>NC_133129.1:126008416-131008416 GCF_048418815.1 Hemitrygon akajei | reverse complement strand
AAAGAGGTGGGGGTATGGCATTGATAATTAGGGATAGTATCATGACTGCAGAAAAAGGGGAGGTCATGGAGGGATGTTCTACTGAGTCAGTGTGGGTGGAAATCAGAAACAGGAAAGGGGCAGTAACTCTTCTGGGTCTTTTTATAGACCCCCCCCCCCAACAATAGTAACAGGGATATCAAGGAGCAGATAGGGAGGCAGATTCTGGAATGGTGCAATGATAATAGGGTTGTTGTGATGGGAGACTAACTATCCAGATATTGATTGGCATCTCCTTAGCGTGAGGGGTTTAGATGGTGTGGAATTTGTTGTGTTTTGGAAAGTTTCCTGACACAACATGTAGACAAGCAAATTAGAGGAGAGGCTGTACTTGATCTGCTATTAGGAAATGAACCTGGTCAGGTGTCAGAGCTCTCAGTGGGAGAGCATTTTGTAGATAGTGTCCACAACTCTATCTCCTTCACCATAGTGCTGGAGAGGGATAGGAGCAGACAATTTGGAAAAACATTTAATTGGGGTAGGGGGAAATATGATGCTATTAGGCAGGAACTTGGGAGGAGATGTTCTCGGGGAAATGCATGGCAGAAATTTGGCAAATGTTCAGGGAATATTTGCATGGAGCTCTGCATTGGTATGTTCCATTGAGGCAGGGAAAGAATGGTAGGGTTAAAGAACCATAGTGCACTAAGTATGTAGAAAAGCTGGTTAAGCAGAAAAGGTTGCCAGGAAGCAGCTTAAGAATGGAATTAGGAGAGCCAGAAGGGACCATAGGAAGGCCTTGGTGAGCAGGATTAAGGAAAACCCCAAGGCATTCAACAAGCAAGTGAAAAGCAAGAGAATGAGGCATGTAAAAATAGGAACAATCAGGTGCGATTGTGGAAATGTGTGCATGGAGTTGGAGGAGATAGCAGAGGTACTTAATGAATGCTTTGCTTCAGTATTCACCAGGGGAAAAGACCTTGGCAATTGTGAGGATGACCTACAGTGGACGGAAATGCTTGAGCATATAGACATTAAGAAAGAGGATGTGCTGGAGCTTTTGAAAAGTATTAAGTTAGATACCGGTAATTCACCAGGACCAGATGAGATATACCCCAGCCTACTGCAGGAAGTGAGAGAGGAGATTGCTGAACCACTTGCCATAAGATAAGACTATAAGACATATCACCATAATTGGATACCTCACCCATTGAGTCTGCTCCACCATTCAATCACGGCTGAGCCTTTTTTTCTACCTCCTCCTCAAACTCAGTTCCGAACCTTCTCCCCATAACCTTTGATGCCGTGTCCAATCAAAAACCTATCTATCACTGCCTTAAATACACCCAATGACCTGGCCTCCACAGCTGCATGTAGCAACAAATTCCACAAATTCACCACCCTTTGGCTAAATAAATTTCTCTGCATCTCTGATTTGAAAGGGCGCCACTCTATCCTGAGGCTGTGCACTCTTGTCCTAGACTCACCCACCTTGGGAAACATCTTTTCCACATCTACTGTGTCTAGGCCTTACAACATTCCAAAGGTTTCAATGAGATACCCCTTATCTTTCTGAATTCCAGTGAGTACAGAATCAGAGTCATCAGATGTTCTTCGTATGATAACCCTTTCATTCCTGGAATCATCATTGTGAACCTCCTCTAGACCCTCTCCAATATCAGCACATCTTTTCTAAGATGAGGGGCCCCAAAACTGTTCACAATAAAGCCTCAACATCACATCCTTGCCCTTACCTCTTGAGATGAATGCTAGCATGGCATTTGCTTTCCTCACCACTGACTCAACCTGCAAATTAACCTTCAGTGTGTTCTGCACAAGGACTTCCAAGTCCCTCTGCATCTCAGATTCCTAGATACTTTCCTTGTTTAGAAAGAAGTCCACACATTTATTTCTACTACCAAAGTCCATGACCATGTATTTTCCATCATTGCATTTAATTTGCCACTTTCTTGACCATTCGCCTAATCTGTATAAGTCCTTCTGCATCCTACCTGTTTCCTCGACACTACCTGCCCCTCCACCAATCTGCATATCATTGTTAGGTTGGGTCAGGTTACAGTAGGACTCAAGTGCAGACCAATGAATACTCTATTACCAGGATTTATTAGGGAGCACAAGGGCAACAATCTTTCAAACACAGGAGGCAGGCACAAATCCAGAATGGCAGGTGGAGGTCTTACCCAGGAAAGGCAGTCCAGCGAGGGCAGACGATCCAGAGTGCACAGGCAAAAATCAGGTTCCAAAACAGGCAAAATCCAGAAACACAGAGTCCGGTGAAATCGGTTGGCAGCAGTCACAATGGCAGGCTAGAACAACTCAGGTCAGAGCTGGGACGAACTGGCAGAGAATGTGAGTCAAGGCAGGGTTTAAATGGACCAGGTAATGAGTGAAACCAGAAACAGGTGGGTACTAGTGTGGAGATAAGTGGGTAATTGGCGGAAGTCCAATAAGGAAGGGGGCTGGGTCAAAACCCACATGGCCAGGTGAAAGGAGGCAGAAATTAAGGGCTGCCGTGGTCCAGAGCTATAAGCAGAGGCCCTTCGACCCAGTGTTCAGGCCGGATCTTTAACAATCATCTGCAAACTTGGCAACAAAGCCATCTATTCCATTATCTAAATCATTTATATACAGCATAAAAAGAAGTGGTCCCAATACTGACCCCTGTGGAAAACCACTGAGCACTGGCAGCCAAGCAGAAAAGGATCCTTTTATTCCCACTCACTGCCTCCTACCAATCAGCCAATGCTCTCACCATGTTAGTAAATTTCCTGTAATACCATGGGCTATTAACTTGGTAAGCAGCCTCAGGTGTGGCACCTTGTCAACGGCCTTCTGAAGGTCTAAATATACAACATCCACTGCATCCCCTTCATCTATCCTATTTGTAATCTCTTCAAAGAATTCCAACAGGTTCAGCAGGCAGGATTTTCCCTGAAGGAAACCATGCTGACTTTGTACTATCTTGTCCTGTATCACCAAGTACTCCATCACCACATTCTTAACAATTGACTCTAACATCTTCCCAACCACTGAGGTCAGGCTAACTGGTCTATAATTTCCTTTCTACTGCCTTCCTCCTTTCTTAAAGAGTACAGTTACATTTGCAATTTTCCAGTTCTCTGGCACCATGCCAGAGTCTAATGATTTTTGAAAGATCATTTCTAATGCCACCACAATCTCTAACGCTACCTCTTTTAGAACCCTAGGGTATAGTTCATCTGGTCAGGGTTACTAATGTACCTATAGGTCTTTCAACTTTTTGAGCACCTTCTCTCATTACAGAGACCGCACCCACTTCTCTTCCTTCACACACTACAACATCAGGCATACTACTAGTGTTTTCCACAGTGAAGACTGATGCAAAATACACATTTAATTCAGCAGTCATCTCCTTGTCCCCCGTTATTATTTCTCCAGCTTCATTTTCTAGCAGTCCTATATCAACATACACTGCTGCACTGCTGACATCCCTGCCAGCAGCTCCTTCCAATTTAATTTGGCCAACTCCTCTCAAACACCACTGTATCATTTTGTGTTGATCTTTGCCTAATCAATAGGGACAGAAGAAGTACCAGAGGATTGGAGGGTTGCAACTGTTGTTCCCTTGTTCAAGAAAAGGAGTAGAGATAACCCAGAAAATTATAGACCAGTGAGTCTGACTTCAGTGATGGGCAAGTTGTTGGAGAAGCTCATGAGAGGCAGGATTTATGAGCATTTGGAGAGATGTAATCTGATTAGGGATAGTCAGCATGGCTTTGTCAAGGGCAGGTCATGGCTAATGAGGCTGATTGAATTCTTTGAGGGGAACAAAACACATTGATGAAGGTAGAGCAGTGGATGTAGTGTATATGGATTTCAGTATGGCATTTGATAAGGCATACAAGGCTCCTTCAGAAAGTAAGGAGGCATGGGGTCCAAGGAGACCTTGCTTTGTGGATCCAGAATTGGCCTGCCACAGAAGGCAAGGGGTGGTTGTAGATGGTTCATATTCTGCATGGAGGTCGGTGACCACTGGTGTTCTGCAGGGATCTGTTCTGGGACCCCTCCTCTTTGTGATTTTTATATATCACCTGGATGAGGAAGTGGAAGGATGGGTTAGTAAAATTGCTGATGACACAAAGGTTGGGTGTGTTGTGGATAGTGTGGAGGGTTGTCAGAGGTTACAGCGGGACATTGATGGGATGCAGAACTAGGCTGAGACGTGGCAGATGGACTTCAACCCAGATAGTGTGAAGTTGTTCATTTTGACCTGATAGAAGTGTATAAGATGATGAGGGGCATTGATCATGTGAATAGACGGAGGCTTTTTCCCAGGGCTGGAATGGCTAACGTCAGGGGGCACAGTTTTAAGGTGCTTGGAAATAGGTACAATGGCTCTTTGATTGCAGATTGTAAGTTTCTCGCACAGCAAGTGGTGTTTGCGTGGAATGAGTTGCCAGCAGCGATGGTGGAGATGGATACAATGGGGTCTTTTAAGAGCCTCTTAGATAGGTACGTGGAGCTTAGAAAAATAGAGGGCTATGTGCTAGTGAAATTCTAGACAGTTTCTGGAGTAGTTTACAGGAGCGGTACAACACTGTGGGCCGAAGGGCTGTAATGTGCTGTAGATTTCTATGTTTAAGATTTGAGATTGTTTATTGTCATTCTTCAGTACATCAGAAAGGAAAATTAAATGATTGTTACTTCTGATCCAAAGCAGCATTAAAAAAGCAATTAGCATAAAGAACACTAAAAAGCACAATAAATATTTGATAAATATTATGCACCAGTAACTGGGTGTGGCTATATAAAGATAAGATTAGCATATTGTATTGTGCAGTGAATCAGGATTGATTAGTGAGCTTAAGGTAAAAGAACCCTTAAGGGATAAGTGATCATAATATGATCAAATTCATCCTGAAATTTGAGAAGAAGCTAAAGTCTGATGTATCAGTAATACAGTGGAGTAAAGGGAATTATAGAGGCATGAGAGAGGAGTTGGCCAGAATTGATTGGAAAAGAACACTGGCAGGGGTGATCGCAGAGCAGCAATGGCTGGAATTGCTGGAAGCAACTCAGAAGGCACAAGATATATAAATCCTAAAGAGGAAGAAGTCTTTGAATGGAAAGATGACAAAACTGTGGCTAACAAGGGAAGTCAAAGCCAACATAAAAGCCAAAAAGAGGGCATATAATAGAGCAAAAATTAGTGGGAAGTCAGAGGATTGGGAAACTTTTAAAAAACAACAGAAAGCAACTGAAAAGTTATTAAGAAGGTAAAGGTGGAATATGGAAGTATGCTAGCCAATAATATTAAAGAGGATGCTAAAAGTTTCTTCAGGTACATAAAGTGTAAAAGAGAGGCAAGATTGGATACTGGACCACTGGAAAATGACACTGGAGAGGTAATAATGGGGGACAACAATATGGCGGATGAACTGAATATATATTTTATCTCAGTGTTCACTGTGAAAGACAGTATGGTGGAGGTTCCAGGTGTCAGAGAACATGAAGTGTGTGATGTTACTATAACTAGAGAGAAAGTTCTTGAAAAACTGAAAGGTCTGAAGGTAGATACGTCACCTGGACCAGATGGCATACACCCAAGAGTTCTGAAAGAGGCAGCTGAAGAGATTGTGGAGGCCTTCGTAATGATCTTTCAAGAATCACTGGATTCTGGAATGGTTTTGGAAGTCTGGAAAATTGCAGTTACGTTACACTTCAAGATGGTAGAGAGGCAGAAGGTCTGACCTCTGTGGTTGGGCAGGTATTGGGGTCGATTGATAAGGCTGTGGTTTCAGGGTACTTGGAGGTACATGATAGAATGGGCTGAAGTCAACAGGGTCTCCTCAAGGGAAAATCTTGCCCTACAAATCTGTTGGAAATCTTTGAAGAAATAACAGCAGACAGATAAAGGAGAATGGCTGATGTTATGTACATGGATTTTCAGAAGGCCTTTGACAAGATGCCAAACTGCTTAACAAGCTATGAGCCCATGGTATTACAGGAATGATTCTAGCATGGATTAAACAGTACCTGATAGACAGGAGGCAAGAGTGGGAATAAAGGGAGCCTTTTCAGGTTGTCTGCTGGTAACTAGTGGGTCTGTGTTGGAACTGATTCTTTTTATGCTATATGTCAATGATTTAGATGATGGAATTGATGGCTTTGTTGCAAAGATTGCAGATGATATGAAGATAGGTGGAAGGGCAGATAGTTTTGAGGAAGTAGAGAGGCTACAGAAGAACTTAGACAGATTAGGGGAATGGGCAAAGAAATGGCAAATGGAGTACAGTGTCCGGAAGTGTATGGTCATGCACATTGGTAGAAGAAGTGAAAGGTTTGTCTATTTTCTAAATGGAGAGGAACTACAAAAAATAATGAGGCACAAAGGGTGTGCAGGATTCCCTAAAGTTTAATTTGCAGGTTGAGTCTGTGGTGAGGAAGGCAAATACAATGTTACCATTCATTTCAAGATGACTAGAATATAAAAGCAAGGATGTAATGTTAAGAGTTTAAAAAACATGTGAGGCCTCACTTGGAATATTGTGAGCAGGTTTCGGCCCCTTGTCTTTGAAAGGATGTACCAAAATTGAAGAGGGTTTAAAGGAGGCTTGCAAAAATAATTGCAGGATTGAATGGCTTGACAGATGAAGAGTGTTTGATGGCTCTGGGCTTGTATTCATTAGAATTCAGAAGAATGAGGGGTGGCCTCATTGAAACCTATTAAATGGTGGAAGGTCTTGACAGAGTGGAAGTTTCCTGTGGTGGGAGATTCTAAGACCAGAGAGCACAGCCTCAGAATAGAGGGGTGCGCTTTTAGAACAGAGAGAGGATAAATTTCTTTGGCCAGAGGGTGTTGAATCTGTGGAATTGTTTGCCACAGGTAGCTGTGGAGGCCAAGTCTTTGTATTTAAGGCAGAAGTTGATAGATTCTTGATTGGTCAGGGCATAAAGGAATTCGGGGAGAAGGCAGGAGATTGGGGCTGAGAGAAATATTGGATCAGCCATGATGAAATAGTGGAACAGACACGATGGGCCAAATGGCCTAATTCTGCTCCTGTATCTTATGGTCTTATATGTCAAAAATCAGATAAGTGAGCAGTTATAACTACCAGCATTACTGACATATCTCAAGGCATAGATATTGTGCTCTGTGTATATGTATGTGTACAAATTTTGATCTAACAACATTTGAAAGCCTGAATATGCAAATAGTTTATCTGTGCTGCCTTTCAAAGTACAAGTCTTCTTTCGACATGCCAACTATACTTCAATGCATTTAAGAACAAATACAAATTGGCAAGATGGGGTGAGGGTGGTTGTTTTTCTTTACGATTCTTGCTGAAGAGCATTATTGACCCTCACTTGGCAGATTTTAAGTTGAAGCACCAGAGCAGATTTTTTTTAAAGCAATCTTCCTGTAATCCTGTACATTGAAATGTGTTTGTCTAATGCTTCTTTGTGCACCAACAGAAGTGCAAGTCATAGTCACAGAGTTGAGTGGAGAGAAAAGGGGTTAGAAAGAGATGGGCAGAAAGCAGGGTTGAAAACTGAAGGGAATATCTTCAATTTCAGCTCCTCACTGGATTATCACATGTACCAAGTTAAGATGCTGAATACAAATAGGTGAAAATGACTGCCTCATCTAGCCATATGACTGTGCTCAAGAAAAGTTCAGATCATACATTGAGCAAATGAGCTATGTCTTTAAAGTGAACAATATGCTGAACATGGATCAGAAAGCAATTTTATTAAGAGCTCAAACCATTAAGACATGCAAGCTCGACAAAGTAATTCCTGACTGTGATTGAGTCAGAGGTGTGTGGAATGCTAGAAAATACCTTCATATGATGGATATCTTCTATATAAGTACAGTGCTGAAACTGGACAAGTTTTCTATTTATAAAAATAATATAATAATAATCTTCCAGAAATAGTAGGGGACCGAGGGTCTAGTGAGATGGAGGAACTGAGGGAAATACATGTTAGTAGGGAAGTGGTGTTAGGTAAATTGAAGGGATTAAAGGCAGATAAATCCCCAGGGCCAGATGGTCTGCATCCCAGAGTGCTTAAGGAAGTAGCCCAAGAAATAGTGGATGCATTAGTGATAATTTTTCAAAACTCCTTAGATTCTGGACTAGTTCCTGAGGATTGGAGGGTGGCTAATGTAACCCCACTTTTTAAAAAAGGAGGGAGAGAGAAACCAGGGAATTATAGACCGGTTAGCCTGACATCGGTGGTGGGGAAAATATTAGAGTCAGTTATCAAAGATGTGATAACAGCACATTTGGAAAGTGGTGAAATCATTGGACGAAGTCAGCATGGACTTGTGAAAGGAAAATCATGTCTGACGAATCTTATTGTATTTTTTGAGGATGTAACTAGTAGAGTGGATGGGGAGAACCAGTGGATGTGGTATATTTGGATTTTCAAAAGGCTTTTGACAAGGTCCCACACAGGAGATTAGTGTGCAAATTTAAAGCACACGGTATTGGGGGTATGGTATTGATGTGGATAGAGAATTGGTTGGCAAACAGGAAGCAAAGAGTGGGAATAAACGGGACCTTTTCAGAATGGCAGGCAGTGACTAGTGGGGTACTGCAAGGCTCAGTGCTGGGACCCCAGTTGTTTACAATGTATATTAATGATTTAGACAAGGGAATTAAATGCAGCATCTCCAAGTTTGCGGATGACACGAAGCTGGGCGGCGATGTTAGCTGTGAGGAGGATGCAGGGTGACTTGGATAGGTTAGGTGAGTGGGCAAATTCATGGCAGATGCAATTTAATGTGGATAAATGTGAGGTTATCCACTTTGGTTGCAAGAACAGGAAAACAGATTATTATCTGAAGGGTGGCCGATTAGGAAAAGGGGAGATGCAACGAGACCTGGGTGTCATTGTACACCAGTCATTGAAGGTGGGCATGCAGGTACAGCAGTTGGTAAAAAAGGCAAATGGTATGTTGGCATTCATAGCAAAAGGATTTGAGTACAGGAGCAGGGAGGTTCTACTGCAGTTGTACAAGGCCTTGGTGAGACCACAGCTGGAGTATTGTGTGGAGTTTTGGTCCCCTAATCTGAGGAAAGTCATTCTTGCCACAGAGGGAGTACAGAGAAGGTTCACCAGATTGATTCCTGGGATGGCAGGACTTTCATATGAAGAAAGACTGGATTGACTAGGCTTATACTCGCTGGAATTTAGAAGATTGAGGGGGGATCTTATTGAAACGTATAAAATTCTAAAGATATTGGACAGGCTAGACGCAGGAAGATTGTTTCCGATGTTGGGGGAGTCCAGAACGAGGGGACACAGTTTAAGGTTAAAGGGGAAGCCTTTTAGGACCGAGATGAGGAAAAACTTCTTCACACAGAGAGTGGTGAATCTGTGGAATTCTCTGCCACAGGATACAGTTCAGGCCAGTTCATTGGCTATATTTAAGAGGAAGTTAGATATGGCCCTTGTGGCTAAAGGGATCAGGGGGTATGGAGAGAAAGCAGGTACAGGGTTCTGAGTTGGATGATCAGCCATGATCATACTGAATGGTGGTGCAGGCTCGAAGGGCCGAATGCCCTAATCCTGCACCTATTTTCTATGCTTCTGTGTTTCTCAAAGGTTTTTTGAGAAAAGCAGCCAGAAATAATATGAGATAATTTGTGAGTAACTGCATCCCTGCATGGCAATTTTGATAGTTTTGAGATACATGATAAGCTATGTATAGATTTGTAGTTTCAACCAATACCAGGCCAAAATCAAGTACCAGAAAAGCCATCAGCTGTGGCAAAGCTTACATACTGCAATGAGCTATAAAATGAAGTTGGGCAGCATTGCTGACAAATTCACATTCCTTCCTGATGAACTTAAAATAAATTTACCGACCTTTGCAACTGGATTCTTGACTTCCTGACTGAAAAAAAACACTATCAATAAGGCTCGGCATCAATACCTCTGCCATGATTAACAACACTGGTGTACCACAAGGATGCATCCTTCAGCTCCCCACTTCACTCCCTATACACGAATGAGTACCTGGTCACTTTCTGCTCCAAATTCATCTGCAAGTTCCTGAGCACACCACCGTAGTGGGTCATATCTCAAATAAGGATGATTTAGAGCACAGGATAGAGATAGAGAGCCTAGTGGCATGGTGCCATAATAATAACCTTTCCCCCAGCGTCAGCAAAACAAAAGACCTTGATTGATCCTTGAATCAGGAAGGGTGAGAGTTTGAGAGGGTTGAAAGTTTCACGTTCCTAGGAGTAAACATCACCATCAACCTGTCCCAGTTCAACCAGACAGACACCATGGCCAAGAAAGCATACCAGTACACTTATTTCCTCAGGAGCCATGGAAATTTGGCTTGTCCTATTTGACCCTCACCAAAGTTTAATCGATACACCATAGAAAGAATCCTCGTGGAATACATCATGTTTTTTTTTATGCCACTATTCTGCCCAGGATTGCAAGAAGCTGTAGAGAGTTATGGGCACAGCTCAGCACAGCACAGAAACGAGCCTCTCCTCTGTGAACTCTGTCTATACTTCTCAGTAAAGCAGTAAAACATAATCAGCATACTCACCCACACCAGATACTCCCTATTCTCCCCACTCCCTTTGGCCAGAACAGACAAAAGCCTGAAAGCACACACCACCAGGTTCAAGGACAGCTTCTACCCTACTGATGTAAGACTACTGCTTGGTCCTCTATTATGATAGATGGATTTTCGGCTTCAGGATGTACCTCTTAATGGCCTTGCACCTTATTGTATGCCTACACCACACTTTCTCTGCAACAGTAACAGTAACAGAGTATTCTACATTCTATTAGTGCTTACCTTGTATTACCTCAATGTACTGATCTGATGAAGTGATCTGTTTGGATGGCATGCAAAACAGAATTTTTCACTGTACCTCAATACATGTGACAATAATAAACCAATTTAGAACAGTAAAGTACGTTAGGGATTCTTTGCTGCACAATTTGCTAGTCAAAGCTGTTGAGTTCACAAAATCTGGCATCAAAACTTACATAAGAACTTGCGCTGTGAATGAAATGAAATGAAATATAAAAGATGCTAGAAATTTCCTGTAGCACAAGTGATGGACATTGCTACAATCTCCAATCAAAGAGCCATTGTAAAATTCAACATAAAAATAAGAGTCTAAAATGTACTGGAGGGCATCAAGTGAGTCAGTTACCATCATTGCAATGGTCATCATTCACCATAGCCTTGTCAGCTTCCAGAGCTAAGGAGCTCAGAACTTCATAAAATTGAAGCTTCAGCCAAGCATCAAAAGTAATTTAAAGATTAAAGATGAACTTTATTTGTATATTGAAACATAAAGTGAACTGCGCTATTGGCTTCAAATTAAATCAGAGAAGATTGTACTGGGCAGCCCACAAGTGTCACCATACTTCCAGTGCCAACATAGCGTGCCCACAACTCACTAACCCTAAATGTATGTCTTTGGAATATGGGAGGAAACAGAGGCACTTGGAGGAAACACACGCGGTCACGGGGAGAATGTACAAACCTATTACAGACAGTGGCGGGAATCACCCATCACCACCCCCCACCACATTTTAGAGCTGTCACTGTAAAGTGTTGCACTAAGTGCTGCACTGGCATGCCACCCACAACAACAGATCGGAAACAACAGAAAGAAGGACTTCATGGTTTAAGAGTAATCAGACAAAAAGAAAGAGGGATTGTGCAATCCCTGCATGTCAATTGGAAATGACAGCCGGTTGAGTCAAGGTATAGATTAACAACCCGTGCATTAACATGCATATTAATACTTTAAAATCTGTGATAATGAATGAAGAAGCTTACTCTGGTAGATTCAAGCTAAAAGAGGTTCTATAGACGTTAAAGACTATTTTCAATAAACATAACAGGCAGTGAGTATACAGTATATAAGTTGGTGTTTGTTGAATCTCATATAATGGTTAACATACCAGTGTCCATCTGGTTGCTAATTGAATCTACATGCTGGCCTTCAGACACTTGTATGCAGAACATTAACATATTTATCACCACTTAACAAATACACTACTTTTCCATTATGTAGATATGATGATATATTCAAAGAAGCTAAATAGGCCTAACAGGACCGAATGTGCACATTGGCATCAAAAATATGCACGGGCAAAACCAGGCAAGAATCAGTTTAGAGGTAACTAGATAATCTGGAATAAGTATACTTATTAGAACATAAGAACATAAGAGATAGGAGCGGGAGTAGGCCAATCGGCCCCTCAAGCCTGCTCCGCCATTCAACAAGATCATGGCTGATCCAATCTTAACTCTAGTTTTCACCGAATCCCACAAGGCAACAGTGCCAACCAACAGGGCACCATGCTGCCTATTTTATTTTATTATTCATCCCGCCCAAACCCATGTGATCACCCGGGGAAAAAAAAACGAGTTGCCAATTGTGGAGAAAAAATCTGGAAAATTCCTCTCTGACCCATCCAGGCTATCGAAAACTGGTCCAGGAGATCACATGGCTGATCTAAACCTAGCCTCATGTCCACTTACCTGCTCGCTCACCGTATCCCCTAATGCCATTTTTATCCAGGAAAATGTCTATCTCCATTTTGAATTTATTGAGTGTAGTAGCTTCCACAGCTCTCTGGGGCAGCAAATTCCACAGCCCCACTACCCTCTGAGTGAAGAAATTTCTCCGCATCTCAGTCCTGGAACGGCATCCCCTTATTTTAAGATTATGCCCCTTAGTCCTAGTTTCATCCATCATTGGGAACATTCTCCCCAAATCCACCCGATCAAGCCCCTTCACAATCTTATATGTTTCAATAAGATCGCCTCTCATTCTTCGGAACTCCAATGAGTAGAGTCCCAATCTACTCAACCTCTCATCATACATCAACCCACCCATCCCCGGAATTAACCTAGTGAACCTTCTCTGCACTGCCTCGAGAGCCAGTATGTCCTTTCTTAAATATGGACACCAGAACTGCACGCAGTACTCCAGGTGTGGTCTCACCAATACCCGGTACAACTGCAGTAAGACCTCCCTGTTCTTATACTCCATCCCCCTAGCAATAAAAGCCAGCATTCCATTGGCCTTCTTGACCACCTGCTGCACTTGCATACTAACTTTTTGTGTTTCCTGCACCAGGACCCCCAGATCCCTTTGCACAGAAGCACTTTCCAGTTACTCTCCATTTAGATAATAACTTGCTCTATTATTTTTCCTGCCAAGGTGCAAGACCTCACACTTGTCAGTATTATATTTCATCTGCCAAATGTCTGCCCAATCACTCAGCCTATCTATATCCCCCTGCAGGGTTTCAATGTCCTCCGCACTCATTACACTCCCTCCCATCTTTGTGTCATCAGCAAACTTCGATACGTTGCACTTAGTCCCTTTCTCCAAATCATTAATATAGATTGTAAAGAGTTGGGGTCCCAACACTGACCCCTGTGGAACACCACTAGTCACCAACTGCCAGTCTGAGAATAAACCATTTATCCCAACTCTCTGTTTTCTGTTAGAAAGCCAATCCTCCACCCATGCCAGAATATTATCCCCAATCCCATGATTTTTTACTTTAAGTAATAATCTTTGGTGTGGCACCTTGTCAAATGCCTTTTGGAAGTCCAAATACACCACATCCACTGGTTCCCCTTTATCTACCCTATATGTTATGTCCTCAAAGAACTCCAACAAATTTGTCAAACATGACTTCCCTTTTGTAAAGCCATGCTGACTTTGTCCTATTAAGCTATGTTTATCCAAATGCCCTGTTACTGTTTCCTTAATTATCGATTCCAACATTTTGCCAACCACAGATGTTAGGCTAACTGGCCTATAATTCCCAGCCTTCTGTCTATTGCCCTTTTTAAATAAAGGAGTTACATTAGCATTTTTCCAATCTGCCGGGACCATTGCCGAGTCCAGCGAGTTTTGAAAAATTATCACTAATGCATCCACAATCCCGACCGCCACTTCCCTTAAGACCCTAGGATGCAAGCCATCCGGTCTAGGGGATTTATCCACCTTCAGTCCCATTAATTTATCAAGTACCATTTCCTTGGTGATTTGAATCGTAGTTAGCTTCTCTCCCCCTAGAGCCCCCTGTTTATCCAGTGTTGGGATATTTTGAGTGTCCTCTACTGTAAAAACTGATACAAAATATTTGTTCAGCGTTTCCGCCATCTCCCGGGGAAATGTTTAATTTCCCGGGGAAATGTTTAGGGGACCAACATTTACTTTAGCCACCCTTTTTCTTTTTATGTAACTATAAAAACTCTTACTATCTGCTTTTATGTTTTTCGCCAATTTACTTTCATAATCTATCTTCCCCTTCTTAATCAATCTTTTTGTTATTTGCTGCTGATCTTTAAAAGCTTCTCGATCTTCAATCTTCCCACTAGATTTAGCTACCGTATATAACTTTCTTTTTAGTCGTATACTTTGCTTTATTTCTTTACTTAGCCACGGATAACTATTTTTTCTTTTACTCCCTTTTTTCTTCAGTGGAATATATTTTTCTTGATAGTTGTAAAATAACTCCTTAAATATACACCACTGATCAAGTACTGATCTACCTTTTAATCTATTTTCCCAATCCATCTTAAGCAATTCCGCTCTCATACCATCATAGTCTCCTTTATTTAAGCTCAGTACGCTTGTTTGAGATCCAACCCTCTCATCCTCTAATTGAATATGGAATTCGACCATGTTATGGTCACTCATTCCAAAGGGATCCTTTACTAGGACATTTTTTATTAGTCCTGTCTCAGTACTCATTCTTGCGGGGCAGAGGTGCAAGCCAATAATGGTTGGGTCAAGGAAGACTAAACTGTTACTTGATTTACTGAGCACTTAAAGCATTTTCTCTTCTTGTTTCACCCTTGGATCCTTTATAGTAGGAACAATTCACAGGTGAAATAAAAGTAGTCAATTTGTAATATCTAACATAGCAGGATCTTGGAAGAAATACTAAACAATCTTTCCATTGTGGCACAACTGTATAACCAGGATACTGGATAGCAAAAACATCTTTGAAGATTAGAAATAGAGGAAGAATTTTGTTATTTGGCTCCAGAACTGTTCAACCATTGGATAAGATCATGGCCGACCACTTATGTCAGTTCCACTTTCCAGCAGTAGCATCTTATCCCATGATTTCTCGAGACTTTCTTCTCATCTCAGTCTTGAATGCTGATCTCTTATTTTGAGACTGTGAGCCCTGATTCTAGACATCTAAACCATGGAAACATCAACCAAAGGAAGAATTGTAAACATACTGAGGAAGTTACTTCTCATTCTTCTAAATCAAGACGTGAGAGACCCAACCTGCTTAATCTCTCATCATAGGACAAACCTGCTGATGAATCTGCTAATTGTTTGTTGCACTCTCTTAATTCTAAATATATTTTCCTTGGATGGGAAGACTAACCCTGTATGCACTATTTCAGGTGTAATCTCACTTAGAGTCCTGTACAGTTGTTGTACTGTCATGCTAATGTCATCTTGACATAATGGCTAACATTCCAGATTCTTCTCACTGCTGCCATCAGGAAGGAAGTACAGGAACCTTAGGTCCCACACCATCAGATTCCCTACCACTTATTACGCTCCAACCATCAGGCTCCTGAACCAGCATGGATAACTTCACTCACTTCAGCACTCACAACCTGTGGACTTACTTTCAAGGACCCTACAACTTATTTATTCTATTGTTCTATTTGCACAGCTTCACTTATTTTGTGCACTGGTTGTTTGTCCACCTTTGTGTGTAGTTTATCACCAATTCTGTGTTATTTCTTTGATCTACTGTGAATGCCCACAAGAAAATGTATCTCAAGGTAGTATGTGGTGATAAACAGCATACATATTTTTAATAATAAATTTACTTTGGTCTTTGAGATGGTTCACTGTACCCAAATGTTAATTTATGATGCTTTTATATTTCACCGGAAAATACACCGGACTTTCACTATCAAATCAATTAAACTAATTTTTTCAAAATTAGGTCACATCCTTGTCCATTCATTTAAGTTGTCTGTTTCCACAAGATGCCTGTGCATCTTCCTTACAGCTAGCTTTTTATCATTTTCTCAGTTCTCTTCATATCCCTCTCTCCTCTTTTCGCACTTTCTCCAATGCCCATGTATCCACCCTCTTTTCCTCCTCTATACTTGCATCATTACTCCAGTATTGACTCCTACATTCCTCTCCTCTTTCTCCGCCAGGTTCCTTCACTCTCACTTCCTGTCTATGTCATTCCTGTGATTCTTTTTCACCACCAGACACTATCCCCACCAGTCTGCAACTCACTGGACATCTCTACATATCTATTTCTCTTTTAGAACTAACCCATCTCTATCCCCCCCCCCCCACCCTATACTCTCTCTCTCTCTCCCCCTCTCTCTTTCTTCTTCCTACCGGCCTCCACTACTTCCTGCTCCCTTCTCTCCTCCTACCCATCCCTGTCTTTTGATTGGTCAGAGCATGAAGGTATACAAGGTGAAGGCAGGAGATTGGTGCTGAGAGGAAAATTGGATCAGCCATGATAAAATGGCAGAGCAGACTAGATGGGCCAAGTGACTAAATTCTGCTCCTATATTTTATAGTCTCATGATCTTTGACCCTCTCATCCCTCTGTGACACCCAGTGTCTAATTCACCTAAACTCTCTCGTGCAACAATTCCCGACACATCATCCCCTTTTACCATATCATCTTAGCCTTCCTCATACTCTCCACCAACATGCTGCTTTGATTGGATTCAGTTCACTTTCATTTTATGTATTTCTTTCTTACCTGACTCTGTAAATGCTTTACTTTTCCTCCTGCTCTTCACAAACACAATTCACACTGCTTCCCACATTGAGACCTGATATGACCCCTTTCCCATTCTATGTCCCTATGTGACATTCTGTCCTCCACTGCCTCCAACTCCCTCAGCATCCATCTATGTCCCACCCATTTCACTCTACTCCAAAAGCAACTAATGTACTGCTGTCCCTCAGGTTGTCTTCTGTCTCACTCCATAAGACCATAAAATACAGGAGCAGAATTAGGGCATTTGGCCAATTGAATCTGTTCTGCCATTTCATCATAGCTAATCCAATTTTCCTCTCAGCCCCGATCTCTTGCCTTCTCTCTGTATCCCTTAATTTCCTGACCAGTCAAGAATCAATCAAATTCTGCCTTAAATATACATAAAAACTTGGCCTCCACAGCTGCCTGTGGCAAAGGATTCCACGGGTTCACCACTCTCTGGCTAAAGAAATTCCTCCTCATCTCCATTCTAAAAGGACGCCCCCCTATTCTGAGGTTGTGTCCTCTGGTCTTGGACTCTCCCACCATAGGAAACATCCTCCCTACATCCACTCTTTCAAGGCCATTCACCATTTGATGTGTTTCAATGGGGTCACAGCCTCACCCCACCATCTGCATTAGGCAATCTCCAAAACGTTTTAGTCTCAGTAACCTACGGTGTTTGCTCAGCCCCTTTTGCCCCTCCAGTCTCTCACTCTCCCTAACTTGCTACTCATTGCTGCCAGCCCACCACCTGAATATCTCTCTCACCTCATTTCCCATAATCTTTCTGATCCTAACCCAGGTCTGTGATTCTCACCTGCCATTTGACATTCTTTAAAACTCTGACACCAATATCACCCTTTCAGTCAGCTCTGCCCCTGAATCCTTCACCTTCCCAATGACTCCTTCCCTCCTCTAAACTCTCTTGCGCCCCGGGTTTTATACTTCTCCAGTGCAGATTAATACTCAAATTCACAGTCCCATACTTTTTCTTGAAAAAACTACTTACAACTATTCACAGGTTGTTCAACTCTCCTCCTATTCTGCAAATCTCTTACAACCCTGATCACCTATTCTCTCTCTCTCTCTCTCTCTCTCTCTCTCTCTCTCTCTCTCTCTCTCTCTCGCTCTCTCTCTCTCTCTCTCTCTCTCTCTCTCTCTCGCTCTCTCTCTCTCTCTCTCTCTCTCTCTCTCTCTCTCTCTCTCTCGCTCTCTCTCTCTCGCGCTCTCTCTCCCCCCCCCTCTCTCTCTCTCTCTCTCTCTCTCTCTCTCTCTCTCTCTCTCTCTCTCTCTCTCTCTCTCTCTCTCTCTCTCTCTCTCTCTCTCTCTTCCAGTATTTTGTATTCTCCCTCCTGCATGCTAATGTTTATATAAGACCATAAAACATAGGAGTGGAATCAGGCCATTCAGCCCATCTGCTTTGCCATTTCATCGTGGCTGATCCACTTCCCTCTCAACCCCATTCTTCTGCCTTCTCCCCATAACCTTTCACACCTTGACTAATCAAAAACCTATCAACCATTAAGTGCACCTAGTGACCTGGCCTAAATAGCCACCTATGGCAATGAATTCTACAGATTCACCATGCTCTGTTAAAGTAATTCCTTCTTATCTCTGTTCTAAATGGATGTCCCTGCATTCTGAAACTGTGTTCTCTGATCTTAGATTCCCTCAATATAGGAAACATCCCCTCCACATCCACTCTATCTAGGACTTCCAACATTTGATAGACTTCAGTGAAATCCCCAGTCATACATCTATATTCCAGCAAATACAGGCCCAGAGCCTTCAATCGTTGCTCATATGATAATCTTTACACTCTCGGAATCAACCTTGTGAACCCCCTCTGAACACTCCCCAATGCCAGCACATCCTTTATTAAATAATGGACCCAAACTGCTCACAATACTCCAAGTGAGGCCTCACCAGTTACCTTATACAGCCTCAACATCACATTGTTGTTTTTATATTCTAGTTCTCTTGAAATAAATGCTAACATTGCATTCACTTTCTTCACCATCAATTCAACCTGCAAACTCACCTTCAAGGATTCCTACAGGAGGACTTCCAAATCCCTTTGCACCTATGAGTTTTGAACTTGTTTCCCACTTAGAAAATAGTCTATGCTTTTATTCCTTCTAGCAAAGTGCAGGATGACACACTTTCTGACTCTGTATTCATCTGTCATCTCTTTACCTATCTGCTTCTACAACACCACCGGTCCCTCCACTCACCTTCATATCATCTCCGAACTTCCCCAAGAAGCCATCAATCCCATCATGCAAATCATTGATATATAACTGTAAGATCTCTGCTGCAACACTGTAGGCTAGATTAAATTAGCAGCTTTCAGTAAAAGGAATGAGCCATGCTAGAAATGCTGTGTTTTGGCTTCAGCTGCAGGTAAGGACACATGTTGTCTACCTTAGGAACGTGAGTCAGCCAAACAAGTTTGTGGGATGTGAGAGAGGCTTCTAGAGAGCTGTGGGGAAGAGTTTTCCGAAGCACTGTGGTCTGGTTCGTGGGGGCTTTCAGGGGCTGCGGGGAAAGGAAGATGCTGCAGAATGCCGTTGGAAGGGAAGTCCCCCTTGCACAAAGTGCTGTCAGCAGATGAATGGTCCCAAGGGGGAAGGGGAGATACTCCTGAGAGAGAGCCCATTTGTTTGAGATGGATTTCAAGTGAAGTTTGGAATGTGTGTGCTACAGCGCGTGAGTGAAGACAACTCCAGGATGAGCTCCAACTTTATGTGCACATTGGACCCATTTAACTGTAATGGGCCCTTTTATTTTTTTTTTATCTTCTCTCCTACTAACTGTTCAATAAAGCTGAAATTTGTAAATATACTGCATTCACAATTTTATGCGGTGTTTTTTAATTGGAACATCATGACTTTCCCGTTTGGTTGAGCCCCAAATCATACTGACCCTGGTCGTCTATTGTTTGTGAAAGGTGGCCTTTTCACTGCTGAGTCACGTAGCTGTTAGCAGAGCCCGCTAATGAGCCAAATCTGCATACGAGCCAAGTGAGAGTTTACATAACGTAATGAGAAGCGGTCCCAACACAAACCCCTGTGGAATACCACTAGTCACTAGCAGCCAACCAGAAAAGTATTCCCACTCTTTGCCTCATGCCAATCAACCACCACTTTATCCGTGCTAGTATCTTTCCTGTAATACCAAAGGCTCTTAACTTGTTAAACAGCCTCATGTTGTCAAAGGTCCTAGACTCCCCCACTCTAGGAAAATCCAAGTACACAACATCCACCAATTTTCCTTTGTCTATCCTGCTTGTTATTTCTTCAAAGAATTCCAACAGATTTGTCAGGCAAGACTTTCCCTTGAAGAAACCATGCTGAATATGGCCTATTTTATCACGTGCTTCCAAGTACCCCAAAGCCACATCGACTCCAGTATCTTCCCAACCACTGAAGTCAGACTAACTGGCCTATAGTTTCCTTTCCTCTGTCTCTTTCCCTTCTTGAAGAGTGGAGTGACATTTGCAATTTTCCAGTCCTCTGGAGCCATGCCAGAATTTATTGATTATTGAAAGATTGTTACTAATGCCTCCACAATCTCTTCAGCTACCTCTAGAACCATGGGGTGTAGTCCGTCTGGTCCAGGTGACTTATCTACCTTTCAGCTTCCCAAGCACCATCTCCCTAAAAATAGCAACTGCACCCACCTCTGCCCCTTGATATTTAGGAACTTCCTGCATACTACTAGCGTCTTCCACTGTGAATGCTGATGCAAAATATTTATTTAATTCATCCGCCATTTTCTTGACCGCCATTACTATCTCTCTAGCATCATTTTCCAGTGTTCCAATATCTACTCTTGCCTCTCTTTTACTCTTTACATTTCTGAATAAAAAACTTTTCTATCATGTTTGATATTATTGGCTAGGTTACCTTCATATTTCATCTTTTTGGCCAGCTCCTCTCTCATGCCTCTGTAGATCCCTTTAATGTATGATTTTAGTTTCTCCCTCTGAAACTGCAGGATGAATTCCATCATATGATTACTGTCTGCTAAGGTTCCTTTACCTTAAGCTCCCTAACCAAATCTTGTTCATTACTCAACACCCAATTCAGAATTGCCATTTCCATAGCGGTCTCAACCACAATTTGTTCTGAAAAGCCACCACATGGGCATTCTACAAGTTCCTTCTCTTGTGATCCAGCACCAGCCTGATTTCTCCAGTCTACCTGCATATTGAAATCCCACACGACTATGTTATGTTTGCTCACCTATAAGTACTGATGAGACCTGAAGCCAGGAGACAGAACAAAGCTGGAACATGAAATAACATTTATTCAGTAAAAGCATGCAACTACTAAAATCCCAAAAACAGTACATTCCAAAGCATGACTGTATAAATGGTTTACCCAAGAACATTTGAGACATTGATAGGAACTGTGACCAATAAGTGAAATTCAGCCTGAGATTGTTTGTCAGCTGACCAATAGACATTAGTTGTTTTGGCTCACCATTGCACCTCCCTCTTGAAGATGATTACCTGTAGGGTTTCAGTCAAGGGTTGGTTGATTTGGATTGGAACATTTGGCTTACACTGCCGATCAGTCCTTCTTTGTGGTTGCACACTGTCACTTTCTCATCATTATGTTGCTCGCGGCTGTGCTGGCCGTGACCGGAAGACCTGCAGCGGCATTTGATACAACCTGATGGATTTTTTAATCAATTGAAATCATACCGGAACTGCACCGTCATCTTCAGTAACCTGCATATTCATATGTCTGGAGAGGGCATCCGCCTGACCAAGTTCCTGGGCTGATTTGTGCTTGATTTCAAAATCATAGGCTAATAACATTGTTATCCATCTCTGTAGACAGTTAGCTGTATACACTTTCTTAGACCCAAAGATGGACAACAATGGCTTGTGATCAGTAAGGAGAGTGAACCGTCTGCCATAAAGCATCTTGTGGAATTTCTTCACAGAAAAGATGATTCCCAAGGCTTCCATCTTGATTTTTTCATGGATCCATTTTGCTGCAGTCAGTGATCTGGCTGAATATATGACAGCTTTTTTTCTGAACCATCAGGGAGGATATGGGATATACTGTAACAACTCACACTTTGTAGTTAGTTACATCCACTGTGATGACAATTGCCAACTTTGGGTTGAAATGCATCAAGAGAAGGTCAGATGACAGCATATTCTTCACCTGATCAAAAGCCTCTTGGTATTGTTTGGACCATTTCCATGTAACACCCTTGTTGAGCAGGGAATTGAGTGGCTCCCTCAGCTAGTGCAAAGCAGGGTGAAATACTGAATTATAATTGTTCATGCACAAAAATTATTGTAAAGTGATAAATCTGATGGTGGAAGCATCTTTAGGATAGCAGTAATATTTTTGGGATCTGGGCGACACCTTGCGTATCTATAATGAATCCTGGAGACTTGATTGAAGACATCACGAGGCTGCCTTTTTTTTGCCCAAAGTCATAATCCAAAGGCTTGTAGTTTGTTGAAAGCATTGTCCAGGCATTAGCATTACTCTATCTTATCCATGTCCATCACAATTATGTTGTTGACGTAAGCAGCAACACCATCAATATCACTCAGCATGGAGTCCATAAACTGTTGGAAAATTCAAAGGTCTGCTTTTATCCCGAAAAGCAGATGGAGGAAAGAAGCCAACCCCTTATGTTTTGCAATTCTGAGAAGCTCATGTGAGTTTTCTGCTACTTTTTCCTGGAGGTAGAATTTAGCCAAACCCAACTTTGCAAAGTAGTGGCCACTGTTCAATTCTGTAAAGAGATCTGCTGGTACCAGTAATAGGTACTGGTGTGTTTAAAGAGCCACATTGAGACAAGTTGATAAGTCTGCTCACAACCTCACTGTACCATTTGCTTTCTTGATAATGATGATAGGAGCTGCCCAACATGAGTAGTTGACAGCTTTGATTACACCAACTTGTTGCAGGTGATCTAGCTGTTGCTCCACAATTGATAATGGTACCATTCTTTTGGCTCAGAAGACTGGCTTTGCATCTGGACAGAGATGGAGTTCAGTTTTGTGCGGCAGTCTAAACGTTCTTGAAACACTTCCACATAGTGTCATTGTAGTTGTTGCTGTAGTATAGTCTCATGTACTGATAGTGATATGGTGTGAATTGACATGATTTGAATAGCCAATGTCTTCAGACGGGCCTCTTCCAGAGGATGCTCCAGGGATCAAGCTAATGATGCAGTCAATGACAAGAACATTTAGTTCTAGCTGGTCTGTTAGGTAACACACACCGTTGACTAGGTTACCCTTCAGCTTCACCATCCGGTACAGTTTGCCAATCATCTGCAAGGTTCCACCCGATGTACTACAGGCAGAATGATGAATTGATCTGGCTGGTGGGGATTCAAGAGGCCACCATGTGCACTTGGAGATAAAGGTCATTATATTGGCCATAACTGGAGATAATTGGCCATATTGAGTTGTAGATTGATTGATAAGTATGTTGATGAGTTCTCTCCTGATGTGAGGTCAACTTTGAATGTGACCATTAAACTTGTAAATTTTGATGGCTTCTGATACTTCTTATCCTTGTGTTTTACTGGCCCACGTGACAGTGAAAAAATAGCAAAAGCCTTCTGTGTGACCATGGTGCTGCAAATGAGGTTCTTGCATTCGCAGTTTCTTGTGTAATGCCACGCACCACAATTCCAACAAGCTGTGTTTGGCTGCTTAGAGACCTACAGAGTGATAATGTCTGGGCCATTGGAAACTTGAGTGATGTGTTTCTACTTGTGTTTTAGGTTGAGCGAATGCTGACATTCTAGACTGACAGTTGGTAGAGTCATATCAGGCCCTTGCTCCAGTCCGGCCAGCAGCCATTTGCAAATGTCTGCGTTGCCAGGTGCCTGAACTCTGCAAATAAAAATCAGACATTTGAACTGTGTTTCAGTCATGTTATCTAGCTTGAACTTTTCACATTCACAATTGATGACTCTGGTATATGTGATGAAGTCATCGGCATCATGTTTGACGAGTCTTAGGCATTGGTAGCATACACTAAAGAGAGATGACTGCTCTCCAAAAATGGTTCTTAGCTGTTAGATCGCACAGGTTCTAAGGCAGAATGAAGTTGAAGTAATGCTCATGTTCAGCAGTACCCAATTTTTGGAACAAAGTGTGTGTCTTCCACAAATTGTCTTTATTGGCGAACTTGACCTAAAACATAACATTTAAACCATGATTCAAATGTAACCCCTGAAGTGCTATCGAACTGGAAGTTGGTAATGGATGCAATAACCAACTCACATGAATTCTACTCAGTATTTGACACCGATGTCATTGGACTCACAGATAAGCTGCTAGTCAAAGTTTCAATTAACTTCAGCTGGGCCGCCTCAAATTGAATTTGCTTTTGTTGTAGAATTGCACAGAGGTCTTCTGCTGAAATTGCCATGTTGATATAACACAGCACCATATTGCCAGTTTTGTTGTTTGCTCACCCATAACTACCGATGAGACCCTAAAACAGGAGATAGAACGAAACTAGAACACAAAATAAAATGTATTCAGTAAAACCACTCAACAAAAATCTCGAAAACTCAACAGTACATCCCAACGCAAGACTATTTAAATGGTTTACCAAAAACATTTGAGTTGTTGATAGGAACAAAGACCAATCAATGAAAGTCACCCTGGAACTGATTGTCAGCTGACCAATAGACTTTGATTGTTTCGGCGGCTCAGCACAACACCTTTTTTACATGCTTTTCCTATATCTCCCATTGTAATTTGTACCCCACGTCTTGTCTACTGTTCAGTGGCCTGTACACAACTCCTATCAAAGTTTTTTACCCTTGAAGTTTCAGAGTATAATATCGATGGTAAGACTCTTGGCAGTGTGGAGCATCAGAGAGATCTTGGGGTCCATATCCATAGGACACTTAAAGCTGCTGTGCAGGTTGACAATATTGTTAAGAAGGTGTATGGTGATTTGACATTCATCAACAGTGGGATTGAGTTCAACAACCATCAAGTAATGTTACAGCTATATAAGACCTTAGTAAGACCCCACTTTGCTGTGTTCAGTTCTGGTCACCTCACTACAGGAAGGATGTAGATACTATAGAAAGAGTGCAGAAGAGAGTTACAAGGATGCTGCCTGGATTGGAGGGTGTACCTTATGAGAATAGGTTGAGTGTACTTGGCCTTTTCTCCTTAGAGCGATGGAGGATGTGAGGTGACCTGATAGAGATGTATAAGCTGATGAGGGTCATTGATCATGTGGATAGCCAGTGGCTTTTTCCCCAGTGCTGAAATGGCTAACACGAGGGAGCATAGTTTTAAGGTGCTTGGAAATGGGTACTGAGGGACGTCAGGGGAAAGTTTTTCACACAGACATGCACAGCCGGCAGTGGTGGTGGAAGCTGATACAATAGGGTCATTTAAGAGCATCTTAGATAGGTTCATGGAGCTTGGAAAAATAGAGGGCTATGCACTAAGGAAATTCTAGGCAGCTTCTAGAGTGGGTTACATGGTCAGCACTACATTGTGGGCCGAAGGGCCTGTAATGTGCTGTAGATTTCTATGTTAACTCTACACACCAGGGTTCTGCATCTTCACATCCTATAGCACCTCTCTCTAAGGATTTGATTTCATTTTTTATCAACAGAGCTACTCCATCCTCTCTGCCCTCCTGCCAGTCCATCTAATTCAACTGGTTGCTAAACTCCTAACTATGGTCTTCTTTCAGCCACGACTCAGTGATGCCCACAACGTCATACCTGCCAATCTCTAACTGCACTACATGATCATCTATCTTGTCCCGTATACTGTGTGCATTCAAATATTACTCCTTCAGTCCTGTATTCAATTTTGCCCCCATGTTACTGGAAGTTAAATTCTTATCCCTTTCTATACTATTCACTGCATTTACTCATATATCAACAGCCCCAACCTCTGCTTTATAACTCCAGTTTCCACCCCTCAGGTCCTTTTCACATCTTTTCCCTACAAAGGTTTACTGTACATTTCTAAACCAAAAGCTGTGGATGAACCAGGAAGTACATCATCTGCTGAAGGTTAAATCTGTGGCGTTCAAGTCTGGCGACCCAGGCCTGTACCAGAAAACCAGGTGTGATTTGCAGAGGGCTATTTCAAGGGTGAAGAGACAATTTCGAACGAGGTTGGAGGTGACATTGGACGCACAACAACTCTGGCAGGGTTTGCAAGACATTACTTCCTACAAGGCAAAACCCAGTATGAATGAAACCCAGCATGAACGGAAATGGTGCTTCACTAAGGCATCGCCCGGTAGCACTCACATCGACAATGATGAAATGGTTTGAGAGGTTGGTCATGTCTAGACTGAACTCCTGCCTCAGCAAGGACCTGGACCCATTGCAATTTGCCTATTGCCACAATCGGTCAATGGCAGACGCAATCGCAATGGCTCTTCACACAGCTTTAGATGACTTGGACAACACAAACACCTACATCAGGATGCTGTTCATCGACTATAGTTCAGCATTTAATACTATCATTCTCACAATTCTGATTGAGAAGTTGCAGAATGTGGGCCTCTGTACCTCCCTCTGTAATTGGATCTTCAACTTCCTAAGTGGAAGACCATAGTTTGTGCGGGTTGGTGATAACATCTCCTCCTCACTGACAATTAACACTGGTGCACCTCAGGGGTGTGTGTGCTCAGCCTACTGCTCTACTCTCTATATACACATGATTGTGTGGCTGGGCATAGCTCAAATACCATCTATATGTTTGCTGATGATACAACCATTGTTGGTAGAATCTCAGGTGGTGATGAGAGGGCGTACAGAAGCAAGATATGCCAAGTAGTGGAGTGGTGTCATAGCAACAACCTGGCACTCACCGTCAGTCAGACGAAAGAGCTGATTGTGGACTTCAGAAAGGGTAAGACAAAGAAACACATACCAATCCTCATAGAGGGATCAGAAGTGGAGAGAGTGAACAGTTTCAAGTTTCTGGGTGTCAAGATCTCTTTGGATCTAACCTGATCCCAACATATCACCACAGTTATAAGAAGGTAAGACAGTGACTATATTTCATCAGGAGTTTGAAGAGATTTGGTATGTCAACAAATACACTCAAAAACCTCTATATATGTACCATGGAGAGAATTCTGACAGGTGGCATCACTGTCGGATATTGGGGACCGAAAGAAGCTGCAGAGGGTTGCAAATCTAGACAGCTCCATCTTGGGTACCAGAATAAAGTACACAGGACATCTTCAGGGAGCGGTGTCTCATAAAGGCAGCGTCCATTATTAAGGACCTCCAGCACCCAGGGCATGCCCTTTTCTCACTGTTACCATCAGGTAGGAGGTACAGAAGCCTGAAGGCACACACTCAGCGATTCAGGAACAGCTTCTTCCCCTCTACCATCTGATTCCTAAATGGACATTGAACCTGTGAACACTACCTCACTTTTTAGCATATATTATTTCTGGTTTTGCACAATTTTTAATTTATTCAATATATGTATACTATAATTGATTTACTTATTTTATATATTTTTTTCTTCTATATTATGTATTGCATTGAACTGCTGCTGCTAAGTTAACAAATTTCACATCACATGCCTGTGATAATAAACCTGATTCTGATTCATCATAAACTTACACCTTATAGTTTTTGATTGCCTTTCCCTGTGAAAAAGACTGTGCATTCATCTTATCTATGCACCTCAAGACTTTACAATCCTCTAAGGTCATGCCTCAGTCCCCTATACACCACGGAATAAAGTCATAACCTACCCAACGTCTTCCTATAACTCAGACCCTTGTGTTTTGGCAATGTCTTGAAAATCTTCTTTGTACTCTTTCCTGACTAATTACTTCTCTCCGATAACAGGGTAATCACAACCGTGCACAGTACTCATGTGCAATCTCACAAGTATCCTGGACAACTGCAACATTACATTCCACTCCAATGCTCAATGCCCTGACTGAAGGCCATCAAGCCAAATGGCTTCTTCACCATCTTGCCTGCTTGTAATACCACTTTCAGGGAATAATGTACTAGCACTTCTAAGTCCTTCTGTTCTAAAACACTCCTCAGGGTCCTATCATTTACTCTGAAAGTCCTATCATTGTTTCACTATCTCATACTTAATGATTGGACACCAATAGGTGTCTTGTTAAATTTTGAACTTCTAATGAAATTGCTTCATATACCTTCATATGACCAATGATTGTATCATTCACAAGAAAGTGGCAGCCACCTTTTCTGCTTTCACCATTATTTTTTGCAACATTGTTGTTAAAAGTACGTTTGATAGCCCTTTACTTCTATTTATTAGTTGTATTTATTATTTATGTTCTCCACACAAGTACTTCAAAGAAGATAACGCATAGAACCCACTGCTTCTCCACTGCATCTTGTTAACATTGGGTGTTGACAGCTGCTACAGCAGTAATCTAGCAACGCTGTGATTAAAAACGTTGCATAAGCCAGCAAAAGGAGATTACAACTTTGACAGAAAACAGGCTTTATGATGCCAGAGGCAAGGCTACACAGCCAGTCCTGTTTCAAGAAAAGGACCAGATAGCTGCAAGAAGGTAAACTTCAAAGTGGTAGGAGATGATGCAGTGATCAAGCAAGTTCACACTGAGAATTAACTTTTTTAGAATCCACCTCATGCTTCTCTTTCTTGTACACCTCAGATCATGCCAATTCTGCAATGTTGTAGGTAAAGTGAAAGTGCTCTACTGATGGATATGTATACCTTAATTTCATCTTGCATTTGCTCCCAGGAATGTTCTTTCTGGCATAATAAACAGTGTTGTAAAGCAGAAACAGGACCCTGCAGCAGGTACCTGACACTCAGATATTTCAAGTTGACCTGCTGGAACTCTGGGCACCTCCTCCTGGGGGCAGTTGGTCGTAGGAGAGGATTCAGATTGTGATCTGGAGCTGGACCAATACGGGAATGTGTTCTGTCATCATATGAGGATAGTACTTCCCTCTGGTGGTTCTCAAGTAAACTAAGCTCAGTACTCTTACTTCCAAAAATTATAGGGTCTTTGTAGATGATGTGACCGCAAGATGATACCTGAAGGATTCAATATTCCCCAGGAGACTAAGATTAACAAAGCATGCTAACATCAATGTAGGAGGCAGTTCCAGAGATACTTTCAAATATACTGTACCTCCTCATTGCTGAGGATCTGCTGACAGCCTTGAATTCCACCTAATGGATGACTATGGGTTACAGAGGAAAGCATCAGAACTGTGCCTTCCTCATAAAGGAGTCTGACCTAGTCAAGTTGTTCACTGATCTATCTATGGACAGATTTACAGAGGGTTCAAAACAGAAGGCAAATGAAGCTGAGTGCTTTATCCCAATTGACCACTTTAATAACGAGCTACCCCTTCTCTCAAGTGAGCAGCCACAATATAGACTGAATCTAGCAGTGACGTGCTGGGCTTGACAGAAATTGAGAATGGAAAATTTGTGGGGCCTGCTCCTTTAGTGAGTTGTTTACTTGTCTGTCACCATTCGTGACTGGATGTGGCAGGACAGCAGAGCTTATATCTGATCTGTTGTTTATGGGATCAGTTAAATCCATCAAGCGCATGTGGTTTATGTTGCCTGGCGTGCAAGTAGTCCTGTCTAATTGATTCCTCATTCCGTGATATACCTGGCACTGCTCTTGGCATGTCCTTCTTCACACTTCATCGAATCAGTGTTGACCCTTTGGTTTGAGGGTGATGGTGTAGTGGGGTGTCTGCCAAGTCATGGGGTTGCAGATGGTGGTCCAGTATTATTCTGCTGCTCCTGGAGGCCTATAGCCCAGTCATGAGAGGCTAGATCTGTTTGCAGTTATCAAGTGCATACTATGCCTCTACTCATTAAACAGTTCCTTGTGAAGTACCTCTCTACATGTGTTTTGTGATAACATGCTGTATTATTTGATACACAATAACTTTTTAACTATTACTTTAATCAACCAAACATTCTTTCAACATTATGTAATTACAGATCCACAATATTTAATACTTAACATAAAGGGTGCATTAAAATCACAAGGCCCAAGTACTGGTGGAGTCACAGGGTCAGATTGCACAGAAGCAAGCCTATTGGCTCAACTCATTCAAGCTGACAAAGGTGCTTACTCAAGTTACCTCATTTTCCTGCATGTGGCCCATACCTCTGTGACCTGTGGTATTTTTTATGTCTTGATCTGTACTGCAACAAATTTCATGATATTTGTCAGTAATATTAAAAACAATTCCGACCTTTCCTATTCACATATCTGTATGAATGTCTTTTAAAGTTTATAATTGTAGTGATCTCCACCACTTCCTCTGTCAGCTCATTCCATACACCCACTACTCTGTGTGGAAAAACTTGCCCTCAGATCCCCTTTAAGTCTTTCCCCTCTCACCTTAAACCTATGACCTCTAGTTTTAGGCTCCCCTGAATTCCAAAAAAACACTATTTACCCATCCATATTCCTTGTGATTTTATACGCCTCTACATAGCCTCCTCTACCCTAAGCAAACCCATCCCAGCCTATCCAACCTCGCATTTTAACTCAAGCTCTCTCATCCATACAACATCCTTTCAAAGCTTTTCTGCACTTTCTCTAGCTTAATCACACCCTTCCTGCAGTGTGGCAATGTGAACTACACACAATAGTCCAAGTGCAGTCTTATCAATGTCTTGTACGGCTGTAACCTTACATCCTAAATCCTGCACTTTCTGTCCTGATCACCAGGAGGCATGGGGGTGCGCGATGGTTCCTCCCTCTTCTGGCGGTCAAAGCGAGCATAGAAGGCATTGAGCTCATCTGGAGCAAAGCTCTGCTGTCCCCTATGTCACAAGATTTAACCTTGTAGGAAGTTATGGCACTCAAACCCTGCCACAGCTGTCAAGCATCCCTCATTGATTCCCGTCGTCTAGAATCTCCACTTCACCAGAGAGACGGCTTTCCAGAGATCATACCTGAACCTCTTATACCATTCCGGATCTCCAGAGTTGAATGCCTCTGATCTGGCTCTCAGCAGATTCCGGAGTTCATCGTTCATCCAGGGTTTTTGATTGGGGATCACAATCACCCTGAACAATTTTGTGGGAACACACCCATTCATAGCTGTTTTAATAAAATCCGTAACCACCCTGGTTCAAATCCTCAGATGAATTCTTGAACACGGCCCAGTCCACTGACTCAAGACAATCAGGTAACTGTTCCTCTGTGTCCCACAGCCACCTCTTAGTTGTCTCGATCTCTGGCTCCTTGCTGTTTAGGCTCTGTCTGTATTCAGGTAGTAGGAATACAACCAAATGATCCAATTTGCCAAAATATGGTCTCGGGAAGGAACGATAGGCATTCCTATCGTAGTGCAGCAGTGGTGTAGTGTGTTGGGACCTCTGGTGCAACAGGTTACATGCTGGTGATAATTGGGCAGGGATTTCTTCAAACAGGCCTGGTTAAAGTCGCTGACAATAATTTGAAATGCGTCGGGATGAGCATTTCTTGTTTACAAACAGCATCGCGAGTACTTACTTATCATCGGCTACTGGTGGTATGTAAACTGCGGTCAAGATTACAGATGAGAACTCCCGAGGCAATTGGAATGGTCTACATTTAATTGTTAGTTTGTGGCGACCCACTTTCTGCGCAGGCGAACCGGCTCACAAATAGCCAGCGCGCGGGGGGAGACTTTGGTAATGCACCTCTGACGTCATTTCTGCCCAGAGAGGGTGGGCGCTAGGGATTAAATGCCAGCGCCGAGAAGTTTGAATAAATTAGTCTCGAAACAACTTACCGACTGCGTGTCATTGTCTCTGGCTCTGTATGTAGTACATCGCTACATTGGTGACCCCGATGGTCCAAACGGGATTTGGACCAAAGATGACCGACTCTTCATCTGTTCACACAGTTTCGCTAAAACTGTCGACTTTCTGGACGCTGCGACCACGCGTGTGGTTTAGCCAAGCAGAAGCCCAGTTCCAGATTCGGCAGATATCCTCTGATTCCACGTGTTACTACCACGTGGTGAGCGCCCTTGACCAGGAGACGGCCGCCCAGGTTGCGGATTTCATACAGTCACCCCCGGAAGAAGGCAAGTATGAAGCATTCAAAGCGTTGCTCATTGGGACCTTTGGCCTCTCACGGTGTGAGCGGGGTGCCCGCCTGCTTCACCTGTACGGTTTGGGAGGCAGACTGCTGTCAGCATTGATGAACGAGATGCTGGCCCTGGCTGACGGACACAAGCCTTGCCTCATGTTCGAGCAAGCGTTCCTAGAGCAGCTGCCCGAGGACATACATCTGCTGCTGGCCGATGCAGATTTCAGCGACCCCTGGAAGGTGGCGACCCGGGCAGACGTGCTGTGGAAAGCCAAGAGGGAGAGTGTGGTGTCCGTCGGTCAGATTACCAGGCCACGCGCCCAACAGCAGACCAGACTAGGCCCGGCAGGGAGGGGCGCACACAACACAGAGGCAGGAGTGAGGAGGACAGTGAACAGTGGTGTTTCTACCACCAGCGGTGGGGCACAGAAGCCTGCCGTTGTTGCCCGCCCTGCAAGGGCCAGGGCCAGCTGCCACTAATGACTATGGTGGCTGGCCACCAAGACAGCCTCTTGTACGTCTGGGACAAACAGTCGGGACGCCACTTCTTGGTCGACACCGAAGCGGAAATCAGCGTCTTGCCCCTGATGGGGTACGACACCCGCAACAGGAAGCCAGGACCCACCCTGAGGGCCGCAAACGGCAGCAAGATATGGACCTACGGCACCCACACAGTGCAGCTGCAATTTGGCACCAGCTGGTTCACGTGGGACTTCACACAGGCCGCGGACTTCTTGCGAGCTCACAGCCTGCTGGTTGACTTGCAAGGGAAAAGACTGGTACATGCCGAGACTTTCCAGATTTTCTCCCTGGGTGAAGCCAAGTTGCCGGCCCCACACCTGGACTCCATCACGCTGTCGGACAACAAATTCACCAGAATCCTGGCGGACTTTCCATCGATTCTGGCACCGCAGTTCACGGCAGCCATGCCCAGACATGGGGTACAGCACCACATCCTGACCCAGGGACCACCCCTCCATGCCTGCGCACGAAGGCTCCCCCGGAAAAGCTCCGCCTGGCGAAGGAGGAGTTCAAGAGGATGGAGGAATTGAGGATCGTACGGAGGTCCGACAGCCCATGGGCCTCCCCCCTGCACATGGTGCTCAAAGCAGCCGGGGGTTGGAGACCATGCGGCGACTACCACAGACTGAATGAGGCTACAACTCCAGACCGCTACCCCGTGCCGCACATACAGGACTTTGCAGCAAACCTGCACGGTGCAAGCATCTTTTCCAAAGTAGACCTCGTCCGGGGATACCATCAAATCCGGGTGGTCCCTGAAGACATCCCCAAAACAGCACTCATCACCCCGTTCGGCCTGTTCAAGTTCCTCTGAATGCCATTCGGCCTGAAGAATGCCGCACAGATGTTCCAGCGGCTAATGGATGCGGTGGGACGCGACCTGGACTTTGCGTTCATCTATTTGGATGACATCCTTATAGCCAGCAGTTGTCGTCAGGAGCATCTGTCCCACCTCCGCCAGCTCTACTCCCGCCTGAGTGATTTCGGCTTCATGATCAACCCGGCCAAATGCCAGTTTGGTCTCGATACCATCGACTTCCTGGGCCACAGGATTACCAAAGACGGGGCAACACCTCTGCCCACCAAGATAGACGCGATCCGTCACTTTGCCCAGCCCAACACGGTCAAAGACCTGCAGGAGTTCATTGGTATGGTGAACTTCTACCACTGTTTCCTCCCCTCAGCAGCCCGTATCATGCGCCCTTCGTATACCCTGATGTCGGGTAAAGGCAAGGACATTACTTGGGACGAGGAGGCCGCGGCTGCTTTCGTTAAAGCCAAGGAAGCCTTGGCAGATGCCACGATGCTGGTGTACCCCAGAACGGACGTTCCGACCGCTCTCACAGTGGACACACCCGACACAACAGTCGGTGGGGTGCTGGAGCAGCTCATCGAGGGGCGCTGGCAACCCCTGGCGTTCTTCAGCAAGCACCTACGATCACCCGAACTCAACTACAGTGCTTTCAACCGGGAGCTGTTGGCACTGTATCTGGCAATCCAGCATTTCAGGCACTTCTTAGAAGGCAGGCCGTTCACCGCGTTCACGGACCACAAACTGTTGACCTTCGCGTTCATGAAGGTGTCCAATCCCTGGTTGGCTCACCAGCAGCGACATCTGTCCTACATCTCTGAGTACACGATGGACATCCAGCATGTCTCGGGAAAGGACAACGTCGTGGCAAACGCACTCTCCAGACCAGCTGTCCAGGCCCTGTCCCTGGGGGTGGACTATGCAGCACTGGCGGAGGTGCAGCAGGCAGACGACGAGATGCCCAGCTACAGGACCGCAGTCTCGGGTTTGCAGCTGCAAGACTTTCTCGTAGGCCTAGGTGAGAGGACCCTCCTGTGTGACGTGGCTACCGGCCAACCTCACCCCATCGTCCTGGCAGCCTGGAGGCGGCGAGTTTTCGACTCCATACACGGTTTGGCGCACCCATCTATCAGGACAACCATCCGACTGGTCTCCAGCAAGTTCGCGTGGCATGGACTTTGCAAGCAGGTCAGTGAATGGGCCAGAACGTGCACGTAGTGCCAAACAGCCAAGGTGCAGCGGCACACTAAAGTCCCGCCGCATTAGTTTGAACCCACCCACCCGAGGTTCGACCACATTCATGTGGATATCGTGGGCACCCTACCAGTGTCCTGAGGAGTGCGGTACCTCCTAACTATGGTAGACCGGTTCACGAGGTGGCCAGAGGCAGTCCCGCTCACCGACACATCTGCCGATTGCTGCGCCCAAGCACTGATTGCAACCTGGGTAGCACGCTTCGGGGTACCGGCCCACATTACCTCTGACAGAGGTGCCCAGTTCACCTCCAGCCTGTGGTCGGCTGTGGCCAGCCTGTTGGGAACGCAGCTACATCACACTACTGCCTACCACCCACAGTCGAACGGAATAGTGGAACGCTTCCACCGTCACTTGAAGTTGGCTCTCATGGTCCGCCTGAGAGGTCCTAACTGGGTGGACGAGCTTCCCTGGGTCCTGCTTGGAATTTGCACAGCGCCCAAAGAGGATCTGCACGCCTCGTCGGCCGAGTTGGTGTACGGCGCACCCCTGGCCGTCCCAGGAGAGTTCATACCAGCCCCAAGGGGGAAAGAGGAAGAACCCACAGCAGTCCTGGACAGACTACATGAAAGGCTCGGCAACCTGGCCCCCATACCAACTTCACAGCACGGACGGACCCTGACCCATGTACCCAAAGACCTGCAGAACTGTAAGTTTGTGTTTGTATGAAGGGGCGGACACTGGGCACTGCTACAGCGGCCGTACGAGGGGCTGTTCAAGGTGATCAGCAACAACGGGTCCACGTACGTTCTGGACATTGGGGGGAGAGAGGAGGTTTTCATGGTGGACCAACTCAAACCAGCCCATGTGGATTTGGCGCAGCCGGTCGAGGTTCAAGCACCACGGCACAGAGGCAGACCTCCCAAACAGAGGCTGATCCAGACTGTGGACATTGGGGGGTGTATCGCCTGTTCTGGGGGGGGGGAGCGGTTCTGTGGCGACCCACTTTCTGCGCAGGCGAACCGGCTCACAAATAGCCAGCACGCAGGGAGAGACTTTGGTAATGCACCTCTGACGTCATTTCCGCCTGGAGAGAGCAGGCACTAGGGATTTAAATACCAGCACCGCGATGTTTGAATAAACTAGTCTCGAAATGACTTACCGACTGCGTGTCGTTGTCTCTAGCTCTGTATGTAGTACATCGCTACAAGTTGTTCTAAGTCGGGGGCTGGGGGGGAATAAGTTGACATAACCCCAAGAGACTTGATTAAAAAGCAAACGCCATCACCCTTTTCCTTATCAGAATTCGAGGTCTGATCCATTCTGAAAATCGTAAAACCTGATCGGATAGCTGCATCGAGCGTGTTTGGTGTTAACCAAGTCTCAATGCAACCTGCCTCTGATACAGCAGCCTGACCCTGAGATCGCCTGTCTTATTGTCAAGTGGCCGTACATTCGCCAACAAGATGCTCAGTAGAAGAGGCCTCATCCCCCTGCGTTTCAGCCTGGTTTAAATGCCGCCTCTCCTGCCGCGTTTTCGGCCATTGTGTTGACCCTTAAAGGCACCGCATTTAACCGTCGAACGTGAGATCTGAAGATCATTGATGTAATTTTGTAGTCGGTTGTTAGGAGGAAACGTACATGCTGCAGATTGCAACAAAAGTAGCTGAAAAGTATATTTAAGAGGAAAACTGGTACAATTTCCTGCAGGTCGCAGAGTCACTGATTATGCTGGCGCCAACTTGTGATGAGCCTTTTAGAAACTCCTGCTCAAACTATAGATTAGGATGTTCAATTTCCACCATAGCATGAGAACAATATAGATAATTCAATAAACTGGAATGAAAAGTATAATCAGTAATCTTATTCTGCTTTCTCACCAGAGTCAGAGTGATATATCCAAGAAACTAACCTTTCAGCTCAATGAGATTTATACCAACCTAACGCCCACATTACATAAGTATGACATTTATCTCATTTTCATTCCCCTACAATCTCATCAATTTCTGCTACCTACAAACTAGGGACACATTACAGAGGCAATTTTACCCACCAGCCTGCACATCCTTGAGATATAGTAGGAAACAGGAGAACTCTGAAAAAAATCTATGTGTTCCCAGGGCAAATGTGCAAATTTCAGACAGACAGCTCAAAGATCAGGAACACCAGAGTGTGGTGAACTACATATACCTGTCTGGACACGCCCCCCCCCCCCCCTCCACCCACTGACTGCTCCTGTGGCTTCTCCCACGGACCCCAGTATAAAGGCGATTGGAGACACAGCCCCGGTCTCAGTCTCCAGGATGTAGTGTGGTGGTCAATTGCTGCTTGTTCTTTCTTCCAGCCAATAAAAGCCTATATCTCGCCTCACATCTCCGAGAGTTATTGATGGTGCATCAATTTTATTGGCTGGAAGTTTTAAAACATTGGAAGTATTTTACGTCCGGAAAAATTAGACTTGGACCCCAAGCTCCAGAAGCAGCTCTTGCCTTTGAACTCTGGCTTGCATGCTTCCAATCATACTTGGAAGCGATTCCTGTGACTGAGCCTGCCACAATGTACAAAATCCTACTATCCAGAGAAAGTCCGAAAGTATTCTCCCTTATCAGAGACCTGCCGACATACCAAGGGGCACTGGATGCCCTCAAAAGACAGTACCTGCAGCCAGTGTACACCATCTATGCAAGACATCGCTTAGCGACGCGGCGAGTCAAGCGGGGAGTTTCTCCAAGCCCTACAGACACTCATGCAAACCTGCGACTGCAGAGGACTGATGGCAGAACAACATGCAGATCTGCTAGTACAAGACACCTTCGTTATGGGGTTCAGGTCAGTGTACGTGCATCAGCGGCTGCTGGAAAATGCCGATCTTACCTTACGCTCGGCGATCAAGACAGCCGACACGCTGGAGGCTGCTCTGCACAATGCTGACGTTGTCCAGCCATGCGATCCGCCGGTTCCCTGGACGCTGCAGGCCCCGCCGCCGCCACCCACGAGCGAATTCACCACTGCCGCTGCCAGTCGCGATTCCACAAACTCCCCGAAACCGACCACAGCTGCTGCCAGTCACAAGTCCGCGCAGTGTTACTTCTGCAGACTCAAAAAGCACCCCCGAAAACGCTGCCCGGCCTGAGAAGCTATCTGCTCCAGCTGCAGGAAGAAGGGCCATTTCGCCAAGGTCTGTAAGTTGGAACCACGAGCGGGGTCGGGCTGCGCTGCGTGTGAGGCATGGGGGCCGCCATCTTGGTCGCCGCCATCTTGCCTGCCCGCCTCGTGTGAGACATGGGGGCTGCCATCTTGCCTGCCCGCCTCGTGCGAGACATGGGGGCGGCCATCTTTGTCGGCACCACCTCGCCCTGCCCCCGACCCACCAGTGCTTACCAGGCACCAAGACGGCGGTTCAACTCTGGCCTCCGTAACCCTCGACCAAAGCGCCCCACACCAGCTTGCAAGGTCAATGATGGACATCCTGGTGGAGGGGCACAGGACTAGCTGCCTGTTTGACACGGGCAGCACAGAGAGTTTTATTCACCCGGACACAGTGCAAAGCTGCGGACTCGTGACACGGCCGGTAAGCCAGAGGGTCACCATGGCTTCTGGGTCGCATTCCACAGACATCCAGGGGGGTTGTGTAGCGACATTGGTGGTGCAGGGCACAGAATATCGGGACTTTGCGCTACTGGTCATGCCTCAACTGTGCGCGCCTGTGCTATTGGGGCTGGACTTCCAGAGCCACCTCAAAAGTGTGACTATGGCATATGACGGGCCCCTCCCACCACTCACTGTCAGGAATCCTCAGTTTTGTGGGACTTCGTCATATACCCCGCTACTGACCACACACACACACCGAACCACATGTCTCGCCCAGCACCATGCCGACAGCTGCGCTACTGACACCACTTGCAGTCTCTCCACCCTCAAGATCCCTCCCCCACCGCTGTTCACCAACCTGACCCCCGACTGTAAACCTGTGGCAACTAAAAGCAGGAGGTACAGCGTGGGGGACAGGGCCTTCATTCAGTCGGGGGTGCAGTGGCTGCTCAGGGAGGGGATCATTGAGCCAAGCACAAGCCCTTGGAGGGCCCAGGTGGTTGTTGTTCGGACCGGGCAGAAAAATAGGATGGTCGTGGACTATAGCCAGACCATCAATAGGTTCACGCAGCTTGACGCGTACCCCCTACCCTGCATCGCGGATATGGTCAACCAGATAGCTCAGTACAGGGTGTACTCGACAATAGATCTGAAATCCGCTTATCACCAGCTCCCCATCCGCCCAGAGGACCGCCCCTACACTGCCTTCGAGGCGGGCGGCAGGCTCTATCACTTCCTGCGCGTCCCCTTCGGTGTCACAAATGGTGTCTCAGTCTTCCAGACGGAAATGGACCAGATGGTGGACCAGTGCCAACTGAAGGCCACATTTCCCTATCTGGATAACATCACCTTCTGTGGTCGCGACTGGCCGGATCACAACACCAACCTCCAATGATTTTTCCAAGTGGCCAAAGCCCTGAACCTTACTTATAACAGGGACAAGTGTGTGTTCAGAACCACCCGACTTGCTATCCTTGGGTATGTCGTGGAGAACGGGGTCATTGGCCCTGATCCCGACCGTATGCGCCCCCTGTTAGAGCTCCCTCTTCCCACCACTCTCAAAGCCCTCAGACGGTGCCTGGGCTTCTTTTCCTATTACGCCCAATGGGTCCCCCATTACGCAGACAAGGCCCGCCCCCTGGTCAAGTCTACCACTTTTCCCCTCTCTGCCGAGGCCCGCGTGGCCTTCAGCTGCATTAAAGGGGACATTGCCAAAGCAACTATGCATGCGGTGGACGAGACCATTCCCTTCCAAGTAGAGAGTGATGCCTCCGATTTCGCGCTGGCTGCTACCCTCAACCAGGAAGGCAGGCCAGTAGCATTCTTTTCTCGTTCCCTTCAAGGCCCTGAAATTTGGCACTCCGCGGTGGAGAAAGAAGCCCAGGCCATAGTGGAAGCTATTAGGCACTGGAGGCACTATCTCACTGGCAAAAGGTTCACCTTGCTGACCGACCAGCGCTCAGTTGTGTTCATGTTCAGCAACCAACAGCGGGGCAAAATCAAAAATGATAAAATTTTGCAGTGGAGAATAGAACTCTCCACCTACAACTATGATATCCTGTACCGGCCTGGAAGGCTCAATGAGCCCCCGATGCCCTATCCCGGGGAGCGTGTGCCAGCACGCAGCTCGACCAGCTATACGCCCTCCATGCAGATCTTTGCCACCCGGGGGTCACCCGATTTTACCATTTCGTGAAAGCCCCGGAACCTGCCTTACTCCCTTGAGGACATCAGGACGATGACCAGGGACTGCCAAGTCTGCGCTGAGTGCAAACTGCACTTCTACCGTCCTGAAACGGCGCAACTTGTCAAGGCCACCCGCCCCTTTGAGCGACTGAGTGTTGACTTTAAGGGTCCCCTTCCCTCCACCGACTGCAATGTCTACTTTCTCAACATTATCGACGAGTACTCGCGGTTCCCTTTTGCCATCCCCTGCCCCAACACCACTGCCACGTCCGTCATAAAAGCCCTGCGCCAGCTCTTCACTCTGTTCGGATATCCCTGCTATATCCACAGTGATAGAGGGTCGTCCTTTATGAGTGACGAGCTGCGCCGGTACCTGCTGGCTAGGGGCATTGCTACTAGTCGGACCACGAGCTATAATCCCCGGGGAAATGGACAGGTGGAGAGGGAGAATGCCACAGTGTGGAAGGCCACACTTTTAGCCCTTAAGTCAAAAGGGTTGCCGGTCTCTCGATGGCAGGAGGTCCTCCCCGAGGCACTCCACTCTATCCGCTCTCTGTTATGTACGTCCACCAATGCCACCCCTCATGAGTGCCTATTTTCTTTTCCCAGGAAGTCTGCCACTGGGACCACCCTACCAGCTTGGCTGACATCCCCAGGGCCAGTGCTGCTCCGGAAACATGCGAGGAGCAATAAATACTCCCCGCTGGTCGAGACGGTTCACCTTCTACATGCAAACCCCCAGTATGCCTACGTGGTCTTACCTGATGGGCGGGAGGGCACGGTCTCCGTCCGCGACCTGGCGCCTGCAGGAGCAGCAGACCACTACCCCGAACACTCCACAGTAACTATGAACCCTGTACCCGAGGTGACACCGCGTACACCGAGCCCGACACAGACTCCCCACGACACTCCTATACTGGGTGTCTCGCACACGCATATACCAGGCGCCTCGCACACGCATGAGGGATCACTGACGCCTAGTGGGCTGACACCTCCAGTTAGGCCGGAACCAGCACAACCTCCGTCTCTGGTGCAATCACCACCACCGGCACCTGTGCAATCACCACCACCGGCACCTGTGCAATCACCACCACCTGCACCTGTGCAATCACCACCTCCGGCACCTGTGCAATCACCACCACCGGCATCTGTGCAATCACCACCACCAGCACCTGTGCAATCACCACCTCCGGCACCTGTGCAATCACCACCACCGGCATCTGTGCAATCACCACCGGCACCTGTGCAATCACCACCACCGGCACCTGTGCAATCACCACCACCAGCACCTGTGCAATCACCACCTCCGGCACCTGTGCAATCACCACCACCGGCATCTGTGCAATCACCACCACCGGCACCTGTGCAATCACCACCACCGGCACCTGTGCAATCACCACCTCCGGCACCTGTGCAATCTCCACCACCAGCACCTGTGCAATCACCACCACCGGCACCTGTGCAATCACCACCACCTGCACCTGTGCAATCACAGCCAGTGCGACGTAGATCGCAGCGACAGATTCGACCACCTGATAGACTTAACCTGTAAATATACTTGTAAGAAACTTCGCCCCATGGGGACTCTCTTTTAAAACAAAGGGGGGGGGGGTGAATGTGGTGAACTACATATACCTGTCTGGACACGCCCCCCCCCCCCCCCCCCCACTGACTGCTCCTGTGGCTCCTCCCACGGACCCCGGTATAAAGGTGATTGGAGGCACAGCCCCGGTCTCAGTCTGCAGGATGTTGTGTGGTGGTCAATTGCTGCTTGTTCTTTCTTCCAGCCAATAAAAGCCTATATCTCGCCTCACGTCTCCGAGAGTTATTGATGGTGCATCACAGAGTTATAAGGTAGCAGCTCTGCTAGCTGTGCTACTGTAATTGTTTAACTCTACCAACCAATGGAACTTAGTCTTTTGAAGTAGAATCCAGTCTACTCAACAGAAGATATTTGATATGAAGCTACAGTACTAGTGGTCAGCAGAATGCAGCTTCCTCTTCAAGCTCAGAGTCAAAGGTTTCATATTTCAAAGATGACTTGCTGTTGCCGCTGCTCTCAGGGCTCTGAGGTGGCTAAGGTGTCCCATGTCAGTGAAATGAAACAGCCCACACAAAATGCAGGAGGGACCTAGCAGGTCAGGCAGCATCTTTGAAGAGGAATAAACAGTTGATGTTTTAGGTTCCTGATTCCCGATGAAGGGTCTTGGCCTGAAGCATTGACTGTTCATTCCTTTTCATTGCTGCTGCCTGACCTGCTGAGATCCTCCAGCATTTTGTGTGTGTTGCTCTGAATCGCCAGCATCTACAGGATTTCTTGTGTTGGTGAGATGGAGCACGATCTGGCAGGTGGGTGACTTGGACAGAACTTCTTCCACTGTTTGCACATTCTACTCTTGAAGCACTTGGCGCTTCTTGCCACTTTGCATGGCGCTTGGAGCAATTTTTGTCTGTCTCCTTGCCTTCATAGGGCTCAGTACTGATTAGTGAGTCTGGCAACACTGGAGCTGAATACATTGAATCCAGTGGGGCTGGCTGAGCATAATCAGAGTGTCAAAGCAGGAAGTGGAAGACAGTGGTATTGGTTTGCAGATACTGCTAGGGGACTTGCATGACCTTGTGGAGAAGTGATTGGTAGTAGTTCTCCAGATCTGAGTGCTTACTCTGGGGTGTACATGTTTGTGAGCCATACAAGAAAGGCACAGATCTTTGATTCTTGGTACACCATGTGCTTGGTCTGAGCTTGAGGTCTTAAATTTGCACCAGACAACCTTTCCTGCTGTATTGTAAATACTTCAGCAGGGATTCTGTCTGTTCCAGCAGCCTTAATGTTTTTCGGGTGTCGTGTATCCTTTAGCGCCTCTTGCCAGGTTGAGGTGGTGCCAAGGTTGTGCTACAGACCATGCTGTGGGTACAGAATTAAGGCCACATTTAAATTTTTGATTGCTGAGATCTTTGGAGTGCTCCTTTCAGCTGGCACTGAAGGCCTCCTGTTCTTAATGAACCTAATGAAATGGGTCCCTTGGACTCGTGCCATCACTAACTGCTCTTCAGGTAAAGAGATAGTAGCATGCCAAGAGATTTGATTTTTAAAATTCTTATGTCATGATCACATTTCTTGTCAAAGAACAGCTTTTACTTATAAATCATTAATTCCTGGATTGCTTAAACAGCCTCACAAACCTGGACCATAGAACATTGTAGCACAGTGCAGTCCCTTTGGCCCACAATAACCTACTCCAAGATCAATCTAAGTCTTCCCTTCTACGTAGTCTTCCAGTTTTCTGTCATCCATGTGCCTATCTTAGAGTCACTTAAATTATCCTAATGTAGCTGTTTCTACCATCACCCCGACAACGTGCTCCACAGAACTCACCACTCAATGTGTCAAAAAACATTCCTCTGATTCTCCCCATATACTTTCCTCCAATCACCTTAAAATGATGATCCCTTGTATTAGCTATTGCTGTCATGGGAAAAAGGCACTGACTGTCCACTTATCCATGCCTCTCATCATCTTATACACCTCTATCCTCACCCCACATCCCCCTTTGCTCCAAAGAGAAAAGCTCTAGCTCACTCAACCTTTCCTCAGAAGATATGATCTCCACGTAGCTTCCAAGTGAATATCACCTACAACCTTTCTAAAGCTTCCTCATCCCTCTAACGAGGGGATCAAAATGGAACACAATACTCCCAAGTGTGGCCTAACCAGAGTTTGCAACAATACATGGCAGCTCTTGAATTCAATCTCACTGCTAATGTACACTAGGTCCACACACCATACACCTGTGTGCCAATCTTGACTGACCTATGAATGCAGAGTATCACTCTGTTCCTCCACACTGCTAGGAATCCTGCTATTAACCCTGTATACTGCCTTCGTTAGACCTTCTGAACTTTCACACTTTTCTGAATTGAACTCCATCTGCCACTTCTCAGCCCAGCTCTGCACCCTATCAATGTCTGGTTGTACTCTACAAGAAGCTTCTACACAATCCACAACATCACCAACCTTTGTGTTTTCTGCAAGCTTACTATCCTACCCTTCCACTTCCTCCTCTAAGTGCTTTATTAAAAAAACCTCAGAACAAATTTGTGCAGAACATTACCGGTCCAGACAGAGTTCGTTCCATTTTCTACCACTCTCTGCTACATACAGGAAGGCATTTCTGAATCCATGGTACCATTTTCAGTGACCTCTTGCTTGCTTACTTTCTGATGAGCCTCCCATGGGAACCCATATTAGGGCATATTCTGGAGTTAGGGTACATAGCAAATATTAACTTCAGCAATCAATCTTTAGACCTGAACATGGATTGTAGAATAAATTTAAAATGAAACCCTAAACAAGAGTTTCCTGGGGCTTTGGACACCAGTTCATTGAAAACCAGACAATGCTGATTGATATTCATTTTGGGTGTCTGGAGTGTGGGTACGAAGAAGAGGAGTGAAAATTACATGTAATTCAAAGGAAGCATTGTAGATAGATTGTAACTATAGAATTGTTCTGATGTTGCCTTTGATCTTCAGCAGAGAAAATGTCATGTAATATTTGTTTGAATAGGCCTCTTTCTCCAAGTGTGTCTCATTCTGTTGAATAAAACACTTATGTATCCACTAGCTTCAGTGTCTCTCCTGGGACATTGTTCATGTTACAATATTTCGGTGCTCATCTGAATGCCTTCACAACCCATTGTGTGGTCTGGCTAAACGAGAGAGTATTTTTAAAACTGGCATTCACACTTGGATCTGCTTGGGTCAGTAACTACGGGATCACGAGGTATCATGAATACAACGGAGAGCTGAACTAGTAGATATAAAAGTAGTGTGGTGTGGGTGCATGCATGTGTGTTTATGTAAGTAAATTTTTATCTGGACTTTTAAGAAATGTATGTACTTGAGAATGCAAAATGTCTCTAATGTGTGTGTTTTAAGATTACATCTGTAACCTTGGTGAACAGTTTTAACTGCAAAGGGATACAATAGGAATGATGAGTTCAGTCACACAGAAGTGGCAAAGTGCCGAGTACATACTCTGTGGTTTTAAGTGTGTAATGTTTAATTATCATCTGTGGGACCTATAGTAATGTGGAGCATATTAATGGACACTGGATAACCCCCTAATTTTCTTATATGATGGTCATATTATTTTTATTGCTTTGGTTTGTTATTTTGTATATTCACAATTTGATTAATGTTCAGTTACACTAGCAATAGTAATATTTTAGTTGGTTAATTGATGGTTACGAGGAGCAAAGCTTACACAGGCACTTGGGGGCAGCTGAGGGGTCCTGGGGGACAGCAGTGGGCATGTGATTGAGTAGTCAGGGACGGACCCGCAGCATGTACGGTAAGATGATTCGCTTGTGTTCTGGTATTTCCAGAAAGGAAAATAAAGACATTATATTAAACTTCTGCATGCCTGGAAGTCCCTTTTGTGTCCAAGTGTGCAACACATCTATCATTTATATTTTGTGTAGTGAGGGAATTAGTGCGAAGATATTTGAGGGAGAGGTTTACCCAGATATTTCTGTTGGATTGGCACTGATTGAGGTCGAGCAATGTCAGGTTAAGAACCCTGATGACCCGAGCCAGCCCTTGACTTAGATTACAACTATCCATAAGCCCTTCACACCCGCTAATAGCAGTGCATTTTCTCCGAGTTGCCCTCACTTAAGGTCGCCTGAGGGAATGCAGAATCCTGGTGCAAGCTCGAGGAAGTGATTGCAATTCACCAGATGCACCCTAAAGATACACATGTGTTGGTAAACACAAAATGCCTGAGGAATATATGGCCCGGGGGTGCAGGATGGTACATGGGCAGTTACTGGGAATGTCAGTAGTTCAGAGAGCTGATGAGCCTGCCATGGATTATGTGGAACATAAATAGCGAGTGTATGAGGAGTATTCAGGGAGGGATAACCCAGTCTTGCTGAAAATGTTGAAAGAATGCCTGAGCTCAGCTTACCGGAAAGTTTTAGATTCGGGAATAGCAGTGGGATTGATCTACTCTGCAATGGTATCTTGGGCCAGTGAGATAGATCAGAGGAGGGGGTAGTGAAGTCGTGAAGTGGCTGTAGTGAATGTAGCTGCTCTGACATCACAGAGAACTTGCTTTGCTTGCCAGCAGCTGGAGCACGTGGCAAGGAACAGCCGAAATAGTCGGCGACTCCTTTGCTTGTGTCTTCGGAAACAGCTCTATTTCTAACTTTGATAGCTCTTTTTTCCTTTCCAAGGTTCTTTTGATGACCCTGACCTGGAGTTACACTCTGACTTTGGTTCTTTGTGGGAATGGGACCTGGTCTCAGAGCCTCATGACCAGCTGCTTTTTTGATATTCCACGGACATGGCCTGGAAGACTAGCTTGCCTTCAGGGTGCCGGATTTTCGTGGCTCTGGAGATGGGCTGATTCTAGGCCGGTGCCCCTGAGTGAAGTGTCGTAGGAGAACACGGAACATCAGGAGCAGTGGGTTAGAGGCCGTGGGTTGTGTGTCCAGAAGGCTGCGCCTTTTTGGTGCGGACTCTGGGCACAGAGCTTGGAAAAAGCAACGTAAGGGACTTTTAACATCGTAAATCAGTGCATTGTCTCCCTTCCCACTGTGAAATAAGGCCACCTGTTTTTCCCTTATTAGGGAGAGAGAGAGACTGTAGAATGTCGAATGACGGGGTGAACGTCATTTTTGGGGTGCTGCAAGTCTGTGTCTTTATTGATGCTTTGCTACATGCTTGAGTGCTCGTTGGGGGGCACTGATGCTTTTTGCTGCTGGTGGGTTGGGAGGGGGTCATTGCCTTGCTGCTGTCTGTGTCTAACATTCATTCTTTGGGCACTCCTCTGTTTTCGTGGATGTTTGTGGAAAAAAAGGAATTTCAGGGTGTATATTGTATACATTTCTCTGACATTAAATGTACCGATTGAAACCTATCGAATAGATGTGGGAGAGTAAAGGAGGTGATTTGTTACTTCTGTGGCTTTTCTGGACATGGTTGGAAGCAGTGTCCTGAAAAGAGGGTAAAGTGTGAAAAGCACTCAACAAAGCAGGCAGAATCCACAGCAGTGCCCTTTCTTTCCGATCTGACTGCTGACTAGATTAGGCCGGTGAGGTCAGACAAATGGCTGACGACAGCCTCTAATGCCAGCGGTGGTCATCCACAGGTGTACCCTAGAGGTTTATGTAATGTAAAGTGTTAGTGGATCAATTACTGATCTATCCTTGCCCATCACCAGAGAGGTGATTTACATTACCAGTGCAGGAGGTGAATTGAATTGACTTTATTTTAAACAACGAGGGTGGAGAGAAGTCAGCTTGAGATTGAGGGAGTGCAGCTACCTGTACATTTTTGAACGTGCTCAAACAATGAAGGTACTATCCTCGGGATCGACTCTCTGAGTAAGGCAGGTGCTGTCACAGGGTCAGGAAAAGGAGAATTAACATGGACAAGACAGGGACAGCAAACATGTGTAACCTGCAAAGCAGCTCACATGGCCCACAGAGAGACAACATCCCCAAACAGGGAGAAGAGACAGGGTGATGAGTGGGAATCATGTCGGGGGCTCCCGAGGGAAGAGGTCAAGCACAGTCAGGAGCTGTTGGAAGTAGTGCAGCTGCCAGAGGAGGTAGTGGCGGTTAAAGTCAAGACTCACCAGTAAGCAGCAGAAAAGGAATGAGTGGGCAGACATCAGTGTGAGGAGGGCATTGGAAGAAACTACAACTGCCAATATGGGTAAGATTACATGGAGATGTGAAGGACCACTGTAACCAGGGTAACACACTGAGGGGTCGAGCAAAGCAACAGCGACGTATTGTGAACAAGAGAAAATCTGCTGGAAATCAAAGCAATACACTCAAAATGCTGAAGGAACTCAGTAGGCCAGGCAGCATCTGTGGAAAAGAGTAAACTGTTGACATTTCGGGCTGAGGCCATTCATTGGGACTGACATATTGTGGAACAGAGAGAGCCAGAGAAACAGAAGATAGTTCTCCCACAGCCAGGTGACCAAGTCGTGGTAAGGGAGCTGGTTGAAAAGATAGGTTTCACTCTCAGGTGCTGCCCCGGATGAATGACACCTGTCCCGGTGAGGCAGACTGTGTAAACACAGGACTCAGGTTAAACCATATGACCCTCCTTCTGATCATCTTGACAGGCAGAGCAAGAGGTCAAGTGTACCACATTACAGTTTCATTGCAGACACCCCGAGTGATGAATATCAGCCGGCTGCATCAGAGCTGACCTCAACTGATAGAAGCAAACCTCAGCAAATGCAAAGGCAGAGGACACTGCGAAAACCTGACAGCAAGCTGTGAATAGCATGTTAAAGTATAATGGTAACTATATTCTGTAATGACGGCTGCTTGCTGAAGGCAGATGATTAGTTGTGTAGCTCAATATAGAAAAATATTTGGGAAAAATAGCTGGGAAGGGAACTGAGTTACAGCAGAGACTTCAGGTTCCACAGCTTTGATGGTATGGCAAACCGCGAAGGACTGAAGAAATTACACACAGCCGGGCCCTTTCAGTGGTTGGGGCCAGCGATCAAATGGACAGTCTTGAAAGGAGTGTCACCGGGATGAGGTCCTTGGAATCGTGCGGAGACCAGCCCAACTCCTGTACAGGAGAGAGGGTCTAGTCATCAAGATGACTAGCCATCAGATTCTGACAATCTTTTGTCAGAATGACATGGAGTGTGAATTGTTGCCTGTGAGCCTAATACGTTTACCCCTGACCAGAGCGTAACTACTCAAAGCCACCACAGAGTTTTAGCTTTCCAAAAATGAAGGGGTGAAGATAGAGAATGTGATTAAACTGCAGTCGGCCAGCAGGGAAGGAGGCAACAGGCATATGAATGACAAAGCTGCATTTTAAAGACTGTCAGCCAGATTTATGGAACAATTTTTGCTTAGAGTCTCGTGGGTAGCCATTAAGGATGACAGCATAGGTGTAATTAGTGTAATTGGGGAAGGGGTTCCAAAGAACCGGACATTTTTGCTGCCCTATTTAACTAGATTCTCCTTAAGGTTTGGCATTTCCTGGAACAAATTGATTTTTATCCAGGAGAGCCAAGACTGTTACGGTGTAGTGTGGTGTTAGAGAAGATAGCAAATATTAACTTCAGCAACCAATCTTTAGACCTGAATGTGGATTGTAGATTAAATTGAAAATGCAGCCCTGAACAATAGTTTCCTGAGGCTGTGGAGACCTGTTCATTGAAAACCAGACAATACTGATTAACAACAACACACACAAAATGCTGGTGGAACACAGCAGGCCAGGCAGCATCTATAGGGAGAAGTGCTGTCGACGTTTTGGGCCGAGACCCTTCGTCAGGACTAACCAAAAGGAAAGATAGTAAGAGATTTGAAAGTGGTGAGGGGAGGGGGAAATGCGAAATGATAGGAGAAGACCGGAGGGGGTGGGATGAAGCTAAGAGCTGGAAAGGTGATTGGCGAAAGTGATACAGAGCTGGAGAAGGGAAAGGACCATGGGACGGGAGGCCTCAGGAGAAAGAAAGGGGGGAGCACCAGAGGGAGATGGAGAACAGGCAAACAACTAAATACGTCAGGGATGGGGTAAGAAGGGGAAGAGGGGCATTAACGGAAGTTAGAGAAGGCAATGTTCATGCCATCAGGTTGGAGGCTACCCAGCCGGTATATAAGGTGTTGTTCCTCCAACCTGAGTTTGGATTCCTTTTGACAGTAGAGGAGGCCATGGATAGACATATCAGAATGGGAATGGGACGTGGAATTAAAACGTGTGGCCACTGGGAGATCCTGCTTTCTCTGGCAGACAGAGCGTAGGTGTTCAGCGAAACAGTCTCCCAGTCTGTGTCGGGTCTCACCAACATATAAAAGGCCACACCAGGAGCACCGGACGCAGTATACCACACCAGCCGACTCACAGGTGTAGTGTCGCCTCACCTGGAAGGACTGTCTGGGGCCCTGAATGGTGGTGAGGGAGGAAGTGTAAAAAAGTGTAAAAAGGCTATCCCCTTCTCACAATTCCTCCGTCTCCACCGCATCTGCTCTCAGGATGAGGCTTTTCTTTCCAGGATGAAGGAGATGTCTTCCTTTTTTAAACAAAGGGGCTTCTCTTCGTCCACCATCAACTCTGCTATCAAATGCATCTCTCCCATTTCCCGCACATCTGCCCTCACCCCATCCACCCACCACCCCACTCAGGATAGGGTTCCCCTTGTCCTTACCTACCACCCCACCAGCCTCCAGGTCCAACGTATAATTCTCCGTAACTTCTGCCACCTCCAATGGGATCCCACTACCAAACACATTTTTCCCTTCCCCCCTTTCTGCTTTTCGCAGGGATCGCTCCCTACGTGACTTCCTTGTCCACTCGTCCCCCCCATCCCTTCCCACTGATCTCCCTCCTGGCACTTATCCTTGTAAACGGAACAAGTGCTACACCTCCCTTACACTTCCTCCCTCACCACCATTCAGGGCCCCAGACAGTCCTTCCAGGTGAGGCGACACTTCACCTGTGAGTCGGCTGGTGTGGTATACTGCGTCCGGTGCTCCCGGTGTGGCCTTTTATATATTGGTGAGACCCGATGCAGACTGGAAGACCGTTTCGCTGAACACCTATGCTCAGTCCGCCAGAAAAATCAGGATCTCCCAGTGGCCACACATTTTAATTCCACGTCCCATTCCCATTCTGATATGTCTATCCATGGCCTCCTCTATTGTCAAAATGAATACAAACTCAGGTTGGAGGTAAAACACCTTATATACCGGCTGGGTAGCCTCCAACCTGATGGCATGAACATTGACTTCTCTAACTTCCGTTAATGCCCCTCCTCCCCTTCTTACCCCATCCCTGACGTATTTAGTTGTTTTCCTGTTCTCCATCTCCCTCTGGTCCTCCCCCCACCTCCTTTCTTTCTCCTGAGGTCTCCCATCCCATGATCCTTTCCCTTCTCTAGCTCTGTATCACTTTTGCCAATCACCTTTCCAGCTCTTAGCTTCATCCCACCCCCTCCGGTCTTCTCCTATCATTTCGCATTTCCCCCTCCCCTCACCACTTTCAAATCTCTTACTATCTTTCCTTTTGGTTAGTCCTGATGAAGGGTCTCGGCCCGAAACGTCGACAGCGCTTCTCCCTATAGATGCTGCCTGGCCTGCTGTGTTCCACCAGCATTTTGTGTGTGTTGCTTGAATTTCCAGCATCTGCAGATTTCCTCGTGAATACTGATTAACTTTCATTTTGGATGTCTGGAGTGTGGGTGCAAAGAAGGAGGTGTGAGAAGTTGTAGATACGTTGTAACTATAGAATTATCTTGATATTTCCTTTGATCTTTAGCATATAACATGTCATGTAACATTGGGTTGAATCAGCCTCTTTCTCTGAGAGTGTCTCTTTTTGTTGAATAAAACACGTTGCTATCTTTGTTCACTTTACAACAACTTTGTCGAACACCTTACTAAAATCCATATAAACCACATCCACCGCTCTACCTTCATCCATTTGTTTTGTCACTACTTCAAAAAATTCAATCAGGCTCATGAGGCACGACCTGCCCCTCAAAAAACCATACTGGCTATCCCTAGTCAGGCTATACTTCTCCAAATGCTCATTAATCCTGTCTCTCAGAGCCTTCTCCAATAATTTGGCCACACTGATCTATAATTCCCAGGGTTATCACAAATCCCTTTCTTGAACAAAGTAGTAACATTTGCCACACCCCAATTATCTGGTACTACTCCTGTGGCCAGTGAGAATGCAAATATCATTGCCAAAGACATACCTTCCCCGGAACTTCAGATCAGACCTGCCCTTTGCACTCCCTGTAGATCCTGTTGGTTGGGAGTCACCAGGTTAGTTATGAAGTGATGACTGAGCAGAGCTTCATTTGAAGAAAGTGTTTTTTGATATTGATTTGTTTCTCCCCGTAACCTTTGATGCCCTTACTAATCAAGAAGCTATCAACCTCCACTTTAAATATATCCAAATTACATAACCTCTACAGCCATCTGTAGCAATCAATTCCACAGATTCACAACCCTCTGGAGAAAGAAATTCATTCTCATTTTTGTTCTAAAGGGATATTCTCCTGTTCTGTGGCTGTGCCCTCTGGTCCTAGACTTCCCACACTATAGAAAACAATCATTCTATCTAGGCCTTTCAATATTTGATAGGTTTCAATAAGATCCACCCCCCCCCCATTCTCTTAAACTCCAGCAAGTACAGCCCGAAACGATCAAACACTCCATATACATTTACTTTTTCATTCAAAGGATAATTGTCAGAAACCTCCTCAGCACCCTTTCTAATGCCAGCACTTCTTTCTTAGGTAAAAGGCCCAGAGCTATTCACAATACTCTGGGTGTGGTCTGACCAATGCCTTATAAAGTCTCAGCATTACATTTTGCTTTAATATTCTAGTTCTTTCAAAATTTACCACCAACTCAACCTGCAAGTTAATCTTTAGGGAATCCTGCATGAGGACTCCCAGGTCCCACTGCAACTCTGATTTCAGAACTTTATCTCCATTTAGAAAATAGACTATGCCTTCATTCCTTCTCCCAACATGCATGACCATACATTTGCCTACACTATATTCCATTTGCCACATCTTTACCCATTCTCCTAATCTGCTTAAACTCTTCTGCAGATTACCTGCTTCCTCAATACTACTTGACCCTCCACCTATCTTGGTATAATTTGCAAACTTGGCCACAAAGCCATCAATTTTGTTACACAAATCATTGACTTATAACATTAAAAGAAGTGATCCCATCATCAACCCCTGCAGAACACCATTAGTCACCGGCAACTGGCCAGAAAAAATGTTCTATATTATATAAAGACCTCTTTCTGTCAGTCAGTCAATCTTCTGCCCACGCTTTATCTTATTAGGTTCTTAACTTGTTTAGCAGCCTCATGTGTGACACCTCATCAAAAACATTCTGAAAATCCAAGTAAACAACATCCACTGACTCTCCTTTGACTATTCTTCCTGGTATTTCCTCAAAGCATTCTAATAGATTTGTAAGGCAATATTTCCTCTTGAGAAAACCATGCTGACTTAGGTCTATTGTATCATGTGCCTCCAGGTACTGCAAAGCCTCATCCTTAATAATCCACTCCAACATCTTACCAACTAGTGACGTCCAGCTAAGTGACCTATAATTTCCTGTCTTTGGTGTCTCTCTCTTTTTAAGGAGTGAATCAGAATTAGGTTTAGTATCGCCGTCATATGCCATGAAATTTGTTGTATTGTGGCAGTGAGGCCCTCTGCTGGTCAGGGTTGACCGTGGATGTTGATACTAGCTGTCGTACACGAGCCAGAACAGTACGATATAGGGAGCAAGCTGCTGCCCATGCAGCAAGCTCCCTCTCTCCACACAGCTGAAGAATCCAAAGGAATGGCAGAGACCAATGCAGTTTGGCACTAGCAGTGTTACAGAAGTTGCCAGTCAATGTTGAACTAAACATAGGACTGCATTAAGGACTCCAGCTCTGCATCTTCCCTCGAAGTTTATTCCCGAAGCCTTCTCCATGAGTGGGTATAGCCCCAAGGCAGTGGCGTTTTCCTTCTCCTAGGTGAGTTGCCAAATATGGCTGACGAGCTCCTTCCCAAAGTGACTGTAACCTATCCTTGCCCTTTCTCCTGCCAGTAGAAATGATTCTGTCATACTTCAACACCAGAAGCTGGACTTGGCTGTTAGAGGCTATTTGAGATGCACGTCATTGGGGGAATTTAATAGGTAGTGGAAGGTTAACCCCGCTACCTCCCCTGGCTATGACAACCTTAAGGAATCAGCAGCAGTACAGTGCCATACATTAAAAAAATCACAAAATTAAAGTAAGAAATGTAATTATAAAAAATAAATTAAGTAAGTAATGCAAAAAGAGAGCAAAAATAGTGAGGTAGTGTTTGTGAGTTGGCTCACTGTTCATTCAAAAATCTAGTGGCAGAGGGGAAGAAGTTGTTCCTAAAGCATTGACTGTGTGTCTTCTCCCTGAAGGTATCAATGAGAACAGGGCATTTTCTGGGTGATGGTGGTTCTTATTGACGGAAGCCACCTTTTTGAGGCATTGCCTTTCGAAGATATCTTCGATGCTGGAGACGCTAATGCCCTTGATGGAGCTGGCTGAGTTTGCAAGTCTCTACTCCTTTTTCTGATCAATATTGCACTTGTAATGCTACTGTAACATTGTAATTTCTTTTGGGATCATTAAAGTATCTATCTATCTTCCCTGTTATTTTATCCTCACTTTTCCCAAACTGTTGAACAGTTGAACCTACTATTTAGTTTAAAGACACACCTCAACCCATCCCACTGACTTTAATTTTATCCTATCATTTGTCTATCCTTCCTCACAGTCTCACTACACACTGCATCTACTTGTATACTTGCAGACCAATTGGCCCATTCTCGGCCCTATCACGACAGTTCCCATGCACTGCCATTAGTTTAAGCCTTCCTCAACAAGGTATAACCCATGACGGTTTTATAGGTCATATCTTCCCAAAAAGAGATCCCAAATGATCCAGAAAAATATCATGGGAATCATATATAGACCTCCAAGTAGTAGCGAAGACATAGGGTTGAGATTGCAAAGAGAGCTGGAAAAGGCATATAATAAGGGTAATGACACAATTGTAATGGGGGACTTCAGTATGCAAGCGGATTGGGAAAATCAGGTTGGTGTCGGATCGCAAGAGAGGGAATTTGTTGAATGCCTATGAGATGGCTTTTTAGAGCAGCTTGTGCTTGAGCCTACTCGGGGAAAGGCTATCTTATATTGGGTGTTGTGGAATAACCCAGATCTTCTCAGGGAGCTTAAGGTAAAGGAACCCTTAGGAGGCAGTAATCATAATATGATTGAATTCATACTGCAGTTTGAGAGGAGAAAGACAACTCTCATATATCAGCATCACAATGGAATAAAGGGAATTACAGAGGCATGAGAGAGGAGCTTGCCCAGGTGGATTGGAAGGGGATACTGGCAGAGATGACAGCTGGACAGAGGTGGCTGAAGTTTCTGGGAATAGCTCACAAGGTGCAGGATAGATATGTCCCACAGAAGAAGTTCTCAAATGGCAGGGCTAGGCAACCGTGGCTAACAAAAGAAGTTAAGGTCTTCATAAAAACCAAGAAAAGGGCAAAAGTGAGTGGGAAATTAGAAGATTGGGAAGCTTTTAAAATCTAACAAAACACAACTAAAAAAGTTTTAAGAAGGGAAAAGATGAAATATGAGGGCAGACTAGCCAATAATATAAAGCAGGATACTAAAAGTGTTTTCAGTTGTGGAAAGCAGCCAGTGAGTGAATGGGCCAGTGAAGGAGTGGAGATTTGAGGCTTTGACTTGAGAGGCTTCGACGAGAAGAGGCGGAGGATGAGTTTGTTCCCAGTTAGTCTTTACAATGCCTCCTGAGACGGTGATGTGCCTCTCCTGTGAGATGTGGCAGTCCTGGGGGAACTCCCGTCTCCCGCAGAGTCACATCTGCTAGAAGTGCTTGTGGCTGGGTGATCTGGAAGACCGTGTGAGGAATCTGGAGCAGCAGCTGGATGACCTTCGACTCATAAGGGAGAATGAGGCAGTCATAGATGAGAGCTACAGGGAGGTAGTCACACCTAGGCTGCCAGAAGCAGGTCATTGGGTGACAGTCCGAGGGGGGAAAGTGAAGAAGAGTAGACAGGTAGTGCAGAGCACCCCTGTAGCCATTCCCCAGAATAATAAGCTTACCGTCCTGGATGTTGTTGGTGAGGACAACCGACCAGGTGTGAGCCACGGTGGCAGGGCCTCTGGCACTGAGTCTGACCCTGTGGTGCAGAAGGATGGGACGGAGAAGAGGAGAGCTGTCATCATTGGAGACTCTATAGTCAGGGGAGCAGACAGGAGATTTTGTGGACGTGAGAAGGACACCCACATGGTTTGTTGCCTCCCGGGTGCCAGGGTCCGGGATGTCTCTGACTGGGTGCATGACAGACTGTTACGAGAAGGAAAGCAACCAGAAGTCGTGATACATGTTGGTACCAATGACATAGGCAGGAAGAGGGATGAGGTCCTGAAGTGTGAGTTTTGGGAACTAGGCAGAAGTCTGAAGAACAGGACCTCAAGGGTGGCGTTTTCAGGATTGCTGCCAGTACTACGTGATAGTGATGGTAAGAATTGGAGGAGATGGCAGTTGAATGAATGGCTGAGGAGTTGGTGCAGGGGGCAGGATTTTAGATTTTTGGATCATTGGGATCTCTTCTAGGGAAGGTGGGACCTGTACAGATTGGATAGGTTGCACCTGAACTCGAGGGGGAGCAATATCCTTGCAGGTAGGTTTGCTAGCATGGTTCGGGAGGGTTTAAACCAATTTGCAAGGGGGATGGGACCCAGATCGATAGAGCAGTGAAAGAAGTGCATGGAGTAAAGCCAGATGTAACATATAGAGAGGCTTTGATGAAAAAAAAGCAGAATAAAGGGTGTAAAGGTAGTAAGGTAGAAGGGCTAAAGTGTGTGTACTTCAATGCAAGAAGCATCAGGAACAAAGGTGATGAACTGAAAGCTTGGATACATACATGGAATTATGATGTAGTGGCCATTACGGAGACTTGGCTGGCACCAGGGCAGGAATGAATTTTCAATATTCCTGGATTTCAGTGCTTTAAAAGGGATAGAGGAGGGGGGGGAAAGGGGGAGGAGGGGTGGCATTACTAGTCAGGGATACTATTACAGCTGCAGAGAGGGTGGATAATGTAGCAGGATCCTCTTTTGAGTCAGTATGGGTAGAAGTCAGGAACAGGAAGGGAGCAGTTACTCTACTGGGGATATTCTATAGGCTCCCTGGTAGCAGCAGAGACACCGAGGAGCAGATTAGGAGGCAGATTTTGGAAAGGTGCGAAAATAACAGGGTTGTTATCATGGGTGACTGTAACTTCCCTAATATTGATTGGCACTTGATTAGTTCCAAGGGTTTAGATGGGGCAGAGTTTGTTAAGTGTGTCCAGGATGGATTCCTGTCACAGTATGTTGACAGGCCAAGTAGGGGGAATGCCATACTAGATCTAGTATTAGGTAATGAACCGGGTCAGGTCACAGATCTGTCAGTGGGTGAGCATCTGGGGGACAGTGGTCACCGCTCCCTGGCCTTTAGCATTATCATGGAAAAGGAAAATTTTTAATTGGGGAAGGGCAAATTATGAGGCTATAAGGCTGGAACTTGTGGGTGTGAATTGGGATGATGTTTTCACAGGGAAATGTCCTATGGACATGTGGTCGATGTTTAAGGATCTTTTGCAGGATGTTAGGGATAAATTTGTCCCAGTGAGGAAGATAAAGAATGGTAGGGTGAAGGAACCATGGGTGACAAGTGAAGTGGAAAATCTAGTCAGGTGGAAGAAGGCAGCATCCATGAGGTTTAGGAAGCAAGGATCAGATGGGTCTATTGAGGAATATAGGGTAGCAAAAAAGGAGCTTAAGAAGGGGCTGAGAAGAGCAAGAAGGGGGCATGAGAAGGCCTTGGCAAGTAGGGTAAAGGAAAACCTCAAGGCATTCTTCAATTATGTGAAGAACAAAAGGATGACAGGAGTAAAGGTAGGACCGATTAGAGATAAAAGTGGGAAGATGTGCCTGGAGGCTGTGGAAGTGAGCGAGGTCCTCGATGAATACCTCTCTTCAGTATTCACCAATGAGAGGGAACTTGATGACGGTGAGGACAATATTAGTGAGGTTGATGTTCTGGAGCATGTTGATATTAAGGGAGAGGAGGTGTTGGAGTTGTTAAAATACATTAGGATGGATAAGTCCCCGGGGCCTGATGGAATATTCCCCAGGCTGCTCCACGTGGCAAGGGAAGAGATTGCTGAGCCTCTGGCTAGGATCTTTATGTCCTCGTTATCCACAGGAATGGTACCGGAGGATTGGAGGGAGGCAAATGTTGTCCCCTTGTTCAAAAAAGGTAGTTGGGATAGTCCAGGTAATTATAGACCAGTGAGCCTTACGTCTGTGGTGGGAAAGCTGTTGGAAAAGATTCTTAGATATAGGATCTATGGGCATTTAGAGAATCATGGTCTGATCAGGGACAGTCAGCATGGCTTTGTGAAGGGCAGATCATGCCTAACAAGCCTGATAGAGTTCTTTGAGGAGGTGACCAGGCACATGGATGAGGGTAGTGCAGTGGATGTGATCTACATGGATTTTAGTAAGGCATTTGACAAGGTTCCACATGGTAGGCTTATTCAGAAAGTCAGAAGGCATGGGATCCAGGGAAGTTTGGCCAGGTGGATTCAGAATTGGCTTGCCTGCAGAAGGCAGAGGGTTGTGGTGGAGGGAGTACATTCAGATTGGAGGGTTCTGACTAGTGGTGTCCCACAAGGATCTGTTCTGGGACCTCTACTTTTCGTGATTTTTATTAACAACCTGGATGTGGGGGTAGAAGGGTGGGTTGGCAAGTTTGCAGACGACACAACGGTTGGTGGTGTTGTAGATAGTGCAGAGGATTGTCGAAGATTGCAGAGAGACGTTGATAGGATGCAGAAGTGGGCTGAGAAGTGGCAGATGGAGTTCAACCCGGAGAAGTGTGAGGTGGTACACTTTGGAAGGACAAACTCCAAGGCAGAGTACAAAGTAAATGGCAGGATACTTGGTAGTGTGGAGGAGCAGAGGGATCTGGGAGTACATGGCCACAGATCCCTGAAAGTTGCCTCACAGGTAGATAGGGTAGTTAAGAAAGCTTATGGAGTGTTAGCTTTCATAAGTCGAGAGATAGAGTTTAAGAGACACGATGTAATGATGCAGCTCTATAAAACTCTAGTTAGGCCACACTTGGAGTACTGTGTCTAGTTCTGGTCGCCTCACTATAGGAAGGATGTGGAAGCATTGGAAGGGGTACAGAGGAGATTTACCAGGATGCTGCCTGGTTTAGAGGGTATGGATTATGATCAGAGATTAAGAGAGCTCAGGCTTTACTCTTTGGAGAGAAGGAGGATGAGAGGAGACATGATAGAGGTGTACAAGATATTAAGAGGAATAGATAGAGTGGACAGCCAGCGCCTCTTCCCCAGGGCACCACTGCTCAGTACAAGAGGACATGGCTTTAAGATAAGGGGAGGGAAGTTCAAGGGGGATATTAGAGGAAGGTTTTTCACTCAGAGGGTGGTTGGTGCGTGGAATGCACTGCCTGAGTCAGTGGTGGAGGCAGACACACTAGTGAAGTTTAAGAGACTACTAGACAGGTTTATGGAGGAATTTAAGGTGGGGGGTTATATGTGAGGCAGGGTTTGAGGGTCAGCATAATGTTGTGGGCTGAAGGGCCTGTAATGTGTTGTACTATTCTATGTTCTATGTTCAGTTATATAAAAAGGGAGGTGAGAGTTGATATTGGACCACTGGAAAATGATGCTGGTAAGATAGTAATGGGGGACAAAGAAATGGAAGATGAACTTAATGGGTACCTTGCATCTGTCTTCACTGTAGAAGACACTAGCAGTGTGCTAGAGATCTGTGAGTGTCAGGGAGCAGGAGTGAGTGCCATTGCTAATACAAAGGAAAAGGTGCTAGGCAAACTCTTAAGGTGGATAAGTTACCTGAACCAGAAGGACTACATCCGGCAGTCCTGAAAGAGGTTGCTGAAGAGATAATGGATGCATTGGTCATGATCTTTCAAGAATCACTTGATTCTGGCATAGTCCCAGAGTACTGGAAGATTGCAAATATCACTCCACTCTTTAAGAAGGGAAGAAGGCAAAAGGAAGGAAATTATAGGCCAGTTAGCCTAACCTCAGTGGTTGGAAAAATTTGGAGTCCATTATTAAGGGTGAGTTTTCGAGGTACTTGGAGACTAATGATAACATAAGTCAAAGTCAGCGTGGTTTCTGTGAAGGGAAATCTTGCCTGACGAATCTGTTAGAGTTCTTCGAGGAAGTAAAAGGCAGGGTGGACAAAGGAGAGGCAGTGGATGTTATTTACTTGGATTTTCAGAAGGCATTGAATAAGGCGCCACACATGAGGCTGCTTAACAAGATAAAGTCCTATGGCGTTACAGAAAAGATACTGGCATGGATAGAGGAATGGCTGCCAGGCGGGAAGCAGCCTGTGAGAATTAAAGGGGCCTTTTCTGATTGGCGGCCGGTAACCAGTGGTGTTCCTCAGGGGTCAGTATTGAGACCGCTGCCTTTCACACTGTTTGTCAATGATTTGGATAATGGAATTGATGACTTTGTGCCAAAGTTTGCCGATCATATGATGATAGGTGGAGGGGTTGCTAGTGCTGAGGATGCAATGTGATTGCAGCAGGACTTAGACAAATTGGAAGAATGGGCAAAGAAGTGGCAGATGGAATACAGTGTTGGGAAATGTATGATAATGCATTTTGGTAAAAGGAACAATAGTGCGGGTTATTATCTAAATGGGGAGAAAGTTCAAACATCAGAGGTGCCGCGGGAATGAGTCTTGTGCAAGACTCCCAGAAGGTAATTTACAGGTTGAGTATGTGGTAAAGAAGGCAAATGCAATGTTGACATTTATTTCTAGTGGAATAGAATAAAAAGCAAGGAGATAATGCTAAGACTTTATAAGACACTAGTCAGGCCACACTTAAAGTATTGTCAACAATTTTGGGCCACATATCTCAGAAAGAATGTGTTGTCATTGGAGTCAATCCAGAGGAAGATCACGAGGATGATTTTAGGAATGAAGGGGTTAACATATGAGGATTGTTTGGCAGCTTTGGGCCTGTATTCACTGCAATTTAGAAGAATGTGGAGTGATCTTATTGAAACATACCAAATGTTGAAAGGACTAGATAAGGTGGATTGGAGAGGAAGTTTCCTATGGTGGGGGTATCCAGAGCTAGAAAGCACAGATTCAAAATTGAGGAATGACCCTTTAGAACAGAGGTAAGAAGGAATTTTCTTTAGCCAGAGAGTAGTGAATTTGTGGAATGCTCTGGCACAGACTGTGGTGGAGGCCAAGTCTGTGCATATATTTATGGCAGAACTTGATCGATTCCTGATCGGTCAGGCCATCAAAGGATATGGTGAGAAGGCAGGTGTATGGGGTTGAGTTGGATCTGGGATCAGCCTTGATGGAAGGGTGGAGCAGACTTGACGGGCTGAATGGCCTAATTCTGCTCCTGTGTCTTATGGTCTTATGGTCTAAATCTGAAACCCTGTCCCCTGCATCAATTCTCAGCCATGCATTCATTGCCCAAATCATTTTATTCATATCTTCACTGGTACATGGCATAGGCAGCAATCCAGAGATTACAACCCTTGAGATCCTGCTCTTCAGCTTTCAACCTAACTCTCTATATTGTCTCTCATCCCTTTTCCTACCTATGTCATTGGTACCAATATGTAGCACAACTTCTGGATGTTCACTCTCCTCCTTTAGAATGCTGTGAACCCAGTTGGAGATATCCCTGATCCCAGCACCTGGAAAGCAACATACCATCCAGGTGTCTCTTTCATGTCCACAGGATCTCCTGTCTGCTCTTCTAACTGGTGAATCCTCCATCACTGCAGCAGTCCTCTTCTCCCCTCTCTCCTTTTGTGCTACAGAGCCAGATGCAGTGCCAGCTTTCCATCAGACCATAAGGCAAAGGAGCAGAATTAGGCCATTCGGTCCACTGCTCCACCATTTCATCATGGCTGATCCATTTCCCTCTCAGCCCCATTCTCCTGCCTTCTCCCCATAACCTATCATGGCCTGACTATTCAAGAACGCATCAACCTCTGCCTTAAATACACCTAATGGCCTTAGGTATAAAAACACCTAATGGCCACAGCCGCCTGTGACAATAAATTCTACAGATTCACTACCCTCTGGCTAAAGAAATTTCTCCTCACCTCCATTCTAAATTGACATCCCTCTATTCTGAGGCTGTGCCCTCTGGCCCTAGACTCCCCCACCATAGGAAGCATCCTCTCCACATCCACTCTATCTAGGCTTTCAACATTTAATGGGTTTCAATGAGATTCCGCCCTCATTCTTCTAAATTCTAGAAGTATAGGCCCAGAGCCATCAATCGCTCCTCATATGAGAAGCCTTTCATTCCTGGAATCATTCTCGTGAACCTCCTCTGAACCCTTTAGAATGTCAGCGTATCTTTTCATAAATAAGGGGCCCAAATTGCTCACAGTATTCCAGTGAGGCCTCACCAGTGCCTTTTAAAATCACAGCTTTTATATCCCTTGCTTTTATATTCCTGTTAAAACAAAGGTTAACATTGTATTTGCCTTCCTTACCACCGAATCAACCTGCAAATTAACCTTTAGGGAATCCTGCACGAGGACTCCCAAGTCCCTTTGCACGTTGGATTTTTAAATTTTTTCCTTGTTTAGAAAATAGCCCATGCTTTTATTCCTTCTGTCAAAGTACATGACTATACACTTTCCGACACTGTATTCCATTTGTCAATAGGGTGATAGTTTCCAGCACTGTGTGTACTGTTCACAGGCAACCACACTGAAATAATTGCCAACTATGGCTGGAGAGTCACCAACTCAATGAAACATCCTCTGGTCTGTCTGAAACACACTGGCTTTTCCTTGCAAGTGGTTGTCCATATTCTAAGTTCCAGGACTATGACTATGGCAACACAAGTGGATGAGAGGTAAAGAAGATGCACGGCATACTTGCCTTTATCACTGGGGCATTGAATTTTAAAACTGTCATGACACTTTGTAGCATAAAGCTTGGAGTAATTTTAGTTGCTACTGTACAGGAATGATGTGGGAGCTTTGGAGAGGATGCAGAAGAGGTTCAAAGTTCAAAGTAAATTTATTATCAAAGTACATATGTGTACAGCATACAACCTTGATATTCATTTTCTTGTGGGCATACTCAATAACCATAACAGAATCACATCAACTGGGCATACAACCAAAGTGCAAAAGACAACAGACAGTTCAAGTACAAAAATAAAGAAATAGTGCTAACAAAAATAAATGTGTCTCAGAAGGGTAGGGAAAGGAAGAGGATGGCAGCAGTGATAGGGGACTCTATAGTTAGGAGTCAGATAGGCGATTCGGTGGATGCAGGAAAGAAGCACAGATGGTAGTTTTCCTCCCAGGTGCCAGGGTCCGGGATGTTTCTGATCACGTCTACAATATCCTGAAGTGGGAAGGAGAACAGCCAGAGGTTGTGGTACATATTGGTACCAATGACATAGGCAGGAAAGGGGACAAGGTCCTGAAAGCAGACTACAGGGAGTTAGGAAGGAAGTTGAGAATCAGGACCTCAAAGGTAGTAATCTCGGGATTACTGCCTGTGCCACGCGACAGTGAGTATAGGAATAGAGTGAAGTGAAGGATAAATGCGTGGCTGAGGGAATGGAGCAGGGGCCAGGGATTCAGATTTCTGGATTATTGGGACTTCTCTTGGGACAGGAGTGACCTGTACAAAAAGGATGGGTTGCACTTGAATCCCAGGGGGACCAATATCCTGGTGGGGAGGTTTGCCAAGGGTATTGGGGTAAGTTTAAACTAGGATTGCTGGGGGTGGGAACCAAACTGAAGAGATGGAGGAAGAAGTGGTTGGCTCACAAATAGAGAAAGCTTGGAGACAGTGCGAGAGGGAGGATAGGCAGGTGATAGAGAAGGGACACACTCAGACTGATGGTTTGAGATGTGTCTATTTTAATGCAAACAATATTATGAACAAAGTAGATGAGCTTAGAGCGTGGATCAGTACTTGGAGCTATGATGTTGTAGCCATTACAGAGTCTTGGATGGTACAGGGGCAGGAATGGTTACTTCCAGTGCCAGACTTTAGATGTTTCAGAAAGGATAGGGAAGGAGGCAAAAGAGGTGGAGGCATGGCACTGTTGATCAGAGATAGTGTCACGGCTGCAGAAAAGGAGGAAGACATGGAGGGATTGTGTATGGAGTCTCTGTGGGCGGAAGTTAGAAAGAGGAAGGGGTCAATAACTCTACTGGGTGTGTTTTGTAGACCACACAATAGTAACAGGGACATAGAGGAGCAGATGGGGAGCAGATTCTGGAAAGATGTAATAATAACAGGGTTGTCATGATGGGAGATTTTAATTTCTGAAATATCAATTGGCATGTCCCTAGAGTGAGGGGTTTAGATGAGGTGGAGTTTGTTAGGTGTGATCAAGAAGGTTTCTTGACACAATATGTAGATAAGCCTACAAAAGGAGAGGCTGTATCTGGTATTGGGAAATGAACCTGGTGTCAGATCTCTCAGTGGGAGAGCATTTTGGAGATAGTGATCACAATTCTATCTCCTTTACCATTGCATTGGAGAGGGATAGGAACGGACAAATTAGGAAAGTGTTTAATTGGAGTAATGGGAAATATGAGGCTTCCAGGCAGGAATTTGGAAGCATAAATTGGGAATAGATGTTCTCAGGGAAATGTACGGCAGAAATGTGGCAAATGTTCAGGGGATATTTGCGTGGAGTTCGGCATAGGTACGTACCAATGAGACAGGAAAAGGATGGTAGGGTACAGGAACCATGGTATACAAAGGCTGTTGTAAATCTAGTCAAGAAGAAAGGAAGAGCTTACGAAAGGTTCAATAAACTAGGTAATGATAGAGATCTAGAAGATTACAAGGCTAGCAGGAAGGAGCTTAAGAAAGAAATTAGGAGAGCCAGAAGGGGCCATGAGAAGGCCTTGGTGGGAGGATTAAGGAAAACCCCAAGGCATTCTACAAGTATGTGAAGAGCAAGAGGATAAGACGTGAGAGAATAGGACCAATCAAGTGTCACAGTGGAAAAGTGTGTATGGAACCGGAAGAGATAGCAGAGGTACTTAATGAGTACTTTGCTTCAGTACTCACTACGGAAAAAGATCTTGGCAATTTTAGGATGACTTACAGCAGACTGAAAAGCTTGAACATGTACATATTAAGAAAGAGGATGTGCTGGAGCTTTTGGAAAGCATCAAGCTGGATAAGTCACCAGGACTGGAAAAGATGTACCCCAGGCTACTGTGGGAGGTGAGGGAGAAGATTTCTGAGCCTCTGGCGATGATCTTTGCATCATCAATGGGATGGGAGAGGTTCCGGAGGATTGTAGAGTTGTGGATGTTGTTCCATTATTCAAGAAAGAGAGTAGAGATAGCCCAGGAAATTATAGACCAGTGAGTCTTACTTCAGTGGTTGGTAAGTTGATGGAGAAGAACCTGAGAGGCAGGATTTATGAACATTTCGAGAGGCATAATATGATTAGGAATAGTCAGCATGGCTTTGTGAAAGGCAGGTCGTGCCTTACGAGACTGATTGAATTTTTTGAGGATGTGACTAAACACATTGATGAAGGTAGAGCAGTAGGTGTAGTGTATATGGATTTCAACAAGGCATTTGATAAGGTACCCCATGCAAGGCTTATTGAGAAAGTAAGGAGGCATGGGATCCAAGGGGACATTGCTTTGTGTATCCAGAACTGGCTTGCCCACAGAAGGCAAAGAGTGGTTGTAGACGAGTCATATTCTGCATGGAGGTCGGTCACCAGTGGTGTGCCTCAAGGATCTGTTCTGGGACCCCTGCTCTTTGTGATTTTTATAAATGACCTGGATGAAGAAGTGGAGGGATGGGTTAGTAAATTTGCCGATGACACAAAGGTTGGAGGTGTTGTGGATAGTGTGGAGGACTGTCAGAGGTTACAGCAGGACATTGATAGGATGCAAAACTGGGCTGAGAAGTGGCAGATGGAGTTCAACCCAGATAAGTGTAAGGTGGTTCACTTTGATAGGTCAAATATATTGGCAGAATATAGTATCAATGGCAAGACTCTTGGCAGTGTGGAGGATCAGAGTAATCTTGGGTCTCGAGTCCATAGGACGCTCAAAACTGCTGCTCAGGTTGTCTCTGTGGTTAAGAAGGCATACAGTGTATTGGCCTTCATCAATCGTGGAATTGAATTTAGGAGCCGATAGGTAATGTTGCAGCTATATAGGACCCTGGTCAGACCCCACTTGGAGTACTGTGCTCAGTTCTGGTCGCCTCACTGTAGGAAGGATGTGGAAACCATAGAAAGGGTGCAGAGGAAATTTACAAGGATGTTTCCTGGATTGGGGAGCATGCCTTATGAGAATAGGTTGAGTGAACTCGGCCTTTTTCCCTTGGAGCAACGGAGGATGAGAGGTCACCTGTTAGAGGCATATAAGATGAAGAGAGGTATTGATCATGTGGATAGACAGAGGCTTTTCCTCACAGCTGAAATGGCTAGCACAAGAGGGCACACTTTTAAGGTGCTTGGAAGTAAGTACAGAGGAGATGTCAGGGGTAAGTTTTTTTACACAGAGAGCAGTGAGTGCGTGGAATGGGCTGCCGGTGATGGTGGTGGAGGCTGATATGATAGGGTCTTTTAAGAGACTCCTGGGCAGGTACATGGAGCTCAGAAAAATAGAGGGTTATGGGTAACCCTGGGTAATTTCCAGGGTAAGGACATGTTAGGCACAGATTTGTGGGCTGAAGGGCCTGTATTGTGCTGTAGGTTTATCTAAATAAATAAGCAATACATACAGAGAACATGAGTTGAATCATTGAAAGTGAGTCCATATGTTGTGAGAACATTTCAGTGATGGGTTGAATGAAGTTATTTCCTTTTAGACAATAGACAATAGGTGCAGAAGTAGACCATTCGGCCCTTCGAGCCTGCACCGCCATTTTGAGATCATGGCTGATCAATTACTAACAATACCCGGTTCCTGCCTTGTCCCCATATCCCTTGATTCCCCTATCCATAAGATACCTATCTAGCTCCTTCTTGAAAGCATCCAGAGAATTGGCCTCCACTACCTTCCGAGGCAGTGCATTCCAGACCCCCACAACTCTCTAGGAGAAGAAGTTTTTCCTTAACTCTGTCCTAAATGACCTACCCCTTATTCTCAAACCATGCCCTCTGGTACTGGACTCTCCCAGCATCTGGAACATATTTCCTGCCTCTATCTTGTCCAATCCCTTAATAATCTTATATGTTTCAATCAGATCCCCTCTCAATCTCCTTAATTCCAGCGTGTACAAGCCCAGTCTCTCTAACCTCTCTGCGTAAGACAGTCCAGACATCCCAGGAATTAAACTCGTGAATCTACGCTGCACTTCCTCTACCGCCAGGATGTCCTTCCTTAACCCTGGAGACCAAAACTGTACACAATACTCCAGGTGTGGTCTCACCAGGGCTCTGTACAAATGCAAGAGGATTTCCTTGCTCTTGTACTCAATTCCCTTTGTAATAAAGGCCAACATTCCATTAGCCTTCTTCACTGCCTGCTGCACTTGCTCATTCACCTTCAGTGACTGATGAACAAGGACTCCGAGATCTCTTTGTATTACTCCCTTACCCAACTCTATACCATTCAGATAATAATCTGCCTTCCTGTTCTTACTCCCAAAGTGGATAACCTCACACTTATTCACATTAAACGCCATCTGCCAAGTATCTGCCCACTCACCCAGCCTATCCAAGTCACCCTGAATTCTCCTAACATCCTCATCACATGTCACACTGCCGCCCAGCTTAGTATCATCAGCAATTTTGCTGATGTTATTTTCTATGCCTTCATCCAAATCGTCAACGTAAATGGTAAACAGCTGTGGTCCCAATACCGAGCCCTGTGGCACCCCACTAGTCACCACCTGCCATTCCGAGAAACACCCATTCACCGCTACCCTTTGCTTTCTATCTGCTAACCAGTTTTCTATCCATGTCAATGCCTTCCCCCCAATGCCCTGAGCTTTGATTTTACCCACCAATCTTCTATGTGGGACCTTATCAAATGCCTTCTGAAAATCGGGGTACACTACATCCACTGGATCTCCCGCATCTAACTTCCTGGTTACATCCTCAAAAAACTCCAACAGATTAGTCAAGCATGATTTACCCTTGGTAAATCCATGCTGGCTCGGCCCAATCCTATCACTGCTATCTAGATATGCCACTATTTCATCCTTAATAATGGACTCTAGCATCTTTCCCACCACCGATGTCAGGCTGTCAGATCGATAGTTCTCTGTTTTCTCCCTCCCTCCTTTCTTAAAAAGTGGGATAACATTAGCCATTCTCCAATCCTCAGGAACTGATCCTGAATCTAAGGAACATTGGAAAATGATTACCAATGCATCTGCAATTTCCAGGGCCACCTCCTTTAGTACCCTAGGGTGCAGACCATCTGGACCTGGGGATTTGTCAGCCTTCAGTCCCATCAGTCTTCTCATCACCGTTTCCTTCCGAATGTCAATCTGTTTCATTTCCTCTGTTACCCTATGTCCTTGGCCCATCCATACATCTGGGAGATTGCTTGTGTCTTCCTTAGTGAAAACAGATCTAAAGTACTCATTAAATTCTTCTGCCATTACTGTTTCCCATAACAATTTCACCCAATTCATTCTTCAAGGGCCCAACGTTGTTCTTAACTATCTTCTTTCTCTTCACATACCTAAAAAAGCTTTTGCTATCTTCCTTTATATTCCTGGCTAGCTTGCGTTCGTACCTCATTTTTTTCTCCCCGTATTGTCTTTTTAGTTAAGTTCTGTTGTTCCTTAAAAACTTCCCAATCATCTGTCCTCCCACTCACCTTAGCTCTGTCATATTTCCTTTTTTTTAATGCTATGCAGTCTCTGACTTCCTTTGTCAACCACTGAGGCCCCTTTCCCCCCTTTGAATCCTTCCTTCTCTGGGGGATGAACTGATTTTGCACCTTGTGCATTATTCCCAAGAATACCTGCCATTGCTGTTCCACTGTCTTTTCTGCTAGGCTATCTGTCCAGTCAACTTTGGCCAGCTCCTCGCTCATGGCTCCATAGTCTCCTTTGTTCAACTGCAACACTGACACCTCCGAGCTGCCCTTATCCTTCGCAAATTGCAGATAAAAGCTTATCATATTGTGATCACTACCTCCTAATGGCTCCTTTACTGCGAGATTGCTTATCAAATCCTGTTCATTACATAACACTAAATCCCGAATAGTCTTGTCCCTGGTCGGCTCTCGTACAAGTTGTTCCAAGAATGCATCCCGTAGGCACTCTACAAACTCCCTATCCTGTGGTACAGCACCAACCTGATCCTTCCAGTTCACCTGCATGTTGAAATCCCCCGTAACTACTGCGACATTACCTTTGCCACATGTCAATGTTAACTCCCTATTCAACTTGCACCCAATATCCATGCTACTGTTTGGTGGCCTGTAGACAACACCCATTTGGGTCCTTTTGCCCTTACTGTTCCTCAGTTCTATCCACACAGACTCTACTTCTCCTGACCCTATGTCCCCCCTTGCAAAGGACTGAATCTCATTCCTCACCAACAGGGCCACCCCACCCCCTCTGCCCACATTTCTGTCCCTACGATAGCACATATACCCTTGTACATTCATTTCCCAGGTCTGATCTCCCTGCAGCCATGTCTCCGTTATCCCAACAACATCATAGTTACCCATTCGCACCTGGGCTTCAAGCTCATCTGCCTTATTCCTGACACTTCGTGCATTCAGATATAGAATTTTTAACCCATTTCTCCTCTCTCTGTTTGAATCGCTGCCTATTGTGCTTAACCCAGCTCCCCGAACTTCCATCGGGCTATACGCCCCTAGAATTTTGTTGTCCTTCCTACATTTACTTATTCTTTCAACACATTTAACTCCATGTTCCGTCAGACCATCCCTCTGTACATGTGTCCTCCTTATCACTTGTCTGCCCCACCTTCCTCTACTACACACTTAATATTCCGGAACCGTGTAGTCCCCACCTGTCCTTAATTCTTCCTCTCGCTATCCTCTCTCACATTCTGGATCCCCGCCCCCTGCAAATTTAGTTTAAACCCCCCCCCCCCCAAGAAGCACTAGCAAACTCCCCTGCAAGAATGTTAGTACCGCTCCAGTTCAGGTGTAAACCGTCCCTTCGGAACAGATCCCACCTTCCCTGGAACAAGGCCCAATTATCTACAAACCTGAAGCCCTCCCTCCTGCACCATCCTCTCAGCCACGTATTAATCTTTATAATCCTCCTGTTCCTTGCCTCACTCGCACGTGGCACAGGTAGCAATCCTGAGATTGTTACCCTGGAGGTCCTGCTCTTCAGCTTCGCACCTAACTCCCTGAACTCCCTACGCAGGACCCCCTCACTCATCCTACCTACGTCATTGGTCCCTACATGGACCACAACATCTGGATTCTTGCCCTCCCTCTGGAGAATAACCTGCACCCGATCTGAGATGTCTTGGACCCCGGCACCAGGGAAGCAACATACCATCCGAGACTCCTGATCTTCCCCACAAAATCTCCTATCCGCCCCCCTGACTATAGAATCCCCTATCACTACCGCTCTCTTCTCTTCCCTCCTCCCCTTCCTATTCGCGGGTCCAGCCTCAGTGCCAGAGACAGGACCACTGCAGCTTGTTCCTGGTAGGTCATCCCCACCAACAGTATCCAAAACGGTATACTTATTTTTAATGGGAATGGCCACAGGGGTGCTCTTCCCTCTCTGTCTGCTCCCCCTGCCTCTCTTGACTGTCACCCATTTGCCTACCTCCTGTCTTTTCGGTGTGTCTGCCTCCCGATAACTCTTATCTATCTCTGCCTCTTCCTCCCGAATGATCCGTAGTTCATCCAGCTCCTGCTCCAATTCCCTAACTCGGTCTGATAGGAGCTGCAGCTGGATGCACCTATTGCAGGTGTAGTCATCAGGGACAACTGTGTTGACCCTGACCTCCCACATACTGCATACGGAGCACACCACTGCTCTAACCGTCTCCCCCATTACCTGATCCCAGATTAGTCAGAATAAATGAAAAGCAGGCTTCTTGCCGAAGTCCTCTTGCGCCGAAGCCCGCTGAGCCAAAGCCCAGCACTCTGCTCCTGTGCACTCCGCTGCCCGCACCGACGCTGCCCGCTCCTGAAAGTGGGTCGCTTTTTAAAGCCCGCGCTCACCAAAAGCTCGCTTTTGTTCAAGAGCTTGATGGTTGAGGGGTAATAATTGTTCCTAAACATGGTGGTGTGAGTCCTGAGGCTCCTGTACCTTCTTCCTATGGCAGCATGGAGAAGAGAGCATGTCCTGGTTGGTGGGGCCCCCTGTTGATGGATGCTGCTTTCGTATGATAATGCTTTGTGTAGATGTGCTCAGTGGTGGGAGAACTTTACCCATGATGGACTGAGCTGTATCCAGTATCTTTTGTAAAATTTTCTATTCAACGACATTGGTATTTCCATACTACGCTGTGATGCAGCCAGTCAATATACTCTCCACTACACTCCTACAGAAGTTTTTCAAAGTTTTGGATGTCATGCTGAATCTTTGCAAACTCCTATGAAAGTAAAAGCTCGGCCCTGTTTTCTTTGTAATTCCACCTGTGTCCTGGGCCCAGGACAGGTCATTCGAAATGATAACACCCAGGAAGTTAAAGTTTCTGACCCTCTCCACCTCTGATTCCCCCGAAGAGTTCTGACTCATGGACTTCCTGAAGTCCATAATCAGCTCCTTGGTCTTGCTAACATTGAGTGAGAGGTTGTTGCTATGACACCACTCAGCCAGATTTTCAATCTCCCTCCTACTGGCTGATTCGTCACCACCTTTGATTCGGCCTACTACTCTGGTGTTGTCAGCAAAGCTGAAAATGGCACTGGGGCTGTGTTTAGGCACACAGTCATAAGTATAAAGCAGGTAGAGCGGGGGCTAAGTACACAGCCTTGTGGTGCACCTGTGCTGATCGAGATTGTGGAGGAGATGTCGTTGCTAATCCGAACTGACTGGAATCTGCAAGTGAGGAGATTGAGGATCCAATCGCACAAGGAGATATTGAGGCCAAGGTCGTGAAGCTTATTGATTTGTTTAAAGGGGTGGGGTGACAAAACAGTATTCGTTTTGAGAGGAATGCAGAGCTGTAGTCGATAAAAAGCATCCTGATGTATGCATCTTTGCTGCCCAGGTCTCCCAGGGCTGAACGAAGAGCCAATGAGATATTCACCTGAACATTGGCTAGATTAGAGAGTATTAGCTATAAGGAGAGGTTGGACAAACTTGATTGCTTTCTCTGAAGTGTTGGAGGTGTGACTTGACAAAATTATGAGGGGCATAGGTAGTCAAGAGTATTTTTCCCAGGATGGAAATGTCAAATACTAGAGGGCCTGTTCAAGGTGAGAAGGAGGGAAAGTATAAATGAGATGTGCACAAAGTCATACTGTATCTCCCCAACTGGTCCTTGCCTTTACAAATACAAATAAATTCTATCTATCAGAATTTCATTCAATAACTCCTACCACTAATGTAAGACCTACCACTGTTCACTGTCACTGACTTTCTCCTAGCCATTTTACAACCAAACTAGTTTTATAGAATCATATAACATTTACAACACAGAAGGAGCAGAAGGAGAGCACCATGTCTGTTGGTTGTAAAAGCACTTCTCAGGCTAACCAGGCTGTTCTTTGCACTCTTGGTTTGCAGCCTGTATAACCATGGCTCTTCCAAGTATCTTTTAATTGTACTGAAGTTTGTTCCTCTGCTGCCTTTCATTCTGTGCAGTATTTGGGAAGGTATCTGCAATTTTGGCTCACAACTGTAATTCTATCTCAGGACTGCAGAGGGCAGTCAGTGACTGTTTCTATCACAAGTTGAGAGGCTGAGCTCACCATCCTCTGGGAGGATGGGTGCTTGTTTGCCAGGGTTTTGCATCAAGAAATAAGTTATGCTACGTGACAGCAAAATGAAAGCAGTTCTACATGATGTATGCTTGACACTCCATGAAACAAAGCTTTAAAAAATCTCAGTACGAAGAACTTTACACCTGTATAGCTAATTGCATGAAGAGCTAGATGTTTGAAACAACATTCTGATCAATTAAATCTATGGCAACCTTTTCAATTCTTTACCATAGTTCTGCCTTAACAATTCAATTGTGCATTCTATGCCTCAAAATAGATGGTGAGAAGAGGGAAATGAAAAAGGGTCTTGTGCTTTCCCGGCATATATGACCAATAAATTCTACTCAGGCTTCCAGCTGGGTACGGGTATCAATTATAACTGACGTTTCAATGACAAGCTCAGCCATTTTATTCAGGGGTGATGTCTGGGTATGTCTAGTCTGGTGGTAGTTACACCCCTGTAGTTCATCGCTTCTGATTGGTTAGTGCCCATCCAATCAGATTCCCGCTGTCCTGCCTTGTTTACAATTGAATTCCAGTTTTTACTTAGAGTGAGAGCTTCGTCCTTGTTAGCACTCTTTTTCTCTAGTTTTATTTCAATGGCTTCCTTCACCGGGCGATCCCAAAAGCCACTGGCGCAGCACAGTAGTTTTGTGCCGTCAAAGTCAATCCTATGACCATTGCAAATACAGTGTTCTGCTACCACCGATTTCTCCAGGTAACCCAGATGGATACACCTCCTGTGCTCCTTGATGTGGGTTTCTACCATGTGTCCCATCTGGCCGATATCCGATAGATTCGAGGCTATCATCCGGTTTGCTTTGAATTAAAAGTCCAGGAACGGGAGGCAACCATTGACCCCCATCTCCATCGTAAATTGAATGTTTGGATGTATACTGTTCAGATGGTTGTGGAACTGATAAACTATCCCACCACTGGACTCAGAAAGGATTGTCATCAATCAAACTGAGCAAACTGGATGGTAGCCTTGGACATGGCGTCCAGCGGAAACGCACTCCCACAGACTTATATGTCAATAATAACAACAACCATCACACCTCCCAACATAGAGCAGTTCTTTCAACTTTGAGTAACCATGCAAAACATTTTGGACCTGGAGAGTCTCCCCAAGGAAATAAGATGATTACGCACGATGTTCCTACACAATGGCTACGAGGCGAAGGAAATCAATTGGACGCCTAAAAGACCTGACAGAAAAACCAGGAAGCCTAACAAGAATGCTCAAATTCCCTTCCCACACGAGAAAAGCAAACAAAACAGATCAGGCACATCCACCCTCAAATCACCCTCCCCGCCCAAAATAAAGTAGAGAAGATCAGGCGAAAACACAGAACATAAAAACTATAAGACTGAAAAAAAGATTTTAAAGTCCAAGTCCACATCCAAAACACACAAAAAAACCCTGAGCAACACACTCTATAGTGGCAGGCTCGCCCCTCTCAGGTAGCCTAGCAGAGCGATCAAAAGACAGGCAGCCGGTGCACACCCTCTGCACTCACTTCAATCACCCTCATCGCTTTAGTCGGCAAACAGTGGAGGCTTTAATCATAAAAGGGGGCCAAACATCGCTAATGAGGCTCATGCATGCTGCCTCCCGGAGTCCTCTGATAGACTGCAGAATGCTGGAAAACCCAACCAGTTTCCAAACTTCTGCACTCGCCTTGATATTTCAATTGCCCTTGTTGTTTTAATTGGCAAACAATGGAAGCTATAATCTGTTCCCCATTCTGGCTCTCCTCTTGCCCTTTCTCTATTGCCTCCCTCTGGTGAACCTCCTTCCTTTCCTTTCACCCATGGTCCACTCTCCACTCCTGTCAGATTCCTCCTTCTTCAGCCCTGTACATTTTCCACCTATCACCTCCCAGTTTCTTACTTCATCCCCCCCCCCCACCTTCTCCCTCATCTGGTTTCACCTATCACCTTGCAGCTCATACGCCTTCCCCTCCCCATTCTGTCTTCTTCCCCTTTCCTTTCCAGATCTGATTAAAGGTCTCAAACCAAAATAATTTATTCCTCTTCATAGATGCTGCCTTACCTGCTGAGTTCCTCCCGCATCTTGGGTGTGTTGCATTGGATTTCCACTATCTGCAGAATCTCTTGTGTAGATGAGTGTTCTTGCTGTTAACACATTGTTAAAGGTGTATCCCTGTTAGGACATATCTCTTTTGTCACTCAACCTTCAAGTTAGATGTCTATTAATGAACACATCTCTCAGCACAATAACAAAACAGTATACTTTGGGTGCCTAGCTTTTGAAACAAACACCAGCATTGATTATTCAAAGATGCTCTACTAGTTGGGATTTGCCATCATTGTAAATAAGTAATTCTATAAATTGACCTGACTAAGCAGAATCAGAATTAGGTTTAATATCACTAGCAAGTGCCTTAAAATTTGTTGTTTTGCAGCAACCTTCCCACTATTGATCCCCTTATGAGGACTAGAGTGTGTTTCCTCAACTTCCCCTTTCTAAAGTCCACAATCAGTTTCTTGGTCTTACTGATGTTGAGTGCAAGATTATTGTTGCAACTCCACTTAACCAGCTGATCTATCACATTCCCATACCTTCCTTGTCACCATCTCAAATTCTGCCAACCATAGTTTTGTCAACAGCAAACTTATAGATGGCATTTGAGCTGTGCCTAGCTATACAGTCATAGGTGTAACAAGAGTAGAGCAGTGGACTAAGTACGTAACTTTGAGGTGTGCCAGTGTTGATTGTCAGTGAGGAAGAGATTTTTATTTCATATCTGCACTGACTGTGATCTCCCAGTGAGGAAGTCAAGGATCTAGTTGCAGAGCAAGGTACAGAGAGCCAGATTTTGGTGCTTGTAGATTATAAGACCATAAGACCTTAAAATATAGCAGCAGAAGTAGGCCATTTGGCCCATCCAGTTTGCTCTGCCATTCAATCATGGGCTGATCCAATTCTTCCAATCATCCCCACACCCCTGCCTTCTCCCCATACCCTTTAATGTCCTGGCTAATATAGAACTTACGTATCTTTGCTTTAAATGCACCCAATGACTTGGCCTCCACAGCCGCTCTTGGCAACAAATTCCACAGATTTACAACCCTTTGACTAAAGTAATTTCTTCTAATCACTGTTCTAATGGACGTCATTCAATCCTGAAGTCATGCCCTCTTGTCCTAGACTCCTCTACCACGGGAAATAACTTTGCCATATCTAATCTGTTCAGGCCTTTTAACATTTGGAATGTTTCTATGAGATCCCCCCTCATTCTCCTGAACTCGGGGAACACAGCCCAAGATCTGCCAGATGTTCTTCATACGGTAACCCTTTTATTCCTGGAATCATTCTCGTGAATATTCTCTGAACCCTCTCCAACATCAGTATATCCTTTCTAAAATAAGGAGTCCAAAACTGCACACAATACTCCAAGTGTGGTCTCACAAGTGCCTTATAGAGCCTCAATATCACATCCCTGCTCTTATATTCTATAGCTCTGGAAATGAATGCCAAAATTGCATTTGCCTTCTTCAGCACTGACTCAACCTGGAGATTAAACTTTAGGGTATCCTGCACAAGGACTCCCAGGTCCCTTTGCATCTCTGCATTTTGAATTCTCTCCCCATCTAAATAATAGACTGCCAGTTTATTTATTTTACCAAAGTGCATGACCATACATTTTCCAACATTGTATTTCATTTGCCATTTCTTTGCCCATTCCCCTAAGCTATCTAAGTCTCTCTGCAGGCTGTCTGTTTCCTCAACACTACCCACTCCTTCACCTATCTTTGTATCATCGGCAAATTTAGCCAGAAATCCATTAGTCCCATAGTCCAAACTATTGACATACATCATAAAAAGCAGCGGTCCCAACACTAACCCCTGTGGAACACCACTGGTAACCGGCAGCCAGCCAGAATAGGATCCCTTTATTCCACTCTGTTTTCTGTTGATCAGCCAATGCTCCACCCATGCTAGTAATTTTCCTGTAATTCCTAAGGCTCTTATCTTGCTAAGCAGCCTCATGTGTGGCACCTTATCAAAGGCCTTCTGAAAATCCAAGTACACCACATCCACTGCATCTCCTTTGTCTACCCTGCTTGTAATTTCCTCAAAAAATTGCAGTAGGTTAGTCAAGCAAGATTTTCCTTTCAGGAAACCATGTGTGACTTTGGCCTATCTTGTCATATGCCTCCAGATACTCCGTAATCTCATTTCTAACAATTGATTCCAACAACTTCCCAACCACTGATGTCAGGCTAATAGGTCTAGAGTTTCCTTTCTACTGCTTCCCACCCTTCTTACATAACAGAGTAACATTTGCAATTTTCCAGTCATCCGTTACAATGCCAGAATCTATCGATTCTTGAAAGATCATCATTAATGCCTCCGCAATCTCTCCAGGTCCTTCCTTCAGAACCCTAGGGTACATTCCATCAGGTCCAGGGTTTATCCACCCTCAGACCAATAAGCATCCTGAGCACCTTCCCAGTCATAATTTTCACCGCCCAAACTTCACATCACAGACACTTTTGAATGTCCCGTATACTGCAAATGTCTTCCACTGTGAAGACTGATGTAAAATACGCCTTCAGTTCCGCTACCATCTTGGTGTATCTCATTACAATATCTCCAGTGTCATTTTCTATTGGTCCTAAATCTATCCTCAACTCTCTTTTACCCTTTACAACTTAAAAAAGTTTTGGTGTCTTCTTTGATATTAGTCACCAACTTCCTTTCATAATTCATCTTTTCCTTCCTAATGCCATTTTTAGTTCCATTCTACAAGTTTTTAAAAGCTTTCCAATCCTCTATCTTCCCAATAGCTTTAGTTTCCTTGTATGCCCTCTCTTTTGTTTTTACTTTGGCTCTGACTTCACTTGTCAGCTATGGTACTGTCATTCTTCCATTTAAAAATTTCTTATTTGTAATATATCTGTCTTGCACTTCCCTCATTTTTCACAGAAACTCCAGCCATTTCTGCTCTGCTCTCCTTCCTGCTGGTGTCCCTTTCCAGTCAACTTTGACCAGTTCCCCTCTCATGCCATTGAAATTTCCTTTATTCCACTGAAATACCAACACATTGGACTTAGTTTCTCCTTCTCAAATTTCAAAGTGAACTCGATCATATTGTGATCACTGTTCCCTAAGGGTTCCTTAACCTTAAGCTCTCTTATCACCTCCGGATCATTGCACAACACCCAATACAGCACAGCTGATCCCCTAGCGGGCTCAACAACAAGCTGTTCTAAAAAGCCATACCTTAGACATTCTACAAATTCTCTCTCTTGAGGTCCAGTACTGGCCTGGTTTTTCCAATTCACTTTCATGTTAAAATCCCAACGATTATCATGACATTGCCCTTCTGACGTGTCCTTTCTATCTCTGCTGTAATTTGTAATCCAGATCTCAGTTGCTGTTTGGAGGCCTGTATATAACTGCCATTAGGTTCCTTTCACCCTTGCCATTTCTTAACTCAACCCGTAGAGACTCTACACTTTCCAGTCCTATGTCATCCGTTTCTATGATTTAATATTATTTCTTATACACAGGGCCACACCACCCCCCTCTGCCTACTAACCTATCTATCTGATACACCGTATATCCTTGGACGTTCAGCTCCCAAAGGGATGGCCAAGGCTGGTCCAAGAACTGATCCAAGGCTGTGTGGAGAGCCAGTGAGATTGCATTTCCTGTAGACCTATTGCGGCAATAAGCAAATTGCAGTGGGATCAGGTCCTTGCTTTGGCTGGGGTTGATCCTAGCCATAACAAAACCTCTCAAAGCACTTCATCACCGTAAAAGTAAGTGCAATTGGGTGATAGTCATTTAAGCAGCTCACCCTGTTCTTCTTTGGCACTGGCATGCTTGTTGCCCTTTTGAAGCAGACTATGATACGAATAATAATATGAAGACTATATTTTAAATTTTAAACTTAAATAGTAACTTAAGCATCAGGATCAAAAGAAGCTACAGGAAGTTGTAAAATTATTCCACTCCATCATGGGTACTAGCCTCTGTAGTATCTAAGATATCGTCAAGGAGCGGTGCTTCAGAAAGGTGGTGTTCATTATTTAGAACCTCCATCACCCAGGAAATGCCCACTCTCATTGTTAACATCAGGAAGGAGGTACAGAAGCTTGAAGGCACACAGTAAGCAATTTAGGAACAGGTTCCTCCCCTCTGCCATCTGATTTCTAAATGGACATTGAACATAAACACTACCTCACTCTTTATTATTATTTCTTTGTTTGCACTATTTTTAGTTTAATTATTTAAATATATGTATACTTATTGTAATTCATTTATTTATTTTTTCTATATTTATCTCGTATTGCATTGTACTGCTTCTACTAAGTTAACAAATTCCACAACATACAAAGTGACTGAAATTTTAGTTCATTGTTTTGAAGAAATATAAAACAATCATGCCAGGAGAATGAAATCTTTTGGATTCTCTTGGATTCTCTCTGAAGGATTGCTATGTGAATAAAGACATACATATTTCCCAGTTACTGCTATGTGGCTCAGTTTTAGTCAACATTAATATTTCCTTGTCTGCACCCATAACTGTTATGGCCCCTATCTTGCTTGTGATTCCAGGCTGCATGATCCACGGCCTGGTCGGTCGCCAGCAGTCAACTTTAGCATATGCTAAATTCTTGATATTACTCTCACTTCTTTAAGTGGATCACCAGGTGAAGAAGGTTGTGATTGACTGCCAGAAGATGCAGAAGGAATATCAAAGCCAACAGCAGCAGATCGAATAGGTGCATGTCTCCCACTCTGCACTGTTTGGTATATGCTTTTAATTGATGACTAAATTTCTAATCTGTAGTTTGTTTAAAGTTTAATGACTGAACATTGTCCAAACTTCATTTCTGACAACTTATGTCTGAGAAAACTAAGGGTGCAACCCCAGCAAGCATATTTGTCTGGCTGTAACTACAGAGCTCCACAAATAAGAGACAACATGGAGCAAAAACAACATGTCTTTTTTTGTCTTATTTTACACGTTGATGGCCATCAGGTCAATTAATGCAATACATATGGAGCCAATGTTAAAATGCTTGGCAAATTCTTTTGAAAGTTGAAGTGAACTTAATACAGAATTACATGAAAGCTATATATTTGACAACATCTGTAAAACCAATAAAGGAGTTTAATACTAACGAATAGAAATCTTAAGTAAATGGTGCCAAAACACCATTCTTATAACCAGGAATAAAACCAGAAACTTGTTGGAAACAATTAGCAGGTCATGCAACATCTGCTGAAACAAAGTCCATGTTTCACTTGAAGACTTCTGTTTATCTTCACAAGAAGTTGAGATGCTGTCTGATCCGTTATGTTTGTTTGGATTTTTTTTTAGATTTCAAGCACCTATAGATTTTTAACAAAATTGTCTCTATTTCAATCAGCGAGTCATCCTACCCCACCCATCCAAACTCAGTAAGGAACATGTTTTCAATTTATTTATGTGCTTTACCAACTTATTTATTTAAATAGTTGTAGGTGCTGAATATATTAACATACTTAAGTTTCAGTTATATTCCTTCCAATATGTTTGTTTCAGCCCAGAAGCAAATTCAGACTCTGCCTGCAATGACAACCAATTCAACACCACTAATAATTCAGGGAGACATCAATAATAGATTTGATAACACTAGTAAAAGAACTACCAACACTCCAATAAAAGGATATCATCAGTACCATAAACAGATGAATTGGGTAAAAAGATTAATAATAATACTAATAATATTTATTGATCCCAAGTGGGAAATTCTTTCACTACAGAAATAACATTTAAAAGTACACTTAGCAATGTGCAGACTTAATGAATAATAAAGTACTGAATAATGATATACACAATAATACTTTACCAATGTACAATCATGTGTAATAATAATGTAAGAAATAATAAAACAGAGACTAATGTACGATGATATATGTTCTTCTGTCTCACAGAGATGAACTGTTGTGTAAGCTTATTGCATTTGATAGGAAAGATTTTCTGTAACGATCCTTGTGACAGCGAAGCTGAATGAGTCTGTTCGAAAGGGTGTTCCGCAGCTTATTCAATAGGTGATGGAGAAGGTGTGCCAGTTTGTCCATAATGGGTAACAGTATGCTTAGCGACCTCCTCTCCACCACTAATTCAAAAGAGTTAGTAAAGACTTCAAATGCAAAACTAATGTGGAATCAGAAACATCAATATTGAAAGAACACATGATCAACGGATCACTGCAGGTTCACATGAACCACCGGTAGTTAAAAATGATTAAATCCACAAATAGTTGAGGAATTAGGACCACCAATATTTGCAAAAATCAGAATCTCCACTATCTGATGAGTTACTATCAGCTGTATTGTAATCAAGAACATCAATAACAGTTGAACAATTGATGGAGCAGAAGAAAGTATTAACGTAAAGAGATAAAATGACCAATTACAGGTGAATCAACATCAACAATAACAAAGGAATCAGCAAAAAGAAACCAACAAGAATAAACATTATCAACGACAAATTAAGATCATCAGTAGAAAAAGAATAAACCTAACAATAAGAGGATTCAACATGGTGTCTAATGGCTTTGACTCCTTCTTCCCAATGCTGGTTTTAATCCCACCGTTAATGGTCAAATGAACATTGTCACAGCACAGGAACCAGAATCACCAATGGCAGATGGTACAAAGTAATCAATAATGCTGATTCAAAATAATCAAATGCAAGTCATCCAAAAGGATCAATGAGGATTCACAGGTACAGAAGAAATGACATCATTGATAATCAAAACAATACAAAAGGGGAAACTCATCTCTAGAGTAATAATGGTATTAATAAAGAAAAATCATAAACAATAAAAATAAATCAAAAATAGAATAAAATAAATCTACTAGTGTTTGACAACATTGATGTGAGAATTCATGAATAGTAATGGAGTAAATTACAGATAAATCTCTATGACTAACACTGGAGAAGACTACATTGCCAATAACAGGAATAGTAATCATAAACATTAAAGTATTAACATAATCAAACATAATGGTATCATTATTGCCACTACTCTTGCAGGAATTAGCCTTCCCGAAAATATATATAAAATAAACCAGAAATAGTAAACGAGTTCCACAAGAAACAATAGAAAAATAAAATCCATGAATAATAAAACAATAAAACTCATATTATTTTATTTTTGCAATGATGAGTGCTAATAATTGTGACATACAAACAATATGCATTATTACCAATAACAGAGGATAATCATCAAAAGAATGCAGAAACCACCATGAAAATAAAGGAGAAATTGGCACCTTTAATAATAGAGAAATCAATATCACAAGAAATAGAAGAGTTAACAAAGAAACTACAATCAAAAATAACATCTCTCCAAAATTGGGGTCTAAACTATCACCAATAGAAGGATCCATATCTACAGAAGTAATAGCATCAATATGAGAGGTGCCAACTCATGAACTGAACATGGGGAATCAGCATTAGTGTGAAGAAAGAAAGCAAACAACAATCAATATCCTCGATAATGGCCAATGGACATCACTAAAATCAGATGAACAATATTATCGATAGGAGAGAGAAAAAGCAATCAAGAACAATAAGGACAATAAATGAATGAACAAAGACAATGTAGAAAACACTACATACAGTAACAAAAATAAACAGTGTCTCTAATAATCAGGGATGATAGTAAGTATCAATAGAGGACTCATTGTCATCAGTTATAGAAGTCACCAGTCCTAAGACAGGACATAAAAAGATACATTGTATGAGGGGTAATTGATAAGTTCATGGCCTAAGGTAGAAGGAGTCAATTTTAGAAAACCTAGCACATTTATTTTTCAACATAGTCCCCTCTTACATGTACACACTTAGTCCAGCGGTCGTGAAGCATACAGATCCCTTCTTTGTAGAAGTGGTCCACAGCTGGGGTGATTGATAAGTTTGTGGTCTAAGGTAGAAGAAGATGAGATATACAGCTCTCGTTACATGCACATGCAGTTCAACTCTTTGTGTGAAAATGCAGAAAGTTTGAAGTGAATAATTCATCTCCTTCTACCTTAGGCCATGAACTTATCAATCACCCCTGCTGTGGACCACTTCTGGAGGTCCAAGCCACCGACTTCTACAAAAAGGGATCCAGATGCTCCACAACAGCTGGACTAAGTGTGCAAATGTAGAAAAAATAAATGTGCTAGGCTTTCCAAAATTGACTCCTTCCACTTTAGGCCACGAACTTACCAATCACCCCTCATAAAATGCTTTTAAGAGAGAAATCATGCCCAGCAAATAACAGAGACATAACCCACAAATAATCACAGATGGTTGAGAAATTGACACTACAATGACAGAATGAGAGGTTGAATACCTATTCACAACCCATAATAATAAGAGTTAAAGCCACCAATGATAAAGGAATCAAAACTACCAATGACAGGGAACTCAGCATTATCAAAAACAATGTCATCTGTGTGTGAAGAATCGACTCCAAGAGAAGAATCCAAACTATCAGTAAAATGTGCCATCATTCAGAAAATACACATCAAGTTACCGTTAAGCTATACACACATCTAACACCATCAACTGCAGAGATACTATAAACACAAATAATAAAAATCAACATAATTTATAACAAAGTTATAAACATCTACAGCAACAGTAGAAGCAGAAGCACCAATAGTAATTGAAACAATCACTAATTTAACAATCGGCATTGCCAGTAAATAAGGTCAATATCACTGCAATAGCTAAACCAGCATTATTCGTAGCAAAGGAATCAACAGTAACAGCAATAAAATGATGAAATCCAACTATAGTTGACTGATAAAAACCATCATTCAAAAGGAAATCTGCTTTATCATAATAGCAGAATTAAAAACACTTCTACCTTATATCATGATACAGGAATCATGAACAGCATAGGATGACATTGGATAAGTAAGTGATATACATCACAGAAAATGTCTGTATGGTTCCTCCACTCTATGCCAGCACTGTGCTTCACTCAAGCATCATCACATCTTTCTTCAGCTAATCTTGGTAATGTCCATTAATCCCTTCTCACACATCAGCATGCCCAACCACCACATCGAAAATATTCAATCCTCTGCATTAGAAGGTTCTCATTCTTACTGTTCTCTGGATAAAAATGTTTCTACTGAACTCCCATCTGGATTTCTTAGTGGATACCTTATAGTTACTTTTAGTTACCTCATGCTCACAGGTGAAAACATTCTCTTGGTAAATTACTAAAACCATTCATAATCATGAAGCCCCTTGAGTCTATTCTGTCATTCAATAGATCAAAGGTGATCTTCTACTTCAACAGTATTTTACTGCAAAACCCCCATATCTCTTTGTTCCTTAAATGTCCATAAACCTTTTGAGCCAATCTTTGAATTAAACAATTCAGCTTCTAACTGCCTTCCAGACTATAGAATTCCTTTGAATAACCAAGCACTAGGTGAAGAATGTCTCCTTATTTTAATCTGAAATGGACTATCCCTAATTTTGAGTCTGTAATACCTAGTTCTGGGCTCCTCCACCAAGGGAAATATCTGGCCCATATTGAATAAGTTGAGAATCATGTATATTTCAATGAAGTCAGTTCTATTTTTTTTTGAATTCTAAAGAATATAGACTTAGTTAACTCAAGCCCACTTTTTATAACAAAACTGCCATCTCACAAACTGGTTGGGTGGATCTACCTCCATAGGAAGTACATCCATTTTTAAGTAAGATCATCAAAGTTATACAAAATATTCCAAATATAGTCTTTCTAGGTCCTATATAAATAACTGTACATATAGCAGACCTCTATAAGTCACCCTCATCTTTCTTTCCAGAGGGACACAGTCCACTTATCTTTTCTTGATAACATACCCAATGTTTCAGGTATCATACTGTTATCCTTTGCATGCTCATTACCTCCGTATCCTTTATGTGAAATGGACACCAGAAATATATGTAATACTTATTTTGATAAACAAGTTTTATTATACAGTACATTTATCATATCTCCTCTCCTTTCCAATTCTACCTTTCTAGAAAATCAAGCCCTAGAACTTGATTTGCTTTCTCACGTAACATGGGCTTGCTAACCTACGGCACAAGCTTCAGATTACTTGTTTTCTGAAATATGTACTGCATTGCACAATCACAATTGAATTACAGCTTCCAAGTAGTAACCAAAATGAGCTAATTTTCATGTATCCATATTATTCTTTGCATTACTGTTATCCATTCAAAAGATTTATTTACATTCTGTTCAGCACTGTCTATCTTACCACCCCTAGCTGCCATTCCCAACCCTCCCCTCATCCTATTCAACATGGACCCAACTGTAAACTTAGAATATATATTGTTGGTTCCAGAATCAAAATCATTAATATATAGCGTGAACACTGTTGGTCCAAGCAGTAATCCCTGGGGAACATCACTTCTCACATTCTTCCATTGTAAATAGTTACCTTTTATTCCCATTCTCTGGCTTCTTTCCTGAACACAGCTAGTAATCAATTATGATACTTCCTCCCTAATTCCACATTCTCTTACATTCATTGGAGAATTCTGGGAGACTTTATTATAGCTCTTGAAAATCTAGGTGTTTACTCCCTTGGTGTTTCCTCAAAAATTCATTGAGGCTGGTGAAATAATTTTTTTGGAAATCATACTATCATTACTATACTTTTTGTTTCTAAATGTTCTTCCATTCAATCTTCTAATTGAAATTTTATTATTTTTCCTGCTTCCAAAGTTAAGTCAATTCATCAATACTTCCCTAATATGTTTTAGGTCCCATCTTAAACATGTTGTTATTCCTTTTCATGCATTGTGACACATTGGGCCATTTCCATAGCATTTGACTGTTTTTTTTTACAAGGCTAAGTTGCTGACTCAACGCTCAACCCAGCATGGAAACATGCAAGGAGCTGTCCAGATTCAAACCCGGGACCATTTGCCTCGAAGGCTAGTGCTGATACCACTACACCACCGGCCAGGCACTGTACCTTAAACATGGTTGATATATTTCTTCTTCATCAGTCCTCTGACTACTGTTTGTGAAGGAATTATTAAATAAGTGTAGTAAAATGCTTCAACTATCTCTTTCTTAGATTATTTAAAATAGCTCATTGAATCTAAATAATAATAATAATAGTAATAATAAAATACAATAATAGTAACTGCACCATTATTTATAGTAGTTGAAGCACTTTAACAAAAAGAGAGGCAATAATACCACCAATAACAGTGGATATGATGTCACCAAGAGTGATACCAATCAGTGCTAGTATCTTTTTTTCCATAAACTGACTTCATTCTTATTGAGAAGATATGTGCAAATGAAGATACAGGGCAAAAAAAAATCTTCACATTCATGATTGATACATTGGGTCATGTAAACATCAAACAAAATACCATAGCACCATTGCACCTCACTTGCTCTCTAAGGTGAGACCCCCTTTCGTTGGTTGAAGGGCTTTCCCACCCAACTCTGCTCCTCCATGTGTAATAGTGCAAGGAGCTTATAGAAAGGTTCTTCCCCACAGAGACTTAGCATTAGTTGCATCAAGCCTCAGTGCATCCCTCAGCATCCCTGCAGCCTGCACTGAGCCAGTCTGCAGCATTCCCTTAGGGGCATCTTACAGCGCTGGAAGATAAACAGTTTTGGGCAGACTAAAGGGTGTCCTTCACCAAGTTGATGATTTTTCAGCAGCATTCAATATCTAAAACAAAAGGTGTTCCAGAGAACAGCTTGCAAATCAGAGAATCCTCTGTCATACAGCTGCTGGGAATGAACCAGGGCATAGACCCTTGAACCTGTCGCCACACACTCTTAGCAAATCCACATCTGTAAAGAGGTGACCGCTTCTTCCCCACCATAACTATCCTTAAGGTAATGTACATTTGTGGTGATATGTTGTCTGAAGAAGAAAGCTCTGACTGACAGGGCCTTGGTGCTTGCTGATCAGCTATGGCAACAACGCATTTTCAATAGGATTTGGATTTACTCAGGGAACATACACAGAGAATCCATGGTGTCTCTGTCCCACATCATCTGCAATGCATTCCACACTGACCACTGCCTGATGGATTTATGGTTCAAGGTGTTACTTGTAAGAACTCTTCCACAAAGGACGATAGTGCAGCAACGTCCAGCTAACTAGGGCATTGCATGGTAGAGAGGCTAGGGAATCTACACCACCTTTAATGGAGGAGTACATCAACCATCTCTCATCTGTGGCAGCACAGTCAGTGACCTGAGTTCAATCTGGTGTTGTGTGTGTGGAACTGCACATTACCCCCTGTGACTGGGTGGGTTTCCTTTGGACACTCCCAGCTTCCTCCTGTTGTGACTGTGATCAAAGTCACTGGAGAGACATAGAAGCTGGTGATATAGAATTCTTTATTCATCACAACAAGCAGGCATCATTCTGGAGAAACACTTGCTAGAGGCTCATAGACCCAAAAGTACATCACATTTTATACCTTTAGATCAAAGGTAATAGCAGGTGATCCAAAACAATTTCAATAGTTACAATGACATTGTTTCCTTCAATAGTTTTGGTCAACAATACTTCATTTGAATTACATATCCACAGTGAAAGACACCTCTGAATGTTCAAACACCTTTGTCATAAAGTAATTCACACAAATAGTCTAAAAGCTTCGGAGGGCAGAAATCCCAGACAACCAAAATTAAAGTTGTTAGGGCTATCTCTGAGTATGCAAGTATCATAAGTATACAAAAATATTGTCTGCCTATAGCTGTGACCATGATTGATATGTTAAGTGACAACATCTGTCTGGTCTGCCAAACTGAACTCAAGTCATAATGATGCAAATAATTTAGCCATGTTTGATGCAGGTCAATTAACATAGTCTTAACATTTGACTAATGCATATGCAAATATCTTATGGCCGGAAATTTAATTTTTTTCCAAATTCAATCTAATTAGAGGCTACCATTAGGTGCCTGTGTGCTCGGAAGACATTCCCAAAATAGCTGTGATAACCCCGTTTGGCTTCTTTTGAGTTTCTGCACATGCTGTTTGGGCTGAAGAATGCAGGATAGTCATTCCAATGGCTGATGTGCTCTGTATTAAAAGACTTAGATTTTCTTTTTGTTTACGTGCTGACACACTTGTCACCAGTGCATCCAAATCAAAACGCGTATCTCATCTCCACACACTTTTCAAGCGTTTAAGCCAACATGGGTTAATTACTACTCCTGTTAAATGCCATTTTGTCAACCATTGATTTTCTCGGCCATGGCATCTCTGCCGAAGGTGAGACACCTCCCATCAAAAGTAGCCTCTATTATGGATGTCCCATCACGCTGAATTACTAAACAACTGCAGTTTTTAGGTATTGTGAATTTCTATTAACGCTTCATTCTGAGAGCTGCTGGACTTACGCTCCCCCTGTATAGTACACTTAAGGCCAAATCAAGTGCTTCACTGGTCAGCAGACATGACCAGGTCATTTGATGATATCAAACGAGCTCTTCCTAATGCAACCTTACTGGCGCACCCACTCACCAATGCACCTATAGCCATTGGCACTGATACCTCATACTATGCTGTGGGTGCTCTGTATGAACAGTTGATCAGAACATGCGTCAGCCGCTCACCTTCCTCAACAGGCAGCTCCATCCCCCTGACTGGAAGTATAGCATGCTTAACTATGAGCTTCTCGGTCTCTATCTGGCTGTATGCCATTTTTGTTTTCTTCTAGAGGATCACCAATACACAGCATTCATTGACCACAAACCCTCATGCGTATGATGGCCAAAATATTGGACCCCTGGTCTGCACAGCAGAAACTCCACCTGGCCTACATGTCAGAGTTCAGAACTGATACACATTTCAAGCGGAAAAATAATGCCATGGCTAGTTGCCTCTCATAGCCAGCCATTGAGGCCATTCAAATAGGGGTTAACTATGCTGGCATGGCAACCAACCAAGTTACTGACCCAGAGGTCCAGGCTTACTGAACATAAGTCATAGGCCTCTGGGTGGCTGACATTAAGTTCAGGGAACTTGGGGTTCCTCTCTTGTGTGTTGTCTCAACCAGCTGCCCTCGCTCCATAGTGCCGGAAAACTGGAGGCAAACTGTTTTTGAGTCCATACGTCTCAGCTGGCAGGCCTCTCAGAAAGCAGTTGCACTAAAATTTGTTCGGCATTGCCTTAGAAAGGAAATGTGTGAATGCAATGCAGCCTGTAGTGAGCACTGGTGAGATTACTGAGAAGCTAGACTGGACTGCCAACACAGATGCCTTGTGCAGGAAGGCACAGAGTCGACTGTACTTCCTTAGAAGGTTGGCGTCATTCAATGTCTGTAGTGAGATGCTGAAGATGTTCTATAGGTCAGTAGTGGAGAGCGCCCTCTTCTTTGTGGTGGCGTGTTGGGGAGGAAGCATTAAGAAGAGGGACGCCTCACGTCTTAATAAGCTGGTAAGGAAGGCGGGCTCTGTCGTGGGCAAAGTACTGGAGAGTTTAACATCGGTAGCTGAGCGAAGGGCGCTGAGTAGGCTACGGTCAATTATGGAAAACTCTGAACATCCTCTACATAGCACCATCCAGAGACAGAGAAGCAGTTTCAGCGACAGGTTACTATCGATGCAATGCTCCTCTGACAGGATGAAGAGGTCAATACTCCCCAATGCCATTAGGCTTTACAATTCAACCGCCAGGACTTAAGAACTTTTTAAAAGCTATTATTAATGCTGTTTGAGATAGTGATTTAGATGCATATCATATTTTTTTTTACTGAGTTAAGTATTGTATGTTATTAGTTTTGCTACAACAAGTGTATGGGACATTGGGAAAAAAAAAGTTGAATTTCCCCATGGGGATGAATAAAGTATCTATCTATCTATCTATCTACATACTCTGAGGTTTTATGTATGCACTGTTTAATTTATAGTTTTTATCTATCCCTTATATTTTGCCTAATATAGGAATTAGTTTGGAGATATTTGGGGGAAAAGTTATTCCTGGGTATATCTGTCATCATCAATGCTAGAGGGATGACCTCTGGCCACCTGGTTGTACAGTCCACCTTGGTAAAGAGGTGCAACAAGGTCAATGTGGACCTTGTTGGTCCTCTCCCCTCCGCACCCCCCCCCCCCCCCGCAGTTTCATGCACCTCTTTACCAACAAAGTCCACATTAACATAGTCAAACCGTCATTCAGGGACCTCAAAAGTTGCCAATAGTGTCCGAACATGATGGTTAATTTCTGCTTGCTGGCATGCCACACAGGCTGCACTCCAATCACACATGTCCTTTCCAGGGTTGTGTCAGACAAACATTAGTGCAACCAGAGTCTGTAAGGCCTTCCAACCCAGATGCGAGAGGCCATTTATGGAGTCAAAAATAGTCCAACTCCAGTCTGCGAGCACCATGAGGCGAGGGCCACCAGTTGAGGCATCGCACAGGAGAGAAACCCTAGCTTTCCCGAACGTAATCTCAGAAACCAGGGGCCTGTGATTTCTATTTGGTAAGCCTGGACCTCTGGGACAGTAGCTTGGCTTTCTGCATGCCAGCAAAGTAAATCCCTATGTGTACGGCATCAATGAGTGGCTGTGTGAGGCAATCAGCCACTGCATTATTTTTTCCCTTGATAGGTTATATATCAGTTGATTTCCGTGCTCGAAAAGTGTGCAGAGATGAGATACGTGTTAGGATTTGATTTGTTTGGCAACAAGTATGTCATCCATGTAAACAAAAAGAAAATCTGTCTTTTAATACAAAGTCGATAAGTTATTGGAAAGTCTGTGCTGTTGGTGACCTCCAGTGAGGTTTTGTCACTCTTTGCCTTCTCATCAACAGGTAATGCTGGCAGCACACTCACTTGAGCACCTGTGTCACACAGGAAGCATCACCCTGAAAGGGTGTCCATAATGAACGGTAGATAACCCTGGCAGCCTGAACCCACAGTGTTCATAAACCTCTGGTATCACTGCACGAGCATTGTCAAAGCTGTGAGGCAGTCGACACTTCATAGAGTTCATACTGTTATGAACCCCAGTTTCAACACCTGGCATGGTACATGATGTACTGGAAAACTGTGACTTTGTTTCTTGTAGTGTCACGCAATGACCTATCCCAACAGTATAAAAGGAGCTAGACACACTTGGTGGAGAGTCGTTGTGTTTAGACAGCAGAGTCGTTCGTGAGAATGAAGAGAGCAAGCTTCGATCGAACCTAAAAGGGAGTGGGTAGTCAATAATGCTGTGCACTTCGGAGGTGACTGACATTTCATAATCCAAATGTGGATTTTTGGCACCCAGTTTGGTGACCCCTGCAAAGTTTCGGGTGTGTAGTGACCAGTCCTAGAAAAGGGACTTCTTATGTCAGTTACATATTGAAATTCTCACTTTTTGTGGACTCTTCATAGACTCTTCCCCCCACCCATTGTGAACTCACTTCCACTGTAAAGGTATGGTGGTCACTTTGTGAGATCAGTGTTCGAGAGGTACTGTGTGTCTGCCGAATTGCCTTCAGAAAGGTACGATGGCCGTTTCAGTGTTTCTCTGCGAGACTCGCTTCTTCACTGTATTTAGAATTTCCGTCTTCAAGGTCATCACTTCACTACACTTCAAAACTAAAAGTCTGTCTTATCAATTCTCTCGTGAATCCATTGAAACTTTCTGAACTGACATTCTGAGACTGTGCTCCAGTAAGACTCTGTTAAGAATTGTTTCGAAGTTTAATCATTTGGGAGCTATAGACACATAGCGCTGTTAACATCATTTTAAGTTAGTCGCTTGTTTAAGTTTCCATGTTTCTGTTTGAGTGTTAATAAACTTAGTTGTTCTGCAATAATTCCCTGACTCCGTTCCACATCTATTAATACCAAAGCGAGTATGGTTAAAAACACAGGCCCAGCATCATCTATTTCACAGCCGCAGGCATCTTGTCTTATTGAGGCACAAGAAAGGAGGTGGCATTATGCACCACTGCCTGCCTGAGAGTAGGCTATCAACCATTTTAGGAAGCTCCCTATATCCTTTGCAGATGCATTAGTGAAGACTATGTGAACTTGATCTGACATTGGCAGTATGTGGAGTTCTTCAAAAATTAAACAAGGATGGTGATCTCCCAAGAGAGAGGTCCATTAGCTCTGGTGGGCTTAGCATCACTGAGGCTGGGCACAGAGAGCAACTGCTTGGTGCGCTCAGACTCCGATAGTCCAAAAGTCTGTAAAAGGCAAATTTTCAGTGATCAGTATTTATCACGTTCAGATGGGTATTCTAGTAGACTCACCACTCTTGAAGCTGCGGAGTTGCTGAGTGACACTACGACATAGAAATATCTGGTGTTATCAGCAGTGATTTCTCACAGTGTGAATTGGTCCTTGGCTTGTACAAACCAAAGGCATTTTGTTCCCAGAATCCCAGCAGTTTCAAAGCGACTGCTTTGGCCAACATGTCCAATAGCTGTGGAATTGTCGTACAGCATTGGGACCACCAATGTAGGTTTTTGCAAACAAAAATAGAGGAGGCATTTTATATTTAAGATCACCATAACAAGTCATTTATTGAATTCTTGAAGACTGAGCATAAAGCAGGATAAAAGTACTTTATGTAATTACATCATCATGTCAGATCAGCCTTTTAAAGTGAACCTCAAATCAATGTTGGTGGCTGTGAATTAAGTATGTTTCCACCAATTACATTACCTTACATTTTTCTACAGGGAGAGATGCTTCAGAATGTTCAAACACCTTTGTTACAAAGCAATTCACACAAATAGAATAAAAGCTTCTGAAAAGAGAAAGCCAAACACCCAACAGGGTCCTGACGAAGGGTCTCCGCCCGAAATGTCAACAGTGCTTCTTCCTATAGATGCTGCCTGGCCTGCTGTGTTCCATCAGCATTTTGTGTGTGTTGCCCAAAATTAATATTGTCAGGGCTGTCTGCGTATGTAGGCATCATAAGTACACAAAAAGACTATTGATTGTGTTACCTGTGACCATGTTTGATATGCCAAGTGATAACATCTATCTGGTCTGCTTGCTTGAACTGAAATCAAAATGGTGCAAATCACTTCGCCCACATTGCCTGGTTTAATGCAGGCTAATTAACACAACCCCATTGTCATAGCATTTGACTCATGCATATACAAACATCTCAAGGTCACCATTTTGCCAAACCATATCTTAGTCCATGTGCTTTTAATTTCAGTTCACTGCTTGCAATTTACGATACAAACATTTACTTTTACTGTGCCATATGGATTGAAGACTCGTCCTAGTTTGAATTATATCTGCTATAACTCCAGAATACTCCCAAGCATAGCCCAAATCCAAACGACATATTGGTCGGTGTGCTAATTGCCACTGTGGTTTGCTCCGAATATGTATATGGATGTCAGAATATGGGCCTGTGTGGGGCTTGATGGGGATGTGAGAATAAGTTACATGGAAAATTAGTGAGGGAATGGATTGCTCTGTGAGCTCGATCCAAAGAGTTGAGTAGACCCTTCGATGATCTAAAAAAGGGGAGTCATCATAAATAACAGAAGACTAAACACAAATACGTGAATAATTGATAGTTGAACTCTTATCGATAATTAGAATGGCATCACTAAAAGAGATGAGTTCCATTGTAAAATTAATAGAGGAGTCAACAGGGGATTTGGAAACAGCCATGGTAGAGGAACCACCCATAATATAGAGAGCAACATCACCACAATAGTAACCTGAAAGTGGCATAAGCAGTCGCAGGAGATCCTAAAAAAAAATCGATACATAAGAGTCACTTTCGAAAGTGTCAGACTTCCAACTGTACAATGTATATCATCGACGCTAGAGGTACAAGATTCAGCAGTAACAGAATAATCATATTTTCTTTAAAAAAAAACAGCAACTCATGTCAGCAACAGAAAAAAGAACATGTCGCTACTAATAGAGGAAAAATACAGGAAGCATCATAACGACTACAGGAAAATACATGGCCAAAGGGGAGCAATCGCAATCAACAGAAAAGCAAGGCATATGTTTGGTAATAGAGAATGTACATGATTGATAATGCAGGAATCCGGTGTATGCTGAACAGAAGACACTCAATAAACATGTGTTTCAGCTTAGCTTCACTAGGTGTCATTGTCTGCATCTGTGATAAGGATGCTTCTTTAGAGCGACTGCTTTATATTATTTTATAACTGGCCGTGGTATTGAAAGTTATTTTATGGCAAGTTTTGTGCAACACACTGCTTGAGACACCTCGCGAGTGTTATTTTATATCTACTCTTTTTGTTTCAAGTATCATTCCTTAAAATGACTGTTGGGGAAGCTTTTTTGGACAGTTTACGAACTATAATCAATGTACTTTGTCTTGTACCTGAGAAGCGTTTGTGTCGGCTCAAGTTAAAACTGGACTCCAATGAGAACATCTTAAATCTTTTGATCTTCTTCCTGGACTTTGTTCCAATTTACTCATTTTTCTTCCGAGCCTCGCCATGCAAATAGTGATAGCAAGGCTATAAATTTGTTACTTGTTGCTTTAGGCACATCACCGGCATAAAACAATACACAAGCCATAACATTTCCCACTTCAGGTCAGCGAGAACCACCCCTGAGCAATAAAATGAATCCAACCGAAACTCCAACAGTCAACAAATCATGTTCCCGTGTAAACGTGTATGGAGTTTACAATTTTATACACTTGCCACGCGTTTTCAGATGTGGCTTGGGAAAAAATATTGTTTGAATATCAGTGAAAAATGTGGTTATCATTTGCAGTGTAAGGGTGCAAACCGAAAATTCCCTTTTATTTAACGGGTGTCACTTGGTTCGGTAGAGCGTTCTGTTTCGGCTACCCTACTGTCTATCACATGAATAGCGCTGGCTGCCTATTCTTCCTGGCTGCCACTTACAGACACCGCACTACAAGTGTAAGTGTCTGGGTCCCCGACGCCACACTCGAAATGATATTTTCGGCTGTGGGGCAATTTGTGGTCTTAAAGGCTTTTTGTGCTGCAATTGAAGCAACAAACTCGGAACAAAAATAATGTTATTTCATACAGTGTGAGGCATATATTGCAGACACAGGGGTGTATATAACTGAGGAAATAGTAAAGCTTCAGAAATTAGGGTAGCATTGAATGTTGTTTTGCGTCAGAAAATGATCGATCGCCTTGCATGCTGCTGTCTTCGCAACCATCTCACTTAATGGATACTCAGCACGCATCCATATCGATTTCCCCGTCACTTCTGCACGCAGCCAGTATCGCTTTTTGTGCGAATGGCTGTCTCGAGCACGCTCCAAAACTATCTCTTAACATTTATTGACTTTAACAATGTTAATGTTTGTCATAATGGGGGAAATATGTTAGAAGTTTTAGACCCTGCTAACTTTGAAACAAACTTCCAGTTTTTAGATCTATTTCACGGCAACCAGGTTTTAAAGCTCTTCGCGCCATTCTTTGTTGCACAATGCACTGTCCCAGTAAACAATCGGAAGAGTTAACATAGGTTGTTCTCTTTCGCATGGGTTAGTCTGCACTCGCAGGGGTTGCTATTTGTGTTGGTCAATGAAAGCAACACAAGGGGCGTTCCTACTTGAATTCGAGAACACGGACACATACAAATAGGACCAGAATCAGTGTGCTTACACAAATGGATTTTTTCACAAGAAACCGGTAACTTTATTGAACATTTTATTCTGTGCTATTTCAGAAAGCGGCAAAGTGTAAAACCATTTGCCATTACGATCGTTCCTTTCGCTACAGTTTCTTCGCGGGATCTGCATTTTCATCGCAATGTTAATATGTTCCGGAATCGACTGCCCCTCCCCGCCAGCGATAACCACTCCCCCGCCACTCCACAAACACACATTCCTCGGTTTCCTTTTTTTAAATGCAGACTTTGATTAGGCATATGATTGTTATTAATACTTACAAATATGCGAGGGGGCATAATGCAATAAATTATAAAGAAGATCCAAAGTGTGGTGAGATTCCTCAAGTATCCCTTTAACAGGTGGTTATTGTTAAAAGTGCTTTAAAGTGCGACTTTTCAAATAACTATCACTCTAGTAAATAGCATTAGACTGTAACAATGAAAATGTTTAAGTATTGTGGAGTTATTTCAGGGACTGAAGGAGGCTTAGTTGAGAAAGGCGACGAGTTTCTGTGCTTTGCACAATCGTTTAATGGCATCTTGCTGAAGTTCGACTATATGCAAGATTCTTCTTTAAAAAAGGCTAACTTTAAAGAAAAGCGGCGCTGTGTCAATATAGCCGCGGCTCAAAGCGACAAGGGATTGCATTTTGAGCAAGAGAAAGCCGACCAATGGGGTGCAGGCGGAGGTTCCATTGGCATGCAAATGAGGTCAGCGCGTGCTCCGGGGACGACCGGCCGCAGCTGAAAAGCTCCATTTGTTTATTTAGAGGCGAGTGGCACGCGCCGGGCGCACGAATGAAGGGGGGCGACGCGCGTGGAATGTCAATAGGAGTGAGACAGAATGGGCAGGGGAGGGGGTGGGGAGGGAGGGAAAGTGGGCCGGACCTTATCTGGAGCGTGCATCTGGAGAGGGAGGGGGCTGGGGAGAGGCGCGTGTTGAAAAGGGCGAGTGCTTGCAAAGTTTGCAGCAGATCGTCTCCCGGAGAGGTGCGGGTCAGGACCTGCTTCTTGCGGTAAAGCGCGCGCCCCACGCGAACGCCACGAGCGCCGCACACTGCCAACTTTTTGCTTCCCTCACCAACCCCCCTCTCTCTCTCTCACACGCACACACACATACACTCTCTCTCTCTCTCTCTCTCGCTGAGTTCCCTTTACCTCGCCGTGCAAACAGAGATGGAGCGGGCAGCAGCCGCACAACTGATGCAGACCTCCTGTCAGTTTCTGTTGGAGAGCCGGCCGGCGCCGTACAGTGACGGCTCGCCTGCGTCGTCGCCCGAGAGCAGCAGCAGCGGCGGCGGCGGAGGCGGCGGCAAGGGCTGCAAGGCGCTGAAGCGGCCGAGGTCGAGCTCGCCCGAGCTGCTGCGCTGCAAGAGGCGCCTGAGCTTCACGGGTCTGGGCTACTCGCTGCCTCAGCAGCAGCCGGCGGCCGTTGCCAGGCGCAACGAGCGCGAGAGAAACCGCGTGAAGCTGGTGAACGCGGGCTTCCAGACCCTGCGCCAGCACGTGCCCAATGGCGCGTCCAACAAGAAGATGAGCAAAGTGGAGACGCTGCGTTCCGCCGTCGAGTACATCCGCGCTCTGCAGCAGCTGCTCGACGAGCACGACGCCGTGTCGGCCGCTTTCCAGTGCGGGCTGCCGTCGCCCACGCTGTCGCCTGCCTACTCCGCCGACCTCAACTCGATTCCGCCGTCGCCGCTCTCCACCTACTCCTCGGACGAAGGCAGCTATGAGGCGCTGAGCCCGGAGGAGCAGGAGCTCCTCGACTTCACCAGCTGGTTTGACAGATACTGAGCTGCGAATAGCTAGCAGGTAAGCGCCGCTCAGCAGATTGCGCCTAAAGGTACGGTGTGCGGTTTCGGTATTATTGCACGTGCAGGGTGGAGGGGGGGGGGTATAATAATTTTTTGTTACAGAATGTTGCTTTTTTTTACACGATTTATGACCTGTTTGGGTGCTGGCGGTCTGGGTCGCGGTGCACTCTCTGTTGTAGCGCGAACTGACAAGTGCTCTTGTATTGCAGATGTTGAATGGGAGCAGAGCCAGTGCCAGTGCCAGTGCCGGGGCTACCCAGGGGAGGCACGCAGCAGGGCAGCGCGTCTCTCCGTTCACCGCCGCTTCGTTTCTCTGCCAGCCCTCCCATCCTGAGCGCTGGGACACCGGGGACCACACGACTACTCAGGAACACACTTGAAAAAATGCTTCCAAGAGAAAGCCCTCGAACAATTCTAACTGAAGTGCAATTATGATAGTGACTCCTCGCAATCTCCCCGCCACTGGAGGGGGCGATGGAGAGAGAGACTACTGATAGGGCTCCGTCCCTATATGATGCTTGTCTGAAAAGAGTATCCAACCTTTCTGTCTAGCTAATATAGCTGTTAAAGGGTGTGGTGTTAAAGGGAATATCTCTGTGGCTTCCGTCTGTCACATACTTGTATACTGTGTCGCCTTTGGGTCAATTAATAGAAAACTAACTTTATACTGGGTTTTAGAGTGGAGAATGAAACTTGATGCTTCGCTACTTTGAAAGGAATTTTGTATTGAATTGATGTAAGCATTTCTATTTTGTATCTATTCTTACTATAAGGATTATATGAAGACTTATTTTTGTATATACGTGAAAGCAGAATTAAAAAAATTGAGTTATAAAACAGACAGACCTTAACATGACTTACTGTACGACTGCCACTAGCACAGTGTCAAAGATGCAAGAATGAGACGATGCTTTACTCCTTTAAGAAGAGTAGTTTCATATTGTTGATTACGCTTACTTATAGTGTGCCTTGAATTTCGTTTGTAATCTAGTTCTGCAGAATTATTCCTCAACTTTCCGGTCTGATTGAAGGTTGTTTTGATGCATGGGGGATACCATGTATGTGCACTTGCTGTGGTTACTATTTTTTACTAAACTTGTACATAAACAATTTTTTAAAAAGTATATTTTATGTGAAATAGTCTATAATAAAGATTTTCTATTTATACATTATTTGATGCATTTCTTTTGATGTACTCAGTGTTTCTCCGGACGGATGCAGTTGACATTGTGTCTCATGGTTCGCTCGTGAAATAGGTGGGAGTAGTGTCAATCACCGTGAAACGTCCTGAAAGCCAAGTCACGGGTTGCTAACGTGGGTCTGATTCTTGTGGTGGGTGAAGTCTGAGATTAGAGCAAAATGTCCGATCCATAAAGGGTAATGTGACAGTATACACACATGTCCTTACAAAATTACGCACCACCTTGGTGGTCAGTTTTCTTGAGTGTGGTGCATGCAACCCCGAGATAAACACATCTCTGGAAATGGCCTTGACAATGCAAATAGTGACACATTCGAAATTTGCTTCTCAGCTATTCATTCGGGGCAAAATCGAACCTGTTATATGCAGATTGAGTTATATGAATAAACTCATTCTATTGACAGAAAATTTGCTTTTAGAATAGGTCATATTGGTGAAATGGATACCTGACACGCTTGACAGGTTTCATTATCTATAGCGTTTCCACATTACTTTCCATTGTATTTTGATTCGTATGTAAATAGAGTATTGTAGTGAAGGCGGTGACAAATTAAAGCGTTCAAATGGACTGCTTAAGCTTTGCTTGTTTGATTTGGTGTTAGCTTAACTGCATTGTTCCCTGCAATACAAAACTGGCATCTTTTATCTTAGCCCATATATGTATCGGGTGGTCATTCCTTGCCGTCAGTGGCATACTGTGATATACTGTATAGGCAGTTGTTAATTTGCACGTTGTGTTCTGAATGCCCAATTAACACTGCGCTGAACGCAGATGTTAATAAGCTCTGGTAAGATTATACATTTTACACCGGGGTTTGTAAAAAATAGAATACTTCTCCGTCCACTGCAAGACATATAGACTATCCTCGGAGTTAATCATAGTTTTGGTCTTTCATATTTGGTAGAATCCATTTCAGGCGTTAGTCAACTTAGTCAATGACAACAGTTGTGGGGAAATAGTGACTTAAGCCCATATGTATGGATAGTGAGAGGGAATGTGTATTGCAGGTTTGCACGGTTATTCATTCATTCGAAACCCCGTCATGTATCTTACCATCAATGAAAATTCTGGATCGAATGCAATAGTTCAGCAAAAGACATATTGTTCGCAAACTACACTGTTACCGACAGGAAAGTAGTTAGCATTTTTATAGCACTAGAAAATTCTCAAAAAACACTTCACGAGAAAGTACCGGAACAAAACACAGTAACGAACATATTGAGAAGCTCTTGTACAGATACTGTAGCCCAGTGAAGTTTACGCCAGTTTGCTTGGAATTCGTCCGTGTAGGAATGTGAGAAGTATCCAGTAATATCCCAAGAAAAACTCCTTATCGGTAGACAATCTCCATCTGAGTGCTGACAAATGAGACACAATTGCCACTCTTTTAATTCACTCACCAAGTTGTCCAAAACTTTTCTCATTTCACCAGTAACTGCCGCTAATACATGTTACTATTTCGACTAATAACAGTCTAGGATAGAAGCTGGTGATTTCGCTATCCTCGGAATCAATATGCTTGTATGTGTTACTCAATAAGGCTTAGATAAGTAGCAAACGTACGCGAAAAATGGCTCTTTAGGATTGAAGTAAGATCACAATGAAAACTTCTGGTTTCTAGAATTTAAGCACTGTCTCTCTTCCCTTTCACTGGTTCAATAAGTCATACATCCTGCATTTATTTCTGAACAAGACTTGATCTGAAAGCTCCATCCGACATCGGTTTGAGGACCGGGTCTTGTCCGGGACTGTGGCAAGAATTTAAACGTCTTTAAGACATTTTGTGTTGCATCGTCATTATTACTATTGTAAATAAACATTAGGGCTAGGGCAGGAACACACACGCAAAGTTGTGATTTCAATATCACCTGTCGATCTGAGCAGAATGAGCCGCTGCAGAAAGGCAGGCTCCCTGGGAGCTCCGGCTGGAGTCAATAGGGCAGCTGGAGGGCGGCCACGCGTCCGCTGTCAATCACTGGCATTCCCGAGAACCGATTGGCCAGCGGCTTGCGTCTCCAACATCATCCCTCACCCCACCCTCCCCCTTCCCCGGAAGAATGAGTTTAAAACGGTGATTAATGAGGGCAATTACTCATCGGGCCGGCCGAGGACAAACGGGCCTGTGATTTCGCCCCATTGGCGTCCCACGGCGCGCTGCAAAGAATAGAACTCGTTGGCTATTTTGCTACGATGCACACACAATAATATTCGCGCATTGTAAGCCGGCGGTCTTGCTGGGAAGTGGAAGCGTTTCTTAGGTTTGATGTTTACACGGTGTAATTTCCTGGGGTCAAATGCTATGATCTTCCCTATCTCCTCGGGCCGATCCCCGGCCTTAATCTCAGACGGGCTCCTCGCGTGTCCCGTTGAAAAGACCCAATGTATTCCAGCTATTCTGTAATAGATACACATACATACACTCCGAATGTCGATCAATCATTACCAAACAATAAAGCCTAACAAACTCATTGTTGCAAACACTGATTACAGCATTTCCAATTTCTTACAATTGTTCACAAAAGACGTTTTTTTTTGTAAGGGGGAACCATGTGGAGGGGAAGCGAGAGTAAAAATGGATTTACAGCGTTCCCAAACAGGCTATTAGAAAGAGAGAGAGAGAGAAAAAGAAAGAGAACAGGTCGAGCAACCAACACCACCCTGAGCAACACTGACCCCAGGGAGCGTAAATTCTTAAAGGTGCCAATTTAACGCAGCTGTGGGTCATCTTCTTAACTCCAATGAGATTAAAGCTTCCACGCACCTGCACCCAAAGCAGTTCTAAATGGAATTCTGACTCAATACGACTTCAAGGCAACATTTCACTCGTCCTCGGACAGTCTTTTCAACAGTAGCCTTGATGCAGCCAATGGGTAAAGGGGCCTTCCCAAGACGTTATTTGGCATATTTTAAACAAACGTGTCGCCTTGAGCCTTCAGCTCTAATCCGCTGATTGTTACATTCGCTAAGAGTACCAGATAACTATTGTGAAATGTATATATAAAACCCCGAAGATACAATTAGCGGAGTGATGCTAATATGAATGCACGAAGTCCAGACGATGTTAACAGGATTCGAGGCATTCCTGCGTGTTCTGCTCTGCGTATCGCAAAGTGCAGGTTCAACTAGCTTTGTGCGATTGCCAAAGAGTTTGTCATTGGACCCAGCGGTGCGTTTTCTTGGTTTTATTTTCAAAAGTGGGGGGAAAGGGATACAGCAGGGATTTGGAACCAGGTGCAAACTCTCTCATTTGTTCATTCGTGTTAGCATCGAGTATTCATGGGACAAGAGGTGGCGGGACACTTCAGATTACATATTGTGACCGAAGATCGCCATCAGCAGGGAATCCGTAATGCAGCGGAGTGACTATTTAGAACACAATCGCCTGACTAAATTGCTTTCAGTAAAGCTAAGGCGTCGAAAAGTAAGATCAATATATTTCATCAGCATGCAACCTAAAGTGTGAATTTTATACAGACAGGCAAAATGAAGTCAAACTCAGAATCTCGCTGCGGAGAACAATATTCTAAAAGTTATACTCTTCCACAGTCATCGATCTACAAATGCGGACTTCTATCTCAGATTTAATACACCACAATAGTCTTAACCATGATCAATGGTCAAAATGATTTAAAAATAATCAAAAATCATTCTTATGCATTTTGCCATTGAACGTTGCTGTTCGGAAAATTAATCCAACAGCAAAAAAAAAGGCTGTGGTGTTTATTTCTGCCTCTCGAGTATTAGGCATGAACACAATATTACTTTGTGAGGAGACTTGTTATTGATGAGAAGCGTGAGCGTCTTATGTTGGTGAAAATCAATTTCTCTCTGAGTCTCATATAAATTAGATGCAATGGATAGATTCCACTCCAGTAAAAGTAGTACGATTCAAAGCATGGAGTATTTTATGAGGGCAAAGAATATGACCCTTCTCTCCTCTACCTTCCACGTTTAATTACTCTTGTAATCGAGAAATGCTGGAAAGGGCGAATCGGCGATTAATCTATGGTGGAAAACCGCGCTTCAGTCTAATGTGTGCATTAAATTTAACATATTCACTGAACTGTAGTTTTCAGCTGGTAAACTTTATCCGAACATCAGTCTGCATTCACCCGTTTTAAGTATAGTTTTAACGTCAGAATATTGAAGGGAGCTGACATCTTCATTTGTTCTTTCATCTGAATTGGCTGTTCGGCTCAGCAGAATGAGAATCTCCAATGAGTGCTTTTTTTTTGCTGGATCTCATACTCAATCATTCGGAAGAAAGCAGCTCGCCAAAATTCATTAACAGCAAAATATGAAAAAATAGTGGTTTTCGCAAGTAAATGGCAGCAAACCTATATATATATATATATAGGAGGGAGACTGAAAATCTGGCTGAACAGTGCCATGACAACAACCACTCCCTCGATGTCAGGAAAACCAAAGGCTATTGACTCCAACTGGAGGAAATCGGAGGTGCATGAGCTAGTCCACATCGGGGTATCAGACATGGGGGGGGGGGGGTAGCCAATTTAAGATTTTCCTTGTCAGAGGATCTCGGAGGATCTACCCTGGGTGCAGTATCTAAGTGCCTTTACAAAGAAAGCGCCTCTGCGCAGATTTGGCATGTCATTTAAAACTTTGACAAACTTCTGCATCCCGGCCTGATATGGGAACACCAGCACCGTTGAACGGAAACGCGCACAAAAGTAGTGGATACAGCCCAGTCCATCACCCTCTCTATCACTGAACAATTCTACATGGTGCATTGTTGCAGGAAAGCAGCATCCCTCATCAGGGCCCTCCATCACCCAGGCCATGCTCTCTTCTCGCTGCTGCCATCAGGAAGAAGGTACAGGAACCTCAAGTCCCACACCAGCAGGTTCAAGAACAGTTATTACCTCTCAGTTACTGGCTCCTTAACCAGAGGGGATAACTTAACTCACCCCAACACTGAACCTATACCACAACCTACGGACTCACTTTCAAAGATTCTGCAACTCATTTTCTCGATATTTGTTGCATATTTTTGTATTAGTACAATTGTTGTCTTTTATACATTGGTTGTTTGCCCGTCTTTGTGGTAGCGGGTTTTCATCGCTTCTATTGTTTTTCTTTGTATTTACAGTGAAGCCCGCAAGACAATAAATCTCAGAGTAGTAAGTACTTTGATAATACATTTACTTTGAACTTTGACTGGGAACACTTTTTGAGAAGCGAAAGCAAAATGCTGCAAAGTTCACTTTTTAAACATTCAGTGCTCCCAGCATCAAGCTACGGACCAGGATAAACCGCGCCTTTTGCGAGAATCTATCGAAAACTGCTCCTTGCAACATCTTTTGTCAGTATCTTTTAAGCATAATTCCTGTCCTATTTATTGGGCGTTTGTTTTCAAAAGTTACCTGTGCGGAAATAAATAACCTGCTAATTAACCCACTAGGGCTAGAAATTAACAGCTATTGTTCATGTTAGACAATCCCCCCGGTGGAAGAGGATTATATCCACGGAAACTCTGGGGGCTCTTAGGAGGCTGTTGAGGGTACTGTAAGAGCCACTGACCAGGCTAGAAGGTACCCAAAGAGGGGTGTGGTGTGTGTTGGAGACAGCTTTATTTGTTTTGCTGCTTGGCTGGGCTTTCACCTGCTTCCTCAAACTCCTCGATTCTCTTTCCTCCATTTCTTTTTTGAGTAGTCTTGGGCTGGTAATCCCCTCAAGTCACAGTACTGGGGGCAGTGTGTTGTTTTGGGAGTCTGGTGCAGCGCGTGCTAATGGTGTTCCTTGTCCATTGGAGAAATCGGAGTGTAATTAGAGCATTCATACTGGGGATGCTGACCTGACAGACAGCTCTGACAGTGATTGCCTTTCCTGTCATTTGATTGGAATGATTTTTGAGAAGACAAGCATTGAGGTGACAGTCCACATCTTGGAAGCACACAGAAGGGTGGAGACCCCTGCTATCCTGTAACTCATGAGCATAATGTCTTGTTTGTCCTCTGATCTTTGACTATTCTTTTCCTCAGACACCCAAAGACTATGTTAATGCACTGGTAAAATTCTTCATTGACATCTGCTTTCACAGAGACATGGTTCCTGAGAACAGGAGCACAGCACATGTTTTCCAGGGTCTGTTGTTGAGAGGGTGGGCTTGTCTAACAGTGGAACAAGCTATTAATAATGAATGAAATAATTAATAAAGTCATTTCTTGACTTCAGCTTTCCAGCACAATTGAAGAAATGTATGCATGATGCTTATCATTGATTAGATCATGAATGAATTTTTTTTCTTCATCTACTTAGTAATCACTTCCAGTGACAGAACTCTGCATAGTATAGGATGAAACTAAAGGCTCATGAAAATTTACTTGTAAATTTTTTCTGCTCAAATAGCACTGGGTACTAGTTCAATAGCCTGTCAATTTGGTGACAATAAAATTAGAGGTGGTAGTAATATAAAGCTGGATGTCAACAGTTTGCATCTTCAATTTAATCACTGATGGGCAACTCATTCAAGTTCATTTTGAGGGACGGTATAAACCTTCAATTAGAAAGGCACAGATTGATCAGTAATATGGTAGTCAGCATAGCTTTGCTATGAGAAGGGTTCTGTCTGACTGAACTAACTACTTTTTCAAAGTAAGAGGGAGGGTTGATACAGGATTTGATTTTAACAGTGACTGAACATTAATCTCTCAATGACTATGGTATAATTGAGTTTTGTTATGCCCGCAGCCCCCTCCTTTGTGAGAATCGCAAGAGCACTAGTGGGTTGGGTCAGTGGACCCAGGAAATGGGAGAGGGACGGGCCGAATGCCTCGTTCCCCAGCGATGCCAAAATAACGCGACATTGGCCATTGTCTCTTGGAGACACATTTGTGGATTGGGGACTATGCTACGTACAAGCCCGTGGGCAAAGTGGGCTGGTTGAGAGAGAGATTGCATCACCCCCAACCTGATTGACATCTACTACCCTGCGAGTCAAGATAAAAGAGGGGCTGTAGAGACGGCCCCTCAGATGCACCAGAAGAAACGCTAGCGATCCCGTAATAGCGGGAAGCCATTTGAAGGAAGCCACGTGCGTTCGGTTCCCTTGCCTGGGAGCTGGTGGCTGGTACCATGGAAAATGATTTTCTTGAACTAACAACGGGGAACCAACTCCCCCGACTTAACAGATTGGCCTCATCAAAAGACCCGGGCAAGTTTCTTTTCTCACAAATCTCTCTCTCTCCAACAAGTGAAAACCCAGCGGTCCCCAAAGGCTGAAGCCTGCAGGAACTGAGTGACTTTTATATTTCCATCGGACAATACATTATCCCCTAGACAAACGATAGAGCTATTTCTTATTGATGATTATTACTATACCCGCGCTTTTAGATTGAGTATTGACGACGTATATTATCTGAATGTTTGTATTAATCTTATTTTTGTGCCCCTTTATAAATAAAGACTTTTAAAAATAGTACCATCAGACTTCAACAGACCTCTCTATCTTTGCTGGTAAGTGACCCAGTTACGGGGTACGTAACAGTTTAATGCAAATGTTCAAAAGCAAGAAGCATGAAACAACTACTAAAACTTCTGATTTGGGTAATGCTGACTTCATTGTGTTTGCCAATTGGGTAATGATGAAAAATTAATTGTAAGTGGCCAAAAATAATTTAAGGATTGTTGATGCATATGAGGGCAAGAAATTTGTTTACATAATATACTTCTACCAAATAGTTTTCCACTAAATACAGAAGACTATATCTGTAATGAACAATGTAAAGCTAAAATAATGCACAAGGGGAGCTATTAAGAACAACAAAAGATGACAAGTCTAGAAAAAATCTTTCCCAGCATTTCCTCCTTTCCATTGTGCCAGAATGCCTCCAACTCACATGGATCAAAATACCTCTGAGTAAGAAAGATATTTGACTGTCTTCTTCTTTGCAAATAATTGATTTTAATTGAATTCAATTGATTGTAATTTTTACCCTGTCCAGATCAACAACAAAATTGTCAATTCTTTTACTTGATCTGGATGCATGCTAATCCTTCCAATCTAGCCCTGCAACCTCACTTTTGTTGAAACTGAATATGTATTGGTGATCTAGTACACAAAATGCTCTCACTGTTAATTGTACATGAAAGAATAAAGAACCAATTGTATGCATTTAACTTAACAGCAATGTGTATCATTTAAATTACAAAACTAAATTGATTAACTTCGTAATAGGTTACTTATATAGCAGATGGTTATTATAATCTATATGGTTTGTGTACTTGAAATCAAAACAAGATTTTACTTATCATTACTTTTACAGACACTGACCTTGTCTCTTTGCAACTACCACTTAACAGGAGCCTTTGATGTTTATTTTCATCTTCCAGAGTGATATAGATCATTAGCAGCAAATGTAATTAGATTACAATAAAACTGTTTCAACAGGTCAAAGGTCATAAAGCAAATTGAAGCTTTTCTTTTGCCAAAGAGGAAAGCTGAAGTTAAATGCTTGCTAATTATAAGATTGAATTTTGGCAAGTGTGCTTTTCTGTAAATTGAAGGGAGATTATGGACACCTATCTCATGGAATGTCATAAATCTCAATGCCAAGCAGATTCACCAATGTTCTAAAGGGTAGAAAGAAACTAATAATGATATATGTTACCCATTTCTTTATCATAAACATAACTTTTTAATGTACCTTCTCTTTTTAATAAATTGAAATAAAATGTCAAACTTTCCCAGTAACTTAAGAAAGAATAATTTTCAATAAACCTTGTGAAAGTCTGGAAGTCTAGATCCAGTACAAGGCTATTATTATTGTGCAACTATTGGCCACCTGCCCTTCATGACAGTGCATCTTGGTCCTTCATGTTGATTAGTTTGATGTTCATTTTAATGATTAGATTAACTATTTTGTCCATGACAATTAGTGAGATATCACCTCATGACATGTTTGATCATGTGTGTATCATCGTGAACATACAGACATTCTGAGAAGAGCCTTAAATAAACCAAATGTAACCTACAGAGCTCTCCATATTTTGAGCATATTATTTTACACAGACCAATGTCACCTCACTAGTGACTGGAAGTGCAATGGTTTACATACATCCATTCATAATAAAAATGTTCTGAAAAGAATCAAAGCTAACAAAAAATTTTCAGATTTTCAGTCACTGTACAATCATGGTGGTAGATGAAGTTGAAAACTTACAATTAATCATGGTAACTTCAATGTGCAGGTTTGAAATAATGGGCCTTGATTTCAGGATAGGAATGCAAGTTGATTATTGAATTGTCACAAGACATAAGACATAGAGCAGAAGTAGGCCATTTCTTCATGGCTGATTTATCCCTCTCAGCCCCATTCTTCTGACTTCTCCCCATAATCTTTGATGCCCTTAATAATAAGAACCTATCCACCACTATTTTAAATATAGCCAATTTCTTGGCCTCTACAGTCATCCGTGGCAATGAATTCCACAGGTTCACTACCATGAGGCTGAAGAAATTCCTCATCATCTCTATTTCAAAGGGACATCCTTGAATTCTAAGGCTTTATCCTCTGGTCCTGGACTCCCCCACTATAGTAAACATCCTTTCAAAATCCACTCTTTCTAGGCCTTTCAATATTTTATAGGTTTCAATGAGATCACCCCTCATTCTTCTAAACTCTAGCAAGTACAGCCACAGAGCCATCAAATGCTCCTCATATGTTAACCCTTTCATTCCCTGGATCGTTCTTGTGAACCTTCTCCAGATCCTCTCCAATGCACCATATCCTATCTTAGATAAAGGGCCCAAACCTGCTCATAATATTTCAAGTGTAGTCGGAATTAAGTTTTTTAAAGCCTGTTTTCCAGCTACCACTTCTTTCATTCTCTTAATCTGTCTGTCCTTCTGCAGACTCCTTACTTCCTCAACAATATCTGCTCCTCCACCTATCTTTGAATTGTTTGCAAATGGCCACAAAACAATCAATCAAATCATCCAAATTACTGACCTATAAACTCAGTAGCCACTTTATTTATGTCTGCTCATAAATAAAAATATATAAGCAACTAATTGGGGGCAGAAACTCCATGCATAAAAGTATGCAGACGTGGTCAAGAAGTTCAATTGTTGTTCAGACTGAATATCAGAATAGAGAAGAAATGTAATCTCAGTGACTTTAATTGTGGAATGATTATTGGTGCCAGATGGGGTGTTTTGAATATTTCAAAAACTGCTGATCTCTTGAGAGTTTCATGCAAAACAATTTGTAGAGTTTACAGAGAATGTTGCAAAAAGCAAAAAAAAAATCTAGTGAGCAGCAAGTCTGTGGGTGAAAATACCTTGTTAATGAGAGAGATCAGAGGACGATGTTTCAAGCCCACAGGAAGGTTACAGTAACTCAAATAAAGATGTGTTACAATAGTGGTGTGCAGAAGAACATCTCTGAATGTGCAACATATCGCACCTTGATGGGGAAGAGCTACAGCAGCAGAAAACCAGAAACATACGCTCAATGGCCATTTTATTAGGTAATACATAGTGGCCATTGAGTGCAACGTGAAAAGAAATGGTCCCAATTTCAACCCCTGCAGTCACCAACAACCAATCATAAATGACCCCCCCTTTATTTCCACGGTTCACCTTCTGCCAGTTAACCAATCTTATATCCATGCTTATATTTTTCCTGTAACACCATGGGCTCTTATCTTCTTTAGTAGCCTTATTTGCACTATCTTGTGAATGGCCTTCTGAAAATTCAAGTAAACAAAATCCACTGACTCTCCTTAGTCTGCACTGTCTGTTACTTTCTCAATTTGTCTTCCCTCACAAACTTCAGATTTGTCATGCAAAATGTCCCCCTAAGGAAACCAAATTGATGCCGGCTTATTTTATCATGTATCTCCAAGTACCCCCAAATCTTAGCCGAATAATAAAGGACTCCAACATCTTACCAACTACTGAAGTCAGGCTAATTTCCTGTTTTTTGCTTCCCATCCTTCTTAAAGAAAGGAGCGACATTTGCAATTTTCCTGTCCTCCAGAACAATTTTAGAACCTAGTGATTCTTGAAAGATTATGACTAATGCCTCCACAATATCTTCAGCTACCTCTTTCAGAGATCTGGTCCAGGTGACGTATGCAGCTTCCGATATTTCAGTTTCCCAACTACCTTCTCCTTAGTTATAGTGAATACACTTACTTCCGCCACTGGCTGTCTCAAGTATCTGCATATTGCTGGTGAAGACTGTTGCAAAATACTGACTGAGTTCATTCACCATTACTTGTGTGCCCCATTGCTACATCTCCAGTGTCATTTTCCAGCAGTCTGATATCCACTCTCACCTCTTTTTTACTCTTTATATTTCTGAAGAAAACTTTCATTATCCTCTTTTGTATATTGGCTCGCTTAACTTCATATTTTATCTTTCCTCTTCTTATTAGTTTTTAAATGCCTTCTGTTGGTTTATAAAGTTTTCCAAATCCTCCAGCTTCCCATTAATTTTTTTGATCATTTGTATGCCCCATCTTTTACCTTATTGTACTTTTGATTTTCCTTGTAAGTCACGGTTGCCTCAGAATACCTTGAGAATATGTCTTCTACTTTGGGATGTATCTATCTTGTACCTTCTGAATTGCTCCCAGAAACTCCAGCCATTGTTGTTTTGTCATCATCCCTGCTAGTGTCTCCTTCTAATCGACTTCGGCCAGTTTCTCTCTCTTGCCCCTGCAGTTCCCTTTACTTCACCGTTGTACTGATACATCTGATTTTAGCTCCTCCCTCTGAAACTGCAGGGTGAATTCTATCATATTATGACCACTGCCTCCAAAGAGTTCCTTTGTCTTAGTTAGTTACACCCATCACCCCTACTGGGGCATAGACCACCAACAACAGCTTGCCTGAGTCCTCTGTCTTGAGCCAGTCTTTCAAGTTGTCCCCAGATGTAGCCCATCTTCTTGTGGTCAGCTTCAAGTTTGCATTGCAAGGTGTTCTTTGGCTGGACTCTCCTGCTTTCTCCTGGGATTTGATGTTAGCACTTCCCTGGAGATTTTGGTACTTAGCTAATGCAGCATATATCCTATATATCCCCATTTTCTTTTCCTTAATTCTTCTTCTGCTGAAAGGTGCTGTTTTCTACCATAGATCGATGCTGCTAATGACTGCTGGCCAGCAGATCCGGAGGATTATTTCTCAGGCAGCTATTAATAAAGGTCTGCACTTTACTAATTATAGCCTTTGTTGTCCTCCGAGGCCCTACCTCATACCGAAGAACTGACTCCGCATTGGAGTTGAATACGCTGATCTTTGCATAACAGCTCTTTGGAGCACCAGATGTTCCTGAGCTGGATGAAGGCTGCCCTAACTATATCTTGACATCTGCATCAGTGTTGCCCTGACTATCAATGACTTTATCCAGGTAGGTGAAGACTTCTGCGTCCTGAAGTGGACTTCCCTTGAGAATAATTGGGTCAACACAGGTTGAATTAATCGTGAGGACTTACGTTTTCCCTTTGTGGAACACTTACAGTGATGTAGTTGCCAGGTCTGTTGTTTTTTCCTGCATATGCTTTGGGCATGGGATAAGAGAGCATGGGATCAGTGCAGTTCATCCAATTGATTCCATAGTGTCTACTGGGATCCTGTTCCTTTTCTGTGCTGTGGATGTCTTCATCGTCCAGTTGATGAACAGATGCAACAGGAAAGGGACATTAGGATGGTCGTGTCTGACTCTTGTCTTCACCTGAAAGCTACTGGTGAGCTGTCCACTCTGTAGGACTTTCCCTCGTATGGATTATTGATCAGTCTGACCATCTTGCCTGGTACTCAATAGTGCAACAGGATTCTCCACAGGGTCTCCCTGTCTGTACTGTGGAATGCTTTTTCATAATCAATTAAGCTGATGTACAGACATTAAATCCACTTAAGTGACTGCTCGACTATGTTGTGTACTGTGGCTCTTAGGTCAGCTCACGACCTGTTCTTGTGGAAAGATGCTTGTTCATCTCTTAGTGCAGCATCTACAGCATTCTTCACCCTCTCTAGTATTGTAGAAGACATTTTCTGGGACTGACAAGAGTGTGATGCCTCTGTAGTTGTAGCAGTTGCTAAAATCACCCTTCTTCAGAATCTTGACAAGGTGGCCCTCTTTCCAGTCTGTTGGTACTTGCTCTTCTTCCCAGATCTTCTGGAAGACTGGGTACAGCATTTCTTCTGTTGTGTCCAAGTTTGCCTTGAGATTTTCCAGGAATATCATCTGGACCAGCTGTTTTACCATTCTTTAGCAGTTTTATTGCTTTCCTGACCTCCTGTCTGGTAGGGTTGTCACATTTTATAAGTAGGTCAGTATTGACTGGAGGGATGTCAAGTGGGTTTAGAGGAGTGGGTCTGTTCACCAGTTCTTCAAAGTTTTCAGCCACTTGTTCAGCTGCTGCTCTGTTCTCACTATGGCCTTTCCATCCTGTCATTGACTGGCCTCTCAAGCTTATTGTACTTGCCGGACAGTTTCTTGGCAGTGTTGTATGGCTTCCTCATCTTGCCACACCCTGCTGCTTGTTGTGCTTTTTCTGCCAGGCGGTCTATATAACTGCACTTGTCTGCTTTAACTCTCTTCTGTGAGCCTCTATGTGCTCTTCCTGTGCTCTTGCCTTTCCTGCTCTAGTCTTGCTGTTATTCATGACTGCTTTCCTCTGCCTCCTCACCCCGATCTTGCGCAGTGTTTCAGCTGAGATCTATTCTTTCTGCTGGTTCTTTGAGACACCTAGTACCTCTGGTCATGTCAAGACTAGCATCTCCTTAACTTCCTGTCATTCATTGTATAGATCCTCTTCCTCGTGCAGATGGAACTTGTTGCTGAGGACCAATTGGAATGTTTTTGGGTCTGCATGTCTCTCAAAAAGTTGACATTGAACCTCTGCCCCGTTGATGCTGATTCCATCCAATTCTTCTTAGTTTCAGCTTTGCAACCAAGAGGTGATGGTCAGATGCGACATCATCTCCTCTTCTTATTTTGAAATCTTGAAGTGATCTCCTGAATTTCTGGGATATACAGAAGTGGTCTGTTTGGTTCTCCGTTATGTGGTCAGCTGACACCCAGGTGTTCTTGTGACCTGGGTGGGGGAAGATGCTGCCTCCCATGACCATATTTTTCAATGCACAGCTGTCAGTAAAACGCCCTCTATTCCTGCTCATCATGCCCAGTTCGTGTGCTCCATCAGGTCTTCATAGCCAGTATTATCCAATCCTATTTTTGCTTTGGCCTCCCATGAAAATGTTAATATCTCCCTCAGGATACATTTCTAGGATGTTCTGGAGTCAGTTGTAGAAAGCATCCTTGATTCCATTGTTGCATGTAAAGCTGTATGCCATTCATTTTGATCTTTTTCTTCTTTAGAACAAAGAAGAAAAAGATCAAAATGAATGGCATACAGCTTTAGGGTGCCACAGTGATGCAAGGATCATGGGCTTTCCATTCTACTAATTCCTTCTTTGCTATGATTGATAGCATGAATGCCACTCGTTATGTGTGCAGGGCGTCATCTTCCTCATGCCCTTAATGAAGCAGTCATCAGCCTCACTGATGCTGAGTAGGCACTGATTGATGTTCTTCATTTCAGCTGTCTTTCCACTTTCATACATGGTCTTTACGTTTTACATTCCATGTTCCAGTGGTGGTGGTCCTGGATGACAAAAGGATGATTGACCCTGTGGCTTTCACAGACAAGTGGCTTTCACCACAAAATTTCAAACGTCTTCTAGGTGAAAATCCTCCCTTTCCCAGCGATGAGGTCTTTCGAGAGTCTGTTGACATTTCTGTAGCTCTAGGATTTTACGAAAGGGGTTGCTTGGACTGTTCCCAACCCTCCTCCTTTCATAGGCAGGCTTGGGACCATCCATGGCAGAGTTTCCTTTATGTTAATCTCTCTATAGAGAATGGTGCAGGATAACAACTATGGCAAACATTGGGAATCTTAGTGCTGAATGTGTAGTCCTTAATAGAATGGAGAGAGTTGGTGGTAATGGAGTAGTCTAGGTAAATAACTGCACTTTATTTTACAGACAGCATACATTGTAGCCACTGGGTGCTACAGGGGGAGATGATAAATGTTTAGGGTGGTGGATGGGGCACAGATCAGACACATCTTTCTCTGCTGGATTTGGTTGATTTACTGGAGTGTTGTTGAAGCTGCACTCGCCCATGTAACTGAAGACCAGTCCATTATTCTCCTCAATTTTGCTTTGTAGAGGCTTTTTAGGTGTCAGAAGGTGCTTCTGAATACCCAAACTCTGACCCACACTTGCAGCTGCCGTGTTCATGTTGCAAGTCCAGATGTGTTTCTGGTCAATGGTGACATGCTGGATACTGATGGAGGGGAACGTTGAGTTATCCAATAGAATGTTAGGAGAAGGTGATTAGCCACCATGCAATAAAGAATTATATGATGAAATGTTATGCAGAATAGCGTGTTTCTTTAGATCTGAGGATGGATAAAAATAGTCTATACATAGTCAGGGAAAAGTTAGTAACTGTGGTCAAAAAGAGCTGAGAATGACATTAGGCATGGCCTAACATATGCCAGTTTCCTGTGCATACAATGAAAGAGGCCATGAAGAAGAAAGTCACACATTGCAGTTTAGTTCTTATTATGAAGCATCTTCATAGAGGCATCTGTGCTTCAGGACAATGCACAGACCCTGACACATGATAAGCTACATGTGCTGACTCAGAAGACAGATCAAAGACTAGAAAAGGAGATATCAGAGAGATTGTGGAGATTTCAAGAATTATCTCGTAGGGGAAACTGACAGATTCAGGAAGACCCATGTAAACATCTTGCTGTCAGCACAATGTACCTGAGAATACAGTGATGAAGTTTGTGTGTTTGAATATACACCAGAAGTGAGGGCTGAGTTACGGACAGTGACTGAAGATGATCAAAAAATTATATGTTTAGCTTGTCTAAAACCAGCTGTCTGTTTGGAAATAAAATTTTCCAAGTAAGATGAAGTTTAGTTTCAGTAAATTTTCAGAATTTCTTAAGAGCTGTAGAGAAACAGTTTGGAGTATTGATAGCCCATCGAAAAGCATGAATCTGGGACTATGTGGTGATTTCCAGTTGTCTAAAGTTAGAATTTAATTATTTCTATTAGTTGAATCAATTGCTTCTTTATTATTTTCTGCAGAGAATATAAGATCAATGTAAGGCCCTTCAAAAACACTGCACTATGCCTTTATTGCTGAAGTGAATTAACATGATTAGCGCCACTTGGACACAAGTCAAGGGCTGATCACCCCAGTCTGGGTCACTCGGGCGAGGGTGTCTGAAACATCCTACAACCCTGGGCTCATCACTAAAGACAAGTCCAAATAGCACCAGAAGGTGTATTCTACATCAAGGGGTATTTTTAAGTTCCAATTTCTGAAAACAAAAGGAGTTTTATACTGTCATGTTAACTGAATGAAGACATTTGCACATAGCGTTATTGATAATTGAATGGACAGCATGTTAATTAACAACCATTGGAGGCATTGCTGAGTATTTGGGGAGTACTAATGTCATAGGTAGATATAGTGATGAGTGATGCAAAGTAATTCAGGGAGCCAGTAGGTTTAAAGTATAGGACTGATTGAGTTGAAATCTCAGGGTGATTCCCTGTGTGATCTGCTAGTGAGGATAGAATTAGGAGGATACTACAGAAAACACGTGACTAGATAGATAGATAGATAGATAGATACTTTATTCATCCCCATGGGGAAATTCAACTTTTTTTCCAATGTCCCATACACTTGTTGTAGCAAAACTAATTACATACAATACTTAACTCAGTAAAAAAAATATGATATGCATCTAAATCACTATCTCAAAAAGCATTAATAATAGCTTTTAAAAAGTTCTTAAGTCCTGGCGGTAGAATTGTAAAGCCTAATGGCATTGGGGAGTATTGACCTCTTCATCCTGTCTGAGGAGCATTGCATCGATAGTAACCTGTCGCTGAAACTGCTTCTGTCTCTGGATGGTGCTATGTAGAGGATGTTCAGAGTTATCCATAATTGACCGTAGCCTACTCAGCGCCCTTCGCTCAGCTACCGATGTTAAACTTTCCAGTACTTTGCCCACGACAGAGCCCGCCTTCCTTACCAGCTTATTAAGACGTGAGGCGTCCCTCTTCTTAATGCTTCCTCCCCAACACGCCACCACAAAGAAGAGGGCGCTCTCCACAACTGACCTATAGAACATCTTCAGCATCTCACTACAGACATTGAATGACGCCAACCTTCTTAGGAAGTACAGTCGACTCTGTGCCTTCCTGCACAAGGCATCTGTGTTGGCAGTCCAGTCTAGCTTCTCGTCTAACTGTACTCCCAGATACTTGTAGGTCTTAACCTGCTCCACACATTCTCCATTAATGATCACTGGCTCCATATGAGGCCTAGATCTCCTAAAGTCCACCACCATCTCCTTGGTCTTGGTGATATTGAGACGCAGGTAGTTTGAGTTGCACCATATCACAAAGTCCTGTATCAGTTTTCTATACTCCTCCTCCTGTCCATTCCTGACACACCCCACTATGGCCGTGTCATCAGCGAACTTCTGCACATGGCAGGACTCCGAGTTATATTGGAAGTCTGATGTGTACAGGGTGAACAGGACCGGAGAGAGTACGGTTCCCTGCGGCGCCCCTGTGCTGCTGACCACCGTGTCAGACCTACAGTCTCCCAACCGCACATACTGAGGTCTATCTGTCAAGTAGTCCACTATCCAATCCACCATGTGAGAGTCTACTCCCATCTCCGTTAGTTTGTGCCTTAAGATCTTGGGCTGGATGGTGTTAAAGGCACTAGAGAAGTCAAGGAATGTAATCCTCACAGCACAACTGACCCCCTCTAGGTGAGAGAGTGATTTGTGCAGCAAATACGTGATAGCATCCTCCACTCCCACCTTCTCCTTATACGCAAACTGAAGAGGATCCTGGGCGTGCCTGGTTTGTGGCCTCAGATTCTGTATTATCAGCCGCTCCATGGTCTTCATAACGTGCGACGTCAAGGCAACAGGTCTGAAGTCATTCAACTCCTTTGGTTGTGGTTTCTTCGGTACCGGGACAATACAGGATGTTTTCCACTGTCTGGGTACTCTTCTCTGCTCCAGGCTCATGTTGAAGATGCACTGTAGTGGTTCTCCCAGCTCAGTCGCACAGGCCCTCAGTAATCGTGGGGAAACTCCATCCGGTCCAGCTGCCTTGCTGGTACAGATCTTCCTCAGTTGACCTTCCACCTGTGCAGCCGTAATCCTGGGCGTGGGCAAGGTCTCCTGTGAGTGGCTATTTTCCTGTGAGGGAAGTAAGCCTGGTGTGGATTTCTGCGGTGAGGATGAGATTGAGCTGTCGAACCTGTTGAAGAAGTTGTTCAGCTGGTTCGCTTTCTCCACATCTCCACTTATATTCGCCCCCTGCTTTGCACCGCATCCGGTGATGATCTTCATCCCATCCCACACCTCCTTCATGCTTTTTTTCTGCAGCTTTTGTTCTAGCTTCCTCCTATACTGCTCCTTTGCCCCCCTTATCTGTACTCTGAGTTCCTTCTGAACTCTTTTAAGCTCCAACCGATCACCATCTTTAAAGGCCCTCTTCTTCTGGTTTAGGAGGCCTTTGATGTGACTAGTGATCCAGGGCTTATTATTGGGATAGCAGCGAACAGTTCTAACAGGGACAACTGCATCCACACAAAAGTTAATATAGTCCGTTGTGCATTCAGTGACCTCCTCAACGCCCCCACAGAGCCCCCCTTGCAGTACATCCCAGTTAGTAGTACCGAAGCAGTCTCTCAGGGCCTGTTCAGCTTCAGGAGTCCACTTCCTAAAAGAGCGTGTGGTAGTGGGATGCCTCATCACAATTGATTTATATCTGGGCTGTAACAAAACCAGGTTGTGATCAGCTTTCCCCAATGAAGGCAGTGGGGATGCACTATATGCCTCCTCTACGTTTGCATACAGTAGGTCAATAGTCCTATTACCCCTGGTGTAGCAATCCACATACTGAGAGAAAACAGGTAATGAACTGGTGTGGAGGGGAGAGCTTTCGATATTTGAATCACTAAGGTTGCTTCTAGGGCAGGAAGGACCTGTAGAAAAAGATTGACTGCATCTAAACTGGCAGAAACAATATCCTTGCAGGGGCTTTATTCTGGAAGGTTTAGAATTAGAATTTTGTTTCTTAAATCCATCTCACAATGTGAGGGAGTAAAAATCTTTTTGTTGAGTCTCCATCGCTATAAGGAAGGGAAATGTGGGAGGATATTGCCCAGACCCCTGGAATGTATACATAATTGTTTTTTATAAATGAATGCAGTCAGACACAATGTACAGTCAGATATACATTCAGATCAATGTGTATTAACAAATCTGATGACGTGCTGAAAGAAGCTGTCCTGTAGCCTGTTGGTCCTGGCCTTAACGCTGCGATACCATTTGCCTGATGGAAGCAGCTGAAGCAGTTTGTGTTTGGGGTAGCTGGAGTCCTTGATGATCCTCCAGGCCCTTTATGTGCACCTGCTGCCGTAAATGTCCTGAATAGAGGGAAGTTCACGTTCACAGGTGTGCTGGGCTGTCCGCATCACTCTCTGCAATAACCTGCGATTAACAGTAGTGCAGTGGTGCCACGGCCAGTCACGATGGGCTTGATGTTGCCCTTGTAGAAGGTCCTGAGGACTTAGGTACTCATGCCAAATTTCTTCAGCTGTCATAGGTGAAAGAGGTGCTGTTGTGCTTTTTTCATCACACAGCCGGTATGTACAGTCCAGGTGAGATCCTCAGTGATGTGTAGACCAAGGAACTTGAAGCTACTCACGCTTTCAACTTCAGTCCCATTGATGTCAATAGGGGCACTCATCTGGGGTTGTTGTGGGGGCACAGTAAAATGGCAGCAGCTGGGTAGACTGACTCAGTCTAGGGAATCAAGAAAGTTCATTGAGTAGAGTAGAGAGAGGCAGATTAGGGACCATGGGAGGGCTAATCTACATTCACATTAATGCAAGGAGCATCAGAGATAGATGAGATGAGGGATGACTCTGTTGGTAGAAAATAAAATCAAATCCTTAGAATGAAGTGACAGGATAAGAAGATGTATAATCCTTGTTGTTGTTGTTCAGTCACTAAGTTGAGTCCAACTCTTGGTGAAATCATGGGACCCAAGAAAATTGTAAATGTCACTCCACTCTTTAAGAAAGGAGGGAGGCAAAAGACAGGAAATGATAGTTTGACTTCAGTGGTTGGGAACATTTTAGAATCCATTATTAAGGATGAGGTTTTCAGGTACTTGGAGGGACATGATAAAGTAGGCCAAAGTTTGCATGGTTTACTTAAGGAGAAATCTTGCCCTACAAATCTGTTGCATTTCTTTGAGGAAAGAACAGGCAGGATAGAGAAACAGAAGTCAGTGCATGTTGTGTACTTGGATATTCAGAAGGCCATTGACGAGGTGCCACACACGAAACTGCTAAACAAGATAGAATTACAGGAAGGATGCTAGTATGTATAGAAGATTGACTGATTGGCAGTAGGGAAAGAGTGAGAATAAAGGAAGCCTTTTGAGGTTGGCTGCTGGTAAATAGTGGTGTTCTGCAGGGATTTGTGTTGGAACTGCTTCTTTTCACATTATATGTCAATGATTTAGATGACCAAGTTTGTGGATGATATAAAAATAGATGGGGGTGCAGGTAGTGTTGAGGAAGCAGAGAGTTTGGAGATGGACTTAGACAGAATAGGAAAATGGGAAAAGAAGTAAGAAGTGGGAGATCGAATAGAGTGTAGGGAAGTGTATGGTCACACACTTGGTAGAAGGAATAAAGGTGAAGATTTTTCTAAATGAAGAGTAATTCAGAAATCAGAGGTGCAAGGAGACATGAGAATCCTCATGAAGGATTCACTAAAGGTTAACCTGCAGGTTGAGGCAGTGGTAAGGAAGGCAAATGCAATGTTAGCATTCATTTTGTGAGGACAAGAATATAAAAGCAAGGATGTAATGCTGAGGCTTGAAAAGGCATTGATCAGATCACTCTTGAAGAATTGTGAGCAGTTTTGGGTCCCTTATCTAAGAAAATATGTGCTGGCATTGGAGAGGGTTCAGAGGAGGTGTACGAGAGTGATTTTGCAAATGAAAGGGATAATGTATGAGAAAAATGTGATGGCTCTGTTCCTGTACACACTGAACAGGAATCTCATTGAAGGGGAATCTCATTGAAATCTATTGAGTATTGAAAGGCCTAGACAGAGTGGACTTGGAGAGGATACTTACAGTGGGGAAGTCTAGGACCAGAGGGCACAGTTTCAAAATAGAGAGACAACCATTTAGAACAGAGATGAGGAGGAATTTATTTAGCCAGAGGGTGGTGAATCAGTGCAAATCCCATGAGGCAGTGCGGCACGGCAGCAGCGGCCTTTCAGACCTGGTGTTACTTTAATTTAATCCAGGACATCAGCAATTACAAGACAACATCACCTGACTGTGCAGGTGATGCCTCCCTCCAAAATGCGCTGAATAACTTCTACGCCCGGTTTGAGGCAGAAAATGACATGGCGGCAAGGAAGTCCACCCCTCCTGCGAATAACCAGGTGCTGTGTCTCTCCGTGGCCAACGTGAGAAGAACCCTGTGCAGGGTCAGCCCACGGAAGGCAGCTGGACCAGACAACATCCCTGGTAGAGTGCTCAGAGGATGTGCAGACCAGCTAGCAGATATTCTCACTGACATTTTCAACATCTCCCTGAGCAGCGCCACCATTCCAACGTGCTTCAAGGCCGCCACCGTCATCCCCATGCCGAAAAAGTCTTCAGTGTCCTGTCTCAATGACTACCGTCCCATTGCACTCACATCCATCATCATGAAGTGTTTCAAGAGGCTCATCATGAGGCATATCAAGACCCTGCTGCCCCCCTCACTGGACCCCCTGCAGTTTGCGTACCATCCCAACTGCTCAACAGATGACGCCATTGCCACCACCCTCCACTTGGACAAAAAAGACACATACGTTCGGATGCTGTTCATAGACTTTAGTTCAGCATTCACCACAATCATCCCTCAGAAACTGATTGGAAAGCTGAGCCTACTGGACCTGGACACCACCCTCTACAACTGGATCCTAGACTTCCTGATTGGGAGATCTCGGTCAGTCCGGATCGGGAGCAGCATCTCGAACACCATCACACTGAGCACAGGGGCTCCCCAGGGCTGCATGCTCAGTCCACTGCTGTTCACTCTGCTGACCCACGACTGTGCTGCAACACACAGCGTGAACCATATCATCAAGTTCGCCGATGACACGACTGTGGTGGGTCTCATCAGCAAGAACGAGTCAGCTTACAGAGAGGAGGTGCAGTGCCTAATGGACTGGTGCAGAGCCAACAACCTGTCTCTTAATGAGAACAAAACAAAAGAGATGGTTGTTGACTTCAGGAGGGCACAGAGTGACCACTCCCCGCTGAACATCGACGGCTTCTCAGTAGAGATCGTAAAGAGCATCAAATTTCTTGGTGTTCACCTGACGGAGAATCTCACCTGGTCCCTCAACACCAGCTCCATAGCAAAGAAAGCCCAGCAGCGTCTCTACTTTTTGTGAAGGCTGAGTAAAGTCCATCTCCCACCCCCCATCCTCATCACATTTTACAGGGGTTGTATTGAGAGCATCCTGAGCAACTGCATCACTGCCTGGTTCGGAAATTGCACCATCTCGGATCGCAAGACCCTGTAGCGGATAGTGAGGTCAGCTGAGAAGATCATCGGGGTTTCTCTTCCCACCATCACGGACATTTACACTACACGCTGCATCAGCAAAGGAAACAGCATTATGAAGGACCCCATGGACCCCTCATACAATCTCTTCTCCCTCCTGCCGTCTTGGAAAAGGCTCCGAAGCATTCAGGCTCTCACGACTAGACTATATAACAGTTTCTTCCCCCAAGCTATCAGACTCCTCAATACCCGAAGCCTGGACTGACACCTTGCCCTATTGTCCTGTTTATTATTTATTGTAATGCCTGCACTGTTTTTGTGCACTTTATGCAGTCCAGTGTAGGTCTGTAGTCTAGTATAGCTTTCTCTGTGTTTTTTTTTATTACGTAGTTCAGTCTAGTTTTTTGTACTGTGTCATGTAAACCATGGTCCTGAAAAACATTGTCTCATTTTTACTATGCACTGTACCAGCAGTTATGGTCAAAATGACAATAAAAGTTGACTTGACTTGAATTCATTGCCACAGACAGTTTTGGAGGCCTAGTCATTGGGGATATATACAGCAGAGATTGATAAGTTCTTGATTAATCAAGGTGTCAAAGGTTAGAGGGAAAAGACAGGACAGGTGTATGAGAGGGACGATAATCCAGCCATAATGGGATGGCAGAGAAGATTTGATCAACTGAATGGGTTAATTCTCATCCTATGATTTATGGTCTTATGATCTTATGTGCTTAAAGCATGAAAACAGCTCTTGGAATTATGATATTATTGCATTTCCAGAAACATGGCTGAGGGAAGGACAAGAGTAGTTGCCTAAAGCTCTACCCTATAGTACTCTCTCAGATGACATAGGCAGTGCACAGGAGGGAAGTACTGGTCACACTACTGATTGTGGAGAATATCACATAGATTCTAAATTGGAGAACGGCCAAATTTGATGGTATCAGAAAAGATTTGGCAAGTGTGGATAGGGACAGGCTGTTTTCTGGCAAAGGTGCACTTCGAAAGTGAGAAGCCTTCAAAAACGAAATTTTGAGAGTACAGGGAACCTCGGTTTTCAAGAGATATTGAGGCCCTGGCTGAGAGAAAAAAGAAGGGCATAGCAGGTATAGGCAAGTTGGTACAAATGAGGAGCTTGTGGAGTACAAGAAATGCAAGAGAACACTTAAAGAAAGAAATCAGGAAGGCTAAAAGTAGGCAAGAAGTTGCTCTAGCGGATAAGGTGAAGGAGAAACTTAGGGGAGTCTACAGATATGTTAAGAGCAAAAGGATTGCAATGGTCAAAATCTGTCCTCTGGAAGACCAGGATGGTAATCCATGTGTGGAACCAAAACAAATGGAGGAGTTTTTAAGTGCATTCGTTACATCTGTATTTACTTAAGAGACAGATATGGAGTCTATAGAAGTGAGGCAAAGTGGCGTGAACTTCATGGACCCTGTACAGATTACAGGGGAGGAGGTGTTTGCTATCCTGATGTCACGGTCCTGATCAGTTATTCCCTGGTTCCCTTTAAATTTCCTTTGTGTCACGATCAGGACTGTTGACTCCTTGTTTTCCTTTAATTCATTGTTTCTCCGTGTTTCTTGGGCTCTGTAATTAAAGGCACTTGATTCTCAGCTGAGCCAGCTGTGTATAGTGTCTGGCTTCTCAGCGCTAGATCGTCACCGGATGTCACTGAAACAAGTGCGAGCAAGTCATCTTGCTGGAGCGAGCCAAGTCTCCTCTCTGAAGCGACTGCCAGTAAGTCGCCTCTGCTTGCCAGAGTGAGTCCGTTAAGTTACCGCACCTGAGCGAGCCTGCTATGCTACCTCACCGGAGTGGGTCCATCAAGTTAACCTGCCAGAATGAGTCAAGAGCCTCTGTCTGTAGTTCTGGGGCCGTGTTGAGAGCTCACCGCTACTTGGAGCTGCTTTGTGCCAAGATAAAGAACTGTCTAACATTGTGTGGTTTTGTCTCTGTGTCCTCACCTCTGCTGTGCAGGTCCGGCCGCTTGCCGCTACCCTGAGTGGGGAACTGTCTCTTTGTGTTCTGTATCCTGTATCCAAGAAGAGTCCTAACTCTGTGCCCTGTGTCCAAGGAAGAGTCCTGGCTTTGTGTTCCGATGTTCTGAGTTTCAAGTCCAGGCTCCGATGTTCCGAGTTCCAAGTCCCAATCCAAGTCCAAGTCCGGGTCCCAAGTTCCGAGTTCCCCGGCCCTGAGTCTCAGTCTAAGTCCAGGGTCTGAGTCCAACTCCAGCCACGCATATTCCCTCCTTCATGTCTCTCTGTACAATCCTTGCTTCCCTGCTTTCCTAGTAACTATTAATAAACTCTATTTTTGTTAATGCTACAAAACGTGTTTGTGTCCTGCATTTGGGTCCACCCGTGCCCCGCTCTTGTGACACCTAAGGCAAATCAGGATAGATAAATCCACATGGCCTGACAAGGTGTTCCCTCAGACCCCACGGGAGGCAATTGCAGAAACTGCCAGGGCCCTAGCAGAGATATTTAAAGCATCCTTAGCAACAGAAGGGATACCAGAGTATTGGAGGATAGCCAATGTTTTCCACTGTTTAAAAAAGGCTCTAAACTCAAACCAGGAAATTATAGGCTATTGAGTTTGACATCACTTGTGGAAAATTATTGGAAGGTATTCTAAGGGACCAGATATATAAATATTTGGATAAACATGGACTGATTAAGGATAGTCAACAATGCCTTCATGCATGGTAGGTCATGTCTAATCAAGCTTATAGATTTCCTTGAGGAAGCTGGATGAAAGCAAGGCAGGTTGATGGGGAGTAGGTAACTTAAATTTTTTGAGCATGGACTAGATAGGCTGAAGGTCCTGTTTTGTGCTGTACTTCTCTATGACTCTATGACTCAATGACATAGAAGTCTCTGGGCTAATTGCTGCTAATTGATACATCATTGCTGCATGGCCTTCTTCCACACTCTGTAAGTCTATGACAGAATACTTCAGAAAGATATCCTGGAGGGATTGTAGAATGAGGCAATGTGATAGACCTCAGGAACACGAGACGAGCAATCAAGTTGCTGGGATTGTACTATGTTCCTTCTGCAGCCAACGGGAATTAGAGGGTTTGAGATGCAAGCAAATTTCAGAAAGGTGTAAAAGCAATTGGATTATACGTAATATTGTGGGATTTTAACAATCTCTATACTACCTGGGATTGCTTTACAGCAAAAGCCTAAGACTGGGCAGAATTTGTTGTGCATCCAAGAGAAATTTTTGAGATGACATGTATATAATTCTATTAGAGACAGGGCCTCTTCTTTCACTGATCGTATGAAATTAAACTGGGCAGGTGATGGAGGAACACTATAGAAACAGTGACTATAATTTCAAGGCAGTTATAGAAAGGGCAAAGCTTGGTCCCATTGGGGAAGGCTGATCTCAGTGGCATAGGGGGACCTAGTGAAAATAATTGGAAGCAAATATTTGTGGGAAAAATAGTGTCAGAAATGTGGGGATCTTTTAAAAGAGTTTGTGAGAGCTCAGGGCCAGCATGTTCGAGTAAGGATGAAAGATAAAGATGGTGACATTAGGAAATCTTATAAAACATAGGATATTGACGATTGGACTAGGGCAAAGAGGGAAGGTACAAAACAACTAGAATCAAATGAATCCCTTTAGGAATCTAGAGGATGTAGGAAAGAACTTAAAAATAAATTAGGTGAACCAAAAGGGGCAAGTAAGAGTAAGCTGAATGTGAAGATATTCTGTATGTCCGAAACAAGTGGCAGCTGGGGAAAGAGCAGCCAAAGGATAACACATGTATGGAGCCAAATGCTGTGGGTACAGTCCTAAATTAATACTTCAGCTATATTCATCAAAGAGAAGGAGTTGGAATATAGTGAGTTCGGGAAATGCCACATTGATAGTCTGAAGCACATCAGTATTAAGATGATGAAGTTTTAGATTTCATGGAATGAATAAGGTTGATAAATCCTCTGGGCCAAATGAGATTTAAGTCCAAGATAATTTGAGAAAGAACGGAGGAATAATTGGAGAGCTGAGGAATAGTAGCATCTTTGCCAGCCATGGTGAGCTACCAACAGATTCTTTCTTCATTTAGTAAGGGCAGCGGGGAAAATTTGCTGAGCCTTATGTCAATGATGGGGAATACACTTCAGATTTCAGATTCAGATTTATTTATCACAAGTACATCAAAACATACAGTGAAATGTGTTCAACAACACACACAAAATGCTGGTGGAACACAGCAGGCCAGGCAGCATCTATAGGGAGAAGCGCTGTCGACGTTTGTTTTAATGTGTTAAACAAATGTGTTGTTTGTGTTAATGTCCGACACATAGGGATGTGCAAGGGGAAGCTTGCAATGTTATCACACATTCCGGCACCAACATAGCATGAACTCAATGCTCAAAAGGACAACACGGGACACAGCCAAACAAAACAACAGGCAACAAAACAACAATAGCAAAACAAGCCCCTTCTCCCAGGTTGGAGAAAACCCCAAAGAAAATCTGGTCACTGCACTTTAGGAAGGATGTAATGCATTGGAGAGAGTGAAGAGGAGATTGATCAGGGTGTTGCTTGGATTGGACAACTTTAGTTATAGGAAGAGATTGGATAGGCTGAGCTTGTTTTCCTTGTAGTGAAGGGATAACCTGACAGATGTAGACAGAATTATGAGGAATGGATAAAATATATGGCCAGAATCCTTTTCTTATAGTAGAGATTTTTAAAAACTTTTTAGGTGAGAGGAAAGAGTTTCAAAATGGATTGAAGGAGAAAAGTTTTACACAGAGAGTGCTTGATATCTGGAACTTGCTACCAGAAGAGGTGGTGGAATCAGAAACAATCATTACATATATGTAAGTGACATTTAGAAGGTCTTTGAAATGGCAAGGAATAGAAGGATCTGGACCTTATGCTAGGAAGTAGGATTAGTGTAGATGGACAACAAGGTCGGCATTGAAGTTTGTGCAGAAGAGCCTGCTTCTGTGGTGTACCACAATGATTCTATTTCAAATTATAACTATAATATATGAATTTATTGGCTGTAACTTTGTATTTTTGAACTATCTATCAAATGAAACATCTTTTTTAAATGGTAGAAAGTAAGTTTCAGTTTTGGGGATATTCAATGAAGATGAATCTGGGCATAATTTATAACAATATAAGTAGTCAATTAGATTAATAATGTCCTAGATGTATAGGTGCATTATAATTAAAGTAAACTGGAAAACACATGAACAATTGAAATGTGAAATGATAATAAAGATTCAATAAGCATACAGGCTTGGAAAAATAAATGACATTCATATATCATACTAATGAGACTTCTGCATTAAGATCTGCATTTCTGTTTCAAGCACACTTCGTTGCAAGGCGACAGCGCACTGTTAAGGACAAGGTCCTTAATAGTGTTGCTGAGCAGAGAGACCTTGGGATCCAAGTTCATAGCTCTTTGAAAGTGGTTGCACAGGTTGATAAGGTGATTAAGAAGGGTTATGGAATGCTTGCCTTTATTAGTCGAGGCACTGAGTTCAAAAGTCAAGAGTTTATGTTGCAACTTTATGAAACTCTGGATTGTTGCATACATTTGTGGTCACCCCACTATGGGAAGGATGTTGAAGCTTTGCAGAGGGAGCAGAAGAGGTTTACCAGGATGCTGCCTGGTTTAGAGGACATGTGCTGTCATGAGAGCCGGATAAACTTGGGTTGTTTCCTCTGGAGTGGCGGAAGCTGATGGGAGATTTGATAGAAGTTTATAAGATTATGAGAGGCTTAGATGGAGTAGACAGGGATGATCTGTTTCCCATGGTTGAAATGTCTAATACCAGAGGGCGCGCCTCGAAGGTGAGAGGGAGTAGGTTCAAGGGGGATGTGAGGTGTAAGTTTTTATCCAGAGAGCGGTGGATGCCTGGAATTTGCTGCCTGGTATGGTGGAAGAGGCAAATACAACAGAGGCCTTTAAGAGATGTTTGGATAGGCACATGGATGTAAGGAAGATGAAGGGATGAGGATATTGTGTAGGTAGGAGAAATTAATTGGTGTTCGGGTGTTTTTTGATTTGTGTTTTAGTTGGTTAGGCTCAACATTGTGGGCCAAATGGCCTGTTTCTGTGCTGTACTATCCTATGTTCTATGTTCGATGTTCAATCATGGTGTTCGTTTATGTTGGGGAAAAGGCTTTCAGCATCACTATATGATAAGGCAAATTCTAAATTTTTCAATTCTAAATTGGAGAAAGGCCTTTTTTAATGGTATCTCAAATGATCTGGCAAATGTGGATTGGGACAGGCTGTTTTCTGGCAAAGGTGTACTTCAAAAGTGAGAGGCTTTCAAAAAGAAATTCTGAGAGTACAGGAAACCTTGTTTTTCAAGAGACATTGAGGCCCTGCTTAAGAGAAGGAAGGAGGTGCGTAGCAGGTATAGGCAAGTAGGAATAAATTAGGTGCTTATGGAGTATAAAAACTGCAAGGGAACACTTAAGAAAAAAACAGAAGAAGGTATGACAAGGTGAAGGAGAATCTTCAAGGATTCTACAGGTACGTTAAGAGCAGAAAAGGTTGCAAGGGACAAAATTGCAAGTTCCTGGGTGTCAAGTTCTCTGAGCATTTAACCTGGCCCCCAAATGACTGGGGTCTGCAAGTGAGGAAATTCTGGATCCAATTGCACAGAGCGGTACTGAGGCCAAGGTTTTGAAGCTGATTGATTAGTTTTGAGGGAATGTCAAACTGTAGTCAATGAAGAGCAATCTAATGTATGCATTTTCACTGTCCAGATGTCCGAGGGTGGGGTGAAGAGCCAACAAAATGGCATCTGCTGTTGACTTCTTGTGATGGTAGGCAAGTTGGAGCACATCCAAGTCATCTCTCAGGCTGGAGTTGATATTTTTCACCCCCAACCTCTCAAAGCACTTCATCGCAGTGGATGTAAGAGCTACTGGATGTTAGTCATCGAGGCTGGTACCCATGTTCTTCTTAGACAACAGTATAATTGAAACCTGCTTGAGGGTACCTCGAACTGCCAAGAGAGAGGTTAAAGTTATCGGTGAACACTCCTGCCAGTTGATCAACACAGGTCTTTAGTACTTGGCCAGGTACTGGGCTGGATATTTTTCGTAGGTTCACCCTCCTGAAGGAAGCTCTCACATTGGCCTCACAAACTGATATTACAGGGTCATTGGAGGCTGTGGGAGTTCATGAAGGTCCCTTCATGGTTTGATGGTCAACATGAACATAAAAGGCATTGAGCTCATCTGGGAGCAAAACCTTGTTATCATCTAAGTAATTAATATCATTGAAAAGTTTATTTTCAAAGAGTAACCATCCTGTCAATATTTGGACCTTCAGTAGAGGCAAGATCACTAAAATTTTCACATTCCTCTTTGCTCACTTTCCATCACTAATTTTTTCCATCTCCACATGTCAACGCTCCACAAAACCTAACATACTTAATTGCTCCACCAGTGGCAGATCTGCTTTTAGCTACCTAGACCATGAGTTCTGAAACTCCACCCCTAACTTTTCCAGCCTCTTTTCTCCTTTAACAGATCTTTACAACCTACCTCTTTGATCAAGCTTTTGTCTGCCTGCTTTGATATATCCTTAGATGGCTCAGTCCCAATTTTTATTTGATGAAGCTCCTGTGAAGGATCCTTGAACAGTTTTGCTACATTGAGAGCTCCTTAGGAATGGAATTTGTTGCTTTGTAGCTTTTCATATTGAAAACAATTTCTGCATCCGAATGCTCCCAAATTCTAGTGCTTTGAATGATTTGTTGAAGGATGAGATGTCACCGTTGGCAATATATGTAGAGAGCCAGTTTTCTGAGATCAATTCAATTGTCTAAATTAAGAGAGGAATATCACTTTGCATTAATACATTTGGAAATATTGAATGAGACATGCAAGCAATAATTCAGAAAATAGTTTGCTCACAGCTACTCTTACAAGAATAAATGGTTCATAATAACCAGTTGTTTTGCTAATAGTGGGTAAAAATGAAATATAACAAGGCCTATTCCAGTACTTACAATCATTCTAGGATACATCATTGCATCCTAAAGCAGTTATCTTCTGTCTCAAAATTTGCTGTTAAATAAAACTGACTTGTCATGTTACAGTTGCCACATGATAAACATCATTCTGTTGCCATTGAAGATGGTATCTTCATCTTTTGATCATCAAGGGCAGAACAGGACATAGCTACTGATTACAAAGATGTTGTTAGAAGACGCATTAATATTATCACAGAGACTATTTGCAAAAGAAGAATCAACCGTCAACATTTGCACCTTCAATCGGAACAGGATCAATGAAATTATTCTCCCTGACCCCTTATTATTACAGATATTCATTCTTTCACTTAATATTATCTTAACACCCAAAGGAGTAAAACTCATCAACTATGAGATATTTATTTTCTCAACTTTGAATTTGTTGTTTTTCTTTAATAATTATATATTACATGAGCCTATTAAGTGCAATTTTACTCATACTTAATTCCTTTATGGAAAGAGTGTTTTAGCTGGCCACTGGGCTGGATACTTAAACTACACTAAGATGTAAAATTGTTCAGTCCCTGGCCTCAGTATATTTTGACAGATTGAAAGGGGAAAAGAAAACTTGTGTCTCGCTTTCCTGGGTTATGTATTTTGCGCAGGAACACTTATACAGGTTTAACCTGGTCAGTTTCAAGTCTGACACCTCCTTGAAAACTTGTTTTGATGTTCTTCTAAGCATAGAGATAACATGGAATCTGATTGCTCTCCTGTAGACTCCCATGCCAGGGTAACAAAAGTAGTAAGTGCTTCTTGTATTCATTTCCCATTGTTGCAATTCCAGCACTATTGCCTGTAAATAGTAAATAGTTTTCATTGAGGCATTACAAAATTAGTAAAATATGTTTGCCACAGAAAGATTTGGAGTCTCAGATACTCTTTTCCTATAAATGACTGGTGCCAGCTTGTAAACTCTTTCCTATGCAGGTCACTGTCTCCAGGAATATTTAGAAAACTAAATGTGAAAATTGATTTACAGAAAAACCAAAGGGATTTACTTGCTGGACATAATTCATATCATTAAATAGGAAGAGTTGGATTTATATTGTGGCACCCAGAACCTCATGGTGTATTGAAGGGTCTTCTAATCCGTGGAGTTACTTTCGAGGTCTAATTACCATTGTAATGAAGGAACACCTAGGTGCAATATTTACAATTTTCTCTCACTCCTTCGCTTTTGCAATTTCTCATCTATCTCTCCCCCAATTATCCATCAAATATACAAAATGCATGTGCTCTGTCTGGAGCCTAGAGTTATCAGTCAAGCAATCAAAAAACTTACATCTCTTTGAATCTGTGATGTATGATTATTATTCTAGATAGCGAAATGTAATATTTTGCCTTTGGGAAAAGCAATTTGCATACGTCACAATTTGATGCTGAATGAAATAGAAAAATGAAGAAGATGAATTCATACAACAGCTTAAATTATTAAAGGCACTAGTCAAATTAAAGAGGTCATTATGCATTAAGGCAGAACTCATTATTGTCATTTATCATTATTACAGTGTTATCCACTAGCAAGGTAGGTGCTTAGCAATCTACAGACAGTGTTACTGTACAATAAAGCATTTTATCTTTATTGCCCGAAGAAAGTTGCTGCTATCTATCTATATCAATGAGTACGTAAAAATCTGGGGCTATTTTTAATATCATACTTTGTAAGGCTGCCAAGCTGAAGGAAGTTGATCCAAAGTAATATGATGCCTTGCAATAGCTATTTTACGACTTTAGTTTGCTTTTGTCTGAACTGTTTATGGGCAGTGATTTAATTTTTCACTCCTCTCCATTCCCAAAGGCTTTGAATCCTATTGCAGTGGCTATATGTGCCTCTCCCAGGTGATTGGTATGGTATTCATTCTCAGGCTTGGCTGTGAGTTCAACAATCTATGTGTCCTCATCAGATAGCATCCAGAAACATCTCCTGTGTGCATCTGGCAGAGGAACCAGCCAGTGATCTGACAGACAGCAGGAGCTCTCAACTAATTTGAGGTAGCTATCACCAGTTACTGTTCCTACTTACTGATTTGGGTAAGGACTGGTTTGATACATAGACTCAACTTGTTGCCACCTTATATAGTTCTACAACTCAGTAAACAAACTCACTGAGCTGCTGGAGAAATATGTACATGCCAATATTAAAACACAAGTGTAAACTGAAGATTGCCCTTTCAGTCCTGTATAGTAAGAGCTCACAGTTTGCTCTCTGGCTCATTCATTTTATCATTTAAAATTGAGACCCACAGCTTCAAGCCCCATTTGAACATGAGGTATTGATTCATCATGCAATAATGAGGAACTGTGATGAGATGAGATATTGAAATATGTTTAAATGAAACCATTTGGAGAAACAAACTTAAACTACCAGTATCTTTAATGGATGTAGGGTGTGCACAAACTCAGCTTGATGATGTATCAGAGAAATCTTGAGTATTCATAGAGGAATAGGGGAAGAAGTTTATATGGCTTTCCTAACTAATTTTTGCTGACAAATATTAAGGAATTTATATTAAAAAGCAGCAACACCTCTCCATTCATTCATCTCTGTGGTGATGTCTAACTTAGAGACTCTTTCGTTCAGACAAGAGTACAGATTTATTTAATGTGTTTAATTGCTTTCAATAAATGCTGACGTAACTTCTATTATTTTGTCTGCACAATATTGCCTCTATTAACCTCAGTTCACCCATTGATTTTTGTTATGTTTGTGGTACTGGGAAGCCAGGTGGCTGTGAATAACACACATGATAGATCGAGAGGTGAGGAACAAACATGCAGCTGCTTATTCTGCTTGTAAGTCCAGTTTAAGATGGCACTGGTGGAACAGAGTGACGACTTACTGGCAGCAAACAAAACTACAAAGCTACTAACTCCTTTATTAATCACATTTTTTCTGGAAAATGATCACTGCAATCAATAGCCTATAGCATCCCTTTTGAAGCAGAGCTTTTGAGCTGCTTGTATGAACTGGCATTTTTGTGGTGTGAACTGAAGTCTTGAAGGTGCAGGATGGTGGAACCTGGGTCTGAGAACAAGGAATGAGTCGATGTATGGTCATTGCTAGTATGGGCTTGGAGTTGATTTCAAGCAATGGATCCGAGACAAGGCAAGCTGAGGCGAGGGGGAGCTGAGGCAGGAGGACCCATGCCCAAGAGTGAGGAACGAGCTAATGTTTTGCTGATTTAAGCACAAGGCTGGATTGGAAAGGTCGGGTACGAGCCAAATTGAGGCAGAGAGGCCCAGGCCTGAGAGTGTATCTAAGAGTCAGAGCCTGGGTCTGGGAGTGAGGAACAAAACACGGTTTGGCTGATTTAAACAGTGGGCCAAATTGTCAAGGTGACAGGGATGGGCCGGTGTTCAGCTTGCTGCTCTGTAAGGTTTAGTCATCTCTGCACTGAACTGAGGGTGTGGCCTGCAACTAATGGGCCCCTGGATTGACTGTCTTCATGGCTGTGATCTCACTTCTGTTAAATTTGGCACTGAATATTATTTGCTTATTTTTTATTATTTGCAATATTCGTTAATTGGGTGTTTGACAGTCTTCTTTTTTAATAGTTTCTATTGGGTTTGTTTGTTTTGTGGCTGCCTGTAAAGAGGTGAATCTGGGGATGACACCATAGTCATTTTACCTCTTGGTGGTGTATGTATAGATCTTGACTTGGGTACTGCATTTTCAATAGGGGGCACCTCAGAAATCACAGGTAATGGGGGAGCACTGGCTGTGTCATTTGATCTTAATGGAAGCTGTACAGTCATAGTCTCAGAATCCTGTCCTGTTTCTACAACTGGATCTGTATTGGTCAGTTTGTGTTGGTTTTCAGTAGACTCAGAAGTAGACAGCAGCTGATTGCCATGTGTTCTCCAGATCTTATAATTACTAGCTTCCACTCTGTATGACACTGGACCAATTTGTGCCACCATCATTACAGATATCCACTTGGTTCCAGAGATGTAGTTGCAGATGTTCTCTCTCTCATGCCGTGAAGCTTCAGTACTCCGCTTTAGCACGTCTCTCTGCTTGGGTTTTCTGTTCATTTAGCACTATCTGTTTTGTGTTTGGGGATCTAAGCAGGTCAAGCTGAGTGAGAAGCTGCCTTTTCATCAGTGCAGCGGCTGGAGACATTTTAATGGTGGTATGTGGTGTGTTGTGGTGTTTCAGTAAGATAGTGCTAAGATGCTGGTTGAGGGATTGACTTCCCACTGAAGTCTTGAGGGCTTGTTTCATTGTTTTGTACAAATTGTTCAGCAGGGCCATTAGTGGTTGGATGATGTGGTGCTGACCTAATGTGCAGAATACCCTTTTGTACCCCGAACTCTTCAGACAGGAGTTAGAACAGAAGGCCACAAGACCTAGGAGCAGAATTAGGCCATTTGGCCCATCACATCTCCTCTGCCATTCTATCACAGCTGATCAATTATCCCTTTCAGCTCAATTCTCCTGCCTTCACTCTGCAAGCTTTGACACCCTAATTGATCAAGAACTTATCAAACTCTGCCTTAAACATACCCAATGATTAGGCCTGCTCAGCTGTCTATGACAAAATTCCACAGATTCACCATCCTCTGACTAAAGAAAGTTTTCCTCATCTGTATTCTAAATGGATATCCCTCAATTCTGAGGCAGTGCCCTTTGATCCTAAACTCCCCCACTATAGGTAAAATCCTCTCCACATCCACTCTATTCACACTTTTCAATTTCTGACAGGTGTCAATGAGATCACTCCTCATTCTTCTAAACTCCAGTAAGTACAGATCCAGAACCATCAAACACTCCTCATATGTTAACCCTTTCATTCCTGGGATAATTCTTGTGAATCTCCTCTGGACTCTTTCCAACGTCAGCACATCCTTTCTTAGGGAAGGGGCCCAAAACTGCTCACTATACTTGAAGTGTAGTCTGACCAATGCCTTATAAATCCTCAGAATTACTGCCTTGCTTTTGTATTCTAGTGCTCTCAAAATGAATACTAACATTACATTTGCCTTCCAAACCACCAAATCAAACTGCAAGTTAACTTTGAGGGAATCTGCATGAGGACTCTCAAGTCCCTCTGCACCTCTGGGCTTTGAATTATCTCCCCATTTACAAAATATTCCACTCCCTTATTGCTTCTGCATGACCATGCATTATATTCCATAGAACCATAGAACCATAGAACACTACAGCATAGTACAGGCCCTTCAGCTCTCCATGTTGTGCTGACCCATATAATCTTAAAAAAAAGTACTAAACCCACACTACCCTATAACTTTCCATTTTACTTTCATCCATGTGCCTGTCCAAGAGGCTCCTAAATACCCCTAATGTTTTAGCCTCCACCACCATCCCTGGCAAGTCATTCCAGGCACTCACAACCCTCTGTGTAAAAAACTTACCCCTGATGTCTCTCCTAAACTTCCCTTCCTTAATTTTGTACATATGCCCTCTAGTGTTTGCTATTGGTGCCCTGGGAAACAGGTACTGACTATCCACCCTATCTATGCCTCTCATAATCTTGTAGACCTCTATCAAGTCCCCTCTCATTCTTCTATGCTCCCAAGAGAAAAGTCCCAGCTCTGCTAACCTTGCTTCAAATGACTTGTTCTCCAAACCAGGCAACATCCTGGTAAATCTCCTCTGCACCCTTTCCATAGCTTCCACATTCTTCCTATAATGAGGTGACCAGAATTGAACACAATACTCTAAGTGCGGTCTCATCAGAGATTTGTAGAGTTGCAACATGACCTCTCTACTCTTGAACTCAATACCCCTGTTAATGAAGCCTAGCATCCCATAGGCCTTCTTAACTACCCTATCAACCTGTGCAGCGACCTTGAGGGATGTATGGATTTGAACCCCAAGGTCCCTTTGTTCATCCACTCTCTTAAGTAACTGACCATTAATCCTGTACTCAGTCTTCTGGTTTGTCCTTCCAAAATGCATCACCTCACACTTATCCAGATTGAACTCTGTCTACCATTTTTCTGCCCAACTCTGCAGCCTGTCTATCTCCTCTTGTAACCTTCAACTACCTACAGCTCCATCCACAACTCCTCCAATCTTTGTGTCATCCGCAAACTTACTCACCCATCCTTCCAGCTCTACATCCAGGTCATTTATAAAAATCATAAATAGCAGGGGTCCCAGGACAGATCCCTGCAGCACTCCACTAGTCACCGACCTCCATGCAGAATATTTTCCTTCCACAACTACCCTCTGCTTTCTTCCTTTAAGCCAAGTTTTTACCCAAACAGCCAAGGTTCCACTTATCCCATGCCTCATGACTTTCGGGATGAGTCTCTCATGAGAGACCATGTCAAATGCTTTGCTAAAGTCCATGTAGACCACATCCACTGCCTTACCCTTATCAATTTCTTTTGTTACCTCTACCCATCTCTACTTCATTGCCCCTTTCCCCAGTATAAGTGCTTCTGCACTTACCCTGCTTCCTCAATGCTACTTGCCCGTCTATTTGTCTTTGTATCACCCACAGACGTGGACACAAAGCCATCAATTCCTTCATCCAAATGATTGACATACAATGTGAAAAGAAGCGGTCCCAGCACAAACCCTTGCAGCACTCCATTAGTCACTGGTAGCTGACCAGAACTGATCCCCTTTATTCTCACTCTTTGCCTCTTGAATTGTGGACCCTTGTCACTGATAGGCTGTTGAGGAAGCCCAAAATGGATAAAGTTGGAACACAACTTCTTAGTGTATTTGTCAGATTTAGTGCTCATCATGATGGCAACCTTGGACTGTTTGCTGTGTGCATCCAGTACAAACAAGACCATGTGGCCTTCTGCAAGCCTTGCAAAATCAATGTGAATCCTCTGCCATGGTTCTACAGGCCATTTCCAAGGATGCAAAGTAGTAAGTTGAGGAACATTTCTGATCTACTGAAAATGTGAGCATGCTTTGGTCTTCTCTTCAATGGTTACACCCACTCCTGGCCACCAGAAGAAGCTGTGTGCGATTTCTTTCATGCGCACCATGCCACAGTGTCCTGCATGTAGCTCATCAAGCATTTGCTTTCTTAATGGTGGAGGAATGGTAACACAGCAGCCCCAGAGTAAACATTCTTCTTTGACTGTAAGTTCCTTCCATCAAGCCTGGTAAGGTTTTGATTCTATGGTTGGCTCTCCTTTCCATTCATGAGTTACCATGTCCAACATTTTTGATAGCACAGGGTCAGTACGCATGTGCTTCTGGACTTGTGCCACAGGTATCGGAGCTGTAAGTACTTCCTTGAAGTAAAAAATCTCTTTCTGGAGCTGTAACAACTAAGGGAAGTGTAGATAGTCCACTAGCATTCAAATGGTGCTTGGACCTCCTGGCCTTAATATTGTACTGATGTGCAGATAGTAACAGAGCCCAATTTTGCATTTGTCTAGCAGCCGGGGAAGGAGTGACTGCAAAATTGATCTCAGGGGGTGATGATCGGTCAGTAGTATAAATCGTCGACCAAAGAGGAATTGAGAGAATTTCTTATCAATTGTGAATGCTCCCTGCTCACTCTGCACAGAATGGCTTTCTGCCTTGCTTAATGTCCTTGATGCTCTCCACCCGATGGCATGATGTGTGAGATCACTGTCCCTACACCATAGGGTAATGTGTCGCAGGCCAACTGTATGGGCAATGATGGGTTGAAGTGTGTGAGTGCTTCATTCCGATTGTGACAAAGCTCTTTTGGCCTTCTTAAAAGCCTCTTCACAGTGATCTGTTCACTGCAAAGCTTCACTCAGAGCTCAGCATCCTCAGTATGCTCCGCTATGTTCATGTTCCTTTTCGCTTTTCTAAAAGTTATATTTCCTTTTTACAGTGTTTTTGATTGATGGTGTCTTTTTTTACAGGTGCATTTAATATGACCCTTTCTGACATAGCTTTGGCAATCTAAATCCTCATACCAGCATTCTTTGCTGAATGCTCAGTTTTGATTGAGAAGACTCCTATTGATGCCAATAGGTGTCATATTCTTACGTGGTGATAGTTTTTCTTTAAGACTTTAATGATGTCCTCATCAGGCTTATTGCCAGGCTTAGCGGATTGCACTAGACTGCGTAATAAACGCTTTTGCACCCATCCCAGCCAGAAAAATTGGCACACAAAAATCATCAGAAATTTGATTTACCAGTGCAAAATATTCAAATCATAGTTTATGAACTCCATTGCTCTGTCATTTCATCATGCAGCCCCATATTCCAACATTGTTGTCATTTTCAAACACAATCACGTTCCAGCAAAGTTAACTAGTCTTATTCATCTCTCTCTCTCTCTCTCTTATTTGTTTTATTTAACCATTCTGTTCTCATTCTCACCCTTCAGATTCTTCACTCACCATGCTTCCTGAAGCCATTTTCTTTTCACTCACCCACATAACACAGCGGCACATTGCCAGCATTGCACATGGACTTCTCTTGCTGAAAGGAACAAAACAATAAATCCCGTGTGAGGATTTGCCACTTTGTTGCCAGTTGTTGTGCATACGGTACTGGGGAGCCGGGCGGTCATGAATAACACACATGAGAGATAGAGAGGTGAGGAGCTATTCATTTTGCTTGTAGTCATCTACCCAGAATGCCTTCTCACACTATATTCAGCATGTAACACACATGGAAACTTGACAGCAACCCATAATGGTCAAAATATACATGAATACATAATAATTTTTTAAACTATTTAATATAACTTGAGATAATCAAAGATGGGCCGTTGACAGTTATCACATTATAAGGTTATCAGTCTCCAAGACGTATCTGTATAAATCTAAAGGTAATAGTGGTTATGTGTGTACTAACTGAATGTATGGGGCTTGGTGCTAATTCCATTTACTGCTTTAGAGATACGGCTAGGATTTCACCCTCAGGCTTTTGAAGTAAAAGCCTTCTTTCTGCCAAGATCAATTAAGAGTTCTTTTTAAAAAAATTATACTCCAGGTTGCTAACCATATGCAGCCAAACAGGGTCCAGCCCTGATCTTTATGATCTGCATTTTGCAACTGCAGCTCTGATACTGAGGTTCTACCATTTTTTGACAAGAGTGATTACTCATTTTGAAAAAAAAATCATGGGATAAGCATTAAGCCAACAGTTTGTTGCTAATGAGAGAAAATTAACTTTCTGAGCCATATCTAATTGTTCCATGGGGAAAATATTATCCTGTAATAACACTATGCTCATTACATGGTTTAATAGGATTGTATTTACAATAAAATCAGAGCAGAAAGAAACTCAAAAATCACTGATGACTGATGGAGTTATCGCCTGAATTGTTTACTTGTCTTTCTCTTTCTGCTACTGATTTGCCTATTGCCCATTTTCAACCTTCAATTTCCATCTCTGAGTTTTTTCCTGGGGTTTTCACACCTGCCAAAGTGCTCAGACAGCCTTGTATCAACTTCATGAATGACATCCCCTGTGACTGTCACCTCTCTGTTGCCTTTGATGGTCTGGAGTATACCATTCTCCACCAGTGCTTCTCAAAGTTTGAAGTTCAAAGTAAATTTATTACCAAAGTACAACAATTCTGAGATTCTTTTTCTTGTGGGCATTCACAGTAAATACAAAGAGACACCATAGGAACTCTTCTTGCTGCTGCCATCAGGAAGAAAGTTCAGGAGCCTCAGGACTCACATCACCATGTTCAGGAACAGTTATTGCCCCTCTAACATCAGCCTCTTGAACCAAGTGGATAACTTCACTCAATTTCACTTGTCCCATCACTGAAATATCTCCACAGCCAATGGACTCAGTTTCAAGGACTTTTCATCTCGTGGTCTCAATATCTATTGGTTATTTATTTATTATTTCTTTTTTTTTCTTTTTGCATTTGTACAGTTTGTTGTCTTTTGCACACTGGTTGACTGCCCTGTTGGTGTGGTCTTTCATTGATTCTGTTTTGGCTATTAGATTTATTGAGCATAATGTCATAGAGTGATAAAAAGCTATAGCACAGAAACAGGATCTTCAGCCCATTTAGTTGGTGCTGAACCATTTAAATTGCCTTGACCCATCAACCTGTACCTGTGAAGCGAGCATGGCATAAATGGTGGTATTCCTTGATGATGGATGCTAGTTTTCTGCAACACCACACCTTATAGATGTGTTCAATGGTGGGAAGAGCTCTATCTGTGATGGACTGGGCTGTATTCTCTACTTTTTGTAGGCTTTTCTGTTCAAGGGCATTGGTGTTTTCATACCCAGGCTGTGATACAGACAGTTGATATACTTTCCACTGCACATTGATAGAATTTTGTCAAAGATTTCCAAGACATGCTGAATCTTTGCAAACTCCTAAGTAAGAAGAGGCACTCCTGTGCCTGCTTTGTAATGGCAATTACATGCTGGTCCCAGGACGCATTTCTGAAATGATAACACCAAGGAATTTAAAGGTGCTGATCTTACCCAACTCTGATCTTCCAGTGTGCACTGACTCACAGACCTTCAGTTTCCTTCTCTTGAAGTTAATCAGCCCCCTATTCTTGCTGACATTGAGTGAGAGGTTGTTGTTGTGGCACCACTCAGCCATATTTTCAATCTCCCTCCTATTTGTTAGTTCCACACCACCTGTGATTTGACCTATGACATTTGTGTCATTAAATATGGCATTGGAGCTGTACTTAGTTTCACAGTCGTAAGTATAAAGCAATTAGAGCAGGGGGCTAAGCACACAGCCTTATGGTGCACCTGTGCTGATGGTGATTGTAGAGGAGATATTTTTGCCAGTTGGAACTTTCTGGGTTCTACAGGTGAGGAAATTGAGAATACAGTTGCACAAAGAGCTACTGAGGTCTAGGTCTTGGAGCTTATTGATTAATTTTGAGGGCATGATAGATTTGAATGCCAAACATGATCAATGAAAAGCATCCTGATGTATGCATCATCACTGTCCAAATGTTCCAGAGTTGAAAGAAGAGCCAATGAAATGGCACCTGCTGTTGACTTGTTGTGATGGTACGTAAACTGGAGTGGATCCAAGCCACTCTTCAGGCACAACTTGATATGTTGCATCATCAGTCTCTCATAGCACTTCATCACAATGGATGTAAGTGGTACTGGACGATAGTCACTGAGGCAGGTTACTATGTTCTTCTTGGGCTCTGGTATAATTGAAGCCTGCTTGAAGCTGGTGGGCACTTCAGACTGCCGAAGTGAGATGTTAAAAGATATCAGTGAACTCTCCAGCCAGCACAGGTCTTTAGTACCCAACCAGGCACTACATCTGGGCCAGATACTTTTCATGGGTTCACTCTCCTGAAGGATGCTCTCATTGTCAGTCTCGGAGTCTGAAATCATAGGGCCTTTAGGGGTGTGTGGGAAGGTGCCTACATGTTTTGTTGATCAAAATGATCACAAAAGGAGATAAACCTTGTTGTTCTCCATTATCATTCTGTTGTGTGGGATGCTGTGTGGTCTATTCTTTCTTATCAGCCTAATCATAGACAAGATAGTCATGCAACTATAATGAAAACCTTCACTTCCTTATCCTGGAATATTATTCTTTGAGTCATTAGCCCCTTCCTGTTTCTCCGCTGCATGTTTCTTTTGATGACATAATCTGAAAACAGTTACTTGCTTCCATAAGTACAATGACAATATTCAATACTACCTCAGCATGGCCTTTCTGGTGGTGAATTATCAGATTGTTAATAGAATTCAGAACTGTATGAGTCAATATTTGTTGCAAACAAATATTGGGACGTTAAGTTCATTGCCTTTATCCCTGATGTAAATGGTTTGATTTTGTTTGGAATATACTATATGTTTTCTGCTGACTTATGTCTGTGAATTGCAGACAGCTGGACACAAGATGAAGGAATAAGTTTGAGGGAATGGGGATTGGGGAACTGGGGTTATACTCACCATTTTCACACTCATTTGAGATGTTTAGGGATAGCCCAGCAAGAATGGAGGTGCCTATCCTGTCTTCTTCCTTACAATAGATGATAGACAATAGACAGTAGGTGCAGGAGTAGGCCATTCAGCCCTTCTAGCCAGCACTGCCATTCACTGTGATCATGGCTGATCATACACAATCAGTACCCCTTTCCTGCCCTCTCCCTATATCCCTTGACCCCGCTATCTATAAGAGCTCTATCTAACTCTGTCTTGAATGCATCCAGAGACTTGGCCTCCACTGCCTTCTGGGGCAGAGCATTTCACATATCCACCACTCTCTGGGTGAAAAAGTTTTTCCACATCTCTGTTCTAAATGGCCTACCCCTTATTCTTAAACTGTGGCCTCTTGTTCTGGACTCACCCATCAGCGGGAACATGCTTCCTGCCTCCAGCGTGTCCAATCCCTTAATAACCTTATGTTTCAATCAGATCCCCTCTCATCCTTCTAAATTTCAGTGTATACAAGCCCAGTCGCTCCAATCTTTCAACATATGACAGTCCCGCTATTCCAGGAATTAACCTTGTGAACCTACGCTGCATTCCCTCAATAGCAAGAATGTCCTTCCTCAAATTTGGAAACCAAAACTGCACACAATACTCCAGGTGGGGTCTCACCAGGGCCCTGTACAGCTGCAGAAGGACCTCTTTACTCCTATACTCAATTCCTCTTGTTATAAAGGCCAGCATGCCATTAGCTTTCTTCACTGCCTGCTGTACCTGCACACTTGCTTTCATTGACTGATGTACAAGAACACTTAGATCTCATTGTACTTCCCCTTTTCCTAACTTGACTCCATTTAGATAGTAATCTGCCTTCCTGTTCTTGCCACCAAAGTGGATAACCTCACATTTATCCACATTAAACTGCATCTGCCATACATTTGCCCACTCAACCAACCTGTCCAAGTCACCCTGCATTCTTATAACATCCTCCTGACATTTCACACTGCCACCCAGCTTTGTGTCATCAGCAAATTTGCTAATGTTACTTTTAATCCCTTCATCTAAATCATTAATGTATATTGTAAACAGTTGCAGTCCCAGCACTGAACCTTGCAGTACCCCACTGGTCACAGCTGAAAGGGACCCATTAATCACTACTCTTTGTTTCCTGTCAGCCAGCCAATTTTCAATCCATGTCAGTACTCTGCCCCCAATACCATGTGGTCTAATTTTGCCCACTAATCTCCTCTTACATTTCCTCTTCCTACTTTTCTCCCATTTCTCTTCGTGCTGTATAGGAGTTCAGTGTGGAATGGAGTGTGACCTTGTGATCAAAGTGTTGTTCAGCATCCAAATGACCAGTGGGAATCTTGACACAAAGAAGACTAAGAGGAATGCCACTTTCTCTAGTCTAGCTTTGTTTCTGCGGAGCCATTCCAGTAAATTGTCTTTGTACCCTTCCCTGGACCATTACATCCTTCCTAGAATGTGGTGACCAAAATTGGTCAAAATATTGCAGCTGTAGCTTCAACAGTGCTTTGCGCAGGTTCAGCATAATTTTTATGCTTTTGTAGTGGACCAACATGGGGCAAGTGTTCGTATGTGTATCTACATACATACAGTATCTTCAAGTGTGTATGTACAGTGTACATTGAGAGTGTATGCTTGCATATGTGTGCTGTGTGTGTAGGAGAGGATAGGGTTTATGTGTGAGGTTGTGGGGAGGAGGAACTAGGTTGGATTTGGACAGCAAAAGGCTTGGAGGTGTGACCCATGCCACAGGACGGCTGATTTTCGAAGGCTGAGGCAGGTGATACTGAGCATCAAAGTGCCACCAGCTGTGGATATGGAACAGGGAGAAAAGCAGTGGCTGGGGAGGATAAGTAAGCATTAAGTTACAGACAGGTGTTGCTGACAGGTGTTACAGACAGGTGCGATGGAAATAGCATGATTGTAGGAAAATGCCAGAAGTTGTATAAAAAGTAAATATATCACTTGAAGGAAGTAAATCCCATACGCAAGGGTTTTAATTTTTTAATTTGTTTATGTAGCTAGCTGCACATATAATTAAAAGTGACTTATAAGTAGATGCCATCTAGTGGTGGCACTACCTGCAACAGAAATTTAAAAAGAACATATACAAAACAAGCCATGTGATTGAAGTGCATATATTATTAGCCAATAAACTATCAAAAACGACCAAGCACATCGAAGGAAATCGTTTTCTATGAGCTCTTTTGCACTGTTCCCATTTCTCACCACACATTGCCCCTTGATCATTGTCCAAAAATGATACATACGGTTCCAAGGATAGTCGGTAATGACCACATCATCACACCACCACCCAACTTAGATATCCACTAGCACCAACTTAAGGGCTGTCTTCTTGAGCAACTCTCTAGTTTTAGACATACGTATCATGGGAAATATCTCATAATTTTATTTGTTTCAATGATGTCACTTCTCAGACCTGTTTTGGGGCAAATAAATACCGGCTATCCAATCTCTGCTGTTAACTCCACCCTTCCAATACAGTCAATATCCTTGTGAATCTTTTCTGCACTCTCTATAGCTTAGTCTATGGGAATAGATTTCACATTTGCTTAATACAAGTGTTTCTGCACCTTGAACATCAAAATAACAACAACCTACTTTTATCTATTCAACCAAGACAAGCAGCATTGATTGGATAAGCAGAATTTTCCTCCAACAAAGTTTTTGGAAAGCAGTATAAATGTTTCTCATTCCCTTCATAAACTTCCTCATTGTTACAAACTCCACCCTTCATCTGTATTCACTTGTGTGACACTGAGTCACAGTCATAGTTCTGTGCCCTGAAATACTAACTCTTTCCATTTCTCTTTTCATAGATCTGATGAATGCTTTAGCACTTTCAGTTTTGTCATCACCTTTGTGTTATAATTCACCCTGAGATGAGCTTTAGTCTTGGCATTGACATCAGCAGCATCTTCAAGACCATTTTTTCCACTACCAGAAGTTGATTCTGCCTCTGTCTCAGCCCACTTGCTGTTGAGCCCTCATGCACACTGCTGTTCCCCCAATCCTTGCTTATTCCAATACACTCTTTTCCAGTCTTCATTGTTTAGCCTTTCTTCAGGTAAGCTCCTTCAAACCATTACACTTCTCCTTGCCTACCTACTACATACTGAGTCCCTGTTAAGTACTGGCCTGATGACAAATCCCTTCATACTTCCCACTCAAATTTCTATGACCCCTTCCAACCCTGCAACCCTCCAAGATCTCTTCACTCCTTGAATTCTGCCCCCATTTCTCATCATAGAGTATATTTCACTGGAGACCATGTTGACAGCTGCCAAGGTCCTAAACTCTAAAATTGCTTCCCTAGACCTTTCTCCCTCTCTCTATAGTCTACTTCCTTCTTAAAATAAAACGCTTTGATCAAGTTTTTAGTCAGTTCTGTAATATCTTCCGGTGGCCAATAGTCACATTTAGTTTTATAACTGACAATTGTACCTCACAAGTGCTTCTTGGCACATCTTTGGACATTTTGCTGTACTAAACACAAATATATAAATGCAAGTTGCTGTTGCTCAGCTGTCCAAAGTGCAGAAGCATTTATATCAAGCCACCAGGGACTGTATTTCTATAGACTAAGCTAGAGAGGATGCAGACAGGATTCATAAGGATGTTGATAGATTGAAATGCCGGAGTTATTAGGAGTGATTGGATGGCTTGAGACTCTTTTCCCCAAAGCAAAGGAGACTGAGAGGTGATGGAACTGAGATATATAATATTATGAGATGTTTCCCATGGTAGTGGTGTCTAAAACTAGAGTGACATAGGGTTAAGGTGAGGAGAAGGGAGGTTTAAAGGTGATCTGAGGCATAAAGAGTAGCTGGTATTTGGAATGAAATGGTGGCAAGATTAGAAACAACATTTAAGAGGCACCTTGACAGGTAACAGAATAAGCAAGGCATAGAGAGATAGGGAATTACTGCAGGCAAATGTGATTATGATGATGATCGACAGATAGTGGTAGGTTGAAGGGCTTGATTCTATGCTGTGTAACTTTATGACTTTACTACTATCTATTTACCCATTACAAATAGAAAGTAATCCTTCACGAGAGACATGTGAATACAAAACAAAACTTTAGAACTTTGACATTATTTAGTAATCCTCAAAACTTTGTGAGGATTTGCCTGGTAGTTTACAGAGCATTTCCAAGCACACTAATGCTTCTTCATTTCTAGGACAATATGAAAGCTACTGTTCATCCAGATTCCTGGAACTGAGTTTGAAGCTTTGGACCGAGAGGGGAGTTTGTCATGAAGCTTATATTACCAAGACAACTTGGCTGGTTAGTTGTCAACAACATCACAGATTAAATCAGACTGCCAGGCTCATGTTAAGCATTGAGGTTTTGAGTTATCCACCCTGCATAGTTCTGTTGCCAGCATGTAATATTCATAACCATTTTCCCTAAAATGTTTTTAACCACTTCTCACTGACAGTTGAACCTCACAAGTGGCATGTTCAGAACAAGAGGTTATGGTAAATTATGTGAATATATTGGTGCCAAACTTTAGCTAGTGACAGGGCCATGGACAAACCCATAATCTATGGAAGAAGGATTCCTTCGATTAAAGTGGTGGAAGTTAAGGGACAGACACTTGCTGTATCAAGATTAATAAAAGTGAAAACTATGTTGCAGTCAGAGGAATTTTAACCCAGCTGACTAGCTGGAAAACTTGAAGTATAGGGTGGAAATCAGATTTTACTGCTTATCACCTACTCTGTATTTACTTCAGTGGAGAAGAAAGTCAGGAAAGATGTAAATCTTTCATAGGACTGAAGCTGATATTTCTTGGTGGCTGTGTTAGGATGAATTCATCTCATGTAAAATTCACAGGCCCAACATCACTTGGAAGTATAGGAGCCGCAAATTCAAGGGAACACCAACACCCCTTAATTAAAAGAGATACTGCAGGCAGATGCTGGAAATCCAGAATAACACACAAAAATACCTGAAAGAACTCAGCAGGTCAGGCAGCATCTATAGAATGGAATAAAGAGTCCTGACGATGCCCAAAATACTGGCTCTTTAGTCTTCTCCATAAATGCTGCCTGACCTGCTGAGTTCCTCCAGCTTTTTGTGTGTGTACCCAACACTTCTTCATTTCCAAGTTACCACAAACACACGCTGGACATTGATATTGGTGAAAATCCTGAAATTTCTTACTTAAAAGCCTTGGGGATTATGTTGTGTATTTAATATTTCAGTAGCATTTGAGTAATACTGTAAATATATTGTTTGATTAAGCATTCTTATTCATTTAAATAATTCATTATGGGTACATGTAAAAAGTAAGTGAATTGCAAACGTCATGATGTTACCACCTGATACATGCGAATCTTGCTTATAGTAAACACCAAGTTAGATATGTCATTTCGGACTCCCTTGTTTTTTGTTACATGTGGGCATTGGGAGCGGACCCAAGTGCAGGACACAGACACAGGGGCAGTATAAACAGAACTGGGTTTATTGATAGTTACCAGGAAGGCCAGGGAGTGAGGACTAAATATCACCATGGACTTAAACATTGGATAACAAACTGGTAAAACCTGGACTAGGACTTGGACTTGAAACCTGGACTTGAACTTGCCTTGGACTTGACTTGGACTAGGAACCTGGACTTGGCCTTAACTTGGACTCGGAACTTGGACCTCGGCTTAGAATTGGACCCTGGACCTCGGCTTGAACTCGGAACTTGACTTGGATCTCGGTTTAGATCTCGACTTGGACTCGGAATTTGACTTGGATCTCGGCTTAGATCTCGACTTGGACTCGGAACTTGGATCTCAACTTGGACTCAGAACTTGGATGTTGACTTGGAACTCAGATCTTGACTATGATTCAGAACTCGGACCACATACTTGGACTTGGACTGGACTTGGAACATGAAAAGACAGAATACCCAACTGGGAGTAGTGGAGAATGGCCAGATATACTCAGCTGGTAGGACTTGGACAACAAAGAGACAGGATACCCAACTCAGAGTAGCGGCAAATGGCCAGACCCACTCGGCTGGAAAGGACTTGGACAATGAGGAGACAAAACCACACAACAACAGTCCATGCATATCTTTGCTTGGAGTGGCAGCAAATGGCCAGCAGTCTCAGCCGGCCACAAAAACGACAGGATTTGTACCTTACTCGAAGCAGCAGCAAAACATCCGGCAATTCAGCTGGACATGAAAACGACTGAATTCACTAAGCAGCCACAGGCGCCAAGGCAACTAGAGACCACGATTCATAGCGGTCTCGGCATGAGCATAGCCACAGTAGCTATGGTGAGATGATGGGCTTCCGGTGACTGGTTTCCAGGGACGTGCTTCTGGTGACGGTCCAGCACCGAATAGCTGTCCCTGGATCCCTTTTAAGCTGCCGGTTCAAAATGAGGATCAGGTGCCTTAATCAAGGTGTCCAACAGAACACGGGGAAAAAGAAATAACGGGAATGAGGAATCCACAGACCTAACCATGACAGTTTTTATGTTTTGGAGTTACAAAACTTAATAGATTATGTATGAATTTTACATATTTAATGTAACATAAGGAACTGGAAGACACTAGCTTCAAGAATATCCAACAATTAAAGTTCCTGACAGATTTATGTTCTGCTAGAAAATTGTACACACATTGCTTACTAGCTAGGAAACTAGATGATGTAGAAAAATATTGGATCTAATGGCAGATTGAATAGATTTCTTCGCTACCTGGATCTTCTACTATAATTCCTTTTGCTACATTTATGTGCAAGGTTGTCAGATAACAAAGGGATTTCCAGTTTCTTAGTGCATTGACATCTTCCCATATTTTCAGTGTGGGGTTCTGGACACTTACAATTACATAAGCAATTGTATAACTCTCCTAAATAGGCCTTATATTTTCAGTACTGTTCACTAATGCCTCTGGTTCTGATTCTCGATTTCCACATCTTCCTTACACATTGTCCGTAAAAGCTTCATAGATCTTCTGCATTCAGCATCATTCCCAGCATGACTTATAAATGGGGAAATGAGTCTCTCAAACAAGTCCTCTGTGCTATTGAATGTTGCTGCACACTTATTTCTGGGTTAGAACACTATAGGCCTAGCTCACACAGCAATAAGTGGTCCTATTGTACAGATATTGGAGAACTCTTTAGCAGCAAGTAATATAGTTAAGATAACAATATTAGGAGTTAAAATTCTTCAATTTCAATAAAATATTAGAAGATCAAACAAGAAGATGAGGTCATAAAATATATGACTGTGCCAATGTCTGATAGCAGTTGATGATAGAGACTGTCTTATCTTGAATGCAGAGATAAGACAGGTCTTTGATCTTCTACTTGCCATGGTATACCCTGGTGAATGATCTCTTTTCCTGTCATAAATATGAAAACTGGTACATAATAAGTTTACTTGTAACCTTGTGAGATTAAACAGCACATCTTGATGCACATTAATTATATCAATGGGGAGTATACTGAACAGTTAACACCTTCTGTCGGCATGCAATATAATTCAAATCATTTAAGACATCAAATCGTTTACTGTTTACCTGTGCTGTGCTCTACGTACATTTTGAATTATATTTTATTAATACGTCATTCTTCAGTTCAAATTACCTTTTGTTTTTCTTTCCCTAGTTAAAAGTTTCATCTTGCCCCTTTTTCACTCTTCATTTCAATTGTTAAGTCAAGTCAAATCACTTTTTATTGTCATTTCAACCATAACTGCTGGTACAGTACACAGTAAAAACGAGGCAATGTTTTTCAGGACCATGGTGCTACATGAAACAGTACAAAAACTACACTGAACTATGTAAAAACAACACCGAAAAAACTACACTAGACTACAGACCTACCCAGGACTGCATAAAGTGCACAAAACAGTGCAGACATTACAATAAATAATAAACAAGACAATAGGCATGGTAGAGGGCAGTAAATTGGTGTCAGTCCAGGCTCTGAGTATTGAGGAGTCTGATGGCTTGGGGGAAGAAACTGTTACATAGTCTGGTCGTGAGAGACCGAATGCTTCGGTGCCTTTTCCCAGATGGCAGGAAGGAGAAGAGTTTGCATGAGGGGTGCGTGGGGTTCTTCATAATACTGCTTGCTTTGCAGATGCAGCATGTAGTGTAAATGTCCGTGATGGCAGGAAGAGAGACCCCGACAATCTTCTCAGCTGACCTCACTATCCGCTGCAGGGTCTTGCAATCGGAGATTTTGCAATTTCCAAACCAGGCAGTGATGCAGCTGCTCAGGATGCTCTCTGTAGAATGTGATGAGAATTGTCATAATCCTCCAGTGCCTGTTTTAGTGGTTTTATCCTTTCACATCACCCCTGTCCATTTCTGAACCAAGCTTATCTTCCCTGTCTTCCCCCTGCTGCTTAATATCACACCTTTCGGTTCTGCAGCTACCTCGCACTCACTCATTCCCAACGACTGCCCACCACTGCTCTCTCGGTGAACAGACTGGGATGGAATGGGCCGGCAGATGAGTTGAGGAGTGCCAAGTATTACATTTTGGGTGGGAGACCAGGAAGAGGCAGTATAAACTTGAGGGAGCAATTCTTGAAGAGACACCAAAACACAAGGAGATGTAAGGAGGGAATTGGTTTAGAGTGATTCCGAGGAAGAATACTTTCACCGAGAAGGTAGCTGGAATCTGAAACACTGAGAGGGCGGTAGAAGCGAGAACTCTTGCAACACTTAATAAGTATTTGGCCAAGCACTTCAATTATCAAGGCACAGAAGGTTACAGACCAAGCTGTAAACGGGAATAGTGTAGAAGTGTGCATTATCGGTCAAGGGGTCTTTTTGACTCTGGACTTTGCTGTACACTGTGCGTGCATCTGTTGCATGTAGGGTAGCTCAGTGGTGCAGCAGGTAGCAATGCTGCCTCAGAATCCTTATCACTGGTGCTGTCACTATGGAGACTGCACAGATCTCCACTTGGCACTCTGGAGTTCCCGCACAGTAGCATGATTTGTTGGCTAATTAGCTACCATATATTACACCTAAGGTGAAGATGGCTAGCTGGAGCACCAAGATGGAATCAACGTGAATGAGAGAGAGAATAACATAAAATTAACGTAGGAAAATAAGGTTAATGGAATTGCTGTGAGAGCTAGTATGCATTTGATGGGATGAAAGGTCACCTTCTGTGTTATAAGACACATGAGAAACCCTCTGACTAAAAAGAGCTTCTGCTGGTCTTTCTCCCAAACATCTCCCCATTAAGTTCTTTCAATATATTGATTGATGGATTTTCAGACACAGCTAGAATCAAAATCAATTCCGCAGTCTTTCAATTGCAACGTTTGAGTGTTTTGTGGTATAATTGGTTCTCGCTTCAAGATCTGTTCTGCACTTAATGTGCAATTTTCATTGCAAAGTATAAGGTACATTCAAAATTAAAAACTTACCCAACTATAAAATTTGAATACTCATTGAAAAATGGGATTTTGCTTATTTTTTGATATACTTCAATATTGTTGCATTTATTTCCAGAAGCAAATTACATTCCTCTCTTAAAAATTGTGAAATTGATGAAGACGAGTTTGAAACAGCGTTAGGTTGGCTTATGCCCTGAAAGCAGTGCTGAAATTCAATCCATATCATTCATGATAGGACCTCACTCAGTTCTGTGCAGTTGCCAATACTTTGCTGTCAAGCACTAGCCCTTAAAGGCACATTCCCTGAGGCAGCCAGGTAACAGCAATACCGTGGAGGGGAGAAGGCAGAAACTGCATGATTCATGGATAGAGCATTGGGCATCCGCATTCGTGAGATACAAGCCAGGATGGAGGTGAAGTTTGTCTAGATCTCTATTGAGGCCATTGTGCAAAAGATCCACAGGAAGTCACTAGAATGTCTCATCTGCAGTGAGAATCCATAAACAATGGAGCAGTGTTACAACAAATTCATAACGTCATGATATAAGTGAACTATGCACCATTAAAGTATTGCTATATGGTAGTGGTCGCCAACCCGTCGATCGTGATCGACTGGTCGATCTTTGAGACTTTCCCAGTAGATCCCGAAAAAGAATGAAAAATAAATACACAAATACCATTGAGAGATTGCTGGGTTGCGGGGTTTTAGTTCCGTTCTTTCTGCCCAGTGCACATGCCAGTTGCTCCCCCACACTACACAGTGTACTTCAGTGGTCCCCAACCACCGGGCCGGGAGGAAACAATATGAGTCAGCTGCACCTTTCATCATTCCCTGTCACGCCTACTGTTGAACTTTTGAACCCACACGAGGTCATCAGTCACCTAAACGCAGTGATACCCTCGCGCCAGGGATCACTGGTTGGCCTCATGTGGCTGGCGGGAAGTGCCATTGCTACCGGCCTGGAGCGCGGACAGATGAGCGCCACCTCTAAACCTGTTCCACCCACCGAATGTTCGTGGGGAACCCGGTGCTAAAATATTCGCAGACGACCTAATTCAGGCTCAGGGTTTCATAAGTAGCAGAACAGCTACCACGCTGCAATCTACTGAAACAAACTTTTGTCATCTGATAGATCCTACAAGGCGGGCGGGCCCGCACCCTGTCGCTCTCCTCACTCTGTCAGTTGCTCTCTCTGGACTGTGACCGCAGCGGCCAAGTCACGGGGACCTTCGGCCCTGACCTTGTCCTCTCACCCCACCCACGACCAACCATACCTGGCCAAGGCGTCTGGTGGCGGGCGGGCAGGAGGCTGGAGTTTGGGCCGGGAGGCTGTCATTAATGAGGCAATGAAGTCCTCAATACTGCTTCGGTACCCTGAGTTCAAGCACCCTGCACTTAAAGACAAACCTACTGAGCTTTTCTCAGCAGAAAAAACGTGAGCAGCGTGGGACAGCAGCTAGGTGCCGAGAACAGCGAAAACTAAATTGCAGAATAGACTGGACATAAGGAACCTGCTTCGAGTATCGCTGTATTCCCGTCATGTTTAATACCTCCCCCCCACCCCCACGTCGGCCAGTCCGCAAGAATATTGTCAATATTAAACCAGTCCGCAGTGCAAAAAAGGGTGGGTACCCCTGGTGTTTATACATTATTTCTACATCCGGGTTGCGGGGTTTTACTTCCAGTCTTTTCTGCCCCGGTGCGCATGCGTGTGACTAATTGATCTGGGGTTGATCTCATCTTTCACTAAGGCTGAGGTAGGGGATCTTGGGCTTAAAAAGGTTGGTGAGCACTACTATATGGGAACAATTTATTTATTTGTTTATTGACATACAGTGCAGAATGGGCCCTTCCAGCACTTTGAGGCATCCGGCCCTGCATCTCCCGCTTTAATCCCAGCCTAATTTACAATGACCAATTAACCTAACAGCCAGTACGCCTTTGGATTATGGGAGGAAACTGGAGCATGCGGAGGAAACCCACGTGGTCATGGGAAGAACGTACAATTTCCTTACAGGCAGTGGTGGGAGTTGAACCCAGGTTGCCTGTACTATAAAGCAATGTGCTAACCACTATGCTACCATGTCAACCCCCCCCCCCCACCTTCCAGATAAATTCAAATACTGGAAACGCTCAACAGGTCAGACATTATTTGTGGAGAGGGAAGCAGACTTTACATTTCAGATCAATGACCTTTGATCAGTTTTGACAAAATCTGCTAATCACTTCCAGCACCTTATGCTTTTATTAAGCTCATTACGAAAGTTTCATTGTAATTACCACACCCCATTTGAACTATTGCCATCTGCGCTGCATCACCTGATAGAAGCTTTAGTTCTAGCTTATTATTGCAATTCTCTTTTCTTTTATCTTTGTAGGGTTTGGGTAGAGACTCTCCATATCCTCATCACTACCTCAGGAGGACCCGGAGCATGAGGGAATGAAGTGGATGGAGGAGTAAGGGGAAGAAAGTAAAGAGAAGGCAAGGTTAGGGGATGTACACAGATGATGAACACAGTGCTTCATTATGGTCAACACCCAGAGCATTGGGATGAGCGAAATAAGTTGGAGGTAATGTATTTTGATAAAATAGGCACTTGTGGACTTTACCTTGGCACTAGGGAATCCAGTTCAGTGACTGGATAGAGCAGTGATTATTTACACATTATATAATCCAGGAGAACTTGGGTGTGAATCGCACTGGAGCGCGTTTGATGCAGATGTCAATGAACAAGATGATTTGTGTATTGATAATCCTGGCCATTTGGAAGCAGAATTTGAGAAGCAGTGTGGAGGAATCCATCCCAATACTCTCACAGCCAGCTGGGCAGACCCTAGAGACAATGAGCTCCACTCTGGAGATCATTTGCCTTTCTCTGTTGGGGCTTTCCAGCCTTTGAAAAACCAGGGCCTGCAAATGCTTTGCTGTTTAGACAAGTCCCTGTATTTTGGAATGGGGTTTATACAGGTGTGTGTGATTGTGTCTCCTGCAATGGAGTGCTTCCAAAGTCTCACTATGGAGGTGCTCTCTAAGTCTGGAATTCTGCAGCCAAATAGAAGTGAGGAAAGCACTTGGTCTAACATACTCTATGGCCTTTGGAATATGTTTGATTAGATAGGAGTCAATTCAAAGGGACTCAATCTGATCTTCCAACATTAATGGAAAGTCGTGAAATAAGAAGAATATATTGTAGCATGTTGTGTGTTTGACTCAGATTGTTCCAACACAGCTATTGCGTGCTCCTTTGCACTTCAGCTTATGTCAGGCCGAGCAAGATTAGGTATAGCATCAATGTCTGACACTTGGAAAATGGTTCATTTATGAAAGTGCAACGTCCAGGTCTAAAATTGCTGCAACTTCAACAGGAAATAACTACTATCATCAGCAATTTGAATATATAATTTTAGATTATAAAAATAAAGTAATACAAGACCAGAAGACATTGGAGCAACATAAGGCCATTCAGCCCTTTGAATCTTCTCTGTCATTTGGTTAATTGGGGCAGGCACTTATTTGGGACGACTCTTAAACAACAGAAACCTGAGATCCCCTTCATTTATTTGGGACACTATGCTGCTTAATTGGGGCAGGCAGGGGATGGTCAGTCACATGCACTTCTGTGGCCGTTAGACATTATACTGTGCTTAGAGTGAACAGATGCGTGTGTTTGTATTATGTTATCCACTTGGGCTGATGGATGCTGATTCAAAAAGCAGGTAAGTTTGATAATTTTGCTTATTTTCATTTTGACTTTAAGAATTTTTTGAGAAACTTGCCATGAAAAGATTTGAAACTATCTGAAAAAAATTACTCTACTCTAATAAAAACCATCTGCCTAACACCACTCATCGGCAGTTGGCAGAGATAATTGGAGTGCCGAAATGTACAATTGCATGCTTAATACATCAGCAAGATAAATGGAAGAATGGAAATGACGTGAGGGAGAACAGGGAACATCATAACAACAAAAACATGAAGGTAAGGATCCAAATGTTGAAGTGGCCTTCAATCAATGATTTTTCATTGTAAATGGATGAAGTGTGCATATCAGTAGGCAATTGTTAAAATAAAAACAAGTCAGAGGAACCAGCTAAGAAGCTAGGTAATGAAGGTCTTAAAGCAATGGATAGTTAGTTGTCTGGATGGAATTGCAGGCATCACATTAAACTCAGGAAAGCACACAGCAAGAAAGGCAGTGTTGTTTCCATGCAGAAACATGGAAATCTACAAAACTCCTCGACTTGCTTCAAAAATTTTATGCAGATGATGTCTACAATGCTGATGAAACAGCCATTTTAATTGTACCATGCTTGGCGATGCGCTTTGCCATACACCGGCAACAATATCAGTTTCAAAGAAAGCATAACTGTGTTGTGTTGTCAGGAACTGTTCAAAAGAAATTGCTGGTTTTTGGGAAAAGCATTAATCCTTGATGCTTTAAGAGTCTAACAATGGATAGTTTACCAATTGAGTACAATGCTAATAAGAATTTGTGGATGACTTTTGAAAGTTTGAAGAAAAGGCTGATGAGTTGGGATACAGAGCTATAGCAGAAATCAAGCAAAATTGTTCTGCTTGTTGACAATGACAAGCCCAATGTAGAAAGTTTGAGAAGCATCCAGCTGGAATGCCTGTCTGCCAATGCAACATCCTTGGTGCAGCCAATGGATATGGAAATCAAGAACTTTATTGTTGGATTACAATACCACTTCATGCATCTGCACTAGGTGTCTGTGCTGATTTGGTTCAGTTACAATCAATCAAAAGAACATGATGAATTCCTATGCCTTTAGAAAATGAATACACAGCTTTATAGTACTGTAGTAATATTGCTGGTGTTCTAATCCGTTCTGTTTTTCATTTAAATACATAATTTGTTACTTAGCTAAATGGCAGCTTATCTTTTTTATGCCTTTTAACTATTTCCGTGAAACTTCAACTAATTGGGAAAGCTGCTTAGCTGGACCAAAATATATTGGTTCTGATGCATCTTAATTAAATGGAATCCGCTGTATTTAAGGAAAGACCATGTGGATATAGTAGCAGAATTGCAAAAACAATTTCAAATGGTCTGGAACAGCAGACTAGAGTTAGTTCTGTGAGCACAACCCAAATTTTCCACTTGGATTATTGTTCAATGTTGGGGTCACTATGCCAATAGCAGATGTTGTCTAGTAACAGTCTCATGCAAACGCAAAGCAGATGCACGTTATGCAAACAATGAGGAGCTAGACTTCACAGGCATCTGTGGCAATGAAGTCCACAGATTCACTACCTTGTGTTTAAAGAAGTTTCTCCTCATCTCTATTCTAAATGCTAGACTCTTCCACTATTGCAAACACTAGTGTTTTGATGCTGATTATACGTAAGAGGAATGTTGAGGGAGCATTGCACCATCTGAGGTATTCGTGAAATATTAAAACAAGGTTGGATTTATTCTTGCAAGATGATGTAAGGATCCCACGTCATTTTGAAGAAGAGCAGGCTATTACTCCCCTCTGCGCTGGTCAATATTTACGTCTCTTTTCAAGTACAATTTCACGAACATTATCATGTTATGGTTTTTGGATGAATGCTCTGTACTAATGGCCAATCATGAGTTTTTAAATTAAACCAAGTATCAAAAAGTACATTATTGGCTCTTAAGTACTTTGCAATGTTGTGAAATTGGCCTGAAATGCCCTGGGTATGTGCAAACTTTTATTTCCTGTTGGAGTCTGGCTCTTCATTGTTTGGATTATGTCCATCCTTTTGCATCTGCATGGAACTAATGTGGCACTGGCAAAATTAATCCAACATTGAATAATTATTGAATAATAATGAAAACATTGGATTGTGCACACAGACAAAAATCTTAGCTCGTGGGTCTGCACCAAATGCAATTATTTTTGCAATTCTATTATTATGACCAAGTGGCCTTTCCTGACTCACTTGACAGGCACTTAAAGTGTGGGAATATTTTATCTCACTTGGTTCAGCCCTCTGCAAATATCTATAATGACACAATGCAGGAATGAACAGATTGCAATCAGCAACTGGGAAAGCAAACGAATTTTCTCATCTTCTTGTTCTGCATAAGAACATAAGAAATGAGAGTAGGCCATCTGGCCCGTTGAGCCAGCTCTGCCATTCAATAAGATCATGGCCGATCTGGCCATGGACTCACCTCCACCTACCTACCTTTTCCCCATAACCATTAATTCCCCTACTATGAAAAAATATATCCAACCTTGTCTTAAATATATTTACTGATGTAGCCTCCACTGCTTTTGAGAGCAGTTGATGCCATCACTTCTTGTCTGACATTATAAAACAAGAATTCATGTTGAATCCTTCTTGGACTCTGCAACTAAGAACTTCATAATTTAATTGCAAGAAGAAGAACATCTATGAAAGGAGGGAAAAGTAGAGCGTTGCCTCCAATTTCCAGGGTGTTTGGATGCTGCATACATGTTCACTAACGCATTGGGTGTTTGTTGGTCTTTTTTTAATCGGTTCTTTAGGGTTTCTTGTTTTGTGGCTGCCTGTAAGTGATAAATCTCAAGGTTGTATAATTTAAACATACTTTGATAATAAATAAACATTGTAATTTGAACTTCAAAGACTTGTCACTTGCTGTGCTATGTCACGAATTATGCATTGAATGGCTCAGAAAAATCAAAACCCCTTTAACTAACTGTTTACAATCAATGAAGTGAAGGTGAAGAAGTGAAAATATTGGAAACCAGCAACAGGATCAGACAATGCCTAAAAGATCTAGCAGGTCACAAAACAACTGTGGAAAGAGAAATAGGGTTCACATTTCTGGCCCTAGGGTTTTCTTTCCACAAATAAAGTTGGCGGAAATCACCTCGGTCATAGGACTAATCAGCAGAGGCGATGAATCCAAGTACCACAAGCAGGTCAACAAACTAGTATCCTGGTACAATCACAACTTGGAGCTGAATGACCTCAAAACGGTGGAGACGCATTTTGATGTCAGGAGAAATGTGACACCTTTCCACTCACCATCAACAGTTGGCAATGTTTCATTATTCAGGTTCATGGGCATCATCATTTCACTAGACTTCATGTGGGAGGACCATATCTTCTTCATTGACCAAAAAGCTTGGCAGAGGATGTACTTCTTGTGGAAGATGGTAAAATTCGCATTAGCTATTACTATCTGGTTTGGTGCAGCATGCTCTCACAACAAACAAAAACTACAGGGAACTGTCAGGACAGCAAAAAAGGGAATTGGTTGCAGACTACCATCATTGCAAGATGTATGTGTCCAGGATAAAGAAACAGACAGGAAACATCATTGCAGACATGACCGACCTAGCAAAGCATTTAACAAGGTCCCGCTTGGAAGGCTGGTCAAGAAGGTTTAGTTGCTTGGGTTTTAGGCTGAGGTAGTCAATTAGATTAGACATTGGCTTTGTGGGAGAAGCCAGAGAGCGGTTGTAAAGGGTTGCCTCTCTGATTAGTGATGTGTCGTAAGGATCAGTGCTGGAACCTTTCTTATTTGTCATCTATATCAATAATCTGGATGATAATACAGTTAACTGGATCAGCAAATTTGTGGATTACAAAAAGGCTGGGACATTGTGGACAGTGAGAAAGGCTATTGTGGCTTGCAGCGGGATCTGCATCATCCGGGAAAATTGGCCTGAATAATGGCAGATGGAATTTCATGCAGACAACTGCAATGTTTTGCACTTTGGTAAGACCGACCAGGGTAGGTCTTAAACAGTGAACAGTAGGGCACTAACGAGTGTGGTAGGACAAAGGGGTCTGGGAATACAGGTGCATACTTCATTGAAAATGGTGTCACAGGTAGACAGGGTGATAAAGAAAGCTTTTGGCACATTGGCCTTCATAAATCAATGTATTGAGTACAGGAGATAGGATGTTATGTGAAAGTTGTATATGGTGTTGGTGAGGCCTAGTTTGGAGTATTGTGAGCAGTTTTGGTCACCGACCTACAGGAAAGATGTGAACAAAGCTGTAAGAATGCAGAGAAAAATTACAAAGATGTCGCCAGGTCTGGAGGACCTGAATTATAAGGAAAGACTTGAATATGTTAGGACTCTATTCTTTAGAACATAGAAGATTGAGAGGAGATTTGATAGAGATTTACAAAATTATTAGGGGTATCAATAGAGTAAACGCAAGGAGGCTTTTTCCACTGAGGTTGGGTGGGACTACAGCCAGGGGTCATAGCTTAAGGGTGAAAGGTGAAAAGTTTAAAGAGAACATGAGGGGAAACTTCTTCACTCAGAGGGTCGTGAGAGTGTGGAATGAGCTGTCAGTACAAGTGGGCCATACGAGCTCGATTTCAACATTTAAGGGAAGTTTGGATAGGTACATGGATAGTAGGGATATGGAGGGCTATGGTCCCAGTGCAGGCCGTTGGGTGTAGGCAGTTTAAATGGTTTCCAGCAAGGACTAGCTGGGCTGATGGTCTTGTTTCTGTGCTGTACTTCTCTAAAGTTAAAATTTTAGCATTCTTTATGAGGTTTGTAGATTAATATTGACCACTGGACAAAGTAGTGGAAGACAACAGGTGTCTTCGGGAACCTGGCGAGTAATTATCTGACTTCAAAAGTGGAAAACAAGAGAACACACATGAAAAGCAGATGGCTAGATGATTATCCTCTAAGATTTGAATACATGTACTACAAACTTTGAAATGTTGTGTAACCAATTCGCACAATGACCTAAATCTAAAGTGATTTAGAAAGAGAAATCTTGCAGCAGAAATGAAGAACTCTAACACACAGCAGTTATAAAATTCTGCAGTGGAGAAGGGAAAAATTCCAAGTGCAAGTGGAGATGGTGTGGCTCGACAGGATGGAAAGGACAAGTGCCTCTGTTTTGTTCTGGTTAAATATATCAGATAAGAGCGGGTTATTTCACAATCTCTGCACAGACTTGTTTTGACTTGAAGGAGTTTAACAATCCTGAGACCATTATTTTCCTTTCCTGCTAAGGGTGAGTGTAGTTGTAGCACATTCCATCACTTAAAGTGCCAGTGTACTGAATCCTGTGTTCAGCTATGTATCAGGTTATCCTGTTTAATAAGTGGGCAGAGCTGATCCCTTCAGGCTGCGTCGTTTAGTCTCTGTATTTTTTTTGTAAATACAGCCAAGTGTCAGCTATGGGAAGTATTTTTTTTTCGTATTACCAGCAAGCTGAAGCTTGCCTAGGCAGCATGTCATGCAAGGATTAAGGAAGAAAAAGTACAAATACAGAAATCTTTAACACAAGTATTGTATATCGGATTTTTTTTTCATGAGACAGTGAAGGTCCAGATTAAAAAGTACAATTTAAGTTCGCTGTTGCGCCAGCTAGGGTCTATTGCTCTTTCGCCTTTCTTATGCATATTTAAAACTGGTTCTTGTAACTGTATTTCCTCATTCATGTTGCTTAATTCTTGAAAAGCATCAGTAAGTAAATGCAATAAACCTTGCTGGGAGACTTTTCTGACAGGAGGGGGAGGTCGTTAGGGTGGGAAGAGGCTATTTTCTGATCCATAGTTTTCATTTGGAGAAGTATGGATTATTGCAACGCTAACACTATTGGAAGAACAGCGGCTGGGTTTGCTGTGATCTTGGTGTGTATTTGTCCCTCACCCAGCCCTAAACAGATGGTCTAGATATATGAAGGTTCAGGGGTCGACTTTATTCATCATATACATTTGCATGTAATAGGAATTTGCTGTGATGTGCTGGCACGATCTACAACAAAAAGCAACAACATTCAACAATTATAAACAATAAAGAATGATATAAAAATAAAGTTAGAAATGTGCATAAACACATAAATACCAGCATGTATTTACAAAGCAAACAGCATTATAAAACGTGCTAGTCAAAATCCACCATGTTGGCACAAACAACGCATCAAATTTGAATCCTTCCTGATATATATTGCTCAATGCCTTACTGGATAAAATCATTAACCCTTTGAACAAATGTAGTTAGTTATTACAAATCTCAATTTTTAACATGAATTAATTTCTGGGCTTTGTAAAAATTTCATCAGAGAAAACAGATGGAAGTTCATTCTTCAAAAATTACTTTAATGTGCCTTCAGACTATGCCGAGATTTCTTAATGCAAGTAGCAAAGGACTTGATTTTTTGAATTTCTAGGGTTTTTTTGCCAGTTTTACACTGAAGCAAAAGTGATTTTCCTATGGATGCAATTTATTTGGGTTCAATCTGCTTGACCTCTCTGTTTCACATTTAATGGGAAATCTCCATTCATGGGGTGTTTAAGCTAGAAATGGATGGTGTAGATTTGTACAGGAGAACCTGAAGTCATCTGGTATTTCATAATAATCTTTCTTTGTGATTTATGATTAATCTTAATAAGATCAAAGTCAACTGCAATGTCCTCACAAATCCATTAAGGCAAAGAATATATACATGAAAAGAAACAGTAGCTTACTTTCACATAAAAGACTTGTCAATGTTCAGTTTTTAACTCTTCTCATGAACTCAGTATTACAAACATTGTTACATTGCCACAAAGCAGAGGTATCACATGACTTTCCCCTCCAACAGGATCACAGTATGTTCATACACAGGGAGCACAATTTGCTTATGTATTAGATACTCTACATCCACAAGTCTCAACACATCGGAAACCTTTTGATACTTAGCACTCTACACATGCTCGGAAGATCTGACCAACTCTAGAATTCTTCTTAAATCTCACATCCTGCTGTGAAAACTCACAAGTTAAAGGAAGTACGTATAGTGGATGTACTGTAAGTGGCTCTGACAGGAGCATGACAGAAGACCCACTGTCAGATTTGTTAGGAATGCTATTGTGGTGAACTACATCTCCCTGTCTGGACACGCCCCCCCGCTGACTGCTCCTGTGGCTCCTCCCACTGACTGTGGCTCCTCCCACAGACCCCGGTATAAAGGCGATTGGAGCCACAGACCCTTCCTCAGTCTCCAGGATGTTGTGTGATGGTCGCTTGCTGCTTGTGCTTTCTTCCAGCTAATAAAAGCCTACCTTAACCCACTTCTCAGAGTTATTGATGGTGCATCAGCTATATATACACTTGCTATTCATTTTTCCTGTGGCAAATAAATTAAATAGGTGAGTTAGGTGAAAGTTTCGATTGGCATGGATAAGATAGAAATGGACTTCAGGCTTAGCCTAATGATGGTATAACTAATACTGAATAAATTAGAGGCAATACCTCTTGCTCAGTGGGATAATTAAATAATCAGAATAGAGATGATTAGGAAATTCTGCCAGCAGTCAGTCTTGTGCCCAGATGACTGCAAGTGACCAATATTAATTTTATTAAATAATTAACATATAAGGCTCCACCAATCTGCATGTTTTGGCAAAATTACCCTGTGGTTATTGGGAAAAGTAGTTGAAGATAGTTTCCTTTATTCTTTGAGTAGATCATTTAGGCAGTCCCTCAGGGTCAAGGATGACTTGATTCTTCTCCATTTCTGAGCGGTGGAAGATGATCGTGGTTGAGTTGTCTTAATATAAGTGGCCTTTGCACTGGATCCAACAGGGATCTTATCAAGAAAAGTATTGGTCAAATGGCTGGGAAATTCAAAATAACTTGAGATCAGGCTCTGTAACCTAGACTTAGCCCACATATTCTACACACACACACACACACTCATAAAAGTTTTCTATATTATCACAATGGCTACATTGCAATAGTACATTGCAGGCTATAAAAATCTGTAGGATGACTCTAGAAGTCATTGGAGGGGCTTTAGAAATACATAACAGTTTGCAATAGACTGTGAGTCTATCAATGCTATAAATGCTGTGAGTCAAACTGCAAATCACTGGGTCACACAATATTAATTGACAATAAGATTTCCCTGAGAAGTTGGAAGCTGTATTCAAATTAATGATAGTACCCTTTATTATTGGGCTTGAGCCAAATTTGTAACATCAGTGAAAAAGGTCTAGAGAGTACAAAGTATGTATCAGGTCTATTTTGGCAATTGATAAATATTTCAACAAATGCATTGCCAAAGCATAAAAGGGTAATTCTAATCAGGCTGTCCCATTCTCATTTGCACGAACGCCATTATGTTTATTTCAAGTTACACTAATGCTGCTGTGTTTATTTTGTCATGTAAGTTATATATAATTTATGCCAAGTTTATGTTAAACCTACGTTTGTAATGTACTGTGCTGCTGCTGAGAAGAGACAATTTTGTCAGCATTTATACCTTGTGTATAAATGCCTGTGGCAATAAACGAACTTTAACTGTCTCAAGGGCTGTTTTAGTGAACTGAAAGTAAGTTTGACTGAGAGTGCTTCTTTGTAGAGTCAGAGTTATTGAGTTCTACAGCACAGAAATGAACCTTTCTGACCATCATGACCAGCAAGTAATCATCTACTGTGCACAAATCACTTGGTCTTTTTATGTCCTGGTGATGCAAATGGTCATCTAAATATCTCCTGAATGTCATGTGAGTATCTGATCCACCACCTTTTCTGGCAGTGAATTTCAACAACCCTCTGGGTGAAAGATTCCTTTCTTAGACCCCCTCTAAATCTTTTCTGCTTTATTCCCAACCTGTGGCCTTTACTTTTAGACATCTGCATTTAAAAAAATCTGTATAACCTATCCTATCAATGCCCCTCATAATTTTGTATATTTTATCAGGTTTCCATAGTCTTCTTCACTTCAAGAGAGCAAAACATTCTCTCCACATTATGATAACGGACCATCCCAGGGAACATCCAAATGAATCTCTTCTGACCCTCCTCAGTAAAATCACATCCTTCCTATAATTTGGCAACCAGAAATGGACAGAGAATTCCAACTGTTGAGAACTCAAACCATTGTAAAGCTGCACCATAACCTCCCAGGCCTTAAATTCTGTGTCTCAGCTAATGAAGGCAAGTTTCCCATATGTCTTCTTCATCGTAAAAACAACATTCCTGGTTTCCAAATCATCTGCAAGATTAGTAATCATACCTCTGACATTCATATCCAATTGTCAATTGATATCTAAATAGTAAGATTCCCAGAAATAAGCCTGTGGGAAACCACCAGTCATCGGCGTCCAATAGCAAAGACAGCTTTCTAGCATCACATTCAGGTTACTTTTCTCAAGCTAATTTTGGTTCAGTTTGCTCACCTGCCTTGAATCCCATAGGCTCTAATCATTTGGACCGGTCTCTCATATAGAGCTTTCAAAAGCTTTACTGAGTTCCGTACAGATGATATCAATTATACAAACCTTGTTAATGCCTATTATTATCTTTTCAAAAATTTGCTCACATTAGACAGGCAGAATCTCCCACCAACAAAGCCATGCTGATTACCTTTGACTCGTCGCTGTTCATCCAAGTACTGATTAGTCCCTCTGATTGTTTTCCAGTAGCTTCTCAATCACTGGCATTAGAGCCACCGACCTGACCTCAGTCACTTGCTTAAGAATCTCTGCCAGTGCCCCAACAATCTCCACCCTTGCTTCCTGTAATAGACTGGCTTACTTTTCATCAGACCCTAGGGATTTATCCACATATAAGTTTGCTGAAGGAGTCTAGCCCATGATTGCTCAAGATGGAGAAGGAGGATTGGGAATGTAGTAAGTACTTCGCATTAGAAGCATCCTGATGGTCTGCCTATGGACATCTGGCAGCATTAAAACACCAGTGAAGGGAAAAATAATCTTAAAGACAGACAGTAGCTATTCACTGTGTTGTGCATTTAATATTTCAGTAATATCTGAGTAATATTTTAAATTTATTGATTAAGCATTCTTCTTTGTTTACATAATACATTGAGGGTTATACAGATACATAGAAGTACATAAATTCCATAAGTTATTATGCTGCCACATCATTAGTGCAAGCCTTGCTTAAAGTAAAAGCGAAATAAGATATGTTATTCCAAGCTTCTTGTATGGCAAGTAAGCTTTAAACAAACCTGAGACAACTACTTATCTGTAAGTTTCTACAAAAGCACAGCAATACATTCGATTTTTTAAAAAGCACAGCATGTGGTTCATTTGGAAAAGAGCAAGTTCAAGTTTAAAATAAAACTGTAGAAAACAGACAAATTCAAGGTTAAACGATGAGTACCAGGTGATAATAATCATAGAAAAGAGCAGTAGTGGCTGGCAAGATAGAAATATTTGATTGCACAAGAGATAGCTGGATTTTGTATACTGAGTGAATTGAGCAGTATTTTAAAGCAAAATGAAATAGCCAATGAAAAGCAAGCACCAGTGTTACCTAGTGCATTGGATTTAAAGTTATATAGGTTACTTAGAAGTTTCACTGCAAAATCAGAAGCTTCTTGTAGGCAAAATCAAACACGATGGGAGTGCATGTTAGTGAATATGGCTGAATTGAAGAAGTTGTCCAAGCATTGTCAGCTCAGTAATGTTTAATGAAGTACAGAGTGATCATTTCTATTGTGTAATTTTACATGAAAGCATTCAAAAATGGAAATAGCAGAGAGAGATGCAACTGATTTGCAGTCAGGAATGAAAGTAAGCGTGACAAAAATTGCACTGTCCAAACAGAAACTGGGCTGACTGAACAAATTCTGTTACTGTTGTGGCAGAGGCTCACATACAACAGACCAACACAGGTTTAAAGGCGAAACCTGCAGAAAACACAACAATGTAGGACATATACAGAATCAGGTTTATTATCACTGGCATGTGTCATGAAATTTGTTAACTTAGCAGCAGCAGTTCAATGCAATACATAATATAGAAGAAGAAAAAATATAATAATAATAATAAATGAATAAATAAATTACAGTATACGAATATTGAATAGATTACAAATCGTGCAAAAACAGAAATAATATATATTTAAAAAGTGAGGTTGTGTTCACAGGTTCAATGTCCATGTAGAAATCCGATGGCAGAGGGGAAGAAGCTGTTCCTGAATCGCTGAGTGTGTTCCTTCAGGCCTGATGGTAACAGTGAGAAAAGGGCATGCCTTGGGTGCTGGGGGTCCTTAATAATGGACTGCCGTTCTGAGATACCACTCCTTGAAGATGTCCTGTGTGCTTTGTAGGCTAGTATCCAAGATGGAACTGACTAAATTTACAACCCTCTGCAGCTTCTTTTGCTCCTGTGCAGTAGCACCCCCGCCCCCCCCCCATACCAGACAGTGATGCAACCTGTCAGAATGCTCACCACCATAAGTCTATAGATGTTATTGAGTGTTTTTGTTGTCATACCGAATCTCCGAAGTGGTGAGGGCACTAAATGATGACTTCTTTGGTTGTATCTCTGGAAACAGATCTATTTCTATCTTTGATATCTCTTTTTTTCCTTTTTAAGGTTCTTTTGAAGACCCTGACCTGGAGTTACACTCTGACATTTGTTCTTTGCGGGAATAAGACCTGCTCTCAGGACCTCACGACCAGGATGCAACCTGGAAGACTAGCACACATTCAGGGTGCCAGATTTTCGTGGCTCTGGAGACAGGCTGATTCAAGGCTGGTGCCCTTGACTGAGACATTGCAGGAGAGCACGGAACATCGGGAGCAGCGAGTTAGCTGCCGTGGGCTGTGGGTCCAGAGACCTGAGCTCTCTGGCCACAGAACTTGGGAAAAGTGATGCAACAGACTTTTAACATCATAAGTCAGCAAGTTGTTATGTTTCTCCTCTCATAGTGAAATTGGGACACCTCTTTTTCCCTTTTTAGAGAGAGAGAGAGAGAGAGAGCCTGTGGTATGTCAAATTACCAAGTAAACAAGTTATTTTTGGGGTGCTGCAAGTCTGTGTCTTTATTGATGCTTTGCTGTACACTTGAGTGCTCAGGGGGGAGGCACTGATACTTTTTTGTTGGTGGGGGTTGTTGCTTTGCTGCTGCTTGTGTGTGGGGGGCTGGGGAGGGCTTTGGAGTTCTAACATTCAACTGTTATTCATACTTTGGGGCACTCCTTTGCTTGCATGAATGTTTGTGAAGGAAAAGAATTTCATGATGTAAAATGTATACGTTTCCCTGACATTAAATGTACCTATTGAAACCTCTTCAAACTCCGAATGAAATATAATTACTATCCTGCCTTCTTTATAGCTGCATTGATATGTTGGGACCAGGTTAGGTCCTCAGGGATCTTGACCCCCAGGAACTTGAAACCACTCACTTTCTCCACTTGTGATCCCTCTAAGAGGGATGTTCCTCTTAGAACATGTTCCTCTTAGTGGTGCATGTTCCTTTGTCTTACCCTTCCTGAAGTCCACAATCAGCTCTTTCATCTTAATGAATATGCCACTAGTTGGTATATCTCCCTCCTGTACACCCTCTCATCTCCATTCTGCCAACAATGATTGAATCATCAGCAAATTTATAGATGGCATTTAAGCTATGCCTAGCAACACAGTCATAGGTATAGAGAGATTAGAGCAGTGGGCTAAGCACATACGCCTGAGGTGCACCAGTCTTGATTGTCAGTGAGGAGGAGACAATATTACCAATCCGCACAGATTGTAGTCTTCTGGTTAGGAAGTGGAGCATTGTGGTGAACTACATATACCTGTCTGGACACGCCCCCCTGCTGACTGCTCCTGTGGCTCCTCCCACAGACCCCTGTATAAAGGCGATTGGAGGCACTGCTCCTCCCTCAGTCTCCAGGATGTTGTGTGATGGTCTCTTGCTGCTGATAGTGCTTTCTCTTCCAGCTAATAAAAGCCTATCTCTCGCCTCACGTCTCCAAGAGTTATTGATGGTGCATCAAGCATCTAATTGCAGAGGGAGGTACAGAGGCCCAGGTTCCATAACTTACTAATCAGTATTGTGGGAATGATGGTGTTAAATGCTGAACTATAGTCAATGAACAGGATCGTGATATAGATGTTTGTATTGTCCAGGAGGTCTCGGGCCGCATGAAGAGCCATTGAAATTGCGTCTCCCATTGACCTATTGTGGCGATGGCAAATTGCAGTGGGTCCATGTCTTTGCTGAGGCAGGAGTTCAGTCTAGTCATGACCAACCTCTCAAAGCATTTCATCATTGTAGATGTGAGTGCTACTGGGCGATAGTCATTCAGACAGCTCACGTTATTCTGCTTACGCACTGGTATGATTGTTGCCATTTTGAAGCAAGTTGCCGGTAGCAGTGAGAGATTGAAAATGTCCTTGAATACTCCCAACAGTTGGTTGGCACAAGTTTTCAGAGCCTTACCAGGTACTCCATCGGGACCTTCTGCCTTGTGAGAGAGTTCACTCTCTTTAAAGACAGCCTAACATCGGTCTCCAAGACAGAAATCACAGGGTCACCAATGCAGCAGGGGTCTTCACAGCTGTAGTTGTGTTCTCCCTTTCAAAGCGGGCATAGAAGGCATTGACTTCATCTGGTAGTGAAACATTGTTGCCATTCATGCAATTGGGTTTTGCCTTGTAGAAGGTAATGTCTTGCAAACCTTGCCAGAGTTGTCGTACATCCGATGTCTCCTCCAACCTCATTCAATATTGCCTCTTCACCCTTGAAATCGCCTTCCACAAGTCATACCTGGTTCTCTGGAACAGACCTGGGTCGCTAGCCTTGAATGTCACAGATTTAGCCTTCAGCAGACGACGTACCTTCTGGTTCATTCATGGCTTTTGGTTAGGGAATGTACAAGTCTTTGTAGGTAGACACTCATCCACACAAGATTTAATGAAGTCTGTAACAACTTCAGCATACTCATCCAGATTCAAAGATGAATCCATGAATATGGTCCAGACCACCAATTTAAAGCAGCCCTATAAGCACTGCTGTGCTCCCCTTATCTCTACCTTCTTGGTCCTCACTACTGGTGTTATAGTTTTTAGTCTCTACCTATACTCAGGGAGTAGAAGTACAGCTAGGTGATCAGACTTCCCGAAGTGAGGGCGTGGAATACCATGGTAGACATTCTTAATGAAGGTGTAGCAATGGTCCGGTGTGTTATTTCCTCTGGTATTACAAGTGATCTGTTGATGGTAATTGTTTAGTGATTTTTTTCAGACTGGCCCGATTAAAATCCCCCAAAATGATGGTGAAGGTGTTAGGGTGCACTGTTTTGTGCACTTTGATCCCATTGCTGAGATCATCTAAAGCCTGATTGACATTGGCCTGAGGTGGGATGTATACTGCTATACTGACAAAGAACATGTCAGGCAGCCAAAAATAAATGGACAGCACAGGGAAAAGAGAAAACTAAAAGGTCAAGTTGAAGTTTCAAAAAGAGCACTAATTTGCATGCTGTTGATGAAAAATCTGATAATGATGAGAGTGATGGAGGACTGAATAGACTTGAGACTTACAATGTGAAAACTAACAGGAGACAAGCATTATGGCTTACACCAGAGGTGAATGACAAATTAATTAAAATGGAATTGGACTCTGGTTCAGCTGTTTCAGTCATTCCACAAAATGAATTTGAACAGTATTTCAATGATACTAAACTGAAGCCTAAGGATATCCATCTAAGAACTTATACCGGAGAAAAAATATTTCCTGTGGGAATGACATTTATAACAATGAAATACTACAACAACAATTTATATTTGGGTTTGTGTGTGGTAAAAACAGCAGGGCTAGCATTGTGGGATCATAATTGGCTGAGACAATTAAAAATTGTTTGGAAATCCACCTGCAATAGAGCCAACTGAAAGCCGATCAAGAAAGGTGCTGGAAGAAGCTACAGCATGTTCAAAAATGACATTGGAAAACTCAAACATACCAAGGGTAAAGCAGTGTTAAATGAAAATGCCACATCCAAGTTTTTCAAAGCCTGTCTGGTTTCTTACACCATCTGTGATAAATTAATCAGTGAGCTGAATCCCATGGAGGCTGAAGAAATTCTTTCCAATGTTGAGTAGAGCCCGTAGGCATCACCATTGGTCCCAATAGCCAAGAAGAATGGATCTGTCAGAGTCTGTGGTAACTTTAAGGTCACTATCATCCCAATACTGAAAGTAGGTCTGTACCCTTTACCAAGGACATCTTTGAAAAACTTCATGGAGGGAAACACTTCTGAAGAGTGGACTTAGCTGAGACCTACCTACAGATGGAGACAGAAGAGTCCAAATTGTTTCTCACCATAAACACTCACAAAGGGCTTTATCACTATAGCAGGCTTATTTTCAGAGTAGCATCTGCACCTGCACTCTGGCTGAAAGCTATGGACCAGGTGCTGCAAGGCTGTTGGGGCTCTCAGTGTTACCTGGATGACATCATTGTTACCGGTGAGGGTGACAAGGATCATCTACAAAGTTTCAAGACAGCGTTACAAAGATTAGAAGATTATGGGCTCAAAGCATGACGCAACAAGTGTGATTTCTTTAAACCAAGCATCACTTACTCTGGTTACACCATCGACACATAAGGGCTACACAAGTGTGCTGAGAAAATTCAAGCAGTGCTAGATGTCCTAAAGCCAAACGACATGTCACAGTTGTGGTCCTTTTCAGTATTTGTCAATTGCTATAACAGGTTCCTGCCAAACCTGGCTACTGTGCTCAACCCTTGACCTCATTACTACAGATTGGGAAGAAATGGCAATTGACAGAGCAAGGTGAGGTAGCTTTCAAAAAGATTAAGGGAGAGGTGATATCAGACACTGTACTCAGACATTATGAACCACATCATCCAGTGAAGCTTGTCTGCGATGCCTTGTCTTATGGTGTTGGCCACATGTTATGAGTGATGAAGTGATTGTCCCATTACTTTTGCATCATGTTCCCTTGCCACTGCAGAAGAAGAATATATACAGATTGACAGAGAGACCTTGAATTTGATTTGCAATGTAAAACTTTTCAACCAGCACTTGTTTGGGAGAGAATTTGCCCTAATTATTGATTATCAACCACTTTTGTCCATTTTCAATTGCCAGAAGGGTGGTCCACTAGGAGCAACAGCATGTAGAGATGGGCTCTGTTTCTTGGAAGACACAATTACAAGACTGAATTCAAGAGGACAACTAATCATGGAACTGTTATTGGATTGTCCTGTTTACCCTTCGAAAAGGAAATAGCAGAAATATATACAGAAGTGTACTCTACTCTGGGAGTATTTTCCCTAATGAAAATCGAAAGTCTCTCAATTATGGTAGAGATGATCCAAAGGGAAACCAGAAAATAACCCACACTGTCTTAAGTCTTCATGGCAACTGAAAATGGCTGGAATGTGCAGTAGAAATCACAGCTCCCCCCATTATTGCAAGCACCGGGATGAACTTGCCCTTGATGGGGCTTGCTTTACGTGAGAATTGAGAGCAGTTGTACCATCCAAGCTGAGAGCTAAAGTGTTGGAGGAGCTACATGCCAGTCATCTAGATGCGTCAAAATGAAAACATTGGCTCAAAGTTTTGTCTGGTGGCCTGGGACACATCAGCAAATAAATCAGCTTGCCATGCACTGTTCAGGATGCCATCATGTCTAGAAGATGCCTAGAGCAGTGCCTCTCCATCCCTGGGAATGGCTTGAATTAACATGGCAGGGAATTCATGTAGGTTTTGCTGGACTATTCATGGGCACTAATTTCTTTGTGGTAGTGGTTACAGCTACAAAGTGGACAGAAGTGTTTTCAATAGCCTCCACTATGGCCTCACACACCATTAAAGTGTTGATAAGCCCTGGTGTTTCAGAACCCTTAGTCAGTAACCACGGTCCATTGTGGAACAGTTTCAGTCATTTCTGAAAATGAGTGGTATAAGACATATTACATCTGCACTGTTCCGCCAAACTTCAAATGGCTTGGTGGAAAGGTTTGTCCAGAGTCTAAAGAACACACTGTGAGCAATGTCAGTAGAACGCACTACACTGACACTGAATCAGAAGCTCACCAATTTCCTCCTTGCAAATCGCAATGTAGCACACTCCACAACCAACAACTCACCAGCTAAGCTGTTCCTGAGTTGTTCCCTGTGTTCATGCTTGGATTTCCTCAAATCCAATCTCAGAAGGAGTATGCAGAAAAAACAGCTGAGACAAATTGATGGTTTCTCAAGCACTCCTGGACAAGCAGTCCTGGTGAGGAACTACAGAGGTGATCATAAGTAGGTACCTAGAAAGATTAAGGACAGAACTGGACCACTTTTCTACACAGTGGAGATTGTGTCTGAGAGAAGATACATTAATCAATTAAGGAGAGCAGAGAGTCAATTGTTAGAGAAGAAAGGTGTCCGGAGCTGTCAGAACCACTTCCTGAAGTCCCAGAGTCAACTCTTAGAACCACCACGGAGGAGGTCCCAGAACATGAGATTGTTTCATAGCCACCTGCCAAGCAGAGTGCTTCCTTTAGTCAGGAAAGGAATTACCCACAAAAGAAAGCCTCTACAGCATTTAAATATTTAGGCCTGAATGGGACAATTTAAAATTTACTATGCATCGATACCTATACAGTAGTTTGTATTTTGCAGTACAGTATATTGTATGTACTATATAATTGTAGTGTATACAAGTTGAAATGCATTCTATATTGAGTTGGAGTTTATAGCTAAGCAATGAGGAGTGTTGTGGTATTTAATGTATGAGTATATTGTAAATATATTGTTTGATTAAGCATTCTTTTTTGTTTCCATAATGCACCATTGGTTTAAATGCAAAGGTATATAAATTGATACGTCATTACAAAATCATGGCATACATGCGCACCTTGCTTAAAGTAAAACAATCTAAGATACTTTATTCATAGCTCCTTGCTTTTCTTCCAATTACCTAGTTTTATGTTTTGGAGTCACAAAACATAACACACTTTATTGCACAGTTGAACTCCATATGGAAATTAGGTTGTGTCACCAAGATTAACGTAAGAAGATAAGAAAACAGGAGCAGAGGTACTTCACATATCCTTCTAACAATCGAGGCTGGAGATGTCTAACGGTAAGGAGTTAGGCAGGAGATGGAGATATGCTTCTTTTGGCATTTATATAGAACTTCCGTGTACTTCTGATGCATGAAATTGAGGTTATCACTAGCATCCCGCTCCATTTCCACTTTGAGATGAGTCTAAGACTCAGTGGGAATGAGGCATTTATTCAGGGAGACTCACACTCAACCTTGATTCTTTTCTTCTATCTACCTGATAATTTCCTTCTGTGTCAAGTCTCAGAAAGGAGAGTCTAGTTCTTGACTGATGTGTGTGCTCAACTGAGCTCGGGCTTCATGAGGACTTAGAACAGGACATTAATGTTGGTTTCCTTATCCGTCCAGCGAATTTGTAGGATATTGAAGAGATAGCAATGATGGTATCCTTCCAGTCCTTGAGATATCTGCTGTAGGTATCCAGGTCTCAGATACCATGGTTGCCCAGAAGACTTGAGTGTTGGGTCAGGACTGAAGTCTTGATTTGCAGATACCATATTCCACAACTGACTAATGCTATGCTAGTACAGCGAAAGTGGTGGTGAATTTCATCATCAAAGACTGCCTTTGTGGACAGTGAGTGTAGGTTAGTAGCTCACCTTGATCTTATGGATGTTGAATGCATGGCCAATCCTATCAATGGTTTTGTCATAAAAACCATATTTTGACTCTATAGCTCAACAATCATTGTGATACGCTGTACAAAAGACTACATTAGGTTCATATTGATCATCTAATTATTGCAGAGGTGTTCACTTTTGACCAGGCATCTTCCAGATCAGACTTATTAGGTCAGTGCAATGAATTTTGAAATGATAGTCAGCAGTTTGCACCTTGATTTCAGACAATTTCTATTGCAATAAGTGTAGTTCCTTAAAGTCATTACAGCCGGGGGTGGTAATGGGGACAAGCTCATATTAAATGCTCTAATGGCTCGCCACACAAATAGCCCCTGACAACCAAGTCCGGCTCCTGGCCTTCATGTGTGGCTTAGCTACTAAGTCCGGTGTAATCATTTCTTCTAACAGGAGAAGGGGAAAATGCTGTTTCTTCAGTCACTTCAGGCAGATGGGGCTTGTTAGCCATTGTTGGCAGCTCATGTAGGAGAAGGAAAACTCTGATCTCAAACCTCCGCTGCCTTGCAGCTAAACCCACTCATGGGGAAGGCTTTGACGAAAACCTCATGGAAAAATCTGGAGCTGGATTCTCTAAAGCAGTCCTATGTTGAGTTCAGCGCTGAATGGCGACTCTTGCGACACCACTGGTGACAAATCATATTGGTCTCCACAGTTCCTTTGAATTCATCAGCAGTGTGGAGTGGTGGAGCCTGCTACATGGGCTGCAGCTTGCTCTCGCTGTCGTACTACCCTGGCTTGCGTATCATGTAGACAGTTGGGACGCAAGATTCATGGTTGACCTCAACTAACGGAGGGCCTCAACTGTGAGCAACAAACGGTTTGAAAAACCCTCAGCAATTCAAACATTTTATTTTCAAGTGTCACAAATAATTAATGTTATAATTACCTGACTATCAAAAACATATCTCTATGATTTGAATTACTGGATATATTTACTAATCTTTGATGTTCTGTGATTTCTTCTTTAATGTGATTTTACTTGGATCTAAAGTTTGTTTCAAAAGATCTGGAAAGCATATCTAAGCTTCTTAATTGCTGGAAAAGAATCCCACACTCCAAGTTACCTGGCATAAGTTGAGATTTGTGCTTTTGTGGAATCCAGGCATGTTTTTTTAGTAGGCTTTGTGCCTTCAGATATTTGAATCTTAGCCTAATGATCATTTTTTTTTTACGGAAAGCAGCCTTCAGAGAATGTTGGCTCCTTCAATCCCAGTGCTTCCAATGAACTGAAATGCACTAATTTAGGTGAGAAGGAGCATCCTAGGCCAATAAGAACTTTTTGTTTCTATCCTGAATAAATGATCACTGGATTAATAACAGAGGAATTCTCACATCAAATAAAATGATAATCTGACCCATTGTATTTCCATTTTAGATTTAAGAAATCAAATTAGCTCAATGACTGAGAAATTCAAAGCAATTAGTATCAGTAAAGTAATATTGTCAGAGAAATTCTTTCTTTTTCAATCTTTTTATTAATTTTCAAATTCATAAACATTACAACAACAATAGTACAAAGAGAGTGGGATTACATTATTGGTAATTAGCATATATGAATATAAACTACAAATAACACAAGTATACTAAGCCTCCCAAACTCTTTATGTAATTAAACATGATAAAAAAATTTAAAAAATGTCAAGGAAAAAAAACACAAATTGAAAAACAAACAAAAACTAAAGTGAACTAAACTAAACTAAACTAAACAAAGCTGGGCTATTATATTACATTGGATACAATCATTAATGTCATTAGTTTCGCTCCTCTATCCATATATTTATGTTTCATAAAAGGGATTCGGAAAAGGTCAAGTTACATCATATGAAAGTGTTGAATAAATGGCCTCCAAGTTTCTTCAAATTTAACCAAAGGGTCAAAAGTGACACTTCTGATTTTTTCTAAATTTAAACATGATATAGTTTGGGAAAACCATTGAAATATAGTAGGAGGATTAATCTCTTTCCAATTCAATAAAACGGATCTTCTAGCCATTAATGTAGCAAATGCAATCAACTGACGAGCTGAGGAGGATAAACAACTATGGTCCATCATTGGTAAACCAAAAATTGCAGTAATAGGATGAGGTTGTAAATCAATACGTAAAACTGTTGAAATAGTATCAAAAACGTCTTTCCAATATTTTTACAAAAAAGAACAAGACCAGAACAAATGGGTCAAAGAAGCTACCTCAGAATGACATCTATCACAGACAGGAATTATATGAGAGTAAAACCGAGCTAGCTTGTCTTTAGATATGTGGGCCCTATGCACCACCTTAAATTGTATCAATGCATGTTCAGCATATCTAGAGGAAAAGTTAACTAATTGGTAAATTTTCTCCCATTTCTCTATATGTAAGAAAAATTGAAGTTCCCTTTCCCATTCATTCTTAATTTTATCAGATATACCTGGCTGTATTTTCATAATCCTATCATAAATATTTGCTATTAAACCCTTCTGATAAGGGTTTAAACCCAAATATTTTCCGTGATATCAGTTGGATATGAAGTCGGAAAAGTAGCTAGTGTAGTACTCAAGAAGTTTCTAATTTGTAAGTATCTAAAAAAATGTGATCTAAGCAAATTATATTTATTAGACAATTGTTCAAAAGACATGAAAGTTATCCAAACATAAAGTCGCGAAAACATAATCAGAGAAATTCTTGACACAAAAACTAACAATTACAGTATGAGGTTGATGAGACAGGGATTGCAGAGTCACCTCTGCTTCGTGAGGGAACTGAGGTTCTTTGGAATATGCAGGGCTCTCATGATTGTGTTGTCACCAGCACAATCTTCTATCCAGTGGTGTGCAGGGGCATTGTTAACAGGTGATGCCAATAGGCTCAAAAAACTGATAAGAAAGGGTGGTTCTGTTACAAGAGTCAAACTGGACACACTGGAGTCTATGGTAGAACAAAAGATCCTAAAGAAAATCCTGGCAATTCTGGACATTGTTTCTCTCCCTCTGCCTGCCACCTTGGCTGAACAGAGGAGCACTTTTAGTAATAGATTAAGACAACTGTACTGCTCCAACAAATGCTATGTGAGGTTATTCTTACCCTCAGCCATTAGGCTCTATAATGAATCAACCTTCAGCTGGGGAAGTGATAACCCCCTCCTGTTAGACTGTCTGAGGTAACTTATTTTGTATTCTTTCTTACTTTTCTTCTAATTCTGCAGTTGTGATGCTACTGTGACACTGTAATTTCCTTTGGGATCAATGAAATATCTATTTAATAGTTTGGATTTCCCAGGAAATGTGCATCAGAAGATATTAAATATTACATTGCTATTCTAGAATCCCCCAACTAATGAAGGCCAATGGAACAAGCACCTACTTAACTACCCCATCAACTTGCACTGTGATTTTGAGCAATCTATAGATATTGATCCCAAGATACCTCTGTTCCTCTACGCTGTTAAGAATCCTGTCATTAACCCTGTGTTCTGCCTTCAAGTTCGAACTTCCAGAGTGAATCACTTCTCTTTTCGGGATTGATTCCTTTCCTCCACCAGGATTAAGGTTTCTCTTGCCCTCACCTACCACCCTACCACCCCACCAACTGCCACGTCCAGCAAATAGTTCTCCATAATTTCTGCCCTCTCCAATGGGATCCCACCACTAAGCACACCTTTCCCTCCCCGCCCCCACACTTTCTGCTTTCCGCTGGGATCACTCCCTATGCGACTTCCTTGTCCATTTGTCTCTCCCCACTGATCTCCCTCCTGGTACTTATCCTTGCAAGCAGAACAATTGCTACACCAGACCCCACACATCCTTCCTCACTATCATTCAGAACTGTCCTTCAGAACTTAGAACTGTCCTTCTAAGTGAGGTGACACTGCACCCGTGAGTCTGTTGGGGGGGGTCACATATTGTATCCAGTGCTCCCAGTATGACCTCTTTTATATCGGTGAGACCGCACATAGATTGGGCGACCGCTTCATTGAACACCTATGCTCCATGCGCCAGTAAAAGTGGGGTCTCCCACTTCTTAATTCCACTTCCCATTCCCATTCTGGCATGTTAGTCAATGGACTCCTTGCTGTCAGGATGAGGCCCCATTCAAGTTGGAGGAGCAACATCTCATGTTCTATCTGGGTAGCCTCCAACCTGATGACATGAACATCAGTTTCTCAGATTTCTGGTAATGGTCCCCTTCCTCCTTAATCACTACCTACAAAATGCTAAGCAGAAAAATTGTTCCAGAAATTTGAACAGCAGTATTTAAAAATGTGTCTTTGTTCATATGCCTGTTGGCTCTTTCCCTGCTGGAATGCAACTTAATCACATTCTTTGTCTTCACCCTTTTGTTCTCTGATAGCCAAAAGTCTCTCTTTCCAAGAGCACCAGTAAGATAAGTGCATCAGGCTCACAGACCCTCTCACTGATGTACCAGAAGGGAGTGGGGTGGACTCCATTTGAATGACTGCAAGGACCTCTCCATGGTGGCTCCCAAATTCCAAACTGTCCAGACCATTGTTGGCCCCAACCGCTGAAAGGGGCCTGCTCACTTGTATTCACTCCCATTCAGGCTGGGGGTTGTCAAACTCTCAGAGTCTTCTGCCTTCGCGTTTGCTGTGAGTGCGTTTCCATCAGCTGTCGTCAGCTCTGCTGTGGCCCGCTGGTATTCATCATTTAGGTTCTCTATAACTTCACGGTTACTGGGTACACTTGATCCCCCACTTTGTCTGTGGAGGCAACAAGAAGGCGAGTCCACTAGCCTAGCCTGCGCACAGACACAAGTGTCACTCGTTCAAAGTAGCGTCTGTGGTCCTATTCATCCAGGAGCAAAGCCTGCCCTTTCAGGAGCACCCTCACCATGATTTGGTCACTTAGCTATTGAGGGCTATCTCCTTTCCCTCTGGCTCTCTCTGATCAGCAACTTGCTGCTGTTGTTTTGCTCGGTCCTTCCACACTTTAAGTTGGTTCCAAAGGCCTTTCACGTACTGTGTCATTCCATCCCTGTAAACCCCAGACTCACTGCAGCTTGTAATTGCTCTACAAGGGAGTCGCATTGCTTGCCCCATCAATACTTCATAGGGGCTGAGACCCAGCCTGAGGTTTGGGGTTGCTCAGGATTCCTGGTAATACATCAACCTGAATCTTTCCCATCTCATCTTTAGCTTTGGCGAAAGCATTCTTGATTGTTCTGTTCATCCTTTCTACCTTTGCTGCACTCTGTAGGTGATAGGGTATGAGGAACTGTTGTCAAATCCCCAACAGTCAGCAGATTTCCTTCATCACTTTCCCTGTGAACTATGCTCCCTGATCAGAGTCCTCCTGGACTGAGGTACTCACCTTGGGAGGATTTCCTCATCTAAACCCCATGCAGTGGTGCTGACAATACAGTCTCTTGTTGGGAAAGCCTCTACCCATCAGGTGAAGTGATCTATGATTACCAGGCAGGGGCCCTGTGAGGTCCATCTGTATATTTTCCCAGGGACCCCTCGGCCTTGGCTGATTTGCCAGCTGTAGCTTTGTACCCTTAACAGGGTTAAGCTGGGCACAAATGATATAACGGCGGCAGAATTTCTCAACATCACCGGCTATCCCGGGGCACCACCAGTCCTGCTGGAGTATTGTGATCATGCTCCACTTTACCTCATGATATAACTTTAGTATTTGCCTAATACACGGTGGGGCCACAATGGCTCCTTCCTCCCTGTGTGTCCAGCTCCCATCTAGCTCCTCCTTTGCTCCCTTTTTCCTTCTCTTCTGCCCCCAAACCTTCATATAATCTTGCTAAACTGACTTCAGTTGATTGTTCCTACAAGTTGCAGTTTCAATGGCCTCTCGTTCCTCTGCTGCCTTCTCCACACCGATGTCTGCCCACTCATGTCCCCTTTCTGGGGAGCTTTTACTTTAATTACTGCCATCCCCTCCTGGCAGACTCACTGCTTCCAGCAGTTGTCGTATTAGGTGCCCGTGCTGAATACCTGCTCCTGTTGATGTTACAAATCCTCGTCGTGCCTATGCCATCAGACGATATGCACCACCCCAAAAGCAGACCTGCTGTCATGGGCCTTTACTGTAGCTCAGTGTTTCTATCAGGGCCACCAATTCTGCCACTTGAGCTAAGCAACCCCCGGCAGTGCTCCTGGAGCTAATCCCTCACCTGTTTTCCTTCACTACAGCCCACCCAGTCTGTGGCTTACCATCTGTGTACCTCCGAGCCCCATCTATAAAAATTTCTTCTGCTTCCCCTTCCAGAGCTGTTTTCTTCTTCCTGCTCTACTTCCATTTGGCACTTGTGGGCCTCCCCCGTTAGGATGGTGCTTTTGGAATTCATTCCAGTGTTCCTCACTATCGTTACTGACTTCTGAACAGCTGTCAGTATGACTACTCTGTTCTCTGTCGGTCGTATGTGTTTGCTGCCTCTGGCTTGTCCATATTATTTCTCCCTTTCCTGAATCTATAACAGCCCCTGCTTCCCTTGGCATGTCTATTCCAAGGATTGTACCCTTTTTACGTGGACAGACCCAGAAATACCCTGGAAGCTGCACACCGCCGACTTGTATCTGCGACTTGCTTCTCTCTGCTTTCACCGTTTTTCCCTCCTACACCGGTAATATAAATAGCCTCCCCGGTTGTTGGCAAGGATAGGTGAGATATCGATACTGATGCCCCGTGACAACTAACATATCACATTGCTGGCCCCCTAACAATGTACAATGTACGTGTACATCTCCAGTTCACCAGCAATATCTGCTTCTTTACCCTCCCACTTCTGTTCCAGCGGTTCCCTGCTCTGTGTCCCTGCTGCTGGCACACTCTCTGTGATGTCACAGCAGCTGCATCCGCTATAGTCACTTCATGATTTCCCTTGCATTCTCTTTGGTCTATCTCACTAGCCAATGAAACTATCGCAGAGTAGTTTGACCCCACCACTATCCCTAAATCTAAAACTTCCTGGTGTGCTGAGTTCAGACCAGGTAGGTGGAGATGAGTCCATGGTCCAATCAGCCATGACCTATTGAATGGTAGAGCAGGTTCAAAGGGCCGGATGGCCTACTCCTGCTCCTATTTCTTATGTTCGTATGTTTTTCCTTCATCATTTTTGGGAAGTCTGGGTTGTCTTTCCCTGGATTATTCACCCCTGAAATCTCTTCATACGCTCCATATTTGCTATCTGCATAATCCATGGCTGTCTCATCAACTCTTTGAATTATTACCATTATCGTTCCCCATTTACTCTCACTTCCACCCAGTCGCTGCCTCTCTTCCCTTTTAAAAGAGCGATAACTCTCTTCATTGCTGGCACTCCCAGTAGTTCCCCATCTACCATCTTGCACCCCCGGGCCATACTGTCCCACATATTCCTTGGGCATTTCGCTTTTATATGTATATCTTTAGGGTGCATCTGGTGAACTTCAAACATTTCCTTGAGCTTGCACCAGAATTCCGAACTCTCGTATGCGACTTTAAGAGAGGGCAACTCTGACAAAATGCTCTTTCTCCCCAGGAGTGAAGGGCTTCTGAGAGGTTGTAATCAGAGTCATGGGCTGTTTTGGATGATCAGGGTTCTTGACCTGACGTTGCCTGACTTCAATAGGTGCCACCCTGACAGATATACGTGGGTAAAACTTCTCCCTGAAATATCTTCGCAAAATATAAATGACAAGTACGAGTTAAACGGTACATACTTAAAACCACAGAGCATGTACTCTGCAATCTGCGACTTTTGAGTGCCTGAACTCATGATGCCTGATGTATCCTTTGCATCACACTCGTCAAACGCGCATGCTGAAGTGTAGCTCCTGGAACAAGTATATAGGCCCCCACTGGCATCCTGAACCTTCAATAACCTCTCTTTGCAACTGGCGGCTCTATCTCACTAAATAAACACACAAGATTTTGTCTCTTACATAAACACACACTACTTCTAACCTTCCGTGTTGGTGATACCTCGCGTTCTCGTGTGCCACTGATCATACAGATCCAAGTGTGAGTGCTAACTTTAAAAAATGCTCACCCTCATAGACTGCTATGTTCACTGGCCACACAATGGGTCGCAAGAAGGTTTCCCATTTCAGACACCAAATGTTTCAAAATGAAGTCACCAGAGATAGGTACTGGTAGACACGAAGCAGTAAAACAAGGTACGGCGGTGCATCATATGGAGACACTTTCAGTGGAAGTATCTTGCTGGCCTATGCCACCCGATAGATTCTGTGCTAAACATCAAAGGACAATTCCATATTTACACTGCATCGACAATGCTGTCTTTGAAACTACACACAAGTGTCACACCTCCCAATTCACATCCACACCACAGATATCTAAATGAATTTTAATTAGCATTGTCTGGTCTGTGACTCAAGGCTTTTAGGAATCTATTGTTCAGAGCTGCATTTTAAATTAAATTTGCAATCTACTCTATATTCAGTTGGTGGCTGAAGTCATCGGCTAGATGTGGTTAACCAAAAAGTCACTCTAACCTATCCCATCTGAGCATGGGGGATTATCTATCTTTATGTTCTCAGAAGTTCTAGCATATCCTTTTTGTTAATGTCGACATGTCCTGCATTTCAACCCATTTTGCATTATCATCACAAATGTCAAGGTCTAAGTCACTGGTGAATACTGAAGCAAAGTATTCATTAAGGACCACACTAATTTCCTTGTATTCTAGGTACATGTTTAATCTTCTGTCCCTGATTAGTCCTACCCTCACTCTAGTCATCAAAGTTCTATCTTCATAGTAAATTTATTATCAAAGTGTAGGTACGGTATGTCACCATATACAACACTGAGATTCATTTTCTTGAGGGCATTCACAAGAAATGCAAGAAACACAATAGAACTAATGAAATACTGCACCTAAAGGGAGAAAGAACCAATGTGAAAAAGGCAACAAACTGTGCAAATACAAAAAGAAAGAAAAAATAATAATAAATAAATATTGAGAATTTGAGATGAAGTGGTAATAATTGTTCCTAAGCCTGGTGGCGTGGATCCTGTAGCTCCTGTACCTTCTTCTTGATGGCAGCAGTGGTAAGAGAGCATGGCCTGTGTGGTGGGGGTCCCTGATGATGGATGCTACTTTCCTGCGACAATGCTCTATGTAAATGTGCTCAACTGTGGGGAGGGCTTTACCCGTGATGGACTGGGCCACATCCACTATGTTTTGTCACCATTTCTATTCAAGGGCATTGGTGTTTCCATACCAGCCATATTGCAACAAGTCAGTATGCTCTCCACCACACTTCTGTAGAAGTTTCTCAAAGATTTAAGTGACATTCTGAATCTTTGTAAACTTCTAAGAAAATAAACCTGCTGCCATGTTTTCTTTGTAATGGCACTAACATGTTGGATTCAGGACAAATCCTCTGGAATGACAACACAGAGGAATTTTAAGTTGCTGGCCCTCTCTGCCTCTGATCCCCTAATGAAGAATGGCTTCTGAATCTCCAGTTTTCTCCTCCTGAAGTCAATAATCAGCTCCGTTGTCTTGCTGACATTGAGTGAGAGGTTGTTGTGGCACCACTCAGCTAGATTTTTGTTCTCCCTCCAAAATGCTGATTCATCACCACCATTGATTCGGCCAACAGCTGGGGTGTCCTCACCAAACTTAAATATGTCTTTGGAGCTGTGCTTAGCCTCACAGTCATAAGGATAAAGCAGGTAGCGCAGGGGGCTAACCACATGGTCTTGTGGTGCACCGGTACTGATGGAGATTCTGGAGATGTAACTAATTTGAACTGACTTGGGTCTCCAGGTGAGAAAATCGAGGATCCAATTACAGGAGGAGGTACTGAGGCCTAGTTCTTGAAGCTTATTGATCAGATTTGAGGGGATGATGGTATTGAATGCCGAACTGTAATCAATGAAGAGCATTCTGATGTACGCACTTTCACTGTCTGGAAGTTTCTGGGTCGAGTGAGAAACCAATGAGATGGCATCTGCTGTTGACCTGCTTTGATGCGAAGCAACTTGGAGTGGATCCAAATCACTTCAGAGGGAGGAGCTGATTTATTTCATCACCAACCACTCAAAGCACTTCATCACAGTGGATGTAAGTACTAATGGATAACAGTCATTGAGGCAGGTTACCACGTACTTCTTAGTCACTAGTGTAATTGAAGCCTGCTTGAAGCAGATGGGTACCTCAGACTGCTGAAGCAACAAGTTAAAGATATTGGTGAACACCAGCTAGTTGATCAACGCAGGTCTTTAGCTCTCAGCCAGGTACTCTTCTGGGCTGGATGCTTCCCATGGTTTCACCCTCATGAAGCATACTCTCAGGTCAGCCTCAGAGACTCAAATCACAGGGTCTTCAGAATTTGTGAAAGTGTCTCCATGCTTTGATGGTCAGAGTGAGCATAAAATGCATTAAGGTCACCTTGGGGCCAATCCTTGTTGTCATCTACAGTATGTTACTTTGTTCACTTTGTAAGAGGTGATAGCACTCAAGCCCTGCCGGAGCTGCCACAACCTTCAGTGATTCAAATTTGGTCCCAAATTGCCACTTCACATGTGAGATGGCTTTCCGGAGTTTGTACCTGGACCTCTTCTATTTTACTTGGTCGCCAGACTTGAATGTCGTTGATCTGGCCCTCAGCAGACTGCTGATCTTGTGGTTCATCCAGGGCTTCTGGCTGGGGAAAACAGAATAATTTTGTGGCGATACACTTGTCTGTGACTGTCTTTATGAAGTCAGATGTATTCTCTAATGAATCTTTGAACACCCAGTCCACCAATATGAAGCTGCTCCTCCTCCTCCTCCTATGACCCCCACTTCATTGTCCTTACTTCTAGAGCCTAGTTCTTTAGCCTCTCCACATATGCAAGTAGGAGGAGGACAGCCAAACAATCAGATTTCCTGAAATGCAGTCTAGGTATGGAATGGTAAGCATTATTTCCTAATCGTAGTATAGCAGTGGTCGAGTGTGTTGGGTGCTGCAGGTTATATGCTGATGGTAATTGAGAAGGGATTTTTTTCAAACAAGCCTAACTGAATTTCCCAACAATGATTTGAAAGGCGTCAGGGTAGGCCATTTCCTGTTTGCTGATCATGGCACTCAGTAACTTAAGTGCCCGCTTAACATCATATTTGGTGAAATGTAAACTGAGGTCAGGATCATGGAGGAAGGCTCTCCTGGTAAGTAGAAAGTTCAGCGCTTAGTAATTTGATGCTCCTGGATGGGGTAAAAAATACAATACCACTCTGTCGACCACTTCAAAGACACCCACACTTTTGCCTTCTCCAATCCATCCTGTGTAGAGAAACCCCTGGGTCTAGTTGCCAAATCTGGCATGTCTGGTGTGAGCCATGTCTCCATGAAACACAGAACACATAAATCCCTCACTTCCCTCCAATACAGTGATCTTACCCTTAGGTTCTCAGTCTTATTCTCCAGCAACTGTATATTTTCACACAAGATACTTGAATGCACGCAGTATACGGAATAAGGTACGTGAACTTGTAGCACAGTTACAGTTTGGCATATATGTTTTTACAGGCATCACTGAATCGTGGCTGAAAGAAGATTATAGCTGGGAACTTACATCCAAGGATACACATTGTATCTAAAGGATAGGCAGGAAGGAAGAGGGGGTGGCCCCTCTGTTTTTACTCTGTTGGTAAAAAGTGACATTAAATCATTAGAAAGAAGTGACATAGGTTCGGAAAGTGTTGAATCATTGTGAATAGAGCTAAAGAACTGCAAAGGTAAAAAGACCCTGATGGGAATTGTATACAGACCCCCAAACAGTGGTAAAGATGATACCTACAAATGACAATGGGAGATAAAAAATGCATGCCAAAAGCACAATGTCACAATAGTCACAGGGGATTTCAATATGCAGGTAATTGTGCAAATCAAGTTGGTGCTTGACTTCTGGAGGAGGAATTTCTAGAATGCGTACGAGGTGGCTTTTTAGAGCAGCTCATGGTTGAGCCCATTAGGAGATCAACTGTTTTGGAGTGGGTGTAGTGCAATGACACAGAATTCATTAGAGAGCTTAAGGTAAAAGAATCTTGAGGGGGAATTGATCATAATATGATGGAATTCACTTTGAAATCTGAGGAGAATCTAAAGTCCAATGTATTAGTATTACAGTGGAGTAAAGGGAATTACAGAGGCATGAGAGAGGAGTTGGCCAGAATTGATTGGAAAAGTACACTGGCAGAGATAAAGGTAGAGTAGCAATAGCTAGAATTTCTGGAAGCAACTCAGAAGGCACAGGATATATATGTCCCAAAGAGGAAGAAGTATTCCAAAGTAAAGATAACAAGAGAACAAACTTCTGGGAGTCTTGCACAAGGATTCCTAAATCCGTTTGCAGCTCTGATGCTTGAATTTTCTCCCCATTTACATAATAGTCTGCATTTTTGTTCCTTTTGTCAAAATGCATTATCATATATTTCCCTTGAGTTCCTCAAAAGCATGGCCCATAGCAGTGGACCAGATTATCTATGAGGTGGGTGACCTGGTGAGGGAGGTGAAAGGAGCAGTGATCTGGCTATAATTTCTCATGAACTGGTTGTAGAAGTTGGAGAAACCCAGGAAGAGTGGTCCAGGCCATTCTACGGCAGGGTGTACTTTCACTGGATCCAAGGTCGTTCCTAGGGTTGAATGGACTTAGCCCAGGAAGTAAGTGACTGGGATGTGAAACAGGCATTTTTCTAACTTGCAGTAGAGTTGGTTTTCGAGAAAACACTGAAGAACTGAATGGACGTGACAGATGTGGTCTTGGGGGCCCCTTGGAGAAGATGAGAATGCAGTCGAGGTAGACGAACATGTATTTGTGCAGCATTTTTCAAAGGATCTCGTTGATGAAGGCTTGGAAAACTGCTGCTTTGTTGGGAAGTCCAAAAGGCTTCACCTAACAAATTCCACTCTATCTAAACCTTTTGCAGTAAGGAGGTGCCAATCAATATTAGGGAAGTTGAAATCACCCATGGAAAAATATCTGTTATTTTTGCACCTTTCTAAAATCTGCCTCCTGATCTGTTCCTCGGTGTCTCTGTTGCTATTTGGTGAATTATAGAATACTCCCAGCAGAGTGATTACTCCCTTCCTGTTTCTGACTTCCACCCATGCTGACTCAGTAGACACTCCCTCCAGAATGTCCTCCAGTTTTACAGCTGTAATACTATCCCTGATGAGCAATGCCACTCCTCCACTTCTTTTACCTCCCTCTCTTTCTCTTTTGAAACATTGAAACCTGAATACAGTTTTATGTTCTATGGTTATAATATCCTGGTAGCTACGGTCTTCTAACTCTGGGCTCTAGACCACCCAATAATGTAACTGCTGCATCATTGTTTCTTCATTGGCCTAGGGCACTGGCATCCCTGCCATAAACTTTTTCATCTGTCTATGTCTCCTTCATTAAAATACTTCTTAAAATGTATCTGTTTGACCACTTTTGTTCTTCTGCCTCACAAGGCTTGCCAACTTGATGTGTTTTTGCCATATTAACAATGCTATATTAATGGAAGCTCTGTTTATTGTTATTCATGCATTATGATTGCCAATTTGACTTCTGCTGTGGCATGAGGACAAAATGAGCTTAGTGCACAGGAGGAGGAGAGAGGAGAGAAACTGGAGAAAGATATGGGTTCAGCACTAGGGCAAGGGTATTAAATCAACAATGACTGCTTTAACTAATGCATGTTGTGGAAATAAATAACCCTTTGCAAACAATTATTTACATCATTTAACCCCTGATAAAATCAAAATCCTATGGCTTACATTGTTTTGATATTTTTACACAGAACAACTCTAGGTTTGTATGCTTTGGCATTGTTTAACATGAGAGGGCAGGGCTGGGATGACAAGTCTTGTCATGTTTTATAAATGGGCGGTTGCTGTTATCAATTAGTTATGTCCTATTTTGCTTTAATATGTTCATTTCGGGAGGAACCACTCAGGCGTACATTAGCACTCTTACCTTTGAATGGGCATGTTGTGGGTTTGAGAGCCACACCAAAGGCATGTCTGTAAGCATCTCTGCTGATACGCTGTGCCATCATAGGAGCACCCATGCCCGTCTTTGTGCCATTTTTATTTGCATCTCATGTCATTATACTCTCTTTTACAGAAAAGCTGAAAAGTTCATACATTACTTCAAACCATCCTTTCATATTTATACTTGAGGAAACATTTCTACTTAATGGTCAGTGAGAGCTTTCAGGGTAGGTACAGGCACATCAATGAAAGATGGGCATGGTCACTACACAGAGGTTAGGGATGTGTGGAAACAAAACATAGGACATAGAACAGTAAAGCACAGTATGGGGCCTTTGGCCCATAATGTGTTGACATATAAATCTCCACAATCAACCTAACCCTTTCCTCCTACATAGCTCACAACCCTCCATTTTTCTTTCGTCAATGTGCCTATTGAAGAGTCTCTATCACTACCACCGGCATATTTGTCATACTCTATGTAAAAAGCCTACCTCTGACATCTCCCCTAAGCTTACCTCCACTCCCCTTAAAAGGCTGTCCTTTGGTATTACCCTCTGCCACACTGGGAAAAAAAGATGTTGGCTGTCCACTCTATCTTTGCCTTTTATAATCTCATATGATTCCATGAAGTGTCTTGTCATCTTCCATCACTCCAAAGAGAAAAGCCCTATCTCAGTCACCCTTTCCTCATAAGACATGTTCTCTAATCCAGGCAGTATCCTGGTAAATTTTCACTACAACTTCTCTAAAGCTTCCTCAACTTTCCTATGACGAGTCGACCAGAACTGAACATAAAACTCCAAGTATGGACTAATTGGCATAGATCTACGGGAAGAAGGATTTAAATGCTTGGTCGCAGCATTATGTTTCAGAAGCAAATTCTTTGATATGATGTTGCCAACACTGAACGTCTACAGCAGCTAGTCATTATTACTGGTAGGGTAGGGAAATCATATCATGTTGTCAGCATTTGCTACCTTGCATAACTGAGATTTTTTACTGCAATACTGAACAGTTCAGGAATGGAAATGCTTCATTTGCTAGCGGTGAGATTCACAAACTTCTAACTATCCCATTTACGTTGTTTGCCAAGGAACAGAATCCTCCCATGAAGATTATAAACAATAAGTGTCACTGGGGAACTTCTGGAGAAAGTGACCAGCATTAGGGTTAGAAATGAATCCTACTTGCTAATTCAAAACCGGTAGTTTTCAATATAAAGTTTGAAGACTTGTTAGCAGAAAATGAAAAAACAAGTTTTCAAAATTTGTTTTGAAAGCTGCCAGTTTTAAATTAGCAAGTAGGATAAAGTAAGTCAAATCATTCATTTCTCTAGAATGCCCATGTGATCTGAGCACGACTTTTTCCATAGGATATGCTTCCAATCTCCTTTCAAAAGAGACCAAGAAAAGAGCTGGAAAGTTAATGATAGATAGAAATCAATAAGCTACAGAATGAATGAACAGAAAATGCAAGGGTTAGAATCAGATTCATATAGTTCAATCAATATAACATTTTCTGGCAGAAAATGACAAAATAATTCTCAAGATTATTCTCCGGAATAATCTTTTGCTGTGTTCCCTCATTAACTGCACTGAAATATTGATCTCAGTTACATGCTCATGGGTCTGAAATGGAGATTGAACTCTATGCTGCATGTGTACAAGGGAAGAGGTTAGGTCATGACCTCTCTCCTCAGTAACCATCCCAAAATGTACATGTATAGTAAGGTGTTGGACATATGTGGAGATATTCACCCTGTTAATAAATTAAGCATGTTAATAAAATATTGCTATGATTTCTAAGGAAAACTGTCTTGCTTCTTCCTGATCTTCCAATTGCTATCTGAAACTTATACTCCTCCAAGAATGCCCAGTTGTTTTGAAATCAAAACTTCACTGTTCTGATATTCTCTCAAGTTCAAGCTTAAGTTTATTGTCATTCAACTATACCAAATGGGACAACATTCCTCTGGGCCAATGTGCACAACAGAGTACGTATAACTCACACAAATAAATAACAAATAATAGGGTGCATATACGATAGATGTTAAAAAGTAAACAGCATAACATTATTGGTATTGCATATTGGCCAGGAATAAAACATCTGGAAGCTCTTAGGCTGTATTCCCTGAAGTTCAGGAGAATGAAGGGGGATCTCATAGAAACATTCTGAATGTAAAAAGCCTGAACAGGTTAGATATGGCAAAGTTATTTCCCATGGTAGGGGAGTCTAGGACGAAAGGGCACGACTTCAGGATTGAAGGACGTCCATTTAGAACAGAGATGCAGAGAAATTACTTTAGTGAGAGGGTGATAAATCTTCGGAATGGCCATGGAGGTTAAGTGTATTTAAGGCAGAGATAGATGTGTTCTTAATTAGCCTGGGCATCAAAGGGTATGGGGAGAAGGCAGGGGAGTGGGGATGACTAGAAGAATTGGATCAACCCATGACTGAATGGTGGAGCAGACTCGATGGGTTGAATGGCCTACTTCTGCTTCTATATCTTATGGTCTTATATATGATGAGACCTGAGCGGTGGCATGGAGTTCAGTAGTCTTATGGCCTGGGGGGAAGAAGCTGTTTCTCATCTTAACAGTTCTTGTCCTAATACTCTGATACCTCCTGCATGATGGCGGGGTCAAAGAGACTCCAATGATCCTCTCAGTAGACCTCGCTGTCCTTTCTAGGGACTTCCAGAAACCTTGTAATTCCCGTACCAGATGGAGATGCAACTGGTTGGGACACTCATGATGGTGAATCTGTAAAAATTGGTGAAAATGTGAGGTGGGGGGGGTAGATCCCCACTCACTTTATCTCCTTAGGAAGTGGAGACGCTGTCTGCTTTCTTGACCAAAGGGGTGATGTTGAAGGACGTGATAAGATCGTCCTTTATGTCCACTCGCAGAAACTTGGTGCTCCTAACTCTCTCCACTGAGCAGCAGTGAGGGATGATCAGCCTGCACCTTCCTAAAGTCCAGAATCATCTCTTTGGTCTTGTCCACGTTGAGACTCAAGTCTTTGTGCTCGCACCATTCAACCTCTTGTTTGTACACCTTCTTGTTGTCGTTGTTCATGAGGGCAACCGTTGTTGTGTCATCAGCAAGCTCGGTGATTCAGTTTGAGCTGGATCTAGCAGTGCAGTCACGTATCAGCAGTGCGAGCAGTAGTGGGCTCTGCACGCAGCCCTAGAGAACTCTTGCACTCAGCATGATGGAACTCGAGATGTTTCTGCCAAAGCGGACTGACAGTGGCATTCCTGTCAAGAAATCCAGGATCTAGTTACAGAGAGAGGCACTGAGACCCAACGAGGACAGGTTACCCACAAGCTTCTGAGGTGTCCCTGAATTTGGAAAAGGCATAATTTCTTAACTCCTTCATTTCCTTTTCTTACATGGTCTAAGCGTTCAAAAAATCCAATCTAATTAAGTATAATCAAAGAAAAAGTTAATGCTTTTTGTACAACGTGGCGTGTACACCAAGCATTAATCTGATTGTAATTTTGTTCACATAAAGCATGGGTTCCCAAACTTTTTTATGCCATGAACCAATACCATTAAGCAAGGGGTCTGTGGACCTCAGGTTGGGAACCCCTGATGTAAGCAGTTATAAACACAGGCATCTACCTGACCTATTTGTACCGTAAGTAGTCCCATACACTCATATGTTGTAACTATTAGTATGAATGTGCATTAACCTTGGAGAAATTCCTTGTATCTTTTTCCAGACTGTATTGATGGCAAGACAAAAATGATGTTGAAATTTACCATTTACTCCCTCTTCAGTTCTGTATAATCAGATGTCAGCTGTTTTTTTCCCACATAGAGTAGACGTCTCCATTAAAGCCAATGACAAATTGCTTCTGGGTTGGATTGAAACAAAAAGTGCACTACCTCCATTCAGCCTTTTAAGCTTCAAGTGTTAAATAATGAATAGGTCTGTAGTGCTAAATGCAACAAAAAGAGATACACTCTAATGAATAACGCTACCACCAAATACAAGGCAGTTTGATTTTTACAAGGCATTGCAGGATAATGTCAGTGTCTCTTCACAAGAAGCAGTTCCATTGCAGGTTATAAGTATGATTAAAGGGCTAATAAAGAAAATAGATATACTACATATTTTCCCCGTCAACATCTGTGTGAATCTAAAAGTAGTAAATTTCATTCATGTTTTTATAAGTTGCAACTTTTTAACATATCAGGTAAAGAACAATCTCAATAGAAATGTGATTCAAGTTTTAAATCAAATTATCGCTAATATAATGTTTTACCAAAGAATTTTTTTTAAAAAATCTTTCTTTAGTTTTTTTTGGAACCATGAAAATGCCACTAGACACAAACTTGGGGCTCTTGTATGACCTGTTCTGTAATTCAAATACATACAATAAGCAGTTTTGATACCAATACATTGTGCTGTAAACTGAGAATGCCAGCGTTTACGCTGCAGAGAAGAAATCTAAAATATCTGAATTAAATCCATGCTCCAGCAACTCATTCTGAATTCTATCCAAATCACCCCTTTGTTTGTTTCGGCATAAAGTAGTGTCAATCATGCTCCAGTGTTTTTGTTCATTGGGAGCGTTAGTTATTAATTTGCTCTTTCGTATTATGAGGAACCACATCTCAATGCTTAAAAAAAACGGAGGCGAATAGAGATTCAAGTTAGCAGTCACTGACGACTTGCACTCTGGATCAGCATCAAAGTGGTCAAAATGTCCAATCAGATTTGTGTTACTGGCATTACATGATGAATATGGTTCATATGACACACAAAAGCTCTTTGTATCCCCTTGAGCTGGGACTATTCAAATGCTGCAACAGGCAGCCAGAGTGGAAGTAAATGGAACTGGCCTTGCAATGCATCCAAAATTCTACAGCACAATAGATCATGCAAATTATTATCCCCCTGCAGTACTGATCTAGTACCCTGTTAGGTCGTCTGAAGTTTAAACTCTATTCAGGGAAGAAGTGAAGTGTCAGTCAGGAGTGTAGAGCTTGCTGCATTCAGCTTAGAAGCAGTGGGGATTACTTTTTTTTATTCTGTACAACTCAGAAAGAAGCTGAAGTCTAAAGACTAACTTTTCTTTGTTAGTGAGCATGCCTGATTTGAAATCAGTAGGGAAGTTTCATTCACCTAATGTAACAAAGCTTTGAAAAATGCAAACTTCTGAAATGTAAAGGTTTAACTCTCAAAAATATTGCTCTAAATATCACTTTAAGCAGTAAAATATATTTGCCTTTTTCCTATGATAATGACACACTCTAAAGTCTGTATATGAGAGTCTGTAAAACATTTATATGCATTGAATTGGAATTCAATGAACTTGAGAAGTTGAAAATTTTAAAAAGAAAGATGATAATACTTTTGGATACTTAATCATTATAAGTTATATTATATTTAACAGAAGGAACAGTTTTAAAAGTCTTTTTTTGTTTAAAAAATCCCAAATTCAGATAAATGCAATTAAATGTCATGCTAAACAGAAGTTTTTAAAAGAGCATAAAAGAAGGAAACAAGTTTGAGATTATAACATGCTTATAGTGATCTGCAGCTAGCTGATCAAATTTGCATTATTGGCTTACAGTTTGGCTCACAATTTGGCATTTGCAATCAGGAAAATGCCATGTAGGACAAGTGTACATGCATCAGGATATGTTCTCATTGAACTTTATTTATGCAGTATAGTCCCTTGATTGTAGAGAATATTTCACAGTTCGTCATAAAACAAATATCAGACAAAAATTGAAAGTAGTGTCATAGGTATGCACAAATGCATGCACGCACAGAGATCCATATACAAGTCCACACAAAGGTAAACTTAGAGACATATGCACGCAGACTTAGGGACACAATCTTGTGCACATCTAGAAACAAATATATATGCAAGCATATAAGTACACACCATAAATACCCATATTGAAACTCACGGTGCCCTTTAATGTTCATTTTGAATGACTTTGCCATCTGAGTTTATCAAACAATAGCTGAATTCTCCGTAGTTTGATGTTATAACCATTGCGGAAAGCATTTCCAGGTGAAGCTTTAAGGCTTAGAAAGCTTTCTATAACCTGCCATTTGAAAATGATTTGTGTAATATTAGCTGGATTATTGTTCACTTGAAATATTTCTACTATTTTCATAAGGGAATGGAGTTAACTAAAATAAGCTAGTTAATATCTTCAGTAAGGTGTCAAACTAATATTGCAAGGCAATTTTAATTGCTACTGTAAATGGAATGTGAGATTCATTGCTTTCAAAGCAGAATGAAAATCATCCAGAGCAACAAGAGAAAATAATACTTTTAAACCACCAATTATGCTTTGTTGTAAAATTATACTTCTGTGTTCCTGAAATGAAATTTCACTTCGTTCGTCAAAGGTTGGTATGGTTGAGTTATTGCAGAAGTCTCTTGTTAAAGCCGCATGATGTTTGCAGTATTCAGTGTATTTTCAAAAGATTTAAACTCCCTTTGAAAGTTGGAGACAAGTCCTTCAAAGAATTGAACTTGAATGGTTCCCAAAAACCCATGCAGAACCAGATACTTACCAATAGGATCAATTGCCCGGAAAAAAGCATTAACCCCCACAGCACTGAAAGTTCTTTGCACCATCCAAGACATACTCCTGCTTCTGTATAATTAAATCTGGGACAATCACTCACTGATTTACTTGTGAGTGAAATAATGAATAAAGCGTGCAGATGTAGCAATACTGCATTCTAATTGCATACTTCCAGTTCAATAGCCTGTTTAGAATCCTGTCTGGTTTTTGTTGGTGACTTTTGAGAAAAATTCCAACCAGAACCTCCCCAGCCTAGATATTTGGTATTTGGCGGGTTAATAAATGCCAAAATTACAACATGCCATTTTTTATTGCCACAGCAAAAATACACCAATTAGAATCTTGTGTGTCACTTTTACTAAAAAAAATTTGCTTCCCATTTATAATATGCATGAATTTCACCCAGTTTGTACCTCCTTTTATCTCTCCATCTTACAACTAAAGGTAGGGAAATTGTATTTTTAAGTTATTTTGTAGCCTTTGTGTAAAAGAAACATGTTGCATCAGTCCAGAGCGCCAGCATACTGTGAAAGAACTACCACAGACGACTCTCCAAATGAGTAGAAGTTCCTCCTTACACTGTTTGCAACAGAGTTGTATACCTCTTTTGGTAAAATGTTCATACTCTTACCTTGAGTTATTCTATTATCCATTCTAAATGTTAAAATATAGAATAAAGAATTTGTATTCAAACGTTTTCATCATTGTGCACAGCATATCGGTAATTTTTTTTATCAGATTGGAAATTCCCTTGGATCTCCACCAAAATGCTTCTTGGAGAAACTTGGCTGAGACTTATTTTTTATGAGGAGGTTTTCTACAGCTTGGTCGGGCGGGTAAAAGTGTGAACCAACAGCAGTTCTGAGGAAATTCGCAGTCAAGGGTTTGTTTGAATGCAGAAATGAAGTTGATGGGAAACTTGAAGGAATAAGTATCATACCCTTTACTGATATTGATGTGAATGTAAACTCAAACAAAATGCTGAGAGCTTAACAACAGCAGGAAATGTCACCATTGACCTTTTTGAACCATGATTGCAACAGTTAAGTATATGGAGCTCTTTTATTGTCCATTGAGGCTCCCATTATGTCAGGACTCACTTTAACCCAGAATGAATATCAACAACAAAAGAAACATGGGTAATCAGAACACCAGCTATGTGTTGCATTTTGCTGTCAGGTGAACGAGATTGGCAACGTTATTGTTCTTCAAAGTGCTTTTTATTTGACAGCAAACTGCAGGCCTGATATCTGAGAATAAGGCAGTGGGGTATCTCTTTGACAAGGTCAAGGAGAGGAAGGAAGTGTGATAACAGGAAATGATCGCTCACGGCTTAGGCTGAATCTTTAACGTATCGGTAGAAGAGTACAATCTGTGCTGCCTTTATGGCAGTTATTTAGTTTATAATATTTTCGCTTAGTAATTCGTGTGTTAGCATTTTTTAGTTAAAGTTAGGATTGTTTAAGTAAATTCATTTGTCTGTAATATATCGCTGTATGCGAGGACGTCACATCCGGTTTCGCCGCGTCTTGTGGGAAAATACCGGTTTGGGATAAACGCAAGGGTGGGGGCCTGACATGTGCCAGTTCAGCGCAAGCAGTTTTCTCTTTACTCACCAGAAACACAGTGAAAGCAACGCTGTAAGTCATGAGATAATCGATATGTTGAATTAAAATGTTAACGCTGATTCTGTTCAAAGTAACGACGGTCGATAAGGTTTATGTTTTTGTTAGTTAAAGAGTCAGGATAGTTTGTGTTGAAGTGTATTTAAAGCAGTCAATGGAGCAGGTAGATTCTGACTGTATGCTGCACTTTAATGTACTGTAGTTATTGTAGTTTTACCTTTGCAAGTATTCACGATGTAAATGTGATATTTAGAAGGAAACAAACACTGTACCAATCTTGTATTGTTTTATCAACAGTTTTCACCATACGTTAATGTGAAGAGTGAACAGTAAATGGTTAATCTTACTGCGACCTTGTTTTCATTGACTACGGTTTACCTCGACGTTTAATTCGGGTTCCGTCACACCCGAGCGAGAACATTACACAATCATCAAACTGGATTACCCCCTGGACATTGCCCATCGCTACAGGTTACATTGTTGGTACTTGTACTATGTAGTATTAATTCTACTTTCTTACCAGTTCATTTTTATTGATGCTAAAGAGAGTGTGATACTAAAAGTGAACCCCTTTCTATCACTTTGAAAACATTTAGTATAAAATGCTTAAAATCTTTAATGTTTCTGGGCTGTCTGATGAACTTTAAAAAACACTTATTCAAAATATGTGACTTACCATATAAAATCAAGATGATGGCCTTGTGTGACATATGAATCAAGTAGGGATGTGGCCTGTGAACTATACCCCCCCCCCAGTTATACTTGCACAATAGTTCACTCCTGAAATCCTATATTTGAAGGATAAATGACATATAACATCGTTCTAAAACGTATGCATGTAGAGCCTTAATAAGATATAAAATGATTTCATTGAAGACAAATTTGCTCATCAATTTCCTCAGCTGTTTTAATACTATGGTGTCGGAAGTAAGGATAGGTCAACAATGAATCTTTAAGACCACTACATTACAAAGTATACTCTAGTCAATAGCACTACATCGTATAATAGTACTTCAGAATGCTTTCAAATTCAACTTTTTGATTATAGTGATTATAACATTATTGTGAGAATAAACAGAATAAAATTAATCCACCTTCAGTGAACATAAATCAGGCCATTAGATTAAGCATGTCTTCCAATTTCCCATCCACCTGCTAACCAAAAAGTATTTAGAAGTTTAACAGATGTGCTTTTTCTCCTTACCTTACAACAAATTAACATAAAGCATGACCACTTTTGGAAATTAGAGCACTTACAAGCCCTAAATGCACCTGCAAGATAGAAAGCCCAGTTTGTTAAACAAGGGACACCATTTGAAATATTCTTTCAGTGATTTTTCTGATATTTTTAAAAATATGCAGCAAAAGATTGAAAGACTAAAGAAATTTGTTAAACTTAGTGTCAATTCCATTAAAGTATGCTTTACTAACTTATGAGAGATGTGGGTTGAGGAGACAGGATAAGTTTTCATCCTGTATCTACTGCAACATGATTCACCTTCTCTATGCCAGTTCCTCACAGGGAGTTAATTTAAATAGGATTAATTGTAATGTGGGCCCACAGAATATACAAGGAACTGGAACTGCTCAAAGTAAACATATCAATATCAAATGGGCTATTCTAGAACCCAAAAGTATGTTGGCAGCATATTCACTGTACTATCTGATTATCCCTTTAAAATACATTCCATGCATCAGTTGCTCTTGTTTAGAACCAGTTTCAGACAGACAGACAGACATACTTTATTGATCCTGCGGGAAATTGGGTTTCGTTACAACCGCACCAAGAATAGTGTAGAAATATAGCAATATAAAACCATAAGTAGTTAAATAATCATGCCAAGTGGAAATAAGTCCAGGACCAGCCTTTTGGCTCAGGTGTCTGACACTCCGAGGGAGGAGTTGTAACGTTTGATGGCCACAGGTAGGAATGACTTCCTATGCCGCTCAGTGTTACATCTCAGTCGAATTTGCCTTTTGCCCATGATGTTTTGCCCTGCTCTCAATGGTTCATTCTGAGACAATCAGGCCATCCATTTTTACTAAACAACTGACATTGTAACACTGAGCTCAAACTCCACTTTTGGGTTCTTTCATCTCCACCACTAAAAGATCATATAAAGGCACACATTCTTTCATGCCATTTGTTGCTCTATCATTCTCAACAAATCACTTTTCATTCCCCTGCATTGAAGGTTAAAATGTTTTCCCAGCCTTTTCCATAGCACTGTTGTCAGTAGCTCTGCATTAGCTCAAGTATGGATCAATTGGCTGGATCTCTGCTTGTGCACAGATATTACTGCATTATATGGTTTTACTACAGCCATGTCAGACTTGTAGTCAACTATTTACACTGTCTGAGTTTATTGAGAGCATAGTAATGGCTCATCCTGCCTTTTTCCAACCTTAACCTTAAACACCATTTATCGATTTATCGTATCAGCTCTAAAGTGGTTCATCATTCAAATGACTTGATTGTAATAGAAAAATGCCATTCCTTGAACCACCCATATAAGATCGAAACTTTAATACTCACAGGTCCTCCCCAGGTTACAACAGGGTTCATATCCTGGAAATGACCTTAACCTGAGTTAGAAATGCAGCCACGAATGAGTTCCTTCATGGCAGTGGGAAAATGCATCCCTCTGGCCTCCCGAATGCTCATTTGTATGTATTGACTGTACATAAGGCAAGCGTTCATCAGCTACGGAGGACCTGCGTTTATCACATGGAAGCACTACAAGAATCCTTAGACCTTTAGAGAGAATGTGGTCCTTATTGGTAAAGTAGTAGTCTGGTATTAAAAGCATAAACAAGTCCATCTATGTTTCTAGCCAAATATTCCAGCCTTTTGTTGAGTTGGACTGAAGGTTCATCTCCAGTCACTTCAGTCAGACTGAAGGTTTAAATACTCCAGCTTCTTGTTCAATTGGACTGAAGGTTCTCTGCTTTGTGCTCTCCTAAGAATTGGCCTGCTCAGGAGAACTCGCAGCAGGGCTATATGACTCATATTCGAGCCATTCTAGGGCGGTATGGTAGTGTAGTGGCTAGCACAATGCCTTGTAGTACAGGTGACCAGGGTTCAGTTCCTGCCACTGCCTGTAAGGAGTTTGTACGTTCTCCCTGTGACTGTGTGTGTTTCCTCCGGGTGCTCCAGTTTCCTCCCACGGTCCAAAAATGTACTGGTTGGTAGCTTAATTCGTCATTGTAAATTGTCCCATCATTAGGCCAGGATTAAATCAGGAGATTGCTGAGTAGTGAGCCTCATCCCACACCGTTTTTCAACAAATAAATAAATTTGCAAAGATACATACTTTTGGTCAACTAATTCTGATACAATAATACTTAGAATAAACCAAAGCAGTTCCTTTTGTTGGAATAATGGAATTATTTAAACATTCCTGTGCTATTTAATTTAAAGTTCAAAGTAAATTTAGTACTGAAGTACTAATATGTCACCAAATACTACCTTGAAATTCATTTTCTTGCAGGCAGTCACAATAGAGCAAAGAAGTATGATAGATTCAATGAAAAACTACACTCAAAGACCGACAAACTGCAAATACAAAAAAAAAACATGTAAAAATAATAGATAATAAGTAAATAAATAATACTGTGAACATGATTTGTAGAGTCCTTGGAAGTGAGTTCATAGATTGTGTTCAATGATCAGTTTAGTGTTGTGCGGGTGAAGATGTCCACACTGGTTGTGGAGCCTGATGGTTGAAGAATAATAACTGTTCCTGAACGTGGTGACTTGGGATTTAAAGCTCCTGTACTTTCTTCCTGACAGTAGCAGAGAGAAGAGAGCATGGCCAGGATGGTGGGTGGGGGGTGTCCTTGATATTGGATATTGCTTTCTTCACAGTGTTCCTTGCAGGTGAGAAGGACTGTTCCTGAGATGGACTGGACTGCATCCATCACATTGGGTTCTGTTATGTGGAAGAATAACATTGGGGACCCAAGTCACCCCAAAGGTTCCAGCTGCTACCATCCGGGAAACAGTACAGCAGCATAAAAGCCAGGACCAACAGGCTCCGGGACAGCTTCTTCCACCAGGCCATCAGACTGATTAATTCACACTGATACAATTGTATTTCTGTGTTATATTGACTGTCCTGTTGTACATGCTATTTGGAAACATAGAAAACCTACAGCATAATACAGGCCCTTCGGCCCACAAAGCTGTGCCGAACATGTCCTTCCCTGAGAAATTACCCAGGGTTACCCATAGACCTCTATTTTTCTAAACTCCCTGTACCTATCCAGGAGTCTCTTAAAAGACCCTATCATATCTGCCTCTAACACTGTCACCGACAGCCCATTCCACGCACTCCCCATTCTCTGCTTAAAAAACTTACCCCTGACATCTCCTCTGTACCTACTTCCAAGCACCTTACAACTGTGCCCTCTCGTGCTAGCCATTTCTGCCCTGAGAAAAAGCCTCTGACTATCCACACAATCAATGCCTCTCATCATATACACATTTATTACAAATTACTGTAAACTGCACTAGGCATATTTAGATGGAGACGTAACGTAAAGAGTTTTATTCATGTATGTGAAGGATCTAAGTAATAAAGTCAATTCATTCCTGGTAGCATATTCATATGCCATCCACAGGAATGTGTTATGGGACCTCCATTGTAGCTACCACTACCATTCTGCAATGTAGGAATACACACACTTGCTCTCCCCAGTTACCGGTAATTATTGGCTATTTAGGCATGTCAGTTCCGATTCCTCTGGTAATGCTACCCACTGCCTATTCCCCAGTCCAAAGGCCACAATCTCACCCCAGTCCGGGTGGCCCCTGTGGGTGCTGCACCCAAACCTACCCCAATTCCTCTTTAACTCCACCTCCTCTAGCTTTGGAGAGTCCAACACTGCTAAATGCCATGTCCTCGGGGACCCAGCTGGAATCTCCGGCCAGGAGTTCAGCTGGTCCATTGCTTGCTGCAGCACTCCAAGCCACCCCTGGAGGGTGCATGGTGAGGGTCAATAGTTTAACCAGTTGCTTCAACAGCCCATTCAGGTGTTCGATCAGCCCCACCACCTGCGAGAAATGTGGGGTGTGAAAATGCTGGGTTCCTCAACACAGTTCTGGATCTTAGCTCCCGTAAAAGGTGAGCCATTACCTGATTGACTCTCCCAGGGGATCCCAAACATCGACAACAAGTGCTGCAAAACTTTTATTGTGATTTCCCGGTCAGCGTAGTCAAATGGCACTGCCACCAGGAATCTGAAACATGTCGACCATGGTCAGCACATACTGCTCTTTGTTTTGTCACAGCAGAGGACCAATATAATCTATCTCCGGACCTGACCAACTCCCGCACCCCTTCAGATGTGTCCTGAGGGACCCACCGGCCATCAACCGGGTTTAACATGTAGGCAGGTTGGGTAGCTTACAGTTGCTGTTTTGACCTCATCGTAAGTTAGTGCCACCCCTCGAGCCATTGCTCATTTCCTTGTCCTACACTCTGGTGTGCCTAAATGCCCAGGCTTCTGGTGCGCGCAGACCACCAGTGCACTGGTGGACCTCCTGTGGCATCTGGGGTGGGGTGGTGGGTGGTAACCTGCCATCCACTCTATTAAGGAAGAAATCAGGATTCCCGACTGATAGGCTCGGCAGCCCTTTCCCAGAATTTCAATTCTGTTCCTAGGCAAGAGACATCTACCATGAGAAAATTAGTAAGACAAAAGATATGGTGATGGACTGTAGGAAGACAAAGCCTGCATTGCGGCCTGTTACTACTGATGGTGAGGACCTACAAGTAGCTGGCTGACAGACTTGAGTTGAGCACCAACACAGAGGCTGTGTACAAGGGCCAGAGTTGCCTCTACTTCCTGAGGAGACTGAGGTCCTTTGGAGTATGCAGGCTTCTCCTTCACATGTTCTATCAGTCTGCTGTTGCCAGTATGATCTTCTATGCAATGGTATGGTGTTCTGGGGCAATGGCATCTACACAGGTGGTGCCAACAGTCTCAATAAACTGATTAGGAAGGCTGGCTCTGTTATAGGAGTCAAACTGGACACACTGGAGGCTGTGGTAGAACAAAGGACCCTACGGAAAATCCTGGCAATTCTGGAGAATGTTTCTCACCCTCTGTGAACCATTTTGGCTGAACAGAGGAGCACTTTTATTAACCGACTAAGACAACTGTGCTGCTCCAAAGAGCGCTATATGATGTCATTCTTACCCTCAGCCATTAGGCTCTATAGTCGGGGAAGTGATGACCGCCTCCTGTTAGATTGTTTGTGGTAACTTATTTTTATTCTTTCCAGTTCTCTTCTGATATTTAAATTTATGCAGTTGTAATGCTACTGTGGCACTATAATTTCCTTTGAGATCAATGAAGAATCTATCTATCTAGCCATTTTATATCTGCCTTGTAATTTTCCCTTGGACAAATATTACCATGAGATCAAAAAACTAGTAAATGGTCCAGCTTATTTTGACTGACCTTCAAGGTCAGACACTTGACATATTGTCAGTAGAATCCTGGTGAAATTACTTCTTTTGGGAAGAACACCAAAATATTTGAGTCAACATTCTAGGGACTCAACAGAAAGCTAACGTATTGTTTTGCTTCCTACGCCTTTCATGCTCTAAGCTCTCTCCAGTACTGTACTGCTGCACTGCTCAGCAGATAGGGTATTAAACCCGTATCTTCTCTGCCCTCTCAAGTAGACAGAAAGCTTCCTATGGCATGACCTGGGAAGATAATCCTAGTATACAAGCCAATATTATTTCATTCAGAGTGCAACACTCCAGTTGTGGTTTCAAAGAGGGCCTCTACATTTGAAAGAAAATTTGCTTTTACAATCTGACTCTCTTGAAACTGAGGTTTAAGTAGCATTTGCCTTCTTAATGGATGGTGCGTCCTCCTATTCATTTACTGCACTTCATGTAAAAGGTCACTGAAATTCCCAACATCAACCTTAACTTGTTTCTCCACCTATAAATGAAACATTGCAATTTTCCATTCTTCCTAATTTAGTGAATGATTTCACACATCCCTGCATTCTTTTCCATCTCTCACCTCCTTGCTAATCACCTAAAAGGGCTTATATATTGTTCTGTAGGCTTTTTTGCATATTTCTCACAATTTATCAACCACACCAGAGCACTCATTGTCCTCATTAAATCAATCTTTGAAATCACTCTTTGCATCTGTAACACTTCATACAATTTGTGCTCATTTCATCATCTTTGCTCTAGGTTTTGCTGCTCTAACACGCTTCCTTTTATTTACTTTAAGGAAATATTTTCCTATATATCTTTCCAGAATCTTTCTCAGTTAAAATTAAGATCTCACTCTAGTTCCAATTCATCAACATATTTGGAATCCTTTCCTTCCACTTCTCCCTCTAAAAACTTATTAAACCTGGGATCACTCTAATACCATAATTTTAATTAATTTATTTTCTTCTCTACATTTTTCAAATGCGAATCCTTCAGTTTCTCAGTAATAAACATGTGTTTTAATACTTCTAATATTGGATCACTGTGTTAACATGAGGAATTAATTGAAAGTTCAAAAGATCTGTGAAATATTGTAAAGTATAACAGGCAATGTTATTAATACCTTTCAATAAATTAGCTTTTTGTATCAGTATAATTTTGTATTCAGAAAAACAATGGAGCAGAATTTTACCATCATTGCTGAAGGAGTTTCACTTCCAATCATCTGGAAACTGTGATGAGAGGCCTACATGAGGATGGTAAGGACCCAAGTTCTGGAGCATCCGAGACTAGAATTGGGACACGATTTCAAGACTGAGATGAGAAAAGATCTCTTGACTAGATGCTGCACGAGAACCTGGTGAAACAATTGAGAATCCAAATGAGACAGATATCCTAAACACAGTCGCAGACTGAACCAAAGTTGAGCTGACAAGAGAGTACCAAACCTTGGTTCAGGTGCTCTTTAAATATCCAAATCCTGGTCCCAAAACAAGGCCAACAATTAGCAGAGTGGGCCAGAATCTTTAAAAGGACTGTGCCAGCTATCCATACTCAGGAGAATTGGAGCATCTAAACCCTAAAGGCTGGCATGGTAGGGTGCATACTGTAACAAAAAGATTTTCTCCAAAGATCCAGAGATATCATAGTGAATGATATCTTCCCATGATTCCAGTGCTATGGACGAAATGTGCTTAAATGGAATGATTATAAATAGGATCAACAGCTAATATTATGGGCAAGCTGGGCCAAAGGGCCTGTCTCTCTACTGATTGATGGGATGATTCTATGCACCTATTGGCTGCTGTCAATCATCAGTTCAAAGGGCCTCTCAACTGTGATCTTATTGACCATTCATATTGAAGACTTCTTGTAGTCAAGAAGCCAGGAATCGGTTACATTGTGTCCAAACAAAGATTGCACTTGCATGGAGAAATACAGTTAATCATCAACGACCATATAACTCCATGAATAATGTTAGTTAACAGAAGGAAGATTGTCAGAAAGAAGAAAGTTGGTAAAAGGTAAGCCTGCTGATGGAGAAGAATTAGCTAGAGTGATTGAAATATATCTGAAATCATTACTTGGACACACAGCTGCTGGAAACAGCCACGACAAGACAGGAAGTTATCACTTACATAAGTTGCCATCAAATGTCATCAGTCTGTTTTAATGCCATAATTGCTGCACATAGACAAGTATTTATGCCTGAATAAATATTACTTAAAAGAGACCTCTTTATCCTTTTCCATGTTGATTGTTTTACATGTTTTACATGCAAAAAATAGGACGAAAATGGAGGTATATATTGAAGTTATTGAAAGATTAACTCAAAACATCTTGTATATATAATCATCTTCAACATTGTCTAATGCCCCAAGGTGCTTTAAAGGAGCAGTATCCAATGAAATTTGATACTGAACCGTTAGGGCATTATTCTGGAGTTGCGATATATAGCAAAATATTAAATTTAGCAACCATTCTTTAGACCTGCATGTGGATTGTAGATTAAATTTAAAATGCAGCCCTGGACAATAGTTTCCTCAAGCTGTGGACGCCAGTTAAATGCAAACAAAACAATGCTGATTAACATACATTTAGGGTATTTGGGGTGTGGGTGCAAAGAGGGAGGTGTGGAAACTATATGTAATTCAAAGGAAGCATTATAGATACATTGTAACTATAGAATTGTCCTTTGATCTTTAGCATATAAAATGGCATGTAATTTTGGGTTGAACAGGGTCTTTCCCCAGAGAGTGTTTCATTTTGCTGATTAAACATCTTCTGCATTCACTAGCTTCAGTCTCTCTGTGATGACTTTGTTCACATTACAAAATGAACCACATGAAGATGTGATATAAAGACGTTTGATCAAAGAGTTAGACTTTACAGAGTATTACTTAGAAGCACCCGCACCTCCAAACCCAAATTAGATTATCAAGAGAGACCTGACTTGCAGGGATATGTGGTAATTCATTTTTCTGCTGGTCAGATGGGAGCTGAGGAAATGAGATAGAATGAGCAAGTTATTATAAGTGTTAGCAAACAATCTTAAAACCACCAGCTTGCTAGAAATTTGTTTGTTCAAGAGCCCTGCTGTGAAAATCCATCACATGCATAACTCATGGGCCTTGGTTTTGATCCCTGTTTGTGCTGTATTGAATTATATCAATTAAATAATATCAAAATCAACAAGGAACTTGAATGATAAACCACAGTGAGTTACTCCTGTAGACTTAGGGGTCAGGTTGATATCACCAGTGCTCTTCCCCACTCTGTTAAAAAACATGCAATGACTCAGCATGCAATTGGAAAATGTGTAACTGGCATCAGCTGACCTGGACCGCAAAGGAGCAGGACAAAATAATGTAGGAAGAGCGGGGCGAATTACTTCAATGACTATCACCTAGTTGCACCCGAATGCACTGTGATGATTGTTTTAATAGTTTAGTCATGGCTGGAATCAATTCCTGCCTGAGCAAGGACCACGGGAATCTGTCTACCACCACAACAGGTCTGCAATGGATGCAATCTCACCGGCTTTTTACTCACCCTTGGACCGCCTGGACAACAGCAATACCAATGTCAGGCTGCAGTGTATTGATCACAGCTCGGTATTCAACATAATTATCCCCTCATTACTGAACAAAAAGCATCAAAACCAGGGCCTCTGTACCTCCCTCTGCAACTGAATCCCTGACTGTCTCCCGGTGTGGACATGGCCCAAGTGAGGAGTGAGAGACACTGAAGCAGATCGATAGTTCACAGACTTTAATGTGAACAGTGTTGAAGGGAAAAGAAAACAATAATAACTAGGCCATACAGGACCGTTAACTAAAACTCTCAAATGGTAAACAAAGCATACATTGCGGCTGAAAAGGACAACTAAGAATAAAATGAATACCGCTAGTCTTCAGAGTCAGTTGGCTTGACAGTCCATTTTCTCAGGCGGATGGAGGCAGCGAAACGTTGCTGTGCCCAAGTCTCGACAAATGCTACGATGGAGTGAATGGAGTTAAATATTATCACAATGAAATAATACTTAGCTGACATGTGCATATTCACGAGCGCAATTGCCGAATCTGCTGCACTGCCGAATCCGTGGTCGTGACATTGACTTCCTCGTCGGGAGACCACAGTCAGTGCGGATCGGAAGTAACATCTCTTTTCTGACAATCAGCACTGGTGCACCTGAAGGATGCGTGCTTAGCCCACTGCTGGATCTCACTGCACCCGTGTCTGTGGCTATGCTCAAATGGCATCTATAAATTTGCTGATGAATCAACTGTTGGCAGGATCTCAGATGGTGATGAGGAGGTATACAGGAATGAGGTAGGTCAGCTGGCTGAGTGGTGTCAAAATAATAACCTTGCTCTCAACGTAAGTAAGATCAAGGAATTGACCGTGATCTTCAAGAAGAGGAAGTCAAAGGAACACACAGCAGTCCTTATTGAGGGTTCAGAAGTGGAAAGAGTCAGCAGGTTCAAGTTCCTGGGTGTCAACATATCTGAAGCAGGGCTTAGCATATTGATACAAAGGAGGCATGACAAAGGCTATATTTCATTAGGCGTTTGAGGAGATTTGATATGTCACAAAGGTCCCAGAAAATTTCCACAGATATACTGCTGCGAGGGAGAATTCTCGAGATGTATGAATATAGCAGATATTAATTCAAACAAGAACCAATATTCAGTTCTTAATGTAGATTGCAAATGGCAAGTACGGTAGTAAATTGAGGTTAAATGTGCACCTTTGCAAATAAGCACTCTGAGAGACGAAGAGACATGGTTTGCAAAATGCTGACCATGAGATGTTTGCATATGCATGAGCCAAATGCCAAGTTAGTGGGGTTGTGTTAATTGGCCGGCATCAAACCAGACACTATGAGCTAAGTTATTTGCATCATTGTGACTTCAGTTCAAGCTGGTAGACCAGACGGATGGTGTCACTTAGCATTTCAAACATGTTCACAGAAATAGACAATTAATAGTGTACTTGTGATATTTCTGTACTCAGAGACAGCCCTGACAATATTAATTTTGGGTGTCAGGGATTTTTATCTCCAGAAGCTTTTAGACTATTTGTGTGAATTACTTTGTGACAAAGATGTTTGGAGATTCTGATGCATCCATCACTTAGATATGTAATTTAAAGGAAGCATTGTCAACCCAAAATATTAAAAGAAATTAATGTTATTCTAACTATTGTAATTGTATTAAATCACATGCTGTTATCTTTGAACTTAAGGGTATAAAAATGTGATGTACTTTTGGGTTTATGAGCTTCTACCAAGTGTGTCTCCAGAATGACGCCTGCTTGTTGTGATGAATAAAGACTTCTATATCACCAGCGTCAGTATCTGTCTGGTAACTTCAATCACAGCAGGCATCATTCTGGAGACACTCTCATGAGAGTCTCACAGACCCAAAGGTACATCAGAATAGAAAGATACTGGGGAATGTAGGTTTATGGCAGAGACATCACGTGCCACAACCTTGATGGCAAGGCCAACTGAGAAAGGGAAGAATGTGCAGGCAGTGTCTAAAGCCAGCCGTTCGGGCTCCATAAAATGAGCTGCTGTTGGGCAAGCGATCGAATGGACAGTTCAGGATAGCGTGCCACTGGTGTGAGGTCCTTGCAGCCATTCCAACCGAGACCATCCCAAATCCTTCTGTACATCACTCAAAGGGAATGAGATCACAGTCACCTGGATGAACCTCTAAATTTTGTGACTATGGTCAAAGTTATTGGAGAGACACCGAAGCTGGTGATATAGATGGTCAATGATACTTCAGCAAAACTCAAGATGTAACAGGGCAGCTTGACCAACTGGGGAAAGGTTGCCCATAAAAGTCAAAGTTGAATTTATCGTCATATGCACCACTCCATGTGTGCATAGATGCAATGAAAGACTTACTTGCTGCAGTGTCACAAGCACATAGCATCGGCTACACAAAGGTCACAAAAAAACCCATAAATTATATATAATTTATACAAGAAAGAACACAATTAAAAAAAAATTCTTTGTAGCGCAATATGGTCATAACATTGCTGTTTGGAGGTAGTGATTAGCATTGTGCAGGTTGGGTCAAGGGAAGCAGCTGCTTTTCAATCTTATGGTGTGTGACTTTGACCAGATGGGAGCTGCAATAAATGGCGTGACCCAGCTGGCGGAGGTCTTTGATGATAGATGTTACCTTGTTGAGGTAATACATATTGCAGATACCACCGATGGTGAGGAAGGATGTGTATCGGGCTGAGCCAATTACTCTGCAGCTTTTTATACTCCTGCACATTTGAATTGCCATACCAAACCATAATGCAACCAGTCCAAATAATTGTTGGAGTGTTTAGTGACATGCTGAACCTGCTTAATCAAATTCATGATTCAAATACATTTATTATCAAAACTTTGAGATTTGTTTACTCACAGGTAGCCACAAAGCAAAAAACCTGAAAGAACCCAATTTAAAGAGATAATAAAAGAATACAAATAAAAATAAAAGACCAACAGTTGATGAGCAAAAGAAAGAGAAAAAATGCAAGTCATGCAAATAATTGAAATGAGCAAAAGAATTCCGAACCAAAAATGAGTCCTCAGATCCAAACCCCGTGGGGCCAAAGCCTCACTTATCAATTCATCATATTAGTGGGCATGGAGCACAGCAGCCAAGGCAGTGCCATGGAAATGACCATTGTAGACAATGAGTGAAATCAACTCTCCTCCCGAGCCTGTCTTTTCAATCTCTCTGGGCCAGCATTTAAATTGACCTAATGATGGATCAGTGAAAGGCTCTGGTGCCCTGGAGAGAGGAGTGAACGTCATGGATCAGCCAGCGAAATCGGCTCTCACCTCCGAACTGGACTGGCATTTAAATTGTCTAAACAGTACATTGGACCTTGCACTAGGATCCAGGTACCACTGCTGCAAAAGGCCCCAGGCCTAGATGACTTGCTCCATCCCCAGATTTCACCACCCAGTCCGAAGCCGCTCTCATGCTCTTCAGACCAGCTCAGTGCCCAAGATGATCCGGCCTCACATTTGAGCCAGTTGTACGAGCATCAAAATCAAATCTGTTCTACCCGGACCCCGACTTCTTTTTGTGGCACCCAGAGCAATCCAACTTTGCTCTTGGGCCAGCTGTATAGATATTGGAACTCCATCTGCATCAATTCACCCCCCCCCAAAAACTTGTCTCCCCATAGTTCACCCCTTCACAGTTTGCAGCAATAATTTAACACAATTTACCTCAGAAATGGTGTATTTAGTGATGTTCTTAGTTGGATATCTTAGATTTTTGACTACCAAGCTGTTGCGCAGGTTCAGGGGCGACATCTTAACAGGAAGAGTTAATCTTCTAAGTAAATAATGATGTTTGTGCGCCTTCCATGTGATTATATCTACTTGCTGGGTCCAGGGCAGGCCATTGGACAAGTGTTCTCCAAACACGGGCAGAATGATGAATTTTTCAAAGATAATTCCAAATTTCTTCAGCAATGATGGCATCATATAGAACCATAGAACCATAAAACACTACGGCACAGTACAGGCCCTTCAGCCCTCCATGTTGTGCCGACCCATATAATCCTTTTAAAAAAGTACTAAACCCACACTACCCCATAACCCCCCATTTTTCTTTCAGCCATGTGCCCGTCCAAGAGGCTCTTAAATACCCCTAATGTTTTAGCCTCCACCACCATCCCTGGCAAGTCATTCCAGGCACTCACAACCCTCTGTGTAAAAAACTTACCCCTAATGTCTCCCCTAAACTTCCCTCCCTTAATTTTGTACATATGCCCTCTGGTGTTTGCTATTGGTGTCCTGGGAAACAGGTACTGACTATCCACCCTATCTATGCCTCTCATAATCTTGTAGACCTCTATCAAGTCCCCTCTCATTCTTCTACGCTCCAAAGAGAAAAGTCCCAGCTCTGCTAACCTTGCTTCATATGACTTGTTCTCCAATCCAGGCCACATCCTGGTAAATCTCCTCTGCACCATCTCCATAGCTTCCACATCCTTCCTATAATGAGGTGACCAGAATTGAACACAATACTCTAAGTGCAGTCTCACCAGAGATTTGTAGAGTTGCAACATGACCTCTCTACTCTTGAACTCAATCCCCCTGTTAATGAAGCCTAGCAACCCATAGGCCTTCTTAACTACCCTATCAACCTGTGCAGCGACCTTGAGGGATGTATGGATTTTAACTCCAAGGTATTTTTGTTCATCTACACTCTTAAGTAACTGACCATTAATCCTATACTCAGTCTTCTGGTTTGTCCTTCCAAAATGCATCACCTCACACTTGTCCGGATTGAACTCCATCTGCCATTTTTCAGCCCAACTCTGCAGCCTGTCTGCATCCTCTTGTAACCTTCGATCACCTACAGCTCCATCCACAACTCCTGCAATCTTCGTGTCATCTGCAAACTTACTCACCCATCCTTCCGCCTCTACATCCAGGTCATTTATAAAAATCACAAATAGCAGGGGTCCCAGGACAGATCCCTGTGGCACTCCAATAGTCACCGAACTCCAGGCAGAATACTTTCCTTCCACAACTACCCTCTGCTTTCTTCCTTTAAGCCAATTTTTTATCCAAACAGCCAAGGTTCCACTTATCTCATGCCTCATGACTTTCTGAATGAGTCTCTCATGAGGGATCTTGTCAAGTGCTTTGCTAAAGTCCATGTAGACCACATCTACTGCATTACCCTCATCAATTTCTTTTGCTACCTCTTCAAGACCACATCCACTGCCCTACCCTCATCAATTTCTTTTGTTACCTCTTCATGTTTGACATTGGCTAGGATTTTGTTAAGTCTTGAGTTCTAGCAATGAAACTGGGTTAGGGACTGGACCAGAATAAAGGTTTGAGGGCCAGGCCCAAGGTTAGGTTGCGTAGCTAGTTTTCCATACCTGTCCTGGAGTTTCCTGGAATTATCCTGGATGATCTGGCAATCCATATCCAGTGCTCTCTTGTAAAAGATGAAGGAAATGCAAATCACTGGAGCATCTGTGTTAAATCCTTCTGTTCTCTTTCAACCCTTCTGTTTCACAGTTCTAATAATATTGGAAAAGAGAGTGGGACAGTGAGGAGACTTTTGACAGGATTGAAGATCTGGAATTTGGAGGTCTGAAAGCAAATGACCAGATCTCCAGTAGGTTTCACACTTTGAACCCTCTACAATTTGCAAAGCAGGTTTCCCTTTACCTGCACTGATGTAAAGACAAAATTGCTTTTGCTGTAAAATTGAGAGAAAAAGCCTTCATACAAGAGGCATTCAAACTAGGCTTGTTTTCCCTGGAGTGGTGGGAGCAGGGTTTAAGAGGGGAAATGAATGAAGTATATAAAGTTATGAGGTGTTTAGGTAGGGTAGACTGCTGGAAATATTTTCCCATATCACAAATGAATAAACCTAGAGACTTGGGGTATAGGAGATTTAGAAGGGACTTAAGGGGAAGCTTTTTCATCCAAGAAGTAGTGAGAAGCTAGAATACACTGCCTGAGCAAGTGCCTAGATGAGCATTTGAATCACTTAGGCACAGAAGGATGTGAGCCAATTGCATTAACATGGGATTAGTACAGATAGGTATCCTCTCACTAATAGGCCTGTTTCCAGGCTGTATGACCCTATAGCTCTTTCACATTTGCCTGACATACGTTTTGGGATATGTTCCACGAAACAAGCGAACTCAGTCATCTCGACATAGCTTAAAGTTGCAAAATACAACTTCCACCTCTGGCCACTGGCGTTCTCAGGCAGCTTGAGGGCAAGTTTAGGAATGTGAAAGCCTGCTGCTACGTATAGAGCCACAGTTGCAGAAGGTGAGCATTTGTAATGTGGTCTAAACCCAGTTGTCTCTGGATTAACCAGGCTGAGTGGGAGCAGCCATGGCTCACCTTTTACAGAAGCAGGAACTGAGGGCTGTGGAAATGCTTTGAAGTCGACCCAGTTTGTGGTGCTTCAAAGTTTTTTTTGAACTTTGAATAAATAATATTAGTAGTCTCTGAATAACTATAAACTCGGTGTTAAAAATCACTTTGGCTTAAACAGTAATCTTTTAGCATTCATCTGAGAACCTCTCTGTACAATTCAAGCCTGTAGGTGTCTGTATGCGTTTTTAAACTATTTGCCTGCAGCATTTGGGATTGTCTCTGGCCTTGGGGCACCAATAACTATGCTGTAGAATGCTAACATAATGTTAAGATTTCAACATAGATAACTCAGAAGGAGTGTCTTGCAAACAATAGGCACCTCGTTGTGGCAGGAGCACCTGCTTCAGAGGTGTCATTAATGATCAGGAAAATTCCACTGACGATAACTTGTCACAATTCAGCACCGTCAACACTTTCATCGTGTCCGCACGTGGACTTTTAGGTTTTGAGCAAAGCAATAGAGAAGCAGTTCAAGTTGTGATGATTAAAACAGAAACTTAACTTTACCCAAACAATTTGGAGGTTGTATCCAGTCACCACTCATGTTTGGTGAATCACGCAGTATTCAGTGATACTGAAATTCCCTATTGGATCTGATCTGAGCGTTATCCTAACCATTGCCAAGACTTACTGCTTATACACATGAGTGTATTCTTGCCTTTTGCTTTCTTAACCCCTAAGTGCACTGATGCACATAGTTGTGTTTCTGTTACCTCCCTACTTAACGCTTTCAATTCCCAACAATGCAGCACTCAATGCCAACTACATCCAACTCTAAAGATCAGTTGCTCATTTCACAGTTGAAGCCACTCATGCCCATCAATATGTATTTGACCTAATGCATTATATTTAAACTTCTTGTTCTCCCTTCGGTGTCCTATGAATCAAAAGTAAAATGGTGAATGGGTCATTTGCTTGCCTGCAAAACCCCCACCCCTTCCTTCTTCTGCAGAGATTTACAAGGACGTTGCCTGGATTGGGGAGCACGCCTTATGAGAATAGGTTGAGTGAACTCGGCCTTTTCTCCTTGAAGTGACGGAGGATGAACGATGACCTGATAGAGGTGTATAAGATGATGGGTGGCATTGATCATGTGGATAGCCTGGGGCTTTTCCCCAGGGCTGAAATGGCTAACACAAGGGGGCATAGTTTTAAGTTGCTTGGAAGTAGGTACAAGGGGGATTTCAGAGATAAGTTTACCACACAGAGAGTGGTGGGTGCATGGAGTACACTGCCAGTGAAGGTGGTAGAGGCGGATACAATAGGGTCTTTTGAGAGACTCTTTGATAGGTACATGGACCTTAGAAAATAGAGGGCTATGCAGTAGGGATATTCTAGGCAGCTTCTAAAGTATGTTACATGGTCAGCACAACGATGTGGGCCAAAGGGCCTGTAATGTGCTGTAGATTTCTATGTTCTATGTTCTTCCATTCTCCACTTTGTTCTCTTACTCACTCTCTTCACCTGTCTATCACATTCCCCTGGTTCCCCTCCTCCTTTCCTTTTTACCATGGTTCACTCTCCACTCTTATCAGATCCCTTCTACTCTAGTCCTTTGCCTTTTCCATCTATCACCTCCCAGCATCTAAATCTTCTAACTTCATTCCCACTACCCCACCCACCTAGTGTTATCTATTGCCTTCTACGCTGATTTCCTTCCCCTCCCCCCACCATCTTATTCTGGCACCTTCCCCCTTCCTTGTCAGTCCTGAAGAAATGTCCTGATCTGAAGCATTGGCTGTCTATTCATCTCCATAGATGCTGCCTGACCTGCTGAGTACCCCCAGCATGTTCAGAATCAAAATCAGAATCAGGTTTATTATCACCGGCAAGTGTTGTGAAACTTGTTAACATAGTGGCAGCAGTTTAAAGCAACACATGACAGGATAGAAAGAATACAAATTAGTAAATCAATTACAGTAAGTATATATATGTAATTGAATAGATTACAAATAGTCCAAAAACAAATAATATGTATTAAAAAGTGCGGTAGTGTTCTAGGAATCGAATGGCAGTGGGAAAGAAGCTGTTCCTGAATCGCTCTGAGTGTGTGCCTCCTTCCTGAGGGTAACAATGAGAAGAGGGCATGCACTGAGTGATGGGGGTCCTCAATAATGGATGTTGCCTTCCTGAGGCACTGCTCCTTGAACATGTCTTGGATACTTTGGAGACCAGTACCCAGGATGGAGCTGACTAATTTTACAACTTTCTGGAGCTTCTTTCGGTCTTGTGCAGAACCACAGAACCAACCCCCATACCAGACAGTGATGCAACCTTGCAGAATGCTCTCCATGGTACATCTGTAGAAGTTTTCAAATGTTTTAGTTGACAAACCAAGTCTCTTCAAACTCCTAATGAAACATAGCCACAGTCTTGCCTTCTTTATAGTTGCATCAATATGTTGGGACCAGGTTAGATACTCAAAGATCTTGACACCCAGGAACTTGACATTGCTCAATATCTCCACTTCTGATCCCTCTATGAGGATTGGTTTGTTTTCCCTCATCTTAGCTTTCCTAAAGTTTACAATCAGCTCTTTGTCTTACTGACATTGAGTGCAAAGTTGTTGCTGCGACACCACTCAACTAGTTGACATATCTCGCTCCTGTACGCCCTCTCATCTCCTTCTGAAATTCTACCAAAAATGGTTGTATCATCAGCAAATTTATAGATGGTATTTGAGCTATACCTAGCCAAACAGTCATGGGTATAGAGGTTGTAGAGCAGTGGGGTAAGCATGTATCCCTGAGGTGCACCGGTGTTGATTGTTAGCAAGGAAGAGATATGATCACCAATCCACACAGATTGTGGTCTTCCGGTTAGGAAGTCAAGCATCCATTTGCAGAGGGATGTACAGAGGCCCAGGTTTTGTAGCTTACTGATCAGGATTGTGTAATGATGGTGCTCAATGCTGAGCTAGAGTCAACGAACAGCATCCTGACATAGGTGTTTGTATTGGCCAGGTGATCTAAGGCCATATAAAGAGCCATTGAGATTACATGGCGATCGTCAAATTGCAGTGGGTCCAGGTCCTTGCTGAGGCAGGAGTTGATTCTAACCATGACCACCCTCTTAAAGCATTTCATCTGTGGAGATGTGAGTGCTACTGGATGATAGTTGCTCTTCTTAGGCAACGGTATAATGGTTGCCTTGTTGAAGCAGGTGGGAACTTTTGATCATAGCAGTGAGAGGTTGAAAGTGTCTTTGAATACTCCCATCAGTTGGTTGACACAAGTTTTCAGAGCCTTACCAGGTACTCCATCAGGGCCTGCTGCCTTGCAAGGGCTCACTCTTCTGTAAGACACCCTGACATTGGCCTCTGGGACAGAGATCACAGGGTCACTAGGTGCTGCAGAGATCTTCACAGCTGTGGTTATATTCTCCCTTTCAAGGAGAAAGATGTTGAGCTCATCTGACAGTGAAGCATCGCTGCCATTCATGCTAATGGGTTTCGCTTTGTAGGAAGTAATGTCTTGCAAACCCCGCCAGAGTTGAAGTGCATCCATTGTCAGCTCCAACTTCACTTGGAATTGTCTCTTCGCCCTTGAAATAATCTTCCACAAGTCATAGCTGGTTTTCTTGTACAGACGTGGGTCACCAGACTTAAAAGCCACAGATCAGGCCTTCAGCGGACAACATACGTCCTGGTTCTGCCACAGTTTTTGTTTTGGGGAAGTACAGCAAGTTTTCGCAGACACACACTCATCCACACAGATTTTCATGAAGTCTCTACGGTGTACTCATCCAGATCATGAAGATGAGTACAGTCCAGTCTACCAATTCAAAGCAGTCCTGTATACACTCCAATGTTTCCCTTGTCCATACCTTCTTGGTCCTCACGACTGGTGCTGCAGTCTTCAGTTTCTGCCTGTACTTAGGGAGTAGAAGAACAACCAGGTGATCAGACTTTCCAAAGTGAGGGCATGGAATAGCACAGTAGGTATTCTTGATGGTGGACTAACAGTGGTCCAGTTGCTCCCTCTGGTACTACAAGTGATTTGTTGATTGTAATTATTTAGTACGTTTTCAGGCTGGACTGCTTAAAATTCCCCAAGATGATGGTGAAGTCATCAGGGTGTAATGTTCCTGCAAGTTGATCTCATTGCTCAAAGCATCTGGAGCCTGTTTGACATTGGTCTGAGGTGGAACGTACGTACACCACTAACAAAATGATTGCAGACATCTCCTGTGGCAGATAAAATGGATAGCACTTAATTGTGAGATATTCCAGATCAGGTGAGCAGAATTGGGAGAACACTGATTTGAGCACCAAGAGGAGTTGGTCATGAGGCATGCACCTCCACCTCTGCTTTAGAGAGACTTGACAGCCCTATCCTGACAGTTTATAGTGAACCTGTCAATCTGAATTGACATGTCCAGTATGGAAGGAGTTAACAGGGATTCCATGAAACAAATGATGCATCACGGTCTTAACTTCTCTTTAATACAGCACCCTAGCTGTATTGAGCTGTATTGAGACCTTCAATTTTATTTACTCAGGACTGTATGTTTGCCAGCTAGGCGTTTGTTATTGGGAGTCTAAAACCCCACTTTCTTCAAGGTAATTGTATCGCTAACCTACAGCCACATTTCCCATGAGGAATTCGGCGAGAAGTACAGCCATAATCAGCATTGTTATTGTCAGTTTTAAGCAGCGATCGTTTATTCAATCGCATTAAGATATCTCGAGTAACTGTACAGACCTTGGAAGCAGTTGTGATTCTCAGCTGTATAAGGCTGAAATTGGAATATTTAATCGTATCCATCGAGCTGTGCTGCACGAGATTGCCCTTCCCAAGGCACCCTGGAAGTAAAAGAATTTTGTGTGTATTATAATGAATTATGTACCAGAGAATATGCCATTGTCTATAATGTTTGGGAGATTCAGATACAAGAATTATACTTTATTAGTATTTATTTAGGGAAGCAGCGCCCAACGAGCTGGGCCACCCAGCAACCCACCTATTTAACCCTAGCCTAATCACGGTAAAATTTACAATGACCAATCAACCTACAAACACAGCAATACAACTTTGGACTGTGAGAGGAAACCGGAGCACCAAGACAGAACCCACATGGTCACAGGGAGAACATGCAAATTCCTTACGGACGCCACTGAAATTAAATCTGAATTTTGACACCTCAAGCTGAAATAGTCTCGTACTAAGGCACTATGCTACCATGATACCCTGCACTACAATGTGTTGTAAACAAGATAGTCACAAGCTGGATGTTTCATAACATAGTCTTAAAACAATAATTTAAAGAAATCAATAATAGTTCAAAGTTCAAAGTAAATTTAATATTATAAGACCATATGACTTAGGGGCAGTGTTAGGCCATTTGGCCCATCGACTCTACACTTCCATTCAATCACAGCTGAACCGGTTTCCCCTCCTCAACCCCATTCCCTGGCCTTCTCCCCATAACCTTAGATGCCGTGTCCAATCAAGAACTTATCAAGCTCTGCCTTAAATGCACCCAATGACCTGGCCTCCTCAGCTGCCTGTGGTAATTAATTCCACAAATTCACTACCCTCTGACTAAAGAAATTTCTCTGCATCTCTGTTTTAAATGGATGCCCCTCTATCCTGAGGCTGTGCCCTCTTGTCCTAGACTTCCCCACCATGGGAAATATCCTTTCCACATCCACTTGATCTAGGCCTTCCAACATTCAAAAGGTTTCAATGAGATGCCCCCTCATCCTTCTAAATTCCAGTGAGTACAAACCCAGAGGCATCAAACGTTCCGTATATGATAACCCTGTCATTCTTGGAATCTTCCTTGTGAACCTCCTCTGAACCCTCCCCAATGCCAGCACATCTTTTCTTAGATGAGGGTCCAAAACTGTTCACAGTACTCAAGGTGAGGCCTCATTAGTGCCTTATAAAGCCTCAGCATCACATCCCTGCTCTTGTATTCTAGACCTCTTGAAATGAATGCTAACATCCAACTCTACCTGCAGGTTAACCATTAGGGTGTTTTGCACAAGGACTCCCAAGTCCTTTTACATCTCAGATTTTTGGATTTTCTTCCCATTTAGCAAATAGTTTGCACATTTATTTCTACTACCAAAGTGCATGACCATGGATTTGCCAGCATTGTATTTCATTTGCCACTTTCTTGCCCATTCTCCTAATCTGCCCAAGTCCTTCTGCAGCCTACCTGTTTCTTCAACACCACCTGCCCCGTCACCAATCTTCATATCATCTGCAAACTTGGCAACAAAGCCATCTATTCCATTATCTAAATCATTGATATACAGCATAAAAAAGGGGTCCCAATACTGACCCCTGAGGAACACCACTAGTCACTGGCAGCCAACCAGAAAAGGATCATTTTATTCCTACTAACTGCCTCTTACCAATCAGCCAATGCTCTAACTATGCCAGTAACCATGGGCTCTTAACTTGGTAAGCAGCCTCCTATAGGGCACCTTGTCAAAGGCCATCTGAAAGTCCAAATATACAATACTCACTGTATCCCCTTTATCTATCCTAATTGTAATCTCCTCAAAGAATTCCAACAGGTTTGTCTGGCAAGATTTTTCCTTAAGGAAACCATGCAGACTTTGTCCTATCTTGTCCTGTATCACCAAGTACTCCATAACCTCATGCTTAACAATTGACTCTAACCACTCAGGTCAGGCTAACTGGTCTATAATTTCCTATCTGCGGACTTCCTCCTTTTTTAAAGAGTGGAGTAACATTTGCAATTTTCCAGTTCTTTGTACCATGCCAGAGTCCAATGATTTTTGAAAGATCATTACTAATACCTCCACAATATCTACTGCTCCTTCTTTCAAAACCCTAGGGTGCAGTTTTCTACCCATAGATCTTTCAGCTTTTGAGCACTTTCTCCCTTGTAATAGTAACTGTACTCACTTATCTTCCTTCACACATTTCAATATCTGGCACACTGCCAGTGTCTTTTACAGTGAAGACTGGTGTAAAATACTCATTTGGTTCATCTGCCACCTCCTTGTCCCCTGTTATTATTTCTCTGGCCTCGTTTTCTAGCAGTTCTATAGCTACTCTCATTTCTCTTTTATTTTTTACATACTCAAAGAAGCTTTTACAATCCATTGCTATCAATATTGTTTGCTAGTTTGCTTTCTTATTTCATCTTTTCCCTCCTATTGATTCTTCTAGTTGCTCGCTGTAGGTTTTTAAAAGCTTCCCAATTCTCTATCTTCCTGCTAGTTTTTGCTTTTTTGTAAGCTCTCTCTTTTGCTTTTACATTAGTTTTGACTTTCCTTGGCAGCCATGGTTGTACTATTTTGCCATTTGAGTATTTCTTCATTTTTGGAATACATCTGTCCTGCACTTTCCCCATTATCCCCAGATCACAGTAACTCATGCCATTGCTGCTCTGCTGTCATCCCTGCCAGCAGCTCCTTCCAATTCACTTTGCCCAACTTCCCTCTCATACCACTGTAAATTCCTTTACTCCACAGAAATACTGCTTCATCAGACTTTACTTTCTCCCTATCAAATTTCAAGTTGAACTCAATCATATTGTGATCACTGGTTCTTAAGTGTTCCTTTACCTTAAGCTCCCTAATCGCCTCCCGTTCATAACATAGCACTCAATCCAATATAGCTGATCCCCTAGGAGGCGCAATGACAAACTGCTCAAAAGAGCCATAGAACCATAGAACACTACGGCACAGTACAGGCCCTTCAGACCTCCATGTTGTGTTTAAAAAGTACTAAACCCTCACTACCCCATAACCCCCCATTTTTCTTTCATCCATGTGCCCGTCCAAGAGGCTCATAAATACCCCTAATGTTTTAGCCTCCACCACCATCCCTGGCAAGTCATTCCAGGCACTCACAACCCTCTGTGTAAAAAACTTACCCCTGATGTCTCCCCTAAACTTCCCTCCCTTAATTTTGTACATATGCCCTCTGGTGTTTGCTATTGGTGCCCTGGGAAACAGGTACTGACTATCCACCCTATCTATGCCTCTCATAATCTTGTAGACCTCTATCAAGTTCCCTTTCATTCTTCTACGCTCCAAAGAGAAAAATCCCAGCTCTGCTAACCTTGCTTCATATGACTTGTTCTCCAAACCAGGCAACATCCTGGTAAATCTTCTCTGCAACCTCTCCATAGCTTCCACATCTTTCCTATAATGAGGTGACCAGAATTGAGCACAATACTCTAAGTGCGGTCTCACCAGAGATTTGTAGATTTGCAACATGATCTCTCTACTCTTGAACTCAATCCCCCTGTTAATGAAGCCTAGCATCCCATAGGCCTTCTTAACTACCCTATCAACCTGCGCAGTGACCTTGAAAGATGTATGGATTTGAACTCCAAGGACCCTTTGTTCATCCACACTCTTAAGTAACTGACTATTAATCCTGTACTCAGTCTTCAGGTTTGTCCTTCCAAAATGCATCACCTCACACTTATCCGGATTGAACTCCATCTGCCACTTTTCTGCCCAACTCTGCAGCCTGTCTATATCCTCTTGTAACCTTTGACAATCTACAGCTCCATCCACAACTCCTCCAATCTTCGTGTCATCCACAAACTTACTCTCCCATCCTTCTACCTCTACATCCAGGTCATTTATAAAAATCACAAATAGCAGGGTTCCCAGGACAGATCCCTGTGGCACTCCACTAGTCACCGACCTCCAGGCAGAATACTTTACTTCCACAACTACCCTCTGCTTTCTTCCTTTAAGCCAATTTTTAATCCAAACAGCCAAGGTTCCACTTATCCCATGCCTCATGACTTTCTGGATGAGTCTCTCATGAGGGACCCTGTCAAATCCCTTGCTAAAGTCCACATAGACCACATCCACTGCCCTACCCTCATTAATTTCTTTTGTTACCTCTTCAAAAAACTCAATCAGGCTCATGAGGCACGATCTTCCCTTCACAAAGCCATGTTGACTATTCATGAGTAGACTGTACTTCTCCAAATGCTCGTAGATCCTGTCCTTAAGAATCCTTTCCAGTAGTTTGCAGACCACTGACGTAAGACTCACCGGTCTGTAGTTCCCAGGTTTCTCCCTATTACCTTTTTTAAACAAGGGAACTACATTTGCCATTCTCCAGTCCTCCAGCACTTCCCCTGTAGCCAAAGAGGATTCAAAGATCATAGCTAATGCTCCTGCGATCTCTTCTCTCAGTTCCCACAATAACCTGGGGTGTATCATATCCGGCCCTGGGGATTTATCAATCTTAATGTTTTTAAGAAGATTCAGCACTTCTTCTTCCTTAATCTCCACATTCTCCAGCACACAGGCCCGCTCTACTTCGACCTCATCCTGATCAAAGTCCTTTTCACTTGCGAATACTGAAGCAAAGTATTCATTTAGGACCTCCCCAACCTCCTCTGCCTCCAGGCACATGTTGCCCTCTTTATCCTTTAGCAGTCCCACCTTCGTTCTCGTCATCCTCCTGTTCTTCACATATGCATAGAACGCCTTGGAGTTCTCCTTAATCCTACATGTCAAGGCCTTCTCATGCCCCCTTCGAGCTCTCCTAAGTCCTTTCTTTAGCTCCTTCCTGGCTACCCTATATTTCTCATAAGCCCCTCCTATTTCCTGCTTCTTATATCTAACATATGCTTCCTTTTTCCTCTTGATGAGTTGCCTCACGTGTTTCATCAGCCACGGTTCCCTTTTCCTACCATTTTTTCCTTGCCTCAGTGTTTCAACCCTATCCTGAACCCAGCTCAAGTGGTCCCTAAACTTCTCCCACAATACTTCTGTGCTTTGAACATCTTTGAACATCTGTTTCCAATTTACTTTCACTAGTTCCTGCCTCATCCCTTCAAAGTTAGCCCTTCCCCAGTTAAGCACTTTACCATTTCGTCTAATTTTATCCATTTTGTCACGAATCCCGTGACAAGTTGAAAAGGACCAGCAGAAATGGAGCACACCTGGAGTCTGGTTTACTATAAATTAAGACTATATTTATTACTACTACGAATTAATATCATTAAAACTGGATAATACGATACAGGTTATAAACTATTTTATATATATCTCCATAAATGTGTGTGTGAATACAAAGGTAATAGTCCCGGAGGTAGGTATCAGTCTTACGGTGTCAGGTAAGTTTAAGCAGTTCAGTTTACTTTGTGTTGCGTCCAGCTGAATTGATGGAGAGAGAGAGAGTTGTTGTTTAAGTTGGCAGCTTTAGTTGTTCTTGCTTCTGAAGTCTTTAGAGTCACTTTGTGTGAACCCCACACAGACACAGACGGACAGAGCCCCTTCTAGGGAACGGTCTACTAACCCACGGCACGGGTTCACCACCAGCAGACCCCCACAGGCAAGCTCTTACCGCACTGGTAATCACGGGTCGAAATTAATTGGTCCATGGCCTCCACCCTCGTGGTGGTCTTAAACTCCACCAGTGGTTTCTTGAGTAGCTTCCGCACTTCTCCCGTGTCGTGTCTCCTCTGCCGTTATCAGACCAACGCCTCTTTTTATATTCCATCCGGAATTCCAATCATCCATTAGCTCAACCGCTCTGAGCTGTTACCATGGCGACTTCCCAGCTCGTGTCTCAGCTGGCGCCATACTCTCTCTCTCAAGGTTATAATTAAAAGTGTTATCAAAGCCAAGTCAGAGTCCTCTCTCTCTTTTAATTGCCTCCTTGTTCATTAGACTGCTGAATTTTTTAGCAGTTTCTCACCTGCGTGACACTTTCCATAGCTACGCTGAAGCTAAGGGAGTTGTGGTCACTCTCACCAAAATGCTCCCCCACCAAGAGGTCTGTCACCTGACCAGATTCATTACCCAGAACTAGATCCAGTATAGCCTCTCCTCTCGTCAGCCAGTCCACATACTGTGTCAGGAATCCTTCTTGAACACACCTGGCAAATTCAGCCCCATTTATCCCCCTTGCACTCAGGAGGTGCCAGTCAATACGAGGGAAGTTGAAATCACCCAATACTACTAACCTGTATCTCCTGCACCATTCTAAAATCTGCCTGCTTATCTTCTCCTCGGTGTCCCGAGGGCTATTTGGCGGCCTATAGACTACTCCCAGCACAGTGATTGATCCCTTCCTATTTCTGACTTCCACCCAGACCGACTCAGTGGACACTCCCTCTGCAGCGTCCTCCCTGTCTATAGCCGTGATACTATCCCTGACCAGCAATGCCACTCCCCCCCCCCTCCTTTTCTACCTCCCATCCTATTCCTTTTAAAACACCTGAACCCCGGGACCTGCATCATCCAATCCTGCCCATCCTCCAACCAAGTTTCAGTAATGGCCACAACATCGTAGTTCCACGTACTAATCCATGCTCTAAGTTCATCCTCCTTCTTCCTAATACTCCTAGCACTGAAATAGACACATTTCAACCCCTTTAACTGGCTACAATTATCTTTAGTCTCCTGCCTGTCCTTCCCTCATCAACTCTGAACTCTTAGCATCATGCCCTTGTCCTTCTACCTTAATCCCTGCACTCACATTCTGATCCCCACCCCCCCGCCAAACTAGTTTAAACCCTCTCCAACAGCTCTATCAAAACTGCCTGCCAGGATATTGGTCCCCCTGGGATTCAAGTGCAACCCGTCCTTTTTGTACAGGTCACACCCGCCCCAAAAGAGGTCCCAATGATCCAGGAATCTGAATCCCTGCCCCCTACTCCATTCCCTCAGCCACGCATTTATCCTCCACCTCGTTCTATTCCTATTCTCACTGTCAAGTGGCACAGGCAGTAATCCCGAGATTACTACCTTTGAGGTTCTGCTTTACAACTTCATTCCTAACTCCCTGTAGTCTTCTTTCAGGACCTCTTCCCTTTTCCTACCTATGTCATTGGTACTAATATGTACCACGACCTCTGGCTGTTCTCCCTCCCACTGCAGGATATCTTGGACGTGATCAGAAACATCCCGGACCCTGGCACCTGGGAGGCACACTACCATCTGAGTTTCTTTCCTGCGTCCGCAGAATCACCTGTCTGACCCCCTGACTATAGAGTCCCCTATCACTACTGCCTTCCTCTACCTTTCCCTACCCTTCTGCGCCACAGGGCCAGACTCTGTGCCAGAGGCACAGCCACTGTCGCTTCCCCGGCGTCTCCTGGACGCCGGGAGACTCCAGGACCTCCCACATCTGACACCAACATCAGAAAATCAGCCTCACACACATACTACTTCCTTTTGCAATCAACCACTGCCTCGCCTCGTCCCGTTACTGCCAAAGCCCTTTCACTCTGCTGCCTCTTACTCCACTGCCTGCTCACTCTGCTGCCCACTGGATATGGCTGCCTTCTTTTTAAACTGTTCGCGCTCAACAGGCAGACGTCACACGCCTGTGCAGTCTGGCCTCTCTCTTCCCCCGAGAACTCAAGATGTCTTCTCGCTGGAAATCCTTAGGTGCTCTCCCGCTGCCTTCTTGTTCTGAATCAAAAACTTCTGCAGATTCCTTGTCCTTTTAAACTGCTCGCGCTCAACAGGCTGATGTCACGTGCCTGCGCAGTCTGGCCTCCGTCTTCTCCTGAGAACTCAAAATGTCTTCCTGCTGGAAATCCTTAGGTGCTCTCTCGCTGCCTTCTTGTTCCGAATCATCCTGTAGGCATTCAACAAACTGACTCTCTTGAGATCCATTACTAACCTAATTTTCCCAATCAGTCTGAATTTTAAAATCTCCCATAACTATTGTAACATTGCCCTTTTGACATACCTTTTCTATTTCCTGTTGTAATCTATGGTCCACATCCCAGCTACTGTCAGGAGGCCTGTATATAACTGCCATCAGGTCCTTTTGCCCTTGCAATTTCTTAACGGTTAGCTAAGTACATAATGTCATTATATACAATCCTGAGGTTCATTTTCTTGTGGGCATAATCAATAAATCTAATAACAATAGTAGAATCAATATACAAATATAAAAACATTAAAAAAGGGAAATGCGTACATGCATACATAAACAAACGAACAATAAATATTGAAAACATGAGATGAGAGGTCCTTGAAAGTGAGTCCATAAGTTGTGGGAACATTTCAATGATGGGGCAAGTGAAGTTGAGTGAAGTTGTCTCCTCTGGTCCAGGAGCCTGATGGCTAAGGGGTAATAACTGTTCCTGAATCTAGTAGATAGATAGATAGATAGATAGATACTTTATTCATCCCCATGGGGAAATTCAACTTTTTTCCAATGTCCCATACACTTGTTGTAGCAAAACTAATTACATACAATACTTAACTCAGTAAAAAATATGATATGCATCTAAATCACTATCTCAAAAAGCATTAATAATAGCTTTTAAAAAGTTCTTAAGTCCTGGCGGTAGAATTGTAAAGCCTAATGGCATTGGGGAATATTGACCTCTTCATCCTGTCTGAGGAGCATTGCATCGATAGTAACCTGTCAGTAGTATTACTTCTGAGAGTCCTGTACCTTCTTATTGATAGCAGCATTGAGAAGAAAGCATGATCTGGGTGGTGGGGGTAGTTGATGATGGATGCTTCTTTCTGCAACAATACTCTGTGTAGATGTGTTCAATGGTGGAAAGGGCTTTACCTGTGATGGCCTAGGCCATATCCAAAACTTTTTGTAAGATTTTCCATTCAAGGGAGAATAACATTTTTGAAAGACAGAATTATATAGGCAACTCTGCATAATGAAATACATTGCTTGGCCCTTCTCCCTTAAAATAAAATGGTGTAGCGGTGTGCTACATGCAGCGCTGAAATAACGACACGGAGTCGGTAAACTGCGGTTAAAAAAAGATTTTATTCGAACTTCGCGGCCTCGCTTTAAAGCCTCCCTGATCCCGCCCTCCCCGGGCGCGGATGCTGTAGGGGGCACATAGTCCCGCGCGGACTTTTCCCTTTGTTGGTGAAGCAGACCTGGTGCTCTTTTGGGACTGGCCTTTGTGCCGGCGCGCTGGCTATTTGTGAGCTGGTTCGAGTGCGCTAGGAAGTGGGTCGCCACATAACCCCCCCCCCAGAACCGGCGATACACCCCCCAATGTCCACAGTCTGGGCCGGACCCTGTTTGGGAGGTCGACCTCTGCACCGCGGTGCCGGGAACTCGACCGGTTGTGCCAAGTCCACATGGGCTGGTTTGAGTCGGTCCACCATGAAAACCTCCTCTCTCCCCCCAACCTCCAGCACGAACATGGACCCGTTGTTCCTGATCACCGTAAACGGCCCCTCGTAGGGCCGTTGCAGCGGTGGCTGATGCCCGCCCCTTCGTACAAACAGAAACTTACAGTTCAGCAGGTCTTTGGGTACGCAGGTCGGGTTCTGCCCATGCTGCGAAGTGGGTACGGGGGCCAGGGCACCGAGCCTCTCGCGTAGTCTGCCCAGGACTGCTGCAGGTTCTTCCTCGTGCCCCCTTGGGGCTGGTATGAACTTCCCGGGGACGACCAGGGGTGTGCCGTACACCAACTCGGCCGACAAGGTGAGCAGATCGTCTTTGGGCACCGTGCGGATGCCGAGCAGGACCCAGGGAAGCTCGTCCACCCAGTTAGCTCCTTGCAGGCGGGCCATGAGAGCTGACTTCAGGTGATGGTGGAAATCTCCACCAAGCCGTTCGACTGTGGGTGGCAGGCAGTTGTGTGGTGCAGCTGTGTTCCCAAAAGGCTGGCCATAGCTGACCACAGGCTGGAGGTGAACTGGGCGCCTCTGTCGGAGGTAATGTGGGCCGGTACACCAAAGCAGGTGGTGATCAGTGCCTGGGCGCAAGATTCGGAGGTGGTGTCGGTGAGCGGGATCGCCTCTGGCCACCTGGTGAACCGGTCCACAATAGTCAGGAGGTGTCGCGCTCCATGCGACACTGACAGGGGGCCCACGATATCCACATGAATGTGGTCGAAGGGCCGGTGGGTGGGGTGGAACTGCTGCGGCAGAGCTTTGGTGTGCCGCTGCACCTTGGCCGTCTGGCAGTGCATGCACGTTTTGGCCCATTCACTGACCTGCTTGCGGAGTCCGTGCCAAACGAACCTGCTGGAGACCATCCGGACGGTTGTCCTGATGGAGGGGTGCGCTAAGTTATGAATGGAGTCGAAAACGCCAGGCTGCCGGGATGACGGGACAGGGTTGGCCAGTGGTGACGTCACAGAGTAAGGTCCTCTCACCTGGGCTTACGGGGAGGTCCTGGAGCTGCAAACCGGAGACTGCAGTTCTGTAACTAAGGATCTCCTCGTCTGCCTGCTGTGCCTCTGCCAGCGCCTCAAAGTCTACCCCTTGGGAAAGGGCATGAACGTTAGGGCGAGAGAGCGCGTCTGCCACGACATTGTCCTTACCCGAGACGTGCCGGACATCCGTCGTATATTCAGAGAAGTAGGACAGATGGCGCTGCTGGCGGGACGACCAGGGATCGGACACCTTCGTGAACGTAAAGGTAAGCGGCTTGTGGTCCGTGAATGCGGTGAAGGGCCTACCTTCTAAGAAGTACCTGAAATGCCGGATTGCCAGGTATAGCGCCAACAGTTCCCGGTCGAAAGCGCTGTATTTGAGCTCGGGTGGTTGTAGGCGTTTGCTGAAAAACGCCAGGGGTTGCCAGTGACCCTCGATGAGTTGCTCCAGTACCCCACCGACTGCCGTGTTAGATGCGTCCACTGTGAGGGCGGTAGGGACGTCCGTTCTGGGGTGCACTAGCATCGTGGCATTTGCCAAGGCTTCTTTGGTTTTAATGAAAGTGGCGGTGGACTCCTCGTCCCAGATAATGTCCTTGCCCGGACCCGACATCAGGGCGAACAGGGGGTGCATGATTCGGGCAGCTGAAGGGAGGAAGCAGTAGTAGAAATTTACCATACCTACGAATTCCTGAAGGCCTTTGATTGTGGTGGTTCGGGGGAAATGGCGGACCGCGTCTACCTTAGCGGGCAGAGGGGTTGCCCCGTCTTTAGTAATCCTGTGGCCCAGGAAGTCGATGGAGTCGAGCCCGAACTGGCATTTGGCTGGGTTGATTGTGAGACCGTATTCACTCAGTCGGGCGTAGAGTTGACGGAGGTGGGACAGATGCTCCTGACGACTGCTGCTGGCTATGAGGATGTCGTCCAAATAGATGAATGCGAAGTCCAGGTCACGTCCCACCGTGTCCATTAACCGCTGGAACGTCTGTGCGGCATTCTTCAGGCCGAACGGCATGTGGAGGAACTCGAAAAGGCCGAAAGGGGTGATGAGTGTCGTTTTGGGGACGTCGTCCGGATGCATCGGGATTTGATGGTATCCCCGGACGAGGTCTACCTTGGAGAAGATCCGTGCGCCGTGCAGGTTTGCTGCAAAGTCCTGAATGTGTGGCACAGGGTAGCGGTCCGGTGTGGTAGCCTCGTTCAGCCTGCAGTAGTTGCCGCATGGTCTCCAGCCCCCTGTTGCTTTGGGCACCATGTGCAGGGGGGAGGCCCATGGGCTGTCGGACCGCCGTATGATCCCCAATTCCTCCATCCTCTTGAACTCCTCCTTCGCCAGTCGGAGCTTGTCCGGGGGAAGCCTTCGAGCACGGGCGTGGAGGGGTGGTCCCTGGGTTGGAATGTGGTGCTGTACGCCGTGTCGGGGCATGGCTGCCGTGAACTACGGTGCCAGAACTGATGGGAAATCCGCCAGGACCCTGGTGAAGTCGTTGTCGGACAGCGTGATGGAGTCGAGGTGTGGGGCTGGCAACTGGGCTTCTCCCAGAGAGAACGTCTGAAAGGTCTCGGCGTGGACCAGTCTCTTCCTGGGCAGGTCGACCAGTAGGCTGTGAGACCGCAAAAAATCCGCCCCCAGGAGCGGTTGGGCTACGGCGGCCAGAGTGAAGTCCCACGTGAACCGGCTGGAGCCGAACTGTAGCTGGACCGTACGGGTGCCGTAGGTCCTTACCGTGCTGCCGTTCACGGCCCTCAGGGTGGGACCCGGTGCCCTGTTGCGGGTGTCGTAACTCGTCGGAGGTAAGACGCTGATCTCAGCACTGGTGTCGACCAAAAAACGGCGTCCTGACCGCTTGTCCCACACATACAGGAGGCTATCCCGATGGCCAGCCACCGTAGCCATCAGCGACGGCTGGCCCTGGTGTTTCCCGGGAACTTGCAGGGCGGGCGACAGCGGCGGGCTTCTGCGCCCCACCACTGGTGGTAGAAGCTCCATTGTTCGTTGGTCTCCTCACCCCTGCCTCTGGGGTTAGTGGGCTCTGTGGCCGGGCCTGGTCTGGTTTGCTGCTGGGAATGTGGCCTGTTGATCTGTGCGATGAACGCCCCACTCACCTTCTTGGCGTTCCACAGCAAGTCCGCCCAGGCTGCCACCTTCCGGGGGTCGCTGAAATCTGCGTCGGACAGCAGCAGGCGTATGTCCTTGGGCAGCTGCTCCAGGAATGCCTGCTCAAACATGAGGCAGGGCTTGTGTCCTCCGGCCAGAGCCAACATCTCATTCATTAAAGCCGATGGAGGTCTGTCTCGCAAACCATCCAGGTGCAGTAAACGGGCAGCCCGCTCGCGCCGTGAGAGTCCGAAAGTCCTTATGAGCAGGGTTTTGAATTCTGTGTATTTGCTGTCTTCTGGGGGTGACTGTATGAACTCCTCAACCTGGGCCGTTGTGTCCTGGTCGAGGGAGCTCACCACGTAGTAGTAATGTGTGTCCTCCGAGGTTATCTGCCGAATGTGGAACTGGGCTTCTGCTCGCTGGAACCATAGCTGAGGTTGCAGCTCCCAGAAGCTTGGCAGTTTCAACAAAACCGCATGAACAGATGTGGCGTCGGTCATCTTCGGCCCAAATGATATTTGGACTGTCGGGGTCACCAAATGTAGCGGTGTGCTACACGCAGCGCTGAAATAACAACACGGAGTCGGTAAACTGCAGTTAAAAAAAGATTTTATTCGAACTTAGCGGCCTCGCTTTAAAGCCTCCCTGATCCCGCCCTCCCCGGGCGCGGATGCTGTAGAGGGCACGTATTCACAGTCCCGCGCGGGCTTTTCCCTTTGTTGGTGAAGCAGACCTGGCGTCCTTTTGGGACTGGCCTTTATGCCGGCGCGCTGGCTATTTGTGAGCCGGTTCGAGTGCACTAGGAAGTGGGTCGCCACAGTGGAACGATTGAATTACTCTGGCTTATCTGTCAAGATCCTAACCTCAAGAACTCTCTGAAGTTTTGTGCATTTTGTATCTCTTCCAATCTTTAAAATATCCTTTCACAACTACTTATTCATCACAATGTCTCCAAGTGCACAGTTTGCATTATATTTGTTATGTAGGCAAGGTATTTCTTATAAGTGAGTCGTTGAAACAATCACACAGCAACTTGAAATGCGTAATATGACTTTGTGTTTATGTAGCAACATGTTATCAATTGCCATCAGACTACAGATTGACTTTAACTTTATTAAAAGTAATACATGTGTATTTAGCAAACAGCACAGTGAGAGGAAAAATATAAAAAACGTAAACTTATTTTGTCCTATGGCATTGGCCCATCATCATTTCACACAATTGCCAAAATGATCCCCTGAATTATTGTTTGTTAATGGTTCAGAAACTTCACCCTAGTAAAAATTTTTAACCTCCTGCTGAAGTTTTCTTGTACAAAGGTTCCTGTCTGGAAACTCATCCTAATCAGCAACTATCTGATTGGGACATGCAGGACAGCACTGACTGTGAATGCTAAGCGTTCCTCCAGGCATCTCACTATAACCTGTTAGGCAAGTTCAAAAAGACATCAATGTCTCATTGAGTAATGACACACTAAAATGACATGGTGTTGAAACCAAAGGGCTTGTAGTGAGTCTTTAAGCAAAATATTTCAGACTGAATAATGTTACATACTTCTTATTGTTTTTCTGTGTCTTCAGGCTGAGGTTTTACATCTTGTACAGATAACAAAATGGGGCCACTACCTTCTGGTGACCACACTCCACTTCAAGTTGTCTTCTGTCAGTAAGAACAAGCCTGAATTAACACTTTCTTTTCCGGAACATTTCTCACTGAGTGCTCGTTTTAAAAAAAAATGTGTTTTAAGTTAGCTTAAGTACCAGTAACAGGGTCTGATTCATACAATGATATAAGTCTGACTTTGCACTAGAAAAATGTGGAAACTAATTGTTATGACATTTACAAGTTTACATGTGTTTCAATACCAGAAGAATTCATACAGGTCTCCCAATTTACCACTTGATGGTGCAGTTTGTGGTGTAGGCATATTCTAAAAAGATGGATATTCTTGTGCTGGTGGAGAATGGAAGGTGGAACATGTTTGCGGACAGATCAGTCGCCATGGTTGAAATGCTGAGTGGTAGTGACAGATATTCTACTTGATGAATCAAGTTATGAGATCAATAAAATTTGCCAGTTCAGTCTCGTGTCCCATTTCCATCCAGGTCTGTCTGTCCTTGGCCTCCTATACTCTTCCAATAAAGCTTAACCTAAACTTCAGGAAAAAACCTTATCTCCTAATGAGGCATGTTATAGTTTTATCGACTCAACAATGCGTTCAAACTTTCCAGCTGATTAACTTTTCCAGCCTTGTGTTTCACAATGTTTTTCTCTGATCCCCATTAGCAGGGACACCTGACCTTGCAATCTAACTCGTTATGACCTTGCACCTTATTGTCTATGCGCACTGCACTTTCTCTGTAACTGGAACACTTTATTCTGCATTTTATTATTTTTTTGTTTTGTACTATTTCAATACACTGGTGTAATGAATTGATCTGTATGGACAGTATGCAACACATGTTCTTCACTGTACATCACTACATGTGACAATAATAAACCAATTTAGCAATTTAGTAATTTCAAAGATTATTAATCTCCTGCTGTCTGTGCCTCTTGCAGCCATGGCTTTAACATCTAAAAAGGGTGTGTACTGTAAGATTACAGCCTGGAGTACTATGAGAAGTCAGGGCTCCTTATCTAAGAAAGGAGATGCTGACATTGGACAGGGCCCACAGGAGGTTCACGAGAATGAATCTTGCAGTGAAGGGGTTAACATATTAGTAGAATTTCATGGCTCTGAGCCTGTACTTACTGTAGTTTAGAAAAATAAAGTGGGGGGAATCTCATTGAAAACTATCAAATATTGAAAGGCCTAGACTGAGTGGATGTGGATAGGATGCTTCCTATAGTGGGGGAGTCCTGGACCAGAGAGCACAGCATCAAAATACAAGGATGTCCCTTTAGAACAGAGATAATGATGAATTTCTTTAGCCTGTGGGTGTTGAATCTGTGAAATTCATTGCTACAAGTGGCTTTGGAGGCCAAGTCATTGGGTATATTTAAAGTGGAGGTTGATAGGGCCTTGATTAGTTAGGGTATCAAAAGTTATGGAGAGAAGGTAAGAGAATGGGGCTGTGGGGGGGGGGGGAGAATAATAAATAAGCCATGATAAAATGTTGGAGCAGTCTTGAGGGAAGAAATGGCCTAATTCTTCTCCTATGTCTTATGGTCTTACGATCCACTGATTAACGTGAATGACCAACATGTTATTGCGTTTGTTACATTGATAGCTTGGAGGGCCATTTTGTTAAAATGGAAGGATATATCTGCTCCTACTTTGTCACAATGGTTCTCTCAAGTGATGCAGTGTCTCAGTTTGGAGAAAATTAGAAGTCGAACCTTTGAACCTTTATTTGATTTTGAGAAGAGATGGGGCTCATTTGCTCGTTACTATCATTTCAGTTAACTGATAGATTTCCTCCACGATCTAAATGTAAATTTTGTTTTGATATATTTTTTTCTTCTTGTTGATGGTTTGATGTTTATTTTTAGAAGATTTCTATATGACGCCTGGCTCTGGGGTTGTGCCCTCAATGGGCTCTTTTTTTTCTCTCTTTTCTTGCTTAGTAGGGTTTTTTTATTCACAAAAATTTTCAATTTTTAAGTTAATTTTTTGAGGCATTGTAAGTGTTGTTACTTCGATGTACCTGTGTATTTTGGAATAATAATAATAATATAAAGATTTGAAAAGAAAAGTGAATTGATGGTTGGTGACTGGCATGGACTTGGTTGGACAAAAAGACTGTTCCCATGTCATATCTCTCTAGGACAGTGCATACAAATGGAAGTTGTCTGTGTAGGTCCCACCACCACAGTCAATGTTGGTGTGCTTCCAGAGAAGACTGCATCCCTCACAGTGGCTTTCCATCAGACCCTCTGAGCAAACCCATCTCATCAAATCACACCCACAGCAACTGATTGTCACCACTCGCTTCTTGGCCCGGATTCCCTGATCCATCCTCAGTTGAATCTGCTCCCAGATGATGTTCTATCCACTCTCTGCTCAGTGTCACTTATCTATTTCCATTACCTTGACCTGTGCAACATAAACTGACTGCGTGAAATTAGCTCTTCAAAGTTCAAAGTAAATTTGCTATTGAAGTACCTATATGATGCCATATATGTACAAACCTGAGATTCATTTTCTTGCAGGCACACTCAACAAATCCAATAACCATAACAAAATCAATGAAAGACTGCATCAACTAGGCGGACAACCAGTGTACAAAAACAACATACTGTGAAATAAAAATAATAAATAAATAAGCAATAAATATTGAGAGCATGAGGTGAAGAGTCCTTGAAAGTGAGTCCACAGGTTCTGTGAATAGTTCAGTGATGGGGTGAGTGAAGTTATCCACTCTGGTTCAAAAGCCTGATGATTGAGGGGTAATAACTGTTCCTGAACCTGGTGGTGTGAGTCCTGAGCCTCCACTACCTTCCTCCTGGCAGTGGTGAGCAGAGAACGTGATCTGGGTGGTGGGCGTCCCTGATAATTGATGCTGCTTTTATGCAACAGTGCTCTGTGCCAGTGTGCTCAGTGGTGGAGAGGGCTTGACCCATGATGGACTTTGCCATATCCACTGCTTTTTTCCGGTTTTTCCATTCAAGGGCATGGTTATTTTCATAGCAGGCTATGATGTGGCCCATCAGAATACTCTCCACCACATTTCTCAAAGTTTTAGATGTCATGCTGAATCTTCGCAACTTCTAAAGAAGTAGAGCTGCTGGCTTGCATAATCGCACTTACGTGCTAGGCCCAATACAGTTCCTCTGAAATGATAACGCTGAGGAATTTAAAGTTGCTATCATTCCCATCTCTGATCCCCCAAGGAGGACTGACTCATGGACCTCTGCTTTCCTTCTCCTGTAGTCCATAATCAGCTTCTTTGTCTTGCTGGCATTGAGTAAGAAGTTGTTGTTGTGGCACCAATCAACTAGATTTTCAATCTCTCTCCTGTATGCTGATTCATTACCACCTTTGATTCAACCAATGACCAAGGTGTTATCAGCAAACAAATATGGCATTTCCTCCATTCCAGTTGTCTAAGGCTTTTGAATTTGTTAAACATGAGAATCTTCTTTAGTTCCATCCAATATCCGAGTGTACAATGGAATTTTGCAGGTGCAAGGTGCACCACCCACTTCAGATTTAACATGCATCGCCAAATTTCTAAGCACCAAGTTCTCTGAAGTGGTGAGGAATGGGCTTGTACATTCACCGAAGAGAACAGATAGGCTGACTTTGGCCCAATGCACAGTGACACTAGTATTACCAAAATTTCTCAAAGCTCTTGTGGAAAGTAAGTCTGAAGTAGGTAGGTACCCAGGACTCAGAAATAAAACTTGAACTCAAAGACAAGAACGTGCAAATATAAGAGTGTGAGTTGTTGCTTCCAACTCACAACATAACTAACATGCACCATTTACAGCAAATCTTGCATCACTAATATAGGTAATTTTCTTTCATTTGTTTTGCAATATGCAAATTACAACAGCACATCAGCTGTGATTGATCTAGTCACCATTGGAGCGGAATTACAGCTCGTAGATTTGATGTGTGCTGGTAAACTTGGCACACTATAACTCAACTTCAATTTTTTACCTTCCTTTCCTTTTGCTTATTAAAAAGAGAAAGCGGCACCATCATAGCTTTAGTTCACTTTATATTTGACTTGATAACAGCAGTCGAGTATTTGTGCAGTTTATGACATGGCTATTGTAAGCTGCTGTGGCTGAAATAGGCTCGTGTACAGAAACTGTTATCACAGTAATAGTCCAATTCAAACAGAGGTCGTGCTGAGCACTGCGACTGAATAAATATTCTGCCTTTGTAAAAATAATTAGTTGTTATGGATTGGGTATTTTCTATTTTTGATCTTTCTTTACTACTTTAAATTGAGTTGATATTGATGGCAAAGAATTTGGAAACAAAATGCAGGGTGCAGGCAGCTGTGTCTGATTTGAAACTATAGAGTGGAAATTACTCAAGGAAAGGCTGTGAAATGAATATACTGAATTCATTTCTGTAATTTAAACATTCACATTAACACCTCCATCAAATAATGGGGGAGAAATTTCAACATGAGCTCGTTAAGAATTCATATGATAAGATTATAGATCCTAATTTTGAATCTATGCAAGAAAGAAACACTATTTTCAGAACCCTACTGAGTTAATTTCTGGTCTAATACTGAAAATCACTTTTCAGCCCACTTCATAATGTGATTCAATGGTTTGTTGGGATTTCAAACCCATCCATGTCTGGCGTTCATCTCTACTTAAAGCATAGAGTGCAGAAGTTCCCCTTTTATCTCTTCAGCTAATCTCTCTTTTAATGGTTTTTTTACTGAACCACTTTATCTGAAATATTTAGATCCACTTTAAAAGATGACCATAAAGGAGAAGTCTGGCAATGAAATAGTTCAGAAAGTGGTATTTCAAGTTCAAGTCTGGATCAGACTCATGGGCTCAGGATTTCTGCCAGAGTCTAATGACTTTCTTTGTTTAACATGATGGATAATTATACTTGGAGGTGTCACGGGTTCAATAACATTAACTCTGTAACATGTCACGTTGCTAAAGTTGTGTTCTTCAGAGCCGGGGGGGGGGGGGGGGGATGCTGAAGTAGTCCTGGGGATGAATAGAAGGACTTATACACTGTGATGTGACCATGAGAGAACCGAGGAGAATGGACCAGTGAGCATTCAAATGTGAAACATTTTGTGAGTAGTTTCAGGTCCCATATCTATGAAAGGATGTGCTGGCTTTGGAAAGGAGCCAGAGGAGGTTTAAAAGAATGCTATCAAGAATTAAAGGGTTAATGTATGAACAACATTTAATAGCTCTGGACCTGTACTCACTGGAAATAAGAAGAATGAGGGGGATCTCATTGAAATGTACTGAATATTGTAAGGCCTACATAGAATGACCATGGAGAGGATGTTTCCAATAGTAGGAAAGTCTAGGACCAGAGAGTACAGGCTGAGAATAGAATGACATTATTTTAGAACAGACATGAGGAGGAATTTCTTTAGGCAGAGAGTGCTGTGAAACTCATTGCTACAGACAGTTGTGGAGACCAAGTCATTGGGTATACTTAATGCAGAAGTTGATAGGTTCTGGATCCGTAAGGATGTCTAAGGTTATGGGGAGAAGGCAGGAGAATGGGGCTGAGAAGGATAATAAATTAGCCATGACCAAATGGCTAGCATTCTCAATGGGTCAACTAGCCAAATTCTACTCCTATGCCTTATGGTCTAATATGGTCTTGTTTTCCCCACTGATAAACAGCAAGAAAGCAGAAAGTGTATCTTGAAATATAAACATTTTGCTAGGTCTTCTCTTATACATGAAGTAGGTCTTTCCTTCAAAATGTTGGACTCATCCCTATACTTTTTTCCTAAAATATAAAATATTTTTTCCCATTTGATTTATGAATATTAAGAACGTTTTTGGGTAGACCTCTGCTTCCAGGTTTATCATGTTACACTTAATGACTTGTGTGTTTTATTTGGTTTAACTATTAATAGATTTATTAGGCACTAGGATAATAATCCATTTGTTTAGCGTGGCACTTTAATATGGAATTCCAATATGTGACATAAACAAATTTATCAAAAGTGATTAAATATTAGTGAATGGATTTGTACAAATACTGCAACAGGTGCAGGGGCCTTTACAAACTGTAGTGATTCTCTTTTCAGCCAGCAAAGTTTAATGATAGGGAATTTGAACTTCAAACATTCCTGCTGGGGCATTTCAATAGATCTGTGCTCCCAGCAAGAAAGCTGTACTCGAAGAGAAGAGTGGCTTGAAATAAGAACCACCACAAGGTACCATTTTTACCCTAGTCTCCTTTCCATGGGAGCACAATGAAGCGTTGTGATGGGTAACTGTAGATGTGTTTCTGATGATGACATGAAAGAATTGATATGTCTTATAAGGAGGTATCCAGGCAGAAATACATTTCAAAGAAATTGGATATATTGGGTTTGAGATGACAAAACTCAACCATTAGAACTGTAAGCTCATCATTCACTTGCACATTGGCTGAAGGAGCTCAACAGGTCAACCGACATTTGCGAAAGCAAAGGGATCGTTGATGTTTTGGGACGGGACCCTACGATCCAGGGTCCCAGGTCAAAATGTTACTCGCCCCTCTGCCTCCACAGCTTGTCTCTGCCCCACTGAGTTTCTCCAGTAGTTTGTTTCTTTTTCACTCCAGATTCCAGCATCTGAACTTTCTCGCGTCAACAGTGGCACAGCTTCCTCCTGTTCCTGCACCTCATCCTCTTTCGCTGATGGATATGGTTTATCACATTATTTCCATCAAGTGAGAGCACCTGTGCTTCCAGACTCCATCGGTGCAGGCTGTTTCCCTTTTGAAGTCTCTGAGTGCCCTGTCGTACTTGAGTACATAATCTTTGCTGTGGAATTCAAGTTTAGCTGGACATGCTGGTATTGAAATACTATCGCACAATGCGTGTTTAAAAGCACAAAGCCATTGGTTTTGACTGTAAAACTGAACATAAATTACAAGCACAAACTATGCAATTGTAGTGATGCAACTTAGCTCAAAATATTCTACTGGGTGCTTGCACATAGTTTGTGCATGGCTGATGCCACATTTAAACCCTGAACCCAATTGTTAACTCAACATAAGAACATAAGGAATAGGGGCAGGAGTAAGTCAGTTGGCATGTTGAACATGCCTGCTAATGGAATTTGTGTAGGTTCAGTGTAAAAATGGGTGCTGGGTGGTCAGGGTAGTCACAAGAAGATAAGGGTTGTAAAAAGATCTCTGCGATTTAGTAAGATCATGGCTGATCTGCCGGTGGACTCAGCTCCACCTGGCTGCCTTTTCCCCATAACCCTTAATTCCCCTGCTATGAAAAATGTTATCTAACTGTGTCTTAAATATATTTAATGAGGTAGCCTCTACTCCTTCCCTGGGCAGAGAATTCCACAGATTCACTACTCTCTGACCAAAGCAATCTCTCTTCATCTCCATCCTAACTCTATTCCCCCAAATCTATTTCCCTTAATTCTAGTCTCGCTTACCAGTAGAAACAACTTTCCTGCCTCTATCTTATCTATTAATTCTCAATGTATCTATAAGATCCCCTCTGACTGTGAAATAGACTCAGCAATATATAATTGGCACTCTCTTTAGATTTTGTGCCGGAAATCTAGACGTAACAGCAGAAACACACCCTGCTCCTGTTCTATTTGACAGGATTAGTCCCTTGCATATCCGCTAGTGAGTCATTTAGACATCCAGTCACTTTCCAGCTCAGGCCTTCGGCCAGCTTTTGGAAAACATCCTCTTGTTCTGGGTGAACAGAATCTGAAAGTTGTTTTACAACACTGCATATGCAGGCACTAAAAGTTGTCCAAAGGCAGAGAAGTTAGAAGAAAACGGATAGAGGCACAATATACCCCACCCATGGGTGTTGCAGGAACTCCTGTTTCGAGCTTTCTGAGGAACTTTGGCTTTAGGCTAAGTTTCTTAATCAGTGTTGACAGCCAGCTGTCATGTTCTGTAGTCAGAGCACCGTCATGTGCTTTCTGAGAGTGCACCCTCACTCTTTAATATAGTTTCATGATTGTTCTGGGCAGTAGCAGGTGACAGGGTACAATATATAGTTTGCTGTACACCGTGACAAGTGGAGATACCACAGGTGCTCTCCATTCACACCGAGGAAATCTCATCATTCATGTGAGCAGGAGTCACGGGCATACTCACTTGCCAGAACTGCAGGCTTCCTGAACATTCAGGTGTTAGACTGCATATCTGGTGCACCTGGCCCTGAACCCAGACTACTGCACGAACTGCAGAAGGTCTCCCTTTCTGACATACAAGAGTGTGGACTATCACCACTATAGGGTCGGGAAACACAACAGTGCCTTTACTTTTGGACAGTCAGCCATATTTAACTTGCAGTGATGGATGGATGGACGACTCAAAGAGCTATCTTCAGCTCTTTAATATGATTTCCTGACCAGATTAACTGCAGGCATGGGGCAGATCATGGTAAAGACTTCCACTAATGTACCCTGGACTGCTGCAGGGTGCCTAATAGTGCTGTCTGTGCACTGTCTCGGTCTGCTAGGTGCTTCAAAATTGAACCATCATTGATATCTTTCCTGTAGCTCGGTGACCAGAACTGCACAAAATACTCCAAATTAGACCTCACCTATGTCTTATATAACTTCAACATAACGTCCCAACTCCTGCACACAATACTTTGATTTATGAAGGCCAATGTGTGAAAAGTTCTCTTTCTGACCCTTATCCTATTTCGAGCATCCACCACCCATTTTTACACTAAACCTACACTAATTCCATTCTTCATTCTCCCTGTATTCTCATTCTACCACTCACTTATTCAAGATTCAAGGTAGTTTAATGTCGTTTTCAGTACATAAGTGTAAAGGAGAATGAAAAAAATTGAATTCAATGCAGCACAACAACAAAACACAATAAGATAAAGAACACAATAATAAGAAATACAATAAATATAAATGTAAATACACAAGATAGCTTATATACATACATTAATTGTATGTACATAAAATGAGATTAGGTACTGGAATGTATGCACATAAGGTAAAATTCTGACAGGAAATACTAATAAATGTGGGTGGGTTAGTGGGTGGAGCTGCTGATCAGTCTTACTGATTGGAGGAATTAACTGTTTTCAGGTTCAGAAGTCCTGCGTGGATGCTACATAGCCTCCTCCCTGATGGGAGTGGAACAAACAGTACATGAACAGGGTGGGTGGAATCCTTCATGAAATTTCTGGCCTTTCTCTGGCACCTTTCTGTATATAACCCTTTCAAGACAAAGGAGATGATAATGGATTTCAGGAGACATCGCCCCGCTATGTCTCCCCTCACAGTCCTCAGCAGTCCTGTGTCCACCGTGGAGAACTTCAGGTTCCTGGGAACCACCATCTCTCAGGATCTGAAGTGGGAGCAGAACATCAGCTCCATCCTGAAGAAGGCCCAGCAGCGGATGTATTTCCTGTGGCTCTTGAGGAAATACGGTCTGCCTCAGGAATTGCTGCTGCAGTTCTACACTGCAGTCATTGAGTCTGTCCTGTGCACCTCCATCATTGTGTGGTTTGGAGCCGCCACCAAGCAGGATAGAACCAGACTACAGCACACAGTGAGGACTGCCGAGTGCATCATTGGAGCCTCCCTGCCCTCTATTGTGGACCTGTACTCTTCCAGGTTGAAGAAGAGGGCGGGGAACATCATAAAGGACTCCTCCCATCCTGCGCACGGACTGTTTGATCTGCTTCCGTCTGGTAGGCGCTTCAGATCCCTCCAGACTAAGACTAATAGGCACTGGAGAAGTTTTTTCCCTACTGCGGTCACTTTGCTGAACAGTTAACTGCCGGTTAACTGCCGGCTAACTATTACTTGAATTGCACTACCTGTATGTATAATCTATATTTTCATTTATATTTATCATTATTATTGTTATGAGCAGAGAGACAACATCTGCCAGAAGTAAATTCCTTGTATGTGCATAGGTACTTGGCGATTAAAGTTTGATTCTGATTCTGATATGTCCTCAATGGCAGGTAGGCTAGTGTCAGTGATGCAATGGGCAGGTTTGACTACTCATTGTAGAGCCCTCCTGTCTGCAGTAGCGCAGTTTCTGTACCATATGGTGATGCAGCACGTTAGGATAGAACATAGAATGGTACAGCACAGGAACTGGCCCTTCAGCCCACACTCTTGTGCTGGACAAGTAGGGTGCTCTGTACTGTGCATCTGTAGAAGGCTGGGAGTATTGGTATGCGTAACCCAGGTCTCTTCAGCCTCCTCATAAAGTAGGGGACTCAGAAATTACACTTGCCAAATTAACCTATCAAATTTCACGCTTTGGGATGTGGCAGGAATCTAACTATGTAATCTTGGGAGAACACACAGACTGCACACATTCAGCACCAGACGTCAGGATTGAATCCAGCTGTAATTTATCGTGATAAGTTTCAAAAGTTCAAAGTGCAAAGTAAGTTTTATTATCAAAATCAAATATGTCACCATATACAACCCTGAGATTCATTTTCCTGTGGGCATACTCAGCAAATCTAAAGAATAGTAACTATAACAGGGTCAATAAAAAATTTACCGGAGTGCAGAAGCCAACAAACTGTCCAAATGCAAATATAAATAAATAGCAATTAATAAGGAGAACATGAGATAACAAGATAAGACTCCTTAAAGTGAGATCATTAACTGTGGGAGCATCTCAATGGATGAGCAAGAGAGTGTAGTTATCCCCTTCTGTTCAAGAGCCTGGTGGTTGAGAGGTAGTAACTGTTCTTGAACCTGGTGGTGCGAGTCCTGAGGCTCTTGTACCTTCTACCTGATGGCAGCAGTGAGAGGAGAGCATGACCTGGGTGGTGGGGATCCTTGATGATGGATGCTGCTTTCAGGTGGTAGAGTTTCATGCAGTTGTGCTTAATGGTAGGGAGGGCTTTACCCGTGATGTAATCCACTACCTTTTGTAGGATTTTCTGTTCAAAGGCATTAATGTTTCCATACCAGGCTGTGACACAGCCAGTCAATGCACTCTCAACTACACATCTATAGAGATTTTTTGTAGCCTGCTTAAGTAAAATGCTGGTGAGCCAACACAGATTTTCCGACCATTATAATCACAGAATCTTTGCCCAGACCTTTCCCTCCTCATACCAATACCACTTGTTCCCTCCCTGTCCTCTGGCATATGCTCCTATCCAGAAACACCCTTGTCTGTGCAGAATGATAGACAAGGCAAGAATAATCCTACTGTCGAACATTAGTAGAGAATATTTCTACTGTCCCGCACCCATATAAAAATAATGCATTTGAATAAAACCTAGTTAATTTGTCTGATGCCTTTTATTTTGAAAAGATCAGAAAATCATAGCCATGGTTTATAGATTTACAGGTCATATTTATGGTTTATGATTATTTTATGCTCATATATACAACATTATGGTAGCTTGTTAATTACATAGAAAATGGCATTGTTATTTTAGCAATGTCAGCTTTCTTCAAACTTCCACACATCACTTTGCACCAGACTAAAAAGCTCACTGCTTCTCAAAGCTTACTTTGTCAGAGTTCTTACTGCTTGTCAGAATCTTATCTCATGCAAAATAAAGGAAGTTGAACTGCTTACATATTTGTTTAGTTCGATAACATTTATGTAGCAGGATCAATGTGTTGATCTACGTTCTAGTTTGTGGCTAAGTAATTCATATCCTTGATAGGCTGGAGCCTAGTGTGTTGAAGTCAAAGGCGATCTTTACAGTAGAGCGAGCTTGGCAATGAGTGAAAGGTAATGTGTTCTGTTTTCATTGTTAGACTGATTTACAACATTGGCACTAACAGCAAATTAGATGAGGCCCTTCCGTTCTTACATTTAGGCAGGCTTCAAAAAGTGCAAGCTCCAATAATGTTATCATGCATCTTGGTGCATATGTCGAGCAAGAGATTTTAGCCAATAAAGTAATGACAGAAAATGATCAGACGCTTAATGCAGTTTCCATGAATTTGTTACCAGGTCCTCTGGTGCATGGGCAAATGCCGTGGTGTCTAGTGACAGGCAATTCATCTGCTGTAGTCATGTGAAAGTGAGGCCTGCTTGGATTCATCAGCAGCTGGATCCACTTTAAATTACCCTCATCCCCTGCACTCCATCCCAATGTACTGCCAAGATTCTGATCTGACTCTCCACCATCACCACCTTCATGTAGCCTGGCATGTTTTCCAGCTTCCAGGCCTCCCTCCTTAACAACAAGTGCCTGTAACCCCTGGCCTGTGGCCCTCAGTCACAGCACCTGAACCATTGGAGTTCCTCTGCTAGCTCCCCCATGCTGGATCAAAGAGAGGTGAGGCTTTCTTTGCAATCTTTGTTGTGCTAAGCATAATATCTTGAGCCTTTTTACCAACAGAGTTTTAGAGTAGGAACATGTAAGCATCCTAAGGGACCTAAAGTATCTTTCCTAGCCTGGCAGAACCTCCAGACCTACGAGAGTTTGACAGTGACTGATATAGTCTGTGGACACTGACATGCAACCTGAAAGACTCAGTGTACGAATATCCTATTGTTCTCAACAACACGTGTTTAAGTTGCTTCTTAGATCACTTGAAGCCTCTCCTCATAATGTTGCTATCAGTGTACATTTGCATTACAGTGCGGGCTCTGAAATGGAGGTGTAATAAAAAATTGAATGGCAATTAATACCGGTACTTCTGGTACACTTGGTGGCACTGGAGGCTATACCTGTCCATCACAATTATTTAACAAAAAAAAGCACAGCTGTAAGCTGACATCTGAGAAGGTTATGTTGACACAGAGCCATTAATCTGTTTTCTAAAGAAGACCACTTTGGAACAGGAGTTGGTTAGTGCCAACTGCTGAAGTGAAAGTCATACAGCCCTTAACACAACCTCAAGATGACCTAAAGTTTTTCACAATGTCTGAAGTACTTTAGAAATGTGGTCACTATTATAATGCCAGGAAGAGTGGCGCCAGTTTATGCAGAGTAATAAGCAGCAACGTGATCATGATAAATAGCACCCATAGCCTATCTTAAACTGTTTGATTTCTTCTAGCTTGGACCTGGGTGCCATCTTTCACTGGGAGATCAACTGAACTCCCTCCCAGCACAAAGAGCACGACCATAATTGGTTCGCCAGCTGTCGGGTGACTTGAAAGCTTTGTGGTATTGACAGGAACTATTACAAAGTAAAGTCTTATTTGTCAGTATTCTTTTCAAGTCTTATTTGAAGTTGTATTTTTATCTAATTAACACACAAAAGGTCACCCACATACAGTGATCCCTCCAATTTTTTTTACAGTTATGACGACCAACCATTGATCTGAGCAGGAATATTTTACACTGCCTGAAAACTGTGCAGCACTTGAAATGTTTTTTATAATATGCAAACTATCAATATTTAGAATGAAAACTGAAAAATCACATACAACAAATGTTGTGGACCTGTTTCTTTCTATTAATCCAATGGGCAAAGGCTTAATAACTTTTATTCGTGATAAATTAGTGACCCTATGGCGTGTCCCCTTAGATAAAATTAGAACGGCTTGGGAGCATGACTTAAATGTTTCTTTATCTGATGCGTTTTGGGACTCAATTCTCAAGTCAGTTAATTCAGCCTCTCTTTGTGCTCACCACTGTCTTTTACAGTTTATGGTTGTACATAGGGCTCACATGTCCAAATCTAAATTGTCCTGATTTTACCCTGACATTAGTCCTGTTTGTGATAAGTGTAAAGGTGGCGAGGCTTATCTTATCCATATGTACTGGGCCTGCTCTGGTCTAGAGAAATTTTGGAGAGAAGTTTTCTTAACCTTATCCCAATTGTCACTTCGAACCTAATCCTCTGATTGCTCTTTTTGGTACCTTGGGTGAGGCAGATATACATTTGAGTCTGACTAAATGTCAAACATTATCTTTTGCTTCTCTTTTGGCTAGACGCTTAATTCTTCTTAGGTGGAGAGATATTGCCCCATCCACCCCTGCTCAATGGCTTAATGATATTATGTCCTGTTTAGACCTTGAAAAAATTCACTACTCACTTCTCAACTTGGACATAAAGTTTCATAAGGTGTGGGGACCTTTTCTTGAATATTTTCATAATTCCTCTTTAGATTAAGTCTATTTTTTTAATCCCTTACCGTCAGCTTTTTTTTCTTTCTTTGGTAGTAGGCATTATTATTCTTTGTTTTTATTTTCATTTATAGTTTTGGGGGACTGAATGCTCCGATTCATATTTTTTACATCTTGCAATGGTTGGCCTGGAGTTCTTTTCTGTGGGGGGGGGGAGGATAATAACTTCACATGATTTTATTTTGGGTGCTTTTTCATCATTGTTTTGAATTATATTATTGAATGTTTATCTTGTACTGTATTAATCTTCATTTTGCTGTTGAGTTTTTTGCTGTAGTAATTGTAGAAATGCATAAAAAATCAATAAAAAATCACATACTTTTTAATTTATTTATCAATTGAAGGATGTAATGAAATAAAGTACAACAAAAAAGATCTTTAATGTTTTAAGCTTATAAGGTATCAGCATTCAGTGGGCTTCCATTCTGTGTTTATTGTTGCAATTTGTAACCGTGTTGTAACTTGAAACGCTGCCAGTGTAAAGATTTTGCAAAGTAAAGGTTGAGGTACATATATTATTTAGAAAATTAATTGATTATATTCATTAACAAATAATTAATTTTTGAGTATTTAACAATTATATGAACAAAGATTTCAAACTATATTAATATAATATCAAAATTATACTAAAATTATATAAAAGAAAATTCCAGCTGTGTGGCAACAAAGGCTATGTGCATCGGAACATTTCAGTTCCTAGGTGGCCGTGCACCTGCACAGCTTTGAGGGAACACTGCATGCATACAAGAACAAGTATGTACACAAAAGCACAAGTACATACAAACATAAGCACAAATACCCACACACACACACAAAACCAAACATGTGCACATAAACAGACACACACACACACACACACACACACACACACACACACACACACACACACACACACACACACACACACACGTTCTGTTTGCCACGTGGAGCACCTATTCTGGTGCCTGAAGCCCACTGTGACTGCAAACTGAAAACTCATGAATATGAATCAGTCACGTGTTGTGTGTTGATTATCAGGCACTGTTTCCCCTGAGGTTTCTGTGCATCAGTGTGTAGAGTTTATCATGTGTTGTACATGTGTGTGACTTCGGTAAAACTGAGTTCCCCTTTAAAAAACTTGGCCTGAGGTAAATGAACGTCTAAGCCAATTTGATCTGAGTGTCATTGGCCAAAGGGTATGTACTGACCTGGTCAATGAGAAAGTGGATAGGGTTTTCACTCACACCTGTATCTGCAAAACAATGTTATAGCCAGGCTGGACATATTCCAGATCTCTAGATGCCATCCTGCAGGTCCTCACTGCTGGCTCTAGCTTGACCACATACTTTATTGCGCTTGCTAACTGTGACTCCTCTCCCTGTTGGGGCAATAACAACTTACAATGCCGTTACGTGATGGTTGAGGAATATTTGTTCGTTCATTCAGCTCCAACTTTCCCTCCAAGTGCCCAAAGCGCAATGGGCTTCATCTTCCACTGAATATTGTTGCCGGAAGTGAGGCGAATGTCAGAAATATTGTCGGTTCTCAATAACCTGTTTGAAGACTGGAACAACTTCCAGGCATTGCTGTATGATAAATGAAATAATTATTTGAAGATGGTTTTAACTGAATTTGATACATTTAATCAAATATTGACACTTGTCAATTTTATTTAATACACAGGAAACCATCATTTGGATGACACATTTTCTTTGAAACCATTACAAAAATGTGGATCTGACAGAGAGTTTGTGAAAGAGGCAACCTCTTCTAACATTAAAACTGTCAGGTTCATGTGAGTCAGTGAAAAACAAATGGGAACAGATCAAATATGTATAGAAAATTATGAATAGGAGAGGTGGGCTAAATGCAGCAGGCTTTTTCCATTGAGATTGGGTGAGACTAGAATTGGAGGTTATTCTATCACTCTGACATAGCTTGAAAGCCATTAGAAGTGTGCCACAGTAGCATTACAGTTAGCAGAATGCTTTTATAGTGCTAGCAACCCACTGTCCACTGCTGTCTATAAGCAGTTTGTACATTTTTCCCAGAACCATATGGTGCTCTGGCTTCATCCCACACTCCGCAGGCCAAGATGCTTCTTCGGGACTGGAAAGGAAGGGGGAAAGTGGCAGAATTAAAAGGTAGGGGAGCGGAAAGAGGTTAGCTGGAAGGTGACAGACAAAGACAGCTGGGTGGTAAAGATCAAGGGCTAGAAAAGAAGGAATCTGATAGGAGAGGAACGTGGACCAGAGGAGAAAAGGAAGGAGGAGGAGATGCTGGGGGAAGTGACAGGCAGATAAGTAAAGATGAAAGGTCAGAGTGGGGTATTGATGAAGAGAGGAGGGGAGGATTTATTTTAAACCAGAAGGAGAAATCGATATCCATGCTATCTGGTTGGAGGCTACCCAAATGGAATATAAGGTGTTGCTCCTCCACCCTGAGGGTGGCCTCATCTTGGCAATGACATGACAGAATGGGAAAGTGAATTAAAATGTTTGCCTTTATAGGCCAGGCCATTGAGTGTAAGAGTTGGGCATCATGTTGCAACTCTACAAATATTGGTTGGACTTTATTTGAAATATTGTGTACAGTTCTGTTTGCCACACTACAGGTTCAACATGATAACACCAAGAGCATGTCAAAGACATTCATCGGGATGAACTGGACTGAATAGGACTACATCTAAGTTGAATGATTTTATGAGTTTGTTCCCAAGTTAGCATCAAAGCATTTACTTGGAAGTCCGTGAGAACTAAGGACTGAAATTCAAGCAATTGACTAAGACAGGTTATGCTGAGTAAATAGGCTGGACCACCTTGGTCTCTCCTCCAACAGGATCACAACCTTGTCATAGGGTTTAGAGGTTCTCATGCCTCAATGACCCAGAGAGCTATGTGGTCTGGAGTCAAGGTCTTGTGCTTTGGCTCTTGGTAGGGTCATCCATGCCAAGCATGTCAAAGGGTAGAGGCCAGACTAAGAGTGGTCCTCCAGGTTCAGGGGTTCAGCTCAGGGCTAACAGCCCTGACTGGTCAAAAACAATTGTTACAGGAACAGCCATGAAGAATCCTGTGCATTAGAGATGGAGGACACACATTGCTGCCCTAAATGCCAGCGGTGTAACGGGAGCCACAATAGCAACAACCTTGGTCTCTCAATGTCATGTGCTGAAGTAGGTAGGCAGCTGATGCAATAACCAAATCCACAGCAGACCCTCTGGAAGCCTTCATCCCCACTCCTTCAATGAGAAGGCCAAGTGCAATGATCATAAATCTTGCGGAAGCGGCACATGGGAACTCATTGGCTCATTTATAGAGAGACTGCATAAAGGTCAAGAAATATTTCCTTCCATTTAGTAAACTAGAGGCAACTGTCACAGTGTGATTAGCTCATGCAAACAAGGATAACAGAGATTTAGCATCTTCTTGTTGAACTGAGAAGCACGCTTATGATAAAGAATTCTTTATAACCTTGAGTATTTTATACATGTCTGCCACAAGTTCCCCTTTGGAGGCCATGCACAGTTTGGAAACCAAAGAATTACTAATGTCACCCATCGATTTTCATGGCATTGATGCAATGATTCAAGTTACGATGGAAATTCCTCTTAAGGCGACCTCAGAATGATAATATCTCATGAGCTGCTTTCCAGTGAGATTGAAGAAACTGGTGTTATTGGCGTGACACTGGCTACTGTGCATTGCCTCCAAAGAGAAACTTGTCACAAACATATAACACACTTAAAGTTATAAAGAATCACCCTCTCTTCCCTCCATTTCTCCTTCTCCTCTGCCTCCACTCTTCATATAATTTTACTAAACTGGCTCCAGTATTTCTTCCTGTACACTTGCAGTATTGGTTGGCTCTTGCTGTTCTGCTGCCTTTTTATTCATGATCTGACCACTCATTTTGTTTCTGCTCCTTGCTCTCAGCTTTCTGGTGAGCCTTTGCTTTAACCACTGCAACCTCTGCTGTCAGACTCACTGCTTCCAGCAGTTGTATTAGGTGCCCACACTGAATATCTGCCCCTGTTGATGTTACAAATCCTCATCGTGCCCATGCCATCAGACAATCATGCACCACCCCAAAAGCAGACCGTGTGTGTGTGTGTGTGTGTGTGTGTGTGTGTGTGTGTGTGTGTGTGTGTGTGTGTGTGTGTGTGTGTGTGTGTGTGTGTGTGTGTGTGTGTGTACTTATTTGCCCTTACTCAGTGCTTCTAGCAGAGCCACTAGTCCTGTCATCTGAGCTGAGTATCCCCTGACAGTGCTCTTGCCGTTAGTTCCTCCACCATGGCCAACCCAGTCCATGACTTCCTGTCTACGTACCTCCGAGACCTGACTATAAAAATTTCCTCTGCTTCCCCTTCCAAACGTGTTTCCCTCACATCGATATCTTCCTCTTAGATAGATAGATACTTTATTCATCCCCATGGGGAAATTCAACTTTTTTCCAAAGTCCCATACACTTGTTGTAGCAAAACTAATTACATACAATACTTACCTCCCAAGCTGCCCTTCTGCTCTCAGCCTCCCCACATGGTATGAGATTGTGCAGTATGAGTTATCCAATTATTTTGGGCATGGGGTGGGTCCCGGCCCGAGAACATATCAAAGTGACAGGGCCTGGGCACGAGAGCGAGGAATGACCTGCTGTTTGGCTGATGTAAGTGCCAGGCCAGATTGAAAAGTTCGGGGTATCGGGGCCAGAAGCGAAGGACGGGCAAAGTGAGGCCTGCTTGGATTCATCAGCAGCTGGATCCACTTTAAATTACCCTCATCCCCTGCACTCCATCCCAATGTACTGCCAAGATTCTGATCTGACTCTCCACCATCACCACCTTCATGTAGCCTGGCATGTTTTCCAGCTTCCAGGCCTCCCTCCTTAACAACAAGTGCCTGTAACCCCTGGCCTGTGGCCCTCAGTCACAGCACCTGAACCATTGGAGTTCCTCTGCTAGCTCCCCCATGCTGGATCAAAGAGAGGTGAGGCTTTCTTTGCAATCTTTGTTGTGCTAAGCATAATATCTTGAGCCTTTTTACCAACAGAGTTTTAGAGTAGGAGCATGTAAGCATCCTAAGGGACCTAAAGTATCTTTCCTAGCCTGGCAGAACCTCCAGACCTACGAGAGTTTGACAGTGACTGATATAGTCTGTGGACACTGACATGCAACCTGAAAGACTCAGTGTACGAATATCCTATTGTTCTCAACAACACGTGTTTAAGTTGCTTCTTAGATCACTTGAAGCCTCTCCTCATAATGTTGCTATCAGTGTACATTTGCATTACAGTGCGGGCTCTGAAATGGAGGTGTAATAAAAAATTGAATGGCAATTAATACCGGTACTTCTGGTACACTTGGTGGCACTGGAGGCTATACCTGTCCATCACAATTATTTAACAAAAAAAAGCACAGCTGTAAGCTGACATCTGAGAAGGTTATGTTGACACAGAGCCATTAATCTGTTTTCTAAAGAAGACCACTTTGGAACAGGAGTTGGTTAGTGCCAACTGCTGAAGTGAAAGTCATACAGCCCTTAACACAACCTCAAGATGACCTAAAGTTTTTCACAATGTCTGAAGTACTTTAGAAATGTGGTCACTATTATAATGCCAGGAAGAGTGGCGCCAGTTTATGCAGAGTAATAAGCAGCAACGTGATCATGATAAATAGCACCCATAGCCTATCTTAAACTGTTTGATTTCTTCTAGCTTGGACCTGGGTGCCATCTTTCACTGGGAGATCAACTGAACTCCCTCCCAGCACAAAGAGCACAACCATAATTGGTTCGCCAGCTGTCGGGTGACTTGAAAGCTTTGTGGTATTGACAGGAACTATTACAAAGTAAAGTCTTATTTGTCAGTATTCTTTTCAAATCTTATTTGAAGTTGTATTTTTATCTAATTAACACACAAAAGGTCACCCACATACAGTGATCCCTCCAATTTTTTTTACAGTTATGACGACCAACCATTGATCTGAGCAGGAATATTTTACACTGCCTGAAAACTGTGCAGCACTTGAAATGTTTTTTATAATATGCAAACTATCAATATTTAGAATGAAAACTGAAAAATCACACACTTTGTATGTGAAAAATCACATACAACAAATGTTGTGGACCTGTTTCTTTCTATTAATCCAATGGGCAAAGGCTTAATAACTTTTATTCGTGATAAATTAGTGACCCTATGGCGTGTCCCCTTAGATAAAATTAGAACGGCTTGGGAGCATGACTTAAATGTTTCTTTATCTGATGCGTTTTGGGACTCAATTCTCAAGTCAGTTAATTCAGCCTCTCTTTGTGCTCACCACTGTCTTTTACAGTTTATGGTTGTACATAGGGCTCACACGTCCAAATCTAAATTGTCCTGATTTTACCCTGACATTAGTCCTGTTTGTGATAAGTGTAAAGGTGGCGAGGCTTATCTTATCCATATGTACTGGGCCTGCTCTGGTCTAGAGAAATTTTGGAGAGAAGTTTTCTTAACCTTATCCCAATTGTCACTTCGAACCTAATCCTCTGATTGCTCTTTTTGGTACCTTGGGTGAGGCAATATACATTTGAGTCTGACTAAATGTCAAACATTATCTTTTGCTTCTCTTTTGGCTAGACGCTTAATTCTTCTTAGGTGGAGAGATATTGCCCCATCCACCCCTGCTCAATGGCTTAATGATATTATGTCCTGTTTAGACCTTGAAAAAATTCACTACTCACTTCTCAACTTGGACATAAAGTTTCATAAGGTGTGGGGACCTTTTCTTGAATATTTTCATAATTCCTCTTTAGATTAAGTCTATTTTTTTTAATCCCTTACCGTCAGCTTTTTTTTCTTTCTTTGGTAGTAGGCATTATTATTCTTTGTTTTTATTTTCATTTATAGTTTTGGGGACTGAATGCTCCAATTCATATTTTTTACATCTTGCAATGGTTGGCCTGGAGTTCTTTTCTGTGGGGGGGGGGGGGGGAGGATAATAACTTCACATGATTTTATTTTGGGTGCTTTTTCATCATTGTTTTGAATTATATTATTGAATGTTTATCTTGTACTGTATTAATCTTCATTTTGCTGTTGAGTTTTTTGCTGTAGTAATTGTAGAAATGCATAAAAAATCAATAAAAAATCACATACTTTTTAATTTATTTATCAATTGAAGGATGTAATGAAATAAAGTACAACAAAAAAGATCTTTAATGTTTTAAGCTTATAAGGTATCAGCATTCAGTGGGCTTCCATTCTGTGTTTATTGTTGCAATTTGTAACCGTGTTGTAACTTGAAACGCTGCCAGTGTAAAGATTTTGCAAAGTAAAGGTTGAGGTACATATATTATTTAGAAAATTAATTGATTATATTCATTAACAAATAATTAATTTTTGAGTATTTAACAATTATATGAACAAAGATTTCAAACTATATTAATATAATATCAAAATTATACTAAAATTATATAAAAGAAAATTCCAGCTGTGTGGCAACAAAGGCTATGTGCATCGGAACATTTCAGTTCCTAGGTGGCCGTGCACCTGCACAGCTTTGAGGGAACACTGCATGCATACAAGAACAAGTATGTACACAAAAGCACAAGTACATACAAACATAAGCACAAATACCCACACACACACACAAAACCAAACATGTGCACATAAACAGACAAATGCAAACACACACACACGCACACACACACACACACACACACACACACACACACACACACACACTTCATCAAATGGAAGGAAAAGCAATGGTAAATCTGTGGAAATCTTTAACACTGCAATGGTCCATGGGACTGGTAGTAAACTGAAGTGGGAGGAAACTTTCAAACTCTGATCAGAAAGCTGAAGATTCCACACAGCCAATGCTTAAAAGTTAACAGATCTGTTGGCTTTCCAGTAAGGTATAGGAGCAGATATAGGTTATTTGTTCCATCTTGCCTGCTGCACCATTTCATCATGGCTGATCCATTTTGTTTCTCAGCCCATCTCCTGCCTTCTCCCCGTATTCCCTCATGCCCTGAATAATCAAGAATCTATCAACTTCTGCCTTAAGTATACCCAATGACTTTGCCTCCACAGTCACCTGTGGCAACGAATTCCACAGATTAACCACTCAAGAAATTCCTCCTCATCTCTGTTCTAAATAGATGTCCCTCTATTCTGAGGCTATGTCCTCTCACCTTAGACTCCCCTACCATAGGAAATATCCTCTCCACATTTCCTCTATTGGGGCCTTTCAACATTCGAAGGGTTTCAATGCGTTCATCCTCATTCTTCTGAATTCCAGTCAGCATAATCCCAGAGCTATCAAATGCTCCTCATATGACAAAACCTTTCAATCCAGAATCATATTCGTAAACCTTCTCGGAACCTTCTCCAATGTCTGCCCATCCTTTCTTATATAAGGGGGCCAAACCTATGAGATCTCAGCAGTGCTTTATAAATTCTCAACATTACATCATTGCTTTTATATTCTAGCCCTCCTGAAATTTATGCTGACATCACATTTGCCTTCCTCACCATTGTCTCAATCTGCAAATTAATCTTTAGAGAATCCTGAATGGGAGTTCCCAAGTCTCTTTGCTCCTCAGATATTGAGAATATAGTCTACAATTTTATTTCTTCTACCATAATGCTGACCATACACTTCAAGGCACTGTTTTCCAGCTGCCACTTCTTTGTCTATTCTCCTAATCTGTCTGTTTTTCTGTAGCCTTTCTACTTCCTCAACACTACCTGTCCCTCCACCTATCTTTGTATTATCTGCAAACTTGGCCACAAAGCCATTAACTCTGTCATTCAAGCCATTTATATATAATGTAAAAAGAATCAGACTCAATACTGACCCCTATGGAATGCCAGTAGTCGCCAGCAGCCAACCAGAAAAGGCTCCTTTTATTCCAAAACTTTCCTTCTGCCAATCAGCCAATTTTCAAGAATCTTTCCTGTAATAGTATGGGCTCTTATCTTGTTGGCAGCCTCATGTGTGGCACCTTGCCAAAGGCCTTCTAAAATTTCAAGTGAACAACAGCCGCTAGTTCTCCTTTGTCTATCCTGTTTGTTATTGCTTCAATGAATTCCAATGGGTTTGTGAAGCAAGATTTTCCTTTAAGGAAGCCATGCTGACTAAGGCCTATTTTATCATGGGCATCATTGCTTCTAATCGATTCCAACATCTTCCCAACCACTGAGGTCAGACTAACTGGCCTAAGGTCTGGAGTTTGCATTTCCTGAGGGAAAAGTACTGGGAGGACTCACTTAATTTCCATCATTAATGCCATCCCTAAACAATTATGATGTCCCAATACCACCTTAGTAAATGTAGATTTGAGACTGAATGCAAGTTGTTCCAGTCCAAGTGTATGTAACCACCATTACATGAACATGTGACTGGAAGTCCAGTTTGATTCCAGTTTTTGCAATGCTGTCCTGGTGGACCTCTCATCCTCCATCTTCCATAAACTTGAAAAGGTCCAAACCTCAGCTGTCTGAACTTCTACTCTCAGCAAACTCTTCATGCTTGGCCCACATTCATTGTGAAATATTACTTAAGTTTTCATTGGCCTTCAATAGTGTAATCTCCTCCACTCCTACAGCATTCAAGATCTCTGCATTTGTCTCATTCAATTCTTTTGGGTGTCACCAGCTCCAGTTACTCTATCACTCATGGCTGCAGGCTTGGCAGGAATTCCTTCCCAGTTCCTTTCTCTCTCTCCTCCTTAAAACCTACCAACATATCTGGAGCAAACACGAGGAATTCTGCAGACGCTGGAAATTCAAACAACACACACACAAAATACTGGTGGAACACAGCAGGCCAGGCAGCATCTATAAGGAGAAGCACTGTCGACGTTTCGGGCCGAGACCCTTCGTCAGGACTCAGATATATCTGGAGTCAAAGTTCCTTTGCTAATGTTCTTATGATGTTCCAATATGGGATATTCAACATGAAAATTCCTATGTAAATGGAATGTGGTGTTGCTGTTTTACTGCTAGTGTAACATTTGTAAAATCCAGCAAAAGAGAAGAAAAATAGGACCTAATGTCAGGTGAAAGAGCACAGAAGAATCAACATCATTCCCATTCTGACATGTCACTCCATGTTCTCCTCTTGTGCCAAGATGAGGTCATTCTCAGGGTGGAGGAGCAACACCTTATATTCTGCCTGAGTAGCCTCCAACCTGATACATGAATATCAGAATCAGAATCAGAATCAGAATCAGACTTTAATCGCCAAGTACCTATGCACATACAAGGAATTTACTTCCGGCAGATGTTGTCTCTCTGCTCATAACAATAATAATGATAAATATAAATGAAAATATAGATTATACATACAGGTAGTGCAATCCAAGTAATAGTTAGCCGACAGTTAACCGGCAGTTAACTGTTCAGCAAAGTGACCGCAGTAGGGAAAAAACTTCTCCAGTGCCTATTAGTCTTAGTCTGGAGGGATCTGAAGCGCCTACTAGACGGAAGCAGATCAAACAGTCCGTGCGCAGGATGGGAGGAGTCCTTTATGATGTTCCCCACCCTCTTCTTCAACCTGGAAGAGTACAGGTCCACAATAGAGGGCAGGGAGGCTCCAATGATGCGCTCGGCAGTCCTCACTGTGCGCTGTAGTCTGGTTCTATCCTGCTTGGTGGCGGCTCCAAACCACACAATGATGGAGGTGCACAGGACAGACTCAATGACTGCAGTGTAGAACTGCAGCAGCAATTCCTGAGGCAGACCGTATTTCCTCAAGAGCCGCAGGAAATACATCGGCTGCTGGGCCTTCTTCAGGATGGAGCTGATGTTCTGCTCCCACTTCAGATCCTGAGAGATGGTGGTTCCCAGGAACCTGAAGTTCTCCACGGTGGACACAGGGCTGCTGAGGACTGTGAGGGGAGACATAGCGGGGGGATGTCTCCTGAAATCCACTATCATCTCTTTTGTCTTGAGCGTGTTCAGCTCCAGTATCCAATATCGATTTCTCCTTCCAGTAAAAATTCCCCTCCCTCCTCTCTCTTTCTCTATTCCCCATTCTGACTTTTCACCCTTTCTCAACTGCCTATCAAAACAAAATTAAAGTCCAATAAAATTAAAACATCAAGGGCAGCTAACTGGGAAAGCAATTTTCAATACTGTAATTTGTTTATAGAGGTGGCTGTGGCCATGACATGAGCTGCACCAACATCATTTAATGTGAGTCAGAGTGATGAGTGAGAAAGGGGATTTATTTATAGAGGACTGCAGAAAAAAGAGAAGCATTCAAATCTGACGAATCTAAATCCTCATATTTGCCTCTCCCAAAAAAAAGCACATGACCTCTGCTGGAAAAGCCAATCAAATGAAACATGAGAGTTGGTAAGTGGCAATTGGCCTTGCACTTGTGCCTGTCGGCTATACTCAGGATCTGTTTAGTGTTGACTGGCAGGAAGACGCTTGCTGTAATCTTACAACTTCAACAACCGTAGGGAAGGTCTAATTCCTGCATTACTCTGCACAGTAACAAAAGCAAAACTTGTAAAGCAAATCCCTTTCAGAATTTTCAGATACAGTATGCCAAAGTGACAGCAAAGTTCTTTTGAAATTTTGCCACAAGTACAATTGGAATGCAGTACAGTAGTTTATTTTCGCACAACGAAAGCCTTCAAACAGCAGTGTGATAACAGCAAAATACTAGGCCAGAAAGCTATTCAAAATGTGAAAGATCAGCTTGAGGACCATCTATGCTTTGCTATAAATGCAGAATACTTATTGCGTTACCTATCCATTTAGAACAGAACAGAGATGCTGCAGCCCAGCATGACCAAGCTGACCTTCAGGCATCAATTCTATACTAATTCCATTTACCAGCACATGATCCCAAGGCTTCAATGCTTATGTTTTAGACCCAATGACCCTGGACTTTGTGTGTGTATGGGAGCACATGCCACATAGTAGACCTGTGAAGCATCACAGAAACAGTTCTTTTAGCATATTGAGATAGAGCCCAACTGATTTGCACTAGTCTTCATCAATTCAAGTCAAGTTTATGTCATTTAACTCTGTTCATGTACACCACTAAACAAGACACTTCTCTGGACCAGTAGTACACATAACACACAATAACTTAGGAAAGTAGGAATAAAATCTACAAATGAATTATGCATAATAAGTAAAGTAAAATGCCTATATTAAATATTGTAGGGTACAGAACAAATTAACCAGTGACACTTCAAATGCACTGTGACAGGGAGTTCAATAGCCTAATGGCCTGGGGCAAGAAACTGTTTCCCATCCCGACCATTTTGTCTTAATGCATTGGAGTCTCCTGCCTGATGGTAGAAAGTCATCTATGTGGCGTTCACACGTTCTCCCTGTGACAACGTGTTCCTCCCTCACGTGCTGTAGTTTCCTCCACATCCCAAAAGTGTGCAAGTTGGTAGAGTGGGATCCTTGATAACCCTAAGGACCCTGTGTACTCAGTGCTCCTGATAAATGTCCCCAATGGATGGCAGGGAGATGCCTTCTCATCCTCTCAGCCATTCTCACAGTCCTTTGTTGGGACTTCTCGTCTGATGCTCTGCTGCTTCCATACCAGATGGAGATGCAACTGCTCAGGATGCTCTCAATGGTGCTCCTATAAAATTCAGTTAAGATAGGTGGTGGGGGAAGAGCCAAGTTTGCCATGATCTCAATAGACAGTTCCCTTTTCCTTCACATTTCTATCAACTTCCCTCAGATTCAGCCACTTACCAACAAACCAGGGGCAATTTACAACGGCCAACTACCTTACCAACCAGAATACTTCTTGCATGCCGTCACAGAGAGAACATGTGAATGCCGCACAGATGGCAACCGAGGCTGGAATCAAACCTGGATCTCCGGCATTGCGAAGTTGTGACTCTACTAGCTATACCACTGTTTCGCCCCCTTGTCTTTGCAATTTGCTAACATAGGGTGCGGGAGAGACAAATTGAAGCCGAGATCAGGGAGGTAGATAGAAAAGTATTGGAAAAGTTTACAGTGAGGGTCGCAGGGAGAAGATCCTGGAAAGGTAGAATATTGGAGATGCGAGCGAATCAGGGAGAGAGAAATTATAGTGAGAAGTTCATTGGGAAGAAAACTGATTGGAGATGGAGATCTTCTGGAGAGAAAAAGGTTGGAGTGGGTTGTGAGAGGACAAGTGGGGCTTGGGAAGCTGAAGTGAATTGTGAATTCCTCTTTGTAGGAAGGGGCTAGAGAGAAGTCCATGGTGGATTCTGGAGAGAAGATTTGGTGTGGGTGTAACTGGAAGGAGGTGATTGGAAAGTGAATTGCAAAGCCTGGAAGTGGCTGAGGAGGAACATAGAGATGTGGATGCTGAGGAAGGAAATCAGAGATTTAGCAATAATAGAGAAGATTGGATGGAGGGGTGGAGATATGACCAGTGAGCCAGAGATAGGTAAACTAGGTTAGGGGTACAGAGAGCTCCAAGGTGCTATAAGGATGTTGGAATGTTGGGAGGGTGACAGTGGGGAGCAGATTCCAATTGTAGAGGCTGGAGTTTTTGGAGGCAATCACATAGGATATAAATTGAAAATAGCAATTTGGCTCAGGCAGGAGCCATTGTGGAAGAATCTTCCTGTTGGACTTCCCAACACAGGCCCAGATAGGCTCATTAAATAATATAGGAGATGATCTTGTCTGGTGACAGCCTATTCTGGTGCCTGAAGCCCACTGTGACTGCAAACTGAAAACTCATGAACGTGAATCAGTCACGTGTTGTGTGTTGATTATCAGGCACTGTTTCCCCTGAGGTTTCTGTGCATCAGTGTGTAGAGTTTATCATGTGTTGTACATGTGTGTGACTTCAGTAAAACTGAGTTCCCCTTTAAAAAACTTGGCCTGAGGTAAATGAACGTCTAAGCCAATTTGATCTGAGTGTCATTGGCCAAAGAGTATGTACTGACCTGGTCAATGAGAAAGTGGATAGGGTTTTCACTCACACCTGTATCTGCAAAACAATGTTATAGCCAGGCTGGACGTATTCCAGATCTCTAGATGTCATCCTGCAGGTCCTCACTGCTGGCTCTAGCTTGACCACATACTTTATTGCGCTTGCTAACTGTGACTCCTCTCCCTGATGGGGCAATAACAACTTACAATGCCGTTACGTGATGGTTGAGGAATATTTGTTCGTTCATTCAGCTCCAACTTTCCCTCCAAGTGCCCAAAGCGCAATGGGCTTCATCTTCCACTGAATATTGTTGCTGGAAGTGAGGCGAATGTCAGAAATATTGTCGGTTCTCAATAACCTGTTTGAAGACTGGAACAACTTCCAGGCATTGCTGTATGATAAATGAAATAATTATTTGAAGATGGTTTTAACTGAATTTGATACATTTAATCAAATATTGACACTTGTCAATTTTATTTAATACACAGGAAACCATCATTTGGATGACACATTTTCTTTGAAACCATTACAAAAATGTGGATCTGACAGAGAGTTTGTGAAAGAGGCAACCTCTTCTAACATTAAAACTGTCAGGTTCATGTGAGTCAGTGAAAAACAAATGGGAACAGATCAAATATGTATAGAAAATTATGAATAGGAGAGGTGGGCTAAATGCAGCAGGCTTTTTCCATTGAGATTGGGTGAGACTAGAATTGGAGGTTATTCTATCACTCTGACATAGCTTGAAAGCCATTAGAAGTGTGCCACAGTAGCATTACAGTTAGCAGAATGCTTTTATAGTGCTAGCAACCCACTGTCCACTGCTGTCTATAAGCAGTTTGTACATTTTTCCCAGAACCATATGGTGCTCTGGCTTCATCCCACACTCCGCAGGCCAAGATGCTTCTTCGGGACCGGAAAGGAAGGGGGAAAGTGGCAGAATTAAAAGGTAGGGGAGAGGAAAGAGGTTAGCTGGAAGGTGACAGACAAAGACAGCTGGGTGGTAAAGATCAAGGGCTAGAAGAGAAGGAATCTGATAGGAGAGGAACGTGGACCAGAGGAGAAAAGGAAGGAGGAGGAGATGCTGGGGGAAGTGACAGGCAGATAAGTAAAGATGAAAGGTCAGAGTGGGGTATTGATGAAGAGAGGAGGGGAGGATTTATTTTAAACCAGAAGGAGAAATGGATATCCATGCTATCTGGTTGGAGGCTACCCAAATGGAAAATAAGGTGTTGCTCCTCCACCCTGAGGGTGGCCTCATCTTGGCAATGACATTGACAGAATGGGAAAGTGAATTAAAATGTTTGCCTTTATAGGCCAGGCCATTGAGTGTAAGAGTTGGGCATCATGTTGCAACTCTACAAATATTGGTTGGACCTTATTTGAAATATTGTGTACAGTTCTGTTTGCCACACTACAGGTACAACATGATAACACCAAGAGCATGTCAAAGACATTCATCGGGATGAACTGGACTGAATAGGACTACATCTAAGTTGAATGATTTTATGAGTTTGTTCCCAAGTTAGCATCAAAGCATTTACTTGGAAGTCCGTGAGAACTAAGAACTGAAATTCAAGCAATTGACTAAGACAGGTTGTGCTGAGTAAATAGGCTGGACCACCTTGGTCTCTCCTCCAACAGGATCACAACCTTGTCATAGGGTTTAGAGGTTCTCATGCCTCAATGACCCAGAGAGCTATGTGGTCTGGAGTCAAGGTCTTGTGCTTTGGCTCTTGGTAGGGTCATCCATGCCAAGCATGTCAAAGGGTAGAGGCCAGACTAAGAGTGGTCCTCCAGGTTCCGGGGTTCAGCTCAGGGCCAACAGCCCTGACTGGTCAAAAACAATTGTTACAGGAACAGCCATGAAGAATCCTGTGCATCAGAGATGGAGGACACACATTGCTGCCCTAAATGCCAGCGGTGTAACGGGAGCCACAATAGCAACAACCTTGGTCTCTCAATGTCATGTGCTGAAGTAGGTAGGCAGCTGATGCAATAACCAAATCCACAGCAGACCCTCTGGAAGCCTTCATCCCCACTCCTTCAATGAGAAGGCCAAGTGCAATGATCATAAATCTTGCGGAAGCGGCACATGGGAACTCATTGGCTTATTTATAGAGAGACTGCATAAAGGTCAAGAAATATTTTCTTCCATTTAGTAAACTAGAGGCAACTGTCACAGTGTGATTAGCTCATGCAAACAAGGATAACAGAGATTTAGCATCTTCTTGTTGAACTGAGAAGCACGCTTATGATAAAGAATTCTTTATAACCTTGAGTATTTTATACATGTCTGCCACATTCCCCTTTGGAGGCCATGCACGGTTTGGAAACCAAAGAATTACTAATGTCACCCATCGATTTTCATGGCATTGATGCAATGATTCAAGTTACAATGGAAATTCCTCTTAAGGCGACCTCAGAATGATAATATCTCATGAGCTGCTTTCCAGTGAGATTGAAGAAACTGGTGTTATTGGCGTGACACTGGCTACTGTGCATTGCCTCCAAAGAGAAACTTGTCACAAACATATAACACACTTAAAGTTATAAAGAATCACCCTCTCTTCCCTCCATTTCTCCTTCTCCTCTGTCTCCACTCTTCATATAATTTTACTAAACTGGCTCCAGTATTTCTTCCTGTACACTTGCAGTATTGGTTGGCTCTTGCTGTTCTGCTGCCTTTTTATTCCTGATCTGACCACTCATTTTGTTTCTGCTCCTTGCTCTCAGCTTTCTGGTGAGCCTTTGCTTTAACCCCTGCAACCTCTGCTGTCAGACTCACTGCTTCCAGCAGTTGTATTAGGTGCCCACACTGAATATCTGCCCCTGTTGATGTTACAAATCCTCATCGTGCCCATGCCATCAGACAATCATGCACCACCCCAAAAGCAGACCGGCTGTCTGTGTACAGTGTGTGTGTGTGTGTGTGTGTGTGTGTGTGTGTGTGTGTGTGTGTGTGTGTGTGTGTGTGTGTGTGTGTGTGTGTGTGTGTGTGTGTGTGTGTGTGTGTGTGTGTGTGTGTGTGTACTTATTTGCCCTTACTCAGTGCTTCTAGCAGAGCCACTGGTCCTGTCATCTGAGCTGAGTATCCCCTGACAGTGCTCTTGCCGTTAGTTCCTCCACCATGGCCAACCCAGTCCATGACTTCCTGTCTACGTACCTCCGAGACCTGTCTATAAAAATTTCCTCTGCTTCCCCTTCCAAACGTGTTTCCCTCACATCGATATCTTCCTCTTGCTCTATTTCCATTTGGCGTTTATGTGCCTTCCCCTCTGTTTGGACAATGCTTGTGGCTTTATTCCAGTGCTTCTTACTGTAGTCACTGACTTGCCTTTGGGGATAAGAACTACCTCCCAAGCTGCCCTTCTGCTCTCAGCCTCCCCACATGGTATGAGATTGTGCAGTATGAGTTGTCCAATTATTTTGGGCCTGGGGTGGGTCCCGGCCCGAGAACATATCAAAGTGACAGGGCCTGGGCACGAGAGCGAGGAATGACCTGCTGTTTGGCTGATGTAAGTGCCAGGCCAGATTGAAAAGTTCGGGGTATCGGGGCCAGAAGCGAAGGACGGGCAAGTGTTCAGCTCGCTGCTTGTGAGGTTACTCATTTCTGTGCTGAACTGAAGCCCTGGCCTACAATTAACGGGCTCCTGGACCAGCTGCAGTGATGAACTGGCTTCATGGCTATACACTCATTTTTGCTTTGTTGTCATTGTTTGCATGATTTGTTTATTTTTCTGCACATTGTATGCTTGACTGTCTTCTCTTTTAAATGGCATCTATTGTCTTTTTGTTTTCTGGCTGTCAAGAAGACGATGAAGCTCAAGGATGTATATAGTGTACATACCTCGATAACGAACGTACCTTGAACTTTGATAACAATACGTTTGCTTGCTCGCGCTGCCCACGCTGCACAGTCTAATGCTGCTACACAGTGAGGACGTCCTGTTTCAACAGGTGCCGGCTTTATTGAATAATATGCCACTGGTCTTCTTGTGTCCCCATGGGCCTGCTCCAGCATGGCCATGTAATACCCTCCCTCACTGCTACAGTAAAGGTGAAAGGGGCAAGTTGCATCAGGTAACCCTAGTGCAGGTGCAGAGACCAGGGCTCTCTTGCTATCTGTAAAGGCCTTTTCATCATATGGCCCCCATTTTACTTCCCTCCTGTATCAGAGCCGCTAATGTTGAGAGCCCTAGTGTGAATTTACAGCAGTAATTGAATAGACACATTGCCTTCCTCACCCCCGTTACATTGACTGGCGGGGCATGGAGCAGACTGCAGAACATCTGTTATCTGGGTTTTTCCTCCTCGGTGAAATTGTGTATCCAAGGTACTGTACAGTCTCTTTCCCGATCTGAGCCTTGTGTGAGCTGATTTTAAACTCCTCATCTCGCAGTATTTCTAAAACACCGGATATCACGCCCTAGTAACTTGCTTCATCCTCTGAGGCGATTAATAGATTATTTACTGCACGTAGTGTAAGATTAGCATGTGGTATGGTGCTAAATTGAACTTTCCCAAAGTCTGCACCATGACTTTATGAAAAATGGCTGACCTATTGCTGAACCTCTGGGGAAGTCTGTTCCACGTACACTGCTACCCACACAGGGTGAAGGCAAATTGGTCTTGGGACTCAGGTGCTAATGGGAGTCTCAGAATCCATTAGCAATGTCCAGGACTGAAAAAAATATGATGTTCTGGAGACACACCATTCAGGACGATGGCAGACCTGGCCACAATGGGATGACATCTTGGTGTGGTCTTATTGAGGGTGGTATATTGTTAACCAATATGATCCATTTGGTTTCTTTACTGGCCATGTAGATGAGCTAGTGTTTGATGAACTCCCACTTAGTATTCCCTGGAGTTTTATCTCTGTCCTCTGGACAGCTCTCAGTGCATCAGCTCTTATGGAATATTGCTTATGGGTTTTATGCAGATACCCCTCTATTCGCTTCACCTGATCACAGTCTTGCTCATATCTAGCCCATATTTCTGTGAACTGCTGACAAAGTAACACATAGACATTAATTTGACTCTAGTCCTTGATGACAGGAGCTGCCGTGGCTGTACTAGCCGGGTTGTGTACTCTGTTGGTTGTATATGCTCTCTGCCCCTGACTTTCCATGTTATTTCCCTCTTTTTGAAGTCTATGGCAGCCCCTGCACCTCTCAGTATTTCTTTACCAAGTATGATACCCTCATTAGCTGGACAGACCCACAAATACGCCAGAAGTTGCACTCCACCGATATTGCTTCTTTCTGACGTCATTGTTCTTTCCCCTACATCTGTAATATAAACACCCTCTCCAGTCATCGGCAAGGGTAGGTCAGTATTCCATACCGATGCCCCTGTGTCCACTAATGTATTGCATTGCCAGCCCCCTAACAATGCTGTTGTGTACATCAGTGGGTCACCAGTGCTGACAATAGGGGCTGCCACCAGCTATTTGTCTGACCCTGAGGCTGTCATTACCAGTCCTATAATCTGGTCAGCAGACAGATTGAACTGAGAGAGTACTGTTGGCGTTGGGGACTTGGGATCTGTTGTGATCTCTACCTGTGTTGGTGGGTGACTGTCACGTTTCCTTCCCCTGTTAGGACACTCTCTCCAACAGTATCCTGGGAGACCACAGCTGTCACATATTATCTCCTCTGCCCTTCTCTGTCTAGTGCGGCAGTCCCTCACGAGGTGCCCTGGTCAGCAGCAAGCAAAGCAAGGTCCATGCTTCTTCACAGCAGATACATCTGCTACAGCCACCTTATGATCCCTCTTCTCTCTCCTTCGATCTACTTTCCCGGCCCATGAAGCTATTGTGGGGTAGGTGGATCCCACCATTATCCCCAAGTTTATATCCTCCTGGTGGGTTGAGCTCAGGAATTTTCATGAATCATCTCTCCCTGGGTTGCCCAGTCTTAGTATTCCTCATAGGCCCGGTATTTTCATTCTGCATCATCAATCGCAGGTTCATTGGCCTTCTGAACAACTGACATTATCTTTCCCAGTTACTCTCTCCTCCCCTAAGTAACTACCTCACTTCTTCCTTAAAGTTCCCATATCTTTCCTTGTTGCCGGCATTCCCATTAGCCGCCCAAGTTCCATCCTGCAACCCTGAGTCCATACTGTCCCACGTGTTTCTCGAGCATTTCACTTTAACCAATATGTGCGCTTCTTAGAGGAGCAACTGATGAATTTCAACCATTTCTTCTAACTTGTGCCAAAAGTCTGCACTGCATCACAATGCAGTTCAGCTGGAGAGCTCTGCTTTTCCCCTGGGGTGAAGGGTTTGTGGATGGTGATGCTGAGTGTGAGAGGCTGGCTGGGATCACTGGGGTTCTGAGCTTGTCATTACCTGGTCTCTGTAGCTGCCATTCCAACGGGCAGTACTGGTATAACCTCTCCTGTGAGTGTCTACTTTCCCACTTGTCAAATCCCCACTCCAATGTTTCCCAAGTTACCTCACCACCTTCCTCAGCAGTTATTCCCCGACTGCTTCCCGTGAGCACCCACCTGCTGGGCCTTATCCCATTTACCTCTCAGTCTGCCCAGATCCCTGACTAACCCATTCTTGTATTGTTCTTTTTGTTCTGCCTGTTTTTTACCCACATTTCTGTGTCTCTGTAAGTGTTCTGTTCCTTCATTCTGTCCTATTCTACTTGTACACTGTCTCACTGTTCCCTTTCCTCCAGTAGCTCTGCTAATTGTACACTCTGTGAGTCTTGATGTGTTGTTCTCTTTCCCAAATGTGCATGATATAGAATGGCTGCTGCTTGATCTCCCTTCCTCTTTGATTGGCTTTTCCGTCATTGCCAATGTTCCTCGGGGCTCCAGGTCTTAACCCATCCAGCTTTTGTCCATTCCTTTTTGATCCTTCTCAGGTTTATGGTGTATAAACTCTGTGAGCTCTCTCCTCTTCACACTTGAGCCCATGGTACTGCTGCATCCCTTTTATCTATAAAGTTAAATACTTTTGCACTATCTTAGGCTTTGATTTTCAGATTTTCCCACACACAGTCAGATACACACAATGAATTCCCAGATGAGTCTACGCTCTAGCATCCTGAACGGTATATCTCGCACTACATACACACACACACACACACACACACACACACACACACACACACACACACACACACACACACACACACACACACACACACACACACACACACACACACACACACACACACACACACACACACACACACACACACACACACACTTCTACAGGAACTCATCAAATCAGGCAGCATCAAAGGAAACGTCGACTGTTTATTCATTTCCATAGATGCTGCCTGACTTGTTGAGTTCCTCCCAGTCATTTGTGGGTGTTACCATGTTTTATTTGATAAGTGATAATATCTGTCTGGACTGCCAGTTTACACTCAAGTCACAATAGTGCAAATAAATTAGCCCTGTTGCCTGGTTTGATGCAGGCCAATTAACGTAAACCCATTGTTCTAATTTTTGCCTCTTGCATATCCAATCTCTTAGTCTGTGAACTAAAAGCCTGTGCTTTTAACTTCAATTTAGTGTCTGAAATTTATTAAAAAAACTGAAAGCTAATTGCAAACTTCCTGAACTTAGTTATATTTGCAATAGGGAACTGAAGCCTGGCTGTTGTATGAATTAATAGTGCTCTACTCACATAACTCCAGAATACTCCCTAACGGGAGTAGTGACAAGAAAGGGAGACGGGTGAAATGAAGGCAGACGCCACTGAATACTGGTTTGTTTTCCACTCTTGGACCTCAACACAGTAACCTGGTTCAATTTGCACGGAGTAATGAAGCTGATCACGGGTTCATCGGAGTGAATTACTTTGTCCCGGCAAAGGAGTTTGATTATTCAGTCTCCCACTGTATTGTAATGTAATTCAAAGGAAGTATTGTCAATCCCAAGAATTGAAGTAAACAATGTCATCGTCATGACTGAAATTGTACTGATTCACCAGCTGTAACTTTTGATCTTAAGAAAATAAAAATTAGATGCACTTTTGTGTTTCAGAGACTTTACGCCTGCTTGTCATGATGAATAAAGACCTTTATATCACCAGATTCAGTGTCTCTCTGGTGACTTAGATCACAGTCACAACAGGGATCACTTCTTTGAGATCAATTTTCCGATTGCAGACTGCCATCCTGAAGTTGAAGGGAATTCCACTGGGCTTCCACTATTAACATTTTGGCCGAAGCATTAATTTTTGCCCCCTTTCTAGTTGCTCACTCAGCTGAACTTGATGAAAGGCCACAGTGGATTGCTCCTTTATCCTGAGCAAAGCTCCAATCCTGCATCCAGTGTGGAAAAGAAAAGCATCAGGGGAAAACAATAATGGCATTACGATCTGCTTTGGACTGCAGCACAAAAAAAAGTAGCTGGCAACAACCTGACAGGCTGAACAGCATTTGTTAAGGGAAACCTTAATTCCCGAGTATCAATCTGCTCCCTCGCAAAAACAACCTTTCAGATGTCTTTCTGTTCAGCTTCTTTAAGTTCCATTTCACAAATCACATTCAGAACCATGCACACTTGCTTTTCCTGCAATGTTTTCATCTCTCTTCATGACTTTTCTCTGTGCTGCATCTGCAATTGTCCAGCCAAGTTCCCATTTTTTGAACTTTGGTCAAATGTGTTCCTTTGCCACATCTCATTCACATTTTGCACTCTTTCATTCAACCTCTTTGCCTTTCTCATCCAAGACCTTTGTTTGGACTTACCTCTTTGGATGGGGTCTTTTGCGACTTTCCTTATACTACAGGCTGTATTTGTTCCCAGTTTTATTGGACAGCTGATAGGCAATTCCTGTACCTAATAAAGTAGCCACTGAGCGTATGTTCATGGTCTTCCGCTGCTGTAGCCCATCCACCTCGAGCTTTGACATGCTGTGCATTCAGAGATGTTCCTCAGCACACCACTGTTGTAACACCTGGTTATTTGAGTTACTGTCACCTTCCTGTCATATTAAACCAGTCTGGCCATTCTCCTCTGACCTCTCTCATTAACAAGGCATTTTTACCCACGGAACAACCACTGACTAGAAGTTTTATACTTTTCACACCAACTGTAGAGACTGTCATGCATGAAAATCCCAGGAGATCTGCAGATTCTGAGATTCTGTATGGATGTGACCAAAGCTTAAATGAACAGGTAAGTTTGAAAAACTGTTTAAAAAGAACAATGTTTCAAAGAATTGTTGTTTGATGGGGAAGGAGGTGGTGGCGGTGGGGTAGAGATAGAAATCCAGAGCAGTTTAGGGAGGAAATTCCAGAGGTCAGGGCTTGGCATCTGAAAGTGTGAAAGCGAATGTTGGATCGGTGAAAAGCTATGAAATACAAGCCACGGAGCAGCACAGAGATCTAGAGCCAAGGTGATAACATAGTCATGAACATGGTGGGGCGGGGGGAGGGAAACGACTTATAAGCAAATCAATTTTGTTACTATTGTGTAAACAGTTACTGCCACTGTTTCAAATGGCATTGGGCTTTACCGGGTGGCATTCATTAAGTTACCATCATGTTATATGGTTCTGAACTGCGTGGTGTAAATTGCATTGATCTAGTAAATTACAATCTATGTCGTTGTGAATTAATTAACCATCGTGATTAGGTGAGCAAAAATAATGTACTTGGTGCGCATATAGGTTGCAACAAAACAGATTTTTCTTAAGTTATCTGCTGAGGATGCAAAAGTTGAAACTACAGACAACTTTCCTCAGTCAATCTCCTCCACTAACGTTCCTTGTTAATGTAGCATCAACACCATTCTAACTCTTTGGCAAAAACAAATGATTGAGAAATCAAGATGAGGAATGAAACAGGATTACACTTTCTAAAAAGAGATGGAGTAAACAGGAAATGGTGATTAGGGGACTGAATTAGATTTTCTCACAATTCTCCTAATAAACCTCTATCAATATTGGCGAGTTTTGCTTATTTCATAAATGGCTCCCTGGTAATTAAGTCCACACGCCTTATGTTCCTGTGTAACTGGACAATAAGTAATGGCTTGCCAGCAAAATCAAAATACTGTGATTACAAAGCTTGCTAGCACTGGAGATCACTGAAGCATGTATACTAACAAATGAAACAACATTCCTCCAGATGAGGCTGTACAACATAGTATGTATATCTCACACAGAACACATAAAGTTATATTATCATAAATAAATTAACAAATAATGTGCATTTATGAGACAAGTTAAAAAGTAAACATTATAATGCTTCATAATGTGATGGGACATGTGTGGTGGCAGGGAGTTCAGTAGTCTCACAGCTTGGGGGAATAGCTATGTACCTCCAGCCTGATAGTAGGAGGCCTGAAATTGTTTGATGGATGGGCGCCGACCACTGCCTTTAGCTGGAGGTCAAGGAGGGAAAGTGTGTTGAGCAGAACAACGTTATTGTAAAAATAAAAGTTAAAAGAATGGAGGCTAGAATGAAAGAAGGATGATGTAGTTATTGGTAGCTTGTTGAAACCAATGGGGAGTGTATGAGGGAGATTTAAAGTTCAGAGTTCAAAGTAAATTTGTTGTCAAAGTACATTCATGTTACCATATACTACCTTGAGATTCATTGCCTTGCAGGCATTCACAGTAGCAAAGAGAAATACAATCGAATCAATGTAAGTCTAACCTAAAAACAAAGTGACTCCCGGGGATTTATTTATTTATTTACAGCACGCAATAGGCCTTTCTGGTCCTTCGAGTCAGACTGCCCAGCAAACCCCCTGATTTAATCCTAGCCTAATCTCAGAACAACTTACAATTGATTAATCTTCCTACCAGACCTCATGCACTTCTGCTCGGTGCTCTGGTTTCCACCCCGTTCTCAAAGATACACTGGTAGGTTAAATGACAATTGTAAATTGCTTCTTGGCATATGTCAGGGCACAAAAAGTTGAAGAGAGTGAATGGGTTGCAGCGGGATTGAAAATATGAAGCAAGGAGTTTAGATTGATAGAATTGCTCTTTCAGAAGCTAATGAGGCTTGATGGGCTTCCAATGTCTTCTTTCTGTGTTGTAATGAGCAACAAAGAAGAGAAAGCAAGACGAAGTATTGAGAATTGCTAAAAAGATAAAATTAACAGCCCAATTTGCTAGTTGTCAACATCTCTGAAGACTTATCCTGGGCACAGCATATTGATGCAATTACAAAGAAGGACAGTGGTTATATTTCATTAGGTGTTTGACAAGACTTGGTATTTCACCAAAGACTCTCACAAAGTTTGTTAGATGTACCATAAACTGCAGTCTAACAGGTTGCATCACCAGGTTGTTGTGGAGGGGCCATTACACAGGATTGGAAAAAACTGTAGAAGTTCCAAGCTCAGCCAGCTCCATCAGCCTCCCAACTTTGAGGTCATCTTCAAAAGGTGATGCCTCACAAAGGCAGAATCCATCAATAAGGACCCCCATCACCTAGGATAGCTCAGTATTTAATACCATCGTCCCCTCAAAACTAATCAGTGAATTCCAAGACCCCCTTGCGCAATTGGATCCTGGATTTCCTCATTTGCTAACCCCAGTCAGTTTGGATTGGCAAAAACATCTCCTCCACAATCTCCATCGGCACAGGAGCACCACAGGGATGTGTGTTTAGACCCCTGCTCTACCCACTTCCCACCTATGACTGTATGGCCAAGTGCAGCTCCAACATCATATACAAGTTTGCTGATGACACCACTGTTGTGGGCTGTATCAAAAGGGGTGATGAAACAGCATACAGAAGGGAGATTGGAAATTTGGCTGAGTGGTGTGATAACAACAATCTCTCACTCAATGTCAATCTTGGAACCAAGACCAAGGAGCTGATTGTAGACTTCAGGAAAGGGAAACCAGAGGTCCATGAGTCAATACTCATCGGAGGATTAGAGGTGGAGAGTGTCAGTAGCTTTAAATTCCTGGGTGTCACTATCTCAGAGGACCTGTCCTGGACCCATCATGTAAATATAATTGCAAAGTCAACACATCAGTGCCTCTACTCACTCAGGAGTTTATGGAGATTCAGCATTTCATCAAAAATCTTGGCAAACTTCTATAGATGTGTGTTGGAAAGTGTGCTGACTGGCTGAATTATGGCCTGGTCTGGGAACACTGATACCTTTGAATGGAAAATCCTACAAAAGGTAGTGGATTCAGCCCAGTACATCACAGGTAAAACCCTCCCAACTACTAAGCACATGTACATGAAATGCTACCGTAGAAAAGCAGCATCCATCATCAAAGATCCTCACTACCCAGGCCATGATCTTTTTTAGCTGCTCCTGATTCAGGTAGAAGGTACAAGCGCCTCAGGATTCACACCACCCACACTCATTCTACTTCTGGTGTTCCCACAGCCAATGGTCTCACTTTAAGACTCTTTATCTTGTTATTTCATACTCATTTATTGCTATTTAATTATAATCTGTATTTGCACCATTTGTTGTTCGTTGATCCTGTTTACAGTTGCTGTTCTATTGATTTGCTAAGTATGCCTGCAGGAAAAGAAGCTCAGGGTTGCATGTGGTGACATGTATGTAATTTGATAATAAATTTTACATTGAACTTTGACATGCCCTCTTCTCATTACAACCATCAAGGAGGAGGCTGAACACAAACACTCAGTGCTTCAGCAATGGCTTCTTTCCCTCCACCATCAGAATTCTGAATGGACACTGAACCCATGAACACTACCACATTATGTTTTTCTTTCTTTTGCTCTCTTTTTCTGCACTACTTATTTAATTTATTTATTCTGATTCATTCAAGGAAAAAATAAGATTTTGCTTCTTTGAAGGGCATGAATGAACTCAATGGGCAAATGTTTAGCCAATGGATTAAATGGACTAATAATTGTGAACATTTTAAGGAAGCTGATGAATATAAAGTATAATCATTAGTATTTATGGATTTGCCATGGAGGAGGACTGTTCCTGTGACAGATCAGCAGGCAGATAATTTAAGGTTGTTCAGTTGGAATGTAATGCACTGGATTTGCTGGAGAGCAAACATAATTAAGGTGTGATTCCAGTATCCTCTCAGCTTGCACCAGATACAAGAGTCAATCTAAGTTTGCTTCTTGGAGGACTGCCAATTTTATCCCCAGCTACACCCATTTTCGCTTCTTCAAGATGACACAGTTGAGCTCCTACTACAGCCAAGGGGCAGGTCCTATACTGTATTACTTTACTGTTAGTTAACAGGAAAATGGAAAATAATAAAATCAAGAGTTCCAACAAAAGAATGATTATTGCAAGGATGGTTACTTATAGTACAAGTTTTAACAGTTTGGTGTTCTTACTTCATAGTTTAGTGAGGTATCTCTGATTGGAAGGCCACTCTGAAGTTATTGTCTGTTAATACGGAAAAAGAAGGATAATGAAAGCAAGCCTGTCAGCTTAAGGCAAAGATTTGCACAATTTTAATTTAGACATCTGAACACTTTTGTTTGTTTTACTAATTTTGTCTACCTTCTCCACAATTATGAACCAACATATTATGTATGCTCTTCAGAGAGCGCAGAACCTATTGGATTCAACATGCAGTATTACAACTAAAATTAAGTGGTGCATTTTTTCTGGACACAACAGAACATTGTGGCAGAGGAAATGCAATGAATGCTCCATTGTGGATTTTCAGAACACATTGGATAAGGCTCTGTGTTGGAGATGTTGACATTAAAGGGATTGTGGTTTCACAGATGGGAATTTTTCCATTCTTTAACTAAAAATAGCAAGAGCTTTTGATATTGGAGAAAAATATCAAACTACTGAAGGAACTCGGCAGGTCAGGTAGTATCTGTGGAAGGAAATGCATGGTCAACATTTTGAGTTGAAGGTCTGAATAAATCCTGAGTTAACTTAATTTCCTAGATTCCTGTATGTGCAGTCTCTTGTGTCTCTGACACAATCTATTAAATTACCTATTGAAGGACATCAAGGTCCAGGTAGGTGATGCTGTCATCGTAACTACACAGCTCTTTGGATGCAAAGCTTGGGTGAAGGTGCACGTGGTTGCTGGAAAAAAGTCACCAGAGAGAAGTAGTGGTAGAATTGAAGCAGTCTCTTTATTCAACAAAATGAGATACAGCAGGTATCAAATTGAAACCCCTTTTGGAGGAAAAGGGCCTGCTTAACCCAACATTACACAGCATTTTATATGCTAAAGATAAAAAATATCAGGACAATTCCATACTTAAAATTATGCTTCCTTTGAACTACACATCACCTTCACACCTCCCTCTTCACACCCAAACTCCAGACTCCCAAAGACAAATTAATTTAAAATAGTGATGTCGGTCTTCAAATTAACTCCGGTGTCTTCCAATTCACCTGCTTCACGGTTCTTAGGAACCCACTGTTCAGAGCTACATTTTAGATTTAATCCACAGTTCAAATTCACATCTGATGACTGGTAGCTTAAGTTATTTGCTATATGTGTTAACTCAAAAAAAATACTAACAGTGCAGGTGAAGTTTTAACTCATGATGAAAACCACTTAACTGTTTCCTGCTTTCCTGACTTTTTGTTGTTTTTTCTCAGTGTATCAACTATTGCTGCATTACAGCATCAGTAAAGGGGGAGCTCCAGTTTCTTCTACCCACACCACTCATTCAAGATGGTCTAACAAGCCACATTTAGTTGCATCAAGTTGCTTCAAAGAAAAGGAAACAGAGATCTAATCATCAACTTTTGACAATATATAAACAACATCCATCATCCAAGATACCCAATACCCAAGCCACACTCTCTTCTCACTAACACCATCAGCTAGGAGGAAGAGCATGAGAATCAGAATCAGGTTTAACATCACAGGAACATGTCATGAAATTTCAAACACAAGGAAATCTGCAGATGCTGGAAATTCAAGCAACACGCACAAAATGCTGGTGGAGCACAGCAGGCCAGGCAGCATCTATAGGAAGAAGCACTGTCGATGTTTCGGGCCGAGACCCTTCGTCAGGACTAACTGAAAGGAAAGATAGTAAGAGATTTGAAAGTAGGAGGGGGAGAGGGAAATGCGAAATGATAGGAGAAGACCGGAGGGGATGGGGTGAAGCTGAGAGCTGGAAAGATGATTGGCAATAGGGGTACAGAGCTGGAGAAGGGAAAGGATCATGGGACAAGAGGCCTACGGAGAAAGAAAGGGGGAGGGGGGAGAAAACTAAATATATCAGGGATGGGGTAAGAAGGGGAGGGGAGGCATTAACAGAAGTTAGAGAAGTCAATGTTCATGCCATCAGGTTTTTTCCCCCTTCCCCTTTTTTTTCTCTCTCTCTGCCCATCACTCTGCCTGTTCTCCATCTCCTTCTGGTGCTCCCCTCCCCCTTTCTTTCTCCCTAGGCCTCCTGTCTCATGATCCTTTCCCTTCTCCAGCTCTGTATCACTTTCACCGATCACCTTTCCAGCTCTCAGCTTCACCCCACCCCCTCCGGTCTTCTCCTATCATTTCGCATTTCCCCCTACCCCTCCTACTTTCACATCTCTTACCATCTTTCCTTTCAGTTTGTCCTGACAAAGGGTCTCGGCCCGAAATGTTGACAGTGCTTCTCCCTGTAGATGCTGCCTGGCCTGGTGCTTTCCACCAGCATTTTGTGTGTGTTATGAAATTTGTTGTTTTGTGGCAGCAGTACATTGCAATTAATAACAATAAAAACTATAAATTACAGTGAGAAGCATAGTTAAAATATTCAATTAAATAAGTAATGCAAAAAAAAATAGTGAGTTCATGGGTTCATTGTCCATTCAGAAATCCACTGGCGGAGGGGAAGAAGCTATTCCTGAAATGTTGAGTGTGTGTCTTCAGGCTCCAGTATCTCCTTCTTGATGAGAAGAGAGCATATCCTGTGGGATGGGGGTCCTTAATGGTGGATGCTGCCTTCTTGAGGATCCCCTTTTGAAGTTTTCCTTGTCTTCCCCATATTAGAAACATACTCTCTATGTCCACTCTATCTAGATCTTTCAATATTTGGTAGGTTTCAATGAGGTCCACCCTCATTCTTCAAAATGCCAGCAAATTCAAACCCAAAGCCAGCAAACGCTCCTCATAAGTTAACCCTTTCATTCTCAGAAACCTTCCATAGACCTTCACCAAGGCTAGCACATCCTTTGATACGTATGTGACTTAAAACTGCTTACAGTACTCCAAGTGTGCTCTGACTTTTGCTTTAAAAAGTCTCTGCATTGCATCCTTGCATTTATACTTCCAAAATGTATATTAATATTACATATGCCTTCCTCGCTACCAACACAACCTGCAAGATAACTTTTAGGGAATCCTGGATAAGGTCTTCCAAGTCTGATTTCTGAATTTGCACCTCTTTGCCTTTATTACTTCTATCAAAGTACATGGCCATACACTTCCCTACACTATATTCCAACTGCCACTTCTTTCCCCATTCTCCTAACCTGTCTAAGTCCTTTTGCAGTCTCCCTGTTTCCTCAACACAGTTTATCCCTGCAGCTATCTTTGAATCGTCTTCAAACTTGGCTACAATGCCATCAGTTCCATCATCCAAATGATTGACATGTGATGTCAGCCAGGATTTTCCTTTAAGGAAACCATGCTGACTTTGGCCTGTTTTATCACATGCCTCCAAGTGCCCTGAGGTGTCATTCACCATCTTGGCACTGAAGTCAGGCTAACTGGCCTATAATTTCCTGGCTTTTGTCCCCCTCCTTTCCTCAAGAATGGTGTGACATTTGCAGTTTTCCAGTCCTCCAGAACCATTCAACAATCCAGTAATGCTTGAATGACCACTACTAATACATCCTCAATCTCTTCAGCTACCTCTTTCAAAACCCTGGGGTGTAGTCTATCTAATCTACATGATTATCCATCTTTAGACCTTTCAGCTTCCAAAGAACCTTCTCCTGAGTAATAGTGACTACACTCACTTGTGCCTCCTGACATATTCCAATTTCTCACATAGTGAAGTGAGTCTTCCCACCATCCCTTTGTTCCCCATTACTACTTCTCAGGCATCAATTTCCAGTGATCCGATATCAACTCTCATCTCTCGTTTACTCTTTAAGTATCTGAACAAAACGCTCATGGTATCTTCTTTGATATTACTGGCTAGCTTACCTTCATTTATCATATTTCTTTCCCTACACTCCTAAGAATAGAGTGACATTTGCAATTTTCTAGTCCTCCAGAACCACAGAAGAATCTAGTGATTCATAAAGGATCACTACCAATGCCTCCACTATCTCTTCAGTTTCACCTTTCAGTGACTATACTTCAAGTCAAGTCAAGTCACTTTTATTGTCATTTCGACCATAACTGCTGGTACAGTGCACAGTAAAAATGAGACAACGTTTTTCAGGACCATGGTGTTACATAACACAGTACAAAAACTAGACTGAACTACGTAAAAAAAACAACACAGAGAAAGCTACACTAGACTACAGACCTACACAGGACTGCGTAAAGTGCACAAAAACAGTGCAGGCATTACAATAAATAATAAACAGGACAGTAGGGCAAGGTGTCAGTCCAGGCTCTGGGAATTGAGGAGTCTGATAGCTTGGGAGAAGAAACTGTTACATAGTCTGGTTGTGAGAGCCCGAATGCTTCGGAGCCTTTTCCCAGATGGCAGGAGGGAGAAGAGTTTGTATGAGGGGTGTGTGGAGTCCTTCATAATGCTGTTTCCTTTGCGGATGCAGCATGTAGTGTAAATGTCCGTGATGGCAGGAAAAGAGACCCCGATGATCTTCTCAGCTGACCTCACTATCTGCTGCAGGGTCTTGCGATCCGAGATGGTGCAATTTCCGAACCAGGCAGTGATGCAGCTGCTCAGGATGCTCTCAATACAACCTCTGTAGAATGTGATGAGGATGAGGGGTGGGAGATGGACTTTTTGCAGCCTTCGCAGAAAGTAGAGACGCTGCTGGGCTTTCTTTGCTATGGAGCTGGTGCTGAGGGACCAGGTGAGATTCTCCATCAGGTGAACAGCAAGAAACTTGGTGCTCTTTACGATCTCTACCGAGGAGCCGTTGATGTTCAGCAGGGAGTGGTCGCTCCGTGCCCTCCCGAAGTCAACAACCATCTCTTTTGTTTTATTCACATTAAGAGACAGGTTGTTGGCTAAGCACCAGTCTGTTAGCCGCTGCACTTCCTCTCTGTAAGCTGACTCGTCGTTCTTGCTGATGAGACCCACCACGGTCGTGTCATCGGCGAACTTGATGATGTGGTTCAAGCTGTGTGTTGCAGCACAGTTGTGGGTCAGCAGAGTGAACAGCAGTGGACTGAGCACACAGCCCTGGGGAGCCCCCGTGCTCAGTGTGATGGTGTTGGAGATGCTGCTCCCGATCGGACTGACTGAGGTCTCCCAGTCAGGAAGTCTAGGATCCAGTTGCAGAGGGAGATGTTCAGGCCCAGTAGGCTCAGCTTTCCAATCAGTTTCTGAGGGATGATTGTGTTGAATGCTGAACTGAAGTCTATGAACAGCATCCGAAAGTATGTGTCGTTTTTCTTCTTCTTATTTCTACCTCCCAACACTCTCCAATTTCTGGTGCAGTGAAGACTGACACAAAATACTTATTGAGTTTGTCTGCCATTTCTTTGCCCTCCCATTACTAACTCTCCTGCAGCATTTTCCAGTGGTCTGATAGCCACTCCTCATGTTCTCTTTATATATCTGAAAAACTTTCTGTATCCTCTTTTATACTATTGGCTAGCTTACAGTCATATTTCATCTTTTCTTTCCTTGTTCCCTTGATAGTTGCCTTCTATTGATTTTTAAAAACTTCCCAATTTTCTGATTTACTAATTTTTCCATTATTATATGCCCTTTCTATTACTTTTATGCTGTCTTTGACATCTCTTGTCAACCAGAGTTGCCTCGCCCTCCCTTTAGAATTCTTCTTCTTTGGGCTGAATCTATCCTGTGTCTTCGGAATTGCTCCCACAAACTTCAGCTGTAGCTCTTCGGCCATTATCTCTGCCAGCACCACCTTCCAATCAACCCATCATGGTCTTTTTACCTTTAATGTTCCTTAGCTCTACCCACAAGGGTTTTACATCTTCTGATTCTATGCCACCTCCTTCTATGAATTTAATTTTTTTTACCAACAGAGCCACCCCATTCCCTCTGCCCACCTGCCTATCTCTAAAACAAAGTGTATCCTTGGATGTTAAGCTCCCAACTATGATCTTCTTTCAGCCACTTCTCAATGATGCCCACAACGTCATACCTGACAATCTCTATCTGTGCTGCACTTACCTTATTGCATATATTGTATGCATTCAAATATAAACGCCTTCCAACCTGTATTCATCACACTTTTTAATTTTGTCTCCATGTTACCAGAAGTTATGTTATTGTCCCTTACTAAACTTTCTGTTTTTTTCTCTATTCTGCATACTTTTGTAATCTCACCTGCACTCTCCTTCCCTTTTACTTTAACCTCACTTTTCCAAAATATTGAACCCCCCACCCCCGCATACCCCTACTATTTAGTTTAAAGCCCTATTAACTTCATTACCCTTGAAATCTCAACATTAGGTCAGGGTGAGGAAGCCAGCTGTTGGAAGCAGGTATCTTGCAACTGGTAAAACAGTTCCCATCCCAATGGAACACACACAAAGTGCTGGAGGAACTCAGCAGGTCAGGCAACATCTTTCGAAAAGAGTCAACCTTTCAGGCCAAGACCCCCTTCAGGAAAGGGAGAAGTCAGAGTAAGAAAGTGGGGGGAAATAGAGGAAAGTTCCCTATTAATTTGCTCTATTAATCTCTGGAAGTAGAGCCACTTTGTGTGTGATTGATTGCATTGGCTTAATAATGTCACAGCTTGACAACTGGCAACAGAATTTGGCAAAAAATCTACTTGACATCATCCTTGCCAATGTACTTGCTTCAGATGCACCCATCATAATCCTGTACACAGCTGTGACCACCTTTCACTTCTAAGAAGGCAAATTTGAGCGTTCAAGCTCAATGCCCTTCAGGTTGCCTGGTATTACCGTCATGACAAATAGATTCTGAGCATATCATGTGGCAAAAAAATGTGGTGCCGTTAACCATCAGCGGCAGTAGCATTGCATTCCAAAAATGGTCCCAATCTTGGGACAAAGAAAACAAGAACAGGTATAGACACCTGGACCTTCAAGTCTATGCTGCCATTCTGGTTTATCAGGTTACTGCTGTCCCCTCCTCATGTTGCACTGCTGGAGGAGCAATGCCCAAAACACCTCTGTCTGTGGTGTAATATGGTATGTTGGTGATGACACACCATCCTTTCTTCTGCACCAGCATTTCCTCAAAGATTTAGAGAGGACTATGAGGTCTGGGTAAACATAACATGAAGCCTTACGCTGACTAACAGTCTATAGCAGTCTATAAATAAATCAGCTCTCAACTTGCAAGTAATCGATCTCTTTAAAGAGGGCAGGTAGTGCGGTTGACTGATGGTGGCGTGTTATTGAATCTTAGTTTGGCACCACATCAGCACTGCACCTTGACTAATATCGTGACCAGGACACTGAGTCTCTTCCCTGCTTGCAAGGTCATTACAAAGGCTAACACCCTCCTGGTGTGAGGATCAGTACAAGTTGAACTGCAACGGAAGGGATACACTGGTAAAAGATCGAGATTCACAGCACACATAGAATTGGAACAACACAGCTAGATGTTGTTGCCATAGACTTGATCTACCAAATCCAATCTATACATAAATTTCCTAGTTAAAATTCCGCAAAGGTCTCCAGTGCTAATCATTTCAATTTTTGTTGGCAGTGCTAGTCCCTCAGTTCTGCAATCACTTTCACAAGTCTTCTTTTGCATTTTCTTCTGCCATTTTCACTCTGTGAACTTGCTTTGTGCCTCAGAGTACCTGTGTGTAGTGCAACAAATCCAACACAAACCGATCATTGAATCCTAAAAGCTTGGAGATAATCTCATGATTTATTCAACTTTTAATTGCAATGTTAACCTGTGATTTTGCTTTCAATGTTGTTTCACTTTCATTGCAAGATCGTTTCACCTTTTAACTGTATTTTCTGTCTGATTTTCCTACTAAGGTGTGTCACAAGGCACTTATCAGCAGTAAATTTCTCATCTTTTCTATTTTCTCATTTTCAACCTTTTTTTGGACAGTGGTGAAAGCTATTTAGCTCATCCAGCTCTCAGAATATTCCCAGCAATCCTCTCCTCTCATTTATTTTTTTCCTTTAACGTTTTCTCTCCCACACATCCCCATCAACTCTCCTCTGATTTCCTTCTCACCCACCTACACCGGCTGCCATTTCGAATGGTCAATTAACCTACTGACATCTCTTTGAGAAGTGGGAGGAAACTGGCGCATCGCACAGATACAGAGAGAGCACACAAACTCTACACAAGGTCAGAATTGACCTTGGGTTTGCTGCACCCTCCGCTGATGCACAGCACTACCTGTTCATTTGATATTCGACTGCTCATTCTGTCAACTTTCTAAAATCTCTTTATATTATGCTTTACTGTTATATTTTGGTGTTAACTGTAACCCTTTAGTTCACCATCTTGTCCATATTTTAATATTTGTTTGTTTGTTCCTAAGAGCAAAATCATCAAATCAAAGTAAGCCCCAGCACTGAACTTTCTTGAAATCAAGGTTATATATTTTCTTCCAGTTTGAATATCTACCCTTTATCTATTCTTTCATCATTTTCCTATATATTTGCCATAGTTGCCAGTGACAGCCTAAGCACTATGATGTTATCTAGTTTGTCGGAATGTCTCCAAGGATACAGTTCGCTGTGGTTTCCTTTCTCATGCCATCTCTGACAGAAACTGACAGCACAGGCTGCCATAGTCAATAAGACTCCAGTAGTTTGGCAACTGATTGTTTGGAGATTCTGATATCCTGCCATCGGGTTCACTCATTGGTCAGGGGTGAGATCCATGGAAGTGTCAGGGTATGAAACTACCTCTCCCCACCTTTTTGTTAGTGAATGTACAGTCACTGGAGAACAAGATCAGGGGACCTAAGGACAAGATTGGTGTATCAGAGGGAAATGGGGATATGCTGAATTCTCTGTTTCACTGAGACATGGTTCACATCGTATACTCTGGACATAGCGATCCAGCCCTATAGGCTCTTAGTCTATCAGATGAGTCAAGCTGCAGAACATTCTGGACGGCAAGAGGTGAAGGATTGTGCTTTATGATAAATTCTTTCTGGTGCTCAGATGTAGTGGTCCTGTCACACTCATGGTCTCCTGGCCTGGAATATTTAAGTGCCGACCATTCTACTTACAGACAGAGTCCTCTGCAGATTAGGCACCGCCAAAGACAGATGTTAAGCAAGTTCTTGATGTATTGAGTGCTGCAATCAGCCTATCCCGATGCTGTTCACATTATTCAATTGGGCTAGCTTATAGAAATCTCTGCCAGATTAACACTGGCACATTGCCTGCAGTACCAGGGATTCCAACATACTCGACCACTGCTGCACTATCATCAAGAATGGCTACTGTTCCGTCCCTAGAATGCACCGGGAAATCTGACCATCCGCCTGTCTTTTCTCCTGCCTCCATACAGAAAGAGGCTAAAGAGCAAGGCATCAGAGGTAAGAACAGCAAAGAGCTGGTCATGATCCCACAAAATCAATCAGAATTTTCCCCAAACAGAAGGCCTTGTGAACCAAGAGATTCGCAGTCTGCTGAGGGCTACATCAGTAGCATTCAGGTCAGCTGACCAAGGAAAGTACAAGACATTCAGGTCTGATCTCTGGAAAGCCAGTGGTAATTCTGGACCAAACTTGAATCAGAAAAGAATGCTTGACAGCTGTGGCAGGACTTGAATGCTATCTCCTACTATGAAATCAAATAAGCAACATATGTGGCAGCAAGGTTTCATCCAGATGACCTCAAAGCACTTTATGCTTGCTTTGACTTCTGGAACATGGAGGCACCTTCATGAGCAGCCACGGTCCCTGGCCGCTCAGTTTCTAATGCTGATGTGAGAGCCTCCTTCAGGGGGATGAGCCCACTGAAAGCATCTGACCCAGATGGGGTACCTAGCCTCAGGCTGGAGTGTTTACTGACATCGTTAACCTCTCCTTTTATCAGTCTGGGGTACCCACCTGCTTCAAGCAGGATTCAATCCCAAGAGGTGTGTGGTAATCTGCTCCAATATCTATTGTCCAGCAGCACTTATATCCACTGTGGCAAAGTACTTTGAGGGATCGGTATGAAACCATGTCAACTCCTGCTTGAGGATTGACTTGGATCCATTCCAATTTGCCTACCATCACAAAAGGCCAACAGCAGATGCCATTTCATTAGCTCTTCACTCAGCCTGCCATTCTGGTTTATCAGATTACAGTGAAGAAGCATGTATCAAGATGCTCTTCATTTACTACATCTCTGCGTTCAGCACTTTAAAACTAATCAGTAAGTTCCATTCCAAGACCTTTACCTTGTTACTTCATGGTGCAAATGGATCTTTGGCTTCTTCACTTGCAGACACCAGTCAATTCAACTTGGCAATGACATCTCCTCAACAATCACCAGCAGCACAGGTGCACCACACGGCTGTGTGCTTAACCCCCTGCTCTACTCGTTTTACACTTACGACCGGGAGGGTAAGTTCAGATGCAATGCTATATTTAAATTTGCTGACAACACCATTGTTGTTGGCCGAATCAAAGCTGGTGACAAATCAGCAGATAGGAGGGAGATTGAAAAAGTAAGTGTGTGTGTGTGTGTGTGTGTGTGTGTGTGTGTGTGTGTGTGTGTGTGTGTGTGTGTGTGTGTGTGTGTGTGTGTGTGTGTGTGTGTGTGTGTGTGTGTGTGTGTGTGTGTGTGGGGGAAGGGTCCATGAACCAGTCCTCATCAGAAGATCTGAGTGGCGAGGTTCAGTAGCTTTAATTTTCATGGTGTCATGGTGTTATCATTTTAGAGGATCTGTTCTGGGTCCAGCATGCAAGTGCCATTACAAAGAAGGCAGAGCAGCACCTGAACTTTTCTACAGTTTCCATAGCATCTAAAAATCTGACAAATTTCTATAGGTGCTCAGTAATGAGTAAGCAGATTGGGTGAATCACTGCGTGGTACGGAAACACCAATGTCCCTGAACTGAAAAGTCCACAAAAAGTAGTGAAGACAGCCCAGTCCATCACAGAAAATGCCCTCCCCACCACTGCAAGAAGCACTGCCACAAGAAAGCTGCATCCAACATCAAGACCTGACCATTCAGGCCTTCTTGCTGCTGCTATCAGGAAGGAGGTACAGGAGCCTTAGCTCCCACACCACCAGGATCAGGAAAGGTTACTACCCTTCAATGACCAGGCTCCTAAGTCAGCTCAGATAAATTCATTCACTACAACACTGAATTATTTTGCAACCCATTGACTCACTTTAAGGACTCTACAGCCAGCGTCCTCAATATTATTTACTAATTTATTTTTTTTTGCTTTGTTTTGTAATTGCACCATTTGTCTTCCTATGCACATTGGCTGTTTGCCTGCTTTTGTTTGTTGTGTAGGTCTTCATTGGTTCTATTGTGTGTCTTTTACCCACTGTGAATGCTGGCAAGAAAAAATCTCAGGGCAGTACGTGGTGACATATACATATATTGATAGTAAGTTAGCTTTAAACTTTAGGTTAATAGTGTCAGTGGCGCATGGGGCCATAGCTGGATACCAAGAGAGCAGCCACGACTGGGGTCTGGACTATGGGCTGCATCTGAATAAATCCCAAATATTAGGTTTGCATTTTTATGTGTGACTCATCATGAGGCACATCAAGACCCTGCTGCCCCCCCTCATTGGACCCCCGGCAGTTTGCGTACCGTCACAACCGCTCAACAGATGACGCCATTGCCATCACCCTCCACCTGGCCCTAATTCACCTGGACAAAAAATACACATACGTTCGAATGCTGTTCACAGACTTCAGTTCAGCATTCAACACAATCATCCCTCAGAAACTGATTGGAAAGCTGAGACTACTGGGCCTGAACACCTCCCTCTGCAACTGGATCCTAGACTTCCTGACTGGGAGACCTCAGTCAGTCCAGATCGGGAGCAGCATCTCCAACACCATCACACTGAGCACGGGGGCTCCCCAGGGCTGTGTGCTCAGTCCACTGCTGTTCACTCTGCTGACCCACGACTGTGCTGCAACACACAGCTCGAACCATATCATCAAGTTCGCCGATGACATGACCATGGTGGGTCTCATCAGCAAGAACGATGAGTCAGCTTACAGAGAGGAGGTGCAGCGGCTAACGGACTGGTGCACAGCCAACAACCTGTCTCTTAATGTGACCAGAACAAAAGAGATGGTTGTTGACTTCAGGAGGGCACGGAGTGACCACTCCCCGCTGAACATCGACGGCTCCTCGGTAGAGATCGTAAAGAGCACCAGATTTCTTGGTGTTCACCTGGCAGAGAATCTCACCTGATCCCTCAACACCAGCTCCATAGCAAAGAAAGCCCAGCAGCGTCTCTACTTTCTGCGAAGGCTGAGGAAAGTCCATCTCCCACCCCCCATCCTCATCACATTCTACAGGGGTCGTATTGAGAGCATCCTGAGCAGCTGCATCACTGCCTGGTTCGGAAATTGCACCATCTCGGATCGCAAGACCCTGCAGCGGATAGTGAGGTCAGCTGAGAAGATCATCGGGGTCTCTCTTCCTGCCATCACGGACATTTACACTACACGCTGCATCCACAAAACAAACAGCATTATGAAGGATTCCACACACCCTTCATACAAACTCTTCTCCCTCCTGCCGTCTGGGAAAAGGCACCAAAGCATTCGGGCTCTCACGACCAGACTATGTAACAGTTTCTTCCCCCAAGCTATCAGACTCCTCAATACCCAGAGCCTGGACTGACACCTTACTGCCCTATTATCTTGTTTATTATTTATTGTAATGCCTGCACTGTTTTGTGCACTTTATGCAGTCCTGGGTAGATCTGTAATCTAGTGTAGTTTTTTTCTGTGTTGTTTTTTACGTAGTTCAGTCTAGTTTTTGTACTGTGTCATGTAACACCATGGTCCTGAAAAAAACAATGTCTCGTTTTTACTGTGTACTGTACCAGCAGTTATGGTCGAAATGACAATAAAAAGTGACTTGACTTGACTTGATTACCTCTGATTCAGATACCTGTATATTTTCTGCTCCCTTTAAACTTATCAGTTTCACAGGAAACTTTCTTGTCCAATTGTTTAACCAGGGTAAAATAAACATGTAATAGAAGTGTGTTTGGTTACTAACAGGAGGAACATTTAACCTGCTGGTCTGGCTCTAGTAATAGCACAAGGATGACCTGATACAGGAGTTTTATTGAACTACCATATTGATTTGGCTGTGAGCCAACAGCTTGTCTGTACACAAGAGCACAAGGCATGCCAGAAGAGAAAAGACCATGGAGATTTGTAGTTGTGTTTGCTTTCCTTAGTGGTCATGAATTTGCCCTGCAGATTTAAGGTAGTGAATTCCACACGCTGTCAGCCAACATCCAGCATTAATTCTTCTTTCCTACATAGTTCATGAATTGTCTGAAATACTTTGAGACATTTCAAAGCGAGGAAGTGCTTTACAGACACAAGTATTTTACGTCTTGACAGTGGGTGCTGATTAAAGCTCAGCAATTGTTGAGTTTGCTAAGCATTTGGAGACAGAGAGTAGGAGAGTGATAATTCTGGAATGTGGCCTGATTAGGCTGTCAAGCAAGGTGTGTCACAACACTTTGATCCAGTCCTGCCGGATGCACTTTAAAAAACTCTACCCTTATGGATGGTTCTTTGTATGTCTTGCCTTTACACCAGTGACAATTACAGCATGGGGCAAAGTCATTTCTGGAAGAATATGCAACATTGCAGGAGAATAGTGTGAGGATCAGATGAAAAAAATCAGAGGTTTATCTAGTTACTCTTAACCATCCCATGACACAGCAATTGCTCGAGGAGAGGAACATTCATTTGTTATTCTTTTAGCCAAAGGAAGAGGTAGGTTGAGTTGTCGATTCATCATAACAATTAATTTCTACAATTGATTTACAATAGATTTGCAATTGGTTTACAATCGCTACAAATACAACACCAAAAACCTTGAGTGGCCAGCTTAAAAATTCTTTTGCCTCAATTATTTTGGGAGTGCTCTACTCTTGGATGTTTTTGAAGTGCTGGTTTGTGCAGCTGCCAAGCATAATTGGCATTAAAAAGAATGGACTGATTTCCTGTGGAATGGTGCAGTTCCCTAGTTCAAAGTTCAAAGTAAATTTATTATCGGAGTACATATCCTGTATGTCACCATTTACAATGCTGAGATTCATTTTCTTGTGGACATTCACAGTAGATATGAGAAACACAATAGATTCACTGAAAGATTGCACCCAAGAGGACAAACAACCAATGTGCAAAAGACAAAAGAATGCGCAAATACAAAAAGGAAGAAAAAAAGATATAATAATTAACAAACAAACAAATGAATAAATAAACAATAAATATCGAGAACATGAGTTGAAGAGTCCATAAATTGTGGGAACAGTTCAGTGAGTGAAGTTGAGTGAAGCGATCCCCTCTGGTCCAACAGCCTGATGCTTGAGAGGTAATTATTGGTGGTGTGGGTCCTGAGGCTCCTTTACTTTCTTCCTGATTTATTATCGAATTACATACGCGTCACCATGTACAACCCTGAGATTCTTTTTCTGCGAGCATACTTAGCAAAGCTATAGAACAGAAACTGTAAACATCAGGAACTGTTAACTGTAAACAATCTGTGTAAGTGCAGATAATAAATAAATAGCAATAAATAACAAGCATGAATTAACAAGATAAACGAATCCTTAAGTGAGTGTAGTTATACTTAAAGCGAGACCATTGTTGTGGGAACACCAGAAATAAGGTGGGTGTAGTTATCCCCAACTATCAAGAGCCTGATGGTTATGAGGTAGTAACTGTTCTTGAACCTGGTGGTGCAAGTCCTGAAGCTCTTGTACCTTCTATCTGATGGCAGCAGTGAGAAAAGAGCACGGCCTTGGTACTGAGGATTTTTGATGATGGATGCTGCTTTTCTATGCCAATGTTTCAGGTAGATGAGCTCAATCTTTGGGAGGGTCTTACCTGTGATGTACTGGGCCGAATCCACTACCTTTTGTAGGATTTTCTGCTCAAAGGCATTGGTGTACCCACACCAGGTGCTTTCCACCACACATCTACAGAAGTTTGCCAAGGTTATTGATGGTATGCTGAATCTCTGCAGACTCCTGAGAAAGTAAAGGTGTTGTTGTGCTTTCTTTGCAATTATATTTAGATATATAATGGGTCCAGGATAGGTCCTCCGAGGTACTGACACCGAGGAATTTAAAGTTGCTGTCACTTTCCACCCCCAAGGACTGGCTCATGGGTCTCCAGTTTCCTCCTCCTGAAGTCAATAATCAGATCCTTAGTTTTGCTGACTTTGAGTGAGGGGTTGCTTTTGTGGCACCACTCTCAGATTTCCAAGCTCCCTCCCATCCCTCCCATATGCTCCCTCCCTTTGACTTAGCCAACAACAGTGGTGTCGTCAGCAAACTTAAAAATGGCGTTGGAGCTGTGCTCAGCCTCACAGAACGTTTCTCTCTTTGAGTATAGAGCTTGGTGACTAATTAAGCAGAGGAACACACTGTGAGATGTGCTGGAGATTAGCAGCAGAGGCCATCGTCAAAGTCAAAGTAGAATTTGTTATCCATGTATGTTTATGTTATCACCTACTACTCTGAGATTAATTTTCTTTCTGGCATTTACAGGAAAATAATGAAGTCTATAGAATTTATGAAAACTATAAATAACAAGGACTGACAAGTAACCAATGTGCACAATAAACTTTACTGCACAAATAAAAACAAGACTCTGAACTTGAGTTGTAAAGATTCCTTGAAAGTGAGTCTGTAGGTTGTAGAATCAGTTCGGAGGTGTGGAGAGTGAAGTTATCCATGCTGGTTCAGGAGCCAGATGGTTGTAGGGTAACAACTGTTTCAGAATTTGCTGGTGAGGGAGCCAAGGCTTCTGTACTTCCTGCGCAATAGAAGAGACGATGGCCTGAACAGTGATTGCTCGTTGATGATGAATACTGTTTTCTTGTGGCAACACTGGGAACATTACCTTATGTTCTCCCTTTTGCACTCTTTGCTTGTTCTCGTTTTTAATGTGACTGATAACTATAAAATATATTTATTTATGGTTTGCACTGTACTGCTGCCACAGAGCAACAAATTTCATGAGATGTGTCAGTGATAATGAACCTAAATCTGACCCTGACCTTGTGATTAGGAGAATGACAGCAGCTTTGTCTTCAGCCGTTACACCTCGCTGGATATGAGCCTGCACTGGGGATGCAGAAGGGCACGGAATACAGTGAACACTGTCTTGGACAAGTATTGAACGTGTGGGTAGTGAACCTCCGTGAAAGTGTTGTGTGGATAAGCCCTTGTGTGATGGACACTTCCACGGTGCTTCTGAGCCCTGCGTTCACCTGCATGCTATGGCGCAAAAGGAGTGCTACCTGCAGAAAGTCAGGAGTCCAGAGCTGCGGCTGGAAGAGCAGCTTGGTGGGTGAGTGGGCATTGAGGCCCCAGGGCACTGTGTGGCTCAGCCTGACAAGGACAGCAGTCTGAGGGTGACTGGCTGCAACAAGTGCAAATGTTTCTGCTGAAGCAAAATCGTAATTCTAAGATCTTCTCTCTTCATTTCAAATCTGTCAAAACTCACTTGCTATTTCAAGTCCCAACCTGCCTTGTCATTTGTAACCTCCTTTAAACCTTTACTAGTAACCACAATCGTCAGAGGAGTATCGGTTTATGACTGGAGATAACAGGGAGCTGAGGGTCTGTGCAGTGCTTTACAGTGAGCAGGCTAGGCTGTTGGGCAAAGCTGGACTCGGATGAATCTTGGCACCAGCTTATGTTGTGGGTCAGTTCCTGGCTGCGTGCTGCACAACTATGCTTTGAAAGTGCCATAGAAAAATAAAATTACTGTACATGCCAGCATCCCATTCTTGTTCTCGTCATTGGCACATGCATGTCAACAGTATAGCCCCGGTAAATCAGCTACACGACAAATAAATCTCCACAGTTTTCCTTCCCCACATGTGGTGAAACATGCATTGAAAGATTTGTTTGGGAAATGTCTCAAATGATCTCCTCTCCATTAGACCCAAAAATAAAACTGACATCATTGCTTTGCATTTGCATGAAAATAGGATTCCAGTTAAAACACACAGAAGGTTACAGTGTATGTATACAGCTGTCTTAATGACAGTACGGAAGCTTTTATATCAGTCATTGCCATTTACACAGTTAATATTTACACACATTGTCCTGGTGTCCCTGGAAGAAGCTCTTAACAGCATTTGCATACCTTGAGCACTGCTACTGTATGAGGCTGAATAACACTGTTGTGCAGCGATCAGAGTCAAAGATACAGTGCCTAGAATTTCAAACCTTTAATACTTGGACTGCAGGTTTTTTTTTGTAAAGGCAAAGCCCCCCTCCCCGCCCCCCCATACCACCCCTCCCAAAACAGTCAGCACTTAATTCTATCTTGAATAAAACAATTGTTGCTTCCTCTACAGCAGCATTAAAGAAAAAGCATTCTTCAGTCCACCGTTCAATGAGTGTATCTATTCAAGTTATGCAAATCTTGCTGAGATTCAATACAAGACTTTGCAGGAGCGAGGCAGTCTTATAGCACTGTGCAAGCTGGCAGTGGAAACTTTGAAATGCATGCAGCAAAAAGGCAGACGCAGGCTGGTTTCATTCAGACATAAACTCACCATGAAATGTTGTTAAGCTTGTTTTACACAGTGTAGCCTCCCTTGCAGTTTAACTGCTTTCTTAGAGACCGTGAGGGTGGACTATATTTCTTCAACAAATTCACACTTTCAATGCATGTCCACAGGGCTGGGGATACTTTTGTTGCCCAGCTCATTGTTAGGGATTCAAGATAGAATTTATAATGGATTTAAAGGCGTGTGTTAAAAAAAAGCTCCCAGAGATACTGCCTTCTTTAGATTTTGCAAATCTATTTGTTCCACTTGTTCAAAAATATCTCAAGATAAATTAAAAAATAAAGTTGATGGCACACTAAATTTGCTTTCTAATAAAATCAGCTTAATATAATTGATTACTGATTGAGTTGATCAAACTTAGAAGATATTCCCTTAGCTTTGGATAATTTTTAACACGATCATATAATTACTTAGCTAATAAGTTATAAATTTTTCAGTTGCTCTTTTTTTCAACTTTTCCCTTTACTTTTTGTGTTTTTGATTATATCGGGGAAGATTTTCTGCATTAATGTCATTATAATCCATGTAGATAGTTGTTCCAATTTATAATCAGACCATACTGTGCAGTACACTTCCGTACCTGTGATGGATCAGCACTGCTTACCTATACATCTCCCAAGTTCTCAGTAGAGGTTCCCAAACTTATTTTGCTCTACCCGCCACCACCACCTCTTCAAAATAATTTGTACTTTTGCATCTCTCATTCTTTACAAGCATTGAATTAAAACCATTCTTAGAACTGACGAAGGGTTTCGGCCCGAAACGTCGACAGTGCTTCTCCTTATAGATGCTGCCTGGCCTGCTGTGTTCCACCAGCATTTTGTGTGTGTTCTTAGAACTGAGTCTCCTGAATTTCACCTGCCCCCTTTTCCAGATTGAATACTTAGTGCTTAGCCTTTTCGCAGACACTCCCTTATGCAAACTAGTTCTACCTGCTTACTTTACAAAGACTGATAAGTCAGTTATTTTACTCTGATTTATATCAGATAATAAACGTATATTGCTCCCAATGACAGCATATATGAGAGCCATTAAATAGAATCATTTGCTTGAAAAACCTGCCCATTGTAACTCTGCTTCACCGAAGCCTTGATCTACTCTGTACAACATCATGAAGTTACCAGAGCTGCATTGAGGTGTGTTGCTTCTCCCCTTGTACTGCAGCTGCCCAACGCCACTTCTGTAAGACTCCGATAGATAATGTTCAAAACACGGTTTATGGTGCATAGCTAGCCTTTGTTCACTAGTTCAAACACAAGAATACTCCCATTCCTGCCTGCAAGCCAAACAATCTTGATCTCCATTGCACTACTCATTGGATCCACTCCAATTTGCCTACTGGCATAACGGGTCCACAGCAGATGCCACTTCATTGGCTTTTCACCCAGCCCTGGAAAATCTGGATAGCAAAGATGCATATATCAGGATGTTCTTTATCGACTACAGCTTGGCATTCGATACCATCATCCCCTCAAAACTAATCAATAAGCTTTAAGACCTTGGCCTCAATGCCTCCTTGTGCAATTGGATCCTCAATTTCCTCACATACCGATCCCAGTCAGATTCTGATTGACAACAGAAATTCCATCATGGGCACCAGCCTCCCCGGCATCCAGGACATCTTCAAGGAGTGATGCCTTAAAAAGGACTCCTATCACCCAGGACATGCCTTCTCATTGCTACCATCAGGGAAAAAGCACAGGAGCCTAAAGGCTCACACTCAACAATTCACAAATAGCTTCTTCCCCTCTGCCATCAGATTTCTTAATGGATGTTGAACCTATGAACACTACCACACTAAATGTTTTTTCTTTTTGCATTACTTATTTAATTTAACTTATAAAATATATATGCTGACTAAAATTTACAGTTTTTTTTATTATGCACTGCAATGTACTTCCGGCTGGTGGTGTAGTGGCATCAGCGCTGGACTTCGGGGCGAGAGGTCCCGAGTTCGAATCCGGCCGGCTCCCTTGCACACTCTTCATCCGTGCCTGGGTTGAGTGTCGAGCTAACAACTCGACCTCGTAAAAAAAAAACCTGGAGAGGGATGGGCTCCACCTGGTTTCAGATGGCCAAGACATGCTGTACGATGAGTAATCACCAAAAAGGTTGGTGCAAAAAGCTTGTCACGATGGCACCCCGACAACTCCACTAGGAGTTAAGAGCGTGCGTGTGCACACACACACACACACACACACACATACACACACACACACACACACACACACACACACACACACACACACACACACACACACACACACACACACACACACACACACACACACACACACACACACTGCAACGTACTGCTGCGGCAAAACAACAAATTTCACAATGTATGCCAGTGCCTGATTCTGAACATCACCTCCACAATCTTCATCAGCACAGGCCCGCTGTAGGGCTGTCTGCTTAGCCCCCGGCTCTACACGCTTTACACTTATGACTGTGTGGCTAAGCACAGCCCCAATGCCAGATTTAAGATTGATGACGACGCCACTGTCATAGGCTGAATCAAAAGTCAAATTAAAACAAAATCAAATCAAGTTTAATTATTATTCAAAACCATACATAGATACAGCTGAACGAAACGGCATTCCTCTGAGGCCAAAGTGCAAAACATTCAAAATAGCAAGCAAAATAGCGACCCAGCCTGTCTTTCCATGGCTCAGACACAGGAGGGCAGGACCCAGCCAAGCACAGACACCACAATATAGCACATGCACGTCTCTCATCTACTCTGCAACAGCAGGCAAGCCCGAGACTTGAGGCCGAGACTGTGCTACAACCGAGGCTGCTGCACAGCTCCCATGGTGTCTGTTCCTATACCAGACAAGGGTAACAAGCCTACAGCAATTTATGTTATCATTGGTAGAGTAGCTCTGCTGTATCCGAAGTTCTTGGAGTAGAATTAGCTTGTGAACATAAAAAAGCAAATTTTACTAAGAGAAAAGTACCTTTGCTTGGCCCCCGATGCACTTGTATGCTCTGCCCTCTTATCAGAAAGTGCTAATGAGCCAGCATATCAGAGGGAGATTGAAAATCTGGCAGTGAGATGCCACAGCAACAACCTCTCACTCAATGTCAGCAAGGCCAAGGAGCTGATTATTGATGACAGGAGGAGGAAACCAGAGGTCCGTGAGCAGTCCTCATTGGGGGACCAGAGGTGGAGAGGGGCAGCAACTTTATCATTTCAGAGGACCTGTCTTGGGCCCAGCTTGAAAGTGCATTTATGAAGAGTGCACAGCAACTCCCCGACTTCCTTAGGACTTTGTGAAGATTTGGCATGACATCTAAAACTTCGGCAACCTTCTATAGAATTGAATTGAACTGACTTTATTTCTTACATCCATCATATACATCTTTATAAAAATCTTTATGTTATGTCTCCGTCTGAATGTGCAATGTGCAATTTATAGTAATTTATAATAAATAGTATGTACAACAGGACAGTCAATATAACAAAGAAATACAATTGTATCAGCATGAATTAATCAGTCTGCTGCCTAGTGGAAGAAGCTGTCCTGGAGCCTATTGGTCCTGGCTTTTATGCTGTGGTACTGTTTCCCAGATGGGAGCAGCTGGAACAGTTGTGGTTGGAGTAATTTGGGTCCCAATAATCCTTTGGGCCCTTTTTACACACCTGTCTCTGTAAATGTCCTGAATAGTGGGAAGTTCACATCTAAAGATGTGTTGGGCTGTCCGCATCACTCTTTGCAGACTCCTGCGATTGAGGGAAGTACAGTTCCCATACCAGGCAGTGATGCAGCCAGTCAGGAAGCTCTCAATTGAGCCCCTGTAGAAAGTTCTTAGGATTCAGAGGCCCACACCAAACTTCTTCAACCGTCTGAGGTGAAAGAGGTGCTGTTGCGCCTTTTCCACCACACAGCCGGTATGTACAGATCACATGAGATCCTCGGTGATGTTTATGCCAAGGAGTTTAAAGCTGTTCACCCTCTCAACCCCAGATCCATTGACGTCTATAGGGGCTAGCCTGTCTCCATTCCTCTTGTAGTCCACAACTAGCTCCTTTGTTTTTGCGACATTGAGGGGGAAGTTGTATTCTTGACACCACCGTGTCAGGGTGATGACTTCCTCTCTGTAGGTTGCCTCGTTATTATTTGAGATTAGACCAATCAGTGTAGTGTCGTCAGCAAATTTAATTAGCAGATTGGAACTGTGGGTGGCGACATGGTCATGAGTGTACAGGGAGTAAAGGAGGGGGCTTAGGATACAACCCTGGGGGCTCCTGTATTGAGGGTCAGGGGGGCAGAGGTGAGGGAGCACACTCTTACCACCTGCTGGCAATCTGACAGGAAGTCCACGATCAAGCTACACAAGGTAGGGTCAAGGCTGAGGTCTCCGAGCTTCTTGTTGAGCCTGGAGGGAATTATGATGTTGAATGCTGTGTGGTGGAGAGTGTTAGAGCGATTTTTTTGGGTTTAGCACATGTAGGAATTAACACAACTGACTTTGGCCAGTAGCCTTCAGATTCGAATATGCATTGATGATTACATTTAAAACGCAAACCAAATAAACCGGGAAACAGACAGTTCAGAATCAGAATCAAATTTATTATCGCAGGCATGTGTCATGAAATTTGTTAACTTAGCAGCAGCAGTTCAATGCAATACATAATATAGAAGAAAAAAGTAATATATAAATAAGTAAATCAATTACTGTATACATATATTGAATATATTGAATAGATTAAAATCATGCAAAAACAGAAATACTATGTATTAAAACAGTGAGGTAGTGTTCATGGGTTCAATGTCCATTTAGGAATCAGATGGCAGAGAGGAAGAAGCTGTTCCTGAATCACTGAGTGTCTGCCTTCAGGCTTCTGTACCTCCTACCTGATGGTAACAGTGAGAAAAGGGCATGCCCTGGGTGCTGGAGGTCCTTAATAATGGATGCTGCCTTTCTGAGACACCGCTCCCTGAAGATGTGCTAGGTACTTCGGAGGATAGTACCCAAGATGGAGCTGACTAAATTTATAAACTTTTGCAACTTCTTTTGGTTCTATGCAGTAGCCCCTCCCTGCCCCCCATACCAAAGAGTGATGCACTTAACTTGTTGTCCATTGCATGGATACAACAATAATTAACACTTATTCTGGGTGTGATGGTGGGAAGATGCAGGCATTTGAAAATGTTACATACTGTATGTAACTTAAAGAAAACAGTGTAAATATGGATTTGTTTGAATTGTCCTGAATTTCCTTTGACTTTTGGCACATAAAACGTGTGTAGTTTTGGACACAGGTAGAACCTTTTCCAACCGAAAGGGTCTCAATATGATGCCAGATGTATCTTGCTTGGTTGAATATAGAGGCTGCCTTATATCTAAGTACTTTTCCCCTCTGACTTCATTCACACAACAGCATTTGGTAGCAGAGGTGGAATACCTTCTGTTACCCATCATGTGGCCAGCGGCGAGCATTTTTAAAATCAGCAATCACACTTGGATCTGCTCAGGTGACTGGCACACGGGAACGCGAGACATCACAAGCAGAGCGAGAGCTGAACTGGTAGATATAAAGGTAGTGCGTGCACGTGCATGTGTGTTTATGTAGGAGACAAAACTTTGTGTGTTCATTTGGTGAGATGGAGCCACCAATCGCTAAGGGTGGTTACTGAAGTTTTGAGACGCCAGTGCAGGCATGTACACTCATTCCGGGGGCTGCATTTTAGCATGCGCGTTTGACGAGTGTGATGCAAAGGATACAGCAGGCGTCATGAGTTCAGGCACTAAAAAGTGGCAGATTGCAGAGTACATGCTCTGTGGTTTTAAGTATGTACCGTTTAACTAGTACCTGTCATTTATATTTTGTGTAGTGTGTGAATTAATGTGGAGGTATTTCAGAGAGAAGTTTTGCCCAGATATATCTGTCAGGATGGCACCTATTGAGATCAGGCAATGTCAGATCGAGAGCCCTGTAGATCCGATCCAGCCCTTGACTCTGATTACAACCACTCATAAGCCCTTCTCCCTCAGGGAGAAACTGAACATTTTGTCAGTGTTGCCCTCGCTTGCTGTAAAGTTGCATGTGAGAAGACGGAATTCTGGTGCAAGCTCGAAGAAATGGTTGAAATTCACCAGATGCACCCTAAAGGTATACATGTGTTGGTAAACATGAAGTGCCCGAGATATATGTGGGACAGTATGGCCCAGGAGATGCAGGATGGTACATGGGTAACTATCGGGAACACCAACAATGAAGAAAGATATTGCTCTTTTAAAGGGGAAGAGAGACACCAATTTGGGGGGAGGAGAGAGTAACTGAGGAACAATAATGACAATGGCTCAGAGAGCTGAAGAGCCTGCCGTGGATTATGCAGATGGTAAATATCGAGCGTATGACGAGTATTCAGGGTTGGATAATTCAGGGAAGGATGACCCAGTCTTCCTGAAGTTGCTGAAGGAAGGCCTGAGCTCAGCCCACCGGGGGTTTTAGATTTAGGGATAATGGTGGGATCGACCTACTCTGCGATAGTTTCGTGGGCCAGTGAGATAGACCAAAGAGAGTGCAAGAGAAATCGTGAAGTGGTTATAGCGGACGGAACTGCTGTGAAGTCTCACTGGAATGAATCTCACAAGCACCATCCTAACAGAGGGGGAGTCACACAAGTGCCAAATGGAAATAGAGCAGGAAGAAAATATTGGTGTGAAAGAAACAGCTCTGGAAGGGGAAGCAGAAGAAATTTTTACAGATGGGGCTCGGAGGTACACAGATGGTAAGCCACAGACTGGGTGGGCTGTGGTGAAGGAAAACAGGTGAGGGATTAGCTCCAGGAGCACTGCCGGGGGTTGCTTAGCTCAGGTAGAGCTACAGTAAAGGCCCATGAGCAAATTAGCTGGTCTGCCTTCAGGGTGGTGCATGATTGTCCGATGGCATGGGCACGACGAGGATTTGTAACTTCAACAGGGGCAGGTATTCAGCATGGGCACCTAATACAACAGCTGCAGGAAACAGGGAGTCTGCCAGGAGGGGTGGCAGTAATTAAAGTAAAAGCTTCCCAGAAAGGGGAGGGTAAGGAACAGAAAGGAAATGAGTGGGCAGACATCGGTGTGGAGGAACGAGAGGCCATTGAAATTGCAAGTGTACAGGAAGAAGCCAGTTCAGTAAAATTATATGAAGAGGTGAAGACAGAAGAGAAGGAAAAAGGGAGCAAAGGAGGGTCCAGACAGGTGCTGGACACACAGGGAGGAAGGAGGCGTGGTGGCCCCACACTGCATTCAGCAGGTACTACTGAAGTTCTGTCGTGAGGTGATGCATCATAACACATTCATGACCCTCTGGTAGGACTGGTGGAGGCCAGGGATGGGTGGGGATGTTGAGAAATTCTGCTGCTGTTGTATTATTTGTGCCCAGCTTAACCCTGGTAACGGTACAAAGCTACAGATGGCAAACCAGCCACGCCCAAGGGGATTCTGGGAATACGCCAGATGGACTTCTCAGGGCCCCTACCAAAAAGCAGGGGAAAAGCTGCTGTCTGGTAATTATGGATCACTTCACCCAAAGAATAGATGCTTTCCCAACAAGGACAGATTCTAAACCACCAGCACAGATTCTAGTTCAGGAAATCAAGATGTGTGGTGGAAAGTATATTGACTAGACTGACTACTTCACTCACAGCCTGGTATGGAAACACCAGTGCCCTTGAATGGAAGATCCTACAAAAAGTTGTGGATATGGCCTAGTCTATCAGGGGTAAAGCCCTCCCTACTTTTGAGCACATCTACACAGAGACTTGGTGTAGGAAAGCAGCGTCCATTGTCAGGGACCCTCACCACACAGGTCCTGCTCTCTTCTCGCTGCTGCCATCAGAAAGAAGGTACAGGAGCCTCAGGACTTACACTACCAGCCTCAACCATCAGGCCTCTGAACCAAAAGAGATAACACCCCTCAACTTCACTTGCCCCGTCGCTGCTCCCACAACCTATGGACTCATTTTTCAATGACTTCATCTCATATTCTTGATATTTATCACTTATCTATGTGTTTATTTATTTTTAATTTATTATATCTTCTTTTTCTTTCCTTTGTATTTGCACAGTTTGTCGCCTTTTGCACACTGATGTCCACCCTATTGGTGCTGTCTTTCATGATTCCATTATGGTTATGGGATTCATTGAGAATGCCCACAAGAAAATTAATTTCAATGTTGTCTGTGGTGAATGCTTTGATAATAAATTTATTTTGAACTATTGAATGATGTTTTTTCGACTATAAGACCATAAGGTATAAGAGCAGAAATTAGGCCATCTGGCCTATCGTGTCTGCTTGGTTATTCCTTCATGGCCGATGTATTATTCCCCTGAACCTCATTCTCACCGAAACCTTTGACACCCTTACTTTGGACCTATGAACCTATCAAATTCCACTTTAAATATACCCAGTGACTTGACGTCCACAGCCATCAGCAGCAATGAATTCCACAGATTCACCACCCTCTGGCTGAAGAAATTCCTCCTCATTTCTGTTCTAGAGGGATGTCCTTGTATTCTGAGACTGTGCCCTTTGGTCGTAGATTCCTCCACTGTAGAAAACATCTTCTCCATATCCATTCTGTCTAGACATTTCAATATTCGGTAGGTTTCAATGAGAAACACCTTTATTCTTCTAAATTCCAGTGAGTGTAGGTTCAAAGTCATCAAACGCTCCTCACATGTTAACCTTTCATTCCTGGGATCAATCTTGTGAACCTCCTCTGGATCCTCTCTAATGTCAACACATCCTTTCTTACATTAGGGCCCCAAAACTGTTCACAATATTCAAGAGCACTCTGAGCCTTATAAAGCCGCAGCATTACTCCGTGCTTTTATATTCTAGTCCGCTTGAAATGAATGCTAACATTGCAATTGCCCTCTTTACCACCAACTCATTCTGCAAGCTAACCCTTTAATACTGCCTGTTGCACAAGAAATTCTCCAGGTGCTAGAAATCTGGAGTAACAGACATGGAACGCTGGAGAAAGTCAGCAAGCCAAGCGCTATCTATGGGGGAGATGGACAGTCAATGTATTGGGCCAAGTGCTGATGAAGAGGCTTAGTCTGAAATGTCATCTGTTCATTTCCCTTCATAGATGTTGCCTGACCTGCTGAGTTGCTCCAGTGTTCCGTATGTGTTCTTCCAGTATTGTCTGTCTCTTACTGGCATAACCTTTCTGCTGTATGGAGGACCCTGCCCTTGTCTCCTTCCACAAGTTGTTTTGTAGTGATAAAAGCACACAGAGGTGATACTTCTATATTTCTGTTATCAGAAACCCTCCAAGAGGACCACAACCATGTCATAGAGTTTGGAGACTTGCTTGTCTCAGTAACAGTAAGTGATACGATACAATTTCAATAGCTAAAACCACCTTGTTTACTACAATATGTGGATTGACATTGATTACTTTGAATTGCATAACTACAATGGGAGACACTTCTGAATGTTGCAAACCACGCCCTCCCCCCCCCCCAACCCGGGACAAACTAATTGACACCCAATGCCTAAAAACTTCTGAAAACAGAGCAAGATTAGTATTTCTGCAAGCTGACTTTCTGAGTACACAGACATCTTATCTATTGATTGTCTATACCTGTGAGAATGTTTGAGATGCTAGGTGACAACATCAGCCTGGTCTGCCAGATTCCTTGAACTTGTTTACAATGGCGGTAAATACTTAAACCCATAGTTTCCTGGTTTGATGCAGGCTAGTTAACACAACCCCATTGTCTTAATGTTTGGCTGATGCATGTGCAAGAGTCTCGTGGTCACCATTTTCCAAACCATATCTGTTAGTTTTTGAGCAGCTTGTGCTCCACAGTCAGTACAAAGATATGGTTTTAACTTCAGCTTACTACTTGTAGTTTGCAATTTATATTAATAACTGAAGATTGGGGTACATGTTTGAATCAATATCTGCTTTATTCACCTAAATCCAGCACACTCCCTAACAAGCATAAATAATTCCCAGTTTCTGTAGCCTAACTTTAAGATATCCACTTGGTAAGTGTTTGACTCATTTCTGAATTCTCTCTAACTTCTTTTAAGACTGCCCTAGAGCCCGTTAAAAACTCATGTCAGCCAAGCCAGTTGCTGTGAGCTCCTTCGCATTATGCACAGTGTCTTGAAAGCACTGGAAGTTTTTATGGCCAATGAGAACAGCAATGCACTGTACAGCCCTTTTGATAGAGAAATGCTTCTCCTGAACCTCCTCAGTGTAATTTTACAATTGATAAGTAACATCTCCCATAATGGAGCTCACTCCCAAAGGTATCTTTAGTTCGGTGACTGTCCTCTTGCTGGAGTCAGAGCTTGAGCCTCAGGGTAAATGATCTAGGCTGGAACGGATGCTCTGATACACAGGATCAAAAGAGGCTGTAGTGGCTGTAGATTCAGCCAGCTCCACTATCAAGAACATCTTCAGAAGCCAGTGACTCGAAAAGGTGCCATCCATCATGAAGGACTTTCACCAAACAGGACATGCTCCCTTCCCATTAGTACCATCAGGAAGGAGGTACAGGAGCCTAAAGCTGCACACTCAATATTTTAGGAATAGATTTTTTTTGTTCCACCATCAGATTTCTGAACAATCCGAAAACTCATGAACACTGGCTCACTATTAATTTTTTTTTTTTTATTGTAACATATAGTTTTTTAAATGTCTTACACTGTGCTGTTTCCACTAAGCAACAATTAACATATACGAGGAAATCTGCAGATGCTGGAAATTCAAGCAACACACACAAAATGCTGGTGGAACACAGCAGGCCAGGTAGCATCTATAAGAAGAAGCACTGTTGACGTTTCCGGCCGAGACCCTTCGTCAGGACTAACTGAAAGAATAGTAAGAGATCTGAAAGTAGAAGGGAGAGAGGGAAATGCAAAATGATAGGAGAAGACCGGAGAGGGTGGAGTGAAGCTAAGAGCTGGAAAGGTGAGTGGCAAAAGGGATAATGAGCTGGAGAAGGGAGAGGGTCATGGGACGGGAGGCCACCACCATTCAGGGTCCCAGACAGTCCTTCCAGGTGAGGCGACACTTCACCTGTGAGCCGGCTGGTGTGGTATACTGCGTCCAGTGCTCCTGGTGTGGCCTTTTATATATTGGTGAGACCCGACACAGACTGGGAGACACTCTGTCCGCCAGAGAAAGCAGGATCTCCCAGTGGCCACACGTTTTAATTCCACGTCCCATTCCCATTCTAATATGTCTATCCATGGCCTCCTCTACTGTCAAGATGAAGCCACACTCATGTTGGAGGAACAACACCTTATATACCGGCTGGGTAGCCTCCAACCTGATGGCATGAACATTGACTTCTCTAACTTCCGTTAATGCCCCTCCTCCCCTTCTTACCCCATCCCTTATTTATTTATTTCCCTCCTCCCCTTTTTGTTCTCTCTCTGCCCATCACTCTGCCTGTTCTCCATCTCCCTCTGGTGCTCCCCTCCCCCTTTCTTTCTCCCTAGGCCTCCCGTCCCATGATCCTTTCCCTTCTCCAGCTCTGTATCCCTTTTGCCAATCACCTTTCCAGCTCTCAGCTTCACCCCCACCCCCTCCGGTCTTCTCCTATCATTTTGCATTTCCCCCTCCCCCTCCTACTTTCACATCTCTTACTATCTTTCCTTTCAGTTAGTCCTGACGAAGGGTCTCGACCCAAAATGTCAACAGCGCTTCTTCCTATAAATGCTGCCTGGCCTGCTGTGTTCCACCAGCATTTTGTGTCTGTTGCAACAATTATCATATGTCAGTGATAAACCTGACACTGGCAGTGGGAGCCCTTTATTTGCAGAGAAGCTACTTGGTGCAATAATAATACAAGAAGTTTTAATGTAAAAATTCACAGACACATTTAAACTAGAATAGGTGAGACTTCCTGGTTCCCTCATTGTCTTAGCTAAACCTAAACCACTGATCTAGTCACTTAGTCCATCACCGTGAAAATATACTACTTATTATTTGATCTTTGATTCTTCCTGAGATTCGCTTTCCCACAGACAGCCATGAAGCAGAGAAAACCACAGAACCTGTTCAGAGAAAGACATCAAACTTCCCCAATGCACAAAAAAACAAACCATGCACACGGCACAAAAAGAGTGAAAACATGGAATATAAAACAGAAAATCAAAGAAGCCCAGGTATATTCAGTTCAGGTCAATCTGGAGCTGTGCTGCTCATTATCTGTATGCCGCCCCACGCAAAAATGATCAAAACAGTAACAAATAAAAGGAGAGAGCAGATTCGACAGCCATTGTTAACAACCAACACACTCGAGGATGTTCTGGGAATTTACCCCAAGTGTTACCACACACTCCAGTCTGACGGTGCTCAGCAGAACAATACAGAAAATAACAAAACACAACACAACAAGCAAGAACCACACAACAGCAAAAAGAGCCTAGTTCCTCCCTCACACCCACCCACGTACATAGTCCTTTAACCCCAAGATAGACCTCTCTTTTTGGCCTCCAGCCGCCAGCAAACCCGGATTCAGACATGGCCCTACAGACACTGAGCCTTCGGCTTCACCAGTGGAGCCCCAGGGCTCCGAGCAAGTTGATCCTCGGTATTGACGGCAGGACACGCCGATCACCGAACTGCAGGACTTGAACTCCAGACTCACCAACAATGGGGCCCCAAACATTAGGCCTTGAAATCCGGCTCTCTGGATCCAAGGAGCCAGCAGACCTTGTTTATTTTGCCCACATGGAATTTTGACTCTGGAACTCAGAAAACTCACTGACCCTGGGGAAGCCACCCACCTACATCCACACTGGCCTGTCGGAGGGACAGCCTGGCCCAGTCCATGAATGTCGCACATCTACATTACTGTCCTTCGAATGTGGAGTGGAGGCTTCAGGCTTAAGACACCAGTCTATCCTCTAATTTCTCCATGGTTTATGGTGCTTCAAACTTAAAGCACCAACCTCTGGAGCACCCAACCTCTTGAAACATGCAGTTTAAAAGTAGATTATACTTTGAAGTGCTCCTGTGTGGCCAAGTTTAACCATTTAACAGTGTATCACCAATGAACTCAGTTGAAGGCATGCAGTGCTTTAAGAATTTAGCAGCCCCAGAGTCTCATAAGCAATTATTACAATGTTAGAGCTATATGTGCTGCATACACCTAGTCATCAATTATCAGTATTTGAATTTTAATTTTGCAGTTGAGTATTTGCAGCTGAGCAGTTGAGTAAAGTTAATAAAGTTCATGACATATGCCAGTGATATTAAACCTGATCCTGGTCCTGTTTAACGGCTATTGGTCAGCTGACAACCAATCCCAGGCGGGCTTTCACTGATAAGTTGTTGTCCCTATGAATGTCTCAAATGTTCTTGTCGATGAGTTTTGAGTGTGAGATTGAGATTTTTGTAGTTGTGTGGGTTTTACTGAATGATAGGTTTTTTTGAGTTCGGGCTTTGTTCTGTCTCCTGGCTTAGGGTCCCATCGGTAGTTATAGGTGAGTGAACACAACAATATGACAGATTCGATGCATCGAAGGTGCAAACTTCATGCTGGGAGAGTAGCTTTTTGATCACAGTCTCCACACTGTAAATGTACACCTTTCTTATTCTTCTCCAACACACATCCAGAGAAAACACACTTGCCTCCTTGCATTACCTCTTACCAGCTCTTTTGTTAACTGTATTATACACTATCATTTCCCTTTGCCACCCATGAAGTGGTTAACAATAATAATAATAATGCTACACACACCCAATTCCTAGGGGCCTGCGCCCAGTGACACACCCCGTCAGTCCTGCTTCAGCTGTGGCTTTCCTCGAGCTTCCACTGGTGATCTAACCCAACAGAAACCTGTAGTGCTGCATTCCTGATTTTGACCTAGCAATTGGCTTCAAATTCTTTAAGGACCCTTTTGCACTTTTACAAGAAAAGCCAAGCTCTTAAAGTGTTTTGAAGTATTTATAACTGGTTCCTTGGTATCAGTGCAAAATCAGGTCACAAAGCACTGCTTCAAGATCAAGAATACTCTTGCTGCTTCTCTAAGTCAGTCTTTTTGTCTTTGTTTCAACTTCTGAGGTATCAGGGACTGGAGATGATTAGAGTCTGACTGGTGTAAAAGTTAACACCTTGCTGAATAAGGAGACACTGTTGAATGATGGTTATTGTATTGGGAGCCTATGTGATGTTCAGATTAAGGCCAGAATGCACCAGCCCTTGCTTAAATTGCAGACTCCCATAGACTTCCTTCTCAAGGGCACTTCCGGGGGGGGGGGGGGGGGGGGGTAGTGGTTAGCAGAAATGAAACTTCCCAGAATACAGGGCAACAGGAGCAGGAGTAGGCCACCAGATCCCTCAAGTCTGCCCTACTGTTCAATATGATCATGGGATCTACTAAATGTTGGCCCCAGTTCCTTTTCTGTTCCATAGTCCTCATCTCCTTCACTTTTTAAAAAATTATCCACCACCTCATGAAGTACTTCCAGTGATTTAGCCTCCACAACCTTCTGTGGTGGAGAATTCCAGAGATTCATTAACCTTAAGCAAAATAACTTTAAATGCTTCCCTCTTATTTTGTAACCGTGTCCCCTTATATAATGCACTTCCACTTTTACGCTGTCATACCCCGCCTGGATCTAAAATGTCTCAACACGATCACCACTCATTCATCTAAACTCTCCACAATACTGAGTCAGCCTGTTTAGCCTCACTTGACAAAGCAAAGTCAAAATCAAAGTTGAGTTTATTGTCATAAGGACAAGTATATGTATGCACAGGTGCAATGAAAATCCTATTTCAGAATCAGAATCAGGTTTAATATCACCGGCATATGTCGTGAAATTTGTTAACTTAGTAGCAGCAGTTCAAATGCAATACATTATACAGAAAAAGAAAAAATAATAATAATAAGTAAATAATTAAATTATAGTATGTGTAAATTGAATAGATAAAAATCACAAAGAACAGAAATAATATATGTTAAAAAGTGAGGTAGTGTTCACGGGTTCAATGTCCATTTAGGAAACCGATGGCAGAGGGGATGAAGCTGTTCCTGAATCGCTGAGTGTGTGCCTTCAGGCTTCTGTACCTCCTACCTGATGGTAACAGTTAGAAAAGGGCATGTCCTGGGTGCTGGAGGTCTTTGATAATGGACGCTGCCTTTCTGAGCACTGCTTCTTGAAGACGTCCTGGGTACTTTGTAAGTTAGTACCCAAGATGGAGTTGACTAGATTTACAACCTTCAGCAGCTTCTTTCAGTCCTTTGCCCCCCATACCAGACAGTGATGCAGTCTGTCAGAATGCTCTCCACAGTACATCTATAGAAGTTTTTGAGTGTATTCATTGACATGCCAAATTTCTTCAAACTCCTAATGAAATATACTCACTGCCTTGCCTTCTTTATAACTACATTGATATGTTGGGACCAGGTTAGGTCCTCAGAGATCTTGACACCCAGGAACTTGAAACTGCTCACTCTCTCCACTTCTGATCCCTCTATGAGGACTGGTCTGTGCTCCTTTGTCTTACTCTTCCTGAAATCCACAATCAGCTCTTTCGTCTTACTGACGTTGAGTGCAAGGGGTTGCTGCGACACCACTCCATTAGTTGGCATATCTCGCTCCTGTGTGCCTTCTCATCTCCAACTGAAATTCTACCACCAATTATGTATCATCAGCAAATTTATGGATGGTATTTGAGCTATCCCTAGCCACACAGTCATGGGTATAGAGAGAGTAAAGCAGTGGCCTAAGCACACACCCCTGAGGTGCACCAGTGTGGATCGTCGGCAAGGAGGAGATACTATCACCAATCCGCACAGATTGTGCTCTTCTGATTAGTAAGTCGAGGATCCAATTGCAGAGGGAGGTACAGAGACCCAGGTTCTGTAACTTCTCAATCAGGATAATGGGAATGATGGTGTTAAATGCTGAGCTGTAGTCGATGAACAGCATCCTGACTTAGGTGTTGTGTCGTCCAGGTGGTCTAAGGCCATGTGAAGAGCCATTGAAATTGCATCTGCCATTGTGGCAACAGGCAAACTGCAGTGGGTTCAGGTCCTTGCTGAGGTAGGAGTTCAGTCTAGACATGACCAATCTCTCAAAGCGTTTCATCACTGTAGTTATGAGTGCTACTGGGTGATAGTGATTAAGGCAGATCATAGGCACACACCATCAGATATATAACAAAAATAAAAGCATAAATCATACACAATCTTTACAGGAAAATGCATAGTAGAACATAACAGTCAATCTTACTAGAAAGAGCTGAAAGTGGTCATAGTGTTGTATTCTGTCATGATTAGGGTTGTACTAGTCAGTAAAATAAAGAAATCATTGAAAGAAATAAGCTGTCTTTTGAACTTGGTGGTGTGGAACTTAAGGTTTCTGCACCTCCTGCCTGGTGGTAGCAGCAGGAAATTGACATAACTCAGAAGGTGATTTTCTTTAATGATAGATTTTTGCCCTCTTAAAGTAGAGGCGCATATAAATACTACAAATGGTGGGTAAGGAGGTGCTCACGATGACAGCCCTCTCATCCTCTCATCCCTAGAATTAGCCTGGGGAATCGCTTTTGGACTACATCCAATGCTGTAGTGAGAGTGCCAAAATTGTGTGCAGAATGTTGTTTCTCTCGGAGTTCATGGAGAACTGATATGGCACAAGAAAACAACACATTGCAAAGCTACAGAAGATGGAAGAATGACAAATTGAGACCCTGAACAACAGTGAGAATACGTTAAGCTTTCATGGACTTTATCTTTTATCTTAGGAAATGCACAGGGAAAGGACCATACTTCATCGGGAGCCAGAGGAGATTTTGCATGTCACCAGTTTCTACAGATGTATGGCGGAGAGCATTCTAACGTTGCATCACTGCCTGGTAAGGAGATTGCAATGCACAGGATTGAAATTGACGCCAGAGGGCTAGAGACTCTTCCAGCTCCTTCACAAGTCAAGCCTCCCCACCATCAAAGACATCTTCAAAAAGCACTGTTTCAAGAAGGTGATATTCATCATCAAGGCCCCTTGGTGCCCAGGTCATGTCCTCTTCTCATTACTGCCATCAGAGAGGAAGTACAGGAGCCTGAAGATGTACACTCAATGATTTAGGAACAGCTTCTTCCCCTCTCTCATCAGATTTCGGAAGAGTCAATGAAGCCAAGAACATTAATTCATAAATCCTCTTTTGCACTGTTTATTTTTTATCGGAACTTGTGGTAGATTTTTTATTAATTGCATAGTACTGCTATCACAAAACAATAGATTTCACAACGTATGTCAGTAATAATAAACTTGAGTCTGATCTCCTTCCAAATTCCAACCCCGGTGGCTGCTGGTACTTGAAAATGTGTTTCTTGCCCACTCACCTTGCTAGCTTCAGCTGGGTCTGAGTGGACAGCAGGCTTGAAAACGACCACACTGTTATTACTGATAATTTTTTAAATGTACATACAGTATTGCTATACTTGGTAAGCGGAATACTTTGAGTCTCGTTCCCGTTTTATCATACATGTATCCTCTGTCGACTTGGTTTTGGGCTTGGCAAACATAAGAAGCATTTAAGTAAATAAGTTAATTGCCAGTTGAAAAGTATAACAAGCCTCAGATCTGAAGGGAGCTTCCATTTTATTTCAACTGTTGCCAAATCAGTGTCAAGGAGATAAGGATCTATCTTTATTTATGCAGGAGGAACGGAATTTTGACTTGTTTTATCTTAAGTAATTTGTGATCAAGTTTCCAATGAATAGTCTCCAAAGGTGCAAAGAGTTTATCAAAGATTTATTGAACTGTAATGCACTGAGAAGATATAAGTTTTGTTTTGGATTCAAAACTTAAAACTTAAACAGTGAGTTTTCATCACCCTATCCATTAGAAGCTCTAGCCCCAACGGTGGTAGGTATTTTGGGAGTCCAAACTGGCTTCATCTGAACCCATAGAACTGGAAGGGAAGTAAGTGATCCTAAACCCAAGGGAATACCAAAGAAGAAACCATTTACAGACATAAAAGATGCAGCAATCTAATTACCTTTTGCCTCGCAGTAAAACTTTCTCAAAGACACCTCTACTTTCTTCAAAGTTTGCATAGATTTGGCATGTCATTTAAAATCCTGACAAACCTCTATAGATGCACAGAGGGGAGTATCCTGATTGGTTGCATCACATACGGGTATAGAAACTCCAATGCCCAAGAATAAAAAAGCCTACAAAATGTGGCAGATACACCCTAGTCCATCACAGGTAAAGCCCTCTCTGCCATTGAGCACATCTTTGTGTGCAGTTTTTTTTAATTGATTCAGTTGCATTCTTTTCAATTACTATGAATGCCTGCAAGAAAATGAATCTCAGGGTAGTATTTGGTGACATACATATACACTTGTACTTTGATAATAAATTTAAATTGAACTTTGAACTTTGTTAACATTCCAGCAAATATTTTATATTTAGAAAAGCAAAAATCCAGAACTTTTCAGGATTTTCCACAATGCTTCTCATCCATTCAGGTTCTTCCTTCTTAAGAGTAGGCACCCTAGTGTGTGGGAAGGGAGCTGATTGAGTGCCATCACAGATGCTCTCAAGACTTAAGTCAGCACAGGCCCTTTACCTTTCAACACTTTCTCAACGGCGTTGGACTGTTTAACACTGTTTACTGTCTTTACAAATTTTAGACTGTTTATACTGGTTTAAACTGCCAGCTTTACCTAGATGAGCAGAGATAATGAGGTGCAATGAATACTTTACAGAGGTTGGATTTTGCACAGCAAAATATTTTTTTAAAGCTACCATGTTCCAGAAGTGAGGATTCCGGAATCAGGAGGCTTTGGCAATTTGTTGCAATGCTGTACCCACAGGAAGGGAGGGGATAACCCAAAAGCAAGTAAACCTTGAATTCTTATTTTGTTCAATACTTGAAGCAATGGCAGGTTGGAACTTCTGGAGGATTCTGATCCATCCGTACCTAAAAGTGTGGATAACGGACAAGGTAAAACATAAATAAAATGTTATTCATGTGCACCATGATAATGTATAAATCCCAGAAATGTATGTTCTACTTTTGGGAATCATGGACATTCAGAAATCAGATCAGGTGCATGATGGTGGAAGCTGGTAACTAACAGCATTGATTCCAGACTGTATTAACCTCATGTGACACCACAGCTTTACCTCTCAAAGTCCAAGCTAACATCCCCACTGTGAGAGGAGGAAGCGAGCAAGGCCCGCCAACCGGGCCCTGGTCAAGCTGTATAGGCCAATCCCCTGTACAGTCAATACGATGGATTACAGAAACATTGATGAACTCCAAATATACTGTCGGCTTTGTGACAAGAGGTTCATCAGCAAGTGGGCACATCACACAGTGTAGGGAAAGTCATCAGGATCCTGCAAAGCCAACAACTCTTTTGTCACCTCAAGTCCATATCTACCTTAGTAACTGGAATGTGAGCACCATGCACTAGGCTGGAAAATCCACCATCGTAGCAAATGAGGTGAAAAGCTACAAAATGTCAGTTCTTAGACTGAGCAAGACAAGATGGACGTCATCTGCAGAGTCTTGACTGACAGACGGGTTAAGTACTACTCAGGCTATCAGAGCAAAGATGCCCCACACACAGAGGGTGTAGCTGTCACAATGCCACCAGAAGCACGTAGAGCCATGATCTCCACAATCCTCACTGCTAGCTTTAAATCCAAGAAGACAAGAAGGTAACAGCTTGAGCTATTCTTTGTTAGGCATCAGCAAACGACAATAAGGAAAAAGACAAAGATGAGTTTTATAAAGCACTCAGTGGAGTCATCAGTAGAGGGAAGGAAAGAGATCTGACCATTGTCATGGGAGATCTTAGTGCCAAATAGGCAAGGGTAATGCAGGAGACAAACAGGTAATGGGCAGACATTAAAATGGAATCTCCAAGGAAAGAGGAAAATTGACTATCAAAAGAACACATGAAGGAGAGGTGTGAAAGCTGAAATGAGACAATAGGGACACTCCTGGTCCACCCTCTAGAAACTGGCTCAGAACAGAGGATGATGGAGGTGGGAGATCACTGATGGCCTATGCTCCATTGGAAGCTCAGGAGCCAAGAAGAAGACACCACAGCTTTGTGGCTGACACTCACATTCGATACCACTCTCTTCTCACTCACTGAGATTCAATATTCACTTTCACTCAGGACATGCCCGCTTTTCATTGCTACCATTAGGAAGGATATACGGGAGTCTCAAGACACACACTCAATGTTTTAAGAACAGCTTATTCCTTTCCAGCATGAGATTTCTGAATGCACAATAAACCAGCCCATGAACAGTACCTCACTATGTTTTGTTCTCTATTTGCACTACTTATTTAATGATATGTATATACTCTTGACTTTAAGTATTGCTTATACGACTATTCTTAGGGAGAGTTCAATATTTTGGTAAGGATATTTGGTGAACATGACGGAGTATAAAGACTTTATTTTTGCCTATTGTTTTAGCCTCATAGGGCAGGCCTCTTATTGGATGTTTGTCAGTAAACCTGGTTTGATTATCTTCTTGTTGAAAGGTATCATGATCTGTTTAATTTTACGCTGAACATTATTTTGTACTTCTAACCAAGCAGGAAGTAAAGGCCTTTGTAATACTATTTAGGATGAAAGAATGACTTGCATTTATAAAACACCTTTTATAAACGTAGTACATCACAAAGCACACTGCAGTTAATTAAGTGTACTTTTTGAAGTGTAATCATTGTAGTTAGAGAGGACATGGACTCTGCATATATAATAGGCTGCTTATTTCATTATTGTTGGGGGGGGGTTTGCAAGACCTCATGAAGAACATTTAGTCAGACAGTAAAACTGATACTTCCTTGAATCTGACTGGGATCTGGTAAAACAGAAATATAATGAGTATAATGGGAAACTAACAGGAAATACTTGGCCGTATGCAAAAACACAGTCCAAAACAACAAAGTGACAATAGAATTTTCTCCTCAGTTTGAATCTCATGCAAGGTCTGATAAACTATGCTATGACTGGGCTCTATGTTAATAGTAATTTATTTTTCATAGCTGTACCTAGGTAAGTGAAGGATATTAATACTAAAAAAGCTTAATTATTCCCAGGTAAATTATGAAATAACCAGATTTTTGGTAGTAATATATCTCATCCGAATCAATGAAATGGTTTTCCACCTCAGCCACTCCCTCTAAGTGAAACTACCGATTAGACTGATTTGGTGCTGCTTCCTGCACCCACGCTGAGCTCGTCAATTTCATCAACTTTCCCTGTCATTTCCACCCTGCCCTCAAATTTCCTTGATCCATCTCTGACACCTCTCTACCCTTACTTGCTCTCTCTGTCTCCATCTCTGGAGACAGGCTATTCACTTGCATCTTCTATAAAGCTACTGACTCTGACAGTTATCTTGACTATACCTCTTCCCACCCCATCACTTGTAAAGATGTTATTGCCTTCTCTCAGTTTCTCTGTCTATTCACAGGTTGAAGCTTTCCATTCTAGAACATCAGAAATGTCTTCTTTTTCAAAGAACGTGGTTTCCCTTCTACCATCATCGATGCCGCCCTAAATTGGACCTTGTCCATTTTCCACACATCTGCTCTTACCCTATCTTGCCCTTCCTTAATTACCACCCCAAAAGTCTCCATGTCCAGCACATCATTCTCTATAGCTCCTACCATCTCCAATGTAATCCTACCATTAAATACATCTTTCCCTCCCCCACCTCCATCTCCGCTTTCCACAGGGATTGCTCTCTACATGATTCCTTTGTCCATTTGTTCCTCCTCATTAATCTTCCTCTTGTACCAGCAAATATGACAAGTGCTACACCTGCCCCTACACCTCCTCCCTCACCACCATTCAGTGCTCCCAGTAGTCCTTCCAGGTGAGACGACACTTCACCAGCAAGCCTTTGGGGTTACATCTGATGCTCCCAGTGCATCCTCCACTACGTTGATGAGATCCGAAGCAGATTGGAACACTGCTTTGTTGAGAACATTCACTGTGTACGCTGCAAAAGGCAGGATCTATTGGTAGTTACCCATTTCAATTCAACTTCCCATTCCCATTCTGAAATCTCTGTCCATGGCCTCCTGTATTGTCATGATGAGGCCAAGCTAAGGTTGGAGGAGCAACGCCTAATATTCCATCTAGGTAGCCTCCAACCTATGGCATGAACATCAATTTCTCCAACTTCAGGTAACTTCTCACCCCCCTCTCTTCTTTACATTTCCAATTTTGATTACGATCACACCCCTTTCTCTTCTTCTCACCTGCCGACTAATTCCCCCGGTTATCATTCTCCTTCCCTTTCTTCCATGATTCACTGTCCTCTCCTATTGGAGTCCTTCTTCACCCCTTTACCTCATCCACCTATCCCCACCCAGCTTCTTATTTCATACCCCTCCCCCTCCCAGCTACCGTTCTCCTCACACGGTCTCACCCATCACCTGCCGGCTTGTATTCCTTCCCCTCCCTCCACCTCTTATTCTAGTCCTGATGAAGGGTCTCAGCCCAACATGTCGACTGTCCATTCCCCTGTCTAGATGTTGTTTGACTTGCTGAGGTCCTCCTGCAACTTGTGTGTGTTGACCAATTAGAAGCAGCCTTCTGATGCCAAATGAGAACTGGACTGAGACCACATAAATCCATTTTATGTGGGAGCCTTTAATCCTATCAGTGTGCCCTGCACTTGAACCTGTGGCCAATGTTTAGCTGATTATGCTGCCCAGATTTCTACTGTGGCAGGGATCAATAAACGCATGCATACATGACAATTAGGAAAGCTGGAAAAAACTGGTTGTCATTACCCCAAAGAAGGCTGTCAACCCCGTAGCCAGCAGGTAATTCAAAAATAATTCTGCATGTGAAAACAGATAGCTCTTTTGGGTTTTGTACCTCAAATAGCAGGTATGTACATGCAACACACACAAAATGCTGGTGGAACGCAGCCCGTCAGGCAGCATCTACAAGGAGAAGCACTGTCGACGTTTCGGGCCGAGACCCTTCGTCAGGACTAACTGAAAGGAAAGATAGTAAGAGATTTGAAAGTAGGAGGGGGAGGGGAAAATGCAAAATGATAGGGGAAGACCGGAGGGGGTGCGGTGAAGCTGAGAGCCGGAAAGGTGATTGGCAAAAGGGGTACAGAGCTAGAGAAGGGAAAGCATCATGGCATGGGAGGCCTAGGGAGATAGAAAGGTAAGGAGGAGGTATGTACATCATTCTTTTCCAAAGGAGATGTAGGCTTCCACAGATAAATGAATATTTACATGAAGGTGCATAATGACTTGCATTTGTGGAACACTTTTCAAAATTTCAGAGTAGCCTAAAGTGCTTTGCAATCACTTCTTGAACTCTTATTGCACTTATAATGTAAGATGTGTATAATTCATATATAATAGCTTGTTGCAGTTTTACAAAAATACAGGAAATAAATTAAGCTTTGGCTGGCAGCTGACCAGCTTCCCTTGCACTTGCATGCTTTAAAATTCAGCTTTATTGTACAAAAACACTGTACCCATCTCTTTTGGTTTACATATACACTGCATATCATGTGGATGTGTGCAGATCTCCCTGCAGGGGTTAGTACTCCCTTTCCTCTTCCTCATCTCTTTAACTCAGCACCCTCTTTTCTCTTCAACAAACTTTCTACACTTCATTCTGGGAATTCTCTTAACTTCTGCCCCTTTTTGTCCTTTTATAGTTCCTTGTCATAGCTATGGGATTGTTAAACTGAAGTGCCTTTTCAGGTAGATGTAAAAGATCCAGAGAAAATACGTATACTAGGAATACTTCATACATAGTCAGTACACGTCCTTGAACCAGCTACCAAAGTTAACTAATTTTTCATTCATTCCATTGCGCCTGTGTGATCGTGTGTACACATTGGTTGTCATAACAAAGCTGACCACAATTCGAAAGCAAACTAGATGTCTGTGAGTTGCATTCTAAGGATGTGATGAGGTGCAATAAAAATGTGAATTTAGAACCATGGTATCCTTTTGACTTGAAGCCTAGTATCTGATCCAGTACGTTGTACAAAATCCCTGGGCAGTTTCAGTTCTTTCACATTCACAGCTCTGCTCCAGTCCCAGGCCTGAGTGTTCCAAACTTCTCTCAGTTACCTTATCGTCCATGATAGTTATATTTCAGCAACACACACAAAATTCTGGAAGAACTCAGCAAGTCAGGCAATTATTATGAAGAGTCTTGGTCGGAAATGTTGACAGTTTATGCCCCTCTATAGATGCTGTCTGACTTGCTGAGGTCCTCCAGCATTTTGTGTGTGTTGCTGAAAACTTCTAGCATCTTGTGTCACTGATACTTATGCGTTTACAAGTTGCTGCTTGTATCCTTTGCCATACACCTCTTCCTCAACAATCACTCCTCTCCTCAGTGAACTTAGTTCTTGCATGTCCAGGGAACAGGTGTCATTTGCTACCCATGCTCCTGGTCAGTGAGACAGGTAATGTATTGGTTTTAAATGTTCGATGACTCCAGATTCATGGAAAGTTCCATTTGATTGAAACGTAGCTAAGCTATCTCCTTTGTGCCATAAAACAAAATGCTAGAAGCTATTATTAGATAGTAGATGAGGTAAAATCAGCAAAAATCATGATTGACAATTTATTGTCTGCTCTGGATAGAGGGTCACTAGTGGATTGCTAGAATTTGATCTCCTGAAGGTACTTGATATGGCGCCTCATCAAGAATTACTGCAGAAAATAAAAGCTCAAGATCAGCTGGATAAAAGGAAGTAGAGACAAAGCACAAGTAATTCTTTCTCCGGTTGGAAAGATGTGCTGAGTGATATGTGGGGATCCAATGCTTGCTCTCAGAGGTGGGTTATCACTAATCTAATATTCAGATCGATAGGGGTTACTGATTAGACTTTACAAATAGCATTATAAAACCAAACTTACAACAGACCTATAATTATCCTCTGTGCAATTAAAAGCAATTAAAAATTCAATTCAAGATAGAAATGAATTTATAAACCATTTAATTCTTATTACAGTATTGGAGCGTTAACCACACCATGTGACGCCTTAAGAAGAACTGAAAAAAAAATCCATTCTCTTAACAGTGCTATGTCTAAAGATTCGCTGCTGGAGGAAACAAAACTTAAACAACCTTTTGGCTTTCTCAGATTTTAGCTATATAATGAACTCCAAATGTAAGAGCCACCTTGTTTTCTCCCTTCAAGTTTTTTTGTTCAGAAGGAAGAAAGTGCTGCTTAATTGTCACATTCTTGTGGCAGGTTCAGCAAATTACACCTGGGGTTGCACCTGCCTCATTAAAGCGGTGCTTTCTCCTTGCAATTTTTTTTATTATTATTCACAATCCCGGGTAGCCTTGCCAAATGAAAAGGAACGTCCCACATTATTCAGCCTGGATCAGGCAAGGGTCACTTTTGTTTTCAGGAAACACTCCCAATTACCGCAGCCCAATACTTTGCTGGTTGCTTTTTTTGTGGGTGACTTGTGCGAGGCGCGTTCAAGGAGGTTTTGTGTGTGTGTGTGTGTGTGTGTGTGTTTGTTAATCTGACAAATACCCACAGCCTTGTGCACGAGCCTTTGAAGTTTTGGTAACACACAGGTGGCTTTCTGGAGAAAATGTGGTATTGTGACTTACTGTGAGAGCCCAGCTTCAGTTACTAGATACCCTCTGCGATATGCTTTAAGGCTTTGGACGCTGTTTCCTTTTTGTCATTTGACATGGCAAAAATTACCTAAAAAGCTCCCTGATGAATTAATCCACTAATTCTGAATTCTGGCTTAGAGGATATTACATAGAATGGTGTAGGAATTACCTCATGGAGACAGGCTGTTTGCTCCAGCTTGTCTATGCTGGTTATCTTGTATTCCTGACCCTCTTTATCATTTCTTATCTGCATATCCTACTATTTCTGTCTCTCTTACGTATTTATACAGCACCTCATTCCAAAATTCTATGCAACCTGTCTTAGTTACTCATTGTGATGGCTCATTTCTAGTCATTTTCTTGGCTAAAGATTGAGAGCCTTTTATGAATTTATTGGTGACTAATTGCCTTGATTGTTGATCACTTCCTCAAATGAATGCAACTTCTTCATGTGTTTTTCAATATGTTCTGATGAAGGCTACATTGGCCTGAAATGTCAGCTCTGCTTCTTCTTTCCACAAATGTCACCCAATCTACTGAATGCTCACATTATTACCCAGTTTTATTTCAGATTTTGAGCATCTGCACTTTCTGATTTTCTGGTCTTTAAACATCCTTCATCATTTTAAAGGCTTCTATCGGATCACTCCTCAGTCTTCTGTCTTTTTGATGAAAGGAGCCCCGACATGCACATTACATGTCCTGCAAACACAGGATTCTAGATTTGAGTCCATCTGTACTGCGTAAACTGGTTTTTAATTGGATGAGTGAGGTTCATAGTTTAGAAGAGGGAGTTTGCTCTTTCTATCCAGTTACTGTTGCTGCTAAATGCATGTTTGTATGCCTGCAGGTAATAGTTAGGGTTTATTGTGATCTTCCCTTGAGTATTTTGTGGTATTGTGTCTTGACTTAAATATAAATCACAGAATCATGACACAGAAAAGGGGCATTACTTTCCTGACTGGTTTTCATTGGCTTCATTCCCTGTTCGGTCCCTATAATCTTGCAAATTATTCTGTCTCAACTGCCTGGTCACTTCCCCTTTGATAACATTCTTCCTTCCCCACTGTGAATGGCAGTGAACTCCAGATTGTAACTATTTACTGAGTACAGAAGCTCTTTCCCTTTCCACCCTTGAATAAAATCTTAAACCTGTGTCCCCTGTTCCTTAAGCAATCAGAACCTCTATATATTTTCCCTTTAAACCAATTTTGATCTTCTAGGTTCTATCAAATTTTCTCTCAGTCTGTTTTGCTCCAAGGGGAACAATCTCACGTATTCCAGTGTAACCCTGATGCTGAAGACCTTCATATATGTATACATCCTAGTCATTCTCTTCTGCACCCATCTAACATTTTCATATACCTCTTGGAATTGAGGTGACTTGCATGAGATGCAGTGTTCTATTTGTTGTCCAACTCATGTTTCACAGAGTTCCAAATAAATTAGCTACTTCTATGATCTATTTATGAACAGTTTACTAACTTTTCACTCAGGATAATCACAAAACAAAGAACTGTAGATACTGGAATGATAGAAACACTCAAGTGGCCAGTCAGTGTTTCTGCAGAGAGAAATAAAACTGACATTGAGTTGATGCAAAGTTTTGGCTCAATGGCCAGAAATGTTGATTTTTCTTCTCCCACACTGATGCTACCAGATCTACAAAGTATTTCTGTTTCACTGTCTCTCAATACCCTGTGTGTACCCTACTCTTTCTCTTCTATTCTTATGCAACTAAAGTTATGGAGAAGCTTTGACTATTTTCTTCTTCATTGAGTATTTTATCTTAAGTATATCATAAAGATTATGTTTAGAGTTCAATAATGGAGAAAGGGCATTTTAGAGAAATTTTGTTTTCAATCCAATATAGAGCAGGAATTGTTCTGATGTGGGGAATGAAAAAAAAATTGGCATAGAGATTAAGCAATGTTCTGCAGCATTAAAACATGTGAGAATATCTGCTGTGGGTTGCAATCATCTCTGCACATTCAGCTTCATTGCCAGTGGAAAGTGCAGAGTTGGCTGTAGATGTCTGTCTCACATGTGCTTCTGGAGCTCACAGATCTTTCCCCCATTGTTAAATGTGATTGGTGAAAGGTATTGGACAACAGAAGATATTTGTGAGTGCGTCTTATGGATTTTGGGCTGCTGATTTAAACTTCTGGTTTAAGGTGGTGCTACCGAATGCATGTGACAGGTCACTGGTAGTTCAAAAGGCAAGAAAATCAACTATTAATGACACATTTTCTGAAGTAATTGTAGTAAGTTATCACTGCAAACAATGAAGGAGTGAGCAGAGGCGAAGCTGATTCGAAGGACAGGTCATGCAGATGCAAAGCAAAGCCAAGGTTCAATGCATTCAAGTTGTGGTCGCAGAAAGAGTTGGTATCGCTGTTGGAGTTGGAGAAGGTGATTCGGAGAGTAGTCGATGCGGAAGAGTTTCGATACCCATCCACCTAACCCGGGTGCAGGTTTGGATCCGGGCGCCGAGCCGACTTGGTGAGATCGAGAATGGTTTCATGTTGTGCGGTACAGTTGTGTCACTGTGCCGGGATCTGGGCCCAGTGCTTGGACCAGACAGACTGGAAAGCCCAAGGGTTGGGACTGGAGGTGCTGATTCTGCTCACTCTCCAATGATGTTCAGTTCTCTCTGAAGCACTGAGGCTGTGAACTGCTCCAGTGGCTGTCGTCTCTGTGAGTTTTGCTGTGCTTTGCCCTGCTAATATGATGAACTGAGATCAAGGCTTTGGCCTACTACTCCATCTGCTCTAGGGAGTGGATCTAAGGACTCAACTCCTCTTGTATGCATGATTTGTGCCTGTTTTTTCTCATCTCTTTCTCAGTGTAGTGGTTTCTTTTTTTTAATTGGATGCTTTGGGTTTCTTGCTTTATGGCTCCCTTTAAGCAAATAGACCCCAAGGGGTAGAATTTATACATTCTTTGATAATAACTGTACTTTGAATCTTGAATCTTGATCATGAAAATCACCATGACATTTCCCTATCATGCAAATTTTTATTTAAATCGCCTATGTTTGTTATATCAATTTATAATTCAAGTCAGAATAACTGTTGCCAAAATTAAGGAAGGTATTTTTGTTGGTCCACAAATCAAACAGGTCATCAATGACAGGGAATTCGAAGGAGTTCCAGTGATACCAGAGAAAATCGCATTGAAAGCATTCAAGGATGTTGAAAATTTTCTTGGCAATTACAGAGCATCAAACTAAGTGCAGATGGTTGACAACATGCTTCAAGCATACAAAACTATGAAGTGCAACATGTCGCTAAAAATTCATATTCTGCATTCCCATTTAGACTTCTTCCCTGCAAACGGTTCAAGGTGAAAGGTTTCACCAGGACATTGCAGTTATAAAGAAATGGTTCAGGGCAACTAGCTGATTATTGTTGGACATTTAAGCGAGAAACCTCAAACAGTGAATACAAATGAAAAATCATCAACACGTTTTTTGCTTATTTGAACTATTGCAAGCATCAGCACCTTTATGCACTTAATCACATTATATTCAATAAAAGCTCATTTCTTGTTTTTTCCAGATTCATATGTGATGCAAATAGTCTGAAATTTTATTTGTGTTCAGCTTGAAGCAGTCTACCATAAACAAAATAAAAATTCATACGAAAAGAATGTTGTCCAGTGTAATCAGAAAGAAAGGAAGCAGAAGATTATCCCTAAATTTCACAAATGCTTGCTGCCGTCCAATATTTGGATGAAAATAATACATTTTAACTTGCACTTGAAGTTTTCCTTTTGCTATAATTACATTAATTAATGTAATGTTAGTCAATGGAAATTACTTTCGTATCCATTTTCTTTTATTTTTCACTTCTGCGTGGTAAAATGCAACAGGGGAGGCCCGCAGAAAATACAAGTGCAAAGTGTCACGAGCAGAGGTGTACAAGGTACACCTTGTACAAGGCAGCTATTTTGATGAGGATTGGGGGGGATTTAAAATACATCTGTTGAACGCTGATTTCAGTGATGATGAAGTCTAGTCTTCAACAGAGCTTGTAGAAGTCTGATAAAGAAGAAAATTAAATTTAAAAATATTTAACTGTTTTGACAAAGCCTTTTGTAAGGCCTATGGTACGTTTGATCTATTTGTTAGCAGGTTGAAAGAAAGCCTAGGCAGTAGCCTAACAAAATGTTGGTTTTGAGTTTCATGTTCTCCAATAGCACCTTTTGTGCAGCGTGTGGTGAGGTGAAGCAAAAATGAGGAGTGGGGAAGAGGGAAAGAAGTGGCCCCTTGTCATGCAGCATCTGATACAGTTAATTAGTACGGGCTTTACTGCTTATTTTTTTCATGCTGAAGCCACTTACCTCATCTTGTAAAGTTGTGAAAGAAATTCAATATGTGGCTTTCACAGGTGACAATGGAGTTGGCAAACTTGGAACAGTCAGTGCCATTTCATTTCAAGTTCTGTTTGAATATGGGCAGACATCTTGGTCATTATAAGATATCGGACAAGGTGCTCTTTGCTTATGGATAAATCCTGCATATTGAAAATAAAGAATCATTCTTAGTCCGTTGGTGACATAGCAAGATAATAATAAGAATCTCTTTTGCCTCAAGAACAATGCAGAAGGGTTTAGTTAGATGACATTATGATGTTAGCTGCTACAGGTTACTGTATACAGCATCTGCTTCTCAGCAACAACTGCACCAACTAATAATGTTATAATTACTGACACAAGCACTGGGTTCTGGTTCCCAGCTGTCCATAAACATTCATGTTGACCACTTGAAATCAGTTGCAGCTCATTTTCTTTAAATGCATAAATAATCAAATAGGTGAGCAGCTTGAAATCAATGCTGGTAATTTTCCGTCACTAAACCACATCAAAACTGAAGCATTTATCATACATGCATACACTTATGAGTTTTCTGTAGATCAGAATTAGTAAGATAGGGAATGCTTCCATCTGTGGAGAGTTGATGATAAGTGATTGGAAAATTATTTCTTTGGGAATCTGTTCTTAATAAAAAGTGCAGTTCTCTGGCAAGTCAACACACTCTTATATCTACCTGAAAACAACATTTAAATAAGGGCCACTTTTGTTGGCATAAACTTCCCTCAGAATTAAGTTTGTCCTTTTAAAGCTTGCATTAAAAACAAGCAGAATTCTTCCTTTGTACTTTCCACCATAACTTTAATGCTTCACCGAGCACCAGAATAGATACACCTGCTGTTATATCAGCTACCATGCTTGCTAGCTCCAGCACTTACACCTCATCATGGTAATAGGGAACTTACTCCAAGTCTCTAAGGAAGGAGTCTGATATTGTCTCATTTACAGGAATGGCAAGTTGAGAGATCAGACTCTGGAGTGACAAGTGTGCTAGTGGTAATTTAAGCTATTTTGTACACTGTTTTGTGTGTACCATTCGTTTCCAGCAAGATAACAATTTATTAACAATTTATTGAAGAAATTATATACATGCTGGTCCACTTCTCCCTTCTGACAGTATAACTCAGTTGCCAAACCTATCCCCAGATTCCAGGCATCCATTGTCTATGCCCTAGATCTATCTGTCCAGTTGAAGATTAATCAAAAATTAAGAGTATTCAGGGAAGAGCTTACTTACTATAGTAACAGTTGCAATCCAGTCCTTCTAACCAAATGTTATTTTCATGAAATCACAATGTGCAAGAGAGAGAGAGAGAGAGAGAGAGAGAGAGAGAAACCCCGACCTACCATTACAGCACATTTTGTATATTGAAGAACAAAGGTCACAGAACAATTTTTATAGTTACAATACCCTCATGATGCTTCTTTTTAGTTACATGTAATTTTGAACAGCCTGAACCTTCCAACTAGTCTGTAGTTACTGTGGTCTCTCAGTCATATTCATGTAATGAGGTATTTTTTGCATTCATGCATATGCAGACATCTCAGTTCAATTGGACGTTTTCTGGTCTGCAATTTACTCTAAAATGCAGCTCCAGGAAAACCAATGTTCCAAGCTGCATTTCAAGTTTATTCTACAATCCATATTCAGATCTGAAGACTGATTGCTGTTGAAATTAATATTTGCTATGTTGCCTATCTCCAGAATAGCACACGCTAATCATGTCCAGTGAGTGTTATTGTACAGCGATGACATGGTATCAACAGCCCACCACATCCATATCAGCCTTTTTGCCATTCTACATTAGTCCCATTTGTCTGCATTAGAACCATGTATTTCCATACCTGACTATTTACATGTCTGTCTAAGTGCCTCTTGAACACAGAACACAGCACATTCCAGATACTGCATAAAAATTCTTATCCCTCAGGTCCTCTTTAAATCTCCCATCTCTCACCTTGAAACTATGCCTTCTTATTTCTTGATAGTCCTACCATGGAAAAATGATTTTGATTACCTACACTTTCATAATGTTATACAGTTCTATCAGGTCATCTCTCAGCCTCCTTCCAATACAGACAAAATTCTGATGAATCTCCTCTGCACTTATCCCAGCAGAATTACATCCTTCCTATAATATAGTGTCAAGAACTATATACATTGGCCTATATGGGGGTATAGGCAATATGCCTATACAGTGGCTTATTTTAAGGGAAACTGAAGATTTACTCCAGGCACTGAGTCATGGCTGAAAGAAGGTCATAGTTGGGAGTTCAACATCAAGGGATATACTTTGTATAGAAGGGACAGGCAGGAAGGCATAAGCTGTGGTGTGGCTCTATTGGTAAGAGATAGAATTACATCTTTAGAAAGAAGTGACATTGGGTCAGAGAATGTTGAATCTTTGTGAGTGGAGTTACGAAACTGCAAGAGTGAAAAAACCATTATAGGATTCATATATAGGCCTCCAAATAGTAGCCAAGATGTGGATTGAGATTGCAAAGGGAGCTGGAAAAGGTATGTAATAAGGGTAATGTCACAGTTGTAATGGGGGACTTCAATATGCAAGGAGATTGGGAAAATCAGGTTGATGATGATCGCAAGAGAGGAAAAATTGTTGAATACCTGTAAGATGGCTTATTAGAGCAGCTTGTGCTTGAGCCTACTTGGGGAAAGACTATCTTAGATTGGGTGTTGTGGAATAACCCAGATTTTATTAGTCAGCTTAATGTAAAGGAACCCTTATGAGGCAGTGATCATAATATGACTGAATTCATACCGCAGGTTGAGAGGGAGAAGCATAAGTTACATGTATCAGTATCACAATGGAATAAAGGGAATTACAGAGGCATGAGAGAGGAGCTTGCCCAGGTGGATTGGAGGGGGATACTGGCGAGGATGAAGGCAGAGCAGAGGTGTCTGAAGTTTCTGGGAATAGTTCACAAGGTGCAGGATAGATATGTCCCCTAAAAGAAATTCTCAAATGGCAAGGCCAGGGAACCATGGCTGACAAGGGAAGCTAAAGACTGCATAAAAGCCAAGGAAAGGGTATATGAGGTAGCAAAAGTGAGTGAGAATTTGGATGGTTGGGAAATTTTTAAAATCCATCAAAAGGCAACTAAAAAAGCTATAAGAAAGGAAAATATGAAATATGAAGGTGAACTAGCCGATAATATAAAACCAGGTACTAGTTTTTTTCCAGTTATATAAAGAATAAAAGGGAGGTGAGGGTTAATATTGGACCATTGGAAAATGATGTTGGTGAGGTAGCAATGGGAAGACAAAGAAATGGCAGATGAAAGTAATAAGAACTTTGTTTTGTCTTTAACATGAAAGACAGTAGCTATACACCAGAGGTTCATGAGTGTCAGGGAGTCAGGGAGTGAGTGCCATTGCTAATACAAAGGAAAAATGGTGCAAGGGGGAGGGATTCAAATTTCTGGGGCATTGGAACCAGTTCTGGGGGAGGTGGGACCAGTATAAACAGGACGGTCTGTACCTGGGCTAGACTGGAACCAATGTCCTAGGGGGAGCATTTGCTACTGCTGTTCAGGAGGCTTTAAACTAACGTGGCAGGGGGATGGGAACAAGTGTAGAGAGACAGAGGGGTGTAAAATGAGGGTAGAAGCAAAAAGTAGTAAGATGAAAAGTAAAAGTGGCAGGCAGGCAAATCCAGGGCAAAAAGCAAAAAGGGCCACTTCTCAACATAATTGTATAAGGGCTAAGAGTGTTGTAAAAACAAGCCTGAAGGCTTTGTGTGTCAATGTGAGGAGCATTCGTAACAAGGTGGATGAATTGAATCTGCAGATAGTTATTAATGAATATGATATAGTTGGGATCTCAGAGACATGGCTCCAGGGTGACCAAGGATGGGAGCTCAACATCCAGGGATATTCAATATTCAGGAGGGATAGACAGGAAAGAAAAGGAGGTGGGGTAGCATTGCTGGTTAGAGAGGAGATTAACACAATAGAAAGGAAGGACATTAGCCTGGAGGATGTGGAATCAATATGGGTAGAGCTGCATAACACTAAGGGGCAGAAAACGCTGGTGGGAGTTGTGTACAGGCCACCTAACAGTAGTAGTGAGGTTGGGGATGGCATTAAAGAGGAAATTAGAAATGTGTGCAATAAAGGAACAGTAGTTATAATGGGTGACTTCAATCTACATATAGACTGGATGAACCAAATTGGTAAGGGTGCTGAGGAAGAGGATTTCTTGGAATGTATGCGGGATGGTTTTCTGAACCAACATGTCGAGGAACCAACTAGAGAGCAGGCCATTCTAGATTGGGTATTGAGCAATGAGGAAGGGTTAGTTAGCAATCTTGTCATGCGAGGCCCCTTGGGTAAGAGTGACCATAATATGGTGGAATTCTTCATTAAGATGGAGAGTGACATAGTTAATTCAGAAACAAAGGTTCTGAACTTAAAGAAGGGTAACTTTGAAGGTATGAGACGTGAATTAGCTAAGATAGACTGGCAAATGATACTTCAAGGGTTGACGGTGGATATGCAATGGCAAGCATTTAAAGATTGCATGGATGAACTACAACAATTGTTCATCCCAGTTTGGCAAAAGAATAAACCAGGGAAGGTAGTGCACCGATGGCTGACAAAGGAAATTAGGGATAGTATCAAGTCCAAAGAAGAAACATATAAATTAGCAAAAAAAAGCGGCACACCTGAGGACTGGGAGAAATTCAGAGACCAGCAGAGGAGGACAAAGGGCTTAATTAGGAAAGGGAAAAAAGATTATGAGAGAAAGCTGGCAGGGAACATAAAAACTGACTGTAAAAGCTTTTATAGATACGTGAAAAGAAAAAGATTGGTCAAGACAAATGTAGGTTCTTTACAGTCAGAAACAGGTGAATTGATCAGAGGGAACAAAGACATGGCAGACCAATTGAATAACTACTTTGGTTCTGTCTTCACTAAGGAGGACATAAATAATCTTCTGGAAATAGTAAGGGACCGAGGGTCTAGTGAGATGGAGGAACTGAGGGAAATACATGTTAGTACGGAAGTGGTGTTAGGTAAATTGAAGGGATTAAAGGCAGATAAATCCCCAGGGCCAGATGGTCTGCATCCCAGAGTGCTTAAGGAAGTAGCCCAAGAAATAGTGGATGCATTAGTGATAATTTTTCAAAACTCCTTAGATTCTGGACTAGTTCCTGAGGATTGGAGGGTGGCTAATGTAACCCCACTTTTTAAAAAAGGAGGGAGAGAGAAACCGGGGAATTATAGACCGGTTAGTCTGACATCAGTGGTGGGGAAAATGCTAGAGTCGGTTATCAAAGATGTGATAATAGCACATTTGGAAAGCGGTAAAATCATCGGACAAAGTTGGCATGGATTTGTGAAAGGATAATCATGTCTGACGAATCTTATAGAATTTTTTGAAGATATAACTAGTAGAGTGGATAGGGGAGAGCCAGTGGATGTGGTATATTTAGATTTTCAGAAGGCTTTTGACAAGGTCTCACACAGGAGATTAGTGTGCAAACTTAAAGCACACGGTATTGGGGGTATGGTATTGATGTGGATAGAGAATTGGTTGGCAGATAGGAAGCAAAGAGTGGGAGTAAACGGGACCTTTTCAGAATGGCAGGCAGTGACTAGTGGGGTACCGCAAGGCTCAGTGCTGGGACCCCAGGTGTTTACAATATATATTAATGACTTAGACAAGGGAATTAAATGCAGCATCTCCAAGTTTGTGGATGACACGAAGCTGGGCTGTGGTGTTAGCTGTGAGGAGGATGCTAAGAGGATGCAGGGTGACTTGGATAGGTTAGGTGAGTGGGCAAATTCATGGCAGATGCAATTTAATGTGGATAAATGTGAGGTTATCCACTTTGGTTGCAAGAACAGGAAAACAGATTATTATCTGAACGGTGGCCAATTAGGAAAAGGGGAGGTGCAACGAGACCTGGGTGTCATTGTACACCAGTCATTGAAGGTGGGCATGCAGGTACAGCAGGCGGTGAAAAAGGCAAATGGTATGTTGGCATTCATAGCAAAAGGATTTGAGTACAGGAGCAGGGAGGTTCTACTGCAGTTGTACAAGGCCTTGGTGAAACCGCACCTAGAGTATTATGTACAGTTTTGGTCCCCTAATCTGAGGAAAGACATTCTTGCCATAGAGGGAGTACAAAGAAGGTTCACCAGATTGATTCCTGGGATGGCAGGACTTTCATATGAAGAAAGACTGGATCGACTAGGCTTACACTCACTGGAATTTAGAAGTTTGAGGGGGGATCTTATTGAAACGTATAAAATTCTAAAGGGATTGGACAGGCTAGATGCAGGAAGATTGTTTCCGATGTTGGGGAAGTCCAGAACGAGGGGTCACAGTTTAAGGATAAAGGGGAAGCCTTTTAGGACTGAGATGAGGAAAAACTTCTTCACACAGAGAGTGATGAATCTGTGGAATTCTCTGCCACAGGAAACAGTTGAGGCCGGTTCATTGGCTATATTTAAGAGGAAGTTAGATATGGCCCTTGTGGCTAAAGGGATCGGGGGTATGGAGAGAAAGCAGGTGCAGGGTTTTGAGTTGGATGATCAGCCATGATCATACTGAATGGCGGTGCAGGCTCGAAGGGACGAATGGCCTACTCCTGCAGCTATTTTCTATGTTTCTATGTTTCTATGAAAAGGTGCTAGGCAAATGCTTAAGGTGGATAAGTCACCTGGACCAGATGGACTACATCCCAGAGTCCTGAAAGAGGTTGCTGAACAGATAATACATGCATTGGTCATGATATTTCAAGAATCACTTGATTCCAGCATAGCACAGAAGTACTGAAAATTGCAAATGTCACTGCACTCTTTAAGAAGGGAGGAAGACAAAAGAGAGGAAATTATAGGCCAGTTAGCCTAAACTCAGTGTTTGGGAAAGTGTTGGAGTCCATTATTAAGGGCAATGCTTTGGGGTACTGGGAGATAAATGGTGAAATAAGTCAATGTCAGCATGGTTTCTGTAAAGGGAAATCTTGCCTGACAAATCTGCTTCCAGGAAGCAGCAAGCAGGGTGGACAAAGGCAGTGGATGTCATTTACTTAGATTATCAGAAGAGATTTGTTAAGGTGCCTCACATGAGGCTGCTTAACAAGATAAAATCCTATGGTGCTAGAGGAAAGATACTGACATTGACAGAGGAATGGCTGACAGGCAAGAGGCAGCAAGTGGGAATGAGGGATTTAGATAGTGGAATTGATGGCTTTGTGGCAAAGTTTATGGATGATATGAAGATAGGTGAAGGGGTAGATATTGCTGAGGAAGCCATGGGATTGCAGCTGAACTTAGACAAATTGGAAGAATGGTCAAAAAAGTAGCAGATGGAATACAGTGTTGGGAAATGTACGATAATGCATTCAGAATCGGAATCAGGTTTATTATCACCGGCATGTGATGTGAAATTTGTTAACTTAGCAGCAGCTGCTCAATGCAATACATAATATAGAAGTAAAAAAGCAAAACAAATAATAAATACATAAGAACATCAAATGCAGTATTCTTATACAATATTGAATAGATTAAAAATCTTACAAAAAACAGAAACAATATATATTTAAAACGTGAGGTGGTGTCCAAGGGTTCAATGTCCATTTAGGAATCAGATGGTAGAGGGGAAGAAGCTGTTCCTGAATCGCTGAGGGTGTGCCTTCAGGCTCCTGTACCTCCTACCTGATGGTAACAGTGAGAAAAGGGCATGCCCTGGGTGCTGGAGGTCCTTAATAATGGACACTGCCTTTCTGAGACACCGCTCCCTGAAGTCCTGGGTACTTTGTAGCTTGTACTCAAGATAGAGCTGACTAAATTTAAAACCCTCTGCAGCTTCTTTCTGTCCCGTGCAGTAACCCCCCCACCCCCATACCAGACAGTGATGAAGCCTATAGATGTTTTTCAGTATTTGTTGACATACCAAACTCCTAATGAAGTATAGCCGCTGTCTTGCCTTCTTTATAACTGCATCAATATATTCGGACCAGGTTAGATCCTCAAAGATCTTGACACACAGGAACTTGAAACTGCTCACTCTCTCCACTTCTGATCCTTCTATGAGGATTGGTATGTGCTTCTTCCTCTTACATTCCTGAAGTTCACAATCAGCTCTTTCGTTTTACTGACATTGTGCCAGGTTGCTGCTGTGACACCACTCCACTAGTTGGCATATCTCACTCCTGTATGCCCTCTCGTCACCACCTGAGATTCTACCAACAATGGTTGTATCATCAGCAAATTTATAGATGGTATTTGAGCTATGCCTAGCCACACAGTCATGGCTACAGAGAGAGTAGAGCAGTGGGATAAGCAAGCACCCCTGAAGTGCACCAATGTTGCTTGTCAGCGAGGAGGAGATGTTGGTAAAAGGAACAATAATGCGAACTGTTACCTAGATGGAGAGAAAGTTCAAACATCAGAGGTGCAGAGAGACTTAGGAGTCCTCATTCAAGACTCCCAGAAGGTTAATTTACAGGTTGAGTCTGTGGTAAAGAAGGCAAATGCAATGTTGCCATTTATTTAAAGGGGAATAGAATATAAAAACAAGGAGATAATGCTGAGGCTTTATAAGACACGAGCACTTGGAATATTGTCAACAGTTTTAGGCCCCTTATCTCAGAAAACATGTATTGTCATTGGAGAGAGTCCGGGATAATTCTGAGAATGAAGGAGTAAACATAACAACTTAGAGCCTGTCTTCACTGAAATTTAGAAGAATGCATGGGGATCTCATTGAAACCTACTGAATGTTGAAAGGACTAGATAAGGTGAATGTGGAGAGGGTTGCTTCCTCTGTTGGACACAGAACTAGAGGGCACAGCCTCAAAATTGAGGGGCAACCTTTTAGAACAGAAGTAAGGAAGAATACTTTAGCCAAAGAGTGGTGAATCTGTGGAATGTTCCTGCCACAGACTGCAGTGAAGGCCAAGTTCATGGTGATATATAAGGCAGAAGTTGATAGATTCCTGAGTGGTCAGGGCATCAAGTGATATGGCGAGAGGGCAGGTGGATGGGGTTGAATGGGATCTGGGGTCAGCAATATGATGAAATGATGGAGAGGACCATGGGCTGAATGGCCTATTTCTGCTCCTATGTCTAATGGTCTTACAGTCTTAAAAGTAGAATTCATCTACATTCAGCTCTCTGAACATAGCTGAGTCTAAAATAAACGACACATGGTTAAACCTGTGCCACTAGAGTGTCATCTGCCCTAGAGTTACTCTCTGTGTCATGATGAAACAAAGTGCTTCAGACATAGAACTATTTGAAATTAGAGCCAGGAAATGCCACTTTACCCTTCAGGCCTCTTCTACCATTTTATATAATCATGGCTGATCATCCAAATTCAGTCCCCTGTTCCATCTTTCTCCCATTACCTCTTGATTTCTCTACCCCTAAGAGCAATGTCTAACTTCTTCTTGAATACATTTTGTGACATGGCTTCGATTGTTTTCTGTAATAAAGGTTTCCACAGGTTCCCTACTCTCAGGTAGAAGAAATTTCTCTTCGTCTCAGTCATAAGTGGCCTATCCTCATCCTTAAAATATGACCACTGGTTCTCAACTCTTGGCCGTTGGGCACACCTGTCCTGCATCTACTCCAGTCCGACACCAGCAAAACCCACCTCACCTTTGAGCACAGTTCCAAGGAACACTAGCACAAGAAAGTAGCATTCAGCATCAACAACTCTCACCATCCAGCACATGTTCTCTTCTCTCTACTAGCATCGGACAGGAGGTACAGGAACCTTAGGTCCCACACCACCAGGTTCAAGAACAATTATTGCCCTTCAACTCTTATTACTGTTTTACTCATTATTCTTTGATGATAAATTTAAAAAAGTCCTGTTAGAATAATATAGGTTTCAATGACATCCCCCTCATTCTTCTAAACCCTGATATGCAGTTTTCCCACTGTACAGGAGGCCACTTTGTGAGTCAACATGCAATTCCCAAAGTTGGAAGAAGTTCAAGTGAATTGCTGCTTTTTCTGGAAAGTCTGTTTGGGTCTCAGAATGGTGGGAAGGGGAGAGGTAAAAAGACCAGTGTAAAATCTCCCACGGTTGTATGGGAAACCGGATGAGAAGGTAAGTGGCTGGTGGGGATGGAAGAGCAGATGGGGGATTTGTTGAGGGACTGATCTCCTTGAAACACAGAAAAGCGAGGAGATGGGAAAATCTCACTGGAGGTGGAGGAAATTAAGGAGGGTGATCCACTGAATGTGGAGCTGATGGGGTGGAAGACAAACTTTGATTTGTTGCTCGAAAAAAATAAGTTATCAAAGGAAGGACTTTAAACCTCTCTTACTTGATGTTGCATGTGTGAACATTATCACCTAGCTGAAGCAATACTCTAATCCTGCTGGCCACATAGCGCTTTCTGGAGATCATAATGCTTGAATCCACTCTGGTGAATTGATATGATTTAATTGATTGATAGGTTTAATGATGTCATTGCTGTTAACAGAATGGCTGTGACTCTAACAATCAATGTATTACAAACTGTAAAAGGACCATGGATGTATAACGGTTCAACCCCTTTTGCACTTGCTTTGCTAGAGCAGCCAAGGCTAGATCTGGTGCTGAGTTATAGAATTATAGAGTTATAGTTAATTATAGAATTAACTAACTGTTTAAAAGGCAGAGAATGACAGGTTCTTGATTGGACATGGCATCAAAGGTTACAGGGAGAAGACTGGGAAATGTGGTTGAGGAGGAGAAAAAAAGGATCAGCCATGATTGAATGGTGGAGCAGACTCGATGGGCCAAATAGCCTCATTCTATTCCTATGTCTTATGGTCTTATGATCTTAAATATACTGTTCTTAGATTTAACTGAATAAAAAACACTCATGTTTTAGTTCCTTCAGTTACAAGTTATATGCTATAATTAAACATAACATTGCTGCGGTTATTTGCTCCTAGTACAGATAATCCCAATGTATTACCTTTCTAATAGGCTTCATTATAAATAATATCACACCCTATACTTCAGTTGTTATCTTGATTACACATAATCATTGTGTTGCGAACATCTTTAAAGCATCAATTATAACCTCAAACACAGATCAATACACCCACTAATGAGAGACACAGGAAATCACAGACACTGCAAAATAAACTGCTGGAGGAAGTCAGTGGGTCAGGCAGCATCTGTAGAGGGTGAGGAATAGTCAACCTTAAACATCAACCATTGCTTTGACTCTGCAGATCCTTTGTGCTTCTCAAGCATTTTGTTTCTTTTATCATGAATTAACACAGTCAATAAATTTATGCATAGCTTCCAATACATCGCAAAGCACCATAAACTTATAACATATTCTTATCTCATCCACAAGTGCATGTTGATCTCCACTCTGCTTTTCTGAGGGCACATCCTTTTAGAACTATAGATTCGTAGAGCAACACAGTATGGATACAGGTCCTTTAGCCCAACGAACCCATCTTAATGACCATGGTGCCACCAAGCTGGTCCCAGTTCCCAGTGTCTGACGCATTTCCCTCTAAGCCCCGCCCCTCTGTGTACCTTCTTAAATGATATTATTGTATCAGCCTTAACCATTTCCTGGAGCAGATTTTTCCATATATTCATCACATTCTGTGTAAAGAATTTGCCCCTCAGATTCCTTTTAAATCTTTCTATTCTCACTCTAAATCTAGTTCTGCTCTTCCCTTCCCCTGGGGAAAGACTGTTACCAGAATCAAAATTAGGTTTAATATCACCGGCATGTGTTGTGAACTTCGTTGACTTTGCAGCAGCAGTACAAAGCAATACATGATAAATATAGGGAAAAATGAATTACAGTAATTGTATTTGTATATTAAGTAGTTAAATTATGAGAAGTTGTGCAAAAACAGAATTTTTAAAGAAGTAGTGAGGTAGTTTTCATGGTTTCAATGCCCAATTGGAAATTGGATCGGCGAGGGGAAGAAGCCATCTTATTGAATTTTGAAATGAATTGGCTTTATTTCTTACATCCTTCACATACATGAGGAGTAAAAATCTTTACGTTATATCTCCATCTAAATGTGCAATGTGCAATCACAGTAATTTATAATAAATAGAACAGTCAATGTAATATAGAGTACACTCAATCAGTGCCTCTCATAATTGTAAACATTTCCATAAGGTCCCCTCATTCTCCTGTGTTTCAAGGAATAAAAACCTAGCCTGGCTAACCGCTCCCTATAGCCCTATAGACCTGGCAACATCCTCATAAATATTTTCTGCACTCTTTCCAGCTTAGTCACGTCTTTCCTAAACCAGGATAAGAAAACCAAACACAGTGTGGCCTCACCAACTGCAACTGCGAGTCCCAACACCAACCCCTGCGGAACATCACAGGTTACTGATGGCCAACCAGAGAGGGTTTCATTCATTCCAACCCTTTGCCTTTTGCCAGTCAGCCAATTTTCTATCCATGCTAGTATCTTTCCTGCAAAACCATGGGCTCTTATCTTGTTTTGCAGTCTCACGTATGGCACCTTTTCAAAGGTATTTTGAAAGTTCAAATCCACTGGCTCTGCTTTGTCTATCCTGCTTGTTATTTCCTCTAGGAATTCCAACAAAGTTCAAAGTAAATTTAATATCAAACTACACATATGTCACCATATACAACCCTGAGATTTATTTTCTCATGGGCATACTCAATAGCTCCATAATAAAATAATTACCATAATAGAATCAATGCAAGAGAACACCAATTTGAGCGTTCAACCAGTGTGCAAAAGACAACAAACTGTACCAGTACAAAAAGAAAGAATTAATATAAATAAATAAATAAATAAATAAATAAATAAATGAATAAATAAATAAGCAAGAAATATCAAGAGCATGTGGCGAAGAGTCCCTGAAAGTCAGTCCATAGGTTGTAGGCACACCACAATGATGGGGCATATGAAATTGAGTGAAGTTTTCTCCTTTGGTTCAGGAGCCTGATGCTTGAGGGGGAGTAACTGTTCCTGAACCTGGTGGCACGAGTCCCAAGGCTCCTCTATCTTCTTATACAAAACATACAACCCTGAGATTCATTTTCCTGCCAGCATACTCAGCAAATGTATAGATTAATAACTATAACAGGATCAATGAAAGATCAAGTAGAGCACAGAAGACAACAAACAGTGCATGTACCGTGTAAATAAATATCAATAAATAATGAGACCATGACAAAACAAGTTTAAGAGTCCTTAAAGTGAGATAATTGGTTGTGGGAACATCTCAATCAATGTGCAAGTGAGTGTACTTATCCCCTTTTGTTCAAGAGCCTGATGGTTATGGGGCAGTACTTGTTCTTGAACCAGGTGGTGTGAATCCTGAGGTTCTTGTACTTTCTACCTGATAGCAGCAGTGAGAAAAGAGCATTGTTTGGGTGGTGAGGATCTCCCTGGTGATGGATGTTGCTTTCTTACAACAATGTTTCATGCAGATAGGCTTAATGGTTGGGAGTGCTCTACCTGTGATGTACTAGGCCACATCCACTACCTTTTGTAAGATTTTCCACTCAAAGGCATTGGTGTTTCTCTACCAGGCTGTAATGCAGCCAGTCAATATATTCTCTACTGCACATCTGTAGAAGTTTGTCAAAGTTGTAGATGTCATGCTGAATCTCCGTAGACTCTTAAGGAAGTAGAGGTGTTGTTGTGCTTTCTTTGCAATTGCACTTGCATGTTGGGTCCAGGACAGGTCCTCTGAAATAGTAACACTGAGGAATTTAAAGTTGCTGCCGTCTCCACTTCTGATCCTCAGATGAAGGCTGGCTCATTGATCTTTGGTTTACCTCTCCTGAAGTTTACAACCAATTTCTTGGTTTTTCTGACATTGGGAGAGAGGTTGTTGTTATGACACTACTCAACCAAATTTTCAATCTTCCTCCTGTATGCTGATTTATCCCTCCTTTCTCCTCTGTATAGGATAAGCAGAAATGTTTTGGAGCATGAGTACTATGGTGAAACCAATTGGTGAAGACATGATATAGAGAAATACTTCAGTGTGTGGGCGGCAGAGCAGAATATTGCTTGTGGAATGGGACTCAGAGGCTTGTAAAACATTGATGAGTTTATTAACACCACAACCATGGATTATCTCACTTTTACAGAAAGTACTGAAGGCAACTGCTTGGAAGTCAGTAGAGTTACAACTTGGCTGACATAACAACAAGAAATGGCTGGTGATTAAGTTGCTATGTTAAAAATTAAACTATGCTGAATTTGTAATTTTCAGATCATTTTCATTGTGGTGATGGGAAGTGAGAGAATTCAAACCAGGCTCACGAACACACATCAGCCTGCACTTGAGGGAGCCTATGGACTAGCAACCATATGCATCTGGAACTGAAAAGCCTAGAGCATAATTTTGAGGTATACACAGGCTGAATGCTTATATTTATTCTGATAATGAAATTTACTTTGAACGTTGAACCTGAACTTTCCTTTCCTAGCTCACCAACACATCTAGAGTGCCCGTCATCCTTGATCTAGTTAACAAAACTGATTCACCTTTCCCTCTCACTTGATTACTCCCTTGCCATTTCCTCAAGGAGCAATATGCCATCTTTATTAGCCTCCGTGCCTCTTTTGAATTGCTGCAAATTAGACGGAAGGGGCTATTCTTCATTGAAAACAATCAACATTCAGCGAGCAATAGTGATTGATGCAATAAGGATTAAGGACCAAGGATCAAGGATCAACTTTATTCACCATATATTGTACATTTACATGTGTTAGGAATTAGCTGTGGTGTCTTGGCGTGACATGCATTTAAAAACAACATTCAGCAATTATAAGAATAAAAAATTATTTAAAAAATAAAGGTAGAGGTTACAGTACAGCTATGGAATAAAGCGTGCATAAACACATAAATACCAGTACATATTTGCAAAGTAAAGAGTGTTATAAAAAGTGGTTTAAAGTGTTTGCAATGCAGTACAGTGACAGAGGTATCAGAGAGAATGTGGTGGGTGGGACTGATTAGAATGGTTTATCGGATTAATTGCCCGAGGAAAGAAACTTTTAAAATGGAATGAAGTTTTTGTTTGATTAGTCCTATAGTGCTTTCCAGGGTGGAGCTTTTGAAAAAGAAAGATTGCTGGTTGAGTAATGTGCACTGTGATTTTTTTTTCCTCAACTGCTTCTTTGTCCTGGACGCATACAAGTCCTGCAGTGATGGTAGACTGCTGCCAATGACCCTTTCAGCTCACCTGTCAGTCCGCTATAGCAGGGGTCACCAACCTTTTTTGCACCACGGACCGGTTTAATATTGACAATATTCTTGCGGACCGGCCGACCGGCGGGAGGAGAGGTGGGGGTGTTAATCACGACCGGAATATAGGTGATAAGTCACTTATAAGTAGCTAATCCACTCAATTTTGTTTCTAAAAGGGTTTATCTAACAAATTTAATATTAAACACATGGGGCATATTTTCCTGGCATGAATATAGTGATAAGTCAATTATAACTCACTTATAAGTCAATAGCATCATAACATTTTAAGTAATGTTTGGATATTAAACACACAGTGCATATTTTCCTTGTATGAACATATAAAATCATTGCAACACACCAGTGAGAGGACAAGGTAAGGGCCAGAGGTCCCCGTGCCGGGGCCGCGGCGGTCGCAGTCCAGAGATAGCGACCGACCGACCGAGCGAGCGAGGAGTGCAACAGGGCACGTGCCCCCCCCCCCCCACCGTAGGTAGGTAGGATCTATCAGCCAACAAAAGTTTGGCTTGAGGGATGACTTTCAATAGATCGCAATGAGGTAGCTGCTCTGCTACTTACGAAACCCTGAGCCCGAATTAGGTCGCCTGTGAATATTTTAGCACTGGGTTCCCCATGAACACTCGGTGTGCTAAGCAGGTTTAGAGGCGGCGCCCAACTGTCCACGCTCCAGGCCAGTAGCAACGGCACTTCTCACCAGCCGCACGAGGCCACCGGTTACCTGAGGCCAACCGGTGATCCCTGGCGCTAGGGTATCACTACGTTTAGGTGATTGATGACCTCACGTGCATTCAAGTTCAATAGTGGGCATGACAGGGAATGAGGAAAGGTGCAGCTGACTCATATCATTTCATATCGACAAATCATATTGTTTCCTCGCGGCCCAGTAGCACATGCTTTGCGGCCCGGTGATTGGGGACCACTGCGCTATAGTTATTGTATATTTTGTAAGAGCATGCTGCACCAAACTATACAGTAATGAGTGATGTGAGGATGCTGCCTATGAAGGCAGTGTGTAATTATACCACTCAATTCTGGGGAAGATGCAGTTTTACTAATTTGCCACAAGAAGCAGTGAACGATAGGGACCTGAGGAGTGCGGTAGAACAGAGGGATCTGGGAATACAGATCCACAATTCCTTGAATGTGGTGTCACAGGTAGATAGGGTTGTAAAGCGAGCTTTGGCACATTGGCCTTTATAAATCAATAAATTGAATACAGGATTTGATTTGTTATACGGAAGTTTTATAAGAATTTAGTGAGGCCTAATTTGGAGCATTGTACGCATTTCTGACCACCTACCTACAGGAAAATTAAGATTGAAAGAGTTCGAAGAAAAATTACAAGCATGTTGCCAGAACTTGAGAGCATGAGTTATAGTGGAAGTTTGAGTAGGTTAAGACTGGATTCTCTGGAGTGTTAAAGAATAAGCAGAGATTTGATAGTGGTGTACAAAATTATAAGGGGTAGAGATAGGATAAATGCAAGCAAGCCATTTCCACTGAGGTTGGGTGACAGTGGAACTAGAAGTCATGGGTTAAGGATGAAAGGTGAAATGCTTAAGGAAAACATGAGGGGAAACTTCTTCACTTAAGATGACGGTGAGAGTGTGAAATGAACTGCCAATGAAAGTGGTACATGCAGGTTCAATTTCAACATTTATGAGAAATTTGGATGCGTACATGGATTGGAGGGCTATGGCTTGGGTGCAGGTCGATGGGACTAGTCAGAACAATAGTTTGGCACAGAGTTGATGGACTGAAAAGCTTGTTTGGGTGCTGTGATGTAGTATTATTCTAAGAAGTCCATCCTCTGCTGAGCCATTTTGTTATTGAAAGAGATATAGTTTTCCCAGATGAGGTCCTGTGAAAATATGTTGCCCAAGAAAGTGAATGTTGAAATGCTGCCAACTGTAGAGTTGTTGATGTTGAGTGCATGGAGAGGAGACACAATTCTCCTGATGTCACTATATATCTCCATATTTGAGGGAATTCAGCTCCAAGTTGTTGTGAATTCTCCAGGACTCCAGCTTGATTACTTTCTGGTGGTACAGTACTTGGATTCATTACCTCTGGTGATTAGTTCAGTGATAATGGTGTCACCTGCAAACTTCATCAGTTTAACGGATAGATCACTGAATCTATCAAGTGGTGTTATTGATGCATAGAGAAATCAGAAGAGGGGAGAGAACACACTCAGAGGTGCACCAATCCTGACTGAGTGGGATGTGGAGATGTGCTTGTCTAGTTTCACACACTGTCAGAGAGGAAGTTTGTGATCCACCAGCACATGGGACCTGGTCGAGTTTGGAGAGGTTCTCATGCAGACGCTCAGGGCTGATGGTATTGAAGTCTGAACTGGAATTGGCAAAGAGAATTCTAACCTATTTACCAGAGGAACAGAGGATGGGATGAAGATCATCACCGGATGCGGTGCAAAGCGGGGGGCGAACATAAGTGGAGATGTGGAGAAAGCGAACCAGCTGAACAACTTCTTCAACAGGTTCGACAGCACAATCTCATCCTCACCGCAGAAATCCACACCAGGCTTACTTCCCTCACAGGAAAATAGCCACTCACAGGAGACCTTGCCCACGCCCAGGATTACGGCTGCACAGGTGGAAGGTCAACTGAGGAAGATCTGTACCAGCAAGGCGGCTGGACCGGATGGAGTTTCCCCACGATTACTGAGGGCCTGTGCGACTGAGCTGGGAGAACCACTACAGCGCATCTTCAACATGAGCCTGGAGCAGAGAAGAGTACCCAGACAGTGGAAAACATCCTGTATTGTCCCGGTACCGAAGAAACCACAACCAAAGGAGTTGAATGACTTCAGACCTGTTGCCTTGACGTCGCACGTTATGAAGACCATGGAGCGGCTGATAATACAGAATCTGAGGCCACAAACCAGGCACGCCCAGGATCCTCTTCAGTTTGCGTATAAGGAGAAGGTGGGAGTGGAGGATGCTATCACGTATTTGCTGCACAAATCACTCTCTCACCTAGAGGGGGTCAGTTGTGCTGTGAGGATTACATTCCTTGACTTCTCTAGTGCCTTTAACACCATCCAGCCCAAGATCTTAAGGCACAAACTAACGGAGATGGGAGTAGACTCTCACATGGTGGATTGGATAGTGGACTACTTGACAGATAGACCTCAGTATGTGCGGTTGGGAAACTGTAGGTCTGACACGGTGGTCAGCAGCACAGGGGCGCCGCAGGGAACCGTACTGTCTCCGGTCCTGTTCACCCTGTACACATCAGACTTCCAATATAACTCGGAGTCCTGCCATGTGCAGAAGTTCGCTGATGACACGGCCATAGTGGGGTGTGTCAGGAATGGACAGGAGGAGGAGTATAGGAAACTGATACAGGACTTTGTGATATGGTGCAACTCAAACTACCTGCGTCTCAATATCACCAAGACCAAGGAGATGGTGGTGGGCTTTAGGAGATCTAGGCCTCATATGGAGCCAGTGATCATTAATGGAGAATGTGTGGAGCAGGTTAAGACCTACAAGTATCTGGGAGTACAGTTAGACGAGAAGCTAGACTGGACTGCCAACACAGATGCCTTGTGCAGGAAGGCACAGAGTCGACTGTACTTCCTAAGAAGGTTGGCGTCATTCAATGTCTGTAGTGAGATGCTGAAGATGTTCTATAGGTCAGTTGTGGAGAGCGCCCTCTTCTTTGTGGTGGCGTGTTGGGGAGGAAGCATTAAGAAGAGGGACGCCTCACGTCTTAATAAGCTGGTAAGGAAGGCGGGCTCTGTCGTGGGCAAAGTACTGGAGAGTTTAACATCGGTAGCTGAGCAAAGGGCGCTGAGTAGGCTACGGTCAATTATGGATAACTCTGAACATCCTCTACATAGCACCATCCAGAGACAGAGAAGCAGTTTCAGCGACAGGTTACTATCGATGCAATGCTCCTCAGACAGGATGAAGAGGTCAATACTCCCCAATGCCATTAGGCTTTACAATTCTACCGCCAGGACTTAAGAACTTTTTAAAAGCTATTATTAATGCTTTTTGAGATAGTGATTTAGATGCATATCATATTTTTTACTGAGTTAAGTATTGTATGTAATTAGTTTTGCTACAACAAGTGTATGGGACATTGGAAAAAAAGTTGAATTTCCCCATGGGGATGAATAAAGTATCTATCTATCTATCTATCTATCTATCTACTAAGTCCAGACTGACAAGAGCATATTAAAAACCATCCAGCAGTACTCGCTGTTCTTAAAGGTGCATGAACACACTCAAAATCAACTATAGTTGTTTGGTCTATCACTCTACCTTGATTTAATCAACTATTGTTGAAGGAGAGTTCTCACTGATCATCACACTCTTTCAATGCTTTCTTTTAACCCCCTTTGGTGGTTGTAAGTGCAGAGGTATGTGCAAATCCTCCAACAACTCTCTCAACCAAGTTTACTGCCAGCAATGGAAGGTTTATTATCCCCTACCCATGATCTATCCCATTCCCCACCCTACTACTCCAACTCACTACTTTTGGTTTTTCAGATTCATTCCCACAATCTTGCCAGGTTCATTTATTTAAGTAATGCAAACTTGTGAATCTAGACACCCTTTGCCTCTTGCCTCCAAATCTATCATATTTACTTTGCTGTTTCATTGTCTCAATAAAGCATTTGATGCTGGAACATCAGTGAAATACTTGAGCAGTGTAAAAACTAAGGTAGCTTAAGAAATTAAGAAGATATGTACATCGTAGTGATTGACAATGCATTCGGATTCCATCCACCCCATCTGGATTCAATATTTTTCTGAGGTTTGTACCCATTTCCTGCTGAATTACTTGGAATTATCACCAGTTAGAACAAGTTGTATGAAACAGAAGTTAAGGTTTCAGTTAATTCAGCATATTCCTTTCCAACCTATTCCTTCCCAGGTGAAGGATAAACACAGAGCTACCTAATCATTGCCATCATTAACACCATCTTCACGCTTTCTTCAGCACAGCTCATTTAAGCCTTACTGATTGCTATCTTAATGGGATTTGACCCTTCAGCCAGACTTCCTAATTTAAAAATGACCATGATCTAAAAGCAAGTCTCAACATCCGTTGCTTATGTAATCGCTCTTTTTTTTGTTGTTGGCCTTTTTCATTGAGTTAATCACTCTGGTGCTACCAGGCCTTTACCAGGCCTAAAAACTGATGGAGGTGAATTATACTTTGATATGGAAACAAAGACTGCAGCTGAATATTAAAAAGGTTTCCCTTGCCAAATTGCTTCTGGAAAATCAGTTTTGACCATCTTTATTTCTTGTGATGAAGGCTGCACCCGACGCTAATTAGGAATCTCACATTTATCATTGCGTAGATGGGTTTTTACCCGCCAGGCAGCCTCTATATTGTCCGTGTGATATGGCATGCCAGGAAGATGACCCATCAGTGAAGGATTTCTGATACTCCTATGGTATTTTGTTCCTCTTTACTGACGCTGAGAAAATTGCCATCAATGTGCGCTCAGCAAGCAAAATCCTTGACCCAAAGTGGGCCACCAGTGGAATGGTGTAATAACAACCAAAATATGCTGGATACACTCAGGATGTCAGACAGCATCAGTGGAATGAAAAAAAGAGTTAGCATTTCATGTGTGAGAAAATTATCACAAACTTTATTCACAATAAAATTATTTGCAACAATAAACAACTCTAAATTCTTTACAGACATTATCATTAAATTCAATATGGTGTAACGTAATTCAGCCACACATGTGGCACTCTGGAAGTTCTTATTAGACAATACAACCTGATATTGTCTTCCTCTCACCACCCAGCCCCTCCCTCTCCCGCAGGAGAAGAACTCTAAACCGTGGTCCATCTCCACCGGGTCCTTGTGATGGCTGCACCAAGTTTCAGTGTGTTCTTTAACATGTAGTCCTGCAGCTGAGAATGTGCCAGTGAGCAGCGTTTTGCCATGGCCATCTTCATGTGCTGGTCAGAGAGGAAGTTTGTGATCCACCAGCACATGGGACCTGGTTGAGTTTGGAGAGGTTCTCATGCAGAAGCTCAGGGCTGATGGTATTGGAGTCTGAACTGGAATTGGCAAAGAGAAATCTAACCTATTTACCAGAAGAACTGAGTCTGCCATGCCAACATCTCTTTACAGAGGCAGATAAGCCCTTGCCACCTGAGGGTAGGTGCATGCAATGAGTCTGACCAGCCTTTGCCTCTTTTCCCCATATCCTATGTTACAGTTGTGTCACCCTTTGGCTGCTTATGTTGCAAACCAACGATAATACAATGTCAAAAATATTGGTTAAAAAATAATCCAGTCAAACTGAAATCCTGTCAAGTAACAGTTCCAATAATAATTCCCAGTCTTGCTTTGTGTCTGGCTTTCTGTACCAACAACTGGCATCTCAGCCTGGCTAAGCGAGGCAGAAGTAAATCGCACTGTGGGCCATTATTGTGGGATACTGTAAGCGAGTTTATTCCCCTGTTAGTTAGAATGAGTTTGCTGTTATGCATCAGGCATTACTTCCTGTGCAGGTCATGTGTACTGACAGGGAGCCTTGCCTACCTTCAGCTCATTACAGGCAGTGACGGATTTGTCCATTTCACATTCTAATCCAGGGCCCTGTCCCACAGTTCAATCCATTTCATACAATCCGTATGTTTAGTGTCTGAAATAACTTGCACTTAGTATTTTGAAATATCTGTCATAAAGAGCAATGCATACATGACAAGAATTCATCCACAACTCCTGACCCACGCTGATCAGAAGCAAATACTCCCTGTATTTTTTTTAAATACTGGACACATTGCAGGTAACATTGAAATGCCTGCAGCAGGTTTACTCAAGTTCCTACTTGCCAGTAGGAGGGGTTCACAGCTATGCAGTTCCAAACTTGCTTATTCACAACACAAACCAATGGTTTATGACTATACTCACTGTTTTAAAAGATGTTATCATGCCACTTCAGTGATGGATTGACGGATGGGAGGTGTCGGAACATTCCTCACCACACTTGCTTTCATAAGCGTGGCTCATTTTTACTCCCCAACATTGTGCCTACACTCCTGAATGTGGTGACTAATAAACTCTCCTAACCCTCAAGCCACTCTCCAGCTTTTAGTTCAGGCAGTGGCATCACTGGCACACTTACTTTCTTCTGACTCAACACTTCCAATCATTAATCACCAGATATCAGCATAATGTAAGAACCCCAAAGAACACACTTTGCTTTGCTCCCCATGATCTCGTAGGCAACTGTGGTTCCAGGGGTCTTCTTCCTCAATGCTGAATAGATCAAAAACCTTCCTGTTCAGGTAAATAATAAATTGCAAAGACATACAGAATCGAGCGAGATCATTTGGCCCATTGGGCTAATCAAAAACTAAAACATTGCAGATGCTGAAAATCCGAAACAAAATCAGAAAATGCTGGCAATACCCAGCAGGTTGGTCAGTATCAGTGGCGAGAGAAACAAGGTCAATGAATCATGAAGACCATTCAGCGGAAGCCTAAAGCACTTCCTCAGAACATTATGTTTATGCTGCCTGCAAAGAAGCGACTTTGTCTAATCCCACCTCTGTCTGTAGGCTATGACAAAGCAAGTGCTCATCCAGGTTCTTATAAAATGTAATGAGGGCTTCTGCCACCAACTTCCTCTTGTGCAATGAGTTCCAAAATCCACTGTCCTTTGGGTAAATCTGTTTGCCTCAACTCCCTTCCAACCATTTTTGCAATTAGCCTCAGTGTTCATTCTCTATTGACTGCTCTGATTAAGTCTCATACTCGGTCCTAGTGGCTGCCGTTTGAACAGCTTCATTTAATTACCAAACTTTAAGTCCACGACAGAATGGATCACTGTGCCAAAGCAGATTTTGCTCATGGTGCTTACTGGTTGTCTGTACAATGAATTAAAGTTAGCGGAAGTAAGTTTGAGAAGAAAACTACAATTCTCAATCTGTGGTGAGAAGGAAAAAAATGTTTATCTTTATCTATTCTGACCTGCAGTGACTCCAGGCACAGCCAATGAAAATGACCTTTAATTGCCTCTTCTGATCAGTGTTAATTAAGGGTGCACTGTAAGTGTTGGTATCACCATATCCACAAATAAGTTAATGCCAAAGGTTTTGAATCAGATTCAGTTTATTGTCATAAACAGCAGGGTGTAATATTTTCCTCACTTGGATATTACTTATGTTCATTTATCAGGATCAATTGAACACAGGGCAGCCGAGAATTAAAAGTGATTCACTTTTCTAGCATCTCCTGAGGGAAGAATACTCAGTGGTCACATTATTATGTATCGCCCGTGCCTATGTTCACAAGCTTCGCTTCTCTACCCCATTGGCTTCAAGGTTGGACATGTTGTGTATTCAGAGATGCTCTTCTGCGCACTACTGTTGTAGAGTGTGATTATTTGAGTTACTGTCAAACTCCTGTCACCTAGAACCAGTCTGGCCATTCTCCTCTGACCTCTTTCATTAACAAGACATTTTTAGTAACAGAACTGCCACAGACTGGATGTTTTTTATTTGTTTATCACACAATTCTCTGTAAACTCTAGAGAATGTTTTGCATGAAAACCCCAGGAGATCAGCAGCTTCTGAGATACTCAAACCACCCCATCTGGCACCAACAATCTCTCCATGGTCAAAATCACTTAGACCACATTTCCTCCTGTTACGATATTTGGTCTGAATGATAACTGAAGCTGTTGACCATGTCTGTGTGCTTTTATGCACTAAGTTGCTGCTACCTGATTAGCTGCTTAGATATTTGCATTAACGAGTTTGTACGCGAGGATCTCACGTGGTCTGTATGAGTGCATCCTGACTGGCTGCATCACTGCCTGGTATAGGAACTGTACTTCTCTCAATTGCAGTACTCAGCAGAGAGCGGTGCAGACAGGCCAGTGCATCTGTAGATGTGAATTTCCCACTATTCAGGACATTTACAAAGACAGGTGTGTAAAAAGGGTCCGAAGGATCATTGGAGACCTAAGTCACCCCAACCACAAACTGTTCCAGCTGCTACCATTCGGAAAATGGTACCACAGCATAAAAGCCAGGATCAACAGGCTCTGGGACAGAAGGTGGGAGTGGAGGATGCTATCACGTATTTGCTGCACAAATCACTCTCTCACCTAGAGGGGGTCAGTTGTGCTGTGAGGATTACATTCCTTGACTTCTCTAGTGCCTTTAACACCATCCAGCCCAAGATCTTAAGGCACAAACTAACGGAGATGGGAGTAGACTCTCACATGGTGGATTGGATAGTGGACTACTTGACAGATAGACCTCAGTATGTGCGGTTGGGAGACTGTAGGTCTGACACGGTGGTCAGCAGCACAGGGGCGCCGCAGGGAACCGTACTCTCTCCGGTCCTGTTCACCCTGTACACATCAGACTTCCAATATAACTCGGAGTCCTGCCATGTGCAGAAGTTCGCTGATGACACGGCCATAGTGGGGTGTGTCAGGAATGGACAGGAGGAGGAGTATAGGAAACTGATACAGGACTTTGTGATATGGTGCAACTCAAACTACCTGCGTCTCAATATCACCAAGACCAAGGAGATGGTGGTGGACTTTAGGAGATCTAGGCCTCATATGGAGCCAGTGATCATTAATGGAGAATGTGTGGAGCAGGTTAAGACCTACAAGTATCTGGGAGTACAGTTAGACGAGAAGCTAGACTGGACTGCCAACACAGATGCCTTGTGCAGGAAGGCACAGAGTCGACTGTACTTCCTAAGAAGGTTGGCGTCATTCAATGTCTGTAGTGAGATGCTGAAGATGTTCTATAGGTCAGTTGTGGAGAGCGCCCTCTTCTTTGTGGTGGCGTGTTGGGGAGGAAGCATTAAGAAGAGGGACGCCTCACGTCTTAATAAGCTGGTAAGGAAGGCGGGCTCTGTCGTGGGCAAAGTACTGGAGAGTTTAACATCGGTAGCTGAGCGAAGGGCACTGAGTAGGCTACGGTCAATTATGGATAACTCTGAACATCCTCTACATAGCACCATCCAGAGACAGAGAAGCAGTTTCAGCGACAGGTTACTATCGATGCAATGCTCCTCAGACAGGATGAAGAGGTCAATACTCCCCAATGCCATTAGGCTTTACAATTCTACCGCCAGGACTTAAGAACTTTTTAAAAGCTATTATTAATGCTTTTTGAGATAGTGATTTAGATGCATATCATATTTTTTACTGAGTTAAGTATTGTATGTAATTAGTTTTGCTACAACAAGTGTATGGGACATTGGAAAAAAAGTTGAATTTCCCCATGGGGATGAATAAAGTATCTATCTATCTATCTATCTATCTATCTATCTATCTATCTATCTATCTATCTATCTATCTATCTATCTTCCACCAGGCCATCAGACTGATTAATTCATGCTGATACAACTGTTTTTCTATGTTATATTGACTATCCTGTTATATATTTCTATAATTGCACATTGCACATTTAGACAGAGCTGTAATGTGAAGATTTTTACTTCTCATGTATATGAAGGATATAAGTAATAAAATCAATTCAATTCAGTTCATTAACAGGTGTACCTAATAAATGGTCATTAATGAACTGGGGAGAACATAGTCAAAAGAGAGCTGAAAGAACAAGTTAAATTTATGATGAAATAAAACTAGAATAAGAAAATTAAAACAGAGACTATATTTGGATGTTCGCTGTGAGAAAGCAAGTCATGATTTACAGTCGGCCCTCCTTATCCATGGGTTCCGCATGCAAGGATTCAACCAACCGCAGTTCAGGAAAACCCAGAAGTTCTCTCTCCAGCACTCATTGTTTGAGCATTTTTTCTTGTCATTACTCTCTAAACAATACAGTATAACAACTATTTACATAGCATTTATATTACATTAGGTACTATAAATAATCTAGAGATGATTTAAAGTATACGGGAGGATGTGTGTAGCTGATATGCAAATACTACGCCATTTTATATAATGGACTTGAGCATCTGCGTTTTTTGGTATCCACGGGGGGTTCCAGAATCAATCCCCCACAGATAAGAAGGGCTGACTGTATTAGTAAAAACTGGCAAACTTTGCTCAAAGTTCAAAACCAATCCAAAAAGTAAACAGAAGGATACAGTATCATAGGAGGCCATTTGGCCCATTCTCTTTCTTTCAGAGACGTATTGAATGAGTTGTATCTCTTTGCTCCTACACTATTGTCGGAAAGGTTCGTTTACTCTCTAACTTTGCTCAGTAGTCACAGACTAAATTTAGCTGCTTCTGAACTGGTAATGGTTATTACAGCACCAAGAAAAATTAGAGAAGGCTGCACCTTAATGCGTGATTCTCAGAGCACGACTGGGAGTGTCAGGTTACCGCAGTTATTCAGTACATTGTATCCTTGGGGGATATTTTTGTTGCTTAAGTCAGTCATCTGAGGCTAAGGTGGATCCAGTGATAGCGTAAGGAAAACATTAGTGCTTCAGGCCTCAGATACAGCTAGAGTAAGCACTTTTTCATCTGAGAAGGATAGATGGGTGAACTTTTCCAGCTGATGTAACCAAAAATAAGTAGGTTCATTACAGTGACTGCCAGCCAGTCTGAGGGGGGGGGGGGCACGTAGCATTTCCAAAGACACCTGTAAATCATGGGGAAGAGGACATCACAGACTTTCATGGCAGAGGTTAATCTGAAAGGTGACAGGCTACATTGGGAGATGTCAAAACTCTTAACAGAAAGAAAAGTTCTCCAGTTTATGATTACTTTCTGATAGCTCGCAGATCAATGATCCCACAAAGTGGCTTTTCTCAGTGTAGACTGGTGTCCGCTTAGACTAGGTTATTGTCCAGGAATGTCACTCAGCTGCCAGCAAAGGTTTTCAATGCCTTGTGGCCAGGATTTCTATCTATCTACATGATCCTGTTATTTTGCAGATCACCATGTTGGCATATAGGGTTTCAGCTTGAAGGATGGAACCAGCTCAGGACCGTAAGCTCTAATGAGTGAACCACAGTTAGAAGCTGAGACCTTGTTTGGTTATCAGCAAATACAGATAACTACTTTAGAACTGGTGGCTACAGCTACATTGTTACATTCTAAGGGTTATTTCCAGCGTTTGGAAATCGTGAGGTCTGTCACAAGAACTGAATAGAACAACAGCTGGCAAAATGGTGTAGGAGCCACATCGCGGAATAATTGCAAAATTATAAAAAGGACGGTAATTGAAATAAGAGTTAAACTGAGGTAATCAGGAATGAAGAGACATGGAAACACTGAGAGAACACGGGAAAACATTTTGGATTTTATTTGCATTAAAATTCGACCTGGCCATCAGGAATTTCCACACCTTGCAGTTCAAATTTGCTTTCCAAAAAGAAACTTACTTAACAGATCTAAAGGCTCAAATTCCTGTAATATTAACTAATGTGTACAATTTTAAACAGGACACAAGAGAGCTGGGGGAAGGGTCTGTGCACACAAATATTTGAAAGCTGTAAGACAAGTTGAGCAAGCTTGTTAAAGACCATCATGCTGGATTCTAGGTTTTATAAACAGAGTGCGAAAAAAAGGATCTGCAGAGAACAGTGTGAGTTAGACTATTTTACTAACACTGGGAGATTCAGATGGTACAATGAACCACAACATCATGCTTAATTTTTTTAAGCGGTTGAGTCAGAATGGATACAATGGTTTAGACACCCCTTTAAATATCTAGCTGTCAAAGGCCCTAAGTCATTCCAGAATACGGAGAAAGTTACTTCTTCTTTTCTTTACTGTAACTTCCATTCTTCTCGCCGTTGTCTCTTCTATATTTCCTTTAATAAAAAGTGTGGGTGTACTAAAGCTTTTTTAAAATCATTGGTCTACACCATTTCCTTCTAAACCATTGGTCAAGTTCCTATAGCTTTAGACCAGGGCTTCAAAATTTCTCTGGTCCTTTTCCTCCAGGAACACACTGTGCCCACAAGATTTGGCACTCAGTTCTTTGTCTCTGTTCCCATGAGGCAGCTGACCAGTCAATGTACCTTCAGGTGGCCCTTGGATCTTGCTAGAGTGTTGAGGAAACAGGGAGTCTGCAGAAGTACTTACACAGAATAGGTGAATGGGCAATGAAGGGGTGGATAGAATACAATGCAGCTAAGTGTATGGCCAGGCACTTTGGTAGAAAGATTAAAGACATAGACTATTCTCTAAATGGGGAGAAAACAAAAAATATCAGAGGTGCAAAGGGACTCAGGAGTCTTCTGCAGAATTCACTGAAGGTTAACTTGCAGGTTGAGTCAGTGGTAAGGAAGACAAATGGAATATTATCATTTTTGAGAGGATTAGAATATAAAAGCAAGGATGTAATGCAGAGGCTTTAGAAGACATTGCTTAGACTGCACGGAGTGTTGTGAGCAGTTTTGGGCTCCTTATCTATGAACGGATATGCTGGCATTGGAAAAGGTCCAAAGGAGCTTCATGAGAACGATCCGGGAATGAAGGAGTTACCGTATGAGGACTGTTTGATAGATCTGGGTCTGTACTTGCCGGAGTTTCGAACAATGCGGGTTGGTGGGGGGGACCTTATTAAAACCTATTGAACATTGAAAAGCCTAGATGGAACGGATGTGGAGAGGATATTTCCTATTGTGGGTGTTCTAGGACCAGAAAACACAGCCTCAGAATACAAGGTTGGCACTTTAAAACAAGGATGAAGATAAATTTCTTTAGACTGAGGGTGGTTAATCCGTAGAATTCATTGCCACATATGACTGTGGAGGCCAAATCATTAGGTATATTTAAAGTGTAGGTTCATAGATTCTTGATTAGTAACATCATCAAAGATTATGGGAAGAAGTCTGGAGAATGGGGTTGAGAGGGATAGTAAATAATGAAATGGCAGAGCAGGCTTGATGGACCAAATGGCTATATTCTGCTCGTATGTCTTATTGTCTTATGGTACAACTCCTTCCAATCAGTTTCAGCAGCCTGCTGCAGTACTGAAGTTTAGCAAAGTAATGATAGGCATTCTGTGTGATGAAGGTGGAATGATGTATTGCACCTCAACTTTTTTTTAATTGTTTCTTTACCTTTTGACTTCATTGACCACTACTTGCTCCTACAAAACTTCTCCACTGTGGTCCAACTGAATTGGAGAGCACTCACAAGTGTCAATCTAATCCTTCAATTTATGGCCAGAGAATCAGCAGCAAAGGCCACTCAGTCTCCATTTGTACTGCTAATGACTTCCCTTCCCAGACTCATTCTGTCATGACTTTTCTTCTAACACCTACTCTGTTCATGGCTTCGCTTCTTGGGCTTCCGGCTGGGTATAGGTATCAATTTTAGCTGATGTTTCGATTACAAACTCCACCATCCTCATCAGGGATGATGCCTGGTCATGTCTAGTATGGTGATATTTATACCCCATCGCCCTTCCCTCTGATTGGTTAGTCGTCATCCAATCAGGTTTTCACTGTCTAACCTTGTTTACAATCGAACTACAGGTCTTACCTAGAGCAATACCTTAATCTTTGTTAACATTCTTTTCTTCTAGTTTTACCTCAGGAATAACAGCCAGCATCATGCCTTCCAGCGTAGAGTGGCTCTTTCTACTTCGATTAACCGTGCAAAAACTATCTCCGACCCAGAGAGTGTCCATGAGGAAATAAGAAAATTACACGCAATGTTCCTACAAAATGGCTGCAAGGTAAAGGAAATCAATTGGGCTCTTAAAAAGGCTGATGGCAAAATCAATAAACCTAACAATGAGGAGGAACCTATCACTACCGCCTGTCTTCCCTATACTTCCATGATTTCTGGATGGAACGCCAGGATCCTGAAGAAATACCAGATTAATACCATCCACAAACTCATAAGGAAGCTCAAATCTCAGCTTTATGGGTCAAAGATGACCTGGGACTCAGGATGGCTGGTGTTTACAGGATTCCCTGTGAATGTGGAGCAGCATATATCAGCCAGATGGGACGCACAGTGGAAACCTGCATCAAGGACCATAGGAGGTAAATCCGTTTGGGTTACCCGGATAAATTGGTACTGGCAGAATATTGCATTTGCAATGGTCATGGGAATGACATCGACAGCACAAAACTACTGTGCCATGCTAATGGCTTTTGGGACTGCCTGGTGAAGGAAGCCATTGAAATAAAACTATAGGAAAAGAATTTTAACAAAGGTGAAGGTCTCGCTCTAAGTAAGAACTGGAATTCAATTGTAAACAGGGTGGGAGAGTGAAAACTTGATTGGTTGAGGACTAACCAATCATGAGGGTTGCACGACGGGGGTATAAGTACCAATGGACTAGACATGCCCAGGCATCATCTCTGATGAAGACGACAGAGTTTGTCATCAAAATGTCGGTTAAAGTTGATGCCAGTATCTCTGCTGGAAGCCTGAGAAGAGTTTATTCATCATGTACTCTGGAAAAGATCAAGATCCTTTTTCACAGTGCTTAATGAAATAGCATATTTAATGAGCAAGGTTTTCACTGTACATTGGCACATATGACTGTAATAAACCAATGCCAATACTAATATTTTCTTCAGGACTTGAACACTTGTGCAGTATGTGCTAACCTGGTCCATCTTAACTCAGCATTTTGACATTGAGTGGCTCCCATAACAACCATGGTAAGGCCTTTCACATCTACATGTCCTGCAGTCTTTCTGGCATTCGCATATATGTGAGGCTCTTGTTTTTTATTGAACCTCTTTCTTGTATCCATATGAGCTGACTACAAAGAAGATTGTATTATATTGCTGTTTCTGTGGTCTTATACTGGGAGAGAAATAGTGTCATATTTGTCTAAATGCCTTCTATGGATGCTCTACATACTACCACAAATGTTGAGTCCAGTGAATTAAATATTTCACCTTTCTATCAGCTGCCGGTCTGCACATTGTAAACCCCAAAATGCTGCATTTAAAAAGTTCATTTGACCATTTCTACTAATCCCTGTTCCACATGCCAAATTAGCACCTTTGACATTGCAGGATTCAAAATCTCTTCAAGGTATAAAGCATGCCCTTATATGAAACCTTGACTGTAGTTTGTGGTGCCTCCAGACTCTCCAATGTCTCCTACCCACCAGTACCAACAATAGCGCCTTCTTCTCACATATCACCACATTTCTCAGTCTGTGCCCGCTAAATAGAACCTTTAGGAACTCTGTCTGCAGCAGCAGCCAGGATCTCCTGGTAGCCCGCCATTTTAGTAGCACTTTCCATTCCCACACTGTCCAAGATTTCCTCTCTGCCAGCTTGAAACCAGATACAGACTGCAGGAGCAACACCTCAGATTCCATCTTGATAGTCTCCAACCTGATGACATCAACATCAATTTCTCTAACTTCTGGTAGCCACTTACCCCCATCACATGTTTTCCTTTTTCCTTTATCCCTATGCTTTCCCCTCCCCTGTCCTCATGGCCTGTCCCTCACCTTCACCTGCCTTCAGCTGGTCCTTCACTCCTATCCTTTATTCTATGGTCTACTGTCCTCTCCGAAAATATCCCTTCTTCGTCAGCTCTTTACCTTTCCAACCTATCACCTCCTAGCTTCTCACATTATCACCTTTTTCCTTCTCTCCTGTCCCCTGTCACCTTTTCCCTCTCACCTAGATTCACCTATCACCTGACAGCTCCCGCTCTTCCCCCTCCCCTACCCCTTTTTTACAGTTTCTGCCCCCTTCCTTTCCAGTCCTGATGAAGCATCTAGCCCTGAAATATCAGCAGTTCACATTCCTCTATAGATGGTGCCTGACTTGCTGAATTCCTCCAGCAACTTGCATGTATTACTCCAGATTTCTAGCATCTCCAGTCTCTCACGTGTCTACCTTCCAACTTGTCCTAAGTACACAACAGATAGCCAACATGATGTGTGTCTTGCAATATTGTTGACACATAGACCAAGTCTAGTGCCTGCAAATAGCTCCTCTGTATCTGGAGGACACTTATTCTGTTTCCTTCAGATTGGAATACTGCCCGATCACTCACTCAAGCAGTATCATCTTGTCCTTGTCACCGATAAAGTGTCGGTTGTATCACAAATACAAGACAATCTGCAGATGCTGGAAATCCAAAGCAACACACACAAAATGCTGGAGGAACTCAGCAGGCCAGTCAGCATGAGTCCTGATGAAGGGTATTGGCCTGAAACGCCGACAGTTTACTCTTTTCCATATATCCTGCCTGGCCTGCTGAGTTCTTCCAGCATTTTGTGTGTGCTACCATAGTGTCAGTAGGCCTTTCTGCTTTACTGCTTCCCAATGGTAGAGCTGCCCACACATCATCCTTTAAGGGAAGCAATAATTCTCAACTAACAACTGTGTCTGGCCCAACAGTGTATGACATTATGCCAACATTAGCTAAATAGATTAACAGAAGATAACACACTCCAGTGTTAGATTATATACTCTACGACTGTCATTTTGGCAACAAGTACAGTTATACACTCTAAGAAGCTTAGTGAGCTTTGCTTTTGTAGGTTATGACATGATCACAGACCTTTCACTGTAGCAGTGTCAGCGCTCACCCCCCCACTTTGATGCTGCACCCACTGAGGACATCACGATACGAATAGATACATGTTGTACCATGAGTTTGATGTTGACCCTTTGTCTTCTAACATCAGTTATTATTTTTAGGCATTTATTACCCACCCCTCATTGCCCTTGAGGTTTCCTCTTCAAGGTCAATGTTCAAAATAAAAAGTAAATTTATTATCAAAGTATATACACTAAACGTTAGCAAATACTGTCTTGAGATTTATTTTCTTGCAGGCATTTACAGGAAAAAAGAAATAAACTAGAATTTTACAAAGAACATAAACAAGACTGACAAGCAAAAGACACATTGTGCATATAAAAATAGCGGTGTGAACACAAATGGTAAAGAGTCTTTGAAAGTGAGTCCGAAGGTCGTAGAACCAGTTCAGAGTGGTGGTAAATTAAATCATCCACACTGGTTCAGGAGCCTATTGGCTGTAGGGTAATAACTGTCTCTGAACCTGGTGGCGTGGGATCTAATTCTGTATGTTTTGGCCGATAGTAGCAGTGAGAAGAAGGCATTGTCTGGATGGTGGGGGTCCTGGATGATGGATGTTGCTTTCTTGTAGCAGTGCCCCATGTAAATGTGCTCAATGGTGGGGAAGACTTTGTCTGCTGTGGTTCTTGGATCATTGTAGTCCTTCCATTGAAGAAGTAGCCACAGCAGTGGTGGGTAGAGAGCCCACAATTTAGATGTGGTGACAGTGGATAATCAGGATAATGTGTTTCCTGGGGAAGCCCACAGATGTTGGTGATCCCTTTCTGGTATTGTGCATTGCAGGTTTGGCTTTTGTCTAAGTTGCCTTGGTGGGTAACTATTGCATTTTGTAGATGATAAGCAACCACTGTGTACTGGTGGTAGTGGGACAGAAAGGTCAGTATGATAGATAGAGTGTCAAGTTAACAGGTTCGTTATTCAGAATAGCGTCAGTAACAAGAGTGTGGGATTTATTAGTATTCTCCAAAGATTCTGTGACCTCAAGCAACAATTTTCAAACCCCTACTCTGTTGGATAAAATCTATGTGCAGGGGCTCTTCTGTTGACATGAATCCTGACTATAGGTGCTAACTTTTCTTAATCTCACATTTAAAAAATCTGTAACATTCCTATTATGTAATCTCGCTCATTTTCAGAATTTACAGGTAAAAACACTTGGGAGTAGCCAAGGGAAATGCAACAATGAACACCAGTGCAATTTTACTTACTCATGTTGAAGGCACTTGGTCAGGCTCCCTTTTCACTGTAATATAACCATGGTTTATACTGGGAATATTAAAGTCTCTAAAAGCGGCTGGTTGAGACAAGTCTTCACAGTCACAATACATTAAGGTCACATGGCCTACAAGACAGATCGAATTCAAATGGATGTAAAATATATCCACTTACCGAAACTAGCAAATCATTTCTCTAATAGGATCAACAAGCCTGCTGTGCAGGATGCTACTAATTTTGACATGAGATGAAAAAAGTGAGCTCGACGAAGTGTGATGAGATTAAATTAATTAGTTGCTGGTAATTGGATGATGATAAACTTGGGTTTGCTGAACTTCTTAACTGAATTCCTCCGATCTGGTTTCTACTCATGTAAGTTCAGCAAGATTTCAGTCACTAAAGTTATTTTATTGACTGTGACAAATATATCACCATCCTTCCTTCATTTCTCAAACTCTGGACAGACTTTAACAAAGTTTGCTACACACTTCTTGTCCATCACAATTCCATCATCATGGAGGAGCTGAAACCATCAGGGTTTCCTTTATATCTACTCTGGTGTGGTCAAAACATCATTGGTGGTGGGTTCTCCTTCCACGTCTACATCATTATCTCTGGTGTTTCCTGTCAGTCTAGTCTTGTTAATCAGCAAGGAGGGAGTTGTAAAAAGATCTACCTTTGCAATTGGGTCCATTATCAAGGTTTAAAAGGCAGAGCTTTGTGGCAGCTTCTCTGAGTTTTCTGGTGGCTGATCAGCAAAGAGGGATTCATTAGAAAGGGTGAATAAAAATAATGCAAGTGCAAGCACAGAGGTCAGTTTTTTGTATGTGACAATCTTTTGGAGTGGCTTTGACTCATTAGAATTAGATGAGGTAAAGTTTTTTTAAAATTTATTAATGTATGGAATGTGGGCATTGCCAGCTAAGCCAGCATTTATTGCCCATCCCTAGTATCTGGTGATTTTCTCTTTTGGCAATTATTTCTTCATTTCTCATCTCTTAAGGCATAGTAGTGTGTCGAGAATGGCTCCAGTGGCATGCTTTGTAATGTGTGTGGGATATGGGAAGTCTGGGAGGCTGCCAGTCTCCTGGATAAACATATCTGCACCAGGTGCACCCAGCTGCAGCTTCTGAGAGAATGTATTAGGGAACGGAAGATGCAGCTTGATGACCTTCGGCTCATAAGGGAGATGGAGGAGGTGAGATGGCGGAGGTAGTCACCCCTAGGTTGCAGGAGACACCTAAGTGGGTGACTGTCAGGAGAAGGAGAAGGAAGAAAAATGCACAGCCAGTGCAGAGTACCTCTGTGACCATTCCCCTTAATAATAAGTACACAACTTTAGATCCTGTTGAGAGGGAAGGTCGACCAGGGAGGAGCCTCAATGATCGGGTTTCTGGCACTAAGCTTGGTACCTCAGAAGAACAAAGAGGTGAAGGAGACTGCAGTGTCGATTGGAGATCCCAAATTCAGAGGAACAGAGATGAGATTCTGTGGGCGTGAAAGAGGCACCCAGATAATATATTGCCTCATTGGTGTCAGAGTCAGGAATGTCTCGGATCGGATCCATGACATTCTCAAGGCCGAGGGTGAGCAGCCCCACGTCTTGGTGTGCTTTAGCACCATGACATAGGTAAACAAGGTGAGAGATTTTAGGGAGCTAGGTTGAATGCTGAAAAACAGGACCTCCAGGGTAGTAAACTCTGTATTGCTGCCTGTGACAGGTGCCATTGAGGGTAAGAATATGATGATTTGGCAGGCGAAAGCATGGCTGAGGAACTGGTGCAGGGGCAAGTTTTCAGATTTCTAGATCATTGGATCTCTTCTGGGGAAGGTATGACCTCTACAAAAGGGATGAGTTACACCTGCCAGAACCCGAGAGGGTCCAATAGCCTTGCGGGCAGGTTTTCTAGAGCAGTTTTGGAGGGTTTAAACTAATTTGGCAGGGGGATGGAAACTGGAGTGAGGGTGCTGAGGACGAGCTAGTTGTTTTACAGAGGAAGTGTGGAATGAGAAAAGAGAGAACGATGATCGGGCAAAACTGCAGTCAACAGATTGAGTTGAAATTTAAATTGGATAAAATCGAAAAGGGTCAATACAGGACTGAAGGTGTTAAATATGAACGCACACAGCCTATGCAATAAGATCAATGAACCTTTAATATACTTACTCATTGGCATATATGATGTTGTAAGTATCACTGAATCGTGGCTAAACGAAGATTATAGCTTGGAACTTTACATCCAAGTATACACATTGTATCAAAAGGACAGATGAGTAGGCAGAGGAAGTGGCATGGCTCTGTTGATAGAAAAATTAAATTAAATCATTAGAGAGAAGTGACAAAGAGTCGGAAAGTGTTGAATTGTTGTAGGTAGGGCAAAGGAACTGCAAGGGTAAAAAGACCCCGATGGGAGTTACATACAGATCCCCAAACAGTAGTAAGGATGTTGTCTACAAATTACAGTGGGAGATAGAAAATACGTGCCAAAAGGGCAATGTTACAATACGCAGGAAAATTGGGAAAATCAGGTTGGTGCTGGATCCCAAGAGTGAATCTTCTGGAATGTTTACAAGATGGCTTTTAGGAGAAGTTCATGGTTGAGCCCACTAGGGGATCCGCTATTCTGGATTGGGTGTTGTGCAATGAACCAGAATTGATTAGAAAGTTTAAGGTAAAAGGGGCAAGTGATCATAATATGATCGAATTCACTCTGAAATTTGAGAAGAAGAAGCTAAAGCCAGATGTATCAGTATTACAGTAAATAAAGGGAATTACAGAGGCATGAAAGAGGAGCTGGCCAGAACTGATCGGAAAAGAACACTGGCAGGGATGACAGCAGAGCATCAACGGCTAAAATTTCTGGAAGCAGTTCGCAAAGCAAAAGGTATACACATCCCAAAAAGGAAGAGGTATTCCAAAGGCAACTTGATACACCATGGCTAACAAGAGAAGTCAAAGTCAACATAAAAGCCAAAGAGAGGGTATATAATACAGCAAAAATTAGTGGGAAGTTAGATGATTTGTAATTTTTTAAAAGCAACAGAAGGCAGAAATAAGTAACTGAGAAAGAAAAAAATGGAATGCAAAATTAAGCTAGCCAATAATATTAAAGAGGATACCAAAAGTTTCTTCAGATACATAAAGTGTGACAGAGAGGTGGGAGTGGATATTACATCAATGGAAAACAATGCTGGAGGGGTAGTAATGGGACACAGGGAAATAGTGAATGAACTGAATAAGTATTTTGCAGCACACACAAAATGCTGGAGGAACTCAGCAGGCCAGGCCGCATCTATGGGGAAGTACTAAGACGAAGATATGGGGGGAGGGTAAAATTGTGCTTGGATGTGGTGGGATCCCATTGGAGCTGGTGGAATTTACGGAAAATTATGTGCTGGACATGGAGGCTGGTGGTGTGGTAGGTGAAGATAAGAGGACCCTATCCCGGTGGAGTGGTGGGAGGATGGGGTGAGGGCAGATGTACTTGAAATGGAAGAGATGCGGTTGAAGGCAGCATTGATGGTGGAGGAAAGAAAACACTTCTCTTTGAAAAAGGAGAACATCTCTTTCATTGTGGAATGAAAAGTCTCATCCTGAGAGCAGATGCAGCCAAGATGGAGGGATTGAGAGAAGGAGATGGCATTTTTACAAGTAACAAGGTGGGAAGAGATATATATATAGTCCAGGTAGCTGTGAGAGTCAAGCAACACACACAAAATGCTGGTGGAACCCAGCAGGCCAGGCAGCATCCATAGGAAGAAGCACTGTTGACGTTGCCATTACTAGGGAGAAAGTTGTTGGCAAACTGAAAGGTCTGAAGCTAGATAATTCAGCTGGCCCAGATGGTCTACTTTACAAGGTTCTGAAGGAAATGGCTGAAGATATTGCGGAGGTATTAGTAATGATCTTTCAAGAATCATTAGATTCTCGAATGGTTCCAGAAGACTGGAAAATTGCAAATGACACTCAACTGTTCAAGAAGGGAGAGAGGCAGAAGAAAGGGAATTATGGCCAGTTGATCTGACATCTGTGGTTAGGAAGATGTTGGAATTGATTTTTAAGGAGGTGGCTTCAGGGTACTTGGAGGCATATGATAAAATAGGCTATAGTCCACGTGATTTCCTCAAGGGACCATCTTGCCTGACAAATTTGTTGGAATTATTTAAAGAAATAATGAACAAGATAGATAAAGTAGAATTGGTTGATGATGTGTACTTGGATTTTCAGAAGGCCTTTGACAAGATGCCACACATGAGGCTGTTTAACAAGTTAAAAGCCCAAGGTATTACAGGAAAGATACTAGTATGGATAGAGCATTGGCTGATTTGCAGAAGGCAAAGAGTGGGAATAAAGGGAGCCTTTTCTAGTTGTCTGCTGGTAACTTGTGGTATTCCACAGGATTCTGTGATAGAACTGCTTCTTGTTTTGTTATATGCCAGTGACTTGGATGATGGAATTGATGGCTTTGTTGCAAAGTTTGTGGACAATATGAAGATAGGTGGAGGGGCAGATAGTTTTGAGAAAGTAGAGAGACTACAGAAGGACTTAGACAGGAAAATGGGCAAAGAAGTGGCAGATAAAATACAGTGTAGGGAAGTGTATGGTCATATACTTTGGTATAAAAAATAAAAGGGATAAAATTAAAAATTTTCTAAATGGAGAGAAAATTCAAAAATCTGAGGTGCAAAGAGATCTGGGAGTTCTTGTGCAGGATTCGCCAAAAGGTTAGTTTGCAGGTTGAGTCTGTGGTGAAGAAGGCAAATACGATGTTAGCATTCATTTCAAGAGGACCTAGAATATAAAAGCAAGGATGTAATATTGAGGCACTTTATAAAGCACTGGTGAGATATCACTTGGAGTACTGTGAGCAGTTTTGTGCTCCTTATCTTAGAAGGGATGTGCTGACACTGGAGAGGGTTCAAAGGAGGCTCACAAAAATGATTCCAGGATGAAGAGTGGTTGACGGCTCTGGCCTGTATTCACAAGAATTCAGAAGAATGAGTGGTGGCCTAATTGAAACCTATCAAATAGTGAAAGCTCTTGATAGAGTGGATGTGGAGTGAATATTTTCTATGGTGAGATAGTCTAGGTTGAGAGGGCACAGCCTCAAAATAGAGGGGTGTCCTTTTAGAATGCAGGTCAGGAGGAATTTCTTTAGCCGGAGAATGGCGAATCTGTGGAATTTGTTGCCACAAGCGGCTGTGGAGGCCATGTTTTTACTAATATTTAAGGCAGAGGTTGATTGATTCTTGATTGGTCAAGGCACGAAGGGATACAGGGAGCAGGCAAGAGATTTGGGCTAACAGGAAAACTGGTTCAGTCACGATGAAAAGACGAAGCAGACTAGATGGGCCAAATGGCCTAATCCTGCTCCTTTCTCTTATGGTCTTATGGTCTAATCTAAATTTTCTTCTTCTATTTGTCATCTACATATTATTTACTTGTACATTTACTGCATTTATGTCCACATATACCCTGATAAAACCCAGTCTTAACTTTGTCACACATCAATGGACAGTCCCTTTTCTCTCCGAATCATAGGGCTGTCTGATGCTTGAAACAGCAACATATTTCATCTAAATATTGAGAAAAATGAAGTCTTCATCAGGAATCATTCTCTGGCCAGGGCTCTTACCTCCTTGGGAATAGTCTGAAACAAAAAAGATCACTCTCAGCTTTAGTGCTGTTTAACTTCAGATCACAATTCCTGGAAACATGGCAACAAGGAATCATGTAATTATGGTAGTTTTGAAAGACACTATTCAGCCCACTATGGTCATGCCAATTCCTTGTAGAGCAAATTATTCAGACCCGTTCCCCTTTCTTTCTCTATAGCCCTGCAAATTACTTACAAATGCCTGACCAACTTCCTTTAAGGATATTGCAAGTTTCCATCAAACTTACAAGCAATGAATTCCAGATCATGATGAGAACCACAATCAGCTTTAATATAACCGGCATATGTCGCAAAATTTGTTAACTTAGTGGCAGCAGCACAATGTAATACATTGCAATTTATGTAAAGCTGCAATTAAATTTCATTGTAGCATTATAGTGCTGGTATAGATCTCGTGAATAAGATCTTCTCCCCCTTCACCATGATCTCTGAACTTCGAGTTTGTGATTTCAATAGAAAATCTAGGCAAAGTAGTCCAATGTTGGGAAGGATGTCTGAAATGGGAAGGGTGGGGAAAGAAAAGGAAATTACTGATGGTAATTGAAGGATTGCTTGCTAGGAAGAAGTAAATGCAAGAAGTTTCTTCAGGATCTTGTGTCAAAATTTGCTGGCACCAATCATACGAACAGTGATAAATATTCATAGTCAGAGAGACATAGAGCACAGCAACACAGAAACAGACCCTTTGAGCTATCTAGTTCATGCCAACTTGTCTTTCTGCCTCATTCCGTCTACCTGCACCATCTACCTGCCATTCATATCCCTCTCATCCATGCACCTATTCAGTTATCAGCCATGGATAGTTCCTCTGTTTTACATCAATCACTAGTCAAGGTAGGTTTGACAAACATTGGCAGCAGCTTCAGGCCCAGCTATAGATCTGAAGTTGTTGTTTGTGTCAAACTCACACAAAAGCAATTGAACTTAAAGATTTGGAATGGTGCCTTCATTGGGAGTGCCTTGCTTTCTGCTGGAGGGAGCTCCTACAATTAGTCCTGCTCTGGCTTGCTCGACTGCGAAAAGAAACCAAAACCCAAGGGGTTGTGTTAAGAAAAAATATTAACTGCAGGGTGATTATAAAATATATTCTGAAACACAAAAGAAATCAGCTAAACAGAATGGAGATGATCATACATAGCACAAGCGCATGTGCTCAGGCAAACACACACACACACACACACAAGCACACATTCACATGCACATACACACTCACAAACACACACACACGCATACACATGCACACCCACATGCACACGCACACACAAGCACACACACAAACATACAAACACACACATAAACACACACACAAACCATACACATACACACACACACACAGACTCACACACACGCACACATGTACACACACACAAACACACACACGCACATATATATAGTACATGTATATGATATACAGTATGTTGACATTAAGTGATCAAATGAATCCCTGTGAGCGTTTTCAACCCAGTAACTGAATTTAATTTTTTTTGACACTGAACCAGCTTAAAAGACATGGCTCGTTATTTCAAGCTTACGGCAATAGTGCCTCAAATACCAATTACCTTGCATAAACATTCTGACAGAAGGAAGTAGATTAAATATTAAAAAGCTTACCCTCCCACAAATAATTGTACGTCTATTCATGACAGTGAAAGAAAGGAGAGTGGCTGGTGCAGGAAACATTAGCCAAGAACTAACTTATAAAAAAGGCCAATTAATAAATGTAGGGGGATAAACTGAGCCAGATTCTTTATTTCAAGAGTATGTGACTTCAGGATGCTACTAGTAATCTCTGCCCATACTTTCGCATTTATCTGGTAGAAAGTGACAGAGAGAAAGCAAAGGTGGACTTGTTCAGTGGAAGAAGATGATGTGTTAGTAGCTTGTTGCTACTTGTCTTCAGGCAGTGGATAACCAGCAATCACCTGTGCTATGCATTGTTCCACTTATCATGCTAGTGCACTGAAGGAATGCAGAGCTTTTTCACTTGTTCAGCAGTGAAATTTTGCTGACATTTTATGAGAGACATGTCTATTAATTCTTTCACCCCTCCCCCATTTACCCTGAAGATACTGCACTCATAGAATGTGTTGAATATAACAACACTGTTCCAAAGCCATTTTGCTTTTATTTACTTTTACCATACAATTGTCGACATGTACTTCTCCTGCCTTTTGTTGCTCTTGCCCAGCAGTCTTTATCTGTAAATATATACTGTAGGCCTGCAACTATTATGAAAGTTTAGAGGATGCATGGGAGAACATTCTTTGAATCCATACAGCCTTGAGGAGCTCAGATGCATCTTCTGATTAGCAAATTCCTAGCTGAAGTGACTCAAAACCACAATCAGTAACACAATGACATTTCTACAGATGGAATTGGAGTTCAGCCAGTTGAGTACAAGGCCCAAACATGCCCCAGAGAGCTGGCAGAATACTGTACATTTCATCAGTTTATCCCACGGGCAAGAGTCAAAATGATAGTATCTATTTAGAATGATCAGTTTTGAAATTTTGGGAGGATATCTCTCCTCCTACTAAAGATGACCTTTCTAAGTTCTGGACTGACTGATAGGATGATGTAGCAATGCTTCTGATTGCTTTAGGTAAATCAACAAGCACAGATTTATGTTCTTTTAATTCATCATAGAGGTTAACAGCGTAATGTTAACCTCCTATCAAAATCAATGGATGTAACCTGGTTTCATATTTGAATAGCTGGGAGCTGTGTCCAGTGAAAATAAGAGAAGCCACAAGATATTTAAATACATGCACAGAGTGATGTTCAAAGTGAAGGACATTTAATGTCAGACTTTTTAACATTACAATATTGTCTCATTGTGTTATCCCGAGCATTTCAGGGTTGGAGGTGACTGCTTATGTATGCACAGAGAGAACCCAAAACCTGGAAAAGCCAGTGCAAGTTTCCTCAACATTATCAGAAGACAGACTAGTGCTCGTCATTATCTTACAGAGTGTCTCATTGTCAGCATCAGTTTTCACTTGGCTGCTTTCTCCATACATTGTGCAGATAACAGATCTCCAGCCGCGACATTACAAAATGGACCAAAATACACAGTTAAATCATTCTCCTGGTGTTGGAGTTCTGTGCACTTCAACACTGGGTTTGAATATTCGCTTGGAAACAAAGACACCAGTAAGTGGTAAAATAGCATAAATCTGAATGTTGTTTGCTTGAGCAGACTGAGGCTTCAGTCCCAACAGATAATGTAAATGTACAAAGTTCTGTTTTCCAAATGGATTCCAGCCAGGACCACTTTTGAAGCAATACGGTGCGAGATATTGGTGGATTCACTGTACAAATTAATCCACGCAGAAGCCTTCATGTTTACTCAGAAGGCCATCAGACAGCAGCAGAATTAGACCGATCAGCCTGCTCTGCCATTTTGTCCCAGATCTAGTAACACTCTCAACCCCATCCTCCTGCCTTCTCCCCATAACCTTTGATACCCTGATTAGCCAAGAACCTTTCAACCTCCGTGTTAAATATGTTCAATAACTTGTACTCCACAGCCGTCCATGGTAATGAATTCCACAGCTTCACCACCCTCTGACTAAAGAAATTCCTCCTCATCTCCGTTCTAAGCGGATGTCCCTCTATTCTAAGGCTGTGTCCTCTGGTCCTAGAATCCGCCATTATAGAAAACATCCTCTCCACACCCGCACTATCTAGGCCTTTCAATATTCGATAGGTTTCAATGAATTCCCCCCTTGCTCGTCTGAACTCCAGTGAGAACAGGCCAAGAGCCTCCAAACGCTCCTCACCCGTTAACCCGTTCATTCCCAGAGTCCTCTGGACCCTCTCCAGTGCCAGCACATCATTTCTTTGATAAGGGGACCAAAGCTGCTCAAAATGCTCAAAGAGCAGTCTGACCAATGCCGCATAAAGCCTCAGCATCACGTCCTTGCTTTCATATTCTAGTCCTCTCAAAATGAATGCCTTGGCCTCATATGGAACACATTAATGGAGAATGTGTGGAGCAGGTTAAGACCTACAAGTATCTGGGAGTACAGTTAGACGAGAAGCTAGACTGGACTGCCAACACAGATGCCTTGTGCAGGAAGGCACAGAGTCGACTGTACTTCCTTAGAAGGTTGGCGTCATTCAATGTCTGTAGTGAGATGCTGAAGATGTTCTATAGGTCAGTTGTGGAGAGCGCCCTCTTCTTTGTGGTGGCGTGTTGGGGAGGAAGCATTAAGAAGAGGGACGCCTCATGTCTTAATAAGCTGGTAAGGAAGGCGGGCTCTGTCATGGGCAAAGTGCTGGAGAGTTTAACATCGGTAGCTGAGCGAAGGGCGCTGAGTAGGCTACGGTCAATTATGGAAAACTCTGAACATCCTCTACATAGCACCATCCAGAGACAGAGAAGCAGTTTCAGCGACAGGTTACTATCGATGCAATGCTCCTCAGACAGGATGAAGAGGTCAATACTCCCCAATGCCATTAGGCTTTACAATTCAACCGCCAGGACTTAAGAACTTTTTAAAAGCTATTATTAATGCTTTTTGAGATAGTGATTTAGATGCATATCATATTTTTTACTGAGTTAAGTATTGTATGTAATTAGTTTTGCTACAACAAGTGTATGGGACATTGGAAAAAAAAAGTTGAATTTCCCCATGGGGATGAATAAAGTATCTATCTATCTATCTATCTATCTATCTAACACTGATGCAGCCTGCAAGTTAACCTTCAGGGAATCCTGCACAAGTTCTTTCTTTTGTACCACTGATATTTGAATTTTCTCTCAGTCTACTTCTTTATTCCTTCTACCAAAGTGCATGACTATACACTTCCCTCCACCATATTCCATCTGCCTCTTCCTCCCCTTTTTTCCAATCTATCCAAGTCTTTCTGCAGACTCCCTGCTTCTTTAATACTACTAAATCTATTGTATATTTGTATTGTTTGAAAACTTGGCCACAAATCTATCAGTTACATCATCCAAATCATTGACATAAAACATGAGAAGAAGCGGGACCAATACCTACCCCTGTGGAATACCACTAGTCACTGGCAGCCAATCAGAATATGTCCCCTTTATTCTGACTTTTTGCCTCCTGCCAGCTAGCGGATCTTCTATCCATGTTAGTATCTTTCAATAATACTATGGGTGCTTATCTTGTTAAGCAGCCTCATGTGTGGCATCTTGTCAAAGGCCTTCTGAATATTCAAGTAAACAATGACCACCGACTCCCCTTTGTCTATCCTGTATGTTATTTCCTCAGAGAACTCCAACAGATTTGTCAGGTAAGATTTGCTTTTAAAGAAACCATACTGACTTTGGCCTACTTTATCATTCACATCCAAGTACCCCAAAACCTCATCCTTAATACTGGACTCAAACTTCTTCCCAAACACTGAAATCAGGCTAATTGGCCTATAATTTCCTTTTCAAATCAAATCAAATCAAGTTCAACTTGAATTATCATTCAGCCATACATGAATACATCCAAACGAAACAGCGTTCCTCTACGGCTAATGTGTAAAACATACACAGCACATGAGTCAAAATAGCGAATAAAAAAAAACAGTCACGCAAAAAACATATATATAGCCCAAGTCCCTGAGAGACATGTCCCGCAGATTGATGGTGCAGTACTCGGCAGTGTGCAGCCACTGCAATCCAATCTGTTATTCCACTGATCAAACACTGGAGGGCAGCACTGACAGGCAAGGCCACCCCCAATTGAGTGTGGATGCCACGCTACACCACCTCCAGCACCTCCTCTCCTGAATTGGAGCAGGAGGTAAGCCTGCAGCTTGAGGCCTAGTCCTCACTACAACTAAGGCCACGCAGCTTTGCTGCCATCTGTCACTCCAGCAAACAAGGGTAACAGGCCTGTGGCATTTTATGTTACCAATCTCCAACATGGTCTTGCAAGAGAAATGTCCAAGAAAATCACCCACTGTTACACCACACGTCACCTTTGTGCACTAACTCTGATGCCTTTGATGCCTTCCTGTAGCAGGCAGCAACATGGTCGACACCCCGTTCAGCTCCTCCAATCAATGAGCAGCTCACTGATGGGTGAACGTGTAGTACCCAAAGTTTTTGGAGTCCAATATTGTGTTGCAATCATTAAAAAGACATTTATTAAAGCAAAAAAAAACACCTGTGTTTGGCCCCCAAGAGGCCGCTGCATCCCAAGGTCCTGCCATCTTACTGGATATCTGCTTCTTATCTATCTCCTCCTTTTTTAAAGAGCTGAGTGACATTTTCAATTTTCCAGTCCTCCGGAATCATTCCAGAATCTAGTGATTCTTGAAAGATCATTACTAATGCCTCCACAATCTCTTCCACTACCTCTTTCAGAACCCTGGGGTGTAGTCCATCTTGTCCAGATAATTTAGCTGCCTTCAGATCTTTCAGCTTTTGATGCTCCTTCTCTTTAGTAATAGCAACCACACTTACCTCTGCCCCCCTACTCTCTCAAACTTCTGGCATACGGCTAATCAGTTAATGAACACAAAACTTGCTTTATTCCCCCAGTGCTCATCTTTGCACTCCCATTGGTACTTGCGGGCAAGAGGTGCCAGGCTAAGAGTCAGTGATTAAGCAGGGCAGTGTTACTCAGTTATCGTGCACTGATGGCTGCACCCAGATTAAGGCTATGGGACGCAGCATAAACATGATATTAGCAATCTTCAATTTCTAATATTGTAGTTCATGTCAAAACAAGAAACATTGCACAAGCATCATTGTCTTCCAGCCAGCATTATTCATAGCTGGCAGCTTCAACAGAGACAGAGACAAAAATTCAACATTAAAGGCTATCATCAAATGCTTGTTAATTTTTGCAATTAATTATTTGTCCTTTATCAACCTAGCACAAAGTTCATGTTATTGAAATAACTGTCTAGTTTCAGGATGACAGAAGCTAATAAAGTTAGCCCCAGCCAAAAGTAGTGTTCCTGTGCCTCACTTTCATCAGGTCCTGGTTAATGTTACATTCTGGCCTTGATGCTTACAACCACAGTGTGTAATATTTGATCCAAACGGATTCTAATCACATATCAAGTATGGCCTTTTGCCACTTGCTAATCTCTCACCTCTTCATTCACCTGTTGCTGAAACCCTCATTTCAAGGTTTAACTTGAATCTTTCACTCTCTGCTGTTGTCAGCTCATTTCAAACTTTGATCTCAGATCCTAACCCACACCAAGTTCCATCAACCTATTACCTCCAACCCTAACTCTAAACTCTAAACTACAGTTTCTTTTGGTCATCATTTTTTAAAAACATATTCAAGTGCCCCTGTGTCTTTCTTCCTGCGTAACAAACTTCTGAAATCTGCTTTTTCCTGTAACTATCCTCTTTCTTTTTCTCATTACCTGTACCCTGCAATTGGTTTCCATGCTTCTGATTATCCCAATGATAAGCTCTGGGAGTTCTTTTCAAACCTCACACTTCTATGCAAAAGCTTTCTTAAAATTAATCTTTTATTAAGTAATGACATTTCCTTACTCATCCTCACCTAGACTGACAAAGTCAATGGGCAGCACTGTGACAGCTCCCGTGACCCAAGTTCAATCCTGATCACTGGTGTTGTCTGTGTGCCGTTTGTATTATCTATGTACTTTCCCTGGGTTGCCTATGGGCCTTACAGTTTCCTCTCACATCTCAAAGATGTGGAGGTTGTTGGAAGTTTGTGGGTGAGTGTGCAGTATGAGGGGGGTTGATAGGATGTGGGGAGGCTAAGAGAAAACTTAGTGGGGAAATAAGATTGTTCTGCAAACTGACATGGACTTGATGGACTGAAATGATCCCCTTCACTGCTTAAAAGAAATATGGAAATTACTTCTCCAAGCAGCAACATTATCTTGGCATACATCCTGCTTACTGCCAGTGACATAATTTGATCATGTTTTTCAGTAACCCTGTGCCTGTAAAGGCAGATGGTTGGTGTGAGACAGTTATGCTTGGTAGAAATTCCCAGCTTCATCAGTAATGGTGGATATAGGAAGAAACATAGAAAAAAAACATAGAAAACCTACAGCAAAATACAGGCCCTTTGGCCCACAAAGCTGTGCCCAACATATCCTTACCTGAGAAATTATCTAGGCTTACCCATAGCCCTCTATTTTTCTGAGCTCCATGTACCGGCACAGGAGTTTCTTAAAAGACCTTATCATATCCGTCTCTACCACCATCACCAGCAGCCCATTCCATGCACTCACCATTCCCTGTGTAAAAAAACTTACCCCGGACATCTCCTCTGTATCTACTTCCAAGCACCTTAAAACTGTGCCCTCTCATGTTAGCCATTTCAGCCCTGGGGAAAAGCCTCTGACTATCCACACAATCAATATCTCTCATCATCTTATACACCTCTATCAGGTCACCTCTCATCCTCTGTTGTTCCAAGGAAAAAAGGCCGCGTTCACTCAACCCATTCTCATAAGGCATGCTTCCCAATCCAGGCAACATCCTTGTAAATCTCCTCTATACCCTTTCTATGGTTTCCACATCCTTCCTGTAGTGAGGTGACCAGAACTGAGCACAGTACTCCAAGTGTTGTCTGACCAGGGTCCTATAAAGCTGCAATATTACCTCTCGGCTCTTAAACTCAATCCCAAGACTGCAGGAAAACTTTGATAACATTCCTTCCTTTACTATTATCTTCCTGGGAAGATTGAAGAATTAAATATGTGCATTTGTATTTATTCTTTTGCTTCTAGTTTTTAACTCCCTGTCTGCCAGAGAGCCTGAATACCAAGCTAAGGTTCAGCACAAAGTAAGACTCTTTTTTTCAGTTTTCTTCAGCAATTGATCCATCTTATATTTTTTTAATTTTTGGAATATGGAAGAAAACCTCCATTACTTGATTTTGACATGTCTGTTTTTTATCGGAGCTGAACAGTAATCAAGCTTTACCATCTCTTTTGTCTTTGAAAATAATAAATGCTTGCCAATTGCTTGGCTCAAACCTTAAGACAAGGGACATTCCTATTGATGTTCTTTTCACTTTAGTTACAGAAATTACTTCTCATTTGACAGTTTCAGATGGACTTTTCAATTCGAGCAAGGTAAACTGTTAAGTATCTAAGAAATACTGGGTGTAGACCAATCTTTCATCAGTCACATCTTTTAACACAGCTGGCGGGAGGTATGTATTTGAATTAAGTGCTTAGGCCCTACATTAACCATCAAAGCAGAGGCGCGAAGTGGAATCTGCTACGATATGGGGCATGATATAAGTGAATGAAGCTGGCTTTAAATTTCAATCTGCTGTGATTGGACCCCTCCATGGCCTCACCCCTTCTATTTCTGAAACCTCTACAAATCTTCATCTCGGAAACCATATGCAGTTAGAAACACAGAAACATGGAAAATCTACAGCACAATACAGGCCCTTCAGCCCACAAAGTTGTGCCGAACATGTCTCTACCGTAGAAATTACTAGGCTTACCCATAGCCCTCTATTTTTCTTAGCTTCCTTCACTCATCTGAATGCTGAACTTTGCACTTCCCTCTCTTGATGCTTAGAAGCTCTGATGAAAGATCATTTGCCAAAAATATTATCATCTCTTTCTCTTGCCATATTTATGATCCGGTTTGTTGAGTAATTCCCTATTTTGCCCAGAGTTTTTGAGTAGGTGGAGCAGTTTACTCTCCACTACTGGTTTTCTCCCAATATTAGCGCCTGCAGCATGGGTCAAATGTTTCACGGACTTGCAAAATACTTTTGTTGATTTCACATTTACAGTCTTGAGTTTTAATTTTATGGATCAGAAAATGAGCTGCAAAACTATATATTTCCGTTTAATCTTAAACTTCAGAACATATGTTCACCAAGTTCATGGCTCAGACATAGCTTTTAATGCTTGCAGGGATGCTTTTTTTGGGAACAGCACAGGTGGTTGGGGGTCAGGTTAGGGTTTAGGGATAGGGATGGTGGGCATGAGAGGTCAGGGGCAGTCAACGTACAGCTAGGATGAGTGTTCAGTTCAGAGTCCTCCGAGTTTAGAGACCAGCAAACACTGAGGATGGACGTGTGCGGACTGCGGACCCTGAGAACGAGGACCAGTGGTTTTCAAGGTCGGCATGTACTGGGGTCGGAGGTCTGAGGTCAGTGAGTCGCATATTTGGAGGCCAATGGGGCTCAGTTGGCAGATCCTGAGGTTGCAGGCCTGTGATCGGCGAGTCCCAATCTGTAGGACTCAGTTCAAGGGGTGGAGCACAGTCGCCAGGTTTGACAGGAACCTGTTATAATCATTGACAAATCCTAAAAAGGACTGCAACTGACATATCCTTTGGCCTTGGGGCATCCACTGATTGAATTTTCTCAGTCAATTTGTGTAATCCTTGTGTGTTGATAGTGTGACCACAGTAAGTGATGCTTGGTTTAAAGAATTCACACTTGTGTCATGCTCAGAACCCATAATCTTCTAATCTTTTTAACTCTGTCTTGAGATCTTGGAGGGGGTCCATGTCAGCCTCATTGGTAACAATGATGTCATCCAGGTAACACTGAGTGCCCAATCAGCCTTTCAGCATCTGATCCATAGCTTTCTGCCAGAGTGCAGGTGCAGGTGCCATTCCAAAAATAAGCCTATTATAGCGATAAAGCCCTTTGAGAGTATTTACTGACTCTTCTTCCATCTCCACCTCTAGGTAGGCCTCAGTTAAATCCACTTTGCTGAAGTACTTCCTTGCAGAACAGTTTGTAAGGATATCCTCGATCCTAAGGAGTGGGTATTAATCTACTTTCAGTACTGGGTTTATGATGACCTTAAAATCACCACAAATTCTTTTTAGCTACAGAGACCCCCACTGGTATTCCCCAAGGACTCCACTCAATGTTGGAAAGAATTCTTTCAGCCTCCATGTGATCTAGCTCACAGGCTACTTTATCATGGATGGTATAAGGAACCAGGAGGACTTTGGAAAACTTGAGTATGGCATTTTCATTTAGCACTATTATATCCTAGATATGTCTTGAGTTTTCCAATCCCATCCTTGAACATTGCTGTGTTATGATCCAGTACCATTTTAAATGTGCTTTCGATTGGCTCTTTTGTAGGGGATGTGGCATGCAAATGGTGGAAGGATCTCCAATTAAGTTGTAGTAGTCTCAGCCACTCATGACCCCACAATGCTGGCCCTCCTGTTTTTACCACATACAAACCCAATGTGGTTTGTTGGCTGTTGCATTTCACTGTTACGAATGTCATTCACACAGGAGTTAGCTTTTCTCCAGCACAAGTTCTTTGTTGAATATCTGTAGGCTTCAGTGTGGTATCTTTGAAATGCTGTTCAAATTCATTTTGTGGAGTGACTGAAACAGCCCAGCTGATGTAAGCCATATTGCTTGTCTCATGTTAGTTTTCACATTATAAGCTTCAAGGCTCCCCAGTCCTGTGTCATTCTCATCATTATCATATTTTACATCAACAGCATGTGCTCACATTGAAACTGTATCTTGATTGTTTTATTTTTTTCTCTTTCCTGTGCAATCCCTTTAAGTTTGTCTGCCCGATATGCTCTTTGTACTGTATGTGTCCTATTTTGTTGCAGTTTTGCCTTTAAACGTGCATTGGTCTGGAGTATGTGAGCCCTTGCCACACAGTGACACAATCCTTGCCAGGCAGGTTTCCGCTTAGACATTACACTTTTGTTCACGCTCACTTTCATTCCTGACTGCAACTCAGTTGCGTCTCTGCCTGCCGTTTCCATTGATAGTGATTTTAACGACTCTTAAATGCAAGTTGTGCTTTAGTTAGGAGCCATTTTTGAATGCTTTTTTGTAAGATTCCGCAAGCTAAATGATCTCTCAGTGATCATTAAACCCATCACTGAACTGACAATGATCAGACAATCTCTTCAATTCTGCTGAAGTTGACTCCCTTTCCTTTTGATTACTTATGAAACCTAAAGTATTCTGCGACCAACAATGGCTTCAGTTCTAAATGTTCCTGCATTACTTTCCCACTATCAGCAGAGCTCATTTTTACTTGTTTACTTGGAGTAGTTCAACTTTTAAGTGAACTGTGTGCTTCCCTACTTAATCCACTCAGCAAAAATAGCATTTGCTTCTGATTGGCTATTTCATTTACTTCAAAACATAGCTCAATTCGCTCAGTATACATCACACACATTTATCTTTCCAATGTAGCCAGCTATTTCTGCTCTTTTTAAAATTTTTGATTATTATCTCCCAATACATTCTGTTTAGGAACTCATGAAATCGTCCATTTTCTTCCTGCGACCATCTCTATCCTTTCCCAAAGAAGAATGTGCTGTTCTGTTTTTTCACTCAACTGTTTCTAGCTGTACTTTTAAAAAATTCGGACATCACGCTGGTAGATAACAGGTAGGTAATTGACTTGCATTTGTTTAAAACTTCCTTGTCATCGCTGTAATGTTTTCTAACTCCAAAACATAAAGCTAATAGAAAGAAAAATACAGAGCCGGGATTACTCTTGTACGTTCTTAAGTTTACTTTAAGTGAAATGCACACTTCTGACGTGGTAGTGTGATGATATATGGCATTCATGTACTCTTACATATATCCCGTAACGAATTACGTAAACAACAAAGAATGCTTAATCAAACAATATACTTAGAACCTCCTTCAAATAATACTGAAATATTGAATGCACAAGAGATCGTGCCAGTTTTAGCTCAGCACTAGATTATTTTTCAATTTTGATTAGTCTTGGTAAAGCCATATTTATTCAAGTTCTTAAGTATTGCTTTCAAAGTAATTTAAAAACATTATAGAGCAGCACACACAAAATGCTAGAGGAACTCAAATATTCTGGCACCTTTCCCCTTCCTTTCCAGTCTCGATGAAGGGTCTTGGACCAAAACATCGATTGTTTATTCATTTCCATAGTTGCTGCCTGACCTGCTGAGATCCTCCAGCATTTAGTGTGTGCTGTTCTGGATTTCCAGCATCTGCAGAATCTCTGTGTTTTAAAAATTACATAAGGATTTCAAAATGAAGATTCAAAATGCAGCAAGTTACTGATGGTAGTTCTCTACCTCAAAAACAGATTGTGTAGGTTTTCCCAACTCATCATGTAAAACTAATAATTAAGGAAAATAAAGTGCTTTTGTATATTTTGTCACCTCATTCTAATTCCATGCAGTGTGCAGATTCTGTTTTTTTTCTCTCTGTTTTCTTTACACTGTTCACTCTGTGATTGTAGAGCCCACTTGTTTTGGAAGTTCAGAGTTGAAAGAAATGTTTGGGTTCTGTGGCACACATTCGTGCTCCTCAGAGGGAACAATGGTGCCATTTTCTTCGCCCTTTATGAGTAATTTGCATTACTGTGCTAAATAACACACATAATTTCAATTAGCATTACCATTTGTTACTGCAATCTTTAGCAGGGCTCCAATCGCAGTTCATACTGTGCCTTTGACAGCCATCGGGAAGTCTACATGCTTCCTCATTTCTTTATCTGTTGAAGTGCTAATGTGTCAATCAGTGTCTGAGGACAGCATTTTTATTCAAAGACGTTTGGAGCAGAACCACTTTTAATAAAAATTAGCAAAAAATAGCATGGGTGTTCCTTAATGGCTGCCTATAGTTTGTTCAGCATCCAACCTTCACATAAGTTAAAATTGTGCTCTTTGCAGACAGAACATTGTGTAGGATTGATTAATAAAGAGCAACTGAAGCCAAACACTTGATGTGTCCTTTGTCTTTTAGATTTAGGATCGCTGCTAAAATAAATGATTTCTTTTTGAGGCTGTGGCTGTATCAAATACCCAGTCTATAAGGGCATTTGTCACACATCACGCAGCTAACATCCAGATTTAGATAACTCAGGCCAAAACTGGGACTGAGACAAAAACATTACATGATAGTGTCCCCCACTAGAAAATGCACTTAACAAATAGCACATCAAAGGAACTAAACTGAAGGATTACAGTGAATAAGTACATTGCATGCTGCAATGATTATATTCAAAAGATCCAAGTTAATGACCTAATGCAAATTCACATATTTTGCCAATTCACAAACACAGAATTTTGTATTTTAATTATTGCATGTCTCGTTCTCTCAGTTATTGTCTACAAGTGCCGAAGATTACCAGAGAGCCATGTACATTGTCCAAAGGACCATTATTGTAATAGTATGGTAAACATTGCAAAGATATTTGTAAATATCAATATTCTGCACAGCTGTTATTCAAATTCATAGGCTTTTAGTTTTGCAGTTCATTTGGAATTTGTTGGCTCGGAATAAAGAAATGTAACTGAGAGGATGAAAATTAAAAACTTGCAGGTGTTGTAAATCTGAAATAAAAACAGAAAATGATGGAAAAACAACAATTCGTTCAGCACCTATAGAAAGATAAATAGTGTTAATGTTTCAGATGAAAGACCATTCATCATAGCCTGAGAGGTCTTGACAGGTAGAATGCAAAGAGGGTATTTCCTCCTATGAAGAATCTAGAGCTAACATCTTTGTTTAAAAAGAAGAGGATCACCCATTTAAACAGGAGATGAGGTGGGACTTATTTCTTTCAGAGTTTTGAGTGTTTGGAAATATCATCCTCATAGGGTGATGGAAGAAATGTGTCCGAATATTTTCAAGATAGAGTCTGCAGGAGTCTTGATAATTAAGGGAGTGGAAAGTTCCAATAAGTAGACAAAAAGGTCGTTAAACTTAGATCAGCTATGATCTTAATGACTTCTGGAGCAGCCTACTCCTATCCCAAGTTCAGAGATTTTGCATCAGAATTAAAGGTTACAGTGAAAAAAGAACAGCAAGACTGTGGACCAGACCATGTAGGATTCAAAACTCTGCCCCCTACAGGCAGAGATGCTCAATGATCCTTGGTTCCATGACAGTCTCATAATTGAGTGGTGACCAGGGTTTAGGTGATACACACTGATGCTCCACCCCCAAAAACTCCTGATGGATTGTAACAGCTCTACTGTCACAGATGTCTTCACTCTTTTTAAAATTCACCAATCAAAATATTGTGTAGCACCTGAAATTGATTTCAATAGGTAAATACGTATCTTAAATAAAATTAATAATGCATTTACACTTATATTAAGTATGCAGTGATACAAAACAAAATAAACAAAAAGTATCTAACTATCCTTACCTTTCTAATTCTTCCTGATGACACCATTCAATTGAATGGATCTCTACTGGATGAAGCTTGTGCTCTAGCTGACTGAAAACATGATCTGCCTTTCAGCCTTCTCTGGTTCCATGCCTCTTTACCTTTCTTCCATAGCCCATTGTCCTCTTCTATTCAATTCCTTCTTCTTCAGCCCTTTACCTCATCCTTCTATCATCCAGCTTTTTACATCCTACCCACCCACCTTCACCCTCAACTGGTCTCACCTACTGCGTGCCACCTTGTATTCCTTCCCCCACCCCCCATTCATCTTTCCCCACTTTCCTATTCCAGTTTCTGCCCCCTTCCCTTCCAGTCCTGATGAAGGGTCTTGGCCCGAAATGATGTCAGTTAATGCCTTCCCACAGAGAAATGATTCATTGAGGGTTCTTGGTCCTCCACTCCAAACGTTCACATGTATGCTGCCGCTGTATTTCAGTAAAAGGAACATCAGCTCAAGGTGTTGTTTGGTAACTCTGCCCTCGCTCTTGCAAAGCTGAAATCACTCATGCTCTCACAGCAGTGTGCCTCACAACAGTTACGTACGGAGAGACTGACGTTGTTTGAGTGATGCAGCCACCACCGAGCTTCTTAGCATGGAGTAATGTCTGCTCAGTGGAGAGATATTCAGTCAGTCAAAGATAGGTTGACAACAGCTTTTGTCACACCCAACAGAAGATGATGAGTATGACCATAGGATTCCGGTGGTCAGAGTAGACGCTACCTGTCCCCAGCAATGGTCCAGCTCTCTGTGCTGGACAGGGTTAGCTTGCATCAGGTTATGGATGACTTCCTCATGAATCTCAGCGCCTGTAGTCAACTCTTGTCTGACATTTTCATTTAGGTGTTCTTGACTCCGTGAACATGGCTTAAAGAGAAATAGTTATTGTGAGGAGGCTGTTTCTATCATAAACAGTGTTTCTCTCATGACCCTTGAATTCTTTAACTCAGTAAAACTCAAGGAGAATGAAGCTTATGGAAAACATTACTCTTGTGAGCTTTACTGAAGCAACCAAACCCCTCAAGCTGTCTTTAATTTCACCCTTTATGCTTGTTTCTGGGAGTGCTCATAATGGACGGTCTCACTTGGTGGCTCAATGCCACTTCTTTGGTTAAGAAAGCACAACAGTGTCACCACTTCCTGAGGAGATCAAGGCAAGTGAGTCTCCCTTCCCCCACCCCACCATTTAACCAATATTTAAGGAGCACCATTGGGAGTGTCCTGACCAGCTGCATCGCCGTATTGTTTGGGAATTGCAAGGTGTTCCTACAAAGGATACAGGGACCGCTGAGAGGATCATTGGAGTCTCTCTTCCAGCAGTCCGAGATAGTTATCAGGAGTGCTGCATATCATTGTCAGTGTCCCCCTCATCCATCCATCCATCCAACAATCACTTTGACCCCCTAACATCAAGCAGGTAGTACAGTAGCTTTCGGATAAGGATGAGGATCAGTTTCGTCCTCCAGGTGGTAAGACTGCAGAACTGCCTGTCAAAACCCAAGTCTCATCACGTATGAAGCAAAAGTAATGTTAATAATGTTACTTTTTAACCTGCATCACACGTATACCTTTTTATTTGGAAATTTTATACCTATGATTGTGTGGGCAAGTGCAGCTCCAATGCCATACTTAAGTTTGCTGCTGACACCTTTATTGATGGCTGAACAAAAGGTGGTGACAAATCAACATACAGGAGGGAGATTCATAATCTGGTTGAGTGGTGCCACAGCAACATCTACTCAATGTCGGCAAAACCAAAGAGGTGAATGTCAGCTACAGGAGGAAGAAGCTGGAGGTCCATGGGCTGATTCTGATCAGGAGGTTGGAGGTAGAGAGGGTCAATGACTTTAAATTAAAAACATAGAAACATTAGAAACAGAGAAAACCTACAGCACAATACAGGCCCATCCACCCACAAAGCTGTGCTGGACATGTCCCTACCTTAGAACTACCTAGGCTTACCCATAGCCCTCTATTTTTCTAAGCTCCATGTACCCATCCAGGAGTCTGTTAAAAGACCCTATCACTTCCGCCTTCACCACCGCTGCCAGCAGCCCATTCCACGCACTCACCACTCTCTGTGTAAAAAACTTACCCCTGACATCTCCTCTGTAACTGCTTCCAAGCACCTTAAAACTATGCCCTCTTGTGCTAGCCATTTCAGCCCTGGGAAAAAGTCTCTGACTATCCACATGATCAATGCCTCTCATTAACTTGTACATCTCTATATCAGGTCACCTCTTATCCTCTGTTGCTCCAAGGAGAAAAGGCTGAGTTCACTCAATCTATTCTCATAAGGCATGCTCCCCAATCCAGGAAACATCTTTATAAATGTCCTCTGCACCCTTTCTATGGTTTTCACGTCCTTCCTGTAGTGAGGCAACTAGAATTGGGCACAGTACTCCAAGTGGGGTCTAACCAAGGTCCTATATAGCTGCAACATTACCTCTTGGCCTCTTAAACTCAATCCCACAATTGATGAAGGCCAATGCACCGTATGCTTTCTTAATCACAGAGTCAACCTGCGTAGCAGCTTTGAGTGTCCTATGGACTTGGACCCCAACATCTCACTGATCGTCCACACTTCCAAGAGTCTTACCATTAATACTATATTCTGCCATCATATTTGACCTACCAAAATGAACCACTTAACACTTATCTGGGTTGAACTCCATCTGCCACTTCTCAGCCCAGTTTTGCATCCTATCAATGACCTGCTCTAACCTCTGAAAGCCCTCCACACTGTCCACAACACCCCGAACCTTTGTGTCATCAATAAATTTAATAACACATCCATCCACTTCCTCATCCAGGTCATTTATACGAATCACAAAGAGTAGGGGGTCCCAGAAAAGATCCCTGGGGCACACTACTGGTCACTGGCCTCCATGCAGAATATGACCTGTCTACAACCACTCTTTGCTTTCTGTGGGTAAGCCAGCTCTGGATGCACAGAGCAATGTCCCCTTGGATTCCATGCCTCCTTACTTTCTCAATAAGCCTTGCATGGGGTACCTTATCAAATGCCTTGCTGAAATCCATATACACTAAATCTACGGCTCTACCTTCATCAATATGTTTAGTTACATCCTCAAAAAATTCAATCAGGCTTGTAAGGCACGATCTGCCTTTAACAAAGCCATGCTGACAATTCCTAATCATATTATGCCCCTACAAATGTTCATAAGTCCTGCCTCTCAGGATCTTCTCCATCAACTTGCCAACCACTGAAGTAAGACCACTAGTCTATAATTTCCTGGGCTATCCCTACTCCCTTTCTTGAATAAGGGAACAACATCTGCACCCATCCAATCTTCCGGAACCTGTCCTTATTGATGATGCAAAGATCATAGCCAGAGGCTCAGCAATCTCCTCCCTTGCCTCCCACATTAGCCTGGGGTACATCCCGTCCGGTCCCAGTGATTTATCCAACTTGATGCTTTCCAAAAGCTCCAGCACATCCTCTTTCTTAATATCTACATGCTCAGGCTTTTCAGTCCTCTGTAAGTCATCCCTACAATTGCCAAGATCCTTTCCTGTAGTAAATACTGAAGCTAAGTATTCATTAAGTACCTTTGCTATCTCCTCTGGTTCCATACACACTTTTCCACTGTCACACTTGATTGGTCCTATTCTCTTACGTCTTATCCTCTCGCTCTTCACATACTTGTAGAATGCCTTGGGGTTTTCCTTAATCCTTTCTGCCAAAGCCTTCTTATGGCCCCTTCTGGCTCTCCTAATTTCATTTTTGAGCTCCTTCCTGCTAGCCTTATAATCTTCTAGATCTCTATCATTACCTAGTTTATTGAACCTTTCATAAGCTCTTCTTTTCTACTTGACTAGATTTACAACAGACCTTGTACAACACGGTTCCTATACCCTACCATCCTTTCCCTGTCTCATTGGAACGTACCTATGCAGAACCCCACACAAATATCCCCTGAATATTTGCCACATTTCTTCCGTAAGTTTCCCTGAGAACATCTGTTTCCAATTTATGCTTCCAAGTTCCTCCATGATAGCCTCATAGTTCCTCTTACTCCAATTAAATGTTTCCCTAACTTGTCTGTTCCTATCTCTCTCCAATGCTATGGTAAAGGAGACAGAATTGTGATCACGATCTCCAAAATGCTCTCGCGCTGAGAGACCTCAAACCTGACCAGATGCATTTCCCAATACCAAATCAAGTACTGCTTCTTCTCTTGTAGGCTTATCTACATATTGTGTCAAGAAACCTTCCTGAACACACCTAACAAACTCCACCCCATCTAAACCCCTCACTCTAGGGAGATGCCAATCAATATTTGGGAAATTAAAATCTCCCACCACAATGACCCTGTTATTATTACACCTTTTCAGAATCTGTCTCCCTATCTGCTCCCCAATGTCTCTGTTACTATTGGGCGGTCTATAAAAACACCCAGTAGAGTTATTGACCCCTTCCTATTCCTACCTTCCACCCACAGAGACTCCGTAGACAACCCCTCCATGACTTCCTCCTTTTCTGCAGCCGTGACACTACTTCTGATCAACAGCGCCATGCCCCCACCTCTTTTGCCTCCCTCCCTGTCCTTTCTGAAACATCTAAAGCCTGGCACATGAAGTAACCATTCCTGCCCCTGAGCCATCCAGTTCCTTGGTGTTACCCTCTCAGAGAATCTGTCCCATGACCAGCACATAAGTGTCATCACAAAGAAGGTATGACAGTGCCTCTACTCCCGTAGGTTTGCATAGCTACGGCATGCCACCAAAAACTTTGACAAAAACTTCTATCAATACACAGTGGAGAGTAAACACCAATGCCCAGGAATGGAAAAGGCTCTGGAAAGTAGTGGATACAGCCCACTCAATCACAGGCAAAAACAATCCCCAACCATTGGGTATACCTACATGGAGTGTTGCCACAAGAAAGCATCCTGGCCGTACTACTGCTCTCAGGCACAAGGTATAGGAGACTTGGGTCCCACAGCACCAGGTTCAGGAACAGTTATTACCCCACAACTATCAGGCTCCTGAAGTGGCACGGACAACTTCATTTGCCTCTACTCTGAAATGATCCCATGATCTCTACGCTCTCTTTCAGGGCCGCTTTACAATTCATGTTCTAAGTATTACTTTTATTTGCAGGTTGTCTTCCTTTGCACATTGGTTGTTTGTCAGTTTTGTCTGTTTATGTAACGTTTTTCATAAAATTCGATTGTATTTCTTTTTCCCAGTAAATGCCTGTAAGATAATGAATCTCAAGGTCGGTTATGGTAACACTTTGACAATAGTTACTTTGAATTTTGAACAGTAATAGCAACCTACCTCAATTACAAAAGTTGTCTGAAACCGTGTGGATCAAAGAGCTGGGGAAATAGAACCCGACCCATGTTTCCATTTCATCTTCCATTAGTACAGATGGAATTTGTGCCCAAGACAGCAAATTTCAGGAACAGCATTCCCAAGGTGGAAATAGCATTCCTGTATGTGATGCTGTAACATTTTACCTTCTGGATCTTAGACATTTGTTTGGTGCTGAGAAGGACTTGCTTCTATTCAACTCTGATGCAGGCTCTCAGCCCCTTTGCCTCCACATATACTGCTTGACCCACTGAATTCCTCCAGATCTTTGCTTTGTTTCTATTGATGTTCTGTAGTTCTGAGGTGGCTGAAGAGTTCAATGTGGCATCCTCAGACCCTACCACAGATGTGGAAGGTCGAGCTTGAGTGGATGGAAATGGTAGTCGTAGGCATGGGATGGATTTCAACACTTTTTAAAGCTGAAATTTGATGACTTTTCCTAAAGTGACCCAAAATGCTCAAAAATGAAAAAAAAAGGCTTAAAAATGACATTTAGCATGTTTTTACTGCTGTCAAATGTCAACACGGGTCAAATTTGACCCGAACAGTACGTAACGATTAGACATGCTGAGGTGCCTGTTTCTACAGTAGTGTCCTATGACTTAAAGACTCTATGGACAGGTGGTAGTTTGTGATCTTGTGAACTTGTACCATTTGCATATAAGTTCCTGTAATCCTGTATCACATACCAAGTGTTCAGTTGTTTCCTGAATACTTCTTCATTTTGAACTGTTATGGTTCAAAGACTCTTCAGGTGGTAAGGATGTTATGTTTTTGTGAAGATCTTTGAAGACTTGTCTTGAACTTTCAGGAAATCTCTTGTCATTGATTGGAGTAGTGCTTGCTGAAAATATTCATGCCCTGGATGCCAAGGATGTTGGCCTTGGAAAGGATATTGAAACTGGCCTGACAGTTCTACCAATAGACATGGATGATTTTGCAGAGAAATCACCATTGGTACTTCAAGGGTTCACAGGTTGTTCACATCTTGGCATATGGAATGAAAGGGATCAACACCAAAGTCAAAATTGAGTCTATTGACATATACCCATGTCTGTAGAAGTGCAAAGGAAAACCGATTTGTTACATATCACTTTTAGAGTGATTTTTGGGTTTGGGGCATATACATTTAGCAATTGACTTTGGCTGCCAGTCTTCTCATCTGAAAATGTATTGTGGGTTTAACTTGGAGTGCAGCTCTGAACAATGGCTTCCGAAAAGCTGTGAATCCCAGACCAGACAATGCTGATGTGAATCAGGAGGTGTGAAGGTTGTGTATTATTTCAAAGACAGCATTGTCCATACATTGTAAATATGGAGTTGTCCTTTGATGTTTGGCACATAAAATATCGAGCCCCGTGTTGGGGCAGCCAGACCTTTCAACTGAAAGCATCTCAATATGATGCCTCCTATACCTTCTTTTGTCAAATAAAGAAGCTATTTTTAATCTACCAGTACTTTTCTCCATTGACTTCATTCATACAACAACATTCACAGATGCATAGTATCAGCCACACAACATTCATAAAAAAATAAATTATTAACATAAGTTGTGCAAAATTATACAGGAGGGGGAACAATTTGAACAACAGAAAAAGCAATATCCATAGTAAAGCAAAGTGGTCAAATTATTAGTGCAATGAGGCAGTGCTTAGGTTGTGCAGGTAGGTTCAAGAACCAAATATATGAATCAGAATCAGGTTTATTATCACAGGCATGTGTTGTGAAATTTGTTAACTTAGCAGCAGCAGTTCAATGCAATATATAATACAGAAGAAAAACAGGTAAAAATAAATAAGTAAATCAATTACAGTATTGAATAGATTAAAAATCATGCAAAAACAAAAATAATATATTTAATAAGTGAGGTCGTTTACATGGGTTCAATGTCCATTTAGGAATTGGATGGCAGAGGGGGAGAAGCTGTTCCTGAATTGCTGAGTGTGTGCCTTTAAGCTTCTGTACCTCCTTCCTAGTGGTAACAGTAAAAAAAACGGCATACCTTGGGTGCTGAGGGTCCTTAATAATGGACGCTGCCTTTCTGAGACACCACTCCTTAGAGATGTCCTGTGTATTTTGTAGGCTAGTATCCAAGATGGAGCCGACTAAATTTACGATCCTCTGCAGCTTCTTTTGATCCTGTACAGTAGCCCCCACCCATTCCCTATACAGACAGTGATGCAGCCTGTCAGAATGCTCTCCATGAATCATCTATAGACATCCTTGAGTGTTTTTATTGACATAGCAAAACTCTTCAAACTCCTAATAAAGTATAGTTACTGTTTTGCCTTCTTTATAGCCGCAGCAATATGTTGGGACCAGGTTAGGTCCTCAGAGATGTTGACACCCAGGAACTTGAAACTGCTCACTCTCTCCACTTCTGATCCCTCTATGAGGATTGGTATGTGTTCCTTCGTCTTACCCTTCCTGAAGTCTACAATCAGCTCTTTGGTCTTACTGACAGTGAGTGAAAGATGGCTGCTATGACACCACTCCACTAGTTGGTATATCTCGCTCCTGTATGCCCTCTCATCTCCATTTGAGATTCTACCAACATTGGTGAATCACCAGCAAATTTATAGATGGTATTTCAGCTACGCCTAGCTACACAGTCATGGGTATAGTGAGAGTAGAGCAGTGGGCTGAGCACAAACACCTCAGGTGCACCAGTGTTGATCGTCAGCAAGGAAGAGATATTGTAACCAATCTGCACAGATTATGTTCATCCGGTTGGGAAGTAGAGAATCCAATTGCAGAGAGAAATCCAAAGGCCCAGGTTCTGTAATTTATCAGTCAGGATTGTGGGAATGACAGTGTTAAATGCTGAGATATATTTCCCAGACTGGTCTGGTTAAAATCCGCCAAAATTATGGTGAAGGCGTTAGGCAAATATCTGTTCTTGAATCTGGGGTGTGGGACTTCAGGCTTCTGTACCTCCTGCCAGATGGTAGGCCTCAGGAACATTTCTTCTCGATTGATTCTCTGCGAGCTCAGTGCTGGGTTTGAGGTATTGATCTCCAAACCTTCTCTTCCAGTTGGCTGAATCAGTGTTGGTGTCCTGGAAATGGTGAAGAATTTCACTCTTAACCTTTGTTGAGAGGTAACACCAGAGATATAGAGAGTAGATGTGTTTTCAGGACCTCATTATAGATCTTGATTGCTGGCAGGCAGTATTGTGCACCAGGGACAAAAGGCTTAGTGTAAGGTTTCATTGTGCTTCAGTGCATGATTAGATCTTGATCTCTGGACTATGTGTATATGCCAGTGTCATCTGTATACCGCTAATTGATGGCAGACCCTGGTGTGTAACCGGAGACAACATGATTGGGAACAGCTTCCTGCACATTGTAGAGAGTAGTTCCACTCTATAAGGAAGGTAACGTCCAGCTTTGAGGTGACATATCTTGAGATGAGGTTTGTGTGTTGAGGCAGATCTGCTCGATGCCAGTCTGCACAGGCACTAGGTGTGTGGAGGATCTGTTTGTATGACCACAGCTTGCAAGTTATCACAATGTGGTAAGTTCTTCGCAATCCCTCTCAGTTGATGGAATCAAAGGATTTTGTGGGTTCAGAAAGAAGTGTTTCTGTTCCCTACACCACACTTGGAATTGCTGTACATTACCCTCCATTTTAGCTCAGGAGGTCTAAAATCCATACTGCAGCTCTAGGAGGAGTTCTTCAGACACACAGGAGATTGAAGAGGATCATAGCAATGATTTCCCCAGTGGCAATCAACAGGAGACTCTTCCGTTATAGCTAATTTGGACATGTTCCCTTATACAGTTTATATCAGTCACCTCAAAGCCAAGTCACTTTATTACAACTTAAAGGCCTTGTCAGAGGAATGACATTAACTTTAGGGTTCTGGGCACTGATTATAGGCTATTAAGGAAATTTCAATAAATGTTTAAATGAAATCAAATGAAGAAGCACCATTTGGTCTATTGAACTTGCTATTTATAGAACTTACGTAAGATTATTCTTTTATGGACTTCTAACATATTGCTCCATTGCTTTAGAGTCACCTGAGGTATTTTTACCTGACTTCAGTAAGACAAAAATTAATCCATTAGGTTTTGAACATTTCTCACACCACTTTCCAAAGGCTTTTCCATTTGGTTTGCCCTCTTCCTTAACCTTGCTCAGGATGGCAGTAAACTCAATGTCAGTCAGTCAGCAATGCGGGCAAATCAGGTCGGGTTCCTATTAAATATGGACTCTCTTCAGCACAACCACTTCCAGCCGGGATATGAAATTAACAGCTACTCTGTAATTTTGTGAACCTAGATAACCTTTCTGCCAGCAAAAAACTGGGCCTACAATTCAAGGAACGTTCCCATAGCTACAGTAAATAACGTGCAAATGATGGGCAAAAGAGACTGTCAGGGTGGGATTCCCGAAATATGGTCATGCACCCATAATTTTCTCTGCACAGAAAACAAGTTTAAAAAAACTGCACGCCCAGCTCCAGCATTGGGCTTGATTTTTCTTTGGAATGTTTCCTTGTTAAACTAGATCTGAACTAATTGTGGAGTTGTTCTTTTGTGCTTTTATTCTTCGGAATTTTATTTTATGGTTTGTGGGGAAGAATTCAATTTACTTCAATTTAAGAGAATTATTCAGTTAACCTATGTGGTGGGTCCATTGGTTGCTGACTCCTATAGGGATGATTATATAATAGTTCAGCATGGATTAGATGGGCTGAAGGTCCTGCATCTGTGCTGTAATTCTCTGGTGCTATGATTCTTTAGATATATATCCTTTCGGATACTAAAAGCTAATTCTTTGCAACATTATATTTTTAAGTCCAAGACAAATTCAAGTAATATGACTTGTTTCTTTTACAGTTAATGACAACATTTTATATACTTTAGAATGAACAATGGTAACACCAAATTTCCTCAGGGGTTGAGCTGGAGATCAGTGGTTCAGGTAGGGGACCTGAATGCATTATAACGTGATTAGGGGCCTGGCCGTACTCTGTCACTATTGCCTCTGGAGGGTGGTGGCTGTCATTTAAGGCAAAGCACCTCAGCCCCTTCCTTCAGTAAAGAGTTTTTGTTAGTGTTGTGGGGGAGATGGGAGCTTTCTGCTCTCCTGCACTCTAGTGAAAGGGAAGCTAAACCTTCTCTCATTCAGGCCAGACAGACCACAGTATCACATCGATGAGTTAATGGGTTTTGTTTTCTGAGGTTCCCAACCGAGTTAATAGGAGCTCACTACACAGAGTTAAATTCAAACTGGGAATTTCAACACTATACTTTGAATGCAAAACTTTGTCTTGGAATGAAAACAGAAAATGCTGGAAACACTGTGCATTAGGATAAGGCATCACTTGTGCAAAAAGAAGCGGAGTTAAAATTTCACATTGTAGATAGAGACTTCTTAGGTGAAACCCAATTTTGGGCCAAAATGACATCTGTTTTTTTCTATTCATGGATGCTGCCTGACCTGTTGAGTTCCTCCATACCTTGTGGTATGTTAACATGTGATGAACATTCATGGCTAGGGGCCAGGGGGCCTTTCTTTCTTTCCAAGCTCAGCTTTCTATCATAGCAGCTGGAAGTTCAATTTCAAATGGTTATTTCTGAGTAAACTAAATTTCCAACTAATACTCTTTATTTAGTTTCTTGTAAATGGAAGCCAATCTTCAGTTCTTAATGTAAATGCCAAGCAATAATCAGTCTGAAGTTAAAAGGACAACTTTGCAAACAAATACCTATAGAACACAGAAATGGTTCACAGCATCTAGACACTGATTTCTCAAGAGCTGCAGTGTAAGACAATGGAGTTATTTAATTGGGCTTGTGTCAAACCAGACAACGTCGCTAAGTTATTTAGTTCAAGGAAGCTTGCAAAATAGATTGATACTATCACTTAGCACATCAAGTAGTTGATCTATCAATAGTTGGAAGGTCAAAGAGTCAACTTCACAGCATTAACTGTAGGAATCTGGGAATTCTGTCTCCAGGAGTTTTTAGCCTGTTTGTGTAAAAAGCATCTGAAAGAATATTATATACGTTTGAAGTCACCCAGTTGGCAGAAAGCAGTATAAATGTAGAAAGCACTCAGGCTTATTAGGAATGGTAAAGATCAACATGAAGAATGACAGGAACATGGTGTGAATTAGAATTCATTTCTCTGCCTTCAATTTCTGCAATGCACAATTAATTTGACTGCATTGTTAGTATGCCTTTTTACCTTATGGAAATTGTACCTGCGTTTTGGAAATCCTTTGCATTTTAGAAGTCATTTGCAATTAGATAATCCTTTATAAGACTGAAAACTTCTGTGAGTTTTAAAGATGTTTTAAGAATTTTATCTGGATTAAAATGTGTAACACTAAAAATAAATGAACTGTGTTTAAACTACTTCATTAGTTGGAAGCATCTCTTCCTTGGTAAGGGGGGTTCCCACCACTCAGCAAGTGGGTATTGGCAGCTAAACGCACTGTGGAGGATAAACAGGAAGGTGAACTCATCTTTGAAGAGTAGGTAGTTGTGGTATAACTTCCCTTTAGTGAGGGTACCCATAGCTATCTATATTGGATAGGGTTTAATATCTTTCTTTGAGTTTTGAACTTTGTGGTCAGCAAGCCCATGTCAACTGGTGGCCACCCAATGTGGCCACATTATACCAGAAGTATTAGCTTAGAAAGAATTATTATTTAGCAGTAGTCCAACTCAGAGATCCCTCGACAAGAGCTGTGGCACTCCACTTAGTTCTATGAAATGGTCAACATCCTGGTCTCTAGTAGTTGCACAGGCAACTGCTAGTTGATATTCTGAATGTGGTAATAGTATATCAGAAATACGGGATAATACCCCAACTGCTCCTCAGATTGAACATGATGAATATTTTACTCTTCAAGTCAGACTGGAATGATGAAAGGATAGAATATAGAGTAGGATGTAGATTAGACAGACCAAACTCCACTGTATCACCTGTTGGATTCAGGCCATCACAATTAGTACCAGATCCCAATACTGTAGCAACAATTTGTGCCTGGAGAGAACAAATTATCTCCTTTTTAGATAGAAACCAAGAATCTGGGTGGGGAGCACATGCTTATATGATAGAACCTGGTGACTCACATCTTAATCCTGGTGTACGGGGATATCATGTATTCCTTTCAGAAACACTATAGGTAGCGCCCACATCAGCAAACCCTGGAGGTATTAATGGAGCCTGGAGAACAGAGGCTTGGGTACATGCACTAGAATTGCTAAAATGATTGCCTATAGCCAGTGGAAGAAGAATACAGGGACGGGTTCCTGTACAGGGAGCTGCTGCAGCTTCCCTAGTAGAAACACCCAATCAAATTTTTGGGCCTTTGAGTTTACAGGTGGCATGCAACACATGCTGAAGGAATTCTGAAGTGGCTACTTCAGAATGCCAGGAGATTACAGGTTTTCTGGGCCAGTCATACTCCCCAACACATTCAGCAATTATTATTAATGTTATTTTCCATAGCCTTTGTGGAAATCCGTATCAGAGATATGTTTGGATTTATAAACAATTAAATGGCGGAGATGTACACAGAGGACTTATTACCATTTGTGTAAAATCTAGGGTTTATTAAAACCTAATAAGATTGGAGAGAAAATGGCAAGGGCAGACTGGGGCCTAGTTTATTCTATAACGTTTTCCATTTACCAAAGGAAAACCTCCATACCATGCACGGAACAGCCTTTAATCAACACCCAGAACATGAACGATTTCAGTTTGTCGAACAGATCCTGTGCTCCCACATGGTGGTAGCAGGATTACCACTCGATCTCTCACAAGGGCAATGAGGTGTCGGCAAAGAGTCTTCCCATTTTCCCTCCAGAGCAGGGGTTCCGAACCTGGGGTCCACAGACCCCTCGGTTAATGGTAAGGCTCTATGGAATAAAAAGGTTGGGAACCCCCGCTGTAAAGGGAATGTATGGTCAGTAACAAAGTCATCAAACCAACCTCATCCCTTGCATTGACCATATTTACAGCCTTCTCCTACATCAACCCCTCAGTAGAGAGATGTAATTAACAACCAAACAGGTTTCTATTTAATTAACATTAGAAAAAATCTCAATGCTGTTGTACAGAAATAAACTCCCTAGGTTTGACAATTACCAATCAGTGATGTGGTTTAACCCCTGAACTTAGACAAAAAGTCACTCGAGTAGGAAATTCAAAGCCTTTATAATCAATCCTTGGCCTATTGAATTATGCTAGAGTTCTCATACCTGACTATGCTGAATTATCAAAACCATTATATGACAAATGTACAACGAGAAATGAAAACACATTTGATTTTACCCCAAATCAGATTGATGAATACAGTTCAGTAAACAAAAGACCACAAGCCTCAGGCAGAGATATTCACCCACAGTCTGGACGGCTAGACTCTAGGTAAAGACCACGACCTTTTGCTGCAGCCCCTTTTTATGTGGATGGCAGACCAAGATACCCTTTCTGGGATAGACAGAACATTCCGAGGTCCCATCAATATTATGGATACAAGTATGAAACGGGGCATAAGCCATGAGGCCTACCTCATCCTTCACCTTCTATATATACAAAGGGTCACGGCCCATCCCAAATATCCTCTCCCTCCCCTGCGGCTCAGTGAAAGCAAAATGGAAAGAAGGGGAAGGGTGATATAATAGAAACTGCACAGGAAAAGTTCAGCAACAACTCTAATGAAAATGCTCCAGATGACAAGTAGGTTACAGGCATACCTAGCCTCACCTTTCCATAAGGCCAAGCTCATATTTTTGGCAAGATTTGACTCTGCCATTTTGATATAGGTGCAGACATTTCAATGTTAAATTCTGATATTATTCAAAATGATAAACTAGGGGGGCCAATAGGGAACAATTCGACCCAGAAACAATCATTACAACAAATGCTGGAAGGATTGACTTGTAAGAAGCATAAACCTTTCATCGACCTGGCAATGGCTCTGGCCACATCCAATTATTTAAAGTGACAAAAATTACTCAGCCTTTACAGCACCCGATGGCTCACAATATTAGTGGACCATACTTCCACAAGGTTTCCAGAATAGTCCACCTATATTTTCGGCAGGCATTGTTCAGACTTTTCAGGGAATATCAGACATTTGTGCATGCATTGATGATGTTAACTGCACAGCTGACACACTGGATGAGCATTTAACACAGATTGATTCTGTCATTGAAAGGTTGATAGACAGAGGCTATGTAATTAACATTAAAAACTTCTCACCTCTGTTGTACAGAAATAAATTTCCTAGGTCTGACAACTATTGATCAGTGAAGTAGTTTAACCCCTGAATTTAGACAGAAAGTAGGATATCCACAGGCCCTAAAATCCTTACAATCAATCCTCGGCCTAATAAATTATGCTAGAGCTCTCATACCTGACTATGCTCAATTGTCAAAACCATTGCACAATAAATGTACACCAAGAAATGAAAACCCAGCTGCTTTTACACCATAAGATTATGAGACATGAGAAAAACTGATGAATGCAATTCACCAAACAATAAACCTCTGAAGAAAAGACCAAACAAAATGTCTTGTACTGCAAATTTGTGTTTCCCCAAGTACCACTGTAACCATCTGTTAGAATGAGAGACAAGGAACAGAAGCCCCCATACACTATGCCTCATATAATTCCATCCCAACAGAACAGAAATTTCCTGTTCGAGACAGGTGTTTTATTATGCTATCCCATAGACTTAATGGAGTAGGACCAGTGCAAAGGAACACACCAATTATTATAAAAACAGAGTTTGCCATTCTGAATAATGATCCCAAATTACCAACAAGTGAACAGACAGCTACTAAAACTAGATATGGGAAATTCGAAACGTCTTTACCAAACAACAACTTAAAGTGGGAATATGTTCCTGAGAGCTATGACTTGTAGTAGTCATTACCTGTTATGGAAAGTGCAGAACCATCTTCTCCATGACCCAATGTAGCACAACATCCTTTAGAACAGGGATTCCCAAACTTTACTATGCCCACAGACCTCTATCATTAACTGAGGCGTCCGTGCTTAGGAAGGAAGGAAGCCCTGCTTTAGGACATTATTCTCAAATATGATACAATGATGGATTAGTGATGAAAATCCAGTAAGATGGATCCACTCAAATATAACCCCTGCATGCTCCTGATTGTAAAAGGAACTTTTTTGCTGGAAACTGAATTTGAACCACATGAGTTGAAAGCGCATCCTTTAGGGACTCATACAGCTCATTTTGCAGAGTCTAAAGCCTGAGGATTATGTCTAGAACAAGTAAATACAACAGAACCAGTACTGACTCTAATTACGTTGGGGAGGTGGTAGAAAGAATCAGAATCAGGTTTAATATCACCGACATGTGACATGAAATTTGTTAACTTAGCAGCAGCAGTACAATGCAATACATAATATAGAAGAAAAAACCAAAATAAAATAATAATAAATAAATAAATTACAGTATACATGTATTGAATAGATTAAGAATCATGCAAAAAACAAAAATACTATACATTAAAAAAGTGAGGTTGTGCCCAGGGGTTCAATGTCCATTTAGGAATCAGATGGCAGAGGTGAAGAAGCTGTTCCTGAATCACTGAGTGTGTGTCTTCAGGCTTCTGTATCTCCTACCTGATGGTAACAGTGAGAAAAGGGCATGCCCTGGGTGCTGGGGGTCCTTAATAATGGACACTGCCTTTCTGAGACACCGCTCCCTGAAGATGTCCCGGGTATTTCGTAGGCTACTATCCAAGATGGAGCCAACTAAATTTACAATCTTCTGCAGCTTCTTTCAGTCCTGTGAAGTAGCCTCCCCATACCAGACAGTGATGCAGCCTGTCAGAATGCTCTCCACAGTACATCTATAGAAGTTTTTGAGTGTATTTGTTGACATACCGAATCTCTTCAAACTCTTAATGAAGTATATCCACTGTCTTGCCTTCTTTATAACTGCATTGATATGTTGGGACCAGGTTAGATCCTCAGAGATCTTGACACCCAGGAACTTGAAACTGCTCACTCTCTCCACTTCTGATCCCTCTATGAAGATTGGCATGTGTTCCTGTGTCTGACCCTTCCTGAAGTCCACAATCAGCTCTTTCATCTTACTGACATTGAGTGCCAGGCTGTTGCTGTGGCACCACTCCGCTAGTTGGCATATCTCACTCCTGTACGCCCTTTTGTCACCATCTGAGATCCTACCAACAATGGTTGTATCGTCAGCAAATTTATAGATGGTACTTGAGTTATTTCTAGCCACACAGTTATGGGTATATAGAGAGTAGAGCAGTGGGCTAAGCACACACCCCTGAGATGCACTAGTGTTGATCGTCAGTGAGGAGGATATGCTATCACCAACCCGCACAGATTGCGGTCTTCGCATCTGGTCACCTACCGGATGGAGAACACACAGAGTTAAACTACTTTAATATTTGTCCACATGGAAGAATATTTATGAATTTTTATTGTCTGGATCATTAGTACAGTTGTTTCACATCCTGGTACATACTGTGGGCCATGTACCACAACTCTGATAATGAACTAGCCAATGAACAAGCAAAACAAGCTGTCAGGATGAACCTTACCATGGTTAGGAAGGCCAGGGTTTTAGCAGTAACTAAGCAACAAGTTAAAAATGATCAGGAAGATGTTTAAGATTTCTGTTAGATACTACTAAACCCAAAACCAATGGATTTTCAAAAGGGTACAAATAAGAAATTGATGGTGAAGGTAAGGTTTGGCTATGCCACCATAAAAAAAGATAAGAAGAAGCAAATACCTTCTGCCCACAGGCAGGAAGCACTGATTCAAAAAGCCCGGGAAGGATTTGGACTCACTTATGGTGGTGGATAAGTCACTCATGGGAAACCAGAGATGTTATCCTGCTGGCCTTACATGCTGAGTGATTGTAAGGAATTCATTATAAATCAGTTGCACATTCAGGCTATGTGTGAACAAACAGGGCTGCAAGTGGAGTACAGGACTCATAACCCCTCCACTTGAGTGGCACATTGGAGCGAAGGAATCACAAGATTAAGCGAGACCTGGCAAAACTGGTCTACTCTAAAGGCCAAAGGAGGGATGCACTTGTCCCTGAAGTAAACTTGCAAAAATGATTTATGACAGCCTAAGAACATTGTAAGATTCCAGCCCAGATATGGAAGATAGGAATCTCTTGCCCTGGATCCCTCTGCACTTGAAGAAAAGTATAGACACTGTCATGCCATTGAATGGTCCCACTAATAACTTATATTCTAAATGGGTTTGGAATTTCCAGCAAAGCCCTGGATCTGTGATGGTCAGATGCATGTGATGATCAGATGGAAAGATGCATTGTTAACACATTCCCAAAATGGATAATGTTAGATGCACAGACAAGTTTTCAATTATGTATTCAATCACATTGTATTCTTATCAACAGGGGGGAAAAATTGTCCCTTAACAATGTGCATATTTTTGAAAATGTTAGCATAAAGCCACTTGTACAGCCATGCTTTGACATAATAACACTGATGTGATCCTTCAGTTTAGTCGGAAGGTAGAAATGTCTGATGACGAAAGCTGTTCAGACTACTGCTATCAGAGGAACACCAACTGTTTAAAGTTTATAAAGGAAACAACTCTTACAGTAATCTGATTAGTCAATCTATGTTGTGTATCTCCAGACAGAAATGCAAGTCCAGTTATAAGGAATGATTTGTGATTGATACAACAAAGACTGCTCTCGAAAGACCTGATCTTCATCAACAATGGCTAAAAGAAACACAGACCAGTCAAAAAAATTTACCTTCTGTAAAAGTGAATACCATTTCTGGGTGGATTGACACTACTTTAAATTGGGTTACATATTTATTTTTTGCAGTTTTCTGATGGACAATTCCCCTAGCCATTAGAATGATCATGTTATAGTGCTTCTTCTCTTGAATGTTGAAGCCTGCAAGGACAGAAATTTGGCGATCTCTGCCTTTTGTATAATGGCTCCACTCCTAAGACTTCACTAAGTCCAATACCTAAACTGCACTGTCACGGATTATCACTTGGCGAGATGTTTAAATTTTAAAAAATTAGCATTGTCCAGCACTTGAAAAGATAGTCTTCAGAAGGGAAGACACAATTGACCTTTTTTAAAGTCTGTAAACTGAAGAATTCACGATTCATAAAGAGTGAGTACGGGGTTATAATATTGGCTGGACACATCAGAAAGATTGATGAGTTTGATTACATAACAGGTAATTGGCTCATGTAAACTGAGTATTGGAACAATATTTTAAAGCAAATGAAATAGCCAGTGAGAACTGAGTGGCCATTTAGCTGATTGCATTAGATTTAAAGGCACACCATTCTTCAAAGTTTAGCATTCTCCAACCAAACCATCAGAAATGAGCTTTGCTGCTATCGTCAAAGTAATGCAGGAGCATTTAGAACCAAAATCATTGTTGATTGCAGAATGCTTTAGGCTTCATAAGCAGAATCAAAAATTAGGGGAGTCAATCTCACTGTACGTGACTGAATTGAAGAGATTGATCGTTGCCAGTTCAGTAATGGGTGTAAGAGATTATTTAGTTTGTGGGGTCTTAAAACAGCTTCTAACCAAAGCATAGCTTACATTCAAATGAGCCGTGGAAATAACTGTTTCAATGGAAACTGCAGATAGAGAAACAATTGAGTTGCAGTCAGGAAGGGAAGTGAGCGTGAACAAAATTGCATTGTTTAAACAGAAACTGGTCTGGCTGAACAAATTGTGTCACCATTGTGGCAGGGACTCACATGCACCAAACAAAAGCGGATTGAAAGATGAAACTTGCAGAAAATGCAACACATGCAAAGAGCATGTCAAGCAGATGAAAATAAATGGACTGCCCGGGAGGAGAAAAAGCTAAAAAGTCAAGCTGCAGCTTCAAAAGAGCACTAATCTGCAAGCTGTTGATAAAAAGTTTGATAATGGTGAGAGTGACACAGGATTGTGTAGTCTTAAGATCTACAGTGTGAAAATTAGCAATAGACAAGCAATATGGCTTACACCAAAAGTGAATGGCAAATTAATTAAGATAGACTTGGACAGCGGATCAGCTGTTTCAGTCATTCCACAAAATGAGTTTGAGTGGTACTTCAAAGATATGAAACTGAAGGCTGTTGGTATACAACTAAGAACTTACACTGGAGAAGAGGTAGCACTTATGGTAATGACATCCCACATTGAGATGTATGTAGTAAAAACAGAAGGACCAGCATTATGGGGTTGAGACAACTGCAACTTGATTGGAGATCCATCCACCATTTGCATACCACTTCCCCTGCAATGAAGCCAACTGAAAGAGAATTAAGAAAGGTCCTGGATGATGCCACAACTGTCTCCATGACGAACACCATGAACCATTGCCCAACAGATAACAAACAGTTGCTGGTGCCAACCTCTGGGCCTCTGGTTAGAAATAATATTGGACTAAGAAAGTACGATGCTGCTCAGACGAAGCATGAAAGTGACAAAATCAGTGGTCTGAATAAAACAGATTTTGTAGGCAGTATATCTGATAAAGCTTCTGATGTGTTAATCAGACAGTTACTGGTGAAACGTGGCTTGGTTTAAAGCTGGAAGGGAGTTCAAGGAGTTTCAAGAAAGTTGTAAGCATTTGGCTTTTTTGAGTATAAAGAACCAGAATCTACTCTGCTCACATTAAGGTTACTGCATGGACTTCAAGAGGGAGACTAAAAGCTGCTTGGAAAAGCAGATGTAAAGACAAAAGTTCAGCAGGATGAATGGAAGGGCAAAATGAAAGGAGTCAATGGAGATAATGAAAACAGAGGATTCTTCAGATGAAGTTGTGGATGAGAAAACCAAGAGCAGAGATCAGATTGTAGAAGGAGCAACAGAAGGATTAATAAGAGCATACTCTAGTGAACTAAATGCACCTTCACAAGATCAAGATGCACAATCTGAAAGAATAAAAAGGAGGGAAGAGATGGAGAGAAGGATCATGAGAAAGAAAAAGAAAAGGATCAAAGTAGACCCAGTGAATGAATAGGAGAGGAAGAGTGTCTAGAGCTGTCAGAACCACTTCCTACAGTCTCAGAGTCAACTCCTACAACCACCACCGAGGAGGCCTCAGAACCTGAGAATGTTTTCACAACCACAACACTCACTTGTCAAACAAAGTGATCCCCCTTGTCTGGAAAGGTATTATCTTCCACAGCAATTAAATCTTCAGGCCTGAATAGAACAATTTAAAAATTGCTGTTCTGTGGACGTTTCTATATAGTAGTTGAATTATATAGTATACTGTGTATATAGATCACAAGATATAGGAGCAGAATTAAGCCATTCGGCTCATCGAGTCTGCTCTGCCATTTCATCATGGCTGATCCAATTTTCCACTCAGCCTCAATCTTCTGCCTTCTCCCCTCATGGTACCCTGATCAATCAAGAATCTATAATCATTTCCACGGATGCTGCCCGACCTGCTGAGTTCCTCCAGCTTGTTTGTATGTGTTGCTTTGACCACAGCATCTGCAGTGTACTTTGTGTTTAAGAATCTATCATCCTCTGCCTTAAATATATATAAAGACTTGATCTCCACACCTGCCTGTGACAAAGAATTCCACAGATTCACCACTCTCTTGCTAAAGAAATTCCTCCTCATCTCCGTTCCAAAAGGACGCCCCTCTATTCTGACCTGTGTCCTCTGGTTTTAGACTCTCCCTCCATAGGAAGCAGCCACTCTATTAATTTAATGTTTTGAAGTTACAAAACATAACAGCTCAGATGTTTGCTTTGCTATCCCCAGCCTCGTACTCACCGTTTATGTATTCCTCTGATTTCTCCTTCACCTTGGATGAGTGAAGAGCAGTAACTGCCTTGATCATGTTATCCTTCCTCCTCTGTTTTCCTAGTACTGATCACTAACACTGTGAATGGGTATGCATGCTTCTCATCTCATCTTGAGGGGATTCGGAATGTGTCTGTCATGATTAAACACAATCCCACAGAAAAATGAGTGGACAAATATTTTTCACTCACCTATTTCGATATTACATATTTACTTCCTGACATGGGTAACTTTTTTATATAATATCGTTGTTAAGACTTAATACAATGCACTTTGTAAATATATTGCTCTCTGCTAATGAGGGCATTTTTCTATCATGGTTTACACCTTTGACTCTTATACTCAAACCGTCTTACTATATCCTGTGTGTTATGTTCTGCAACGGTAAAAGTCTTATCAGGAGAGGACAATGACTATCCCTGGAGAATGCTAAACTCTTTATAACCTTTTTAATCTATTCTGTTGTGATTTCTACAGAAATGATGATGTAATCCTAGGCCGCTGAAGCCTACAAAGTGTTACATTGTCACAAGGTAGAGCTATTTGAATGTGTTTTGCTTACTATTTGGGCATAGGCATATATTGCATATGTGATATCCCTACATACAGCAGACAGGACAATTAGGCCTATCAATACTGCCATTGGCATTATGTTTAATGATACCAGAACAATCCGTATATTTGGTTGATAAAATCCTATAGTCTGACAGAACAAGGTAGCCCTTGTTCAATTAAAGTTTTCTGGGAAAATACACAAGTTATGAAGGTGTAGAAACATAGAAACATAGAAAACATACGGCACAATACAGGCCCTTCGGCCCACGAAGCTGTGCAGAACATGTCCCTACCATAGAACTTAGGCTTTACCCATAGCCCTCTATTTTTCTAAGCTCCATGTAGCCATCCAGGAGTCTCTTAAAAGATCCTATCATTTCTGCCTCCAGCACTGCCTCTGGCAGCCCATTCCACGCACTCACCACTCACTGCATAAAAAACTTACCCCGACATCTCCCCTGTACCTACTTCCAAGCACCTTAAACCTGTGCCCCCTTGTGGCAACCATTTCAGCCCTGGGAAAAAGCCTCGACTATCCACACGATCAATGCCTCTCATCATCTTATACACCTCTATAAGGTCACCTCTCATCCTCCATCTCTCCAAGGGGAAAAGGCCAAGTTCACTCAACCTGTTTTCATAATGCATGCTCCCCAATCCAGGCAACATCCTTATAAATCTCCTCTGCACCCTTTCTATGGTTTCCACATCCTTCCTGTAGTGAGGTGACCAGAAATGAGCACAGTACTCCAAGTGGGGTCTGACCAGAGTCCTATATAGCTGCAACATTACCTTCTGGCTGCTAAATTCAATTCCACGATTGATGAAGGCCAATACACTGTACGCCTTCTTAACCACAGAGTCAACCCGCGTTAATTCTTTTTTGGTGTTAATTCTTTTTAGTCAGGTCCAATCCTCAACAAAGTAAAGGGGAAAGACCTGGACAATTATACCTAGAGTTCAAAACTGCCAAAATGGGAAGAAGCTTATGCAGATGGTATGGTTGGTATCAGAATGCCAAGCTATAGCACACCAATGGGTGTTCACTTCCATGAGAGGGACATAAGCAACTCTTATATTCTGATATTTTTTTCTGAGAGTCCAGAATTAAAAGTACAGGCAGAATTCTCAAAAGGAGAACTGTACTTCTCGCCTTCTCTGTATCTTATTTTATTGCGAAATCATGCAACACTCATTTTCAGAAAACCTGAATAATATTCAGCACCACATCAAAAACAATGCAAACACTCCTGTGAAAGTAATGAATTACAGTATTTTCAGCTGTGAAAGATATTACCAGCTGACTTGATGAAGTAATGGCCACAGAGACAGTGATCTGAACTTCCATCACAGAAACAGCAAAATTATCTGTAAGGATAAAAACTTTAAAGATGGACTAATATGGACTTATAATAAGGACAACGATGTGTCATCACATGTTCATGAAAGATTATGATAGTAAGAATCCTTTGAGGTTTCAGAAATGTATGCAACTGAGATTAAGGAAGTGAATACTCTAATGAGAAAATCACCAAGAAACTCCTACATTGGGAAGTATTTAATGATTTCTTTGAGCATTGGATCAAGGAGAGTTCTTCTAGCATTGGTAACATACTAGAACAGTTGGTGGAGTTTTAGTCTGTGTCAGGAACGCGGCCGGATGGACCCAAATGCAGGACGCAGACACTGAAGTACTACGGGGAGGGCAGGATGGGGATGCCATGGCATTTAAGGGTAGAGCTGGGGTTCAGGTAGATAGAGTGTCAGGCAGGCAGAGCGGAGCGGGCTCCCGGAGTTCGAGTTCAGGTAGACAGGCTCCCAGGGTTCAGGCAGGCAGGCAAGTAGACAGGTCCCCGGGGTCCAGGGTTCAGGCAGGCAGGTAGACAGGTTCCCGGGTTCAGGCAGGCAGGCAGGCAGGTCTAGGTGGTTAGATAGGCTGGCAGAGAGCCCTCCCTGGGTGGGCCGCATATGTCCCGGGTAGGGCCGCCTCCCAGGCGGAAACACCAGAGGCCTGGGCATGATGTGGACCCCTAGGCAGATGCGGGGCACTATCCCAGGGTTCGGGCGGAAGAGGAGGACGGGGCAGAACCCCCGCCGGGCAGTGGCAGACCAGCCAGGCCTGCCCGACGGAGGCAAGGGATAGGAGCGGGCAGAACCACCACCGGGCAGCGGCAGGTCGGCCGGACTTGCCCGATGGAGGCAAGGGGTAGGAACGGGCATAGGTCTAGGGTGACCAACACAACAGTCATGATAACAGGAAAATCGGGAAAGATCAGCAGACAGCACGACCGTGCGAACAAAACAAACGAGCGGAGAAGCGGGACCAGCTCATGGGGAGAAAGGTGGGAGAGCGGACCAACCTGGCAGTACTGGTACGGGGCAGAGAAGCATGATGAGGAGTAGATCTGAGCCCGGGCAGGATAACAGAATGCAGAGAAGAGTTCGGAGCCGGTGGAGAAACAGGAAACCGAACAAAACGGCCACCTGCCTGGTCCCAGTCCCAAGGCCCCTTATAAACACCTGCAGCTCAATGAGTCACAGGTGTGCCTCCTTGAGCCAGGAGGGTCCTAACTAGATCACGGGTGACGGGAGGGACAACTGTAGGACCCGGAGTCCGGAGCCCTCGGACCGGATCAAGACCCGGAACGCGGATTCTGGACCGGACCCTGACAGTCTGCCCCCAAGAGGAGTCTTAACAGGAGTCTGGTCTAGATCTGATTTCTGTATGGAGAAACTGGATTAGAGATCTTCACTTAGCAAGAGGTGGATGTGATAAGTATTCGCTGTCCAGGGCTAGGGGTCCTTTTTGCAGCTTTCTAACATAGCAGCTGAAACTTTTATAGGTCAAAGTATTGTTTTGGAGTAAGATAAATTTCCAACCAGTTTCCTTTTGTTAGCTTCTTGTCATAAATGGGAGCCAGTCTTCAGTTCTTAAGGTAAAGGCCAAACAATAATCAGTCTGAAGTTAAAAGGACAACTTTGCAAACTAACACACTGTCTATAGACCACAAGTTGCTGGTTCAGAGCTGACTTCTCAAGAGCTGCAGTGTAAGACAACTGGCTTTTTAATTGGGCTTCTTGTAAACCAAACAATGTGGCTAAGTTATTTAATTCAAGAAGCTTGCAGAACAGATTGATATTATCACTTAGCACATCAAATAGCTGACCTGTTAATAGTTGGAAGGTTTGCATGCTCAAAGAGTCATCTTCATAGCATTAAGTGTAGGGGACTGGGAACTCTGTCTCCAGAAGCTTTTAGATCATTTGTGTAAAGAAGTATCTGAAACAAATCATACATATGGTGTGAAGTCACCAAATTGGCCTAAAAAAAGTATAAATGCAGAGAGCAGTCAGGTTTATTTGGAATGGTCTCGGAACATCAAGAAAAATGAAAGAAAGAAAGGGAACTAAAATCCATTGCTCTGCCTTCGATCTCTGTGACAGATAATTCAACTGCATCATTGGTATGTCTTTTAAGCCTTTGTGCTTTTGAAATCATATGTAATTGGAAAATCATTTATAAGTTAGAAAACCTTTGTGAGTTTTAAATGTACTTAAGGAGCTTGCCTGAATTTAAACAAGCATCACTAAAAACAAATGAACTGTGTTTAAACTACTTTGTTAGCTAGAAGTATCTGCTCCTTGCTAGGGAAGGGTGTGGATATTGTCAGCTAAATTCACCATGAAGAATAAACAGGGAAGCGAACTGATCATTGAAGAGTAGGTAGTTAGAGTATGACCTCCTTTGAGTGAGGTACCCAGAGCTATCTATATCAGATGAGGCTTAAGCTTTTCGTTTGCATTTAGAACTTCACAGTCAGCAAACCCAATACCATCACAAACCTCTATTTAGTTCCAATACTGAAGAAGCATCTCATCCAAAAGATTAACTCTGTTTCTTTTTCCACAGATGCTCCCTAATCCACTGAGTATTTGCTGCATTGTTGTTTTTATCTCAGATTTCCAGCATCTGCGGTTTTTTATTTGATTTTTTTTTGTAATAACTTCACCCACACATCTACCTGCTGAAACCATTCTTACTTTGAGTGTACCTCCAGGTTAGAACTTCCTCAGTAAAGCAGCTGTGCCTGAGTGATGAACACTGAGCTTTCTGAACAGAAATACATTGGAAACCATTTGGCAGACTTGACCCACTGATAGTTGCAAAATCCAAAGATATTCAAAGTGATTAGAATTAAGTATACTAGTTACCGTAGATTCCGTACTACAGAGCGCACCTGATTAAAAGCCGCAGGCTCTAATTTTAGAAAGAAAATCAATTTTGTACTTGTACAAGCCGCACTGGATTTTAAGCCGCAGGTGTCCCACGTTGTAATATGAGATATTTACACAGAAAGATATTACACGTGAGGATTTTTTAACTTTTAATTAAATCCGTATGGTAACATAAACAAATACATATTGCAAATGCTTTTTTTCGAACCGTGCCTGTAACACGGCTGCTTTTAAATATACATACGTATCGGTAACACACAAATTACGTTGCGTATACTTTTTTACTGAACAGTGCACGAACAACATTCCAATATCTCCTAACGACTGGTAAAAAAATATATACTGCAGCCTACCAGGAAAAGTTATTGATCGCCTTTAACTTAAAAGCAGCGTTTTTGCTCGGGTCTAATGCGCTCCCCCCCCCACCTTTCCGTTTATCGCAAACCGGTATTTTTCCACAAGACGCGGCGAAACCGGATGTGACGTCATAGCATCCCGGGCGGGATGTAGTACAGAAAACAAATATACTTAAAACACTTCTAACTTTAACCAGAAAATACTAACAAATGAATTACTAAGCGAAAATATTATAAACTAAATAACTGCCATAAAGGCAGCACAATGCTTTTCTTCGAGTGTTTTCCATGTTGATGAGGGTGAGTACAAATGACTGATTTACAATAATTTAATTGTGAAAGTGCGCTTGATTTATCGTACAATTTCATTGGACCTCTGTGAACTACTCATCAATTTTATTGGTCTACTGTTACGAGGCAAAATGTTTTTGGCGGCATGAAAAAAAACCATACATTAGCCGCACCGTAGTAAAGGCCGCAGTGTTCAAAGCTGTTCAAAGCGTGGGAAAAAAGTAGCGGCTTATAATCCGGCATCTACGGTAAATGATTTTAAAATTGGCCACAATATTCGTATTACACTGGAAAAAGTAATCATAACTAATTCATACAATATAGATGACCAGAAATCTCAATCTGTGCAGCCATTCCCCTCAACAAAGAGGAATAGATGCCACTGGATTTTAGACCAATTGGTCAAGAGATTTCCCAGAGTAACTGCTCGGACGCTGCAGGGAATCAATATTCCACCTTGGACTCTGCAGCATAGAATGACAGATTTTAGAAGTATGCATTCCAAAATTTCCGTGACATTTTCAGACTTATGGAGATAATCATCTACAATCCCACATGCAGTACTTTCATTTTTTTGCATAAATCTCAGCCCAATTGAATTGAAGCCCAATGTCTGCAAGTCTACATCTGAGTCCAAGTCTGCTGGAGGCTGAAGATGGCCTGTCCTGGTGTTAGAGGATTGCAAATATGTGTGGGTGGGAGAGAGGGAGGAACTGGACTTGTTTTGTAGTTGTTGTTCTGTTGCTTATTCACTTCTGTGCTTTTCTGCTGAGCATTGTGGATAAGACAAAAGAACTGATTGTGGACTTCAGGAAGGATAAGACGAAGGAACACACACCAATCCTCATAAAGGGAGCAGAAGTGGAGAGAGTGAGCAGTTTCAGGTTCCTGGGTGTCAAGATCTCTGAGGATCTAACCTGGTCCCAACATACTGATGTAGTTATAAAGAAGGCAAGACAGTGACTATACATCATTAGGAACCTGAAGAGATTTAGTATGTCAACACATGCACTCAAAAACTTCTATAGATGTACCGTGGAGAGCATTCTGACAGGCTGGATCACTGTCTAATATGGGGGGTGGGGGGGGGGGGGGGCTACCGCACAGGACCAAAAGAAGCTGTAGAGGGTCGTAGATTTAGTAGGCTCCATCTTGGGTACTAGCCTACAAAGTACCCAGGACATCTTCAAGGAGCGGTGTCTCAGAAAGACAGCATCCATTATTAAGGACTTTCAGCACCCAGGGCATGCCCTTTTCTCACTGTTACCATTAGGTAGAAGGTACAGAGGCCTGAAGGCAGACAGTCAGCAATTCAGGAACAGCTTTATCCTCTCTGCCATCCAATTCATAAATGGATGTTGAACCCATGAACACCATCTTATATTTTATTTGTTTTTTGCATGATTTTTAATCTATTCAATATACATATACTGTCATTGATTTACTTATTCATTTATTATTTTTTTCTTCTTCTATATTACGTATTGCATTGAACTGCTGCTGCTAAGTTGACAAACTTCGCGACACGTGCCGGTGATAATAAACCTGATTCTGGTTCTGGTACGTTGGCGCTGGGATGTGTAGCGACACTTGTCGGTTGCTCCTAGCACATCCTTGGGAGTGTTGGTTGTCAATACAAGTGACACATTTCACTGTATGGTTCGATGTATATGTGATAAATAAACTTGAGTCTTGAATCTTGAAATAAAAACATCAAAGTGTTCCAGGAGTAGGCAAGTCTAATATCGGGCAAATAAAGTTGTCTTATCAAACAAATAAGGAAGGTAGAGCAGTGGATAAACAGTCCATGTGGATTTCAGTAATAAGGCTCATTCAGAAAGTAAGGATGCATGGAATCCAAGCAGACCGTGCTTTGTTGATCCAGAAAGCAAAGGATGGTTGCAGATGGTTGATATCCTGCATGGAGGACGGTGGCCAGTCGTGTTCCACAGAGATCTGTTTCGGGAACCCTCCTCTTTGCAATTTTTATAAATAACCTGCATGAAAAAGTAGAAGGGTGGGGTAGTAAGTTTGCTGATGAAACAAAGGTTGGGGGTGTTGTAGATAGTCTAGAGGGTTGTCAGAGATTACAGCGGGGCACTGATTGGATGCAGAACTGACATATGGAATTCAACCCAGATAAGTATGAAGTGGTTCAATTTGGTAGGTCCAGTTTGAAGACAGAATATAGCATTAATGGCAAGACTTGGCAGTGTGGAGGATCAGTGAGATCTAGGGGTCTGTGTCCATAGGACACTCAAAGCTGTTGCACAGGTTGAGAGTTTGGTTAAGAAGACATATAGTGTGCTGACATTCATCAGCCATGGGATTGAGTTCAAGAGCTGTGAGGTAATGTTACAGCTATATAAGACCTTGGTCAGAACCCACTTAGAGTACTGAGTTCAGTTTTGGTCATTTCACTACAGGAAGGATGTGGATACTGTAGAAAGAGTGCAGAGGAGATTTACAAGGATGTTGCCTAGATTGGAGTGTGTACCTTGTGAGAATAGGTTGAGTGAACTTGACCTTTTCTCCTTGGAGCAATGGAGGATGAGAGGTGACCTAATAGAGGTGTAAAAGATGATTAGAGGCATTGATCATGTGGATAGCCAGAGGCTTTATCCCAGGGCTGAAATGGCTAACACAAGGGGGCATAGTTTTAAGGTGCTTGGAAGTAGGTACAGAGGTGATGTCAGGGGAAAGTTTTTCACACAGAGAGTGGTGAGTGCGTGGAATGCCCCACCAGTGACAGTGGTGGAGGTGGATACAATAGGGCCTTTAAGAGACTCATAGATAGCTACATGGAGCTTAGAAAAATTAATTCTAGGCAGTTTCTAGAGTAGGTTACATGGTCGGCACAACATTGTGGGCCAAAGGGCCTGTAATGTTCTATGTTCTACCTGTGTCGCCATTGGTACCATTTAACATTAATGGTTGAAAAAATTCATCTTAGAGCCTCTGCTCTAAGAACAAACACAAAACTCCACTCTGCCAAGGTACTGTAAATAAACTCTTGTTTATTACTTCAGACTAAACTTATTTGTAAAAATATACCCAAGATATCCAAAGATAATATCTTTACATTGGCTTTATTTACATCTATTGTGTTGTTCAGACTATGCACTGATATTGCTGTTGGTCCTGTACAACTGCAGTGTGAACACCTTCTGTATACAGAGTACCACGACCACCTATGTGGCCCCCTTTTGGTGGTACAAAGCTTATTGTATTTATAAGGCTTTTACACAGGGGCTGAGTCCCTTAAAACCTTTAGACTGCAGTTGTTTTATCCCCTACAAAGTTTTTCTACTGGCTGCACTGAGCTTCAGTGTATCCCTCAGTTATATTCCTGCAACCTTGAGTACTGGAATGTATCAGTTGACTGTATTCCTTCATGAATATCTTATCGTATTGGTGCTTCAGACGGACCAAAGTACATCTTTCATCAGACTGATGATATTGCAGCTGCACTGATGTTTGTCTTGGTGTCCATTCCTGCAAACAGCCCATAGATCAGAGTCCCCTATAAGCACCTGCAACGGATGAGTTTTGTCAAGGACACTTGAATCCATTTCTGGATCATCCTCGCAAATCCACATCCGCAAAAAGGTTGCTGATGGCTTCGTCCTCATCCCAGCTGACCCCAGGGCAGAGTGCACTGGGAGTGAGACTTCCAGGGTCACTTCCAGCCAAGCAAAACCTGGCTGCTGGTTAGTGAGCTCTGTTGACAAGGCTGTCTACCAAATAATTTTGATGCCTGCTTTGGGATCCACCCCACAGATTCAAATGTGTGCTTCTCCCACAGTACTTGCAGGAAGTTCTGTGCTGACCACTGCCTGATAGACTTGAGGGCATAGGTGATTTTCTGAAAGCATAAGTTTTCCCCCCCAAATAAAGTTTATTTATAAAATACATAACAAATACAAAATACTTAGCTTGTTTCTCTTCGCAGTTATAGGCTACACATTTATAGTGGCACCAATCTTATACCTACGTACTGTAGTGTTTTGAACATTTTGCAGTTAGATACAGCTTCCTAATACAAAAGAAGGCTAAAAGACAGCAAAACATTTGATTGTTCCTGACTTTTCCAACATTCTTTAAAGTGATTCTGTCTATCTGACAGTTAGTCCCAGCATGTTATTTTTTAAAATTCAGCCCCTTTGTTCCTGGCCCTTGATCCACCCAGCTCTGCTCCTCACACACCCTTTCAAATGAACAAGGAATACTACTTAAAGTTTATTTTGTACCATAGCAACAACCATTGGGTTGAATCATAGATAAATCCAGGCATATGCAGTCAAAACTATGCCTGCTGTGGTCCCATTCATTTGTTTGGAGAAAACTGATTTATTCATAAGCTTACTTAACTGTTATTTCCATAAATTTTCCTCATTGAGTTATCATGATTACCTTTGAAATGTTTAATTGGAATGTGTGCATATGTTTCTAGCAAAATAAGGTGTGTAAGTTTAAAAGTGTGTGCTGAAAGCTTGACTGATTTTTGTATGCATACCACACTTGAAAGTGAGTCACTCAATTATTTTGTCTGATTTTCCTGAGTGATATACCCATGTCTCCTGGCTATGGGCAGCAGCTCAGGAACCTGAATTTCCAGTAGCTCAGCATAATGAGAGTCACTCTCTAGCTTAAAACAAGTTGTTGGATTTGCGGCAGGTTTAGTGTACACACACACACACACACACACACACACACACACACACACACACACACACACACACACACACACACACACACACACACACACACACACACACACACACACACACACACACACACACACACACACACACACACACACCTGCTCCACTCGTGCGACACATAGATGGGCCATGTTGACTATCCAAGATTGGACCTAGTGAGCTCTGTTGACAGGGCTGTCTACCAAATAATTTTGATGCCTGCTTTGGGATCCACCAAAGTCAGTTTGTGGTTTGTCAGTTTGCCTTAGTCAGTTTGGGATTTAATTTTATACCAATGCTGAATTCTTAAACCCACGGTTGGACTGTGAGCTGCCATGCAGTAGATGTGCATCTGATTTTTCTACCTGTCTTGTCAGTCTATATGCTTGCCCAAATGCATGTGTGCGCAGGTAGAATGGATACAAGTCATTTTCAACCATAAAGACTACCTATAAGCGCATATGCATCCATGCACATAATCAAACACAATCATGCATTCACATGCACAATCATACAAGCACATACACATATTAACATTTATACACACTAATACATATAGACTCCAATGATAGATTCATATTATCCAAACATGCACACTTACATAATATATTACAAATCCATAATTCCTTGATCATGGCAAATAGGATCATAAAAAGGGATTTGGCACATTGGCCTTCATAAGTCAGGGCACTGAGTGCAGAAGTTGAGATGTTATGTTGAATTTGTACATGATGCCGGTAAAGCTGATTTTAGAGCATTGTGTGCAGTTCTGGTCAGGAAATATATCAATGAGCTTGAAAGAATGTAGAAAAATTTACAAAAATGTTCATGGGACATAAAGACCTGAGTTATCAGAGGAGGTTAAATAGCTTGGGATTTTATTCCCTGCAACCACACAAGAATCAGGGGAGATGTTATAATGGTATACAAAATTTTAAGAGATATGGATAGGATGAATGTACTGTATGCAGGACTCTGCCCGTCAGGTTGCATGAGGCTAGAACTAGAGGTTATATGTTTAGAGTGAAAGGTAAAATATTTCAGGGGAATATGATGGGGAATTTCTTCATTTAGAGGGTGGTGCGACTGTGGAATGAATTGGCAGCTGATATGGTAGATGTGGGTTCAATTGTGCCTTTTAAGAGAAGCTTAGATAGGTACAAGGATAGAAGGCGCTTGGAGGGATATTGTCTAGGTGCAGGTAGATGGAACTAGGCAGAAGATGAGGCTGGCATGGACTAGATTGGCTGAAAGGCCTGGTTCTGTGTTGTAGTGCTCTATGATATACACATTCATGCCATACATGTACGCTTCACAAATACAATCACATATGAGCATCCAAACAACTCAAATCCACAAATATACAAGTACTTGCAAGCACACACTGTATGTACACAAGCACAAAAACACACATGCAGCAGTTAAAGCGTGGATTTTCTCTCCTTTTTTGCCCTCAGACATCCGGCGAAGTCATTGACAAAGCAAAGGAGTAGAATCTCTCACAAGGTGAAGAGTAGTATCACACACCCAAGGCTCACTACTCTAAGCTTTATAATTCAAAAGGATTATCAGGACCATGCTGCCATCCAGTGCTGTTCATAAAGTACCAATAAGAACCACATTCACTGGATCACCTGATTAAAAGTGTATAGTTGTTGTTTGGAAACTTCTGAGCTTTCATTACCTTTTGAAATGCTTTACCTGCACTCTTATTGGCAATTATTTTTTGCTGATTTGTCCAGCTTTGTTTTGATGTCATTCTTGTTTACGACTCACTTTATGGCTGCTTATGAAAAACAAATTTTGTTTCATAGATATTTAACAAATTGAATTGAACCATTCAAGTTGTACGAGTGGTCTTGAGACTAACGTTCTGATGTAATAGTGGCATTGGCATTAAACAAATAGACACGTCTGAATCTGCCCATCCAATGAATGCATTTTCATACACCTGCTTCAAAGTTGTCTTTTTATTCACCTCCAGCTATTTTCATTGGCATGGCAGGAAAATCATTACCTCCAAACCGTAAAGTAAAAATCTGCCTCTCTCTTTAGTGTTTTTTTTTTCTCTTAAGGTAGACTCAACATAGCATTTGCTGAAGTGTTCTCTTTCAATGGCCCATATTCAATGTGTCTCTCAGAGAATGGTCCTTCCCTGCATTCAGGAGCAGCTGCTGTCTAACCAGAATGGAAGACTTCAGACCCAGTGTGATTAGCAGAAATTTGTGAATAATAACTTGTTTTAATGGTTTCCTGTTCAAGGATTGGTAAAACGGCGTCAGTCCAAATGTATTTGCATTCAGTGAAGAGCCATGCACAGTACAGTTTCTCTGGCCCACAATGTTGTGTGACCTTTTAATCTACTCCAAGATCAGTCTAACCCTTCCCTCCCACTTAGCCCTCCATTGTTTTTTTATTCGTGTTCCTATTTAAGAGTCTCTTAAATGTCCCTAATTTATCGGCCTCTACTGTCACCCCTGGAAGTGTGTCCCACGCACTTACCACTGTGTGTCCAAAACCTACCTGTAACATCTCCCATATACTTCCCTCCAATCGCCTTAAAATTATCCCCTTTCATATTAGCCATTGCCTTTCTGGGAAAAAGTGCTTGCTATCCACTCTATCTATGCCTCTTATCATCTTATACAGCTCCATCATGTCACCTCTCATCTCCCTTCGTTCCAAAGAGAAAAACTCAGTATTGTGTCATGGGCTTAATGCTTTCCAACAAAGCCAGTCAGCATCAGCCATCCGTTTTGCACCCTTTACTACCCTGACAGTCAGAAGGCTGGGTTTTTGACTACCTCCGTCATTGCAATTGGCTGCGAGCTTTCCAGACTCATCCATTGATCACTTTAGGTGGCCGTAATTCTTTGCTCATCCAGCCTTATTGCCTGTGTGACGTATATGTTCTGTGCGGAAATCTTGACGTCTAACAACATCCATCTGCAGAATGTGGAAACACAGGGACATCATAGCAAGGCGCTCACTCTTCATCCAAGTCCTCACATATTGCCTCTAGGCTACTTTAGTTGATAATAGGTTTATTATTGCCACGTGTACTGTGATATAGTGAAAAGCTTAGTTTTGCATGCTATCCAGGCAGATAATTTCATCAAATTCCCTAAGTGTAAGGGAAAAGCAATAGCAGAATGCAGAATATAGAACACAGAACATAGAAATCTACAACACATTACAGGCCCTTCGGCCCACAATGTTGAGCCAACCATGTAACCTACTCTAGAAACTGCTTAGAATGCCTAAGAGTCTCTTAAAAGACCCTATTGTATCCACCTCTACCACCATCACCAGCAGTGCATTCCATGCACCCACCTCTCTGTGTGAAAGACTTACCTCTGACATTACACTTGTACCCACTAAGCACCTTAAAAATATGCCTCCTCCTGTTTGCCATTTCAGCCTCTGGATATCCACCTCTCATCATCTTATACACCAGTATCTGTTCACCTCTTATTCCAAGGGGAAAAGGCTAAGCTCATTCAACCTATTGTCGTAAGGCATTCTCTCCAATCCAGGTAACATCCTTGTAAATCTTTACACTCTCTCTATAGTAGCCACATCTTTCCTGTAGTGAGGTGACCAGAACCAGATATAATCTTACAATTACAGAGAAAGTGCAGCACCAACAGACAATAAGGTGCAAGACTATGACTTCTTCGAAGTATTGATGAAGTGGAGCTATCGTTGGCTCCGGAAAGCGACTTCTACAACTTCATTTTTAAACAGCTTGAATTCTTCTCTTTAATCTCCCTTCTTTCCTTTTCAGCGTGTCTGGGGTCCCTGTTGGAGTCCGTGATCTACAGCTGTACTCAAACGGCGTTTCTTCATGGCATAGGTTCCCACTCTCGAAGCTCGCTGAGAGGCCAAACATTTTCGGTATCTCCAGGACTAGCCTGGAAAATGTGCGCCTTCAGGGAGCGGTCTTGTGCAGCCCTCTGGACAACCCAATTCCTTGCCGGTGTCATCAACTGAAGCGTCATGGAGATCGGAATGTCAAGATTGTGGCTGCAGCTGTTGGAGGCCTCTCTCTCTCTCTCTCTCTCTCTCGATGGTGAGAGAGAGTTTGTTGCTGAGTCTCAAGTTGGGAGAAGATTAAAGTGAAGCTGCTGACTGTAACTGAAACAGCGAGCTATTGGCCTCCCCTCCAGCTCTCTGTCCCTTTCTCTCCCTTGCTAATGAGAGAGAGCGCCTGTGGGATGTTGAACTTTGGGGATGAACAGTGATTTTTGATGGATTTTAGACCATGGTCTCTTTGGGAGCTTAGTTGCTGCTTGCATAGTGGATGGTGGGGTGGGGGGGCTGTTGCTTTTTGCTGGAGTAAATGGGGGAGGGTTGATACTTTGCTGCTGCTTGTGTGTTGGGGGGGGCTTTGGGGTTCTATATTTTCTGTTATTCATTCTTTGTGTTTTTTCTGTTTTGTGGTTGTCTGCAAAGAGTAAGAAATTCAGGTTGTATACAGTATCCATTCCCTTATATGAAATAGAACCATTGAACCATTGAAATATTGTTACAACTCATAGAGCAGTTTGTCACAGGGCACAATCCTTAAAGAAGTAATAACCTCATAGCTATCCTTCCAAGTGACCTCAGCACTATAATGGTTCATTTTACAGAAATCTGCACTTACTACATTCATAAGTCACGACCCAACAATTTGAGATATGGAATAAAATCTGCTCTCATGGAATTTATGTGTAAAAAGTGCATGAATATAGATTTTATTTGCAACTCAGTTTTCTTAACCAGGTCAGGCAGCTTAACATTATGGAAAATCATCATAGACCATTTTTTAGGAATGCAACCCCCTCTTGAAGAATTTTAGAGTTGTATACTTTGATAATAAATGAACCTTTGAACCTTTGAACCTTAACATAGAGGTCACCTACATTATTCACAGCCAATGCTTAACCTATCTTTATGATATTGACTGAAGGGCAGAAATAGATGAGGACACAGGTAGCTTTTGAAGCATTATAGGATCTTATCTCATCGGAATGTTGAGATTTCTGGCAATTCAACTCTCCTTCAGTATGGCTCTCAAATGTAAGCCTGAATTTTCTGTTCAAATTTCTGGGGCAGTACAAAATTTGCCATTGCTGGATTCATTAAGACCCATTCAACTCCTCCCTTATGACAATTATGCTCAAAACTAGGACCTGGTTTTACAATACTTCGGAGGATCATGAAAAGTACAATATGAATGTATGTCTTTTGTCCAATCATTTCTGCTGTGAGTCAATACAAGAACAAAAAATTGCAGATTCTGAAAATGCGAAACAAATATACTAAATGGAGGAAGTGCCCAGCAGATCAGGCAGCATCTGTGGATGGAGGAATGGAGTTAATGTTTCAGATCTACGACCTTTAATGGAAATTTCCTGTAGTGTGTGAACAGGACAGAATTACATCAGCTGCAATTCCTTGACCACTTGAAGCCCTGACCTCATCTCTCTGGGCTTACACTTGCAAATGGCCACTTGTCAAGCACACTGTCGGGATGCAAACCTCTCCAGGACTCTATCTAGGAATGAAGCAGAAATGAAAGTGCAAATGGGAGAGTGGGTGAAGTTGGGTAAAGAGGAACAGTTGTAGGGAAAGTTGTTTGTGGCATTGCTTAGGATCTTTGAAAATATCTGAAATTTCTGGGATCACCTTATAGGCAGATTTTTCAAAATGATACACCTTTGATCACTTGATTAAACACAGGAAAAGAACATGTTCTCCCAGGTATAATGCTGTTCCACAATTGAACTGGGAAATGTTGATCAATTGGCTTGCACTTTTCAATGTCCATCTGGGTATTGCAGTGAAGGGCGGCAAGATTATTGACCAACAAATATCTGAGATTCATGCTTAATGCTTTTTGTCTGATAAGACAAATGATAAAAGATAAGACTACTGAAAGTAATAGGAGAGAAATTAGCCATTTTTGCCAATAAACACACAAAGGTATGAGTCTGCAGCTGGGTGCCTCTTTGTGTGTTCAGATCACTAGACTCCCATGGAACTGGATGTGCAGGTTACAGTAAATTTTCCCCTACAGCAATATTTCACTCAAAACTCTTTAGGAAGAGCCTGGTCATGAAACAGTTCAGTTATGCCTGCTAAGCTCAAATCTGAACAGTCAAGACTGCCTCATTTTCATACCTTTCCCTCAGTCCCGGAACTGGATTATGACTGGCAGGAGATGAAAGGGATGACACTGAAAGATGGATGGAAATGTAAATGAATTGACAAAGAATATGACTTTTGATTTTAGGGCACAGGGGAATTCCATTCCTAAAACGTCTTAAAGGTTTGAGGAAATGGTTTACGGTGTTCCTTTTGGGAAAACCTGCAGTCCAGTTCACCCACATACCCCTGACAGACTGGATTGCTGGAATACCTTTGCTTTTCCCTCATACCTTTAGTCTGTCTCAGCAGATGGCGTGCTAGGGCACCACCTGTTGCCCGTGCTCTTTATTCAGGCGTGTGGCGGTGAATAAGGATGTGCATGCTGATTGGAGAGTTAAACAACATGCCGGCTTCCAGCATCTCTCCTCTAAAATACCTTGTGTCTCGCTTCCATGAAGAATGAGTTTAAAATATGCTGACCTGAAAAGAATAGGTTGCCATAAGCAGGGCCTGCAGCTCGGTTTACACTTTAGCTTACATCTCTCCCTCCCTCCTTCCCTCTCACACACACTGCTGTTTCCCCCCCCCCCCCCCCTCTGTTGCTATTCACACAGCAATCACCGAAACAAAGAGACCAATCTTAGCCCTTTGTGCTCATTCAATATCACAGAGAAATCACATCCTGTCAAAAAATGGATGAAGGCAGGACCAGTGAGAAAGCCATCTGTCAGATTCTCAGATCCGAGGGTTTTCCTGACGCTCTGAGCAGGGAACGTTTTGGTGACCTGTGACCTTTGGTGCTGCCACTGCTGAGCCTTCAAACGCTGTTTTCCCCCATGTCTAGGGAAAGCTGCGTGGAGGCAGGAGATTTCTTATTTCAATGCTTTGCTGCTCCTTTCTGATTTGCCTACTTGCCAGGTCACGTACCACTCTACAGAAAGGAGTTCTAATTCACGGTGTTCTGGCCTGCTCTGTGTGGGACAAGCTTTCCTGTTTTTTTCATGCACTTTCCAATTTTTTGCCCAGCCTCTTTTTCTGAAAATTTGTTGATGATATGGTTCTAAAGGCTCTTCGTCTGAGAGGCTGTTATGCCCTGATTGTAACCATTGTCAAGCTTTTTCACAGTGGCAAGTTTAACAGCCAAGCCCACCAAATGCATTTTCTTTTCCATTTGTTTCTGTTTCCCCCCCCCCCCCCACTCCACCCAAACCGGTAGTTCTTGATTATACTGCCTCCTGCTGGTGATCATTTCAGCACTTGTAATCTTTTCCTGGGAATTTGCCCAAACTTAAAGTCAAGGTTGTGAGTGACAGTGGACTGATTGATGGTAAGAGATCTGTACACCGGCCTCATACTGTCCTCACTCAGAAACCGCACGGTTGTTTCTCCATCAGATTCATGGGAATATGATCAGCAGTAGAAACTTCATATTCTATTCAGCCAGGTCTCAGTTGGTTGTTTGCCGTTGACATCAGTCTTGGTTTAATGGTTACATTTTTGCCCCTGAGCCAGAAAGTTGTAGGTTAAATCCCTAGTCCAGGGACTTTGTTTTGTCCCTGTTACATTGTGAGGAAGCACTGCTCTATAAGAAATTAACCATTTTCTAATAAGTGACTATTGAAATGTCTGATAAGGTAAAAGTACAAGATCCTATAACTCTATTCACAGAAAAGCATGGGAGATCTGCACTGTGCGGGCCACTTCTCTTATCCTATAAAATTGTAGCTGGATATGCAGGTCCAGATTCCACATTTGCAGATGGCATAAAACTTAGAGATGTAGAGAAGTGTAAGAGAGATAATAATAGACTTAGGACGATATAAACAGCTGGGGGAGAGACCAAAAGGGCGGAAAATGAAGTTCAATGTTGAGAACGGTCATGTTTTGGCAGGATGATCAAAAAGAGGCAATATAAACTCAAGGACACATTTTTTAAAGGAGCATAAGAACTGAGAGATCTGTGAGTTATTGTGTATTTTTCAGTATTTGGGACAGGGCAGGGTTGAGAAGGTGGCTGCAAAAGCAGATGGGATTTAGGACTTTATAAATAGATGCATAGAGTAAAAGAGCAAGGAAACCACTGGCTTGGCTACAACTAGAGTGTGTTTTCCAGGTCTGGGTGCCATATCTGAGAAATGGTTTTCGAGAGGATGCGGGAGAGATTTACCAAAGTGCTTCAAACGAGGGATGGATTGATTGCAGAAGCTAGAGTTGTACTTCTTTGGATGACAGATGTTGTGAGAGCCTGTGATAGACGTATTTCAAACCTACCAGATCTATCAAAGGAAATAAACAGAGGAGACAGCAAGAGTCTGAAATATGTGGAAGGAGTAGGTAGACAGAACCAGTTCCCATTGGCTGAGTGATCAAGAGCCAGGGAAGGTGATTGGCAAAAGGAAAAGAAATGTCATGAGGAAAAACATCATTACACTGTGAGTGATTGGGAGGTGGGACGCATTGCTAGGGGTACCAGTGGAGGTAGATTAAACTCCATTGTTTAAAATGGAGCTGGACATCTATCTTGAAGGCAATGTGGAATTGGTAGGTGACTAGGGCCACTGTGATCACCACACGTAGAGCTCTAGAGTCTCAGTAGGTGGAATGCCCTCCTTCATCGTGCTAGACATTTCTTTTTTGATTATTCTGTGATGTATCTGCTCATCTGGTAAATACTTATTGTGCTGCCTGTCTGTGAAAAGGTGGTTATGATATCACTGATGAGCATGGGAGCTTTCTGTGCACAAATCTGCTGTTGTTCATCCAACTTTACATCTGTCATTCCATCTCATCCAAGGTTCACCAGCTGTGGTTGGTAAAACTGCTCTTATCACACCCACAAATGAACCATCACAATGGTCCTACATGGAGTAATGGACCAAGACGGGCCAACTAATGCCGAGGAAGTATAGGATGGGGAAATACATTTTTCATTTCTGGGTGAGAGCAGGAAATGCCACAAATATAGTAATTACTATCCTGAAATCAGTGGAATTGGTGAGAACCTGGTTAGGCATTGAACAAAAAGTGTTTTCTTTCAAATAGGAGGGAAAATCCAAGAATAGTGAGGGATTATTGAGGTTCTCTTGCTTGAGGAAGTGAGTTGAGCAAGGTAGAAGTTATCTAATGTGAACATGAATTAAGCTATGGACGGTGGAGGGGAATGGTTATTTTAATGTGGGGACTGCCTCTGGCTAAGCAAATGGGAACTGGAGGTGCAGAGGTATTTGGCATACATGGTGTGAAGGAGCAAACATGAGGAAATCTGCAGATGCTGGAAATTCAAACAACAACACACACAAAATGTTTCCTTTCGTTTAGTCCTGACGAAGGATCTCAGCCAGAAACGTCGACAGCGCTTCTCCCTATAGATGCTGCCTGGCCTGCTGTGTTCCACCAGCATTTTGTGTGTGATGGTGTGAAGGAAATGGTTAGGACTAGGAAATGGAAAACAATTGAAGGGTTGGACTAATGACAGTGTTGGTGGTTATTTTCTGCTCGCAACCTAAACTGGAAAATGCAAATACAATTCTTTCTCACCTTCTCATGGCCTTCAAATTTTGGGTGTTAGAAGGGTAGAGTTGTTTGTGAGAAAAGACAGGAGAAAAGGGGTAAAATTCAAAGCTGAGATGGAAAGAAGATTCCGTGGGCCATGAATGATAGGTCTAACCATAATGAATTATATGCAGCTTTGAGTAGATAGTGGAAATGGACTTGAGTGTCTGAGGGATTAATATGTCAGAGGCAAAGGTGGGAAGGTCTGCAGATGACATGAAATTAGGAGCGGTCTGGAAAATTATTTTCTGTGGTGGGGTCATGATTTATGAGACAATGCCATCATATGAGTCTTGGTACAAAATGTTGACCGCTCATGTCCTTCCACAGTTGGAGCCTGACTTGCTGAGTTTCTCCAGCAAGTTGTGTGTGTTATTCCAAATTTCCAGCATCTGCAGAATCTCTTGTGTCGGCAAAATAGAGTCTCTTTCTCCAAACTATACTGGCAACTTATGTATCAACAGATAAAATTCTTTTGCCGCATTTCAACCTGATGTCCTGAGTCCTGGAAGTTCAGTGGAAAGTAATTCAAATGCATAGAGTAGAAAAATTGAGCTTGCTCCATGTCAATGTCAAAGTCCAGTTTGCACAATTACAAGTAGAATGAAAATCGTGCTTGTAGCTACATCACAGAAGACCGTAAGAAAACCATAAATTAAACATAAGTTATACAGATTTTTGCAATAAAAGCAATTAGAACAAAAGAAAACAAAGTCCATTTTTATGCAAAGTTGTCAAAGTTGTCGTCTTGTTGCTGAACTGTTGTGGTTAGACAGTTTCAGCCCAAAACATCAACCGTACTCTTTTCTACCGATGCTGCCTGGCTTGCTGAGTTCCTCATATCTTCATATTTTCTCTGGTTTGTGATTAGAGTTTTAGTGGCCGGTTCAAGAACCAATTGGTTGGAGGGAAGTAGCTGTTCTGGCACCTGGCAGTGTGAGACACCTGTCTAATTATAGCCGTGTAAAAGAGCATGGCCTGGATGGTGCAGATCTTTGATGACAGATATTGGCTTCGACAGGCAGCTCCTCCTGTAGGTACTAACTTACTGTATGTGGAGAGGGATCTCGGTAATTAGTAATGAAAAGATCCATACAGGAAGAGAGGTATGAAGGAGAATTCCAGATGTATGAAAGAAGGGACACAATGTGAAGGAAGGGTAGAGTAGGATAGATCAGCTTCAGCTTAGCAAGCAAGGAGAGGAAAGTAATAAAAGAGCTTATGACCTGGGCTCAGAATTCATTGGGGAAGAATTGCAAGGGACCAAGGCTTCGACTGAAGACTGATTGTTCAGGGTCAGAGAGGGGAAGGTCAGAGGGGAATATAATTGAGGGCTGCTTCTAGTGGTGGGTCGGCGCTTGTTTGAACTCTTAACCCTTGCAAACAGGTCAGCACGGTCTAGTGTATATCAGTTCTAGCAACTGAACTAAAATTGCCCTTCCCTTTATTACAACAATACTTACCATTCACTGGTTTCTAAGTAGTTTGGAGTACTCTAAGGATATGAAAGGATGCTATATAAATTCCAATCCTTTTCTTTCCTTTCTCTTCTTCAAACATTAACAGAAAATCTATGCTCAGAAATGTGTTAGTATGAATATAGAATGTGGCCCAAGACAAGAGGAATTAGCGAATACAAACAATTGTAATCTGTAGAGTGGTTAATAATTCCAGAATCATCTTTGCAAGGTTACAAAGACTTAATCTAGAGCATATTAAAAATGACACAGTTGTAATACAGAAATGAGTGGTTGATTTTTAACTTAATTTTGCTTCTTCAAATTGGCATTGATTTGTATCTTTGCTGTCTGAGCAGCAAAAGGGAACTGTGACATCTGGTTACAATTCCTCTTTACACTTCCAACCTCTCAGGCACTCACTGGGAAAGGCCTTTTGTTAAGTTCTGTTGATCCTTGACTGTGTCCATATTGAGACACAGTGGGAAGCCCAGTTAAAAGGGCAAAATTGATCCACCACACTGACACACGCGGTCTCAATCGAACAGGAGCATTCAGTTGTAAATCACTCTGAGCTATCAACCGAGCTATAGGCTGGATTTCAGTATCCATTTGAGACCAGAGATTGGTTTTGTGTTTTAGTTAAGTATTTCAGTAAATGACCTAAAATTAGGCTTGAGTTCTTTACAGTATAGACTGAGGCTAGACAAATGAGGTGGGGAGAATTGCCACAATAAATGAAACAGTAATGGTTCCTTAGACAAGGATCCTTTTTACCATCTGTCTGCGATCAGGAAGGTACAAGACTGAAAATTTCTAAGGTGGACGACTTATTAAAGAGCACCCATATGAATTTCAGATCTTCAGCACAGCCAGACTCAGAGACGAAACACAAGCTGAAAAGTTTTATGAGCATCTTCCACTCATTTGCCTCTTACAGTAAATATGACTGAAGCTTCCACAAACTTCCTCCGTTTTATTTGATCTCAATTGTAGCTTGCAATATCCTTCTTACATTCAGTAACTCCAGATGTAAAGTTGGATGCATTGATGCTAACTTTAATTTGTTCTCTGTCATTCAGAAATTGGAATCGGGGCCAATTTCATCCTCACAGCCCAGACAGCTCAAAAGTAAATCAGTGCACCCCAGTTGCCACTGAAGCTAAAATCAGCTAACTCTCCATAATCTGAGGTTTGAGGTAGGAATCTTTAAAACCCAGTTCAGCTGCCTGCTGAATAAACTCACTGAACCATCAGGGTACGTACAATAGATCAGTAAAAAGACCCTAATGCAATTCTTTAGCAATACATTCTACTTATACAGAGACTGGAAACAACTTAGGGAGGCAAAATAATGTTTTAGTTCATTGTGTGTTATCCTTAACTTTATTGGTAAAATGTATATCTGAGTAGGCCAGGTATTAAAGATAAAATAATAGGCACCAGAAACATATATAACACAAATTATAATTAAAAGAACGTCGGCATTATTTTCTAAATAGCCTTACCAATTAAAACTCTTGGTGGGTGTAAGACTGCTTATTTTGAAAAGTGACCAACAAATAAGTTGCTATGGCCTCTAAATATGAATAACCTGAATAGGAAATAGGCTGCTCGGTCCAAAATTCCTAACTAAGCTGGTTCCATTTGCCTGTGCAACAGTCACATTGTGGTAAACTGACTGGAACTTAAAGCTATTGCCTTATTCAGCCTACATTGCCCAAAACGGGATGGCGGAACAGCTCCTAGCAGTGGTAAGTTCAGATATTCCAGAAGTGAAATTTGAGTGTTATGAATATTATATGACTTTCCTGGGGTCTGGGGCATTCCTTTCATAAAATTTTTAACAACTTAGTATCGGTAGGGGGCATCACTTAACACAGAGACAAAGTCATACAATACAGAAACAGGCTGCTTGGTGCAACATCCCATTTGAGCTGGTTCCATTTGCCTGTGTTTGGTCAATATCCTTCTGAACCATTCCTATATACTGTCTGTACCTGTCCAAGATATCTTGGAGTTAATGTTTTGGTTTGTCAGAATTCTTTGCCTGAAGCATTAATTCTTTTCCAAAATGCTATTTCCAGCATGTTTTGTTCTTATTTTAGATTTCCAATATAATTTCTTAAACTTTATTATTCGGGGGAATTTTGCATTGACGATCATTTCCTGTGAAGAGAGTAATAACTAACTATCATGCAAAACGTTGATTGCAGTAAATCTCACCTTATGTTTTGACCAAGTTTATGGTACAATCACATTCAAATCAGATTATGGCGTTATTACTCACACCAAGTCAACGAATAATGGGTGGAGACCAGTAGCTAAACCGTATAGGAGTGTTGTTGATTGAAGATAAGTAACCTGGTAACCAGCAGTGTTTACTTGAACATTTTCCCTTTCAGTTCATTTATTCCCTCCTTTCTCACTCAGCAGCCAATCCCCGAACACAAACACGATTTAAAATATAATGTTGTAAGCTTCAGCTGGGTCCGTACAACTTAGCAACTTACTTAATTGATTCTTAAAACATGCAGCTAAAAGCCGCTATTATCAGTTTGGAAATCCCAAAGATAAGTATGTTTATGGCACCTTGATAAGATTCAGCCTGCCTGCATCTCTTATGTTGGTTAATCATCAATCGTAAAAGATAGGAGAACAACCTTATAGCAAAGCAATATGTCTTTGACCAAGGTTAGTCCGTTAGCAAAACAATGCTTGTCTGAGAAAGCGGCCATTTGTAAATTGAACAGCCCCTCCTTTCCCCTTGTTTATGTGCAGTTGGCCTATCAGCCGGACCAGGGTTTTGGTTATATCTGTGATTTACATTCCAGGTGTTGCAGTAATAACGACCTATCTACAGTTGTAACCTGCAGCCAGCTTAATAGTACTTAACTGCTGTTCTTCAATGTGCCACAGAAGTGTTGCAAAACTTTTAAAATAATAATTAGTTCAGAATGCAATTTGGTCATAGAAACTAACAAATGATTGGAGCAATCCTTTCCCATTCGAGATCCCTGGCTTTAAACTGAATCCAATTTGATGGGAATCTGGACTGTAAGCAAAACTAATTGAAGCATAATGGCCCACTTACCCAATGATCATGTGAATCATAAGTGTGGCCCACGATCAGAATCAGAAACAGATTTAATATCACTGGCATATGTCGTGAAATTTGCTAACTTTATGGCAGCAGTACAATGAAATACATGATGAAGAAACAAAGAGAAAATAAACTGAGTTATATATGTCTATTAAATAGTTAAGTTAAAATAACTACTGCAAAATAGCAGAAATAAAAAAAAGCAGTGAGGTAGTGTTCATGGGTTCAATGTTTATTTAAAAATCAGATGGCAGAGGGGAAAATCTGCTCCTGAATCACTGAGTATGTGCCTTTAGGCTTCTATACCTCCTTCCCAATGGTAACAGTGTGGAGAGGGCATGACCTGTGTGGTAATTTCTACTTTACAAAAAGACCACTCGACAACTTGATGGCCAAAAGAGCATCTTTATCTGGGACGGCAAATGATATTTACGATACAGAGGCTTCCAGGTACCTCATGCGGCATGGGTGGAGGAACTATATACAATGCATGCTGGGAGTGAAAAGAGCGGAAGTAAAGACCCCGCCAACCCCGTATCCTGCCTCTCACTACCAACAGCTCCCCGATCAGTATTAACTTACTTTTAATAATACTCGCATCACAACACTTCTCCCCCTTTAAAATCCAACATTCCCCAAATATAGAAGAACTGGGAAATAAAAACAATGGTATCATTAGTAACAGGTTACCAATACAAAAACACCTAAACAAAAAAAATGGCAAATTCAACATTCAATCTAACAACAAAAGAAACTATCCAATCAAAGATTCAGTCTGTCAGGAGGTTTGCGAGGGCGCTGCGATCTACACACTACCCCCGGTGACCCAGCAGGCACTGCTGGTGAGGATGTTTTGGTGGATCTAGTGTTGGGGACACGAGAGGGGTCTGTGTGTCCATGTGAGAATGTCCATCCTCTTCAGGGGACTCTGCTCCCTCTGCCAGTGTCTCTCCCTCTAGCAAAGTCACTGGTGGACATGCTATCCTGGTATGCATTAAGTGGTCATTGCTCCTTAACTGTTTTGGACTACTGAGCTTCTTTGAAATCGGTGGCAAGCTATACTCAGCATTATTGGGATAAACGGCATCTGCAGGTTTGCCACCTAGCTTGGAACGCACTGAAGAAGGAACTTTGGTTTTTGAACCGTGGCTCAGAATGGACCCAATTGCAAATTTTTCATAGAATTCCTTGTCATAACTTGGAACTATCTGGAGTTCAACAGCAGGAAATCACAACGCGTTTCGGAAAACCTCTTGTTCTTGAACAAAGGTCTTGTCTGTTAAATCACAGTCATTGATTTTGATGATACATTCATTCTCCTGGAGCAGGTTCTCTTTTCTTGAACGGCTGTTCTCTTCAATACCACGAATACTCAGGCCAAGGAATCTTCCACTCAGTGCAGAGTTAAAAGGCACCACATGGATTCCCAGAAGGCCACCGCCTCCAGAAAATTCTACTTTCTTTGTCAAATCACTTAGAGTGCTTTGCTTGTCTGGTGGTCCTGGAGGCTCTGTTCTTACATGGTCTGCGGGTGCCCCGTTTGCTACAGTTACGATTGGCTTCACATGCAGGTTCCTGTTAGCGGGATCGTCAGGCTGAGATGCACCTTGCTGTAACTGGACAGGTGGTACAAGAGCTGGGTCACTGCTTCGCCGTACTAGAAGTGGCGTGCTGGCTTTCAGTGCCGAGGGGGTAACTTCAATTGCTCCTGTAATAGACTGAAGAGCCGCAAGCTGCGCTGCGAGCTCACTCTCAAATGTGTCCGGACTATGTCTGTCACTCACATTGCCATCGGCGACTTCATCTGCACGCTGCACCTCATGCTCTTCCGTCATGTGTGCATATTGAAATTCATGCCAGCTGAGCCGGATTTTACGAAGCCAATCGCGACCCAGAAGACTGGGCCCACTGCCCCTGCTATCACCAGCCTGGCTTCAGCCTTCTGGCCCCCGGCTGAAATAGCCACATATAACACCCCTAAATGAGGTTTGGGATGCCCCGTGTAGGTCCTGAGTTGGAGCTTAGACGGTCTGATGGGAGACAGGTTGGATCCCCATGTCCTCCTGTATGTCTCTTCACTAATGACTGATGCAGTAGCCCCTGAATCAATCTCAAACTTAATGTCCTTTCCCCTGACAGTGACTGTGGCATAATGTGGTTCAGGTCCCTCATCCGTTTCCACCCCAAACATGTTGTAGGCACACGCTGCCTCCTCGTCTGCTTCCCCTAGGTGGTGTGTGGCTGCCTGAGTCTGTTGAGCTTTCCCCTGCCCAGGCTTAACCTTACCCTTTATGCTCCTGCACTTTGTCCCTTTTTGCTACAAGCATGGCAGACAGTATCTTTGAATTTACATATATTTGCATAGTGTGTTCCTCCAAACCGAAAACATTCCACCCCGCTTTGCCTGTTTACTAGTCTCCCTCCTGACTTGGAGCACTGCCGTCGACTGCGACCCCCCCCCCCCCCCACCCCATATCCTTTCTGTATATCCTTGGCATTATCAGCAGCCAACTCCATGCCTTGAGCAATCTCTAGGGCTGTCTTGAAAGTCAACGTGGGGTTTCCCCCAACAAGCGGCGTTGCACGGCGTCATTATTAATGCCGCATGCTAATCTATCACGGAGCATGTCATCCAACACGGCTCCGAAATCGCAATGCTCCAATAGCTGCCGAAGCTTGGCCACAAAATCTCCCACAGACTGACCTGGCTTCCGGACATGGCTGTGAAACTTGAACCGTTGAACTATCACCGAAGGCTTCGGATTGTGGTGGTTCCCCACGAGCTTGACCAGTTCGTCGTATGGAATTTCTCCCGGTTTCCGCGGTGTAGCTAAGTTCCGTATCAGCTTATACGTCCTTGCCCCACACACACTCAGGAGAATAGAGTGCTTCTTAGCCTCCTCAGTAATTCTATTAGCACAGAAAAAGTGGCCCAACCTTTCCTCGATACTCCGGCCACTCCTCGATTTGCTCGTCGAACACACCGACCGTGCCGAACATAGCCATCCGAACACGAGGCTCCTCGCCCGCTCACAGCTCCTGATCAAAAACGGGGCCTACCCGTCCACAAAACCAGTTTACCTCGTCGCCAAAAATATGTGGTAACTTCTACTTTACAAAAAGACCACTCGACAGCTTGATGGCCAAAAGAGCATCTTTATCTGGGACGGCAAATGATATTTACAATACAGAGGCTTCCAGGTACCTCGTGCGGCCTGGGTGGAGGAACTATATACAATGCATACTGGGAGTAAAAAGACCCCGCCAACCCCGGATCCCGCCTCTTGCTACCAACAGCTCCCCGATTAGTATTAACTTACTTTTAATAATACTCACATTACAACAACCTGCATAGTGGGGGTCCTTAATGGTGGAAGCTGCCTTCCCAAGTCACCGCTCCTTGAAGCGGTCTTGGATATTATGGAGACTCGTACCCATGATAGAGCTGAGTAACTTCACAAGTTTCTGCAACCTCTTTTAATCTTGTGCAGCAGCTCCCCTCCACCCCACTCATACCAGATGGTGATGCAGCCAGTCAGAATACTCTCCATGGTAAATTTGTAAAAGTTTTTGAGTGTTTTGGTTGACAAACCAAACCTCCTCAAATTCCTAATGAAATATAGCCGCTGCCTTGCCTTCTTTATGGATGCATCCAGGTGAGGTCCTCAGAGATTTTGCCACCCAAGAACTTGCAATTGCTCACTCTCCAGCTGGTACTCAACTAGCTGGTATATCTTGCTCCTGTACGCCCTTTCATCGCCAACTGAAATTCAGCCAACAATGCATATTATACTTATTGGGGATGGTAAATCATCGGCAAATTTAAAGAAGCTGTTTGAGCTATGACTAAGTCATAGGTATAGAAAGAGTAGACCAGTGGGCAAAGCACACGTCCCTGTGGATCACCAATGTTAATTGTCAGTGAGGAGGAGATATTATTACCAATCCGCACTGATTGTGGCCTTCCGGTTAGGAAGTTGAGAATGCAGTTGCAGAGGGAGGTACAGAGGTCCAGGTTCTGTAGCTTTTCGATCAGAACTGTTAGGAATGATGGTGCTAAATGCTGAGCTATAGTCAACAAACAGCATCCTGACATACATAGGCATTTGCATTGTCCACGTGATCCAAGGCTGCGTGGAGAGCCAATGAGATCGCATCTGCTGTAGTCAGTCCTATTTTCGCAATAGGCAAATTGTGGTGAGGCCAGGTCCTTGCTAAGGCAGAAGTTGATTCTAGCCATGACCAACCTCTCAAGGTACTTCATCATTGTAGATGTGACAGAAACTGGATGATAGTTGTTGAGGCAGCTCTTGCTGCTCTTCCCAGGCACTGGTATCATTGTTGCCCTTTAGAAGCAGGTGGGAACTCCAACTGTAGCAGTGAGAGATTGAAGATGTCCTTGAATATACCTGCCAGTTGGCTGGTACAGGGGTTTTTGGGAGGTCTGGTGCTATATGTGCCCAGATTGGGGATGTTAATGGTGGAAACCTCACAATGCAATCTTCAGTAGTGCCTGTGGACTGTTGCTTTGACTTCTTCCTGTAGATTCTGCAAATTTGCCAGTGTCAACCTAAAAAAAGAGTAATGATCTCAGCATTTAGTGCAATACATGACGTTTGGGGTAATGAGCCTTTGTTATATTGCAGCTTAAGGTCTCTTCCATTACAAAACATGAGAACACAAGAAAATGGAACAAAGGTAAGCCACTCAGCCCCTAACTCTACCCCACCATTCAAGACTATCATGGCTGGTCTACACTGGCCACATCTCTGTGTCATCTCTATTTCTAAAATAGAGACTCTCCCTTAAATATAGGGTGGCAGGGTGGAGGTAAGTCTCTACCAAAGGAGGTTCAAGACACTCCTTCCTCCCACTAGTCTGCAAGTCACCTTTGGACAAGGTGTAGCAACTGCTTAGCCCCCCCACCACCAACTCCCGATCAATATAACATGAAGCCATGGGAGAAGGTGGTGGATGATCGTTTGAACGGCTGGTGCATATCATAACCACTGACAACAGATAGACAATCTCTAAAGAGTATTGATAATGTCTGGGGTCATCCGTCTTGCAGCAAGACACTGTCTAAAAGAAGCCAATGGCAAATTTGCCAAGAACAATCATGGTCAAGACCATGACTGTCCTCGTCAAATGACACAACATGTAATGATGATGATCACCCTAAATATATCTACAACTCTCAAGACAGAGAATTCTAGAGATTTACTGTAATTAGATAGAAGTTTCTGTGCAGTGGGACCTTGGTTCATGTTGACAAGTATAAAAGTCTGCAATCTCAATAACTTATACTTTTAGTAACTTGCTAAAATGTATAATATGTCACACTTTCTATATGAGGAAGAAAATGTTTGGAAACAAGGTGAAGAGTCGAGATGTTGAGTTAGATTGCTTTTCCCCTTCATCTATTTGATGCTGATTGTCAGCAAGAACCTTCACTTAGTTCCTCTGCTAGCTTCACTCTGGGTGATGGACTCATCATGAAGGGATGGTGTTCTAGTTTAACAAAAAAAATTGATTTAAGTATAAATGGAAATCGTTTCCACCCACCCATACTGGGAGTCCATTAGAGAGAAAAAGAATACTTGCTTTTGGGAAGGTTGAATATTTGCTTGAGAAAAAGTGATTTCCATTGAGATCGTTAAGAGCACCAAATTTCTTGGTGTTCATCTGACAGAGAATTTCACCTGTTCCCTCAACACCAGCTCCATAGCCAAGAAAGCCCAGCAGCGTCTCTACTTTCTGCGAAGGCTGAGAAAAGTCCATCTCCCACCCCCTATCCTCACCACATTCTACAGAGGATGTATCAAGAGCATCCTGAACAGCTGCATCACTGTCTGATTCGGGGGAATTGCACGATCTCGGATCGCAAGACTCTGCAGCGGATAATGAGGTCAGCTGAGAAGATCATCAGGGTATCTCTTCCTGCCAGTACAGACATTTATGCCACGTGCTGCAGCCACTAAGCTAACAGCATTGTGAAGGACCCCACGTACCCCTCATACAAACTCTTCTCCCTCCTGCCATCTGGCAAAAGGTACCGAAGCATTCAGGCTCTCATGACCAGACTGTGCAACAATTCCTTCCCCCAAGCCATCAGACTCCTCAATACCCAGAGTCTAGTCTGATATCTACATCATTTATTATTACAGTCAGACCTCCTTATCTGCAAGTTCCACATGTGTGAATTCAACCAACCACAAATCGAAAAAACCCGGAAGTTCTCTCTCCAGCACCCATTGTTTGAGCATTGTTTGAGCATTTGTTTGAGCATTGAGCATCTCGTTCGTTCGCTACTTTATTCCTGTGAAAAAATGGCTCCTAAAAAGCAATTACGTGGTCAAAGCAATTCCTCAAAGGCTAAGAGGGAACGTGAAGTGCTATCTCTCGCCAAGTGTGTGGCTAGAGGACATGTCACATAAGCATATCCCTGTCGATGGACAAATTATACGTGTAAAAGCTCTTATGACTATCAGTATAAGATAATTCAGAATATAAAATATAAAATAAAGCCAACTAACTCCTTTCTTCACCTATTGCCAATGTTCCATTATTGAAACAAGAATGATCTATTTTTTTGAGGTCTATCCACAGATTTTCGATGATGTTTAGGTTGGGGGACTGTGAGGGCCATGGCAAAACCTTCAGCTTGCGCCTCTTGAGGTAGTCCATTGTAGATTTTGAGTTGTGTATAGGATCATTATCCTGTTGTTGAATCCATCCTCTTTTCATCTTCAGCTTTTTTACAGACGGTGTGATGTTTGCTTCCAGGGTTTGCTGGTATATTTAATTGAATTCATTCTTCCCTCTACCAGTGAAATGTTCCCCATGCCACTGGCTGCAACACAAGCCCAAAGCATGATCAATCCACCCCCGTGCTTAACAGTTGGAGAGGTGTTCTTTTCATGAAATTCTGCACCCTTTTTTCTCCAAACATCCCTTTGCTCATTACGGCCAAAAAGTTCTATTATAACCATCAGTCCACAAGACTTGTTTCCAAAATGCAGCAGGCTCCTTTGCAAACTTCTGACATTGAATTTTGTGGTGAGGTCGCAGGAATGGTTTTCTTCTGATAACTGTTCCATGAAGGTCATATTTGTGCAGGTGTCGCTGCACAGTAGAACAGAGCACCACCACTCCAGAGTTTGTTAAATCTTCCTGGAGGTCTTTTGTAGTCAAGTGGGGGTTTTGATTTGCCTTTCTAGCAATCTTATGAGCAGTTCTCTCTGAAAGTTTTTTTTGTCTTCAAGACCTCAACTTGACCTTCACTGTTCCTGTTAACTGCCATTTCTTAATTACATTACAAGCTGAGGAAACGGCTACCTGAAAACGCTTTGCTATCTTCTTATAGCCTTCTCCTGCTTTGTGGTCATCATTTATTTTAATTTTCAGAATGCGAGGCAGCTGCTTAGAGGACCCCATGACTGCTGATTGTTGGGACAAGGTTTGAGGAGTCAGGGTGTTTATAAAGCTTTGAAATTTGCATCACCTGGCCTTTCCTAACGATGACTGTGAACAAGCCATAGCCCTAACAAGCTAATTAAGGTCTGAGACCTTGGTAAAAGTTATCTGAGAGCTCAAATCTCTTGTGGTGTCCAAACTTTTGCATGGTGCTCCTTTCCTTTTTTTTCACTCTAAAATTTTATAGGCATCCGTTAGTTTCAGGAGACCATGGATTTGTGCCTTGGAAAGTTTTCAGTGCGCAGGCCTTGTCAGGTTTGTGTGGGAGACCGGCAGTTGCCCATGCTGCAAGTCTCCCCTCTCCATGCCACCGATATTGTCCAAGGGAAGGGCAAGGGCTGATACAGCTTGGCACTGGTGTCATCGCAGAGCAACGTGTGGTTAAGTGCCTTGCTCAAGGACACGACATGCTGCCTTAGCTGAGGCTCAAACTAGTGACCTTCAGATCATTAGACCAACGCCTTAACCACTTGGCCATGTGCCAACAAAACAAAAATAATACACCAATCTTGCTTAAAATGTTGAAAAGAATGTTTCATCTTGAACTTTATGACTTTTGGAGATCAGTTCATCTTTTACTCACTTAGCTATTCACAGTAACAGAAATTTTGACCAGGGGTGCCCAAACTTTTGCACGCCACTGTATAGAGCAGACCAAGCATTATCTATTGTATCAGCTAATTCTCTGTCTGTATGGCATTTAAAAATGTACTAATATGTTGGATTCTGTATTTGCCAAATTCACAACAATGGCTTTGTTTGTAGTGTCTCTCATAATTAGAAGAAGGAATAGTTGGGGACAAAGCAGCAAGATCCCTTATAACACAATACTTGTGGCAGTAATGTACACAAACAGGAATCTTCATCCCTTCACGAGGAAATCTGCAGACGCTGGAAATTCAAGCAACACACACAAAATGCTGGTGGAACACGACAGGCCAGGCAGCATCTACAGGAAGAAGCACAGTCGACGTTTCAGGCCGAGACCCTTTGTCAGGACTAACTGAAAGAAAAGATAGTAAGAGATTTGAAAGTGTGAGAGGGAGGGGGAGATCTGAAATGATAGGAGAAGACAGGAAGGGGAGGTATGAAGCCAAGAGCTCGAAAGTCGATTGGCAAAAGGGATACTCAGCTGGAGAAGCGATGGGAGGCCTAGGGAGAAAGAAAAGGGGAGGGGAACACCTGAGGGAGATGGAGAGTAGGCAAGGAGTGATTGTGAGAAGGGCAGAGAGAGAAAAAAGAGAGAAAAAAGGGGGGGATAATAAATAAAGAAATAAGGGATGGAGTAAGAAGGGGAGGAGGGGCATTAACAGAAATTAGAGCAATCAATGTTCTTCCCTTAGAGACAAGGATAATTCCAAATCCTAAATTTTATTTTGTTAGTTTATCTCAAGCAGCAGGTCCCAGCATGTCTGCAATGACAATGAAAGGGCTGAGATGCAAAATTAACCTGGTGGAAAGTTAAGTGTTTTCTGAAACAAGGTCATCAGATATTAATTTTGTTTTCTCACTAAAGATGCTCCCTGAGAATACGACAAAGTTTTTCTGAAGTGGTATACTTCTCTTGCTGGAGTAACATTCTGCTACTATCACATAGATACAAAATGATAGAATATCCAAATGGGCAAGGAGTCAAACAGCTATTAATCCAATGAAACAGTACAGTATATTTGATCCTCGTGTAGAGATAGTTGGTGGAAGAATATGGAAAGAAAAGCCTCAAATTGAACAGTTTCATAAAGTGTCGGATAAATTCTTTCAAATAAAATTAGGTAAAGATGGAGAATGAGTAAATGTGTTGCAATGTGTCTTAAATCACCAATTTAATATGACACGTGCTTTGCATGCAATGAACAGTAATGGTTAACTTCAGGTAATCTCAGCAGTTTTTCTTGTGTCAATAGTTATAAACCAATAAAAGGATCTCTCAAGGCCAGGCAACCGTTGGGAGGGTTTCTCCTCTCTCTCCAGTGACAGTCAGTTTGAGGAGCAGTCCTAACTTCATTGCATGTTTTGTATTTATTTAAGAATTCAGATGTAAAACTACAGCCAAATGGGCATGTTTTGATTCTCAATCCATTCTCTAAGTTTACCATTCTTTCATCCCCACCCATAACCCAAACATCTACACATGCCTTCCCCGTGTGAAAAGTGCATTGGCTTTAATCTGCCTCATCACCAACTGCAAACACAATTAAGTTTACCATATTGGGTTGTTAGAGTCTGACATATTTGCATTGAAGTCTGATTGCACTGTGATATTGGTTGCAAAGAAGCTAACTCAGAACAAGATGTCCACAATGTGATAGGTTATTGTAATAATTGGAGGTGCTCCATTGAGCTTTGTTTAATACATCAAGCTAGAGCCTTGAGTTTTGATGACTGAATGAAGATTGCCATTTATATGTGTGGAATACTTGCAAGAGGGTACTGCCTGCACTAGGGGATACTTGGATACCATCTTGAATTTTTCTTCATACGCTAGTTTGTGATTTCAACACCAATCTTCTGCAGTTAATTAGTTGCTATATTATCAATATCAGGGATTACTGAAGCCATGTTCCTTTAAATGCAATAAACATACACCCACTATTCTCAACCCAGGCAGCAATGGTCTTTGTGGTGGTTCGAAATAACTTGGATCATGAACACTGCAATACCTTATTTCACAGGAGGAGGCTGTGGAGGCCAAGTCATTGGGTGTATTTAAGGCAGAGATAGATAGATTCTTGATTAGCCAGGGCATCAAAGGGTATGGGGAGAAGGCAGGGGAGTTGGGATGACTGGAAGAATTGGATCAGCCCATGATTGAATGGTGGAGCAGACTCGATTGGTGGAAAGACCTACTTCTGCTCCTATATTGTATGGTCTTATGGTCTTATTGTTATGAACTGTTCAGGATGCCAACACGTCGAGAAGATTCCAAGAGCAGAGCCTCTCCATGGCCTGCATTGCCCTGGCAGGGGTTTCATATGGATTTTGCCAGCCCCTTCATGGGCACAAATTTAGTGGAATCAGCTACAAAGTGGCCCAAAGTGTTGCCAATCACCTCCACTACAACCCTGCGCATTGTTGATGGGTTGAGAACCCTCCTCACAAGGACTGGTGTTCCAGAACACTTAGTCAGTGACAATAGATCACAGTTTGTTGCTGAACAGGTTCAGTCACACATTACATCTGCACAGTACCACCCAGCTTGGCAGAAAGGTTTGTCTGGAGTCTAATAATCACACTGAGAGCAGTGTCAGCAGAACACACAACACTGACAGCTGACCAGGAACAACAGGAAAATCCACAGTGCCCTACTGAGTACATGGCACCGATCTTGGTGGTGATCCTTTTGTAGTTCCCTCCCCTTGATGCCCTTAAACTGATATTATTTTACAGTTGCATTTATCTTTTGATGCTTTCCTCTTTGGTGTAAACTTAACTTTATATTTTGACAGGAGTCAATAAGCTTTATCTGACCTTGTGTGTATTTTGTTGGATGGAGATGTAAACGTAAAAATTGTACATCACCTATTTCTGGAGCAATAAGCCATTTAATGCTAGTGTCAAATCAGATCACCAGCAAAATAAAATGAATCAAAAATATTTTTGCGTTGAAGTGACTTATATGTAGCGAAAATGTTAAAATGGAACCACATAGAGTTAATCACAGCTGCCAACAGATAAGAATATCAGCCATTATAGATACTCCTCTCTTGGCAGTGAGATAGCAGCAGCTTACATGGCTGTTACCATGGAATACTCAAAGCATGTCAGGCACAGTTAGATACTTCCTGATTCACAAAGATGGAGGGATATGCTGGAGGGATTTCCTGTATACTGGGTGGAGGGGAAGAGCAGGAAAGTATTCAGGGAAACCATCAGCAGCAGCACAGAAGAGACTGGTTGGAGGTGCCACTCCAAGAAAGGAGTAGAATGGTATTGTAAGGAGTTTCAAGAACTTCCTTGAAACCTCTGGAAGTGAATTAGTCACCAATGAAATGACTTCACTCCATTTCAGGAGATACATTAATGCACATGCATGCATGTCCCCTCCCCCCCCCCCCAGCTGTGATGCCTTCCTATTAGAATTGGTTTATTATTGTCACACGTACCAAGATATAGAGGAAAGCTTGTCGTGCATACTGTCCATACAGATCAAATCATTACACATTGCCTTGAGATAGGGTCAGATAAAACAACAACAATGCAGAATAAAGTGCACCAGCTGCCGAGAAAGTGCAGTGCATGGACAAGAATAAAGTGCAAGGTCATAATAAGGAAGATGGTGAGCTGAAGAGTCCCGCCAGTGTGAGGTTGATTCACTTCCATTCTGGTTTTGTAGGTCCTGGGGTGACTGATGAGGAAGTGTGAGAACTGCAGACTCTCCCATCTGAAGATATCTAATGGGGTAGCTTCTGAGATAGTACACTCATCCTCCCATTTCAGCAGGCATTCTGTTTTCCCAGTGCTTGGCCTCAGGGTTCTTAATGCAATATGGCTTCTGCACGTGAAGAGGTTTTGCCCAGCATTTCCAACAGCTAGTGGAAGTGTTGTATTTTCTCTTTGTGCACAGCCTTGAATTGTTTTCTCTTTCTGATTGACAATTTTCTGCCAATCTGCTCTGAAGCTTGGTGTTGGGCAGACTAATGGCATGTCCTGCTTAGGGGAATCAACAAAGTGTAATTAGGGCATCAATGGCGGGCATGTTAACCTGAGAGAGGGTAATTACCTTCATTCACTTCTGTTCTAGTGAATTATTAATTAATTAAGATGCAACGTGGAATAGGCCCTTCTGGCCCTTCGAGCTGTGCTACCTAGCAATCCCCCGATTTAACCTTAGCTTATCACGGGACATCTTACAATGACCAACTAACCTACCAAACGGTACGTCTTTGGATTGTGGGAGGAAACCGGAGCATGTGGTCATGGGGATGGGGAAAACATACAAACTCCTTACAGACTGAGGTGGGAATTGAACCCGGGTTGTCTGTACTGCTAGTGTTGTGCTAACCATTATGCCACCATTGGTTGGTATATTCCTAGTGCCTTGAATCGCTTGCTGTAGATTGTGCAGATCTCATAAGTATTTAGGAAGGCAGACATCAATGCTGCCTGGTAGACCATGAGTTTTATTTCTAATTGGAGGTCTTGATCTTCAAACACCTCTTTCCTCAGTTAGCCAAAGCCTTATTGAATTGACAGTAGTGGATTTTATTATCAATGTCTACCTTCATCAATGATAGTTCCTGAAGATTGGTAAAAACCTATGTTAAGGTCTTGCCATAAACCTTTGTTATCAGAGGGCAGGTTGGTAGAGGACTTCGTATGTAATGTCAATCTACGTACATGCATCAGTGAATACATTGGGATTCAGTCTCGAAGCACATGCAAAGACAGGCAGCATCTACTTACTACAGCTCAACTACTGATCGTTGGATAACCTTGGTTCAGGGATATGGCTTTAGGTTTCACAGTTTGCCAAGAATTCTGAAGATTGCTGGAAGTGAAGTGTAGCATTGCAGAAGGAAGACTGGAAAAAGTGTTGAAGCAAAAATGGAGCCTTGTTTGACAACAATCTTCATCGAAACTGGCCCTGTAGTTAAGATATCCATTAGTTAGGATAATTGCATCTCTGTCATTATAAAGCATACGTTAAGATGCAGATTAATTTTTGTGTATAGTGGAATTTGAGGGGATGTCTTTGTCAGTCCTTACTTGGGTGTAATATAATCAATGAGAAACTGCACTCAAACAAAGACTGACAAGGTTTCTGGTAAGATGACTTGGATACAACAACCTCTTTGCATCCAAACAAAGGTGCAATTGTTCGTCCTTTATGTCTTTTTTACAATCGCAAGACACCACTGGATATTAAGACAGAAGAAGAAGGTGGAGGAAGATGGCACCAGTGAACATTACGACCAATCCTTCAGATGGTTCATGAAACTTCTTCTTTCACTTTGTTTACTTCATCATTTTCTTCCAAATGTGGTTCTGCTACAGTTAGGGACTGTGATCTACAGTTGGGTCATTTGCTTTTGGACTGATTAATGCTTTGCTGTTTCCAAGGGAGTTCGGAGAGATTTCAGGTGAAGCATGTGGCCTGGAGCCAGGCCGCGAGCCCATGATTGACTCCATTTCTCACTGATCCCACCCTGTTGAGGAACATTAAAACCAACAAGGACAAGAGCAGAAGGTAGGAGGGTGTTCAGTGCCATCTGCATGCGAGTAAACAGTCTCTCTCTCTCTTCCTCTTGTTCGCTGTTCCCAGAGGAAGGTGCCAGAGTCCATGGGTCTTGGGCAAGGTTTAATCAACATAGTTTGAGGTTTGGACACTGTAGTTTTCGTTGTGATGTTTTTCTGGTTTCTGGTCACTCCTTTTTTTAGTTGCTGTTTTATGCAATTTTGATCGGAGTGGACTAGCACTGCGGCCTGCTGATAGCAAGAGATGCAGTGCTGGATTGAACTGAATATGCCTGGACCCTTCTTACGTCTTTGTGATTCGGTGTTTTGTACTCTGTGCTTTTAGCTAATTTCTCTTTGCCATTTGTGTGATTTGTTCTATTTGTTTTGCACGTTGGGGGTTTGATGTTCTTCTTGAAACAGGTTCCAGAATTTTCTATGTTTTGAGGCTGTCTGTGGGAAGAGGAATCTCAGGGTTGTATACTGCATACATACTTTGATAATAAATGTACTTTGACTTTAGGAACATCAGTTCTACCCCAGTAGCAAGCTGCTGAATAGCGATGGAGCTGGACTTGTTGCACGTCATGTTGCAGACCACTTCACCTACACACGAAGCATAATCCAACAAATCTTGGAAATGAATGGCTTGGATGTTTTTCTTGTGATTGAAAAACCCTGCTGGTCATTGTTAATGCAGAATAGTGCAAGTCTGATTCACTAATTCATTGGTGAGACCGACACTGGGGGAGCTGCGTTGCCTTGGTTGTTACCTCATGCCTCGAGATCGTCTGTTGCGGTTGCTGTTGAGAAGACATCACAACTGGCTGTGTGCCACTGTATTCTGGACTGGGTTGGGGCTGGTCCCTCCATTGGTGCTGCCCTCCAGTGTTCGTTCCAGGAAAGACAAGCTGGATTGTGTTCATCTGCAGCTGTACTTGCGCAAAATGAGTTACTGCTATGGCTTATTCTTGCAGAAGTGGAGCTCCAGGACAACATTCTTCTTCTTCTTCTTGGACCCTTATCTCCTAGTGGAGCATAGGCCATTGATGACCTCCCACCTCTATGGTCCAAAGTCAATGGTGTGGTTGGAGTTCATCAATGTTTCTGTTATCCATTGTATCCGCTGTACAAGAGATTGACCTATGCACCAGAGCCTGGTTGGATGGCCTTACCAGCTTCCACCTCTTCCGATGGAACATAGGGTTGGATTTTGGGAAGTCCAGAAGAACATTGATGCACCAGCAATATACAGCCCTTGGCACTCAGGGACTTGGTCTATATTATTATTAGTTATATTTTTGTAACTGTATGTTTTCTGCATCTTAATTATATGTATTAAATGTTCTGTGTGTAATGTGTGAGAGTTGGTAATGTGTATTTCACCTTGATCCCAGAGGAGCACTGTTTCATGTGGCTGTATTCCATTGTATGCTCCAATGACAATTAAACTTGAACTTGAACAATTTCTTTGTTCTACTCTACTGTGACTGCTCTCAAGAAAACAAATCTCAGTGTAGTATATGGTGACATATATGCACTTTGATAAATTTACTTAGAACTTTGAACTTTCAATTTTAAGTCAAAAGATTTAGTAAGATTGATATCAAGGTCACGTGGAGTGAATGCTATTACTTCCTGCCATGTGGTGATGATATGCCCAAAGAATCTAAACCAGATGGATACTGTGATTTAGGAGTCACTGAGAGAAGGTGGCAATAACCTTATCCGTGGCAGGCACCAGGACTCCCCTCTGCAGTTAATAAAGTCTAACTGGTCTCCTTTCTTAAAAATAGTCTGTGAGGTACACAGAAACTGGAGTTGCATTCACACTCTGCGTCCATTATCTCCTAAAAGAGCACCCAAGTCTCACACCATCCTTGGCACTTTAAACCTTCCAAATCCTTTGTAGCAATCAATCTCCCTATTAAAATAATGAAAAGGTTGTTCGTCATTTCATCCTATTAAGTTGAAATGGGAATAAATAAAAGGAAGACCACCTGCATCATGAGAGTGGCACCCTGCCACACCGTGGACACCTTCCTCTTCCTCCTGAGCAGAGAACCTATGGAAGCCATTATAGTTCTCAAGCGGAGGCTGCATAAATTCTGACAGACGTGCTCACTAGCCCATTGTCATAATTATCAATTCATCATTGTTGCCAGCTGTGCTACTGCAACAATATTATTGCAATTTAGGAACAGCACCATGGTCTCAGTATAAGTGCTTCAGACATGGGTTCAGTGCTGACCTCTGGCACTTTCTGTGCAGAGTTTGCACATTCGCTCTGTGACCGAGAGGATTTCTTTGGGGTACTTTGGTATCATCCCACATCCCAAAAAATGTGCCACTTTAGTGGTCGGTGCAAACTTTCCCCAGTATTGGTAGACAGTAAAATTGTTAGGAACGTGCGGGGAACGTGACACTGGTAAATCTAGTTGGAGAATTGGGTTGCACTGTGAGCTTGCATTGACATGATGGGCTGCATGGCCTGCTTTCATAGTGTGAATAAAAACACAAGTAAATGCCTTCTGTGGCAACACGAGTGAATCTGCAGATGCTGGAAATAAATAAAAGCACAAAATGCTGGCAGAACTCAGCAGGCCAGTCAGCATCTATGGGAGGAGGTAGTGACGACGTTTCGGGCCGAAACCCGGTTTGTCTGGCCTGCTGAGTTCTGCCAGCATTTTGTGTTTTTATTTAAATGCCTTCTGTTTTGTTTTTGCAGAATATGGGGAGAGGTCTGTCTGTTTCAACGACCCCCTCCCACTGAAACCTCATTATTCAGAGCTGGAGGAGCAGGATGTAAGATGAGAAGGATATGCAGAATGGTAGGTTAATTGGCCACTGTAAAGTGGCCCCAAGTGATAGAATCTGCAGGGGAAGGGTGTAATAATGGGAGAATAGAATTACATTAGTGATGGATTAGTGTGTATGGGTGGGTGATAGTGCAGACTCAATGGGCTGAAAGGCTTGTTTCCCTGCTGTACCTTTCTTCAACCCAAAGGAAAGGGGGATGATGATGATCATTGTCGCCACTATCAGATTAGGAGAGAGGGCTGAGTATTACAGGGAGCTACATCAGCTTGAGCAGCCTGCCGTCTACCACCCGGTGGGTGGGAATCTGGAAGGGATTCAGTCCAAATTGAGAAGGAGAAAACCGTTCAGTCAATGTATTCCGTGTGTGAGAGTAAACCTGTCATAAATGTTGTTTGTAGCAGCTAAAGAGAAGAAGGGTGAAAAAAACACTTTGTCAAAGGGAGGTTGGGTTTGAACAGAATTACCAACAGTAATGTCATTGCAAAATGCTCCTCATTGAAAATACATGATTTATGTCAGTTAGGCAGGAGTAGCTACCCTTCACATAGCATTGTCATTGTAAACCTGGCCCTGCAGATTCTGAGCCCAATATAATAATTTTAACATGAGGAGGGCTTTTTTTAACCATTGTAACACAGTCTATATTCTTCCCAAAATCCCCTCAACTTTCAAAATCCTTTTGTTAACCTCTCAGCCTTTTACCTCCTTCTTGCCTTTAAAAAACCTTTTGAAGACTCACCTTCCTAATTAAACTTTTAATCACCCCTACTAACCCTCCCACAAAGGCTTGGAAAGTCTGCTCCTTTTCCCCCTTTGTTAAGTGCCTTTCAATATTGACCTATGTTAAAGGCACTATGCACATGCAAATTCTTTCTGTTGTAGTCACATCTTCATTACGGCAAGGCTTGGTTTTGCCTCCACCTACTACAAGCTATGTCAAATCCACACCACCACCATTTATCTTCTATAGCAGGGATCCCCAACTTTTCTTATGTCATGGACCCCCTACCATTAACCTAGGGGTCTGCGGACCCTTGGTTGGGAGCCCCTGCTGTAAAGATTTCACATTGGCTTCCTGTGCTCCTGAAAATCTGCTTCAAAACCCTTTTGTGATGTTTCTGCTTCAGCTCAACATCCTCCTGCTCTGTTTAAATATTGGAATGGTTTAATTCCTTCTAGATATTAAAACTGGTCTTGACCATGTCATTTTCTTTTTTCCTGTTTATTATTTTTTTCTCCTCCTGACCCAAAAGCGTTCTCTGATACTAGGGTTCAGTCCCACGCATATCATCAACTCTCTGGTCTGTTACTGTTGTATCGAGCCAGGCAATGGATCTTGTCAGATTATTTGACCCCAGGGGCATCACAGCTGAGCCTTTCCTCAATCAATATTTATGGTATATGTGTTCTTTGAGGTAAGGTTCACTGAATCACAATTAGGACAGAGAACACCCTATCCTCCTTCATACCAACATTGTCCTCAAACCCACGTCCTTAGTCTTGGTGCCCACTGCCAAGTACGGCACACAGCATGGGACAAACCTGACACCATTCCTCACTGATGTGATCCTATACCGCGTAGTAATGAACATCTGCTCACAAAGACAGATCAAGGGAGATGCAGGCATCATGATGAAACATTAGTGACCAAACTCGCAGTCTCTCCTCCTGAAGCGGCCCCTATGCCTATGAAGAGGATAGGCTCTTCCAGTGCTGTGAAGCACATACTTATGAGGGACCACCTCCCACTTATCTTAGCCTAATTCATGGATGTGAAGGAACTGGGTGACTTTTTTAGTATCTTTCCTTTAGACTTGGGGTTCTGAACCTTTTAATGCCGTGGACCAATACAATTAAGCAAGGGGTCCGTGGACCCCAGCTTGGGAACCCCTGCTTTAGAAGCTTAACCCTCTGTGTTGGGGTAAAGGGAGTGGAGTATTGATAGAAGGGTGAAGCTAAGGGGTAGTGTAAGAAAGTTCAGGTGTGTGAAGAATGTTGATGGAGCAACAGTTATTAATGATTACTGATATGTGTGTTTCTGTGTTCATATATTTGTGTGAGTGTGTCTCTGTAAGTATATATGGATGTGTTGGTGCTCTCGTGAATGTTTTTGTTAATTTTTATGCATGCATATGTTCATGTGTGTACGTATATATTTGTTTATTTTATATATTTTATATTGTTATTTTATTTTAGAGATACAGCTTAGAAAAGCCCTTTCAACCCTTCGAGCTGCGCGACCAGCAATTCCCAATTTAACTGTAGCCTAGTCACGGGACAATTTACCATGACCAATTAGCGTATTAAATTAGCGTATTTAACCTTTAGACTGTGGGAGGGAACCCACACGTTCCACGGGGAGGACATATATATAACTTGTTCCCGTGCCTTTGTCTGTGTATGTGTGGAGCAGGGTCAATATTTGAATCATATGCATTTCATGTTGACATATCTTGAAAGATCAAGAAATGTCTTCCAACACTGTTCTGTGATCCTGGGATACTCATTCCTGTGATCACCTAATGCCAAATGCATCTGCTGGAGCTCCAACCTCATCTCCCCACCTTTCCACATGACTTACATTTCACTCAGTAGATCTTATACATCCCTTTCAGTAAACCCAGGATCTCCTTCCATGAGCCTGTCTCTCCATTGCAGCCATAGTGTGTGTAATTGGTGTCTGACTGCCAAAGGGAATATGTCATTAAGGGATAGCACCATTCACACACTGCAGTGCAACTCTGAGAGATCATGAGAGAGTTACTCAGGTTCTATTTTAGCATTTCCTCGCCTGTGCAAATCCAACGTCTTTTTGAATTGATTTTGCAATATTTTTGAGGGAAACCCAGTAAGGCACTTACTTTAAAGAAATTACGCTTTAGCACATGAAAAATGGGTGAGATGCAATAATTGAGCTAGCACTTGTACACAAGGGTAGAGATAAGGATTTCAGATTCGTTAGGGAAAGCAAGTACAGCTTGGCAAGAAATGCAGGTGCATTTATTTTTGTTCAAGCACACCATATCTGAACCTGCTTCCACCACTACTCAAAGGGCTTTATAATCTATTATTATCAATCAGGAAAAGTCAACTATCACACGGGGCGTAGACAAAGGAGCCTTCACAGCGATATGAATGGCTTCTTTCACATTGTATTTCAAGGTTGGTAAATACCAGTATGCAGTCGGCAGTTTTATTGATTCAATTAATTTTCTTATTGGCTCTGATCTGTGTAACATAACAAATATGTTTGCCTCTCCTACAAAGTTTATGATTGATTATAAATACAGCAAGATTATTAAGTTATCGGTGGAAGCAAACCACGATGCTTAGTAACTAATAGCAATCTTCTATAACTTAATGGGGGACGGGGGTGGGGGTGGGGGTGGAAGAGATAGATTTCCTTTAAGCAAGGCCCTTTGCAGAATTCTGTTGCACCAAGCACCAGTTCCTTTGTTAGCGAGGGCTTGCTGTAAATGTTCACAATTGGACAACTAACTCCTGCTTCAAGACTTCTTAAAGTCAATTGCTAATTGCTTCTGTGATGTTCAGTGATATGCTGTGCTGGAGAAAGAATTTGTATGCAGCACAATCCAAAGTCTAAGCAAAACTGGGGTCAAAGTCCTGGCTCACAAGTTGAGCCAGATTTGGATCTGAAGGACAGCAGATCCAAAATAAGGTCAGGTTTCTGATATTTTTACTTGGGAGCAGGAGGAAACCCTGGAGGACCAGGGAAATCTGGAAGGCAAAAACAGGAGAGGAAATAACTGGTTAATAATGTAAAAGAGAATCCCAAGAGATTCCATAAGCATATGAAGATTAGGGAGAAAATAGCTCGCTCTAAGTATCAATGTGTTCATCTCATATGTGAGCCCCAGGGAATGGGTGTGATCTTAAATTAATATTTCTCATCTCTGTTTGCTGTGGAGATGGTCTTAGAAACTAAAGATTTAAGGGGTATAAATACTGATGTATTAGAGCAGTATCTGTATTACAAAAGAGGAAGTGTGGCAGTCTTAAAGCATATTAACATGTACAAATCCCCAGGACTTCAGTCAAGTGTTTTCCAGAGCATTGTGTGTGTGTGGGGGTGGTGGTCTTTGGGGATAGGGAAAATATTACAGGATCCTCGGCAGAAATATTTTCATCTTCATTAGTCATAGATGAAGTACCACAAGACTGGAGGTTGACTAATGTGGTGCATTTATTCAAGAAAACCGCAAGACCAAGTCAGGGAACTGCAGGCCAGTAAATCTAGCATCAGTGGTGGGAAAGTTACTGAAGAAAGGCATCTACCAAGGCAAGGCAAGGCAAGGCAACACACACAAATTGCTGAAAGAACTCAGCAGGTCAGGCAGCATCTATGGAAATGACAGTTGGCATTTCAGGCCACGACCCTTCTTCAGGAAAGGCAAGGACTGACTGTGTGCATGGCTTTGCGTGAATGGAAATCATGTTTCACAAACTTAATTGAGTTTCTTTTAAAGAAAGACCAAGAGGATTGACAAGGACAGTGTGGTCCACATGGGCTTAGCAGGAACTCTGACAAGGCCCTGCCCATTAGGGTGATCTAGAGCCACTGAATACAAAATTGGCTTGGTGGAATGAGGCAAAGAGTTGATTTCCAGATTGGAGGACTGTGACCAGTGGTGTAGCAAGAGGTCAGCGCTGGGTCCAGTGTTGCTTGTCATTTATATTATGAAACTGTCTGACAGTGTTGTTAATATGATAAGTAAATTTGCAGATTACACCAGAACTGGTGGGGAAGTGGGCAGCAAAGGGGGATATTTAAGTTTACAAGTGGATTTTGACCAACTTTGGAAGTGGACAAGAGAATGGGAGATGGAATAACCTCAGGTAAGTGTGAGGTGTTGCATTTTGGTAAGTTAAACATGGACAAGACTTGCATGGTAAATGGTTGGGCTCTGGAAATTGTTGTAGAAAAATGGACCCTGGTACATTGTTCCCTGAAAGTGGGGACATGGATAGACAGGGTAGTGAATGAAGACATCTGGCACACTTGCTCTCATTGTTCAGAGCACTAAGTACAAGAGTTGGGATATCATGTTCCAGCTGTACAACAGGATGGTGAGATCAGACTGTGCAATTTTGGTCATAGAGTCATAGGACACTATAGCACAGAAACAAACTCTTTGGACCATCTAGTCCATGCTGCCTAGTCCCACTGACCTACACCCAGACCTTAGCCCTCCATACCCTTCTAGTCCATGTTTCAAAATTTCTCTTAAAAGTTGCAATCAAACCTGCGCCTACCATTCTGCTGACGGCTTGTTCCACACTCTCACCACCCTCTGAGTGAAGAAGGTCCTCCTCATTGTCTCCTTAAACATTTCACCTTTCACCCTTAACTCATGAGCTCTAGTTCTTGTGTCAGCCAACCTCAGTAGAAAAAACCTGCTTGCACTTACCCTATTTATACCATCATAATTTTGCATACCTCTATCAAATCTCCTCTCATTCTTCTACAATCTAGGGAATAAAGTCCTAACCTATTCAACTTTTTCCTATAACTCAGATCCTCAAGTCCTGGCAACATCCTTGTAAATTTTCTTTGCACTCTTTCAATCTTAATGATTTCTTTCCTGTATGTAGGTGACCAGAATTGCACAAAATACTCCAAGTTAGGCCTCACTGTCTCATACAACTTTAACATAACATCTAACCTCCTGTACTCAATTCTTTTGTTTATAAAGAAAAAAGGTGTGAAAACCTTTCTTTACGACCCAACTACCTGTGATGTTACTTTCAAGGAATTATGGATCTATATTCCCAGATCCCTCTGTTGTACTGCACTCCTCAGTACCCTACTGCTCACCCTGTAAATTCCACCCTGGTTTGCCATCCTAACACCTCACACTTGTCTTTGTTAAATTCAATCTGCCACTTTTCAGTGTATTTTTCCCAGCTGGACCAGATCCTGCTGCAAGATTTGATGATCTTTCTCTCTGTCCACCACACTCCCAATCATGAAGTCATCTGCAAATCTGCTAATCCAGTTTACTACATTATCATCCAGATAGTTGAAATAGATGACAAAAAACAATGGACCCCAGCACCGATCCCTGTGGCACTTCACTTGCCACAGGCCTCCAGTCAGAGAAACAACCATCTGCTACCACTCTCTGGCTTCTCCTGTGAAGCCAATGTCTAATCCAGTTTACTACCTCATCTTGATTACCTAGCGAGCTTCCTGACCTTCTTGGTAATCTGCGTTTGGGAAGGACGCCATTGAATTGGTAAGGGTGCAGAAAAGATTCACATGGATGTTACTGGAACTGGAAGGCTTTACCTTTAAGGAGAGGCTGGATAAATTGAGACATCTTTTCCTGGAGTGGAGGAGGCTGAGATGTGACCTCATGGACTTTTGTAAAATGATGAAGGGCACAGATAAAGTGAATAGTTACTGCCTTTGTCCCATGTAAAACCAGAGGGCATAGTTTCAAGATGAGAGGGAAAAGTTTTAAAAGGTACCTGTGGGGCAACTTTTTCACACAGAAGCTGGTGGGTATAAGGAATAACTGCCAGAGGCAGTGGTGGTGTCTGTTACAATGTTTATAAGATGTTTAGGTAGGTGCATGGATAGGACAGGCTTAGAGGCTTATGGAAATAAGCTCAGCCCAAGCAGATAACTTGGACAAGTTCAGCCAAAGGGCATACTTCCCTTTGACTCCAGGACTGTATGACTCTAAATTTCCCTCAGGTGATATTGTGAATGGCTAAGGCACTTTATAGAGGGATATTTCTCTTGCTATTGTAATGTGTGCTCTTACTTTCTATTATATTGATGTTTGCTCTTTTGAATATATATTGATGCTACTATATTGCCAGTTCTTCTTACAACTATTCCCTACATTCACAAAGCTTTCTTTCTCTCTATTGAATTCAAGACAATGTTATTCTCTTTGGTAAATAAACTGAATGGAACATCTGGTTTCGGTTGTAATGGGACTGAGCAGGAAAACAAGACAAACTAAAGCTTTAGAAACTGTCAGTTAGCCCACAGCTGGAATAACGTGTACGATGCTGGACATTTGTTTAAAGGAACTTGACCGCATTGATAAAAGATTGACATAAAGTATGCACCATGATTGAAGGAGCAGCAACAGAGAAGGTTAAGGGATAACAAACAGAACAATGGTGGAACCTAGCAGGCCAGTCGGCATCTACGGAAGGAAATGGATAGTCTACACTTTAGCTCAGTGATATACAATTGCCTGGCTGGTGGGACCAGGCTGAGTACTGTTCCTCTTTCAGCTAGGGTGTGAGAAGGCCCAAAGCTATCTGATCATCATAGAAGAATGATAAGTGAACATTTGGTTTGCAATAGGAGCCAAAGGGTAGCAACATCACTAGCAGGTTTAAAAATGGTTTGCATGCCGTTTTCCCAGCAGAAACAAATATACACACCCAATTTTCCAATTGACTGGTTTCAATAAAAAGTCAGCATTACTTTTCTGTAATTGTTTCTGCTTTGCTTGTCCCTCAGGGGTTTCTTTTGAAGTTTATGCTGCAGTTTAGCCAGGGCTTTAACAATTGATCAAGTTGCACATGACTGAGATAGCACACTGTAAAGTACACATTTTCTGATTTTGAGCATATTGAACAACTTCAGCTGAAACCTCTTGAGAACAAGGACCATTACAACAACAGGAACAGTCCTTTCAGCCCACAATCCTATGCCAAACTAATTAAGCTGGTAATTAAACACATAATTAAACTAATCCCTTCTGCCTGCACAATGCTCATATCTCTCTGTACTTGACACATTCATGTGCCATCCAAGAACCTTTTAAATAATTCTATTGTACTTGAGGTTTTCTACCACCTCCTGTGGCAGCACATTCCTGATACCCACTACTCTCTGTGTAGAAAACCTACCCTGCACATCTTCTTTGAACTTAACCCCTGTCACGCATAGCCACCAATATTAGACATTGGGAAAAGAATTTATTGGCTGTCTACTCTATCTATACCTCTCATAATCATATAAATCTCTATCAGGTCTTGCCTCAGCCTACGTCAGTCCAGAGAAGACAATATAAGTTTGATATCAAATTGTGCAAACTGCTTAAGTTGAGACACGAGAGATTGCAGATGCTGGGAATCTGGAACAACACACAAAGGAACTGGAGGAGCTCAACAGGTCAACCAGGATTGGAATCAGGTTTAATATCACTGGCGTATGTTGGTGAAGTACTGTGCAGAAGTTTTAAGGACATACATATAGCTAGGGTGCCAATGACTTTTGCACAGCACTGTAGTAATTTTATGTATTGCACTGCATTGCTGCCGTAAAAAAATTAATGACATGAGAGTGATATTAAATCTGATTTTGAAATGGGTCTCCATTGTGGATGGAGAGTTGGAAGAGGGAAGGGAGCAGGAAGTACCAGAGAGACATCCTATAATTATCAATAAACCAATTGTTGGAATCAAATCAAATGACCCTGCCTGGTGTTTCAGGGCTGGGTGTGTCTGCACCCACGGCACCCCCATGCGCTTGGCCTTCCTTCTCTGCAGCCTTCTCCCTGAGATGCTCCACCTTTGCCATTCCCAACATCCTTTGCTCCTGTCAGATTTATCTTCAGGCTTCTATAACTTCTCCTTGATGATAACAATGAGAAGTGTTCCCACATCTATGGAGAGGAATGGACAGTCAAGGTTTTGGGTTGAGACCATTCATCAGGATTAATTTACAAGATCATGTCATTTTCAATTAATAGAACAATGAACAACCACGTGCTATTGTGAATACGTTCAGAAGAGAAGATCAGCCCCAGGACAAAAGTTTTGATTAAAAATCTTCAACAGAGGAAGTTGCCAGCATTGTGTGGATAAGCAGAACTTAAACTGTGGCAGCATCTATCCTTAGAAAGAGGATTGTTCTATTCAGAGAAAACTGAGTAAGTGATGTAGAAAACACAATCATTTTGTGAGAGTTTAACATTCAGCAGACCCATTTGACCCATTCAGCAGACCTGCAATATCATTTATTGGGTATTGAAACCAATAAGGAGTTCAACAAGAAATCTGATGATCCCCAAGTGTGAATTTGTACTCACACCCTTATCTGTGTAAATAATAGAATAATTCTGACACAAGGATCAATGGACTTTGATATAGGAGTATGAAACAATGCAATGAATGAACGAACGAAGTATTAACGATCTTCAGTGTTGTCCTATGGTGGCTCAGAGGAGCAGTGCCAGCAATATTCCCTTACAATCAGACTATGTCATTAAAAATTCTGGGAAAGGTTTCTTTCTAAACTGAATTCAAATCAATGAATGCTAACATGTGCAAACTGCAAAAACTTCAAATGCTGGCAATCTGAAATGAAAGCATAAGAGCACTGGATTTTCTCAGCAGGTCAGGAAGATGATAACAGCACTAATGTTACAGGTTAATCACTTCCAACAGAATGAAATATTCTCTGAAATTTCAGTTCACTTTTCTGAGTTTCAACACAGTGTTAGGTCTTCACATTGTATAGGTTACATATGTAGCACCTATAGGAGGTATGAATATTGACATAGAATGGCATCTTGATATGTGCGCTTCAACACAGGGCCCAATCAATGATACTAAGTGCATTTCAAGCATTATTGAAACAAGATGTTACTCTTCCATGTTTAAAATGGAAACGTGTCACAGAAAATGCATCTTCTCCTCCTGATTGAGTATATGCTCTGCAAGATTTGCAAATTTTGTGATGAACTGGTGATAGCACAATATCTAAAACAGCAGCAAAGAAGTTAAAACATTGCTATTCAACAGATGTTAATGGAGACATTACTCATGAAATCATCAAGTAAGAAGGGAAAACTGAACAGCTATTAAGGGTCAAGTTATGATTCCCAGAAATAATGTGCTTGTTTAAACACAAATCTCAAACAGCTAGCACGTCAAGCAACCACAATGTTAAATCTATAAGAACTACAAATTGTGGTATACCACGAATAGCGGGGACAGATAATGGACAATGGTTCAACAGTGATAAATCCAGAATGTTTGTAAACTACAGGTTCTTAGGTTTCATACATTTTGAGTTCAGAGTCGGTTTGCCACAAACCATCTATACTGTATTGTCTTTTCTGAAGGGAAATCAGGGAAGCAAGAACTTTATGGCACTCTACAAAACTACAGAGCTGTATTGCATTAATTGACAGGAATACCACCTGCTCATGCATTTTCCAGGCTTACCCCATGAGTTAGATTACAGGAGTGTGATAAAGCTAAGAATGAGACTATGAAAAGTAATGCAAGAAAGGTAATAGGATTCAGATCAATATTATTACAAGCTGGGGATGTACCTCTTGAGAAATGTAGTCATCACATTGGCAAGCAACCACAGAGCTACTTGAACTGACTCACAAAATTTCTATGATCATCATGTAGACTTCAAAGCATGATGGGAAGCATGTCTTTCTTTAAGGAATTCGGAGCACCATTCTCCTTTCATGAATCCAAAATGGATAATCTCACGGTTAAAGGAAAACATCAAGGAAGCTCATTTGATACAGCAATCAAAGCTTTCACATTCCCCACTGTGTAGTGAAGTAATACAGCGCATACTGGTGTTCACCCACAATCCCTACAGCTTGAGTACGGTCCTGGCCTGTGGTGTATCCATGTGAGGCTGCACATACTCTCAGTGCGTGCACGATTTCCCTTCGTGCTCTGTCTTCTCCCCACATTGCAAAGATGTGCCGGTGGTCAATTGGCTATGTATAGTTGACAAGAAAGTGTCATTGCGGTGTAGATTGGTGTGTCAGGGAGAATAAGTTACTGGGAAATAAGGGAGAGTTTGGGACTGATGAGATTTCTGCACAGAGAGCTGGCATGGACGAGGTGAACCAATGGCCTCTTTAGTGCTATAATAAGTACTGTACATATCCACCACTGGAATGCTCTCGTCCAGAGCACAGTGTGCTCTCCACCACTGAGTGGAAGTGTCCTTCAGGCCCAGGAGTCTTTGTGACAAAATGAAATGAAAGAGTAGGGATATTAGAATGTATTTTTAAATGAAAATAGGGAGTTGGAATTAGAATTGGAGTTAGTTTATTCTTTGCACATGTACCAAGTACAATGAAAAACTTGCTTTTCATACTGTTTACACAGTTGAGGTCATTATGAAGTGCACTGATGTAGTACAAGGTAAAACAGTAACAATGCAGAATAAGGTGTAACAACTCCAGAGAAAGTGAGTGCAGGATATAACAAGGTCGATTGTGAGGACAAAAGTTCATCTCATCATACTAGGCAACCGTACGATGGTTTTATATAAGAAGCGTAGAAACTGTTCTGGAGGTAAGTGGTACATACTTTCAGGCTTTTGAATCTTCTGCCCAATGGGAGTGGGAAGAAGAGGGAGTGACCAGGGTCAGAAGGGTTTTTGATTATGCTGGCTGCTTTCCTGACACAGTGAGAAGTATAGACAGAGACCACAATTTTGTTACAATGGTATGTTTGTACATTCTATTTTTAAGAACAGTGTATATTTCCTCGAAGACTATATATATATATATCTAATCATACCCAGTATCGTGGGTGCTATAGTTTTAAAAAGGCCAGTTGTCACATGATCTGCAGCAATAATACTGTCATGTTAACCATGATAACTAGTTGCAGTTTGCACTGCTAACTGAGACAAATGAAAACACCCAAAATGGTTGACCGATGATACCACTCCAGAAAGTGAGAAGAAGCCAGAATTCGATGTACTGAAGTTATAAGCTGGTGCTAGTTATAGAATGCAGTTCATAAAGATCATGGACAGAGATGAAAATCAGTCAGAGAATTTTAAAACCCAAGGTGTTTCTTGTTGGGATTCATTGCATGATGGCGAATACAGGGTTAAAGCCAGCAGGGACCTAGTTGTGTTTAAATTATTGGCAGCAAGGTTTTTTTATTCCATTTAGAAACAGAAAACCTACAGCACAATACAAGCCCTTCGGCCCACAAAGTTGTGCCGAACATGTCCTTACCTTAGAAATTACTAGGGTTACCCATAGCCCTCTATTTTCCTAAGCTCCATGTACCTATCCAAAAGTCTCTTAAAAGACCCTATCGTATCCACCTCCACCACCGTTGCCGGCAGTCCATTCCACGCACTCACCACTCTCTGAGTAAAAACTTACCCCTGACATCTCCTCTGTACCTACTCCCAAGCACCTTAAACCTGTGTCCTCTTGTGGCAACCATTTCAGCCCTGGGAAAAAGCCTCTGACTATCCACATGATCAATGCCTCTCATCATCTTATACACCTCTATCAGGTCACCTCTCATCTTCCGTCGCTCCAAGAAGAAAAGGCCAAGTTCACTCAACCTGTTTTCATAAGGCATGCTCCCCAATCCAGGCAACATCCTTGTAAATCTCCTCTGCACCCTTTCTATGGCTTCCACATCCTTCCTGTAGTGAGGTGACCAGAACTGAGCACAGTACTCCAAGTAGGGTCTGACCAGGGTCCTATAAAGCTGCAACATTACTTCTCGGCTCCTAAATTCAATTCCACGATTGATGAAGACCAATACACCATATGCCTTCTTAACCACAGAGTCAAACTGCACAGCTGCTTTGAGCGTCCTATGGACTTGGAGTCCAATATCCCTCTGATCCTCCACACTGCCAAGAGTCTTACCGTTAATACTATATTTCTCTTGAGCTCCTGAGGCATGAAGTCAGTAACTAATTGTCTCCAAATCACATAGACATGGAAATTTGAATTATAGTTCTCTTAGTATGCTTATGAGGTAGCTTTTGCTTGCTGTTGAGTATTTTGTCTTTTTTCCTTCTGTGAAATATTTTTATTCCAGACAAATCTACTGGAACTTAGTACTGGATAGAATATTTTAATAATGCAATATTTTTCCATAGTGCATAACGATAGGTAAGAAAGATGATGGGTATCATCTCTAGTTAGTGACACACACTCTGATTAGAGGCATTTGGTGGATTTGAACACACTGAAACAATGCAGCAAAAAATATGGAATTCACCTATAGGGGAGTCATTGAGGTCATGTCATTAATGACAGATAGACATTTTATAAAAATATGAACTTTAAAATTCACTAGACAACCTTAGATTAACTTTGTTTCGGGCAGAGAGCCTTCATCAAGACTGAAGAAGAAACGATGAGGAGTCAGAGTAAGATGTGGGGTCATGATGAAGGTCTCAGCCTGAAATGTCGACTATATTCTTTTCCATAGATGCTACCTGGTCTGCTGAGTTCCTCCAGCATTTTGTGTGTGTTGCTTAGATTTCCAGCATCTGCAGAGTTTCTTTTGCTTAGGTTAACTTCTAATGTTTTCCACACCTTGGATAGGTTTCTCAAGTGGAAGGGCAAAGAATTCTACTCCCTAGTTTCTGACCATTTATGGTGTACCTGAGTGTGGAATTTTCAGTGAGAGCCAAAACCTGTTACTTGAAGATCCATCCTGAGGATGAAGAAGAAGTGAGATTTGGATTTACATAACATTTTTATACCCCACAAAGTATAGTCACTAATATTAATCTACAGAAATAAGGCAAACAATTTGTAGTCATCAGGTTTCCACAATGAACAATATGATGATGGCCAATTAATCTCTTTTTCATTTTGGGAAATTGGGAAATAAATGTTGGCCTGGACAGATGGAATAACCTCTTTGCTGTTATTTAAAATTGCAATATGGGGGTGTTTTTGGATTTACCTGAAAAGCCAAGAAGTGTCATTATTTAACATCTTGCCTGAAAGGAAGCATCTTTGTCTATAGTGTTATATTCTTTGTCAACCTACAATTTTACATTCAGGCATAGAACAGTAACAACCTTCCTACTGATTGGCAAGAGTACCATGAACTGAGCCATGCCTGACATTGTTGATCAATGCCCCACATTTACTTTGCCATTGGTTACTTGAATCATTGGACAACTGACAAATGTGGTTCGGAGTCCTCATTTGCTTACCATTCTACTGCTACCAGAAACTCATTATGAACTACCTGAAGAGGTAGCTCTATTTTATTTATACTTATTTATTTCTATTTAGAGATACAGCTCGGAATAGGCGCCTCTGGCTCTTTGAGCTGTGACGCCAAGAACCCAGCAATTTAAGCCTAGGCCTAATCATGGGACAACTTACAATGATCAATTAATATACTAACTGGTATGTCTTTGGACTGTGGGAGGAAACCCTCACATTCACTTGGAGGACATAAAAACTCCTTTCAGATGATGTCAGAATTGAACTCAGAATTCCGATGCCCTGAGCTGTGATAACCGCGATGCTATCATGGCAACTTTAGTGATGTCAGTTACTACACATTTACTTTGTGGTGGTGGGGGTACAGTCTAAACAAAATCTAAGCTTCTCCCAAGTATAGGGCTGCAAGTCATCATCAAAAGCCTAATAAAAAATGATCAAAACTTCATAAGTGGATGACATCAGAATTTTATACCAATTATAATTCATAGAAAATTCTATTAACTGCTATACAAATTCCTCAGAAGAAATGTTGTCCACTTTTGCAGTCTTTCAGAACATTTGATTCTCCATGTTAATAAAAGGCTGCTGAGAAAGATCTTTTCTATACTTTTAAGATGATTGGAATCCCATTTCTCGTGAATAGCAACTAAAACTTGGATACCAACTCTGAGAAGCCCGGGGTGCTGGTGAAACTGTTGCAGATCACAGCTACAAGGTTAGTCAGGGGTTGCTGGCAGTGCTCACTGAATCTAGTGCCATTCAGTTGGCTCATTTTGCCAATGAATTATCATGAATGCAGTTCATGCCGGCTGGCCTACCATTAGTTTGGTGATATCGTGCAGAGTACAGTTCCTCTCAGCAAGCTGGTTCATTAAAGTTTTCTTTTTATGCACTTGTCTTTCTGATCACTATGCAGCTGGTTACAGTGGGACAGATGCCAACCTGGTGTAATGCTGTCTCCGAATGCCAAAGATATTAATACAGATTTGTTGGAGCATCAAACTTGTCAGTAGTTGGATGTAACCCACATAAATCCCTATGACCATGATTGATGATAGACCATGCTTCAGATAATACCGATCAATTTATGTAATTTGACACTATTATAGATGAAGGCAAATTAGTTATCTTATTTCATTTAATTTCCCTAATGACTTTTGTAGCACGCTGTATCACAATTTACCGTTGGCTCTCATGACTTTTACCAAAGACATTGCCAACATCCCCTTAAACTATATGTCTGGCATTAGAAGCAATACTACTCTGTATGAACTGTTATTGTGCCTCTCTGAAACCAGGTAACTAGTGAGGTATAAAAGAACAGGTAGCACCATGACCCATGAAGAAACAGCACTGCGATGATCAGTCTACATCTTGAATCTTGTCAAGCTGTCAGCCAGTCTGCGTGGCACATTCACATACAGTGTTACCAACTTGAAGTTCTTTATCTGCCCAGTGTACCTGTCAGCAAGACCTTAGGCTTTGTCTGCTCTCATCTCAATGATGCCTTTTCCCCCAATCTATTTGCTATGATATTGCTATTGAAATTCTTTTCCCTTCCTTTTGGATTTTCCTTTCTTGGTGTTTGTGGGTTTGTCATCTTAAAGCAGGGAACTACGGTTGGACTACCCATACATGGAAGCCTTTATGACTGCGAATTTTTCTACTAATGCTTACCAAGTGAGTAAGTTTGTGTCCTTGGTGCCCAATTATTAGCTCCCCAGGTTATATTCAGCTTTACCTAGGTGCATTATTAATAATATCTGCTTATAGTGGTAGAGGTTGCCCAGGCTATTGCTGCTTGTTACTGAACACAGCATAGATGACCAAGTGAATTTGGAATGCAACGTTAGCATGAAACTAGAAAGTATGTGCAATTGTAGAGAGTGAATAAAGACCAAAGAGAGCTCTATTGGCTTCATATACTGATAATAACAAGTTCACTTTATTGAGGATTTGTGTCCGCACTTACAACCAGATTGTTAGCTGGCATTGCTGTTTTGTCAATGGAGCTTCTGAATTTCTAAATAGCTTGATTGTTCATTGTAGCTTGGAATTATATTATTTTGAGAAAAGCGTCCTTTCAAACTGTGCTGAAAAGGACTACTAAAAGGCAGATTGCCCTGCACGTATGATGGGCTGCTGTTTTCAGTAGTGGAAAGGAATTCTGCCCACACACACACTTACACATTTTTACAGTCGGTGCTAAATTGTGCTAGGGTTACCTTTTATCTCTAATGATGACTACACATCTCTTAGGCAGTGAAGGAAACCCATCATAAATCACTCGATCTGGTCTTCAAGGCTTGAAGGACATGAGACATATGAGCAGAATCAAACTATTCAGCCCATTGATTGAACTCTAAATGGATCATTTTCAATTATCTCCCATACATTGTTCAAGTCCAAGTCTTCTCTTGGCTCAGTTCTAGTGAAAGCATACACCAGTCAAACAACAATGGGTAATTCCTTGCTTTTGTTCCAGTATGATCAAAGTACAGAACACATTTCTCTCCTTTATGCATTACTTATGGTAGTGCGTGGAGGACAAATTGGATTTGTGTTCTGAAGCAAAAGTAGATGAAGAGATGGAATACGTTGTCCAATCTTTCAGTTGTCCCAATGCCATTATCATGTCCTTACCGTGCTCTGAAGTTCAATCCCTGAACCCTTCACTTGGCCATCTCTTTCAAAATCCTCCACCAATGTCAGTCTTCGTTTATTCTTGCTTTTTTCTGTTTAGCACCTAATTATTACCCTGTACCTCACTGAATCACCAAGGACAATTTGTTTCTGTAATAATGATGCCTTGCAAAATACAAGTAGCTTTTTTCTGTTATATGGCTAATATTTCAGAGTGACTTGCGATTGCCGCTTACGATATGAATGACTGTTGAATAAATCCAGTTCATTTGCAATTAAAAAATTCAGCAACGGCAATACAATAACAAAGTTACTATAAAATATTTGAGTGAGTTAGTGAAGAAACAATGTATTTAGTGTATTTATTTCTGGTGAACACTTTAATGGGTACATTTTTACAAACTAACATCTTTTATTTCACCATATCCCTCTCCACAGCTCTTAATAGCAGTGAGTAGTTTCCTTGAAACCAGAAACTAGATGGCCCTTCAGTCAAGTGGCCATTGTTCAGACGTAAGCCGAAATGCAACTGGCAGCAATCATTCATCTGTGGAGAGTTGGTGCTCACAATGTCCAATCACTCACTTTATTCAGCACTTCCTACTGGACAGTAATCAGCATTGACAGTTCAAGCAATAAAAACTGTACTTAATATAGGAAATTATTTTTCTGCCTGAAGAATGCAACTGAAGCATCTCTGTTTAACATAGGATACAAAATCATCCCAACCATAACAGTCAGAATCCTTACTAGTGAATAATGTCTTGTTATAGTTACACTGCAAAACTACACAGTGGAAGTACCTGGGCAGCAGCAGGAAAGTAGCAGTCCTTCTTGGGAAACACCCTGACTGCTGATGATAGTTCTATGATGCACTCTTAGTGAATCCAATTACAGTGCTGAAGAGACCATAACTATAATGGCATTGTAATGTTACTAAAGGGCTTAGGGCCTCCAACAACCTGAATTCTTTCTTTGAAGTAAATGCGACTGTATCGCGGAGAGTAACCCACATCTGGGATCTTATTGATTGCAGGTTACCTTTGTGGCTGAGACTAATGCAACATAGTAATTTTTATTTATCTATGTGTCTGGAGTTGGCATGATGATTCTTACATAATCACAATATATTGGACATTTTGTGATTAAGAGCATAATTTACAAACAATGAAAACAACGGCAACCATAACAGAAGGCCATTACATGCAGAAAGGAGGGGACAAAGTGATAGATATGCCCTCCTGGCCTGTGACTTTTTGCTATGAAAAGATTGCAGGACGAACAGGAGCCTAAAGTGTCTTTTGCTTATCTTTAGATCCCAGAGATGGACCCAACAAGCTAGTTCATTAGGTTAACATCATGAAATGCCAGTGAAAGGATTTGCACCTATGTTTTCACCTATTCTGTGGGGTTATGCTGCTTCAGAATGCAAAGCCAAACAAGCTCCTTTGCAAGTACAATTTCAAGTAAGTTTGTGGCCATTCACCAAAAATGTAGAGAGAAGAGGCCTCTTGACTCTACTGATTTTCCCTGAGCAGTAGTATTGTTTTTGTTGAGAACAAATGACTTTCAGAGATGTGACACTTCATGAACACCTAATATGATTATCAGATGGGAAAGGTGGATTATGGTGTTTATTGATGCAAGATTCGTCGCTGGATGGAAGTTAACTAAATCAGGAGATATTGCTGTGGAATGAGATGTAATGTCCAAAATCTGTTTAAAGTGCACACGATCAATAACACAATCACTGGAGTTTTTTTTTAATCTAAAAGTATGTCCACAGTTCAATTGCCATAACGAATTTAATATAATTGTTGCTACTAAAGAATTTATGCATTGTGAGTGACAAGCTAAATTCAGGAAGTTCTGCATTTCAAGAAGAAAATGCTTTTTTTCCAAATTGTGAGAGGCAAAATTATAATGACAGGATTTAATTTCCATTGACAAGATGAGTGCAATGGCCATCATCAACATCATCATCAGCATCATCATCAGATGGCAGAATTGCCACATCTCCAATCCCTGCATTGGAAAACTGTGTGTGCAGATCAACAAGGTGGTGTGCTACCAAAGATGGGAGACTAATTCTGGAACCAAGGAAACAGTAGTGTTCACTAATTCTGGAACCAAGGAAACAGGAGTGTTCACCAGTTCTAGAAATATAAAAATTAAAAAGGCAGATGCTGGAAATCTGAAATCAAAAACAGAAAAATCTGGGAACACTCTGCACAACAGGCAGCATCTATGGAGAGAGAAACAGAGTCCACATTTCCAATACATTTCCCTGTATCAGAGTAAAACCTAATATGCTGGTATTCCCAGCAATGCGAGTTCCTTCACCTATTCTTCATTTGGAATTTGATTTGTGCCTTTCTTTTTCTGATAGAATATATCAGCTGTCATATTCAAGATCTAAATTTGGATTCTAGCACAAATCCATTGCTAAGCTTCGATCATTTGTTCATCTGTTGCTTCAGGCTTGTAATAGTGATCAAGTTGACCTCCAATTGTACAAGCTTATAATTCTGTGATGGGTGCTGGTGACATAGTTGCTTATCAAAGGCTAAAACTGCACAAATCAAAATATCTTTATGGAAGTGACAGCAACCTGCCTTAACAACTACACTCCAGTAGCATTGACCTCAACAATAATTAAGTGCTTTGAGCAGCTGGTTATGGATCTCATTTCCCTGCTACATTGGACCTTTTCCCATTTGCCTATTGCTCAAATTGGTCCACCAATGATGCCATAGCCTTTGCACTGCAATCTATCCTGTTCCACCTAGAAAATGGTGCCTCATACACCAGGATGTTGTTTATTGACTTCATCTCAGAGCTTAATACATTCATCCCTCTGGGTTGGTAAACTGTCCTCGCTGGGTCTTGGCACCTCTCTCAGTAACTGGATCCTGGATTTCCTGACAGAAAGACAACAGTCAGTCCATGCTGGCAGCAACATCTCTAGCTTCATCATGCTGAGCACCAGGACTCATGCTAGATGCAGTTCAAACCACATCATCAAATTTGCAGAAAACTCTACAGTGGTAGTCCTCATCAACAATGACGATGAGACAGCATACAGAGAGGATTTAGAGCGGCTGATAGAATGTTGCAAGCACAACAACCTGTGTCTCAACATGGACTAGACCAAAGAGATGTCTGTGGGCTTTAGGAAGGTGCCGGCTGAGCACTTCTCACTGCTCCTCCATGGAGTGAGTTAGGAGCACCAAGTTTCCAAGAGTGCACATAACCGATGGTCTCACCTGGTCCCTCAACGTCATCTCTTTGGTCAAGAAAGCACGGTGGTATGGTCACTTCCTGAGGAAACTGAGATGAGCAGGATTGACACTGAGCGTGCTCTGAGCAGATGCATCACCATCTGGTACGGGAATTGTATATGACTGCAAGACTCAACAAATGATTATGAGGACTGATGAGAGGATCATCAGGTTTAGCTTCCTCCCATCAGAGATATTTAACAGGAGCACTGCATATGCAGGACCATTAGCATTGTCGACGATCGCTCCCGTATGTCCAACTATATCTTTGACCTCTTACCATCAGGCAGGAGGTACTGTAGCATTAGAACAAAGACTGTTAGGATGGGAAACAGCTTCTCCCCAGCTGTCCATGAGACTACTGAGCTCTGTCACAATCCATGCAAAAGTAACACCATGCTGTTTATTTTTTAACTTGTGTCATAAATGCACTTTCTTGTTCACTAATTTATTTGTGCTAATATTGCTTTATGAGTTGTGTGTGTTATATGTACTGTGTTGTACACCTTGGGCTGGAGGAGCATTGTTTCGTTTGGCGGTATACAGTGTATATGGTTGAATGACAATAAACTTGAACTTGAAACTTGAAACTTGAAACTTGAATTTTGCCATTTTAAAACTCTTTGGTCTTGTGGAGACCAACGAGTGCCCAAATTCTTTGTCCTTTCAGCACAGGTAATTTGTTTACCTTACAATATTGGAACTGGAACAAAGGGTTAGCTGAGTTTAATTCCTGCTGTTGTAGAAAAAAATAATAGTCTTTCTCTTGTAGAATGGTGTGTATGGAAAGGGCGAATGTGTCCATGTGGTTTTGTGGTTAGGAACAGCCTACTTACCATCTGGATGGCATCTTCTATTTGATTAATATGCAGTGTTTGACGCGGACAAAAAGCCTTTCCTCCTCCACCTCTCCAGCCCACAGATCATTTAATGTGGTGCTACACCCTAAAGGAGGTACTTCAGTTTATCAAGTAGTTGACTTGCCAGAAAGTATATGGTCAACTCATTTGTGAAGTTCCAGCAGCTGAAAGAGGGCCAGATTCTTTAGAGATTGGCAGAATAAACCATTAAGGAGTGTACTGAGGAAAGTGTACGTACTGGAAAAATTGAGGTTACTGCCAACTTTCTGTCACAAGTGCACATAAGATTTACACTACACTTTGAAGCATACCCATTAGTGCCCAATAGCAATGGACCACTGGGAGGCAGTTGTGCACATGAATGGTAAGAGCAGAGCAGAAGACAATGCAAGCTATGATGATAAGGGGCCTGTGAATGTTAAGGTGTCTGAGAAACTAAGATGCTTGTTAACAGTGGGGGATCAGTGGGAGATGCAGGACGTTAAAATATTATACAGAATATAGAAAGGAATGCTGCTTCAGCTGCAACAGTGCAGGATTCATGTTTTAGGAACAAGTGTAATCTGTACGTGCGCCATTTCTGTGGTAGACGGTCTTTCTGCACTTCTGTCTTTCTGATGTCAGGACACTCACGGCAAGATATTTTTAGTTTCCTGCAGACTGCTCGTAACACCTGGAGAAAGAAAGAGGACAAAGCAAAACTGAAATGGAGTTGAAAGGCAGAAATTCATTTTGTGCCAAGTGAAATCGTGGGAGTGAAAGAGGTGATGAAGACCAGATGGCACAGAATGGAAGAAGCAATCTTTCACCCAGTTCCATCTCTTCATTGTGCTGACCCCTGCATGCCTTACTCTGCCGTACATAAACTTGGAATCTGTCTATGGGAGAAGTACAGGAGCATAACACCATGAAATACAGAGTCCAAAGGAGTTGGAGAACTTGAGTGGAAATGAGTTTGATAATGCTACTGGTGAAAAGAAGGTTGATTAAAAGGTTTGAAGGAAAATGCAGGTAGCATATTTTGGTGTATCTCCTTCATGTGCTGCCCACTTTCTTTGCCTTTATCCTATATGAATTATCCTCTTCACGATTAAAATTAGAAATAAAGGGTTCATCATTGGGAATCCCACAACTGATGCTCAGTACGTGTTGTCATGGTTGAATGCTATGAGAGATATTCCAGTGGCTTGCCATGTCTTCATGCAATTACAGCCAACTCTTTTTATGGAATAGGCTGAAACTAAATATTGCAAATTATTTCCTAATTCAAATCATGTGTAATAAGAGCTGGTTAAGCTCAGAAGTAAATATTGCTGCTCTTTCCAACAAGAACAGCTCACTTTAATCAATGTAAGAAGAACATCCACTGACTGTATACAAGCCCTTACTAAACTATATTTAAACAACTTGTTTTGGGATGGTGGGGAGGTCTCCATGGCAATTGGATTGCCGTTTCCTAAGGGATGGAAGCCCTAAATTGAAAGTGGATCTTGCCTCATAAAATGCAGGCTCACAGAAACAGTGGCCAAGAAGTACCAGTAAAGTATAAAATTCTGAGGCCACACACTTTATCAGCACAGCCCGTGAACAAGAAGCTTAAGCTGCCAAAAATTAAATTTGTGGCAAGTTAACTTACAAACACCTTTTGGGGAAGGCTGGTACTACTGCACAGAGTTTTATTGCACAGGTCTGTTGCTAAGATATTTAAAGAAAATCAGTAGAAGTGAGATAATGTGAGGATAATAATGATGTCTTTTCTCTGGAGAAAATCCAGCCAAATGAAGGTAGATATTTAAGTGGCAAGCAGGGAATTTAGGAGGAGAGGACACTGCTCTTTAAGACTCAGTCCAAGTTTAAATAGTATAATGAATTTGCAGTCATGCACCATACACTCTTGGCTTCCAATATCTAATCTGAATGTCACTGAACTTTGCTACCTGTGATGTAAACCCTCCCCCTTTGCTCCATCCTGGGTTTCAGACAGTAGAAAAGGAGGCTGTCACAGAAAATGTATTTTTAGGGTCAAAAGCAAATCTGGCTTTCACTGAACTGGAATAGGAGCTTTGTTCTTGTTTGCCGGTTGCTAGGCAAGCTTTAGCAGCCGCAATGGGCACAGTTGGAGATTCAGATCACAAAAGATCAAGGCCTAGTGCTTCGAATGATAATAAATGACTGGCTTTGGCAGAGCCCAGGAGGACCATCTGTGACCCCCACAGGTCACTGAGCTTGCCTTGTATAAAGAAGCTTCAGCTATTCTGTGCTTTCACCGCTCTTCCTCTGCATTCCGTGTACTTGGGCCGCAAGCCAACAACCGAGACTTTCACAACATTGAGGCTGCAATCAGACTGAGAAGGGGATTAACATGTATAATAATCCATTAGCAATGTGTAATAATCCATTAGTCCCTGCCACAAAGCGAGCTATATTTTTTTTTGTGCAAGGCTCGAAATAAAGGAATCCACAGCAGAACTATGCCTCCATTGCAATGTTTTATTATAGGGACAAAAACAAGTGTGACAGCATTTGACTCTGTGTGGGTGTGTTTAAGAGAGAGGAAAAGTAGGAGGGTGAAAGAAAGAAAGAAAGCCAATGCAACAGCAAATAAAGGCTGAAAGGGAGACCCCGAAAAAAGAGTATTTCAAGGGAGGGGAATATGATAAAAAGAAATTAAAAAGTGTGTGGCGGTGGGGCAGAGGAGAAATAAAAAAGGAACGGGACAAACAAAGCAACGAAAACTGCCGCGTGGAAGCGATTGCAGATGAAAATCAAACATTTAAGAAATGTGAACAAAAAGACCAAAACAAAGGGTTTGGTACTTCTGTGTCAAGCATCAGTGAATAAGTAGTTTTATTTTGCCTGTTCTTAATGAGAAAAATGAATAGAAAAGCCCATAGAAGCCCGTGCGGAAAAATTACCTATCGCTCCTGCCCCCATCCCCCATAGTCAACACAATGCAACATTCAAGGTGCAATAAAAGATGCTTCAAACAGTATTAACTATATCTGACTCTACTTGGATCAAACAATAAAATAACACACTGGAGAGACAGTCCCTGAAAGAAATGCACTTAAACTGGAAATGGCTCAGCAGGACTCTATAAAAGAATACCTGTTAAGTATTGATTCCTCAGTCGAAATTTTCTAGTCTCTCTACCACCTTGTGTTGAAAGCAGAGTGCCCACAGTTTTCACCTGTGTATGCTGGTGGACATAATGCAATGGAGCATCATAGTGTCTATTCTCACAGCAATCCAGATACTTGCCAGTCTTGGGTGAAATCCCTTTTGTTCACACAGTGTCTGAAAATGTATTCCATTGAAGTGAGGGGACAATGTCAGGGTTAAACAGGCTACAAAGAGCATGGCAAAGCCAACCGTCGTCTCTCTGGCAGCTCTGGTGGCATTTGGTGCAGCTCTGATTTACTGGGAGAATCTCAGATTCAAAGTATTTCCTGAAGGAGGAGATCAGGTGCAGGCATCTATTTGGAGATGGCAAGGCAGGATTCATTATCTGTCTATGTGGAGTCTGCATGATCTCCCTGGGACTGTATTGTTTTTATTCTGAGTGCTCAGGTATTCTGCCACATCATAAGGATTTAAGAGTTAGTAGCTTAACTGGGAACTCTAAATTGCTGCTAGTGTGTAGGTTGAAACAAGTCAAGTCAAGTCACTTTTATTGTCATTTCGACCATAACTGCTGGTACAGTACATAGTAAAATTGAGACAACGGTTTTCAGGACATGGTGTTACATGACACAGTACAAAAACTAGACTGAACTTCGTAAAAAACAACACAGAGAAAGCTACACTAGACTACAGACCTATACAGGACTGCATAAAGTGCACAAAAACAGTGCAGGCATTACAATAAATAATAAACAGGACAGTAGGGCAAGGTGTCAGTCCAGGCTCTGGGTATTGAGGAGTCTGATAGCTTGGGGGAAGAAACTGTTACATAGTCTGGTCGTGAGAGCCCGAATGCTTCGGAGCCTTTTCCCAGATGGCAGGAGTGAGAAGAGATTGTATGAGGGGTGCATGGGGTCCTTCACAATGCTGTTTCCTTTGCGGATGCAGCGTGTAGTGTAAACATCCGTGATGGTGGGAAGAGAGACCCCGATGATCTTCTCAGCTGACCTCACTATCTGCTGCAGGGTCTTGCGATCCGAGATGGTGCAATTTTCGAACCAGGCAGTGATGCAGCTGCTCAGGATGCTCTCAATACAACTCCTGTAGAATGCGATGAGGATGGGGGGTGGGAGATGGACTTTCCTCAGCCTTCGCAGAAAGTAGAGACACTGCTGGGCTTTCTTTGCTATGGAGCTGGTGTTGAGGAACCAGGTGAGATTCTCCGCCAGGTGAACACCAAGAAATTTGGTGCTCTTATCGATCTCTACTGAGGAGCCGTCGATGTTCAGCGGGGAGTGGTCGCACCATGCCAATTCCGGGGGAATTGATGCAGGATTTGTATGATGGGTGGTTGATTATTGGCATGATTTAATGAGTCAAGAGTCTGTTTCTATACTGCATCTCTCTGTGGCACCAGGGTTATATTCAACATAGATCCAAAATCCACAAAATGCGAGGTCATTAACTTTGGACCGAAGAAAGGCTACTCAGAATTTTTAAAATAACAAGACATAGAGAAGCAAAAAACTTAAGTGTCGAAAATGGAACAGTACGGTTTTACATTTCTCCACTATCTGCACCATGTGAAAACACATCTCCTCTGTTGCCTGCTCGTAAGACCAGACTTCCCAATTCAAAGATCTAAAGACTGGATGGAGGTGCAAGATACCATTATTTGATAAAGCTAAAACAAAAGCTAAAGACACATAACACTGACTGATTTAGTTCATTTCCTGTGCGTTCGGTCTCTGCTTGGTGGCGCAATAATATCAGCGCCGGACTCCAGAGCGAAGGTTCCCAAGTTCAAATCCAAGTTGGGTTGTGTGTTGAGCTAGCAACTCGGCCTTGTAAAAACAAGGATAGCTTGCTACGGAAACACCGTCATGATGGTGCCCCGATAACTCCACTGCCGAGTTAAGGGCTATTCTTCTTCTCTTCTTCTGTGAGTTCAATGAAGCCAAGTCTGTAGAGATTATTATTTTAAGTATTGAAGTTATGAGATGGAAGGAATCCTTTAAGACTACCTGGTTCATACCTGCCCACACTTCCTTGTTTTGCATCAGTCCGGTATCCCTTTCTCCCTCACATAGTCATAAATACTCCTTTCATACTTTTGCCATTTTTCTACTGACAGTAACTTGCAGTAACCTAGTAGTACAGCTTTGGTGAGTATATTTGTGCCTTTGCTCTTACATGTGTTTTGTAGCACAAAGAGAGATGAATTTCAATCCCCTGAGCCTTTTCAGCCAAGCCATCTGTCTCTTTCCCAATTAAAGGGACTCTGCTGTGTCTTCATCATCCCCAAAGCACCCAATCATTATTAACATGTGATCCGCCAGCAACTGCAGTAAACCCTCCGTTCTGAGTGAGTGAATCAGGCTGATGCCTGAGTAAGTAAGGTGCTAATGAAGAAGGTAAGTAAAGTGGGTGTGGGGTTATTCTGTAGATAGCAAACTCTCACGTGGCGTTTTTTCACTGCACCACGCCTGTGGAGAATGCAAAGCATGCTCAGTTTTCCAGGTGCTCCCTTGGGTATGACAAGAACAAATAGTGAGATTGAACAAGAGTTTAGAGAATTCCTGCCAACAACAAGAGTTGTGCACGTGATTTGCCCAGTTACTGACCAGACCTGATGGATTTCCTCCCGCTTTATCTTCCAGCGACCGTAAGATATAGGAGCAGAATTAGGCCATTCAGCCTAATTTTCCTCTCTGCAAAGTCTGAGACCCAGTATAGAATGGTACCTTGTCACATTCACATCTATTTCAAGACTAATAGGCCAAATGGCCACCTCCCATTCTTAAAGATTTGTGTTTTATCAGCTTCCAGCAAGGCAACTGTTCTCTGTTACTTCATTCATTAATAACGCATCCCCAAGGCACCCGGCCTCATTCTCTCACCCTTTATCGCATGCATCCGCCCTGCCACCTCCTCTGGAATCTAAACCTAACATTTTCTTTCATTGCCAGCTCTGACAAAGGTCTTTTAAATGTATTGTTGTTTCTCCCCCTCTACAGATGATGCCTGAACTGCTGAGTGTTCAACATCTTGGATTGTTATCACAGAAGATGACCTACTGTTAGGCAGGAGATGTGGCTATTCACGCAGTGGTCACTTAACAAGAGCTCAGGGTGATTACATTCCAAAAACGTCAAAGGCACAATGCTCCACTTGATATAAACTGTCGATTCTGGTTAATGGGGCATATCGGGACCAGTACATTATGGTCCAATTAAGCAGCTGCCCCAATTAGCTGAAGCTCATGGAAAAGTTAAAAAGTTAAAAGAAGTTAAATAGTTAAAAATGTACAACAAAGGTAAACTACTGATTTTTATTACAATACTATAAAACCATGTATTAGTTAAATTCCAAGTTTTTGTTTAGAAAAAAAATAAAATTCCAAGTTTAATTTTAATTCAACAATATACATGAATACAGTCAAACGAAACACTGTTCCTTGGAGCCAAGGTGAAAAACACAGTACCAACAGCACATATCACACCCATGATTATGGTAGCAGAAAAACATACAGTTACAAAAATATTAAAAAAATAATAATTATATAACCCAAGTCTCTGTGTGTCATGTCCTGTAGATTGGTTGTGTATGAATGTTTCTGCAAAAACAGTAAGCAACATTTCCTCATCTCACATAGTCCAGCCACAGAGGAATGCAATCTAGCATGTCTCCGACTGAGGGAACATTGGAGGGCAGCACTGACAGGAGGGGCCAGCCTCCAAGCCAACGCAGACTCCGTTGGCAAGTAGTCAGATCGTAATAGTTATTGATAGAGGAATTCATCCAGATTATGTTGCCTAGTTCTTTTAGTTGATTGAAAAATTTAAAACATCGGTACAGACAGCTAGTGCAATGGCCTGCCTTCATAGAATGCATCCAGTGATTGCATCCCCCAAATCTTCATTTTCATTGTAACATTCAAGATGATTGTTGATACCTTCAAGTTCTTTGTAGTTTCTAATTTGTTGAAGTAGTAAAGTCATTTCATTTTCACTCTTGGCCCCTTTGACATCTCCAAGCCTCGATGCTTGAAACCACTGTGAGAAAAACAGTGCTGAATTGCCTAACTGCTTATTTCCTGCCAGCTATCACTGACAAAAAATCACTGCTTTTTGAACACAAACACAACTGACACAATTTAAAAACTGTTCACCTTAAGCACAGTGTAGCATGTAACGGTCACTTAAATGGACACAACTGACCCTACTCAGGAACTGTTTGGAAACAACCTTCTGTCTCAATTAAGCGGAATAGTATCCAAAATAAATAAAACTGTTTTCTTGATTAGGTTTTGTCCTTTAAGAGTTGTCCCAAATAAGCCGCTGCCCCAATTAATCGATGGGTCAATCAGCTGAAATTCATTGTATTTGCCAAATAAGTCCGATTGTATAGAGTGTCCATCACTGTAGAACCCCATTGCTTCCTACTGAATTATTCTACCTCATCTTAGTGGACATTACAGCACCAGCTAATGACAGTATTATTCCATCAGCAAGCTGAACTGAGATTAGGTTGGTGCGTTTTGAAATCAGTTGTCTATCAAGAGAAAGAGGCTGGGAATGCATAGAGATGGTTCAGACCTCCATTCCATCTTTGCTTCAAAGCAGCAGGCCCTGTAACACCTGAAGTTGGGGCTTCAATAGCCAGCAGGAGTTCAGAACATTTGAAACATAACCTCAAGTTCTTTTTATAGGACTTATGCAATACTTTTCATCAGCCAACAATTCTGAAATATGAACCGATTATTGTCAATTTGTAATTGGTTTATTGTTGTCACATACACAGTGAAAAACTTTGTTTTGCACATCATCCATATAGATCAGTGTAACTACAATTATGTTGAGATAACCCAAAGGGAAAAGCAGAAACAGGATACAAATAAAGTGTTAAAGTTACAGAGAAAGTGCAGTGTAGGTAGACAAATAATGTACAAGAACTATGATGAGACCATAAGCCAATAAGAGTTAGGAGCAGAATTAGGCCATTTGTCTTATCAAGTCTGCTCTGCCATTCCATCATGACCAATTATTTTTAATTGCATTCTCCCACCTTCTTTCCCTTACCATTCAAGCACCTACCAAACTCTCCTTTAAATACCAACAATGGCTTGGCCTCTAGAGTCCTCACTGGCAACAAATTCCACAGATTCCTCACCCTCTGGCCAACAAAATGTCTTGTCATCTCTGTTTTAAAGGGACATCCCTTTATCCTGAAGTAGTGCCCCTGGTTACAAGAGTTTTTACTATTGGAAACACCCTCACCATGTCCACTCTATCCAGTGCCCTATATTCCTCCTCATACTTCTGAATTACACCAAGTACAGGCCCAGAGACATCAAACACTCCTCATGTGTTAAGCTTTTGATTTTTGAGATCGTTCTTCTGAACCTTCTCTGGACTCTTTCCAGGACCAGCACATTGTTTTTTCAAATATGCAGGTAGTTTGAGAGGTCAAGAGTTCATCATTATCATACAAGCGCTCCATTCAAGGGTCCTATAACATCAAGGTAAATGCTGTCCTTGAGCCTGGTGGTGTGTTTTCAAGCTTTTGTGACTTCTACCTGATAGAAGAGGAGAGAAGAAAGAGTAAGGACTTAAGACCATGAGACATCGGAGCAGAAGTAGGGCATTCAGCCCATCAAGTCTGCTCCACCATTCCAACATTCTGATCCTGAATCCCACTCAATCCCATACACCTGCCCTCTCGCCATATCCTTTGATGCCCTGACTGATCAGGAAACCATCAACTTTTGCCTTAAGTATACCCATGGACTTGGCCTCCACCACAGTCTGTGGCAGAGCATTCCACAGATGCACTACTCTCTGGCTAAAAAAGTCTTCCTTATCTCTGTTCTACAAGGTTGCCCCTAAATTTTCAGGCTGCACTCTGTAGTTCTGGATACCCCCACCGTAGGAAATATCCTTACCACATCCTATCTAGTCCTTTCAATATTTGGTAGGTTTCAATGAAGTCCTCTGCATTCTTCTAAATTCCAGTGAGTACAGGCCCAAAGCTGCCAAACACTCCTGTGTTAACCCCTTCATTCCCAGAATCATCCTTGTGAACCTAAAATTGTCATGGTCTCTTCTGGCACCTGGCTATCTTCCTTAGGAATGGGGCCTTAATCACCTCGTTTAGTTCCCAGTCATTGCCAGGTTCCAATAACTACAAACACCTGCTTTCCATCAGCCAATGCAGTATAAGAATCCTGTGACCACAACTAGAAGGTGCCAGTTTGTTGGTCGACTCATGTAGAGGAATGTTGTTCCATGGTTCTTAGGACTATCAGTTCTAAGTCTAGCATCATTCCTGAATTCGCTACTAGAACCAAAACTCCGGGTAAAGACTCCCCTAGCATCCATTCCATGCTTGCTACGATGGTAACGCCTGTTGGTTCAGCCTCCATGCCCGTGTTCAGCACTTGGGTTTGTTTCACCGCCACGTCCTTGCAACAAAAATTGCTCATGAGGTAGATTGAAAAGTCAAGATTTCATCATTATCATACAAGAGATCCATTCAAGGGCCTCATAACAGCAAGGTAGCCAAGGTGGGAGAGGTCCTTGGCTATGTTGGCTGTTTTTCTGGAGCAGTGAGAAGTGCAGACAGAGTCAATGGAGGCCGGCTTCAAAATGATAAGGGAAGTCAGATCTGCCAGACTTTTAAGGACAAGATCTTGTCCTGGAGAACTTGTGCCCTCCACAGCTTGAGCTGTACAACAGAATGAGGTAGATATAGAAGAACAATGATCACTGGTTGAGATTCAGCTGTCTCCTTCAGGCCAAGTACAAAACCTAAGAGGAGAATGACAGATTACCTAAAAGTGAAAGGAGATGGTAAATAATCTTCTAGTAGTCACAGAAGAGCTGGAATGCTAACCTTTTGTTTTGTTCATGAATTACCCACTATGGTGTGCAGGAGGAATAGGTAAGGATAACATACGTGTCATCAATGTCTTTGAAAAAATCTGGCTATTTTGCAAAACTTTAGGGTTTTCAATCCTCTCGAGTAGTTCTTGTTATTTGTCAGAAAATAGGAATAGATTAATTTGACAAACGTCAAATGGTAACTTACTTGAAGCTTATCTAGGATCAAGCTTTTAGTCACCTGATTGAATATTACTTAAAGTGACCCATTTTCAGTCATTGATTGACATGATTCTGCAAAGTACCTAGGGATTATTAAACATGCCATACAAATCCCATGTTTTGTTGTATCATTGCCTGTTATGGCAATTCTAATACACATGAGTGCATTTGAGAATAACATACTGACTGGTGCCATTGATGTATTGCCCTCTTCGCTATCTGGAGATAAAATCTCAACATTGCAAAAAAAAAATCAAAAAATGGTAATGTTGGAAGTTGCAGGCTACAAATCATCCTGAATAACGTGATATGACTGTATCACCACCTCCATGATGAATTGAAATCTTTACACAGATTTTTGCAGGGGCTCTCCAGTGTTGACAATATATAGCTGGAGTGTTTATAACAAAAACTCTGAAATAACCTGGCCTGAAGTAACTTGGCCTGGCATGTAGATGCAATTACTGTACAAAGAAGGTATGCAAATGCCTTTAGTTTCTTAGAAGCTGAAGTAGATTTGGCATGTGACCAAATACGCTAACAAACTTTAACAGATAAACTTTTGAAGGCATCCGGACTGGTTGTATATTGGCCTATTACAGCAATTCCAATACACGTGAGTGTGAGAGGCTGCTTAGGATAGTACACACAGCTCACTACAGCCCTCCTCACCTTTCAAAGTCAAGTCAAGTCAACTTTTATTGTCATTTCGACCATAACTGCTGGTACAGTGCATAGTAAAAATGAGACAATGTTTTTCAGGACCATGGTGTTACATGACACAGTACAAAAAACTAGACTGAACTACGTAATAAAAAAAAACACAGAGAAAGCTACACTAGACTACAGACCTACACAGGACTGCATAAAGTGCACAAAAGCAGTGCAGGCATTACAATAAATAAGAAACAGGACAGTAGGGCAAGGTGTTCAGTCCAGGCTTTGGGTATTGAGGAGTCTGATAGCTTGGGGAAGGAACTGTTACATAGTCTGGTTGTGAGAGCCTGAATGCTTCGTGCCTTTTCCCAGAAGGCTTCTACATAAGGCGCTACCCCAAGAAGTTCGAACTGATCATCAAGGATCCTCATCATGGGTCATGCCCTTGGTCTGCTGTTACTTTTGGGCAGGAGCTACAGAAGCCTTAAGTACCACATAAACAAGTTCAGGAATAGTTCCTGTCTTATAGCTATCAGATTCTTGAACCAACCCGTACAACTTGAGCCATTCCTTAGCAAGGGGAACTATGGACCACCTCTTGATCACCATGGACTTGTTTCTGTTTGCATGAATGTCTTGTTTTGTAGGCCTTTTTCCTTCACTGCATTGAATAATCGGCATATACTTTATGCTCTGTGTGTTGTCTGAACCTATGTGCTGTGATGCTGCAGCAAGCAAGTTTTTTTATTGTACCTGCACCTCACCAGACTTTAAATGTGACAATAGACATCGTTTGCCTTGACTTCCCTCCACTTATATTATGTCTTCCTGCTTATCCCCATCTTCCTCCAATAAACACAATTCCAATAGGATTACTCATTATGCAAATAAGATATTAGTAGCAATATTAACTATTTCCAGTGATACCTTGATTACATAGCTCAGGAATGAAGAGTAGAGCTGAAAAATAATCTCAGTTTAACTAAGCATAAGTTGCTTACTAGGTTTAAGGAATTACCAAATGATATGAAGAAGTGGTGAAGTTTCAGTGCACCATTCTCCATGAAATTGCTTATCTGAATGCACCCTGGCACACAGAAGAAGGGTCTGCATATGTTATTAACTAATAATGCTTGAGATCTTTGTGTAGCAAAGCCTAATTTAACTGTAGTTAAAGTATTTTCACTGATGTGATCCTTAGACCCAAACAACCATGCAACAATACTAAAGTCATTCAGACTTTGTTCACTCAGATCTGTCTTTCTTTGTCTTTTCATATAAATTGATTTTTAAGGATTTGGTCACTGCAATTACTTCTCCAAAATAAGCTGGAAGAGGTGAGCTGCAAATCTACATCTTCGATCCTTCTGGTGGACGTTCAACTATTTGTTCTTCAAGGTAAGGATTTCCAGGATTCAGACCCAACCAAGGTGAAGGAATAGCAATTCATTTCTAACTCAGGAATGTTTGCAGTTGGAGGAGAACTTCAGGGGGTGATTTTTCCATGCATCTCAAGCTCTTGCATGTGATGGTATGGATCACAGGATGATGCAAATGTAAAAAAACAAGGTGAATATTTCCAGAATATTTCATAGACACTACCCACTGTGGCCAGCCTGAGCTGATGGCCAATGAAATGTCTGAAATGGTGTCCCCTAACTACAGAGGTGAAGCTCTATATTAAGTTCTGTGTGGTATCTGCTTCACTATCAGCTTGCTTACAATGACCTGCATTCCCTGTATTCTATGTCGTGCCACAACCATCCAAATCAATGCACAAGGGGCTATGCCATTTCCTCTTTCATCTGTCATTGTCCTGAGTACAATCGTGATCAATACACTTTGAAATTGGTGCATGGCGACGGTAGGAGGTGTTAAGTAAATCATTTAGAATCATGGATTCTCTGTCACTGTCTTAATGATTTGCATATTAATGATGTTCTCATCCTCAGGTAAAAGGGGTGTAATTCTGTGACCTGCAAAACAACTGTCAATTTTGGAATGGCAAGCTCAAAATAAGTCAAACAGGACACAGATGTCAACAGCAGTGACAGAGCACACAATTGATGCCCTCAATCACTAATCTCTGTGACTGAATTTTCCCTACTGTGCTTTTCAATGCTTTGATTTGACACTGAAAGATCACAGTTCAACACAAAAAGAAGTTCTGTGAATACTCTGCTCAAGTTGCACCCTACACATGATGATGTTGCAGGGTGCTCCGTTTGACTTGATGTGACAGGCAAGGCAGGAAAACCATGTGGTTGCCTGCAATATCTGTGATTTCACCATTCACCACCCAGTCTTATCAATGCTTACTGACAACAATAGCGCAATGTTTAATAGTGTAATGTTTAGTAGTGTTAGGTTTTGTAAATCCAGAGCATCAAACTATTCAAAAGAAAATCATCGAGCCAGGGGAAATTGTGTCTAGTTTCATTTTTAGTTTAGTGAGGCATGCACATATGATGTGGTGGCGTGTAGATGTATGCTATTCACGTACTTCTACATATAGCTCATAACTTAATATGTAACCAAATAAAGAGTGCCTAACCAAACAATATATTTACAATATTACTCAAATATTATTGAAATATTAAATATACAACATTCCTCCCTGCGAAGCTATAAATTTCAACTCAATATAGAATGCACCTGAACTTATTACACACACACACACACACACACACACACACACACACACACACACACACACACACACACACACACACACACACACACACACACACACACACACACACACACACACACACTATACTACATAATACAAGTTCGATATGAACATCCACAGCATAATAAATTTTAAATCGCTCTATTCAGGCTGCAAGATTTACTCATTGTGGAGAAATTTTTACTCTTGTGGGATAGTGTCTTTCCTGGCAAGGGGGATCACTCCATTTGGCAGGTGGTATTTGTGGCTGTGAAACAATCTCAGGTTCTGGGGCCTCCTCCATGGTTGTTGTCGGAGTTAGCTCTGGAACTGCTGGAAGTGGTTCTGAGAGCTCTAGATACCTTTCTTCTGACTCTGCTCCTCCTCAACTGATTGATGTGCCAGTTGACGACATTCAGATGACAACAGAGGCAATCCCCACTATGTAGGAGAGTGGTCCAGTTCTGCCCTTAATCTTTCCAAGTACCCACTCTTGATCACCTCTGTAATCCCTCACCAGGACTGTTTGCCCAAGAGTGAAACATCAAAGCTCCTTTTTTGAGGAGCCATCAATTTGTCTCCGCTGTTTGTCCTGCTTACTCATTGTGCGACTGGGTTTGAGAAGATCCAAGTGTGCTGAACCAGCGACAGCACAGTTGGAGAATTGTTGGCTGTGGGGTGTCCTGCATTGCGATATGCAAAGAGGAAGTTGGTGAACTTCTGATCCTGTGTCAGTGTAGTGTGTTCTGCTCCTCATGCGCCATCAATAACTCTCGGAGACTGGAGGTGAACGATAGGCTTTTATTAACAGCAAAAGGGAGCACAACATCTCGAAGACTGAGGGAGGAGCAGTGCCCCAATCGCCTTTATGCAGGGGTCTGTGGGAGGAGCCACAGGAGCAGTCAGCAGAGGACGTGTCCAGACAGGTATACATAGTTTACCACAGCTCACATTGGTTGCAGTGTGTTCTTTAGATTCTGGACAAACCTTTCCACCAAACCATTTGTAGCAGGGTGGTATGGTGCAGATGTAATACGTCTTATTCCATTCATTTTCAGGGATGACAGAAACTGTTCCACAGCAAACTGTGATCCTTTGTCACGGAATAAGTGTTCTGGAACACCAGTCCCTAGGAAGATGCTTCTCAGCACATCAATAGTGTGCAAGGCTGTAGTGGAGTCTACTGGGGACACCACAGGCCATTTTGTAGCTGCGTCCACTACTACCAAATAATGTGTGTCCATGAATGGTCTCACAAAATCTACATGAATCCTCTGCTAGGGCAATGCAGGCCATTTGCAGGGATGAAGGGGCATTGCTCTTGGCATCTACGGGTTGTGTTGGCAAGCCACTCAATCTGCTGATCTGTCCCAGGCCACCAGACAAAGCTTCAAGCCAACACTTTCACTTTGACCATCTCTAGGTGACTGGCATGTAGTTCCTCCAACACTTCAGCTCTCAGCCTGGATGGTACAAGATCCCCACATAATGCAACCCTCATCAAGGGAAAGTTTGTCCTGGCACTGGTAAAAATTAGGGAACTGGAATTTCTCCTCTACATTCCAGCCATTTTGGGTGGCCATGTAGACCTGAGTCTTTTCTGGTTTCCCCTTGGGATCATTACTGCTATAGTAAAGGGACTCTCAATTTGCATTAGGGATAATATGTCAAGGTGTGACCTCTTTTGAAAATCTTTCAGGTATTTCCTTTTCCAAGGGTATACAGAACAATCCATCAGTATTCCCATGATTAGTTGTCCTCTTGAATTTGATCTTGTAATTGTGGCTTACAAAAATGGAGCCCAACTCTTCATTCTGTGGCTGCTGTTAGCCGAGCACCCTCTGTGGATTGAAAATGGACACCAGTGACTGATCATCGGTAACGAGGGTAAACTCTCTCCCATACAAGTACTGGTTGAAATCTTTTACACCCCAAGCCAGACTCAAGGCCTCTCTGTCAATCTCTGCATAATTTTTCTCTGTAACAGTAAGGGAACGTGATGTAAATTCTAAAAAGGATGGCGACTTTAACATGTCCTTTGGCCTTGGGGTATCCACTACTGCTTGAATTGTCTCAGCACACCTGTGTAATTCTTGTATATCAATGGCGTCACCTCAGTGAGTGATGCTTGATTTAAAGAATTCACGCTCGTTGTACTGTGTTCAGAGCCCATAAGCTTCAAATCTTTTTAACACTGTCTTGAGATTTTGGAGATGTTCCTTGTTATCCTCACTGGTAACAATGAGGCCATCCAGGTAACACTCAGTGTCTGGGCAGCCTTGCAGCACCTGGTTCAGAGCTTTCTGCCAGAGTGCTGGTACAGAGTTCAGCCTCCATAAATAAGCCTATTATAGCAATAAAGCCTTTTTCTGGGTGTTTGTGGTGAGAAATACTTTGGAATCTCCTTCCATCTCCATCTGTAGATAGGCCCCAACTACATCCACTTTGTTGAACTATTTCTCTCCAGAATGGTTTGCAAAGAGATCCTTGATCCTGGGCAGAGTGTATTGATCTACTTTCATTACTGAGTTGATGGTGACTTTAAAATCACCACAGATCCTGACAGACTTATCCTTCTTGGCTACTGGGACCACTGGCTTCACTCAATCTTCGAAAGAGTTCTTTCAGCCTCCATGTGATCAAGTTGACTGGCTACTTTATCACAGATAGTATATGGAACTGGATGGGCCTTATAAAACATGGTGCGGCCTTTTCATTTAACACTATTTTACCCTTGATACGCTTGAGTTTTCCATTGCCATTCCTGAACACTGCTGTGGCATCATCCAGTAGGTTTCTTAATTTGCTTTCAGTTGACTATTGTAGGGGATGTGGCATGCAAATGGTGGCTGGATCTCCAATCAAGTTGTGGTTGTCTCAAGCCAAGCATGGCCCCACAATGCTGTTCCTCCTGCTCTTACCAGTACAAGCCATTGAGGCTTGTTGGTTGTGGTATTTCACTGTTATGAATGTCATTTTCACAGGAGTTATCTTTTCACCAGTATAAGTTCTTAGTTTTGGAAGATCTGCAGACTTCAGTTCAGTAACTATGAAATGTTGTTTAATCTCATTTTGTGGACAAAATGTTCACATTATAAATCTTAAGGCTACCCAAACCTGTGTCACTTTCATCATTATCAGATTTTACGTCAACGGCATACAGATTAGTGCACTGTTTGAAACTGAAGTTTGACTTTTTATCTTTTCTCTTTCTTGTGCAGTCCAGTTATTTTTGTCTGCCTGACATACTCATTGTTTGTGTCCTACTTTGTAGTGGGGTGTAAGGGTGTCCAGGGAAAGGGGCTTGCTGTGTCCATTCTGGGGCAGCTCATTCACCTTTGGTCCCCACTGGAAACTCGGCTCTCACCTGTGGCTCCAAGTAGTGTTTGCATGCAACAGCGACCACACCTGGTACAACACTTTGACAGGTGGGCTAAACCAGGAGAGGGCAGCCAATGACATCATACTCCCATGAATTAGGGACATGCCTGTCCCAGCATGCAAGATCAGCTCTGGTGGACTAGGTGGATGAGATCTACAGTGTAATCCAACAGCCAAAAAGGCAATATTGCAATGCTCCATGGAGAGTGAAGGGATAGAAGACAGCATGGTCATCCACTGTAATGAAGGAAGATCTCAGTTTGTGATGCTTGCTCATACCACTGGACTTGGACTTTTGAGGTGAAGATAGTGGAAATGCTCCAATGCAATGGATTTTCCACTTGAAAAACTCTCCCGTACATGTTTCCTATCATTGTTGGACATGACGGAAAACCATCACCACTTTATAGCATTTTCTGGGAAAATTTGTCTTTAAACCTGCATTGATCTGGTGTATGTGAGCCCCTGTCTCAAAGGTAACACAATTCTGTTTAGATGTGGCAATTTTGTTCATGCTCTTTCTTCCCTGAATATAACTCCTTGGCAGCGATTTCCATTGATACAATGATCTCCACTGCTCTTTTAAACTTGAGTTGTGTTTCAGTTAGGAGCTGTTTTTGAAAGCTTTCTTGTTAGATTCCACAAAATAACCAATCTCCCAGAGCATCATTAAGCATATCACTGAACTGACAATGCTCAGACAACCTCTTCAATTCAGCCACATATGCTGAAATGGACTCCCCTTCCTTTTGATTCTGTTTATGAAGCTTAAAGCATTCTGCAATCAACAATGGTTTTGGTTCTAAATGTTCCTCATTACTTTCATGATATCAGCAAAGCTAATTTCATCTGGTTGAGTTGGAGCAGCTAAACTTTGAAGTAAACTGTATGCCTTTCCACCCAATGCATTCACCAAAACTGCTACTCACTTTTCATTGGCTGTTTCATTTGCTTCAAAATACTCCTCCAGTTGCTCAGTATACAATATCCAGTTATCTCTTGTGCAGTTGAACGCATCTATCTTTTAGATGTAGCTAGCCATTTCAGCTTTTTTTAATTTATTATTACTATCCGGTACTTACTGTTTATGAACCCTTGAATTTCATCCATTTTCTGCCTTTTTTTTTAACTTGACTGTTTCTCTCCTCTTGTGAAGAAAGTACGCTGTGCTTTTTTTAAGAGCTCAAATGTCTTGCTGCACTTCAACAGAAAGGCATTTGTCTCGGGTTCATCTTAAAACTTGCTCATCACCACCGTTATGTTTTGTAACTCCAAAACATAAAATTAATCAACAGAAAAACACAGAGTTGGGGATGATGTGTCTTGCTTCATTTTTACTTCAGTGAAGCATGCACATATGATGTGGTGTCATGATGATGTATGCTATTCACATACTGTTACATATAACCTGTAATGAATTATGTAAGTTAACAAAGAATGCTTAACAAAACAATATATTTACAATATTATTCAGATATTACTGAAATACTAATTAGACAACAGGTAGTCATGCCGTTTCAAAAGAATCTGTACAACACAATCATGATGGACACATTTATAACTGATTAAGCTGAGGAAGCTAATGATATATCTGGTCATTTACTCTGGTCACAGAGAAAATAATATCATACTTAACACATTTAAGAAGAACAAAGTTAAAGTTAGAAAGAAACACAAAATAGTGAAGCAAGGATATTAACCAGTACATCAGACCTCTATTTTTAATATATGGATTGTAAATTTTAAACTGCATGATTGATTACTATCTGAACAGGTTGTGAAATTATTATTTGTATTCCTCTATGCATCCTAAACTGATAATTATGAAATTATTAAGAGTGCAGGATCTAAGAATCATTTGGTAGATAGGTGAAGAATACTGGTAAGGATCCAATGATGTGCTTGGGAAAGGGGCTCCAGGGTGACAGTCCTAGAGGAAAAAAGTACTTTATGATCCAGCTTGGGCCAAGGGAAATTAAAAATCCTCTTGTCAGGCAAATTCACCGGAATGCTGTTAGACATTAGGTACTCCAGTACAATCTTATGTTGCCATCCCAAAGTCTGCCATACTCATCCCAAGCTCTCACATCACACTCCCTAATCCGTGGAAGTGAACCCCTGATCTGTTAAACATAATTTCTGTTTTACATCAGCAGAGCCAATGCTGGCAGTGGTTAATTCATTCAGTGGGTATCTGGTTATAATTTCTTCCACATTTAAGATCATTCCATCTTGAAAAAACAACCTGGCCTGCGTTGAGTTAGATGGCCTTGGCTTGGGGCCTATTGTAACATCTATGTGGTAGAATTTTATCAGAAAAGGCACAGAGCAGGATTAAATCCCTCAATGCCAAAATTGGTAGGTTTGCTCTGAGAACTCTATGGATATGAAGAGTTAATGCACAATGACTTTCAACAATGTGCAACTTATATCTAATTGCTACTTCCAAAATAAGCTATTCACAAATGTGTAGCCTGCAGGTGGTGTGGGCTGTTCCCCTGGAAACAGGCCATCTTATAAAAACTGCATTGGCAAGGCATAATCTCAGGGTGTGAAACCCAGCACAAGGAACTGGCAGCAGTCAGCTGAAGAGACTTTAAATTAACACCATAGCTTGCACTGAATCTCTCCCATCCCACCCGATTGTGACCCTGAACTTTCCCACTCCAACAGTCGCTAACAAGCACAGCCTTTACCAATGCCACAACCTGGCTGGCTGTGTTCTGATTTCCACCGTTTCTCACTAACCCTGCCCCTATCCATTCCCCAGGTCTTTCTCTGGACTAGATGAAGGAAAGATCATAAGCACTTTGACCATGCAGTGCTAATTCTATTGTACATAGCAACTTGGATCTCCATCAGAATAGATTTTGCACTTCATGAGCCCTTTCTTGAACCTATATCAGGTGCTCATAGGTTTAACACTCCATTCCCAGCACCAAAGGATTTCAAGGCCATGGCTACCAGTCTCTGATTTGCATTGGGATTGAGGAACATTTGTATACATCATGGATCAATGGCTAATTGATTGGACTGGTTACTTAAGCAGAACTTGGAGGGCTATTAATTTGGGTTTTAGCAGCAGCCAGAGTTTTGGAGAGTGTAAGAAAACAGTTAAAATACAGTTTAAATCAAAGCATGTGTTTCTGTAGAATGGAGTGCATGCAGAAGGTTAAATGCTAAAGGTAGTTTATCATGCCCAAGGGACCAATATCACTGCTATTTTGCCACTTGCTTGGCAATGTTCTACCAAAATATAAAACTGCATGGTTATGCATTTCCTAAAGGCCTAATTTTGTCTGATTAATTGATTTTTTTTCACTCTTGAGAGAATCTCAAGGCACATATGTAGCTATAATTCAGGTGGAATAAAAAGCGGATGTCCTCTGAAACATGTTCTCTGAAGCTCAACTTTAACTTTCTTGTTCAGTTGTATGAAATGCAAAATGACTGTTTAAATATTTTATGTGGACTGATTGGAAGCTTTATGTCACCATGATGATACGTGCCAAATTCAGCCCGGTGACTGGGGACTAGGAAGGCAGCAGTACTGTAATTTCCTTTGGGAACAATAAAGTAGCAATCTATCTCCTGGACAGAAATAAATTTTTGAAGTTTCTGAAAGAGTCATATTATAACGAAAACCAGTTGATCCTTAATGCATGATTGTTATGCTGCTTCATATATGGAAATCTCCATACATCCTCCTCATGTTTAATCTTATGCATTCAATAAATCTCAGCTACCAAAATATGTCATGAGGAACGCCCAATTCTCCTCTAGTGTCAGGACCGTATTTTTCTATATGAATACAATACCAACTGTTTGCTTATTGCATTATCTGAATGTATCTACTTTTGAGTCATAAATCTTGACAGGATGAATACAAATAGTGTAACTGAGTTCTGACATCATAAGCATTCAGTTAGTGATCTAATAACATATTTGGTACAACAAGAGCAAAATGTACCATCAATAAATGAAGTCTATGTGATTAATGATAGGTAACTTGATGTGAAAATGACGTACATACGGTGTACATAAGCAGAGTCAGAATCAAAGCCCCAAAAACCTGACATTGTTTTGAGGGGCTGAGGTAAGTGGTAACTAGCCATTGCTTCTTGAAGACTGCCCACAATCTTCTTAAGAGCTGTAGTCCTCTGGCAATTCATTTCCCTTATAATCACAAGAGGAGAAGTTCGTGTCAAACTAAGGTGATCAAAGGCTGATAGGTTTGTCTGATTTAATCTCAGATTTTTAAAAAAGTAACCCCATAAATGTAGATCTATTGGTTGTGACCTTTCAAAATTCCCTCAATTCTGGAAAGTTCCTAGTGATTTGCAGCTAGCTAAACCACACGTGAAGGCCAGGAGTTGATCACCTCTTGAGTTGGTCAGAGTCGACCATGGATATTCTAGATACACAAGCCTGGGCAGTACAATATGGAGAGCAAGCTGTTGCCCATGTAGCAAGATGCCCCTCTCCACGCATCTGATGAACACAAAGGAACAGCAGAGACTGATACAGTTTGGCACCAGCAGTGTTACAGGAGTTGCCAGTCAGCATTGAACTCAATAGAGGACTGCTTTCGGGACTCCAGCTCTGGATTTTTCCCTTTGGACTTACTCCAGAAGGTCTTCCCTCTGAGTGGGTATAGCCACAAGGCAGCAGAGGTTTGAGATCAGAGTTTTCCTTCTCCTAGGTGAGCTGCCAACCAGTAACCCGCCTTTGCCCCTTCTCCTGTCAGTAGAAGTGGTTCCGCCAGACTTAGTAGCTAAGCCATACGTGAAGGCCAGGAGCTGGACTTGGTTGTCAGAGGCTACTTGAATCGTATGTCATAAAGAGCTTTTAACAGGCAGTGGGAGCTTGTCCCCACTACTACTCCCAGCTATAACAGCCTTAAGGAACAAAAAGTTTACCACACATAGCCTATGCTAGCGTGGATATATGACTGACTAACCAACAGAAAGCACAGGGTTGGGTTAGATTCTTTTCAGATTGGCATAGTTAGTGGGATGTCATAGGATCAGTGTTGAGGCCTCAAAACTTTCCATCTTATTACAATGGTGAGGATGATTGGACAATATACTGTACATTGTGGCTAAATTTGTTAACAATTCAATAATAGATGAGAAAGCAAGTTGTAAGGAAGATGCAAAGAGTTTGCAATGGGGTACAGATAGATTAAACAAGCACAGGATAATGAAGCAAAGCATGAAATTATCCGCTTTTGTAGTAAGTATCAAAAGGAAGACTATTGTTTAAATGAGGCAGACTACGCAATACTGTACAGCCACTGTACATGGGGAAATCCGTGCTGAATACAGACAGCAGTTATAAAGTGGATGGTGTATAAAGGTTGGAAGCTTGCTACAGTTATATAAGGTGTTCATAAGGACTCTATTAAAACTAACCACCTTACTTAAATATATATACATCTGCATTGAGAGCGGCTGAGAGAAAGCTCATTAGGACGAAAGGGTTGATTTATGAGAAAAGTTGAGTGGTTTGGAACCCTATTTAAGGTGTAAGTTTTTCTTATTGAAGGTGAAGAGCTGGAAAAGCTGAATGCTGGAAGAATCTAGAACTAAAGCACTAGGTATCAGAATAAGGCATTACTCATTGAAGACAGAGATAAGGAGAGTTATCTTCTTTTAGAGGGGTTTGAATCTCTAGAGTTACACCAGTGAGGCATGAAAGTGAATCATTTAGTAAACTCAAAGACAAGATAGATTTTTGATTTATTGGAGAGGCAGGGGTTATGAGAAACTGTCAAGAAGAGGGAGCTGAGGCAAAAGTCGGATCAAACATGACTTTGATGGTCCAAGTCTCGTTCTGAAGCAGTAATACATTCTAAACACCTACTGTATGCTTATGTGTAGATGGTTATACTATCTTTTTGTTAAAACCTGACATTGTCAAGGATTCCCAAGGATGCATTAGTTCTATTCAGTCTGATGAAATATTTCTCTTTACTTCCTACCACTCAGAACTTGCATTCACAAGGTAGAAAGTGGGCAATATTAAAATGTTGAAAGATAGAACCAGAGACAAAATCAAATAACCAATTCCTTTCTTCATGCTGATTTGATCTTACTCAGTGAAAAAAAAGACAAAACAAAGATCAACTTTGAAGCTAATATTGAGATAAAAATCTGCCTTGGTCCAGAATCAAATCACCCTTCTGTTGTACACTCTGCTCGGCATCCAGCTTCACTGGGATCGGCAACGGGTTACCGATGTAATACCGAACATCTTATCTTCTGCTCAGGGCCCTACCTCTGCCAGGGTTTTATGGAGGAGGAATAGCTTGATAGAGGGACGGAGGAAAGAAATAAATAGAAGCAATTCATTCTTACCCTGAGGTTATTGAGGAGAAGCAGAGGGTAAAGTGAAGGGATTATTGTTTACACATAGGCTCATTGACATTTTTGTAAAGTACACGTTGAACTGATTTATTTGATGTTCAGCAACAACATTGATTCCGGCACTTGGGTAAGCTGGTTGGTGGGGTGTGACCGGTGTCAGTAGCTTCTGGCTGAGTTCTTGGACGAGACCGCAGAATTATCATTGGATCTTGGGCCTCTTGCTTTCGTTGAAGGTTGGTGACACAGCACTGGATTTGGATCTAAAATCAGAGCAGGCCAAAAATGACAGCAGAGTATCTACCACGCACTTATGGGTTTCGTTTTATTTTTTTGTGCAGTCTTTCAGTTCCCAAAATGACTGGGGAACATATTCCCAGTGACAAGGCACAAATGGGAAAAACCAATTGGCTCATGCTAGTTCATCCAACTCAATAAACTCTGCTTCCCCTCCTCCATTTATTCCATAGACATAAGGAAGTCTGCAAATACTGTAAATCCAAAGCAACATACTCAAAATGCTGGAGGAACTCAGCATGGAAAAGAGGAGGAGGGTCTCTGCCCGAGACCTCAACCATTTAGTCTTCTCCATTGATTCCATAGATCTGCCATCTGTAAAAATATTCAAAATTATACTTCAGTTGCCTTTTATTTAATTTATTATTGAAAGAATTAAGAGCTGTAGGGAACAGACACAAAAGTGGAGTTGAAGTTGGCACATACCAGTCATGTTCATATTGAATGCCAGGACAGGTTTGAGGGTACAAGTGGTTTACTGTTTCTCCCATTTCCTTGTGTTCTTATTAAATGTGCTATACTCACTGTTTAAGTGGCATAGATGGGCAGAGCGATTCTGAATGAAAGGAACATTCAAGTGTGGGTTGAATGGTAACTGGTAAACTAGCATATCTTTCCACAGATTCCGCTTGGCTGACTGAATTCTCCCAACACATTTGTTTTCGTTTCAGTGTGCTTAAGATCCGATGACTTCAGGAAAGCAGCAAATAAACGGTTGATTCCCCAGCCCTTCTCCGTCCTCATAACCTGGAGTGGAGATCTTTTCATTTATTGTTGGTGCCACCTAAGAGGTGAATTTTACTCATGATCTCTCCTCTGCTGTTCAAATGCTAGTAAAAATACAAAAGAGGTGAAAAAACGGAATGCATTTCTCCCAAGATTTTACCTTACAAGTGTCCTGTAAAGGAAACAGACTGGGGGTATTAGGGGCAGCAGAAAGTGAACACCCGCCAATTCATGCAATGTGTTGCTTTGCTATGAACTAGGAGGGGATAGAGAAGTGGGAGTGCTGGATATCAGGGGTTTTGGCCATTATGACAACTCTGCCTCAGTATTTTGTTGGTATTGATTTTGAACCAGCTTTGAGGAGACTTGAAGGAGCATCTCTTTGCGACTCTCCTCCCGATTATTTCCTTGGCTCTCCATCCATCCCTATCCAGCCCTTTCCCCTCACTGAACCAGCAAATCATAGATCCCCAGTTTACTGAACCAACTCACACAAACTCACCTCATCTCACTTCTTTGTATTAAAGTGACAACAACAAGCAAAAATGAAAATTTAATTTCTTCTTAAATGCCAACTTCTGGAGTGATAGTAAACCCTGCAATTTCCTTGGACTACTGCATTCTCCAGCATTCCAGCTTAGCATATCATTAAGTGTTTGAATCCTGGAGCCAAGCTCTAACTGCCATGCACACATTGCTTAATCAGAATTTGTTTTTTTTTTGGTGTTTTTGAAGACCGTATTTCATGCTTCATGCTCATTAGTGCAACCCCTGGCGTACCAATGATATGATAAACTTTACAGTGTGTTAGCAAAAAGGCCCTTTACAGGAGGAAATTGAACAGACGCAGATGGAATCGACAAGCGTGAAATTCTCAATAAAGCTTAATCATCACTATCCGAGACCTACGCAGTCAGGGTGTGAAGCAGACCCAATGTGATTTTCCTTCCACTAAAGGCTTCTGTGTCTTGTTTTATATAAAAAAAATACCCCTTATTGTTTTACGTTGGAGAAGTTCTAAAGATATGATGAGGATTACTTTTGGCAATGTGCATGCTTTACATCTAACTGCAAAGTTATTCATAAATCTTGATGGGGCTGAGGCTGTAATCCACGCAGATGAACGAAATGGGGAGCACCCGTTTGTAGGTAAGCATGTCTACTATGGACGAGAAGGAGAGAAAGAATGGGCACTTAGGTAGCACCTCATCAAAACTGTCATTGTACTGTGCCTGCTATGCGGATAAGTACAGCTGCCATTTTTCACACTGTAACGCTCCACAGAAAACAATGGGACAAATGATCATTTCTGGGGTTGCTGGAGGAACCTCGGGCAGCTGGATGGCTGAACATGTAAACACCAAAACATTGTGTGGACTGCTAAATTTCATGTGAGAAAGCACAAACTGCTTGTCACCTCTGGAACCAGTGCAGAGCTCATTTACACAATTGTACGAAGCTTTGCTCGATAGATTGCAATCCTCATTTCCACATGCTTCTAGGAATTTTATGCCGGTTATTCAGGCAAGAACATGAGGAAAGCTTCTTCTTCTGCATGCAGAAGAAAAAGTGAAACCAGCAATGCATTTCTTTGGAAGTAATCTTCCACTGAAGATGAGAGTTTGTCCAAAGCAAAAGTATGAAGAATATGGAGGAAGGTTAAGAATAATATTAAAATAATATTAAGAATAGCACCAAATTGCTAAATACATTAAAATTTCAATTCCTGATAGAAACACTTACTTACGCAAAGGAGGAGAAAACAGTAATGTCATGTCCACTTGCTGTACCCTACTGAAATCTGTGTGTCTCTGAGGGACATTCATTAGAAGAATTTCCATGGCTGCACTGCACTAGCTGCCAGTAACAACCTGGTTAGTAATGTCATATTTTGCAAACATTTCCATACAGGGGAAGGTGATTCACTTAGTCCAAAATACATTTCCAACTTCAGCAGTTCATCTGAACTTTTCACAAGTTTTTCCTGTTTCTACCTTTCTTTGATCAGTTATCTTCATAAACGGAGTTTATAACTATGTTCCTTTTGGAACTGTTTCAGTATAACTGTCAGTTAGAGTCTAGTCCACAGTACTGTTAACTAACACGGTGTTACTTTAACAGATCCACACCTTGCTGATACATGGATTCCAGGGTGATTCCAGCTTTCCACCCTTTTTGTGTGAAACTGCATGGCAAATACTGCCAGAGTACTGTCTCTCAATGTTTTCATCGGACTTCTACCGGTGTCACTCAGATTGGACAGGGAGTCTAAACCCTGAATTATTTTTAACCTCACGACCATCGGGTCAAAGTAAGGAAGAAGAGCTGAGCTAAAGAATGGAAGAATATCCTGATAGCATGTGGTGTAGGATGGGAGATGGCTCGTATGAGGCACGCATGCCTGCTTATGTCTGAATGGCTTGGTATGTGCTCTTAAGCATGGAAGCGTTATTGTCACTTTAGATCAGAACTAATTTAGCACAGAGGCAGACTTTGTGGGTTGTGGGTTGTCTAACCAACTCAGCTAAACCATCCCAAGTGCCCTGATAGAACCTTTCACTTCACTCTTTGGTTTCAAAGTATTTCCAGATCCGCTGCATGGCGTTGCCTCTGAACTAGTTGTAATGATAACTTGCATGGCAAATATTGTCAGCGTTCGGAGCAATCAGCGCGACCTATCTCCACAGGCCACACACTGATGATGACGGATGGTGCAGTGGAGGAAATGTAGGCATTTGTCTTTTCTAAGCAGCAAGACTCACTTAAAAAGGAAATTAACAGCAAATATATGCCATGAAACTTAATTTAATTTTGCAAATTTCAGGACAGTCTTTGGGGGTAGTTAGGTAGTGAAAGGGCCTGGGAGTGATGTATGTTCTGCAACAAAGCCCGGGCTCCTACTCCCTTTCATTGCAGAATAAAGCACGGTACATTTTCCAAGACGTGGTGTGCGAGTGCCTGACAAAAGCTCTTGCCTGAACACTCGTTGCAGGCTGAGAGTTTTGTGTGACTTGTGTCAGGATGACTGATGGTTGCCGTGGTACTGTCGCAGCTGCACGTTTCCTCCACGACAGTCCTGGGGAGAAGGGATGGAGCACTGGGTTGGAACAGGCTGTTGCACTGAGGAGTCAGTACGTATGTGTGGCGACAAAAGACAATTGGCCTGACCTTCCCTGCCCTGTCCCAGCGATTGCCTAAGCTTCAGAGTAAGTTAAACAAATACGGTAGCATCTGCCAGGAGCTGACCTTCCTGAGTGTTTCCCCCCACCTTCTCCACCCCCACTCCACCCACCCCAACACTACCACACACCCCCTACCCCACAACACTTTTCTTTCTGCAGCCGACTTGATTTGTTTTACCGATTAATCCTTGCCAAGCTCAGGAAGTGGATGTAATCAATGGTTTCATTCCAGGCAAGGCATTTGCTACAGATCAGGGAATGGCGAGAAAGGCACATAATCACGCATTATGTACACCACTTTGCCAGCATTTTGTCCCAGTTGTGCTGATTCTTTGGTTGTTGTTCCTATTATTGCATAATTTGACCAACTGAACGATGTGACATTAAGGAAAGGGCCATCTCTTCCTGAGGAACAGGCATCCTGTTGGGCCGCAGCCGAGGTGAAAAGGACCCTAGCCAGGGTAAACCCACGCAAAGCTGCAGGCCTGGACGATATACCTGGTCAGATGCTGAGGGACTGTGTGGCCCAACTAACAAAGACCATTACGGACATCTTTAATATCTGAAACAGTCCACTGTACCTGCAGCCTTCAAGGCAGCCATTGTTGTGGCATGAATGAAATCACCGGAGAGAGAGTTTCTGGGAAATACAAAGCAGCTTCTTTATTTGACAAAACAAGGTACAGCAGGTATCGTCATACCAAGTTGCTTTCAGTGGAAAGGTCTGCTGCCCAACGTGGGGCTCGATATTTATTTGCTACACACACAAAAGACAATTCCATATTTACAAAGTATAGACAATGCTTTCTTTTGAAGCTACATACAAACTTCACACCTCCCAATTACACCCATCCCACCGGCGCCAGCAGCGTCTGGACTGGTATTCAGGAATCCATTGTCCCAAAATGAATCCACAATACATTTATTTGGTATTTTATGTGCTTAACATGAAGGACAATCCATATTTACAAAGTATAGATAATGCTGTCTTTGAAACTACATGCAAACCTCACACCTCCCGGTTTACATCCATCCCATAGACACCAGCAGCATCTAGACTGGTATTCCCCATAGGCACCAGCAGCGTCTGGACTGGTATTCCGGGATTCACAGCTTTGAGGAAATGCATTGTTACAAATGGACTGGGATTCACAGCTTTTAGGAAATGCAATGTTACAAACTAAAAATTGTCAGGGAACAGAACACTGGTGGCCGAAGCCATTTGCTAAGTGTGAATGACCTAAAGCCGAAAATTACTCTAACAGCCATCAAAATTCCAGTGCCCAAGAGGGCAACGGTAACTGGCCTAAAGGATTACCACCCAGTGGCACGATTTCAGAAATCATTCAGTTCTCCAAGCAGCTGATAATGGATCATATATAATCGACCTTCCCGCTATATAGGACCTTTTCCAGTCCATCTTCCACTCCAACCAGTAGAGAGATAATGCCATAGCCTCAACCCTCCACTACATTTTGTTCTGCCTCGTACACCAGGATATCGTTGATTGACTTCACCTTGGCATTTATGCAGAGGCTGGTAGGTAAGCTGTCCTCAGTGGGACTCAACATCCCTCTCTGCAACTTCTTGACAGGAAGACCCCCGTCAGTCTGAGTTGGCAGCAACATCTCGAGCTCCATCATGCGAAGCACTGGTGACCCCAGGGCTGTGTGCTCAGTGCCTTACTGTTCACGTTGCTGACTCATGACTGCACAGCCAGATTCAGCTCAAAGCGCATCATCGAGTTCACTGATAATACAATACTAGTTGGCCTCATCAGCAACAATGGTGAGTCGGCATACAGAGGAGGTGGAGAGGCTTGTCAAGGAGTGCAAAAATAACAAGCTGAGTCTCAACATGGACAAGACAACAGAGGTGACTGTGGACTTCAGGAAGGCACATGTCAACCACTTTCCGTTGCACATCAATGGCTCTACTGTGAAGAGGGTGAAGAGCACAAAGTTTCTTGGCGAGCAAATAATGGATGACCTAACCTGGACCTGCAACGTTTCCTCACTAGTCACAGCAGCGCCTACACTTTCTGAGGAGATTGAGGCATGCAAGGCTCCCGGCCTCCATTCTAACAACTTTCTACAGGAGCACCATTACGAGTGCCCTATCTGGCTGCATCATTGTGTGGTATGGAAGCTGCAAGACCCTACAGAGGACAGTATAAACCACTGAGAGGATCATTGGGGTCTTCCAAACCAACCCCCCCCCCCCCCAATTTGAGAAATGTACCAGGAAAGTTAAAGGGCCAAAAACATTGTTAAGGATGCCTACCACCCATCCCACAATCTCTTTGACCCACAACCATCAGCAAACAGGTACAGAGTATCAGAACTAGAGCTGCAAGACCAGGTAACAGCTTCTTCCCTCAGGCTGTGAGACTAATGAATACCCTGCCACCATGGAGCTCTCGTCACAGTATAGTGAGCTGTTTACTGTTCATCTGCGCTACACTTTACAACGTGCATTTTGAATGATATTATAGTAACTTTTTTATAGTATAATATTTTGGTTTATGTGCTGTGTGTGATATATGTTGTGTGGGTGCACTGTGGCCTGGAGAAACATTGTTTTGTTTGGTTGTATATATGTAGAGTCAGATGACAATAAACTTGAACTTGTATGCTTCATGGAGGTGGACCAGTATTAAATAATATAGGCTAAAAGAAGAACAGATTGGACAGAAAGGCCATCCCTTTCCAATGTCAAAACATATCAGTGGTACAAGGAAATCCAGCCCCAACTGATGTAACTAATGAATCGAAATTGCAGCATCGATTTGCACAGTTCCTGGTATCTCTGTCTCTCATGGGTTCTTTATGTGTGAGCACTTTACTGTTCCATGGAGGCTGGTGTCGGTATTTTTATACTATTTAACCAATCATAACAACATTCAAATTACTCCATTCATTGTGTGCTTTGTGGCTTTTAGCTTATTTGCATTCAGCTCCATTCTCTGTATAATTACACTACTTCTTGATATTTGCCAATGGAAGTTGTGTGTTTATAAGGTTCAAAGGAAATTAAGTTCTCAGTGTGAGGAGTTTATTTACAGTGTCTTCTTGTTTAATTATTTGCAAAGGATCATTTAGCCTCAAGTCATTAACACTAGGTAAAGAGGCAAATTAAGAAATAAGACCGTAAGACCTAGGAGCAGAATTATGTCATTTGGCCCATCGAGTCTTCTCCGCCATTCTATCAAGCCTGATTTCTCCCTTTCAACTTCATTCCCCTGCTTTCACCTTGTAACCATTGACACCCCGATTAATAAAGAGCCTAGTAACCTCTGCCTTAAATATACCCAAAGATTTGGCCTGCACAGGCATCTGTGGCAAAGAACTCCACAAACCCACCACCTTCTGGCTAATGAACTTCTTCCTCGCTTCTGTTCTAAACGACGTCCCTTAATTCTGAGGCTGTACCTTTTGGTCTTTGACTCCTCCACTATAGGAAACAACCTCTCCACATCCACTCTATCCAGACCTTTTAATATTTGATAGGTTTCAATGAAATCCCCCCCCCCCCCCATTCTTCATCAAGCCATCAAGAGTTCCTCATATGTTAACTCTTTCATTCCTGGGATCATTCTCGTGAACCTCCTCTCGGTCTTTTCCAATGCCAACCCAACCTTTCTTAGGTCATCATGATCATCACTACGTACAGTCTCATATGACACAGGTGAGCGTGTTCTTTCTTATAAAAGAGTCCCAAAGCTGCTGACAATTCTCCAAGTGCAGTCTGACCAATGCCCTGTAAATCCTCAGCATTACATCCTTGCTTTTGTATTCTAGTCCTCCCAAAATGAATGCTACAATTGCATTTGCCTTCCTTACCATTGATTCAAACTGCAATTTAACCTTTAGGGAATCCTGCACGGGAACTCCCAAGTCCCTCTGCACCCTGATTTTTAAAAATTTTCTCCCTATTTACAAAATAGTCCTTCTTCCAAAGAGCATGACCATGCATTTCCCTACACTATATTCTATCTGCCACTTCTTTGTCCATTCCCCCAATCTGTCTAAGTCCTTCTGCAGACACATTGCTTCCTAGACACTACCTGCATCTTCATATCAGTTGCAAACCTGGCCACAAATCCGTCAATTCCTTCATCCAAGTCATTGACATACAACTTAAGAACATTTTAAGGTCAGCATAAAGACAGAAGCTAACATAGCACCTGCTTTTGAATAATGTCTGTTACACCTCTAATGCTCCTTGATCTGGCCCAGAAGGCCAGGGGTCAAGTTCTGGAAAATAGGATTAGTTCTCAGAGGTTGGTATGGACATGATGGGCCAAGGCACTTGTTTCTGTGTTCTACACACCACAGTTCTATGAGTTCCAAGTGCTCCTTGGTGTCAAGCCCAACAAGAGTCAGGAGCTTGACCATTCCATGTAGCTACTTATTTCCAGTGGTACCATCCCGATAAAAGAGGGACTAGTCCACAGGAGCGGCTGGGTGCTGCATACTTCAACATGCGAGGAGATGGTCTATTGTGGAGTATCAGAGTAGAGGGTGCAGAACGTGGAGAAGAACTGAAGTAAAATTTCAGGCTCAACAGGGGGTGTGTTTAGGAAGAGCAGCACAAACTGAGGCAAAAGACCTGAGAATTGTACATGCCTGAGAAAAGAAATGGGGCATATGGGAAAGTAGAAATAGAGTGCGAGGGGAAAGAGAGAGAGGAGGGAGAGGGAGAGAGAGAGAGTGAAGGATAGAGAGGGAAAGAGAGAGAAAGGAAGAGAGAAAGAAAGAAGTGAAGATTAAAGAGTGAAAATAGAGAGTATAACCAAGTGGAGAGAGTAACTAATTAATGAGAGACATGTAAAGTGATGATTGGAAATACGGTGCCCAGCAGAGTAAGGAACAAGACTGGGCATGGCTGAGGATGGAGAGGACAGTGATGAAATAGTCCCAGAGCAGCTATATAGAGCACTGAGGGAAGAGGAAATACATTAAAAAGAGAGGTGCAAGTGGAGAGTAGAAGAAGAAAGAGTTAACATGCAGCAACATACAGAAATAGGTGAAGTGTCAGATTGCTGAGAGAAGGATAGAAGGAGAGGGAAACACAGTGAAAGTGATAAACAGTAGAGGAAGGGCGAGTGTCCCAAGGCAAGATCAGGAAAAAAATATAAAATGCCGTAAGATGGTTTACGTAAGAGAAAAATGCCAGAGTGAATTATTTTAGATTTAATAATTTGCAGATTCTCCCCACTTCTTCAACCAAGTGAAATGTTTCTTCACAACAGTATCCCTACTGCGATGAGAATAAAAGGACATCTCTTTTTAAAAATATGCAATTCTTCCCTTTTGATCCATTCAAAAGGATTTTACAGCCAGACTTGTTGCATTTTTTCCCCTTTGAAAGAAGACACTGACTGTGTAGCTGTAATATGGATATGAGGAAATCTGTGACATGCCTGAAGAGAGCAAAGATACTATCAATCTGGTCTCATTGTTCTGTTGTTGTTTACCCCCACAGGACACCATCTGTTGAGTGTCAAGCCATCACCTAGACTGACTGGGTGGTGCAGTCTTGGCAACAAACAGGGAAGGAGGAACGGACGTTATCATTGGAAAGAAGTATCAATTAACATATTGTTGAGGAATGACTTGCCACCTGCCATACTACTGCCCCTTAGTGGACATGTGCCACATTACACCCAGTTCAAGTTCCCTTCCACATCCCCATCCTTGGCTGATCACCCACTTCAAAATGCCTTGGCTGCTGGAACTGCTGCTCTGCACGAGTTCCCTGGCGCCACTCACAGTTGTATTAACGCAGCTACAGCCAGTGGCAGAGATTTTAACCCCTGGCAGGAGAGGAGGTATGCTTCGAATGCCAGGCAGATTTTAAGTGAAAAGACCCCATATGAATGTCATTGATCAGCTGTCAGCTGCTTGCCCGGGAAGCAGCAACTGGTCAGCAAAGTGCTAGCAGCGCTCCATGATGTCTCAGGGTTAAAAAGCTGTGCCCTTTGCTGCATTGTGAAAGTGACAGTACTTCAAACACTTAATTGGCTGCAAAGTGCCTCAAACCAGTCTGAAGATGGACCGTAAGTCTTTCATGACTGCTAGTCCTCCTTCTCGAAGAGATGCAGGCCAATCAACCCCTCAGTGGCTGCTCAGCAATATAGTATGAATGAGGCATTATCTCAATGCCACATTTTTGCATTAAAACCCTTTCCTTGATTTCTTCAATATCTGCAAATTGGTCAAACTCTGTTCTGAAGATATTCAAGCCTCAACTAACTTTTTGGGCAGGGAATTCCCAAATGTGAAGAAATGCATGCAGAATCACCTTAATATCACTGCATACGTCATGAAATTTGTTTTTTACGGCAGCACTACATTACAATATATGATAAAAACATAAATTACAATAAGAAATATATATAAAAATTTAATTCAGGATAGATAAATATCATTTTCTGTACACAGGCGTAAGAAGAAATAAATAATTGTTAATCTAAATCTGATGAAGCACAAAACAAAACAGAATAGATAATGTACACAATAATAATAATTTAAAAACACAATAAATATTAATGCATGAAATAGCTTCTATACATAGATTGATTGTACATCCATAATGTGATGCTAGGCTGTACATAAGGTGACTGACAGGAAATAATAAATTAGTGCTGGAGTTGGCGGGTGGAGGTATTGATCAGACCTACTGTTTGAGGAAAGTAAATGTTTTGAGTCTGGTGGTGCTGGTGTGGAGGCTACATAGCCTCCTCCCTGATGGGATTGGGGCAAACAGTCCATGAGCAAGTGTGTGGGATCCTTCATGATGTTATTGGTCCTTTTAGAACATAGAACATAGAAATTGACAGCACATTACAGGCCCTTTGGCCCACAATGTTGGGCCAACCATATAACCTACTCTAGAAACTGCTTAGAATTTCCTTATCACATAGCCCTCTATTTTTCTAAGCTCCATGCATCTACCTAAAGGTTTCTTAAGAGACCCTATCGAATCTGCCTCTACCAACATCACAGGCAGTGCATTCCACGCATGCACCATTCTCTGAGTGAAAAACTTACCCCTGCCATCCTCCCTGTACCTACTTCCAAGCACCTTAAAACTATGCCCCCTCACATTAACCATTTCAGCACTGGGGGAAAGCCTCTGACTTTACAATCCACTCCATCAATGCCTCGCATCATCTTATACAACTCTATCAGGTCACCTCTCATCCTCTGTCGCTCCAAGGAGAAAAGGCCAAGTTCACTCAACCTATTCTCTTAAGGCAGGCTCTCCAATTCAGGCAACGTCCTTGTAAATCTCCTCTGCACCCCCTCTATAGTATCCACATCCTTCATGTAGTCAGGTGACCAGACCTGCACATAGTACTCCAAGTGGAGTCTAACTAAAGTCTTATATAGCTTTAACATTACCTCATGGCTCTTGAACTCACTCCCACAGTTGATGAATGCCAACACACCATACGCCTTCTTAACAACACTGTCAACCTGCACAGCAGCTTTGAGTGTGCTTTGGACATGCACCCCAAGATCTCCCTGATCCTCCACACTGCCAAGAGTCTTACCATTCATCTAATATTCTGTCTTCGAGTTTGACCTACCGAAGTGAACCACTTCATACTGATCTGAATTGAACTCCATCTGCCACTTCTCAGCCCAGTTCTGCATTTAATTGATGTCCTGCTGTAACCTCTGACAACCCTTCAGACTATCCACAGCACTCCCAACTTTTGTATCATCAGTAAACTTACTAACCCACCCTTCTAGTTCCTCATCCAGGTCATTTATGAAAATCACAAAGAGGAGGGATCTGAGAACAGATCCCTGTGGAACACCACTGATCATCGGCCTCCATGCAGAATACGAACCACCTACAACCACCCTTTGCTTTCTGTGGGCAAGCCATTTCGGGATCCACAAAGCAAGGTCTCCTTGGATCCCATACCTCCTTACTTTCTGAAGGAGCCTTGCAAGGAGAACCTTATCAAATGCCTTACTGAAATCCATATGCACTACATACACTTACAGAAGTCCATATATCCACACCCACTACGTCCCTATTTCTGACACCTTTCTGTACGTATGTCTTTGATGGCAGGTCGGCTGATAATGGTGATGAGTTGGCCAGTTTTGAGTACCTGCTATAGTACCTCCAGTATGCCACAGTGCACTTTCTATACCAAGCAGTGATGCAGCTTGTCAGGACTTGAGCATGGATGTGTAAAGTCCAGCTCTCTCAGACTCCTCAGAAAGTAGAGGTGTTGGTGAGCTTTCTTGACTGTGTAGGATGTGTTCTGGGACCATGAGAGGTTGAGTGTGATGTTAACTCCAAAGAGTTTGAAACTCCTTGCAGTTTCCACTGCTGTGCAGCCAGTGTGAGGAGGGAGGAGGAGGGATGGTGTGGTTGAGTGGGACAAGTTCTCTTCAAGTCGAGAACCATCTCCTTTGGCTTATTGACATTAAGGAAGAGGTTATTTGCTTGGCACCAGGCCTGATCTCTTCCACATCCTCTCTGTAGGCTATTTCATCATTGTTGGAGATCAGCCTCACCACTACCGTGTCATCAGTGAGCTTGAGGATCTCATTGCTCAGGTGTTCAGTCATGTGTGACCAGAGTATACAGCAATGGGCCCAGCACTCAGCCTTAGGGAGCATTTACGTTGAGCATGATGGGAGGGAAGAACGGTTATGCATCCTGGTTACCTGAACACCCAGTTGCACAGTGCAAAAAGAGAGCAAAATAAAGAAAAACAATTCTGAGGTAGTCTACATGGGTTCATTGTCCATTCAGAAATATGATGGTAGAGGGGAAGAAGCTGTTTCTAAAATGTTGAGTGTGTGTTTTTACACTCCTTCTTGATGGTAGCGATGAGCAAAGTGCATGTCCTGGGAGATGGGGTTCTTAATGACGGATTCTGCCCTTTTGAGGCATCAGTTTTTGGAGATGTCCTCATGCTGGGGAGGCTAGTACCAACTATACAGCTGGCTGAGTTCACAACTTTCTGCATCTTTTTCCAATCCAGTCCAAGAGCCCTTCCATACCAGACAGTGGCATAATCAGTTACAATGCTCTTCACGGTACATCTGTAGAAATTTGCTAGAGTCTTTGGTGACATATCAAATCTCTTCAAACTCCCAATGAAATATAGCCACTGTCATACCTTCTTTGCAATTGCATCAATATGTTGGGCCCAGGTTAGATCTGCAGAGATGTTGACACCTAGGAACTTGAAACTGCTCACCCTTTCTACTGCTGATCCCTTGATGATGGTGTGCATTGCCTTGACTTCCTCTTCCTGAAGACCACAGTCAATCCCTTGGTCTTACTGACATTCAGTGCAAGGTTGCTGTTGCAACTGCACTCAACCAACTGACCTATCTCACACTTGTACACCTCCTCGTCACCAACTGAAGTTCTGCCGACAATAGTTGTGTCAAGGTTTACAAGGATGTTGCCAGGACTTGAGAAACTGAGTTACAGAGAAAGGTTGAATAAGTTAGGACTTTATTCCCTGGAGCGTAGAAAAATGAGGGGAGATTTGATAGAGGTAGATAAAATTATGATGGGTATAGATAGAGTGAATGCAAGCAGGCTTTTTCCACTGAGGCTAGGGGAGAGAAAAACCAGAGGACATGGGTTAAAGATAGCAATCTCAGGATTGCTACCAGTGCCACGTGCAGGTGGGTTTAAAAATAGTAGGATAGTGCAGATCAACACATGGCTGAAGACATGGTGCAAGAGGGAGGGCTTCAGATTTATAGATAATTGGGCAGTTTTTCAGGGAAGGTGGGACCTGTTCCAGTGGGATGGTTTACATCTGAACTGGAGGGGGACAAATATTCATGCAGGTAGGTTTGCTAGAGAAGCTCCAGTGGATTTAAACTAGATATGAGGGGGGAGGGGAATCAAAGTGTAGGAACAGATGTATGGGAGAAGGAAGAAAAAGAAGACAGTAAAGTTCTTTGTACTGTTAGAGATAAGCAGAGAGGAAGAGGTGGAGAATTTCCTAAATGCATTTATTTTAATGCTAGGAGCATTGTAAGAAAGGTGGATGAGCTTAGAGCATGGACTGATACCTGGAAATATGATGTTGTAGCTATTAGTGAAACATGGTTTCAGGAGGGGTGTGATTGGCAAATAAATATTCCTGAATTTCATTGCTTCAGGTGTGATAGAATCGGAGGGACAAGAGGAGGAGGTGTTGCGTTGCTTGTCAGAGAAAATATTACGGTGGTGCTCTGGCAGGATAGATTAGAGGGCTCGTCAAGGGAGACTATTTGGGTGGAATTGAGGAATGGGAAAGGTGTAATAACACTTATAGGGGTGTATTATAGACCACCTAATGGGGAGCAAGCATTGGAGGAGCAAATTTGCAAGGAGACAGCAGATATTTGTAGGAAGCACAGGGTTGTGATTGTGGGAGATTTTAATTTTCCACACATAGACTGGAAAGCCCATACTGTAAAAGGGATGGATGGTTTGGAGTTTGTAAAATGTGTGCAGGATAGTTTTTTGCAGCAATACATAGAGGTACCAACTAGAGAAGGGGCAGTGTTGGATCTTCTGTTAGGGAATGAAATAGGTCAGGTGATGGAGGTATGTGTTGGGGAGCACTTTGGGTCCAGTGATCACAATGCCATTAGTTTCAATATAATTATGGAGAAGGATAGGACTGGACCCAGGGTTGAGATTTTTGATTGGAGAAAGGTTAACTTTGAGGAGATGCGAAAGGATTTAGAAGGAGTGGATTGGGACAATTTGGTTTACGGGAAGGATGTAATAGAGAAATGGCAGTCATTTAAAGGTGAAATTTTAAGGATACAGAATTTTTATGTTCCTGTTAGGTTGAAAGGAAAGGTTAAAAGTTTGAGAGAGCCATGGTTTTCAAGGGATATTGGAAACTTGGTTCAGAAAAAGAGAGATATCTACAATAAATATAGGCAGCATGGAGTAAATGAGGTGCTCGAGGAATATAAAGAAAATAAAAAGAATCTTAAGAAAGAAATTAGAAAAGCTAAAAGAAGACGAGGTTGCTTTGGCAAGTAAGGTGAAAATAAATCCAAAGGGTTTCTACAGTTATATTAATAGCAAAAGGATAGTGAGAGATAAAACTGGTCCCTTAGAGAATCAGAGTGGACAGTTATGTGTGGAACCGAAAGAGATGGGGGAGATTTTGAACAATTTCTTTTCTTTGGTATTCACTAAGGAGAAGGATATTGAATTGTATAAGGCAAAGGAAACAAGTAGGGAAGTTATGGAAACTATGACGATTAAAGAGGAGGAAGTACTGGCGTTTTTAAGGAATATAAAAGTGGATAAATCTCCGGGTCCTGACAGGATATTCCCTAGGACCTTGAGGGAGGTTAGTGTAGAAATAGCAGGGGCTCTGACAGAAATATTTCAAATGTCATTAGAAACAGGGATGGTGCTGGAGGATTGGCATATTGCTCATGTGGTTCCATTGTTTAAAAGGCTTCTAAGAGTAAACCTAGCAATTATAGGCCTGTCAGTTTTACATCAGTGGTGGGTAAATTAATGGAAAGTATTCTTAAAGATGGTATATATAATTATCTGGATAGACAGGGTCAGATTAGGAACAGTCAACATGGATTTGTGCATGGAAGGGCATGTTTGACAAATCTTATTGAATTTTTTGAGGAGGTTACGAGGAAAGTTGACGAGGGTAAAGCAGTGGATGTTGTCTATATAGACTTCAGTAAGGCCTTTGACAAGGTTCTGCACGGAAGGTTAGTTAGGAAGGTTCAATCGTTAGGTATTAATATTGAAATATTAAAATGGATTCAACAGTGGCTGGATGGGAGATGCCAGAGAGTAGTGGTGGATAACTGTTTGTCAGGTTGGAGGCCGGTGACTAGTGGTGTGCCTCAGGGATCTGTATTGGGTCCAATGTTGTTTGTCATATACATTAATTATCTGGATGATAGGGTGGTAAATTGGATTAATAAGTATGCAGATGATACTATGGTTGTGGATAATGAAGTCGGTTCTCAAAGTTTGCAGAGAGATTTAGGTCAGTTAGAAGAGTGGGCTAAACGATGGCAGATGGAGTTTAATGCTGATATGTGTGAGGTGCTACATTTTGGTAGGAATAATCCAAAGAGGACATACATGTTAAATGGTAAAGCATTGAAGAATGCAGTAGAACAGAGTGATCTAGGAATAATCAGAGTGATCTAGGACTGGTCAAAGAACACTGAGGCTGTCTACAAGGGTCAGAGGCATCTCTATTTCCTGAGGAGATTGAGGTCCTTTACCATCTGCTGGACGATGCTGAGGATCTTCTACGAGGCTGTGGTGGTCAGTGCTATCATGTTTGCTGTTGTGTGCTGGGGCAGCAGGCTGAGGGTAGCAGACACCAACAGAATCAACAAACTCATTCGTAAGGCCAGTGACGTTGTGGGGGTGGAACTTGACTCTCTGACGATGGTGTCTGAAAAGAGAATGCTGTCCAAGTTGCAAGCCATCTTGGACGATGACTCCCGTCCACTCCATAATGTACTGGTTAGGCACAGGAGTACATTCAGCCAGAGACTCATTCCACCAAGATGTAACACTGAGCATCATAGGAAGTAATTCCTACCTGTGGCCATCAAACTTTACAACTCCTCCCTCGGAGTGTCGGACACCCTGAGCCAATAGGCTGGTCCTGGACTTAATTCCACTTGGCATGATTAACTTATTATTATTTAATTATTTATGGTTTTATATTGCTATATTTCTTCACTATTCTTGGTTGGTGCGGCTGTAACGAAACCCAATTTCCCTCGGGATCAATAAAGTATGTCTGGCTGTCTATCTGTCTGTAATGGTGTATAGTTCCCTGAAGGTGGAATCTCATGTGGATAGGGTGGTGAAGAAAGCTTTTGGTATGTTGGCCTTTATAAATCATAGCATTGAGTATAGGAGTTGGGATGTAATGTTAAAATTGTACAAGGCATTGGTAAGGCTGAATTTGGAGTATTGTGTACAGTTCTGGTCACCGAATTATAGGAAAGATGTCAACAAAATAGAGAGAGTACAGAGAAGATTTACTAGAATGTTACCTGGGTTTCAGCTCCTAAGTTACAGGGAAAGATTGAACAAGTTACGACTTTATTCTTTGGAGCGTAGAAGGATAAGAGGGGACTTGATAGAGGTATTTAAAATTATGAGGGGGATAGATAGAGTTGACGTGGATAGGCTTTTTCCATTGAGAGTAGGGGAGATTCAAACAAGAGGACATGAGTTGAGAGTTAGGGGGCAAAATTTTAAGGGTAACACAAGGAGGAATTTCTTCACTCAGAGAGTGGTAGCTGTGCGGAACAAGCTTCCAGCAGAAGTGGTAGAGGCAGGTTCGGTATTGTCATTTAAAGTAAAATTGGATAGGTATATGGACGGAAAGGAATGGAGGATTATGGGGTGAATGTGGGTCAGTGGCATTAGGTGAGATTAAGCGTTTGGCACGGACTAAAAGGGCCAAGATGGCCTGTTTCCGTGCTGTAATTGTTGTATGGTTATAAGGGTGAAGGGGGAAAAGTTTAAAGGGAACATTAGGGGGGGGGCTTCTTCACACAAAGTGGTGGGAGTGTGGAATGAGTTGCCAGATGAAGTGGTAAATGCGGGCTCACTTTTAACATTTAAGAAAATCTTGGACAGGTACATGGATGAGAGGTGTATGGAGCAATATGGGCCGAGTGCAGGTCAGTGGGACTAGGCAGAAAAATGGTTCGGCACAGCCAAGAAGGGCTAAAAGGTCTGTTTCTGTGCTGTAATGTTCTATGGTTCTATCAACAAATTATATTATAGTCATGGATGTAGTGAGTAGAGCAGAGTGCTAAGCACACTTCCTTGAGGGGCACCAGTGTTGATTGTCAGTGAGGAGATGTCATTTCCAATCTGCATGGACTGTGGTCTCCTGATATGGAGATCAAGGATTGAGTTGCAGAGAGATGTATAGAAATGCAGGAATTGAAGCTTTTTTATTAGTACTGAGGGTATGATGGTGTTGAATGCTGAGATGTAATCAATAAATAGCAGCCTGGCTTCAGTATTGCTAATGTCCAGGTGATCCAAGGCTAAGTGGAAAGCCAGTGAAATTGCATCCGCTGTAGACCTATTGTGATGAGAGGCAAATTGCAGTCCATGTCCTTGCTTGGGCAGGAGTTGATTCTGGCCATGACCAACCTCTCAAAGCACTTCATCACAGTAGATGTGAGTGCAGTTGTGCGAGAGTCCCTGTGGTGGTCCACCCTGATGTTCTTGGGCACTGGTAAGATTGCTGCCCTTTTGAAGCCGGTGGGTACCTCCAACTGCAACAGTGAGAGATTGAAGATATCCTTGGTTGGCACAGGTTTTCATGCCCGAACAGGTACACCACCAGGGCCTGGCACCTTGCGAGGGTTCATCCTCTTGTAAAATGCTCTGATGTTGGCCTCTGAGACAGAGATTACACTGTAACTAGATGCACAGGTGTAGTTTTCTCCCTTTCAAAGTATGCATAAAAGGCTTCTAGCTCATCTAGGAGTAAAGCATCACTGCCATTCATGATGTTAGGTTTTGCCTTATAAGAAATATTGGCCTGCAAATCCAACCAGAGCTGACGCACATCCACTTCAATCTCTAACTTCAATTGGAATTGTTTATTCAGCCTTAAAATAGCCTTCTGTAGGCCGTACCTGGACTTCTGTATAGCCAGCCTTGAATGCTGCAGATGCAGCTGTCAGCAAACTATAAATTTCACAAGTTCGTTCATGGCTTTTGGCTTGGGTACGTACAATATGTTTCTTGAAGATGCACACTCATCCGCACAGGTCTTGATGAATTTGGTGACATCTGTGTGTATTCACTCAGATTCGACAATGAATTCCTGAATATTGCCCAGTGCACTGACTCAAAGCAGTCCTGAAAGTGCTCCTCTGCCTCCTTCGACCAAACCTTCTTGGTCCTCACCACTAGCGCTATGGTCTTTAATCATTGCCTATATGCCGGGAGTAGAGGTGCAGCCAGGTGATCGGACTTCCCACAGTGTGGGTGTGGGATGGCATGGTAAGCGTTCTTGTTGGTTTTGTCATAGTGATCAAGTGTGTTACCTCCTCTGGCTCCACAGGTGATATGTTGGTGCTAGTTGTTCAAGACTTCTTCAAGCTGGCCTGGTTGAAATCTACTCCAATGACAGGGAAGGCTTCGTGACTGCTGATCACATTGCTCAGTGCCTGCCTGACACTGGCCATGTGCAGGAACGTTCACCGCAACTAGGATGATGGCAGAAAACGCCATCTGCAGATAACGTGGAGTACACTTGACCATTCGATGTTCCAGGTAGTGTGAGCAGGATTGAGGCAGAACCACTATGTTGAGTTCAGCATACAGTCTGCCTCCTCTACCTTTAAGAGAGTCAGCTGTCCTGTCTTTATGGTGGATGGTGAAGCCTTCAAGGGTGAGTACAGGTGTAGGATTCATCCAAAACACAAAGTACACTGCAGATGCTGTGGTCAAAACAACACGCACAACACGCTGGAGGAACTCAGCAGGTTGGGCAGCATCCGTGGAAACGAGCAGTCAACGTTTCGGGCCGAGACCCTTCATCAGGACTAAAGAAGGAGAGGGCAGGGGCCCTATAAAGAAGGTGGGGGGAGGGTGGGAAGGAGAAGGCTGATGGGTGTGAGGTGAAAAACCAATCAGAGAAAAGATCAAGGGGTGGGGGAGGGGAAGCAGGGAGGGGATAGGCAGGAGAGGTGAAGAAGGAATGAAAGGTGAAAGCACTGTGTAGCAGAAGAAGGCAGAATCATCAGAGAGGTGATAGGCAGCTGGAGGAAGAGGCAGAATGAAACTGGGATGGGGGAAGGGAGAGGGAGAGAATTACCAGAAGTTGGAGAATTCAATGTTCATGCCAAGGGGCTGGAGACTATCCAGACGGTATATGAGGTGTTGCTCCTCTAACCTGAGTTTGGCCTCATTATGGCAGTAGAGGAGGCCATGTATGGACGTATCCGAATGGGAATGTGAAACAGAGTTGAAGTGGGTGGCAACCGGGAGATCCTGTCTGTTGTGGTGGACGGAGTGGAGGTGTTTGACGAAGCAGTCCCCCAATCCTCCGTTGGGTCTCGCCGATGTAGAGGAGGCCGCATTAGGAGCACCGGATGCAATAGATTACCCCAACAGACTCACAAGTGAAGTGTTGCCTCACCTGGAAGGACTGTTTGGGGCCCTGAATGGTGGTAAGAGAGGAGGTGTAGGGACAGGTGTAGCACTTACACTTGCAGGGATAAGTGCCAGGTGGGAGATCTGTGAGGAGGGACCTGTGGACCAGGCAGTTGCAGAGGGAATGATCCCTGCAAAAAGCAGAGAGGAGTAGAGAGGGAAAGATGTGCTTAATGGTGGGGACTTGTTGAAGTTGTGGAGGATAATATGCTGGATCCGGAAGCTGGTGGATTCAACCAGCCTGTAATACTAACACTTCAAGCAACCTGACATAACTGAGTGTCAAGACTGTGAGCCTTTCACTTGAGCAGGGCAAAACATATTATTACTGTAGCTGGTCACATGGTTACCCTGAGAGTGATGAAAAAAGGTGTCAGAGTGAATCAGCAACTTGCTCCTGCTTGTGAGAACACAGCGGACAACATGAGCAAGAGTGCAGAATGGGGGGAAGAGCCTGCCACAGTCAAACTGATTACTCACTGTGCTTGCTTATATATACGCCCTGGCAGATACCATTGCTTTTACTTAAACACAATAATGAGAAATTATCCTGAAATTTTGCTTCCACTTGTTTACTCCTTTAAGGAAATGAATGTCATATTGTAACCCCAAGATAGAGCTGCTTACAACACTCTGAAAAACTACTGGTAGAAGTTTTGAATGTGAACTACAAACCCCCAGCAAAAAAATTCTTTAACAGAGAAATGATATGGGAACTTTACAATCCTCAGGGAAATTGGCTGAAGATATTTACACATTTTTGAATTTTAGCAGCACCTTTCAATATAAAAATGAGAAATCCTAAATGCTAGATTTCATTACAAACCTCAACCATCTCTAAATGCATAATTGACAAAGCCCCATCCATGTGGTCATGTGAACCACATGTATTTTTTTCTTTAGCATGATCTTTATCCCTTTTCAAAAATTTCGCTTTCTGTCTTGTGATTTTTTTTCTTGTATTTCTTGTTTTCTTTCCTTCCTTCAAGACTCTTCATATGGTGGAATTTTAAAGTAGTTCTTCATAGTACTACTAATATTTGACATAGGGCTAACCCAGCACTAGTGGAAGCAGTGAAAGTGTCGACTCATCCTACAGTTTTGATGGATATTTGTCAGTATTTACATCAGGATTGCAATAGAGCTAAAAATTCTACTACAGCTGCAGGATATGGAGTTAACTCAGTTGCCAGCATGTCATACTGCTGTCCGCTACACCTGTGACTGAGGACGACTGTTGTTGTGTGAACAAAGTCACCAGAGGAAAGTACTGGCAGACATGAAGGAGCCTCTTTATTTGACAAAGCGAGATAGAATAGCATCACATTGAGAGCCCTTCGGTGGAAGGTGGCTAGAGCAGGGATCCAAGTGAGGACTGGCAGGAAGGGGAGGGCAGAGGAAGCTGTTCAGGAAGCAGAGGAAAGGCTGCGTCACAGGAGGCTGGTGGGAGTGGTCACACGAGGCAGAGCTGGGCTAGGATCCTTTCCAACTCCCCAAATGGACACCATCAGAGGGAAGGAAAGGTGCCATCTAGTTCAGGAGGAGGTGAGAGCAGCAGTGGAGGAGACGAGAAGCTACAAGGTGGTGGGAATGAAGCAACAGGGAGCTTGGACAAGATGGAAGAATGCAGTTGAGAGGAAAGTGACCTAGGCTGAGCTTTGGAAAGCCGAGCCACACCGCATCTAATTTCTCATCCAGGCAGTGTATGATGTACTTCCAACCCCATCAAACCTGCACACATGGGGCAAAGCAGAGTCATCTGCGTGCCCATTGTATTCCAAGCGAGGAACCAGCTGCACAAGGGGACTTGGTGAGGGACGGTACCGATGGAGGCATGATCAGGTCCTGAAGACCATCACTGAAGCCATCAGTGCAGGAGTTGAGTGGGTGAAGCAGTCCCGACCCTCTAAGCAGGCCATTGCCTTTGTCAGAGCTGGGGAGCAGCCAATACCCGCCAAAAGAACATCTGCGGGCATCCTGACCTCTGCAAGGAACTGGCAGCTGTCGGTGGACATCGAACGGCAGCTGAAGTTCCCCAAACATATCGCAGCCACCACCTGCGACCAGACATTGTCCTTGTGTCTGAGTCTACCAAGCAGGTGGTGATGCTGGAGCTGACAGTCCCATGGGAAGATCGCTTGGAAAAGGCCTTTGAAAGGAAGCTCTCCAAGTGCGCAGGATTTGTCAGCAACTGCCAGCAGGCAGGATGGAGAGTGAGGTGTCTCCCAGTGGAGGTTGGTTGTAGGGGATTCGCAGCTCGTTCCTTAGCCAGAGCCTTCAGCAATTTGGGCATCGCGGGAGAGAGGAGGAGGAGAGCCATCCGCAGTACCACCGATGCGGCAGAGAGGGCCTCAAGGTGGCTGTGGCTCAAAAGAGGGGAGCCATGGAGTCATAAGTAGCTAGCCAGCTGGACACAAGCTGGGGTCTGATCAGCCCCGGCTGGGTCACCTGGAAGAGGGTGTATGATGTTGAAAGACCTGAAACACCCAATAATTCCAGGAACATCACTGAAGATGTGTCCAGAGGCATCAGTAGATGTATGCACACAACTGGCTGGTCCACTGTTACCTGACATTTTATGTGCTAAACATCAAGGACAATTCTATTTTTACAATGCATCCACAATGCTTTCTTTAAAACTACACACAAGCTTCATACCTCCCAATTCACACCCACACAGACATCTAAATGAATTTTAATCAACATCATTTAGTCTGTGATTCGAGGCTTATAGGAACTAATTGTTCAGAGTTGCATTTTAAATTTAATCTGAAATTTATATTCTGATCTGAAGTTTGGTCACTGAAGTCAATATTCGCTTTATGTCCTAACCCCAAAATCACCCTAAAATTGACAATCCTTTCCTTACCTGTGTAGCCTGGATAGGTACAGCAAGAAACTGGGATCTATACACTTTTGGAACCTAGGCTTGTGACCAGTTTAATTGGCAGAAAAATATATCACCTTCACTTTTAACAATATACAATCTCATGAATACTCAGTCAGCTCATTGCACAAAACAGTCATCTTTACAGTAAGCACCCTTTATAGTGAACCCTAATGCCCTCAAATCTTTAATAACATTTAAAACTTTAAGCACTCATCAAAACAACAGGATATATTACAAGTATCTCGATATCTAGACACTAGATACTGCCAATATTACCCTGTTTCTTTTCATACTTCCAGCCCTATTTTACATTCTACATATTAGAATAATCATGGAACTTCCCTGACACACATCTCATGGCTTACAGTGATCTGGCTGCTAGACTGAACTTTATCATAAATCTCAGTAGAAGCATTGCAGTGTGAAAAGCTCCCATTTCAATCACCACATTAAAACACTCAAAGGGGTAAGCAATCTTGATTCCTACATCACTACCATTCTTTCTATAGCCCATAATAATTACTGTTGCATTTGTTTACTGTTCAAATCCGCAACATCCAATACTTTCATAGATCTTGTCCCAACACTCAAGCACAGACTCAACTCTTTTATTCAGTATCAGCCCATAAATCATTATAAGAAATTCCCATGTTTCTGTTCTATTTGGAAGCTAAGGAGTATTGAAGGATTGGTACACTGGCAGAGGGGATGGTCTGATTTTCATGAAGCATTTTCTCTTTCTTTTGGAGAAAAGGAAAGCCAATAGCACTTTTAAATCAAAGTTTAGCATCATCTGATGAAGTTCACTCTCGTCCGTACATTTCTGGACCTTAGCACTGCTATGGAGTTGCAGAGATAAACAGAACAGAAAGGGGGGCCTTCAGCCCACTGTCTGCTCCACCCAGTTACACCACTCATCTCATTGTCATTTTCCCTCATTCCCGCCATCTGCCCTGGATTCTGTTACTCATCTACACACTACTGGAAATTCACAATGGTCAATGAACCTGCCAACCTGCACATCGTTAAGATTTGGGAGAAAACCAGAGCACATGGAGGAAACTCCAGAGGTCATAGTAAGAGCATGCAACTACCATGCAGACAGCACCTGAGGTCAGGATAAGCCCAGGTACTTGACAGGTGCAAGGCAGTAGCTCTGCTAGCTGTGCCACTATTCTGTTTCTTCACAGACTCCGCATGACACTCCTTTTTGTCTTCAGAGTCCGTTTTGCAAGATCCTGTCCTCTGCCAGGACCCAACACATTGGAAATCTATCAAACTGTAGGGGATTGGGTGCATACAAGGCTGCACAGGGATTTTCAAAATATGACCTTATACGCCATTATTTTAAAGAAGCACTTAGAAAATATTTACATTTGCCAGATAAATCAAGTAAGAGAAAAACCATTGCTCCAGTTGTTTAGTACTTTAGCAGTGAGCGATCCTTTAACTGTATCAAAAATAACAGATGAGATAGGACTTTTCTGTCACTTTCATGGCAATCTTTCTCAGAGGCTATAGGGTATAAACCAATTCAGGTTTTACAGTGTCTGTATTGTGAACATATGTCAGGCAGTAAAGTGCAATCTCAATCCAATGATAAAGCTGAACAAGAAAGGAATAATTTCATCTTTGACTTGAACATTCATCATCAGGAAAATATCACTGTGTTGACAGCTTGTTATTCTGAAGTGAGCAGTAATTGCAGGCGCTGACTGGAATTCGCAAACAATCAGAGCCCAGAGTATTGGCGACAGCTGCATTTGAGTTCCGTCAAGCTGACTGAAACTCCAAATGAATTGGCATCAAATTATCTAATCAGACATGTGATGTAAGGTCCAGTGAAGAGTTGAATTTAGTTCATTTTGTAAAGTGCCTTCTCACAATTTAAAAGACTGGTCTAAATTGAAATCTCAGCAGAAGTCTAATTTATCGGCATCAGAAAAATAAAGAGGAGCTCATCAAAGTTGCGGAGTTGAAAAGTACCCTTCCTAATCCTCAAAGTGAGTTAAAAAGTGTTGCAGGTATTCAGTCGCCAAGTTAAACATGAAGCAAAAATTAGTGATTTGCATTGTGTTCTAGTGAAGTTTTCTGTGTTAACAATAACCTGCCTTTCTCCTTCATTTGTTGGCTGAATCATTTGTAATTGTTAATACTGAAAAATGGACCAAATTCTGCTTACTGTCACCTGAGGACGGTAATCATTTATTTAATTGCCAAAGTCAATTATTCCTAAAATTCCTTTGGCCGACTCTTAGTTTGCTTGGTGTTACTTACTAAGCTCTGCTGTCCCTTTCCAATGCCTCACCTGACCTGATATTGCTGTAATGCTCTCAAGCCTTACACCCCTCAGTGAAATTTCTTCTCCAGCTCTTGAGCCGTGTGGATTTTTATTGCTCCTGCATTAATAGTTGTGCCTTCACAAGCAGTCTTCCAAAACACTCACTTCTCCTTCATTTCATAATTCCTATTTCTTTAACCAAGAATTTTGTCATCTAGAATTTCCTCCAGTGGTTTATTTCTTAAATGTAGTACAATGACTCTGTTGTGAATGTCTCCAGGATGTTACATCGTATTAAAGAAAGTATATAAATATTGCTGTTGTACTATTGACTAAAAATAACCATACCATGCTTTTCCCACACTTGATGATCTTACTTCACATCAGAAAGGAGACTGCTGCGATAGATCAACAGGGACTGGGATCATGAGATCATCTCAACAAGGACGACATGTTATTTTCTGATTCAGTCTGCAGTGCTTATGAATACTGTTAATTGAACAGTAAATGCTCTATTTCAATATTTGTGGCTTTAGGTAATAAGCTGAAAATTACATTTGTAAGAATGAGCTCATGAGGCACAAAATGGGCTCTCTTGTGAGAGTCCTTCTGCTGTCTATGCTCATTAGAGCAATTGACCAAATGGTCACGTTGAACCCAACATGGCACAAAACTATTGTTCTTTTTGAGACTATGGAAACATTTTGTTGCAAGGGTAAAAAACAAATATGATTGACTTTTACTGGAAAAAAAAGGGAAGCAGAATAATTTAGACATTTCAGTCCTTGAAAGGTAACATCACTGAATCCATACAAACACAATTCACTCACATTCTCAATTTGCTAGGTTTCTGAGCCCCACCCTACTCAGACTCCACTTTGTCTGAAGTCTTAATGCTTGTAAGATTTCCTCCACTGTGGAAAATTTCCCTAAGGTTTGAACAAAGCCCCTTCCCACAAATGGCCCAGACTGTTTAGAAGACAGTGTCAACGCATAAACTCGGCAGGTGTGCAGGTAAAACAAAATTTCATGTCACTGTGCTGTTCAAAATCTGACAATTTCATGTTATTTTTTTCATTTTAACCTTGACTATAACTCCCACGTCTAAAATTTGTGTCAGTGAGCATCATTTCCAAACCAAAGTTCAAATGGTTGGAATATCCCAACATTTTGTTGGGGGGGGGGCTCTGATACTGCTGCTCAGGGATGTATATCTAATGTTGCACTGTAAGTACTGATGGATTCACTGAAATATTATTTACACTATGTCAGACCTTGACTTGCGGAATAAACCAGACCACAGCATATCAGCGCAATTTAGATGACTCCAAAAGTCCTTCTTCGACTTCATTGAAAATAAAGACTTTATTTTTAAAATATTTTTGGTGATAAATGGGTTCACTATAAATAGGGGAAGTAAGAAGAGGGTTCTTCTTTGTCCTTGTAAATGCTGTGCTCTGGATCTCCTTCGCTAAACTCCTTGTGTCTCTATATTTCCCCCTCCCAATCTTCTAATTAAGTGGTCCCTCGTATTTATAATGTGAACTTGACCACCAACATCTTCTTTGGAGACACAAGATTCAAAGATTCAAAACTATTCAAAGATTCAAAGTACATTTATTCTGGAAGTATATATGCAGTATACAACCCTGAGATTCGTCTTCCCACAGACGGCCATAAAACAAATAAGAAACATGGAAACCATTCAAAGAAAACATCGAACACAAAATGCACAACAAAGAACAAATTATGCAAATGGTAAAAAGTGAGTGAAAAACACACAGAGTAGCAAATATCAAACCATAGAGTCTTTGAAACAGTCTAGGAATTTTCAGCTTCGTCCAGTTCAAATTAGCGTTGTTTTGTTCATTCACTGCAAGCCGCAAAGCCAGTTCACACCGATCAAAATCGCATAAAATAGCAATAAAAAAAGGGGTAACCGGAAACTGACATAACCTGAACTGCAGGTGCAATCCACAAGCCACATCAATTAAACCTTGCCCAAGACCCAAGACTCTGGCACCATCCTCCGGCAGCAGCGAGCGAAAGCGAGAGAGAAAGAGGGACTGGTCAAACACAGGCAGATGGCGCTGAACACTCGTTCGCCTTCTGCTCTTGTCCTTATTGATTTTAATCTTGGTTGATGCTTTGATCAGTGAGACCTGAGAGAAATGGATTTGATCATGGACTCACGTCCTGCCTCTAGGCTTCTTGCCTAGAGGCTGCACACCTCACTCTGCCCCTCACCAATCACCCTTGGAGACAGCAAGGCACCTGATCGCTCAATTGGCCCAAAATTATGCCAACCAAGTGCAGCTCGCAGGTTCCAATCACACAGAGTTTTATAGTAGAATCATACTTGAAAGAAGAAGTAAAAAAAAAGGTAGTTTTGTGAAATGTCTGAAGGATGTCACCATTGGTTGTGTCTTTCGCTAGAGCCATTTTGTAATACTTTGAGAAAATGCAGATGCTGGAATCTGCAGCAACACACAATCTGTCTTGATGGTGATGGTGGGTTTCAAGCCAAACCATCAACAAACTCTTTCCCCCCACTGATGCTGCTGGACCCACCGAGCTCCTCCAATAGTACATACGTTAACATATTCTTGCTTGGATTTGTTTATTTTATAACAAGGAACATTTTTAATACATTAGAGATACACATCAGATGTCGAGCATGGCTGCAACCAACAACCCACTAATCAAAATGAAAACTTTCTGACACCCAAGTGAGCCTTCTGTTTCCCCAAATGTTACTGTAACAGAGCTGGGAAAACACTTGAATGTGACTTACAATATGCACGGTTTCTTGTCCTAGGTAAACTACCATCAGCTATCCAACATAGGAAGCCACTCTGGACATTAGATAATCAAAAAAAATTGCAAGAGTTCAACCATGTAAATTATGAAGATCTGTCAAATATATTGAGGATATTGCTTAGGATGGAAGGATGCAAAGTGAGAGGAGCAGAGATACATTCAATAATAGTTGTAAAGAAATCCCTCGTTATTTTATTGTGCTCCATAAGAAATATTACTTATTCATTGAAGGTGGTTAAAAATAAAGCCTCCCAAAGAAACTGGAGCAACAAGTCAGGAGAAAGCATTACAGCTACTAACAAACAAGGAATTTGCACAACAATTAGGGATTGGACTCCAGTAAAAACAGTTATTCCATTCTTACATTGTCTACCTCTATTAACTGCTGTGTTTTAATAGTAGTTATTTCCATTCTTAGATATGTATATCTAGGGGAGTTAAGCACGTTCTCCTTTCAGCCAGAAATGCATCATCTTGAATCTGGGATTGTCTTTCCTCTTCTGCACCCTGATTTGGGAAAGAATCACCTCAGGTTGACACATGATGATTGCAACTGCATGCTATTCCAAGTGGCACACAGAATTTGTCTGTTAAACTAATGCTAAACAAACAAACAAGCACACATTCGCAACTCTTCACGTGCCCTCGATTTCCTCAACTGCTTTCAATTCCCTGGCCCTAACCAGCTCGTTTTCACCATACAGGTCTAGTGCCCACATACTTCTTTGCCCTATCAGGAAGGCGTTAAAGACTTTTGCTTCTTTCTCAACAAAACACTTAACCATTTCCCTTCCACCAACACCTTCCTCCCTCTGGCAGAACTAGTCGTCACCCTAAACAATTTCTCCTTAAGCTCCTCCCACCTTCTCCAGTCTCAAGGGCTAGCCACAGGCAACTGCATGTGTGCCATCTATGCCTTCTTTTGGACGGGCTACATTGAATCGTCTACGTTCCAAACCACCTATGGTAACGCTCCTCAACTCTTCATGAGCCCCACTGATGACCACATTGGTGCTGCTTCATGTGCTAATGCTCAGTTTGTTAATTTTGTCAACTTTGCTTTCAACTTCCACCCTGCGCTTAAATTCACTTGGTCCATTTCTGACATCTCCCTCCCCTTTCTCAATCTCTCTGTCTCCACCTCAGAAGACAAACTGTCTACCGACATCTTTTATAAACCTACTGATTCCCGTGGCTATCTTGACTATTCCTCTTCCCACACTATCTCCTGTAAAAATACTTGTCTCTTCTCTCAGTTCCTTCGCCTGCACCGCATCTGTTCCCAGGATGAAGCTTTCCTTTCCAGGACATTAGAGATGTCTTCTTTCTTCAAAGAATGGGGATTCCTTTCCTCCGTAATTGACCTGCATCTCCTTCATTTCCTGGACATCGGCGCTCAGCCCGTCTTCCTGCTGTCTTAACAAGGATAGAGTTCCTCTCATCCTCACTTACCACCCCAATAGCCTTTGCATTCAACACATCATTTTCTGCAACTTCTGCCATCTTCAACTGGATCGTACCACAAAATACAAATTTTCTTCCGGCCCCTCCCCGTTCTGAGATTTCCACAGAGTTTGCACCCTCTGTGATTCCCTTGTCCATTTGTCACTCGCCACTAATCAGCCTCCTGGCACATACCCTGCAAACGACTGAAATGCTATAACTGCCCATTTACCTCCTCCCTTACCTCTATTCAGGGCCCAAAACAGTCATTCCAGGTGAGGCAACGCTTCTCTTGTGAGTCTGTTGGGGTGTTGGTGTTGTCTATTGTGCACAGTGCTTGCAATACTGCCTTTCCTACACTGGTGAAACCCAATGTAAATTGGAGGACTGCTTTTTCCAGTGCCTCCACTCCATCCATCAAGAGAAGAATTTCCCAGTGGCCAACCATTTCGATTTCAATCCCCATTCTCATTCCAACATGTCGGTCCATGGCCTCGTCTTGTGCCATGATGAGGCCGCCCTCAGGTTGGAGGAGCAACACCTCATATTCAGTCTGGGTAGCCTCCAACCGGAAGACATGAACACCAGTTTTTCCTTCCAATAAAAAATATCCCTCCCTTTCTCGCTTCTTCCATTCCCCAATTTGGCCTGTTACCTCTTCTTCTCAACTGCCTATCACCACCCCTGGTGCCCCTCCTTCTTCCTTTTCTCCCATGCTCCACTCTCCTCTCCTATCAGATTCCTTCCTCTCCAGTCCTTTATCTTTCCCACCCACTGCTTCACCTAGCATCTTCTAGCTAGTCCTCCTTCCTCTCCCTTCATCTTTTTATTCTGGTATCTACTCCCCTTCCTTTCCAGTCCTGAAGAAGGGTCTCATCCTGAAAAGTTGAATGTTTACTCATTTCCATAGATGCTGCCTGGCCTGCTGAGTTCTTCCAGCATTTTGCTCTCAATTCTAAGCATCTGCAGAACCTCTTACATCTTTGTCACACCATGAGTTTCTGGTGAGGGTCATGTGCGCCTATGAAGGTGTGGATTTTACAAATCAAATGGCAGTCTGCAATAACATATTCAGTGCTAAGGTGTTCATTGTGTGCCAGAGGTAAAAATTTTGAGAAGTGCAAAAATATATACAGAGAAAAAATGACAAAATAACAGAAATGACGGAAGAGAAAATGCAGACACATACAAGCAAGAGAAAATCCAAGCAACACGCACAAAATGTTGGAGGAACTCAGCAAGCCAGGCAGCATCTATGGAAGAAAGTACAGTCGATGTTTTGGGCCAAGGTCCTGCCGAAGGATCTTTGCCCCAAAATGTTCACTGTACTTTTTTCCAGAGATGCTGCCTGGCCTGCTGAGTTCCTCCAACATTTTGTGTGTGATGCAGATATATACCATCAGACCTTCAGGACTACAGCTCCAAGCCACCAGTCTGACATAATACATCTCACATTATCAGAGCCTCTCTTTCTCTCTTCCCCACTTTCACTGAAACAAACCATTAAGTAAGGATCTCATTACTCTAGGATAAGCATTCCCAACCTTTTTTATGCCATGGACCCCGACCATTATTCAAGGGGTCTGTGGACTCCAGGTTGGGAGTCCCTGCTCCAGGAGAAAAGGGGTAGTGTCCATTCTTTGGGATGCAGGGCCGTTGTTACCATGAGCCTGAATACAGGAATTCACATCCTTCTCCACAATCACAAAAGCCCACAAATACATTAGTCACAGCAAGATCACAATGACATTGCACAACAAACAAATAGAGCATGCAAAAACTCACTGGCAGTTCAAAAGGGAAAGAAATTCAACTAAAACATTTTTAGTAACACCATCTCTGAAGTAAATTGTGGTCGAATCAATGCAGATGGAGTGAGCCATTCAGAGTGGAGAAATACAGGCGGAGGAGATTCAATGCCCGTTGGGTGATCCAACCTGAGTGCGAGGTTGGATCTCTGGGTTCTGAGTCGATTTGGAGAAATCAAAAGCAGATTCAGGCTGGACGGCGAAATCTTGGCCTGGAGCAAGTCATTGGGCAGCATGGTCTAGGCCCGGAGCCTTTCACTGCAGTGGTGCCCAGGTTCTAGTGTGAGGTACAATACATTGTTTGGATGATTTGAACACTGGCTCAGACAGACTGGAAAGAGAGGGTTTTGGGATCGGAGGTGAGAACTGATTTTGTTTGTTCTCCCACGATGATCACTACTTTGTCCATGGCACTGAGTCTACGAAGTCTGCCCTGGCTGCTGTGCTCCATTACTGCTAATATAATGAACTGATACTGAGGCTTTGGGCCTAGTCTGGGGTTCAGACCTAAGGACTCATTGTGGTTCAGAATGCTGTTGCTCACTTCCACTGTTTGCATGTGTTTTTTTTTCCCTTCCTCTGCGCATGGTTGCTGGTTTTCATTTTGATTTTTTAAAAAATGGGTTCTTTGGGTTTCTTGCTTTGTCGCCACCTGTAAGCAAACAAATCTCAAGGCTGTGCAATGCATATATTCTTTGATAATAAATGTGCTGTTGAAACTTTGAACTTTGAAATGAATCAATAACTAACCATTTTCCAGGAGCCAGCACTCTCCCGCGTCCCCCAAAATGAGCTCTTCCACTGAGGCGGCACCAAGCATGTGCCACCACAAGCAGGCATGTTTTTTGAGACACCCCACCCATCAGTTTGTCCCCTCCCTGAAACAGGAAGCAACAACAAACAGGAGGCGTCAAAGAATGCCGCTGTCCTGGAGTGTGGAAATACAAACAAAAGTGTCCGGGCTGTGCGTTAGCCTAGTGTGAGCACCCAATAAGTATAATGTCAGCACTATCAGACAGGGATATTGAGAATCAGAATTAGAATCAGAATTTTATGCCTTACATTCATCGCACAACATGAGGGAGCAAAAACCTTCTTGTTGCGTCTCCAACACTAAGTACAAGCAATGAGGAAGGGAAATGTGGGAGGATATTGCCCAGACACTAAGATTGTATACATAATTGTTTTGTATATGTGTATGTACAGACAGATATAATGTACAATCAGATCAACATGTGTTGATAAATCTGATGGCCTGGTGAAAGAAGCTGTCCCATAGCCTGTTGGTCCTGGCCTTAATGCTGTGGTACCATTTGCCAGACGGAAGCAGCTGAAACAGTTTGTGGTTGGCATGGCTGGAGTCCCCGATGATCCTCCGGGCTGGGCCGTTGCTACACACCTGCTGCTGTAAACGTGCTGAATAGAGGAAAGTTCACATCCGCAGGTGCACTGGGCTGTCTGCACCACTCTCTGCAGTGCCCTGCTATTGAGGGTAGCACAGTTCCCGTAACAGGCAATGACACAGCCAGTCAGGATCCTCTTAATGGTACAGAGCTACTGGGGGGAGGAAGAAATTAAGTGTGGCAGACTGCTCTGTCACAGTCTTAGAGAGTACTTTCATGCCATATATTGTATAAATGAACATCACAGGTATGGACAATGTTTATCATACATCCCCACATTGCACCTTGGGCAGAAGAAGGCAGTTAGGCATCAGTCTCACTAAATGGCCTAGAGTCATCTACCAGCCTGACCAGCTGATGTTGGCAGAGCTCTTCTCTAAAGGATAGTAGATTTATTTACATATTTTATTTTATATTCCAGGTTTATTAATTCTGATATTTTAAATATTATGTTTTGAACTTATAACTGTGACTCAGTAGTCCAGACTGCCAGATACCAATCCTGTAACAACTGCTTCTCAGAGTCATAGATTAGTTACAAGAATGGCAAGAGGCCATTTTGCCCCTTGGAGGTCTGTGTGAGAAAAATTCAGCTGGTCTCACCCTCTCCCATAGCCCAGTAAATTCTTTCCTTTGGGAACCTATCCAGCCCCTTTCAAAGGCCACCTTTGGCCCTGTCGCCAGTACTAGGCCTGGCAATGAACTCCAGACACCAGCTTTTGAAAGCTTTATCTCACATCATCTACATTTTATTCAGCGATCACCTTCACTCTATATCCCCTACTTCTTGGCCCCTCCACCACACTGACCATACCCTTCCTGAGTTTAAATTCTTTAACAAATCTATTTGCAACTGCCTCTGCTCCAATGAAAAAAATCCCCAGCTTCATTACACCCACATAATTGAAATCCCTCTTCACTGGCAACACTTTCATAACTTCCCTTCAGCATCATCATTAAAGCCTTCATACTTGACCCTAAAGTACATTGCCCAAAACAGAATACAATGCCTCATTGTTTTGTAAAACTTCAGAATATTTTTCTTGCTCTTAAACTGTTAATGAAACCCAAGATCCTGTCTGTTGTTTGAACCATGTGCTCATCCCGCCCTCTCACTGTCAGCAGAACTGTTTGATTGCTCTTGTGCCATTTCAGAAATTGTGCACTCTGTTTTATATTGCATCATGTCATTCTTCCTTTCAAAATATGACACATACAGTTTCTCATTAAGTTTCATCTTCCCACTCCAGCAGTCTGTCCTTACCATCTTCTTACGAGCCTTGTCACACTTCGCTACAGCTCAGGGGTTTGTGGCGCCTGCTGCTCTGGAAAGTGTGGCCTGCATCACAGGCCAGAGACATACAGAACTTTTGTTGTATTACCAACCCTTGGGATCACACCTGTACCCTTCCCACCATTCTGAAAAACAACCTTTCACCACAGGTTCCTGTTAAAGAACAAAACTTTTAAAAAGCCCATTAAAAACAAGTAGAAATATGAAAAAAAAAGAATTAGAAAGTGTTTGATCTGAGGTCTGCTCAGACTCCAACTGCAGGACTGCATTCAGGTTCAAACGTTGCACTTAAGGACAGGTACACTTCATTTAGCAGCCAGGTGGTAAACAGTCTTCAGTTTTGTTCAATCTATTTGATGGTGAGTTAACTCCTGACCAAATCCTCACCATGACCAAAGCATTTATTCCCATCTCAGTAACAATGTCCCACCATTGCCATTATTGTATGTGTCCATGATACCTTTGTACAGCTCTTCTAAGGGCTTATGAATTGAATTGAATTGAATTGACTTTATTTCTTACATCCTTCACATACATGAAGAGTAAAAATCTTTACATTGCACCTCCTTCTGAATGTGCAATGGTGCAAATTAAAGTAATTTGTACTATGTATGTACAGTAAGATATAAAACAGAACAGTCAAAATAGCTTAGAAATACAATTATGTCAGCATGAATTAGTCAGTCTGATTGCCTGGTGGAAGACGGTGTCCCAGAGCCTATTGGTCCTGGCTTTTATGCTGCCGTACTGTAGCAGCTGGAAGAGTTTGTGGTTGGGGCGACTCAGGTCCCCATTGATCCTTCAGGCCCCCATTGATCCTTCAGGCCCTTTTTATGCACCTCTGTAAATGTCCTGAATAAGTGGGAAGTTCACATTCTCAGATGTGCTGGGCTATCCGCACCACTCTCTGCAGAGTCCTGCGATTGAGGGAAGTACAGTTCCCATACCAGGCAGGATACTCTCAATTTGTACCCCTGTAGAAAGTCCTTAGGATTTGGGGACTCATGCCAAACTTCTTCAACCATCGAAGGTGAAAGAGGCGCCTTTGTGCTTTTCTCACCAGACAGCTGGTATGTACAGTTCAAGTGAGGTCCTCGGTGATATGTTACTGAGGAATCTAAAGCTGTTCACCTTCTTAACCCCAGATCCATTGATGTCAATAGGGGTGAGCCACAAAGCTCACATGTCCCTAACTTTCACCTTAATGTTTACTGTTTATCTTTGACCTATAATGGCTTCCAGACTAACAAAACCTTGTTTCCCAATTCCTCCATGGCCACGGTCCACATTATATATGAAAACATTTCAACTGTCTGAAATGCTTATGCTTATACCTTCTTGACACCTCCAATTTGAACTGCTACATGAATACCCTCAAATGGCAAGGCTCCAAGCTTCGGAATTCCCTCCTGATTTCTTGCCATTCCACCTCCTGGCCTGGAATTCACAGCAAAATATTGGAAGTCCATCAGCTGAGTTATGAAGTCTGCTGCAGCCTGGTTTAGAGGCAACATCAGAGAGTTGAACAGTTTTATTGCCAGCCTCTTGGGCACTCAGCTTTTCTGCAACAAGATGTCTGTAACTACTGAAGAGGAGAGGTACCGTACGTGCCAGCCTGCAGTTCCATGTCATGTAAAGCAGGTGTGTTTGTTGATGAACTCCTTTGCCACTCTCCTGGGGGAAAGGGCAAGACAATTAGAGAGGATCAGAGCTTTTGTATCTGTTAGGCCTCCAAAGCATGCAAGGCAATACAACCGGAAATATTGTGGTTATACATAATCTTTGCATCAAAGAAGAAGAGAAAGGAATCCCAATCTATCAATTTACACTTCAGTTTTAGGTTGCAAGCAAAAGTTCGGGCCCTCATTTCCCATTTGCAAGCCTAGTCCTAACATGAATAAACTGAGAATTGTTTCCTTAACCGAATCCACAGGGATGTGCCACTGCATGTTTGTGGGAATCCCAGATAATATGATGTACATGCAGTTTTGGTTTGGCAAGTAATGTTATTTGAATGAGTCATTTGGCTTCATTGGAGTTTTGTTTTATTGTGGCCATCCAGCCATTCCACATGTTCCCTCACTCGAAGCCCTAGGAACATCCCTAGGCTGCACTAATCACAAATATGAACAAAAAATGCTGGGGGATCTTAGCATGTCAGGCAGCATCTGTGGAGGGAAATGAACTGCTGACACTCTGGGCTAAGGCCCTTCCATCTGGATTGGAAAGAAAGAGCACTGAAGCCAGAATAAAAGGGTGCAGGTCTTTTGCATTCTGGCTTCTGCCCTCTTTCTTTCCAGTCCTGATCAAGAGTTTTGACCCAAAATGTTGACTGTTCATTCTCTTCATTGTTGCTGCCTGACCTACTAGATTCCTTTTGCATTCTGTGTGTGTTGTTCTAGATTTATAACATCTGCAGTCTTTCATGTGTCTGGATTAACCATTTCAGACTCCAAGGGTGACAAATCAATAGAAAGAGTTAGTTTAGCAAATCACACAAAATGCTGGTGGAACGCAGCAGGCCAGGCAGCATCTATAAGGAGAAGCGCTGTCGACGTTTCGGGCCGAGACCGTTCAACAGGACTAACTGAAAGGAAAGATAGTAAGAGATTTGAAAGTAGGAGGGGGAGGGGGAAATGCGAAATGATAGGAGAAGACCTGAGGGGGTGGGGTGAAGCTGAGAGCCAGAAAGGTGATTGGCAAAAGGGATATAGAGCTAGAGAAGGGAAAGGATCATGGGACAGGAGGCCTAGGGAGAAAGAAAGGGGGAGGGGAGCACCAGAAGGAGATGGAGAACAGGCAGAGTGATGGGCAGAAAGAGAGAAAAAAGGGGGCAATCTAAATATACCAGGGATGGGGTAAGAAGGGGAGGAGGGGCATTAACAGAAGTTAGAGAAGTCAATGTTCCTGCCATCAGGTTGGTGGTGAGGGAGGAAGTGTAAGGGCAGGTGTAGCATTTGTTCTGCTTACAAGGATAAGTGCCAGGAGGGAGATCGGTGGGAAGGGATGGGGGGGGGATGAGTGGACAAGGGAGTTGCGTAGGGAGCGATCCCTGTGGAAAGCAGAAAGAGGGGGGAGGGAAAGATGTGCTTGGTAGTGGGATCCCGTTGGAGGTGGCAGAAGTTACGGAGAATAATACGTTGGATCCGGAGGCTGGTGGGGTGGTAGGTGAGGACAAGGGGGACCCTATCCCAAGTGGGGTGGTGGGTGGATGGGGTGAGGGCAGATGTGCGAGAAATGGGAGAGATGCATTTGTGTCAGAGTTGATGGTGGAAGAAGGGAAGCCCTTTTTTTAAAAAAAGAAAGACATCTCCTTCGTCCTGGAATGAAAAGCCTCATCCTGAGAGCAGATGCGATTGGAGATGGAGGAATTGTGAGAAGGGGATAGCGTTTTTGCAAGAGACAGGGTGGGAAGAGGAATAGTCCAGGTAGCTGTGATAGTCAGTAGGCTTATAGTAAATATCAGTAGATATGCCGCCTCCAGAGATGGAGACAAAAATATCAAGAAAGGGGAGGGAGGTGTCAGAAATAGACCAGGTAAATTTGAGGGCAGGGTGAAAGTTGGAGGCAAAGTTAATGAAGTCAACGAGCTCAGCATGCGTGCAGGAGGCAGTGCCAATGCAGTTGTCGATGTAGCGAAGGAAAAGAGGGGGACGGATACCTGTATAGACTTGGAACATGGACTGTTCCACAAAGCCAACAAAAAGGCAGGCATAACTGGGACTCATGCAGGTGCCCATGGCTACACCTTTGGTTTGGAGGAAGTGGGAGGAGCCAAAGGAGAAATTATTGAGAGTAAGAACTAATTCCGCTAGACGGAGGAGAGTGGTGGTAGAGGGGAATTGGTTAGGTCTGGAATCCAAAAAGAAGTGAAGAGCTTTGAGACCGTTCTGGTGGGGGATGGAGGTATATAGGGACTGGACGTCCATGGTGAAAATAAGACGGAAGGGGCCAGGGAACTTAAAATCATTGAAAAAATTCAAAGTGTGAGAAGTGTCACAAACATAGGTGGGAAGGGATTGAACAAGGGGGGATAAAACAGTGTCAAGGTATGCAGAAATTAGTTCAGTGGGGCAGGAGCAAGCTGAGACAATAGGTCTACCTGGACAGGCAGGTTTGTGGATCCTGGGTAGGAGGTAGAAACAGGAAGTGTGGGGTGTGGGAACTATGAGGTTGGTGGCAGTGGATGGGAGATACCCAGAGCTGATAAGGATGGTGATGGTATAGGAGACAGTGGACTGGTGCTCCTTAGTGGGGTCATGATCAAGGGGTAAATAAGAGGAAGTATCAGAGAGTTGCCACTGTGCCTCGGCCAGGTAGAGGTCAGTACGCCAGACTACAACAGCTCCCCCCTTATCAGCAGGTTTTATAGTGAGATTGGGATTGGTGCGGAGGGAATGGAGAGCAGAGCGTTCGGAAGGAGAGAGGTTGGAATTGGAACACGGTGTGGTGAAGTCGAGATGGTAGATGTCCCGTCGGCAATTAGCAATAAAGAGATCCAGAGCAGGCAGAAGACCAGAGCGGGGTGTCCATGAAGAGGAGGAGGGTTGAAGATGGGAGAAGGGGTCATCGGTGGGGGTAGGAGAGTCCTTGTTAAAGAAGTAAGCTCGGAGACGGAGCCGGCAGAAGAAGAGTTCAGCATCATGACATACGCGGAACTCGCTGAGGTGTGGGCGAAGGGGGAAAAAGCTGAGGCCCTTACTGAGAACAAAGCGCTCTGCCTCAGAGAGTTGAAGGTCGGAGGGAATGGTAAAGACCCGGCACGGATGAGAGATGGGATCAGAGGGGGAAGGGATGTGTAGCAAATGCCCTTTTTAACAGGAATGAACTCCATAAATATATGAATATTGGGGACCAGGTCATTACAAGGCAAAGGGAACACACTTTGACTTTTCTAATACTAATGCTACTAGATAGTGCTCTTCACAAACTGTGAGTTCTAATTCAGAGGATACTTTTCAAACTGTGTTTCAAAGATCTAAGAGATGTTGTCAAATATCAGTTGATTCAGTCAAGATTTAGTACCTTCTGACAATTCATCAACTTGGAACAGTCACAAGATTTTGGCATTCACATAGTTAAAGTTTGCATATCTTTTCTTCATGAGTGTACTTTTTAGTAGATAACTCAGAGAAGAAAAATATTAAAAGACTCAACTGGTGGGAAATCAATAAAAAATGGCTGCATTTGCAGAAAATAAACCTTCTAACAGTATCACCATTGGTTCAGGGATTATCCTCAAGCCATTGACTTAGAAGATAATGAAACTTTACAGACACATGAAACCTAATCTACTGAACTGCCAGAAATTCTACTTTTGAGATGGGTTGATAAATTTGCTCCCATTTACTCTTTCAAATGGGTGTAAAATTAATCCTTGAAAAGGTTTCCAAGATCAATGGAATACACATTTGTTTCCCACCTAAGTTATTTCTGATCAACCTTCACTAAATTGTCACATTGCTGTTTGAGGCATGTTTCTATGCTCAGATGTTCTGCTTCCTTTGCTACGACTATGTTTACACTTTAGAAACACTTCACAGTCTAGAAGAACGTGAAAAGTTGCTAGGTCATTCAATAAGACTGTTTGATCCTGTACCATATAAACCATATAACAATTACAGCACAGAAACGGGCCATCTTGGCCCTTCTAGTCCATGCTGAATGCTTACTCTCACCTAGTCCCACTGACCCGCACTCAGCCCATAACCCTCCATTGTTTTCCTGTCCATATACCTTTGCAATTTTACTTTAAATGACAAGTTCACTTTCCCATGATTCCCAAATTCCTTGATTTACAATCATCTAATGGCTTTGACCTTTAACTTTCAATGACTGAACATCCATAATTCCTCAAAATAGAAAAAAAACAAAAATTTACAGCTAACTGAGAGAAGAAATTTCTTCTATCCTCAGTGATAATTGACCAAAGCCATACCTTGAAACTGAACTCCCTAGTTCTGGACTTTCCAACTTTTGGAAATACTATCTTACCACCTTTACTTTCAGAATCATGCATTGCTTTATCAAATCCCTCTTTCCAGGAACAATCCAGTGAACTGACTGAGTGAATGGATGGGTTGCCTGCACACCTTACCAATTTAACTAGAATTAAGCCAAAATCTTAAAATGCCAAAACAAAGAGCTGTTAGTAGGAGAACCTAGTTGTAGAGCAAAGGTTCCTGAGATCGACACTTCCTAGACAGTCTATTGTGTTTACTGAATGCAATACATCATAATGCTGATTAACCAACCTTCATCTGTCAGAGTCTCAGATTTGGTAGGCTGAAATAGTCACCTGCTGTGTCATATGGAGATATGGAGGCATCTATAACTTTTGGATATTCATGCTAATCATACATTTATAAGACACATGGTCTTCAGCTCACTGGGTTGATATTGTCCATCAACCATCCATTTGAATTATTCCCACATTAATCCCATTTCATTCTCCTCACATTCTCATCAACCCTCTTAGGTTCTACCACTCATTCACACACTACGAACAGCTTACAGTGACTGATTAACCCACCAACTCTCACATTTTGGTCATGGAATGACACGGCAGGATGCTTTGAAAACCCATGTGGGAGATGGTGCAAACTTGACACAACAGCACTCCAGGTCAGGTTTGAAGTTGGGTGTCTGTGCTATGTGGTAGCAGTTCCACTATCTGCTCTACCGTGCTGTGCCTCTTGGAAACAAACTATTGGCAAAGATGAAGTGAGAAACTAAATGTCATAGCTTCCCACAGAAGGCTTAATGAAATAGGCCTGAATTTCTAGCAGCACATCCACATTCTTGGAACCACTTGAACCTGGGAAAAAAGTGCAATTAAAAATGTTGCGTTCTAAAAACCCACCAAAGGTCAATCCACTTAACTCACAGTAGCCCAGGTCATAAAGAACATATTAAGTGCACAGTGAACCCTTGAATCTCTGGGGACTAAACGTTAAAGTTAGTTACAAGATAACTGGAAAGCTGAGACAAAGATGAACACAAACGCATGATGCACCTTTTATGAAATCTTGTTTGCCAACATTAGGCATCACAGGTGTTTATAAAATATTGTGGGTTTTCTGCTTTCTGTTGTCTTTGGCTTTGAATCTATTTACAAACAGAGTGCTTTGAAGAGAAGGCTGGACGCACCTGGTGATGAGGTGCAGTACAGTTTTAGCAGCTCCAAGGATTTATAGTGGAACTTGTGTATAAGCCGGAAAGAAGTGTAAACAGGCACTCCCTTTCCATGAAGGTAAAGCTGTAAAACACCATTGCCTATTCAAACATGGGACCTTGCCACAACATTATTGAATAAATGCCATAACTCAACACACAACACCAATATCCCCCCAGGATCTTTTCCCTTTCCCAATGTGGAGATTAAAACACAAATAGAAGTTTTATGGGTGACTTGAGATCTGTGCCAGGCTCAACTGTAGTTGTGAAGGGTCAACATAAATCATATCAAATTCTTACAATCAGTTTATATATATAAGCGATCTTATGTATATTGATTTATTGGGTTTTATTATTATTATTGTGTTCTTTACATTTAGTGCTTTTTATGCCTGTATTGGATCAGGAGTAACAATTATTTTGGTCTCCTTTACACTTGTGTACGGGAAATGACATTAAACAATCTTGAGTTGGAATTGGGAAACTGATCTTTACTTAACTTCTGCTCATCCTGGTATGCTTACTGATCATGTTGAAAACAAAAGCTCTGCTCAGATTTAGTGAAGTACAGACTGTTCTCAGCTTATAAATAGATTCAATTTTTTCAGATGTCCAAAAGCTGATTTTGTCCACAAGTCATAAAATGAACAAAAATTACTCAATATATTAGCCATATTGTACCCTTAAACCATCAGGCTCCTGAACCAGTGTGGATAACTTCACTCACCTCAAAACTGAACTGATTCCCCAATCGATGCTCGCACTTTCAAGGACTCCACAACTCATGTTCTCAAAATTAATTAATTAATTAATCTATTTGTTGTCATTATTATTATTTCTTTTTCTTCTGTATTTGCACAGTTTGTGTTTTATGTGCAGTTTCTCATTGACTCTACTGTATTTGCCTGTATCTGCTGTGAATGCCCACAAGAAAATGAATCTCTGGGTAGTATATGGTGACATATACATACTTCAATAATAAATTCACTTTGAACTTTGTAATGGTAGCATTACAAGCACATAAAGCTAATAAGAAACAACAATAGAGAGTGAGATAAAGCTTATTCTGCTATTTGTAAGAATGAACATATGTATGTCTTTTGGACTTTAGAATTTAATAATTTTATTTCAGGTAATTTGTTTGCAAGTGTGTCCATAAGTCTGGTGTTTATAACCTGGGGAACAGCTTTTAATGCATACATCTTACCATTGAACTCTTTGCTCAATTCTTTAACACCAAAGAGCTGTTAGTAGGGGGAGCTTTTGGTTGGAGAGTAGAAGTTTCTGAGGTCAGAGTTTCTTTGTTGTACTGATATGGTTGCCAATTGTGATGTACCAAAGGTTCAAACATCCATTTATCATCAATGTATACAACTCCTGAAATTCTTCTTCTCCAGATAGACATGAAACCAAGAAAGAAAGGAACGGCAACCCCCAAATCCATCCTCCCCGCACAAAGCAATGAACAAAAATGGTACAGGCACGTTGACTCCCAAATCCCCCACCCCCGCACACAAAATCAACGAGAAAGATCAGGGGAAAAACATAGAATATAAAAAACTATCAGACTGAAAATAAGTCCATAGTCAAAGTATATATCCAAAATGCAAAAACCTCTAGGCACAGCAGAAGGCCTTTCTTTCTGCAACAGCGGAGCGATCCCACCTGCGATTAAAAGGCAGTCTCCCCTCTCCGGCTGCAGAGCGATCCCACCTGCGATTAAAAGGCAGCCTCCCCTCTCCAGCTGCGGAGCGATCCAACCAGCGATCAAAAGGCAACTTCCCCTCTACGGCTGCAGAGCGATCCAACCAGCGATCAAAAGGCAGCCTCCCCTCTCTGGCTGTAGAGCGATCCCACCAGCGATCAAAAGGCAGTCTCCCCTCTCCGGCTGCAGAGCGATCCAACCAGCGATCAAAAGGCAGTCTCCCCTCTCTGGCAGCGGAGTGATCTCCTTAGCGATTAAAAGGCAGGCAGCCGGCACTCATCTTCCACATCATCTCGATGTTTCAGTTTCCCTCATCACATTAATCAGTGAACAATGGAAGCTTAATTGACAAAATGGAGTCGAACATCGGCTCTTGCCCCACAGCCCTCCCACAGCCCTCTCGCCATGAGTTTTGCACATGCTGCCTCGGCCTCTGGGAGTCCTCTTGGAGACTGCAGAGCGCTGAAACACCCGAACAATCTCCAAACTGCAAATCACAGGCTCCAACAGTTCCATGATCACATCAAAGACGAAAAACAAACATACAAAACATTAGAAAGTGAAATATCCGTTTTCGTGATCTGTTCAGAAAACATCAACCAAACGAGCAATGTACACAGGTGCTAGAATGCTTACTAAGTATTTTTCCTTTAGGACAGTCCCAATTTTTTTATTTTATATCATATTTAAAGCCTCTGTTAACAGCCTGCCAGAGAAATTTCGAGAGAATTTGCACTGTTAATGGGTAACCAAATTATGGGACAATGGATCTCTTCAATTCTCAATCCAAATGAAATGTTAGTTGTGCAAAATCAGAGTTAAACACCATGATTAAAAGGAAGACCCCAAAATATCTATAGTTCTGTATTTCCTTCTACTGTGTTTTTGCATTGACAGGTACTGATATAATTCCAGGCTTACATTAAATACAACCTAATTAATGTGAAGCATCTTACTTTGCCATTGAAGAAACCATAAGATCTTAATTTGCTCCATATTTTTATTTCATTTTACAAAACTATTTTATTTCATTGCTTACTTATTCTCAGCAATGGGTCATTTAAAAACACTATAAGCTTTGAGTCAGGAAGTTAAGATCATTCCCAGTTGAATGCTAAAATCCCAACTGATGAATTGTTGCATTTTCAGAAAATAACCCAACAAAATAGCATATCTATATCTTGTCCCATGGCTCTTTGTAGAACCTTGCTATGTATCAAAATGTTATCTAATAAGACATCAGCAGCAGCGATCACTCGTAGTTGAGTATGAATCTTCTCCTGGGGGTTGATCTAGTTACTTGTGGGTCTTGAGATGACTGAAGAGGCTGAACAGAGGTGGGCCTTTCCCAATCTCTCCTTACTTTGAGGCTGCTTAGTCTCAATGGCATGGTGGAGGTATTCTTCAAACAGTACAGTCCCCTCATAGACAATCCTTCTCCAGCTTTTCCTATCCTGTTCTAATTTCTCCCATCCATTCATGTTGATGTGGCACTTCCTCAGGTGGGTCTTGATATTGTCCTTTATCCACTTTTTTCTGCCCTCCAGGAGTGTGCTTTGCACCCTTGAGTTGGCCGAACAGGAGCCGTTTAGATAGGCAGGAGTTAGGCATATGGATGATGTGGCTGACCCATTGCATTTGGTGCTAGCTTCTTTCAGGGTGCTGGAGGTAGTATACCTGTTCTTCCAGCTAGCTCTCAGAATCCTTCAGCGGCACCTTTGATGGTGAATTTCTAGGGATTTTGTGTGCCTGCTCTATGTTGTCCATGACTCTGCTCCATATAGCAAGCAGGGGAGGATTAACACTTTATAGATCAGAAGCTTAGTGTTGGTCTTGATAACCCAATCTTCAAAACCTCTTTTTCACAGCCTCGCAAAAGCTCCACTCACACAGCCTATTCTGTGATTCATTTCAAGGTCAATGCTTGCTCTTAAAGAAAGAAGGCTGCCAGAATTGGGGAAATGATCAGTGTTCTTCAGAGGGATGTTGTCAACTTGGATGGTCGGAGGTTTAGGAGCTTGATCAGAGCAAGTTGGTGCAGGACTTGGGTCTTCTTGATGTTCAGATCAAACTCCAGGAGCTTGTATGCTCTGACAAAAGCATCCATTATGCACTGCTGATCCTCCTCAGAGAGAGCTACAAAGCCATTGTCATCTGCATATTGGAGCTTCATGATAGAAGTGGTTGACACCTTGCTCTTTGCCTTGAACCTGTTAAGGTGAAAGAGCTCTCTATCTGTCCTATAGAGAATCTGGACTCCTTGTGGGAGGTCTTGGCCTATAAGGTGATGATTGGTTGGAATGAAAACAGCAAACAGAGTTGGGGCAATGATGCATCCCTCTTTGACCCCGGTCTCAACACTAAAAGGTTCTGTTTCAGAGCCGCTGTTGCTGATGAATGTTGCACTCATATCATTGTGTAAGAGCTGCAGGATCTTGAGGTGCATCTCCAGGCACCGAGTTTGGACAGTCGCTGCCAAAGGGCAGGACGATTTACAGAAATCAAATGCTTTTGTAAGGTCTATGAAGGCCATATAAAGTGGGAGATTTTTTTTCCCCCAGGCTCTCTCCTGCAATTGATGTGCTGTAAAAATCATGTCAAATGATCTGGCTGGACAGAAGCCACGCTGAGAGTCTGACAGAAGATCTGTCAGAGGTGAAAGGCAGTCACATAAAATTTGGGTGAGTATCTATCCTGTTGTACAGAGGAGGGAGGTGCCTCTATAGTTTCTGCAGTTAGCTTCGTCACCCTTTTTGAAAAATGTGACAATGCCTGAGTTCAGATGGAATCTTCTCCAGATCCCAGATCTTGACAAGCAGATCATGAACATGATTTAAGACTTCTGTGCCACCTTCCTTGAGGATTTCTGCTGGAATTCCATCAGGCCCAGTGGCCTTGTTGTTCCTCAGTTTCTTGCAAGCCGCCTGCACCTCTTTGATACTAGGAGGCTTACTCATGTTCTCCTTCATGGGCTGTTGTGGGAGCTGGTTGATGACTTCAATGTCAACAGTGATGTTATGATTAAGTAGCTGCTGAAAGAGACCTTCCATCAAGAACTGATGGCATCATTGTCTTTAGTAGCCTTTGTCCCTCTTTGAAGTGAAGGAGGTTTGGGCCACGATGGTTGGGCCATACACTGCCTTAGTGGCAATAATGAAATCCCTGATATCACCAGAGTCAGCAAGCTCTGTATTTCTAGGGTCCTTTCAATCCACCACTAATTCATTACTTCCCTTACTCCATGCTGGACTACGGCTTTAGATTTAGAGTGGGCTTCTCTTTTTGCCTTGCAGTTGATGCCTTTCTGCCACTTGCTCTTGAAGTCACATCTGAGCCATATGTTCTGCAACAAGAATGTATCACCACTGTACCATCACGATTTAAAGCGGTCATAAATTACAATTCAAATGGCGGTTAATTTGTACTGGCTGTCACATTGATTGTACATGTGTGGTGCTTCCTGAATCTGGTAACAACTTAAGAGCATGAAGACTAGAAGGTTCATCAGACAGTCCATATAATCTGGTCTGCCATTCAGTGAGGCCAATCTGAGTCTGAATTCCTGAATAATCTGACTGTTTAACTCCGTTCTAATCTTTATAATCCTCAATATCGCTATAGTCCAATGATCTATTTACTTGAGCCTGGAAATAACTTAGTCCCTACAGCACTTTTGAGCAGGGAATTACAGTGAGGAGAGAGATCTAACCATATCACCAAACACAGCTCTTGAGATTCTGCCCACTAGTTTTAGCAGTAGAAAATGGAGAAAAATATTTCTCAGCATTTCCCTCCTGTTTTTCGTATTGAAACTAAACATGTTTTTTGCAGTGTTTTCTTTTCTGTATGGTATAATTTTATGTATAACTTAAATTCTTTCTACTGGCTGTACCTACCTGCCTGTGATGGTGTTGCAAGCAAGTTGCTCATTACACTGTACTTCACTGTACTTGGGGCCATGGCTTAATTTAACATGACTAAATGTATAAACTTGTGTTACTTCACTAACTTGTGGCTACACTTTTTTTTTGCCTACCTTTCCTTGTTGTGGAACATTTTTATCAGGTCTCTACTAAATTCCTATGCTCAGCTGAAACATACTCCAGTTTTGATTTTCTTCTTAAAATTTCACCCAACCCTCACCATCAAATTAGAACATTTGGTGCAACATAATTGATTTTATCACAATTATCACAGAGGATACACAGGATATATAAAATAAAACGGGTCACTCAGGCCAGTTAGTTCAGTGTTTATTCTGCACTGGAGCCTCTATCCATTTCTTCTCATCAAAATCTAGCAGTGTAGTTCTCTATTCCCTTCTATCTGATTTACTTGCACAGCCTCCCTTAAAGTGTAATAATATTTGCTTGATCCACCCTCTGCGTCACTCAGTTCACCATCCTGGATAAAAAAACTTCCTAACTATCTTACTGTGACAGCCTTTAATTATACATTTCTCACAAGAGGAGAATTTCCTCTGCATTCACTCCATCAAAACCTTTCATTATTTTGAAGAGCTATATTAGGTCACATCTCAGCCTTCTCATCTCAAGACAAAGGAGTCCTGTTATGTTAATCTTTTCCTGGTCTTTTGTCTCAACATCCTCTAAGATCTTCTCTGCACCCTCTCAACTGCCTCTGTATTGAAATAAGAAGGGTGTGGTGGTGTAGTGGTATGCTTAATGCTATTACAGTTCCAGTAATCTGGGTTCAATTCCATTCAGGAGTTTGTACGTGCTCCCCATGGCCGTATAGGTTGCCTCTGGATGCTCTGGTTTATTCTCACATTCCAAAGATATACAGAGTAGTAAGTTAATTGGTCGTATTGGTGTAAATGCACAGCAAGATACAAAAGGCTCATTAGGCCAGAAGAGGCTGTTCCAGTGCTCCATCTCTCAATTAAAAAAATAAACTGTATGCAATATTCCAAGTTCAATGGAAGTTTAACCTAACTTCTCTAATTTTCAGTTCCAGACCTCGAGAAATAATCACTGGTACTTATATCTTCTTATGGCCTAGTCAACTTGTGCTGGAATTTTAGTTAATGGCGTTTCTGTACGATAAAGTGTTCTCCCCCACCAAGGCACATTTCTTACAATGAAGAGGTAACTTCACCATTCTCCCTTCCATAATATATAACCTGTCATTTGTACATTTTGTGTATCATTGTCAATTCAGCAAGTTTACTAATGTATTCTGGATGAAATTATTGTGCATTCAAAGGGTTAAGAATAAGGCTTGGCATCTATGGAGTGATAGGAGATAACAGGAGAGAAAACTCTCTTTGACTTAATTCTCACCAAAATACCTTTAGCAGGCACTCATTATTGATAAAGAAAGAACAGAATTCATTTCAGGTCAAGGATGTTCAGAAGAAAATTTAAGCTCCCAGATGCCAATATTATACTGACAGATCCCAAAGCCTTGAGCTGTAGTGGAAGACAATAGTGTTTGAGAATTGTACTGATGGAGAAATCTATGGAGTAAAACCACTACAAAGCTGGTGGACCGTTGTATTAGAAATGTATGTTGTTGGAGATGTAAAAGGAGCTTGGAGACTGTAGTGTTTTTAGACCATCGTTTTGAAAGACAATTTTAAATTTATTATTTGAATTCTGAGTATAGCCAGCGAAGACAGCATTTATTTATCATTTCTGATTGTCCATGAGGATAATGAAGAAGAAGAAATCTCCACTTTGGGATAAAGGAAAAAAATTGTGCTTTGAGTCTGAGCAAATGGCTGTGGTACTAAATGAGTACTTTGTAATGGCATTTACGAAGGAGAAAGATTTGGGGGATAGTGGAGGCAGAATACTGCATACTAATGAGCTGAGACATTTTAAGATAATGGAGATAGTGCTGGGTCTTATGATAAGCGTTAAGGTGATAAGTCCCTGGGACCTAATGGCATATATCACAAAATATTGATAGAAGCAAGTAAAGAAATTGCTGGAGCTTTGATAAAGATCTTTGTATCCTCGCTTGCCACAGACAAGGCCCCAGTTGACTGGAAAGTATTGAATATTCTGCCTCTGTGTTAGGAACTATCAGCATAGCTTTGTGCAGGGCAGGTCATGTCTTACAAATTTGATCGAGTTTTTTGAGAAGATGACAAAGGAGCTTGATGAGGGGAAGGTGGTGGATTCAATTTACATGGACTTTAGCAAAGCATTTCATAATATCCCTCGTGATAGGCTGATTCAGAAGACAGAATATTGGATGTAGGGTGAATTGCAAGTTTGGATTCAGAACTGGCTTGCCCAGAGAAGACAGAGAATAAGAGTGGAAGGCCATACTCTGGCTAGAGGTCCATGACCTATGCTGTAACCTTGGTATTTAATGATACATATCAATCATTTGGATGAAAATATAGATGTGTGGATCAGCAAGTTTGTGGATGACACCAAGACTAGTGGAGTTGTCAGCAGTGTAACGGACTATCAAAAAGTACAGTGGAATAATGATCAGTTACAGGTGTAGGCAGATGAGTGGCAGAAAGAGTTTAATCCAGGCAACTGCGAAGATAAGTGAAAATGGTAAGTATACAAGCCCTTAATAGCACTGAAAGTGGTTACATAAGAGGATAAATTGGTAATATTGAAGGATGTGGAGACTGAGCAGAGGGTGCAGAGATGTTTTCCAGGATGCTGCCTGGATTAGTGGGTATGAAATATAAGGAAACGCTGGGAAAACTTTGTTTTCCATTCAGCATCAGAAGCTGTTTACTTTTAAATTATGAGAGGCATGGATAGGGTAGACAGTCAGAATCTTTGGCCCTGGATAGGAATGGCAAACAGCAGAGGACATGATTTTTCAGTTGTGGAGGGGAGTTTAACTCCGACATGGAGGGAAGCATTGGTTACCGGGGGTAATAGTGGAAACAGGCAGTGTAGTGGAGTTTAAGTGGCTTTTAGATCAACACATGAAAATGAAGGGAAGGGGGAGATGTTTCAAAGGTACATGTAATGTCAGAGAAATGTATACATATACATCCTGAAATTCTATTTCTTCACAACATCCATGAAAACAGAGGAGTGCCCCAAAGAATGAATGAGAGTTAGATGTTAGAACCCCAAAGCCCCCCCAGCCCCCTCCTCCCACACATAAGCAGCAGCAAAGCAATGATCCCCCCACCAGCAAAAGAAGCATCAGCACCCTCCACCGAGCACTCAAGAGTGCAGCAAAGCATCAATAAAGACACAGACGCAGTACATCAATGACTACTCGTTTACCCAGTAATTCAACATACCACAGGCTCTCGTTCTCTCCCTAATAAGGGAAAAATAGGTGTCCCTATTTCACAGCAAGAGGGGAGATATAACAAACAACTTGCTGATTTATGATGTTAAAAGTCTGTTGTGTTGCTTTTTCCGAGCTCTGTGCTCAAAGAACTCAGTCTCTGGGCACACAGCCAGCAGCCAGCTTAGTGCTTTTGAACTTTCATGTACTCCCCACGACACACCAGATTCCAGCGGAGGCACCGGCCTCGATTCCACCCACCTCCAGAGCCACAAAATCCCAGAACCCTGAAGGCACGCTAGTCTTCTAGGCCGCGTCCTCGGCATATCGAATAGTGGTCAGTTGTAAGACCCTAAGAGTGGGTCCCATTCCAGCAAAGAACCGAAGTCAGTGCGTAACTCCAGGTCGGAGTCTTCAAAAGAACCCTGAAAGGGAAAAATAGAGATAATAAAGATAGAAATAGAGCTGTTTCCGAAGAGGCAAGCAAAGGAGTCGCCGTTAGGCGCAGTTGTCTCCTAAGCCCTACTCCAAACATGGATGATATACAGGAGGAGGACATTTAGTATAAATTGGCATCAAGATTGGCACAACATTTGAGGGTTGAGTGGCCTGTCCAGCACTGATCTGTTCTATGTTTTATGTTCTGGGTTGGTGGTGGTGAACTAGATCCTTAAATTGCTTCAGTCTTCTGGTGAAGGTCCTCTCACAACGCTGATGAACAGGGAGTTTAGATTGTCACACCTGTTACATTGTAGTTTGGATACTGTTTGCCGCAGATAGATCGATGAGGACATGGTCAGTTAGGTTTATCCCTCTGCTGCTTCTGTCAGTATCCACCCTAGAGCAGATTGGTAGCTATGCCAGTGGTCCCCAACCACCGGGCCGCAAAACATGGCCGTGAGGAAACAATATGATTTGGCGATATGAAACGATATGAGTCAGCTGCACCTTTCCTCATTCCCTGTCATGTCCACTGTTGAACTTGAATGCACGCGAGGTCATCAGTCGCCTAAACACAGTGATACCCTCGCGCCAGGGATCACTGGTTAGCCTCGGGCGGCCGGTGGGAAGTGCCGTTGCTACTGGCCTGCAGCGCGGACAGATGGGCGCCGCCTCTAAACCTGTTTAGCACACCAAATGCTCGTGGGGAACCCGGTGCTAAAATATTTGCAGATGACCTAATTCGGGCTCAGGGTTCCGTAAGCAGCAGAGCAGCTACCTCGCTGCGATCTACTGAAAGTCATCCCTCGAGCCAACCTTTTGTTAGCCGATAGATCCTACAAGGGGGGGTGGGCACGTGCCCTGCCGCACTCTTCCTCGGTTGGTCGGTCGTTCTCTCCGGACTGCAACCGCTGCGGCCTGGCAAGGGGACCTCCGGCCCTTACCTTGTCCTCTCACTGGTGTGTTGCAATGATTTTATATGTTCACACGAGGAAAATGTGCGCTGTGTGTTTAATATCCAAACGTTACTTAAAATGTTACGACACTATTGACTTATAAGTGAGTTATAACTGACTTATCACTATGTTCATGTGAGGAGAATATGCGCTGTGTTTAATATTAAATTTGTTAGATAAACCCTTTTAGAAATGAAATTGAGTGTATTAGCCACTTATAAGTGACTTATAGTTGACTTATCACCTATATTCCGATCGATATTAACACCCCCACTGCCCCCCACCTTGGCCAGTCCGCAAGAATATTGTTAATATTAAACCCCGGAGCATTGCCTATCGGGGCTCAGCCAGTTCTGTGCCACTAAGCCGCTCTTTAGTAAGGGAATTTGAACCTCCAGCTCTGGTTTCTTCTAAGTACTGTTGGACATAATTCTTCATCTAAATAGGACAGTAGGTGGATATCAAGAGGCTTCTTTCCCCCATGTCTCCTATTTCTACAAGACTTCTTGGGGGTCTGGGATCGACGTTGAAGACTCCAAGCATTATCTTTTGTGAGTGGTCTTGTCGGCAGGACAGGATTCATCCAGGAATCATGGTGGAGGAGTATGGCATGTTACGACTGTAATCAATGTCACCAGGAGACACTAAAGCTGGTGATAGAAAAGTCTTTGTTCAGCACAACAAGCAGGCATCATTGGAGACACTTTTGGTAGAGGCATGCCTGATCCAATATTATATGACAGTTTGATATGCTAAAGATCAAAGGCTAATTCTGTAGTTATAATGTATCCATAATGCTTCCTTTAATTGTATATAATTTTCAAACACCCAGATCTTTACACCTACACTCCAGACACTCAAACTGAATGTTAATCACCATTGACTCTGGGCTGCAATTGGTTCATTGGTTTGCAATTCACCGTAGTCTGCAGCTCCAAAGGCACTTTTGTTCTGAGCTGCACTTTAAACTTAATCTATAACACACATTCAGATATGAAGACTGATGGCCATTGAAATTAATATTTGCTACAGGCCATAACTCCAGAATATGCCCTAACATGGCACACAGACTGAGTTTGACCACTTCAGGCTGTCACTTAGCTCATCTGTAGAATAGCACTCCCACATCAATATTAGTTCTCAAAAGATTTGTCAGGAGGACATTGCAAAAGGGACTGAGTTGGAAATGATTTGGCCCCATACAAGTTCATGTAAGATATAAGTACAAAAATAGGCATTTCAGCCCATCAAATCTGTCCTGTCTTTTAACCACCTTCTCCTCACTTCTCACTGTAACCTTTAAACCATTTACTAATCATGAACCTATCAATCACTGCCCTAAATTCACCCACTGATTCGACCCACACAGCTCTCTGTGACAACAAATTCCATAGTTTCATGACCCAGCTGAAGAATCATGTCCAACAACATTTGGTGGAAGCCATTGCTGGGAGTCCAACTTCCATAACCAAAGAGTGGCTTCGTAGCACAGAACTGGTTGAAGAAATTCTCACTCACCTCAGTTCTAAAGGGCTTTCATTTTATTTCTGAGTGTATGCACTAGATTCTGAATGGATCCTAGATGCTCTTACTAATTCAGTGAGTAAATGTGAGGAGTTCTTGATGTCTTATTTTTTCACTGTATGAACTTTGCAGTAATGGTGCAATGGAGTGATCATTTGAGTCAGCTCTATAGACTGTTTAGTCCCAGGAAAGGAATTGTAATCTATCTATTTTCTGTTATCTATCTATTTATTTAATTTAGAGATACAGTGCAGAATAGGCCCTTCTCGCCCTTTATTTCCCCTGTACCACCAGCAACCCACTGATTTAACCCTAGCCTAATCACGAGACAATTTACAGTAACCAATTAGCCTACTTCAAGATGGTGGCCTGGGCTATACGCAAGACTTATCAAACACCTACATCTTCACACAAACACTCCAGGCACCCAAAATGAAAGTACGTCACCACTGACTCTATTAAATGGACTTTATAAGAACAGTCATAGATGAGTGTGTCACCACAAAACCATTCAGAGTCTTCTCTAACCAGAAGCCCTGGATGAACCATGAGATCTGCAATCTGCTAAGGGCCAGATCAGAGGCATTCAGGTCTGGTGACCAGGTAAAATACAAGAGGTATGGGTACAACCTCTGGAAAGCCACCAGACATGCAAAGTAGCAATTCCAGACCAAGCTTGAATCAGTGACAGATGCTCGACAGCTGGGCAGGTGTTGAATGCTATCAGCTCCTACAAAGTGAACTAAGTGACATATGTGGAAACAAGGTTTTGCCCCCAGATGAGCTCAAAGCCTTTAATGTTCTATATGACTGTCAAACCAAGGTCCTGATGACCTTGTGATTTTAGTCTCCAAGGCTGATGTGAGAGCATCCTTCAGGAGGGTAAGCCCACAGAAAGCATTCTGCTGAGATGGGATACTTGGCCAAGTACAAGGACCTGTGCTGATCAACCGGCTGGAGTGATCACTGAGATCTTTAACCAGTCACTTCAGCAATCTGAGGTACTCAGCTGCTTCAAGCCACTTTCAATTATAATGTCCAGGAAGAATGTGGTAACCTGCCTCAATGACTATTGCCCAGTAGCACTTACATCCATTGTAATGTAAAGTTTTGAGTGGATGGTGATAAAATATATCAATTCCTGCCGAGAAGCAACTTGGAACCGTTCCAATTTGCCTACGGTCACAACATGTTGACAGCAGATGCCATTTCATTGGCTTTTCACTCAACCCTAAAACATCTGGACAGTGATGTATACATTAGGATGCACTTCTTTGACTACAGCTCGACATTTAATACTATCATCTACTCAATGCATAAGCTCCTTACAGTTGACTTTGGAATGGAACTCCAAACTCTGATGCCCCGAGCTGGAATAGCATTGTGCGAAATGCTACCCTACCAAGTAATTTTGTATTTTTCTGATCCTTATTAGTATGATTAGTTTGATTATGAGCTGAACATACAAAAAGAGATGAGAAACTGGTGCACTCTGGTTTAAGCAAAACATGGCTAAATGACAACATGCCCAACTCGGCATTTCATCTGGGCGGGATACTTCTGTTCTGCATTGATTGAGGATCCCTGTCAGGTAATTCCAAAGGAGGTGGGCTCTGTGAGTAGATTAACAAAGGTTGGTGCACAAACTCATCTGTAGTTAGCAGTCATTGTTCTGTGGAAAGTGAATAGCTTACAGTTAATTGCCAGCCACATTAGGGAGTTTACCATTGTGTTCATCACAGTAGTTTTACAGCATCATGAGCTCTCTACAAGTCAAGCATCCGGACATCTTCATAATTGCCAGAGACTTCAATCATGTTAACCTGCAGGGCATTTTACCCAAATTCCATCAACATGTTGCCATGACCACTAGGGGAACAAACAGATTCGGCTATATTTACACAAACATACTTGGTACTTACAAGGCCATCCCATGCCCTCATCTTGGCCTCTCTGACCACATCTCAATAATGTTAATCCCAGCATACTGACTGCTGATGAAATTGGAGAAACCAGTCAAGAGGACAATCACTTTGTGGCCTAATGAGGCAATCCCTATGTCTTGAATGGACTAACTAGCAGATGTTTAAGGTGGCTGCCACAAATGGGGAAGACACAGACCTTAAGGAATATGCATCATCTGTCACCGGCTATATCTATAAGTGTATAGATGCCATCAATACCTCAAGAACAGTCTTTTCATGGCCAAACCAGAAGCTCCTGCTGAACGCAAAGGTGTGCACCCTACTAAAAGCTCAGGATACTGCCTTCAAATCCGGAAATAGAATAGCTCTCAGAGCAGCCAAGAGAAATCTCATCTTAGGCATCAAGAGGGTAAAGACCACCTACACACAAAAAATTCAGGAACACCTGTCAGATAATGACACCCGGAATATATGCTGGGCATCAAGGGACTACCATGGCCAGACAAGGAAAATTAGTGTCAATAATACGTGACGTCTCTCTCCCCAATGCTTTAAGCAACTTTTATGCACACTTTGAGGCATTTAACACAACACCAGCCACGAATGCTACCACCCTGCAGGTGAACAACTGATGTCTGAAACAGCAGCAGAAATGAGAAGGCCTTGGTAGAGATTCTACCCCCGTAAGGCCATCGGGCCCTGCAACATCCCATGCCAAGTACTCAGGTAGTGTTCACACCAGACCACTGATGTCTTCATGGACAGCTTCAGCGATTCACTCATCTAGGCTGCTGTCCCCACTCTTCAAGTCAACCACCATCATCTGTGTACCAAAAGAAGACCCTACACCTTCAGAACTAAATGACTTTTGCCCAGTGGCACTGAAGTCAAACATCATGGGGTGCTTTGAATGGCTGGTAATGGCAGCTATGAAAAAATCCATTCCTGCCATACTGGGACTCAGCAATATGCTTACCAAACGAATCGCTCTATAACAGGTACCACAGCATCTGTCATGCACCTGGTCCTGACACACCTAGAAAATAAGATACTTACAAAGAAAGTTCGTGCTAGAAAGTTTGTGAACCCTGTAGAATTTTCTCTATTTCTGCATAAATATGACCTACAATGTGATCAGATCTTCACACAAGTCCTAAAACTAGATAAAGAGGACCCAATTAATTAAATAACACAAAAATACAGTACTTTTTCATTTATTTATTGACAAAAAATATCCGATATTACATGCATTTGTTGGAAAAAGTATATGACCTTCTGGAGTAATGCCTTCTACAAATGCTATTTGGAGTGATGTGTTCCAATCAATGAGATGAGTTTGGAGAAGTGGGTTGTAGAGGTGCCCTGCCCTATAAAAAAGACTCACAAAGTCAGGTTACTGACAGAGCTTGCTGTTATCAAGAAAGATCTGTTAATGTGCATCAGACCTCGATGGAAACAACTTTCAGAGGACATTAGAAGAATTGTAGAGATTCATGGAAGCTAGAAAAGGCTATAAAAGCATTTCTAAAGACCTGAGATATTATCTGTCCACAGTAAAATAAAGTGCCTACAAATGGAGGAAACTCAGTACTATTGCTACTCTCCCTCAGAGTGGGCATCCAAAAGCACAAAGTGCAATGCTAAAGGAGGTGAAAAAGAACCCGAGGGTAAAAGCTAAAGACCTGCAGAAATCTCTAGAATTTGCTAAAGTCTCTGTTCATGTGTTCACTGAACAAGAATGATGTTCATGGAAAGACACCACAGAGGAAACCACTGCTCTCCCAAAAAAAACCATTGTTGCACGTCTCAAGTTTGCAAAAGACCACCTGGATGTTCTACAATGCTTCTAGACCAATGTTTTATAGACAGGCGAGACAAAGTTGAACTTTTTGGCAGAGATGTACATTGCTTTGCTTGGAGAAAAAAGGTCACTGCATACCAAAACTAAAACCTCATCCAAACTGTGAAGCACGGTGGAAGGAACATAATGATTTGAGGTTGCTTTGCTGCCTCAGTTGAGGGAAAAATGAATTCAAAGTTGTACCAAGACACTTTACAGGAGAATGTTGGGTAGCAGTCCAACACCTGAAGCTTAATAGAAGCTGGATAATGCAACAAGACAATGATTCAAAAGACAAGGAATAAATCAACAACAGAATGTTTTAAAAAGAAGATAATTTATGTTTTGGAGCAAAGTCCTGACCTTAATCATATGGAAATCCTATAGAAGGACCCGAAGCAAGCAGTTCATGCAAGGAAGGCCACCAACATCCTAGAGCTGAAGCAATGTGGTAAGAGGGAATAGCCTAAAACTCCTCTAATCTAATGTGCAAGACTGATCAACAGTTACCTGAAATGTTTGGTTGAACTTGTTGCTGTACAAGTGGGCGGGGGGGGATCACACCAATTACTGAAAATAAAGGTTCACATACATTTTCCAACAAATACATGTAATATCACACCTTACCTTACATTGGTAATCTGGCAGTCATTGAAATCCAAGCAGTTTCAAACTCCTGGAAGTGCATATCTAGCACAACCACTCATTGTTCCAGTGTCATGGTCCCATCTATCTGGCCCCTATCTCACTCCTATCTCCTTGATTATGCCTTAAGTCCAGTCGTTAGATTCCCAATTGCTGCTAGTTTACTTAATTACAGCACACCTGGTTTCCATCAGAGTCTGCCGTATAACAACCCTAACATCACAACTACTGGCTGCCAGTTCATTGATCTATTCCCATGTGATAACTTCATTTCCCGACCGCTTAGAACCGTTGGTTCTAAGTTCAGCTCTAGTTTCAAGTTATTCCATGAAAACTCCATCTCCGTGTCAAGATTCTGTATCAGAGCACCGTGTCAAGATTCTGTATCAGAGCACCGTGTCAAGATTCCTCCTGGTTACTTGTTCCATGTTCGCGAATGTGCAAGCACCTCTCAACCCTTTCTCCGTGTCTGCGTCCGGCACTTGGGTTCACCCCCAGTCACTCCGTGTAACACCCAGAAGACGTTCTACACAATCAAGAAAGCTCACCTACACCTCTACTTTCTGAGGAGGCTGAAGAGAGCTGGACTTTGCACATCCGTGCTAATGCCATTTTATAGATGCACTGCAGAGAGCATCCTAACATTCTGCTTCATTGCATGGCACGGAAACTACACTGCAGTGGACAGGAAGACTTTACAATGAGTAGCGAAAACTGCCCGATGCATCACCGGCACCAGCTTTGCTGCCATCGAGGAGATATACACAGAAAGATGCTGGGAAAAGGCCAGCAATGTTATGAAGGATACCACACACCCTGCTCATGGACTGTTTGTCCCACACCTATCAGGGAGGAGGCTACATGGCATCCACGATGGGACCACCAGACTCAAAAACAGTTACTTTCCTCAAGCAGTAAGGCTGATGAACACCTCCCACACATTGTAGAGTCCTATTATCATTTTTGTCAGTCACCTTACAGTATGTACTGTCATTTATAGACATACAATCAATCAATGTGTATAAGCTATCGCGTGTACTTATATTTATTGTGCTTTTATTATCGTGTACTTTATTTTATTGTGTTCTTGTGCTGTTGCAATGGATCTGGAGTAACAATTATACATGGGCATGATTAATGATGTCATTAATAAATATTAAAGCCAGAGAAGCTTTCTTAACTGCTTCTTTTCTTCTGCAAATTGATGATGATGTGGACTATAGGGGATCCAGTTCTCTGTGACCTTTGGCTGCACTGAAATTACCTAATGGTAACATGGAAGCATCTTGAGTAGGATTTAGACTTGTGGCAATTTTAAGAGGCTCATATAAGGTCTGTTTAGTAGAGTGACCACTTCAGCAAGGAATGATTGAGATAACAAAATCAGTAACAACAGGTGCTGTGCAACAGCACTTTGCAACCGTAGATCCCGGTGGAGTAAATAGTGTCAAGCGGATATCCACTGCCAAGGGGTGTTGTAGCCCGCCACTCTTTCAGCACTCTGACTATTGCACCAAATACAAATGCTGTGTGTTGTGTTAACAGTTCGGACTTTCCAATCCTACAAAAGGGCCAACAATGGCTGAAGGACACATGCAGGAATCAGTAGCAGACGGCTCAAATGGGAGCAAGGATGGACAAACATCTCTTACTGAAAGCAAACCAATTTGCTATGGAAGTACACTCTCATACTTAGCTGTGCAGATCATAGCTCGAGGCTCACGACTGGAGTCACTTCACTGAGTGTAGCCAAAAGCCCAGCCTTGAATGGAACTACTCATTATGTCTTCGCGGACAATGAAAACTTTCTCTTAGGCTTTTCACATATTTTGTCAATTGTATTTTTTTCATTCTATTGATATGCTACTCATATATCTCTAATGATAGGGAAAGAGGCCATTCAGCCCACAGAGTCAGTGTCAGCTCAGAGTGCAATCCCATTCCATTTATTTCTCTGGAAAGACCACTCTCTCATATGCCCACAAACTTAAGAACTTCCTACGTGAGCCTACTGAATTGACCAATTTACCCACGGACTGATAATTTTTGAGGTGTGGGAGGAAACCCGTGCACTCAGGAAAACCCATGTAGTCACGACAAGAATGTGCAAGCACCACACGGACAGACAGACAGCTCCTGAAGTAGAAGGATGGGTCTGGCCTCATTGCTGCGTGACGTCCAAGTCGGCTGGACAGTGCCAGACTACCTGTCCCTTGTAGAAAGTTCTTCTAAACCAGCACCTTTGACTAGAAGTCCATCGGGCAGTGGTCTGCACAGAACATCCTTCAGACACTGCAGGAGAAGACTTGACGGACACTGTGGCGTGGTTCCCAGAACAGACTGTCCAGCCCAACTGGCAGAATGCCTCCCTACCAGACTTCACCAAAAGGCACCAGGAGCTTGGCTGGCTGACAGAGAATGAGGTGCTCCCAATCAGATCCTTCCTGCGTACCCGGAGTATCACTCCCACCGCACACTGCCCGTGGAACGACTGCCACCGGGAAGGGACGGTAGCTCACCTCTTTGCGGACTTTGGTTTGTGAAGAAAGTGTAGAGGAAGATGCAGGGGCCTGTGCCACGGTTCATCGCAGCTGCGTGACTACGGGCTTTGGTCTGCCAGCTCATCAAGTTGTCCATGGAGGAATGCTGATGACTGGCACATTCCAGGCTGCAGGAGTACGTGCTGAGGTAGAAGCCTTCATGCAGCCATGCAAGGTCTCAGTGGGGAAAGACCACAACATAGGCCTCTTCTGCTATGGGAGCGAGGGCCCAGACTGGGTGAGGGAGCCTCTCAATTAATGGAGTTGTACACTACCCAGAGTGGCCACACACATGTTGGCAGTGCTATTGATGTGTAGGAATGTAAGAGAACAATATGGAAAGCTTTGACTATGAATATTAAGAATGAAAAGATATTTCACGGGTTATTCTTGTGAATATGTGTTTCTATAATGAATTAAGTTTATTTTGTTGAAAGCAAGCTTCCGAGGTGAACATCAAACCAGAACTGTTTAAAATGTAGGGTAGCAGCACTACCTTCTCCACCATTGTCCATGCTTTTAAGCGTCTGAACCGATTGCTCTTGTGAGTCAGAAGTTGTCATTGGCGGGATCTTCCTGCTCATAACTTTACAGCTGCATTCATCTGTGCCACAGCAGTGGCCATGGATTGCCAAGAAATTCTCCTGGGACGTTTTGAGAATGAGGAACGTACTTTGCAAATAAATATCTGTTTTACAATATTGCCATCCATTCGGACCAGCACAGGAGAGAAGCCAACTGAATTAATAACATTTTCTGACTGTTTCCTTAGATTAGTTAAATTAATTGTTAGAGATACATCTGTCCTCCTTTCTAAACATAAAAGGATGCAATCGAATAGCATTTGATGAATCTCATCCTCACGGTTTTAAAGAGCTGGGTATAGGGGCAGTCAATACGCAGTTTGATAGAATCTGAGATTGTTCCTCTGGTTGGAATTCCTCAAGGATTGGACTTGTAGAATAGATAAGGAGGAATTAATATATGTGGTATATTTGGATTTTTGGAAGGCTTTTGATGAAGTTGCACACACTAGGTTAGTCAGCCAGTTTTGAACATATTAATTTAGAACAATCCTTTCAGTTCACATGCTCTATTGGTTTGTAACTCATAAAAATAAGAATTCTTGACACAGGCATTCCAGACAGTTTCATCTATTTTCACCCACACCGTTACATTGGTTTGTAGGCAGCAGAATGGTCCCAAAAGATCCCAGGGATAGTTTGGGCATCCTAAAATAATGCCTGGCTTGGTGGGAACAGACGCACTACACCCTACTCAGGCAACACCACTGGTGGGGAGGTATTATCCTTTTATATTCATCTGAGCACATGGACACTGATCTACGGTTTAACTGAGGCATTTGTTGTGGAATTAAACTGCAGGGTATTAGAATCTCTGTTTAAAATGTTCCAGTTCTGCATTTGAATTAATTATTATGGCCTGGTCACGTGATTATTTTCTCCACCGCTCCCCTCCACCTCCCCTCAGGCAAACAGTAGAATTTCAGCTCTTATTCCTATGTTTTGGAAATGTGCCTTGTAGTAACAAAAAACAACAGATCCATTTTCTCTGAGTGAGGAAAAATTGTTCCCAGTCACAGACCAGAGGTATTTACAAAGACATTTATATCCAAGTGAATCATCTGGCTCAAGTCAAAATGGCTTCTCCACACCCCCCCCCCCCCCCAATGAAAAAAGAAAGCAATAAATCATTTTTGTGGAATAAATTAGATGAGGTGGGTTTCCAGTCTGAGATTTATTGCCTCCGTACTGGTAGGTAGTTTTCTTTTCTAGCCCCCTCCTGCTTACTCCTCTGACTGGAGCCACTCTACTACTTAGCCCTGTCTGCACTTGGAACGGATCTCCTCGCTCTCCTTCTTGGTCCTCTGGATACAGCTGAAGATCTCCTGGAAGAGGCCCTTGTACTCAGACTGGTTGTCACCAGAGGTTGAAATAGTGGCAGGTCAGCATTCTGGGCGGGCCGCAGCGGGCAGCTGGCTCTGGGCCTAATTGGCCCGGAGTTTGCTCTGTCTTGTGGCTTGTGTTGGAGAAGGAGAAGCCACCACTGCGAACTGGCAGTGTCTCAGAGGCTCATTGTACTTGTGCTAGAGTGGGGCCGATGTCTGGGCCTGGGCTATTGGGCCAGCCGTTGCTCCCCAGCTCCGGATAGATCAGCAGCCTGTCCAGCAGACCGACCAAGCCTTGGGACTCAATGCTCCAGCGCCATAGCTTGGCCAGTCACTGTGTGTAGTCGTGCAGGGCAGCCAGGCCATGCTCACACTCAGCACTAGACACCGTTCCTGCTCCAGCTCCTCGGTGTTCTGGCTCTCGGCTGCTCGCTGGCTTCGCAGTGACAGCACGATCCGTCGCAGCCACTCCTGCTCCTCAGCTAGCATCTGGCCCTCCTCCAGTGACCCTTGGAAGTCGCACAGCTCCTTGAGACGAGGAGCCCTGCACCGCCCTCCCCTGCTCTGACTCCTGCCAGGACCTGCTCTTCTGATCCTTGACCTGCCGCTACAGCTTGTCCACGTGGGACTGGAGACTCTGTGCCATCTCTGTCAGGCTCGTTATCTTGTTCTCTGATCCCTTGCTTTCCAAAGCTCGTTTCTGGTTGGTCACTTCCAACTCATGGGCTGTCATATCGATTGGCCCGTAGACCTTGGCGTGTTGCTCATTCACCTGCCGGATGAACTCCACCTGCTTGGTGAGGGACTCAATCTCCTGGTTGGTGCTGTACAGCTGCTGCAGGCCCTCCTCCTGGTCCGTATTGCGATCCAGCAGGGCCTTGCCCAGCTCCACTGCCAGGTGCAGGTCATGCTCCATATTGCACTGTTGCTGGAACCAGGAACCCTCCCGGAGTCCGCACTGCCTTGTGGCTGCTGCCAGAGGAGGAGAAGCCACCATGAGGGTGCTGTACTTCAGCTGGAGGAAGATGGGGGAGAGATGACTGAAGACCTGCAGTCTTGGAGTTCTCCTCCAAAGCCCAACCTGGGCCATCTGACCCCTCAACAACAGCTGAACCATGTATTCCAGCAGTACCCCTCTTTCTTCCAGTCCTGCCCTGTCCGAACAACAATGGCAGCGCACACTACTCACTTGAAGAGCAATGCTTCCATCCCGCGGTGACCTTATCGAGTCTCCGAGAGTTGGTGGAACGCCTCAAGGCTGAGATCCACACCATGTTGGACCTGGGACGATCAAGGCCTCTGAGAGTGACTGGTGCAGCTTGGTAGTGAGTGTGCCAATGCCTGATGGGACCCTGAGGGTTTGCATTGACTTCTGAAAAACCAACACCGTCTCCCAGTTCGATGCCTACCCCATGCCACAGATTGCTGAGCTGCTGGAAAGGTTGGGCCATGCTAAGTTTATAACCCTCCTTGACCTTCGCAAGAGTTATTGGCAGATTCTGCTGGCAAAGGACTCTGGTGAATACACCACATTCAGCACTCCCCTTGGCCTCTTTCATTTCACTGTCATGCCGTTTGAGCTGCATGGAGCCTCAGGGAGCTTCCAACGGCTGAGTGACTGTGCACTGAGGGGATGCGAGAAGCGTTGTGTGGCCTACCTGGATGATGTGGTGATCTTCAGCACCAGCTGGGAGGACCACCTGGAGCACATTGGGGATGTGCTGAAGAAGATTGAGCCGCTGAGCATCCAGAAGTGCGAGTGGGCCCGCGCTGAGACACGGCACCTGGGCTACCTGTTTGGGCGAGGACTAGTTCAGCCACTGGCTGAGGCCATCAGAAATAGTCCCTGAACCCACACGAACAAACAGGTCCGGCCCTTCCTGGGGTTAATCGGGTGCAATCACCATTTTATCCTTCAGTTGCCAGCTTTGCAGTCCCACTGACGGAACTGACACTGAAGTCTGCAAAGAATCCAGTTTTGTCGACCAAAGAATGTGAGGAAGCCTTTGTGACGCTGAAGGAGGCTTTGTGTTCCCAGCCGGTCCTCATCAGCTCAGACTTCACCAAACCCATTCACCATTGAAGTTGATGCCTCAGCAGTCGGGATTGGAGCGGTCGTGGCCCAGGGGAAAAAGGGAGAAGAACAGCCGGTATTATACCTCAGTCATAAGCTCCTACCACAGGGACTACCGGTATTCCATTGATGAGAAGGAAGCTCTTGCCATAAAACGGGTCTTGGAGAGCCTCCAGTGTTACCTGCTGGGCAGAGAACTTGTTCTGGAGACTGACCACAAAGCACTCACCTGGATCCACAATGTCCGGACCATGAGATGGCATCGGGCTCTACAACCGTTCCATTTCAACATCCACCATAAGGCAGGACCGTGTGATGTCATGGCACCCCCACCTTGTGCAATCCAGAGGGGGTGGGGGTGGGGGGGGGGATGTGACAGAACAAGTGGGCGATGCTAATTCTCCTCCTTTGCCTGGTTAGTCACTCCTCCTTGTTCTGTCCCTGGTCTAGTTTCCCCAGTAGTTCACACTCCCTCCCATTCTGCAGCTCTTGGGAGTTCACCATTTACACACCCCAACAGTAAAAGCGTCGCTATTCTGGCTAATCAAAACAATCCCTTTGGTTAACATGCTCTACTGATTCATAACTCATAAAAATAAGGATTGTCGACACAGGCTTTCCAAACAGTTTCATTTATTTTCACTCACACCATTATATTGGTTTGTAGACAGCAGAACAGCCCCAGAAGACCCAGGGACAGTTTGGGGCGTCCTAAAATAATGGCTGGGAGCAGGCACACTATACCATACACAAGCAACAACACTGGGGGGAGGCATTATTCTTCTATATTCATCCTAGCATGTGGACACTGATCTATGGGTTTAATTAAGGCATTTATTGTGGAATAAAACTGTAGGATGTTAGAATCTGTTTAAAATGTTCCATTTCTACATCTGAAATAATTATTATGGTCTGGTCACATGATTCCCCCCCCCCCCCCCACCCCTTCCCCAGACCAACACCAGAGTTTCTTAGTCTTTCTAGGTCAGGTAGAAGCAAATTTAAACCCTTACTCTGGCTTTGCTAGAGAGGCGTGGAGTTTGGATTTGATGGTTGGTGAATAGATATATTGGTAAGTTAACAACAAAGTGTGTTGTGGAGAAAGCCTCTATATATTTGTAAGTTTTTGTGCATACATGTTTGTTTTAATTTGTCTATTTGTAAATACTTTTTTTTGTCACAACTTTTGGGCAGCTTTTGCATTTTTTTTCACCTGGCACTACGGTGCTGTTGCAGCTTACCATCTGTTTATTTCAACTGATGACCCTCATCAGCCCCACTTACTCACACCTGATGGTGAGGTGTAACACTGACACATCTGACTCTATCCTCTCCCTCCTAAACTGAAGTGATTTTTATCATATTATGATCACTGCTTCCTGAGGGCCCCTTTACCTTAAGCTCCCTAATTAAATCTTATTCTTTACAAAACACCCCATCCAGAATTCCCTTTTCTCCTAGTGGGCTCAAACACAAGCTGCTCAAAATACCATCTTGTAGGATTTCTACAAATTCTCTCTCTTGGGATCCATAAACAGCACCCACCTGATTTTCCTAATCTACCTATATATTGAAATTTTGCCATGACTATCATAACATTGCCTTTTTAACGTGCATTTTCTATTTGTAGCCTAATTCCTGGCTACTGCTTGGAGACCTGTATATAACTCCCATCAAGGCCATTTTACCCTTGTAGTTTCTTAACTCTACCCACAATGATTCTACATCTTCCATTCCTATGTCAGCTCTTTCTAAGAATTTCATTTCATTCCACACCACCCCCTCTACCTACTAGCCTGTGCTTTCGATACACTGTGTACCTTTGGATGTTAAGCTCCCAACCCTGAACTTCCTTCAGGCATGACTCAGTGAAGCCCACAACATCATACCTGCCAATCTCTAACTGTGCTAGAAGATCATCTACCTTAGTCTGTATACTGTGTGCACTCAAATATAACACCTTCACTCTTCTTGAATTGCTCCCATGTAACACTTCAACTCATCCCACTGACTGTAATTGTGTCCTATCATCTTCCTGTCCATCCTCAGTCTCACTACACAATGCATCAACTTGTATACCAGCAGCCCCATCCTCTGCCCTATCACTTCAGTTCACATCCCCCTGCCAATTAGTTTAACCGCTCCCTAACAGCTCTAGTAAAACTAAGAGCAAGGATATTTGTTTCCCTTAGGTTCAGGTACAAGGGTCATATCTTCCCTAGAAGAGATCCCAATGATCCAGAAATCTGAAACTCTGACACCTGCACCACTCCCTCATCCACTCATTCATCTGAACTCTTAACCACTTCCTGCCCTGATCAGCACGTGATACTGACAGTAATCCAAAAGTTACTACGTAGGAGGTCCTGCACTTCAGCCTCTTCCCTAACGCCCTGCACTCATTGTGCAGGACCTCTTACCCCTTTCTATCTATGTCATTGCTGGAATGTGCACCATGACCCTCCCTCTTAAGAATCTTCTGAGACACCCTGGGCCCTTAGCACCTGGGAGGCAACACCCCATCGTGGGTGGATGAGTACAGGTCTTGTCTGTGAGCTTTTCAGCCTTCTGGATAATCCAGAGTATATCCAGCTCCAGCTCCTCTACCTTGCCCTTGTCAGCCAGGAGCTGAAGTTTGTGCACTTCTTGCAGATGTAGTCATCAGGGTGACTGTTCTCGCCCAAGCTGTTGGGCCAAAGCCTGGTCACCCTAATGATATCTTCTGCAACAATGCTTGTTCTGCTTACACCTCACTTCTTTTTATTAGCCCCTACTAAGTGCCTTAGAGATCGTTATGATTCCTGCCCAACGAAGAGTCCCAAAAGGCACCAAGATCTTTTTCAACTTCACCAACGATTGACTTCTTGAGATAATTGCAGCCCACTGAAAAGTTACAAAAGAAAAGATATTATTGCAATGAGGAATCCAGAGATTTTTACAGAGATGACAAATTTGTTGTGTACAACTGAGTAGACCAGGTCTATATTCTCTAATGTTTCGAAGAATAGATGACTATCTCATTGAAACTTATAAAGTTCTCCAGGGCTTAACAAGATAGATGCAGAGAGGATGTTGCCCTTTGATCAGAAGTCTCTAACACACAGTCAGAGTCTCAGAAAAAAGACATTTAATTTTGAACTGAAATGAGGAGATATTTTCTCATGCAAATGGTGGTGAATCTGTAAAATTCTCTATCCAGGGCTGGGAGTTGGGAAGGATCAACTCTTGAGTTCATTCAAAAACAGAGATGGATAGAGTTCCTTCCCACCACCCTAACTGTGGCAGTTCCTCTTGTCCTTACCTACCTTCCCATCAGCCTCCACATCCAGCACATCATCCTCCACAACTTCTGTCATCTCCAAAGAGATCCCACTACGAACAAATCCTTACATCCCCACCTCCTTCCACTTACCGCAAGGATTTCTCCCTTCCAGATTTCCTTACCATCTGTCTTTCCATACAAATCTAACTCCTGGCACTTATCCCTGCAAGCTCCTAAGTGCTACACCTGCCCATTCACCTCACTCCCCTCCCTCACTTCCATTCAGGGCCCCAGGCACTCTTTCCAGGTGAGGCAACACTTCACCTGCAAATCTGCTGGGATTGTCTATTGTGTCTGTGGTGATATCACGTGCAGTGATGTGCCAGTACCTGATTGGAGAGCACTGAGCATGTGTGGGGTTTGCCAGAATGTTTCAGCTTGTGGTGGGGTTAAGACGTGTTTGTTTATTACTGTAAATAAAAGTTCTTTAACTCTTCCAGAATATGTTTCTTTACTGTTAACCCACGGTACATTTAAACAGAAGTAACATATCAATGTCCGGCACTCCCAATGCAGCTTCCCCTACATTGGTGACACCTGACGTAAATTGGGGGACTGCTTCATTGAGTAGCTCTGCTCCATCCACCAGAAGTGGAACTTCCCGGTGGCCAAGCATTTTAATTCCCATTCCCATTCCCATTCCTACATGTCAGTCCTTGGCCTCCTCTTGTGCCAAGATGAGGCCACTATCATGGTGGAGGAGCAACACCTTGTATTCCAATTGGGTGGCCTCCAACGTGATGCCATGAATATCGATTTTTTCCCCCTCTTCCTCTATTTCCTCTCTGACCTTTTACCTCTTCCTGCCTATTACTTCTCCCTGGGTCCCCTCCTCCTTTCCTTTCTCTTATGGTCCACTCTCCTCTCCTATCAGATTCCTTCTTCTCCTGCCCTTGAACTTTCCCTCCCACCTGGATTCACCTATCACCTTCCAGCCATCCTCCTTCCCTTCCTCCCACCTTTTTGTTCTGGCATCATCCCCTTTCCTTCTCAGTCTTGAAGAAGGCTATCAGCCTAGAACGTCCAGCAATTCCATAGATGCTCCCTGACCTACTGAGTTCCTCTAGCATTGTGTGTGTGTGTGTGTGTTGCTCTGGATCTTCAGCATCTGCACACTTTCTCATGTTTATGGGTAGATTTCTGCCCATAAAGGGAATCAAAGGCAAATGGAGTAGAAGATTAGCCATGATCTCAATGAATGGCAGAGCAGGTTCAAAGGACCAGGTGGCCTTGTTGTATTTTGTACTGCACAGGACCCTTGTTGCTGCCAGTGACTCCTGATACAAATCCTACATCTACAGGATTTATTTCAATTGTCTGGTGGGATGAAACTCTACAATGGGCTTTCAAGATGACACACTCGAATAAATCTGGCGCTCTGCACCAGCTAACCCATTCCAGCAAGACTATTTGCCTTCCATTTTCACTGAGGTAAATAGAAGCACAAAAGTGGATGTCTCTGATACAGGCCCAATTCAGGCAGGCAGATATGTTGAAATAAAGGCTTTTGTGTTATCTACCAATTGTATCAAACAGACAACACCAGGGCAGGTCTTGTGAAGCATTCTACATCACTAATACCATGTCTTTGTTATAGTCAACGAGAGCGCCAGATTTAATCAGTTCACAACCCTTAACCCAACACAAAACATACTGAATCAGTCATTATTGTCGGCATGAGGAAAGAAATAAACTGAGCAACCCGTTGGACTACTTTCAGTGTGGATTTCACTGAACCCTGATTCCCCACTTCCATTATGCTGTGATTTACCACACCATTCTCACTTAAGAACTGAGGGAAAGGAACACCTGCTCCTCGTCTAAATTGTACCTGTGTCCATAAGTTATTGAAGACATGTTCAAATAAACCCTGTTCTAATAGCAATTTTCATGGCTTTTAAGAGAGTGAAGCCACTCCTGACACGGAAAAGGTAACTGAATGTAAAGTGTGCAGCCTACCTAAAGGATGAAGAATAACTCTTAATTTCTTTGAGGCTTGTGGCTGGAAGTGAGCCAAGCAAAACTCCAGCAAGAAAAGACAAAGCAAGCCACCTGCTCCGGTAGGCATTTATGTAAATACAAACTGTTACATTCAACTTGGCTGTAGAGCACTTACATGAATGGTTTGGCAGTCCTTATCACATATAGGCAAATATTTAATTATTATTTAACTGTTTCCTGTACCAAGTGTATGAAAGAGTTCAGTGCAAGCACAGACTTTGTGGCCTCTCTTTGTTTTCTTTTTATGTGATTTATTTTCCTCCCATCCTGCTTTCCAAACAATGTTTAAGATGTTGACTGATGCTGGTTTACAATTCCACTGGCTATTAGTGAAATAAGGTCACAGAATAAGACAGCCTGGAGTGAGACCACCATGTCCACACTGACCAGTGGGCATCCATATTAATCCCCTGTTCCAGCACCCGGGTGACTTACATTCTCATCAGAATACATCTGAAGTGATGACAGTGGCTCTTCTCCCTGGCTGCGCATTCCAATCTCAAAGTGGAAATGAAGCCTAAGCTTTGCCATTTGCTATGAACAGCACTGCACTAACCTGCAACCGTGCTGGAAGTTCCTGCTCTACTTTGCGAACTCCCTACCACTGGCGTGAAAGTTTTTACAGGATTCTTATTGTAAATGTAACAGAGGTACAGGTGCATTGCTGCTAAATCATGAGAGTGGAGAAGCCAGTCACCTGCAGCTCGGATGAATGCTGAATGATTGTGGGATTTTCAGCTGGAGATCTATCAGACTTATTGCAGTAGCAAGATCATGCTTTGTCTAGTCTGCCCCCTACGCTGGCTCCTGAGCTTCTCCAGCGGGCCATGTTTACTTCTTGCTGCTCAAATTGGCCTCCAGAACTTGTAGCTGCACCTGTCCAGTGATATGGAGCAGACCATGATGGGCTCAGTCTCAGCTGGCAGATCCCAGGCCCTGCCTCCACACTCTTTACCAACTCAAAGACTTCTTTTTAGATTGTAGTCATTTATAAACTGTTGAACTAGATTAGAATGAAAACAAAACAATTAAAAACATGATATTATTCAAAGTAAAAAGTAAGTTAACTGCAATAACCTGTTTAATCCAGGTTGTCAAGCCCATACCTAAATTGCAGAGGTGTGGAAGTCAGAAATCCGCTGTTGTTGTTGTTGGACTCCATCTCTCTCGAATGACAATGGGTGGTAATGATCATCACAAGCCTGGGTGGCAAATATGGAGACCCTGAGATGCCCAGTTGTCAAGCTCCCCCTCTCGGCCTCACCAGTGTGGTCTAAAGGAAAGCTTATGAAGCAATAAGTTTGGCACCAGCTTGACTGCAGGAGCTACTGGAAGGATGTTCAATGATGTCCATCTGCCTTAGGGGCTCCACTCTGGATTTGCTGTCTGGATTTACTCCCATAGCCTTCACCTCTCCCGAGGCTGCCAACAAGGCAGTGGGGTTATTTACCCGTAGCTAGCACTATAACACACAATTAGAACAACCTGCCCAAATGTTCTTAATTGTTCAAAAACATATATAAAGAAAACAAAATGCTGGAAGAACTCAGTGTCTTAAGCAGCACGTGGGTGTAAATCAATGTTAGAGACTGAGTCCCTGAATCAGGGCTGAGAGAGAAATGGATCGGGATGAATAGACACTAGTAGTTGATAGGTGGAATATGATGGAGAAGTAGGACAAGATTGGGGGAGGCGTTGGGAGGGATGAACAAAAGGGGAGGAAAACTAAGTGAACAGGTGAGTTGTGTGGGACGACAGCACTGGGATGTGGACAGCACCTGGAATTAGAAAACTCAGTGTTTAAGCTACCCACATAGTGTATGAGATTTTGAATCTTAAAAAAAAGTCTTTGAGTTTGCATTTAGCCTCTCTATGGCAATAGAGACATCTGAGACAGGTTGGTGTGGGAGTGGGAAGGACAGTTAAAATGACATGCAACTGGAAGCTGGAGAAGGCTGATGGGGACAGGATATAGTTGTTCCATAAAACCAGTCTACTAGTCAACTAGTCTACATTTGGTCTCATGGGTATAGAGGAGACCACATTGTGAGAAGACCAGATTGGAACAGATGCAGATGGACCTCTGCCTCACCTCGAAGGACTGGTTAGATACCTACATGGCGGTGAGGGAGGTGGTAAAGAGACACCTGTTCAACTTCCTAGGGTTGTAGAGGAAAGTGCCTGGGCTCTGGACTGGGTGAGTGGGGAGGGTTGAGTGGGCCAAAAAGTCATAAAGAGAGTGTCCTTGTGAAAAACAGAAAATGGGGGTAGAGAAGATGTCACTTTTTTTCCAAAGACAGAGCTGGGTATGTGTGTAAGCCTCTGGTTCCACCATGTGGTGATTTGAAGTCATTACCATTCTCTCACTGAACTGCTGTTAACAGAATAGGAAGTAATTTTATTAACAATTTCTCATGATTTAAAGAGCACAGGCTCAAAGATATTGCAAAGACACAAACGAGGTCAGCCCAATTTTGAGATCATACTTACAGCAGCTTTTGCAGTTCTCGTTTTTTGTTTCATAATCAAGATAATATAGAACTATTTGAGAAGATGGAAAAGAAATTTGCTTGAACAGACTTGCGTTTATGCAGTGCCTTTGCTAACCCTTTCAGGACATCTCTTACCACTGATGGAATGTTTTGAAGTGTTGCTACATAATTTAAGAAAGGTAACATCTAGTTCTCACCCATAAACAATGATAATGACCAGTATTGTGGCTTAGGTGTCTCTTGCTGAACAAACTTGGTAATCCTGATTCTCAGATGAGACAATGCTATGAGTATATTCACTGTTGCGTTCTAGCTCATATTGTAATGTAGGCTGTAGGAAATTTGTTAGCCTTAGTTCATAAGACCATAAGATATAGGAGATGAATTAGGCCATTTGGTCCATCGAGTCTGCTCCACGATTTCATAATGGCTGATCCATTTTTCCTCTGAGCCCCAAACTTGTGCCTTCTACCCCTATCCTTTCATTCCCTGATAAATCAAAGAATTATCAACCTGTGCCTTAAATATACCCAATAGTTTGGCCTTCACAGCAGTCTGTGGCAACAAATTCCACAAATTCACCATTCTCTGGCTGAAGAAATTCCTCCTCACCTTCATTCCAAAAGGATACTAATCAATTCTGAGGCTGTGTCCTCTAGACTTTGTCTCCCCACCACAGGAAACATCCTCTCCACACACACTCTATCAAAGCCTTTCAACGTTTGATAGGTTTCAATGAAGCACCCCTCATTCTTCTGAATCCCAGTCAGTCGAGGCCCAGAGCCATCAAACACTCCTCGTATGACAAACCTTTCAATCCCATAATCACTTCTGTGAACCTTCTTTGAAACCCCTCCAATGACAACACATCCTTTCTCAGATAAGCGGCCAACACTGCTCATATTACACCACATAAGGCATCAACAATTCATAAAAAGCCTCAACGTTACATCTTTGCTTTTATATTCTAATCCTCTTAAAGTGAATACTAACATCACATTTGCCTTCCTCACCACTGACTCAAATTGCAAATTAGGGAATTCTGCATGAAGACACCCAAAACCCTTTGCACCTCAGATTTTTGAACTTCCTCCCCATTTAGAAAATGATCTGCACTTTTATTTCTTCACCCAAAATGCATGACCATGCACTTCCTGACATTGTATTCCACCTGTAACTCCTTTGCCCAATCTTCTAATCTGTCTAAGCCTTTCATAGCCTCCCTGCTTCCTCAAAACTACCTGCCCCTCCACCTAACTTCATTGTCTGCAAACTTCACCATGAATCCATCAATTCCATCATCCAAATCATGGACCTATAACGTACAAAGAAATTGTCCCATCACAGAGCCCTGTGGAACACCACTAGTCACCAACAGCCAACCAGAAAGGGCTCCCACTCTTTGCCTCCTGCCAATCAGCCAATCTTCTATCCATGCTTTTATCTTTCCAGTAATACCATGAGGTCTTAACGTGTTAAGCAGCCTCATGTGTGGCACCTTATCAAAGGCCTTCTGAAAAACCGAGTACACAATATCAACCGATTCTCCTTTGTCTATCTTGCTTGTTATTTCTTCAAAGAATCCCAACAGCTTTGTCAGACAAGATTTTCCTTTAAGAAAATCATGCCTATTTTATAATGTGCCTCTAAGTACCCCAAAACCACGTTCTTACCAATCGATGCCAACATCTTCCCAACCACTGAGGTTGAACTAACTAACCTATAATTTCCTTTCTTCTGCCTCCTTCCCTCCTTAAAGAGTAGAGCGCTATTTGCAATTTTCTAGACCTCTGGAAGCATACCAGAATCAATTGATTCTTGAAAGATCATTTTTATTGCTTCCACAATATCTTCAACCACCTCTTTCAGATCTCTGGGGTGTACACCATCTGGTCCAGGTGACTTACCTACCTCAGACCTTTCAGTTTTCCCAAGAACCTTCTCCCTAGTAATGGCATCTTCATACACTTCTGGCCCCTGACAATCTCGAACATTTGGCATACTGCTAGTGTCTTCCACAATGAAGACTCATGCAAAATATTCAGTTTTTCCACAATTCTTTTGTCCGCCTCTTCTTCTTCAGCCTCTTTTTCCAGTGATACTATATCTCTTTTTTACCTCTCTTTTACACTTTATATATCTGAGGAAACTTTTAATATCCTTTTTGATACTTTTGGCTAGTTTGCCTTCGTACTCCATCCTTCCCTTCTTAATGACCTTTTTAGTTACCTTCTGTTGGTTTTTAAAAACTTCCCAATCCTCTAATTTCTCATTAACTTTTGCTCTATTATATGCCCTCTCTTTGACTTCTATGTTGGTTTTGATTTATCTTGTCAGCCATGGTTCTGTCATTTTGCCTTTAGAACAGTTCTTCTTCTTTGGGATGTATATGTCCTGCACCTTACACATTCCAGCCATTTCTGCTCTGTCATCATCCCTACTAATGTTCCTTTCCAATCAATTTTGGCCAGCTCCTCTTTCATGGCTCTGTAATTCCCTTTACTCCACTGTAATACTGATACATCTGACTTTAGCTTCTCCTTTGCAAATTGCAGAGTGGATTCTATTATATTATGATCACTGACCCCTCAGAGTTCCTTTGCCTTCAGCTCTTTAGTCAATCCCAGTTCATTGCACAACACCCAATCCAGAGTAGCTGATCCCCTAGTGGGTTCAATCATGAGCTCCTCTAAAAAAGCATCTTGTAGGTGTTCTAGATACTCCCCCTCTTGTGATCTGACACTAACCTGATTTTCTCAATCTACTTGCATATTGAAATCCCCCCATGACTATCATAACTTTGCCCTTTTGACATGGATTTCCGATCTCCCATTGTAATTTGTAGACCACACATTTACTACTGTTTGTTGGTCTGTATTTCTCTCCCATCAGGGTCTTTTTATCCTTGCAGTTCCTTAAATCTATCTCAAATGATTCTGCATCTTCTGACCCTATGTCACATCTTTCTAATTATTTGATTTCATTTTTACCAACAGAAGCACCCTCCTCCCTCAGTCTATCTGCCTGTCATTTTGATACAATCTGTATCCTTTAACGCTGAGTTTCCAGCTTATAATCTTCTTTCAGCCATGATTCAGTGATGCCCATAATGTCATACATACCAATCTCTAACTTTGCTACAAGTTCATCTACCTTATTCCATATACGCACGCGTGCAAATATAACACTCTGCCTCCATTCCTGTATTCACTCTTTTCGAGTTTGTCTGCCTTTTACATTGTAAGTCATCCTGTTGACTTCAATTCTGACCTATCATCAACCTTTCCTGACATTTGACTTCCAGTTTAAGTAGCCTTCATGTAACTACTGCCAACTTCTACAATTGAAACTACATGAAAATAAAGAAAAAGAGACTGAAACTTGGTGAATCAATGCCCTGAAATGTTGACTCTTTCTTTCCCCACAGATGCTGCCTGACATGACAAGCATCTCCCATACTTTCTGCTTTTGATTCATATTTCCATATTCTGCATCTTTTATTTGTTTCAGTCACTGGAAACTAAGCCTTGAAATCTTACAAAAGAGCCAAAACTATTCCCTCCTGTCTTGATTTCAACATATTTTTCTCTCTTGGAATGTGGACAAAGGCCCTAAGCAGCTTGTAAGATACAGGTGGTCCCCGAGTTATGAACGTCCGACTTACGGACAACTCGTACTTATGAACCGAGGAAGGAAAATGCCGTCCGCCATTTTAAGTCATTGCCGTTGACACTGTGTTGAGTGTTTAACTTTGTATTTGGTTTAAATTTTTCTTAGTAAGATTCACCCTGACCACACCACCCCCCACCCCACCACCCCCCGTTCCGATCGGCTGGTGGCGCAGTGAAATCAGCGCTGGGCTGGAGAACGGAGGTTCCCGTGTTCGATTTAGTGACAGACCGCTCCTGTGCCAGGCTGATGTCGATCCAGTGACTCCCATACCATCCGTGCTGGGTTGATGTCGAGCTCGCAACTTGACCTCGTAAAATAAAACTGCCACCTCCAGTTTAAATTCCCACGCTGGAATATTGTGGAGGATCAAATACCCAAACCCAGCACAGCCCCCACTCGTCCCATTTAACCTGTCTCAATGTGGTGGAGTTTAGGACCCGGGGAATTCAGTACGGTGGTCCTTAGGACCCAGTGGACCTCGGGAGCCGGGGCAGGTCGGGACCCACCGCCCGCGGTGTTTCTGTTCCATTGACGGGAAGTGATCGTGATTGAAAATAAAGTGGAAATAAAAAAGCGTTTGGAAAGAGGTGAAATGCCATCGGTCATTGGAAAAGCGTTAACGATTGGAACAATTTTAAAGGATAACGGATAAAGTAAGAATAATGGAGCATGTGAAAGGCCCTGCCCCGATGAAAGCTAAAATTATTACTAAGCAATGCAATGGTTTAATTATTGGAATACATATGTTTCTTAAGTGTTTTATATGCATAGAAAGGTAAAATATATACTAAGACAAACGTTTGACTAACTGACGCTAAATAATACCGGATGTACTTGTTCCGACTTATGTACAAATCCGACTTAAAGACGGACTCAGGAACAGAACTCGTACGTAACCCGGGGACTGCCTGTATTATAGTAAAATGTTCTTCAGGTTTGATTGTTTGACCTATTTTATGAATGATAGTGGCTGCTGTGGACAAAGTTCCTTTCTTCTCTCTGCTCCTTCCCCTCAGTAAGTGTTGGCAGATTTCAGTGGAGTGCATACTACAAACGTGTGCAGTTTCACATGTGCTGGTGACATCAGCTTTAAAGGAACAGCACTTCTTCCCCAAAATGTGCAAATTTGAGAGCAGCAGTAAAACCCCAAGCATAAAGATGAAATATCTATGATGAACCAATAATAATGGATGCCGTTTCACAAAATACTTCAGCTATTGTACTCCACATATGCCCTTTGGATGAGATTTACAGTGACTATTGTGCAGATATAATGAGTGGATGCTTGAGTATGCTCCAAGCAATTTGAAGACAACTATGAAGAACTCAGCTCAAACACCATCTATAAATTTGCTCATGCCGCCGCAGTTGTTAGCAGAATTTCAAACAGCGATCAGAAGACATACCATTTGGGAACAATTCTGACCATTTTGTAGATACATCCACTGCTACCAAGAGATTTGTGCCCATGAATGGTCTAGTAAAATCCACATGAATCCTCTTCCAGGGCAATGCAGGCCATTCCCAGGGATGGAGAAGCTCTCTTCTTGGCACCTTCTGGATGTGTTTGCATCTCAAACAGTGCGTGGCAAGCTGCCCCTTCTGGTGATCTATCCCAGGACACCGAACAAAACTGTGAGCCAATGATTAATGGCCGGCACATAGCTCCTCCAACACTTTAGCTCTCAACTTGGATGTACTTCTCTCAATCCCCACATAAGGCAACCCCCCCCCCCCCACCTGCAATCAATGGCATGTTAATCTGAGTGCTTTGAAAAGTGGTGCACTTTAAATTTCTGCTCCATATTCCAACCATTTTGGGTTGCCATGTAGACCTGAGACATTGTGTGGTATTTTCTGGTTTTCCCTTGGATCATCTCTACCAAAATAGGGAGACTTTCTTGCATTAGGCAGGATACCTAATCGGACAAGTGATGAGGTTTTGCTAAGAGAGGATCAGAATCAGAATCAAGTTTATTATCACCAGCATGTGTCATGAAATTTGTTAAATTAGCAGCAGTTCAATGCAATACATAATATAGAAGAAAAAATATAAATGAATCAATTACAGCATATGCATATTGAATAGATAAAAAATTGTGCAAAATCAGAAATAATATATATTAAAAATGTGAGGTAGTGTTCATGGGTTTAATGTCCATTTAGGAATCAGATAGAAGAAGCTGTTCCTGAATCACTGAGTGTGTGCCTTCAGGTTTCTGTATGCACATATTTGTGCAGGTGTCACTGCACAGTAGAAAAATACACCGCCACTCCAGAGTCTGCTAAATCTTCCTGAAGGTCTTTTGCAGTCAAACAAAAGATTTGCCTTTTGAGCAATCCTATGAGCAGTTCTCTCAAAAAGTTTTCTTGGTCTTCTAGACCTCAACTTGACCTTCTCCGTTCCTGTTAACTGCCATTTCAGAATGACATTATGAACTGAGGAAACGGCTACCTGAAAATGCTTTGCTATCTTCTTATAGCCTTCTCCTGCTTCGTGGACATCATTTATTTTAATTTTCAGAGTGCTAGGCAGCTGCTTAGAGGAGCCCATGGCTGCTGATTGTTGGGACAAGGTTTGAGGAGTCAGGGTATTTATAAAGCTTTGAAATTTGCATCACCTGGCCTTTCCTAATGATGACTGTGAACAAGCCATAGCCCTAACAAGCTAATTAAGGTCTGAGACCATGGTAAAAGTTATCTGAGAGCTCAAATCTCTTGGGTGCCCAAACTTTTGCATGGTGCTCCTTTCCTTTTTTCACTCTAAATTTGTACAAAACAAAAATAATACACCAATCTTGCTTAAAATGTTGAAAAGAATGTTTCATCTTAAACTTTATGACTTTTGGAGATCAGTTCATCTTTTACTCGCTTAGCTATTCACAGTAACAGAAATTTTGATCAGGGGTGCCCAAACTTTTGCATGCCACTGTACCTATAGAAGTTTTTGAGTGTTTGTTGACATCCCAAATCTCTTCAAACTCCTACTGAAGTATAGTCTCTGTCTTGCTTCTTTATAACTGCATCGATATGTTGGGAACAGGTTATATCCTCAGAGATCTTGACACTCAGGAACTTGAAACTGCTCACTCTCTCCACTTCTGATCCCTCTATGAGAATTAGAATGTGTTTTTTCGTCTTACCCTTCCTGAAGTCCACAATCAGCTCTTTCGTCTTACTGACGTTGAGTGCAAGGTTGTTGCTACAACACCACTCCACTAGTTGGTATATCTTGCTCCTGTAGGCCCTCTCATCTCCATCTGAGATTCTACCAACAATGGTTGTATCATCAGTAAATTTATAGATGGTATTTGAGCTATGCTTAGCCACAGAGAGAGAGAGAGAGTACAGTGGTGGGCTAAGCACACACCTCTGAGGTGCCCCAGTGTCAGCAAAGAAGAGGTATTATCACCAATCTGCACAGATTGTGGTCTTCCAATTGGACTGGGAAGTACAGAGGCCCAGGTTCCATAACATCAATCAGTATTGTGGGAATGATGGTGTTAAATGCTGAGCTATAGTCGATGAACAGCATCCATACATAGGTGTTAGTATTGTCCAGGTGATCTAAGGTCACGTGAAAAACTATTGAGATTGCACCTGCTGCCATTGACCTATTGTGGCAGTAGGCAAGTTGCGATGCTGAGGCAGGAGTTCAGTCTAGTCATGGCCAACATTTCAAAGCATTTCATCAGTATATATGTGAGTGCTACTGGGCAATAGTCATTAAGGCAGCTCACATTATTCTTTTCAGGCACAGGTATGCTTGTTGCCTTTTTGAAGCAAGTGGGAACCTCCACCCATAGCAGTGAGAGGTTGAAAATGTCCTTGAATACTCCTGCCAGTTGGTTGGCACAGGTTTTCAGAGCCTTACCAGGTGCTTCATCGGGACTTTCTGCCTTGTGAGGGTTCACCCTCTTTAAAGACAGCCTAACATCGACCTTCAGGACAGAGATCACAGGGTCACCAGGTGTAGCAGAGATTTTCACAGCTGCAGTTATATTCTCCCTTTCAAAGCAGGCATAGAAGGCGTTGAATTCATCTTGTAGTGAAGTGTTGCTGCCATTCCTCCTGTTGGGTTTTGCTTTGTAGAAAGTAATGTCTTGCAAATCCTGCCAGAGTTGTCATACATCCAATGTCACCTCCAACTTCATACAAAATTGTCTCTTCACCCTTGAAATAACCCTCTGCAAATCATACCTGGTTTTCTGGTATAGAAGATACTAAGTTAAAGGCTAAGTTAGGTGTAAGTTAAAGTGCTGGACCTCCAGGGTTGTGATCTCAGGAATGCTACCCGTGCCACGTACAAGTGAGGCCAGAGATAGGAAGATTATACAGTTTAATATGTGGCTAAAAAGTTGGTGTAGGAGGGAGGGCATAAGATTTTTGAATCATTGGGCTCTCTTCCAGGAAAGGTGGGACTGTACAGAAGTGATGGTTTGTACCCGAACTGGAAGTGGACTAATGTCCTGGTGGGAAGGTTTGTTAATGCTGTACGGTAGGGTTTAAACTAGATATGCAGGAGAATAAGAACCAGCAAGCCAGAACAGTTAGTGGAGAGGTTGTGCAGATGGGTATTCGTAAGATCTCAGACAAAATCAGGTATCAAAAGGTTGAGCACGGTGCAGCTAGTGTCTGAGCTGCGTATATTTCAATTAAGAAGTAGTGTAGGGAAGGCAGATGAGCTCAGGGCATGGATCCACACCCGGAATTATGGTATTGTAGCCATTACAGAGACTTGGTTGCAGGAGGGACTGGACTGGCAGCTCAGTATTCCATTGTTTTAGACTGCAGAGTGGGAGGGATTGAAGGAGGAGTGGTGGTGTTTCTAGTCAGGGAAAATGCTGCGGCCGTGTTCCATCAGGATAGACTGGAGAACTCATCTAGTAAGGCCTTATGGGTGGAACTGAGAAATAAGAAAGGTATGAACACGTTAATGGGGCTATTTCACAGACCATCCAACAGACAGAGGGATTTTGAGGGACAAATTTACAAAGTGATCACAAACTGTTACAAGAAACATAGTAGGTGATTTTAATTTTCCACATATTTACTGGGACTCCCATACTGTAAAATGATGAGATGGGATAGAGTTTGTCAAATGTGTTCAGGAAAGTTTCCTTAATCGGTACATAGTAGTCCCAATGAGAGGGTGCGTAATATAACCATATAACAATTACAGCACGGAAACAGGCCATCTCGGCCCTTCTAGTCCATGCCGAACACTTACTCTCACCTAGTCCCACTGACCCGCACTCACCCCATAATCCTCCATTCCTTTCCTGTCCATATACCTATCCAATTTTACTTTAAATGACAATACCGAACCTGCCTCTACCACTTCTGCTGGAGGCTTGTTCCACACAGCTACCACTCTCTGAGTGAAGAAATTCCCCCTCGTGTTACCCTAAAACTTTTGCCCCCTAACTCTCAACTCATATCCTCTTGTTTGAATCTCCCCTACTCTCAATGGAAAAAGCCTATCCACATCAACTCTATCTATCCCCCTCATAATTTTAAATACCTCTATCAAGTCCCCCCTCAACCTTCTACACTCCAAAGAATAAAGTCGTAACTTGTTCAATCTTTCCCTGTAACTTAGGTGCTGAAACCCAGGTAACATTCTAGTAAATCTTCTCTGTACTCTCTCTATTTTGTTGACATCTTTCCTGTAATTCAGTGACCAGCACTGGACACAATACTCCAAATTCGGCCTTACCAATGCCTTGTACAATTTTAACATTACACCCCAACTCCTATACTCAATGCTCTGATTTATAAAGGCCAGCATACCAAAAGCTTTCTTCACCACCCTATCCACATGAGATTCCACCTTCAGAGAACTATACACCATTACAGACAGACAGACATACTTTATTGATCCCGAGGGAACATTGAAAAACTGGCTAACTCTATTGCATTAATAAAGCACCTTGTTAAATGTATAAAACATGTCTGCATCAGTGTTATCTTGTATTTCCATACAATGTTACATTAGGCTGTTATGCATCTATTGTCAGAGAAGTACTTGCATAAATAGGTAAACCACCTTCATACGAGCAAGGACAGAAAACAGGGCAAAGTGAGTATACTTATTTATTCAGTAAGTTATGGGTCAAAATATTTGGTGAGTACATTTCTAACTCTTCTGGCTTCAGTCTCGTTGCCGTCTGTTCTGAAATTGTTAGGTTGCGTTTGTTACGAAGGTGAAGCAACTCTGAGGGGCCGAAGGGTACAAAGTCGCCCCCTCCTTTTTGAGAATCGCAAGATCGCTATTATTTCGGGTCTGAGACCCAGGAAATGAGAGAGATACACATCATGAGGGAGAGAGACGCAGAATACACAACCAGGTGGAATGTGTCCTGACATCAGCGGAACGGAACCACTGACTACTGCCATTGTCTCTTGGAGACGGAATTGTGTATTGAGTACTGTACTATTCATTGAAACCCCTCAGGGGACGACCAGAGTGGTCTGGTTGAGGGATTGCATCATCCCAACCTGATTGACATCTGAGACCCCGTGAGTAAGGATAAAAGAGGGGTCTGGGGGAACACCCCTTTAGACGCACCAGGAGAAACGCTAGAAATCCCGTGACAGCGTTTTATAGCGAAAGCCGGTGGGGACTCGTGTGCGTCCTCCCTTGCCTGGGTGGCGAGCTCACCACAGAAGAACGGTTTAGCCAAAGGAGAGGTCACAACTGAACGGCCACGACAATGAGACACTGACGGACCGAAATCATAAAGGAAGGTTGGAAAAACCCGTAGCGGTAACTGTTCCCATTCTCTCTCTCTCTCTCTCTCTCTCCAACAAAGTGCAACACAGTGACAACCAAAAGACGGCAGCTTGTGGAACTGCAGTGAACTTTATATTTCCATCGGACAATTCATTATCCCCTAGACAACGATGGAGCTTATTTCTTATTGATTATTATTATACCCGCACTTTTAGGTTTAGTATTGACTACGTATATTATCTGTATATTTGCATTGATATTATTTTTGTGTATTTTTACTAATAAATACTGTTAAAAATAGTACCATCAGACTTCAACGGACGTCTCTATCTTTGCTGGTAAGTCACCCAGTTACGGGGTTCATAACACGTTCAAGAAAACAATGAAATAGCGCGCTGCCCTCTGACAGCGTTTTCAGAAGTCTCTGGTTATGCTGTCCACACTGATCTGCCCAAGCAGCATTTTCAAAAATATCCACCTTGGAAAGCGTTTTTGAAAAGCTCCGGTTTCAGGAGACGAAAACACCATTTTAGTGTGGATGGAGGGTAAAAACGAAGAGAAAAAGCTTCGGTTACGGATTTATCTGGCGTAGTGTGGACGTAGCCTCAGTATCATCTGCATACTTACTATTCCAATTTACCACCCCATTATCCAGATCATTAATGTAAATGACAAACAACATTGGACCCAGTACAGATCACTGAGGCTACATCCACACTACACCGGATAAATCCGTAACCGAAGCTTTTTCTCTTCGTTTTTACCCTCCGTCCACACTAAAACAGCGTTTTCGTCTCCTGAAACCGGAGCTTTTCAAAAATGCTTTCCAAGGTGGATATTTTTGAAAATGCTGCTTGGGCAGATCAGTGTGGATGGCATAACCGGAGACTTCTGAAAACGCTGTCAGAGGGCAGCGCGCTATTTCATTATTTTCTTGAATGCAACCTAACAATTTCAGAACAGACAGCAATGAGACTGAAGCCAGAAGAGTTAGAAATGTACTCACCAAATACTTTGACCCATAACTTACTGAATAAATAAGTATACTGTACTCACTTTGCCCTGTTTTCTGTCCTTGTTTGTATGAAGGTGGTGCAAGTACTTCTCTGACAATAGATGTATGACAGCCTAATGTAACATTGTATGGAAATACAAGATAACACTGATGCAGACATGTTTTATACATTTAACAAGGTGCTTCATTAATGCAACAGAGTTAGTCAGTTTTTCAATGTTCGTCATCAGCCGGGTCAATCTGTCCGTGAACTCCCTGTCGGTTGCCGCCGTATACTCCAGTATTTGTTTTTTTTAGTTTTAAGTTCTCCTGCATGAGAGCCAACAGCTGTCCATCGTTTTAAGCTTTTCTAGTCTGTAACTACATAAACGCGCACTTTTACGGCGAGATTCGACACCAAACATGTCGTTTGTTTTCGGTAGATGTGTCCTGCGCATGTGCAGCAGGAGGAGATTCGCCGAAATATCCATTTCAGTGTGGATAGAGATATTTTCAAAAACACATAGTGTGGGCACCTATCGTTTTTACGCAAAACCGGTGTTTTCAAAATTATCCGGTCTAGTGTGGATGTAGCCTGAGACACACCACTAGTCACCAGCCTCCAACCTGACAAACAGTTATCCACCACTACTCTCTGGCATCTCCCATCTAGCCACTGTTGAATCCATTTTACTACTTCAATATTAATACCTAATGATTGAACCTTCCTAACTAACATTCCGTGCAGAACCTTGTCAAAGGCCTTACTGAAGTCCATATAGACAACATCCACTGCTTTACCCTCGTCAACTTTCCTCGTAACCTCTTCAAAAAAATCAATAAGATTTGTCAAACATGACCTTCCACGCACAAATCCATGTTGACTGTTCCTAATCAGACCCTAATAATTGTCTGTCCAGATAATTATATATACTATTTCTAAGAATACTTTCCATTAATTTACCTACCACTGACGTCAAACTGACAGGCCTATAATTGCTAGGTTTACTCTTAGAACGCTTTTTAAACAATGGAACCATATGAGCAATACGCCAATCCTCCGGCACCATCCCCGTTTCTAATCACATTTGAAATATTTCTGTCAGAGCCCCTGCTATTTCCACACTAATTTCCCTCAAGGTCCTAGGGAATATCCTGTCAGGAACCAGAGATTTATCCACTTCTATATTCCTTAAAAGCGCCAGTACTTCTTCCTCTTTAATCATCATAGTTTCCATAACTTCCCTACTTGTTTCCCTTACCTTACACAATTCAATATCCTTCTCCTTAGTGAATACCAAAGAAAAGAAATTGTTTAAAATCTCCCCCATCTCTTTCTGCTCCACACATAGCTGTCCACACTAATTCTCTAAGGGACCAATTTTATCCCTCACTATCCTTTTGCTATTAATATAAATGTAGAAACCCTTTGGATTTATTTTCACCTTACTTGCCAAAGCAACCTTGTATCTTCTTTTAGCTTTTCTAATTTCTTTCTTAAGATTCTTCTTACATTCTTTATATTCCTCGAGCACCTCATTTACTCCATGCTGCCTATATTTATTGTAGATATCTCTCTTTTTCCTAACCAAGTTTCCAATATCCCTTGAAAACCATGGCTCTCTCAAACTTTTAACTTTTCCTTTCAACCTAACAGGGACATAAAGATTTTGTACCCTCAAAATTTCACCTTTAAATGACCTCCTTTGCTCTATTACATCCTTCCCATAAAATAAATTGTCCCAATCCACTCCTTCTAAATCCTTTCACATCTCCTCAAAGTTAGCCTTTCTCCAATCAATAATCTCAACCCTGGGTCCAGTCCTATCCTTGTCCATAATTATATTGAAACTAAGTAATACAGTAATACAGTATTACTAAGTAATTCAGTAATACTGAATCTGTTGTTAGGGAATGAGACAGGGCAGGTAACAAAGGTTTGAATCGAGAAGCATGACCCCACTTAGCTTGTCTGGGCTACCTTTGAAGAAAAGAGATGATGTGGAATGTGTGCCATCCAAATAGTGGGAGGTTTTCTTGGCGAGGGTCAATAGGTCGGTCTTGGGGTTTTTTTGGTTGGGCGGGAGTTGAAGTGAGAAGATGCTGTGGAGAACTGATCGTAACGTATGATCTGGCGGGAGACCCGTTTGTTCGAGATGGATTGTGAGCAACGTTCGGAAGATGGTGTGGGCGTTCATGCTGATGAGGGCCCAGCTCGTGAGTGACAGAGAAAAACATAGAAAACCTACAGCACAATACAGGCCCTTTGGCCCACAAAGTTGTGCTGAACACGTCCTTACCTTAGAAATTACTCAGGGTTACCCATAGCCCTCTATTTTTCTGAGCTCCATGTACCTGTCCAGCAGTCTCTTAAAAAGGCTCCACCACGGTCGCTGGCAGCCCATTCCACGCACTCACCACTCTCTGCGTTTTAAAAAAAAAGCTTACCCCTGACATCTCCTCTGTACCTACTTCCAAGCACATTATAACTGTGCCTTCTCATGCTAGCCATTCCAGCCCTGGGAAAAAGCCTCTGACTATCCACATGATCAATGCCTCTCATCATCTTATACACCTCAATCAGGTCACCTCTCATCCTCCGTCGCTCCAAGGAAAAAAGGCCGAGTTCACTCAACCCATTCTCATAAGGCATGCTTCCCAATCCAGGCATCATTCTTGTAAATCTCCTCTGCACCCTTTCTATGGTTTCCACATCCTTCCTATAGTGAGGCGACCAGAAATGAGCACAGTACTCCAAGTGGGGTGTGACCAGGGTCCTATATAGATGCAACATTATCTCTCGGCTCCTCAACTCAATCCCACGGCTGATGAAGGCCAATGCACCGTATGCTTTCTTAACCACAGAGTCAACCTGCACAGCAGCTTTGAGTGTCCTATGGACTCGGACCCCAAGATCCCTCTGATCCTCCACACTGCCAAGAGTCTTACCATTAGTTCTATATTCTGCCATCATATTTGACCTACCAGAATGAACCACTTCACACTTATCTCAGTTGAATTCCATCTGCCACTTCTCAGCCCAGTTTTCCAACCTATCAATGTCCCGCTGTAACATCTGACAGCCCTCCACACTATCCACAACACCTCCAACCTTTGTGTCATCAGCAAACTTATTAACCCATCCCTCTGCTTCCTCATCCAGGTCTTTTATAAAAAAAATCACTAAGAGCAGGGGTCCCAGAACAGATCCCTGAGGCACACCACTGGTGACTGACCTCCATGCAGAATATGACCTGTCTACAACCACCCTTTGCCTTCTGTGGGCAAGCCAGTTCTGGATCCACTAAGCAAGGTCCCCTTGGATCCCATGCCTCCTTACTTTCTTAATAAGCCTTGCAAAGGGTACCTTATCTAATGCCTTGCTGAAATCCATATACACTACACCTACTGCTCTTCCTTCATCAATGTGTTTAGTCACATCCTCAAAAAATTCAGTCAGACTCGTAAGCCATGACCTGCCTTTCACAAAGCCATACTGACTATTCCTAATCATATTATGCCTCTCCAAATGTTCATAAATCCTGCCTCTCAGGATCTTCTCCATCAATTTACCAACCATTGAAGTAAGACTCACTGGTCTATACTTTCCTGGGCTATCTCTACTTCCTTTCTTGAATAAAGGAACAACATCTGCAAACCTCCAATCCACCAGAACCTCTCCCGTCCTCATTGATGATGCAAAGATCTTCGCCAGAGGCTCAGCAGTCTCCTTCCTCGCCTCCCACATTAGCCTGGGGCACATCTCGTCCGATCCCAGTGACTTATCCAACTTGATGCTTTCCAAAAGCTCCACCACATCCTTATCTACATGCTCAAGCTTTTCAGTCCGCTGTAAGTCATCCCTACAATCGCCAAGATCCTTTTCCATAGTGAATACTGAAGCAAAGTACTCATGGACTAATTAAGGTTAGTCAACATAGCTTTGTGTGCAGTAGGTCATGTCAAAACAATCTTAAAGTTTTTTGAAGAAGTTACCAGGAAAATGGATGAAGGCAAGGCAGTGGATGTTGTCTACATGGACTTTAGCAAGGCATTTGACAAGGTCCCACATGAGAGGTTGGTTAAGAAGGTTCAGTTGCTCGGCATTCAAGATGAGGAAGTAAATTAGATTAGACTTTGGCTTAGTGGAAGAAACCAGAGAGTGATATTAGATGGTTGCTCTCTGACTGGAGGCCTGTGACTAGTGGTGTTCAGCATGGATTGGTGCTGGATCGTCATTTGTTTCTCATTTATATCAATGATCTATAAGAAAATGTGGTTAACCGGATCAGCAAGTTTGTGGATGACACCAAGAGTGGGGGTATAGTTGATAGCGAGGAAGGTGATCATAGCTTGCAGACAGATCTGCATCAACTGGAAAAATGTCAGATAGAATTGAATGAAGACAACTGCAAGGTGTTGCACTTTGGTTGGACCAGTCAGGGTAGGTCTTACAAAGTGAATGATAGGACACTGTGGATGCAGTAGAACAAAGGGATCTGGGATTACAGGTCCATAATTTGTTGAAAGTTTCATCACAGGTAGTAAAGAAAGCTTTTGGCATATTAGCATCATAAATCAATGTAATAAGCACAGGAGATGGGATGTTATGTTGAAGTTGTATAAGGCCTGTGTGAGGCCTAACTTGGAGTATTGTGTTCAGGTTCGGTCACCTACCTACAGGAAAGATGTAAACAAGGTTGAAAGACTGCAGGGAAAATTTACAAGGATATCTGGAGGACCTCCTGGGTCTGGAGTAACTGAGTTATAAGGAAAGTTTGAATAGGTTAGAACATAGAAGATTGAATGGAGATTAGAGGTATACAAAATTATAGGGTAAATGCAAGTAGTTTTTTTCCACTGAGGTTAGGTGAAATTACAACTGGAAGTCATGGGTTAAAGGTGAAAAGTTTAAGGGGAACATGAAGGGAAACTTCTTCACTCTGTTACGAAAACCCCGTAACCAGGTAACTTACCAGCAAAGATAGATGGATCAGCTGAGTCGGATGCTACTATTTTCAAACGTTTTATTCAACAAGGGCACAAACGTATGGTTAATACAAAACATTCAGATCGTCAAAACTCAATCTAAAACACCGGTGTAACCATAATCAATTAGAAATAAGCTCTACAGTTGTCTAGGGGGTAATACTGAGTCCAACGGAAGTCTTAAGAGTCACTCAGAAGTTTGCAGGCTTTTTCCTTTATAATTTAGAAAAGATGCACACTTGCCCGTCATCTTGGCAGATCAAATCCTTGGAATCAGGGGAGCAGACTTCCCCGTTGTTATTTTAAAAGCAGTCTTTCGTGGGTTTTAGCCACAGATTCAAAGTCGGAATCTAGCGTACGTGGCTTCCTTCAAAATGGCGTCCCGCTCCCACGGGAATCGATCTCGTGTCACCTGGGTGCGTCTGCTGGGTGCATCTGAGGTGCATCTGAGGGTCCTCCCCTCAGACCCGCCTTTATACTTCTTCACGGGATCGCAGGTATCAATCAAGTTGCAGGTAATGCGATCTTTCTCTCAACCAGCCCACTTTGCCCGAGGGCTTTTCACGTGGTCTCCATGAGACAATAGTCAAAGTCGCCGTTATTCTGCTTCTTGGGAGAACGTGGTCTTCCGCACGTCTCTCTCTTTTGGGTCAGCTGACCCCCCCTTAACTAGAGTTCTTGCGATTTTCACAAAGGAGGGGGCCAACGGCATAACACCTCCCCCCATAATGGGTTTTTAACCAGCGGTTAAAAACAGGTTGACACCGGATTTTTTTCTCTCTCTTTCTTTTTGAATCTACATACTATACAAGCTTTTCTCTTCACAGAGTACTACTGTTATACATTCAAGTCAGTATCTAAACAGGTAACAAGTACAGTGCCCCTTTTCTTTAATACCTTACCCTACCGTGCCATACATCGTATACTTAATTCAGCACCTGGATAAACAATCCGCTAGCACATTATCACTCCCCTTTATGTGCTGGATCTTAATATCAAATTCTTGTAGCATCAGACTCCAGCTTAATAACCTTCTGTTTTTATTTTTCATATTGTTCAAGAATACCAGCGGGTTGTGATCGGTATAGACCACTAGGGGTCTTTGCGCCGGACAAATGTACACTTCGAAATGTTGTATCGCTAACACAAGCGCTAACAATTCCTTTTCCACGGTAGAGTAATTCCTCTGGTGTCTATTGAACTTCCGAGAGAAATATGCTACCGGGTGCTCCACTCCATCCCCCGCTTGCTGCAATAGGACTGCTCCTGCCGCCTCATCGCTGGTGTCCGTGGCCAAGGAGAAGGGGGTTAACAGATCGGGCGCTTTTAACACCGGGTCATGGCACAATACGGCTTTTAACTTTTCAAAGGCATTCTGACAAGAATGACCCCACTCAAATTTTTCCTCCTTCTGCAGTAATTTTGTAAGGGGGAGCGCAATGTCCGCAAAATTTTTACAGAATTTCCGAAAGTATCCCACCATGCCCAGAAACCTCCTCAGGGCCCTTTTATTGGAGGGTACCGGGACCTCGGAAATAGCCCGGACCTTCGCCTGCACAGGGGCCAACTGCCCGTCTCCCACCACATACCCCAGATAGGTGATCGTGGCATGACCAAACTCACTCTTGGCGAGGTTTACAGTAAGGTGGGCTGCCGACATTCGGGTAAACAAACTTTCTACAGCCCCCAGATGCTCCTCCCAGGTGTCATTCCAAACTACCACATCGTCAAGATAAGCCTTGGTGTGGGTTAACCCCTTTATCACAGCGTCTATCATCCGCTGAAATGTCCCTGGGGCATTTTTCATCCCAAACGGCATAACGTTGTACTCGTACAACCCAGACGGGGTGACAAAGGCTGAAATCTCTCGAGCCCTGTCCGTTAAAGGAACGCACCAGTACCCCTTTAGCAAGTCAATTTTTGTGATGTACCTTGCCTTCCCCAGTTGATCAATGCAATCATCCACCCGGGGAAGAGGGTAAGCATCGGTCTGGGTAACCGCGTTGACCTTCCGATAATCGGTACAGAATCTTATGGTCCCGTCCGGCTTTGGGACAACCACGCAAGGAGAAGCCCACGCGGAAGAGGATTCGCGGATTATCCCAGCAGCTAGCATATGTTCAATCTCCTTCTCTACCAGCTGGCTCTTTTCAAGATTCATCCGATAAGGGGCTTGTTTAATAGGTTGGGTTGAGGTAGCTATCACATCATGTTGCGTCCCATTACACCTTCGGGGAACATCTGGGCATAAGTCTGCATGCCGGTTAACGAGCTGTATTACCTGCTCCCGCTGTTCAGGCTGTAAGTGGCCAACTTTACCCGCAAGATTCGCCAATACGACAGAGTTCTCTAATCTGGCAGGGACTATACCTATCCTGTCGAACCGTTCTGGTTCCTCCTTACCATCCCCCCCTACCTCATCGGCTTTCATGGCCGCGCCAACAACCGTGGGGGTGGGTTCGTGATACCCTTTTATCATGTTCACGTGAACTAACTGGGTCGGCTTTCGTCGGTCGGGGGTTTCGATCACGTAATTCAGCGAGTCTATTTTCTTACGCACTGTATATGGTCCTTGAAACCTCGCCCCCAGGGGGTGAGTAGCTACCGGGAATAGGACCAGGACCCGGTCGCCCACGTGAAACTCTCATTCTCTCGCTCTCTTATTATACCACTGACCCATTTTTTCCTGAGAGGCTTTAAGGTTTTCGTTTGCCAAGGCGCATACTTGACGCAGCCTTTCCCGGAATTTCAGCACATAGTCGACCACACTGACTTGGGCGGTCGGGTTAGACCATTTTTCTTTCAGTAGGGTTAGGGGTCCCCTGGGCCTGTGACCGAAAACCAGCTCGAACGGACTGAACCCCAGGGAGCACTGCACTGTATCTCGTACGGCAAATAACAAAAGGGGTAAAGCCTCATCCCAGTCTCGAACGTTCTCCTGGCAATAAGCTTTAAGCATGGTCTTTAGGGTAGCGTGGAACCTTTCCAATGCTCCCTGTGACTCCGGGTGGTACGCAGAGGCCATAATCTGCTTCACCCCGAGCTGGGTCATCATCTGCCGAAATGCGCTCGACGTGAATGTACTTCCCTGGTCTGATTGTATCTCCTTGGGTAGCCCCACGGTGGTAAAGAATTTGATAAGGGCCTTCACCACCGCAGAGGTCCTAATACTACCTAGAGGCACGGCCTCGGGAAATCGTGTAGCGGCACACATCAGGGTCATGATATACTGCCGCCCACTCGCAGTTTTAGGTAAGGGTCCCACAAAATCCACAATGACTCGGGAGAAAGGCTCCTCACATGCGGGAATAGGTCGGAGGGGGGCCTTAGGGATAACTTGATTCGGCTTACCCACCACCTGGCAGGTATGACATCTTTTACAATACTCAGTAACATCTTTTCTCAGATTGGGCCAATAGAATTCTCTCTGAACCCGCTCCACGGTCTTCTTTATTCCTAAATGCCCGCCTAAAGGTCCCTTATGGGCTAAGTCAAGAATGTCGTCCCGATATACTTTCGGGACTACTATCTGATGTAGCACCGCCCAGTCCTCATCGGCCTGCACCGCAGGGGGTCTCCACTTCCTCATCAACACCCCCTCCTGGAGATAATAACCCTCTGGCTCTGCCTCCAGTTCAGTCTCGGAGAGAACCGACTCTCTCAAGGCTACCAGCTCCTCGTCACCATTCTGTTCCCGTACAAACTCTCTTCTGGCTAAGGACCGGTCTACCTCTTCCCGATTTCCCACTCGTTCCTCCCTACTCTCCGTTTTCCTTTCCTCGGACTCTCATTGGTACAGAGTCGGTAAAAAAGTTTCGGCCAAATCAAAACTGGCCAGATTCCACCCGCTCTCGGTCTCAGCGGCCCTTTTCGACATGCTGCGAGTGACCGCACATGCGGGATAGAATTTTTTTTCTGAGGGAGGGTCTTCAACTCTCACGGGCTGGGTGGTCAGCTTCACGGCGGCACCCATCTTCCCACCCGCTAGGTCGTTACCCAGAAGGACGTCCACTCCTTCTCCTGGCAATTCCGGCAGGACCCCCAGATCTACTGGTCCCGACACCAACTCACAATCTAGAAAGACCCTATGCAAAGGCACGACCTCGGTTCAGTTCCCGATACCTCTAAGGGCTACCTCCCCCGTGCGAGGGCCGAATTTTAACACATTACGGCTAATTAACGATAGTTCCGCCCCCGTGTCTCTCCAAATTCGTACGGGAATTGGGGGGTCCCCTTCCTTCAAAGCCACGGTTCCTTCGGACCTAAATGTCTCCCGCCCCTCCTGTATTCCAACTGCCTGGGGCCTGCTTGTCAATTTTCGGATCGACGCAACACAGCCTATGGAAATAGCTGCTTTCCCTCGTTCCAACTCCTTCCTCGGAGCAGTGCATTTTGATGCAATATGTCCCACCTTTCCACAATTAAAACAGTTTAAACCAGGAGATCTCCAGGTTTCCTGTCTGTTATCCTCACTTTTTGTGCTAGCTCCCGGCGGAGTTTCTCCCTTAGCCGGCGGACTTTCCCTACCATTCCGACGGTCTCTCGGGTAACTTTTTGGCGAGGAAAACTTTGTCTTGTGGGTTAGGGCATATTCATCTGCGACCCTAGCCATCTCTGAGATGGACTGATTCGTCCTCTCATTTAAATACATTCGGATCTCTTCCGGAACGCAACCTTTAAATTCCTCAATCAAAACTAACTCCCTGAGACGCCCATAGTTCTCGGCCACCTTTTCAGCTGTGCACCAACGGTCCAAGAGCACACCCTTCTCATGGGCTAGCTCGGTATACGTTTGATTCCACCCTCTTTTTAAATTTCGGAACCTTTGTCTATACGCCTCAGGTACTAACTCGTAACCTCGGAGAATGGCCTCCTTTACTTGAGCATAATTTCCGTCCCTTTCCGGGGGCAGCGCGGTATATACCCGCTGTGCTTTTCCTCGTAACACACTTTGTAACAACGCCACCCATTGCTCTCTGGGCCACTGCTGATTCCCTGCCACCTTTTCAAAAAGCAAGAAATAACTATCAACATCCGTCTCCTCGAACGGGGGGACCAACCTCAACGCCCGACTAATATCAAACCCCTCCTCTCTCTCTCCCCCTTGAGTTCTTCGCTCTTGCTTTCACCTGTCCAGCTCCAATTCATGGCCCCTTTGTTTCTCTTTCTCTTCTGCTTCTAGCTGCTTTAGTTTGAACACATGCTCTCTTTCCACAGCCCTTTCCTTTGCGGCTCTCTCTTTTTCCCTCTCAGCTCTCTCGGCTTCTTTTTCCCTCTCAGCTCTCTCAGCTTCTTTTTCCCTCTCAGCTCTCTCGGCTCTCTCTCTCTCTCTCTCTCTGCAGCCTTCTCAGCTGCTTCTACTTCTAGCTGCTTTATTTTAAACTCATGTTCCAGCCTTGCTTTCTCCAACTCTGCCTGATTTGTCCCACTCACTAATCTCCTTTCGGGAATATTTTCCAAATCCTCAGCTGCAAACACCTTCTTCCCAACGTAATGCTGTTGTATGACCCTTCACACTTCCTGCTTTTTCATTGTTGGCTTCACCGCTGTGAGGTCTAATGCCTGCGCCAAATTTACCAAGTCTGATTTTGTAGCCTTCCCTAGCGCCTCTACCGTCGGGTTTCTCCTAAATTCCTCCACATCCATCTTTGCTGGTTTCCCGTCTGGCTACCTGCGTAACCAGATTTAAGTTTAGACTTACAGCCCGATTCACTGACCCTCCCGTTTGGTTTCAAATCCGGGACGAGCCCCCACTTGTTACGATAACCCCGTAACCAGGTAACTTACCAGCAAAGATAGATGGATCAGCTGAGTCGGATGCTACTATTTTCAAACGTTTTATTCAACAAGGGCACAAACGTATGGTTAATACAAAACATTCAGATCATCAAAACTCAATCTAAAACACCGGTGTAACCATAATCAATTAGAAATAAGCTCTACAGTTGTCTAGGGGGTAATACTGAGTCCTACGGAAGTCTTAAGAGTCACTCAGAAGTTTGCAGGCTTTTTCCTTTATAATTTAGAAAAGATGCACACTTGCCCGTCGTCTTGGCAGATCAAATCCTTGGAATCAGGGGAGCAGACTTCCCCGTTGTTATTTTAAAAGCAGTCTTTCGTGGGTTTTAGCCACAGATTCAAAGTCGGAATCTAGCGTACGTGGCTTCCTTCAAAATGGCGTCCCGCTCCCACGGGAATCGATCTCGTGTCACCTGGGTGCGTCTGCTGGGTGCATCTGAGGTGCATCTGAGGGTCCTCCCCTCAGACCCGCCTTTATACTTCTTCACAGGATCGCAGGTATCAATCAAGTTGCAGGTAATGCGATCTTTCTCTCAACCAGCCCACTTTGCCCGAGGGCTTTTCACGTGGTCTCCATGAGACAATAGTCAAAGTCGCCGTTATTCTGCTTCTTGGGAGAACGTGGTCTTCCGCACGTCTCTCTCTTTTGGGTCAGCTGACCCCCCCTTAACTAGAGTTCTTGCGATTTTCACAAAGGAGGGGGCCAATGGCATAACAACTCTGAGTCAGAGAGTGTGGAATGAGCTGCCAGCACAAATGGAGCATGGCAGATTGATTGCAGCATTTGAGCTGTTTGGATAGATACATGGAAAATAAGGGTATGGAGGGCTATGGACCTGGTGCAGGTCAATGGGAGTAGGCAGTTTAAATGGTTTTGACATGGAATAGATGGGCCAAAGTGCCTGTTTCTGTGCCGTACTTCTCTATAACTCTATAGCTCTAATACGTCAAGAGCAGCCTCCACTTTAATAAATTTTTTAGATATCTCCTTATCCAAAGATAAACGGGATAAACCATCAGCATTTCCATGATTAGTTGTCCTCTTGAATTCAATCTTGTAATTGTGCCTGTTGTAACGTGAACAAAGTCACCAGAGAGATGCAACTGGTGGATATAATACCAGTCCTTTATTCAACAAAGTGAGACACTCTCTGGAGGAAGAGACAAGTTCGACCCAATATTACATGACATTTTAGCTGCTGGTGATCAACAGACAATTCTATATTTACAGTGTATCTGCAATGCTTCCTTTGAACTTACACAACTCCTTCTTCGCATCCACACTCCAGACACCTGACATGATCGTTAATCAGCACTGTCTGGTTTTCCAGCTAACTGCTGGCCACATCTCCAGGGGCTGCATTTTAAATTTAATCTACAATCCACATTCAGCTCTAAAGATTGGTTGCTGAAGTCAATATTTTACTATATAACCTAACTTCAGAATGCTACCTAACAGTGTCTTCCCAGAAATAGAGTCTATTTATGCATTTCTGCTGCTGTTAATGGAACACCATTCTGTAGATTAAAGATGGACACTAATGGTTGATGATCGGTAACGAGTGTAAACTCTCTTCCATACAGGTACTGATTGAAATATTTTACACACCAAACCAGACTCAAGCCCTCTCTAACAGTCTGTGTGTGATGTGTTTCTGCAGCGGGAAGGGAACATGAAGCAAAGGAACATGAGTGATAGGGCGTTCATTTTCAACAGTCATAAAATGCAACATGTCTGCATCTACACCGTACAACGAGGGTGCAACAGGCAAGCTTCACTGGACACTGCGGATTATATTGTATAAGTACAGTGTCTGATGTCACCATTTTATTTGCCGTTTGGAAAGCCACCTCACACTACTTTGTCCATTTCCATTTCTTCCCAATCTGTAGTCATGAATTCAAGGGGTTGAGCACAGTAATCAGGTTTGGCAGGAGCCTTTTATAGTGAGCAACAGATCCTAAATGGGACCACAAGAATGACACATTCTTTGGCCTTGGGGCATCCACCACTGCTTGAAATTTCTCAGCATATTTCTGTAATCCTTGTTCATCAATAATGTCACCACAGTAAGTGATGTTTGGTTTAAAGAATTCACACTTGTCCTGTGTTTTGAGCCCATAATCTTCTAATCTTTTAACACTGTCTTGAGCATTTGGAGATATTCCTTGTCGTCATCACCAGTAACAATGATGTCAGCCAGTTAACACTGAGTACTTGGCAGGCTTGCAGCACGTGGTCCATAGCGTTCTGCCAGAGTGCAGGTGGAGATGCTACCTAGAAACAAGCCTATAGGAGTGATCAAGCCCTTTGAGTGTTTATGGTAAAAAATACTTTGGACTCTTCCATCTCCATCTGTGGGTAGGCCTCAGCTAACTCCACTTTGCTGATGTGTTTCCCTCCCGAACAATTTGCAAAGGTATCCTCGATCTTGGGCATAGGATGTTAATCTCCTTTCTGTACTGGGTTGATGGTGACTTTAAAATCTCTACAGATCCTGACAGATTCATTCTTCTCGGCTCCTGGGACCAAGATTCAGTCAATCTTGGAAAGAATGCCTTCAGCCCCCTCTTGATCAAGCTGTTTACGGATAGTATAAGGAAACAGAAGGGCTTTGTAAAACTTGGGAGTGGCCTTTTCATTTAACACTATTTTACCCTTGGCATGTTTGAATTTTTTGATGCCACCCTGAACGCTGCTGTGGCATCATCCAGTATGTTTCTCAGTTCACTTTCGGCTGACTCTTTTTCAGGGCATGTGACATGCAAATGGTGGACGGATCTCCAATCAAGTTGTAGTTGTCTCAAGCGAATTACAATGCTGGCCCTCCTGTTTTCACCACATAAAAGCCCAATGTGGTTTGTTGGTTGTTGGATTTCACTTTTATGAATGTCATTCCCACAGGAGTTAACTGTTCTCCAGTATTGGTTCTTAGTTGGATATTGCAGGCTTAATTTCAGTATCTGTGAAATGTCATTCAGACTCATTTTGTGGAAAGACTGAAACAGCCAAGCCAGCATCCAATTCCACTTTAATTCATTTTGCCATTAACTTCGGGTGTAAGCCATATTACTTGTCTCCTGTTAGTTTTCACATTGTAAATCTCAATGTGACTCAGTCCTGTGTCACTCTTATCACTATCAGATTTTGCATCACCAGCATGCAGTTTCGTGCTCTGTTTGCAACTACAGCTTGACTTTTAATCATTATCTTTTCCCTGTGCAATCTATTTCTGTCTACCGGACATGCTCGGTGTCCTACTTATTTGCATTTTCTGCAAGTTTCACTTTAAATCTGCATTAATCAGACCTATGCAAGCCCCTACCATAACAGTAACACCATCTGTTTGGTCAGGCCGGTTTCTGTTTAGACGTTGCAATTTTGTTCATGTTTACTTTCATCCCTGGGTGTAACTCAATTACATCTCTATCCGCTGTTTCCATTCATACTGCGATTTCAACTGCTCTTTTAAATGTGAGTTGTTCTTCAGTGAAGAGCCATTTTCGAAAGCTTTCTTGCAAGATTCCACCAACTAAATGATCTCTCAGTACAAGATTAAGCACATCACTGAACTGACAATGCTTGCACAATTTCTTCAGTTCAGCCACATATGCTGAAATGGAATCCCCTCCTTTTTCATTTCCCTTATGAAACCTAAAGCAGCCTACAATCAACAATGGTTTCAGTTCTAATTGTTGCTGCATTTCATTCATGACATCAGCAAAGCTAATTTCAGCTGGTTTGGTTGGAGCAATTAAACTTTTAAATAAACCATAAGACCATACGATATAGGAGCAGAAGTAGGCCATTAGACCCATCGAGTCTGCTCCTCCACTCAGTCATGGGCTGATCCAATTCTTCCAGTCATCCCAACTCCCCTACTTTCACCCATACTCTTTGATACCCTGGCTAATCAAGACTCTATCTATCTTTGCCTTAAATACACCCAATGACTTGGCCTCCACAGCCGCTCGTGGGGAGAAATTCCACAGATTTATCACCAGATGACTAAAGTAATTTCTCTGCATCTCAGTTCTAAAAGGACGTCCTTCAATCCTGAAGTCGTGCCCACTTGTCCTAGAATCCCCTACCATGGGAAATAACTTTTCCATATCTAATCTGTACAGGTCTTTTAACATTTAGAATGTTTCTATGAGATCCTCCCTTATTCTCCTGAACTCCAGGAAATACAGCCCAAGAGCTGACAGATGTTCCTCATACAGTAACCCTTTCATTCCTGGAATCATTCTCGTGAATCTTCTCTGAATCCTCTCCAATTCACTATATCCTTTCTAAAATAAGGAGCCCAAAACTGCCCACAATACTCCAAGTGTGGTCTCAAGAGTGCTTTATAGAGCCTCAATATCACATCCCGGCTCTATGTTCTAAACCTCTAGAAATGAATTCCAACATTGCATTTGCCTTCTTCACAACTGACTCAACCTGGAGGTTAACCTTTAGGGTATTTTTCACAAGGACTTCCAAAACCCTTTGCATTTTTGCATTTTGAATTCTCTCCCCACCTAAATAATAGTCTGCCCATTTATTTCTTCCACCAAAGTGTATGACATTGTATTTCATTTGCCACTTTGCCCATTCCCCTAAACTATCTAAGTCTCTCTGCAGGCTCTCTGTTTCCTCAACACTACCTGCTCCTCCACTTATATTTGTATCATCAGCAAATTTAGCCACAAATCCATTAATACCATTGTCCAAATCATCGTAAAAAGCAGCAGACCCAACACCGACGCCTGTGGAACTCCACTGGCAGCCAACCAGAATAGGATTCCTTTATTCCCACTCTCTGTTTTCTGCTGACCAGCCAATGCTCCACCCATGCTGGGAACTTCCCTGTAATTCCATGGGTTCTTACCTTGCTAAGCAGCCTCATGTGCAGGACCTTGTCAAAGGCCTTCTGAAAATCCAAGTACACCATGTCTACTGCATCTCCTTTGTCTACCCTGCTTGTAATTTCCTCAACAAATTGCAGTAGGTTGGTCAGGCAGGATTTTCCTTTCAGGAAACCATGCTGGCTTTGGCCTATCTTGTCACGTGCCTCCAGGTACTCCATAATCTCATCCCTAACAGTCGACTCCAAAAACTTCCCAAACACTGATGTCAGGCCAACAGGTCTATAGTTTACTTTCTGCTGCCTCCCACCCTTAAATAGTAGAAAACTGTCTGCTTTTCCACCAATGGCATTCAGCAAAACTGGCACTAATTTCTCATTAGTTTTTACATTTGTTTCAAAACACTGCTCGATCCATTCAGTATACATCACCCAGTTATCTTTTGTGCAATCAAACATGTCTATCTTTCAGATGTAGCCAGTTATTTCTGCTTTTAAAAGTTTATTATTGTTACACAGTACACACCATTTATGATCCTGTGGCCATTCTCATTGCTTATTAATTTATCCATTTCTGCCTTTTTAAAAAATTTGTATGTCTCTCTTCCCTTCCAAAAAAAAATGTGCTGCGCTTTTTTTTAACTCAAACGTCTCTTTCTCCTCTACCAAAGAAAGACATGTAGTGCTTCAACATGAAGATAGTCATCTCGGGTTCATTTTAAATCTTCCTGTTCACCACTGCTATGTTCTGTAACTCTAGAAACTAATCGAAAGAAAAACACAGGGGCAGGGGAAACGTATCTACTTAATGAGGCACTCACGTATGATGTGGTGATGTAATGGCATATTCAATTCAGATACGTCTTACATGTAACCTATAACGAAATATGTAAAGAATACTTCATCAGATGATATATTTACAATATTACTGAACTATTGAATACACAACTGAAAGTACTTGCTGGTTGACAGGGGGATAGACCAAAGTTAGAGCCCGTGCTTTCAGGATTGAAGTTGGATGAAGCCTCCACATGCAGAACTTCCCCATGAAGGAGAATGGGCACACAATGGTACAGCTTTTAGAAACACTGCTCCTGACCTCGGGTGCTATCTGCATGGAGTATGCACATTCTTCATGTGACCATATGGGTTTCCTCTGGCTGCATTTGTTTCCTCCTGTCTCCTAAAGACATCCAGCTTGGTCAGCTCATTGGCCACTACAAATTGCCCTGAGTTACGTTCAAAGTCCAGAGTCCAAAGTAAATTTTATTACTGAAGTACATATATGAAGGAGATTGGACAGGTGCTAGAGGAAGGATATAGAGAGGACTTGGACAGGCTTCTTCCAGTAAGATGGTGGCATGTATATACAGTGGCCTCTCAGTGGCCAACCTATGGTGCTTTTGTTTCCTTGTTAAATGTGTTTTTTTCATTGTAAGACTATTCTTTACTCCAATCGCTACCTATACAGCTTGTGTTGGCTAATGGCCAAGTGGTTAAGGGCATTCGTCTAGTGATCGGAAGGTCACTAGTTTGAGCTTTGGCTGAGGCTGCGTGTGTGACCTTGAGCAAGGCACTTAACCACACATTACTCTGCGACAACACCAGTGCCAAGCTGCTTGAGTCCTAGTGCCCTTCCCTTGGACAACATCGGTGGCGTGGAGAGAGGAAGGCTTGCAGCATGGGCAACTGCCGGTCTCCCAAACAACTCTACCCAGGCCTGCGCCCTGGAAACTTTCCAAGGCACAAATCCATGGTCCATCGAGACTAACGGAGGCCTACACTGCACCTATACAGCAGGCCCATCAAATCAGTGAGCTGCTCATTGTTCAGAGGAGCCAGCCAGGGGATTTGAGCCGGACCAAGAAGCAAGATTGGGTTTGGAAAAACTGACCTGAGGGGAGACCATGCTGCCGCGTGCTAGTCGGAGGCACTGGAGTTGGTGCCTTTGAGTTGGCGCGAAGGCAGCATGCAGAGAAACTACAAGTGACTGTCATAGATATCTTTTTTGCAATTGATTGCCAAAAGCCATCTTCCCTTGTTTGGTGATGAGACAGGCGGCGAGGCAGCAGTGTCACCTCGGTTGTAGCTGGGACTAGGGATTGTGTTGCAGCGTGGAGTCCGGATTCAGCTGGGAATGGCCTCTCCAATCTGTGCTGCCCTCCAGTGGTGGATCAGTGGAATTACAGGTCAGACTGCTGGGAACCATCAATTTGTGGGACTTGCTGCTCAGGAACTTGGTCTAAAAATTTGTTTGCTTGCGTGACTATGTTTGCTTTTTCCTCTCTTGCTACTTTGAATGCAGATGTATGTTTTTGCATGTTGGCCACAGAGGAACGCTGTCTCATTTGGCTGTATCCATGTATGGTTTGAATGACAATTAAACTCGATTTGATTGATATGTCATCATATACAACCTTGAGATTCATTTTCCGATGGGAATACTCCGCAAATCTTTAAAATAGTAACTATAACAGGTTCAATGAAAGATCAACCAGAGTGCAGAACACAACAAACTGTGCAAATATAAATAAATAGTAATGAGAACATGAGAGAAAGAATCCCTAAAGTGAGATAATTGGTTGTGGGAACATTGCAAAGATGGGGCAAATAAGTGTAATTATCAGCTTTTATTCAAGAACCTGCTGACTGAGCGATAGTAACTGCTCTTGAACCTGGTAGTGTGAGTCCTGAGGCTCTTGTACCTTCTACCTGATGGCAGCAGTGAGGAGAGAGCATGATCCAGGTGGATGGGATCTCTGATGATGCATGTGGCTTTCCTCCAACAGCATTCATCTACGTGTGCTCCATGGTGGTTGGGAAGACTTTACCCATGATGTACTGGGCAGAATCCAAAACTTGTTGCATGATTTTCCGTTCAAAGGCACTGGTGTTTCCATACCAGGCTGTGATGCGGCCAGTCAATACACTCTCCAGTACACATCAAGAGAAGCTTGTCAATGTTTTAGATGTCATGCCGAATCTCCACAGACTCCTAAGGAAGTAAAGGCTTTGCTGTGCTTTCTTCACAATTGCACTTACATGCTGGGTCAAGGACAGGTCCTCTGAAATAGTAACACCCAGAACTTAAAGTTTCTGATCCTTTGATGAGGACTGCCTCATAGCCATTGGGATTCCCTCTCCTGGAGTCTATAGTCAGTTCCTTGGTCTTGCTGACATTGAGTGAGAAGTTGTGAGCCAGAGTTAGAATCTGAAGGAATTGTGTAATTAATGTAAGGATTGTGTAAATGTACGGTTCATGGCTGGTGCAGATTCAGTGGACTGGATGGTCAGTTTCCGTGCTGTATTCCTCTCTGTCTCTATGAATGGCATCTGTTGCGATGTAGGTCATTACTTTTAAATCAACAAACAATATCTGTTAACCGAAGAATATGGGCAAAAGCAAATATATTGACTAAGTTCACAGAGCAGTCGTAACCTCATTGAGTGCTGGAATAGGCACAAGAGATTAAGTGGTACATATGCATTAATGTGTTATTGAGCTGCTTGTCACACTGGTGTATTGGCTGAAGTCACTCATCAAGACGTAACAATTTTCAGCAATTTACACAGTCATGAACAGCACTTGTCATGACAGACATCATTCCATCTTATTGTTCTTATTGCAAATGAAAATGGAAGCAGGCAGATCCAACGTAGTTCATTATAGAACTTTATTCTTCAATTAGTTTTGTAAATTACAAAGGAAATAAAGATGCTTCCTGTTCAGAAATTCATTTACAGCTTTCAGAAGGCACTAAACATGATGAAGGAAGAGTAACCAAGATCGGACATAGCATCCCATGCATCCAGAATTAACAGAGAGTGTCCTATAAAACACACATTCCCATTGTATTGAGGCTGATAAGATTGGTGGGGAAAAGGATATTCGAAATCCAGGATCAATGAATATCAATAGAATATAGTATTAATGGTGAGACTCTTGGCAGTGTGGAGGATCAGAGGGATCTTGGGGTCTGAGTCCATAGGACGCTCAAATTAGCTGCACAGGTTGACTCTGTGATTAAGAAGGCGTATGGTGCATTGGCTTTCATCAATTGTGGAATTGAATTTAGGAGCCAAAAGGTAATGTTGCAGCTATACAGGACCCTGGTCAGACCCCACTTGGAGTACTGTGCTCAGTTCTGGTCGCCTCACTACAGGAAGGATGTGGAAACCATAGAAAGGATGCAGAGGAGATTTACAAGGATGTTGCCTGGATTGGGAAGCATGCCTTATGAGAATAGGTTGAGTGAACTCGACCTTTTCTCCTTGGAACAACGGAGGATGAGAGATGACCTGATAGAGGTGTACAAGATGGTGCGAGGCATTGATTGTGTGGATAGTCAGAGGCTTTTTCCCAGGACTGAAATGGTTGCCCCAAGAGGACACAGGTTTAAGGTGCGGGGGAGTAGATACAGAGGAAATGTCAGGGGTAAGTTTTTTACTCAGAGAGTGGTGAGTACGTGGAATGGGCTGCCAGCAACAATGGTGGAGGCGGATACGATAGGGTCATTTAAGAGGCATTTAGATAGGTATGTGGAGCTTAGTGAAATAGAGGGCTTTAGGTAAGCCTAGTAATTTCTGAGATAGGGACATGTTCGGCACAACTTTGTGGGCTGAAGCACCTGTATTGTGCTGTAGGTTTTCTATGTTTCTAAATGGTCATGTCATGCTGAGCTCTATTGGAATCTAGCTACATAGTGAGGGGCCAGTTTGATCAAAACTATGGGGCTTTGAAGAGAGGTTAGAGATTGAACATTTACTAAGTATCAAGTAGGGTACCTTCCAACTTGTAATATGAGGCCGCTCAGCTGCTTGGATGTAGTGATGCAACATGGAGTGAGTGTGTGTGTGTGTGTGTGTGTGTGTGTGTGTGTGTGTGTGTGTGTGTGTGTGTGTGTGTGTGTGTGTGTGTGTGTGTGTGTGTGTGTGTGTGTGTGTGTGTGTGTGTGTGTGTGTGTGTGTGTGTGAGTGATATTTACATAGACATAGATAGAGTGGATGTGGAGGGGATGGTTCCAACAGAGGGTGAGTCTACAGCCTCAGAATAGAGGGACTACCATTTAGAACGGGGATGAGGAGGGATTCCTTTAGCCAAAGAGTGGTGAATCTGTGGAATTCATTGCCATGGACAGCCATAGAGGCCAAGTCTTTGAGTATATTTAATGTGGAGGTTGATTAGTCAGGGCGTCAAAGGTTATGCAGAGAAAGTAGGAGACTGGTATTGAAGGATAAAAAAATCACCCATGATGGAATGGTGGAGCAGACTCGATGGGAAAATTGCCTAATTCTTCTCCTACATCATGATCTTATGGACTTATGATGTATAGGTGAAACATTAGCAATAAGGTTATCTTATTGGCAAAGTTGTTTCCTATGCTGGGGGAGTCTAGTACGAGAGGGCATGACTTAAGGATTAAAGGGCGCCATTCAGAACAGAGATGCAAAGAAATTTTTTTAGCCAGAGGGTGGTGAATCTGTGGAATTTGTTGCTACTCGCGGCAGTGGAGGTCAAGTCATTGGGTGTATTTAAGGCAGAGATTGATAGGTATCTGAGTAGCCAGGGCATCAAAGGTTATGGTGAGAAGGCGGGGGAATGAGACTAAAGGGGAGATTGGATCAGCTAATGATAAAATGGCGGAGCAGACTCGATGGGCCATCCTTTGTCTTATGGTCTTACCTTCTTCATTTTGTTCAAGATATCTTTCAATGTCCATCCCTTCGTAGGAGATCTGATTTACGGAAATCAAGTTTCAAACCTTGTAAATAAGGAGAGCTTGTGGGATGGATGACCAGGTGATAAATTCACAAATCTTGGCTTTCTTTTCTATGTTTTCAATCAGTAACCAAACTTTAGAAGAAGCAAAACATGATCTCATGGTCTTATGGTCATAGCAGTGGAAAATCAGAGCCAATTGCACTAAAACTGTGATTTTATGAAAGCAGCAGGTAATTGTCCAAATGGCAGTCACAGTCCAGTTCTTCACTCTAAATGCTAAACTATCCAGTTGATCGGAATCTGTAAAGAGCTTTGGAACAACTTCTTTACGTGACGATTATCAGAACATGAATCATTTGAGACTAATAACACAGTCACCACAGAAAGCAGCATAACTAACATCTCCTTCCCGTGGGTAATTGTTGACTCTGACTGGTCTAGTGGGAAGTAGAGGTGCAAAATAGCAGACAAAGAGCAAACTGTTTTCCTAACGCGGCCTAAAGTAGAGTACGAAGAGGCTAGCATTCAGCACAAAGACCAGATGTTCTGATTGAAGGCCTGTTTCTGAGCTGTGACTGCCACATAATTACAGCAGTCATTTACATTCCTAATTACCTATTGTTCTTCATTTACAGTGTCAAATAAGGTAATAAAATTATAATTATTATCCAATTGCCTTGAAAGTAGCATTCCAAAGCAATGAAGAGCCCACGAGCAAGTGAAGGTAGATGTGGTTGCTATGAACTAGGGTGTCCTAGTTTTTATTTTCCATGTGATCCTCAGGCAGGCCTGCAGCTTCAAGCACTGAAGGGCAAGCATACATCAATCACATATTGCCCCGTCAGAGGCTGCTTGCAAAAGATGTGAAATATAAAAAGGGGCATCGAATGCTGGCGTCCAGAAGGGCAGCGGGAAGCACATGTGAAAGGGCACTTTGGTAAAGGCACTACTGTCACGCACGCTTTGGATTTATTCATCACGCGATAGCATTAACTGGAGCTGATCTCTGGCCTGTCAGATGGCAGCCGCTGCCCATGGTTTCAACATGAATTTACAACCCTCAGGCAAATGTGTATGCGTCCAAGCTAATCTTTATTATTCGGGGTGAATATTTTAATGTGACATTTCCCAGCCCAATCTAACTGCATCAGGAACGTTGGTAGAAAGAAGCAAGTCAGTACAAATTTATTATTACAAGGCTTAACAAGTAGACAGTGAATCATTTGATAGAAGTTGACCTCTTGGGGTAGAAATAGTTAATGTGATGCACATTTGATCCAAATGCTACTGTTACAGTGGGGCCAATCTGCACTCGTAAATTATTGTACACTTCAATTAGATAATTTGGGCCAATGCGAAAAACAGAGTTATATAAACAAGCACCTGCTGAAGGATCCTCTTGAGAAATTCGACAGGACTAGAGCTGAATGTGATCCACTCTTTGACAATTACAGGTAAATTAAAATAAATGGATTTCTAAAATGTACTTAAGTCTCCATCACTCCTACCTGCTCCATGGCTTAATCCAAGTTTCACAACTCCTTCTCCCACATGTTCACTTTAAATGATTCACTATTAACTGCCTTGAGATGGATCTGTCCTTAACTTTATAGAAAGTAACCAAAATTTTAAGCATTTTATTCAAGACTTGCTCATCACTGATAAAGCCAGCACTGGTGACCCATCTCTAATTGCTCTTGGCAGTGGCAGACTACAATTTTGGGCCACTGCTGTCCTGGTCAGGTTCTCCCGCAGTGCTGTTGGACACGGGTTCCAGGATTTTGTTACAGTGAGGATAAAGGAATATATTTTCAAATCAAGATAGTGGGTGGCTTAGAGGGGAAGCAGAGGTGATTGTGATCACATGTACCTGCTGCTCTTAGTAGCAGAAGTTCTGAGAGTGTGAGATGCTTTTGGAGTTTGGAGTTGCCTTGTTAAAAACTGCAGAGCCTTTTGTAGTAGTTACAGTGTAGCCATTGTGTGCAGTGGGGAAGGAAAAGGTGTATGTTTGGCATCTTATTGAAATGAGCTGCTTAAAAATCATTGAGTCATAAACAGCCTTTCCGCTCACCACATGCTTGCTTACCTTTCTGTTGTGCATCTACACAAATTCCATTTGCTCACTTTAGGGCCATATCCTTGTCTATTGATGTGAGTGTGCAAATGCCTCTTAAATATTGCTTTGTCCTCAATGGCGTTGAGTCTGGGAACTGTAATAGCTGCCTCCAAGAACAGGACATATTAATACTTGGCTCTGCGCAGGACCTGCTGTCCCTTTGGTTTCGGGTTGTTGTCAGGACCCAGCCCATTATCTCTTTGTTGTAGCATCTAGTTCTTTTTAACCACCAGATATTTTTCTTCATCAAACACAGCCGTTTTTCTGATTATAACAGCTCATTTTCCTACATGCACTCAGGATCCTTTTTCCCACTGATTTTTTTCCCATCAGGAATGTGACAGAGTCCCCAAAGACTATAAGGATTAATACAGTCGGCCCTCCTTATCCGCAGGGGATTGGTTCCGGGACCTCCCCCCCGCCCCCCGCGGATACCAAAATACGTGGGTGCTTGTCTCTTATATAAAGTGGTGTAGTATTTGCATATAACCTACGCACATTCTCCCATATACTTTAAATCATTTCTGGATTACACATAATACCTAATAAAATGTAAATGCTATGTAACTAGTTGTTATACTGTATTGTTTAGGGAAAATGACAAGAAAAAATAGTCTGTACATGCTCAAACAATGAGTGCTGGAGAGAGAACTTCCGGGTTTTCCCGATCCACGGTTGGTTGAATCAGTGCATGCGGAACCCACGGATAAGGAGGGCTCACTGTAACTGCATCATAATAAGTAATTCTGGAGATCTTCTCCAACATGGTGAATCTAGAGGCAATAATAATTGCCTAAATTTCATGTTTCCGACAAAAGGGCTGAAACACTAATCCTACTTCTTGCTCCATAGATGCTGCCTGATGTGCTGGTACTTCCAATATTTACTGTTTTTACTTCACCTATGCTAGACTAGGTGAAATATATATTGCCAGATCAGTGCTGATAACAGCCTAAAATGATAGATCTGAAAACAGGACCTGGTTTTCTTTCCATTCCAGTCAATTACAAATTGTATGGTATTATCTGTAAAGGCAAAAAAAAGGCTCTGTTTGCTCCTGTTAATCTGCATCTATATACTTCTGATATTTAATCTGTGTCCTTGAGGGAGAGAGCATTCCACTTTGAACAAATAATCACCTCACCTGATCGTTGTCTCAGAGACTTTATTACAACAGGGGTAGTTTTCTAAGTTTGATGATAATAAACTTGGTAACTCAGCACAGACCTGAGACTTTCTCAATCTGTGTGATTCTTGACAATGAAGAATTTTGATGCTCTGCTTTTGATTAAAGCAGTGGATGAGATAAAATATCTGATACAACTTGTAGAAAAGCAGATGATGTTGTTTCGTTATTTAAAATTAGGTATAACCCACAAACAAAAAGAGTAAGAATCCGAATCAGCTTTATTATCACTGACTTATATTGTGAAATATGTGTTTTCACAACAGTATAGCACAACACACAAAGGTTACTATAAATTACAATTAAAATATATACAAATAAAATAGTGCAAAAAAGAGCAAAATAACGAGGTAGTGCTCATGTGTTCAGAAATTTGATGGCAGGAGAAAAAAAGTGAAAAAAATGAATCGTTTTCCACCATGTACGAGCACATTTCTAAGGGGCCTTTAATATGATCTCTAACCATGTTCAACTCAAAGGGACAACATTCCCTCTGCTGGTCATTTCCCCGAAGGTATTATGGACAGGAATAGAAAGTGGGTCAGCAGTACTGTGTCCAGATGATAGAGGGTTCCTGCTGCTCAGGAACTCAGCAAGATAAACCAATCCCACCTTTCCCGTGAGCCAATATAGTTCAACCATTTTTCACTTACTACATGTTAGAATAGAATATTAATGGATTTTACCAAGAGTATATGCTGACCACAGCATTAGTGGGAAGTTAACTTCCCAAATGGATTATAAGGAGTTATAGCTGTTATATTGAGTATGAGAGATCACACAACAAAGTTTATTGAAGAACATCTTGTATTAGGACTAAATTTCTAACACAGTTTATTGTGGTTTTAGCATTGCTTCAAGGTTGTATTCAAACCCTTTAAAAAAAGTATTTCCAATACTTCATACTAAAAAAGACACCTCATCAAGCAGAAGACATGACTTCTAGACAATTAGCTGAAATAATTTTTGATCATATACACAAAAAAGCAAATTAATAAAGGTAATTATATTAGTCTATTACTCAATTTGTACTGTGCAATATGTTGAGATGACTGCATTTTGTAAATATCACAGCCCCATTAATTAGTCCAGTAAATGGAACGGATATGGAATATTAATGATAGGCAATTCGAACCATTGAGGAAAATTCTAATTTGCTTGATAAAGGTCCATCACTTGGTCTGGCAGACCACATGCAAAACCTCTGTGACGTTTGCAGCTGCCCAGTATTTCATCTGGTGGCATGCAAAGCCTTTTCAATCTGCTTTAGTTAATGCAATGATAATAACAGAGATTTAGTTTAAATATTAGCTTGATAATGAAACAGAATGCGTCAGTGAGGCCAGTAAAAGGGCAGCTTCATTCCTATCTTGCCCTGTCAATTATCAAAAGAAAACATCAAGCATTGAAATTACATCCTTTATGTTAATAATTGTTTGCACAACACAAGTGCTCTTGTCTGATAGTGCCATGCTTAGCATTTAGAACATTTCGTAAACTCTGCTATTATTAGCTTTTGCATCCACTTTGTATTGAAGCCAAAGGAAATCTATATTATCTACAAAAGAAAATTGTGCATTTTGTTTTCCTATTAATGATCCATATCACACAGTACAGAGTAGGATTCAACATGAAGAAATAGCATGCTCAAATAAAAATGAAACTGTCCAAAATAGCAACACACACAAAATGCCGGTGGAACGCAGCAGGCCAGGCAGCATCTATAGGGAGAAGCGTTGTCAATGTTTCGGGCCGAGACCCTTCGTCCTGACGCTTCTCCCTATAGATGCTGCCTGGCCTGCTGTGTTCCACCAGCATTTTGTGTGTGTTGCTTGAATTTCCAGCATCTGCAGATTTCCTCGTGTTTGCCTGTCCAAAATAGCATCAGTAACACGGTAATCTGTGGTCTCCTCAAGGTCACAGTTCAGACTTACAGTAAGATCATAGGGATGGGTTAAGGAACAGAGGGTGGAGTAGGGGTCAGGATAGGTTTCAGAGATGGCAATGTGTGCGAGTTAGAAGTCAGGGACAGGGATGTGAAGGGCTTGGAAGTCAAGGTGGAGTCCAGACATTTGCTCCACAATCGAAGCTTGAAGGCTATCGATGTGACTGTACAGAGTCACAGGCACAGAGTCGACTGTACTTCCTAAGAAGGTTGGCGTCATTCAATGTCTGTAGTGAGATGCTGAAGATGTTCTATAGGTCAGTTGTGGAGAGCGCCCTCTTCTTTGTGGTGGCGTGTTGGGGAGGAAGCATTAAGAAGAGGGACGCCTCACGTCTTAATAAGCTGGTAAGGAAGGCGGGCTATGTCGTGGGCAAAGTACTGGAGAGTTTAACATCGGTAGCTGAGCAAAGGGCGCTGAGTAGGCTACGGTCAATTATGGATAACTCTGAACATCCTCTACATAGCACCATCCAGAGACAGAGAAGCAGTTTTAGCGACAGGTTACTATCGATGCAATGCTCCTCAGACAGGATGAAGAGGTCAATACTCCCCAATGCCATTAGGCTTTACAATTCTACCGCCAGGACTTAAGAACTTTTTAAAAGCTATTATTAATGCTTTTTGAGATAGTGATTTAGATGCATATCATATTTTTTACTGAGTTAAGTATTGTATGTAATTAGTTTTGCTACAACAAGTGTATGGGACATTGGAAAAAAGTTGAATTTCCCCATGGGGATGAATAAAGTATCTATCTATCTATCTATCTATCTATCTATCTATCTATCTATCTATCTATCTATCTATGTGACATACAATGAAGGACATTTGGATTCTAGACCTCTGTTCCATGCTCGAAGGACAGAGTTATGGCCATGTGACAGAGGACATCCATGGCTTTTGGGCTGGCAGGTGCTGTGTATGATGGACCAGTGAGGCTGTGGGCTAGTGGCTCACTGCGTCAGCGAGTCACCGAGGTCAGTTGGTTCTGGGATCGGACGTCTATGCAGACAAGAGGCATGAGGCCCAGTGACCCCTAGGTATATGAGTTTGTGAGTCCAGAGTTCAAGGCCTGGAGCTTAGGGTCCTATCATCATTCAGTCCTGAGGGTGATACTGAAGATCAAAACCCAAAGGCTGTTTGGATGTCTGGAAGTCAAAGCCTGATGGTCAAAGCACTGGGTCTATGAGTCGGAAGTCCACTGGAGAAGACCAGTGTAGGGTAACATAATCGGTGGAAATGTATATAATTCACAACATTGAGCTGGGATTTCACTTTGAGGTTGGTCTGACGTGATGATGCAATTATGTAAAGGGTTTTTAGTGTGCTTTGGGTTGAGTATTTTGGTGTTCAATAAATGAGACGCTACGGTTTTTCTGAAACCTAAAATGCCTCTGCCGTTTTATTTACAAAAACCTACATTAGTGACCCCGATGCTCTAGGACAAATCCAGAATTATGGAACATACCCCCACCCAACGCAGTCACTTTGAAACTGCCAGAGTACAGGCAGAGGTTCAATTCATGTTTCAAGTAATCTCCACCGACAACACCAAATATTCCTGAGTCGCTCAGCAACTCCACAGCTGCGAGAGTGGTGAGTCTACTAAAACACCCGACCGAACATAATAACTACCAATTGCAGAAAACTCATCTTTTACTGACTTTTGGTCTATCAGTGACTGAGCACACCAAAGAGTCCAAATCACTATCTTGGTTTTATTTTTAAAGAATTCTTCATGCAGCAAGTGTGATCAAGTTTGCATAGCCCTCACTAATGCACCAGTGAAGGACTATAGGGAGCTGGCTAAAATGGCTGATAGTCTGCACTCAGCCAGGCAGCAATGCAGCATTCCTCCTCCTTTAACTACCTCAAAAAGCCCGGTCAGCAAGGCCCACAGCTACGCTATACCGCCCCCAGCAGAACACGATGGTTCGGATGCCTCACCTTCAGCGGCTGAAAAGCAAGCGACCCGGCATCTTGAGGCCTGAGTCCAATGAGTGCTGCTAAAAGTCTGCAGTCAGCCACAACAGAGCTTGTCTTGTGCTGAGCAAAACCCTGGGAGGGCAGCTCCGGCTCCATACCGGACACCTCGCCACACCGCCCCCGGTGAAGTCCGACGTCTTCATCCCCTCCCTCCGGGAGGCTGTAAACAGGCAACACCATGGCTTCAGGCCTAATCCACGCTACAGCTGAGGACTAGGCCCCCTCCACCCGTCCCAGCTCGCATCCAATAAATCAGCAAATCAAACTTGCGGCATACCAGATTAACAATGTCCAAAGGGGTCTTGCGATCACAAAGACAAGCGACCATGACAACCTCTTGCTATTTGACTGTAAGCCTCCAATGACTTGGGCAACAGCCTGTTGCTCAGTTCCTTCATTATCTCCGCCAGCGAGCAACTCACAAATGCTGTAGAGCAGCAGCCCTTTGAGATCTTAACAGGATCTTGTAATCATTAGATATATGTTTAAGTAGAATGGTAGTACCTTTTTTTGAAGCTTGTATGACCAGTCACGCTGCTATCTTGCTGGAAGAACCACCGCTTCATTCCATATGTGCTAAACTTATGTTTCCCCTGTATAGTGTGCTTAAAGGGAATACCCCTAAGCAAGTGCTTGATGGTGATGCTAAGTGAGCTCTTTCAAACACGGCCCCATTGGCAGACTCACTCCCCGATGCACCTATAGCCATAACTACTGATTCCCCAGACTATGCTGTGGGCGCTATGCACGAGCAATTGGTTGGAGGTGAGTATCAGTCTTTCACCTTCATCAGTCAGCAGCTCCACCCCCCCCCCCCCCCCCACAAAACGAAGTACAGCACATTTGACCGTGAGCTTCTTGGTCTCTATCTGGCTGTCGACTATTTACATTTTTTTCTAGAGTGTTGACATTCCACAGTATCCATTGACCACAAACCCCTCATGCAGGTGGTGGCCAAAATATCAGACCCTTGGTCTGCACAGCAGCAATGCCAACTGGCCTATGCATCAGAGCTCACAACTGATAGACAACATGTCAAGGGGAAAAATAACGCAGTGGTTGATTGCCTCTCACAGCCAGCCATTGAGGCCATGCACATAGGGGTTGACTATGCCAGCATGGCAGCCGACCAAGTTACTGACCCTGAGGCCTAGGCTTACTGAACAGCAGTCACGGGCCTGTGGTTGGCTGACGTTAAGATCAGGGAAGCTGGGGCATCTCTCCTGTGTGACGCCTCAACAGTTCGCCTTTGCTCCATCGTGCCCACAAACTGAAGATGGACTGTTTTCAACTCCATGCAAGTCCTCTCGCATCTGGGCCGGAAGGCCTCACAGAAACTGGTTGTACTTAAGCTTGTTCGGCAAGGTCTCAGAAAGGACTTTCATGATTGAATTGCAGCCTTTGTGGAGTGCTGGCAGGCAAAATTTAACCGTCATTTTCAAGCACCATAAGTGCCTTTTGAGGTCCCTGAGCGACAGTTTGACCACGTCAACGTGACCTCGTGGGGCCTCTTCAGTTTTACACACCTCCTTACCATGGTGGACCATATCACCAGGTGGCCAGAGGCCATCACTCTAGCATTGACATTGGCCACAGGTATGGATAGGGCATTCATAGGCACCTGGTTTGCTCGGTTTGGCATCCCATCCGATATTATCTCTGACAGCAGTCCTCAATCCATATCAAATGTCTGGGCTGTGATGGCCCAGAACCTCAGCTTTAGGTTACGTCACACCACGGCATATCACCTGCAGTCTAGTGGCCTATGTGAGCAGTTTCACTGCTCCTTAAAGGCTGCTCTGACTGATGTGTGTTGGCATGATCATCTCCCGTATGTCCTACCGGCACTCAGAACAGCAACAAAAGAGGACCTGCAGTCGTCCGTGGCTGAGTTGGCATACAGGCAGCCTTTAGAAGTGCCAGGTGATTTCATTCCCACATCACGACTGCCTGGTCAGCCTCTCAACAGTGTTCCACCCTCCTCAGTAAATTAAATTCCTTCGCACCTATTCCTACCTCCCATCATGGCATGCAGCAACCTTGGGTTCCTATGACCTACATCGTGCTTCATTCGTTTCTGTCCACCATGATACACACCAACGTCCCCTCTGGCCCCCTTCCGATTGCACGTTGTGTGTTTGGAACGGGGAGAAAAGACTATCATCATAGATAAGAGGGGTAAACCTGAATGTGTTGTGGTAGATCACCTTGAACAGGCCCACCAGGATTTGGGGGATTCTGCTACCATGCCCCTGCCATCACGACATGGCCATGAGCATGTCATCACACCTCTGGACAAGCCAGAGGCACCTGCTGTCCCTTCATCCCTGGAACCTGAGCCGAGTGGCTCATCCCAAGCTCTGGACAGCCTTGTAATGCTGGTTTTAGCGAACTCTGGGGGCGGGGGGGAGGTGTTGGGGGGCTTTGTAGGGTAACATTGCTGGTGGAAATGTACATAATTCACGACCTTTAAGAGGCTGATGTGATGATGTAATTACGTAAAGGGCTTTTAGCACACTTTGTGTTGAGTTTTTTTGCTGTCCGATAAATGAGTTGCTGCAACTTTTCTAAAACATAAAACACTTCCACAGTTTTATTTGAAATAACCTAGAGTAGAACTCTTGTCTATGTGTCTGAGTCCACCAGAGGTTGGAGTCAAGGAGGCCTGTCGCCTGTCCCTGGGGAGTGTGTGTGTGTGTGTGTGTGTGTGTGTGTGTGTGTGTGTGTGTGTGTGTGTGTGTGTGTGTGTGTGTGTGTGTGTGTGTGTGTGTGTGTGTGTGTGTGTGTGTGTGTGTGTGTGTGTGTGTATAGTGAGTGGAAGGAAAGGAGGCTTGTTTTGTAGCTTGTTGAGTTCTGCGTAGCTCTGCTGAGCATTTTGAGTATGCTATGTTGGTGCCAGATTGTGCAGCGATACTTGAGGTCTGCCCCAGCATATCCTAAGGTTGTATTGTATATTAACGCAAGCGGAACATTTCACTGTATGTTTCAATGTACACGTGATAAATTAATGAATCTGATTCTGAATAAAAAAACATTCAAAATGAAATAAGGTTGGATATTTCTGTTTTGTCAATTACATGCATTACTTACATACAGTAATTACAATGGGGTTGATGATGCTTCTGATGATGATGGTAGCCTTGAGAAAAATTAGACAACACAGAAGCTCATGGCATTGTGTCTTTCAGCATTAAAGATGTAAGGAATTGCATTAGCATTAGCATAGAGCTTTATATTAGATTACATCAAATTAACTGCTGAGTCCATTTTGGGGAAGGGAGCAGTTTCAATGCTGTCAAATAAGCTCTTCAATAATCTGCTACTACTACAGTAATTTGTCTTTAAGTTCATTGATGGAAAATTAAAGATTATATTCAAAGGCAAAATGAAAAAATATATATCAAAAGTTCACTGTTGAGGAGCATCAGATTTAAGCTTATTACCCTTGAGGCATCGTCTTGCCCCAAAAGAACAGCACAGAGTACACACTGGCAAAATTCATTATTGAAGAGGCAGAAAATGTTTTAAAAATGCAATTAAGGAATAAATGCTACTCAATATAATACAAATAATGGAATATTAAAATTTAAGACATCTGAAACTTGCAGGCAATTAACTAAGGTCAGGAAAGAACAATGAGCAACCAGCACAGACTTCACACACTTTTTCCAAGTTTGTCTAAAGCTCACCACAGGCCCAGAGTTACAAGTTCGCTATTCACTTGCAGGCATCATTCATTAAACAGGTAATTATAGCTGTAAAGGAGAAATGATTCATTGAAATCACTAGAATTCTTTTTTTCTGTTCAGGGTTTTACTCATAAAAGATCCTTTCTTGCACTTTCAGTTAAGTATGAACTCAGTCTGATTTTTACATTAATTATTCACAATGGATCTGAGTTGGAATGTCCTGGGATTGGTACTTGTCTCCTCTCTTGTCAGAACTCATTTTTGTTTCAAGAATTGGAAGAAACTGATGCTTAAAGTTCCATTATTCTAAAGCTTTCTGCAATGTGCCACAATAAAGCAAAGAATAAAAGAGAAAAGCAATATATAAAGTGATTTCATTTTTAAAATCGCATTCGATGGCGTATCAAAAAAAAGTACTCCATCATCTCTGCCAGCAATGACCGAGACGATGAAGTTGACGTGATGAGGCAAACATTGCATTCTAGCCTGCTAGTAGGATCGCAGAGAAAAGTTTGAAGAGTTTGGAATGGCATTGATTTTAAGAATGAAAGATAATGTTGGTCATAAGAGATAGCACCACATCCACTTAAATGTTATTAGTGGATATTGTGAACTAGAAATACAATTACACAATTCCAAAGAAAACGTGGTTCTGTGCTGTTGAAATCAGTATAGCCAATGATGTGCGCACTTGACTTTGCCTGCAGAAGGAACTCATGTTCTTCCCTGCAGTTTTATTCCTGGTGGAAATCTCCCCTAAATGACAAGAACAGCAAATCAAAATCCAATACTTGTCTACAATGAGATTTCATCAGTAGTCTGAAAAAAAAGATATGCCCGCAGAACAGCCAGATTTTGTTCCTTTTGTTCAGCCTATCTATTCAACACACCACCTTCTGCAATTTCCACCATCTCCAAATGGATCCTACCACCAAACATATCTTTACCTCTTCCCCTTCTCTCCATTTTCTGCAGGTATCACACCCTTCGTGATTACCTTGAGCATTCATCCCTCCCCACTAAACTCCTTCCTTTTTCTATCTATCTATCTATCTATCTATCCTCCTATCTTTTTCCTTCTTTGTAGGAAAGGGGGACCCACTGCTCAAGTAGTGCAAGTTGTAGCTAAACTTGCCATTGAGGGCAAACAGGGAAGTAAACTAGCATTTGAAGAGTATGTTGTTGCAGTACAACCTCCCTTTAGTCAGAATACCTGTAGCTACCTATATCAATAATTATTTACTGCCCATTACACTGCTGGCATTTAAGGCACTGATGAGCAATGAAGGCTCTCTATCTCTGACGGCAATCAGGGCCTCCTTCATTGTATCTGCAGCTTCCTCTGTTTTCATTACCACCAGTCATGCAAGTCCCAGGTGGAGACTCAGGACTACCATCACACTCAGATGGAGAAGTATTGTTCATTGCTTTCTCCATAATGATTTTGTTTTACCAATCAAGGTTGTTAGTCCTATGCTGACCCCTCCAACCTGGAGGACCAATGAACCATACTTAGTCTGCCCTCTGCCCTTTGACCTGTTTTGCATGGTGACCCTACCAAGAGCCAAAGTATGAAGCCTTGACATAGCTGACTGGGTCATTGAGTCATGCAAGACTCCAAACCCACAGCAAGGTTGTGGTCCTCTTGGAGGATCTCTATTGATAGAACTTAAGATTTTTGTTTGAATTCAGAACTTTGTGATTCAGAACTTTGTGATCACAAGCCCAATGGCATTAAAACTTCTCTCATTAACAAACTGTTTTGCCCACAGAGCTGCCACGCACTAAATGTGTTGGGTTTTTTTCCACACCATTCGCTGTAAACTCCAGAGGCTGTATTGCATGAAAATCCCGGAAGATCAGCTGTTTCTGAGATACTTAAACCACCCTGTCTGGCACCAATAATCTTTCCATGATCAAAGTCACTTAGATCACATTTCTTCCCCACTCTGATATTTGATCTGAACAACAGCTAAACCTCTTGACCATGCCTGCCTGCCTTCACGCAGTGAGCTGCTGCCACATGATTGACTAATTAGGTATTTGTATTAATGAGCGGGTGTGCAGGTTTGGCTAATAAAGTGGACATTGAGTGTATGTCATGAAATTTGTTATTTTGCAGCAGAAGTACAGTGCAAATACATAAAAATATAAATTACAAAAAATAAATTAATGGCTATTTATTCTACTTGAAGCTGTCCTTGGTTTTGGGGACATTACGCCCATGATGAAGCTAGCTGAGCCTATAACCTCTCGTGTACCTGATCCTGCATTGGTGGCTATATACCAAGCTGTGAAGCTACCAGTCTGAATTCTACAACAACAGAAATTTGTAAGAGTCTTTGGTGGTATACAAAATCTCTTCAAACTCCTAATGAAATAGAGCCACTGGCGTGCCTTCTTCATGATTGCATTGATGTGCTAGGCCCAGGATATTGACGCCCAGGAACTTGAAATTGCTCACCCTTCCCTCCACTGACACTGTCAGTGAGAACTAACGTGAGTCCCCCAACTTCCCTCTCCTGAATTCCAATCAGTTCCTTAGTCTTGCTGACATTGAGTGTAAAGTCATTATTTATTTGTTTATTTAGTGATACAGTGTGGAATAGGTCCTTCTATCCCTCTGAGCCATACCACCCCAGCAAAATCAACAGCCTCGATTTAATCACAACCTGATCACGGAACAATTTACAATGACCAGTTAACCTACCTGGTATGTTTTTGGACTGTGGGAGGAAACCCAAGTGCCCAGTGAACTCCCACGCATTCCACAGGGAGGACATACAGACTCTTTATAGATGACATTGGAATTGAACTCTGAACTCTAATGCCAGAGCTGTAATAGCTTCACGCTAATCGCTACGCCTCTGTTCAATTAGGTGATCTATTTCACTCTTGTACACCTCCTGAGATTCCGAGATTTATTCTGAGATCGCATATTCTGAGATTCTACCAACAATAGTGGTGTTACCAGTTAATTTATAGATGTTATGTTAGCAGTTCCTATTTATACAGTGTTGAGTGTAGGGAGAGTAGAGCAGTGGGCTAGCCACACACCCTTGAGGTGTGCCTATGTTGACAATCAGTGAGGAGGGGATGTGGTCTACAGGTAAGGAAGTTCAGGAACCAGTTGTAGAAGGAGGTACAGAAGGCCAGGCTTTGAAGCTTGATGAAGTGTCTGGATGGGATGATTATGTTCAGCGCCTAGCTGTAGTTGATGGTCAGTAGGTGGATGTATGTATTTCTGTTGTCTAAATGGTCCAGAGGAGCCAGAAATATCACATCTGTTGTTGATCTTTTGCGGTGGAAGGCAAACTCTAACTCATCCAGGTCAGCCCAGAGGCAGGAATTTATGTGTGTCAAATATGTGTTTGAAGAAGCTCATTAAGGTTGATGTAAGAGCCACGAGGTGGGAACCTCAGACCTCACAGGAGAGATTGAATATGTTGATAAATGCTCCAACCAGATTGTTTACACAAATCTTTTATACGCAGCCAAGCATAGAGTCTAGAGTGGACACCTACTGTTTGTTCACCCTCTTGAAGGATGCTCAGGTGCCGGCCTCAGAGACTGAGATCTAGAGGTCATTTGGAGATCTAGGGGTTTGTGTGGGTACATTATAGCCTTCCCTAGCAAAGAGTGTATAAAAGGCATTGAGCTCATCAAAGAGAGATGGGCTGTTGCCACTTTATCTAAAGGATCTTGCCTTGTAGAGAGTAATACCGTTGAGCATCCACACATCATTCCAGTTGAGCTCAAAATACAATGGCCTTCCAGAGGTTATACCAGGTTTCTTCATATGACTCTGGTTGCCTAAACACCATGGATCTATCCCCCAACAGATTACGAATCCCTTGGTTTCTAGGTGGGGAATGCATACTCAGAATGGTTTTCTAGATATAGTGATAAAAATGTATGTTTTTATATATGGATATATTGAACATATAGCAATGTATAAAACCACACAGTTTCACTACCAAATTGAAATCTATATTACCACTGCATCAACAAAGATGTAGAATGAATATAGATTTCAATACAGCCACATTCAACCAGTACTTTCAGATTGACATTTCATCTGGCCAATGTCTCATCATATATGTCAGTAGGCTATCCAATATTATTTCTTAATTTGCTGTATTTTACTTGTGATTGTCAATGAGTAGTCTTGTACCTGGTACACTGATGCTAATTTTAGCTCCGGAAATCGAGCTACTGTATGTTTAGTCCAGTCTCCTCTGTCTGTGCTAAGGTGATCACAAATGACATATTTATCAGTCAATTAGAAGCTTTCTATTGCAGGAAGCTGGCAGTGGAGAACTGATAAAAAGATAAATCTAGACAGTTGCCATTGTTTGTTTTGCTTTATAATGTTTTTATAGTCCAGATTATCACCAGAATTATGATACTGATGGGCTAGACAGTGGCCAGACTTTAATATCTTATGTTAATTATTCTCATAGCCAAAGAAAATTATATCTTTTTCATGTGTGTATTGCAGTATGGTGTGAGGGTTGGATGTCTCTTCTTGGGTAGAGTAAAAATTCAACAACTTGCAGCTTTACAATGGGGACTGATGTGTATTTCATATTTCAGTAATATTTGAGTAATATTGTAAACAATTGTTTGATTAAAAATTGTTGTTTAAATAATTCATTATGGGTTAAATATAAAAGAATGTGAATGGTATACATCATCTCATCACCACATCATAAATACAAACCTTGCTTAAAGTAAAAGCAAAGTTAGACGTGCATTCCTGGCCTCTTTATTTTCCTTTCAATTAATATTTTATGTTTTGGAATTATAAAACTTAACAGTGGTGATAAGGAAGCTTTAAATGAACGTGAGATGACTACTTATGTGTTGAAGCACAGCAAGACATTTGAGTTTAATAAAGGCACAGCAAGAAATGGTATAGCAAAAACAAGAGAGCACCACACGCTTCTTTTGAAAGGACAGGCATGGTCACATTTTAAAAAGGACATAAAACAGACAAATTCATTGGTTCATAAACAGTGAGTACTGGATGATGATAACCATAAATTAAAACAGAGCAAAAATGGCTGGCTACGTCAGAAAGATTGACACCTTCAATTTGCACAAGAGCTAACTGGATATTGTATATTGAGCAAGCTGAGTAGTATTTTGAGGCAAATGAAATAGCCAATGAGAAGTGAGCACCAAATTTGCTGAGTGCCTTGAAGTTAAAGGCATACAGTTTGCTTCGACGTCTGACTACTCCAATCAAACCAGCTGAAATTAGTTTCGTTGATATTGGAAGTAATGCAAAGACAGTTAGTGAGGAGCTTAATGAGACACTGAGAGTTCATTTAGGTTGTGGAATTTTACAAGAAAACATTCAAAGATAGCCACTAATTGAAGCACAATTTACATTTAAAAGAGCATTTGAAACAGCTGTATCAATGGAAACAGCAGATAGAGACACAATTGAGTTGCAGTCAGGAATGAAAGTGAGTATGAATGAAATTGCAATGTCTAAACAGAAGCCAGTCTGGCCAAACAAGTTGTGTTACCATCTTGGCAGTGGCTTATATAAACCAGATCAGTGCAGATTTAAAGGCAAAATGCAGAAAATGCAACAAATTAGGACACACACAAAGAGTATGTCAGGCAGACAAAAACAAATGGACTTCACAAACAAGAGAAGAAGATAAAAAGTCTAGTTGCAGTTTCAAAAAGAGCACTAATCTGTATGCTGTTGATGAAAAGTCTCTTAATAATGAGACTGACATGGGACTAAGTAGCCTTGAGATTTACATGGTGAAAACTAATAATAGATAAGCAATATGGTTTACATTTGTAGTAAACAGCATATGCTTTAAAATGGAATTGGACACTGGCTCAGCTGGTTCAGTCATTCCAGAAAATGAGTTTGAATGGCATTTCAAAGATAGTGAACAGAAGCCTGCAGATATACAACTAAAAATTTATACTGCAGAAAAGTTAACTCCTGTGGGAATGACATTTGTAACAGTGAGATACAGCAACCAACAAGCCATATTGGGCTTCTATGTGGATAGAAAAGTCTGATACAGCTACAACTTAATTGGAGATTCATTCACCAATTGCCTGCCACATTCCTGCATGATAGTCAAATGAAAGCATTTATCAAAGTTTTGTCTGGTGGCCTGGGATAGATCAGTGGATCGAGCAGCTTGACATGCACTCTTTGGGATGCTAACACATCTAGAAGATAGCAAGTGCAGCACCTCTTCATCTCTGGGAATGTCCTGCATTACCCTGGAAGATATTTTGTGTAGATTTTGCTGGACCGTTCATAGGCACAAATTTCTTGTGAATGCAGCTATGAAGTGGCCAGAAGTGTTCCCAATAGCCCAAACTACAGCCTTGCACACTATTGACATGTTGAAAAGCCTCTTCTCAAGGACTGGTGTGACAGTGACAATGGCTCACAGTTTGTAGTGAAATAGTTTCAGTCATTCCTGAAAATGAATGGAGTAAGACCTATTACATCTGCACCATACCACTCAGCTACAAATGCCTTGCACTGCCAGCAATGTCAGCAGAACACACTACAAAGATACTGAATCAGAAGATCACCCATTTCCTCCTTGTATATCACAATGCAGCACATTCCAAAACCAATAACTCACCAGCTAAGCTGTTCCTGGATTAACCCTTGCGTTCACACTTATATATGTCAACTTATATATATAAGTTGAGGTGCATTCTATATTGAGTTGGAGTTTATAGCTAAACAGGAAGGAGTGCTGTACATTTAATATTTCAGTAATATTGTAAATATATTGCTTTATTAAGCACTTTTTGTTTTTAAATAATTCATTATGGGTTATTTGTAAAAGTACATAAATGGCATACATAATCATGTGACCATGTTATACATACACACCTAGCTAAAAGTGAAAATGAAATTGGAGGTGCATTCCGAGCTCCTTTGTTTTCCTTTCAATTAGTTGCAATGTTTAGAGTTACAAAACATAACATTAATAATAACAGCCAGCATCGCCATCAAACGTTTACTCAAAATCGATTGGCATCGCTATAGGATTAGCAACTGTATTGATTCTTTAGAGAATTATGAATCATGTTTTGTTCTCATTTTGCTGTTAATTTATTTTTCTTGGTTTGAAAATCAACATCATGGTAAAGTCAAGGAAAATTCAACAACAATAGTTGATATTCATTGTGAATGAAAGGAGATCAGTTACCAGAATCTCGTAACTCAGATGTAGTCAGCTTTGTGATAGAGCCTACAGTAGATGAATCAAAACTTAATTCTAGGTAGAAATAACATTTTTCTGAAAATAAATTTATACTATCACTCCTATATTAACATAATGGACATCTTCATAAAGGAATGGTGGTTCATTTCAAGAAGTGTTTTAACATGCCAAATTCCAAAAAAATAGTAATTCCTTCCAATTAAAGAGTTCTTACCAGTTCAAAAGCCTGCAAATACAACATAAATCTGGTCCTAATAAAGTTTCCTTTATACTTCAATAAACATTATCAATGTTTGCACTATCTTTTTAAAAATTGCGTGGGTCAAGTTTAAGAATTACTTGGGTCACATATTTTAGGATGTTCCTGGACAACAGGCAGAATGTCCAATATCTTCTGCTTGATTGGATGACTTCAATTTTTCTATTTTCTCCTGCACTGCACTACAACAAAGGTGGCATTAAATTTGTGGTTTGTAAATGGAAAAGTACAAAGAAACATTATTCAATGCACAGAGCATTAGCTGGGGTAATATTATTCCTAGGTGAGAGTCTACAGTGCTTGTCTCAGCTCAAACGTGTAACTGGGAAACAACTGTGATCCTATTAAAAATGAGAAAGGAAAATACTTGACAGCTAGAAGATTTATGAATCATGCTAAGAAAAAGCTCAAACAGATATCTTTCATATATATAAAATAAGCCACAGGCAAAGATATTGAATGTACTTAGAAGCATAGGCATTGTCAGGATTCTCAACTGGATCAATCATTATATGTTAATACTTCAATTGATACTTTCATTCCTTGTTGAATGAAATGGTGCTTTTTTGATTACTGTATTGACATGGGTGATGCCTCCCAGAGCCACTTGAACCTGAGGCAATCTGAGATGTCTTTTGATTCATTACAGCTCCTCAGGTTACCTTGGATTACATTAGGATGTCTCTGCCAGACCACCATTTCAGGAATTACTCTGCCACTTGTGACAGATGACATTGTCTGCATTTTGTTTTCTATAAACATTATGAGCCATCTGCTGTTGTTATTGACTACTATTCAAGTTATTACATGTACCTTGACTTTCACTTCACCCCAGGAATACATTTTTAAACCATATGTTGTCTTGCTTCTATTGTAAAACAGGTGGCCAAGTTTTCCAAAGTCTACACTGCTTGGGGTATTGAATAATTCCAGACTATCTTCTGGTATGTTTTCAAACTTGACCTGCAGGCAATGCAACTTGGCGGCAAAATGTTTACAATATTTATGAAAGAAATTACATCATTTGGTCAAGGTATGGCAGCATAGCAGTTAAATTGCTGAACCAGTAAACAGAGACAGTAGGCTTCAGTCATCTCCAGCAGTAGCTTGTTGGTAAGGCAGTGTGAGGTTTATGAAGAGCTTGGGGCTTTCAGGACTTTTTGGTGGGCTTCAATCATTGTGAGCAGTAGCTTGTTGGTAAGGCAGTGTGAGGTTTAAAAAGAGCTCGGAGCCTTTTGGGCTTCAGTCACCACGATCTATTAGACTCTTGTCAAAAGCCAATAAAAAGAAATGAGATTTAAGCACAGCTAACGTTGTCGAGTGGCCATTGTTGGAGTGGGATAATGTTAGAGTGGTTAGCTTTAGACTTTGAATCAGGAGGTTCAGGCAAGAGGAAGCGAAGATTCTGGTAAGTTTCTAGTAAGTTTCTTCCTTTCTTTGTCTATTAGTACATAGCTAGAGGGATTTAGTCACCCCAAAGTTGCTGGAAGCAGGGAACTGGGTGACTGTCAGGAGAAGGAAAGGGAAGAAGCAGTCACTGCAGAATATTCCCATGGCTGTTCCCTCAATATATCGCTTTGACTACTTTTGGTGGGATTGGAATGAGGTGAAAGCCATGCGATGGGGTCTGGCTCTGTGGCTCAAAAGGGAAGAGGGAAAACGGGAGAACAGTAGAGATAGGAGATTTCACGGTTACAGAAGATTATGTGGACATGAAAGAGACACCCAGGTGGTATGTTGCCTCCCCAACTGCCAGGGTCAGGGATGTCTTGGTTTGGGCCCACAGTAATCAAAAGGGGGAGAGTGAGCAACTAGAAATCATGGTACATATTGGTACCAATAACATAGGGAGAAAAAGGGTTTATGTCCTGAAGAGAGAATATAGGGAGTTAGGTAGAAAGCTGAAAGGCAAGACCTCAAGGATAGTAATCTCTGGAGTGCTGCCTATGCCATGTGCCAGTCAAGGTTAGAATAGGATGATTTGGCAGATTGATGCTTAGCTGAGGAATTGATGTAGTAGGCAGAGATTCCGATTTCTGGGTCATTAATATCTCTTCTGGGAAAGTATGGCCTGTACAAAAAGGGCAAATTACACTTGAACTTAATGGGGACCAACATCCTTGCAAGCAGGTTTCCTAGAGCTGTTGAGAAGGATATAAACTAATTTGGTGGGAGATCAGAACCAGAGAGATAGGTATATACAGTGCCTATAAGAGGTTTTCATGTTTTATTATTATACAACATTAAAACACAATGGATTTAATTTGGCTTTTTTGACACTAATTAACAGAAGAATACTCTTTTTGTGTCAAAGTGAAAACAGATCTCTGCAAAGTGATCTAAATTATTTACAAATATAAAACACGAAGTAATTGATTGCATAATTACTCACCCCCTTCAAGTCAGTATTTAGTAGATGCACCTTTGGCAGCAATTCCAGCCTTGAGTCTGTGTGGATAGGTCTCTATCAGCTTTGCACACCTGGACACTGCAATTTTTCCCCATTCTTCTTTATAAAACTGGTCAAGCTCCATCAGATTGCATGGGGATCATGAGTGAACAGCTCTTTTCAAGTCCAGCCAGAAATTCACAGTTGGATTGAGGTCCAGACTCTGACTTGGCTACTCCAGAATATTAACTTTGTTGTTTTTTAGCCACTCCTGTGTAGCTTTCGCTTATGTTTGTGGTCAGTGTTTTGCTGGAAAACAAATCTTCTCCCAAGTCACAGTTCTCTTGCAGACTACGTCAGGATTTCCCTGTACTTTGCTACAATCATCTTACCCTCTACCTCCACAAGCCTTCCAGAGCCTGCCATGGTGAAGCATCCCCATAGCATGATGCAGTCACCACCATGCTTCATGGCAAGGATGGTGTGTTTTTGATGATAGGTCGTGTTTGACTTAGGCCAAACATAGCATTTAGTCTGATGGCTAAAAAGCTCAATTTTGGTTTCATCAGACCATAGAACCTACTTCAGAGCTCCCATATGCCTTCTGGCAAACTCTAGCCGAGATTTCATGTGAGTTTTTTTCAACAGTGGCTTTCTCTTTGCCACTCTCCGATAGACCTATGACTGGTGAAGCACCCGGGCAACAGTTGTTGTATGTGCAGTCTCTCCCATCTCAGCCACTGAAGCTTGTAACTCCTCCAGAGTTGTCATGGGTCTCTTGGTGACATCCCTCACTAATTTAAAGCTGTGCCACATTCTTCCCTTTTTTTAACTGTGCTCCAAAGGATTTTCAGTGACCTGGAAATTATTTTGTATCCATCTCCTGACTTGTGCTTTTTATTTACATTTTTGCAGAGTTGCTTGGAGTGTTTGTCTGTCTTCTAAAAGCAATTGGCTGCAGTAGTGACGATTTGGTATGTCATGTTAAAATGGGGGGGTGAATACTTATGTAATCAATTATTTTGTTTTATATTTGTAATTAATTTAGGTCACTTTGTAGCGATCTGTTTTCACTTTGACACGAAAGAGTCTTTTTTGTTGATCAGTGTCAAACAAAGCTAAATTAAATTCATTGTGGTTCAATATTGTACCACAATATTGTGGTGAACATCATAAAGTGATGAACACTTTTTATAGGCATTGTAAGTAGTTGCAGTATGTAATAGGAATGTGAGGAAGGAGAGGCAGATGATCGGGCAAAATTACAGTCAGTGGGATGAGTTAAAGTTTAAAATGGGTGCAAAATTGAAAAGGGTAATGGATTGGAAGATGTAGAATCCTTATGGGTAGAGTTAAGAAACTGCAAGGGCAAGTTATATATTTCCAAACAGCAGCCATGATGTAGGGTACAAATTACAAAGGGAGATAGAAAAGACGTGACAAAAGAGCAATGATACTATAGAGGATCTCAGTATGCAGGTAGATTGGGAAAATCAGGTTGGTGCTGGATCCCAAGGGAAAGAATTTGTCAAATCTCTATGAGATGTCTTTTTAGAGCAGCTTGTGGTTGAGCACATTGGGGAAAAGACAAAATTGGATTGGGTGTCAAGTAATAAACCAGGAGTACTTAGGGAACTTAAGATAAAGGAACTATTAGAAGACCGTGATCATAATATGATATAAATCACCCTGCAGTTTGAGAAGGAGAAGCTAAAATCAGATGTATCGGTATTACAATGCAGTAAAGGGAATTAAAGAAGCATGAGAAAGGAGCTGGACAAAGTTGATTGGAAGGGGATACTAATAAGAGAAAATCTGTTGATGCTGAAAATCTGAGCAACACACACAAAATGCTGAAGGAACTCAGCAAGCCAGGCAGCACCTATGGAAATGGAAGGGGACACTAGTAGCGATGATGGCAGAACAGCAATGGCTGGAGTTTCTGTGAGTAATTCAGAGGCGCAGGATAGATACATCCCACAGAAGTATTCTAAAGGGAGGATGAGGCAACCATAACTGAGTAGGGAAGTCAAAGGTAGAATAAATGCAAAAGGGCGGGCATATAATCTAGCAAAAAATAGTGTGTAGTTAGAGCATTGGGAAACACTTAAAAACTAAGAGAAGGCAATTAAAAAAGCTAAACAATAATACAAAAGAAAATACCAAATTTTTATTCATATATATAATGAGTAAAAGAGAGGTGAGAGTGGATATCAGACCTGGAGAAAATGACGCCAGAGAGATTGCAATAGAGAACAAACTTACTAAGTATTTTGGTATTTTGTATCAGACTTTACTGTGGAAGGCACTAGCAGTGTGCCAGAAATTTGAGAATGTCTGTCCCTCCTGACTGGTTAGTCCTCAACCAACTAGTTTTCTACTTTCCACCTTGTTTAGAATCGAATTCCAGTTCTAAGTGTTCTTTCATCATGCACTTTTTCAAAAGGAATAAATGTGCAGACTATTTTCTAAGTGGGGGAAAATTCAAAGATCATTTGTGCAAAGTGACTTGGGAGTCCTTGTGCAGGATTCCCTAAATCTTAATGTGCAAGTTGAGTCAGTGGTAAGGAAGGCAAATGTAATGTCAGGATTCATTTCGAGAGGACTAGAATATAAGAGCAAGGATGTGATGAGGCTTTTGTCAGCAGTTCTGAGACGCTGAGAAAAAAAGATGCTGGCATTGGAGTGATTCCAGGGGAGGTTCAAGAGAAGTGTGAGGAGTTTAAGATGGCTCTAGGCCTGTATTCATTGGAGTTTAGAAGAATGAGGGAGCATCTCATTGAAATCTATTGAATATTGCAAGGCTTGTGGATGTGGAGAGGATGTTTCCTATAATGTCTGAGTCTACGACAAGAGAGCAGAGCTTCAGAATAGAGGGATGTCCATACAGAACAGAGATGATGAGGAATTTCTTTAGCCAGAAGGTGGTGAATCTGTGGAATTCATTGCCACCAACAGCTGTGGAAGGCAAGTCACTGAGTATATTTAAAGTGTAGCTGATAGGTTCTTGCTTCATCTGGGCATCGAAGGCTTCAGGGGAAGGTAAGTGTGTTGCCTTTAAGGCATTTGTTTAGTTTATTATATTTTCGCTTTAGTAATTCGTTTGTTATCATTTTCTAGTTAAAGTTAAGATTGTTTAAAGTAAATTCGTTGTCTGTGATATGTCGCGGCATGCGATGATGTCACACCCGGTTTTGCTGCGTCTTGTGGGAAAATAACGGTTTGGAGAAACGGGAAGGAGGGGGCTTATGTGTGCAGGATCAGCGCGAGAAAGGTTTTCTTTCTACGCACTAGAAACATTAATGAAGCAACGCCGTAAGTTCATGAGATAATCGATATGTTGAATTAAAAATGTTAACGCTGATTCTGTTAAAAGTAATGACGATTGATAAAGTTTATGTTTTTTGTTATTTAAAGAGTTGCGGATAGTTTGTATTGAAGTGTATTTAAAGCCAGTCGATGGCATAGGTAGATTCTGACTATATGTTGCACTTTAACGTAATATAGTTGTTGTAGTTTTACTTTTGCATGTATTTATGATGTAAATGTGATGTCAAGAAGGAAACAAATACTGTATATATGTTGTATTGTTTTATCAACAGTTTTCACCATACGTTAATGTGGAAAAGTGAACAGTAAATGGTTAATCTTACTGGGACCGCCTCATTGATTGGTTTATGCTTGGTGTTTAGTTCAGAGTTCTTTTACACCTGTGCGAGAACACTACAGTAAGAGAATGGAGTTGAGACAGATATCAGCCATGATGGAATAGCAGAGCAGACTCTTGTCTTATGCTCTTATAATATTCAACTTACTACACAAAAGAGGTACAACAACATTATGCCTCACTTATAAAGAAGGAAAACCTCAGTGAGTATATAATTCATAAACTTGAGAAAGTTGAACAGGAAATGAACAAAGCTGGGTGGGTTAAGACCTGGAGCTCATTGGAACATTGAAATGGCAGAAAAGCCACTCAAAGCCACTCGTCCCTCATTCTTCTGTCAACAGTATGAGCTGCAACGTAAAAAACAGACAAAATCGAAAAGGGTGAATGCAGGACTGAAGATGTTGTATTTCAATATGTGCAGTATACAGAATAAAGTAGATGAACTTGTAGCACAGTTGCAGATTGGCAGGTATGACGTTGTAGGCATCAATGAATCATGGCTGAAAGAATATAGTTGGGAGCTTAATGCCCAAGGATACACATTGTATCAAAACAATGGGCAAGAAGGCAAAGGGGGCGGCATTGTTCTGTTGGTTAAAAATGAAATCAAATCGCTAGAAAGAGGTGATAAAGGTCCAAAGGTGTTGAATCATTATGGAAAGAGGTAAGGAACTGCAAGGGTAAAAGATCCTGCTAGGAATGGTATACAGAACCCCCAAAAAGTAGTAAGGATGTGGTCTACAAATTACAACAGGAGATAGAAAATGCATGCCAATGGTGCAATGTTACAATAATCATGCAGGTCTTCAATATGCAGGTAGATTAGGAAAATCAGGTTGGTGCTGGATTACAGGAGGGGGAATTTCTAGAGTAGATGGCTTTTTACAGCAGCTCATAGTTGAGCCCACTAGAAGATCAGTTATTTTGGATCGGGTGTTGTGCAATGAACCAGAATTGATTAGTGAGCTTAAGGTAAAAGAACCCTTGGGGGAAAGTGATCATAATATGAACAAATTCATCCAGAAATCTGAGAAGGAGAAGCTAAAGACAGATGTATCAGTATTACGGTGGAGTAAAGGGAATTACAGAGGAATGAGAGTAGATTTGGCCAGAATTGATTGGAAAAGAACACTGGTAGGGATGACGGCAGAGCAGCAATGGCTGGAATTCTTGGAAGCAATTCAGAAGGCTCAGGATATATACATCCCAAAGGGAAAGAATTATTCTAAAGGAAAGATGACACGAGGAGGCTGACAATGGATATCAAAGCCAAAATAAAAGCCAAACCAAGGGCATATATTGCAGCGAAAATTAGTGGGAAATTAGAAGATTGGGAACCTTTTAAAAACCAACAGAAGGCAACTAAAAAAGTAATTAAGAAGGTAATACATAAGTAAGGTAACCAATAGTATTAAAGAGGATAAGAGAAGTTTCTTCAGGTGCATAAAATGTCAAAGTAAGGCAACAGTGTCTATCAGACTGGTGGAAAATTATGCTAGAGAGGTAGTAATGGGGGACAACAAAATGGTGGACAAATTGAATAAGTATTTTGCATCATTTCTCACTGTGGAAAGACACTAGCAGTATGGTGGAAGTTCCAGATGTCAGTAGTCATGAAGTGTATGAAGTTACCATAACTGAGACAGAAGGTTCTTGGGAAACTGAAAGTTTGAAGATAGATAAGTCTCCTGTACCAAATCAGCCAATCAGGATGGTGAAATTGGAAGAAGGTTTTAGAGAACGCTGGGCCGAGAGGTTTTCGGTGATGGACACTGGTGTGGGTTGAGGTCTTCTGGCAGGAGCTGGGAGGAGACAGGAGGGAAGATGGCTGAGGCTGCCATCCCTGTTGCACAAGGTGCTTTGTGCAGGTGAACGGCTTCAAGGAGGAAGGACCAATACTCCCGTGGGAGAGCCCATTTGTTCGAGATGGACTTTGAACGACATTTGGAAGGTGGTGTCTGCTTTCACGCAGACGGAGGATCCAGACAAAGTGAGTTAAAGACAACTGCAAGGTGAGCTCCAGCTTATGTGCACATTTGGACTGGGTTAACGAATGAGCCTTGTATGAGCACTGCATTGTATGCAGTGTACAAACTGCTATTTCTTGTCAACAGGCAATTGCATGCGGGCAGTATTTACACACTATTCACACAGACCAGGTGGGCAAGGCATCCCAACCTTCCAGATTTGGTGGGACCCAAGTCATATCTACCCTAAATATACAGAGCCTGTAAAAAGGTTGTTTTCTCACTACTGAGCGAGGGGCTAATGAGCTGCATCTATAGAGGTGCCCAGTGAAAAGGGGTTTCACCAATTATCACCACCCTTCAGATTTCACGGGAATTTTTAAACAAGCTTCTGTTGTGAGCTATTTCCCTAGTCACCTCTCAGAGGTTAAGACAACCATGTTGTGCCAGGAATGGGCAGCCAAATTAAATGTGAGGTTATCCACTTTGGTGGCAAGAACAGGAAGGTAGATTACTATCTGAACGGTGTCAAGTTAGGAAAATGGGAAGTACAAGGAGATCTAGGTGTCCTTGTTCATCTGTCACTGAAAGTAAACATGCAGGTACAACAGGCAGTGAAGAAAGCTAATGGCATGTTGGCCTTCATAACAAGGGGAGTTGAGTATAGGAGCAAAGAGGTCCTTCTGCAATTGTACAGGGCCCTGGTGAGACCACACCTGGAGTATTGTATTCAGTTTTGGTCTCCAAATTTGAGGAAGGACACTCTTGCTATTGAGGGAGTGCAGCGTAGGTTCACGAGGTTGATTCTCAGGATGGTGGGACTGTCATATGTTGAAAGATTGGAGCGACTGTGCTTGTATACACTGGAATTTAGAAGGATGAGATGGGATCTGATTGAAACGTATAAGATTATTAAGGGATTGGACATGCTAGAGGCAGGAAACATGTTCCCGATGTTGGGGGAGTCCAGAACAAGAGGCCACAGTTTAAGAATAAGGAGTAGGCCATTTAGAACAGAGCTGAGGAAAAACTTTTTCACCCAGAGAGTTGTGGATCTATGGAATGCTCTGCCTCAGAAGGCAGTGGTGGCCAATTCTCTGGATGCTTTCAAGAAAGAGTTAGATAGAGCTCTTGAAGATAGCGGAGTCAAGGGATATGGAGAGAAGGCAGGAACGGGTTACTGATGATGGATGATCAGCCATGATTACATTGAATGGCAGTGCTGGCTCAAAGGGTTGAATGGCCTACTCCTGCACCTATTGTCTATTGTCTGTTGTCTAAATGCTGTACTCCATAGAGTTCTGAAAGAGGTGGCTGAATAACTCATGGAAGGATTAGTAATGATCCTTCAAGAATCACTAGATTTGGGAATGGTTCCGGAAGACTGGAAAATTACAAATGTCACTCCTCTCTTCAAGAAGGGAAACTATAGGCCAATTAGTCTGACCTCAGTGGTTGGGAAGATGTTGGAGCTGATTATTAAAGATGAGGTCTCAGGGTACTTAGAAGCTCATGATAAAATAGGCTGTAGTTAGCATGGTTTCCTCAAGGGAAAATCTTGCCTGACAAATCTGGAAGAATTCTTTGAAGAAATAACAAGCAGGATAGACAAAGGAGAATCAGTTGATGTTGAGTGCTTGGATTTTCAGAAGGCCTTTGACAAGGTGCCACACATGAGGTTGCTTAATGAGCTATGGGCCCATGGTATTCCAGGAAAGACTCTAGCATGGATGAAGCAGTGGCTGATTGGCAAGAGGAGAAAGTGAGAATAAAGAGAGCCTTTTCTGTTTGGCTGCTGGTGACTAGTGGTGTTCCACAGGGATCTACAGGGACCGATTATTTTTACGTTATATGTCAATGATTTGGATGATGGAACTGATGGCTCTGTTACAAAGTTTGCAGACAGTATAAAGATAGGTGGAGGGGCAGGTAGTTTTGAGGAAGTACAAAGGCTACAGAAGGACTTAGACAGATTAGGAAAATGGGCAAAGAAATGGGAGATGGAATACAATATCTGGAAGTGTATGGTCATGCATTTTGGTGGAAGAAATGAAAGGGTTTACTATTTTCTAAATGAAGCAGAAATACAAAAAAACTGGGACACAAAGGGGCTTGGGAGTCCTTGTGCAGGATTCCCTAAAGGTTAATTTGCAGGTTGAGTCAGTGGTGAGGAAGGCAAATGTGATATCAGCATTCATATCAAGAGGACTGAAATATAAAAGCAAGGATATAATATTGAAACTTTATAAAGCACTGGTGAGGCCTCACTTGGAGTGTTGTGAGCAAGTTGAGGCTCCTTATCTTAGAAAGGATGTGCTGACACTGGATAGGGCTCAAAGCAGGTTCATGAAAATGATTCCAGGATTGAAAGGCTTGTCATGTGAAGAACATTTGATGGTTCTGGGCCTGTTTTCACTAGAATTCAGAAGAGTGAGGGGTGACCTCATTGAAACCTATTGAATAGTGAAAGGTCTTAATAGAATGGATGTGCAGAGGATGTTTCCATGGTGGGAGAGTCTAAGACCAGAGGTCACAGCCTCAGAACGGAGGAGTGTTCATTTAGAACAGAGATTAGAAGGGACTTCTTTCACCAGAGAGTGGTAAATCTGTGGATTTCTTTGCCACTGGCATCTGTGGAAGCCAAGTCTTTATGTATATTTAAAGCGGAGGTTGATCAATTCTTGATTGGTCAGACCATGAAGGGATATGGGGAGAAGGCAGGAGATTGGGGCTGAGAGGAAAATTGCACCAGCCATAATGAAATGGCAGAGCAGACTCAATGGGCCAAATGGCCTAATTCTGCCCCTATATCTTATATTCTTATGGTCAAAGAGAAAGGGAGATAAAGTTGCAGTCATTATATATCATGTATATTTGCGAGACAGAACAAAGTGTCAGGAATCAAAGAGTATACAAATACTATAGCTTCAGAAGGGAAGGAATGAATACAGGGAACAGCAAGACAGTGTACAAGTAGAGCAGGACAGATTGAAGGAACAGTTAGAACACATACAGAGAGCAAGAGATGAGGCTGAATTACAGGCAGAACAGTTAGAACAATACAAGAATGAGTTAGTCAGGGGTCTGGGCAGACTGAGAGGTAAATGGGATAAAGCCCAGCCCATGGGTGCTCACGGGAAGCAGTCGGGGAATAACTGCTGAGGAAGGTGGTGAGGTAACTTGGGAAACATTGGAGTGGGGATTTGACAAGTGGGAAAGTAGCCACTCACAGGAGAGGTTATACCAGTACTGCCCGTTGGAATGGCAGCTACAGAGACCAGGCAATGACAAGCTCAGAACCCCAGTGATCCCAGCCAGCCTCTCACACTCAGCATCACCATCCACAAACCCTTCACCCCAGGGGAAAAGCAGAGCTCTCCAGCTGAACGGCCATCACTTTGAGTTTCATGTAGCAATACTGTACAGACTTTTGGCGTAAGTTAAGGAAATGATCAAAGTCCACCTGATGCACCCAAAGACATACACATGTTGGTTAATCAGAATCAGGTTTATTATCACTGGCATAAAATTTGTTAACTTAACAGCAGTAGTTCAATACAAAACATAATATAGAAGACAAAATAAATAACTAAATCAATTGCAGTAAGTATATTTATACGTATATTGAATAGACTAAAAGTAGTGCAACAACAGAAATTATATTTTAAAATGTGAGGTAGTTTTTATGGGTTCAATGGCCATTTAAGAATCAAATGGCAGAGTCAAAGAATCTTTTCCTGAATCACCAAGTGTGTGCCTTCAGGCTTCAGTACCTCCTTCCTGATGGTAACAATGAGAAGAGAGCATGCCCTGCATGATGAGGGTCCTTAATAATGGACGTCACCTTTCTGAGGCATCGCACCTTGATGATGTCTTGGATACTATGGAGACTAGTGCCCAAGATGGAGCTGACTATTTTTACAACTTTCTGTAGCTTCTTTCAGTCCTGTGCAGTAGCACCCCCATAGCAGACAGAGATGCAGCCTGCTTGAGTGCACTCCATGGTACATATATAGAAGTTTTCTTAGTTGACAAACCAAACCTTCTCAAACTCCTAAATATTTATAGCCACTATCTTGCCTTCTTTATAGCTGCATCAATATGTTGGGACCAGGTTAGATCCTCAGAGATCTCCACACCCAGGAATTTGAAACTGCTCACTCTCTCCAGTTCCGATCCCTCTATGAGGATTGGTATGTGTTCCTTCGTCTTACCCTTCCTGAAGTCTACAATCAGCTCTTTGGTCTTATTGACATTGAGTGCAAGGTGTTGCTGCGACACCACTCCATTAGTTGGTATATCTCACTCCTGTGCGCCTTCTCATCTCCATCTGAAATTCTACCAACAATGTCTGTATCATCAGCAAATTTATAGATGGTATTTGAGCTATACTTAGCCACACAGTCATGGGTATAGAGAGAGTAAAGCAGTGGTATAAGCATACACCCCTGAAGTGCACCAGTGTTGATCATCATCAAAGAGGAGATATTTTCTCCAATCCACACAGATTGTGGTCTTCCGGTTAGGAAGTCGAGAATCCAATTACAGAGGGGAGTATGGAGGTCCAGGTTCTGTAACTGATCAATCAAGACTGTGGGATTGATGGTGTTGAACACTGAGTTATAGTCAATGAACAGCATCCTGATATAGGTGTTTGTATTGTCCAGGTGGTCTAAGGTTGTGTGAAGAGCCATTGAGATTGCATCTGCCATTGATCTATTGAGGTGAAAGGCAAATTGCAGTGGGTCCAGGTCCTTGCGGAGGCAGGAGTTCAATCTGGCCATGATCAACCTCTCAAAGCATTTCATCACCGTAGATGTGAGTGCTACTGGGCCATAGTCACCAAGGCAGCTCTCACTACTCTTCTTAGGCACTGGTATAATTGTTGCCTTTTGAAACAAGTGCGAACTTCCGACCATTGCGGTGAGAGGTTGAAAATGTCCTTGAATACTCCCACCAGTTGGTTGGCCTGGTTTTCAGAGCCTTACCAGCACTCTGTCGGGGCCTTCCACCTTGTGAGGGTTCAACCTCTTTAAAGACAGCCTAACATCAGCCTCAGAGACAGAGATCACAAGGCGTAAAAAGACATGTCTGGTGACAGAAGGACAGCAATAAGCTCCATGCCTCATCCAGTCAATGTGAAGATAATGAGGACTGTTGAAATACTATCACAACTTCAGACCAGGATTTGCATCACTGATGGACCCAATGCTGACTTTAATCAAAGGAGGGAACCCTTGTCTGGATGAAGTAAAGTGGGCGTCAGCAGAACAGGAGAACTTCATGGATATTTTACACCTGATTTAGGATTTACTGGATGTGGCTTGCCTGTTTCCCCTTCCGGTTAAGATGATGCTACCAAATGGGTGCAACAACTTTCTGGTAGTTGAAAAGTTAAGAAATCTCACTAAACACATTACTAAAAATACATTTTCTGAGGTAAAGTGTGTTAAGTTATCGCCACAAACAGTGAAGGGGCAAGCGATGGCAAGGTGAGTTCAGGGATGACCCGAGATGATGTTTTGCAGAATCTTTGCAGATGGAGTTCCGGTGCCCATGCAACTGGATGGGTGTGAGGTCAGATTACTCTGGGAGCCAAGCTGATGTGATGAGCTTGAGAGCGCCTTTGGGTTGGGCGGTGAAATCTGGGCCCGGAACAAGTCGCTGGGCAGCATGTTCTAGGCCCAAACCCTTTCGCTACAGCTCCATCCTAGTGCGAGGTATGATTCACTGTTTAGACAATTTAAATGCCGGCCTAGAATGGAAACAAGAGCCGACTTCACTCTCAGCAATGTTCACTCCTCTCTCCAGGGTGCCGGTGCCTTTTGCTATTCTGTTTGTTCAATTTAAATGCCGGTCCAAATAGATTGAAAAGACAGGGTGTTGGAATCTGAGGTGAGAGGTGATTCTCTTGTTCTCCAAGAGCTTCACTCCTTTCTCCATGGTGCTGAGGCTAGAAAGGCTGCCCCCTCCCACCGCTGTGCTCTGTGCCCTCTAATATAATGAACTGATAAGCGAGGCTTTGGGCCTACTCTGGACAGCCCCAGGTTTCAGATCTGAGGACTCGGTTTTGGTTTGGAATGTTGTTGTTCACTTCAATTGATTGCGAAATACGTGTTGTTTTTTGTCTTGTTCGTGGGGTCTTGATCCTTTTTTTTAATTTTTATTCATTCTTTTCTTTAATTGGTTTCTTTCAGGTTTCTTGCTTTGTTACTTCCTGTGAGGAAACAAATCTCAAGGTTATATCATTTATACATTCTTTGATAATTCTTTCATTTATGTTAGTCAAGATGGCGGCTGCATACAACGCTCCCTCTGTCAACATCTTCTGGATAGATCATGAAACCATATATTTCACTCCTTTTATGTCTTTTACATTTGTTTTTTTGTCCTGAATGTGGTTATGGAACTGTTGGAACCTGAGATTGTTTGGGTGTTTCTGTGCTCTACAGTCCCGATGACTCCCGGAGGCAGAGGCAACATGCGCAAACCTCATGGCAAGTAGACTACAGGATGGGGAACTAGACGATGTTCAAATCCATTTCCCCAATTAAAGCTGCCATTGTTCGCTGATTAAAGTGACAAAGAAGATTGAAACATCAAGGCAAACGTAGAAGGTGAGTGCTGGCTGCCTGACTTCCTCACTCTGCTGCCGAAGGAAGGAGACTGCCTTTTGATCAATTGGGGACCGCTCTGTTACCAGAGAGGGGAGAGACTGCCATTGTGCCCAGAGAATGTTACCCAGATTTTCTGTGTTTTGGATAAGGACTTGGACTACAGACTTCTTTTCGATCTTTTAGTTTTTCATATTCTTTGTTTTTCACACAATCTTTCTTGTTTTTTGTGTGCGGGAAAGTGAGATTTGGAGGTCGCTGTGCTTGTTCCATTTTTGTTTTTTTTTCCTGCAGGGAGTTGATGGTTGTGCTGTCATTCTTTTCTTTCTTGGTTTTGTGACTATCTGGAAAAGAAGAATTTCAGAGTTGTATATTTTTATTTGTTAAGTGTCCATTCTCTCTTGTTCTGTGGCCCCTCGTGGCTAATTATTTAACAGTTATTATTAAAGTGGTGACTGACTGCTAAATCATCTCTGCTGCTTTGTGTTTGGGTCAAGCCTCCTCTCCATTTCCTGACCCTTTTTATTGAGATCATTTTAATTTACAAAGCCGATAACAATGATGATTTCTAAGCCCTCATCAGTACACCAGCTGAGACCTGTATACTGCTCTGCTATTTCTCGCTACCACAGAGAGGTAGCTTGTTTGGCCCCCATACCCACAAAATGTAAGTGTGAGTGTGTGTCATGGGGAGTGATTCTAGCCTAATCTGCCACCCTCAGCATTGATTTTTGTGCTGACCAAGATCTACACATCTTTAGACCTTCCTGAGTTTCAACCTGACTTCAATTCTCAACTTCAGATTCCAAATGATTTTCTAACTTTAATTCCTAAAATCTGTTTTTGCATTTGCAGTAAAGTATAACATCCTTGATCCTCAATTAGGGTTTAAATTACAAATCAGATGACAACAGGCAATTATATATTGCATTGGATACAATAAATATTTGAATTGTGCTTCATAGATGATTTATATATAACTACATATATATAAATCCTATACATTAAAATGGAGCATAAAACAGTACAGCGGAGTACAGGCTGGTTTGATTTACAGTACATCAGGAGTTCATACTTTCTCCCTGTGAATGGCATGGGTTTCCTCTAGGTGCTCTGGTTCCCACACACAGTCCAAAGACATACCAGTTAGTCCGTTAATTAGTCATTGTAAAGTGTCCTGTGATTAGGCAGCATTAAATAGGGGGTTGGCTGGGTGGTGAGGCTCGTTAGGCTAGAAGCCCTGTTCCACGCTCAACCTCTAAGAACAACCTACTCCACGATACATCTAACCCTTCCCCCCCTACACAACCCATAACCCTCCATTTTTCTTACATTTATATGCCTACCTAAAAGGGTCAATGTCCTTACTGTATCGGCCTTAAAACCATAGAGTATGTACAGTACTCTGCAATTTGTTACTTAGGAAGCATATGAACTCATGACGCCTTCCGTATCCCAAGGTACACACACACTCCCAAATGCATCTGTCTAAATACAGTTCCCGGAATGAGTGTACATGCCACCACTGGCATCCCAAACCTTCAATAACCACCCTTTGCATCTGGTGGCCCCATTTCACCAAATTAACACATGAACTTTAGTCTCTTACATAAACACACATGCATGCACACACAACTCACCATACTTTTATGTCTACCACTTCAGCTTTCCGCCATTTTCGTGATACTCGCGATCCCATAGCCACCAAGCCAAACAGGTCCAAATGGGAGTGCTAATTTTAAAAATATTCACCTGCTTTGACTGCTGAGGGGACTGGCCACATGATGGGTCACCAGATGGTATCCTGGATGAGCCCCCAAATGTTGTCATATGAACTAAGTCACCAGAGAGATGCAGCTGGTAGGTTTGAAGTAGTCTTTTATTCAAGAAAATGAGACATAGCAGGTATCATGTTGCGACCCTTTCAGGTAAAGAGACTGCTCGACTGAACATTATGTGACATTTTATATGCTAAAGATCAAAGGACAATTCTATATTTACAATGCTTTCTTTGAATTACATATATGTAACTTTCACACCCCCTCTTCATACCCACACTACAGACACTCAATGAATGTTAAATTAGCATTGTCTGGTCTTCCAGTTAACTGTGGTTCACTGCTCTTCAGAACCCATTATCCAGAGCAGCTTTTAAAATTTAAGTCGCACTTCACATTCGTATCTGAAGATAGTTGCTGAAGTTGATATCTTACTACGTGTCCCCTAACAACTACCAGCTCTGGCAGTACGTCCCAGGCACCCACCACTCTCTGTGGAAAAAAAACCTACCTCTGACATCTCCCATAATCTTTCCTCCCCTCACCTAAAAGCATGTCCTCTAGTAATGGCCATTGACGCCTTGGAAAAATGGTGCTGATTGTTCACTCTATCTATCCCTGCCATAATCTTATAAACTTCTATCACATTACCTTTCATCCTCAGTCACTCCAAAGAGCAAAGCCCTAGCTCAATCAACCTTTCCTTATAAGTCGTGTATAACTAGGTTTCTGGTAGTGTTGCTGAATGAATCAGTTTATTCTGATAGTATAGATAGATAGATTGATAATTACAGTATCACAGTAGTATTACATGTGCACAGATATAAATATTAGAAGAGAAGTAGAAAGAATAAAAAATAAGTTACCTCAAACAGTCTAACAGGAAGGAGTCATCACTTCCCCGGCTATAAGTTGACTCGTTATAGAGCCTAATGGCTGAGGGTAAGAATGACCTCATATAGCAGCACAGTGGTCTTAGTCTATGACTAAAAGTGCTCCTCTGTTCAGCCAAGGTGGCATGCAGAGAGTGAGAAATAATGTCCAGAATTCCCAGGATTTTCCAAAGGTCCTTTGTTCTACCACAGCTTCCAGTATCTTCAGTTTGACTCCAATAACAGAGCCAGTCTTTCTAATCGGTTTATTAAGCCTGTTGGCATCCCCCGTGTTGATGCCATTGCCTCAGCACACCACCACATAGAAGATTGTACTGGTGACAACAAACTAGTAGAACATGTGAAGGAGAGACCTGTATACTCCAAATGACCTCGGTCTCCTCAGGAAGTAGAGGTGACTCTGGCATTTCTTGTACACGGTCTCTGTGCTGGTGCTTCACTCAAGTCTGTCATCCAGGTGCACCCCCAGGTACTTGTAGGTCCTCACCACATCCACATCCTCAACATCAATAGGCACAGGGATAGTGCAGGCTTAGTCTTCCACCAGTCCATCACCATCTCCTTTGTCTTCCTAATGTTACCTAGAATTTCCAGTGTTACTAAATAGCATAGAATTACTAGGGAGTAGTGAGCTGCCCATGCTTGAACCTCACCTATCTGCTCAGACTGCACGTCCATGTACGTAATGGTACACAATGTATAGGTTAGGGGCTGTGAGAGTGGCTCAGTTATCAGTGTTTCTCCAGAAACCAACACCTTAAGTAGAGCAAGAAGGGGACGGTTGAAAACAGAAAGAGGAACAGAGATAAAGGGAGACATTTAAACAAATCTCATTAAGTGAAGCAGATCTCTCACACACAACTTATAGGCAGATAATCAGATAGCTTCTGCCATCCCTTTTCAAAAACACAGATAAATAAAATTGTTTGTCTGTAGAGGCAGTAAGCATTTGAAAGTGAAAATGTCAGGGTTTCATTCTGATATTCATCACTCGTAGGACTGTAATTATCAGAAGCACTTCCACTATCCCTGTAGGCAAACCACATGGGGAACAGCAGATGCAGCACACAGTGCTGTAATGACTGATTAATTGAATAACAGGCTAACCATTTCAAGGCCCTTAAATTTCAATAATAAGACCAATGCCATTAACTGAGCAAGCTCAGAATGTATTGATTTACATTGGTGTTGCTCACACAGAAATACGCAAGAAAAAGACTCTGAAAATTGAATTTGCAGTAAAGATATTTTTTCTTATCTTTGTATTGTGCTACCAGCATCAACTTTTACTTTTTGCTCCATTTTGAATATTTTTGTGTGTTCCATTTGATATTTCATCCTGCTTCAAACTCCTCCAATCTTCATGAATCAATGTTTAGAGAATGTAAATGTTTATTTCTTGATTCTGTCTGCAGCCCTTAAGAAACGTTGCTACACCTCCCCAAGGAAAATTAGGGTGTGATCCTGGTAACAATGAAGCAATCGAATTCCTACAGCATCAATAAGAGAGCCAGGGGGAATCCTACTTCTCTCAGTAAAATTTACAACCCTTCACTTTTTCTCTCCTTTGCATTTGAATTAAAGACTAATCTAACAGTTTTACATTACAGATGTGCTTGAGTCGCCTAGGTGATAACATCAGGATTACTATTTTACTGTGAGCCAATAAGACAAAGTTTTATATGAAGTAATGATTTGGGAAATTTAATGGTGCTTTCAGGACCAAATTCTATGCAAATATTTTAACGACAAATTTATTAGAATGCTAATTAGGGTATATGTATAAAATAGACAGTCTATTTAATACTGTCTTTATTGATACTTTATTGATCCCCAGGGAAATTGGGTATTGTTACAGTCACACCAACCAAGAATAGTGTAGAAATATAGCAATATAAATCCATAAACAATTAAATAATAATAAATTAATCATGCCAAGTGGAAATAAGTCCAGGACCAGCCTATTGATTCAGGATGTCTGACACTCCGAGGAAGGAGTTGTAAAGTTTGACGGCCACAGGTAGGAATGACTTCCTATGACGCTCAGTGTCGCATCTCGGTGGAATGAGTCTCTGGTTGCATGTACTCCTGTGCCTAACCAGTACATTATGGAGTGGATGGGAGTCATTGTCCAAGATGGCATGCAACTTGGACAGCATCCTCTTTTCAGACACCACCGTCAGAGAGTCCAGTTCCACACCCACAACATCACTGGCCTTATGAATGAGTTTGTTGATTCTGTTGGTGTCTGCTACCCTCAGCCTCCTGCCCCAGCACACAACAGCAAACATGATAGCACTGGCCACCACAACCTCGTAGAACATCCTCAGCATCGTCCTGCAGAGGTTAACGGACCTCAGTCTCCTCAGGATATAGAGACGGCTCTGACCCTTCTTGTAGACAGGCACAGTGTTCTTTGACCAGTCCAGTTTATTGTCCATTCATATCCCCAGGTATTTGTAATCCTCCATTATGTCCACATTGACCCCTTGGGATGGAAACAGGGGTCACCGGTGCCTTAGCCCTCCTCAGGTCCACCACCAGCGTGTCCATCAATATCCCACCTAGTAAGTTAGATTGAAAATTGTTTCATTCAACTTCAGGAGAATGAGCTGCAAAAGGAACCTGCCTGGATTAGAGGGTTTGAGCTATCAGGAAAGGATGGACGTAACTGTCAGAATCAAAATCAGGTTTGTGACCTTCTCTGGAGATTCGGAGGCTGAGGAGCGACCTGATAGAAGTTTATAAAATTATAAGAGTATAAAAAAACAGAAACTTCTTTTTATCAAAGTAGAAATGTCAAATACCAGAGGGTGTAGGTTTAAGGTGAGAAGAGGAAATTAAAGGAAGTTTGAGAGGCAAGTACTTTTACACAGAGTGGTAGCTGGCGAGAATGCACTGCCACAGATCATGGTGTGAGCAGATACGTCAGTGGCATTTAAGAAGCTTTTAGATTGGTCCACAAATATACCTGGAATGGAAGAACATGAATCACATGCAGGGTGATGTGATTAGTTTAATCTGACGTCATGTTTGGCGCAAGTATCATGGCTAAAGTGCCTACTCCTGTTCCTAGTATGAGGTACAATTCACTGCTTAGACAATTTAAATGCTGTCCACATCAAAGGTGAGAGGCAATGTCACTTGCTGTCTGCAATCTTCATTTCTCTCTCCAGGGTGCCAGAGGCTTTCACTGATCCATTGTTTGGTCTATTTAAACACTGGCCCAGATGGACTGAAAAGACAGGGTGTCGGTCGAGATAGGAGCCGATTTCACTCGTTCTCCGTGATGGGCATCTCCATGGCGCTGAGACTATGAAGACTGCCCCGGCTGCTGTGTTCCATGCCCGCTAATATGATGAACTGATAAACGAGGACCTACTCCAGTCCACTCCAGGGTTCAGATATGAGAACTCAATTGTGGTTCAAAACGCTGTCGTGTGCTTCAATTGTTTGCATGATTTGTATTCATTTTTCTCTTGCACACTGGGTGGTGGTCTTCTTATTTTTATTTATGCCCTTAAATTGGGTTCTTTCGGGTTTCTTTTTTTGTGCCTATCTGTGAACAAGTAAGTCTCAGGATTGTATAATTTATGCATTCTTTGATATTAAATGTACTTGAATCTTGAATCCTGTTTTGCACTTTTCTCTATTCCATCCATTACACTGTGGAAAATTACAGATCTGTTTTATACGAGGGGTGATTGATAAGTTTGTGGCCTCAGGTAGAAGGAGTCAATTTTAGAAAACCTAGCACATTTATTTTTCAACATAGTCCCCTCCTACATCTACACACTTAGTCCAGCAGTCGTGGAGCATACGGATCTTGGACCTCCAGGAAGTGTCCACAGCAGGGGTGATTGATAAGTTCATGGCCCAAGGTAGAAGGAGTTGAGTTATACAGCTCTCGTTACATGCACATGCAGTTCAACTCTTTGAGTGACTATGCAGAAAGTTTGAAGTTAATAACTCATCAGGGTGATTGATAATTTCATGGCCTAAGGTAAAAGGAGATGAGTTATTAACTTCAAACTTTCTGCATAATCACTCAGAGTTGACCTGCATGTGCACGTAATGAGAGCTGTATAACTCATCTCTTTCTACCTTAGGCCATGAACTTATCAATCGTCCCTTGTATTTGTGTACTCTTTTCGTTACCTTTTCATTTGAAACTTACGATTTTTAAAGTCTAAAACACAAAACATCTGCTCTTGACCCCACAATCTTTTGAGCAGTTATCAGAGAGTGCTGCTGCCATTGTGGCAGAATGCCTCCTGTTCCTTCACCAAGGACATGCTCCCTCTCGCTCCTGTCATCAGGAAGGAGATACAGGAGGTCTATCTGTGTGTGTGGTTGGGAGGTGGGGATGGTTTGTTTTGCAGTTTTTGCTTGGTATATGTTGGCTGCGTGTTGTTCTGCTGAATATTGTGGGTATGCTATGTTGGAGGCAGAATGTGTGGCAACACTTGTGGGTTACCCTGAGCACATCCTGAGATTGTATTGGCCGTTAACACAAACAACTGCATTTCACTGCAGAGTGATAAATAAATCTAGATCTAAAATATAAGGGGCAATTACCTCAAACCATTAGTGATGCCATCAAAATCAAAGGAACAGAGAATCAGGATAAAAGGAGGGGAAGGGAAATGAATGTCTATGATCTGCAAGCAAGTGACTATAATAGCACCAGACATGGTTTGATGAGGTCTGAGGTTACAACAAGAATGGATATCTATCCATGCCACAGCTCGACGCCAGATCATGCCTAAATCCCTAATATAATGTAAAAAGTAACCAGCATATTCCTCTACCAGTGACCTGAATGACACTTAGGTATGTTCACAAGTGGACACTGAATGGAAGCAAGCTTTGACTTAATTGTGATTCCTCTCCAGTACACAGTCTAACAGTCATTAGATCCAGTGAAGAAATACATGTATCTGAGGAAAAAGTCAGTGTCTTCAAGAAGATATAGAGAACGTAAATAAAAACTCGTGTTTTCTTAGTGAAAGTAAAATGATTTATTTCATTTTTGTTTCTTCCATGTTGCTTGTATTGTGAAGTTAACTTCCGGGGGTCACTGTTTTTCTCTCTTTACTCCCCCTGGAAATCAAGCCAGTGTTATTCTTTACTTGATATGTAATGCTGGTAGCCAGGAAAATGTTCTGCTTCTCCATTAACAAGCTGAGAAATAATATATTAAATTCAGAAGGAATAAGCGGTAAGCAGCTATTGGAAAAATCCCTCTTAGATTTAAGACATGTAATTTGTTTAAAATACCTTAAATAGCTTGGTTGCCTGAGGCATGTGTTTACATTGGTTGTTGGCAACTGTAGCATAACAGAATAAAAGAGATGACTGTTCTCATAAAAGCAGAATAATTTTGTGTAAATACATGGCAGTGCAAAATAATTGCTGCAAACCTGTGATTTTGTTTCCAGGATTCACTCAGAACAAATCTCCAACAACTCTATTTACTCTCCATCAACAAATGCATTTGGCTCATTCTGATTTAGAAAATTGTACATTTGTAAGTAAGACTTACTGCTCTCTTCCTGTCCCTAACCACTGTAAATGAAACTGAGCAATAAACCAGATGAATGACTTTAAAAAGCACTCTTTGCAGGACTATTTTTGAAATGCTAGCTCTGGGTTATTTAGCTGCCAACTTGTACTTCACCAGCCATGAGTGAGTTGTCCTTTTATTCCATATTGGTATTGTTCCTCTATTCAGTGGAATTGATGGAGCCACAAATATAAGATGAATTTAATTTGTTTTGTTAGGATTTGTAAATAATGGAAAATGGCCTGTGGTATAGATACCAAAAAAATGGAGAACACAGTCAAGAAGCACGCTCACAACTTTTGAGGCTTGCATTACTGAATGAATGATTGACTGAAAGAGTTCCACAGTGTTTGATGGTTGAGGCTTAGATTTAATAAGAAGCAATGAGATTTGGAAACACTTTAATACAAGACTATGGGACAGGGTATCCAGATTCTTTCATCCAGGACCCTGCATTAGAGATGCCTGTATGCCAATAGTTTCTTGGCTTACGGAGACCTGACTAAGCTAGGACATAGGACAATGAGGGCTAACTCAGTAAATATACTTAAGACAAGGGTGGATAGATTTGTGCACAATAGGGGAATTAAGGATTATGGGGATAAGGCAGGTAGGTAGAGATTAGTCCATGGTCAGGTCAGCCATGATCTTATTGAATGGCGGACCATCCTTCAATTTCTTATGGTCATATGTTCCTATGTTAATGCATGCAAAATGCTAGAGAATCTATGGAGGGGAATAAACAGTCAATGCTTTGGGCTGAGAAAATGAGTTCCTTTTTAGAATGATCCAATATATTGATGAAGACGTCAGTGAGAATCTTGACCATGGGTCATAAATGCAGTTGAATAACTATAGGGAAGAAGAAAATGGGAAAAGATTATATAGTAATACACACAAAATTCTGGAGGAACTCAGCAGGCCATATAGCATCTACGGAAAAGAGTAAACCGTCGACATTTCAGGCCAAGATTTATATGTAGTTGTGGAGTATTCAATAATTAGGGAAAAGTTATGAGAGATCCAAATGGCATGTTGCCTGCACGGTGCTAAGATAAGGAGCATCTCATACTGACTTAGATGGGTGTTAGAAAGAGATAGAGATTATTCGGTCATTGTAGTCCACGTTGAGGTAGAAGTTTCTGCTACAAATCCCCAGTTGATAGGAGCTCAATTAAGGAACAGGACTTCATTGTAGAGGCATGTTCTCAAGAAGACTTCAGTAGTCAAGATTTGATTGGCCGTCACCTCTTGAAAGTTAATGCTGGCCTTATTCAGATTCCAAAAATCAGTAGAAGATACTTTGTTAAAATGATTGTATAAACAAAGATGTTAGTAGGCAATTATTGATATTAATAGATTTTTCAGATATCTAAAGAGTAAAAAAGAGGTGAGTGGATAATGGAAAACTGGAAGATGACACTGGGGAGGGAGTAACGTAGGGCAAAGAAATGGCGGACCAATTCCCTAAGTATTTTACATCAGTCTTCATTATGGAAGAAACCAGCAGTATACCAGAAATACTAAAAGTGAAAGTAGTTGTTATCACTGAGGGGATGGTGTTTGGGAAGCTGAAAGAACTGAAGGTAGATAAGTCACCTGGACCAGATAGACTTACACCCCAGCATTCGAAAAGCCAAAGTTGAATGGATTGTGGAGGCATTAGTACTGATCTTTCAAGAATCACGAGATTCTGGAATGGCTCTGGAAGATCTCCCTCCATTCTTTAAAAGGAGAAGGAAGGAAAAGGCAGGAAATTATAGGCAAGTTAGCATGACTCAGTGGTTGATAAGATGTTGGAGTCCATTATTATGAAAGAGGTTTCCAGGTACTTGGAGGCACGTGATAAAATAGGTCGAAGTCAGCATGGTTTCTTTAAGTTAATTCTTAGAGGAAACGACAGGCATGATAGACAAAGGAGAGTCACTGAATGTTGTTTTCTTGGGATTTCAGAAGGCCTTTGATGAGATGCTGCACATGAGGTTGCTAAACAAGGTGACTAGTGATGTTCAGCAGGGTTCGGTGTTGGGACTGCTTCTATTAATGTACTGTACAAGTCGATGATTTGAATAATGGGATTGATAACTTTGTGACCAAGTTTGCAGACAATATAAAGATAGCTGGAGGGCAAGGTAGTGTTGAGGAAGTAGGAAGTCTGCAAAAGAACTTAAATGGATTTGGATAATGGACAAAGAAGTAACAGATGGAATACAGTGCAGAGAAGTGTGTGGTAATGCCCCTTCGTAGGAAGAATAAAGCTATCGACTATTTCCTAAATGGGGTGGGAATTCAAGAATCAGATATGCAAAGGTACTTGGGAGTTCTCGTGCAGGATTCCCTAAAGGTTAACTTGCAGGTTGAGTTATTAGTAAGGAAGGCAAATACAATATTAGCATTCATTTTGAGAAGACTAGAATATAAGAGCAAGGATGGAATGCTGAGGCTTTATTAGACATTGAAGACCATATTGTGAGCAGTCTTGGGTTCCTTATCTGTAGAAAGATGTGTTGGCATTGCCAAGGGTCCAGAAGAGGTTCACAAGAATTATGACAGAAATGAGTTAATACATGAGTTTAGAAAAATGAGAAGGCATCTCATTGAAATCTATTCAATATTGAAAGACTTAGATAGAGTGGACATGAAGAGAATGTTTCCTATATGGGGGAGTCTCGGACCAGAGTGCAAAACCTTAGAATACAAGGAAGTCCCTTTGTAACAGAGACAAGGTGGTATTTCTTCAGCCAGAGGGTGAAGAATCAGTAGAATGCATTGTCACTGATGGTTGTGGAGACCAATCCATTGAATATATTTAAAGTAGAGATTGATAGCTTCTTGTTTGGAAAGGACATCAGAACTTATGGGGGAAATGTTTAAAAAATGGAGTTGAGAGGATAATATATCAGCCATGATGGAACATCCTAATCCTGCTACAATGTCTTATGGTCATGTGGCCATTAAAGAGGAAGTATATTGAAAGTGTGCATGGAAAATTTATCAACCTCTTTTAGCAAGAACTAGGACCTGAATTTAGGATAAGAATTCTTCTCCATCAACTAGCAACAAGGTATCAATCAGCCTTTTGCTGTTCTCCACCTTGGTACCTACCATTACATAAAGTAAGGAGAAGGCAGCCATTTGAACACACTGCGGTATCATCTATGCCCATATCATGCACTGCTCTACAATGTTAAGAACAGCTATAGGATAAGTGGAAAGAACCTGTTCCTACTGTTATCAGATGTTGGAGAGAGAGAGAGAGATAGGGAATTAGTTTGTTTTCCAATGCCGATGCTGATGCCAATTCTCCACGTTGTCCTCTTTGCTTCCGAAACTTATTTAAAGTCACCACTTGTGACCACAGAAAGGGGACCATTTCCATGGTAACGCTGTCAACCCAGGCCAGGGTTAAACACACTGATAGCATTCCACTGGTCACTCCTTTGTCCACACTGTGAGCAAAACCCCACCCTTGTCATGGGCACACAAAGCTCACCACTGTCCTCCTTGCCTCTGGCGTTGTGGGTCTCCTGTGTCTTGTGTGTCTGATTAAAAAGTTGACTGACCTTGCATATATCTCCAAGTGCTGAACGCAAACTGTCCATCATATAGCTCCACCTTTCAGTTTCCAAGGCAACTCACAGACTTTCTCTCTCCCTCCCTGCTGAATTAGCACACAAGCTGTTCACTCCCTCACTCTCCATCTCTTAAAGGAACAGTCCACTTTAGAATAGTCCTTCAGATTTCGTCACACCTGAAATAGGCAACCTTGTGGCCTGGGCCCAGTCCTCACCACAACTGCAGCAATGTAGCTCCCCTGCTGCCAGTCTTACCAATAAATCACTGAACCAGGCATTGGTCTCACCAATGAACCAGTGAACTGTTCTTGTAATATTCTACATTACCAATGTCTAACAGGGTCCCGTGATCACAATAAGAACGTCCAGGACTATCACTTGCACTATTATTTGAACTGCGCAACTTCCAACAATATGGTACAAGCCCGGATGACAGCACAACAACAGTACACAATAAATCCAGCTCCATTGTTGTCGAGCAGTTTGCTGATTAGTCCTGCAGTACTTGATGTTCTTAGTGTCCAACAGTGACCTGAAGTTGTAGGAAAGACATACAAAAAAAAACAAATACACCTTCGATTGGACCCGGAGTGGTCACTTCGATGAAGAGTGCCACCATCTTACTACCACAGGTTGTGATAAGGTATGGTGATATTAATGAGGAGGAGTTGGATGTCCTGAAAAACATTAAGGTGAATAGGTCCTCAGGGCCTGATGGAATCTAACTCGGATATTGATGCCTGGAATGCTCTGCTAGGACAGGTGGTAGAAGGAAATAGAACAGCAACATTTAAAAGGGATCTAGACATATGAACAGATAGACAGTGGGGAGATATTGACCATACGCTGACAGGTGGGCTGAGGAGCTGGCTCCTGAGCTGTACTGATTTATATCCCATGTTCAAAGGGAAACAGTCCCTGGTGCCTCATGTCATTCAACAAGATATCTGCTTCTTCTTGTTTCTACTTGTTGTTTCTTCTCTCTGTTCAGACATTGAAATAAGTTACACATGTTCTCTTACCAACTCTGTTAATTATGTTTTCAAATAATTCTGCCATGTTTGTCAGCATGATATGTTATTTACAATGAGAGCTTTCAATATATTTAAGAAGATCTCCTTTGGTGTTTAGGATCATGTTGTCCTTGAACTCTACGCTCAACAATCACTTCACTTTGGCAAATAGAGCCTTGTCCTTTAGCAAATAATTAGATCTGGATCACTTTTGTTTCTTTTTGTTAGACATATCTCACTGTCTTCTGTGACAATTTAAAAAATGCTATTCATAGATTCTTTGACTGCCAACTTGGGAGTCTGTGTTCCTGGAATGTGTGGGCATTGATTTTATTCCTTTCTTTTAGTGGAATTGATCTAACTATAACAGATTCATCAAGTTTAGCACAGGTAGTCTCCAAGTTGTCATGTGGATGTCAGCCTAACCCAAAACTTAGTTGCTGGTTCCCATTCCTCTACTTTAAACCCTGCCTTGAATTCAATTACATTATAATTTTATCATGACTCACCAAACTATTAACTAAGTCTGGTTCATTATTCACTACTGACTGTAACATGATGCTTCCATTTCTTGTTGCAGAAAATCACCCGGAACGCACTGAAATAGTTCAGTACTTTCTGGGAATGAGCTTTTCCAATGAAGCAGTGGAGGCTTCCTCAGTAAATATATTGAAGAATTTAAGACAAGGTTGGATAGATTTTTGCATAGTAGGAGAATTAAGGCTTAAGGGAAAAAGGCAGGTAAGGGAGATGAGTCCATGGTCAGATCAGCCATGATCTTATTGAATTGCGGAGCAGGAGGGACGGGCCAGATGGCCTACTCCTACTCCTTTTCCTTACGTTGTTACATTTACTGCAATTTCAAAGTTAAAATATCTGATTAAAGCCACATGTCTGTTCATTTGTTCATTTTATGCTTCAGAGGTATTACAAGGCTGTGTACTACTGCTACTGAAGTCTTACTTCCATTTTCCCTTTTTTAAATCTGCCCTAGGGCTAAGACATAGTAGGATTGAAATGAGATGAAATCTTAACTGAGGTACAATCTAGACATCCTACTTCACTTGGCACATAATATGCTCATTTCTACATCCATGATGCACCTACACTTGAAGGTTGCTTGGCCAGTCTCAATTACGTCACACATGACTTTGCTGCAGTAATGTCCTGTACATACAATGAAGCATGATACTCTATCCACTGAGTCCAATTTTTGGTTCATCCTTACCAACTAGGCATTTCTTCCATGTCCCAGTATTGGTGCCAGTGCCACAAAAATGGAGCTAGGTTTGAGAGTGATGGTCCTTCAGCCAAGTCCTTACATCTGTTTAAATATAGACCAGCAATCAGAATCCTTGAAGCCCTAGAGTTACACAATACAGAGGAAAGGCCTTCAGTCCAACTTGTCCATGCCGATACTTCCTGTGCCTGACCCATTTACAGTTCCTGGTCTGTGATCTCTGTTTAGATTTCCAACATCAGCAGTTGTTTTTCTATATATTTTTACTGAGAAAACAAATAATACGGTGACCTCAAATATCCCCGTGCCCCAACTCATTAATGTATTTGTGGAAAAACAAAATATCAATCTCAGATGCCAAGTTAACAACCAAGCATAGGTTGCTGTAGATGTGCTTCCTAAACTCTGATTTGCAAATCTTCCAACCAATGAGACCTTGCTCTAAATTATAGCTCTGCCTTACATGTAGCTCTGTGTAGATGTCTACTCAAACCAAATTCCAGAACTGAACTGATTACTTACCATACCACTGTAAGAGTGTGTCACCTAATCACCTGAGCTGGGGAAGCTTGGGAACCTTATCTACTCACCTCTATATATATACATACACTTTGCTAACCTGTTTACCTTATCTTGTTTTATATTACTTTATTCACGTAGTTACTAATAAAATAGAGTTTATAACAGAAGATTCAGACTCCAGGTATGTCCATTTCTGCTGGTTCTTTTTAACCCGTTATGGGGTACGTAACACAGGCATCCAGGGGAGGAGATTCCGAGGTAGTGTGGGAGAGGCTGTGGGTGAACTGGAATCTGCTTCTGGGCTTGGGACTGGCTCCTCCTGTCAGTGCTGCCCTCCAGTGTATGCTTGGCGCTGCCCTCCAGTGTATGCTTGGTGCTGCCCTCCAGTGTGTGCTTGGTGCTGCCCTCCAGTGTATGCTTGGTGCTGCCCTCCAGTGCTCACTTGATGCTGTGCATCCGGTGTTCACTAGCTGGGAGAACAATTTGGACCAGGAGAACTTAACATGCCATACCAGTCATGCCTCCAAGGAACTTGGGCTGCATTATTATTTTTTCTCTTTGTAATTGGATGTTTTTCTGAAATCATAGCCGTATGTGTTATTTGAGCTATCTTCTGTGTGCTATGTGCAGTGTGCAGTGTGCTGTTGGTAATGTGTTTTGTACCTTGGCCCCAAAGGAACACTGTTTCATTTGGCTATATTCATGTATGTTTGAGTAACAATTAACCTTGAACTTGAACCTAATCTCACTATCATCCATGTCTTTCTTGATGAATACCGATCTGAAGTACTCATTAAGAACCTCACACACTTCCACTGACTCCACGCATAAATGCCCTCCTTTGTCCTTAAGTAGACCCACCCTTTCCATAGTTACCCTCTTGTTCCTAATATACATAAATAGTGTCTTGGGATTCTCATTAATTCTACTTCCTAGGTACATTTTATTGCCCCTTTTCACTCTTTTATTATTTTTTTATTCAAGTTCTTTCCTGCTTAGTTTGTATTCTTCAAGAACATAGCCTGATTTCATCTTCCTAATCCTTATACTGTATATGCAGCTTTTATTTTCTTTTTGACTAAACTTAGAATATCTCTTGTCATCCCTTGATTTCTTTATGCACTGGTGTGAAGCAATGAAGAAGAACATCAAGAAGCTCCTCATCTTCAAAGGCATTCAGAAATGAAGACGGAATCAGAGGGAAGTATATCAGATCCTGGAATCTGCTCCTGCCCTAGTCAATGAAGGTACAGTTAGAGCAGGAACTCCAAGATGTAATGAGCCAATAGTCCTTGTTTTTGCCTCAGAGTCCTCCCTAAAGGATCTTCCAGTCCATCATGTCAGATTCATCATCCTCGTCCACTAATAGAGAGAGAATTTCAGGAGTCAGAAATCCACCTCGTTGTTAAATGTGGATTACAAGATTCTCTCCAAGGACATGGGAAGAGTTCTCTGGGCCAAGTGATCCACACCTGGCATCATGGTTAGATGTATATCTCATGAACTTGGACCTGTGGAAAACCTTTGACAGAATACAGCATAGTGACGATTGTGCTATCTAAAACAGACTTTGGGTTCAGGAGGTCGCCACGAAAGCCAATGTCCGTTGGAGATAATCATTAATGTAAATTGCTTACACAGAGGGAAGTTTCCATTTTACAAATCATAAACATCAGAAGTCCTGCAGATGATGGAAAATCCAGAATATCAGACTCAACATGTTGGAGGAATTCAGCAGGTTGGGCAGCATCCATGGAGAGGAATAAACAGTCAATGTTTTGGATTGCGACTGGAAATGAAGGGGGGAGGGGGAGGATTACAAACTGTTAGGTGATAGGTGAAAGTGGGTGAGTGGGGGAGGGGGAATGATAATTTTCCTCCTATCACTTCCCAATGAAAAGCTTGGAGGTGACAGGTGGAAAAGTCAAGGGCTGATGAAGAAGGAATCTGATAGTAGAGGAGAGCGGACCATGAGAGAAAGCGAAAGAGGAGGGGTACCAAAGGGAGGGGGGTGATAGGCAGGTGAGGAGAAGAGAAGGGGTAAGAGGGAAGCAAGAATGGGAAATGGAAAAAGAGAATATGGGGAGGAGGAGAAATTACTGGACGTTAGAGATAGCAATGTTAATGGCATCAGGTTGGAGGCTATCCAGATGGAATATGAGATGTTACTCCTCCAATCTGAGAGTGGCCTCATCATGGATTGACATGTCAGAATGGGAATGGGAAGTGGAATTGAAATGAGTGGCTATTGGGATATGCTGCCTGTTGCAGAATGAGAAAATGTGTTCAACAAAGCAGTCTCCCAATTTACATCAGGTTTCATCAATGTAGAAGAGGCTGCACTAGAAACACTGGATACCATAGATGTCCCTGACCAAACTTGCAGGCAAAGGGTTACCTCACCCGGGGCCCTGAATGGTGGTGAAGCAGCAGGTGTAGTACCTCTTGTCTCTTGTAGGAATAATTGCCAGGATGGAGATCAGAGGGGAGTTATAGAGAGAGTGATCCCTGTGGAGAGTGGAGAGTGGGGAGAAGGTAAAGATGTGTTTAATGGCAGAATCTTGTTGAAAATGGTAGAAGTTATGGAGAATGATGTGCTCAGTGTGATGGCTAGGGTGGTAGATAACTATAGAACTGAGAAAAGGGACTGTCATTTTTACAAGTGATTGGGTGGGAAGAGGAAGAGCCAAGGTACCTGGGAGGTTAATAAAAAATGTTGGTAGGCAGTCTGTCTGGATGGATGGAGAAAAAGAGATTGAAGGTGTGGAGATAAACTAAGTGAATTCGAGGGTTGGGTGGAAGTTGCAGGCAAAGCTGATGAAATCGATGAGCTCAGCATGTGTGCAGGAAGCAGCATCAATGCATTTGTCGATGCAGCACAGTAAGAGTTGGGGTGCATTACCAGTGAGGGCTTGGAGCATAAATTATTCCACATAGCCAAAGAAAAGGCGGGCATTACTGGGGCCCATGCTGGTGCCCATGGCTAAACCCTGGCTTTGAAATAAATGGCAGGGCAGGAGCCGAAAGAGAAATTGTTGAGTGTGAGGAGGGTGATGGTGCCTGGGAACTAGTTAGGTCTGTTGTCTAGAAAAGAGTGGAGAGCTTTAAGTCCTTCCAGATAGGGGCAAACATGTAAAGGACCGAACATGCATTGTGGAAGTGAGATGATCAGGGCCAGAGAAATTATTTTTCTAACCCAGTAATTTCTTGCCCCTCCCCCTTCTCTCCTTTTCCATTCTTCATTCTGCCTCCCCTTTTAACTATTTGTTTCTCCTCACCTGCCTATCACTTCCTTCTGGTGCCCCTCCTCCTTACCTTTCTCCCATGGTCCACCCCTCCTCTCCTATCAGATTCCTTCTTCTTCAGCCCTTTACCTTCACCTCCTCCACCCACCCACCTACTCCCTCATCTGGCTTCACATATCATCTGCTAGCTTGTACTCCTTTCCCTCCCCCTACTTTCTTTCCCCTTCATTTTCTTGAAGGGTATTGAGTTTAAATGTCAAGTGATTATTTCTTTCCATAGACACTGCCTGATCTGCTGCGTTCCTTCAACATTTTGCGTGGGTTACTCCATTTTACTAATGCTGTTATATTGTTTATCTGTCTGCCTTGTGGACCATCAGGAGGCAACCTTTCCGTTTCTTTATCATTTTGTTTGTGGTTTTTTAAGGCTGAGTTGCTAGCTCGAAGCTCGACCCAGCACAGATGGAGAGCATGCAAGGAGCCGGCCGGATTCGAACCCAGGATCACTCAGCTTAAAGTTGGGTGCTGATGTCACTACACCACCAGCTGCAATTATTAATGCTGGTATGTGTGTCAGTTCATTAAAAAAAACATGATGCAAGCTTAATGAATTGTACTCCACACACTCCTTGAGTGAACTAGTATAGGATTTAGATCAGTCTTGTTTTCCACATGTTGTGAGAGAATGTTAAGGGGAGAATGTGGTGCAGCCAGGCTCCGTTCTATAACTACCCAATCTAAATCAACATCAGCCCTGTCCCAATGTTTAGCTAACTTGGTCATTTCAAAGGATAATTTACATCCACTCACATTTGATAAAATATTTGACCACTCATTATCTTCAATATCGCTTCCAAGATCCTTCTGCCATATTGGGTAGACATACTAGGGAAGCAAGATGGAAATGTATTCAGTATAAGATAGTACACAGATATTATTGGTCACCAACTAGACTCTACAAAATGGGGATTATTGATAATCATTTATGCTGGAAATGTAAAAATGAGGTGGGCACATATTTTCACATGATTTGGGAGTGTTCCATGGTTCATCCATTTTGGTGTAAAGTTCTTGGTTTGTTATAGAACGGAATTGGTCGGGTCCTACACTGCCCTTGTGCCCACGGCTTTGTCTCCTGGGTGATAGGACAATGATACCTAATGTAGACAATGACAAATTTACTATTTTAAAGGTGGGTCTCATCACAGCTGCAAGAATTATATTGCGAAACTGGAAAAAACCCAGATGTCCCACTTTGAGGGAATGGACTGAGGAAATGGTTAAGATTTCATCATTTGAACACATGGTGGGAAGAATTAACAGTGAGGGAAAAGTGCAAGATGCGTGGGATCAATTTTGGTTGTATGCTAATTTAAACTTATAAGTTTTTTTTCTGTTTCTTAGTTTTATATGTTTTCCTGTCATGGGATGGCTGTGCAAATATGCTGTACTGTATCTGCTCTATGATCTGCTGTGCTGCTTTGTTAAATACGAATAAATAATAATAAAAATTTGAATTACAAAAAAAACATGATGCACATCTTCACATCTGCATAAACCTACATGTAACATCAGTGAAATTGCTCGTAAACACCTACATGACGGCACAAAATGGGGTGTCAGGTGTAATCATTACTTCTGCCAGCAGGTTGTATATTCAAGTTCCACTCCAGGTACCTGAACACTGAATCTAGACTGACATTTTGGTGCAGTACTGAGTCTGCACTGTCAGGGATACTTCTGGATAAAATATCAAACTGTTATTCTGCCTGATCTTTCAGCTGCAGAGAAGAAATCTAATCGATTATTTTGTAGAAATGCTGAGATGTTCTCCCATGGCCAATACTAATTCCTTGGCCAACATCAACACAATGTTGTGATCCTTTCCAGGTACATAATTGGCTGCTACTTTTCATATATTATTGACAACCACCAATTCAGATGTACTTTGTAATTGCAGAATACCATCGAACATCCAGAACGGATCTATATATATATATGGAAAGGTTTTCTTTTCAGCAACTGTACACCACCAGCCTCTCTCCCTTCATCCACCCCTGTTACGTGGAACCAGCAATAATAGATGTGGAACGGAGTCCGGATATTATCGGAAAACAACAGAATTTATTAACACTCAAGCAGAAACATGGAAAATTAAACAAGCGAATAAATTAAAATGAAGTTAACAGCGCTATGCGTCTATAGCTCCCAAACGGTTAAACTTAGGAACAATTCTTAACAGAGTCTTACTGGAGTACAGTCTCAGAATGTCAGTTCAGAAAGTTTCAAGGATTCACGGGGGGATTGATAGGAGAGACTTTTAGTTTCGAAGTGTAGCGAAGTGACGATCTTGAAGACAGAGATTCAAAATACAGTGAAGAAGCGAGTCTCGCAGAGATACACCAAAACGGCCACCGTACCTTTCCGGAGGCGATTCGGCAGACACACAGTACCTCTGGAACACTGATCTCACAAAGCGTTCATCGTACCTTTACAGTGGCAGCGAGTTCACGATGCGGTCTGTTTCAAAGAGTCCACAAAAAGTGAGAATTGCACCACGTAACTGACAGCAGAAGTCCCTTTTCCAGGACTGGTCACCACACACCCGAGACTTTGCAGGGGTTTACCAAAGTGGGTACCAAAAATCCACGTTTGGATTACGAAGTGTCAGTCACCTCCGAAATGCACAGCGTTATCGACTACCCACTCCCCTTTGGGTTCGATCGAAAGCTTGCTCTCTTCACTCTCACTAATGACTCTGCTGTCTAACACAACGACTCTCCACCAAAGTGGGTCTCTTCCAAAGTTTGTCCTGACGAAGGGTCTCGGCCCGAAATGTCGACAGCGCTTCTCCCTATAGATGCTGCCTGGCCTGCTGTGTTCCACCAGCATTTTGTGTGTGTTGCTCTCCCAAAGTGTGTCTCTGGAGCAATCTGCGCAGCTGCTGTTGGGGTAGGTCATCGCGTGACACTACAAGAAGCAAAGTCACAGATTTCCAGGTCATCACGTACTGTTCCAAAACTTAATACTGCGGTACATAACACACAGATTTCCAGTACCTGGAACCTGGAACCATCCCAGGTGTTGAAACTGGAGTTCATAACAACCCCACAATCCCTTCTTTCCTCCTCTTAATTTCACAATAACTTAGAAATACAATTAATAGCAAGATCCTTAGGGTTGTTTTCTCTGGAGGCAACGATAGAAGTATATAAAATTGAGAAGCATAAAAAGGGTGAAAGGTTTGAGTCACTTTCTCAGGATGATATGTCAAACAGGATATAAAAAGTTCAAAGGAGATATGAAAGGCATTTTTTGACATGAAGAACGGTAGGTGCCTGGACTGCCAGGAGAGGTCCAGAAGCTGATGCAATCGCAACAATTAAGAGGCATTTAGACAGACACATCATGCAAGAGGACCACAGCCTTGCTGTGATTTGCAGGCTTGTGCGCCTCAACGACCTGGAGACAGGGCATTTTGCTTTGGCTCTTTGTAGGGTCACCCATGCAAACAGGTTAAAGGGTAGAGGCCAGACCAAGAGTGGTCCACCAGTCCTCCAGCTTCATGGTTCAGCTGAGGCCTAACAACCCTGGCTGGTAAAAAAAAAAATTGTTACAGAAACAGCAATGAAGAATCCTTCTGCATTTGTGCGTGATGGCATTCCTGAGATTCTCCACGGGGAACTTGTGTGACTGACTGCAGTGAAAACCGAGAGGAAGCTACTGACATGGTGAAGGAAACCCTGAACACCGCCAGAGATGGAGGACCACCATTGCTGCGCTAAACACCAGTGGTGTAATGGGCAGTAAGTATAGCAGACACATGTAGAGGTAGGGGATAGAGGGGTACAGCCCTATGCAGGCTGACGGTGCTACTTTCATTTCACGTCATGGTTAGTGCAGACATGGTGGGTTAAGGCTCAGCTCCTGTGCTGTACTTTTTTCTTACTGTTTTAGGGACTTTATGGTTCTCCCACCTGCTTAACCCCTCCTTAGTTCCTTGATGCTTTCTGGTGTCATCAGATTCCATATCATCCTGCCAGCCCTCTGGTCTTCCTATATGCGACAGCCAGTTTGAAGGAGAACACCACTGTTGTGACTGTAAGTGCCTTGGAAGTGAAAAAGAAGGCTCTCTGGGACTGGGCACAGCCTTCCTGACTCAGCCAAGTGAACTACTGCAGTGTTCCATCTGCAGGGTTGTTGAGGACATCACGCATCCTAACATCTGGAGGTAGCATTCAAGTTGTATTGATCCTACCAGTTTGCCCAGCAGCATCGATGATGCCGTTGAAGTCATGGGTCAGATTGAAAGACCGGGATGTCTCGAGCAGCAGAGACAGCTGCTGCGGCACAGACAGCCATTCGTCCTGCATGGCCAGAGTGTGGAATGGCTGGAGCAAAGTTCTTTTGTACTTTATATGTGTTGCCAACCATCTCTTTGATTTCGGTGATTGCCTCCCTACAGCGGAATATCCAGGTGAGAAGCAACTCTGCTGCACCCGCCACATCAGCAGCCTATGGGACCGTTGTCACCAACACTACAGAGAGACGTTGAGTTGCAGTGCAGTAAGCCACTTTGCTCCAAAAGCAAGTGCTCAGCCTTGACATTCCCAAAGGTATCCCGAGCTTTCAAGTGACCTTAATATGACAGCACCTTAATACTGCACATAGAATCACAGTCATACAGCATGAAAATGGGCCCTTTGGTCCAACTGATCCATGCTAACCAAGATATTCATGAAAGCTAGACCTGTGATGGACATTCATGTTCCACGGTCCGAGAGGAATGTTGCTGACATCATCTTTCTAGCACAGCAACGTGACAAGGGTCAGAGTTGTTTTGACAAAATTAAACTTCTAGCCAATATTCTTTACTCAGTCCCTTATTGTAAACAAGTGTACTGTAGCGATGTGCTACACACAGCGCTGAAATAACGACACTACTGTTTATTGGTATTGAGAGCCTACAGACTCTCTCAGCCACCTGGACTATTCCTCTTCCCACCCCGTCTCTTGCAAAAATGCTATCCCCTTCTCACAATTCCTCCATCTCCGCCGCATCTGCTCTCAGGATGAGGCTTTTCATTCCAGGATGAAGGAGATGTCTTCCTTTTTTAAACAAAGGGGCTTCCCTTCTTCCACCATCAACTCTGCTCTCAAACGCATCTCTCCCATTTCCTGCACATCTGCCCTCACCCCATCCACCCACCACCCCACTTGGGATAGGGTTCCCCTTGTCCTCACCTACTACCCCACCAGCTTCCAGGTCCAACGTATAATTCTCCATAACTTCCGCCACCTCCAACGGGATCCCACTACCAAGCACATCTTTCCCTCCCCCCATCTTTCTAATTTCCGCAGGGATCGCCCCCCTATGTGACTCCCTTGTCCACTCGTCCCCCCCATCCCATTTTAATTTCACATTGGCTGGGTAGCCTCCAACCTGATGGCATGAACATTGACTTCTCTAACTTCCGTTAATGCCCCTCCTCCTCTTCTGACCCCATCCCTGATATATTTAGTTTTTCTCCCCCTCCTTTTTTCTCTCTCTTTCTGCCCATCACTCTGCCTGTTCTCCATCTCCCTCTGGTGCTCCCCTCCCCCCTCTTTCTCCCTAGGCCTCCGGTCCCATGATCCTTTCCCTTCTCTAGCTCTGTATCCCTTTTGCCAATCACCTTTCCAGCTCTAAGCTTCACCCCACCCCCTCCGGTCTTCTCCTATCATTTTGCATTTTCCCCTCCCCCTTCTACTTTCAAATCTCTTACTATCTTTCCTTTCAGTTAGGCCTGACAAAGGGTCTCGGCCCAAAACATCAACAGTGCTTCTCCCTATAGATGCTGCCTGGCCTGCTGTGTTCCACCAGCATTTTGTGTGTGTTATTGGTATGTTCTTTTTGTTTGTAAGAATTGTACCTGTGTTTGGAAATACTTTGTAGTTTATAATTCTTGTGTAACTTAGAAATCCTCTGAGTTTTAAGTGTGTGTGTAAAAGGATTGTTTTTATATTTATACATATTAATTTTTTTGTTTTAGTTTTCTTTATTGCATTATTTCTTGTGTTTTTGTGCTTCATTGGATCTGAATCTGAAGTTACTATCATTCTGTTTTTCTTTACGCTCGTGTACTGAAGAATGACAATAAACAGCCTTGAAGAACTATTTGCCTAAATTAAAATGTATATCATTAAAAATAAAATAAACTCTGTTTAAACTACTTGTTAGCTGGAAGTATCTCTTCCTTGCTAAGGAGTGCCCACCGCTCAAATCACAGATATTGGCAGCTAGCCCTCACCACAGAGATTAGATAGCTTTTGAAGAGGAGGTTGATAGCCTTCCTATAGTGAGGGTATCCATAGATACCTGTATTAAAGTTTAGGGCTTTGCAGACAGTGAACCCAATACTGTCACAGTCCCATTCACTTCAAACCTTTCCTTTCCATGCACCTGTCTAACTCTCTTTTAAAAGTTGTTATGCAACCTGCCTCAACCTCATTTCTCTGGCAGCTTAATCATTTACAAATTAAAAGTTGTCCTCAAGTTCCTGATAACTCCCTCCCCTCTCAGCATAAACCTGTGCCTTGATTCCTCAGGCCTTGGGGGATAAGGGCATCAGAAACACAAGAAAATCTGCAGACGCTGGAAATCCAAAACACACGCAAAATGCTGCAGGAACTCAGTAGAGACGAGACAATCTGCAGACGCTGGAAATCCAAAACACACGCAAAATGCTGGAGGAACTCAGTAGAGACGAGACAATCTGCAGACGCTGGAAATCCAAAACGCACGCAAAATGCTGCAGGAACTCAGTAGAGACGAGACAATCTGCAGACGCTGGAAATCCAAAACACACGCAAAATGCTGCAGGAACTCAGTAGAGACGAGACAATCTGCAGACGCTGGAAATCCAAAACACACGCAAAATGCTGCAGGAACTCAGGAGGTCAGGCAGCATCTATGGAAATGAGTAAACAGTTAATGTTTCGGGTGGAGACCCTTCATCAGGACTGGAAAGAAAGTGGAAAAGTCAGAGGAAGACAGGGGGGGAGGGGAGGAAGAAGTACAAGGTGATAGGTGACAGGTGAACACAGGAGAGGGGCAGGGAGTGAAATACAGAGCTGGGAAATTGATTGGTGGAAGGGATAAAGGGTTGCAGAAGGGGGGATCTGATAGGAGAGAATAGAAGAATGGGAAAGGGGAGCAGCACCAGAGGGAGGTGATTGGCAGGTAAGGTGAGAGAGAGAAACCGGAACGGGGAATACTGGTGGGGAAAGGTGGGCAATTACCAGAAGTTCAAGAAATCAATATTCATGCCATCAGGTTGGAGGCTAAACAGACGGAATATAAGGTGCTGCTTCTTCAACCTGAGTGTGGCCTCATCGCAGCAGTAGATGAAGCCATGGACTGATGTGTTAGAATGGGAATGGGAAGTGGAATTGACTACTGGGAGATCCCACTTTTTCTGGCAGATGGAGCACAGGTGCTCGGTGAAGCGATCTCACTGATATACAAGGGACCACATCACCGACACCCGATACAGTACTCAGAAATAACGTGGTACATTCGCCCTACCCCTGATTTTTTTTTACAGCTCTAAAAGATCATCTTTTCGTTTCTAACACTCCAAGGAAAAAAGTCGAGCTCCTATCCATTACTCGCTCCTCATTACACCGTCTCTGGTATCCTGGCAACATCTTTGTTCATCATTTCTGCACATTTCATCAATGTTAATTGATGCAATCTTTAAATGCTTATATGAAAAGATTTAAGGTCCAAGGTCAGATACCCACAGTCTGTTGCTCTCTGTCAGCTTGCCCAAAAATATGAGTAAACTGTTGCACTTGCTCTGGGCTGAAGTACAGGCCCTACTGTCTGAGAGAGTGACTTCCATTGCAGTGAAGCTGATGACGTTGACATTGCTGAGGGGAAACCAGCCTCCTTTTACGGTCTACTCTATCTATATCTGTCTTCTGAGCTGATGCATCTGATCTCTTGGGAGTTTTGTGTTTGGTGCTACACTGCTCCTTGTCTCCCAGAGCTGTGCTGCATTGAATGCTGCCTTGCTCCCAGGCCCCTAGAGGTGGGGAGCATTTGGTTCTTTCCCTTCCTGGCTACCCTTCCTTCCTTCCGTTTCACCTTGATGTGAGCACCATCAACCGATCTGTAAGGCTTCATCCTCAGATGAGGAGAAGCTGGACTGATGGTGCTGAGGATGAGGTAGTTGGTTTACAAACAGAGGCAGCGTGTAGTGAGACTGCTAACAAGGAAAGGTTGATGATAGAAACATAGAAAACCGACAGCACAATACAGGTCCTTCGGCCCACAAAGCTGTGCCGAACATGTCCTTACCTTAGAACTACCTAGGTTTACCCATAGCCCTCTATTTTTCTGAGCTCCATGTACCTATCCGGGAGTCTCTGAAAAGACCCTATCATTTCCGCCTCCACCACTGCCACCAGCAGCCCATTCCACGCACTCACCACTCTGCGTAAAAAAAAACTTACCCCTGACATCTCCTCTGAAACTACTTCCAAACACCTTAAAACTATGGCCTCTCATGCTATCCATTTCAGCCCTGAGAAAAAGCCTCTGACTATCCACACGAACAATGCCTCTCATAATCTTGTACACCCCTATCAGGTCACCTCTCATCCTCTGTCGCTCCAAGGAGAAGAGGCCGAGTTCACTCAACCTGTGCTCATAAGGCATGCTCCCTAGTCCAGGCAACATCCTTGTAATTCTCCTCTGCACCCTTCCTATGGTTTCCTCGTCCTTCCTCTAGTGAGGTGAGCAAAATTGAGTACAGTTTTTTTTTTAATCTATGGCTCCACCTTCATCAATGTGTCCAGTCACATCCTCAAAAAATTCAGTCAGGCTTGTAAGGCACAACCTGCCTTTGACAAAACCATGCTGACTATTCCTAATCATATTATGCCTCTCCAAATGTTCATAAATCCTGTCTCACAAGATCTTCTCCATCAGCTTACTAACCACTGAAGTATGATATGGCAAAATTGCAGTCAATGGGATGAATTGCAATGTAAAGGCTGAACAAAATAGAGAAGGGTGAATAGAGGACTGAAGACGTTATATTTGAATGCACACAGTATACAGAATAGGGTACGTGAACTTACAGCCCAGTTCCAGATCTCCAGCTAAATGTTTCAATCATTCCAACAGTCACACACTGCCAAATTAAATTAACTTCCATGATATTTATCATCTGTCTCCTACCTTCCCTCTAATCAAATAGGTTGCCTAGGAGGTGCATATAATTAACCTGAAATCCTTAAGTATCGGTATGCCCTATATTGTTTGCTTAAAATCTATAAAATTGATTTTGATTCCATTCCATTGCATCCATACTCAGTCATTCACCACACTTATATGAGATACAACTGTAAGAAATGTATGCAATATTTTAATTTCTTCTGCCACATAAAGAAATGTATCAGTGACATGTGTATGGAGCACATTCCCCACATTAAACAGGAAAGGCAAAGAAATCTTTCATAATTACTAATGTACACTTAAACTAGACATAAAACCTCGGTTGCTGATATTGAAAAATTTGCATCCAAATGCAGTACATCTGAAGCTCAGGAGGTGCACATTAACTTTTCAAAGACAGACATTGTCTATTTAAATTAGGCTTATAAAACCAGCAATCAATGATATGTAATTATGCCATCATTTTACATGTGTATTTATGGAAGCTGTTATGTCATTAAAGTTGACTATTATGTATGATTGACTATGTTTTACAAAGCAAATAAACATCTGAGTCATATCTTTACTTATTGGACACAGTGTGATTTATTGTCACAATTAGACACATTCAAGTCACAAAACATCGTATGATGTCACAGAATACAAATTAAAATTATTTTTAATTTTAGAAATCCCTGTACGATATGTTTAAGGTGATTTTTTTAAAGAAGCCTTGAAGGGATACTATTCTTCGGTAAAAGTGTACACTGCGAAATACAAACAAGGCTAGACCTTGGAGTATACAACACACAGACTATGTCCTTTGTGCATTTTATATATATTTTTTCATATTTGTAAGAAGATTGTTTTCTCTATTGTTACATATATTGCTATATTTAAGAGAAATTTGGATAAATGCATGAAAGAGAAAGGTCTGGAGAGCTATGGTCTGATTACAGTTCAATGGGACTAGGCAGACTATGATTTGGCACAGACAAGATGCACCAAACAGTCTATGATTCTATATTCTACCAAGAGAATCATCCTTCACTTGTCTTTCCTCCATCCTTCCTCCAGTTGACATCATCCCCTCACCAACATCGTCAGCCTAGTATCATCAGTGATGACATTCACTGTGCATAAGTGTCACCGGTACTTAAGTTGACTGTATCCTTGGTTCTGGACCTGTCAATGACACATACAAGTCTCACGTCAGTACTGCTATACTGTCAAATAACAGTACCATGTTGAATGACAATTACCTTAATGGGTTGTTAAAAGTAGACACACTCAAGTAATTTTGAACTTTATACCGAGTGTAGCACTGAAGATTTCCTGCATGCACCGACTTTTGGATGAGATAGTAAATTGCCTATTTCATGGTTGTAGAAGTTCAATTGGCACTCTTCACAACAAATGCAAGACAATTATCCTTGGTAAACTAGACAATATATAGTACACCATCAACTTCATTAAAAGCAGCTCTAGTCATTATAGCTTGAGGGTACTTCTATGCAAAGAGAGAAGCCCAGGGAGCTTACAAAGATTATGGGACAGAGACACTTGGGGAGCACAGCAGAAAGAGAGTCCCTGTTAACTTAAAAGAAATAAACAAAGTCTTGAACTTAGGATGATCGTCACTACTGGATACAGATTTTCATAAGTGTGATGTACGTTCTCCTGCAGAATGAATCATCGTGCACACACACCTCCCCCCATAACTCATACATACATGTTATATTCTATGGAGTATCTTCTCCTGGCCCATGCTTGCAAGGAATGTATCTACCATCCCCTTCCCCTCCCCCACTCCTGTCCCATCTATAAGTAATACCATCCCTGAGCGGTGCAAATTGTCAGAGGTCTTCCTGCTGGGGACACTGCATGTCTGGTCTCCACAGTTCACTTGCTCCAGGGTATACTTGACTTAACTAGCAATGACCTGATGTCCTCCCTCTTCCTTCTTCTGCTTAGGGGTTATAATTCAGTTCCTCATGGATTCTGACATGCTGCCAACCGGAAGCAAAGCACTGCATATTTCCTGGAAATCTGGGCCCCTTCAGTCCTACTCAGCTAAATTCAACTTGGCCGGTAAGTCATCGGGATACTCCCTTTCCTTCAAACAGTGGATGCAGCTTGTCAGCTTCTCCAGGGTCAGTGGGTTGCTCAGACTTCCATGCTTGCTGGATTATCCAAAATAGACCAAGGCAGAGATATTTTGGAACATCCACATTAGAGAACAGGGAACAGGGAGGCTGTGCTGTCTCTAGCCTTTCCAGTGTAGAAACCAATATAGAAGGATTTGCAGATCTACAACATGTTTAACTGCAAGGACAATACTGAGATGTCAGCTTCCTTCAGGTTGAAGATCATAAATCTCTCTCTGTGAACTTTTTGACAGTTGTAAATATTAATCTAGAAAGTTATTTAGTATAGTATCAAGGAAGAATGATGAAGGCAATGAAGCTGATGTTAATATGAATTTTCCAGAGGCATTTTCTAAATTAACACAAAATATAATGGCTCAGAAAATGAAAGTTCTTATACCAAGATGATGATGGTAATTGAACATGTCACCAGTTATGAACCAGGAGGAAGAGAACTATGCCACAGATGATCTTCAGACTGGAGAGAAGTATGTAGAGGAGTATTCCAGGGTTCGCTATTAGAACTATTGATTACTAAATATATCGGATCAGGACAGATTTAAGGAGCATAATTCAAAGTTTGCTGATGATGCAAAAACAATAAATACAAAATTAATAGAGTATAAGAACACCAGATAGATTGCAGTAAAGGTACAAAGGTGATTATCCAAATCATGATCGTAATTAACTTTTCACAGAAAGTAGTCTCTAATACTTTTCTCACCATATAATTGTCCTTAATTGCCATACTCCGATGTTTTTAAATGGAAACATCCACCATTCCTAAACCAAAGAAGCTGTCAAAGATCTCAATACTGAAGATATCAATTGACCTTATCGTAATACAAGGGGTAATTGATAAGTTCATGGCCCAAGGTAGAAGGAGTCAATTTTAGAAAACCTAGCACATTTATTTTTCAACATAGTCCCCTCCTACATCTACACACTTAGTTCAGCAGTCATGAAGCATACGAATCCCTTTTTTGTAGAAGTGGTCCACAGCAGGAGTGATTGATAAGTTTGTGGCCTAAGGTAGAAGGAGATGAGTTATTAACTTCAAACTTTCTGCATTTTCACTCAAAGAGTTGAACTACACATGCACGTAACAACAGCATCTTGGCCCTCCAGATGGTCCACAGCAGGGGTGATTGATAAGCTCGTGGCCTCAAGGTAGAAGAAGATGAGTTATACAGCTCTCGTTACATGCACATGCAGTTCAACTCTTTGAGTGAAAATGCAGGAAGTTTGAAGTTAATAACTCATCTCCTTCTACCTTAGGCCATGAACTTATCAATCACCCCATGCTGTGGTCCACTTCTGGAGGTCCAAGACACTGACTTCTACAAAGAAGGGATCCGTATGCTCCACGACCGCTGGACTAAGTGTGCAAATGTAGGAAAAATAAAAATGCTAGGTTTTCTAAAATTGACTCCTTCTACCTTAGGCCACAAACTTATCAATCACCCCTTGTAGATGCTCTGAAGAGTAAATTCCCAATTTGTGCTATCTTTTTTGTGGGGGGAAAACTACTTTCAGCTTCATTCTTAAAGCTGTCAGGTCTACTATTAAGATAATTATCTCTTGTTATTATATTCACCACCACATGGTGAATATAAATTCTTTATATAAATCACACATTCTTTAAATATATCCTCTTGAATGACTTTATTATTTATACATTCAGTAGTGTTTTAAAAAAAGGAAGTCAGAGCTTTTCTAAGATTGAAGGGAAAAGGGAAAATGCTCAGAGGATCAAGTTCTTTGTTGACAATCTTCAGTACAGAAGTGTAAAGGAGAATGAAATAAGCATTACCCTGGATCCAATACAGCATATAAAAATCAGCATAAGGATACAATGAAACACAATAAATATAAATACATAAGATTAGCTTCCATACATAGGCTGGTTATGTGTACATAAAAGTACAGAGGTATCCCTACATAAGGTGACTGGCACGAAGTGATGAAGTCATGGTAAGGTGGATTAATGGGTGGAGTTGTTGATCACCTGATAGCTTGATCACGTTACTGTTTTTTACTCCGGTGGTCCTGCACGGATGCTGCAAAGCCTCTTCCCTGTTGGGAGTGGGACAAACAGTTCATAAGCAGGGTGGGTGGGATCCTTTCTAATAATCCAGCACCTTTCTGCATGTAGAGTACGTCGTTGATGGTGGGTAGGCTGATGCCAGAGATGCATTGAGCAGACTTAGAGCCCTCCTGTCTACCACAGTTTAGGCACCACGGGGTGATACCGCCCTTATGGAGAGAGAAACAGAATTAGCATGTGCAGCTTTCATAGCAACAGTGAAACATTAGGGATAAAGCAAGATTTAAGACACAGGGAAGCAGGAAGAGGTGGGAAGAGCAAGAAAGGTGAGTGTTAGGGCAGTGAGATTGTATAACAGAGATACAGCAGCATGGGCAAGTATAGGAAAAACATTAGAATGTGAGGTGGGATTTGGGGAATGTCTGAAATTCTTGAAGGTAAAGGAAAGAGTAAGAAATCTCCCCAGTCTCGTGATGTGCCGAGCTGACTGCTGAATTTCGCATCGGCTCCTTCCACAGATGCTGCCAGACCTGATGACTGTTGTCAACATTTTCCATCATTTTTATTGTTAGTATAATATACAGTATTTCGGAGAAAGTCAACATTGCCGCTTAGTTCCCGGAAGGTAGCACTGGAAGTTTAAGATTTGACTCTGTGGTTTTCGTTTTATCAGACTGGCCATAAACGTACACACGAGTTTGTGCTCACGTTAGTGGGGAAAAAATGCACCCGTGCTTCTGATCGCTGGAACGTCTGTCAAAATACAGCTGTTTTCTCTTTGATGTTAAGCTCACAGAGTGAGTGCGTAATAGGTCCAAATCGTGCTGTATTGTTTGTACTACACATGTAATTTGTCAGAAATGACAAATTGCAAAGGGTGCTTAGGGGTGATCTGTGTGCAAATACTTGTTATCTTTTTGTGTGTGGACCTTCTGACTCATTCGGGGTGGTCGGTTCCTCGCCAATCTAAACGCCCTTTGTCTCCCCATTTTTCTTAGTTTTAATAGTGCTATTAAACACTACTGTTTCGAAAGCATTCTTTATGGAGAGAAAATTACACTTAAATACGGCTGAATCGATCGGGGCAGGAAGTTTTTATGGAGTATTGTTTGTTCGCAGTGTGTCAGCGCTTACCATCAATATGACATTTGTTCTGGCTCCGAGTGCAAAGCATTTTAAAACTGAATCTTCTTCGTGGTATCTTCTCAACAGACTTGTCTTGCTGAGAGCTATATTGTTTTCATGGTTTCCAAGACAGAGCAATTCTGCTGTCGTTCCCGTTTCAATAAACGCTGGCATTTGTTTCGAGTTTATGTAATTGTCGGTACTTATCAGGTTTCAGAGTGAAAATGCCGAAATGACAATTCGGCATTGTTATACAGATCACGCAACTATATTTTAAATACTTCATGTGAACTCCTGACACCAAACTTTAAAACGAGTCGCTGAAATTACACAAGTTAATAAAACAGTGTTGTGTTAATATATCATTATCTAACATCTACAGGTAAAACTAACAGTACAGTAACTAACAGTGTACAGTAATTGCAAGTTCAATATACTTTAAACATTACTGTTTAATGCTACGTATAAATTAATGCGATACAATATGCATTAACTGAGCTCTTGGATAGATATAACAGCCCGTTCAGTCTCTCATTGATATGCTTCTGCGGAAATGTCAATGAAAGACTGAGCGAATTAGGCCGGATAAACACTCTGCGGACACACATCTGACATTTCCCTGCCTTGGCATACCAAGGATCTTGCTGGTGCTGATATGGCGAACACAGATAGACCTCCATTTACTTACAATCTGTTGAAGTGCTTGCGTTACCGAAACATCTATAACTCCTCCCGTAAAGAAACAGATTTGTTTTCCACATGTAGCCCCGACAGCAGCGCTACTGATACTAAAGGTGTGGAAGAAGTTCAGCTCCAATCGCAGGTGAAACTTGGATCGAAAAGGCCACACACACACACACACACACACACACACACACACACACACACACACACACACACACACACACACACACACACACACACACACACACACACACACACACACACACACACACTCACACACACACACACACACATCCGATTCTGAACATTGAATACGACTGATAATAAATCGATCAGATTTTTAGAAGAGAAAACTTGTATGGACTTAAAAGTGAAACGTTATCTGGTCATTAGGTTTGTCTAGAGCTTTGGAGTTATTCTCCGTGCTAAAGCCAGGTTTGAGGGGACTGTACGTCTGGGGGATAAATTCCGTGAGGCGGCCAAACTTTCGTTCCTGGAGTGTGAAGTCGCGGAAATTTCGGAAACATCTACACACTGAGAGATCTAGCTGGAGCAAGACGATAGTGGTGAGTGGTCAGTGATGTTGGTTGAAAGGGGAATATTGCCAATACAGGAAGCATTGAACATTTTATATCCACAGGAGATGCCGTCGAGGTGTGGTGACTTATTTGGAAATAAGCGCTCTAAATCACTGCAATGGGACTTGAGAAGCTGCGCACTAAATTAACCATGGGGAACTGATGAACAGTTTGCCGTATGCAGAAGAAAGTGTAAATCGAATCAAACGCATCCGTTTGTATTCCAAGCGTCAAATCAAATACTTGACTTCTCTCTGCCGAGAGAATGCTCAATGCACACGATGTTCCATGGAGGACATTGAAGGCGGGGCGGGGGCGAACCTGTGAAGTTAAGTTACCTAATACATGGAATGTTTAATATGATCGGAAGACCCCAAACATCACCCCATCAATTAATGTTTGTGTGCGTTGCTGCGGGAGTGGATAGCAACAGTTAGAAATGTTGGTGCATCACGGTATATAATTATCTGCTATTAAAATAATATTTATGAGTATTTATGATAGTTTCTTTTAGGAGGGGAATATTCAGCTGCGAAATAAACACTGATTTAATTGCAAAATGTGACACATAATAATTAGTGAAGTTGAAATCAAGCAATTACAGCTCAAAAAATCTGGCATTCCAAACGAGACAAATGAGGGACTTAGTTCCACCAAGACGCTCCAGGAGCGAATGGTTTATTGTTTGCCTGCTTGTGTACTTTCAGCCATAACATCTCATAAGAGAGAACAATTAGATAATGTGCAAATAAAAGGCAATTTGTTCATTTTAGGGTACTATCGAACCAACGCATGTTTACCCCGAGGCAAATAGCTATATCTGGATGAGGAGTATTAAAAAAAAGGTCAGAAGCAATTCGGAGAGCGAATTCTTAATCATCAGTGGGGGCTTAACAAGAGGAAAATATACTTGTCACATCGTCTGCAGAACAGTATGAATTACTTCGCATCAAACCACAGACTATCAATGGGGAGAATTGCTCATCATTATAACACCATGCCTTAGTATATCCCTCTGTAGAAACAGGAAATTAATTCAGTCTCAGAATGGCGTTGCTGTTTGCTTAGTATACAACGAGCTTTATGTTGTCCGGTGCCTCGCTCTGTCGGTTACTTCTCTTTCTATAGTTGTCTTGACAGAACGGAGTCACAAAACAGCGACAAATTAAAGGTGCAACACACACAAAATGCTGGTGGAACACAGCAGGCCAGGCAGCATCTATAAGGAGAAGCGCTGTCGACGTTTCGGGCCGAGACCCTTCGTCCTGATGGGTCTGAGGGGTCTCGGCCCGAAACGTCGACAGCGCTTCTCTTTATAGATGCTGCCTGGCCTGCTGTGTTCCACCAGCATTTTGTGTGTGTTGTTTGAATTTCCAGCATCTGCAGATTTCCTCGTGTTTGCGAATTAAAGGTGCATGCGGTTAACTGCTCTCCTGGTTTTTGTGTATGCAAAAGCACTCTATAACCAATGAGTGCTGTAAAAGTGCTATCATGTTTGTAAAGTAGGAAGTAATGAAACAATAATTAAATAGACATGTTAGTTAGTTGAGTGGTGTAACCTGAGAGACCTTGGTTAAGATCCTGTGAAAACTTTTTACTTTTTGAAAGAATGCCAAGGGAAGTGAAATGGAACCTCAGTTCAATGCCTCATCCAAAATATTGCATTGCCTCAGTACTGCATGAGCTTACAATGACCATGGCAATATAGCCACCTACTCTATTAATGGAAGATGGTAGATGTCTCTGAGTGACCCTGACTTCAAACTGTGAGACACACTTTTTAAAATATATTTTTGAGTTCCTGATGAGTGAGGTGCCCCATTTCTTTCACATCCCAGGAGGACTTTGAGCAGACGAACAGTCTGGAAATTTGAATAAGAATGTTGTATCATTAGAAAGGAACAAACACACTTAATAATCAGATATTGGTGAAATATAACCTGAATTGACTAATAAAAAGTACAGAATAATGCAACTTCGGGATCAACAATTATATGCAAAGGATAAGTATAGATTTGAGTTGATCCACACATCTAATGGGGAAAACACAGGACTCAAATCAAACAATGTAGACAAGGGAGAAAGGAAATGGGAGAATAATTAGTAGAAGTAATGTAAATATGGATAATTTGAGCTATCAGATGAGGTGAAAAGGGAAGATAATTCTGAGAGCGTTAAGAGCAAGAGTGGAGATAGAAACATTACAGATTGAAAGGTCGAAAGAAAAAATAACATTTTGAGATTGATCATCATATCATCACATGCAGTTTTTAATTCAGTTATCATTCATTAGGAAAATACCAGTTTAAAATCAAACAGTATATGTGTTAATGAAAGGGATCAATCAATGTCCATGGAAACACTAGGGTGAGTTCAGTCCTGGTAAACGATGAGGAAGGTTCAGAGTGTAATGGGGAAATATAGATGTGAACAAGTGGGAGATAACAGAGAAGATAGAATTTCACGACAAGCAGGAGTGCCAGTCAGGAGAGATGCACTTCACAGTTTAAACAATGGGAGAAAAATGTGCCTGAACAGTATTGTTACAGAGGCTAGAGAGTGAAGTCACCTACTGCTCATTCCCAACTCATCACCTGCAGCCTATTTAAACCCTGCATTCAGCCACAATCTTGGTTCAGTCATATGAAGAAGCCAACCTCAACCAGTTGGTTCTAGCCTTCAGTTACCTGGTTGTTCTGTTGTGTTAAGTATTTGTTCTCTCTTGTTCTGTGGCCCCTCATGACTTGTTATTTTGCAGTTTGTTATTAAAGTTACCACTCATCGCTAAATTGTCCCCACTACTGTTTGATTAGGTCAAGCCTCCTCTACATCTCCTGGTAAGATGAGTGGAAGAGCAAATGACCCAGCAGAGTTTGCATGCCTAAAGGATGTTTAGGCATGCAAACCTAAAGCACGGTGCTTGGCAGCAGACCAGGTTATCCGTGAGGTAGGTGACTCAGAGAGGGAGGTGAGAGGTGCAGCGATTTGGCTGTAGTTTCTAATGAATGATCAGTAGAAAGTGGAGAATCCCAAGAAGCACTAAAGCTGTTTGAGGGAGCGTGTCTGGAGCTCTTTCACTCATCTTACCAGGAGATGTAGAGGAGGCTTGACCTAATCAAACAGTAGTGGAGACTAAAGGAGTTTGCATCCCTGTGTTCAGAGGAGCACAGGAAATCATTGATCATCTATTCCCACTGCAGTCAACCTCCTCCCTCTGAGCCTGGGATTCCAGCTCCCAAATGCCTCAATGGATCCCCAGCACAATGCCACAACTTACTGTCCCAGTGCATCTTACACTTCTAGCTCCAGCCATCTCTAAATTACAGACCGAGCCAAGACTGCCTTCTTCACTTCTCTCTTGTCTGGCTGAGCTCTGACCTGGGCTGCCGCTAAATGGCATAATAAAACCCTCATTTGCAACCAATATGAAGATTCTGCCACTGAGATGTGCTGGGTTTTCAACCATCCAGGAAGCACAGGGGAGATAGTGGATTGGGTACTTCACATGTGTCAAGCCTCATGCTCTGTGCTGGATTACACAGTGGAATTCAGGACACTCATGCTGGAGTGTGATTGAAATGCAGAAAGGTACTCTAGATCATCAACCAGAACCCCAGCTCCATTCCCAGAACCATTTCATGCTGCAGAACCTTATCATCGATGCTTCTAAGACCCATGCAGTTGGGAAGAGGTCCCTTAGCTCTCAAAAGTGCTTGAGCATGAGGAGAAACAACTTGTGCTCTTATTGCAGAGCAGCCGATCATCCACACGTCAAATGTCCACAGCGCCTGGGATGCCACCTCCAGGTCGAGATGAGCAGTCTCCTATCTGGCAGGCTCATCCCAGTCCCTCATTCTGCCACAATAGTCCAACTCACTCTGTCTGTCCTCCTCCATGCCTATTGGCTCTATATGCACAGGAAACTCTGGTGGATTCCAGTGTAGCAGGAAACTTTCTGGACATTCTGTCATTGAGTGGCCCCGGACATGCTCCCTCAAACAGCTTTAGTACTTCTTGGGATTCTCCACTTTCTACTGATCGTTCATTAGAAACTACAGCCAAATCGCTGCCCCTCTCACCTCCCTCTCTGAGTCACCTACCTCACGGATAACCTGGTCTGCTGCCAAGCACCGTGCTTACAAGTAGCTTGAGTGATACTTCACCACTCCCATTCTCCACCATCTGAACCTCTCTGGACCTTTTTCAGTCGAGGTGGATGCATCTGATGTGTGCACCAGGGTCGTCCACTCGCAGTGAGAAACAGACGGGAAGACACACCCTTGTACCTTCTTCTCACACAAGTTCAGCTCTACATGGCATAGCAGACAGGGAGCTATTCACCATTAAATGGGCTTTGAAGGAATGGTGACATTTGCTGATGGGGAACACTGAACCTTTTTTGATCTGAACTGACCACCAAAGCCTCATACCAATTCAGCAGACCTACCAACTTAACCCACACCAGGCTTGCTGGTTCCTCTTCATTCAGCAAATCAACTTTACTATCTCCTACCAAACAGGATCTAAGAACACTAAGGTGGACATCCTGTCATGACAGACCTACACAGATGAAACAGAGATTGGCTCCAAGGACATCATTCCATCCTCGCAGATTCTCACCTTGCTTACATGTGATCTTGGGAACCAGATTCGCCAGGACCTGCTCCACCCAACATACTTGACAGCAGGTCTGAGGCACCCCAGTGGCCGGCTTCTCGTCTCTCTCCAGCAATCAAGGCACGTGGCAGACACTGAATTTTCTGCAATGCTGGTCCTGGTGGCCCACCATGATCACAGATGTATGTCAGTTCATTGCCACCAGTCCTCAATATGCCCAGACTAATTCATCCAACTAGCAGCACTCTTGGGCTCTCTACTGGTCCCTTGACACCCAAAGTCCCACAATGCCATGAATTTCATCATGAGTTAACCACCTTGTGATGGGGCCACAGTAATCAGAACAGTGGTGGATCATTTCTCCAAGGCTGCCCACGTCATTGCTCTCCTCAAACCTCTGTCAGCCTCGGAGACAGCAGACCTTGTTCTCCAACATGCAGTTTGTCTCCACGGCTTCCACTAGGGCAATGTGTCAAACCAGAGTCCACAATTCATTGTCCACTTCTGGTGATCCTTCTGCTCCCTCCTGTGCCCCTCAGTGAGTTTGTCCTCTGTCTATCATCTGCAGACCAACGGGCAGTCAGAAAGATTCAGTCAGCAAGTGATATTTTTGCCACCTCTAACCCTTTCACATGGAAGAAGTATCTGCTCTGGGCCAACCTACACACAGTCTGCACATTTCCTCTGCCACAGATATGTCATCCTTTGAAGTGCTTCAAGGCTAGCAACCCGCTGTTGTTCTCAGCAGAGTAGCCAAAGGTGGAGGGCCCATTCAACAGGATCCTGGTTTGCCGCTGCCAGTATGCTTGGAAGAATGCATGGAGAGCTACTGTAGCTGTCAATTGCAACTACTTCACCAGGCTAACTGCCGTCAGTGCCCATAAAGACCACTCCAACCTGTGGACCATGTATGGCTGTCCACCCAAGATCTGCCTCTGTGTATAGACTCCTGCAAGCTCTTGTCCTAGCTCATAGGTCCCTCCAAGATCACCCATCACATCATTCTAGTTAGTCGCCATCTCTGGCTGCCCCATCACTCAATATCACACCTATCTTCCACGTGTCCTGCCTCAAGCCCTTTGTCCATGGTCCACTTGACCCACCCGAGCATGCACTTCCAGAAACCAGGATGGTGGAAGGTGGTCTGGCATACATGGTTCACTGGTTAATGGATTTATGTTGTCGTGGACTGAGTGCGCAGTACCTGGTCAACTGGAAAGGTACGGCCCGGAAGAGAGGTACTTGTATCCATCCAGTTCCATCTTGGATCCATATCTCACTTAGAGGTTCTATCAGATCCATCCATATCATTCTGAGCCATCATGTTCTGGCAGTGTGAGGGGTGGAGGGGGTGGGTGTTTGCTGTTAAGCCTGCACCAAGCAAGAACCTCCAATCAGAAATCACCTGCCACTCATTTCCTGCTCATCACTGCAGCCTATTTAAACTCAGCTTACATCTGTAATTCTTGTTTACCCCTATGAACCAGCCAACCACAAACAGATACTCCTAGCCTTCAGGGATCTGGTTGCTTTATCTGATCTCTTTTGTTTTGCAGGCCCCCTCATGGCTTGTTAATTTGCAGTTTATTATTGAAGATATCACTCACCATCAAATTGTCTCTACTGCTCTGCATTTGCAACAATACCAAGAAGCTGACTATTAATTTCAGGGGGAGGTCCATGAGCTTGTCCTCATCAGAGGTCAGAGGTGGACAGGCTCAGCAACTTTAAATTCCTCCATGTTATCATTTTGAAGGTCCTGGCCTGAACACAGCACCTAAATGCAATTACAAAGAAAGCGCAGAAGCACCTCTACTTCCTTAGGAGTTTGTGAAGATTCAGCATTACACCTTCAAACTTCTCTAGATATCTGGTGGAGAGTATTTTGAATGGCTACGTCACAGCCTGGTATGGAAACACCAATGCCCCTGAGTGGAAAGTCCCATAAAAAGTAATGGATCTGGCCCACTCCATCATGGGTGAAGCCCATCCCACCATTGAGCATATCTACCTGGAGCGCTATTGCAGGAAAGCAACATGTATCATCAGGGACACCAACCACCCAGGCCATGCTCTCATCTTGCTGCTGCCATCAGGAAGAAGGTACAGAAGCCTTGAGACTCCCACCACCAGAGTCAGGAACTGTTATTACCCTTCAGCCATCAGGATCTTGAAATAAAGAGAATAATTTCACTCAACTTCACTTGCCCCATCACTGAAATTGTTCCAACAACCTAGATTTATTGAGTATGCCCACAAGAAAATGAATTTCGGAGCTGCATATAGTGACATATATGTACTTTGATAATAAATTTACTTTGAAATGTTTAATCTTTGAAGCCTCCTTTTCATTTCCTGACATCATGGACTAACTCTCCTAGCCTTTTCTCTGTCATGTGCTCCAAGTTTAACCTTTACCAATCTTTACCATCTGTAGATAAAACATCCTCACAGAGAAGCAGCTGCAATGATCGCCCAAGGCAAACTCAGCACTCGATTTTCTGTTTTTGCCAGTTCTCCCTCTCTTATCGCCCTTCCACAAATCTCACGTCTACTGAAATGAAGTAAAGTCTGAAAAAAAACACATTTTAGCCAATTAACGACTTCAGCATGACTTGACCTGCCCGACAGACCCCTATCAAATGTTATACTTTCATTAAGGAATACAATTGAGAATGAGCGGTTTATTTCCATTCACAGAATGCCAGGGGAACTCAGCAGTCCGGGCAGCACCTATTGATTTATTTATATTGTTTTGTAAGGGTTCAGTATAAATATTAAACGCATAAATCAGAACTTCAACTGTTGTATAACCATGTGCGGAAAGGCCATCCCTCCCCATCTTCGCAATCTGCTGTAAATTTACCCTCGACTGATCATGACTATCATGGCGCATAATTGGGTGCCAAGATGGCGTAGCGGTGTTAGGGCAACGTTATTACAGCTCAGTTCCAACGTCCTTTGCACGTCCTCTGTATGGCGTGAAAGCCAAGTGCTGTAGATTCGTGCGGAAACACGGCTTTAATAAAGGAGAGGTTGGAACCCGTGCAGAAAAAAAAAAATGGTTTAGTGCAGAAAGAAGTCCTTAAAGTCATGAGAAGAAATGACTTCGCCCAGTTGGTGGGAAACGTTGGGATTCACGACCCCATAAGTGTTGTCACTGAGTATATTCAGGATAGATAACGTTTTAAATATTATGCCAATCAAGTAATGTCGGGTCAGTTCAGAGAATAGGCGATTGAGATGAAATATCAATAGCGAGGGGCCAAAAAGTCTACCTTCTTAATATGGCTTCTTTCCCCTTTCTTTCTAGACCCGTAGAAAGCGTCTAGGTCCGAAATGTCGACTCTATTCCTACTCGTAGATGCTAACTCACCTGCTGAGTTCCTTCAGGTGGTGTGTGTGTGTGTGTGTGTGTGTGTGTGTGTGTGTGTGTGTGTGTGTGTGTGTGTGTGTGTGTGTGTGTGTGTGTGTGTGTGTGTGTGTGTGTGTGTGTGTGTGTGTGTGTGTGTGTGTGTGTGTGTGTGTGTAATTGATAACTACACAGTGAGGAGAAACGATTTCCAGTGGGCCGGAGAACACCCATTCATACAAAACTACGGCGAACACTTCCTCAGTGTTTCTGAAGGGTTGTGGGAGCAGAATGAACGGCCACGTTCAGAAATTTAAATTGTGTAAGGAAAGATTGATCAGAGAAAGAGTGTGAATAAATTGGATAAACCCGCATGGGCACGATGGGGAGGACAACGTTATTTACAGTTTATAATTCAATGATTCTATGAACTAATATATAGGGCAAAAGAGAACAGAGTGGTTTGCTTATATGGTTGAATATAGGATGTAGGGTCTTGCAAAGCAGAAGTCCTGTAAAATTCCATGTAATTCACAGCGGGAAATAAAACTTCACAAAACTCTTTCCTATTTTATTCATTTATAAGAGGGCTATCTCTGATTTGTTATTTGCTTGACGTTCAGGAAGTCCAATAAATGGGCTCGATGGGGTGTCAGATAAGTAAATTAGAACACTTGACGCATGGGGGGGGGGGGGAGATGCGGCTCGCTTATAAATAGGAGCGGCGGGAAGACAGACTCGGTCACAAGTTGCACGAACTTGCACGAAGGCTCAATGATGCCCACGTCGAGTTCCTCGTCTGCCAAGGGGTTCCGCAGGACTGTCTCGGAGCTGGACTCCAAGCAAGCCGAGGCAGTAACGGTAAAATTTCAATTTCTTTCCTACACTCTCCGTTAAAACAACCTGTCCGCTTCTTTTATCTCAGCTGAGATTAACCTGTGCATACATTGGTTTAGCAGAAGCGAAACATTTTTGTCGGCAGGTTATTTATACGTCCGTACTATTTATGCGTTCAATTAAAGCCCTTTACCAGTCGCTCCAATTGGTTAAGAACATCTGAAAATATAAAAACATGTAAATTGGCTATAAGATCTGCAGTCTAATTCAAGTTGGCTGTCATAATTATTGAGAACAGCTTTCAAAAAAATCCTTTCCCGGAGAGTGAGGGTGAAGTGTAATGCTTATAGCTGGGAGTGACGAGTAAAGATGAATTGATTTACCCCGACTGTGTTTCAGAATGTCTCGGGGTAAGTTAACTGTCCAACAACTGCGCGCTCAGTCAAATCACAGGAAGTGCAAACTGAATAGGGATTTGGCTCCATTCGTCATGTAAAGATTTTGAGTTCTGATTTTTAAACTTTAATAATATCTTTAAAACTTGCACAGCTTAATCTATTCCGTAATGAGTAATGGGAGAAAATACTTCAGAGCGATGCAGTCAAATTAGTAAATGCACTGTAAATGGGAGATGCGTTTGCGTTTTAGTCAGGATCGCTTTCGGCACAATGCAATATTCACCTGAAAGTTGGACGTTTTGGATTGTAATTTTATTTTCTCCCCGCAACCCTGTATTTCAAGCTTCTAAACTCTTCTTAGAATAAACGTGCCAGCGATATTTGTCACTGAAAGCTAACACTAGTCCTGTGCCCGACCGGTTACTTAGCTAGAAAACGGAAGGACCATTTTCCCTTTGAGGAGGCATTTCCTACCTTTTGTACCTTTCCTAGCGGTTTGGTAGCTGATCAAATGGGAGCTGCCTTGATCCTGGTAATATAACAACTACCTCTCGCTCCCACCACCACCATCACCGCCCCAGATAGAAAGCCTTCAAATAGTTCGACGTCTGCCTGTCAGCAAAAAAGTCTATCGCAACGTCTCAAACGCATCCCCAAACAAATAGTGAAGCAACAGGTTTCATTCCAACGGATACTTCACCTGCTTTGCTGCTGCGAGTGTTTTCACAGTTGTATACATGTACTTGCTGTTTGTTCCTTACCACGTGTGCTGTAGCTTTGTGTGTGTGTGATATATGTATACAGTCGGCCCTCCTTATCCGCGAATTCAACCAACCGCGAATCGAGAAAACCCGGAAGTGCTCTTTCAGCCCATGCTGTTCGAACATGTACAGACTATTTTTTCTTGTCATTATTCCCTAAACAATGCAGTATAACAACTATTTTACATAGCATTTACATTGTATTAGGTATTATAAGTAATCTAGAGATGACTTAAAGTATACGGGAGGATGTGCGTGGGTTATCGTGGATCGGGATCGAAAAAACCAGAAGTTCTCTTACTAAGTAAGTCGGAACAGATGCATCCGGTATTATTTAACGTCAATTAGTTAAACGTTTGTCTTAGTGTATAGTATATATTTTACCTTTCTATGCATATAAAACACTTAAGAACGTATGTTTCAGCGCCGTGTTCGGGAGCCAGTGACAGACCGCTTTCGAGTGCGCTCGCCATCCGTGCCAGGTTGATGTGGAGGATCAAAAACTCAAAACCCCAAAACCCAATAATTAAACCACGGCGTGCTTAGTAATAATTGTAGCTTTCATCGGGGCAGGGCCTTTCTCACTTGATCCTTTAAAAATTTTCCGATCGTGACCGACGTGGCCTAACGCTTTTACAATGACAGTTGGCGTTTCACCTTTTTCTGATCGCTTTATTATTTCCACTTTATTTTCAATAGTGATCGTGATTATTTTCGTGAACAGAAACACTGCGGATTCAGAGCTGCGCCGGATCCTAATGTCCACCGCACTGAGACAGGTTAAATAAGGTCTCGGGTTCCGCTGGGTCCTAAGATCCACTGCATTGAGCTAGTTTAGAATAAAGGACTTGAGCATCCGCGTTTTTTGGTATCCGTGAGGGGTCCCGGAACCAATCCCTCGCGGATAAGGAGGGCCGACTTTATATTACTATTCCTCCAGAATATGAAACAAAAGGAAAACCGTCTTCTTAGGCAGTCTCACCAGATGTAATAACCTGCTTTTGCTAGAATGCTCAGGGCTCTGGAGTAAACACGAGTGCAATTGTGATCAGCCTGGCGTCAAGCACAAAGAACTGGGGCAGGGGGAATTCCCATCAGACAGGTGGGTAGTTTGAGAGGAAATCCATTGTTGACCAATTTTGAATTAAAAGAATTCTCATTATTTCACTTCTGGCCATAAATCTGATGGGAAATTAAGCCTATCTATTCTATCCGTGCAACAGCTTCTCGCTAACCAAGACCAATTATGTTCCCTTTACTTAGTGTAACTGTTAGCAGTCTAAAACAAAGGCAGAAAATGCTAGAACAACTGGATGAGCCAGGTTGTGGGTACAGTTGTAGATTTGGTGTTTGTGGTTTAATCTGTTGATTTAGTCGTCATAACTATTCATTTCCCACTTCGTCCTAACATTTGCTCTGTCTAGCCTGATGTTTTTTTTAATGACTTCTTAGGTGGAATTACCTACCTGACCTTTACCTTACTCTACACCTCCCTTCTTTTTCAGGAATTCTTTAATCCTCTCTTTCTCATCTCCTAATTTCCTCTAATTTATCAACTTTATTTTTTCATATTTCCTTCTTTTTTTGACTTCTCCTTTGAATGTACACTGTCTGATTCCCACCTTTCTAACTAGCCACCAACCCTCCAGTTCCTCCTCTCACCCTGTTTGATCCTTTCCTCTTCAATCAGTGCCTTTTCCGCTTCCACCTTGTTTCAATCAGCTCCTGATTATCCACCTTAGCTTCTCTTTCTTTTTAATCCTTCTTCGGATCTAAGATTTCTCACTTCAATTACTTACACCTTCGTTCAGTGCTGGTTCTCCTTTCTCTTTAATTTTTTTCTCCAAAATTTTCAGTCATGAATCTTGGGACTCGAGTCACATTTCCAGCGCTTGGTTAAGCTGGAGGTTTAAGCTTTGGTCCAGGGATTTGTGCACACATTAGTGCAATACTACAGTATGGGAAGTTTTTCCTTTCAGGTGATTTGCCACTTGGACTGCATCATTTCCATCAAATGGCCATTGAAAGTTTCATGTAAATAAGCATAGACGTTCTAGCCAACATTTAACACACAACTAATGATGCCAAAATGGTTTTTCTCATCTTAATTTTCCCCCAAACTTTGTTTGCCAACACCTCTTATCTCACCCCAGGCATCTGTAAAACTGAACAAACTTGTACATGATCAACACGTACAACACGCTGGAGGAACTCAGCAGGTCAGGTAGCAACTGTGAAAACGAACGGTCAACATTTTGGGTTGAGACTCTTCGTCAGGACTGAAGAAGGAGGGGGCAGGGGCCCTATAAAGAAGGTGGGGGTATAAAGAAGGTACAAAGATAGGGCCCCTGCCCCTGCCCCCTCCTTCAGTCCAGACAAAGGGTCTCGGCCCGAAACGTTGACAGTTCGTTTCCACGGATGCTGCCCAACCTGCTGAGTTCCTCCAGCTTGTTGTACGTGTTGCTTTGACCACAGCATCTGCAGTGTACTTTGTGTTATACATAATCAGATTTGAGATGGGGATTAGGCTCCACCACATCCAAAGTATTACTAGTCTATTGTCATCTCATAGTTGCCTATTTCTGCCCCTGCATTTGTTATCCACTGCTAAAATTCTTTTAGTTGCTGCCACCAGTTTGGCTTTCCTGTTTGACATTCTCCATTCTTCCATCTGGAAATTTGAGGTCTTATTAAGCTACCTGCTCTATGTCTTAACTTGCACCAAGTTCTATTCACCATCAACCCTGATGTTTTTTCACACTCTGCCCCCCCCCCCCCCCAGCTGTATGGTGCTTTGATTTCAAGAATCTCACCATTTTTTTTCAGCATCCTTGATGTCCCTCTAACCTCTCGTACCCCTAAACATATCTGGTCTTCTCCACATTTCAGTTCTTAATTATCTCATTAATAATAGTCATGTCTTCAATTGCCGCAGCAAACAATGATTCAAAGATTCAAAGTACTTTTATTATCAAAGTATGTATAAATTATATAATCTTGAGATTTGTCTGCTTACAGGCAGCGACAAAGCAAAAACCCGAAAGAACTCAATTTTTAAAAAAGGACAAATACCCAATGCACAGGGAAAGGAAAAACATACACACAAATCATGCGAAAAATAGATGCATGCAAGTTCCCTCTATACAAAATTCTTCCCCTCTCCTTCCTTCCTTTAAACATTCCTTAATTCCACTTTGACATTCTTTACAAATACCTCTTCTAATCATCTTCATTTGTGGCTCAACCTGGCTGGTAACAATGTTATGAAGCCAACTGAGTCATTTAAATATATTAAAGAGATTATATAAATGCATTTTCCTTATGACTATGGTTATTTAAAATGATGTTCCTCAGTGTGCTAATGTATAAACAGACAGGCTCATCTGCTGAGATTATACTAATCACATGCCAAAAGTAATTGATTAGGATTTGCACTTCGGGATGTGAGTGGTGCTATATAAATGTGAATTCCTTCCATCTCTGCAAATCTGCCTTGGATTGTTTGGTGCCTTTTTTAAGCTTCACTTTTTCTCTAATTTTGACTTTTTTGCTATCTCTTTTATTTCTGAAGTTTCATTCCTATCTCTGATCCTTTATTTGATTCCAGGCTTCCATTGCTGTCTTTCTCACTGTCGCTAATTCCTCTGTTTTATAACATTATGACTTCTGACCTGTATTTAAACATTCCATTTCACTTTTGTTTTTTGTGTGTTTATCATCCGATCCGTTTTTATTTATACACTGTTTTCTTTCTTTGTCTGAAGATTGTGTTTTTCTCTTGGAACATTTATGACACAGGCTCCGCATAATCTTTTTTGTCTGAGCTAGTCAGAAAAAGTTGGTCAGCCTAGTTATTCCCCAGCATTGGTTCTATATGTCATGGCTTTTCAAGTAAATGTGCAAGGGCTGTTTAAATTATGATGAGGATATCTGCCCCTACCCACATTTCAGGCAGCAAAGTCCACAATGAGCATGAATCTTTATCATATCTCCTCTGATCTGTGTCAATTGTTTTAAATCTTAACCCTATACTTTTTGAATCGCCTTTCAAAGGGAACAGATTCCCTTCATACTTAATCTAAATCCTTCACTATTTTATATAAGTATCGCACTTAAATTAAATCTCCCTTCTGTCAGCTCTGTTCCATAGAAAGCAATCCTAGCCTGTCCAATCTTGCCTCGTAGTTAATTTTTCTTTCCAGTCAAAATTCTCCTCTGTACCTTGCCAGTGCATTCACATCACTCTTCCACCATAGGGATCTGGGCCATGCACAATACGCAATCGTACCATATCCTTTCTGCTCTTATATTCTATCTCCTGGCCAATCCACTATGCCTTTATCGCTATTTTATTGATATCTCTTCTACCTTTACGAATACTGTATGTAGATAAACTCCCTTTATGATGTGTTGATTTAGGTCATTGTATTTTTAAATTACTTACCCCACACTGGATTAAAAGCGGTTTGCAATTTCTCTGTCCAAGACCAGATCGTCAATAGCTTTCTGTGGTCGAAAAACCTTCTTCCTCATCATCCACAAAATGGACAATGATTGTATCAACTGCAATTTCTTTATCGTGAACTCCGAACCTAAACATAAATTATTTATTTATATAACACTGTGTGCAAAATCCCATTGGCAATCCTTTCTGATCCTGTCTTTAACCTCTTCCTGATCCTCATAAATTTCTCTTTATTCCCTCTCTTGATTCTCTGATATCACTGATCTTCTCCTGTTGTACTAAGCACTATTGTTGTTAATTTGAATTTCACAATCCCTTTTTCAGCTTCTTATTGAAAAATCCATCCTCTCCTATTTTCTGACCTCATTCATTTCTCTTTCCGATCTCATTGACCTGTCCATCAATCTTCATTCACCCTAATGCTCAGCCTTTCTCCTGTTCCAATCTTCATTGTTTCTTCAATTCTTCTCCATGCAGTTTTATTTGAAAGTTTTCTTTTCCTTCATGATTCCATATTTCTTTCTGATTCCATCTCTCTGATTTATTGGAGGTGTTTATGAAGGAAATTGCTGTCAGTGAGGAACACTGACAACAATATCCTTCCACTGTCTAACAATTGAATAGAAAAGGTTATACATTCAAAACCCTGAAAAGGCTAACATATCTGTTTTTGTATTATAATTATTTTATTAGGATTCCCCTTTCATTGTAATTTCCAAGATTTTGTTTCTTCACACAAGCTTTGCCTTGATATCATTCTTTCCTGCTGAACTCTTATCCTACCTGCTTTGATTTGTCCCTTAATCAATCACCAATTCTAGTATACGTAATTCCGCATATTCTCTTATATCATCAGTCTCCCTGATGCTATAAATGTTCTCCATTCCTTCTCAAATTACGTCCTCAAATTTCTCTTCTTGTTGATTCTCTCAGTCCCTAATCTATCACCCATGTTTACCTTGAATCCTTTTTCTATAGGGTCTTCCTCCTTTTTATCTGTGAGTCTGGCATTCCACTAACTGGTTCCAACTGATCTTTCTATTTCCTCTCTTCCTTATGTCTGCCTTCTTTCTCTAAAGCTCCATTTTTCTCCTTTAAATTTTGATGTTTCTCTGATTTTCATATTCTATCTTTATATTAAAATTCATTCTTATTCCCTTATTTTGCTTTATCTCATTCGGTTCTATCCTTCATCTCTAAGGCATCTCTTACTCTTCTAACTTTTCCTCTGTCTTTGATAGATGCCAGTTTACCTTCTTCTTCAGGCTGAACTTTACCTTCATGCCTTATTACATGTCCTTTCTTTCATAACTCTGAATCTGACTGATATTTTTTTCTTTGTGGTTTCAGTCCCCCCCTTTCATTGGACGGAGGCAGTCTCTGATTGAAGATGCGCGGAAGGAACGGGAAGCAGCTGCTGCTGCTGCAGAGTCTGGAGATTCTGGGGACCAGCTGGTGTTTGAAGAAAAGGATGGCAAAGCAATGGTTAATCTGTTCTTCATTCTCCGCTACAGCAAGGGATCTGCGCTCTCCCGCACCCTTAAAGTGTTTGAGGTATTACCAAATATTCGCCATTGCAGAATAAATCATAATAGTTTGTCAATATGAGACATGGTTCAAGAGCTTAAAGTACCTGATTTGGAGGAATATAGGGTAATCCAATCCTTCAAACAATTAGCCAGTAAACAGGATGAAAGTAATAACATTGGTGTGATTATAGCTTTGATTCCTGTTGAAGTATAGCTAACTCTGACATGCTTTGGTTTTCACACATCAGAGTTATACTGATGGCTGCTGTCATCAGTGACGAAAGATGATTGCTCATTAATGCCTGGGTAAGTGACTTAAGACAGACCCAGAGTTGAGTGGTGCAGGAAAGGTATTGGTTTGAAATCACTGTGTTGTAATGACAGGAGTTTGTTGGAGTCAGTGTTCTGCTGAGTTGCAGTTCCAAAGTAGCTATGGATCTATATGAAATGCTAGAAAAACTCCAGTAAACTCTACTTAGACTAAAGACATGAGAGATGCATTTTCCTTATGTTCTTGATTGGGTGCCTTTAAAATGAATGCTTCTTGGCAAGGTATGTGGCTGACATTTTAGTTCTTGAAATACACAGGTTGTTTGTGGTGATATGACAGCACAGTGGTTTGACGAGGCTTGGGAGCTATCGCTGGCAGGGAGTCTGAGGCAAAAAGAATGCCCCAAGTGATTTTCATCCTTTGGTTTATTCTAAGTTTACTTGGAGGATCAAACAGTGCAAATAATATATATACTGTCAGTTTTTGCATTCAAAACAATCTGCTTTTTGGGACAATTCAGTAAAAATGTTTAGGTACAATGTATGTATGTGTACATGTGTATGTATATGTATGTGTGTGTATATATATTTATACACGTAAGCGTCAAGGACATAGTCCTGGAAGAAATGCAAGACATCCATGAGTACGTCAGGAAGATAGCCCCTAAAGATGACCTTATGAGAAGGTAGTGGAGTATGACAGAGTTAAGATCCTGTGGGATTTCCAAATACAGACTAATAAGCGGGTACTGGCCAAGCAACCAGACATAGTAGTATTGGACAACAAGCAGAAGAAAGCAATAGTAATAGATGAGGCAATTCTAAATGACAGTAACATCGGGAAGAAAGAATATGAGAGACAGGAGAAATACCAGGGCTTGAAAGAGCAGATGGAAAGGATGTGGAAGGTTAAAGCCAGAGTAATCCTGATGGTGATAGGAGCACTTGGAGCTATGACACTTGGACTGGAAGAGTGGGTCCATCAAATCCCAGGAACATCGTCTGAGATCTCGGTCCAGAAGAGCGCACTACTAGGCACAGCAAGGATACAGTGCCAAACCCTCAAGCTCCCAGGCCTCTGGTAGAAGACCCAAGATTGAGGGAAAATATACATACACGCCACTCATAAGGGGTGAGAAAATCAAATAAATTAAGTACTGCAAAAATAGTGAGGTAATAGTGGGGTGGGGGGGGGTGTTCATTGTCTGTTGAGAAATCTGATGGCAGGGGGGAAGAAGTTGTTCCTGAAATGTTGAGTGTGTGTTTTTAGGTGCCTGTATTTCCTCTTTAGTGGTATCAATGTGGCGAGGCCATGTCCCGGATGATGGGGGCCCTTGATGATCAATGCAACCTTTTTCAGGCATCGCTTTTTGAAGATGCCCTCGGCACTAGGGAGGCTAGCACCCTTGATGGAGCTAGCTGAGTTAGCAACCCTCTGCAGTCCTGTACTGCAGCCCTCCATACCAGATGGTGATGCAACTAGTTAGAATGTTTTCCACAGTACATCTGTAGAAGTTTACTAGAGCCTTGAGTGACATTCCAAATCTCCTCAAACTCTCAGTGAAGTATAGGCACTGCCATGCCTTTTTGTAATTGTGTCAATAGGTTGGGCTCAGGATAGATCCTCAGAGATGTGGACACCCAGGAACTTGAAACTGCTCACCCTTTCCACTGCTGATCCCACAATGAGGACTGGTGTGTGTTCCCTCAACTCCTCTTCCTGAAGTCCACAATCAATTCCTTGGTCTTACTGACATTGAGTACAAGGTTGTTGTTGTGATACCATTCAACAAGCTGATCTGTCTCACTCCTGCATTCCTCCTCGTCTTCTGTTGTTGAGAACAACAACAGTTGTTTCATCAGCGTATTTACAGAGGGCATCTGAGCTGTGCCTAGCCACGCATTTCTGGGTTTAGAGAGAGTCGAGCAGTGGGCTAAGCACGTATCCTTGAAGAGAGCCATGTTGATTGTCAGCGAGGAGATGTTATTTCCTATCCCTACTGGCTATGGTCTCTCCCAATGTGGAATTCAAGAATCCAGTTGCAGAGGGAAATCCAGAGCCCCATGTTTTGAAGTTTGTTGATTAGTACCTGATGGTATTAAATACTGATCTGCAGCAGCCTGATATAGGTATTGCTGTTTTTCAGGTGATCCAAGGCTGAGTGGTGAGCCAGTGAGATTGCATCCACTGCAGACCTATTGTAGTGACAGACAAATTGCAGCAGGTCCAGTTCCTTGTTTTGGTAGGAATTAGTTCTGGCCATGACCAAACTCTTAAAGCACTTCATCACAATCGATGTGAATGCAACTAGGTGATAGTTGCTGAGGCAGCTCACCATGCTCTTGTTGGTCAGTGGTATGATTAACACCATGTTCAAGCAGGTAGGAACGACCGACTGCTTCAGTGAGATATTGAAAATTTCCTGAACACTCCCGCCCAAGTTATCTGCAGAAGTTTTCAGTGTCCTGTTAATTACACCATCAGGGCCTGGTACCTTGCAAGGGTTCACCTTCTTGAAAGACATTCTTGCGTCAGCCTCTGAGACTGAGATTGCATGGTTGCTAGATGATGCAAGGATTTGCACGGATGTAGTTTTATTCTCCCTTTCTAAAGGTGTGGAGTTCATCTGGGAGTGAAGCATCATAGCCATTTATAATGTTAGGGTTCATATTGGAGTGGACTGAGGCAGAGTGAGACGGCTTTGGCTCAATCAGGATTCGGCGAGAACAGGCAGAGGTGAGGTTGAATGGGGCACGACTGCGCAAGCGCATGAAAGCCAGCCTCTGAGAACAGCAGGGAAATTTTTAAAAGTGAGCAGAGGCTGAGTACGAGTTTCACTCCAGGTGAGGTAAAGGCCGGGTAAGCTCCTTTAATTAATCTAATTAGCTTAGGAGTAGGTAATGGAGGCAGCAGTTAGGGCAGTTGAGTGCTCCGTTTGCAGTCTGTGGGAAGTCAGGGCGAGCACAGCTGTCCCTGATGACTACACCTGTGAAAGGTGCATCCAGCTGCAGCTCCTGACAAACCATGTTAGGGAACTGGAGCTGGAGCTGGATGAACTTCGGATCATTCGAGAGGCAGAGGCAGAAATAGACAGGAGTTTCAGGGAGATAGTCACCCCTAGGAGTCAGGAGACAGGTAGTTGGGTGACTGTCAGGAGAGGGAAGGGGAGTAGACAGGAAGAGCAGAGCACCCCTGTGGCCGTTTCCATCAACAATAAGTATACCGTTTTGGATACTGTTGGTGGGGACGACCTACCAGGGACAAGTTGCAGTGGTTGCGTCTCTGGCACCGAGACTGGACCCTCAGCTCAGAAGGGAAGGAGGGAAAAGAGGAGAGCAGTAGTGATAGGGGATTCGATAGGGGGACAGATAGGAGGTTCTGAGGAAGAGATCGGGAATCTTGGATGGATTGTTGCCTCCCTGGTGCCAGGGTCCGCGATATCTCGGATTGAGTTCTCAGTATTCTCAAGAGGGAGAGTGAGCAGCCGGATGTCGTGGTCCATGTAGGGACCAGTGACATGGGTAGGAAGAGTGAGGAGGTCCCGAAAGGTGAGTTTAGGGAGCTAGGTGCCAAGTTAAAGGACAGAACCTCCAGGATAGCAATCTCAGGATTGCTAGCAGTGCCACGTGCAGGTGGGTTTAGAAATAGTAAGATAGTACAGATCAACACGTGGCTGAAGACATGGTGCAGGAGGGAGGGCTTCAGATTTATAGATAATTGGGCAGTTTTCCAGGGAAGGTGGGACCTTTTCCGGCAGGACAGTTTTCATCTGAACTGGAGGGGGACAAATATTCTTGCAGGTAGGTTTGCTAGAGAGGCTCCAGTGGATTTAAACTAGATACGAGGGGGGAGGGAACCAGAGTGTAGGAACAGATGTATGGGAGAAGGACGAAAAAGAAGACAGTAAAGTTCTTTGTACTGTTAGAGATAAACAGAGAGGAAGAGGTGGAGAATTTCTTAAATGCATTTATTTTAATGCTGGGAGCATTGTAAGAAAGGTGGATAAGCTTAGAGCATGGATTGATACCTGGAAATATGATGTTGTAGCGATTAGTGAAACATGGTTGCAGGACGGGTGTGATTGGCAACTAAATATTCCTGGATTTCATTGCTTCAGGTGTGATAGAATCAGAGGGACAAGAGGGGGAGGTGTTGCGTTGCTTGTCAGAGAAAATATTACAGCGGTGCTCTGGCAGGATAGATTAGAGGGCTCATCTAGGGAGACTATTTGGGTGGAATTGAGGAATGGGAAAGGTGAAGTAACACTTATAGGGGTGTATTATAGACCACCTAATGGAGAGCGAGAATTGGAGGAGCAAATTTACAAGGAGATAGCAGATATTTGTAGTAAGCACAGAGTGGTGATTGTGCGAGATTTTAATTTTCCATACGTAGACTGAGAAGCCCATACTGTAAAAAGGATGGATGGTTTGGAGTTTGTAAAATGTGTGCAGGATAGTTTTTTTGCAGCAATACATAGAGGTACCGACCAGAGAAGGGGCAGTGTTGGATCTTCTGTTAGGGAATGAAATAGGTCAGGTGACAGAGGTATGTGTTGGGGAGCACTTTGGGTCCAGTGATCACAATGCCATTAGTTTCAATATAATTATGGAGAAGGATAGGACTTGACCCAGGGTTGAGATTTTTGATTGGAGAAAGGCTAACTTTGAGGAGATGCGAAAGGATTTAGAAGGAGTGAATTGGGACAATTTGTTTTATGGGAAGGATATAATAGAGAAATGGAGGTAATTTAAAGGTGAAATTTTGAGGGTACAGAATCTTTATGTTCCTGTTAGGTTGAAAGGAAAAGTTAAAAATTTGAGAGTGCCATGGTTTTCAAGGAATATTGGAAACTTGGTTAGGAAAAAGAGAGATATCTGCAATAAATATAGGCAGCATGGAGTAAATGAGTTGTTCGAGGAAAATAAAGAATGTAAGAAGAATCTTAAGAAAGAAATTAGGAAAGCTAAAAGAAGATACGAGGTTGCTTTGGCAAGTAAGGTGAAAAAAATCCGAAGGGTTTCTACAGTTATATTAATAGCAAAAGGATAGTAAAGGATAAAATTAGTCCCTTAGAGAATCAGTGTCGACAGCTATGCGTGGAGCCGAAAGAGATGGGGGAGATTTTAAATAATTTCTTTTCTTCGTTATTCACTAAGGAGAAGGATATTGAATTGTGTAAAATAAGGGAAACAAGTAGGGAAGTTATGGAAACTATGACGATTAAAGAGGAGGAAGTACTGGCACTTTTAAGGAACATAAAAGTGGATAAATCTCCAGATCCTGACAGTATATTCCCTAGGACCTTGAGGGAAGTTAGTGTAGAAATAGCAGGGGCTCTGACAAAAATATTTCAAATGTCATTAGAAACAGGGATTGGCATATTGCTCATGTGGTTCCATTGTTTAAAAAGGGTTCTGAGAGTAAACCTAGCAATTATAGACCTGTCAGTTTGATGTCAGTGGTGAGTAAATTAATGGAAAGTATTCTTAGAGATGGTATATATAATTATCTGGATAGACAGGGTCTGATTAGGAACAGTCAGCATGGATTTGTGCGTGGAAGGTCCTGTTTGACAAATCTTATTGAATTTTTTGAAGAGGTTACGAGGAAAGTTGACGAGGGTAAAGCAGTGGATGTTGTCTATATGGACTTCAGTAAGGCCTTTGACAAGGTTCTGCACTGAAGGTTAGTTAGGAAGGTTCAATCATTAGGTATTAGTTTTGAAGTAGTAAAATGGATTCAACAGTGGCTGGATGGGAGATGCCAGAGAGTAGTGGTGGATAACTGTTTGTCAGGTTGGAGGCCGGTGACCAGTGTTGTGCCCCAGGAATCTGTACTAGGTCCAATGTTGTTTGTCATATACATTCATGATTTCGATGATGGGGTGGTAAATTGGATTAATAAGTATACAGATGATACTAGGTTAGGTGGCATTGTAGATAATGAAGTAGGTTTTCAAAGCTTGCAGAAAGATTTAGTCCAGTTAGAAGAGTGGGCTGAATGATGGCAGATGGAGTTTAACACTGATAAGTGTGAGGTGCTACATTTTAGTAGGAATAATCTAAATAGGACAAACATGGTAAATGGTAGGGCATTGAAGAATGCAGTAGAACAGAGTGATCTAGGAATAATGGTGCATAGTTCCCTGAAGGTGGAATCTCATGTGGATAGGGTGGTGAAGAAAGCTATTGATATGCTGGCCTTTATAAATCAGAGCATTGAGTATAGGAGTTGGGATGTAATAGTAAAATTGTACAAGGCATTGGTAAGGCCGAACTTGGAGTATTGTGTACAGTTCTGGTCACTGAATTATAGGAAAGATGTCAACAAAATAGAGAGAGTACAGAGAAGATTTACTAGAATGTTACCTGGGTTTCAGCATCTAAGTTACAGGGAAAAGTTGAACAAGTTAGGTCTTTATTCTTTGGAGCGTAGAAGTTTGAGGGGGGACTTGATAGAGGTATTTAAAATTATGAGGGGGGATAGATAGAGTTAATGTGGATAGGCTTTTTCTATTGAGAGTAGGGGAGATTCAAACAAGAGCACATAAGTTGAGAGTTGGGGGGCAAACGTTTAAGGGTAACACGAGGGGGATCTTCTTTACTCAGAGTGCTAGCTGTGTGGGTTGAGCTTCCAGTAGAAGTGGTAGAGGCAGGTTCGGTATTCTCATTTAAAGTAAAATTGGATAGGTATATGGACAGGAAAGGAACGAAGGGTTATGGGCTGAGTGCGGGCCAGTGGGACTAGGTGAGAGTAAGCGTTCGGCATGGACTAGAAGGGCCGAGATGGCCTGTTTCCGTGCTGTAATTGTTATATGGTTATATGGTATTGTAGGCAGTAATACCTGTAAACTCTGGCAGAGCTGACATGCATCCAATTACATAAAACCATAAAACCATGAAACATCGGTGCAGAATTAGGCCATTTGGCCCATCAAGTCAGCTCCACTATTCGAACATGGCTGATCGATTTCCTTCTCAACTCCTTTCTCCTACCTCTTCCCTGTAACATTTGATGCCTGACTTATGAACCTATCAACTTCCGCTCTAAGTACTCTGGCATCCGTAACTGCCTGTGCAACAAATTCCACAGATTCACCATCCTGTGGCTAAATAAATTCCTCCTCATCTTTATTCTAAATGGATGACCTTCTATTCTGAGGTTGTTCTGTTTGGTCCTGGACTCCCCCACCATAGGAAACATCCTTTCCACATCAACTCCATCTTTGCCTTTTAACATTCAATAGGTCTTGATGAGAAACCCCTCCCCAACCTCATTTTCTAAATTCCAGCAATAACGGTCCCAGAGCCATCAAAAGCTCCTCATACGATAAGCCCCTCAATCCCTGACTCATTTCTGTGAACCTCCTTTGAACCTTTTCCAACATCAGCACATATTTCCTTAGATAAGGGGTCCAAAACTGCTCACAATACTCTGTGTGGTCTGACCAATGCCTTATAAAGCCTCAGCATTACCGGCAACTCAACCTTCCTCACCGGCAACTCAACCTGCAAGTTAACCGTTAGGGATCCTGTACAAGGACGCCCAAATCCCTTTGCACTTAGGATTTTTGAATTTTCTCCTCATTTAGAAAATAGACTGCACTTTTATTCTTCTACCAAATGACCATGTACTTCCTGAGACTATATTCCAGCTGCCATTTCTTTGTCCATTCTCCTAACCTGTCTCAGTCCTTCTGTAGCCTCTCTGCTTCCCAAAACCAGCAACCCCTACACCTATCATTCCTCAAATCTCATCACACCATCATCAATTCCATCATCCGAATCATTGATATACAACATAAAGAGAAGTTGTCCCAATACCGATCTCTGCTGAACACCACTAGTCACCAGCAGCCAAACAGAAAAGACTCCCTGTATTCCCAATCTTTGCTCCCAGTTAATAAGGCAATGCTCTGTCCATGGTAGTAACTTTCCTGTAATACCATGGGCTCTTAACTTGTTAAGTAGCCTCATATTTGGCACCTTGTCAAAGGCCTTTTGAAAACCCAAATGCATAACATTCATCGATTCTCCTTTCTCAATCCTCCTTGTTATTTCTTCAAAGATTTCCAACAGTTTTGTCATGCAAGATTTTCCCTTAAGGAAGCTATCCTGACTTTGGCCCAAGAACCCCTCCTTGCAAAGTGGAATAACATTTGCAATTTTTCAGACATCCAGAACCATGCCAGAATCTAATGATTCTTGAAAGCTCATTACTAATGTCTTGTCAATCTCTTTGGCTACTCTTTCAGAACCCTCGGGTATGGTCCATCTGCTTCATGTGACTTACCTACCTTAAGACTTTTCAATTTCCCAAGCACCTTCTCCCTAGTAATAGCAACTGTACTCACTTCTGCTCCTGACTAGATTTCCATCTCTAACTTCTATCATAATATTTTTTTACTCTTAAAATAACCTTCCACAGTTCATACCTGGACTTCTTGTATTGTTATGGATCACTAGTCTAGCCCCCAGTAGACTGCAAATCACCTGATTCATCCACAGCTTCTGGTTTTAGTATATGTAATGTGTTCTCAAAGACACCTACTCTTCCACACTGGCCCTGATGAAGTTGGTGACAACTGTGGCATAATCATTTAGATTCAAAGTTGAATCCCTGAGTATTGTCCAGTTCACTGATTCACAGCAGACCTCTAATCATACCTTCGCCTCCCTTGACCATATCTTCGTGGTTCTCACCTCTGGTGCTGTGGTCCTTAGTCTCTGGTTGTACCCTGGAGGTAGAAATGCAGCCGGGTGATTGTACGTGCCAAAGTGCAGGTGTGGAATAGCATGACAAGCGTACTTGATGGTAGTGTAACAGTTTTCAAGTGTGTTGTCTCCTCTAGTTCAACAGATAAGTTAGTGGTAGTTTGTCAAAGACTTTTTCAAACTTAACTTGCAGGCTTGAAGTGAGAACAGCAGGTTGTGGAAACATTTGTCAGATCAGGCAGCCTCTGTGGGAGGTAATGTTTTAGATTGAAGACCCTTCAGCCTCAAACTGAAATGTTAACTGTTTTCCACAGATGTTGCTTGACCCACTGAGTATTTCCAGCAGGTTCTGCTTTTATTTCAGAATTCCAGCATCGGCATATCTTTTTTATATCTCGTGAAGAGAAAGGTCATCTCACAGCATGGCTGGAAAGAATGGAAGAAGTTAAATTACAAACCACAATAGGGGTTTTCAAATTCTGCAAAATATTGAAGGAATGAGCGCAGAATGAGGGCAGCCAAGAGCCTTCCATTTACACTGATGAAAACAGGATTTGCCACAGTGAGCATGCAAGGAAAAGAAAGGATATATTTGGTGCATTTAACAGAATTAAATCTGAATCAAAGTCAGATTCCTCTTTAGAGGCAGAGACACTAATGCACTATTTCAAATGGGATCTATTACCTTGAGAAAGAATTAGAGATCTGCAAACCACATGAGTGATATGTGAGATAACAGCATTCATTTCTAGGTCCCTCCGGCAAAACAAATAAATTGTTAAAACAGATTCAGTTATAATAGTATTTGCATGCTAAGGAACAGCCACCGGGCTGTGGCAAGAAACCAGCCATACATTATTATGGTCTCGCAGAAGAGTAATTTAATATTCCATGTCTGTTTTTTTTTGAACATCCAAACTGATTGAACAAGTGGCTTTAGCAAGGGTGGCAGGCTGAATAATGATCAGACAGAAATTGAATTTACATTTAGCATCACTTTGTCTTTATTATATCAACCACATGAATTAACAACTCTTTTTCATGCTGAAGCTGACCTGAGGGAATTGAAGGAATTGAAGTCACTTGCTCCAGTATTTTCTTTCCTGATTAGCGGATGTGCCCTATCAATTCAGTCAAGGTAGGAATCAAGAAGGGGGTAACACAATCAGCTGCTAGGTTGAGAAGGAAAGCAATTCATTCATGGCCTGTACTTCTGTGACTTTCTTTCTCTAATGGGCTTCCTCCCCAGCCCTTTACCTTTCCCACCTACTTAGCAAGTCTTCCTCCGCATCTCCCCCATCTTTTATTCTGGTGTCTTCACCCTTCCTTTTCCGTACTGAAGAAGGATCTTGGCCGAAACGTTGACAGCTGATTCATTTCCAGAGATACTGCTGACCTGCTGAGTGCCTCCAGCATTTTGTGTGTGATGCTCTAGTGACTCCTATTGGCAAGTGAACAACTTCTGAGGACAGGGTTCACTTTATGGATATCACTGTCTGCATACTTAGGTCACGGATATCTCATTCCCTTTAACTGGGGGTTATTTTGAACTGAGCCGGCACATTTGCATTTTCTAGCCATTTACCTCTTTCAGACTAGCATTCTAGTTTCCACCAGAGAATTGCACTGAAATTGCAGATAGACGTTAGGAAGACAAAAGCCAGGAAAAATGCTGCAGTAGATACTGGGACATTTCTTTATTGGTTTTATTTTGATATGCACATCACCTCACTGGGAATGTTTACGCAGATTCCGGATCCAAGTTCCTTAACCCGTGCAATGACACAATTCCGCATGTCTGAACCCAGTGTAATGGACTGAGATTCGGAATTATATGCGTGCACTTATTTGATAGAGCATTTTGAGTCACCAGTTCCACCCAGCAAGAGGTGAGGATAAGGGAGGAGGGTGAACAGTGAAGTGGAGGATAGGTAGAGTGGCAATTGGGTGGCATGCCCATGACATAGATGAATCTATATATACATATAAGCAGAATATTTTGTGGGAGGATCAGAATGTTACTGGCGTGAACATCCTTTATGGTCCGTCCCTATATTAGCCTACAATGAATGGTTTGCTAAGCCATTTCATCGTCAACCACATTGGCCTGGAGTCACATATAGGCCAAACCTACCATACTGTACATGGCATATTTTCTGGCCTGAAGCACATTTGTGAATTGGTTTGGTTTTCATGGCTATCCAAATATTTTGTGATCATTATTAACAATACATATTTACTTTGTGAAACAAATTCCAAATTAATCATCTGAATTTAAATTCCACAGGTGCCATGGTAGAATTTGAACACAAGTCTCTTTATTACTATTTTACTAACGTAATAATACACAGGTAGAGAGCAGTTTTGATTACATGTATATATTGATAAGAAAAGAATTGACCAGGATGATTCTGAGAGATTAATTTATAGTTCTAATTTTGATTTATTTATTTACCACATGTACATTGAAACATGCAGTAAAATGTGTCATTTGTGATTAAGAACCAACACAACCTCAGGATCTGCTGAGGAAAGCCCACAAATGTCACCACACATTCTGGTTCCAACATAGCATGCACAACATGTTCATCAGAATACAAACAACAACAGCACAACAGCAAAACAAACCCCTTTCCCACCCTCCCACACACCCACCTACACAGACAAATAGACGGGCCTCCAACTGCAGGACAGGCCTCCTCCTTGCTTCCATTCACTAGTCCTTGACCTCAGACTCTCAGACTCACAGACCTCATGCTTTCTGACCTCCAGGCAGGGGCTTTGGTCTTTAAATTTCAGGGTCTGGTCTGGATCCACAGACATCAGGCCTTAACCATCCCCCTCCCCCCAAACTCATTGACTTCAGTCTTCAACCTTTAGGCTTTGAACTCCGTACTCACCAGTCCCTGGGCTTTGACCTCTGGACTTTGCCAATCTCTGGGGAGTAACACCAGGACTCACAAATCACGGGATTTGACTTCGACCTCGTGGGCCTCAGCTTTCGAACTTGCATGGGCAGTTGACTTGTCGACTTGAGAATGGGGGAGGGGTCATCACCAGCCCTCATTCATGGGGCCACCCAACCTCAATCACTGACAACAGTGATCACAGTCCTTTGTCCTTAGCACCTACCGACCCAACATCCGTTCACAGGTCACTGCCCCGACTCTTCATTTATTCCCCTTAAATTCAAACTTCCCCCTCATCCCTATCCCTAACCCCTAACTCCCCACGCTGACCCCCAGACTATCCCTGCGAGCCTAAAAAACAACTAAGTCTGAACCACAAACTCTGAGTGGTGCCACTGTAGCTTATATGAATGTATAAGCTTACTTAAGTCAATAACTGTAAACTTCGGGTAGAACGTCTTGATTTTTACACCATAAATTCACAATTCAGCCTTAGAAACAGCTCTCAAAATCCTAGGATAAAGGCTATAGTCATCCACCCACTTCAAAAAATTTTATTTTTAACCTGTACTTTGAATAACCTTATGAATAAAGTTAAGTTCCTTCAGCTTGTATAGCAAAAATGGAACCTGGTGATTATGTGAAGACAACATACGAGAGAGTCTTGAAGAAGACTGTTATGCTTGCTCTCAAGTGCTGGAGTGATATAAGATTTCCAGTTGTAGTTTACTGAGTTGGCTGCTTAGTTGAACAGAATAAAAGGTGTACTGTCATCCTTTACAAAACATATATTTCTAAAGAACTCAAAGGATTTTGCTGGTTACTAATACATTTCATTATTGATATATTACTAGGCCACAGAGAGTAAAAATATTAACATTATTTGCTAAACTGAGTAATCCTCTACCTGTAAGAAGAGCTAAGCATTATAATTGTCCTTAGTGGCTCTGGGGTAGAGGAACGACTCAACCCAGTCATCGTTCCTGCTGGGAACGGGAGGAAAGCCAATTGCTATTTGGCAAAGGCAAGATGACGTTAGCCACAGTTCTCTTTGGAATCAAATAGTCTGCATGCCAAAGCCAACCACGTAAAGACATAAATGCAAATTCTCTGCAGATAATTGAATATGGTGCTTAACTGAGACTCTCCTTTCTATGTAAGATAGTGGTAAATTATCCCTTTTTGAGACAAGCAATCAAGTTCTTCGTGGGGACTTGGCCAGCATTCAACCTTCAGCCAACAACGATGAAAAGCAGATAAAATGGTCAAGACCTCATTGTTCTTTAATGGCTCTCATTTTCTGCTTTGTAATAGTCCAAGTGCCTAATGATTCTAGGCATCTATAACTTTCAAGGATAAGACTATCTCCCCAACTATGTATATGTAGCCATGTACTTTTTGCACACCACATTTCAGATTCTGCACATTACCTCATTTAATTTGCAAAAATGTAAATAAAAGCGTAGGCTATTTGGCCCTCTCTGCCCATTCTGACATTCAATGCAATCATGGCAGATCCTGTGTTTTATTTCAAAGATGAAGAAAGGTTTCATTGTTTTAAATTACAGAGGGATAAAGAAAATTCTAAGAACAGAAATCAAAGTACTGTATTACTTCACCTATTCCCAGATACAAAACCAAGGTTCTTGTTGCCAGTTTTAATAAAAATTACTTATTTATTAGACCTTGCAGAATTAAAGAAACACACATGTACTGCACTTGTGTATTGGTGTGCATAAGGAATTGATTATCAGCATCATTACGTTCATTAACAGCTATTGGGAAACCATGGATATTTTGACTGTAGTGGGCTTTTGACAAGGTGCCATACATGAAGCTGCTTAGCAAGATAAGAGCCCATGGAATTACAGGGACATTACTAGTATGGGTGAAGCATCGGCTGATTGGCAGGAAACAGAGTGGGAATAAATGGATCCTATTCTGGCTGGCTATGGTTACCAGTGGAGTTCCACAGGGGTTGGTGTTGGGACCGCTGCTCTTTACGATGTATGTCAATGATTTGGACTATGGCATTAATGGATTTGTGGCTAAATTTGCCAATGATACAAAGATAGGTGGAGGAGCGGGTAGTGTTGAGGAGACAGAGAGCATGCAGAGAGACTTAGATAGTTTAGGGGAATGGGCAAAGAAGTGGCAAATGAAATGCAATGTTGGGAAGTGTATGTATGATCATGCACTTTGGAGGAAGAAATAAATGGGCAGACTATTATTTAGATGGGGAGAGAATTCAAAATGCAGAGATGCAAAAGAACTTGGGAGTCCTTGTGCAGGATACCCTAAAGGTTAACCTCCAAGTGGTAAAGAAGGTGAATGCAATGTTGGCATTCATTTCTAAAGGTATAGAATATAAGAGCAGGGATGTGATGTTGAGGCTCTATAAGGCACTCGTGAGACCACACTTGGAGTATTGTGTGCAGTTTTGTGCTCCTTATTTTAGAAAGGATATACTGACATTAGAGAGGATTCAGAAAAGATTCATGAGAATGATTCCAGGAATGACAGGTTTACTGTATGTGGAACGTCTGGCAGTTCTTTGGCTGTATTCCCTGGAGTTCAGGAGAATGAGTGGAGATCTCATAGAAACATTCCAATGTTAAAAGGCCTGAACAAATTAGATATGGCAAGGTTATTTCCCGCAGTAGGGGAGTCTAGGACAAGTGGGCACAACTTCAGGATTGAAAGACTTCCATTTAGGACAGAGATGCGGAAAAATTACTTTAGTCAGAGGGTAAATCTCTGGAATTTGTTGCCATGAGCGGCTGTGGAGGCCAAGTCATTGGGTGTACTTAAGGCAGAGATAGATAGGTTCTTGATTAGCCAGGGCATCAAAGGGTATGGGGAGAAGGCAGGGGTGTTGGGATGACTGGAAGAATTGGATCAACCCTTGATTGAATGGTGGAGCAGACTCAATAGGCGAATGACCTTCTTCTGCTCCTATATCTTATGGGTTACCAGCAAGGGGTTACTGAGGAGTGACAGCCATATCCTTTCATAAGTCATTCTGTAATTTATATAGATTTTTTGCAAAAAGTAGAATAATGTAGTTTACAAACCAAAACCAGAATTAATTTTGTATACTTTGATGAAAAGATTTCTTAACAATTTTGCTATCATAATACTAATAGAGAAAGGACTAGGACTTTTATACTTATAATTATGCTTATATAATTATATTTATATATAATATAATTTTATAATTATTCTTATCTAAATTGCATATTTATGTATTTATGCACATTTCATTCCATGTATATACTTATAACTTTATTTTTAATAATTATTTAATCTGTATAATTGTTGAATATTTCTATTTTTATTGCAGGTAGCACCATCATAATTTCCTAATACATGCAAACATATATGGTGAATAAAGTTGACCCCCCTTAGCCAAGGCAATACATAAGGCTTCTTACATGAAGCCTACACATTTCAGACTAGATTAAATGAGTGTGAAAACAATAAATTCCTGCATATTGGATATGTTGAACTAGGACTTCCTTTAAAATAGAGCTGAACTGATGTCTGTTGTTTGAATGCCAAATGGACTGTTATCGATAAATTACCTTTTATTCGGGGAAATATTGGAAAGGAGTACTAGGTAAGCTAGAGGAGAAAGTAAATGGGTACCTGGATGTTATGATATTCTATTGAAACTATAGAATTCTGCATTGTTTTTAAAAATTTCTTTTTTTTCTCACCTTGTTATAGACCTTTGAAACTAAGATACATCATATTGAAACAAGGCCATCTAAGAAATCTAAAGATAATCGAGATATATTAGAATTCTTCATCCGCTGTGAAACAAACAGCTCGGATATCAGCACCTTGGTCAGTTCCTTGAAAAGAGTTGCTGAAGAAGTGAAAACAACAAAAGAAGAGAAATGTAAGAGTGGAGTCCTAATACTCAATCTGACCATCACATGTTGCTTGTTAGATCATGCAATCCCAAAGTGCTTAGTTTTCTGTGAATACCACTTATTTCTATCCAGTTTATTTATCTACATATACTGTACATAAATAATTATATATACCTGTATTGTACATAATAGTAACCCAGATCCCATGTTTCCATTTGTGCTGTTAGCTGAAAGAGAATTCTATCTAAGCAACCAAGATTAAATAATGCCACTGGGTCTTTAATTTGATAAAGACATGCTGGAGACCCATCTGCAGATTGGAGCATCCATGCATTACACTGGAGCATCAGAATTGTTAACGTTCTCAAATTCTGGTACAGGCTTTGAGCTGATATCCTTCTGACCCAGAAAGTACTATCAACTGAGACAAACTGCTTATATTTATTTCAGCTGGTTTTGTTTCTTTAACCTGTATGGAACATTCAGCTGAAGGTTCTATTGGTACACAATAAATAAAGTGCAGATGTATTTAAAGATGTAATTTATATATGCATATATTCAATGAACATGCTTATATAATACACGTTATAATCAGAGTATTGCATTCACATAAGTGGTCCATATCCGTAACTTCTGCTGAATATTTGTGCAGATGATCGAAATGCCAAAAAGAGTGAGGCTTTAAGCAGTCTCTCACATCTTTCTTCATGCCTTGGAGCAGAGTCTGACTCATTTTACAGTCGCTGCAAAGACTAATTAAATAACATAGAACAGCTGAACTTTGAACATCTCTGATGTTTACTTTCTTCTCATGCTTTGTTTCATCGGCATCCACTGCATTCCCAACCTTGCTGAGATACACTCAGCTGCTCTGCAGCATTTCCTTCCTGCAATCAGTACTCCTAGTTCTTACATCGATTTTTATTTTGGAAATGCCACAGGTTTATTCTGTCCATCACCGCCCAGAACAAATGGATAGTCGTCAGTAGCTCTTTGACTCATACATTTTGCACTTTGTCTTTATTTCTAGATCACTGGTTTCCAAAAAAGCTGTCGGATTTAGACAGGTGCCATCAACTGGTTTCAAAATATGACCCTGACCTGGATTTTGATCATCCGGTAAGTTCCGAAAAAGTTTACGACAAGGATTCTTGCTGAGGGACTCAGGACAGGCAAACGCTTCCAATGTGAAGGGTAGAGTTAAAATGAAGTTGAAAGGAGAAGTTTTGCGAGAATCGTTAATGCCAGCACAGAGCAGTTGGCTGTATCGCCTCTTCTTGTGTTGCAAAGAGCATGTTACTTCCTTGCCATTTTAGACAAATTAGTGACAAATTACTGAACAGCTGCAGCATTAATAAAAAGAAATTCATTTACCACCTATTATTCATTCCATTCAACATATTGTAGAATTAGTGATTACAAGTTGGGTTATCATTTTGTCTGCAATGTTTCTCAGCAGAACAAGGTTTGATTCAGCTCTGTCATCCCTGGTGAGTGATCTCTGCTCAGACCCCTTTACCATTGCACCTTTAGAGAAGAACTAATGGGGAACTCTTCAATAAGAGCTCTAGACAGTGAGCTGCACTAGACTGCAGAGTGTGGTCCCACTCCCAAAGGATCATGAAAGTAGCATGGGTTTCCAGGAGGTTATGTGTCAGCAGCCAGCAGACTATAGGTAAAGATTAATGGTCATTTAAAACAGGTGCGGTGATAAGAATATTATTTTCAGGTTGACATGTTATAACCATTGAAGTTCCTCAGGCGACAGTTTTGGAACCTCAACTACTTACACCAATATTACTGACCTGAGTGAAAGGACAAATTGTAACACAGCCAAATTTGCTGATGACTTTTAAAGATAGTTAGGAAACTATGTTATATGATAGAGGTAGGGGTAGAGGGCAGGAGGACATAATGAGTCTACAATGAGTGTAGATGGTGAGAAGCAAGGATTTGGCAGATGGAATATCGTATAGTCAATGTGAGGTTTTGGTGGAAAAATAAAGAAAAATCAGAATACTGCTCAAATAATGAATAAGTCCTACAAAGTGTTGGATAATATAACATAGAAGAGTGCAGCAGTTGTGCCAATCTTGATACCAAGTTTTCCTAAATGTCCTCCTGTTTATCATTCATATCTTTCCATTCATATCTTCACATTCATGTATCTACCTAAGAGCCTCTTAAAGTTCACCAAATTACCTCATTCCACTACTACCCCAGTAGCCTATTCCAGGCACTTATCACACTTGGCATAAAAAGGCTTGCTCTTCATTTTGCCTTTAAATTAACCCTCTCCTAAACTTCTCCACTTGCGTATCCACTTTCAGTGAACTACACATCTGGATGCCAGGTCCCTCTGTACCTCAATGCTATTAATGGGCCTTCCATTAACTGTATATACTCAGTGGCCACTTTCTTGGGTACATCCATACCTAATAAAGTGGTAATTGTGTGCACATTCATGGTATTCTGCTGATGTAACCCAGCCACTTCAGGTTCAACATGTTGTGCTTTCAGAGTTGCTCTTCTGCACACCACTGTTGTAACACTGAGTTATTTGAGTTACTGTCAGCTTGAACCGGTCCGGGCATTCTCCTCTGACTTCTCCAATTAACAAGGAGTTTTGGCCACAGAACTGCCACTCACTGGACTTTTTTGTTTTTCGTACCATTCTTTATCAACTCTGGAGATTATTATGTGTGAAAATCCATGGAGATCAGCCACTTCTGAGATACTCAGACCAGCCCTTCAGACACCAACAATCATTCCATGCTCAGTCACTTATATTACATTTCTTCCCCATTCTGATGTTCGGCTTGAACAACAACTGAAGCTCTTGACCATGTCTCCATGCTTTTATGCATTGAATTGCTCCCACATGATTGGCTAATTAGATATTTGCATTGACAAGCAAGTGTACAGGTGTACCTAATAAAGAGGTCACTGAGTGTAGGTCCTTCTTCCATTTGACCTCCTAAATTGCAACATCTCACAGTTGTTCAGATTAAAATCCATCTGCCATATCTGTAACCGACTGACTGCATATCTCACAGTATATTTTGATAGTCCTTCGCACTGTCTACAACTCTACCAGTGTTAGTGTCATATACAAAATTGCTAATTTTCCCATCTACATTTTCATCCACATGATTAATATGTATCACAAGCAAAAGAGGTTCCAGCATTGATCCTTAAAGAATACTGATCTCCAGCCATAATAACAGCTTTCCAACCCTATTCTGTGTTCTTCGTGGAAGCCAGTTCTGAATCCAAACTGCGATTTATCCTAGATCCCATGCATCTTTATCTTCTGAATCAAACTATGAGGGATCTTATCAAATGCCTTATTTAAGTCCATGTGAGTTCTGTTCACTGCCTTACCCCATCAATCAACTTTGTCACCTCCTGAAAAGACTCCATCAATAATGGCAAGTAATTAGGCAGGAATGTGTAATGTTAGCATTTATTCCTAGGGATACAGTGTGCATATAAAGGAAGTCTTTTATTTATTCATTGAGATACAGCCTGGAGTAGGCCTTTCTGGCCCTCTGAGCAACACCACCCAGCAACCTTTGATTTAACCTTCCCCTAATCACAGGACAATTTACAATGACCGATTAACCTACCAACCAGGAGAAAGCTGGAGTACCTGGAGGAAGCCCAGTCATGGAAGAACAGACAACCTCCTTACAGACAGAAATCTCGTTACAAATGTGCAAAACTCTCATACTAGTGAGTCCACATTCTGAATACATAAGCAGTGTGGTTGCCTGACCCAATTAGGGGCCAATTTCTATTTAAACTTTCCTTGGTTAATTCTTGAGATGAAAATAACTATTTCATGAGTGAGGGTTGAATGGTCTGAGTCTGTAACCATTGGATATATCCATCAGATGTTTCCTTTCATGGAGCAATCTAGGACAAAAGAGTTTAATAATAATTGAAGACATCTATTTAAGATGGAGATGAGGAATTTCTTTTCTTGGAGGTTGTTAATCTAGGAGGTTGTTATTCACTGCTGTCCCAGAGAATTGTGGAGATTAATTATTGGATATCTTCAGGCCAGATCCATTGAGCATCAAAGGGTCTGGGGCTGGGTCTGTCTTTATTGAATACACCCAACAGTCAGTCTACCCTACTCTAACTTCTTCTTATTTAATGTTCTTAAAAATAAGATGTTAAATGTACTTGCAGTTTTTCCAGTACCTGTACAGAAGATTAAAAATGTACAGATTAAAAAATTCAATAGATTTCAAGTCAGAAGTAAATGAAACTAAAAGAAACTACAGATGTGATGAAGCCAACATGTTGATGGATGAAATAGTGATAGTGTAGATTACTACCAATGATGAGAAGGGTCTCTCTAGATAACACTGTGGCCTAATTTCACAGAGGACAGCAGTGCAGACAAAGTCAACTCAAGGTGCACACCTGAACTCCCAAGAACATATGAAGATGGTCATTTTATGAAAGATGAGAGTACTCAATAGTTTCCATTCATAAATGGTCCTATCATACATGCCACAATGTGTAACTTGTCATTCTCATTTACCACTATTCCATACTGAGCTCTCACAGGGCATTTACATTTCTTTCAATCATTATCATGCATCCAGAAAAAGCACATTTTCAAGTTGCTACTTCCTGGATAAATCTTGAAACCCAGGTACACTCAAGGAGCTGCAGCATCAAATCATTGTAATACAATTTACCTGCTTAATGTGTGGACACACACTGACAATAGGATGAACCTCAAGCCACCCCAGGTCTGCAGTCACATGGGCAAGAGGAATTTTGCTTTTATCTCTCTGATGTGTCAAGTCGGCACATATTTTGGGAAAACGTACCTAATTCAAGGAAGAACTTACACCCGTGCACCTGATTCTCCTGTAGAAAACTGCAGAGGACAGCATTATATAAAGGAATACTATTGGATAAGAGGAAATTGAGGATTCAGACCTTCCTAGATCTTTGGTGGGTTCTATTCTGCTCTTCCTGTCCATCCTAATTTCCATCCATATGAATATATATCACATTTATTATATTAAAGTGAATACATGCAGTTAATTAGATGTTCTAGCATTGATTCTTTAGCTGTCCCTGTGGCCTGGAGGGGAAGACTTGTTGGCAAATCTGAGGCTTTGAACTATATAAAGAGAACATGTGAGGAGGAGTGCACATTGTTGAGAGGAAACAAATGGCACTGGTGAGAGAGAAAGAGCAGATGCCCACTGGGCTGTGGGCCACATGAGTGACATTATTCCCATGGCAACAGTGTGTTGGATAGGCTCATGATGACGAGAATGGCAATAGATTGAACTAAACATGAAACTTACTGAATTTGAGGATGAACTTTGGAATAGCAGGGGAAGAAAGAAAAACATAGATTTACATTCCTATCATGACTTTCAGCACTTGCCATTGGACTTTACAACCAACAATGTATTTATGAATTGACGTAGGCACGGCATTCTCCCCAGAAACAACAGTGCAGCATTTCCATTTGATTTTCTGTGGTGTTCATGGAGGGATGTCAGGGAGAGCACTCCATTCAAATTAATGACATGGATGGCATACACCTGTACAAGAAAGTAGATGTGCAAGAAACATTTCAACTGAAAGACAGCGTAGCACTCCTTCTGTTCAGTACAACAATAATGTAACATCCTTCAGTTTGTGCTCAGTTCTCTGGAGTGGGATTTAACCCAACAACAAAAGCAACAGAGCTGTAACCAGGAGGGATGAATGAGTTCATTGCCACCACAGAGTCATGGTTGCTGATATTGTTCGCAGATTAAAGGCCAGCAGATGGCACCATTGTCTTTGCAAAGCAGAGCCTGCAAAGTTAATCGTGCCTGGACATTCCCAAGACCCTGTATCCACTGCTACATCAATAGGGATAGGTGCAATCTGTCTGCCTCCAATGCAACTGACCTGCCTAGCGCACACTCATCCTTTTTTTTTTGGTTTTAGTTTTCCAAAATGTGCACCATTTCTCCGGCTGTCCATTAGTATAGTTCTTAACAGAGAGCATGGGATTATATATCCCTTGTCACCTGCCACTTCCTTCAGCTGTGGTTGCACAGACCCCTGAATGAAATCACGCTTTATACCAATGATAGCCTGCGGGAGGTTGATCTCCTCCCTCCACTAGCCATCCACCCCCCAACCCCTCAGTAGCTGCTTCTGCTCCTTACCAGTTGTTTGGCTTTCTGAGTTAGAACTTCATGTTGAAGGCTGAAGGCACCCATTTGTCCGTGAGAGGAATAATATAACCTACAAGGCTTATACATCTTGAAAGGTTTACTTGCTACAACGCAGCAAAACCCTCCAAACAGTCCCACCTTCAGTTCCACTAAAGGATAGTATGTTGAGATATGCCTAGCTTTATTGCTAATCAATGTGTCAATATTACTCAGGTAGACTCAGTTATGGGATTGAAGTTGTTCACCTGCAATTGTCCCCCGTCTCCCATAAAGCCAAAAGTAAACTTTGAGAGTTGTCTTTTCCCAGCAGTTCAAAAACATTTGGACCTGATGGGCTGGCCTGGATTGTGACCTGTCGATCATGACCAGCAGATAATTCCCAGTTATGTGGAATTATGGAGAAAGAAAGAGAAAACAACATAGTGGAAGAGAAAGGAATACAAGGGAGTAGAGAAGGTTAAAGAAGTGAACTGTTGCCTGATTTCCCCTGGTATACACCCTGCTTTTTAACATCACTTTGCCGTTGGTTTAATAGGTGACAATGCCTCATTCCTTTGGCATAAATAAACATCTCAGACTAAGTGTGGATTAAATATTGACTCCTGTTATAAAGCAGATACTCAGGGGAAGGTTCTACAAATCTCTACTCACCTTTACATTGGGTGCAGAAGACAAGTCACTGTCGTCTACAAAAGACGATCTCCTCATGTAGTTACAGCTTCTGGCTTGTGCAAGGTTACATTAATCACAACCTGTTTATTTTATTTTATTGACCGTTACACCATTGCGTTTAGGGCAGTAAGGAAGGGCCTCCATCTCTGGCCGTGTTCAGGGCTTCCTTCATCATGTCAGTAGCTTCCTCTTGGTTTTCACTACTGTCAGTCACGCAAGTCCCATGCGAGGACTCCGGAATACCATCACATTCAGATGTAGAAGGATTTTTCATTGCTGTTTCCATAACAATTTTGTTTTATTACTCAGGGTTGTTAGCCCTGAACTAAACCCCTAAACCTGTAGGACTGGTTCACCACTCTTAGTCTGGTCTCTACCATTTGACCTGTTTGATATGGGTGACTCTAGCAAGAGTCAAAGCACAAAGCCCTGATTCCAGCCAACATTGCTGTCCAGGTCATTGAGGCACGCAGGTCTCCAAACCCAACAACAAGGCTTTGGTCCTCTTGGAGGATTGCAACCTGTACCTGATATAAAATAATGCTTGATTTCCACATATCTGATAGAAATGGAGCACAACCTTCAGCACTGTGAACATCTTCTTAATAACAATAGAGCTCAACATGATATAAATACCACTCAGAGCTTAAATGGTGGTTTATTTAAACTAAACGATCATTTGACATTGTGCCGCAACTTACCCCAGATCCTTTTAGGTTTGTGGAATGTGCAGTCCAGCATCACTTGGTAGTTTATTTTATTTTGGTCACAGCTGGTCCCTATCGTATATCTTGAATATAAGAACCTGCCAAAAAGATCAGTGTAACTTTTTATGATTTGTTTTCATTGAGTAATAGACAAATTCTAAAATCTTATAAACTTTCAGCTACGTCCCAGCAGAGCTCAGGAAGTTTACAGGACTTAGCCCAGACTTAACATTCTACCGAAGCACATAGTGTACTTTACATCTGTTTCTGTGTAGCTTACCGTGGCTACAGCCAACATCCCCATCCACTTGTTTATTGTAAGTGTGCGCATTGGCTTGTGCATTAGACTGCCATTTCTGGTTTTATAACCACGTCTTCAAATATATGAAGAAAGTCTTCAAATATATGCTGGGCACCAAAGGGGATGAATTGTTACATGACAATTAGAAAGAAGGAAACTGCACAGACTTGGGGCATGGAAAATCCACTGGGTGCATTTAACTATTAAAAAGAAAGCACCACCTAAGAGATTAGTAGTGAGTAACAAAGGTGGTACATAGGATTATAAAAAAGAGAAGATATGCAGATGCTGAAAATCCAAGCAACGTACACAAAATGCTGGAGGAACTCAGCAGGCCAGGCAGCATCTATGGAAAAGAGTAAACAGTCAAAACCCTTCATGAGTCCTCCATCTCTGGCCATGTTCAGGGCTTCTTTCATCATGTCAGTAGCTTCTTCTTGGTTTTCACTACTGTCAATCACGCAAGTCCCATGTCCTGATAAAGGGTCTCAGCCCGAAGCGTTGACTGTTTACTCCTTTCCATAGATGCTGCCTGGTTTGCTGAGTTCCTCCAGCATTGTGAGCATATTGCATTGAATTATAGAAGTTTGTATGGATGTGCACAGGTCCGGTTCCCGGATTTCCAAATCCTACTTTAGGAGGCAGCCCAAAATCATTAACTAGGCTACTTCTTGGGAAAAGATGGTTCTTTTATCACGTGGCCAAATAGCTTTGACATTTTGCAAAGTTAGGCAAATGAGAAGTGAAGTTATTAAAGCACAGAAGATCCCAAAGGGCATGAAAGGGTAGACGTTGAAATATTTCCATTAGAGGGAGGATCTCGAAAAAGATAAGGATGCAATTATTTAAAACTAAGATGCATTGGAATTTGTTGCCACAAAGAAATGAATCTTTGGAATTCTTTACTTTGGGGTTGTAGAGGCTGCAGGTATCTGAAATCAGGTAGATAATTTTTTTTTTAAATCGGAGAATTGCAAGCTCTGAGGAATTGACACAGAAACAGAGTTGAAGCCTAGGGCAAATCAGTAATGACCATCCCACCTCTCTGATGGGAGATAATTGGTACAGGGCCTGCATTCTTAATGAATTGTTGAATATAACACTGTCGCCTTGTTTCATTCTCATTTTTGTTTGTCGATTTACTACAGGGATTCTCTGATGTTAAGTACAGAGAGCGACGGAAGCAGATTGCAGAAATTGCTTTAAACTATAAGTAGTAAGTCGCATGCACACTCCAAGTTTGTGTGAACCCACTTTGCACGTTGTTTGAATTTACACTGTCTCTTTCACTGACATCTTAAATGAGAATTATATTAAACCAAGAATATTAATTGCTCCTTGTTTCTGCAGTGGTGAGCCAATCCCCAGAGTAAAGTACACCGCAGAAGAAATTGCAACTTGGTTAGTCTACTGTATATTCTACTAAGTATTTTTTTCTGTTAGTTAAGTGTCTGATGTGATTATAATATGTAATAATCTTAAGGAATATAAAGCTAGTTGACCTAATTAAACTCACTAACCCAGCATCCCAACTCTCCTTTTCTGACATTGATGGTTTTCCATGTAGCAATGGTTTCCCTCTACTGCATTAAGTAGCAGATTTTTATCAGAATCAGAATCAGACTTTAATCGCCAAGTACCTATGCACATACAAGGAATTTACTTCCGGCAGATGTTGTCTCTCTGCTCATAACAATAATAATGATAAATATAAATGAAAATATTGATTATACATACAGGTAGTGCAATCCAAGTAATAGTTAGCCGACAGTTAACCGGCAGTTAACTGTTCAGCAAAGTGACCGCAGTAGGGAAAAAACTTCTCCAGTGCCTATTAGTCTTTGTCTGGAGGGATCTGAAGCGCCTACCAGACGGAAGCAGATCAAACAGTCCGTGCGCAGGATGGGAGGAGTCCTTTATGATGTTCCCCGCCCTCTTCTTCAACCTGGAAGAGTACAGGTCCACAATAGAGGGCAGGGAGGCTCCAATGATGCGCTCGGCAGTCCTCACTGTGCGCTGTAGTCTGGTTCTATCCTGCTTGGTGGCGGCTCCAAACCACACAATGATGGAGGTGCACAGGACAGACTCAATGACTGCAGTGTAGAACTGCAGCAGCAGTTATTAAGATATCTCCAGAAAAATTTTTATCCACTTTCTTCTCAGTCTGAACTCTATATAAAACTGAAAGAATTTTTTAGCTGTGAGGAATTTTGAAATATATGAAAAATAACTTTGACTAATAGTGTCTTGTCATTCAAACTGAGGGACAGGAGGAATGAGGTGGCTTCTAATTTGAAGAGGCCATATCAGCTTTAAGCACATCTTGCTCAGGTGGCAGTCAGGCAGCTTCCCATCAAATCTCTATGTCAACAGAAATGGTGCTTTTCAGTCCCAGCAGAGTACCATCTCGCATTGGAGATATTGCACTCTGCTCCAACATGTTTTTGAGATCTCCCTATCGGTTTCCAACTTCATGTTATAGGGGGAGATACATCAGAGGCTTTCAAGATGATGAATGGTAGACAAGAGGGCAGGGGTGCATGGGGCCATGTAGTGGTCAAAAGTGATCAAGTTCCTGATACAACCTAGTGCAACACAATAGTTTTAACTCTACACACTTCCCCGTGTCTTGCAATGTCAGATATATTTCAGTGTGGCCTACTTCCCTCTGAGCGGGAAGGGTCTAATTTCAAGCCCCGCTCTAGTAACTTGAATACATAATTCCAGTCGACCTTCCGATGCTGAAATGAAGGCGTGCTGAATTGTCAGTGATGCCATCTGTTGCACGAGGCACTGAACTTTGCCTTCAGTCATCAGCAGCAAAGACAGAGAAACAGTGGATTTTGCCCACTATCCTGGCCAGTTCTTACCCCTCCGAATCCATTAAAACTCATACTCTGTTCCCTTATCTCCTGATAGGATCCTGCTGTGTTCATTTCCCGACATTGCAGCAACACCTCATTGGCTGCATGCTTCGCAGCTTTGTAATCACAAATTAGGTATTAGAGTGAGGTGGCTCCAATGATGAGTCACCAGAGGATTGGACCTCCTAGTTAGTTAATGAGCTGTTACAGATCAGGAAAGTTCGAGCAACAGTTGTGCTAATCTCAGCCAACGTAGTGGTGAATGTGCTCCAATTTTATGTTCACTTGATGATTCACAATTAAGTCTCCCATCATTTTTTAGCTGTCTCTAGCAATAGCTATCAACTTTTAAAGACCCAATGGAATTGGAGATAATGTAATTTCTCATGTGTAAAGACTGGCTTTATTTCCATAAGGAACAATGGTCAGAGAGAAAAGTGCATTAGAGTCTCACATCTCCATGTGATCTCTACATTCCTGGGACAACTCACACCATTGATTGTTATCTTTATTACATCAGTAGCTTCATAAACAGCAGAAGTTCAAAGTGGCCTGTCAGATAGCCACTGTAGCTAAGGAATTTGGAACATTCAGCCGCTTGCCTAGTTAACTGTATGCACTGTTGACCTTTGTGCTGTGTTGTTGTACAACAGGAGAGAAGTGTACACAAACCTGAAAACTCTGTATCCTACACATGCTTGTTCAGAACATCTGGAGGCTTTCAGGCTACTGGAGAGGCAATGCTGTTACACTGAGGATAACATCCCTCAACTTGAGGATGTCTCCTGCTTTTTGAAAGGTTGGCACTGATTTAAATGTTATTAGTTTATCAAAGAGACCTATTTGAAAATGTCAGGGTAGAGTGTATTGTCATGTGCACAAGCGGAATGAAAAACTTACTTGCAACACCATCATAAGTATCAGATACACAACAACAAAAAGAAGAACAGTAAACCAATTATAAATTATACACAATTATTACAAGAAGATACAATCAGAACAAATAAAATGATGAAAGAGCAACAACTTTTATTCATACAGCAAATTCAACACAGTAAAGTGTCCCAAGGAAATTCACAGAAGAATTGTCAAAAACAAAGGAGAGGCAGGGAGTCGAGATTAGCTTTATTTGCCTTTTGTACATTGTAACATCAAAGCATACAGTGAAATGTGTCATTTGTTTTGCGAATATGCTGGGGACAGCCTGAAAGTGTTGCCTGATTTCCAGAGCCAACATGGCATGCCCACAACATACTAAACCTAATCTGCATGTCCTTGGAATGTGGGGGGAAACCAGAGTACTTGGAGGAAATCCACGCAGTCATGGGGAGAATGTGTAGGCTCCTTACAGCCGGCGGTGGGAATTGAACTACAATTGCCGGTGGCAGATGCTGTAAAGCATCGCACTATCCCCCTGCTTTGCGAGCAGAGGCAGTTGGTCAAAAGGAATATGCTTGAGCCGGCTCTTGAAGGATTTGGGGATGTGAAAAAAGGTTGAGAAAAACAATACCATTTCACGTCTGCAGTGCTGCGCAAAATTGCTGTTCTCAAGTTATATTGCTCACCACACTTCACAGTAGGTCAAACGGAGGTCAGCCACGTTGAACATAGTTACTGACACATGTTTCCAGCCTGTTGAGCTGAGTGTTGTTGGCTTTCCCATGAGTTAAAAAGAGCCTCATATAATGTTTCAAATGCTCTATTCAACTGCACATCAGCACTGGCTGGGAACCACATACCATGCAATGGCACCAATAATGATCTCAACTAGAGTGATGCTGGACCTGCTAACATTCATCCAGATTTTGGCAAGGGAAAGATGTGCCGATTTCCATTTCCTAACTTCCAACCTGTAAGGTTTTGGTTTAACTGTAATGAGTAAGTTGCATCAAGTTCAGCAAGTGGTTGGCATAGTTACTGGTTGGAAAATACTTCCTCACCCTGAAAGAAATGTAAAGGACACAGCCTGACCTTGGGTATCTAGGATCAGTTCACACTTAATATTGGGACTTGGACCAATGGCAAGCTGCAGGCACCATATAGACAGCGCTTCAGGCAGCTCACTGGAGGAAGCTTCTTGAAGACTGGGATCATGCAGATAAATGCAAGGGAGCAGCCAGAGAGATGTAAGTTTGGAGGACAGGAGAGAGGGTAGCAGTGGTGATGATTGAAGTGTGGTGAGCTGGAGAACCATGATCATTTTGCATGTTGGAGGGCAAATACTGGGAGTCAGTGGCCTGCGTGACAAGAAAATGGATCTGTCTGACATGCCAACAAAGTGTGAAGTTATTTATCCTATTGGGGTTATCCTGAAGCAAATGCATCTTGGTTTTCCAAAGCCCATGTGAGGCAGTTGTTAGTCCAAGCCAACCTAATCTTACTGAGTCAGTCTCTTTGTAGGATATGCAAAGGGTCTCAGCCTCAAAACCTTTTATACCTGCATTAAATTAAGTATTGATTCACTGTCTTCTTTTTGGAAAGTTTAGTTTCCCACTTAGAAAATGACTATCTGCCCTTGACTCTATGGGTCTCTTCTATCCTGCAGCAAGCTGCATCTATAAACACCTAAAATGTTCATATAACTAAAGAACGGATGCTTCCACTGTTAAGACCCGTTCTGATTTAGCATAACAAATATTCCTTGTTTCTTTGTTCAGAACACTCGGGATTTCAGCTCTGGCCTGTGGCTGGGTTGCTTTCGGCCCGGGACTTCCTGGCAAGCCTTGCTTTCCGAGTTTTCCAGTGCACACAGTACGTCAGGCATGCCTCCTCGCCAATGCATACTCCTGAGCCGTAAGTTGAAGCAATAAACTAAACTGAGGATTCATGTTCTGGAAATGAGTCGCTAAAAATTTTTAATGAAAAAGCAAATGCTGGAAAATGAACAGCTTGTCTGTCAGCGCCTGTCGGTTTAATTGGAGTGCAGTCTGCTTCCTCTAGGGAGCGTGATAGAACTCTGTGAACTTCTGTTGTTGCTTACATTACTGTTGGACAAGCTGGTCTGATTGGATTCCTTTTCTCATACACAGTCTAGAGCAGTTAATTACTGTCATGTTGGGAGAAAGCATGGTACTGTCACATAACTTTGCAACAGAATTGCTGTGCTTCACGAAAAGGCAGAGTAGATAAAATGCTAGTGGTATCTGTAAGTGGGGTGGAGAATGCATAACTAGTCTCCATCCGAGGCAAGTTTATTCTCGTGTGCACTGGTTCAGGCATAATAGAACTGGAATTGGTTTATTATTGTCACATGTACTGAGATCTACCTAGAATCTATCAACCCCTGCCTTAAATATACATAAAGACTTGTTCCCCACAGCTGCCCGTGGCAATGAATTCCACAGATTCACCACTCTCTGGCTAAGGAAATTGTTTCTCATCACTGTTCTAAAAAGGCACCCCTCTATTCTGAGGTTGTGTCCTCTGGTCTTAGACTCCCCCGCCATAGGAAACATCCTCTCCACATACGCTCTATCAAAGCCTTTCACCATTCAATAGGTTTCAATGAGGTCACCCCACATTCTTCTGAATTCTAGAGAATACAAGCCCAGAGCCATGAAACACTCTTCATATGACAAGCCATTTAATCCTGAAATCATTTTTGTGAACCTACTTTGAACCATATCCAGTTTCAGCATATCCTATCTAAAATAAGGGGGCCAAACCTGCTCACAGTACTCCAAGTGAGGCCTCACCAGTGGTTTACAAAGACTCAACATTACATCCTTGCTTTTATACTCTAGTCCTCTTGAAAAAAATGCTAACATTGCACTTGCCTTCCTCATGCCAGACTTAACCTGCAAATTAACTGTTAGGGTGTTCTGCACACAGGACTCCCAAGTCCCTTTGCACCTCAGGTTTTTTTTAATGTTTTCTCTCCATTTAGAGAATAGTCAACTTTTATTTCTTCTACCAAAGTGCATAACCATACACTTCCCAACACTGTATTCCATCTGCCATTTCTTTGCCCAATCTACTAATCTGTCTCAGTCCTATGGTACCACTCTAATTCCTCAAAACTACCTGAAGAGGTCAATACTCCCCAATGCCATTAGGCTTTACAATTCTACCACCAGGACTTAAGAACTTGTTAAAAGCTATTATTAATGCTTTTTGAGATAGTGATTTAGATGTATATCATATTTTTTACTGAGTTAAGTATTGTATGTAATTAGTTTTGCTACAACAAGTGTATGGGACATTGGAAAAAAAGTTGAATTTCCCCATGGGGATGAATAAAGTATCTATCTATCTATCTATCTATCTATCAATTCCATCATCCAAATCATTGACATGCAATGTAAAAAGAATCAGTCCCAGCACAGACCCCTGCAACCACTAGTCACTGGCAACCAACCAGGAAAGGTTCCCTTTATTCCCATTCTTTACCTGCTGCCGATCAGTCACTGCCTCATCCAGGCTAGGATCTTTTCTGTAATACCATGGACTTGTAGCTTATTAAGCAGCCTCATGTGTGGCACATTGTCAAATGCCTTTCTAAAAATCCAAGTACACAACATCAACCAGTTCTCCTTTGTCTATCCTGTTTGTTATTTCTTCAAAGAATTCCAACAGATTTGTCAGGCAAGATTTTCCCTTGAGGAACCATTCTGACTACAGCCTATTTATCATGTGCCTCCAAGTACCCTGAGACCTCATCCTTAACAATCAACTCCAGCATCTTTCCAACCACTGAGGTCAGACTAACTGGCCTATAATTTCCTTTCTTCTGCCTCTCTCCCTTCTTGAAGAGTGGAGAGGCATTTGCAATTTTCTAGTCTTCCACAATCATCCTAGAATCTGGTGATTCTTGAAAGGTCAATACTAATGCCCCCATAATCTCTTCAGCTACCTCTTTCAGAACTCTGGGGTGTACACCATCTGGTCCAGGTGAACTATTTTCCTTCAGACCTTTCAGTTTCCCCAAGAGCCTTCTCTCAAGTTATGGTAGCTTCATGGACTTCATGTTCCCTGACACCTGGATCTTCCCCTATACTGCTAGTGTCTTCCACAGTGAAGACTGATGGAAAATACTCATTCAGTTTGTCCGTCCTTTCATTGCACCCCCCCCCCCCCCCCACCAGTTTACTACCTCTCCAGCATCACTTTCCAGTGGTCCGGTGTCCATTCTCGCCTCATTGAGGTAGAACATGGGACATGATGGACAGGGTAGTATCCCCCACTTTCTACGGTCTCTAGAATTCCTGTATGTTGAAATTTCAGCCAGTCAGGGTACTTTCTGCAGTGATTTGTAGAAATTGTTAGAGTATTTGGTGACATATAGAATCTTATTCAGCTTCTTAGAAAGTGGAGACACAGGCATGCCTTCTTTCTGGTTGCATCAAGTCAAGTCAAGTCACTTTTTATTGTCATTTTGACCATAACTGCTGGTATAGCACACAGGAAAAATGAGACGACGTTTTTCAGGACCATGGTGTTACATGAAACAGTACAAAAACTACACTGAACTATGTAAAAAACAATACAGAAAAACCTACACTAGACTACAGACCTACCCAGGACTGCATAAAGTGCACAAAAACAGTGCAGGCATTACAATAAATAATAAACAGGACAGTAGGGCAAGGTGTCAGTCCAGACTCTGGGTATTGAGGAGTCTGATAGCTTGGGGGAAGAAACTGTTACATAGTCTAGTTGTGAGAGCTTGAATGCTTTGGAGCCTTTTCCCAGACGGCAGGAGGGAGAAGAGTTTGTATGAGGGGTGCGTGGGGTCCTTCATAATGCTGCTTGCTTTGCGCTAGACCCAGGACAAGTCATACAAGATGTTAACATTTGAAGTTACTAACTCTCTACCATCAACCCTGATGAGGCACTGAATGAGTTGGCTATTTAGAAAGGGGAGAATGAGCCTTGGCAATGATGTCTCCAGTCATGAGGTGATTGTGGCTTTGAGCAGGTCAAGTGAGCTGCTGTGAAAATCCTGGCATGTGATCAATGGAAACAAGCTCCAAGCGTTATTACATGGAGGGCCAAACTAGTATCGCACTGTAATCAAGATTATGCTTGTTGCAGCAGCCTTCGTCAGAGTGGTGATCTTGATACTTCAGCTCTTCAGTGAAGAGGGGCTTCAGTCAGAGAAAGCAAAGCTCTAGGTTAAGTTTCTTTTTGTTTATATCTGCTCAGCTAGGACAGTAGAAATGCCATGCAGGATAGTGGAATGCTCCTCTTGCGGGATGTGGGAAGACAGGCAGATCCTCAGTGTCCCTGATGACTACAACTGTGAGAAGTGCTTCCAGCTGCAGCTTCTAACATCCCGTGTTAAGGAGTCGGAGCTGGAACTGGATGAATTCCAGATCATTCGGGAGGCTGGAGGGGTGATAGACAGGACATATAGAGGTTCAAAAGTTTGTTTATTACCAAAGTATACAACTCTGAAACACTTTAATTCTCCAGGTAGCCATGAAACCGTGAAAAAAAGAAAGGCTGCACAATCATCAACTCACAAATCCCATCTCTTCGCAAAAAAGAAAAGAATAATAAACAGACCAGGTACATCAACCCTCAAATCCCTCCTCCTGCACAAAAATACAAACAACACAGATCAGGCACATCAACTGTCAAAAAAACGAACAAATCAGATTATTCATGTCGGTCCCCATTTCCCCCTCATTGCTCAAAAAAAAGCAAGATCAGGCGAAAAAACACAGAATATATAAACTATATACTCTGTGAAAGAAAGAGTCTATACTCTGAGGTCCACATCCAAAATGTAGAAAAACCTTAGGGAACACTCCCCGGGTCAGTGGCAGACCTCTCCCTCTCTGGTAGAGAGTGATCAAAAGACAGGCAGCCAGTGCTTACCCCTCCACACTCACTTCCATACTTCAAACTCCCTCATTGCTTTAATCAGTGAAATGGAGCCAAGCATCAACTTGCTCCTCGTCCTGTAGTCTGCCCACCATGAGGTTCCCATAGTTACATCCAAGGTGCAGGACACAGGAAACTGGGTGACAGTCAGGAAGGTGAAAGGTGTTAAGGAGCCAGTGCAGAGAAACCTTGTGGCCATCCCCCTCAACAACAGGTATAACACTTTGGATACTGTTGGGCGGTTGACCTAAGAGAGGAAAGTCACAGTTGTTAAGTCACTGGCACTGAGTCTAGGTCTGTGACTCAGTAGGGAAGAGGGGAGAAGAGGCACACTGTGGTGATAGGAGATTCGTTAGTGGAACGTACAGGAGGTTCTGTGGGTGAGAATGAGATTCACTGATGGCATGTAGCCTCCTGGGTGCCATGGCCCAAGACATCTTGGATCAAGTCCTCAGCATTCTTAAGTGGGAGGGTGAACAGCTAGAGATCATGGTCCATTTAGGTACTAATGTCATGGGTAAGACGAGAGATGAGGTCCTGCAAAGGGTGTCCAGGGAGTTAGGTGCTAAGTTAAAGAACTGGAACTCCAGGGCTATGATCTCAGGATTGCCACCCTGAACGTGCTAATGAGGCCTGACCTAGAAAAACTATAGAGTTCCACGCCAACTCATACACCATCCTGACTTGGAAATATACCTCTGTTGCTTCCTCACTGATGGACCTGCCCGAGCACTCCAGAAGTAAATTTTTCTCACACTAGTTTGACAATAAGCAGAAGAAAACAGAAGGTATTGAAAGAGGCTGGTGAGTTATTTACCCCTGAGGGTTTGATGTCAGCTTTGATCAATGATGCCAAGACTGATAAGGACACATCACTAAATTAAATATGGCATTGAGCTGGATACATTCTAAGGTGGACAGTCAGTGCCCTGAATGTCGTACTTTGCGTTGTTTAGGTTCAGTGTGTTTGTCTCTTTGAAGGTCAGGGAGTAGAAGAGCCTCTGGGCATGATGAAAATTCAAGACTGGACTATTAACATTGTGACCTAAAGCAGACATTTGGCAGACATCATTCCTACCCAATACAGATAATGGACTTTGACAATCACAGTGAATTCTTTTACCAGGGCTTCGTACAGGTATCCTGTCAGTCTGAATGACTGTTAATTTCATGATTTCTTGAGCGGACCATATTTTTATCTTTGTATTTGCTTCTTCCTTTATCATAAAAAGAGCAGGATGTCTGACAATGATCCACATAGAAAAATCTATTACAATTGCCTTGATAACCAGAATTAGAAGCTGAATTATCTTTATAATATCAGGAAGTGAAGGTCACTATTGTCCATCTGGGACTAATAACTGATAATCTGATTTTTGTTTTTTTAAATATGTTCTGTTAATCATGTAAAAATAATGAGCATTTGAGTTAAAGTATATTTTTTGTAGCTAAGTAAATGACTCTTCAGGACCACGAAAGGAGAAAATCTGGTTGGGTATCTGGAGTAGGATGGCAGAATCTTATTGAAAGTGATTGAAGAACTCTCTCAAATCATCATCATTAGAAGCCAGCAATGGCCTTCAACACACCGAGTCTAATTTAGAACTAGAAACAAAGGAGCTCAGATGTGACTCAGTTGAACTAGTACTTCCCTTTAGTTCAGAGAATGGTGACTTAAGCCTGATTTATACTTCTGTGTCGAATCTACACCGCAGGTAGAGTGTACCCTATGCTGTAGGATGACATGCACCTCCCCAAAAAAGTACCTCACGCGTCGTGCAACGCAGACCGCAACAACTGTGATTGGTCCGCTGAGTAGCATCACATTTTCTTCTACGCATTTCCAGTTGCTTCTTCTCCGCCATGTCTGTACACATCTGTTGCAAAATAGATGAACCAAAACGTCAAATCTACCTGCCGACACATGAAAATGTTTGAAATGCATTTCCTCGTCCATGTCTCTCACGAAGAAACTCAACACAGTGGCATAGAAACCCAACCGCCAACTAGCGTTTTGGCGCACACCAACACATGCTTGCACAGCTTACAGTCTACGCAGAAGTATAAATCAGGCCTACAGCATAGCCTATACGTACAAGTATAAATCAGCCTTAAGTCTCACTCAAGAACTTCAAGCTTGAAACTTAAGATTGATACAATAATGCAGTGACAATGGAGTTGTGGCATAAATGGAAGTGCTGCCATTTTAGTGACATGCTAATCTGGGATTCCCCTTCTCAAACCCTCTTAAATGGACACTGAAGGTCTGTCTCAGTGCATTAGAAGAATCAAGGAATTAGTCATATTACCATGACTAATATTTATTCCACCATAAAAGCAGAATGAATGGTCACTATCACATAGCTTATTGCATTCAAGCTGGTTGCTATATCTCCAATAATATTGCATTTAAAAATTAACTTATTGGGTGATTTGGGGTGTCCTGAAGTATGTGAAAAGCATGCTGTAGATCTATCTTGTCTTTAACCTGATATAAAGGGTACTTACACATGATAAACTGAACACTAGATGGCCTCTGATAACTGAGCACTTTACAACGATCACTCTTGAATGACTTCCACTTTAAATAGAATGTTTCTTCTAAAACATCCTGAAGATAAAAACAATTGGTTTTTCCCATGTGAAAGACAGAATAGATTCGTGTAACATAACTGAAATAACTTAACATCTGATGCCTACAATTGAGAGACAAAATGGGACGCCACGGTAGAGTAGCAGTTAAAACATCACTATCAAAATTCGGGGTGCCCCGAGTTGGAGTTCCTTTCTGGTGTCACCTGTAAGGAACCTCTTTACGTCCTCCCTGTGAAATGTGTGAGATCTCCCCGGTTGCTCCAGTTTCCTCCCACAGGCCAAATATGTACTGGGTAGGTTAATCAGCCATTGTAAATTGTCCCGTGATTTGGTAGGGTTAATCAGGGTTGTCATGGCTTGATGGGCCAGAAAGCATAGAAGGGCCTACACCTCTCTGTATTTCTAAATAAATAAGATAAATGCAGAAATATAATATGGAGACAGATATAGTGTGAACTCCAATATCCTACCATCATAACACCCCATAAGCTTTCTTAACTACCCTATCTACCTGTGAGGCAACTTTCAGGGATCTGTGGACATGTACCCCTAGATCCCTCTGCTTCTCCATACTACCAAGTATCCTGCCATTTACTTTGTACTCTGCCTTGGAGTTTATCCTTCCAAAGTGTACCACCTCATACTTCTCCAGGTTGAACTCCATCTGCCACTTCTCAGCCCACTTCTGCATCCTATCAACGTCTCTCTGCAATTTTGGCAATCCTCGACACTATCTACAACACCCCCAACCTTTGTGTCGTCTGCAAACTTGCCAACCCACCCTTCTACCCCGACATCCAGGTTGTTGATAAAAATCACGAAAATTAGAGGTCCCAGAACAGATCCTTGTGGGACACCACTAGTCACAACCCTCCAGTCTGAATCTACTCCCTCCACCATGACCCTCTGCCTTCTGCAGGCAAGCCAATTCTGAATCCACCTGGCCAAACTTCCCTGGATCCCATGCCTTCTGACTTTCCGAATAAGCCTACCGTGTGGAACCTTGTCAAATGTTAGACATTTATCAGGCTTGTTAGACACGATCTGCCCTTCACAAAGCCATGCTGACTGTCCCTGATCAGACCATGATTCTCCAAATGCCCATTGATCCTATCTCTAAGAATCTTTTTCAACAGCTTTCCCACCACAGACGTAAGACTCACTAGCTATAATTTCCCGGACTATCCCTACTACCTTTTTTGAACAAGGGGACAACATTCGCCTCCCTCCAATCCTCCGGTACCATTCCCGTGGACAACGAGGACATAAGATCCTAGCCAGAGGCTCAGCAATCTCTTCCCTTGCCTCATGGAGCAGCCTGGGGAATATTCCGTCAGGCCCCGGGGACTTATCCGTCCTAACGTATTTTAACAAATAAGAAGTATACAGGAATAGATTTCTTTTGTTTTTATCACAGAATCCATCTCTTGCTGGAATGGCCATTTTGACTTAAATTGATTCTCTTTCTCTTCATATTTAGGGACTGTTGCCATGAACTGCTGGGTCATGTGCCCATCTTGGCTGACAAGACATTTGCACAATTTTCTCAGGTAATTCCATCTTCCTTCCTTATAAATTCTTACGCCACAAAACAACAAGCGCACAGCATGAAGAGAATGCAAGGACTGGCCTTGCTAGAGCACAGAAAGCTAAAAGAATCATATGATGTTTACAAAATGAACCTGAATTTTGATAGGGGACCAAAGAGAAAGTTAGTTTCATTGGCAAAATATTCATCAATTATTGGACGCAAAATTAATTGCTGAATGGTTTAAAGCTGATTTGAGATGGTTTTTTTGTAGCATAGTGAATTGTTATAACTTGCATGCTCTATCTGTAGGGGCATTGAAAGCATATTCACTAACTCACAAAAAGGAATCAAATTAGTTTCAGAAGCAAGGAGGTTTACAAGGGCAACGAGGAATGGGTGGGGGAGAGAAAGCCACCAAATGGATCAATGTGTCAAACTGCTGGCACACTGTAATAGAAATATAGCTTCTTTCTGTGCTGTGATACCATATGATTGGCATGATACTGTTAAAGTAAATTGTGTGGGTGCTTCATAAGACATTGATTTCCTGCTGCCTCCGGGTGCTGGGTTACTGACCTTGTAGAATGATCGGACTGGATTCTGCAGAACTGATAGTCTCAGTGTTTTCAGATAGAAAGCCGATCAGCACTGTAAAGAACAAAAGTTACTGGAAAGTGTTATGCATTCAAGTAATAAGTAGAATCATAATCAATTTTAGACTTTAGATTTGACATAAAAGATATATTTTACAGTTGCTGACATCAAAACTTGTGGCTAAAGGTAAGTATTGCAGGAATGTGAGTTATTCCACCAACTGCATTGTGAACATTACTGGTCATACCCGTTTTTCCCTTTATTTTTTCCTTTTTTTTCCCTTTATTGTTATCTTTAACAGTGCATGAGGAAATCCCTTGATTTGCTTCTGTCTAGGGACTATTATTTAAAGGATAATGAATAGAAAATACTCATATCCCTGGGATGTCAAATGATGATAAAATGAGTGCAGAGGGAGGTAAATGGGAAGGTTATTTGAACATGAAATGAAAACAAAGAAGGCTGGAAACACTCAGCAGGTCAGGGAACATTTGTGGAAAGAGAAACAGTTAATGCTTCAGGCTGAAGTTCCTTCAACAGAACCTCATTTCACCCTTATACCAAATAGGGGAAAGAAGGATAATTAATTATTCTTTGGAGTCTGCCTCTCACACTATACTGGTACTTGTCTCTCCACAGACCTGCCTGACCTGCCAGTGTTTATATTTCAGATTTACAGCACCTGAAGTATCTGATTCTTTGTTTTAGAATGGCGAATGCTGTAGCACAGGAATTGAAGGCTAACATGCATTAAAAAAAGGGAAGATAGTTATATATAGCCATATGATAATGTATATAAAACAGAATGGGGTACAGGACCATCGGAAAATAGCAGGACAATGGGATTCATTCTAGTTTTGCTGAAACTTCAGGAATTTGACTGAGGAACTTTGGAGGTTTGAGGAGGCTATCGAAGTGCAGGTGAAATATGATTTGTAAGGGAATGATGGTGTTCCGGTGTATTCCTGCCTCTGTCCTTGTGAGGGATGGAATTTGGATTTGAGGGAGGTGTAAGCTGGAAGAAAGGCTAGATATGGAATCGTAATGGATCTGCAGCCTAAAGGGAAAAAAAGGCATTACTTTGTGAATTGTGTCTGCACTGCCAATTAAATTGTTTTGTTAGTCATTATTGTTTAACCCTCTATCTCCTCAGAATATTGGCCTCACCTCCCTCGGAGCCACAGAAGAGGAGATTGAAAAGCTTTCCACTGTGAGTTTAATGCATTTGTGCTGCATGAAAACCATATTTCTCCTGATTTTTGTTTTAAAAGAATAAACAATTTAAAAAGAGCACCTAAACATCCATTAATTACCAGCCCAACTATAGACGAGCGGGGTAATTATTCTCTGGAATCTCCCTCTTGCAGCTCTACTGGTTTACTGTGGAGTTTGGGTTGTGCAAGCAAAATGGAGAAGTTAGAGCCTACGGAGCCGGCCTGCTCTCCTCGTATGGTGAACTCATTGTAAGTGAAATCAGAAATAAACATATCTTTATTCATTCCGGATTATTCACTTCAATTTACAAAGAGACTTTTAACTTAAAACTAGTTTTTCAGGTTCTGAATTCTTCCTGCTTTTCCCTCACCACCTCCTCCCCCCCCCCAACCACCTTACACCCTACAACTCAGAATAACTACATGATTTTTAGGGAGACAGATACTCTTCTGGTACCTTGACTCACTTAGCATCTCAAATGCCACCCTGAGCGTTATTTTTTCTTGTCATTATAAAATAATCTTTGATGAGACTGTGAATGAAGGGAAGGATGTATGTGAGGGAGGATTAGTAACTTCCATGTTTTTAGCTCTTTCGTTTGGCAGTGTGCCTGTGCTAACTGTTTCAGGTTCACTCATGATCTCCTTGGGCATTAGGACTCGTGGGAATTCATTTCTCATGCTATGAGGCAGAGCTCCAGGCTTCTCCTGAACTGAGCGTATAGTGCATTAAGGCTAAAGCTGATCATGGTTGAATATCTGCCAAAGCATTCAAACAATAATGTTTGTGGCATTCTAAGTGGGTCGGGGTGTGATGGAGTGCAGGATTATTTAACTGGAGCAGTAATGGACAGAGATCGCTGGTAGGCGAGTGATGAAAGATGAAACAAAATGGTAATTGTTTTATTCTCATCACGTGTACAAAGATGCAGTGATACGCTTGCCTTGTGTTCCGTTCATTTGGATGAAAGCGCAGTCTGTGGGGCTACGGTGCGATAGAAGAGATGTGGCCACACACCAGAGCCGGCTGAACTTTCTACTGCATTGAAACATGGCTTTGATCTCTTATCAATGCTGTCTCAAATGGCCACCAGAGCATTGAGCGTGCACCTCTTACTCTGCAACTCCTGCAGAAATGCTCCCAGCACTACATCCAATAGTTATAGTCCACTACAAATCTCTCAGCAATAATATCCACAATAGCCTTAAACTACTGCCCTGCAGCCACAAATAAACTTCCCCTTATGAAGGAGAGGTGGGCTGGAAGCAGGACAAGCCAGCCACTCAAGAAGTTGGCTGCTGTTGCGGTTGGAGCTTCTCTATGTTCAGTACTTGAGTCATGCTGAAGTTGTGAGTGAACGGGCAGCACACATTTGGTGCATTTCCTTCAACAGGTCAAACAGCCACAGAGTAATTGTGTGTCATGATCCCCATTCCTGCTTCAGGAGCTTTCCAAAATGATCCTTAACAAGTTGGCACCTGGCAAAAATGCTTTTTTTTTTAAGTATGCCAGCTTTGGGGAAGCTGATGAGGAGGGAGAAATAGTTGATTTTTTAAAACTTATAGTACCCATAATTCCTTGAAATGGTTGGAAAATGCAAACAAGTCTTTCTATTCCGGAATGGATGAAGCAAAATTTAAAGCTGACATGGAAATTTGGGTTGACAGGTTTTCAGCAAGCACTGACACTGAATGATTTGTACACAGCATGCCCTGTCTGGTGAACCTGAGTTGAGGGACTTCGACCCTTCAGAAGCTGCGATCCAGCCATATCAGGATCAGACGTACCAGCCAGTGTATTTTGTATCTGAAAGTTTCAGTGATGCTAAAGACAAACTGAGGTAAGACGCTATTGTCAAATGCAACATAGCCAAAACATACACACTTCTACCTCATTGACTCACAAACATGTCTCCCTGCTCACTCACCATCCCCCTATTTCTGGTCAAGATAAGCAATTCAGAGCAGGAGAGAACTAAGAGAGCAAGAAAATCCAAAGGTTACCAAGCTAATTTATAAATACCTGGAAACACACAGCTGTTGTTGGTAAATGAAATGGCTATGAAACTTCAGAATATGCTGCCATGCCAAAGAAACTTCAAAAACTTAAAGATCCAACTGGTTCACCAATGAGGAGGGGAATTTGGCTCACCTGGCGGTCCTCAGTAAGAAATAGCCATCTTGGTATTTTTCTCCGAATTTACCCAGAAAGCTATTCATTTGATTCAATTATCTAGACAACTTCCCTTTTATGATTAAGGTGGAAGAAGTTGAACTGAGGTCTCCATCGGTCAGAGTTGACCGTGGATATTGCTTCCTAGCTGTCTAGATGCGCTAGCCTGGACAGTACGAAATGGAGAGCAAGCTGTTGCTCATGTAGCAAGCACCCCCTCTCCACATATCTGATGAACCCAAAGGAATGGCAGACACCAATACAGTTTGGTACCAGACACATCACAGGAGTTGCCAGTCAACATTGAACTCAATGTAGGACCGCCTTAGGGACTCCACCTCCAGATATTTCGCTCATGGTTTACTCCCATGAGTGGGTGTAGCCACAAGGCAGCAGAGGTTTGAGATCAGAATTTTCCTTCTCCTCGATGAGCTGCCTACCATGGCTGACGAGTCCCATCTGCCCGAAGATACTGGTTTAAGGCACCAGTGACCCACCTTTACCCCTTCTGTCAAGTAGAAATGGTTCAACCAGGCTTAGTAACTAAGCTACACGTGAAGGCCAGAGACTATTTGAGGTGCACACCATTGGGAGCATTTAATAGCTAGTGGGAGATTGTCCTCATCACCACCCCTGGCTATAACAAAATTAATAACCTGCAAGAAGCACTTGTGGGTTATTAGCCTCAGCATTTTTGGATGAGAGACCAAGACTCAGATTTCTGTTCCTCATTGCTATTAAATGAAAGATGGATGTGGGGAGATAATGGGTTATGATGGACTGAATGGTATTCTTTTTATAAAATGTAATTTCATTGGCAAGGTCAATATTCACTTCCCATCCATAACTGTGGTAGTGATAAGCCATCTTCTAGAGCAGCTGCAGTCTTGCTGACACTGATATCTGTAGGGAGCTTAGATCCAGTGACAATGAAGGAATGGTGACGTATTTCCATGTCAGGCTCATGCACGACATGGAGTGGTATTAGTAGATAATGATATTTCCACGTTTCCCTTTTCCTCCTCCCGTGTGGTACAATTGTGAGAAGATTGGGAAACACCACCAAAACATTGAAGACAAATTTCTGCAGTCTACCTCATAGATGGTAAACTCAAGCATCACTGTGCACCAGTAGTGGAGGGAATGAGTGATTGAGATGATGGATGGGGCAAGAGTTAAGTAGTCTGCTTTACCCCAGGTGATGTTGAACTATTTGAGTGTGACTGTGGAGCCAAACATCCAGAAGAATATTTTAACATAGTCCCAACTTGTACCTTGAAGGTAGTAGATAGGTTATAGACAAGAAAGATATTAATGGGTCACTAAATCACTCGGTCTCATACTGTTCCTGTAGACACAATATTAATGTATTTGGACCAGTTTAGTTTTCAGACAATAGTAATCTTGTGGGAGTCAATGGTGGGAAATTCAGGGAGGACTGGTAAAACCATCTACAGGCAAGCTGTATAGACTCTTTCTTGCTTGAGACAATCACTGCGCCGAACTTTCTTGCTCTCCAACTAACGCAACCGTTATCCTCATGCTAAGTTTGATCTCCTGCAGAAAATTTCTCTCTAATATCAATTGACTCTACTACCTAGCCTCTGTGGCTGCTTATTAGACGTGGAACCAAGTGGCTTGAGCAGAAATGAGCTATGCAATTCGTAACCGCAATCAATGATGAGATAATTGGATTTACCCAGCCAGGACATAGCCAGGCAGTTTTCCACATTGTCATGGAAATGTACTAGACTAGTTTGGCCCAAGTTCCAACAATGTTGTCAACAATACTTCTGCTAGTACTCAGAAATGTTTTGCAATATCACATGAAGTGGCTGCTTTTACTCATAGTAAAGATTTAACGAGGAGGCCGAGTTAAATCATCTACCTTGTGCTTTTAGGAAGAGGTAGTTATTTTTTCAGGTTCAAAGATATTTATTATCCATCCCTGATATACACTCAACTGAAAGATATTTTAGGTCCAACATCACATCACAGCTGTATCAAGTAAGGATGGCAGATTTATCTTCCTGATGCATGGGTGTTTTATTTAAGATGATCCAATACTTTTGTGCCTATTGTTAATGAAGTAATCTCTTTTTACACTCCATTTTATTTGCTTGAATCCAGACTCTCTGGCGACTGTAATAAAAATATAAAATTCTAGAACAATCAGCAAGTCAGGAAGTATTTATGGAAAGGAGAATCAGTTAGTGTTTTAGGTCCACAGTCTTTCAGTAGAACAAGGAAAGAGAGGAAAGAAGTTAGTTTTCAGTAACAGAGAAGGAGGGGAAGGGATGGATGGGACAAAAGGAATATATCAGCAAGGGGAGACTCTAAGACCATAAGACTTAGGAGCAGAATTTGGCCATTCAGCCCATCTAGTCTTCTCCATTCCATCATAGCTGATTTATTATCCCTCTCAAACCCATTCTCCTGTCTTTTCCCCACAACATTTGACTCTCTTACTAACCAAGAACCTATCAGCCTTCACTTTAAATATAGTCAATGGCTTGGCCTCCACAGCTGCCTGTGGCAATAAATCCCATAGATTCAGCACCCTCTGGCAAAAGAAATTTCCCTTCATCCATGTTTAAAGAGACGTCCTGAGTCTGAGAGACCAGGTGACTTAGGTAGCAGTCTCAGACAAAGAGGCATAATCTGATTTTAACTGTCAATTAATGACTATATTAAGTTATTTGATCTCCCCTACAGAGAAATTCCCTTTTTTCTGCCTGTCCTTTTCCCACCTTCTCTACTTCTGAAAATTAACTTGTTTTATATTTTCCTGTTCTAATGAAAAATCCGGGACCAGAAGTATTAACTCTTTTAACAGGATTTGCCTGACCTGCTGAGTGGTTCCAACATCTTCTGCTTTTATTTCAGGTTTCCATCATCTGTAATTTTATTTTTTATTTCCCTACTATCATAATGGTTAAATTCAGATCGATAGTTCAGGTGCCTGGCTGCCAGCCAGTAATCTAATCACTACACCTTCATATGCACTTGTATACCCATTATGTAGGGCAAGTTTATGATGTGATCTCATTTCACGAGTAGGGTAGGAGCCATGCATCTGTTTTCTACCTGCAATGTATTCTGCATTGTGCATTTATTGTGTTTATTATGGTAGCTAGTCATGTGGGTGGGGGCATGGTAAAAGCAAAGGGAATAAGTTTCGTATTCATGTTTCATTTAGTTTAGAGCTGGGGACCGGTGGGTGTCATATCTTTTGTTGTTTGCTTAACTTTGCCTAAGTCTGCTTAAGTATGTTTAATATTGCAGGTTTTAATTTCATAAGTTTCATCCCTTCAAGATTGCATGTTTTGCTGGTTGCTAATAAAGGATCAAATACATTTCATTGAATTTTTGGAATAGTATCATTGGATTAATCAGAGGGTGCATCATACAGGATAACAATCCGTGTTAGATCTCCAGCAGCAGCATTCTTTTGTTCAAGTTGCCATTATAAGTCTTTGCTAACAAAAATAGCATACCTATGGATCTTTAATCAAAGAATTCAGCTCATTACATAGTTTAGTATTTTAAATTAGATGATACCTCACCTTGAGATACACTTATTCTGCCTTTTATGTAGCAGGACTTCTAGCATTCCTCAGTGAAACTGGGTTCATGCCTGCACTTCATGGTAATAGCAAAGAAAAGACGTGTGTGGTGGAATGTAATTGCACTGCTAATGGATCTCAGATGATTACTTGTAAATCTGTCCTAGTTAGCTTAGTGGACAGTGCAATGCAATATGATGGCAATTGATCTCATTGGCATAGTCACGGATTTCTATACAGATTGTTAGCATCAATTCACATCTGAGAAAAGTAATTTTTTGACCAAATGATGGAAATGCATATTCAAAATTTCATTTTATAGAAATCTTGTAACGAACATTTATATGGATGATATTAGGAAATGTAGCATCATTGACAATATGATAACAAAAGTAAACTAAGTTTTCGACATAATTAAAAGGATTAAACAGTTTCTAGAACATAGATATATAGAAAATTTACAGCACAATACAGGCCCTTCAGCCCACAAAACTGTACCGAACATGTCAATTCCCAATGTATATATGTAGAACAACACTTACTTTTAAACACAATTGATCACACCTTCAATAAACCGTATAACCACTCAGACACCAATTCCGCCACAATTTTATCCTGAGTTTGCTGTGCAATCTTGTGTATCTTCTTTTCTGTAGGATTTTGAGTGATTGGTGAACTGCACCTGGTAGGTATTATGCAGAATCAAAAACAGTTTTGCTAATCACTATTTCTGATGGAATTGTTGCTTTTCTGTTTATAGAAAGTATGCTGCAAGTATTAAGCGGCCATTTTCAGTGAAATATGACCCATTTACCAAGACCATAGACGTATTGGACAATCCTCAGAAAATCAGGAAGTCGTTGGACGATCTGAAGGATGAACTGAAGATGCTGGCTGATGCATTAGATATATTATCCTAACCTTCAGTTGCACATCCATCATAGAATGCTCCTGTGCTTTCTATACTGCTGCAGCATTGTAAGCTTCAATTGTGAGTCAAGATTTTTAGCTTTCACTTTGGTGTGACATTGTATGTTGTACTAATATATAGATAAAACAAATAGAGACTGTGTTTCACAGCTACTGCTGGGTGGATTTGTTTATTTTTGGATTTTCAAGAGCGCAATACTAGAGACAATATGTGAATACAGGTGTGTGTGTGTGTGTGTGTGTGTGTGTGTGTGTGTGTGTGTGTGTGTGTGTGTGTGTGTGTGTGTGTGTGTGTGTGTGTGTGTGTGTGTGTGTGTGTGTGTGTGTGTGTATACACGGTTGGTGGATGAGTAGTTGGGGGGATGAGAGCGACGGTGGGTCTTTATAGTTCAATGCTAACATAGATTTGTGGAATGGGAGAGGGTGATCATGGCCAATGGCGGTATGAACTTGGTCATTAGGACATTACGAATTGGACTTAGAAAATGTCTGAAATTTGTTTAATATGTGCAGAATGTAAAATAAGGTACAGATGCTCTTTTGGCCTGTTTTGCTCCAATGAACGAGACTGATTTCATTCCCAACCTGGTTTCTACTCATGAAGGAACTTTGCTCGAATGAGTATGGTTCTATTTTTGTTTGTGCTTTATCTTCTTTCCTTCCAAGGTCATTGATAGAAACCACCACTCCTGAAGATGGTAGATATTGATATGACTATTGAATGTGGAACACACTTCATAGTCAAGATGGTCAGCTGCACAGAGATAATATTGAAGATTTTATTACAGTGTTATGTTCATTGACATTCAGGCAATTTGACCATCAAGATCCACATGCCTCTTCTAACTGCTCCAATAAAACTACCAGAGCATGTAGAAACTGCACAGGGATGTTGTGATGCCTGTTTGTGTATTGTTGGAATGTGCAGTGGGGTGAAGAGAGAAGGAACCTGGAGCAGATAATTTTTCCAAGCATAAAGATTAGGCATTGGGAATAGGGAAAATGCAATAATATAGAAAACGTAGCACACATTTCCCTCAGTGGAGAATAAAGGTTGGAACCTTATCCAAATCAGAGATCCTTGCAGCTTTGCAGCCTGTTGATCTTACAATTATTCTTTGAGAAAGCATTTCAGTTCATCCCACTCTCCATTCACTTGCCTTAATTCTGTAAATTAATCATCTTCAAATAATACATTATTTGATTTTTGAAAGCTCTCATGGAATCTATTTGTATCCAGTGTTCTGCTCCAGGTCTCCACGTGGAAACTTCTCTTCTTGCCCCTGATGACAGTTAATTTAAGCGTCAGCCCAGGTTTGAAGAAAGAATTTCTTTCCTTTCTGAACTGACAAATCACTTACCATTTTGAATAACTTGATTAGCCTTCCCCTCGATCTTCTTCATATATATTGGAAAGTAATTTCTGTTTCTCTGACCTGTTTGTAAGCAAATCTCTTCAGTCTGGTATCATCCTGGTAAATCCCAACACCCTCCCTGAAATGTAGTACCCAGAGTTGCAGACTTTACTTCAGCTGAAGCCTAACCAATAGTTTATGATAGTTTAGAAAGAATAGACCACCCAAGCAGACCAAGCTAATCTTTGTGCTCCATTTTAACATAACATCCTTGTTTTTGTATTCAGCTCCCTTATTTACAAAGCCAAATATTTAAACCCTTTCTTAATTGCCTTATCAAATTATGCTCCAGCATACGGATATTTATAACATGTGTCTCAACCTTCCCTTGCACTCAACTTCTCCTTAATAAAGCATCATTGTGCCACCTCTCCATTCTGTTCTTTGGAAGTGTACATCTAATGTGTCTTTGTCCCTTGGGTTGTCTTTGTCCTACAGCTGCATCATTCACAAATCTGCCAGTGTACAGCAAGACTCCCTGTCGATCCAGCTTATACTTGTCTATGTCACCAAGTTCAGCATCAAGTGTAAACCTCAAACTGTACTCCTTAAACAGAAGTCCATATTGTTTATCCAGAGCAAGAAATGCAAGAGCCTTTACACTAGTTTGCATCTGATAATGACCCTTGGGGAACACTAGTTCATACTTTTCCCCAGTCAGAGAAATGTTTAGTCACTCTGCTACACACCCTGGGCCAATTGTACACCTAAGTCATCAATGTCCCTTTAATACCACACGTATCTATTTTCTGAGCAAGCATGCACTACCTTCATCAATCCTCTGTTATTTCAACAAATGATCAAACATGGTTTTCTTTTAACATATCCAGCTGTCTCTTACTACCTCGTACTTCTCCAGGTGGTAGTTCGTTTTGTCATTTAGAAGGCATTAGTTTCCATGTACATAGTTTAAACAAAGCTTCCTTCGTTAATTTTGGAAATCATTGGAAAATAAACTTACTTCCTCTGCTCTGCTGGTCTATTACCCTTACAGTCAAGCATTCTTCAGTCTGTGCATTCTCATCAACAAGCTGGTCATCCGTCAAATTGACCTTTACTGTACTCTTCCATGTATTATGTGGCAATGGTCAAAGTCCTTGTCTAACCCAGAACTCATCAGCAATTGAAATGGAATGTTGTCTTTGCTCTGTTAATGTAATAAACACTGTCTTGAATGGAAAAAAAACACATTTTGTACTGCGTTGCCTCTGTGGGTGTGTTGAAGTAGGCTCACACGAAAGTATTTCGAATATATTCATGTGAGCAACTTAGAAGATAGTTTGGGTATGAAACCTGTTCATGCTATTAGATGTAGGTTCCATGCAAAAGACTTTACATATGTATTTTTCAAACTTTATGCTCTGACACTAAACTCTCACTGTCTCCCAAACTCACAAAATGCAATCTTCAAGGACACAAGTGTGGTGCCAAGTCTGGACCATGCCCATATTTTTACTGAAGAGCTTTCGCAGAAATAAAAAAACAGAAAGTGAACAAAGGCATGCAATGGACTGGGTTATTTAACATTTATTTAAGGCCATATTTCATCAGAGTAGAAATGTCCAATCAATGACAGGTCATTGATTTGAAATGTTTACACATTATCTCTCTCCATAGATGCCGCTGACCTGCCAAGTATTTCCAGCATTTTCTGCTGCATTTCAAATCTGCAAAAGATATTTGTTTATCCTGAATCAGATTCATTCGAAATAAACTTCAAAGGCTACTGCATCCTATTACATCAATAACCATCCCAAATTTCTCTGATGCCACAGAATCAGGAAATATTGTCAAGGAAGTTGTGGCAAGTTTCTACCGTCCACCCAGTAATTGGTGTACACGAAGAATTCTATTAGCAGGCATATACAAAACTGAATCTAAGTCCATTTGAAATGGGTCAAGTCACATCAAGGTGCAGCATTGATAGCTTTTTTTGCCAGGCAGAACACTTAACACATACAGGGTAATGAACAAGTTCTGTTTGTACAGACATCCACAAGTTGATTTTCTCCAAAAAGATGGCATGACATGGTAACCACACTTCCACAGTATTACAGTGTTAGGAATGGTACGATGGTATGAAAAGAACATAAGACTGATAAGGGAGAACATAGCTAAAAGTGAAGAGGGAGTCAGAGGAAATTAGCTTTGCTAATTATTGGACGAAAGTATGTGCATACATTGGAATTATGAATTTAATATTATTTTAGGAGCTGGTTCATTGTCTGTAATTGGGGAATGGCCTGTATAATGTCTTCAAACTCCTGCTGCAGACTGCCGTTTTCCAATTCATTTCAGTGTCATAGAGATACTCCACGTGATCTCAAGTGCAACAGGGTCACAACACTTACGAGGAAACTGGAGGCTGGATTTTGCACACTTTTGGTCAGCTAAATGTCACAGAGGGTTCAGCTTTAAAACTCAATTGGGGATCTACAAAAACATTTGCTGACTTGGTGAAATAGAGTATTCTTTCTCATCCTCTCTTTAGACACAAAGAATGATTTGCATGCCTCCCAACAGCAGCTGCCTGAAGGGCTTACAGCTGCTGCATTATTGGGGATCATAAGAAATGTGTCACGGCCTTAAAGTACACATTGCGTAGTGAAGGGAGGATGTGTCTTCACTTGCCTGGCCACACCTTGCAGTCACCCCCTGACATTCACAGGGCCCTGGGGGTGGGGGTGATGATTCAGGAGAAATCACAATGGTTACTGTGCTGTGAAAGCACACGCACACACACACACACACACACACACACACACACACACACACACACACACACACACACACACACACACACACACACACACTTCAGTACATGGGAAAATCAGTGATTAATAAGATTGGTTGAATCCATGCATCCATGTATAAAATATGTCTCAGAGAGGACTCTTTTATCAATGTAGTCTTGGCAACATGATGCATGAACTGTTAGTTTTTGATGTTCAGTGAGAAATGCAAGTCACAAGTTGTGCTAACTTAATTTATTAATAAAGGAGTGGGCATCATCGATGTTCATGACATCATTATGTGTGTGAATAATATAGCAGAGTTAGCTCTTACACTATCTAGAACTGCCTGGTCCAATTTCCCAATAGGCAGGACATCAAATGAATGTCATTGAGTTAAAGCATACACAAAGTAATTTCTATCTGCATAGTAATGGGTATAAATTTGTCTAATTTCTTGGCAAGATATGTCTAAACATACAGTATAGCTAAACTGATGAATTAATAATAGAACAAATTATTGCCCTTGAAGATTATGGAATTGAAAAACTTACTGATTTAATCAATGACGTTTATGAAACTGGAATAATACCAGAAGAGATGAAAAAGATCAGTGTTTATTACTCTTCCTAAGAAACCTGGAGCAAAAGAATGTGAATTACATAGAGCCATAAGTTTAAAGAGTTATATCACTATGATACTTCTAAGAATTTTGATGACAAGAGCTAAAAGTAAGATACAAGCCAAAATAGGTAAAGAACAATGTGGTTTGTGAAAGACTAAGGTACAAGAAACACCATATTGATTTTAAGGATACTATCAGAATGAGCTATTCAAGTGCAAAAAGATTTGTTTGTTTTATTGACTACACAAAAGCATTTGATAAAATGAAGCACAATAAGTTATTTGAAATACTACAGTAAACTCTAGATCTAGATTCGAAAGACCTCTGCCTAATCAGAAATCTGTACTGGGAACAAAGTGCCGCTGTAAGAATAGATGGAGAAGTGAGTCAGTTTACGAAAATCCAGAGATGCATTAGACAAGAGTGTGTTTTCTCCCCTGATTTGTTTAATGTGTACAGTGAAACAATATTACAAAAAATAAGAGACATCTTGGGAATCAAAGTTGGCGATGAAAACATCAATAATTTCAGATATGCAGATGACACTGTGTTAATTGCAAGTACGGAAGAAGAACTACAAAACTTAATTGATATAGTTGTTGAAGAAAGTGCAAAAATGGGTCTGTCTATCAATTGCAAAAGGACAAAATGTATGGTGATATCCAAAAAGGAGAATCCTATCTGCAGGCTGAGAATAAACGGGGAAGACATAAAACAAGTACAGAACTTTTGGTACTTAGGAAGCTGGGTGACATCAGATGGCAGGTGTAACATGGACATCAAAAGAAGGATAGGAATGGCAAAAGACACCTTTAAGAGAATGAAGAGTATACTGACCAACACTAAACTAGGCATGACAACCTGCCTCAGAGAACTGAAATGTTACGTTTATCCAGTTATGTTATATGGCTCAGAATGTTGGACAATATCTAGTAACATGAGGAAATGAATTGAAGCAGCAGAGATGTGGTTTTTGAGGAGGATGCAAAGAATATCATGGATGAAACGAATATCTAATGAGGATGTCATGAACAGAGCAAGCACAAAAAGAGAAATAATGTATGAGATCATGAAAAGGCAACGTAACTTCATTGGACATGTGATTAGGAATGAGGAGTTAGAATGCATGGTAATTATGGGAAAGATTGAAAGGAAGAAAGCAAAAGAAAGGCAAAGATAAATGATGATGGAGACAGGAGCCAGAGAACTGGAAATGAATACCAATGAATTGATCCACTTGACCTGAAACAGGAGTGTGTGGGCCATGGCAGTCAAAGCTCAAACTGGGCATGGTACCTGATGATGATGCTGATAGCTAAACTACAAATAACATCCAGTACATAAATCTCTCCAATCCAGAAAATAACATGGAAATTTGCCAAAAGCATAGGAGTAAAATGAGGGTGTTTCTATGAATTAGAAAGATGTTAATCTCTACACAAAGTGATGACATTTTAGTTACTCCTGTTTAGATAATAATACTAAATGAAGAAAGATTCCTAATGACTTCAATATAATTCCTGCCGTTATTGTCAGCCTTAATATGACAAATCCAATTAAACTTGCAAACAGCAAATTCCATGTGACTCAACGTCAGAAAATGAAACCTGTAGGAATACCCCCAGCCAGAGCTGATAGTTCCTTTCATTACCGCCTCCCTGAATCCCAGCCCTTTCCTAGAGCATGCCGAGAGCAGTGATTATAAAAGGGAGTGGCAGTACTGAGAGATCAGATGCTGTCAGGCCAATCAGCTGTCACGCGATCACCTGTGAGTTTTGCAATACTAAGAAATGAGGTCATCATTGCTACAAGACATGAGGTTTTTAAGCAGTTATCTATTGTGTTAAAGTGGTTACTTCAAAAGAATGGAGACTCTTTGGGACATTCAACCCTCATCTCTTGGGCATGGAGAACATCCGAATGAATTACATCTGGGGGGGTATCCCATTGTCAAACATCGTAATGCACAATACACCACTACCACAATATTATTTGGGGTAGTACATCACAGCTATACTCACTGGCTGGTACCACAGTCCATCATTACAAACACTTTGTGCTATGGGACGATATGTCAGTTGATCTAATGGAACAATACCTTCACAATTCTGGCATAGTCATACAGTCACAAAGTATGGAAGTAGACCCATCGGCCCAACCAAAATGCCGATATTCCCATGTTTGCCCAATATTCGTTTTAGTCCTTCCTGTCCATGTTCTTGCCTAAATGTCTTTTAAGCGTTGTTATTAACCTGCCTGAATTACTTCCTCTGGCAGCTTTTGCCATACATGCAACACCCTCTGTGTGAAGAAGTTCCCCCTCAGGCCTCTTCTAAATCTTTCCCCTCACTCGATGAAAGTGATTGATGCTGGCATCCAAGATAGTGTTTCACAACTGGATCTCTATTAAGATTGGCATCAATCTCTGGCAGAATACATTATTTCATATGGCACAACACCGCTGGCATCTCATTTCGCAGAGTGCACTACTGCTGGGTCTGTAAAATGTAACTACTACCCTTCACTCCAGTTCTTAGGGCTCCAAGTTTCCTGATATGGCCAAGAGGAACATGGGCAGGCTCTGCTGCAGGTGGAGATGTAGGTGCTCGATAAGGATGAGAGTTTGTGAAATGGTGTGTTCCTTCCATCATTTATGCATGCTGGAATTTCATGTGCTCCTTCTCTATGGAGTTGAAGTTCTTTGTGCGATCCCAAAGAGTCCCTCTTCATCATGAGTTTAGGAGGTGTGGAATACTTGCCAGTCAGTGCGATGTTACAATTTTCCAAGTAAGTGTTGAGAAGGTCCTTGAATTGTTTTCTTCGGCTTAGAATATCTGTTTCAGGATCCAGTGTTGGATGTGACATTGAACGTAATAAGGGCTCAATGGTCCAGTAAAGGACACTGACATTGGTTCAGTTACCCTCGCCAATGGAAAAGTTTGTAGAGGCGGTATTGACCCTGTAGGCCGTCTTGTCATCATCTCTGATCAGGCCAACCACCATGCAAACTTGATTGTGGAATTAGAACCTGTACAGGAAATCAAGTCATAGGTGAAAAGGGAGTACAGATGAGGGCCCAGCACACAGAAAACCAATTATTCATTAAGTCTACATTGAGTCTGTATCGAGGAGTTAAAAGGCTGACTATAGACAAAATGGAATGAGGTATTAAAGCAGCCGTCCAAAAGGAAACTGAAGTTATACTGGTAGGTAGGACCAAAATGTTCCATTAAGCAAGTCAACTTTGCCCTGAAAGTTGTATAATGAACAGTGAGAATGTTATTGGAGAATTCATTACAGATTTGAGGATCTTAAATTCTTACATTAATAGAGCATCTTATACATCCCAAAATGCCAAAAGGTGTTACAACTAGTGGAGTACTTGTGAAGTGTGGTTGATGCTGGAACTTGCAGCTGTTATGTCCCACAAACTTATTTGGAGATTGTTAGGAGGTAAATATTGGCAAGGACACCACAAGAATTCATTGTCCTTTCTCTGGTGTGGATCTTTTACATCCCACTTGAGAGTTTAGACAGGGTCTCAGGTTGATGTCACTTCTAAAAGACATGGCAAAACATGGGTTGTTGCTCAGAAATGAGAAAGCAGTCACTGAAGGCTGGCAGTGGAAGACAGTAACCTAACTGATGGCCAGTGATGGAGAGAATACGAGTGAACTTTGCCACTGGCTAGGTTCACCCAGCTTTTTCTGTTACATGTCATGAATCATACCGGAAAGGAGGCAGGGGAGGGTCAGCTGAAAAGTAGGGCAGTAGAAAAACAAACCGGACCATCCCGAAAGAAGATAAGAAGACAAGGAAATATGTTAGTAAGCTGAAAGAAAATATTTCCTGGTCAGAATACTGAGAAATGGAATGTTGAGCTCCAAAACTAACCAGAAAACTAACATAGCATAACATTTGTTAGATTGGCACAACATTGTGGGCTGGATGTCCTGCTCCTGCATTGTACTATTCTCTTTTCTATGATCTAAGCCCTTTGTGAAGTACGAGGGTTCTCATTTGAGATGGTAAATTACACTTCTGATGTGCAGATACTGGGGACGTCTAATCTAAAGATGCTCTGACACTTGGTTCACAATACATTCTCATATCAACTGAAAAAGACAGCAGGCTAAATGCATCAGAGCATTGTAAAGCTCAACGGACCAAGAATGATTAAATCCTTTGTGAAAAAAGGGTGTAAATGTTCATCCTTACCTACGTTTTTGCTTTCAGCAGCTGACAAGAGTTGCAATTGAATTTCTAATTTTTCCTGTTGCCTGCTGGTTAGGAATACACGTTTGCACCAGTAGAGGGAGCTGTCAGCAAGGGTTAGCTTTAGCCAATTGTAGAAAAATGAATTACTGCATCAAGACCAGGTTCTGTTACATAGCGCAATATGCACACCCTTCATTTTATACCTCTTCTAAAACAATGAAGTACAAGTTCATAAAAATACTTTGACTAATATTATCAATAGTAACCAAGGATATACCAATGCTTGCTCATTGTAGTTACCAAGTGGTAAAAATACACTTTGTTCAAAAAATATTTTAAAAATTTGCAAAAAATGTTAAGAACTCTTGATAGGAATTCTTTCCTGATCAGTAGCACCTCATGTGTTGCAGAGTGGTGACGCATCATGTACTCACCCTCCAGAATTCATTCCATTGAAATCACCATTAACCTACTGTTATGACAGTGTTGCCTGGCAATAGTGATAAAATTACATTGAGGAAAGGAGCCAAGTCTGTGAGTACTGTCAAAGACCTTGCTAGATATCCCATGTTGGAATTTGGTCTGCCCCATTAGCAGTTTATCCAGTATGGTTTCTGTAGCCATCCTGATAGAATTCTGGAAGATATGAAGATATCAACATCTTGGAAAAACACAGACTATCAAGTCATTCTCATATAGCTGTTGAAGATTCCTGATGTGTGTGGTCACTTCTACAATATTTCCTATATTGCAGCAGTGAATGCAGGTTTAAAGCATTTTACAGAATCACCAAGTAATTACTGGATGTAATTATGCCGTTCCATATTAACTCCATTCAAGACCAACCTATCTCATTGCATTGCCTTGTCCTCTCCCCACAGCTCTGCAAAATATATCCTTTCAGACATGTGTCCTTCTTCTTTCTGGAGGTTAGAGTTAAATCTACCTACACAACTATCCCTGTCTATGTGTTGTAGATCCCAAACCACTCACTGAGTAATGAATATTTTCTTCATATTTCTTTCAGTTCTTTTGCCAGTCATCTTCATTTAATGTCCCCCTGTTTCTCGACCTTTCTGGCAATGGAAGCAGATATTTTCTACCTATGCTCTCTATATCCTCCACGATTGTAAATACCTTTATCAAATGCCTTTACAACCTGTTCTTTGCCAAGGAGAGTAAGTTCATCTTCTCTAAGCTGTCAACATAAATGAAGTCATTCATAAATGGAATAATTTCGAGTTCAAGATCAAGTTTATTGTCATCTGATTATACATACGTACAATGAAACAAAGCAATGTTCCTCTAGATCACAGTGTGTTCACACAACATGTATCATACACAGCGCAAAATATTACCACAAATAAATTAATAAAATATAATTCAAAGTGCATGTAGTGCACAGCACAGGTAAATAGTAAGGAATAAACAGTACAGTAAAGTGCTCACTGTCCTAGTATCAAGACCTCAGTGGTGGCAGGGTATTCATTAGTCTCTCAGCCTGAGGGAAGAAGCTGTGACCCAGTCTGTCAGCTCTATTCCTGATGATCCTGTACCTTCATCCTGATGGCACTGAGTCAAAGAGATTGTGGGATAGGTGGTAGGGATGCTAAACAATGCTTTGAACCCTTCATATACAAAGCTCTCTGCAAATGTCACAAAAAGGGGGAGGGAGACCCCAGTGATCTTCTTGCTGGTTTTTACTGTCCTCTGTAGGGTATTGTGGCCCAATACCTTGCAGCTTCCACACCACAAAAGAGGCAGACAGACAGGACACTTTTGATGAATGCTGTCAATGTGTTGCGAGTCCAGGTTAGATCATCCGTTATGTGCATACCAAGGGACTTTGTGCTCTTCACTTTTTCCACGACAGAGCCATTGATTTGCAATGGAGAGTAGTCATCCTATGCCTTCCTGAAGTCCACAATCATCTCCTTTGTCCTGTCCATGTTGAGATTCAGCTTGTTGTTCTCGTGCCATTTGACAAACCTCTCCACCTCCTCTCTGTATGCCAAATCATCACTGTTGCTGATGAGACCAACCATTGTTGTATCATCAGCAAACTTGATGATGGGGTTTGAGTTGGATCTGGCAGTTCAGTCGTGGATTACCAGCATGAACAGCAGTGGACAGAACACACAGCCCTAGGGGGCACCAGTGCTCAGTGTAATGGAGCTTGAGATGTTGCTGCTAACTCGCACTGACTGAAGTCTTTCCGTCAAGAAGTCCAAGATCCAGTTACAGTGAGGGGTGTTGAGTCCTATCGGGGACAGTTTACCCACCTGCCTTTGAGGGATGATTTTGTTAAGCACAGAGCTAAAATTGTTGAACAATAACTTGGCATATGAGGCATCTTTTTCTAAGGATAGAGAGGAGGGCTGAGGCTATGGCATCATCAATGGACTGGTTTGAGTGGTAGGCAAGCTGGGAAGGGTCTAATATAGCTGGAAGGTGGGATTTTATACGATCTATGACCAATCACTCAAAGCCCTTCATGATTGTTGAGGTCTGTGCCACTGGGAGATAATAGTTTAGGTCAGTTATCGTCACTCTTGTAGGTACCAGAGTGATGGTAGCAGCCTCGAAGCTTGCAGGGACTGAGGACTATTGCAAAGCGATACTAAAAATTAAAGACCTCTGTCAGCTGTGCTGCACAATCCCTCAGCACCCAACCACGTAAGATGTCCGGCCCCGCACTTTGCATGGGTTTACCCTGGCATGAATCCTCCTCAACTCGGCCCTGACCAGACAGAGTGCCTGCTCCTCTGGGGAAGACAGGCCTTTCTTCAATGGCACATCATGAATTTGAATAAGTGCCTTCTGGGTCCTTACTTAAGCTTCAACATTTTTTCTAACATCTGACACTTAGATCTTCAGAGACTATGAAGTGCGTTGGGAATTATGAAAGATGCTAAATAAATGCTCTTTACAAGGAAGGTACATTGACCATTGAATTTTTTTTATTCATCATCCAGATTGTCTGGTAAGATATTAAAGCAGGTTAAGAATACCTTTCCAGCATCATCTGTCTCCTTGAATTATCAAGATCCTGACATTCTAAACATGGAGATGAGGACACAATGTACAGAAGAACAGAATATTTTGCCTTTGTTAACACTACATCATTGTCAGCTCCAGCTCTCTAGATGCCATTATGCAGGCAGATGTTGTACCTGACACACTGATTTAACAGCCATTATAGTTTTACAAAAGAGTAGATAGATAGATAGATAGATAGATAGATAGATAGATAGATAGATAGATAGATAGATAGATAGATAGATACTTTATTCATCCCCATGGGGAAATTCAACTTTTTTTCCAATGTCCCATACACTTGTTGTAGCAAAACTAATTACATACAATACTTAACTCAGTAAAAAATATGATATGCATCTAAATCACTATCTCAAAAAGCATTAATAATAGCTTTTAAAAAGTTCTTAAGTCCTGGCGGTAGAATTGTAAAGCCTAATGGCATTGGGGAGTATTGACCTCTTCATCCTGTCTGAGGAGCATTGCATCGATAGTAACCTGTCGCTGAAACTGCTTCTCTGTCTCTGGATGGTGCTATGTAGAGGATGTTCAGAGTTATCCATAATTGACCGTAGCCTACTCAGCGCCCTTCGCTCAGCTACCGATGTTAAACTCTCCAGTACTTTGCCCACGACAGAGCCCGCCTTCCTTACCAGCTTATTAAGACGTGAGGCGTCCCTCTTCTTAATGCTTCCTCCCCAACACGCCACCACAAAGAAGAGGGCGCTCTCCACAACTGACCTATAGAACATCTTCAGCATCTCACTACAGACATTGAATGACGCCAACCTTCTTAGGAAGTACAGTCGACTCTGTGCCTTCCTACTATTTCAGATCACACAATGCTAAAATATCCTTTAGACTGACTCACGCATGTTGGAGAACCTCCTACCTTCTCCTGATAAAGTAATTCCTCTTCATCCATTGCTCTTCTAACACACCTATTATAATTCATTTAAATTGCCTTCTGGTCCACCAGTACTTGAAAATTCAAATCCTTTTCTGTTGTCTCCTTGTCCACCCTCACTCCCCTCTTGTTCACCCTCACTCCCCTCTTGTCCACCCTCACTCCCCTCTTGTCCACCCTCACTCCCCTCTTGTTCTCTCTCACTCTCTAATCTGTACTACTTTGCAGCATCCTAGCACCTGCCCCTGTTGCCCAAACACTCAACCAATCATCTTTTGCCCTGAGTGGCCTTAGCAGTTCCCCTGCTTTTACCCCGCCAATCCCAGCTGTACTTTCTCATTGTTTGGAATTAACTTCCTAAGCTCTTCCATATCTCTTTTAAAGAACTGTGCAAAACCCAGTTCTTTTATCAAGTTTAACGTCAATCTTCATCACTCCTTCTATTTGCACAGTTCATGCATTCTTGCTGGGAAGCGACATTGAATACCTCCCAACTATATAAAAGAGGCTTTTCTGCATTGTAACATGATCCCAATGTATAGAACTGACAATGGCATTTGCCTATACAGCTGCAGTCAATATGTTCCAAAAACAGTTCAGATTGTGAAACAATTTGAAGGAAAAGCCCTTTGATGGTAAGCTCCAGCACCTGAAATATAGCCTTTCCCAGACATGCATGTATAATAGAGATGAATTTAAAAATGCATGCAGAATGACTTATGGAGTCAAAAAGTTGTACAACAAGGAGAAAGATCCTTCAGCCCCTCACCTCCATGTCGGTCATTTGTCCATCATCACTAATCCCATTGATCCATGTTAGGACAAAACCCTTTTATGAATTGCCTATTTAACTGCCTGCCTATTAAACATAAGGATTCTATCAGACTATGCTGCCTCCGGCGACAGTGTGTTTCAGATGTTAACCATTCTCTGTGTTAAAAACATAACAATTCAAATCCCTTTTAGAACTTCTACATCCTCTCTTAAACCTATTCCCGCTTTTTTATGATATCCCTAAAATGGGGTAAAGATTTTGACCACCTACCCTGCCAATGCCTCTCATAATCTTGAATACTTCTATCCGGCCACCTTTTAGCATCCTTGCTCCAGGGAAAGCAAGCCCAGGGTATCCAAACTCTCTCTTTAAAAGAAGTCCTGCATTCCAATCAACATCCTAGTGAATCTACTCCTTCTATTTGTGCAGTTCATGCATTCTTGCTGGGAAGCAACATTGAATACGTCCCAACGATATAAAAGAGACTTTTGCTGTGTTGTACATGATCCCAATGTATAGAACTCTCCCTGATGCAACCACATCCTTTCTATAGTGCAGTGGCCAGAATTGCACACGATATCCCAAGTGCAGTCTAAACAGTGTTTAGTAAAGTTGATATATAGTGTCCCAATGCTTATGTTCTTTATATTGTGCACCTCATATTACGACCTATACTGAAACACATATGTGTATGGCTAAAACAGTGACATTACAATTAGGGCCCCTTATTGAAGCTAACATCTGACCTCTTCCATTGCCAATGCGAGACGTTCATGCATTTCACCAAAGGAGAGATGTGTATAAAATTATACAATTACTTCTCAATAAAGTTTAAAAGGCAAAAGTCTTGATCTTTTTTGATTTACTTTGTTTCCCAACTGACAGCACATGTCTGCCATTGTTGGAGTGGGCTAGGGTGAGAGTGAGAGGCTTTGGCTCAACAAGCTTTGGCAAGAACAGGTTTCAGTAAGCACAGGCTGCGGTTCTAAGATTTTATTAAGTTTTTTCTTCCTTCTTTGTACATAGTGAATTCACTGTGAATGGGTCCCAAGTTAGTGGTATGTTCTTTGCCAGAAATGTGGGGACTCTGGGAGACCTCCAGTCTCCCTGATAACTACATCTGCATGAAGTGCATCGAGTTGCAGCTCCTTAGGGACAATGTTAAGCTCGATGACTTTCGGCTCGTATGGGAGAATGAGGAGGTGATAGTTAGGAACTACAGGGAGGTAGTCACCTCTGGGTAACAGGAGGCAGGTGCCTGGGTGACTGTCAGGAGATCGAAAGGGAATGGACAAGCAGTGTAAAGTACTCCTGTGGCCATTCCCCTCAATAATAAAAATACCACTTTGGATAAAATTGAGGGGGAGGGGGTTGACCTACTGGGGGTAACCATAGCAACCGAGTCTCTGGCATTGAGTCCAGTTCTGTGGCTCAGAAGAGAAGGAGGGAGAAGAGGAGTTTAATAGTGATAGGGGATTCCATAGTTAGTGGGTCATAGTATAAAGAATTAGATTTATGATCTCGTAGCACAGTTAGCAATTGGCAGGTATGATGTTCTGGGCATCATTGAGTCATGGCTGAATGAAGATCATAGGTGGGAGCTATCTAAGGAGCTGTTGTATTGATAGGACAGGTAGGTAGGTAGAGGGAGTGGGGTGACTCTGTATGTAAAAAATGAAATCAAATCCTTAGAAAGAGGTGTCATAGCATCTGAAGATGTAAAATCCTTGTGGTTAGAATTAAGAAACTGCAAGGGTTAAAAAAGACCTGATGGGTGATATGGTCAGGCCCCTGAACAGTAGGCAGAATGTAGAATACAGACTGGGAAAATCAGATCAGCGCTGGATTCCAAGAGAAGGTGTCAGTAATATGCCTATGAGACGCCTTTTTAGAGCAGATTGTGGTTGAGCCCACTAGGGGAACAGTAATTCTGGATTGGGTATTGTGTAATGAAACAGATTTGATTAGGGAGCTTAAAGTAAAGGAACCCTTGGGAAGCAGTGATCATAATATGATAGAATTCACCCTGCAGTTTGAGAGGGAAAAGATAAATTCAGATGTAACAGTATTACAGTGAAGTAAAGGGAGATACAGAAGCATGAGTGATGAGTTAGCCAAAGTTTATTGGAAGGGAAAACTAGCAGGGATGATAGCAGAGCAGCACTGACTAGAGTTTCTGGGGGCAAATTGGAAGGCACAGGATAGATACACCCTAAAGATGAAGGATTATTTTAAAGGAAGGATGGGGCAACTGTGGCTGACAAATGATATCAAAGAGATCTTGAAAGGAAAAGAGAGGGCAAAAATATAGCAAAAATTAGAAAGGATAAGTTAAAGGATTGTGACGCTTTTATTTTAAAAATCTATAAGGAAAGAAAAGATGAAAAGATTATAAGCTAGCCAATAATAGAAAAGAGAATACAAAAAAAAAATTCAGATGAATGAAGACTAAAAGAGAGATGTGTGTGGAGATGGTGGAAAATGATGCTGGAAAGTTAGTAATGGGGGAGAAAGAAATGGTGGAAAAACTTAGTAAGTACTTTGCAACAATCTTCTCTGCTGAAGACATTAGCAGTATGCCAGAATTTCAAGTGTCAAAGGGCAGAAATGAGTGCAGTTGCTATTGTTAAGGAGAAGATGCTTGGGAAGCTGAAAGATGTGAAGGTACTGTAGATAAGTCATCTGGACCAGATAGAGTCCACCAGGGGAACCCTTTGGTGCTGAAAGAGGTAGCTGAAGAGATTGTGGAAGCACTATTAATGATACTTCAAGAATCACTAGATTCTGGACTGATTCTGGAGGACTGGAAATTGCATATGTCACTCACTCTTTAAGAAGGAAGGGAGGTAGAAGAAAGGAAATCATGAGCCAATTAGCTTGTCTTCAGTAGTTGGGAAGATTTTGGAGTCCATTCTTAAGGTTAAGGTTTTGGGGTACTTGGAGACGTATGATAAAATAGGACAAAGTCAGTATGGTGTCAAAGGGAAATCTTGCTTGACAAATCTATTGGAATTCTTTGAGGAAATAACTGACAGGATAGACAAAGGAGAGTCAGAGGATGTTGTTCAATTAGACTTTTAGAAGGTCTTTGACAAGGTGCCACACATGAGGCTGCTTAACAAAATAAGAATCCATGGTATTACAGGAAAGATACCAGCATGGATCGAAGACTGGTTGATGGCAGGTGGCAAAGAGTGGGAATAAAGGAAGACAGGCTGTTGGGATCTGGGGCGACATTCGATTTCACTCATTCTCCATAATGATCACTTCTCTCTCCAGGGAGCTGAGGTTATGAGGACTGCCCCAGCTATTTTACTCCATGCCCTCCAATATGATGAACTGATAGACGAGGCCTTGGGTCTATTCCAGGCTACTCCGAGGATTGGATCTGCGGACTCAATCTTGGTTCGGAATATCGTTGCTCACTTCAATTGTTTGCATGAGTTGTGTTCTTTCTTTCTCTTGCACATCGGGTGTTGGTCTTTTTATTTTTATTCTTTTTTTACTTGGTTTCTTTCATGTTTATTGCTTTATGGCTACCTGTGAGCAAACAAATCCCAAGTGTATAACTTATACATTCTTTGATAAATAAGTGTACTTGAATCTTGAATCTTGATTATTGAATCTTTTCTGGTTAGCTGCCAGTGTTGGTGTTGGGACCATTTTTATTATATGTCAATGAGTTAGATGACAGAGTTGATGGCGTTGTGGCTAAGTTTGCAGCTGATATATACATTGATGTAGGGTACAGAGTGTGTTGAGGAAGCAGGGGATCTGCAGAAGACTTAGATAAGGAGAATGGGCAAAGAAGTGGCAGATGGAATATAATGGAGGAAAGTGTAAGGTCATGTACTTTAGCTAAAGGAATAATAATAAGAAGAAAGTCCTTAACTCCAAGTAGTGTCATTGGGACGCCGTCATTATGGCGTTTTTTTTTAGCAGGCTTTCTTATTTTTACGAGGCCGAGTTGCTAGCTCGACACTCAAACCAGCACAGGTGGAAAGCGTGCAAGGGGGCCAGCTGGATTTGAACTCGGGAGCCTTCGCTCCGAAGTCCGGCGCTGATGCCACTACACCACCAGCCTGCCGAAGGAATAAAGGCATAGACTACTTTCTAAACAGGGAGATAATTCAAAAATCAGAGGTGCAAAGAGACTTTGGAGTCCTTATGCAGAATTCCCTAAAGGTTACCTTGCAAGTTGAGTTGGTGGTAAGGAAGGCAAATGTAATGTTGGCATTCATTTCGAGAAGACTAGTATATAAGAGCAAGGATGTAATGCTGAGCCTTTATAAAGCATTGGTCAGATTGCACTTAGAGTATTGTGAGCAGTTTTGGGCCCCTTATCTTAGAAAGGATGTGCTGGCATTGGAGAGTGTGCAGAGGAGTTTCACGAGAGTGATTCCAGGAATGAAAGGTTTAACGTATGAGAAGAGTTTGATAGCTCTGGGCCTGTACTCACTAGAACTTAGAAGAAAGAGGGGGCTCTCATTGAAACCTATCAATTTTGAAATGGATGTGAAGAGAACACTTCCTTCAGTGAGGCAGTATAGATTTGAGTTAATGTATTGAAGTTAAAATGTTGAGAAGTTCAGCTTGAAAACTTTTATCCAGTAAATTATTGCAGAAGGCTCAGCATGTACAATATCTGAGGATAGAAATGGATTTGGCTGGGTCAACCTCCATGGTGTAAGTCAGAACCCACACACAGAGACTTGTAACATGGTTGAGGTAAAGAATGGCTGTTGATGTTCAATGACTTCAGGATTCAAGGGAATCAAGACTGGCTAGACTATTGTACGAAACAGATGACAAATAGACAGCTCCATTTATATTCCACCAATCAACGTCATTGGAAATAAAAACTGGGTGAGATTTTTGGACAAAGCCAAAATTCCCACAACAGAATATTTAGAGATGGAGAGAATTCAGAAGAGAATAAACATTTAAAAATGTACTTGTGTATCTTAATCACTTAAAAGCACAAGCTAAAGATGTAGGACTTGACCATTCAGCCCCTCTTGGGCATAACTGCAGAAGACTGTGGCTGAACTTTTACCTCAGTAGCATTTTTCTGTACTGATGTCATGTCGCTCCATTCCCTAATATCAAACACTTTCTAAAATTTTCTGAACCTCAATAGCTCTCCTAGATTGTGAATTTCAATGAGCCATCTTCCACTGGGTAAAAATTAATCCTTCTCATTGCTGCCGTGAATGGCTGATCCTTTATTTTGAGTCAATGACCATGGTTCTAGGGGAAATATTCAACTTGGCATCGACATTGTCAAGACCTGTGAGAATTTTAGATGCTCTAATGAAATCATTTCTCAGTATTTTAAACTCAAGAGTACACGCCAGTCTGCTTAACCACCACTTACACAAAAATAAACACACCATTCATGCCAATGACCAAAAGAGAAACATAAGAAAGTGCTGCAAGTAACAATAGCTTAGAGATGGACATGGGCCAGAAGGAGATAGGAGAAAGCTGGAAGTAAGAGGAAAAACAGAAATAGCTGAACAGAGGGAAAAATAAAGTGAGCCATTAATCTCTCAAAGCTGGAAAAACCAAAGGCTTCATCTGTAATGGAACCAGTGATGGCAAGCTCATTGTTTGCCACATGTCAATTTAGTTCAGCTCCATTCCGAGAAAACTGCTGCATCAAAGGATCAACAGGTTCATTAGGGGGGTAATTCAGCATTTTAAGTGCTAAAATGTGTCCCCTTTTTGTCACAAACTCTGACAAACAAAACAAAGAAATGCATTTAATACACCAACAAATGTCTACCAGTATGGCTCCAGTTGTTACTAATTGACCATTAGTTCAGCTGTTCAGAAAGGTTTAACAGCACTTGAAAGTGAAATGACCATGCTTTATGAATGACTTCTGATTCAGGGCATAAACGAATGGTAGTGATAGAAAGTACCAGTGCAAACAATTACAGCATGTAAGTTAAATGAGTTGCAAAATGTGATGATTACTTGATGTGCAAAGACAGCAACATTTTACTTGCTAAATAAGGTGGGAGATGCCTAAAGTGCTTAATATAGAAATTAAGAAGAACAAACACATGAACCACTCTGCTCTATAAATTAACTGGCTTCCTAAAGACCTTCACACGTTGAACAGATTCAGAGACAAGTTACAGCAGTCTGATCAGGTAAGCTTCCAACTGAATACTTTGAATACTATTGAGACTTGAACAAGATATAGCATTTGATTAAATTGTATTTGTTACATTGGAGAAACTGTTCTTTCCACCCTTTTACATGTTGCATCTTTGGCTCAGGGGTTAAACATGTGCCTTTGAGTTGAAAGTCTACTCCAAAACACTAACCTATAACTGAGGTTAACATCTCAGTTTTGTGTGAGGACTAAACCAAGAGGCTCAACTAGCCCACTCAAGGTGGAAGTGAAAGAAGATCAAGGAGGTGGCCTGGCCAGTATTTAACACCTCAACAAACATTATTGAAATGGGCTATCCTGTTCTACGTAATATTCCTGCTTTTGGAATATTGTTATACAGCTATTAGCTAATATACTTGCTTGCAAATACAATGAATTTCTAAAGCTATCTTAGAAATTGTTCATGATGAAGTTGAAGTCTGCAGATGTAAATGGCAGTATTTGAAAGTAATGTCTATTTCTTTTTTCTCTCAAAGGGAGATCCACCATTTTCATTGAAATGGTGTTTTGGAGCCAAATTGTGCTGGTGTCTGCGTTGATCATCTTTTCTTGCCCTAAAGGACTAGAGACACTGTCTTCACAGCATCTGTGTGGTTCTCACCTAGTAGAGACTCTATACTTTGTGTGTGGACGGAAGGGATTTTACTATGTACCTAAAGTGAAAAGAGGAGTAGAGCAGTTTCTAGGTATGTAGCCTTCTTGTTAAAAATATCTTCTGGCACAGTAATCAGTTGGTTGTCATAAATCTTGTGTGGTATTGAAAATCATAATTCAACATTACCTGAAAGGTCTCACGAAGGGTGATATCCTCCTAAGATGGATTTTGAGTAAATGGCAGAGTAACATGTAAAGGATATCCAATTTTCCCACCCCCGGTATCTTTTTCAGCAAGTTGGCATTGAATTTATTATTCCACTGAAATTATAGGATCTAAGTGTCCCTCGGCCCAAGATGCTTCTTCTCACAACCATCACATTCTTCTTTCTGCCTCATGAACATTTAGCGTCCTGTAAAGTATGTCTAATCTGTGCTGTTTCTTGTGGTAACAATTTCCATATCTATTTCCGCTCTCAGCATATCCTCCTGAATTCTTCATAACACTCATTAGACACTGTCTTATATTTGTGGCTCACAAGTGGAAAAACTTTCCCTGTCTACAGTCAAGCTCCTTCATAATTTAAAGGCCTTGATAAAAGCACATCTCATCTGTGTTTTGTGAAAAAAACACTTCATTCTGTTTCATATTATATCTAATCTCCCATTTCTTGTACCATCTTTGTAAAGCATTTTCCCCCTATGTCTCTGGATACTTTTCTTAAGATGGAACCAGTCATGAACTCAAAGCGCAAAATTTTGAAATATTTTTCCTGCTTTTCAATGCTCCACAGTATTTGGTTTCATGTTTCCAGCCTAATCAGCTTGTTCTGTAACTTCCTTTTTCATTTGTACTTCCAGATTCCATTGCTCTTTTGATTAATTTAAATTCTTATTTTCCTTGGAGTGTGTGCTCTCACTCCCTGTCAAAAGGCCCCTTCTTATAATAATGCATGTTCAGATTCATTTGCCATTCATGCGCTTAGTACTGGAGGAACTCAGGGGGTTGAGCAACATGTGTGAGGGAATGGAATTTTTGATTTTCGGAGCAAAAATTCTGCTTCAGTACTAGTGCAGGGTTTCAACTCAAATTGCCAACAAATACTTTTGCCCCACAGATTCTGCCTGAGCCCCTGAGTTCCTGCAGAAGATTGCCTGTCCTTTTTACTTTGCTACATTTGTTCTCGCATGCAACCTTCCCACCCAACTTTCCCCCTCCCCTCAATTTTTGTGTCACCCACCCTGTTGATACTCCCAAATCCAGTTGACTAAACAGGAGACAACATCGATCACAGTGGAATACCCCTTCACACTTTTTTGCCAGTTTGCGTAGCTACCGTTTAAGCTTTGCTTGGCTTAACTGCTTGCAGACAATTGCAGCTTGCTGACAATTCTGCCACTTGTCACCTGACTTCATTCACTCTAATTTTATTCATGTATCTACAATGTGGACCTTATTAAAGGACTTTGGAAATTCCATATCAGAACTACCATATTACCCTCTTTGAAGGAAACTTCGTCCAGGTTTTCATTCCATGCTTTATGGTTTTGGTTTTCAATTTATATGCAATTTTCTTAGGCAAGTTACTACATTTGAAATCCAACACCTGGCATCCTTGCCAATCTTTTGGACAACTGAGTGTTACTCCAGTTAAACATAAGTTCGCTTTATAGAACTCTTCTAACATGTTGCACTAACTTTTACAGTGAACGCAGTGAGTTTAAAGGGAGCTGAAAATATACAAGCTAACTGGAGCAAGCCTCTGGATGTAAACATGCCACTGTTCCTGCCCCCTATTATTCTGGACCTCAGCCCCCAACTCCAGCATGTGGCCCAGGCCCAAGCCCTGGCCACTCTCTGGGCTCCCGCGACTTGCCTTATACCCCAGCTGGACCCTGACTCTTGTTTCAGACTAATGAGTGAGCCAGAAGCCAGGCCATCAGGACTCACGAGCACATGCATGCCGATGATCAGAGGTTATCTACCTATCAGACATTGCATTTCAAATCTCTTCTGTCTAACAATCATATGAGCTTTAGAAATTGAAGCAGCTATTGGCCATTTGGCACCTGTTCCTGCTCCATCATTTAATTATGTCATGATTCATCTCAGTGCAACTTTCCAACACTAACACTATATTCCCTGATCTCTAAATAGTGGAAAATCTACCGGTCTCCACCTTGAAGACGTTCATTCACAGAGCTGTCACTGCCCTTTTGAGAAGTGAAACCCAAAAATTCACCTACTGGATGAAGCAATCTCTTATTAGTGCTTTTACCAATGGCTGACATAGTATTTTGGGATTGTGGCCCCTTATTCCTAACATCCAAGTTTGGAAAAACATTATTTCTGAACAGGAGATTTCATCATTATAAAAACCTCTGATACTCTTGAATTCCCCTACCAAATCTCAGCATAACCTTCTGCCCAGTAAGAAAAGTAATGGGGAAAAAAGCTACCATAGCCTTGGTGTACTCAGTTTGAGGTTGTTATCAGACATTGCTTTTAAAGAGTGATATCGTGAATTGGACGCTCAAACCCATGTCAAGTTTATGAACATTAGAAAATTTGGTGACAGGTGGAGGAGGTGTTTGTGATTAAACGCCAAACCCACTACTAGCCTTCTTACAATCATTTGCACACCCCTTATATTAATTGCAGTATGAACGTTTCTTGAGGGATTTTCCAAAAAAATTTGGATTTATTGATAGAAATTGATGAACACATAAAAACATTTTTCCTTCCATTCCTCAAAAAATACAGCTCTCAGATAAGTGTTTCTGTATTCATATCTGGTACCAAGATGTTATGAATGGAGTGAGAGAGGGGTGTTAAGATTGTTAACAGTTTAGTTGCTTTATGAAAAAAAATATAAGGTAAAATTGATTCTTTCGGAAAACTTAAAAATAAAAATGGAAAATAATGGAAACTTAGCAATATTTGTGGAGAGGGAAGCAGATTAACATTTCTGGCTAAGCTGAAAAATCCTTCCTCTTTTTGAGTCTGAGTTACACAGCACTTGCAGAGCGTGTCCACACTTTTCTGTTTCAACTTTCTTGCAAACTGAATGATTAGTATCGACAAATGTGAAATGTTGCACAGGATGAAACTGGAAGGGAGTGAAAAAAAAACAGAAGGAAAGAACTGATTTGCTGTAGAAACATTCTCTTTCAGCATTACAAGGGGAAGAATCAATTCAAGAAAATGAGATCGAACATCATGTTCCATTCAATAAACTGCTGGAGCGGATGAAGAAGAGGGGGATTGTGGAAAGCTGTTGTCATAATACCTGCTCACTTTTTGATCTGGAAGGCTACTGTAACCAGTAAATGGTGTGAGTGCTCTGAATGTCACAGTGTCCTGAAGATGGAGCATACAGCCTTTGGGAAAGAAGCAAGTTCAATATCTCAACACAGATAACTGTAAAGAAAGTCACCTCTAACTATGTTAAAGTTTCAAAGATACCTTTCTCGGAATTTAAATAAAAATTACAATAAATATAATACCTTCATTGCGAAAATTCAGGAATTTTTAAGTGTCTTCTCTCAGCTACCTACTCAGTTATATTAATATGATTTGATCTGCCTCCTTTGTCTAGTGAAGTAAAACAGACTCTCTTGAAAGGGATAAACTCACATGTTCGATGCACTTTCACAGATTGAATCAGTCTGTACCTTTTAACTGATATTTGAAATTAAAAATACGGAGCAGCTTCTAGTGCCTTGATTTTCCTAATTTGACCTTAGATTGTTAGCTCCAGTACAATCTGTAGCTGGACACTGTTGGAGCCCCAATAAATGTACGCTTTGCTTCAAAGTTTCAGAGAAAATTTAATATGAATCCAGTACACAGCCTGAAATTTGTCCTCTTCACAGACATCCACAAAACAAAGAAAACCCACAGAACGATAGAAACATCGAAGTCCCGAAGCCTTTCCCCCGTCGCACAAGTAGCAGCAAATGCATCGACCCCCGCCAGCAAAAGCACCAACTCCCCCATTCCCCCCCACCCCACCCTGCAAGCAACTGCGGAAACACCAAGGACTCCACTGATCCAGAGTCCATCAAACTACAGTTCACAAGCCAGTCCTTTAGACTCTTTCTCTCTCCAGAGAGTGACTTGGTGTAGGGAATCAAGGGAATGACGATTACTGGTGGTCAATAACTTAACTGCCTAACGTGTAACTAAGCTACATCATGTGGCTATATGGTGTGGTGGAAGTGTAGTTTTACTACAATGCTTGTGGTTGAATAAACTACTTGCAAGATTCAGACAGAGTCTGGAGTTTTCCTATAGCATCCAGTACAGGAAAGGGAAATTACTTATCACTGTCCCGTGAATTCTTCTGCTTCTTAAGTGTAAACAGGATTGGGTTCAGCTGTGGTGGCTGAACAATAGTCTACATTCTGGGCCCTATTTCCACATATTTCCATTCAATTGAGCTGGAAAGAGTGAGTGGACCATTGTTTTTAGTGTATCAGGTCAATGGGTATCAACTTAAAGGTGAAATTTACCATGACAAATATATCACAGCCTTTTATTTGTTATGCTAGTCAGATCCTCAATAAACACCTCAAAAGATTTGTCAAACACAATTTTCGTTTCATAAACCCCTATTAGTTCTGCTCAGTTCCATAATTTTCTTCATGGTATCTTGGTGTGCTTAATTTTAAATTTCAGCATCTTGCCAGCCACTGACATCAGATGTAAAAGTCAATCTGCTTTCTCACTCCCTTCTTTCTTAAATAGCTGGGTCGGACTTCCAATCCACAGGAACAATTACAGAAACTATCTGATTTTAGATGCTGACAATGAAAGTTTCTGCTATCTCAGAATTCACATCTTTCATAAACTTGGGATGAACTATATCAGGTCATCATGATTTAAGCTCACTTACGTTTCCAGAACTATTGCTTATGGCTATTTATTTCCTTTGTTTCTTCCTTCTCCGTAAACCCTTAATATCATGTACATTTGTGCTCTCCTATGAAGGCACACTCAAATAATTGTTTAATCGCTGTTATAACTTCCCTTGTTTCTGGTCTGTAAGAGGCCCAAACTTTCCTTTGCTAATCTTTTCCCTTATTACCTGGAGTAAAGAGGCAGTTGCAGTGATAGTAACCATTGAAAATACTGCTGGTTGTAAAAACCCAACTCGTTCACTAATACCCTTTAGGAAATGGAGTTTCATCTATAACTATTACATCTGTATGTGCCTCCAGACCGAAGGAATGGATTTGCAGGAGAAATTGGGATTGTACAATAAATTCCTTGTAGTGACACCCACATTGCCTAAAGAACAATTCAGTGAAATGTCAAAGCAAACGTCTCATATATTTGGAGCACAATACATATCTGGAAGCTGCACTTCTATCTGGTTTCTCAGCTCTACCTTATTCAACTCTAGACAGTGTCCTAGATCACAAGGAGTAGCAATGGTGTCCTCCAGTTAGTGATCCATGGCTAACCTTAAGCCCATCACAGAGATCAGAGAGATTTAAAGTGTAAAATTCCTTTACAGTATTAGTATAGCATTAATATCAATATAAGTTACTCTTGCCTTTATTCTAGACTGCAGCATGTGCATAGATATACATGTAAGTCACATTGTGGTAACCGGCCATTTGCTCCATCTAGTGTGCATTGTCCTTTAACCTCCATAACAACATTTAAGTCTACAACCCTGTGTCAATGCTTTCCTGTTAGTCTGAGATGTTGCAAACCCTGGGAGTAGTTACAGCAGAAGGATCACCTTCTTGTGGCCTGTTTGAGTGTCTACTCACAGATGACAGAGATCGGGGATAGCAAAGTTACAGGTTCGTTGCTGCCATCCACCCAGCATACTTCTGATGCCACACCAGGACCAGGAGCAGAACTGTTGTACCTACCGAATCATGCTGCAAGCTGTTTCCCTGTTTACTTTGACAATAGCACCCTCCCATCATCAGCACCTGCCCATGTACCAGCTGATTTATCAGATGTCCTTACAGTTTATGTTCCAAATTCCATTTCTCCTTATATTACAGAAGAAGGCCTTTTCAGCCTATTAAGCTGGTTTCTGGAGCAATGACATTCCCCCCCTTATTTCCCCTGTAAGTTGTCAAACATTTCAGTCTTTCCCAGCCAGAAACCCTGGGTGAGACAAGAGATTCAAAATCTCTTGAGGCTCAGTGGCATTTCGGACTGGCAATCCAGGAGAGTACAAGGAAGATCTTCTGGTATGCAAAGTGGCAATTCCAGGCTAAACTTGAATCACAGACGGATGAACCAGAATCAGATTTGCCCAACAACTGTGGCAGGGCTTCAATGGCATCATCTCCTACAAAGCAAAAGCAAGCAATGTAAATAACGGCAAGGGTTCACTCCCAGATGAGCTCAATGTCTTTTATGCTCACTTTGACCGACAGAACATGGAGGTACTTTCACAAGTCGCCACAGTCCTCGATGACCCTGTAATCTCAGTCTCTGAGGCCGACATTACTCATTTTATACCTATGATTTTGAGGCTAAGTACAGTTCAATGCCGCTGATTGCATCACTGTTATTGGCCGAATCGAAGAAGGTGTTGAATTGGAATACAGGAGGGAGATTGAAAATGGTGTCGAGTGGTGCCAAAACACCAAGCTCACACTCAGTGTTAGCAAGACCGAAGAGCTGAATATGAATTACAGGAGGAAGAAGCTGGAGGTCGGTGAGCCATTTCTCTTGAGGGGAATTGGAAGTGGAGAGGTCAATATCTTAGAATTCCTTGGCATTATTAACATATCAGAGGATCTGTCCTCAGACTAGCACGTTAATGCTATCACATAGAAGCGCTGTCAACTTTCTTCGCAGTCAGTGTAGATTCAGCATTTTGCTGAAAACTTTAACAAACATCACAGGTAAAGCACCCCCCCACCCCACCCCCCAAGCCACTGAGTACAAGAAAGCAGCATCCATCACAAAGGCACTCACTAACCAGGCCTTGCTCTTTTCTTGATGCTCCTATCGGGCAGAATGTACGGAAGCCTTAGATCCCACATAATGTTTCAAGAACAGTTACTACCATACAACTATCAGGCTCTTGAACCAGCATGGATAACTTCACTCACCACAGCTCAGAACTGATCCTATGACACACAGACTCCATTTCAAAAGACCTTTAAAACTCATTTTCTCTGTATTATTTTTTATTTGAACATTCTGTCCTCTTTTGCACAATTTATCACGTTTTGTTTATGTATGGGTTTTCATAGATCCTATTCTATTTCTTTATTTTTCCTGTAAGTACCTGCAAGAAAATGAATCTCTAGTTAGTTCTGTACTTGGTAACATTTGCATAGCTTAATAATAAATTTACTCTGATCTTTGAACTTTGAATTACTCAGAATTTCGTTCAGTATTTTAATTTTATTCTGGTTTTATGTGAGTGAGAAAGGAGGGGGGGTTAAGAGTAGTACCTTCCTTCCATCTTCCTCTTTTTATCTAATTTATGATCTTAAAAGCACAGGTGAATCAAACTGTTTACCCATGTTCTGTTCACGTGGAACGCAACAGAGCCAGCAAGATTCAAGTTCTCTGGGTATTTTATCCATACAGTAGGGATAAAGAATAGAACTAATAATTGGATGACACGTAGTTCTCCTCTGACATTTAGGATAAGGGAAAATGTTATGGTTAATGTAAATGGCACAAGTAACCTCATGAGCCAACATGACTTGTTTCAGCTAAAATGTGAATGACTCACCCCATCAGTGAACCGTTCCCACAACCTATGTATATGCACTCACTTTCAAGGACTCTTCATCTCATGTCCTCATTATTAGTTCATTACTTTATTTATTATTTTGTATTTCCACAGCTTGTTGTTTGCACATTGTTTTTTTTTTGTCCTGTCTTTCACTGCTTCTGTTGTGTTTCTTGGAATTACGGTGTATGCCCGCAAGAAAATGAATCTCAGAATTGTGTATGGTGACATATATGTACTTTAGTAATAAATTTAGTTTGAACTTTGAACTTTGAAAGTGTAGGGTGCGAAGTTGTGATGCCTTAAAATTCTCTGATGCTAGATCAAGATATTTTCGGACTGATGGAACATCAATAGTTTATGAGAGTAACTGCAGACTCCATCAATGAGTCATGTGAATGAGGGAAATTAGGAAACCAAAAAGATACAGAATTAGTGTAACTCAAGATACATGGGGATCTTACTGTATCAGGCAGCATCTAAGGAGTCCATTTCCCTCCATTAATGCTACCTGACTTCTTGAGTACCTCCTGCATCTTGAGTGTTGCTACAGATTCTAGTATTTTCAGTCTCTCGTGATATGTCTGGATCAGTATGGGTGGGTGATTGATGTTCAGCAGAGAAATGGTGGGATACTGGAGAAGAGTAATGCACCCTGAAGAAACCATGTTATCACAGGGAAGGCATGCAACCTGCACGCAGACAGCGGCACATTGTGTGAAAGACGTGATTGGAGATCAAAAGGTGTAGATTAGATCTACGATTATGTCATTGAGACTATAAAATGGTACCTACCGTATGGGGAAAAATTGGACAAACTGCTGTGATTTCTTTTGGATTTAAATAAGGTGTATATAAGTATGAAAGGTTTATATCAAATAAATAGGAAGGGCCTCCTTCACTTGAAAAACTAAAGGGCATAGAATTGGAGGAAGGTGAGAAAATGTTATTACTTACTGTGTTTTGGACGCATGGAATGATGTTGTGATAAAGAGACGTATCACATTTAAGAAACACTTGTCCAAATGCTTGAAGAGCTGTGACTCAGTTGTGGAAGGTGAAATTAAACTGTGTAGCTTTTTTCTCCCAAATGGAACACACATGATGGGCTGACTGGCCTCTTCCTGCATCCTAAATTTTATATTATTCTCTGACCTTCCAATTCTCAGAGATCTCACCTTGAATCGTATGTTTATCATCTAAGCTCTTTTGTGAACTTAGCCTCTATACTGTCAGCTCAGCTAATTTTGCACATACAGTAAGACCCATTTCACCACCCATCAACACCCACCTCCTTCTCAAACCACCCACATCCCCACCCCCTCAACACCCACCTCCTCCTCCTCCTCCTCACACCACTCATATCACTACCCTCCTCATTAAATATCCTCTTTTCCTTGATTTTCCCTTTTCCTTTTGGTCACATTTTACTGCCTAAGCCTCACACTCTGTAAACTCCACTTCAGACAGCTCCTGCAGTTATTTACCATCTTCTCCTTTAAGATTCTCCTTACGGTCCAACACCTGGGCAGTGCCGACCATTTCTTTCTTTGATTCAATCCCCCCCCCCAAATGCCATGCCTAATTCACTCAATGACACTCCATAAATATAGAAGACTGCTCTTCTCAACAATGTGCAAAGCTGTGACAGGTTCATGAACTGCAAGGGCTCTGGTATTTTTGAATTGTTAGATTTACACAATTTTCATCCAAAAGTGAACTAAGCCAAAGTAATACAGGATTTTCTATCATTTTCAACAAAATCCACTATTTTGACCCAGCAATGAGGAAGGTGTGGTGACTTACTCCATGTCAGGATAGTACTGGTACATGGCCTGCTATCGTGGTATTCCTGCTCTCCCCGGCAATTTTAGTAAGGAAAGGTGCGTTCTAGGTGAGTAACTGTACTGCATTTTGTAGATGGTATTACTGTAGCAACAGCCTGTTGGTTGGGATGGAATGAATATTTAGGTCAGCAAATGTGTGTGTCTGTGTGTGTGCTCACGCCCTTAACATCAGAGCACCATTATGACAAGCTTTTTGCGCCGATCTTTTTGCTCATCGTGCGGCGTGTCTTGGGCATCTGAAACCTAGCAGAGCCCATCCCGAGGTCGAGTTGCTAGCTCGACACTCAACCCAGGCATGGATGGAGAGTGTGCAAGGGAGCCGGCCGGATTCGAACTCGGGACCTCTCGCCCCGAAGTCCAGCGCTGATGCCACTACGCCACCAGCAAAAAAAAAAACAGATTATATTCAAGCATGGGTTAATAAGTAACAAAAAAGAACACTCCACAAAATATGCCAATCTCCAACAAAAGAGAGACTGAAGACCTTTCTTCGATGTTCAGTGGCAGTGTTATCTCCTGGTTCTCCATTAGTAACAGCCCAAGGCTTACCACTGACCAGAAATGCAACAGAACCAGATCAGAATCAGAATCAGGTTTATTATCATTGGTCTGTGTCATGAAATTTGTTAACTTAGCAGGAGCAATTCAATGCAATACATAATCTAGAAGAAAAAATATTAAAATAATAATAATAAATAAGTAAATCAATTACAGTATTCACATACAGTATTCAATAGATTAAAAATTGTGCAAATAACAGAAATAATATGTATTTAAAAGGTGAGGTAGTGTTCAAGAGTTCAATGTCCATTTAGGAATCGGATGGCAGAGGGGAAGAAGCTGTTCCTGAATCGCTGAGTGTGTGCCTTCAGGCTTCTGTAGCTCCTACCTGATGGTAGCAATGAGAAAAGAGCATGCCCTAGGTGGTAGGTGTCCCTAATAATGGACGCTGCCTTTCTCAGACACCGCTCTCTGAAGATATCCTAGATACTTTGTAGACTAGTACCCAAGATGGAGCTGACTGTTTATGACCCTCTCAGCTTCTTTCAGTCCTATGCAATAGCACACCTCCCACACACCCAACCATACCAGACAGTGATGCAACCTGTCAGAACCCTCTCCACAGTACATCTATAGAAGTTTTTGAGTATTTTGTTGACATACCAAATCTTTTCAAACCCCTAATGAAGTATAGTCACTGTCTTGCCTTCTCCATAGATATATTCATGCCGATTAGAGATCAGAAGCCCTTCAAGTGAGTGACTCACCTCCAGACACGTCAAAACTTTTCTATCACCTACAAATCACAAGTCAGAAGTGTGCCTCCAATTTACAGGATGAGCATATCCCCAGCAACTTTCAAGAACCTTGATGCCATCAAGGACAAAGCAGCACTTTTGTTCTTAGCCCATTTGCTGTCCTAAATATTTATTCCATCCAAACCAGCATGCTATCACCACAGAAATATGGAGAGATTATATACATGTTGAGCATGGTGGGATTAATGTTCTGAGCTGTGTACAGTATATTTAAATACAAGGAATATTATAAGAAAGGCAGAAGAGTTTGGGGCATTGATCAGTGTGTGGAAATATGATGGTGTTCTATTGTTTTAGATGTGATAGAGCAGGAAGAATTAAAGGGAAAGGCATAGCATCACTAGTCAGGGAAAATGTCACAGCAGTGCTCAGACAGGACAGACTAGAGAGCTCATCTACTGAGGGTATATGGCTAGAACTGAGGAATATGAAAGGGATGTGGCCACGTTAATGGGATTATACTATAGAACACACAATATTAGATAGATAGATAGATAGATAGATAGATAGATAGATACTTTATTCATCCCCATGGGGAAATTCAACATTTTTTCCAATGTCCCATACACTTGTTGTAGCAAAAACTCATTACATACAATACTTAACTCAGTAATAATATGATATGCATCTAAATCACTAACTCAAAAAGCATTAATAATAGCTTTAAAAAAAAAGTTCTTAAGTCCTGGCAGTTGAATTGTAAAGCCTAATGGCATTGGGGAGTATTGACCTCTTCATCCTGTCTGAGGAGCATTGCATCGACAGTAACCTGTCGCTGAAACTGCTTCTCTGTCTCTGGATGGTGCTATGTAGAGGATGTTCAGGGTTTTCCATAATTGACCGTAGCCTACTCAGCGCCCTTCGCTCAGCTACCGATGTTAAACTCACCAGTACTTTGCCCACGACAGAGCCCGCCTTCCTTATCAGCTTATTAAGACGTGAGGCGTCCTTCTTCTTAATGCTTCCTCCCCAACACGCCACCACAAAGAAGAGGGCGCTCTCAACAACAGACCTATAGAACATCTTCAGCATCTCACTGCAGACATTGAATGACGCCAACCTTCTAAGGAAGTACAGTCGACTCTGTGCCTTCCTGCACAAGGCATCTGTGTTGGCAGTCCAGTCTAGCTTCTCGTCCAACTGTACTCCCAGATACTTGTAGGTCTTAACCTGCTCCACACATTCTCCATTAATGATCACTGGCTCCATATGAGGCCTAGATCTCCTAAAGTCCACCACCATCTCCTTGGTCTTGGTGACATTGAGACGCAGGTAGTTTGAGTTGCACCATATCACAAAGTCCTGTATCAGTTTCCTATACTCCTCCTCCTGTCCATTCCTGACACACCCCACTATGGCCGTGTCATCAGCGAACTTCTGCACATGGCAGGACTCCGAGTTATATTGGAAGTCAGATGTGTACAGAAGAACACATTTGTTGAGAGATTGCAGACTTTTGTAATAATAGGTGATTTTAACTTTCCACATATTGACTGAGATTCCTGTATGATAAGGGCTGGTTGGGATATAGTTTGTTAATAGTGTTCAGTATGTTTTCATTAATCAATACATAGAAGTCCCAACTAGAGAGAGTGAGATACTAAATCTTCTTTTAGAGAAAGGGACGTGGCAGGTGACAGAAGTTTGTGTAGGAGAACACTTTGTATCTAGTGACCATAATGCCATTAGTTTCCAGATAATTATGGACAAGGATAGGTCTGGTCCTTGCGTTGAGATTCTGAAATGGAGAAAGGCCAATTTTCCTGCTATCAGAAAAGATCTAGTGTGGATTAGGGCAGGATGTTTTCTGGCAGAAAGGAAATCAGGTGGGCTAAAAGAAGACATGAGGTTGCTTTAGCAGACAAGGTGAAGGATAATGCCTAGGGCTTCTGCAGATATATTAAGAGCAAAAGGGTAGGAAGGGACAAAATTGGTCCTCTTCAAGATCAGAATGGTAATCTATGCATGGAGCCAAAAGAGATGGGGAAGATCTTAAATGATCTTTTTTTTACTGGATTTGCTTGGAAGATGGACACAGAGTCCATAGAAGTGAAGCAAAACAGCAGCAGCACCATGGACTGTATACAGATTACAGAGGAGGAGATGTTAGATGTCTTGAGGCAAATTAAGGGAGATAAATCCCCAGGATCTGACAAGGTGTTCTCTTGGACCTTGTGGGAGGCAAGGACAATAATTGCAGAGGCCATAGCAGAGATACTTAAGATATCCTTAGCAACAGGTGAGGTGGCATAGGATTGAGGGACAGCTACTGTTGTTCTGTTGTTTAAGAAAGGCTCTAAGAATAAGTTAGAAACTTATAGGTCATTAGTGGGCAAGTTTTTGAAAGGTATTCTAAGGAACCAGATATATAAATATTTGGATAAGGATAGTCAACATAGCTTTGTACATGGCAAGTTGTGTCTAACTAATGTTATAGAATTTTTTGCGGAAGTTACCAGGAAGGTTTATGAAGGCAAGGCAGTGGATGTTGTCTACATGGACATTAGCAAGGCCTTTGACAAGGTACCTCTTGGGAGCTTGGTCATAAAGGTTCAGTCACTTAGCATTCAAGGTGAGGTAGTAAATTGGATGAGATATTGAGTTCATGGGAGAAGTCAGTAGGTTGTAGTAGATGGTGCCTTCGTGTCCGGAGATCTGTGACTAGCGGTGTGCTGCTGGGATCAGTACTGGGTCTATTGTTGTTTGTCATCTATATCAACAATCTGGTTGATAATGTGGTTAATCTGATATTCTGCTAATGACACCAAGATTGGGGGTGTAGCTGACAGTGAGAAAGAGTATTAAAGCTTGCAGTGGGATCTGGATCAGTTGGAAAAATTGTCTAAAAAATTGAGATGAAATTTAATAAGTGTGAGTTGTTGCATTTTGGGAGGACTAGTTAGGGTAGGCCTTACACAGTGAGCAGTAGGTCACTGAAGCATGTGGTAGAACAGAGAGAACTAGAAATACAGATCCATAATTCATTGAAAGTGGCATCACAGAGTCATTAAGAAAGCTTTAGCCTTCATAATTCTCAGAATTGAGCACAGGAGTTGGGATGCTATGTTGACATTGTATAAGACACATGTGAGACCTAATCTGGAGTATTGTGGGCAGTTTTGGTCACCTACCTGCAGGAAAGATATCAATAAAATTGAAAGAGTGCAGAGAAAATTTAGAAGGACGTTGCGAGGGCTTGAGAACCTGAGTGACAGGGAAAGGCTGAATAGGTTTGAACTTTTTTTTCCCTAGATCGTAGGAGAATGAGGGGAAATTTCATAGAGATATTCAAAATTATGAAGGGTATAGAGGGGTTAAATGCAAGTAGGCTTTTTCCACTGAAGTTGGGTGAGACCAGAATTACAAGTCATGGGTTAAGGGTGAGAGGTGACATTTTTAAGGGGAACATGGGGGGATCTTCTACAGCCAGAGAGTGAGAGTGTGGAGTGAGCTGCCAACGTAAATGGTGGATGTGGGTTTGATTTCAAAATTTAAGAAAAAATTGGATAGTTACATGGATGGGAGAGGAATGGGGGGCTATGGTCTGACTGCAGGTCAATGGGACTAGGTAAATTGACAGGGACTAGATGGGTTGCAGGGCCTGTTCTATGTCTGTATGTCTAGGAGTTGTGCGTAGACTAATTTGCAGTTGGATATGCATGAAGTAGTTCAGTTTACAGCTTTGATTCTGATGAAGTTTTTCTGTACTGAATTGTTAACTGCGTTTCTCTCTTTGCAGATACTGCCTGATCTGTTGTGTGTTTATAGCAGTTCTTGTTTTGGCAACAGATTAGACAAATCATGCATTTTAGACTAGTCAACAGTTTAGATCAGCAAACGAAAATGGTTGCTTTCAATCTCAGCAAGTCTGCCTGCTACATTTCCTGACATTAAATAACGACACTGCAAATTATTTCAATGGCTATAAAATCCTTTCTTTCCCTTTCCTTAGGAAATTATACTGTGACCAAGCACCCTCTCACCCCCCATGCATTGCTTCTATACTGTATCAGCATGGCAGCAGTAGTCACTGCAGAATTGGTGGACAGTGTTACGGATTGCAAAATGTATTGATGCATTTGATGTATGTAGTTCATGTTGGTGATGATATTTTCAGCGTATTTACAGCAAAATAATTCTGCCAGGATTGTAGAAGATAAAGGAAGATAAAGGTTAATTTAATTGTCAAGAGGATTTTGGATATAACCTGTAATCTGTAATCAATCACTTGCATTGACACTGTTTCTAACGGGTGTTGAATGAAGAATGAGAAGATGTAACTTGGCACAGTTCAGTGATCAAACCTGAGCTGTTAATGGTGTGCGCTTTCAGATCACATTGTGCAAAGTCCCCTATCCACTGAGCCAGAAAGAGAGCCTGCATCACTAATTTATAGTTTCCTCTCAATGATAATTCATTTTGCATACAAGGGTGCCTCCAGTCATCACAGATATAATGTAGAAGAGCCTTCAGAGAAATTATTACAAGATGGATTGTTCCCGTTTGAGATTGTTCTCAAAGACCCGTTGTTGTTTGCAATATTTGTACTTATATGATATTAATATAATATCTTCTGTATATATTTATATATCCATATTTATATTAGTAGACTGCACTTATAGGCAACCCAGGGGTGTCGCTAATAGAGTCATTGTCTCATAGCTCTTGTGAACCTGAGTTCAATCCTGCTGTCTGTCTGGAATATGTATGTTCTCCCAATGACTGCGGGTTTTCTCCAGGTATTCCAGCTTCCTCCCACAGCTTGGAGATTTACAAGTTGGTGGATTAACTGATGGCTGCAAATTGTCCCTGGCATGTAGGTGTGGGCGGATCTGGGGACAGTTGTTGGAAGTGTGGGGACTTCTCTAGTGCCTTTAACACCATCCAGCCCAAGATCTTAAGGCACAAACTAACGGAGATGGGAGTAGACTCTCACATGGTGGATTGGATAGTGGACTACTTGACAGATAGACCTCAGTATGTGCGGTTGGGAGACTGTAGGTCTGACACAGTGGTCAGCAGCACAGGAGCGCCACAGGGAACCGTACTCTCTCCTGTCCTGTTCACCCTGTACACATCTGACTTCCAATATAACTCGGAGTCCTGCCATGTGCAGAAGTTCGCTGATGACACGGCCATAGTGGGGTGTGTCAGGAATGGACAGGAGGAGGAGTATAGGAAACTGATACAGGACTTTGTGATATGGTGCAACTCAAACTACCTGCGTCTCACTATCACCAAGACCAAGGAGATGGTGGTGGACTTTAGGAGACCTAGGCCTCATATGGAGCCTGTGATCATTAATGGAGAATGTGTGGAGCAGGTTAAGACCTACAAGTATCTGGGAGTACAGTTAGACGAGAAGCTAGACTGGACTGCCAACACAGATGCCTTGTGCAGGAAGGCACAGAGTCGACTGTACTTCCTTAGAAGGTTGGCGTCATTCAATGTCTGTAGTGAGATGCTGAAGATGTTCTATAGGTCAGTTGTGGAGAGCGCCCTCTTCTTTGTGGTGGCGTGTTGGGGAGGCAGCATTAAGAAGAGGGACGCCTCACGTCTTAATAAGCTGGTAAGGAAGGCGGGCTCTGTTGTGGGCAAAGTACTGGAGAGTATAACATCGGTAGCTGAGCGAAGGGCGCTGAGTAGGCTACGGTCAATTATGGAAAACCCTGAACATCCGCTACATAGCACCATCCAGAGACAGAGAAGCAGTTTCAGCGACAGGTTGCTATCGATGCAATGCTCCTCAGACAGGATGAAGAGGTCAATACTCCCCAATGCCATTAGGCTTTACAATTCAACCGCCAGGAGTAAGATATGTTAAAGATTTTATTTAATGTATCTAAGTAAACTACTTAAGAACTTTTTAAAAGCTATTATTAATGCTTTTTGAGAGAGTGATTTAGATGCATATCATATTTTTACTGAGTAATTTATGTAATTAGTTTTGCTAAAACAAGTGTATGGGACATTGGAAAAAATGTTGAATTTCCCCATGGGGATGAATAAAGTATCTATCTATCTATCTATCTATCTATCTATCTATCTATCTATCTATCTATCTATCTATCTATCTATCTATCTATCACTTGTCCTCACAAAATCCCTGATGACTATGGTGTATTCATTCAGGTCACCTGATGAGTCCTTGAATGTGGCCCAGTCCACCGATTTGAAGCAGACCAGCAGCCACGCCTCCGCCACCCATGACCACCTCTTTGTTGTCCTTACCTCTAGTCCTTTGCTCTTTCGGGTTTGCCTTTGTGGACAGCCAGATGGTCAGATTCCCCGAAATGTGGTTGAGGGATAGAATGGTAAGCAGTCTTGATGGTAGTGTAGCAATTTTCCAATGTGTTGGGTCCTCTGGTACTGCAGACTATGTGCTGATGGTAGTTGGGCAGATATTTCTTCAAGCTATCCTGATTGAAGTCCCCGGCAAGGAAGTGAGAGGTGTCCTGTAAGGCTGTTTCTTGTTTGTTAACTATGGCACGCAGTCCATCGAGTAATAAACCCCATGCACAGTGGGAAAAAAAGTAAATAAAGTTACATCATGGTTTAATTAAATTAACAATTAATACAAAAAAGAACATAGCAATTCTCACTTACTAAAACCTCGCTGGTACCTGTCCTGGTTTTTCACTTTGAGGATCAGTGTTTACCAGTAATAGGGGAAGGGTCACAATGTTTGGGACTAGGTATTGGCTCAACCTTTGTTCAGTTGCTGGGATTCCCACAATAGCTCACTGACAGAAGTAAAGAAACAAAATAAAGTTGCTATTGGAGGCTAATTGAAAGCTGACTATTTTATATAGCTTGTTGGAATTACCAGCTTCTATAAACATCTTTTGAGTCTGAGATTGTGGACAGCACTTTTTGCCCTACCTGTTATTTCTCTTTTATCTTCAAAGTGGAGGCAGTTTCAATCAGAGGCAATGCATTATTTATATCCACAAAGACTTGGGGCTGGTACAAAGGTCAAGCCTTGAAAGCCCTAGTATCTGAAGTCCGCTTGATCTCTGAGTTATCCAAAACAGCTTTGTCAGAAAGCACTATAGTAGTGTTTAGAATGTGCTGTTGATTAGTGCGTCCCTTTGTAACAATGCTTCAGATCCTGCACACATTCAGACAAGAGAATGCTGCAGGCCACCCACCACTTTTAGTTCAATACTGGCAGCCTAAATAAGATAATGCTATTGTCCTGCTGAATCTTTTAATCACTGCTCAAATCACCTGGAGAATACAACTCTTCAATCACATCTTTTCCTCTTGCACTCTTCCAATTCTGTCACTGACCCTCTTGATTGTTCCTTGCCCCTATCTGAATTCAGCTTGTGCAGTGCTTTCTTTTCACATGACAACACTCACCAACAAAACACAGAATCTCTTGTTGACAAGCAGATGCATGAGGGGCAAAAGTGCCCTTACATGATGCACCACTGAAGCAAGATTTGCCCCCCAATCGAAGGCAACCCCAGCCTGTAGAAGTCGGCTGTCATTGCGGCTGCGTCAACTTTCTGTCATTTCAGAAGGCAGTGGCATCCCTATGAGCTACAGACACTGAATACAAGATGGCAGAATGGGCAAAGACAGAATAAACTCCAGATATTCTGCAGATGCTGGAAAACTTAAGCAGCACACACACAACGCTAGAGGAACTCAGCAAGGCTGTAGCATCTGTGGAGGGGAATAAGCAATCTATATTTCAGGCTGAGAATGGTGAAGGGTGTCAGCTCGAAATGTTGACTGTTTATACTCCTCCGTAGATGCTGCCTGACTTGCTGAGTTCCTCCAGCATTAGAGTGCTGGACTGACCAGAGCAGTCACATCTTAGGTGCACAATGCAGTCACTGTTAGCTTATACTCTTTTAAGAAGAGTTCATAATATTTTAGAAAGCATCATCTTGTGCTAGACCAGTCGTTTGTAAACATTCTGCACCGTTCAGCAGGTGCATTGTCAAGTTAGGCTACATAAGGGGAAATGAAGTCCTTTGCTCACCTTAAAATCAAAGAGGTGTTTAAAGACAGGTTTTAAAGAGTTTAGAAGGTTTGGAGCATTAGGCCAATGAGAGGGGGTTGGCTAGGTGGTTGATTGCAAGAAGGATGTCAGTTTCTGAGTGTTCCATCCTTTGAAATAAAGGTTCTTGCCTGCTCAATTTAGGGTGGCTGGCGAAAGCTGAGCTGGGCTGAATGGTGAATTTTTACACTATGGTTGTGATGCTCAAGCCAGCATTTCTACATAAAGAGGCATTATGTAAGTGTAAGTCCTCTTGTTTCTTTTATGCCTGTTAGAGAATTAAAAAAAAACACCTCCAATGATCATTACTGGCTACAGGAGAAAATTTTCAGGGAGTTTTCCAACCAGACAGAGTGTCTCTGCAGCAAAGAATGTGTGGAATACTTTACACATGATTATTACAACCAATATGTTTTATTCAGCTACTGACTCACGAATAGTAAATAATTTTCTCTTCTGTTCAATGATTCAGCTGGGCAAGGCAAGCTGACTCCATGATCTTATCTGAATAACTTTCCTTTTCTGTGTGTGGTAGCTCCTTGTTAAAAGAGATTCTGGTAAACAGCATTACACAAATGACAAATTAGGTTGCTTCTTTAATCCTGCTCCCATTCAGTATCAAATCAGCATGAAAGGATAAAGCCAAATCCATTTTGAATAATCGCTGGATTGGGAAACACTGACCTGGAAGATCTAATCCATATTTTGATTATCTTATTCTGCAGTGATATTCAGCACGAATCAAGGAAATTCAGGTATAGAATGTAGACCAGACTATTCAGCCTCTCCATTTGGACTGTAACTATTCCACAGCTTAACTTTATTTATCTACATTAAATGTTCATATCTTTGGTTAGCAAAAGACTACCTCGGATTTACTTACTGCCAGTTATGCCAGTCCTCCCTCTCTAGCGGTGTTCAGAGCTTCCTTCATTGTGTCAGTAGCTTCCTCTTGGTTTTCACTATTGCCAGTCATGCAAGTCCTGGATGGAGATTCAGGAATACCATTGCCCTCAGTTGTAGAAAAATTCTTCATCACTGTTTCTGTAATAATTTTGTTTTACCAGTCAGGGTTGTTAGCCCTGATCTGAATCCCCCGAACCTGGACCACATTTAGTCTGTCCTCTACACTTTGACCTGTTTGGCATGGGTGACTCTACCAAGTGCCAAAGCATAAAGCCCTGATTCCAGCCAACATTGCTCTCTGGGTCATTGAGGCACGCAAGCCTCCAAACCACGACAAGTTTGTGGTTCTTCTTGGAGGATCAATGAGAGGTACCAGTAAAGGAGCACATTCTTCAAATTAGTGGAGAAATATATTTCAGAGTTCAAATAATGTTTAAGTGATTCTCTCAATGACAGAAATTTGAATGTGAACATATCAATGAACTTAAATTTTTTATCCTTGAAAGAAGCAAACTGACCACTCAGAGATTTTTTAATAATGTACAGAGCTCGTGTATGTTAACTGGGCTTAGTGGATGGCTCTCTTTTATCTAGGTTAGAAAGTTATGGTTTCCTATTCCACACGGAGACGTTAGCTAAAAAACACCAGCCTGATTCTCACTCCATTACTGAGTAGGGGTTACATTATTGATGCTGCCACTATTTGGCTGCAATGATGAAAGCAAGTCCTGTCTACGTCTCGGACGTGGAAGGATAGCAGACCCCAACTCACTAATTCATAGAAAGTCAATTCAAGTCAAGTTTATTGTCATTTAACTATATACATGTATATAACATAAATAACCATATAAAATATATAGAAATTAGGCATTGTTTCTCTGAACCAGGGTGTGAAGCACAGAAATTCACGTATCACACATTGCACACAATGACTTACGAAGGTAAGTATAAAACTTACGGACGAATCATGTATAAATAACAAAGCAAAGTGCATAAATTAATATTGTAAGATAGACAACAGATTATTCAGTGACACCTCAAATGTGATGCAGCAGGGAGTTCAGAAGCCTAAAGGCCTGAGGGAAGAAACTGTTTCCCATTCTGACCCTTCTTTTTATGCATCGGAGTCTCCTGCCTGATGGTAGAAGTCAAAAGGATGCTGGATGGATGGGTGATTATTGATAATACCAAGGGCTCTGCGTAAGCAGTGCTCCTGATGAATGTCCACAATGGATGTTAAGGAGACTCCTTTAATCCTCTTGGCCATTCTCGCAGTCCTTTGTAGGGACTTACGGTCCGTTGCTCAGCTGCTCTCATGCCAGATGGAGATGCAACTTGTCAGGATGCTCTCAATGGTGCTCCTGTAAAGCGCATTTAAGATGGGGTGAGGAGCCTTGCTTGCCTCAATCTTCTTAGCAAGTGGAGGCAATGCTATGCCTTCTTGTTCAGAGAAGAATTTTTTAGGCTTATTGACTGAAGAATGAGCTAAATTAGATATCTCCTTTAAAGGATTCACATAAGCACAATGTATTATTCTATGACTTTTTGTGAGGGGTCTATAAAGACTAAATGTAGTGTTCCTGAAGCAGGCGAAGAGGGGAGAAATCAACAGAAGTAATCAAAATGATGTGCTTGAGGAGGGAAAGAGATGTAGATTGCTTCTCCAGACAGCCAGAGCAGACTTAATCTACTTCATACAAGGACAAGAGATCCTTTCATTCCCACCTGAAGTTGGGGACTTGACGTATCTTCTCACTTGATGGACAACCTCTGTGCTGTAACTAAAATACTGTGATCCTAGGATGGATCTCATTAAACAGAGAAGTCATTGATGATGACTGGCGGCAGCATAGATTTATAAACGCCAAATTAAATCATTACGTAGATGAAGGGAAACGTTTCCACAGAGCAAGCTGTGTATCTTGCCAAGAAAATCAGTCGGTAGGAACCTGACCCTTCATCCTGAGCTTTGCCATGGGAAGAGATTACCAGGTGAACAAAGTTAATGATTTAAGGTCTCCCTGAGGAAATTCAGCATCTCCACTGGCAATTTCCTCCACATCCCGAAAGTGTGTGTAGGTTAGTAGACCAATTGGTGAGTGATAGGATCTGGTGGAATTGATGAGAATGTAGAAAAAATAACTTACAAAATTAATATAGGATTAGAGTAACTGAGAGATTGATGTCCAGTGCAGACTCCGTGGGCTGAGGGGCTTGCTTCCCTGCTGTATCTCTCTAGGATCCTATGATGAGGTAGAAGAGTGAAAGAGACAAGGAATTAGATTTCGCCTGTTATTTTATTAAACAAGAAAGGGTGCCCCAACATGAATTGCATGGTATAGTTTAATTTTTGATGTGTATTTTTAAAATGTATTCATTTTTGTGGGGTTTAGGGTCACTAGTATAGCTATTAACTGTCTCTGATCGTCCTTGAGAAGGTGGTGGTGACCTTCCATATTGGACAGCTTTGCCCTTTGCTGTGGGAAGCTCAAAGTCAACCATATTGCTGGAGTCACATTAAAATGTGATTCCTCCCCTCGTGGACTGTAATAACTTAAATAGTAAGCTTGGTGGTCATGGTTACTAAGAGTTATTGTTTTATTTTTTAAAAACATGCAGATTGTTTAAGCAAATCTAATTCCACCGTTTCCAGGATGGGAAAATGAACTCATCCCAGACTGTTAGTCCAGGCATCCTACATGGGATATTTACTAACTTCACCACCACACTACATCTAAGCAATCATTACTCAGTTTCAATAAACCAAATTATTTCATCCTAAGCTAATAGAAATGGAAAATTAGATAGGGCAGGCAACATTTTAGTGGTTTTGATTCAAGGTAGTTGCTGCCAGGAAACTTAAATTCCACTGCACCTTCACACAGGGACAAGGGGACTAGGTCTAATTTCTCATTCAATAAACAACACCTCTAAAAGTGTAATATTACATAAAGGGAATGATTTCTGCTTTGGACAACGGTATAAATGGCAGTCTAGCTAGAGGACTTTTTGCATCTCCTTCAGTCCTACATTTGTGGTAGTGTAAGTGTTGTAATCGGGATAAACTGAAATAAAAATAGTTTAAAAGAAATACATCTTATAAACAAAAACCATAAGTTGGAACAATTTGATTCATACTGGGAAAAATGGTTTAACTATATAACACCTCATAGGCCTGATTTTATTCTCACAAGTCAATGAATATGTTGTAAAAAAGAGATCACTCCTACTTGTACATAGTTTTCTCCTTTCGCTTGTTCTTTCTTTCCTCTCTTTTCTTTAAGTGTATACCTCAGATAAATATTATGTGGAGTTTTGTGGCATATATGATTATATGATATATATGTACAATATCTGAAATACATCTTATGGAAATGTTTGTTTGATGATGAACTTCAATAAAAAGTAAATTATAAAATAAAGAAATACATCTGCCCCATGTAAAATATATATCCAAATTTTAAAGGCAGAAAGAGTCAATGCGTGTAATTAATCCAATTTTCAGCATCTTGGTCTTGTAATATTGACTGTTCTAATTATTCATATGGAGTCATATGCAGATTCCTTGAACTTATTCATATCAAAGAATAAATCCAGGAATTCTGTCCTGCCGAAGGATTTCAGCCCGAAACATCGACAATACTCTTTTCCATTGATACTGCCTGGCTTTCTGAGTCCTTCCAGCATTTTGTGTGTTCTGCTTGGATTTCCAGCATCCGCAGATTTTCTCTTGCTTGAACAAGACAATGGCAGTAGCTATTTTACAATTACGTTCATAAGGAGCCCAAAGGTCAGAGGTCAGCTTGAAATCAGCAGATCTTTAGTCTTCACTGCATTTTGCACAATAGTTGCATTGGATTCTCGAAAAATAGTCTGCTAAAGTCCTGTTAGTAATACAGTCACATCATGATTCTAGACATTACATTTTAAGGTATTTTTTTCTGTGCAAGATAAACATAACAGAAAGAAAGGAAACACAAGAGATTCCATAGATGCTGGAAATTCTGAGCAACATACAGAAAATGGTGGAGGAACTCAACAAGTCAGGCAGTGGAGAAGAATATACAGTTGATGTTTCTGGTCGAGATCCCTCATCAAGACTGGAAATGAATGAGGCAGGAAGCCAGAATAAAAAGCAAGGGGAAGGGGAAGGAGTACAGGCAGGCAGATGATAGGTGAAACCAAGTGTGGGAAAAGGTGGGTGAGTGGGGGAGGGGAATGAAGTAAGAAGTTGGAAGGTAATAGGTGGAAGACGGAAATGACTGAAGAAAGACTCTGATAAGAGAAGATAAGAGAAGTTGGTTCTTCATTCAACTCTGGAACATCAGGACTATAAAGATACATACATCAGGAAGCTATTAATTGTCTTCAACTCTGCATTCAGCACTGTCATCCCCTCGAAGCTAATGATTAAGCTGCAAGACCCAAACCTTGATAACTCTCTGTACAACTGGATCCACAATTTCCTCGCTTGCGGACCCCAGTCAGTTTGGATTGACAACAAAATCTCTCCCATCAGCACAGGTGCAACACAAGACCATGTGCTTAGCCCCCTGATCTACTCTCTTTGTATTGTGTGGCTAAGCACAACTCCATTGCTATATTTAAGTTTTCTAATGGCACCACAGTTGTTGGCCAAGTTAAAGGTGGTGGCAAATCTGCATATAGAAGAGAGACCAAAAATCTGGTTGAATGATGTCATTACGACAACTTCTCACTCAACATGAGCAAAACCAAAGAGCTGATTTTTGACGACAGAAGGAAGAAGCCAGAGATGCATGAGCCAGTCTGATTGAGGGATTGGAGGTGGAGAGGGTCAATAACTTTAAATTCCTTGGTGTTACTATATCAGAGGATCTGTCTTGGGATCAGTATGTAAGTGCCTTCACAAAGAAGGCAAGGCAGTGACTCTATTTTCTTAGAAGTTTCCACAGGTTAGACATGTCATCAAAAACTTTGGCAAACTTCTATAGAGACACAATGGAGGGTATCCTGATCGGCTGCATTATGCCCTGGCGTGGAACACCAATGCCAAGAAATGAAAAAGTCTACAAAATGTGGTAGATCCAGCCCAGTCCATCACAGGTAAAGCCCCCCCATCACTGAACACATGTCCATAGACAGGCATATGGAGGAATTTAAGGTGGGGGATTATATGGGAGGCAGAGTTTGAGGGTCGGCACAACATTGTGAGCTGAAGGGCCTGTAATGTGCTGTACTATTCTATGTTCTATGTTCTACAAGGTGTGTTGCCATAGGTAAGCAGTATATGTTGTCATCCAGGCAATGCTCTCTTCTCGCTATTACCATATGGCGGGGTACAGGAGTCTTAGGTGCCACACCGCCAGGTTCAGGATACTCTCCATTGTGTATAGAAGTTTGCCAAAGTTTTTGATTATTACCCTGCAATAATCAGACTCCTGAACAAGCATGGATAACTTCAGTCACCTCAACGCTGAACTATTTCTACAACCTATAGACTTGCTTTCATGGACTCTACAACTTCTGTTCTCAGTATTATTTATTTACTAGTTTCATTATTTGAGTTCTTTTGCACGCTGGTTGCTTTTAAGCCTTTGGTTTTTATGGTTCACATAAATTCTATTGCACTTCTTTACTTCCCTGTAAATGCCTGGAGGAAAATGAATCTCAAAATTGGATATGATCACATACACTCAATGGCCACTTTATTAGGTACACCTGTACACCTGCTCATTAATGCAAATATCTAATCAGCCAATCATGTGGCAACAACTCAATGCATAAAAGCCTGCAGATATGGTCAAGAGGTTCAGCTGCTGTTCAGACCAAACATCGGAATGGGGAAGAAATGGGATCTAAGTTGCTTTGACTGTGGAATGTTTGTTGGTGCCAGACAGGGTGGTTTGAGTATCTCAGAAACTGATGATCTCCTGGGATTATTACGTACAACAGTCTCTAGAGTTTACAGAGAATGATGCAAGAGACATCCAGACAGTAGAAGTTCTGTGGGCAAAATAGCCAGGCTGGTTCAAACTGACAAGAAGGGGACAGTAACCCAAATAACTATGTGTTACAATAGTGGTGAGCAGAACAGCAGCTCTGAATACAGAACAGTTTGAACCTTGAAATGGATATGCTACAGCAGCAGAAAGCCATGTGCATACACCGCGGCCACTTTATTGGGTGCCCATGGTACTTTGATAATGAATTTACTTTGGCTTTGTCAATGGAAGAAAGGGAAGGAGAAAGGACAAAGGGAGAAGTGATAAATGAAGAGAAGGAATGAGATGGTAACCACGATGGGGAGTGGGAAAGTAGAAAAGGGGCAGGGAAAACAGATTGATGTCCATGCCACCCTGTTGGAGGCTGCTCAATTGGAATGTAAGGGTATTGCTCCTCCAACCTGAGTGCAGCCTCACCATAAAGTCCGTGCCTCAACATGTTGGAATGGGAATGGGAAGTCGAATTAAAGTGGATGGCTACCAGGAAATGCCGCCTTTTGTAATAGATGGAGCAAAGGTGCTTGACAAAATGGTTCCTCCAATCTTTCTCGGGTCTTACTAATGTAGAGGAGGCTGCTCTGAGAGCACTGGATACAGAAATTGGCCCTGAGAGGCTCACAAGTACATGGGATTACTGTGCGGGGCATAGAACGGTGGTGTGGTAAAGTGCAGGGGCAACTGTAGCACTTATGCTGCTTGCAGGGATAAGAGCCAGGAAGGATGAGTGGACAAGAGAATAGTGTAGAGAATGATCCTTATGGAAAGCAGGAAATGAAGGGGGGAGAGTGAGATGTACTAAATGGTAAGATCTCATCGTAGATGGTGGAAGTTACAGAGAATGAAATAAATATTGCATGGGCAGCAGTATAAATATACCAAGCAGGGAATATTATGCTGCAGCACCATCACTGCATCAACATCTTGCTACATGGAAATCAGATCTACTCAGGCTGGGGTTAGAGGAGCTGTCCGGTGAGTGAATGAAAAAACAGATATTGGAAATTTAAAAGAAAAGCAGAAACCACTGGAAACACTCAGCAGTCAACAGCATCTGTGAAAGAAGAAACAAATCAAGGACCCTTTATCAGAACAGATATAGGCCTGGTGAGAGTTTTATACCTGTATCATTAATTATAACTTAGAAAGATGGAAAATGGTTGAACACTCACTGCCTTTTATCCTAAATTCTGCTTCTCCTTTTGGGAACATTAACTCTGCTTCCATTTCTATTTATGTGTCTTTATTTCCCCATTGTATATAACATACACAAGCCTTCAAAGTTTTATGCCTTAATTGGAACTTCTGTTCAAGTCCTTGCCAGCTTGTTATCCTTAAATGTATTTAGAGAAAAATCTACTTTTTTAAAAATGAGAAAACAATTGCATGATTGCCTCTGGATAAAATGTGATGACATACTGGATGTGGATTTAACATTAAGTGTTAGGCCAGACCTAATCATTCAGCTTGCAAACCACAGATCCATCCTATACTGTCAGCCTGGCTAGGTGAGTTGTTCTATGCACTAGCAGAGTACAAGTCAAAAGCTGTAGTTTTATATAGTTCTATTATTAGCAAATAAAGATTGCATCACCATTTAAAAATAAAGCTTTTTTTTATAACGTAAGAATATAAAACACCTGGAACATTCAACAGTTTGAGTGGAAAGAGCTGACGAAATGAACCGTATGTGTTTAAAACCAACCAGGCATGGCACCCTCATTCACTCCACACCCATGTTAACCTTGTACACGAGGCTACTCAGTCTGAGACTCGAGTGGCTCTCTGGTGAACGTAGTGAATAGGTCTGGGTGGACGGAACACTAAGGCACCCATCCATTCCCAGCTGCTGACTAAGTGCTTCGAGTGGAGACAATGTGAGGGTGCAGGACAGGCAACATACAAAAACTGTTGAAAATGCTCATTGACCTAACTTCACCTTGACTCATCTTTGACAGAAGTAACCCCATTTGCAATGGTTTTTATGTCTCCTGTCCTGCACACTCACCAACATGGAGTTATAGAGCGATCTAGCACAGATATAAGCTCTTCGGGCCAATGAGTCAATGGTGACCACCATGCCCAACCAGTTTCCTTTATCGGGGCCTATATCCTTCTAAGACCCATCCCTCCATTTACTTCTCCATTCAAGTGCTTCTTAAATGATACTGCTGTACTTGCCTCAACCACTTCCTCTGGCAGCTTGTTCCATATTCTCAGCACCATCTATGGGAAAGAGTTGCTTCCAGGTCCTTTTTAAATTGTTATCCTCTCACTCTAAACCTATGCCTCCCAATTTTGGTGTCCCCTACCCCGGGGAAAATACTGTTACCTTCCACCTTATCTATGCTTCTCATAATTTTAAACATTACTATAGAGTCACCCCTTATTCTCCCACATTCCGAAAAATAACTAGTCCTGGCCAGCCTCTCCCAATAACTCAGGTCTTCTAGTCCTGGCAACATCCTTGTAAATAGTTCCTGCACTCTTTTCACAAAAGGTTGGTTTGCAGGTGCAGCAGACTATCTAGAAGATAAATGGAATGTTGGCCTTCATTGCTAGAGGGATTGAATTTAAGAGCAGGGAGATTATGCTGCAACTGTATGGGGTTCTGGTGAGGCCGCACCTGGAGTACTGCATGCAGTTCTGGTCTCTTTTCTTGAAGAAGGTTTTGGAGGTGGTGCAGAGGAGGTTTACCAGGTTGATTCCAGAGATGAGGGGGTTAGACTATGAGGAGAGATTGAATTGCTGGAAGTCTACTTACTGGAATTCAGAAGGATGAGAGGAGATCTTATAGAAACATATAAAATAATGAAAGGGATGAATAAGATAGAGGCAGGAAAGTTGTTTCCACTGGTAGGCGAGACTAGAACTAGGTGACACAGCCTCAAGATTCGGGGGAGTAAATTTAGGATGGAGATGAGGAGAAACTGCTTTTCCCAAAGAGTGGTGAATCTGTAGAATTCTCTGCCTGATGAAGCAGTGGAGTCTACCTCAGTAAAGATATTTAGACAAGTTTGGATAGATTTTTGCATAGTAGGGGAAATAAGGGTTATGGGGAAAAGGCAGGTAGGTGGAGATGCATCCATGGTCAAATTAGCCATGATCTTATTGAATGACAGAGTAGGCTTGATGGGCCAGATGGCCTACTCCTGCTCCTATTTCTTATGTTCTTATGTTATGTTCTCTCTGAAACTTCCCACTTACTTTCCCTTCAAACAAGCTCTCCCAAAAGACCTCTGCTGGATCCTATCTAATTTCCAGAAAATTAACCCTGCTCCATTTTAGGACCCTAACCTGTGGACTCCTCATCCTCTTTTAATCTTAAAGCTAATAGAATTATGGTCCCTAGACCCAATGTGCTTCCTGCCTGCCACTTCTGTTTCTTGCCCTACCTCGTTCCCAAGGAGAAGGTCCAGTATTGGACCTCCCCGAGTGAGGCCAGCTATTTAGAAACAATTTGAAGACAGAAGTGAGCGACAGTTCTGTGGGCAAAATCTACCTGTTAATGAGAGAGGTCAGAGGTGAATGGCCAGACTGGTTCAAATTGACAGTAACTGAAGTATTCACGCACTACAACAGTGGTGTGCAGAAGGCCATCTCTTAATGCACAACATAGTGAATTAACGGGGATGGGCTACAGCAGCAAAGGACCATAAACATACACTCAGTGGCTCCTTTATTAGGTACAGGAGGTAGTTCCATCATGTGAGAGGTAATACATTCAGAGAGTCAAATAAGGGAAGGACACACTTAGTAAAAAATAAGGTAGCTAAGGAACATTGAAGAGCCAGAAGGGTAGGATCCAAGTCCATAATTCACTGAAAGTGGCAACACAGTTTCAGAAGGTGGTGAAGAAATCAAATCGCATTTGTTGGGGAAGTGAATGTAGAAGTTAAGACGTTAGCTTGCAACTTTTACACAGGTAGCATGCAAGTCTGGTCACTATGCTACAGGAATGATGTGGTTGCATTGGAGACAATGCCAGGAGATTCACCAGGACCTTGCTTGGATTGGTGGACTTTAGTAATAGGGATAAAACAGATATGCTGGGTTTGTTTTCCCTTGAGCAAAGGAGGCTGAAAGGTGACCTGATAGATAACCAGAATTATAAGTGGCATCAATATGGTTTGAATCTATTTCCCATGGTAGTGTTATCAAACACAAGAGGGCATAGATTTAAGGAGAAAGTGAAGAGTTTTAAAGGGAACTTGAGCAGAAAGTTTTTTTTTACAGAGAGTAGTTGATATATGAAACATGCTGCCAATAATTATGTTTAAGAGATGTTAGACAGACATTTCCTCAGCAGGTAAGATGGTATTCATGGAGAGAGAAAGAACTGGCACTTCAGAGTTGTTTCTAATCAACAGAGTAGCTTTGTTCTGTTACATCGATCTCATATCTACATCAGTCATATTTCACTTATCTGGAAGATTCTAAAATATCTTTCCAATTCCTTTCATCAGTTTTGAAAGATGCCTCCCAGCATACCAGTCAACGTTTCAGGCAGCATCAGTAAATAGTCTCGGCCTGAAACACTGTTTATTTCTCTCCATTGATGCTGCCTGACTTGCTGAATTCCTCCAACATGTTGCTTGAGTTCACCTTTTCATCATTTTATATCATCTGACATTACAGGAATTCCTTCTCTGGTTTTGGTCTTTTCGTCTCTCTTAAACCAACAAAAGAGCCATGAGCTATAGTCATAGAGCACAGGAACAGGCTGTTCGGTCCACTTCATACATACTAGTCATCAAGTAATCACCTACACTAATCCCATTTACCCAATGCTTGGTACATAGCTTTCTGTGCTTTGGTCAGACAAGTACTCATTTAGATATTTCTTAAATGTTGTCTACCACCCTCCCAGGTAGTGTGCTCCAAAGTCAAACCACTATCTGGGAAAAAATAATTCTTCCTATATTCTCCCTAAACATTTTCCTGATCTTAAATGCCCTCTGATTGCAGACTCTTCTCCTATGAAGGAATGCTTACTGCAGTCCATCCTGTCTGTTGTCTACCCATTGACTGCAAACCCATAGTACATTACAAAATATTGGTAATTGGTTTTATTGTTGTCACATGTAGACAGATGCAGAGAAAAGCTTTTGCTTGTATTTCATTCAGACAGACTATAAGTGGATGCTTCTAATGCCAGTTCACCTTCAAGGAGGCCGTCAAGATCGCCGATAGTCACTTCTGCATCAACGATGGTTCAATATAAAGCTTTAAGCATGCATTTGCATTATCATTGCATTAGACTGTAATGTGATATTAACCAAATGTATTATCAGCAAGAGAAAGATTAATGAGCGTAATGCACATCCTTGGCACTTAGAATTTTCTTTCATTACACAATAATGCTGTAGCAGTCAGGAAGCAGGAAGTAAATAAGCACTAAAGGAAACTCACTAATTACTGATCTGTAACACTCACAACACCGCAGTCATTAGGTTTAATGCTGACTACAGTTTTAGACTTAAAAGTATACTCTATGACCAAAAGCATGAACTTCCAAGTCAGAATCAACCCCAACTGCTGTGGATGCCTGTGATGGATTTGAAAGAGCTTTGTACCTTTGAAGAACTTAGCAGAAATTGTCGATGATGAACCTTCAATATTCTGCCAAGTACTCCATATGGAGATGGGCTGTTGTTGTCCCCATTGTTATGCACAATTTTACAGTTCAGTTCACCAGAAGTACTCATTTGCATAATTATACCTAGAAAGTGTTTGAGCAGTAAGGATGAACATAGCTGGCAAGTTCGTCACAGCAAACCAAAGTTTTGCTGAGGGGTTTTCAATCTGTAAACTCTGTTTCTACTTCCACAGATACTATCTCTCCAGCATTTTCTGCTTTGATTTCTTATTTTCATCACCAGCAGAGATTTAGATTTTCAATCTTTCCAATGGGCACTGTGTTAGGATTCCCATACCCCTTGTGCATGTGTCCTCTTGTACTCGAGATAAAGAAGGGAGCTGAAATTTTGAATGGTTCTATTTTAAGAGCGGTAGCCTGAAAGCACACGGTGAACCTTTCTCAAGCAATTTGTACCAAGTATGACACTGGCCAGTTAGCAACAAGACCACTATGAGCTACACTTATTTTATAAATGATGAAGGACTACGGAATCCTCCAGTAACTGACATTTTGCCTCATAACATACAGATACCAGTGAAAGGAAGAATTTATTTTAAAATAACCAAGTTAGAGGATGAAGGGTCTTTGCCGGAAACATTGACTGTTTATTCGTTTTGACAAATGCTGACTGACCCCGCTGCGCTCCTCCAGCATTTTGTGTGTGTTGTTCTAAGTTATAGCATGGGGTGTGAACATGCAGTAATAAAAGATTTATTCTTCATTTTCTTAAAGCAGTTCCTCGGGATCAAGGATGATTTGTTTGCATTCCAGTTCTGAGGGGTGGCAGATGTTTATGTGTGCTCTTTACACGCATGTCACCCATAGAACACAATCTTGTCAGAGTAAGGTCCTAATCCAATGATGGGGGTTGGGGAGCGTTTCCATGAAAAATAGACAACAGCTTCTGCCACACAGACTCAGCAGATTGGCAAACACGAAAGCCTTTGACAAGAGTAATGCCCAGGTGTCTCCTGAGTGTTGCCATGATTTTCATGCTTACAGCCATCAAATTATTAGACTCCTTATAATTCGTGTATCATATATTGCTAAGGTAAGACCTTATATTTTTAAAATGTATTATTTTATATAATTAATTCAAATGCATTCCAAAGAAGTAGCTGAAGCCACTGAGCTTACAGTCTGCTCCATTATACTGCTGTGATTTTAGAGACAGCCTTGTGACATTAATGTCACAGCCCTAAAGGGTGTAGGAGCACTGATACCCTTTCCATCATGGGTTTATCCTTATGCTGTTAGGTGCCAGACAGAGCAAAGCTAAACAGCTCCCACTGGTGGCTCCAGGAGACAGGGCTGACTTTTTTTTCTCTCGGGTCTGCCTGTGGGTGGCCTGAAATCTCAGCTTTTCTTCACAGGCAAACTTTACACATTCCCCACGACCCCAACACCCACCTCATCCCAACCATTCCAAGGTCCAGCTTCCCGGTGTAGTACAAATGATGATGAATACGTTGCTGTCGTTAGTGAAGACATTCCCACAGCAGAAAAGGGGGACCGCTGCCTTTTGATTACCAAACTGCTTCCAATGGGCACAGCAATCCAAAGGAAGCAATAGACAGTGAGGTGGATTAGATGCCACCAGAGCAAGTGAAAAACAACAGTGTATGCACAATAATTATAGTTTGTTCTGTATAATTACTGCAATACACTGTCACACAGGGCCCAGAGAAAGCAGAATAACAGAGCACCACAGAGTCAAAAAGACAACAGCAGCTCCTGAGCTGCCGGTGTCAGCCATCACGTGGTTGTGCTACTATGCTTTATTTTTCTGCCGTGAATGAATAACAAACTCAACTTTGCATGTTACGTGGAGGCGTACAGGATGAAGAGGGAGTATGTTCATTCATCACGTGAGAGCATTGACAGCTGATGCTGCGTGAGGGAGAGGGAAAAGGGGAGCCACGAAACAAAATCACAATAATCCTGTTCCTGCCCAATGTCCATCTAATCTTTCTCACAATCTTTTGGGCTGGACAGGCAAATGGTGGCAGAGCTACTCCCTAACACTGGAGCCCATTCCATTTTACTGTTTCTGCTTCATTCTGCTGGTTCATACCGTTTTCCGATGCTTTCCACTTATAACCTGGTGGTCTCTCTCTTGGGACTGACTCTGTTCTGATGGTCCTCATTCCCTACCTCTCCCCATTCTTCTTAGTACCCCATTCTATTCTGCTCACCTTCATTCCTTTGCCCCCATGTGAGCTTTACTGATGGCACTCAGTCCTTTCTGCTGATCCCGACTTTCTGCTCGTTCCCACTCCTTCTTAATGCTCCTCACATCTTCCTGACGGTGCCAACGTTCTGTGGATCACCTCTTCTTCCTATTGGTCGCCACTCTTTCCAGCTGGACCCTACAACTTTCTGCTGAACTCTTCTCCTGCTCTCCATTCCTTTCAACTTGTTTTCACTCTTAAACATCACTCCTTATTGGCAGTCCCTACTTCTTTTTAAAAATCAAGATAGAACTGTAGACCATTTTGCTGTCACCCCCCCCCCCCATTCTGCTGATCCTCACATCTTCCTGTCTTGTTCCACAGTATTCTGCTGCTTTGCTTCACTTCCGTTACTGCTCAAAAGGCAGCAAGGCAGATATTGTACAGTGGAAACGAGGGCATAGGAGAGGACCAGATCTATTAGCTCCGGAATACTAACATGGAATGAAGGCAGCATTTTGTCATTGCAAGGTAGGAGCACAGCTTGAGGCACGCAGTTTTAATCCTGACCACAGGTGTGGTCAGGTGGGTTTTCTCTGCGTGCCCTCCAATCCCAGGGGCCTGTGGGTGATAGACTGATTACACCTAATGCATGAATTTGAATCTGAATTTATATAAACCTTAAATCCATCCCACAACATGAGGGAATAAAAGTCTTTGCGTTATGACTCCATTGCAATGTACAGCCATGTGAATTTTAAAAAGTCTAATGGCTTGTAGAAAGAAGTTGTCCTGTAGCCTGTTGGTCTGGGCTTTAATGTTGCAGTACCGTTTGCCAGATGGAAGCAGCTGAAACAGTTTATGGTTGGGGTGACTGGTGTCCCTGATGATCTTCCAGGCCCCCTTCCTGCACCAGCTGCTGTAAGTGTCCTCAGCGGAGGGAATTTCACGTCCGCAGATGCGCTGGGCTGTCCGTATCACTCTTGGCAGTGCCCAGTGATCAAGGTTGGTGCAGTTCCTGTACCAGGTGGGGATACAGCCAGTCATATTGCTCGCAGTGGTGTCCCTGCAGAAGGTCTTGAGGATCTGGGGCTCATGCCAAACACATGAGAGTAGATGACAGAGAAATAAATCAGAGAAGGAGACTGATGGGACTGCTTGGAGATTTCAAGGACTAAGTGGTCTCTTTTTATATGGTAAGAAATCATGAGAAATACGATTAAGGGCAGCTTCACTCTGATATGGAGGAAGTCAGCTAAATGTCTGATAATATTCCACACACAGTTAACAAGCTTGTCCAGAAATGTGATGCATGAGCCACGACTGATAGGAACACACACCACAAATACAAGTAAATTATCTGTAGACTGTGACAATGTAATCATTCGCTCAGTTACACAAAACAAAAAAAGAAACAGAAAACAGGGATAAATAGTTTGAGAGAAGGCAGATTAGATTTCCACACTGTACTAGTGCCTACTGTGATCATTTAGCAGCAGATACATTGATATGTTGATCTCTTCAGTGCCTGCTGAACTTTAAGGTACAGATAATTGGAGACTGAGTTTATGCTTACATCCAGGTCTTTAGATATTGTGTTTATCTGCATTCAACTCTTATCAGTCTTTCGTTGTCCTAGGATTTGCTAGTCTTTTAATTCTTGAAAGGATCACACCTCACAGTTGTAGGTGCAAAGAAAGCGGTCCAACCTATCCATGTTTCTAAAAAAAATATTTTGCTGGATGTAGGCTTTGCTAGCAAGGCCAACATGCTCAACTGCTCCGGAGCAGGTGGCAGTGAGTCACATTTTTGACTTCTTGTAGTCTTTTTGATGAACTGCTCCCACAGTGCTGTTAGAACTGAGATCCACAATTTTGACTCAACAGTGTTAATGAGATGTCAGTGTATTTCCAAGTCAGGATAGAGGGGAATTTGTATGAAATAACCTTCCAGTATATCAACATGACAGCATCTTTCCATTCCAACTATCCTTGCCATTTTTTGATGTGAACCTGAATGGGATCTCGAGTTAATGTCTCGCGAAGGAAGCCATCCAAACAGGGTGGTGCTGTCTCATTTTGGCTGTGCTCTGCTAGCCAGGAATACGTGCTCAAATCCAAGATCTGAGTTTCACAAGAGATTCTGCGGAAGCCGGAGATCTTCAGCAACAACCGGAAAATGCTGGAGGAACTCAGCAGGTCAGGGAGGGAAATGAGAAGTTGATGTTTTGGGCTGTGACACTTCATCAGACTGGTTTAATCTTTCCAACTGATACTCTGCAACAGCACAAAACAGGTGACAGCAACTCAGCAGATTGCCCTCCATATCTGCCTTAATTTTGCTTTGATTAAAGATAGTTATGGTAAAAATCAGAAGTTCTTAAAACATGTTGGTGACTTGTTATTCCTCCTTTTACACTGTCTTAAGTTTTTTATCGCTGGGGGTGTTAGTGGAGACAAGCTCCCACTACCTATTAAATGCTCTCAATGGCGTGCACCTCAAATAGCCTCTGACAACCAAGTCCAGCTTCTGGCCTGCACGTGTAGCTAAGCAACTAAGTCTAGCGGAACCATTTCCACTGACAGGAAAAGGAGCAAAGGCAGGTTACTGATGCTTTAAAACCAATAGCTTCAGGCAGATGGGGCTCATCAGCCATGGTTGGCAGCTCATCTAGGAGACTCTGATCTCAAACCTCCGTTGCCTTGCGGCTATACCGACTCATGGGGAAGGCTTCGTGAGTAAACCCTGAGAGAAAAATCCAGAGCTGGAGTCCCTAAGGCAGCCCTATATTGAATTCAATGCTGACTGGCAACCCCTGAGACGCTGCTGGTGTCAAACTGTATTGGGCTCTGTCGTTCTTTTGAGTTCATCGGACGCGTGGAGAGGGGGTGCTTGCTACATGGGCGACAGCTTGCTCTCCATATCGTCCTGTCCAGGCTTGAGTATCTAGACAGCTAGGACACAATATCCATGGTCAACTCTGACCGACGGAGACCCTCACCTCACCTCCTACTGCCAGTGGAGTGCTACTAACTGAGCCAAACAAAAACACTTCTCTGCTTTGATGAGATCAGCCCTTATCAGCCCCGAAACCTGCACTTCAGATTCCGATTGACTTATTTATTTCTCATGTGTACATTGAAACATGCAGTGAAATGGGAGGCTGGCGTTAGCAACCAACACAACCTAAGGATGTGCTGGGGGGCAGCCAGCAAGTGTCACTACGCATTCCGGAGCCAACACAGGACGCCCACAATGCTCAGCAGAACCACACAGAAAACAAAAAAACAGAAGACAATGACCAAAAAAACCTCAACAGTAAAACAAACCCCTTTCCTTCCTCCCACCTACCCACACACACCTCTTGAGTTACAATCAACTACATTTCTGTGAGCCTGGTCAAGGCGATCAACATGAAGAAAATCAGATGGGGTTTTTATGATAATCCAGAAGTTACTTCAAAATTCCAGATAGTCTCAATTATCTGAAGTTTACTTCCAGAAGAGTCTTAGGTTCAAAATCTATCTTCAAATCATTAGTCCAGCTTGAACACACACAATAAGATTTGAAGATATTGAAAATACAAAATAGAAGCAGAAAATGCATTTTGCAGGCAGATGGCAGTGCCCTCAGACACAGCAGCTTCAACAGGGCCAAACAAAGGTGTTATTGTCTTTTTTAAATGTCTCTTTCATAATCGTAAGATGCTGCCGAACATTAGGAACTCCAAGTACTGCAGGTCTACCCAATCAGCGAGTTGCCCATTGTCAGAGGAGCTGCACTTGGTGTGGACCGATTTGCTGCCTACAGAGAGGCGCCGGAGTCGATGTGTGAATGCGGTGTGCACTCTAACAAGTCAGGGATCATCTTAGTTGTTTGTCTTGTTATAGAAACATAGAAAATAGGTGCAGGAGTAGGCCCTTCGGCCCTTCAAGCCTGCACCGCCATTCAGTATGATCATGGCTGATCATCCAACTCAGAACCCTTTACCTGCTTTCTCTCCATACCCCATGATCCCTTTAGCCACAAGGGCCATATCTAACTTCCTCTTAAGTATAGCCAATGAACCGGCCTCAACTGTCTCCTGTGGCAGAGAATTCCACAGATTCACCACTCTCTGTGTGAAGAAGTTTTTCCTCATCTTGGTCCTAAAAGGCTTCCCCTTTATCCTTAAACTGTGACCCCTCGTTCTGGACTTCCCCAACATCAGAAACAATCTTCCTGCATCTATCCTGTCCAATCCCTTTAGAATTTTATACGTTTCAATAAGATCCCCCCTCAATCTTCTAAATTCTAGTGAGTATAAGCCTAGTCGATCCAGTCTTTCTTCATATGAAAGTCCTGCCATCCCAGGAATCAATCTGGTGAACCTTCTCTGTACTCCCTCTATGGCAAGAATGTCTTTCCTCAGATTAGGGGACCAAAACTGCACACAATATTCTAGGTGCGGTCTCATCAAGGCCTTGTACAACTGCAGTAGAATCTCCCTGCTCCTGTACTCAAATCCTTTTGTTATGAATGCCAACATACCATTTGCCTTTTTCACCGCCTGCTGTACCTGCATGCCCACCTTCAATGACTGGTGTACAATGACACCCAGGTCTCGTTGCACCTCCCCTTTTCCTAATCGGCCACCATTCAGATAATAATCTGTTTTCCTGTTCTTGCAACCAAAGTAGATAACCTCACATTTATCCACATTAAATTGCATCTGCCATGAATTTGCTCACTCACCTAACCTATCCAAGTCACCCTGCATCCTCTTAGCATCCTCCTCACAGCTAACACCGCCACCCAGCTTCGTGTCATCTGCAAACATGGAGATGCTGCATTTAATTCCCTTGTCTAAGTCATTAATATATATTGTAAACAACTGGGGTCCCAGCACTGAGCCTTGCGGTACCCCACTAGTCACTGCCTGCCTTTCTGAAAAGTTCCTGTTTACTCCCACTCTTTGCTTCCTGTCTGCCAACCAATTCTCTATCCACATCAATACCATACCCCCAATACCGTGTGCTTTAAGTTTGCACACTAATCTTCTGTGTGGGACCTTGTCAAAAGCCTTTTGAAAATCTAAATATACCACATCCACTGGCTCTCCCCTATCCACTCTACTAGTTACATCTTTAAAAAATTCTATAAGATTCGTCAGACATGATTTTCCTTTCACAAATCCATGCTGACTTTGTCCGATGATTTCACCTCTTTCCAAATGTGCTGTTATCACATCTTTGATAACCGACTCTAGCATTTTCCCCACCTCCGATGTCAGACTCACCGGTCTATAATTCCCCAGTTTTTCTCTCCCTCCTTTTTTAAAAAGTGGGGTTACATTAGCCACCCTCCAATCCTCAGGAACTAATCCAGAATCTAAGGAGTTTTGAAAAATTATCACTAATGCATCCACTATTTCTTGGGCTACTTCCTTAAGCACTCTGGGATGCAGACCATCTGGCCCTAGGGATTTATCTGCCTTTAATCCCTTCAATTTGCCTAACACCACTTCCCTACTAACATGTATTTCCCTCAGTTCCTCCATCTCATTAGACCCTCGGTCCCTTACTATTTCCGGAAGATTATTTATGTCCTCCTTAGTGAAGACAGAACCAAAGTAGTTATTCAATTGGTCTGCCATGTCTTTGTTCCCTATCACTGTTTCTCACTGTAAAGGACCTACATTTGTCTTGACTAATCTTTTTCTTTTCACGTATCTATAAAAGCTTTTACAGTCAGTTTTTATCACAAGACCCCATCAAACATTGGTAACGTGAAATGCGGCCAGTCCGGTTCACTGGTTTATTGGCGGGACTAGTGGCTGAGGTAGCTGCCCAGCCTCAATTTTAGCACAGAGTAGCACTCATGCCGCGGTGTTGCCTATTTCAGCCACCCAGGAGAGATGACACTGGAGGTGGTTTGGCGCAGTGTCCATGCTGGCATCGGTGCTGCTCTCCAGTGTTCGCTCAGTAGAAGACAAGCTGGATTGCATTTGCCTGAAGACTCCTGGGGGCTTGTTCTTGCCGACAACATCAGCATTGTGTGACTGTATGTTGATGACTACCTTATATCTTCTATATGTGTCTTGTGATGTGTATGTCTGTGGCTACTGGGTTTTGCACCCAGGGGAAACGCTGTTTTATTTGGCTGTATTCATGGGTATTCATGTTGGTTGAATGACAATTAAACTGAACTTGAACTTGAAAAGCTCAGCAGGTCTGGTGGCATCTGTGGAAAGAGAAGTGGAGATATTCATTCAGATAGAAGACCCTTTATCATAACATGTATTGTCTGCCTTTCTGTAGCGGTCCAGGATCCTGGATCCTGTCAATCACTGTGCTACTCGGCCCTTTTTAATGCACACGGTTTTAGCTTTGGGCCATTTTGTTTCTAATACAATTGGCTTGAAATTAGGAGAGGCAAGATAGAGAAGGTGAACTGGTCAAGATGTTGTTGTCAGTCATTTCACACTGGGTAAATAAACAGTCAGAAGGTGGGTGTTTGCTCACCACTAACTATAAGAGGGTGAGTCACTAGCCCAGTCAGGACTGACACTCAAGCCAACAGATGGCTGCAAAATAATGTTACTGGAAAATACTGTCTTGACCTGTTCCATATGGGGGATGGGATAAAAATAACAACTTGCATATCAACTTTAACCTAATAAAAACCAGAAAGGAGTATTACAACACTGTAATGAAATAAAATCTGACACTCAGGATAGAACCCAGAAGAGGTCATTTTTAAGAATTGCCTTAATAGCTTAACAGACTCAAAGGGGTTTCGAGTTTAGATGGAACTACACAGCCTGAAGCTTTAGCTGCTGGAGGAATGGATACTAAAGACGGAACAACTAAAATAGTATGTCTCAGAGGTGTTAAATAGAGGGTTCGTCAGTTTGATAAAGTTCCAAAGGCAGGGTGTGCTGACGTTGTGGAGCATTAAACAAGGATGAGAATTTTACAATTGGGATTTTGCAGCCATTGTAGTTCTGGGAAGGCCAGGGTGTTGAGTAAATGGGGTTAGACATAAGATCGGAAGCCAGGGGAGTTTGACGTGTTCAAGTTTAAGAAAGGCAATATGGTTTAGCATGCTATTCTTGTCAACCCTCCTCCTTTTTCAACGTGAAATGTTGACTCTCTTGTTTTCCTTACGGATGTTGACTGACCTTCTGAGCATTTCCAGCATTTTCTGTGTTTTGACCTGTCAGAAGGCTGGTGGAATACCCAGCATGTGGTGAGAGCAAATCAAAATCAGAATCAGGTTTATTATCACCGGCAAGTGTCATGAAATGTGTTAACACAGCAGCATGCAATACGTAATATAGAACGAAAATAAGCAAATCAATTACAGTAAGTATGTGAGTATATATACACACACATATTGAATAGATTAAAAATAGTACAATATCAATAATAATATATATTTTTAAAAGTGAGGTAGTACTTATGGGTGAAACACCATTTAGGAGTCATATGGCAGAAGGGAAGAAGCTGTTCCTCAATCACTAAGTGTGTGCCTTTAGGCTTCTGTACCTCCTTTTTTACAAATCAAACTTCTTCAAACTCCTAATGAAATATAGCCACTGTCGTGCCTTCTATACAACTGCATCGATATGTTGGGACCAGGTTAGATCCTCAGAGATCTTGACTCCCAGGAACTTAAGTTGCTCAGTTTCTCCACTTCTGATTCCTCTCTGAGGATTAACCCTGATGATGGTTAGAGTTTCAACTCAGCATCAAAAATGACCCAGAGATTGTAAATGTAGGGGTTAGCTACTGTTTCAGTTGCTCCCGGTGCAGCCTCCTCTACATTGGTGAGACCTGGCATAGGACAGGGGACCACTTTGACAAGCACTCTCACCCCATCAACAGAAAGCAGGATTTCCCAGTGGCCAACCATTTTAATTCTGATCCCCAGTCTCATTCCAATATGTCGGTCCATGGCCTCCTCTACTGCCACAATGAGGCCATTCTCAGGGTGGAGGAGCAACACCTCATATTCCATCTGTGTGGCCTCCAACTTGATGGCATGAACATTGATTTCTCCAACTTTGGGTAATTTATTGGAGTAACTTATTGAAGTCACTTCATTGGAGCAACTTTTTGCTTATCCATGATTGGGTAAGGGACAAGCAGCATCATTGGAAAGATGGTAGTCCAATTGTGGATGCCCACTCTGCTGGCTGTGCAGACTGATGTTGTGCTTTGGATGCTTCTGAATGTGAGAACAAAAGAAAATAACGAAACGATTGGTCACTACAACACAATGCCACTTAAGTGGCAACACCTTGCCTGAACTGTTAGCAGAAGCAAATTTAAATATAATTTTGAAACGAAAGCTGAAATTAAGCTTGAATTGAAAACACTTGGTTTGGAAGAAAGGCCAAAGATGACTAGGATTAACTAACTTGTTCTTTTAACAAACAGGTGACCTTGAAAGTATAATTCAATGAAAAAGGAAGGAATAAATGCTCCTGATTGCAATGCCATCCCCACCTGCGATGGTGCTATTGACTTACAATACAGATTTTGGCTTATTTTATAAAAAAGGTTCAAACATCCATCTGGTCAAAAGAATTGTTAAGTTTCCAGAGCTTTGAGCAAAGCATTATGTATCTGTGTATTGGTTCTTATTTCTGTGCTGTATTTAGAGTACAAAGAAACCCAGTAGCTTATCCTCAAAAGCAGAGCTGCAGAATGTAACTGCATTGAATCTGGTGCTGTAGATGGCGCTGGCAATTCTTTCTGATGGGGGCAAATGTAACTGCATAACTTGCCTGGAAATTCAATTGCATAACTCGACTTTTATCAACATTATGCAATGGAAAGATTTTTTTTCCGAAGTGAAACATGAAAGGGGGAACTTGCATTACTCAGAAAATTCACCCTGGTACCTTTTGTCACCTTATCATTCATCACGACCCACTTAAATTTCCACTCCAGGGTGGCATGGAATGACATCAGTCATAAAGTTATAGAGTTATACAGCACAGAAACAGGCTCTTCACCTCAACTCGTATTTGCTGATCAAACTACTTAACTGAGCTAGTCCCAGTTGCCTGCACTGGGCCCATATCGCTCTTAGCCCTTGTTGTCGATATGCCTCCAGCAGTTCATTCCACATACCCACCAATTTCTCTGGGAAAATGTTGCCCCTCATGCCCCCCTTTACATCTTTCACTTTTCATCTTAAATCTATGCTCTTTAGTTTGAGACTCCCCTATCCTAGGAAAAAGACTTTAACCATCCACCTTATCTGTACCCCTCCTGATTCTATGTACTTCTCTAAAGCCACCCTCGGCCACCTATGCTCTATGGAAAAAAAGTCTCTAGTCTCTCTAGTAATTCATGTCCTACTGTCCTGGTAACATCCTTGTAAATATTGTCTGCTTAATAATCTCTTAATAATGGTAGCGTCCACCATTAAGGACCCCCATCACCCAGGACGTGTCCTGTTCTCATTGCTACCATCAGGAAGGAGGTACAGGGATGAAGGCACACACTCAGCAATCCAGGAACTGCTTCTTCCCCTCTGCCATCAGATTTCTGAATAGGCATTGAACCCATGAACACTACCTCACTACTTTTTTTGAACTACCTATTTAATATACAAACGTGTATAATAAACCGTAATTCACACTGGTTTTTTCAATTATAATGTTTTGAATTGTGCAGCAAAAACAACAAATTTCACAACATATGCTGATGATAATACATCTGATTCTGATTCCTATAGCTGGGTGACCAGTACTGCACACAATATTCCAGCGTGGTCTCAATAATGTATTGTACAATTGTAATGTCATGTCTCAACTCTTGTTCTCTGTGTCCTGACCGATGAAGCAAAGTATGCCACATGTTTTCTTCACCACCTTGTCCACCTACGTGGCCATATTCAGGGAATTATATATATGCATGCTAGACTTGGGCTATTGCAGGATAACTTGACCTGGGGACACTAAAGGAACCAACAGGCCTTCACATGATACCTTTGTAGTACTGAGCACAGGGTTAGCAAGTTAAGTAATTCACCTGTCATCTTGACCCCATCCCCATACCAATATGACACCTCTCGATATCCAGTCCAACTGTCTATGCAATCTGCGCTCCTTGATGACCAGACTCGACTTCCCTCTATTTCCAATGTAGTGTTGGTTCCTACTCCCAACACAATTTCTGGATTCCCATTCCCAATCCTATTGTAAACTGTTGGTGGTCTCCCGTTCCTACTTTCCAACTTGCCTAGCTCATGCACCACGCACCTCTCAAGTAAAGCGCTGATACCTCCTGATCCTCACAGCCTTCTTCCTGAGCTTGAAACTTCAGTTGTCCCTGACACTGATCCCACCTACTTGCAAAAATGAAACTGGCTGAATCACCAGCACCCTCCCATCCAACCACCACCCCATACCTTGTCCACCCACCAGACGCAACACTACCTTGACTAAGAAACTGTCTTGGTATTTTGGACCTCAGACAGACAACCGTCTTGGTATTTTGGACCTCAGACAGACGGGCTAACTACCAACATAATCAGTGGGGCCCGCTTTAAAAGACACACCAGAATTTCCAGGTGTATGCAATATGATCCTAACCACCTTTACCCTCTGGGGTCTGTCAATGTCATTTACAGTGAGAATGGCGAGAATCACGTATGATATAGACAACACATCATTAATGGGATTTTAGCCGGGATAAATGTTCCAATGTGCATGACAAAGCTAGTTAACAAAGGAAACGGAGAAATTAGAAGTGGCCAGGATCCCAGAACAGAGGTGGATTTTCAGCGAAAGATTCTGAAGGATTTAGAATCAGAATCAGGTTTAACATCACTGGTGTATGTTGTGAAATTTGTTGTTTCGCAGCAGCACTACATCACAATACACAACAATAAAAAAGTATAAACTATAATAAGAAGTGTACAGTATATTTTAAAAAATTAAATCAAATCAGTAGTGCAAAAAGAGAAGAAAGAGAAAAATAGTGAGGTAATGTTCATGGATTCAGAAATCTGATGGTGCAGGGGAAGAGACCATTCCTGAAACACTGAATGTGTGTCTTCAGGCTCCTTTACCTCCTCCTTGATGGTAGCGGGCATGTCCTGGGTGAATGATGCCTCCTTTTTGCGGCATCACCTTCTGAAAGTATCCTCGATGGTGGGGAAGTTAGTGCCGAGGATGGAGCTGACTGAGTTTAAAACGTTCTTTTTCCGACCCTGTGCAGTGGTATCTCCATACCAGATGGTGATGTGACCAGTTAGATTGCTCTCCATGGTACATCTATAGAAATTAGTATGTGCTTTTGGAGACATCCCAAATCTCTTCAAGCTCCTAATTAAATATAGTCACTGTCATGCCTCCTTTGTAACTGCATTAATATGTTGAGCCCAGGACAGATCTTCGGACATGTTCACACTCAGAGGTGCTCCTAGGAGTAGAGGGAAGTGGGTTTACAGAGGCATGTAGACTGAAATAATTCACTGCCAGCCAACAGTGAGCTCATAGTGATCCAGTCATAGCCAAAGAAAATCCGATAGGTTTGGATAGCTGAGAGGCTAGAGTTGGAGAGAGCCAAGGTGGGAGAGTAGGGATGGCTGCTTCTAAGACATGGGGAGCTTACAGGGACAGGAAGGGAAACGGACTGAAATCTTGACAGAACACTGAAGTCACAATGAAGGGTATATATAATAAGCTGCCACTTGAGACTTGGCACAGATTAAAGAACTATGGATACAGTCATACACTGTGGCATCAAAGTCACATGTGTGACTTGTATTTTCCAAGAAAAAAAACAATACAAACTGTTATAGAGTTACTAGTGATAAGATTTCAGCCGTTAAAAGCACCGTAGGGGTGAAAGTTATTGTTTGGTTCAGATTGCGCCATCATTGATGTGGTTGCATTCATTCAAGGTGTTTTCATACAGATGCATTAACTGGAACTGAATTTCAGCACTCACCCCTCCCCATGCTACTCTCTCTCATTCACCTTCCCATCGTTTCCATTCATCATTGGGTGCCTTTCAAAAGTAAAGCTGTGAACTCACAGGACCCAAGGTGGGTCTTTGGTGGATTTCCACAGCCCTTGGAACACAGCTACTCAGGCTGTTTATACTTAGAAACCACCCAGTGGCTGGGAGATTTTATGTATTTTTCTAACATTAAAATGTCTTAAATTAAACAAAGGATTTCTGTTTAGCAATCACCGAATTTCCAGTGGGGAATGATCTGCAGTTAATTCCTCTTCAGAGCAACTACTTAACCCAGAGTCCAGCAGCAGACAAAAGGCTTCTTATTCGAAAGGAAATTACTCTAACGAGGTTATCACCCTTCCATTAAAACAAAAGCAAAAGGTTATCTACATTCCATTGTCTGACAAACAAGGATAGATAAAGACTGCAAGTGCACTATATATGTATATTTTATTAATTTAAGAGTGCTAAACATTAAGAGCAGTTTGTTTTTAATGCTTCCAATTTCTGCTGTTGTCTCCTAGCTCGTTACACTAGGCAGAATGCTGAAGGCATCCATCTCGGGCTGTGTGAGGCATGAGCCTGCCGGCCAATAGACCAGTCGTTGATCAGTTTCCATTGTCATTCTCCCTCTCTTCATTTAAGAAGCTACGCAGGCTCCCCATGGTAATTATGTGGATGGGATGGAACAGCAGCACGTTTGATGTGGAAGGGTTGGCACTAATTCTGTAAGTCCATTGTCTCACTCAGCCTTTGTAGTATCTGTACTTAAATGGTCCAAAATTAGCCTATTCTTGTAGCAGCGACAAGAGCTCCTCATCTTGGTGGGAACAAGTCCTCATTTGGGTAAACACTCAGATGGAAAGGGTTTTAACGACTGATGATACAGAAGCATACACACAAAAATGCTGGAGGAACGCAGCAAGCCAGGCAGCATCTATGGAAAAGAGTAAACAGTCGACGTTTCAGGCCGAGACTATTCATCCGGACTTCCAGCATCTGCAGATTTTCTCGTGCTAGTGATTTACAGTTTTGCCGATTAGCTCTATTCCATTTATCATGAAGGAGAGGCTGGTTCATCCACTCTCTCCGGAGAGGGAGAAAGAGAATAGGTGTGAAATTTGCAAAAGGGTCTAAAGCTGTGAAATTTATTTGTATAGCACTGTTTTAGCTTCATGTGAAAACTGACATTTTTTTTCCAGGACCTAAGCTCTCTAATGATCATATCAGGATCATTATGCACCATTTTCATTTTCTGGTGCAATTTCTATTTCATTTGCCTCTGATGCTGCAAGCAAGATTCCCATTATTCCTGCCCTCATCGTAATGGTGCATTATTCTACTTCTGCAAACCCCACTTGACTTGAATGACCCACTTCATTTTCAATGCCCCCCTTGCCTCTTGCAGGGTACCTGGATCAACTCGTCTGCAGCACGATTATTACTGGGTGTGCTGGGCTCTGCAGTGCCACATGCCAAGTAAGTCAACTGCCGTACATAACTTTCCGTGGGCAGGCCCTACCAGAAACCCAACACCTACTCAGTCCTGACTCCCCACACCCACCATCTCCCTCAATCCTGACCTACCACACTCCAAGCGTCCATCAAAGGCCGATCCCAATGTCACTGTCACTTCCCCGTAGCTGCTGATGATCCTACCCTCCATGTGACATTGCTGCGTGACGCGTGTTCAGTCACAAAAACCTGCACAGAGTGAAGGCTGTAGCCTGATCTGATGGCTGAACTGTCATTGATAGCCTGCTGCTGCCCCCATTTTTGGAACACTTCAGGATTTTGAACCCTCCTCGGAAACTGAAACACATGGTGTCTTCAAACTTTTAAGAAAAGCAAACTGGGTGAGAAGTCCAGGTCTTTGTGTGAACTGCGAACCCTTCCTCCAAATCCAGAGCCTTATTTCCTTCTAAACTGCCCCCCGTGAATTATTTTCAGCAGTCTCAATGGTGCCTCTCAACATGCAAAGCTTTGGTCTCATTATTTACTGAATTCCCCAGTGGCAAGGAATCAAACAAAAGATTTGTCAGCCTGATTTTAAGCATTTTAACTGTGAAGGCCTGATCATCTTCAAAGCGGAAATCAAGTATATGAATACGAATCTTTCCTTTTATATTCTGCAGGCATCCTCCACTGTTCTGGTCAATGTCTCTCCTTTCTCCAGTATTACTAAGATTTATCACTCATAACTGTTTGTTGAGTGGCTCATTTTGGGCACCACTGTGACACAGTGTGAAAAGCTGCTGACTCACAGCTCCCGTGAATCGAGTTCAATTCTGACCTTCTCAGCTGCCTGCCTCGAATTTGTACATTTTCCCTGATGACCCCCTGAGTTTCTATCGGATGCTCCAGCTTCCCCCCGCACTTCCAAACAAATGCTGGTTGGTTGATTGATTGGCCACTGTAAACTCCCCCCCCCCCCCCCCCGCCAGTGTGGGCAGAAGGTGGAAATGATGGAAATGTGGGGAGAGTAGGTGGAAGGAAAGATTAGCGGGGGTGGGAGGCTGGATGGGTTTGCTCCGTGAGATGTCATTAATTCAATGGGTTGAATGGCCTCCTATAGAAGTGTGCTACAGTTGCCTACATTATAGCAGCAGCTGCTCAAAGTAAATCATTGCCCATAGTGTCCTTTGAGATTTCCTCGGGATGAGATAGGCGCAATATTAATGGGAATTCCTTTTATTGCTCTCTCTACAGCATTGCTGATTTTTGAAATGAAACAAGTATGTTGTTTTTATGATGAGGAGAGAGTTAAAACAATCAAAAATCAATGTCCTTAAGTTAATGTAAAGATTGGTTTTAATGCATGCTGCTTAGATAATGTTTCTAATTTAATGAAGTTTCTCAAAACGTTTCACGGATTCGAATTACAAAGCAGAGAATGGAGTGAGAGGAGGAGGATGCTAATCATTGCAGTTCACAGAGGTGCTCTCTGAAGAGGGTTCGAGAGGAAGTCGGGGCAGGGAGAGGGGGAATATAGTGATGGAAGACCAAACGTAGAGTCAGGAAAAGGTCAAATGAGAGAGATGTGAGAAGGGGACTCTGGAGGTTATGCTCAAGATGTCTGGTTGCATGGTCAGCAATAATGGGGCAAAGGAAGGACTTGAACTCAAAGATGTGAGGTTTAAAATGGAGGCATTGCTGGGTCAGCATCCACATATGCAAGTTTCTAGGGAAGTTCGTGGATAACAGTCAGGTGCAGGACATTCTGCCTGCATTTTCCTCTTCCCCCTCTCAAGACCCTGTGCAGTGAGACCAAATCTGGATTCACTCACACAATCACCACTTAGACCTCAACATCGCAGGTACATAGTAAAAGCAAGAGCCAGGTCATTTTTCTCTTTATAAACAAGCTTCAATTGAAAAGAAAAGCCCTGTTAAAACATCGTGACAATGAATTGACTCCAGAACAAACCTTTACTATTTGAACAACAAGGGAAACTAAAGTAAAGGCCATTGTGTAGTTGTGTGAAAAGTGAATCAGTTTAAGGTTGCCATCCATGTAGTTTTAAATCCAGCATTTAGATGTGTAATGAGTTGGCCAAAACTTGCTAAAATGCAATCCAGACACCATGGCTCCACACTTTACAGGAAAGCAGGGAGGGGGCAGAGCCCAGCAAGAATGAGATGCTGAGATGCTGCCAGAATTAACGGCAGCACCTTTTATCATTTTATTTTTCCCGCTCCCTCTCTGGCAGCCCAGGCTATGTACAGAACCAGTAGCGGAGGGTCGCAGCTCTGATACCATGGGAGTGGGTTGTGAGCAGGCAGGTCCACAAGCAAGTGGGCCGTTGGTGAAAGGAGGAAGAAAGGCCGTGGCCAGTGGTGGGAGTTGGTTGGTCAGCAGTCAGAAGGTGGGGGAGACGAAAGCGTGATCGGTGCTGAGAGAGTGAGACTGTGACATGGGCCAAAGGGTGATACACTAGAGGATAACACGAAAGCCCGACTATGTGGAGCCAACAGCTCCTTCCGCCTGGTCAAAGCAAGGCTTCTCTACCTCAAGAGAAACAGCACAACGGCGACAGATTTTATGTACCACTCTCAACAATGATCTGGCAGCCCAGCTTAAATATGTTCATGATGTTTACTGCCTCTCCATATTGACCTGATACCTGCCAGGATGTCAGGTCTTAAAGGCATGTTGCAAAATGCTCCTCATTTAAGTCTTAGACATCTCCCTCAGCCCATCTTATGAGGAGGGAAGGGAACTAATATTGTGCCTGTTTCTCTTTTTTCTGTTACGTCCTTCTCCAAAAAAACAGTCCAAATTCCAAACGTTCCTCCCCCATACCCCGCTTTAGTTATTCAGGAAATGCTATCAACTGCAGAGAGTTAAGAGCACAATGGTAACTCCTGACCTGCCCCCTCCCTTCCAGTGTGCACTTGGGAATGTTATACGCCTTATCAAAAGCTGTCAACATAAAGAGGAATGTCAGGGGTGTCAGATATGATAAACAAAATAAACCCACCTTGAATAATTTTTTTTTGGGGGGGAGAGAGAGAGAGTACATGCATTTAAACATTAATAAAGCAGTCAAATTGAGCGCTAGCCACTCCTAACATCACACAACTACAATATTACAATGCACAATTAAAAGTAATTGCAAGACTAAAAATTAAAAAAGGCATGCATTTCAACTACAACGGTGGGGCAGGCAGAGGGAGAATGGACGACGTCCATTTAAAAGAATAAATTGTAAACATCAACAATTATTTCGCACAAAGACAAATTGTTGCCCATCCTGCTATAAGTTTCAGCGCCTCGACTTGCTGGAGGGAGACAGTTTGCCAGTTTTCGTGCTTCTGGAACTGGATCTGCGTTGACCCCTCGGAGCGTGGCCGTGCGTGCGGGCGGATCACGCTGCGGGTATATAAGGAGCGCGGGAGCTCTTTTCTGTCTGTCTCCTGAATTCTGGAACAGCGCTTAAAGGAACTTCATCTGGTTAGCGCGCCCCTCCGTCTCCACAACGCCGTACAATGGATCCCAAATGCCCGGCTTTCTGCCCGACCTGTGCAGACACAGCCTGTAGCGACAACTCCGTGAAGGTAACAATGGGTTAGGCAGGAATCTCATTTTAAACTCTCATCACGGAACAAAAACTCGAATCGCTTGGTTTTTGTTTTCTAATTTTTTTCCCTCTCTGTTTAGTTGCAACTATTGCAGGATTACTTTTAGTGTTGAGTAACATTTCTTCGCCTGGGGAATGCAAGGAAAATGTGTTAATTTATGTTGCTGTTTTAAATCGTCTTGTGCATTTGTGTTTCATTTGCAAAAAGAAACTCACTTTTTAACACGTTGGGAAAAAAAAACACGGCTGGAAAAGTTGTGCATACAGCAGCCCTATTTTGCCGGTTCTTAGACTGTTCGCGTTCCTCTTTCTGCAATCAGCGTTAGCAGTAGTTTCCAAACGTGTTTCTGTAGTTTTAAGACTATGTGTAAAGTGCATTGAGAATAATACAAGCCTCGGCACAGAACAGAAGTAATTTGATGCCTCTTATTTCTTGTTTTGTACTATGGTTTTGCTGTTCACAGCTCGGACTGGGGTGAGTTTCCCAGCGTGTTCCACTGGGTAGCGTTAGTATCCTGCTTGTGTGCCGCTACATTCCTCGATTTGACTTTTTAAATCTTGCACCGGGGAAAACTGATCTCTTGATTCTTACAATCCATAGCCATCACAAGCAAGATATAAATCTAGTTTAGCTTTGAGTCAGTTGGCATTTAAAACGTTATTTCTGAAGAACTGTAACATTTTTAAATAGGCTCTTCCGCTTTTATTGCCAAGAAAATCGATCTTAACGAAGTTAAAAAGGGAAAGTCGTAAGTGCGGTTCTCCCTCTTCCAGTTTCATGAACACAGTGACGTTTTTAGTGGAAAATTCTCTACAAATCTTTTACCCGAAAAGTACCTCTGCGTTTTTGGACGGCTTCCTTTATACGCCTTTCAATCGGCTTTGATAATTAGTGAAAACTTTCAACAGAACATAACATTGTAGTATATTTTAAAATGTAGAATAATATGTCTATAAAGTAGATGTTGTAGTTTCACCTGGATTCGGTCTGAAACAGAAGCATTTGCTTTACATCTTCGGTTTTTATTTTACTTCCTTCGATCAAAGATAATTTTAATGATCCATTTGTTATATTAATCCTGAATTATTTAAAGTTCCGTCCAATTCATGAAATTGTAATTCCAATGTTTTTATTTTATTATAACACAATTCCTGAATGGTACCTCAGATAAACATTGAATTGTAGCAAATTTTTAACCAGAATCTCCAAAAATTGCAAATTATTGATTAGGTACAGGACTTCTGACTGTACTCGAATCTCTCGCATCCTCCTATCTCCTACACTTCACACACAATTTTAATAAGAGTTTTCGAATATAACAAATCACCCGGTCAGGTGACTGCATTGTTCAATACCATGGTCTGGGTACCGTGGACAGTGCCCCAGATTGCGATTTGTGCTTGTAACCAGTGCCTACTAACTTTAAAATGTTACTTAATCGCCGTGGAAAAGAATTGACAGAAAGTCAGCAGTAAGTACCGTGCACCACTGATGGTGGCTTTAAAAAAGGAATTGCACCATATAGCATCATTAAACTCCAACAATAGATGATGTTGCGAACAGTAGTCTGTTGCAATTAGTTTTCATTCTGTTGTTTTGCTTTCGAAGTAGTAGACCAAACTGATGTTATCGAAGGTTTTAGACAACACGCTAACATTGACTGGAATGCATATTTCCCATTCTGCTCGTGTAACAAGGATAATATCTCAGCTCTGACTCAGAGCAATGATATTACTTATTTGGATCAGAGCTAATCAAAACCATCTTACAAATCATGCTCCTGCCTTGAGTTCTTTATGGAGCCAATGGGAGTTTGCTCTTATTAGCATGCAACGTTTACTCTCCCAGTGCTATCAGTAAACATGCTGTGGTCTTGTCAAAACAAAATAGCACGTGGTGAGAGTTTGGGAAAGCTACAGCAGAAGTTCTTAAAGATAATTGGGAATCTGCGTCTTCAACTGGCTAACCTTTTCTTTCTCCCCCCTTCCCTTTCCAGGGTAGAAAGATGTCCCCAGCCAAGCACCTACTGTTCATTTCCATTGCTTTCACAATGTACATCATAGAAGGGGTGTCTGCAGCGGAAACACTATGTGGTGGTGAACTGGTGGACACGCTACAGTTTGTCTGTGGTGACAGAGGATTTTATTTCAGTGAGTTTACTACTTGTATACCTGAAATCTGGAAGCGGGGTGGGGTGTGTGTGTGTGTGTGTGTGTGTGTGTGTGTGTGTGTGTGTGTGTGTGTGTGTGTGTGTGTGTGTGTGTGTGTGTGTGTGTGTGTGTGTGTGTGTGTGTGTGTGTGTGTGTGTGTGATCTGATTTCCTTTCCTCCTGCAGTTCCAATTATCCTTCTCTTTGATGATAACTTACTCCCTGTTGAGGGGGGTGTCTGCCCAGTTAAATCTCCATTACAGTGTCTGTGCCTTCAGTTATTTTCTTTGGAGATTATGGGACCTGCCAGTCTTATCAGTTTATTCCAGAGTGTTTTCTTCCAAGCAGTAAGTGTTCCTCTTGAATCTAATGCCATCCTGCTTCTTGACCACATGGCAGTATCATTTTATAATGACTCCTTAGAAATTAATGAGTTCATTTCCCAGCTACCACTGGTTAAATTTCTGCAAATTAAATAGTGCAGTATTCAGGACCATTTTGAAATCATTGGAAGTGGAAAACTTTTACTTTGGGATTTATGATCAGGAATTTCTGTTGAAAAGTTCATGGGTTTTTTTTGTGAAAATAAGGATATGGATCAAAAGTGGATAAATGGATACTAATTATAGGTGTGAGATGATCTTGTGGAAGGCTGGGAAAAGTCAAGGGATTGAAGGCCTCTGCATAAAACCTAGCCTGGATTCCATATTATGTCCACTAAAGCAGATACACAATTGTGGGTGTTATTTGCACTTACACAGTGGATTGCCAGTGAAGTGAGGGTTTCTGAATGTTTTATCAGCTCTGTTTCCATGTAAGTAACAATGAAAGGAAAAGCATTTCTTTAAGACTAGAGCACTTGGCCCAGAGAAGCTGTGAATCTGAACTTTTCAAATAACATTTGAGTTCCAGCATTCCTTCTAGTGGTGTCATGTTTGTGAACATTAATATTATGAAAAATAATATTGCTATGCCAGTAGACAAAATACCCCTAGTGGGGCACAGCAGGTTAGGAAACAGCATTAAAAAAAAGACTGCAAGTATTTGTACCACATCATTTACTAACCACTTTCTCATGCTGATCATAATTGCCACTAGAATTTGAATTTGATTTTGTGTAACAATCCCCTAGCTCCTTGAATGTGAAAAACAGTGTTAGATTTACAGCTTTATCAAAGAATTTTAAACACAATTTGTCATTCCCATAAAACATCTTGATCATCAAATGATCATGAAAATATGGTGAGAACTCCTCACCAATTTGCAAAGTGTGTAATGTTCACTAAGGGCAGGTGCTCACTGTCATAAACTGTGAACAGTTTCATTTCCAAGCTTACACTTGCATTAACTAAGCACATTACTCACATGTTCCCCTCTCTCCTGTTTGACAAGGACACAAAACTAAATCACTGCTGATAGTCACAATGAAGTGCTTGTTTATTTCCACATTCTTCCGATTAATACCGCTGAAGCATTCCATCTTTCATTTAAAGATGTTTTTAGTAATCTCAGCTTCCGAAACTATACTATAATTGCTTTTTGTTTTTTTTTGCATGTGACAGTTTGTGCTGTTCTCCTCAATTACTCTATCTAGTATTCAGCAGCTCACTGTACAAACAAATTGGCCTCACTGGTCTGGCCTGATTTTTATAAAATCCCCACTTTGTAGGACTTTGTTGGCATAGTTATGTCTTGAGTCAACATGCCTGTATTGTTGTTTATCTTGTTGATCATCTGGAAATCTTCACAAGTGAAGGGACACAAATTTAGGATGAAAGTAACAATGTGAAGACAGTTTTTTTAAAGAGAAAGATACAGCCTTAGCACGGAAATACGGCTCTTTCGTAACAATGTAGCTGAAGTGTTTTTCTCTGTGCATCCACTACAGAAACTGATGCTATCTACATCAACCTGAGAAGCAGGAATGTAGCCATCAGTGAGATTCCCAAAGGATAATTACTGTCTGCGGTCCCTGAGCAATCTAAATATGTTATCATGAGCAAAGTTCAGAGCAAACTCTTGACATAAAAGGTGATTACCCATTACCTTGGCCATAATTATCCTTTGCTCAGATTCTACAGCTAATAGCAAACAGTTCACTGGACCACATTGTATGGCTTTTTCTATTACTGTGTTAGCAAGGTTGAGTAGCTATAGCTTTTTTAAATGATTGCCAGATTTGGTTTGTCTTTTGTATAGACTTTTAAGACAATGCTAGCAGTAATCTTTGGAAAGACAACAAAAGGTAAACTCTGTCCCATGTTTTTCAGGCAGACCGACTGGGCGCTCCAACAGCCGCAGACAGAACCGAGGAATAGTAGAAGAATGTTGCTTCCGTAGCTGTGACCTGGGCCTCCTAGAACTCTACTGTGCAAAGCCGGTCAAGAAAGAGCGCGATCTCTCTGGGACGCCTTTCAACCTTCTACCACCAGCAAACAAGGTGTGTGATCTGTTCCATCAGTAAGGTGATCTCTCAAGAACTTTTGAACCCGGCCACCCAGCCACGAGTTTCTGGGGGAGTAGCTGGTAAACAGATAGAGTGAAAGCTGCTCCAGTCACTGTTTCACCTCCCTCCCCAGCATTGGTCTTTGGAGGATAGGGCATGTTAATTATTGCCATCTTCCATTCTATTCTATTATTGCCAGGTATATTAGACAAAATTAAATGTGCCATAGTGCAAAGCAGTTTTGTTAGCTTAATCACTACACTTGCCTCATTTTTCTCAGTATCTGAAATCTGTGTGGTTATAACATGGGCTGACAGGAAAGTTGCAAACAACCCAAACAGCTGTGTTTAAGGCACTTGAAGTGCACTTCTAATCACACTGATGGCATTTACATATATAACATAGTGCACAGAAGGGGGCCATTTGGACCACACTGCTAGTTCATTGAGAGAACAACAAAGCTCTTCACTTCCCCCAACTCTGGCGTGTTATTCTTTTTCACGCATATCAATATTGCCATTTTCTAGGTTGCTTTTGACTCTACTTTCAGCTCCTTTATAAGTCGGTGCTCTTCAGATCCTTTCAACTTGAAGCTGCTCTTTTTTTAAGAAAACCTTATTTTCCCTCTGGTTCTTTTGCCGTGTTATTGTAAATATGTGAGATGTACAAGTCAACCCTTCTGCTGCTGGCATTGTTTTCCCTCACAGTCTATCAAAAGCTTTTATAACTGTGAATGATTTAGCCAGTGTAAGTCATTGGGAGCCTGCTTCCATTGTGTGCCTAAAGATGTCATCAAATGATCAAAACACAATTAATTCCAGTTGCTGGCATTGCAATTTGGAGTGTTTTTGTATCATAGGAAACAGTAAATTGGTTTTTCCCTGTGATGTAAGGTATTACTTCTCTACTTTCAACATCAGAGCTTCTATTTTAAGCCTTTTATCTTTTGATGCCAGTGCAAAATTAAGACCATCTGAGAGATTGTTTCATTTAAAATAACTTTATTGAAAGAGAGCTTTTCAGCTGGTGCTCCCTAGAGAGGTATCTCAGTGCAAAGCCTGAAAGGGCAGTCTATTTTCAGTAGCAGGCTTGGGTTCTGATCCACACACTGTCCTACCAGGCAACTGTACAGCAATTAATTTAAAAAAAATCATTTCACACAATAGACCCACCTTGTTTCAGTTACTTAAAATCCGCTCCCTTCCCCATCGATCTTTCCTATGTGATAGGTCCTTCTTTCCATTACAAATGCAGAAATGACAGTCTGGCCATATTTTCCCTTCAGGACAAAGTTCTGAGGCTGCGCTGGCAGCTTGGCGTCATGCTATTTATGGGTTTGCCTATCTAATTGGCGTTACCACATCATTGTCTGAACTTTGACCTGTATCCACACCATGCTTCATGCAACTCGATGCTCACACTGAAACTCTCAATCTTTAATGACCTGCTGTTGCTTCTCCCAGGAAGGCAGACTTGAAAAATACTGCAGCGTTCAGAAAGGGAGAACAAAAAAACCTTCCAAAATCTTATTAGAGGCCTTGTTTACTAGTTGACAGTAGTCCAAGCTGTAGATTTTTCTTGATGTTTGTTTGAGAACTGGCAGTGCTGAGCCAGAGAACAATGGGACATGATAGTTTCCTTATCAGTTATGAGGCTTGGAACATCACAGTCTTTGATGTTATTATAGCATGCATTTGGCATGGCTGCTAATGTTATTTTCATTTAAATTACAGGAAAACTTTAGGAAGCCTTTGGTTGCCAAGTATTCAAAATATGACTTCTGGCAGAAAAGATCTGCCCAGCGTCTTCGAAGAGGCATTCCTCCAAGTTTCATGGCCCTGAGGCTCAGGAGGCAGGTTGACGAAGTCCAGAGCGTACAGTATGTCAAAATGCACAAGCCACTTCTGACTCTCCCTGTCAAACAACCTCTTGAAGTCCGAGCATCATCAAAGAAATACTTCAGTCAGGAATGATGAAGAAATATTTTGCACATTTCTTGTGGTAAAAGACAGGGATTATAGCTTTGTACATGACGTCATTTCTGTGGCATTCCAACTGGGTTATTGTTCCCCTTCACCACCCTCTTTCGTTCCCCCACTCGACCTTCCCTCCAGGCCGTTACATACACTTCCCATTCACCCCTTTCCAACAGCCAACAAAGAAGCGCAAGGATACCATTGCAGCCCAGTAGAAGTGATAACTGGCTGGCAAAAGAAGTTGCAGCGTCAGTTGTTTGGGCCAAAGGGGTCACACCGCAGAGTACAGTTTGTTTTCCATTCAAATGTCACGCAATGCAGTCTAGATAATGTAGCCTCGATTGTTCTGCACCTATACAAGAAGGGACATCAACACTTTGTGGAATACTTAGTGTCATCCAGATCGTGCACCTTTTTTAAATAAGATGAGATTAGGAGGTCCTGTAAGGGACAAGACAGTGGTGTGTTTGTGTGTGTGTGCAGTCTCACATTGCCGCAGATTGCGTCTCTTTTTTAAAATTGTGTTTCTTTGGCACTATTTCTTTGAATGATAAGTGTGGTCATACACACTTGTGTTACGGTGCTAACTTTCTTTAAAAGAAGCAAAAGAGCTGACTCGAAGAATTGAGATTTGATAAATGCACGAACATCAAATAGAACTTGAAATGAACTTTCCGTTTTAGGAAATGTGTTATTTTTAAATAAAAATATTTAGCTTGGTTTTGGCGGTGCAAGATAAGCAAGGAGAAGACAAAAGACATTTTAAATAAGACAAAATCAAAGGGAAACAGCAGTGTTGTAATTATTTTTTCTATATTTTGCAACTTTATTTCTTATTCTTAGTTACTTGCTTTGCTTTGAAAACCTATGTGAACTCAACCTTAGCGACCAGAAGCAGTCTCTTTTTGGAATTAGTCTGAGCTATATCTTGCAGTGTTGAGCCGCCAAGCTATCAAATAAAAAGGCACTGCGTAAAGGCATTATTTATTTTATGTAAAATGTATATAAAAATTGGTCCAAATAATGTACTTAGCACTGATGAGCAACTGCAAAGACATAAACTATTTTGTCTAATTTTGTACTAGTAAAGCTTTCGTAGATGCTTTGTACCAAAAAATGTAAAGAAAGTCTCTTTTCACCCTTTCTCTCACCCTTTCTCTCATACATGCACACTCTTGGGAGTTATTTGGTATTGGAAGCCTCTGTGAGGTGCCTTGATTCAGCCAAATGACCTCAGGTCCTTTGTTCTTTGTGAAAGCTACGTATATCCATGCTCACTGTTGTCAGCCATGGTCTGATCAAGTGCAATTACTTGGTTACAGCTCAGTCTTGTTCTTCATCCTGCACTGTGTTATCAGCTTTTGTTTCTTATCAGTTTTGTCAAAATCATTTCTGGTTTAAGTTACTCCTAGCTCTGTTCACCATGGCTTTGTCAAAAAATGGAAAGCTTCAGTTTTTTTTATAAGAGCTCAAAATGTTTCATCATTTACATAGTAATCAAAAAAACCTAGTTCTTTTGTCAAATGTTTGCATCAGCCAGTATGAAGGGAAACATCTGCAGTCGCATTAGTTAAAGCTTTTTACTTTTTTAAATGTTTTAGTAAATACAGTTAAGGTGTACTCTTGTTAACTAATATAATGTCTTGTATTTAACATGTGCACTCAACCAACACTAGACACTAGAGAAAGATGAGATTCACAATCATTGTACTTTTCTTGTTAATATCAATAAAAACAATTTATTACAATACATTTACAATTTTCTCACTTCTCATGGCTTCTAATTTATGGTGTTGCACAAACAATTTAAACAGACTGTTGCTGGGACAGGAGAATGTCTGATTTCAGGTGTTGCAGAGCGTGCTTCCAATTCTGGTTTAAACTGAGATTGAGTTGATCATGCTTTTGGGATCTTCTATCAAGTAGTTCTGCCTTTAACTGCCCATTAGTATTGTTTCTGAGAACATAACACCAGCATAAGAGACAAGGGTATCCTCTACACATTGCATAGGGCGGGCGGCCAGTAATCATGAAATTGCAGGTTTTCGAAACTTAAAAGTAGTAAACAGCTATTTGAAAAGTGTCAGCTGACAACATTCATAATACAAAAATAAGTGTTTTTGTTCCTAGTGGCTGTCTGTGGCACGGTTTCAGAGGCTAACTTAGTCAGCAGATGGTCAGTGGCATGAGACATATCAAAAGTTGTTTTGGGAACTGCCTTGTGACAATAACTATGTTTTTTTTTCAAATCTGGGTGTTTTGCTCTTGAAAATATGGACAATCATGCTTATGTAAGTGTTGAATGTAATACGTATATTGCCACCTCCACGGCCTTAAAGCTGCTCAGACACAACTGAAAGGTCTTGCTCACTGGTTGGGTTCTTCCCATTGGTGTACAGCAAAGGCTAAACAAAGAAAAAATCTGTCAACATCATAGGCTGTGTGTCAGCTGCAAAAGACCTTTTGTCCTTTGCAAACTTGAGCCTTTAGTAAGGAAGCTGAACATTTTGGCTGTGCTACCATAATTAAGGAAGAAAAGATAGTGTATTTCTTTTATTTGATGGTATTTAGTGATGGATCTTGAGGAGCAAATATCTGCATAATTAATGATTTCTATCAGAATTCAGCACTGTAACTGGGAGTAAAGGTTTAGCAAACAAATTCTTATATAAAAATTGGAAATTAAGTCATTCTGAGAAGAATGTGAGGTGTTGGAAATCTGACCCAAGTTAACCTTTTGGAATTCTAAGGAGGCTTGCTATTTTATATGGGGCCTCTTGTGTTCCCAACATTCTACAGGCAATGAAGAAACTTTGTAGTCACTGTTGCAACATGCAAAGCACAGCAATCAATATGTATGAAACGAGTTCTCTCAAACAGAAAATTACCAGGTCACCAGTTTTGACAATGGTGGATGGGGGCTAAATACCAAAGTCCTAAAGATAACCTTTCTGCAGGGCTTCCAGGTACTACCATGACATCTTGCATACAGCAGAGTGTCTCAGTTTATCATTATATTCTTGTCAGCATGTCCATTGGCACAGTATTACCCTAATATTACAATATGTCGTCTTGCATGCTCTAGTTCCGCAACCATTTTTGGTAAAAAAAACAACAGTGCTGAAGAGAAACGAGAATCTGCTAGAAATCTTGAGCAACACACACAAAATGCTGGAGGAACTCAGCAGGTCAGGCCGGATCTATGGAGGGATATGAGCAGTCAACATTTCAGGCTAGACCCTTCATCAGGTCAGGGAGGGAAAGAGGCAGGAAAAAGCAGTGCTAAATTGAGCTACACTGTTATAAGTAGATTTATGTGAAATTACCACAAGGAGAAGCACAATAGAATTTTATACCCATTGTTCGTCTTAGATGTAATAAAATGGTGGCAAAACCAATTATAAGACCTTAATGTACATCTCTGCACCCGCTTGCTTATCACAGCCCAATATAAAATCTTGCTTAGAGAACATGGAAGTGAAAATAATTGTTGAATCACGTGTGTGACGCTGTGGGCATAATCAATAGGAAAGATATGATGCATAGACTTTTGGAGAATGTCTGGAGGAGGTTCATAAGCATGATTATGGCACTGCAAGGGTTAATCTATGAGGAGCATTTTATGGCTCTGGGCCTGTACTCACTGGAGATGTGAAGAATGAGGGGGATTTCATTGAAACCAATTGAATATTGAAAGGCCTAAATAGAGTCGATGGAAAGAGGATGTTGCCTATAGTGGGTGAGTCTAGGACCAGAGGACACAGCCTGAGAATGGAGGGATATCCATGTTGAAGTGAGATGAGAAGAAATTTCTTTAGCAAGAGTTCAGTGAATTTGTGGAATGCACCGCTACAGATGGCTGCAGAGTCTGTCATCGAGTATATTTAAAGCAGAGGTTGATAGGTTTTTAGTCGGTCAGGGCATCAAAGATTACGGGGGAAGACAGGAGAATCGGGTTGAGAGGGATAATAAATCAGCTGTGATGGAATGTCAGAGCAGACTTGATGGGCCTAGAGGCCTTATTCTGCTCCTACATCTTATGATCAGTAAGTTCATGGCTTGATAAAACAAGGTTCTGAACTGTAAAATTGGTTAATTCACAATGATCAATTAAATTACTAGACCACAAGTGTTTTTGGGAGGGTGTTGAGGTTTCCTCCCAATGATAAGGGTTAGAAAGACCAAAGATAGAGAAAGTGGAAAGTGAATGGGTATTAGTGCAAAGGGGCCCATTTCCATTCTGTGTAATGTTATGATTAGTGTAAGTGGTGTTTTGTTGGTTGACTAGGACTTGGCTGGCTGAAGGGCATGCTTCTATGTTGTATGACAGGGGTTCCCAAACCTTTTTATGTCATGGACCCCTACCATTAACCGAGGGGTCTGTGGACCCCAGGTCGGCAATCCCTGTTATATGATTATCCTGATGGAAAGTCATCATCACAAAAGAGAATGAAAAGGGCTATAAAATGAAGACAGTTGTGAGAGAACACATAGAGAATTGAAGAGTAATCAGCCTAAAATGTTAACTGTTTTTCTCTCCACAGTTGCTGCTGGACTTGCTGATTCCTGTTTCCAGCAATTCCTGTTTGTTTCGAGGAAAATTTAGGGACTTGAAATTTTAGCTCCCAATGCTGTCTAATCCATTGAGTGTTAACAGCACTCACTGTTTTTGTTGCAGATTTTCAGCGTCTGCAGTTAATTTTTATATTTTTAAAAAAATAGAATCATCTGGTCCTCTCCAACCATCTTTTGCACTAAGCATTCCCAGCATCGCACTTCTTCCCATTTTCTCATGTCTAATGGGATTTGCCTTTAAAACACATTTGTCATCAAAAATACAGATAAATTGGGACTTAAATGCTATCAGAGATGGACGTAACATCAAATGAGTACATTTTATCTCGATAAAGGGAAGGAGATTTAACAGCACCACATCTGGAAATGTTGACCAATGCCATTTGGAAATGATGTCCACTGCATTCTTAGTGAATCACAATTACTGATGTCCTGCACTTCATAGGGTTGTAGAAGCTGCATTGCACGTAGTTTGGCCGTGATACAGTTAGGTTACTCAGTTCTCTGCTCTCTTCCCTGAGGTGCTCTTAGCCTGGATATCTGTGGGCCGGCCAAATGCTACTTGGGAGCTGGAGTGACAAGCTGAGACTTGGCTGGTTGGTTTTGGATATGTGGTGATTAGGACTACTGCTTAAAGCAGAGTTCTCACATCCACCGTTCTACCTTTGCTGGACCACTGTGTCAAAACTCTCACCTTTCTGCTGAATTGACTTGACTTTATTTCTTACATCCTTCACATACATGAGGAGTAAAAATCTTCACGTTAATCTCCGTCTAAGCTGCGGAACTGCTTAGTGAAGATGAGCATCTTGCTCTAAGGCCACATCTGTCTATTAGTTTTCTGACACAACTCCCGCTTGCTTGTGGTTATGTGTGGAGGAATTCATCTCAGGAAAATGCTTTAAAGTCTCCGCCATGCCTCAGATCCAGTTGCAAATGAGCTGGAGTCCTCCATGCTCTTTGTGTTGGGAATAGTAGATGTGGTGAACTGTCTGCTTCTGGCTGTTGAAGATGCGCCTGTGGTGCTCTCCCTTTTCAATGTCTGGATTCATGTAGCGTCTGTGCCCGGCTGAGCAACTTATTTGAAGATTGCGTCTTTCATCGCTGCTCCAACCACCACTATCCGCTGTGCTTATTAATAGGTTGTGAAGGGGTAGAAGGAATATCAAGCGACTAAGTACTTGCATAGGTGTGAGCTTGTGAAGGCTTAAGTGTATTGTGCTTCTCCAATGGTTAGGTTGCATTATTGCCATATTGCAGGGGAAAGGACGTGAGTTGCATCTGAGCCTTCAGGGCAGATAAGTTTAGTCTCCCAATGGTTTAGCTAGTGATGATGCAAAATGAAATTATCAGTGTCCAAGTAACTTTAAGCTCAGCAGACCCCTGTCCTTGCACCTCAGATTGAGTGGGATGCATATGCACTCAGTAACCACTTCATTAGGTACGCCTGCTCGTTAATGCAAATATCTAATCAGCCAATCACATGGCAGCAACTCAAAGCATAAAAGCATGCAGACATGACCAAGAGCTTTAGTTGTCGTTCAGACTGGACATCAGAATGGGGAAGAAATGTAATCCAAGTAACCTTGACTATGGAATGATTGTTAGTACCAGATGGGGGTGGTTTGAATATTTCAGAAACTGCTGATCTCTTGGGATTTTCACGCACAACAGTCTCCAGAGTTGAGAAAACAAATAAAAAAAACAGCAGGGAGTGGCAGTTCTGTGGCAAAAACACCTTGTTAATGTACGAGGTCACAGAGAAATGGCCAGACTGATTCAAGCTGACAGGAAGGTGACAGGAACTCAAATGACCACACATTGCAACAGTGCTGTGCAGAAAAGCTTCTCTGAATGCACAGCACGTCGAACCTTGAAGTGGATGGGTAACGACAGCAGAGGACCATGAAGATCCACTCAGTGGCTACTTTATTAGGTACAGGAGGTACCTAGGCTGACTCTGTGGAGCTGCTTATTTATAACTGCCTTCCTCAATTCCTCTCACTCTGTGGATTTTACGCACTCTCTCCACTAAAGAGGATTGAAGCAACAAGCCAGTGAGTGACTGGTGTTTGCCAGGCTGATCTAGTACAGACAGGAGGGTGATACCATCCTCTCATAGGGTGGCACAGTAGCGTAGTGGTTAGCAGTACCAGCGATCTAGGTTCGATTCCAACCGCTGCCTGTAAGGAGTTGGTGCATTCTCCCCGTGACCACATGGGATTCCTCGGGAGTTCCATCCACAGTCCAAAGACAGGCCGGTTGGTAGGTTAATCGATCATTGTAAATTGTCCCGTGATTAGGCTAGGGTTAAATGGGGGCATTGTTGCATGGTGCAGCTCGAAGGGTTGGAAGGGCCTATTCTGCGTTGTGTCTCAATAAATCAATAAACTAAAATAAATAAGTTGTACTCATGTTAGCATGAGATGCCTGGATAATTGTACTTGTGTTAGCATGAGATGCTAAGAGCCTGGATATCTTGTAAGGTAATGAAGTCAGTGGAATGTCAAAGCCTGGTACTAATGTATACTAAAGAATTCAGGATCAGGATCAGAATCTTTGAATGTGAGCAAAACAAAAGAGATGGTTGTTGACTTCAGGAGGGCACGGAGCGACCACTCCCCGCTGAACATCGATGGCTCCTTGGTAGAGATCGTAAAGAGCACCAAATTTCTTGGTGTTCACCTGGCGGAGAATCTCACCTGATCCCTCAACACCAGCTCCATAGCAAAGAAAGCCCAGCAGCATCTCTACTTTCTGTGAGGGCCGAGGAGAGTCCATCTCCCACCTCTCATCCTCATCACATTCTACAGGGGTTGTATTGAGAGCATCCTGAGCAGCTGCATCACTGCCTGGTTTGGAAATTTCACCATCTCGGATCGCAAGACCCTACAGCGGATAGTGAGGTCAGCTGAGAAGATCATCGGGGTCACTCTTCCTGCCATCACGGACATTTACACTACACGCTGCATCTGCAAAGGAAACAGCATTATGAAAGACCCCATGCACCCCTCATACAATCTCTTCTCCCTCCTGCCATCTGGGAAAAGGCTCCGAAGCATTCGGGCTCTCACGACCAGACTATGTAGAAGAGAAAAAAAATAAATCAATTCCAGTATATCTATTTTGAATAGATTAAAGACAGTGCAAAAACGGAAATAATATATATTAAAAAGTGAGGTAGTGTTCACAGGTTCAATGTCCATTTAGGAATCGGATGGCAGAGGGGAAGAAGCTGTTCCTGAATCACTGTGTGTGTGCCTTCAGGCTTCTGTACCTCCTGCCTGATAGTAACAATGAGAAAAGGGAATGCCCTGAGTGCTGGGGGTCCTTAATAATGGATGCTGCCTTTCTGAGACACCGCTCCTCGAAGATATCCTGGGTACTTCATAGACTTGTACCCAAGATGGAGTGGACTAAATTTATGACCCTCTGCAGCTTCTTTCGGTCCTGTGCAGTAGCCCCTCCATACCAGACAGTGATGCAGCCTGTCAGAATGCTCTCCATGGTACATCTATAGAAACTTTTGAGTGTTTTTTGTTGACGTACCAAATCTCCTCAAACTCTTAATGAAGTATAGTTGCTGTCTTGCCTTCTTTATAGCTGCATCGATATGTTGGGACCAGGTTAGGTGCTCAGAGATCTTCACACCCAGGAACTTGATACTGTTCACTCTCTCCACTCCTGATCCCTCTATGAAGATTGGTACGTGTTCCTGTGTCTTACCCTTTCTGAAGTCCACAATCAGCTCTTTCGTCTTACTGATGTTGAGTGCCAGGTTGTTGCTGCAACATACTAGTTGATATATCTTGCTCCTGTACGGCAGAGCAGGAGAGTTTAAAAGAGGTGAGTCTTGGTGTTTGCTTGTGAGTTTCACTTTACATAAAATCAAAAGAGGTAAGTTAGCTAATTGTCAGTTAATGGAATAACTGTGGGTAATTAAATAATTATCAGCAGCCAATAAAAAGTATGTAAGGGCAAGCACAATGGCTAGTATGAGAGTGGGTGAGGCTGTGTAGGTAGCTCAGGTGCTTGGATTGAGAGCAGGAACTTTCAAAAGACAAGTGTCATTGATTGACACACACAGAATGTTGCAGGAACTCAGAAAGTCTTGTTATTAGCTAATTTGAGGCCACTTTGTCCAATAAAAGGAAGGTTAGGTTAAGTAGAGCAGATAGACTTTTGCTGAAGTGGTCACACCCAAGGTATAGGCTCTGAGTAGATGGGTAACCACCAGGAAGAGTAAGAGAAGTAGGCATTCAGTGCAGGGCTCCCTCTTGCCTGTTTCTCTCACCAACAGGTATAGCTCTGTGGATGCTATTGAGTGGGGTGCTGTTTCAGAGCCTAGCAGCCAGGTCTCTGGCACTCTGAATGGCTCTCAGACTCAGAGGTGAGGGGTCCAGTTAGACAAGGTGACAATGACAGGAGACTTGTTAGTGAGGGGGGGAAGACAGAAGTTGCTGCAGAGGAAAGGCTGGTATGGTGTGTTTTCTTCTGGGTCAAGGATGTTTTAGTGGCTGCAGAAAATTCTTGTGGGGAAAGGTGAACAGACTGAGGTGGTTGTGCATGTTGGTACAAGTGGACAGGTGATAAGATCCTGCAGAAAGAGTGGAGTGAACTGGATGAGAAGCTAAGTAGGACTTTGAAGGTAGTGTGATCTTCATATTACTCTCAGTGCCATGTGCTAGTAAGGTCAGAACTAGAAGAATGGGCCAGATGAGCTTCTGGCTGAAGAGATGGTGCAGGGAATAGGGTCTTGGACCATTGGGATTTCTTATGGGATAGGGGAGACCTGTAAAAGAGGGATAAGTTATACTTGACCAATATCCTTGCAAGAAAACTTGCTTGTTCTACATGGGAGGGCTTATACCATATTTACAGAGGTAGGACCTTGTCTGGTAAGATGGTGCCAATAAGTTGTAACTGTTCGAGTGCTGTTCCAATGGGAATCATCAAATATTCCCATTTAGGGCTATTACAGCTGAAATCCAGTCACAGCAATGGGTACTTCAGTAAGGAGCATCGTTTTAAGATGAACCTTAGACAGCAGACTTGGGTTGCAAATGCAGTTCCCCTTTAAGAAGACAGAAGTGGGGACAGTGCACTGGTCTACAGGTACAATTGAAACAGAGGCCTAAGACTTCCACTCCTGATTATCCTGCTAGGGAATGTACAGTCTCTGGAAAATAAGTCTGTAGACGTCGGAGCAAGACTGTTGTACCAGAGGGACATCAGGAACTGCTGTGTACTTTGCTTCATGGAAGCATGCTATCACCCGTCATTTCAGATGCAGCGCTGCAACTTGATGGTTTCACAATTCTCCACAAAGACAGGACAGTTCTGAAGTTTAAAGGCAGAGGAGGTGGAGTATGCTTCATGATTAACTCATTGCGGTGCGCAAACGTGACAGTACAGTCCCAGTCCTGGTCGCCTGACCTGGTACATTTAGCGGTCAAATCTCATCCATTTAATCTGCTGAGAGAGTGTACTGACATAATCCTGGTCCTGGTGTATATTCCAACTCAGGCCAACATAGGCGGGGACTGAAGGATCTGAGCAACGTAATCGGCAGGCGCCAAACAGCCCACCCAGACACCTTCCCCATCATTGCAGGAAATTTCAACCAGGCCAGCTTGAAGTCTCTGAACAACTATCACCAACATATCACCTGTGGAACCAGAGGAGCCAACACACTTGACCACCATTATGCCACCATCAAGAATGTGCCGTCCCACACCCACTCTTTGCAAAGTTTAACCACCTGCCTGTACTATTCCTACCATATAGGCGGAGACTAAAGACTGCAGCACTAGTGGTGAGGGCCAAGACGCTATGCTCAAGGGAGGAGGAAAAGCACTTACAATACTGCTTTACATTGGTGGACTGGATAACATTCAGAGATTCATCTATGAGTTTGAGTGTATATGCGACATTTCTCACCAACTTCATCAAGACCTGTGTGGATGAGTGGGTGCCTTTGAGAACATAGTAGACATACCCAAACCAAAAGCCCTGAATGAACCAAAAGATTCCTAGTCAGCTGAGGGCTAGATCTGTTGCTTTCGAGACAGAGCAATACAAGAGGTCAGTGTACAACCTATGGAAGGCTATATTAAGGACAAGAAAAGCAATTCTGATGGAGGGTAGGCCAAATCGAATGCACGTCAGTTCTTCCAGGGTTTGCAGGCTATTACTTCCTACAAGGCAAAGCCTAGCATCGTGAATGTCAATGATGCTGCACTCCCAGATGAGCTCAATGCTTTTCTGCAGGCTTTGAAAGGAAGAATAAAATGACACCTGTTTGAATCCCTGCAGTATCTGGTGACCCTGTGATCTCTGTCTTGAAGGCCAACGTCAGAACATCTTTCAAGAGAGCGAACCTCACAAGGTGTCAGACCCTGATGATATACCTGGCAGGACTCAAAAAACCGGTGCCGACCATCTGGCGGCAGGGTTCAGAGACATCTTCAAACTCTCACTGTTGCATCAGCTTCAAAAGAGCGACAATCATGCCAGTACCCAAGAAGAGCAGGGTGAGGTGCCTCAAAGACCGTCACCCAGTTGCATTCACATTGACTGTGATGAGTGCTTTAAGAGGTTGGTGATGGCCAGAATTAACTCCTGCCTCAACAAGACACTGGAAACGTTACGATTCATCCATCAATTAGACCACACCAGGTCTACAGTAGATGCAATTTCACTGATTCTCCACTCGACCTTGGATCACCCGGATGATACTAGGCTGCTGTTTATAGATTACAGCTCAGTGTTCAACACAATTATGCCCTCAGTTCTAACCAACAAGCTCCAAAATCTGGGCCTCTGTACCTCCCTCTGCAATTGGATCCATGACTTCCTCACTGGGAGAACAGCAGGAGTCTGTGCGGATCAGAAATGACATCTCCTCCTCTCTGACGGTCAACACTGGTGCACCTCCAGGATGCATGCTTACCCCCCTGCCCCACTCTCTCTACACCCACAACTGTGTGCCAGGCACTGCTCAGATGCTGTCTATAAATTTATCAAGACACAACTATTGCTGGCAGGATTTCAGATGATGATGATGAGGTGTACAGGAGTGAGATAGATCAGCTAGCTGAGAGGTGTCATAGCAAAAGCAACATCTGTAAGACCAAACAATTGATAGTGGGTCAGGAAGGGAAGTCAAGGGAATGCACACCAATCCTTGTTGAGGGATCAGAAGTGGAAAGGGTGAGCTGTTTTAAGTTCCTGGGTGTCAGCATCTGAGTACACCCTGAGCCCAACATGTTTATTCAATTACAAAGAAGGCACTACAGTGTCTGTATTTCATTAGGAGTTTGAGGAGAATTGGTACGTCATCAAAGACACATGCAACTTTCAACAAGTGTACAGTGGAGAGCATCATAAGTGGTCGCATCGTCATCTGGTATGGAGTGGCCACTGCACAGGATTAGAAAAAGCTGGAGAGCATTGTAAACTCAGCCGGCTCCATCGTAGGCATTGGCCCCCACGGTATCCAGGACACCTTCAAAAGGCGATGCCTCAAAAAAAGTGGCATCCATTATTAAGGGCCTCCATCACCCAGGACGTACCCACTTCCCATTGATTCCATCAAAGAGGAGGTGCAGGAGCCTGAAGACACACACTCAACATTTCAGGAACAGCTTCTTCCCCTCTGCCATCAGATTTCCAACTGGACAATGAACCCATAAACAATACCTCAGCATTTTCCACCTTTCTTTTTATACTACTTATTTACTTTATATTTTTTTAATATAAATTCATCCTATTGGAATTTATAGTTTTGATTCATATGTATTACATTGTACTGCTACTACAAAGTGACAAATTTCATGACATATGCCAGTGATATTAGACTGATTCTGACTTTTGAGCAGGAGCAAGCCATGGTACAAAGTAGTAGCCAGTGAGAGCAAGTCCAGTAAACAGGGCAGCCAAGGGTACGGTAAAGAGTAGTGAAAGGAATGGTCAGTTAAAGTGTATTTTACAATGCTCAGGTTAACAAGCAAGGCAGATGAACTCTGTATGGATTGATTCTGACGATGAGGTGTTAAAGCCATAAAAAAAAACATGCCTGAGCGAAGGCCAGGACTAGCAGTTTAATTGTCCAGGATACAGATGATACAGGCATGATAGAGATGCAAGCAGACAAAAGAACGGGTGTAGCCTTTTAGGTAAGAGAGTGTCTAACAGTTCTACTTGGGGATGACATTCTTGGGAGATCATCTAGTGCAGGGGTGTCAAACTCATTTTAGGTCACGGGCCGGATTGAGCAAAATGCAGCTTCATGCGGGCCGGATCAGTCGGACGCGTGCGAACGCACCTTTCGTTGCCTCCGTTTTTTCAGCTTGCTCTCATGTGTCTCAGTCTCTGCTATAACTACAAAGTGTTTCACTTTACAAATTCCGTTTCTTATGAAGAAGACTGCTGAGCAAGAATGCCGAATAAACACTAAAAACCCTGAAAACCTGGTACCTGAATAAACTCAGCATTAGCCATATCATATGTCATAGGCGCTTCGATTACTGGGGCCAGCTTTAATAGTAATTAGATATTATCTTGCGGGCCAAAGATAATTCCACCATGGGCCGGATTTGGCCCGCAGGCCTTGAGTTTGACATATATGATCTAGTGCATAGAAATAAGGAGAGGATCACTCTAAAAAGGCTGTAGTCGGTAGGAACTTGGGAAGCAGGTGTGTTCAGAAATTATTCATAGTTGTAAGAATAATAGGGAGGTATTAGTGGGACACATTCATTTCCCCAGTTCTGACTGTATCATCCAGAGTGTTTAGGTCCTTGATGGGATGAAATTTGAAAAACGTCCAGGAAATTTTCCTGAGTCAATCTATAGAGAGCTCTAGTCGAGTGGATGCATATACTGGTCCTCTTCAGGAGCAAGGTGGGACAAATGATGGAAGTGATAGTCATGGAGTACTTTGACTCTAGTGACCATAATTCTATTAGTTTTAAGATAGTGATGGGAAAGGATAGGACCTGCCACAGGTGTGGGTCCTAAACTAGAACAGGGTTAATTTTGGAGGAATTATGCAGGATCTAACGGGTGAATTGGGAGAACATGCTTGAAGGGAAAAGAATGAATGGCAAAGGGGGAATTTTAAGAGTGTGATAGCAATGGTCCAGCAGCAGCATACTCCTGAAGGGGCAAACCTAGGGAGCCCTGGCTGATGAGAGATTTCAGGTTTAGGAGGTCAAAATCAAGTAAATCTGGATGACTATTAAAAAGATTAAGAATACTCTAAAAAGGAAAGCAAGAGGGCAAAGAAGGTATGACATGGATCTGACAGGTAAGGTTAAGGAAAATCCCATGTGATTCTCTGTAGCTATATTAAGAAGAAAAGGGTGGCTAGGGAGGTTGTAGATCCCCTTTGATCAGTAAGGCTGTCCATTTTTGAGCCACAGGAGATGGATAGTATTTTTAATTAATATTTTTCTCTGTTACTGAGAAGATCATAGTTGCTCAAGAGAAGGGAAAATGTGGTGATGGTTTGGAGGACATTCATATCACAAAGGAGGAGATGTTTGCAGACATGCAAGACATTAAGGTGGATAAATCCCCAGGGCCTGACAGAGTTCGCCCTCAGTTTTTGCGGGAGGCTCAAGAGGAAATTTTGGAGGCCCTGTGGAAATATTTGCTTCATCGTTGGCCCCTGAAGACTAATGTTTGTTGTTCCATTGGGTTTTTTTTTTGAAAAAAAATTAACAAGGACAAGCTAGGAACTACTGGCCAGTCAGCTTGATATCAGTAGTCAGAAAATTAGTGGAGGTGATTCTGAGGGACAGAATCTACTAGAATTTAGATAGACTGATTTGGAGGATTCAGCATGGTTTTGAGTGTGGGAAGTTAGGCTTGAAAAAGCTAGGACTTTTGAAGAGGAAACAAAAAAAGTAGATAAGGATAGGGCAGTGGATGTTGTCTATTTGGACTTTAGCAAGGCATTCAACAAGTTTCTGCATGGTAAATTGTTGGACTATCCCATAGAATCCAGGAAGAGATAATTGGGAGGATTTAAAATTGCTTTGGAGCTAGGAAGCAGACAGTAATGCTTGATGATTGTTTCTTGGAATGGAAGAAAGTGACTAGTAGTGCGCCACAGGGATCGAAGGTGGGACCCTCGTTATTTGTTTTTCTGTGTAAATGATTTGGAATGCTCAAGGTTTGATCTGTAAATTTGTGCATGTCATGAAATTAGGAGTTATTGTTGATAGTGAAGCTTATGATAGATCACAAGGGGATCATGATAAGCTAGGTAAGTGGACCAAGGAGTGGCAAATGAATTTGATGTATTTTGTAAAGTCAAACCAGTGTAGGAACAGAGGGACTTAGAAATATAAATGTATAGTTCATTGAAGGCAATGTCACAGGTAGGCAGGGTGGTGAGAAAGGCATGTAGCACATTGGTCTTAATCAGTCAGGGCACTGAGTATAAGAGTTGAGACATTGTGTAACAGCTGTAGAAGGAGACTTGGTGAAGCTGTGCTTTGAGTAACATGTACAGCTTTGGTCACTTTGTTATAGGAAAATGTCAAATAAAAAGAGTGCAGAAAAGATTTGAGGGTGCTTCTAGGATTAGAGGGTCTGAGTTCTAGAGAGAGGTTGGTGAAGTCTTTATTCCTTGGAATGTAGGAGATTGATCTTGTAGAAATACTTAAAATGGAGAGGCATAGGCATGATGTCATTTTGATACCTTTCCCTCTATGGCAGTAAGACTAAGAGCTGGTCATTTCCTTTAGGAAGGGAATATGCTTCTGTCTACATCAATAGTGTTGAGGACCACATCCAACAAGACGAACAAACAACCGATATGCAAAAGACAACAAACTATGCAAACACTAAAATAAACAAATAAAGAAACAATAAATTTTTAGAAAATGAGATGAGGAGTCCTTGAAAGTGAGTCAATAGGTTATGGGAACAGACAGTAATGGAGTGAGCGAAGTTATCCTCTCTGGTTCAAGAGCTTGATGGTTGAGGGGTAATAACTGTTCCTGAACCTGGTGCTGTGGGTCCTGAAGCTCTAGCTTCTCACCATTGCACAGGAGGCTAAAGAAATTTGGCATGCCCCCATCAAGCATTGCCAACTTTTAACTGATGCACCACAGAAAACATCCTGCATCTTTATGGCAAGTGCTCTGACCATGACTGCAAGAAGTTGCAAACAGTTGTGGACAGAGTTCAGCACAGGATAGAAACCAGCCTCCACTCCATAGCTTGTGCACATTTCTCCTTCTTCAGTAAAGCTGCCAGCATAATTACAGACCCCACTGACCCCAGACATTCTCTCATCTCCACACCGCCCACACACGATCAGGTAGAAGATACAAATGCCTGAAAGCATGTGCCACCAGGGTCAACAGCAGCTTTTACCTGCTGCTATAAGAATACTAAATGGAGCCTTGGAATGATATAATGGACTATTGACCACAATCTACCTTGTTATGAATTTGCCCCTCTGTGTCTACCTGCACAGCACTTTCTCTGTAGCTGTTACACTTTATCCTGCATTCTGTTATTGGTTCATGTTGAATTAACTCAACACATTGTGTAATAAATTGATCTGCATAGCCAGTATGCAAGACAAGCTTTTCTCCGTACCTCAGTATATGACAATATTAAACCAATTCCAGAATCAGATTAATGATCATTGACATATGTTGTGAAATTCTTTTTTTTTGGAAGCAGTACAATACAATACAAAAATATACTTTAAGTTACAATAGGAAATATTTTTTAAAAAGTGCAAAAAGAGATCAAAATAGTGAGGTACCATTGATACATGGTTCCTGGACCATTCAGAAATCTGATGGCAGAGGGGATGAGGCTGTTTCTAAAATGATGAGTGTTGGCTCCTGTACCTCCTGCCTGATGGCAGTAATGAAGAAAGGGCACGTTCTGGAAGGTAAGGGTCCTTAATGATGGATGCCACCTTCTTGAGGCACTACCTTTTGAAGATGTCCTTAATAATGGAGAGAATTCTGCCCATGATGGATATTACTTTATCTACAACCCTCTGCAGATATTTTTTGATCCTGTGCATTGGAACTTCCATACTGGGGGCAATGCAACCAGTCAGAATGCTCTCCATGGTATATCTGCCAAATTTTTCTAGTCTTTGGTGACATACCTAATCTCCTGAAACTCCAAGTGAAATATAACCACTCTCATGCCTTCTTTGTAATTGCACCAATATTTTGGGCCTAGGGTAGATCTTCAGAGGTATTGACACCCAGGAGCTAGAATTGGCTCTCCCTTTCCACAGCTGATCCTTCAGTGAGTTCTGATGTCTGTTCGCTCAACTTCCCCTTCCTGAAGTCCACAATCATGTAAATTCATTGGCAAATTGCTGAATTTTACATCTCCTCTAACCATGTGCAATTGGAATCCAGTTAGGTTCAGAATCACTGATAGCACACAGAGCTGAAACTGTTAGCCACCAGTCCTCCTCTGTAAGCAACAGTGTTGCCATGTGCTATAAGGTGCATTTTTTAATCATTTAAAATATTCCTTAATATTTGTTATTTTAGTAGTCCTGTTTAAAGTTATTGAAATTTAAATAGTGGAACATCTGTTTAGTTTGAGAAGGGAAAGACTTAAAAGGGAGCTGATTTGTAACTTTTTCACACAGAAGGTGATGAGTAAATGGAATGAACCGCAGGAGAAGTGGTTGAGATAAGTACGAGAGTATAATTTAAGAGGCCCGTGCAAAAGGTAGTAGGGGGGAGGGGCTTATAGGAATGCAGGCCAAACACAGGAAATTAGGACTAGTTGGGTTAGCATTGTAGCCAGAATGGACTTGTTGGGCTGAAGGGCCTGTAGCTGTGCTGTACTGCTCTGACTTCTATGTGTCAGTATGTTCTTGCAGGACGGGACCCAACTGCGGAGGAATGGCAGGCTCTCTCTGTCACAGCCGTTGCTGGCACCGCCTCAACCTGGGTGTGTCAGAAGGCGGCCTCAGTCACGGGATCCCAGGAGCAGAGGTGGGCAGATTCCCCATGAAGGGATAGAAACAAGAGGTTACACATAGGAATACCATCAAAGCCTTGGAGGAATGAATGAGCAACAGCACAAGACAACTCATTCTTTCTAACACATAGACTCTGCTAAGACACTGAATGAGAGTCCTCTTTAAATAATCATAGAAACTGGAAACCCATGCCAGTTACAAATGACTTGATTAAGCTGAAAGCACAAAGGCTTAACAACTTTCGTTAAGATTGCAGTCAGCAAATACAGATGCTGGCGAGGCATTGAAGTTCAATGTTCTACGGCAAGCGGCAGGGGCTTGTACACCTCCTGACACTATGAAAGGCTGTGAGGAATCATAAGAGTCACACAATATATGGACTAGACAATTAGCTTGTCATGTCCATGCTAACTAACAAGTACCCATCTCCCAACACTTGGACCATCCTTTGTCAATTGTGCTCATTAAGGTACTTCTTAAAGCAGGGGTTCCCAATCTGGGGTGCCGCACCCCCAGGGGGTGCGAGATGGAATTTCAGGGGGTGCGACAAAGAGTGGCTTGTGTCCTTGAGTGACAAGTCATGAGTCATCACCCAGCCAGCTGCCAGTGTGCCTTGAGAAGTGGTAGTAACATTTGTCCCAAGCACACTCCAGTCTCCCGCTGTCCGAGTCAGCATTGAGGATTCTCATCAGTGTTACCTGGGAGTTACACCTCAGAGATGAGGAGTGTCATCAATTTACTGTTTACAATTTTTTCTGAATAAATTAGAGTCTAATTGCTCAATTTATATTTGCATTTTATGCACTGAGTTAAAAGCTTATTTTTTTAAGTTTAATTTGTTCACCCGCAGTATTGTATGTGGTTCAATTTGTGGTTCAAAAATTAGAAATTAGACTTCTTCATCTTCAAATGTGATATTACTTTTGTAGGGGGTGCGAACTTTAATCAAACATTTCCTAGGGGTGTGGGGCATAGAAAAGGTTGGGAACCACTGTTTTAAAGGTTGTGAGAGTATCTGCTTTTACCACCCATTCAGCCAGATTCAAAGCATCCTCTCACCAAAATTCTACCTCAGATTATCTCTAGATCTCTTCCCCTTTGATTCCAACCTATGTCCTCTAGAGTTAATCACTTTTACTATTGGGAAACCTTTCGTGCTATTTTCACATTCTACATTCCTCAATGTACCCCCCACCAACTACAGCTGCCCCCCCCATCCTAGTACAATGGAATAAATTGGGATGGCAAATCAGAGTGAATGATTTCCCATTTGTTCCTGACTGACACAGGGAGAATTATTTGTTATTTCTCCTGAACCTGTTAAACTATTAAATCACTCTGTCCATTCGAAGACTGAGCTCCATTGGTCCTAGTGTCTGTTTTCTGGAGGAGGGGCAAGTTCAGCTTTCCCCCTCCTACCACTGGGCAAAAGTATATCTTCCTCCCCCTGGCTGCATCCAGCAGGAACAGAAGCGGTCATTTGTTTCTTTTATGCCTGTCCTCGTGCAGTTCAAGACCAATCTTTATATTTCCCCCTGGGTTTCATGAACCTTAATATCCTGGCCTAATTATTTGTGATATGCAATCCAACTTTTTTTACAACCAAGAGCAGAGACTTCTCAGTCAACTAATGCAAGATATAATGTTTTATGCTTCTGTAATTCCATATTTCTGGTAGTTACCAACTGGATACAATAATTTAGATATTGCATGCTTATAAGATTGAAATTCTCATATGTAAACCATACTTCTTCCTAAGTCATGCAACACATCATTTAGGAATTATGTACTTTTTGAATCCCATGAAGAATAACACTGTTGAAAACCCATCATAAGAGTGATAGTGTGAATGAATAATATTTGTATGGGTTTACATCAATATGAATATACATTTCCTGTATTTAATACACTTTTTAATAACTCAGAATTAAGTACCTCATCAATTATGAGAGGCGTAGATTGGGTAGATAGTCCTTTTTTCAAAATAGAAATATAAAAAAACTGGAGTTGCATAGATTTTAAGGTGAGTGGGGGTAAGTTTAAAGATTTGAGGCAATTTTTTTAAGAGATAATGGTGGGTGCCTGGGAAGCATTGCTGGGGAAGTGGTAAAAACAGATGTCAAATTTAAGAGGCACATAGATAAGGACATGAACAAGCAGGGACTTGTGGGACATAGACTATGTGCAGGCATCTAGATTAGTTTGGATTTGTATCATGGGCAGCACAAACATAACAGGCTGAAATGTCTGTTCCTGTTCTATATTCTTTTCTCATCTATATATTTTTCCTTTATATTGACTATTGGTAATATTTTAATCAGTTTAATACTGCAATTCTCTTTAAAAAATCTTGCCTCAAATCATCTTAAAATTTTCCCCCACTCACCTTAAACCAATTTCCTCTAGTTTTTAACATTTGCCTTTCTGGAAGAAGACTATTGTCCTCTGATTCTGGATGTACAACAGAAGGAATATTAGTCAGTGATGTCTAGCTAGGACATGTTCTCCTGTAGAGGGCAATTTCTCAACCTTCTTTTGAACCAAGTATAACATCCATCCCGTTACCCAAAATGCACTTTCTTTTAAAAACAGTGGTCTGCTTTGCAAGCCTAGTTCTAAGTCAATGCAATTCCCCAGTTTTAGCAGAAGTTTTGCATATTACTGGTTGAAGAATTTGCATTCTCCGTTATGTAATTTGATATCAATAGAAAGCTGAGGGACTGTGGTGGTGGAGCAGTGGTTAGTGGTCCATGTTCAGATCACACCATGGCATTTGTGGGGTCTTCCTTCAATTAATAATCTTAACAATTAAGTGCTATTGTGGTCATTAGCAATAATGACCATAAAACTATGGGCTTGTTGTAACCCCATCTGGTACGTTGATATCCTTCAGGGGAAGAAATCTGCAGAAGTCAGATGTGACTCCAGTCCTACCAATGTGACTGGCTCCTACAAGTCATTTGAAGAGCCTAACAATCCATTCAGTTCCAGGACCATGAAGGATGGGCTATAAATACTTCCCTTGCCAATCCGACAAGGTCTTGGAAAGTGATTGAATCATTTCAGGTTGATCTGGTCCAGTCCGCTTCAGTATGCAACTGCAAGCTGACCTGTTCAGTGTGAGATGTTCAGAGGGAAGCCGTATGTGTTGAGCGTATCCCACAATACAAAGGGTAGCTAACTTCGTTTTCACCAACAGAAGAAAACAGATCTCATGGAGTTCTTTTCACCACAGGAACTAATAGCTTTTCCAGGAAGAAAAACACACAGAAATGGAAACAGTTAAAACAAAAGATGTAGTCTACAGAATTCCTTCAACGTCTGGCATAAGCAGCATCTCATCATTGTATTAAGTTGCTGGCAATGTTCAAATCAGTGGTCATAGACCATAAAATATGCTTTTACAAATTTATATTTAATAGCTGAGATAAGCGGAGCCAAGAAAAGTAAGCACAAAACGATTCATTGCATTTTCTTAATCTACATGCACATATTATACCAAGACTGACTGCAGCCCTAATACAGAGCTGGGTCTGCACTCTAACCATATGTAAGCTGTTAGGACTAAGCTCTGGAAGAAGCTCAATGTGAAGGAATGAACTTCTGTTAATATCCTTGGGATGCCTCAAAGAATTTCAGCCTCAGTCACATGCTGATCGTCACCAAGTAGCTTTGCAAGCTGACTGACAGAGAACAGTTTGGAAAGAGAAAGGTCCCCCAAACAGTATGGGGACAAATTGGCAAATTATTTCCTCTTGGTGATTTTGTTTGAGTAAACTGTTTTCCAGCACACCAGAAAATCTTGCTTTCCTTCAGATGATTGCATGAGAAACTTCAATCCTTCCTGAGATGACAACAGGAAAGATGTGATAGTGCTAGAGGGAATTCAGAAGAGATTGACTAGGATAATACCTTGGATCGAGTGTTTCACTTAAAAGCGGAGACTGGAAAGACTGGGTCTGTTTTCACTGGAGTGGTGGAGGTAAGGAAGGGACATGACTAAGGTATATACAATCGTGAGGAGTTAGGACAGCGTTAGACCGTAGGAAGCTCTTCCCTATGTTAGAGGCAGGTAAAGCTGAAAGGCATAAATATAGTGTAAAGGGTAAAAAACATAGAGGATCTGAGAGGGATTTTGTTCAGTCAGCATTGTGAGTACTTGGAATGCAATACCAGAAAGAGCTGAAATCCCAAAGTAGCTGACCATATTTAAGAAATCTCCAGATGAGCACTTTAATCACCTGGACATAAGAGGCTGTAGGCCAAAAATTGAAAGATGGAGTAAGGAAGAAAGTCCCTCCTTTGCAAAGTTAGTGTGTATTAAATGAAAGGAGAGTTATGCTGCAGTTCAAAAGGCTAGGTTGCACATATTGGCCTATATTTGACTGAATTTAGAAGTTAAAGAAGTGTTTAAAAATTTAAAAATAAAGAGACAAAAACAGTTTTTTGTGGTAGGGAACTCAGAAAATGGGGTATTGTTTTAAATTTGGAGAAATTTAACATCACTTAATGGAATTCTTTCCCCAATAGAACTCAGGCTTGGCCAGCTGAATAGTTAGAAAAACAGATGAGTGAGTTTGTGAGAGACAGTACTATTGAAGGATAAAGACTATAGCTGGGTACATTAAATTGAGGGGAGAGATTTGATAGGAACCTGAGTGAGATGTTTTTCATCCAGAGGCTGTTCTGTGTATGGAATGTGCTCCCAGTTGAAATCGCTGAGGCAGTTACATTAACATTTAAAAGACTCTTGGACAGGTGTAGATAGGAGAGTATAAAGGGGATAAGGGTGAAATAGGTTAGATAGGCATCTTAGTAAGTTTGGACTAGTTGGGCCGAAAGACTTGCTTCTGTGCTACATGACTCTAATAAAGCTGACTTGTGCTATTTTGTGTTCCATTGATTGGAATGCTCATTATCCAGTTCTGACCACAGAACCTAGAACAAAAATCTATTGCGTGGAATTTTAAAGAGAATTCACAAATAATAAATAAAGAAATCAGTTGTAACACAACTGAATGAAGAAATACTTCTGCACGACGACTGGGATGTCAGGAGAGCACAAATAGAGAGTGGGAGGAGGGTTAGCATTTTGTTCTTCAACGCATTTACAAAATGAACCTTCGCCCTTAAAAGCACTTACACTCCCTCAGTATGCCAGACCACAGTTCACTCCAACACATCTTGCACTGCCGACATTTGCGTCATCGTGTTCTGCAATGACTCTTGGCTTGATCTGTATGTTTCACATCATAACGGTTATAACAAATAATTTTTTTAACAAACGTACCAAAATCTCACATCGCCAATTTCATCATGATTTCTTTACTTTCTAGATTTGAGGAAAGCAAACAACCTTGTGTGGGGCTTGAATACATCACCCCGGGTGTACTTGTTCAGTTAAAGAAATTCCACCCTTTCCTGTGTTATTTACTTTTGCAACTTTTTAATTTCTATGTTGGTAGGAGATTTATGGTGTGGTTCTCACGTACAAAAGTTAAACAAAAAATTTAAATACTGTAACCACCTTGATTGGAACTTAAAATGATTGGCACAATTGAAGTAGTTCATCACAGGCAGGTACTAATGATAGTTGATGATCAGTGTGAGAAGGTAAGTGGTGAGTGAGGTTAGAGTATCTGGATAAAAGGCAATGCCAGTATATGGCAATGTGACATTACAATCATTGTGTCAGCAGTAATATGAGATGAAACTTTTGTTGCCAATGGCACTGACAGATTACAGTGGCTGTTTTCTTGTTGGAAAACTATGCTGAAAAGCCAAGAAAAATGTAGCACAGAACAGGGCCAATGTTTAAAAGAGGAAGGAATTTATTTTCTGGCATTTTTTTAACTGTCAGCAAAAAAGTTAGTTCCTTATGCAAAGAGCACCATATTTGCTAACAGAGGTGATAAATCAGAGACTGATGCGATTGTACAGTACATGAGGGGTTACCCTTTCTGAGTCACAGAACCCAGCACCTGGTTACCAATGACCTAAAAAGTGTCTGTCTCTCTTTGAATTTGAAAACATGCCACTTTGACCAAGCTTCTTCTAATATCTATTAATGCAAATTATTTCTAATTATGTTTGAAATCATATCTGTGATTTCCCTTGGAACATTTCATTGTTTAAAGTGCTACATAAATGCAAGTGTTATTGTTGTGGAACTCCATCAGTTGTTCTATTCTATTTAGCATTCCTTGTGCTTTCCTTTCAATAGTTTCATTTAATAACAGAGAAATGTATACAACATACATCCTGAAATCTTAGTCCAACCTCACTGAGTATCAAGGAAGTATCTTATTGAAAAGATAGATGCTTTGCAGCCATATTGCTTGTGGATCTGGAGATGCAAAACAAATTCAGACTGGTAGGAAAAACACAGCAGGTAGGAAAATATAGATTTTTGAACCCCTCATGATAAATTTCAATATTTTAGAGAGTCAAGTCAGAAGTGAGAAATTACCTTTCAGCTAAGAAAGTTAAAAGGTATGGCAGAAAATTAGATTAAGTCACTTACTGTCCTTCCAACCGTATTATACAAGACTAAGGTAAAATACGGATCTAAACAATTATGTCGCAGCCTGCAAAGGATTGCAACAGACAAAAGAGGGCTGTAGACTCAGACAGTTCCATGATGGGCACACCCTCCCCACCATCAGGACTACTTCAAAAAGCAGTGCCTCAAAGTCGAGGGTCTTTGTGGATGGCATCCATCCTCAAAGACCCTCATCATCAAGGACATGCCATTCTCGCATTGCTACCATTGGGAAGAGGTACTGGAGCCTGAAGACCCATACTCAGTGTTTTAAAAACAGCTTCTACCGCTCCACCATCAAACTTCTGAATGGTCCATGAACACTACCCTGTTATTCATCTTGTGCACTATTTATTTGTTTATATTTTTATAAATCGCTGTAATTTTTGTCTGGTACTGTATTGCTGCTGCAAAACAACAAATTTCACAATGTATGTCAGTGATAATGAGCATGATTCTGATTCTAATCGTACACCACGTTCTACTGGTTATATTATTTTGTAAAAATACACTGACAAATTAAACACGATCACTTGACCTCAAAAGACCTACATTAATAATACTGACTTCACTGTATTATGGTTGTAAGGGAGCACCAGAAGAGGACAAAGGGTTAATAGTGCATCATTTTGTTTCCTTTCAAAATCGGGGGACTGTACACTCTACATATGTCCTCTCTGGGTGGCGAACAAGAAGCAAGAACTCAACTCCTTCCACAATGTTGATTGTCAAATCAAACCCAGATGGATAGCAACTTCTGCCATGTGCTTCATAACATTTAGAAGAAAATTAATCATGAAAGGATTAAAAGAAACCAAAACTGTCTTCAACTGCACTCAACTGCAGATGTTGGATTGCAAATGCAAGAGCACCAAGATCAGGCACAAAGTGGTAGCTTCTGAATATCCAAGATTGAAAGCTAAGAAAGTAAAGAAAACGTAAGCATTTAATTAACAAGGTACATCTTTCAGGCAAGCAAAGGTAATGAAGTGAAAACAATAGATCCCACAGAAGCTGAAAATCTTGAGCAGCAGAGACAAAGTGCTCAGCCAGTCAGGCAGCATCTATGATGGGGAATAAATAGTCAATGTTTTGTGCTGAGACCCTTCATCAAGCCAATGAACTGGCTTCCTGAAATAAATTAACACTTAACAGCCTGATAGTACATGTTCAAGAACAGAGTGAAAAGAAGTTTGAATGATATTAATGAACGAGTTCTGAATTTGGTCACCGAATTACAGGAAGAATATTAATAAGGTTGAAAGAGTGCAGAGAAGGTTTACAAGGATGTTCCCGGGACTTGAGAAACTGATTTACAGAGAAAGGTTGAATAGGTTAGGACTTTATTTCCTGGAGCGTAGAAGAATGAGGGGAGACTTGATAGAGGTATATAAAATTATGATGGATTTAGATAGAGTGAATGCAAGCGGGCTTTTTCCACTGAGGCTAGGGGAGAAAAAAACCAGAGGACATGGGTTAAGGGTGAAAAGGGAAAAGTTTTAAGGGAACATTGGGGGGGGGGCTTTTTCATACAGAGAGTGGTGGGAGTGTGGAATGAGCTGCCAAATGAAGTGGTAAATGCGGGCTCACTTTTAACATTTAAGAAAAACTTGGACAGGTACATGGATGAGAGGTGTATGGAAGGATATGGGCCGGGTGCAGTTCAATGGGACTAGGCAGAAAAATGGTTTGGCACAGCCGAGAAGAGCCAAAAGGCCTGTTTCTGTGCTGTAATGTTCTATGGTTTTATGAATGCAGGCAATGTTAAAATGACACTTACCTTATTTTGGTACTTAGTGTTCTAACTACCCAAGTCTCTTGGCCAGACTGTGCTCTCCGCCAGCAATTCTTGTGGATTAATGTTGTTTTGCTGCTGTTGTAATTCTGTAGGATCTTGGTGCTTTCTGGGATTTGTTCTAGTGGGGAAATCCCAGGGGGAATGGTGGAGCACGTGCCAAAGATTATTAGCTGCTTTAGCCTGTTGCACCTTCAAACTCATGAATCTTAAGGTTTTTTTTTGCCACAGCCTTTGATGTTCACAGCTATCTGCTCCACTGCCTCCTGAGCAGCTGTGTGGAGAGCTTTCTGCTTCCCTGCAGGTGTAGAACATCTCCACTCATTTACACAACCTTCACAATGGCTTCCAAAAATGCTCTGACTTACGTTACTCCTTCTCTCAGCTTCTCAGGCCAGCAGCAGTTCAGGAACAGCTGCCACACCTTCTCTAACCATAATATGCTGGGATGGACATAATGAGCTGAAGGACCTGTTTCTGTGTTGTAAAGCTCTACAAATCTATGATATCTACTTTTTCAGGATTGCAGGCTGATATTAAGCAAAACAGATCAGCTTTAGTGATACTAATGATATTGGACCCCAGATGATTGTTGCTGGCTGAGAGCCACGAGCATTGTAGTTAGAAGGCATCATGATGTTGGTTGCCCAGATTTGGGTTAATTATACACCCAACCTCTCTACCTGTCTTCAAGTTCACCAAAAGTTGACCATATGGTTTTTGGAAGAGACTCAAGCCAATTGGGCCAAATGAATCTGTACCTCTTTTGAGGTTGATCCCATTCAATTGTCTTCCCAACCGCTTTGCAGGCTAGAATCACATTACAGTCAGCCCTCCTTATCTGCAGATTCCGCATGCGCAGATTCAACCAAACTGAATCGGGAAAACCCAGATGTTCTCTTTCCAGCACTCGTTGTTTGTGCTTGTACAGATTATTTTTTTCTTGTAATTATTCCCTAAACAATACAGTATAACAACTATTTACATAGCATTTACAGTGTATTAGGTATTATAATTAATCTAGAAATGACTTAAAAGTACAGGCAGTCCCTGGGTAATGAATGAGTTCCATTCCTGAGTCTGTCTTTAAGTCAGATTTGAAGTCAGAACAGGTACATCTGGCATTATTTAGCGTTAGTTAGTCAAAAATTTTTCTTGGTATATAGTACATATTTTACCTTTCTATCCATATAAAACACTTAAGAAACATACATACTTCAATAATTAAACCACTGCGTTGCTTAGTAATAATTGTAGCTTTGATCGGGGCAGGGCCTTTCACATGCTCCATTAAAATTGTTCCAATCGTTGACCGACTGTAGCCTAATGCTTTTCCAATGACCGATGGCGTTTCACCTCTTTCCGATCACTTTATTACTTCCACCTTATTTTCAATCGTGATCGTGATTATTTTCGAGAACAGAAACACTGCAGATTCTGAACTGCGCTGGGTCCTAATGTCCACCGCACTGAGACAGGTTAAATAAGGGACTTCAGCATCCGCGTTTTTTGGTATCCGCAGGGTGTCTCGGAACCAATCCCCCGTGGATAAGGAGGGCCGACTGTAGTAGCAGCTTTTGTTATTGCTGCTTTGGTTCTTGGGCACCACCTCTGGAGGTGTCCTGGAGAATTGCCCTCCCTACATCCTTCACCAAAGCCTTTTTTCCCTCAAAATGGCAAGTCTGGACACTGTCAAAGCAGCCTTGCAACTTCCCTGCTAAGATCACTTTCTGATCTGGATGAGAAATATGTTAGTTGATCGATTCAGCTGTTCACCTGTGATGTGCTGTATTTCCATAATTTAAAAATATTTAAATTGTCTTGTAAATGTAGTTATATTGTCCACATTTTCTAGTCTGTCCTTACCTGCCCTTGTGAGCTGGTTTGTGGTGGTGAATCACTGATCTATTTAGAGGGCAGTTATGAGTCAACCACATTACTGTAAGTCTGACATCACATATAGAAGATATATAGAGTGGAGATAAAGGACAAAAGGGAACTAAGTGCATTGTAGGATGATAGTTTTATTAGTTCGAAATTCATACCACTAGCTAATATACAAATTGTAGATTATTTAAGTAATTGGATAAAATTCTAGGCCACTGAGATTTACACTTTGCCTCTGATAACTACCGGTAGTCAAGTAATTTAACTGCAAAGCCATTAAAGCCATTTTTCCCACTGAACTGCCGCACATACATGCTGCAGCGCTTCTGGAAATAAGTTATCGATGTGGCCAGGCCTAAGTCAACAGTAGAAACAGAAAATACTGGAAGCACTTACCAGGTCAGGCAGCATGTGGGAAAACAATAGTGTTAATGTTTCATGCTGAGATTTGGTAAGGAGAGAAAACAAATTGCTATCAAGTGTACAACTTGAAGCAATAAAACATACGTTTTCTCTTTAAACTCATCATAGAAACATAGAAAACCTACAGCACAATACAGGCCCTTCAGTCCACAAAGCTGTGCCAAACATGTCCTTATCTGAGAAATTACCTAGGGTTACCCATAGCCCTCTATTTTTCTAAGCTGCATGTACCTATCCAGGAGTCTCTTAAAAGACCCTATTGTATCCGCCTCCACCACTGTCACCAGCAGCCCATTTCATGCACTCACCACTCTCTGCGTAAAAAATTAACCCCTGATATCTCTTCTGTACCTACTCCCAAGCACCTTAAAACTGTGCCCTCTCATGCTAGCCACTTCAGCCCTGGGAAAAAGCCTCTGACTATCCACATGATCAATGCCTCTCATCATCTTATACACGATCAATGCCTCTCATCACTTTCTGGTTTTCTTTCAATTCTCTTTACATTTATAGTTTTCATTCCATTGTTCTCTACCTTTGCAGAAATGAAGTTGCTACTGAATAGAGTAATGGCAGTTAAACTGAGAATTAGCTTTGGCTGCATTGTCTGAAATGGGACTAATTACTGTTGCTAATTGAATGCCTGATTTTCACTGGGGAAGAACATACAAGATTACCCAGCTCATTGAAGTGAGCAAACTAAAATGAAATGCGACCTTTTAAGTTATTAAGGTTTTTAGTCTGATACTTTGAAAGTTGGAGAAGTTGTGCAGGCTAGATATCTGTTGAAGCTTGCGAGTGAGTGACGACTTGACTGAAGCATACAAGATCCTGGGGCAGCCTGATAGGTGGATGTGGAGAGGGTATTTCCTCATGTTGAAGAATGCAAAACCAGGGGTCACTGATTAGAGATAAGGTTTGTCTGGTTAAGATAGAGGTCAGGTGCATTCACTTCCTTCAGATGTCCACGGGTCTTTAGAACTCTGTTTTTCAAAGGACAATGGAAGGAGAAGCTTTAAATATTTTCAAGGGAAATGTAAATAGAACAGTAAAGGATGAAAAGTAATAGGCAGAGGTTGGAATGCAGAATGAAACCAGTAAATAGATAAGCCTTATTGAAAGATGAAGCAGATGAGATGGGGCAAGTAGCTTTTATGAGCCAAGTATCTAGTGCATGTGAGTTTGAGTTGAAGATAGAAAAGTAATATGTTATTGATCCCAAAGGAAATTATTGTGGTATGAAGGTAAAGGTAGATAGTAATTATAATTCAGATGCAATAACATTGTTTTCTACTTGGTATCAGTATTTCAGTTTCTGAGGGATGAACAATTTGTTGCCGATGATGTAGGTCAGAGGAAAATAAAGTTCTTTTCTTTTAACAAAGTTCCAAAATGATTAACAACTTCTGATTCTCCTCTGCAACATTGAGTTTAAAGAACTGCAGGTTAGGAAAACAAAATGAAAAAAACACATTAGTCATCAGTTTTTTATGCAGCAGGACTAAGTTATCCATAAAATCAATTTATTTCTTCCCCAAATTATAAACACAAGAGATTCTACAGAGGCCGCCGGCAGTATCGGGCAACGCACACAGAAAACTGGAGGAAGTCAGCAGCTCAGGCAGCATCTATGGAGGGAAATGAACAGTCAGTGTTTCAGACCGAGACTCTTCATCAGGATTGGAAAGCAAGAAGCCAGAATAAGAAGGCGGGAGGAGGGGAAGGAGAACAAGCTGGCAGGTGAGAAGCGGAACCAGATTCAAAGCTCAAGCTACAAACACAAAATGCTGGAGGAACTCAGCAGGCCAGGCAGCATCTGTGGAAAAGAGTACAGTCAATGTTTTGGCTGAGACCATTCGGCAGGACACAAAGTTCACAGTAAGTTTATCATCAAAGTACATATGCGTCACCGTATACTCCCCTGAAATCTTTTTCTTGCAGGCATTCACAATAAATGCAAAGAAGTACAATAGAATCTACAAAAAAACGTACCCAACAAGCTGGATAAACAACCAATGTGCAAACAACAAACTCTGCAAATACAAAAGATAGAAACAGACAAGGTAACAATAATAAATAAATAAGCAAAAAATAAAGAGAACATGGGTCCTTGAAAGCGAGCCCATTGGTGGTGAGGGGGAAGCAGAGCGGAGGAGTGGAATGAAATAAGATACTGAGAGGGGATAGGTGGAACTGATGAAGGGCTGAAGAAGAAGGAATTTGATAGGACAGGAGAATGGACCATGGAAGAAAGGAGGAGGGGCACCAGAGGGAGGTGAAGGGCAGGTGAAAAGAGAAGGGGTGAGTAGAACCAGAATGGGGAGTGGAAAAAGAGAAAAGAGGAAGGAATTTGATATTTGCAAACTTGAGGAAATCTGCAGATGCCGGAAATTCAAGCAACACACACAAAATGCTGGTGGAACGCAGCAGGCCAGGCAGCATCTATAGGAAGAAGTACAGTCCTAACGAAGGGTCTTGGCCCGAAACGTCGACTGTACTTCTTCCTATAGATGCTGTCTGGCATGCTGCGTTCCACCAGCATTTTGTGTGTGTTGCAGGAGTTAGATATTACTGGAAATTTGAGAAATTGATGTTTATGCTATCAGGTTGGAGGCTACCCAGATGGAATATGGGTGTTGCTCCTCTGACCTGAGAGAATCCTCATCGTAGCAGTAGAGGAAGTCATGGACCAACATGTTGAAGTGAGAATGGGAAATCGAATTGAAATATGTGCCCACTAGAATGGAGCAAAAATGCTCGATGAGGCAATCCTCCAATCTACGTCAGGTCGCGCCTGAAGCACGGCGTGCAGTAGATGACCCAAGCAGATTCATAGGTGACATGTAGCCTCAACCAAAAAGATTGTTGGGGCCCTGAACATTGGTGATGGAGAAGGTACAGTAGCACTGGCTTAATTCCCCTTCCTTTCCAGTTCTGAAGATGGGTCTCAGTTTGAAACATCTACTGTTCATTTCCCACCATTGATGCTATCTGGCCTGCTGGGTATCTCCAGCTTTTCATCTGTGTCTTTCACAAATTATCTGTTTATACTACAGTATATTAAAGTAAGATCCAGCTACATATAAGGAAATTCTTATTTGCACATGTATAGGAATAAAGAATCAGAATCAGGTTTAATACATTGGTAAGTGTCATGAAATTTGTTAACTTTGTGGCAGCAGTACAATGCAATACAAGATAATATCAAACAAAACTGTGAATTACATTAAATATGTATATATATAAAGTAATAAAATTAGATAAGTATTGCAAAAACTAAAGTTAAAAACTAGTGCAGTAGTGTTCATGGGTTCAATGTCCATTCAGAAATCGGATGGCAGAGGGGAAGAAGCTGTTCCTGAATCATTGAGTGTGTGCCTTCATGATAATTTAATACTTTCTTACTTGCAAATCATATTTTAGGACGTAGGTTGGATATATTTTTTATGCTGCACTCAATTCCCTGTCTACCTAATGACAAAACACATAACTGTGTGAGTCATTGTCACTGTAAACATAAACAGCTTTTGAATCAGGAAGAAACCAAAGTGTAGAATGGGTCCCTGTTCCCAGCTGTACAGCTGTCATCCTCCCACTGCTCTACTCTCTCTACACCCATCGCTGTGTGGCCAGGCACAGCTCAAATTCCAGCTATAGATTTGTTGATGGCACAACTAATGTTGGCAGAATTTCAGATGGTGAAGAAGAGGTGTACAGGAGTGAGATAGATCAGCTTATTGAGTTGCGTCGCAACAACAACCTTGCACTCAACTTCAGTAAGATCAACAAATTGATTGTGGACTTCAGGGAGGAGAAGTCAAGGGAACACACACCAGTCCTCATTGAGGGATCAGAAGTGGAAAGGGTGAGCAGTTTCAAGTTCCTGGGTGTCAACGTCTCTGAAGATCTATCCTGGGCCCAATATATTGATGCAATTGCAAAGAAGGCATGACGGTGGCTATAGAAACATAAAAAACCTACACACAATACAGGCCCTTTGGCCCACAATGCTGTGCTGAACATGTACTTACTTTAGAAATTACATAGGGTTACCCATAGCCCTCTGTTTTTCTAAGCTCCATGTACCTATCCAAGAGTCTCTTAAAAGACCCTATCATATCCACCTCCACCACTATCACAAGCAACCCATTCCATACACTCACCACTCTCTGCATAAAAAATTTACCCCCGACATCTCCTCTGTACCTACTTCCAAGCACCTTTAAACTGTGCCCTCTCGTTTTAGCCATTTTAGCCCTGGGAAAAATTCTCTGCCTACCCACAAGATCAATGCCTCTCATCATCTTATGCACCTCTATCAGGTCACCTCTCATCCTCTGTCGCTCCAAGGAGAAAAGGATGAGTTCACTCAACCTATCCTCATAAGACATGCTCCCCAATCCAGGCAACATCCTTGTAAATCTCATCTGCACCCTTTCTATGGTTTCCACATCCCTCCTATAGTGAGGCGAGGAGAACTGAGCACAGTACTCCAGGTGGGGTCTGACCAGGGTCCTATATAGCTGTAACATTACCTCTCAGCTCTTAAACTCAATCCCATGGCTGATGAAGGCCAATGCACAATATGCCTTCTTAACTGCAGAGTCAACCTGTGCAGCTGCCTTGAGTGTCCTATGGACTTGGACCCCAAGACCCCTCTGATTCTCCACACTGCCAAGAGTCTTACCATTAATACTATATTCTGCATCATATTTGACCTACCAAAATGAACCACCTCTCACTTATCTGGGTTGAACCCCCATCTGCCACTTCTTAGTCCAGTTTTACATCCTATCGATGCCCCACTGTAACCTCTGACAGCCCTCCACACTATCCACAACACCCCCCAACCTTTGTGTCATCAGCAAATTTACTAACTCATCCCTCCATTTCCTCATCCAGGTCATTTATAAAAATCACAAAGAGAAGGGGTCCCAGAACGGATCCCTGAGGTACACCACTGGTCACTGGCCTCCATGTGGAATATGACACGTCTACAACCACACTTTGCCTTCTGTGGGCAAGCCAGTTCAGGATCCACAAAGCAGTGTCCCCTTGGATCACATGCCTCCTTACTTTCTCAATAAGCCTTGCATGGGCTATCTTGTCTAATGCCTTGCTAAAATCCATATACACCATATCTATGACTCTACGTTCATCAATGTGTTTAGTCACATCCTCAAAAAATTCAATCAGGCTCGTAAGGCATGACCTGCCTTTGCCAAAGCCATGTTGACTATTGCTAATCATATTATGCCTCTCCAAATGTTCATAAATCTTGCCTCTCAGGATCTTTTCCATCAACTTACCAACCACTGAAGTAAAACTCACTGGCCTGTAATTTCCTGGGCTATCTCTACTCCCTTTCTTGAATAAGGGAACAACATCTGCAACCCTCCAATCCTCCAGAACCTCTCCCATCCCTATTGATGATGCAAAGATCATTGCCAGAGGCTTAGCAATCTTCTCCCTCACCACCTACAGTAGCCTGAGGTACATCTCATCTGGTCCTGGAGACTTATCCAACTTGATGCTTTCCAAAAGTCCCAGTTCATCCTCTTTTTTAATGTCTATATGCTCAAGCTTTTCAATCCACTGTACGTCATCCCTACAAACACCAAGATCTTTTTCTGTAGTGAATATTGAAGCAAAGTATTCATTTAGTCCCTCTGCTATTTGCTCCGGTTCCATACACTCTTTTCCACTGTCACACTTGATTGGTCCTATTCTCTTACGTCTTATCCTCTTGCTCTTCATATACGTAGAATGCCTTGGGGTCTTCTGTAATCCTGCTCGCCAAGGCCTTCTTATAACCCCTTCTGGCTCCCCTAGATCTCTATCATTACCTAGTTCTTTGAATCTTTCGTAAGCTTTTCTCTTCTTCTTGACTGGATTTTCAACTGCCTTTGTACACCATTGTTCCTGTACCCTACCATCCTTTCCCTGTCTCATTGGAATGTACCTATGCAGATCATTACGGAAATATCCCCTGAACATTTGCCACATTTTTGCTGTACATTTCCCTGAGAACATCTGTTCCCAGTTCATGCTTCCAAGTCCCTGCCTGATAGCCTCATATTTCCCCTTACTCCAATTAAATGCTTTCCTAACTTGTCTTTTCCTATCCCTCTCTAATGCTAAGGTAAAGGAGATAGAATTGTGATCACTTTCTCCAAAATGCTCTCCATTGAGAAACCTGACACCTGACCATGTTCATTTTCCATTACCAGATTAAGTATACCATCTCCTCTTGTAGGATTATCTACATATTGCATCAGGAAACCTTCCTGAACACACTTGACAAACTCCACCCCATCTAAACCCCTTGGTCTAGGGAGATGCCAATCAATATTTGGGAAATTAAAATTTCCCACTACGACAATCCTGTTATTATTACACCTTTCCAGAATCTGTTTCCCTATCTGCTCCTTGATGTCCCTGTTGGGTGGTCTATAAAGAACACCCAGTAGAGTTACTGACCCTTTCCTGTTTCTAACTTCCACCCAAAAGGCTCCTCCTTTACTGCAGTCGTGACACTATCTCTATTCAATAGTGCCATGCCCCCACCTGTTTTGCCTCCTTCCCTGTCCTTTCTGAAACATTTAAAGTCTGACACTCTATGCAGCCATTCCTGCCCTTGAGCCATCCAAGTCTCTGTAATGGTCACAATATCATAGCTCCAAGTACTAATCCAGGCTCTAAGCTCATTCACTTTGTTCATGATGCTTCTTGCATTAAAATAGATACATCTCAAACCATTGGTATGAGTGTATCCCTTCTTCATCACCAGCCTATCCTCCCTCTCACACTGTCTCAGGACAGTGTTTGGTTAAGACCAAAACTGGGCCATTGAAGACAGAAACGGGTGAATTTATTATGGGGAACAAGGAAATGGCAGATGAGTTGAACAGGTACTTTGGATCTGTCTTCACTAGGGAAGACACAAACAATCTCCTAGATGTAATAGTGGCCAAAGAAACTAGGGTAAAGGATGAACTGAAGGAAATTTATATTAGGCAAGAAACGGTGTTGGATAGACAGTTGAGTCTGAAGGCTGATAAGTCCCCGGGACCTGATGGTCTGTATCCCAGGGTACTTAAAGAGGTGGCTCTAGAAATCGTGGATGCATTGGTAATCATTTTCCAATGTTCTATAGATTCAGGAACAGTTCCTGCTGATTGGAGGGTGGCTAATGTTGTCCCACTTTTCAAGAAAGGAGGGAGAGAGAAAACAGGGAATTATAGACCGGTTAGCCTGACGTCAGTGGTGGGAAAGATGCTGGAGACAATTATAAAAGAGGAAATTACGACACATTTGGATAGCAGTAGAAGGATCAGTCCGAGTCAGCATGGATTTATGAAGGGAAAGTAATGCTTGACTAATCTTCTGGAGTTTTTTGAGGATGTAACTATGAAAATGGACAAGGGAGAGCCAGTGGATGTAGTGTACCTGGACTTCCAGAAAGCTTTTGATAAAGTCCCACATAGGAGATTAGTGGGCAAAATTAGGGCACATGGTATTGGGGGCAGAGTACTGACATGGATTGAAAATTGGCTGGCTAACAGGAAACAAAGAGTAGGGATTAACGGGTCCCTTTTGGAATGGCAGGCTGTGACCAGTGGGGTACCGCAAGGTTCGGTGCTGGGACCGCGGCTGTTTACAATATACATTAATGATTTAGATGAAGGGATTAAAAGTAACATCAGCAAATTTGCTGATGACACAAAGCTGGGTGGCAGTGTGAAATGTCAGGAGGATTTTATGAGAATGCAGGGTGACTTGGACAGGTTGGGTGAGTGGACAAATGTATGGCAGATGCAGTTTAATGTGGATAAATGTGAGGTTATCCACTTTGGTGGCAAGAACAGGAAGGCAGATTACTATCTAAATGGAGTCAAGTTAGGAAAAGGGGATGTACAACGAGATCTAGATGTTCTTGTACATCAGTCAATGAAAGCAAGCATGCAGGTACAGCAGGCAGTGAAGAAAGCTAATGGCATGCTGGCTTTTATAACAAGAGGAATTGAGTAGCGGAGTAAAGAGGTCCTTCTGCAGCTGTACAGGGCCCTGGTGAGACCCCACCTGGAGTATTGTGTGCAGTTTTGGTCTCCAAATTTGAGGAAGGACATTCTTGCTATTGAGGGAGTGCAGCGTAGGTTCACAAGGTTAATTTCCAGAATGGCGGGACTGTCATATGTTGAAAGATTGGAGCAACTGGGCTTGTATACACTGGAATTTAGAAGGATGAGAGGGGATCTGATTGAAACATATAAGATTATTAAGGGACTGGACACACTGGAGGCAGGAAGCATGTTCCCGCTGATGGGTGAGTCCAGAACTAGAGGCCACAGTTTAATAATAAGGGGTAGGCCATTTAGAACAGAGATGTGGAAAAACTTTTTCACCCAGAGAGTGGTGGATATGTGGAATGCTCTGCCCCAGAAGGCAGTGGAGGCCAAGTCTCTGGATGCTTTCAAGAGAGAGTTAGATAGAGCTCTTATAGATAGCGGGGTCAAGTAATATGGGGAGAGGGCAGGAATGGGGTACTGATTGTGTATGATCAGCCAGGATCACAGTGAATGGCGGTGCTTGCTAGAAGGGCTGAATGGCCTATTCCTGCACCTACTGTCTATTGTCTATTGTCTCCAAGCTTTCTCTATTTGTGAGCCAACCGCCCCTTCCTCTGTCTCTTCAGCTTGGTTCCCACCCCCCAGCAGTTCTAGTTTAAACTCTCCCCAGTAGCCTTAGCAAACCTCCCCGCCAGGATATTGGTCTCCCTGGGATTCAAGTGCAACCCATCCTTTTTGTACACATCACGCTGTCCCAAAAGAGTTCCCAATGATCCAGAAATCTGAATCCCTGCCCACTGCTCTAATCCCTCAGCCATGCATTTATCCTCCACCTCACTCTATATTTGTATATTTAGAGTGTCAGAAGAATACCTGTGTAACCAAATACTTTCACAAAATTTCTACAGGTTAACATTCTTACTTCTTGCATCACCATTTGATATGGAGGGGCTACTACACAGGATCAGAAAAAGCTGCAGGAAGTTGTAAACTCAGCCAGCTCCATCATGGACACTAGCCTCCCCAGTATCCAGGACACCTTTAAAGGCAGTAACTCAAGAAGGGTGCATACATCATTAATAACCTCCATCACCCAGGGCTTGCCCTCTTCTCATTGTTACCATCACAGTGGTGGTACAAGAGCCTGAAGACACACGCTCAGTGTTTCAGGATCAGCTTCTTCCCCTCTGCTATCAGATTTCTGAATGGACAGAGAACCCATGAACCCTACCATACTATTTTTTGGCTCTCTTTTTGCACTACTGTATTTACTTTATTTAATTGGTCATATATATACATATATATTTTATATATATATAATCTCAACTGGCCTCTCTTCCATAGATGCTGCCTGGCCTGCTGAGTTCCTCCAGCATTTTGTGTGTATCCACTGTACAGAGGACTGGCCTATACGGCTTCTCCAGAGCCCTGTTGGCCAGCCTTACCCATTTCCACCTCTCACGAGAGGAGTGTAAGGTTGGACTTTGAGAGGCTGAGAATGTTGTTAGTGATGTGAAATTCATTTAACATGGAACAAGAATACTATCAATGCTAATCTGCTATGTGCTTATTGTGTTATGTGCTCCCTAATTATTCAACTGAAAAATTATGATTGTAAGAATGTTTTGAATTTCCAGGTTCAAAAACCGGAAAGTAAAAATCAGGTCTCCATCACTGATGTTATTTACAGATGATCCACTCATAGCTGATAACTCACCAGGCTGATCCCATCTTTATCGAACCTCGGAACCAGTGCTTGAATGACTGAACATATGAAGATCATGGATAACCATCAGGAGTGATCTAAGCTGCATTGTTTTATCTACCATATACCAAGAAAGCTCCAATCTTGATTTTTTTTCTTTCTCTCTTATTAGAACATGCTAACTGGGAATTATTCGATAATTACATGCACCTACTGAAAGTGAACTGTGCTGATGGATGTTTGTGAATGGATTTCTAGGCCAATGCTTCTGTATAATTACCAACTAACATCAGTTGCTACTGAAAAATTAATGACTCATATTTGAGTGTCACTTAAATACTTGTTTATGCAACTAACATGGGATTCAGTTCCAAGGGTTTCTATTAATTCACTATGATAAAGCAATGAGGTCTCACTCAGAAAATGATGTGTGGAGCTAAGTTTCTGAAGCTTGGCATGTTTTTAAAAAAAGATGAGGAATAGGGATAATTGAGATGCTGCTCAAAAGGAACATTTTATTCTGATGAGCAATTTGAACACTAATTTTATTTTCTAATTTCTTGTCCGAACCACCATATAAATCATAGACTTGTTCATGTTATTGATAAATGATGGTCGTACTGCCAGAGTTGTTGTATTACAGGAATGACAGATCAGAATCAGTTTGATATCACTGGTTTATGTCATGAAATTAATTGTTTTGTGGGAGCAGTATATTGCAAAACATAATAATAAAACTACAAATTACAATAAGAAGTACATGTATATAAACTGAATAAAACAAGTAGTGCAAAAAGAGAGGACAATATACAGAGGTAGTGTTTGTGAGTTCACTGTCTGTTCAGAAATCTGATGGCGGAAAGAAAGAAGCTGTTCCTGAAATATTGAGTGTGTGTCATCAGGCCCCTCTACCTCCTCCCTGCTGCTAGCATGCTAGCAATGAGATGAGGGCATGTCTCTGGGTGATGTGGGTCCTTAATGATGGATGCCCGCTCTCTAAGACATTGCCTTTGGAACATTTCCTCGATGCTGGGGAGGCAAGTGCCCATAACAGAGCTGGCAGAGCTCACAACTTGCTGTATTTTTTTTCTGATCCTGTCCAGCAGCCCCTCCAGACCAGACCCAAAGCCTAATTTCATTCCCACTGTTTTGTCAAATTACATTCAGGATTAAAATATGTGGAGACAACATTAAACCGGTTGTCATGAAAGTGATGAAACTGTCATCAACCTCAAATTCAGGGAAGGAAACCCTTACCAGACCTGGATTAAATAATTTTCACATTTTCTTACAGTAGAGGAGGCTATTCAGCCCATTAAGCCTATGGTGGCTCTCAGAACATCCTTGTCAGCATCATTTCCCCACTATTTCCTCGTGGCTGGTACTTCATCACATGCCCATCAACTGGAATTGGTTTATTATTGTCACGTGTAGTGAGATACAGTGGTAAAAGTTTGTTTTGCATGCCATCCGTCCATTACATCTTAAGACATTTGTACGTTGAGGTAGTACGAGGAAAAAGCAATAACAATATACAGTGTTACAGTTACAGAGACAGTGCAATGAAGGTAGACAAAGTGCAAAGGTGACGATAAGAAGATAATGAGGTCAAAAGTTTATAATTACTGTAAAAGGGGACCACCCTTTACCTCCCACTCCCAACACTGTCTTGTCCAGCAACAAGATAGATAATTATTTGCCCTCTGAAAAAAAATGCAGCCACTCAGCCATGATTGGAGCCAGTTTATTTTAATTCACCTTTTGGTTGTTGGTGCAATTGGCCAGCATTTATTAGCTGTCCCTAATGGCCATTGGCAAGGTGGTGGTGATTCTCTCTCTCTCTTTCAATCTTTTTATTAATATTTAGAATATTATGAATGAGATACAATTCAAATAATGGTAAGGGATTACAAATATATAGACTCCCATTATAGTGGTGATTCATCTCCTCAAACTGATGAAGTCTTTGTTGGGTAGGGAGTTGCAAGATCTAGATCCAGTAACAATGAAGGAATTGTGATGTACATATAAGTTGGGATGATAGAGCGGAACATGTAGGTAGTGGAGTTTCCGCAGATTTTGCCTTCTTGATGAGCAGGAGGCCCAGTTACAATTTAATGACTAAACACTCTACACAGTACATCTGTAGAACCAGTGGTTATTTCCGAATTAGGACTCTCACCATAGGCAATAAAATACTGTTTCCTTAGGGCTTCTAAAGCTACTTATTCAAGGAGATAAACTGATTGGATTTTATTATGCAGAGCACCTTCACCTACTCTAAAAACTACTACGTATGGCAAAATATAGTTCAACTGGGACCGTTGTCCCAGCACCCAGCATATAATTTTATGGAGTGTCCTCCAAAGTTTTGGCAATCTCAAAAGAGAACTGGATCTATGTTTGAAAAGGCATTGTTTTGAGGGAAAAAATGGGGTCTGGGATTAATTGACTAGCTCTTTCAAAGAGCTACAATAAACCTCCTTCCATGCTCTTAGAATCTGATCTTCTGTATCAAATTTTATAAGTAGGACAGTCTTGCAAAAATATTTGGGATGATTTATTACACTCCTTACATTCATTTTTGTTCATTTTCTGTATATTTATGTAATAATAAATCTCAATTAGATTCTTTTGATTGTAGTGTTTCTACAAAAAGTGATGAAATATTGAACAATTTTCTAACTGGAACTTACGTTGTGTCATGATAAACAATACTTCAGAAAGACATTTTTTGTAACAGAAAAGGATTAAATCAATATAATATCTTAACACAGTGCTCTGGATCTTTCAAATTGAAACTTTCCCAAATTGGAATAGTTATTCATTTAGTCATATGGACTGTAGTTAGTTAGCTGAATAAACATTTTCTTATCACTTCTGAGGCCAGTGTCTGTCGACAAAGCCAATTGTGTTTCACAATTTCAAACATGAGGGGAACTGAACCTCTCCTTGGTTCTAATTCAACAGTTCCTGGAATATAGCTTTTGCTCCTGTTGCCCTTCATAAGTTCATGGAGGAGATGTGGTCTATTTTCCAGCATCTGAAACTCCAACATCTTCCTCTCAACATGTCTGATTACACTATGTATTTTCACACAGACTGAAATGAACTAAATTCTGCATATATTCTTGTGATTATTTGGTATTGTAAATAATTAAGCCAGTGATTTATATTTGTTAAATCTGAGGCCTCCCTTCATCAGGGTTAACCATGGGTGTTATGTTCTAGCTGCCTAGATACGAAAAAAAAGAATAGTACAATATGGAGAGAAAGCTCCCTCTCTCCACGCATCTGATTTACCCAAAGGAATGGCAGAGACTGATACAGTTTGGCACCAGCAGTGTCACAGAGGTTGACAGTCAACGTTGAACTCAGTGTAGGATTGCCGGAGGGACTCCAGATCCTGATTTTTCTCTCAGGCTTTACTCCCAAAGTCTTCCCCAAAGAATGGGTATAGCTGCAAGGCAGCAGAGGTTTGAGACGAGAGTTTTCCTTCTCCTGCCAACCCTGGCTGACAAGCCCCATCTTCCCGAAGTGACTGGTTGTAAGGCACCAGTAACCCTCTTTTACCCCTTCTCCTGTCAGTAGGAATGGCTCCACAGGGAATAGTAGCTAACCCAACTGTGAAGGCCAGGAGCTGGACTTGGTTGTCAGAGGCTATTTGAGGCGCATGCCTTTGGGAACATTTAATAGGTTGTGACAGCATGTCCCCATTACCAACCCTGGCTATAACAACCTTAAGAATAAACCAAAGAGCAAAACACACAATGTGCTAGAGGAACTCAGCAGGTCAGGCAGCATCTATAGATGGGAACAAATAGTTGATGTTTCTGGCCAAGACCCTTCAACAGGGCCTTTGGAACCTTGTTAACTGTAATTAAAACTATTTCAAGCATGATGTGATGCAATCATTGGAAGATTTGAACGTACTATCTAACTTAAATGTGCTCTACCTAACTTGAACTTGTATATGTCATACTATGAAAGTACATGCCAATATATCACATCTAATGATCGCATAGCATCTTAGAGCATTATACAACTATAGAAATACTCAGTAAATGCACTTACAGTTCCTGTGCAATAACTGAGGTAACAATTTGCTCAGGAGCAAGCTTCTGTGGAAAGCTTTCAGTTTTAGACGTTGGCTGAACGATAATGATGCTCGGAATTCTGGGGATTCTCCCTGCATCTTGTCCACATGTTGCCAGGTCGGTTGATCAATCTGCAGCAGGTTCTTTATCTGTTGCAAAACGAGGACAATTGAGTGATCATGTATCCAGTGTGCGAGGTTGGTACTACTGTGGACAACACTTGTATTGCTGTTCCCTGTCTCTTCTCCAGCAGTCTTGCTTTATTTTTGATTATGTTTTACCTGGAGCTGAGGACATTGCATCACTCTAGGAGTGTGTGAGAGCAATGTTGTCTCTGGGGTCCATTTCTATTACATGTGGGAAACAGATTTTACTTCCTCCCCAGGACTATTACGAATTTCTATTACAAAGTGTTCTGTGAATGTTACACAGATCTGACTGGGGGTTTGAAGTGTTATCCGAGACTTGTTTTTGAGATTTGATCCTCTGTTTTTCTTTCTTTACTTGTGTTACACCAACAACTGACGACTGGCTCCATCTAAAAGGAGGTGAGATTTTCTCCCACAGACTATCTTCCCCAAAAGAGGCCCCAGATTCAGTGGTTGTAAGGTCAATGGAACTTCCTGTATTTGTCATTATTACTCTGTGAAATTGACAGCAACTTCAGCACATTCTCTTCAGCTTAGTTCAGTCTGGAAATCTCACAGCTACTGATTGAGCTCCCATTCACATTATCCCACCTTCTCCACTACAAACAAGGGAACTCACTGAATTTATAGAAATTTCACCTACATATTAACTAGTCTCATTGGAAAATACACCAAACATACTTTTGTTAGTACAACAGCCTTTTATTCCCAGAGCTAATGTTTTGCAAACTTTCTGGCACAAAGGTATTACTTTTATTTATGTGGGTTGTAACAAGAATACAATTCCAAAAAGACATGATTTTAAATATTTTATCAAGTTTATTTGTGATATTTCAGCTTCTTCCCTCAATGTATATCCTCTGATATTCTTAGATATGTTTAAATGATCAGCAAGGGATGTTCTTTACTGGTTATCCCTCTGTGGAAATTCTTCAAAGTGATTGGCTAGTTAGACAATTTAATAACATTATGGCTGTTGGATGCCAGCAATCCATTCGAACAGATTTCGCACTGGAGAAGAGTATCAAAGATGTGAGGATTGACTGAAAAATCCTTTCCAAGGTCCCTTGGTTTAATGGGTATAACAAATAATTTGAATCGACAGGATTAATACATTCTGGGGTGGGGGGGGGGGGCGGGAGAGTCTGAGGGCACAATGCATTCTTCCTAAATAATTGTGTGCCATCAGAACAAGTGAAGCTTGCCTCATTATAAAAGAGTAATCACTGGCACTGGGAAAATGTCCCTTAGCCTCTAACTAATTGCATTTCTTCTTTACTGGGGATTTGTCGTATTCTCATAAAGGGCAATTTTCAGTTGCTCTGCTGAGCTTTGGAAAGCTATGTCACCCATGGAACCTGAGCACATTGATCCTAAAATCAATGCAAAATAGCGCTACACAATCTTTGCAAGCCCCATGAGGGGAAAGAAACAAGGTTAATCCTTCAGGACAACAAACATCATTGGCCTCAAAGGTTAGAACTGGTTTCTGCCCTTTCTCTCTCTGAACTTTTGAATTCAGGCAGCATATTTTCTTTTATTGATTTCCACCGGAGTATTTTACTTATTTAAAAAATGGATGTATTGAATTCCGACTTGACTTGACTGCAGTTGTCCAAGAGCAATTAATGTTGTCCTTATTGGCCATCCCCACATCCCGTTAAATGAAAATGAAAGCTAATCTTACTAGAGAAAGCTAGGGCTTGTAAAGTTTTAGTACATATTGCCTTGTTACAACATAACATACTAAAATTACTTTCAAACAACCCCATTGGCCTAACAAAATAATGTTTACAAATGCAGAGTCTAATTCCTTCAGCTTTTATTTGCTGTTGAAAATATTAAAAATAATAATCTGATTAAAAATTTTCCCCATCCTGTTTCTTTTATTTCTGTCCCTTCGTCCAGTCTTTCTTTCACTTCCTCTACTTCACTTTCTATATATGATTTGACATTGCATTTAGTATTGCAACTGTTACTTCCTGGCCAACCCGACGAGAATCGGATAGGCTACATTAAGCAATGGAAAGTAATTTGTATGTTGAGATGGGGAACAGAGTTAGCTCAGAGCTGGTCAATAAAAGTTTTGCCTCAGTGCTCGCTGCATGGAAATTCAGTGGCACACAAGACTAATAATGGTCGACTGAACAGGTCTTCCTGTCAGTTACTTGTTCTAGCATTGGGGATTGTACAAAGGAATCAGAATCACATGGGTTTATGTAATCTGTCCCTTGAGACAAATGCCTTACTCTAAACCCCCATGTCTATATCAAGGACACCACCTCAAAAAAATAAGTCAGTTTTTCAGATTCAGGCTTCCTTTGTCTAAACAATTTCTGAATAATCTGACTCTTTCTATGTCGTGATTAATACTGCCATTAGATTTTTTTTATTTATGTAGGTATTTGGTTATCATTGATGGGTCTATAGTGAATTGACCTATTCCTTTCTCCATTTTAAAATAAAAGTACCTAATTAAATTACCATCTACTAGAGGACCACCTATAGCCTTATGTCTTCCATTGCTTCTTGCTTACGACTCAATTCATGAGGATCAGGAGATAAGTGTACTTTCAGAATCAAAATCAGAATCAGGTTTAATATCACTGGCTTATTTTGTGAAATGTGTTACCTTTGTGACAGCAGTACAATGCAATACATGATAATAGAGAAAAAAAACAGAGAAACAGTGAATTACAGTAAGTGTATGTGTGTGTATATATATATATATATATATATATATATATATGTAATAGTTAAATTAAATAAATAGTGCAAAAATAGGAAATAAAAAAGTAGTGAGGTAGTGTTCATCGGTTCAATGTCCATTCAGAAATCCGATGGCAGAGGGGAAGAAGCTGTTCTTGAATCATTGAGCGTGCACCTTTAGGCTTCTGTACCTCCTTCCTGATGGTAGCAATGAGAAGAGGGCATTGCCTTGTTGGTGGGGGTCCTTAATGCTGGATGCTGCCTTTCTGAGGCACTGCTCTTTGAAGCTGACCTGGATATTACGGAGGCTAGTACCCAAGATAGAGCTGGCTAATTTTATTACTCTCTGCAGCTAACTTTGATCTTGTGCAAAAGCTAAGCGCCCCCCCCCCCACCCACTGCCCCATACCAGACGGCGATACAGCCAGTTAGAATGCTCTCCATGGTACATCTGTAGAAATTTGTGAGAGTTTTTGGTAACATAGCAAATCTCCTCAAACTCCCAATGAAATATAGTCACTGTCCTGCCTTCTTTATAGCTGCATCAATATGTTCGAAGCAGGATAGGTCCTCAGAGATATTAACTTTCAAAAATGGTACATCATTTAATACTGCCTCTCATTCTGTGTTTATCTCATCTATCATTTCACTCTCCTCCTTAAGTATAATAGCTGATTTATTTCCCACCTTTCTATAGATCATCACAAGGTATTCATTTACCAGTCTTTCCATTTCCACCTTCTCCTATAGATCTATTGAACGTAGAAATTCAATACTGTACTGCACACTTTTAAAGCATGACACAATAGTTTTATTTATTGATTGTTTTACTTAGAGATATAGTGTGGAACAGGCCCTTCTGGGCCAGTGAGCCACATTGCCCAGCAAACTCCCCCACCTGCACCTCATTTAGCCCTAGCCTAATCATAGGACAGGAGTGTGTAGGGTGCCCAGGGAGGGGCAGCACCAGTGGTAAAGGGGCTTATCATGTCCATTCTGGGGAAGTTCACTCACCTTTGGTCCCCACCAGACACTCAGCTCTCACCTGTGGCTCCATGCCACAGTGGCCACACCCCTTTACACCACTTTGACAGGCGGGCTAAACCGTGTGAGGGTAGCCGCCTACCTCATACTCCGTTGAAATAGGGACATACATGGCTGTCCTAGCATGTGATGTTAGCTCCAGCGGACTGGGTGGATGAGGTCACCAGTGAGAGCCAATGGCGAGGAAGGTGCTAGTGCAATACTCCATGGACAGCGAAGGACACAGAAGTCATGGTCAACCACTGCAACCAAGGAGGTTTGTGGCGCTTGTTTGTACCACTGGGCGTAGTGTTCTGGGGTCGGGGCAGTGGAACTGCCCCAGTGCAATGGCTTTTCCACTTTAAAAACTCTCCCGCACAGGTTTCCTGTCATTGTCAAACATGATGGACAATCACCAATAGCTGGACAATTTACAATGACCAATGAAGTTGCTAGCTAGTATGTCTTTGGATAGTGGGAGTAAACTAGAGCACCTAGTGGAAACCCATTTGGTCACCAGCTCCTTACAGGCGCTACTGGACTTGAACTCTGAACTCCAATGCCCAGGGCGTAATAGCATTGCGCTAACCACTACACCACCATAGCATCCCAAGTGTGTACTGGAATTAATTCATAAACTGAGTATAGCAAATAAAAATACACATCACAGAAATTAAGATATTGATTCAGGCTCTCTTCCGCATGTGATGGCTTTGGACAAGATGTTGATGGAGGGCCGGTTGACTCATTATCCAGATTGTGCAAGCTATGTTAAAAATGGGTTCGCACAGTCAAGTTGACAGCTAAGGTGCTGAAGAAATTGTTTGAGATAACAGATTCAGAAAAAAAAGTCATTTGTTTATTTCAAAAGTTACTCACTGGCCTGGAAATTGCCCATTTAATCAATAACCTGCTTGTTTCACTTTTATTTAAAAAAGATCCAATAGTTACCCATTTACTAAATAGCTTGTTAGTTCTACAGCCAAAGAGTGCTGGATACACACAGGAAAATGAATGCTCACTTATCAGATTGTTACTTACTCAGTAAAATTCTAGTCATTAAAGGAGAGATGCTTAATGGACATTTTCTCTCAGTCTTCAGAAGGAGACAAGATTGATACCCAGGATATAGTTCTACTGGTGCATCTTCCCACTAATGGCAGTAGATGAAAATCTAATCTTACTGGGTTGGAAAACACTTCTGTGGACAAGACAGATCCTCGAACCAGCCAAGAACACTCATCCTTTGAAACGTTTGTGATCCTTTCTCAAGAGATATTAGTTCTGCAGTGTTAAGTGGTTTGCTCCTTCAAACAATCACACTGCTTTCTTAATTGAAAAGCTTTGTCGAGTGGCTAGCAATAAAAAATGGAATTATATATCCACAATTATAAGATGTTTCCAAGATTCAAAGTGCGTTTATTATCAAAGTATGATTCCAGTATACAACCCTGAAATTTGTCTTCCCCCCAGCAGGCGTGAAACAAAGAAGAACCCTGGAACCAACTGTTCCAAGTAAAACAACAAACATCAACCCCCCTCCCCCATGCACAAATGGCAACCAAATATGGATGGACTGCTTCTAAGATACAGAAACAAGCACTTCAGGAAATCAGAATTCATGGGAATAAGAAATTTTAATGAAGGTTTTTCTCAGAGTTCATGTTCCTGTCTGAAATTTTAAAATGTCCTCTCATTTGTATATCATCAGTAGCATTCAAAATTTAATGGTATCTTTACAGTCATGTAATAGAATATTACTCTCTACTTTATCATCCTCAGTTAAAAGCTGGTACTGAACAAGAGTCAGATTTCAAGAGAGTGTCCATAGCTTAAAGAATTCAGTTTGAGAAACATTTTACAAGAGGAAACGAGAAGAATTAGATAGAGTAATAAGCTTTCAAAAGGAGTGAAAATGCACAGTAGACCTTAATTTGGGGATGGTAGGCAGGAGGATCTTAAAATCATTGAAAAGAATAAGGCCATGGCAGTTCCTTGACACAAACATGAGGAGAGGCCATCCACCTGGAACCCAAATTTATTTTCTGCACAGATGCTGTCTGACTTGCTGTGTAGTTTGATTTTTATTTTGGACAATCATGAATTAGTATGGTGGGGGTGAATGCACATTATAGGGGTGATTGAAACAGATTAGTACAGAGTTTTGTTTGAGCTCAGGTTTGTTGAGAAGAACCTTTGGGAATCGGAATTTTAGAACAGCAGAATCAGAATCAGGTTTATTATCACCGGCATGTGTCGTGAAATTTGTTAACATAGCAGTAGCAGTTCAATGCAATACATCAATGCAATGAAATCAATCAATCAATTACAGTATACATATATTGAATAGATTGAAAATCTTGCAAAATCAGAAATAATATATATTTTAAAAAAGTGAAGTAGTGTTCAGGGGTTCAATTTCCAATTAGGAATTGAATGGTAGAGGGGAAGAAGCTGTTCCTGAATCACTGAGTGTGTGCCTTCAGGCTTCTCTACCTCCTACCTGATGGTAACAGTGAGAAAAGGGCATGGCCCTGGGTGTTGGGTGTCCTTAATAATGGATGTGCCTTTCTGAGATACCGCTCCTTGCAGATGTCCTGGGTACTTTGTAGGCTACTAGCGAAGATGGAGCCAACTAAATTTCTGACCCTCTGCAGCTTATTTTGGTCCTGTGCAGTAGCCCTCCCCCCACCCCCATTCCAGATAGTGATGCAGCCTGTCAGAATGCTCTCCACAGTACATCTATGGAAATTCTTGAGTTTTTGAAACTGCTCACTCTCTCCACTTCTGATCCCTCTATGAGGGATGTGTTCCTTTGTTTTACCCTTCCTGAAGTCCACAATCAGCTCTTTCGTCTTACTGACATTGAGTGCAAGGTTGTTGCTATGACACCACTCCACTAGTTGGTATATCTCGCTCCTGTATGTCCTTTCATCTCCATCTGAGATTCTACCAACAATGGTTGTATCATCAGCACATTTATAGATGGTATTTGAGCAATGCCTAGCCACAGAGTCATAAGTATAGAGAGAGTAGAGCAGTGGGCTAAGCACACACCCCTGAGGTGGCCCCGTGTTGATCGTTAGCGAGGAGGCATTATTATCACCAATCTGCACAGGTTGTGGTCTTCCGGTTAGGAGGTCAAGGATCCAATTGCAGAGGGAGGTAATTGTTCAGGTTCTGTAACTTATCAATCAGGATTATGGGAATGATGGTGTTAAGTGCTGAGTTATAGTCAATGAACAGCATCCTGACATAGGTGTTTGTATTGTCCAGGTGGTCTAAGGCTGTATGAAGAGACATTGAGATTGTGTTTGCCGTTGACTTATTGTGGCAATAGGAGATCTAAGTCTAAGGTTAACAGAAGTCTCAACTGAACACTCAGATTCAGGTGCGTAGTGACAGGGTCAAAATCAGAGACTCAACTGAAGTGAAAATAAGCCATTACTATGAAAAAGTTGGGATCAGAAGCCACCTCAGGGTCAGAGAAGAACCAAGGTTGCAAATAGTTTGGTTCAGACTACGATAGTGACCAAAGTTACAAAGCAGCTGCTGAAAGCTTTGTACAAAGGAAGCTATGTTGATAGTGCTTGACGTGTTACAAACTGATAGGATATACACAGTTTTGGTGAGAAGCGAATGCTCTAATCTTTTCAAGGACCTCTGCTTTCATACAATATCAAAGATCAACGTCATTCCATGTAGATTATTTAATTCCCACACAATGTCTATTGCTCTAACTCTGCATGTAATGATTATTGAAGGGCAAGACGATAATTTTAATTTTACTGAGTGAATGCCTCATGTAATGCAAGCTTTCAGATCAGAAGTAGCATTAGCATGAAACAATATGTTCACTTCTAACTTGCAACAGGTTAATAACTCTCATCAAAAATAATGATATTGGCACAGTGCCCCAGTGAAAAAGAGCAGAGTGTGAAGAGGAGAACTAAATGTTGAGTGTGAGATTGCATGGGCTACCTGATCCCCAGGGAAAACTGCACAATACATTGGGCAAACTACACTCGGGACATTGTAACTTGCAAACTGAGTGGAGCAGCCCTCTTGTATGCTCAGGCAGTAGTTCTGCTGACTGGACTTTCAGTGAAGAGCCTGGAAGCTGAGCAGGCAGGGCTCCATAAGCTTGTTGTGATCTCTGAGGGTCTACCGCTAGAGTTGTAGTTGTCAACAGCTTCACAGCAGTAGAAGGAGCTTAAGAGGATAGGGAGAAGGAGGGGAAATGGAGGGGAAAGGAAAGGAAGGTGAAAGAATGAGGCAAAGGGGAAAACCCCATCAAAGCACCAAAATAAAGGCTGGCATCAAAGCAGAATGGCAAACCTCGCAATTAATCGAGCTGGAGCATTAAATAGTTTAGAGCCCATGTTCTGCACATGCTTGCTCACGTTGGGAATTAGTGCCCCTCCAGTGGTGAATCCAGTAGGTCGAAGGCAGCTGAGCAGAGCGGGAGGAACAAATCATAAGCACAAGTACATCTGCAGATGCTGGAAATCCAAGGCAACTCACACAAAAATGCTGAAGGAACTCAGCAGGGCAGGCAGCATCTACGGAAGTGAATAAACAGTCAACGTTTCAGGCCAAGACCCCTTCTTCAGGACTGAGGAGGAAAGGGGGAAGATGCCAAAATAAAAAAAAGTGAAGCTGCAGGTAGCTGAGGGCTGAGCAAAACTGGACCTCGAAAGCTGGCTTCATTCATCACCTTTGCCCCAATAGGAGCATTGTCTGTGCTGGCTGACTGACAGCCAACAGCAAAGGAGGTGCAGAGATCACAAATGCTTATATTCTTCGCTACTTGACTACTTTGTCATACAAAGGAGTTCGTTTTTTCTTATTCTATTTGTGTTCTTTCTTGTATAAATTTGCATAATTTATGCTTAATTAGTATTTTACTTGTGAATTTTGCCTCTCAAGTGACATGTGCCTGTGATGCTGCTGATATTCTGAGGTCATGCAGATTCCTGCTTCCATATTCCAAAATGGTTCAGAATCTTTTGGAGGCTGGGGAAAAGAAGAATAGAATTAATCATTTTATATTTAAATAAATAACTAGAATGCCATGTCATACAGTGCCATCATATTATATCGGAAAATTCTTAATTGCACAAAATAAAATCCCGAACTCCGATTACAAAGGAATGATAATGGCATGTTGGAATAATTCTTATGGCTTCTACCAAAGTTAATTTAAACAGTGACACAGCAGTAAAAGCACAAAGCTTAAGAACTGAGCTCATTGTAGAAATAAAAGCAATGATGATTCACCCATGTTTACTATCTCCCTCTGCCTGTTTTAGGTTCCTTAAAGTATAATTTGCCAGAACCTTTTCATGTGGAAATAAACAATGTTGTGGGAAAAAAATATGACCAGCAGTAAACTCCGAGGTATTCAGGAGTTTTACTTTTGAACTGTGAGTATCACGGCGATGGTGCAGGGTAAAATTTAACTGAAGAGATCTAATGGCTTAAGTATAAAAAGTATGGAACTCCAGGATCAAGTTACAAATGGGAAACCCCGTGGTTTATGTCCCTACCCATGAATGAGTCAAACTGATATCTCAGTGAAGGGTTCAGATGCTTTACAGAAATGGACCCCAGAAGTGAGTTACAGGCCACACTATTATCAAAGTGTGCCTTGGCAATATATAATGAATATTTGAAGTGATTTACAAGCTGGAATCTTAAAAAAAACTACTATGAAGGGACTGCAAAGGTAAGAATCTTACTGTGGTTCACTTAAAATGTATCTTTTTAATTTATTTGTTTCATTTGGTTGAAAGGCATTTGCAGTTGTTAAATTCGCCACAGTCCTATTGTTGCCGTCTGACAAAGGGAAGTGGAATTGTGTGAAAGTTCAAAACAACTGAGGCAAGATAAAGGCAGTCTGAACTAATCACTTGTTTGCTGGAGAGACTTCAAACCTAACTTGATCCAAGATGAATGTGGCTGGGTTTTCTGCTAAACATTTCAGAATACTGTAAAGCTGCATATGTTTATAATCAGAAGCAGAATGCAAAGAAGTTATTTAAATAGTGGTGGTATAACACGCGGTACATAAAAACACACTTAAAGTGTGATAGAATTTATCACTGTCACCAGACCCTGTAGGAAGTTTGAACAGAGGATTTATGGTCAGGATTAGCTTCATGTCACAGTGAGTGGAAAGGAAGGGGGCAGATGCCTGAATAAGAGGGTGAGTGAAGGGGAAGGAGGACAAGCTAGAAGATGATAGGTGAAGCCAGATGGGTGGAGGAGGGCGATGAAGTAAGAAGCTAGGAGTTAATAATTAGAAAAGGCAAAGGACCGGAGCAGAAGGAATCCGATAGGAGAGGAGAGAGGGTAATGAGAGAAAGGGAAGAAGGAGGAGTGCCAAGGGGAGGTGATAGGTAGTTTAGAAGAAGAGGTAGGAGGTCAGGGCGGGGAATGGAAGGGATGGGGGAGGGGAGAAATAACAGAAAGGGAATTTGATTTTCATGCTATCAGGTTGGAGGCTATCCAGGTGGAATATGAGGTGTTGCTCCTCTAACCTGAGAGTGGCAGAACAGGAAGCCATAGACCGACATGTTGGAACAGGAATGGAGATAGGAATTAAAATGGTTGGCCACCAGGAAATTCCATTTTTTACAAATGGAGCAGAGGTGATCAACAAAGCGGTCTCCCAGTTTGCATCCAGTCTCACACTGTAGAGGAGGCCGCAATGGGAGCACAGAAACAGTAGATGACCCCAGCAGATTCTCAGGTGAAGTGCTGCCTCACCTAGAAGGACTGTTGGGACCTGAGTGGAGTTGAGGGAGGACATGATTATTATTTATGTATCTTTTCAAGGCCATGGTTGATATACAAATATGATGAAAATGGTGAATTATACTTTGACTAACACACTTGAGTACTTTAAAAAACAAATTAACATTGGGAGTAGTCAAACTACCCCCCCCCCCCGAGCAGGAAGTTATTATTATGACCCTCACTTGTGGTAGCAGTTGTCCTGAATAATCTGTTTCCCATTCCCCAAAGCTGATTTGATTTTGATTAGATCTATTTCAAAGCTGAATAAATAAAAATGGTCCCAAAAAGTTGAGGTATTCACACAATAAGGAGCAGAATATTTTAGCCCTTCAGGGTTCATCTGTTATTCAATATGATCATGGTTTATTTTTTAACCGCATGCCCCTTTCCTACACCAAAACCCTATCCTTTGATTCCTTTAATACTTAAGAACCTTTATATCTCAGTTTACAACTGAATATACTCGGTGACTGAGCCTCCACAGCTCACCTGGGAAGTGATTTCCAAAGATTCATTACCCTCTGGGTGATGAAATTATGTCCCATCTCTTACATGAAAGTCCAGTTCTGGAGTTCATAGCCATGGGAATTTACTCTGTGAAGCCATGAAAAAGACATTGTCCTTTTCAGTGAGATTACACTCATTCATCTAAGCTCAAGAGAGGATCAGAATCAGTTTAATCTCCTCAAACAACAACCCTACTGCCAGGTGATCCTTTGCTGCCATCCCTCGGCTCAAACTAAGTCCTTCCTTAGATAGGGAGACCAGACCGCAATCCTTGTAATCTCCTGGAAATTGTTTTGTTAGTATTTAGAGTTGTGTTTATATTGTATACTTTTCATGTTTCTCTCAGATGTTTAATATTAGAAGTGCTTGATGGGAATATATATTGGAGCAGAGTTGGCAATGGCCATGGGGAGGAATGTCAACCATTCATGAAGCTGCATGAACCATGATTTGGGAGGAATCACTGGCTTGTCATTTCTGGCCATCATTGCCATATGATTGTATAGTTGAGAATAGTGGACATAGGAGAGAGCTCCATATAGGGCTGGAACATTCAAAGACATGTCGAGAACATAAACTAGATGAGAATTTTGGAGGAGGAGTGGTTATTCTTCAGTTGATGAGATAAATGGTCTGAGGTCACACCCTTCACTTTCGCTCTGAACTCCTAGAAGGTAAGACAGCGACTACTTCATGACGAGTTTGAAGAGATTTGGTATGTCAACAAAAACACTCAAAAACTTCTATAGTTGTACTGTGGAAAGCATTCTGACAGGCTGTATCACTGTCTGGTATGGGGGTGGGAGGCTATTGCACAGGACCGAAAGAAGCTGCAGAGGGTCGTAAAATTAGTCTGCTCCATCTTGGGTACAAGCCTACAAAGTACCCAGGACATCTTCAGGGAGCGGTGTCTCAGAAAGGGCAGCGTCCGTTATTAAGGACCCAGGGCATGGCCCTTTTCTCACTATTACCATCAGGTAGGAGGTACAGAATCCTGAAGGCACACACTCAGTGATTCAGGAACAGCTTCTTCCCCTCTGCCATCCAATTTCTAAATGGACACTGAACTCATGAACACCACCTTACTTTTTAAATATATATTGTTTCTGTTTTTGGATGATTTTTAATTTATTCAATATACATATACTGTAATTGACTTATTGATTTATCTTCAATATTATGTATTGCATCGAACTGCTACTGCTAAGTTAACAAATTTCATGACACATGCTGGCGATAATAAACCAGATTCTGAATTCCCAATGAACAGAAACATTCAGCATATCTGATACCTGGTTTATACTTCCTCAGGAGTTAAGGTTTCACAGTAATGGGAAATATTTTCACATTTATTGCCTGTGGAGGCAAAGACCCATGAGGGGCAAGGTAGACAGTAACTGTATTCTGGCACTCAGCCCGGTCAATACAATGTGATTTTAATGCAGTTGGCTAATGTTAGGCTTTCCCAGCAAATCAGGAATGCGCCAAATATTGCAGATTAAAAAATCATCCTGGTTTTCTTGGCCTTACTCTCACTTTTTGTGTAATGTCTTTCATCTTGCTCCATCTCACATTGTAACCTGAGGTATCTGCACTCTTTTAATTTTAGGCCTGTTGACCATCACAGGATTTAATTGCCACACCACTGAGCCCTGGAACTTTCTCACTAACCACTGCTTTAAGACACTCCTCAGAACTCACCATTTCCTTGAAGCTTTGTTCACTGCTCTTAAGGTCCTTTTTCAGGGCTTGATTGTGACCAGAGGCCTATGAGAGGATGGTAAGGACCCAAATTCTGAAGCATCCGGGATTAGAATCGAGACACGATTTCAAGACTGTGATGAGGACAGGGTTCTTGAATGGATGCTAGATGGGAACCTAATAAGACCAGAGTAGAAACCAAACAAGACAGAAATCCTAAAACCAATTGCAGACTGAACCAAAACTGAGCTGACAATTGAGCACCCAGAGTTCACGTGCTCTTTAAATGTCCAAATCTTGGAAGCTAAACATGACTACAAATTAGTGGAGGGATGGCACAATACGACACATCACTTCATCATAAATCAAAAAGGAAGATCAGAGAAATAATCTGTAATTGCATTTAATGTCAAATGGGTTTACCATTTCTCTGTTTCTCAAGATGTCCATAACCCAGTCAGATATCAGCCTTCACCCCAAGAATTAGCATGTGTTTGACTAGTAGGTTTAGGGAGATAGAAAGATGCATAGATAGATACATTATTGATCCCAAAGGAAATTACAGTATCACAGTAGCATTACAAGTGCACAGATATAAATATTAGAAAAGAAGTAAAAAAGAATAAAAAATAAGTTACCACAAACAGTCTAACAGGAATGGGTCAGCACTTCCCAGGCTATAGGTTGACTCACTATAGAGCTTAATGGCTGAGGGTAAAAATGACTTCATATAGCGCTCTTTGGAGCAGCGCAGTTGTCTTAGTCTGTTACTAAGAGTCCTCCTCTGTTCGGCCAAAATGGCATGCAGAGGGTGAGAAACATTCTCCAGAATTGTCCAGATTTTCCATAGATCCTTTGTTCTACCACAGCCTCCAGCTTGTCCAGTTTGACTCCTATAACAGAGCCAGCCTTTCTAATCAGTTTATTGAGCCTGTTGGCATCACCCATGTTGATGCCATTGCCCCAGCACACCACCACATAGAAGATTGTACTGGTGACAACATACTGGTAGAACATGTGAAGGGGAGGCCTGCACATTCCAAAGGGCCTCAGTCCCCTCAAGAAGTAGAGGTGACTCTGGCCCTTCTTATATACAGCCTCTGTGTTGATGCTCCACTCAAGTCTGTCATCCAAGTGCACTTCCAGGTATAACTAGATCCTCACCATTAATAGTAACAGGGAGCAGTGCATGTTTAGTTTTTCTAAAGTCCATCATCATCTTCTTTGGCTTCCTGATGTTGAGCAGCAGGTGATTCATCTTGCACCATTTGACAAAGTCCTCCACCAGGGCCAGCATAAGTTACAGTGTAAAAACTGGAACTGCCCCACCACAACCCCAACATCAACTGCACTAGAATACTCTACCCTGCAGCTGAACAGCAAAACCAAATTAGAGACTGATTTAACTGAAAAGAGATATTTTGAGATGTGCATTAAATAAATCTGAAAATTGCTGGGTATTAACATTTTAAGCACCACTGTCTTCAATAACAAGATGTTTGGCAAAAGCTTTCCTCTTTCACTTGTTTACAAATCCAAAATTCAACGAGACAAGTCAATGAGGTAGATCTAGCAAAAATACACATATTTGTATTACTTCTGAGTTATACTGCAAATATAAAGCCAGAACTCATTTACTGTTCCCCCAGAGTACAAAAATGGTGTTCTCCAAACATCTTCTAAAATGTCAATATCCCTTAGAAGTAGAGAGTACATCATGAACTCTTAAAACTTTTAATACTGCAAGATAGACTCATGAGACATAAGCAGGCATAGATAGGCATGAAACATGAAAGAAGAACGTTGTTCAAGCTATATTGGGGCAGCACGGTAGTGTAGTGGTTAGCGCAATGCTTTACAGTACAGGCGACCAGGGTTCAATTCGCACCGCTGTCTGTAAAGCGTTTGTACGTACCCAGGACCATATGGTTTTCCTCCACATGCTCTGGTTTCCTCCCACAGTCCAAGAATGTACCAGTTGTAGGTTGGTCATTGTAAATTGTCCCATGATTATGCTAGCATTAAAACTGGGAGCTTGCTGGGCGATGAGGCTCAAAGGGCTGGAAGGGCCTACTCCACACTGTATCTCAATAAATAAAAAATATAAATATAATTAAAGTTGATTAAAATTAAGAATGTAGAGTAGGCCATTCAGCCACTCAAGCTTGACCTGCCTGTCAATGTGATCCTGGCCTCATCCCCCATGACAGTTCCTCATGGCCCTCAACCCAAACAAAAGTATGCAAAACTTCTCGAGAACGTGGCTTTAGAACTGGAAGTTTAAAAAAAAGATTGAACGAAACCACTTCTAGAATCATCTGTTCAGCAATAGAATAGAAATTTTCCTTGGTTGCAAGTGTTAAATGCACTATTTATGAGTGGCTGAGTATAGTGGTATGTTTAATGCATGCATCTGATGGAAGAAACGTATTTGACTGTCTGCATTGAAGCATAGTCACAAGAGGCAATCATATGTTCCAAGGAAATAAATATAGTCAGGATTACTGAGAAAGAGTTTTAGAAAATTTAGGACTGGGAACTAGATGTTGAATGCTACAAAATATTGAAGGAAGAATGGGAAAAGGGGAAGAGGTGGAGCTTTACTCTTTAGATTATATAATGGCAGCAAAAATATAACAGCAATTGATAAAACAGAGTTAGGATCCAATGAGTCTGGAGTTGCAGATAAATGCAAAAGGATAGATAACATTAAAAGGCTATAGAGTATTGGTGTTGAAGAAGGAATATACAACCAGATTTAGCGAAATGAGTAACAAACATGGCATAATAATTAGGGGAATTTCAACGTCAATTGCCAAGAAATATTGGTGAAGTGCACAGGGGAACAGGGGTCCATACAATGGGTACAGGGTTCTTCAGTTTGTTGGAAGTCTAACAAGAGAAGGTCTAGTCATAGAAAGGTCTAGGCATGAAAGAGAAGTAAAAGTGGTGACAGATCTAGCTGATGGTAACCACAATCTAAAACAGTTTAGAAAAGTAACTGAGAACTATAGTAATATGACAAACACAATACTATCACATCAGTGCAGGGAAAAGTCTGATTTTGAGGGTGCAAATATAATAAGGAAATTAAATTTGACAGCCTGAATTCCCTGAATCCCTAATATTTCCCTAAACAATTCAGGACCAATATGCAAACTGAGAAGCTATGAAGTCGCTCCCAGCAGTTTTCCTGATCTTGTTTCTATGCTTCCAGGGAAGGAAATTCAAAGATTCATAAACTCTCCACCACTAAATGGTGGAAAATCTCCTCAAACAACCTACGCTAGGCAAATCTGATGCAGTAAGTTCTACATTGATTTTAAAGATTGAATCATCCATGTGGCTCTAGTGAGCAACAGTAAGTACTTTCTAAGTTATTGTGATCAGTTCAACATTTGTGTTTATTTAAAAATGTAGCATTCTTTAATAGAAGGGCAATGGCACTTAACGTATGAACTCTGGCTAAACTTTGACGCTTTGTATGACAGAGTCTCCAGGAGTACCTCTGGTACACAGGAGATCTAGCTGATCTATCAAAAGGAGAGGTAGTCTCAGCAAATTTCTATTGTAGATCAATTTTACAAACAGCAAAGGAGTTTCATACTTATGGAAGGTCCATTCCTGAATGTGAGCAAGTGTCAAACAGCAGATTATTGTGCCAGTAATATGACAATAAATTAAAATTGTGTGTTATTGGCCTTTAGTAGTATTGTTTTTGAGTGATCAGGATTAGTAAAAGCTGCTCCACTACCAGTGGACAATAATTGATGAGTTTCACACCTACGCAGTTGAAAATAGACAATAGGTGCAGGAGTAGGCCATTCGGCCCTTTGAGCCTGCACCACCATTCAATGTGATCATGGCTGATCATCCACAATCAGTACCCCACTAAAATCTCACTAACGACCAATTAATCTCATTGAATGCTGTTGAGGATGGTACTTGGAGAACGTTCATCCTGGAAAAATAACTGGAGTAGCGCGATGCTATTACAAGTTTGGGCAACAGAATTCAGAATTTAATTTTGACATAATCTGTGAGGATTCTGCATATTTTCCCTGTGGAATTTTCTCCAGGTGTTCCAGTTTCCTCCCACAATCCCAAGACATACTGGTTAGTAGGTTAATTGGTCATTGTAAATTGTCCCATGATTAGGCTAGGGTTAAATCAGGGGTTGCTGGGTGACTTGGTTCAAAGACCAGAAGGGACAATTCCATGATGAATCCCAATAACAAATAGTAATAATAATCCCAGCTAGGCAGAAGAAAATATTGTCAGTGACAGATACTAAGATACCTGGAAACATATTCAAAAATACTTCACTCCATCTTCAGAAGATTTTCAAAAGTTCAAAGCATTTCTGGGAACTGTCTGATTATTTTTTCACCCACTACTGTAAAATGAGATTACTAAAGAAAATGACACATTTAAATAAGCAATAGAATCAATACTCAATCATTAAAACTCCTACTCCTCAGTCTAAATATATCATTATGTAACTGGGTGGTGGACTTCCTAACCAACAGACCTCAGATGGTCAGGGTGTGCAACCACTCCTCCCTGCCCACCATCCTCAACATGAATGTTCCTAGGGCAGTGTGCTGTGGGCTGAGCCCATTATTGTACACAGTGGTGGGGCTGATCACCAATAACGAGGCAATGGCCTCTAGAAAGGAGGTGTGAGAGCGTGAGGCCTGGTGCCAGGCAAATAACCTCTTCCTCAATGTCAACAAAATAAGGAGATGGTTATCAACTTTACAGAAACTTGCACCAATCATACCCCTTTTTACATCAATGGCACAGCAGTTTCAAACTCCTGGGAGTGCACATCTCACATAACCTGTCATGGTCACAAAACACATTAGGCACAATCAGGAAAACTCACCAATGCCTCTACTTTATGAGGAGGCTGAAGACAGCTGAACTATGCATGTCTATGATCATGTCATTCTATAGATGCGCAGTAGAGAGCATCCTCACAAGCTGCATCCCTGCATGGTACAGAAACTACACTGCAGCAGACAGGAAGGCTCTACACTGGGTAGTCACAACTGCCAATGCATCACCAGCACCTGTCTATCGGCCATCAAGGAGATATATATACAGAAAAGAGGTGGAAAAGCGCCAGTAACCTCATGAAAGAATCCACCCACCTGCTCATGGACTGTTACTCCCACTCCCATCAGGATGTTACTACGTAGCATCTAAGCCAGGACCACCAGACTCAAAACAATTTCTTTCCCCAAGCAGCACCCTCCACATCTTCAAACACCATTGTATTATCACTTTCTGTCAGTCACCTTATATACAGACACTCCTGTGTCTCGTGACACTTAATGGACAGACAATCAGTCAATGAACATAAGCTATCTTATGTATTTAAATTTATTTTGTTTTTTTTAATTATTATTGCACTCTCTATCTTACTGTGTTTTTTTGTGCTGCATCAGATCCAGTGAAGAGTTGGAAGTTGATTGGTGAGAGAGATACAGGTCAGGAGATGGGGGAGTCCGACAGAGGAGGACAGAAAGCAATGAAAGAAAGAAAAGGGAGGAGCAGCACCAGAGGGAGGTGATGGGTGGGCAAGGAGAAAGGAAAGAGAGGGAAAGGAATGGGGAATGGTGAAGGAGAGATGGGGGGGGGGTGCATCAAACAGAAGTTCGAGAAAGCAAAGTTCATGCCATCAGGCTGGAGGCTACCCAGATGGATAAGGCATTGTTCCATGAATCTAAGTGTGGTCTCATCATGACAGTGGAGGAGGCTGTGGATGAGAATATTGTAACGAGAATAGGAAGTGAGATTAAAATGGGTGGCCATTGGGAGATCCCACTTTTTCTGGTAGATGGAGCGTAGGTGCTCGGTGAAGCGGTCTCCCAATCTACGTTGGGTCTCACTGATATACAGGAGGCCACACTGGAGAATCATGTGCTGGATGTTGAGTCTGGTAGGTGAGGACAAAAGGAACCCTATCCCTGGTAGGGTGGTGGAAGGATGGGATGAGAGCAGATGTGTGTGAAATGGAAGAGATGTGGTTGAGGGCAGCATTGATGGTGGAGGAAGGGAGCCCCCTTTTTGAAGAAGGAGGATATTTCCTTTGTTCTAGAATGAAAAGCCACATCCTAAGGGCAGATGTGGCGGAGATGGAAGAATTGAGAATAGGGGATAGTGCTTTTAGAAGTAACAGGGGGGAGGAGGTGTAATCCAGGTAGCTGTGAGAGTCCGTGGGTTTGTAACAGACAGTAGGCAGAAAGCCCATTTGACTGAATGAATCACATCTATATATTTTTAAAGCATCCAGAGAAAAATCAATGCAGCCAATATTCTCAAATTTATTAACATGTTAGAAAAACATTCAGTACCAGAGCATTGGCAGTTAACAAATATTATATCAGTGTTCAGGAAAGGAGACAAGAACACATTAGGGGAACTATAGACCATTCATCTTTACTTGGAAGAATACTAAATACAGCATAATCAACACACATTGCAAAATGGAAAGTTTATTTAACCAAATGTGTTTTGAGAACACACGTAAGAAATTAGACACGGATAATGCAGTAGATATCATTTATTTGACTTATTAAAAGACCTTTAATGAGCTATATTGAACTCTAATGTTTGTCTTCTGGAGGTTAGGTCATACAATGACAGCAGACAGCTTCTCTGCCCACTTTTGATTTCTTTAAGTACCTAAAAATTTAAGGGTCATTATGGATACAGGAAAGCAAGCTGTGGCTAATATCTTGTGTCCAATGATATCTTCAACCCTTCAAGTGCCCCCTGTTCTGTTCATGAATCTTTTTTCCTCAAGTACGAGTCTGTAAATTTATTTACCGAGGCTATTGATTTTATATTTTATTTCATTGATTTCCTCCTGTCTTTTCCTTTAATAGTAATAACATTATTTATAGCGCCCTTTTCATACAGATGATGTAGTTCAAAGTGACTTAGAATTAGATAAAAGTACAAATATGAAAATAAAATTTAAAAAACAAAAATAAAAATAAACATGAACATAAAAGACAAAAGATGTTAGTTAAAAACAAGGTGACATAAATAGGCTTTAAACTGGGCTTAAAAGTGTCAACTGAGTTTGCATCCTTTATAGTTTTAGGTATTGAATTCCACAGTTTAGAAGCATGGTTCAAAAAAGCTGACGTGCCCAATTATCTTTTGACGTGATTGTTTAAATTTAAGAGACTGGCGGAAGAAAATCCAAGAGCTTGAGCAGGATTATAAAACAAAATAGTTCTGTGATGTACTTCAGTCTCAGACCATTGAGAAGTTTAAAATCAAATCTGAAAGATACAGGAAGCCAATGCAGAGTAGTTGGTATGGAAGTGACACATTCCCTCATCCTGGTTTTAGTGAAAAGTTCAGCAGCGGTGTTCTGAATGAGTTGAAGTTTGTCAATAGATTGCTTTGAAAGGCCAGTAAAAAGTGCCTTGCAGTAATCAATGTAGAAATGCTGCCCTGGTCACATTCTATATGCAGGATTTAAGATTCTAATCTGAATCAAGGATAATACTCAGGCTAATAACTTCTGATTTTACAAATTTAACAAGAAGTTTATCTCTTTTGGCTTTAGGACAAATGAAAATAAGTTTTATCATCACTTAGATTTAGGAAATTATTGTTCATCTATTTGTTTATTGCAGCCATACTAGAAGTCAGAGAAGATAGGTTGTTACCATCATCAGGCTCAACCAAGATATACAATTCTGTGTAATCTGCATAACTGCCGAAATCAAGTTTATGCTCTCTAATGATGTCCTCTAAGGGAATAAAAACACAAAATGCTGGCAGAACTCAGCAGGCCAGACAGCATCTATGGGAGGAGGTAGTGACGACGTTTCGGGCCGAAACCCTGTCTGGCCTGCTGAGTTCTGCCAGCATTTTGTGTTTTTATTTATTTCCAGCATCTGCAGATTCACTTGTGTTTCCTCTAAGGGAAGCATGTTTAAGGAGAAGAGGAGGGACCAAGACAGCTTCCCTGTTCCTTCCAACACCATAAGGAACACCATATCTCTTAGAAAACTTTTCTGTCTAAGATATGTAAACAAAACCAATGAAGGGCACCACCAGAGAGGTAAACCCAGCTCTCAAGGCAATCTAGAAAAATGTTGTGGCCAAATGTGTTGAAGGCAGCACTTAGATCTAAAAGAATTAGAATTAAGACTCTGCTCAAGTTCAAAGTAAATTTATTATCAAAATACATATATACATACAGTATATACAACCCTTAGATTCATTTTCTTGTAGGCATACTCAGTTAATCCAATAACCAAAATAGAATCAATGAAAGGCCACACCAACAGGGCAGACAGCCAGTTCAAAGGTTCAAAGGTTCGAAGGTTCATTTTATTGTCAAAGTATGCATGTGCAATACAACTCTCATATTTGTCTTTTCCATATAGCCATGAAATATAGAAAGACTATTGGAGCTGTTGAAAGAAAGGACATCAACTGCACCCCCCCCCCATGGAACAACAAAGAAAAAGAAACAAAATTTGCAAAATATGCCTTCCCCTTCCTGCAGAAAAAAAGTAGTGACAATAGCAACAAATCCCCAACCCCTACCCCACAGAAAAAATCAGCAACTATAGCAACAAATCTCCAAACCCTACCCCACAGAAAAAATCAGCGACTATAGCAACAAATCTCCAACCCCTACCCCACAGAAAAAATCAGCGACTATAGCAACAAATCTCCAAACCCTTCCCCACAGAAAAAATCAGCGACTATAGCAACAAATCCCCAACCCCTACCCCACAGAAAAAATCAGCGACTATAGCAACAAATCCCCAACCCCTACCCCACAGAAAAAATCAGCGACTATAGCAACAAATCTCCAAACCCTACCCCACAGAAAAAATCAGCGACTATAGCAACAAATCTCCAAACCCTTCCCCACAGAAAAAATCAGCGACTATAGCAACAAATCCCCAACCCCTACCCCACAGAAAAAATCAGCGACTATAGCAACAAATCCCCAACCCCTACCCCACAGAAAAAATCAGCGACTATAGCAACAAATCTCCAAACCCTACCCCACAGAAAAAATCAGCGACTATAGCAACAAATCCCCAACCCCTACCCCACAGAAAAAATCAGCGACTATAGCAACAAATCCCCAACCCCTACCCCACAGAAAAAATCAGCGACTATAGCAACAAATCCCCAACCCCTACCCCACAGAAAAAATCAGCGACTATAGCAACAAATCTCCAAACCCTACCCCACAGAAAAAATCAGCGACTATAGCAACAAATCCCCAACCCCTACCCCACAGAAAAAATCAGCGACTATAGCAACAAATCTCCAAACCCTACCCCACAGAAAAAATCAGCGACTATAGCAACAAATCTCCAAACCCTACCCCACAGAAAAAATCAGCGACTATAGCAATAAATCCCCAACCCCTACCCCACAGAAAAAATCAGCGACTATAGCAACAAATCCCCAAACCCTTCCCCAATGAAAAAAAAGTGACAATGACAATCCTGACCCCCTTGCTCGCAGAAAAGAATAGCGAAACTATGCAAAAATCAACAAACTGTGCAAACACAAAATGAAAGAAAAAAAAGAAATAATAAATAAATAAGCAATAAATATCAAGAGATGAATAGTTCTTAGGTTATGGGAACATTTCAGAGGTGGGGCAAGTGAAGTTAAGTGAAGTAAGTTAGATAGATAGATACTTTCTCAATCCCAAAGGAAATTACAGTGACACAGTAGCATTACAAGTGGACAGATATACAAATATTAGAAGAAAGAATAAAAATTAAGTTACCTCAAACAGTCTACCAGGTGGTGGTCAGCATTTCCCCGGCTATAGATTGACTCATTATAAAACCTAATGACTAAAGGTAAGAATGACCTCATATAGTGCTTTTTGGAGCAGCACAGTTGTCTCAGCCTATTACTAAGAGTGCTCCTCTGTTCAGCCAAAGTGGCATGCAAAGAGTGAGAAACATTGTCCAGAATTGTTAGGATTTTTCCAAAGGGTCCTTTGTTCTACCACAGCCTCCAGTATGTCCCGTTTGACTCCTATAACAGAACAAGCCTTTCTAATCAGTTTATTGAGCCTGTTGGCATCACCGGTGTTGATGCCAAAGTTATCTCCTTTGGTTCAAGAGCCTGATGATTGAGGATAATAACTGTTCCTGAACCTGGTGGTGTGAGTCCTGAGTTTCCGGTACCTTCTTCCTGGTGGCAGGAGCAAGAAGAGAGCACAACCTGCACCAGTGCTAATCCTAAGGTCACTGACAATTCTGCTAAGGATCGTCTCTGTGCTGTGGTTTGCACTAAAACCTAACTGAACCTTTTCTAGAATATTGTTCTTATTCAGAAAGTTGTTGCATTGGTTAAAAATAACTTTCTCAGGAGTCTTACCAGGAAGAAAGGATTTGATATAGGCCTGTATTTAGCTAGAACCTCAATATCAAGATTAGTTTTTTTTTAAGTAGGAGTTTGACAGCCAGAGTTTTGAAGGCATCTGGAAGAACACCAGTTTCAAGGGATGTGTTAATAATTTTCCAAACAGAATTGAAAACAGTATTAAAGAGTCCTTCAAAAAGTGTGGTAGGGACAGGGTCGAGACAGCAATTAGATGGTTTTTGACATGGTTGCCATCTTTTTAAGAGGTAGGTTGTGGAGGTTACCAGTATCTGGAGGTATCCTCTCCCTAATGGAAGCAATTCTGTTGAAAATTTTGCAACTTGTTTTCACTTGTTACCTATTGAAGCAAAACAATTGGTTGGGTACTGGCCAAATTGTGGTGGCGGGGTCCAGGCCCCAGGGTGTAACAAAGTGACTGAACCCAATGTTCAGATGACGATTTAGACATTGGGCCAGATTGAAAAGATCAGGGTGTCTGAGCTGAGCTCTGAGCTGAACTAAGTGTCTGTGGACGGACTCCCTTTGTGGAATGCTACTTGCTTGTGTTTATTGGTTGCATTACTTGTTTTTGTTTCTCTGCACCTTCAGTGTTTGATGGTCTTTTTTTTAATGTGTTTATTTGGGTTTCTTTGTTTGGTGGCTGCCTGTTAGGAGATGAATTTCAAGGTTGAATAACGTATACATACTTTGATAACAAAGTGTATTTTGAACTTTGAACATTAGATTTGCGTACACATGACATTTCAGATATGGGTTACTGGAGATCAAATATTTCTTTGAAATCATCCTTGGTGATCCTAGGTACTATTAAGGCAGTATGGAATTTAGCTAAACAATATTCTGCAAACTGGTTAATGTTCCTATGTGCAGGTATCCTATACTGGGTACAAAGTACTTTAAAGTTCTTTGACGTTGCTCTAAACACTAAAGGGTGTCAACTTCTACACTGTAGAATAAAAGATTTCAAAAGGGGGAAAGGCCATTTATCTCCATCATCTTCAGGCCATTTTCTTGCATAAACAATGTAAAGTTAATTTCATTATTTCCTCTCTTCTGCTAGTCCTGAATATCTGCTTCAATAATTATCCAATTTTTACTCAAAATGTAAAATAGACTTTGCACTCATTATGCTCAATGGCAGCACATTTCATGCTTCAATCAATCTTTAAACAAAGAAATTTCTTCCATCCTCTTTAACTCTACCATAAATTGACAAATCTTCATCACTGAATACTCAACCACTAAAGGATAATGTTGTGTTGTTGTTGAAATGATAAAATATTAACCCGGAACTCCTTCATGTGGCTGTAAAGAAATGCTCTCACCTCATCTCTACTTCAAGAAAGGATAGAGTAATTATTCATGGCCACTGTTTAAAGATTAAAGGTTAACTTTATTTGTCATACATACATTGAACATTGCTACTGTCGGAAAGGAGGTACAGAAGCCTAAAGGCAAAAACTCAGCATTTCAGGAACAGCTTCTTCCTCTCTGCCATCCAGTTCCTAAATTGAACATTGAAGCCTTGAACACTACCTCATTTTTTAAGATTATTTCTGTTTTTGCACTATTTTTAATTTAACTATTTCATATACTTATATATACTTATGTAATTGATTTACTTTTTTTTCTATATTATCATGTAATGCATTGTACCGCTGCCACTAAGTTAACAAATTTCACGAAATATGCTGGTGATATTAAACCTGATTCTGAGACGTACAGTGAAATGTGTCATTTGTGCCAGCGTTCAACGCAGTTCGAGCATGCGATGGGGGCAGCTCGCAAGTGTCACGGTGCTTCCGGCACTAACATAGCGTGTCCATAATTACCAACCCTCTACACCTTTGGAATGTGAGAGGAAAGTGGAGCACCCAAGAGAAACCTACGCAGTCATGGGGAGAGCATACAAGCTCCTTGGAGGCAGCGGTAGGAATTGAATCCCAATTACTGGCACCATCACTCAATGCTACTGAAATAGAAAAATCCTACTATTAATTTGTATTCGTGTATGGAAATTTTCTGCTTACAAAAGGATTGCATTTCAAAAATATCCATTGCCTATAAAGAAATTTGGGATTTCATAGAAGACACTCTATAAATTTAACTTTTCTTTTAAACTGTTAATCAGTCTTTGAGTCAGAAGTGCATTATTTCATTCTCTCATGTAATTATTGAGTGCTATCCCTAATTTCACCTAGCTAATCTTTACTTTTATCCTCCTATTTCCCACTTCATTAATCTGGTGGAATCCCTGAATCAGCCTAACAATTTAGGAGCCGTTTCATAGCTTCATGCTGCAAAACCCTTATTCTCTTGGAGCTGAGTGGGAGACCACCCAAGGTCAGCCCACAGAGCACTGGCAGACAATGATTTCCTATTAACATTGTTGGCTGTCTTTAAGCCTTTAACCTAGGGGTGAGAGGGCAAAATGTTCATACACTGCACAGCCTCACTCTTCCAAACTCTGACTTGCAAGCATTTGAACCAAAGTGCTATGATTATGCACATTCTCATCCTGTGCCTTTATACACATCATAATAAGGTCCAACTTTAATCTTCCCATCACACATACTAGTTTTCAATCTTCGGTTTCAGTTCCCAAAGAAGTTGAAAATAGGTGATAACCATGAGAAATGAATGCCCTGCTTTTAGCACTAGGCTTTCATTCCTCTTATTATTCAGCTGTTTATTCCACAGATGTGCCCAGTAGAAGATCAGAGGATGAGGCTCTGCCGCTCCTGTAGGTTGGAAGCGCAAGGGGTAGGCAGGTCATGACATCAATCAATGCACAATGCTAATTTGACATCAATGCTGCCAAAGTGAAGCTCGGAACTGCAGCTCACACCCTCACTTAACCTCGCATAGCTGAACACACATTGAGCCGCAGGAAGCACCCCCACCAGCACTGTTTAAAGGGATTATCAACCACTTGCAGGCTCACGGCTGATTGATTTAAGATGACTGTTCCTGCGGTTCTATAAATGTTTAGTTCTTCATACATGTTTTTTTTAATTGCTGAAGTCCCAATGAGAGCGATATGCGAAGTGCTGAAGGACCTGACTTTAGGTTCGACACACGCAAAATGTTGGAGGAACTCGGCAAATCAAACCACATCTATGGGGAGAAATAAACAGTGAACATTACAGGCCTAAGCCCTCCATTCAGTCTGATGAAGGGTCCCGATCCAAAATGTTGCCTGTTTATTCTACCCCCCCCCCAACCCGTATGTGTTTCCTGACTTGCTGAGCTCCTCCAGCATTTTGTGTGTGTTGCTTAAGACACACAAAATCTCTTGTGTTTCTGACTGTAAGGTTTCTTGCACAATCCAGTGATGCTCAGACCCATTAGCAGGCACATTAGTTGGCAGTCCCCTCAGAATGCAGCCTGATTGGAGAATGAGCTGCAGAAGCCACTGGCAAGGGGAACGGGTTGGAAGAATGGCTCCAAGCAAGAGTCAAATCCACCCAGAGTGTTCACGGATCACTTCCTTCTGCCTGAACCTCAGTGCGGGACACCGTGTGCCATTGCTCCTGTTGCAGCCACCAGCAAGTTCTCAATAGCTGGCAGGGTCACTGTATCCAGGGCTTTCATGTGTATTATTACTTCCATCCTCCGGCTTGGTGTACACGTAACGCCTTGTAACTTTCAAAACTCTGTGTGCTAAAGCGATTGAAGCACATTACAGATTTTCCCTTGACACAGTGTTCCAATGTTTATACATTGTAGACACCATCTCATCTTAATGCTGCTACATAGCTGAAAAACATGCCATTGCCTCAGTGTCCAAGTGAGGAATGACCCCCTTGTGCAGTGCGGACAAAAGCATGGTCTTCTGGTAGTGTCAATGATTTCTTTGTTCTGTCCTGTTACATGACCCTGAGCAGCAAATACAAACTAATATACCTGAGTTGTAAAGAAAGTTTGATGGCTGTCTGTGGAAAGACAATGCTCAGCATGGTTTACTGCATACACACTTCGATAATAAATGTACTTTAAATGTTTGAATATTGATTCTCTAGAGTGTAGGAGAATGAGGGCAGATCTTATGGAGGTATACAGAATTATGAGAGATATACTGTAGATAGTATATCTACAGTACATCCCTCATATAGTACATTTTTATGTACTATTTGTGGACTTCGAAAAAGCATTTGACAGTATCCACCAAGAAACACTCTGGAAATTTTAAAGAAAATACAGATTTCCCCAAAAAATTGTAAACATTATCCAAATGATGTACAGCGACTTTCAGTGCAAAGTGATTTGTGGAAAGCAACTGACAGAAAGCTTCGGGGTATGCACAGGATTTAAACAGGGAAGTATCCTATCACCTTTGCTCTTCATTTTAGCAATGGATTGGCATATGAGGGAAGCAATCACAGAAAAGAAACGGGGTATTCAATGGACACTTACCTCAACACTTGAAGACCTCGTTTTTGCTGATGATATCAGTCCGCTAGTGAGTCGTCATTGTGACATTCAGGAGAAATCAGACAGACTTACATCATATGCATCGCAACTTGGAATGAACATTCAAGTGAGAAAAACAAAGATCATGAAGAAGAACGCTTCCAACCTCCAACCAGTAAACACCAACAATCAGCAAGTGGAAGAGGTAGATGAGTTCATGTACATTGAGAGTAAAGTCAGCACTGATGGAGGTGGTGGTAAGGATGTATTAGCACGACTATCTAAAGCAAATCAAGCTTTTGGCAGCCTCAATGCAGTTTGGAAATCCACACAACTCAAATTTAACACCAAAATCAGAATTTTTAAAAGCAACGTCATAAGCGTGTTATTTTATGGAAGTGAATGTTGGAAGATGACAAAAGATATCTGCAAGAAACTTGACACGTTCCAGACAAAATGTCTACGATGTATCAAGAAGATCTTCTGGCCTGAGAAAATCAGAAACCAAGACTTGCTTACATCTTGCAATATGGAATCAATCTCGGTTTGTGTGAAAAGAAGACGATGGAGATGACTGGGCCGTGTAATGAGAATGCCAAATGATCAACTAGCAAAAGTAGCACTAGGGTGGACCCCACAGGGAAAGTGAAGGAGGGGCAGGCCCAAAATGACGTGGTGAAGATCTGTGGAAGCAGAACTGAAAGAAGTAGGCATGAACTGGGTAACGGTGAGCAGCAGAGCGAAAGACTGACAGAAATGGAAGACCCTTGTGGAGGCCCCATGTCCCACCTAGGCACTAAGGGTTCAGACGACGACGACTGTAGATAGGCAAATACACTCAGACATTTTCCCCTTAGTCTGGTTGAGACTAGAGATAGTGGTCATAGGTTTAAGGTGAGATGTGAAATATTTAATGGGAACCTGAGTGGGAGCTTCACACGCAGTGTGGCGTGAGGATGGAATGAGGTGTCAGCTTAAGAGGTAGATGCAGATTCAATTCTAACATTTAAGAGAAGTTCAGAAAGGTAGATGGATAACAGAGAACTGTGATCCGGTTCCAAATAGATGGGACTAGGTAGAAGACCAGTTCAGCACAAGCTAAATGGACTGACGGAGCTATGTCTGTGTTGTAGACTCCCACGTGTGAGCATTGCACATTGGTTTACTCACACAAACAAGTGAAAATGCATTTAGTAATCACCATGCTGCCTCACACAATCTGATTGGGTAAATCAGTGGTCCCCAACCTCCAGGCCGCAGACCAATACCAGGCCGCGAAGCACGTGGGGTGCAGCGGTAACCGGGACGCACCCAGCACATCTTTAAGAGAAAAGCCGAAATAAACAAGCTAATTAATTGGGTGCTGCCTGGCAAGTAAACGTCAGCCCAGATCAGAGGTGAGGCAATCGGAAACCGCCTCTGATCTGGGCTGACGTTCACTTGCCAGGCAGCACCTAATTAATTAGCCTGTTTATTTCGGCTTTTCTCTTAAAGATGTGCTGGGTGCATCCCAGCTACCACTGCACCCCGCATGTTTCACGGCCTGGTATCGGTCCGTGGCTTGGAGGTTGGGGACCACTGGGGTAAATCATTGCAGCCTTCTTATCTTGGCTTTGTTGCCTGGGTCATCCAACGGGAGCCTGAGACCAGGAAGCGGAATGATAAAGAGACAAAGAAGAGGAAGAGGAGGAGGACAAAGCAAGGAGTCAACCGAGATGGCCACTTTCTGAAGGGACTTCACTGGCCACAGCATCATAGTATCACACATCATGGAACCAGGCCCTTCAACCCACTAATTGTACTATCAGACATCCATTTACACTAATGATGCACTAATCTCATTTTTAAAAATGTATTTGTTTTTATTCATTTATTGAGATACAGTGTGAAATAGGCCCTTGAGGCATGCCACCCAGCACTCCCTGATTTAATCCTAGCCTAATCACGGGACAATCTACAATGACCAATTTACCTACCAACCAGTACGTCTTTGGACTGAGGGAGGAAAACGGAGCACCTGGAGGAAACCCATGCGGTCATGAGGAGAATGTACAAACACCTTCGAGACAGCAATGAGAAATGAAGCTGGGTCCCCTGTAGTGTAAAGTATTGTGCTAACCACTACACTACCATGCTGACATTCCCACCAAGTGTCCTCAGCTTCTACCACTCACCCACACACTAGCGGCAAGTGTGTGTGTGTGTGTGTGTGTGTGTGTGTGTGTGTGTGTGTGTGTGTGTGTGTGTGTGTGTGTGTGTGTGTGTGTGTGTGTGTGTGTGTGTGTGTGTGTGTGTGTGTGTGTGTGTGACACTTAACATTCCAACCTGCTTGTATTTGAAATAGAGTTAATACAGAGCTACTGGACTAAACCCATGCAGTCACGGGAAGAACGTGCAAACGCCATACAGTTAGCACTAGTGGTCAGACTCAAATCTGGCTCACAGGAACTGTGAGGCAACAGCTCTAGTTGCAACCATTGTGCTGTCCTCAGCTGAAAGGCCAGGAAGAAACTGTATCCAGCTCCTTGGCTCATTACATTTAGGATCCAGTGCAGGGCTGGAGCAGGAGATCAGATGCACCCGGTCTGGACAACCAGCACATTGGCAGCATCCAGACCTCGTCCAGAATACCCTGGGATCTGTCACAGCTTCTCTACAGACCCAACAACGAAACATTAGTGACCCGACCATTACTGATCTGGAGGAGGCAGAGGAAGAGGGGCTTGGTAACTATCGATGATTTGGGGGAGTCTGCTGGCAGCACTGCCACCTTGTCCTTCTTCACTGTTTGAGGCCCTGCTGCTACACAGGATTTCACCATTCAGTTCTCAAACCACAGGGTCCAGAGAAAGGGCCTTCAGTATGCAGACAAGGCCAGACTGGGGGAATGGTGAACTTAGGCAACATGCCCCGCTGTCCCCTTAGACTGAAGTACTTCTGCATTCTCTACACTGGACAGAGTTTACCTGTGAACTGTTAACTTTCAGAAGGTGCATAAATGTTGGAGATCAAATGAAAAAGAATTCCTCCAATCATGTCCAGAATATATCTCTCAATTAAACTCAATGGGAAAAGACAGATTCTCATCTTACACTAGTTTGTGGGATCTGGTGTGCCCAAGTTAAGTCCATGCAATGGGAAAACACAATGTGAATGAGGGAAGGAGCTGTCTACCTCACAAACCAATCACCCACCTGCTTTGTCAGACAGCCCAACGAGTGTCTGCTGTCATTCCCACATCGGCCCCATCAGAACCCAGAGCGCAGGCTGAACGCAGGTCATCCTTGACCCTGAGGCTCTGCTTCAGAAGGAGAAGGTTAGAACAATACTTAGGGTTCACCGGCTGTGAGGTAATATCAATGAGAGTTCTCTCTTTTGTCTCCAATCTGTCCATCAAATGTCAAATTCTACAAGAATATTTTGAATTACTAAACGAAATTGTCACTCCCTCATAGAGAGTGAATCATACAGCACAGAAAATAGCCCTTCACTTCAGCATGTCAATACCAACGATCAACTAGTACCAATCTCTATTGATCCCCTACATTAGTACTTGCAGCATGGCCTTCTGCACTTGATAATTCCTATGGATCTCCTGTGATGCTTCTGAATTGTTATAAAACTCTCTGTTTCCACCACCTCCTCAAGCTAGTGCATTTCAGATTCCAAACAGCTCTAGATAAAAGAAATTCCACCTCAAATTCTTTCTTAATCTCCTACTAAAAAGAATTTCACGATGTATATTGTATACATTTCTCTGACATTAAAGGTACCTATTGAAACATTTCTCTTCCAGTGTTAGACACTTCTGCTAAGGGGAAATGATCCCCACTATTTACCTTATCATGCCCCTCATAATTTTGTATGCATTCTTCCCCACCCCAATCCGATATTGGAATAATCCATGAGTCCATGAACACCACCTGCTTATTTGCCTTATGTATAATTTATTGATTTTTGTAACTGACAGTAATTTTTATATCATGTACTGCACTGCTCCTACAAAACAACAAATTTTACGACATATGTCAGTGATAATAAACCTGATTCTAATTCAAATTCAAGTTCAAGTTTAATTGTTATTCAACCATGCATAGATACCCATGAACACAGCCAAACAATATGACATTACTCCGGGGCCAAGGTGCAAAACACAGTACCAGCATTCCTACACAGCACAAGGCACGTATAGCTTATATAAGATAGCAAGCACATGTAAGATATCAGTCACTCAGAAAAAAACTAGTCCAAGATTCTGAGTTCATGAATGTTGCAGCAGTCTGCAGTCGAATAATCAAGTCTTTCAAGTTTCTGCTGCAAGGAAGCTGACGCCATCCCATTCGGTTTCTCTTTGTAACAGAAATACTTTATCTCGGTGAGAGTGTCCTCTGCACTCTCTCCAGAGTAACCATACCTTCCTAAAGCATGACTTTGAGAACTGTGCACTGTAATCTAGATCTGGCCTACCAATATTTCCTTAAAATGTTTCATAACCTCCTAGCTCTTACATTTTATGTTCCAGCTAATGAAGACAGGAAGGGTAGAGGCCAGACTAAGAGTGGCTCTCTGGTCCTCCTGATTTGGGGGTTCGACACGGGGCTAACAACCCCGACTGATAAAACAAAATAGTTACAGGAACAGCAATGATCATCTGAGTGTGATGGCATTCCTGAGTCTCCACCAGCAACTTGTACGACCGACAGTGAAAACCAAGCAACTGACACAATAAAGGAAACCCCAAACACCATCAGAGCCTTCATTATTGCCCTAAACACCAGCAGCTTAATAGGCAGTAGAGAGGAAGTTCATATGCTAGATAATTTTGTCTGCTACTAGCTATACAGCACATATGTGAAAATTCACCTGTAACAGAGCCTGACTTTGGTCTGGTACAAGGTACCTCCTGCATGGTTTTGAACATTTGCAATGAAGAAGAGTGTTCCAGGTCCCTTTACAATGTTGCATCTACAAATGAACATTTTAACGCACAAGCTTGTTCTTCCTCACACAGTTCGTTACAAAGAGGAAAGAGTTACATGTGGGATATGGGGTGGGGTACTTGTCTCCCAAGTTAGCATCACTATCTTCACTCCTGCTGACAAGCTTCCAACCATGTAGATGTACTTTCCTTTACCATACTTATACTCTATTGTCACCAAACAATTGATACTAGAGCGTACAATCATCACAGTGATATTTGTTTCTGTTCTTCACGCTCCCAGATGTACAAATTGAAGCAAATATAATAAAAATTCAAATTATAAATCATAATTAGAAAATAGAAAAGGGAAAGTAAGGTAGTGCAAGTCAGGTCCAGATATTTGGAAGGTACAGCCCAGATCCGGGTCAGGATCTGTTTGGCAGTCTTATCACAGTTGGAAAGAAGCTGTTCCCAAATCTGGCTGTACAAATCTTCATGCTCCTGAACCTCCTTCCTCTGACTCAGGACAATTTATTCCACCAACCCTGCAATATCTCCTTTGTTAATCAGTGAGATTTAGAAGATGATGAAGAGATGTGAAGCACCACGTTTCTCTCTCACTTGCCTTCTTTACTTTATCCACGGGGAACATCAGTGGCTGTTCTTGCAGAGAATAGTAAGGAGAACACTGTTCCAAAAATTCACTGAAGAAATCTGTGCCCAGCATGGAAACAATGTGTGTACAAGGTCTGAAGGATCCAGGTTTGATCCAGACTTTGCTTTTTCCTGACCTAGCTGATTTCAGGCAGCAGAAGCATATGTGTTGGCATTCTCCCTTTCATCTTCTGTTTCCATCTTTCACTGCATTTCTTTGAAATTTAGTGAGTTCATTGCATTTGGTTATTATAAGCCAATGCTCATCATCAACATTCTCTCATCTATTGAGTAAAGTCTTGTGCAAATCCTAATGGCTTTGGAATGCGTTTCAGTGGAAGATACAATATTCAAGATTGTTTAATATTTCTATGTAAGTGTAAATGAGAAAGAATGTTACTCTGGATTGGATAAAGCATGTTAAAAACAAACTAAGATAAAACACACAATAATAAAAAACACAATAAATATAAATACATTATACATACAATACATAAGATTAGGGCCAGCTGGTGGTGTACTGGCATCAGTGCCGAACTTCGGAGCAAAGGCTCCCTCCCATGCACACTTTCCATCTATGCTAAGTTGAGCGAAAAGCTAGCAACTCGGCCTCATAAAAATAAGAAAGCCTGCTAAAAAACGCCATCACGACAGCGTCCCGATGACGCTACTCGGAATTAAGGGCTTTCTTTTCTTCTGCATAAGATTAATAACATTGGAAGATATGACATTAGTCTGGATTGGTTGGATGATAAACCATACAAGGGCACTGGCAGAATAACTACAGTGGAACCATTTTCACTGTCATCCTGAGGACAGCAGATTGATTCTCCTCTGTGGTCTGGGGATCTCTAGATTATGGCCAGGTTGCTGGTCTGCAGTAACACCTTGCAAGCCATCTTGCAGTTCCAAGGGTAGCATTTCAGAAGCCCCAAATCCACATCTGAGACAGCTTCAATATGCAGTGCCTCAAAAAGGTGGCATCCATCATTAAGGACCCTGGCCAACCGAGACATGCCCTCTTCTTGTTACTACCATCAGGGAGGAGGAACAGGAATCTGAAGACACACACTCAATGATTTAGGAAGAGCTCCTTCCCTCCTCCATTAGAATTCTGACAGATCCTTTGTTTTGCTAGTCCTTCTTTTGCACCATTTCGAGTATATATATTATAATTTATAGTAATTTTTGTACCTTGCTGTCACAGAACAACAAATTTCACAACATATACTATTACAGTATACTTCCTCTGTTAAACAACACATTTCACAACATATACCAGTGATAATAAACCTGATTCTGGTTCACTGACCAAGGACCCACTAGAAATTGCTTCAATGGTGGCATAACCTTTTCTTAATGGTACAGGTGATGCTGTCATTCCTGCTTCCCTTGGAAGTGTTCTTCTTGCTTCTGGTCATGTGTCACCTTGACTTGCAAAAGCAAACCAAGCTGAATGTCATGCTTGCATTGGCATTGTTAAAATGTGTGCAGGAACATCCAGCATTTCTCAGAGATCGCACTCATTTTAGTGGAACATTTATATGGTACATTGCATTCTCCTATCATGAGGATGTAGGAGTGCCAAATACTGTGTAAGTGCTTCTTCCAAGTCTTCATGGAGATTATTTCCCTGTCAAATTTCCTCAGGCTAGAATGAGCCGACAATTACCTGCAACTGGTACAGGGAAAAGCACTTACCTTTTCAGAGATGCGTGCTGCCTATAGATGGGAGATAACTTGAGTGTTTAATATGGCTGCAGAAGCATCAAGTTGGTAGGGTTTCTGGAGCTAGCTAAAGGGGCCAGACTCTTTTTTTTTACTGAGGGGCTACATTTTCAGTCCGAATTTAACTTCTGAGAAGTCAGGATGTCATCTTGTGGAAGTTGACTACTGCTCTGCATGATGCAAATTGCTGATTACTTCCCAAATGCTCATTAATAGATCAGAAGTTCTGGTTAATAATTCTGGTCATGCCCGAGAACATAGGCACCATCCATTCAAACTCATTCATTCCTCTGTGTCTTTTGTAATCTATCAAAGTGTCATAATTGGACAGCATGTCATTGCTATTCTATGAGAAAGGAGCTGTAAATTTCTTACACTGAGCAATTTCACTTCTCACTTGGTTGCTGTATCGATTGGCAGCAAATTAATCTGGATTAATAATAATTCCTCTCCTAGTCTGGAAGGGAAACATAGTGATACGACACAGAAGTAACTCTAATCTTAAACTAATCCTATTTCCTTTCCCCCAACTCCCCTTCAACTCTTCCCGGATTCTACCACTCAGTAGCACACAAGGAGCAATTTGCAGGGGCCAGATCAACCTCCCAAACTGTATATCTGTAGGATGTAGGATGTTGGATCCCAATTTCCCTCAGGATCAATAAAATATGTCTGTCTGTCTGAAACTGGAGCATTTGGAAGAAATCCATCTGAATACAGGGAGAGACAAGAGACAGCAGATGCTGGGACGTGGAGCAAAAAGTAAACTGCTGGCAGGCCACAGGGAGAGTGTGCAAATGCCACATCGGTGTCACCCGAGATCAGGATTGAACTCAGTTTACTTAAGCTGTGTGGCACCAATTGTGCCACCCTGATGGTGTTGGGGATTGCCTGCTTTAAATTTACACATTTAAAGTTCAAAAGCTACATTATTATCAAAGTATGCATGTAGTATACAACCCTAAGCATATTGGTGAGTGTCGAATGTGGCAAGATTAGAGTTTTTGATAAGTGCCATTGTCAGCTGTTCAAAGCACTTCATGATGACTGGTGTCAGTGCTACTAGGAGGTAGTTGTTGTGGAGGAACCCCTAAGGCAGCTGGATGTCACCTCCCAGCAGCTCCTGCAGCCAAGCTGGTGCCAAACATATTACTTCACTTTCCTTTGGACTACACTGGTGAGGACGAGAGGGGGATCATGATAACTGGGTATCCCAGGATCTCCCCACCTTCCTCCCAAACTTGTGCCTTGGAGAGGTCACTTCAGTGCTGGTATCCATTGTCCTTTGAGCCAGACAGATGCCATCATCATCATGTGGGAAAGAAAACGCAGATATATATTAGAAACAAAAATCCCAGTCCTTCCCGAGCCTTGCGAAAAAAGAGAGATCTCTCTTCTGCTTGACTTACCGTGAATGACTAAATGTCAAATGTTCAGAACAATACAGAGCAACAACTATTCTCTATCCTCACTGAGCACTGAACAGAGAAGGGTGGTAGGCACATCCCAAAATTGTTAATTCTCCGCTGAGCACAGGCCAAATAATATTTCAATAATTTTTCACAAGCATTGTACCAGTAGGAGACTAAAAGTAAATCAATTTAGGGAAAGATTAAACATCAGATTTTTATTGACAATGGTATTATTCTGATTGGCTGTAAATTAGAGTGTAGAATTCTCAAAAACTTACCTGTTGCCTCTTTCTACCTTTCTGTTCCCAATGTGAACAATTCTGTTTGATAAGTCAATACAGACAAAAGATGTTGCAAAATATTTAGAGAATAGTGTGAAATGAGAAATAGAATTAAAGTTTCAGGTCACTGACTTTTCAATGATTGAAATCATTTAAACCAAGCTTTAAGTAGAAAAGTGGTCCATTTAGTCCATTACATCTTTTCTATCCACATTTTGCTGGATATTCACTAGAGCTTTCAGAATCAGAATCAGGTTTAATATCACCAGCATGTGTCGTGAAATTTGTTGTCTTTGCAGCAACAGTAAAATGCAGTACAAAATAATAGAAAAAATGTGAATTCCAGTAAGTATATATATAAGAGTTAAATTAACTAATTATTTTATATATATTGTGACGCTCTGGGGGTGGGGGCATGGTTGACAGCCCGCCCTTGCATTTCTAATGACCAGCACTGTTTATTGCTCCTGTGTTAAAATGCTTTTGTGGAATTATGGTGAGAAGTTCCAGTTCACTTATTGTTACATTTGGCTTGTGTTTTACCATTATTTGCTTGTGTATTTGTGGGTTACCCTAACTGTAACCAGGGTGTGTGATGGTCACCTTTCCCATCATTTTGAAACTGAGCTGTCCTCTCCCCAGGTTATGGACCCGGTCTGTTTTGGTGTCTATCACAATAAAAACTTGTTGAGTTACAGGGCTTCCTCGTCTGTCATTATGGATCAAATGCTCACCACTATATATATATACCTGGTGTTATGATTCGTCTAGTGTGGTAATATAGTGGGCAATGCTTGTCACTCTCCCTTTCAGCTTCCACCACTGGCTAGCAGTCTTGTGAAAAGGAGAGCTGAATGTGTAAGTCTCTCCCTGCCACTACATAGCCTCTCCAACAGCAAGCCTCACGTAGTGCCTCCTCACTGGCAATGCACGGAAATTGAACTACAGAGGGCTCAGGCTGAACTACAGAAGACGGGCAAGAGGTTTGGTCCCTGCACACATAACACGCAGGCCCACTGGTGTGTGGACACACCGAGTGCTCGTGAACCAGATCCTCAGCTATGGATAAATAGCCCTACTGCCTTGTGGGTAGTCTCGGGAAAGATGAAGGCTACGGGAGTAAATCCAGACAGCAAAGCCAGAGTGGAGCCCCTAAGGCAGATGGACATTATTGAACATCCTTCCAGCAGCTCCTGCAGCCAAGCTGGTGCCAAACACATTGCTTCATAAGCTTTCCTTGGACCACACTGGTGAGGCCGAGAGGGGGATCTTGATGATTGGGCATCTCAGGATCTCCATACTTACCGCCCAGGTTTCTGATAATGATGGTCATCACCCATATATATGGCAAATATATATACATATATATATAGATGCCAACTATATGTGTGTATACACATACACACACACACACACACACACACACACATACACACACACACACGCATCAAGACTGGGGGATTAATGGACAGTGGTTTGCAGAGGGATCTGCATCAGCTGGAAAAATTGGGTTGAAAAATGGCAGGTGGAATTTAATGCAGACAGGTGTGAGATTCTGCACTTCGGTAGGTCCAGCCAGGGTAGGTCTTACATAATGAATGGTAGGGCACTGTGGAGTTTGGTATAACAAAGGAATCTGGGAATATAGTTCATTGAAAGCGGCATCACAGGTAGGCAGGGTTGTAAAGAAAGCTTTTGGCACATTGGCCTTCATAAATCAGTGTACTGAGTACAGAAGATGGATGTTATGTTCATGATGTTTAAGACATTGGTGAAGACTAACTTGGAGTATTGTGTGCAGTTTTGGTCACCCACCTACAGGAAAGGTGTAAACAAGATTGAAAGAGTGCAGAGAAAATTTACATGGATATTGCAAGGTCTGAAGGATATAAGGAAGTTATATCCTAAGTTATAAGGAAAGATTGAATAGGTTAGGACTGTATTCTTTAGAACATGAGATTTGATAGAGGTATGCATAATTATGAGGGGTATAGATAAGGTAAATGCAAGGAGGCTTCTTCCACTGAGGTTGCTTGGGTCTGCAACCAGATGTCATGGGTTAAAGGTGAAAGGTGAGAAGTTTAAGGGGAACATGAGAGGAATCTTCTTCATTCAGAGGGTCGTAAGAGGGTGGAATGAGCTGCCAGCACAACGCTCGATTTCAATGCTTAAGAGAAGTTTGGATAGATATGTGGATAGTAGGGATATGGAGGACTATGGTCCTGGTGCAGGTAATTGGGAATAGGTTTAAATGGTTTTCATCATGGACTACAGGGGCCAAAGGGCCTGTTTCTGTACTGTAATTCTCTAAGACTCTAAATAAGTAGTGTAAAACTAATAATAAAGAACGGTAGTGAAGAAGTGTTCATGGGATCAATGTTCATTCAGAAATCAGTTTTCAGGGAGGAAGAAACTATTCCTGAATCATTGAGTGTGTGCCTTCAGGCTCCTGTACCTCCTTTATGATGGTAGCAATGAGAAGAGGACAAGCCCTGTGGGATGGGGTCCTTAATGATGGATGCCACCTTTTTGAGGCATTGCTTCTTCAAGATGTCCTGCAGAGGCTAGTACCCATGATGGAACTGACTAAGTTAAGAACTTCCTGTAGCTTATTTTGATCCTGTGCAGTATTCCCCTTCTCTCCATACCAGACTGTAATGCAGCCAGTTAATATGCTTTCCACGATATAGCTGTAGAAACTTGCTGAGTGTCTTTGAAAAACTTACCAAATGCCCTCAAGGTCCAAATGAAGTAGCACCATTGTGTGCCTTCTTTGTAGCTGCATTGATATGTTGGGTCCAGGATAGATCTTCAGAGGTGTTGACACCCAGGAACCTGAAATTGCTCACTCTTTCCACTTCTGAATCCTCTATGAGGACTGGTGCGTGTTCCCGCATCTTACCCTCACACATTCCAGTTTCTTCAGTCTTTCCTACAACAATTTTCAAATTTCGTCCCTTACTTGTTCAAATACCTCTGTCCAACAACAATTTCTAATGTGACAATTCTGAGTTTCTTCCATGTTTCCTGATGCTTCTCCAATCGATAATACCGAGTCTGCTTTTTGGAAGTGATTCGGCAGTCAGTGCAAAGAGTTGCTTACTGTCTATTGAGATGCTGTTGTTAGCTCTGAAAATCTCTCTGAGAATTCCACATTATCTTTGCATGTATGCATGAAAGGAATTCAATTTACCAACTCTTTGTGTGTGATTGTTCATTTTATTTTTTCGCTGAGTGCATTGTCACTGTGCTTTCCTCCACCAACCCTAAACCACTTCTTGTTATTGGCTGTTGTAAAAAAGAAAGAGATTTTTTTTCATCACTGTCTTCCTTTCAGCATGGATTTCCAAAATTAGACATAACTGAAACTGAATCTTCACCAGAGTCCCTCAGCTTTTCACTGCAACTGTGTTTGGGAAATCTGCAGAAATTGTACCATTTTTTCACAGCTTCCACAATGGATGCTCAAGACAATTCAGTCCCAATATTGCTAAATCTGACCATATCAATGAATGTGAAATACTATATTGTGTATTGTAGGAGTCTCTCTCATTAATATTATTTTCAAATTCAAACAGCAAATTAATTGCATACTTTCAAGAATGGTAATGCTTATGTCATCTTTTAAAATTATTCAGTCTACTGTCACAGGATATCACAAATTATTTTACACAATGTACTTATGTGACAATTCATCTGACTCCACACAGTAATTATTCTGAATTTATAATGTTAGAGGAACATCAGAGAGTTGAATAACAAGTTAATTTATTACTTAATATGTTGACTGAGGCAGGAATGCTGGTAGAATTTGGAAGTAAGTACTTTAGTGCTCCATAATATTTAAAAAGAATCAGAGATTTTTACCACAAAATATTCACCAGAACAGGCAAACAGGAAACACGAGGAAATCTGCAGATGCTGAAAATTCAAGCAACACACACAAAAAGCTGGTGGAACACAGCAGGCCAGGCAGCATCTATAGGGAGAAGCACTGTCAACGTTTCGGGTCCTTCATCAGGACTAACTGAAAGAAAAGATAGTAAGAGATTTGAAAGTAGGAGGGGGAGTGGGAAATGCGAAATGATAGGAGAAGACCAGAGGGGGTGGAGTGAAGCTAAGAGTTGGAAAGGTGATTGGCAAAAGGGATACAGAGCCAGAGAAGGGAAAGGATCATGGGACGGGAGGCCCAGGGAGAAAAAAAGGGGGAGAGGAGCACCAGAGGGAGATGGAGAACAGGCAGAGTGATGAGCAGAGAGAGAACAAAATGGGGAGGGGGAAATAAATAAATCAGGGATGGGGTAAGAAAGGGAGGAAGGGCACTAATGGAAGTTAGAGAAGTCAATAGATTCCTCAAAGTTACCCCACAAGCTGATAGGGTTGTTAAGAAGGCCAATGGAGGCTTATGGTGTGTTGGCTTTCATTAGTCGGGGGATTGAGTTCAAGAGCTGCAAGGTAATGTTGTATCTCTGGTTAAACCACACTTGGAATATTGTGTTCAGTTTTGATCACCTCACGATTGGAAGGATATGGAAGCTTTATCAGAATCAGGTTTAATATCACCGGAATATGTCATGAAATTTGTTAACTTTACAGCATCAGTACATATTAATAGAGAGAAAGAAAACTGAATTACAGTAAGTTTAATATATATTAAATAGTTCAATTAAATACATAGTGCAAAAAAGATGGAGATTAAAAAGTAGAGAGATTGTGTTCATTGGGTCAATGTCCATTAAGAAATTGAATGACAAAGGAGAAGGAGCTGTTCCTGAATTGTTGAGCGTGTTCCTTCAGGCTCTTGTACTTCTCTTCTGATGGTAGCAATGAGAAGAAGGCATATCCTGGGTGATGGGGGTCTTTAATGATGAATGCCGCCTTTTTGAGGCATCGCTCCCTGAAGAAGCACTGGACACTATGGCGACTAGTGCCCATGATGAAGCTGATTAATTTTTATCACTTTCTGAGGTTATTTCGATCTTGTACAGTAGCTGCTGCCCCCTCCTCCACCCCAAGCTACGAGGCTTCTGAACTCCCTGCCACATCATATTTGAAGTGTCACTGGTTAATCTGTTCTGTACCTTACAATATTTAATATTAATACACTTTAGTTTGTTATTTATGTGTGATTCAGCTGTAGATTTTATCCTTACCTTCATAAGTTATCATGTGTTATGTGCACTACTGCGTTTTACACTCTGGTTTGAAGAAACGCTATCTCATTTCTATATACATGATATGGTTATATACATTATATATAAATGTATATAGTTAAATGACACTAAACCTGACTTGACTTGACTTGAAAAGACAGTAATGCAGCCAGTTAGAATGCTCTCCATTGTACATCTATACAAGTTTGTGAGTGGTTTTTGTAGCATACCAAATCTCCTCAAACTCCTAATGAATTATAGCTGTTGTCTTGCCTTCTTTATGGCTGCAGCAATATGTTGTGTCCAGGTTAGGTCCATAGAGATGTTGACACCCAGGAACTTGAAATTGCTCACTCTTTCCACTTCTGATCCCTTAATGAGGACTGGTGTAGGTGTCCATAGTCAGTTCATTGGTCTTACTGACATTGAGTGCAAGGTTGTTGCTGTGACATCACTCATCTAGATGGTACATCTCATTCCTGTACACCCTCTCGTCACCATCTGAGATTCTGCCAACTACGGTTGTATCATCAGCAAATTTATAACTGGCATTTGAGCTGTGCCTGGCCACACAGTCATTGTGTAGAGAGAGTACAGCTATGGACTAAGCACATATCCCTGAGGTGCGCCAGTGCTGATTATCAGCGAGGTAGAGATGTCATCTCCAATCTACACAGCTTGTGGTCTTCTGATTAGGAAGTCAAGGATTCAATCTCTCGAAGGGCAGACTGATGCCGGCCCCTGAGACAGAGATCAGAGGTCAGTGATTACAGGGTCACCGGATGCTGCAGATATCCTCATAGCTGTAGCTTTATTCTCCCTTTTAAAGCAAGCAGGAAAGGCTTTATATGGAGTATAGGGGAGATTTACTAGGATGCTGCCTGAATTAGAAATTGTGTTTTATGTGGATAGATTGAGGCTTTTCTCTCAGAAGTGAAGGAGGATGAGAGGTGCTTTAAGAGAGGTGTACAAGATGATAAGATGCATAGATCAAGTGGATAGTTAGAGACTTTGTCCCAGGGAAGAAATGGCTAAAATGTGTTGGCATAATTTTGAGGAGGAAGTATAGGGGGGTGTCAAAGGTAAATTATTTGTACAGAGGATGGTGGTGCATTTTACACCCTGCCAGGGTGGTGGTAAAGGTAGATACATTAGGGGCATTTAAGAAACTCTTAGATGGGCACATGGGTGATGGAAAAATGAAGGGCAATTGTATGTAGCAGGAAGAGTAGATTGATATCAGAATAGGTTAAAAAGTTTGATACAACATTGTGTGCCAAAGGGCTTGAACTTGGCTGTTGTGTTTTATGTTCTATAAGATTAAATTGGCATTACTACAGTTTTAAATGACTGCAAGGAATATCAATCCAAAACATTAATGTTTGCACCACTTCTTAATGTATTTTCAGTTCTATGACATCAGACTCTAGAACAAAACATAAATTTAAATTGACAGCCTTTTGCTGATAAAAAGTAATATATTTGCCCTTGTTTAACCACAAAAGAAAATCTCAACAGAAAGCCTTAAAATATATTATATATATATGATACTTCTTTCTGAGTGATGTATATTACCATTGCTTTGAAGGTTTGCTTTGCATTGCAAGTCCACTTCTCATTTTAAATTCTGTTGTCTTTTGCTTTTAGGTGTCACTAATACCACTGAGATGTTTATGTCTAAGGTGAGATCTGATATAATGTTACTTTAATACTCTGCTAGAAAAAATAATTAGAAGCATTTGAAGAATCTGCACTTACTTTCACAGGATATCTAATATTTCTGGGGTCTTTGCGGTGCAATCATCTGTCATGAAGTTGCTGCCCTTATTTTACAGTGATCCTACATTGCTAAAAGTGATGTGCTCATGTATTTGGAATGTGCCATATCTGCTGCCAGAAACTGATAAACTATGCTCAGTATGTACCATCCGACCGGATGAATCATTAACCAGAGTGAATTTTCTTTTTGATGTCCATTGAATCAGCAGCGTGTTGGGAATGGAATACATGACAGCTGAGATAGCAAATGCATTTGATTAGCCATTGGAGTCAAACATCAAGGAGGGGGATACAACAGGTGATTGATACTTTGCCATTGAAGTTTGAGCCAACCAAAGGAGGGTTCCTAGTCCAAACTGTTGCTGTTTAGAATCTGGAGGCAGAGAAGGAAAACACTTTTCCTGCAACTCCACAATTGTTTGATTTAGAGCTTTCTTCATTACACATGTTAAACCATTAATAAACTTGCAACAAATATATTTATATTATGTAGGACAGTCCATGTTCCAAGCTTTCCCCGGTAATGCTTCCCAACTCTTCCTCAACTACATTGATGAACTCACCCCTGCTGAGCTCATCAATTTCACCAACTTTGCCTCCAATTTCCACCCGTTCCATTCTTGGTTCATTTTTTATAACTACCCCCCACCTTTCTCGATCTCTCCATCTACATCTCTGGAGACAAACTGTTGACCAATATCTTTTATAAACCTACTGACTTCCATGGTTATCTCCACTATATCTCTTCTCACCTTCTCTCCTGTAAGAATGCTATTCCCTTTTCTCAGTTCCTTCATCTCCACCACATCTGTTCCCAAGATACAGCTTTCCTTTCCAGAACATCAAAGATGTCCTCCTTCTTCAAAGAACCAGGTTTCTCTTTAGCACTGATGCTGCCCTCACCGACATCTCCTGCATTTCCTGGATATCCGCCCTCACCCCTAACAGTGGTAGAGTTTGTCTTGTCCTTGCCTACCGCCCCATAACACCCCATATCTAATACATCATTCTCCGCAACTTCCACCAGCTCCAAAGGAATCCTACCCCCAAGCATATCTTTACCTCATTCACCCCCCCCAACTCTCTGCTTTCTGCAGGGATCACTCCCTTCATCATTCCATTGTCCATTCGTCCCTCCCCACTAATCTCCATCTGGGCTCTTATTCTGACAAGGTGCTGAAATGCTACACCTGCCCATACATTCCCTCCCTACCTCATTCAGGACCCCAAATAATCCTTCCAACACTTCACCTGTGAATCTAACTGGGTCTATTATATCTGATCCTCCCAATGCAGCTTCCTCTACGTTGGTGAGACCCATTGGAAATTGGGGCACCTCTTCATCGTGCACCTCTGCTTCATCCGCCAAAAGCATCACTTCCCAGTGGCCCAACATTCTCATTCCCATTCCCATTCCTGTTCTGACATGTCACTCCATGGCCTCCTCTTGTAACATGATGAGGCCACTCTCAGGGTGGAGGAGCAACACCTTATATTCCATCTGGGTAGCCTGTAACCTAAAGACATGAATATCAATTTCTCCATCCGGTAACATTTTTTCCCTCACCCTCCCCTCTTCTTCTATTCCCCACTCTGGCCCCTTACTTCATCTCAACTGCCTATTACTTCCCCTGGATCCTCTCTTCCTTCCATTTCATCCATGGTAAACTCTCCTCTCCTATCAGATTCCTTCTGCCCTTTACCTTTCCTATCCACCCTCTGGCTCTACCTATCACTTCCAGCTATCCTCCATCACCTCCCCCCAACTTCCTATTCTGGCATGTTCCCCCTCCCTTTCCGGTCACGAAGAAGGATCTCAGCCTGAAACATTAACTGTTTATTCATTTCCTTAGAAGCTACCGGGCCTGCTGAGTCCCTCCAGCATTCTGTATGAGTTGCTTTGCATTCTTAGCATCTGCAGAATCTCTTGTGCTTATAACATTAGGAATGCTTATGAATATTTGGAATTACGCTCACAGCATGTAGATAAGAAAGCAGGGAACTGATTAAGGTGCAAAGTGTGTTTGTCTGCTTAAGTGAGCCTAGGGCCTCCATCCTCTCAGTTAATACTGTCAGTTCAACATGTCGGTATTCAGATAGTGAAGTAACTCTTGACCTGTGTCAGTTGTACTTATTTCAGGAATGTGACCTTTGCCACAGAAAAATAAACCTGTCTCAACCAATAGGATTAGTACATTTCAATAACTTGCCAATATTCTTGGTGGCCTCTTCATTTGTGAACCAAAGATTGACAAGTTTTTCAAGTAGGAAAATGAGTAAAAGGGGACTATTTTAGCTCACAAATTTTTGACCCCAGGATGAACTAAAAATTCAGTTGTTTCAAATTGTATTGAAGTTAAATTATCAAAGTGGTTGAATGAGTCAAGTTGCTTTGTGTCTACCCTGCCTTGGTTTGAAAGTAATCTGAGATGACGTAATAAAAGTATCACATATGATCTTCTTTAACTGTGTTATTTAGTGAATATACCTTCAGGAAAATCTTTCAGTCATTGAATAATGTCTTCTCACCAGTCACAGATTCAGAATCAGGCTATTATCATTGATTTATGTCATGTAATTTATTGTTTTGTGGCTGCAGTACAGTATAAGACATAAAATTAATATAAATTACAAAAGTAAGTAATTCATGTAAAAAAAATGAATAATGAGGAAGTTTACGTGGGTTCATGAACCACTCAAAAATCTGACAATGGAGAGCAATAAGCTGTACTTCAAACATTGAGTGTGGGTCCTCAGGTTCCTGATGGAGGTAATACAAAGAAACCATATGCTGGATGGTGAGGACCTTTAGGATCTCGTTGACGGTGGGCCTGAAAACACTTGCGGTCCTGTTCATTGGAGCCGCTATACCAGGCTGTGATGCAACCAAGCAGAACGCTCTCCACCAGATAGCTATAAAAATTTGCAAGAGTCTTTAGCGGCACACTGTACCAGATCTCCTCAAGCTCATAATGAAGTAGAGCCGCTGGCATGCCTTCTTGAAAAGTGAGCACAAATTCCAGCCTAATTCTGCAATGCAGTCAAGAGTAAGTGTGTAGAGTCAGAAGTGATAACATGAGGATGAGAGATTAAACTGAGATTCAATATTTTCTCTCTGGTGAATGCAAAAGATCTTCAAATATCATTTCAAAGTAGATGACAATCTGAGACTCGGACAATACTTATCTTTGAGTAAACATCTAAAGCAAATCATGGGTGATTATCTGACGACTGTTTGTGGGACCTTGCACTGCTCCAGTTATCTGCTGTACAGCAGTCTCTGCTCTTCCTTAATCAGTCCACTGTCTGTAAAGAACACTGGAGTTTGCTGAAGTTGTGAGGGTTTGATACTACATTTCCTACATGCAATGCAACAAAAGATTGCTTGGAAAAGTAAGTCACACCGCAGAAGTACTGGAAGGCACAATGAGAGGGCTCTAGGAAAACAAATTCTTTCCTTGCCCTTTGATCTGAAAGCCCCCTGAGCATATCTTCCTGTCAGGGATGCAGCCACATGAAATGTACTTTACAGAATAAATACATAGCAAGAACAAGGAAAAATAAAATGACACGTCAGGCAATGAAAATGTTGTGTATGTGATTTAGGTAATGCTGATGGACACAGATCATTGATTAGGAATAAGAAGGTTTTAATGCTGCTGGTTCAACAGGAATGTCATCTTTGGAATGCGACTGCTCAGGGTCGCGTAGTAAAGATTGTAATGTCAGATTAATATCCTGGCTGTTCATTCCATTACCTAAGGGGGTCATGGAAAAATGTCACAGAGCACTATCGCCTTCATATCAACAAGTTTAACATACTTATTCTGTCTGCTTATTATATATATCCTATAGATAATCATGTAAATAGTAATTTTGCCCAATTGCACTCTTGTTTAACACAAGTACGTTTATTGTGTTACAACTATCTGATGTCAGGTTTTTCTGTTACAGCTACACAGGAAGCAGCTTTTGTTTATGGGAAGCATTTTGTTAAGAAATCATTGTTCACCAATGTGAACTGGTCAAGGACAGCTCATGTTAGCTTCTCTGTAGGTCTCTGCATGAGATAGTTATTTAAGACCAGAAGAGGCAACAATAGACCTTAACAGGAAAGAAAATATCTGAAGATACAGAAGCATAATAGTCCTTGACAGAAAACTGAGGACTACTTAAAAATTAATAAAAAGATTTAAAAAGAAAAGAAAACTGAGGACTACAAATATAATGAAATTCCCACTAGGTCTTGTCGTTTCAAAGACAAAATCAGAGTCTCTATTGGCACCATAAATATTTTCCTCAGCCAATCTCAAGAGTTGAGTTGTTTAGATTTAATACACAAGCATTAAATATGATGTCTCATGTGAACAAACAGGATTGTCCCAGTCCACCAGATAGAGTTTCCCAAATACAGAGATCCATTTTGTTTCCTTTTCACAGAGAGGATGGAAGAGGATGGGAGAGAATGGAGGAGGATGGAAGAGGATGGAAGAGGATGGAAGAGGATGGAAGAGGATGGAAGAGGATGGAGGAGGATGGGAGAGAATGGGAATGAGCAGGAAGCTCATTTTACCTCACTGCATCCGGATTTTACCACTGAAATTCACTGCTTGAAGCAATTTGCAAAGTGGTAAGGTGATTTGCTCTAGTAAGTAGTATTGAGATTGCCACTGATTCTCCTTTAGATCATAAGACCTTAAGATATAGGAGTAGAATTAGGCCATCTGGCCCAACAGGTGTGCGCTGCCATTAAATCGTGGCTTATTTTATTTCGAACCTATTTTCCTAACTTCTTTTATGTCTTGCACTGCACTTCTGCCACAAAACAACAGATTTCATGACAAATGTCAGAGTAATATACCTGACTCTGATGCTGGGTTCCGAGATACAGAGAGTACACCCTCTTCCTTGGAAACCTTCCCTCCAGTGCTCTCTCTAAGGTGTGCACATATGCGCGCACACAGATCTTTTGCCACTAGTGCACAATAAAATTTAAACTGCACACAGAAGGTTGTCACCATTTACCTCATTGGCATGTTAATTATATTTCATGATCATACACAATCACATTTCCTTTTCCGGTTTCTGATATGGACAGTGTTGACAATGTGGAGTTTGCGATGATTTTTCTGCAGATTTTAGAACTGGCTTAGTTATACTGTTTTTATTGAAGAAATTATTGATTCACCATGTTGAATTCCAAAGAAGAAAAGGGGATGAATTGCAAATCATTTAAAGTGGAATGGCTTAATGAGACAGTAGTAACTGCTACACTGAAAGCTCATTAGGTCAGGAACATGCAGCTACAAGAAATATTTATGTTCAATTCAGTAACTGTTGTTACCTGCATGTATTGTCACAATGCAAAAGTTGCTGGAGAATTTGCAAGTGGGAAAAAGTGGAGTGATATTTGGAAACTTGACTTTTTAAAGAGTCATTTAGCAAGTGAATCAAATACGGATGGTGTGCAAAAGCTCCAGCCAGAAAATCCCTCATTACCTGCCATGTATATTTTGTGGAAGTGTCGATGAACGAGAGTGAAAATGATCAAACCCAGAGGAGATCAAAGTTCTTATTGACAGTGTTTTGCCAGCTGTTAAAATGAATACCTCCATATATAAAATTCAGTGTGGACATGTTGTTGTCACTGGGCAAAAAATTGCACAGCACTAGATTTTTGCAAATTAGAGGGAACATTGCACCACTCTGGGCAGTGGTGGTCACAGTAAGGTTCTGGATGTTTAGATACCATGAGAATGAAGGACATCCATGTTTCTTGGAAGCATAAGGCTGGCCAATAGAAAATTCTCCCGATGATCCACACACAACTGGACACTGACGGACTAGAAATCCTTCCTGTTGAGGGAAAGGGTTATTGATGGGAACCCTTCGAGATGACTGAGCACTCTCAGTAACGATCTGCACTCGTGAGAAGCCAGCAGAGTGCAGGCAAATCCCATGGCCCAAAACTGCCACCTGATGCTCTCCTGAGGCAGGTAGATGAAATCATCTCAATTACAGTGCCGCAGGGCCTGGCTGAGGTCTCTGAAGCTGCAACGAGCTGCAGACTGGGAGATGTAGCAGAGTTCTACATCGGCCACTTGTGGTGAAGTAGTTGAGAGTCGTTGTTGTATTAACCACCACGGGGCGTGCACTCTAAGCACGATGACGTGGTCAAAAGTCTCCCATATGAATGTCAAATATCTCAAGGGTGAGGAAAGCCTGAAGCAGTGAACATATTGCTGATTAGTGAAGTCTAGATAGGAGATAATATTTCTGAGGACCACATAGGAGTAAGTACTTTGCAAATGAGCACATTACTCCTACCTACCTACCTTGACAGTCATTGCCAGAATGAAGGCTCCAGTAAGAAGCTGCTGACAGTATTGTCACCACAGAGGCAGCCACTGAATAAACCTCTTACCACTAGATACTGTAGAAGGTAGTCGCTGTGGTCTTGAGCGGACGATGGACCAACCTCCCATTATCAGCACACTGTTAGGTTAAATAGACATAAACCTACCAAAGTAGCTCAGTCAGATTCCATCTCTGTTGTGACTGTTCAAGGTTGGCCGCAGGATGCAAAATCAAACACAAACTTCTATCAGCAAGAGAGGAAACAGCCATTTTGCAATTCATGACATCCTTACATGTGTGCCTGACACCAGAGGAATTTCAGAGACGTGAACAAAATTCATGCAAATAATTGGGTATGGCTTCAACCAGAAATTATGGCTGTCATGATCCAACCTGAGTTAAATCACTTCTATAAATTTCTTACCTATTAAGTCTCTAAATATTGCTGATACCAAATTTGTGTTCGCAGACTGGGAGGTTAGACAAACTTGATTTGTTTTCTCGGGAGTGATGGAGTCTAAGGGGAGATCTGATGGAAATTTATAAGATTATGAGAGGCATAGTCAGAGTAGACTGAAGGTACCTTCAGCCCAGGCTTGAAAAAAATCTAATATGACAGAAACACGAGGAAATCTGCAGATGCTGGAAATTCAAGCAACACACACAAAATGCTGGTGGAAACCAGCAGGCCAGGCAGCATCTATAGGAAGAAGTACAGTCGACATCTTGGCCCGAAACGTCAACTGTACTTCTTTCTAATATGATAGATCATGCATTAGAGTTGTGGGGGTCGGTTCCAAAGGGCAAGTGTTTTGCAAAATGGTGGATGCATGGAATGCTCTGCCAGAGATGGTAGTGGAGCCAAATACAATAGAGGTGTGCAAAAGGTTTAAAAGGCATGGGTATGTGAGAAATAGAGGAATATGGATGTTATGTAGGCAAAAAGTGTCAGTTAGTTAGGCATTTAGTTACTAGTACAAATAGTTCAGCCTGACACTGTAGACCAATGGGCCTGCTCCTGTGTTGTACTGATCTACATGCTATGTTTCAAATGCACCTTAAATAAATGCAGCTTAAAAATAGATGTTCTTAATGATCTATTTCTTTTCCAAACTTTTGAAGGTTGCCTGAAACCTTTGGTAAGACCAGCTCCATTAAGCTGCTTTAAGATAGCAAACAAGGGATATTTCACAAGCATAGAAAATTCCATTTATATATCTAACGTGACCTAGCGCCCACAGCTTGGAGGGAGGGCTCTAACTTCTCCATGTGTTGACTTGTCTAGAGGCCAATCAATAAAATTGCCTTCCTCCTTTCCCTTGGTATCTGACCTTAAGGAGATGACCTAGAAATTCACCCTCACTTCAAAAGCACATGTTGAAAAAACATTGTGTTTGTCCTTTGCCGCTTTGTTGCTGGTGCATGGATTTTGTGCAGGCATGTAGCTGTTTAGTCATGGATACTGACTGATATAAAAAAGGTGCAGGGGTGCATAGCTGAGGGGTCAGACTACACACTGATACACTGCTGCAAAGATTTGTAGGTAAGGACCATCACCTCCGATTCTGCTGCAACTGGACACCGTGAAATAGCCTCTTTAAAACTTTATATGCATATTGTCTAAGGAGGAGACATGGATGCTATGGATATTTTGGAAGAAAAGTCAAAGTTGTGTTTATTGTTGTGTGCGTAAGTACACACATGCACAGGTACAGTGAGGAACTTAATTCCAGCAGTATCACAGGCACATAACATCAGAGGCACAACTTTCACCAGAAAGAAACATAAGTTATACAAAAAATGTAAAAAGAATATAATGAGAACAAAATAAATTATATTGTAGAGCAAAGTGGTCAAAATTGGCATAGTGTTCCTAAACAAAGGTAGTGATTAGGATTGTGCTAGTCGGTTCAAGAACTGAATGGTTGAAGGAAAATTGTTGTTCTTGAACCTGGTGGTGTAGGTATTCAAGATTCAAGATGCAAGTACATTTATTATCTAAGTATGTATAAATTATACACCTTGGATGTACTTGCTTACAGACAGCCACAAAGCAAGAAACCCGAAGAATCCAATTTTAAAAAGTAAGGCCATAACCACTGCACTGGACATGAGGGAAGAAAAAAACACACACACCTCGTGCGAACAATAGGAGCAAATGACAGCATTTGGAACCAGATTGAGTTCTTAAATCTGTTCCCTGGAGCAGCCGGAGTAGGCCCAACCCTAAATCTCAGTTCAGCATATTAGTGGGCCAAAAACTAAGTGAAACTCGCAGGGCTGACAGCCGCCAGGGTATTTTACAGCCTCGGTGCTTCCAGTCTAACTGGACTGGCGTCTAAATTGTCCAAGCACCGGGTAGTCCCCCACTCTAGGACCTGGATCCCAGCATAGCAACACGCTTGGGCTGCACAGAAGCCTTCAGGCCTGGGCATTGGGGATTTTTGATGATAGGAGAGGCAGTGCCTCACCTCAATATTACTGATGGCATATCATATAGTGAATGTAGATAAAGATGTATACTGATTGTATTTCCTGTATGTATGTATTATTATGAATAAACCATACTTTCAAACTAATCTATGATCATTTTGTTCACTTGTACATTTTGGGGGATTAAAACAAAACCATTGGGCAAAGTCACATCATAGCTGGAATTCTTGAGCTTATCAAGTGAATCAGTGCATAGTTTGCACATTCTCCTTTTCACTACGTGGGTATCGCTCAAGTGCTGCTGTTTCCTCGCAGGTCTCAAGACATTCAAGCTGGTAGGTTAATTGGTTACTCTAAATTGTCCTTAGTTAAGGAGGGTTATAGAAAAATTAGGGTGGAAAGGGGTGAGGGGCATATGAGAACTAGGTAACTGGAAGGATTTGATAGAAGTGCTTAGGAAGTTGTCATGGACTTGATGGACCAAATGTCCTTCTTCTCTGTTGTAAGGATATATATGATGAGATGCTATATACATTGAGACTTCCACTCCCCAGTAGATAATGAATGGTAACTTGATCTATCACCACAGATTTGAATCCACCTTTGTCTCCTGTACCAGACCCAAACTGCAACTAACAAAGGTTCATCACTTGAGTTCATGCAGAAGTGAGAGCTGCTCTGCTTCTGTTAGGAAATACATTTCTGTTTGTTGTGCACAAATTGTGATGTTTCAGTGATCCATTAGATCAAACATGAAACATGCATAGCACATGAGCAGACATTTGGGGTGGCGCAGTGATATAGCTTTCCATCATGTCTATGCCAACTGTTAAGAATCTATCTACACTAATCCAATTTCTCTATCTTGCAGCCTGGCAACTGAATCCCCACCCGAATTTTCGGGCATTATGGTTAATTTTGAGCAGCCAGTTTACCCAACCAGCCATCAGATGGGAGAAAACCAGACCATGTAGTAGAAACCAATCTCAAATTGTATTAACTGTGAATTCCACAATTTGACCCTCTTCAATCAAATAATAATTTGCAAAAGTTTAAAACCTGCAGCTTGAAACCATTCACAATCATTTTCAGAAAGGTCATTTGAACATAACTTGATCTTAATAAGAACATGAAAAATAGAAGCGGGACTAGGCCAACTGGCTTTCAAGTCTCCCCTGGTATTCAATCACCTCAGTGTCTGGCTTATCTCTGGCCTCTCCATCCAATCCTAATATTCACTGATAATCTAAAGCTGCAAAGATCCAAGGGCAGAATACACTCATGACTTTTTATTCAGGATTGAGTAAGAGACTTCTAAAGATCTTCCTTCTCCTCTCATTCCTAAATGGTTGATCTCTTATCCTGCTACAGATGTACTACAGAGAGAATTCTAACTGGCCGCTTCACCGTCTGGTATGGAGGTGGGTAGGCCTCTGCACAGGATCGAAGTAAGCTGCAGAGAGTTGTAAACTTAGTCAGTACCATCAGGGACATTGGCTTCTGTTGTATCCAGGGCATCTTCAAGGAGCAGTGCCTCAAAAAGGCAGCATCCATCATTAAGGATATGCACTCTTCTCATTGTTGCCATCAGGAAGGAGGTACATAAGCCTGAAAACAACCTGAACAATTCAGGAACAGCATCTTCCCCTCTGACGTCTGATTTCCGAATGGATATTGAACCCAGGAACATTACCTCACAGTTTTATCACTACATATTAGTGATAATATGTAGTGATAATATGTAATACATGTAATACAATGTATTACATTGTACTGCTGGCACAAAGTCCACAAATTTGACACCATATACTGGTGATATTAAATGTGATTCTGATAGTTCTACCCCACAGAATCTACTTATCCCCTCTTGAACAGCAACAAAGGCTTGAGAAATTAGTAAATAAAATTAAACATATGACTTTTAAATTTTTGTTAATCATGAAGAATAAGGATTTGTGTTAGATGCTATGATGAGTGTCGGTGATGTAGAGGGAGGGGGAGCTGCTGGTGTTATAAATGTTCTGAATCTTCCAGGATGGTTAAGCCATCACAGATTAACTTTTCTCATCCATTTCCAATTTTTAATAATGAATTGCACTGAAGTGTGAACCTGATTTTGCAAATAGGTTCCTAGCCATCAGTCTACATTAAAAATAATTGTCAAAATATTAAAGATCTTGTGTTATGTGTTTATTGCTTTGTCATTATGACAATAAGTTGGTTTCTTACGAGAAACAAATGAGTATTTGTGAAGCTGAGCCAAGCTTTATGCATTATTGTGAGTTTTAGACACAGTTGTCTGGCAGTCAAAGTCAGCCCAATATAGACTACTGCCAAATATATGATTCATAACTGTGCAATGATTTAAGAGGTCACAATACACCTCCTGAAACACTGCCTCATTTCTCATCCTTTCCACTCTGAAGAAAGAATGAAATATAAACTATAAAAAGAATACTCATCTGAAATTATTTCTACAGCATAACTACCTTCTTCATAATCTGCCATTTGGAATAACATGGAGGATTTTACTTTAAAATTGTATTGCCATGTTTTTGAGCTTTTTAATTGTATCTCTGATTCCATGTTTTACTCTATCCCAAGTGCTGGCCTTATGTTGGAAGGTGCCTTGGGAAATAAACACTTGTCAGCTGTCAAACATTTATTAAACATTAAAAGAGAAAGCAAGGAAAATTAAATTGCTTTTTACAATAATAAAGCTAAACTAGCTCTTTGCATATGGTGACCCATAATAAACAGGTAACATGTTGTATGTTAAGCTTTGATGAAATTTCATTTCTCTCTTAATGATTGTCCTCTCTTTTAACTGCCACAGTAGTTTGCATTGATTAACTATTTTGAAAACTTTCAGACTTACTCACTAATATGCAAAAGGCTAATAAATCCCTTCAGGATACTGTCACTTGCAACCACATACTTGAACAGAAGTCACAGGACGGTTGTATTTCAGTTGAATGACTTTCACCCACCTCTTTGCACCCACTTCCCTGCCCACGAACCATCCATCTTACAACAAACCAATTATTACAAAAATATCCTAAGTTAGTTTGAGATACTCTTTTTTAACTATATTCGCCACATTGCAATTAATGAAGCCAATTAGAGAAAAATGTTTACTTTGGTCATAATATCTTTATTACCGTTTATGGTTTTCACCAACGAGAAGTATTGAGGAAAGGAAATAGTGCTGGAAAACAATAATTTAATTTATCTCTTTTTGTATTCTGTATTTCTCTGCTGCCCTTCTTCTTGTATGTCTCCTAAAGACACTACAGAGATAAAGATTGTCAGCTCAATCTACACGATCACTTCTGGTTTCCAATTACTGGTTAACACCTGAAAGGAGATGAAGCCCAATGAATTTCTCAGTTCTTGAAGGTTCAATCACCAAAGCCAAAGTTTGAATAAGCATTGCTACATCATCTGGGAAGTGCCATTTTAAGCACTTTAACTCTGCTCTTTAAAGGGCTGGAGTTACATTGCACTCTTTCCTTGAAGGAAGAGATGAGAGCTGCAGAGGAAATGAAGACACTGAAGTATCTACACGAAGGGTAGAGAGAGCTTCCCAGTGCAATCAGAATGTGTGGAGACAGTGGAGGTTGACCTGTAGCCTTAATGCTATGCAGTCAACTTCAAATCCTTCACTAACATCAAGATTGATTATAGACTAACAGGCACTGAGGTGCATAATGATAATTTTGGAAGCTGTACTTCATGGCAAATGTTCCCAAGCAGACCGTGGATGTAAAGGTAACTATCCTGCTGACTACCACATTGCTGTAGCTGGTGAGTTTATACAGCTGTTTTACATGTATCTACCTCTCACATACAAGGTTTGTTCTGTAGAAATAGCCTTGTTTTTAACTGAGAGAGGAGCTTCAGTTTCTATCATGAATTCTGTTTCCCTCCACACCTTTTAAACAGACCCAATAATTGAAAAAAGGATTGCTATTGAGTCACCTCCTTGTTGTGATCCTAAACATATGTCTCATCCTGCCATGGTGCTAATTTTGGATTTCCTGTTCCTGAAGTCAGATACAAGTGGTGCAATAATTTCCAATAACCAGTAACTGGAAACCAGAAGTGACCGTGTAGATTGGTCGGATAATTCTGGTCATTTTGGCTTTGGAGTTTCTATGAAAGGCCCTGAGGCTCATTTGTATGCCGCTTAAAGTTTTTCTCTAGGGAATAGTCTGACAGCCAATGAAATCTGTGCATTCTACCAGGAATTTTTTGCCTCTTTTCCCTAGAGTTTCCCTGGGGGAAAGTTGCCACGATCATCGCTCTGAGATCATAGCACTTACTGCTCTTGTGATACAGAGATATAGAGGTAAACTGATGTAATAGGTGTCTCCTGTGGTCTGAAAGCATGCAATGACGTGAAATGCTCATGTTGGGGGTGACTTTGTTTACTATGAGATGATTCAGATATTGTTCACAGGTAGCTCTGCAGCAGATGTCATAGTCCTCTGACAGCTACTTTCATGAAGTGGAGAAGGCAGAGAGAGAGCCCTTGGGACTGATGTGGAGTGTCTATAAATACAAGTCCTCAGGTAGTGAGCAATGGGAACTAAATGCCATGGATGTCATTACACCTTATGAACTCATTCACCTTCTAAACTACCTAGCTTATTTAGAAGATTGAATGAGATGCTCACCCCTACCACATTGTAGATTCTGCTGTCAACTCCAGCGGTTACCCAAAACAGTGGTGGGAAACTCCTCTAAATTGTACCAGCAGCAGAGGCTCACGAAACCCACTGATACTTGGAGAAGTTTATAAATAGAAGGCAATGTTTTCACCAAAGATAAAGCTGGCAGGCATGTGTGCAGTGTAAGACTCCCACGAGGAGGATGAGTGAAGGACACCCCGTGAGAGGAGTCTGCTCAGAATGTTATACTGACATCACTGATACATAATGTTGATCGTTAAATGAGTGGCACGCATATAGAAGAAAATTCCAGTTAGGTTTTTGTGTCAAAGTGCTGTGAAGGGGAACAAAAGACTGTCATAAGAACAAAAAATGCTCAAAACACTCAGCAGGTAATGAATCATCTGTGGAAAGAAGAGCAGTTAATGTTTTAGGTATCCTCAGAACTGGGAGAGAGAGAAACCAGTTAGTTTCTAGTTGTTTGGTGACTTGCTTCCCTCTCTCACAGTTCTGAATAAAGGGTCATAGGCCAGAAACATTAAGGAGAAATTTGGAAGGAACTTGGGAGGAAGGTTTTTTCACCCAGAGGGTGGTCGGTATTGGAATGAACTGCTAGAGGAAGTGGTTGAGGCAGGTATCTTAAGAACCTTTAAAAGCTACTTGGAAAGTACATAAATAGGAAAGGTTTAGAGAGATTTGGGCCAAATGCAGACAAAAGTGATTAGCTTAGATGGGAATCTTGGACCAGTTCGGCTGAAAGGCCTTTTTCTGTGTGACATGAATTTGCGACTCTATTACAGGTGTCGCATTCTTTGACATGTAGTAGAACCAATCGGACCCTGGGCCAGGAGTTCAGAGTCAGATTATAATAGTTATTAATAATATATCTTTTTTTTTATAATTCCAGTTCTCTTTTACTCTGTGAAGTGCAACAGGTAGTGCAAGAATTTTTTTCCCCAATCTATTTGAATAAAAGAAAGCTTTCCAGACAAATGCTTTACTTTTTTCCATACGTTATCAGTGTATGGATTACTTATTTCAAGTTATTAAAAGGAATGATCAAACAATGATCTTCGTGCTGTTTACCATGATCTTCACAAGGGGATACACCACATGGCTGGTAATGATCTTTACTGCTATGCTACGGTTGTGAGTGTTTGTGTGTGATTAGGCCTGTTCAGCTGACTCTATCAGCCACTGGAACATCATCTGGCGCAGGAACAGCTGTTTAAGCTCAAAGCAGACAGACAGAGATTTCATTGTTACATCATCTCCCAAAGCTTGAGAAAAACAAGTATAGCCCAGGGACCTCTGACTCTACCTCCCATCCCTCTCCCATTCTTCCCTACTGAAACAATTTATTTTGCATGGTATAATAGATGGCTAGCTCGGATGGTATATAGCGGAGATTTAATTAGGAAAGATCTGCAGGAAGAGAAGGCAGTGTATTTTTCATATTTGTCGGGTGCAAAGTCAGCTCAATGGGCTGAGAGTGTCATCATTTGGGAATTGTAGGGGTCATACATGAATTGCAGTGGGATGGTCCCAAGGCAGAAACAGCCGGCGTGAGTTTGCCGGACAAAGCTGGCCCTTGTCTGGCCTTAAGTTGCCAATCATGATCCGAGCCCGAGTCGCATGTGTGGGAAGTGGCAGTGTGCCCTGCTGGCATGGTATTGGGATTTTTCTTGGGAAGATCAGAGCAAAGTAGAGAGAGCCTTTCATAGTATGCAACACCTGGCCTCGGAATGAGTGCCAACACTTGTTGCCTGAAATGGAAAGTTCCATTCTCCAATCCGTTCATTGATGAGCACTAAATTTTCATACACAACATAGGCATTGCATGATTGGAATTCTGGGTGAGGATAGAACTTGGAATATGTAAAGGTCACAGCCTGGAGTTTCAGTTGCTGTCAGAAACCTGCTAGGGATTTGCAAAAGTATAAATGATGTTGATTCACAAAATAAGGATTTTTTTAAACTAAAGAAAATAATTATTTTCCCTTATGTTGTAAGAACTTGCACAAAGCTTACACAACTAGTTGGTTTTACATCTGGGCCACTTTTAGACCATCATCACTTTTGTGGATTATTCATTATTTCACAGGTTTTGGTTAGTGCTTTTCGCTTTCAAGGTTCATCTTTGCCTCAATCCTCTTGACCAATATATTCCTGGAGAAGACATCAAGTTCTATTCAGCTTTTCTTTGTATCTCCTATCCTCTTACCCCAGCAAGTAAGTTGGTAACCATTCATCATGTCTCCCCTGCAACAGCAAGGTTTTTTAGAATACAAGCACTGGTGCTCCATTGCTTTTCAGACACATAAGAGATGACGGTAGCATCTCATGATCATCCTCACAGAATTAGTCCCGACATTGTTGATTGTCGATCAATTTCAAGATCAGATACAAAGAGCACCATTAGCTGAGGCTTAAAAAAATGAAGCTGAGGGAAACAGAGGTACCAAGGGAGAATGATCACATGATTGGCTATCTCAGGGAGGACCAGGACACAAATCTGGATGCTTCAAACCTTGTGTACATCTTGCTTCCATGCTGGATACAGATTTCTTCAGTTAATTCATATAATAAAGCTGGCTTTACCGTTTACCAGCTGATTCTTTGTGAGAACAACCACTGTCGTTCCCTGTAGATAAGATAAAGAAGGCAAACGGGGAGCAGTGTGGTGCTTCACATCTCTTCATCATCCGTTTAATCTCAATGATTAGTAAAGGAAATATTCCAGGGCTGGTGGAACATATCGTTCTGAGACAGAGGAAAGGAAAGGGTTGAAAGCCTGTCAGCAGGAGTGAAGCTGTTAATGCTAGTTTGGGGAGACAATCTCCCTCCCTCACGTAACTGTTTGTGATGAATTATGTGAGGAAGAACAAGCTTGAGCTTTAAAATGTTCATGTTAATTTGTTCAAAGAGGATCTGGAACTCTTATCTTCATCCTAAATGTTCTGTGATCATGTTTAAAATCACACAGAAGACAACCTAGTACCGGACAAAAGTCAGACTCTGTTCCAGGCTAATTTTCACACATGCATATCTATCAGCAGACAATATCATCTGGCATATGAAGTGGTGGGCCACTTAACCTCAGAGGAATCTTTGACAGTCCAGATGACATTCCTATGCTACTGGGTAATGTTGATCATCTAGTAAGATGGGCTAAACAAGGGCAAACAGAATTTATAATAGTGGTAAGATGATGCATATTAGGAAGACTAATGAGGGTATGATAGAGCCCTAGGGAGTACTTAGGAACACAGGAATTTTGCTATAAAAGTCCAAGGACTCCTGAAGATATCAGCATGACAAAGGTATTTGGGGATTTTGCCTTCATTAGCAGGACCACAGAATGTAAGTTCATTGATGTCTCTCTGGTTCTGTAGAGAAGATATGGCAGGCACCAAGATATTCTGTACCTGAGAACTGGGCACTGTGGTCCAGTCCAGGTGCATCTGCTCCAGCTCTCACTCACCACTGAGTCCAGAACTGGTGTCGGACTGCACTGAGCAAAGGAGGTGGATTCAGCTTTTTGCCGGCCCTTCAGTGCTGTCTTTGTGGAGTTTGCACATTCTTTCTGCCACTTTCAACCACAGGAGCTCCAGTTTCTTCCACACCTCAAAGACGTGCAGATTGGTAGAGTGCAAGTAACTCCAGAATATTGCGGAATAGTCAAATCTGCGGTGTGTGGATGCAGCCGCAGGAGGAATAGAATGGGAGTGTTGTAAGATTAACATGTGTCTTGAATGGTTGGTATGGGCTTGGTTGGACAAAGGACCTGATTCGTCTTGGATGTCACAGTCTAGTATGGAAACATCAATGCTCTTGAATGGAATAGCCTACAAAAGTAGTGGATACAGTCCTGTCCATCATGGGTAAACGCTTCCACCACTGAGCACATCTACAAGGACGCAGCCGCAAAGAAGCAGCGTCCATCATCAAGGACGCCCACCATCCAGGCCATGCTCTTTTCTTGCTGTTGCAATTGGGAAGGTACAGGAGCCTCAGGACCTACACCACCAGGTTCAGGAATAGTTATTACCCCTGAACCAACAGGCTCTTGAATCTGAGGGGATAACTACACTCAACTTCACTATCCCAACACTGAACTGGTTCCACAATCTATGGACTCATTATTAAGTACTATACAACTTATGTTCTCAGTATTTATTGCTGATATATTTATTATAGATTTTTTACTCTTCTTGTATTTACACATTGTTTTTTTTTGTCTGAATTTGTTTTGAATGGATTTTCATTGATTTTATTTTTTTCTTTGCATTTACTCTGAATACCCACAAGAAAATGAATCTCAGGGTAGCATATGGTGACATATATGTACTTTGATAATTTACTTTGAACTTTGAACTTTGATGTCTCTGTAACTCAATACTCCAGCCTCAGCACAGCACTATTTATTTGAATGAAGTCACTGACCTTCTCTATGTGATTCATTTCCTTCATTTCACTTAAAGTAACATTGATATTTGTATTAATTTGCGGGAGTGAATGTATTTTTAAATGAATGTATTCTTTTAGTTGCCATTTTTGCGTTAATTACTTTTAAACAGTGTCTGAAAGCCACTGATCATGTAGGAATGTTACGACTTGCAGAAGAACTGCAAACGTGCAGTTGACCAGATGTTGGAAGCTACACAGTGTCTGTGGGGATCCCGTGAGAGGCCACTCTGAGGCACTGACTGATCTTGCACAATTCAACCCTTTGTTTTTCAATTCACAGACACCACATATTAAAAATGTCATAAACTGATAGAAGATGTAAAACTTAGCGATACTGTTTTTTAAAAAAGATGTTACACGATAAAATATTGAACAAAATTCAAAACTACTGTAAAAGATGGAGCTTCCATTCTCTTTTACTGATTTTTGCGCTAGTCCTGTTACCTCCATTCAAATGAACAGGTTCACCTCTCAGTGCAAACACTAGATAGTCCTGGCAGTACAAAGCTGTGAAATCTCCAAAGCTAGACCACTGACTTTGGTGACACAAAATATTTATCATCTGTTAAGGAGCTGGTAACATTCCCAGCTAAGTACGGCAGGTATCATTCCTCTGTACCTTAGTCAAAGATCCCCATCCAGCAGATCATGCAAAGGAAACTGCACCAGTTCGCTTGTGAAGGCCAAGAAGCTGCAGACACTGAAAGTCCGAAGGAAAGGCCGAAAATGTCAGAAACACTTAGCACATCAGGCAGCCTCTGGGGAGGGAGAAACAGAGTCAAAGACCTTTCAGTTCTGTTTGTTTGTGTTTTCATTCTCCAATCAGACAGTTTGAATCTTTTCCCCAGGCTAAAAGGACAAGCGTCAGAGGACATGCTTTTGAGGTTAGAAGGAGGAAGTTTAAGTGTGATGTGAGAGGCAAGCGTTTTGATGCAGTGAGTTGTAGGAGCCTAGGATAGGTTAGAGCAGTGGATGCAGCCAGTCTGGCGGTGCACAGGAGGCTTTTAGGCAAACACATCAATATGAAGAGAATGGAAGGATATGGATGATACATAGGAGAGGGACATTTAGTATACTTTAGCATCAAGATCATGGGCCAAATGGCCTGTCGGGGGCTATACTATGTTCTATCTTCCAACATTTCATAGGTTTTGTTCATTTACTCTCCTTCTATTAACTCCTCAACCAGATGATGCTACAGTCTACCCCCACATTAACCTCAATCTCACCCTGTCAAGACTATTCCTCATGCCCCAACAGTTCCTCTCCACCCTCCTCTACAACATAAAGCTAACCTATCCTCTGACTTTCTCAGTTCTGGTGAAGGGTCCTCAACTTGAAAAAGCAACTGCTCCTCTTTCCATAGTTCCCTCCTAATCTACTAAGCGTTTTGTGCCAGTATTGGCTGGCTTAAGTATCCATCATACACATTTATGTAGTGTAGTACTGGCTTTATTGAAAGCTGTCTTCTATTTAACAGTCCCACAGCAATGTTGCAAATTGTTTCTGTGACCTGGATATTCCTACATTTCTTTATTGTTTTCACTAGTTTGTTTCCAGGTTCCCTGGGCAGCTAACAATACAATTTATACTTCTTTTGTGTCATGAGGACACTGTTAAGAAATGCCAAGGGTCTCAGAAGAGGGTTTGTGGAAGACAAAGAATATCCAGAGGTAAATAAGATAGATCAAATTTGGCAATGACTGGAAGATGCAAAGCCAGGTTAAAAAATAGATTGAACTACATATCATTTAGGCTGGAAAATATACAACATGTTAGAACTGCTAGACTTCAGATGAAACCTGCGTGATTTTGAATGCAAACTGATGGAATTGCAGCAAAGTTTATGAAAGACCAAATTCATCTTATTCTGATCAAGTTACACATATCTGCAGGGAAGCACAAGTCAATGGCTCCTTTTGCTTTTATAATTCTGCACAGCCTCTCATCTACTACATTTGGGCTGCCCGTGTCCTAACTCTCAAGGTTCAGTTAACCTATCGCTCCATCACTCTATAATGTTACTTTATCATCTAGCCTAGCACAGGCCCAATTTTAAATCCTCATCCATCCTTTCAGATTCCTTCATGGCCTCTCTTCTCCCTTGTTATATTCCCCATGTGGCTGGCTATATACCTGTCTATCAATCTAACCCTTGGCCTCCAAGTCTATTCTATAAATGTTTGATTGGTGGATAGGATGCCGGTCAAGGCCACGGCTTTGTTTCAGACATCGATGGAGCTACACAACTCTGCTGCAGGCTTGTGCCTCATTTGGTAGAATAGTTTGGGGGATCATGAGTAAAGCCCCTTGTTGCAGGATGCCCTGCCACTGACCTGTCCTGGTTTCCATTGCAGTTACATGGCTGAGTTCCTGATTAATCATCTCCCATAGGGAAATTAAATCTATACATTGATTAAATGCTAGTTTGATTTATTGTTATAGGTAATGGTACACTGAAAACTGCTTTGTTTGCCATCCATACAGATCATTTCATCACATCAGACCATTGAGGTATTACAAGGGAAAAACAATGACAAAATGTGGAATATAATTTTAGAGTTACAGATTGTTAATACAGATGGCAGACAACTACCGATCCCTGTGGCACACCAGTAGTCACAGGCCTCCAGTCAGAGAGGCAACCATCTACTACCACTCTCTAGCTTCTTCCTCAAAGCCAATGCCTAATCCAATTTACTACCTCATCTAGAAAGCCAAGTGACTAAACCTTCTTGACCAGCCTCCCTTGCGGGTCCTTATCAAAGGCCTTGCTAAAATCCTTGTAGGCAAAATCCACTGCCTTGCCTTCATCAACTTTCCTGGTAACTTCTTTGAAAAAAATTATTAGGCACGACTTACCATGCATAAAGCTGACTATCTAATCAGTCCCTGTCTATCCAGATACTTATATATCCTGTCCCTTAGAATACCTTCCAATAACTTTACCACTGTCAATATCAGGCTTACCAGCCTATGATTTCCTGGCTTATTCTTAGAGCCTATCCTAAACAATGGAACAAGATTAGCTCTCCTCCAATCATCTGACACTTCACCCATGGCTAAAGGTATTTTAAGTATCTCTGCTAGGGCCCCTGCAATTCCTGGACTAGCCTCCCATGGGGTCTGAGGGAACACCTTGTCAGGACCAAGGGATTTACCAACCCTAAATTGCCCCAAGACAGCAAACACCTCTTTCTCTATAAAATGGATAGGGTCCATGATCTCACAGCTGCATTGCCTCTATAGACTTTGTGTCCACCTCCCAAGTAAATACAGATGCAAAAAATCCATTTTAACATCTCCCCCATTTCTTCCAGCTCCACACTCTGATCTTCCAGTGGACCAGTTTTGTGCCTTTCAATCCTTTTGCTCTTAACATACGTATCAGTAAAAGCCCTTAGGATTCTCCCTCACCTCGTCTGCAGGAGAAACCTCATATCTTCTTTTAGTCATCCTGATTTCTTCCTTAAGTGTTCTCTTGCATTTCTCATACTCCTCAAGTACCTCATTTGTTCCTGCCTACCTATATCTGCTATGAACTTCCTTCTTTTCCTTAAAAAAGGCATCAATATTTCTCTAAAACCAAGATTCCGTGAGCCTATTGTCCTTATCTTTTATTCTGACAAGAATATATCATTTCTGTACTCTCAAAATTTCACTTTTGAATGCCTCTCACTTACCAAGTGCACCTTTGCCAGAAAACAACCTATCCCAGTCACATTTGCCTGATCCTTTCTGATACCATCAAAATTGACGTTTCTCCAATTTGGATTCTCAACCTGAGAGCTATGTCTATCCTTTTCCATAATTACCTTGAAAATAACGGCATTGTGATCACTAGATGCAAAGTGTTCTGCTGCACAAACGTCTGTCACCTGCCCTGTCTCATTCCCTGACAGAAGATCTAGTATCACACTCTCTCTAGTTGGGACTTCTGTGTGCTGATTGAGGAAACTTTCCTGAACACATTTGACAAAATCTTTCCCGTTCAGCCGTTCTACAGAACGGGAGTCTCATTCAATATGTGGGAAGTTAAAATCACTTACTATCACGGAGTGGCATCTGCACTGGACATTGTGGCGAGTGTTCCTGGGTTTGAGTCTCGCCAGCTTCTTGCACGCTTTCTGTTGGTGCTGGGTTGAGTGTCAAGCTAGCCACTGAGCCATATTAAAAAAAAAACAAGGGAGAAGATGCTAAAGAAACAACAAGGTTGCCACCCGTTGTGACACAAGGTGCAAAGAGGAACAACTTACCTTTCTTATTCCTCAGTTCTACCTATAAAGCCTCACTAGCCGCGTTCTTCAGTCTGTCCTGCTGAGCATCGATATGCCATATTCCCAGACTAGTAATATGCCACCCCTCCCCCTTTAATTGCTCCCACTCTATTGTGTCTAAAATAACAGAACTCCAGAACATTTGCCAGTCCTGCTCACCTGCAACCAAGTCTCACTAATGACTACAATGTCATAGTTCCACGTGCTGATCCATGTCCTAAGCTCATCTGCCTTTCCAACAGTATGCCTTGCACTGAAGTATACACAGCTCAGAACGTTAGTCTCACCACGCTGAACTTTTTGATTCCTGACCTTGTATGTAGGCGTAACAACATCTTTCTCCACAACCACACTACAATCTGTTCTGGCGGTCTGGTTCCTATCCTCCTGCAACTCGAATTTAAACACCACCTCCCCCCTCCCCCAATTCATTCATTCATGCTGAGTGACTATTGTGAATTCCTTCTTGAACCTTTTTCCCCACAAAGTACCTCATCAATCATAAAATTACAACACAGGGGACCAGAATGCCATCTCCTCAAACGAGCACATAGAGGATAATCCTATTCACTGTACTGTATGCCTTCATAATTCATTCATTTCAAATCATCTAAGTGCCTTGCAACTGAGCTAAAACTTTCCACGTTAAGTGCACACATGGTAATGGATTCGGCGTTTGAAAAATGCTTTGGATGAAAACAGCTCTTCTCAGCTCCTTCACATTCGCTGTGTGCATTTCTGGTCACCACATAACGGGAAGGACGTAGAGGCTTTGAAGTGGGTGCAGAAGAGGTTTACCAGGATGCTGCCTGGATTTGAAGGCATGTGCTACAGTGCAAGGAAGAGATGAGTTGTTTTTTCTCCCTTCTGGTGTAGTAGAGGCCGAGGAAAGACCTGACAGAAGATTTGTAAGAATATGAAAGGCTTAGAAATAGTAGACAGCCGGTATGTTTTCTCCAGAGCATTGCAGGCTAAAGAGCAACCTATTCGAAGTGTACAAAATTATGAGGGGCATTATATAGTAGATAGTCAGAGCTTTATTCTCCAAGGGTGAAAATGTCAAATAAAAGAGGGCTTAGATTTAATGTGAGAAGGGGGAAGTTTAAAGGAGATTTATGAAGCAAGTTTTTTTTTTCCCATAGGATATAATAGTTCTGTCTCAGAGGTGCTCCCAGCTGAAGTCATGAACCAAATATTACAGCAACATTTTTGAGGCATTTAGGCAAACACGTGAACAGGCAGGCAATGAGAAGATAAAGATCATCTGCAGACAGATGGGATTAGTTTAGATTGGCATTATGGTCAGGACAGAGAGTATGGGCTGAAGGACTTGTTCCTGTGCTGTACTGTTCCATGTTCTACGTTCTAATGATAATCCTGAGTCTGGGTGAACTGTTCCTGATGCACAAGACAGTGGAAATGATTTCACAGTGATTGGTTTCTCAAAGCCTTGCATACTTTTGATGCTCTTTAACTGTGACAAAAACTCCAGGTTATTTAAGCTTCAACCAGTATTTAATTCCTGGTATTTATGTATCATCACTGTACTGTTAAGAAAATAATCAAAATTAACTCTATCGAGACCTGATGCACCCAAAACGTCATTGATTTCTTTCTCCCCACATACGCTGCTCGACCTGCTGTGTTCCTCCAGTAGACTACTTGTTGCTCCAGGTTTAGCATCTGCCATTTCTACAGATTTGTGTCTCCACAAATTTGTCCTCTCCTTCTTCTAAGGCAGTCCATCAGGATCAAGGCTGACCTGCTTCCAGTCCTGCTCTATGAGTTCTGAGGTGACTGATGAGAATGGTATAGGACCTGGGAGATGGGCGGATTGTTTGTGAGGCTATGTGAGGCTTTATTTGCTTACATTGTACTTCTCTGTGCTCTGTGCTCTGGACATGTGGAGCTGAGGTTCTCACTACCAACCTGAATGGTCCTCCTCCACTTTGAGTAGCTATGGGCTAAGGGTTCTAAGGAACTGGTGGAAATGCTGCATTTTGAGAATACAGTTACTCTCCAGCTTATGAATGGATTATAAATACACACAAGTGTTTGGGAAACCAGTGGATGGGTTTGCCATCTGCTGTGGGGCTGCAGGCCACTCTTCTTGATACTAGTTGGAAGTTCACCACGTTGAACCCAAGGAGAATACATTCTAGTTAACATGTTAATGTCCTTTTTTTGAATTCTTCAGTAAAATTTTTCAAAAGAATATTGTTATTAGCCTCAGATGTAAGGCACTGGGCTAAATTAGTTATCAGCTTTATTATTAAGATTGGCAAAACAAGATCAAAAATGCTTCTTCAGGCTATTTATTCCTTTGGTGTTGAGTTTGCTGAGCACAAAGTTCCAAACTCAAATGAAGATCTTAAGCCCTATCCGAGGTAGGTAGCTACTCTCACTAAACTGAGCTTATTCGGTAGCCACCTATTCTTCAAAGGCTAGATCACTTCCCTGTTTATCCTACACAGCTGCCAATATCCACTGTTTGACTAGTGGATCCTCCACCCCCTCCACCTCCCTATCAAGGAGAAGACATTTCCAGGTAACAAAGTAGTTTAAACATAGTTCATTTATTTCATTTCTATAGGCTAAAAAAACATAAATTGTAGATGATCAAGTCGTCCATTGCAGAAATGAAAGGCAGAGTTCGCCCTGTCTTAGTTTTCATTCGTCTTGTTCTTTAACATGTCTGTCTGTTTTTTTACATTTATGCTGGTCTTTTTTTTATTGCCACTTGGGTGACTTCACACATGTGATTTTTTTTTCAGATACCTTTTCACACAGATGCTCTAAAAGCTTCTGGGGACAGAGTTCCCAAACAATAAATAATCTGCAGGCAGATTATTGCCTGCGATTTACATTAAGAACTGAAAATAGGTTCCCATTTACGACAAGAAGGTGAACAAAGAATATTGGTTAGAAGTTTAACTTAATCAAAACAACACTTTGATCTCCAGAAGTGTCAACTGCTGTATTAGAAAGCTGAGATTGTCAAAAAGCTCCCCCCCACCCCCCACCCAGCCCTAAACAGTGATTATCCATCACATGAGAACTCATTTCAGGTTACAGTCAGTTCTTGGGAATGGAGAACTGCTGCAGCTTGAGAAGGACCTGAATCCTTGAATCTTTTCTTCCCTAAATCAGGGAATAATCTTCCACAACAGAGCTCAGAGGTCATGAGGCCTTACTTGTATGAGTGTTGACCTGGGAGAGGTCACTGACATTAATTCACTTGTCCTTCAAGGTGGATTGAAGAGCTTGTGAAAACTCTAGTGGCCTTGTGTGCCTACTGTAGGTACTCCAGCACTCCGAAGCAAACACAAGGGCAGTGATAACCTTAATTCATCGGACAATGAGTTTGGTGCCAGGTTTGAGCTCTTGGTATTCAGAGGCATCTTGACTCATTTGACCAATGGCTGTGCTGGCACACTGCTGGGGTGTTGTATTTAATCAGCCTGCAGTTACTGAGAAGTAACTCCCCAGATATGAGGAATTAGTGCCGATTTCCTTCACCTTGATATTCCCACGGTACTAACTCACCCAGCTTTAATTGTCATTGGACAATGTTAGACAATGGTCACAGGTTAGTAGAGGACCTTTCTCTTGCATTTAGCATCATAGATTAAGTTGCATTGAAATAATTATTAAATCAGTGCTGACCATCCATCTCTCATGAGTATTAACTCTATACTAATCCCATTTTATTCAACTCTGAATTCTACCACTTATCTGCACAATAGGGGATATTTTACAAAGGCCAATTAAACTACCCTGGGATGTGGGAGAAAACTGGAGTACACAGTTATAGAGAGAATATGCACTCTCCACACGGACAGCACTAAAGTTTAGGACTGGACCCAGGTCACTGAAACTGGGGAAAGCAGCTTTTCCAGCTACATCACTGTGCTGTTCCTGTGTAATTGCTGAATAAGGTCCATTTTCCAACATCTTTCAGTGACCTGATCATGCACAAGCACAAGTGCCATTAGTTTCCTTCACCCCAACTACTGAGATTGGATTCTACAGTGCTCTAGATACTACAGGCTCCCAACAGTTCTGTAGATCAGCTGGAAGCTTGTTAAAGGTGAGGTGCAACATTGCACTGAGAATGAGTGACAGAAATGTCAGGGCAACGGTAGCTTTACTTGATACGGTCCTCACTGTGATTTGCTCTATTGTCGACTGCTAGTTAAGATCATGACTAATGCCATCATGAAGCACATCTAAGATGAAGACAAATTTCTCCAGGCAGCCAGATTTGTGGAGAGTGTTCAGTGATCATTCCGAACTGATGGAGACAAAAATATCAGGGAGGTCAAGAATAGCTACGTTCATTCCATTACGTTCATTACTTAGCTCCTTGTGTGTCACTTGGAATTTCAACTGTGCATTTAGATAGGCAATAAAATATTCCAAATATATCCCAACTTGGGTCTTGTACAACTGCAATTATAGGTCCTTGCTTTTCTACTCAATGCTTCTCTTTGATTAGTCAGGGCATGAAAGGATAAGGGGCGAAGGCAGGAGATTTGGATTAGAGGGAGAATGGGTCAACCATGATGAAATCGTGCAGTAGACTCGAAGGGCCAACTAGCCTAGTTATGCTCCTATATCTTATGGTCTTATGGTCTTTCTGATTGCTTGAAGCCTGTTCACTATTGCATGGTACTTTCTACCTTCAATCCCACACTTTAACATCTGTATAGCCACATCTCCAGACCTCAGTTTTTCTCCTTCCTTCCTGCACAACACATTGCCATTTGAAATGTAGCCACTGCTGTACAGAGAGAAAAATGTGCATGTATTAAATGATGTCACCTTACCTGTGGTTAAGATTTTAACTGCTTAGAGCGAAACAGAACCAGCATACTGGATTAACTATGTGTAAAATCTCATCACCATCAATTAAGTTTAAACCAGATAATTAGCAGATATTATTATTCAATTATTGTCAACATTTTAAGTGCACTCGCTGGTTCACCTGGATATGGTTGCTCAGTGGGCTGTTTGCAACATGTTAAGATTGTATTTCTTAATTATGGAGCAGTGTGGGAAATTCAACTGAAGCAATTTAACCAAAGTAAACAAACCTCTGCTGGTAGATTCAGTAGCACGAGTCTTCACCATCCAGTTAGTACATAAAACATGCTAATAGTACACAAGAGCTAAAAGATACTGGAAATGTGAAGTAAAGGCAGAAAATGCTGGAGATACTCAATAAGTTGGACAGCATCCGAGTACAAAGTACATTTTTATTATAAACATATAAGACGGTGCAAAGTCAAGAATAATAATAAATAAATACATAAATAAGTAAGCAATAAATGTCAAGAAAGTGAGATGAAGAGTCCTTGAAAGTCAGTCCATAGGTTATAGGAACAGTTCAGTGTTGGGGTGAGTAAAGTTGAGTGAATTTGCCCCCTCTGGTTCAAGAGCCTAATGGTTGAGGGGTAATAACTGTTCCTGAAACTGATGGTGTGGGTCCTGAGAATCCTGTGCCTCTTTTGTGATGGCGACAGAGAGAAGATGATGGGGATCCTTGATCATGGATGCTGCTTTGCTGCGACAGTTCTCCATGTAAAGTTGTATCAACTACATTTTGTAGGATTTTCCATTCAAAGACATTGCTGTTTCCATAACAGGCCATGATCCAACCAGTCAGTATTCTCTTCATCACACCTCTATAGAAGTTTGGCAACATGCTTGACCCAGGACAGATCCTCTAACATGATAAAACCAAAGAATTTAAAGTTGCTGTTCTTCTCCATCTTTGAACCTCCGATGAGAACTCATGGTCTTCCAGTTTCCTCCTCCTGTCGTCAATAATCAGCTTCTTGATCTTGCTGATATTGAGTGAGATGTTGTTGTGGCACTACTCAGGCAGATTTTCAATCTCCCTCCTATATGATGAATCATCACCATCTTTGATTCAGCCACTGAAGGTGCTGTTGTCAGCAAACTTAAATACGGCATTGGAGCTCCGCATAACTGTAAAGCGAGTAGAGCAGGGGGTTGAGCACACGGCCTTGCGGTGCACCTGTGCTGACGGAGACCGTGGAAGAGATGTCGTTGCCAATCCGAACTGACTGGGGTCTGCAAGTGAGGAAATTGAGGCTCCAATTGCACAAGGAGGCATTGAAGCCTAGGTCTCGCAACTTATTGATTAGTTTGGAGGGGACGATACTATTGAATGCCGAGCTGTAGTCAATAAAGAGCATCTTGATGTGTGCAGCCTCATTGTACAGGTGTTCTAGTGTTGAGCAAAGAGCCAATGAAATGGCATCTGCTATTGACTTGTTGCTCAGGCAGGTAAATTAGAGTGGATCGAAGTCACATCTCAGGCAGGTGCTGATATGTTGCAAAACCAAGATGAAAGAGAGAGAAAGAGTTACTGCTTCAGATCAACAAGATATTAACTGGACAATGGTGGTATATCTAAATAATTCCACGACCAGCCCAGACTTTTAGAACAGTGAGTTTCATTAACATACAGTAGATATTTGTTCAGAACAGGTAATTCAGGTAGTGATGAGAAATTTTAACATACTTTGAGTGAAACACTGCAGTGAAACTTTCTACAGTGTATAACACACACAAAATGCTGGTGGAACACAGCAGGCCAGGCAGCATCTATAAGGAGAAGCACTGTTGACGTTTCGGGCCGAGACCCTTCGTCAGGACTTAGGACGTCAGGAGTCTAAAATGCACAAAAATGTCAAAACCCAAAACAGAAAAATCTGGAAACACCGAGCGGGGTATTCAGTGAAGAGAACAGGCACTTGAAGATTAGGTCACAGTTTTCTTTAAGTATCGAGAGGCAAGGGGTTGTGCTAATTGAATTACAGAAAGGTAACATAGAAAGAGAAATTAAATAAAGTAAGAAATGGGCCATCTCTGTGTACTGATCATCTCAGTCAATAGTAGACAGATTGTTGATGGAAGAGAAGATATATACCATTTGCAAAAGAGCAGGAAGCTTACTCAGATTTTTTTCTTTTGAGGATTAATATTTTGTTAGCACCTCCTTCCTCAGTCTCAAACCTAATCATTCTCCAGCTTTATCCTTGGGATCTATGTAGACATGTCTTTAAATCCTGCACATGGTCTAAAAACTGGGCATAAATTCAGACACAATATAGATCTGTAATGCTTCTTCACACCAGTGTTAAATGCATTGTACAAACCACTCCTCACTTTCTCCGGAGTTCTCACTGCCATTGATCTGATTTAGACTGTGACTGTGTGAAATAAGCTTGTCTGTGGTTGAGAGATGACAAGTCCTTCAACTTGATTATTTTGGTTTTGCTGTCATTAGAGACAATTTAGACAGTTAAAGAGTTTATAAACACATATTTCATTTTTTTTTCCAAGCTCATTTTTCTGTGGTATTTGGAAACTAGGTAATGATGTTATCTTCCATAGCGAAGTCCTTCAATGTGGGGCCTATGTTTCAGGATTGTAATTGGACGCGAATCAAGTTATTTTTTTAAGAAATTTTTAAAAATTGAGATACAGTGTGGAATAAGCCCTTCGAGCCATTTCGAGCCATGCCACCCAGCAATCCCTTGATTTATTCCTTGCCTAATCACAGGACAATTTACAATGACTAATTAGCTTACCAACAGAGCACCCAGAGGAAACCCACACAGGGAGAACGCACAATCTCCTGACAGGCAGCAGTGGGAATTGAACCTGGGTTGCTGGTACGGTAAAGCACTACGCTACCGAGCCAGTCCAGTTAAAGGTACAGACTTTCAGACCACACGACTTTGTTTCAAATCACTTTCGCTCTGTTAAAGTAGAAAGAACGGGATCTGACATGCTTTGAATAATAGAGATAATAATAGAGTGAAATTAAATTAAGATGCTGAAACAAGAACAGAACATTCTGAAACACACAGCAGATCTTCCCATTCAAAAGAGAAAATGAATCAAACTTGACACTGCATCACAAGCACTCAAAACCCAAGGTTGAAACTGTGCAACTCACACAAAATGCTGGAGGAACTCAACAGGCCAGGCAGCATCTATGGAAAAGAGTACAGTCGACATTTCGAGCCGAGAACACTCAGCAGGACCAGAGGAAAAAAAGATGAGGAGTTGGAGTACAAAGGAGGGGAGGGAGAAACACAAGGTGACAGGTGAAACTGGGAGGGGGAGGGATGAAGTTAAGAGCTGGGAAGTTGATTGGTGAAAGAAATACTGGGCTGGAGAAGGGGGAATCTAATAGGAAAGGACAGAAGGCCATGGAAGAAACAAAAAGGGGGAGGAGGAGCACCAGCGGGAGGCAATGGGTAGGCAATGAGATAAGATGAGAGAGGGAATGGAGAGTAGTGAAGGGGGCATCATTACTGAAAGTTCGAGAAATCGATGTTCATGCCATCAGGTTGGAGACTACCTAGATGGAATATAAGGTGTTGCTCCTCCAACCTGAGTGTAGCCTCATCACGACAGTAGAGGAGGCCATGGATGGACACGTTGGAATGGGAATGGGAATAGGAAATGGGTGGCCACTGGGAGATTCCACTTTCTCGGATGGATGGAGCGTAGGTGTTCGACGAAGCGGTCACTCAATCTACATCAGGTCTCACCGATATACAAGAATCCACACCAGGAGCACTGGATTCAATAGATGACCCCAACAGACCCACAGGTGAAGTGTTGCCTCACCTGGAAGGACTGTTTGGGACCCTGAATGGTAGTGAGGGAGGAGGTGTAGCACTTGTTCTGCTTGCAAGGATAAATGCCTGGAGGGAGATCAGTGGGGACTCATACCAAACTGGACAAAGGAGTTACATGCGGGAAGCAGTAAGCGGTGGGGGAGGGAAAGATGTGATTGATGGTGTGACCCAAAAGTGTGTACAGTACTGTTCTGTTCCTTTTTTCTGGATTCCAGATTTAAGGGTCAGGAACAGGAGCTAGAGCTCATCATTGTTGCTTGCTCTGAAACCTGGACATTGCAATCCAAAAGTACAGTAGTGAAATACCTTCTCGAGGACAATTAAGCATGGACAGTACTAGCTGGCTTGCCAGTGATACCTAGATCCCTGCAAGCGAAGGAAGGATACCTTTTGTATTAGTTCAGTAAATCTGTCCCATCTATTCGAAGGGAATCACACTGGGAGTTGCTTTCTCAGGGCACTGGAATTGGATTGTCTTGAGATTGGGTGAACATGTAAGAGTTACTTGTCTAGGTTTTCCCAAGGGCTGTGTAACATCATCAACACAGACCGATCGCTTTACCTCATTCATTTTGATAATGCACTTTTAAGGTTTCCACAGACTAATGCAAAAAACATTTAGAAGCTAAATACAGCCATCAGTTGTACTTAACCGAGACAGAGCAAAGCAAATTTCAACTTATGAACCTTCAATATTAATAAAAAAGAAATGTTTTATTTTTTTCAACACCTTATATCTTTCAGTCACAAATGACTAGATTTTATCATTTTGCATGAAGACAGAACAGTATCCAGAACACTGGAATATTTGAAGCTCCATCACAACTCTCTCGCTCTGCTTTAAAAGGTCATTCAAAGGTCAGCAGCAATGTAATCTCCAGTACAACCTGGAGTCAGCTTTGAGTTGGGGCCACTTGTCTGTAGTGACTAGAGACATCTTATAGGAATGAAAATCCTTATGACCTGTTAGATAAGATGAACAAATATCTTGATGAGAAAAAAGGATTGCATCTAATTTTGCTTTGTTAGATCAGGGCTGCAGTAAGTGTGAACAGCAAAGAGATTGCTGCAGAAGTACTGCAAAATGGCTACAATCCAATATGAGACAGCACTCTGATGCATTGCATCCAGAAACTATCACCAAATGTTAAACCTGTGTGATTTTGTTTTCACAGAATTTGATTCATCATAGCTCCTGACACTGTGCAGGATTCAGCAAAGCTTTAAAGTAGCTGAGCAACTGAATAGCCAGTCTCCGTTTGGAATATTGTGTTCAGCCCTGGCAGACGCACTGCAATGAGGATGTGGTACCTTTAGAGAGAGTGCAGAAATGATCAACCAGGATGTTGCTTGGAATGGAGGGCTTTAAAGATTCAAAGAACATTTATTATTAAAGTACATATGCAGGATACAACCCTGAGATTCCTCTTCCCACAGAAGTTCCACAGAACCAACCAATTCTAAGAAAAACATCAAGCATCAAACACACCCTCTCATCTCCCCCCCCCCCCATGTGCAAAAAAAACACAGCGGCAACAAAAAAACAATCAAAAGCACAAAATATAAAACACCAAAGGCATATTTCAATACAGTTTTCTTGGATAGGCTCGGTTTATTCTCACTGGAATTTGGTAGGCTGAGGGGTAACCTTATAGAGGTTAATAAAATTAGGGTCGATAGTCAGAGTCTTTTTCCTCGGGTGGGGGAATCATAAACTTTAGGGCAGGCACTTAAAGTCAGAAGGGAGAAATTTAAAGGAGATCTGAAGGGCAATTTTTGCCACAGATGCGACCAGCATAGGAAATGGCAGAGGCAGATAAAATTCCAATATTTGAAAAGCATTTGGGAAGATAATTGAACAGTAAAGTTATAGAGGAATAGGTGCTATTGCAGGCTAATGAAATTAGGCTTCACGGTCAGCATGGATGAGTTGGGCTGAAGGGCCTGTTATACAATTCCATGACTCTATAAACACTCCCTCATTGCAACCAGGCAGCAGCGACACATTATGCAGTGTCATGGAGGAGAGGGAGGCTTCAACAGAGCAGGAGACAACTACATCCAGGTCATGGTCAGTGAGATACATGCCATCAGCGAGATGGTGAGTTTGAACAAAAATGCAGATGGAAAACAAACTACAGATGCTCAAACCTGAAACAAAAGCAGAAATACCAAAAGAATTCAATGAGTCAACCAACGCCTAAGGACAGAGAAGCAGTGTTTGCTCTGCCTGGCCTGCTGAGTTCCTCCAACATTTTGTGTGTGAAGCAGTGTTAGTGTTTCAGGGAAATGGAGAAATAAAAAAAAGATAGGCGTGTTTTAAATGGCTGAGAGAGGTGGGCTGGGGGAAGGACAAAAGGGATATTTGTTGTACAGAGAAGATGCAGATTCTGTAGGTGACACAGTGTTTTCAGATCCCTCTGTTAATAGGTAAACGAGGATGCCAGTGAGCAAATAAATAAAAAAGAATGCGCTGGAACAGTGAGAGAAGACATCAACTGCTAGAAATGTGAAATGAAAGAATGATAGGATTACCTATCAGATTAAACAGTGTCTGTGGAGAGAAAATTATGTTAAGGTTGATGTTACATCAGAAGTGGCTGGTTCTGACACAAAGAGAAAAAGCTGGTTCTGTGAAGTTATTGAATTCAGTGTTGAGTCCCAAGGGCTGTGAAGTGCCCAGACAAGAGATGACATAATGTTCATTGGAACAGAGTAAGAGACTGAAAACAGAACTCAGTAAGTGAACAGGATGGAAAGTTAAAGTAACACACACAAAATGCTGGAGGAACTCAGCAGGCCAGGCAGCATCTATGGAAAAGAGTAAACAGTCGACGTTTCGTGCTGAGACCTTCCAGCATTTTGGTGTGTGTTACTTTGAATTCCAGTATCTGCAGATTTTGTCTTGTTTGTGATTGGAAAGTTAAAGTCGCAGGTGACTGAAATTTCCAGGCCTTCCCTGCAGACTTAAATGGAGCTGCTCCCTGTATTTTCATACCTCTTTGCCATCCCTCCTTCAGGTATTAATGATACAATTCCAATAATATTGTGTTACCTGGAGAACCTTGGTTGCCACTCGATTGCAGAATTTCTCTTTGTGTGATCTCTCTCTCTCTCTCTCACACACACAGATAGTCCGTATGTCTCTCTGCCTATCTTTGTATCCCTCTTCAAGCTGCCCTGACCAGCAGAGTCCTTTACATGTCCTCATAAGATATGTCACAGTGACCTCCACCAAGAGATGTTTATGTCTGCAGACTGGAGATAGTAACAGGAAACTACTGTACATTAAGGTTCTGAGTTCTGCAAGAGAGGTGCCACTCTTCTGGAGTAACAAAACTTACTAGTTGCTAACATAACAGAAGCAGTGATCCACTCACTGACGTGTCACAATGAGGTAGTGGAATTGCAAAGTAAATTTTTATGTATTACCCCACCACCTAACCCCCTAACTCGATATCAGTATTAAATGCTGATAAGACTGATTGGAATGTGGGAAGAGGCACTTGGCATGCAATGAAGGCTATCATTTTATTTTTTGGCTTTTTCATAGAAGTTTTTCTCGATCAGAGAGTCGCTTATCTCCTGTAGAGATAATGCCTACCTCCTCCATCCATCTGGTGGATATGGATATGGTGCAGGGACATCTCCCTGATCACTGCCATCTCCACTCCTGCTGTTCTGGCCACCTCCCAGCCTTTGCCACAGGGCCCTCAGGTTCTGCATCTGCACAATCCTCTCCCACCCGCTGTCAGAGCATTCTGACAAGCAGCATCACTGTCCGGTATGGGCGGGGTGGCGGGGGGCTACAGCACAGGGCCAAAAGTAGTGACAGAAAGTTGTAAAGTTAGTCAGCTTCATCTTGGGTACAACCCTCCATTGTACCCAAGATATCTTCAAGGAGTGGTGCCTCAGAAAGGCAGTGTCCATTATTAAGGATCCCAATCACTCAGGGCATGCCTTTTTCTCACTGTTACCATCAGTGAGGAGGTACAGAAGCCTGAAGGCACACACTCGACAATTCAGGAACAGCTTCTTCCCCTCTGCCATCCGATTCCTAAATGGACATTGAAACCATAAATATAACTTCACTTACTTTGGTATTATTTCTTTTTTGCACTATTTTTAATCTAACTTCAATATACATACATATATATATATACTCACTGCAATTGAGTTACTTATTTGTTTTCTCATTCTGTATTATCATGTATAACATCAGAATCAGGTTTATTATCATTGGCTTATGTTGGGAAATCTGTTAGCAGCAGCAGTTCAATGCAATACATGATAATATAGAAAGAAACCAATAAGTAACCAATTACAGTAAATCTATATATGTATATTGAATAGATTAAAATTGGGCAATGACAGAATATATATTTTTTAAAAGGTGAGATGGTGTTCATGTTTCAATGTCCATTTAGAAATCGCATGGCAGAGGGGAAGAAACTGATTCTGATATGGGATTCATGTTCACTTCTCAGAGAGATGGCAATCACTTTGAGCACATTCTCCTTCTGCTCCATAACAACCTACTCAGTGAGGAGTGAGGAACCTACTCAGTGAGGAAGTGAGGAAGCTACTCAGTGAAGAAGTGAGGAATCTACTCAGTGAGGAAGTGAGGAAGCTACTCAGTGAGGAAATGAGGAAGCTACTCAGTGAGGAAGTGAGGAACCTACTCAGTGAGGAAGTGAGGAATCTACTCAGTGAGGAAGTGAGGAATCTACTCAATGAGGAAGTGAGGAAGCTACTCAGTGAGGAAGTGAGGAACCTACTCAGTGAGGAAGTGAGGAATCTACTCAGTGAGGAAATGAGAAATCTACTCATTGAGGAAGTGAGGAACCTACTCAGTGAGGAAGTGAGGAATCTACTCAGAGGAAGTGAGGAATCTACTCAGTGAGGAAGTGAGGAACCTACTCAGTGAGGAAGTGAGGAATCTACTCAGAGGAAGTGAGGAATCTACTCAGTGAGGAAGTGAGGAAGCTACTCAGTGAGGAGTGAGGAACCTACTCAGTGAGGAAGTGAGGAACCTACTCAGTGAGGAAGTGAGGAATCTACTCAGTGAGGAAGTGAGGAAGCTACTCAGTGAGGAAGCGCAAGCATTCTCTGTTGATCCTGATGCTCTGGAGTATTTCTGAGCTAGTGACTGCAGATAATGGCTGCTTGCAGTCAGGAAAAGCCAGGAAGGGTGACACATACCACTGCTTGAAATTCCTCCATGTCTTCAAACCATCTCTTCACCAATGTGTTGTCTGGGTGATCACTTTGACTCGGTGATGAGTAGCAAATTGGGAGTTGAGTTAGAACACTGGTTGTCAATGCCTGGAAGGATCCTGTGAAAAATATTTTGAGGATCAATGTGACGTCATTCTCAAAAGAGACCACTCTAGTCACATGGGCTTGGCTGGAGGTCTTCCTGGATATCTCAGTGATGAGAGGAAAACGTAGGCAGATTTTAGAGGTCCAGCTAAGATCCAACAGTAGACTATTCACCGATGAGTATTTCTGTGCCACCTAGCTGGCCATCCCTGACCCCCTGACCTTGGCTTAATGATGTCATCTGTTATCACTGAACTCACTACTGAGACAATGAGAGAATGATCCTCTTAACAGCTAGATACTAGATGTTGATCGAAGCATTCTTGTGAACTTTGGAAGGTGTTTGAACAAACTTTGTCAATTCTGAGGCTATCCAGTTTTGGTTCCTGAATTTGCCTCTGTACCTATAAATAGCGAGAAAAGCAATAGGCCAACACAGGGTGCTCCTGATTCTGATGGGAGAGAACCACAAGATTCACAGTGCTAATGCTAAACTTTGAGTCTAATTTATGTATGTCTTAATTGCCATAAAAGGACAGAATGCAAGTAATAGTGTGTGTGCAAGTTGCTGGAAAGCTTGCAGCAAGTGAATGCAGATTATGCACGGAGAATGATCCAGTCCGCTTTTGTACCCGAGACATTTTCACCCTGAAATCTTTGCCATCGTGATCCATTCAGGTAAAATCAGGTTCTGGGTGCTGGCTACTTTATGGTTGTGTGCTTCAGTTTCTGAGCATCCGTGGGTTATGCGAATAATTCACTTACTATAAATTCAGTGGCCACTTCATTGTGTACTCCTGTATGCCTGGTTAATGCAAATATCTAGTCAGCCGATCATGTGGCAGCAATTCAATGCATAAGAGTATGCAAACATGGCCCAGAGGGTCAGTGATTGTTCAGACCAAACACCAGACTTGGGAAGAAATGTGATCCAAGTGACTTTGTCCATGGAATAATTGTTGGTGCCAGGCAGGGTGATTTGAGTGTCTCAGAAACTGCTTATGCTCCACAACAGTCTCCATAGTTTACAGAGAGTGGTGCAAAAATAAAAAAAGGCATCCAGTGATCAGCAGTTATGTGGGTAAAAATGCCTTGTTAATGAGAGAAGCTGGAGGACAATGACCAGGTTGATTCAAGGTGACAGTAACACGCATTACAGCAGTGGTGTGCAGAAGAGCATCTCTGAATGCACAACTCATTGAACCTTGGAGTGGATGGGCTACAGCAGCAAAAGATGACGTACGTATACTCAGTGGTACAGGAGGCTTCTAATAAACCCGACACTCACTGTATATTCCATTGAAAAATCCCATGAAATGTTCCAATGTTCAGTTGCTCATGCATAGCTACCCTCCTCTACCAAACGTGTAATGTCAATGGATGGTACCGAACAATTATTAATGTTATCTTGATAAACAAATAAGAAATGTTAAGATTTTTTACCCAAGCAGTGCTTGTGTTCCCAGTGTGAATTTGCAATGTTAATTACACACCCTCCCCAACTGCCAACAAAATAATGACACAATATAACTTTCAAAATGTTTTCATTTGCCATTTTGTTCTTAGTAACTGAGGTGTCTAATACTTTGACTAAAATCCAATATATTTTATGGGACAGGTACCATATGTCGATGTGGCATCAGTTTATATCTTTGGTTTTTAGCACTATGACTAATATTCAGTTTTAACTTTCAGGAGAAACTAAGAAAAATAGCATTGGTGGAAAAAACGATTAATTAGTCAGTTGCAATTTTTGGGTTACACAGATTTCAGAAAGTTTATTAAGCCGAGGGAGTGACTGAATGCCTTTCCTCATAATAATAAGTTAATTAAAACAAACTAAACTTGTTGAATTTACAAGATATCATCTCCTGGTTATTATTTGGTTAATTAAAAAGTAAAGTATTTGGAGAGTGGAAATTCATTTCTTTTTCATGTTCCTATGCGACTTCAGTGGGAACCCTGGCAGTCAGCTACAAATTAGGTAAGTACATCCGTTGTTCCTCCTCCCTCACTACCATTCAGGGCCCTAAACAGTCCTTCCAGGTGAGATGAAACTTCACCTGTGAGTCCGTTGGGATCATCTACTGTATCTGGTGCTCCCAATGTAGCCTCTTTTATATTGGCGAGACCTAAGACAAATTGGGAGACTGCTACACCAAGCAACTACTCTCTGTCTGCCAGAATAAAAACAGGATCTCCCTGTTGCCACCCATTTCAACTCCACTTCCCATTCCCACATGTCAGTCCATGGCCTCCTCTTCTGCGGCAATGAGACCTCAATCAGGCTGGAGGAGCAGCATCTTACATTCCGTCTGGGTAGCCTCCAACCTGATGGCATGAACATCGATTTAGAAAAACATAGAAAACATAGAAAACCTACGGCACAGTACAGGCCCTTCGGCCCAAAAAGTTGTGCCGAACATGTCCCTACCTCAGAAATTACTAGGCTTACCCATAGCCCTCTATTTTACTAAGCTCCATGTACCTATCTAAGAGCCTCTTATAAGACCCTATCGTATCCACCTCCACCACAGTTGCCGGCAGCTCATTCCACGCACTCACCACTCTCTGAGTAAAAAACTTACCCCTGACATCTCCCCAGCACCTTAAACCTGTGTCCTCTTGGGGCAACCATTTCAGCTCTGGGAAAAAGCCTCGACTATCCACATGATCAATACCTCTCATCATCTTATACACCTCTATCAGGTCACCTCTCATCCCCCTTCGCTTCAAGGAGAAAAGGCCGAGTTCGCTCAACATATTCTCATAAGGCATGCTGCCCAATCCAGGCAACATCCTTGTAAATCTCCTCTGCACCCTTTCTATGGCTTCCACATCCTTCCTGTAGTGAGGCAACCAGAACTGAGCACAGTACTCCAAGTGGGGTTTGACCAGGGTCCTATATAGCTGCAACATTACCTCCCGGCTCCTAAATTCATTTCCACAACTGATGAAGGCTGGTGTTCCCATACCAGGCCATAATGCAGCCAGTCAGCACAGTTTCCACCACACATTATAGAAGTTTGCCAACATTTTTAATTACGTGTCAAATCTCCGCAGATTCCTGAGGAAGTAGAGGCACTGTCGTGCTTTCTTTGCAATTATATTTATATGATGGGTCCAGGACAGATCTTCTGAGAAAGTGAGCCAGGAATTTAAAGTTACTAACCCTCTCCACCTCCGATCCTCCGATGAGGACTGGCTCATGGACCTCTGATTTCCCTCTCCTGAAGTCTACAATCAGTTCCTTGGCCTTATTGACGTTGAATAAGAAATTGTTGTTATTACACCACTCAGCCAAATTTTCACTCCCTCCTGTATGCTGACTCATCACTGCCTTTGATACAGGCTGCAACAGTGGTGTCATCAGCAAACTTGTATATAGTGTTGGAGTTGTACTTAGCTGCACAGTCATTGGTGTAAAGCGAGTAGAGCAGGGGACTAAGCACACATCACTGTAGAGCTACTGTGCTGATGGAGATTGTGGAGGAGATGTTTTTACCAATCCAAACTGACTGGGGTCTACAAGTGAGGAAAGCAAAGATCCAGTTGCACAAGGGGTTATTGAGGCCCAGGTCTTAGAGTGTACTGATTAGCTTTGAGGGGATGATGCTATTAAGTGATGAATTTGAAGACATGGTATATTAAAATAAAATGCTGATCTTAAAAATGATGCTATTAAAGTCCTGGAAGGATGCGGACAATTCGGATTAGTGGGATGAAGGACCCGTTTCTGTTCTGTATGTCTCTGTGAGTCGATTTCCTCACCATCATTTACAGATTAACATGTCAATCTTTCCTCTTTGTGCACATGGCTATGCTGTTGCTTACAGAGGAGGGTTGGTGGATAACAGTTTCATATATGCCATTGATTAAATTAATTAATTCAAAAAGAAGGCAAAAAAAGGAAAACAAGTGATGCAGTATACATGGGTTCATTGTCCATTCAGAAAACTGATGGCAGAGGGGAAGAAGCTGTTCCTAAAACATTGTGTATGTGTCTTCAGGCTCTTCTAAATCCTGCTTAATGGCAGCAATGAGACGAGGGCATGTCCTGGGTGATGGAAGTCCCTCATGATGGGTGCACTCACTTGGAGGCATCGCCTTCTGAAGATGCCCTCTATGCTGTGCCCACGATGGAGCTGGCTGAACTTGCAGCTTTTTCCAGTCCGGTGAAGTGGCCTCTCCATACCGAACGGTGATGCGGCTCTCCACAGAACATCTGTAGAAATTTGCAAGTGTCTTTGGTGACATAACGAATCAGCTCATGCTCCTCATGAAACTAGCTGTGGCCATGCCTTCTTTGTAATTGCATCAATATCTTGGGCCCAGTATAGATCTTCAGAGGTATTTACACCTCAGAACCTAAACCTGCTCACCCTTTGCACTGCTGATCCCTTGATAAGGACTGGTGTGTGTTCTCTCCTGATATCCAAAACATGCAGATTCATTGGAGAATTGCTGAATTTTACATTTCCTCTAACCATGTGCAATTAGACAATTGGAATTCAGTTAGGGTCAATGTCACTGATAGCACACAGCGCTGAAACTGTTAATCACCAGTCCTCTGTAGGCAACAGTGTAGGCATGTGCTTTAGCATGCACTTTTTAATCATTTAAAAATATTCCTTGATATTTGTTAGTGTAGTAGTCTTGTTTAAAATTATTGAACATTTTACTTTAAAAACACTGCATTGAATCATTAATAAGCTAAATTGGAACATCCTAATTATGTATACAGTGCATTAAATATCTTATGTTATTTAAAATGATTTAACTGGGAATCTAATATTGCTGAATGTAAAAATAACTTTATTTTAAGAACAGCCAGTAAAGATTAGGAAAAAAATATGGAAATTCAGTTGCTGCTGAATGTAATTTTCACTTAGAATTCCCTTGGTCTTTTGCAGACTTGGGTCATTATAGTTTAAGAAACAGAAAATGCTGGAAATACTTGGCAGGTCAGACATTGTCTGTAGAGAGAGACACAGACGCAATGTTTCACAGAATACATTAGAATAGATAAGGGCCTTGCAAATGGAGAGATGCTTCTACTAACGAGCTGGCAAAATCATAGACCACACTCCATTTATTGCCACCAACATAGTACGCCAGGCAGGAGAGCCCAGATGATGCATGAAAATACCTCGCATTCCTATAGTAATCAGACTGTTGAAAAAGCTAGCAGAATCTGACAGAAACCAGGCCAGCAAAACATTTTGGGGTATACAAATGCTTGAAAAGCATTCTTTAAAAGCAAATATTTCTGCATCTCTAAATCCTTATGGTGCAATTTTGTATCTGACTGTCTTTTATCCTTTAACTTGCTCCCCTTTCTTTGCATTGCTTGCTACAACGATATAACAATAAGATGCAGCATCGAGCCACGTCGAGTTTGATGAACAAAGACAGCAACACCCTCGGTGACAACTTCAGATGTTTGAGCTCAGACTATGTTGGGTCTCCTTAAAGAAAAGGCTGGCTATGAAAAAAATAGATTGCATCTGTCATCGCTGCTCTGAAGCATTGTAACTTTTTGTGCTGATGCCAAGTTAGACTCTCTACATAAAAATTCAGGAAATTAAAATCCCACCTGAAATGACGATAGGGTAATTTAGAAACACAGAATCATTAAAGGGCTACGGTGCAGAAGGAGGCCATTTGGCCTATCATGTTCATACCAGCTTTCTACCAGACTGGTTCTCTAGTTCCATCTGTTGTAACATGAACGAAGTCACCAGAGAGACAGTGAAGCTAGTGAATATAGAAGTGCTTTATTCAACAAAAATGAGCAACAGACATTATAATGAGAGACTCTTGGAGGAAGAGGCCCCCTGACCCAATATTACATGACATTTTATACACTAAAGATCAAAGGACAATTCTATAGTTACAATAGATCTACAATGCTTCCTTTGAACTACATATAATTTTCACACACCTTTTTAGCACCCACACTCCAGACACCCAAATGAATATTAATCAGCATTTTCTGGATTGCAATCAACTCCAGTCTACAATTCCAGGAAAGCTATTGTTCAGGGTAGAATTTTAAATTCAATCAGCAATCCACATTTATGTCTGAAGATTGGTTGCTGGTGAAATTAATATTTACTAAATAACCAACTCCAGAATACCCCCTAACACCATCCACCCACTGGCACTTTCAATGTAGCCTTGACGTTTTCTTTATCATTCATTTGTTCTATTCCCTCCTGGAACTTACCCCTACCATTTGAAGGCAGTACATTCCAGATTCCAAACTACATTCCATTATATTAAAAAAATCTTTGCCTCATATTACTCTTAACTCTCTTCCCCTTATTTTGTCCTTATGTCCTCTAGTCTTCGATTGTCTGCCAAGGGAAACAGCCTACAAGTGATCACTCTAATGTTGTACTGGTCTTATCCACTTAAACCAGATATAGTTAGCTGTAGCATGAAGGATGTGGACAGACCCTCCATTCCTTGTCGCTCATCCAGTAAATGGAGCACTTACGGTAATACTTATTGTTTGCATCTGAATAATGACAATATGGGAGTCAAAGGAAGGAATCATTCAGTCCTTTGTTTCATCTGTGACCTACTATGTCTTTAGTATACATCAAAAGTAGCTGAATTAGGCATCCATCTTTAAGGACTCTCACCATCTGGACAAACCCAGATTCTGGTGCTGAAAGTAGAGAGATCTTGGGCTACATGTACATACTGTAAATTTCTGAAAGTGGCACCACAGGTAGACAGGGTGGTGAAGGGGGCATTTGCTTTCATTGACTGGGGAACTGAGTACAAGAGCTGGGATGTCATTTTGCAGCTGTACAAGGTGCTAGTGAGATTGCTCCTGGAATACTGTGTGCATTCTGCTTGCTTAGCTATGGGAAGGATGGGTTTAAGCTGGAAAAGGTGTAGAAAAGATCAGCACTACCCTCAACCATGTCTCTTCCATTTCATGCACATCTGCACTCACCCCATCCTCCCACTACCCTACCAAGGATAGGGTTCCTCTTGTCTTCACCTACCACCCCACCAGCATCCGTGTCCAGCACATAATTCTCTGCAACTTCCACCATCTCCAATGGTATCCCTCCACCAAGCACATTTTGCCCTCCCCCCTACTTTCTGCCTTCCACAGGGATCACTCCCTATGTGCTCCCTTGTCCATTCATCCCTCCCACCTGGTACTTATCCTTGCAAGCAGAACAAGTGCTTAACCTGTCCCTACACCTCCTCCCTCACTACCACTCAGGGCCCCAAACAATCGTTCCAGGTGAGATTCCTAAGCTGCATCCAGTGGGATCTTCCAGTGGCCACCCATTTTAATTCCACTTCCCATCCCATTCCGATATGTCTATATCCTATCTTACACTGTCGTGATGAGGCCACACTCAGGTTGGAGGAACAACACCTTATAATCTCTCTGGGTAGCCTCTAACCTGATGGCATGAACATCAATTTCTCAGCTACCAGTAATGCCCCCCTCCCTTGCCTTCACCATTCCCCATCCCCTTTCCCCTCTCTCTTTCTCCTTGCTCACCCATTGCCTCCCTCTGGTGTTCCTCCCCCCCTTTTCTTTCTTTCATGGCCTTCTGTGCTCTACTATCAGACTTCCCCTTCTCGAGCCCTGTATCTCTTTCACCAATCAACTTCCCAGCTCTTTACTGCGTCCTTCCCCATTCCAGTTTCACTTATCATCTTATGTTTCTCTCACCCCTCTCCCCACCTTTTAAATCTACTCCTCAACTATTTTTCGTCAGTCCTGCTGAAGAGTCTCAGCCCGAAACGTCTTTTCCATAGATGCTGCCTGGCCAGCTGAGTTCCTCCAGTATTTTGTGTGCATTGCTGAGATTTATGAGGATGTTAACAGGACTGCAAGGCTTCAGTTATAAGGAGAGGCTGTAAAGACTGGATTTGTTTTCCCTGAGCAGAAGTAGCTGAGAGATGACCTACAGAGGAAAATAAGATCACAAATAAGGCAGTGGTCTGTCACTTTCCCCAAGGCAGGGAAGTCTACAACTAGAGGGCATTGGTTTAAGAAGAGAGGAGAAAGATTTAAAGGGGACCTAAGGTTTTCCACACAGAAGGTGGTCGACGGAAGGGCTTGTTTCCATGCTGCATGAATCTGACGTTGAGGTGCTCCAATAGAAGCACTTGACCTCTGCCCTTCCTCCTAATGGACATTAATATGACACGAAGTTCTCTCACATTTAACATGAGAATGCACTGCTGTTACTTGATTGCATAAAGAAATTAACAATGAAATTAGGTACCTCCGAAACCAAACTGGAAATGTTTCATTTTCAGGACCCTTCATTAGAACCTGCAAAGACAGAAAACAAGTTAATAACAGAGGAAGGCTGGTTAGAACAAAGGGAAAAACTAACTTATTCTCTCTTTTCAACACACACAGGTCTCGGCCTGAAATGTCGACTGTACCCTTTTCCATCGATGCTGCCTGGCCTGCTGAGTTCCTCCAGCATTTTGTGTGTGTTGCTTGGATTTCTCTTGTTTGTTTTCTCTTTTCCTAGTTCTGATGATGGATCCTAGACCTGAAAAACTGGTTCTCTTCCCAAAGATGCTGCCTGGCCCGTTGACATTTTTAATTCTGAACTTCCATCATTTGAAGTTGTTCTTGGTTTCATTTACTGGAAATATACTGCTCAATTTTGTCATGTTCTATTTCCATACTAGAGGTATAAACATTGGGAAGGAAATTGTAATTGAATGAAGCAAGTGGCTGTGTTTGTGGGAGCTGCTGGCTGCACCCCAGTGTGAGCTTCATCCGAGAGCTCAGTGGTTTCACATAGCATCGAAGACTGAAGCAGATGACTGGCCTTGAAATCTGCATACGGCTGCGTCTCCCTGCTATTTGACCAACTTTCACAATTGGTGCAGTAAGCCGTGCAGAGTTCACTGATATCATGGCACCAAGCCACCTATGGAGCGACATTGAAACGCATCATGCGTGCACAAGGGTCAGTATGTATTGATGTAAGGCAGGTCAGCAGGTTGCAAAGCCATGCTTAGGGCAACCAGAGAAAACTATGTTGTAATTGCCACATTGCAGAATGTTTCGTTTTGCTTTGCTTTATCCAAAAAACTTCATGAAAATATACTTAAATGATGAACAACCCCTCTTATCTCATTACATGCATTATTACTCAATACTTTATGGGGTTATAAAGTGTAGTTAATATAGAACTACAATAGATTAAATTGGCTTAGTATTTTGCTTGAAATTGGTTTCATTACCAGAATATCAGAGGTTAAAGAAGAAAGCATTTGCCTTTTTACAGTGTTTTTAATCATCATGAGGTGCCTCAAAGTTATGCAGGTAATTAGGTTAAGTTTGATCAGCACATGGCACAGCTAGTAAAGCTGTTGCCTCATAGAACCACTGACCCAAGTCCAATCCTGACCCCTGGTGCTGTCTGTATGGAGTTTGCACATTTAGAATCAGAATCAGAATCAGGTCTAATAGGTTTAATATAAATGGCATATGGCATGAACTGTGTTAACTTTGTGGCAGCAGTACAATGTAATGCATGACAATTGTGTGTGTAAATATATATACATATTAGTTAAATTAAATAAGTTGTGCAGAAAATAGGAAATATACAAGTAGTGAGGTAGTGTTCATGGGTTCAAAGTTCATTCAGCAATTGTATGGCAGCAGGGAAGAAGCTGTTCCTGAATCATTGAGTGTGTGTCTTCAGGCTTCTGTACCAATTCCCTGATGGTAGCAATAAGAAGAGGGCATGCCCTAGGGCGATGGGGGTCCTTAATGATGGATGCCACCTTTTTGAGACATTGCTCCCTCAAGATGCCCTAAGGAGACTAATGCCCATGATGGAGCTGGCTAATTTTACAACTCTCTGCAACTTACTTCAACGATGTGCGGTAGCCCCCATACCAGATGGTGACACAGCCAGTTAGAGTGCTCTCCACGGTACATCTGTAGAAATTTTCCATATGACACATTCACTCTGTAACTGCATATTTTTCCTCTGGGTGTTCCAGTTTCTTTCCACACCCTAAGGCTATACTAAAGTAGGTGACTTTGCCATTGTAAATGTCCTTAGTATGCAGGGAGGCAGTAGAATCTGGGGATGAATGAGAACTTCAGTGAAATACAATAGGTTTTGAGTCAATGAGCTTAAGTTGATGTTGGATGGTTGGTGCAGACTCTGTGGACTAAGATTCTGTGTACATGCTGTATTATAAGTGTCTCTAAGTACTTCAGAAGCATTGTCACTGCTGGTATTTAAAGAAGGTAACAGCCGGTAACCATACTGCCGACGTCCATGAACATCACAGAGATGTTGAACTGAAAAACTATTTTGAGCGCTGTTTATTGAAGTGCTGACCAGCCAGTAGTGTTCAGTAATGTCAGTGAATGTTTCAGAGCTACCCAGGAGTGTAGGTTATGCCTCTGTTTATTGCTGCATCTGCTATTCAAAAGGAATAATTATGTCATAGTATTACAGTACACCTTTGATTAAAATGAGCAAATTAACTAATTCTGATGGCAAAGGACAAGACACAGGGGACAATTATTTCATGTACTGCCCATGTTTACAGTTCAGCACACCCATAAAAGGCTAGAACATAAAGTGCAAGATGGAATTCCAAAAGGAAATGGCATGACACTACTTTGCTACAAGACTTGTGACTAGATCCTACACGTCAAACAACTGACAACAGCATGTAGCATTACAGGAACATAAGTAAGTTATCTGGCAATCTGCCCACTGGGAGAGAACTTCACATGCTGCTACCAGTCAGGCGAAACATTGAGAAGCAAGAAAAATAGCAACAAGAGGAAGAGGAAGAGAAAGGAAAGCCTCAAGTGCTTCTCCTCAACATGGTCAGGTTATTCAGGCCCAATACCAATGACCTCCTTTTTCACAAGCTGTACCATGACCTTTTCCTTTCCTCTCTCCATGATCATCCCATTATTTCTTTCTAAAAAGACACAATTAAAACATTTCACAAAGTGCAGATTCTAACTGAGTGTTACAAATGTACTCATTAGTTACTCTCTTGCATCTGTTCAATAAGATTGCAATCAAGCTGTCCAGCTCGCCTGGTTCCGTCCACCATTATGTGGGCACGAGGAAATCTGCAGATGCTGGAAATTCAAGCAACACACACAAAATGCTGTCAGGACAAAGGGTCTCGGCCCGAAACGTCAACAGTGCTTCTTCCTACAGATACTGCCTGGCCTGCTGCATTCCACCAGCATTTTGTGTGTGTTACCATTGTGTGGGAGAGGGTTCCAAGCTTCCACAGCTTTTAGTGAGAAGAAATGTTACTCATCTTTTCCTGAAGCTTACTTAGGAGTCTTTCCTCATAGTCAAATACTTTAGATTTTTCTTTAGATTTGCTAAGTAAATTTTTGTGATATGCAGGTTAAATTACTTCAGACTTAATTTTACTTCAATTAAATGACATTTTGATCTGTTCTTGTTTGTCTAAACTGGATTATCTGCTTTGAAATCCATATGTCAATATTGTTAACCACTAATTTAATCCAGTTTAGTAATTTTATTCTCCATTGTTACCACTAATTGCTGTTAGATGGCTCGGCATCGTGGAATCAAAATGCTAACTGGACTGTGCTTTTCCTTTGCCTTTTTGTTTGCTTTGCAGTGTAGCAAGAATGTCATGCTCACCACTGATCTTCCTGTGTCTGTTATCTAACAATGTGCAAGAACTCAGCAGTCTCCAGAATACTGTTAAAGTAATGTCTGGCCTGCTGTCATGGAAGATTTTCACCATCTTCTTCAGCTTCTTGCTCATCTGGGAAAAGCTCTGGGTCCTTGGTGAAAAGTTGGGAGATGAGGATTAAGAGGGGAAATAGGAGAATTAGACCTCCAACTACCCCTTTGCTGATCTCCAAGCATCTTTAGTGGCTACAATCTTAATAATCTAACATCCCTTAAAGGCAAAACACACATGGATGTCCTTTGTCTCTTCTATTCCTTCTCACTGCATTCTAATTTGCCATCTTCTCCTGAAATAAAGAAAGGAGTGTACAAATTATGATCATGAACGACTAGTCAGCATTGTCTTCAGCTTGGCACATGGGTGAGAGATTTATAGCTAAGTGTATGGATGAATCAAACTACTTGAATGATAAACACAATAAAATCTGCAGATGCTGGCAATCCAAAGCAACACGCACAAAATGCTGGAAGAACTCAGGAGGTCAGGCAGCTTCTATGGAAATGATTAGATAATCGACGTTTTGGGCCGAGGCCCTTTCTCAGGACTGAGAAGGGAGGGGGAAGATGCCTGAATAAAAAGGTGGGGGAGGAGAAAGAGGCTAGCTGGAAGGTGATAGGCAAAGCCAGGTGGGTTGGAAAAGTAAAGGGCTCGTGATGAAGGAATCTGATAAGACAGTAGAGTGGACCATAGGAGAAAGGGAAGCAGGAGGGGGCCCAGGGGAAGTAATAGGCAGGCGAGAAGAAGTAAACCATCAGAGTGGGGAATAGAGGAAGAGTGGGCGAGGAAATTCGATCACAGGATGGAGAAATTGATGTACTTATCATGAGGTCAGAGGGTACCCAGATAGCATACAAGGTGTAGCTCCTCCACTCTTCGGGTGACTTCATCTTGGCACAAGATGATTGAATATCAGTTTGAAGAGGTCAGATACATGAGTGATGAGGAGGAGTAAACTGAGACAATGGTGAGGCTGGAAGTGCAATTTGTCACTCGAAGACTGAATTCATCCAACTTGACAATTCATGTCAAGATAGATAGATACTTTATTGATCCCAAAGGAAATTACAGTGTCACAGAAGCATTACACGTGCACAGAAATACAAGTATTAGAAGAGAAGTAAGAAAGAATAAAAAATGTTACCTCAACCAGTCTAACAAGAGGGGGTCATCACTTCACCAGCTATAGGTTGACTCATTATGGAATCTTATGGCTGAGGGTAAGAATGACCTCCATATCACTCTTTGGAGCAGCAATATCTCAAGTATTATCAATAAATCTCCCATTCAATCCTCAGTAAAGAATACCTCCTGTCCCCTGTGAATACGAAAAGTTCTCTCACTCTGTTCCGGTGTTAAAGACATATTTTGAGCCAATTAAACTTCTCACTGTTAATATCCACTTCTCTGTTGCTAAGAAAAGGGAAACAATGGTTGTCAAGCAGAATTTTGGACTTCAGAAGTTTTGTGATCAAGGTAGGAGGAAGTTGGGAACAGGAATTGAACCTCAGGGAGGGCATTGCTTGATGGGAATGGGGTAGGTATCTCAGATTAGTGTAAATGTGTGCTTTATGGTCAGTACAAACTCATGGTGTTAAAGTGCTCTCTTCCATACTCTGTGTCGATGAGCAGGAGTTTACGAATAGCTATATACAGCTAGATTTTTACAGCCCCTTCCCATACAATTTTGATTGATATTTCTCTGTGTAGATATAACTTATGATACATTCAGAGAAAATGTAAATTTTAAATATGCCAAAATTTTTAAAAGATTCAATTTTGTCTCCCCTTTACAACAAATTACCACTTTTTGTCTGTCCTAAATATTGCCACACTTTAAAAGTAATTCATTACATGTGAACTGGTTCAAAGGGGTTTATGGAATGTAACTGGGTGTTAGTTACTAGTTTCATAATTATTATAATTTTTCTCTGTCCTGATGAAGAGGCTACAGTGTCATTGGAATGTGCTTGAGTAAACATCATAAACAGAGTTAATTCATCCAATTGCTTAATCAGAGTAGGATTTACTTTGAGTTGCATTCTTATTTTCCTGTACAGGTTTTTCTGATTAATCTTGGTTGAATATTTTAATGGTTCCATATGCCACTCCATATTGTCTTGCAGACATGCTGGTGAATGCTTCATGAATTGTGACAAATGACTTGAGTATTATAGTTAGTCTGGCACCCCTGTGCAAAACCTTGTGAGGACGGACTGAGCGATAGAGCGTCTGTTGGGTCAGGTGTTAAACCGAAGTTTAAAGTTTAAAGTACATTTGTTATCAAAGTACATCTACCATTTACAACCTTGAGATTCATCTTCTTGCAGACTGCCACAAAGCAAAGAAACACAATAGAACCCACAAAAATACCCACACAACAAAGACCGTCAAACATCCAATGTGCAAAAAAAGAACAAATAGTGCAAACAATAAAAAAGTAAACAAATAACACACGGAACATGAACTGCAGGGTCCCTAAAAGTGAACCCACAGCCACGGAGCCAGTTCAGTGATGCAAAGGCCCATGCACTGTAATGTCATTGTCTTGAAGAATTGGGGGGCGAGCAAGGGGTGGGCAGGGGTTTCCCTCCTATTAAACTCTCAACCCAAATTCTTCAGTTTACTAAAATATGGCACAGAAATTTGTTTGTGCAATCCAGCACAAAGGCTTTGTGCAAATAGCAGATAGTAATCACTTTACCAGGCTGTGAATTTCTTTGAGTGCATTAATTTCAGTCATTTCATATAGTACTTAGTGTAAGATTTCTCTTACTTGGCGTGCTCTTTTCCGGTGACCTTTCTTGGCCAGGTGGCATTGGCCAGGCCAATGCAATGTCCAAAATCGTTGTTCACTAGGTCAAAGTCAGTCTCACTTTCACCCTCAGAATCAAGGCCCTTGCCATTTGCCTTTGCTGAAGTTTGCCACATGTGGCACATTGTTGCTTCCGGCTCTATTGTAATGCTGGTTTCTTGGTTAATGCTGCTTCAGCTATTCCCACCTGGCAGTGCACACTGGGGTTCCTCAATGTGCAGACACTCAAAGAGGGCACTCAGACAGCTCTGTAGCAACTTCCTTCTGGAAATGTCCATTGTAGAAGGGTAATGTCTCCGATACATCTGCATACTGCACAGGTTCCTCCAAAGCATCTGACTTACAACCCCACCAGTCCTGTCAATGGAGCACGTACCCATTCATTGTTAGCTTTCAATAGCTGAAAGAGTGCTTCTTGTTTTATGGTTATGATTCATTCCATGAGGGTTGCTTCCTGAGTTCAGAGCAGTTCAGTAGTAGCACAAGCAATCCCTTGTGCCTGGAACAGCATTAAAATGATGGCTCTGTTTAAGAATAGATATTAGCCCATTTCATGGTTTACTCTGTGATGGATATTCACTTTATGGGCCCAAGAGGCTTACTGCTGACCTCATCTTTCCAGCACAGCAGCTTGACCTTTCCAAAGGCTCACAGTTGTTTGTGACAAAATTAATGTTCCAACAAATATTCCTTGCGCAGCTTCTTGTTATAAATAAGTATACAGTGAAGTCTTGTAGGCCCAATGTTAAATGGCCTGTATCAAACCAGGGAACTGTTTTCTGCACCACTGTGACTGAGTTCAAGGAAAGTTGCAGACCAGATATTGTCACTTTTTAGTGCTGGTTTAAGATGGCGCTGGTGAAACACAGCAACGCCTTCCAACACCACCCTAATCACAGATCTTTTTGAGACAAGTATCACCACAGCTGAGCTTTTGAACCATCTATATACAACCTGGCATGTTTGTGGTGTGAACTGAAGTCTTGAAGGTGCAGGATGGTTGCGGTGTGGCACGTATGGGGTGAATCGCCACAGCGGGGCTCAAGCCCAAGAGCAAGGATGGCACGGTCATCGCTGGAGTGGGTTTGCAGCCAACTCAAAGTAGCAGATCCAAGGAGAGGCAGAGTCGAGGCCACGGAACCCGGGCCCAAGAGCGAGGAATGTTCGACCAATTTAACTGCTGGGCTAGATGGAAAAGATCAGGGTGTCAGGGCGAGAGGTGAGGGACAGACTAGTGTTCAGCTCGCTGCTCAGCGACGTTTACACTTCTCTGCACAAAACTGAGGAGCTAACCTGCAAGTAATGGACTGACAAAACAGCAGCAATGCTGACTAGCTTCATGGCTGTTAATTCACTTTTGTGAATTTTAGTTCTGATTGCTATTTGCTAACTTTTTACTGTTGTCACAATTTGCTCTTTTTTTGCACATTGGCGGTTTGATGGTCCTTTTTAACGGGTTTTTTTGAGTTTCTTTGCTTTTTGGCTGCCTGTAAGGAGAAGAATTTTAAAGATATATATAATACACATATTTTGATGATAAATGCACTTTGAACTTTGAACTTATCACATCAAACAAGGTCACAGGTATAGTTGACCAATTAATAGCTGGGATATTTGTGTACTCAGAGAGACAACCCTCACAGCATTAATTATGTGTGTCTTGGATCTCTATCTACAGAAGCTCTTAGACCATCTATGTGAATTATTTCATCCTAGCAAAGGTATCTGAGAAACAACACGTGCAGATAATGTCAACTGGAAGCGAACAGTATAAATGCTGGAAAACATTGGGGATTGTTCGGAATGACAAACAGAATGACAGAAAGATGGGATGACAGAAAGAAAAGCTAGAATTTGGTTTCATTAATAGAATACTCATTCAGCTGATAATCATTGGTATGTTATTTTAGTTTGTAAGAATTGTACCTGTGTTTGGAAATCCTTTGTAGTTTATAAATCCCTTGTAGTTCGGAAGTGTTTTATAATCAGAAACCTTGGGTGAGTTTTAAACGTGTGTTAAGAACTATTTGTTCAAATTTAAATACAAGGGGTGACTGATAAGTTCGTGGCCTAAGGTAGACAGAGATGAGTTATTAACTTCAAACTTTCCGCATAATCACTCAAAGAGTTGAATTGCATGTGCATGTAACGAGAGCTGTATAACTCAACTCCTTCTACCTTTTGCCACAAACTTTTCAATTGCCCATCTGTGGACACATTCTGGAGGTCCAAGATCCGTATGCTGCATGATCGCTGGACTAAATGTGTAAATGTAGGAGGGGACTATGTTGAAAATAAATGTGCTTGGTTTTCTATAATTGACTCCTTCTACCCTAGATCACGAACTTATCAATTACTGCTCATATGTATCCTTAAAAATAAAATAAACCGTCACACACACAAAATGCTGGAGGAACTCAGCAGGTCAGGCAGCATCTATGGAAAAGAATAAACAGTCGACACACTGGGCCAAGAGCCTTCTTCAGGATGGGAAAGGAAGTGAGAAGATGCCAGAATGAAAAGGTGGGGGAGGAAAGGAGAATAATTAGAAGGTGGTAGGTGAAGCTTTTAGTCCTGAAGAACAGTCTCACCCTGAAGTGTTGACCGCTTATTCTTTTCCATAGATGCTCTTCCAGCATTTTGAGTGTGTTGCTTTGGATCTCCAGCATCTGCAGAATTTCTCCGGTTGAGAAAATAAACTGTGTTTAAACTACTTTGTTAGTTGGAAGTATCTCTTAGGGAGAGGAAACTCACCGTTCAACTAGCCAGTATTAGTAGCTAGACCTCAATGCAGAGACTAGACAGGGAAGCAAGCCATTCTCTGAAGGGTAGGCTAATACAGTTTAACCTCCCTATAGTGTGGGTACCTATAGATTCTTATGTCAGATAGGACTTAAGAATCTCCTTTTGAGTTTAGAGACTAGTGAATTCATTGTGAATTCACTAATGAATTGAGTTTAGTGAATTCATTAGCATCACAATTTTAGAGTTTTTGAAACTGCATTAGGGAATTTTCCAACACTGCTTTAAAACTGGAATAGTGGCACAGATAAATTTCAAGGCTGGAACTCCAAACACTAGTTATTTTATGTAATACCTCCATTGCTGAAAGACATAACTTGCTTTCAAGTTATTCTCAGCAGTATCATGGGGGATACATTTAAGTGCCACCTCTTGTGGATTTCTTTTATATTTCATAGAACAACTCTATGATCATAAAAAGCAGGAAACAGAGATTTGTATTTCTATGTCATCTCCCAATTTCAGAAAGCCTATAAAACATTCCTGAATAGCAGTTACAGATGTAAAGTAGGAAACATCAGCAATCAGAGCATAGCAAGGATACAATTAAGATAACGACCAAACAATCTGCCTTAATTTTGGTTGTGGGTTTGATATTGGCCAAGATACCGGAAGAATTCCCCAACTCTGTACAAATAGTGGCATGAAGTTCTTTAATTCCAACTGTGCTGGTAAATGTGGCTTCAGTTTAACATTTCACTTAAACGATACCACTTTTTAAAGAGCAGTACTTCCTCAGCATTACACAGACTTGACAATATGACCACATGTCTGTAGTAAGGCTTGAATCTTCTGAGAGTGATATCTACAGTGGTGCTCGAAAATTAGTAAACCCTGTAGGATTTTCTCTATTTCTGCATAAATATGACCTCCCATCCCATCCACTTCATAATGTACTGGTTAGGCACAGGAGTACATTCAGCCAGAGACTTATTCCACCGAGATGTAACACTGAGCGTCATAGGAAGTCATTCCTGCCTGTGGCCATCAAACTTTACAACTCCTCCCTCGGAGTGTCAGACACCATGAGCAATAGGCTGGTCCTGGACTTATGTCCACCTGGCATGATTAACATTATTATTTAAGTATTTATGGTTTTATATTGCTATATTTCTACACTATTCTTGGTTGGTGCGACTGTAACGAAACCTAGTTTCCCTCGGGATCAATAAAGTATGTCTGTCTGTCTAAAATGTGATCAGATCTTCAGGTAAGTCCTAAAACTAGATAAAGAGCATCCAATTAAATAAATAACACAAAAAACATACTTGTTCATTTATTTATTTATTGAGAAAAATGATCCAATATTACATGTATTTGTTGGAAATGTATGTGAACCTTTGCTTTCAGTAACTGGTGAGACGCCTTGGTACAGCAATCACTTCAACCAAATATTTCCAGTAACTGTTGATTAGTTCTGTTCATCAGCTTGGAGGAATTCTAGGCCATTTCCTCCTTACACAACAGTTTCAACTCTGGGATGTTGCTGGGCTTCTTTGCGTGAACTGTTTGCTTCAGATCCTTCCACAACATTTCGATAGGATTAAGGTCAGGTCTTTGACACGACCATTCCAAAACACAATATTTTTTCTTTTTATACTATTCCGTTGTTGATTTACTCTTGTCTTTCAGATCATAGTCTTATTGCATTATCCAACATCTATTAAACTTCAGGTGATGAACTGCTACCCTGACATTTCTCCTGTAAAATGTCTTGAATCAATGTTGAATTCATTGTTTCCTCAACAATTGCAAGCTGTCCAGGCTCTGAGACAGCAAAGCAGCCCCAAACCATGATGCTCCTTCCACCATACTTCACAGTCTGGATGATATGTTGGTGTTGGTGTGCAGTGCCCTTTTCCCTCCAAACATAGCAATGTGCATTTCTGCCAAAAAGTTCAACTTTTGTCACATCTGTCCACAGAACATTGTCCCAGAAGTGTTGTAGAACATCCAGGTGGTCTTTTACAAACTTGAGACATGCAACAATGTTTTTTTTGGAGAGCTGTAGTTTCCTCCATGGTGTCCTTCCATAAACATCATTCTTGTTCAGTGTTTTTCTTACAGTGGACATATGAACAAAGACTTTAGCAAGTTGTAGAGATTTCTGTAGGTCTTTTGCTGTTCTTTTTCACCCATTTCAGAATTGCATGTTGTACTCTTGGTGTGATCTTTGCAGGATGCCCACGCATAGGGCAAGTAGCAACAGTACTCCATTCGTAGACAATTTCCCTTACTGTGGATTAATGAAGGCTCAAGTCCTTAGAAATGTTTTAGTAGCTTCATGCATCTCCACAATTCTTCTTCTAAGGTCCTCTCAAAGTTGCTTTGATGAAGGCATGGTGCACATAGACAGATCTTTCTTGAGAAGAACAGGCTCTGCCAATAACCTGACTTTATGTGTCCTTTTTATAGGACAGGGTGCCTCTACAACCCACACCTCCAACCTCATCTCATTGATTGGAACACCTGACTCCAAATAACTTTTGTAGAAGGCATTACCCCAGAGGTTCACATACTTTTTCCAACAAATGCATGTACTATTGGATCATTTTTCTCAATAAATAAATGAACAAGTATAATGTTTTGTGTTATTTATTTAATCAGATTCTCTTTATGTAGCTGTAGGACCTATGAAGATCCAATCACATTTTAGGTCATATTTATGCAGAAATAGAGAAAATTCTATAGGGTTCGCAAATTTTCTAGCACCACTGTATGTATGAGCTGATCAATTTTTGGAAAACTAGGAGTAATGGTTGCCAAGCTTAAAAACGATCCATAATCAAAAATTAATGCACTAAAACTCATGACACAACCTGCTGCAAAAGATTGTCTTTTGCTGTTTTTGAAAGAAACATTTACATTTAGAATATGAGTGAGGCATTTATTGGACATTTTTAATTGTCCTGAAGAAAATTTCTGGTGTATTGCTTTCTTGAACTGCTGCAGCATCTCTGTTGGTGGTCCTTTCATAGTGTTAGAGTCCTAGGAGTTAGATTGGCATGGAAGAGTTGGGCCAAAAGACCCATTGCTGTGCCATATAATTCCATGACTCTATTTTGTATTGCCTCTCAAAGTCCAATGCTACATCCCCATTGTGAGAGGTGGAAATGGGTGAGGACAGCCAACCGGGCTCGGGTGAAGCTGTGTAGGCCAGTCCTCTGTACAATGGATATGGTGGATTACAGATTACAGAACCATAGAATTCCAACCATGCTAGCTACCTCAGAGGATGATGGAGCTGGAAGGTCTTCAATGATCTATGTTCCTCTTAGGAGCTAAGGGCCCAAATAAGTGAGTATGTTGTATTGCACTCCTATTTCACTTTCGAATTAATAAAAATTATTGACTTAAAATGAGTCCATGGAAAATTTTACTGTAGAAAGTAACTTATATTAATATTAAAACAAAACTAACTTATTCTGCACAAAGATTTTTGAGTTTTCTGTGTGATTCAGCAAATGTTTGAAAATGTTTTCTTGAAGGCCCACACTTGTGTTGAAGATTAGTCCATAATCAATACATAATGATTAATTAGCATAATGTAAAACCATAAATTTTCCCATCTCTATGTTAATCTTAACTTTACCCATCATATTTGATCCGAAGTGTAATTAAGAATTGTTAAGGCACCGCACTGGCATGACTAACCAAGCTGGTGAGACCAATTCATTATTTCAAAAATATAAGAGATTCTGCGAATGCTGGAAATCTTGAGGAAGACAAACACACACACACACACACAATACTGCACTGATTATTTCCCTCCATAGATGCTGCTTGACCTGCTGAGTTCTTTCAGCATTTTGTGTATGTTGCCTGTCAATCCAAATCTTCTTGAAAATGATCAATTTTACCAGAATAACACCAGAGTCAAAAGGACTCAATTTGAAATAGTTCTGGCTTATTAAATATGGATTGTTCTAAGAGATGATCTAATTGAGGGCTTTAGGTAACTCAAAGGATCTGATAGAATAAATGAGGAGAAACAGCTTCCTTTAAATTTGGTACAAAGATGCAGAAGAAATGGATCACCGAACTTAGAGCAGAATTAGGTCATTTGGAGTGCTGTAAAAATACATTTCTTCAAACAAAAGGAAAGGAAAATCTAGAATTTCAATTGAGAATTAACAACTGAGGTTGTTGGGTGATTATTGAACGAGCATATAAGAACATATGTTCATAAGAAGTTGAAGCAGGGACAAAGCCATTTGTCCTCTTGAGTATATTCCACCATTCATGAAGATCATGGCTGATTTTCTTTTTACCTCAGTACCAATTTCATGCATGATTCCCAAGTTCTTTATTCCTTCATCTCCTGAATCCGTCATTCTCTGTTTCAAAAGAGAACCAGGTAGAGGACTTGAAATGCTGTCAGCTGTGATTCTATTGTCTGGCAGAAGAGATGAATGATTAGCTCTTATTCCTATGTTACCCTGTTCAGTGTTTTCTCATAATCCTCTGCAAAATCTTTTCTATCATCTGTAAAGTTATTAGTATTTACACATATTGTGCTCAGTATGTTCCTTAATAACCAGTGGTAGAAAATAGAATCTTGTTGAATTCCCACAACACAGAAATAAATATTCCATTCACCCCTTTCAATCTTCCAAGACATTTTTTTTTATATTGACAGGGATGAAGTAGGATTGTGGCTGCTGTAGGTTTTGACTGATAGCTCAGAACCTACAGGAGAATTCTATTTACAGTATCTCTACAGGGCGCATCATTTCTACCTGACATTTTCCCCACCATAGTCAATCTCACTGACAGGCTAAGCTTCTTGCCAAACTAGTATGATCCTAGATCATTGTCACTTGACGAGGAATAAAGCTTGCGGATGTTACTTGGTGTACCACAAGGTGTGAGATTCATTGGGTGTCAAATACAAGGTCTGGATAGGTGGGGGTTGTATAGCTTGATAGGAGATTGTGGAGGATTAGAAGAAGCCTTCATGCCTGTCCTGAGGAACCAAGCTAACCTTCTTTCCAACACTGTCCTTTTCTCATGGATTGACCTCCCTAAGGACAAGAAAATACAGTTGTTCCAGTCTTGTGCCTTCAAGGAAGGATGATTCAGAAAAATAAAATAGTTAATCTGCTGACCTTACTCCTGAATGGTGATCAGTTACCTCCAGCCTGTATTAAATCCAGAAGTCAGCAAGTTGGAAAGGAGGAAAGGATTATGTTTTGAGATTTTTATAAAAATCTTGTAACCATTTCCTCCATGCCCAAAACACCTATTAAAATACTCTCTAATGAGTCAATTATTTTGCAAAGTCTAAGCATCTTTATCAGCCTCACTTTTGAAAACACAAGCAAATGCATCTAGAGGGGATCTTTCATCCACTAGCTGAGCTCCATCCTTAAAGAATTACTGTAGGTACATAAAGCATGACTAATTACTGCTAAAGCCATGCTGATGGCTCCCCACGATACACAAACTCCTTAGAAGCTCATTTATTGAATTCTGCCCTTAGGCACTTGTGCTGCTACAGGAGGCTAATTGGTCTGTAATTGCTAGGTTGGTACTTTATTCCTCCTTTGAATATTGAAACTATATTTTCCATCCTTTACTTTGTGGTAATTCTCCTGTGTTTATGAAGGACTGAAGAATATCAAATACCAAAGCATGACTAATTTCCTGCTTAAATTCTTTACAGATTCTGGGATGATTTGGTTCAGGACCTTGACGAATATTTAAACCTTCCAAGCTCTGCAGAACACATTCTTTACTAACTAATTGATGTGGATTGGAATGCTGTGTTCCTTTTACCATGAATGAGGACACGACCTTGTTTTTCACAACACACTTTCCAATGTCTTGTGTCCACAACTCCTGAGAGGGTGTCCTCAGAGAGAACATGCCTCAAGGCATCAAGAGTGTGGCTTTGACCAAAAAGAATGATGAGCTCATTCACTTCCAGGTGAGCTCAGTGCTTTCCTTGCTCACTTTGAGTGTCAAAACGTGAAGGAAACATCATGAATTTCCACAGCTCTCAATGATCCCTGTGATTTCAGCCTCTGAGGCCGACATGTGAACGCCCTTCAGGAGGGTGAACGCACAAATACAATCCGGTCCAGATGGGGTAACTGGCCAAGTACTAAAAACATCTGCTGACCAACTGGCTGGAGTGTTTTCCGATAGCTTTAACCTCTCACTTAGGCAGTCTGAGATACACACCTGCTTCAAGCAGGCTTCAGTTATACTGGTGCCCATGAAGAACGTGGCAATCTGCCTCAATGACTATCGTCCAGTAGCACTTACATCCACAATGATGAAGTGTTTTGAGAGGTTGGTGATGAAACATGTCAACCCCTGCCTGGGAAGCGACTTTGATCCACTCCAATTGCTTATTGGAGCTACATGTCCACAGCAGATGCTATCTCAATGGCTCTTCACTCAACCTGGAACACCTGGACAGAAAAGGTGCATGCATCAGTATGTTCCTTATCAACTACTGTTCCAGATTTAACACCATCATTCCTTAAATCTACTCAATAAGCTTCAAGACCTTGGCCTCAATAACTCCCTGTGCAATTGGATCCTCAATTTCCTCACTTGCAGAGCCCAAGTCAAGTTGGATTGGCAACAGCATCTCCTCCACAGTTTCCATCAGCACAGTGCACCACAAGGCTGTGTGCTTAGGCCCCTGCTCTACTCCCTTTACACCTATGACTGTGTGGCAAAGCACAGCTCCAATATCATATTCAGATTTGCTGACAAAACCACTGTCACCGGCCGAATCAAAGACTGGAATCAGCATATAGGAGGGAGATTGAAAATATGGCTGAGTGGTGCCAAAACAACAACCTCTAAATCAATGTCAACAAGATCAAGGAGCTGATCATTGACTTCAGAAGGAGGAAACTTGATGCATGTTCTCTCTGAGGACACCCTCTCAGGTGTTGTGAGGGATGTCATGGACACAGAACCAGAAGGAGGAGCCAGTCCTCATTGGAGGATCAAAGGTGGAGAGGGACAGCGACTTTAAATTCCTGGGTGTTATTATTTCAGAGGACCTGTCCCGGGCCCAGCACATGTGCAATTACACACAGGGGTGCGTCTATTTCCTTAGGAGTTTGTGTAGATTCAGCATTACATCTAAAATTCTGACAGACTTCTATAGCTATGTAGTGGAGAGTATATTGACTGACTGGTATATTCCCAGCTTGTTATGGAAACACCAATGCCCTTGAAGGGAAAATCCTACAAAAAGCAGTGGATATGGCCCAGTCCACCATAGTTAAAGCCCTCCCTACCACTGAGCTCATCTATATGAAACATTGTTGCAGGAAAGCAGCATCCACCATCAGGGACCCCACCACCCAGGACCTGCTCTCTTCACATTGCTGCCACCAGGAAGAACATACAGGATCCTCAGGACTCACACCACCAAGCTCAGGAACAGTTCCTACTCCTCATCCATCAGGCTCTTGAACCAGTGGGGATAACTTCACTCCACTTCACTTGCTCCATCATTGAAGTGTTCCCACAACACATGGACACATTTTCAAGATCTCTTCATCTCATGTTCTTGATGTTTATTGCTTGCTGTCTTCTGTACGCTGTTGATTGCCCAAGTTGATGTGGTCATTCATTGATCCTATTATAGTTATTATTCTATTATGGATTTATTGAGTATGCCCACTACAAAATGAATCTCAGGGTTGTATATGTGATGCATATGTACCTTGATAATAAATTTACTTTGAACTTTTGAACTTCTAATGCTTATTAACAAAAGCAAAAAATAAGGATATGAAATCAAATGTAGCTAAAATGTATTGCAGTGAAATATGACCATTGAAAAACCAGAAATGTTTTACTTTGAAAATCATTTTATTAAAAAAAAACAGAACAAATCCTATTTGACTTGTTTTAGAACCATCTCCTTCCTCCTTTATTGAGGAGGGGTAAAAAAGACAACTTTCTTTCACAGTGACTACAGTGTAGAAAGAGATGATCCAGCCTTCTGTGTTTGTACAGGATCTTTGAAACCCCACTCCTTTGTCCTTTATCCATAGCACTTCAAATGAATGTGTCCAAACTACCATACAACCTGCTTGCACCATCCTTCTTGGCAATGCATCTCAGAACACAACATCCCTGCACATAATTTCCCTCATAGATATAACAAGAAAATGGTGGAAATTCTCAGCAAGCTAGACTATCAAGTGTTTCTTTACTTTCTGTTTTTATTTCAGATTTACAATATCTGCAGTATTTTTAAAAAATCTCATCCTTTTCTTCCTCTCCACAATGGATTTCTTTCCATAGAAAAAAAAAGTGCTGGCATTGGAGAGGATTCAAAGGAGGTTCACAAGGATGATTCTGGAATGAAAGGATGATCATCCGAGGAACGTTTGATGGCTCTGGGCCTGTGCTCACTGGAATTTAGAAGGATGAGGGGGGAATCTCATTGAAACCTTTCAGATGTTGAAAGGCCTAGACTGAGTAGATGTGGAAAGGATGCTTCTCACGGTGGGGGAGTCTAGGACAAGAGAGTATAGGCTCAGGGGAGAGGTGCAGAGAATGTTTTTTAGCCAGAGAGTGGTGAATTTGTGGAATTTGTTACCACAGGCAGCTGTGGAGGCCAGATCATTGGGTGTATTTAAGGCAGAGATTGATAGCTTCTTGATTGGCCATAGCATCAAACATTACGGGGAGAAGGCTGGGGATTGGGGCTGAGGAGGGGGAAAAATGGGATCACCCATGACTGGATGGCAGAGCAAACTCAATGGTGGGCCAAATGGCCTAATTGTCCAATGGTCTTATGGTCATAGTTCTAAATCTGCAACCTGTGGTCACTAGTTCTTTTGCAAATGGACCCAATTTCTTTACAACATTTTAAAAGGTGATTAAAAGTGCTGAACTAACCAATAATATTTGTCAGAAATACCCAAAGATATTTCTCCTACTCTAAGTATGTTTGAGAATTCCAGTAGTAAGTCTCACTTGACCATTAGCTGCTCAGAAATTTCATTCTATGAGAGACAAGAGCTTGACACAGAAACATTTATCCAGAGCATCCAGTAAAAAATATTACGGGTGATTTTGAAACAAAGCTATGCAAAAGAATTTCGTTTTCCTACAATTTCTACAGTGAAAGCTTTTCTGCAGTTTTCATATTTAGAATACTCCTCTTGGTGCCTATAAGGGATATTGATAATTTTTCAAAATTGAGAGCGTTTATGTTGGTGTGATGAAGGGAATTGCAGCAATCTCAGGTTGTTAGTTGTCCTTCCGATTAGTTGGCCTCCGTGAGAAAAGCCTTACAAGTAAGGTGTTGGACCGACGATGGATTCTGCAAAAATTGTGATTTTATCAAAAATATTTTAATATGAGAGATGGGATTGGAAAAATGGAAAACAGTATTGTGAACATACTTCAAAACATTTTCGGAATTATAGTATGTAAACAGGCCTTTCAGCCCATTGAATCACTAATCCTACACTGTTTTATTCTGCTCATGTTCCCATCAACTCCCCAAAGCTTTACCACTCATCAACATATTAGGGCAATTTACAGTGGGTCTGTAAGGAATTTATACATTCTCCCCATTACTGCGTGGGTTTCCACTGGGTGCTCCGGTTTCCTCCCACAGTCCAAAGACTTACTGGCTGGTAGGTTAATTTGGCATTGTAACTTGTTCCATGATTAGGCTCGGGTTAAATTGGGAGTTGCTGGGCGGTGTAGCTCGAAGATCTAGAAGGGCCTATTCTGTGATGTATCTCAATCAATGGAGTGAGTGAGTGAGTGAGTGAGTCAATGAGAAAACTCCACACAAGCAGCATCCAAGGTTAGGGTTGAGTCTGGGTTGCTGGGGCATGGTAATGCTCTACTAGTTGCATTACCATGCCTCCCTATGTGGATGGTGATATGGCAATGTTTTTAAGCATGCTTTCTGGAAAATGTTTTCCAAATTACAGTGGCCATATGCTTCACTTTGTACACCTAATAAACTAAAGGTCTGGATGACATACAAGAAAGATGCTTGAAGAAACATTAAAACTATCCATACCTACAATTATTTTGGGTACAATTACATTGATAGCAATAATTATAAATTATATAGTGTGGTGAACTTCCAAATATTTTCGTGATTTCTATTTTTCAATTATTAAGTTCAAGTGATGATAACATTCATAATCAGACTTGTGCTGGTGAATAAATGGTGTGATGGGAGCTCTTCACTCCAAGATGGGCAAAGGTGTATCCATGGTCTGTGTTGGCTAACCAGCATCAATCACAACTGACCTTAGTATCCTGCACTGCGATTGACCTTAATCTATGGTCCTTCCCCACAGAGCCACGTTCTACAGTCTTCTCTCTAGGTTTGGCACCTTCCTTGTCCAGCACTTGCCACCATTGATGGTAAGCACTGGAAATGTAACCCAGAAGGCATGGTGAAAATAACAAAGAATTCTCACTGAAAAGTCAGTTGCATGATTAGTGTCAACAATAGGCTCTGAGTCAAAAGAGTGCACAATACTGATTTATTTTCTACAATGCCTGTTAAGACCATAAAATTCCTTCATGCCCTGATTAATCAAGAGTCTATCGACCTCTGCCCCAAATATACCCAATGACTTGGCCTCCACAGCCACCTGTGGTAATGAGTTCTGCAAATTCACCACTCTCAGGCTAAAGAAATTCCTCCTCATTTCCATTCTAAATGGACGCCCCTCTATACTGAGGCTGTGTCCTCTGGTCTTAAGCTCCGCGACCACAGGAAACATCCTCTCCACATCCACTCTGTAGGTGCATTTCAACATTCGATAGGTTTCAAAGAGGTAACCCCTCATTCTTCTGTAGAGAGACAGAGCCATCGAATGCTTCTCATATGATAAGCCATTCAATTCCGGAATCATTTTAAGCGTGTGACCTACTTCAGCTGGATGCTTTTGAAAAGCTATTCTGTGTAATGGTTACTTCAGCAGCCCTGGGGGAATCTCCTTATTTAAATTTCTCTCCAAAGAACTGGAATCATAATCAGGTGTACTATCAATGACATATGTCACGAAATTTGTTGTTTTGAGGTAGAAATACCCTATAAACTGTGTCAAAATGGCTGCTGTGATGCGTCTAGTGTGGTAGTGTCATGGTAGTGCTTGTTGCTCTCACTTTCAGCTTCCACCGCTGGCTACCAGTCTCGCGAAAAGGAGAGCTGAATGTGTAAGTCTCTCCCTGCCAGTACACAGCCTCTCCAACAGCAAGCCTCATGTAGTGCCTCCTTGCTAGTGACACACAGAAACTGAACTCCTTTCAGACTCAAGCCGAACTACAGAGGACAGGGCGGAGATCTGGCCCCTGTGTACATAGCACATGGGCCCACTGGCGTATGGACATGCCCTGGTGCTCGTGGACCAGATCCCCAGGTGTGGGTAAATAGCCCTACTGCCTTGTTGGCAGCCTCGGGAGAGACAAAGGCAACGGGAATAAATCCAAACAGCAAATCCGGAGTGGAGCCCCTAAGGCAGATGGACATTATTGAACATCCTTCCAGCAGCTCCTGCAGCCAAGCTGGTGCCAAACACATTGCTTCATAAGCTTTCCTTTGGACCACACTGGTGAGGCCGAGAGGGGGATCTTGACAACTGGGCATCTCAGGATCTCTTGTGATGATCATCACCAGCGATTGCCCTTCAAGACAGATGGATGCCAACCACTACAAACAGACTGCAATACATAACAAAGCTACAATAAGTTACAAAAAGTATATAATAAATAAATATTGCCAAGAGGGAGCAATATGGTGAGGTAGTGTTCACAGGTGCATAGACCATTCAGAAATCTGATGGCAGAGTGGAAGAAACTGTTCTTAAAACACTGAGGCTCCTGCACCTCCTCTCTGATGGTAGTAATGAGAAGAGGGTAGTATTGAAAGAGGAGCTTCTACAAGTACAGACTGTATCAAGGTATGAGAAGCATACAGGAGGAATATAGGAAGTGGCTCTCACAGTCAGATTGTTCCCGTACAGTCAACAAATCATCCCATTGCACACTGCCCTCGGGGTGGCGGCAATGGGGAAGAAGCAGTCACCCACCTCTTTGCAGACAAGCAGATGCAGGAATCCGTGTCCCGGTTTACCCCATGCAGCTGTGTAACAGAGAGATACAGACTTTTCCCAAGGTTACAGCCCGAGAAAGACATCAAGTGCTGCTGGAAGGTCACCAACTCGTTGAAGGGCGCCCTTTGATCTGCTGGATGTCCGTACGGGAACAGAGCCAAGTGGCACGTTCCAGGGAGCAGGACAGATGCGCCGAAGCATGGTGCAGCCAAAGCTGAGACTCTGTGGCGAAGGATCACTGTCTAGGGTACATCTGCTATCACATGTGGAGGAGCTGATTCGGGTGGCAAATGAAAGGATGTATCACCCCGGGGCTGTGGCAGTGACAGTGGGGCTGTGTTATATTTTAAAGTTCACACCATTAGCTATAAAAACCCTGAATGCAAAACTTTGCACAGAAACACCCTTTTGTAGAAAGTTTTTATTCTGAATAAAAGCAATTTATGAAGAAAAGGAATGCTGTATCCATTCTGAATATCTAAAGTTAGAATTCATCCAATAATGAAATGCTGGCACTGTCGTGAGTCCTGTGGGCTTCTACAGCTTCCTGGGTTTCTCGAGCACCTGTATTTACTAATTGTTAGAGTAATCAAGCCCAGGTGCTTTTGCCTTAATCGTGTCAAGTTAATTGTGATCAGCATGTGTTCACCAGATTCTATGATTATTTAAAGGGGTCTCTCGGTGTGCTCTGTAACTCCTACTCTGTGTTTGGGAGAATGATTTCTCTTACAGGGTCATTCAGTCGTGCCTCTGATGCTCTGTTGGTATTCCTATGTCTAAACTCCTGTTTCTGTTTCTTCATAGGGAGTTTGCCGTTCCTCCGCTCGTGGGTCGCGTCATTGTCGCCGCTTACCGTGACTGAGTCTGCCGTTCCTCCGCTCCTGGGTTGAGCCAGTGACAGAGAGTCTCCACACTGGGGTCCAGTCCCGCGAGTGTGGACCGCGACGTTGCACACTGTGGGTTCCTGTCAGAATGAATTGCACCTTTCCAAAGGTTGTTGCTTGGTTTTCTAATGCCGCTGCATCATGCATTGTAAACCTAATTCAAAGGTTTAAAGTTTCATTCTATTATCAAAGTATGTGTGCAGATACAACTCTGAAATTTGTTTCTTCTTCAGATAGCCATAGAATACAGAAAAACCATAGAAGTAGTAGAAAGAAGGACATCAACCTCCCCTGCACAAAAAAAGAAACAAAAGCTGGCAAACTGCAAATACCCCCAACCCCTCCCTTGCACAAAAACTAACACATCACCCAAACCCCTGGCCCGCCAATCAGCAACAAGAAAGAATGGACGAGAACACGAAAAGAAAACCCAAAACTGAAAGAAGCCAATATGGATTACAGTTAGATTGAACTACAGTCCAATCCATAAATCTCAGAATTTCGATGACATCTCTGAGAGCGTCTGGAGAAACCCCTCCAAAGGTAGCGATTTGAACCAGCAGCCCCTCCAAGGGAAGCAACTCAAACCAGTGGCTCCAATAAGGAAAGTGACTCAAACCAGCAGCCCCTCCAAGGGCAGCCTCTCAAACCAGAGGCCCTTCCAAGGGCAGCCAACCAGAGGCCCCTCCAAAGGTTAGCGATTAGAACCAGTGGCCCCTCTGACAGTGGCAACTTGGACCAGCAGCCTTTCCGAGGAGAGCGACTTCAAGCACGGCCTTGTTTCATAATACGTTTCATATATATTAAAACTCTATTATACTCTAGAAATACATAGAAATTAAATCAGATACATAAAAAAACTAAATTAAGGATCTAATCTGGATTGTTATCTAATCTGAATAGATCCATACTTGGAATACTATTTGCTCCCCAGGAACTTAGACTAGAAATCTTGCACTTTAGTGTAACAAATGCTTGTGGATTCCCCACTAAATTTCTCACATAAACAAGGCAGTTGAATCAGGCTTAATTATGACTTTTTCCCTCTGCCTTCTTTCTTTCACTATCCTTCAACACGGTGGTGAAGAAATATAAAGGGGAATTCCTGAGAGAATGAGATCCTATCATTAACATACAGTCATTTCTTTGCACCTAGTTTATTGTCTTTCTTGATTTTGCAGAAGGAGCTGTATGAGATATCCTTAATTAATCCCTTTCATTGTCTCCCCATGTGGTGATAATTAGGAGACAAGGGAGTTCAGGAAGCTCCCTAATTAGTAATTGATGCAGTTAAAAGTCACTCATGATAAGTAACCAGTATTTAATATTGTAACATACTGTAAAATGTTTCACCTTTTAACCTTTTGATGCAGAGTTCCCTACTTCTCTCATTTTTCCAACTGATAATATTCAGACACCATGATTAAAAGCAGGTGATAATAAATTATCAATATTTTCGACACAGATGGAATAGTTCCACTTGTGGAATTGCGCAAAACTAAGGGCTACAATGCAAGAAATTAAATAGGAAGTTCACAGAATGCTTCTTTATCCAGAGATTGCTGACAATCTGAAGTTTACAGATTAAAGACTGGTATAGGGTATAGTTCAAAGGATATCAAGACAAAGAGGGAGAGCGGAACAGAGTGTCAGTTCCTTATTTAGTCATTTATTGAGATACCGCGCGGAGAAGGCCCTTTGGCCCATCGAGCCATGCTCGCCCAACAGTCCCCTGATTTAATCCTAGCCTTACCACAGGACAATTTACAATGCCCAGTTAGCCTACCAACTACCTTTGGACCGGATCACCCACCCAGTCACAGGGAGAACATACAAACTCTTCACAGGCAGCAGCAGGAATCGAACCTGAGTCCACTGTACTGTAAAGCGTTGTGCTAACCGTTAGGCTACCCCTCAGCTTTGGGATTGATATAACCAGTAGACCTTTCGAGTTATTTAGTACTAATAGTGTACTAACAAATATTTATTCCTGAGTCAATATTATTAAAACAGCTGATCTGTTCCTTGCATCAACCAATAAAAACCCTCACCATCTGGGACATAACCTTTTATTTCTACCATTGGGCAGGAGGATCCGGAGTCTGAAGACCCCAGATAATGTTTCAAGGACAATTTCTTCCCTCTGCCACCCCATTTCTGAATGGTCCAAGAGTACTATCCCATTGTTCCTCTTTTTCACTATTAATTTATTTATTGAAGCTTTTAGCAGTTTTTATGTCTTGCAGTGCTGTCATAAAGCACAAATTTTGTGACATATGTTAGTGAAAATAAGCCTGATCCTGAGTGCGATTCTGTTACAAGGCTGCTTGTGGCCATAGACAAGGGTGTCTGTACTTCAGAAATGTATGTAAGAGGCTTTAGGGACACCTGAGAAGGAGCATGACAGGTGCCATGTACATGGAAGTTTTTCTTTCTTAGGAGGAGGAGACACATATGAAGCCTAACAGCTGATGTCATAATAATAATAGGCATCCGTTAGTCTCGTGAGACCATGGATTTGCACCTTGGAAAGTTTTCCAGAGTGCAGGCCTGGGCAGGGTTGTTTGGGAGACCGGCAGTTGCCCAAGCTGCAAGTCTTCCCCTCTCCACACCACCGATGTTGTCCAAGGGAAGGGCACTAGGACCCATGCAGATTGGCACCGGTGACATCGCAGAGCAATGTGTTGTTAAGTGCCTTGCTCAAGGACACAACACGCTGCCTCAGCTGAGGCTTGAACCAGTGACCTTCAGATCACTAGACCAATGCCTTATCCACTAGGCCACACGCCAACACCAGCTGATGTCAACAATGGGATATAGTGCATGCTCCTTGCTCTGTATTCAATATACGTTTCTATGTATATTCATTTTATTTTCTTCCTTACTCCTTACTGGTAGGAAGATGTTTTCTCTATAGCAAGCACAGAGAGCATCTCAAGTACCACAGCCCTATCATTTCATACACCATTCATGACTTGCCTCCCCTCTTCCCCCAGCGGACTGCCCGGGAGCCCCACCACTCACTCCTTGGAATTCCACATCTGAAACAGTTCTGTCTCTTCTCCACAGAGATGGTGCCAAGTATGAGCTGCACTTTTAGAAGCTGCAGGACTTTATTTTTCTTTAAGAAGAATTTTAACCATGAGGTAAGATTCCCTCTTTTGGCATGAAAGGGAACAACTATGGTGCTTATCCTCATTCCAGTGGCAGTCCCTCGGGCTTAAACATTTCCAAGTTGACAGAACTGGTGATGAAACTGCAAAACCAAGACATACTGTAATAAGGCCAACTGGGAGCTCCCAACTCAGGGAGGCACTCAGTCTTTCCTGGCAGAGTCACAGGCAGAGCCTGCACAACAGTTCACTAATTCAGCTCCCGCTTTATACTTTGCCGTTATGTTTCCTTTAGCAGTTATGTTACGTTTACCTTATGGGCACAGATGAAAAAGCACAGAACCTGTGGACATCGGACAGGCCTGGAGGGGAAATTATGCTCAGCGGCAATGTCGACATGGTTATCGTGGGTAGTGCAATCACGTTTGGTGAATGATGGTGGATTTCAGGGTATCAATGATTGTTCGCATGCGCGTGCATGCTCACACACACATATGCACACACACACTTAAGTGCTGGAAGACAAGCACACAAACATACACAGGCATGTAATTACACGTGTATGATTTTAACTTATTAGCCACTGCTTCCCTGCTGCTTTGAAGCACACATACGCACATGAGACCCAGTTTCTGATACACAGAGGAGTAAGATATCTTGGTAACCTTCTTGGAAGGCTGGCAGAGCATAAATGGACAATTACCTCCTGTTCAGTGCCATAGGATGAAATTATGCATTCACCACATGCTTTTCATGGGATCAGGACACCCTAAGCTGTTTCAGACTCAGTGAAACATTATTCAAGCTTTACTGGTAAAAACCTGACACACCAATTTTTATCTTCAGTATTCCAAAGAAACTTGTGATTTTCCAATGTCGTTCCTATTCTTAGGATGTCCAAACAAACAATTGGCACTCAGCTCTTCTTTCAGTTTTTGCCTGATTATTTTTTACATTGGATTGTAGGCAGATACGGAGTCAATTTGTTTGCATCATGTTTCCACAAATGACAAGTGAGTTCTCTGACCAGGAAACCTTTACACCAACGTTGGTTGAGGGTAAGTGTCTGTTGTGACTCTGGGGTAATGATAAATCAAGAAACTGAGGAACAATGGTAACATATGATGAAGATGATACAGTCACAGGGTCATACAGTACAGTCAGAGGAACGATTGCCCAGAGGGTTCGTGCTGGCCATCAAGTATCAATCAGAATGAATCGCATTTACCAAAACCCAATCCATGGCCCTCAATGCCTTGGTAAGTAAGTATTCATCAGTCCCTTTTTCCTGTTTGCTTTGGTGTCACCTATTCTCTCTCATGCCCATACTCCTGCTTCTCACTGACGCCTGAAGTGATTTGTTCTTGCCAATTAACCTACCAACCAGGGATATGGGGTGAATGCACCTAGACACGGTGGGAAAAGTGTCATTTCCACATGGGCAGCACCAGAGGTCAAGATTGAATTGGGTTGCTACAACTACACTAGGGAATTGCTCCGGTAACATGTCGGTTAGCGTGACACTGTTACAGCTCAGGGCGTTCCAGATTTTGGAGATCAGTTCCTGCGCAGAGCTGTAAGGAGTCTCTGTATGCCTTCACTGTGGAATATGTGGGTTTTCTCCTGGTCCTCCAGTTTCTTTCCACAGTCCAATGACTTTCCAGGTAGCTTATTTGGTTAGGGTAAATCGTCCCATGATTCGATCAGGGCTTTCTTGGCTCAACGGACCGGAAAGACCTACTCCACGCTGTATCACTAAAATAAAATTTTAAAATAAAATAAAACGACGAGGCTGTAGTTCTAACCATTTGTCTAGCTCTTCCATGATTCTGAAGGCATTCATCAAAACTTCTCTCAGCCTCCTGTGACAAAGACATTCACAGCTTACCCTACCCATCCACACAACTGAAGTTCCCCACACGGGACATCATTGTGAGAAACATTCTGCTGTACCTTTCCGGGGCAGCATTACTATAAGGTTGTCACATCCACCCTAAAGCACAGGGCCCAGCACTGAGCACCGTACACCAGCTGTAGCTCAGCCATTGTTTTATAAAGGTGCAAGGACATTTTCCTGCGTTTGTACTCCTCGCTTCCATTCATGATTGAATGATCTGATTGAAACATATAAGATTATTAAGGGATTGGACAAGATAGAGGTAGGAAATATGTTCCAGATGCTGGGAGAGTCCAGTACCAGAGGGCATGGTTTGAGAATAAGGGGTAGGTCATTTAGGACAGAGTTAAGGAAAAACTTCTTCTCCCAGAGAGTTGTGGGGGTCTGGAATGCACTGCCTCGGAAGGTGGTGGAGGCCAATTCTCTGGATGCTTTCAAGAAGGAGCTAGATAGGTATCTTATGGATAGGGGAATCAAGGGATATGGGGACAAGGCAGGAACCGGGTATTGATAGTAGTTGATCAGCCATGATCTCAAAATGGCGGTGCAGGCTCGAAGGGCCGAATGGTCTACTTCTGCACCTATTGTTTATTGTCTATTGACCTTGCGCTCCTTCCTCAATTTGTCCTGCAAACTTCAAAGTGTGGGTTGATGCACCTCGTCCTCCCTGCTCCACTCCTCCCTCCAGATCAATTCACCACTTCATTGTTGTTTTCTTTAATGTGCTGACAAGGATGTGCCTGAAATAGAACACTCTGATAATGCAGCATTTCCTAAGTATAGCGCAGGAGTTCCTGAATAGATTAGGCTTGCAACTAGGAGAGTGGATTAGATCAATGTGTTAAAAACCCAAAATGAGAATGTAAATTGATCAAGTAAATACATGCCCGTTTGTAAGTAGTGCATATATGTTTTGGAAGCAAGACATGGTACCAATGCCCTGGGGTGGGCCAAAATTAGTTTTTACTAATTCATAAATTTAACTGGCAGAACCAGTTCATGAAATAGTAAAGGCTAATTAGAAGCAGCCAATTTAGCTATCTACAGGGTGATAACTGACAGCAGGTTACAATGGTGCTCAATTTTTCACATACTTAGTTCATATCAGTGGATGTCAATATCTCAGAGGACCTAACCTGGACACAACATTTTGAAAAGGCAAGTCAGTGACTATATTTCATAAGGAGTTTGAGGAGGTTTGGTTTGTCAACTAAAACACTCGAAAACTTTGACAAACCTTCTGTGGAGAGCATTGTGACTGACTGCATCACCATCTGGTATGGGGGGTGGAGGTGGCAGGCTACTGCACAGGACTGAAATAAATTGCTGAAACTTGGTAAAATGAGTCAGCTCCATCATGGGTACTAGGCTCTGTAGTATCCAAGAGAGCCTCAAGGAGCAGTGCCTTAGGAAGGCGGCATCCATCATTAAGGACCCCCACCACACAGGACGTGCCCTGTTCACACTGATACCATCAGGAGCCTAAAGGCACATACTCAGTGATTCAGGAACATCTTCTTCCCCTCTTGCATCCGATTTCTAAATGGACATTGAACCCATGTACACTACCTCACTAGTTTTATTTTATTTCTGTAACTATTTAATAGACATATATGTACTTTATTGTCGCCAAACGATTGATACTAGAGCATACAATCAGCACAGCAATATTTGATTCTGCACTTCGCGCTCCCTGGAGTACAAATCAATAGTAAATGTAATAAAAATGTAAATAAAAAATAGAAAAGGTAAAGTAAGGTAATGCAAAAAAAAACACACTTAATGTAACTCAGTTTTTTCTCTACGTTTATTTATCACGTATCTCGTTGTACTGCTGCCATAAAGTTAACAAATTTCACGACGTATGCCAGTGATATTAAATCTGATTCTGATCCTGACCGAAGAATTTGTAGAAAGAACAAATACAGCAAGACCTTGTCTCATTGAACTGTAAAATATGTTGCTAACATACTTAGCCTGCAGACCTGTCAATTTGCACAAAGACGACAATGCATGAGATTCTGCAGAATGATTTGGGCCGCCAATCGTGATTATGGTTAGGGATATTAAAATCACTTGTGTTTCACACAAGGATTAAGCTCTATGTATTGTGTTTGGCAATACATGTGTGGGTGGTAGACAAGTTCAGGAGACTGCTGCCTATTATAACTATTAGGTTCACTTCACATATTGGATCCCAAGGCTCCAAGGATCAAAAGCCTTGTACGTCCCATTGCTTTAATAGATGTAATATCCTTTTCATGGTCTTTCTGCAACTACGTTCTGCTCAGAGGTATCAGAAGTTAATATTTGCATTAGCAAAAGCGTGAGATCTACTCTAGCTATTTTCCTGGCAGCTTCAGGGACAATTCAAAACATGGTGCAAGCAGATAGTCTTAATTATGAGCAACACACACAAAATGCTGGAGGAACTCAGCCGATCAGGCAGCGTCTATGGAAATGAATACTAGTACTGAGAAGGAAGGGGAAAGATGCCTGAGTAAAAAAGTGGGGGGAGGGGGGAGGCAAAAGTGATGGGTTAAGCCAGGTGGGTTCACCTGGAGAAGAAGGAATCTGATAGGAGAGGAGAGTGAATCATAGGAGAAAGAGAAGGAGGAGGGGACCTCGAGGAAGTGATTGGCAGGTGAGAGGAGGTAAGAGGCAAGAGTGGGGAATAGAAGAAGAGGTGAGGGAATTCTTTTTTACTAGAAGGAGAAATCAATATTCATGCCATCAGGTTGGAAGCTACCTAGACAGAACATAAGGTGATGCTCCTCGGGTGGCCTCATCTTGGCACAGGGGGAGGTCACTGACCGACATGTCGGAATACCTCTGTTTGCATTGGTCTGAGGACTACAGGGCTTCACAGACTCATTCATAAACCTGTTCACCAGTCTTTAACTGTTGCCAATTTCTAAGTGCTAGGAAACAGCTGACAGAATAGGATAGAAGTTTAGAAATGGCAGGATAAGATGCGCTTTTTAAAGCGTTTGATTTCCCCTTTTTCTACTTGCCAATTGTCTCCACACTCCACTCTCTCCCTCGACACAAATGCTCAGCAAATGTGGTCTTTGGAAACCACACAGGAGAAGCCTGTTTCACATTTCTCAGCACACAAGCAAATAACTTTGTACCCACATGCTCAAGTTCTTTCCCATACTTTGGTGTTATAAGCATGCAGAAGTCGATGTCTGAGATGCAGAAGCAAGCCTTGTGTCTCTGCTGGCACTTTGCTTGCAAAATAAAAGAAGCTCAAGGACCTTCGCTCTCCCCAGAGCCATTTTCCCTCTCTTTCAAAGTGTTGGTCAGTTTTATTCCTAAAATGCTACATTTTTTTTGTTTTGTTCTAGCCCCTCTGTGATTTTTAAACATCTCTGTCAAACCTCCTCTCAAGTTCTTGTGCTGTTAGGAAGATAAACTCACTTCTCCAGTCTAGCCACACAGATGAAATCCCCACTCTCCTAGCATTGCAGACATTTCCCCCTGTAGCCTCTGTAGGGCTTTTACATCCTTTCTGAAGCCAGCTCCCAGTATCTGGTAGGTCAAATGTGATGGCAAGACTCTATTAATGGTAAGACTCTTGGCAGTGTGGAGGATCAGAGGGATCTTGGGGTCCAAATCCAAAGGACACTCAAAGTAGCTGCGCAGGTTGACTGTGGTTAAGAAGGCATACGGTGTATTGGCCTTCATCAATCATGGAATTGAATTTAGGAGCTGAGAGGTAATGTTGCAGCTATATAGGACCCTGGTCAGACCCCATTTGGAGTACTGTGTTCAGTTCTGGTTGCCTCACTGCAGGAAGTATGTGGGAACCATAGAAAGGGTGCAGAGGAGATTTACAAGGATGTTGCCTGGATTGGGGAGCATGCCTTATGAAGACAGGTTGAGTGAACTCGGCCTTTTCTCCTTGGAGTGACAGAAGATGAGAGGTGACCTGACAGAGGTGTATAAGATGATAAGAGGCATTGATTGTGTGGATAGTCAGAGGCTTTTTCCCAGGGCTGAAGTGGTTGCCACAAGAGGACACAGGTTTAAGGTGCTGGGGAGTAGGTACAGAGGAGATGTCAGGGGTAAGTTTTTTATGCAGAGAGTGATGAGTGCGTGGAATGGGCTGCTGACAATGGTGGTGGAGGTGGATATGATAAGATCTTTTAAGAGACTTTTGGATAGGTACATGGAGCTTAGTAAAATAGAGGGCTATGGGTAAGCCTGGTAATTTCAAAGGTAAGGACATGTTTGGCACAACTTTGTGGGCCGAAGAGCCTGTCTTGTGCTGTAGGTTTTCTATGTTCCTATCTCCCATATTCACATTCCATGGCACCAGAGATACTTACGTACCAACAAAAGCTACATATTTTTATACATAAGGTGGCCTTTATAGATGAAAGTATGGAGTAAAGGAGTTGGGATGTTATGTTGAAGTCGTATAGAACATTGGTTTGGCCTGTTTCAGAGTATTGTGTGCAGTTTTGGTCACCAACCTTCAGGAAAGATGAAAACAAGGTTAAAAGAGTACAGAGAAAATTTACAAGGATGTTGCTGGGTCTGGAGGACCTGACTTTTAACGAAAGATTGAATAGGTTAGGACTTTATTTCCTAAAATGTAGAAGATTGAGAGGAGATTTGCTAGAGCTATATAAAATTATGAGGGATATAGATAGGGCAAATGCCCATGCTTTTTCCATTGAGAAATGGGACTACAGCCAGAGGTCATGAGTTAAGAGTGAAAGGTGAAAGGTTTAAGGGGAACATGAGAGGAACTCAGAGTCACTAGTGTGGTGCTGAGCTGTCAGCAAAAGTGGTGCATGCTAGACCAATTTCAACATTTAGGAGAAGTCTGGATACGTACATGGATGGTAGGGGCATGGAGGGCTATGGTCCTGGTGCAGGTCAATGGGAGTAGGCAGCTTGAAAGGTTTGATATAGACTAGATGGGCCAAAGGGCCTGTTTCTGTGCTATAGATTTTTATAACTCCATTAAACAATGCAGAAGGAAACCATTCAGTTCCTCTGTTCAATTCTGACTCCCAAGAAGCAACACGATCTGTCCCGTTTTACTCTGCTCATCTCCTTCTACTTCCACAAGTTTTTCTCTCTCACATATCAGCATCCTTTGATTCTTTTTGCTATCAACTCATACTAATTCATAACCCAAAACAAGTCCTAAATAACCTACCAGCACATAGGGAGTGTTATGACACATACCCTACCATGCCAGCTTCTAGGGTTTAGACACTCTAAATCTTCAGGATATGAATAGCTGGCATGGCTCCTTTAAAGGTTCAGGGTGGCCCACTAATTGGTGGCCATGTTTTAGTTCCAGGATTTAATATTTAAAGAGCACCTGAACTGATGGTCGTCAGCTCAGTTTTGGACTCTCGTCTAGCATCTAGTTTAGAACCCTGTCTTCATTTCAGTCTTGTGTCATTCATTGATTCTAGTCTCTGATGCTCCATAACTTGAGTCCTAACTTAGGTTTCTCGTCACAGTATGACAGAGCCAACATGGACCCAGCAGGGTATTGGAGCCTTTCAGCGAAAAAATTTCAGACAGAGCCTGGAGATGCGTGACCTCCAGGTCACTGTGTGCCAACTATCACAGGAGGAAGCCAGAGTCGTTGGGGTGAGGTTTGCTGGTCGCACTGTGGAGCCAGCACATCTTCCGACCCCGGAGGGATTCGGCAGTGACTCGGACTCCTGTCACGGCTTCCTTACTCAGAGTTCATTGGTGTCCGAACTCCAGTCAGCCCAGTTCCCCATGGAGTGCAGAAAAGATGGTTTTCATGATCTCTCTCCTGACTGGGAAAGGCCTAGCCTGGGTCACTGTGTATTGGGAGTGAAGGTTGGAGAATTTTTCTCAGATTCAGAGGGGTTCAAGGCCTCCATGGGGAGGGTGTTTCATTATCCTTCTGGAGCTAACCGAGCCTCTGACCTCTGTCACAGCAGTCGGTCAGCAGCTGACTACGCCATTGTCTTTCGAACTTTGGCCCAAGAGAGTGGCTGGAATGGGGAGGCCTTGGTTACTCTGTACCACCATAGACTTTAAGGTAAAGTAAAGAATGCCCTTGCTTTGGGGGAGCTTTCAGAGGACTTAGAGGCTCAGACTGACCAGCCTTGATAATCGCCTGGTGGAGCAAGAGTGCGACGACTTCAAGAAGCTGAAGAGAGCTAACCCAAGTCTGGCCTCAATGCATCGCAGTTCTATACCCCCCAACGTCGGACAATAAACAGCCTGACTGCTGCTGAGGGTCCTGTCAAGTCCATGCAAATTAGTTACATAAGAATCTCCGTCGGAATTGAGGTTGCTGCTAACATTGTGGGGAAGCAGGTTGACTGTCCAGAGCTTCAACTGTTGAGAAACCTGATAAGACCATCCAGTGTCAAGAGGACTGTGACGGCAGCAGCCATTACTGCCAACCTCACGAATTCTGCTGTCACCCTTAGGGCAAAGATCTCCTGGGGTAACAGCCGACAAGAGGTGAATACTTTTTCGACTCTGGGGCAGCTGAAAGTTACCTGAACTTGGGGACTGCCCATCCACTCAACCTAACACAGCAGGAGTCGAGCCAGCCCATGCCCATAACTGTTCAAGATGGCCTTCTGCTTAGTTCCGGGCAGGCCCGGCAGCAGCCATTGGTCTAGAGGATCATTCAGAGGACATAAGTCTCAATATCATTGAATCTCCTCACGTACCTCTGATCCTCGGGCACCCTTGTCTGCTCCAGAATAACCCATCCATGAATTGGAAGGAAGAGAAGATCATTGCATGGTCCAGTCACTGCAAGAAGGTATGTTTTCAGCTTGGTGTTCCGAATCCCAGACTCTCCCGAGACCAGCAGCCGACTGGGGGAAGACTTCTGTTCACAGTAACCTGGGGCGTTCAGGAAACCCAGTTCTGCCTTCAAGGGCAGACACGTTGGCTCCCGCAAGTCCTGACCTGTCCAATAGTGGGTGAGCTGGAACTAAAGAGAGTGGACCTCTAGTTCAGAAGCAAGCCAAGGAGGTCTGGAACTCCAGCAACTAACTCAAAGGGTTCCAGTTGCCAGGACCCATCGAAAGGCTGATTTATACTTCTGCGTAGCAGCCTACGCCGCAGCCTTCGTTAGTGGCCTGCACCATTATGAACATTTATACCTGTGTGTTGGCGTGTCTACGTTGCTCTGCAATTCACCGCCAAAACGCTAGTTGGTGGTGGGGTTTCTCATAGTGACTGAGTGCATCATGTTGGAGTTGGAGCTAATAAATGTTGAGCAAGGGTTACTTTTATTGAAATTACTGCAACGCAGAAAAGAGAGAATATGTCGGAGGAGATGGTATGTATGACCATTGAACGGATTGAGGCAGAAGGTGGGTGAATTTTCTGTGCTTGTCCGGCCACTGAGAGACATGGACAAGGAAATGCATTTCAAATATTTTCGGATGTCGGCAGATAGATTTGACAATTTGGTTCATAGTCTCCAACCATTTATTTCACATCAGTGTACGCACAGTATGCCTATAGACAGGAGGAAATGCGATGCTACCAAGCGGACCAATCACAGTTGTTGCGGTCTGCGTTGCCGCGACGCGCAGTTACATTTTTGGAGAGGTGCACGTCAGACTATGGTGTAGGGTAGGGCGTAGGGTACAGCGTAGGTTATGCGGCTATGCCATACTTATGGCGTTCATTTGACGCAGAAGTATAAATCAGCCTTAAGGAGAAGTTTCCAAAATAGTTCCAAAAAACTGGTCCCAGGAGCGCAAGGACCATTTGTCACATCTCACTGCTGATGTCTGAGGATACGGACAAGGTTTTGGACTCTGAGTTGGCCTCTGTTTGCACTATAGACTCTTGTGAACCTATGGAAGAGACACTGGGGTCTGCAGAGTCACCCCCACTACCCAAGAAGCCTCGGGAGTCATCCTCAAAGGAAGCTTCAGGGGGTGATTGTAGCACCCAAGCTGGTAGAAATCCCATCCGTCTACAAGGATTTGGAAGAGATCTTCAGCAAAGGAAAGGCCCCGAATCTTGCACTGCACCACACTGCCACTATGTCTGTGCTACAGGTCAACTGCTGGATACTTGTCCTCCTCGTGGTTGATTATACACACTCTCAGACCCAGAGAGAGGTGCAATGGGAGAGTATACAAAAGAGGGTCTTGCCCTGGGATTCATTCAGCCCTCCTCCTGTCCCACCACTAATGGCTTCTTCTTCATACAGAAAAAGACAGGGGCCTGCAGAAGAAGAAGAGGAAGAAACTGAGCCAGAAATGGTGGAAATAAAACAAGAAATTAAACAAGAGGTTCCAGGTTATGCATTGATTAGAGAGGATTGACTTACATAATCGTCCAGAATCGTTACCCTCTTCCACTCATGAACATTGCCTTCGAGGTTCTCCAAGGGGCAAGAGTATTCTCAAAGCTAGACTTGCGGAGTGCATACAAACTGGTTTGCATAAATGAGGGTGATGAGTGGAAGACGGCATCCAACACACCAACAGGACACTGAGTACCTGGTTGTGCCCTTCGGCTTTGTGAACGCATCAGCAGCTTTCCAGGCCTTTATGAACGGCACGCTCCAGGATGCTCTCCATAAGTACACTTTCGTCTACTTCGACAATACCCTAATTTTCTCGAAGTCCACGAAGGAGTACATCACTCACATCAGAGATGTCCTAAAGAGGCTCCTTGATCAGGGAATTCATGTCAAGCTGGAGAAGTCCGAATTTCACCTAGCCACCGCTTCATTTTAGGATTTCATCATCTTTAATGGCAATCTCAAGATGGACCCTAGCAGTCGGGGAATGGCCACAACTATCCAATGTGGAACAAGTCCAACAGTTCCTGGGATTTGCCACCTTTTACTGAAAGTTCATCAGAAGCTTCAGTTCAGTGGCGGCTCCGCTGACAGCTCGAACAGAGAGATCCATGGGCCCTATTGCTTAGAAGCGGAGGCTGCTTTTGCAGAGCTCAAACAGCGGTTCATGACAGTTCCCATTTTGGTCGCTCCCAACCCGGACCTTCACTTCATCATGGAGGTGGATGCCTCAGACGTTGGAGAGGGTGTAGTTTCGTCTCAACAAACACCTTTGGACAATAAACTGCACCCAGGTGCCTTCTTCTCCACGTGACTATCCCTGGCAGAGGTGAACTACGACAATGGAAATAAAGAGCTGTTCATGGTCAAAGTGCTCTGGAGAAATGGGGGTACTAGCTTGAGGGGGCCAAGAACACTTTTATCATACGGACAGACCACAAGAATCTGGTTTATATTCAGGAGGCTAAGAGGCTGAATTCCAGGCAGACCAGCTGGCTCTTTTCTTTAACCACTTTAATTTTGGCCTGAACTATTGACCAGGGTCAAAATACCAAAAATTAGATGCCTTGTCCCGTCAGTTCAACAAATCCGGATGAGGGGAGCAGCCTACTGCCGATTTGCCCCAAGCCAAGGTGATAGTGCCAATTCATTGGGGAATCAACACACTTGTTCATGAAGCTCAGGCGCAAGGGGAGATTTCTCAGAATGGCTCTTTGGGTCTGCTGTTTGCTCATTGTTCCATCTGGTCTCAGGTTCTCCAGTGGGGACATGCATCAAGAATGACCACTCACCGAGGGATTGCCAGGACCCTCGAGTTCATTAAGAGAAGATATTGGTGGCCTGGAATGGTGAGGGTAGCCTGTCAGTGTGTGTACGCATGCGAGGTGTACATCTGGAACAAGGAGCCCCACACCTAACCTCAAGGGCAACTTCACCACCAGACCATAGGCACACATTTCCATGGACTTTGTCACAGGTCTTCCTCCTTCCAGGGGGAAGACTGTTACCATGGTAATTGTGGATCATTTTTTGAAGGCCTGCAAATTGATAGCCTTGAACAGACTACCATCTGTGGCAGAGATGGCCGAAATTGTCCTGCACCAGTTCTTCAGGATCCATGGTTTTCCAACGGATATTGTGTCAGATCACAGTCTTCAGTTTGTGTCACGTTTTTAGAGAGCGTTCTGTAAGCTGTGTGGAGCAACAGCAAGTCTTTCACCACTGTCCAACGGTGAGGAGTGGGTGGACTAAGATTTGGAATGAACCCTGAGATGCCTCGAAAGACAGAATGAATGGTGTGATCGTTTGATGTGGACAGAGATCGCCAACTCAATTTTATGGCATTCAGAGCCCTTTAAAATGCCAGTTTGGGTGTTCTCCACCACTCTTCCCTGAGCAGGAGGCCAAGGTTGAGGTTCCTGTGGTTGAAGACCACAGTTGCAAGGAGAAATGGAATCGGACAAGGGAGATTTTGTTAGCTTCTTCCTGGAAGACTGAAATAAAGACTAACTGCAAGAGAAAGCAGGGACCAGTTTTGGGAACAGATCGCTATTGACCCAGGATGTGTTTCTCCAGGTGGAGTCTAAGAAATTGGCACTCAAGTTCATTGGACCCTTCAAGATTCTTAAGAAGGTAAACCTGGTGGCTTACACCTTGCAGCTCCCAAGACCTTCAAGATCAATTGCACTTCCTACATTCCCAAATTAAAACCTGTGAACACCAGGTCTTTAGCCCCACCACCATCAGTCCCACCGCCACCATCCAGGTTTATTGATGGGGAGCAGGTCTTCAAGGTGAGAAGAATTTTGGATTCACAAACTGTTCGGAATGTTCAGCAGTTCTTTATGGACTGGGAAGGATTCAGACCCAAGGAACTGTGGTGGGTTCCTGAACCTATGGCTCTCATGAATGACTACCATCATTGTCTCTCCGAGCAGCCAGGGCCGTCAGGAATCGGCCATAGGGAAGGGGGTCCTACTACGACGAGCACCCAACCGCAACAACTTCCAGGTTTAGACGCTCTAACTCTCCAGAATGAGAATAGCTAATGTGGCCCCTTTAAAGATTCAGGCCGCCCTGCTAACTGCCGGCCATGTTTTGGCACCAGAATTTTAATATTTAAAGAGCATCTGGACTGAGGTTTGGTGCTCAGTCATCAGCTCAGTTTTGGTTTCTCATTTAGCATCTAGTTTAGAACCTTGTCTTCATTTCAGTCTCGTACTGTGCCTCAATTCTAGTCTCAGATGCTCCAGCAAATGGGTCCCAACCACCCTCGCCTGGGTCTCTCGTTACGGGGAGGTAACTAGTGCACCTGACTTCAAGATTAAACCCATTTTCTTGGAGTCATGAAGCAACAAAACTACCTTATTCATGAAACAGTTTACAACTGACATCCGTAATTTATTTCAAACTGCCTCAGTCTGGATATTCTTTCCAAAAAACTATGGGAGCACTGGCTTGTCACATACTGCATGGAAGCAGGCCCCTTAGGCTCCAAGCCAGCAAAGGTTTCCATCTAGGTTAGTCTCATTTGTCCTTGTTTTGCAGATATCCCTCTAACCCTTTTCTATCCAGGTGCTTTTTAAATGTTGTTAATGTACCTCTCGCAACCATTTCCTCTGACAGCTTATTCCATACACTGACTAGCCTCAGGGTGAAAAAGTTGCCTCTCAGATTCCTAGTAAACCCCCCCCCCCCCCCACCCTAAATCAGTACCTTTTTTTGATTCCTCAACCCGTTAAGAGACTGTGCATAATCACCCGGTCTATGCTCCTTTGAGTTATACACCTCTATAAGGACACCCCTCTTAATTCATACTCCAATGAACATAAAATAAACTTTATTTTTCATTATTGATATTTCCTGTGGTTAATTGTCTAAGGCCAAAGGACACAGCCTCAGAATAGAGGAGTGTCCCTTTAGAATGGAGACGAGGAGGAATTTCTTTAGCCACAGAGTGGTGAACCTGTGGAATTCTTTGCCACAGGCAGCTATGGAGTCCAAGTCATTGGGTACATTTAAGACAGAGGTTAACAAATTCTTGAGTGGTCAGGGCATGAAGGGGTACGTGGAGAAGGCAGCAAATTGGGGCTGAGAGGGAAAATGAATCAGCCATGATGAAATAACGGAGCAGACTCAATGGGCCAAATGTCCTGATTCTGCTCCTATATCTTATAGTTTTTAAATGAGTGATAACATTAAAGAAACAATTAACATTCAGTTAATAAATCCCATCAAAGAGCTTTTGTGATAAGATATTGTTGCTAACCTTTCTCGTCACACTCCAAGGAAATTAGATTGATGGTGGCACTTATTTCACTCCCTTCTTTCTCTCTCCCCAAACATCCCTTATTAAAGAAATAAATACAAATATGGAACAAAATCAATACTCTTCTTTGTTTCAAATACCCACTATCAAATTCATGCATTCAACATCATCCCCACCCTCTTTAGCCTTTTCTACTCTAGTGGAAATCATCGTAATAACTCAACTCTTTCCTTATAACAATAGCTTCACATTCTTGTCTTTATTCTGGTACATCAATGTCATTTATTATCTATATACTCCCAACAACTGGAATATAAAGCTGTACACAGCACAGAAACTGCACCCTGATCGTTTTTCTTTGTCTAAATTCACTATTATTTATTTCCTTTCTCTTTGCTTATAAAAACCAAATTACTAATCATTTATCTGCAGAATATTTGCAAATTCATATGTACTGTCATTACTGATACTCCTCCAAAAATATTTGATGTTGCAACATCTGAAATTGCACCTGTCATCTCTGTATCTAATTCACAGACCTGCCTGTTTCTGCACAAAGTTTCTTAGCAATTCTATTTTCTTTCAGCAAAAGCTTCAATATTTACATCATTAGTAGATTTCCTGATTATATGTCATCTCTCTCCAAATCTGAATTATCTATTTATGTTGGGAACAAAGTTCAGTACTGACTTCTGGAATGTGTTATTCAAAGTCTGTTCCATATTCAAAAGCCAATTAATTGAAATCTTAATTTCCTGTCTACAGACTTTCTATTCGTGTTCATATATTTCTCCTACAAGAACACATTTTTTTCAACTACTTGTGAAGCACATTACAGAATCCCTTCTGATAATTCCCATGCACTGCCTCATCTAAAATACATTTTTCAATCTAATAAGTGCCTGTTAAAAGAAAACCTGTCAAAAATGACTTACCTTTAACATATCCAGACTGGTTCTTTTAATTATTTCATAACCTTGTAAGGTCTTATAAATTTTATTGCAAACAAAATTTGGTTGTAAGGATTTGCCTACAGACAACACACTGGTCTACAATTACAGTTTAATATTGAACAAAGCTGTTACTTCTTCCCCAGGTTTATGGTAACACTTAAATTACTAATCATTTATCTGTAGAATATTTGCACATTCATATGTATTCTCATTACTGATATAGTCATTCCCTCAGATATCTCATTCCAGATTTTATATAATTATAGTGTTTGCTGTTGGGTTTCAATTATTACATTCAATGACTATATTTAAAAATAATTCATTTTCTACATTCCTTGTCCTCATATAATCTTCTTTCTTATCCTTCCATATTCCTATTTTCCCACAACTTAAGGAAACTACTTTAAATCTCTATCATAATTTCATCCTCTACAATTACATCTGGTACATCATTGAAAGCTGATGATTTTTCTTAATCATATTTCCTTCATAACAACATTTCCTCCATTTGATCCCTTTTTTATTTCTTTCAAATTTAGCATTACATTTTGCCACTAAATTTTTGTTACCTTCTATTACTATTTTGAAGACCATTAACCTTAGCATTAGTTTCACACAGCTTTCATCAGGTCGTTAATGTGAATTTATTAGCATATTTCAAAGTTTTAACGTAGGACTTTTGATTCCTTTGGCATTATATCCATTTTGCTTTTATGCAGCTCATATTTGTTCTGGTGGTATGTTGTCTGCTTTCCTGTTCAATTCCTATGACCAAATTCCTCTTTTTCAAGTTGAACTTCCCTTCCTTGATGCTGTCGGAGGATGGTAATGAAGTTCTGGGTCTGCAGTTTGTGGGCTGGACTGTAGATCGATCGGACTCTTTTGATTTTGTGTTTTTATATTCTGTGTTTTCGCCCATTCTATCATGTTGCCGAAAATGCAATTTTTTGCGAGTGGGGGTTGGTGCTCTTGTGCCATTTGCACATTGTTTTTGCGCAGAGTTTTTGATGCTTTTCTTGGCTGTGGGGAAGACACATCTCAGTCATATACTGCATACACACTTTGATAACAAATGCACTTTGAACTTTGCACCTGTATGTCCTTGACCCTTTAGTATTCTTTTCTGATTCTTTCAGCGATCACAGCCCCCATTTGTCCTTGTGTTCTCAATTTACTTATTAGACCTACTTCTTGAAACAATAATTGGTACTACAGTCTAGAAACTGGAGCTATTAGTGTCCATATTTCAAGAGCAGACATGCAATTTAACACAGGGTAGTTTGGACTAGAGATCAAGTTGGGGAGGAAACAGAAAATGCAGGAAGCACTCAGTTGGTCGGGCAGTATCTGTGGAAAGAAAACTGAGTTAATGTTTCAAGTTGAAGATACTTTGTCAGAACCAAACTCTACCAATGTGCTGAGTAGTTCTGTTTCAACTTCTGTTTTAATTTCAGATTTGCAGCATCTGATGATCAGATTGGGAAAAGTGGTCGACTTCCGTACACAACTCATCTTGGACATCATGAAATTTTCTTGGTGTTCGTCGTGAATTTTAGGATATCACAAATTCATGCTCATTTCCTCCTATGCCAGCATAAATTGGAGTCTTTGAGTAATCTGCAGTCTCCGTTGAATGTCCCTAAGGAAACAAGAAATACAATATGCTGAGGGCAATAGTTAAATTAACCAGGTTATCAGTTACCACGAGGAAATCTGCAGATGCTGGAAATTCAAACAGCACACACAAAATGCGGGCCGAGACCCTTCATCAGGACTAACTGAAAGGAAAGATAGTAAGAGATTTGAAAGTAGTGGGGGGAGGGGGAAATGCGAAATGATAGGAGAAGACCGGAGGGGGTGGGATGAAGCTAAGAGCTGGAAAGGTGATTGGCGAAAATGATACAGAGCTGGAGAAGGGAAAGGATCATGGGATGGGAGGCCTCAGGAGAAAGAAAGGGGGGGGAGGGAGCACCAGAGGGAGATGGAGAACAGGCAAGCAACTGAATATGTCAGGGATGGGGTAAGAAGGGGAGGAGGGGCATTAACGGAAGTTAGAGAAGTCAATGTTCAGGTTATCAGTTAAAAGGTCTGCACTTTAACATTGACATCTTACACTCTGCATCTGTCAAGCTCTGTTTTCAATGTTAAAAATATTGGTAATCTCATTACTGATTGTTCCATCACCAATTGTAATCTCTTTATACTAAGCATGGCAGGCTACATACTACAACCTCTGCGTGTTGTCCCAGTTCCGACGGCAGCTCTTGTGCTGCATTTCTGAAGCTGTCCCACAAATTCCTTTTAGATCTGATACCTTTCCCAGAGACTGGCAAGGCAAGGATGCACTTTACACGCAGATTCTGTTAGGCAAATGTCACAATTTTATGCCGGAGATCTGCTAGGGCAAAATGCGGAACATGTTCAGTGCATGAAAACAAAACTGAATTCTAATTATTAGGCATGCTTCTTTCCACTTGGATTGGAAACAGATGATGTAGGGAATTGTTCTGGATCCACCCTGTGCTTGTTGTTTCATTCCCCTGTATCTGCCCTGTGATTCTTACTTATCTCTGAGAATAACTTATAGCTTCTTTCTTTATCTTTCTGTGTTTGTAATATTTTCTATTTTTATCTTCTGCTTCTGTTATAAAGGCTTTATTATTCATGTTCTCCCTCTCTCACCTCCTAAGCTAGATTTTTGCTATACCTTTCCCACCCTGTTGCACTTGGTGTCATCACAGGATGCATTGATTCCAGGGCAGGTTATTCTGAGCCAACTAGAACTGTGAACAAACTTTGAGTGTATATCCGTGCAGCCTCAGTTTAACATTTTCCATCTTCCACTTCTCCTCTTCCAACTTGTCTATCCATGGTATGAATAGGAATCCATGTTTTCCAATCTAGTACTTAATTCCTGAAATTTGCTCTCCAAGTTACATGTATCTATCTTTATCAATGGACCCTACTCTGGTCTTCTTGTGAGGTAGACCTTAAGAAGAAAATTAAAGGAGCATTGAGTTGTAAAATCTACAATAATACATTTAAAATCAATAAGCCTAGTGTTTAAAAATATTTAAGTACAGTCACTACTAATGAGAGGTTGTTTAGAAAGGGGTAATTGGAATCTTTTACTGCTTGACCAATTGATGAATGCTTGTACCATTGCTCTTCGTAGAATAGTACAGTTTAATTTATGCAAGAATCTTCTTGCCTTCACAGAGAATAATGTTCATAGAATTCCACCTTTTCAAACAATTACCACATTTGTTCTTCTCAATAGAATCACCTGCCATCTGGCAAAGCAAGTTGTTACTTCTGGTTTCAGTAAACAGGTCCTTTAGAGGAGCAGCAATCACATGCAACATTACAGTCTCAATCACTCTTGCGTTATCAGTATTACTCTGTCTTGCAACTATATTAACCTGTAGGTCAATTAATAAAGAAAAACAAAAATATTGCAAACATATAGATCCTTTCATTACCCAGAATGCTGTCTGGCCAATAACTAATGCAGTTCAAAAAAACATGGCATCTGATGTGTGCAAAGCGAATCCCCTAACTCACGCATGAAGGACACTGTAAGTAGTGTTGAGTTACTTTTGAACTACCCTTAACTTGTTTGATCAGTGGACCTTTGGTTTATAAACATTATCCCTCTAGCCCAGGGGAAATCAACCTACAACCTACTGTTGCATGAAATATCGCTGATTTTAATCATTGTATTTCCAGTATGTGCAAATAAATTTCATATTTCTTTGCAATATGGAAGGAAACCACCCTGGCTTTTCAAGTCCATAGTAGCCATGTCATTGCTCTGTTAGTTTTACTTGTAATTTATATCATCCATTCCCCTTCCCCAGATGCTACCTCTGACCTACACACTATGGTTAATTTACAATGGGAAGTTAAACTAGCAGCACATCACAAGACCTGGAGAAAACCAGAGCAAAACACACAAAATGCTGGAGGAACTCAGCAGGCTAGGCAGCATCTACGGAAAAGAGACGTTGACGTTTCGGGCCGAGACCCTTCATCAGGACTGGAAAAAAAGCTGAGGAGTTAGAGTAAGAAAGTAGGGGGAGGGGAGGAAGAACCAAAAGGTGATAGGAGAAACCGAGAGGTGGGGGAGGGATGAAGTAAAGAGCTGGGAAGTTGATTGGTGAAAGAGATACAGGGCTGGAGAAGGGGGCATTTGGTGCTCCTTCCAGTGCTCCTCCTCCTTCCATGGCCTTCTGTCCTCTCCTATCAGATTCCGCCTTCCCCAGCCCTGTATCTCTTTCACCATTCAACTTTCCAGCTTTTTACTTCACCGCCTCCCCTTGCAATTTCACCTATCACCCTGTGGTTCTTCCTTCCCTCTCCCATCTTCTAGCTCTGACCCCTCATCTTTTTTTCCAGTCCTGATGAAGGGTCTCAGCCCAAAACGTTGACTATACTCTTTTCCATAGATGCTGCCTGGCCTGCTGAGTTCCTCCAGCATTTTGTGTGTGTTGCCTAGATTTCCAGCATCTGCAGGCTTTCTCTTGGTTGTGGTTGCAGAAAATTAAAGCATCCAGCAGAGCCCCACATGGTCACAAGGAAAACATGGAAATTAGACGCACACAACAGTGGGAGCCAGGATTGAACCCAAACTGCTGGAGCCATGAGGCAGTAGCTTTTCTGACTGTGCTATTGTGTCACCCAGTGTGACACATCATTGCATACCTGACACAATCATGTATTTGTCATGTGCAGATGCACACACTGAGAAGATCTGGTATGGACACAATAGGCTGATTAGTCATGAGTCTCTGATTTCTATAGATCTTTAGTAAACCTGTCCCACCTCAGAGAATTCTCCATGTTACTACAAACATTTGTAGTATGTACACTCTCTTATCTTCTCACTGGAGACCAGGAACCCATAAATACACAAACATTACGGGACCAATGAGGGTAAAATGTAGAGGAATTGGACCTGCTAAAGCTAAATTCATCAAGTTAAGCAAATATATTGATTAACAGGATATTGGGTGGCGTATGTTTGAAAACACATGAATCACAATTACTTTGGTCTGTAGATTTGACACAAAGGTCCTTCAGGAGAAATAAAAGCTAATGCAAGCCAGGGGTTCATATAAGCCTGTAGCTGGTATGACAGCATTGATACAAGATGGGAGCTCAGACCCAAGCCAGTTTAAATGGGATGTTTGGTTTTTATGACAAAACCCATGACTGCTTCTGTTCTTGAGTAATATTCTTGAAATTAAGGACAGAGATAAATGTGCAATGAACAAAATGAAGCCATATGTGAGTGAAAGTAATCAGTCTTGGTGATAGAAAATGGCTTGGATATGTATGCCATTTTGTCTGGAACCATGTAAGATAAAAGGTGTTTCATTCAATATGATGATAGATTGCAGAATCACTTCAATCCAGCATCTTTGGATGAGGTAGAAAGCAACAAATTTGGAACCAGAAAATAAAGGTCAGGTGACCCCAATAATGGTTATGTAATTGTACTGAAGAATATTCCTTGCGATTGAAATTTTGGCCTCTTCCTGAATTGAATGCCGCGAGGCCACTTTGTGTGTAGTTTAATAGACAAGCCCATTAAATCTAAATTATTAAACAGGGAAGATTTTGATCTCTGAGTGTGTATGTAAAATTGATGGAAATGGCTTTCAAAATGATAAAGAATTTTGTTCAGTCAGTGTTAGTGCTGCATTCTGGAAAACAGCAATAGCAAAGTTGGGATCCTTGACTGATACAAATTATCTGAGTGAATTTAGCTTTACAGCAGAAAAAGCTGCCCCGATGTAACATAGATCAGCCATGGTGAACATGCTAATTCAGAGCAGTGAAATATTTCTCTGCAAGAAGCAAGGACATGAAGCCTCGATGTGTCAGACTATTCCCATGTCTGGAGACAAGAGCCAAGTAAGTTCTCCATATAAGGGAACAGAAAACCAGAAGGGAGAGTCTGCTGCAATATTAGTGAGCAATATGAAGAGCAAATTTTAAACAGTATCTATATACCACCAGCTAGAATAATGAAAAACACACAGTTTTGTAATTAAAGTGCAAGTTAATGGTCAGTGAATCAATATAAACATCAATATTTCTCCCGGTGTTCCAATTCAAGATAGTTATACCATGTATGTGGCCTATCAGCGGCATCAAGAGAGCTTTACCAAGAGGGATTTCTCGCAGATTGGCGGCGGTTATTTAAAAAGGGAGCTTCAAGAGCATTTGTTCATTGTACGTGGCCTATCAGCGGCTATAACCGGAGCACCAATCATGAGTTAGATAGCAGGGAATGTTCAGGAATAAAAGGGAGACACTGCCTAGCAGAGCAGTCATCAAAGGAACGGTCATCGACGGAGTGATCTGAGGCAGTGTAGTAGGGCTTTTGCTCATTCGGGCTTTGGCAATAACGGGTCGAGGCGAGGTAAGTTACTTGTGAGGATTAGAAACAGGAAGTATGTCTGTAGGGCCGGTGTTCTGTCCTGGATATCAATGTGGGAAGTCCGGGAGACACCCACACAACCGAATGGCCACATCTGCACCAGGTGCGTCAAGCTGCAGCTCCTTAGGGACTGGGTGAGGGAACTGGAGACGCAGCTCGATGACCTTCATCTGGTCAGGGAAAGTGAGGAGGTGACAGGGAGGAGCGATAGGCAAGTAGTCACACCGGGGCCTCGGGAGACAGATAAGTGGGTCACAGTCAGGAGAGGGAAGGGCAAGAGTCAGATACTAGAAAGTACCCCTATGGTTGTCTCCCAAAACAATAAGTACTCCTGTTATGAGTACTGTTCGGGGGGGTCTACATGGGGGAAGCAACAGTGGCCGCCCCTCTGGCACAGAGTCTGGCCCTGTGGCTCAGAGGGTAGGGAAAGGAAGAAGGCAGCAGTAGTAGGGGACAGATAGGCGATTTTATGGACGTAAGAAAGAAATGCAGATGGTAGTTTGCCTCCCAGGTGCCAGGGTCTAGGATGTTTCTGATCACGTCCATGATATTCTGAAGTGGGAAGATGAACAGCCAGAGGTCATGGTACATATTGGTACCAACGACATAGGAAGTTGGGAAGCAGGACCTCTAAGATAGTAAACTCAGGATTACTGCCTATGCCATGCAACAGTGAGTATAGGAATAGAGTGAGGTGGAGGATAAATGTGTGGTTGAGAGATTGGAGCAGGGGGCAGGGATTTAGATTTCTGGATCATTGGAACCTCTTTTGGGGCAAGCGTGACATGTACAAAATGGACAGGTTGCACTTGAATCTGAGGGGGACCAATATCCTGGCAGGGAGGTTTGCAAAGGCTATTGGGGAGAGTTTAACCTAGAACTGCTGGGGGGTGGGAACCGAACTGAAGAGATGGAGGAAGTGACGGTTGGCTCACAAATAGAGAAAGCCGGGAGACAGTGTGAGAGGGAGGATAGGCAGGTGATAAAGAAGAGATACACTCAGACTGATGGTTTGAAATGTGTTTATTTTAATGCAAGAAGCATCATGAACAAAGCGAATGAGCTTAGAGTCTGGAGCTATGATGTGGACATTACAGAGACTTGGATGGCTCAGGAGTAGGAATGGTTACTTAGAGTGCCAGGCTTTCGATGTTTCAGAAAGGACAGGGAGGAAGGCAAAAGAGGTGGGGTGTGGCATTGCTGACAGAGATAGTGTCACGGTTGCTGTAAAGGAGAGAGTCATGGAGAGGTTGATTACTGAGTCTCTGTGGGTGAAAGTTAGAAACAGGAAGGGGTCAATAACTCTACTGGGTGTTTTTTATAGACCACCCAATAGTAACAGGGACATTGAGGAGCAAATAGGGAGACAGATCTGGAAAGGTGTAATAATAACAGGGTTGTTGTGGTGGGAGATTTTAATTTCCCAAATATTGATTGGCATCTACCTGGAGTGAGGGGTTTAGATGGGATGGAGTTTGTTAGGTGTGTGCAGGAAGATTTCTTGACACAATATGTGGATAAGCCTACAAGAGGAGAGGCTGTTCTTGATGTGGTATTGGGAAATGAACCTGGTCAGGTATCAGGTTTCTCAGTGGGAGAGCATTTTGTAGAAAGTGATCACAATTCTATCTCCTTTACCATAGCAATAGAGGGGATGACAGACAAGTTCGGAAAGCATTCAATTGGAATAAGGGGAAATATGAAGCTATTAGGCAGGAACTTGGAAGCTTAAATTGGGAACAGATGTTCTCAGGGAAATGTACGACAAAGATGTGGCAAATGTTCAGGGAGTTGTGTGGTGTTCTGCATAGGTACATTCCAATGAGACAGTTAAAGGAAGGTAGGGTACAGGAACTGTGGTGTAGAAAGGTTGTTGAAAATCTAGTCAAGAAGAAAAGAAAAGCTTACAAAAGGTTTGAAAAACTAGGTAATGATAGAGATCTAGAAGATTATAAGGCTAGCAGGAAGGAGCTTAAGAATGAAATTAGGAGAGCTAGTAGGGACCATGAGAAGGCCTTGGTGAGCAGGATTCAAGAAAACCCCAAGGCATTCTACAAGTATGTGAAGAGCAAGACAATAAGATGTGAGGGAATAGGACCAATCAAGTGTGACAGTGGAAAAGTGTGTATGGAACCAGAGGAGATAGCGGAGGTACTTAATGAATACTTTACTTCAGTGTTCACTACGGAAAAGGATCTTGGAGGTTATAGGGATGACTTACAGTGAATTGAAAAGCTTGAGCATATAGACATTAAGAAAGAGGATGTGCTGGAGCTTTTGGAAAACATCAAGTTGGATAAGTCTCCGGGACTGCATGAGATGTACCCCAGGCTACTGTGGGAGGCAAGGGAGGAGATTGCTGAGCCTCTGGCGATGATCTTTGCATCATCAATAGGGACGGGAGAGGTTCTGGGGGATTGGAGGATTAGAGCAGTAGATGTAGTGTATATGGATTTCAGCAAAGGATTTGATAAGGTACCCCATGCAAGGCTCATTGAGAAAGTAAGAAGGCATGAGATCCAAGGGGACCTAGCTTTGTGGATCCAGAATTGGCTTGTCCACAGAAGGCAAAGAGTGGTTGTAGACAGGTCATATATTGCATGGTGGTCAGTGACCTGGGGTGTGCCTCAGGGATCTGTTCTGGGACACCTTCTTTTTGTGATTTTTATAAATGACCTGGATGAGGAAGTGGAGGGATGGGTTAGTAAATTTACTGATGACACAAAGGTTGGGGGTGTTGTGGAAAGTGTGGAGGGCTGTCAGAGGTTACAGAAGGACATCGATAGGATGCAAAATTGGACTGAGAAGTGGCAGATGGAACTCAACCCAGATAAGGGTGAAGTGGTCATTCTGGTAGGTCAAATAGGATGGCAGAATATAGTATTAATGGTAAGACTCTTGACAGTATGGAGGATCAGAGGGATCTTGGGGTCCGAGTCCATAGGACGCTCACAGCTGCTGTGCAGGTTGACTGTGTGGTTAAGAAGGCATACGGTTCATTGGCTTCATCAACTGTGGGATTGAGTTTAGGAGCAGAGAGATATTGTTACAGCTATATAGGATCCTGGTCAGACCCCACTTGGAGTACTGTGCTCAGTTCTCGTCACCTCACTACTGGAAGGATGTGGAAACCATAGAAAAGGTGCAGAGGAGATTTACATGGATGTTGCCTGGGAGCATGCCTTATGAGAATAGGTTGAACTCAGCCTTTTCTCCTTGGAACAGCAGAGGATGAGAGGCAACCTAATAGAGGTGTATAAGATGATAAGAGGCATTAATCATGTGGATAGTCAGACGCTTTTTCCCAGGACTGAAATGGCTAACACGAAGGGACACAGTTTTAAGGTGCTTGCAAGTGTATACTGAGGAGATGTCAGGAGTAAATTGTTTACGTAGAGAGTGGTGAGTGCATGGAATGGGCTGCCAGTGATGGTGGTGGAGGCGGATACGATAGGGTCCTTTAAGAGACTCCTGGATAGGTACAGGGAGCTTAGAAAAATCGAGAGCTATGGGTAACCCTAGGTAATTTCTAATGTAAGTTCATGTTTGGCACAGTATTGTGGGCTGAAGGGCTTGTATTGTGCTGTAGGTTTTCTATGTTTCTATAATCTGATTCCATGAATGTTGATTTCTCTAACATTGGTCATTTCTTCCCCCCCCCCCACACCCTTATCTCTTTTTCCATTTCCCATTCTGGTTACCCTCTCACCCCTTCTCTTCTCACCTGCCCATCACCTCTCTCTGATTCCCTCCACCTTCCTTTCTTCCATGCTTCACTCTTCTCACTGTTCTTCTTCAGCCCTTCTTATCTTCCACTTATCACCTTCCAACTTTTCGCTTCATACCCCAGGTACCCCCTTTCCCCCCTCACTTGGTTTCACCAGCTTGTACTCCTTCCACTCCCTCCATCTTCTTATTCTGACTTCTGCCCCCCTCTTTTCCAGTCTTGATGAAAGGTCTCAGCCCAAAATGTCCAACTATTCATTCCCCTTCATCAACACTGCCTGACTTGCTGAGTTCCTGCAACACTTTGCTTGTGAAGTACAATATTTGCTGAGAACAGGATACATTGCAGTAGAATATTACGGCTGTGACAATGTTCCATTGATACAATTACACACATATAACATTCACTTTGGGAGAAATACAGTGGTGGATACCTGTTCACTGTCCAATACCATCCTTTAATTAATGCTGAGTGCAGTAATCAAATCATCACATAACCCTGCGTTATACCCAAAGAATTTGGTGCTGTCCTGTCTAAACAGAAATACTACAACAACAGTTTTGAGCTTTACATGTCATATACATTGACAGAACTTCGCTTCAGACATTAATAAAGGTCTATGTTTCAATTGCTAGTACCATAGGTAAATTCAATGCAGCCATTGCTTCTCACTGATAGAAAGGTTGCCGACATTCAGAGCACTGGTCTGCAGGCATTAGGCGAAAAAAAGAGGTAAATAGTAGTTTGTTTCTATTGCAATTTTTCACTGAATGTGTACATCGGTGGGAAACCTTGGCAAAACAGCAAGTTCAGAAATCATGCAGTTGGAGCAGAAGAACAGGTACCAATGGTCAGCGATTCTGTTACAGACTATGCAGTCTGGTGTCTGACATGCTTCTTACATGCCAATGGTCAACGATTCTTTTACAGGTTATGCAGTCTGGTGTCAGATCTCCCATTCTCTGTGAAAGAACAATGATTACTTTAAAAAGCAGCTGTGTCTTCTTAAAGAGGAGTTTGCCAAACCTGATTTTATTTGGAAAGGTATCAAGAGAATTGTAAGTAACATTCTTCATGATGACATAACGCAGAAGTGGCATGATTATACTATACATTGCAGCATAATTTATTACCACTCAGTCTGGTATAAACTAGTTAACAGATTTGCTGCACTTATGTGTACACCCATAACATAGCCATCGGATTGCTGGATGGAACGATGAACTGTATGAAAATGTTCTGGACAATGTCTCTGCATTTTGTTGACAGAAACAGATTATCTGTTGCTCAGGATGCTGGTAACTATTGGTAGCTCAGGTTGAGGCATTTGATGTTGTGGTGTTCGCCAAGATTGGCAATTAGGTTGCAGACGTTTCATCATCAGTCGAGTTGATATCCTCAGTGAGCAGCTGTTGCTGTTTCTCTCTGGGAACGTATTGAAATAGATGTCGCCTATGAACCGCTAAGTGCCAAAGAAACACGAGCCAATTGAATTCAAGGGTCAACTGAAGGGGGAGCAAATCAGGACTGAGGCAAGCGAATGTGGGCCTATATAAACACCAGTACTCCAAGAGAGAAACATCAACAACTGCGCACTCAGGGTGTCACCTCGAATGGTGATGAAATGTCTGCAAACTAGTTGCCAAGCTTGGTGTACACTTCAACATCAATGTATCTGTTGTATTTTCTCAGGTGAGTTCCTAGCATAGACTGAAGTAACCTTGTAAAGTAACACATGGGAGTCAGAGACCTGTCGAAGATTAACCTGGTTTATTTGAACAGGGGGATGGGGGGGGGGGTATGAATAAAGCCCCTTACAGATGTTGACTGTTAGAAAACATTGACTTACTTTATCCATATTTAATTGTGCATATATGTATGTGGCAGGTCAAACTTGTTAAAAACATTAACCTGTGTACCATTCAGTACCCTGTATCACGAGCAACTTATATAATGGCTGCATGAAGACAAGAAAATCTGCAGATGTTGGAAACACACAAAATGCCGGAGGAACTCAGCAGGCCAGGCAGCATTTATAGAAAAGATTAAAACAGTCGACGCTTCGGGCTGAGACTCTTTATGGTAGGATGAGTTGTTCTGTGGTCTTGGCAATCCATTTGCAAACATTTCCTCACCATACGGGGAGATATTATCAGTGTGCTGTTCACTGGTGGTGTCTCCTCCAAGTGCTTGGCCTTTATAGGCTTATCAATCAACTGATTGGTCATCATTACGGACACTCAAATGTGACATAGGGAGGGGGTCTCATCACTTCGCTGTGTGTAGTAAAGTCTAGGCTTGCAGTAAGTTCATTTGCTGCTTGGCCTAATGCATATGTATATCATCATACACTCTAATTAGCTGCTTCACTTTCTGGCCATGATGAGAAAATATACAGCAGTTCTGGCCTATAATTCCTAGAGTCTTATGAGAATGTGTCTTCAGATTCAGCTTGTTTTTGTTTAAGGCTCTATCCAAACTTTTTACTGGGTATAGAAGACTGATATGGGAGTGGGGGGGGGAGGATCGTAATGAAACCTATCAAATATTGAAAGGCCGAGACAGAGTGGATGTTTCCCATAGAGGGAGAGTCTAAGACCAAAGGATACAGCCTCAGAATAAAGGGACGTCTCTTTAGAACTGAGCTGAGGATGGATTTTGTTTGCCAGAGGGTGGTGAAACTGTGGAGTTCATGTGCCATGGATGGCTGTGGAGACCAAGTTGTTGGGGTATATTTAATAAGTTTGATAGGTTATTAATTAATCAGGGTGTCAAAGGTTACAGAGAGATAACTGTAAGATGAGGGAATGGGGTTCAAAGGGAAAATAAATCAGCCATGATGGAATGGTAGAGAAGACTCAATGGGCTGAATGGCCAAATTCTGCTCCTATGTCTAATGGTCTTATAGAACATAGAAAACACACAGCACAATACAGGCCCTTAAGCCCACAATGCTGTGCTGAACATGAATTTACTTTAGAAATTACCTAGGGTTACTCATAACCCTCTATTTTTCTAAGCTCTATGTACCTATCCAGGAGTCTCTGAAAAGACCCTATTGTATCTGCCTCCACCACCATCACCGGCAGCCCATTCCATGCATTCACCACTCTCTGAGTAAAAAACTTATGCCTGACATCTCCTTTGCATCTACTTCCAAGCACCTTAAACCTGTGCCCTCCTGTGCTAGTCATTTCAGTCCTGGGAAAAAGCCTCTGTCTACCTACATGATCAATGCCTCTCATCATCTTGTACACCTCTATCAGGTCACCTCTCATCCCCTGCTGCTCCAAGGAGAAAAGGACGAGTTCACTCAACCTATTCTCATAAGGCATGCTCCCCAATCCAGGAAACATCCTTGTAAATCTCCTCTACACCCTTTCTATAGTTTCCTCATCCTTCCAGTAGTGAGGCGACCAGAAATGAGCACAGTACTCCAAGTGGGGTCTGACCAGGGTCCTATATAGCTGTAACATTACCTCTCTGCTCCTAAACTCAATCCCATGACTGATGAAGGCCAATGCACCATATGCCTGCTTAACCACAGAGTCAACCTGCGCAGCAGCTTTGAGTGTCCTATGGACTCGGACCCCAAGATCCCTCTGATCCTCCACAATGCCAAGGGTCTTATCATTAATACTACATTCTGCCATCATATTTGACCTGCCAAAATGAACCACTTCACACTTATCTGGGTTGAACTCCATCTGCCACTTCTCAGCCCAGTTTTGCATCCTATCAATGTCCCGCTGTAACCTCTGACAGCCCTCCACACTATCCACAACACCCCCAACCTTTGTGTCAGCAGCAAATTTACTAACCCATCCCTCCACTTCCTCATCCAGGTCATTTATAAAAATCACAAAGAGTAAGGTCTCAGAACAGATCCCTGAGGCACATCACTGGTCACCAACCTGCATGCAGAATATGACCCGTCTACAACCACTACAATTGCCTTTTGTGAGCAAGCCAATTCTGGATCTACAAAGCAAGGTCCCCTGGAATCCCATGCCTCCTTATTTTCTCAATAAGCCTTGCATGGGGTATCTTATCAAATGCCTTGCTGAAATCCCCATACACTACATCTCTATCAATGTGTTTAGTCACATCCTCAAAAAAATTAATCAGGCTCGTAAGGCACGACCTGGCTTTCACTCAAAGCTAATAGCTATTCTGAATCACATTATGCCTCTCCAAATGTTCATAAACCCTGCCTCTCTGGATCTTTTCCATCAACTTACCAACCACTGAAGAAAGACTCACTGGTCTATAATTTCCTGGGTTATCTCTACTCCCTTTCTTGAATAAAGGAACAACATCTGCAACCCTCTAATCCTCCTGAACATCTCCCGTCTCCATTGGTGATTAAAAAATCTTTTCCAGAGGCTCAGCAATCTCCTTCCTTGCCTCCCACAGTAGCCTGGGGTACATCTCATCCAGTCCCGGAGACTTATCCAACTTGATGCTTTCCAAAAGCTCCAGCACATCCTCTTTCTTAATGTCGACCTGCTCAAGCTTTCAATCCGCTGTAAGTCATCCCTACAATCACCAGGATCCTTCTCCATAGTGAATACTGAAGCAATTATAGGTTACCCAGATGGAATATGAGGTATTCCACCCCCAGTATGAGAGTGGCCTCATTGTGATAGTAAAGGAGGCCATGGACTGACATGTCAGAAAGGGAATGGGAAGTTGAGTTAAAGTGGGTGTCCACTGGGAAATACCGCCTTTTGAGGTGCTGAAATAAAGTCCTCCAATTTACATCCAGTTTCACCATCTAGAGGAGCACCCTGTGCAATAGCCAACCTCAGCTTGCAGGTGAAATGTTGCCTCATCTGGAAGGACTATTTGAGGTCCTGAAATGTTGTCAGGGATTACATTTAAGGGCAAGTATATCACTTGTTACACTGTAGGAATAAGGGTCAGGAGAGAGATCATTGAGGAAGGATGAGTGAACAAGGAAATCATGTAGGGAATGACTAATGCGGAAAGTGGAGAGTAGTAGGGGGTATATGGTGAAGGGAAATAGGAAAAGACATGTTTACCGGTAGGATTCTCCTATAGATTGCAAAGGTTACAGGGAATGATAAGCTGGATATGGAGCTCATAGGGTGGTAGGTAAGAACAAGGAAAGACTATCTCTGTTATGGTGGTGGAAGGATGGAGTGAACACAGATGTGCATGAAATGGAAGAGATGCAGTTGAGGGCAGCATTGATGGTGGGTGGAAGGGGAACCCTGTCTTTTGAAAAAGGAGAACATCTCAGGAATTCTAGAATGGTAAGCCTCATCGTGAGAGAAGATGTAGCGGAGATTGTGGAACTGAGAAAAAGGAATAACATTTTTACAAATGATCGGGTGGGAAGAGGTATAGTCAAGATAAATCTAAAAGTCTGTAGGTTTGGTGTCAATAGAGATGGAGACAGTGAGATTGAGAAAGGAGAGAGAGATGTCCGAAATGAGCTTTTTGCATTTCACTATCAGGTATGTCTCATAGTTCGGACAAGTTTCTATGTCTGACCCGTAGCAATTCTCAACGATGAGAGGAAACAATGAAGGGCAAAGACTGACATGTTACCTCTTCAATCCTGGTAAAGTGGAAGAAAGTTCTCTCAAGTCTCTTTCCTGACTTTATTTCACCCCCTGTCTCCCTCCCTATTAACTCTACTTAATCGAACCTATGTAATGTGCAATGGAAATTAAAGGAGATCAGGCTGCTTAGGCTCACTGAACTGGATGAAAGAAAAAAATAAGTCGAAGTTGACTTGTGTAAATTGTAAATCGAACAGTAGTAGGATTTTGGTGTTTTGTTTTTGAGCCTTTCATGTTATTGAGATGTAAGTCTGTAATTCATTATTTAAGGAAACAAACTGGGCTGTGCTATTATTTCTGACCTAAGTACCCCAGACTGGAGGTTCCAGACAGATTGCCTCTAAGTGTTAATTTTAGTAGTTTATGATATGCTTATCTTTTAGAGGTTAAATATTATTAATCATTAACACATGTTTCACAGATGAAGAATTTCAAATAACATGTTTTGATGAGCAGGGACACGCTCTGGTATTCAGATCATATTTAAGATTGCTATGCTTGTCTTTAACGAGCCATTTAACTAAATTAAGTATGGCAAAGCACAAGTAACGTAAGTTTAACCCATAATGTCCAATGAGCCATTCAGAACCACGCCTAGAAATTAGGTGGCTATCAGAAAATTATTTTATCTCACACAGTATATTTGTGTTTATGCTGCATTCAGTAAGCTCATACTATGCTGAATGTAATTTTCAGCTTCCATTAATGGGAAGTATCACATCAGCTGGTAATTGTTTGTTTTTCTGAAGTTTTCAGAAAAGCTATTAAGCATGAGGACCCAGGAGTTTCTTGATTATGTAATCTCCTTCCTATCCCCACCCTTGATTGTTTACTTATGCCCCTTCCCCTCAGTCATTTCCTACTTTGTCATTGTATTGTTGGAAAAGCTGGGCGTTCACATATTTCTCCCTTCATCCTTTCCTCTTGGAGGCATTCCTCACTTCAGCTTTCCAATTAGGCCTCTCAAAAGAAGAATTTTTAACTAGCCTGTTCAAGTTTTCAATCCTGAACTCCAGATTGATATGGCACAGACATTCCATGATCCATAGTTTGGGGAAATAAACCAGAGCCATCTTTGAGCATCACGATGCCCTACAGTGCTTCAAACATATCCCTTTTCCAATGGCATTGCATTGCACTTACCTGGCACTTTGTATCTCCCTTGTAATGTTTCATCATGTTTTTAACATTTCTTACATTTTAGTTTAACTCAATTTAATTCATGGCATTGCAGCAACAACCTTTCTGTCAACGTCAGCAAGACCAAAGAATTGATTGTGGGCAAACACACATTGAGGGGTCAGCAGCTTCAAGTTTCTGCATGTCAGCATCTCAGAGGACCTATCCTGGGCCCAACACACCGATGCAGTCATGAAGCAGTTAAACTTCACTGGGCGTTTGTGGAGATTTTGTATGTCACCAAAGACTGTAACGAATTTCTCCAGCTGTACCATGGAGAGCCTTCTGACTGGTTACATCAACACCTAGTTTGAGGCTTCCATGCACAGGATCACAGGAGGCGGTTGTAGTCTTAGGCAGCTCCATCATGGGCATAAGCCTCCTGATCATCGAGGATATCTTCAAAGGATGGAGTCTCAGGAAGGTGGGATCCATCATTAAAGACCCTCACTCCTGGGACATGATCTCTTCTCATTACTACCATTGGGGAGGGAACCTGAAGACCCACACTCAACCTTTTAGGAACAGCCACCATATTTCTGAATGGTCCATGAATCCATGAACACTACCTTGCTATTTCTATTTGCTATTTTGCACTATTTATTTATTTACTTTTTATTGTAACTTTTAGTAATTTTCCATGTCTTGCTGCCACAAAACAGCATGCTTTACAACAGGTCAGTGATAATCATCATTATCATCATCATCAGGTACCATGCCCAGTTTGACCTTTGACTACCATGGCCCACACACTCCTGTTTCGGGTCAAGTGGATCAATCCATTCGTATTCATTTCCATTTCTCTGGCTCCTGTTTCCATCATGATTTGTCTTTGACTTCCACTAGCTTTCTTCCCTTCAATCTTTCCCATAATTACCGTGCATTCTAACTCCTCTTTCCTAATCACATGTCCAATGAAGTTACATTGCCTTTTAATGATCTCATACATTATTTCTCTTTTTGTGCTTGCTCTGTTCATGACATCCTCGTTAGATAGTAATTTCATCCATGCTACTCTTTGCATCGTCCTCAAAAACCACATCTCTGCTGCTTCAATTTGTTTGCTCATGTTACTAGATATTGTCCAACATTCTGAGCTAACATAACTGGATAAATGTAACATTTCAGTACTCTGAGGCGGGTTGTCATGCCTGGTTTAGTATTGGTTAGTATACTCTTCATAATAAACCTGATTTTGATTCTGATTGGGTTAAATTATTTGAAGTCAGAATTCTTAACCTACCTCCCAACTTTCCTGTGCTGCCTTCTCTTTCTCCACAGTTGGAAATGATGATTAAAACAACAGGTCTCATATGAAGATTTTTATGGAAGCTTTGTCCCTTCTAGCCACCAGTAGATGAATGGATGGAACTTGCTGAATAAGAAACTAATAATTCCAGATGCCCTGTAACAAATCATAAAAACGAGCAAGTCTGCAGATGCTGGAACTCCAAATCAACTATCAGAAAATGCTGAAGGAATTAAGCAGGCCAGTGAGGATCTATAGAAATGAATAAACAGTCGATGTTTCAATCTGAGACCCTTGGCCTGACCTGCTGAGTTCCTCTAGCATTTTGTGTGTGATGCCCTATAACAAATGTTGCATTGAACTTGGAACAGGAGGACTCATGTCCATGAAATAGAGATCTAACATTGCTACACATCTGTAGCTGATCCCAATCGTAAATATTATGAATGAAGATGAGCACCATCGTTTTCAGTCTATAATGCTATTCTTATCATGAAATTAAACTAAGCAAATTAAGTCCCAGTCCTATGAAGGAAGCTGATGTTGCACAATGCAGTATACAACAGGATATAAGATAGCTCTTGAACTTCTGTCTCTGCTGAGGGTGTTTGGTTATATTCTAATGTCGGAAAAGCAGCAGTGAATGAACCAGCAGTCCACTGTACTTCTCTTCTGATGTCAAAAGTGCCGCCTTTTAGCTAATATGTTAAACCAAGGGCCCATATACCTATGTAAAAGATACAGGGCATATATTAGAAGCTCAAAGCTATTATCCTGAGGTTCAATTGACTGTCATCTTTCATAAAATTATTGAGTCATAAATCTTCATAGCACATGTTTTTGTTAAGAAGTACTTTGTTAGCTATAAAATGTTATGGAACATCCTAAGGTCATCAGAGATTTCTATGAGTCTTTTTATTTTTTTTTAGTTTAGTACAACACTATTTCTGTCACTACTTCTCTTCATGTCCCTTGGAAAAGTATAGGGTCTGAATTTCTATCACTAGCCCCTGGATGATATTAAAAGTAGGATTTGCTGTGACTATTTCAACAATTAGAAGAAATTGCTGTTTGTTTGTTGATTTTATTAAGCTTTCATAGTTTTAATTAATTCTATTCAATCAAGATTGTTTAATGTCGCTTTCAGTACACAAGTGTAAAGGAGAATGAAATAATTGCTACTCCGGATCCAATGCAGCACAAAAAAAAACCACACGTACAATAAGATAAAGAACACAATAATGATCAAAAACTCAATAACTGTAAATGTATAAGATAGCTTATATGCATAGATTGATTATATATCCATAAAGTGATGCAAGGCACAGGAGCATAAGGTACATAAGGTGACTGACAGGAAATGATAAAATGGTGTTGTTTGGGGGTCTTCTTTTTATTCTGCATATTCCTTGGAAAATAACTCCAGTAGTGATAAGCGACTCTATAGTCAGGGGGTCAGACAGGTGATTCTGCGGACGCAGGAAAGAAACTCTGATGGTAGTTTGCCTCCCAGGTGCCAGGGTCCGGGATGTTTCTGATCGCGTCCAAGATATCCTGCAGTGGGAGGGAGAATAGCCAGAGGTCGTGGTACATACTGGTACCAATGACATAGGTAGGAAAAGGGAAGAGGTCCTGAAAGAAGACTACAAGGAGTTAGGAAGGAAGTTGAAAAGCAGGACCTCAAAGGTAGTAATCTCCGGATTACTGCCTGTGCCACGCGACAGTGAGAATAGGAATAGAATGAGGTGGAGGATAAATGCGTGGCTGAGGGAATGGAGCAGGGGGCAGGGATTCAGATTTCTGGATCATTGGGACCTCTTTTGGAGCAGGTGTGACCTGTACAAAAAGGACGGGTTGCACTTGAATCCCAGGGGACCAATATCCTGGCGGGCAGGTTTGATAGAGCTGTTGGGGAGGGTTTAAACTAGTTTGGCAAGGAGGTGGGAATCAGAATGTGAGTGCAGGGATTAAGGCAGAAGGATGAGGACATGATGTTAAGAGTTCTGAGTTGATGAGGAAGGACAGGCCGGGGATGAAACATAATTGTAGCCAGTTAAAGGGGTTGAAATGTGTCTATTTCAATGCTAGGAGGATGAATTTAGAGCATGGATTACAAACCCCATTTCCAGAAAAGTTGGGATATTTTCCAAAATGCAATAAAAACAAAAATCTGTGATATGTTAATTCATTTGAACCTTTATTTAACTGACAAAAGTACAAAGAAAAGATTTTCAATAGTTTTACTGACCAACTTAATTGTATTTTGTAAATATACACAAATTTAGAATTTGATGGCTGCAACACACTCAACAAAAGTTGGGAAAGAGGCATGTTTACCATTGTGTTACATCACCTTTCTTTTTAATAACACTTTTAATCATTTTGGAACTGAGGATACTAATTGTAGTAGATTTGCAATTGGAAATTTTGTCCATTCTTGCTTGATATAAGACTTCAGCTGCTCAACAGTCCGTGGTCTCTGTTGTCTGATTCTCCTCTTCATGATGCACCATACATTTTCAATAGGAGATAGATCTGGACTGGCAGTAGGCCAGTCAAGCACACGCACTCTGTGTCTACAAAGCCATGCTGTTGTAGCCCGTGCAGAATGTGGTCTGGCATTTTCCTGCTGAAATAAGCATGGACGTCCCGGGAAGAGATGTCGCCTTGATGGCAACATATGTCTCTCTAAAATCCTAATATACGCCTCAGAGTCAATGGTACCTTCACATACATGCAACTCACCCATGCCGTGGGCACTGATGCACTCCCATACCATCACAGATGCTGGCTTTTGCACCTTTCGCTGATAACTATCAGGATGGTCGTTTTCATCTTTGGCACGAGAACTCGATGCCTGTTTTTTCCGAAAACTAGCTGAAATGTGGACTCATCTGACCACAGCACATGGTTCCACAGTCTTTCGGTCCATCTGAGATGAGCTCGGGCCCAGAGAACTCGCCGGCGTTTCTGCATAGAGTTGATGTATGGCTTCCTCCTTGCGTAATACAGTTTCAAGTTGCATTTCTGGATGCAGCGACGGACTGTGTTAAGTGACAATGGTTTTCCGAAGTACTCCCGAGCCCAGGTGGCTATAATTGTCACAGTAGCATGACGGTTTCTTAGGCAGTGCCACCTGAGGGCTCGAAGATCACGCGCATTCAACAGTGGTTTCCGACCTTGCCCTTTACGCACTGAGATGTCTCTGAATTCTCTGAATCTTTTCACAATATTATGTACTGTAGATGTTGAAAGACCTAAATTCTCTGCAATCTTGCGTTGGGAAATGTTCCTTTTGAACTGACTAACAATTCTCTCAAGAATTTTGGCACAAAGGGGTGAGCCATGACCCATCCTTGCTTGCAAAGACTGAGCCTTTGATGGACACTACTTTTATACCCAGTCATGATACCTCACCTGCTACCAATTAGCCAGCTTAATGTGGAGTCTTCCAAACCGGTGTTACTTGAATATTCTGTGCACTTTTCAATCTTATTTTAACTCTGTCCCAACTTTTGTTGAGTGTATTGCAGCCACCAAATTCTAAATTTGTGTATATTTACAAAATACAATTAAGTTGGTCAGTAAAACTATTGAAAATCTTTTCTTTGTACTTTTGTCAGTTAAATAAAGGTTCACGTGAATTAACATATCACCAGATTTTTGTTTTTATTGCATTTTGGAAAATATCCCAACTTTTTTGGAAATGGGGTTTGTAGTACGTGGAACTACGATGTTGTGGCCATTACTGAAACTTGGTTGGAGGAAGGGCAGGATTGGATGATGCAGGTCCTGAAGTTCAGGTGTTTTAAAAGGAATAGGATGGGAGGTAGAAAAGGGGGGGGGGGAGTGGCATTGCTGGTCAGGGATAGTATCACGGCTATAGACAGGGAGGACGCTGCAGAAGGAGTGTCCACTGAGTCGGTCTGGGTGGAAGTCAGAAATAGGAAGGGATCAATCACTGTGCTGGGAGTAGTCTATAGGCCCCCAAACAGCCCTCGGGACACCAAGGACCAAATAAGTAGGCAGATTTTAGAATGGTGCACAAAATACAGGGTAGTAGTTATGGGTGATTTCAACTTCCCTCATATTGACTGGCACCTCCTGAGTGCAAGGGGGATAGATGGAGCTGAATTTGTCAGGTGTTTTTAAGAAGGATTCCTGACACAGTATGTGGACCGGCTGACGAGAGGAGAGGCTATACTGGATCTAGTTCTGGGTAATGAACCTGGTCAGGTGACAGACTTCTTGGTAGGGGAGCATTTTGGCGAGAGTGACCACAACTCCCTTAGCTTCAGCACAGCTATGGAAAAGAATAAAATCAGACAAAATGGTAAAGTGCTTAACTAGGGAAGGGCTAACTTTGAAGGGATGAGGCAGAAACTAGTGAGAGTAAATAGGAAACAGATGTTCAAAGGGGAAAGCACAGAAGTAATGTGGGAGAAGTTTAGGGACCACTTGAGCTGAGTTCAGGATAGGTTTATCCCACTGAGGCAAGGAAAAAATGGTAGGAAAAGGGAACCGTGGTTGACAAAACACTTAAGGCAACTCGTCAAGAGGAAAAAGGAAGCATATATTATGGTCTCAAGCCATGATCTCAAAATGGCAGTGCAGGCTCGAAGGGCCAAACGGTCTACTTCTGCACCTATTGTCTATTGTCTATTAGATATAAGAAGCAGGAAGTAGGAGGGGCTCATGAGAAATATAGGGTAGCCAGGACAGAGCTAAAGAAAGGACTTAGGAGAGCTCGAAGGTGGCATGAGAAGGCCTTGGCATGTAGGATTAAGGAGCACCCCAAGGCGTTCTATGCATATGTGAAGAACAGGAGGATGATGAGAACCAAGGTGGGACTGCTAAAGGATAAAGAGGGCAACATGTGCCTGGAGGCAGAGGAGGTTGGGGACGCCCTAAATGAATACTTTGCTTCAGTATGCACAAGTGAAAAGAATCTTGATCGGGGTCAGGTCAAAATAGAGCAGACCTGTGTGCTGGACAATGTGGAGATTACGGATGAAGTGCTGGATCTTCTTAAAAACATCAAGATTGATATTGATAAATCCCCAGGGCTGGATATGGTACACCCCAAGTTATTGTGGGAATTGAGAGAAGAGATCGCAGGAGCATTAGCTATGATCTTTGAATCCTCTTTGGCTGCAGGGGAAGTGCCGGAGGACTGGAGAATGGCAAGTGTAGTTCCCTTGTTTAAAAAAGGAATAGGGAGAAAACTGGGAACTATAGACCGGTGAGTCTTACTTCGGTAGTCTGCAAACTACTGGAAAGGATTCTTAAGGATAGGATCTACAAGCATTTGGAGAAGTACAGTCTACTCATGGATAGTTAACATGGCTTTGTGAAGGGAAGATCATGCCTCACGAGCCTGATTGAGTTTTTTTGAAGAGGTAACAAAAGAAATTGATGAGGGTAGGGCAATGGATGTGGTCTACATGGACTTGCAAAGCATTTGACAAGGTCCCTCATGAGAGACTCATCCAGAAAGTCATGAGGCATGGGATAAGTGGAACCTTGGCTGTTTGGATAAAAAAATTGGCTTAAAGGACTAAAGCAGAGGGTAGTTGTGGAAGGAAAGTATTCTGCCTGGAGGTCGGTGACTAGTGGAGTGCTGCAGGGATCTGTCCTGGGACCCCTGCTATTTATGATTTTTATAAATGACCTGGATGTAGAGGTAGAAGGATGGGTGAGTAAGATTGCGGATGACATGAAGATTGGAGGAGTTGTGGATGGAGCTGCAGGTTGTCAAAGGTTACAAGAGGATATAGACAGGCTGCAGAGTTGGGCAGAAAAATGGCAGATGGAGTTCAATCCGGATAAGTGTGAGGTGATGAATTTTGGAAGGACAAACCAGAAGACTGAGTACAGGTTTAATGATCAGTTACTTAAGAGTGTGGATGAACAAAGGGACCTTGGAGTTCAAATCCATACATCCCTCACGGTTGCTATGCAAGTTGATAGGGCAGTTAAGAAGGTCTATGAGATGCTAGGCTTCATTAACAGGGGGATTGAATTCAAGAGTAGAGAGGTCATGTTGCAACTCTATAAATCGCTGGTGAGACCACACTTAGAGTATTCTGTTCAATTCTGGTCACCTTATTATAGGAAGGAAGTGGAAGCTATGGAGAGAGTGCAGAGATTTACCAGGATGTTGCCTGGTTTGGAGAATAAGTCACATGAAGCAAGGTTAGCAGAGCTGGGACTTTTCTCTTTGAAGCATAGAAGAATCAGAGGGGATTTGATAGGGTTCTACAAGGTTATGAAAGGCATAGATAGGGTGGATAGTCAGTACCTGTTTCCCAGGGCACCAATAGCAAACACCAGAGGGTATGTGCGTCATAAGGGGACAGGAGGCTGGACCCAAGTGCAGGACGCAGGCACTGAAGTACTAGGGGCAGGACGGGAACAACTAAACGATAGACAAGATGTGGTGACCGTGGCGTGTGTGAGGGATGTGATATTCAAGGTGATTCTGGGGTTCCGGGAGAGTCTTGGAGTTCAGGCAAGGCCAGATCCCAGAGTTCACTGGGCAGGCCACATAACTCCTGGGCAGGGCCCAGACCTCCCAGGCAGGAACACAGGGGCCTGAGCAGGTCACAGGGCACCTGGGTAGGTTGCAGGGCACAACCCATCAGCAAGGCACAACCCATCAGCAAGGGATAGGAAGGGGCAAAGTCCCCCACCAGGCAACAGCAGTCCATCCAGGCTTGCCCAATGGAGGCAAGGGATAGGAAAGGAGCTTGGTCCAGGGTGACTGCCAGATTTACTCTCAGAATCAGTCTTTAACTATGGGTATTCCAAGCCAGGAAGAGCAGTATGAACAGAACAACAGCAACCCCACCCCACTCCCAGAGCCCCCTATATACACCGCCAGCTGATGGGCATCAGGTGCGCCTCCTTGAGCCCCAACAAGCCACGATGATCCACAGGTGTGACTAATTGGGCTCAAGGGCGAAAGGAGGGGACGGCTACAAGACCTGGAGTCCATGGACCGGGTCAAGACCCGGAATGCGGGCTCTGGACCGGACCATAACAATATGTACAAAATTAAGAGAGGGAAATTTAGGGGAGACATCAGGGGTAAGTTTTTTACACAGAGGGTTGTGAGTGCCTGGAATGACTTGCCAGGGACGGTGGTGGAGGCTAAAACATTAGGGGTATTTAGGAGCCTCTTGGACAGGCACATGGATGAAAGAAAAATAGAGGGTTATGGGGTTGTGTGGGTTTAGTATTTTTTTAAAGGATTATATGGGTCGGCACAACATGAAGGGCTGAAGGGCCTGTACTGTGCTGTAGTGTTCTACGGTTCTTGTCATCACTGTCTTAATTAAAACCTTTCTTTACTCCTTTCTATCTCTTCTAAACCAGATCAAAAAACACAAAATGCTGGAGGAACTCAGCAGGTAAGGCAGTATCTGTGGAGAATAAACAGTCAACATTTTGGGCTGAGACCCTTCATCTGGAAAGGAAGTGGGGTGAAGCCAGAATAAGATGGTAGGGGAAAGTGTAAACTGGCTAGCGGTAGGTGAAGCCAGGTGAGGGAGAAGGTGGGTATGTGGAGAAAGCGGAATTAATTGAAAAGCTGAGAGGTGACGGGTGGAAAAGATAAAGGACTGAAGAAGAATATATCTGATAGGAGAGGAGGATGGACCATGGGAGAAAGAGAAGGGAGGTGATGGGCAGGTAAAGAGAAGGTGTAAGAGGAGAGTCAGAATGGGGAATGGTATAAAGAGAAAGGGGGAGGGAGGAATTACCAGAAGCTAGAAATGGAATGTGAGCTGCTGCTCCTCCCGCCTGAGAATGGCCATGGACGGACACATCAGAATGGGAATGGAAAGACAGTGGTCACCAAGAAATCCTGCCAGTTGTGGTGAACAGAGCAAAGGTGCTCAACGATGCGGTTGCCCCAATCTATGACAGGTCTCGGTGATGTAGAGGAGGCCACATTGGAGCACTGGGTAAAATAGATGGCCCCCCAACAGACTTGCAGGCGAATTGTCACCTTATTTGGAAGGACTGTCTAAGGTCCAATGGTAGTAAGGGAGAAGGTGTAGGGGCAAATATAGTACTTGTCACACTTGCAGGGATAAGTGCCAGGAGGTACATCAGTGAGGAGGGACAAGTGAAAATGAAAATCACAGAGAGAGCATTCCCTGCGGAAATCAGAGCGTGTGGGGGAGGGATTGAGGTTGGGAAAGATGTGTTTAGTGACACATTATGACCAAATCCTTGACATTTCCAGAGAAAACATTGGGACTGGAGACTATCCAATGATCTGTACAGGTGGAATATTGATTCTTTGCCTTTATTTAACAATACCTCATTTATAAAATGTACTTTTTCTGAAAATGCATTTGCTCTCCTATTTTTAAAGACGCGTATGTCTGTACTCCCAAACCTTTTAAGCTTCAACTCCCTTTCTCGCCCTCAGTCCCATCCCTCTTCATTGCCATCCCAACTTGCCTTTGTGGAGTTCCACAAGTTCGCAGGCGTCTGGACACCATAGCTGGGAACACCTATTGTAGGCTGATTCCTGTTATGGTAGACAATGGCCAAACCTCAAATGTAGCACTTAGTATTGGAATGAGAAGAAGTTCATAGGGTAGCAGAATGGGAGGAGAAAAGAGGCAGAAACAAGGGAAAGGAAGAAGGGTCTAGGACAGGGGTCCCCAACATGGGGTCCATGGACCTCTTGATTAGTGGTAAGGCTCCATGGCATAAAAAAGGTTGGGAGCCTCTGCTGTAGGAGAAGGTATGGCAGACATTGAGAAAGAGAGGTGAAGAAGGGAAGAGAGAGGAGAAAGGAAGGAAGACATAAGAATATTTAAAAAATGCTGATCAGCCCCACTAAGGATCCAGAATTGATCTCAGTGCCACTTTCCTTTTCTTTCCTGACTCACCCAAAATTCAAATTTTGGTCTATTTCTGCCCTGAGTATTTTCAATGACTCCACCTCCATTGATCTTCGGAGTGGTGAGGTCCAAAGGGTCACAGTTCTCTGAAAACAAAACTGCTCCCCATCTCTGATCTCTGCTCTAATGTTCCATCTTTGTTCTGAAACCGGGAGAAACGTTCTCTTCTCCTCCACTCTGCTAATTCCCTTCAGAACCTCTCATTCTTTGAAATCCCAATGAATATAGTCACTTCTCTTCCTATGTCAGCTCTTTCAGCCCAGGAAATAAGCCAGAGAACTTTCTCTTCCCCTGCCTCCTTTGAATATGTTTTCTCCCTTAAATACACAGGAAAATCTGCAAGCAGTACTTCACATTCAGTGTCAGCAGCAGCTAGCAAAATCTGAAACTTCATTCCTTTTATAACCCATGCCCCTTCCTAATCACTTGTGGCACCTGTGTGACAAACCTTTTGTGTTCATTTACTCCATATCCCTTTCTTCTATGAAGGATACTATGCCTGGAGTATTTATACATTCTTTAGTCTGCTCACCTGCAAAAGAACATACACGACATTGAGAGAGTTCCATGCAGCTTCATGCGAGCAGTTCAAAGGATGGTGGTTGCTTGAGGAGAGATTGACTAATCTGGTGTTCTCTAGAGTTGAGAAATAAGAAAAGTGATTTCACTGAAACCTGCAAAATTTCAAAGGGCTTGGCAAGTTAGATGAAGGGTAGGTTGCCCCTGCAGCTGAGTTGTCTCAGCCCAGGTATCTCAGTTTCAGAATAAAGGGTGGGATGACCAAGGAGAAATTTCTTCACCTCAGGAATAATGAACCTTTGGAGTACTCAAACCTGGAGGGTTGAGAAGTCTTAGTCTTTGTCTTCAGTCAAAAAAGAGATGAACAGGTTTTCAGACATAGAGGTAATCAAGGGAAAAGGAGCTGAAGCAGGAAGATGGTACTGTGGTAGAAGATCTTCCATGATCTTAGTGTCTAATGCAGTAGACCTAAAGGCTGGTTAGTCCACTCAACTTCCTATTTCTTATACTTCTATATTCATTTTGCAATGTCACTTTGTTAAAATAATATTTTTCTTAAGCTCTTCTTTCCGAGGTGGATTACCTCACATCTTCTCACATTATACTCGTTCAGCCTCTCTATCTCTCTTTGTTGGCTCTTTGGGTTTTCTTTATAATAATGTCCCCTACATCTTTGTATCATCAGTAAATTTGGCTACATCTAGTCCTTTGATCTAATTCATTGATAATATATTAAAGATGGTTGAAGCCCCAGTGCTGATCCCTATGCCATTCTATTTTTCTGTTAGCTAGTCATTCCTTTTTAAAGACCATTTAAAGATCATAAGGCATTGGAGCAGAATTGGGCCATTTAGCCCAATGAGTCTGCTCCATCATATGATCATAGCTGATTTATTTTCCCTCTCAACCCCATTCTCATAGCTTCTTCCTGTGACCTTATCAAAAGTTATTAACGCTTCCTATTCAAGCAACTATCAACCGCTGTTTTAAATATACCCAATGACTTGGCCTCCACAACTGAACATGGCAATGAATTCCACGGATTCACCACCCTCTGGTTAAAGAAATTCCTCCTCACCTTGGTTCTAAAGAGAAGTGCTATACTGTGGTTATGTCCTCTGTTCCTAGACTGTACCTCTATTGCCGATCCATTCTTTCTAGGCCTTTAAATATTCAATAGGTTTCAATGAGAGAGGAGCAGGTTGATACAAGGGAGTATAGTTGAGAGAGGAAAAGATGGGAGTAAATCAGAGAGATTTAAAAGGGGGGAGAGGAAAGAGGAAAGGAGCAGGAAAGGAATTAGGGAAGGAATAATGAAAATGGTGAAAGAGACAGGACTGGAGAAGAGGAGGAAGAGGAGAAAGGGGAACAGAGAGAGTATGAAGACCAGAGGGGCAAGGCACACGTGAGAGAGGGGAAGAAGGGAGGGAAAGTGAGGGAGAGTGAGCTAAATGTCTTGAGGCCAGAACTGACACGGCCACTACCTCCCTGGATGTGTTCAGCTCGCTAAAAGTAAAGATAATAAGTCAAGCTGATGGATATCCCGATTGCACAGTGTAGTAAACATACCTACTGAGGTGTTGATGTGGGGATTTTAATGATTTACTAGCAAAATGATTTCTTCAAATAATATAGACCATTCCAAAACCCAGTGCTAAATACATGAGCTCTCAGATGTTTCCTGTTGCTTTAAACAAGTCATCACAACACATTAGAACTTTCTAACAGCTGTTTGGGCTATACGCTCTGAAAATCTTTTGCTTCTAATCCCACAGGCTGATTTATGGCACTGCTTTTAAGATGTTGTTGATAATATTTTACGAAATGTGTACAAAAGGATTCTGAGACACGGATAAATCAGAGAGCACATGACTTCATTTATGTTTTGCAGCGTCCTGATGTATACAGAACACATCCATCGCAACTTTTGCACCAACATATGTGAACATATGTTAGCATAGCTTATAGCAAAGCGATTTTCGGAACATATAATCAGAAATCATCGCTGCTGGTTTTGAGTAAGATCATCAGCTTACCGATTTTTTTTATTAAGAACCAATGCAGTTGAAGAGGTTTTTAATGTAAACGGTCTAACATTGATCAATACATTTATTAGCTGGATGAATCCACTGTATGCTTAATAATATATTGATTATTTTTTCCAAGTGCCCCCCATCCGCTGACGATATTGATGATTTGCTGAGATACACAGTAGCAGTTTCCCAAAAATCTTTTGTCACTGCCTCCATTTGGCATCAAGGGCAAACTGATATGGCCCTCACCTGATATTTACACCTAGACAATGTCACAGAGGTCAACAAATGCCCATTAGAAGTGGACACATTGATTTAATTTTTCTTTTCCTGATACAGTAGTTCTTGTTCCTGCTGCCCCGACTGGGATGGACCATCTTGGCCATGCCTGAAGTTTTGATCCATGACCTCCAGGGTCTCCACGGCTCAGACACAGTGGGGTCAGCTGTGAGTACCCTTGTTCAATGCTAACGGCCTTATTGCAGGTTGGTATCATTAGAAGTGTGGCTGGGTCCCACAATACCCAGTGATTTGTGATCTTACAATGTTTTAAATCAGATGCTTGATTTACAATACAAGCGGAGAACTACGTGCCTCCTGATTGCAGGTTCCAATCAGTTCCACGGGCAAGCTGTTGGTATTGTGGGTCCCTGCATGCACCTCCAGTGCCCACCAAAACAAGCTTGGCTGGTGCAGTAGTTGATAGCATTGTCCGCTCACCACTACCACCACCCCAACACTTCCCATCCCCGCCCTCAAGGCTTCAATAACCTGACACACTTTCACCATCAACCCCCACCCCCCTCCGCCACCATTCTTCTTGCAGGTAATAGTCCCATGCCTGCTTTATGTGACCCGCTTGGCTCTCTGCAGTTCTCTGGGGGACTGGCTCCAAGACAGTCACCAGGATCAAGGGGTGTGGTGGGGTGGGGGGTTCTTCCCTGCCAAAACGAGTAGCTGACCAGCTCCCTCTGCTGGTCGGTCAACTGAAGGTCAAAATCGCCCCCTGTATCATTTACCTCTGCCTTGCTGGGGGAACTGAATTTTAATTAAGATACCAATGCTTAATCATTGCTAGCAGCTATCTGTTATATCATTTGCTGTGGTGTTTTCTTTTGCTTTGTAGCTAGTGTTTAAGCTGTACAGTTTTGAAAACAGCCCACAGCCTTCGGAAGGGTTTCGAAGCCAAGCAGGAGCCATTGAGAGTTTTTTATTTTCATAAGGAATGCTGTAAAAGGGAAAATTCCTACTTCAGCTTTCCCTTTTTCCATTACCTCAACCACCACTGTACCAAATATTCTTTCTCCTGATACAAAAGCGTTTTCCTTTTGGGTTGCAGTAGGCAGCTTGTACATTACCTCTTCAGAGGAATTTTTAATTGGTTATCTTGAGGTATATTGGATAGGTGTCTACCAAATATGTTTGCATGCAAAGTATATTGGTTTTACTGCAAGTGAGTTTTGGCCATTTTGGTACCCTATAATTGTCTAGAGCCACGCTATTACCTCAGCAGAAGAAATCATCTGCAGCTGTTCCTTCCCTTTGAAAATCAGTGTACGGTTCACCAACTTGATGGCTCAACTGGGCAGAGGGTGAATTAAAGAAAGGGTAGTGTGATGATCAAACTTTAAGATTAACTGCAACTATAATTCATGATTGGTTGCCCTCTCACTCAGTTAACATATAAAAAGCAAAGCTTATTTTTGAAGTATCCAGCACTGTCCTTTAACAGGTTTTGTTGACAGTGCATGGAATAGTTGTCTGATCTCTTGCTGTGGATAGGAAGCCTCACCTGTTGGCTAAACACCAGAGGTTGCTGAGGAAATCATAAACTATACCAGTTGGTATGTTGTCTCAGCTAAAATGTGGCCTCTGCAATCAGTACAAGTGGATAAAGTCACCAATATTAGGAATGCAGCTGTAGCCATAAAAAAAGATTAAGTCACACTTACTGCTGACACCAAGACTCCCAAACTGACAGTGTGAAATTACAGCATTTCTCAATCTTCATGCAGGAGTAATTATTTCATACCTGAGAGTGAGGGAGCTATATAGCAGAAAACAGGCCCTTTAACCCACTGCCATGCCTTCATGAATCCTAAACTAGTCCCCCCCACCCATCCTCCCTGCATTTCCATCAACCCTCCTTAAATGCTGTCAACTGATTTACACCCTAAGAGCAGCCAATGAACTTACCAATCTGCATGTCTTTAGAGGTGGGGTGGGGGGTGGGGAAACCAAGGGAAATTCAGACAGTCAGAGGGAACATGCAGACTCCTCACAGACAGCATCAGAGGTCGGGATTGGACTCAGGTCATTGCATCTATGAGGCAGTAATTCTATTACTGCGGCACTCAGTTGATGCCCAACTGATGAAGAAAGTCTTGAACTCATGAAGTGAAACTGAAAGGATCTTTTAACCCCCAAATGAGCAAACAACTCCTGGGGAGAAAGATGCTGCATGTGTCTACACTTGGCTTTCCAAACCAACACATCACCCTTAATTTAACCATGCTCACACTGTATCTCTCTCTCTCCTGACTAGTAGGTATTGTTGAATTTGCACATCAATTGGTTTTCAAGCCCACAATGGCGTATTTAATAACTGATGGTATGATGCTTTAAACTTCAAGGTAATAATTAACGAAATTGAATCACACTGATGTTCATTGTTGTTGACAGATTCTCCAATGGCAATGAGGAGGGTAATAGGAATGAGGTAGACTGGCTGATTAAGTGGTGTTGCAACAGTAACCGACACTCACCACCAGCAGGACCAAGGAACTGATTGTGGGCATCAGGAAGAGGAAGTCAGGAGAGCATGTTGCAATCCTCATTGAGGGGTCATTGGTGGGCATCAACATCTATTCTGGGCCCAACACATTGATATAAGCACAGTGGAGGCACCCCAGTGACTCTAGTTCATTGGGAGTTTGAATGGAGTTGGTATGTCACCAAAGCCTTTTAAAAATTTTTGCAGATGTAAGGAGGAGAACATTCTGACTGGTTGTATCACAGTCCGGTGTGGAGGTTCATAAAATGAATTCGATGACAAGAGGCTGCAGAGGTTTACAGACTGAGCCAGTTCCATCCCGGGTATAATCCTCCCTGCCTTCGAGTACATCTTTAAGAGATGGATCTTCAAGAAGGCAGTAGCCATCAGTAAAGATATTCACCAGTTGGGAGATACTTTCTTTGCATTAATGCCATTGGGGTGGAGATACAGGAGCCTGAAGACCCACACTCAACATTTCTCCTATTCTCACAATGGTAGCCTGAAGTATTCAGCAGTGCATCAGCTTCCCATTCTATCTGCCCAGGGTATTGTATATTGAGCAGTCAAGTGGCATGTCGCAGTGAGTACATTATAACGGTTTCCATAAGAAGATTTGGAATGAATCTGCAGGCAATAGAAGATGATCTTCCTGTAACAATGTCAGAGAAAGCAAAATTAATGCAGAAGGTTCTACTTTTAATGTAAAGAAACTACTTTTAAAGTAAATACACGAGTAGACTTTGAGTAAGTGGAGAGATTTGAATTGGTGGTGTTCTGCAGGGGTCGGTGTTGGGATCGCTTTTTTACATTGTATGTCAATGATTTGGATGACAGAATTGATTGATTTGTGGACAAGTTTGCAAGTGAGGATGATACGTGTGGACATGGTGGAGGATTACAAATACCTGGAGATACGAAAGGACAATAAACTGGACTGGTCAAAGACCACTGAGGCTGTCTACAAGAAGGGTCAGAGCCGTCTCTATTTCCTGAGGAGGCTGAGGTCCTTTAACATCTGGCGGACGATGCTGAGGATGGTCTATGAGGCTGTGGTGGCCAGTGCTATCATGCTTGCTTGCTGGGGCAGCAGGCTGAGGGTAGCAGACACCAACAGAATCAACAAACTTATCAGTACGGCCAGTGATGTTGTGGGGGTGGAACTGGACTCTCTGACGGTGGTGTCTGAAAAGAGGATGCTGTCCAAGTTGTATGCCATCTTGGACAATGTCTCCCATCCACTCCATAATGTACTGGTTAGGCACAGGAGTACATTCAGCCAGAGACTCATTCCACCGAGATGTAACACTGAGCGTCATAGGAAGTCATTCCTACCTGTGGCCATCAAACTTTGCAACTCCTCCCTCAGAGCGTCAGACACCCTGTGCGAATAGGCTGGTCCTGGACTTATTTCCACTTGGCTTGGTTAACTTATTATTTAATTATTTATGGTTTTATATTGCTATATTTCTTCACTATTCTTGGTTTGTGCGGCTGTAATGAAACCCAATTTCCCTCAGGATCAATAAAGTATGTCTGCCTGTCTGTCTGTCTGATAGATGGAGAGGTAGGTTGTGTTGAGGAAACGGAGATTGCAAAAGGACTTGGATAGATCAGGAGAATGGACAAAGTAGCAGCAAATGGAATACAGTGCCGGAAGTGTATGGTCATGCTCTTTGGCAGAAGGAATAAAAGCATAGGCCATTTTCTAAATGGGGAGAAAATTCAAAATCTTAGGTGCAAAGGGACTTGGGAGTCCTGTGAAGGATTCCCTAAAGGTTAATTTACAGTGAGGAAGGGAAATGCAAATTTAGCATTCATTTTGAGAGGACTAGAATATAAAAGCAAGGATGTAATGATGAAGCTTTATCAGGTTCTGGCGAGGCCTCACTTCAAGAATTGAGAGTATTTTTGGCCCCGTTATTAAAGAAAGGATGTGCTGACATTGGAGAGGTTTTAGCAGAGTTTCATGAAAATGATTCCAGGAATGAAAGGGTTAATGTGTGAGGAACACTTGATGTCTCTGGGTCTGTACTTGCTGGAGTACATAAAACTGATGGGGATCTTATTGAAGCCTATCAAATATTGATATAGGATGTTTCCTATCATGGGGGAGTCTAGGACTATCCTTATCGTGTGAGGAGTGAATGAAGGCTGTGGATCTATACTCACAGGAATTTAGAAGAATGAGAGGATGGATCTTATTGAAATCTGTCGAATCTTGAAAGGCCTTGATAGAGTGGATGTGGACAGGATGTTTCCTGTGGTTAGGGAGTCTAGGAGCAAATGACACAGCCTCAGGACATAGGGGCATCCATTTAGAATGGAGATGAGGAGGAATTTCTTTAATTAGAGGGTAGTGAATCCATGGAATTCATTACTTCAAGCATCTGTGAAGGCCAGGTAATGGGGTGTTGTTAAGACTGAAGTTGCTAGAATGGGGTTGAGAGGGAAATAGACAGAATGGCCTAATTCTGCTTCTTTGTCTTAAGGACTAATGGAATTCAGAACCGTTTTGGTCACATGACCTTCCTGAAGAACTTTAAAAACACCCAGTGGAAAAGCTGAGAGACCAGTGCATAGAAGCACTAATGAGATATGTTATGAAACAACACTCACAGATTTCCTTCTGAGATATAGATTGACACAGCTTTCAAGGACAGGATACAGTCCTGCAGGAATGCTGAAGCCCAGAGACTTTGAGCAAATCTGTGTTTGTTTCCAGCTGAATTGGGAAGGGAGCTTGAGAAAACGGCAGTTACAACAAAGCAAACATCACAATGCAGGCGATAAGTTAGGGAGTTCAGTTACATCTTGGGTGGCGTTGCGGATAAGGTTGTTGTAGGTCACAATGAGACATTGACAGGATGCAGAGCTGGGATGAGAAGTGGCAGATGGAGTTCAATTTGGGAAAGTGTGAAGTGATACACTTCGGAAGTTTAAACTTGAAGGCAGAGTACAGGGTTAACGGCAGGATTCTTAGCAGAGTGGAGGAACAGAGGGTTGTTGTGGTCCACGTTTATAGCTCCCTCAAAGTTGTGGCAAAAATTGTTGGGGTGGGTTAAGAAGGCACCAAATCATGGGCCAGTTGTTGGGGTGTCTTTTCTACTGTTCCGTGTTCTAGTATGTCGATGGTGTGTGTATCAACACCAGCAGACTGAAAATGAGATCTGAGAGGGTGTGCAGAGTGTAAATGCAGGCATGAGATTCAGAATGGTTCACGTGAACACCTCTGCACAAAACACTCAAGTGAATCCTACAAACTGTTGGAAGACAAGTCGGCACTGAATAAGAATGAACAGATTCAAGAAACAGTTCAATGAGTACAGAGACAGATGCTTCATCGACAACATCTGTAGATACTCAACACAAACAAAGCCAAGCTACAAAGAACAAGGACAATTCAAACTTGATTAACCAGTTAATCCTATACATTTGTAAATACTGCTTGACTAGGTTCACCCTTCTCTCAAAGTGAGGAGCAGTGTAAGGAGCTCTGACTTTGGGAGAATGATTGAGTTGATTGTGTGTGTATCATTGTAAACTGTATACACTGAGAACAGCACAGTTGCATATTCTGGAGCTTTCATATTTCCTGGTATTACTCTGCACAATGTAAGCATTACTTCAGTGAAGACTAGGAGCCCACAGAGACATATATACTGCAAAGAGAAAAAAGATTTCTGAGCTGAAAGAATAAATCTAATTAACGGGGCGTGTGGTGACGCACTGCTCTAGTGCCTTAATTTTTATCTTTATGCTGTTCTGAGATGACTGGAGCAACTTGTGTTTCTGTATCTGTGCACAAGAAAACTCTGAATGATTGGAAACATAAACACACAGGGGGATATATTGTAAAACACTGGGTAAAGGATGCAGGGAATTCCGATGTGTGCTTAGTCCATGTCTAGTTTATGGTGTTGGAGGAATGATAGTTTTACGCTGTCTGTGCATTAACAAAAGAATATGAAAACGAGAATCAGGAGTTAGTCATTTGGACCCTCAAGCCTTTTGGTATTCAGAAAGATCATAGTTCAACCTGTGCCTCAAACACTTTGCCAGCAAATCTCCAAATCTTTTGATACCCTTATTTTTCAAAAATCTAAATATTAGCTTTGAATGTTCTCATTGACTGAACACCCACAGGCCTCTGTGTAAGGAAAATTCCTTCTCTACGTCATACTTAATATCTGGCACCTTAATCTGAGTTTGAGGCTCTTAGTTCCAGACCCTGCAGCTTGAGTAAACTGGCCCTCAGATTCCATGCAGTCACTGAGCGAATGTACAAGCTCGACAAGGTCAGCACCAGAGGTCAGAACTCACAAGCTGACAGCTATAAAACCATGGTAAGTATATCACTCAAAGAAGATGGGTGATGCTCACCAGCACTTCTGTGGTCAGCGGTGGGTTTGAAACTGTTGACAATGATTGTATCTTCATGCCTATTTCCCTTCGCACTCAAGCTCCCTCTTTGTATACTCAGATGGTGAACAAATAGGCTGTTTCCCCTTCTGCTATCATTGCAACCCAGATGAATCCTTTCAGATAATGGGAACTATAGGCTGGGTTGGCGGTTGTGGAAGGGACAGAAGATGGAAGTAAAGGAGCTGTAACTTGATTCAATGTTCCGAGCATCAGCACAGTTACCAATAATTGCTGGAGTGAAGTCTGGTTTTAAGTCACCAGATATGTGGTCTGCAGTCAGAGAAGATGCCTACTCCAGGTTGGATGAACAACACCTTATATTTCATCTGGGAATTATCCAACCTGATGACAGGAGCACTGATTTTTTTGACTTCCAGTAGCTACTCTCCTGACTTTGCACACCCACCTCCAATTTTATTTCTTCACCTCCCCCGCCCTCCCCCAATTCTGGTGGCCCACTCAATTCTTTTCTCTTGCTCCAGGCCCTCATGACCTGCCCTTCACCTGTTTCCATTTTCCCATCTCTGTTCTTCATTCCACTGTCCTCTTCTATCAGCCCTCTACCTGTTCCACCTATCACTTCCCAATTTCTCATGTCAACCTTTCTCCCCCACCCAACCAATTTCATCCCACCTGGCTTCACCTACCACCTGCTGGTTTGTAAGACTATATGGCATAGGAGTAAAGTAGGCCATTCAGCCCATCAAGTTGCTCCACCATTCCATCGTGGCTGATTTACTATGCCTTTCAACTCTATTTTCCTGCCTTCTCCCCACAACCTTTGATGCCCCAACTAATCAAGAACCTATCAACCATCACTTTAGATATACCTAATGACTTGGCCTCCACAACTGTCTATGACAATGAATTCCACAGATTTACCACACTTTGGCTAAAGAAATTCCTCCTCATCTCCATTCTAAATGGACATCCCTTTACTTTGAGGTTGTGCCCTCTGGTCCTAGACTCCTAAACATCCTCTCCACATCTGCTCCACCTGAGCCTTTCAATATTCATATGTTTCAATGAGATTCCCCCACCCCAACCCCCCGAATTCCTCTAAACTCAGTAAGTACAGATCTAGAGCTATCAGACATTCCTCAAACATTAACCTTTTCATTCCTGGAATCATTCTTGTAAATCTCCTTTGGACCCACTCCAATACCAGCACAAGGAGCTCAATGCTGCTCACAATATTCCAAGTGCAATCTGCCACTTCTTTGCCCATACTCCCAATCTGTCTAAGTCACTCTGAAAGACTGCCTGCTACCTGCCCCTCCACCTACCTTCATTTCAGCTGCAACCTTGGCCACAAAGCCATCAGTTCTATCATCCAAACCATTGACCTATAATGTGAAAATAAACGGTTCCAAAACTGACCCCCACGGAAAGCCACTAGTCACCAGCAGCCAACCAGAAAAGGCCAGCTTTATTCCCACTCTGTGCTTCCTGCCAGTCAACCAATCTTCTATCAATGCTGGTATTTTTCTTATAATACCATGGGCTCTTATCTTGTGATGCAGCCTCACGTGCGGCACCTTATCAAAAGCCTTCTGAAAATTCAACATCCACTGACTCTCCTTTGTCTATCCTGCCTGCAATTTCCTCAAAGAATTCCAAGAGATTTGTCAGGCAAGATTTCCCCTTGAGAAAAATATGCTGACACTGTCTGGCCTGTTTTATCACGTGCCTCCAAGTAACCCAACACCTCATCCTTAATAATGGACCACAACAGCTTTCCAACCACTGATGTCATACTAACTGGCCTATAAATTCCTTTCCTCTGCCTCCCTCCCTTCTTAAAGAGTAAAGTGACATTTGGAATTTTCCAGTCCCCTGGAACCACCCAGAACCTAGTGATTCTTGAAAGATCATTACTAATGCTTCCACAATCTCTTCAGCTCCCTCTGTTAGAACACTGGGTATAGTCCATTTGGAGAAGGCGATTTATGTACCTTCAGTCCTTTCAATTTTCCAAGCATCTTCACCTTAGTAATAGCAACTATGCTAACTTATGCCACATGACACTCTCGAATTTCTAGCACATTGTTGGACTCTTCCACAGTGAAAACTGACCCAAAATACTTATTCAGTTCATCTGCTATTTCATGGTTCCCCATTACTACCTCTCCAGCATCATTTTCCAGATTTCCGATGACCCCTCCCAACTCCCTTTTATCCTTTAACTACCTGAAAAAACTTCTGGTATCCTGATTGATATCGTTGGTTAGTTTACCTTCTTATTTCTCTCTTTATGTCAAAGTTTCCCAATCATCTAAAGTCCTGCTAATCTTTGCTATATTATATGTGCTTGCTTTTGCTTTTATGCTTTCTTTGACTTCCCTTGTCAGCCACAGTTGCCTCATCCTTCATCAGAATACTGCTGCTTTGGGCTGTATCTTTCCTGCGCCTTCCAAATTGCTCACAGAAACTCCAGTCATTGCTGTTCTGCTGTCACCCCTGCTAGTGACCCCTTGCAATCAACTTTGGCCAGCTCAGCCCTCATGCCTTGGTAATTTCCTTTACACCCAATCCCGATCTCTGATTTGCTGCAGTTCAAACGCTGAAAATCCCGTAAAGCACTTCTTTTATAAAGCTCACTTGCTGACTTGAGTGATTCACCTCTTCTCTCACTCCTGATCTCTGATTGGCTGCTCTTCAAATGCCTAAAACATATTTAAAATTGCCCTGCCTAGGGTTTCTGTGTTTCAGGGAATTTGGAGTGAATGATTTATTTGTATATTTATGGAGATGCAGCACAGAATAGACACTTCCTGTCTTCCGAGCCATACTGCCCAGCGATACCTCCCCACGATTTAATCCTAGCCTAGTCACAGGAGAATTTACAATGACCAATTAATCTACCCACCGGTACATCTTTGGATTGTGGGAGGAAACCAGCGCACCCAGAGAAAATCCATGCGGTCACGGGAAGAACATACAAACACCTGACAAGCAACAACAGAAATTTAACCCAGTTCGCCAGCACAGTAACGCATTGTGCTAACCACTATGGCACTATGGCGACTCAGTTTTGGAGTATCCGCTCTCAGAAAGGTCTACAAGACGTTACATCAGCAATCTTTTTAGCTCAGAGACTCCCAGCTCACTGAGGCATCTGCTTCTTGGAGATACAATGGACAGCCATTGTGACACCTCTGGGGCTAATCTGCTAGAGGTTTTGGTGTTAGCAGTTACCTAACCATCGCAGATCTTCTACCACTTATGCCAAAAAGGGTTACCAGGGTTAGAGCTGATCAAGGTCATCTTCCAAGGCCATTCACCAAAGTTAAAGGGATAATGAGCGTGAAGAAACACACAAGAATCAGCAGGTCATATGGAATTTAGGATGATTTTATGAATAGTGGAGCAAGAGTTACTTTGCTTTGGAATGTTTATATAGTATAGTGGTGGCTATTTCGACATTGTGATCAGGGAGATGATCAAAATAAAGCAAAAGACAGCAGGGTGACTGCTGCTGATTGGAAAATTGGAGTTGTGTCCATCAAATTGTGGTTACAAAGAGTCTGCCCTGAGAAAGAGAAGGACTGGGACTAAGGTGGCCTCCCACCGTTCCCTCTTCTACATGTTCCCTTTTCTCCCCCTCTTCATGCTCCCACTCCTCCTCCTCTTCCTTCATCGAGCCGAGTCTTTAGGACAGTGAAACTATGGAACCTGCTGTCAGATCCGCTGATCACCCATTCACTCTGACAACTGGTCCAGGTGTCAGAAACACTGAGAATGCTAGCTCTCTGCCTAATTAGGAGCTGCTCTTGGCACACTTCTCAAATTTGTGTTGGTTGCTTTACCAATCACAAGCTGCAGAAGTCCTTGTTATCCAGTGGCTGGCTTGTCATTGAGACTCAGTTACAGAACTACAGGTCCTCCAAGTACCCTGGCCCTCTGAATTTGTGCCAACTGCCAACCACCATCAAAGATACAAATCAGATTCAAAGCACATTAATTATCAAACTATATATGCAGTATACAACCCTGAAATTTGTCTTTCCCACAGTCACGAAACAAAAAAAAAGAAAAAAGGAAAAACATCAAAGCCCCTCCCCCATGCAAAACAAGTCACGTGAACGACAACTAAAAATAAAAATGAGCAAAAACACAGATTATAAAACACAAAATCAAAAGGCACAATTCAGTACAGGTCAGCTCAGTGTTCGTTATCTGCGGGCAGCCCTGATTCAAAAATTGACCAAAAGTCATATCAAGCAGGACCGACCAAGAACTAGAACACATCATAAACCTGAATTAGAATCCAAATCGACATTCTGCATCGATTAGACCTTGCTCCAACATCATCCACCGACACAATCGAAGGACAGAGTGAACACTCAGACACAAGGGCCTTCCCTCGGGTGCAGCAAAGGAGAGAGAACGAGGGACCACCAGGTGCAAACACCTTCTCCAGCAACAGCAATCCAGAGGCAGGGAGATAGCACCGAAGACTCGCTCACCCTCCGCACCCACCTCAATTATTTCAATCTTCCACGGTGCATTAATCGGCGAGATCGGCAAGAGATGGAGTCGATCATGGGCTCGCATCCTGTCTCTTGGCTTCTTGGCCTCTATGCCTTACGGTTAGGCCATGGCCTGGTAGAACTCTCTCAAAGACACCAACGTGCCAGAGGAATGGCATTGCCCTTAATCATACCCAGTTGCTATATGTGGCCCCATCACAGGCTAGCTTTGATGTCAAGTGTACCCATTAAACTGTGCTGTAGGAAACGAACCGAAATTTAACCAAGTAACAAGTAACATGGGGCAGCACGGTAGCGCAGTGGTTAGCACAACACTTTACAGTACCAGAGACCGGGGTTCGATTGCCGCTGCTCCTTGCTGCTTCCTGCAAGGAGATTGTACATTCTCAACATGACCGTGTGAGTTTCCTCCAGCTGCTCCACTTTCCTCCCACAGTCCAAAGGCATGCCAGTTGGTAGATTAATTGGTCATTGTAAATTGTCCCGTGATTAGGCTAGGATTAAATCGGGGGATTGCTTGCAGCGGTTGAAAGGCTGGAAGGGTCTATTCCACGCTGTATCTCAATAAATGCAATTTTTGAAACAGGTGAGGAGTATATAATGGCTTTTCCATTCATTGACATATGTCTAGTCTTTTCTCAGTCAATATTCGTCACTTGGATTTGGACATACAAAGCAGAAGTTCCAAATTTGTTGATGACACAGAGCTTGAAGAGATAGGATAGTAATAGACTTGGTAGAGATGAAGACTGACTGGTAGAATAGATGTGTGGGTGGTGAGTGGAACTTAATATTGAGCAATAGAAGTGTTATTTTACGGTAGGAAGAATGAGGAGATTCAAATTCAAAGTGCACTTATTATCGAAGTATGTATGCAATATACAACACTGAGATTCATCTTCCCACAGACAGTCACAAAACAAAGAAACAGGAAACAAAAGGAATTGCAACATAAACTAGAGAGAATTAATTTTACATGTGTTGGAAAACAGAGTGATCTTGGGATATGTGTGCAAAGTTCATTGAAAATGGAGGGATAGATTGAGAAATGTAAAGGCGTTACTAGGCTTCATAAATAGAGGCAGGAGAGTGCAAGTATAACGGAGTCATTATGAACCTTAAAAAACAATGATTCAGCCACTACTGGAGAATTCTCCTCTGCTCTAAGAAAGATGTGAAGTAACAGAGAATATAGAATGAAGACCATTGGCAAAAGTGGAAAACTCATTTATTTTACACAGCTAGTGATTAGGTTTTCGAATACAGCGTTGGTGAATGTACTAGGGGCCATATAAATTGATGCAATCAGAAAGAAGCCAGATATGTATTTGGAAAGAAAGAATTTGCAGTGAGTGTGGAGAGAAATGGGGAGGGTGAGGTGAAAGATATTCATCTTACCTACATCTGGTATAGATTTAACAGGCTAACTGACCTCCTTCTATGTTGTAACAATTCCATTAATCTGCTCCTATCCATGAAAGCCCAACGGCTTGAAAAATTCTCCTTTTCTCTCCCAATATCTTGATCTGCTGAAAATTTCCAGTATTGTATCTCCTGTTTTCTTTTGTGCCACACAGAAAGTCTGGACTTTGCTTCCATTTTGACTTGTGAGAGATTCTTTCCTACTATGCTGTCAGAGACAGAGACAACTGCAACAGGTAGGTTGGTGAGAATGAAGCTAAGTGGATCAATCCATTATAGCTGCCATATGCACAGTCTTGTAGCCATGCACTTCAGGATTTGTCCTGGAGGCTTATTAATGGGAACCATCACCTAGAACACATTCTACATCAATGTTACTCTCACTACCTTTTTAACGTTTGTCCAACATGGGTAGCTTTGATTCTTTAGCCAAGAGAGGAGAGCCAGTGATCATCAGATTCAGATTCAGATTCAGTTTATTGTCATTTAGAAACCACAAATGCAATGCAGTTAAAAAATGAGACAACGTTCCTCCAGAATGATATCACAAAAGCACATGACAAAACAGACTACACCAGAAAATCCACATAACGTTTGGCAATCCCCAATCCAGAGTCCGGAGAGGCTGCTGTGTATTAATATCACGCTACCGTCTTAGCGCGTTCCCCGGAAAGGAGCTCCAAATCCACCAGACAAACAAGACCAAAAACTAAAGCTACAAGACCTGCACAAAACCACATAGTTACAACAGTGCAAACAATAGCATAATTGATTAAAAAAAAACAGACCATGGGCACAGTAAAAATAGTCCAAAGATGTTAAAGGACTATAAGTTCAAAAGAAATCACCACACAGTTTCCACAAGTCCCCAGGGTCCCGACAAACTCGCCATCCCACGCCAGCGGCAGAAGGGAATACCCCCGCTATGGACTTCCACGGCGCCGCCTGGTTCAGCCTCGCAGACGCAGCACACAGTGAAAGCGACCTGACCACAGTGGACTCCGAGTCTGTCAAACATTCCCTCCGGCACAGCTTCTCCGAGCACCATCCTCTGCCGAGCGTATTAAGACGGCCCCGCCAATGGCCGTCGGCAACGCGACCCCGAGGACTGGGGGCCTGTTCTTCCCAGCAGAGTCCTGGACCTCACAGCAGCAGCAGCAATGAAAAAAGTCTTCCTGGAGATGTTCCCGATGTTCCTCCGTGCTCCCACGTCCGTTTTCAATCGATTATGATTGTGCACGGCACCCCACTTCACAAATAACAGATAATCAGCTCCGGAGTCAACAGGACACTTCCCTGTTTAATAATGCATGAAATCTCATGGGAAGTGGAATCAATGCTGAGACCCACCTGGGTCACATCTTCTTCACAGTATGATGTTCGCTGCCCCTCTGCTGTATCAGTCCCACCAGTGGGATAAGACAAACCCAGTGGCAGTAATGGAAGAGTTTGGTACTTCATCTGTAAAGTACATCTTTGCTAGGCTACTGATTGATCAGAAATAGACTACCGTGTCCAGACCTTGAGCTTGTGTTGTTGTTGGGTGATCCAGCAGGTTTTATTCTTACTGTGTTGTGACAATGTTTAACTATGTTTTGATGAAAATTAATAACTTGTTTGACCATTTCAAAGGACCTTTAGGAAACTCTTGCATTGCCATCGGTCTAGAGTCACATAAGGCATCAGATTTCATTCATTATCCAGTAGTTTCCTAATTATCATTAATGATGGATGCTTTTACTGTAACCGAGAAAACTCATTCATTCAACTGAACTTAAATTCCACAACTGCTGTCATGGGATTTGAAATTTGGTATTTGGACATTTAGTTTGGATGAATGTTCAAGGAGCTTGAATGCCTTTACATGGAAGATGTAGGGGCTGGGTGATGCTGTCATGCTCTTGTGGTTGATCAAGAGAATCACTGCCTTGGGCCTGGCTGTTATGTTGTGCGCCCAGCCTTTGGGGCATAGATGGAGCTCAGGAAGAGGAAGAATAATGCTGAAAGATAAAATGTGATGGTTCCAGGCCACAGATTTCTAACACACTCATTCTTACCTGCCTGAAGACAACGTGTAGGGGGTCAGTGACACGTAAGCTTGTGCATTTTCTCACAAGTTCTAAAATTAGGACTTAGTGTAGCTGTCCTAAGTCCCAAACTAGTTGTTAATCTGTAACCAAAGATTGCTGCAACTGCATTTTTACTTTATTTGTTTTAAGCTTGCTCCATCCATTGTCCACTTGTTCTTTGCACTCTTGGATTTGTCAGTGAATAGAATGATTACTTATTCCGATCTATCTTTAAAGCCAAACTGTGAAATTATACACTTCAACACATTAGTTAGTCTGCTGCGAATATTTATTGTAAAGTGGAAGTGCATTTCTCCATATATTAAAAACAAACTCCTCCTCTTGGACCATGCTCCCTGGTTAAGATTAACAATCATAGAAACTCATTTAATTCACGGCTGTTAATAAGTAACAATGTGTAAATGAGGTAAGGCATGATATTGTAAACTAATCTCTGCCACCAACTTTAAACTTTTAAAGCCCTTTCAAAGTGACCAAAGGAACCTCCTATCCAAAGATGTTCGACTGGTTCAGTTTTTGATAGGTCACAATAATTTATGAATTTTGCATCAATGTGAACCCAATCCTTTACACACATGGATTATCAGAAATACCTTGGGCATGACTTAAAATAAGCTGGTACTGCATTCACCACATGCCTGCCCACACATTTCATCCACTGGCAGGTTCTCGCATCTGATTATATATACATTGGTCACATTTGTGACCTATTGGTGCTCTAAAGCCCATTAAGAATAAATGCCATAATCTGGATTCATCACGCTAATGTAAAATTTGCACCAGTGCAATGAATTTTGACAGGCAGTGCAGTTAAGTCAACCATTAGGTGAATTATTGCAATGCTACCATTCTCTTATCTGAAGCCTAGACAAATTTCCAATGGAAAATGGTTCCATCCAATGTCGGGGCTGAACTTTCATAACAACTGTTCATCTTTCTGCATTCTCAGACATCCGATTCTACTAATGCATGTTCTGGTTTGTTCATTATCTGTTCAGTAATTTACAATAGCCAACAGAGTATGAAGGTTTTTTTGTGCAATAGCTGCCCCTTTGCCTTAAGAAAACACAAAGGTTAATTCAGCAATCCTTTACTCCTAGACTTGATCCGATTACAATATGGTATGACATTGCAGTTTTAATTCTCCAATCTGTGCCTGGAATGAATGGCTGCCCGTAAAGAACATGGGATTGCTGAACTTATCCCAAGGAGTCCAGCTTTCTAAAGATGATACTCCATTATTCACGAAGCACTTTCATTTAGCTCCCATTGATAACGTTACGGAAAGTGAGAATGATTATTTTCCATAGCTTTTGTTTTGCTGCTTAAATATCGAACTGTTAATTTAATAACTTCTGTTGCTCTCTTCAAAAAATAAATTCAAGAATGGATTTTCATTTTCTTCTGCAAATTTCCAATAAAATAATGGTGCTCAGAAATAATGCCTTTAAAAATAAAAAAAATACAAAACAGCTACAAAATTTGTTCACTAGTTGTGTAGAGTTCATACACGCTCTTTGTGACAATATGGGTCTCCTGCAGTTGCTCTGGTTTGTTCCCAGGTCTCAAAATCATGCTGGTTTGTAGGTTAATTGGCTGGAGTGTATGGGTGAATAGTATATTCTGGGCAAAGGAGAAGTGGTGGAAATGTGGGAGAAACAGGAGGCAGAATTTGTGAGAAGTGGGATTGATGGAACTTGCTCCTAGAATTACACTACTTATATGACAGGATCAAATAAGTTTTTAATCAAAGGTGAGCAGGAGGGTATTGATGGTGAAGTTCATTGTTTGGGAATTATGGGTGTTAGATTGGTAAACAAGATGTGTTACCCTTGTGAGCACAAATTTTAAGCAGGAGGAGGCTGTTTGTTCTGCGGGAAAGGCATTGGCATGCATAGCAGTCTCGCCTGCCACAGACACAGACAGGCAGGCAGATCCTAATTTAATGACAAAAGAGAAAATCTGCAGATGCTGGAAGACCAAGCAACACACCCAAAATGCTGAAGGAATTGGGCAGGCCAGACAGCATCTATAGAAAAGAGTTCAGATGACATTTCATGCCGAGACCCTTCAGCAGGTCCTGTACGTTGCCTGTACTCTTTTCCACAGTTGCTGCCTGGCCTGCTGGGATCCTCCAGCATAATGTGCGTGTTCCTAATTTGATGATACCACTGCCAAAGTGGACCTCAATAATGTAATTGCTGGCCATGGCCCTCACCAAATGAAAGATAGTATTAAAGTTCAAAGTACATTTATTTTCAATATATGTATACTATATACAAACTTGAGATTCGTCTCCTTGCAGGCAGCCACAAAACAAAGAAACCCAATAGAACCCATTCAACAATGAAGACTGTCTAACACCCAATCTGCAAAAATAAAAAAACAACTTGTGCAAAAATAGAAGTAAGCAAATAATATTCAGAACTGAAGATCACAAAAGTGAGTTCACTGCCACGAAACATGTCACAACCGATCCCAATTAGCCACAGGTCACAGCCTCAGTTCAACGCAGAGACAAGTAAACCTCTTGGAGCAGCAAGCTGAAGATTGGCCCATCCCTTGCCTCTGGCCCTGACACCCTGACTTTTACCATCTGGACCGACAATTAAATTGACCAAAAAATGGGTTGTTCCTCACTGTCAGAACCGGGCAGTGCTAGTTTGATACATTCACGAGCTGGGACCTGCCGTATTAGATAAAACAAAAAGGATTTCAATGTTGCCAAAAAGAGAAATAAGCCTTATCCCTGGAAGGATTTGAGAATTTATCAAAAACTGACCAAAGAACTGATAAAGCAGAGAAGTTAGAATGAGACTAAATTAGCAAAAAACATGAAACAGATTTTAAAAATTATTACTTAAAAGGGATACGGTTAATGCAAGCAAACATGTTACTTACTAACAGTTAGGAGAAATTATAATGTGAAATGGAATAAAGAAATTAAATACATAATTTACATTCATCTATTGTAGAAGATAAAAATAAACTCTGCCAACATTTAATGAGAATAGGGAGTTCTATGAAATTTGTATTAGTAAGGAAATAACACTGGAGAAATTAACAGTACAATAAGCTGACTTAACAACTCTATTCTATGACTTTAAAAGGTGTCTTCGGAGGTACTCAATGTGACCAGAATCCCTTAGATTTTAGAAGAGCTCCTGTGTAATAGAAGGTGATCATTGCAACCCTGCCATTTTAGCTAGTCTGGCATAAGTGGCAGGGAAATTATTTGTAGCTACATTAAGAGATGCAGAAATTGGGCACTTGGAAAACAATAGCATGCCAATTATTTGTGAAAGAAGATCATATTTGATAAAAGATTTGTGAAAGAAGATCATATTTGATAAAAGGGGTATAGATAAGGTAAATGCAAGCAGTCTTTTTCCACTAAGTCTGAGTAAGATTACAACCAGAGGTCATAGGTTAAGGGTGAAAGGTAAAAGATTAAGGAGAACATGAGGGAGAGACTTCATCACTCAGAGAATTGTGATAGTGTGGAATGAGCTGCCAGCACATGTGGTTCATGTATGCTTGATTTCAACATTTAACAAGGTCTGGATAGTACATGGATGATAGTGTTATGGATAGCTATTGGTCCCGGTGCAGGTCATTGGGAGTAGGCAGTTTAAATGTTTCAGCATGGACTAGATGGGCCAAAGGGCCTATTACTGTGCTTTACTTTCTATGACTTTGTGAGAGCTTTTTGAGTTTGCAAGAAGATGAACTGGGGATTCATTAGAAGCAGCATATCTGATTTTGAAAATTCAAATTTCAGAACTTTTATTATCAAAGTTAATGTATATGTTATGACAAAGAATGACAAACAACCGATGTTATTAACTGTGTAACCAAAAATAATACTGAGAACATGAGTCGTAGAAAATCTTTGAAAGTGAGTGGAGGTCGTAGAATCATTTCAGAGTATTGGTGAATGAAGTTATGGTGTTTTAATAACTCAGCAACAAATTAGGAACCTGGCAACTGGAGAGAATATATGAATGTTGTCTGAAAGTTTGTTAATAAATAAAGAGAGTGAGTAGAAAAGAGCAAGTGAATTTTTGAGTTAGCAGATTGTAATGAAGTGCTTGGGTATCGCCTATTTATAATATATATCAATGATTCAATGTGTCAGTTAGCTGCAATAGTTTGAAGCTTTCTGATCAACTAGAGTACTGTAGAAGTTATTAAGGGAATCAAGGGATATGGGATACTGCGAGCTGGTGAAGATGAGTCAAAAGATCAGCAGAGTCATCATAATAAATGATGAGCAGACTTGAAGTGCCCAGTACCTCATACTTTTTCCTGTTTCTAGATTCTAATAACAAGAAAAATATAAGCTCCACGATATTTGAAGTGTCAAGGACCTTTTCCAAACATTTTGCATGAGGTTTTGATGAACTATATTTGATTGTTTTGGATTTTTGTCTTACTACTGTGAAAAGACACAGATGAAGCCATTTCCTGAGCTGAAAAGCTATTATTCTAAGTAGACTCCTGGTACATGCATTCAGAGCAATTCTTCCCACTGGACAGGTAACTGCTACATTATGATTTATTAGGCCAGGCTTCAGATGTCTGGTCTTCTTGTCGGTTGATTGCTTTTGACAACTGGCTTTCATCAAATAGCTTGGTTGTTCTCAAGCGAGGAGTGTTCTTCGCACCAATAAAAGATGGCATGTTTGCCTGCATCAATGAAATAGTGAGGTTAAATTTTCCAGCCGTGTTATTCTGAGCCTCCGCCTCGACCACTGGGAGAGCACATTGCAAAGTGATACCTAAACAGTCGAGGATTTTCCATCCAGTGTGCATCACTGGAAAATTAATACAGCCAGCAAAGGGACTGTGGTGTTGCCCAATGTTAGTTGGTGAATTCAGCATGATTCTTATGTCCAAGGTAATAATAGATTTAGAAGGGTAACTGGAGAAAGCCACAGGGCCACCTATTGGCCTGACTCTGTAAATAGGACAAGATCTATTTGCATTTATATAGTGCCTGCTTAAATCTCAGGATGCCTAAGTAACTTTTCAGCCAATTAGGTAATCCTGAATTTGGTCACAGTTGCAATGTTGACATGCACCATACAGTTTTCCTCTAACAGGTCCTTTGAAAAGTACCATAATATATCACAGGATAAAGATTTTGGTTAAGGGAGAGACATATCTGAGAAAGTAGATTCAATAAATATAAAAATGAAAACTTTTGCAGGGACATGAAGAAAATGTGGGAATAGGGAACTAACTAAACGATGGAGTTAATTATCTATTACTGACAACATGAAATAATGGGTAACACACACAAAATGCTGGTGGAACGCAGCAGGCCAGGCAGCATCTATAGGGAGAAGTACAGTCGACGTTTCAGGCCGAGACCCTTCATCAGGACTGCATGAGATACAGCATCTTTCGCTTAAGCCCCCATTTGCAAAGCTTTCCACATCCGGGCACCCAAGCTCCACTCTCAGGTGGAATTAGAAATAATGGTTCACTTGAATTTCTTCCAATTTGACATATTATATAGTTCTCACAATAAAGTCTCCTTTACAGTGGAAAGCAAAGGTCAAGGCGGGGCAAATGAAGAGGCTTTGCTCGAGCAACTAGGTTACACATTACAAAACAGAATCTTAAAGGTACAAATCTCAGGATTATTACCTGAGCAATTTGAAAATTGGTCCAGATTCAAGAAGATCAGAGAGTTGAATGTGTGGCTCAAAGACTGGTTTGAGAGATCACAGAGAGTGTGTTAAACTGGCTGCATCAGCTTACTCAGTCTTTCATAATCTTACTGGCAAAATCATTGGAACAGAACAGAGGGAGATCCATGGCATGCCTTCTAATTCCACTCAGGATCCAACGCGCACAAACATGGCAGGCCTGCAGTGAGAACCAGATCGCAGGAATTATTACAGACTACATCACTGGTGCCTTCAACAAATGCTTGCTCCCACTGGTCTGAGGGAGCCCTGCATTGTGTAACACAGTGAGCACGAGACTTGTGGATGTGCTTCACAATCCAGCCTTCATGAGCAGTAAGCCCATCTTGCCCTATATGGTGAGAACCACAGGGTTTTCTCATTACTGCCATCAGGGACAATATGATTCTTGTACACTATCAATCTATCTACCTACCTACCTAGCTACCTGTCTATTTAGTTATTTATTATTTGTGGAGATTTGTTACTTTCACCAAAATCCCTCACAAATTTCTACCGATGTACTGTGGACAGCATGCGAAGTGGCTGCATCACAGTCTGGTATGAAGGGGCCTAAAGCACAGGATTGAAGCTGAAGTAAGACAGTCGTAAAATTAGCCAGCACCCTCATGAGCACTAGCCCCCGTAGTATCCAGATCATCTTCACGGAGCAATACCTCAGAAAGGCGGCTTCCATTATTAAGGACCCCCATCACCCAGAACATGCCCTCTTCTTCTTGCTAATATCAGATGCTTAAAGGCACACAGTCAACCATTTAGGAACAGCTTCTTCCCCTCTACCATCCGATTTCTGAATGGACATTAAGCCCATGAATACTACCTCACTTTTTTATTTCCTATTTTTTGTACTTCTTATTTAATTTAACTATTTTATATATGTATATAGTGTAATTCAGTTTTTTTCTCTCTGTTATTATGAATGGCATTGTACTGCCGCCTCAAAGTTCATTACATATGCCAATGATATTAAACCTGATTCTGATTATATTTCCAGCTCTCAGCTTCACCCCACCCCCTCCGGTCTTCTCCTATCATTTCGCATTCCCACCCCCCCCCCCCCCACTACTTTCAAATCTCTTACTATCTTTCCTTTCGGTTAGTCCTGACGAAGGGTCTCGGCCTGAAACGTCGACAGTGCTTCTCCCTATAGATGCTGCCTGGCCTGCTGTGTTCCACCAGCATTTTGTGTGTGTTGCTTGAATTTCCAGCATCTGCAGATTTCCTTGTGTCTGATTATATTATTGTAACTTAGTCACATTTTATGTTTTGGACTTTACAGATGCCACAAAATAACAAATTTCATGACACACCACACACACCTCTCTTCCTTCTATGACTGATCACTGCACTATCCTCATCTCAGAATATAAAAGCAAATAGCACAAATGACACATCATGGATCAAATTTATAAATGAACTGCAGATTAGGGTAAACTTATCTTCTTTGCAGAATACCCAGAGTCCTCTCCTGTGGGCATCAGTCTGAGCTTCCACTGCATACCTAGCCACTAGGTTGATGTTACCCGAAGTGCACAGTACATTCTGATATGAGCCATCATTCACTGTACCTTCATTGAGTCAACGTGTGAAAATGGATGACTGCAAGCTTTGCAACGTTCACGTTCAAAGTACATTTATTATCTAAGTATGTAAACCATGTGCAACCTTGAGATGCATTTTCCTGCAGAGGCCAGAAAACAAAGACACACAATAGAAATCATGAAAAAAAACTTACATCATAAAGACAGTTATACACCTAAAGGGTGAAAAAGAATGAACAAATCATGCCAACAATAAGAGAAAAGCAAGCAAACGATCCACTGAACATGAACCACCGAGTCCCCAAATGTAAGACCACAGGCTCGGAGCTGCAGCCCCTCCGGGAGCCCGATGGCTGCAGACTGCAGCAACAGAGCCAGGCTCAGCACTGAGGTGAGTGCAGATGGCTGCAGGCCACAGCTTGCAGGGTCAGTTCGGCACTGAGATGCTGCCAAAGCTCTTCTGGATTTTGTTCCTGTTTCTCGAGAGTGAAGGTAAGGATTCCAGCAGAATTTCCAACACACCCTGCCTGTATTGTTGTGGACAAGCATCAGGGTCTGTTCTGCATCAGAACTTGAAAGTCCTTTTGACACCAGCAGCCTGGCACCGTTTCCACTGCCCTGGACCTGGACTACTGTGGTGAGGTCTGATCATGTCCCACATCTCACTCAGTGTTGTCCTCCTGTAACATGAAGTGTTGATATTCGAGCTGGTGGTTGTGAGTGAATGAAGTGACTGTCCACCTTCAGTGCTCTTTGCTATCGTTGGGTAGCTGCGCTTCCATTTCCTGTATCTTGCTGATATCAATGCTCTTTGCTATTTCTGCTCCTTCCACCTTCTGGCAATGTCCTGCCCCTCGACGATCTGACCTGTGAGTGGGCAAAGGGTTCACTTGTAGTGAGAGGAGGAACTATTCTGTTTGGAAAAAGAATAATTTGATGAACGTGGAAAAATGGGAATAATGGAAGGTCTTCACACAAGAAGATGTCCTCGTCTTTAGTGGCAGCCTTAACATAACTTAGGGTCTGAGCAATGTGCATCAAAATGAACAAGACTCTTTTCTCCACAGGGGTTGGAACATGCCGGCTGCCTACTTTCCTCTTCGTTCTCACTGCCTCCTCTTGCCTGCCCTTCAGTCCTGGAAGAAAAAGGGAAGTCTGTCAGTGTTTGTTTTACAGAGACACTAATCATGGCTTGCCACTGGTATAAGCTCTGAAGGATAATTCTGAAGCTTGCAAAAGCATAAAGGTATCGTGAGGTATACGAAAGTAGATGAAAAGTCAAAATGGATCTCTGGATGGTGAGTGAATAGGGGTGTGTTTAACTGGACTGTGCCTTGAGGACTTAATATATGGAAAAAAATCAGGAAGAAAGTTTAATCAGGTCATTAAAATTCAAATCAAGTCAAGTCAAGTCACTTTTATTGTCATTTTGACCATAACTGCTGGTACCGTACATAGTAAAAACGAGACAATGTTTTTTCAGGACCGTGGTGTTACATGACACAGTACAAAAACTAGACTGAACTACAGAAAAAAAACTACACTAGACTACAAACCTACCCAGGACTGCATAAAGTGCACAAAACAGTGCAGGCATTACAATAAATAATAAACAGGACAATAGGGCAGTAAGGTGTCAGTCCAGGCTCTGGGTATTGAGGACTCTAATAGCTTGGGGGAAGAAACTGTTACATAGTCTGGTCATGAGAACCCGAATGCTTTGGTGCCTTTTCCCAAATGGCAGGAGGGAGAACAATTTGTATGAGGGGTGTGTGGGGTCCTTCATAATGCTGTTTGCTTTGCAGATGCAGTGTGTAGTGTAAATGTCCATAATGGCAGGAAGAGAGACCCCGATGATCTTCTCAGTTGACCTCACTATCCGTTGCAGGGTTTTGCAATCCAAGATGGTGCAATTTCTGAACCAGGCAGTGATGCAGCTGCTCAGGATGCTCTCAATACAACCCCTGTAGAATGTGATGAGGATGGGGGGTGGGAGATGGACTTTCCTCAGCCTTCGCAAAAAGTAGAGACACTGCTGGCCTTTCTTTGTTATGGAGCTGGTGTTGAGGGACCAGGTGAGATTCTCCATCAGGTGAACACCAAGAAATCTGGTGCTCTTAACGACCTCTACCGAGGAGCCATCGATGTTCAGTGGGGAGTGGTCGCTCCGTGCCCTCCTGAAGTCAACAACCATCTCTTTTGTTTTGTTCACATTCAGAGACAGATTGTTGGCTTGCACCAGTCCATTAGCTGATGCACCTCCTCTCTGTAAGCTGACTCATCATTCTTGCTGATGAGACCCACCACGGTCGTGTCATCAGCGAACTTGATGATGTGGTTCAAGCTGTGTGTTGCAGCACAGTCGTGGGTCAGCAGAGTGAACAGCAGTGGACTGAGCACACAGCCCTGGGGAGCCCCCGTGCTCAGTGTGATGGTGTTAGAGATGCTGCTCCCGATCTGGACTGACTGAGGTCTCCCAGTCACGAAGTCTAGGATCCAGTTGTAGAGGGTGGTGTCCAGGTCCAATAGGCTCAGCTTTCCAATCAGTTTCTGAGGGATGATTGTGTTGAATGCTGAACTGAAGTCTATGAACAGCATTTGAACGTACGTGTCTTTTTTGTCCAGGTGGGTTAGGACCAGGTGAAGGGTGATGGCAATGGTGTCGTCGTTGAGCGGTTGGGACGGTACGCAAACTGCAGGGGGTCCAGTGAGGGGGCAGCAGGGTCTTGATATGCCTCATGACAAGCCTCTCGTAACACTTCATGATGATGGATGTGAGTGCAACGGGACGGCAGTCATTGAGGCAGGACACTGAAGACTTTTTCGGCACGGGGACGATGGTGGCGGCCTTGAAGCACGTTGGAATGGTGGCACTGCTCAGGGAGATGTTGAAGATGTCAGTGAGAACATCTGCTAGCTGGTCTGCACACTCTCTGAGCACTCTACCAGGGATGTTGTCTGGTCCAGCAGCCTTCCGTGGGTTGACCCTGCACAGGGTTCTTCTCACGTTGGCCACGGAGAGACACAACTCCTACTCATTTGTAGGAGGGGTGGACTTCCTCACCGCCATGTCATTTTCCGCCTCAAAACGGGCGTAGAAGTTACTCAGCGCATCTGAGAGGGAGGCATCACCCTCACAGCCAGGTGATGTTGTCCTGTAATTGGTGATGTCTTGGATGCCCTTCCACATGCGCCGCGTGTCGCCGCTGTCCGGGAAGTGTTATATGGATTCACTAGGCATGTGTATTTCTGTATTGCACCCAGGTCCTTAACTCACCAGATACTGCTCAGACTGTCCTGGTCTAACCCTTGTCATTGGCCACACTTCTATCATGGGATGGTTGTCTGAGCAAGAGTGTTTAACCCTTAGAGATTTTAGAATATTTCCAGTTTCTGCCTCATCCATCAAGGCCTCTAGCACGGGGGCAGTAAACTTTGCTTCATATTCTCTTCATGCGTTAGCCATTGCTGATCCAGTTCAATTGTATTTATCTGATGGTTGGTAATGAATCAAGATGTCTATAGATGTGTGGTGGAAGGTGTGCTGACTGACTGCCTGGTATAGTAGCACCAATGCCTTTGAGACAATTCATATGTTCAGTTGCCTTATTCCTTTAAAAGCACTTTCATTTAAAAGGCAGTGGCCGTTAGAGCAGATCTGTGGTGTACATCTGTTGATAAGGTCTTCTATGTTCTCCAGTCAGTTCTGCTCACTGACACCCTGTTCATTATCTTGAGTCCTCCCCTCTGATTTAAAACCCAATGTCCCTGGGCAGGATACCTCTGTATTTCATGAGAAATCTAAATTGTTCAGCTCTGAAAGAGGAGAAGTGGGGTCTCACAGGTTTTCATTCCCCTCTGCTTCCTTTTCAGATTGTGATTCCTAGACAAAGACAAAGAGGAGAACAGATTGCTAGGCAGATCATTTTCTCTAAACATCTTGATAATTGATTGGTGAAAAGTTGTATGTGGTCCTTCCAAAAGGGGATGAAAAGGTTCAAATTATCATGGAGGAGGCATCCCTATTCTTCTTGCCTCATGTTGGGTGATGGCATATTTAAGATAGCCCACTTGCTGTGGTTAGTTTCTCCATCATTGCAACTTGCCATTCCATGTGACACAAGTTCAACTTGGCCAATGCATAAAATGCAGAGACAGAAAACTGAGGATCCATTTGTGCTCCCATGAAATAGAAAATAGAGTGGAAAGAACATGGAGCTCAAATTCACCTGTGCTCAACTAATGCCCTCTGCACTAGTCACCTTCTGTAGTCCATAAATGACTCTGGGGCCGCAACCTATAATATGGTCAATTTGGCAGATATTGACAACGTTACAGCCACATCCAATTTGGACAAGGGATCTTGGATACTATTAAAACCAGATCCAGTAGAAGCATAAATGTGCTCACATAAAATTCTCTGTCCACTTTTATCAAAATATCTTATTCTACAAACCCATTCTTAAACAACAAATTCTTCAAACATACGGTTGTATCATGACAAGAGGAATTCTTGCCCTATGAGGTTGAAATTCCAACAGAGCCTCTCTATATCACAATTAGAAACAGAAACTTTGGATAATTCTACTTTCCCCTCTTTAGCTTGAGAGGGTCACTGAGGTCACATATAGTGTTAACTGAGTACAGATGAGGGATTATAAGGCTCAGAACCACACTGGGCAGATCACTTACCCACTGAGTCATCATGGAAAGCATTTATATGACCTCAGAGTGCGATGCAGACTACAAGACAATCAATGGGGTTCTGCAGTAGCAAACATCTCCCATTGATTTAAGGCAAAGGCAGAGAATGTAGCTGAATCAGAGGCAAGCAAGGCACCACCAGCTATCTTTGATTCCATATTTAATACCTTGTTGTGTCAGCCTTTCTAAGCTATAAATAAATAATAGACTTTTAAGATTATAAATAAATAATAGATGAACACACAAATTCAATTTGTGCCTGCCCTGGAGTTCTTATAATTGGGTTCTGTCTGAAGTTCATGAATGGGCTGAGTGTGAAGTTATTAGAAGTGTGCATATATACAGCAAGTCAGTATTCTGATATGCATCTTCCCAGGAGCTGAAAGTTCCTACTGAATGGAAATGATGTCATGATTTATTAGGACTCATACGTTTTTTATTCTGAGTGCTCTCCACCAAGATGCCAATCTCAGTCCAGTACAAGATTCCCATTGAATTATGTCTCACTTACAGTATAGGAACACCCAACCAGGCCAGCTGGCATATACCAGTCTAGAAGACACACAAATCTTCTTTGACTCAAATTCTATGACTCTTACCTGCATAACCTCCTTTATGTATCTAACTGGCTTCCCCTTAAAATCTTCAGTGATCTTTGGCTCAATCTGTCTATTGGTGGCAAGTTCCACATTCCCACTGCCACTCATTAAAGAAGTTTTTCTCAAAGCCTTCCTTTGGATTTATTCCTATACCTTTGATCTCAAAAGTGGATTCCTCCACAGGCAGATCATTCATTTTGTCAAACCTTTCCTTGATTTTTAAGATTTAGCCTTTTATTTTCTAGAGGTTTGAGCTTTAGGATTGTGCTAGGCAGAAAGAGCCTACTACTGCAAACATCCAGAAAGATTATGGAAAATGGAAAAGGGAAATTAGAAGGAAATTCAGGAAAAAATATGAAAAATTATTGGCAAAAGACCAAAGAAAATCCAAAAATGCTTTATAAACATTTTTTTAAAAATGATGGAAAGAATAGTGTCTAATAGGGACCTAAAAAGAAATGTTTGTGTGGAGGAAAAGGAAGATATGTTGAAGGTAGCTCAGGGATTTGTGGAACATGGATGGTGATTATGTTCTAACTGCTTTCAGAGGATGGGCTGTTGCTCATATTTAGTTGAGACGGACGAGTGTAAAAAATAGGATAGGATTAAAGGGAAAATAATTTCCATCTATATTTTGCTAGCCACATACGTGGTAGAGGCTGTTAAACTCACCAATGTAAATGGCTATGTGGTGAGTAATTGGAAGGGTAATACTTTCATTTCCAGTGGGTCTGTGCATCTTATCTCTCTCTCTCTCTCTCTCTCTCTCTCTCTCTCTCACTCTCTCTCTCTCTCACTCTCTCCCTCTCATTCTCCCTCTCTCCCTCTCTCACTCTCACTCACTCACTCTCTGGATGGCAAGGCTATTTATTGACACTTGGTCATGCTCTTGACAACACTTGCTGTAAGGTCCTCAGTGGATTAGCGCACACAGGTAGACACATGTTTATGTTATCATAAAGTGATATCATCTTGGTGGCAAAATAAGGTAAACAAAATTTGAGTCACATGATGATGTAAAATTGATGCATGCAATTGTGGTATGTTTACAGGGTGTGGTTCATGGCAGAACTATTTATAGTAGCTGTTATTGAACCATATCTTTTGTGCTGAAATATTTTGAGCCTATTTCTTTTTGATTCAACTACAGGTGCGTGCATTGGTGACCTTAGCCAGGCCAGCCATAGCGAGGAAGTATGTGTTATGTTCAAATTCCTGGAGAATATTACCATGCGCTACAGAGCTTACATCATTCCCCAGGCAAGTAAGGGTGTTATTTATCATCGCTCCTGATTTGTTGCTTTCAGACATTAGATATGGGGAAGTCTGGCTGTTCCCACTTGTGATAAAATTGCTATGATCTTGTAGTCATAAAGTGAAGAAGATGTTTTTTGTCGGTCGTGCGGTTACTACAGAGAGGGATGCCTTCACTGGATGAAACACTTATAGCATTAGGATTAAGGAAGCATTTATATAGTTTCTTTCTCTCAAAGGACTTCTGTTTATCTCTTTTGCCTCCTTCATGCTCAGTCGTTTTCACTTCCAAGTTTTACAGATTCAGGTCGCCTCAAAGCACATTTCAGGCAGAGAGTTGATTGTGTATTCACATTGATAATATTGGGAAGCACAGCACCCAGTCCGTGCGCTGTGTAATCCTATATTCACAGCTGAGAAAGTGACTGGATAATCTCTATTAATGATGTCAAATGAGGGTCTGGTGGGCATAACAACTGGAGGAAATCTCGTTTTCAAAGTGCTGAGGCACCATTTTCGTCTGTCTGAACGAGCTCTGTTTTTACCTTTCTCTTTCAGAAGACAGTATGCCCACCTGCATTCCATCCTCCCAAATCTGCCCTGACTTCACATTGACTTTGGCGGAATGATGTGATGATAATAAAAGTGCAAAATTGCAGAGCAGTTTAACAGAAGTTCACAGCACAAGACTACCCAGGGCATTGATGTAAACATGGAAATTATGTAGCATCGAGGGCAATGTTCAGGCACGTCAGCGGACCACAGGAGCAGAGCTAATGCTGCAACACATACTTTTGGAGTTCAGAGGTAAAATGTTTCCATTTCAGGCAACAAGGATCCATGAAATATGCATCTCTTACATTTATTGAAATATCTTGATTTTAATTTATGTTGTCAATACTGTTTATTGCCCACTATTGGCCAACCCATGTGAATGTTTCAAAGGTTTCAAAGGTACATGTAATGTCAGAGAAATGTATACATATACATGCAGAAATGAATGACAGTTAAATGTTAGAACCCCGAAGTCCCCCAGCTCCCGCCACCCATGCATAAACAGCAGCAAAGCAACGATCCCCCTCCCCCAACAACAAAAAGAGCATCAGTGCCCCCCACCGAGCACTCAAGCGTGCAGCAAAGCATCAATAAAGACACTGACTTGCAGCACCCCAAAGTCTGAGGTAATTTGACGTACCACATGCTCTCTCCTTCTCCCTAATAAAGGAAAAAGAGGTGTTCCCGTTTCACACTGAGAGGGGAGACATAGCAAACAACTCGCGGATTTACGATGTCCGTTGTGTCGCTTTTTCCATGCTCTGTGCCCAAAGAACTCAGGTCTCTGGGCACACAGGCAGCAGCCAGCTTGCTGCTTTCCATCTTCTGTCTTCCACAACACACCGATTTCCTGCGGAGGCACCGACCTCAGGTCCGCCTGCCTCCAGAGACACGAAATCCCAGAACTCTGAAGGCGCACTAGTCTTCCTGGCCATGTCCTTGCTATGTCGAATAGCTGCCGATCGTGAGACCTGGATAGCGGGTCCCATTCCTGCAAAGGACCAAAGTCAGTGTGTAACTGCAGGTCAGGGTCTTCAAAAGAACCCTGAAAGGGAAAATAAGAGATATTATAGATAGATATAGAGCTGCTCCTGAAGATGCAAGCAAAGAAGTCACTGTTAGGTGCTATTGTCCTCCTAAGCTCCATGTGATGGCAAGCTGCCTTTTTGAATAACTGCAGCCCTTCCCGTGAGGATGCTCACACAGCGCTGTGCGGCAAGAAGCTTCACGGTTTACATCCAGGGAACAAGCAACAATACAGTCAGGAACATAAGCTTGTAATCACTGTGCATTTTGTAGATGCCACACACCACAGTGTACTGAGGGGCTGAAATCTCAAAGTGTTAGGATTCCAGTCAAGGGTGCTGTTTTGCCCCAAGTTTCATGACAACAGGGAGCATTGCTTCATACTTCTGACTTGTGACTTGTAGGTGGAAGAAAGACATTGTCAGGAGGTGACTCAAGAACTACGTGGCATAGGTTTAAGGTGAGAGGGGAAATAATTAATAGGAACTTGATGGGTAACTCCTTTTACACAGAGGGTAGTATGTATGTGGAATCAGCTTCCAAGGAAGGGATTGAAGCAGGGAATTAACAACTTTTAAAAAACGGTAGGACATGGATAGAAAAGGTTGAGGGTTATTGGCCAAACACGTAAGAGATCTTGGTCAGCATGGGCCAGTTGGGATGAAGGACCTGTTTCCATGTTCTCTGAGTCAATAACTGCAGGATGCACAACTTCAGAAATACTCTCATAGCCCTGATCAAGCCAAAGTTCTGGCTCAAGATGGTGGGGGCTCTGTGATGGTTGTGCCATCATGAAAACAGATCTTCTACTTGGTCACAATACCGAAACATCACCAGTCACAAGCCATCCACCTACCAAACCCCCCACCCCCCAGGCACATCCTGCCCCATCTCCAGAAGCATCTGGGGTTATCATATTGACCTTGCCTGCCACTGCAGAACCTACAGACTCAAGGTGAAGCAGGTCAGCCTTGACTGAGGGTCTGCCCAAGAAGAAGAAGTGAAGAAGATTGCCAGCAGGGTCACTGACAGAGTAAATTGGGTAAGGTGAATTGAGGCAAACCTAGAACTGATTGCAGTTTCTTGGAAATTATGTACTTTTGCCTGGCAATTTGACACATGGATATTAACAGAGAACAGAGTGTAGCTGGTTGTGATGCCTTTAAGATCAATTGAGCAAAAGTGATGCACTTTCTAAGAATCCTAAATTACAGTACCGAGAAAAACTATCCAACAAAGTTGTGTCAGTGCTTTCTTCAGCTGGAGTTTTCCATTTTAATCCGATTTTACTGCATAGTGGAGAGAAGGATAGGAAGAGCTGCCAGTGACTATAGATTGCTACTCTGAGAAGGAGAAACTGAGAGGAAACGAAATCATTCCCAGTTAATGCAGGATGCACCTCAGAGCAGAGTTTTAAACAAAAATTGGCTAAATGAATGGATGCTCGATCTGGAGAGTCATTCTAGGTCACAATAACCTAAGGTTATGTGATGTTATATTAAAAAAAATAGATTCTATTGAAAAAAAATCATCTGGTTTACATTTTAGTAATTGCATAGCACTGAAAAAAATGTGTTGGTCTGCACAGAACACTACCACCATATATTTACCAATAAATAAGTCCGACAATGTGATGGAAGATTAAATCATTTCCTTACAAACTTCTGCAATTGATGTAAGTTATTTTCCAAAGTTTTATATAGAGTTCAAGATATAAAAATGGTCAAACCACTGTTAAAGTACAAAGAAATGATCAGACAGAAGCAGGCTGTTTGCTTAGTTCATTTTGCTGCATGACTTCTGCACAAGGATCTTAATCCACAGTGACCACATTGTTCTTAAATTCCTTTGATCTCCTGTCCCTCCACCACCCTCTAATCTATCCTTAATGGTTCATATGCACCAGATTCTAACCCAATCCACAAAGCAGACATCCATTTTACATCCTGCGCATGGAAAGTAAAATTGGGCAGGTTAGAAAATAAACATCTGACTCACTCTGACTGTTCCCTCCCTGTGGTTTAAGCAGTGATCTATGGTTTAAGGGCAATGGTCTCTGCTTCAATCACTAAGACCTGGAATGCATTCCACGCTGATTGTAGTGCTGCCAAATCTGCTCAGTAACCGCAAGTTAAATGCTTCAATTGTGCATTTAACACTGGTATTATCCCATTAAAAATGTCCTTCAAGGAAGGAAACCTATCACCCTTAATGATTTGGGCCATATGTTACCCTGGTATCATACAAGCTAGTTCCCTCTTGATTGACATCTGAAGTGGCCCAGCAAGTCTTGTGCTACTCTGGCCGGGCAAAAAAAAAGGGTAATAAATATTGGTCATGCCTAGGAGGCCCATTTCCTGAGAGTGAAAGTATTTCCAAAATATATGGATTTTGCATTTGTATTGAAATCACCTTAATCAAAAGAATCTCAGATCACCTACACAAGTTCAGAAGTTTTGTTCATTAACCACCTTTTCATAAATAGATTAGATCATAAACCATGGGAGCTGAATTAGCCCATTTGACTCATCTAGTCGGCTCTGCCATTTCATCATGGCTGATCCATTTTCCTCTCAGCCCCATTCTCCTGCCTTCTCCCCATAACCATTCATGCCCTAATTAATCAAGAATCTATCAAGCTCTGCCTTAAACATTCCCAATGACTTGCACTCCGCAGCCGCCTGTGGCAATGAATTCCACAGATTCACTACTCTCTGGCTAAAGAAATTCCTCCTCATCTCCATTCTAAAAGGATGCCCCTCTATTCTGAGCTTGTGTCCTCTGGTCTTAGACTCCCCCATCACAGGAAACATCCTCTCCACATCCACTCTGTTGAGGCCTTTTAACATTTGATGGGTTTCAACGAAATCTCCCCCTCATTCTTCTGAATTTTAGTAGCTACTGGCCCAGAGCCATTCAACGCTTCTCACATGATAAGCCTTTCAATCCTGGAATCACTTTCACGAACATCCTTTGAACCCTCTTTAATGTCAGCAAATCCTTTCTTAGATGGGGGCCAAAACTGCTCACATTACTCCAAGTGAGGCCTCACCAGTACCTTATAAGCCTCAACATCACCTCCATGTTTTTATATTCTAGTTAAACCCAGCCCTTGGCAACTGGAAGGAAAGTTGGTCCTCATTGTTGTTTGTAGACAGTCTGAAAAATGCTTTTGTATTCACAGTACACCAGCACTATTAAATACAAGGCTGTCCATAACTTGTATTAATTTAATAATGGAGTGGGGACACTGCAAAGGTAGAGAGTGTAGAATACATATATCAGGAGTAATCAACCGAGTTAATCTCTAGGTCATAAGGCATTGTGTCTGCATCAGTTTATGGTTTACAAAAACAGAAATAATGTCCTTCTTTCAATAAATGACACATAAACTAAATTTGGAGTTTTTCATGTTATATTTTCACATCAATGTTATATGGGAATGTAAGTACAGGAGTAGGCTATTCTGTCCATCAAAACCGTTCCACTTTTCAGTTAAACAATGGCAAATTTTATCTTTGCTTTGTTTGTATGTTTTGGTTAATAATTTTGCCAAATAAAAATATTTCAGTCTCCACTTCAAAATTTTCAGTTGAACCCACCATAATATCCTTTTGGGAAGAATGCTCCTAATTTTAATGAAGCATTAGCAAACCTAGTTGAACGCCCAGTTTCTTTTTTTTCGGTATTACTCTGGGCTCTCCTCCCGGAGGAAAGGATTTCTATCGATTTACTCAAGTCAATTATTTCAAAGACTTCCATCAGATCTTGTCTCAATGTTCCATAATCAAAATTAGCCTACAAACTCTGGACTCATCGTAAAACCCTTTCAGTTCTAGTGAATCCATGCTTAATACCCTAATGGCCAATTTATCATACCTGAGATTCTCTACCCATGGGTGAATGCAGTATTGCAGACTGAGGGCACTGCAGTCTCTGCAGCTACTATATAAAAAGAAACAAGATGTTGGAGAAACTCAGGGATCAAGCTGCACCTGTAGGAGGAAATGGACAGTTGACATTTTGGGTTAATACCCTTTATATGGGCTCTTTCTTCTCTTGTGTTTCCATTCTACGTAAACCTGTCTCTTTTCTACTCTATCCCTCTTGAAATGTTCACTAAAATCTATCAGCCTCGTAGATGTTCTTTTGCTTTCCAATTATAGTTGTTGAGCCCCTAAATTTCCCTGCTTACTCACAGTTCCTCATCTTTTGCCATTTAAAAAATATTCTGCTGTTTTGTTGCTAGGCTCGAGGTTGTTTAGCCCCTTTGCACTGCCGTCACTGTAGTTTTCTCCTCCCACCCATGCTGATTATTGGGGCAGTCAATGGACTGTTGAGAACAAGTCGATTTCTCCTTCTGGTAAAAAAATTTCCTCCCCTCCAACTACCCCACTTCCCCTATTCCCCACTTTGTCTTTTTACCTGTTCTCACCTGTCTATCACTTACCCCTGCGTCCCCTCCTCCTCCATTTCTCCTAATGCCCATTCTCCTCTCCTATCAGATTCCTTCTTAACCAACCCTTGACCTTCCCCACCCACATGGCTTCACCTTTGAATGCCAACTAGATTCCTTCCCATCCCACGCCTTTTTATTCTGATGTCTTCCTCCTCCCTTCTCAGTCCTGAAGAAGAGTCTTGGCCCAAAACTTCGACTGTTTATTAATTTCCATAGATACTGCCTGCCCTGCTGAGTTCCTCCAGCATTTTATGTGTGTTCCTTCAAGTCATATACAGTACTAATCAAGAAATTGGTACTTTTTTACACTCTACTTTGGTCTTGTTTTAAAATTCAACCTTTTTGGACAAATTTAAGAGTTTTACTGGAACAAATTACTGGAATACAACTTTCACACAATCCAGCATTATTCTTACTAGGCGATATTGAAGGGATAAAATCAAATCCAAATTGAATAAATATCAGAAAGAATTCATAAAAATTGCATTGGCAGTAGCCAAAAAGGCTATTGCAGTTACTTGGAAATTGGATTCATACTTAAGTATAGATCGTTGGAAGAATGAAATTTTTAGCTGCATTCCACTTGAAAAAGTTACTTATAATTTAAGAGATAAATATGAAATATTTCTGAAAATTTGGCGCCCTTATTTACAAAAAATAGGATTAAATATATAGGTGCTCCAAAGATAAAATTATTGGTTATCTGGGGAAAGAAATAAATATACATATTAAAGCTATTATGAACTCCATGGAGCATGTGGGGATCTTCCAATATCCAGGCATACTTTCTTTCTTTTTTCTTTCTTTCTTTCTTTTTTCTTCTCTTTTTTTTCTATAGGGATATGTTAGGGGGAGGGGTTAAGAGGAGGGGGGAAGTGTTGATAATTTTTTTTCTTTCTGTAACCTATTTGAAAATTCAATAAAAGAATTTAAAAAAAAAAGTCATATACAGTACGTGCCACTCTACTTTTCCTTTCTGGTCATTTAAAAATAGAGTGAAAATCTAAATTCTCAGTGGAGGTCCCTTGGGTGACAAACAGGTCAGGACTGCTAATTTGTATGTGCAATACTTATTTGGGAAATACCTTCCAAACAATTTTTAGTCCGTGAAAAATCATTTGACTTAACTTAGTACTTTATTTCTCCACAGTTGCTGTCTCACCTGTGGAGTAATTCTATCATTTTATGTTTTCAGATTTGCAGTATATAATTTTATCCCTAACTACAGGTTAGTTTCAATTCAGATTTCATGGATATTTGTATATAGAACTTTATTAAATCCAGAAATTTACATTATGGGCACATTTCCTTCAATTACATTTAATCTCAAAACCTTCATTGAACATCACCTACCTGTTACAAATCCATGTTGCTTTTCTTTTTCATACCAGAGTTTGTCCAATTGCCACTCTGGCCACTGTAACAGATTTTGATCCTTTCCATAAAACTGACAAATAGGGCTCGAATTAATCTCTCTCCTAAATTCCAAGATATTTATATTAAATAGAGGAATAGCAATGACACTTCTCTTGCCAAAGCAATAACTGCTGAATCAAGACTTATTTGAAATGATAATCAAATCATAAACAAACTCCTCAGCTAATTCCTTTCATACCGTACCTTTTAATCATTGGGTCCTGTTTACTCACAAACAGGCCAATGCCCCATATGCCTTCTTAACCACAGAGTCAACCTGTGTAGCAGCTTTGAGTGTCCTATGGACTCAGACCCCAGGATCCCTCTGATCCTCCACACTGCCAAGAGTCTTACCATTAATACTATATTCTGCCATTATATTTGACCTACCAAAATGAACCCCCTCACACTTATCTGGGTTGAACTCCATCTGTTACTTCTCAGCCCAGTTTTGCATCCTATCGATGTCCCACTGTAACCCCTGACAGCCCTCCACACTATCCACAACACCCCCAACCTTTGTGTCATCAGCAAACTTACTAACCCACCCCTCCACTTCCTCATCCAGGTCATTTTTATCCAGAGCTGGGAGCAACACAATGTGATTTGGGCAGGTTGAACGGGTGGTCAATTACATAGCTGATGCAATACAATGTGGATAATTGTAAAGTTACACAGGTGGCAAAATGCAATGTGATAGATTAGGAAAAGGAGTGGTACAACAAAACCCGGGTGTCCTTGCACCAGGAAGCTTTAGCAGACTGATTTGTGGGATGAGGAATGAGTGGGTATCTGACTGAAGCCTATAAAATCCTAATGGTTCTGGATAGACTAGAAACTGGAAGGATGTCCCTGATAACAAGGAACCCCAGAATGAGAAAACACAAGATGCAGGGTACGCCACTTAGCACTGAAATGAAGAAAAGTTTTGTCAGCCACAGAGAAGTGAACTTGGGGAGTTCCCTACCATTGGAGACAGCTGAGTGCACAACTTAATGATACACACAGTGGCCACTTTACTAGTTACAGCAGTTGGCATCCAGTCAGCTTGAACCAGTCTGGCCATTCTCCTCTGACCTCTCTTATTAACTGGGGATTTTCACCGTAGAACTGCCACTCACTGGATGTTTAACACACCATTCTCTGTAAACTTTTGAGACCGTTGTGCATGAAATTCCCAAGTAGTTTCTGAGACACTCAAACCACCCCATCTGGCACCAGCAATCATTCCTCAGTCAATATCACCTAGATCACATTTCTTCCCCTTTCTGATGTTTGGTCTGAACAACAACTGAACCTCTTGACCATGTCTGCATTCTGTTTTTTTAACATTGAGCTGCTGTCACATGATTGGCTGATTAGATTTTTGCATTAACTAGCAGAAGTACAGGTGTACCTAATAAAGTGGCCACAGCGTGCATTTTTAAGAAGGAGCTATAGTTCCATTGGTTAAAAGGATCAAAGCGTACGGTGAGAAAGCAGGTATACTGAATGATCAGCCATGACCATATTAAATAGCAGAGGAAGGACTGTGTGACTTCAACTCTTGTTTTCCAAGTTTCTGTGTTTTCCAAGAATTCAACTTTACCCTTAACCTCTTTTAACATTTTATATTAACCACTTAAATATTGTTCTTGCAGGTTTCTTATTAGAGCAAGAGAAGCTAGAAAAGAGGGCACCTGTAGACATAGGTGACTTCTTCCAGTTTGTCCGTGAAACAGCTTATTCTTCTTTTCTCATGTCTTTCTTTTTTTTCAAGGTGGCTGGGTCTTGTCAGAGTCCGTGATTTATAGCTACAGCTCAAATTACGGTTCCGGGCGAGAGGTGGGTAGTTGTACCAGCCATGTGGCCTGGTGTTTTTATATCTCCAGGTGTGGCCTTGAAGACTTGTGCATTCGGGGTTGAGGTCCTGTAGACGACTGAGTTCCTCCGCGATGTCACCGACTGATGCATTGTGGGAGACTGAAACATCGAGCCAGCAGGCGGTGTGTGCTACAGTGAGAAGGAGGCCTCTGTACTCGATCAATCCTCTCTTTTCCTCTCTTGATAGTGAGTGAGAGCCTGTCTATTCTTGAGTCGGGGGGCTCAGAGAAGCAATGCAGAAGATTGTAACATCAGAACAGTAGTCTCCCACTCTCGTTGCAGGAGCGATCTTTCTGTCCCTCGCTAGTGAGAGCGAGCCAGCCTGAGATACCCAAGTGGTGGGTTATGGACTGTAGTTTTGAAGGGCTCTAGGTCAAGGTCTCTTTGGGAGTTTTGTACTGCTTGCATGGTGGGGTGGCTGGGGGGGGTGGTATGTCAGTGCTTTTGTAGTGCAAGTCGGGGAAGGGGGGGTCAATGTTACTGCCTGTGTGTGGGAGGGGGTTGGGGGTCTTTGGGGTTCTGATGTTTCTGTCATTCATTCTTTGGAGTTTTGTTTTGTGGATATCTGCAAAGAGTAGGAATTTTTATTTCTAATCTGTATACATTCCCTAATATCAAATTGAACCATTTGAGAATTAAATTGTATGGAAACACACTGACCAAGTAGTTTATGTGAGCTAGTCCCATGTGCCTGTGTTTGTCCATATTCCACTAAACCTTTACTGTCCAAATGTCTTTTAAATGCTGTAATTGTAGTTACCACTACCACTTCCTCTGATAACTTGTTCCATTACCCATAACCCCCGTTGCTCCTCAAGCCCATTTTAAATCTTTACCTTCTCACCTTAAACTTACACCCTCTAGTTTTAGTCTACTCTATCATGGGGAGAAAAAACCTGTGACATTCACATTATCTATGCGCCTCATAATTTTATAAATCTCTGTAATGTCACCCCTCAGCCTTCTAGGTTCCAGGGGAAAAGTCCCAGCTCAAGCCCTCCGATCTCAGTCAACTTTACGATGGCCCTTTCAGCTTATTGACATGCTTACTTTATCATTGCTCATTACTCCTCATCTCTCTCAATTCACAGGATTTCTACTGTTCTTTGTCTTTTTAAGTCATTTCCTTCAGTTCTCAGATCCAATGTGCTGTATCATTATGGTTGTTTAATTATACCCATGGAGCTCCTCCCCCTGAGGAGTAAGGATGTAAGGGCACGTCACTCTACAAAAGTTATACCTCCCTTGTACCTAACCAAGGTATTCTTCTATAACCATGAGTACGGACGGTGAGAAATCCTCTAAGACCTGATGCTGATCTCAGCTCACATCCATATTCGCAAGGGGAAATTCACTTGGCTTAACACTATCTAGATCAGGGAGATACCTTTTACATATTTTCTAGGTTCAGACTCTGACCTTGAAAATCATTGTTCTTTCTGCAAATATATGTATTATCTTTTGTTAAAAAAGTATTTCAAAAGAATCAAAACAAAATTCAGTGCCTGGAATTGATAAAGGACTCCAGCCTGGCAGGTGTCCAATGATCCTGTAAATCCTCCAGAGAGTCAGAAGATAGCACTTGTTCCATGACTTAAGTGCCTGAAGCATAAATTAGATTTGCCACCACTGTAAAGTCTGTTCTATAACGTTCCCTGATGTACATACTGGGAGAGGGTTGTAGGGGATTTACAGCCACATCCACCATCAAATTGCTGAGGGAGCTAGGGATCCATGGTCAGACTCTACGGCAAACCATTAGAGTCACATCAGAGGTGATGGAAAGAAGCAGTCACAGGCTTTAGATCAAATGAAAAGACCCCTCCGGGGCTCCAAGACAGCATCAGGAGAGTGGGTAGACCCAACAGGGGGTGACTCTGGGATGTCAGAAGTCTTCGTCAAGCCCTCTGGGGATGTAGTGGGCGAATCAATGAAACATCGAGGAAGGAGGGTGCAGACCCCTGCGTGTCAAACTTGTGCCACTCTCAACACCAAGTGAGAGTGCTCACAAACCATATGACAAGAGATATTAACATCTTATACTATGTTTTTGTGATTTTGTATTTCTTCCTTTCTCCTCCTCTGGGAACTTCATTTGAAAGAATGCACCGTGGGGTGGCATAGTAGTGTAGTGGCCAGCACAACACTTAACAGTTCTGGTGACCGGGGTTCAATTCCTGCCACTGCCTATAAGGAGTTTGTGCATTCTCCTCGTGACCGCGTGGCTTTCCTCTCACAGTCCAAAGATGTACTGGTTGGTAGGTTAATTGTCCATTGTAAATTGTCCCATGGTTAAGCTAGCATTAAATCAGGAGTTGCCAGAGGGGTCTACTCTGCACTGTATCCCAATTTTAAAAAAATTAGATTAAAGATATATTTTGTTTATACTTTAAAAGTTTTAAGACAAGAATGTAAAGAAATCAATTCAACTGTTGAAACTCTAATTGTTATATTAATAATGAGCTATTTTATATTTTGCTATTTTACTGTTTTATGTAAAGATTACTAAAATGAGAGTGAACATGAAAATACAGACATGAACAGGTAATGTTTTGAAAAATAAATGTCAAAGTATACCTCGCTTAAGATTAATAGGTGAACACACCCAAAGGATAATTTTCCACACACAAACCCACCACCCCACCAAGAGTTTAGGTTAGAAAGTAGAATTTTTCACTGTTTTGCAGTAACCCACAAAGGAGTTCTCAAACATAACATTTTTAATGCCATGTGTCCTAATTTTGAGGGTCATTATAAACCCGTTAGCTCAAGCAGTCTACACACCTGGAAAGTGTTGGGTATTAAAGGCAGGTTGGAAAAAGATGAATTATTAAAACATATGCTTTCTGTGTATTGTTGATCTTGGACTTGTATGCTAACTTGTGGCTGCATCACTCATGGATTACACCCTGTCTCAGAATGAGCATTGGGCCCACACACACCTTCTCAATTCATCCTTTACCTTTCACTTCTATATATAGGGTATGGTTTATACATCAAAATATTCCAAGCAAGGCTCATAACTAAGGCATTTTGTTTCCAACTGAGTAAAAAGTCAAAAGTTGATGGAATTTAGAAAAAAAAGGCAGAGGAAAATATGTGTAGGACAAAAATGAATGGAAAATAAAAGTGAGGTTCAGGATTGAGCTTGTGAAGAACTTTATTATTTCACTCTTCTTTAATCCAACTTTTCCACTTGTGGAGGAAAGAGTACGGCTGCACTTTCCTTTGAATAAGATTAAAATCTCTCCATATAAAGTTAGCTAGATAGCTATGTATCTGAATCAGAATCAGATTTAATATCACTGACATATGTCGTTTTGCAGTAGCAGTACAGTGCAATACATAATAATGAAAAGATTACAAATTACAATAAGAAATATATGTATAAATTAAATAAATAGGGCAAAAGGGGAGCAAAAAATTCTGAGGTAGTGATCATGGCTTCATTGTCCATTCAGAAATCTGATGGTGGAGGGGAAGAAGCTGTTCCTGAAATGTTGAGTGTGTCTCCTGTACCTCTTGCTTGATGGTAGCAATGAGAAGAGGTCCTTGGTGATGGGGGTCTTTCATGATGAATGCTGCCTTCTTGAGGCATCTCCTTTTGAAGGTGCCCTCAATGCGGGGGAATCTAGTGCTCCTGATGGAGCTGGCTGAACTTACAACTTTCTGCAATTTTTTCTCATCCTGTGCAGTGGCCCCTCATACCAGATGGTGTTGCAACCAGTTAGAATGCTTTCCATGAAACATTTGTAGAAATTTGCGAGAGTCTTTGGTGATGTACCAAGTCTCCTCAAACTCCTAATGAAATATAGCCACTGTCCTGCCTTCTTTGTAATTTCATCAATCGACCTAGGATAGATCTTCAGAGATGTTGATACACAAGAACTTGAAACTGTTCACACTTTCCTCTGCTGATCCCTCAATGAGGACTGGTGTGTGTTCCCTCAACTTCCCCTTCCTGAAGTCCACAATCAATTCCTTGGCCTTACTGATGATAAGTGCAAGGTTGTTGTTGCAACACCACTCAACCAGCTGATCCATCTCTCCTTTATGCTGCCTCGTCACCATCTGGAATTCTGCCAACAACAGTTGCGTCATCAGAAAGTTTATGGACAGGCTTTGGGCTGTGCCTAACCACACAGATCTGGGTGTCGTGAGAATAGAGCAGTTGTCTAGGCCTGCATCCTTGAGATGGGCCAGTGTTGATCATCAGCGAGGAGGAGATGTTATTTCTGATCTACACTGACTATGGTCTTCCAGTGAGGAAGTTAAGGATTCAGGTGAAGAGGGAGGTACAGAGACCTAGGTTTTGGAGCTTGTTGATTAGAACTGGGGGTTTAATTGTGTTGAACACTGAGCTGTAATCAATAAACAGCATCCTGAAATACTATTCAGGTAAGTAGACTGAGTGGAGAGCCAGTGAGATTACCATCGACCTACTGTGGTCCCTACTTAGGCAGGAGCTGATTCTGGCTATGAATGATCTCTCAAATCACTTGATCACAGAAGATGTGGGTATATCTGGGCGATGGTTGTTGAGGCAGCTCATCCTGCTCATCTTGGGCACTAGGAAGATTGCCACTCTTTTGAAACACGTGGGAACCGTCGACTGCAGCAGCGAGAGATTGAAGACACCTTTGAACAGTCCCGCCATTTGGTTGACAAGTTTTCAATGCCCTACCAGGTACACCATCTGGGCCCAATGCCTTGCTAGGGTTCATCATCTTGAAAGATATAATGATGAGACCCAAATCTATTTTGCCATCGAGTGATATGCATTGTGTTAGGCACCATCTTTCCTGTTATCTGATTTCAATCAGATTCCTTTTTGTCTGCTCAAAAAGCAGCATAAATGTTACTTGTACATATAAAGCTGAAGATGCAAAATTTCCATGTGAACAAAATAAAGGTAAATTCACTTATTTATTGTGAGGTTTAATGTATGTGTTTTGGTCGACAGTGAGGGCTTGATAAAGGTACTGCTTTTAGGACAAAAACATTGATTGAGAATAATTCTCTCAAAGATAACTGAGTAATGCACTACTACTTAATCAAAGGGCATAAATTTAAGGTAAAGGTTAAAGGCTAATTTATACTTGTGTGTCACATCGATGTCGTAGGTAACACATACCCTATGCCATAACTACGGCATACCCTATGCTGTAGGGTGACGTGCACCTCTCCAGAAAAGTTATTCACACATCGCAATGACACAGACTGCAACAACTGTGATTGGTCCGCTTGGTAGCATTGCATTTCTTCCTACACATTTCCGGTTGCTTCTTCTCCGCCATGTCTGTAGGCTATGCGTACACCGATACGAAATAGATGAACCAAATCGTCAAATCTACCTGCCGACATGCGAAAATGTTTGAAATGCATTTCCTTGTCCATGTCTGTCATGAAGAAACTCAACACAGTGGCATAGAAACCTCACCGCCAACTAGCGTTTCGGCGCACACCAACCCATGCTCTCTATGGCGTACAGTGAGGCTGAAGTGAAAATCAGGGCTAAGGTGTAGCCTGTACGCGCAAGTATAAATCAGCCTTAAGACCTCAAAGGAGGTACAAGGAAGATTTTTTTCATCCAGAGAGTGGTTAGCACTGCCTTTGAAGTTAGTGGCAGCAGTTACTCTCATAACATGTATCTATATAAGCACTGCAATCACCAAGGCATGGAGGACTACAGATTAAGTGCCGATAAATGTGAAAAGTATAGATGAGTACTTGATAGTTAGAATGGACATTGTGTGCTGATGTACCTACCAGCTCTTGTTCCATACCTTCCCTCCAATTTCACATACTGACTATCTCCCTTCTATCTTTAGTCCAGATAGAGGGCCTTGAATTGAAACGTCATCTGTCTGTTTCCTCCATAAATGCTGCATGACCCACCAAATTCCTTCAGCATTTTGAGTGTTGCTCCAGGTTGATTCCAGCATCTGACATTCCTTGTGCCTCTGTTTCATTGCTGAATGAGGGAGGGGTGGGTGATCCCCATGTGTCTCTGAATTATGTAGCTCTAAATTTCTGTGATAAAACAAAAGTTAATTTTCAGCATTTTTGTTGAATATCATTCAAATATATTCATTATGCCTGAACAATTTGAATATACAAGCCCCTGTACCAGCTTGTAATGATGCAGAATCAGGTTTAACATCTCCAGCATATTTCAGGAAATCTGTTGCCTTTGCAGCAGCAGTACAATGTAATACACAATAGTAGAGAAAAATGTGAATTACAGTAAGTATATATATAAATAGTTAAATTAAATAAGTAGTGCAAAAATAGAAATAAAAGAAGTAGTGAGGTAGTGTTCATGGGTTCAATGTCCATTCAGCAATTGGATGACAGAAGGGAAGAAGCTGTTTCTGACTCATTGAGTGGGTTCTTTTAGGCTTCTGTACCTCTTTCCTGATTTTCAAAGAAAATAGATGTTAAATTTAATGGCTAAACATTAAACTGGGGTGTGTGCTTATTTGTTGGCTGTTATTGAAACTGCCTGTCCCATTGAGCTCAGTAATGTTAAATTCTTTCTCCACCTGGGTTTCTTAATTCAAAATTAACTCTAATACAGGTTTCGTACAAGCTAAAGAAAGTAATGAATCAACCTTAAGTGGCAATTAGTTTAGAATATACTTGATTCCGGTTGAAGTCAGAACTGTGGTTGTGGTCTGTTGGGTTTCTGCTGCTGCACTGTGCAAAGTTGAACAACCTCACCCAAGCAGAGAGTTTCAAGGGAACACACTGTTTATTATGGTAGATTATATTCAACAGAAAGTTAAAGCATGACATTGTATAAAGTTACAATAGACAAGCACTTAACACAGTTTCTTAAGGTATTAAAAACTCATCACCCATGAGGTAGAAACTCACCATCAAAAGACACATTGCACATTTTGGAGCCACAGCATGCTGCAGATGCCCAAATCTGGAGCAACTAACTTGGTGGAGGAACTCAATAGGGTTAAGCAGCAAATAAAGAAGAGAAAGAATTGTTAACATTTTTTCTTTTTGTCTGCCTCTATTTGTCATCCTCCTGATTCTGTATTCCTGCGCTAAGGTCTCCAATCCCCCACTGTTGGAAAAATTCTCTCCACATGCACTAAGCCTTTCAATATATGGTAGATTTCAATGAGATCACCCACCCCTCATTCTTCTAAACTCCAGTGAGCCAGGCCTAGAACCTCATACATTAACCCTTTCATTCCAGGGATCATTCTTGTAAACCTTCTATGGACTCTATCCAACGTCAGCACATCCTTTCTTAGATAGGGGCCCAAAACACCCAGTACTTCTTGCTCTTTTAGGAAATTTGCACCAATTTCTGCTTGAAGTGACTAACGAGGAGGCTTCTCCTACAGATCAGCTGGTGCCTTGCATAAATTACCTATTTCAACATCATGCTTTGCTATTCTTGTGTCAATATGAGGCCACCCTCAGGGTGGAGGAGTAACACCTTATATTCCATTTGGGTCGCCTCCAATCTGATAGTATGAATATCAATTTCTCTAACTTCCAGTAATTGAAACCCCCTACTCCCACCTTCACCATTCCCCCAATCCTGTTTCACTCTCTCACATCATCTCCTTTCCTACGGATCAAATCTCTTTGGTTCTCCTCCTCTTCCTCTTTCTTCCATGGTCTTCTCCCCTCTCCTATCAGATTCCCCCCTTCTCCAGCCCTTTATCTCATTCACCAATCAGCTTCCCAGCTCTTTACTTCACCCCACCTTTTGGTTTCACCTATCCCCTACCTCCTTCCTCTCTCCTTCCACCTTCTTGCTGTGACTTCTTGTCTTTCCTTATTCCCAGTCCCGATGAAGAGTCGTGGGCCAAAACGTTAACTGTTCGTTCTTCTCCTCAGACGCTTTCTGGCCTGCTGAGTTCCTCCAGCATTTTGTGTGTGAAACTTGAACAATGTTGTTTAAGTAGAAGCTAAACGTACCTTAGAGTAATACACACAACCTGTTGTTTTGTCATGGTGACCAAGGAATCCAATATACTGCACTGATGCAAGGTTTGCCTCTGTTTATACATGTTAATTTGCATCACTACCTGAAAGGTTATAATGTTCTGATACAGCTAACCACCCTCCAGAAATACATACCATCCCATCTTTGCCCACCTCATCGGCATCTAGCTGGGGTACATGGAAATGTTTAATACATTTTTGTAGCCTTAAAGGAACATGTCCACTTATTGTGATATCTGAAACGTTTTACAAACGAGCTAAAAATTTCTTTGATGTGGTTTCTCAAGGCAGTATCAATACACCATCCTTTAGGGATAAGTTTCCCTTAGTAACTGATAGCTATACACCACAGTGACATTTTCAATAATTCCGCAGTATCCTACTTTTGGGATCTAATAATGAAGTGCCATCAGAGAAATCAGAGAAACTAGAATGAAGGAAAGTAAGAATGAAGAAATCAGTTTGAAAGTGCCGAGAAAGAAGAGGAGAGTTGATTTTTCAAAAGATAATTCTAATTCATCAGCCAACCATGATAAGAAATTCAAGGAAAATGCACAACTATATACATATTAAATAATAGCACACATGCTGGAGATGGCTTTAACTGGTATATTCACATTGCAGTGAGAGAGAGAGAACAACGTGCATGCATAGACAACAAATCAGTACGTAGTACTGGGGGGGGGGGGGGTGGAGTGTAAAAGAAATTTACCGTATTCATTACAGCAAATTCATTGCTGTAAAAGAAATAGATCCATACATTACACTCCCTCCCCCTTTAGATTAATGCAAAACATAAAACTGTATATGTACAAAACATTGAACTTCCCTTTCATAAAACCATATTCCAAATAAACACGCTTCCACAATAACAGTCCATAACAAACTTCATAGTTCTAAAGGTTCAGACTTTTGGGTGGCACTCTGTTTCTTTCAGGATAGAGCCTCTGGACCTGTGGAGTGGCATCAGGTTTGACAGGTGTGTTGTCAATGATAACATTCTTGTCACACTCTGGGCCTGTGGAGTGGCATCAGGTTGAGTAGGTGGCTTGTCTAAGAATACCTTCTTGGTTTCCAGTGTCACATTACTGTTAGTGACATCAGCAATGAGAGATAAGTCTGGTGACTGTGATGTGTCCGTCTTGTTGGATGCAGTTGACCTATGTGTGTTCTTCGGTTGAACACCCGGTATCTGGTCCACATGATGTCTCCATGTCTGATCTCTAACATCCTCTGTGTATGTCAGTGGTTCATTGCTTGTAGCTGTCTTATCAGGTGTCCACTTGCATTCTTGGTAATCACACATTTGGACTTCCTGTCCAATGTCAAAGGTCCTTGCTGATTCAGTTGGCAACTGGCTAAACTGTTTATTCTCACTTCCCTCCATAGAACTGGTTTCAGGAGGTCTATGTGAGATCTCAGATTCCTGCTCATGAACAGCATTGCAGGTGTGTGATTTGTCATTGCATGAGCAGAGTTCTGATATACTTAAAGGGAGCTGTCCACTTTGTGCATTAGCCAAATGTCTTTCTTGTCCATCACTTTAATGGACTTCTTGAAGGTTTGGATAAATCTTTCAACTAACTCATTCATTGCTGGGTGCTGAGGAGTTGACTTGAAATGTCTGATTTCCTTTTTCTTCGTGAACTCTTCTGACGTGCATTGGTCTGTTGTCACTCACAATTTGTCCTGGTAAGCCATTTCTGGTGAAGATGGTCCTCAGAGTGGAGACAGTCTTTGCTGAGATGGTTGATTTCATTGGTATAACCCCTAGCCACGTCAAATGAGCATCCACAGCGATCAGGACTCTATGCCATGGTGAAAATGGCCACTCTCGCAGGTGTGATTTTTATAGGTGCACCATAGAAAGCATTCTTCTGGGTGCATCACAACCTGGTATGGAAGTTGTCCTGCCCAAGACCGGAAGAAGCTGCAGAAGATCATCAACATAGCCCAGCACATCACGCAAATCAATCTTCCATCCTTGGACTCACTTTACACCGCACGCTGTCGGAGCAGTGCTGCCAGGATAATCAAGGACAAGACCCACCCAGCCAACACACTTTTTGTCCCTCTTCCCTCCAGGAGAAGGTTCAGGAGCATGAAGATTCGTATGGTCAGAGTTGGGAACAGCTTCTTTCTAACTGTGATAAGACTGCTGAACAGATCCTGACCCGGATCTGGGCCGTACCTTCCAAATATCTGGACCTGACTTGCACTACCTTACTTTCCCTTTTCTATTTTCTAATTATGATTTATAATTTAAATTTTTATTATATTTACTTCGATTTGTACTTCAGGGAGTGCGGAGCGCAGAAACAAATATCGCTGTGATGATTGTACGCTCTGGTATCAATTGTTTAGTGACAATAAAGTAAAGTAAAATAAAGTAACACTGCCTGTGAGGGTGCATTTTAAACCTTTTGACATGCCGAACAGCTTTTGGCCAAGTCCTCAATCTGTTTATCTATTCCCTTCTCAAGCACCTTCTGATTAGCATTAAGCAGCTGTGCCAGTCTCTGTTTAGTGCTGCCATTTGGGCTGTCATTGCCTGTTGATACCACACTGAGCTTTGATTGTGTGCCACTCTAGTTAGATTTTTCTCAACCATTCATGTCCGATAAGTGCTGGCCCTCCGCGTTTCAACAGTAAAGCTCTAACTGTTGTGCTTGGTCTCCATACATCGCATTTACTTTCAGTTTGCTTTTGGGAGACACCTTTTTTGCCTGTGTAAGTCTTTAGCATCACTGAGGTCTTCTCTAATGTTATCTTAGAAAACAGTCTGTTGTAGTCAGCATCTGGAATTATGGACAAAGCTGTTCATGTACCCAGCTCCATTTTCAGTTTTACACCAGACACACCTATTGCAATGCAGATGATTTTGTGATCTGCTTCAGTTATACTATGCAGTTCTAGGCATGACTCTGTGGTGTCTGATCTGTTTTACATTCAGTAACTTTATGCATTTGCTTAGTTGTATGTTTAAGACTTTTCACTTGGTTATGCTTATGTCTGCCTTGCACTATTTCTCTCTGTGACCTTGTCTGTGACACTTTCTGCACACTTTTTCTCTGAACCAACAGTTATTTGTATCATGGGAGAATTTGCCACATCGATAACATGTTTGGTTTTTTACACTATTCAGTGGCTTTTTATGCATATCACACTCTAATCTCCTTTTCTGTAGTTCTGCTGCATTCTTTGCTGCAGTCTCTAATGATATTGCAATGGTCAATGACAGTTCTAAGGTTAGTTCTCTTTGATTTAGTAGCCTCTTTTGAGTCCTTTGACTATGCATGCCACATACAAGCCTGCCCCTTAATGTATCAGAAAGTCCATCTCTAAAAGTCACAATACTGGGAAAGTTTGCACAGTTCTGCAAAGCATTCAGAAAGGCTTTCATCTTCTGACTGGTTCCTTTTGTAAAATCTAAATCTCCTAGCAATTGCTAGTGGTTTAGGGCTCAAGTGATTTTGTAAAATTGTAACAATTCCATCAAATGCCTTGCTTAGGTTGCATGAGAGACTGTACGTTCTTGCACCCATTAAGCTAAGAAGTGTAGGGGCTTTAAGCTCCTCTACATTGTTTGTGTTACAATACAGTTCCACCCTCTTGTTATATGACTCCCAGCCTTCATTAGTGCTATCAAATTCATCAACTTTTCCAACTAAAGTCATCGGTACATTATTTTCACTTTAAGTTCAGCACATCTTTCACTGGTACTTCAGCTTTCTCGTGCTGTTTTACTCTCGCTGTTTCGTCCCGTAACTGTCGGTGCAGTTCACGATATTCTCTGACATTCAGGTTTGTACTTTTTGCTAATTTGTTGTGTCTGTGCACAATTACATTTCGATTAAATAAAAGCATGCATGCGGGAGATGGCTTTAACTGGTGTGTTCACATTGGAGCGAGAAAAAGAGAGAGAGAAAACAATGCACGTTGTAGACAACAGTGCACGCACAGACAACAGATCAATATGTAGTGCTAAGGGGGCTGGTCATTGGTCTAAAAGACATAGATCTATACATTACAGAGAGCTAATACTTTCATTTGGGAACTGCCACTTTGCCTTTATTTGAATTGCCCAAGGAGTTAGAGAGCAAAATCTCAATGTGACCTTATAAGCCTATCTGTGCACGGATCTTTAAAGGCTGGAACATGTGCCACAAAGCAAAGACCGTATCTGGAGGATGTTCCAGTGCAAAACAAAGGCTGAGAAATTGCTCAACACCTTTTTGCTTAATGTTAAAATAGTTCAGTGAGTCATGCTAATAGTGTTTGTGAAACATACATAAAGAGTGAGAACTTCAAATAGAGGTTTGCAGACAGCATTGTCAGGCATCTCTCTGTAAAGCCGTGCTGAGACTAACCTTATTGGTTTCAGCCGGCATTCCCTATTGAAGTGCTGCCAGTTCTCCCAGTTGTTATAATGCAACACCATAGGAACAACCTTTGTAGACAGCTGTTAAAAGAACATGCCTCTATGGAAGCAACGCTCTTGTAGTGGAGTGTTGCCAATGAATGACTGGATGGTGAAATGGTGGCAAGACTGTGGGAAAGAGTTCCCACAAGTTGTCAGAGAGAGCAGTGGGTGAAGGCCAGTTCTTACTGGGTGCATGTACCTTGTCTATGGGAGTACCGGAGAATCTTCACAGATAAAGCTAGATGTTTCATGGAGGCCTCTATGAATTTGGGGAAGTCTCCAATAAAAGCATGTGATATACCAACTCTGTCTTTCCCTTTGAAGAAAAAGTAGCTGAAACCTCTTTGCCTTAGGAAAAAAGTTTGAGCGGCCTCCTCACCACATTGGTGAGACATCGCAGAGGTCGGCAACAGCCTGGAATGAACAAGAACCAGGAAGAGAATTTTGCAGTGCCACATTAACCCGATCTTTGTCAGCATAGCAAAGGCCTTTCTTGGAGTAATGAAAATTAATTTATCTATCAAAGTGTAGTAATTTGCCTCTTTACAAAACTCTGTGAGACCTCAGCCAGACTATATTCACCAGATATACGGCCTTCCCATATAGTGAGTGATATTGAAGCTTTGCAAGGTGTTTCTTATTCTAAAGCACCTTAGTTACAGATGCCCCAGTTATACTTTAGAGGCATGTTGACTTAAGGGTTTTGTGCAAGTTTGATTATTGTTTAGAAAATGAGTATATTGGCAGTCTGAATGAGCTAGGATATTGTGTGACAATAAATTTTCTTGTTATTTTAAACAAATCAACATCCAGTAAATCCAATTGCTAGACATAGCCTGAAGTTTCTTTCCAGGGTACATCACTAAAAGCTAGCCTGGATCATAAGGCAAGGAAAAAAATGGGCAAAGCAACAAAGACCAAAAATATAGGCAAGAGGGGGAAAAAAGGCACATCCTTGCTGAGATAGTCACAATAACCATGGCAGCAACAGCAGCCAAACTATGGAAATATCTGTGTAGCTTTAATTTGCCTAGAAGTTCTCATCTGGTCAGTAATGCTAAACCCATTATCCCATGGCAGTGTTAGGGAACATTCTGGAGTTATGGAATGTAGCAAATATTAATTCCAACAGCAACCAGTCTTCAGATCTGAATGTGGATTGTAGATTGAGTTAAAATACAGCTCAGAACAATGGTCTCGGAGCCGCAGACTGCGGTCGATTGTGAACTAGGAAATACTCCATTAGCCTGAGACGTGTGCAAATGCACGAATGCAGCTCAGAGATGGTGGTGATTGAAATCTAGGGTGCCTGGAGTATTAGTGTGAAGATCTAGGTGTCTGAAAATTATTCATAACTTAAAGAAAGCCTCATGAATACATTGTGACTGTAGAATTGTCCTGCCATTTACTTCGATCTTTAGCATATAAAAATGTGATCCCATGTTGAGTGAGGAAGCCTCTACCAACAGCACCTCCATGAGAATGCCTGCTATTGTGCTAAATAAAGGTTTCTATATCATTTGTTTCAGTGTCTCTCCAGTGGCTTCGATCACAGTCACAACAGCAGCAAGTTCCACTTTGATTCCGAGATTCAGTTTTTTGACTTCAATACAACTGTATTTCAGAATGAAAGTAGATCATACTGTCTCTAACATCAAGTTAAGTATCAACATAATGAAGTTGTTTCTCTTCACTATATAAAATTCAGTTCTCTCAAAACAGAAAATGCTGGTAATACATAACCTCTGCAGAGAGAGAAAAAAACAAAGTTTGACATTTCAGGTTGTATTATTTCTGTGCTTCTCCCCACTGATGCTAGCAGAGCATGCAATGGCTGTTGTTAATAATCCCCCACTTTAGCTCATTCGTTTCTGATAATCAGGAAGATTTGAGATCCAAACCATCCATCTCTTTTGACATTCGCCCACAGAGGACACAAAGTGCTGGTGTACAAAATGCGGCTAGGACCTGGACGCATCTGTTGCCTTATTAGAACTTAGCTGTCCTAAAAACAGCTGGTGATATCAGTGAGCTGGGACTTGACATTACCGCAGAGCAGAAAAGCATGTCTCGATCTGAGACTGGATAAGCAAGGAGGGACAATTCTGTGATAGTGAAGTGTCCTAGTTCCTGAAAAGTAGGCAGCTTTCTTTTAACAAATCAAACAGCCTCTGGATCCCAATGTCAGACAAATCCAAAGCAGTATTACGTGGGCCTCCATCGGAATGCGTCTGTAATTACCTCCTTGCCTTTCGCATCTTACGTATGCTGGTTCCTCTCATAATGAAGCTTGTTGTTTGGCATCCGTCTGTCTCGAAGGACAATGGGTGACGATCATCATCATCACAAGCCTGGGCTGAAGGTATGGGGATCCTGAGGTGCCCATTCGTCAAGATCCCCCTCTCGGCCTCACCAGTGTAGTTGGAGGAAAGCTTATGAATCAATACATTTGGCACCATCTTGTCTGCAGGAGCTCCCGGAAGGATGTTCAATGATGTCCATCCACCTTATGGACTCTACTTCGGAGTTGCTGTCTGGGTTTTCTCCTGTAGCCTTTGTCTCTCCCAAGGCTGCCCCAAAGGCAGTGGGGCTACTTGCCCATAGCTAGGGATCTGGTTCACGGGCACTAGAGTGTGTCCACTCACTGGTGGGCCAGCATGCTATGTATTCAAGGGCCAGTCCTCCTTCCTGTCCTCTATAGTTCAGACTGAGTCCAAAAGGAGTTCAGTTTCCATGTGCTACCAGCGAAGTGGCACCACATGAGGCTTGCTGTTGGAGAGGCTACGTACCGGCAGGGAGAGACGTACACATTCAGCTCTCCTTTTTGCGAGACTGCTAGCCAGCGACGAGCATTACCCACTACACAACCACACTAGACACATCACAACAACCATTTGAACACCATAATGAAGCTGTAGCAGAAAAAACCCAGAAGTTCACAGTGGGCACTGTACTGTGGGCATTACAGCCCACAAACATTCACAGGATTCCACTTCTGTGGGGCACTTCCATCATCTTGAACTCACTTTATATCAGCTCGGAAAATACTCAAGTTGAAATTATAACAAAACACACAAAATGTTGCAGGAACTCAACAGATCAGGCAGCAGCTATAGCGGGTTTGGGCTGAGACCATTCATCAGGCCATTGGGTTGAAATTAGACCTGGTTGGAGTCATGATGCAGGTTGCATGAAGTCTGACACCTATCAGACACTCTATACGTCATTTTATATATTCATTTTTTAGATTTTTGTTTTGCAGGGCAAGGCCAATATTTACTTCCCACTTCTTAATGACTTTTAAAAAATTAGAGATGAGTCATTTTCCTGAACCGTTGTACTCCTGATGTAAGTACTTCATATTGGGAAGGGAGTTGCAACATTTGTACCAAGTAGCAATGTAAGAACCATGATAGATTTCTACACAAGGATGGTGTGTGACAGAAATAGGGCTTTGGTTCACCGAGTCTGCATTGGCAAATTAGCACCATTTATACAAATCCAAATGCTATACTGGTTCCAATGTATTGTCCTCACATTTTGATCATCTCTCCGCATATTATGTAACTCACCTCTAGACCGGGGACAATTTATAGTGGACAATTAAACTGTCTTCTTCTCACTGTTATGTTGGACAGGAGGTACAGAAGACTGAAATCCCACACTACCAGCTTCAGGAAAAGTTACAAGCCATCAGGTACTTGAACTGACCTGCACCAGCCTAATCTCACCTCTACACTATGGACCACTACTACAAAAACTGCAGGCTTTTATCAACCAATGCCTGAGAAGGATCCTAAGCATCAGATGGACTGACAAAGTAATCAACCAGATACCATAGGCAAACATCCACCAGGAACCTATAGAGATATAAAAACGCAAACAGAAATGGGGGTGAATTGGCCACAGCTTGAGGAAGGCAACCAACAACATTACCAAGCAGACATTAAAGTGGAATCCCCCAGGAAAGAGGAAATAGGGATGTTCAAAGAAGAGAGAGGCTGGAACTAGACGATGGGGATACTACTGGTCCACCCTTAAGAAATTGGCTCAGAACAGAGGATAGAAACATAGAAACATAGAAAACATACAGCACAATACAGGCCTTTTGTCCCACAAAGCTGTGCTGAACATGTCCCTACCTTAGAACTACCTAGGCTTTACCCATAGCCCTCTATTGTTCTAAGCTCCATGTAGCCATCCAGGAGTCTCTTAAAAGACCCTATCGTTTCCACCTCCACCACCGCCGCTGGCAGCTCATTCCACACACTCACCAGTCTCTGCGTAAAAAAACTTACCCCTGACGTCTCCTCTGTACCTACTTCCAAGCACCTTAAAACTATGCCCTCTCATGCTAGCCATTTCAGCCCTGGGAAAAAGCCTCGGACTATCCACACAATCAATGCCTCTCATTATCTTATACACCTCTATCAGGTCATCTCTCATCCTCCTTCGCTCCAAGGAGAAAAGGCCGAGTTCACTCAACCTATTCTCATAAGACATGCTCCCCAATCCAGGCAACATCCTTGTAAATCTCCTCTGCACCCTTTCTATGGTGATGGGGACGGGAGGGCATCGGTGGCCTATGCTCTACTGGGAGCTCAGGGCCCAACAACATCAACGGTCATTACCATAGACTTGTATCTGATTGTGTCACTGTCTTCATAGTCTTGAATAATTTATGTATAATTCATGTTTGGTGTGTTGTGATTTGAACCTGTGTGTCTGTAATGCTGCTGTAAGGATGTTTTTTATCGTACATGTACCTCACCAAATTTGTGCACTTGACAATAAACTCAACTTGATAGCTTGCCTATCTTTGGATTGTGGGAGCAAACCCACCCAGGGAACACACAGAGTTAAAGGGAGACAGTGCAAGCTCAACTTGCATATTAACAGGGGTCAGACGTGAATCCAGATTTACTGGCTGCTTTACTGCAATGCCCCGTGTTCTTCCTCTCTTTGAATGCAAGAATACAACTGGATGTCTAGCTCGACCATTTCAAAGCCAATCACATTAGTAAGTCAGAGATAGGCTAAATCTAACTCCTGTGTAAGGCATTACTGAACCCAATATGCTCTGAACAACAATCTGCAATATTATTATCGTGAGCAATACTAAGTCTAGTTGTTCATTTTATCCCTTCCTTCCTGTTGTAGATTTTGAACTGAATTCTTATTCCCACCTGCCATTTTGGGATTTGAACCCAATTCTCTGTTTTCTCAAGACTTTGGATTAGATGTACTAGCCCAGTAAACTAACCACTGCACCACCGTCATACTCTATGCCTATTGGCACACAGCACTGATACACAGTCATCGTGTAAATCGATCATTTCACTTTAATCTGAATTCCTTCATATAAAGAAACTGATCCTTATGCATATGAAAGAGCTGCTGCTACCGGTGGTCCTGAATTCACTATCAATTAAACCAAAGTTAGCCATGGAATGAAGAATTAGGCAGACTGTATAAAGGGGAAGAGACATGCCCTCTCCAGTTTAATTTCCCCGCCACTTGAGTTTCATCACTTTTAAGGCGTAGTTTTAAGGTGCTTGGAAGTAGGTACAGAGGAGATGTCAGGGGTACGCTTTTTACGTAGGGAGCGGAATGGGCTGCCGGTGACGGTGATGGAGGTGGATACAATAGGGTCTTTTAAGAGACTCCTGGATGGATAATTGGACCTCAGAAAAATAGAGGGCTATGGGTAACCCTAGGTAATTTCTAAAGTAAGTACATGTTCGGCACAGTATTGTGGGCTGAAGGGCCTGTATTGTGCTGTAGGTTTTCCATGTTTCTATTTGTTGATTAATCACTTTCTGTAGTCAGAAGATTTGGGGAGCAGCAGATGGCAAACCATCGAAAATGGCATGTTAAATTACTAGAAGTCGCTGTTGAACGATTGGCAGATCTGGTAACATCAAGTATATATTGAGATTCAGGAATGTGTAAAATAACTTCAATATAACAATGTTTGATATATGCATGGTATTTGGCAATATTCACTGCCAAAGTAGCTTAGCATTTCACACAATACCTCTCGGATTCCTTCACCTTCAGGAGAAGCTGTATGATTTGATTGGCATTGTGGCTGGTACCATTGTGCAAATTACTATTGCACCACCAATAGTTAGGCAATTCAAAGACTGGCAAGTAAGGTAATTCTATCTACATTGTTAAAAATAGTTGTTATATGAGAAGATTAATATTTCCTTCTGAAAAATATCTGCAGATTGCAACATTTTTTAGTTCCAGTAAATGTGAAGTAGAACAAATATGCAAATGGAGAAAGATTCTTTGCTAGAAATGGAAAATTTCTGAGGAAAGTTTTGTTCATGCATGCTGAAAAGAATTACTAAAATGTTGCCTGGACTTGAATTACAAGGAGAGCTTGTATAGAATAGGAATTTACATCCCGAAATATTGAGATTGAGGAATGGTCTCATGGAGGTATATAAGATCATGAAGGCAGAGTGAAAGCACATATTTTTTCCAGGAAAGGGATGCTTAAAGATTTAAAAGGAATATCAACACCAGCTACTTCAAGCAAATGGTGATACATATTTGGAATGAATTGCCAACATTAGTGGTTGAGGCAGCCACATTAGGCACATGTAAACAAGTTGATGGGCAGAAGAGGTTCAGAGGACTATGGACCAAATGCAGGTAGATGGGTCTAGCTCACTAGGCAACACAGTTGACATGGACCAGATGGAGTAAAGGGCCTATTTTATTCCTCTATGATTGTATGACTCTGTAATTCTAAGTATTAAAATGATGTATTATAGTGTACATCAAGACTCATTGTGCCTGTTTCTGTGTTGAAAACTGGGACACAGAGGTTCAAACTCATAGTATCCATACATTATCACATGACATATGATAGTATTTTAGTTCCAGCACTTCAGATATTCATCTGGAGGTGTTAGGGCATATTCTGGGGATATGCAATATAGTAAATGTTAACATCAACCAGTCTTCAGATCTGAATATAGATTATAGATTGAATTTAAAATGCAGCTCAGAACAATGGTCTTACTGGAGCTGCATTTTAGAGTAAATTGCAGACTAGGAAACATCTAATTGACCTGAGATTTCTTCTTATGCATGAATGCAATCAACATCCATTGCATGAATACGACTCAGAGGTTACAGTAACTCATCTCGGCTGTGTTGGTGGGAAAATCAAGGTATTTGAAAAATTACATGAAACTCAAAAGAAGCATTATGGTGACATTGTAACTATAGAAACAGTCCTGTTATCTGTGTTCTTTTACATATAAAAATGTGCTGTAATGTTGGGTTGGGGAGTCTTTCTCTCGAGTGACTCCAAAGACTGTCAGCCTGTGAGTGTCCCAAATAAAGACCTTTATATCTGCCAGTTGTATCTCTCTGGTGACTTCACTCACAGTCACAACATTGGCAGTAGGAATTATGAGCAGCAAAGTGTTCTTCTTTTGATGACTGGGCTGCCTTTCAGTGCAACAGCCTCTGAGCCTCAGACTTCACAGGAGCCAATACAATCTAAAGAAGGTTGGTTGTGACAATAATAAACCAATTCCAATTCCACTTCCATTAAATTCATAACGATCAGTGACCAGATAACCATGCTAAGTTAATGAAGGGTCATAATGTCATTCATATGGTAAAGGCATTTTGATCCATCATATTGACACCACCAAAAGCCCATCAATTCTAATCCCTATTATTTTTATTCCCTTCCATTTCTCCATCAGCTCCCGCTATTCTACTACCGTTCACTTCTACACTCGGACTATTTTTATAGATGTCAGCCCATATGCCTTTCTTTGTGGGATGGAACTGGAGTACCCGGAGGAAACCAACACAACCATAGGCAGATATGCAAACAGCATTGAAGGTCATGATTAACGCTAAGTTATTGGAACTATGAGGCTGCAGCATCACTCTTCTGTTCCAATTCATCCCCCTGATACTGTTGCCCTTCCTGTGTAAGTGACTGGATGTCGCAATATCCTAAGCGGACCAGAAGAATCTCTACTGTGTAATCAAATACCAGGAAGAATTGTCGGGAACTGAAACCACTGCGTACTTCAACTTGTGGGGAGAAAATTGGCCCACCAACATAGACCAGTGATTTATATTCAAAGCATTACTGGATCAATTTTATTTTTTTATTTGAATTCCATCAGTATAGATTTTGAAAACGATCCTGATTCAAATTATAGTGCTGCTGCTGCCAGCAGTCCTGAACTCGGACTCAATTCAGTTCGGATTCCACACGTACATGCCATCTCTATGACTGATTGTTTCAACTTCTGTAACATTACCTAACCAGTACCCTGCAGTCTAAGCTCTTTTGCTGCTGAATTCTCATCCATGGTTTTGAAGGCACTGGGTTTGAATAATTCCTTTGACCTACTTTTAAGCACTTTTCTGATCATGTCTCAACTCACCTTGCATCCATATGTCTACACTTTCTCCCAGTTAAACCATGCCTCAATTCTAAATTGAGAGAGAGAGTGTGTGTGTGTGCCAGTCCCATAATAGGCAAAGAATGCCAGCATTCCTTGAATGAATGGGTAAAAAGAATGTTTGGCCTGCAATGTGTACTGTAATTTTGGATGAGAGGTATCTGTCCGGCTGCATCAGCATACTTCCTGCCTGTGAAGATGAGGTTGTGGTGCTGGGCAGGGAAGTCCTCCTGATGGCCCTCTTTTCCTTCTGCTCCTTTTGCCTTCCAGCCTCTGCTGCAAGGCCCTCAGAATCTGGTTTTCTAATTTCCTCCTCCTCCAATGGTTGACTCCGTTTAGGAGGCTGCGGACCAAGTATCACCCACCGTTGCACCTGTACTTCTGGTTGTTATGTACTCCAGACGACAAGGTGAAGACAAGGTCTCCCCGTGCGGAGACCAGCGATGCTTACCACCGACTACCACTCCGAGTGCATGCGTGGATTTACACTCAGCTGCTGTGGTTGGAGAACTCACAAGGTGAGTAGCCACGGACGTGGAGGCCATTCCTTGTGTCCTGGATGTGTCCCTCTGAGCAGAGGCAGTTCCTAAGAATAAAGGAGTCACTCTTACTTCCCGGAACTATTACATCAGAGATCCTTCTGTGATACACAATGACCTGCACCCTGAAGGAATGGGTATGTTTCCTGTTTAATTTAATTTAATTTATTTATTGAGCTACAGGGTGGAATAGGCCCTTCCAGCTCTTTGCGCCTTGCTGCTCGGCAATCCCTGATTTAACCATAGCCTAATCACGGGACAATTTGCAATGACCAATTGTTGATTGACAGCTGTGTTCTTCTTTGTGGCCTGCACATATGGGATGTGGCGTCTCTAAAGGCTCATGGGAGTGAATTCCTTGCTGACATACGTGCCTCCTGCCCTGAGGTCTCTGAACCAATCTCAGTGGCCAGTCAAGGCTATAGTAATGCCCACAGTAACAGAATACTGGAGGAAACCATTGACCGGGTCTCTCAGTCAATAAATGCGGGAGAAATTGGTAAATTGGTTTATTATTTTCACTTGTACCGAGGTACAATAAAAAACAATGTTTTGCGTGCCATCCATATAGATCCATCCATCGCATCAGTACATTGAGGTACACAGAATGCAGAACAAAGTGTTACAGTTCTGTACAAGGTGCAGTGCAAGGAGACAGTAAGGTGTAAGGCCATGATGCGGTAGATTGTGAGGCCAAGGGACTGTTCAATAGTCTTATAATGGTGTGATAAAAGCTTTCCTTGACCCTGGAGGTATGTGTTTTGTCCCACTCTGTTGCCTTTGAAAAATGCGTGCAGAGTCTGCAATGGGTTTTGATGCTGCCCAAGCCAAGTTCTTGAAGTCAGAACTTTCTTTAAGTCATAGGAAAAGTAACAAGCTAATGGAATGCGCTCGTGTTTATGCTGAAAGTGTGGAAGTTTGGGTGGAAATATGCAGCGCACAGCTAATGACATTGTGAAAGGTGTGTCTGACACAAGCGAAAGGTCAGATGTGCCAACAGGGATTGCATATGGTAATGCAGAGTTCATTTTCATGACTTGTGTATTTTCAACTGGACAAGATTGTGAGCAAGATCTACTCTTGGAAAAAATAGAATTTTGCGTGATCATGGCGTGAAAAACAAGCCACGTTTATTGTCACATGCTGTGAGGTACGGGTACCACAGTTCAGGCAACAACGTATAGAGCTTAGATTGTACATTATTATACTGGTAGTAAAGGAAGAAAAAGACTACAAAACTAGACCTTCACACAAAAAAACGCAGTCACAAAACAAGTTCATGGTAGTGCAAGTAGTGGTCCATAATATTTTGTTGCTGAGTTAGGGTTAGGTTGGTGCAGGTCAGCTCAAGAAGCTGATGGCTGCTGGAAGGAAGCTGTCCCTGAGCTGGTGTGGGACTGGGCCGTGTTCACTATTTTCTTGTATCCAGTGTATTGGAGATGCAGATTCCCCTCACATTCCAAAAACGTAGGGGTTAGCAGATTAATTGGCTACATGGGTGTAAGTGGGCAGCATGGGCTCGTGGGCCAGAAGACCCTGTTACTCTGCTGTATCTCCAAGCACAAAACCAAAATAAAACTTAGGCTGGAACTTTTGTCAGGAAGTTCCATCCTTCAGAAAGGATTTCATCTTCAGAGGGAATGTAGCCTGCAACAGGAAAAGGTAAAAAAGAAAAGAAACTGTATTTGAAATGTTATTTCAATACGTAAAAACTTGTTTTCCTTTTATTTAATGAAGTGGTTCAATAAATAAAAGGAAAATAAGCTATTAGTTCTTGAAACACTTCACTATTTTTGATACATCTTGTGAAAGTAATCCAGACACCAGGCAGAAATCATAGTTACAGAGCCATAAAGCTGTAGAGCACAGAAAAAGACTCCTCAGCCTATAATAGCATGTCAACCATTTCTGTCCATCTGTATTAATCCTGTTTACCAGTACCTAGCCGTACAAGAACTTGTCAAGATACTTCTCAAATGCTGGGAGAGTTTCTACAGTACTGCCCACAGTGCGTTCCAGATTCCACAAATCCTTAGATCCTCGCTCCTTATTCTGAGGCCATATCTTCCAGCTTTAGAAATAGGGAATGGTGCAGTACATAGAATATAGAACGTACAACAGTACAGAACAGCACAGATCCTTCAGCCTATGATGTTGTGCCAATCTTTTAACCTACTCCAAGATCTGCATCACCCTCTATTTTTTGTTTTGTCCATGAGCCTTCCTAAGAGTTTCTTAAATGCCCTTAATGCATCCAACTCTACCACCACCTCTGGCAGTGTATTCCATACACTTCCCCACTCTCTGTGTGAAAAAACCAACCTCAGAATTCCTCCCTGTGCCTCCCTCCAATCATCTTAATGTTATGCCCTTTCATGTTAGCCATTTCCACCCTGGGCAAAAGATGCTGGCTGTCCATTTTATTGATGCCTCTTATCATTTTAAACACCTCTATCAAGTCACCTCTCATCCTCTTTTGCTCCAAAGGGAGTTCGCTCAATCTTTCTTCATAAATAGCTGAAATAGTTTTGCTGGCATGACAGAGGTAGCTGTGAAAAAGAAGACTACTTAATAAGCAAAGATCTGGGCCCACATTCTGTGTGTTGGTAGCATGGTTTGGCAGTAGTATACCAACAGTCCATGGTTTTCCAAGAGTGTAATTAAGATATTGAGGCAGAGCAAATGTCCCTTGTTCCTTGTACAGTCTCAGCACCTCGAGGACACAGCTCTCACTGCCAGTTCTGTAATGAGTGACCGAGGAGCTGGAGCACGAGGGGGAGTGGAGGAGGAAGAGGCAAAGCAAAGCATAGCTGGACTGTCTGTGATTCGGGCAACCCAGACTATGTAACAGTTTCTCCCCCCAAGCTATCAGACTCCTCAATACCCGAAGCCTGGACTGACACCTTACTGCCCTATTGTCCTGTTTATTATTTATTGTAATGCCTGCACTGTTTTTGTGCACTTTACACAGTCCTGTGTAGGTCTGTAGTCTAGTGTAGCTTTCTCTGTGTTGTTTTTTTTTACGTAGTTCGGTCTAGTTTTTATACTGTGTCATGTAACAACATGGTCCTGAAAAACATTGTCTCATTTTTACTATGCATTGTACCAGCAATTATGGTCGAAATGACAATAGAAGTGACTTGACTTGACTTGACTTGAACTGTGGCCTCAACTCTACGTTCACCAACAGTTCCACAGTTCACCCTCCCTCAGACCAGAACTGCAGGCACCAACCTGTCCATAGTGAAAACAAAAGTCAACACCGAATAAACAGCTCAAACCATACTGATAAATAAACACTCAGCGTGCTGCGCAGGGAAATAAACCAATAATGTTGTATATCCTTTGTGGCTCTGTTCCATATTACACTGGCTGTCCTCATAACGTTTGCCCCTCAAGTCCCTACAGCTGGTGGGAAGGCTGCGATCTTTGAGAGGGCAAAACTGTAGGTGGCTTTAAAAGATGGCCTTGAGGAAAACTGAGCCTAGAAGCTTGTTGGTACTGGCAACAGCAAGTTGGCTTGGCTAGTTGATCAGCAGGGCTGCATCTGGAAAACTGTCACTCATTTTGTCCTTGCCCTCTTGTCCCGAAGATCATTCAGATCCCGTGGCTTACTCGAATTCAGACAATTCTCCCAAATACTGGCAGTGCTGAAACGTGGTTCAGATTGGACATTGAGCAACACGTGTGTGTGTGGGCCAGGCTGCAGAAGGTGAAAGAAATAAAGCAGGGAGAGATGTGAGTGGTTGAGTCAGTGATGCATACTTGTACCATCTGTAACTTGTAAGTCAAAGGAGATAGAGGGATGAGGGCAAGGGGCAAATTGAGTGGACTATCTGCCTCGTGGGAAAGGTGTCATACAAAAGGTTGCGATATAAAGTAATGGATAATGGGGAAATGTGTGGCAGATGGGCTTAATGTAGACAGGCATGGTGGTGATAGCAGACAATCATTTCTGTGCTATATGTCTCTATGATCCTGTAATGTATCAAAAATAGGATTCAAAACTAGTTTGCACATAATGATTGAAGGGACTTATCTGAGCTGGAAGTCTGTCATTAGTAGTGTTCCACAGGGATGTGTGCTGGGACCTCTGCTGTTTGCAATGTTTATAAATGACCTGGATGAAAGTGTAGATGGGTGGGTTAGTAAGTTTGTGGCTGATTGGTGGAGTTGTGGACAGTGTAGAAGACTGGAAAAGAATATAGCAGGATATAGATCAGTTATAGATATGGGCAGAAAAGTGGCAGATGGAGTTTAACCTGGATAAATGTGAGGTGTTGCACCTGGGTTAGGCAAATGCAAGGAGGCAGTTCACTGTTAAGGGCAAGATTCTTAACAGTATTGCTGAGCAGAGAGATCTCGAAAACCAAGTTCATAGTTCCTTTAAAGTGGCTACACATGTCGATAAGGTGGTTAAGAAGGCTTATGAAATGCTTGCTTTTATTAGTCAAGGCAGTGAGTTCAAAAGTCAAGACGTTATGTTGCAACTTTACAGAACTCTGGTTAGGCCATATCTGGAGTATTGTGTATAGTCTGGTTGCCCCATATAGGAAGGACGTTGAGGCTTTGTAGAGGATGCGGAAGAGGTTTACCAGGACACTCCCTGGTTTAGAGGGCATGCAACATCATGAGAAACTGGATAAACTTGGATTGTTGTCTCCAGTGCGGCAGAGGCTGACCTGGGGAAAGTTTACAAGATCATGAGAGGCATAAATAGAGCAAACAGGGAATATCTGTTTCCCGGGGTTGAAATGTCTAATAATAGAGGGCATGCGTTGAAAGTGGGAGGGACAAGTATTTTACTCAGAGAGTGCTGGATGCCTAGAATGCATTGCCTGGTCTGGTGTTAGAGGGAAATACATTACAGATTTTTAATCTGTAGGCACATGGATATAAGGAAAATAGAGGGATATGGATATTGTGTATGTAGGAGGAATTAGTGTTTGGGTGTTTCTGATTTGCTTTTTAACTGGTTCAGTACAACATTGTGGGCTGAATGGCCCTAATGTTCTATGTTTTTTGTAATCCAAAACACATGGAAAGGCATCAGACTCACAGCGTAATATACTGCAACTCGATGAGGTATTTCACCTGTGAATGGTTCAGCAGAGGAGCCATTAAGTTAATGAGATTCATCTGGGCAAATCCCAGGATCCCAGCTGGAAGAGTGACAGCAGCCATGTCTCCAACTGGGAGATCGATCATTTGGAAATGGCTTTAACTGGGAAAGTGTTGGCAGGTTGTAACGGTGGCTTTCCTCGGAGGCTCAGAGCTAGTTACATCAAACCGAGTGTAAAAACATTGAGCTCATCTGGGAGAGACGCCACAATGTTGGCAGCACCACAGCATTTGGCTTTGAAGTCTGTGATAGTATGCACAAGTCACCACAAGTCACGTGTGCTATTCGTTATTCCAAGGAGATGACTTCTTCCCTGTAGGCCACTTCGTTATTGTTTGAGATTGGGCCAATCAATGTAGTGTCGTCGGCAAATATAATTAACAGATTGGAGTGGCGATACAATCATGGATATACAGGGAGTGAAGGAGGGGACTCAGTACACAGCCCTGAGGGGCTCCTGTATTGAGAGTCAGAGGGTTGGAGGTGAGGGAGCCCACTCTTGCAACCTGCTAGCTATCTGACAGGATGTCCAGAATCCAGTTGCACAAGGCAGGGTGAAGGCTGAGGTCTCTGAGCTTCTTGTCAAGCCTGGATGGAACTATGGTGTTGAATGCTGAACTGTAGTCCAAGAACAGCATTCACACATAAGCATCCTTCTTCTCCAGATGTGTAAGAACGGTATGTAGAGTTGTGGCTATTGTGTCACCTGTCGATCGGTTATCTTGGTAGGTGAATTGTAGGCGGTCCAGTTTGGGCGGTAGCGTACTGCAGATGTAGTCCTTGACCAGCCTCGCAAAGCATTTGCTTATTATTGAGGTGAGTGTGACAGGACCCCAGTCATTCAGATATGTTACCTTGGTCTTTTTTGGAATAGTGACAATGGTGGATAACTTGAAGCAGGAGGGCACTCTACATTGGGAGAGGGAGAGATTAAAATTGTCAGTAAACATACCTGCCAATTGTGCTGCACACATCCTGAGTACTTGCCCTGGGATGGCATCCGGTCCCACAGCCTTGCGACTGTCCACTTGTTGGAAAACATCTGTGCACCTCAGCCTCAGAGATAACCAAGTTGCAGGTTGTAACGGTGGCTTTCCTCGGAGGCTCAGAGCTAGTTACATCAAACCGAGTGTAAAAACATTGAGCTCATCTGGGAGAGACGCCACAATGTTGGCAGCACCACAGCATTTGGCTTTGAAGTCTGTGATAGTATGCACAAGTCACCGCAAGTCACGTGTGCTATTCGTTATGAATCTTGACTCAATATTGTCTCTATATTGTTGTTTCGCAGCCTTGATAGCTTTGTGCAGATCATAGTTGCTTTTCTTGAGCTCTAGTTGATCACCAGCGATGTAAGCTCAAAGTCGCGCTGTAAGTGCTGGTCACACCGAACTATTGATCCAGGGTTTCTGGTTCAGGAAGCCCCTGACCAACTTCTGGGGGAAAACATTGTCGATGCACTTCCAGATGAAGCATGTGACTCCGTCAGTGAACCTGGAGACATCCTCATCATGGAAGACATGCGGATGATATGAAGATAGGCGGAGGGGCAGGTAGTGTTGAGGAAGCAGGGAGTTTGCAGAAGGATTTAGACAGATTGGGAGAATGGGCAAAGAAGTGGCAGATGGATTACAGTGTCAGGAAGTTAATGGTCATGCACTTCGGTAAAAGGAACAAATTCTCTAAATGGCCAGAAACTTCAAGAATCCAAAGTACAAAGCGACTTAGGAACACTCGTGCAGGATTCCCTAAAGGATAACATACAGGTTGAGTCAGTGGTGAGGAAGACAAACACAATGTTTGAGAGGACAAGAATATAAAAGCAAGAATGTAATTCTGATGCTTTATAAGGCACTGGTGAGGCCTCACTTGAAATACCGTGAGCAGATTTGGGTCCCTTATCTAAGAAATGATGTGCTGACATTGAAGAGGTTTTAGTGAATGTTCACGAGAATGATCCCAGAAGTGATAGGGTTATCATATATGGAGTGCTTGATGACTCTAGGCCAGTACTCGCTGAAATTTAAAAAAAATGAGGGGGGATTTCATTGAAACCCATTGAATGTTGAAAAACCTTGGTGGAGTGGATGTTTCTTATAATGGGGGATTCTAGGACCAGAGGGCACAGCCTCAGAATAGAGGGTTGTCCATTTAGAACAGGAATGATGATGAATTTTCTTAGCCAGAAAGCAGTGAATCTGTGGAATTCTTTGCCACAGGCGACTGTGGAGGCCAGGTCATTGGATGTATTTAAGGCCAAGGTTGATGCATTCTTGATTAGTTGGGATGTGAACGGTGATAGGGAGAAGACAGGAAAATAGGTTGAGAGGGAAAATGGGTAGCCATGATGAAATGGTGTGCATTCAATGGGCTGAATGGCCTGATTCTGCTCCAATGGGCTTATGGTCTAATAGCTGAAGGATTGGTCGCTATGCCAAATCAATGATATGCATCCCCTGCAGTCAGTGAAGGCAGAGGTTCTCTTGATTCCTGGGATAATGAGCTTGTCATATCAAGAGAGAAATACAGAGTACGAAAGTCAGTTGAGCAGCTCTGGCCCTAGACAAGAGGCACCACAGAACTGAGTTCTGGAGTTAATTTCTCCAGTGAGCATCCAGAGATCAATGTTCACAGGCAATTCAGCAAAGGACAAGAGGGCAAATATTGCACAGTGATTTTATATTCATACAGAATGGAACAGTCTATTGAGTCTGCACCAGCAATCAAGTACTCACGTACAGTACCCAGTGCTAGTACCATTTTTAAAAATTCTACCACATTCCCATCAATATGCTCCCAGATTTTCCCACTCACCCACGCACCACATACCGAATGATGTGTAGTGACTGCATTCTTTCCCGAAAAGATCTTCGAAGCAAATTTAATACTATTTTGAAATCAGGGAAGCGCGAAGGAGTGGAACTGATCAGACAATTTTTCTGGAGCTAGTGTCATCCAAATGTCACATTTTTCTATTAATGTCAGTTCTATTGATACGGCTGTTAGTAACCTATATGCAGTGTCATTCCAGAAAAAGGAGTATCAGTGACAACTACATACCATGTTGGAAGTCTGTCTATCTTTACAAATGTTAATGAACTGTGTTCAATTCTTAAGATGTAATAAGAAACCATGACGAAATTGAAAAACAACTGACTTGCTCGTAGAAGCAGCTTGTACTTTGCTGTGTAATTGCAGGGCTTTTTGTATTTATTTTAGCTATTTTATTTTTCTCGTGTGAAAAGCAAGTGAAGGACTCTCAAAATCAAGCAGGCCCTGTACTCCAGGCACAGCACCTTATGAAATGTGCAGCAAACTGTAGCCAAGAACTTACTGTACCTTCAAAACTAAATTCAATTGCTTTCAGTCAGTTCCACAATGCTGCCAAGTTCCATTAATAAAGTTCAGAGGAATTATCAAGTCAGGTGGTCCAAATCCCGGATTTAATATGCCCCTATTCCTCCTCAGTCCCTTCCAAAAGTAATTCATTCCAGCACATCGAAACAAAGAGATACAAATGCTGGTTGTGTTTACCAGCAAACCGTTTTGTAATGTTAAAGGATCTAAAATGGCACTGCAATTTGGAGTAAAATTCAAGTTTTCCATGGTGCTTTGAAGCACTGAAATTTACAAATCGATGCTTGAATGTTTCCAGTGTGATTTGGCCTCGGAGCAGGTGACAGGTAAGGTAGATTTGAGACCATTCCTGGTTTGTCACAACTGTTGTCAAGATATTGTAGATAACAATTAGTCATTGTAAACTGGAGAGGAAGTATTTTTAGACAAAAACTATGCTTACTCTCTTTAATACCCACAATAGATTTGTGTGAGGACAAATGCTCTTTAGGAACTTAAATTCCAATTTTATCCCCTAGCCTCCTGAACATATTGACTACGTCATGCAATCTGCTTCTGCTGTAGCCAGCACCAGGAAAACCACCTGCTTCAACTTGTTTCCCACACTACTCGTCCATGTGACCATATAGCATTACTCCGCTCGAATCTTCCTTCCTCTGTAGAAAGACATTGTACCTTATGCTTGCCGTCACAGGGCGAGGTGGGTGGCGGATCGAAAGCCCATATGAATATGCCTATAGGAACACAGAGGGATGACCATAGTTATCAAGTGGTACCCTGCAGTGAACAGCAATATCAGATCAGGGAGTTGTAATCGGGATTTTCCAGGTCTTCCTAGGGCTTTTGCAGCTGACCTAGACGATGAGTGTTGCAGTTTTTCTGAACTTGCATCTTATTCTGGAAATTAAACCCAAATGGACAGTAAGAACACATACAAATTAAACAGCTGCTATTATAAACCTTAGCAGGATCCTTGACAACCCTCATCTTTGAATTGTGTTATTCCAGATTTGTGCAAGGGGATTAAAGCAAGAACATTCATCAACAATGTCATACAAAGGAAAGAAGAAAGGAAAACTGTTATAATGTTGGAAGCATGGTAGCTAATTTACATATAACACATTCTTACAATAAGTTACAGAACAGATCTTAATTCAGTTGTGTCAACTTCAAGTAATTTGCTCCCCCTCTGCACCTATTTTCTCTCCTCCTGATCTACTCAGTTACTCCAACAAGCACCCTAACTCCAGAACCTTCATTACAATTTTTTGTCCCCTCCTTCATCCATTCCATCTACCTGTCACTCATCCACCGACCCCACAGGGTCCCTCCCCTTACTGTTCCTAATACCCCACCCTAACTCCTTATTTGGTTCATGCTCCACCTTCCTTTCCTTTCATCATCTGCCGTCCTTTGCTACCTCCACATATCACCTCCCAGCTTTCATCACTCTTCTCTCCTCCACCTACCTCCTCACTTGGATCCACCCATCAATTGCCAGCTCATGCTTCAGCCCGCCTGCCACCTCTTTAAGCTGGCTATCTCCCCTCTATCTTTCAGTCCAGATGAAGTTTGTCGATCTTCATTTCCCTCCACAGATGTTGTTGGGCTCACTAATTCCCTCCACAGCTTGTTTCTTTGCTCCAGATTCCAGTATCTGTGGTCTCCTTTTTCTCTTGTGTCACATAATATGGGATGCAGTAAGATAGCAGCAATTGAATGGGTTGCTTATTCATCATAATCGGGAGAAACAGAGTCTATGGAGAGGATGGTACACTGACCACTTGAACAGGCATCTCATTCATTTTGGAATGAGAGATTCCTTCTGCTGTGGTTAAGCAGGTCTCCTCTACTCATTGTACAGTCAGGTTTTTTAATATTGTAACATTGTTGTTGTCACCTTCATGGGTTTTACATATATAGCCATAAGGGTCCTGATGTTTTCAAAAATTATATTTTTGTAGCACGTCACTGCACAGTTCAACATTGTGCCTAGATATGTTGCTGTTCCAAGGAAGGACTACATTACTGGTTTAAAATTAATCACTCACTATGGTGGAACTATATGGCTAAAAATTGGAGCTATTGGGATAAAATAGTTGTGTTTATTCCGATGAGTAAAACCTTCAGATGCATGGAAGAGAGCCCCTTTCAGTTCATGAAAATTACTACATCATAGCCAGTGTGTGATCGTGATATAATCACCCCTCCAAGCTAGGAAGAGGTTAACAACAGATTAGAAACAATTCTGTCTGCTGATTCCTTTTCAATGACTCCCGCTATAAATTGTGGAAATCGAGTGGGATAAGATGGTGGATGAACGTGACCTTTGCACGATCAGAGGGAACACCCCTATTCACAAGAGTCCCTCTGCACCCCTTCCCTCTATCCACCTGCTGATGCTCATTCTCAAGGCCCATCCATCATGACGGAGGGTGAATGATGCACACAAGACCATGGTCAACAACTTCATTGGAAGAAAGAAAAATAAGACAGGGAGGAAACTGATGAAAACAAAAGAGAAGCAGTGATCTCTGGCACTGTAACTCAATAGGTAATTATGGAAAGACGAGCTTCCTGTAGGAATGTAGATCTTGTTTTCACCACCACGCATTCAACAGGTGCTAGTTAGGTGACAAACATGCTGACATGGCTTCAGGTTTGAGCCTACACGGGTTACATGGGCTGTAATTAGATGGGGAGCTGTCAGTTTTCCTCCATTTTCCAACCAATAATCAGTGAAAAACTAATTGTATTCTTTGCAATGGAAGCTTCCCCCCCCCCCCCCCCCCGGACAAAATACAGAAAATATATCCTTGTTTAGCATTGAAGCAGCACAACTCTAGTTAAATGCAGAGACAAACCAAAACATTCATTAAGCCCTGCTATGAATAACTAACTCTCAGCAGACATCAGGTTAGTTACCCTGCTCTTAAAAATTCTTAGAAATAAGCGTCAGCTGACTTTCCCTGCCACCACTTCTGGTCTCCCTACAGTCACTTACGCAACTCCAAGGCACATTCCCTCATTTCATTTTACATTACTGGCCCTAGTGAGCAATCACCAAAGCTAGCAGGGGATCTGCCTGGTGAAATACAGGAATGTGACCTATGACATCCATGCATACTACCTCATCCAGATTTGCTGAAGACCAGTATCTTGAGAATACCAGCTCTTGCTTTGAAGACTAGGCTTTTCCTGGAATTTTGATTTAATTATCCCATTTTTGTTTTAGCTTTTAACAACAGCTGCATAAACAGAAAGGCAAAAAAAAGTGAGTATTTCTTTTCCCATATTTTCCCCCAACAATTTAGCCACTGCTTTTCTCTGTCATGGGTTGTGTGGTTTACATAAAAATTCTTCCCCCTGCCAACCCCAAACAACCACCCACCCTGCAAAAAGTATCTTCTTTAATTAATTATGCAAACATGCTGACTAAAGCAATTATTGTAAAAATTTCAAGGCAAAGACTTGTAAAGAGAGTTATGCTGCAGCAATTGTTTGTAAAGCATGGAAACAATAATCTCTTTTTAAGCACATGCTCTTGTCAGATTTCACAACTTACAATCTTGAGATTTCCAGCTGAACATGGAAATGAGAAACCATCGATTCATGAAGCAGTCAACATTACTTAGCACACAAAACTTCCTTTTCATTTCTTGACCTGACAACATTATAACCCTGATGCTTCTTAGGGGTGCATTTTGGGGTTTACTTTATGAGGTGAATCAAACATCCTAATGGAATATTTACATCTGCATTTCTCGTTAATGTTAAGACTGACGTCCACCAGATCTGGGCATTTTCGGCAAGCCTTGTGTGTTGTTAGCAAAAATGCTATGTTTTCATTTAATCTTCACAGATTATTCACTAGGACTGCAGGGAATTTGTGGCAAATCAACTCTATACTGGCAGATCAGGTGAAGTTTCTATCTTATGATTTATTCACTAACTGTTAAAATGCTGCTAGGAAGCTCACCATAATGTGTAAACTTCACCGATTTCTCTGATAGACACTATGAGTTGCTCCTGGTAATATTTTTATGACAACCAACGTGACTGAAGGTACAGACTGACCCTGCCACCACTTCCGGTCTCCCCAGAGTTATTTGCCCAGCAATTGAATACTGGTAAAAGTGTTCTGATTGAGTAGGATAAGGAACACATTTCCCCAGAATTGATAAGTAAACGGAATAAACTTCTCTTTTGATTGAAAGGTAAGATCTTCAATTGATTGTTGGCTTGTGCTTGTGTTCATCTAACTCCTTTCAACTATTCTCTATCAATGGCTCATGATAAGCTGTGCAACTCCCAATTTATGTCACCTTTACATCAGAGGAGACCCTGCACTGCTCAGGGTTAACCATGAATGTTGTGTCCTAGCTGTCAGAGCTTTGAGATCAGAGTTGTCCTTCTCCTAGATGAGCTGCCAACCACAGCTGGCAAGGCCCATCTGCCTGAAGTAACTGGTTTAAAGGTGCCAGTAACCCACATTTGCCTCTTCTCCTGTCAGCAGAAACAGTTCTGCCAGGCTTAGTAGCTAAGCCACACATGAAGGCCAGGAGCTGGAATTGGTTGTCAGAGGCTATTTGAGGCTCATGCCTTTGACAATATTTAATAGGTCGTGGGAACTTAAGCCCACTATCCCCCGCGGCGCTTAATGTTAACTTAATTTCTCTTCCCAGTTCTGATGAAGGGTCCTGGACATGAAACACAACTCTATTTCTCTTTCCACAGTTGTTGCCTGAGCTGCAGAGTGCTTCCATCAATTTCTCTCATTATTTCTGGGCTGTAGCATCTGCAAATCATTTTGCTCGCAGTCTTTTTGACAGAGGTATCCAGTTCGGTCCAAACTTCTCACTTTATGCCCCTGCAAGTTACGTTTTCTTTGGTGGTAGTGCTTCTGCGCTTGACATTCTGCTGGAAATAATAAGTGAATAACGTACAAGTATGGACGACAGCTCTTAGACCAGTTATATCTTGAAATGACATTGAGGTCACAGCGGTGTATGATCTACTTTATGAACTTAACATTTTCACTGTTGTGTTCATCGTTCTTACAAAGAAATAAGTAAACCAAAGTTTTATAAGTAAATCTTTTGGAAATAGTCAATTGGTTAGCTAGTTTTATTAAAAAATAGAAAGCGAAAGCCCCAACCAGATCCTTATCTAGTAACACCATGTTCTGCCTACTTTGAACAGACTGGGTCCAAAATGTTTCATCAATGTCCTATTGACATGTTTTGTAATGCTAGATCAATGCGAATAAAATAATCTTCCTAGAATCATCATTTTTGTTTAGCTTATCTCTAACGAGAAAATAGTTAATCATTCTTAAAATTATGTAGGGATTTTAGCTGTGCTAAGAATGAAAATTACCCTGGGAATACAGATGTATGGACAATTTGTTCTTCCTTGGGAAAAGAACTTTACAGCCCAACATTTGCTTTTAATCAGTACCATCACAGAACTATTTTTAAAAAATTATCATTTTATACATAAATGCATCTGTAGCATAAGAGATGCTAAACCAGGCTGCTCAATGAAACACCATCCCCTCCCTCAAATACCAGTGGTTTACTACTATTTCAGCCAGGAAGGGCAACAGTAAATATTAAAGTTTTCTGTTTCATTCTACAGATGACATAATTCCTTTCTCCACCACACAGGGTGACATGTAGCCAAAAGTGTGACTGGATCTTTGAACCAGAGTAGCCCCTCTTATGTAATATGAGAGAGAAGACGTATCAAGATACATCATTGGACCCATTGAAAGGCATGTTAACTTAGAGAAGACAGTGGAGTTGGGGTTGGTTCGAGGATATTTAAGTGCAGGGAGTAGGATTAGGAATGATAAAAATGCAAAATGCCAATTCTAATCCATTGATCCTTGACTTCAGCTGGAAACCATTCAGGATCCATAACGTGCTTTGTGGATCACTGTCTTATCACTCGATAGCATTATTTCAACCTGCTTTCAAAATTTGCATCTATGGGTTTTCCCAGGTAGCAGTGAGAGAGTAAGAGTAATTGCTGGGTGACAATAATTATCTCATAAAAAGGTGACGTAGGATTGGAAAATGTAGAATCGTGGGTAGAGTTAAGAAACTGCAAGAGTAAAACTTTTGGGAGTTATATATAGGCCTCTGGACAGTAGCCAGGATGTGGGATACGAATTACAATGAGAGATAGAAAAGGCGTGTAAAAAGAGTAATGTTGCAATAGTCACAGGGGATTTCAATATGCTGGTAGTTTGGGAAAATCAGGTTGGTGCTGAACCTCAGGAGAAGGAATTTGTGGAATGCCTATGAGATGGTTTTTTCGAACAACTTGTGATTGAGCCCATTCGAAAAAAGTCAATTTTGGATTGGGTGCTGTGTAATAAATCAGATTTGCTTTGGGAGCACAAGAATACTTTGGAGGCTATGATTATAACATGGTAGAATTCACCCTGCAGGTCGAGAAGAAGAAGCTAAGATCAGATGCACCACTATGATAGTGAAGTAAAGAGAATTACAGAGTCATGAGGGAGGAGTTGGCCAAAGTTGATTAGAAAGGACACTAGCAGAGACGATGGCAGAACAGTATTGATTGGAGTTTCTGGGATCAACTCAGAAGCCACAGGATAGGAAAATCCCAAAAAGGTATTCTAAGGGGATACTTCTTTGGGAAGTATTCTAAGGCAACTATGGGTGAGGAGGGAAGGATTGGGAAGCTTTTAAAAAAGCAACAGAAGACAACTGAAAAAGCAATAAGGCCTTAAAAGGTGAAATATTAACGCAAGCTTCCCAATAATATAAAAGAGAATATCAAAAGTTTTTTCAGATATGCTGTATTAAGAGTAAAAGAAAGCTGAGAGTAGATATCAGATGGAAAATGACACAGAAGAGGTAGTAGTGGGGGACAAAGAGATGGTGGAATAACTTAATAAGGATTTTGCATTAGTCCTCACTGTGGAAGATACCAGCAGTATGCCATAAATTCAAGAGTATCAGGAGACAGAAGTGAGTGTAGTTGCTATTACTAAGGAGAAAGCGCTTGGGAAGCTGAAAGGTTTGAAGATACATAAAGCACCTGGATGAGGCTACACCCGAGGATTCTGAAAGAGGTAGCTGAAGAGATTGTGGAGGCATTAGTAATAACCTTTCCGGAATCACAGGATTCTGAAATAGTTCCAGAGGATTGGAATATTGCAAATGTCTCTCTGCTCTTTAAGAGGGAATGGAAGCAAAAAACAGGAAGTTTAGGCCAGTTAGCCTGACTTTAATAGTTGGAAAGATGTTGGAGTACATTATTAAGGATGAGGTTTCAGGGTATTTGCAGGCACATGATAAAATAGGCCAAAGTCAGCATTGTTTCCTTAAGAGGAAATCTTGCCAGACAAATCTGTGGGGACTTTTTAAGAAAATAACAGATAGTATAGACAAAGGAGAGTCAGTGGATGTTTTTTACTGGGATTTTCAGAAGGCCTTTGACAAGGTGCCAGACATGAGGCTGCAAAACAAGATAAGAGCCTGTGGTATTACAGGAAAGATACCGACATGGATAAAAAAACTGGCTGACTGGCGGGAGGCAAAGAGTGCGAATAAAGGGGCCTTTTCTCGTTGGCTGCTGGTGACTAGTGGTGTTCCACAGGGAGTGTATTGGGACCGGTTCTTTTCACAATATATTTCAATGATTTGGATAATGGAATTGATGGCTTTGTGGACAAGTTTGCGGATAATCGAAAAATAGGTGGAGGGGCAAGTAGTTCTGAGAAAGTAGGGAGTCTGCAGAAGAACTTAGACAGGTTGGGGAATAGGCAAATAAGTGGCAGATGGAATATAATACAGTTATGCACTTTGAAGGAAGGAATAAAGGCCTGGATTATTTTCTAAATGGGGAGAAAATTTTAAAAAGTCAGAGATGCTGATTGACTTGGAAGCCCTCTCCCAGGATTTCCTACTGGCTAGTTTGCAGGTTGAGTCGGTGGTAAAGAAGGCAAAAGCAATGTCAGCATTGTTTGAAGAGGACTAGAATACAAAAAGAAGGATGTGATGATGAGCATTTGTAAGGCATTGATCAGTCTGCACTTGGAGTATTGTGCACAGCTTTGGAGTCCTTATCTAAGAAAAGATTGGAAAGGGTCAATAGGAGGCTCATAAACATGAACCCATGAATGAAAGGGCTAACATATGGGGAGTGTTTATAGCTCTGAGCCTGTACTCATTGGAGTTTAGAAGAATGGGTAGTCTATTTGCAATCTATTGAATATTGAAAGGTCTGGATAAAGTGGATGTGCAGAGGATGGTTCCCATAGTTGGGGAGTCTAGCATTAGAGGGCACAGCCTTGGAACTGAGGGATTTCCATTTGGAACAGAAATGAGGTAAAATGTCTTTAGCCAGAGGGTGGTGAACCTGTGGAATTCATTGCCACAGATGGCTGTGCAGGGCAAGTTGTTGAGTATACTTAAGGCTGAGGTTGAAAGGTTCTTGATTAATCAGTGAGGGAAAGGCTATGGGGAGATGGCAGGAGAATGGGGTTGAGAGGTTTAATAATAATTCAGCCACGATAGAATGGTGGAACAGGCTCAAAGGGGCTGAATGGCCTAATTATGCTCCTATGTCTTATGCTCTTATAAGAATTAATTGGAGGGTATGGTTCAGGTGCAGGTCAATGGGATTCAGGAGAATAATAGTTCAGCACAGAATAGATGGGCCAAAGGGCTTGTTTCTGTTCTGCAGTGCTCTATTACTCTATGATGCTTATTGATGGATTAACTTCCATGCTACACAGATTGGAGCTTGTGTGTAGAGAAGCATGGCCACCAACTACACTGTTCTACAGGTGCACATAGGAGAGGGAGAAAGGCACAATACTGCCTATGCACACTGCACACATCATGCACATCCATAAAATAATTACTGGGACAAGGAGGCTGAGTATCCTTTGTTATGCTTCAATGGCAGAATTGAGAAGCACAGGTAATCACATCAAGCAGAACACGCTGCTAAAAGGGCTTGTGGGCCCACATCATCAGTTCCTCTCACAATCACCATTAGCTGAGGAAGTCCTCACCCCAGTCCCCTTTGGCTCTGTGTGATCTCATCAAAAGTCACTCATACAATAGGTCTGCCAGTTATACAGAAAGAGTAAGGCACCAGCACAGATGCCTTGGATAATTTATAGAAACAACAGAAATAGCTACGGATGATGGCCATTGAAAGCCCTCCCACTTACTCCGCCTTTCACCAAGCTGAGATTTTACTAAAGTATCACTTTTTCATATTCATCATATACTTGTTGATTCTCTTAATATCTAAAAATCTGTTCTTCTGTGGCTTGAATCGGTGAATGAGTCTTCACGACTCATCAAAGGTTCACTCTGCTGTGGGTGAAGAAATTCCTCTCTTTTCTTTCCTGACCTCTGGTTCTGAGACTTCAAACCCCTGGTTTTAGACACCACACCCAACGTCAAACCAAGAAGGAAATTTGTTTTACATTTCAATGTGATCACCTCTCATTCTTCTGAATCCTAACGAATATAGGCCCAATCTGTATATCCTGAAGACAATCCCTCCAATCATAAAACAAGGATGTAACATTGAGGCTTTATAAAGCACTGGTGAGACCCCACTTGGAGTATTGTGAGCAGTTCTGTGCCTCTTGTCTTAGAAGGGATGTGCTGACATTGGAGTGTGTTCAAAGGAGGCTCACAAAAATGATTCAGGATTGAAAGGAATGCCATATGAGGAGTGTTTGATGGCTCTGGGCGTCTACTCACTGAAATTCAGAAGAATGAGGGGTGACCTCATTGTAACCTACTGAATGTTGAAAGGCCTCTATAGAGTGGATGTCGGGAGGATGTCCCCTATGATGGGAGAGTCTAGGACCAGAGAACACAACCTCAGAATAGAGGCGCGTCCTTTTAGAACAGAGATGAGGAGGAATTTCTTCAGCCAGAGAGTGGTGAATCTATGGAATTCATTGCCACAGGCAGCTGTGGAGGCCGTGACATTGGGTATATTTAAGGCAGAGGTTGATAGATTCTTGGTTAGTCAGGGTATGAAGGGATACGGGGAGAAGGCAGGAGATTGGGGCTGTGAGGGAAAATAGATCAGCCATGATGAAATGGTGGAGAAAACTCAATGGACCAAATGACCTAATTCTGCTCTAATATCTTATAAAACATTTATGGATCTTCTCTACACTCCTCCTATCACAAGTAAGTCCTTCCTTAGGTAATATTCCAGATGTGCCATCACCAGAGTTTCATGTAATATGTCTTTACCGTTGTACTCAGAGTAGGATGATGAGGAAGGGTTAGAAGTCATTATATCCCAATTAGATCATTTACCACATTAAGCATACTCCACAGTTTGATAATATCATGCAGCAACTTTGTTCCAACTCTATTTATTCCATCCTTCATAAAAGTTTATGTTAATAAATCTAGTAATCTGTTTTAGAATTCACAATTGATACATCATGACAGTACTTGCAGAAGAATTTCAACTTCCAACCACTTTTTGTATGCAACATTGTTAATATTTTTACTCCTAAGAAGGATTTAACAAACTTTTAATCTTAGATATCCCAATCATCTGGAATAGTTCCTTTCTGTCAGCACTGCCACCTCCTCCACAAAACATTCTCTCCGGGATGAAACACATCTTTCCTAAGGTGTGGTAGCACTGCATTCCAGCCGCGGTCCAAACAGGGATTTTCATAGGTAATTTTCTGTTATGTTTTGTAACTTTAAACTAATTCAAAGGAAGACACGGGAGTCCGAAATGTGAGTCTATCTTCGTGTTTACTTTAAGCAAGGAGCACACGTGTCAATGGCAATGTGATGAAGTATGTAATTCACGTATTTATACATATTGAAGCAAGCAAAAATGCTTAATCAGGCAATATATTTACAAGATTACAGAAATAATACTGAAATAATATATACACAACACTTTTAACATCTTGTACCCTGGCCCAGTTTAAAGGCAAATATTCAGCTCTTCCAGGTTGTCACATTGTTGCTCAGGATGTCAGGGATGTCTTTTAATAATGCAAGCTTGTCCTTACTTTCTGTTGGACACAGAAGGAGGACATTCAGCCTATGCCTGCTTGCAGAGCAATCCCATTCCCCCACTAGTTTGCCATGTAACGCATCCTCCCCCTTTCCCCATTAATTCTATTGTGTGAATGTTCGGGGCAACTTACTAAGACTAACCAACCTACCTTACACTTATCTTTGGCAGGGAACTGCAGCATCTTGAGGAAGCATACATGGTCACAGAGGAAAATGCACAGATTTCATGCAGACATGATGAAGTCGCTATTGCTGTAAGGTCACGAATCTGCCAACTGCATCAGGCAACGGTAAAAACCAGGTCGCAAACACAGGTGTTGAGTACCCTTCCATCTTCTCCAATGCCCTTGCAAACATCTTCCCATCAGTTCTATTCTTCCCATTTATCTCCAACATTTTAACAGGAAAACCTGCCATCCAGCACATTAGAATATAAGAAAAAGACACAGAATGTTGCATGACCTAACCAAACAAAACATTTTCTGATACAACTATTGTGTGTGTCACTACCACATATACATGTCCCGCCTGCAATAGAGCTTGTGGGTCCAGGATAGGACTGTATAGTCATCAAAGATCTCACCGTTAAAGGAATGGATGCCGTCACAGATTTCGATGGACAACCAAAGAGAGAGAAGAGAGAGATTGTGATATCTTCAAAACCATCCTCTTCCTGGGTTTCCAGAGTGGCATATCCTGTCCCAAAATCTAAGCTGCTGTTGGCTAAAATCCTATGGTCCTTGGTGCCTGAGGCTTGTGGATAAAATTGATGCACCATCAATAACTCACGCCGAGACTTAGGAAGTGAGATATCGGCTTTTATTGACTGAAGAACAACACTACATCCTGGGGAAATGAGGGAGAGCAGCAGGCCACAGTCGCCTTTATACAGGGGTCTGTGGGAGGAGCCACAGGGGTAGTCAGCAGGGTCTTGGGAGGAGCCACAGGAGCAGTCAGACAGGTATATCTAGTTCACCACAAAAAGATCTTTAATTCTAACTGAGGTGACAAACATAGTGGCATTGTTATCTGCAAGCAATGTGCAAAGCATACAAGATCTCACTTAAAGGATGTTCATTGGTGCAAGGTATTCTAGTCATGGAAGAGGACATCAGTGGCTGAAAAGGTGTAGAGGAGTTTCACCAGGATGTTTCCTGGATTGGAACATAGCGAAATACATGGAGGATATCACTGTGATGAAAACCTTCACCGCACATGGTTATAAAAAGCCATGGGTGACAACAGAGGTGCGTTCACTACTGAAGGCCCGTGACACAGCCTACAGATTGGGGGACAGGAGTGAGCTTCGCTCAGCCAGGACTGCGCTTTCACTAGGGATCAGGAAAGCGAAAAGGGCCTACGCGGGCAAAATACATGGACACTTCTGTGACACAGGTGACACCAGACGGATGTGGCAGGGAATTAAAGCTCTGACAGACTACAAGATCTGGCAGAAAACTGATGACAGCAATGCCTCTCTTCCTAACAGGCTTAACAAATTCTTTGCATGCTTCGAAGCATCAAACACTACAGCAAGGGGGAGAGCCAGTCCCTTACCATCTGACCAGCCGGCTCCAATCATTGATTCAGAGCAAACACGGAGGACCCTTGCCAGGGTTAACCCACGAAAAGCAGGAGGTCCGAACAACATCCCTGGACATGTGCTCAAGGAATGTGCTGATGTATTAGCAGATGTCCTGGCCGACATTTTCAACATCTCCCCTAGTCAAGCCATTGTCCCCAGATGCTTCAAAACCTCCACAATCATCCCTGTAGCAAAGAAATCAGTTGTAGCCTGTCTGAATGATTACCGTCCCGTTGCCCTGACCCACATAGTGATGAAATGTTTTGAATGGCTTGTCAAGCCTCATATCACAGCCAGCCTCCCCTCATCGCTGGATCCTCTACAGTTTGCTTATCGTCCAAATCGCTCTACAGAGGACGCAATATCCACCACACTGCACAGTTCTCTCTCACTTGGACAACAAAGACTCTTATGCCAGAATCCTGTACATTGATTTCAGTTCAACGTTCAATACCATCATCCCGCCGAGACTAGTGGAGAAACTGTCGTTGCTTGGCCTTAACACTGCCATGTGTCACTGGATTCTGGATTTCTTGACAGAGAGACCACAGTCAGTCCGTGTTGGCAGGAACATCTCTGACTCCATCACATTGAGCACTGGATCCCCACAAGGCTGTGTGCCTAGCCCATTGCTGTTTACACTGCTAACACATGACTGTGCAGCCAGATTCAAGGAGAACCTGATCATTAAATTTGCTGATGATACCACAGTGGTGGGGCACAACAGCAAAAATGATGAAACAATGTACAGGGAGGAGGTCAAGAGCTGGTGCAGTGACAACAACTTGATGCTTAATGTCACCAAAACCAAGGAGATGATCGTTGATTTCAGACGGTCTCAGCCTGAGCACACACCCCTCAGCATCAGCGGCTCCACAGTGGACAGAGTGGAAAACATCAAGTTCCTTGGGGTGCAGATCTCGGACAATCTCACCTGCTCCAGGAACACCACTGGGATTGTGAAACGAGCCCAGCAGAGATTGCACTTTTTGAGGAAGCTTAAACAAGCATCACTCCCCACTAACATCTTAACTACATTCTACAGAGGCGTGGATGAGAGTGTGCTGACCTTTTGCATCACAACCTGGTACTCCAGCTGCAGTGCTGCCGACAAAAAAGCCTTGCAGAGGGTGGTTAGGGGAGCAGAGAAGGTTATTGAGGTCTCCCTACCTTCTGTCCAAGATCTCTTTCAGAGTCGATGCATCCAGAAGACACGGTACATCATTAAAGACCCCTCACACTCTCTCCATGAACTGTTGGTTCTTCTGCCATCAGGTAAATGTTACAGGAGCATCAAAACTAAAACCACAAGGCTACTAAACAGCTTCCTCCCACAGGCAGTCAGACTGCTAAATAGCTGCTCTACCTGACTCTGCTTTGGACACTTTTAACTTGCACTGGACACTTATAACTTGATTTAACTGACATGTGGCTGTTGTGTTTTACTATTTATTGTTATGTTTATTATTAGTGTTGCATTTGTTATGTATCGATTGCACTGCTCCTGGGAAACGTTGTCTCATTCTGCCCTGCAGAGCTGATGTACGGTTAGAATGACAATAAGGTTTTTGAATCTTGAATCTTGAATCTTCACCCCATCTAGTTCATGCCAAAACCATTTAAACTGTCTACTCCCAATGACATGCACAAGCACCATAGCCCTCCATATCCCTACTAACCATGTACCTATCCAAACTTCCCTTAAATGTTTAAATCAAACTCGCTTGCACCACTTGCAGCTCAATCCACACTCTCATGACCCTCTGAGTGAAGAAGTTTCCCTCATGTTCCCCTTAAACTTCTCACCTTTCACCCTTAACCTATGACCTCTGGTTGTAGTTCCACCCAACTGCAGTGGAACAGGCCAGCTTATATTTATCCTATCTATAGCCCTCATAATTTTGTATACCTCTGTCAAATCTCCTCTCAGTCTTCTGTGTTCTAAAGAATTCAATGTTAACCTATTCAATTTTTCCTTCTAATTCAGGTCTTCCAGACCTGGCAACATCCTTGTAAATTTTCTCTGCATTCTTTCAAACTTGTTCACATCTTTCCTGTAGGTAGGTGACCAAAACTGCTCATGATACTCCAAATTAGGCCTCACCAACATCTCAGATTCAGATTCAGTTTATTGTCATTTAGAAACCACAAAAGCAATGCAGTTAAAAAATGAGACAACGTTCCTCCAGAATGATATCACAAAAGCATATGACAAAACAGACTACACCAGAAAATCCACATAACGTTTGGCAATCCCCAATCCAGAGTCCGGAGAGGCTGCTGCGTATTAATATCGTGCTACCATCTTAGCATGTTCCCCGGAAAGGAGCTCCAAATTCACCAGACAGAACAAGACCAAAAACTAAAGCTACAAAGACCTGCACAAAACCACATAGTTAAAACATATAGTTACAACAGTGCAAACAATAGCATAATTGATTTAAAAAAACAGACCATGGGCACAGTAAAAATAGTCCAAAGATGTTAAAGGACTATAAGTTCAAAAGAAATCACCACACAGTTTCCACAAGTCCCCAGGGTCCCGACAGACCCGCCATCCCACGCCGGCGGCAGAAGGGAATACCCCCGCTATGGACTTATAAAACTTCAACATAACATCCCATCTTCTGTACTCAATTTTCAAAGCAACACTCACTTGGAGTTAAGGAAGTTAGCTGAAATTATCGAATTCACTGAGTACTGCATAATGCCCGGATGCTAGATAGGTGTTGGCCCTCAAGTTTATATAAAGCATTATTAGAACAGTAAGGAGGCTGAAAGCAGAAAGGCCAGAGTATGAGTGAGGAATGGAATAAGGATGTCAGGGTGATTGGCAGTTAGGAGTGATCTTCATGGACTGAATACAGGTGCCCTTGCAAACGGTCACCCAATCTCCATTGGGTTTCTTCGGTGTAGGGATGACAAAATAGCAGGCATTGAAAGTAAGCTGCCTCGGCCCTGGCTTTAGATGAAGGCTCTCCTATCCCATGCTTGTGGAATAGTATCTGTCTTTCACAGCCACAGCAACTCATCAAGTGTCAGCAGCATGGAGAACTGTCTTGGTTTTGAAGGACTTTGGATGTGTGTGGATAGGAGGGAGGTTATTGTTGTTGCTTTGTTGCTTGGTGTGTTATGTGTTGTTCTACCAAGTATTGTGGGCATGCTACGTTGGCACCAAATTTGCCCCCAGCGCACACTCGGTGTGTATTGGTTGTTAATGCTTATGATGCTTTTCACTGTATGTTTCAATGTACACGTGATAAATAAACTTGAACCACAATTTCACCTATTATGCTCAATTTCAGACCTTCTCCAGGCTCATTTTTTGGATTCACCCTTTAAGTAATGAAGCAAAGATCATGTCATCTTGAGGTATTGCTGTTAACTGAGTGGAAGACCCAGCAGGTCAATGACGATAAGGTGCCTATGTTAAAAAGCCATAGGCAGATATGCTGAACCAACAGTACATCCAGTACTGTAAGGGAAACACCCTACTTGTAATATGCAGCAAAGTCATATCAGGCCATTTTATCCAGTCATATGCATGAATTAAATAAACAGTGTGACTTTGCAGATATCATGTGTAAAAAAAAAATCACTGTTAAGACACAACCAACCATTAATTATTACTGTTTTTTTTGTAGTATAAATGAAGGGAAATGAAATACATTGAAAACACAATTAACATGTTTTCTACAGTTCCTTGAAGGTAGATGGTCATGGGGGAAAATTGCTAAAAATATGAAGTACAAATCAGATTGACAGAGCAAATGTACTTATGAATGCAAACTTAAAGGCAAAGAATGATTCATCTTAAAAAAATGTCAATGCTTCTTCAAGTACATGTTTTTGAGCATGTTTGAGCAAACATAAGATGGTCCTAGTTAGATGTGTTAAACTCGCCATGACAGACAAGCCATGAACAATGTACAGGGCCTGTCATTTCATAATTTATAATTGTTTATACCTTTGGATTGGCTTTGTTCCAGGAAAGGCAGAGATATGTGGAAAACTATTGCAGAGCATGGGAAGGCAGTGAGGTAAATCTGGGTCAATTTGCTGTGGTGGTGGGATGGAGTTTGTAGGGGGAAACTACCCAAGGTTTAGGCAGAACATGAGATCAAAAAAAGGGCAGTGTGGGCTCAGGGACTTGAAGGATGGTTGCCAGATGGACGTGAGTCAGGAGACTGGTAGAAGATGTAGGCTTCGTTAGTCAATGGGGGGGCGGGGGGAGAAAATCAGCAGGTTAAATGACAATGGGAAATGCCAGGTTGGCTATTCAGTGGTTTAGGAGGGAGTGTGGGGTCCTGCAAAGGTCACCTGCTGAGTTTGCAGTCATCACAATCACTGATGGTAATGAGGTTGGAGGTGAATTTGGGAATAATGTAATAGTGAAGGTGGGGTTAAATGAAAGATCTGGTTAAGTATTTCTTCAAGGAGACCAAGTTGAGGTGGCTTCCCAGCAATGCTTGGAAGACTCAGAATCTGAATCAGGTTTTTTATCTCTAACTGATGAGGAGTAATTTCTTTGGCCAGAGGTGGTGAATCTATGGAATTCATTGCCAAAAATGGCCGTGGAGACCAAGTCATTGGGTATATTTAAAGTAGAGGTTGATTTAAAGTAGGTTGATAGATTAGTAAGGGTGTCAAAGGTTACGGGAGAAGGTGGGAGAATGACGTTGAGAGGGATAATAAATCAGCCATGATGGAATGGAGCAGACTTGCAGGGCTAAATGATCTAATTCTTCTCTAATATCTTATAGTCTTTTGGTCTTATGGAATGTGTTGCCTTGTATCAGCATTATAGTGCAAAGAATTAAAATCTCTAGAAATTACAAAAATCTCTAAATATTCAAAGAATGGAATATATTGTTGGCTTCATAGTTAAGATGGGCCCTTAATCCTCCTTTATGTTGATATTATACTGAAATCAATTGATTAGCACAGAGAAATATGGCAAGATATGATTGAATTACTTCAGAATTAGATTCAGAATCACGTTTATTATCACTGACATAAGTTGTGAAATTAGTTGCTTTATGACAGCAGTACAGTGCAATACATCAAAATCACTTGCAATAAATAAATAGGCAGATAGATAGTGCAAAAGAGAAGTAGGGAGGTAGTATTCATGGATTCATGAACACTTCAGAAATCTGATGGCAGAGGAAAAGAAGCTGTTCCTAAAAACTGAGTATAAGTCTTCGGATTCCTGTATATCCTCCCTGATGGTACTAATGAGAAGCGTTTGCAGATTAATCTTTTTTCTTTGAGATTATTTCACCTTCATTCATACCACTCTTTGACATTTCCCTGAACCCCATTCCTGCCTGACACCAATTTATGCCTAATTACATATATATTCCATTAGCATACGTTGACATTTGGAAAATGAAGCTGTGATTTTACTCACTCCATGTGTTTAAATCAATTGAAAAATCTATTTATTTGCTAATGTATCTTAGTGAATTGGTTCCTTGTATTAGTGCAGTTTGAATAGAAAATTCAATGTTCCAGAACAAAGCAATATCTTACAGGAATTATTAAACTACTCTAAGGGCCATGAGTATTGTATAAAGTATTACATTCACTTCTATGACTGTAATCTACTGTTATCAAAAATATAACCAGAGCTATCTTTCCCCAAAGATATCAGTCGATTACTAATGTGGGAAATCTAACACAAGCTGTATCTGATCTAAAAGTGCTTAATGCTCACACTGGACACAAAATATAAAAATATATACTATATGTTCAAGTACCCACATTAATTTTGCTGAAGTTTGAGTACAAGTCGAGGGCATCGGTGCTTGGGAATAGAACAAGGCATTCATCAAATACATGAACATCAGCCAACTGGAAGCTCATTTTATCGCCAGCAGCACTCTTACCATAAAACAGGCAATATTCAGTCAAATAGTGTTTGGTAAGGTTTCAATCCTTTTTGATTGTTCATCCTTACAACACATTCCAGACAACTGGCATGTATGAACAAAATAAGAGCAGCCATCAGTTGGTTAGAAAGGCAGAACTAGGTATGAATGTCTATCTAAGTTTCAATGATATGACACTTAACCATCTATGTCCTCTCCTTTCAAACTGCACCATACCAATCCAACTCCTATAAAAGTTTAAAATAGAATGAATGGTAGAATGTTAGAATACAATATTTAGAGCATGTCAGACATCCCTCTGCTTCAGCTCATAGAATTTGGTTATACCTCTGTGCTGAGCTCTCTGAAAGCAGCTGAAAAGTGAACATTCATAGAAAAAGAATAGGCATGAACAAAAATCAGAAAGAATTCCTGCAGATGCTGGAAATCTGAAATAGAAGTAGAAAATGCTGGAAACACTCAGTAGGTCAGGCAGCATCTGTGGAAGTAGAAATTATGTCAGGTCCAGGACTATTCACCAGTACAGTTCTGTCTCAAACCTGAAACATTAGCTCCGTTTTTCTTCTCATAAATGCTGCCAAATATTTTCAGCACTTGGTTTTAAATAAATACAAACTACAAATTGGCTCGAGACAAGCCATTAAGTCCTTGTAAAGGTTAATAAACATATTTTCTTAATTGTGTTACAGTGGTAATCTAATCCTTCCAACACCACCACACCTTCACCTTATGCACAATCAAACCTACCCGGGGGCTTCAGTCACTGTGTCTTGCAGGAAGTGTACAAGCGGATTGGTCTCTAGAATAACACAGTGCAGAAAGACAGCATTTGGCCCATTGTGTCTCTGCAAACTCTTCTGAATAGCTGTCAATTCAATCATTCTCCTCCCTCAATCCCTTCAACCTTTTTCTCCAAGTATTTACCCCACATCTATCAATTCTCTTCACGACCCTAAATGAGCAATGCCAACCCTAACTATTCTTTGGGTTAAAAAAAACTTTCCTTCATGTTCATAAGCACAAGAGATTCTGTGGATACTGGAAATCCAGATTAACATACATGAAATGCTAAAGGAACTCAGCAGGCCAGGCAGCATCTATGGAAATGAGTAAGCAGTCAATGTTTTGGGCCAAGACCCTTCAATGAAGGTGAAAGATGCCAGAATAAGAAAGTGAGGGAGCAGAAGGAACAAAATCTTGAAGATGATAGGGGAAGCCAGCTGGGTGGGGGAAAGGGGATGAAGTAAGACTCTCCCCTCTTCTGTCTTTCCCCTAACTTCAACTCCTTCCCCTTCCCCCACACTGAGCAGAGACATTTTCCTCTCCTGTCAGATTCCTTCTTCTCCAGCCCTTTACCTTTTCCGCCTATCACCTCTCTGCTTTTTACTTCACCACTCCTCCCCCACTCACCTAATTTCACCTTTCACCTTCTAGCTTGTACACCTTCTCCTACCCTCTCCCCCCTCCCACCTTTTTATACTGGCATCTTGATGAAGGGTCTTGACCGGAAACGTTAACCATCTATTCATTTCTATAAATGCTGCCTAACCTGCTGATTCCCTTCAGCAATTTGTGTGTGTTTTTCTTCATGTGATTATTTGAGTAACTATCTGAAGTCTGTATCCACTTGTTATTGAGCCTGAAGGCATTGGCACCAGTTTCCCTTTACTTTGGTATCTAAACTGTTGATAATTTTCAACCCTTCAATCAAACCTCCTTACTCATCTTGGTTCTAAGTAAACAACTTCCAACTTTATGAGTCTCTCCTTGTAAGGATAAATTCACATCTTTGGAACTTTCCCCAAAACCTTCTCAGTGCTCTGAATTGAACAATTGTACAGCTGAAGTGGAGCAGAGTGTCCCTTATATAGTTCTAACGTGACTTCCTTTTCTGTGCCTTACTTAGACAGCCCAGGGTCCCATACGCCAGCTGGTTAACTTCGTCTGCCACATTTAAATTTTGCATCTGTTTGGCATTGTACAATGGAGATTATATTCTCTCAGCACTTTCTTCTGACTGAAATAATCTCTCTCTGTCTCTCTCTGTTGAATTGTACCTACTATGTACACACCAATTTCAATAACCTTTCTCTGTCCTTTTCATCATATCTAATTGTTCCTCTAAGTTTTCTGCTATTTGTGCCCTTTACCCCTAAGCCAACAAAAATTAATTTCTATCAAAATTACCCGTTGTCCTATTACTGAAGCTTGGGGAGTAGCATTCCTGCAGACTGCAACATCAGAGACAGAATCTGGTTTCATATCATTTATAATGTCATAAAATTAGTTTTGCAGCAGCAGTATATTGCAATACATAATAAAAAAAACTATAAATTACGGTATATAATTCAAAAAAGATCCCCACAATGTTAGAAAGTCTTGTCTTGATTCAGAAATTGAACAAGGAATCTTCTCTAAATTTCAGCATGACATAACATCACTTAGCCATTGAGCTAAGTGTCATGAGTAGGCGGAGCAAAATCCTTCCACCTAAGCAACAATGCCATCCTAGCTATACAGAAATAAAAGCCAAAATGTGCAAATTTTCCTCCAACAATACCGAATAAAGCAGTCAAAGGGTTTGGTTTAAAATTTACTTTAAAAAGTACAGAAAAAGTTTGAAATACTTCCTTCCAGTATTTTTCAAGACTTGGGCATGTCCAGAACATATGAATTAATGAAGCCAGTCCATTGTTACATCTGTCATAATGGGGAGATATATCTGAATAAAAACGAGACAGCTTATCTTTAGTCATGTGGATGGGATTTCTGTCTGCAGGTACCTATCAATCGCACCTGGAGATCAGCCCTGAGGTCTCAGAGGTTGCCCAGTGACCTACATTGTAGGAAAGTGTATGGTCATGTACTTTGTAGAAGGAATGAAGGTGTTTCTATTTTCTAAATGGGAGGTAATTTCAGAAAACAGAGGTGCAAAGGGACTTGGGAGTCCTGATGCAGGATTCTTGAAGGTTAACTTGCAGGTTGAATCAGTGGTAAGGAAGGTAAATGCATAGTAGTTTTCATTTTGAGAGTGCTAGAATATAAAAGTAAGGATGCAATACTGACGTCTTGTAAGGTATTAACCAGACCACTATGCTAGTAGCGTGAGCAGTTGTGTGCCACATGTCTAAGAAGTGAAGTACTGGCATTGGTTGATCCCAAGAATGAGAAGGTTAATGTATGAGGAACATTTGATGGCTCTTGGCCTGTACCCACTGGACTTCAGAAGAATGAAGGGAGATCTCATTGAACCTTATCAAATATTGAAAAGCCTAGATAGGGCGGGCTTGCAGAGTATGTTTCAAATAGGGGGAGAGTCTAGGTCCAGAGTTTACAGCCTCAGAATAGAAGAACACCCCTTTAGAAAAGAAATAAGGAGAAATTTCTTTAGCCTGAGGTTGGTAAATCTGTGGAATTCATTGCCACAGACTGATGTGGAAGCCAAGTCATTGGGTAACTTTAAAGTAGAGGCAGATACGTTCTTGATTAGAAAGGGCGTCAAAGTCTCCAGGAAGAAAGCTGGAAAATATGGTTGAAAGGGAACATAGATCAGCCATGATCAAATGGCAGAGCAGATTCAATGGGCCAAATCCAATTCTCCCCCCATGTCTTATGATCGTACGGTCTTATACTGGATGTGTTGTTCTTGTTTGCAGACAGAAGCTGTGGGCACTTCACTTTTATTTGTCATTGAGTGACATCTCCTGTATTTGGCCTTTAGGAGCGACCCAGACAGGAGCACACCTCAGAAACTTTCAGTCATGATAACCATAAGCATTTCGCATGTAGAAATGTAGAGTTGTGTTTGAGGAAGTGACATTATTTGGAAGCAGTGTATTGGCCATGGCAACCTTTCATTTTAAATCATAACTGTTTAATCACCAGGACGTCACCCACACTGAAGAGTGAGCAGCGCACACAAGATGCTGCAAGAATTCAACAGGTGAGGCAGCACCTATGGAAATGAATAAACAGTTGATGTTTTGAGCAAAGACCCTTCGTCAGGACATAGTCCTCTAGCTTTTGATGTGTGTTACCCTGGATTTCCAGCATCAGCAGGATGTCTATGCTTATTGTGATAACTGAACTACTTCACAGGATCACAGCAATATTTCAAAAAAAAGGTTGAGTGCATTGTTATGCCAATCAGATTCATTCTTTTATTGGGAGTGTCCTGAAGGCTTTCATTTACAGACTTACAATGTTTCCAAAAATTCAATAAGAACCTTTGATCTCCCAGTACCATTCGAGGTCGAGAATCTTCTTACTTTTTTAAACTTAATTCAGTCCACCTGCAATTTTTAAAGACTATTAACAATTTCCAGGGATTATGATAAAGTACCAATTAAGTTGTTCGATCACTTTGGAAAAGATGTTCGCTTCAGTTCTTCATAGTGTTTGCACAATTCCTGACTCTACTTGTTCCCTATTAGCTTTAATTGCATAATGTGGCTGTTTCTGGCTGATGCACTTTATGAAAATGGTAAAATTGCTTTACAGATAATGCAACTTGCCAACTGTGAGTTAGAAGTTAGTATCCACTGGTACCTTACAATGGAATAGAAAACCGGCAGATGAAAATAAGTTTCCCAGTGTATTTATAAGTGATAAAGTGCTGCCAGAGCTAGATTCCATTCAAGTTTCAAGAGAGTGGTGAATCTGTGGAATTCTGTGCCAGAGGCCATTGTGGAGGCCAAGTCTTTATGTATACTTAAGGCAGAGTTTGATAGATTCTTGATTAGTCAAGACATGAAAGGATATGGGGAAAAGGTGGGAGATTGGGACTGAGAGAAAAATTGGATCAGCCATGATGAAATGGTGGAGAAGTCTCGATGGGCCAAATGGCCTAATTCTGCTCCTGTATTTTATGCTCTTATGGTTTTATTGTTCAGTCATTTCCAGTACACGGGTATAAAGAAGAAAAAAATAATTGTTACTCCAGATCCGATGCAGCACAAAAAAACACAACAAGGTAAAGAACAATGAGATTGTATGTCCATAAAGTGACGCTGGGCACCAGTGTATTTGTACATAAAGTGACTCTGTCAGGGTAATGGTGGTTGGGGGCGCGGTGGGGTGGGTTAGTAGGTGGAAGTGTTAATCAGCCTTACTGCTTGGGGCAAGTAACTGTTTTTGAGTCTGTTAGTCCTGGCATGGAGGCTACGTAGCTTCCTCCCTGATGAAAGTGAGACAAACAGTACATGAGTAGGGTGGTTGGGATCATTCATGATGTTGCTGGCCTTTTTCTGACACCTGTATACTTATCCTAGGCTGGTGCGGGTGATGCATTGGGCAATTTTGATTAACCACTGAAGAGTCTTCCTGACAACCACAGTGCAGTCTCCATACCATGCAGTGATCCAGCTTGTTAACGCATCTCTCTTCTCCGCATCTGTAGAAGGACGTGAGAATTGATGCACGTAATCCAGCTTTCTACACCTTCCTCAGAAAGTAAAAGGTGTGGTGAGCTTTCCTGATGGTGTAGAATATGTTCTGGGACCATAAGAGGTTGTGTGTGATGTGCACTCCCAGGAGTTTGAAAACACTAGAAGTTTTTCACTGCTATGCCACTGATTTAAAGAGGGATGTGAGTACTGTGAGTTATCCTGAAGTCAATAACCATCTCCGTCACCTTGCTGATATTGAGGAAGAGCTTACTGGCCGGGCACTCAAACTCTTCCACCTCCTCTCTATAGGCTGTCTCATCATTGTCTGTAACGTTACCGATAGACATGAAGTTATTTTGATTTATTGCTATAACCCTGGTTAAAATGATTTTTATAAAAATAGGGACTGATAACCACAGGCTGACTCAAGTAGCTTATCCACACAGACAAAACATTCAACAGAGTAAACGTTTATAAAGGAACGAGGGAGAAAACAAAACGAATTGCACTGGGGATAAAGGAATGATGTGAGTTAGCAGTGAAGCAGTGAAGTATAATCACTTTATTTGAAAGAGGTTTTTATGTTCCAGTTCCTGTATTAACAGTACTTCACCTTGAACAATCTGCAAGCTGTATCTCCAATATTTACACTGTAACAGAGGTGTGTGTCTGACCCCAATTGTACAATAGCAATCACTAGGTAACTGGTTTAAAATTCTGAAATAAATTTCAAGCTACAGTATAAGTTTTAAAGGAGTTCTCATGATTGCACTCTAAGAATGGTGAGGAAGGTTAAATTTTTAATATTTGTATATTCGGGCTTTTCAGCAACACCTATCATCGGTAAACTTTACCACTGAACCGGGAAGGGACATTGGAGGTTCCTTCACCCAGTCCCAGAGGGTGAGTTTTCTAAAACAGAAGTCAATGAAAGCACAGTCATTAAATACACTCTGTCACCACTTTATTAGATACCTCCTGTACCTAACAGCATGGCCACTGAGTATGTAGTTCATGGTCTTCTGCTGCTGTAGCCCATCCACTAAGAGGTTCGACATGTTGTGCATTCAGTGAATCTCTTCTACCAGCCACTGTTGTAACATGTTGCTATTTGAGTTACTGTCACCTTTTTGTCAGCTTGAACCAGTCTGGCCATTCTTTTCTGACATCTCTCATTAACAAGGCACCTTCACCTAGAGAACTGCCACTGACCAGATGTTTTTTTAAAGTTTTTTGCACCATTCTCTGTAATTTCTAAAGACTGCCGTGTGTGAAATTTCCTGGAGATGAGCAGTTTCTGAGATACTCAACCCAGCCCACCTGGCACCAACAATCATTCAATGGTCAAAGGACCAAGATGGTGCTGGTGAGACACAGCGACATTTTGTGGAGAGCTAACAAAACTACTAACTATTCCACAAAATATACTTTATCGGTGCTACATTCACTTCAGTCTGCAGCCTGGAATTTCTCTTTGGAAAGCGTGCTTTTGAACCATCTGTATGATCTGGTGTTTTTTTGCAGTATCCTGATTGATTCAGTGAGCTAGACTCTCGAGAAAGCAGGTACAGCTGTGGTGGCCATTGCTGAAGCAGACTTGGGAATGCACCGAAATTTCCAGGTGGATTGGAGTGGCAGATCCCAGACCCAAGAGTGGAAAATGAACTGATGATCAGCCAGTTTAAGCACTGAGCCGGATTTGAAAAACTAGGGCCAAGGGTGAAGGATGATCCATTGCTCAGCTCTCTACTCAGTAAGGTGTTACTCACCGAAGTGCTGAACTGTCTCTGCAAATGCATCCTGCAGCCATCAGCACTCCCCTCAGTGCTGAACCTGGCTCCGTGGCTGTGGGCTCACTTTTGTGAATGCTGACGTTCAAGTTCTGTGTGTCATTTGTTTACTTTCTGATTGTTTCACAATTTGTTCTTTCTTTTTTTTTGCACATTGGATGTTTGGCAGTCTTTATGGTGTGGGGGGTTTTCATGAATTCTGTTGTGTTTCTTTGTTTTTTTTGGCTGCCTGCAAGAAGCTGAATCTCAATGTTGTACAGTAAATGGTATACATACTTGGATAATAAATGTGCTCTGAAGTCACTTAGATCACATTTCTTCCCCATCCTGATGTTTGGTCTGATCAACAACTGAAGCTCTTAACTAAGAGTGAATGTTGTTCTGTAACAAGTTGCTGACGCATGATTGGCTGATTAGATATTTGTATTAATGATCAGGTCTACAGGTGTACCTAATAAAGTGGCCACTGAGTGTATATTCATGAAGGAAGTAGAAATAATGTCCAAAACATTGATACAATCATGAAAATGGCACACACAACAGCAGCTATACTTCATTAGGAATTTAGGAAGGTTTGATTTTTTTTGTTTATTCATTTATTATTGTAGCTTATATAACTTTTATGTCAATAATAATAAACTGACTCTGATTCCTTTTGCTAAAAGAATCAAAGGATGTGAACAGAGGTTGGAACAGAGTACTGACATTAACGATCACCCATTAATCATAATGAATCCCAGAACATGGATCCAAAGGACCTACTGCTTCATCCATTCTTTATGTTTCTACATTTCACCACGACGTCCTGTTTTCTCAAAGAGACAAGCACAAAACTTAACAGCAGCAGCTTCCCGTCTAAACCCTGGCGCCGTTTATATTATGTCATCCACAACACCCACATCAGGACTAGCATCAATAACTGTAAAGTGATGCTTTGCTTTTCTTGTTACAGTACGATGCCCCGATTCTCTGGGGTATCGATAGCTGGTGCAGTCCCTTTAAAGATTCTGGCCTGCTCCTCTAATTGGCGGTCATGTTTCGGTGCTAAGAGTTGGATATTTAAAGAGCACCTGCACTTAGGTTTGGGATTCAATCGTCAGCTCAACTTTGTTTCAGTCTGTAGCTGTGATTAGGGTTTCAGTCTCACTTGGATTCTCGCCTAGTCTCGCCAGGTTCTCATCTAGGATCTAATCAAGAACCCTGCTCCTGTCTCACTCTTGAAATCATGTCTCATTTCCAGTCACGGATACTCCAGCACTCGGGCTCTTACCATCCTCGCCTAGGCCTCATATCACATCTCCATCACAAAACCTGGTTTGATGGAAATGAACAGGAATCCTAAATACAATTAATTTTGTGTTACTTAGCTCCAGCACAATGCCATGGAAAAGAAACTGCACTACAGGCAACCTCAACCTAAAAAGCAGGCAGTGAAAGAAACGAACACAGAATATTACTTGTTAATATGCAAGGATTCTCCATACACCCAAGCTAAGAGCAGAGGAGAGTTTATCAAAGGCTAAAGAGGCAAGCTGCACCCATTGGAATAAGCACTTTGAAAAACTCCTCTCCATGACTGTGTCCTCATCCCATCACCCTGTCGCTGCCTCGGTTTTCCTTGCAGTATTGCTGAATATCGCCTCCAACAAAACTCCTACAGGAGAGGAGCCAGTCATCAAGACTCAGAGCATGTCTATGCCTATGTCAGTGCAGAATCATCATCTCTTCAGCCTCAGTCATCAAGGTTGGAGGTAAATCACACTTGACCTTGAGGGTCTGCCTAAGACAAAGAGTATAAGGTTACAGTAAAAGTAGATGCTCCTATATGTGCTATTGGTCTGGTATCAACACCAGTGGTAACTGTTACAAGAGTCTCTGAATTGCAGGCTTGCATGCAAAGAATAATGAACTGTATGTGCTACAAGATGTTCAACTGTGCCTCTGGACATGAGTCCCAGCAGGACTTAATAGAAGAGGGAGAGAATTAGAAAAACAATAAGAAGGCCAAAGCTTTGAATCCATTCACAATGGCATTCTTTAAGCTGTTTCAGTCAAGTTCTTTATTAGTGAGTTTCATAATATTTCCGCTTCAGCCAATTTTTTTTGAGTAAACACCAAAACTGGTACAATAGCTCCTTCTTGTCTCTAATAAAACATTTAACAACAATCATAATTACAGGCAGGTACAGGGTTTTGCAGTTTATTGACATAAAAGCACTGGTGTTCATTTGGAGAGGTAAATTATTTCAACCAAAGATTTCTGAAAGTTATGTTTAATAGAGACCAGGTTAAGATGGAAGCTGACAATTGACAAAATATAAAGGTGACACCTACATTAAAATGGAAGGGGCAGAGGTTGTGTGGGATGATTTAACAGCGTACTTCACCATCTTTAGATATCATTTGTAAACCATCTGATCATGATAGTCTTAAGGAACTATATTCAAAATAGTCGACGTGCAATTTTATAGCGTGTGGTTTTGCAGGGAGGGAGTCTATATGAGCAACTGAATATTGTGACTGGCTCGTAAAGCAGATTTTGCTGTCAGAATAACCAGGTGTGAAGTGACAGCAAAGTCAGGGCCAGTAATAATCCTCCTATCTGAGTTTTCTCAGAGCTAATGAGCTATTGGTGGTAACAGTTCTGAATATTTATTTATCCATGTCCTGAAATTACAGCTAAATGGCAAATTTGCAAAGTCAGTTTCACTGTCTAAACATGCAATTCTTGCTAATGCAACAGGGAAGCAAAGTGATTCAGCATCGGTGGTGTGAGTTCAGGTTTAACTGTGACAGTCTGGAAAGAAATCCTGTGGCAATTTCATTATCTAAAATAAAGAAGAGTAGCAGCGTGAAATCTCAGCAGAAACAAGATGAAAACGAACAGATACTTTTCATGCAACCCACATGACAATTGATAAATAAGTAATGCAACATTCTTAAATGTCATTATAGAATGTAAATTAATCCAGGAGAACATCCTGACCCTGAAATTTATATTTGAAATCAAAGTAAACTATACCACTAATGTTGATTGATACCTAACTGATTTCTCATTGTTTTGTTCCACAGTGAATTGCACCTTTGAATTCAATCATAGGCTTTAGAGAAATATGCAGCACAGGGCAAGATTTGATAAGAAACTTACTTTGAACTTTGAGACCTTCCTCAGCACGAGCTTTAACTGTTTACCCAATTGTGTATATATACAGCAATAGATTTGTCTGCATGGTCATTGCTGTACTTACCCAGTTAAACATTGTTGGGAAAGTTTAGGTCCCAATCTCCAGCGGTCCCAGGAGATACTGTAATGGGATATCAGCATTCTGCGCCCTGCATGACCAGAACTGATGAAAGGTCACTGACCTGAGCTGTGGAATTCTGTTTCTCTCTCAACAGGCCATCAGCTTCTAGTTCTGATTTCCAGCATCTGCAGAATTTTATTTCTGCTGGTGATTTTTCAGACAGCTTCAGCCTAGGGAAGGGGTTCCCAACCTTTTCTATGCCGTGGACCAATACTATTAAGCAAGGGACTCCCACCCCCCCCCCCCCAAAATTGGGAGCCCCTGGCCTAGAGGAATTCATGCTGTTACAGAGGTGCTGATTTCCTTTCCTGGTGCTGGCAATATTGAAACTCTAATGCAAATCTTTACAGGCCAAGAACTAAGCCTCCACCATTACTCTAGGATCAAGATCATCGAATTATTGCTACATAGATGAGTACTGATTGTCCTATCAGGTCTATGTCAGCTCCCTGTATTGCAATCTGTTCAGCTTTTTATGCCAAAGCCCTGCAATTCAATTTCCCTCAGGTGGCTCTCCAAATCCCTTTCAAAGTCTTTACAAGCAATAAATTCCAGCTTGACACCAATCCCAGCATAAGAAAGTCATATTTTCTTCCATTCTTCACCTTAACATCCTTTTCTTTAAAGCAGCCACTAACGGTGATTTATTTCTATTTACCCTCTCTAAACCCATCATGATCTTGAAGACCAAACAAATTTCAGCCTTCTTTGCTACAGCTCCAGCTTCCCCAATCAAACCCAGAACTAAAATTCCTCATCCCTGGAACCATTATGCGACATCCATTCCCCACCCTCTCTGTAGCCTTCCCACCCATTCCCACTGATCTCTAGCTTCATCAAGCTGATTCAGCAACTTGAATAAGCTATGTTTAAACAGTTTTGCTATGTTGTTTTGTTTAGGATTGTAAATCTATGGAAAAATAGTGCCTACAGCTAGTACCTTATTGAACTGAACTCCATAGAGAAGTGCTGGGTAATACCTCTATGCACATCTGAGTGTTCCTCACTTCCATATTGAAGTCAAAAGATACCGAGCTATAGAACTCTGAGAGAACGTAAGAAACAGGAGCAGGAGTAGTCCATCTGGCCCATCGAGCCTGCTCTGCCATTCAATAAGATCATGTCTGATTTGGCCATGGACTCATCTCCACCTACCTGCCTTTTCCCCATAACCTTTAATTCCCCTACTATGCAGAAATCTATCCAATCTTGTCTTAAATATATTTGCTGAGGTAGTCTCCAGTGCTTCATTGAGCAGAGAATTCCACAGGTTCACCACCACCCCTCTGAGAAAAGCAATTCCTCCTCATCTTTGTCCTAAATCTATTTCCCTGAACCTTGAGGCTATGCCCCCTAGTTCTAGTTTCACCTACCAGTGGAAACAACTTTCCTGCCTCTATTATCTATCCATTTCATAATTGTATATGATTCTGTAAGATCTCCTCTCATTCTTCTGAACAGCCAGTGATACCAGGCACTGGGCTGGTTCTTAGATATGTTATCTGGCAGCTTTGCCCCTCAGCTTTATGACAGCCATACAGCTTTACTGTATTTATTTGAATGAAAATATTGGTATTTCTTGGAAATTAACTTCACTGAGTATTAAAAAATGGAACTAGTGCTTTCCAGCATACATGATGAATAAACTCTTCTCGGACTTCCAGTCGGGTATAAGTATCGATTAAAACCAACATTTCAATGATAAACTCTGCCATCTTCTTCAGGGAAGCTATCTGGGCATGTCTAATCTGGTGGTATTTATACCCCTGTATTCCATCCCTCCTGATTGGTTAGTCCTCATCCAATGAGGTCACCGCTCTCCCTCCTCCCGTGCTCCTTGATGCAGGTTTCCGCTGTGCATCCTGTCTGTGCATCCTGTAAACGCCACCAACCTGAGTCCCAGGTCATCTGTGATCTGCATAAGCTGTGATTTGAACTTCCTTACAGGTTTAAGGATGGTATCAATCTGGTTTTTCTTCAGGATCTTGGCAATCCTTCCAGAAACAGTGGAAATGTGGGGAAGACAGGCAGTAGTGATAGGTTTCTCCTTATTGTTAGGTTTCCTGGATTTTCTCTCAGCCCTTTTAAGTTACTTGGAGAAATCAGCGTTAGCACATCACTGCATTCGCATTGACCATAAGATTGTCTTCAATGTCACAAAACTACTATGCCACACCAATGGCCATTGAAATAAAAATGGAGAAAAAGAATTTTAACGAAGATTAAGGTCTTGCTCTAAACAAGAACTGAAGTTCAATTGTAAACAGGGTGGGAGAGCTGAGACCTGATTGGATGAGGACTAACCAATCAGGAGGTATGGACTACAAGGGTGTAAATACCACCAGACTAGATGTACCCAGGTATCATCTCTGAAGAAGATGGCAGAGTTTGTCATCGAAACATTAATCAAGACCCATACCTGGATGGAAGCCTGAGAAGAGCTTATTCATTCACTGAGTCTTTTTTCTTCATTTTATTTAATATTAATATTTCTGGTTAATTTATATCAGGTGGAAGCATTTTTAGATTAGATAAGATTCAACTTTATTGTCATTGTGCCAAGTACAGATACAAAGCCAATGAAATGCAGTTAGCATCTAACCAGAAATGCAAAGAATAGTGTTATTTACAAAATAACTGTGAATAAAAAGTAAGTGCTACAGCACACAAATATAAAAGTACTGAGACAGTACAATATGGGTGCAATGCTGCTTAGTGCTGTGATGTGAGTTTCAGCAGGGTCACAGAATCAGGGAAGAAGCTCTTCCTGTGCCTGCTGGTGTGGGAGCAGAGGCTCCTGTAGCATCTACTGGATGGGAGGAGAGTAAAAAGTCCATGATTAGGGTGAGATGCATCCTTGATAATGCTTTTCGCCCTGCCCAGGCAGCGTTTATGGTAGATGTTCTCAATGGTGATTTTTTTTTAATGAATTTAAAATATTTTAATTCTGTAGCTTGTGATCATATGGCCATTAGAGAGCTTTGGGGACCAGTCCTCAGGATCCATCTGCTGAGGCTTAGTTCCTGCACAAGGCTTGCTCCATTTTGATGAATGGCTGAAGTAGCAATGAAGCCTAAATTGCAAGCGGTTGGTGCAACAGGTGCATAACAACTTTAGATGGTGGGGCGATGTGAAGAGGGGAATGAGATATGGGGAGTAGCTTGCAACAGAGCTGATGCAACTAGAGCCCAGCAGCAATGGATGAGAAAGCCAAGAGAGAGTGGGGAATGAATTTGATGGAATGGTTCCAGGAATGAGGAATTTCAGCTTTGGAGTTAAACTGGGGAAGTTGGAATATAGCAAGGAGGTATTCAAGACTGACTTTACTTTCTTAATCCCCAATGCAAGGCTACACTTGCTCAGTATTATCTCATGCGCAAAATTAATTTTGCTTGTGCTGATAAACTGTTCCAAGTAGCTCTGTCTCCAAAGTAGCATGGGTTACCTCATCTGGAAAACTTGTGTCTGGATCCACATGGAGTACAAAGTTCTGCAGGACAGAATAGGTTACAGCTCTGTGGAATGGATTGTCTGAAACTGATCTCACTTTGAAGGTATTTTCTTTGGATGCACTGTCAATCTTCCCCCACTTCTGTTCCTGTAGGTTCACTTGAAGATTAGGCAAGTGACCATCGAACGAATGCCACTGCAATCTGAATCAAGTATTGTTTATACTCACAGTCTTGGTTGAGCACGATGACAAAGTCATTGGCAAACAGTAGCAAATCAGTTTGGGACTTCCCTTTTACATAGGAATCCTAAAGATGACAGTGCTTACACGAAGAAATAATCGTGATTCTATCTAGAATTTCCAGCACTTTCCAGAAGGTTCTGGCCTGATAATTTGCCTTGTGGAGTTTGTTACGTATAGGGAAAAGCACACTTATGTTGTGCTTTATCATTTCACGAAATTAAAGTCAGGCAGGAAAGCATAAAAATTACTGTTGACTCAGTGAATCAGGTAACTATTGATCGCCATAGTCGAGAAGAAGTGGAAATATCCAATAGAATTGGCGTTTCCTTATCCTGTGACCACTGCCTGTCCTGTCATCCCAGGATCACAAAGACCTAAAAGGTCTTAAAACATAGAGAGAAAAAACATAAGTTGAACTGATCATTTCTTCAACAAATTTAAAGCAAAGCACTCACAAACACTTGAAGCCATTAAATCCTTGTAAAGTGAGTTAAATTAAATAAAAATGTTATCTTATTTTTCTGTGAACTGACGTTGCTACCCATTCATTTGCTGAACTTGGGTCAGGTTTAATTTCAATCAGGCTCCAAGGACAAGTGTGGCAGCTGATGAGCCCTTGGACGTTCTCTGTACCGGGAGTTTGAAAAACTGGATCAATTGGCCAGTCAGGCAGCAGGGCAGATGATGTATTGCCCGCTTAAACTTTGGCTTCAGAAGCTCCATGAAGAAGTTTTGGTAAGACTAGTGTCTGGATTGACAGAATGTCCTTCTGTTGAAGAAAGAGGAAATGATTAAAAGCTGTGATGATAAATGCCTACCATGCTAAGTTAATGGGTGGCCTTCACTGACCAATGCCCAAAAAACTTGCTCAGGTTGTCAAGCATTCCAACTAATTCTATCTTCAAAGCAGCATGGGTGACTTTATCAGGAGATTTCATGTCTCAGCCACATGGAGCGCAAAGTTGTGCGAGGTATCAAAGAGTATCAGGGCAGTGGACGCCAGGTAAAGCACAAATCTGACACTCTAGTCATTGGGGAATGGTGGCAGTCTTGATGGACAACAGGTCTATTCCTGCCCAATTGCTTTGACTGTTCACACAGATAAACACCTGTGGAAAAGACGAAGAAAGATAATTGGAAATTTAAAATAAAAATTGGCAAGTACCTTTCCCTTTTGGCAGTTACTCTGAGCTCAGCTATAGTACAGTCTAGTTGTTGTGCAGGAAGTTTAGCCTGAAGCCAGTTTAAAATTGAGGTACCTTCATCAGACATGTAGGAACCCTGCAGTCAACAGCACGTTAATATAAAGCAGAGGATGTCTCTGATAGAACCAGAGACCCCAGTGTTGATCAAGTCACTAAAAAATAACAGCAAGAGGAAGTCTTCCCCCAGTGGGCCGACAACATCTTTAGGATGTAGAATAGAAAATGAGCCAAAAATATCTTTTGGATGCATTTTATATGACTCTTACATATGGTTCTGTTCCACGTGGAATTATTTTAACAGCATGGATTAAAGACAATATTTATCCGTACTCTGTGAACTTTAAATTTAACAAGTTTCGAACAGCTGCCAGTTCTGAATTTCTGTCACAGTAAATGAGTTCACTTGACTCTCGGTAATATTTTAACCAGGCGGAGATAACACGGCTGTAGTGTAAATCCTTTCGGAGATAAAAATGACAATGTAAACATTAATGAGATCATTGACACAAGAGAGATGTTAGGAAACTACATGAGATTCTTTGAGTAAATATTTTAACAATTTCAGTATAAAATATTTGCTTTTGTTACTGAACTTATCCAGCAATCACACATGTGAATGACTAATGTAGCAATGAAAATGTCTTTAAATGGCTACTTTTACCCAACTTAGGTCTGTGGACTTTATACAGATTGCAGAAAAGAAAATTAAATGTACTTCTTCCACTGATGATGGATAATTTGCCTCTAATTTTTCTTAGAATATGACAATATTTTCCACATCTGATATTTTTACATTTCACATACAGCCAAATCACATTCAAAGGTCCATTATGTCTTTTCAGTAAGTGGTTGGAAAATGGCCAAACAAATTTAATACTCAAACATTGTGGCCATTTTCATTACGTTGTTGAGTACCAAGTTTCATAATCTCATTTTCCTCAGTCTCTCTGCTAGCCGTTTTGTTAAATAATTCCTTTACAATTGAGACAGTCACATTCCTTTGCAACTTTTACATCATTAACCTTCTGCAGGAAAATCCTTTGTCACTCCTGGCCTTCCTAACTATTGTCCCATCACCAACATTAATTTCCTGTCCTTGCCAATGACACAAATGACATTCCTCATCACCGTGGTGAAGCCACCCAATCATTTTAGGGATTGAAAATGGACTCTAGAGTTGTTGATCAGTAATGAGGGTAAACTCTCTCCCATACAAGTACTGGTTGAAATATTTTACACCTCAGACCAAACTTAAGGCCTCTCTGCCAATATGTGAGTAATTTTACTCTGGGGTGGCAAGGAAATGTAAAGTAAAAGCTAGTTACCGTAGATTCCGGACTACAGAGCGCACCTGATTAAAAGACGCAGGCTCTAATTTTAGAAAGAAAATCAATTTTGTACTTGTACAAGCCGCACCGGATTTTAAGCCGCAGGTGTCCCACGTTGTAATATGAGATATTTACACAGAAAGATATTACACGTGAGGATTTTTTAACTTTTAATTAAATCCGTATGGTAACATAAACAAATACATATTGCAAATGCTTTTTTTCAAACCGTGCCTGTAACACGGCTACTTTTAAATATACATACGTATCGGTAACACACAAATTACGTTGCGTATACTTTTTTACTGAACAGTGCACGAACAACATTCCAATATCTCCTAACGACTGGTAAAAAAATATATACTGCAGCCTACCAGGAAAAGTTATTGATCCCCTTTAACTTAAAAGCTGCATCATATGTTTGCAGTGTTCTCGCGCGGGTCTAATGCGCTCGCCCCCTCCTTTCCGTTTATCACAAACCGATATTTTCCCCACAAGACGCAGCGAAACCGGATGTGACGTCATAGCATCCCGGGATGTAGTACAGAAAACAAATATACTTAAAACACTTCTAACTTTAACTAGAAAATACTAACAAATGAATTACTAGGCGAAAATATTATAAACTAAATAACTGCCATAAAGGCAGCACAATGCTTTTCTTCGAGTGTTTTTCATGTTGATGAGGGTGAGTACAAATGACTGATTTACAATAATTTAATTGTGAAAGTGCGCTTGATTTATCGTACAATTTCATTGGACCTCTGTGAACTACTCATCAATTTTATTGGTCTACTGTTACGAGGCAAAATGTTTTTGGCGGCATGAAAAAAAACCATGTATTAGCCGCACCGTAGTAAAAGCCGCAGTGTTCAAAGCTGTTCAAAGCGTGGGAAAAAAGTAGCGGCTTATAATCCGGAATCTACGGTACTTCCATCACTCATAACATGTGACATGACTGCACCTGTAACAATAAGGCAAGACATCACAGGCAAGCTTCACTGGATGATGCAGATCATAATGTGGGTGTATACCTTCTGACATCACCGTTTCCTTTGTGTTTTGGAAAGCCAGCTCACACTGCTTTCTCCACTGCCATTTCTTCCAAATCTGTAGTAATGATTTCAAGTGGAGGAGCAGAGTAGCCAGATTTGGCAGGATTCTGGTATAGTAAGTCTGGTGATCCAAGAAGCCAGGTACAACTTACGGAGCAAAAGAACAATTGTGATTGGGGTCAGGGTCGGAATAGGTTGCATGTCAACTCTGGCAGGGCTTGCGGTCTATTACTTCCTACAAAGCAAAACCTAACATCACGAATGACAGTGAATTCAAAGGCAACACGAGTGAATCTGCAGATGCTGGAAATAAATAAAAACACAAAATGCTTCATCAACCCCTTCATCAGGAGTGGGTTTCGGCCGGAAATGTCGTCACTACCTCCTCCCATAGATGCTGTCTGGCCTGCTGAGTTCTGCCAGCATTTTGTGTTTTTATCACAAATGACAGTGATGCCTCACACTCAGATGAGCTCAATGCTTCTTATGCATGCTTAGTAAGGGAGTATAACACTACTGCTATGAGGATCCCTACAACACCCGGTGACCCCGAGATCTCTGTCTCAGAAGCCAACATCAGGCTGTTTTTCAAGAATGTGAACCCTCACAAGGCAATAGATCCCAATGGTGGACCTGGTAGGGCTCAGAATACCTGTTTAAACCAACTGACATATTCAAAGAAATTTTCAATCTCTCATTGCTATAGTCAGAATTTCCCACCTGCTTCAAGAGGGAAGCAATCATACCAGTGCCCAAGAAGAGCAGGGTGAAATGCCCTAACCACTATCATCCAGTAGCACTCACATCTAAGGTGATGAAGTGCTTTAAGAGGTTGGTTATTGCTGGAATCATAACCATTCTCATTATCAGATTTTTCATCAACAGCATGCAGATTAGTCCTCTTTTTGGAACTGCAACCAGACTTTTCAACTTTTTCTCATCCCTGTGCAGCCCATTTATTTTTGTCTGCCAACACACTCTTTGTATGTTTCCCACTTTGTTGCATTTTTTGCAAGCTTTGCCTTTGAGCCCAGCCACAATTGTAATACAATTTGTTTGATGTATGCTATTCACGTACTTTTACATATAACCCGTAATTAATTATATCAACAACAAAGAATGCTTAATCAAACAATATATTTACAATATTACTCAAATATTACTGATATTATTGATATTATATACATAACATGACATGCCTATTACTCAAACAGGGGTTGCACCTTATTGTGGCAGAGTGGGAAGTGATGGACAGGTAAGTTGGCGTGGGAGTGTAGTGGAGAATTGAAGTGTTAGGCCACCAGAACCTCAAGGTTGTTCCTGGGGTTTGAATGCAAATGCTTCCACAAAGCAGCCCCAACCTGTGACCATTCTCTTCATTTTACAGGAGACCAGACAGTGAGCCAATGTCCCCTCTTACATTTTTACACAGCTACATGAACCAACCTTTGCTCTGGGCAGAAAATGTTTTACACAGCCCGAAAGCTGCACCACACTTTATATTAACATTATATAAAAGAAATTGCCAGCTGCACGGCATCTATGACTATGTGCGCAGGAGCATTTCAGCTACTGCTTGGCTACATACCCGCCATGAAACAGAAATGAACTGCTCTTTTGCCTGGAGGACTCTTTGGGTCCTTGGATGATTAGACGTAGCATTGCCTGTGGTTGCAGAGTTGTTCTGCGTGGAGGGGAGTGTTGGGTGGAGATGGAAAAATGAACCAGCGAGCTCAAAGAGAATAGTCCTTCTGGAATGCTGAGAAGGAAGGAGAGGAAAGATAATTCAGGTGGTGGAAACTTGTCAAACGTGACAGAACTTGTGAAGGATAATCCACTGAAGGTGAAGGTTACTGAGGTAGAAGGTGAAGTTAATTCTTTCTCTCTCCAGGATGAGAGGCAGGTGAGAGTGGAGGTGTGAGGAATAGATTTATCAACTATGGTAGATGATTCAGGAATGAAGACATGTCAGAGATACCTGTGTGTAAAGCCCTCCATGCTTCTTGTGGAGGATGTTGAGTTATGAGTGGTGTTGTAAGATGAGTAGGGAAGGTGAACATAACCTCTTTGATGTTGGGATTATCATGGCTGCTAATGGAGAGCAATCACGATAGGAAAAATTGTCAATTAAAGTGCAACTACTCTTAGTTAGTTGTTATGCCAGATTCTACCAATATCACTAACTTTTCATCATCCTTGGTCCATGCATGCATTCAAGAAAGAAGTCGAGGGAAGTCATGTCTATCTGTGTGTTGGGTGCTGAAGAACAGCACTGTAAATATTTGGGCAGCCCTATTTATTTATGTGTTATTTACAGAGAGTGCACAGATACAAAATCTGGAACTTTGTGATGGACTCAATAGGTCACAGCTCACCAAAGCATGATGCCTTAAGTTAGGATTTCTCTCCCTGTTGAACATCCCAGAGATGTTCAGTCACAATTGGTCAAATCATAAACACAAGAAAGCCTGCAGATGTTGGGAGGATCTCAGCAGGTCAGGCAGCATCTATGGAAATGAACATACAGTCGAAGTTTTGGGCCGATACCCTTTTTCAGGACTGAGAAGGAAGAGGGAAGATGCCAGAATAAAAAGGTTGGGGGAGGGAAAAGAGGCTGGCTGGAAGGTGATTGGTGAAGTCAGGTGGGTGAAAGGGTCAAAGGATTGAGGAGAAGGAACCTAATAAGAGATAGTGGAATCTAATAGTGGACCTTATGGGAATAGAAAGGAGGAAAGGACCCAGGGGTAATCATAGGCAGGTGAGAAGAGGTAAAATGTCAGAGCAGGAACAGGGGAAGAGGGGAAGAGCAGGGTAATTTTATTCTACCAGAGGGAGAAATCGACATTCATGCCATCAAGTTGGAGGCTACCCAGATGGAATATAAGGTGTTGCTCCTCCACCCTAAGGGTGGCCTTACTTTGGCACAAGAGGGAGCCAAGGACCAAAATGTCAGAATTGGAATGGGAATTGGAATTAATAGTCTTAGGATATCTGTTGATGATATTATCCATGGAAGCTTTCAGGTAAAGAAAGCAGATTCCAGATAAATGTAAAGGAAATTACTAAAAATATGATCTGGGTATAATTGGATAAGTAATACTGGAATTAAGCAATTACAATTAATCTAAGACCATGGGATACCCAATATAAGGATGATAAAAGATAAAAATGTCTGCAAAGTCTGGAGTGAGAACCAATTTCCCTTAGTTAGAAAAAAAACCTATCATGGAGAAACGGACCAGAAAACAATGGTTTAATTGCTGCTGAAGGCCTGTTCCTCTAATAATAAATTATGTATATTCTACACACTGCAAGTGAATGCATTGTGCCACATGATTAGCAAATAGCCTTTTACAGGGAAATTTCATGATGGAGATCAAAATGGATGCTGCCAAGCAATGACAGGTGGTAGAGAAATAATACAGCATCAGACCAGACACTTCAGGGCAAATGTGCAAATTCACATAAATGAATCAGATTTGGACAGAAAAAAACTGAATATAGCAAAATTATCAGCAAAAATGTTGATAGACTGTACATTTAGATGTAAATTTCCTCAAAGACAGAAAGTCTTCAGAATCTTGAAGAAATTCAGATGATTGTTTGTGATCAATGGATACAGGAGCCTTGGCAGTCAGATTCAATCATCTCATGTCATTCAGTTCAATTTCAATCAACTAAATGTAGAGAGAAGGACTAGTGTTGCAGTAGCCACATACAGAAGATGGCCAAAGAGAAATTCAAGTAGTCTGCTCATGAAGAAAAAGACTGCTTCATTTCAATAGCATCCACCTGTATTTGGTTATCATTGTTCAATAATAATTATACTAAGTAGTCCTACCTCATCCCCAAAATGTTGAAAATAAACAATTATAGTAAAAGGTGACAACATCCTCCCAAAAGACCAAATGCTGATGAAATCCTTTGAAGAGTAACTCAGTGTCTTTGAGGTGTACCTCCAATCAGAACAGATTTTGTACATGAGTGACGCTAACACTTTGTTTCTTGTTTGAATGGAACATGAACTGACATCAGATGGTGTTTAGGATCTTTCAAACTGGTTCTGTGACTGAAAAGACAGTGAATTTCTGTTATGTTGGTGTATGATCACCTTTTGATGGTTCGTTGAATACTGCCATTTGATAATATCAATTCATCTTTAGATAGTATGTTCACTGTAAAGTCAAGCTTCCAGAATGTACATATATGCATTTATAATATGAAGCAGAAGGGAATTCTGATTCTTTGATAACTTTAATGGTGAAAATCATACATTAACTCCAGTGATTCACCAATGACTTTAACAAGAGTCTATATAAGGATTGGTGTTGTAGAATAAATGGTGTGAAATAATAGAATATTATTAGAATAATAGAACCATTATAGTGTATTTGAAGAATTAAATTTAAGTTTTATGGACTATGTTTAATTGATATACTTTCATATTATGCCTTCACAATGCTTCCTGGAGGAGGCCTAGACAAGATGCTTTCCAGAGATCTTAAAGTCTTCTCAGTCATTGGCTGCTGACTGCTTTGTATCAGATGTCCAATTAGTTCTGATGATAAGCCTGGAAGGGACTTTCCCTCTTCTCCTGAGTGGATTACATGACACTGGACATAAGAAAAGATTGTTGTATGTGTGGTACCTTTGGGCAGTCTCACTTAATCACAAGAATTTTGTAAAGAGACTTCAAGAAAGCTCTGTGCCTATACCCTCTCGTATAGGTGCATCTCATACCAACTACAACTTCTATCCCGTGATGCAAAAGCTCAAGGGAGAAGAGTTCATTAGAGAACAAAAAAGTCTTTAAAGGTTGTGGTTTATTCTGTCACTTTTGCAGTGTTATTTATTTGAAAAGCAGTTGGATTGTCTTTTCAAAAATTCCCTTCATGAACACGTGAGCCTCTACCACACTGATATATTTTATTTATCTCATGTTGAACTGATACTACTAAGTGGCTTGCTAAGGCAACTTAGAGAGCTGTTAGGAGCTAGCCACATTGATATAGAGCTGGAGTTAAAGGTCAGCCAGAATAGGTAGGATATTTGACTCCAGTTCTGTATTTACATAGCTGCTTTCTTCGCTACAGGACATTTGTGAGCAAATTGGATTTCAGCAGCACCATAAACATTTACAATGATGCTAACCGACTAGTTCTAGAATTAAACTTAAATTCTTAAACTAATGAGAGCTCCTATTGTCTGAATTTGTTGTTCAATTACACTACATCACCAAAACATATGAGCAGCTTACTAGTATTGTGTGTATGCTGCTATTGGAAGACTCAAGCACCATTTAAGAAATGTTCCAGTCCACTCCTCTGAAATCCTTCCTGAGAATTGGTCTGAATTTGCCCCCAAATATTTGGAAAGAAGTCTTTCATGATGCCTCCTACAGATGCCAATATATTGCCAAGGGAAGTCTGCAAATGAGATATTGTCACTTCATGGCAGTGGGTTGCTGATCGTACAAATAGCCAGTACTTTGATCACATACAACATGGAAAGGCAAGAAGTGATGGCTGCAGATATTTATGATTGGGTAGAACATTCTATTCCACTTTGAATGCAACCTTGTTTAGTTGGAGTAAGGCACCAATTTTAGTGTCGACAATCAGATTCAGGATCTCCATATACTATATTACGGTTTAAGATGATGCTGGTGAAGCACAGAGATGACTTCTTGGCAGCAAATAAAACTATTCACTATTATTAGTTACAATTTTCTTGGAAATGATCTCCGCAATCAATAGCCTGTGACTTCCCTTTAGGAGTTGAGCTTTCGGCATTCTTGTGGTGTGAACTGAAGTCTCAAAGATGCAGGATGGTTGTGGTGTGGTGGGTATGGACTGAATCAAGCTGGTAGGGCCCAGGCCGGAAAGTATATTGATGTGGCAGGTTCCAGGTCTGAAAGTGAGGAATAACCCGCGGTTTGGCCGATTTCAGCGGCAGGCAGATTGGAAATCGGGGTGTCGGGGTGTCGGGGCCAGAGAAGAGGAACTGGCCAGCATTGAACTCACTGCTCCATGAAGTTACTCATCTCTGCACTGAACTGAAGTTGTGGTCAGCAACTAAAAGGCTTCTGGATCGGCTGCAGTGATGACTGGCTTCGTGGCCGTGGACTACCTTCCATGAACTTCAGCTCTGAAAGTTATTTGTTTATTTTATTGTTTATTGTTTGCAGGATTTGTGTTTTTTTCTTCACGTTGGGTTTCACAGTCTTCTTTTTTAATGGGTTCTATAAGATTTCTTTGCTTTGTGGCTGCCTGTAAGGAGACAAATCTCAAGGTTGTATATAGTATACCTACTAGGATAAATGTACTTTGAACTTTGTTTTGGAACTCAGACTGCATTTTCTCCTTTAGATCTCTCCTCAGGTTCTTTCTTTGGCTGAACTGTATATAAGCACCAGACTATAGTCTCTCTCACAGTCGCCTTTGAGGATGGGAGCAGTTCTGTCTATTGCAATCTCACCAAGGTAAAAAAAAGAATAATAATGAGTTAACTGAACAAGCAATACACAATAGTATCCAAAATCCCCAGATTACTTGTTCAACAGTATTTCTTTCAAGAAATTCTTGTTTTAGACTAACCCTTCATCTGCTTTACTTACTCTTAAAAAGCCTGGTGTTTCCTTAGAACATCCCATGATACCATTTGGAAAAGAAGCAGGAACATGAACCTTGTTTTCCCAACCAATATTTATCTCCCAATCCACCTCATTTAGACATGTCAGTTATCTGTTATTAATGGATTGTTTACTGGAGGAGATGCAGCACGTATAATATTACCTTCTATCTTCCCAACATCCAGGGCCCTAATTACCCTCTCCACAAGAAAATGAGATTTATTTGAACAACTATTGACCACAATGTGGCTATTTCTACAATGGAGAGACCAAACACAGACTGGACTATTGCCTTAGAGTCATCCAATACACCAACAGGACTATCCACTGGCCAAGTCCATGCCAAATATCAATCACCCATTTACACTAAACCCACACTGGTTCCATTTTATTCTCCTTGTATTTCCATGAATTATTCTCAATTCTCAACTCACCTACACAATTGGGGAATTAGCCAGAGTAAATGAATGAAATCACAGGTGGAATGTGCAAACTCCACATCATCATGCTGTCAGGATTAAACCAGGGTAGCTGAAGCTATGAAGGAGCTGTATGCCTATGTCATATTCTGGGATGTTCCTGCTCAGTCCAAAGAGCTTCCAGTCATTAGTGTTAATCTCAATGTGATCCCTCTGCCCTCCTGTTGCAATGACTCTGAATATGAGCTCAAGGATCTGCAGGGAAGGAAGAAGATAGTGCCAGCAAACAATGCGACCGAGGACAACATCCTCCAGATGGTTCACAAGCTATTTATTCTTCTTTTCTGCCTTACTTTTCTTTCAAATGTGGTTCTGCTACTTTTGGAGTGTGTGGTTTACATTTTGGTGGTGTGTTTTCAGGCTGGTTGAGCCATCAGGTGTTTTGCTGTCTCCGGGGGTGGGGGGGGGGGGGGGGGGGGGAAGGGTTGCATGATGTTTTGAGTGAAGTGTGTGGCCTCGAGGCCAAGAAGCCTGGTGACGGGTCGCGAGCCCATGATTGACTCCATTTCTCACTGATCTCATCGATTAAAGCACCAAGGAAGATTGAAACCATCATGGTGAGTGAGGTATCAGCACCATCTATCAACCTCCCGTCCACTGCTGCTAGAAGAAGGAGTCTGCATGTGATGGCTCCCTCTCCCACTTGCTTGATGCTTCTGAAGGAAGGTGCCTGCATTCCAAAGGTCTTTCTCACCCTCTCACTCAATGCTGTCAGAGGAAGGTGCCGGAGTCCTGAGACTTGTGCCAGGTTTAATCAAAGCAGTTTGAGGATTGGATTCTGTAGTTCATGTTATGATGTGTTTCTGGTTCCTCGTCTCCCCTTTATTTGTTGCTATTTTGGGCAACTTGAATCCCTGTGAACCAGAGTGGCCTGCAGATAACAAGCACTGAGCTGGACTGAGTATGCCTGGACTCTTCTGATTTTGTATTTTATACTTGGCGTTTTTTGCACTTTTTTTGTTGTTGTTGATGCAATTTGATTTTTTTTTTAGTGCGGTGGGGTTCGATGTTTTTTCTTTGAATAGGTTCCAGAGTTTTCTTTGTTTCGTGGCTGTTTGGGGAAGACGAATCTCAGGGCTGTTTACTGCACACGTATTTTGATAATAAATGTACTTTGAATCTTTGAATTGCAGTTTTCCACATTGAGATCAATAATTTCACATTATCAGCAATTTTCTCCCTCATTTCCAGCAGTTGTTCCTTCTGTCACTGGTAATTTACGATTGTTGCTCTATTTTCCATTGGCAGCAGACTGGCCTTTTGCTGGCTTCTGAACTATTAACATCTTCATTCATTGTGTACCATTGTCATTTCTCTTCCATCTCCACCTTCAACAGGATTATCAATCTGTAGGAAAGTACTGAATGGCACATCAGATGCAAGAAGCCCTAGCATTTATCTCTGATCATGGCTCTTATGTTCCTGTGTTCACTTGACCACAGTCCCATCCCATTTCAGCTACACCTTAAACATTTCATTCTTCTCTTACAATTTTGCCAATAAGACACTGCCCTGAAACATTGACTCTTTTTCTCTCTATGGACACTAAGTATTTCCACTATTTTCTGTTTTATTTCATATTTAAAGCATCTGCATCATTTTACTTTGCCATGTATGGATTTCTATCTGTGGAAGCTGTCTGTATCTAAATGTCTTCAAGGACTACACTTCAAGTCAAGTCAAGTCACTTTTTATTGTCATTTCAACCATAACTGCTGGTACAGAACATAGTAAAAATGAGACAATGTTTTTCAAGTGTTACATGACACAGTACAAAAACTAGATTGAACTATGTAAAAAACAACAAACAAGCCTAGTTACTTAGCTATGAGAGAAAATCTTGATGCTGTGAAAAGATGCTTGCAAATGAAATACATATATCCTTTCTCTCTTTTTCTCACAGATACATCAAACTCATCTACCAAGAGCATTGACAAATAATCAAGCAATTCCAATACTTCAAATGCCAGGTTCAGTTTATCAGACTTTCTTCAATGTGATCATACTTTGGTTTACTGTGCAGAACTTCCCACTTCATGTGCACATAAATCTTCCAGTTACTCAGTTATTTAGTTGCCGAATCTTTGTGGATCTCTTCTCAGCCCATCAGTCCTCTTTGAGTTCATGATAAAAAGGGATCACTTCTGGAGCACCTATTACTGTGGGCTGCTTTAAACTCTCACACCATAGGAAGGCTATTAAGGTAAAGATAAATCAAAATAACATTTACATTGATGCCAGTTGGCATATAAATATAAACTTGTGAAAAAGACATGAAAATTGAGTCTTAATTTAATAGAACAACATAGTTACAGTGGATGTTTTCAAATTATAAAGAAAGAGGGCAGAGTAGACTGATTCTTTCTGATAATTGAGAGGTCCAGCAGCCAAGAAAACTCAGAGGCACAGACAAAACTTTCAGATTGACAATACAACTAAGTGTGAGGTATTGCTTGTTCAAATATAGACTGGAAGGCATAGTTATTGAAAGATGCTAGACTAGCAAAGGAATGCACCAAAGAGATCTGACAGCCACAACATTTCCCATGTTTAGCCATTGGTGAGCAGAAACAGAGCGGTGTTTCTAAATCAGTGACAGGCAAGTCCGTGGGCAGATGTAAAGTGCATGCTAGTCAGGGTACTGTAGTTCAACTTTTAGTTCAGGCCATCAGGACAAAAGGGAAATACTAAAGCTGTAGAAGCTGGCATAAAGACATCCCAGAGCCAACTGCTATTCTCGGAGGATGAATTTATTAAACAGGCTTGGTAAATCTTGAAAGGCTTGATATGGAGGAGATTTAAAGATAGTGCATGGAAGAGTAAAAAGTTAATGCTAAGCCTGGATTGAAAGCATAAACATTAAATCTCTCTGACTATTCGGAAGTCCTGAAAGTTAGCATCTGGCTTCCATCCCACTCGTTGTGGCTGTGGGTATCCCATATTCCCTTCCAACTCAGTGAGGTCCTGATTTCCACATTCCCTTTCAACTGCCGGGGTCAGTGAAACATTTATTCTAGTACAGTATAACACCTAAGAAGAAGTGAAGTAAAAGTGTGGTTGGGGTATAACATCCCACAGTCTAGAAAATCCCAAGTGTGCTGCATCATTGGTACTTTACCATATTTCCAGGTCAAGAGTCACTTAAAGGTAATGGTTCTCCTACACTCTTGCTGCTCCTGTGGTAAATTTCATTGAAGCTATAAAGGAACAGTCAAGCCCCAGAGGCTGGCGTGAGTTTCACAGATTTGGAAGGATTAGTCATAATAGTCTTTAGATGTTGCTGGGCATTTTAAGGATGGCAGTTGTAGCCAAATGTAGTAATGATGGAGGGAAGGTGGTCAAGGAGATGCCAATCAATTGGACTGGTTTGTCTAGAATGTGTTGGACTTCCTACATGAATTTTGTTGAACAAATGCTCAATGGCTATGTAGAGTAGGAAGATAAGTCACTCAACAAAGGATACTCAGCTTCTGGTTAGAATTTGTAGTCCCAATGTAGGTCTTCTTCAATTTACAAACATGGGATTTATTTTTGCTTAAATACCAATGATTCCATGGAGAAGCACCTTTGATTATGAAACTGTTACTAGAACTCATCTTGCACAACTCTCCAAGCGTAGCAATATTCCAAAATTCCCATAATGCATTTGTTCAGCCTTTTAAATTTATGAAGCTTTGCTCAACAAAATGACTTCCAGGGATGTATGCTCGTTGTATGTGCTTCTCCTACCTACACTCAGACAGAGCCTAAAGTGCTAAGCTCCAGAGCTCAGGACAACAAAGCGGTGGGTGCAGGAGGCTACATGATTGCTTCGAGTTGGTGAACTGAAGCTATGTTCAAGGCCTCATATGAGGATCTGAATGAATACACCATGGTTGACATGGACCTTATTAAAACAGTTGCAAACAGGTATGTCCCCACAAAATCATTTGGCGTTTTCCCCATCCAGAAGCCCTGGATGAACCATGAGATCTGCTATCTGCTGAGGGTCAGGCCAGAGGCACTGAAGTCTGGTGACCAAGAAAATTATTAGAGATCCAGGTATGATCTCCAGAAAGCCATCTCATGGGTGAAGTGTGAACCTCGGACTGAACGAAGCAATGAGGGATGATCGACTGCTGTGGCAGGGCTTGAATGCTATCGCCTCTGATAAAGTAAAATCAGATGACAAAGATGACAACAGGGCTTCTCTTGCAGATGACCTCAGTACCCTCCTTGCACAATTTGACCGTCAATACATGGAGGGACTATTACGAACTCCTGCAGCCCCTGATGATCCTGTGATTTCAGTCTCTGAAGCCAATGTGTGAGGAGCCTTCAGGAGGGTGAATCCATGAAAAGCATCCAGCCCAGAGGGGGTAACAGGCCAAGGACTAAAGACCATAAGATATAGGAGCAGAATTAGGCTATTTGGCCCATCAAGTTCACTCTGCCATTTCATCATGGCTGATACTGGATCCCATTCAAACCCATACACCTACCCTGTCACCATATCCTTTGGTGCCCCAAGAATCTATCAACTTCTGCTTTGAATATACCCACAGACTTAGCCACCACTGCAGTCTGTGGCAGAGCATTCCACAAATTCACCGCTCTTTGGCTAAAAAACAAATCCTCCTTGCTTCTGTTCTAAAATGTCACCCCTCAATTTTGAGATTGCGCCCTCTAGTTCTGGATACCCGCACCAGAGAAACATCCTCTCCACTATCATCCTATCTATTTCTCTCCACATTCAACAGGTTTCAATGATAATCCCCCACCCCCGTATTCTTCTAAATTCTGGTGAGAACATGCCCAAAGCCACCAAACACTCCTCATATGTTAACCCATCTTTTTCCCAGATTCATCTTTGTGAACCTCTTCTGGACTCTCTCCAATGACAACACATCCTTTCTGAGATAAGGGGCCCAAAATTGTTGACAATTCTCCAAGTGCAGCCTGACTAGTGTCTTATAAAGCTTCAGCATTATCGTCTTCTTTTTATATTCTATTCCTCTTGAAATAAACGCCAGAATTGCATTTGCCACAGACTCAGCCTGAGTTAACCTTCTGGCAGTCTTGCACAAGGATTCCTAAGTCCCTCTACACTTCTGATATTTGAATTTTCTCCCCAGTTAGAACATAGTCTACACTATTGTTCCTTTTACCAAAATGCATTATCATATATTTCTGAACACTGTATTCCATCTGCCATTTTTTGCCCATTCTTCCAATTTGTCTAAGTCCTGCTGTAATCGCATTGCTTCCTCAGCACGACCTACCCCTCCCCTATCTTTATATCAGCCGCAAACTTTGCCACAAAGCCATCAATTCCATTACTGTATCTAAATCATTGATAAATAATGTGAAAATATAACGGTCCCAATACTGACCCTTGAGGAACACCACTAGTCACCCCCAGCCAACCAGAAAAGGCCCCCTTTATTCCCATTTGCTGCCTCCTGCCTGTCAGCCATTCCTCTGTCTGTACCAGTATAATTCCAATAACAACATAGGATTTTATCTTGTTAAGGAGCCTCATGTGAGGCATGTTCTCAAATGCCTTCTGAAAATCTAAGTAAATGACATCCACTACCCCTTTCTTGTCCACCCTGTTTGTTACTTCCTCAAAGATTTCCAACAGATTTGTCAGGCAAGATTTCCCTTTACAGAAACCATGCTGACTTTGACTTATTTTATCATTAGTCTTCAAGAGCCCCAAAATCTTGTCCTTAATAATGGACTCAAATGCTTTCCCAAATGCTGAGGTTAGGCTAACTGGCCTATAATTTCCTCTCTTTTGTCTTCCTCCCTCCTTAAAGAGTTGAGTGACATTTGCAACTTTCCAGTCCTCCGGGATCATGCCAGAATCAAGTGATTCTTGAATGATCATGACCAATGCATCCATTATCTATCTCTTCAGTAACCTCTTTCAGGACTCTGGGATGTAGTCCATCTGGTCCAGGTGACTTATCCACCTTAAGACCTTTCAATTTGCCTAGCATTTTTTCCTTAGTAATAGCAATGACACTCAGTCCCGCTTCCTGACCCTCACAGACCTCTGGCATACAGCTGGAGTCTTCCACAGTGATGACTAAAGGAAAGTACTTATTAAGTTCATCTGCTATTTCTTTGTCCCTCTTCACTACATCACCAGCATCATATTCCAGTGGTCCAATATCAACTCTCATCTCCCTTTTATTCTTATATAACTGGAAAAAAACTTTTAGTATCCTGCTTTATCTTATTGGCTGGTTGCCCTCATATTTCATCTTTTACCTTCTTATAGCTTTTTAGTTGCCTTTTGTTGGATTTTAAAAGCTTCCCAATTATTCAACTTCCCACTCACTTTTGCTAGCTTACATGCCCTTTCTTTGGATTTTATGCAGACCTTAACTTCACTTGTCAGCCTCGATTATCTACCCCCGTCATTTGAAAACTTTTTCTTCTGTGGGACATATCTATCCTGCACCTTGTGAACTATTCCCAGAAACTTCAGCCACCTCTGTCCAGCTGTCACCTCCGCCACTATCCCCTCCCAATCCACCTGGGCAAGCTCCTCTCTCATGCCTCTGTAATTCCCTTTATTCCATTGCAATACTGATACAGGTGACCTATGCTTCTCCCTCTCAAACTGCAGTATGAATTCAATCATATTGTGATCACTGCCTCCTAAGTGTTCCTTTGCGTTAAACTGACTAATAAAATCTGGGTTATTACACAACACCCAATCTAAGATAGTCTTTCCCCAAGTAGGCTCAAGCACAAGCTGCTCTAAAAAACCATTTTGTGGGTATTCAACACATTTCCTCTCTTGTGATCTGATACCAACCTGATTTTCCCAATCCCCTTGCACAGTGAATACCCCCTTACAATTGTGACATTACTCTTATTTCATGCATTTTCGAGCTACGTTTGCAATCTCACCCTTACATCTTGGCTACTATTTGGAGGCCTATATATGATTTCCATCATTTTTTTTTACCCTTGCAGTTTCTTAACTCCACCCACAAAGATTCAACATTCTCTGACCCTACATCACCTCTTTCTGAAGATGTAATTCCATGTCTTACCAATGGAACCACACCACTGCCTATGTCTTCCTGCCTGTCCTTTCGATATAAAGTATATCCTGTTGTGATGAACTATCTGGAGTGTTTACTGAGATCCTTAAACTCTCGCTTCAGCAGTCTAAGGTACCCACCTGTTCCAAGCAAACTTCACTTGCCCATGAAGAACGTGGCAATCTGCCTCAATGACTATCATCCAGTAGCACTTACATCCACAATGATGAAGTGTTTTGAGAGGTTGGTGATGAAACATTTCAACTCCTGCCTGTGAAGTAACTTGGATCTGCTCCAATTTGCCTATCGGAACAACAGGTCCACAGAAGATGCCATCTAATTGGCTCCTCACTCAACCCTTGGACAACTGGACAGCAATGGTGCATATATTAGGATGCTCCTTATCGACTAAAGCTAGACCTTCAAAACTAATCAACATGCTCCAATCCTGAGCCTCATACTTCCTGTGCAATTGGATCCTTGTTTTCCTCACTTGCAGACCCCAGTCGGTTCAGATTGGCAACAACATGTCCTCCACAGTCGTCAGCAGTACAGGTGCACCACAGAGCTCTCTGCTTAACCCCCTGCTCTACGCACTGTACACTTATGATTATGTGGCTAAACACAGCTCCAATGCCATATTCAAGTTTGCTGCCAACAAGGCCGCATCAAACCTGGCGACAAATCACCATATAGGAGGGAGATTAAAAATCTGGCTCAGTGGTGCCACAACAACAACCTCTTACTCTTTGTTAGCAAGGCAAAGGAGCCAATTAACGACTTCAGGATGAGGAAACCAGAAGTACATTAGCCAGTTCTCATCGGAGGATCAGAGCTGGAGAGGGTCAGAAACTTCAAATCCCTTAGTATTATCATTTTGTAGGACCTGTCCTGGACCCCACATGTAAGTGCATTTATGAAGAAAAAAGAAGGTACAGGAACCTTGGGACCCACACCACCAAGTTCAGGAACAGTTATTAAACCCCCAGCCATCAGGCTCTTGAATCAAAGGGGATAATGTCACTCAACTTCACCTCCCATCATTGAAATGTTGCCACATCCTATGGACTCAATTTCAAGAACTCTTCATCTCATGTTCTCAGTATTTACGGCTTACTTATTTATTATTATTATTATTATTTCTTTCTTATTGTACTTGCACAGTTTGTTGTCTTTTTCACACTTTATCAACACCCTAGTTGGTGCAGTCTTTCATTGATTCTATTATGGCTACTATTCTATTATGGATTTATTGAGTATGCCCACAAGAAAATGAATCTCAGGGTTGTATATGCTGACATATATGTACTTTGATAATAAATTTACTCTGAATGTTGTATTTAAGATAGCTGTACCTGTGTGGGTGGGTCAGTTACATTTCTACTGAAAGGTAATTCACTGGAAGTTGATAGTGGAAGATTTAACAATGCCAGTTCTTTTTGAATGTCAAGCGGAGAAGGATGAACCCTCCTTTGACTGATAGGATCATTGTCCCACATAAATATTACACATTATACTAATCTGAATGCTGTCCAGACCTTGCTGCCTCAGCAATGTGCACGTATCACTGAACATCTTCTATTCCATCTTCATGTGCTTGTGATGCCGCTGCAGGTTTTCCATTACATCCATGCATTGGTGCATATGAAAACGAACCATGTTCTGACTTTAATGTTGGAGGAAAGCAACCGGAGCTGCCTTGAACATTTTCCTGCAGTAATAGGGTGGGATTACTGGCCCCTAACAATGGCACCCATCCCTTTTGCAATGCATGATCCCAGTCAGCCCAGGGTTTATCATTTGATCCCCACATCCTTCAACTATATCTGAGTTTCATCATATCACAGTAAATAAAATATTCCCTCTGTATCACAGGTAGTCACTCTCACCTTGCATCTAGAATTTAGCTGCTCTAATCATGTTTTGACAAACCAGTAATGAAATTTGGAAATTATTGATACTGCCCACTTCCCAGTGAGTATTTTGTGAGGTAAAGTGGCTAAGGACTGCATAGTGAAAGGCCTGGAGGAAACAGATGGACCAAACCAAGCACAACTGCCAATGTTCAAAACGTATTCTTGCCACTCACGTATTGGCTTCTGCCATTATAAAGGAAAGTTGGCAAATAAATGCATTTTATAGATAAAGATTCCACAAAGCCTGGTGGAACATTCTATTGTACATAATAGAAAGTGAAAACCAATGTTAAAACATGAATGATCCACAGAGGTGATGGTCACATTGCAATGAGAATGAAAGGGTATAGATTGATTTGGATGCTGCTGAGGTATCTATTGCACCCCCATGCTCTCTGGACATAAAAATGCGGTGGTCTATTCATCAGTTAAATTCAAAGAAAACACCAAGATGGATGCTGGATTGGGAAGAGGGCAGAGATTTTGGAGGACGTTTGTGTCTTGGCCAGTTAATGGTACATGAAATTATTACAGATGATTGCACAGTTTTTGCTCACAGTAAAATAAGAATGACATAAGAAAGGCAGCAATCATACCAGTGCCTAAGAAGAATAATGTGAGCTGCCTTATTCACTATCGCCTGGTAGCACTCGCATCGACTGTAATGATTTTGAGAGATTGGTCATAACAAGACTGAACTCCTGCCTGAGCAAGGACCTGGTCCTATTGCAATTTGCCTATTGCCACAACAGGTCAACGGCAGACGCAATCTCAATGGCTCTCCACACAGCTTTAGACCACCGAGACAACACAAACACCTACGTCAGGATGCTGTTCATCAACTATAGCTCAGCATTTAATACCATCATTCCCACAATCCTGATTGAGAAGTTGCAGAATGTGGACCTCTGTACCTCCCTCTGCAATTGGATCCTCGACTTCCTAACCAGAAGACCACAGTCTGTGTGGATTGGTGATAACATATCCTCCTCGCTGACGATCAACACTGGTGCACCTCAGGGTTGTGTGCTTAGCCCACTGCTCTACTCTCTGTAAGCACATGACTGTGTGGCTAGGCATAGCTCAAGTACCATCTATAAATTTGCTGATGATACAACCATTGTTGGTAGAATCTCAGCTGGTAATGAGAGGGCGTACAGGAGTGAGAAATGCCAACTAGTGGAATGGTGCCACAACAACAACCTGGCACTCAACATCAGTAAGACAAAAGAGCTGATTGTGGACTTCAGGAAGAGTAGATAAAGGAACACATACCAATGCTCATAGAGGGGTCAGAAGTGGAGAGAGTGAGCAGCTTCAAGTTCCTGGCTGTCAAGATCTCTGAGGATCTAACTTGGTCCCAACATATTTACGTAGTCATAAAGGAGGCAAGACAGCAGCTATACTTTATTAGGAGTTTGAAGAGATTTGGTGTGTTGACAAATACACTCAAAAACTTCTTTTAGTTGTACCATGGACAGCATTCTGACAGGCTGCATCACTGTCTGGTATGGGGGTGGGGGCTACTGCACAGGACTGAAAGAAGCTGCAGAAGCTTGTAATTCTAGTCAGTTCCATCTTGGGCACTAGCCTACATAGTACCCAGGACATCTTTACGGAGCGATGTCTCAGAAAGGCAGTATCCATTATTAAGGAGGTCCAGCACCAGGGCGTGCCTTTTTCTCACGGTTACCATCAGGTAGGAGGTACAGAAGCCTGAAGGCACACACTCGGCGATTCAGGACCAGCTTCTTCCCCTCTGCCATCCAATTCCTAAATGGACATTGAAGCTTTGGACACTACCTTACCTTTTATTAATATACAGTATTTCTGATTTTGCACATTTTAAAAAATCTATTCAATATACATAATTGATTTACTTGTTTATTTGTTATTATGTTTTATTTTATTCTCTCTCTGCTAGATTATGTATTGCATTGAACTGCTGCTGCTAAGTTAACAAATTTCACATCACGTGCTGGTGATAATAAACCTGATTCTGATTCTGATTCCAAAGACCAGTGTGTCTTAACTCAGTGGTTGGTAAGTTGATGGAGAAGATCCTGATAGGCAGGATTTATGAACATTTCGAGAGGTATAATATGATTAGGAGTAGTCAGCATGGCTTTGTCAAGGGCTGGTAATGCCTTACGAGCCTGATTGAACTTTTTGAGGATGTGACTAAACACATTGATGAAGGAAGAGCAGTAGATGTAGTGTATATGGATTTCAGCAAGGCATTTGATAAGGTACCCCATGCAAGGCTTATTGAGAAAGTAAGGAGACATGGGATCCAAGGGAACATTGCTTTGTGGATCCAGAACTGGCTTGCCCACAGAAGGCAAAGAGTGGTTGTAGACGGGTTATATTCTGCATGGAGGTCGGTCAGCTGTGGAGTGCCTCAGGGATCTGTTCTGGGACCCATACCCTTCGTGATTTTCATAAATGACCTGGATGAGGAAGTGGAGGGATGGGTTAGTAAGTTTGCCGATGACACAAAGGTTGGAGGTGTTGTGGATAGTGTGGAGGGCTGTCAGAGGTTATAGCGGGACATTGATAGAATGCAAAACTGGGCTGAGAAGTGGCAGATGGAGTTCAACCCAGATAAGTGTGAAGTGGTTCATTTTGGTAGGTCAAATATGATGGCAGAATGTAGTATTAACGGTAAGACTCTTGGCAGTGTGGAGGATCAGAGGGATCTTGAGGTCTGAGTCCACAGGACGCAAAAAGCAGCTGCGCAGGTTGACTCTGTGGTTAAGCAGGCATATGGTGTATTGGCCTTCATCAATCATGGGATTGAATTTAGGAGCCGAGAGGTAATGTTGCAGTTATACAGGACCCTGGTCAGACCCCACTTGGAGTACTGTGCTCACTTCTGGTCGCCTCACTACAGGAAGGATGTGGAAGCCATAGAAAGGATGCAGAGGAGAGTTACAAGGATGTTGCCTGGACTGGGGAGCATGCCTTATGAGAATAGGTTGAGTGAACTCAGCCTTTTCTCCTTGGAGCAACGGAGGATGAGAGGTGACCTGATAGAGGTGTATAAGATGATGAGAGGCATTGATCGTGTGGATAGTCAGAGGCTTTTTCCCAGGGCTGAAATGGTTGCCTCAAGAGGACACAGGTTTAAGGTGCTGGGGAGTAGGTACAGAGGAGATGTCAGGGTAAGTTTTTTACTCAGAGAGTGGTGAGTGTGTGAAATGGGCTGCCGGCAGCGGTGATGGAGTTGGATATAATAGGGTCTTTTAAAAGACTTTATATTGGTACATGGAGCTTAGTAAAATAGAGGGCTACAGGTAAGCCTAGTAATTTCTAAGGCTGCAGCCCCTTTTTGCACATTTGCATGGGCTGCTTCTCGCCTTCTGGTTGCATTTTAGCCCCACCTTATTTATAAATGGTCATCCTGTAAGGAGGGGGGCATGGAGGGATGAGGATGTCCTTGTTAACTTGTTCCTGTGGCTGGCGAAAACAGCCATCCGAGGGTCTTGGAAATGGGTGGCAGGAGGATCTGCCAGGGCAGACTGCCTGGCAATGTTTAGGGAGTATGTTCGTGGTCGGGTAAATATCGAAAAGGAACATGCGCAATCCACAGCGACCTTAGAGGTGTTCCGAGACCGTTGGACTCTGCGGGGTGTAAATGCCGTCATTGATAGAGATGGGAACATTTTGGTTTAATGTGTATTGTCTATTTGTAATGGAGTAATTGTGTTACTCACTGTTTTGTATATATTGTATAGCATCGATATTTGTAATAAAGGAATTTTGTAAAAAAAAGTAATTTCTAAGGTAGGGACATGTTCGGCACAACTTTGTGGGCCGAAGGGCCTGTATTGTGCTGTAGGTTTTCTATGTTTCTATGTTTTTGATGTTAAAGATTAGTCCAGAACTTGCAATGAGACAGTGAATAGGATATAGGAATGTTGGTGGCTTTTCATACGTTGTAGCCCAACAGAAAACACCGTTATCAGATTACATAATAATGTCCCCTTTCTTCAGCTGCCATATTGAAGCTGGCTGGTGCCTTGGGTAGAAGGTAACTGAGGGACAGTTTTTACTTCAGCTGCTGCTACATGAAGAGTTCACAAGGTCACAGAGGTAATGAAGAGACAAGGGACAAATGAATGTTGTTCATGGTGTCCAATTAATTAGATTAAATATGCTAGAATTTTTTAAGATGCTGGAAAAGATTTGTAGCTTGGGTTGAGGATGTTGTTGTCGAGTGGCTTGCCGAGCTGGCTTGTAGGCTTGCAGACGTTTCATTACCCAGCTTGGTAACATCATTGCAACTTTGAATGACATGTTGGTAATTGTTCGTCTTTTATGTGTCCTGTGATTAGTCCGTTGGTGTGTGTGTGTGTGTGTGGGGGGGGGGGGGGGGGGGAAGGGATATGTGTCATTTCTATGGGTTACCGATTATGTAATCCACAATTGGTTCGGTAAAATTAGATCAGGTTCTAATTGTTATCTGGGCTGAGCGTCAAATTGTCTGCCAAGAGCCAATTCACACCTGATTACATGCGTCAATCAATGAAGACAACATTAATCCTACATAAAGGTCGACTAACACAGCCTGGACAACAATGATCACCTGATCGAATTTATCGAACCAATCGCAGCTTACATCATCAGTAATCAGTATACCCCCCCCCCCACACACACACAGTACACATAAAAGATGAACAATTACCAGCATTTCATTTGAAGTTGCACTGATGACATTGCCTAGCTGGGTAAGGAAACATCTGCAAGCTAACAAGCCAGCTCAACAACAATGGTAGAATTCTGAAAAGTGGCACAGTAATAGGTGCTGCTACACTATAGCTACAGTAACTCAGGTTTGATCTTGACCTCGGGTACTGTCTGCGTGGAGTTTGCATGATCTCACTCTGGCTGCATGGTTTTCTCTTTGGTTGCATGTTCCCTCTCTGACTGTGTGGTCTTCCCCTGCTTTTTTCCCACATCCCAAAGCTGTGTCACACAGTCATCTGGCTAATGTAAACCACACTTAATGGAGATACATGGCAGGAGAATCAGTGGGAAGCCAAAAAATATTTGACAAAGTATGCAAACACTCTGCGTCAGCACAGATGTGATTGGTCTTCTGTGTCATATCAAAATATCAGAAATATGAGAAATAGCTCATAATGGAATTCGTAAATTGAGCAAGAATTATGCAAGTTATTCAGAAGGTTATTAGTTGATTTTTCTAAAGGGCAATCTTAAGACCAGCACTGGAAGGTTATTGTTTACTGAGAGGCCTGGTCAACACAAATGGATTGTCTGACATTGAGCATTTGCTGTGATGCTAGAGTTAGAACAGGGTTGGTAATTCCATAGCTGTAATTAGGATTTAAAGTGATGTTAACTACAAGATTACACTGGAGAGGCTGGATTTGTTCTCCTTGGTGTACAGAAAGATGGAAGAGACAAGCTGATAGTTGCCCATAAGACAGGGATTTTATTTTAAGGCAGAAATTGTTTTTTTTTTGCAGAGAGTGGTTTTCATCTGGAACTCAATCCTCTCAGTGGGGTGTTGACAGAGCCTTTCAAATAAATCTGAAAAGGCACAAAGAAAAATAACTTGTGGGGGTAGATGGCAAGGGTGTGGGGTTGGAACTGAAAGGACGGCTATACAAAGAGCTGGCATCAATTCAATAGTATGTTCTACCCAAAGGCGTTGCCCAGTTTCAACATGGCTACTGAAGAATGGGAATAGAACCCTGTAATCTGATCATGTTGTTTCCTGTTTCCTTGGATTGTTGGGTTGTGATAAATGAGACTCCATCAACACCCTTGTTTTCTTTTTGGTGTTCACTCGTCTTTTTATGTGCCATAACAATTGTGTCATTGCATGATTATGGCCTCTCTTGATCTCAAGGTAGTTCATGGTTTGTTTGCCGCTAATTGAAGAAGAGCACCATGTTTGCTTGGTGACCTCCTTCACTACCCAAAGCAGAATAATTGATCTTTTTAGTTCATTGCCTGCACTGAATTGTTATAGTTTGCTAATTGTTTGCAATGTTTGCCTACATAACAGTGCCTGCACTTGAAATAGTAACTCATTATCTATGAGGCATGCTGAGATGTCCCTGGGGCATGAAAACATCCTCTATACATTAATGTTCTTCCCCCTTTCCCTGCCACAAACACATGCACACACTCTCACTGATCACGTTTGAAACCTCCTTGTGAGGTAGATTTCTGACAGTCAGTCTGTTAGAATTTAGAACTCCCAGAGGATGTCAGGACCTTGGCTGCAGAGGTCAACACAAGAACAGCCAAATAATTTTCTATCCATTAACTTTTAACCTCTTTAACTTTTCTCAGGACTTCATGTTAATAATATCCATCTGCTTTTATCGACCTGAATGGAAGTGTGTAGGTAACCTATCTGTTGCTGCAGTTGGAAGCCATAATGACAGATCTTTTTGCAACTAACATGTAGTAAGTATCACAATAATACACCATGAAACATATCTTTAGTTTCAAAGAATGCTCTCTGTTCTTAGTTTTATTTTGCAAATAATTAAAAGGAAACTCATGTGATATCACCAACATTATAAGATTAACTGCCTAGTCTCCTTTATTCCCATTAAATAATACTAGAACCCTTCTCTTCCCACCACCATTCCAACCTATCTGTTCCTGCACAGGGAGAAATAAACAAATTGCTTGGAGATGAGGATTGCCTTCTAAAAATATGTTCAAGACTTCTCAGGGAACCATACTTGTGGCCAGACCACTCAGCCACCAAATGTATAGCTCATTTATGGCCATATCAAGCTATTAGAGTCCTTGGAGTACCTTACAATCTGGACAGACCTCGGTGTGCTAGTAGTGCATTATAACTATCTACAGTATATGGCCTTCATAATTGAACTCCAGCCTGATGAATGTGACAATGCGGATGACTAGGAAACCGGACAGGAACAGCCCCTCAACTCCCCAAAGCAAGTCTCAAAGCACGCCCCAACTGCAGTATTGATTGAAGTGAACTCACACTCCAAATATGACTGCAGAGGAAGGACGCCTTGAGCCAGAACCACTGTATGATTTAGCGCTGGTAATGAAGCGACTTTCCAATGCGTTCAGATAAAAAGCAAAGACTGGAACCCAAGGTATTCAGCAGCGCCCTAGCCCACACTGATTTTTGATTTCATAAGCTATCTTTTTGCATTTGACCTTGAGGCTGATATGAGTTCATTGATTCACCCAGTTTCAAACCCCTTTTTTCACCATCTGCACCCTATGGGGTTAGTGGCACTGGAGGCAGGTGCAGGGTGAGGGGCATTAGCCTACGAGCTAGTGCTGCTCACTAAATGAGCGCTGTGTCCTGAGGAGCAGGCTCTTCCTCAACAGTGTGGCTGCGGGGACCACCATGGAAATAATGACCCAAACAGTGTGAGGTAAACATTGGCAAAGCCGTCAAGTGCAACCATCGCCTCACGAGGCTGCAGATTCCTTGTTTCCTCGTGCAGACACAAGATGATATAGACTCATGGGGAGAAACAGGCCCTTCAGCTCACTGAGTCTGTGCCAGCCTTCAACCACCCATTTATATTAATCCTACCTTAAATCCATTTCATGCTTCTCACATTCTCATCAGTCCTCACACTAGCAGCAATGTACCGCGACCAATTAACGTACCGACCCGCACTTCAGCTGGTCGTGAAAAATCAGAGCACCTGGAGGGAACAAACGCCACACACAGTCACAGGGAGAATGTGAAAATTCCACTTAGACAGCACCCAAGAGTCAGGATAGAATCAGGTTGTCCAACGCTATGATGCAGGGGCTTCACAACTGTGCCGATCTTGAACTTGTTGCCAGTGGCTCAATGGTGAATGACAAATTGCCCTCCAGCATGGAGGCAGAAATTGGCTCTAAGTGCCCTGTAATTATGTGAAGGGTGAGAAGGAAGAGACTATTCCCTCCGGTAGTGGTTGCAATGGCTCAAGGTCATCAATTGAAAATTGTCTCTGGGAGCAACACGAGAGATTAGGAGAAAGCACTAATAAAATACTTCACTACAGAGAATTGCTGAGGCAGAAACAGTTATATGATTTGAAATAAACTTAACAAACACTTGTAGCAGAGGAACATACAGGGCTATGGAGAGAGCATCAGGCTGTGCAATTAGTCCCTAATAGCTTTAGCAGCGAGGGGACAAACAATTGGCCACATGGCTGTGGTTCAGCAACCTTGCCATGGATTATCCAGAACTGCAAAGAGTTTCATTTGTAACACTAATATCCCCAAGTTTAATGAGCAGAGGAATTCCTCAAAAAAAAACTTAAACAAAGTGAAAAGTAGGTCAGGTATTTCCTTACTTAAATCAAATGCAATATTGTCACATGAGAAATGAAGTGAAAGGGGATTGATGAACTGTAAGGTTGTATTACATGGTTAAGAGAGTCCTTTATTATAATCCAGGATTTCCACCCTAGTGTTTTATAGCCCACATTCTAAGATATAATATTGTTTTTGTGTAGCTTTACTTTTTGATAAAATAGGATGCAGCATACATATTTCTTTTATTAGCTGGCTAAGAATGAGTCTTGGCCAAAGTGTAAGTGGCATTTAACTCACACACAAATGAACGAAAGTACTTTTAAATACTTTATTGTTTATGTCACCAAGCTGCCATTTTAAAGTGGCATTTTACTAATGTTTTGTCATTTATTTTTATGCAGCTTCTGGCTAAGCCAACATTAAACAGGCAAGCATAAAACTGTACAAAGAATTCAGAATAAGTCATTCCTCAAAACAATCTTGCCTCAAGATAAAGGCACTAAAAGAATGGTAGGGTCAGGCAGGCAATTATCCTTATGTCAGCCCTGCTGTTACATCCCACTGGCTGCTGTTATTCCCTCCCCCTGTAACTTTACAGACTGTGGTTATGGATCAGTATTGCATCCTAAGGAATTTTATGCAGACATAGTCTCATCAGTCTGACTCTAATCATGAATAGATTCCAGATTTTAATAATCTGAATTTCTTTAGTAAATTATTGGTGAATCCTTGCAGAAGAATCCAACCCAAGACAACTCTGACCCAAAATAGAAGAATGATTGGCCATTAGTCTCTCCCTTTTATAAGAATGTATCTTAATAAGCAGATTCATCCTCCAACATGAATTTTAGTCCAACTGGAAGATCTCTGCCAGAGCTAATAGACAATTGACTGGTGGAATGTCTGAAGCTGCTTCTTGCACAGCTGGACATAGTCCACGGTGACTTTTCAGAAAACGGATAGCTGAGAAAAAACTCGAAGCATGTCTGAAAGAGTCATCCAAAAATCTACATCCAGTTCGGTAACTCATTCTTATTATATCACTTATAACAAAGCAAGAACATTATCATAATCCAGAATTTCCAACCCGTCCTATTGAAACTCACCACTGGTGACTATTGCTTTTATGTTGATTTTACTTTAGGTAAGATTAAAAATTATGTAGTTGATTATTTTATTAACAATCTGAAGTGGCATTTATGGTATGTGTCGGCATGAGGATGAACATAATGGACAGATAATGCTCCAAAACATTTGCTTATTCCAGACTCTTTGCCATTCATCTTCCAATCTTCATTCATAGTATTAAAACTAATGATTAAATTACAGAAATGTTACTTGAGCTTCTTACTGTTTTATTTATCATAACACCACAAGTCATTCCAGGAACGACTGTATTTGCTCTTTCAGACTTTGGCCGGGGAGAGGACTCAAACTGTCCTTCCAATGTAAAGAATTCACATTCATTCCTCTCCAGATAGATTACATCCATTAAATCAGTCTAGAACTGTGAGCTCAGCATCCCATCTCAGTTACATTTTAATGCTATCATACATGACAGTATGAATTATGTTGATCATATTATTTCTATACATTTATAGATCTTGTATACCATTTGATAGTTTTATAAACTCTCAAATTGCATTCTCTGAAATGATAGTGGCAACTGGGGTTAACAGACTCAAGCCAGTAACAACATAATGCTTTCATATGGTACCTCTAATTTTGAAGTTGTCCCAAGCTGTTGCATAAATACACAACCCAAATAAGGACATGGCAGCAAAAATACATCAAAGGTATATAATGGAGCATGAAAAATGACAAGAGGAATATTTCTTTTTATTCAGTGAGTGTTTGGGGTGTACAATAGTGGAGGCAAATTCAATCACAGAATGACTCTGAAAAGAGCTTGCTGATTTGTCTGGACACTGCAGGCAAGAAGGACTAACCAGAATGTCTTACATTGAGCAAATACAAACTTGAACGGCTGAAAGGCCTCCCTTTGTGTTGTAACCATTGTTTCTATCTGTGAGTTTTAAGGAACTAGGAGAACAGAACAAGCTGAGGGTTCATTCCTGATGAATGGGGGAAAGCGAAAAAGGGAAAGGACAAGGTCAAAATCTAGTAGGAAATATAAAGTAAATGGCGGGAGCCTTCGGGAACAGGTCCATAGCTCCCTGAAAGTAGCAACACAAGTAAATAAAAGAGAGAAAAAGGCACTTTGTATGCTTACCTTCAAAAGGATGTCATGTTGTCAGTGAACAAGACATTTGTAATTGGAGCATTCTGCTCCATTCATTCTGATCACCATTCTGGTCACCATACAACAGGAAGGATCTGATGAAAATAGAAAGAGTGTGATAGAATAGAATAGAAGGAGAAAAATAGAATAGCATAGAGAAATTCATCAGGGTTGTGACTGGAGGGTTGTAGTAATAAGGAGAGTTTGGATAAACTGGATTTATTCTCACTGTCAGAGGCTGAGGGATCATCTTACAAGGTTCTCCACTCCTTCCTTCTACATTTTATCTTAGCTATCTTCCCTCTATGTCTTCAGATGACCTCATGAGAGGTAATCACAATGTTCAAAGTAAAGTTTATTATCAAAGTACATATATGTCACAATATATAACCCTAAAATTCATCTTCTTGTGGGCATACTCAGCAAATCTATAGAACAGTAACTATAACAGGATCAATGAAAGATCAAAACAGAGTGCAGAAGACAACAAACTGTGCAAATGCAAATATAAATTTGTAGCAATATATAATGAGAACATGAGATAATGAGAAAAAGATTTCTTAAGGTGAGATAATTGGTTGTGGGAACATTTCAATGATGGGACAAGTGAGCATAGTTATCCCTTTTTATTAGAGAGCCTGGTGGTTGAGGGATAGAATCTGAAATCAAAAGAAGAAACCTGCAATAGTTCTTTTAAAACTTGGTTTCGTCAACTTGAAATTTGCATCAGTGCTGTGACAGTGTTCAGCCTGTTTCAAGATGGTCTTGTGCTAAAGTATTCTGTCTAATGTAACAACTGGCCATCTACTTCTCAAGAGTATAATGCACATTAATTGACCATTCCCCATTGATGTAGTGAACCTATTGTTACCTGTTCTGCACTTTCTCTGTAACTGTGATACGTATTTTCTGCATTGTTGTTATTTTATTGTGATTTTCCTCAATGCACTGTCTAATGATCTGATCTGTAGGCAAGACAAGCTCTTCACAATATCTTGGTACACGTGACAATAATAAACCAATTCCAATACTTTGAATGTCATGGAAAGTTATAATGGGTGCAAGTTGACTTTAAAATAAACAAAAGAACAGGCACCAAAAATTATAGATGTATTCAGTGACCATAAGATAACCAGTGAGAGTGATGAAATATATCCCACTGTTATAGTTGGATGTTCTCCTGAAAGATCAGGACTTTAATATTTTGCTGGGCCTGAGTAAAATTCAGTTCCATTACACATAATCTATGCTCATCTTGACTTGCACTCCTTTGTGGTTGGATACTAAATGTCAAAAGTGAAAAAGAATTCCATTCCTTTCCCACTCAATTAGCAGATACTTAATTAAAATTACAAACGAAAAGAAAGGTATCACACTTAGTAAGTGTTTATCATACCTTAAAATGTCACATTTACACTTTGTTCCACACATAAAGTGTTGCCAAACTCTGGTGGAAAATTCAGGTCAGGAAAGCTATTTTCCTGGATGCTCAAGTTCCTTGACAGCTGTAGAATTGTATTCCAAGTGTGTGCAGATACTTGTGGGTAAAATATATTTGTGTAGTGAGAACAAGCTTTGTAACAGAACTACCTATACTAACACATACATAATGCTGGAGGAAGTCAGCAAATCATACAGCATCGATGCTGGAGAATAAACAGTCGATGTTTCAGGCCGAGAACCTTCATCAAGACTGGAAAGGAAGAGGGCATAGCCAGGCATTCTGGAATTTCAGAAAAAAAAATTTGGAAGGCAGTATTCTCTGTCAACTTTCTGAAGTTGAATGTACTTTAAGTAAAAAGAAGCCCTCTGAGGAGAACTATTTAGCATTACCAACAGGTGGAAGAAACCATGGAAAGGAGAGTAGTCATTAGAAAACTTTGTCTGGACAGTGTACACAAGGGTCAATTTTTCAAGAGAATCAAGGTGAATGTGACAATAATTTCCAGGCTGCAGTAATAGATAGTGGCAATATTCTCACTCCACTGACTCTACGGGACTATTGAACATAGAACATCTGGCATAGGAACAAGTCCCTCAGCCTATGATGTTGCTTTTCATTACTGATATTTCAGATAACTTGTAAGAAACTCGCTTCATTCTTTGCTGCAGAAACTGGAAGGAAGGAGACCACATGGCTTCAGTGGGTTAGAAGATCTCCTATTGGTGTTGGATGCTTTTAATGTCACTCACATCTCTTTGTAGGTGCTGCTTAGCCCCAGAAGGAATTCCATATCCTCAATAGCCAATGGGCTTGTGAGCATAGGCAGCAAACCATTCCTAGGCATCTGGAAGCAGTTATGACATTTTCATTCTGTGCAGTTGAACAATATCTGGGTTCTCACTGTGTACCATGGCCTGGCTACTCAGCACCAGGCCAACTGCTGAGCCTATAACTGAAGACCTCAGGGTAAATCCTGTGGAAACATTAAAAATCCACAGATGCTGGAAATCCGAATTAAAAACTAAAATGCCAGAAACACTCAGCAGATCAGGCAGATTCTGTGGAAAAGGAAAAGGGATTCAGAAGTTTAAGTCAAAGACCTTAGTTCAAACTCCATTTCTCCTTCCTCTGACCCTTCCTGACCATAAAGCAGAGAACATAGCACATAGGACAACACCGGAACAGGTCCTTGAACCCATGGCTAGGCAAAATCTGTGGAGGGAAATGAACAGTTGATGTCAAATACAATGATAATCATGACCTCAGCAATTATGATGACCATCATCTCCTCCTGAAGCTGGGGTGTGCAGATCAACTTGACTCTCTCAATCGCTGCATTGAATTATGCTTTACCTTCTATTATAAGTGGCAATAAGTGTGTCAGTGAGTATTCTCTAATGTGTCTGCACTATGTTACTGCGATTGTTTAAAAGATTGCAAGCAGTAGAGCACCCTGAGATGTGAGCTGCTGAGAATGTGGACAAAGTGGAGCATCAGATTGCTCAGCATAAATCCCAACTTACAAATTTATTGTTGTGGGTGGGAGCAGTGACAGGATCCAGTAGTGTGTATGAAGGACTATGGCACTTGAAGATGTGTCCGTTGACCTTGAGGTTATTGGACTTCTACAGCATATAAGCCAGGTTCTCAGAGCAGCACTTCTTTCATTGACCTCTGGGGTAAGTTGCTTAGAGTTATAGAGAAATGCAGCACCACAGCACAAAAGCAGGCTCTTTGGCCCATCTAGTCCATTCAGCCTGGTCTTCTGCTTGGTTTCATCTCCATCTCATCCATAGCCCTCCGTATCTCATTCATCCATATGCCGATCCAAACTTCCCTTAAATGTTCCCAGTAAGCCAGTTCCATTGACAGCTCATTTTCATTCCACACTCACACACCCTCTGAGTGAAAAATGCTCCCCCCTCAGATTCCCCTTCAATATTTCATCCTTCTCCCTTGACCTTTGACCCCTAGTTATAGTCTCACCTAAACTCACGGGGAAAGCTTGCACGCATTCATCCTGTCATACTTTTTAAAAACATCTATAAGATCTCACCGCATTCTCCTGCACTCCAGTGAACAAAGTCCAAACCTGTTCAACTTTTACTCATAACTCAGGTCCTCAAGTTCCAGCAACATTCTTATAAATTATGTCTGCACACTTTCAAGCGTATCACATCTTTACTGCAGGTAGGTCTTCAGAACTGCACACAATACTCCTAATTTAGCCTCACAAATGTGAGCTTCAATGCAACATCCCAACTCTTGCACTCAAAGCCTTGATTCATGAAGACCAATGAACCAAAGGCTCTCTTTATGTGTGCTATACACATGGGGCATATAGGCTTACTGTGTGTCTGAAGGACTAATGACCGATGATACAGGCCATTGATGTTCCAATTCGAACACACAGATTTAGGGAAACACCCAAAAGTTTTAAAGTTTATGTTCTCCTATGTTGTGCCTTTCATCAAGTCAACTTTATTTATCAAATGACTGCCACAGTGCACCTCTCCAGTATTACGCTGGCTGGAAGTAAAGAATGCTAGGTCATTGTGAAAAAGGTATCCAGCCAAAGAGTGATTTTCTAAAACAGGCTGGATGGAATATAGGACATAAAATACAATAGCACAGTAAAGTCCCTTTGGCCAGTGATGTTGTGCCAACCTTTTAATCAACTTTAAGATCAATCTAACCCTTTCCTCCTCCATAGCTCTCTATTTACCTATCATCCATGTGCCTATCTCAAAGAGGCTCTACCACCATCCCTGGCAGGGTGTTTCATGCACCCACCACTCTCTGTGTAAAGAACTTAGTTCTGATGTTCCCCCTACACTTTCTCCAATCTCCTTAATATCATGCCCCATGTCTGACCTGCTGCGTTCCACCAGCATTTTGTCTGTGTTGCTTGAATTTCCAGCATCTGCAGGTTTCCTCGTGTCTTCCTTGGGATAAAGTCTCTGATTATTCACTCAATCAATACATCTTACCTCTATCAAATCACCTCTCATCCTTACTCACTCCAAAGAGAAAAGCCCTAACTTGCTCGACCTATCTTCATAAGTCATGCCCTCTAATCCAAGCAGCATCCTGGCCAATCTCCTCTGCACCCTCTCTAAAACTTCCACAAGATTCCTTTAATGAGGTGACAAGAACTGAACATGATATTCTAAATGTTGTCTAACCAGGATTCTATAGCGCTACAACATTACCTCATGACTTTTGAACCCAGTCCCCTGATTAGTGAAGGCCAGCACAACAAGTGCCTTCTTAACAACCCTATCAACTTGTGCAGCAACTTTGGGGGAATTTACAAATGGAGACACCCGATCCCTCTGTTCCTCCACACTGCCAAGAATGCTACCATTAACATTGTATTCTGCCTTCAAAATTTGACCATACAAAATAAATCACTTCACACTTTTCCAGGTGAACTCCACTTCTCAGCCCAGCTCTGTTTCCTGCCACCTACAACAATCCTCCACACCATCTACAACTCTGCCAAACTCAATGTCATCTGCAAACTTACTAACCGGCACTTCCACCTTTTTCTCCAAATCATTTATGCTGCATTCTGGACATAAACAGGCAGGGCAGAATTAGCACGGGCCTATGAAGTAACTACATACAAAAGCACCATGCCAGGTTTTTGAGGGCTATGAAACTTAACTCCATAAAATCTCATTTGCTCCTGGTTTGCTGAAACAGCATTCATATAAAATAAAGTAGCAGTCTACTGGCCTCATTGCACCCAGCACCTTCGGAATGATTTCCACAGCAGAGCAGAGGCATTCCTTCAGAGCTCAAACGGGGAATGAAGGAAACAAAACAAGAAAATGAAAAAATAGAGACACAGAAAAACTGAAAAGCGAGAACCAAAGAGAAAGTGAGAGTAGAAGAATCATAAACAAACCACCCAATGGCCATGAAAATAAAAAAAAAACTGTTGATACTAGAAACATGAAGCAAAAACAAAGGATGCTGGAAACACTCAGCTGGTCAGGCAGTGTCTGTGGGAAGAGAAAAAGTTAACATTTCAAGTCTGGGACCTCCTTGATGAGAACCATTCTGATTAAAGGTCCTCAGTTTATATATTAGCGTACTGAAGAATGACCAATAAAATCTCCCTTGTATAAATGATCAGATGACAACTTTCAAAATAGTGATATAACAACACAGGGGTCAGATTTGTGTACGTGTGTGTCTGTCAGTCTGCATTTGTGCACGGTACAAGGTTAAGGGCCTCCACAGATGATCACTACATTCAAATTGCAAAGACTCTGTTTATTTACACCAAGCCCTGCTTCCCCTCCACCTCTTCTAACATGAGCACTGGTCAATGTGCAACAGTAATGGTGAGAGTGGGCAGGTGGGAAAGGGGTGTGTGCACTATCTCCAGTTGGCATGCTGCAAAGTTTAATTCAAAGTTTATGATCTGCACAATCGTTGCTTGGCAGACAGGGGCAACTATTTCCTAGAAATGGGGTGGATTGCTCTACCAGGTAACAAAATGTCCCAGAATTATTTCCTGAAAAAAATTGCAATAGACCTTGAAAATATGTACACAAGTTCAAAGATCTCAAGTTCGGATCACATTTGAGCCAAATTCAGAAAGTATATTGAAGTTGTGCCATCAAAACGTTGCCTACAACATGACTCACAAGGTGATAAACATTTTAACCCACAGGCTACTCAAACCACTTAATTGATAGGCAGAGCAGCATTTCACAAGCAATTGAACACTTCATAAACCAACATGGTTAGCAATACACATTCCAATGATTTTCAAGTTTAAAGATAAAACTCCTGACCTTTTAAAGGGGCATAAGAAATTGGGAGTCACTTGTTGTATTTGGAGAGGTTTGAAACAGGAAGCGGAGAGCATAAAAAGTTGATTGTGTTTGAACAGGCGCAACATGTGAGACTCCAAATAACTGAGCAGATATCAATGACGTTGCTTAAAGAAATCATGAAAGATCCGCACTTGTGTGTTAAGTGCCTTCTGTTGTGAACAAAGTAAGTTAGTTAACTTTTTTTGCAAGATGTGAGCTGGAAAACTAAAGAAACACTTGCCTTTCATGTGAGAGATAGGGAGGTTCCAACTTTGAAAAAGTCAACATACTATAATGCAAAATATTATCAAAGGTGAAATTCTGGAATAAAACCAAAAATAAAGCAGGCAATTCAGCCAACATTTGAGGAGAGAGAAACAACATTTTAGTGGAGTGAACATTCATCAGGACATTACAGATCAACAAGTTTTAAAGGGGCAGAGACAGGTTAACGGAGGAAGAGGAGAAGGTATTTTTAAAATGGTAAGGCCTGCTATGGGATAAAATCCAGTTGATAGCCAACAAAAAATGGGATGAGGCAAATGTAAGGTTTGTTATCCTCCAAAAAATGGGACTCATTAAAAACTGTTACCTCAATCTTGAAGCCATGAGATGAAGCTGTGCTTTAACTGAAAGCAATTCCTTAAACCTGTGTGGAAGTGGGAGAGGTCTCTTTGGAGTGCTGAACGAGTAGGGGAGAGTGGACATAATGGTGGTCTCACACTGGAGCTGATGGAAATGCTAGGTATTGCAAGGAATGTGGAGCTCAGTGGGCTGGAGAATGAGAATGTGTTTCTATGAAGGACAGGACAGGACAAAAGTGTAAGGAAATAGGTTGGACCTGGTTCAATTGCCTATATCTTGTCATTCTTTCACTATGGACTGCCAATCATTTAAAATCTTTTCCAGTGAAGAGAAAATACATTATGGTGTTGTCACTGAATTCTACTATAAGAACCTAATAAACAGAGACAGGAGTGAAATAGAAGACCAATTGGATCTGCTCTCCATAAATAAGATCATGATTGATCTGATCTTGAACTCTTGCTTGTTGCCCTTAGCAGTCCTTGACACCCCTGTAAACCAATCATCAGTCTCCCTTGGCCTGCAATATGTTCAACAACTCATGTCCAGAACCCACCAGAGTGGACAATTCCAAAGATTCACAGCCCACCAAAGAAAGAAATGTCCACCCGGATAGTGCATTTAATGCACCCCCCATTACTCTCTGTGTATATAACTTTTCTTTGACAGCCCCCTATATCTTCCTCCAATCACATCAAAATTATGCCTCCACATATTATCTATATGCATTCTGGGGAAATTTTTCTGGTTCTCCACTCCATCTATGCCTCTTATTATCTTAAACACCTCTATCAAGTCACTTCTCACCCCTCTTCACTCCAAAGAGACAAGCCCTAGCTTGCTCAATCTATCCTCATAAGACACACTCTCTAATCCTGGTAGCATCCGGTTAATTCTCTTCTGCACCCTCTCTAAATCTTCCACATCCTTCTTATAATGAGGCATCTAGAATTAAATACAATACTCCATGTGATCTTATCAGATTTTATAGAGATGCAACATTACTTTGTGGCTCATGAACCTAATCCCCCAACTAATGAAGGCCAACACACCTTATGCCTTCATAACTTTGAAAGGTCTATGGACATGGACCCCAAGAACCTTCTGTTCCTCCTCATGGCTAAGAATGCTACATTAACCCTGTACACTGCCTGCCTCTCACAAAGCCATGCTGATAATTCATAATCAGACTACACTTCTCCAGATGCTTGTAAAACCTCCAATAAACATCAATAACATGATCCTCTGCTTAAGTGGTGTTGATTGAGAGATAAATATGAGCCAGGAGACCAGGAAGAACCTCCATGCTTTTCTTTAAAGCAGGGGACAGGTCTTTGTACATTCAACCAAGAACATAGACAATGCTGCCTGCCACTTTAACTCTCTACCCTGTCTTTTCAGGCCATGGCCTCCTCTGCCGCTACAGTGAAGTCCAATACATGGTTGAGGAGCAGCAGTTCTGAGCACACACTGTAACCTTCTGGATTCAACACAAGTTCTTCAATTTCAGGTAATTTGATTTCTGTCTATAATGGTCATCCATCTGTGATATTGGTCCAGTTTGTTTGTGGTTTTCTGTCCTTTTTACCTCTTATTTTTTCCCCTTAGGGAGTGGAGTACAATCCCACTCTCACCTGCCAGGAATTTCCCCTGCTCTGTATTTGCCAAGAGTTAGTAGTTAGATTCTGTCCTGCTACCATAATTCTATAAGGCCATAGGACATAAGAGCAAAATTAGACTATTTGTCCCTTCGAGTCTGTTGTGTCATTTGATCATGACTGATATATTTTCCCGCTCAACCCTGACTTCTCCCCATAAACTTTGACACTCTTATTAATCAAGAACCTATCAAACTTTGGTTTAAATCAATATCCTATCAACCTCTGCTTCGGCCTATTTTATCATGTGCCTCCAAGAAGCTCAAAACCTCATTGTTAATATTGGACTCTAACATATCGCCAACAACTGAAGTAAGGCTAACGGGCCTATAATTTTCTGCCTTTTGCCTCTCTCCCTTCGTAAAGACTAGAAACACATTCTAAATTTTTCTAGCCTACTGATCCATTCCAGTATCTGGTGCTTCTTGAAAGTTTCACTACTATGGTCTCCACAGTCTCTTCAGCTCCCTCTTTCAGAACCCTGTGGTGTAAGCGGTCTGGTCCAGGTGACTTATCTACTTTCAGCTTCCCAAGCACCATCTCCTTGGTAACAGCAACTACATTCACTTAAACCCCATGACACTCTCAAATTTCCGGCATGCTGCTGGAGTTTTCCACAGTGAACAAGGGCGCAAAATACTTATCAGTTCATTGGCTATTTCTTTGTTCCCGATTGCCACCTCTCCATCATCATTTTCCAGTGATCAGATATCCACTTTCATCTCTTGTTTACTCCATACATCTGAAAATACTTTTCACATCCTCTTTTATATTATTGACCAGCATATTTCAACTTTTCTCTTGTTATTGCTTTTTTTTTTAGTTGTCTTGTGTTGGTTTTTAAACGCTTCCCAATGCTCTAGATTAGTGGTCACCAACCTCATTAAGCCCAAGATCCCCTACCTCGGCCTTAGTGAAAGGCGGGATCGACCCCCAGATCGATTAGTTACACACACGCACACCGGGGCAGAAAAGACCGGAAGTAAAACCCCACAACCCAGAAGTAGAAATAATGTATAAACACCAGGGGTACCCACCCTTTTTTGCACCATGGACCGGTTTAATATTGACAATATTATTGCGGACCGGCTGACGGGGGGGTGGGTGGGGTGTTAAACACGACCGGAATACAGCGATACTCGAAGCAGGTTCCTCATGTCCAGTCTATTCCACAATTTAGTTTACATGGCTCTCAGCACTTAGCTTCTGTCCTGCTTGCTCACATTTTTTCTGCTCACAAAACTCAACAGGTTTGTCTTTAAGTGCGGGTTGCTTGGACTCAAGGTGCCGAAGCAGTTTTGAGGCTTCATTGCCTCATTAGACAGCCTCTGGGCCCGAACTCCAGCCTCCTGCCTGCCCGTCGCCAGACACCTTGGCCAGTGCAGCTGGGCGTGGGTGGGGTGAGAGGACAAGGTCAGGGCCGGAGGTCCCCGTGTCAGGGCCGCGGCGGTCGCAGTCCGGAGAGAGCGACCGACCGAGCGAGGAGTGTGACGGGCCGCGCCCACCTGTCCCCCTTGTAGGATCTATCGGCCGACAAAAGTTTGTTTCAGTAGATCGCAGCGAGGTAGCTACAAAACCTACTACTTACTGTACTTTAGGTTTTTACTTTAGTAAAACCTACTAATCTGTTCCTTACAAAACCTTGAGCTCAAATTAGGTCGTCTGCGAATATTTTAGCACCGGATTCCCCGTGAACATTTGGTGTGCTAAACAGGTTTAGAGGCAGCGCCCATCTGTCCGAGCTCCAGGCCGGTGGCAACGGCACTTCCTGCCAGCCACGCGAGGGTATCACTGCATTTAGGGTTCAAGTTCAACAGTGCGTGTGACAGGGAATGAGAAAAGGTGCAGCTGACTCATAGTGCGGGGGAGCTACACACTTGCGCACTGGGCAGAAAGAACGAAACTAAAACCCTGCAACCCGGAAACAATCTCTCAACAGTATTTGTGTATTTCTTTTTCTTTTTTTTTGGGATCTACTGGGAAAGTCTCAAAAATCGACCAGTCAATCGCGGTCAACGGGTTGGCGACCACTACTCTAGATTTTAATTAATTTTTGCTCTTTGTATGTCTTCTCAATTGTTTTATGCTATAATTGGCTTTCCTTTTCAGCCATGGTTGCTTCATTTTTCAGTGTGCTTAGTCCTGGGGATGAACTGATTGTGCATTACTTCTGAATTACTCCCAGATCCTCCAGCCATTGCTGCACCTCTAGCATCCTTCCAGTGTCCCCTTCCAATCAACTTTGGCTAGCTTCCCTCTCATGCATCTGTAGCTACCTTTACTCAATAAAGTCTAGTCTGTAGTCTAGTGTAGTTTTTTTTCTGTGTTGTTTTTCTTTTATGTAGTTCAGTCTAGTTTTTGTACTGAGTCATGTAACAATATGGTCCTGAAAAACATTGTCTCATTTTTACTATGTACTGTACCAGCAGTTATGGTCTAAATGACAATAAAAAGTGACTTGACTTGACTAGACTAAAAATGGCAAGACATCTGATTTTAGCTTCTCCTTCTCAAACTGAAGGGTGAATTCTATCATATTACAATTGCTATCTCCTAAGGGTTGCTTTACCTTAAACTCCTAATCCACTTTGATTTATTACTAAACACCCAATCCAGAAATGCCGTTTTCCTAGTGGGCTTAACCACAAGCTGGTCTAAAAAGCCATCTTTTAGTCATTCTACAAATTCCTTCCTTTGTGATCCAGCACCAAACCTGATTTTCCCAGTCCACCTGTATATTGAAATTCACATTAACCATTAGCCAACAAGGGCAGTGGTCATTACCCTTGTTACATGCCTTTCTATCTTCCATCATAATTTGTACCCATGTCATGGTTAGTGTTCAGAGGCATGTATGTAACTCCCATCAGGGTCTTTTTATCCTTGTATTTTCTAGACTCTACCCACAAGGATTCTAAATCTGATTCCCTGTCAAGGATTTAGAAAGAAGTGATATAGTTGCTTATTGGCTGGTATTTCCATACCACAATTTATTCATTTTTCATTGATTGTTGTTCATTATGCAGCTATTCCAAGAACTATTGTGTAATCATTAGAATGGAAGAATGCAAGAGAACGGTTATACCAAGCAGCTGTCCAAGCTCAGTCTACTACTCAAGGCTGACTTAAACTTGGCCTCAGTATTAGTCTCTTCCTCTCTCACATGTCACTACTTTCACTTGTGGTTTAAGTGATCATCAGTTTGGGTCTGGAATCTCAAATGTTATAAAATATTCCTCCTCATTCTTCTAAACTGCAGTGAACATCCTTTTTCCCAGGACACTCCTGCTGAATGAAAATCAAAAAATAAAAAAACTGCACTTGCTGAAACTGTAAAATTTAAAAAAACACAAAAATAGACGCCTAACAAGTCAGGTAACATAGATGGAAATAGGAAAAGAGTTAACATTACAGGTCGAAGACTCTGCATCAGGACCAGGAAAGGGAGAAAATAAGTTAGCATTAATTTTCGGGAAGGATGGATAAGAGTGTATAGGATTATCCCTGACAGGGTGGAGTTAGGGTGTGTTCTGCAGATAAAGCAGAAATCAAAATTACTTGGACAATTAATTAATGATCATTCATTGATAAAAATAAACTATGAAATGATGGCGGTTAGAACTTAAACACAATGAGAAAGGGCAAAAACTGCAAATTGTAAGGCTAATGGATATGCTCCACAGGACAGGCTGTGTTAACAGAGAGAAAACCTAAGGCATGTGTTACAGATGTATATTGTATTAACTTCTCAATGTACCAGCTTCATTCTTACCACTTAGTCTGTCCATATTTGTTTTGAGAGTCTTTCCCACTACCTCTACAGCTCCTTCCTTTAGTCTCTAGGGTGTAGGCCATGGGATCCAGGGGATTTATCAGCCTTCAGCCCCAGAAGTTTGCCCAGTGTGTTTTAGTCATGAATATTGGTTTTTTTTCTCTTTATAGTCCCTTGACCGCCTACAATTATCAGGATACTTTTAATGTCTTATATGGTGAAGATCAATCCAAAATTAGTACTTCTGCCATTTCCGTTCTCCACTCTCATCCCCCAGGGACCAAAGTTTATTGGTTTTTATATACCTATCAAAAGCACTACCTGCTAGTATATTCTCATCCACTACCTCTCCATTTTAATAACGTTTTTAGCCACCCTTTGATGGTTTCCTAATCCTCTGGCCTATCAAAGTTCAAAGTAAATCTATTATCAAAGTATATATATATGTCATCATATACAATGTTGAGATTTGCTTTCTTGTGAGCATGCACACAATCCAGGAAACAATAAAATCAATGAAAGACCCACCCAACTGGATGGACAAACAACCAATGTGCAGAAGACAACAAACTGTGCAGATAGAAAAGAGAAATATAATTATAAATAAATAAACAATAAATATTGAGAACACGAGATGAATGCCTGTTTAAAGGTTGTGAAACAGTTCGGTAATGGGGTGAGGGAAGTTATTTTCTCTGGTTCAAGACCCTGATGGTTGAGGATAATAACTGTTCCTGAACCTGGTGTGTGGGTTCTGTGGCTCCTGTACCTTCTCCCTGATGGCAGTAGCAAGAAGAAAGCATGATCTGGGTAGTAGGGTTTCTTGATGATGGATGGCACTGCTTTCCTGTGGCACTGTTCCTGGTGGGGAGGGCTTCACTCATGCTGGATGGGGCATAAGCCACTAATTTTGTTGGATTTTCCCTTCAAGGGCATTGGAGTTTCCATACCAAGCTGTGATGCAACCAGTCAATATAGTCTCCACTACACATCTAGAGAAGTCTGTCAAAGTTTTAGATGTCTTACTGAATCTTTGTAAACTTCTAAGGAATTAAAAGCATTGCCATGCCTTCTTTATAACTGCACTTATATGCTGGTCCCAGGACAGCTCCTCTGAAATGATTACACTAAGAATTTCAAAGTTGCTGACCCTCTCCACCTCCAAAAATCCAACAGTACTGGCTCATGGACCTTGGGTTTCCTCCTCTGGAAGTCAATAATCAGCTCCTTAGTCTTGCTGATGTTGAGTGAGGAGTTGTGACACTACTCAGATAGATTTTCAATCTCTATCCAATCTTCATCATCACCTTTGATTCGGCCAATGACAGTGGTGTCATCAGCAAAGTTAAATATGACATCGGAGGTGTGCTTAGCCACACAGTCATAAGAATAAAGCGAGTTGAGCAAGTCGCTTCTTAGGCAGAAGTTGGACATAAGTGCTATTGGATGATACTTATTGAGGCAGGATCTAGATGTGTAACAGTAGGCATTCCTAATCGTAGTATAGCAGTGGTCAACTGTGTTGGGACCCCTGGTGCTGATGATAATTGGGCAGAAATTTCTTCAAGCAGCATGACTGAAGCCCTAGGATTTAAAATGTGTTCGGCTGTTTCTTGTTTGGTGATGGCAGCATTCAATATCTCAAATACCTGATTAACATCAGCTTTTGGTGGTATGTAGACTATGGTCAGGGTTATGGAGGAGAACTCCGTTGGTAAGTAGAACGGTCAGCACTTAATTGTTGGATTTTCCAAGTCAGTGTGACAAGACTGCTACATCCAAGCACCACGAAGAGTTTATTATGAGGCACAGAGCATTGCCTTTTGCCTTCTCCAAATCAGCAGAGCAGTCCTTATTGTGTATTGAGGAACCATACAGTTTTACTGTATGTGGCAGGTCCCAAGTGAGCCATGTCTCTATGAAACTCAGAATGCAGCAATTCCTCATTTCTCTCTGATACAGGAATCTTGCTCTTAGGTCCTCAATCTTATGCTCTTGTGACTGTACATTTGCTAATAAGATGCAGGGTAGAGGAACTTTCATTTCTTGGTGTTTCATCTTGGCTTGGAGTTCTCTCCTCCTCCCCGTTTTCCAGCAATGGCGAAGTTTTTTCATCCATTTAGAGTTGTCGTACCTGCATGTGTGAGAGCTAAGTCCATGGAGTCCATCAGAAAAGTGTAAAATTGCTAGTTCATTAAGACGGTTCCAAAGTACATTGTTTAAAGGGACATTGCAGGCAGAAGATTGCTTTGAGAATAATTCAGAAAAAGTATATGTAGAAGTTTTTTAAGCAGCCACAACACATTGCTGTGGTTCACCGGAGCCATCTTGCAACTTCATTAATCTTCACAACACTGCATGCTTTCTCTTTTAATTTAACACCACCCATGGATGGTGCATGGTTCTCATACTGCTTTTCTTACCCATAGAAATACATGCACACAAAGTTATTGGAAGCCTCCTTGCTCACCAACTGTCTTCTTTTTTAATCCATTTTCCTAGTCCAGTTTGGTTAAATTTGTCCTGAAATTATTATGGCCAATATTATAAAGACTTTGGAGACAAGGATAATAGTGAGAAATTGCCTTTATTTAAGTTTAGGATACTAGTTATACCCATATCCAGAGCTTAAGTAATATTGTACCATAAGATCATTGGATAATCCCTTTTCAGTAGCCCACTCTCAAACTGATTACTCAAAGTATTGCCTTAGGTAGCCATCCTGAATACATTCTCAACTCTATTTTTGCCAATTTGATTTGTAGCTAAGAGAGAGGCAGACATCTTGAGCAAAGCTGCAAGACTTTGAAACTGGACTACAAGGAGAAACAATTTTTTAATGTTATCTGATAACATTGTAATATTTCTTATGCGAAAATTGTAGCAAGCTTAACAAAAGGAGACTTTATTTACATAAAGTTGTTTGATGCTTTAAAGTAAATCCAATACATCAGGTAGTATACTTACAAGTCAAAATGAACACTTCACTCATGCTCATGGTGGGAAGACTGTTTCTACACAGCATTTGTATGTTGCAGATAAAAAGGTAGCAGACGCAGAGTCATCTGCAATTTTCTAAAGGGAATTGCATATTTATTTAAAAAAGAAACACTTGGCGAACAATGGGTAAAGAGAGGGAACTTTCAGGATGGCTTTTCAAAGAGCTGATCAGCTAAAAGGTTTCCTTTTATGCTGCATAACTAATTTTTCTTCATTAGCAAAATATATAATTTGACCAACTATTTTTAAACCAAATACGTTTTGCTATTGCACCAATATTAAAATAAGCTCATCAACGAGCCTTCAACCTGAGGGACTGATTCTCCATTTGCAAAATCTTTCCTGTATTTCGCCTCTTATGCATTCAAGTCAGCTTGCAAATTACACAATTTGGCAGAAGTTGGACAAATTCCAGAATTAGTGCACCTGAAATGTTTAAAAAGTTCTCAAAAGAGCGCAAAGTCTCATTGTTTCAAGGTGACCTCGTTGTAAAATCAAAGTAAACGAACTTTCAGATCAAATAGAAGAAGACTACATACATTAAATATTTACATTGTTGGAAAAAGTTCAGAAGCACTTGTTCTATTTAACTGTTCAAATTGATGGAAACATTGCTAAATGTAACAGAAATGGTCAAAGTATAGGAGGTTCATAGGGAGCAACAATTTGAAGAAAATAAAGATGGCAGGAACAAGGTGCTGTTGATTTATTTAATAGCCTTTATTACAATCCTTCCTCTGGAATCTGAGTTTTGTCTTAAAGCAGCATGAAGTATGAAGTCCAAAGGGAAAGATCCATAAATTCAACAACTGAATCTGGAAGTTTACCAAGATGAAGTTTACAAGTCTATTAACAGCAAAGGAAAACTTTCATTTATGTAACACTTGAATGAAAAAAAATCTCCCAATGAAACTTTAATGCTAAAGCATATAAGAGAGACTGGGATGTATGGGGTGCGCAGGGAGGGGTAGCACCTCTGGTGAAGGGGCTTGTCATGCCCTTACCAGGGCAGCTCACTCACCTTTGGTCCCCACCAGATACTCAGCTCTCACCTGTGGCTCCAAGTAGTATGTGACAGCGGCCACACCACGGTACACTGCTTTGGCAAACGGGCTAAGCCAGCTGAGGGTAGCAGGGGACAGAGCCATGCCCGTCCTAGTATGCAAAGTCAGCTCCGGCGCGCCGTGCGGATGAGATCCAAGGGCCAGTAAGGCAGTTCTGCAGCACTCTGTGGAGAATGAAGGCAATGGCAAGGTACAGAATGTGTCATGGTAATCCACTGCAACCTAGGAACACCCCAGTTTCTGAAGCTTCCTTGTGCAACTGGACCCGGTCTTCTGAGGTTGAGAAAGTGGAAATGCTCCAGTGCGACGGCTTTTCCACTTCCTGCCATTGACGGACATGATGGACAACCACCCCAAGACACGAGAGACTAAAACATGGTAAATAATCTTGGTTTAAGCAGCGTGTTAAAGGAAGTGTGCGTGTGTGCGTGTGTGCGCGTGTGCGTGTGTGAGTGTGAGTGTGAGTGTGTGTGTGTGTGTGTGTGTGTGTGTGTGTGTGTGTGTGTGTGTGTGTGTGTATGTGTGTGTGTGTGTGTGTGTGTGTGTGTGCGCGCGCGCACGCGCACGCGCCTGGGAGAAAGTGGCAGGGCGGTGTTGGGAGGAGAGCTGGAAAGGTTTAGGGCAACAATTCCAGAGTTTGAGACCTAGACAGTTAAAGGTACAACTGCCAAAATATTTAAGATAAGCAGATTTTTGAGATGAGTGACCTATAATATCTCAGCTTGTTACTGGATAATTCAAAGACTGACAGAGCCATTAAACATAACTAAAAATGAAGAAATGCTTAAATTTGGAACTGGTGAGGAGGCATTCTAAAAAAAGAACTTACCTCAATCTAAACTGAAAGCTCTTTCTTCCTGAATGTCTGAATGTTGGAGATCACAGTCATTTTTTTCTTTGTCCCTTGATATCTGCAGGTCAGACTCAAAGTGTGATACATTAGTAAGCATTAATTCACTGGAAAATTCCCCTAATCCAGACACTGCATAGCTCAGCTCAAGCTCTAATAGATTTTGAGATGAAGGAAGAAGATGAGGAAGAGAAGGGCAAATGTAATTGATCAGTAAAGCACTCAACCTGATGCCAACTTCTTTTAGAACTGGAGTCCACTGGCTCTCCATTCCCTCTTGGAACACCCAGCTATGGCTGATAACTTTTCTTCCAAGGCCAGCTAGCTCAGATCGCCAACTTGTACCAACCAACAGTTGCTTGTGCAGTTGGCCATTTGGAACCTGGATTGAAAACATCTGAATTTACACAATGTACCTGTGTTGCATCAGGAAGGCCTTCACTCATAAGTCCAGGCTGCATTTAAACAGAAAATATGAAAAGAACGGCTTTTGTGCCTGAGCCTGTTCTCCTATTCTATCAACTTCTGCATGCAAAATACTCATTTCACTTACTAAGGTCAGAATCAATTGCACTAGAGTATTTTTAAATAAATTCCATTAGATATTGTTGAAATTCAGGATAGAACAAACTTGAAGAACATTTTATTTATTTATTTATTGTGATGCAGTGCTGCATGCCCTTCTGGCCTTCGAACCATGCTGTCCAGCAATACACAATTTAAACCCAGCCTAATCACGGGACAATTTATAATGACATATTAACCTATCACCCAGTACTTCTTTGGACTTTGGAAGGAAACTGAAGCACCTGGAGGGAACCCACACAGTCATGGGGAGAATGTTCAAACTCCTTACAGACAGTGTTGGGAATTGAACCTGGGTCACTGGTACTTTAAAGCACTGCGCTACCATGCCACACATTTTCCAATGAGTTCCTGTAATGCAGTGGTTCCAAATTTTTTGAATGCCATGGACCAATTCCATTAAGCAAGGGATCCGTGAACCCCAGGTTGGGATCTGCTGTAATGACTTGTTTATTACTCACTGGTTAAGTAAGACTGCGAATTCTCTGTGTGTTAATAGAATCACTGACTTCTGCATTGAAACTTCCATAAATTTAAATCATCAGCATATAGGAGCTCAGTTCATATCATTCAACTCCTTCTTCCAGTATCAGCTTTGAGACACCTTCATCATTCCTCGTGCACACAACCCATTGGCCAATGGGATGTGGAATAGTATTTGAAATGATTCAGTATCATTCTGCACCGGATGCTAAAGAGCAAATGGAAAGAGACGGACTAAACTGAAGAGTGAATTGAATTATTACACAAAACAATTTGTGATGAAAGAAACGGACTCTACATGTTTGGTCATTTTGGTGCATATTTTGGCCTTGAAACTGGCTTCATTAGTGTCTGTTTATGCACCAGTCAATTGTAAAAGCAAACTAACCCAGAGAAATGATAACGGTAATAGTTTCAATCCAAATTCCACCCATCAGAAAACTGGCCCAGGCGCATGTAGCACAGGTCACCTAAATGTGGCTTTATACCTCTGGCATCAGCCATGCTGCTCACAATCTCAAAGATGCACACCACACATTTTCTCTTGCTGTAATGAACCGCAGTCTTCAACCTGAAAACTTGGCTGCAAAATTCACAAAGCAGCTGGGGGCATGTCAGTTAAAGGGTGGGCACTCTAACACCAACGTCTTGCCTTCGACCTCTGCCAACCTCAATCCCATATCTCTGGATTTCCTTATGACCTGGAAGAAGGCCTTTCATCCCATCAAGTTATGTAGCTCAGTGCTGTTACCTTAACACTCTAGTTGCCCCTGTGATCTATTCTTCCCATCCCCCTGCTCCCCTTTCCCAAGTGCTACCTCTTATCAACACTCCTAACCAATTAGCTAAATGACCCACACATCTTAGGGACCTGAAGGAAACTCATGTGGTCACAGGGAGAATGTGAAACTCCACGCAGTTGGCATTGGTACTGGAGCAGCAAAGTGGTGGTGTTACAAGCTGCAGCAGTTCTACAAGCTCTATCTGCCCTGTCTTCAATGCTCAGTATCTGTGCACCCTTTTCATTGGTTGTTCCACCAACGAGAAGGTCACTTAGTGTAAAATGACCTTCAAACTGGTGTTATCCTTCACCGGTTAGAAAGTAGTGCGTATGTTGCTTTAAACTTCGCTAAACAAGAAGCATGCCAAGACCTTTGCCTCCTTGAAGATGCCGTACCTCACAGTGGGTTGGGCTGTAAGGCACAAGACTCAGTCAGGGAAGACTATTATGTGAAAATGCCCACAGATACTCTTTTCCTAGTGTTTCTTTTCGCCTTTGTAAGACAGAGGTTGTTTGGCTGCAATGGCTAGAATTTCTTCAATGGCCCACCCCCTTCCCAAAGCTCAGAACAGTCAAGTCATTATTCAATTGGAAGCTTTCCATGCAGCTCCTACTTGGAATCACACAAGCCCTGCTACAATGCTTTATCCTGGGTATGAACCACCATCGTACTGCTTTCAATGCATTTTCGGCCAACCACTATTTTATGCAGGGAATCTAACTGGGCTTTAATGCTATTTGCAACACATGTATAACGCATCAAAGCAAAATCATAAAATGCAATTTCTAGGAATTTATGCTCAAAATGTAGCCTTGAGAAGGCTGGGAATAGTTAACCTCCATTGAACCTCTGCTGATATGCACAACACAGCTTCATTTTCGGTAACGTAATGAAGGAGGACAGGCACTTGTGGCACACGCTGCAACGCCTGGTGCACTGCTACTGTTCACACATGGCGTGAGCTGATCTCCAAAGACATTGCTCACGGCAAGTCAGACAGCCCACCAAAGTCTGGCATCTGGCTGCTGTACTGTCCAGGAGGTTGTGTGATGCTGAAAGGAAATGCCTGCTACGTGCACAACTTTTAATTTAATTTATGATGGAAATTAAAAATTTACCTTTGCCCATATTTTAAAATATCACTGAGCACTTTTTCATAACTTTCTCCAGATTATTAAGACCATCATTTACCATTAAAATCCTTCTCTAAGTATTATGTATCAATGTAATATTTCTTGTACTGTTTTGCAACAGTTGCAAGTCCTGAACTAGACCTCTTCAGACTTTTCAGGAATTTGAGATATTTTAATTTATATTTAATAATCTTCAAAAACATTTTGTACTTCATACTGCTTGCTTGAACTATACAGACCGTTATCAGTGCATCTTTGCATTGTTCTTTCCTTATTTTCTTTAAACAATCTAACTTTTGGTCAAATAATTACGAGAGAATCTGTTATACGTTTCGTAATTCTTTTGTTGAAACACTTAATAAAACATTTAAAAATACTGAAAAATGAAAAACTTAGATAGATTACATACCATCCAGAGGATATTATCTTGGTACACTTGCATCTTTTGAACACACAAATATCATTGCTGTTCTCTCCACATACGACGTTCGACCAGCTTTGCATATTTTGCACTTAAAGTTTAGAAAAAGCTCAACGGCCTTTCCTAAAAGTCTGTCAGCAGTCATAGTAATTCAAAGACATTGATATCATTACAAACAAAGTGAGTCTTCCAACAGTGAAATATTTCCAGCTGTCTTCCCGCTAAAGGTTCCTTTGTTTCTAAAGTTCATTATGAAACTCGTACTCACTGTTAATGTTTCAGATGAAGCTTTTGTCAATTAGTTCATGTTCTCTCTGTGGAATGGTTGTTCTCTGCTTCATTTTTAGCCCACAGAATTAACTCCTTTTCTAGAACCGCAGCACCTGGAGCAGCACATTTGCTCTCACTATATAGTCCAGTGTGCATCCCACTACACTGGAACATCTGGGAAGGCGCTTTAGAAGACTATTAGAATTACTGGGAGGGAGCTGCCCAGCCTTGAAGACATTTTTTTGCACAGCCAATTGCTGCGCACCTTCACAAACAGTAAAACCAGTCCCTAAATATTGCTTGCATTTTGCTGTTTCCTGGGGAATGAAGAAAAGATATATTGACTAAACTACTTCTGAAACATAAAATAACCAGATTTAGAACGATAGCAGAAGACATCCCTAGATCATATGGAGATATATGCGGCAGAACTTTGTGATGGTACAATGGGTAAAGGACACGTGGAGAAAGATTTGCTGGTGCAGTGTACAGTGAGGTAGAACATACTGAAGATAGCATAACCTGATGAGAAGACAATGCGAAGAGGGAAGGTATAGAAATAGGGCAAGTGATCACTCCAATTGTGAGTCAAAGCCTCAGATTCCTGTGCAGAGCCAAAATCAATGGGCTCCATTGACAAGTTAGATTGTTGGACTCTGATAAAGAGTCAGAGATGTGCGAGTCCAGAAGTGGTAAATTCCATTGACGAGCCAGAGGGATGAGCTCCAGTGATTGGGTGAAAGCAATGGGTTTCAGAAAAAAAGGCAGAAGTATTTTTTTTCCAGTGAAGAACAGAAGAAATACAATCCAGTGAAGAAGCAGAATAAATACATTACAGTAAAAAGCAAGAAGGGATAGGCTAAAGTGAAAAAGCAGAAGAAAAGGACTCTAGTGAAGGGAAATGGTGGTGGATTCTAATGAAGAGCAGCAACTGGTGCACTCTACAAGCAGAAGTCATAAGATCAGTTGAATAGTCAGTGACGATGAGTTCCAGTGGTGAGCCAGAAGTGATGGGATTAGTACTGACCTGAAGGCCTACAGTGGACATAGCGAGCTCCAGGGTGGAAGGAACCGGCATCAGTGAGTTGCTGGAAGAGGTGGAACCCAATGTTATAGCAAAGGCCTACAGTGGACACAGCGAACTCCAGGGTGAAAGGGACCGGCATCAGTGAGTTGCTGGAAGAGGTGGAACCCAGTGTTATAGCAATGGCCTACAGTGAACACTAAGGGCTCCTGTTGACAGCAGGTAACAGGAGGACTTTCACTGGAATGGCTGAAACACCAAATTCCTTTGGAACTGCAGGTCACAGAAAACTCAATTCAGTCACTTTTTGAAAATCAAAATAAACTTTATTCACAATAAAACAATTACAAAAATAAACTGCAATGCCTCTCATTCTTACAGATTTAGCTAATTACCTCTGTTAGGGAAGTCAGTGAAAAGAGCTAATTGGCTTAAAATTAACACTCTTGAAGTGAGGGAACTGGTGGAGAAATATCCTTAAGCTTTGAGTTGCTAAAGCATGAGATGTTTTGCTATAGGAAACTCCTGAAATAGAAAGTAATATCTCATTTAAGGAACTAACAGATAAAGATCTCATGTAGAAGTAACTGCGTTTGTGGAAAGAGTGAAAGGATTATTCATCTTCCATCTGGGTAGCCTCCAACCTGATGGCATGAAGATCCATTTCCCTATCATCTAGTAATTATCAATCCTCCTCCTTTTCTCCTCTTCCATTCTCCATTTTGGTTCCCCTTTTACCCCCATTCTCTCTCCTCACCTGCCTGTCACCTTCCTCTAGTGACCCTCCTCATTCCCTTTCTCCTATGGTCCACCCTCCTCTCCTATCAGATTCCTTCATCTTCAGCCTACTACCTTCTAGCCATCCTCTACCACCCACCCACCTAGCTTTGCCTATCACCTTCTAGCTTGTACTCATTCCCCTCCCCAAACCCTCTTACTTGGGATTCTTCCTCCTTCCTTTGTAGTCGTGATGAAGGGGTCCGGCCCGAAACATCAGCTCTTTATTCCTTTCCATAGATGCTGCCTGACTTGCTGAGTTCCCCCACAGCATTTTCTGAGTGCAAGGATTATTCCTGAATTACTCAGTAAAAGAAAAAAACATGCTTTTGGGTCACAAATTAGAACACCAGAAATTAATAATTACCTGAGAAAGTCTGATAAAGATTGCAAGTAGAGTGACTTATTTATAAGTTTGGATAAAGATGAGGTTATGAACGTTAAGCTGTATGAAAAGGTTAAATGTCAGTCCCAGGACGATGATGCAATGATCATTGTGTGGTGGCCTCATTCTTGCAGTGAGCTGAGTGTGCTACAGAATCACTTATGCTCTGAAGTGCCACAGCCACATACTATGCCTTGCCAAATGGTATTTAATTGTGAAGAATCAAATATTACAGAACCCTTGTTCTTCGTAAATGACTAACTGCGAAGTTGCAATGAGATATGGAGTCACTCAAAATTACCTGAAAATAGTCCTTCCAAGCTGTAGTTCTTGCACACATTCCTTGCTTCACTGAGAACTGATCCAGCTGCTGTGCGTCTCTGCCCCACTGGTGTGATGAACTGGAGACTGAGGTTTGGTTTGGGCCTACTCCTGCTGACTCAGTCGATTCAGAATGCTGTTGGCTTTGTGTGTGTGTGTGTGTGTGTGTGTGTGTGTGTGTGTGTGTGTGTGTGTGTGTGTGTGTGTGTGTGTGTGTGTGTGTGTGTGTGTGTGTGTGTGTGTGTGTGTGTGTGTGTGTGTGTGTGTGTGTGTTTCTCTCTCTCACTTTCTCTACGCAGTGGTTTTTGATCTTTTATCTTTTTTTGGGTTATTCGGGTTTCTTGCTTTATGGCTGCCTGTGAGCAGACAAATTTCAACCTGTATGATTTATACATTCTTTGATAATGAGTGTGCTTTGAATCTTGGAATCTGTAGGAGCACAAGAAGGGTCAGTGATGCCTGGCTGAGTTTAATCCTGACGCCCTCTGTAAGGAGTTTGTACATCTTTCCCATAGAATGCATGGGTTTCCTCCAGGTGACCTGGTTTCCTCCCACAGTCCAAAGATGCACCAGTTAGGGTAAACTGGTCATTGCAAATTGTCCTGTGATTAGGCTAGGGTTAAATCAGGGGCTGTTGGTGACATGGCTCAAAGGGTCAAAACGGCCTATTCTACACTGTATCTTTAAATAAATAAAGTTTTCATGTACTAGGGCCCTTCCAGATGAGAGTCATGCACATTAGCAGTTCTGGTCCATTTGCACTTCAGAAATTTATCAAGGAGGTCACCTACTTTGGTAAAATAGGGTCAAGACCCAACACCACTGGCCATGAGCAGCCAGATGAGACTTCACCTACAACCTGCTGAACACTCCCTCTCTCTGCTCCCATATGACCTGTCCTAAGCAGAATACCCTTTATGAACTGACAGGAGTTTTCTCAAAGTTCAAAGTAAATTTATTATCGAAGTACGTATTCGTTAGCATATACAACCCTGAGATACATTTCCTTGCAGGCATTCACAGTATATACAGAAGCTTAATAGAATCAATGAAAAGCTAAACACAAAGACAGACAAACAAACGACATGCAAAAGAAGACAAACTGTGCAAATACAAAAAAAAATTGTTAATATGAGTACTAAAGTCTTTGAAAGTGAGTCCTTAGATTTTGGAATCAGTGCAGCGTTAAGGTGAGTGAAGTTACCACGCTGGTTTAGGAGCCTTATGATCAAAGGGTGTAACTGTTCCTGAACCTTGTGGTGTGGAACCTGAGGCTCTTGTGCCTCCTTCCTGATGGCAGTAGTGAGAAGAGAGCATGGGCAGGATGCTGAGGGCCAACATGGAATCAAAAGGCTGAAGCATGAGTTGTGTACCTGCAGCTGGTTAAGTCAGTATATCAACTGGTCAGAGGAGCAAGTAGACAATGAACTCTGTTGGGGAGAATGAAGTCCCTTGTTACCAGCTCCTGTGACTTGCAGCTGTCATTATAAGATAAACTCCAGAAGTCCAGCAATAAACAAGGACAGCCTTGGGACACAGTACATTGCAATTGGCTACAAGAAGCAGAAAAGATGAAGAAAAGGGGGAAATATATTGGTAAAGACAATTCGTGTGTTGCCTTTTAGAGCTGCAGTCTTATGTAGTAAATCTGAGAAAAATCTGTCTCTTCAAGCAAAAGATGCAGAAAGCAGACCCTAAAGGTTCAGTGCAGGATGAATGTGATTTCTGCATGATCCTGAAGGCCAGATCAAAGAGATGGAGAACTCCAGGCAGCTGCTTTTCCACTGTGGAGCAGAAGCACGTATTCTTAAAGTGGAACCAACCACCTTCTGAAAGTAAAATTAAAGCAGGGAATGCAGTGCAAATCTGTACATAGCTAACTAGCTGAGAACAAAACTACCAACTCAATGGAGGCTCAAATTGTACAATGCCATTTATGGGAGAAGAAAGAAAATCATATATCAAGCACAAATAGACTTCATAATTGAATTAAATTTAATTGACTTCATTACTTGCACCCTTCATATGCATAAGGAGTAAAAATCTTTGTTATGTCTCTGTCTAAATGTGCAATCATAGTAATTTACAACAAATATTATGTACAACAGGATAGTCAATATAACATAGAAATACAGTTGCGTCAGCATGAATTCAGCAGCTTGATGGCCCGGTGGAAGAAGCTGTCCCATAAGCAGCCTGAATTGCACAACAAAACATGGGAATCATTTATAGACTATGTGAAGAGAATGAAGAAGGGTATTATAGCAAATAATTACTTTCAGTTGGCAAACAATGCTGAATACCCAAAAGAATTGAATGGTGCAGTGAGATAATGAACAATTTTAGAAGAATTGCTCACATGTTTAGGAAGTCTAAAGAAAACTACAAATATCACTTTTGCAGATGTAGTTTGGAATGTGCAGGATGTGCAGACAATTCATAGAACCATAGAACATTACAGCACAGAAACAGGCCTTTTGGCCCTTCTTGGCTGTGCCAAACCATTTTTCTGCCTAGTCCCACTGACCTGCACCTGGCCCATATCCCTCCATACACCTCTCATCCATGTACCTGTCCAAGTTTTTCTTAAATGTTAAAAGTGAGCCCACATTTACAACTTCATCTGGCAGCTCATTCCACACTCCCACCACTCTCTGTGTGAAGAAGCCCCCCATAATGTTCACTTTAAACTTTCCCCCCTTTACCCTTAACCCATGTCCTCTGGTTTTTTGCTCCCCTAGCCTCAGTGGAAAATGCCTGCTTGCATTCACTCAATACCCATCATAATTTTATATACCTCTATCAAGTCTCACCTCATTCTTCTACGCTTCAGGGAATGAAGTCCTAACCTATTCAACCTTTCTCTGTAACTCAGTTTCTCAAGTCCCAGCAACATCCGTGTAAAACCTTCTCTGCACTCTTTCAACCTTATTAATATTCTTCCTGTAATTCAGTGACCAAAACTGTACACAATACTCCAAATCCGGCCTCACCAATGCCTTATACAACCTCACCATAACATTCCAATCCTTATACCCAATACTTTGATTTATAAAGGCCAATGTACCAAAAGCTCTCTTTACTACCCTATCTAACTGTGACGCCACTTTTAGGGAATTTTGTATCTGTATTCCTAGATCGCTCTGACCTACTGCACTCCTCAGTGCCCTACCATTTACCTTGTATGTTCTACCTTGGTTTGTCCTTCCAAAATGCAATACGTCACACTTGTCTGTATTAAACTCCATGTGCCATTTTTCAGCCCATTTTTCCAGCTGGTCCAGATCCCTCTGCAAGCTTTGAAAACCTTCCTCACTGTCCACTACACCTCCAATCTTTGTATCATCAGCAAATTTGCTGATCCAATTTACCACATTATCATCCAGATCATTGATATAGATGACAAATAACAATGGACCCAGCACTGATCCCTGTGGCACACCACTAGTCACAGGCCTCCACTCAGAGAAGCAATCCTCCACTACCACTTTCCGACTTCTCCCATTGAGTCAATGTCTAATCCAATTTACTACCTCACCATGTATACCTAGCAACTGAATCTTCCTAACTAACCTCCCATGCAGACCTTGTCAAAGGCCTTACTGAAGTCCATGTAGACAACATCCACTGCCTTCCCTTCGCCCACTTTCCTGGTAACATCCTCAAAAAACTAATAGATTTGTTAAACATGACCTACCACTTGCAAAGCCATGTTGACTCTCCCTAATAAGTCCCTGTCCATCCAAATACTTGTTGATCCTATCTCTTAATACTCCTTCCAATAATTTATCTACTACAGACGTCAAACTTACCAGCCTATAATTTCCCGGATTACTTTTTGAGCCTTTTTTAAGCAACATGTGTGGCACAGGAGACAAAAATGCCCCATGGAAGTTGTTAGATAGTAAAAATGTGTTTAATTTGGCATGTAAGCTTGCAGATACAATGGAAATAGCAGCCGCAAATGCCAGCATCTTCTAATTTAGAAAATAGGCAGGATTCTCTTTGTTTATTTGAGACACTATGCTGATTAATCGGGACACAGACCACTGGCAAACAATTTCTAACTAGCGTCAGTCACATGCACTTGTGTGGCTGTTAGACACTACATGGTACTTACAGTGAACAGTTTTTAAATAGCATCAGTTGCATGTGTTTGTGGTCAAAAAGCAGAGAATTTTGAGACTGACAGTTGGCAAAAAATAAGCAGTAAGCCAGTTCAGAACTGTTTTGCTTACTGCAGTTTCAAGCATTCAGGCTTGGAGATGCCAGAAACAGCAGGAAGTGAAAATGAAATGATTTCACTACTTCAACAAGTTAGGAAATACAAAGAATTTGAAGGTATCAATAATCATCTGAATATTACAATGAAAATAAAGATATGGAGGATGCAATTGCCAAAAGCATTCTCTGCACTAGGTGTCTGCAATGATTTTGTTCATTTGCAGTCAATCAAAAACACATGGCGGTATACACTCAATGAATTCCTCCATCGATAAGTATTAAGAGCAAATGCACAGTTTTATTGTACTGGAGGTATTTGTAGTGTTCTAATTTGTTCTGTATTTCATTTAAATACATGAATTGTTACTCAGTTAAAAGGCAGTTTTTCTTTTCTTTAATATCGTTTTAACTATTTCCATGAAACTTCGTCTATTTGAGCAGCTGCTTAATTGGGTCAAAATGTTTTGGTCCTGATGTGTCCCAATTAACCAGAATCCATTGTACTTTGTCTTGTATCTGATTCTACAAATATAATTTGAGAGAAGTTTCAGTCCTGAGTGATGGGAAGAGATGCAGATTGACACAGCAGCAGACTATTTCTTTATGGGAAAAATACAGTATTTCACATGCACTTCTCTTGTCCACCCTTAATAAGGAAAAAGGTCAGATGTAAGACTCATCCAGTTTGGAGAGGATTGGTAAAGATGCAGTTCTTGGTGTGCTGTATTAATAGAGTCTTGAATTACCCATTTTTGTGGACTGCGCTGAGTGTCTTAATGTAGAGTATTTTAGTTTCACTCTAAAGATCATCCTTATTCACCGCCTCCAGACAAGGAAACCTTTTAGTTCCCAGGGTTCTTTCCTTCATTTAAAAATCCTAAACTTCACATTATCATGTCACCTAATTTTTGCCTTGATCTACGTGTTTCAGTAATCCTTCATCTGGAGTTCTTAATAATATTGATCAAATATTGTGAAATGAATGTTTTCTCTCTAAAGTAAGTCTTGCAATGGATTAGTCACTTCCAAGAAATTTGATGGTGTAGAGAGGAAAATAAGGACTACATCTTCATTGCGAGAAGATAATTTTTTATCACTGGTATTTTATGCATGGAAATGTGTTAAGGACACAGAGTGGAGTTACTAGCAGAGCTTTTGCACCTCAGCTTCAGTGAAGCATATTCAATTCTGACCACATGGGTTTCCTCCCACACCCTAAACATGTGCAGGTCGTTAGTATAATAGGCTGTAAATTGTCCCTAGTGTGTAGAATCTGGTGAGGATGTGGGAAGAGGGAATGTGGAGAGGTATAATATGATTAGGAATAGTCAGCATGGCTTTGTCAAGGGCGGTTCATGCCTTACGAGCCTGATTGAATTTTTTGAGGATGTGACTAAACACATTGATGATGGTAGAGCAGTAGATGTAGTGTATATGGATTTCAGCAAGGCATTTGATAAGGTACCCCATGCAAGGCTTATTGAGAAAGTAAGGAGGCATGGAATCCAAGGGGACCTTGCTTTGAGGATGCAAAATTGGCTTTCCCACAGAAGGCAAAGAGTGGTTGTAGACGGGTCATATTCTGCATGGAGGTTGGTGACCAGTGATGTGCATCAGGGATCTGTTCTGGGATCCCTTCTCTTTGTGATCTTTATAAATGATCTGGATGAGGAAGTTGAGGGATGGGTTAGTAAGTCTGCTGATGACGCAAAGGTTGGAGGTGTTGTGGACAGTGTGGAGGACTGTCAGAGGTTACAGCGGGACATTGACAGGATGCAGAACTGGCAGATGGAGTTCAACCCAAATAAGTGTGAAGTGGTTCATTTTGGTAGGTCAAATATGGTTGCAGAATATAGTATTAATGGTAAGATTCTTGGAAGTGTGGAGGATCAGAGGGATCTTGGGGGCCAAGTCCATAGGACGTTCAAAACAGCTGCGCAGGTTGACTCTGGGGTTAAGAAGGTGTACGGTGTATTGACCTTCATCAATCATGGAGTTGAATTTAGGAGCCGAGAGGTAATGTTGCAGCTATATAGGACCCCAATCAGACCCCACCTGGAGTACTGTGCTCGGTTCTGGTTGCCTCACTACAGAAAGTATGTGGAAGCCATAGAAAGGGTGCAGAGGAGATTTACAAGGATGTTGCCTGGATTGGGGAGCATGGCTTATGAGAATAGGTTGAGTGAACTCGGCCTTTTCTCCTTGGAGCGAAGGAGGATGAGAGGTGACCTGATAGAGGTGTATAAGATGATGAGAGGCATTGATCGTGTGGATAGTCAGAGGCTTTTTCCCAGGGCTGGAATGGTTGCCACAAGAGGACACAGGTTTAAGGCACTGGGGAGAAGGTACAGAGGAGATGTCGGGGTAAGTTTTTTACTCAGAGAGTGGTGAGTGCGTGGAATGGGCTGCGGGCAATGGTGGTGGAGGTGGATATGATAAGGTCTTTTAAGAGACTTTTGGATAGGTACATGGAGCTTAGTAAAATAGAGGGCTATGGGTAAGCCTAGTAATTTCTAAGGTAGGAACATGTTCGGCACAACTTTGTGGGTCGAAGGGCCTGCAATGTGCTGTAGGTTTTCTATGTTTCTATGTTTGCTTGTTGGTCAGGGAAGACTAGGAAGGTTGAAGGCCTTATTTCCATGCCATATCTCTCCAAGACTCATGAAAGATAAGCAAGAGTTTTTCCAAAAGTGATCAATGAAGGCTGTCAAATAGAAGTGCACTAATTTTATCAATATACGGAGAACCTTTCTGTTTTGCAATGACATTTAAGAGTACTAAAATTACATAGGAAGTTCTGCAAAAGTGTTAATGAATCTACAATCAATGCATATTTTGACAAAGAAAGAAAGCCATGCAGACCACAGAGTGAGCATGTAATATAAGGGTGGAGTTATTCATGGTCAAAAGGCAAGCACATATATTTAATGCAAGCCATGCATTTGGTTTATAGATATGAGCAATGAGTTTAATGAGGATGAAAATGTAATAAGAACAAAGAACTCTGTTGTGTGTGTTTTTATTTCCATTTAATTGTTTATTGATGACCATAAACTTGCTATAAAAAATAAAACTGTGATTATAACAAATGCAATGATGTAATTATGTTGAATATGAGCTATAGCTGGAAAAAATGTTACAAAAGAATGGAAGAAGAAATCTTTTCCATAAACTAGGTCTGTGTATTATGCCCCCATGCTGAGCTCATTGACTTCATTGACTTTGCCTCCAATCTCCACCCTGCCCTCAAATTTACCTGGTCCTCCTCCCTCCTCTTTCTCAATCTCACTGTTTCTGTCTCTGGAGACAGCTTATCTACTGACGTCTATTATAAACCCACGGACTCTCACAACTACCTGGTCTACACCTCTTCCCACCCTTTTGCTTGTAAAAATGCCATCCCCTTCTCGCAATTCCTCTGTCTCTGCCATATCTGCTCTAAGGATGAGGTTTTTCATTCCAGAATGAAAGAGATGTCCTCCTTTTTCAAGGAAAGGGGCTTCCCTTCCTCCACCATCAACACTGCCCTCAATGACATCTTTTCTATTTCAAAAATGTCTGCTCTTACCCCATCCTCCCGCCACCCTTCCAGGGATAGGGTTCCTCGTGTCCTCACCTACCACCCCACCAGCCTCCGCGTCCAGCACATAATTTTTCAGAACTTCTGCCATCTCCAACAAGATCTCACTGCCAAGAACATTTCCATCCCCCCCCCCCCCTCAATTTCTGCTTTCCACAGGGATCGCTCCCTAAGCAACTCCTTTGTCCATTCATCCCTCTCCACTGATTTTTCTCCAGGCACTTATCCTATATACTTCCACCCTCACTACCATGCAGGGCCCTAGGACCCTAAACTGTCCTTCTAGGTGAGGCAACACTTCACCTGTGAGTCTGTTGGTGTCAAATACTGTGTCCGCTGCTCCTGGTGTGACCTCCTGTATCTCAGTGATATCCGATATAGATTGGGAGACCAATTCGCCGAGCACCTACTCTCTCTCCACCAATAGAAGCAGGATCTCCCAGTAGCTACCCATTTTAATTCTACTTCCCATTCCCATTCTGATATGTCAATCCACGGCCTCCTTTACTGTCGTGATGAGGCCACACTCAGGTTGGAGGAACAGCACCTTACGTTCCATCTGGGTAGCTTCCAACCTGATGGCATGAACATCTATTTCTCGAACTTCCAGTAATGCACACCCCCCGCGCCCCACCCCCCTTTCCTTCGCCATTCCCCATCCCCTTTTCCCTCTCTCACTGTATCTTCTTACTTGACCATCACCTCCCTCTGGTGCTCCCCGTCCCTTTTCTTTCTTCCATGGCCTTCTGTTCCCTCCTGTCAGACTCCCCCTTCTCCAGCCCTGTATCTCTTTCACCAATCAACTTCCCAGCTCTTTACTTCATCCCACCCCGGTTTCACCTATCACCTGGTGTTTCTCTCACCTCCCCCACCTTTTAAATCTGCTCCTCATCTTTTTTCTCCAGTTCTGCCGAAGGGGCTCGGCCTGAAATGTCGACTGTACTTTTTTCCATAGGTGCTGCCCGGCCTGCTGAGTTCCTCCTGCATTTTGTGTGTGTTGCCGTGTAATATTCATCTCAGACAAACAAAAAGTCTTAATGTAAGTTTGGGAATGGGACTCATTGCAATGAAAATTGTTCATTGGGAAGGACAAATCCCTCATGGGTTACATTGGTTGCTGAGTACTAATCGGAAGGGAAAATGGTCTTGAGGGCAAAAGGTCTGGACTAAAATAATGGATAAAAGCTTATAGTTTTCTGTTTAGCCATTTGGATTATGGTGTAGCATCTTCAAGAAGTTTGATAATTGGTTTAGAGTTTCAATATAAAATTGATATTGCTTGGTCCCTGGAATTCTTTTTGGATTGATTCTACAGCACAAAAGAAGGCCAATTGAAGCACTGTGACTGCCACTTCTTTAAAAGAGAAATCCAATTCTCCACTATGTCCCTGGAGCCCAGATTTTTTTCCTGCCAATAACTATAAATTTCCATGTTAATATTTTTAAATTCTGTAACTGTAAGAGTAGGTTATCATTTCCAGAGCTTGTGAGAATCTCTGTGACTGAACATTTTCTGTACATGTCACTATCACTCAATTAGCATTTACGCCATGGCATCAAAGTGAATGCAAAGCAAGAGAATCTCTCCCATATTAATGGAAATACTTTGAACAACAAGAATTAATAGCCTAGTGACAGTTCTTAAATTTTTCTAGATCAAGATCCCAAAACAATGGGTCACTGCTATCTCAAGATCAATTGTATATATGGTATCAGAAATGATGATCTCTAACATTATGGAATTGCCAGGAAAACCACTTTCGTAAGTGGTATGCTTCAGTAATGAAAATCTGCCACCTTTAGTAGAGTCTAAGAGGTTCCAGACCCACTGAAGGTAGCTACAGTGAACCATCTGTGGATGTGAGCTAATAACCATGCTCTGGACATTTCTCCCCAAATCCCTCCATTTCTCTGGTGCACCCTCCTTCATTAAATGCTCATTAAAGCCTGTCTTTCTGACAGCTTTTCATTACATACAAACATGCCTGTGCATTAGGAGTGGGACAATGTCTGAAAGAGAGGCCTGTACATTTAAAATACCTGATTAAATCCACAAATTAGGAACAGAGGTGGTCATTCGACCCCTTAAATCTGTTCCAACATTCAATAAGCTCACGGGTGATCTGAATGTAACCTCGGTGCCATAGACCTGTGTCACTAGAGAAAACTTTCACCATCTAGTTATCAGGCATCCATGTACCTCTCCCTTAAATATTCAGATGCAGCTTCTCATAGAGTCACAGGACACTCAAGCACAGAAACTGGCCCTTCAGCCCATCTAGTCCATGCCAGACTATTAACCTGCCTAGTTCCGTCGACTTGCACCCGGACCATAGCCCTCTATACTTCTCCCATCTATGTACCTATCCAAACTTCACTTAATGTTGAAATCGAATCCACACCCACTGCTTCCACAGGCAGCTCCTTCCACACTCTTGCCACCCTCTGGGTGAAGACCGCCCTCATGTACCCGTTATGCAGTTCACCCTTAACCTATGACCTCTAGTTCTAATCTCAACCAACTTCAATGGAAAAAGCCTGCTTGCATTAGTCTATTTATACGCCTCATAATTTTCCCCTCAATCTTCTACACTGGGGAATTCAAACCTTCCTACAACTCGAGTCCTTAAGTCCTGGCAGTGTCCTTGTAAAATTTCTGTGCACTTTTTCAATTTTTTATATCTTTCCTGTAGGTAGGTACCGGTGACCAGAACAGCATAAAATACCTTAAATTAAGTCTCACCAACATCTTCCGCAAGTTCAACATAACATCCCAAATACTGTACTCAATACTTTGATTTATGAAGCCAATGTGCCAAAAACTCTTTACAACCTTATCTCCCTGTAATGCCACTTATGGTTCTGTACTCCCAGATCCCTGTTCTAACCCACTCCTCAGTGCCCTACCACTCACCAGGTTTGTTCTCACAAAATGCAACACCACACTCTTATCTACGTTAAACTCCACCTGTCATTCTGCAGCCCATTTTCCAGGTGGTCCCGATCCCACTCCAAGTTTTGATAGCCTTCCTGACTGTCCACTTCGCCCACCCCAGTCTGGGTGTCATCTGTAAATAGGCTGATCCAGTTACCACATTATTATCCAGATCTTGATATAGATGACTAACAACGAAACAGACCCAGTAGTGATCCCTCTGGCAAAACACTAATCACAGGCCTCCAGTCACAGCGGTAACCATCTACTACCACTCTCTGACATTTCACTCGAAACCAATGCCTAATCCAAATTACTACCTCATCCTGAATACCAAGTGACTGAGCCTTCTTCGGCAACCTCCTATGTGGAACCTTGTCCATGTAGACAACATCCACTGTCTTGCTTTCATCAGTTTTCCTGGTAACTTCTTCAAAAAACTGTGTAAGATTTGTTTGACATGACCCACCATGCACAAGACCATGTTGACTATCCCTAATCAGTCCCTGCCTGTCCAAATACTTATATATCTTGTCCCTTAGAATACCTTCAAATAATTTACCTACTATGGATATAAGATTCACTGGTTTATAATCTCCCAGATTACTCTCAGAGCTTTTATCAAACAACGGAATAGCATTAGCTAACCTTCTATCCTCCAGCAACTCATCTGTGGCTAAGGACCCCTAGAATTTCTGCACTAGCCTCCCACTAGGTCTAAGGGAGCACCTTATCAGGCCCTGGGGATTTATGCAGTCTAATTGGGCTGAAAACAGAAAACACCTCCTCCTCTGTAATCTGTGTACGGTCCACGGCCTCACTGCTGCCTCACTTCTACACACTCTGTCTCCATCTCCTGAATAAATACAGATGCAAAAAAAATCATTTAAGATCTGCCCCATGTCTTTTGGCTCCACGCATACATGACCACTTTAATCTTCAAAGATCCAATTTTGTCCTTTGCTATCCTTTTGCTTCATAATATATCTGTAGAAGCCCCGGGGTTTCTCCTTCACCCTGTCTGCTGGAGCAACCTCATGCCTTCTTTTGTGCTTCCTGATTTCCTTCTTAAGTGCTTTCTTGCTTCTTTTGAATTTCTTTTGAACGTCTTTAGAAATCCCTTTGATGATTCTGAGAAAAACAATTTCCTTGCCACTGTCTTTTTCAAACAGTGACCCTTCAGAACTGGAGCAGGAGATTCAACTCAGGAATTACAACCATCCTCGAATTGTATACCCTTGAATTTCTTCCTCATTGAGATTAATTCCATGGACAAATCAAGACTAGATTGCACACCTGAAGTGCAGAGAGGTGCTGACACTTGTTGAACCACACCCACCAGAAGTGTAAATCAGGCATGGCAAGGAATTCAAAGCAGCACCTTTGGGAGTAAATATTTAAGCTGCAAAGCAAAGGCAAAACCTTGCAGATACTGCAAGCTGAAACACAGACAAAGCATGCTGGAAGCACTTAATCACAGCCAACTGCAGCAGAGATAGAAGCAGCATCAGTACTGGGAGTTGAAAAATAAAACTAGTTTCTCTCTCTACAAATTCTTCAGCTATAAATTTGGAATTATCTCTTATATCAGTCTAATGATACACAATTAAAATGTTTGTTTAAAATCAAAGCCCTGCCCCACACCTATTCACTCACACTAGCTAATTAAAGGTTACTCTGGACAGTCAGCCTCTCTACTTAACTGGGCTGTGTCTAAACTCACACAGGCATTTAAACATTAATGCGATGTTGTTTATCATTTGATGGTAATACTTTAGATGTCAATTCATAAGTCTAACTGTGACCAATTTGAAATCATGTTCAACCATTTCTTCTTTTTTGCAGGTTTTCACTCTTTCTGGGAACAAAGAACTGGAGTTGGCTATTTCATCTTTCAAGCTTCCTCCACCATTCAACTGGCCTCTTTCTGAACCCTAGCGTTCCAGCTTAGTTCCATATCTTTTAATACCATCGCCTATTAGAACCCTATCTCAGCTCTGAAATTTCCACCTGACATATCCTCAACATCCTTGGGGGCAAGCAAGTTTCACATTTTACTAGGCTTTGCTTTGAAAGGTCCAACTTTCAGCTTTGAGGATGTCCCTTGTTTTTATCTAACTTTTTAAAAACTGACCACATCACTTTGAACGCACTTCAGACCTCTAGAATTAAGATAATAAAAGAAGCTATACTATGCAACCTGGTCTCCTATATTAACCCTTTAAGCTCCAATTTCATTGTGTTGAACCTGCAGTACGCATTGCAGAGAGTCTATACATCCATTCTTCAGTACTGGAAACTGTAGTATTCAGTATAATCAGTGGTTTCAGATAATGACTCACATCCAGCTACAATTTCTGATTGATAGCTGATCCAAGCAGCTGATGTCTGTAGGAATGATGATCCACAGGCTACTGCACCAGAAGGGGTTGACCTTGCCAGTAAACAGCTCAAGCTCACTTCCCTATCACTGTGCACGATAATTTCTTCGGTGCCAGTAGCTGCTGCTCCTGGCTCTGATCTTAATCAAGGTTCAAAGTAAATTTATTATCAAAGTACATACTGTATATGTCACCCTGAGGTTCATTTTCTCGCAGGTTTTCACAGTAAGAAACCTGACAGAATCAGTGAAAAACTGCACAGAAGCAAAGACGGGAAAACTACTAATTTGTAAAAGACAACAAATCGTGCAAATACAAAAAAGGAAGAAAACAAAATAATAACAATAAAATGTAAATAATAAATACCGTGAACATGAGTTGTAGAGCCCTTGATAGTAAGACTATATGTTGTGGTGTCAGTTCAGTGATGAGGTGAGTGAAGTCATCCACTCTGGTTCTGGAGCCTGATGGTTGAGGTGTAATAATGTTCCTAAAATTGGTAGTGTGGGACTTAAAACTTAAAGGAAGAGGATTTCTTGGAATGTATGCGGGATGATTTTCTGAACCAACCTGTCGAGGAACCAACTAGAGAGCAGGCCATTCTAGATTGGGTATTGAACAATGAGGAAGGGTTAGTTAGCAATCTTGTCGTGCGAGGCCCCTTGGGTAAGAGTGACCATAATATGGTGGAATTCTTCATTAAGTTGGAGAGTGACATAGTTAATTCAGAAACAAAGGTTCTGAACTTAAAGAAGGGTAACTTCGAAGGTATGAGACGTGAATTAGCTAAGATAGACTGGCAAATGATACTTAAAGGGTTGACGGTGGATATGCAATGGCAAGCATTTAAAGATCGCATGGATGAACTACAACAATTGTTCATTCCAGTTTGGCAAAAGAATAAACCAGGGAATGTAGTGAACCCGTGGCTGACAAAGGAAATTAGGGATAGTATCAAGTCCAAAGAAGAAACATATAAATTAGCAAAAAAAAGCAGCACACCTGAGGACTAGGCGAAATTCAGAGACCGGCAGAGGAGGACAAAGGGCTTAATTAGGAAAGGGAAAAAAGATTATGAGAGACAGCTGGCAGGGAACATAAAAACTGATTGTAAAAGCTTTTATAGATACGTGAAAAGAAAAAGATTGGTCAAGACAAATGTAGGTCCTTTACAGTCAGAAACAGGTGAATTGATCAGAGGGAACAAAGACATGGCAGACCAATTGAATAACTACTTTGGTTCTGCCTTCACTAAGGAGGACATAAATAATCTTCCGGAAATAGTAAGGGACCGAGGGTCTAGTGAGATGGAGGAACTGAGGGAAATACATGTTAGTAGGGAAGTGGTGTTAGGTAAATTGAACGGATTAAAGGCAGATAAATCCCCAGGTGCCAGATGGTCTGCATCCCAGAGTGCTTAAGGAAGTAGCCCAAGAAATAGTGGATGCATTAGTGATAATTTTTCAAAACTCCTTAGATTCTGGACTAGTTCCTGAGGATTGGAAGGTGGCTAATGTAACCCCACTTTTTAAAAAAGGAGGGGGAGAGAAACCAGGGAATTATAGACCGGTTAGTCTGACATCGGCGGTGGGGAAAATGCTAGAGTTGGTTATCAAAGATGTGATAATAGCACATTTGAAAAGAGGTGAAATCATCGGACAAAGTCAGCATGGATTTGTGAAAGGAAAATCATGTCTGACGAATCTTATAGAATTTTTTAAAGATGTAACTAGTAGAGTGGATAGGGGAGAGCCAGTGGATGTGGTATATTTAGATTTTCAAAAGGCTTTTGACAAGGTCCCACACAGGAGATTAGTGTGCAAACTTAGAGCACACGGTATTGGGGGTATGGTATTGATGTGGATAGAGAATTGGTTGGCAGACAGGAAGCAAAGAGTGGGAGTAAACGGGACCTTTTCAGAATGGCAGGCAGTGACTAGTGGGGTACCGCAAGGCTCAGTGCTGGGACTCCAGTTGTTTACAATATATATTAATGATTTAGACGAGGGAATTAAATGCAGCATCTCCAAGTTTGCGGATGACACGAAGCTGGGCGGCGGTGTTAGCTGTGAGGAGGATGCTAAGAGGATGCAGGGTGACTTGGATAGGTTAGGTGAGTGGGCAAATTCATGGCAGATGCAATTTAATGTGGATAAATGTGAGGTTATCCACTTTGGTTGCAAGAACAGGAAAACAGATTATTGTCTGAATGGTGGCCGATTAGGAAAAGGGGAGATACAACGAGACCTGGGTGTCATTGTACATCAGTCATTGAAGGTGGGCATGCAGGTACAGCAGGTGGTGAAAAAGGCAAATGGTATGTTGGCATTCATAGCAAAAGGATTTGAGTACAGGAGCAGGGAGGTTCTACTGCAGTTGTACAAGGCCTTGATGAGACCACACCTAGAATATTGTGTGCAGTTTTGGTCCCCTAATCTGAGGAAAGACATAGAGGGAGTTCAGAGAAGGTTCACCAAATTGATTCCTGGGATGGCAGGACTTTCATATGAAGAAAGACTGGATCGACTAGGCTTATACTCACTGGAATTTAGAAGACTGAGGGGGGATCTTATTGAAACATATAAAATTCTAAACAGATTGGACAGGCTAGATGCAGGAAGATTGTTTCCAATGTTGGGGAAGTCCAGAACGAGGGGTCACAGTTTAAGGAAAAAGGGGAAGCCTTTTAGGACCGAGATGAGGTAAAACTTCTTCACACAGAGAGTGGTGAATCTGTGGAATTCTCTGCCACAGGAAACAGTTGAGGCCAGTTCATTGGCTATATTTAAGAGGAAGTTAGATATGGCCCTTGTGGCTAAAGGGATCAGGGGGTATGGAAAGAAAGCAGGTACAGGGTTCTGAGTTGGATGATCAGCCATGATCATACTGAATGGTGGTGCAGGCTTGAAGGGCCGAATGGCCTACTCCTGCACCTATTTTCTATGTTTCTATGTTTCTATTAAAACTCCTGTATTTTCATCCTGGTGGCAGCAGCAAGAAGAGAGCATGATCTGGATTGTGGGGTCCATGATGTTGGATGCTGCTTTCCTACAACATCACTCCTTGTATGCATGCTCTAGGGTGGGGAGGGTATTTTTGTGATGGACAGGGGTATACCCACTACTTTTTGTAAGCTTTTCCATTCAAGGGCATTGGTATTTCCATGTCAGGATGTGATGTGAATCAGTATACTCTCCACCATGATTCTATAGAAATTCGTCAAAATTTTAGAAAACGAGTCGAATCTTCGCAAACTTCTAAGAAAGTAGAGGCGCTTCCATGCCTTCTTTGTAATGGCTATTGCATGTTGGACCCAGGACTGATCTTCTGAAATGATGATGCTGAGGAATTTCTGGTCGCTGACCCACTCCACCCCTGATCCCCTGATGACAACAGGCTCATGGACTTCTGGTTTCCTCCTCTTGTAGTCAACAATCAGCTTGTTGGTTTTTCTGACGTTCAGTGAGAGGTTGCTGTGGAACCATTTCTTTAAGATAGACAAATTTCCTACTTACTGGACAGAGCAAGGAATGGCCAGCCTAGGGATTGGATCTATCCTGTGCTGAGGGGTGCTTCATGGTCATGAACATGCTAAATCATTGCTATGTCTGTGAAGGGCACATGTCTGCCTCAGCCTTTGCAGAGTCTCTTTGCAGATTTTGGCTGTTCAGGATGAATCACCTCATAAAATCATTGACACAATTGAAGTCATTTTCAGCAAATAAACATTAGAGGCCTGTATCCACTGAGTTGGGCCATAATCGATCCAATCTCCCCGCCATTCTCAATCACCGGAGTCCTAGCCTCCCAAATAACTGTACAAACTCATTTCTGAGTCAGAAGCTATCAGCCAGATCAATGTGTCGGTTCTGCCACAGTCATGTGAGTAATGCAGGCTGTGGAAGGCATCCTGAGGCCATTCCCCTGCAAGGCTTCCTTAGCCCTGTTGTCAACAGCTCATTTCACTATTGCCTGATAACTGGAAACAGGTAAATCATTTGAAATTGATTAATACAATAAGAATGCTAGGAATTATTACAGAAAAAAAACATTCAAAACATAGCCATGTAAAGATGTTTTAACCAGCTGTAAATTAATTATGAACATAATTATACAGCAGCATTTACAAATAAATTTTAACCTAACATGGAAGGTGAGCAACCCCAATCACATGGGCAGGTACACAGGCCCTCCTTGATACAAACTGCAATCCTGTCCCTCAGCCCAGTCAAAGAATGTCTCTGGATTCAGCGGTGGGCCCCAAGGTGAATTACAGCTTCCAAGTGTGCCTGCATCTGTGGTTCCGCGTGCTGCAATTTGAAAGTGTAAAGGCATTACTGGGTGATTCTTCAATTAGGGGCACGTTTGATGACTTGCAATTCTGAAAATTGAAATTTCTTGGAAACTTTGTTTTGTCTATGTTATAACCTTCATTTTAGGCTCTGGAATGAAACAAGATCTTGGCATTTATCAACCTTTAAGAGAACTTTTATATCTTAAGCCATTTTTGCCGAGTTTTCATGGATGAGCGTCATTACCGTCACCATCAAAATACTGAATTTAATTTAAAATGAAATGTCAAAGTCAATCACGCAACCACAGATCATGTCCTTTAATAAATTTGTTTTAACTAATTTTTAAGTACATTTTAAGTGCATTTTTGAGACACATTTTCTTAAGTGTGTCAATATTTTCCTTGGCTAAACAATGAAACACTTGTTTACTAATTAGACTATTGGAATTTTAACTCTTTTTGACAGAATGCTCTTTTGGCATCTAAGCACTTGACTCCAGCAAATGAGTTCAGAACAATATTATTAAACAAATATTGTTTGGTAATATTGTTTAGTTAATATTTTTATTTCTCATCAAAATATGCACTGTGATAGTAATGACAAAATACTTTTGACAGTGACAAAAAATGGTTTTAGTTTAACATTAACTCCGACAAAATATCTATCCAACTAGAAGAAGCAACACATTCTTACACTTTCTCATACATTCATTAAAAACACATCTTTACAGTCTGCACTATCTATCAAAATTCTATAAGAGATCTCAGTTTTCAAGGCAGACGGCTAGATATTTTTGTTAAAAACATCCATGCGAAACATGAACACAGGCAGCCCAGCTAAACTAGGCATTGTCTAGTCTTTTGTTAAAAAACAATCATGCTTACAAACATGTAATCCTCCTCAACTCTGGAATAAGCAGCACTTCAAATATCAAACTGATTGCAGAGCTCATGATTTTTCAACTGTCCATAAGTGAGAACACTTTATTAGCACCTGCAAAATATTAACTCAACTCTGAAAATCAACACTTGAAATTTAAAGCACCTTCTTATAGTCTCCATGAGAGCATAGGTGAAGCCTCAGGAAGATGGAGGTCGATCTGTTCTTGTTGCAGGCCTACTGGAGATTCTGCTATAAACCTTTGTATTGCCTGTTTTTTCTTATCAACATCCCTTTCGGTTCCTTGACTAACTCGCCACTGTCGTCTCTTCAGTTTCTGTTTGCACTTTGGTAATTGTGAGACAGTCTTAGTTTTCCTGTCTCCTTTCTTTTTTTGTATTCTTTCTCCTTCAAGCTACTGCTGATATTTCACCGGGTCTTATTTCATTGTGTCTTTGGTTCCAATCAGTCGGCTGATAATTTGGTGGCCATCTTGAAAACTTCACCGCCAGTTGTGTGATAGTAAGGAAATGTGATGGTAATGACATTTTTCAGTTTTTTAAAGAAGATGTAGGCTAAGCGTCATACTTGCTAACTGAATTGAATAGCTAGCTTGTAAATGTAATCTAAATATACAGAAATAAAGTGGTTATTTATTTCTCATTTAAAACACTCAACTAGTAACTCACTTGGTAATGACACGTAATAAACATACCATCAGACCAGGAGGTATAAATCCTTAAATTACTCACATTTCTGGACATCAAAATATCAATCTTCTGCCATGGCAGACACACGCTCCACTGACGCCTTTCATTTTTATGACCACCACATGAGCAGTTGTTTGAAAAAAACTTGATTGGTCTCTAAAATGCACTGCGTGTTGGTAATGACAAAAGTATTGGAGACAGCAGTTCTTTGTCTTAAAAAATGTACAAATTGTACAAACAATAACCACATGAATTTGACGTGTGTTTTTAAAGCTCCTGTGAGAAAATACAAGCTAAAATTTTTGTGAATTTAATATAATACTTATTATTACTTTATTTTGAAGATAAAGTTACATACTCTGGGTAGGGGACAAGCCCGAAATAGTGAAATTTTGGCACATTCAAGTTTTAACTCACTTAAAAATTAAGAATATAATATTTATGTAGCATACTGAAAAAAGATCAGAGTTACTATTATCTAACTTATAAAACTACAGTACTTGTTTTTGTAAAAACAATTTTTTTTCTGGAAAATCTAGCCCAGGACAGAAAAGATACACTAATTAAAGAATCACCCTACTGCATGTATTGCAGCTGGCTGTGACTTTTCTACTTCAGACCCCTTGCCATTGATCCTCAGCTCAATTGCCATTGCTCCATTCCCCAACCAGCCAGAAACTGAATAGGACTTTGCAATCTTTCCACAAACACAGTTTGACCTGCTGAGGATTGCCAGCATTTTTTCTATTATTTTGCAAACTTGCAGATACTTTTGACCCCAGCTTAAGTTCTGTATCTTATATAATTACCATTTATGGCCCTGCTTATCCTCATTTTATTACGTTGCCTGACGGCAGCCTTGCCCAAGTTCATCAGCTGCTGAAACCTTTATCGATGCCTTTGATGTCCTCCTGATGAAGGGTTTCGGCCTGAAACATCGTCACTACCTCTTCCCATAGATGCTGTCTGGCCTGCTGAGTTCTGCCAGCATTTTGTGTTTTTATCAATGCCTTTGATATTTTCTTCTTAAGGGAAAATTTTAGAACTCAGCATCACTTCCTAAAGTAAAGTGTCATCCATTTAAGGCAGAGTTAAGGCACTTATTTTTTCCTATCAGTCATGAGAATTTGGAAATATTTCTTCTCAGCCTGGCAAGGCAGAGTCCTTGAATAATTTTCAGGCAGGGGAAGTGATGTTTGATAAGCAGGGGGATGATATTTTTCTGTGGAAAGATGGAGATCCCACATAGACCTACAATCACACCCGGGGGCTTCACTGAAATAGGTCGTTGTAAGGAATGGAGTCACTCGACCTTTTGGTCATACATACTATGTTTCCATTTGAAAATAACTATTATGTGCATTTTGCAAGCTGGAACAACCTGTCCACCAACTCATAACATGTCAGTATTTTCCTGAAAATTGAGCTTCATCAATGGAAACTGTGACCTATGAACAGCATCTGATATTTAGTGAGCTCTCATTTCACTGATAGTGGTTCTATTCTCTATTCACAACTGCCAGAACTATGTCAACATGTAAGTTGGAGTTGCGTACTGATTAAAATCACTGTCAGGAGTATAATAGAAACCATTAAATTACCAGACTGACAGGACAACTCCCCTGGTTCACTAATGTTTGCCAGGGAAAGATATTTCCTATTCTCTGCTGGCCTGGTCCATAGTTTCACCAGAGCCAACAATGTGGCTCTTAGTTCCAGGTCAAGTTCAGGGCAAATAGAGAAGGTCAATAACTGCCAGCTTTGCCATTGATATCTACAGTATATCCCTCAAATGAATAAGTAAGAGTTACATGATAAAAATTAAGCCACCCACAAAGGCAAATACTGAAAAACTACTTGTCTTTCTCTAGTACGACAAACGCATAGAACAGACATTTACCCTTTTTGGTTTTAGTGTTTAAAGAGGTAATCTTTCATCTTGATACACACCATTCTTCCTAACATCGATAACCATCTACTGATTGCCATCTTCAGTCTTCTTTTCCCCAGTAGTCTCTTTTCTGCTGCCTGCCCTTCTGAGTTCTTAAAACATGTGTGTGTTGCTCAAGATTCCCAGCATCTGCAGAATCTCCTCTTTAATATGTTGATTCCATATGAATGTCACTTCAATTCTTTTCTTTGGAAATAAAACCCTCCTTCTTCTCAGAGAAAGTAGGGCTCAGGATGACCTACTTCCCCCTTGATTCTGTGCATTCTGAGGTGGCTGATGTGGCAAATGAGGGAATCGTGGACTCTTCCACAGGTGGCTAGTGGGGCAGGTGGGTGGTTAGACTGTGAGCTATTTCATCGCTTAGACAGTGCTTCCGACTGCTCCCAATACATAATCTCAAGGTTGCTGCTTCATTCAATTTATGAAAAAGCTATTTGACCTCAGATCTGGCACAAAACTCATGTTTCTGATGCTCCTGAAGGCATGGGAAGCATTGACAGTTTCCCCAAAATCCTCCAAGTTCACTGGCAGGATAAGCAGACCAGCCTGAGATCATAAGATAGAGGAGTAGAATCAGGCCATTCTGCCCATTGAGTTTGCTCTGCTAGTCAAACATGGCTGATTTTTTTCAACCCTATCCTCCAACCTTCTCCCCACAACCCATATCCCCCTTGCAATCACAAACCAATTAATCTCTGCTTGAAATATACCCAATGACTTGACCTTCACAGCCCTTTATTGCAACAGATTCCACACATTCACCGCACTGTGGCTGATGAAATTTCTCATCATCCTTTATTCTGAGGTTGTGCCCTCAGATCTTAAACTCCTACTGATGAAAACATCTTCTCCATGCCCACACTCTCTAGGCCTTTCAGTATTTGGAAGGTTTCAATGAGGTCCTCCTTCATCCCTATCTTGTCCCAGGAGAGGGGTTGGTTTCCATGATGTGCTGTGCCGTGTGCACAACTCTCCGTAGTTTCTTGTAGTCACATGTAATACAAACCCTAATGCAACCAGAAAGAATTCTTTCTATGCTGCATTGATAAAAATCAGCACGAGTCTATGGGGAAATGCCAAATTTCTACAGCCTCCTACGGAAGTAGAGGTGTTGGTGACCTTTCTTGGCTGTGATATCAATATGCTTAGACTAGTACAGGTTATTGGTGATGGTCACAGCTAGGAATGTGCAGCTCTCAACCCCCTCAACCTCAACACCATTGATGCAGACAGGAGCACGTGCACCTTCACCCTCCACGGCCCCCCACAAAGTCGATGGGTAGCTCTTTTTTGACTTTGAGGGCAAGGTTGTTATCATATAGCATTAGGCTAATCAATTGTTCTCATATCTGCCACCAGACTCCTAAAACAAACTCTACCCTAAGCTCCACTGTAAAGTGACATTATCAAACGAACTGAGAATAAAGTGAGATTATCAAGATTCAAGGATGTGCTCAAAATTTCCTTGAAGATTTCTAACAAAAATTATAAGCTCTCTTAGCAGATAAGGAAGTCATAGAGACATAATCATAGAATGGTGGTGTGTATTGATAGCGCGGGTTGTGTTTGCTGAGCTTGGCAAGTAGCTTGCAGATGCTTTATCATTAGTCAAGGTGACATCCTCAGTGCACAATTGTATGTGTTTCTCCCTGGGAGTGCTCACGTTTATCTTGGCCCCTGTTTGCTTGCCTCGGCCCTGATTGTCTACCCCTTTAGATGACCTTTGAATTCTGTTGGCTCACGGTCCAGACGTCTCTGAGGGGTTCATAGATGGCTTCTATTTTGATATGTTTTTTTTACAGAGTAAACATATCAACAACAACTGCGCGCTGAGGATGTCACCTTGACCGGTGATGAAATGTCTGCAAGCTAATTGCCAACCTTGGCAAACACTGCAACATCAGATATAATCACAGAGTTGTACAGAATTAAAATAGGCCCTTTGGCCCAACTTGTCCATGCCAGCTAAAGTGCCTACCTGAGCCAGTCCCACTTGCCTGCATTTGGTCTAGAGCTCTCCTAACCTTTCATATCCATGTACTTCCAAATGTTGTAATTATACCTGCCTCTAATACTTCCTCTGCTAGCTCATTCCATTTACTGACCACCTGTGTGAGAAAAGCTTGCCTCTTAATCTGTCCCCTCTCACTTTAAACCCATGCCCTTTACACTCCCCTACCATGGGAAAAAGACTGTGACCAATTCATCTTATCAACATTCCTAAATATTTTCTAAACCTCTATTAGGTCACACATCAGCCGCTTATGCTTTAGAGAAAACAGCCCTGGCCTATCTAATCTCTCCTTATAACTCAAGCTTTCTTGTCCCAGAAGTGCACAGACATGTGACTTAGTTTTCTGAATGGTACAAGTTGCCTCAGCTGCCACATAGAGTCCGAGTAAGTGTAGGTTACCTCATCCTGAGGAATTATTCAGGTGAATCTGACTCAGTCTCTTTCCTTGTTCTGCTAATCTTTGTCCTGGCAACAGCTCCCTAAATCAACACTTTTTTTCAGTTCCAGTACCCATATTCCAAAAATACTGTTCTTGCCTAAAAAAGGCAACCTCAAGTCATTAGCACATTTCTCAATGCTTCAGCGCGTGTTTGTCTAATTATCCAATGCCCGCTGTTTCAGGATGATAAATGTGTTTGTAGTATCCTAGAGCCATAGAGAACTAAAGCACAGAATTAGGCCCTTTAGCCTATCTAGTGCAGGCTGGCCTCTTTCTTTGCCTAGTCACATCTACCTGCACCCAGTCCATATCCCTCCGAACCACTCCTATCTATATACCTATCCAAACTTCTCTTAAGTGTTACTATTGAATCCAGATCTGCCACTTCCGCTGGCAGCTTGTTGTACACTAGTACCACCCTGTGAGTGAAGAAGTTTCCTGTCAGACTCTCCTTAATTATTTCACCTATCACCCTAAACCTAGGACCTCTAGTTCTCGTTTCACTCATCTTGAATGGAAAATGCCTGCATGCGTTCAACTTACCTAAACCCCACAAAATTTTGTATAGCTCTATAAAACCACATCCTCATTCTGCTGCATGGTGTGGTTGCACCAGCAAAGTCAGCGGAGAGAAGTATCTGGTAGATATGAAGTAGTCTCTTCATTCAACAAAATGAGATGCATCCTATTGAGAACTTTTCGGGGAAAGGGGCCTGCTTGACCCAACACTACATGACATTTTATGTACTATCCCATATTTACAATGCATACACAATGCTTTCTCTGAAGTACACACTTCCTTCCCTCTTTGCATCCACATTACAGACACACAAATTAATTTGATTCAGCATATCTGGTCTTCCACTTAATTGTGGTTCATGGCTCTTCCGAACCCATTCATTGTTCAGAACTGCATTTTAAATTTAATCTACCGTCCACATTCAGATCTAAATATTGGTGGCCAAAGTTAGTTTTTGAGGTTATTTGCTATATGCGCTAATCCCCAAAAAATCCCCAAATTTTCTCTGCTGAAAGAAAAATTCCAGGAACATCATATAGCCTATCTCACTGACACCATCAGAGCTGAAATGAATCCTGCTTTAGTTTTTTTGTGTGCCAGTTTCTTCATACGTGTCACCTACCTCCACTCAAACAGCATCTGAGCACACCATTAGAAGTCAGTGGAGAATTCCACTTTTCTGGAATTTTCCTACGCTTGCTCCATGTTCCTGCCCTATTCACAATTCCCTAGGACATAGGAGCAGAACTAGGCCACTTGGCCGACCAAATCTGCTCCGTCACTTACATTGCTCTGTAAGAGAAAAAGATACGTAGAGAATTGCTTAAGTGGGAGCTTTAGGGATGTGTATTGACTGTCACTGCCCGAATGAGGAAGATGTAGAGTTTGGTGGGATACAGACTGGATGCACTCACTGAGCCCTATGTTGATCAGTATTGTCCTACTCCTGCCTGATGTCTCACTGAAGAACAGTAAGCTTCGACAAAGAACCTCAGTGAAAAATAATATTTTACCAGTTCCCATGTATTTTTTTTAAATTCCCTCAGTTTGTTTCTCCTGAGTTGGAATAAAACCTGGGTTGAATGGGAGTGTGAATGAAGATGGTATCAAGATTGTGTTACTAGAATGAGCAGAATGAAATGGAGAATTACTATAGAACAGAAAACATTAATGATCAAAACTTTAGCCAAAACTTTCTCGGTGCTGAAGAAAGAAAGCTGTTGTGCAGCAGGTAGTGCATCTCGATTCAGATTCAGATTCAGATTCAGTTTATTGTCATTTACAAACCACAAATACAATGCAGTTAAAAAATGAGACAACATTCTCCAGAATGATATCACGAAAAAGCACAAAACAGACCACACAAGAAAAACCACATAACGTTTGGTAATCCCCAATCCAGAGTCCGGAGAGGCTGCTGCGTATCGATATCGCGCTACCGTCTTAGCACGTTCCCTGGAAAGGAACTACAAACCCATCAGACAAACTTAAAGCTACAAGACCTACACAAAACCACATAGTTACATATAGTTATAGTTAACATATAGTTTCAACAGTGCAGACAATACCATAATTGATAAAAGACTAACTGACAAAGACCACATAATTATAACACATAGTTTCAACAGTGCAAAGCAATACCGTAATCTGATAAAGAGCAGTCCATGCACGGTTTAAAAGAAAGTCTCAAAGTCCCGACAGCCCATCATCTCACGCAGACGGTAGAAGGAAGAAAAACTCTTCCTGCCATGAACCTCCAGCACCGCAGCTTGCCGATGCAGCACTTTGGGAGCTCCGACCACAGCCAACTCCGAGTCCATCCGAAAACTTTGAGCCTCCGATCAGCCCTCCAACACCGAGCACCGAGCACCATCTCTGCCTCACAACTTCAACAAGTCAACTTCACTGGTACTATCTGTGTGGAGTTTCCACCCTTCCCGCGACCATGTGAGATTCCCCTAGAGTGTCCTGGTTTCAGCCTACATATACTTCACTTGCAAGTCTGCTGGGATCGTCTGGTGCGCCCAATGTGGCCTCCTCTATACTGGTGAGTCCTATCGTAAATTGGGGACTGCTTCGTCAAGCACCTCTGCTCCATCCACCACAAGTGGGAATTCCTGGAGGCCAAACACTTTAATTATGATTTCCATTCCCATTCCAACATGTCAGTCCATGGCCTCCTCTTGTGCCAAGATGAAGCCACCCTCAGGGTGGAGGAGCCAAACCATCTGCGTACCCTCCGACCTGATAGTATGACTATTGATTTCTCCTTCTGGTAAATAAATTCACCCCACTCTCACTTCCTCTATTCCCCATTCTGACCTTTTACTTCTTCTCACCTGCTTATCACTTCCTCCTGAGTCGCCTCCTCCTTCCCCTTCTCCTTTCGTCCACACTCCTCTCCTACCAGATTCCTTCTTCTTCAGCCCATCCACCTGGCTTCACCTCTCACCTTCTAGCTAGACTTTCTCCCCTCCCCACCAGCTTTTTATTCTGGCACCTTCCCCCTCCCTTCTCTGTCTTGAGGAAGAGTCTTGGCCCGAAATATTGATTGTTCATTCATTTCCATAGATGCTGCCTGACCTGCTGAGTTCCTGCAGTATTTTGTGCTACCCAGTAATGTAAGGTTAATGGGAAATATGAGATATGAAAACAATGGATTTATCGTGCTTTAAATCTCTTAATAAGTATGTGGATTTATAGTTTAGCTATCTCTTTCAGCCAGCATCCTCCACATTATTACAGTGAAATCTCTTACTCTCCAACCTTAATTCCTCTCCAATAAGTCACCCTCCAACCAACTCACTTCAGTGGAAGGCAAGGTAAGCCCTAACTAGCCTTCCGTGTATCTCTGCATTTGTTCAGTTCCCCACACACACCTGGCATTCCCTTTCCTAGTTAAACAATGTCTATTCCACTCCAACTTAGTTACAGTTGGTATGGCACAGCCCCACACTATCCTGCCCTGAATGCTCCTGTTTCTCACTAAATGCCAAAGATGTACAGGATGATAGATTCCCTGAGCTTGTGAATGACCCTGGTGTAGGTTAGAAGCAACTAGGGAGAGGGGTGGAGGGGATGCAAGAGGAGAACTGGTACAGAAGAGTGCTTGATGGTTAGTGAGGGCACGTTGGGCTGAAGGACCTCCTCCTGGACTGTAAGACTCCATGGACACAAAGATGCTACTCCGTTTACTGGATTCACAAGAGATCGCAAAGGTTGGTAACTGGAGCAACAAACAACCTGCTGCAGGAATTCAGTGGGTTGAACAGCCGGTCTTCAATAACAAAACGTCCTTTCCACCCTCAGTCCTGATGCAGGATCTCAACACAAAATGTGGGCGGCTCCTTTCCTCCCCGAGATGCTGATTGACCCGTTGAGAACTATAGCCAGCTATCCTATCACTGCGCACGTCGTGTCTGTTCTATTGCAACTTCCATCATCCACAAAGGCTTCACATGTCCTGCAGGGCACGAGCAAGACGATAACCACGTCTCCTCAGGAGAGGAGCTCACTCATTCAGAGGGTGTCCTACCTCGTTCTTACTGGGCAAATGTATGGGATGAGATACAGGGGGACACAAGGAGAGCAGGACTCATTTAACAATCACCGGGCGTTCATGTATCTGTGCATGAACAATATGTATGGCTGTCCAAAAGTCGGCAAATTCTTCTATATCAGAGACACAAGAGATTCTGCAGATACTGGAACTTTTGAATATTAATGCAAAATGCTGGAAGAACTCAGCAAGTCAGGCAGTATCTATGGAGGGAAATGGACAGTTAAAGCTTTGGGCCAAGTCTCTTCCATTTAGCCATGTTGTTTACCAGGCACCATCTCAGAGCAGCTCACCTCTGCCCAGAGAAATCATTGGAAATACATCAAGTAGAAGAGGAAGGGATACAACTTAAAGACTGTATTTGCATAAGTGTGCGTGGGTGTTTTACACAATGTTAAAGTGTTGAATTTCAGTTCTGGGAACTCATTCTAATAACTTGTTAGCTCCACTGTTTGGCCTTACATATTTCTGGGTTGGCAAGTGACCTTTTACCATGTGAAATGTGAGAACTGGATCAACAAAAAGTTAATGGGTGGTAGGGAGTGGTGCGGGGTATTGGAATGGAACTCACAGCTGTTTCTTCAACTGTTTTTTTGTTGGTAGAATGAGGCAGGGAAGGAGAGTTTGGTTTCTCAGTATCAGGCAACGGGGTGATAGAGTCTAAGTGAACTTTGTATTAATGTAGAGCATCTTATGCAGTAGTACATGCATATCTTGAACATCTTCTCCCTCCTCTTTTTCTCCTGCATCTCTTTCACCTCCCGTTTCCCCCCAAAGAGATTCATCTCTTCTACAGCTGCAGATAGTGTTGCCGTGAAGTGTGGCCCAAAGCCCTGCATTCCATCACCATCCTGAACACCCTAACCAGGGCATTCTGACAGCTTCCTCAGGATCTCTCAGGACACCCCTTTAAACTGTCATTACTGTCAAACAGGGCACATCAGCAAAAGCTGAGCCTCCTGAATATCTGCAAGCACCACAGTCAATGGAGATTCAGTGTATTATATACATCCAGCTTAGTTCCTTGTTGCTGTACCAGCTGCTTAAGGTGGCTGCATCGCTCGATACCATGGACCTCCCAGGAAATACCTGCCATAGTTCTTGAATGCACAAGGGAGTTAACTGATAGCTTGCCTAATAGGTCAGGCAATTATATCCCAGGAATGAAGGGCTTAAACTGTGAGGAGTGTTTGCTATACCTGGGACTCTACCCGATGGAGTTCAGAAGAGTGAGAGGTGATCTCATTTAAACCTATTGGATACTGAAAGTCATGGACTGCGTGGAAGTGAACAGGATATTTCTTTTAGTTGGAGGGACGGTGATCCAAGGGCGCAACCTCAGAACAAATAGTCCTTCCTTTAAAACTGAAGGGAGGAGGAATTTATTCAGCCAGAGAGAGGCGAGTCGAAGGTGAATTTGTTGCCACAGAGGATGCATTGGGTGCATTTAAGGCAGAAATTTTTAGGTACTTGATTGGTAAGGGGTTTGAGAGTTATGGGGAGAAGGTAGGAAGAAGGAAAATCATCCATGGTTGAATAGTGGAGCAGAATCGATGGGCCGAATAGCCTAATTGTGCTCTTATTATCTTATAATTTATGGTCTTATATCAACGTTACTTCATCAAGGCCAGTTAGAATGGATGCGCTCTCAGCTTTGGGAGATGAGTATGGCTGATCAACACATGCATCAGTTACTCCACAGTGTTCCACTCCACCATTGGGCAACTGGTCTCCAACAACACGAAGTGGTTACTTCTGCGGATCTGGGCAAGGCTCCTGGTCTGAGAGAGTATATAGTACCTTTGTCCTGTAGCCCTTCACCCTCCCCGATATCTTCACGTGTCCAAGCAGACTTATCAGTTGGCTAATGCAGCATAAAGAATTACCTCCTAAAACATCTAATGATGCCCATGAGGAGCCCAAGTAATGCTCATATGTTGAAGAAGTAACACCACCCAGTGACTGAGCAGGCATTCCCCTTGTGGAGCTGCGGCTATGCGAGGAGCATTGCACCCTGGGCTCTCACTTCTGTGGTGCCACTCCATAAGCACTCCACCTGCAAACTCTGGAAGGTGTATAACAACATTTATAACAAACCTTTCCCCAAAGATTCCTAAACAATCTCCCCGACAAATTCCTCTAGAAATTTCTTACTGAAGAAATTAGCCGATATACTTCTTAATCCTGGACCTAACTCATCGTCTCTCGTCCTGCTTTCACTGATCAGGCTCAGGGAGCTCCGGAAACATGTGCAGTTAAAGTTCTAAACTCTAGTTAATGTTGTTCTTAATGAGCAACGACGACAGTGAAGTCGTCATCTTGTCTCCCTGAGGGGACATCTTGACACACTTGGGTTAAGCGTGCAAGTCAGGTGTTTGCCACTGAGTTTCCAAAGCATTGTCACTTTCAGAGATTTACCACCCCTTTTAAGCCAAACCATTCACAAGAGTTAAACTGCCCCAACCTCCCCCTGCTACTGGCCCTATATTTAGCTGGAAAGTCCGGAGGAGGGCTTGAACTTTACACCTTTTGAAACCAAGGTAGCCTATGAACTATAATGGACTCCCACTGAAAGGAACCATTCAGAAGTACCCACACCAAATGCAGTACTCAGGCTCCCTCTGTATTCTGAAACACTTGTTATTATCACTCCCTTATGAAGCAGCTTTGCCTGACCATATTCCCAGATGGAACATGGAGCTGCTGCTGTTTGTGTATGAGAACATACACTAAGAAAAGAAAGTCCGTCAGCCTCAAGCAGATGTTAAGAGTGCTGCCGAGATATTATTGAGCACACTGACATCATTGATGTAATTTGTTGTAATGGTCAATGGCAAACCTCAACCACATCCTTAAGATACTTTGTAGCAATTGATTTCTTCATTAATCTCTTAACCTCAAATGAATAAATTCACAGTAAGTGAGCTACATAGGCAAGCCTGGACAATGCTAAAATGCTGAATGATTCACATTCCGAACAAACATGCTGTGAATAAGTAAAATGGATTTATCTGCTCAATTCATTTTTTAAACTTAATGAGTGGTGGGAAGGAAATTGGCAGCAGCTGATTGTGCCAAGCACACCTCCCACATCCTCCTCCACCCTTTGTATGTCCCACCCAATGAAGTTAATACAAAGGAAAATTTAGCTGGAAGTATAATCAGGAAGTTACTGTTCAGTGTATGTCACCAGTTAACTGACAGACAGTGAAAGTTAAACTCTGCCCTGTGAGTTCTTCATACTAAATGACCCCACATGAACATTGCCCATGTTCTGAGCAAGCACTGGCTTTATTTATTTATTGAAGTACAGCGTGAAATAGGTCCTTCGAGCCATGCCACCTAGCAATCCCCTGATTTAATCCTAGCCTAACCATGGGACAATTTACAATGACCAATTCACCTATAACCAGTACATCTTTGGACTGTGCATGGAGCCCAGAGCACCCAGAGGAAATGTTCATGGTCATGGGGAGAACGTACAAACTCCTTACAGGCAGTGGCAGAATTGAACTCAGGTCAGCTGTACTGTAAAGCATTGTGCTAACTACTATGTTACTGCACCACCCCATTTTATGTATATATTTGCTTGTTCCATCACCCCAAGCTTTTACTCAATACTGCCCTCTCTTTTGTCATCATCTAATCCCACTTGCCTTTCACCTGCTTACAGACTTTTAACTGTGTTCTCTCCTTCAGTCTCTGGACCTCAAAATCTTCATCTCTCTGACTTTTCCCCCTTTCAAATGAAAGGTCATTGCTCTAAAAGAATAATACCTGACCTTACTGACACAAATCAGAGTCTGAGGGAGATTGAAAAGATGGATGCAAAGAGGAAAAGTGGAAGTGTAAGAGAGTCTGAAACTGGACACACAGTTTCAAAACAAGGAGTTGCCTAGTGAAGGGTGAGTTCAGGAGGAATGTCCTCTCTCAGAGCATCATTGTTTAAAAACAAAACAGCCAAGCATTTCCATCATTTTTCTGCTTTGATTTTCATTTCTTCAGCAGCCATATAATATGCTGAATCATCCAGAGACCTCACCCACTCTCCCTGTCTAACTGCTCTTACTGTCTAACCAATGTAGACGGTGATCTTCCCTGCACTTTGCACCCAGAAGCTGGGCAGAGAATCCTCCTGCTTTGCATCATCAGCAAATTCCTCCATATTGCACTTGGTACCTCCATCAAAGCCAATGATGTTGATTGCATACAGTCGATGCCCAGCACAGATCTCCAGAAGCCTTGCAGGTAGTTTCACTTCTGTATGAAGTTTGGCCATCGCAATACAGTGAAATTAGTCAAGGTTCAAGAACAGCACAAACAAGAACATCTTAAGTGGTTTACTAGGACTGGGCAAATGAAATAATATGTATTAAAGAACTGTAAATATTATACTGTATGACATTAGATGTCACAAGAAACTGCTGAAGATTATAAGACATAAAATACAACAATGCACTGTTCACTGATACAATCTCTAAACAGCCTTACATTTCTACTCTTAACAATGCCTGTGACTTTGACTCTCTAACTCTGACCAACTCATTTCAGCAATCACTCAAAGGAGTCTGTCGCCATCTGCACTTGCAAGCTGCAGTTTAGCTTTGAATATTGCTCACACATACATTTCTTTTTAACTCAAGAAGATTATTTAACTTATTCCCACAATCACTTGAAGGAATCTGTTCCCATATATGAAGGGAATTAATTTTGTTCACAGCTGCCTTACAAGTTCTTAATGTTTGCCCTAAAGCTTTCCTACATTCTAATTGGAAAATCACACCCATGACAGTTTGATTAATTTGTTTCTACCATCCTGCCTGTGACATTCTTCTTTCTTACTTCATGTTTGCATGGAGGTATCTAGGTTCACTTCAAGGTAAGGTCATCATGAGGATATTTCAATGATTATCACAGAAAGGCATTTTGATGAAGACAGTTTTGTGTTTATCAGCAGTTTAAAAGGATGATGAATTATTTTCATCCCAGCGGCAATCTACAAAGTAATATTTTCAATGTTTCATCTGGCTGACCACCAAGTGCCCATTTTACACAAATCCTACCCTAACGTATTTTATTCACCTCACATTCCTATCAGCTCTGCCACTCATTATGCAATAGGCACAGTTTGCAGTCACCAACTAATGGACCAGCCTCTACATTTTTGGGATGTGGGAGGAATCCAGAGCACCTGGAGGAAGCTAACGTGGTCACGGGAGGAACGTGTGGACTCCACACAGACAACCCTCGATCCCGATCCCTAAAGCTTGGTCAGAGCACAGAGGCCCAGAGAAGAAATGAATCCCTGAGCTTACGGCTTGCTTTAAGTGTTAATTAAAGCACATTTTACTTCTTCATAGAATACTGGGATATGAGGCTTAGTCTACATTTATCAGTGAAGACTCACATCTCTCTTTATAATGCAGCTGCCTGGACACTTTAGTGTGGCTTAGCGTGAGTTACATGCACTCTGGGTACAGTAACATCTTACCAAATGATGCATTTATTCCAACTTCCTGTTTTCTGTTTGTTAATCAACCTTCTGTCCCCAAAAAAACAGGACAGCAAATCCTGAGAGAGACAAAAGACCAAAATGCTGGAGATCTGGAGCAACACACAAAACCACCAGTGGGTCAGACAGCACTAATGAAGGGAAAGGGACAGACAATGTTCTGGGTCAAGACCTTTCAGCTAGACTGTTCCTGAAGTTGTAAGATTACCAGCTACTTAATACTTTAGTAAATTGCCTCAGTAGCTCTGAACTGATGATATTTAATAATGTATGATCTGTGCTTCAAAATATTCTCTTTGGTAACTCAGGGAATCACTGCTTGTTAAGGAGTGAGCCCACTCATTGAGGGTGTTTAATATATTACCCTGGATGCCTTGAGCTTCACCTCTGGTCATATCTTGGAGTTTCTTCTCTCATTGCTGAGACTAGATTTTAAAACTTTTAAAAGCAGCATGTTATTGTCTTTTAAAGTAAGTTTTAAAAAAATTAATAATGCATTGAAGCATTTACAAGACCAGAATTTCAACTTAAATGAAATATTTTAAAAATAATCCTAACCTTCCTCATTTTCCAGACAAAGACTGCGGTCAACCATCCTTAATCAGGCCAGACTAATTTAATAGATGGCAGCCGGATTCCCCAGCAGGTTCCCATAAATCCAGGATCAGTTGTACGAAAACAGCTGAATACCAATCATTCCCTTGAAATCATCAGCCACTCTGAGTAGGATATGGCCCATTAAGACTGACGGTTAAAATATCCATCAAAGATGGAAGACATTTTAGGGAGAGGAGGACGATGGCTGAGTTGCAGGCAACTGTTAATTTAAGGTTAGATTGGAAACTTTAATGGTGATATGCACTCATAAATTCACACCACAAAGTGCAAGTTCATAATTAGCTATCACCATGCTGAGCCATTCTAAGTATACATGGAAATTTATCCTATGATGAAAGACAGCTGCTTGAATACTCGTATATGACCACGCTCCATCAGATGGGTAAAAAAGCAACAGCAACCTAGAACTTAAATTGTAATCAGACAAGAAACTTCAAGAACTTTGACACATGGCATTGTTGTAAAGCAGTATATAGCTGCCTCGCCCATGTTCATTAAATGTCAGAGAGAATGATACATATGTCATCATTAGGACTGTCTGAACTTTGAAAATCTCAAGGCAGATTAAACAGAACGACAAGATGTCACAGAAAATAAAGGGCAAAGAAAAGACTTGTCATCTTTTGGTTCCATTGGAGAAGGTCAGTCTGGACAAGCTGACAGATGCAGATAGATGTAAAGAAGTTCTTTGGCAATATATAAAAATGTCCACCATCATGGACAATATTCTTCCTTCAACCATAAGATTCAATGTTCAATTGTCTGTTGTTTTTGGCACTTTACTATGTGAACTGTCTTGCAGAGTGTTTATTGATTTTTGACTCACAGGGAATGGCAGAAGTGTCCTAACGCAGACCATGACATCTGCATTTGACTTTAAAAAAAAAGATTATCATCAAGAGCTTTCAGCCAAAAAAAAATCCGATACCCTTTGACAAATTTGAAGCACGTAATTTTGGAATCTGCCATCGACAGTAATGGTGAAGAACAAAACCCAACATTGCAAGATGCCCTGCTCCTTAATTCATTAGAAAACCACTTAGGTACCTCTGAGCAGATGGTACTTGATAATGCATGAATTGTGCTTCAAATTTCTCTCTTTGGTAACTCGGGGAATCACTGTTTATTAAAGAGTGAGCCCACCCATTGACAATCATCACACATCCTATTGTGACAAGCTCATCTCGCCCATGAGAAATGGGTGTTCAAGCTGAGGCAGGTTCATACCTGTTAGGATTGAGAAGACAGCTGCCACATTTTCAATATTTGTGCAGTCACAAAGTTCACAGTTATAGGATTAAACACACACGTAAGTGCAAAATGTGACTGCCATGCAAAATACTGTTGTTTTATCCAGAGACAAAGCTAAAAGAAATATTTTCCATAGTGCTTTCTTTGAATCTCTCAGGATGTTCCAAGTGTACACCCATTATAGATAATCTAAATGCACAGTCGTAGTCGTTGTTACTTACAGTAAGCTCCCAAAATTCCAGCTAATGAATGAATAACTCAGGAAGCTCTGGATTAAGGAAGGAATCCCTCTACAGCCTGTTACACCACTGGCATTTAGAGCAGCAGTGGAGACCCTCCATCTCTGCCAGTGGTCAGGGCTTCCTTCATCATGTCAGTAGCTTGGTTTTCACTACTATCAGTCATGCAAGTTCCACCTGGAGACTCAGGAATACCGTTGCACTCAGATGTAGAAGGATTCTCCGTAACAATTTTGTTTTACCAGTCAGGGTTGTTAACCGGGAGCTGAACCCCTGAAGCTGGAGGACAAGTGGACCACTCTTAATCTGGCCTCTACCCTTTGACCTGTTTGACATGGGAGACCCTACGAAGAGCCACAGCATAAACTCCTGACTCCCGCCAACATAGCTGTCCAGGTTTCTGAAGCGCACAACCCTCCAAACCATAATAAGTTTGTGGCCCTCTTGGAGATAAAGAGGTACTGTTAGCCAGTAAAACTTAAGCACATTTTTAGCTCTCCTCAGGGAATAATTTCTCTTCCATCTTTAGGCTGACCAAGCGATGACTTGACTCGCTTTAGTCCTTTTCATTCCACCTCATCTAATCTACAAACTAAAGTTGCCTTGAGACTTTAAAACATAGGGAGCATTGATGTGAACATGACCTTCTGTGACAAAGGAAGCAGCATGATACCGCCATGTTATTAGACAATGATGTCCTGTGTTACGCTCTTGAAGACTTCCATTTGTTAATGGAGAGTATACTGAACAGCCGCCTTACAGCCTGGTATGGAATCCCAGGAAAATCCAGCAAAATGTAGTCGTTTCGGCTCAGTGCATCGCGGGTAGAGCCATTGAGAACATCTACCTGAACAGTGGAAAGCAGCATCCATACTCAGAGATCCCCACCACCCAGGCCATGCTCTCCTCTCACTGCTGCTATCAGATAAAAGGTACAAAAGCCTCAGGTCTCTCACCACCAGGTTCAAGAACAGTCACTACCCCTCAACCATCAGGTTCTTGAATAAAAGGGGATAACGACACTCATTGAAATGTTTCTCACTTTAAGGGCTCTTTAGCTCATTATCTCATGTTCTTGTGATTTATTGCTGTTTATTCATTCCATTTGCACAATTTGTTGCCTTCTGGACTCTGGCTGATCATTTATTGATCCAGTTATAGTTACTATTCTATAGATTTGCTGAGTATGTCCACAAGAAAATTAATTTTAGGGTTGTATATGGCGACATCCATGTACTTCGATAATAAAATTTACTTTGAACTTTGAACTTTGAAATGAAAGGCAGACTCAGCGTTCAGGTTCAAAGGAAAATACTGACAAATGTTGCAATTTTTGACTTCACCTCCTTCGCCAGTGATATGAAGTATAAACACAAGAGAAGCAGACACTTGTTAACATTTGCCAAGAATGTCTTCTCTATCTGGTGATTCTGCACCAAGTTTAAAACTGCCTCTGAATTTATGCCTGTGGGAAGATCCCAGACTTTTGCAAAAGGTACTACTGAGCTTTATTGTTTGCGTGGCAGCTAGCAATATAAAAGACAATAGGTTATATATAGCTGTTGATAAGATAGTGTGGATGGTATGGGAAGGATGGGGAGAGTAGGGACAAAGTTTAACTAGCTTGCAAATTTTCCATTAGAATTGACACCTGCTGAATTGAGAGCAGCCTAGTTTGTCTTGACATGAATCTGGTTGAAGTAGGCACAAAACGTACAAGCATAAATATTATATTACCTCTCACACAAAAGCCAGTGTAGACCCTCATCAAAATGCTTTGAAAAATTAGCATACCCTTTAACGATCTTTGCTTTTGAATCTTAGTGCAGCAAACCCAGATTAGATTTTGTTGTGAAATACTTTGAAAATGGAATTAATTTTTCCAGACTCAATAAAGCCAATGGACTTGATTGGCAAGGACTGAAATGCATACCTGGAAATTAAACTGGAACATGTTGTGATTTGTACATTAAGCTATTCAATGTCAGTAAAATAACATAATAGTTCATAAAGGAAAACTGGTTGGCAGTTCATCTAGAAACATAGAAACATAGAAAACCTACAGCACAATACAGGCCTTTTGGCCCACAATGCTGTGCCGAACATATATTTACCTTAGAAATTACCTAGGGTTACCCATAGCCCTCTATTTTTCTAAGGAGAAGGGAAACACTGATCTGAAACCTCCACTGCATGGCGGCTATACTTACTCATGGGGAAGGCTTCAGGAGTGAACCCTAAGGGAAAAATCTGGAGCTGGAGTCTGTAAGGCTGCCCTACATTGAGTTTAACACTGACGGTCAACTCCCGTAACGCTGCTGGTGCCAGACTGCATTGGTCTCTGCTGTTCCTTTATACATGGGGGAGCTTGCTACATGGGCAACAGCTTGCTCTCCATATCATACTGACCAGGCTTGCATATCTCGACAGCTAGAACACAAAATCCATGGTCGACCCTGACCGATGGAGTCCTCACAATAGTCAGGGTGTACTTCGTCACCTGGTTCTGTGCTCTATGGCTCAATAATCCTATCAGAAAGAAGACCAAGCTATGAATGGTGGAAGAGATGGGCCTTCTGCATTTGATCATCTCCTCTCAGTGTGTATGTAGCTAACAGACATCCTTCCACCTGAACCTCAGTGGGAACAACATTTGCGATATCTTTGTTTCTATTGTTGTTAGTCCGACTAAATCCTGTCCTTACACAAGCCCAATCACAGCTCAGTGAAAGTCAAGGACTAGTAACAGCAACAATGGAATTTTCATGCATCTGTGACCTTTCACAATCAATGTAGATATATTTGCCGTATCTTGTCATCTGTCAGTCACTACTGTGTAAGCAATATCACTGGTACTCTATTTACAAAAGACCGCATTTTATTGTAGATTCCCGGAACCACAGGAGAACCACCAACAAATCACAATCGCGGTCTCCCCTCTGAAACTCATAACATCCACACTGCCACTATGCGAACGTAAAAACACCACACAGTGTGCTTGGAAGACTGTAAGTGTTATGACTATAACCACTTCCATTCCTGCCTGATAGAAGTTTGTTGATCTGAAATATTACCTCTGTTTCCTCTCTCCATGAACGCAGACTCTTCTGCTTGTTATCTCCAGCATATTCTGTTTATATTTCTGTTTGCCCACCGGCAGTTTTTTTTTGGGTTGTTTTCTCCAAACAACTAAATTCAATTTTATTTATTTTATTTTATTGAGATACAGTGTGGAATAGGCCCTTTTAAGATGTCCCCCCCCCCACCCCCCCAGCAATCCATCGATTTAATCCTAGTCTAATACAGGACAATTCACAATGACCAATTAACCTACCAGCCGGTACGTCTTTGGTCTGTGGGAGGAAATCGGTGCACCCAGAGGAAACCCACGTGGTTACGGGTAGAAGGTACAAAATCTTTACAGGCAGTGACTGGAATTGAGCCTGGGTCGTTGGAATAACTGAGGCAAAGAACATAAGAAAATTTAAAAATGTAGAAGGGGTTAAAAGGTTATGTTGATCCATTTGTAGTTAAGCTGTAAATTCCATGCCAGAATATTGAATCATAGGTGTCCCGAGCACTGTCTTCAGCCAGGAAGTGCACTTGCTCAGGCAGCACTAAGTGGTTGAATTGGACAGCTGATGCCTCTTAAGGTTGGAAACATGCTGGAATCTATTATTAAGGAAGTGGTGGCAATGTGCTTAGAAAATAATAACAGGACTAGGCAAAATCAACATGGATTTATGAAAGGAAAACCATGTTTGACAAATCTGTTCAAAATTATTGAGGTTGTAATTAGCAAAATAGAGGAGGGCTCACCAGCAGATGTGGCATATTTAAGCTCCCGGCATTGTAAAATAAGTAAAACCAATGATCTATTGGGGTAATCTACTGAAATCATGAGGAGTTCAAGTGATATTTGGCTGGCTGTGAGGAGAATGCTGACCAACCTGAGGGAGATGTACGATAGACAGCTTTATTGAATAGACATGGTTATAGCAGGTGGAACATAAAAATTATGAGATAATCCACTTTAATAGGCAAAGCTGGAAGGCAGAGTGTTTTGTAAATGAATGGAGCCCGAGGAGTGTTGGTGTTCAGAGGGACTAGAGATTCAGCAAACAATTTGGAAGGCAAACAGTATGTTTGCTTATTAAAATAGGATTATTTATAAGAGAAGTGATGCCTATAACTGTTGGGACCACATCTGGAATAGTGCATATAGTCCTCATTGCCTTTGTAGGAAAGGAGGTATCTGTGACAGCCAGGATGCAGAGGATTTAGCAGATTGATTTGTGAGGTGGTAGGTGAGACTATTTTAAGCAGACTGGCTCCATATTTGCTTGGGTTTAAAAGAATGAGAGGCGATTCTATTGAAATATGCAAAATTCTAATTCTTCAGTCTCTTTTTCTTATGTACTTGCGCTTTGTATTGTAAGACCTACATTGCTATATCTCCCGTTTAACTCAGCTGCCAGATGTTCACTGTGAGCAGATCTCATCCACCTGCATAGTGGAACAAAAATCATATTACAGTGTAGGAGCAAATCCTTCAGCCCATCATACCTGTGGTAACCAATGTACTTATGTAAACTAATCCCATCTGCCTGCTCATGGTCTGTATCCCTTCAATCTCTGCCTGTTTTACCGTGTTATGATTTTACACCATATTATCTACCTGCATTGCACCTTCTCCTATAGATGTTACTCTGCATTCTGCATTCCAACTGGCTGCATCACCATCTGGTGTGCGGAGGGGAAGCTGCAGAGAGTTGTAATCAGCTCCATCATGGGTACTAGCCTCCGTAGCATCCAGGGCATCTTCAGGGAGCAATGTCTCAGAAAGGTGGCATCCATCGTTAAGGACCCCATCACCCAGGACATGCCTTGTTCTCATTGCTACCATCAAGATGTGGTACAGAAGCCTGAAGTCATACACACAAAGATTCAGGATCAGCTTCTCCCTCTCTGCCATCCAATTTCTGAATGGACATTGCGCCCATGAACACTTTTTTTTAAAGTTTTATTTTTACTTATTAAATTCAGCTCTAGTACGTATGCAGTATATACTTACTGTAATTCATGCTTCTATCTCTATAATTATGTATTTCATTGTCCTGCTGCTGCAAAGACAACAGATTTTACAACATATTAAACCTTATTCTGATTTTGATTCTGTTATTGTTTAACCTTGTACTGCCTCAATGCACTGTGTAATGAACTGATCCAGATAAACAGTGTGCAAGACAAGCTTTTCACTGTATCTTGTTACATATGACAACAATAAACCAACTGCAGTTCCTGTCCATATGTGTGTCTAAATGTCTCCTCAGTGCCATTATCGTATCTGCTTCCACCACCTCCCCTGGCAGCACGTTCCAGACACCCACCCTTATCTGTGTAAAATAAAACTTGCCCCACATATCTTGTTTAAACTTTCCACCTCTCTCCTTAATCCGATGGCCTCTAGTATTTGACAATTCACCCCAACACATTGCTAGGTTTTATTAATGGCAACTAAAGCCTCTACACTCCCGAAGAAAATGCATATGAAGTCAATCAATTCACTTGTTAACGATCCTGGTGGCTGCTGTCACCTTATATCTGTCTCCCCTTGGTGACAGCAATTCATTGTCTGGTCTGGGGTCATAACCCTGAGCAGAACATAATCATTTACTTCCTCTCGGAGACACTATTACTATCAATTTTGAAGTTGCAGCCATTTGAAAGCTTTAACATTGCCCCTGCCAAGTACAGATTTGTGGAGAAGGATCACAGAACCCTGAACTTCACAATAATAAATGCTATCTACTTTTGCATCACTAATATACAGTATTTCTGTTTTTGCATTTTTTTAAATCTATTCAATATACATAATTGATTTAGTTGTTTGTTTATTATTAAGTTTTATTGTATTTTTTTTTTCTGTTTGCTAGATTACGTATTGCATTGAACTGCTGGTGTTAAGTTAACAGATTTCACATCACATGTCGGTGATAATAAACCTGATTCTGGTTCTGATTCTGATCATTTTCATCAGGTGTATTTTGTGTAACATTGACCAGTTCTACACTTAAGATAGCAACGGTTAATTATGTATTTTGTTTAATATTATATAATTAATGAGTTCTAACAGTATTTTTATTATTTATCATTGTGAGGACAGTTTTTGACATAAGATATCAGAGTAGGATTAGGCCATTTGGGCACTGAGTCTGTTCCGCCGTTATTCCTCTCAGCTCCAGTCTCCTGCCTTCTCCCTGTATCCCTTCATTCCTTGAACAATCAAGAATCTATCAACCTCTTCCTTAAATATTCATAAAGACTTGTCCTTCACAGCTGCTTGTGGCAACAAATTCCACAGATTTATCACTCTCTGAGTAAAGAAATTCCTGCTCATCTCCATTCTAAAAGGATGCCTCACTATTTTCAGGCTGTGTCCTCTGGCCCTAGAATCCCCCACCCATACCTCTCCACTCTATCAAGACCCTTCACCATTCAATTAAGTCACCACTCAATCTCTGAAATCTAATGAGAACAGGCCCAGAGCCATCAAATACTCTTCAAATGACAAGCCACTCAACGCTGGTCCTGGTGGGATGCAAAAGATGCCCACACAATCTCTTCAGCCACATCTTACAGAACCCTGGGGTGTACACCATCTAGTCGTGGAGACTTATCTACCTTCAGACTTTTCAGTTTCCCAAGAACCTTCTCCATTGTAATGGCAACTTCACACATTTCTGACCCTTGGCACTCTGGAATATCCACAATATTGCTAGTGTCTTCCATAGTGAAGGCTGATGCAAAATACTGATTCAGTTCATCCACCATTTTCTTGTCCCCATTACTACCTCTCCAGCTTCGTTTTCTAGTGGTCCAATATCCACTCTCACCTCTCTTTTTACACTTTATGTATCTGAAGAAACTTTTGATATCCTCTTTAATATTATTGGCTAGCTACTTTCATGTTCCAACTTTTCCTTTTAATGATTTTTTTAGTTGCCATCTGTTGGTTTTTAAAAGCTTCCCAGTTCTCTAACTTCCCACTAATCTTTGCTCTATTATATGCCCTCCCTTTGGCTTTTATAGTGGCTTTGCCTTCTCTTGATCACCATGGTTTTGCCATTTTGCCTTTAGAATACTTCTTCCTTTTTGAGATGTATATATCCTGAGCCTTTTGAATTGCTTCCAGAAATTGCTGCTCTGCCATCATCCCTGCCAGTGTTCTTTTCCAATCAATTTTGGCCAGCTCCTCTCTCATGCCTCTGTAATTCCCTTTCCTCCACCGTAATACTAATACATCTGACTAGTTTCTCCTCCTCAAATTTCACTCTCCCCTAAGAGTTCTTTTACCTTAAACTCTCTAATTAATTTTGGTTCATTGCACAACACCCAATCCAGAATAGTTGGTCCCCTACTGGGCTGAACCATGAACTGCTCTAAAAAGCCATCTCATAGGCATTCTAGAAATTCCCCCTCTTGGAATCTAGCACCATCCTGATTTTCCCAATCTACATGGATATCAAAATCTCCTATAACTCTCTATTGTAACATTGCCATTTTGTGGATTAATCATTATAAAATTTATCACCTTTCACAAATTAGGTCAAATAAAGAGATTTAAGCACATAAATGGTGATTTGAATGCAAAATTCTGCCTTTGAATAGTGAAAGTGTTATATAAATTTATCTGTCATTTCTTCTATACACATGTATTGCACATATTGGCAATATAAATGGCAGGAGTATAATGTTAAACATGATGATCATTTGAGGTAACAGTTTCTCTTCTTTTTACCAGGGTAACCATACTCAGTCAGAGATATAAAAGGGAGCAGATGCTGGAACCTGGAGCAATAGAACAATTTGCTGGAAGAATGCAACAGATCAAGCAGCATCTGTGGAGGGAATCCACAGTCCATGTTTCAGAGTAAGACCCTTATGAGAGTTCTGCTTAAATATCACCACAAATAAACAAGTTAGAACTACTAACCAGGATGGGAGATGAGCTACTTAAAAGATGTCAGATTCTTAGAGTCAATCAAAACCAGTAGCAGAGGTAGCGGAAGGAAGCTTTGATGTGCAGCTGAATGTGAGTCAGGAATACTAAGAGTCAAGTGTTTTATTCCCATTCCAAAAGTTAAATGAGACACATTCCTTCTTTGGTTGTCAGAATATAGGAAGAGGCTGTCCAAAATGATAAAAGTAAATCCTTTACCCATAATATTTAAATCCAGGCATTTAAACTAATAGGCATGGACAAGTCTTTTGCATCCCACCAGGACCAGATGGAGTTAGAATAAAATCCTAACATAAAAATAAGTGATTGAAAGTACAGAAGGAAGAAATTGCAGTGACATTGAGGATTTTGTAAATTCGGGATGTTCTGAGTTGTTTCGATGCCAGTGAGATAATTTTGGACAGTTCCCATTAGGAAGAATTTTTCAAAAAGATCCATTGGGACACGTCAGCAGAGAGATCTACCAGTCGAATACGTACCACAGTTTTCCACTCAGTAGGGAATCATCAACAAGCCCAGTCTCCACAGATCTCCTCTGGGAATCTCCCCTCTGAATCTGGGCCAGGTTAGATCTGTACTTATCTCCACAGATCTCCTCTGGGAATCTCCCCTCTGAATCTGGGCCAAGTTAGATCTGTACTTATCTCCACAGATCTCCTCTGGGAATCTCCCCTCTGAATCTGGGCCAGGTTAGATCTGTACTTATCTCCACAGATCTCCTCTGGGAATCTCCCCTCTGAATCTGGGCCAGGTTAGATCTGTACTTATCTCCACAGATCTCCTCTGGGAATCTCCCCTCTGAATCTGGGCCAGGTTAGATCTGTACTTATCTCCACAGATCTCCTCTGGGAATCTCCCCTCTGAATCTGGGCCAGGTTAGATCTGTACTTATCTCCACAGATCTCCTCTGGGAATCTCCCCTCTGAATCTGGGCCAGGTTAGATCTGTACTTATCTCCACAGATCTCCTCTGGGAATCTCCCCTCTGAATCTGGGCCAGGTTAGATCTGTACTTATCTCCACAGATCTCCTCTGGGAATCTCCCCTCTGAATCTGGGCCAGGTTAGATCTGTACTTATCTCCACAGATCTCCTCTGGGAATCTCCCCTCTGAATCTGGGCCAGGTTAGATCTGTACTTATCTCCACAGATCTCCTCTGGGAATCTCCCCTCTGAATCTGGGCCAGGTTAGATCTGTACTTATCTCCACAGATCTCCTCTGGGAATCTCCCCTCTGAATCTGGGCCAGGTTAGATCTGTACTTATCTCCACAGATCTCCTCTGGGAATCTCCCCTCTGAATCTGGGCCAGGTTAGATCTGTACTTATCTCCACAGATCTCCTCTGGGAATCTCCCCTCTGAATCTGGGCCAGGTTAGATCTGTACTTATGCTTTGGGCCCATTAAATTAATGTGAGATGTTGACGGCAAAAAAACATATCAGTGGATATTTTTATTTGATTGAGTTGGTTGAAATATTTTAATTAGACTCTCGTACAGGTAAACGAGGTCCCATAATATTATTAAATTTAAAATTCTGACATTTGTGCATATGTTCATTTCTACAAAAGGCAGAACTAGTTTTCCATCTCCCTTTCCCTTCCTCCTCCCAATTTTAGTACTTGCTCTCTCTTATCAGTCTGATGTACTTTTGATGCCATTCACTACAATGCTGTGATGGTTTGGTCACCATAATGAATGATGTTTCTATATTTTCTGACCGATGGTCAAAATCTGTAAAAAACAGATTTTCATTACTCAGGACTGCTTGTACTTTTAAACTCAAGCTCAAGTTTATTGTAGTGACCACATATACCCAGGGTGTAAATGCCGTGAATACGAGCTTTTTGCAGCAGTTACAATCAGGGCAAACATACCTTACACAAACATAAATTAACATAAATCAACGTTAACTGTAAGTGGTGGTCTTTAAGACTTCTACTGTTACAGTTATTAAGAAACTAATTTCATTTAGCAGACAACCCCCCCAGCGACGTTGAATGTTTATGACAGTCAAACTCATTCAATAAGACTGAGAGTTTTGAGAATCGTTGAGCTTGGGGAAAGAATCTCATCAGATGATAAGGCCACAGTATCAGCATAGCCAGCCAGCTCTCATGGGAGAGCTGGGTCACATCCAGTGCTGGAACGAGGGTCCCAATGAAGCGTTGCACCTTAGACCACATTAGACGGATCAGAATGATCCAAGGGTAATACCCGATTAGCATCAGAACATGGCAGCCGTAAAGAACATGACACCAGTAATGTGATAATGAGCAAGTAACCTGTCTATTTAATTTTGCTGAATGTTCAATGTTGGCTGAGACACTGGGGAGAAGTAGAACCATGGTTTGTTTTACATCTGCCTGAGAAAGACAGAAACCCTTGCTGGTATATTTTCATCCTCAGGACTCACTAAATCCAGTTGTTGAAGTGCAGTCAGAGTTGACTTCAAATTGTCACAGCAGTGAATCTATCCAAAGCAAGACTGCACATGCACATGTAGGCACTAACTACTCACCCGACATTGAATGAAGGACAAGCAAGAGAAAATCTGCAGATGCTGGAAGTCCGAGCAACACATACAAAATGCTGGAGGAACTCAGCAGGTCAGGCAGCATCTATGGAGAAGAGTAAGCAGTTGATGTTTCGGGCCGAGTCCTTCCATCAGGTCCTGATTGTAGGGTCTCGGCTGAAATGTCAACTCTTCAGCTTTTTCCATAGACGCTGCCTGTCCTGCTGAGTTCCTCCAGCAATTTGTGTGCGATGTAATGAAGGAGAAAAGCAGAAGAGGGAAACAGATAGCAGATTCACTCATCAGCGTGATTCGTGACAGGAGGGAGGGCCAGTGTGCCAGGAGACTCAGGAGACCAGTCCAGTACTCTCCCCCAGGTGTGACAATCCCCATTACTTGGTGTGCCCTCAGAAGCAAATTCTCTCAAAGGGTTGTCAAAGGGATAGTCACAATAGTTTCAGTAGGCTGTTTCAGGAATTCCTGGATCAGGAAGTAATTCCTTAGCATGTCATAACCTGTGACCATATTCCTGCAAAGAGGGTGAGATGGATATGGGTCTGGATTGGGGACAATGATTTCATAGACTGCCTATAATGGTGCCCATGTGGTCAGTGCCTCCTTCCTGCACACTACTGGGAGATAAATGTGCCTGATGTTCTGTTGGGACTGCACCCCTCCCTGGGCTACTCCTTCACCTCATGTCCCTCAGGCTCCAGCCCTGCTCCCTGATCTTCTTCTGGCTCTAGCCGCCATCTCTGGTGGCAGTGCAGCATGCAGCGCACCAGGGTAAAGTCAAGGGGACCCCAGACTGTTGCAGACACTGGAATCTTACTTTCAGAAGACCAGGGATGTTTCCCCCCAGGGCTTTCAAGAAGGAGCTAGATAGGTATCTTATGGATAGGGGAATCAAGGGATATGGGGACAAGGCAGGAACCAGGTATTGACAGTAGATGATCAGCCATGATCTCAAAATAGTGGTGCAGGCTCGAAGGGCCGAATGGTCTACTTCTGCACCTATTGTCTATTGTCTATTGTGTGAGTCGGGGCAAAGCAGGGCTCAGCAGCTGTAGTGGGACTGGGCAACTGGGAGCCAGGGAAGCAGCAGATAGATCCAAGCTGACAAGTCCCAGGACTCGAGCTGCCACCTGGTGCTCAGCAGATTCAAAAAAGATGAAATCATCACTGTGAGAATGCAGTGTCTAGGTGACCTCTTGAATACACAACTAAACAAAGGATTGAAGAATCTGCTGGTAAGGAAATTGAAAGTTAACATGACCTTGACTTCCACAGAGAATGGTCATGGCATAAGAGTGAGATCAAAGGTATTCTTATTGTACTTCACGGACTTCCTTGATGACAGCCTTGGAATCAGAATGGGGTTTAATATCACTGGCATATGTCATAAAATTTGTTGTCTTTTGACAGCAGCACAATGCAATGCATAATAATAGAGAAAAATGTGCATTACAGGAGTTAAATAAGTAGTGCAAAAATGAAAATTTTAAAAAGTAGGAAGGTAGTGTTCATGGGTTCAATGTCCAGTCAGAAGTCAGACAGCAGAGGGGAAGAAATGGTTCCTGAATCATTGTGTGTCTTCCGGCTCCTGTACCTCCTTCCTGATGGTAGCAATGTGAAGAGGGGGTGTCCTGGGTTGCGCAGTGTGATGCCTAGAGTCCGCAGAATGCCCAGAGAAGAGTCGCGGGCTCGCTGCGGAAGAGACCGCAGGTGGGTGAAAGGTTTGCCTTCAAGCAGCAGTGCAGCCTGGAGCAGCTGTCTTGCAGGTGGAAGTGAAGAGCAAAGGATCCACATCCCCCAGAGACCCTGCCACTACCATCACTCCACTCCTCTGAGAGGGCATGTCATGAATCCTAATGACATCTCTGACCATTGGTGTAGGACCCTTAATGACAACATGACAGCTTGCCGAACTACTAGTAACTTCATCACATAAACTGGCTATTAGGCCCAATCAGTGCAGGCCAACAACTACACTTTTTGTAGTCTGGGGAAAAGTACACACTCAGGACAACAAATATTTTGTTTTTAATTCCTTTACCTGTTTTAGATGTTTTAGTGCTGGAAGAGGGTCTTAAGACAAAACAACGACTTTACAATCAGTTCCTGCTGTTACAATCTCCACTTAACCTTCAATCCGCACACTTGTGTATCAACATATTGCGTATGCAGTAGAAAAATATATAAAGCAAACCACACAAAAGTAATATGGTACTAATACGGTAGTGGCAATGCTACTTGGCCGGTGAGGAACTTCGCACAAGCTACGCTATCCACGCCGATGGATAGCGTAAAAAATTTTTCACTCGTGAAAATTTTTTCTCACTAGGCCATATATTTCTGGGAGGAACTTAATCCCAAAGTTCCACCAGCTTCCTCTGCAGAAAACAATGTTGTCTCCCCACTATCCTGCACATGCGTAATGACGTCACCATCTCCACCTAAAGGCACAGACAACTATTCTAGCATTACCCAGATGGATGCCTAAGTACACTTTTTTTTGTAATTTATTTTTTATTGAAGTTCATTATCAAACAAACATTTTCATAAGATGTATTTCAGACATTGTACACTTTTTAACGATAATGAATAGGATTCGATGGTCACCCGGTTACACACTTATTCCTCCCATGTTTCCCCTATAACTATCAGCATGGCCCTCCGTTATTTTCTGTGGCAGATGTATTCTCACTCCCCTTAATGTGCACTAATCCATGCTGCATGTTCTGCTCATAGTGTTCAGCACAACACAATGCTCATCTCAGTCAGACACAAATCAGATTACTCTGTTTCTGCTGCAGCTCTCACGTGTTAGCTAGCTTCTGCTTGTTCTACCATATCCGCGAAGTGCTCTCTTCTGGTTGGTTTGCACGTGTGCTAACAGAGTTGCTCACTACTTCCAAACCAGAGTGCCAAGCTGTATGGAAACTCCCGTCGAACTCTATTGGCTCTCTTGTCGGTTTTCCAATGTCCCAAGCATATAGTATTGGAATTTGCATTTGTTGACCATGACTACTCCTGTAATGTCTTTGCAGTTCTTCTAACATTGTATCGAGGACCTTTGAGCCCTAATCATGGTATTAGCATCCAAAGCAGTACCCAGAAGATGTTGAAGGAACTCAGGAAGTCAAATAGCAGCTATGGAAAGGAACAAATAATCGACATTTTAGGCCAAGACTCTTTTTCAGGACTGGAAAGAAAGCAGGAAGACATCAGAATATAAAGGTGGGGGGGGGGGGGGGAGGGGAAGGAGGATAGCTCAAAGATGATAGGTGATGCCAGGAGAGTAGAAAAAATAGAGGGCTGGAGAAGAAAGAATCTGATAGGAGAGGAGAGTGGACCATAGGAGAAAGGAAAGGATCAGGGAACCCAGGGGTAGATTATAGGCAGGTGAGAAGAGGTAAGAGGCCAGAGTGGGGGATAGAAGAAGAGGGAAAGGGGAGGGAATTTTTTTTACCGGAAGGAGAAATCGATGTTCATACCATCAGATTGGAGGCTACCCAGACAGAATATAAGGTATTTCTCCTCCACCCTGAGGGTGGCCTCATCATGACACAAGGGGAAGCCATGGACCGATATGTTGGATCAGGAAATCCAAAGTTACCATCTGAACATTTGTCTAGAGGGTGTGTTGCTCTCCCTGAATGTGGGGCGTCTCCTCTCCTATTTAGCTCATCCGTCAAGATTTCCAGCTCAGCATTCAAAAGCCATGGAGCCCACTCTCTCTACTGCAGTTTCCTAATCCGATTCAGATGCACAACTCCTACCAGCACACCTATAGGTTTGCTTTACCTGATGCAAGGCAATTTAACTGGAGCTGACTACTTTGGATATTGATCTACTGTCGAAGTTTACAGCGTATGATCTGTGTTTTAAGGCAGCTTTAACCTATATTAACAATTTCTGTGGTTTGTGTATTTGTATTCCCATTCCACAAAGCTGGCTTTGATTGCACATTGCAATTCCTGTTACTGATTCACAGGGCAATCAAATACAGGGCCTAAATACTTCACTCTATAAATTCTGTGTTTCCATCTGCTATTTTAAAACTCATCTTTAAAAACCTATGTATGTGAACCAGCCAGGTCTCCCAGTTGCTTCATGTGCAGAAGCACCCACCCCTTCATTCTTCCATCTCACAACTGAGAGCTCTTCTTTTATCTGGCACATGAGCTAATTGGTGAAATGCTGGACAAGAATTACTTTGAAGGTGGACAAAGAGAATTTGTTGTTTATTGAATGACAAACTTCCAGTTTTAAATCTTTCCTCCCCCAGAATGTTTCTGCTTAATTCTGATAAAAATATTGATGGTGTTTCCCACTGCTCCAACCACATAACCAGTTCTTCATGTTCTATGTGAGCCACCAATACCTCAGGTAATATGGATATAGACATTACGTTCTTGCCTTCAAAGGGAAATTTAAAGTTTTACTGCAATAAACAGCATAGATGCCATACTTCAGACCATTTAATAAGGATATAAAATGCTGATGGGGGCCCAAACAAGCAGCTGTGGTAAGTTAAAGACAGTGCAGGAACTGAGCCAAATAAAAGCACAATGAGTTCTTCAGGAACTGAACAGCAAAAGTCTGTGCCAAACAACGGAAAGGCAAGTAATTTTAGACTAACTACCCACCAGCAAAGAATTTGAAATACAACCCATCCCTCACTGCAATTCCCTTTGTTATAGTGTTCAACCATAAGTGTGGCTGGATCTTAGACTACTGCGTTTTCCATCTGGTTACACTTACAAACTGTTAATGGAAGTACCTGCAATTCCCTCTACCTCACTCTTGTCAAAAGGGGATGCTAAGTGGCACAGAAACCATTAATCAAACCCCTGGGACTGATATACCCAAATAATGATGCCTCATATAGAGCAAAATACGGAGCAGAGAAGCATTACGCCGTGATCTTTGATTTTATATATGATGTGCGGTACAATGTCAGGAAATGAATACTCATGTTTTATATGTGTCAAAGTCATTCATAGTTCAGACAGACTAAGAGCTAGAATATGTAGGAAAACTATATCTGAACAGGGGAGGGAAGAGAAGAGGGTGTGTGTGTGTGAGAGAGAGAGAGAGAAGGAAAGGGAGAATGCAGAAAGGGAAAGTAGAGGGAAGAAGACTGTGTGGAAAGGGAATGAAGAGTGTAAAACGGAAGCAGGAGATCAAAGAGATTGAAAGAGATTTTGAGAGAAGAAGCAGAGAGACGGGAGGGGTTGTGGAGTAGAAGAAGAGTCAGGAGTTAGATCTACAATTGCCAGGCATTCAAGGAAGCCAGTAAGTACATTCTAATCCACAGTCTGGAACAAGTTAGCAGCAGATTTCAGGATTTCCCAAAGCTCCTGTAAATTCCCAAGCTTGAGATAATTTTGACCAATAAGGCAACATATTTTTCTGGAACAAATAAAGGTGTATATGTGAATCAGATCTTTGCATAATAATAAAAGACCTAACCAGAATCTCACAGCAGGTTCTTTTCATTCTTGGTAATGATTGGCCAGGTAACTTGTACCAGATGATTGGTCTTACATTTTCCCTACAGTTAGTAAATTTCTAAATGCCCTGTTTCACTACTATTGTTCATGACATCATGAAAGGAACATCAACAGGACAGGGAATACCAATAACTGTCATAATCCTTCATATAGCTTGAGACCCTCTGTTGGTTGAGGTGGACCATGGATACTGTGTCCTCACTGTCTAGGTGATACACAAGCCAGGGCAGTATGAGATGGAGAGCAAGCCATTGCCCATGCAGCAGGCCCCTCTCCACACTGCTGATTAATTCAAAGACCAATAGTTTGGTATCAGTGGCATTTCAGGAGTTGTCAGTCAGCATTAAATTCAATGTAGGACTGCTTAGGGACCCCAGCCCCAGATTTTTCCTCGGGGTTTACTCCCAAAGCCTTCCCCATGAGTGGGTACAGCCGCAAGACAGCGGAGGTTTGAGGGCAAAGGTTTCCCTCTCCTAGATGAGCTAGCAATCCTGCCTGACGAACCCCATCTGCCCGAAGCGACTGGTTTTAAGGCACCAGTAACCTTCCTGTGCCCTTTCTCCTGTTAATAGAGACAGTTCCACCGTACTTAGCAGTAAAGTCACATGTGAAAGCTAGGAGCTGGACTTGGTTGTCAGAGGCTATTTGAGACACTCGCCATTGGAATCATTTAACAGGTAGTGGGAGCTCGTCCCACTATCACTCCCAGCTTAAGGAACCATATTGTATGTGTACTCATACAATTACTTGGTGATGATCTTTGCCTTGTTTGCAAGCCAATAAGGAAACAGAATGTAGGTTAGTCAAAGTACCTTTAGGTTTACAGGACAGGTTAATGCACAAAAGGCAAAGGCAACGTTTTGAAGTTGGCAAGCGGCTAACAATGGATTTTAGCAATGACTTTTTCACATCAAATGTAATTAAACTGAGAAACAAGCTGCCACAAACTATTGCTGGAGCACAAGTCAGTTAAGCCTTGTTTCTTAAATTGGATCAAGCTACCTGATTGATAAAGCAGTAATAATGAATAAAGGTAATGAAGAACAAACTGACACATATGTTCTATGTGTAGCTAATGCCAGCATAGACTTAGCAGAATGGAACGGAGAAGTTCCACCCACACTCAATGTTTTAGGAACAGCTTCTTCTCCTCTCCCACCAGATTTCTGAATGGTCCAAGAATGCATGGTCTCTACCTCACTATTCCACTTTTGCAAAAGTTATTTACTTTATTTTGTAACTTAAAGTATTTTTTTTTATTTCTTGCACTGCACAGCAGCCACAAAACAACAAATTTCTTGACATCTGTTAGTGATAATAAACCTGTTTTTGGATCACCTCACAGAAACACAAGAACTGCAGGAGGACGTGCAACTCCTTGAGCCTGTTCCAGCATTCCTTCACATGATTACTGACGTCAACACAAAGCCCATTTACACGTCTCCGGTCTGTATCCTTAATTGCCTCACCTACCAAGAATCTATTGATCTCAGTCTGAAAACCCCAGCTGACCAGAGTCTCCCACGTTTTGAGGTGGAGAGATCCTGAATGGCACCAGGTGCTGTATGAAAGGTGTTTATGTGCAGTGATCCAAGTGCCTGTGCATTTTGTGAGTCCTCAGCATGGACTCAGGTAGAGAATGGAACACCCAGCTCCGCTAACCCATTTTAAGGGGAGGCTTATTACCATGTCACCAGTAAGTCCCACTGCCTGATAGGATATTCAACTGCAGCTCACTAGTTCCAGGGTCAGTCAGCAACTTATTCTGCTCTGGCATGTGTCGTGCTGCAGCTCCTCATGTCTCTCGAAAAAATATCGCCAGGGTCCATGATCGTTACTTAGTTCAGAATGCAATAAGTTTGATATCTGAAAGGACTGGGTAGGGGACAAGGAAAGCTGATGCAAGGATCATAAGTTCAGTGGAGTATCTTCTAATTTTATGCCATCATGCAAATTGTTAGTAAGCTTGCAGCCTACTCTGTATATCTGACCCTATTTCTATTTCCATGTAAACCAATGACAATTAATACGTAAAAGTGTAAAGGGGAAGAAGATGCATTCATTACTAGATTTTGCACCATCAACCCAATTTTAATTCTACTCTTTTTGAAACTATCTTCAGTTTTGGGTTATGGGTGTTACTGGCAAAGCCAACATCTATTTTCCATTGTTGGGATCCTACTCTCAGGACGTTGTTGGGCATGGAGTTCTAGGACTGAAACCCAGAAAAAATGAAGGACTGGCAATACAAAAGGCAACTTTGTGGGAACTTGTATGCTATGTTCCCTTGTCCCACTGCCTTTATGTATTTTGGCAAATCTCAGAAGGAAGGATAATTTAGGATGATGGATGAAATTTCAATCAATTAGGCTGGTCTTCTTTGGGTGGCATTAAGCACCTTGGGTGTTTTTGGAGTTGTGATAACAAGCTAGGCAGAGCGTGTTCCATCATATTCCTCCCATTTAAGTGATGCAAAGGCATTAGTATGTCAAAAGGTGACCCACTTACGGCAGGACACCCAGTACTGTATCTCACTTATTCAGTTGTTTGGACCAGCTATGTTTCCAGTCAATGGTGAATGCCTCAGGATAGTAGGGAACTGATTAATGGTCAGCTTGCTGAAGATGATTGAGTGGGATCCAGAATCAGCCATGATGGAATGGCAGAATGGCCTAATTCTGCTCCCTTGTCTTATGGTCTTATGGTCATGCCTGCCGTGTTGTGATGTCAATGCTGTTTAGCACATATCAGACCAAGGCTGAATGCTGTCTACATCTATCTGTAGTCAGCCATGGACTATTTTATGTTAATAGCATACATCTACAAATACTTGGTTAAACCTACAGCCATATCAATGCAATCCAGTTAGCTGTGAATAATGATAAGGCAAAATATAATTGAAACCTTTGTATTTTCAAGATCCTACACAAGTGAAGAATTAATGACTTCATGAATCAAGTGAATATAAAGGCAAAGCTGCTTTCAGCCTCCTTATCTTCATATTTCCAAAGGGACATGGATACAAAACTGAAGACACTGTGAATTACTTAACAGCATGAAATAGCCATCTGATTGGCAGGAATAGCCCTTCCAGTTTGGTTTTATGATCATATAAAAGCAGATGATTTTGAACATGATTGATATAGCCTGACCAAATGAATCCAAAAAGATTTGTCAAATGTTTACGAACTTAACCCTATACCTGCAACTATAGTAATGTTCATTCATTAGTACTCAGTAGAGAACATCTTGACAAAGAAATATTATTTACATTATGAAAATGTACTAAAAATCAGTTTGAATCACCTGTTCCTCACTGGCGAACAGTATAAGGAAGTTGCTGAAATTGTCTGGAACAGGATTTGTACAGTGGTGCAAATGTGATGTTGGTGGAGTTGTGAAGATTTAAGAAATCTGAGAACAGCAGCTTCCATGTTTGGAAGGTCAGCAAATTTTCAGGCTATCAGGAGAATAAGAACATAAGAAATAAGAGCAGGAATAGGCCATCCGGCCCATCGAACCTGTCCCGCCATTCAATAAGATCATGGCTGATCTGTCCGTAAACTCAGCTCCATCTACCTGCCTTTTCTCCATAACCCTTAATTTCTTTACTATTGTTGGGCTTGAAATTCTGCCCTGTGTTCGTTTAGGAAGAGAGACAACCAACACCGGAATATTACAAAACTTGGGTTTATTGCAGAATACGTAACTGGCACAGCGAATCCACGGAGTCGCTGGAGAAGGCGCGTTCCGACTTCCCCTTACAATCTGCTCTTATTTATACCCCTTTTCCCCCCAGCACAACCCCCCGCTACATATTAGGTAATATCGGGCAATTGTGTCCATCTTATTGGCCCGATGCCATACACTCACGAGTTACCTGTTTCTTTTGTTTACTGAATCGCGTGACACTAGTAGTTTCGGTGTAGCGGAATCCCCAGTTTTGCTTCCCCCCCTCCCTCGCATTCCGGTCTCCCAATATTACGTGAGCCACTCCTGACCTGTAATGGCAGTCTCGAATTAACCCTAACATTATCCCTAACACTATGTAACAACCTATCTAACTGTATCTTAAATATATTTAGTGAGGAAGCCTTAAATGCTTCCCTGGGCAGAGAATTCTACAGATTTACCATTCTCTGGGAAAAACTGTTTCTCCTTATCTCCGTCCTAAATCTTCTCCCCTGAATCTTGAGGCAATATCACCTAGTTCTACTCTCACCTACCAATAGACGCAACTTTCCTACTTCTATCTTATCTATCCCTTTCAAAATTTCGTATGTTTCTATAAGATCCCCTCTCATTCTTCTGATCTCCAGAGAGTATAGTCCCAGGCGACTCAATCTAACCCCTTCATCCCTGGAATCAACCAGATGAACCTCCTCTGTACTGCCTCCAAAGCCAATATATCCTTCCTTATGTACGGAGACCAGAACTGCACACAGTACTCCAGATGCGACCTCACCAGTATCCTGTATAGTTGCTGCATGATCTCCCTGCTCTTGAATTCAATCCCTCTAGCAATAAAGGCCAACATTCCGTTTGCCTTCTTAATAACCTGTTGTACCTGCAAGCCAACTTCTTGCGTCTCATGAACAAGCACTCCCAAGTCCCTCTGACCAACAGCATGCTGCAATCTTTCACCATTTAAATAATAATCTGCTCTTCTATTATTCCTTCCAAAGTGGATGATCTCGCATTTACCAACATTGTATTCCATCTGCCAGACCTTGGCCCACTCACTTAACCTATCTATATCCCTGTGCAGACTCTCCACATCCTCTGTACAATTTGCTTTTCCACTCAGTTTAGTGTTATCAGCAAATTTTGCTACGCTACACTCCGTCCCCCTTCCAAATCATCAGTGTAAATGGTAAACATCTTATGCTCAGTAAAATCAGAACGTTTTAGAAACACTGAACAAGTCAGGCAGTGATAGAGTTAATGTTTCCAATTGAAGGCCCCAAGTCAGAAGTGAGAAAGAGAAGAAACAAGTTTATTTTATATTGTAAGGAAGGTGACTGAGGGATGGACAGGACAAAAGGAGTAACTATGACAGGGTGCAGCCAAGGTTGTATCTATTACACCCACTACAAATTCCCAAAGGTACTTTGATTATACTAGACTCTGCCCTCTGTATGGAATTCATCCCATTATCCAAGTATCTTTGCTTTCATCATTTTCACTCCAACAATGAGATTTTCTGCTGAGGTACCTCTGAAATATCCTCTTTCATCCTAAAAACTGTGGAACTAAGAACCAGGGAACTATGGCTTCCCCTACACCATGATTGACAGATTTCTTCACTACCATGATTTTGTGAACTCCTATTTCCATCCCCCTCCTTGCATGGACAGACAGAGGCTGGCATTTCCCTGGTCCTCACCTTCCAACCCTTCACATTCAACAGGTCATCCTTCACACAATCTCTCAACTTCAGCCAGATTCTATCAACATATATAATTCTGCCTTCTCTCCTCTCTTTTCAGCAAGTCCTTTTCAGTTTCCTTTGCTTTTGTTTTTATTCTCTAATTGACCATACCTCATAGCTTTTCTCCTGTTTTCTCTTTCTCTAATTGCCCCATTGAATGGACGACCGCTGCAACCTACCCCCGGTAATTCCTCACACTGTCCCTCAGCCCTCTGCCACTTGTAGAACTAACTTATTTTCTCCCCTTCTCAGTCTGACTACACTTAATTGTTTCTCTGTCCACAGATGTAGCCTGGCCTGCTGAGTATTTCCAACATTTTCTGCTTTTATTTCAGATTTCCAGCATCTGAAGTCTTCTTTTACTATCATTTTAATTCCTCTTACTGTCTCTCCTTTTAATTCATTTCAAAAGACAATTTCCCAGCGTTAAAATTTTGTTTTCAGGAGAGGGAAACCAGAGGTCCATGAGCATGGCCTCATCGGAGGATCAGAGGTGAAGAAAGTCAGCAACTAAATTCTTGGGTGTTACTATTTCAGAGGACCTATCCTGGGCCCAGCACGGAAGTGCAATTAAAAAGAAAGCACGGCAGTGCCGTTACTTCCTTAGGAGTCTGCAGAGATTCAGCATGACATCTAAAACTTTGACAGACTTCCGTCAATGCGTAGTGGAGAGTATATTGACTAGCTGCATGGCAGCCTGGTATGGAAGTACCAATGCCTTTGAATGGAAAATCCTACAAAGGTTAGCGGATTTGGCCCAGTCCACCACAAGTATATCTCCCCCAACGATTAAGTATGTCTACGTGAAACACTGTCATAGGAAAGCAGCATCCATCAATAAAGGTCCTCACCACCCAGGCAGAAGGTACAAGTGCCTCAGGACTCCCACTACCAGGTTCAAGAAAGGTTACTACTCAACCATCAGGATCTTGAATAAAAGGAGATAACTACACCCACTTGCCTCATCATTGAAATGTTCCTACAACCAGCAATCTCACTTTAAGGACTCTTTGTCACATTATCTCATGTTCTCATTATATATTGCTGTTAATTTGTATTTGGATTTGCACATTTTGGTGTCTCCTGCACTCTAGTTGATCTTTTATTGATCCTGTTATCATTATTATTCTAAAGATTTGCTGAGTATGCCTGCAGGAAAATGAATCTCAGAGCTGATTATGGTGACACATATGCAGTTTGATAATGAAATTTACTTTGAACTTTGATTCGCTTACTTCTACTGCATTTGTTAACTTTATGTTGGAAGGTATTTGCATTTTAAGCAACTGCAGACTGAAACCTGGTTCTTGGCCAACAAAGCCATTTGTGGACATTTGCCCTGTACATGTAAAGGGCAGACTGCTCTATTCTCATTGTGACACGGGCATTGGCTTTAAGTACTTTCAAAGCATATTTTGCTAACTTGGTAAAAGCGTCGTAAATTCTTAAAAGGACATTGTCAGTTGCAAGGTTACAGCCAACCACATTTTAGGGTGGACATTTGGTGCCAGCCTGGGCAAGATGCAGAGAATGGAGATCAATAAATGACAGATAGATCATGATATAACAAGTTAATTTACTTTGCTTTACTTATGAACATGATTATCCTCAGCCTTGTACCGGTTCCCCATTGCCTTCTCCCTCCCTCCGCTACACGTTTCACATTGACAATATCCTTGTTGAAGAAAGCTCATCCCACTTTCGTACCTCAGCAGATACTGCCCGACTGAGGGCTTTCAGCAATTCCATCTTCCTGCTTCATATTTCCAGTGCTTACTTACTTTTGCTTTAGATATTTGCATAATACATTTCAAGTGACCAATAGTCAGAGTCATACAGCACAGAAGCAGGCACCCTGGCCAACTGAACATAGCCTTAAGACCATCAGACATAAGAGTAGAAGTAGGCCATTCATTCCATCAAGTTTCTCCACCATTCCATCATGGCTGATTTACTACCTCTCTCAACCCCATTCTCCTGCCTTCTCCCTGCAACCTTTGATGCCCTGACTAATCAAGAACCTATCAACCTCCACTTTAGATATACCTAATGACTTGGCCTCCACGAGCGTCTGTGACAATGAATTTCACAGATTCACCACTCTCTGGGTAAAAAATTCCTTCTCATCTCTGTTCTAAATGGATTTCCCTCTATTCTGAGGCTCTGCCCTCTTGTCCTAGACTCCTCCACAATAGGAAACATCCTCTCCACATCAACTCTAACTAGGGCGTTCAATATTCGATAGGCTTCAATGAGATTTCCCCTCATCCTTCTAAACTCCATTGAGTACAGGCCCAGAGCCATCAAATGTTCCTTATTTATTAACCCTTTCATTCCTGGAACCGTTATTGTGAACGTCCTCCAGACCTCGCCAAATGCCAGCACATCTTTTCTTAAATTAGAGGCCCAAAACTGCTGACAATACTCTAAGTGTGGTCTGACCAATGCCTTACAAGGCCCCAGCATCACATCTTTGTGTTTATAGTCTGCCTTCTTGAAATGAACATTGCATTTGACTTCCTTGTATCAACTACTACCTAATAGTACACTAAACCTACACAAATCACAATTCATTCAACCCCCATCCCCGATACTAGGGGCAATTTACAGTGGCCAGTTAACCTAGTTCACCCATCGTTGGGATGGTGTGTTTCAAAAATGCAGTTTGATCAAAAGATGGGAGTAAAGAGCTGCCTCATTGCTGCTCCACACACTACAACATACTCTGCTCAGCACCCGCAGGTCAGTGTAACTTCGGAATAATGAGATGAATGTGTTTAACACCACCTAGGATTCACTGTATAAAGGTGTATAAAATCATGAAAGGCAGGTAGGGAGAATGAAGATTCCCTTGTTCCAGAGAAAGGAAATCAAAAACTGAAGAGTGAGTGTTTAAGGTCAGAGGGGAAGTATCTAAAAGGGACCTGAGGCACAGCTTCTTCACACAAAGGGTACTGGGTATGTGGAACGAGCTGCCAGAGAAAGTGGTTGAAGCAAATAAAATAACAGCATTTAAAAGACATGTAGATGGTCACATGTATAGAAAAGGTTTATAGTCAAATGCATACAAATGAGATCAGCTTAGATAGTCTTCTAGGTCAGCATGGATGAGTTGGGCTGAAGGGCCTATTTCTGTGATGTATGACTCTATGACTTTATGTTAAAAATGTTTTATATGACACTAGTCATAGGATTGACTGCCTAATATGAAAATTCTACCATCAAAGCATGTTTTTCAATAGCTGTGACTGCTGACTGTCCACTCTGAGAGAGGCCCTTAGAGAAAGAGCAGTGATCTTCAGGTTGGGAAATGATGCCTATTTCCCCCACCTGCCCCCCTCCCCAACCCCAGGTGCTATCACCAGAACTCCTGATTATACAACACTGTGGACTGTGAAAACTTACCAGAATTAAAGTAGGCTTTGTTTTGTGAAGAGGGAGGTGAGAACTAAGTTTCCAAGCTGCACCACTTCGTTTCTCACAGCCATCCAGAGGCGAGAGGGGAACAAAATTAATCAAAAGCCCATCTTTATGCCCCCTTTTTTTGGCTGGATCTCCCAGTCAGGCACGGGCCTTATCCAATCTCAAACCACAATAAGGGTTCCATGTATGTCAGTGGGGCCTGACTTACGTAATAAAGATCATCCAAAAGCCAGAAAGAGGCAGGTGTTTCAGACCCCAGCGCTAGGCCCACTCAAATCTGGCAGCACCTTAAAGCAAGAGTGTTAAATGGACAGCAAGGCCAACTCAACCCTGAGAATGGGCCTCACTGAACAAGCAAATGAGAAAACTGTATACATTGGAAAGAAAGCCAATATATACATGACCCCACTTCAGAAACAAATCAGCTTATGATGTTTCTGTATTTTGCTAGACTCTTCAGCACCTGTGAGTTAATACTAATATACCTTGTTATAAGTTGTACTTTTAAAAAAATGTTCAGTTCACTAAGAAATTTTTGTATTGCATGAAAAACAATGACTTCAGATGGCAACTTGCCTCAGATGAGCAGTCTTAACATCTTTTAAAAGATAATTCAGATGATCATTTACCTCAGGACAAGGACCAAAGGATAAAAATTGGCATAAATTTAAACAGATCGAGGAAATTTGTTAAGTCTGACAGAGCTCTTCATTAGACAATGTGAAGGTCAGGAAGCACACAGATGTGGTGTATTATCAGCATAAGAAATTCTGCAAATGCTAGAAATCCAAAGTAACACACACAAAATGTTGGAGGAACTCAGCAGGTCAGTGAATATTCAATAGTAAGTTATTTTAAATAGTGAAATATTGATGCAGAAAATGATTTTTTAAGACTGGAGTTTTTATCACTGAAGATCTCAAATTCTATCTTAATCTATTTCTCTTATTGCACAATTTTACAATTAGATTGTTTGCATGAGGTCAACAATAAGCGAACTGAATTATTGTTTAATTTTTTGGAAAAGTTAGAGACTGAAAAGGAGAAAGCAGCCAGTGTTGGTTGATTGTGAGTCGTTTTGAGGGGTTTAGCAGAGACGAGTAGAGGCAGCATGAGCAGTCGGTAACTGAAGCTGCTTCTGCGGAACGCCACAGTGCCTCAGGTCAGCAGGTCAGTGTCAAGGTCACAGTTAGAGTAAAAGATCTTACGTTTCACCAATGAGCGGAAGAACATTGGAGAAAAGATACATCTGACGTGTGCACAAATTAGCCAAGTGGAGAATATCCCAAAAGGAGGATAAGGTGTGAGTAAGATAATGATACTAGAATGCAGTGAAGAAGAATGATGTGAAAGCATAACCATAAGATACACTTGCACTGTAAGTTAAACGTTAATGCCTAGTAGTTGGATTGGATTGGATAATGTGAATCAATTTCAATACAAATACAACAGAAAAAAAGTCCTGTTACTTCCCTGAGACTCAAGTTCCTGCAACCTAGGCCACAAACAATCATCTGGAAGAACTCAATGGGCTGATCAGCATGTGTGGAGGTGGGGGGGAAAGAATTGTAATAATCAAACCAAACCAAAACCAAAAACCAAGACAATCGCTGCTGCCGGTGACCCTACAGATTTATTATACTTGTATGACATGCCCTCACGCCAACGTCCTTTTTTAATGATTAGCAAACATACAATCTTGAAGCGAAGAAACTTAAGCTTATATTCGAGTGCTATTGAGCAATCAGCAAATGATACAACATCTACAAACTGCCACAAAGCACAAATACGTGACTTATTCCTTTTACTTTTACCACACCCACACTTATGTGACTAATTACCATAATAAACGTACTATATGCACAACACCGAATACAATGCAGATAAGAAAACAGATGCCTGGCGCCTACAGGAATTATCGGCATTTTGTTTGAAAACTCTGCATGAGTCCTGATGCAGGTTTTCAACCCAAAACATCAACAATTCCTTCCATCCCACAATCCCACCAGCTGAGTTACTCCAACAGATGGATTTTTGCCCCAGTGACTTGCTGTATGTTGCATAAAGTCAACAATATCTCAAACCAGGCCTCTGGTGTGGTGCAGCTCCCCGAGTTTCCATTCCAATATGTCGCTCATAGAAGGTGTAAGAGACCCAGACAGAAGCAGGTCTTCGTAACGTTTATGTGATATGCTATAGTATTTCTTAAAAGATTACTTAAAAGCCCCCACCTTATGCCTCCAGAGATGGTAAAAGGGAACTCAACTCAGACAGCTCCCATATTATTTAAAGGTACTTACTTGCTCCTTAGAAAATCCCGTAGAAACTTTTGCAGTCCCTGATTCCCACTGCAAGTACCTTCCCAAGTCTTGGACCCCGACACATGTCCAGACCACCTTCCAATGAATAACGATCTGCCAATCAGGAACCAACTACCCCTGACAGCTGTTAATTTGGTTACCACTCCTTCTCTCCCTCCACCCTCAAGCATCACTATCATCCTGTTGTTCAACTACCCTCCCCAAAAGCTACCATACTCCTATGCAATGCTTTTTCCACATCTTTAGCCTTTCATCCTGGACCCCCTTCCTATTCCCAGCTGAGAGCCCTAACCCATCCACCACCCTCACCCATTCCGCCAACACTCAGCCATCCTCCTTCTTCCTTCATATGTGTTATTTCCGGATATTTTTACTGTTAACCTATGATTCTCTTCTGTTCAGGACCGAGTAATTTAAGCACTGAACACTAAGCTTCAGATGTATTGTTATTCTACGTAATGTACATTATCGTGGCAAAGGTCAGAAATTGCTTTTTGTGCTACTTCCTTATCCGTTAATACTTTTAAATATGGTGGATTCTGGTTAATTGCAACACATCTGGAACAATACATTTTGGCCCAATTAAGGGTCTGCCTCAATTAGCCAAAGTTTGATGGAAATAGTTAAAAAAGTATAGAAAAGTCAAACTAAAATAACAAATTATGTATTGAAATGAAATAGTGAACAAATAAGAACACTATCAAAAGCACCACAGTACTATAAACCTGTGCATTAATTCCTAATAGATATCGAAGGAAGAATTCATCCAGTGTACACAATAAGCAAAATCAGTGCGGACACCCAGTGCAGATAGTGGACTGTCTTCATACAATGCCATCGACAATTGCATCCTCCAAATCTTCATTTTCATTGTAATATTCAAGATGGTTATCAATACCTTCCAATTCTTCATATTCCTAACTTATTGAAGCAGTGAGATTATTTCATTTTCACTCCCGGCCTTTTCTTGCATCTCCAAGACTGTATGCTTGAAACTACAGTGAACAAAACGGTTCGGAATTGTCTTACTGCTTATTTCTCGCCAACTATCAGTGACAAAAATCACTGCTCTTTGAATACAAACACACACAACTGAAGCTATTTAAAAAATAGTTTGCTCTAAGCATGGTGCAGCATTTAGGTGCCACAGAAGTGCGCACAACTGACGCTAAGTAGAACGTGTTCAGCAACCGTCTCCTGTTCCAAATAAGTGGCATAGTGTCGCAATTAATTAGTTTTTGTTCTTTAAGAGCTGCCCCAAATAAGTGGTAGCCCTGATTAATCAGCGGCCCAATTAACCAGAATCCACTGTATTTAAAAATAACCTGTTTTAATCCAACCTGTAAATCATTTCAAAATCCTCCTATAAGTCATATCATTTACAGACTGGTGACGTTTTTTCAAAGTTCATAGACTGACACATTTTCTAACCGCAGCTTTAAATGAACTGTTACAACTCTTTCATTCTGTGCCAAGTCCTACCCACGTTCTGAACTATTTGCTCATTGCGAAAGCCCACTGCTGAAGAAAGCGGCTAATGTCACAGGTGGAGGTTGATACTGTTATTAAAATTCAATTATTGAAATTGGCACAGTAATACCTTAAATAACAATTTGTTGATTGAAGTAGCAACACATGTATTCATCAACAGGGAGAACGTGATTTCAATGAGAAGTGATTTGTAATGTAAAGTGACTGAGCAAGATACATAACTTACAGTAAAATGCCACAGAAAATCAAATATATCTATTGAAAATCTTCAGTATATGCATGCCTAAGAATGGCCAATTTCTGCTTCTACATTAAAAGCTGCAACATATTTTAATTTTACTTTAAATGAACTACAGTGTATTTGAAAGCTGGAGGGAAAATGAACATTTTTATGATGGGTGTGTTCAAAGGTTATTTCAGATAATTCTCATGTACAATTACAAGCCAAAAGCAGCGTCAAAGTCACTGTGCATCAGCAAATCTCAAAATAAAATGAAAAACTCTTTTAATTTGTAGGTTTTGTGGATAATTTCAGTCATTTACATAGCCCAAGTGTTCCAAAATGACCAAACGTACAGACCTGTAAATGAGCAATATGAAGATTTGTTGGTCAGTGCAAGGGCAATTGTTTTGGTCACAGAGGATAGTTTGCATTAAATATTTTTACCTATGCATATTATGCTTTCATTAATTATTAAATACCACAAAAAAGTTATTTACTATCTAAATACTAAATGGAAATGTTAACCTTTTCCGTTGCTAGAAGGATTCAGGAAAATACAGGGTTTAATGAAAATACTTCATCTCCTTAATAGCCCACTTCTCAACTCAGAGCTGAAAGTTAAAGTCTTGCTGCAATTTTCGGATTAACTGTAGCAAATTTGTTTTTAAAATTCTACAAATGCTCAAAATGAAGTCCTTCAGTAAATTACATTAAGAGATATCCAATAATTCTGTTTATAGGTGTAAACAGAGCAGTAAAAAGTAAAAGCTTGCATTCACGACTTCAGAATTCCTGTATGTTTTATAGCCAATTGAATATTTTTAAAGTGTAGTTTTTAATAATGGATAGACTGTCTTTGTGGATTTCAGTTCAGAAGGTTTATTGTTTTCAAGATTAGTTTTTTTTCTCTCTGCACATTTGGTGTTTGACAGTCTTCTCTTTTTAATGGGTTCTTTTAGGTTTCTTAGTTTTGTGGCTGCTTATTAGGAGATGAATCTCATGATTGCATAATGTACCACACTTTGATAATAAATGTACTTTGAACTTTGAACTTTAATATGGGGAGTGCCACTAACCTATATGCAGCTCGAAAGCTCCTACTAACAGTAATCTGTTCTTTTGCACTTGGTTGAAGATCAAATATTGTTCAGAAACAGAGGACAAATTCTATATATATATAATGTCATCTGAAGTACAGTATTTGCAATGTCCTCAATGCTGCTTTGGAGTATCAGTCAGGATTTTATAATCAAGTTCTTCACTAAGTCTTAAACCATTATTCTTCTGAAACCAGGTGGATGTGCTAAGCTACAATTAATAAGTTGGGGCAAAAAGTCTCTTAAGGCTCAGTTGTATTTGCCTCAGAAATTTCACCACTTCCCCACCCAGAGTCCTCACTTCCACTCCAGTTTAGTTGGTAAGAGTAATCTATTATAAGCTAAACTAAGAATCAATAATGGTAGATCTTATTTCTTTTGTAGGTATGATGTTATTTCCTGAAACCTAGAGAAACATAAAACAGGGTTTCAATTTTAGCCAGATTAGAAGATGAAAATCTTTTCTCTCTTCAAGCTATTAGACTCCCAGAGAGATGAATAAGAAAACTGGGATTTTCAAGGGCAGGAGTTCAACAAGCAAAACTGGCCATTATTCAGGACTAATTGACATTAAGTTGCCAATTTAATTCAGAAAGGATGCATGGATGATTGGTGTGGTAAGTGGAATATCAAATTGTACAGTAATAGGCATTGCGGGGAATACATAATTCAGAGATTACAGCATTGAGATGATTTTGTAATGTTTTCAGATGAATTATTAGTTCATTCATATTGTGTTTATTGGCAATTTTAACAGTACATCCCATTTAGCACCCATGAGTGATGTCTGTTTTAAAACAGCACACAGTAAAACTCGATAAAAATAGACTAAAGATTCATTTACAAATTACAACCGTAACAAGCCTTCAAAGTATTAAATTGGTTGTAAATCACTTTGGAATGTCCTGAGTTAATGAAGGAGTCTCATGAATTTAAGTCTTTAGTATTGCTTGCAATAGTTTTCAGGTTTATGTATGAACTGTGCAAATATATCAGCTGACACACCAATTAACAAAAGTATTTAGATTTATTTCTAAAGTTTGCAACAATATCAGTACTTCTTTTTTCAACTCAATTAATGGGAAATATGCAGATTCATACATAAAATAATTTGCTCACTCTGGCAAGCGCTCGTGATTCTGTTTTTAGAAAGTCACAAAGGCAGGATCATTATGCAATGCTCTCTTCTATTAATAAAACACAGCCAAAAGTGACGATAAGCTATTTTTAGGACACAAGGTATGATTGCTCCAAGTTATTTGATCAATAACAATAACAATAAACTTCTTATGGAAAGGTGACCTATTATGGAGATAACAAGTATACGTATTGTGCTGCTCTCTTCTACACTGCCACTAGCCAATTCAAAATAAAAGTGCAATTAATTGTATTTCTTATTTGCAACATGAAGTAGCAGATACCTATCATCTAAATGTGCCTATATTTTGATTGATATGTGTACTCTTTCTTTCCTTAAATGTCTTTGATTTCCACGACTCTTTTTTGACTTGATTAGATCTTTGTTGGGACACCAGTGTTTGGCCAATAACTGCAGCATAAAAACTGGAAAATTCATACAGTCAGCCAGTGCACAATTGTGATTTGGTGCCAGCACTGCCATGTTGAAGCTAAGCAATCACCCTCATGTCCTCATAAGACCTAACATTCCTTAAAGTGGTTTCTTCAGGCACTATCACTATTTAAAAATTCTGGTCAGAATGCCCTTCTTCAGCTTTGCAGTAACTTATATGGTAGTGGCAAAGAAAATAAAAGATGGACATCAGGGATGGAAGGTACTCAGCTCTGACTGCCTTCTCTGCTATTCAATAAGATTACTGCATATTTATTACTTAGTTCAGTAATACTTTCTAGTTAAACCAACATGTTCTTTGATTTCTCCTTAAGTCCAAACATTTATCGATCACTCTTAAACATACTGAGTAACTGAGCCCCATGGCCCTCTTGGGTTAAGAAATCTCTTCTCACCTCTGTCCTGACTAGCTGCCTTGCTGTTTTGAGACTAACACCTGGATTTCAAGATCCCAGGCAGGAAAAACTCCATCCCTGCAGTTGTCAAGTTCCATTAGAGTTCAGCGTATTTACTGAGATCACCTCTCATTCTCCTAAACCACAGTAGGTCTGGTTAATCACCCCTCATAGGACAGAGTGCACCCCCCTCCGTCCCAGGAATCAAAGTGCTGAACTTTTATTGCATTCCAGCCACCATAGCTTGGGCAAGCAGTCCACACACTCTATTTTAGATGCGGCCTCACTAGGGCTCTATGTAATTGGATCCAGGCATCTCTCCCCTTGTTACTCAAATCCACTTGCAATAAAGACCACCAAGTCGTTTGCCTTCCCAATTGCTTGCTGTAGCTGCGCATTAACTTTTAGGTAAAAGACCGCTCAGATCCCTCTGAGGAGAGGAAGTAAGCAGGGTCCGCCATCTGCAACTATGAAATCCTGAGATGAAGGGGTGAGCTTAGAGTGGAACCTGAGAGGGTGCTGTCACCTCCTATTTCTTTCCAGCCACTCATCTGGTCTAAGTGATGCATGTTCAAGTAATGACAAGCACTTTCTCCATGGAGACAATAAGACATAGCTTCGCGTGTGCTGTAGCAGGAGCCCTTGCTCTTCCTGGTTGCATCCATTGGGAAGGACGAGCCTGAGCCTAATTGGTGATTCTGATGGGGAGTGGTTGCTGAGGATGAACCGACAGCTCGGTATGCCATTTGGAGACCCAGGCACTGAACTTGCTCTCAGGACTCAGCTGCTTCTCAGCCCCAGGCACCTGGCTTCATTCTTGAACTTACATGCCCTTTGTGTGGAGTTCGCACATTTTCCTGTGTGTTCCTGTTTCCTCCCGCACGTTACAGGCTAATTGGCTGCAGTAACCTCTCTCTCGTGTGTGTCAGAGAAGGAGTTTAGTGGGTATGTGGAAGCTACAAGGGAATGAGGAGCGATGGACTGGTTTCATTGGGACGTCTCTGCTGGAAAGCAGCATGGATTCAATGGGTGAATGGTCTCCTGTGTTGTACTAAGAAAGTACGAGATGAATGTGGTACTCCATTCAGATCCTCAGTGCTTTAATCATGGCATTATCTGCTCTCATTGCCCTCTGAAAGTTTGCCCTCCTGAGCTTTTTGTGACTGGAACCAACCTTTCCTCTTGCCCTATTGCACCAGCAAAGAGGCAGAATACAGTGTCTGTAAGTTTTGATCCTGCTCTCTCATATTTTACCATTAATATGACTGCTTCCCCTTATATCAAGGTCCACAATGATATCCAGCTCCTTCTGCAGACACTGCGCACGTCCTGAAACAGTGAACAGCAGCTCACCGCTCTGGGATCCCGCTGATATCCTCAACCAGTCAGTTACACTGTTAGCATTCACCACACTATGCTAATTAACTGTTTGCATGAACTGGAAGAGCTGCCAGCAAAGGAGATAACTGGTGCAGGTATGTCCCACATCCACATCACTGCCTTGACATCGGTTTCAAAGTTCACCTATAGAAACCCTTCTACAAGATTGATCTTAGCACAAAGGAGGGGCTAGCCATTCTACAATGACAAGATTCAAAAATCAGTGCTTCCCCCCCCCCCACTTCCCACAAAATGCATATTTTTCTTCATATTTACAGTACTTTTCCGTACATTTTCTCTCTTATGGAATCCCATTCACTTTATCACTTCGTTCATGAACCAGTATCTGAAACCATGCTAATCCTTTACAGTCAAACCTTCCACCAAGTTCAATACTAATGTCACACATCTCATTTTCAGCCTTGCTCTCTTTTACAAGGTCAACCTGTAAAATGCAGGTTTCTCAACAGAAAGATCTCCACTCAGGAACTGGGGTGGAGTGGCACAGTGCTCACAGGGCGAACAACCCGGGATCAATTCTTGCCGCGGTCTGTAAGGTGTTTCTACATTCTCACCTTGACTGCGTGGGTTTCCTCATGATGTTCAGGTCTCCTCCTACAGTCCGAAGACATACTGGTTGGTAGGTTAGTTGGTCACTGTAAATTGTCCCCTGATTAGGTTAGGGTTCAAGGCAGTGGCTTGAAGGGCCGGAAGGAAGGGCATGGAGGGGCCTTTTCCATGCTGTAGCTCAAAAAAATAAATAAATAAATAAAAATAGCCGTGCTCGGCATTCTATAATGAATAATATTTCACACCAATTATTCATGGAGTGGATGAGCATAGACACATAGATAATTCTTATCATTTATTGCAGCAAATTTTGTTTGTTTATCAATTTAAAAATAACAAGTATACTTGTAATAAGTATACTGAATAAACTGGTATATTCTGACTGATGTTGTTAGCTTCAGACTCTCTGCAAACAAAACAATTATTGGAAAAGGCACAATATCATGGCAAACAGTCTAAAGTTTAAGTAGGAGACCCTGTGCATATATTTTCCCAACTATCAGTCTCAAATCTTTAAAAGATCAACAGAAGCATTAGAATTAAATTCAGTGGGAAAAGAAAGGACTAATGTGAAGATTTTTTCCCCACAGAGGACTTTTGGGAACTGAAGGGCTCCATATGAAATGTGATGGGCGTTACTCCAATAACCTGTTTTAAAAGAGTAATGGCTAGTTAAAGATGAAGTGTAACAGACAAGATGTACAAATCTAGATCTAACGCAGCTGCTCCTTCACAGCTCTGGGAAAGGCATGATGGGCCAAATGGCCAGCTTTGTATTTTGCAAGTTCTATTATGTTTATGTTATGTAATCATTTAAACTCATTTTGTTTTATCCAGGTTAATTCACGTTATTCTATCTGGACTTGCTTTAGTCAACGATGAGCTGAAATCTCTGGTGGGACGAGAACAATGGATACAATGCTTATAGTGAAAAGCACAGTTCTTCACCAATTCTTGTGTTATCACCAGATGGGGAAATAATACAGAGGAATATCTTGCGCAATGCTTCAGGAAAATCGGAAGTGGTTTGAAACAATTTAGAATATTTTCAGGGTTTTTGTGACAGCCCAATCCTCTGGACCCCAAATCACTTTGTATTCAGATAACTATTCTCAATCATTATCATGCTAACCTTTGACTAATTATTGCTTTTCAATCATTCTTGTGAGAGCAGAATAATCAATAAATCCATCATGGTGCAATGTTGGACTCACAACCAAAGAAATATATTCAATAGATATAAGAAGATATTTACTTAATTTCTTTCCTTCCATTGATATGTTGATATTGATATTAACTTTTCCAATTCAGATTCAGTTTATTGTCATTTAGAAACCACAAATGCAATGCAGTTAAAAAATGAGACAACGTTCCTCCGGAATGATATCACAAAAACACATGACAAAACAGACTACACCAGAAAATCCACATAACGTTTGGCAATCCCCAATCCAGAGTCCGGAGAGGCTGCTGCGTATTAATATCGTGTCTTAGCGCGTTCCCCGGAAAGGAGCTCCAAAACCACCAGACAAACAAGACCAAAAACTAAAGCTACAAGACCTGCACAAAACCACATATTTACAACATATAGTTACAACAGTGCAAACAATGGCATAATTGATAAAAAACAGACCATGGGCACGGTAAAAATAGTCCAAAGATGTTAAAGGACTATAAGTTCAAAAGAAATCACCACACAGTTTCCACAAGTCCCCAGAGTCCCGACAGACTCGCCATCCCACGCCGGCGGCAGAAGGGAATACCCCCGCTATGGACTTCCACGGCGCCACCCAACTCAGCCTCGCAGATGCAGCACACAATGAAAGCTCCGTCGAACAGTGGACTCCAAGTCCGTCGAACCTCCGAGCCGACGATCATCCCCTCCGGCACAGCTTCTCCGAGCACCATCCTCTGCCGAGCGTATTAAGATGGCCCCACCAACGGCCATCGGCAACACGACCCCAAGGACTGGGGGCTTGTTCTTCCCAGCAGAGTCCCGGACCTCACAGCAGCAGCAGCAACGAAGAAGGTCTTCCTGGAGATTTCCCGATGTTCCTCTGTGCTCCCACGTCTGTTTTCAATCGATTATGATTGCGCACGGCGCCCCACTTCACAAATAACAGATAATCAGCTCCAGAGTGGCCGCTGCAAGCTGCGTCGCGCCGCCATCTTGGAAATCTTTTTTTAAATTTTTTTTTTAATTGCATGACCAAGGTAACATTAATATCTTACAACAGAGGAGGAGATTTTAAAGGGGATCTGAGTAGAAATTGTTCTTTCAGTACAGTGAGGGGTTGAAATCTGGAACAAGTTTAAAGGGGAGGTGGTGGCATCAGATACAATTACTACATTCAAGAAGCATTAACATACAAGGCATAAAGGGACAGGCAAGCAAATAGGATTGGAGGAGATGGGCACAAAGGTCAGCCTGATATGATGGGCCAAAGAGCTTATTTCTGTATGACTGACTCTATGAACCTTAACACTTTAAACTAGGAAATATTGTAGAATTCCCCAGTAGGGTATGCAGCTGTACGAGGGCTTACTCACTGAATGCCTAGCTTACATATCAAAAATTAGGCCTGGTCACCCACCTTGGACGCAAGTACAAATGCCAATCCTTAACCTTTGAGATGTATTTTGTTGGTTTGTGTTTTATAGTGTAAGGGATAGTCTAAACCCAGAAGAGAGAAAGACAGCAAATTATGACTACCATCAATAACTAAGTATCCAAGTCCAGTCAAACGGGGTCCCAGAGACACAGGGAATTATGAGAACAAACCCCAAACTCAGTGGGTGCAGCCCATTGTCACATTCATTGAACACTGTTTACTCATTTACAGGATATCTGCTATTGATTGTAATGGAACCATTTCAAAAGACTGGCCCATTTATGTGAGTGCAATATGTCTATCTATAAGCATTCCTTATCTCTACCCACATTTTCCAGATTGCTTGAGTGAATTCAATAGCCATTTGAAATAAAATATTCAGCTTCAGTTTTCATTTTATTTGGCAGCACTTATTGATCTCTTATTTTTTTATCAATTTTTTCCTGTTATGAGAAGTAAACTTTAATAGAGTGCCTCATAATTTGTAGATGGCCAGTCCCACATATATACTGTGACCACGCCCTCCTGCAACTTTGCTCCTGATCCTAGTGAACTTTCCTCTGTTAGCGATTTGCTGATTCTAATGCAATGTTGATAGGGTAAGCTCTATACAGGTGAGTGATCTGCTTCCAGGTCAATGTCCAAGTTATGAAAGTGGAGATTACCTAACAAAGTCCAATGGAGGAGGCATTTGATGGAAACATTCCCCTGAGCATAGTTTGATCTCATTGAGGTTTCCTCTTCCATACCCACAACCCATATCATCAGTTTCCAACATAGAATACTGAACTCCTGCTGATTCACCAAGGTCCCAGGAGCAGATGGATGATCAGACAAGCTGTTCTGGCTGCAATGATTGAAAAATTAATATCAATCATTTTGTCATTCCGACTGCAAATAGGACACAAATACTCCAATCAGAATACTGAGATCACTCACCGTCTTTCAGTATGCTGTGAATTCTTAAAGTATTTCTTTTATTTAGCTAGCTCATGCTCTGTTTAGTTATCCTTTCAATCTCACTGTCTGTGCAATGCTCACCGCCTGCAATTTTTGGAGCCATGCAGATCTCTGGCCACCCCAGATCTCTCTGTCCCATCAGGTTCACGGAAAGGCCCAGGGGAGATGACTATTCATAAGGAAGTGGGTCCCAAAGAACTCCCCACCCACACTACCCTGATAACCTTATGACAGCTTTCGGCTAGAAACAGCCTTTAAAATGCTTTTAAACATTTCTGATGATCAAAGTCATTGCAAACCAATTCAAAAAGAATGAAAATATATTTTCAAATAATTGATATACTTAAAGACCTAATTAGCTTCTATAATTGAATTTAAATCATTAATTAAAATAAAGAAAATAACCTTACCTGCAATTACTTTTTACTGTGAACTTCAATCCAGGTTGAATAGGCTCATGCTATATATACCAGAATAGTGAAGACAGGAAACTCAACAGTAGCAATACTATCTGTTAAAGTCAATGGTATTGAAGATCAATGGTATCAGCACAGTTTCATTGACTGGTTCATCTACCTAGCAGTGTGGAAAATGGCTCAACTATGTCCTATCCACAAAAAGCACGGCAAATATGATTAAGATAATTTACTCCCACCCAGCAGTGATAGAAGCCATCATTGAGGGTCCTGTCAAACAGCAGCAACTCTGGCTCTCACTGGGCCTATTTGACTCCAGATCCCATCACAGCCTTGGATTAAACATGGACAAAGGAAATTAATTCCAGATGTGAGTTGAGAGTGACTGACCGAGACATCAAGACAGCATTTGTCAGGCCATCACATCAAGAAGCACTGGTAAGACTAATTAATGGGTATCACAATAGTTGGAGTCATACCTCACACAAACAAAGATGGTTGTGGCAGCTGAAGGTCAATCAGTTGTCATGGCCCAGGTTATCATTGTGACATTATCGGCTTCATCAATGACCTTGTTTCCTCAGAAGTGTGATGTCTGCAAATGATTGGACAACCTTTAAGTCCATTCACAATTTCTCAGAAAATGAAGCAGCCCATGCCAAGACCTAGTTGGAAATTGTCAATTCAGGAATTGATAAGTAACATTTACACTACCAAAGCATAAGGCAATGGCCAACTCTTACAAGAGGGAGACTAATACTAAATGGCATTAACTTGACTGATTCACCGACCATCAGCAGCCTCAAAGTCACCATTATCCAAGTTCTTAGCTGAACCAGACACCTAAGTATTGTATTTACCAGAGCAGGTTGGAAGCTAGGTATCTGGAGATGAGAGATCATCTCCCAACACCCAAAAACCTTTCCATCAAGTATAAGGCACAAATCAGGAGTGCAATGGGATACTCTCTAGCTACCTGAAGGAGTGGAGTAAATCAACTCTCAAGAAGTTTGACCCCATCCAGAACAAAGTAGTCTGGTTGCTAACCACTTCGAGCATTCATTCTCTCAACCACTGCTGTGCAGAGTAACAGTTACAATATGCTATTGTTACTCTCCTAGGATATTCCAGCTAAATATTCCAAATCCTTTGCTGTACTAGGAGAAAGGACAAGACCAGCAGGTGCAAGGGAGCACCACCACCTGCAGGTTCTTTTTCAAGTTGCAGACTGTCCTGACTTAGAAATATGTTGCACTCATTCATCGTAACATAGAGCCTAGAACAGTACAGCACAGGAACTGATCTTTCAGCCCACAATGCTGTGGCAAACCAGCTAAAAGGTAAACCTTTTAAAACTCAAAAACTAATCCTTCCTGCCAACACAATGTCCACAACACTCCACCTTGCTCATATTCATGTGCCTATTTAAACATCTCTTAAAAGCCTCTAATATATCTGCTTCCACCACCATATCAGGCAGCACATTCCAGGCATCCGCCACTCTCTGAGTAAAAAACTTACCCTTACAGCCTACCCCCCCCACCCACCCTCAACGCATGCCCTCTGGTATTAGATATTTCTACCCTGGGAAAAAGGTTACTCCCTGTCTACTCTACCTATGCCCCTCATAATCTATCAAATCGCATTGAATCTAAACTGTGGAACTTCCTCTCCGGCAGAAATGTAACACCAGAGGAACAGCAGTAGGTCACGACGGTGGTTTATCACTACCTTCTCAAGTACAATTAGGAATGGGTAATAAATGCTGCCCAGAATCATAAAACTGAGTATATTAAAAATTATCAGATAACTGCACCATGGTGGCGTAGCAGTTAGTACAGTGCTTTTCCAGATCGGGGCTTTAGAGTTCAGAGTTCAAACCCGGCGTCCTCTGTAAGGAGCTTGTACGTTCTCCCCAGGGAATATGTGGGTTTCTTCCAGATGCTCCAGTTTCCTCCCATAGTCCTAAGACGTACCAGTTAGTCAGTTAATTGGTTGTAGTAAATTGTCCTGTGGTGAGGCTAGGGTTAAGTAGGTGGGTTGCTGCTGGCACAGCGGGAAGGGCCAGAAGGGCCTACTCCTCACTGTATCTTTAAATAAAAAATAAAACATAACATTAGTAACGATTTTTCGATTGACACGAAGAAATAATACAAATGCCTGTGAAAGTTTGTGAACTGAGAGCAATTAATGAAAGGTAATCAATCTGAATTGTATTCAATATTTCTACTTCCAGAGATGGTGCCTGACCTGCTGAGTTCAATAAAACAGACAAAATGAATGATTATAAGAAACAGAATAGGCCATTCGGTCCATCTTACTTGTTCCACTATTCAATCAAACCACTTAACTCAGTGCCACTGCTAATGGTATATATCCCCTGATTCCCATAATGTTCAAAAGTCTAACAAGCCATGAAGTGAATATACTCAGAGGCTGGGGAGAGAACTGAGAAGATTCACTATCCTGTGGATATTGACATTTTGACCAGATGCTCTTTTGAATGGTTGCACCCTTATTTTGAAGCTGTGATCCCTGGTCCTCAACACTGCACCAGAGGGAATATTGACTCCACACCTGCCTTGAAAACCCCTTAGGAATTTTGTATGGCTCAATGAAATAACCTTTCATTCTTCTAAGCTCAGGGAAGTAAAGCCTCAGTCTGCTGAATGTCTTCTCAGAGAACAATCGATTTGCATTCCATCAATGGCAAAGACATCTATCCTGAGGTAGGGGGTGCAGACCTGAGCACAATATTCCAGATAGCATCTCACTCATGTCCTGCATCTCTAAAACATCTCTACACCTACTCAGATCCTGTTGCAAAACAATTTGCCTTCATAATTGTTCACTGTAGCTGCACATTTCTAAGCAAGGGCACTCTGGTTGCTCTGAACACCAATACTTTTCACCCTCTCACAATTTATAAATTACCCTGCTTATCTAATGTTTTTATCTAAAAGGATAACCTCAAAACTGTTTTACATTATGATCCACCTGCCATGCCCTTGCCCATTCACTTGACCTGTCGATATCCCCTTGAACACTCTCTGCACCCCCCTCACAGCCCACACTGCCACCTAGCTTTGTATCATGATCTCAGACTAACTACCAGGACAAAAATTCATTATCCAATGTTTTCTGTTTCATTTCAGCTTTCCAGCATCTGCAAGAATTTAATTTTGGACTACTTTATATTCAGTTTTGATATTTGACAGATCCTTCCCAGAGAATGCTTCAAATTATAAACAAGCTGTGAATGTTATATGTTTGAGTGAAAATAATTACTTTGAATTTGAAGTGCAGCCATTGTTTGCGAAGGAAAACACAAATGCTCCTTATAGAGAGCACCATCCCGACAATACCTTTAATAAAGAGAGGTATCAGAATCAGGTTTATTATCACTGAAATATGTCATGAAATGTTGTTGTTTTGTGGCAGCAGTACAATGCAAAATATAAAAATTACTATAAATTATGAAGAAAAATATACTTAGTGGCCACTTTATTAGGTACACCAGTTTGCAAATCAAATACCTTATCAGCCACTCTGTCAGTACCTCCAGTTGAACTCTGTCTTTTTGTGTGTTTTCCCCCAGCCATCAGTCTGTGGTTTTGTATCGCCAGGTGCTCTTGTTTGTTTTCATGCCCCATGTGCTTCTGTCCCCGCTCCTGCTCTACTCCAGCCCCTGTGTCACTGAGTACTCCGCCTCTCACCTGTTTCTCATTATTACCTGTTTTGCTGCCACCTGTGTCTCATTGTGCTCCACCTATCATCTGCCTCTCTGTTTATTGCTCAGTGTATTTCAGTCCTGTGTTTTCACCTGTTTGTTGTCAGATTGTGCCAGTGAGTTTTCCTGAGTCTTTCCAGCATTTGTATCTGCACTCTGTCAGTCTGAATATCGACTCTGCCTGTTTCCCCGATTCTGGTTTTTGGATTTCTTTGGATGTTTTGATCTCTGCCTGAACTTTGACGTCGACTTTGTTTGCACCTCGGGATTTGTTACTCAATTAATATCACTGTGTGCACAGTACTGGATCTGCGATTGTATCCCTGCTCCAGTGCACTGATGCAATCATGTTGTAGCAACTCAATGCAAAAAAGCATGCAGACATGGACAAGAGGTTCAGCTGTTGTTTAAACCAAACATCAGAATGGGGAATAAGTGTGATCGAAGTGATTTTGATCATGGAATGATTGTTGGTGCCAGACCAGGTAATCTCCTGGAATTTCCACACACAACAACCTCCAGAGTGGTGAAAAATACAAATAAAACATCTAGTGAGTGGCAGTTCTGTGCATGAAAATGCCTGGCTAATGAGAGAGGTCAGAGGAGAATAGCTAAATTGATTCAAGCTGTAACTCACGTAACTATGCATTACAACAACAGTGTGCAGAAGAGCAGGTCCAAGAGTCAAACCTTGAAGTGGATGCGCTAAAGCTGAAAAGGTCCATGAACCTACAGTCAGTGGCCACTTTATTAGATACAGGAGGTGTCAGATAAAGGGTTCTCTCAGTCTAAGTAAGTACTGTAAAAGAGGGAAAATGGGGTGAAGTTCATGGGTTCATTGACCATTCATAAATCTGATGATGGAGGGACAAAGCTGTTCTTAAGCATTGAGCGTAGATCTTCAGACACCTATACTTCCTCCCTGCTGACATTAATGAGAGGAGGTATGTCCCAGAATTTGATTGTTCTTAATGTGGATGCCACCTTTTGAAGATATTCTCAGTGGTGAGGATTGTGCCATGATGGAGCTGGCCACAACCCTCTCTGATGCATTGGCTGATGCCCAAGGAAAGATGTCCTTTCCTTTACTAAAGAGTACCACTATCACAAGTGGTTAAATTCTGGTACAGAGGAAGGTAAATGGTTCAAAAGGGAGACTGGGGTGGGAGATCGTGGTGGTGAAGAGCCTGCACACACCTGCGTTCCTCAGACAGGGGCATGCCTGGCAGGGTCCACCTAGTGCATTCCATCCTTAATGGAGCTGCCACTGCTGCCTAACAAATCCAGGCCAACAGGTTTAAACAAAATTGTTCTGCTTAACCTGGTGAAGTGTATGCATAGCCTACGTGTTTCCCAGGAAGGAAGTGATCCGTCCTTCCTCTCCTTTCTCAGAGGAAAGAGCACAATAGGACATGGTGCTTCAGGTGTTTTCCCTAGTCAAGGCAGTGGAATGGGAGGACCTGCATTCCTCACTTGAATGATGTAGAATTAGGCTGAGGGTGATGGGCTGGTAATGTCCAGAACAAATGTCAGGCATGTGAATTGAGCAGAAACCAAACTGTGAATCCCAAACTGAGTCAAGCAGTGATCCACATTATTTTATAAATAAAGTAGGTAAATCACTGGGAGAAATTTGTCCCCACCCACTCTGTTTCTCTGAGCAATTACTCCCATATGGTGGAGGATTGGATGGGGTGGGGTCTGCAGAGAACCCAGAGATAAATTCCTCAAGCAATTTTTGCACCCAACTTGGCTCAGGATTTTCGCTTTCTTTTTTTTTTTGACTCTCCCAGGAAATTACTATGTGACAAAATCCATGCAGATCCTGCAGCAGGGAAGCCCAATGCGGATTAAATATAATTCCAGCGCTGTCCCTCCCAACAGGGCAGGCCCATTGAGTCACTACCAACCACCACTCTGGCAGCAAATCAACCATTGCGAACCAAGCCTCCAAGCCAACTGAAACGTCTAATAGACGCCTGAATGAGCCCACACCCAGCCCTGTGATCTCTTTTTTTGGACTGGTTTTGTGGCTGCAACAATATTTTAGAAGCTCTACATAAATGCAACAACTTGCATTTATGGAGAGCTTCTAAAATATCATGGCAGTGACTAAACCGGACTAAACGTACAAATGGCATCAATCTAAAGTGTGAAATGAAGTCATGGAAACAGCCTCTTCAGCCCATTGACTCATGCCAACCAAGATTCAGTCTCATTTGCCTGGTGCCTGAAGGTATGCCCACCAATAAGGAGGCAATGAAAGTGGAGTTGTACAAAGGGGAGTATAACATGCTAAGAGAATTGCAAGACTGAAGAGTGTAAATATATTGAAGGAGAAATAATCAAGAATATTGTGATGAAAAGAGGGGAAATTTAAATTCAAGACATTGGTGTTGTACCAATGTATGCCAGCTAGCACCTGGGTATTACTTGCCCTGGGCTTGTTTTAAGTTAGGATGGGGGGGGGGGGGGCAATAAGGTTTTATAGAATTTCAAAATCTTTTGAAGCTGTCGATGGACCATTGTAGCATTCTGGAGGTTAGAAAGAAAAACACTGAGACACTAATGTCAGGAGGGCTGAGATTTTGATAAAGTACAAATAAACATTTGAGCACAAATTGGTGATGTTGAAGGAAAAAAAGGACAATGAAACATTTAGCACTTTGCAAAGCAGCTGTTCAATCAACACATAAATATCAAAAACTGTCCGAAAGGAAGACACTAAATTGAGAGGAAAGTCATATCCAAAAGATTGAACAGGTTCTTTGCTCGAGAAAAATAAGTGATAGGGTTTTTTTGTTACCATAAGCAAAGGCAATTGGTAGAGCACCTCAAACAATATGCCAAATTCATTTCACATCAAAGTGATTGTGTAAGAAGGTTAAAAGCTTTCTTCTTAGGCAGTCTACAGAACTGAGGATGATTTCTGCTCTGGTGTTGTGTGTTCTGAGGTGACGAATGAACCCATGTGGGAACTGCAGACTTCTTCACAAGTGGAAAGGATGTAAGTTTGTGTGCCATTTACATGTGACTTCTGAGTGCTCCATTACATGAACTCGAGAGTCTGAATCCCATCGCAAATGCTATTTGAATCCCCAGAAGTGAGGCCTTAAATGTATTCAGTCAGTTCCATTAGACAGGCCATGGTATTGCATGGCCAATACCAATCTAACAAAAGAAAACACCTCCTCTTCCTATTTTAGTCATGGAAAGTTATTTAGTACACAGATAATGCTCAAAAACAAATTCTTAATTGATTTTAGAATATACAGGAATAAGAAACATCACCAGAGACAGGTAATGTAGCTCTTTTATTCAGTAACATCACAGCTGATCAGATCATTGCCTCAACATCAGTTTTCCTATTTCCTCCCCTTATTCGCTGACTCCTTCGTAGTTTAAACATCTTAGTCTCAGTCCAAAGCGATTCAGTGATTCTACTTCAGCAGCTCACAAGGATGGAGAATTCCAAAGATTCAAAACCCACTGAAAGAAAGAATTTACCCTCACCTCTTTCTGAAATCAGTGACCCCTGATTCTGAAACTGCACTCCCCTCATTCTGGGCACCTTAAATGGGGGTAATATCCTCTCAGTAACCAACCTGGCATCTCCTCTCTCAATCCTAAATGTTTCAATGTGCTCATGTCTCACTCTTTTATACTCCAATGAGTACAGGCTCAATCTTTCTTCATGTATCAACATTTTCATCCAAGGAAACAACCGAGTGCACCTTCTCTGGGCTATCTCTAATGCAAGCTTATCCTTCTTTAAAAGTGGACAACCACTGCTACGGGAGCAATCTCACCAGCACCATTTAATGTTGCATCAAAACATCACTACATTTCCATTCAGTACCTTTGCAATAAATATTACATTCCATAATCTTTCCGTAATCTTTATTTGCAGTACCAGCACGCTAATATTTTGTGCTTCCTGCACTAGGAACTGCAAATCTTTTTGTACTGCAAAACTTTCTAGTCTCACTCTTTTTAAATATAAATTATTCACTTCTATTCTTCTTTCCTAAGTAGATAACCTCACATTTTTCCCACTTTGTACTCTATCTACCAACTTATTGTTCAAGCACTAAAGGAATCTGCATTAATTTGTTGCCTCTCTGGGTCCTCTTCACAACTTGCTTGTCCATTTATCTTTGCATCATCAACAAATTTGCTATTAGTCCTTCCATCCATACCACCAACACAGGTAGTCAGGCACAACAGAGCACCCTGTGAAGTCCTACTTGTTACAGATTATCGTCTGAAAATGATTCATTCTATGGGTTGGTCACTCTCCCTATGTATTGACCCAACCCATCCCATGCAATAACCTTTTAAATGAGACATTTTTGAATACCTTTTGGAAATCCAAATACACCATACGTATTGGTTCCCTTATCCACCCTTTCTATCCATCGTCATGAACCAGTCCAATATGATTTCCCTTTCATAAAAACACGTTGACTTTTTCTTGTTTCCTTTATGACTTTCCAAATGTCCTGCAATGACCCACTTAATAATGGATTCCAACATTTTCTCAATGGCTAACAGGTCTATAGTTACCAGCTTCCTGACTCCCTCCTTCCTGGAACAGTGACACTACATCTGTGGTTTTCCAGCCTACTGGCACCTCTCCAGAATTCTGGGAATTTTGCTAGATTACAGCCAGCACACCCACCATCGCCATAGCCACATCCTTTCAGTCCCAGGGATGTAAGCCATCAGGTCCCAGAGTCGAATTTTCTTTCAACCCCATTAGATTGCCTTCTGGATTTCTTTTTGGACCCAAAATTATCTCCTATTATTATGATACTGTTAGTGCCTCCTACCATAAAGACCAATTTAAAATTATTGCCCAGAAGCATGTCTTTGGGGCAACAGACAAAGGTGAATGATAGCTTTTGTTGCTTTTGGGAAGTGCATAGCAATATAATCACTTTAGCAGTAAGTCACACAAACGGCAACATTGCTTTTACCCACAAAATACAAACCATGAAGTGCATCAGGTGATATGATCAAAGGTGTTTTACTTCATAAAAGGATCCAGTTGAGTAAATGCAGAGAAAACATTTCCTCCAATGTTGAATCAGTAATGAGTGTATGTAACTTACTTACAGACCCAAGTCAGTTTGGATTGGCAACAACAGCTCCTCCACAATCTCCACCAACACAGGTACACCATAAGACTGTGTGGTTAGCCCCCTGCACCACTCACTTTATACATATGACTGCATGGCTAAGCACAACTCCAATGTCATATTTAAGTTTGCTGACAACACCACTGACAGTGGCTGAATCAAAGGCAGTGACAAATCAGCATATAGGAGGGGGATTGAAAATCCAACTGAGTGGTGCCACAACAATCTCTCACTCAATGTCAGCAATGAGCTGATTATTGACTTCAGGATAAGGAAGCTGGAGGTACTCGAGCCAGTCCTCATCAGAGCTTCAGAGGAGGAGAGAATGTGAAACTTAAATTCCTCAGTGTTATCATTTCAGAGGATCTGTCCTGGGTCCAGCAAGTAAGTACAATTACGAGCAAAGCACGGCAGCACCTCTACTTTCTTGGAAGTTTCCAAAGATTCGGCATGTCATTGAACAAAATCCTACAGATGTGTGGTGGAAAATATATTGACTGCTTATTGACTGGCCAGGCATGGAAACACCAATGCCTTGAATGGAAGAGCCTGTAATAAGTAATGGATACAGCCAGTTTATCATGTGTAAAGCCCTCCCCACCACTGAGCACCTCTACACAAAGCCCTAGTGCAGAAAAGCAGCATCCATCATCGAGGATCCCCAGCATCCAGGCTGAGCTCTCTTCTCATTGTTGCCATTAAGAAAAAGGTTCTGGAGTCTCAGGACCCACACCACCAGCTTCAGGAACAATAATTACTCCTCAGCAATCAGAACCAGAGGTGATAACTTCACTCGGCCCATTACTGAACTACTCCCACAACCTATAAGCTTATTTTCAACGACTCTCCAACTCATATTGTCGATATTTATTGCTTATTTAGTTTTTTTTCCTTTATATATTTGCACAGTTTGTTGCCTTTTGCATATTGGATGGGGATAGTCATCTTTGATTCTATTGTGCTTCTTGAATTTACTGTGAATGCCCACAAGAAAATGAATCTCAGGCTTGTATATGGTTCAATTTAATATGAGAATGTGTACAGTATCCAACTTGAAATTCTTACTCTTCACAGACATCCACAAAAACCTCAAAGGTTGAATGATAGTAACATCAAAGCCCCTCCTCCCCTCCCATGCACAAGCAGCAGCAGAACCATCGCCCCCCTTCCACTCCACTTGCCCCACCATGCAAGCAATAAAAGAAGTTCACAAAGAGGCCTCGATGTTGAGTCCATCAAAAACTAGAGTCCATAACCCTGCACTTTGGTATCTCAGACAGGCTCCCTCTCATTAGAGAGAGAGAGAGAGAGAGAGGGAGAGAGAGGGGGAGAGAGAGAGAGAGAGAGGGAGAGAGAGAGAGGGAGATATTGCTCCTGCAACAACAAGAGTGAGAGAACAGCAGCTCACTGTTCCGATGTTACAATCTTTCATGTTGCTTCTCCAAGCCGTCTGACTTGTGGACCGACAGGCTCTCACCATCCATTAAGAGAGAGAGAGCGAGAGGGACCTTCACCTTCACCACCTGCTGTCCCGATGTTTCAATCTTCCATGACTCTTCAGTCAGCAAAACCGGGGAGGAACGGGTCATCTACTGGGCTGCTCCCCAAAGGTGCGAGACTTTGAGGCTGCTCCTGGAGATACCAGAACGGCAGGCCGCACGGCTGATCCAAAAGCCCACCGCTCGCGGATAACCGTAGTTTCAGCTGCAGCCGCCAATCACGGACTCCGACAGAATCTCAGCCACCTTGAAAAGAAAAGTAAGACATAAGAAAGAAAAGGTAACTTGTTTTTTGGATGATTCAGAAGAAGTTGGCTGGCTCTACAAAAACTTCTGTCGCCATCTTTCCTAACCCCACCCACTCCCTTCCTAGCTCCTCCCACCCTTCTAGATCCTCCCACTCCCTCCCTAGCTCCTCCTACTCCTTTCCTAGATCATCCCACTCCCTTCCTAGCTCCCCCACTCCTTTCCTAGCTCCTCCCACACCCTTCCTAGCTCCCACTCCCTTCCTAGCTCCCCCACTCCCTTCCTAACTCCTCCCACTCATTTCATAGCTCCTCCCACTCCTTTCCTAGCTCCTCCCACTCCTTTCCTAGCTCCTCCCACACCCTTCCTAGCTCCCACTCCCTTCCTAGCTCCCCCACTCCCTTCCTAACTCCTCCCACTCATTTCATAGCTCCTCCCACTCCTTTCCTAGCTCCTCCCACTCCCTTCCTAGCTCCTCCCACTCCTTTCCTAGCTCCTCCCACTCCCTTCCTAGCTCCTCCCACTCCTTTCCTAGCTCCTCCCACTCCCTTCCTAGCTCCTCCCACTCCCTTCCTAGCTCCTCCCACTCCTTTCCTAGCTCCTCCCACTCCCTTCCTAGCTCCTCCCACTCCCTTCCTAGCTCCTCCCACTCCTTTCCTAGCTCCTCCCACTCCTTTCCTAACTCCTCCCACTCCTTTCCTAGCTCCTCCCACTCCCTTCCTAGCTCCTCCCACTCCTTTCCTAACTCCTCCCACTCCTTTCCTAGCTCCTCCCACTCCCTTCCTAGCTCCTCCCACTCCTTTCCTAGCTCCTCCCACTCCCTTCCTAGCTCTCCCACTCCCTTCCTAGCTCCCCCACTCCTTTCCTAGCTCCTCCCACTCCCTCCCTAGCTCCTCCCACTCCCTTCCTAGCTCCTCCTACTTTCCCAGCTCCTCCCACTCCCTCCCTAGCTCCTCCTACTCCTTTCCTAGATCATCCCACTCCCTTCCTAGCTCTTCCCACTCCTTTCCTAGCTCCTCCCACTCCCTTCCTAGCTCTCCCACTCCCTTCCTAGCTCCTCCCACTCCCTTCCTAGCTCCCCCACTCCCTTCCTAACTCCTCCCACTCATTTCATAGCTCCTCCCACTCATTTCCTAGCTCGTCCCACTCCTTTCATAGCTCCTCCCACCCTAGTAGATCCTCCCACTCCCTTCCTAGCTCCTCCCACCCTTCTAGATCCTCCCACTCCCTTCCTAGCTCCTCCCTTCTAGATCATCCCACTCCCTTCCTAGCTCCTCCCACCCTTCTAGATCATCCCACTCCCTTCCTAGCTCCTCCCACCCTTCTAGATCCTTCCACTCCTTTCCTAGCTCCTCCCACTCCCTAGCTCCACCCACCCCTTCCTAGCCCCTCCCACCCTTCATAGCTCCTCCCACTCCCTTCCTAGCTCCTCCCACTCCCTTCCTAGCTTCTCCCACTTTCCCTAGCTCCTCCCACTCCCTAGCTCCCCCACCCTTCCTAGCTCCACCCACTCCCTTCCTAGCTCCTCCCACTCCCTTCCTAGCTCCTCCCACTCCCTTCCTAGCTCCTCCCACTCCCTTCCTAGCTCCCCCACTCCCTTCCTAGCTCCTCCCACCCTTCTAGATCCACTCCCTTCCTAGCTCCACCACTCCTTCCTAGCTCCCACTCCCTTCCCAGCTCCACCCACTCCCTTACCTAGCTCCTCCCACTCCTTTTCTAGCCCCTCCCACTCCTTTCCCAGCTCCACCCTTACCTAGCTCCTCCCACTCCTTTTCTAGCCCCTCCCACTCCTTTCCCAGCTCCACCCACTCCCTTACCTAGCTCCTCCCACTCCTTTTCTAGATCCTCCCACATATTTGGTGACATTTATGTACTTAGATAACAAATTTATTTTGAACTTTAAACTTTTAACTCTTAAATGGATGGATCATTCAAGAAGAAAATCATATTCAAGTTCAAGTTTAATTGTCATTCAACCATTCGTAAATACCCATGAATACAGCGCTCCTCTGGGGCCAAGGTGTAAACCACATTACCAACAGTCACACACAGCACAAGGCCAATGTAGCACATATATGTTAGCAGAAAACATACGTTAACACAATAACATATATATACGGTATAGCCCATGCCCCTGAGCGTCATGTCCTGTAAATTGGCACCTGAGTGCTGTTGATAAGAACGAACAGTTCTGAGCAGTTCACAGACATACACGTGCAATCCGTCTGGTCTTTCAGCGAGCGAACACTGGAGGGGACGGACAGGGCGGACCAGCCGCCAATCCAGCATGGGCGCCATACCGCACCAACTCTGGCATCTTCCCTCCAGGCAAGCCCACGGTATGAGGTCTAGTCTTCGTGACAACCGAGGAACCTATCATCCAAAGTACTTTATCAGCCAAAGGTTGGTTGGAATCTGGAATTTGCAACCCCAAAAGACTGTGGTTGCTGGGATAAGTGAAGCTTTAAACAATGAGATCAGCAGAGTTTGGTTGCTCAGTGGAGGTATGTGGAACAATGGCTGTTTCCCGGAGAAAAGACACAGAATTGCCAAGATTCCTTTGAAAACTTGAAAAGGTTAAAGCTCTGAAGGCTAATTCTTTTCCTACATTCCAGGCATTACTCCTGTTTAAGTCGATGCTACACCGACACTGAATCCAATTACAAAAGTATTTCTGTGTCCCTTACACCTCGCAATGTGAAAGAATAAAATTAATGACTTTGCCATAATCACTGTTTCAGCTGCAATACAGCCGATGGTATTAACTCTGAAGAAAAGCAGAGCAGCAGTCTTGGATATTTTGGCTAATTTTTCCACTTAATAAACATTAAGTAAAACAGATTATCTGCTCATTATTTTACCGGTATTTATGGGAGATCTCTGCGTGCTAATAATATTCCAAGAATGACTACATTTGAAGCACACGCTGGCTGTAAGGCTTTGTTTGAAGGCCTGACGTAATGGAAGACATTCAAAAATTCCAGCTGTTAGCTTAATAACGCTGGTCAGCACTTAGTGTGACAGGAACTGGATGTCAGAATTAATTCTTAGTAGGAATCCTGAGTTTACACCTGCGTCCTGATTTATATATATGCACAACAGTAGCTCTTCCATTAAAGCATGGTACCTCGTTTATTACAGACCACAATGACTTAAAATGCCATCTTACTGCTTCATTCATTTCTTCTACTGGTGCCAGTCAAGTAGGTGTTCTGAATTATGGTTCATGTGGGTTTAGTTTCCCAGCTAAAACACACTTATACTGTAGATATATATATATTTGCAGTTGCAGTACAGGTGGCCCAGGTTCAATTCCCAACACTGCCTGTCAGGAGTTGATATGTTCTCCCCTTGACCACATGTGTTTCCTCAGGAAATCTGGTTTCCTCCCACAGTCCAAAGATGTACCGTGTGGCAGGTTAATCAGTCATTGTAAATTATCCTGTGATTAGACTAGGGTTAAATCAGGGGTTGCTGGGCAGCCAGAAGGGCCTATTCCTGCTGTATCTCAATAAATAAATAAATTTTCTTAGTTTATAGACATTCACTTTATGAATTTTCGTTAAAACTCCAGCAATGGTTTGGACCATGTGCCTTAGAGTAACTAAGCTGTTTTCCACCATTATAAACCTGAGGAATGTTTGTTGTAGCAACAAGATTCTCACATGGTGGTAACCTGATTATCTTGATTGGATGCATGTTGATAAAGTAAAACCAGAAGTTAGGAAGGTTTTTTTTTAACGTTATGGAGAAAATAAAGAAGTTCCAAATAAAAGTGGCATTCAACCACAGTTGATCAAACATGGAATAATTAGAAAAAGATGCTTTCTAAGTTCAGTTCCACAATGATCGCCATTTATGGAGCAGTACTGAGGTTTGTAAACCAAGCCAATGTCGCAAATAGTTTAACTTGGATTACCTCTTTGAAGTTGGCAATGTAAAGATGAGAGCATGGGTGAAGCTGTACTGTCACATCGACCTCAAGCCAAGGCTGTTTAAGTGAGAGAGTCAGCAGGCCAACCATAAATGTCATTGCGATGTGATATGTCAGTGCTGTGGAACTGAAGATTTTGCTGTTCAGTACATGGGAACTGAGGAAATCACACCTTTCCAAATCTATGTTCTACCTATGCTGAGAGTGATTGATGTTAGCTCTTAGTAGCACATTGAGACAGAAAACTATTTTCATATCAGTTACTTTTCGCCTGTGTTCTAAAGATGTTCTCCTTGACACAAAATCGCTTTTGGGCATTGTAGCATTGAGGGTTTGATATGTCATATGTATAAATCCAGATTTAAAATTAAACAAAAAGGCTAAACTTTGTAATAAAATGCAGGTCCAGTTCCATAAAATTTGCCATTTCATTATTTCTGCAGTTCATTATTTTGCATTGATTTATTTGCATAAGTTTTCCAGCCAATCAGTTATTCTGGTACAATGCAGGCAATATGGGGCTGGCAAATTGGGCAGAAATCCATTGTGGCTAAAGCTTAATCTGCCATTTGGCCAAAATGTCTAAAGAACTTTGTTTTATTATGTAATTCGTGGAAATTGCATTTAAATCAAAGAATATGCTGTGCACTGCGCTTTCCCGTATAAAATACATGTTGCATGCCAGGGACATTGGAAGCCCTCAGAGTTATTTATTAAAGTTTGAAATGCATGTTGTTAACAGCTGTATTTTCTCAAAACTTTGGATTTACTTTTAAGAAGAGCAAGAAGATAAAGGCAGGGAAGATATAATCATTTACAACAGAGGTAAGATGGGCACAGCCATACTTAATCGTGGCAACCAGATGCAGAAGTGCTGTGTGGCAGGGATAATTGAGTGTACTTTATTTGAATGGCGGTGCTATCTATCAAAATCAATTTTGACCGAGTGACAGAAATTCCATTGGCAGAGAAAGTTGCCACACCACAAAAAGATACACTGTTGAATCAATGGAAATTACCATCAGGAGTCTGAGTTCATGAAGGAGGCCAATATTGTGTTCTTTACCAGAACAAGCACCATTATCAGAGATCTCAAGGCAACTGGCAGCAGGATGTAAGAACTCAGCAATGTTTATACACTGTAGACTTTCTCTTGTTCACAGATTTACTGATGGCGCTCACATGGCTATTGTGCTACTTCTCAGAATTTAATCACTTTGATGAATTGCAAGTGCTCCACACCCACAATAAGCCAATACTAGGCAACAAGCAACACAAGATCATTCAAGGCAAGGCTTCCTTCATAAGCAGGCTTCTTAATAATTAAGAGTAACACACACAAAATGCTGGCGGAACTCAGCAGGTCTTCACTCTCACTGAGCGATGCTCGATGTAGTAACATCTAGTGCCATACGCGGTGATTTCTCGCAGCGCAAATTGGGCCATGGCTTGTACAAACCAAATGATGATATTTTGCTCCCAAAAAGCAGTCCGAAGCGACTGCTTTGGCCGACATGTTGAATAACTCCGGAATTGTCCAAGAGTATTGGGACATCAGAGGTCTGTGAACACTGTGGTCGTCTACTGTTCATTAAGGACACCCTTCAAGGTGACGCTTCTTGTGTGACAGGGATGCTCAAGCATCACCTATTGATCATAAGGCAAAGAACAACAAAACCTCGCTGGAGGCTGCCTACATCAGGAGGATCCAGACTTGCAGGACACAATGAGTGATGTTCTGCTTCAACAGACGACGTTACACATGGGACTTCGTCCTGGCTAAATTGGCCGGACCTCTGTTTGGCTCAGGTTTACTTTGTGCCCAAGGACTGTTAGTTGATTTTAAGAACTGCCGGCTTGTGGATGTCAAGGAATTTGGGTCATTACCCTACAGGTCAGGCAGCACCTGTAAAGTGGAATAAAGAGCCAACGTTTTGGGCCGAGACCCTTCATCATCAATTCATTTTCTTTCATGGTGGCAAGAATACTTGTTAGAGAAAGACGACTGGAAAGATAGTTAATTGTTACTTCAATTCTGCCTCGTGGTATTAATACACACGCCATTATGAGTAGTTTACTGTGGTCACAATGGAGCCCGCCCGAGCAGACAAATGACACAAAACTCTACTTCTGATGCTAAAGTCTGGTTGGTTTATTTTGCCTGGTGCAAGCTTGCAAGTTTATTTCACAGAGAAAGCTGAGCACAGAGGAATCATTGGAGACAGCCAAATGTGACTTGACAATAACCCATTTGAAACAACTGCACAGCCAGAGTACTCAAGGTGTCAGCTTTGGCTCAGTCATAATATCCTTTCCTCTGTGCCAGAATTGGATTCTGTTCTGACATATTATTGCAGCACTGAGGACATGCTGCACTGTCAAAGATGAAACATTTGACTATGTCGATGAACCAGGGCCAGTTAGACACATGATACTGAATGACAGCAGACACTTACACACAGTCAACATTTAAACAACTCTCAATCAGCATCCAAAACCAAAGATATGGACACTTTTTTATTGCTGTTCATGGAAATGGGTGTAACTTTTCTCTAATTGTAACTGTGACAAAACTTCAGAAGTATTCCTTATGTTTATAGTCAGTGGGATATTGAAAGGCATTTCTATAAATTAAAGTCTTTCTGTTTTCATACCCTGCATTCAGATGAGGTTTCTACTTCAATGCACAGTCCTTCCAACATATTAAAAGTTCTCTTCACATGTGCACATTGCAATGGCCCAATACATCAGGATTTTCCTCAACTGCTTTGGGAACTTACCCACATCACCAGCTGACAATCCCCAACAACATTCTCTTGAGAGGCTTTCCTGTTGTGTCTATCCTCGATAGCTATTCCAGCTGTGATTCTTAGAATACTGATGATCCAAACAAAAACTTTCATTCAAGTCCAAAAGGAAATGGAGGTAGGTTTTCTAACTTGAATATGCCAGAAATATAACCGTGGAGTAGCTGTGTCAAGTTTGGAAATGATTGGTGGATACCTTGGACACCTGCTTCCTAGGCTTTTTTTTTGCTTTGCCTTTCTGTTTATTCGAAGATGTAAAAACTTCCATGGCTACATGATGAGCATAAGTACACCTCAGTATATGAAAGAAAGGTATCTGCTATTTTTTAAAAGCATGGAATGCACAGCAACATTCATGAAAACTGACCCTGAAAGCATATCATTTATTGGTGAATTCATCTAAACTTGGTGCCCATTCAGATGCTTTGTAGTTCTACAGTCAATAAAAGGCAAAAATAACACTCATCCAACTGTTCTTCAGGAACGCTGCAATCTTGATTTGGTTTTGATTTGGATTCAGATGCAGGTGTAAGATTACAGTTTCTAAAGCACTTATCCTTCACACCTGAAGGGCATTAACAGTGATTTAGCATGTTAATAAGCATCTTATTAGCACATCTGTGGATTAAAAGAAAAAAGTTTGCCCAGACAAACATTGCATTTTCATAATGTCCTTACTCTTTCCAGAACAAGCATTAATTCTATTAAGGCACTGGAGTGAAAATTTCTACTATTTGGTACTATAACTGCACTGTCCCTTCAGCTCAACTCTGACCAATCAAGCATTCATTGTTACATATATCCTATCGGAATCCACTTTATTCTCCCCACGTTCTTATCAACAGTTCCCCCCACCCCCCCCCCAACCAGGCTCATCTACCCACTAGAGGGAATGTAGAGGTCACGTGACTACCAAGCCACACATGTGTAGTATTTTTAAGGAAATCAGAGCACCAGGAAGAACCAACAATAACTCCAACAGAGAGCACTGGAAGTCAGGACTGACACCCAGTGCCTGAAGCCAAGAGGGTACGGCTCTACCAGCTGTGCTGACACCATCCAATAATCAACAAGATGTTGAGAATGTACTCAAACTATTAGCATAGTGGTTAGCACAAAACTTTGCAGTGCAGGAGAACCGGGTTCAATTCCCGCCACTGCCTGTAAGGAGTTTGTACGTTCTCCCCGTGATCGCGTGAGTCCAAAGATATACCGGTGGGTAGGTTGATTGGTCATTGTAAATTGTCCCATGATTAGGATAGGGTTATATCAGATTGCTGGGCAGCATGACTCCAAGGGCTGGAAGGGCCTCTTCCACACTGTATCTCAATAACTAAATAAATACGCTGTAGAGAAGATCTCTCACCTTCGTTCACATCATCTTGGATAAATCAAAAGTGGATTTTCCTCTGGAGCCAAAACAATCAATTTGACCTAGAACAAAATGACACATCCTCCCTTGACTCTGGTGACCTTCACCTTAATCACAAATTGGTTTCTGCTCTGTAGGCATGAATAATGGTGAGTGCCAATAACCTCTATTAAGCATTTAGAAATCAGGTACTATTTAATTGGCCTGTATAAGAAATCAATATCTCAGCAAAGTACAAGGACAGAGAGTTCATTATGGTTATGAAATTACACAATATGAAAAACATCACTACTCTCTCATTTCAAATTATCACAACTATTGTTCCTTGCTTTATGGAAACCAGTGACTGAACAATATTTTTCCAAAGCCATCTTTAACTTTTAATGTCAGAAAATAACTCAATTTAAACACTTAGAAATAAGTAATGAAGCTAATGCAAATTTCTTATATTGTCTTGTGATACAACAAATTAACAGACAGATAGCAACTGAGGAAAGAGAAACAGAATTAAGATTTCAGGTCAAACACCCATAGAAACATAGAAACATAGAAACATAGAAAATAGGTGCAGGAGTAGGCCATTCAGCCCTTCGAGCCTGCACCGCCATTCAGTATGATCATGGCTGATCATCCAACTCAGAACCCTGTACCTGCTTTCTCTCCATACCCCCTGATCCCTTTAACCACAAGGGCCATATCTAACTTCCTCTTAAATATAGCCAATGAACCTGCCTCAACTGTTTCCTGTGGCAGAGAATTCCACAGATTCACCACTCTCTGTGTGAAGGAGTTTTTCCTTATCTCGGTCCTAAAAGGCTTCCCCTTTATCCTTAAACTGTGACCCCTCGTTCTGGACTTCCCCAACATCAGAAACAATCTTCCTGCATCTAGCCTGTCCAATCCCTTTAGAACTTTATACGTTTCAATAAGATCCCCCCTCAGTCTTCTAAATTCCAGTGAGTATAAGCCTAGTTGATCCAGTCTTTCTTCATATGAAAGTCCTGCCATCCCAGGAATCAATTTGGTGAAACTTCTCTGTACTCCCTCTATGTCAAGAATGTCTTTCCTCAGATTAGGGGACCAAAACTGCATACAATATTCTAGGTGCGGTCTCACCAAGGCCTTGTACAACTGCAGTAGAACCTCCCTGCTCCTGTACTCAAATCCTTTTGCTATGAATGCCAACATACCATTTGCCTTTTTCACTGCCTGCTGTACCTGCATGCCCACCTTCAATGACTGGTGTACAATGACACCCAGGTCTCGTTGCATCTCCCCTTTTCCTAATTGGCCACCGTTCAGATAATAATCTGTTTTCCTGTTCTTGCAGCCAAAGTGGATAACCTCACATTTATGCACATTAAATTGCATCTGCCATGAATTTGCCCACTTACCTAACCTATCCAAGTCACCCTGCATCCTCTTAGTATCCTCCTCACAGCTAACACCGCCGCCCAGCTTCATGTCCGCAAACTTGGAGATGCTGCATTTACTTCCCTCGACTAAATCATTAATATATATTGTAAACAACTGGGGTCCCAGCACTGAGCCTTGCGGTACCCCACTAGTCACTGCCTGCCATTCTGAAAAGGTCCCGTTTACTCCCACTCTTTGCTTCCTGTCTGCCAACCAATTATCTATCCACATCAATACCATACCCCAAATACCGTGTGCTTTAAGTTTGCACACAAATCTCCTGTGTGGGACCTTGTCAAAAGCCTTTTGAAACTCTAAATATACCACATCCACTGGCTCTCCCCTATCCACTCTACTAGTTACATCTTCAAAAAATTCTATAAGATACGTCAGATATGATTTTCCTTTCACAAATCCATGCTGACTTTCACCTCTTTCCAAATGTGCTGTTACACATCTTTGATAATCAACTCTAGCATTTTCCCCACCACTGATGTCAGACTAACCAGTCTATAATTCCCCGGTTTCTCTCTCCCTCCTTTTTTAAAAAGTGGGGTTACATTAGCCACCCTCCAATCCTCAGGAACTAATCCAGAATCTAAGGAGTTTTGACCCTTTGTCGGAACAGCTTACCTGAAATCTTTGTGTCAGACAGCTTCAGTTCTTATGTATGATCAACCTATTTGTTCCCTTAGTTTGTCAAACAGTAAATGTTGGACAACTTTCTGGGAACAGATTATTATACATTCTTAAATTGTATCAAATACATTGGTATCTGAGAAACCAGTGTCAGTTGTGATAGAGATGCAGGAAGAATTCGGCTGGATATAGGCATGCAAAAAGAATCAGCAAAGACAAAACAGACATGTCTCCCCACCACTTTCTGCAGGGATCACTCCCTATGTGACTCCCTTGGCCATTCCTCTCCCTCCTGGCACTTCTCCTTGCAAGTGGAACAAGTGCCACACCTGCACCTACACCTCCTCCCTCACTACCATTCAGGGCCCCAGACAATCCTTCCAGGTGGGGCAATACTACACCTGTGAGCCTGTTGGGGTCACCTGCTGTATCCAGGGTTCCCAGTGTGGCCTCCTGTACATCGATGAGACCTAGCGTAGACTGGGAAACCACTTAACCGAGTACCTACGCTCCGTCCAGTGGGATCTCCCAATGTCCACCTACTTCAATTCTACTTCCCATTCCCATTCCGACACATCAGTCCATGACCTTCCCTACTGTCGTGATGAAGCCATGCTCAGGTTGGAGAAGCAACACCTTATATTCACTCTAGATAGCCTCCAGCCTGATGGCATGAACATCGATTTCTTGAACTTCCAGTAATGGTTCCACCACCCCCTTCACCATTCACCATTCCCATTTCCCTCCCTCACCTCATCTACTTACTGCCCATCACCTCCCCCAGGACTCCTCCCCCTTCTATTTCTTCCATTGTCATCTACTCTCTCAAATTGGATTCCCCCTTCTCCAGCCCTTTAACCCTTTCACCTATCAGCTTCCCAGCTCTTTACTTCACCCCTCCCCTTCTCCCGGTTTCGCTTATCAGCTACCACCTTGTATTTCTTCCTCCCCTTCCCCCACTCTCTTACTCCAGCTTCTCATCTTTTTCCGGTCCTGATGAAGGGTCTCGGCCTGAACGTCAACTGTTTACTCTTTTCTATAGATGCTGCCTGGCCTGCTGAGTTCCTCCAGCATTTTGTGTGTGTTGCTTGAATTCGCAGCATCTGCAGAATTTCTCTACATTATCCATCATTAAGGACCCCCATCACCCAGGACATTCCCTGTTCTTATTGCTACCATCAGGAACGAGGTACAGGAGACTGAAGACAAACACTCAACAATTCAGGAACAGCTTCTTCCCCTTTGCCATCTGATTTCTGAATGGACAATGATCCCATGACCACTACATTACTACTTTTTAAAAGTTTTTGTTATTGTTCTACTTATTTAATTATTTAATTTATACTGTATATACTTACTGTAATTTACAGGTTTTTTCCTGTATTGTTATGTATTGCACTGAACTGCTGCCTCAAAGATGACAAATCTCATGATACATGCCGTGGAGATTAAACCTTATCCTGATTCCGATTCAGATTTGGATTCTGATATACTGTGGAAAACTGTCAGGTCATCTACTTAGCCAAACACAATTAGGAGCAGATCTAACAGAAACAGGACAAATTCCAACTGGTTTTGGTGAAATCAATGCAGGATGATATGTCCATGTCCAGAACCAATGGATATTGTCTCAGAATTGGCAGTCACCCATTCAGAACTTAGGTGAGAGGAAAATCCCTACCATCAAAGGGCAGATGACCTTGGATATTCCCTAACCAAAGTGCCTGTATATTCAAAACAAATATCAATAGATTTTGGGGATAAAGAGAAGATGGGGTTATTACAGAAAAGCAATGTCTGCTTAAAAGATTAGCTTTCATCTTAGTGAATGGCAGAACCAAATGGCCTACTCCTGCTATTTCATATCCTTCTATGCTCTATTTTTAAACTGCACTGAAGTCACCAACCCACTGTAGTAAGAGGAAAAAAATTGGATAGGTAAATGGACAGGAAAGGAATGGAGGGTTACGGGCTGAGTGCAGGTCAGTGGGACTAGGTGAGAGTAAGCGTTCGGCACGGACTAGAAGGGCCGAGATGGCCTGTTTCCGTACTGTAATTGTTATATGGTTATGTCTCTGCTTCTCGTTAGTTCAAACACCTGAGCCACATCAGAGCCTTGGGTTGCCAACCCTCCTTGTGACCAAACATGGCTTCCAGGCAGCTGCATCGACAATCAATGGCAAAAAAAAATCCATACACATTGGATTATATGTAGTTGAAAAGTTGTTTGCAAATTCACAAACAAAACCTTCTGATGCTCTTGTTTCAAGATGGCTGCATAATAAACTGAAAATGTGAGAGGCAAAGATTGGACGAAAAATAAAAAAAATAGAAAAAATGGAAATACTCATTAGGTTAAACAGCATCTGTAGACAGAGGAAAAAGTGTTATGCTTCGAGCTGGTGGCCTTTCATCAGAAGTCTGATGTCATTTTCAGTATCTTGTTGTTGGATGTCCACAAAACAACTGAAAATTATTTCTTTATTATTCATCTAATATCCTAAATGCTGCACAGCCCACAGTACAGTTTCTGTCCAAAAATCAAAATCACAACAGAAAAAGGGAATATGAAATATAAATGGCAAAATTGCTTAATAGACCAGAGGATATCTGTGGAGAGAAAAACCTAGCCAACACCTCTCTTTCCCCTTCTATTGTCTCCAAAGGATCATGCTGCTTGTCCAATATTCAGCACTAAATGGGCAGAAATTTCCTCCGGTTCACTACTGGGAAGACAGAAACCATCTTTGTCCTCCATTCCAAACTCCATTTCTACTGAGTTAAATCCTGTCTTTGGGAACCAGGCAAGAACACTACAAATGTATTAACCATAATCTTCCAAAGCTGACTTCAGTCAGGAACTGTCTATGAGCTTTCTGCTCTCTATTGTACAGAAGGTAATAAGAGAAAACCAGGAAAGTAAACCATTCAATCATCAGGAAATTGTCAGACTGTGTAATTAAGGTGCATCAGCATCTTGGAAATTTTTATTTGATTAGGTAAAATCAGTATGGATTTGTAAAGTGTAATTTGATTAGTCTGAATTATTATTTTAAGAGCTGGTCTAAATTAATCAAGGAAATACCTATGGGTGTTATGGATTTAATATGGATATATGCACTTGCAGAAGGTATTTGATAAAATCTTTCATAATGGGCAATTGTCTAAACTTCATGTACATGGAATTAAAGGCAAAATATCACTCTGACTGGTGAAGCGGAGGACCAAGAGTGGTGTTAATGAGAATGTAATTAGTATGATCTGCAGCATGAAAGGAGTTGCCTCACCTAAATTTTTATGTTGAACCTGCACCAGTTCACTTTGTCCATTACTCATTGCACCATTGAATGACTGAAACACAAAAGAAGGCCATTTGTTCCTTTGAGTCCATGCTGACTGTAAAGAATGAGGCAGGTAATTCCACTCCACCACCAAAAACCCTGCAATATACTGATCCAATTCACTTCTGAAAGCCACCCATTGTATCTACCACCACCACTCTGTCAAACAAAGCATTACAGCTGCTTACCCCTGTGTCATTCTTTTCAAGTCACCTTTGTTTTATTTAGTGATTGGATAGAAAACCACATGTCCAAATTTGCTTACAGCACAAAACTTGAAAAGAACCTCTCCCTCAATGTTGCAAAAACAAAGGAGCTGGTTGTGGATTACAGAAGGAATGGAGTCAGGCTAACCCCTATTGACATCAATGGATCTGGGGTTGAGAGGGTGAATAGCTTTATGTTCCTTGGCATATTCATCACCGAGGATCTCACGTGGTCTGTACATACCGGCTATGTGGTGTAAAAAGCACAACAGCATCTCTTTCACTTCAGATGGTTGAAGAAGTTTGATATAGGTACCCAAATCCTAAGAATTTTTTACAGGGGCACAATTGAGAGCATCCTAATGGCTGTATCACTGCCTGGTATGGGACTGTACTACCCTCAATCATAGACTCTGCAGAGAGTGGTGCGGAGAGCCCAGCGCATCTATAGATGTGAACTTCCCACTATTCAGGACATTTACAGTGACAGGTATATAAAAAGGGCCCGAAGGATCATCGGGGACCTGAGTCACCCCAACCAGAAACTGTTCCAGCTGCTACCATCCGGGAAACGGTACCACAGCATTAAAGCCAGGACCAACAGGCTCCAAGACAGCTTCTTCCACCAGGCTATCAGATTGATTAATTCACGCTAATACAATTGTATTTCTAAGATATATTTTCTGTCCTGTTGTACATACCATTTATTACAAATACTATAAATTGCACATTGCACATTCAGATGGAGGCATAACTTAAAGATATTTACTCCTCATGTATGTGAAGGATGTAAGAAATAAAGCCAATTCAATTCAATAAATAGAAGTATGATGTTTCAGAGATATTTTAATTTATTAAGCAAACAAGCAACTGAATGTGAAGAGTTTCAGATGTAGGATACTGAAAAATCAGAATAACTTCAGGTGCTGGGAATCTGAAACAAAAATTCAGCAGGTTAAGCAGGGTCTATGGAAAGAGGAACAATTAGCATTTTTGGCCAAATACTTGCCTCTTGTAGGGATCCTATTCTGTTCCCTCAGCTTCTCTGTCTCACTACATTTGCCACAATGAAGTGACATTCTACTGTGATAACTCTGAGATCAAGTCAAGTTTATTGTCATTTCAACCATAAACTGCTGGTACAGTACACAGTAAAAACAAAACAACGTTCCTCCAGGACCCTGGTGCCACATGAAAAAACACAAAACTGCACAAGACTATGTGAGACAGCACAAAGCTACACTAGACTACGTAAAACAACATGAAAACTGCACTAGACTACAGACCTGCACAGGACTACGTAAAGTGCACAAAACAGTACAGGGCAATACAATAATTAATAAACAAGACAATAGGCACAGTAGAGGACAAATTTCAATATAATAATAAATTATGTAGATGTCAGTCTAGACTCTGGGTATTGAGGAGTCTGATGGCTTGTGGGAAGAAACTGTTGCACAGTCTGGTCGTGAGAGCCCGAATGCTTCGATGCCTTTTGTCAGATGGCAGGAGGGAGAAGAGTTTGTATGAGGGGTGCGTGGGGTTCTTCATAATGCTGTTTGCTTTGCGGGTGCAGCGTGTGGTGTAAATGTCTGTAATAGCGGGAAGAGAGACCCCGACGATCTTCTCAGCTGACCTCACTATCTGCTGTAGTGTTTTGCGATCCAAGACGGTACAATTCCCGAACCAGGCAGTGATGCAGTTGCTCAGGATGCTCTCGATACAACCTCTGTAGAATGTGATGAGGATGGGGGGGTGGCAGATGGACTTTCCTCAGCCTTCACAGAAAGTAGAGACACTGCTGCTTTCTTTGCTATGGAGCTGGTGTTGAGAGACCAGGTGAGATTCTCCGCCAGGTGAACACCAAGAAATCTGGTGCTGTTAATGATCTCAACGGAGGAGCCGTCAATGTTTAGTGGAGAGTGCTCGCCCCGTGCTCTCCTGAAGTCAACAACCATCTCTTTTGTTCACATTAAGAGACAAGTTGTTGGCTGTGCACCAGTCTGTTAGCCGCTGCACCTCCTCTCTGTATGCTGACTTGTCGTTCTTTCTTCTTTCTTCCTTAAGCTTCCTCTGTACAATAGTAGATAGAACCTTTGACAGGGTTTCATCCATACATTTCAGGTCTTTGATCTGAAATGTCAAATATTCCTCTTTGAACCAATGCAGCCTGCCCAACGTGTTGAGTTTCTCTGGCATTTTCTGCTTATATTTATGAAATTTAAAAGCTATCTGCTTTGTATCTTTAATGAAGAGAATGGGGTAATATCTAAATGCTGACAAGGAAGAAACTGGAGGTCCAGAGGGGATTGGACCATCATTGCATTAAGATCATAAAAAGTGTCATGAATGTGTACAAAGAATTATTGAAAGGTTTAAGAAATTGCTGGCCTTTATATCAGGAGGACAAAGGACACACATTATGCTATGCAGCAGCTATTTCAAGTCAACAAGATCACAACCAAACTTCTGTGAGCTCCTATAGAAGATAAAAACTTATCGGAGGCACATATTGGTCTCGGTGGGAGCGTACATACAACAGAATGATACCAGGACTTCAGGGGCATTACTACAAGAAGTGATTACACAAACTAGGATTGAGATCCTGGAATTTAGATAGTTAATGAGTGAAGGTACAATTTGATTAAGAATTTGAAGATGTTATGGTGATAGGATAGATGGGGAGAAACTACTTCTGTAGATGGAAATGTAATCTACAATATAAAACACGATCACTGAGGAATAGAGAGTGGAAGCATTTCTATCCAAGAGTGTTAGAGGTTTGGAATTCTCCTCCAAGGCACGTTAATTGTTAATTTAAAGAAAAAGATTGCTATTTCCTATTAAAACTGAAGATAATGGAGGATAATCAGGGTAAGTTGAGAAGATGGGTGGTAAATCATTATGAGCTTAGTGAATAGTGAACAGGCTTGAATGTTTAATTCTGTTCCTTCAAATATGGCAACTACAAAGTACAAATTAAATATAACAACAATATATGGAAGCAATGTGAACATTTCCATAAGTGGCAGCACAGAATCAAATGGGATGGATGGAATGCTCAAGGGATAGTTCATTTGGCGCAAATGTCTAGCAAGACGGACTAAATGAGATGAAAAGGTTGCATTATTGATAAGGAATTATACAAGAGTAATAAACGATAATTTAAAGCAGGAAGTAAGTTTGAAGAATAATGTATCCTGAGCAATGACAGGAGTGATAAACTATTAATTGAAAAATGCTAACAGGACACAGTAAAGATAACAAGTGTGTAAAAACCAGTTAACCAGATAAGAATATGGTGCAGTTTAATGTCCTAATTATGGAAGAATTTCCAACCACTCATAGTTCAAATGGGCACGACCTAGGCAAGAGAGAAGTTCAGTGATGGAATTCAACTAGTGCAACTTGTGAAGATTGGTATTTAGTGATTCACTATCCATGAGCTGCATTTAACATTCATAGGTGACCATGGAACTGTTACGTTTTACACTGTTGTCGGAGGGCAAACACAGTACTGTGCAGCGGGCACTACATTTTGAAAAGGCAGGGTCTTGAGAGGTAGGGAGGGAGTGAGGTTAGTAATGCTAACTTGAAAAAAATCAATATTACTTATGAAGGATGAGATAGAAAGGCAAAATCCATTTACCACAATATAAAGAAATGTAAAGTGTGGAGCACTAGGATTCCTTAAAAAATACAACTGGGAAAAACAAGGCCAAAAAATGAGAGGGGATTAGCAAAACTGTTACACTTGTGAAGGTAAAATGTAACAGCACACAAAGATTCCTTTCCCCATTTCTGGTTAGGGACAAGTCTCACACATTCTACTTTGGTTGCATGTTCTGATTAATCCAATTACAAATGTGGTGTATGTACATATATAAGCTGTTACAATTAAACATAGCTATCATCCTAGTAATCTGGGTCATTTGGTTGACTGTTGCAGACATGCTCCCCTGATGTTACTGGTCTGAGTTATTCCACAGCACAAGTACTAGAAAACTTAAATACACTACCAAAAGTTCCTAAACATCTTCTGAACATGCCTCTTTCACCTCAGATGGTTGAAGAAGTTCGGCTTAAGTCTCCAGATCCTAAGGACTTTCTACAGGGACACAACTGAGGGCATCCTGACTGGTATGGGAACTGTACTTCCCTCAGTCACAGGGCTCTGCAGAGAGCAGTGCGGACAGCCCAGCGCATCCGTGGATGTGAACTTCCCACATTCAAGGATATTTTACAGTGACAGGTGTGTAAAAAGGGCCCGAAGGATCACTGGGGACGTGAGTCACCCCAACCACTAACTGTTCCAGTTGGCACCATCTGGGAAACAATACTGCAGCACTAAAGCCAGGATTAACAGGCTCCGGGACATCTTCTTCCTCCAGGCCATCAGACTGATTAATTTACGTTGATACCATGTATTTCTATGCTATTTTGACTGTTCTGTTGTATATTTTACTGTGTATACTATTTATTACAAATTACTACAATTTGCACATTGCACATTCAGATGGAGACATAATGTAAAGAGTTTTACTCCTCATGTATGTGATGGATGTAACTAATAAAGTCTATTCAATTCAATAATTTCTGCAAGACAAAACTACAACTACCCACACTTTCATTCCCAAATGTTTTTGAATACACTTTTAATACACTTTAATACACTTCTGAATACAGTAGCTGATTCCAAACCCTGTCCCCTATCACAGCCCAGGAATAATGTGAGAAGCAGATATTTTGAAATGTTTGTACTTATATTACAAAGGAGAATTACTCTTCAGTTCACATATGCAGGTAAGTGTTACACCAAATCAGAGATGGAGGAATAAACTTCTAACCACAAGGACACACCCTTTATACATTAAGGGGAAGGCTATGCTGGATTTGAACCTCCCATTTCAGAAATGCAGAAATATTTACCAACAAGGTGCCCAGTGAAGCGAGGTTTCGTACAATTACAGTCTTGTCATAACACTGGAAATTCCTAGCATGTCTGGCACAGCCGCAATAGAGTAGTTTCAGAAAGCTCCTATAATTTGACTAGAAACAAGGAAAACAGGAAAGCTTCCTGGTGTGCGTACAGTGTTAATGGTGCACGTGAACCAGTGGAGGTCTTCTTTAGTGTCTTTAATAAACACTGATAGCATCTTGTCGATGTGGAGTACCCTTGGAGAAAGATGTTGCTGCAGCTGATGTTCATAAGTGAAGGAATTAATCACAGCTGTTGGAAGCAGTACCGATGGTGACCTGAGTCACTCGGTTCACTTGCAGTCTTTGAACCAGGACCAGCCTTCATTCACTAAAGCTGCATGATCAAAGATCCTCTGTACATAAAAGTCTTTTTCAAGCAGAAAAAAAAAGCAGGCTGTGCTTCCAGTTAATGTTCATGGGAGTCATACACATTTTTCACCCTATCTGTTTACCCTCAAAATTGGTGCATGATGACAAGGAAATGAGGAAGGCTGCAATTCCCTCCTCCTCTTTCCTGGCAGTCACGCTTGGCAACATGGGGCAGGAGAAAGTAAACAAAAAGACTGGTGCAACATTACTGTCAGCAGTGACACAGGCTTTTTAAACCAGCTTATTTTCAGAAGCATTTTAGGACAAAACAGATGGTGATGTAAGGTCATGCGGCTTTGTGAAAGCTTGCCTAAGCGGGTTGGTGCCAGCCTAAACTTGTTTGAGCGAATCACTATATCGTGCTTGATACACTTATATTGGTGGGTAGTGGGACAAGGCTAGAACAAAGTAATATAGATGGCAAGCTACCAGTTGTTTTCAATCCACTGAAGAGAGAGGAGATCACATATAACTGTGTCTAAAGTTCACCAAGCAATGTAATGTTCCAAAAGGTAAACTATGCACTGACTTCTTTTTTTTTCAGTGTGCTTGTGTATTGTTGGTGCCTGAATGCCTTTTTATTTGTTTGAATAGCTGCAGAGATGGGAGTCTGTTCTGGTCTTGCTGCGGTTAAAAGCTGTTCACCCACAAGCTGGACAAGATGCACATAAGCAGAGAGGACGCAGAGCACCTGTGGCTGTTTCTTCCAGCATCAATGGGAGGGGTAGCTTTGTAAGCGCACAGTGTGTAAGACTTTGAGCACAGGCTGTGCCATTTCAGAACAGAAGAAGTTTCAAACAGCTCCCACTATGATACCCTATGTCTCAACACTCCATGGACTTTGTGCTGGTAACGATGGACACCAAGGCTCGGATTGTAGCATTCGCTCCCCTCCTTCCTCAATATCATTAAAGCCTCATGAGTCCCCTCTAATCTTTGACACTGCCTCTCTCTCTCATTCTTCAGAAGGTTAGCAGGGTGGGTGAGAGACCCCAGGTTGGGAATTCTGTTATAGAAAATGGCCAGCAATCTTCTCTTCTCAGATCAACCCACTGCTGGTATCCAAGCCAATGTGTTATACATGAATGATTTACTGCTGAGAAATCCTAAAGATCCCTCCCTGTACTGCCTTAGTCCCAACCTCCTCTGCCCAATACTCCTAAATTAGAGAATGCCTTACTCACTGCTGGATTCAGTACAAATTCAGCTCTTTATCTCTACCTCAGTACTTTAATATAGTCATAGCTGGCACATAATACTGCCCTGAATGCAGCTGCTGCCATTGACTGAAAGCATACGTGTAGGAAAGAGACTTATTTGCTGATTTTTGATTTACTTATTAATATTTTAAATTCATTCTTATCACTTAAATGGGTTTTAAGTAAAATTATTAGTTTTCTTACCCTTAATCTTTTTTGTCACTATTGAAGTACTTCTGAAATATTTTTAACTGCTTGTGATTACCAAAAACATTTCATTCAATGACCTATCTGCTGGGAGCAAGCTGTTAAAACCCCTTCAAGATGGTTGGTGCAGTGAGGCCTTAGGATGCATCACCTAAGGCCCAGTAGACACTTCCAGACCATTTTGTTTCCTGGGACCACTGTGGCAGTGAGAGTTTGAGCTCCACTTGAGCATGAGGTCACAGTCAGCACAAGAATAGTGAGGGTGACACATGCAGGAAGCAGATAAGATCAAGCACAGTTCAGCCCAGTAACAAAAGGAATGAAGTAATACAACAACCTACTACTTGACAACCTCTACATCTGGTGCTAATTGTGTTATATATTACCACCTGCATATTTCAGTTTGTTTCTGAAATTCAACTGGTATTCAATTTCCAGCAATCATATTTTAGAAACATTTGGCCAAGAGCAATTCTCAAAAAAGTGCAATACGTTGTTTCTCATTATTTTTGTTGTTATTTCCTACAGTTTTTTTTTCAAGCTGAAGCAACCAAGGAAGATGTCAAACATTCAACAGAATGCCTTGCTGAGCAGTTCTGGCACATTCAGGAACAGAATGAACATGACATTTGCTGAAACCCTGGGTAGAAAAGTACAATCAGTGACCCTTCAGCAGAGAGAGGTAAATAAAGGCCACATTTCTAACAGGGAGCAAGAACAGGGAATTCTAGGGTATATTGGTCCTCATTTGTCCACTTGCACTGCACTTTATCTTTATTTTTAATTTTGTTTTTCTTTTTGTCCTTTTGTACTGCCTCAATGTAGTTGTAAATGGAATGATCTGTTTGGATGGTATGCCAACGAAAGCTTTTCACTGCTGCTCAGTGCTTGTGTCAATAATAAGCTAATTACCAATTATGTGCATAAGTCATTGAAAGCGACAGTGTAGATTGAGAAAGCAGTTAGGAAAGTATATAATTAGAAGCTTGAAATACACGACAAAGCTAACCACACTAAAATGCTTTGGATGCAAGTGGATTCAAGTTTCTACTTATAGATGCCAAACCTCAAGAAAATAGGTAATGGTTTTATAGAGGGTGCAGAAGATATATACCAGAATAACTCCAAGGAAGCGAGGCTCTAGTTGTTGTAATTAAGAAGTTTCCTGGGGTGTGGGAGGAAAGGAAAGTGCCCATGGTGGATGCTGGGGGTGGGGGGATTGCAGGAAGAAGTGACAGAGTTCTGGAGTGTACTAATAGAGATGGTGATGAAGACAACAGTTAAAAAGTATTGAAAAAGTACTTGAAAAAAGGGCTATGGAGGATGGAGCGTAGGGCACATGGGATAATTTGAAAGCTCTTGAATAGAAATTGCATATACTTAATAGGCCAAGTGCCCTTCTTCCAATAGGGAAAGATTCTGTGATCCCATGAGTATACTTTGTGACTGAGTAGAAATGGCCTACACCCACTACAATTTAAAATATTAAGAGATGATACAACACATTAATTTCCTAGAATGATTGCCATGAGGGTGTTGAAAGAAGTCAAGGATTAATGGGGTATGGTCTTAGGTTAAAGTTTAGCCCTCTGGAACAAGGTGAAGAGAAGTTTCTCTCTGCAAAGGATTCTGAATGCTCAAAATCCTCTACCCCATGACATTTAACCTTTAGTGTTGGATATATTCAAAGACCGAAGGTATGAAGGGGATTGGGAAACAGGCAGAAATCTGAACAAGTTTACAAACAATCACCAACTCATTCAATGGCAGAGCAGATTCAGGAAGGATCTTTGTTGTAATATTCTGCTACATTCTACCTGGCAACAAGTTATGTATGTCAATACCTTCTCTACATCTGTCCTATCAAACCCTTCATAAAGTTAAAACTTGTATTCAAGCATGTGTTACCCTTCAGTGTTGTTTCTTCTGGGAATAAAACTCTATCCTCTTCAATATTATTTATTCACAGAGCACTACAATACAGAAACAGGCTCTTTGGCCCATCTAGTCTGCATTGGCCTGGTTATCTGCCTAGTCCCATCTATCTGCACCCTGACCGTAGACTTCCATATCTCTGTCATACATGTGTCTGTCTATCTTCAAAGTTCAAAGTAAATTTATTATCAAAGTACAGATGTGTCACCATATACAACCCTGAGATTCATTTCCTTGCAGGCAAACTCAACTCAATAAATCTAATAACTTCTCTTAATTGTTATAATTGAACACCCATCTATCACTTCCACTGGCAGCTCATCCCACACTTGCAATACTTTGAGTGAAGTAATTCCCCCTCAAATTCCCATTAAATATTTTACTTTTCACCCTGAACGTGTGACCTCTAGCTATAGTCTCACCCAGTCTCAAAAGCAAAAGCCTACAAGTATTCAGGTGTTGTCACCAATAATAAAGCAAATAAAATGAAATATCTAAAACAGCTGGATGCAGAACTCTTACGACTCAAACATAATTTATCTTACTCGTGCACAAGGAGAACAACATGGCTCCTGTCACTGCAGCGTTCTGAAGACTGAACAGAAAACTGCTGTACTTGTACACAATTAGCTTATTGGTTACAGATATTGACCGTTCGGTGTATTGTGCATGCTTCACTCCTTAATTGCAAAATCGATCGTCATTCAAAATACTGATGTCAAAAGTCACTCAAAACTTCAAGCTGACAACTGACAATCTTTTAAAGTTAGTAAAGCAATCGCCCCTTTGCTGTTAGGTCTATTTCACATCCTTCCATTATTCCTATCTTGTCTGTCCCTACTGTGGAAAGGGAAGCCATGTTTTTCTAGGTTGATAACACACTGACATAGTCGTTCTCACCTGTCTTCCTGCAATGGGCAAGGTTGGCTCCAGCAGTCCAATTTCAAAGGTCCCCCTTATCTGGGTTTGACTACAAACCACCTGGATGTTGTTTTTAACCCTTGCCTTACTGCCATTTCGACACAGATACCTAATAAATTGGCCATTGAGTGCAGTTTTGGATGTTCATGGTCTTCTGCTGCTGCAGCCTATGCACTTCAAGATTCGATGTGTTGTGCATTCAGAGATACTCTTCTGCACACCACTGTTAAAATGCATGGTTATTAGATTCACAGCCGCCTTCCTGTCAGCTTGAGCCAGTCTGGCCATCTTCCTCTGACCTCTCTCATTAACAGGGCATTTTTTGCCCACAGAACTGCTTCTCACTGGATATGCTTTTTTTTTGTTTTTCACAGCATTCTCTTGTAAACTCCAGCAGGGTTCCCAGCCTGGGGTCCATGGACCATTTGCTTAATGGTATTGGTCCATGGCATAACAAAGGTTGGGAACCCCTGGTCTAGAGACTGCTGTGCATGAAAACCCCAGGAGATCTGCAGTTTCTGTGATACTCAAACCACTCCCTCTGGCACCAACAATCATTCCAGAGTCAAAGTCACATTCCTTCCCCAATCTGATGTTTGGACTGAACAACAACTGAACCTCTTGACCATGTCTGCATGCTTTTATGCAGTGAGTTGCCACCACACGATCAGCTGATTAGATTCTTACATTAATGAGCAGGTGTACAAGTGTACCTAATAAAATGTCCACTGAACGTATACCCCTCATAATTTTGTATACCTCTATAAGATCTCCCCTCACAGTCTGACACTCCAAGGAATAAAGTTGTAACCCATTCAGCCTTTCACTGTGAATCAATTTCTCTAGTCCTGCGAGATTTTATATTGTATATTACCAATCTTTTGGTTCTGGCAGTTCTGTAGAATATTTTCCTACTTCTCCAGATACTTCATTTCCTTTAGATAGATAGATAGATAGATAGATAGATAGATACTTTATTCATCCCCATGGGGAAATTCAGCATTTTTTTCCAATGTCCCATACACTTGTTGTAGCAAAAACTCATTACATACAATACAATACTTAACTCAGTAATAATATGATATGCATCTAAATCACTAGCTCAAAAAGCATTAATAATAGCTTTAAAAAGTTCTTAAGTCCTGGCAGTTGAATTGTAAAGCCTAATGGCATTGGGGAGTATTGACCTCTTCATCCTGTCTGAGGAGCATTGCATCGACAGTAACCTGTCGCTGAAACTGCTTCTCTGTCTCTGGATGGTGCTATGTAGAGGATGTTCAGGGTTTTCCATAATTGACCGTAGCCTACTCAGCGCCCTTCGCTCAGCTACCGATGTTAAACTCTCCAGTACTTTGCCCACGACAGAGCCCGCCTTCCTTATCAGCTTATTAAGACGTGAGGCGTCCTTCTTCTTAATGCTTCCTCCCCAACACGCCACCACAAAGAAGAGGGCGCTCTCAACAACTGACCTATAGAACATCTTCAGCATCTCACTGCAGACATTGAATGACGCCAACCTTCTAAGGAAGTACAGTCGACTCTGTGCCTTCCTGCACAAGGCATCTGTGTTGGCAGTCCAGTCTAGCTTCTCGTCCAACTGTACTCCCAGATACTTGTAGGTCTTAACCTGCTCCACACACTCTCCATTAATGATCACTGGCTCCATGTGAGTCCTAGATCTCCTAAAGTCCACCACCATCTCCTTGGTCTTGGTGACATTGAGACGCAGGTAGTTTGAGCATTATTGAACATCAGTTGCAATCACAACACAACTGATGAAATTATTGCAGCTCTAAACTTTAGACCACCTTCTGTTTGATAACCGAGAACTTAGAAAAATAAATTGACTTGAGTATGGAAGCACAATGTTGGAATATCACATTATAATACTACAAGGTAGGAATTAGGATGCAAGGGTGCTGTCATAACACTATTACAGCTCAGGGCATCAGAGTTGAGAGTTCAATCCTGACGTTCTGTGTAAGAAAGTTTTTACGTTCTTCCCATGTGGCCATTGGTTTCCTCCCACAGTCCAAAGATGTGCTGGTTCATAGGTTAATCGGTTATTATAAATTGCCCTGTGATTAGGCTAAGGTTCAAAGTCCAAAGTAAAACTTAAATTTCCCTAAATACGTAGAAATTGCTGTTCTTCATTATTAATATCTGCCCATGTTTTTGAAAGGCGATTATAAGTGCCAGAATTTAATGAAACCAACTTCAGAATAAGAGCTGTTCCAATTAATTTCTTTCCCCACCAAATTAAGACCACTTTCAAATAACCCAGCTGTAATGACTTCACAGGGCTTTTCCCAATTTCCAGTCTGAGGGACTGGAGTGCATTGTGAAAGGTAAGCTCAAAACAAGTACTGCCATGTGGAATCACAAAATAGGACCCCTTTAAAAAATTGACAGGACTGTTTATGTTTGTCAATAATGTTCCCTTGGATTATCTGAAAAGAATTTCTTTCAAATATTTCTGTTTACGTGATAGCCATTGAAAATCAGCAATATCGCTTGTCAATTTTGCCAGCTAAATCTGACCAGTCCTCTATAATTGTTGCTCTAGGCTGGCCTATCAAACCTCTACAGAAACAAAAGTCGAATCATCCATGAATGGCGAGTTCACAGGACCCTTGTATAGATGGTAGATGAAGCATACCACCTCACTAACCGCTCACGCACCAGCCTCATCGTGCCTGTCAGGCTCCTTCTGAGCATTGGTGGAAGAGTCCGCAGTTTTACCATAGTAACCTCCTCAGGGCCCGCAAAACTTGAGTATAAGCAAGTCAACCTTGATCCCAAGGAACCGTCGAAGAAAACGAGAGCCCCTATAACATAAATGCATAAAAAATCCATCAAAATAACTCCAATTAGTGTTGATGCTGGTTACATTTTGCTGTAATCAGAATCAGGTTTATTATTACTGCCATATGTCATTAAACTTGTCGTTTTGTGGTACAAAAGGACATAAAAAGTGACTACAAATTACAATGAGAAATAAAATAAATATATACTGCAAAAGAGGAAAAGTGAGGTAGTGTTCATGTGCTCTTGAACCATTCAGAAATCTGATGGTGGAAGGGAAGAAGCTGTTCTTAAACCAGTTGTTCCGGAGTTTGTGACTTCAGTTTCCTGTACCTCCTCCCTGATGGTAGTAATGAGAAGAAGGCATGTCCCAGGTATGAGGGTCCGCCGTGATGGATACCACCTGCCTGAAACTTTGCCTTTTGAAGATATCCTTGATAGTGGAGAGGCTTCAGTCCGTGAGGAAGCTGGCTGGGTCTACAACCCTCTGCAGTCTCGTTTGATCTGTCCATTGGACCCTCCAGTGATGCAACCAGTTAGAATGTTCTCCATGATACATCTGTAGAAATTTGCTAAGTCTTTGGTGATAGACCAAATCTCCTCAAACTCCTAATGAATCATAGCTGCTGGCTATCATATCATCTGACCTTTTCCTTATCACACTTTTAAGCTATTGTGTTGTACTAGGCTTGGCATTGATATACAGTTTTCCGGGAATAACTTCATAATCCCATGGCAAGCTGCACACATACAGAGCATGACTCAGAGTTGTTCTGCAATTCTTTACACAGTGGTAGCACTTGATCATTGGGTTATTAAGGTGGATGTTATTTTGATAGATTGGGGGTGGAAGGGTCTAGGGTAGATTGACCATGATCATATTGTGTGGCAGGTGGCTTAAGGGGCCTGGTGACTACAACTGCTCCTATTTCCTGGTGTTGTTAAAGCCAATGTGTAAACAAGGGCCCTGGTATATTAATGGGAACTTCGGAGATCAGTACCCTATGAGCTAGACACTGAAAATTAGAATTTTTCAACAATGGGATAGTATCTTACTGGAATTGAACTAAAATATGATTTGGGATGAATGGACTTTCTTATCCATAACAAACTTATGATTCTTGTCTTGCAGATGACAGGAATCTGATGATGGATAAATGAGAAAGGAAGGGTCTTGATAGTCCCGATGAAGAGTCTGGAGCTGAAACATCGACTGTTTTCATTTCCATAGATTCTGCCGGACCTGCTGAATTCCTCTAGCATTTTGTATGTATCAGGATAGATTTTTGCAACTGTCTTCCCATTTGTCTTACCTTTGTGAGGTGACAAAGTGAAATTTCTACCTCATGCTTGTGCACAAATCTAGAGTCCTACTCTACCTGGTACATAACAAAGATTCTCTTAAAAAAAAATCCAGCCTCTGCTGTGTATTCGGAATCAGATCTGGGTGTATTAAACTATGGAACCAAAGATGATCTGAGACTGCTGCTGACTTTGCCTTCATCCACCTTTTCATTAGGGACTCCCAGTGAAATCACATTGGATTTTGGGGCCCATGGTATTGCTTCCTTGTGACTGGTGGGAGCATTTAAAGTGATAAAGCATTATCAACGGTTGCATTGGGAACTAATCTGGCCCCTCAATGAAGCAATATTTTACAGAGAAGTAACCCAATGATCAAGTGCTACCACTGTGTAAAGAATTGCAGAACAACTCTGAGTCATGCTCTGTATGTGTGCAGCTTGCCATGGGATTATGAAGTTATTCCCGGAAAACTGTATATCAATGCCAAGCCTAGTACAACACAATAGCTTAAAAGTGTGATAAGGAAAAGGTCAGATGATATGATAGCCAGCAGCTATGATTCATTAGGAGTTTGAGGAGATTTGGTCTGTCACCAAAGACTTAGCAAATTTCTACAGATGTATCATGGAGAACATTCTAACTGGTTGCATCACTGGAGGGTCCAATGGACAGATCAAATGAGACTGCAGAGGGTTGTAGACCCAGCCAGCTTCCTCACGGACTGAAGCCTCTCCTCTCTCTGGTCCTGTTCACCCTGTACACATCAGACTTCCAATATAACTCGGAGTCCTGCCATGTGCAGAAGTTCGTTGATGACACGGCCATAGTGGGGTGTGTCAGGAATGGACAGGAGGAGGAGTATAGGAAACTGATACAGGACTTTGTGATATGGTGCAACTCAAACTACCTGCGTCTCAATATCACCAAGACCAAGGAGATGGTGGTGGACTTTAGGAGATCTAGGCCTCATATGAAGCCAGTGATCATTAATGGAGAATGTGTGGAGCAGGTTAAGACCTACAAGTATCTGGGAGTACAGTTAGACGAGAAGCTAGACTGGACTGCCAACACAGATGCCTTGTGCAGGAAGGCACAGAGTCGACTGTACTTCCTTAGAAGGTTGGCGTCATTCAATGTCTGTAGTGAGATGCTGAAGATGTTCTATAGGTCAGTTGTGGAGAGCGCCCTCTTCTTTGTGGTGGCGTGTTGGGGAGGAAGCATTAAGAAGAGGGACGCCTCACGTCTTAATAAGCTGGTAAGGAAGGCGGGCTCTGTCGTGGGCAAAGTACTGGAGAGTTTAACATCGGTAGCTGAGCGAAGGGCGCTGAGTAGGCTACGGTCAATTATGGATAACTCTGAACATCCTCTACATAGCACCATCCAGAGACAGAGAAGCAGTTTCAGCGACAGGTTACTATCGATGCAATGCTCTTCAGACAGGATGAAGAGGTCAATACTCCCCAATGTCATTAGGCTTTACAATTCTACCGCCAGGACTTAAGAACTTTTTAAAAGCTATTATTAATGCTTTTTGAGATAGTGATTTAGATGCATATCATATTTTTTTTACTGAGTTAAGTATTGTATGTAATTAGTTTTGCTACAACAAGTGTATGGGACATTGGAAAAAAGTTGAATTTCCCCATGGGGATGAATAAAGTATCTATCTATCTATCTATCTATCTATCTATCTATCTATCTATCTATCTAACAATCTCGGAAGTAGAGAATTCCTGAGACACACACTGTGAGAAAAATGAATGTGGCTTTCCTTCATTCAGGATTCTCCTACAAGAGAATACAGATCGAGAGTAGCACACACATTTCCAGCATCAGCAGAATCCCTTCTGTTTAGAAAACATATACAACCTGTTGAGCCTCCCTTGACAGGACATTCCTCTCATCCCAGGAATTAACCTGCTGAATCTCCTTTGGACTATCTGCAATGCTACAAAACTCTTCCTAAATAGAGACCAAAACTGTGCACAGTATTCCAACAGCAGCATCACCAACACTCCGAAGAACTGTAACAAATTATTCTAAACTCCATCTCCTTTGCAATAGTCCCACATGCCATTTGTCCTACTAACTACTTGCTACCTTTTTTGTGATTTATGTTCAAGAATACCCAGATCCCATTGCATCATTCATTTGCTGTCTCTCTCCATTTAAGTAATAACGTGCCTTTTGATTCCAATTTTCCTCATAAAATTCTATTTGCTAAGTTTCCATCCAATCACCCACATCATGTCCTGTTCATCAATCTCCTCTTCCTCTCGCTACCTATATCCCACCCACATGTCCTTCACCAATCCCCTTCTGCTTTCACTGGCCATATCCCACCCATACACTGACTGCTCTACCATCCCCTCCTACTCTCATTGCCATCTCCCACCCATGCCAAGTCCTGTTCACCAATGCCCTCCTGTTTTCACTGTCCATATCTCCCCCACACCAAGCCCGGTTCACCGATCCCGTCCTACTCTCACTGTCCATATCTCACCCACACCGTCCTGCTCTGCAATCCCCTTCTGGTCTCATTGTCCATATCTCACCCACACCGTCCTGCTCTGCAATCTCCTTCTGGTCTCATTGTCCATATCTCACCTGCACCAAGTCCTGCTCATCATTCGCCTCCTCTCACCTCCCATATCCCAACCACACCAAGTCCTGTTCACCAATCCCCTCCTGCACTCACTGCCCAACTCGTGATCTTCCAGGTCATGCATTGTACTTTATTTGTTCATTGGAGCTGCAGTTTCGCTGTAACTAAAACATTCTGTGTTTGCATCTTACTACTCCAAAGTACTTATATATGGCACGACCAACTGAGTGCACACAAACAGAAGATTTTCACTGCATCTCAGTACATGCGACAAAAATAAATCAGGAACCAATCAAAAATAATATCAAGTTCAAGTTTATTGTCATCTGACTGTACATATATATAACCAAGCAAAACAATGTTCCTCCAGACCACAGTGCAACCACAAAACACGTATCACACGCAGCACATAAAACAAAATATTACCACAAATAATTTTATAAAATGTAATTCAAAATGCATACAGTGCACACAGGTAAACAGTAAACGGTACAATATAGAGTAAGCAGCTCACTGTCTTAGTGACGAGACCTTGGTGGTGTCAGGGTGCTCATCCTGAGGGTAGCAGCTGTGACCCGGTCTGGCAGTCCCGGTCTTGATGTACCTGTACCTCCTTCCTGACAGTAGTAGGTCAAAGAGTTTGTGGGATGCATGTTAGGGATCCTCAACAATGTTTTGGGCTCTTCAAATACAATGCTTCCAGTTAATGTCACAGATAGGGGGAGGAAGACCCCAGTGATCCTCTCGGTAGTTTTTACTGTCTTGCAGTCCAATGCCTTACAGCTTCCACACCACAAAATGATACAGCCAAACAGGGCACTTTCGAGAGTGCTTCTGTAGAGAGTTGTTAGAATGGGGGCAGGGAGCTTTACCCCAGAAAGTGTAGATGTTGCTGTGCCTTCTTGACTAGTGAGTGGGTGTTGTGGGTCCAGATTAGATCGTCCATTATGTGCACACCAAGGAACGTTGTGTACTTCACTCTCCCCACAGCAGCACCATTGATGTACAATGGAGAGTGATTGGCCTGGCCTTCCTGAAGCCCGCAATCATATCTTCTGCCTTGTCCATGCTGACACTCAGGTTGTTCTCGTGCCACTTGACAAGTCTCTCCACCTCTTCTCCGTATGCCGACTCTTAATTCTTGCTGATGAGGCCGACGATTATTGCATCATCAGCAAACTTGACAATACGGTTTGAGCTGGATCTGGCTGTGCAGTCATGAGTCAGCAACGTGAACTGCAGCGGGCTGAGCACATAGCCCTGGGGGGCACCAGTGCTCAGCGTGACGGAGTTTGAGATGTTGCTGCCAACTTGCACTGAGAGGGGTCCTTCTGTCAAGAAATCTATGATTCAGTAACAGAGAGGGGTGTTGACTCCCAGTGAGGACAGTTTCCCCACCAGCCTCTCAAACACTGAGCTGAAGTCAATGACTAATGAAAAACATCCCGGCATATGAGGCATCGTATTCTAGGTAGGACAGGACAGAGGAGGTCTGAGGCTATGTTATCATCTGCGTTCAGCCATAGTTTCTGGTTTGCCCTGGCAGCATGATGTTGAATCACAGTAACATCCTCAGTGCATTTTCCTACATAGCCCCAGTCATCGATCCCACATATCTATCAAGGTAATGATGTGATGATCATAGGTAGCCGCCTCTCTGAATATGCTCCAATCTCTGCTTTTGAAACGGTCTTGCAGCAGTGAGGTGGCACCTGCTAGTCAGGCCCTGATCTCTCTGCAAACTGGCTTGACTCATTCAGCCAGTGGTCGGTATTCAGGGATTAGCAAAATGGGTATGTGGTCTGAGCATCCAAGGTGAGGACAAGGGGCAGCCTTGTAAGGTCCACAAAGATCTAATCTATTCTTTCCTCCAGTTGCAATGTTAACATGCTGGTAAAACTTCGGCAGGACTGTTTTTAAGTTTTTTAAAGCATCGAGGTGAGTGGCTTTGAAGTCGCAGATGGTGCCAAAGAGCGCCTGTAGCATTTCCCCAGCACTAGCACAGGGGGACATAAACAGCCACTGTCCCAATGGCAGTCAATACCCTCAGTAAGTAGAAGAGCCTGCACTTCACCATTAAAAATTCTATCTGCTGTGAGCAGTTGGCCGTTACTACCGAGGTGTTCACACACCACTTGTTATTGACATTGACACGAAGACATCCTCCACCGGTCTTACTGGAGGTCGCAGCATTTGTTTGTCCAAAAGACCTTCTAACTGGATGGCCAAGTCTGAAGTGATGTCCTGGAGCCAAGTTTCTGTCAGAGCAAGTGTGCAGAAGTCCCTCATCTCACACTAGTTCAAATGCAGATGCAGGTAATCCAGCTTATTTTTTAGCGATCAGAAGTTAACGGACAGAATCGTCGGGTGCGCGGGCCTGCAGGCATCCGCTTTAATTCTCGTTGAATACCGGCGCTTTCCTGCACTTCTGTGTCCTTGTGCACTGCTTCTGACATCTGCTTCCCCAAGTAGCTGTAGTAAGCTGAGGCACAAAGCGAGGGTTCACTCCACGCATTAGGGCGAAACTGAGCAGCACTTTTGTGATACTGCTTGCTAGTGAGATAGACTTGTAGATTTTAGTGTTTTTTATGACCAGTAGTGTTTCTCGATTATAGTCACAGATCACAGAAAAGACAAACAAGACACATAATTTCACTATTGATTGGAGCCAGAGAGGTCACTGTGACTCTGCATGCCTCTTGTATCTAAAATGGAAGAAACTTTCATAACTCGATCTCCTCAACCAATTTTTTTTATCTGCTATTTTTTGTTGTCTTCTTCATTCTGGAATAGTGCTCTGAGATACTATGGAAACACTATGGAGCTTTTTAGCAGCTGAGAAAGTATGTTTATCCAGTATCTCCATCTTTGGGAACTTCCCCTTTTCCTCTCTCTCACCCAGCACATCAATAAAAAAAGATAACGTTCACCTATTTCGTACAGCTCTGCTCACCACAACACAGGGAGCATGCAGTAGCATTAGAAAGAATGCAGACGAGATTCACTTAAGATGATGCCTGGAATGGAACAGAGAGCTTTGCTTAAAAGGAGAGAGAGAATCTATGTTTATTCTCACTGGAACACAGGAAGCTAAGTGGTGATCTTATGGAGGTTTATAACATTTTGGGGGAATAGATAAGGTAGATAACGCTGGACAACAATTTTTTTTCTAAAGCTTTGCTTCTGTGGATCCAGAATTGGCTTGCCCATAGAAGGCAGAGAGTGGTTGTAGCTGGGTCTTATTCTGCATGAAGGTCGGTCACCAGTGGAGTGCCTCAGGGATCTGTTCTGGGACCCCTTCTCTTTGTGATTTCTATAAATGACCTGGATGAGGAAGTGGAGCGTCATCTGTTTGATGTGGCAGTCATGACTGGAAAGCTAGCAATGTGTGCAAGCTGTGAAAAGTGACTTGAGGTCTGCAGTGGTGCTGAGTGCACAGGATTGACACTGTTCTGTATAGCTCTGACTGTTTATTTTCAGGCCTATGATGGGATTGTGTTGGTGAATTGAGCACTTTTTGCTTCGTAGTGAAATTGGACAACAGGATATGGCATTTGGTAATGCATTTGCCTGCAAGGATATTCTTCGTACCATTAAACGTCTTCCTGTGCTGTACAAGTATTTCTGGAGCTATATCCCTGGCACTGAGCTCTACACCTCTTTCCACTGCCCTCTTTGCCTAGAAAGCCACCACATTCAGATATCTTAAATGAGTAACAGAATAAACAGAATTTGGCATGTCATCTGCACAGGATACACACACAGCACGGTCCCCGTGCCTGTTTCAAGGGACTCTCCAGTTTAACTTCAAGCTACCCTGTTCACAGATTTATCCCAGTAGAGAAAGCCTTGCTGGATCAGAAACTGATGTCAGCAAGTTTGCAACCAAAAGCTCACGAAAGCCCCATGGCAACTCTCAGCACAGTGAACACTAGGCACAGTTCTTTCGATAGTGAACATAAAGTCAAATAGTTCATTTCAAATGCCAAAGTGTGTTCCAGTTTCAAGCTGTTGATGGCTTTAGATCAGATTCTTGGCATTCACCAGCTTTCATCCTTCCCTCAGCCTGAGCCAGAATCCATTGCCTTCCAAACATTGGTCCAAAAGAAAGATGCTTCAGAGAATACCTTCAAACCTCACACTCCTTCTGGAGTGGGAGGGAAGCCTCATCTGCCAGAAGCACTTAAAATAAATGTAAGTTGTGTCAACTGAGAAACTCATGATTTTCAGTTCATTTTAATTATTGTCAAAAAGTCTTAATACAAAATACTGCAACTTTCCATAGAATAACAGATCTTTTGGGATATTAATTGTTGATATAATCTTGCTAATTTTAACACTACTTTTCAATGCAACCCTTAATTTTTAAGTCTATGTACTGAGCTCGGGGTATTTGGTATTGAGTCTGAATTCAAGGAAAAAGAAATTCAGTCTTCAATTTTCTATCACGTGCTGCAATCGCTTAAACAAAATTTTGTGTGGTTGTCAGCAAAGTGGTTCACAAATCATATCAGTAATGTGTATTTTCTCAAGGGGAAATTTCTGCAGAAGAGGAAATTATATATCTTTGCAATATTGTGACATAGGTTTAGCTCATTGTGCCCAGTAATTGTGTTACATGACTGCATACCTGGGTGTAATACAGTGCATGACATAGTCCTGTTGTTCTTTGCAAATTAGCAAAGGCACATTACGGAGCTTATGCTAGTTTGAATTGAAAATGCAGAAACCTGTTTGAAAGGCTTCCAAATGTCAATGGTGCTTGGAGGGTGCGCTTACATCAAGGTCATGTGTCTGTTGTTTGCGGAGTGTTGTCTTTGACTCTAGACTACTGACCTTGCATCAGTAGTCAACAATGCATCAGCACAGGGGAGACATCAGGGCTACATTCAATGACTTTGTTTCTATACTGTGAGATCTTCACTCTGTCTCAGCTATGCCCTGACATACTAATTCATCTTAACTATCAGCCATAGCACCATTATAAAATGCAACTAGCTCCATTCCAGTACCTTCAGAGAAAATCAGTGGGCCTAGTTCTTAAAGAAGACTCTCACAATGCTCTTTACACAAATGCATTAATCTGATTGTTTTACCCTGACTCCTGTGTTTCTGCATTACAAATGATTAACATTAATTTACTTCCATGAGTGAAAACAAAGCTTCCAAGACTCAATGCCATCTACGCTAAGCAAAAGAACTGCAATTTCAAGAACATTCAATCTACATTTCCAGCAGAAGTGACTGAAGAATGCTGAAGGGCTCTTAATGTTTTCTCTTCAAAATCAGGGACTCCTAGTCAAACCTAACTGAGAAGTAAATTTATGCACCACTGCCATTATTAGTATTAAATAACTAAGATAATGGTATTGCTGTGGAAAACTACAGAACACCGGCTGTAGTTAGAGGGGTTGAGATGAAAGAGAGAATAAGAATAGTACAGTAATGGGGAAATAGACAGATTTCTTAGTTCAACAGTGCAATTTACTTGTGTAATTGTTCTACTGATGATACAGGTGCACTGAAAGTTCTCCTCTTTGTAGGAAGGAGAGAATACGGACCACACAGACTGCTGTGTTGTAGTGTGATGCCTGCAAAGCAACTCCTACTCTATTTTCCCGGCTGATCTTTGTACCAAAGGTCATCCATCTTGGTACTGGAACAATGGCTTCTCAAATTTGGCCATCCAAGCTTAAAGAGGCCAGTGTCTTCATTCAAGAGCACTTGGTGTCATTTCAAAACAAAGGAACTGGGATTCTGATGGGTTTAATTCACTAATTCTGATTGGTGAAGCAATCTAGTAATCCAGCCCAGGTACCATTCAGAACTTTGGACCCAATGGTTGTACTGCAATGATAAAAACCAACTGTTTGATCACATTCCTAACATGAACTTTACAGATTACAGGGAAGAATGAGGTAAGTAACTCATTACAAAGCAAACAAGAACATTTGAAACGACATTGCTTCTCCAGTCAATGTCGAGTCTCACACAGTTGTTGGAGTAATTCAACCAAGATAATCTGCTATTGATGAAGGAAAGAGGAAATTTCCTTTATTCGAGCCACGCTGTACATCAGGTTTCCCTCATCTTTCCCTTTCTTCCATGGTCCATTGTCCTCTCCTATCAGATTTTTTTCCTCTTCAGCCCTTTATCTCTTCCACTTCCCAACTTCTTATTTCAGCCCCTTCCCCCACCCACTCAGATTTTCCCCTCACCTGAACTCACCTGTCACCTGCCAGCTTGTACCCCTTCCCCTCGCCTGTCTTCTTATTCTGGCTTCTGCCCACTTTCCTTTCTCATCCTGATGAAAGGCCTTGGCTTGAAATGTTGGCTGTTTATTTCCCTCCATAGATGCCGCCTGACTTGCTGAGTTCCTCCACTATTTTGTCTGTGTTGCTTGAGATTTCCAGCACCTGCAGAATCTCTTTTGTTTATTGTGATGAAATGTTAACTGGCCTTCTCAGAGAAAGCCTGCTGAGAGTGAAAGCCCCTCTCACTTGGCAGATTAATCTATCCACTCTCTTCAAGTGCTGAGATTAAATAAAGTCAGGTCTCAAAATATGTCAAGTGTAGGCATTAACAAGGCCAATAAGTCATTGGCTAAAACTAGCTCTATTTCATTGTTTGGAACACACTGGAAGTTTTGTATTCATAAGTTCGTTAAATATTGTTTGTTATTCGGGCCTTGTTTTGCAAAACCAAATTTCATTTTATCCCATACTGCACACCTACTTTCACCTCTAAATTCCTATTCAAATCACAGCCTATTGGATTAATTTCATGATAATGACACTTCTATTACTTACGTAAAGTAGATGTTTAATAAAAATGTAAGTACTTCACTTCTCGTGTATAAGTTTTGGGGATTTCATGGTCAGGTAAGCTCCCCTCCTAGAACGTCCCCCAATGTTGACAGCAGAAATCCGCCCTCTTAGCAACAATATACAGTGCAGGAAAATTCATTGTCCAAGTCAAAAGGTTTGAAATGCAGTATGTTTTGCCGTCTCAAGGTCTGATGATGTTGACTGATGAAGAATTATTGGCCTTTGTAATTGTACAAAGAATGAAAATGGAGGATCGAGTCTGAAAACTGGAGTGGGAGACCCATCTGAAATAAGGAGTGGGTAAGTCAGTGCAATCAGATCTAAGCTACTCACCACCCTGTTTATCTTTAGGCTGTGGGAGGACTCCAGAGAGTCCATGAGTAACCCACATGGCGACAGGATAAACATGCACTCTGCCTATCAGTATATCCAATTTACATTTCAAAACACTTGGAATGGCTTTATTATTGCACTGCAATGATCCATAAACTATTATTTCCAAAGCCCTTTGTTGAACTTGACAAGGAGGCATGTTGTGTACAAGGGATCGATCTGATACCAAGGCTGTGAGAACCACACACCAAGAATGGTAGGTGCCTGGAGCAGTGGTGGAAGCAGATGCAAGAGTGGTGTTTAAGAGGCCTTTCGACAGACACTTGAGAATGCAGAGAATGGAAGGATAAGGGTCATAAGCAGGCAGAAGTTAATCAGCTTAATTTAGCAACATGTTCAGCAAAGACATTGAGGGCTGAATGGACTGTTCCTAGTCTTTGTTTTGTATTCAATGACGGGGAAACTGGAGAAAATCTATTTAAAATGTCACTCCAATGAATTCAGGTGTCTTCTGCAACTTCAACTGGGCATTAATACTATACAGAACGAGTTTCAGTGCTGTGGTGGCCCAGTCCTGTTACAGGTGGAGTACAACCTGCGCCAGTTACATTTCAGAATGCAACAATCTGATAACTTACATTGCTTTTGATAATCTAATGGCCAACTTGCTCTGCTCTCCATCAGAAGATAAGGGCATTTTCACAGTGGGAGTGTCACAGGCACTGCTCCATCATTTGGTAGGTAGTTTTAGACTATCCATCTAAAGATCACATCTGCTAAGGCAGAGCCTGACATCCAGAATGAATCCTTGGCAACTTTATTCAGACTTTCACCAGCTGCCACTGGGATCAATTATAGCAGCCCTGCTAGGATCAGCAAAGTTTATCCACGCTGAAGAACAAACATTGTGGTTTGACTTGCTTATTCAATGGCGAGGCCTCGTCAACCGTTGTTCCCAATGACTGACACAAACCCAGACTCCCCGGGAATGTTATCACTTCCACATGCAAGTGAAACCTCAGCTCAGTATCATTTCCAAGATCCTCATGCCTTTGACAGCCGGGCACCATTTGGGCTATTTTCTTCCATATGGCAGCTTCCAAATTTTGGCATGCCAGGAAGATGATAGAGTTACCGCAGTTCATCTTACAGAACCTTAGAAAAGTACTTGGAAGTGCAGTGTCTTCTAATCCTTGTGTACTAGTGCAGAGAAGAAAAAGATTTGGTGACACTGAGGTAGAAAGGAAGGTGATAATATGTCATGCACTAGAAGGTCACATTAGTTAATATTACATCTGATCTTAAATTCCCTTTTAATCTCCACCATTTGATAAGATAGTCTATTACTTTAGATCTTAATTTCATCCTGTCGCGACAATTTGATTTTATCAGTTTTTGTAAAAAAATTTTAAAGAATTTGCTACAATGTTTCTTGTGATGGGAGAATTTGATTATGTTTACCTGGCTTAAATATGAAATTGCAACATTAAGTAAAACAAATTCAGCTCGATATTACTTCAAGTCCTCAGTCAGGAAGCAGCATGTTTAGCTTCTTGCTGGCCCAGTAGCTGTAGACTCATAGAGTTACTGAGCTGTACAGCACAGAAATAGGCCATTCAGCCCAACTCATCCATGCTGACTAAGTTGCCTGCATTCAGTCCATATCCCTCGAAACCCTTTCTGTCCACCCACCTGCCATGTGTCTTTTAAATGTTTTTGCTGTACCTCCTCTACCACTTCGTCTGGCAGCTCATTCTGTACACTTACTACCCTCTGTGTGAAAGAATTGCCCTTGGATTCCTTTTTAAATTTTTCCCCTATCGCTTTAAACCTCTGCCCTTGAGGTTTAGACGACACTCCCCTGGGAAAAATTTGTGACCATTTGTTTATAGTCAAAGGCTTTTTCCCAGGGCTGAAATAGTTGCCACAAGAGGACACAGTTTTAATATACTGGGGAGTAGGTACAGAGGAGATGTCAGGGGTAAGTTTTTTACTCAGAGTAGTGAGTGTGTGGAATGGGCTGCTGGCAATGGTGGTGGAGACGGATACGGTAGGGTCATTTAAGAGGCTTTTAGATAGGTACATGGAGCCTAGTAAAATAGAGGGTCTAGTAATTTCTAAGGTAGGGACATGTTCAGCGCAACTTTGTGAGCCGAAGTGCCTATATTGTGCTGTAGGTTTTCTATGTTTCTATTCAAATTATCTACCCCCTTTGTGATATTGTAAACTTCCGTAAGGCCACCCCCCAGCCACCAAAACTTCAGGGGAAAAAAATCCTAGCCTATCCTTATAATCCGAGCCATCCAGTTCTGGGAACATCCTTCTGTTATGCACTACCTCTGATTAGAGACATCTCATTATATTAGGTCAGCCACAGCAGCACATAATTCTCCAGACGTGGCCTTACCTATGTCTCATGCAGCCATACTACAATGTACCAGCTCGTCTACTCAATATTCCGATGAAGGCTTGAGTACCAAACACCTTCTTCACCGCCCTGTCCACCCATGTCGACACTTTCCAGGAACTATATACCTGCACCTCCGAGTCTCAATGCTCCTGAGAACTTTCCAGGCCCAACCAATTACTGTGCCAGTTTCACCCCAGAGTTAACTTTCTCAAATGCGATGCTTTTCATTTATCTAAACTAAGCTCTATCTTCTATTCTCCAGCCCAGTGGTTCAGTTGATCTAAAATTCTGCTGTAATCTTAGATTATCTTCTTTACCGTTCATTACACCATCAATTATAGAATCATCCGCAAACTTACTAACAATGCCACTTATGTTCTCATCCAGATCATTAGTATAAATGACAAACAATAATGGACTCAGCATCAATCACTGCAATACACTGTTGGTCACAGGCCTCCATTCTGAAAAACAACCCTCCACCACAACACTCTGATTCCTACCATCAGGACACTTCTGTATCCAATCAGCTAGCTCTCCCTGGATCCCATGTCATCTAATTTCTGGACTAGCCTACCACAAGATATCTTGTCAAAGGCCTTGCTAAGGTCCATGTGGTCATCTACCACACTTCCTTCATTCATGCTCTTGGTCATCTCTTCCAAAAACTATGCAGACTATCCTCAATCAATCCTAGTCTTTCCAGATACACACAGATCTGTCATTCAGAATCCCCTCCAACAACTTACTCACCGCTGATATTTAGCTCACTGGTCTATAGTTCCCAAACTTAAACTTTCTTAATCAAATGCACAGCATCCAAAAATCTGTTCCTCTTTAAGTATCTGTCTGATTTTGACTAAAAGATCTAAGCTGCTTGCTGTAACAATCTCTCTCAAAAAGCCATTCCAAAACCTGACCACCCTCTCAGTATCCTGCCTGAATCATTCTCTTCTCTGTCAGTATTTATGTCCTTTCATTCTGTTGTCTTGTGCCAAGTCAAATAGCCCTAACTGGCCCTCAACATTCCTGAGTGCTATTCATTTAAAAATCTCAGCTATATCCACTTTCATTCTTTTCCTCTCCAATAGGATCAGACCCAAATCCTTGAGCTTCTCCCCATATGTTCCGTTCTTTATTCCCCTATTATATTTATTCTTCTCTTAACCTTTTTTTTTCAAGCTTAGTAAAATTCTTTTCATGGTATGCATTTCAAAAATGCATGCAGTACTCCAGATGCAACTGAAATCTACTCTATACAGCAAAGGAATTGATTTCTGTGATCCATATTACATTCTTCTTTGCTGCAGCTTGGTATCATACTTATTATTTGGCAGTCACCAGGTCACCAGCTTCTTACCTCAATGAAGCTGGTTTTTCTGACTCCCCAGACCCCTTACACTCTCTGACTTAGTTAGTATTTCTGCCCATTTATTTTGTAATCCATCGGCCTCTCAACATTCCTAATGTGCGTGAGTTTTTACTTATATTCATTCCAAGTCCTTTTGTAGCAGATCTCCAACAGTAACCACTGCAGATATATTTCCATAGATCTGCTGTTTTTTTGGCTGATTACAAAACCACTATAAAAGTAATACTTAACCCGGCACTAAGTCCTACAGGTAGCCATTCATCTGACTCCACAATCTAAATGACTTCCTGTTCACATAGCCTGCCTCCCATTACTTTGCCACAGTTCAGTTTATCTCAGCACACTGCCACTCTTGCCTGTTCTGTCGTTAATAAGAATTTTATAATTGGTGGACACTTCACGTTCTATTTTATGATGAAGTGACAGCACATTCTTGATCCAATGAGGACTTGATATAATCCCTACAGAGCTTTAACTTGACAAGGAGAGACACGATTATGCACTGTGCAAAACCGCATTACATGTGAGTCTATGATATAGTATTTTAATTTGAAAAGGAAGCTACGAGGTCTCCCAGAGAGAAGAGGGCTATCCTACTGATTAAAGGAGTGGGTTAAACAGCAGGCATGCCTAATTGTATTCAATGGTGATCGGCATCCTTCCCAGTCCTGGAAGAGCCGCATTAGAAGGTTGGTTCAGTGCCAGCCAACGTAAATCCTGAGTGAGTTTGTTCTTCTCCAGCTGGCAGGCCACTGGGACAGTCACTGGCTAAACTGCCATCCATAGTGCAATTTATAGACCATATCTCCTTAACCTTTGTGGTGCTAGAACACTCAGTGATCTTTGAAGGAAAATATATACAGTGTAATAGTTAGATAAGTATTGCAAAAATAAAAATAAAACAAAAAGTAGTGACGTTGTGTTCATGGGTTTAATGTCCATTCAGAATTTGAATGGCAGAGGGGAAGAAGCAGTGCCTGAATCATTGAGTGTGTGCCTTCGGGCTTCTGTACCTCTTTCCTGATGGGAGCAATGAGGACAAGGCATGGCCTGGGTGATGGGGGTCCTTAATGATGGATGCTGCTTTTTTGAGGCATCGCTCCCTGAAGGTGTCCTGGATAACATGGAGGCCAGTGCCCATGAAGGAGCTGACTAAGTTTACAACTCTCTGCAGCTTCTTTCAATCATCTGCAGTAGCCCCCCATACCAGGCAGTGATGCATCCAGTTCTGAAATGCAACTGTAAAAATTTATGAGTGTCTTTGGTGACTTATCAAAACTTCTCAAACTCTGAATGAAATCTAGCCACCGTCTTGCGTTCGTTATAGCTGCATCAATATGCTGGGCCCAGGATAGATCCTCAGAGATATTGACACCCAGGAACTTGAAATTGCTCACTCTTTCCACTTCTGATACTTCTATGAAGACTGGTGTGTGTTGCCTCATCTTACCCTTTCTGAAGTCCACAATCAGTTCTTTGGTATTACTGACATTAAGTTCAAGGTCATTTACTGCAACACCTTTCGACTAGCTGATATATCTGGCTATATCTCGGTCCCGTACACTCTCTCATCACCATCTGCCAACAATAGTTGTATCGTCAGCAAATTTACAGTTGGTGTTTGAGCTGTGCCTAGCCACACAGTTATTGGTGTAGAGAGAGTAGTGGGCTCGAGGTGTGCCAGTGTTGATTGTCAGCGAGGTGGAGATGTTACTTCCGATCCACTCAGATTGCAGTCTTCCAGTCAGGAAGTTGAGGATCCAGTTGCAGAGAGAGGTACAGAGGCCCGGGTTTTGGAGCTTTTCAATCAGAACTGTAGGAATGATGGTGATGAACACTGAGCTGGAGTCAATAAACAGCAGCCCGACGTAGGTATCAGCATTGCCCAGTTGATCCAAGGCTGCGTGAAGAACCAATGAGACCTACAAATGAAGTGTGTTTGTGAAGTCCTAACACTGTCTGTTGCTGTTTTTTTTAAATTTTTTTGCAGATTGGCACAATGACAGAGTCTCACTCTTAGGGGTTCTCACCAAACAGAAGCTGCAGCACTGCCTTCAGACACAAAACAGCAGGTACTGAGATTGTTATTACAGTGTGACCCACAGATTTCAGCATGTGTTCAGCATTACCCATCAACTTTAGCATCTAAATTTCTTGGTGGTGATAAACCCAAGGATTTTAATACACAAGCTGAGTCATACATTATTATACCTTATGGCTTTGGCCCAGCTCAATCAAGTTACCTAAATGAGCTAGTCCCAACTGCCTGTGATTGACTTATCCCTCAAAATCTTTTTAATTCATGTACCTCTTCAAATGTCATTTAAACACTGTAATTTGCCTCTACCTTTTCCTCTGGCAGCTTATTCAATGTACCTACTACACTGTATGTGAGGAAGTTGCCTCTCAGCTTCCTTTTAAATCTATGCCCTCTAGTTTTAGATTCCTCTCCACCTGGAAGAAGATTATGACCATCCATCCCTCATGAGTTTATATATCCCTATTTGGTCACTACTTAGCATTTCAGTCCAATGAGAAAAGTCCCAGCCTATCCATCCTCTCCTTATCACTCAAGTCCTCCAATCCAGGTAATATCTCCATGAATCTTTTCTGAACCTTTTCCATCTTAATGACATCCTCCCTATAGTTGGGCAACCGGAACTATACACAGAACTCCAAATGTAGTTTTACCAAAGATTTATACAACTGCAACATAACATACCAATTCCTGTACTCAGTGCACTAACTGATGAAGGCACGCATACCAAATGTCTTCTTCACTGCCCTGTCTATCTGTGTCACCACTTTTAGGGAACTATATACCTATAACTCTAGGTCAGTCTGTTCCACAACATTATCCAGGGCACAACCATATACTGTCCAAGTCACCCTGTGTTAACTTACTAATACCTCACACTTATCCAAATTAAATTCCATCTGCCTATCCTTGGCATACTTTCCCATTTTTCTAGTTCATGTTGTGATGTTAGATACTCCTCTTTATTGTCCTTTGCACAACCAATTGTGGTGTCATCCAAAAGTTTAGTAGGCATGTTAGCAACATTGTTATCTATATTAAAGATTGGGTGACGAACAGAGGACCTACTGCTAAAAATTGAAACAGACTTCCTCTCTTCCTATCCATTCTCTGCAATGGTCATGGTTCCTTTTGAATCCTGTATCTTCTCAATGCTCTTTTGCTTCCTACCTCTCTTAAGTCCATGGTTGCTTTGTTTCACTCCAGTAACAATCATTGTCTTGTCACCTTGAGTTATCTCCTCAAATCAAATAACTTCCCTCCTTCTCACCCCACTGTCACTCACTGCAGTTTTAATTTAAGACCTCGGCACTCAGAGGAGAGGTTTCTTTTCACCTTGGGTCTCATGCTTTCATTCCCATCCATTCTCATAACTATTATAACCTTGTACCTTCAAGGTGTTAACAATCAACTTAGCTTACATTCTCTGGAAGCCGAATTGGATATGGTGAAGCTAGTATGGTATAAGCCTGCAATTTCTACTCATACCCTCTCTCCATGAAAACACCATCCTTGGGCTATTTAGAAATGCAACCCATTGAATCTGTGCAGGAAGAAACAACTGCCCACTCTAAATCCAGACACATGCTCCATCAGGTACTGTTGGTTCCTTCAGTATCAGCACTGGAAGCATTGTTGCACATACTGAGCCCAGTCAAGATTTTGGGTGCATGTAACATCCAAGGAATTGATCTGACGTCTCAAGAAGGCAAGGTACCATGAGCTCTTTGTCCTTTGCTCTTCTCCCCCTCATTTGCAGCTCATGTCACAGATTTACAGATCTGTCTCCACACTTTGAATGGCACACCTGAGCCGGTAATGTTCAAAAGCGAAATCAGTGACAAAGTGTTTTCATCTTCACTGTCTTCCTCTTCCTGTGCAGTCGAGGACAGCATGCAGTTCTTGTGTTTTCAGCATAATAAAGAAGCAAAGGTGATGTCGTGGAGTGCAGGATGGCTTTACATTGTCTGAATCAGAGAGACTGTAACAAGGGGAAAGGTCTGATGTAAGAAAGAAGATTGGATGGTGAGACACAGTTACCTTCAATAGTGCTGGCCATGCGCTCAGCTGTGGGCATCATTGACTTCCCTTATCACCTCAAATAAGTCTATCAAATGTGACCTCTCATTAACAAATCCACACTGACTTCTGTTATGAATGTTTCAGAATGCCAGAAATGATTTTTAAAAAGCAATTAATAAATCGGCAAGTTATTAAAAAAACTATTTTAGTCATAAGCTTATAAGTACCTCACAAATACAATGCAAATATTTAAATAATCATCAAAGTATCTAAAGCTGAGAACATTCTGCAGTCCCTCACAGCCAGCCATGGAAATGAATGTAGGACTCACTACGCCAAGCTGTTCGAGCAGATTCCCAGCAAACAGCTGACAAGTTCAAAACTTGCGCACTTGCACTGACACATTTGGAAATTCACAACCTTCTGGCATTCGAGCAGGGAAATGACAACATTTACATGGAACTGTTGCTATTTCCCCACAAAATCTGAGCAACCACTATTATGCAAATTCCACAGTCTGCATTCAGCCCAACATCTCCCACATCAAATTCGAGACCATGAAACCAAACTTTGGAAGGAGGAGTAAGCCAGTTGGTCCCTCTTACATCTATGGCTATTCAATAAGATCACAACAAATCCTTTGCCTCAACATCACTTTCCTATTTCTAACCCATTCATTCTGAGTTTCGTGTTCTCCCCCATGTCTGTGTGGGTTTCCTCCAGGTGCTCTGGTTTCCTCCAAAAGACATATGGTTAGGGTTAGTGAGTAGTGGGCATGTTACATTGGCACAGGAAGTGAGGCAACAATTGTGGGCTAACCTCAACACATCAGAAAAATAAAACAATGTCGCAAATGACATATTTCACTATATGTTTTGATGTACACGTAATAAATAAAACTAAACTCCCTCTTTATCTCTCTCTCTCTCTCTCTCTCATTCAAAGACTGACCAATTCCTACCTTGAATGTACTCAATGAACGAGCCTTGGGTAGTGAATTCATGAGATTCCCTACATTCTGAGTGAAAAAGGTTTCTTCTCATCTCTGTTCTGAATTGCCAACACTTCACTTTGAGAATTGGTTCTTGTACCCCAGACAGAGGAAACATTATCACTACATCTTTCTGCCCAACTATGTGAGAGTTTTGTACTTTGCAATTCGAACACCTTGCATTCCAAGCTCAAGAAAGTCAGATCCCTCTCAGATAATTTGTCCTGATCGGACGATGACCCCGAACCCTAGAATTGATCTTCACTGTCTTCTACCCTTTGCAAGGTTATCCTATATGGATAAGGAGACAATATTCAATGCAAAGTCTCAACGCTGCCTTGAATAACTGGAGAAAAACAACTCGAGAGCCCTTGCAATTAAGCAATTAAGCCACTGGCTGTGTTCTTAATCCCTTGCTGCATCTGTGTGTTAACTTTCGATGATTCACATTCATACTTGCTCTATCTGAAACTTAACACTTTTGACCTCTTGCCTTTTAAAAATGGTCCATGCTCTTATTACTTCGCATTATCTTTCATCTGCCATGTCCTCTCCAACAGCCTGTCCATATCCCCTCTCAAGCCTCTCTGAATCCTCCTCACAACCCACCCAGCTTTGTGTCATCACTGAACACAGTACGCTGGATCTCCTCATCCAAATCATTAATATAGGATCCCCAGCAACAACATCTGCAGTACTACACTAGTCACAGCCATCCAACCCAAAAGTGACATCATTATTACTTACATAATACATGCAAAATGCTGGAGGAACTCAGCAGTCCAGGCAGCATCTATGGAAAAGAGTAAAAGGTTAACATTTTGAGCCAAAACCCTTCATCAGGACTGGAAAACAGAAATGAGAAGACAGAAAGAAAGTGGGAAGAAGGGAGGAAGAAGTACAAGGTGGGAGGTGATAGATGAAACTGGAAGAGGGGAAGGGGTGAAGTAAAGAGCTGGGAAGTTGATTGGTGAAAGAGATACTGGGCTGGAGAATGGGGAATCTGATAGGAGAAGACAGAAGGCCATGGAAGAAAGGGAAGGGGGAGTTACACCTGGGTGAGGTCATGAGTAGATAAGGAGATAAGGTGAGTGGGGGGGGAATGGTGGGGGGTCATTATTAGAAGTTTGAGAAATCGATGTTCATGCAATCAGGTTGGAGGCTACCCAGATAGAATATAAGGTGTTGCTCCTCCAACCTGAGTGTGGCCTCATTACGACAGTAGAGGAGGCCATGGACTGATATGTTGGAATGGGAATGGGAGATAGAATTGAAATGGGTGGCCAATGGTGGCCAACTTTTTCTGGTTGACAAAACATAGGAGCTCAGCAAAGCGGTCTCCCAATCTACGAAAGGTCTCTCTGATATACAGGAAGCCACACTGGGAGCACCGGCTATAGTATATGACCCAAACAGACTCACAGGTGGAGTGTCACCTCACCTAGAAGGACTGTTTGGGGCCCTGAATGGTAGTGAGGGAGGAGGTGTATGGATGGGTGTGGAATTTGTTCCACCTGCAAGGATAAGTACCAGGAGGGAGATCAGCAGTGAGGGACAAGTTGACAAGGGAGTAGAGTAAGGAGCGATCACTACGGAAAATGGAAACTTGGTAGGGTAGTGGGGGGAGGGAAAGATGTGCTTGGTGGAAGTTTCCCATTTGAGATGACGGTAGTTATGGGGAGTTATGTGCTGGATGCAGAGCCTGGTGGGGTAGTCTCTTGTTTGTCATTCTATCCTATGACCATGATCCCATCTGCTCTAATTTTGCTTAAAAGTCTCCTGAGGGGCATTTTATTAAAGCCTTCTGAAAATCAAAATATATCCACATCCACTTGTTTGCTCTTTTTCTATTAGGCTGGTTTTAACCTCAAAAAATCTAACAGATTTCTCCAACATTATTTCCCTTTCATCAATCTATGTTGGCTTTGCCCAGTGAAACATTTTATAATTTCCACAGTGAACATAGAACAGGGCAGCACAGGAGCAGTTAAATTTGGCCCATAACATATGTGCTGATGACAGTATCAAATCAAACTCAATCTCTTCTACTGGTACATGATCCATATCCCTCCATTCCCTACATATTGATGTGTCCAACAGCTTCTTAAACACCACCATCATATCTATTTCCAAAACTACACCTGGTTCCTCAGACAGATCCTCTGGGTGTCAGACATTGAAAGGAGATCCAACAATTTCATCCTAGAAAAGAATGGCACGAAACCAATACTTCTGGAAACCATTATCCAAAGGAAACTTCACTATTTTGGACACATCTCAAGAACTGATGACACACTGGAACACACTGTGCTTGAAGGCAGAGTAGAAGGAAGCCGCACCCGAGGCAGACAGAGGACAACCTAGATCGACAACATCAGGAAGTGGACCAGCCTCACCGCCAGAGGTGCAAGAGGTTTGACCGCCGACAGATCGCAGTGGAAGAAAGTGGTCGCCGAGGCTCTGGCAGAGTTTGGCACACGATGGTGATGACACCTGGTAGCCCATTCCAGGCACCTAGAATTCCCTATGCAAAAAACTTGCCACATATGCCTCCTATAAAGATCCCCCATCTCACCCTAAAGCTATGTCCTCTATCATTTGACTGTTGTACTCTGGGAAAAAGATTCTGACTGTCTACCCTATCTGTACTGTACTCTCATAATCTTATAAACTTCTTTACTTTACTTTACTTTATTGTCACCAAACAATTGATACTAGAGTGTACAATCATCACAGTGATATTTGTTTCTGCGCTTTGCGCTCCCTGAAGTACAACTCAAAGTAAATATAATAAAAATTTAAATTATAAATCATAATTAGAAAATAGAAAAAGGGAAAGTAAGGTAGAGCAAGTCAGGTCCAGATATTTGGAAGGTACGGCCCAGATCCGGGTCAGGATCTGTTCAGCAGTCTTATCACAGTTGGAAAGAAGCTGTTCCCAAATCTGACCATACGAATCTTCATGCTCCTGAACCTTCTCCTGGAGGGAAGTGGGACAAAACGTGTGTTGGCTGGGTGGGTCTTGTCCTTGATTATCCTGGCAGCACTGCTCCAACAGCGTGTGGTGTAAAGTGATTACTGTCTGATTGCTCCTCAGTCTTCGCTGCTCTCAAGAAAACAGCCCAAGTTTATCCAACCTCTCATACTCTCTAACCCAGGAGGTATCCTTGTAAACCTCTTTTTGTAATGGAGCAACCGGAATTGCACAAAATACTCAAAATACAGCCTAACCTAAGTTTTATATAGATGCAGAATGAGTTCCTGGTGGTTACTCAGTGCCTCAACCAGAGAAAGCAAGCAATTCATATGCCTTTACCCATCTTATCTATTTGTGTGTCCACTTTCAGAGAGCTATATATTGGGCTCTAAGATGTTGTTAACGTTCCTGCCATTAACTATATATCTTCCTTTCAAAATTCCCTACTGTCATTTCTTTAACAATAAAATTCTAGCAATTTCCATACCAACCTCAGGCCAATTGATCTGATTCACCTTTGGTCTCTCTCACTCGTTTTCTAAATATTGGGACTGAATTATTACTCTCAAATCTGGAATCATGGAACTTTGAAAGAAGATAACCAATGTTGCCACTATTTCAAATGTTCATCAAGTTCACTCCTTGGCCTTAAAAGAAGGTTGATGCTTTTAATTATATACTTCCATTGTCATTCAAAGATGCAAAAGGCAACATTATTCACAAATATACTGTACTTTGTTCTTTCTTGCATAAGCAGTAGCTTGGGACTGAGGGCAACTTACTTCCACTGAATTTCTATAGCTATTTGGTGAATGATGAAACCAATAGTCAAAATGTAACTACGCAAGTTCATGTTAAGTATGCAATTTTTTTTTGTTTAATGCGTCATATTTGTTGATACCTTTAAAAGAGAACTTGACATTCAGAAAACACATAACGATGAACAGGCTCAACTCGAAACATCAACTGTCCATTTCCCTCCACAAATGCTGTCTGATCCACTGCATTCCTCCAGCATTTTGTGTGCTACTCCAGAAAATGTATTAATTGTGATTGAAAGAGAGTACATAGCCATGTGGTTGTGCTGCAGGAAGGCATCACTGACTCATACCTACATGAGCCATCATATTCCATCTTCAGGAACATACTCACCAAATAACCATCAGCATGCCTCCTGTTCCACTTGGGGGTTTTAACACTATAGATCACTGCTACATCAAAAGACCATAAGAATATAAGACATAGCAGCAGAATTAGGCTACTTGTTCCCATTCTACTCTGCCATTCCATTATGTCTGATTTATTTTCCCCTCAACCCCATTTTCCTGCCTTCTCCACATAACCTGTGACACCTTTACTAATCAAGAACTGATCAAATATACCCAATGAATTACCCCCCTCAGTCGACTGTGGCAATACCACAGATTTACCACCCTCTGGCTAAAGAATTCCTCCTCACCTCTGTTCTAAAGGGATGTCCTACTGTGCTGAGCTGTGCCTATGGTCTTAAACTCTCCCAATATAGAAAACATCCTCGGCACTTCCACTCTAATTAGGCTTTTCAATATTCAGTAGGCTTCAATGAGATCACCTCATTCTTCCAAACACCAAGTACAAACACAGAGCCATCATACACTTCTCATACATTAACCCTTTCATTTCTGGGATTACTCTTGTAAATCTCGGGACCTTCTCCAATGCCAACACATCTTTTCTTGATGGGGAGCCTAAATCTACAACCGGAATTTCCCAGTGACCAACCACCTGGGCAGCCTCTAACCTGATGGCACAAACATTGATTTCTCCTTCCAGTTAAAAAAAAATCCCTCTTCTGCTATTCCTCACTCTGGCCTCTTAACTTTTTTCAGCTGCTTATCACCACCCCCTGGTGCCCCTCTTTCTTCCCTTTCTCCCAAGATCCACTCTCCTCTCCTCTCAGCTTCTTTCCTTACCAGCCCTTTACCTTTCCTATCCACTTGGCTTCACCTATCATCTTCTAGCTATCCCCCTCCCCTCTCCTTACCTTTTTATTCTGGCATCTTGTATCCCCCTTCCTTTCCAGTTCTGAAGAAGGATTTGGCCTGAACCATCAACTGCTTATTAATTTCCATAGATGCTGCCTGACTTGCTGAGTTCCTCCAGCATTTTGTGTGTATTGCTTTGGACTTCCAGCACCTGCAGAATTTCTTGTGTTCTTTGTACTCCAAATATGTTTTCACCAATGCTTTACAAGGCCACAGCATGCCATCTTTGCTTTTACATTATAGTCCTTTGGAATTGAATAGTATTCATCATAGTATACCCATCGCTACACTTCTCACTCTCCTTCTGGCCTGAGTCAGACTATTTGTTGGTGATGTGTCTGCCAGTCTGCAGACAGAGATTGAAGCACAGAGCGCCATTGGAGATAGTAATGCAGAGGTATGATGAGACGACTGGACTGCATTGTCAAGACCACTTTATCCATCCCAGAAGAGTATAGCTCAACCATCAAGAAATACATCGACAATTTCATTCCTGCAAAGATCATTTGGGTCTATCCTAACCAGGAACCTCAGATGAACAGATAGATCTGCTCTCCGCGAAAGTCCAGATCCAAGTCTTTAAGAATGGATGAACCTATACTGTAAATGAATCTCCGTAAAACTATCAGAATTCCAGAACAAGCTTGAGTCTCGAGTGAATGCCGGGCCACTGTGGCAAAGCATGAAAACCATTATAGGCTGCAAGCAGACATCAGGAGTAGTCTCTGGCAATGACATACCTCTGCTGGGATGAGCTCAAGGCCTTCTACCAGCAAAGTTCCACCAAAGCATGTTTGCCATTTACTGCTGCCCCTGCTCCTCTATTTCAGTGGCTGAAGTCAGATCTGCTTTCATGGGGGTCAGCTCTGGCCCAAATGGTAGTCACTGATAGGGTTCTGAAATTTTTCACATATCAACTGGCCATTGTCCTCACTGACATCTTCAGCATCTCACTTCAACAGTCTAATTTTCCATGTGCTTCTAGGAAACCTCCAGCAGTCCAATCCCCAAAGAAAGAGAAGTGTCTCAATGAGCACTGATCTGTAGTTCTCATGCCAATCATTACAAAGTGCTTTGAAAGACTGGTAATAGCCCACAACAGTGTCAGTCTCCTGGACAATTTCATCCCCTTGCTTTCTCCAAGCAGGCCAAAATGGTCTAAAGGAAACACCATCTTCCTTGCACTACCTTTAACTCTGGATTGTCTTGACAATACAAGTACCTATGTCAGGATGCAATTCATTTACTACAGATCAACCTTCAAAACAAGGAAACCAAATCAGCTAATCTTGAAACTGGACCTTGTGCTTGGGGTCATCATTGGCCAAGTGACTCTAGACTTAATGACCAGCAGACTTCAGTTAGTTAGAATTGGTCATAGCATTTTACCCACCATGACCCTCAACAATGGTGCTCCCCAGGGATGTGTCCTCAGACCCTACTCTATTACTGTATACCTATGACTATGTGACCAAGTGCAGCATCAACTGGATCTTTATATTTGTCAGCGTTATCAGTTGGATCAACAACAACATTGAGACAGAACATAGGAAAGAAATCACAGTATCATGGTGTCAAAATTTGGCCCTAATGTCAGCAGAACGAAAGAGTTGATTGTCAACCTAAAGAAGCGGGGGAAAGGGGTGAACCCAACTCTGTCCTCACCACTGGTCTTTGGCAACCAGATCACCAGCGTCCTCCACAATGATGCAATGATCAAGGCAGCACAGCAGCATATTCATCTTCTTAGTCATCTGAGAAAATTTGGCACATCCACGAACATTCTTACGAAGCTTTACAGATTCACTCTGGAAAGGATCCTGACGTGTTGCATCTCAGCCTGTTTTGGCAACCACTCTGGTCTGAAGCAATGGAATCTGCAGAGATTAGTAAACTCTGCTCAGTCTTTTACAGGCTCTTCACTTCTTTTCATCTAGTTCATCTTCACAGAGTGCTTCAGGAAAGAGAAGATTGTTATCAAAGATGCCTACCACCCCGGTCGTTCCCTTATCTTTCTTCTATTTTCTGGGAAAAGATAAAGAATTTGAATGTCCAGATACCCAGACATAAGAACAGCTTCATCTCCACTGCATTCAGAGCTCTGAATCAATAATCTCTTTCACATAACCTTCAAAGTGATCTGACCACGTTCTGGGACTCTAACTCTACCTGCTTCAGTTATTCCACTGTCGTTACTTTATATTTTTTGCACTATATTAGCTGGCACTTCAGTCTTAGCACCATCCTGCTGTTTAGCATTTGACTTTGTATTTATTGTTGTATTATTCAAAGTTCAAAGTACATTTTTTAATCAAAGGATGTATGCACAATCCAACCCTGAGATTTGTATTTCCACAGACAGCCACAAAACAAAGAAACACCATGGAATCTGTTCAAATAAAACATCAAACACCCAACGCGCAAAAAACAAAGAGCAAACCGCGTGAATGGCAAAGGATGAGCAAAAGACACAGAATATAAAACATCAAACCACAAAGTCATTGAAGTTGTCTAGTTTAGTTCAGGTCAGCTCAATTTAGCGCTGTTTCGTTAGTTGACTACAGGTCGCAGAGCCAGTCCGCCCCAATCAAAATCGCACACAATAGCAATTTAAAAAAAGGAAGTAAGCAGAAATCAGAAACATGTTATAACATGAAGTACAGAGTCCAATCCACAAACTGCATCGATTAAACCTTACCCAAGACCCAAGACTCCGGTAATATTCTCCGGCAGCAGTAAGCAAAAGCGAGAGAGAGACCAGACAAGTACAGGCAGACGGCGCTGAACTCTCGATCACCATCCGCTCTCATCCCCATTGATTTTAATCTTGCTCGACACTTCAGTCGGTGAGAAATTAAGTCATTCATGGGCTTGCACCCTGTCTGCAGGATTCTTGGCACACTCTGCTTGAAACTTCCCCAAACTCCCTCAGTGACAGCAAAATGCCAAATCATTCAGTTGGCCCGAAAACACCCCATCAAAATGTAAATCACAGGTTCCAAAAGTAGCAGAATCATATTTGAAAGGAGAAAAAGTAAAAGAAGTAGTTTCATAAACTGCCTTTGGTCGTTAGCACTATCTTCATACATCTTCATACAATGTAACTATTTATTCTATCAGCTTCATGCAAACAAGGAATTTCATTGCAGACTGGAGATATATAGCAATAAACAAATTTAATCTAATCTGCATGTCAGAATTGACCAGGAAATATAACAAGTAAAGGGGATATTTAACCTATGATCGATATAGCATGGATGATGCCTGAACTGCTGAAGGTTTTCCATATTTTCTGCCTTTATTTTCAAATTTCCAGAATCTGCAGTTCTTTGAATTTTAAATTAGACAAATATTGCTCTGCATTGGGCAGACCTGATGCAAAATTACTATTCATATGCCAAACAACTTGATAGAACTTGCTGCAAAGCAGGGTGAAGTTCCACAGAGTGCTGGAGATTGAGATTACAGCAAAATATTTGTCAAGTCACAGCTGAGTCCCCAGTGAAGAGGAAAGAAAAGCCTAAACCAAGGAGAACATCTTTATTATTACAGACTGTGGCATTGCCAGGGACCTTTGTTTCCCCAGAAACTATGATGCTGTTGCCAAATGTTGAGCTGGATGGGTGGTGGTAGGATGCCAGCGAGGAATAAAGTAGGTACAATTATTGAAGATCATTGGACGCAAAGAACCAATTACAATCAGAAGAACAGGCCATTGTATATTTGAAAAACCAGGCTGAAGACTGTCCCAAAAAGGAAGTTAGTTTGAGGGAGAAGGGGAAAATCAGAATGATGCTGTTTATTGACCAGTGTGCAATAGGATCATGTCTTTTGTAAAGTTACATCAAGTGGCATGCTCTCATATTTCTCTCTGATCGGCAATTGTTTGTTAATTGGATCCTAAGAGACTAGGAAAGTAAAAGGAAAGTGAGTATCACTCTGGTGATGTGGGGATTCTCAGCTGAGTGGTGAACTGATGGTGTCTTGCAGGCAGCTTGATGAGCAAGATCCCTAAATCCCTAAATCCCTGGAAGTTAACAAAAGTACTCCATTACCCGGAGTTGTTGTCTTCTGCCTTACTGAAACGTAGATCTTACAAACACACAAGTTCTCTATTCCTAGTTAAAATTTCTATATACAAACACATAAAGCAATATTCAAGGTGAAAGAAAGTATGGTGAGATGAATCAAAGTGGCTATGGTCATATTTCTAAAGGGAACTATTGGCATTACGTAATAAGGTTGAGGTCTGTAATTGGATTGAAACACTCAAAAAAAAACCCAGCAGATGCTAGAAATCTGAAATAAAACCAGAAAATGCCAGGAACACACAATAGGTCAGGCAGGAGGATGAAACAAAATTAACATTTCGAGTCAGTGACCTTGCTTCAGAATTGTATTAATGAATCCAGTTGTTCTGTTGAAAGATCGTTGTCCTGAAACATTAACTATTTTTCCCTTTCTTCAGATGGTTCCTGATCTTCAGAGTATCTCAAGGTTAAATAAGGTAAGTAAGGCAAGTTCTGTATTTTAAGTAATTATTTTAATGTTATAATTATTTCCTTGTGCTGTTAAATATTTTTTGTTTTAATTGTTTCAAATTAATTAGAATCATTTTAATAGTTGTAATATATCTTGGAATATGAAATGTTTAAAACATCTTTAAGAGTACTTCTTTGCAGGCTCTGTTACATATTAAGGCTTGCCTTTTGCTAAAGCTTGTAAAGGCACATCAGGAAGGGTGTGACACTCTAGTGGTTCACTGCCTGAACCCTGGCTCTGCAGGATATCGGCTTTTTCATTCCTCCATAAATAGACCAGGTTAATGGGCCCAAACCACCTTAATTTCATCTGATAATCTTTTTAAGGAAATATCATGGGTTGAAGTACAATGTAGTTGTTTATAATTACAGTAAATTCAAAGATTATTTTGAAAGGAGGGATTTCCTTTTAATATCAAGCTGAATATCTGGCCTGTTTTTTTTATGTGCAAGAAAGTTATTCAAATTAAAACAGCTTATATCCCTGGCAATTGATCTGAGGTCTTCTGAAGACTGATTGGTTGAGAACAGGCCAAGGGTAGTGTCGGAAAATCTTCCAACTATTCAATCCAGAACAACCATCTCTTAAAGCAGCCAGCATGGTCAAAGACTACACCCACCCTGCACATTCACTCTTCTCTCTGCCATCAGGCAGAAGATACAAAAGCCTGAAAGTCTGTACCGCCAGACTCAAAGACAACTTCTACCCCACTGTTAATAGACTTTTGAATGGTTTGCGAATATAAGATAGACTCTTGACTTCACAATCTACTTCATGATGATCTTGCACCTTGATACTACCTACATTGTGCTCTCTTTGTGGCTAATACACTCTATTCTACATTCTAAATTATATTTTCTTGTACTATCTCAATGCACTGTACAATGAATTGACCCATATGCAAGACGAGCTTTTCACTGTACCTTAAACAATAATAAACCAATTCCAATTGGTTCTCAGATGAACAGAAGTGCAAAATAGGTGACAGAAAATCTATAGCTCATTTTACACCCTGATGTGACTGTGAACCGAGCCACATGAGAGACGCAGCTGGTAGATGAAAAAGTCTTTATTCAGCACACGTAAGCTGACAACCGAGACAGAGAGAGGCTCCCTGACCCAACATTACGGCATATTTTATATATTACAGAACAAAGGTAACAACAGGACAACTTCTATATTTATAATACATTCATAGTGCTTCTTTTTAGTTACTGTGCTTATATTTTTTAAATACCTAGGTCTTCACACCAACACACCTAAAATGAGTGCTAGTCACTGCTGACTCTGAGCTACACTCACATACATGCAGACATCTCCGGTGAACTGGCTGTTTATTGCATTTATTCATATGCAGATATTTCAGGTCAATGGGTGTTTCTTGGGTTGCAATCACCCTCAGTCTCAGCTCCAGGAAGACCATTTTTCTGAACTGCATTTTAAATCAATCTACAACCCACATTCAGACCTGAAGACCGGTTACTTTTGAAATTAATATTTGCTACATTCCATATCTCCAGAATGCACCCTGACACACACTGCCCAATTTCATTCTTTCCTTGAAAGAAAACAGGAAAGAAATTTGAAGAGGTGCAAAAATGGACAGTCAATTTGTTCAGATTCATTTTGGGCTTCTGCCCCTGACCTACATTATATCTGATATTTGCAGACTTGCCATTGTTTACTATTCTTAACTTATCAGTTTGAACTTGTTGGTTTATAGTTAACAGATTTTCCCCCTACAACTGAGCAATCCTTTGGTGTGTAAGCCCCATGCTGGAAGGATATTAGCATTTTATCTTATCCACTATAACTTGACCTACAAGTAGCATTCATTGGTTAAAGCCAGCAAAGTTTCCATCCTCTTGAACTTTTATCCAACTGTTGATGATGCTTTTCAAGACTTGACTGAACCCAAGTTTATCACTCATCTGTTGGAAATGGAAAAGGAAAACAGATTTTCTTTGAACATTAGTTTGATAGCTTGCTGTGCACCAACCTTTTAAAACATCCAAGCATGCTCTGTGCTATTTGTAGACAAACAGCAACACTCCAATAGCATGACTTTTCCTGACATGTGCAAAGATGCCCTGCTTTCAAATCTGTTCCAAATTAGACACCTCCAGGAGATATAATCCCTTCTGTCCAAAGGACAAGCCCCAGGCCTCTTTGAAGAAAACCCTGCCCAATTATCACCAGCATGTAACTTGTTGCATCAGAGGTTCCAACACACTACACCACTGCTACACTACGATAAGGATTGCTTTTTGTTCCTTCCCAAGACTGCATTTTGGCATGTAGGATCATTTGGCTGTACTCATACTTCCTGCATAAAGACAGAGCCTAAAGACGAGGCTCCACAGATCAAGACAACTAAGAGGTGGTCGCAGGAGGCAGAGGAACAGCTACAGGATTGCCTTGAGTTAGTGGACTGGGCCGTGTTCAAGAACTCATCTGGGGACCTAAATGACTACACCAGGGTCATAACAGACTTTATTAACACAGCTGTAGATGAGTGTCGTCCTCATGAAATTGTTCAAGTTTTACCCCAGTCAGAAGCCCTGGATAAACCATGAAATCCAGAACCTGCAGAGAGCCAGATCAAGGGCATTCAAGTCTGGAGATCAAGAATGCGACAAAAAGTGGAGGTGAGATATCTGGAAAGTCATCTCATGGGCCAAGTCGAGATTCCCTTCTAGACTGGAATCAACGAGGGATGCTCCACAGCCCTGCCAGGAATGCGATAACTTCTTACAAGGTTAAATCTTGTGATATAGGGGACAGCAGAGCTTTGCTCCAGATGAGCTCAATGCCTTCTATGCTTGCTTTGACCACCAAAACAGGGAGGATCCTTCGAGCCCCCCCCCCCCCCCCATGTCTCCCGATGATCCTTTGGTCTCAGTATCTGAAGATGATCTGCAGGCTGCCTTCAAGAGAGTAAATCCAAGGAAAGCATCCGGTCCAGACAGAGCATCTGACCAAGTACTGAAGGTCTGTGCTGACCAACTGGCTGGTGTGTTCATGGACATCTTCAAGTTCTTCTTCTGGCAGTGTGTGGTTCATACCTGCTTCAAGTAGGCTTCAATCATATCAATGCCCAAGAAGAGCATGGTAACCTGCATCAATGACTATCACCGAGTGGCATTTATGTCCACAGGGGTGAGGTGTTTTGAAAGGCTAGTAATGAAGCATATCAGCTCCTGTCTGAATGACAACTTGGATCTGCTCCAATTTGCCTACCAAAGCAACAGGTCCACAGCAGATGTCATCTCATTATCTCTTCATACAACCCCGGAACATCTGGACAGCAAAGGTACATACATCAGCTTTATCAATTACAGCTCAGCATTTAATACTATCATCCCCTCAAAACTCATCAGTAAACTCCAAGACCCTGGTCTCAATACCCCCTCATGCAATTGGATCCTGGATTTCCTCACTTGTAGACCCTAGTCAGTTCGAATTAGCAAAAGCATCTCCTCCACAATCTCTGTCAGCACAAGTGCACCAGAGGTATGTGTGTGTAGCCCCCTACTTGCTTTATACCTATGCAAACATGAGAAAATATGCAGATGCTGGAAATTCAAGCAACACACACAAAATTATGGTGGAAAGCAGCAGGCCAGGCAGCATCTATAGGAAGTACAGTCGACGTTTCGGGCCAAGACCCTTCATCAGTCCTGTGTGTTGCTTTATAATTATGACTGGGTGGCTGAGTACAGCTCAAACACCATATACAAGTTTGCTGTTGACACCACTGTTTTGGGCTGTATCAGGGGTGGTGAAGAATAAGCATGCAGGAGGGAGACCGAAAATCTGGCTGAGTGGTGTAATAACAATAACCTCTCACTCAATGTCAACAAGGCTAAGGAGCTGATTGTAGACTTCAAGAGAGGGAAACCAGAACCAGTACTAATTGGAGAATCAGAGGTGAAGAGGAACAGTAACTTTAAATTCCTGGGTGTCACTATCTCAGAGGACCTGTCCTGGACATATCAAATAACAGGTTACTATCGATGCAATGCTCCTCAGACAGGATGAAGAGGTCAATACTCCCCAATGCCATTAGGCTTTACAATTCTACTGCCAGGACTTAAGAACTTTTTAAAAGCTATTATTAATGCTTTTTGAGATAGTGATTTAGATGCATATCATATTTTTTACTGAGTTAAGTATTGTATGTAATTAGTTTTGCTACAACAAGTGTATGGGACATTGGAAAAAAGTTGAACTTCCCCATGGGGATGAATAAAGTATCTATCTATCTATCTATCTATCTATCTATCTAAATGTGATTGCAAAGAAAGCGCAACAGCACCTCTGCTTCCTCAGGAGTCTGCAGAGATTCAGCATGTGACAAACCTATATAGTTGTGTGATGAAACGTGTGTTGGCTGGCTGCGTTACAGCCTGGTATGGGAACACCAATGCCTTTGATCAGAAAATCCTACAAAAGGTAGTGGATTTGGCCTAGTGCATCATGGGTACATTCCTCCCAAACGTTGAGCACATCTACATGAAATGTTACCATAGAAAAGCAGCGTCCATCATCAAAGATCCTCACAACCCAGGCCACGCTCTCTTATCGCTGCTGCCATCAGGTAGAAGGTTTCAAAGGTTTCAGAGGCACAAGAGCCTCAGGACTCACACCAAAAGGTTCAAGAACAGTTACTGCCTCTCAACCATCAAGCTCTTGACCATTCCATTTCTGGTGTTCCCACAACCGATGGTTTCACTTTAAGGACTCTTTATCTTGTTATTTCATGTTTGTGATTTTTATTGCTATTTATTTACATTTGCATAGTTTGTTGTTCATTGATCCTGTGTACATTTACTGTTCTATAGATTTGCTAAGTATGCCTACAGGAAAGAGTCTCAGGTTGTATGTGGAGACATGTATGTACTCTGATAATAAATTTTACTTTGAACTTTGACTCTAATGTATATTTTAGGAATGGCAAATGTTCATGGACATTCAGCCTTTGTAAGTTCATCCTTCTGAAATGCCTGCTCTCCATTGTAGGTGACCACTGCTCAATATGAACACCACACACAAAATGCTGGTGGAACACAGCAGGCCAGGCAGCATCTATAGGGAGAAGTGCTGTCGACGTTTCGGTCAGGATGAAGGTCCTGACAAAGGGTCTCAGCCTGAAACATCGACAGCGCTTCTTCCTATAGATGCTGCCTGGCCTGCTGCGTTCCACCAGCATTTTGTGTGTTGTTGTTTGAACTTCCAGCATCTGCAGATTTCCTCGTGACTGCTCAATATGAGTTTCTTTTTACCCCTTTTTTTATCAGCATTGCAAAGTAATCTCTTGTGTATTTGTACTTAAAATAGCTATACCATTGAGATTTACAATTATGAACAATTTTCTTTACATATATCATTTCCTTAAAATTACAATGAGTTCGATAGTGAAAAGCAGCCACTGATTAAGAAGAAAAAACAATGAGTTTTTCTTTTGGTCCACTCTCCTCTCTTATCAGATTCCTTCTTCTCCAGGCCTTGACTTTTCCCATCCACCTGTCTTCACCTATCAGCTTCTAGCTAGCCTCCTTCTCCTCCTTCCACCTTTTTATTCTGGCATCATCCCGCATCAACTGTTTACTCATTTCCATAGATACTGCCTGCCCTGCTGAGTTCCTCCAGCATTTCGCGTGTGTTACTTTGGATTTACATCATCTTGTGTTTATGAAAAACAAGGAGTATTTATATGTTGAAGATAAACATTCTGCAAAGAAAAGATGTCTAGTTTAGACTATTGTAAAGTCTTACCCTGGTTTTCTCCTTCTCTGCTCCCACGTCACTATCCAGTTAAGTTGGATGTCTGTGAATGAAAACTTGTCATTTACAATTAGCCACTGTAATCCAGAACATTTGCACAGTTTCTTGCTGTTGGAAGAAACAAATAATAAATCTGGTCACTTGCCGGTGAAATGCGTCCAGAAGCAAATTAACACGTTACCCTGGCCCAATGTTAATAAGGAGTCAGATCTAACATACCATGAAGTGATCAGTACAGCCAGCTAAATGAAAACACTTGTTCAGGCCTCCCGAAGAGTATAGAGGTAGCCAAATCTCTTAAGGCTCGGCCAATTTAACCACATTATTCCATTGTTAATACCCAGAAGAATAACAAGGGAACACCAACTTTGTGTAGAAATGTCCCAAAGAGCTGCATATATACTGTGCATTACACAACACCACATAAGGGGTATTAGTTCTGGTTTCCAGAACCTTGATGTAGGCTTCAAGGACTGTCCTAAATTCCAGCACATGGACCCAAACAGTCAATGGGTGGAGAAATAACAATCAGACACAATGGCTGGGATAAATAAATTGTGCTAATCCACATGGGCCTTCCTTCCAGAATATCCTTAAGGGAGTACTTTCCAGCAGAATCTTTTTTTCATTATTTCTCATTTTGTTTTACTCTCTTAAGAGGAAATTTCAAACGTCCCAACTTAACAGAGACCTTGCCCACCCTGCACCAATGATAGCTTAGGACATTGATAAACTTCCCCTCTCCCCATTAATAACATTATCAGGGAGATTTGAACAAGCACCTTCCAAAGCTGTCCTCACTGAGGTTCTGCAGAAGGTCACTGGAGATCTGGACTGCTCTCTCACTGTAGGCCGAGATCACGTTGATCCTCTGTTTCTTTGCCATAGGATCTTTCCAAGGAGCTGTAACCGATCTCTGCTCACTTGCCAATTTGTAGAGGCCATCCAAGTTCTGTGTTTATGAGGAAATCATTGCAAATGGTTTGAATATGGTAAAAATGAGGTGACTTCTCAGGGTCTGGGATTTTCCATCATTGTGTCGTATCAGATTAGGAGTTAGCACTGGTCAGCTATATATTAGTGCTCTGAATTAGTACAATCAAACTTCTAAGCATGATTCTAATTATTAATCATGTATGGATGTTGTGGAACTCATTTTTTTTAAAAAAATCACTCATCAGCCTTGCTTTCTCTTTAAATGATACAACTCTCTTTACCAATCTTAAAATCTATCACAGCAGAGACTCCTGTCTCGACTACAGGAAGGAAGATCGATTTTGATGGCTGGAACTGAAAATGTTATGTCTTAAAAGATCATGCTGAAATAGCAGTGAACATTAAGGAAGCTAATGCTATAACTAAAATCAATAGATCTTCAGGACTTCCTGCCTCGTATGTAGTAAACACAGCTAAAGATTTCTGGCTCCTCATAATATATTACTTTGAAGGGTATTCTCTTGTTTCTAACCTCGCTGTGAGATTAACAGTACTTTGAATAAATACTGCGCATCAATTCGCCAAAAACTTCAAATAAATTAATTGGGGAAAATACCTGAAATGAAACTTGGTTTAACTGAAGACATACCATATTCCAGTTTTGTCAGGCTAACTACCCATCCTGTATGCACTACAGCTATTGCTTTTATTGAATGTTAATAAAAAGTTGAAGTTATTTTTAAACACTTGCTTAATTGCATTGCCATATCATCACTATTGATATGTCATGATACATAAAACAGTTACAGCTTAGAAAGTAAATTGTGCTGTGATACAATATTATGCTGTATGCAATTCAATTTCAGTAACAAAACAAATGTAATTGAAAATCGGGAAAATCGATACAAATGGCAGGAAGTCTGTGATTTTCATTAACCCTCTGTTACCTGATGTTCTGTTGCACCCAGGAAAGAGGCCTTAAGCCTTTCATGCAATGCTAGGTTTTCACTCTGCTAGCTTCGATGTTGGAGCAGAAGGCTGGGATTGGGAAACTGCCTCGGGCAGGTATTTATCCAACTCTCTTTCAGAACACTCTGTACCTTCCCAGACCACACCTCAGAGCTTCCCACTTACGCAGAGTTCATAGCCATTAAATGATCAGCCCCTTACCCACAGCTCTGATGAGCTGACACTCACTACTCTGCATCCCTCTCCCAAACCTCTGATCTATACCTTTTGCCATCAAATTTCCCATCCAATCAATGATCCATGCTTGACCTGTGACACCACCCAACCACTCCTCATACTCTGTCCACCTAGGCTACAAAGCCCACCAACCCCCTGGATTTACAACCTTATTTCCACTCCCTGTCAGCCCAGCCACTAAAGCTATCTCCCTTGTATCCATTAAAGGGTCTTTGGCAGTTCTTTCAAGTGATACTCATTCAGCAACGTATCTGTGCTCCAGACCCTAATTACACCCTTGATCTAAACAAGCACCAAAGGACTGTGTGGATATGGGAAACAACGGTTGGCCATTCTAGAAGTGAAAATGGAGAAAGTAAAGAGAGAGAGAGAGAAGGAGGGAGGGAGAGAGGGATTCTGGTCATGGCATTTGGCAGCATTTGTCCAAATGTGGTATCATTGAGTCCTGATAAGACTGAAATCAATGTACATCAGGAGAAAACATTCCAGTGATTGGAGTCACACCATACACAACGTTTGGGTGTATTTGTTAAACATCAGTCATTCCATCCCTAAAACGTTACTGCATGAGATTCTCAGTATAGTATCCTGTGTCCAATCAGCTTCAGCTACTTTATAAATTATCTTCATTTTATCATAATGCCACAAGTGGGGATGTTCACTAATGATTACACAGTGTTCAATTCCACTCACTACTTGTCTGAAAGTCAAGAAACACACGCCTGCATGCAGCAAAACTTGGGCTAAGGTTAAGCCAATAACTTTAATGCCATGAAAGGCTCCAGGCAATGACAATCTTCAGTACATATAAGTAAAGCCATTGATTATCAAAGGCCCATCCATTAGCTTTGACATTCAATGGCTGAGCCTCACACCAACAATGCTTTGGAGGTCATCATTGCCAAAAAACCATCTGATCCATCACATGAAATATGTGGTTACCAGAGGCTGGGTATCCTGCAGCATGTGATTCACCTCCTGGTACCCCAAAGCACAAAGCAATTGACAAGGCACAAGTCAGCAGTGCAGTGAAATATAGATATCCCATCTTTATGTACTTCCATCCACCTTCAGGAAGGTCTTAAGGCACATTGCCTCTTTCTGCAACAAAGATCTGCCCAGTTCCTCTCCACCAATACTCTCATCCACCTAGTAAGATGTGTACTTACCCTGAACAACTCTTTTTACTTCCCTCGCTTCCTAGTTCTGACACATTTTGAGTCTTCCTCACTTTTTTTCTCTTTGCCTGCCTCCATCTATCATCCACCTGCCACTCCCACTCATCTCCAACCTTTTCCCTCCTCTCCCCAAGGAGCAGACAGCAACCTGGTTGGCATTTTTCACCTTTTCTCAGTCTACCAATCATCTCATACTCCTGTCTCACCAGTCCTTTTTTCTCCTTTAGAAGGGCCATCTCCCCTGTTCACTCTCAGTTCTGATACACTGTTTCAAATCCACCTCCATGGAGGCTGATCAATTCCCTATGTTCCTCCAGCAGATTGCTTGCCATTCCAGGTTCCAGAACCCCCTTGTGCCTCTATGCAAAGGAATATTTTGCACTTCCCTGGAAAAGCTTCAGTTGCTTTCAAGAAAGTCAACACAATTCAAGAGAAAGCATCCCACTTCACTGGTATCCCAACAACCAATTTCAACACTTGTTCTCCTCACATTCAGTGGACTGTAGTTTTGTTGTGCACCATCCTCTGTACACAGTGTTGTTACTCATGGCTATGAAGTTTGTTGCTTTGTGGCAGCAATACAGTGCAATACATTAAAAATCACTATTTGTTTCTATATAAACAACAAGTAATAGTACAAAAAAGGAATAGTGAGGTTATATTTATGGATTGTTCAGAAATCTGATCACGGAGGGGAATAAACTGTTCTTAATATGTTGAATATGGGTCTTAAGGCTCCTGTCCTCCCTCAAATGACAGTAATGAGAAGAGGGCATGTCCCTTTTGAGGAGGTTCCTCAATGATGAATGCTGCCTTTTTGAGACACCACCTTTTGAAGATTTCCTTGATGGTAGGGAGGCTTGTGGCAGTGAGGGACCTGGCCGAGTTGATACTCCCAAACCAGCAATTGCCACCACCAAAAATGAGAACAGCAGCAGATGAAGGAACCCCCCCTAACTGTAGGGTCCCCTTCAAGTCACACACCACCCTGATTTCAAGATATAGCAACTTCCCATTGTCTTCACTAGGTTTCAATCTTGGAATGTGCTATGAATATCTCTTTGGATGTACTTTCATTAGAAGGAATACAGTCCTTTAAAACAGTGTGTCATCACCACCTGCAGAATAGCATTAGGGATGGGCTATAAGTGCTAACCCATATCAGGAAAAATGAATAAATTAAAACATAGATGTTGTGTATTTAATATTTCAGAAATACAGGTTTTTAGTAATATTGTAAATGTTTGATTAAGCATTCTTTGCTGTTTACATAATTCATTATGGGTTATATGTAAAAGTATATGACTGGCATCTGTTCTTATGCCTCCACATCATAAGTGAACGCCTCACTACAGTTAAAATGAAGAGTACACATTTATCCCAGTCACTCATGTTTTTCGTTCGATTCATTTCTGAAGTTACAAAACATAAAAATGGGTACGAGTAGGTTTTGAAATGAACCTTACATGACTACCTACCTGTTAAAGCACAGCGAGAAAAATGGTCAAGTAAACAAACACACAGCATGTTTTTTCTCTTTGCAAGAGGAGAGAGCGGTTCAAGTTTAATGAAAGTGCAGCACGTGTCTCTTCGGAAGAGGGAGAGAGATGGTCGAGTTAAAAAAAAAGGCAGAAAATGGACAAAACTCAAAGGTTCAAAAGCAGTGAGCAGCAAGGGATAATAATCATAAACAAAAGAAAAAGCAGAAATGGCAGACTACATCAAAAAGATAGACACATTTGATTGCACAAAAGATGACTGGGTGGTGTATACTGAATGAATAGAGCATTATTTTGGAGCAAATGAAATAGCCAATGAAAAGCGAGTGCCAGTGTTACTGAGTGCAATAGATGGAAAAGCATACAGTTTTCTTCAAAGTTTAACTGCTCTAACTAAACCAGCCAAAATGACATTTGCTGAATGCTGAGTGTAATGCAGGAACATTTAGAACTGACACCATTGTTGATTGCAAAACAGTTTAGGTTTCAAAAGCTGAATCAAGATGAAGGGGAGTCAATTCCAGCATACATGACTGAAATGAAGAGATTGTCTGACCATTGTCAGTCCAGGGATGGGCTTAATTACGCACTGAGAGATCATTTAGTTTGTGGAATCTTACAAGAAAGCATTAAAAAATGGCTGCAAACTGAAACACAACTCACATTTAAAAGAATAGTTGAAATTACTGCAACAATGTAAACAGCAGCCAGAGACACAATAGAGTTGCAGTCAGGAATGAAAGTGAGCATGAACCTGCCTGGCTGAACAAATTGTGCTACCATCGTGTTAGGGGCTCACATACACCAGACCAATGCAGGTTTAAAGGTGAAAATTGCAGAAAATACAACAAAGTAGGAGACATACAAAGAGCACGATAAAAATAAATGGGCTGCATAGGGAAGAGAAAAGATTTTTAAAAAGCCAAGTTGTGGTTTCAAAAAGAGCACTGATCTACATGCCGTTGAAGAAAAATCTGATAATAATGAGTTGACAAGGGACTGAGTAGCCTTGAGATTTGCCATGTGAAAACTAACAATAGGAAAGCAATGAGGCTTACTCCAGAAATGAATGGCAAATTAATGAAAATGGAATTAGACACTGTCTCAGATATTTCAGTCATTCCACAAATTGAGTTTGAATAGTATTTCAGAGGTACTGAACTGAAGCCTGCAGATATTCAACAAAGGAACTTATACTGGAGAAAAATAATTTCTGTGGAAATTGTATTTGTAACAGTAAAATACAACCCCCAACATGCCACATTGGGCTTTTATGTGGTAAAAACAGGAGGGCCAGTGTTGTGGGGCTGTGGCAACTACATCTTGTTTGGAGATCCACCCACAATTGAATGCCGTATCCCCTGCAACAGTCAACTGAAAATGAATTAAGAGAGGTACTGGATGATGCCACAGCACCGTTCAAGGATGGTATTGGAGATCTCAAACATATCAAAAGTAAAACAGTGTTAAAAGAAAATGCCACACCTAAGTTTTACAGAGCCTCTCTGGTTCTTGGAAAAAGCTGTAATAAAGTGAGCTCGATTGCATGGAGGCTGAAGGAATTCTTTCCAAGTTTGAGTGGAGCCCATTGGTAATGCCAGTGCTCCAATAGCTAAGAAGAGTGGGTCTGTCAGGATCTGTGGTGATTTTAAGGTCACCGTCAACCCACTGCCCAGAATAGAGGATATCTTTGTAAATCTTTTTGGAGGAAAACGCCTCAGCAAAGTGGGTTTAGCTGAGGCCTACCGATAGATGGAGATGGAAGAAGAGTCCAAAATGTTTCTCATCATAAGCTCTCAGAAAGGGCTTTATTACTTTAATTGGTTTACTTTTGGAGTAGCATCTGCACCTGCACTCTGGCAGAAAGCTATGGACCAGGTGCTGCAAGGCTATCCGGACACCCAATGTTACCTGGGTGACACCATTGTTACCAGTAAGGATGACAAGGAACATCTTCAAAATCTCAAAATAGTGTTAAAAAGATTAGAAGATTATGGGCTCAGAGCACAGCACAACAAATGTGAGTTCTTTAAACCAAGCATCTCTTCCTGTGATTACCCGATCGGCAGACAAGCTTTGCAGAAGTGTGCTGAGAAACTTCAAGAAGTGGTGGATGCCCCAAGGTCAAAGGGAGTGTCACGGCTGTGATCCTTTCTAGGATCTGTCAATTACTAATACAGGTTCCTGTCATACCTGGCTACTGTGCCCCACCCCTTGAGCTCATTACTACAGATCAGGAAGAAATGGCCATGGACAAAGCAGTGTGAAGCGGCTTTCCAGAAGGCAAAGGAAACAGTGACATCAGACACTGTACTCACACATTATGATCCACATCTTCCAGTGAAGTTTGTCTGTAGAGCCACGCCTTATGGAATAGGCGCAGTCATGTCACCTGTTATAAATAATGGAAGTGAATGCCGACAGCAATTGCATCACGTTTTCTGCAGAGGAAAATAGCACGCAGGTTGGCAGAGAGGCCTTGAGTCTGGTTTGGGGCGTAAAACATTTTAACCAGTACTTGTATGGGAGAAGGTTTACCGTCATTACTGATCATCAGTCATGAGCGTCCATTTTCAATCCCCAGAAGGGTGTACCACTAACAGCAGCAGCACGGAAGCAGAGATGGGCCCTGTTTCACGGAGGACACAATTGCAAGATAGAATTCAAGAGGACAACAAATCACGACACTGCTGATGGATTGTCCCATTTACCCTGGAAAAGAAAATACCTGGAAAATTTACAAAAAAGGACGCTTCTCTTGATATGTTCTCCCTATTGCAAATCAAAAGTCTCCCTGTTACAGTGGAGCTGAGCCAGAGAGAAACCAGAAAAGACTCCACACTGTCTCCATAGTTACCCAAAATGGCTGGAATGGGCAACAGAACTCCAGTTCCCCCATCTTTACCAGTGCTGGGATGAACTTGCACTTGACAGAGATTGCCTTATGCGGGGATTGAGAATTGTACCATCCAAGCTAAGAGTTAAAGTGTTGAAGGAGCTATGTGGTGGTCATCTAGGCGTAGACAAAATGGAAGCATTGACTTGAAGCTTTATCTGGTGGCCCGGGGTAGATCATCAGAATGAGCAGTTTACTATGCACTGTTCAGGATGCCAAGATGTCCAGAAGATGTCAAGAGCAGTGCCTCTCCATCCCTGGGAATGGCCTGCATTCCCCTGGCAGAGGATTCATGTGGATTTTGCTGGACCATTCATGGGCACAAATTTCTTAGTAGTAGTGGATACAGCTACAAAGTGACCAGAATTATTCTCAATAGCCTCCACTACAGCCTCACACACCGTTGTGTTGAGAAGCCTCTTCTCAAGGACCAGAGCATGTAGTCAATGACAATGGATCACAGTTTGTTGCAGAACATTTTCAGTCATTCCTGAAAATGAATGGATTAAGACATATTAAGTCTGCATCATATCACCCGGCTACAAATAGCTCAGCGGAAAGGTTTGTCCACAGTCTAAAGAACACACTGCAAGCAATGTCAGAAGAACACACTACACTGACACTGAATCAGAAGCTCGCCAATTTCCTCCTTGCATGTTGTAATGTAGCACACACCACAACCAGCTGTGCTGCTCCTGGATGGTCTCTTATGCGCAGGCTTGGATGGCCTCAAACCGAGTCTCAGAAGGAGAATGCCGGACAAACAGCTGAGACAAATTGAGAACACCTCATAGAAGGAGGTTCAGTCCTTCTCTCCTGGTCAAGCAGTCCTGTCGCAGGACTACAAAGGCGATTAAAGGTGGATACTTGGAAAGATTAAGGACAGGACTAGACCACTCTCCTACACAGTGGAGGCTGCATCTGATGTTGTCTGGAAACAACACATCAATTAGTTGAAGAAAGCAGAGTTAGAGAAGAAAGGTGTCTAGAGCAGTCAGGACCACTCCCTGCAGTTCCAGAGTCGACTTCTACAGCCACCACGGTGAAGGCCCCAGAACCTGAGATTATTTCACAGCCACATGTCTTACCTGCCAAGCAGAGTGACCCCCCATCCCCCTCCCTTGTCAGGAAAGACGTTATCCCACAAGGGTAAGAAATCCTTCACAGTGATTAAATAGTGAATGGGACCATTTAAAATTTACTATGTTGTGGATATATCATAGTTGTATAGGGAGGAATGTTATGTATTTAATATTTCAGTAATATTTCATAAATATTGTAAATATAGTTTGATTCTTTGTTGTTTACATAATTCATTATGAGTTTATGTAAAAGTTTGTGACTGGCATATATTATTACACCACCACATCAAAGGTAAGAACCTCACTAAAGTAAAAATGAAAAGCACGTGTTTATCCCAGTCTCCCGTGTTTCTCTTTCAATTAATTTCTGGAATTACAAAACATTACAATAGATATGTTGAAAGTAAATTATGCAGAAACAAGAAAATATAAAATGTATGCAGGCCCTCTTAAAAAAGCTGAATAGCTATATTGAAGGTAGCAGCACTTGCATCTCCAAGTACTTTGGATCAACATAAAATCCAGGAACAGGGACCATATCCAGTTATGTTCAATTTATGCAATCTAATGAACATTGTTCAAACAGCTGGAAGACACATTAATATCACACAAAGCAGGTACCTTTCTGTATCAGGAGACAAAGGCATACAGTATTGACTTTGAATAGCAAAGAATTGCTTTGAGCATTTGAATCACGTCTGGTTCCTTTTAATTTTCTACTTAACTCTCCTCAGAAGGTACATCATATGCCTGTTGTTCGCATGCAAACAAACACAGTAGGATTCCATCCTCTCCACAGCCAAGCCTGTTGGAAATGCATAACCATGGATATTCTGGCTATCCTTGCTTTGCTGTCTGAAAATCACGGAGATTGGACCTGTGATTGAGGATATAACGAACAAGAGTTGGCTACTCACCTTAGCTCAGTGTTCATTTAAATCACGGCCGATCAATATCTGAATTATTTTCAATCTCCACCCTGTACTCCCCCTAGAAATTCTCTCCAAATCTAATATAACCCATCAATCTCAGCTGTGGGAGCATCAATTCACTTGGATTTCACAGTCTTCCGAGAAGAGAAATACAGATCCATTACCTTTACTGTAGGAAGAAAGAAAAATCTTTTCCTCTTAAATAAACTAGAGCCATGCACATAAAATGCCAGAGGAACTCAGCAGGTCAGGCAGCTTCTATGGAAATGGATAGATAGTTGATGTTTCGTGCCGAGACCCATCTTCAAGACTGTCCTTCGAGATATTTTTCCCCTCAATCCAACTTCACGAAATATTTTAAGTAGGCCTCCACTGAGCAATAGTGTGAGCCCTGAAGCTTTATGTCTTTCCACCATGTACAAGGCACAATTCGGAAATGAGATGGAATACATTCAACCTACATCAATATGTTCAGTTCCAATTAGCTTCAGGACAGGGCATACATTTGTCAGAAACCACATCTACTATCCTAAACCTTCTCCTGTTTGTCTATCTACAAAATGCATTTCTGTTACTCAGCAGGCTTACAGGAACGCCTCTCAGAGCTGTGACCTCTGCCACTGAGAGAAACTAAAATGCAACTACCTGCAGTCTCCATTGCAAATCACCCACAAACCTGACTTAGAAGTACAGTTCAGTTCCTTCATTGTCACTGGATCTAAATTTTGGAAGTCCCAACCCAACAGCACTGTGTGATTACTTCCAAAGGAAGCACTGTGGCAGTTCAAGAATGTAACCCACTATTACCTTTCCCATGGTAACTGGGGATGGACGATAAATGCTGGTCTTGCAATTGATGCCCATATACTGGAAAATGGGAGAAAATGAGATTCAATTCAACTGCAGTACTTGGCAATGCTCAATGTATCTGACTGACAAGACATCTACAAATGAGTTCTCTCAACTCTGTAGCCTGCTACTAAATCCGGTGCAGATTTATCAATGGAAGCAGTGGACATATCACTGCTGGTTAAAGCCATGAATGAGCTGCCACAACAGCCACAGCGTACACTAGCCTTTCATTCCAGTTGCACTGAACTGGCCAACTATCAGAGCGCTAGAATATTCCTGGGCCTTTAACATAAATCATTATACGCACATACTGTATATGTTTTTGGAACAAATGAATGCTTCTGTTCTGCTTCAATTGAGCAAGCAGAGGTGAACTCATGGGATAAAATTTCACTAAGTTGGCAGTCTTAGCCTGTGAGGCCAAAAGGAGAGCAGGAATGGGAAGTCGGAACATTTACTATAATACAGTAAGGAGAACTTTACAGGACTGGAGGTTAAAACAGGTTACCTGAACAGGAGAAGGGATTCAAATCTTGAGCATTTCATTTTGCTTTGTCCAAAGTCAAGAATTCTGCAGAAATTTCCAGCTAAGCTCCAATATTGGAATAAAGATTGTAGAACTTCTTAATCTCAAGATGATAAATCGTTATTAGGTCATTGACGTACTTTTTCTTACAGTAAGTCCTTCATTTGAAACTGATTGGAACTACTTTGCACTCTGAGATCCTCTCCTCTGTAGAATCCACTATTGCAAACCCCTTGTTAACAACATGCCCTGTAATGGCAACTAATCCTCGTACAAAGATGACTTTGAAAGACATGTATCTCCATTTCTTCACCATCACTTGCTGAACCAGAGAAAACTATTTAACGGTGTAATGTAACCAATGTTTTAATTGCCAATATTCTTAGAACTAGAAATATAGGATTATTAATCCCTATATTCATTACACTTTTCAAATTCGCCTGCTAAACTATGCTTTGTTTCTACAAATTAGCCACTTTTGGACTAGACTATATTCACTCACTGGAAGAAAGAAGATTGAGAGGAGATTAAATCGAAATGTACAAGATCATGATGTTTTTTGAGGAAGTAGATAAGAAAAAGCTATTTCCATTAACAATTGGTTCAAACATCAGGGGATATATGTTCAAAGTGATGGGCAAGATATACAAGCAAAGAAAAGAATGGATGAATAAAACTGACTGGTTTGTTCCCAAAGAGCCAACAATGGCTTAAGGCGAATGATACAACTTCAAGAGTTTCAAAATGATGGGATTTAAAGTTCATCCACCCCATGGAATCTTCTATTATGGGACATATCCTTATCTTGAAGGGAGCTTTCAGAGAGTTGTGAATTCTTGGAGTTCCTTACCCGCAGAAAGTTGTGCAGGCTGGATTGTTAAATGTATTTAAAGTGGAGTTAGATATCTTTCTCAAAGATCAGGGGTGTAAGGTTTATGGGGATCTCACACAGAAGAGGAGTCAAGACTTGAGGTAAGTCAGCCCTGGTAAAATGAATGTCTGGGCAGGCTTGAGTGGATTACTCCTGCTTCTTGTGTGCTTCTGGTGATTTGTCCATCCATTTGGTATGGCCTAACGTCAAATCAGATCCACCAAGGTGGTTGTCCATTAACTGGTCTAACAGTTCAAAGTAAGAGATGTTTGCAAGCAATATTTCAATTTTCAGACATTATTAATAAAGGGAAAAATTAGACTTTGTATCTTTTAAAGCTACAGTATGTGCAGGCTCTGAACCTTTGAAGCCCAATACCAATCTCTACCCTTAACTGACTTTTGATTGACATTTTTAGTAAATAGCCCTTGCTCGTCTTATTAGCAAGCTTAAACACATGGAGACATGTACTGTAGATTAGTGCACAATGAACCAACACAGTCTGGCATCAATCAGGAAAGCAGGCAACTGAGAGAAGAGGCATATCCAAATGGTCCAGAGATAGCAGGGGGACCATAAAAACGATAAGGTTTTTTGATCTTTCTTCTTATGACATTAGTAATATTTAACTGGATTAGTGCAAGAACTTCTTTTGACCTCTGGAACAAAGCACAGTGCTTATTCTCTCTTCTTGTACTTTCTGAACTGTGCAAGTTGTGAAGAGTTCCCCTGGGAAGTAATCCGAGGACAGCATAACTTTGAGTTACAGACAGTTCATGTCGTACAGTTGCCAGCTTTATCATCCATGAACATGATGAATTACAGTGTCAGTGTCAGCCAGTGTGTGTTGCTTGAGAGCCTGATTGCAGCCAACAGCTTCAGAGCAGTTAATTTAGTACCTCGTCTCTGTGAAAGGACAGCAGTAGGATGTGAAAGATGAGTCCTGACCCTTAAGGAGACTTAAACAAATGATCTTTCACTGCTTCTCTGCCTAACCTCAAATGTGACATTATCTGTATTTCGACCCTTATACGTCCAAATCCTATAAATAAAAATCACTGATCAATTGTCTTTCATTTTGGTTTGAAATGGTTTTGATGCATCTGAACCCTAAAAAATAATTCTAAAGTCAAAGTGATGAAATATTGTCCATAAATTTTACATAACGCCATTACATAATTTCATTCATGTACAGAGCGTTATGTGGTGAACCTCAATCTTTATGATTACAAAGCAGACTGCAGTATCTATTCTGGTTAGAAGTTGTCTGGGAATCAAAGAAGTACAATTAAAGAATAGTCACTATAGTAGTATCAGAAATGATGATCCGTCAGGATTGAAGATACTTCCTTCAACTCTGGGAGGCTAATGATGTCAGAATTATGGACATTTTCATAGATTGGAGAGGATCGCCCCCAATGGGCCTAGCAGGTGGGTAGTCTGTAACGTGATGCACTTCTTTTGCTGATTACACAATGTTTCTCTGTTCCCTGATCACATGGATTCAAGATCCTCAGTACCATTCGGAATGCTTCTTCTTCAATTGTGGGCCCCAGGAATTTCTAAGGGAGTCAGCGTGAAAGGGGTTGCCAGTTAGCACACAGTAAGATCCCACAGACAGCAATGAAATAAGTGAGTTTACTAGAGCTGCTTAAGAAATAAATGGTTGGGCAGCATGGTAGTGTAGCGGATAGCATAATGCTTTACAATACAGGCAACCCAGGTTCAATTCCCACCACTGCCTGTAAGGAGTTTGTACATTCTTCCCGTGACCATGTGAGTTTCCTCTGGGTGCAAACACGAGGAAATCTGCAGATGCTGGAAATTCAAGCAACACGCACAAAATGCTGGTGAAACACAGCAGGCCAGGCAGCATCTATAGGGAGAAGCGCTGTCGAAGTTTCGGGCCGAGACCCTTCATCAGGACGAAAAGTCGACAGCATTTCTCCCTATAGATGCTGCCTGGCCTGCGGCGATCCACCAGCATGTTGTGTGTGTTCCTCTGGCTGCTCCGGTTTCCTCCCACAGTCCAAAGACGTACTGCCTGTTCATAGTAAATTGTCCCATGATGAAGCTCGGATTAAATTGGGGGGATTGCTAGGCGGCTGGCTCAAAGGTCCACAAGGGCGTGTTCCACCCTGTATCTCAATAAACAATAAGTAAATAAATTAGATACATCTTCAGAAGAACTTATACTTAATTTCATGATATCTGAAAGACCTATAAATCTCAAGTTTGTCTCATATTTTTTTGATGAGTAAAATAATTTAAATTAGAATTCCTTGGAAAAATCTCTTTATAATATCAAACATGCAGGATGTATTAATAGTGAAAACAGAGGAATAATAATCAAAGGGAAAGTCCATATATCTCTTCTCTACTTTACCACCTATATCAAAGTCAAAGTAAAGTTTATTTTCAAAGTATATATATGTCACCATGTACAAATCCTGAGATTCATTTTATTGTGGCTATGCTCAACAAATCTATAGAACAGTAATTATAGCTGAATCAATGAAAGACCACCCAACTAGAGTGCAGAAGACAAGAAACTGTGCAAATACAAATATAAATAAATAGCACAAATATCAAGAACATGAGATGAAGAGCCTTTGAAAGTGAGTCAATTGGTTATGAGAACATTTCACTGATGGGGCAAGTGAAGTTGAGTGAAGTTATTCCCTTTTGTTCAAGAGCCTGATGATTGAAAGATAGTAACTGTTCCTGAACCTGGCGGTGCAAGTCCTGAGGCTCTTGTCCCTTCTTCCCAAAGGCAGCTGCTGAGAAGAGAGCAGGCACTGGGTGGTGGGATCCCTGATGATGGATGCTACTTTCCTATGACAGAGCTTCATGTAGAGGTGCTCAGTGGTTGGGAGGTCTTCATCCGTGATGGACTGGGCCAAATCCACTGCTTCTTGTAGGATTGTTCATTCAAGGACATTGGTTTTCCCATATCAGGCTGTGATGCAGCTTGTCAATATACTCTCCACCACACATTTATAACATTTTGTTTGTTATCGGTATCTTTGTTAACATGCTTACATTCAAGCCCTTAATTAGTTGCTATTTTTTCTGGTTATTCTTCTATTGGTACAAACAAAAGAAATATAGATGGTCAGATTATATAGAATATTGCATAAACTACACCAAACTTTCTAAATTGAAATGCTCAGATTTTCCTGCAGTAGAACATCTATCTGTGTCCCTCTGAAGTTAGGCTTTCACTTGGGTGAATCTGAAGGTATTAGTATTGATATCAGTTCACTGCTGTCCCATGTACCAATATACAGTGAGAAGCTTTCATTTGGGTAACATTCAGGCAGGTCATTCCAAACCTAAGTACACTGATGTAGTAAAAAGGAACCAGAATATAGAATCTAGTACTACAGCTACTCAAAAGTACAGTGCGGGTAAAAATTTAGAGTGAAAGGCCTGAGACATAAAATGCAAGATTACAAAATCTATAATTCATCTTCAAATCAAATCAAATAATTTAATTATCATTCAACTATACATGGATACAGCTGAATGAAACAACATTCCTCCGGGGCCAAGGTACAAAACATACACAGCATATTCAAAATAGTGAGCAAAAAAAATGTAGTCATGCAAAATAACACATGCATAGTCCAAGACCCTGAGTGACGTGTCCTGCAAATTGATGGCAGAGTCTCCCGGCAGTGTGCAGATGCATGCAATCCAGCCTGTCACTCCACCAATTGAACACTGGAGGGCAGCACTGACGGGAGAGGCCAGTCCCCTACTGAGCACGGATGCCACACCGCACCACCTCCAGCATCTCCTCTCCCGGACTGCAGCAGAAGGTAAACCTGCAGCTTGAGGTCTAGTTCCTACTACAACGGAGGCTATGCAGTTCCCATGCCTCCTGTTCAGCAACCAAATAAAGGAAGCAGGACTGTGGCACCTTGCATTCAGTGTACGAAACATCTTTATTGTATGAAATTCATATTTAGCTATGACATTTAGGGATCAGTGTTAACTGCTGGATTTGGCAGTAACGCCTCATTTCATCAGGATTATCAAACAGCAATTGTTTTCCTGACAAATTGTTGGAAATGCAAACTGATAAAAGTTGCAGCAAGGGAGAAAAGACATCGGAGACACTGGTGACCACTGCAAGCATCTGTGTTCTCTTCTCCTACAGAGCTGGTAGATTGAATAACTGACAGTACAAGGACAGAGAAGAAAACCTAAATTCACACGATAAATCAGATGTAAAAAGAGAAACGAGAAAGAAACAATCATCAATTGTATTCAGGAAGACAGAAAAAGCAGTACAAATAATCAACTTGTTTAAAATTACCAACAATGCCAATCTAGTCAAATTAGATGTTTGGTAGTTCATTTCCAGTACTGGTTAGATTGAATGCTTTTAGTTATCAAACTATTATTATAATATTTAGATTTATTATCAGGGAAGGTGATGATTTCCTAAACTCTCGACTAAAAATGTAAATTCTTGACATCTGCAGGATCACGCTAGCTAGTCATAATCACTCCCCATAATTCTCATAATTCTCGTACACCTACTCCAGATTGCCTAAAGAAGGTTTATCTCTCTGGCCCCTCATATCATCCAGGTGGTGACCGAGGCTCAGACTGCAAGTGTGGATAACTTGCCTTGAGACATACTGACAGCTTCCGGCAGCTGGAACAGTTAGGGTAGAGGGTTTACCCTCTTTAAAACTGCAATTTAAACAGATTTCAATTGACGTAAATATTTAAAACAAATTATTGCATTTCCTTAAAAAGGAGGTCAATCAAAGAGATAGAAATAATTAAAAGCATCAAACTAAAGCAAAATAATTTTGCAAGAGAAATACTTTGCGTGATAAATCTGTGCCTTAATATTCAAGGTGTTTCAGATTTTATTCTAGGTTTGACCCAACATAACACTGGAAAAGTCCAACCCTACCCCCTCCTCCTCCGCCCCCAATGCTTATTGGTTGGTCCCATACATTTGCATTTCAATAAGCGTGACCTGGACTTACTTCAGTTCCAACAGCTGAATAATGGGGATCATTGGCCACAGCAAGTGCATCCAACTCTTCATTCAAAAAGGATAAGTGGCTGAAAAAATTAGATCATGCAATACTGTTTATTTTCATTCTATGTCCTTAACTGTTCTGGTCTATACACTGTTGCACACCCAATCGTTTCCTTTTTATTGACTCCTCAGTTCAAGGACAATTTGCGATGGACAATAAAAGTTAGCCTTGCCAGCAACCCTCGTATACTATGAATAAAAAAAAATCCATTTCAAACCTAAACTTTCCTGCAGAGGTTATTCAATATCTCCATTTTGGATACAGTCAGCATTCCATCTTGGTTATAGAACATTCATAACAAATCCCGAAATTGAGCAGCTCAAGAGATGGAACTAAATTGGATATCTCTACAGCAAAGGTATGAAGCATGATACATTGAGAAGCTGTACTGAAAGGTAAGTTAGTAAACAAGCAACAGCTATTAAGGTCCTGCCGAAGGGTTTTGGTCCGAAACATCGACTGAACATCCTTCCATAGATGATGCCTGGCCTGCTGAGTCCCTCCAGCACTTTGTGTGTGTTGAACAGCTATTAGTTGCAAACTGTTTACAAATTCTATAATTAACACACAATAAAAGAAATGATACACAATTTATAACAAGTATGTAAACTTCTATGACACAAAACCCCAACAGGATAACTGTGCCTAACAAAAGAAGTATCAGACCCAGAAAATTGCTCAGAACATTGCAAACATCAGAAAGTCTGAGGAGTGCTGAACGTTTCAGATTTCACAAAGACAAATCAAGAACATTGTAAGTAAATGGAATGAAGAATGTAAGAGAAATTTAGAGAGAGGAAATGAAGCAGACTGTGAAATCCTCCAAGGATTTAGAAAAAGGATAAGCTTGGGAACAATGAATGTGGGTCCCTTGCAGACTGAGGCACAAACACTGATCTGCAGTTCCCAGAGACATTAAAGTTGCAAGAGTAACCTGATTATCCAAGAAAGGAGGTGTCATTAAGTGGCAGTGTGGGCTGAGAGGAAGACGTGATTAAGCTTCAGCAGATATGAACAGGTGAATAGGCAAGGACATGGCAGGTGGAATATAAAGTAGAAAGACATATTGGACCCTGTTGAGGTTGCACCTCAAATGTTGTGCCTGGTGTCCCTGCTTAAGGAAGGACATTTTTGCGATAGAGAGAATTTAACTGTGAGCATTTGAGTTGATGCTTGGTCTTGTCATCACATTGGCAGCACTACCATCAACCTGGTCAAACTCTTACGGCTTTCCAGTTGGCAGGAGATCAAAATGACACCAAGCTGTGGACAGTGGTGAGCTTGCAGAAGGTAGCATTCTGACTGATGCTACCCCTTCCCAACACGACATGTACAAGAGAACTGAAGGATGTAGGTGATGGCTTTCAATATACCAGATGTAGAAGAAATAAATGGGCTGACTATTATTTAAATGGGGAGAGAATTCAAAGTTCTGAGATGCAACGGGACTTGGGAGTCTTCATGCAGGATACCCTTATGGTTAACCTCCAGGTTGAGTCGGTGGTGAAGAAGGCGAATGCAATGTTGGCATTCATTTCTAGAGGAATAGAGTATAGGAGCAGGGGTGTGATGTTGAGGCTGTATAAGGCACTGGTAAGACCTCACTTGGAACACTGTGTGCAGTTTTGGGCTCCTTATTTAAGAAATGCTGACATTGGCGAGGGTGCAGAGAAGATTCACTAGAATGATTCCAGGAATGAGAGGGTTAACATATGAGGACCGTTCGACCGCTCTTGGACTGTACTCCTTGGAGTTTAGAACAATGAGGGGGGACCTCATAGAAACATTTCGAATGTTGAAAGGCATGGACAGAGTGGATGTGGCAAGGTTGTTTTCCATGATGGGGGAGTCTAGTACGAGAGGACATGACTTGAGGATCGCAGGGCGCCCATTCAGAACAGAGATGTGAAAAAAAAATTATAGCCAGAGGGTGGTGAATCTATGGAATTTGTTGCCACGGGCAGCAGTGGAGGCCAAGTCATTGGGTGTATTTAAGGCAGAGATTGATAGGTATCTGAGTAGTCAGGGCATCAAAGGTTATGGTGAGAAGGCGGGGGGAAAGGGACCAAAGGGGAGATTGGATCAGCTCATGATGAAATGGTGGAGCAGACATGATGGGCCGAATGACCGACTTCTGCTCCTTTGTCTAACGATCTTATGAGGCATTCATGGGAGAATCTAAGAATGAGCTGGGGATCTTAACAAACCTATCTCTACTTCGGTGCTCCCAGATTCACTTTGCTCTCCACACAAGGATACAAACTATTGTTCATCTAGAAGTGTGCTCATGACATAGGTTGCATGATAGTGCAGTGACTCTGTGAAACACTTAAATCGAGGGATTTTCAGCATATGAGCAAAAATTTCCCTCGGGCTTGGTGCTCTGACTTTAGCCTTTACGACACAAAGAAACTGCAGGGCGCCAGGTAATACAGCTGCAGCTTTGTGCCAGTGGACCCACCAGAGAGGAACGTGGAATCAAAATGGACAGCACTCATCAGGACAGGCAGCGAGAGAGAGAAGCCAGGTTAGCTTTGAGGTGCAATGCAGAGGTGTTCTGACAAAGGAGTCCTGAACTTAAACTGTTCACTGTTTCTCTTTCCACAGATACTGCCTGTCTGGCAGAGTGCTTCCAGCATTTTCTGTCTTTATTTCAAATTTTCGATACCTGCAGTTTTTTTCCAATCAATTTGGCATAATTGCACCCTGTTTTGATGAACACCTCAGAGACAGAATTCCTCCCTCTGAATAGCATATCACTACATGAGCTCTCAGCCATGAACTCTCCCCTACCTGCTTACATCAATGAAGCCAACCACTCTGCTGCTTCAGTGCATGGTGTTTGCACTGAAACTGGCTGCTACCTTATCCAAGGAAGATGAAAGCCAAGAACATTTGACACGATTCCCACCAAATGTCACTCCAGTAAATAACCACTATAATACACTTTCATCAGTGATTCATAGTAAGATATCAATAATTTTAATTAAATATGGTCTTATGGTCTAAATAGATTGTCTAGACAAGTTGTCTGGTTGAGTAGATGATCCCAAAAATGTTTTACTGCTGTTTTCAAAGTATATAAACCCATTAACTGATTTATCATTTGTAATACTGACAGAATAAAATAAAAAGTCTTAGGAGACCACCTACAATGGACCAGATGTGTAGTCAAATTGTCTAATCTCACTCTGGACATTAAGTGAATGGTGGCTCCCCCATGATTGTAAACAGCCAAAGGAGGGAGGGGAAAACTAGCACCAAGCTGACCTTGGCTGTTCTCTCACATCCCTCCTGGGAGCCCATTAGAAAGAATCATTGGCAGAGACCTGATATCAGGCATATTGCCCATGCTATCAGCTTGAAGAAGAAATAACTACATTCTTCTCAACACAGTTAAAAAGTAGCTCTTTTGAAATCTTTTTTTACGTGTCAGACAATAGGCAATGTATGCATTTTGATAGCAAGATTTACTTTGAACTTTGAATGTAATGAAGCACGATAGATTTCTGTATGTTTACACTTTCATATGCTACTGAGAAAATTCAATTATTAGATAATTTTACTATTACTTTATCACAGTATTTCTAATTCTCAATGAGTTACAACAATGTTTCTCCACCAGAGGTAGAATAAATCTATATTAGGAAATGTGGAGACAGCCTGTAAGGATGGAGAGTGTATGAATGAATTACACCGGAACTTCATATTTCTATCAGTAGATGGTAATGCTGTAAAGGTGGACTGCAGCTTTCCACTTTGTTAAAATGACCAATAGAGGCAAAATAAATTTTGAAATGTTATAATTTAACATTAGAATGACATTCAAATCAAGGAGATCCGCATTTCTATATTTGATTGTCAACTACTGTCTTCAAAAAGCTACAGTAAACACAGCAACTTAAGTCTCATTATCTGAACTGGCACATTCATCTAGTCTACTGTTCCTTACAACTAAAATCAGAATCAGAATCGGGTTTATTATCACTGATATAGTGTATGTTGTGAAATTTGTTGTTTTGCAGCAGCAGTATAGTACAATATATATAAAAACACTATAAGTTATAAAAAGAAATATATTTTTTCCAGACTAAATAAATAGTGGAAAATGTGAGCAAAATGGTGAGGTATTGTTCATGGTTGATGGACCATTCAGAAATGTGAAGGTAAAGAGAAGAAGCTGCTCCTAAAACGATGAGTATGTGCCCTCAGACTCCAGTGCCTGCTCCCATATAGTAGTAATGAGAAGAGGGCATGTCCTGGATGGTGAGGGTCTTTAATGATGGATGCTGCCTTCTTGAAGCAGCACCTTACGAAGATGTCCTTGATGGTGGGGAGGCTAGTGTTCATGATGGAGCTGGCTACCTACAAACCCTTGCAGCTTTTTGTGATCCTGTGCATTGGAGCCTCCATACCAGAGGGTGATAGAACCAGTCAGGATGCTCTGCACAGTACATCTAAAGAAACTTGCTAGAGTCCTTGGTGATACAACGAATCTTCTCAAACTCCGGATGAAGTATAGCTACTGGCATGCTTTCACCATGATTGCATCAATATGATGGGCCCAGGAACAACTCTTTCCAGTGTTGTCCCCTTAAGAACTGGAGTGTGTTCTCCTGAATTCCCCTCCCTGAAGTCTACAATCAATTATTTTGGTCTTGTTGAAGTTGAGTACAAGGTTGTTTGTTATTGCAACATCACTTGACCATTGGAGTCTCCATACTAAGTGATGATGCAACCAGTCAGAATGTTCTCTACTGTACATCTGTATAAATTTGCTAGAGTCTTTGATGACAAATCAAATATCCTCGAATTCCCAATGAAGTATAGCTACTAGTATGCCTTCTTCACGATTGCATCAACATCTTGGGCCCAGTTGAGATCCTGAGATGTTGATGCCCAGGAAATGGAAGTACACAGTGGCCAAACATCTTAATTCTGATTCCCATTCCTGTATTGACATGCTGATTCATGTCCGCCCTCAGGGTGGAAGAGCAACACGTCGCTTCTACCTGATGGCATGAATATTGATTTCTCCTTCCAGTAAAAAAAATCCCTCCCTCTCCGTTCCTTCTAATTCCCCCTCTGGCCTCTTACCTCTTCTCACCTCCCTATCACCTCCCTGTGGCTCCTGTCCTCCTTCCCTTTCTCCTATGGTCCACTCTCCTCTCCTATCAGGTTTCTTCCTCTCGAGCCGTTTATCTTTCCTACCCGCCTGGCTTCACCTATCACCTTCTAGCTGTCCTCCTTCCCCTCCTCCCACCTTTTTATTCTGACATCTTCCCCCCTTCCTTTCCAGTCCTGAAGAAGGATCTCAGACCAAAATGTCGACTGTTTATTCATTTCCACAGATGCTGCCTGACCTGCTGAGTTCCTCCAGAAATTTTTGTGTGTTACCTGAAGCTGTTCACCCTTTCCACTGCTGACACCCTCAGTGAGGTCTGGTGGGTATTCTTCCATCTTCCCCTTCCTGGTCCACAATCAATTCTTTTGTGTTATTGACACTGAGTGCAAGGTTGTTGTTGCAACACCACTCATCCAGCTGACCTATCTCACTCCTGCCTGCCTCCTCATCATCATGAGTTTCTACCAACTATGGTTATGACATCAATAGATGGTGTTTGCACCACACAGTCAGGAGTATAGAGGGGGTAGAGCAGAAGGCTGAGCATGATGTGCACCGGTGTGGATCGTCAGCAAGTAGCTGTTATTTTCAATGCAGACTGACTGTGATCTCCCGATGAGGAAGTCAGTTGTACAGGGAGGTAAAGGGATGAGATCCAAGTATGAAAAGTAGCAGAGGCCGGGCTTTAAAGCTTTTAATTAGTACCGAGGAGATGATGGTGTTAAATGCTGAGCTATATTCTATGAACAGCAGCCTGATGTAGGTATTACTGCTGTCCAAGTGGTTCAAGGCCCAACAGTGGATTCTGTCTCCGGTTTTCCTTGCACAGAGATCCTGTTTGTAGTGTCACAGGGTGGTGAAAGGAACAGTCTTGGTGCTTCCTAGCAGGGAGAGAGAGAGAGTAAAGGAAATGATCCAGTGCCACCTGCAGGTCCCTGCCTTCTTGAATAATGGGGTAGGGGAATTGGAAAAATAGGGAGAAAAATTGAACCTACCCAATACTGAACAACCTAGACAGAATGTTTCCAACAGTGGGATTGTCTAGAACTAGAGGGCACAGCCTCTGAATACAGGGATGTCCCTCAGAAGAATTTCTTTAGCCAGAGGATGTTGAATCTGTTGAACTTATTGCCAGATCAAGTCATTGGGTACATTTAAAGCAGAGGTTGATAGGTTCTTGATCAGTAAGGGCACAAATATTATAGGGAGAAGGTAGGGGAATGGGGCTGAGAGGGACAATAATGATGGAATGGTGAAATAGACTCAATGGGCTGAATGGCCTAATTTTGCTCCTATGTCTTAAAGAAAACAATAATACATTGGTTGGCATGTATCTATTATTGCAATATTATAGATCATTGCTTGCAAAGGTTAGAGATAGTCTGTAAATGCTGTTCAGCACAATATGGACGGTGACATTCCTAAAAAGATACATATATCAGCACTGTGTATAGTATTTATTTATCTATAAATACTTGCCACTTGGCAAAATACTACTGGTTCCTTGTTATCATGAGTTGTTAAGCAATTACTGTAAGCAATTTCAATTGCTTTTGAAAGCCTGCACCTCCAGGTAAAGTGTAGCAATATTTATAACAGATGATAACAGGGTTGAGGTTATCAACTGCACCAGCTCATTAAAAGACGTCAACATACTAGGGAGCAATTTCTCCCAATTCCCGAGGACAGGCTGGAACTATACGACTTCTTTTGGCTAGGCCTATAATTTGAGGATGTTGCCACTTGAAATGGGCTTCTTCACTGCCTTAGCTGGACGGTCTTGAGGTCAGCTTTCCTTGTGGTGCTTACGGCTGAGGAATGGTTAGTGAGAATTTATCTACTAGGTGGTCAAGAGTGCTGCTGCCTGCAAACTCCAACACTCAGCATCAGAGGGAATGGGCAGCTGGGAGAGAATGGGTTACAGAGATAGACGGTTGTGAACCAAGAGCCAGCAGGGGCTCAAAGAATTGAATCACTTTTCTCTGCGACATGAGAAAAAAACGTGAAGAGGGCCTGTGGGTTGGTTTGCACTGCAGAAATGTGCTGCTGATGAAGACTCGGTTGGGTAATTCCCCTTCACCTGCCAGATTGTTGTTTCTAACACTTTTAATGCCTCGCTTAAAAGAGCTGAGTGAGGTTCCAGTACTCATCTGGCACCTGATCTCACAAAGCGCTGGGCCCTGCTAACCGACCATTGACGCTGTCAGACTCCACCGTCCTCCTTTTCTTTCTAACGGAAGCTACTGGAGTTAAGAGTGGCTGTTGATTTACACAAAGTATTTTCCAAGAGTGCAGAAAGCACTGCAGCATCTGACTACTGCTCTGGAGCCTGGATCACACGTGAACCATCCGTGCCCTGCTGGGCAAAGACTCCAGTGCTAGCCATGACAGGCTTGGGTGCGGAGGATGCAAGATCAGAATCAGAATCAGATTTGTTGTCACTGACACAACTCGGGTAATTTGCTGTTTTGTGGCTGCACTAAAATGCAGACACAACAGATTAATATGAGTTGTAATAAAAATAATGCCTAATGCAATAGAGAAATGGCAAGGTCATGTTCATGGACAGGTCAGAATCTGATGGCAGATTGGAAGATGGTAGTAATGTCCCGGATGGTGAGGGTTAATGATGGATACCACCTACATGAAGCACTGCCTCCAGAAGATATTTCCATCGTGGGGAGGTTTGTGCCTATGTTGGAGCTGGTTGAGTCTACACCCCTTTGAAGTGTCTTATAAACCAGTGCATTGGAACCTCTGGACCAGATAGTGAGGCAACCAGTCAGAATGTTTTCCACAGCACATCTGTAGAAATTTGCTAGAGTCGTTGGCAATACACCAAATCTCCTCAAACTCCAAATGAAGTATAGTCACTGGCATGCATCAGTATGGTGGGCTCAAGAACTTTTGGTCTTGTTGAAGGTGAGTGCAAAGTTGTTATTGCAACATCACTTGACTAACCGATCTATTTCATTCCTGTATGCCTCCTTGTCACCATTGGTGATTCTGCCAACAACAGTGGTGTCATCAGCAAATTTATAGACACGTAGTTTAACTTCGGGGGAAAGTCCTTTCTACTAATTGTCCTTTCAAAAGAAATCAGAAATGTAGGAAACTCTCAGTCAGGTACCACCTGTTTTAAGGGAAACAAAATCACTGAAATCTTGAGTTTTGCAGCATCTTTTTTCATTTCAGATTTTAAGCACTTACAGAAATTCTCCTGATGTTAAATTTTTCTTTCAACTTGCTCCTCATTTTTCGTTGCAGGTCGCTAGGGAAGATGGATTGAACCTCAGACTACATTATCTGCACTAGTTACAAACTACATGCAGTCAGGGGAAGGCATGTGAGAAGCCACAAGGATGATAAGAAACCATAAGGGGTGTCTACCTCCAGCTGAGCGCTCACAGTGATGGGTGTGTGTCCTGCAACAGAAGTGCCTAATCCCCAACTGAGAGCTCACAACAATGGGGCAGGGTTGAAGAAAGCACTACGGGCATTGGCATAAGCCAGTTAAATACCTGCTGGAATTAGCTACCAATGCACTGACAGGGGAAACACAGCAATATCTCAAAAATAGCGGGTTATAAATATCAAAAAATGTATTTCTAGTGAAGAATATAAGCTATAAAATTGGCCGGGACACTGGGGATAAAGGCAATGCCCTTCTTTGAAGTTTGATTGTGGCATTTTTACGTCCAACTTGGACAGCAGACAGATCCCCAGCTCACGCCGATTTGATTCAGGGCGAGAGAGTTACCAATGCCGCCAGGGCTGACACAGCAGAAATGTTACCAACTGAGTCAATGTTGGATATAATGTGATTCCACGGAGAGGAAATGAGATTGATCATCATTTAGTTGTGGTTCTGATGATTGAGTAGCACTGGCCAAGAATCCAAGGACCATATGGTTGTACTTCATAAATTGCCAAGAAAAATCTACAACGTCTCCAAGAAAGGAGAAAGGGGCATTGGTATAACATCATGCAGTGTAAATTAACTCTGACACTGTCAGCTCTGCAATAACACTTTAATTTTTCTAGATTATTTATTTATTCATAAGATGTGAGTGGCAGCAGCCATATTTGTTGCCCATCCCTGACACATGTACACAGTTCAGTGGTAAAAGTGGGTGAGGTAGAGTGCCAAAAGGGAAGCTTAGCCCAGATCTTGACCTGGAGACTGAGCGAGATCCAAGTAGGTAAAGTAGCAGAGGAAGAGAGGCCCAGCTGTCTGAAGCAGCAGAGAGAGAGAGAGACAGAGAGAGAGAGAGAAAGAGACAGAGACAGAGAGAGAAACAGACAGACACATGCACGCACACACACAGACAGAGAGAGATAGAGAGAGACAGAGAGGTTAGCACGTGTAAAGTAGCAGGAGAGTTACTGCAGATCCAAGTGTGTCAGGAAGTAACGATAGAAGCCCAAGTGGATAAACCTGCAGAAGCGGAAACTGAAGTGTGCTAAAGAGCAGAAAAGGAGGTTTGAGTGTGTAGAGCAGAAGGTATGCAAAGGAATGAAGAGGTTGAAATATATAACGGAGCAAAGAAAGAGAGTTTTGTTCATGTAAAGAAGCAGAGAAGCCTGAATGTTCTTAAGTGCAGGGGGATATGAATCTTCAGGAAACATCTTCCCACCGAAGTTTAAAAGACAAGAGGCATTGGGGAATACAGGACAATAGTTCACTGAAAGTGCAACACAGGCAGACAGAGTAGTGAAGAAAGTGCTTGATACATTGGCTTTCATCAATCAGGCTACTGATTAAAGGAATTGGAATAAAGCTATACAAGAAATTGTTGAGACCTCATCTGGAGTACTGTGTGTAGTTTTCATAAGCAACTTATAGAAACAACACCATTAAGGTAGAAACGGCATCATTGAGGTGAAAAGAATGCAAAGAAAATTTAAGAGAAAGCTGCTAGAACTTGAGGACCTGAGTTATAGGAAGAAGCTTGAGAGGCTAAAACTTTATTCCATGGAGCATAGGCGACAGAAAGATAGCCTGCAGCCGTGAACAGGGGACCCAGAGTAAATGCTGGGGTTGACACCTCCCTGGGCTGGTAGAATGGGAGGGGGAGGCTCCAGCAGCTGAGAACTGAGAAAGAAACAAGCAGGAAGTGACAAGCCTACTGAGAAAGTTTGAGGAGCCAAGGTCAAAGTTCAAACAAGCAATTTCAGTGATGTTAGCATAGATTCATGTAGCGAGGGGAACAGGTGATTGGTAAACAATGAAACAAGAAGGGTTTGAATGATTCGCACCAATCTCCTGATCCACCTTCCACCACCCCAACCAATCAGGCTCTGTTCAACAGACATGACCAATATTTGACCACCAATCCACCAATATCCCCTGACCCCACACATTATTCACTACCATTGCTTGTTTGCAGCCAACCTTCACTTCATCTAATTTTAATTTTAAACACTGCCCCGATAAAGGGTACTTACTTACTACTTGTTATGCCACTGGTGGTTTAGGGCAGCGATGATGGTCCTCCATCTCTGGTGATATTTAGGGCTTCCTTCTTCCTGTCAATAGCTTCCTCTCAGTTTTCACTACAGTCAATCATGCCAGTCATGGGTCAATCATTACTGTCAATCGATGCCAATCAGGAATACCATCGCACACAGATGGAGAAGGATTTTTCATCACAAACAAGAGAAAATCTGCAGATGCTGGAAATCTAAGCAGCACACACAAAATGCTGGAGGAACCCAGCAACCTAGACAACACTATGGAAAAGAGTACAGTTGACGTTTTGGGCTGAAACCTTTATTGCTGATCCTGTAACAATTTTGTTCTACCAGTCGAGGGAGGATGTTAGCCCTGATCTCAACCCCCGAACCTGAAGAACTGATGGACCACTCTTGGTTTGTCCTCTGCCTCTTCACGTGTTTGACATAAGTGACTCTACCAAGAACAGAAGACCATAAATAAAAACATAAGTTAGTATAAATAAGACTATAAGACCGTAAGATATAGGATCAGAATTAGGCCATTTGATCCATAATACCTACTCCACCATTTCATTATGCCTGATCCAATTTTCCTCTCAGCCCCTATCTCCTGCCTTCTCCTCACATCCCTTCATGCATTGACCAATCAAGAATCTATCAACCTCTGCCTTAAATATACATAAAGTCTTGGCCTCCACAGCCGCCCGTGGCAAAAAATTTCACATATTCACCACTCTCTGGCTAAAGAAATTTCTCCTCATCTCCTTTCTATAAGGACGTCTGTCTATTCTGTAGCTGTGTCCTCTGGCGGTAGGTTCACACAGCATAGGAAACATCAGCTCCACACCCACTCTATCAAGGCCTTTCACCTTTCAATGGATTTCAATGAGGTTACTTCTCATTCTTCTGAATTCCAGTGAATACAGGCTCAGAGCCATAAAAAGCTCTTCATATGATAAACCATTCATTCCTGGAATCATTTTCATGAACCTCCTTTGAACCCTCTCAAGTTTTAGCACATCCTTTCTTAGATAAGGAGCCCAAAATTGTTGACAATACTCCAAGTGAAGCCTCACCAGTGCTTTATAAAGTCTCAACATTATACGCTTGCTTTATTATTCTAGTCCTCATGAAATGAATGCCAACATCACATTTGCCTTACTAACCAAAGACTCAACTTGCAAATTAACCTTTTGGGAATCCTGCACAAGGACATCTAAGAATTTTTGCACCTCAGTTTTTTGTATCTTCTCTCTATTTAGAAAATAGTCAACACTTTCAATTCTTCTACCAAAGTACATGACCATATACTTCCTGACACCGTATCCATCTGCCATTTCATTGTCCATTCTCCTAATCTGTCTAAATCCTTCCGTAGCCCTTCTACTTCTTCAAAACTACCTGCCCCTCCACTTATCTTCATATCATCTGCAAACTTCGCAACAAAGCCATCAATTCCATCATCCAAATCATTGATATATAACATAAAAGGAAATGGCTCCTACACAGACCCTAGTGGAACACCACTAGTTACTGGCAGCCAACTAGAAACTGGCTCCCTTCATTCCCACTCATTGCCTCCTGCCAATCATCCACAGCTTTATCCATACTAGAATCTTTCCTGTAATATCATGGGCTCATAGCTTGTTAACCAGTCTCGTGTGTGCACCTCGTCTAAGTCCTTCAGAAAATCCAAGTGCACATCAACCGATACTCCTTTGTCTAAGCTGCTTGTTATTTCTTCAAAGAATTCCAACAGATTTGTCAGGCAAGATTTTCCCTTGAGGAAACCACGCTAACTATGGCCTATTTTATCATGTGCCTCCAAGACCTCATCCTTCATAATTGACTCCAACAGCATCCTAATCTCTGAGGTCAGACTAACTAGCCTATAGCTTCCTTTCTTCTACCTCTCTCCCTTCTTGAAGAGTGGAGTGACATCTGCAATTTTCCCATCTTCCAGGACCATTCCAGAATCTAGTGATTCTTGAAAGATCATTACTAATTCCTCCACGATCTCTTGGCCCTGACTCTTGCCAACATAGCTCTCCAGGTCATTAAGGCATGCAAGCCTCCACACCAAGACAAGATTGTGGTACTCTTGGAGACAATAAAGGGGTTGCAACCCCATAAACCCAACTGTAGGCCCCAGCTAACCCAATATCCTGGCACAGCATGTGAGTCCAGTAGGTTCAGGAGCACCCAGCACCTCAGGTCTTGATGTGATAGAGTTTGATTAAACGGGGTGACCGATGCCAGCAAATTAGCTTTCTCAGCACATATGAAGCTTTGAATTCAGGTTCCAAACACTGTTGAGATTCTCAGTACAAGGCCCATGATCCAGCTGGTTGTTGGCCTTGACTGACTAAAGCACCAACAGAAGACTAATAATAGAACAACTACGTAACAATGGAGAAAGGCAAGTATTTGAAAATATTGTGGGTTACTACCACTTAGCTGATGAGTTTGCAAGCATTTCCATGGAGTCTACAGCTGCCATTATGCTTGGAGAGTTCGTGCATGATGACTTTGTAATGACTGGAATGTGGTTGTTGTGTCTCTGTTTGCACGGAGCATCCAATAGGGAGAAAGGTATTAGGGAATGAATTAAATAAATATGTTGTAGAGTGAGCCTGAAGTGGCCATGTGAACTATGTAAATAAAACTGAAACATTATTATCAGCCAGGCATCTCCCCATAAATGAAAACTACTGTATGTGTAATTTCAAGAACCACTCCAAAATTACTGCATGGCCCAGAAGCTTTAGCTTGTGAACTTAAATAATATTATTTGCAAAAGATTTTTTTCTGGAATTCACCAGGATAGTGAGGTCAGCTGAGAAGATCATCGGGGTCTCTCTTCCCACCGTTACAGACATTCACACTACACGCTGCATCCGCAAAGGAAACAGCATTATGAAGGACTCCATGCACCCCTCATACAATCTCTTCTCCCTCCTGCCGTCTGGGAAAAGGCACCGAAGCATTCGGGCTCTCAGAACCAGACTATGTAACAGTTTCTTCCCCCCAAGCTATCAGACTCCTCAGTATCCAGAGTCTGGACTGACACCTTACTGCCCTATTGTCCTGTTTATTATTTATTGTAAAGCCTGCACTGTTTTGTGCACTTTATGCAGTCCTGGATAGGTCCGTAGTCCAGTGTAGCATTTTTCTGCGCTGTTTTTTACGTAATTCAGCTTAGTTTTTGTACTGTTTCTTGTAACACCATGGTCCTGAAAAATGTCTCATTTTTACTGTGTACTGTACCAGCAGTTATGTTCGAAATGACAATAAAAAGTGACTTGACTTGACTTGACTTCTTATTATAATTTCTTTTCAAACGTGGCCTTCAGTCAGTGATATCTTTTCACTTATCAAAAATCCCTCTCAGAGATCCAAAAGTACAAAAGAAGAGAAGGTTGGAGACTGCTGTTACATGTATCCCTGTTGTCACAATAGGTATGTATATTGGAGGCTAAGGAGCAACCTAATGGAGGTATAGAAAATTATGAGCTATAGAAAGGGCAAGTAGTCAAAGTCTTTTTACCAGGATGGGAATGTCTTCTACTAGAGGGCATAGGTTTACAGTGAGAGGGGGAAAGATTAAAAGAGATAGTGAGAACATATGACATAGGAGCAGAAAGAGACCATTCAGCCCATAATGTCTGTGCTGCCATTCGACCATGGCTGATTTACTCAACCCCATTTTCCTGTCTTCTCCCCATAACCTTTGATTCCTCTAATAATCAAGCATCTATCAAAGTCTACTTTAAATACACCCAATGACTTGGCCTCCACAGCCCTCTGTGGCAATGAATTCCACAGGTTCACTATCCTCTGGATAAAGAAATTCCTCCTTATCTTTGTTCTATAAGAATGACCTTTTATTCTGAGGCTGTAACCTCTGGTCTTAGACTCTTACACTATTAGAAACATCCTCTCCACATACAATCTATCCAGGTCTTTCAATGTGGTAGGTTTCAGAAAGATCCCTCCCCCCATTCTTCTAAACTCCAGCGTCTTGGCCATAAAGCGATCAATTCCATCATCCAGATTATTAACATATAATGTGAAAAGTAGCGTACCCTACACCATATATGTCAAACTCAAGGAATTATCTTTGGCCCGCGAGATAATATCTAATTACTATTAAAGCTGGCCCCAGTAATCGAAGCGCCTATGGCGTATGATATGGCTAATGCTGAGTTTATTCAGGTACCAGGTTTTCAGGGTTTTTAGTGTTTATTCGGCAGTCTTGCTCAGCAGTCTTCTTCATAAGAAACGGAATTTGTAAAGTGAAACACTTTGTAGTTATAGCAGAGACTGAGACACATGAGAGCAGGCTGAAAAAACAGAGGCAACGAAAGCTGCGTTCGCACGCGTCCGACTGATCCGGCCCGCATGAAGCTGCATTTTGCTCAATCCGGCCCGTGACCTAAAATGAGTTTGACACCCCTGCCCTACACCAACCCCTGTGGAACACTACTAGACACCAACAGCAGACAAAAAATGTCCTCTTTATTCTCACTCTTTGCCTCCTGCCAATCAACTGTCCATGCTGGTATCTTTCCTTAATACCATGTGTGCTTATCTTGTTAATCAGCCTCATGTGTGGCCCCTTGTCAAAGGCCTTCTGAAAATCTATATAAACACCATCCACTGACTATCCACTTTGTCTATCCTGCCAATCACTTCCTCAAAGAATTCCAACAGATTCGGCAGTTAAGATTTCCGCATGCCGACTCAATCCTATTTTATCACATGCCACCAAGTACTTCAAGACCTTATCTTTCATTGTCTCTAACTTCTTGCCAACCACTGAAGTCAGGCTAACTGCTCTATAATTTCTTGTCTTTTGCCTCCCTTGCTTCTGAAAGAGTAGAGAGACATTTGTGATTTTCTAGTCCTCCAAAACCTTTCCAAAATCTAATGATTCTTGAAAAATGACTACCAGTGCCTCCACAATTTCTACAGATATCTCTTTCAGGACCCCGGTGTATGTTCCTTCTCATCCAGATCATTTATCTTCATTATGATCTTTCAGCTTCTCAAGCACCTTCTACGTAATGATATTGACTACCCTCACTTCTGCCCCTGATACACTCAAATTTCTGGCATGCTGTTGGTGTCTTTCACAGAGAAGACTGATGCAAGATACCTGTTCAGTTCATCTGCATTTCTTTGTCAGTCACTATTACATCTCCAGCATCATTTTCTAGTGGTCCAATGTCCACTCTTGCCTCTCTTTGCTCTTTATATATCTGGAAAAAATCCTTTATGTTAATCTATCAGGTTACTGGCTAGTGTACCTTTATACTTCATCTTTTCTCTCACTGCTTTTTTTTAGTTGTGTTTTGGTGTTTTTTAAATGCTCCCCAATCCTCACTGATTTTTGTGAGATAAGCTGATTTTACACAGAGGGGTAGGTGCCTGGAACATGCTGCAAGAAGAATTGGTAGAAGCAGAGTTGATTTCCTGAGTCCACAGGAGGCTGGAGGCCAGAGACAACCAGTCATAGAGCCAGAGAAAGGGAAGGTACAGCACAGAAACAGGCCCTCAGACCTATCTAGTCTGTGCCGAACCATTTAAGCTGCCTATTCCCATCGACCTATGCCAGGATCGTAGCCCTCCACACCTCTACCATTCATGTACCTATCTAAAACTCTCTTAAGCGTTAAAATCAAGCTCTGATGCACCACTTGTTCCAGGAGCTGGCAGCTCGTTCTACACTCTCAAGACCCTCTGAGTGAAGATGTTTCCCCTCGTGTTCCCCTTAAACTTTTCACCATTCACACTCAGCCCATTACCTCTGGTTGTAGTCCACCCAACCTCAGTAGAAAAAGCATGCTTGCATGTGCCCTATATACCCCTCATATGCCTCTATCAAATATCCTCTCAAGCTTCTATGTTCCAAGGAATAAAGTCCATGGTGTGTGTGTGTGTGTGTGTGTGTGTGTGTGTGTGTGTGTGTGTGTGTGTGTGTGTGTGTGTGTGTGTGTGTGTGTGTGTGTGTGTGTGTGTGTGTGTGTGTGTGTGTGTGTGTGTGTGTGTGTGTGTATATATATATATATATACTTTCTGCTATTGTTGTTTCGTTGCCTATTGTGTTGTGTTGTGTTGTTCTGCCAAGCATTTTGGGCTTGCTATGTTGGCACCAGAATGTGTGATGACACTTGCTCACAGCACATCGTTAGGTTGTATCGGTTGTTAGTGTAAATGACTCATTTCACTGTATGCTTCGATGTACACATGATAAATAACTGAATCTGAATCTGATAGTAACATTTAAGAAACGTCTAGGTGGATATATAAAGAGGCAAAGAATAGAGTGATACAGACTTTGCGAAGGCAGATGGGATTATTTAGATTGGTATCATGCTTGACACAGACATGGTGAACCAAAGAATCTGTTCTATGTTCGGTATTCTACAATGATCCCTCTTTTGCAGGATTTCTGGGTGATGGAAAAGTTCTTACATCTCATCTCAGACCCACCGTTCTTATGTTCTTTTGGAAGTTACTCGAAACAATCTTGTCTAGCAACTAATATCTTGTGTGCCTCCTCCCAGCTCGCCTCTCGCACCCTCACTATGTGCACTGGAGATGTTGGCAACTTCCGAAAAGGTGCTTGTTCTGACCAGAGGACAAGGAGAAAGTGATGTACCGAAGAGATCAGTGGAATTCCTTCTGCCACATACACACCAACCCGAAGAGTAGGTGCTGAGCAGACAAACTATTTCTTGCAATTTACAGGACTAGAGAAGACCAGGAATAAAGGAGATCAGAAATCCTAAGGATGAAAAAAAGAAAATAATCATGTAAGAACCAGGAATAGTAGGGTTGACCCCTGCTGGATGTGGAGATGATACCGTCTAAAAGGTTTTTTAAGAGGTCAAGAATAAAGTGCAAATGCTCTAGTTTCAGCCATTTTATTAGACGTTTATAACAAAGTAATAACAGTAAAGCACAACAGCAGGTAGCCAACTCACTCTATTGTAACTGAGGAGGAAAGAGAAAACAAATAGCTATGCGTCATGGCCAATTTTTATACTGCATACTAGCTCAACTAGATCAATAAGGGAATTCATTTGATAACAACAGCTATGAGACAACAAGGGCGGCTTGATTTATGCTGCTGTAAGCCCCAGAGTTATAGACATAGAAAAGAATGCAGAACCAGCTATACTACAAATCATTGAGCATCTACCGAACATTCACAGACAAAAAGGTGATTATTATACAAACAAGCACTCAGTAATCACTTTATCAGGTACACTTGTACACTCGTTAATGCAAATGTCTAATCAGCTATTCATATAAAAGAAATTCAATGCATAAAAACAAGCAGACATGGCCAAGATGTTCAGTTGTTGATCAGACCAAACATCAAAATGAGGAAGAAATGTGATCTAAGTGACTTTGACTGTGGAATGATTGTTGGTGTCAGGCAGGGTGGTTTGAGTATCTCAGAAACTGCTGATCTCCTGGGGCTTTCAAGCACAATAGTCTCTTGAGTTTACAAAGAATAATGCAAAAGCACAAAAAATATCCAGTGAGCGATGGCTCTATGGATGAAAATGTCTTGTTAATGACAGAGGACAGAAGAGAACGGCCAGACTAGTACAAGCTGACAGGACGGCAACAATAACTCAAATAAACACTTATTACAACATTGGCATGCAGAAGATCATCTCTGAATGTATAGTGTGTTAAGCCTTGAAATGGATGGGTTACAGCAGCAGAAGATTACAAACTCAGTGGCCTTTTTTTAAGTCACAGGAGGTACATAATAAAATGGTCAATGAGTGTATAAGCAAACATAAAGTAAGTTAAATTTACAAAAGAATGACAATTTAGACCCGAATCCAAAAGCCCCCTAAACTGCTTCACCATTTTACAAGATCATGGCTGATCCATTCTCCACCTCACACCATTTGCGGAGGCGTTAACGATGATCTTTCAAGAATGGATAGATTCTGGCAATGTACCAGATGACTGGAAAATTGCAAATGTTACTCCACTATTTAAGAAGAGTGGGAGGCAGCAGAAAGGAAACTATAGACCTGTTAGCCTGATATCAGTGGTTGGGAAGTTGTTGGAATCGATTGTTAGGGATGAGATGACGGCGTACCTGAAGGCACAGGACAAGATAGGCCAAAGCCAGCATGGTTTCCTGAAAGGAAGATCCTGCCTGACAAACCTACTGCAACTCTTTGAGGAAATTACAAGCAGGGTAGACAAAGTAGATGTAGTAGACACGGTGTACTTGGATTTTCAGAAGGCCTTTGACAAGGTGCCGCACATGAGGCTGCTTAGCAAGATAAGAGCCCATGGACTTACAGGGAAGTTTCTAGTGTGGGTGGAGCATTGGCTGGTCAGCAGAAAACAGACAGTGGGAATAAAGGGATCTTATTCTGGCTGGCTGCTGGTTACCAGTGGAGTTCCACAGGGATCAGTGTTGGGGCCGTTACTTTTTACGATGTATACAAAGAATTTGGACTGCAGTATTAAGGGATTTGTGGCTAAATTTGCTGATGATATAAAGATAGATGGAGGAGCGGGTAGAAAACAGAAGAAACGAAGAGCCTGCAGAAAGACTGAGATAGTTCAGGGGAATGGGCAAAGTGGCAAATGAAATACAATGTTGGAAAGTGTATGGTCATGCACTTTGGTGGAAGAAAGAAATGGGCAGACTATTATTTAGATGGGGAGAGAATTCAAAATGCAGAGATGCAGAGAGTCTTGGGTGTCCTTGTGCAAAATACCCTAAAGGTTAACCTGCAGGATGAGTTGGTTGTGAAGAAGTCGAATGCAATGTTAGCATTCACTTCTAGAGGTATAGAATATAAGAGCAGGGATGTGATGTTGAGGCTCTGTATGGCACTCGTGAGACCACATTTGGAGTATTGTGTGCAGTTCTGGGCTCCTTATTTTAGAAAGGATATTCTGACATTGGAGAGGGTACAGAGAAGATTCATGAGAATGATTCCAGGAATGAAAGGGTTACCATATGAGGAATGTCTGGCAGGTCTTGGGCTGTATTCAATGGAGTTCAGGAGAATGAGGGGGATCTCATAGAAACATTCCAAATGTTAAAGGGCCTGAACAGATTAGATATGGCAAAGTTATTTCCCATGGTAGGAGATTCTACGACAAGAGGGCACAAGTTAAGGATTGAAGGATGTCCATTTAGAACTAAGATGCGGAGAAATTACTTTAGTCAGAATGTGGTAAATCTGTGGAATTTGTTGCCACGAATGGCTGTGGAGACCAAGTCATTTGGTGTATTGAAGGCAGAGATAGATAGGTTCTTGATTAGCCAGGGCATCAGAGGGTATGGGGAGAAAGCAGGGGAGTGGGGGTGACTGGATGAAGTGGATCAGCCCATGATTGAATGGCGGAGCAGACTCAATGGGCCGAATGGCCTACTTCTGCTCCTGAATCTTAATCCTGTAATCCAAATGCTTGTCATGCTCTACCAACCTTAGTGTAATGCTCTAGGAAAGGTTTCACTGCTGATGTAATGGTTTCTCCATTGCAGCTGTGTGTTTGGGTTAGGACTAGAGATAACGGGGGCTTTGGAATGTGCAGCGTCGAATGAGGGGAGCGGTTTTCTTTCTTGTGTGTCCGAGAGCGTGGGATTCACAGGCTTTTGTTTGGCAGAAGATGGAGAGAGAAGAGGCCGGAACGGAAAGGTCACAGACAGCAGGATTGAATGGACGTGGAATGGGGTCAGGAGTCAATGACGCCTGGGGGGAAATTGATGGAAAACGAACAGATGGGAAAGTCATGAGCTCCAACCTGTGCATTAGGCTGTTTCATTAAAATGGGGCCTTTTCTTTTTGTTTTCTTCACTAACCCTCTAGTCAAATTAAAAATTATAAAGCTGAATTGTTTAATTGCATCTGGTGTACTGTTTGCTATTTCATGGTACTGATTTGTAACAGGGGAAGACATCACACAGCATCCACACAAATGAGATTTCACGTTTGGTGGGCTGGAGAGTGTCTTTCCCTAGACCAACGCAGCCCACCGAATCTGGGGGTTACATTAGTTCAATGCAAACATCTTTATTCAGTCGACCCAGCCTTTTGTATATAGTTGAAAGCCAACTAAATAGGAAGATGGAAATCTCATCTCAGGGACAGATCAGAAAAAGAAGGATGTCTCAGATGTGCTCAGTTTAAGAAAAGATCTGAAAAGGCACCTCACGTTCCTCCTGGTAGTCTACAACCCAATGGCATGAACATTGAGTTCTATTTCAGATAAAACTGCTCCCCCTCTGTCCCTTTTCTCTCTCTTCCCAATTTACATAGTTATTTATACACCTACCACAGCACCCATAACACTGTTTCTTTCTCCTCCTCCACCAGCTCCAACTACCCACGACTGATAAACTCCTTCTACTGAGTCCCACCACCCAATGTTTCCATTTGTCCTCCCAACTTCTCACACTTACTTCCATGCCTCAACTTCCTTTCCTGTCAGACTCCATCTTCTGCAGCCCTTTGTCACCTCCACCAGTCAGCTTCCAGCCTCCATTGCTACTTCTATTCTCCCCTCCCCCATCTGCCTGTCACCTTCCCACATATGGATCCACCTATCTTCTACCAATCTTCCTCCGACCCTTCCCCTGACCTTTTTATTCTGACTATCTTCCCCTCATTCTTGCAGTCCAGATGAAGGGCCTCATCCTGAACCGGCAGTTGTCCATTTCCCTCCAGAGAGGAGGAAGAGGATTAGTAGGAACTTGAGTGGCAATTGTTCTTTTACATAAAGGGTGTTATCTATTGGAGTTAGCTGTTAAAGCAGGTACAATAAAACCTTTGAAAGACACGTACGTGGATTGGAAAGGTTTAGAAGGTTATGGGACAAACACTGGCAAATGGGACTGGCTTGAATAGGTCATTTTGGCCGGGTAGGCTGTTGGGTTGAAGGGCCCAAAGCTGTATGAAATGCTGTGGGATGACTACTGTCCAATAGTTTGTATTTTTTGCAGGCAGTTTATTGACAGGAGGAGACTCCAAGCTGGGGCTGATTTTGATTAAAATGAGAAATAGTTTGAGAGCCAGTTACTGCCAAGAGTAAAATGCAAACAGCATGTGTTAGAGTGCTCAATGATTTTGTATTACTTCCCACACTCATTCAAGCTGCACTGGAGAAATGAATTTGTGAAGTTGTTTTCCTGAATCCTAAGTTGTGAGTTCTCAATCCTTACACAGACCGAGCTTGGATTCCAGACTCTTATCTCTCTCTACCCGTCCAACTGGTTGACGGACAGTTATAAATAAGCCAAAAAAACCTTCATGTTAGCCTAGTCGTAGTTGTAAAAGAGGATTAATAATCAAGCTGTGGACTAGTTCCTTTGATAATGTTTGCGTGATATACAGACCAAACTGATTTTTAACAGCATTCCACGAATGAGGCTGAGAGATTGGATCTCAGCAAGGATTGAGAGTTTAATTATCAGATTAATATTGACAAGTACATGAAGGGACAAAACGCTTCTTCTTCTTGATTGCTTGCCAGTGACAATGCATCAGGCACACAGATCAATAAACGTCAGGCACTGCTCACGCTACTTAATGAACCTCTCTCACTTTCCTTCACTTGAGAGAGGGTCTTTGGATCTGTCCGTGTACAAAGCCAGCAACACCAAAGAGAGGACTTTGAGGAATGATCATGATATGAATGAGGGATATAAGCAGCAGGACCTCATTGATCTTATAGCATACGAGCAGGAGAATTGAAACTCTTAAATAGCTATCATCTTCACATATTCTCCCCAAAGGTACAATTATAGCATGGATGATAGGATAAAGCAGGAAATCTGATTCACTATGCACTGATTTTTATTGTCATTGATAACGATCAAATTTCAGCTAATTTTAACGATATTGCTGTGAAAGTGATCAACTGCTTCACGAATACCAACACTAAAAGCACTCATATAAAATTATCCATGTTTCACTTCGCCTTATACATTTGGTTTAACATCGAAAGGTTATTGGCTAATTTTCTTTCAAAACAAACTACTGGAGTTCTACTATAGTCATTCCTCTGGTGACTTCTGGAAAAATCACTGTGCTATCTGAACAGCAGCTCTTTTTAAAAAAAAACAGTTGGCATCAGAGAAGGTGTTAATTATTTTTCTAGACATCACAATTCCAAGCAGGCTGCCAAAAGGTGACACAAGCGTTCTCTGGCTAAAATCTGATTGCTTTAAGACCTTTGCCATTGGCTAGATTTTTATGACCTGTTCCTTGCGTGGGTTCCCCCCCCCCTATCCTTTATATTGTTTTTAATAGATTTTTGGCTCTCTCCCCATTTCCTAATTCTTAATCAACATTCCCCATCTATTATTTCATATTTCCCATCCATTACTTCACACGTCTGCTTAAGAATCACTTCAAAGGCAAACTCCCGATAAACACGCCAGAAACATTGCACCCACATTTACAATTAATCCCTCTCGTGCTTAAGCGTAAATTTTAAAAGAGGTCTCTATAGAGTTACCCAGAATCCTCTGTCATCGGATTAAGCCAAGATTTTGAAATACATCTGTGTGTTTTCTTAAAAAAGAGTGGTTGCAGCTTCTCTGTTGCAATGATAAAACTTCCAAAGAGCAAAATTCAATACAATGAAAGAGTGGGCAGTGTTCTAAAGCTCTGGTCAGTCCCAACAACTGCAAGCACTTAGATTTGCAATTGGGACCTTAGAGCTACAAGGACACTTTCTCAGCCTTGGAAGAGTGCAGCTTCCTTGCAGGTGATTGCCCTCCTATTCCTGGGGGCAGGAAGCATGCTCCCAGGTTTATTGAGTCATTGAGAGCTTGGTGGACCACATCACTTGTAAGAGGATGTTCAACAGAACTACAGAAATGGAATGCATTCCATGTGCTATTTTTCTGTTTATTGAGTTACTTTCTATGATGTTGCTGGTTGACTGCGTGTGAAATTCAAGTCAAAATTGCGTGGCAAATTGCAATCAGAATGAGATGGCTCACAACCAGGCAGTCTAGACAGCAAATCTTTGCGAGGGTAACCATGCCAAACACCAGTTCACATTAATCTATTTTCTCCACGTTCTCACCAACATCTCCAAGATTCTGTCACTCACTATAACATTAGGGGGAGGAGGGGGAACAATTTACCATCCTCCTATCTTTGGGATAGTGAAGAAAACAGAAAATTCAGGGGAAATTTGTGCAACCTCAAGGAGAAGGTGCCGACGGGTCAGGATTCAATCTTGGTCTCTGGAGCTCTTAATGATTACCAATTTTGGATCTTGCACAACTATTGTCATCATTGAGGGCAAGTTACTCACACCGCACATTAACAGTACTAGTGAAAGAGAAAATCTCACCCAAAAATGAACAGAGAAATTTAGTGACCAATGCTCAAACACACAAAATGTCTGCCTCAGTGTGTCTCTCAATGAAAATGTGACATTGATGCTTTTTTGGTAATGTGCTGATGAATTTGTCAGCCCACTAAGGTTTCCTTAGATTAAAGAAACTTTCCTGAAGAACTTTAAATACAGATATGGTCCTTTTCAAGTGTAACCTCTGTGAAGTGTGTCCACACAGTTGATTTCTCCCTTCAAGCTTTTTGAACCATTTCATTATGATTGCGATTTGCCGCGCAATTTATGAATTGAATTACACAGTCAGTCAACCAGCAAAATCACAAAAGGTAACTCAATAATCAGAAAAGTAAGGGAGCCAAGGCATACATCCCATTCTTGTGCCTTATTCATTATACAGAACCTCCTCAAGAACAAGCAATCCTATAGTGCAAAAACAAGAAATTCTTCAAATGAGACTGTGAGACTATAAAATGTAGAGGCAGAATTAGGCCACTCAGCCCCAAGTCTACTCTGCCATTCCATCATGGCTGATTTATTATCCTTCTCAGTCCTATCCTCCTGCTTTCTCTCCATAAGCTTTGATGTCCTTAATAATCAAGAACCTATCAACCTCCACTTTAAATATACCTAATGACTTGGCCTCCACAGCTGTCTGTAACAATGAATTCCACAGATTCTCTGCCCTTTGGTTAAAGCAATTTCTCATCATTTCTGTTTAAAAGGATGTCCTTCTGTACAATTGCACTACATGCTGGAAATCTAGTGTGATACGCACAGAATCTGGACGAGCTCATCAGGTCAGGTAGCTTCCATGGAGTGGAACAAACAGTCAAAGCTTTGGGCTGTGACTCTTCATCAGGATTGGAAAGAAGCCAGAAGAAGGAGGTGGGGCAGGGGTAGGACAACAAGCTGGCAGCTGATGGCTGAAGCAATGTGAGAGGAAAGGTGGGTGGGTGAAGTGAGAAGCTGAAAGGTGATAGGTAGAACAGGTAAAGGGCTGAAGAAGAAGGAATCTGATTGGAGAGGGGAGTGGACAAAAGGAGAAAGCAAAGGAGGAGGGTCACCTGAAGGAAATGTTAAGCAGTTGTCAAAAAGAGAAGGGGTAAGTGGGGAGCCATAATGGAATAGAAAGAGAGATGAAAAGGGAGGAGGGAGAAATGACCAGAAGTTAGAGAAATTGATGTTCGTGCCATCAGTTTGGAAGTTACCCAGACAGAATATGAGGTGTTGCCCCTCCAACCTGAGAGTAACCTCATTGTGGTGGCCTTAGACTGACATATCAGAATGGGAATAGGAAGTAGAATTAAAATGGGTGGTCACCAGGATATCCTGCACATTGTGGATGGAGCAAAAGTACTTGTAAAAGTGGCCTCCAATCTATGCCAGGTCTCAATGATGTAGAGGAGGAGGCAATGGGAGCACCGTACACAGTTAACCACCCCAACAGTCTTGCAGGTCATGTGCAACCTGAATACTAGTGTGGGTCGATGTGAAGGGGCAGGTGTAGCACTTGTCCCACTTTCAGAGGTAAGTGGCAAGAGGGAGGTCAGTGAGGAAGGATGATTGGACAATCCCACTTCGTCCTGGGGGGTGTTCACGTGGACTGTGCTCTGGGTCTTCATTGACAGTGGGTGCTGGACTGAGGCTTGAAACTTAGTTTGGCATATTTCTGCAAAGGATTCTTCTTCGACCACCCCATCTTCCAGCAAAAGGAAGTGGGAGGACATGGCTGTCATCCACTCACATCAGCTCTTCCCACTCCACCACATCTCTGACTTGCTGCCCGAGTCCCTGGAGTCACAGATGCCAGGCATCGCTCCCGTGGATCCACACTGGCTGCTCAGTGTTTACTTGGATGCCAGTGGTCCGAGGCGGACATTGCTCTCAGATCGACACAAGCAGTTTTCGCTTTAGAACTTGCTTGTCAGCATTTCAGAAGTTAACTTTGTTGCCCGGTAACCATTGATCCATATTGCAGAAGGCAACATTTAGAAGCATTGAAATGAAGAATTCACCCACCTTCAATGTCTCTAAGTCCAGCTCTTCATTCATCAAACTCCCATCATTATTTGTGTATCCTTTCATTGCTATCTATTTATCGTATTGGTCCCCAGCGCTACAAACCTCACCGACTTACGGTGGTACAGAGCAGAAGTAGGCCCATCACATATGCTGTCCCGTTTGCTCAGCAAAACTACTTCCAGTTGCCCACATTAAGACCTTATCCTTCTCTGCCTTATCTTTCTATTCATGTGTCTGTCTAAATGTTTCTAAAATCCAGTAATTGTACCTGATCCCACCACTTCCTCCACAGCTCGTTCTAGATACTTGTGTAAAAAAAACTTACCTCTGAGCTCTGAGCTTTCTGAATTTCAGGATCTTGCCCATCCTACATTCTCATTGGTATCTGTGTCCTTGAATATATTATCAGTTGTTTATACCTGATGTCTAAAACTCCTTCTAAAGGAGTCCCTCGCTTTGCCTCTCTACTCTAGCAACTTCTTTAAAAACTGTTTCTTTGACCAAATTTAATGCCTCTTTAACTCATCCTTTATTTTGATTGTTAACATTCCAGTGTTAACTGTACTGCATAAATTCACTTCAATGTAATATTGAGTATGGCCAGCCATAGATTGTGGCCATCACATTGACCACATGATCTTCATTGTGTATTGAAATATAATCAAGTAGATTTTTAATTTCCTTTTTTTAACATTCTTGAATGGAATCAACATTTGGCTCATTTAACCCCATCTTTTTTTTCCCTCACTTTGAACCTTTAATCTCAACCAAGAGAACATGACCAAATTGAATTCAAAACCAGAGGTTGCACTAACTTGTGCTGTTTTCTCTGGAGCATCACTGGCTGAGGAGAGAGAAGCGTAGAAAGGGTAGACAGTCAGAATGCTTCTCCCATGGTGGAAATATCAACTACTAGAGGATATCCATTTTATGTGAAAGGGGAAAATTTTAAACTAGATCAGGATGGCATTTTTTTACACAAGGAGGAGTGGATACCTGAAATGGGGTGCCAAGGGTAATGATGAAAGCAGATACGACTGCAGTGTTTAAGAGCTTTTAAATACTCATGAGTATATAGGGTGGTGAGATATGGCTCATGGCAAGCAGAAAAGATTTAGTTTAATTTCGTCTCATATCGGTTAAAGGACCTGCTCCTGTATTCTGTGTTCTATGTTTAACAACAACCCAATTTCAACACAGGCCAGTATCAATCATTATTCCCCCAGTATTTTTCTTAATCTTTCTTGCCTCAAGTGCACCACCAGTAGCTCTGGCTGCCTACCAAAAAGTGTTTGAAGAAGAAAACCTCAATGTTCATGGTCTACTAGAAAGCAATGATCTCCATCCTGCTGCATGCTTCTGGGACAGAGACTACCCACAGCTAACACTTCAAGGCATTGGAGAGATACCGCCAATGCTGCCTCCCTACAGTCTTTCAAGTTCACTAGCAGTGCAAATTAACCAACATCAGCATCCTCCTCAGAACCTACATTACGTTCAGTCAACTCCACGTCACCCAAAACCAGATTCCCAAAATAGAAGCTATACTCTGAGCCCCAATCCATCAATATGTTGTCAAATAGGCATCAGAAACAATTTCAGGATCTTCTCACGATCTCTCAGAAAAAAAATGTAGCTACCTCCCCTATTCATTCCTCCAATCATGCAGATAGAAGGTGCAGGATCATAATTCCACGGGTTGAGTTGACACAAAATCCAACATAAATGGCAGAAAAGAGCACTGCCCCCTCTAAACTGTGTGAGGACATGGCCGCAGAGTAACTGAAATGCTCCTACGCACATAGGCTTTGTTGACACACAGCTGAGATGGTTTATAATGTTAATATAGTTTTGAAATTATGCTAATATAACTTTGAAATCTATGTTAATATAATTGTGAAATTAATTATGTGCCAATAAATATAATCCATGAATTTTCTAGATAATATACATATCACAAACTTAACTTTAAAACATTTTAGAACTTCAACATATTTGCCTACATTGTCAGTGTTTTAAGTTACAACATTGAGAAATGAGAATGTTGTACAATTGACAAAAATACTCAGTTATGTGGAAGGAGATCAGTGGGGAAGGACGAATGGACTAGGGAGTCATGTAGGGAGAAATCCCTGCGAAAAGTGAGAAGTTGAGGGTAGGGAAAGATTAGCTTGGTGGTGGGATCCCATTGGAGATGGCCGGAGTTATGGAGAATTACATGCTGGATGAGGAGGCTAGGGGGGTGGTAGGTTTGGACAAGAGGAACCCTATCCCTGCTGTGGTGGTGGGAGGATGGAGTGAGGGCATGCATGCGTGCACCAGGAGGGAGATCATTGGGGAGGAACAAGAGGACAAGTGTCACAAATGCCACTATACTGCCTCCCTCATTACCATTCAGGGCCCCAAACACTTCACCAGTGAGTTTGTTGGGGTCATCTACTCTACCTGGTGCTCCCAGTGTGGATTCCTGTATATCGGTGAGACTCGACATATATTGGGACACCAAGCACTTCCACTCTGTCCACAAGAAAAGTGTATCTCCCGGTAGCCACCCATTTCAATTCTACTTCCTATTCTGTCAGTCCATGGTCTCCTCTACTGTTGTGATGAGGCCACACTCAGGTTGGAGGATCAACACCTTATATTCCATTTGGGTAGCCTCCAATGTGATGGCATGAACATCAATTTCTCAAACTTCTGGTAACTGCCCACTGCCACCTCCTTCACCATTCCCCATTCCTGTTTCTCTCTCTCACCTTATCTCCTCACCCTCCGATGCTCCTCCTCCTTCCCTTTCTTTCATGATCTTCTACCCTCTCCTATCAGATTTCCCTTCCTCCGGTCCTTTATCTCTTTCACCAATCTACTGCCCAGCTCTTTACTTCACGCCTCCCCCTCTCCCAATTTCACCTATCACCTGCCATCTTATACATCTTCCTCCCTTTCCTCCACCTTCTTACTCTGATCTCTCATCTTTTTTTCCCGGTCTCAGCCCAAAATGTCGACTGTTTACTCTTTTCCATTGATGCTGCCTGGCCTGCGGAGTTCCTCCAGCATTTTGTATTTGTTGCACAAAATACATACACATATAGAGGGTTTTGGATCTATAATCTACTGTACATGCATACAATAAATGAAATTTGATACTGAACGTCTATCTTCTTCAAAAAAGTTTGAAAGAGGAACAGAACTTTCTCTTCCAAACCCCATGAATGGCAGATCAAATGAAACCTTCTAGACTGAGAATGATTTTTAGGCAGTAAAGTATCAAACAAAATTACAGTGGGAAGGTCTGCAAGTACTGTTTAGGTACAGTTCTGTTGTGACCTAATTGGTAGCAGAGTGGGCTTGACGAGCTGAATAGAGTAGTGCTATTCCTAAATTCGAACTATTTAGAATCAACACTAAAAATGAGAAGCAAATTCAGATGAGCAACCAACAAAACCAACAGAACTTTATAAAGGGGGATCAAAGCAGCAGAGAGTGGCCAGTTCATGAACAAGCAAGAGATGTTTAAACAGCTCACAAACCCACAAGGGTTATCCAGAGTTAGTCTTCTTGGAAAAGATTGGGAAGGAGGGAACTGAAAAGCAACCTCTGAAGCTGTAGTTTGCAAAGAGCAGTGAAAAGTTAACATGAAATATTATTTTAAACTGCACGAGTCCTCAAGGGGACAGGTTCAAACTAGGACAAATTTGAGCAGAAGTTTGCTTCTCAGGGTGATCAACATCTGGAATAAACATTACCAGTGAGCTGTGTACACAATAACCTTGGAATCACAGTTGGATACTCTAATGGGGTGAAGTTAGGTTCTCTCTGGAAGAGTGAATCAAGATGGATCAAATAACCTTTGCCATCCACAGCTATCTTAAGATCTTTGGGTTTATGCATTTCAATTAATAATAAATTAGTTATGCAGTGTAGGCTTGTCGTGAGAACAAGGCTATGACCACATAAACACATTTCACATGGAATATTTAAGACCAGACAGTAATTTTTCTTTGCCCCATCAAAAGGAGCACGGTTCGAATCCAGGAAGTGGGTCACTGTATCAGCCAATGACTTGATCCTTACCATTCTGTGAGTTCCTACAGTATATCATCACAGCCCTTGTTCTAAAACTATTAAATACCGGAACAAACTGAAAGGCCTTTTGTGCGATAGCTCATCATGTTGACAAGACTGAATAAATTAGCATCTCCTGATCAAACACCGTCAATATTTCTCCAAGAGAAAAAGTAACAGAAATAAAGCTTGAGTCTGTAAACTTCTCCGGGTGAAATCATTTGTTGTCCAGCCTGTCCGCTGTTTAGTGAGCTTTGCAACATTACTGGATCAAATCCCCCAGCTAATCGACAAAAAAAAAATCATTTTAGGTGAATTTTGTTTTTACACTAAGGTCAATATTTTCATACTAAAACCCAAAGCAACTTAAGGACTTTTGGATCCGATTTTGCATTACACAGAGCTGTTTATAGCAACGGAGGTCAAAAGCTCACGGTGCAAGAAAAACACATCCATGAAGTGTAAGTAAGGTCATGATTCCAAATCAGTGGTCACAGGCAAACGTTCACCACTTCCTCACTGGTGTCAGCAGAGAGGCCACCGGTAACAATGGAATGTGCTGGTTCCTATAGGAATACTGGGGCAACAACAGGGAATCTCAGCTTTGTGTCCGATGTGTTGTTCATCCAACATAGTTTATCATTATTCCATATTTAAAACTTCTTCTGCTCTTAGCATCGACTAACATCAGAAGCATATATTTGGCATCCGCGTTCTGATTTCATGGTGACTGCAATCCTGGTATTTCTTTGGCAACGGCAGTGAAAGCTCCCTTTTTTTGTTTTCTTATTGAAATTCAGGATGTGACATTTTCCAAGATGCTGACTATCAGAAAAAAAGACCACCACCAAATAGAACCCCTCCTCAAAGCCACAACATTGTAAGGATTTACTCACTATTTAAACATTTAGAGTGATCATTTGTGGGAATAGCAGGGATATGTTTACCTAAGGTCAAGTTGGGTAAGCCTGCTTACACAGCAGTCTCTAAATTAAACTTTCAATTAGATTTTCAGGAAATTCTGCAAGCTTAATATTAATGTACTTTACAGATATACAGGTACCCCACTCTAGTATGAAATATTTATGTTTACGCTACTTGCTGTGCCTGTAGTATGTCACTGCAGTCTCTAATGATCCCATCTCTGCTTTTTTTTCTGGGTCATTCCTTCATGCCTTGAAGGAATTCAGGTCAACATTCTTATGCAAACAAGTACAAGGGTTCCTCCTATTGAGACATTTTTGTTGCATCCAGTTAGAATTCTTGTTGTTGCCCTTTTGCAATTCACAGTGTTTTTCCTTTGTCATTGAGCATGCTGGCTCATTTTAAAATACATGTCTGAAATAAATTTATAATAGTCGAAAGGGAAAAATCACAAATATTGGGGTCTTTGAATTTATAATCTACATGTTTATAACAAAGGAAATTTGGTACAAACTTTTTTTCCCCAGCAATCCCCAATTTTTCACTCTCATTTTAACCTCATTTCGGCACAGTTTTTTAAAGAATACTTCACTGCTTTCATTTAGATTAATGAAATGTTTATATTAAACAGAACAAAGAATATATTTTGACAAATCACTTTGCTTTTATGGAGTGTAATTTGAAATCAAGACCCATGCCTATGATATTATATAACCATACAATAACTGATTTCCAAAGGCACTGGAAGGGCCGTTGAGGGAATGATTTTGGTCTGGCATTGGAGGATTGTTTGCATTCACTATTACTTGCTTCCAGACTATTAACCACTCTATGGTGACTAGACTGGAACTGATAGTGGGCTGAAGTGGTGCTTCAATAATTCATCTGCCTAAGTGTATTAAACCAGACCTAACTGAACATCGTCTATTGGAGACTACGCTCATTTTCCCCGTCATTGTGTTGCCTCCTACAACCAATGATCTCACTTTAAGGTCTCTTTATCTCATTATCTCATGTTCTTGTTATTTATTGCTATTTAATATATATTTGCATTTGCACAATTTGTTGTCTTCTACACTCTGGTCGATCTTTCATTGATCCTGTTACAGTGACTATTCTATAGATTTGCTGAGTATGCCCACAGGAAAATGAATCTCGGGGTTGTATATGTTGGCATATATGTACGTTGATAATAAAATCTACTTTGATCTTTGAACTTTTGGAGAGAGGTTTGTTATTGTCATATAATCACACAGCACAGAAGCAGGGATTTACGCTCATCGAACCTAAAAAGACATCAAGCACCCATCCACACTAATCCCAGACAGTCTCACCACAAACACTGGGGTGCTTTCATGAGAAGGACACTAGTGGTTCAAGAGGGAGGCTCACCAATTTATTGAAGCCATTTAGAGATCAACAATAAATGCTGGTTTTGCAAGCAATGCTCCTATCTCAAGAAGTGTATAAGATTTTTGAAAGTTTTGTTGCAGGACTCTTATTGAATCTCTGCTAGCTGTGAGGGCAATTCGATCATCCCACTCCCTCATTACCTCCCCAAAGCCCTGCAAGTTACTTTCTCTCATTTGAAAGCCTGAATGTTTGCACCACACTTACAAACATCAATTTCCAGATTATACTACAATCATAAAAAAGTTCATTCCCATATCCTTCCTTTTCCATTTGAGCAAATTAGTAAAGCTGGAACCATCATCCCTCAAGTACACACTGTTTGAAAGATAAACAGCAGCTACCTCTCTTTGCTTTACTTAAACCCAGTCATGATCTCCAGACCTCAATATATCTCCTCTCAACCTTCTTTGCTGTACATAAAGCAACCCTATCTCTTCCAATTGAACCTTATGGGTGAAATCTCACATTCCTGGAACCTTTCTACTCTTTCTTTTCATGCAAGAACCATTTCAGTTACTCTCCTTTGCAACATCAGGGTTAAAGCTCTTCCTAAAGTGTGGTGCTTAGAATTGGGTAAATGCTTCAAGCTGAGACCTAGCCAGTATTTACAAAAACCAAGCTAAAATTCATTGCTTTTGTATTGTATGTCTTTACTTAAAATGCCAAGAATCCCATATGTTTTTTTAAACGATCTTCTCAACTTTTTCTGCCACTTTGGAAGATTTGAGAACATACATTCCTAGCTCTCAGTTCCTCCACCCACTCCACAAGTTTTCTTTTTAATTTATATTGTTTTCATTCATACTCCCCACCAAAATCAATCACTTTGCACATCCCCACATCTGTCAGATCGCGACCTCTTTATACCCTGTCAGAACTCAAGTCCGACATAAAATTTGAAATTATGCTTCAGTTTAACAAGGCCAAGTTATTGCAACAACCCAAAAAGGCAATGGAGTTGACATAACTTGATCAGAATTGAAGTAACTTCCTCAAGAATATAAACAGAAAGTTTGTCACTACTCTATATCTCTTAGCTAGTTGAGTATCCTCACAGCAACCATCCCCCTAATAGCATAGGTTTCAAAGCTGCTTTTGTTTCTTTAATGAGGCACTTTATTAAAGACATTTTGAAAGACCACATATACACTCCTTCTAGAACGTAAACTTCATCAACTTTCTCCAGTACTTCATCAAAGCCGATCAAGCTTATTCAAAGTTTTAACATATCTGTTTACATTTATTAACCTATAATTTTCCATCTATTTATTAATTTTGCTCTAGATTAATGACTGTTTGCAATATGAACACGAGTTATGGGTGGGTGACGTTTCTTGGACAACATCTAGAAGTGAAAGTCAGTACATAGGTTCAATAGAAATGTTCAAAATTTGAATGAGATGAGATAGGATGAGAAGTTTATTAATAAAGTTTCTTCACCAAAGTGATTCCTGGAGCCATGAGTTTGAGATGTGAACTATGCTGGGGTTTTAGGCTCTTGGGTTTAAAGGAGTGAGAGGTGATCTCCGGCACAGCAGGAATGCCAGTGAGCCTACAGTTTGAAATTCATGCCTGACATACAACACATCAAAGGGAAAACTAATGCTGTGGCTTATTGCCTCTTACTGCCCGCCACCGATGCCATACACATTGGGGTTGACTAGGCTGGCATGGCAGTTGGCCAAGCTACCAACCCAGAGGTCCAGGTTTACTGGACAGCAGTCACGGGCCTGTGGCTGGCTGACATCAAGTTTGGGGATGCAACAGTTTCTCTCCTGTGTGATGTCTCAATCGGTCACCCTTGCCTGCAAATTGGAGGCATAGGGTTTTTAACTCCATTGATGGCCCCTTGCATCCAGTCAGGAATGCTTCACAGAAAATGGTTGCTTTAAAGTTCATGCAGTGTGATCTTAGGAAGGATGTGGCTTGGGCATTCTTTAGCACCTGGGTTGCTCAGTTTGGCACCCCATCTGATATTTCTTCCGACTGATATTTCCCCAGTTCATGTCAGACATCTGACCTGCAGTGGCCCAGAACCTCGATGTTAAATTGCATCACACCAGGACATATCACCCATAGTCCAAAGGCCTGTGCAAGCAGATTCACTGTTCCTTAAAGGCTGCTCTGAGGATCTCCTTGATTGACAAGCATTGGCACAATTGTTTCCTGTCTGTCAGGCTGGGGCTCAGAACGGCTCCAAAAGAGGACCTGCAGTCCCTCACAGCTGAGGTGGTGTACGGGCAGCCATGACAGGTGCCGGCTGATTTCATTCGTAATGCCATGACCACCTGGTTGAGGTCTCAGTGGCATTCCTCCCTCTTCAGTAAACTCAGTTCTTTTACACCTGTTCACACCACCCATCATGGTGTTCAGCAATCCTGAGATCCAGTTGACCTACGTTTTACCTCGTTCGTTTTTGCCCGCCATGAAGTCAACACTGCTTCAAGCACCCTTCCAATGGCCTGTTCCACATTTTTCTTTTATTGTAGATAGGAAGGGTAAGCCTGAATGTGCTTCTCTAGATTGCCTTGGACCAGACAACCAAGACCTGGATGCATCCCCTACCATGCCTCCTACATCACAACACGGCCATGTGTATGTCAGCACACCCCTGGGCGAGCCAGAGGCACCTGCTATTACTCAGCACACAGGGCCTGAGTTGGCCGGCCCATACGAGCTCTGGACAGACTCACAATGTGGTTTTGGTGAACTCTGGGGGTGGGTGGGGGGCACGTGGGGTGCTGCTGTGTCGGGAGTGCAGTGGATGATAGATGGCACATATTGTTCATACTGGAAACTATTCTGCATAATTCACAAGCACCGGCATTGAGTTGTTTTGCTCACTTTCAGAGATGGTGTCCGATGTAATGATAGCAGTGTAAGGCGGCTGCTTTTGGTTTGTTCTTAATGGAGGTAAAGGGCTGCGGCTTTTGTTAAGCACATAAAACAACTCTAGCATGCTTTGTTCACAAAATCCCACACTAGGCCATCTCCTTTCACAGGCAGTCCCTCAAGATGAAGGACGCCTTGCTTCCAGTCCAGTACTGAGAGTTCTGAGGTGGTGGATGAGACCAACGTGGGAACTACCACCAATGGGCAGGTACAGATCTGTGGGTAAATCCCACCAGCCTGTGTTAATAATCATACTGAGTCCACCTCAGCAAAAGCATGATGTTCAGTGTGCTGGAGCAGTTCTTTCCTTTATTTCTTGCTATTTGCTTAGAGATAAAGTGCAGGCCCTTTCAGCCCAGCGAGATGCACCATCCATTAACCTACACATCTAATCACAGGAAAATTCACAATCACCAATTCACCTACTAACCGGTATGGAGGCAACTCCAGCACCCAGAGGAAACCCAAGCAATTCACAGGGGGAATGCACAAACTGCTTACAGACAGCCTGGAACTGAATTCCAAAGCTGTAAGTGTCATGCTAACCAGTACACTACTGTGATGCCCTAAAGTAAGATTCAAAGATTCAACGTACATGTATTATCAAAGAATGTATAATTTATACAACCTTCAGGCTTGCTTGCTTACAGGCAGTCGTAAAGCAAGGAATCCGAAAGAACCTATGTGGTGGCATCCGTCGGTCTTGAGAGACCATGGATCTGCGCCTGGAATTTCCAGGGCGCAGGCCTGGGCAGGGTTTTATGGGAGACCGACAGTTGCCCAAGCTGCAGGCCTTCCCCTCTCCACGCCACCGATGTTGTCCAAGGGAAGGGCACTAGGACCCATGCAGCTTGGCACCGGTAACATCACAGAGCAATGTGTTGTTAAGTGCCTTGCTCAAGGACACAAACACGCTGCCTCAGTTGAGGCTCAAACCAGTGACCTTCAGGTTACCAGTCTGATGCCTTGCCCACTAGGCCACGCGCCAACACCTACAAGAAAGAAAGAACCTAATTAAAAGATATAAAGACCAACCCCCAATACGCACAGAGAAAGAAAAAAAAAACAAATCATGCAAAGAATGGAAGAGATCAACAGCAACAGCTACAACAGCTTTCCAAATCAAACTGAGTCCTTAGGTCCAGATCTCCAAAGCATCCTGAAATAGCCTTGGTATTCGATAGTAAATCTGGATTGGGTGTGAGACACGGTCCAGTTACCAACTGATACACTTGTTCAGAACACAGAACATAGAACAGTACAGCACTGCTGAGGACCTTTGGCCTATGATGTAATGCTGATCTTTTTAACCCACTCTAAATCAATCTAACCCTTTCCTCCCACATAGCCCTCCATTTTTCTTTCATCCATATGCCTATCGAAGAGTCCCTTAAATGTCTCAATATATCTGCCTTTACCAGCACCCCAGCAGAACAAACCCCTTACAGGCAGCAGTGGGAATTGAACCTGATCCAGTGAATTAAACCAGTGATCGCTGGTGCTGTTAAGTGTTAATCCAACCACTACACTACTGTACCATCCAAACTAAATATCCGATCCCTACCTACTACTCATCCATAAATTTTAACCCACCATCACCCTTCCATCCCAACAACCCTCTCAAGTTCTGAAAGCATCCCCACCTTGGCTTGCCTGACCAGTCTAAGTGTCTGTTGCCACGTTCATCCCTTGTTGTTTATGACCCTGAAGCTCCCTTCATCTCCCCGGGGGGGCTGAAAGCTGGAGCTAAAACCTCTGTGATTCCCATCTTAATACCTTAATTTCCATGAAGTTTCCTGGCGGCATCTTCTCCAAGCCTCAGGACTTCTCCATTTTGAACACTGACAATCTATTGTCAATGATTTATCACTTTTTTTAAACCTTATCCTAGTGAGCTGTTCCCCTCACTAACAGTTAGCTATAAAAGCAGTTACAAAGTATTCTTGTGTTACCACAGCCACACTATCCACCTCATTCGAGGTTCTTGCCAAGGGCTCATTGATCATTTACCTACCATTTTCAATTATATGCTTTGAATCACATTTTAGTATGATTTTATAGAGTCATGGATTATTATTAAAAGGCAGACTATGTAGCAGTTTCTTCCCCCAAGCCATCAGACTCCTCAATACCCAGACCCTGGACTAACACCAACTTACTGCCCTCTACTGTGTCTATTGTCTTATTTATTATTTATTGTAATGCCTGCACTATTTTGTGCACTTTATGCAGTCCTGGGTAGGTCTGTAGTCTAGTGTAGTTTTTTTCTGTGCTGGTTTTACGTAGCTCAGTGTAGTTTTTGTACTGTTTCATGTAGCATCATGGTCCTGAAAAACATTGTCTCGTTTTTACTGTGTACTGTATCAGCAGTTATGGTCGAAATGACCAAAAAAAGTGACTTGACTTGACCTGACTTGACTTAAAAAAGACAGAAAGAGGCCCTTCACCCCATGTTCAATACTAACCATCAAGAACTCACTTTCACACTTCCAGTTTATTCTCCCCATGTTCCATTCAAATTCCCCGAAATTCGACCACACACTAGGAGCAATTTAAAGTGGTCATTTAACTTACTAACCCACACATCTTTCTATATGGGAGGAAACCAGAACACCCAGGGAAAACACACAGTCATGAGGAAAACACACAAATTCCACAAAGAAAACACCGGAGGTCAGGATTGGACCATGTCACTGGCGCCGTGTGGCAGCAATCCCACCAGCTGTACCACCGTGGTTGCACCTGGTGACCCATTTATCTGCTTCTCATTTCCTTTATAAGTTTCTTCCATTTTATTCAACCCCACTGTCCACAGCATAATAAACCCAATGTCTAATGTAAACCTCCTCCAATCTGCTATATGTTCCTTTAGCACAAATATTTGAAGTCTGTCCTTTCCCCACACACCCTGAAACCCCATGACATAAATATCATCACTCTATACCTGAACAATTTTGCTGGAAAGCAGATCTTTTACAATATGCCAGTGCCACTCCTGTTTCCTCCTTAAGTGAACCTGCAAAATATTTGAGAAGTTGTTGTGCAGGAGCAAGGCCATTGGTCCTGCTGCAGTCGAAGGTTCCTACCTGCTTCAAAAAGGTGACAATCATACCAGTGCTCAAGAAGAGCAGGGTGAGCTGCCTCAATGACTATCACCCAGATGTGTACACATCTACTGTAAATGCAGTACTTTGAGAGGTTGGTCACGGCTAGAATCAACTGCTGCCTGAGCAAGTACTTGGACCCGCTGAAATTTGCCTATTGCCATAATAGGCCTACTGAAGATGCAATCTCATTGGCTCTCTACTTGGCTTTCATTCACCTGGACAAAGCAATACCTACATCAGACTGCTGTTTATTGATTACAGATCAGTGTTAAACACAATCATTCCCTCAGTACTAATCCACAAGTTCCAAAACCTGAGCCTCCGTGCCTCGCTCCAGAACTGGATCCTCGACCTCCTCATTGGGAGACTATAGTCAGTGCAGATCGGAAATAACATCTCCTCCTTGCGGACAATCAACTCCTCAAGGATGCGTGCTCAGTGCACTACTCTACCCTCTCTACACATATAACTGTGTGGCTAGGCACAACCCAGACGCTATCCGAAAATTTGCCAGTGATACAACTATTGTTGGCAGAATTTCAGATGGTGACAAGGAGGTGTATATGGGTGAGATAGATCAGCTGGTTAAGTGGTGTCACCACAACAACCTTGCACTCAGCCTCAGTAAGAACAAGGAATTGAGTGTGCACGTCTAGAAGCAGAAGTTCACGGGACACACCAGAGGAACCAGCTGTGGAAAGAGTGAGCAATGTCAAGTTCCTGAGTGTCAATATCTCTGAAGGTTCATCACGTGCCCAACATGTTGATGCAGTTACATGAAAGCACAAGAGTGACTAGGTTTTATCAGGAGTTTGTGGAGACTGTGGTCCTACCTCACAAAACTATTGTCATGGCTGCACTAAGCATCAGTGCATTCCTTAGTAGGCAGTCCAGCACCTGGGATTGTGTCAATTGCCTGTTACAGATTCAACCCTTTCAGCAGTTTGAACATTTTGTTGTGGATTGTTCGCTGCTGCACTTGGCTGAATCACGGGTGCTCCACGTTAAACTAATCAGATGTTTGTCAGGTTTTATGAGGTGAAACCATCGCAGATGAAGTCCACCCTACCACTGGGCACATCTACATGAAATGCTGTTGCAGGAAAGCAGCATCCGTCATCAGGGACAACACTGCCAAGAACATGCTCCCTCCTCAATGCTGCCATCAGGAAGAAGGTGCAGGTGTCTTGGGTTCAGAAGCAGTTACTAACGCTCAACCATCAGGCTCTTGAACCATTGGGGATAACTTCACCCAACCTCATTTGCCCCCATCATTGAAATGTTCCCACAACCTATGGATTCACTTTCAAGGACTCTTCATCTCATGTTCTGAATATTTATTGTTTATTTATTTATTATTATTATTTCTTTTTGTATTTACACAGTTTGTTGTCTTTTGCACACTAGTTGAGAGCCCAAGTTGGTCAGGTCTTTCACTGATTTTGTTATGATTATTATTCTGTGGATTTACTGTGAATGCCCGCAAGACAATGAATCTCAGGGACGTATATCGTGGCATATATGTATGTTGCTAATAAATTCACTTTGAACTTTGAAATAATAATAACAATGGTAACCACTATTCAGTATACAGTAATGTTGTGAATGAGACACAGGTTCAAATGGCAACTGAGAAAATTAAATACATTTGATTAAATAAATCTGGAAAAACAAGGTAGTAAGTCATTCAACCTTGCAAGGACTGATTGCTTTTGAGGTGAAATGTCTGTAGTGTAGGTGAATGCAGCAGTGAGGGACACAACGAATTTTCTTGAACGGCAAATGGAATACGACCCAACATGAGCTATGACACCAGAGGTGACGACTTAGCCCAACAAGGCACTGAATTCAGAGGCAGTCTATGTTTTTCTTGACAGTGAGGTGGATTCATTTTTGCAAAAAGTGATTTCATTTTTGAAGTTCCATCCCAAGATATATTGAATTAATGTTTCAATATGAGATTGGATCTCAGTGGAGAAGATGAACCAGAGACCCTCATCACCCTGGAAAGGATGCAGTTTTAGATCAGGTGAACAGCTATTTCTCACTATCAACACATGCACATAAGTAACAGCCCCTCAGAACACGCTGGGTGCCCAGATGCGATGTAACTACAAGGCAGCCAGTCTCCCATGAATGCCTTCTGAACTCCAGGAGTTAAAGATGTATCTCCTGGATTCTGTTGCTTTGTGCAGCCTTGTTCACTGGACAGTAAAATACAGCATACTGGGAAAATTGGTATCTGTCCAGCAGGAGTGGGTGGGAATGGGGAATGGGAGTGAGGGTCACTGGTATGGATGGAAATTTGCATGGTGGCATCTCCAGGAATATGTCCATCCACACCTGGTAGCTCTACAGAATTACACTGAGGAATCATCGATACACAGAAATGAGCTGCATGGCATAACAATATTATGTTTCATGTACACTTACAAATAAAACCTCCATGCCAAGGAGGTTCAGAGAAATTTAGTGTCACTGTCCCTTTGAAAGGATCATTTTTGTGGTTCATGTTTACTATGTGCAAACATAAACACACACGAACACACTCACACAACTACGAGACGGTGTCATTGGGCATCGCTACAGCAATCTGCACTGAAACCACCACCACAGGCCACCACAGGGAAGGTTTTAGCAACTTCAGCAGGGGATCAAATGTAGCCGTTGTGCTTTTTCAGGAATTCAGTATTAGCCTCATATTGGTTTCACATGTTCTGGTTATTTACTGCATATTCTCTTTTAACTCACATAACTTATTAACTTGGGTGCATTGCATGGTTCAAAGGATACTGCTGAGTGCAACCCAAAGGGTAAAGATGAGCGCCCAAATCAGACAGACCCTTTCTGCCTTAAGTTGCTGAATGTGTTTATCCAATGTATGCAGTATAACAACAAAGAATTAAAGTTATGGAACCTGTTGACGAAAATGGTGTCACTGAAATTATTTATCTCATTGTACTTATGAATTATTCTCACTGAATAATTTATCGCATTGTATTGAACTTTATGATTCAAAAGGGTAGCAAAAAGCATTCCAGCCACAAAGTGACCAAGGATGGAGGGACAAAGGGGATGTCAGAGGTAAGTTTTTCACACAGAGAATGGTGGGTGCGTGGAATGCACTGCCAGCGAAGGTGGTAGAGGCGGATACAATAGGGTCTTTTAAGAGACTCTTAGATAGATACACAGAACTTAGAAAAAATAGAGGGTTATGTGGCAGGGAAATTCTAGGCATTTTCTTGAGAAGGTTACATGGGACAACACTGTGGGCCAGAGGGCCTGGAATGTGCTGTAGGTTTTCCATGTTCTATGATCTGGAGGATATTATGTATAGGGAAACCTCAGGCCACTTGCATACTTGGAAAATGTTCCTCAAACAACTTAATGCACCAAACAACTACAGCACCAGGGGTCCCAACCTACTTGACCACTGCTATCCTACCATAAGGAAATCCTACCATTCCATCCCTAGACTGTATTCTGGGAAATCTGATCACCTGGTTGTTCTTCTCCTTCCTGCATACAGGCAGAAGCTAAAGAACAAGGCTTCAGATGTAAGGACAATAAAGAGGTGGTCACGGGAGGCAGAGGAGCAGCAATAATTCTGCTTCGAGTCAGTGGACTGGGCCATGTTTAAGGACTCATCAGAGGATCTGAACAACTACACCACAGCTGTTATAGACGTCTTAAAGTCAGCTGTGAACAAGTGCATCCTCATAAAATCTTTGGCGTCTACCCCAACCAAAAGCCCTGGATGAACCAAGAGATTCACTATCTGTTGAGGGCCAGATCAGTGGCACTCAGGTTTGGCGACCAAGCAAAACACAATGAGTCCAGGTACAACCTCCAAAAAGCCACCTCACATGCCAAGTCGTAGTTCTGGACCAAACTTGGAATCGCAGAAGGAAGTTCGATATCTGTGGTAGGGTTTGACTGTTGTCACGCTCTACAGAGTAAAACAAGTGATATAGGTGACAACATGGCTTTGCTCCCAGATGAGCTCAATGCCTTTTATGCTCACTTTGACTAACAAGACATGGAGGCACCTTCTCGGACTCCCACAGCCCCCAGTGACTCTGTGACTTCAGTTTCTGAGGCCGATGTGAGAGCCTCCTTCAGAGGGTGAGCCCATGGAAAACACCTGGCCAGGCATGGCACCTGGCCGAGTCTTAAAGACCTTTGCTGATCATCTAGCTGGAGTGTTCACTGAGATCGTTAACCTCTCAATTCAGCAGGCTGAGATATTCACCTGCTTCAAGCACATTTCAATTATCGCGGTGCCTAAGAAAAACATAGTAACCTGCCTCAATGACTATCATCCGGTAGCACAAATGTCTACAGTGATGAAGTGCTTTGAGAGGTTGGTGACATTGGCGCTTCACTCAACCTTGAAACAATTGGATTTTGAATATGCATATATCAGGATGCTCTTCTTTGACTGCTGTTTGGTATTCAATACTATCATCCCCTCAAAACTAATCGATTAGCTCCAAGGCATAGGCCCCAATACCTCCTTGAGCAATTGGATCTTTGATTTCCTCACCTGCCGACCTCAGTCAGTTCAGATTGGCAACAATGTCTCCTCCACAATCTCCGTCAGCACAGGCGCACCACAAGGGTTGTGCGCTTAGCCCCCTGCTCTACTCACTTTATTCTTATGACCGAGACTAAGCCCAGCTCCAATGCCACATTTAAGTTTGCTGAATCAAAGGTGGTGACAAATCGGCATATACAAGGGAGACTGAAAATCTGGCTGAGTGGTGCCTCAACAACAGCTTCTCGCTCAGTGTCAGCAAAACCAAGGAGTCGATTATTGATTTCTGGAAGAGGAAACCTGAGGTCCATGTGCCGGTCCTCATCGGGGGATCAGAGGTGGAGAGAGTCAGCAACTTTAAATTCCTCAGTATTACCATCTCAGCGGATCTGTTCTGTGTCCAGCATGTAAGTGCCATTATAAAGAAAGTCTGCAGCTTTTCTACTTCCGTAGAAGTTTGCCAAGATTCAGCACGTCATCTACAAACGTTTGTAAAAGTTTGACAAACTTCTATAGATGTGCGGTGGAGAGTATACCGACTGGTTGCATCACAGCCTGGAATAGAAACACCAGTGTCATTGAATGGAAAAGGCTACAAGAAGTAGCGGATATGGCCCAGTCCATCACAGGTAAAGCCCTCCCACCACTGAGCACATCTACATGGAACATTGTCTCAGAAAATCATCAAGGACCCCCACCATCGAGGTTATGCTCTCTTCTTGCTGCTTCCATCAGAAAGGATGTACAGGAGTCCCAGGAACCACTACCAAGTTCAGGAACAGTTATTACCCTCGACTATCATGTTCTTGAACCACAGGGGATAAATTTACTCAACTTCACTTGCCTCATCACTGAACTGGCCCCACAACCTATGGACTCATTTTCTCGGTATTTATTGCTTATTTATTTATTTTATATATTTTTATTTTTGTATTTGCACAATTTGTTGTCTTTTGCACATTGATTGTCTATCTTGCGGGTGTTTTTTTTTAATTGATTCTATTGTGTTTCTTTGTATTTATTGTGAATGCCTGCAAGAAAATGAATCTCAGTGTAGTGTATGATGACATATGTGTATTTTGATAATAAATTTACTTTGAACTTTAAACTAGAAGTGGGTCATTCCATTTGATCAAACCTCCCAGGTGTGCTTAAGTCTTTATCAGTCCCACAAATGATGAATCCATTGGACTAATGCTGCTCTTGAGTAACAGCCTGGGCACAGTAAAAAGCTTCAACTCAACAAATCGGGGTTGTAGATGCCTGGCTAGGTTCATTCCTGCTGTTCCCCAACCACAGACAAACAATCCTTAGAGCTTTGATGTCATTTTCAAGAAGCAAACTAGAAGGAACTTGTAAGAAACAAAACACAAGCAATGGGAATGTGAAATATAGACAAAAAGTGCTGTAAGTTTACAAAAAAGCTGGGTAAAGACGGTTGTAATCCTTTCAAATTTAGGAACATGTCCTTCTGGTCAAAACAAAAGTTATTGTTCCCTGCTAATAAATTATGTGAAGAACTGGTTGTTGTAGTTAAATGACACAACTATAGTTTTCTCTATAGAAGCTGAATGGTTTACTGGTTAATTTACAGTATATTCTTTTTTAACTCACATAACTTATTGACCTTGGTGCAATGCATAATCCAAAAGATGCTTCATGTCTAAAAACTTCAAGGCACCAGGTAGCATGCAGAGATCTTCTTTCAGTTGGAAGTGCAATGTTTTTCATTTGTGATAAAATACAGTGGATTTAGCAGGATTGCGATCTCACCTGCTTGCATACAGGAGCAGCTTCAGCCTAAAGCAAGCTGTATGCCTTACTCTTCCACTGTGGTACTGATTAAGGTGCTGGACATGTTTGCCCAATGTGTGCACTGCAACAACAAAGAATTAGACTTGTGGCACTTGTTGATTAAACCTGCAGTTAAAACCACTTTCTCTCATTGGTGTAACGTTATATAATTCACTACAGCAACTGAATGCATTTCAACCACCAAATAACTGAAGATCTGCTGTATACCAAGTTGAGGAAAATCTCATGCCACTGGCATACTTGAAATCATTCCTCAAACAACTTAATCATCCATAGAAGTAGGTTATCCATTTTGATCGAACATCCCAGATGTGAATGCAACATTATCAATCAACTTTTCTATGGGCCTGAAGCAGACACAAGCACTTGTGTACAAAGGGGTGTTTACATGTTGCATTCCCTTCTCCAAGAGCCTTGTGTTGTGATGAACTTTAATACTCTATTGGGCTGCACCCAGGACACCAGCTCCAGGGAACAAATAAAGTGTAGGTGTCAGCTCCCCACTGCAGAGTTATTATGAACATATCGCTTGAACCATTCTCCATACTGCTCTGAATTTTCCTCATCATTACGTCATCTCCCACCCATAATCATTCAAGCAATGGGCCAGAATAACATCATACGTATGTAACTATAGACAATACCTCTCTACATTGTATCCACACATGGTGATTAGAAGTGTTGTATTCAGTTTGGGGAAGAGCGAAGTGAGAAGTATCATTGGTCTTCATGGTTTGTTCGACATGCAGGGGATAAAGCAAAACTTGGCTTGCTTGATTTTCGCTTGTTCCCGGAAGATGAAAGAATGGGTCAGGATCACCTAAAGCCCCAGACTGTGTGGATCAGTAACTAGACTCGCTTAAATTCTAGCCAATTTATAATTCCAAGGGTACCTCAGCTTAATGCACCCACCTCAGGTTTAACTAAGATGGCAAATGTGTCCACCAGAGGCTGCAACATTCCACTCTAGACTATTAGACCTAAACCTTGCCTGATTTTGTTCCACCTGGTCCAGCTTTTAGTCAGTACTCTAGAAGTGCAGGTCATCCTCTCTCTTCTGTTAATTGTCTCACAAGGGTCATTGTTTGCTGCTCTGAGCGCTGCTGCAATGTCAGCAAGTTGTCTCGTGTAGTCAAAGGTTCAGTTGCCTCACCATGTAACAAAAGTTAAATGTGCTTAATTTCTGATGCAAAATCATAGATTAAGAATGAACAATCTCAGTTGTTCCACTTGTTCTCTGTCAGATTATTTTAAGTTCTGTTAGCTTCCTTCCAATTTCTCCACAAAGCTATTGATTCTACTCGTAATTTGGTTTCACTTTAGCTGTGTAGGCTACAATACTTACCTGATGCATCCATTACCTGCCTTTGCATCTTGAGGTGCTGTAGCTGAACATTATTTAACTCCAAAGCAAGCACACTTAATCTGCCCCCACTGATCACAAATGCCCCAGCAATTATACCTGAGGAATTCCTGGTCTGAATGGTTCAACCACTGAACAACTTACTAACCATTTGTCTTGTATTCATAGAAAAATATAGAAACATAGAAAACCTACAGCACAATACAGGCCCTTCGGCCCACAATTGTAGTGATGACTTGCAGCAGACTGAAAAGCTTGAGCATGTAGTTATTAAGTAAGAGGATGTGCTGGAGCTTTTGGAAAGCATCAAGTTGGATAAGTCGCTGGGACCAGATGAGATGTACCCCAGGCTACTGTGGGAGACATGGGAGGAGATTGCTGAGCCTCTGGGGATGATCTTTGTATCATCAATGGGGACAGGAGAGGTTCCGGAGGATTGGAGGGTTGCTGATGCTGTTTCTTTGTTCAAGAAAGGGAGTAGAGATAGCCCAGGAAATTATAGACCAGTGAGTCTTTCTTCAGTGGTTGGTAAGTTGATGGAGAAGATCCTGACAGTCTGGATTTATGAACATTTAGAGAGGTATAATATGATTAGGAATAGTCAGCATGGCTTTGTCAAGGGCAGGTCGTGCCTTACAAGCCTGATTGAAATTTTTGAGGATGTAACCAAACACATTGATGAAGGAAGAGCAGTAGATATAGTGTATATGGATTTCAGCAAGGCATTTGATAAGGTACCCCATGCAAGGCTTATTGAGAAAGTAAGGAGGCATGGGATCCAAGGGGACATTGCTTTGTGGATCCAGAACTGGCTTGCTCACAGAAGGCAAAGAGTGGCTGTAGACATGTCATATTCTGCATGGGGGTCGGTGACCAGTGGTGTGCCTCAGGGATCTGTTCTGGGACCCTTACTCTTCATGATTTTTATAAATGACCTGGATGAGGAAGTGGAGGGATGGGTTCATAAGTTTGCTGATGACACAAAGGTTGGGGGTGTTGTGGGCAGTGTGGAGGGCTGTCAGAGGTTACAGCAGGACAGTGATAGGATGCAAAACTGGGCTGAGAAGTGGCAGATGGAGATCAACCCAGATAAGTGTGAAGTGGTTCATTCTGGTAGGTCAAATATGATGGCAGAATATAGTATTAATGGTAAGACTCTTGGCAGTGTGGAGGATCAGAGGGATCTTGGGGTCCGAGTCCATAGGACTTTGTGGGCCGAAAGGTCTGTATTGTGCTGTAGGTTTTTTATGTTTCTATGTTCCTAAAGTTGTGCCGAACATGTCCCTACCTTAGAAGTTACTAGGCTTACCCATAGCCCTCTATTTTTCTAAGCTCCATATACCTATCCAGAAGTCTTTTAGAAGATCCTATCATATCCGCCTCCACCACCATTGCCGGCAGCCCATTCCACGCACTCACCACTCTCTGCATAAAAAACTTCCCTTTGACATCTCCTCAGTACCTACTCCCCAGCACTTTGAACCTGTGCCCTCTTGTGGCAATCATTTCAGCCCTGGGAAAAAGCCTCTGACTATCCACATGATCAATGCCTCTCATCATTTTATACACCTCTATCAGGTCACCTCTCATCCTCCGTCACTCCAAGAAGAAAAGGCTGAGTTCACGCAACCTGTTTTCATAAGGCATGTTGCCAATCCAGGCAACATCATTGTAAATCTCCTCTGCACCCTTTCTATGGCTTCCACATCCTTCCTGTAGTGAGGTGACCAGAAGTGAGCACATTACTCCAAGTGGGGACTGACCAAGGTCCTATACCTTTTCGAGAGGCAACATTACCTCTCGGCTCCTAAATTCAATTCCACAATTGATTAAGGCCAACACACCATACTTCTTCTTAACCACAGAGTCAACCTGTGCAGCTGCTTTGAATCCTGCCTCTCAGGACCATCTCCATCAACTTACCAATCACTGAAGTAAGACTCACTGGTCTATAATTTCCTGGGTTATCTCTACTCACTTTCTTGAATAAAGGAACAACATCAGCAACCCTCCAATCCTCCAAAACCTCTCCTGTCCCCATTGATGATTCAAAGATCATCGCCAGAGGCTCAGCAATCTCCACCCTCGCCTCCCACAGTAGCCTGAGGTACATCTCGTCCAGTCCCGGTGACTTATCCAACTTGATGCTTTCCAAAAGCTCCAGCACATCCTCTTTCTTAATATCTACATGCTCAAGCTTTTCAGTCTGCTGCAAGTCATCACTACAATCACTAAGATCCTTTTACATAGTGAATCCTGAAGTAAAGTATTCATTAAGTACCTCTGCTATTTCCTCCAGTTCCAGACACACTTTCCTACTGTCACACTTGATAGGTCCTATTCTTTCATGTCTTATCCTCTTGCTCTTCACATCAACATCAAAATGCAAATCAACGTTACATACATTTGAACATGTACAGAACTTGTATATAACTCTTCTTCTTACCACTAGGCTTTCCAGGAACTTTACAATCACTGGGACATTATCAAGGTATAGTCTTTGTTTCTTGTTAGGAAATGTGACAGCAAACTTGTACACAATCAACTCCCAGAGTCAATAATGTTCTATCAACAAGGTTTTAAGCAGGTATTTTTTAATTGCTTTAATTATAAGGCCTGCATTTACTGTTCATCCCTAATTGTCCTTCAGAAGCAAATGCTGAGCCATCTTCTTGAACTGCTGCTGTGCTGGAGAAGGAAGTCCTACAGTGCTGTTGTGTGTGTGTGTGTGTATGTGAAGGGTGTTGGGAGGATGTCCAGGACTTGGGCTAAGTCTCAGTGAAGGATACATGACATATTCCGAATTAGGATTGTGTGTGACTTGGAAGAGCGAGAAAAAAATGGCTATGAAATGAGGGATAAATTCTCTGATTTTTTTTCCAAACAGTGCCAAGAAATCTTTTTACAAACACATTTGGATTTTCTAAAAAGTAACAAACCTATGCTGGTGTTACACAGGTTTGGAAGACTTCTACATGGATCATGAAGGGGTCTTTCTCTGCAACCTGTATACTCTAATGAAAAAAAAATAGCAAAAGGGCTACAATGAAGAAAAAAAGCTTAAGGTCATTTGTGCAGAATATATGATTTTAATTGGGTCGCAGAATATTTAGTTGTTGTAACACTGGAAGAACAAATCAGAGTTTTTGTGCTGAAAGCTTATTATTCCCAACAGCATTTCCAGTCTACAATCCACCTTGGTTTTATGCAATGAAAATCACAGCCAAGTGACGTCAATGAGTGCATATTACAAGTGTTTCTGATTAAGTAAATACATGATATCAGATCGCATGACTGGTAGTAAGGGATTATGAGGTTGTCTTTGGAGTGGGTTGCCAGGTCATTCATTAATTCCTTTGAAGTTTTGTTACAGATTGGAAAATATGCCAATTTTACCTCAAAGGTTCAGGACCACAATGATCACCTGGAGAAGAAAAATAAATAAATTAGATAAGCTGAGATCAAACAAGCACTTGGGATGTAAATACCTGAAATAGATTTTACATTGTTTTCAACTGAGTTAACTGTAACGTGGTTTGATATCACTGCAAAAACACTTCAAGCCAAATTAAATATAATTGTTTCAGTTCAGCAGCAGAGGATTGGCATTGGCAACTGCTTCAAAACAGACAAAGTGCCTTTTTGAACTTCATGCAGATTGAGAGATCAAAATAAAGGCTCATGTATATTTTTTAACCAAAAATAAACATTGTCTTAAAGAACCATGGTCTCCTTAGACAAGTAGCTGTCAAGCATATATTAACTTCCCCATCAAAATCAAAGGAGTGACAACGTTGTTTTCCAAAGATTCCATTGGAAACAGAAGGGGCAGCTTACACTTCTGTGGAGCCTGTGGAGCCTTTCACATCACGAGCTGCTTTGCTGGGGAGATGGAAAGCACTGATCAAGAGGAAGAAGTTACAAAACATGCTGGTACACTCCGGAGTGTTTCAAAGTGTGTTTTCATGATAGGAGAAAGATAGCAAAGAAAAGCGAGATAACAAAAGAATGGCGAAGTGTACAAACGTGGTGACTAGTGATACCAAGTGGATGGAATGTTAGAAGTCCACAACAAGGTTTTGAAGGGTATTTTCATGTTGATGGATAGAGGCAAACATGTAAAGGATCTGGTATCACAATAGGCATCTTTGGCTCCCCGGCAACAGGTGCAGCTCCTCACTTCCTCTTTCCTGCCCAATTCAGCAGAGACTCACACAGTACAGAGGGCAGCTGTTCCTCACAGCCCTTCTGAGCCGATTGCTTGATGAAGCAATGTCATCAATACCTCAGCTTTCTGTTCTTTGCTCACAATCTTACCCACATTTTTCCGTTTAAACCACTTAACTAATTTTCCATGGCATGCCATATTTGCATCTGCTTACATTGTCCAGAGCACAACTTTTGATTGTGTAAATAAATTTCAAAGGCCGCCTCAGGCTTTGTTAAATCATTTTCGTCTCTGATTGTTTCTGCTGTTATGACTTCCTTGTAAACTTCCTAGTCTTCATTGTTCCAAGGATACAGAGATCAGCAGTCTGTTCTTCAGTCAGTACCTAACCTGAAGTACTTGTTTGCTGGGTCAACAACCTGATTGGAGACTCTACACGTGATCTATTATAGCAATTGCTAGCAAATTGTTAAATTAAAAAAAACTACTCATCAAATTCCCTTTAAAATACCTTGCTCTCACCTTCAATTTAAATCTTTTTGTTTCTGATGTCACTACCATAAAAATTATTCTGATTATCTACCTTGTCAATACTTCTTATAATTTGTTTTATATATATAAAGTTACCCATCAGCCTCCTTCACTCCAGCCTATATAAACTCTTCCCTTAAGTAAAGTTCTCCTATCCAGGTAACATCTTGATGAATCTCTTCTGTGTTCTCTCCAACGCATTTTTCCAGAAACACACAACTTTTATATTCTATGTCTTAGTCAATGAAGGCAAGCTTGCTAGATGCTTCCTTCACCACCCTATCAAACTGTGGTGGCACTTCCAAAGAACTGTAAACTTGAAGCCCAAGGTACCTCTCTTCATCAACATCTCTTCTCGCCCTTCCATTTACTGTATATTTCCAACTACTGCTTGTCTTTCCAAAGTGCGTCAACTTGCACTTATTGGGATTAAATCTTATCTACCAACACCCACCCAAATTTTTCATCTGAGCCACAACCTGCTGTTGGCTTCCTCACTATCCACAACATCACCAATTTTCTTGTTATCCACACTTTCTACCAAAAAAACATGACAAGGACCACAAAAAGCCAAAAATTAATGAATTGTACACATAGGTTGCACATTATTTGCAGGTTGATAGGCTTACAACTATCTTAAGGGTTACTTCACATAGTTAATTAAGGGCAAAGTTGTTCAACTGTGTTTGCAGCTTCTGTTGAGATCCAGTCATCACAATAAACAGATGCTTCCCTGGTCTGAGTGTTTTATACGGTACCATAATACAAAATGAGAGAGTGGGATTATCTTCAGAGTACATCCCAATCCCTGTAATTTCAATAAAACACAAGGGGAGTTTTACCTGTCCCTTAAATATTTAAGCCTGCCCTTTAGGACCAATAGTATAACAGAAATAAAAGCTGAAAATATTGAAGAATGCCAAAGGACAAGGTGTCTCTCAAACATTATCTGTTTATCTTTCTATAGATGCTGTCTGACTGTTCCCATCAGTTCCCTATTTTTTCGATTTCCAGAAATTGCAGTTATTTTGACTTTCATCCACTGAAGAACGAAATGTTCAAATCTATGAGCTAACTCTGTCGGTGGTCTGGCTGTAGTTCGGCAATGCAATGTCACATCACTAGCCTGCTGTTCAATAAGATTAAGGATGCAACTATTTTGGCCTGGGTTCCTCAAAGATCTTCCAGATCTTTGCTTTGCATAGGGAGACTATAAACTGTTGCATTGTTATTCTTTATAGTCCATGACACCTGACTCAATCTGGACTGTTTCCAAACCATGCATTAGGGCAAAACTTCATCCATGTCTCAGAGGTGAGCTGTTTCAGTTGAACTCCTAGATAGTCCAGAGCTGGATTTAGAATTCCAGTAGGAGTCTATGGAGATGGCACAGAGGGACACATGAAAGGGTTTGGCTCCCCACAGTGTGCAGACAGGGCTCGGTCTCTATGTGCCAGAGATAGATCCTGATGTGATTTTCGGCAGGCACAAATTGTAGTTCACCAAAAGTTAATATCTGGAGCAACACACAAAGAGCTGAAATAACTAAGCGAGTCAGGCAGCAACTAAGGGGGTAAAGGGATAGTCACAAAAGGTTGGGACCCTTTATCTGGACTCAGTTGCAGCTAGAAATTTTATCGTACAAATTAATGGCTGGTCTAGAGAGGTTTGTTCAAGCCATATGCTTCACATGTGTGATGTCATAGAGCATGGGCCTCACAGTGAGCAGAGATATCCAGAACCAGATGGCCCAGATCTAGAAGATATGATCATTATCGAAGAGCAGAAAACACAGATTGCATTTGAGTCACAGTCAGAAAGCAGTTTTAGGTATTCTGGGGAAATCAACTCACCCAGAGCAGATACGATGGAGAAATCAAGTGCACCTGTACCGTCAAGGAATAGATATATGCTATGATTATATCAGTAACTGAACAAGGTATCTGCAATTTTTGTGCATATACTGTAACTAATATACAATTCTTTTTTTTGGAAGACAGAATCATGTGGTGTATTATTTGTAACAATATTGCCAGGAATACTGCAGTTTAAGGTTGGTGAGCTTGCTAGTACCAAAGAACTCAATTGCTTGGTAATCACCACAATCAAGGTTGTCCTGTGAAGTATTTTTGTCTCAGTCAGAAGACCGATTTAACAAATCCAGTTCAGAAACTTAAACATACTATCCAGCTGACACTGCAGTGCCCCATTGAGGGTGTGCTGCATTGTCACTGTCACAGAGACATAGAGCACCACAGCACAGAAACGGGCAGCTAGCCTATGCCAAACGATTATTCTGCCTCCTCCCATTCACCTGTACTTAGACCTTAGCCCTCAGTGACCCTCCCATCAAGGTACTTAACCAAATTTCTCTTAAATATTGAAATCGAACCGGCATCTACCACTTCCACTGGCATCTCATTCCACCCTACCACCACCCTCTGAATGAAGAAGTTCCCCTCGTGTTCCCCTTAAACATTTCATCTTTCACCTTTCATCTATGACCTCTAGTTCTAGTCTCACCTAACCTCCGTGAAAGAAGCCTGCTTTTATTTATTCTACCCATACCTCTCATAGTTTTGTATACCACAATAATTCTCCTCTAATTCTCCTACGCTCCAGGGAACAAAGTCCTAACCAATTCAACCTTTCCCTGTAACTCAGGTCCTCAAGTCCTAGCAACATCCTTGTAAATTTTCTCTGCTCTCTTTCAATCTTATTGACATCTTTCTTGCAGTTAGGTGACCAGAACAAAACACAAAATACTCCAAATTAAGCCTCACCAACATCTTATACAACTTCAACATAACATCACAACTCCCTTACTTTGATTTATGAAGGCCTGTGTGCCAAAAGCTCTCCCTATGACCCTATCTACCTGTGAAGTCACTTTCAAAGAATTATGGATCTGTCTTCCCAGAGCTCTCTGTCCTATCACCTTCAGTACCTTTTCATTCACTGTGTAAGTCTATCCTGATTTGTCCTCTCAAATTGCAACACCTTACACTTGCTGCATTAACTCCATCTGCCATTGTTCAGCCCATATATCCAGCTTGTGCAGATCCTGCTGCAAACTTTGATAGCCCTCCTCACTGTCCTCTACACCCTCATTCTTGGTGTCATCCGCAAATTTGTTGATCCAGTTTACTACGTTACCATCCAGACTATTGACTATAGATGTTGTACAACAGACCTAGCACCCTGTGGCACACCACTAGTCACAGGCCACCAGTCAGAAAGGCAACCACCTTCCGCCAACTCTCTAGCTTCTCCCGTGAAGTCAATGTCGAATCCAATTTACTACCTCATCCTGAAAGTCAAGTGACCAACCTCCTATGTGGGACCTTGTCAACCTTAGTGTCAACTAGAGATGAAATATTAAACCAAGGCTCTGTTTACTCTTTCTGCAGGATCTGGAAGGTCTCGTGGTAGTGGTTTGATAAAGTACAGAGGTCTTTGTCTAATGTCATAGGTACCAATACAATAATCCTTCAACCAGCTTCATGAGTTTAGTGCTTCTTTGTGAGAATCTGTGCATTGTTACTGCAGCTGCATTAGGACAGTGAATGTACATTGAGAACTGTTTAACTCAAAATTGCTTTGGGATATTTGCAAGCTGAGAAAAGCCTTAAGTAAATGCTACTTGTTAGTAAGCCACTCTGCCCTCACCATCCCTGTTACTAAAGACACACCACTCGAAAATACAATCCTCTCTCATGTACGTTGTGCATTTTGGCTTGAGTCCCCAAATCCTAAGAACATTCTACAGGGGCACAACTGAGAGCATCCTGACTGGCTGCATCACTGCCTGGTATGGGAACTGTACCTCCCTCAATTGCAGGACTCTGCAGAGAGTGGCGCAGACAGCCCAGTGCATCTGTCGATGTGAACTTCCCATGATTCTGGGTATTTACAGAGACAGGTGCATAAAAAGGGCCCAAAGGATCAATGGGGACCCAAGTCACCCCAGCCACACACTGTTCCAGCTACTACCATCCGGGAAACAGTACTGTAGCATTAAAGCCAGGACCAGCAGGGTCCGGGACAGCTTCTTCCACCAGGCTATCAGACTGATTAATTCACAGACCACTAGTCTGACATAGTTGTATTTCTAAGCTATATTGACTGTTCGGTTATATATCTTACTGTACACACTATTCATCACAAATTATAATTTGCACATTCAGACATAATGTTAAGATTTTTACTCCTCATGTATTTGAAGGATGTAAGAAATAAAGTCAATTCAATTCATGTTATCTTGCTGGGGAGAGAAGAAAACACACACAAGAAAAGATGCAAGCCTCTGCCAGTCAAAGTAATAGAGTTCTATCTCCTTGTGGAAACTGGACTCGAAACCTTTATCACTGAAGTCTAGTCAAACCACTGACAATGTTATTCCGACATGGGAATGAGCATGAGATTTGTAATCAGTTAACACGACTCCATATGAATGACTGGATAAGTGCTTTTTCTATCACTCACCGGATATATAAATGGAAGGAACAGCATAGGAAAGCCATTTTATTCAAAATACTTCCCATGGAAGGTGTAAAGAAGCAAGCTGATGGCTTTCAGTCTGGGCATTTATTTATTTCACATTACAAGGAGGAAGGCACACACACATACATACGTAGTGCACGCGTATTGACAGGGATCCTGCCTAACAGGCATCAGCCAAAGGCACGGTGCGGCAGATGAACAACAACCTCCAGATAAGGGGCTCGAGGTAGCGTGTGTGATCCAACAGCTTTGTTGAAGTAAATAAAAGGCGCCGCCTTGCTTTGACTTTGAAGTGGCCACCACCAGCATGGAAGCAGATAGTTTATCTTGGCAGGGGAAATGTCAGACCTTGTTATGTGCAAAAGTGATCATCAGGGCGGAAATTCAGGATTTTTATGATAAGCCACCTTCATTAGATTCTACTGCCTTTTTAATGTATCCATTGCTCTTAGGTAGGGAATTCCTGTACTTAGGAGCAAAGCCATGCATTCTCCCGTCAGTGTGTGTCTTGAAGGGAAAGTTCAAGTGCAAACTGCCCTACTCCTTCTTTGAGGGAGGGGATGAATAGAGGCTATGGGTTGGAGGTAAAGATCTGAGGATGTTTGCTTATTATTGCGGTGTTCAGTTCCAAACCTGTTATGTTTTATAACTTCAAAACATAAAATGTGTCAAAATTTAAAAAATACACAGATGAGAATAATGTGTCCAACTTTGCTTTTATTTTAAGAAAGGGGCACACATATGATGTGATAGCGATTCAAGTATCTTTACATATAACCCATAATTAATTATTTAAACAACCAAGAATGCTTACTCAAACAATACATTTACAATATTACTGAGATTTTATTGATATATTAAATACACAGTACTCCTCTAACTGAATATAGAATGCATCTCAGCCACTGTACACATATAAATAAATACACGCACATGTGCACATTAAGTTTTAAATTGTTCCATTCAGGCCTACAGACTTAATCTTTGAGGGGCATTTCTACTTTTGTGGGGTAACATTTTTCCTGACAGTGGTGATCACTCTGCTTGACAGGTGAGCTTGGGGCTGTGAAATAATCTCAGGTTAAGGGGCCTCCTCCATGGTGGTTGTAGGAGTTGACTCTGCAAAGCTGTCATAACCAGCTCTGGACACCTTTCTTTAACAATTGACTCTGCTCTCAACTGACTGATGTTTTGTCTCCAGGTAACAGCAGATGCAATCTCCATATGTAAGAGAGTGGTCCAGTTCGGTCAAACTTTCCAGTTTCCACTTCTATTCACCTCTGTACTCTCTCGCCAGGAGGGCTTGTACAGGAGTAAAACAGTGACCTTCCTTGGGTCAATTTCTTCAGTTGTTTCTCCTGCATACTCCTTCTGAGATTGGGTTTGAGGAGATCCAACTGTGAACGCAAAGGAAGACCAAAGAACAGCAGAGAGGAAATTGGTGAGCTTCTGATGCAATGTCAGCGTACTGTATGGTGTTCTGCTGACATTGCTCGCTGTACGTTCTTTGGTCTCTGGACAAATCCTTCTGCCAAGCCGTTTGCAGCTGGGTGGTACAGGCAAATGTAATGTGTCATATTCCATTAATTTTTAGGAATGACTGAAACTGTTCTGCAACAAATTGTGACCCATTGTCGCTAACTAAGTGTTCTGGAACACCAGTCCTTGAGAAGAGGCTTCTCAATGCATCAGCGGTGTGGGAGGCTGTAGTGAAAGCTGTGGGGAACAATTCTGGCCACTTTGTCGCTGCATCCACTATACCAAGAAATTTGTACCCATGGATGATCTGGAAAAATTCTTAAGAGTCCTCTCCCAGGGCAATGCAGGCCATTCCCAGGGATGGAGGAGTGGTGCTCTTGGCATCTTCTGGACGTGTTGGCATCCTGATCAGAGCATGCAAACTGCTCGATCAGCTGATCTATCTCAGGCCACCAGACAAAACGTCGAGCCAACACTTTCATTTTAACCATGCTTAGCTGACTGGCATGTAGCTCCTCCAACATTTTAAGCTCTCAGCTTGGATGGTGCTGATAAAAACGGGACACTTTCCATCCATTTTAGGTGGCATGTAGACCTGAGACAGTATGGGGGCTATTTTGGGTCCCTTTGGATCATATCTGCCATAATAGGGAAACTTTTGGTTTGCATTAGGAAGAATACATCAAGGTGTCTTCTTTTGTAAGTTTTGCAGGTAAATTTCCTTTTCCAAGAGTAAACAAACTAGTGCTGGGATTTGCTGTCCTCTTGAGTTCTATCTTGTAATTGTGTCCTCCAAGAAACAGAGCCCATCTCAGCATCTGTGCTGCTGCTGTTAGTCGAACACCCTTCTGCGGATTGAGAATGGACACTAGTGATTGATGATCAGTAATAAAGGTAAACTCTCTCCCATACAAATACAGGTTGAAATGTTTTGCACCCCAAACCAGATTCAAGGGCTCTCCATAAACCTATGCTTAATATTTCTCTACAGCAGTAAGGGAACATGATGCAAATGCTAAGAGGCGTTCACTCCCATCACTCATTACATGTGACATAACTGTCCCTGCACCATACGTGAGGCATCACAGGCAACCTTCACTGGATGATATGGATCATAATGTGAGAGTACAGTGTCTGATGTCACCATTCTATTTACCTTTTTAAAAGCCACCTCGCTCTGTTTTGTCCTTTGCCACTTCTTCCCAATCTGTAGTAATGAGTTCAAGGGGTGGAGCCCAGTCGCCAGGATTGGCAGGAATCTGTTATAGTAATTGACAAATCCTAAAAAGTCCACAATTGTGACACGTCATTTGGCCTTGTGGCATCCACCACTGTCTGAACTTTTTCAACACATTTGTGTAGACTATGTGCATTGATGGTGTGAGCACAGTAAGTGATACTTGGTTTAAACGATGCACATTTGTCACATCGTGCTGAGCCTAGGCTCTTCTAATCTTTTGAACACTGTCTTGAGATGTTGGAGATGTTCCTTGTCACTCTTACTGGCAACAGTGATGCCATCCAGCACCTGGTCCATAGCTTTCTTCCAAAGTGCAGGCACAGATGCTTCTCCAAAGATAAGGCTATTGTGGTGATAAAGCTCTTTCTGAGTGCTTATGATGAGAAGTACTTTGGACTCATTTTCCTTCTCTTCTGTAAGTAGGTCTCAGCTAAGCCCACTTTCCTGAATTGTTATCCTCCAGAAAGCTATACAAACATATATTCTATTCTGGGCAGAAGGTATTGATCTATTTCCTGTTCTGGGTTGATGGTGACTTTAAAATCATCACAGATCCTGACAGGCCCATACTTCTTGGCTACTGGGACAACTGGCTTTGCCCACGGGCTTCAGTCAACCTGTGAAAGAATTCCTTCAGCATCCATGCAGTCTAGCTCACTGGCTACTTTATCACAGGTGGTATGAGGAATATAATGGACTTTGCAAGACTTGGATGTGGTACTTTCATTTAACATTATTTTATCCTTAATATGTTTGAATTTTCCAATACAGTATTTGAGCACTACTCTGGACCATACAGTACCTTTCTTAATTCACTTTCAATTCACTCTATCACAGGAGATGTGACATGCAGATGGTGGATGGATCTGCAATCAAGTTGTAGTTTCCTCAGTTACTCACAGCCCCGCAATGCTGGCCCTCCTATTTTACTACATACAAGCCACACAAGCTCTTAATTCACTACCTGCAGATTTCAGTTCAGTATCCTTGAAGTGCTGTTCAAACTCATTTTGTGGAATGACTGAAACAGCCAAGCCAGTGTCAAATTCCATTCTAATTAGTTTGCTGTTCACTTCTGGTGTAAGCCATATTGCTTATCTCTTGGTAGTTTTCATATTGTGAATCTCAGGGCTATTCAGTCCTGTGTCATTATCATCACTATCAGATTTTTCATCAACAGCATGCAGATCAGTTCTCTTTTTGAAACTGCATCTTGATTTTTTTTTCTCTTCCTTGCGCAGTCCATTTATTTTTATCTACCGGACATGCTCTTTGTCTGTGTCCTACTTCGTAGCATTTTCTGCAAGTTTCACATTTAAAACTGAATTGGTCTGGTGTATGTGATCCACTGCCACAACAGCAACACAATCTGTTCAGCTAGGCCACTTTCTCTTCAGGTGTTGCAATTTTGTTCCTGCTCACTTTCGTTCCAATCTGCAACTCAAATGTTATCTCTGTTTGCAGTTTCCATTGATATAGCTATTTCAACTGCTCCTTGATGCACCATCAATAACTCTCAGAGACAGGAGGTGAACGATAGGCTTTTATTAGCAGCAAAAGGGACCACGACATCTTGGAGACTGAGGGAGGAGCAATGCCTCCAATCGCCTTTATACAGGGGTCTGTGGGAGGAGCCACAGGAGCAGTCAGCAGAGGGGCGTGTCCAGACAGGTATACATAGTTTACCACACTCCTACAAATGTAAGTTGTGCATCAGTTAGGAGCTGTTTTCTAATGCTTTCTTGTAAGATTCTACAAACTAAATTAATTCTCAATGCATCAAGCCCATTACTGAACTGACAATGCTCAGAAAATCTCTTCAATTCAGCCACATATGCTGAAATCAGCTCCTCTTCCTTTTGTTTCCGCTTACAAAACTTTAAGTGTTCTGCAATCTGCAATGTTTCCTGCATCACTTTCATGATATCAGCAAAACTTATTTCAGCTGATTTGGTTGGAGCAGTCAAACTGCTGAGCAAACCATATGGCTTTAAACCCAATGCACTCAGCAAAACTGATACTCGTTTCTCATTGGTCATTGCATTTGTTTTAAAGTACTGTTCAATTTGCTCAGTATACAAAATCTAGTTATCTATTGTGCATTCAAATACATCTATCTTTCTAATCCAGCTAGTCATTTCTACTTTTATTATTATTATCATCATCACAGCTTATAAACACATGAATTTGTCTGTTTTTTGCCTTTTTTTAAACTCCACTTTTTCTGTCCTTTCCCAAAGAAGCACGTGCAGCTCTGCTTTTGTTAACTTGAGCATCTCACTGTGCTTCAACAGGAAGCTTGTCACCTCGGGTTTATTTAAAACTTCATCAATGCCACTCTTACATTTTGTAGCTCCAAAACATGAAATTTTTCTAAATGAAAACATGGAGCAAGGAATATTATGTCTAACTTCATTTTCACTTGAAGCAAGGAACCCATGCTTCTTATTATTATCTCACTACTTTAAATTCCTCTGTGTTATCATTTCAGAGGACCTGTCCGGGGCCCAGCACATAAGGGAAATTACCAAGAAAGCATGGCCTCACCTCTGCTTCCTTAGGAGTTTGCACAGATTCAGCATGACATCTAAAACACTGGCAAACTTCTATAGATGAGTGGTGAAGAGTATATTGGCTGGTTGCATCACAGCCTGGTATGGAATCACCAATGCCCTTGAATGGAAAAACCTACAAAAAGAAGCGGATGTGGCCCAGTCCATCACAGGTAAAGCCCTTGCCACCATTGAACACATCTACACAAAGCATGTTGTAGGAAAGCACCTCCATCATCAAAGACCCTAACCATCCACTGCCATCAGGAAGAAGGTACAGGAGCCTCAAGACTCCCACTACCAGTTCCAGGAACAATTAATATCCCTCAACTACCAGGCTCTTTAACCAAAGGAGATAACATTACTCAACCTCACTTCCCCCATTATTGAAATGTTCCCGCATCCTATGGACTCACTTTCAAGGACTCCTCATCTCATGTTCTTGATATTTATTTATTTCTTTTTGCATTTGCACAGCTTGTTGTGTTTTGCATATTGGTTGAATGCACAAGTTGGTGTGGTCTCTCATTGATTTTATTACGGTTACTAACCTATTATGGATTTATTGAGCATGCCCACAAGAAAATGAATCTCATGTGGTTACATATATGTACTTTGCTAATAAATTTACCTTGACTTTGATGCTTGACATGGTAGTATTTTGACGTATGCAATTTACGTAATTTTGCATATAACCTGCAATGAATTATTTAAATTTTAAAAAGAATGCTTACTCAAGCGTATATTTACAATATTACTCAAATATTACTGATATATTAAATAGACAACAATTTAGACTGCATGAATCCTGAGGCTGCAAACACTGGGGCAGTTCAGGAAGCTGGCCTATCACCATCTCCGTAAAGAAACACAGTAAGTTCTAGTTATGCACTATGATGCAGGAGGCAGAATTTGGTCCAGCAAACCACCACGAAAAACTGTTGCCATGATGACATAGCGTGGTGTGAAGGGACTCCAATGATTACAACCATCGTCTTTTGCACTGAGTACTAATCCAAGCAGTGGAGAGTTTTCCCACTGATTCTCATTGACTTTAAAAACTAATGCTCCTTGGTCCCACTCTCAGTCAGCTGCTGCAGTGATGCCGAGGGCAGTCACTCTGCCCTTACCACTGAAACGTGGGCACAAGGGCCTTTGTTCACACTAAGGTCTGGCACTGACCGGTCTTGGCAAAACGAAACTGGGCACCATTGTGCAGCTGGTAAATAACTGATAGCCGTGCAGCAGCGGCTTCTAGCCAGCTGACACCTTCCCGTCAGAAAAATGGCTTCTGTGATAGGGGAGACTTCAAGATGAGGCCAAAATAAATCAACTGTCTGACACTTCTGGCACAACATAGCTGCAAATACTTCAGCCTTGTCTTGGCACTCAAAAACATGAGTTTCAGTGTTGAGAATGAGGAGGGCCTCATGATCTCCTCCTCTTGTTACTTGTCGAATGTTTAAGGCTGGATGTGGTAGGACAGCAGACTTTTGATTTAATGAATTGGAGGCTCAGCCACTTAGCTCTGTCAGTTACATATTTGTAAACGGTGTTGTGTGGATCAGCACCGCCGGGCTGCTATTTCAGCTCTATGTGCGCCCCACACTCCTCGATGAACCAGGGTTGGTTACCTGATGATGAAAATGAGGGACATGCTGAGTCGTGAGGTTAGAGATCCAGGCGAAACTGAACTTTGCTGATACCGATGGTCCACAACACTTCCAGCCCACCGCTCTGCAATGTGTTAGACCTCATCTGTATTTTAGGCATTCCCTTAGGATTAAGGGTTAAGTTGCTTCCATTCCAGTTCTGGGAGTTCAGAGATAGTCCATGGTAGGATCTACAGGCCCTGCCATTTGTGGGACCAACAGTGTTTTACTGATTTGTTAGGAGGTGCTACCATTTGGAGTATACACTCCTAGTTGTTATGTAATTTAGTTCTTGTTGTAATGATTAACTTATGCCACTGAGGTTGTCAATAGTCCCATACTGAATATGAGAGAATAATCGGCTGTCCAAAAGGCAGATTCCAAACCCATTCACAATTCCTCAGGAAATGAGATAGTCTTCACCTTCACGCAACAAGACCCAGACAACAATAAGAATGATTTACAAAATGGGAAGTCAGATCTTTACCGCATAAATGGCAACAATGACCGTCTCATACAAAAGAAAATCTAATCAATTTCCTATGATATTCAAAATAGTTTACCATTGGGAATTTCCTCATCAACTAAGTTACTGGGCTGGAGATGAGCATACCTTCATTGCCAAAAGCTCAAGTGGATGAGTCACACAATTATCATGGCTACCAGTCAGTCAAAGACTGGGCATTCTGCGGGTTGTCTAGTAGATTAGATTAGATTTGTTTATCACATGTACATCAAAACATACAGTGAAATGCATCATCTGGGTGAACAACCAACACATCCTAAAGATGAGCTGGAGTCAGCCCACAAGTGTAGCCACACATTGTGGTGCCAACATAACATGCCCACAGTCTCTAGCAGAACAATGCACAGCCAACATACAACAAGCAAAATCAACAACAGAACAAGCTCCTTTCCCACCCGTCCATGCACACACACAGTTAGGTCTCCAACCCCGGAATAGACCACCTCTGGGCCTCTGACCTCCAGTCCTCAGCCCAAATCCCAGAATTGCTGACATCAGACCTCTAAACTCTGTTTAATGGAGCTGATAAAATCCTGAAGGCATATAGAAGAAAATGCCCAGCACTATACCCCTGAACTACTTGTCTCCCAATTTTTTTTCAAACCCACACAAAAGGTACGGGGCAACGTTATTGGATAGATTTTAAATATTATTGAAGTCTTTGACACATTCAACAAGTTAGGGTTTAAACTGGGATTCGGACTTGAAATTACTTGGCTCCTGCAGGATAAGATAGATTATATCTGGGATGCAAATAGAATAGATTCAAGTAATGTGATCTCACTGATGCTTGGGGTGGTAGCAATGTTGTATTGAATTGACTTTATTTCTTACATCCTTCACGTACATGAGGAATAAAAATATTTATGTTACGTCTCCATCTAAATGTGCAATGTGCAATCATAGTAATTTATAATAAATAGAACAGTCAATATAACACAGGAATACACTCAAATCAACATGAGTTAATCAGTCTGATGGCCTGGTGGAAGAAGCTGTCCCAGAGCCTATTGGTCCTGGCTTTTATGCTGCAGTACCATTTCCCAGAAGATAGCAGCTGGAATAGACCGCATTTGAGTTGACTCAGGTCCCCAAGGATCCTTTGGGCCCTTTTTTCACACCTGTCTTTGTAAATGACCTCAATCATGGGAAGTTCACAACTACAGATGTGCTGGGCTATCCACACCACTCTCTGCAGAATCCTACGATTCAAGGGGGTACAGTTCCCATATCAGGCAGTGCTCTCAATTGTGCCCCCATAGAAAGTTCTTAGGATTTGGGGAATGTTATGGCCAGCTCCACGTTTTCTTGTGTGAAGGGAAGTAGCACAATATTAATCATGGATTAAGGAGCACATCACTGGAATGGGAAGAAATAAACAGAAGTCCTGAATTCTTCACAGGAATCTGTACAGTAGTTAGACTTGCATGCAAGTCTGTTCACATTTATATAAAAGGAAGTAAGCACCTCATTAGAAATTAAAGAAAAATCACAATATCCAATGGTTTCCTTTTAAAAATTCTATCTTATCCTTTTCTGTTCAGCCCTTGTGTTACAGGAAAAGAAAGTATTTAACACCAACCAGATATTGCTCACTGGCCCTCAGTAATTGTTCTTTTCATTTGGGAATGGAAATCAAAAGTTTGATGAGTCATTGAGAAGCTAGAGCTGCAAAAACATTTATCACACAGGAGACTGGAAATGGGAAATGCTGTCCCGTTACCTCCGGCCCCTGTGTCTGAATCCAAATTAAGGCACACACACAAAATGAGAAGTTTACTGCCGGTGGGATCTCCGAGGGCTCAGCAGCAAAATAAGTTCAGTTCATTCCAGCTTTGTTTAATCCTGGTGAGTCTAAGGCAGGATGTTTTTCTCCTGCTGTCAGCACTGACCTTTATATTAACAGTTTTTAATTGCTGGCATAAATTACCACTTGCACACTGCTGCCACACACACTCTTTGTCAGGGTAAAAAAATTATGGTCTTTTGACTGCTTTGGCTATCTTCCTATGTGTGGAATAAATAGAATCTCACCAATAGTCCTTATTGAAGGAAACACAATGGTTTTGCCATTACCTGTCTTACCTATGAAGATCTCAACAAATACTGGCGCACATTATCCAAATAAAAATTATGCCTTCTACTTGTGTTTGAGGTTCAGAATGACAATATTGGATGTTTGGGTGGAGTTTTAATTCATCTTGAATTTTTAATCCAGAAAGAGTCATCTGCAACTTTTATTTGAAAAGCCTTTAATGATTTAGGGACTGTTTCAAGCACTCATAATGTAGAACACAATTATCGGGCTGATTTTCCAACTTTATGTCATTAAGATTAAAATTGATAGACTGCTAATCATGGGTAGTTTGGCCATAATATCCCATTGTACACAGCTAATGGGCATCATTTCTTTGCACTAGCAGTCACCCAAGAAATGGTCTTACTGTATATATATACTTATTTACATAAACACACTAGATGGTGCTGTTCTAGGATCTAGTTCCAAGTATACTATAAGCTGCTTCACTCTTAACAGTTTCGCCAGTTTTGGAGATCCTATTTTGTGCAGCATTCAAGAAATGCAACAAAATGTAGTAATAAAATTAAGTATTCTACAAAAACTGCTTAATGGTTTGTGAATTTTTTTTGGCAGATTCCCTTCTATAAACCTCTTTAGTCACAAGGATATAGCATCCTTTACTGAAGGTGATCAACACACAGCAAGCAACACTAGTGATATAACCATGTATTAGAAGACACATCATGCGGTATGTCATTCTTAAGGGATTTATACACCCAGCACATTGTACTGTTTTCCCCGAAACAGGGTAACAAACACATAACAAGGCTGATGTAATATCCAATCAATAAGCAACCCACATACAGTATTAAATTTGCAAAGCACATATACAGCATATGCAGGCAAAAGGCATAATTTTAACCAAATGCAAAGCTAGTTATTCTCTAATCCTCTGGATTAGAACTCACCAGTACAACCCAAGTTTTTCAGTTCTGCCTTGTATGCCTGAGATTGATAAACACATCGAAGGACTTTTCTATTGGACTTCACCTAAAGATAAGTCTCTTTCCTTATACCAGAACTTCCAGTCAAGATGGCACCAGTGAACAACAATTCATCCAGCGACATCTTCCAGACAGTCAATTATTTATTTCACTTTTTCTACGTCTTTTACTTCGTCTTTTTATCTTAATTGTGTTTCGGAAACTGTTGGAGTCTGTGACTTACAGCTTAGAGCTCAAGTGAGTGATCTAGTGTTCTGCTTTCACCAAGAAAATTCCAGGAGAAGACCGCGACCATAAGTTTTCCCGATCAGGAACCCAGAGGCGGGACACGGGTCCATGATTGACTTCATTGCTTGTCAATCAAAGTATCGAGGAAGAATGACAACATCGAGGCAAACGCGGAGGAGGCTGGGTCAGGCTGGAGGTCAAGAGGCTGCGTTGGGCCAGAGGTCAGGAGGCCATGTTGGGTCAGTGATTTCCCACACCCCCCCCCCCCCCCCATGGAAGGACAGAGTTCGAGCAGTCATGCTCCTCAGTGCTGATGGAGGATGTTTTCGAAATTCCGATTATTGGTGTGGACTGTATAGGACTCCTTCAGTTTTTCTGTGATTTCTTTCTTGTTGCTGATTGGCAGGTGGGCGATATGTTACTGTTGTGGGTAAGGAAGGGGTTGGGGGGTTGAAGTTCCTGAGTTCTGTTTCCTTTTCTTTTTTATGTGGGGGGGGGGGTTGACGTCTTTTCTTTCAACGACTGTCATACTTTTTCTGTATTTCACGGCTATCTGCAGAAGACGAATCTCAGAGTTGGATTCTACGTACATACTTCGATAATAAAATAAACATTTGAACCTTGGAACCTTTATACCAATGAGTTACTCTGATTACACATACCCATAAAAGAAGTACATCATGTGCAAAACGTGCAATTCCAAAACATATCATAGATCCCATTAAACATGACAATTATTACAATTACATATTATTTCTAAAATATATCCGAATACCACAAGCACAACAATAACTATTTCCAACTTTGTATTTTCAGATACTTCCCATCTTTGTGCCTTCATGCTCATCTCATCTATCACCACAGTTCCTTGGGGATATTGGACCTCTCGGTCTGTGGATGGTTTCCAAAGCACACAACTCAGCCATCAGTGTTCTTAATCTCCCTTGCCTTGGCTGCGGTCCACTGAGCTGACAACTGTACCCAATACTCAAACTGCTCATCAAGGATGGTCTGTCGCTACAGCACATCTCAGCTTACTCTACACTTCTGGCTCATTTGTTGCTGTGTGCCTCCACAACCCCTTCCACCTCATAGTGGCCTCTAAATGCGCATTCACCAAGGTCACCTTTCACCTCATTGATGACGTACTGCAGAATTTGCTTTACTTGCTACCCCACAGTGAAGTAGATGTGTGCACAGCTCTTGCTGACAAGTAGTCAAACAGTCAGCCCCTGGGTTATGAAGAACACTTATAGAAGATATATTTTTTGTTAATGTTTCAGCCCATGTCACAACCATGTCAGGGAGATTCACCTGCTCTCACATTATTATGCAAGGACACAAGAAAATAGGAACAGGTGTGCTCCACCTGGCCCCTGTAGCTTGTCCTGCCATTACATATGCTCCTGGCTGACCTATGCCGGCCTCAACTGCAGCTGGATCCTCTAATGATCTGGTAAACATGCAATCATTGCTGAAATGGACCCAATTTCTATGTTTCTTCTCTGGAAAAGTTCTTTTGCTTCTCTCACCTGATGTTCCAATCCAAGCACGCTGTTCAGATGATCAGTATTGTGTACAGCAAACACTCCTCCATGAAGAAGGTCAACTGTCTTCACCAAGGCTTGCTTCCCAGAGAGTGGAAAAGAGGCGGTCAGTTTGTCATTTACCATGGTCATGTTTTTAGAGAGGTTGCTGTTTGTTCCAGAGAGACCATTGTTGTAATCTCTTGGTACATCTGAAACCAACCAGACTAACAGTTCTCTTGGGCAAGCTGATTTAGTCCACCGACAGTTTGAGATGCTCCAGGATTTCGTCATCTGATACTGCATTTCTTTGATACACATATCTCTCACTTCAAAAGATTTGACCCAATCAATGTCTGTAATTGTGGCTGCACTGTTTTGGGCCATCACCACAATAGGAAACCAGATGCATTAGTATCCTCTGACAACCCAGGAAACTCTCTCTCCTGGAACCCGTTTACTCAGCGTAAACAAAGAGTGCTCTAGATTAACCTGGCAACTCTGCCTCTTTTTGCTGTCTAAATCCTGCGCCCAGATGTGCTGTCCTTTTGAGTCCAAAGAAAGCAAGGAACTATCATCCTTAACAGCAATGGTCCCCTTCAGGATTCAGCTCACCCACCCGATGTGTCCGAACCGGTAGCAAATAAAACATCTGGCCTCACCCTGTTCACCCTCTGGAACTGCAGCCTTCTCACTGCTGGCACCCACATGACCTACTGCTTTCTCACGAAAGACTATACCGGGCTTGCTCACAAAGATGTTACCACTAACATCTGTGAGCTTGCTTCTTGCCCAAACTCAGGGTGGTATCCTGCAATAAACTGCTTCACCTGCATCAATGTCCTTTCCATTCTCCGGACTATTCTGCGCACCCTCGCGAACTCCAGATCCAGCGGGTCAAACAAATTTGCATGCATCCCCTCATTTCTCAACCCACAAATCAAACAATCCTGCAGCATCTCACCTGGATGAGATGCTAGGGGTTGTTTTGCACTTCGGCTCACTTGCATCCAAAGAAAACAGGAACTGATGCCCTTCGCAGTTTTAGCCTTCTTCAGGAATTGGCTCACACCCAGGCAACGTGCCCTACTTGTCTGCAATTGAGACATCAAGCTACCTCGGACCGGTAGAGCAGGAGCAAGGTCCCCCACCTTGTCCGCAGTCATGAGCCCGAGCTTTCAAGACTTTGGGACTCAGGTGATCTACTTCCCTCTGAAAACATTGCATATGACTTGGCCATGGGGGCGAACATATATTCCCCCACCATCTCTTTTTGTCTTTGGTTGCATGTATCGAATGCATAACCTGCTTAGATCTCTGAGGTCACTGCATTAAAATTTCCTATCAAAGTCCTCAGAACATCCTCAAAGAAAGTCTCATTCATGTTTTATGGCAATAGTATGCTCACTGGCATCTGCTATGTCTCCGTCCTGCTTCCAGTAGAGTAGTAATGTCGCCTTCCTCTTCTCGTGTGTGATCCCATTGTTCTGTGCACTGCCTTGGGATCCTGACAATATCATTGGCACTCAGGGAAATCGCCACCAATTCCATGTACAACTGTAGTCACATCTTCCAATTCAGTGACATATCCCACTAAGATTATCTGTTTCAGTCTCTATACCCCTGTTACTTCTTCACCAACAAAATCTCATCCTGTTGTACCAACCTATTTGAAATCCAAAGGCTTTCAGGTTAGGGAGATATGAGTGCCCCTCTTTCAAAACTTACTCTGGTTTTTGTCCCTTTAGAGATCAAAGTGGAAAGTGTGTTGAAAAAAGACTTAACTAAAGTATTAGGAAAGAACATTTTAGCCTTCGGAGTTCTATGCTGCTTGCAACTTATAACATCATTTTAACTTCAGACACAGATTGTATATCCTCAGTCATATGCATTACAGGCCTTCCTTGTTTAATCTCATGTATTACAGGATTTTTTCCATCAGCAGTTTTTAGATCTGGACCAGACATGATGCACACATATTTTTAGCTCTACTCAAGTGATAGATGCTATCACTGACAGCTGCCAGATTAGGCCCCATTCCATCACAGCAAATTTCTGCAGATGCACTCTGGAGAACATTCTGACTGGTTGCGTCAACGTCTGCTATGGAGGGGCCAGTGCACAGGATCGTGAAAGGCTATGGAGGGTGGTAGGCTAAGGCAGCTCCATCATGGGCACTAGCCTCCCCACCATCGAAGACATCTTCAAAAGGCAGTGCCTCAAGGGACCATCATTAAGGACCCTTACCATCCAGGATATGCCCTGTTCTCATTACTACCATCAGGGAGGAGGTACAGGAGCCTGAAGACACACACTGAACACTTTAAGAGCAGTTTCTGCCCCTCCGCACTCAGATTTCTGAATGATCGTGAACCCATGAACATTACCTCACTATCCTGCTCTCTTTCTGCACTATTTATTTTTAAATACATTTCTCCTGTTTTTTTTATGTCTTGCACTGCACTGCTGCCACAAAACAACAAACTTCACAACATATGTCCGTGATAATAAACGTGATTCTGATTACTGCAACTTAATCAGATTATCTACCGGCACCAGTTCACAAAGGTTAGTGTGCCCTCCCGCAGCTTGCGAGTAACACCATTGCCCAGAGCAGTAAAGTTGGTCATGAAGACTAGAGACCCAAAGAGGGCCCCAGCAATAACCACAGGTAACCAGTCTTCACACAGGACTGCTTCCACTAAAAACAAATCTGGATCTCTTATTCAGTGCTTGATCAATCTTGCTGTCCCAAAGAACTTTTCTCGTGGAAAGTAACTCATTGTGCACCACACATGAAAAAACAAATAATCCTGGCATTTCCTTTCAATATTCCATCAAGACCGTCAATGCATAATCTCCGAGCAGGGAGAAGCGGTGGGGGCTGTGGGGGTTATAAGAGGAGAGGGTGCTACCCTGTTTTATTATTTATCTTTCAAATCCAGTTCATACCAAAGCTTCACATAGCAATCATTAAAACAAATTGTCATAAGAAAGAATGATTAAAGCACATCAGAATTTATGTTGATTCATTTCAATTAGCTATTAAGTAGTTTAAGAAAAGAATTAACATTTTAAACTTTCGAAACAAAATGGTCAGGAAGGAAATAGTTATAGTCCTAATATTATTTCTTCAGCTTTTGCAAAATGTTTATGCAAAAATCTTGAACAGACTGCTGCGCTTATGAAGACAAAAGCCACACAACTGTTCTCAGGCAGATCATGCATGGAAGCACTGTGAGAGAAGGATGTTGAATAAATGAGAGTCCCGCACAGAAAGTAAACAATGTCACATGGCTAGACATGAAGCAACATTTGGAACTGACATAGTGCCTTGGTGCCAGATTAATTCAATCTGTTAAAGGGGAAATGGTTGAAATGATGAGTGTAAAGACTGATGACAACGTAGACAATTACCGGAACTATCTGTTTCCAGTCTTGTCCTCGAGATGGTCAGATTCATTTATCCGTTTACAGAAAAAAATATATTATCTTACAGTGATAATTGCTTTTAATATTTTTGAAAGGTGAAACACGCACGGACAGACTTTGCCTGTCAGTTATTTTTTGTGTGTTTGCATGCCTTAATCCCAATACAATGCAAATGAAGGAAGCAATTCTGAAAAGCTTTCAAGTCATTTGGATTGAGAATGGAATGTGGTGGGTATTTGTCACAAATATATTCTAAAAAGGCAAAGCTTTTTGCAGCTGTGTGTGCTGACCTGACCCCAAATCCTGATCTCTAATTCACAAGACGTATCTTTTAATTGAACAGGACTGAACAAGTAGCTCAAGAATTATGCCAAATGCTACAGATTGGGGCAGATCTGTGGGCATCATCATCTTTCCTGTGCACAGGGAGTAACTACTGTAAACATTTTCTTAAAGAAAGACATTAAGGTTAAATTGTGACCTTTGACACCAAAACCTGTCTGCAATAATTAGTTCAGGCGCCTCTAAATCCCAGTGTTAGACTGAATGTAGATTTATTTGAAGGGGTTTTCTTTCAACTTGTTCAGTTGCAACTACAGCACCATTTTCAGGAAAGACTATTCTGGTATAAAGAAAAGAGTTTATTAGTAGTCCTTTATTCTCATTCTTCACTATACTGAGGCCTTTTCATATTTTAGCTTGACATTTTTCCAAACCAGCTTGGACTTGAGAATGCATGCTTTCAGCTGGAGTGAACGTTCGTTGTACAATGTGGTCACACTGTACTCGAAGTAGACCAACACTGATTGCTTATCTGATTGTAAGCATTATATCCAGTATTCCTGGCTTAACAAGCTTTTGCAGGTCTAGCACCCAGTAGCTAATGGACAGATTCTAGATCTTGAAATTATTGGGATGTGTTTACCCATCCTGTGCCTTCCTTACTGTACTGATAAGCCTGTGATAACTACATCCCTCTAGTCTACCACTTTATCCTATCAGATCCTTCTTTTTTAAGGCCTTCTTTCCAGGGGTCCATCTCCCTGCTTTCTATTATAATGGGTTCGACATCATTGCTGATGTAAAGCAATTAAAAACATTTTCTTAAAATTATCTGCCCTTTACAAAATTAATCTTATTCTGTTCACTTCTTAGAGAGGATACAGAGGGAAAAATTTGTGCACATTTGGAAGGACATGGTATGCTTAGGGACAGTCAGCATGGCTTTGTGCAGGTAGATAATGACTGAGATTTTTGGGGAGATGAGAGCGAAGTTTGATGATGTTAAGGCAGTGGTTATCATCTATCTAGATTTTAGCGAGGCATTTGATAAAATCCCCATGGTAGGTTGATTCAAAAGACAAAGATGCATGGGATCCAGGGTGAATTCAGAGCTGGCTTCCCCATAGAAAACAGAGAACAAGTGTGGAAGGCAGTTATTTTGGCTAGAGGTCTGGTGACCTGTGGTGTTTTGCAAGGATCAGTGCTGGGACATCTGTGTTTGTAATTATATTTAAGTGATTTGGATGAAAATACAGATGGGTGGTTTAGCAAGTTTGTGAACGAAACCAAGATTGGTGGAGTTGTGAACGGTGTAAATGACAATCAAAATATAGCAGGATAGAACAGATACCGATATGGGCAAATGGAGTTTAACCTAGATAAGTGTGAGGTGTTGCGTAATAGAAAGTCAAATTAAAGTAGTAAGTATGTAATTAACTGTAGACCCCCTTAACAGCATTAAGGTACAGGGGGATATTGAGGTCCAGGATCAGAGTTCACTGAAAGTCACTACTTTCAGTTGAGAATGTGCATGGCATCTCTTTGGCAGCGGTGTTGAGTGTAGGAGTGAGGGAGTCATGCTGCAGCTGTATAAAACTATAGTCAGGCTGAAATTGGAGAACTATGGGCAGTTCTGATTGCCCCCATTACAGGAAGGGTGTGGAGACTGTGGAGCAGGTGCAGAAGAGAGTTTTCAGGATGCTACCTGGATTAGAAAGCATGAGCTTCCAAAAAGTATTGGATAACCTTTAGTTTTGGGGAGATCTGGTAGACATTTTTTAAATTATTAGAGGCATCGGTAGAGTGGATAGTCAGAATCTTTTCCCCAGGATAAGTCTTGTGATGTGAGGGGTAGGGTTTTTTTAATGCTGAAACTGGAAGGTGTCTAGTATAGGCTACTGTGGGCAGGCAGTTTGGTGGAATTTGAGTCTTTATGTAAACACAGAAATGTGAAGGGAATGGAAGGATATGGGTGACGCGTAGGAAGGGAAGATTTAGTGTTAATTGGCAACAAGATCATGGTCCCAATAACCTATCCAGTGCTGTTTTATGTTCTTGCATGCACAGAACTTATCACAACAGATGTTTCATCCTTCACTATTTTGGACAGACCAATCTGAATTCACAATTCAGCTGCCAGAAATTGAGCAATTTTCACTGCAAAAGTTATTGCAATAATTTTTGTACTTTTCTACTTAGTTTTGCAAAAAAAAATCTGTTTTACCAAGACAATAAAACTAACCCTGCTTTTAATGCTATTTTTTTTACACAGTTTGAATCTCTGTCCAAACTTGAGAACAGCACAATCTACAGGGTCAGAAACTCATTCAGTATTTAACAGAATGTTAATTCCCACAGTGCTAAATCACGGACAGCAGTTTGACATGGACCCATAATCTCCTCTATCAAGATTAAGATAGAGAAAATCCAAGTTAAAATGTTAAACTTAATAAGTGTCTGATGTCAGACTCATTCATTAGCCTGGGTTGGATTTGAGCTTCATTCCCATAAATCAAACTGCAATATCCAGATAATTTTTTGGAGCAGGTCATGTACTATGTTCTATGTTCTATGTTCTAAACTTTTCCTCATGATTAGAATAGTCCATATTACTCCATAGATTGTTGTTACTCAAAGGTTAGGATGTTGCAGGTTCCAGCAAATTAGTGATATCTATGGATGTGTGGTGAAGTATGGAGATCTCAAATATACTCTGCAAGAGGATGTTGTATTCTGGTGTCTTCCTCCTTTCTTTCCTGTCCTGAAGAAGGGTCTCAAGCCAAAACATAGACTATTTATTCAATTCCATAGATGCTACCTGACACATTGAGTTCTTCCAGCATTTTGTGTGTGATACATTTATAAATGTCTTCTTACTGCATCCACGGTCAGCCTTGCTGACATAGCATTATACAACACAGAAAGAGGCCTTTTGGCCAATCTAGTCCATGCCAACCAAAATTCCTATCCAAGTTTGTCTCATTTGCCCAGGTTTACCTCTAAACCTCCTAAACTGTGGTATTACCTCTCCAATCCTGTGTTGTTTAGGCCAATTACAAAACTCTCAATGAGATTTTTTTAAATTATTTCAGTTTTGCTGAATATTTTTATTTATCTATGTGAATTTAGAAGATTGTATTTAATTTCAGATTTTAAAAAATACATTTTTAGAATTTATAATAATTCTATGTTTCTGAATGTCATTCAATTAATAAAATGGTTGATCACTAACTAGGGACAGGCTCTAGCCAGGTAAGTTTCAGTGGAGAGGATGGATCTGCCACAACATGCTTCTAGAGAGCAGAAGACACTATAAATCCTCCTCTTCCACCTTGCACACCACCCTGCTTTGGATATATACATCATCACTGGGTCAGAATCCTAGAACCTAATCAGGTATCTTACTGTGTTTTTAAATGTTACAGGCCAGTGAGAGATGCCCTCTTGGTCAAAACTAGATACATTCAGGCATGGAGACCAATTGTGTGTTGGGTCATAGAGATACAGAATGGAAAGAGGCTCCTCGTCCCATCAAGTTCCACAGTGCCCATCAACCTTCCCACCCCATTTATACTAATGTTACACTCATCCAATCTGAGAGTGGGCCCCTGATAGCAACATCTAACTTCTTGTGTATACTGTTTATCCAACACTGTAGCTTCACCATTCCTATTGCAAAATAATGTATGTAGTATGCTTAATCCATGTTTTGTCACTTAGTTTATTTAAGTGTAATAAAAGATCAATGTAAATTCATTATTTCTCTTAAAGCTGTGGAAATACATAACTTAATTTGAAAATTATATTTCTACTATAAGGATGATTATCTGCAATTACTGAATTCCATATCAATCTGTCCAATGAAGCACAAGGCACAGCAATTTATTCTCCACCTTGGCTTGTTGCAATCCTGCAGACCCCGCACTTAATTCAGCAACTTCAGATAACCAGCTTTTCCAGGTTCTCTCTGAACTGCCCAGATCGAATACAAGGTTAGAACTGGCCAGGTTTAATATAAGATCTTTCATCTGTAACATTAACCCAGTTTTCCTCTCTCAATAGATGCCGCCTGACATACCAGGTATTTCCATCATTTCTTTCATTTCAGATTTCCAGCAACTACACTCATAGATCCAGTACTATCTGCTGCCACTCATCTTCATGTATTTACACTCCATTAACTCTATTAACTCCAGTTAATCAGTAAAATTAACCAGCATTTCCCTCTCTTTTCAGGCAATAAATTGTATCACATGGACAATCTTGTTCTCCACTCTAAATTCAATAATTTGCTTGTTCTCTCTGCCACGCTCCCAACTTTTTACTTTTCCACCTCTGATGAAGGGTCACTGACCTGAAACAGTAACACTGTCTCTCTCTCGGTTGTCGCTGCCTGACCTACTGAGCATTTCCAACATTTTTTGCTTTACTTAACCCCACTCTAGTAAAGCAACTTACTTCAGTGGACACCATCCACTGCAGTTAGCAATCATTCCTTTCACCCAATGTGAGGCTGCAGTGGGTGCTGATGGTAGGATTTGCCATAGCAATTCCCTGTGGCTTTGTGAACTGAGCTGCAAACACCCCAAACTGCATCGCCCAGAAGGGTAAGGGTAATAGACAACAAGCTTCCTTCTTGTCCACTTGCACACCATTCTGCTTTAGATAGATACTTTATTAACCCCAAAGGAAATTACAGTGTCACAGTAGCATTACAAGTACACAGATATAAATATTAGAAGAGAAGTAGAAAGAATAAAAAATAAGTTACCACAAACATTTTAACAGAAGGGGGTCATCACTTCCCCGGCTATAGGTTAACTCATTATAGAGCCTGATGGCCAAGGGTGAGAATGACCTCATATAGCGCTCTTTGGAGCAGCACAGTTGTCTTAGTCTATCACTAAGAGTCCTCCTCTGTTCAGCCGACGTGGGTGAGAAACATTCTCCAGAATTGCCAGGATTTTCCGCAGGGTCCTTTGTTCTACCACAGCCTCCAGTGTGCCTAGCTTGACTCCTCTAACAGAGCCAGCCTTTCTAATCAGTTTATTGAGCCTGTTAGCATCACCCGTGCTGACGCCATTGCCCCAGCACACCACCACATAGAAGATTGTACTGTCGACAACAGACTGATAGAACGTGTAATGGAGAGGCCTGCATACTGCAAAGGGCCTCTGTCTCCTCAGGAAGTAGGTATATAACTGTCGTCTTCTCATTATCACCAGACTAGAATCCTAGAATCCATCTGACAGCATTTTGGAAGCATCTTAACCACATGGAGTGTAGTGGGTTCAAGAAAGTAGACCACCTCCATTCTCCCATGGACAAACTAGAATGGGCAACAAATGTTGCCTTCCCATCAATACCCATGTATAATGAATAATGATGTTGTAATTATGTCATATAAATTGCCAAATGCTCTCTATCCATCATGTAACCATCCAAAATTCTATAAATTCCATCAATTTCTACTGGCCATGTAACCACATTGTGGTTATGTCAGAACCAGTTTCTATCCCTCATCCTAGCCAGCACATCATTAGGAACACCAGCCAGCCTCCACTCATTACGTCGAGATAACGGCTGTGGTTTAGGCAGAGGCTGCCACCATCAGGCAGGATTTTATTTAAAAGAAAAAAAATCTTTTAAATGTATCGATGGCCAAGCCACCATTTGGAGCAGGAAGGCTCTTACTTCTTGATAGTGTCCCAATGAGGACCCTTCCAACAACCATCAATCTACCAGTACAATCAGTGTCCTGCAAAGAGTTCCATCCCAGCTCTCCCACCCCACAAAGCATCTCTCTATTCCTCTTGAGGGGGGGGGGGGGCAGACGATGATCTTTTTATTCAAAGGTACAATCTGAATATGAGTTGTGAAAGAGGTGTATTCAGGATTTCCAGTTAGCGTTCAGTATGGGCACATGTCACCAGCCATGACCGCATTGCTGCCATCATGGACAAAATGTGGCAATGTTGAAATAGCTTGCCCCCAACTACCAACTCTGCCCGTCTTTCCTATCCCCAATACACAAAATGTTCTTTACCCCAACCTATCTGAGTCATTTAACATAATGAGGTGCTGCATTAACCAACGGCAAAATTTCTAAGAAATTATTATCTGAGATTCCTCCCTCACAACCCCCACCACTCTTTCCACACAATTAACCGTTGGATAGTCATGGAAAACTCGTTAAACATATTATTGTAATATTGCATCTTCTTTACTCATCTCTGACCCATTGCATTCCACAGGTGGTACTCCCATGAATACAGCAGACCTGAAATAATTTTCTTCCACAGAGAGCTCCATCATGTCACTTATAGTTATTTTTGCAACTCAGTTGCAGCTTGAGCCAGATATTCACATTATTTCTTTCAAAAGGAGATATGTGGTGTGGCGCTGATGCTTTTGAAAGAAGCGTTGTCAATAAAATCACAGGAGATACCTTGCTATGGCTGTGGCCAAATAACATGGACCAGAGTGGTACACATACAGGCTGTGCATCCCACCCATGGCTGTGAAAAAATTCTTCTATCGTTGGTGATCTTAACATATCAATTGTTAATAGCAAAATTTCTTCCACAATCTTACCTTAGGATGAAAATCTTCATAGCAATTTCTCAGTATCAGAAGCCGCAGCAAAAACAGATTATTGCAGTTTGAACCATTCAAATGGGAGGCTGTGAAAAGAGAAGAGGAATGCTCTTCCAAACTATAACTGATCAGATTTTATACTCACCAGAATGGTTGCCTTTTGTCTAAATTCCCGTCAACTTTCTCACATCCTTTATCAATAGCTTCCAGGACAAAGCTTACCCAATCTCAACAGCATGGCCTTATATTACGGTAGGTCTTTTCATGTCAATCCTGCCACATGGGGTAGGGTTGAACAAGGCAGATGGCTACAAAATTGCAAAGGCTTCAACAGCTGGCCGAACCAAGCTCTCAGTTTAGCCAGCTGTCAAAACAATAGTTTTGAAATGTTTCTAAACACATATATAAACATCACAAAACTATTAATAGTTAATCAAACTACCAAAAATTTGAAATTAAAATGAATTAATGCCCGAAGCAGAAATACATATATTAGCATTTAACTAAACTCAAACAATTAAAAATGTCTGAAAATACAGTGCCTTTCTTTAATTATTCTCAATTTTTCCAAGCAGATTCCTCAGAATAAGTGCAGGGGAAATGTACTGGAATGTAATCCTCTAAACAATGGTGGTTGACTGCCAGGAATTTGAAGACATCCACATTCACATCTATTCGTGCGGGAATCTCAACTCGTTGACACTTATATGGGGAAACAGCCAAATGCTTTATGCAGAATGGTTGCCAGCACTTTCCTGCAAACTCAAGCCATTCAGTTATTGCAGGCAAACATTGCAGCAGCTTTCTTTTGCTGCTTCAGTTACATGCTAATGTAGGGGGGGATGCCTCCCCCTGTGTCACAACTTCTCCATCTCCTGTGACTAATATGCCTTTGTTACTCCCAAGGTTTGACAGCTTATTCTCTTATTGCTGGTATAATCACATTCTTACATTGTTTTCTTTGGTCTCAACTGAGAGAGCAGAGTTGGAATAAGAGAGAAGATGTATATCGATGCTATAGATAGATGGTGTGTGTGTGTGTGAGAGAGAGAGAGAGAGAGAATAAAACAAGATTCACAACATTTAAGAAGTGTCTGGATGAACTCTGTATTGCCAAGGCTTAGAAGGCTATGGACTGAATGCTGGGTAATTGGATTTAGGATTGATTGGTAGTTGGACAGGGTGGGCCAAAGAGCTTGTTTCTACACTGTGTCATTCTATGACTCAATGCAGTCAACACTCCAAATTATTAAAATGTACTATTAACTCTATTTCTCTCTCCACAGAATGCTGTTGTATATCTCCAGCATTACCTGATTCCAGTTCAGATTTTAAGAAACTGCAGGTTTCTTTTTCTTTTTGATAATTTGCTTGTACCTTGCTTTGACTTTGAATTGACTTTCTGGGTGAATGATTAACTATTTTGAGTCTTAAGCTAAAATGCAAGGGTAGCAGTTGACAATGATCGGTGTAGAGAGCAGCCAATCGGAATCAACAAGCATACTCTCACAGGAATGGTTCATCAATAATACTCATGTAACTTTAGATATTATTGAGGGGGACAACCTACTGGGGGAGGGGAGCCACAGCGATTGGGTCCCTGGCACTGAACCTGGTGCTGTGGCTCAGAAGAGCAGAGAGATGAAGAGGACAACAGTGTTGATAGGAGATTCTTTAGTCAGAGGAATAGAGACGAGGTTCTGTGATGGTGAGCAGTCTGAAGTCTTGGTACATATCGGCGCCAATGACATAGGTAGACAGGGTACAGAGGTCCTGAAGAGAGATTTTAGGGAGCTAGGTAAAAAACTGAGGAACAGAACATCCATGTTAGTAATCTCTGGATTGTTGCCTGTGCCATATGCCAATGAGGGCAAGAATAGGATAATTTGGCAGATGAATTTGTGGCTGAGGAATTGGTGAAGGGGGCAGGGGTTCAACTTTGCGGATCATTTGGATCTCTTCTGTGAAAGGTATGACCCAGTGGTCCCCAACCACCGGGCCACGGACCAGTACCGGGCCACAAAGCACATGCTACAGGGCTGCGAGGAAATGATATGATTTGTCGATATGAAACGAAATGAGTCAGCTGCACCTTTCCTCATTTCCTGTCACACCCACTGTTGAACTTGAACGCATGCCAAGTCATCAGTCACCTAAACGTAGTGATACCCTAGCTCCAGGGATCATTGGTTGGCCTCAGATAACCGGTGGCCTTGTGCAGCTGGCGAGAAGTGCCATTGCTACTGGCCTGGAGAGCAGACAGATGGGCGCTGCCTCTAAACCTGTTTAGCACACCGAATGTTTGTGGAGAACCCAGTGCTAAAATATTCGCAGACGACCTAATTCGGGCTCAGGGTTTCGTAAGTAGCAGAGCAGCTACCTTGCTGCAATCTACTGAAAGTCATCTCTCGAGCCAAACTTTTGTCGGCCAATAGATCCTACCTACCTACAAGGGGGGCAGGCACGTGCCCTGTCCCACTCCTCGCTCGGTCAGTCGCTATCTCCGGACTGCGACCGCCGCGGCCCCGGCACGGGGACCTCTGGCCCTTACCTTGTCCTCTCACTGGTGTGTTGCAATGATCTTATATGTTCACACGAGGAAAATACTCGCTGTGTGTTTAATATTAAATTCATTAGATAAACCCTTTTAGAAATGAAATTGAGTGTATTAGCCACTTATAAATGACTTATAGTTGACTTATCACCTATATTCCGGTCGTGATTAACACCCCCACCCCCCCCCCCCACCCCCAGTCGGCCAGTCCGCAAGAATATTGTCAATATTAAACCGGTCCGCGGTGCTAAAAAAGTTGGTGACCCCTGGTATGACCTACACAAAAGGGACAGGTTACACATGAATCGGAGGGGATCCAATATCTTTGCAGGCAGATTGGCTAGAGTTGCTTGGATGAATTTAAAATAATTTGACAGGGGGGTGGGAAACAGAGCGATAGAGCTGAAGATGAGGTAATTGGTTTACAAACAGAGACAATGGGTAGTGCAACTTCAAGCAAGAAGGCTGATGACAGGACAAAATTGCAGTCAACCGGATGAATTGCAGCACAAAAGGGAGACAAAATCAAAAAGGGTGAATACAGGACTAAAAGTGTTATATTTGAATGCACATAGTATATGGAATAAGGTCGGCAACTATGATGCTGTAGTCATCACTGAATCAAGGCTGAAAGGAAATTATAGCTGGGAGTTTAACGTCCAAGGATACACATTGCATCAAAAAGATAGGCAGGAAGGCAGAGGGGGTGGTGTGGCTCAGTTGGTAATAAATCATTAGAAAGAAGTGACGTGGTGGGAAGATGTTGAATTGTTGTGGATAGAGCTAAGGAACTGCAAAAGTAAAGATACCTTGATGAGAGTTGTATACAGACCCCTAAACAGTAGTACAAGGGGAAAAAGAAAATGCATGCCAAAAGAACAAAGTTACAATAGTCATGCAGGATTTCAATATGCAGGTAGATTGGAAAACTCAGGTTGGTGCAGGATTCCAAGAGGGGGATTTTCTAGAATTCCTCTGAGATGGCTTTTACGAGCAGCTTGTGGTTGAGCCCACTAGGGGATCAGCTACTGTGGGTTGGGTGTTTTGCAATGAACAGGAATTGATTAGAGAGCTTAAGGTAAAATAACCCTTAGGAGAGAGTGATCATAGTATGATCAAATTAGTCCTGAAATTTGAGAAGGAGACGCTAAAGTCAGATGTATCAGTATTACAGTGGAGTAAAGGAAAAAATTCAGAGGCATGAGAGAGGAGTTGGCCAGAACTGATTGGCACTGATGAGGATGATGACAGAGCAGCAATGGCTGGAATTTCTGGAGAGAATTCAGAAGGCACAGAATATATACATCCCAAAGAGGAAGAAGTATTCTAAAGGCAAAATGAGAGAATCATGCCTAACAAGGGAAGTCAAAGCCAACATAAAAACCAAAGACAGGGCATATAATAGAGGAAAAATTAGTGGGAAGTTAGAGGATTGGAAAGCTTTTAAATACCTGCAGAAGACATTAAGAAGGTAAAGATGGAATATGAAAGTAAGCTAGCCAATAATATTAAAGAGGATACCAAAAGTTTCTCCAGATACATGAAGTGTAAAAGAGAGGTGAGATTGGATATTGGCCCATTAGAAAATATGCTGGAGAGGTAGTAATGGGGAGCAAGGAAATGGTGGAAGAACTGAATAAGTACTTTGCATCAGTCTTCACTGTGGAAGACACTAGTAGAGTGGTGGGTGTTCCAGGAGTCAAGAGTCATGAAGGTGTGAAGTTACCATAACTAGAAAGAAGGTTCTTGGGAAACTGAAATATCTGATAACTCACTATCTGGACCAAATAGACTACACCCAAGCGTTCTGAAAGATGTGGCTAAAGAGATTGTGGAGGCATTAGCAAAAGTCTTTCAAAAATCACTAGATTCTGGAATGGTTCCAGAAGACTGGAGAAGTACAAATGTCACTCCACTCTTCAAGAAAGGAGAGTGGCAGAAGAAAGAAAATTATAGGCCAATTATTCTGACCTCAGTAGTTGGGAAGGTGTTGGAGTCGATTGTTAAGGATGAGGTTTCAGTGCACTTGGAGATAAGCCATAGTTAGCATGGTTTCCTCAAGGGAAAATTTGGCTGAGAAATCTGTTGGAATTCTTTGAAGAAATAACAAGCAGGATGGACAAAGGAGAATCAGTTGATGTCATTTATTGGATTTTCAGAAATCCTTTGACAACATGCCACACATGAGGCTGCTTAACAAACTATGAGCCTATGATATTACAGGAAAGATTCTAGCATGGATAAAGGGTGATTGACATGATGCAGAACTGGGAATAAAGGGAACCTTTTCTAGTTGGCTGCCAGTGACTAGTACTGTTCCACAGGGGTCTGTATTGGGACTGAATCTTTTTACCTTGTATGTCAATGATTTGGATAGTGGAATTGATGGCTTTGTTTCAAAGTTTGCAGACAATACAAAGAGGTGGAGGGGCTGGTAGTTTTGAAGAAATAGAGAGGCTACAGAAAGACAAGACAGATTAGGAGAATGGGCAAAGAAGTGCCAGAAAGTGAATGGTAATGCACTTCGGTAAAATAAATGATAAGGTTGACTCTTTTCTAAATTAGAGAGAAAATACACAAATTTGAGGCGCAAAGGGATTTGGGAGTGCTTGTGCAGGATTCCCTAAAGGTTAATTTGCAGGTTGAGTCTGTGGTGACGAAGGAAAATGCAATGTTAACATTCATTTCAAGAGGACAGGAATATAAAAGCACGTATGTAATGTTGAGATGTTGTAAAGCACTGGTGAGGCCTCACTTGGAGTATTGTCAGCAGTTTTGGGCCCCTTATCTCAAAAAGGATGTGCTGAAACTGGAGAGGGTTCAAAGGAGGTTCATGAAAATTATTCCAGGATTAAATAGGTTGTCATATGAAGAGCATTTGATGGTTCTGGGCCTGTATTTACTGGAATTCAGAAGAATGAAGTATAACTTCATTGAAACCTATCGAATGATGAAAGGCCTTGACAGAGTGGATGTGGAGAGGATACTTCCTGTGGTGAGAAAGTCAAAGGCTTGGAATATGGGTATCTTTTCTGAATGGAGATGAGGAATAAATTCCTTTAGCCAGAGAGTAGTGAATCTGTGGAATTCATTGCCACGGGCAACTGTGGAGGCCAAATATTTCTGTATATTTAAGGCAGAGGTTGATAGATTTTTGATTGGTCAGGTCATGAAGGCATACAGAGGAAAGGCAGGATCTGGGACTGAGAGGAAAAATGGAACAGCCATGATGAAGTAGTGGAGCAGACTCGATGGGCCAAATGGCCAAATTCTGCTCCTAGATCTTATTGGTCTAACACCAATTTCAGAACTCATTTACCTCAGATGCTGGAGCAATTTTTCCACTTAAAAAAAAATACACATCTTGTTGGACCTGGCAAGACCTTGAGTCAACTGAACACAAGTTATAATGCAGCAATCAGTTTCAGGTAAGGGCCAGCTTTGAGACAACATCAAAGGGCTTAAGGAGACTTTATCAGGTTTTTGAGATTGAGACAGGAATTTGAACTGATGCAGTGGCATGTTCCCATTGAGACAAATAAGAAGGAATTCTAGACAAAAGGAGGAGCAGAACTTTTTCTTTACTTTCTTTAATTTGGTTAATTTAAACCAAGTATCAAAGTAGAAGATGTTGAGGATATTCAGGAGGTCAGGCAGCATCTGTTGAGAGAGAAACAAATAACCTTTTATCAAACTGTCATGGACCTGAAACAAGATCAATATCATTATTCTCTGAGAATGTTTTTAGTGTTTAAAACATAAAAACATAAAAACTAGGAGCAGGAGTCAGTCATCTGGCCAGTCAATACTGCTCCACCATTCCATAAGATAGTGGCTAATCTGGTCGTATACTAAGCTCCCCCTTTCTGGCTTTTCCCCACTACTATTAATTCCCCTGCTATTCAAAACTCTCGTCGTCATCGCCATGGCTATCTCTCGAGGTCAAGGATGATGGTCTTCATTCCATTTCCACAGAGTGAAGATGACTGTGTGTGTATTTGTTTAACGTGTACTTGATGTTACACTCCAAGAAGCAGACGATATTTCACAAATCAACCAACTGATTCCAGTGGTATGGAAGCCACGACGATTGGAGCTGATGGATTTGTTGAAGCCTTCATCCACCTTCACAGCCGTTGGGTTCGAAGTAACTTCGTCGGCCTATTCCACCATTGAGGTCTTGGTTGGTTTGTTCTTTGTCAGGGACCTCACCCTCGACCTTACTGCCATGGGTGACCCTACCAGGAGCATAGCTCCAGACGGCATCGCTCTAGGGATCTCAGGACCACAAAAGCTTCTCCACCAAGACAAGGTGACAATCCACAACAAGGTGACAAAACTCTAACTGTGTCTTAAATGTATTGAATAAGGTAGCTTCTACTGCTTTCTTGGGCAGAGAATTCCACAGATTCGGTACTCTCTCAGCAAAGTAGTTTCTCCTCATCTCTGTCCTAAATCTGTTCCCTAAATCTTGAGGCTATCTCTCCTAACTCTAATGTCACTTGCCAGTGGAAACAATTTTCCTGATTCTATCTTATCTATAGCTTTCATAATTTTATATACAATGGATTCTGGTTAATTGGGACAAATAGAGACCAGTGCATTTTGGCCCAGTTCAGCTGCTGCCCTAATAAGTTGAAGTTTCATTGAAATAGTTAGAAACGTATAAAAAAGACAAACTTCTACTTAACTGAGTAACCAATTACATATTTAAATGAAATACAGAACAAATTAGAACACTAACAATACAATTAACATTCTAAAAAACTAGCTCCTGTTAGATCCTGAGCAGATAATAGTTTGCCTTTATACAAGGCTTTTGATGATTCATCCTCCTAATCTTCATTTTTATTGTAACCTTCAAGATGATTGCTGATACCTTCAAATTCTTCAAAGTACATAACTCGTTGAAGTCGGGAAATCATTTCATTTTCACTCCCGGCCATTTCTGGCATCTCCTTGAATGCTTGAAACCGCAAAACAGTTCCGGATTATCTTTCTGCTTAATTCTCACCATCAGCGACAAAAATCACAGCCTTTTGAGCACAAACACACACAACTGACACAATTTAGTGAACTGTTCACTCCAAGCATGGCATAGTGTTAACCAGCCACACAAGTGCATTCAACTGATACAAGTTCGAAACTTTGGCAACAGTCTCCTGTCCCAGTTAAGCAGGTAGTGAACCAAATAAACAAATGGCATCTTGCTATTTTCTTGATTAGTTTTTGCTCTTTAAGAGTTGTCCAAAATAAAGAGCTGCCCAACTAACAGATGGCCCAATTAAATGGGATCCACTGTATTTCTATAAGATCCCCTCACATCCTTCAGAATACCAGCAAGTATTATTCCAGGCGACTCAATCTCTCCTCATCGGTTAACCCCCACATCTCTGCAATCAACCTAGTTGACCTACTCAGAGACCAGGACTGCATGCAGTTTTCCAGGTGTGGCCTCAACAGGACCCTGTACAGTTGCAGCATAACCTCCCTCTATCAATGAAGGCAAGCGTCATATCTGACTTCCAGATAAACTTTTGCAGCTCATACACAAGCACTCCTAAGTCACTCTGCACAACAGCATGTTGCAATCTTTCACCATTTGAATAATAATCTGATCTTCTCTTCTTTCCTTCCAAAGCAGATGACCTCAAATTTACCAATGCTGTACTCCATCTACCAGACCCTTGCTCCTTCAGAATCTATCTGTATTTCGCTGCAGACACTGCAGCCTCTGCACAATTTGCTTTTTTACTCAATTAATTGTTATCAGTAAACTTAGACACAGTACACTCAATCCCCTCTTCCAAATTATTAATGTGTAATGAGAGTTATCCCAATTCTCTGCCTTCTGTTGATTAATCCATGCTCTATCTCTGCTAATACATTACCCCCATCTTCATGCATCTTTATCTTATGGACAAGGGTTTTTTTATTCAGCACCTTATCAAATGACTTCTGGAGATCTGACGTCCACCTTTTCCTCTCTATCCACTGAGAATGCCAGTGTTTTATCAAACAGGATCTGCCCTTTATGAGTCCTGACGAAGGGTCTCTGCCTGAAACGTCGACAGTGCTTCTCCCTATAGATGCTGCCTGGCCTGCTGTGTTCCACCAGCATTTTGTGTGTGCTGCCCTTCATGAATCCATGCTGTGTTTGCCTGATGAAATCACTTCTATCCAAACACGAGGAAATCTGCAGATGTTGGACATTCAAACAACACACCAGCATTTTGTGTGTGTCACTTCTATCCAGATGTCTTGCTACAGTATTTCTTCCTTACTGATTGTTTCAAGCATTTTCCTGACTATAGCCATTAGCCTAACTGGCCTACAGTTATCTGTGTTTTGCTTTCATACTTTTTTAAACAATAGCGTGACATTCCATCTTCATATCCACTAGGACAGGGATTCCCAACCTGGGGTGCGAGATGGAATTTCAGGGGGTGGGACAAAGAGTGGCTTGTGTCCTTGAGTGACGAGTCACGAATCATCACTCAGCCAGCTGCCAGTGTGCCTTGAGAAGTGGTAGTAACGTTTGACCCAAGCACACTCCGGTCTCCCGCTGCCCGAGTCAGCGTTGAGGATTCTCATCAGTGTTAACTGGGAAGTTACACCTCAGAATCGAGGAGTCTCATCATTGTTAGCTAGAAGGTTACATCTCAGAGTTAAAAATCATCTCATAATGCCAAAATCTTTACACATCCCGAATCAACCATCGAGTAACGACTTCACGTTAAAACCAAACCCGCAGATAGTAGGTAAATTATTCAATTATAAAATTTTAAAAAGCCACATTTTGATAAAAAGCAGCTGAAGTCATTCATTCATATTTGTCTCAATGCATTAAAGAAGTTTTTGAATTTCAAAGGTTTTTTTTCTCTTAAAAGGTTTTTTTCTTGAATCGTTGATAATTTTGAATTGTGTTAGTTGAGGAGGTATCATGGTTAGCACCAAGGACTTTGAATCGTGTGATGGGAGTTCATATCTCCAGTAATCATCAGAAATAGGTGTGTAAATTCAGTACAGAGTAGCCTAATAATTCATGTCGCGTCCCCATAGCATTTCCACCTGATGATTTATCTTGGCGTAACTGCAGATAATATCGTAACATAATATTTGAAAGCGTATTTCTCGCGATACGTTGCTATAGGCTTGTCTGGTTGAGTAAAGCTGTCATCCCTGACTTAGTCAGATAGTTTTTCTCATATTAGCTCATATTTTTCTCTTTACTCCTAACCCTTCATCATGTCAAAAAGAAGGAAATGGAATGATGACTATGTGTGCTTTGGTTTCACTTGCACAACAGGAAATAATGGCTTGCAAAAACCCCAGTGCATTCTTTGTAACATTGTGTTTTCCAACTCAAATCTGAAGCCATCCAAGCTTCAAGAGCACTTCAAGAACAAGCATGGCGGAGCTGATGTTGAAGGACATGATGTTGGGTCATTGAAAATCGAAAGAGCTCGTTTTGATTCACAAGGAACTCTTCCAAAATTAGGTTTCGTTTCTGTTGAAAAACCACTACTTCTTGCTTCATACCATGTAGCATATAACGTGGCCAAATCGAAGAAGCCCCATACAATTGCGGAAGATCTCATCAAGCCATGTGCACTGGAAATGGCAACAATTAACCTGGGCAAAGAAGCAAGAAAAAAATTTGAATAGGTGCCCCCATCAAATAATGTCATTCACAACCAAATCAGTGATTTGAGTGAAGATATTTTGGACCAAGTCATCTCAGATGTCAGAGCTAGTCCTCTTAAAATCTCTATTCAGTTGGATGAGTCAACAGTTGTAGTCAACTCATCACATTAGTGAGATATGTCAATGATGGTGCTGTGAAGGAAGATTTCCTGTTTTGTAAAGATCTGAAAAAAAAACACAACTGCAAAGGATGTGATGCAGCTGGTGAAAGACTTCTGTGCCAAACATGATTTAGATATCAAAGTCATTGGTTTTGTGTGCATTGACGGGGCACCTTCAATGCTTGGAAATAAATCTGGCTTTTCTGCATTGATGAAAAAGGAGATTCCAGACTTGCAAGTTACCCATTGTTTTCTTCATCGGCATGCTTTGGCATCAAAAACATTGCCTCCAAATTTGAAGAAAGTCCTTGATACTTGTGTGAAGATCATCAACTGGATCAGGGGGCGTGCTTTGAACCATTGCATCTTCAAATTATTTTTTGAGGATCTGGGAAGTGAGCATTCAGTTTTGCTTTTCCACACAGAAGTCCGTTGGTTGTCACGAGGACAAGCTTTAACCCACTTCTTTGAACTGCGGGAAGAAATCAAAGTTTTTCTGGAGGAGCATGAATGTGATCTGGTTGGGGCAATGGAATCACAGGAATTCGCCCAAATGCTGGCTTACTTAGCTGACATTTTCACTCATATGAATGACCTGAGTGTTTCTCTTCAAGGAAAAGAGATAAACATATTGAAGGCTTGTGAAAAGTTGAATGCCTTCAAAGAAATGTTACGTCTTTGGCATCAAAGGATGAAAAGAGGCAGTCTCTCAAATTTTCCTTCACTAGAAGAGATGGTTGATGATGCTGGATCCATAACTCCTACTGTGCGTGAAGAAATTGTGGCTCATTTGGAAATGCTGTCAGAATCGTTTGATGGATGTTTTGCTGCTGGAGACCTGAAGATTTCAGAAGAATGGATCATGAATCCATATTCCTACAATTTGGAGAAAATGTCAGATGATGTAGAGCTGAAGGAAGATCTTATTGATTTGTGGACAAATTGAGCTCTTGAAATGCAATTTGAAAGCAACACTTTGGAGGAGTTTTGGTGTGCAGCACTGGATATGTTCCCAAGACTTGATGGAGAAGCACTCCGTGTCCTCATTCCATTTGCAACAACATACTTGTGTGAATCTGGATTCAGTTCTCTTTTGTCAATCAAGACAAAATCTAGGAATCGCCTGAATCCACAGGCAGACCTGCAGATCGCAGTCAGCAAGAAAGTTCCACGTTTTGAGCAAATCATGAATGAGAAGCAGGAGCAAAGAAGTCATTGAATTTTATGTTCACGATTGGGATTGATTTTACTGTTTACAATTTTTCTGAATAAATTAGAATCTAATTGCTCAATTTATATTTGCATTTTATGCACTGAGTTAAAAGCTTATTTTTTTAAGTTCAATTTGTTCACCTGCAGTATTGTATGTGGTTCAATTTGTGGTTCAAAAATTAGAAATTAGACTTCTTCACCTTCAAATGTGATATTACTTTTGTAGGGGGTGCGAACATTAATCAAACATTTCCTAGGGGTGTGGGGCATAGAAAAGGTTGGGAACCATTACGCTATGATCTACCTTTCCGCCATTTCTTTCAGTACCAGAAAATGCACCTTATCAAGATCAGGGGACGTCTTACTTTTAGGCCCTCTAGTTTGCTCATTACTACCTCTTTATTGACCATGATTGTTGCAGGGTCCTCACGCCCTCCACCCACTGCCTCCATAACATCACTCATTGACATCTTAGATGTGTCCACCACCGTGAAGGTCAACACAAAATAGTCGTTCAATACCTCAGCCATTTCTACATTCCCCAGCAAAACTCCGCTAGGGACCCATGTTCACTTTAGCCGTCTTTTTCTATTGTATATAATTCTAAAAATATATTCTATCTTTTTTTAATTTTGTGCTAGTTTATATCAATAATCTATCTTTCCTTTCCTTATTGCTTGTTTAGTGGCTTTTAGTTACTTTTTGAAGTTTTCCCAGTCTTCCAGTTTCCCATTTCTCTTGGTGACTTTGTATACACCCCAACCTCACTGCTCTTGCTTTCAACTGGGATATACTTTTGTTCAGCACTGAGAAAAATCTCTTTGAAAGACTTTCACTTTTCCTCAACTGTCCCACCAGATATCCTGTTTCTTGTTAAATTATGATGTTTTTATTTGTTGATGTTACTTGAGTGGTGTTCAGTTTTGTAGCTTTCAAGGTCATTGCTCAGGATATCTATTTAGCAGAAGGGAGGCAGGAAGACCACCAGAGTAAATGTTTCTATTGCTGGAGCAGCAGAGCTTCTCTCAGCACCTCAATCAATTGGTTTCTCTTGATAATTGCCCAGCCCAGCCTTAAAACCTCTTCCTGAATTAAATGCTAATGCTCATAAGTTAACTACACAAAATACTAGAGGAACTCAGCAGGCCAGACAGCAGTTATAGAAAAGAATACAGTCAACATTTCGGGCTGAGACCCTTAACGGCATTTTGTGTGTGTTGCTTGGATTTCCAGCACCTGCACATTTTCTCCTGTTTATGAATGCTTGTAAGCTGCTGGTTGGGAATCATTAATGCTGCCTTCTGCCACAGACATTCCCACCTTGTATTCCATTCAATGGCAGAAGACAGTCAAGAACATTGGTAGAGCTTGAACACGTAACTGTGTGGCTAGGCATGGCTCAAATACCATCTGTAAATTTGCTGATAATACAACCATTGTTGGTAGAATCTCAGGTGGTGACGAGAGGGCATACAGGAGTGAGATATGCCAACTAGTGGAGTGGTGCCGCAGCAACAACCTGGCACTCAACGTCAGTAAGACGAAAGAACTGATTGTGGACATCAGGAAGAGTAGATAAAGGAACACATACCAATCCTCATTGAGGGATCAGAAGTGGAGAGAGTGAGCAGCTTCAAGTTCCTGGGTGTCAAAATCTCTGAGGATCTAACCTGGTCCCAACATATTGATGTAGTTATAAAGAAGGCAAGACAGCAGCTATATTTTATTAGGAGTTCGAAGAGATTTGGCATGTCAACAAATACACTCTAAAACTTCTATGGTTATACTGTGGAGAGCATTCTGACAGGCTGCATCACTGTCTGGTATGGAGGGGCTACTGCACAGGACCGAAAGAAGCTGCAGAAGGTTGTAAATTCTAGTCAGCTCCATCTTGGGCACTAGCCTACAAAGTACTCAGGACATCATTAGGGAGCGGTGTCTCAGAAAGACAGCGTCCATTATTAAGGACATCTAGCACCCAGGGCATGCCCTTTCCTCACTGTTACCATTAGGTAGGAAGTACAGAAGCCTGAAGGCACACAGTTGGCGATTCAGAAACAGCTTCTTCCCCTCTGCCAGCCGATTCCTAAATGGACATTGAAGCTTTGGACACTACCTCACTTTTTTTTAATATACAGTATTTCTGTTCATGCACTTTTTTTATATCTATTCAATATATGTAATTGATTTAATTGTTTATTTATTATTATTATTACATTTTATTTTATTTTTTTCTCTCTCTGTTAGTTTATGTATTGCATTGAACTGCTACTGCTAAGTTAACAAATTTCGCGTCACATGCCGGTGATAATAAACCTGATTCTGATTCAGATCTGACTCTGAACCTGTCAGAAACAAGTCCACTCTGAAGTTACCTCTGCCAGTAGCCAAATGCTGCTGATCAGCTGTTGCCTGAGGTCCTCGGGACAACAATGCTTTGATTTTCTCCTGCCAGGCAGCTCCTATTCTGCTCTACTCAGGTGTCCAATTCCGTGCCAGGTGAAAGCTCATGATCGACTAGATTTCCCTCCGGAGCAGTCCGCAGAAGGGGGAAGGGCTGAAATAAATAAGCTCTTCCTCTCTCCCTGGAATGCCATTACAGTGCATCCACCAGCATCATTATATCTGAGTAGATGTAAGAGGAGGGGCCAGCCCTATACTCAGGGCTTCCAATGTTCCCATCGACTAGCCTGTCCTAGCTTCCTACACTGATGGCTCTCCCAGTCAGTTTCCCCGACAGTGGCCATAAAGAAAATGTGACTTTATTTCTACAAGTTCCCAGCATGAGGTTTGACCAGCTCCAACCCAGTGCTCACTGCTGCCACAGAAAAGGCCAAAGCAGAGTGAAGCAACTCCTCAGTGCTGTTGGCTAGTCTGTTTATGTTACAAATCTAAATCAGACTTTAGAGTCCGGTAAAGATTGTGCTCTATCAAGGCTTGATGAGAAGCTGCCACTACTCACAACACACACAAAATGCTGGAGGAACTTGTTAGGTCAGACAGCATATATAAAGGGAAATAAACTGTCAATGCTTCAGGCCAAGAGCCTTCTCACAACCTGCCCATCAGCTGTTCTCATTCCCCACTTCCTTCCCTTCATTCCATGGTCCACTGTCCCCTCCTATTGTTTTCCGTCTTCAGCCCTTTACCTCTTCCACCTATCATCTCCCCACTTCTGAGATGACAACCCCCCATCCACCCACCTTCCCATCACAAGCCAGCTCGTACTCCTCTTCCTCCTCTCCACCTTCTTGTTCTGACTCCTGCCTCCTGCCTTTCCATCCTGATGAGGGGCCTCAGACCGAAATGCCAACTGTTTATTTGCCTCCAGAGGTGCTGCCTGACCTGCTGAGTTCCTCAAGCATTTTGCGCGTGTTGCTCAAGATTTTCAGCAGCTGCAAAATCTCTTGTGCCACCAGTCTGACAACTGGTTGGCTTTAAATTGCATGAGAATTTCCTGGTCTCATAAGGACTTCCCCTGTCTAACATCTCATGCTTCTCTGTTGCTAATGAGTGCAAATGTCAGGGCCTAGCCTGGGTAGTTGTATTTTTTTCATCTAAGTCATATTAGTTAGACGATGTCTCCTCCCCAGCAACACCATTTGGAGGCTTGACCAGATTTGGTGACTGGACCTAAGTAAGCTTGCCAGCTCTAACAGAACAACATCTAGAGGAGATCTGGAGCAGGAGGTGATCTGTTGCTCTCTCTTTAGAGTTCATAATGGGTGAGGACCGGGGGTAGAGGAGATTCAAAGAAAAGCCCATGGAGCATCAAGCATGGGCTTTCATTGGGTTTGAAGCAAGGTAGTCTGGCTGTCCAGATTCAACTCCCAATGGGTGACAAATGCTTCATCCCCTAGTCCTTAAAAAACACTTTGGAATCCTATTAACCTTTTTAACAGTAATATTTTAAGGGCAGCCAACAGTCTGCAGGAGAAACTCAGTGGGTCAAGTAGATGTTTCTGAACCCACACAGTTCCTCCAGCAGACTGGTTTTTGCTCCAGATTCCAGCATCTGCCCTCCCATGTCAGTCCATGTACTGACTGCAGTCTAAAGTGATTCTACTTTAAACTGGAGAATCACTCTGCTCTTTGAGACCTTCCACTTTATGCTAACATGCCTTCCAGTGGGATTAACAAATACCTGATTTTGACCAACACTCCCATTCATTGTCAGTGTTCATTCATTGGAAGTTCTCTCCAAAAAGAAAACCATAACCAATGACCAGTTTCAGCAAATAAAGACAGAGGCAGATGGATATACAAATATGTGGGAATATTAGCAATTTTTTTGTCAATTTCAGTAGAATGGGGAAAGCTAGCTTTTCACTTGGAGAAGTAGGCATGAGAATGCAAAACTCAGAAACATAAATTTCAGTCAACAATGGAAACAAAAGCTCCATAAAAATACATAAGCTATAAATTAAACAATAGACAATAGACAATAGGTGCAGGAGTAGGCCATTCGGCCCTTCGAGCCAGCACCACCATTCAATGTGATCATGGCTGATCATCCACAATCAGTACCCCATTCCTGCCTTCTCCCCATATCCCTTGACTCCGCTATCTTTAAGAGCTCTATCTAACTCTTTCTTGAAAGCATCCAGAGAATTGGCCTCCACTGCCTTCTGAGGCAGAACATTCCATAGATCCACAACTCTCTGGGTGAAAAAGTTTTTCCTCAACTCCATTCTAAATGGACTACCCCTTATTCTTAAACTTCAGCCTCTGGTTCTGGGCTCCTCCAATTTCGGGAACATGTTTCTTGCCTCTAGCGTGTCCAATCCCTTAATAATTTTATACGTTTCAATCAGATCCTCTCTCATCCTTCTAAATTCCAGTGTATACAAGCCCAATCGCTCCAATCTTTCAACATATGACAGTCCTGCCATCCCGGGAATTAACCTCGTGAACCTACGCTGCACTCCCTCAATAGCAAGAATGTCCTTCCTCAAATTTGGAGACCAAAACTGAACACTATATTCCAGGTGTGGTCTCACCAGGGCCCTGTACAACTGCTGAAGGACCTCTTTGCTCCTATACTCAACTCCCCTTGTTATGAAGGCCAACATGCCATTAGCTTTCTTCAATGCCTGCTGTACCTGCATGCTTACTTTCAGTGAGTGATGAACAAGGACACCTAGATCTCGTTGTACTTCCCCTTTTCCTAACTTGACACCATTCAGATAGTAATCTGCCTTCCTGTTCTTGCCACCAAAGTTGAATAATCTTATTCAAAGGGAAATTGCAAAACTCAAGATTCAAGTACACTTATTATGAAAGAATGTATAAATTATACCATCTTGATATTTGTTTGCTCACAGAAAGCCACAAAGCAAGAAACCTAAACAAACCCAAATAAAGAAAAGAAGAATAAAAATAAAAGTAAAAGAACAACCCCCGATGTGCAAGAAAAAATACACAAATCTTGTAAATAATTGAAGCAAACCACAACAATCCGAACCGAAATTGAGTCCTCAGATCTGAACCCTGGAGCAGCATGGGTTGGGCCCAAAGCGTCACCTGTCAGTTCATCGTATTTGTGGGTGTGAAGCTCAGCAACCGGGCAATCCTCAACGCCATGGAAAGAGCAGTGACCATCGTGGCAAACAAGCAAAATTGGCTCTCACCCTGGATCCCAAAACTAGTCCCTTCAGTCCCTCTGGACCAGCATTTAAACTGACCAGACAATGTAAGATCAAAGGCCCCCGCACCCTGGAGAGACAAGCAAACTTCCAGAGAAGCTCCCACTTCTGATCTGAGCTGGTGTTTAAATTATCTAAATTCCAAACATTATCAACATTTCATGACAACTGTAGTGGAAAATTGGTCAGGAAAACATTACTCCAATGCTTTGAGATTGGAATAACAATCTAAAGTCAGAGCAACATTACTTTGTATTGACTTATCTACTAAGATGAAGTTCCTTCTTACCCTACGAAGGAAGAGACGGACATTGAGCCAGAGGTTAGGGATTCAAAGAATGGTAGATGCCAGAGAAAACAAGATGATTTTGAACAGAAATAGTTATGTGATAGTGGGCAGGAATACGCAACCTGGATAATTGACCCCTGATTTCTTGTTACCCATAACTGATTAATGATTTTTGAAGATGTAAGTTTAGCACATGCATACGTCACCCTATGCTCTCTGTAAGGAGTTAGTGTATCCGCCCTGTGACTGTGTGGGTTTCCTCCGAGTGCTCTGGTTTCCTTCCACAGTCCAGAGCCACACTGGTTGATCAGCTATTTGGTCTTTGAAAATTGTCCTGTGATTAAACTGGAATTAAGTTGGAGGTTACCAGGCCCGAAGGGCCTATTTCACACTGTATCTCAATAAAGCAAATAAATAAATCCTTTTCAGCTGGCTTATTGACAGATGCAGATATAAGATAGTGGGATAAATGGGAATGTGGGACTGGTCTAGGATTGGTATAGATGGAAGCTTCATGGCCAATGTGACTTGATGGACTTCTTCCTGGACAATGTAACTCGATTGTATGTAATGCTTCAATATGTAGATTGCTCTTTGAAAAATGGTCACTGATCTGTTAAGAATGGAGAGCACCATAGGGAGGCAATGGAAAATGCTCAGCAAGTGATGCCCAAAATGCTGAGTTACTCCAGCATTTTGTAGTTAGAAATTTAATCAGCAATAAAACTGCTTTATTCATGAAATAACTTGCACAGCAAACTGTCATCCTTACAGTTATATTTTTTCCAAAAGCTTCCTCCTGTTCCAACACTATTGCAACACATATAACATGAAAACATTGTTTTAAGAGGTAAATGGCATTAAAGGAATAATTATTCTCCACAGACCAATATTTATTGGCCCAGTAAGCCATCGCCTCCAACTACCCATCCATTTCTGGGACCATCCACCAGTGCTGTGGTTTTCTGACCCACACTGGGCATAAGGAATGCCAACACATTCTTTACACTGTTCTTGTGGGGTGAGAGGAATTTAAAATGTTGAAAGGCCACAGGGCAAGTCAGAAGTCCTAAGCAATTGAAACTGAATGTTAATGAACTCCCATCTTCAACATGCCATGTGACTGCACAACATCGAGTTAGAATTTTCTCCTACCCCTTCCTGCCATTTGAGGCTGGCAGCCAGGCAGTGATCTAACTGGCCCTGGCACCCACCCAACCAGTGATAATTAACCTGGCAAAGGAAAATCCACCGTGGTCAGGGGTGCAGCCACAAGGTGGGTGGTGACCAAGCCAGGCCGAATATCCATCGTCAATGCAGCACAGAGGAAAACCCGCTCCATAAAGTCTGCTTGGCAAGAGCTGCCTGCCAGAGTAAACATAGTTACAAACACTCTGAAGGCAGATGAGGAAAAAAGAGATTAATAGCCTCAAAGAGTCTGCCAAGGTAAAGCGAGTCAGCATTTCACTGCATCAGGCAGCAGGGCAAATTATGCATGCCACAGTGAATTTCCTCTCACTTCATTACATCCTGTCTCAGATCACATGTTCAACTCTCAGAAAGTAACTCTCTTCAACCTTTGGCCCCTCCACCAAAATTGGCTGTGACTTTTATCTCTTGCATAGGGAAACATAGAGGTTTGGTGGGGTGACGATTGTACGCACTGTGATCTACAAGACTTCACAGAGCAATGGGATGAGGCTGGATAGCCCAGAGAGTTTTACACTGCCAGATCATTGAGGATCACAGTGGCACATGTGGGTGGCCATCTTTCAGTGGTTGGCCTGTTCCTGTTACTGTCTTGTGTTATTCCCGATTCCAGCAGAAGCCTTTGCTCTGTGACCACAAGTAAGTTCCACACAAAGCCACCTTGCAACCAACTTTGTAATGACATGCACCCATTAATTTGCCTTGGGAAAGAAGGTATACTCTTGCTCGCAACTATGCTTTCACTCATTCCAAACTTTCAGGACCTCAAACTCTATGATCTGGGTTGCTGAATAAGGAAGCATACATCAGATGGAATCAATCTGGCCCGGATATGGGCCCCATCACTTTATATTTTTTTTAACAGGCTATGTTCAACCTCTCAAGAAGGCATGTGAGGGGGTAGAGTTGGGGGTCATTTAAGCTAAAGGGTTCCACATAGTAAAATTCACATTCTGTTATGATTCCAACACCCTCCAGCCCATTGAACCCTTATACAATGAATAACGAATGGCCAGTTTCTTTAAAGGGTTGCCCATCATATCATACAAAAAATAAAGTGTTAATAATCAGTGATGGGGTGAACGAAGCTGAGTAAAGTTATCCCCTCTCATCCAAGAGCCTGATGGTTGAGGGGTAATAGCAGTTCCAGAATGGGGTGGAGTGGGCCCTGAGGCTCCTGTACCTTCTTCCTGACGGCAGCAGTAGGAAAAGCTCATGGCCTGGGTATCAGCTGTTCCTGCTCTAAGGCATCAGGATAAATTCAATGAGGCTTCCTCACATTAATCTGAGTACATCATTACAGATGCAAACATCTCACAGGCGATTTCTCAGTGAGCAGCTAGAATTGCTCCCTGAGCAACTTGGATGGTTATAACCTTTGCAGAGAGCCCATTTCCATCTTCACCTCCTCAATCTTCTCGGACCCGGTCATGCCAGTGTGACCACTGCCTCTTCTTCCATCAATTGCTTAATAGGATGCCTAATAAGGCACTGCACAGATGGGCCTACAGAAAAACTGACACCAATGCCAGATAATCTTACTACCTTGAAGGAATTGAAGGAAGCACCAACTTTTATATAGTCATTGCAGCAGTCAGTGGAAATCAGACAGCACATAACCTGACCATATTTGGCCGTCCCTATATGTTCGGGGTGGGGATGGGCAGATCTGGTGCAGTGCTTTGGATACAGAGCTGGGAGGAGTTGAGTGAAGGTGGCATGGCCCTGACTGCTGAACGATGTTCAGCTCGGTAATGCTATGAAGAGGAGGTAGCTGCAGCACTAAGCAGCAACGAGCCAGTAATGAAGTCCAATCAGTAGTGATGATTTGTAATGTAAGCATTCTAATCTTTGACATGAAGGATTACTTTCCCAAAATTCACCATCTCTGTCCAGCTAGAAAAACACACAGAAAAAACTGCTTTCAGCTCTCTACTCTCATCCTTCTCTGCACACATGCTAACATTTGGTTAACAATGACCTGGCTTGTCATGTTTTTTCCCTGCTGGAAATCAAGGTTATGGAGAGACAACAATGACCCATTCTTAGACTATTCTAACTCTAACCCATTTGTACACCTGTCATTCTCCTCATTTCTATCTCTCATCACATATTAAGGGCAACTTACAAAAAGTTTCAATCGGTACATTTAATGTCAGACAAATGTGTACAGTATACATCCTGAAGTTCTTTTTCTTCACAGACATCCACGAAAGCAGAAAAGTGCCCCAAAGAATGAATGACAGTTAAAACGTTAGAACCCCAAAGCCCCCCCTCAACTCCCCCTCCCACGCACAAACAGCAGCAAGGCAACACTCCCACCCCCACCCCCAGGGGCTGATTAACCAAACACCTAGTCTTTGAGATGTGGGAGGAAACCAAAGCACCAGGGGAAAACAATGTCACGGAATCAGAATCAGAAGCAGGCTTTCTGTCACCAGCATATGTCATGAAAGTTGCTAACTTTGGAGTCGCAGTACAATGCAATACATAACAATAGAGAAAGAAAAAAACTGTGAAATACAGTGTGTATATATACATATATATTGTATGTGGGTGTATATTATAGTTAAATAAGTAGTGAGATGGTGTTCATGGGTTCAATGTCCATTCAGAAATCTGATAACAGAGGGGAAGAAGCTGTTTCTGAATCATTGATTGTGTGCTTTCAGGCTCCTGTACCTCTTTCCTGATAGTAACAATGAGAAGAGGGCACGCACTGGGTGGTGGGTGTCCTTAATGATGGACACCACTTTTCTGAGGCACCACTCCTTGAAGATGTCCTGGATATGACGGAGAATATACAAACACAAAACAGGCAGCATACGAGATCAGGGTTGAATTCCAGTCGCTGGAACTGTGAGGCAGCATCTCTATAAACTTTAAAACGATATCTCCCCAGTTATCCACCTAATAGCTATGGGAAATTACTACCCTAAAGATAGCTGCTATATTACAGAGAGACAGCATCTCAGCAGACTGACGACATATTTCAAACTACACCACTGATGTCTGAAGAAAAAGAGCAATGAGTTTGGATGTTTTACACTGCAGCCTTATATAACGGCATCATCTCCACTGCCTGGCCATAGTGATTCAGTTCTCTCATCTGACCCATTTTTACTGACAAAACAAGTTTAAGATAAATCAAACAGTAGTTGGAATTTTGAAAGCAACACTGATTGCCCTTGCTTTTCACAAAGGAAATGTCACAAATGCTAAAGGTTAAAGAGAAAGATAACTGCCCACTTAGGAATTTAATTTCCTTCCCCAACACGCACTGAAAAAATATTTTCCTTTTTGCAATTAATTTTATTTTTAAGCAGGATATTAATTATGTTAAAATAACAAAAAATACACTTTGACCAGAATACAACCGAAGGAAAGCATTATCAATGAAGTCTCTCAGAAGTCCCTTGGGAAGATCTTTCCGTATTTAAAACTGCTTGCTTGAGAGAGGTCAGAAATAAGGCTATGACAAAGCCAGGCTCTTGCACTGTCAACAGTGGGACAGAGAACAGTGGTCAATACCCCTCCCCAGAGATTTCTCCACAAAGTGCCTGTTGTCTAATAAGGAAAGTTGAAGTATAAAACACCAACAAAGTGCCTTTAAAAACAGCAGTGCCTCCATTACTAATGTTGGGATTATGTGACAAACCAGAAGGGATACGTTCTCTTTAAAGAAACATCAATAAGATTCTTTCTGTTGAGAATAGTTAATGTATTGTGAAACCAGACTTTGGTATATTGTTTGAGGTCAAATCACAGGTCAGAATACAATTGGGTTTTAGTGTCCAGTACTGTATTCTAGATAGGACATAAACGCCTACAGTATTCAGCAGCTGTTTCCCATTTACCAAACTCTTAATTTTACAGTAGTGCCATACATGAGCTAGTCATATTCTCCAGTGATTACAAGCTGAGCTGCTTTGATCATTTTGTGGCATAAAAGGTTTGTACATTATTGCCGGCATTTTATTAGGAACAAGCTCCACATATAAATAATAACTTGTCCTGAGAAATGTGGGTGGCTATTACTGCCAAACTGAACACTATCAAACACTGGTGACACTTTTCGCTCACACAAGCAAAGTAGCGATTTCAGCACTGCGAGAATGTATCAAAGGAACTGGGATTAATTGTCCCAAGAACTGAAATACTATTTATATTACAATTTTCCTCTTCAATCTGCTATATGAAAAAGAGCTTTGTTCTGAACAAAAATTCAATAGTCTGAGGCGAATTGGATCTAGGGCCTAGATTTTCCTTTGAGGCAGATTTACAACGAGAAGTGTGCCAGGCCTGCACTCATGTGACCCTCTCATGACCTCATCTTATTTTTTTCCTTTTCGTATTGTCAGAAAGCTCTGGGATTTGTTTCTGTGCTCAATGTGGAGGGAGGCAAAGCCTGAAAGAGTCCAATGGATACTTCTCTGGCCCACGGCAGCTCTATGGCTGATGATACATCAGATCTCCAAACTGCACAATACACATCATTGCCAGGAACACAGGGACAATCCTGTTTGAGACCCAGGTAAGAAGAATACCTGAGATAAGGCTCACATACCCTTGGCAGTGATAACTACTTCCAGCAACTCCCGTTCATTTTCAGAAGAGCTTGCCTCCCTCTGCAGATCATGACTTGAGTAAGCCAAGTCATACTCAATACCAATTCACCAGAGTAAGGAAGCTCTCCATTTCTGGCCATCTTTGTTCTGCATCATAATTTAGCAGCCTCCCCACAGGGAATTTCCATCACCCCCACACCAACATTCCATACTTCAGAACTCAAAAATGAACTAGCGTGATTTGCATTTATTCATCTATTGCATGTTTTGTCAGCCACTCTCTGGTAGTAATGGCTTCTCATGTTCACCAGCCCCCGCCACAACCGCAGACCAGGCATCACCGATCAACATAGCCCAGAGTAAGCTGCTGGCTGGAGCGACATCAGAAGGAGCCAAGGCTGATGGAAAATTGTTCCACCCTCTGTCGAACAAGGTCCATAAAATTCCATACAAATCCTGCTCCCGAGGGACTGATCAGAGGGACTGGTAGGATAGAGGGAGAGGGAACTTACACTGCATGAGTCCCCCAATAGACATTGGAGGAAAGATCACTGACAGTGAACTAATCAATTAGGTGAGAGTTGAAGACAAACATATCCCGTTACAATGCAATGAAAGCTATTTTATGGCCCTAATATATGCAAGTCCATGGCACTCCCTTTGTTGGATTGAATGTGCACAGTTGGGAAGTTCCTGTACTTGAAATAGTTAGGACTGAAGTTAAAGTTCTCCATCCTTCACAAATGTTTACTAATTGCTCCAAATACCAAATTTGTCCCTAAATGGATACAACCATTCATTGATTTATAAAAGGGGTGTGTTCCTGGAAAACAATTAATTAAGTCCCACCAGCTATAGGTGACATTCCTCTTAGAATGCAACATGACTGCAAGAAAGAACAGACAGTTGGCTGGGAATGCTGGTAAAATAGGAAGAACAGACTGAAGACTATTCGGGTAATAACAAGCAATTCCCCTATCGTACTGTCTCTGAATTAGTGGATGTCTGAGCTTCAATAATGATCCCTGCCAAAACTACAAACTCAGAGCAGGGTGAGGACAGCCTTGCCAATGGCTGTCATGTTTACTGTAGCTACTACATCTGAAGTCTTTTTGGCATTCTATTTAAAGTGAGCCAACAGCATTCTAATTCCCTTTCACAATAGCATGTTACTTTACAGTACTGGGTGCCATTGATTGCCGGCATTGCTTGCCAGCTCTGAGATTCTGCCCAGCTAAAAGGAAATTCCACACACCTAATATATCGTTGGTGAGTAACAAAGGATGTGCATGCAATTCAGTTCCTGGAATCTAGGTAGCAATCACAATGCCTTCCTTTTAGCAATATCCCTCTTCAGTCTGCTTTACAAGCTAAAGGACAACTAATGGATGGCATTCGGCATCTTCCAGCATTGCTTACCGTGGATAAGCCTAGGATTGGATGCTGGAAGCGCTGGGCCAGTTTGAAAAGGTCAGAATGTCAGGGCTGGAGACGAGGGGCGGATTGGTTCAGCTCACTGCTCTATGGCTTTTATTCAGCTCTGCGCTGAACTGAGGCTGTGTCTTCATGACTGTGGACAGCTGCTTTTTCATAAACTTCAGCTATGAAAGTTATTTGCTTACTTTTATTCTATTTTTTATGTTATTCTATTTTTTTCCAGTCTTTGCACACTGGGTGTTTGACAGTTTTTTTTATAATGGGTTCTTTTGGGTTTCTTTGTTTTGTGGCTGCCTGTAAGGAGATCAACCTCAAGTTTGTATATCCGACACATACTTCAATAATGGATGAGCTTTGAAATTTGAAGATGAGCACATTTGGACAATGGGCTTTCACATAAAACCTTGTCTCAAAATGTCACAAAGCAAGCAACTATTTTCTGGTTGATACATACTCAGAAGATCTCTAATGCTTATTTTAGTGACTACCAAGTTGCAGAGTGATCTGATATGTACCTCATCTTCATGGCATCTGAGGACCTTCAGAAGAAAACGGAAGCTAATCTAAGAATGTAAATAAGGGCCACTGCAGACAGTAAGGTCACTCAGCAGCTTATGACTCCAATCCATTTAGGGCTGCTTTTGATCGGACAACACCTTGTTCTGCAAGAAGAAAGGAGCTTACCACTGTATGTCCGGGTGATGTAGATGATGAAGGTGATTGATGACAGAGTGGACAGTCCATAAGGTATGAGTGTGAAGAGAGAGTAAGCACAGGTACTATAAGTTAGGCATAACTCCTGAATTATGGTGAGTTGCGAGGTGGGGTGACACAACCAGTATCTGGGACTCGTGGTACTGTTAGGTGGGAAACTACATATGGAATTGGACTTGCTGGACTTATCTTAGGTGCAAGCTCATTGAACCTCTTCAGACACTGGACTCAGGTCCTTAGAGCATGAATTCTGATACCAACCACATCAGCTAGCTCTTCCCACTATCTGCAGACAGCCATGTGTGGAAGAAAGAGATGTACCATGAAACAATAATCCTTCCTCCAATAACTTGGAAATTCCAGTGCCTCAGCATCTGGCTCACCAGGTGACATTAGCTGTACTTGCCATCCAGTTGCCAGGACCCTAGATCATATGCTTCCCATCTAATTGATAGGCCCCATGGAGCCCATGTTCCCTGTCCAACCAATAGACTCTATGGATACTGCACTCCCTGTTAAATAAACAGACTCTATGGATCACACACTTGCTGTACAATTGGCAGGCTCCGTGGATCCTGCACACCCCATTCAATTGCCAAGATCCCAGAAAGGGCACATCTCTGAACCAATATCCTCACCTGCTCACTGCCTGCCCCATGATCGATTGAGACCTGATGTTCAAACCCACTGCTCCAGTCGCTGTAGTATGTGCCTCTCCCGCCAAGTCAACTCATCAACTTGGTTCTTCTACCGCAATCCCTCCCCTCGGGTGTGACTGAGCCCACAGACACTTGTCATCCAAGGCGCAAGCCCAGAATCTGGCCAAAGTCACAACCAACACAAGCTCAACCTGTAAATGTGCATCACTCATGTATCTGCACTTGAAGTCTGCAACTGAACAGCTCACTGGCACCTAATGCAACAATTGGCCTGTTTACGTGCAACATGTTCCATGGTCTATGCTTTCTTTACTGAGCAATATCTGGATGATCACCAACTCTTCTGCTTCTTGTCTTCAGCGGTAACACATTGACTATTTAACTGCAAGAAAAACTTAAATAGGCTGTGGAGGAGCCACCAGCTGCTTTTCTGCCATGAGTGGAACGTCTGCAAGATGATATTATGAGCCGTACACCTGACCCTGACAATTTTCATTAATAAAATATCAGTGTTCCCAAGGCAAGGAAACTGCCTCTCAGGTAAGATTCTGATCTTGGTTCAGAAAAAAAAGCACACCACAGTCAGTGTTATAATGTGAACAAAGTCACTGGTAGATATAAAGTAGTCTTTTATTCAACAAAATGAGACACTCTCTGAAGAACGAGGTCTGTTCAACCCAATGTTACATGACATTTTCTATGCTAAAGATCAAAGTAGAATTCTATATTTACAATGTTTCCTTTGAATTACATATAATATTCACAACTCCTGCTTGGCACCCACACTCCAGACACCCAAAATGAATGTTAATCTGCATTGTCTGGTTCAATCAACTACTATTCACAACTCTAAGAACCTATTGTCCAGAGCTGCATTTAATATTTAATCTGCAGTCCACATTCAGGTCTAAAGATTGGTTGCTGAAGTTAATTTAACATTTTGCTATATGTCCTAAATCCAGAATATGCCCCAACACTCAGTCTTTTATACCTCAAACAGCATACATGACTTCTGGAGGGAATACCACAATTGTCAGACTGTGGATTTTGACTGACAACATCCAACATAAGGCTGTATGCCTTCAGCAGATGCACCAATGCCTATGAAATAATGGCCACAACTTGCTGGCCAAATCATAAGAACACACTCCTGCAGATTCAACTTGCTGTCCTCTTTCAAACTGTCCATTTTGATTCCTCGCCCCAACTTTCCCAGGTGAGTGCTTGAATTGCCTGGATATAGAAGGTTATGGCCCAAGTACTGAAAGATGCAATTAATATGGATGGGTGCCCACTTCCCAGTGTGAATATGGTGGGCTAAATGGCCTGCTTCCCTGCTTATGGCTCTATGACACATTTGCATCATCTCCCTTCTACTAAAGCATTAAAATATATTTAGTACCTGATATACTCCCTGTACCCAATAAAGTGGCCAAAAGTGTACGCTCATGGTCTTCTGCTCTTGTAGCCCACGTACTTTAAGGTTTGACGTGCTGTGCATTCAGAGATGCTATTCTGAACAGTACTGTTGTAACCTGTGATTATGAGAGTTACTGTCACCTTGCTGTCAGCTTTAAGCAGTCTGGTCATTCTCCTCTCACCACTCTCATTTGTCCACAGAACTGCTACTCACTGGACTTTTGTTTTTTGCTTTTGCACCACGCTCTGTGAGCTCTAGAGACTGTTGTACGTGAAAATCCCAGGAGATCAGCAGTTTCCGAAATATTCAAACCACCCCATCTGGCACCAACAATCATTCCACAGTCAAAGCCACTTAGATCACATTTCTTCCCCATTCTGAAGTTTGGTCTGAACCAGCTGAACCGCTTGAACATGCCTACATGCTTTTATGCATTGAGTTGCGACCACATAATTGGCCGATAAGATATTTGCATTAATGAGCAGGTGTACATATATGGTGACCATTGAGTGTAGGCTATAAGCAGAAACCCTAGCATTGTTCCTCGTAACAATCCCTGCAATCATCACAGTGCAAAATCATGAAACTCCCTCCCCAACAGAACTCCCTCACAAGAAGGAATGCAATTGATCAAGGAGCTGTTGGTAAATGGCCAATGTTACTGGCATTGTCAGAAACACCCGCATTTCATGAATGAATTTTTTAAAAAGGTAACTCGCTCTGCATTACAGCTCAAAAGATGATGATTAACAGTTCAAAATAGTGAAAAGAGAAATAGGGAGCACAAAAGCATCTATTGTTCTCCCACAACCAGAATAAGAATGCACTTAATAATTAGTGCACGAAGTGACATCTTCTGTAATATTTGCTCCAACTCTTCTAGCTTCCCTTGCAGACATTCATTTTATTGCGACTGTGGTATTGCTGGCACTATCTAAGGCGGAGATGGAGAAAGGAGTGGGCATCAATTATTTACAAAGGTAACAAATAAAATATTCATCATCTTAAGCTAAATGTGCACCCATTTGCAAGTTCTATAAATGCTCCTACATGAAGCAGACTTGAATTGTCCAGAATCAGTAACCTGTCATCAGGTGTGTCAGTGCATTGTAGGCATGCATTTTCACATGACTGGTTATAGTTGAATATTGTCTTCCTGACGTTTAGCTATTTCAGATATAATGGCAACTAATACCGAGAAAAAATTTGTAAGCACCCTCTCCTCCAAAATAACAAACAGAAGAAAATGAGTAATTATTTTGTTACCGGCCCAAACCTGAGGTCCAAGTAAGCAGCTCATGGCAGACAGGTGGGTCTGCAATTAAATATTTATATGAGATTCTAATTATCAGGATTTAAGAGCATTTTAATGTGTTAGTTATGGGCCAGGTCACTCAGGTCTCAGCAGCTGAAGAAACGCAAGTGAAAATGAATCCTGTAACTAAATTATATCTGCAACACACACAAAATGCTGGTGGAACACAACAGGCCAGGCAGCATCTACAGGGAGAAGCGCTGTTGACGTTTCGGGCCGAGGCACTTCGTCAGGACTAACTGAAAGGAAAGATAGTAAGAGATTTGAAAATAGGAGGGGGAGGGGGAAATGAGAAATGATAGAAGACCGGAGGGGGTGAGATGAAGCTAAGAGCTGGAAAGGTGATTGGCAAAAGGGATAAAGAGCTGGAGAAGGAAAAGGATCATGGGACAGGAGGCCAAAAATTATGTCTATTGTGAGCCAGGAGAAATCTCCTGCTTCGTACTTCCCCAAAATCTCCACTCATTTACCACCATCTCTTCTTCCCATCACTTCTTTTGCAGTGTTTAATGTCCTCCTCTATCCTCTTAATCCTTCATACTGACAGAGCTTCTCCAGCTCCTGCTGTGAGTTTCTGTGACCGACCAATGGAACAGATAAACAACTCTTCAATCTTGTCGCCCACTGAGATTACAACATGCAACTCCTGCTGAAAAAGCTTCCCCAGACCTCTGTACTTCAGCGATGTGAGAGCTTCCTGGCTGCAGCCACATGCCCACATCCTCACTTCCCCATAACGTAACAACCTTTCTCTTGGAAAAGTCAAGAAGAGAAAGAGAACGAGAGGCTTATTAAGGAAATACAACCCATGCTGTTTGATACTCAGGAAGAAAGAGAATCTACCAACTGTTCTCTTCTTTTTCCAGAACAGTTGTGGAAACATCCAGCACGGAAACAGAACCCTTAGCTCAGAGTCTGCAGTGACCATCAACCATCCATTTTATTCTAAGTTAATTTTGAGCATGGAACCAGGCTTTTCGGTCCACCTGCTCCCAATGACAATCAACACTCATCCCTTGTTCCTCTCTTGCCCCTGTCAGGAGGTACATCTGACCCACTTCTACTCCCACCATCACGATAAGGGGAAAGTACAGAAGATAATTAATCTACCAAATGGCATGACATTGGGATGTGGGAGTATGCTGATGTGCAACCCACACAGTCTTAAGGAGAACGTACAGAACCTACACACCAGAAGCTCAAAGCACCAAGGGTCAGGATGGAAGCCCAGGTTACTGGGGTAAATGGACAGGAGTGCTAACTCCTGTGTACCATTTATGGAACAAATGATGTAATGTAGAAAAAATTGTAAATGAATGTGTTATATTAATGCAGATTGATAGTACTTTTGTGTTAACTATTAACCTATCTGTTCATTCTTCCTGAAGCAATATACAATTAATTCATACAAAACATAGAATGAACTGGTAAAATTAAATAAATATGATTGGCTTTTAAGTAAAACCTTTATCAATTTTGCAGTGTGCATGACCACTTTTTGACTCATGAAATACTTCTGATGGGTATTCACTGGAGTGAATGTAGGAGACTGCATCTTAGCTGTAGAACGGGCAAGTGTGTAAATCAAACTGTCAATGTTCTACTGTCTGAGTTAAATTCCGCCCCCAAAATGCGAAAATAAAAGGGTTAAACCCTTAAGCTGAATGAACCTTTTTCAGTTTGAAAACCAAAGTACAGCAGACGATGTAAGTCTGAAATTATCAGAGAAAATGCAGGCAGTGTTTAACAGGTTCGACATCTGGTGAACATTTTGATTCTTTTGTGGTACTTCTATGTGTGATGTGTCCACTTTCCAGCTTCTGTGGGTGCTGTGTACATAATGTTCAAGAGGAATTAATTGAAATGACCTTTAGCAATGAGCTAGGGACAGGCACAGATGACTGTCTGTTTTAGGCCAGATTCCATTTTTATATGAAGTTCAAAACTGATTCATAGATCATAATCTCCTAAAGGGGCAGGTGGTTAGAAATCATACAGGTGCTGGTACAATAATAATATAGCACAGGAGAGAGGAAGATACAATTGCACTGAAACTGACAAGTTATCACTGCACTTTACCATTACAATTTATAAAAGCATAAGATCATTCTTGTTTGGGAAGTGTTTTTCAAATAAGCTGGATTTCTAGAAAAGCCAGCAAAGCAAGTAGTCGAGAAAGCTATCAAGGTAAGAAGGGTTGTCATGTGAGGGCGTAGCGCCTTCCTCGGTACTACGATCTGTTGCCAGCTTGATTCATTCTCGTGCTCCTTTACACCAAAGGGTTAATCAGCCTCAGCTGAGGAGATGACATCCACTACTCAGACTGCCATTGCTCAAAACTTGGAAAAAGCACACAATGCTCTGCATATAACTGCAAAAAGAATGGTGTGTTTTATCTCTGGTAACATTAATTCAGCACCATCCACATGGTAAAGCTATAATTTCAGGTTAAAGCTCGATTTTAATTGTCATTCAATCATACATGAATATCCATGAATACAGCCAAATGAAACAGCGTTACTCTGGGACCAAGGTGCAAAGCACAGCACAAGGCACATAGAGTACATATAAGATAGAAGTAAAATACAGTGCTGCAAAACATATGTATAAGTCCCCTCCCTGAGTCCATGGATATTGCAGCTGTCTGCAGTCCAACTCAATACAACTGCACCAGCTGCAATGCTCATGGTCTTCTGCCAAGCAAACACCACGGGGCAGAACAGACTCCAGCTCGGACCCATGCCACACTGCCTCCAGCACTCCGGTGGACTGCACGGACTCTGCCGCCTCTTTACTGGGTGGCTGTCACCACAGCTTGAGGCCCGGTCCGCGCTACAGCTGAGGCCACGTAGCTCCAATAAATCAGTGAATCAGATTAGCAGCATTCCACATTAACAATGTCCAACAGGGCCTTGTGATCACAAGGAAAGTGACTAAGATGATCACTCGCTGTTAGACTGCACGCTGCCTTCGCACACCGACTCCTCCAGCGTCTCTCAGACGCAGGCAGTATCACGATCCGTACCAAGTGCAGCTCTTTCAGTTTCCCTGCCAATGAGCAACTCGCTGATGGGGTAGCCTTGCAGTACATTACATTCTTAATGTCCAGCAGGATCTTGTGATCGTAAAAAATACATTTGAAAATGACAATAGCACCTTTTGTTGGCGCCGTAGAAACCGCTGCATCTAAGCATGCCACCATCTTACCAGAAGTCCCTAAAAATTTTCTAACTTCTCTAAAACCAATAAGATCCCTCTAGTGTTCATTCTGTATAAAGTTATAGAACGCAAGGGAACAATATAAGGAGACAGCAGGTCAGCTTTCTGTTGTGAATGTGTTACAGAAGAAAATAAGCCCTTGTCTTTTTTTAATCATGGACCATGAACATGTTTTCTGTCTCTCTGTATATGTTATGATCCCACTGACACCCCAGTTTTGTGGAGATTTTTGCTTGTCAAGCAATGAGCTGGATTCACCCTGGCCCTACCCTGTGCCTTGTGGCTGACCCCTTTGTTAACCCTATGGTTACTTTCACCACTCAAGGCCTCACTGCTACAAAAGGTGTCGCACATGAGGCTGCTACATAAGATAAGAGCCCATGGCATTACAGGAAGGATACCAGCGTGGATAGAAGATTGGCTGACTGGCAAAAGGCAAGGAGTGGGAACAAAAGGGGCTTTTTCTAGTTGGGTATTGGTAGCTAGTGGTGTTCCACAGGGGTCTGTGTTGGGACCACTTCTTTTTATTTTATATGTCAATAATTTGGATAACGAAATTGCTGGCTTTGTGGCCAAGTTTATGAATGATATGAAGGTAAGTGGAGAGGCAGATCATGTTGAGAAAGCTGGGAGACTGCAGAATGATTTAGACAGATTCAGAGAATGGGCAAAGAAATGGCATATATAATATAGTGTAGAGAAGTGCATGGTCATGCACGCTGGTAGAAGGAATAAAGGAGTAGACTACTTTCTAAACTGGCAGAACATTTAGAAAGCAGAGATGCAAAGGGAATTGGGAATACTTGTGCAGGTTTCCCTAAAGATTAACTTGCAGGTTAAATTGGTAGTAAATGTGCTGGCATTGGAGAGGGTCCAGAGGAGGTTCATGAGAATGATCCTGGGAATTAAAAAAATTACATATGAGGAGTGTCCAATGGCTCTGGATCTATATTCCCTGGAGATTAGAAGCATGAAGAGGGATCTCATTAAAACCAATCAAATTGGAGAGGATGTTTCCTACAGTGGGGGGAGTCTAGGATCAGAGGACACAGTCTCAGAATAGAAGGACATACCTTTAGAATAGATGAGAGTAGGAATTTCTTAAACATGAGGATAGTTAATCTGTAGAATTCATTGCCATAGACAGCTATGGAGGGCAAGTCATTGAGTGTAATTAAAGCAGAGGTTTATTGGTTCTTGATTAGTAAGGAAGTCAAAGGTTACCAGGACAAAGATGGAGAATGGGGTTGAGAGGGATAATAAATCAGCCATGATGGGATGGCAGAGCAGACTCAATGGGCTGAATGGCCTAATTCTGCTCCTATGTTTCATGGTCTAAGTGAATGGGCTGTGAGGAGCAACCAGTACTCAGGCAGAGTCAAAGGAGACCCTGTTCATGCTCTACCCGACAGCTCACATTGTCTGATGATGACGGCCATTTTGCCACATTAGCAAAATAATTAAGTCAGTTCACAAATGATAAATTTATGAATAAGATTTCAGAGAGTAAGTTAGAGTCACAGAAAGTATAGAAGCTGGAATCTGAAGCACCACACAAAATGCTGGAGAAACTGAGCAGGTCAGGCAGCATCTATGGAGAGAAATGGTCAGTCAATGTTTTGCATCAAGCCAATTCATCTGGACTGAGTTTTAAATTCATTTAATGACAAAGTTAACTAAAGTAATTAGATAATACATTAATATTAGTTAAGGTCATAGTCAATGTCCTATTTACCTTTTTAATGAAGGTTGGCAAACTAAATCAAATGATTGGAGATTCACATTGGAGCTGCCAGCTAAGGCTAATGAGAAACAGAGGAAGCAGATACAATGGCCTGGGGTTAGATACACGTTGTATCTGCTTCCTCTGTTTCTCATTGCAGAATACTCCTGGAGCCCAAGGATAGAGTAGGAGTTCATTGGGCCATCTACAAACTTGGAAAATGTGGAGTTGAGTAATTGACGTGCTCTTGGTGTACTTAAATAGGGAATTCCAGTGGGAAAGAATAGACATGTCGGTCCATGGCCTCCTGTTGTGCCAAGATGAGTCCATCCTCAGGATGAAGGAGCAGCACCTTATATTCCGTCTGGGTAGCCTCCAACCTGATGGCATGAACGTCAATTCCTCCTTTGGGTAAAAAAAATTCCCTCCCTTCCCCTCTTCTTCTATTCCCCTTGCTGGCCTTTTAGCTCTTCTCACCTGCCTATTGCTTCACGCTGGATCCCCTCCTCCTTCCCTTTCTCCTGTGGTCCACTCTCCTCTCCTATCAAATTCCTTCTTCTCCAGCCCTTTACCTTTCCCACCAACTTGGCTTCACCTATCACCTTAAAGCTAGCCTCCTTTCCCTCCCCCCACTTTTTTATTCTGCCATCTTTCCCCTTCCTTTTCAGTCCTGAAGAAGGGTCTTGGCCTGAAATACTGATGGTTTATTCATTTCTATGGATGCTACCTGACCTGCTAAGTTGCTCCAGCATTTTGTGTGTGTTGCTTAGGAAGAGATCTGTCTCAGTAGCTTAGCGGTTAACCGGACACTATATCAGCTCAGGTGTCGTAGTTTGGAGCTAATTTCTGATGCTATCTGTAAGAACACATTGTGTTCTTCAGCACATCTATGTGTGTTGCTCGGATTCCCAGCATCTGCAGATTTTCTCTTGTTTGCTAACTATAAGAAGTTTATACGTCCTTCCTGTGAGCGAATGCGTTTCCTCCGGGTGCTCCAGTATTCTTCCATATTCCAAAGATGCACGGATTAGTAGATTAATTGGTCATTCTAATTGTCCTGTGATTAGGTGGGGTGCTGGGCAGTGTGGCTCGTTGGGCCAGAAGAACCCTGTTCCGTGCTGGATCTCTAAATAATCTGCTTCATCACCAAAGGCAGAGTCTGGCAGGAAGGTGCCCCAGCTGTCTCCTCCGAGAATGGAGTCAAGGAGGCTCCTCTCCCTCAGGATCCATCCTTTTGGGCAGTGCCGGTCATAGGAAATGCTCGATTGTTGAGTCTCCCTGAGAATGAAGACATCTTGTGTACTTCCTGGAAAAATGCAGTTGGACAACAGGAAATTCTCCCAATGATCCACAGCCCCCTGGACACTGAGGAAGTAGGAACCCACCACATTGGGAAAAAGGTGCAGGTTATCGATTGATGCCCTTTTAGGCATGAGTGCTGCAAATGAGAGGCCAGGAATACTGGCAAATCCCACTGCTTGAAGATATTTTCGGTCACACGTTGTATAAAAAATGAAATTATTTCTTCATTAATGCATTGTCTGGGCTACTTCTCTGATACTAAAAATAAGGAGCATATTGGGAGACATGGTAAAGATCTGCTGCTGATTCCCAAAGTGATAATGTGATGAGGAAAGTGAGATGCAAGAATGTCTTGAACTGCACAAGGAGCACAGAGCCATGGCGAAAGTTCTTCCCACAGAAAGTCACATAGCTCAGTGATGTCCTCCTCAGAAGGCAGAAGTATAGGAATACATTGAAGGGAGAAGGTGGCATCTCCGAATACTTTGTGGGACATAGGGAGGAGCAGGTCAGTGCCTTGTACCTCACCATGCACAGCCAATCTCTGTCACACCGAAGCTTCGATAAATGTAGCACTGCCTAAAGTGAGACCTCCACTGAATGAGCTTCATGGCAGCTAAAGCAGGGGAAAACACTTCCTGTTGCCCTGAGCATTGCTGTGGGATTTGTAAGTATTTGTAACCTGCAGTCTACTCTGTAGTTACATAGTTCAATTTCCTTCAGATCATTGTTATGAGGACATTATGACAGATTTGAGGATACAAGTAGTAAGAATCTCCTTTTGCCATTTCAGCATTCAATTAAGCACACTTACTCCCAATAACAGCGTTAGTGTGGATTGGAGCCGAAAGATCCAGTTTAAGTCCACAGAGGGATAACTTTTGATGTTGCGATGTTTGCCGAGCTGAGTTACTGTATCATCCTCAGTTGTTGGTGTTTCTCTCAGGGAGTGCTTGCATTAACATAGGTCGCTGCTTGCTTGCCTTGGTCCTGATTGGGTACTCCTTCAGTTGTCCTTTGAATTCCATTAGCTCATGCTTCCTTGGCTGTTCAGGGTTCGTAGATGTCCTCTATTTTGATATGTTTGTTTATGGAGTTATCAGAAGAGAACCACACTCCTAAAAATTCTTTTGAAGACCCTGACCTGGAGTTACACGCTGACTTCAGTTCCTTACGGGAATGGGACCCGTTCTCGGGGTGTCACGACTGGCTGTTATCTAACATATCAAGGGCGCAGCCTAAGAGTTCGGCTCAGCTTTGGAGGCCTAGGATCTTGGGGCTCAGGAGATACGCGGATTGAAGATCAGTGTCCCGAACTGGTGTCAGAAGATCATTGCTTGTGAGGGAGGGAGAGGAACTGGGGGAGGGGGAACTTTGGTGTTCTAACTTTTAACAGTCATTCATTCTTTGGGGCACTCCTCTGTTTTTGTGGATGTTTGTGAAGAAAAAGCATTTCAGGATGTATATTGTATACATTTCTCTGACATTAAATGTACCTCTGAAACCTTGAAAATTCACTTGCCTGCTTCATGTCTCCTTGTGCCAGAACCTGTCCTAATTAAAGTGGTGTCCTTCTCAGTCTTCATGTACTGAGATCAGCAACTGTGGATCATGTCTCTGTACCACCAGTTTGTGTTCCTCTAAATGAACTCTTGATGCACTCTCCACGGGTGATCCTGTACACCACATTGCCTTTGTTAATACTGAGGGATACTGTTTACTGGAGGCTGGCTGGCAGCGTAGTGAAGTGAAGGCTCCCAAGTTTGAATCCAGCTGTCTCCCTTGCATGCTTTCCATCCGTGCTGGGTTGAGTGTTGAGCTAGCAACTTGGCCTCGTAAAAATAAGAAAGCCTACTAAATAATGCCGTCACGATGACTCCACTAAAGGGCTTTCTTCTTTCTTCACTATTTACTGGTGCATGTTCTTTTTTACTTTTTTTCCGGACACAGACACACATCAGACACACAATAGTGAATGACATATGTCCAGTCCAGTACACAATGAGCACTATTTCAGCCAGAATGATCACTTGTTTTACCTAATCCAGGAGAAGTCACTTGTGTACATAACTTCCACATAAAAACTGTTTAGTTCACTCATGAAACTTTTAGGGAGATGTTGTTTATTAGCCTAGTGATCCATGAACGTTCTTCCTTGTGTTTGGAAGGTTGATTCCATCAGGGTTTACTTATGTTATTCAACTTGTTTCTAATGTGCTTCCGGAAGACCCTTTAGGAAACAATCAATTTTCCAACATGTAGTGTGGGAAAACATTTCAAGCCAGCATCCTTTTCAAAAGAATGCTCTTAATATTGAGTAGTAATGTGCAAAGCAGGTACCTTCAACCAAAGAAATACTGTACATAGTACAGTTTTTCAGTGAGACCTCACTGTCTGCCGGCCTTTCCAAATGGAACTGAAAGTTCCCTAGCATGCTTTGAAGAGGAACAGTGAGTTTCATAGATTTCTTGTTTAATATTCCTTCCAATACACAAAAATAAAATCAACTAGTCCTTTAATTTAACATGTATCCCTGTGGTATTTTACTGCAAGCAAAATAATGGTACATTTTCCCATGGACAAACCTAATTCATTTACCTCAAAATTCTAGAGTAAAACTCTGTTGCTTTCAGCATTATTTAATTTAAATTCTTTTTTTTTTCTCTGAACTTTCAGGGCAAGATACAACAACATTTGTTTTGTGCAAGTGGGAAATTGGACAGGGCAATTTCTATATCAGAGGCATTGGGAATAAAAAGAGTCACTGTGCAATATTTCACCTGGCGAACTGACGTTGTTCTAAGGACACCGGATGTTGGATACTCTTAAGAAGATATAGCCTTACTTCCACAGCGACAACATGGGAAGTCAGCAAGATAACCAAGTTGCAACCTACATCCTGGCCCTAGTACTTCTGGTCCTGTCTCCCCACCACTCGCATTCTTCCTGAACTTGATCCTTCCAACACAATGCCAGCAATCCCTCGGTTACCAAAGTACCATTATGATCACGTACACAACGCTGGAAGAACTCAGTAGGTCAGGCAACGTCTGTGAGAAAAGAGTAGCCAATGTTTCGGGCCAACACCGGGTCTCGGACCGAAACGTTGGCTACTCTTTTCTCATGGATGCTGCCTGACATGCTGAGTTCTTTCAGTGTTGTGTACGTATTCTTTGATCCACAGCATCTGCAGTTGTATTTTTGTGTACCATTATGATCAGTTCCTCCAGAAATTGTTGGAAATACTCAGCAGGTCAGACAGCATCTGCAGAGCAAGGAGCACAGTTAATGCAACAGGTTAACGAACTTCGTTAGAAGAGCAAATGCCAGATTTTCCCCTCCCTTGACAACCTACCCCAAGTTCTTCTCTTCTGTTCTGGGCTGCTCTCTTGTACTTCCCACCTCATCTCCACGTCTCCCCCCCACACCAAGTGCTGAGATCGAGTGTTCCTTCCACCTGTTCCCCTCCTCACCCCGCCATCCCACTTCCAGCCACAAGCCTATATGGGGACTACAGTCACCTTCTGACATTCAGTGTCAGCAAGGGAGGGCGGGGAAATGTGTGAAAAGTGCAACTTCTGTCAGAGCCTATATGATCAAACACTAGTGAAATTTGAGCTAGTGGGCAGTGGCTAAACAAACCATTGCACAAGAATTGTTGGTTTCAGTGTCCTTCAGATGTTTTGAGAAGCATTAGGACCCACATAAATAAATAGAAAATAGGCATCCGTTAGTCTCTTGAGACTAACGGATTTGTGGAAAGCTTCCAGGGTGCAGGCCTGGGCAAGGTTGTATGGGAGACCAGCAGTTGCCCATGCTGCAAGTCTCCCCTCTCCATGCCCCTGATGTTGTCCAAGGGAAGGGCAAGGGCCGATACAGCTTGGCACCGGCGAGAGCAATGTGTGGTTAAGTGCCTTGCCCAAGGACACAACACACTGCCTTAGCTGAGGCTCGAACTAACGACCTTCAGATCACTAGACCAATGCATTAACCATTTGGCCACGCGCCAACACAGGACCCACATAAATGCTAAGCTAACTGAGCAGCTGTCTCACAGCTCCAGCAATCCAAGTTCAATCCTGACCTCTGGTGCTGCCTTTCTGGAGTTTGCAAGTTCTCCCCATGACCACACGGGTTTCCCCCAGGTGCTTCGATTTCTTCCAACACACCGAAGGTATGTTGATTGCTCAGTTAACTGGCCATTGTAAGTTGCCCCAACTGGTAGAATCTGGGGAGAGATGAGCCAAACAAAGGGACGATTAAAATAAAGGAGGGTTGGAATGGAGCAAATGAACAGTCAGCATGGATTTGATGGGCTGAAAGGCCTGATTCATTGCTGTAGAACTTCTGGAAATGAAAAATAATTGGGAAAAATGTGATGTAAGCACACGTGGGAACAATACAAAGCTTTCTTTAGAATTGTTGACCGACCAAAGCTATAATGTTTCATATCACCTCAGGCCAACGATCCTTTCTATTTCGGAGCTACATTAGTCAATCAATTATACCAGCGCGTTCCAACCCCTCCTGACATAAATATCCTTAGAAAGATTTGTAACATATACTGTGTGCTAAATTCATCTCAGATGTGGGAACTCTTTTAAGCGTGGTGCTGAAAACCAAATGTTTTAATTTTTACAAATATAAATATTAAGTGAAATAGTGACACACTGCGCAATTAATCCAGCCAATTTAATCCATGCGTCAGGTTTCAACATGAAGATGAACTCACTGAAATGACCAAACTGCAGCGTAATTAACTAGCCTCACACAGTTTTTGTAAGGTGTCCATGTCTTGCTCACGATTTACACAAAGTGTGATGGTTTCAAAGCCGGTTTATTACATTAAAAAGAAACTAAATACTGCTAACACCAGCACGATGTTTCCTGTATTGAATCTGAACTATGAATACTTTTCAGTTTTTGGATGAGGCCTATGTGTTTTTCACTCCTTCAGACCACAGCTAAAATGTAGAGTGCTCAAATCCTCCCAACGTTGTGACATTTTCAATTTTGTTCCGATCACCTTTGTGAGGATATTATGACAGATCTCAGGATACAAGTGGTAAAGGTTTCAAAATGCAGTCACAAAAAGAGAGGAATCTGTAACTTACTATGCAATTTTTAAAAGAAGTTCGCACATCACATTGCTTATGAACTGGCCATAGGACTCAGACTGCAGGATAGCACAGTCAGCAGAGCAGCTTCCTCCCAGGGCGTAGACTCCGGTTCAATCCTCGGGTCCTCTCTCTGCGTGGAGTTTGCATATTCTCCCTGTGAACATGCTGGGGCTCCAGTTTCCTCCCACATCACGAAGACATGCGAGTTCATAGGTTAATAGGCCATTGAAGGTTGCCTCTAGTGTGTAGGTGAGTGGAAGAATCATGAACAGGAGTGCAATGAGAATGTGGGGAAAGAAAATGTTGGAATTAATGTAAATGGGAAGTCAGTGATCGGCACACATTTGATGGGCTGAAAGGCTTGTTTCCATGTGCTCTCTCTCTCTCTCTCTCTCTCTCTCTCTCTCTCTCTCTCTCTATGACTATAAGAAAAATTGCAAGATACTGAATCTGGGATTCGAAGGTTTATTATATGAGGAGTGTTTGATGGCTTTAGGCCTGTATTCTCTGGAATTCATAAGAATGAGGGAGGGATCTCATTGAAACCTATCAGATGTTGAAAGGCCTTGATAGAGTAGATGTGGAGAGGATGGCAGGGGAGTTTAAGACCCGAGCACACAGCCTCAGAACAGAGGGACGTCTATTTAGAACAGAAACGAGAAGGAATTTCTTTAGCCAGAGAGTGGTGAATCTGTGGAATTCATTGCCACGGGTGGCTGTGGAGACCAAGTCACTGGGTATACATAAGGCAAAGGTTAATGGATTCTTGATTAGTCAGGATATAAAGAAACGCAGGACAGCTAACGGCAACTCCTTTGCTTGCATCCTCGGAAACAGCTCAATTTCTATCTCTAATATCTACAGTTTTCCCTTTCGGGGTTCTTTTGAAGACCCTGACCTGGAGTTACACGGTGACTCTGGTTCTTTGTGGGAATGGGACCCACTCTCGGTGTCTCACGACCGGGCGCTATTTGATATACCAAGAATGTGGCCTAGAAGACCAGTATGCCTTCAGGGTTTTGGGATTTCGTGGCTCTGGAGGCGAGTGGACTCGAAGTCGGTGGGTCCACAGAAAATTGGTGTGTCGTGGGAGATGGAAGATCAAATGCAGCGAGCTGGCTGCTGGCTGTGTGCCCAGAGACCCGAGTTCTTTGGGCACAGAGCTCGGAAAACGCGACGCAAAAGACTTTTAACATCGTAAATCAGCAAGTTGTTTGTTATATCTCCCCTTTCACTGTGAAACGGAGGCACCTCTTTTTCCTTTGTTAGGGAGAGAGAGAGCCTGGGGTATGTCAAATTACCGGGTAAACGAGCAGTCTTTGGGGTACTGCAGGAGCTTTGCTGCGTATTTGAATGCTTGGTGGGGAGCCCCGTTTGCATGGGTGGGGGAGCTGGGGGGGTGCTTTGGGGTTCTAACACTTAACTGCCATTCATTCTGCGGGGGCACTCCTCTGTTTTTGTGGATGGTTGGGAAGAAAAAGCATTTCAGGATGTATATTGTATACATTTCTCTGACATTAAATGTGCCTTTGAAACCATTGAATACAGGGAGAATGCAGGAGATTAGGACTGAGATGAAAATGGATCAGCAATGATGAAAAGGTAGAGCAGACTCGACGGTCCAAATTGCCTCATTCTGCTCCCATATCTTACATAAACAGAGGTTTATGAGATAGTCAACGCCTTGGTGAGGGTAGAGAGAAGCTCCATCAGTTTAATAGCAGATAGAATAGGCCATTTCTCTGCATGAACTAAAGCCACATAAAGCTAAATAAACAGAAAGAGCTGGAAACTGGAACACTCGGCAGGTCAGACAGCATCTGTTGAAAGAGAAAGAGTTAATATTTTAAATCTGAGTCCCCTTGTTGGACTTCAAACCGGAAATGTTAACTGCTTTTCTTTGAACAGATGCTACCTCATCTGTTGAGTGCCTCAACATTTGCTGCTTTTATTTCAGATTTGCAGTAGCTGCTAGTTCTTGATTTCACAACGTTTGACAAAGCAAGAATAAACATTTTTCATAGTAGGAGGTGGCCAGAGGTTGTAGATTAGAAGTCATTGCAAAGAAATCAAGATAAAGAAACCTTTTTCCTGCTGTTAATTATTATGATCTGAAACGATGGAGAAACTTTATCAAACTCAAATTTTAACAAGATATTTGCCCATTGAACTGTAAAGGGAAAAAAAATGCAGGGCTATGGGAAAAGAGCAGGGTTGTAAGACCAGCTACTTCAAAAGAATACGTACAAGCAAGTTGGACTGAAGACCGCCATCTATGATACCGAAGTGGAACATATGGATCATTGAAAAGCAAATAGTTAATTTGCAAAGAAAAAATAATACACACAAACTGTAAGAAATTATTAATATCAAGGAAGTGAGATGGGAGATCACAAACACTACTGTTAACTCCTAACCACAAATTTCAGTGGGAGTAGAATCTATGAGTCCATCGCTTACACCACTACAATTGCTTTCTAGCATAGATGGAGCTCCCAAAATACCCCTGGCAATTATAAAATTGCCCATTTGAGTCAACCTTTCGTATATCCTATTCTTGACTGACAGAAGTCTTAAGAGCAGCCTAACAGAAAGGTTGCCCACTGAACACGGATTGCCCCGAAATCTTCCTCATTATTCCAAGAAAAAGAAAGTTTTACTTATGAGACTGGATCCCCAAAGAACTCTTATCTTTTCTGTTTATCACTCTGATGCTTTTGGGCTGATGTCAAGACGTGCACTTCTATTGCACAAAGAGCACTGTTATTTATTGAGAATATCCCATGCCTGTGATTTGAGATTTCTTGATGGAGATGAAATTTCTGCTCCATCACACTTCTGACAGTAAGACATCATGAAACCCTGGAGCCCAAATTTAGTTCCATTATAATAGCTGTCAAAAAATGTTGTGACACAAGTTTACCTTGCTGTGAAAATGTGCAAATTGCTCTCTGCAAATCTGAGAATTACCCCACAAAGCTGACACTCCCTTTAGAAATCCATTGTGATCTTGATAGCTTTGATCATTGCAAAGAAAACCCTGTTTTTGTTTTAGTTACCAACATGACATTAATAGTTGAGGGAAGTACAAACGTTTGTAAATGGATCAGGTGTGTGCCCCATGTTCTTTAATTGCTGCATCACCAGCAGAGGCAAACAGAAAGCAGTACGTTGCTCATCTCGTGCAGGAGCCTTTGGTCCAAGTTCACAACTCTGGAAAGATTCCAGAGGCACTGCCAGGGAGCCAAGCATTCCCCACAAAATACACATTCCTCTAATCAAGTCATGTGGCTTCAGTGTTATTCCCAACTCTTACAAATAAATTTTCAGTTTTCAGTCTGAATCACAGTCAAAGGAAGATAAGAATGGAAGCAGGCATTTCACTGCTTCACCATTTATACTCCCCTCACATAAATCCCACTTATTTGATTCACCTACATTCTGATAGATTCTCTCTACCGCTCGACACATGGCCAGTAAATTACAGTGGCCAATGAACCTGCCAACCCACACAGCTTAGGATATGGGAGGACTTCCAGGTACCAGGAGGAAATCCATGCAGTCAGTCACAGAAAGGATGTTTAAACTCCCTAGATGGCACTTGAGATTAGGATTGAACCTGCCACAGGTCATGGCCACAGTGAGGAAATTAGCTGTGCAGGTTGACTCTGTGGTTAAGAAGGCATATGGTGTATTGGCCTTCATCAATCGTGGAGTTGAATTTAGGAGCCGAGAGGTAATGTTGCAGCTATATACGACCCTGGTCAGACCCCACTTGGAGTACTGTGCTCAGTTCTGGTTGCCTCACTACAGGAAGGATGTGGAAACCATAGAAAGGGTGCAGAGGAGATTTACAAGGACGTTGCCTGGATTGGGGAGCATGTCTTATGAGAATAGGTTGAGTGAACTCGGCCTTTGCTCCTTGGAGCGATGGAGGATGTGAGGTGACCTGATAGAGGTATATAAGATGATAGAGGCATTGATCGTGTGGATAGTCAGAGGCTTTTTCCCAGGGCTGAAACGGTTGCCACAAGAGGACACAGGTTTAAGGTGCTGGGGAGTAGGTACAGAAGAGATGTCAGGGGTAAGTTTTTTACTCAGAGAGTGGCGAGTGCGTGGAATGGACTGCCGGCAATGGTGGTGGAGGCGGATACGATAGGGTCTTTTAAGAGACTTTGGGATAGGTACATGGAGCTTAGAAAAATAGAGGGCTATGGGTAGGCCTAGTAATTTCTAAGGTAGAGATATGTTTGGTACAACTTTGTGGACCGAAGGGCCTGTATTGTGCTGTAGGTTTTCTATGTTCCTATAAAATGTCTCTACCAGCTGCACCAGTACACTGCCTATGGGGTTTTTCCACTGGGTTGGAAGTATTCTGGAGTTGCTGTCATTAATTTATTTGGAGATACAGCACAGAACCCTTCAGGTCGAAAGAGCCGAGCAACCTACGTATTTAACCCTAGCCTAATCACAAGACAATTTACAATAACCAATTAACCTATTAACCAGAATGTCTTTGGCTTGTGGGAGGAAACCCACACCATTCATGTAGAGAACAGACAAACCCCTTACAGGCGGCAATTATGCGATTATACAAACTTACAGAGAGTGGCAGCAATGGAATCCTGATCTCACAGCCGACACTGTAAAGCATTGTGCTAACTGCTACACTACTGGGCACGCCCAAGGTAATTAGACTCAAGCGATAACACCTCAATATCAATTGGTGGTTGAAGACCCAAATGCACCATTGCAGGCTATCACCAGAGCATTACTGATGGTATACTTGGTTAGTGGCTGGTCCTTAATGCTTAACACTAAACCAAGGCTCTGACCTGTTTATTCTGGTGAGGGTGGCTGAAAACAATTATCTGGAGTGTTCAAAGAAGATCTGCGAATTCCCCTAGTTGACAAATCGCTATTTTTCCTCAACGAATACCAACAAAAACAGCTTCAGTTTCTCAGTGACAAGTGAGGAACAAAGCCATGTGTATAATGCCAACTATATCTGGTATAGGAGACTTCCATCTGGCTTGCTTACATTGTACTTGGCCTTGCATGATTTCCCAAAGATTGGTTTATAATCTATGTGCAGATTTACGCTCTTTCAGGCTGTAGGATAACTGTTAAATGTCTGACGTTGTCTAGAATGTGGAATCAACAACACAGAAAATAGATCCTGTTCACAAAAATTGGCCAAATCCCATACAGATAATCACTGCCCAATCAATCAATGTTGAGAAGCACCTCTGACAGTGCCACTTATTCACCAATAATCTGCTCACTGGTGTCCAGTTCGGGTTTCTAAAGGACAGCTTTACTTCAGACCTTGGTCCAAACATGGACCAAAAAGGTGAATTGTAGATGTGAGGTGAGAATGATTGCTCTTGACATTAATGTAGCATTTGACTGAGTGGTGATTCAAGGTACCCTAGTAAAACTGAAGCTATTGGACATCAAGAAGAAAAACACTCCAGTGGTCGGAGTCACACCTTGCACGGTGGAAAACGGCTGTGGTTGTCAGCAGTTAATCATTCCAACCCCAGGATATCAACACAGGAGTTCCACAATGTACTGTCCCAATCATCTTCAGCTATTTTATCAGTCACTTTCTTAAAATTATAGGCCAAAAACTCTCAATGATCAATTTGAATCCTAGCTTCTTAAAAAACAATATGGCCTATACCTGCATACCCTCCGAGAGGACCACAAGCTTGTGGTTTAGAGGCTTGTGTGCCTCAATAACCCAAAGAATCATGTTGGCTGGAGTCAGGGCTTTATGCTTTGGCTGTTGGTAGGGTCACCCATGCTAAACTGGTCAAAGGGTAGAGGCCAGACTAAGAGCAGTCCACCAGTCCTCCAGGTTCGGGGGTTCAGCTCAAACAGTTACAACGAAGAATCCTTCTGCATTTGAGTGTGATGGCACTCACCCAGAATCTTCTTGACTGACAGGAGTGATAAATGAACTACTGACACGATAAAGGAAGCGCTGAACACTGCCAGAGATGGGGGATCTACATTGCTGCCCTAATGCTAGCGGCGTCCATACCTGAATACAACAAGACCTGAACTAAATACAAGAACCAGCAGACTAAGAGGAAAATAATATTTGTACCATGGAAGAACCCAGTAATCGCCATTTCAACCAACCCTTCAACAACTAATGATCAACTAGTCAGCTCGGATGATTACACTAGTGACCGACCACACGGATGTGAACTGAAGTGTTTCCCCGTCATTCCTGACGGGCTTCTCTGCCTCACTTCAATCGGGAAACCCGTCCTTCAAGGACATAAAAGGTATGAGAAAGGAAGAGGAGACCTGAAAAAGGAGGAACAGATTTCAGGGCCCCTCACACAATCTTAAAGAGAAAATAGTGGCATTCAAGAATGGAAGCAACTAAGTAGGATATCAAGGTTTTTCCTTCGTATTCTCTCTTTTCATCTTGCCTTTCCTGTTAATAGAAATTTCAAAGCATTAGCTTGATTGGACTGAAGAGTGGAAGAACGCACAAACAATTCACAAAAAAATGAAAATAAAAACCTGCAGAAGCTGGAGTTCTGAAATAATACTAGAAAATGTGGGAAACACTCAATAGTTTAGCAGCATCTGTGGGAAGAGAAAGAGTACTAGTTTCAATTCAAGACCCTTTGTCAGAACAGGGAAAGTGAGAAAACAATTTGATTCTATTTTGCCAAGAGAGCGAGAAGGAGTGAAAAGAACGAGGGGGATTTTCTCTAAGGCCAAAGTTGCTGTACTGATAGGATGATAATAAAGCCATATCTGATAGTTTACCGAGGATATCTAGAATTAGAGAAGGGCTGCCTCAAGGTGCAGTGGTTACTGCAGATACTTCACAGTTCCAGAAATCAGGGTTTGATCACAATCTTGGAGTTTGCTCACTGGTGTCCATAGGCTTATCCCCTGAGATGAGAGTGATCCAGACTTGAGAGAAGGGTCCTGATTTGGACTGAAACCAGAACTGTTCCATATATTCCTCAGAAGCAGAATGCAAGGAAGAGGCAGATGGCCCTCAGCCCATTTTGATGTGGGACAGAGGTGTAGCAGGATTGCACATCCATGGAGAAGGTGCACTGGCTGGCTCTAGGAAATTGTGAACAGTAAAAGAGACAGAGGGCATCAGAGGTGTCACTGTTGAAATGGGAAGGGACTGGATCAGGCTAGAAAAAGTGGAAGCAGGTTGGGAAGAAATAAATTTGGTAGGGCAACACCAGGATAAAAATCATGGGTCTGCCAAGACAGTGTGCTTCTGAATTTTCAGCAAGAAGTAGAAGCTGGTTGTATGGTAGAAGCTGGGGACTACAAGGTTGGGGAATATTTGCAGGAAGATCTCCTGAGGAACATCCTTAAATCTATGATAGTGAGGGAGAAAAAGGCGATGGGTTCTTGGCTCCGAGGGAGGTATCTGAGAGCTGCCCTTTGACCTCCGTGAATTTGCCAAACCACAGTAGCACTGCCCTTATCAGGGGAGTAAGGGTTGGTTCTTCATGAATCGAGTATTGCAAATTCAAAAGGGTTGGCATAAAGAAAAATCTTTAAAAATCAGTCAATGTCACATCAGCAGTTAGTAGGGAAGAGGCCTAGAGAAGGTAAGAGACCAGAAGGCAAGGTCCAGGTGGATCAAAACTTCTGGAGGTGGGAGAAAAAGTCCACAGTCCAGGGTGAAGAATCCTGGTCAAAGAAATGGGCATTAAAGCATGGAAGATGAAGAGTTCAACATCATGCTTGAGCTGGGAATTTATTAGAACAGAGATGCAAGGGGGTCAAAGGTGATGATTGAGATTCATTTATTTATCACATGTACATCAAAACATATGGTGAAATGTGTTGCTTGATTTAACAACCAACCCAAATTAAGGCTGCACTGGGGGCAGACCGCAAACGTCACTACACACCCCAGCACCAACAGAAGATCGCCACAATGTTCAACAGGACAACGCAAGCAACCACGTTGTGTTTTATAGGATTGCTTTCATAATTATATTTATTGTGTTTTTGTATTGTTTTTATTGTGGTCTTTATGCTTACTGTGTTAATTGTGCTGCATCAGATCCGGAGTAACAATCCCTTCATTCTCCTTTACGCTAGTGTACTGAAGAATGACAACAAACAACCTTGAATCATGAATCTCAAACAGTACAAAACAAAACTACCAAAGCAAACCAAGCCTTTTACATCCCTGCCACCCTCCCCTCCCACTTTCACACTCATAAACAAGCCTCCAGTACCAGGACAGGCCACTCCTGGGCCTCCAGACCCCGGTGTGACGGTGGACTTGCAGACATCAGGCCTCTGACTTCCCTAGTGGACTCACAGCCTCGCAGACCCAGGTCTCAACCTCCAGACTTGCTGACCTCAGTCTTTGACTTTCAGGCCTTAATCTTCGGAACTGATCCCAGACACCGGTAACGGGACCCCGAACTCCAGGCCCTGCAGCAACCTACGGGCTCACCGGCCCTCTTGCCTCCCACATGCACAGACCTCCGATTCCAGAATCTGACGACCGGGGGGTGGGTGTTCACCAACCCTCATCATTGCTTGCTGACCCTACACCTGTCCACAGGTTCTCTAGCCTTCTAACGTGGAGCACTCTGACCTCTGACCTAGGCTCTGGCCTGAGTTCTAGCTCCCCCACATCCATATTCCTAACACCCAACCTGGCCCCTAACTCCTCACTCTGATTCAAAACCCTTCCTAAAGAACACCTAAATCTAAGCCAAGACTTTGACGGACATTGTATCTGGTAGCATCTTAACTGGCATAATCATTTGGAATCAGAGAAGGGAAGATCAGAAAAACACTGCAGGGGAATAACTCGGGAGGGAGGGAGACTGAGGTCAAAGGAAAGTGAGGCGGGAGAAAGATCAGGATCAGCACTGGAACTGAAAGGCTGCTGAACCTGCGATAACTGAGTGACACTAATCATAAAGATCGTGGACCTCTGGAAATGCAGGATGGCTTGAACGTACCTGTGATCCTGGGTAGATCTGAACTGCAAATTGGTGAAATTTCGGTTGGAATGCACATGCGAGCCAAAGTCACGCTGAGGCAAGAGATGTAGTTATGGAAGTGACTTCTGGTCAACACTTTACCAAAGATTATAGTGCGCCCTCTGGTGGTCAGAGTCAGCCATGGATGTTGCCTCCATGCTGTCTGCACGAGCCAGTACATAAGCCAGGGCAGAATGATACGGAGAGCAAGTTGTTGCCTGTGCAGCAGGCTCCCTCTCTCCGCACAGCTGATGAATCCAAAGGAACGTCAGAGATCGATACAGTTTGGCACCAGTGGCTTCACAGGGGTTGCCAGACAGCGTTGAACTGCCTTAGGGACTCCAGCACCGGATTTTTCCTCAGGGTTTACACCCGAAGCTAGACCTGGTTGTCAGAGGCCATTTGAGATGCACTACCTCCCTCAGCTATGACAACGTTAAAGAATCAAAGATTACAGAGGAAACAGAAATCATTGAGGGGGAACAAGTCAAATGAGGTAGACAGAACGTGTTTGAAGAAGGCATACCTGGAAGTCAAAAAGGCAGAGAATTCAACAGTAAATGAATAATATAAAAAAAATCTGTGATAAATTATACATCTTGAAATTTGTCTGCTTACAGGCTGCCACAAAGCAAGAAAACCAAAGAACCCAATTTTAAAAAAAGAAAGAGAAAGAGAAAAAAAAACACAATCGTGCAAACAGTAGAAGAAAGTGACAGCATCCCGAATGGGATTGAGTCCTTAGATCAACTCCCAGGAGCAGCCAGTGTAGACACAGGTCTTGGTCTCAGCACAGCAGCCAGAGCTGTTCACCATTGAGAGGTGAATGAACATCGCGGGAAAGTCAGCAAAATCAGCCCAACCTTCACCTCCAGTTCCAACCCTTGGGGTTTCCAGTCTGGTTGGACAGGTGTTTAAATTGTCCAAGCACCGGGTAGTACCTCACTCTAGGACCCGGACCCCAGTACAGCAAAACGCTCGGGCTACCCAGCCTAAAGCCGATCTTGAACTCAATCGGCTCATTGCTTAGGGCGATCCAACCTCTCACCCGAGTTAGGTGGACAGGCATCAGAACTCTTCCACCTCGAGTCCTGTCCCAATCACTCACTCCAACTGCATCTCCGACAGCGATAACGATTCCCTCTGCAACCCCATGTTGCTCTTTGACCTTGTCCTTCAAATCAGCTTTCACCTCCACTTGCTTCTTTGTTGTTTGCTGTGAAGAAATCTCCAGGAACGTGTTCAGGTAGAGTTGCCAAACTAACCTCAGGCTCATCTATCAACATACAGGTGTTGGGTTAGGTCTGCTTGCTACTCTGTCTGTTTATGTTCACATTAACCAGGGCCAGATGTGAAGGATAAATACTACAGTGCAAACTGCACCCCTGGATATCAACAACATTGGCCCAATGGGGACTGAAACTTTGGAGGATCCAGCCCCAAAGTGCTCTTCAATAACAAACTAAGCATTGAACTTTGCGGCTTTCAAATTGTGTCTGATATTCATCAGCATTTATAAGCTATCAGTGTTGAAATCATTTCTAATAGTATTTTTTAAAGAATGAATTAATTAGAGACATACAAATAATTAAAAACATTAAACTATACAGATACCTCTCTTTTAGTGACTGCATTTTGAAACCTTTACCACTTGTATCCTGAGATCTGTCATAATATCTTCACAAAGGTGATTGGAGCAAAGTTGAAACTGTCACAACGTTGGGAGGATTTGAGCATTCTACGTTTCAGCTGTGGTCTGAAAGAGTGGAAAACACATAGGCCTCATCTAAAACTGAACAGTATTCATAAACTAAAGCAAAATAATTCAAAGCAAAATCTACTTTCAACTTTACTTCCTCGGCCTTCAACCCCCATGAACATTAGTAGATTCTTGGATCCAGTGCCAAGTCTGATTGTGTTGGATCTGAGCAGTAACCCCCGGGAAGAATGGGCCTCCTCCCTGTCAGCCTCCACAAACTCACCCATCCAAACAGCTAGAATCTGAGCCACTAGCAAAATTCAAGGATCACCGATCAACTTTATTCACTACAGTATATACATTTAAATGTATTAGGAATTTGCTGTGGTGTGTTTACACAATATGCAACAAAAAAACAAACATTCAACAATTAAGAACACAAGAAATACTACAGATGCTGGAAATTCAAATCAGTGCACATAAAATACTGGAGAAACTCAACAGGTCAGACAGCAGCTATGGAAATGAATAACCTGCTGATGTTTTGGGCCAAAACCTGCTTCAGGACTGGAAAGGAAAGGGGTAGACAACAGAATGAAAAGGTGGGGGGAGGGGAAGGAAGATAGCTGGAAGATGTTAGATGAAGCCAGGTGGGTAGGAAAAGTAAAGGCCTGGAGAAGAAGGAATCTGACAGGAAATGAGAGTGGACCATAGGAGAAAGGGAAGGAGGAGGGGACCCAGGAGGAGGTGATCAGCAGGTGAGATGAGAAAAGAAGCCAGAGTGCGGAATAGAAGAAGTGGGGAGAGAGACAAAAGAAAAAATTTATTGGAAGGAGAAATTGATATTTGTGCCATCAGGTTGTAGGCTGCCCAGATAGAATATAAGGTGACCACATCGTGGCACAAGATGGGTCATGGACCGACATGTTGGAATGGGAATCGGCATTAAAATGTTTGGCCACTTTTCCGTTTTTGGCCGATGGAGCAGAGGTGCTCAACGAAGCGGTCCCCTAATTTACTCCAGGTCTCACCAACGTAGAGGCCACATCAGGAGCACTGGGCACAATAGACAACCCCAGCAGAGTCACAAGTGCTGTGCTGCCTCACCTGGAAGGACAGACTGGGGCCCTGAATGGAGGTGAATAGCCAGGTGACGCAGGGATAAGTGCTAGGTGGGAGGTTAGAGGGGAGGGACGAATGGACAAAGGATATATATGAAGGGAATGATCCCTGCAGAAACTGGAGGAAGGAGAGGGGTAAAGGTGGGTTTGCTGATAGAATCCCTTTGGAGATGGCGGAAGTTGCGGAGAATGACATGGTGGATACGGATGGGGTGTAAATAAGGACAAGAAGAACTCTGTCACTGTTAAGGCGGTGGGAGATGGGTTGAGTGCAGAAGTTTGAGAAATGGAGGAGATGCAGGTGAGGGCAGCATCAAAGGTGGACGAAGGGAATCCCCATTCTTAGAAGGAGGAGGACACCTCTGATATCCTGGAAAGGGAAGTCTCATCCTGGGAACAGAAGCGGTGTGCACGAAGGAGCTGAGAAAAGGGAACACCATACTACCAGGAGACAGGGTGGGAAGAGGTATAGTCAAGATAACACGGGAATCAGAAGGTTTACAAAAGACGCTGGTCAACAGTTTGTCTCCAGAGATGGGGACAAAGAGATTGAGAAAGGGGAGGAAGGTGTCAGAAATGGACCAAGTGAATTTAAGGGCAGGGTGGAAGTTGGAGGCAAAGTTGATGAAATTGACGAGCTCAGCATGGGTGCATGAAGCAGCACCAATGCAGTCATCAATGTAGTAAAGGAACAGCTGGGGAACACTAGAAAGGAAAGCTGGGAACATGGACTGTACTGGGTAGCCAACATAAAGGAAGGCATAGCTGGACCTGTGCAGGTGCCCATGGCTGCCCCTCAAGTCTGGAGAAAGTGGGAGAAGCTGAAATAAGAATTGTTGAGGGTGAGAACCAGCTCTTCCAGTCAGAGGAGGGTGGTGATGGAGGGGGAACTGTTTGGTTCTTTTATTGAGAAAGAAGCAGGGAGTTTTAAGGCCCTCTTGAGGGGGGACAGAAGTGTATAGGGACTGAATATCCATGGTGAAGATAAAGGCAGCCAGGACTAGGGAATTCAAAGTTAAAGGGGAGATCAAGAGCATGAGACATGTTGATGATGTAGGTGGGAAGGGACTGAATCAAAAGGGATAGAGTGGAGTCGAGGTATGAGGACATGAGTTCAGTGGGGCTGGAGCAGGCAGAGACAGTAGACCTACCCGGATAGTCAGAATTGGGTAGGAGGTAGAGGTGAGAATTCAACAATTATAAAGAATAAAGTTCTGGTGCATTTTTACCTCAACAACTAAGTTAGGAAAAATGCATTTGCATAGCATTGTTAACATCCCTTTGACAACATTCCAAAGCAGTTATCTACTTCTGAAGTGGCCTGGTAGTGTCACAGAAAATGCAACAGTTGCTTTGCACACGTCTCCCATGGGCATCAATGATAGGTTGGTCATATAGCCCGTTTTGGATGCATTGATGGAGGAGGAAGTATTGGCCAGGATGTTTTAGAAAACTTACCTACTCTTTATCAAAATAATGCCAAGTGTAGTTTCATATCTACCCGAGAGGGCAGATGGTGCCACAGTCTGACATCTCATCTGGGAAACAACATTATTGCTAGAGTGGCACACTCATTGTAATGTACGAGAGTCAGCCTGGGTCTTTTTGTATAAAATACTCAAAATATTATGCAAAAATTTATCAAATAAGGTTGAAAATAGTGAAAGAGAACACTACTAAAGCAAACAAAATCCAATCTCATAAGGGCCTGGTTTACCGTTAATTCTTTGACAAGAAGTCAAGGCTTTATTTTCAGGTGCAAACCTTAGCTGGGCTGACAGCAGGGGCACTACAGATCCTGGCTGAAGAAAGAAACTCTCAGCCAGTGATCCCATTCCTGAAAGCACCAAAGTACATTGGTATCAGGTTAGGAAGGAGCAGGGCTCAGCTTTGCTCTCAGTACAGTCAAATAAACTGAACATGCTCAAAGTACCCAGAAATAACAAGATTAAATTGTGAGGCCAAATTAATTTTATATTCCTTTAAATATGGGAGATTAGGAACTGATCTAACTGATTTATCTACATTGACAGAAAAGGATTGACAGATTAGATAGAGTAGAAGTATTCTCAGTTACAGGAAAATCTAGAGCAGGGAAAAATCCCTTATGATCAGAGGTGATGTCAGCAACCAAATCCTCATTTAATAATAAGGAAGATTCTCCTAGAGAAGGAACGGAAAAAGAATCATTGATTGAAACTGTGAAAAATGAGATTGGTGGATTCTCATTAGACATTGTAGAATTAAGAAACACAACAGTCATGATAAAACTGAGTAGTGGTACAAGCTTAAAAGGTTGGAGGCATGATGTACCTGCTATGAAGATCCCACAATGGAAACAGGCTCTTCAACCCATCACCTTTGTGCCAGCCATGATTATTCTAATCCCACTTTCCAGCACTTGACCATAACTTTCTATTCTATGGTGTTCCAAATGCTCCATAAACAGCACTGTGAGGGTCCCAGTATCCACCTTCCCCTTGGGCAGTGCATTTGAGATCTCATCCAACATCATGCTGAAGAAGAATTGCTTCAAATCCCTTCTAGGTCTCCTGTCTTTTATCTTAAACCTATATCCTTTAGTTGTAGACATCTCTGCAAAGGGGGATAATATCTTCACTATGTACCCTATGTCCTTCATATTTACAGCAAACAGGTCCACTTTCCATCTACTCTACTCCAAAGAATTCAAGTCCAGCCTATCCAGTCATTCATTAAGGCCGAGATGTTCCATTGCAGGCAGCATCCTGATGAATTTCCATCTCCAGTGCAATTAGCATGAGACTATCAACATAATCAATAGTCAGCCCTTGAGTGTTTGGATATCCGTACATTTGTGCCATGAATAAATTTCAAGCATTTATCAAAGTTCAAAGTAAATTTATTATCAAAGTACACATAAGACCATATGCAACCCTAAGATTTGTTTTCTTGCAAGCAGTCTCGGTTAATCCAAGAACCATAATAAAATCAATGAAAAACTGTATCCAACAAGGCGGACTAACAGCCAATGTTCAAAAGACAACTAACCGTGCAAATACAAAAGAGAAAAAATATAATAATAGACAGATAAGCAAGCAATAAATATGGAGAACATGAGATGAAGAGTCCTTGAAAGCAAGTCCATATGTTGTGGGAACAGTTCATGATGACAAGTGAAGATAAACAAAATTATCTGTTCTGGTTCAAGAGTATTACGGTTGAGGGGTAGTATCTGTTCCTATACCTAGCAGGATGAATCCTGAGGCTCCTGTACCTTCTTCCTGATGGCATTAGCAAGAAGAGAGCATGTCCTGCATTGTTGGGTCCCTGATGACGGATGCTGCTTTCCTGCAACAATGTTTTGTATCGACATACTCAATGACGGGGAGGGTTTTACTTGTGATGAACTGAGCCTTATCTAACTCTTCTTGTGCTTTTTTCTGTTTGGTGGCATTGTTGTTTTCTATACCAAACTGTGATGCAACTAGTCAATATAGTTTCCACCACTCATCTACAGAAGTTTGTCGAAGTATTAGTCATCATGCTGAATCTTTGCAAATTTCTAAGGAAGTAGAGGCGCTGCCACACTGTCTTCATAATTGAACTTAAGTGCTGGGTCCTCTGAAATGGTAACACTAAGGAATTTAAAGTTGCTGATTCTCTCCACCTTTGATCTCTCTCTGAGGCCTTGCTCATGGACCTTGGTTTTCTCTTGCTGAAGTCAATAATCAGCCCTTTGGTTTTGCTACATTGAGTGATAGGTTGTTGCTATGGTACCACTCAGCCATATTTTCAATCTCCCTCCCATGTGCTGATTCGTCACCACCTTTGGATCAGTCAATGATGATGGTGTCGCCAGCAAACCAAATATTGCATTGGGGCTGTGCTTATCCACACAGTCGTAAGTGTAAAGCGAGTAGAGCAGGGGGCTAAGCACACAGCTTTGTGGTGCACCTGCGCTGATGGGGTCTGTGGAGGAGATGTTGCTGCCAGTCTGAACTGACTTGGGTCTGCAAGTGAGGAAATTGAGGATCTAATTACACAAGGAGGGCTTGAGGCAAAGGTCTTGAAGCTTATTGATTAGATTTGAGGAGTTGATAGTATTGAATGCTGAGCTGTAGTCGATAAAGGCCATTCTATTGTATGCACCTTTGGCATCCAGGTGTTCCAGGGTTGAGTGAAGAGCCAATGAAATGGTATCTGCTGTGGACCTGATGTGCAGATAGGTCCCTTTTACCTTTTATGGTCACTTTTTATGCATTCTGTTGGAACAAACCCAAAATTACTCAACCTAAAATGGCTGAAATAAATGTGGATTATCACCCAAATTAAATTCTAGAAAGCCCAACTGTAATCGGAGCCCAGTCACTGTGAGCCAGACATTACTGCAGACTTACTCAGTGTCACTGATAGCCCAGCTGGTTTGTATTTGTATTTCAGCAACTCAAGTACAGACAGCAGCGCCAATGTTTTATGGTAACTAAACAAGTCAAATTCCACATTTTATTACAGGGGATTCCAAGCCTTTAAGCTGGGTTTTAATTCCATTCAGTGACTTCCACCTTATTCCCATGAAAATAACAAACCTCAGTCATCGATTTTTCTACTTGAACCCAGCTGAAGGCCACTGATTCTTTCTATTTCTCAAATTTAGTGATGCTTCTAAACTTGGCAGTGGCTCTAATGCCACCAGTGCAGAGTTAGCTTGGCGTCTGACTGCTGGGGGTGGGGGGAGAGGAGGTGCAGAATCTGCAAGCTATATTACAAGGCAAGCTGACAGTGCAGTCGATCAAAATCATGGCCGGGTATTCAAAGGGTCAAGGTGAGCTAATTGAAGGTGAACTGATACCATAAATATGGACCTTCTTTCCGGTTGTTCCAGAGATATCAAAATATTTCAGACATCCCACCCTGCAAACACTCATTTCAGGGAGGTAGCACCATCAATTTGCAGGAGACTCCCAGAACTTCCGGGAGAGGTGGGATGTCTGCAATACAGTAGCTCCTTAGCAGCTAACCAGCTAGTTTAAATAATGTTAGCTATGCTAATGATGAATGGCACCTGTTAGACTCACCTCAACAGTGATTTAACCCACCATGGGCAATAGAAAAGTCACTGTTGCAAACAGTGCAGCGAGCAACACTGTCATTATTTTTTATCCCTATTAGGCAGGGTTACACTTCCGTGTAGTCTGGGGTGAAGTACATTTTATATTTTCTTTTTTTGGAACTCTCTAACTTGGCATGTGCTCTCTCTCTCTCTCTCTCTCTCTCTCTCTCTCTCTCTCTCTCTCTCTCTCTCTCTCTCTCTCTCTCTCTCTCTCTCTCTCTCTCTCTTTCTTTCTCTCGCTGGCTTGCTCAATATCTCTCTCTCCCTCTCTCGCTCTCATTCTTTCTTGCTTTCTCTCTCTCTTGCTCTCAAAAAAATATCGATTTCTGGGATATTGTATATAATTTGTGGGTGTCAGGGACCTGCTATCAATATATGGGAGACTCCCGGAAGTTCCAGAAGAGGTGGGATGACTGATATTTAGTGGAGTAGTTCTATGCCCTGGGAATATTTTAAATTGGGGTGATAGTGTAAAATGGACAGAATCAAATAGGATGTGCAATGTTGTATATTGTGAAGCCAGATTGATGCCTATTTTAAAGCTTTGGTTTTGACTGAAATAGCAACTTGTTATATATTTGAAATAAATTAGTAATGAAATACACTGTTAGTTTACTGAGAGAGGATTGAATAATCCATCAGTTCAAAAGAATCCTGGTGTAACACCCTGGGAAGGGTTTCACTGCTAACGTAATGGTTTTACTGTAGAAGCAGTGTTTGGGCTCTGGTTAGAGATAACAGGGGCTTTGGAATGTGAGCCATCCATTGAAGGGAGTGTGTTTTCTTGTTGTGTGCCTGAGACCGAGGTGATCTGGGTCTTTTGTTCGGCAGGAGATGAAGGGAGAAGACACCAGAGAGAAGAAGTCATAGGACTCGAACCGGAGAGGGGCCATGATCCGACGAAGGCCAGGGAGATCGAAGGAGGATCGTCGAAGGGAAAACTTGTGCACATTAGACTGTTTCATTAAAATGGGCCCTTTTCTTTTGTCTTGCTTTTTCTTTGCTAACCCTTTAGTCAAATTAAGAATTACAAAGCTAAATCATTTAATTGCATGCGGTGTACTGTCTGTTATTTCATGGTACTGATTTGTAACAGGGTAACGAATCACGCGGCATCTGCACAAACAGGGGGTTTCGGGGTAGGCTCGCACGTTTGGTGAGACCAGAGATTGCCCTCCCTAGATTTACACAGCCAATGGAACCAGAGCATTTCACTGGAAATGTGAAATAAAACTGGAAACTTCTGAAAGCATTCATCAGGTCCAGTAGCACCTATGGAGACAGGAGCAAAGGAAATATTTTAGATCTGTCTCTCCATGAATGTTGCCTAACCCATTAAGTATTATGAGCATTCTGTGCTCTTACCTTACCATAGGGGTGAAGAGACAGGAACATTTCAATCTCAGACCTTTTTTGTTTAATTTTCGTCCCCTTTAGCATAGTTAATGATATTGAGAACATAGTTTTTGCCCATCCTCAATGATGATAGTGGACCTGCAAGTAATCCTTTAAGCATCAACATTGCAGTGTTAGACTGTAGACCAGACTGAGACAGTGAGCAACCTCTTTTCTCAAACATTACTTAAGAACCAGCTGGATTTATAATGATAAGACAAAAGATAGCAAATACTTCCATTTTTTGCAACATGAGTCATGGCTTCAACAATGTTACAGCAATAAAATATTATTGAAGTGAAGTCACTACTTTAAATACAACAAAAAGTTCAGTAATATTGCACAAGCTTTACCCAACAAACTGCAGTGACTACCTACTTTAATGCAATGATAACCTACTTTAATATTGCTATTTGAAGAAGTCACCAGGAAGTACACCTTTGTGCTCCAAAAAAATCCTGTGGGATCTTTTTCATCCACCTATGTTGAGGAAGACAGCTCTAATGCATAATCCTAATAAAGAGAATGAGGAAATGGCTGCTCCTCCTCCCCCTTCCTCTTCTTCCATGGCCTTCTGTCCTCTCCTATCAGATTCCCCTTTCTTCAGCCCTTCATCTCTTTCTCCAATCAACTTCACAGCTCTTTACTTCACCCCTTCCTCCCCAGTTTCACCTATCACCTCCCACCTTGTATTTCTTCCTTCCCTCCCTCACCTTCTTAATCTGACTTCTCATCTACCTTGCCTGCTGAGTTCCTCCAGCAATTTGTGTGTGCTGCTTGGATTTCCAGCATGTACAGATTTTCCCTTGTTTAAAGATTTCAAAGTGTTATGTCAAATAATTACTAGGAGTAGCCTAACGTTAACCTCCCCAATGAAAGGAAGTTCCTGTAAAGTTGCTTTTTGGGAACCAGAGATGATAAAAGTCAGAAAGGCAATGTGTGGGTTTCAGAGGTTTGCACTAAACTCAAAGAATGAGGTCAAAAGGGAAATTATGGCAGTGTTTTGTGGTCAGGGCTGATCTAACATGGACAAGATTCACTTATCCCCCCATTTTGGGGATGATTAAACAAATTTACACAGAAGGATTCCCCGATTCTACATTATTTGTTCTTTCTTAAGCACATATCTACCTTACATAATTGATGTTTCTTTCCCAAATGATCTGTCCAATCCCGGTATCTCACCTGGTATCCAGCTGTATTCCCAGTCTGATGTGAATCCTAGAGCCCTGATTGATCTTTGCGCCCCTGGGGAGTAGGGTGAAAGAAGACAAATCATTTAGCATGTGCAGAAAAAAAAACATGTACACATTTGAGCTACAAGGAACATTGACGGATAATATGTGTGAATAGTACCCGATTATAAACCACCACTTGCCTTGGAGAAAATGCTTATATTTCATTTCTTTAAACACTTATATATAAACTCAATTATAAACATCCATTTATTTTCAATGCAGTACTGGCCAATATTTATTCCTTTTTACAAGATTATGGTGCGATCGTTTAGAACTGAGATATGAAGGGACTTCTTGAGAGCATGGTAAATCTCAGGAGCTCTCCACCGAAGAGGGTAGTGGTGGTTAGATGAGTGGAATTATTTAAGAATAAAATTGATATATATTTAGTAGATCGAGGAATTAGAGGAAATGGCACAGGACATTTATAAGATAATAAGAAATGTAGATAGAGTGGGCAGCTAGCTCAGGGTGGAAATGGCTAACTTGAGAGGGCATAATTTTAAGGTGACTGGAGGAAGGTATAGGGGTATGTCAGAGGTAGGTATTTTTACACAGAGAGTTCTGAATGCTTGGGACGTACTGCCAATGGAGGTGGAAGAGGCAGATACTTTAGGGAGATTTAAGAGATTTAGATAGGTAAATGGATGAAACGAAAATAGAGGACAATATGAGTGGGAAGCAGTAGATAGATCTTTGAATAGGTGAAAAGGCCAGCACAGCATAGTGGGCTGAAGGACCTCTACTGTTCTCCTATGTTCTAGATCAGAAGATGAGGCTTAACACAGATCAGCCCTGCTATATTAAATGACGAGGCAGGCTTAGGAAGCCGAGTAGCGTACTCTTGCTCTAATTTTCTGTGTTCTTTTGTGCAGTGATGTTAAAGAATATATAATTTAGAGATTATCATATTGCAGTTTGTAGAATCTTACTGTAGGCACTTTAACTGCTTGTTTTCTGTATTGCAAATTAAAAGTACTTCATCAGCTGCGAAGTGTTCTCTGCCATCCTGAGGTCAAATATGAAATAAGCCCTTTAATTCAACTCTTTCTTCTTTTATGTCAGTAAGTATTTTTTTGAAAGCAATGAGTATTCATGAAGCCTAGGCAGACCCAACAAATAGCAAAGGTACAAAAGGGTGGTGGTGGTGGGGGGGGGGGGGGGTTGGTAGTCAATACTTAAGGTACTACAGGGAACTGGTAATTCGTCAATAAGATACTTTGGCCTTCTACAAGTAAGTAATCATTTTTTTATTCAGAAACCTACATTATGAGTTAGGGAGTAACAAAGTAAGGAACTTGTAACGTGTGCGATATTTTGTGTCCTCAGAGTGTACCTCACAATTCAAACATATTCTTCCTGTTTATAAACCTTCCCCCCCACCCCTATTTCTCTCACCTTTTCAATTTTGAACCTTTCTCTTCTTCTTCCAAACAGATTGTCTGTGTTTTATGGGTTTCAGCACTTCTCCTCAGCTGGCACCTCTGCCACTTGAGCCAGCTGGCCTCTCTTGGTCTCCACCCTATTACAGAGGGTCTTTTTATTCTCTACATCCTCCCCTTCTGTGAAAAGCAGAACATTGTTTGATTTCTAACTTTTCTCACATCTGAAGACCAGTCAACATCCTTTCTTCAAAGTGTTAACTCTGGCCCTCTCTCTGCAAATATGCTACCTGAGCTGTTGGGTATTTCCAGCATGTTCTGCTTGCATTACAGAAATGTATAGTTAACATATGTCCTGGTCAATACTGATCCTTCTAGCCAACAACCCTGATGGTTGATGATCTAGCCATTGCTGTTTGTGGCAGTTGGTTGTAGAATTCCTTGATTTACATCATAGGTGTATTTCAAAATTTCTTAACTGTCTCTGAAGAGAGTATTGGAGCATCTTGAGCTTGAGAAGGGGGCATTTTTGTGAAATAAAGATGACACCCTGTCAAGCTTGAATGAGTTCATTGGTGGGTGGTGAGACACTGCAACACAGATTCCCATCTGTAAGTGCTTCAGCATTACATCGTGCCTGCCTCACAAAGCTTGGCATTGGACTGGATGGTGCAGGATTCAGCTCGTCATTTGGACCTACCTCAATGGACTTACCTTTCCTGGGGGCCAAGGATCAGGTTAGTTGATTCTTCACACTGAGATGTAGAGTTTGCTCCGAGCACTGAGAAGTCCTCCCCCAGCAGATCCTGTTTGTAATTTCCTGATCCTTTCAACAGATTATGGATTGTCAAAGACGTTTAAACAGCCTTTAAATGACACCGAGTGTCAGAGACGTTCAAAGACTATTCAAATAGCCAAAACAAACACTGATCTAAACACTTTTAACATTCCACAAATAACTTAAAAACATATAAAAGTAAGATAACCAAAACATTTACCCTCAATTACCTTTTTCCCATAGGTTTGCTGTTTGTGTGCCAGCCACCACTGGCATAACGCTAAGGGTCACCAGCAACCCGAGTTGAAGTGCTGCCACTATGGGTAAGGAGATCGTACGTTCTCGCCGGGACCGTATGGGATTCCCCTGCGTGCTCTGGTTTCCTCCCCCGTTCCAAAGGTGAATGGATCGGTAGGTTCATTAGTCACACGGGTGTAATTGGGCGCCATGTGCTGCTCTCATTACCATTTTTACGTGTTGCATAAATAAATAGATAGAGAGAAAATAGATTAAACAAATAAATAAATAGAGTAATCAACCTCCTTCTTAGCACATTAACACACCACTGTCAGACCTGGTGACAGGTCCAGAAACAGAACAGAAGCTCAATACCCCACTGGCCGTCAGCTCAGTTCCTTTCTGCACATTCAAACTGAACAACCCTGCCAAAGGGCAGCAAGTTACACACCAGAGCAACAAAAAGTGTGAGTGCAGTTTAAGCCGTTTCAACAAAAGGAGCTCTCAATAAACGCAGTGAAAGATATAAAGTCACTAATGCTGTTTACTAGATCAGAGAACTGCACTTCTAGAAAGCACCATTTTTCAAAATTACCTTCAAATCCCTCCTACTAATGGTCCACTCAGCCACATTAATTAACCATGGTCTTGCATTCCCACTCACGCCCTCCACTGTTCCAAATAATTCTGCTGTGCGCCAGCCTTTTGAACCCATCTACTGGAAGACTCAGAGTCCTCAATCTTCAGCTCTTTGGAGCCACCTACCTGAGGTATCCTTTATCATATCCGTCTTCAGCTTCCTCCTCAATGCCCTAATTCACCCAAAGAGAAACCAAGTTAGCCTGCCGTGCAAAGCCAGCAATATCCTAAACCTGCCAGCACACTGTGTTAAAGGAAAGAGACCAGATATGTTTAAAGTAATTGATATAAATGAATATACCTTCCACTCCATCCAATTAAATGATGTAATGGAAGACTACATTACTTTTCTGGTATTTCAAGAAGCAATTACTCTGAGAGATGTCAGAGATTTCAGGGAAAATCTAAATGCATTTATTTGTGATATAACCTGTTGGAGGGGAAAATTTTGGCTTCAATTTCCCTTGATTTACCTGTAGATGCTTTGCAACAGTCAAGGATCACATTCATCGTAATGGCTACGTATTAAACATTTTTTATTTTCCTAGGGCCATGAAAGACCCTCCTCTTGCCAAAGTACGCATGTGGAAACATTTATGCTTTCCCAGTTCTACGTTTAGGAAATTCATATTTTGACATCAGTGTTTGGGGTTTCAAAATACATTTCACTGAGATTGCACAGTTGAAGCTTAGTTCTTCAGCATGACTGATTGCAGACAATACATTTGGTATTGCTCAGTTCATTCACCCGCCTGCTTCTAAATGACTCAATGACCACAATCTGAATACCTTTGTTTTAAAGTTTGTTTGCTCCATATGCACTGATTTCCATTGTGGCTTTGGGCATTTTCCAGCTAGTTTCTAAATTGTTCCTGTGTTGCTGTTTTACCTTCTTGGACTAGATTTTACTGTAAGGAAAGTCCCATGTGCCCCATAGGAATAATGAAGGGCATGATTGTGTCAGTGTACGGGGCTGTTAAGATCATAATGACCTTTAGGCCCAGGCAAATTGCTGAAGAAAACACCGTTTTCTATTAACTCAGTGTTTGTAAATGTTTCCATACAATTTTCCTCTGATTTCGATGATTTTTTTTCATCCTGGCAATGTTACAACTGAATTCTCAGCTAGACTGTGGTTGCCTTATGTGCCACTAAAAGAAAGTGAAGCAAACTTCTCACAGGACAATCTGTGTGTTCTTGAAGATTTTGATTATATTGTTATACTTTTCTGATGAAACCTGAAAGGACTCATTGGTGAGCTGTATCCATCTGCCATAACTCCATCTATGCTAGTGCTGCAATCACTTTTGTATCTACATTAATTTGTCTTCTCAATTTACTTTAATGAGGTCATGTAAAATACAACTACATTATAAGAACGTTAGAATAAAGAACAGATTCTATACTGACACTAATGCTTCTTGAAGAATGGACTTGGCGTGAAACGTTGACTATCTATTTACTTCCATCAATACTGCCATCGATCCTCCATCGAGAGGTTCTCCATCATTTTGTGTGTGTGTTACTTTTAGTGTAGAGAAGCTCAATTTTAAATTCAGCCTTAATTCAATAGTCTGTAAATGAATTATTTAATCATAATATTTTTCATTGGCAGGATCGATTTTCAGTGATCTTACAAATCACAGAAGATGGGACACTGAGATTATAGTCCAAATCCATGATGGAATCTTATACCTATTAGAGTCCCGATTTCCAAGAAGTAACCCTGGCATTGATTGTGAAACTGTAAACCCAGTCAAAGAATAATATTAAAATTAAAGAGCAAGTGCTTTATTTAATCAATCTCCAATGCTCTCAGAAAATCCTGCCATACTTACACTGGACCTGGGTGAACAATTGTTAACAAAATCTGGAAAATATGACAAACCTGAAATCCATTTTCAGCTGGCATGAGGACAGTGCACTAAATGGTTTCTTCCTGTGCTGTAAATCTGTAATTTTCTATGATTCTAGTTATACTTATTAAATCTTTTCTCGTGCTTCACATATGAAGCATTACATTTTGAAATGAGGGGAATGGATTCAGTGAAAAGTGTTATGGGACCTATTGCACCTCTGAACTATTTAAAGAATTGAGCATTCCTTCAGTCCTCTATGTAAAGGACCCATGGTTGGCACAGGCCTTGAACCAGCAATTCACCGCTCCATTAAGTGTTTAGTGCAGCTTCAGACAGCCCCTCTGATGGTTGGGGGCATCCCTGGACCTTGCATCCCAGCTGTCTACATGGTACGCAAGCAAGGGCAGTATGATATGAGCAAGCTGTTGTCATGTAACAGGCCCTCCCTCTTCACGCAGCTGATGAATCCAACAGTGTGGCACCAGTTGCCAGTCCGCGTTGAACTCAACATAGGGACTCCAGCTCTGGATTTCTCCCTCAGTTTACTCCCGAAGCCTTTCCCCTAAGTGGATAGAGCCACGAGGCAGTGGAGCTTTGAGATCAGAGCTTTCCTTCTCCTAGATGAGCTGCCAAGCCCCATCTGCCGGAAGTGACTCGTTTTAAGGTGCCAGTAACCCGACTTTGCCTCTTCTCCTGTCAGTAGGAACTGTTCTTCCAAGCTTAGTGAAGGCTAGGGGTGCGACTTGGTTTTGAGACACACACCACTGGACGTATTTAATAGGCAGTGGAGGCTTAACCCCACTACCACCCTTGACTATAAGGAACCAGATGAATGAAGCAAAAAGAAGAGTAGTTGCTAAGCAGAAAATCACAAATATTTATTGATATTACTGAACCACTGTGAAACAGCTAAACAAAGAGGATAAAATCAAAAATATTTCTGAAATTCCTGTCAGGGTATTACAATTAAAACAGATTGATCTAGACCAGGGGTTTCTAACCTTTTTTATACCATGGAGCCTTCCCGTTATCCAAGGAGTTTGTGGACTCCAGGTTAGGAACCCCTGATCTAGATGAATGTACGGCGATATTGAATGGAATGTGATTACATATGTGCCCTTTATCCTACCTCTGACTCATCTCCTCTCTACTAAAGGGATTACCCTACATTAGGTCAGTAACTTTAAAGTCAGGATAAAATCTAGACTCTTCGGCTAAACATGGCCATACAGTTTGTATGCAAAGTGATTTCAGCGAGCCACTTTTGTAGTTCATCAAAGGACTGTGTTGACAACAGGAAACTGGCAATAAAACAGCACAAAGTTGGCAATCTCAGAGAGAGAGAGAGAGAGAGAGAGAGACAGAGAAAGCTAGTACAAGACGATAAAATTTACTGCTCTGGGATATGAGAATTAAAATCATTAGTTCTACTTCTGTGTTGTATGGCACTTATGAGATTCATATCTGAGCTAAAAGTGCCTCAGGTTAATATAGGATCTTAAATATGACTCTAATTGTTGAAAACTGAATATTCTGCATTAATAGCACAAAATTTACAAAGCTCACTGAATCCTATTAAACCCATTAATTCTTCTCCTTACTACTGGATCCTCACTGTTCAGTGTCCTCCAGGCTCCCCCTCTTTCTGTTCAATCGTAAAGCTCTCACTTTTCCTCCTAACGCAGTCTCAGGGAATATTTTGCACTGAAACTTTAAACTATCACTTCTCCTTTCAGGTGCTTGCTTCCCTGCTGTGCATTGCCAGCATTTTCCATTTCCATTGAGCTCATTATTTCCGACAGATCTGTGGTGAAACTCCTCCATTATTCTCTTGTTCTCTCATCCCACACCATAACCTTTTCTACTACCAGTCTGCTTTAAGTTTAAGTTTTAAATCATCTAACAAAAACACATGCAGTTCCTTTTTGAAAGACTCTGTAGACCCAGTGTTCGTTCTCCAAGGTGCCAGTTTATTACCTAAATAAACAATTCTCCATGAAAAGTTCCTTCTAAACTCTCATTTAGTCAGTGACTTTATTTTTTTTTGTAAAGGTATGAACTGCTCGCTTACAAGTTATTTTATCTCCCATTTTTCCCCAGTCACCCTGTCCAGCCCAGTAACTACGGGTAACAGGGAGCTGATCCGCTCCCAGATGCCACTCTGCTGCAACACAATTGGGGAAAGAGCAAGTTTCCCCATACAGGGAAAAGCCAGAGGGAAGATTTCAGATATTATCAGGGTAAGAGCAAATAGCTATACATGCTCAATCAGTCATTAGTACCCTGCAACAAAATTGCACATTTTCCTAATTCCACTTCAGTTTGAATCCTCCCCTGCCAAAAAAAAAGGGCAAATACATTGGCCACTTCGTGGAACTGAAAGGCCGCAAGCTGCTCAAGTGAGGCACAACTGAGCCCCAGTCAGGTGCCATGGGCGAGTAGATAAAAGGTGGGAGGGAGAAGCAAGCCATACGGATTCCATCTTCTGCACCTGAGACAGATGAGGGTTGAAGATAGGAGGTACCATAAAAGAAGAGTTGGAAAAGGTTATGGATATTGGGTTTTGAGTGGCTAAAAATTGAGGTGAATGGAAGATAAAGGTAGGTGGTTGCAAATTGGGTGGCAAAGAAGATTATCTCAAAGATAATGACTGTGTAATTTGAATCCTGTTCTGAACGTCCATGTTACAGATCAGGAGAAATAGGCTTATTTGGGATTTTCGTGGCACAGATGAAGTTTCCCTGAACAAAGGTAGTATTAGAGATTCACATGGCCATTTCAGCCAGCCAGTGGTGTAGAGGCGTCCACACTGGACTTTAAGGCAAGTGATCCCAGGTTCAAATTCAGCTGGTTCCTGGCTCACTTTCCATCTGCGCTGGGTTGAGTGTTGAGGTGGCAACTTGGCCTCATAAAAAAAGACAAAAATGCTAAGGAGGTAGCAAGGTTGCTGCCTGATGCACCAAAAGGCATGGAAAGGAACAATAAAACAAATGGCCACTCAGCCCATCAGGTCTTATCAGTTTTATGCATGAGTGACCCACCTTCTCCTTTTACTCACTGACTTTAAAATGCTTCACATTAATCTTTTTGAAGGCTGTATTTAAATCAGCCCCCAATACAAACTTTGCCATTCTCGACTTCAACTATTCGCTGTATTAAACAATATATTCCCCATTGGTTGTTTTCCCAGTCATTTTCATGTTTTGTCTACTAACGTCTCATGAGAAAGGAGACTTGATAGCCCTTATTGAACTGAACCTGCTGGAGATGGATAATTAGAGGTGACTCCGAGTTCTTCCAGATAATCTGCATTTTATCTGTACTGTGGTTCACAAATTCATTGAACCTCCTGAGAATCATGCTCTTGCATTTTCAGGTAGTGCGCATTTGGTATCACAGTAGTTGCCTCACAGTATAAAATTTTTACAAAACTTTTACTTCCAGGTGATCCAAAGCAAGTTGCCTTGAGGAGGAAGAAAGTAAAATGGATTTAGCTCCATCCAATCCACACCATCATCTGCCACACTCTCACAGTCACCTTCACAAGAGAGGTCAAGCTGGGGACTGTAGAAGGCTCTGAGAAAGTTACTGAACTCAGCGGTAGACGGAAGATTTGATGTGAATTCTGCGACACTCAGGATTGGACTCTGGGACCTTCACTCCCTGAAGCCATATTATGAATTAAATGATGCTAGGAGAACATAAGCCAGCGTAAACCCATGCAAAGCTGCGGTGTTGGACAACATACCTGGTCAGGTCCAGAGAGATTGTACGGTCCAGTTAACAGAGCTCTTAATAGACATCTTTAACAACCCTTTGCAACAGTCCACTGTCCCTGCAGGCTTCAAGGCAGCCTCCATAATTCCAGCAACCAAGAGAGCAATGGTAACTGGTCTAAAAAATTACCGATGGCACTGATCTCAACAATCACAAAGTGCTTTGAGCAGCTGGTAATGAATCATGTAAAATTCCATCTTCCAGCTTCCTCTTCCAACTACATACCACTCAAATTTGTCCATCGCTGATGCCATAGCCTCAAGCCCCCTGTTCCGTACTGACCCACCTCGAAAATGCTGCCTCATATGCCAGGATGTTTTTGATCGACTTCAACTTGGAATTCAACACAATCATCTTTCGGAGGCTGGTGGCTAAAGTATCTTCATTGGGACTTAACACCCCTCTCTGTATCTGGACCTTGAACATGTTGATGGAAAGACCCCAGTCAGTCCAAGTTGGTAGCAATATCTCAAGCTCCATCAGGCTGAGCACTGGTACAGCCAAGGGCTGTGAGCTCAGCCTGCTGATGTTCACCTTCGAGGTTCAAGACTCATGACGACACTGCCCATCATCAAGTACGCCGATGATACAACAGTGCTCAGTCTTATCAGCAACAATGATGAGTTGGCTTACGGAGAGGAGGAGGAAGAGGCTTGTCAAATGGTGTGAGTACAACAACCTGAGTCTCAACGTGGTGGTTGACAGAAGGGATGATTGTGGACCTCAGGAAGGCACAGGTCATTTGTTCTCCATTGCATATCAATGGCACTGCTGTGCAGAGTGTGAAAAACACAAATTTCCTTGGCATGCGTGTAACAGATGATCTAACTGGACCCACAACCCATCTTCATGCGTTAAGAAGGCACAGCAACGTCTAAACATTTTAAGGAGATTCTGGCATGCAAGACATCCCGCCTCCATTCTAACAGCTTTCTACAGGAGCACCATCGAGAGTGTCCTGTCTGGAGAGTACTACGGAATCTTCAAGACTTCAGACTGCAGGATACTACAGAGGATTGTAAAAACCACTAAGAATATTAGAGGGGTCTCCCCCTATTTGTGACTTTTACCAGAAATGCTTCATACAAAGGGCCAAAGCATTGTTGAGGATCCCTGTCACCTATCCCACATCCTCTTTGGCCCACTACCATCAGGAATGAGGGACAGCAACATCAGGACTGGGACTGTCCAACGAGGTAACAGATTCCTCCCCCCGGCTGTGAGACTAGTGGATACTCTGCCACCACCGAGGTCACATCAGTACGACAGCAAGCAATTTACTGTTTACTTGAGCTGCTCAACTCACATGTTTTTAAGTTATATTTTATTAAATTTTTAAATAAATGTTAATAAAATTTAATTTTATTTCCTTATTTGTGTCAATATTCTGTTTTATGTGTTGTGTGTGATATACATATGTAGTGTGTGTGCACTGTGATGTGGAGGAATGTTGTTATATTTGGTTGTATGTATGTACAGGCAGATGACAATAAACTTAGACAATACTGTCTTCAACAGGAGACATTCAGAACAACTTTGGTAGATATGTGAAAATTGTTGGGTGCGAGCCACACTGTAAGCTAAATTCAAAGAACTATCTGGCAAAAAACTGAAGGTCAGAGGTGAGACCAGGAGCATACCCTCAGAGGCCACTTTATTAGGTACAGAAGATGCCTAATGAAGTGGCACTGAATGAACGTTCATGGTCTGCTACTGCTGTAGCTCATCCACTTTAAAGTTCGAAGGGTTGTACGTTCAGACACACTGTTTTGAACACTACTATTGTAATATGTGGTTATTTGAGTTAATTTCTTATAAGCTTGAGTCAGTCTGGCCATTCTCCTCTGATCTCTCTTATTTACAAGGCATTTTTGCCCACAGACCCACAGAACTGTCGCTCACTGTAAGTTTTTTTTTTGTTTTTCAAACCATTCTCTGTAAACCCTAAAGTCTGTTGTGCATGAGAATCCCAGATTAGCAGTTTCTGAGATATTCAAATCACCCATCTGGCACCAACAACCATTCCATGGTCTAAGTCACTTACATCACATTTCTTCCCCATTCTGATGTTTGGTCTGAACAATTGCACCTCTTGAATATGTGTGCATGCTGGGAGATGAAGGATCAATTGTCCACCCAATGGGAGATCCCCTATATCGGTGTAATAAATTGGAGAAGTGGTCTGAGTGAGTACTGGTACAGAGAGAACAGTAGAATTCATGTTTTAAGTTGTCGGCCTGGGGTCAACATGTGAGGTAGATGTTTGTGCAGAGATGATAAAGTGCGGGCTTTGGTGAAGAGTTGCGTAGTGAATTGCCTAACCTAGATCAGTTGATGATTGATCAATAAGGTAGTGAGGCAAATATTAGGAAGATAGATAAATAAGGGCCTAATGGCTACTACCGGAGGATATTTAATGATATTTAATGTAGTGTGAGAACTTTGTAGATACTCTAGCCACTGTGTTCCAAACCCCTTGAGAGTCAGGAATTCTCCTCTTGGCTTAGAGCTCCCAAAGACACTTTTTTTTCTTTCAGTCTTCTAAAATGTATGCCTTGTGTGTTGGCTGAACCCATGTATCTGTTATGCTGCTACAAGCGAGCTTTTCATTGTACCTCTACCTCATCATACATGTGATCATAGCAGTAAATTCAACTTGAGTAAAAAACTTGTGAATTCTCTGTTACAACAGCAAATAGAACAGCCAGCTTGGACCTGCTCCCAGAAACATCAGATCATTGAAATAATGGTGGTTGTGGACTTCAGGACAATTTTGTTCTTAACTACAAATTGTGACATGAAGTTCTTAATTTCCAGCTACATTAAAACTAAATCTAGGGTCACCTGAATTACCCTCGTTTCTCCATACCCCATTGAAGTGTCAGCCCAGATAATGTGCTGGTGCCATTGCGAAGTGTGAGTCTACAACTTGTCAAACTCGCAGAAGAGTGATTCACCATATGCTGAGCAAAGATGACATTAGGACAAATTCAACCAAGTAGAATCTATCTTGGAATCTTGCTTTGGAAACTCATGATTTTTTTTAAGCTAACAAGACTATTCTACCCTGTTTACTGTGAGTCAGAGCACCTTACCAGCTCCATTCCAGCTCATTGAGAGTGTTGTCAGCAACTCTGATGAGAACATAAAGTGGTAAGATAGATTTTTAAAGATGATAGCAGCACCATAATTTTAAATAAAGTTCTCCTTTATTTCCAAACAGGGGTTATTTTGTCCTTTGTACACAAAAGAAAGAGAATCAACAACTGATATCCTTTTAAATTCAGACTTATCCTACTACAGGATGAAATCATCCTTTTAAATTGCCATTGTTTTACAGATTGCTTCCAACATGTTCTTCAAACAATCTGCTCTTCCTCGATTTCCTGTCACTTCTGCCCTAGTCTGGCCTCAAACTTTACACAAGATGAAAGACTTCAATATCTGAAATCGAAGATTTAATTTACTGTACTCTTCCAGATCTTTTAGGTCTACATACAGTGAGAGCATGATAGGCTGTCAGAGTGGAAACAATTGAATAATTAGTTTGTCAGTCAGGCATTGGTGACAACACTCCTGTAAGTAAGTTAGAGTAATTAAATGCACATAATTTACAAATAATTAGTTTTCACTTGTTACTATTTTTCTTCAAGAGAATTTACCCTGTTTTATAGTGTTCTTGATTCCTTTGCTTTTAATAGGCTGTTTTCCAAGCAAAATTTATTTTGTTTGCTTATTATACCCTGTTTATTATGAGTCAGAGCACCTTACCAGCTCCAGTTCATTGGGAGTGTTGCAAACAACTGTGATGAAAATATAAAGTGGCAAGACAGGAATTATAGACATAAACTAATTTAGAACTGAATCATTGATGAGTGGGCAAGGTAGCTAACATCCATCCATTCAGTTGGCCCCAAAATATTTTATGCAATCAATTAATATTAGTCACTAAAACAGGTTACCCAGGCTGGCACATTATGAAATATAGTGTCTCACAATACTGTCACCACTGTTGACATTCAACACCTTCATAAACAAGTTGTATGTGGATCTCAGACAGTTTCAAACCTGTGATGAATACTAAGGTAATGATGTTTCCACAGATTCCACAGAATCTGTGGAACTTGTTGCCACAGGCGGCCGTGGAGGCCAAGTCATCAGGTATACTTAAGGCAGAGGTTGATAGATTATTGATTAGTCAGGGCATGAAGGGATACAGGGAGAAGGCAGGAGACTGGGCTGAGAGGGACAGCCATGATGAAATGGCAGAGTAGACTCACTGGATCAAATAGCCTAATTCTACTCTTATACCTTATTATGAGGAAGATTATAGCAACAACAAATACAGAATAAAGATTGTAAAAGATAGAATAAATTTGTGCAATAATGCATATCAGTCTGAATAACTATGCATTTAGTAGGGAAAATATAAAACTCGTGAGACCAAAAGAACATAGGGCAAATCATCTTCAGCTATTAAAACAGATTTAAAATCTTATTTAACAAAACAATGCATAGCATTCAAAGTCAAAGGAAGTGTTAGGATAAATATGGTGAGGCTGCACTTGGGAGAAGTATTCTCATCTATATCTTCCAAAAATGCTATAAAACCACAGAGGAAGGTGCAAAGTAAGATATACAAGAATCATACCAGAACAAAGATTCTTTAATTAAAAGGAAAAACTGAATAGGCTGCATTACCATTCTCTAGGAAAGTGAAGGCCGGGTGGTAGTATGAGAGAGTTACGGCCAATAGAGCTACTGCCTCACAACAACTTCTATTGTAATGAAGATTCTATCTTAATCACTCCTGTGCTATCAGTGTGGAGTTTGCATGTATTCTGTATCTCCTTCCCCATCTCAAAGATGAGTGAATTGATAGGTAGGTTGGCCACTGCCAATTGCTTCCAGATTGTGGGTGAATGGTAGAATCTGAGAACAATTGATGAGAATTTAAGGAGAATAAAGTCACCAGCAACTCCAAAAGAACTTGAGAACAAACATATTGCTCAAAGAATAGTTAGCATGAGCAGCTTGCTACCAGAAGAACTGGTTAAAGAAAACAGCAGAGATACAGTTAAAGAGAAGCCAGAGAAAGGCATGAGGGATAAAGGAATGGAAGAATATGTTGGTAGGGTCGGAGAGAATGTTCAGAGAAAGCTTATTTAGAGTATAAACACCATCGTAGAACAGTTGGCTGAATTGATTTGTCTCTATGCCATTATGTCTACATAATTCCATCTAATTTATCTCGTTTCCTGCATGTGGGACTGTACTGTATACAAATCGGCTGCCAGAGTACCTTCAGAGCAGCACTAATTATAACTTAGTTTCAGGTGATTCATTGGCTGTTTAATGCTTTTATGTTCCATAAATGTGAAAGGCACTATATAAAGTGCTTTTTCTCTATCTTAAATGTTTGCCACTCTCAGCTGCACAGTCCTCTGAAATGAAAATATAATTAAGAATAAGCACCCCTCAGAACAAAAGCCAATAGTATTAGCAATTGTACAATGCTGCTAATATAAGCACTGAATGAATGAAAGGTTAAAAGAAACACATAATTGCAATAATTGCACAAATTAATCCTCTCCACTTATTGCTGGTAGCAATCGATTTGAGCTTTTTCAGTCCATGGTGACCTGAAGTTGACCAAGAACGCCTTAAGAATTCATTTAGATTGTCATGTGAATTGGTGCCAACCTTTGAATGGATTCTGAATTTTCACCAGGCCAGCAAATGTTTACAATGGAACATAACGATTTAATTTGTGTATATTTATTTTTGAACTGGCATTTAATCTTTCCTTGAAATAACAACACAGACTATGAAAGTCTCTTTACTCCCAATTGACACAAACACACACAGTTTGCCAAACATTATAAATCCTTAAAACAGAACACTGAGCACTTTCAAACCGCTGAATAAAAGGTAATCATAAGAGGAAAAAAGTAAGACATTTGATCTAGCAATAGTGCCACTGGGAGGGAGTTTTATATGCATTGATAATACAGTGACTAGGTACTGTTACTTCACTAAATTGTGGAAAACATGTCTTACAGTTCACTTCATTACTAAGCACAAACTTGTCCATTGGAAGTTAAGTAACATGATGAACATGCTCCCGATGTCAGGCTACTTTGCTGCTTAACTTTAGCTCCCTCTTAAACCTCTGCTTTAATATTACATCTTGTTCTCTTACCTATCAATAGAGTCCTTCAATAGTGGGCAGCTTGAATGAAACATTTAGATTTTCATTTTAATATATTGTGCAGCTATTTTAATGAACTATAAGATGCAATGGCAAAGCTATCATAATATATGGAGATCAATCACAAAAGGGCAATCAGCAAACATGCAGGGAAAAGTGAAAAAAGCAAATAATTCAAACATATAGGTCAGGCGACCTCTGTGGAAAGAGTAACAAAGTTAATATTTCAGTTTGAAAATCCTTCTTCAAAGTTCAAAGTAAAATTTATTATTAAAGTACATATATGTCATCAATTACAACCCGGTGATTCATTTACTGTGGGCATACTCAACAAATCTATAGAATAATAACTATAACAGAATCAATGTAAGTCCACCCAACTAGAGTGTTCAACCAGAGTGCAGAAGACAACAAGCTGTGCAAATGCAAAAAGAAGAAATAATAATATAAATAAATAAATAATAAATATCAAGAACGTTAGATGAAGAGTCTTTGAAAGTGAGTCCATTGGTTGTGGAACCGTTTCAATGATGAGGCAAGTTAAGTTGAGTGAAGTTATCCCCACTGGTTCAAGACCCTGATGGTTGAAGGGTAGTAAACTGTTCCTGAATCTGTGGTGCAAGTCCCCAGGCTCTTGTACCTTCTTCCTGACCTCAGTAGCATGTGGAGAGCATATTCTAGGTGATGGAGGTCCCTAATGATGGATGCTGTTTTCAGAACCAGAAAAATGAGAAAACACGTTAAAAATAAAAGTTGCAATGAGGGTCAGGAGGAAGTGGATAGCAACCATAAGGCTCTTGAACCAAAATGGAGGCAATTAGAGAAAGAACATAACCGAATGTAAAAACATTGAATACAGAACCAAAGGAAGTGCCCAGCATTTTAGGCTGGGGTAGTGGAGAGAGAAAAATTAATTCCACATTACAGATCTGGTCAGCATCAGCTTGGTAACCCTGACGTCATCCCATGAGAGTTTATTTTACCCTATCAGTTCCTCACATTAGGAAAATGGATGGTCACCAAACACTGTCAAAAGGAGGTCACTGATTACCTCTTACCCCGTAGAAGATGGTCACTGATAACTGTCTGGAGAAGGTTAGTCACCAATCACCAGCTGGACAATTGTCAGTGACCACATGGTCACCACTCGCAGCAAGGAGATGTCACAGGTCAATGCATGAAATTCCCATACGTAGACCACCAGGCCACTTTGAAAAGATCAGGGTGTCAGAGCCCAAGGCAAGGGACAGGCCAGCTCAGCTTGCTACTCTGCTCTGCATTTAACTACAGATCTGTGGATATCAGTTCAGAACACTATCTGCTTGCGATTATTGTTTGAATGATTTGTTTTTTTGTTCCCGCTGCACATTGGGTGTTTGTCAGTCTTTTTTTTTTAAATTGGGTTCTTCTGGGCTTCTTTGCTTTGTGGTTGCCTGTAAGGAGACTAATCTCAAGGTTGTATAACATATACATGATAATAAATGTACTTTGAATTTTAGAAATATAATTACCAATGATATTATCTTATGTTAAGGTACATACACCAATCAAACACTGAACACTCATTGCATGGAGAACAACAATTACAGATCACCATTATCCATGAAGAACAATCACTGATTATTGCAAGGGAGACAGTCACTGGTCATTGGTGGCAAGTTTAGTCAAGATGGGAGACCTCAGCAAACCGTCACTCCTGCAATAATATTTATTTTATCACTTTGTGAATTCAGTTCTTTTCATTGCCTAATCACATATATTCTTCCCTCAACTTGTTTTGAATACCCTATTTAATCACTTGGCCCTCTCAAGCAATTAAGTTGGATATTCAAAACAAGATGAAGGAAACAGACTTTTTCAGACAGTATTTGATCTCTGACTCTCAGAAGTTAAGTGCTGGATTTTCCACGGGGTTGAAGATGCAGAAGTGCCCTAACCCAAGCGACTCTGCTCTTGTGCAAATATATCTGGACAAAGCAATGCCAGTTCAAAAATAAATATACACAAATTAAATTGTTAAGTTCCTTTGTAAACTTGCAGGACAGCTGAAACCTGTGGAGACAACACTGGGGATAATACTTTGCCCTACCTTTGCCAATGCAGAAATGTCTGATGCAATAGGATAATCTGGCGGGCTGTGACAGAGAGCTGTCATAAACTCTTGTGTTTTACACCCACCATTTCACTGCCATATCAGCTGTTTAACATTGCCGTTAAAACTTGCTATTCACTGAACCAGGTAATAGTGGCATTCACCTGCGAGGATAAATTCCCAATGTCTTCATGCTGGCGATACACTGACATGGACTGTTGTAAGATGCTCTTTTGTGCATCGCTGTCACAGTGAGTCACGACATCACATCAAAAACTGCAATCAGTTGTCCTGGAATTAGCTCTTCTTATGTTTTCTCCCCCACTGGACCTCCTGCTGAAGCAGAATACTGGATCTCACCTTTAGGCAGCATTATGGAATTACGATGCATTCAATTGTTCCCTGCTTCACAATGCATGCTCGTCAATTGTTCTGAAAAAACAGTATTAATGTATGGCCTCTGCTATTTCAAAGCTTCAAGAAAGACTCAAAGTACATTTATTATGCGGTATACAGCTCTGAGATTTGTCTTCCTCACAGACAGCCACGAAACAAAGAAAACCATGGAACCATTCAAAGAACACATGCAAAAGGAAAGAAATCGTGCAATCGGCCACAAAATAAAGCAAAAAACACAGAATATAAAACACAAAGTCGAAAGAGTCCAGGCATATTCAGTTCAGCTCAGTCAGTTCAACCCAGTGGTGTCATTCGTTAGCTGCAGGCTGCCATAGTCAAAAACAGTAACAGTAACAAAAAAAGAAACAACCAGAAACTCATCATAACATGAACTACAGAGTCCAATCCCCAAGCTGCATTGTTTAAACCTTGCCTAAGACCCAGAACTCCAACACCTTCCTCTGACACCATCGAGGGAGAGAGACCATTCAAGCGCAGGGACTTTCCTCCGGCAGCAATGAGCAAGAGGATTCCGCATTCACCTCGATGATTTCAATCTTCCTCAGCACTTTGATCAGCAAGAAATTGAGTCAATCATAGGCCCGCGCCCCAGGCTCCAGGCTTCTTCACCTCGAGGCCGCCATACTTTACTCAAAGCCTCACAGAACACCCTCAGAGATGGCAAATTGGCAGATCGCCCAATCAGCCTGAAAGCACACCACCAGAACATAGATCACAGGCCCCAACAGTAGAAGGACCACATTTGAAAGAAAAGATGTAAAAGAAGTGAAAGTAGTAGTTTCATGAACCAATAATAAGCTGTCACCTTTGGTTGCGTTGTTCACTTCTTCTGAACAGAATGGAATGAATTGTTGCCACAGAATACTCCCTTCACTAAGACTTGACAAGTTTGAGATCTGTTTGCCGCAATGTTAAGTTTGCAAAGCTGTATTGCCAACTTATCTCCAGGATGTCTCCGTAAAACATGGTTGGGGCAGAAAGATTTTGCTTGTTTGACTTTTCATTTTGTTTCACAAAACTAATAGTTTTAAAAATACGAGAGGTGTATGATTAAACAGGCCTGCTTCAGCCTTAGTTAGTGACCCTGCTAAAGGTCACTAACTTTTTTTAAATTGTATAACTTGGTCTTGTATTTTTTCCTGCTAATATCTTAGCTAAAATGCATTTGTTCAATAATGAATTGTTACATGGTGAAATAATTATTATGGAGAGATGGCCATCCCACTTCGCTGGCAAAAGTAAATGGCTTAAAGAGAAATTTAAACCTGTCTTTCAGAAATTCTCTTCCATTTTTGTTTGTGTGGTTCCCACATTGTCTCTGAATCATATCTGTTAGTTTATTATTGTCAGCTGTATTAGTCAATAAATACAGGCAGATCTGAGTCATTCTTCTGATCTATGTCTTCTTGGCACCATCCTCAGCCCAACTCCCACACACCACACTTAATCCTGTTCTACTGGGTCAACAGACCCTGCGGTCACTCACCTGAGAGGTCAGGAGATGGAGTAGCCCCAGCTTCAGATTCGAAGGAGAAGGGCTTAAAAGTGATGGTGACCTGCTTCACCAGATATCGATTATCTACACTCACACTACATAACCAGAATGGATGTTTGATGCACCCACACAGAACCGAAAGGAGTATAAAAAACAAAGTATATGAAAGAAGGCTTTAGTTCCAAAGGCATGTTCGATGCAGAGCTCCCTATACTCCAGTGGCACAGGGTTAAGGGTAGGACCTAGACAGCTCATGGATTGAATAACTTTTAAAGAATTTGCATTAGGCCCTTTCAAAGTCTTTTCATTTAGCTTCTGCCAGCACTTGGCCATTCATAAAACACAATAACAACCGTGGATATTTATTGTTGTTATTCATCCTAAACTCATCACATGGACAATAGGAAACCAGCCCAGTTACAGGACGTTACTGGGGGAGTTTCACAGGGCAGTGTCCCAAACAAAACACCATGCGTCATAAGGATGGAGATGCTGATGATCACGCACGGGTCAATTCCATTCGCAACTCGTCGGAAGATCACAGCCACCATTCTAAATATTCATTCCCCTCGCACAAGCACGCCGCAGTTGCAGTGTGTATCATGCAGTCATACTCAGCTGGGCTATCTCAGCAGCGTCCCTCAAACCCACAACATCTGCTGTCAATGTGGAAAGCAGGACACCACCAGGGGGTTCCCTCCAAGCCATGTGCAATCCTGACTCAGAAAAGCCTTGTTGTTCCTTCGTTATCGCTTGGTCTGACTCCTAGAACCTCCCAGTCCAACAGCACTGCGAAAATACTTCACTGTAGCGGTTTAAGAAGGTGATTCATCGCCACCTTCTTAAAGGCAGTTAAAAGGTGGTTTTCACTATTATACTTAAACAATAAGTGAATACATCCTCAAGAAGCTTTCAACAAGTGGCATGTTTTCAGCGAAAGGTGGGCAACAGACCGACAACAAGGAGATCAGGTTGCCTGAGAGACACGCGGGCTCCTTCTACCCACAGAGCCACTCCAACATTCTCAGGGGAAGGTAACAAGCGTCACACTGACAGATATTGCTGGTGAAGATTTCTATTTTCAGTGATAACTATAGCAGCATGATCCCAGCAAGTTAGGTGTGATAAGTTTATCATGGAATATTCTTTAGTAACTTACCAAATGCCCAGGAACTATGCTTCACATGAGCACACCTGAGTGATCAGGAGCTGGTATCTCCTGACTGGCTGTTCTGACTGAGAGGGCACCAGTCACTTCTGCAGCTCCTGACAAACCCACCCAAGACTGATGTGACAAAGTGGCTGTTGGGTCCCTGCAGTACATTAATAAAGGGGAAAATCACAGAATCACAAAAAGTACAAGCCAACTTCATTTGCAGCAAGATTGCAGATGCTAAAAATATAAACTATACCAGAACACTGGGCACTGCCTTCATTGTGATATTGTTCAGGTAACTTGCGTCGAGCCACTATGCAAACTGGAGGGACAACAATTCATATTCCTCTTGGGTCGTCTACAACCCAATGGCATGGGCATTGAATTTTCCAAGATAACTTAAACTCGTGTTTCATTTATTAAATAATTAAATTATCTAAGAAGTGCAAAAATAATATTTAAAAAAAGTAAACCAGATGGTAGAGGGGAAGAAGCTGTTCCTGAATTACTAGAAAACTACAGCACAGTACAGGCCCTTCTGCCCTCGATGTTGTGCTGACCCATATATTCCTTTTAAAAAAAAGGTACTAAACCCACACTAACCCATAACCCTCTATTTTTCTTTCATCATTGTGCCTGTTCAAGAGGCTCTTAAATACCCCTAATGTTTTAGCCTCCACCACCACCCCTGGCAAGTCATTCCAGGCACTCACAACCCTCTGTGTAAAAAACTTACCCCTGATGTCTCCCCTAAACTCCCCTCCCTTAATTTTGTACATATGCCCTCTGGTGTTTGCTATTGGTGCCCTGGGAAACAGGTACTGACTATCCACCCTATCTATGCCTCTCATAATCTTGTAGACCTCTATCAAGTCCCCTCTCATCCTTCTACACTCCAAAGAGAAAAATCCCAGCTCTGCTAACCTTGCCTCATAAGACTTGTTTTCCAATCCAGGCAACATCCTGGTTAATCTCCTCTGCACCCTCTCCATAGCTTCCACATCCTTCCTATAATGAGGTGACCAGAACTGAACACAATACTCTAAATGCGGTCTCACCAGTTGTAGAGTTGCAACATGACCTCTCTACTTTTGAACTCAATCCCCCTGTTAATGAAGCCTAGCATCCCATAGGCCTTCTTAACTACCCTATCAACCTGTGCAGCGACCTTGAGGGATGTATGGATTTCAACCCCAAGGTCCCTCTGTTCATCCACACTCTTAAGTAACTGACCGTTAACCCTGTACTCAGCCTTCTGGTTTGTCTTTCCAAAATGCATCACTTCACACTTATCCGGATTGAACTCCATTGTTGAGTGTGTGCCTTCAGGCTCCTGTACTTCCTCCCTAATGGTAGCAATGAGAAGAGGGCATGTCCTGGTTATGGGAGTCCTTAATGATGGATGCTGCTTCTTTGAGGTGTCACTCCTTGAGGATGGCCTGGATATTATGGAGGCTAGTGCCCATGTTTGAGCTTACTAAGTTTACAGCTCTCTGCAGCTTATTTCAATTCCGCACATGAGCCCCCTCCCCTGTACTAGACGGTGATGCAGCCAGTTAGAATGCTCTCCACAGTACATCTATACAAATTTGTGAGTGCCTTTGGTGACATAACATGTCTAAAACTTAATCTATCACTGGTTAAGTTGACTGCCAACTAATTTTAGAGTCACAAAATCAAAGGGAGATACAAGTTGGAAGTAAGCCAACTTTGTTTGAAAATAATTTGTTTTCACTATTGCAATTTTCTTTGCTACACCACAACGATACTTTTCAATCCACACATTCCTTGTGCCTTCTGATTTCATGCTATGTATAAACAAGTACTTTTGTCAATATATGGAGTGGCCTGTTAGTAATACGGCTGTCTCACGGCATCAGAGAGCCAGGTTGAGTTCTGATTTCCAGCGCTGTCTGAGTGGAGTCTGCATGCTCTCCATGAGATTCCTTCTCCCATCCCAAAGATGTACAGGCTGGTAAGCTATGGTAAGTTAATTGGCCATTATTGGATTCGGGGATGTTGTGATCTAGAGGTTCTTCTGAAGTCAAGAATGAGGCATGAATCTTGAAATTATAGCCATTTTATGAGCTGTTCATATTAATAAAATATAATAGTAACTAACTCGCTCCCTTAACTACCTCACTCTATTGTAAAGGAGAGAGAAAGTGAAGGAAGAGAACAAAGGAAAGGAACATCTGCAGATTTTCTCGTGTTTGTGAATAAAAGTCGTGATCATCTCATACTAAGATCAGTTCACTATTGAGATAAATCATATTCCCATGTAAGAGGTAGCCTATTATTTATTTATTAACAGACACTGCAAAATAGGCCCTTCCGACCCTTCAAGCCATGCTGCTCAGCAATCCCCGGATTCAACCCTAGCCTAATGACCGGACAGTTAACCTACCAACTAGCACATCTGTGGACTATGGGAGGAAACTACAGCACCCAGAGGAAATCCACGTGGTCGTGGGGCACACATACAGGCAGCAGCGGGAATTGAACCTGGAAGTCAGGCTGCAGAAAAACTAAGAAGCTAGAAATATACAGAAAACACAGCTAGAAATATTGGAAATGTTGTCTCCTCAGCTCTTGGCATTTTCTTTTCATTATCCCAGTTCCCACACATTTGCCCCTCCAATAATAAATCACGCAAACCAGCAGAAAGTTATCATGGGCTAGAGACGTCCACAAGGTCAGCGTGCCTTTGCTGTCCCCACATACAGTCTCCAGTGTTAAAGCTGTGTGAGCATAAAATATAAACTCATTTAACTGCACATAGTTTACTTCACAGAGCTCACCAGCTGTTATTATATACAAATGACTAGAAACAACATAACATTAAACTGAGCAAAGATCTCCTTAACAATCCCTTCCCTAAGTGAACTCTTGGAATCATTTATTGCTATCAATCATCTTCTTTCTAGGAAGGATAACCAAATTTTCTAATCCTGCTTTCATAATAAGAGGAGAAAAATGGCCAGTTTGGAAGCTATAATTAATCATGGACTTTGTTGATGACTATAATTTATAAAAACGTGACTTCAAGTTCAAGCATCTGACGAGTATTAGCTTGACTACAAGATACAATCTCAGCCTTGTTACCCTATCGACTGTTGAGTTGTGAAGTAACTTTGCATCGGAGTTTGGCTTCATCTGCCTACTTCGGAGCAGCACAGATTTGCAACAATCTGACAAGGTCATCAAAAGGAAGTAACTGGACAGGAGAAAATGCAGGTGGGATTTATCAGAAAGTTGCCCGGAATGAGGGATTTCAATTATCAGGAGAGTCTAGATAAGCGACACTTGTTTTCCTTGGAAAAGAGGAGGTGGGGATGGGAGGATTACACAAAATAATGATGGGCAGAGATTGGGTAGATAGTAGGAAACTTTTCCTATAGCAGAGATGTATAAAGTGAGAAGCATAGGTCAGAGGGTTCAGAGGGGATCACCTTTCACCTAGAGAAGCGGTTTGAATCTGGAACACACTGTTCAAGGGGCTGGTTGGAGTAGATATTCTCAAAACAAGAAATATCTTGATGAATGCTTGAATTTCAAGACATAGAAGGCTGTGGACCAAGTGCAGATAAATAGGATTAGTGTGGAAGTATCCTTAATGGGCGATGTGGATTTAGTGGGCCGTAGCCTTTCTGTCCGCACTGTACAACTCGATCACTCATCGATCAATAATCAATAAATAAGGAAAGGCTTAAAAAGCTCACCTATTCATATTTTATCAGAATGGAAAGAACCTGAAGAAAAGATTTTTAATTAAACAAGAATAAGAACAGATTAAGTGTATTAAAATCAAAACCAACTGCTGGAAATCTGAAATTAAGAGTGAAAATGCAGGAAATTCGCAGGTAACTCCTCTTTTTCCAGCCAGCAGCAGTCTGGTGAATATACTGCAAGCCAAGGTCACTGGTGCTGGTACCTCCACCCTTTCAATCGGCGGGGGCAGCTGAGTTCATGACTGAGACAGACGATACGGTATATAATGGTTCACTGGCGAGAAATCAGAATGCACAACTCCACCTTTTTGTGCGCAATGCAGTTCAGTCTCTATGAAGAAACATTTGTAAATGAAAATCAGTGACATGGTGGCCATGCTTCTGGTTCCAGGTTCATTTCAAGTGTCTGCTATTTAACTCACAAAGGATAAAATTAGATCACGCTGTGAACTCAGGATGCATTAGAACAGATTAGGACGCTACTCCACTTGGAAGTCTACTGACGTCCCTGGATGGTGGGAAGGGATGCTGCATATCCTGCAGTCGCAAGGGACATTTGCTTCCTCTATATTAGAGAATGCATGTTGGGTGATTGTTTTGCAGAGCACTTACACTCAACCCACAAAGGTGACCCTGAGCTTATGGTTGCATATCACTGAAACTCACCATCCCCATCCCCCCCGCCGACTTTCCTGTTGTGCCTCCTGCTCTGTTATTGTTTTGAAGCACATTGCAAGTGTGGGGGGCAACAGCTCATCCACCAGAAGGGCTCGTAGCAGCCTTTCTGACAATTTTATAACTTCAAATAACTCACTCTTTCTTTCTGCCTGTCAGCACTTCGACTCAGATTTTCTTTCCCTATTTGTCTTGTCATTTAGCTTCCTGTGCATGCTACACCGCCCTATGATCAGCAAAACACTACACAGACAAAGCAACATAATCTGATACTAACTGTTACTTAACTGCTACATGCATGTATTTGGTCTCACCCTATCAGTGATATTTCCTTTGTTCTACCAACCCCTCCTCCATTTGCTCTGCCAATGAAAATAAATTTACCAATCTCTTTCCCAATTCTAATGAAGGGTTCTGGGCCTAAAATGTTAAATGTTTCCCTTGCCACAGATATTGTTTCCTGCTGAGTGTTTCCTGCATTTTCGGTTTTTATTTCAGTTTTGCAGCATCTGCAGTTTTTCAATTTTCTTTACAAGTTGCACTTGGGCCAAATGTTTTCCTGGAATGATTTTAAATACTTGTAAGGATTAGAAAGGATTATTTCTAAGTACTTCTATTTTGCTTTCATTGAATATGGGGTTGCTCAGTTCTGTCCCAAGAGGTTATAAGGTTGTGGTGATGGGGAAAGGAGGTTAGGAAGTTTATATTCAGTTGAAACTGCTCCAAAATATGATGGTGCTTATTAGAATCAGATGAAGTGTTCCCAAACCTAGACATACTTGGTGATTAAATTGCTTACTGGCAAATTCTGAAAGTTTTGTCTAGCATGATACATGTGTGTTGCATTAACAATCTTTTTTATTATTCATTTCACTCTCAGGATGAAGGTTTCAGTGACTTGCCTGGAATTTACTGCCTATCCCTTAATTGCCCTGAGAAGTAGTGCTGAGTACGCTTTGTAACTTTCTACTGCCTGTGCAGTCAAGCTCATCGCAGTTCCAGAAGTTAGAAACAGCAATGAGACGTAATTATTAGTGTTACAGAATCTGAACCCACATTCATCCCACATCACTTTCATTCCAGAACAAAGGTCATTCCAACTTTTGTCATGGAGCTGCAGTATCCAGAACACAGATGACACTTACAAATAGACACATTCAGAGGCTGAGTTCCAAGATGCTATTGACTCAAAAGAATATAAAGGAATAGACGCCACACTCTCGTAAAAGAAATCTTGTCTACTATCCTGAGATCACTACACTACAGCAACCTCAGACAATGAAGTTCCCAATGAGACCCTGACAAATGTGGATCATTTCCACAGCTACAAAACCACCACTCAACAACAGGAAATATCTTCATTGCTTTTGGCCGTTGGTGAAAAGGGCAGTGTGAAGGTCAGAAACTAAAGCCCCTTCATTGTCAACGAGGCAATGCTGATCTCTGCCACACAGTATGCTTATGAGACACGAACAACCTACTTCAGCTCACCTCAAAGTCCTGGAGAGGAAACGCCAGTGGGATCTTCCAAGTCCACTGGCAGGATCAGCAAACCACTGTTAGCATCCTCTCCCAATCTGGTGAGTGGGTTCCAGTCAGCAGGTCACATCACTCAAATGCCTGACACAAGACTCCCAAAACACTCTACTCCAAGCTCCATGGAAGCACGGATAGAGGAAGCAACTCAAAGGTGTTCTAAGAGCCTCCTGGGAATCCCCGGCCCATGGCTGCTCAAAGTGGAAAAGAGGTATTCAACATGCTGATGAAAATGTCCAGAAGCACACAGAAACTTTGTGTGAAATGTAGGTGTGCAGCATCTCCCAAACTACTTGCCTGAAAAGCATCCTGTCCTATCTACGACAGGGTCTACAGATCCAACATTGGCCTTGTGAACCACCTGAGGACCCATAGTATTGGAATAGAAGCAGGTAATTCTCAATACCAAGAGACTGCGTCAGAGGAAGAGTGCTTAGTTTGTATTTTAGTAGGACCTCTCTCTGGTCAAATGACTTTGTTTTGTACTGCTTAGTCAAAGGGAAACATAACCCTGATTTGATGAATGGAAACTTGCATGAAAGGAACCATAAGGCACGACACGTGATGAGCAGAGGGGATTTCACTGAGGCTACTTGTGGCTCTTCCTTTAAGGCAACATGTAGCTTTCTAAAGCACCTAGAAAGAAAATACACACACTTCCAAATTGTATCCTACCTGCAAAACTGGCCGTCAATGGTCACATTTCCGAACCAGATTTGCAAACAGATATAGAGAGTTTCAGGCCTCAAACAATGCTTTGCTTTGTGTGAAGTAGCCAAATGAACAAGAACTGAGAACGTACCAGAATAATTGCTACCCAAAACAGGCCCCATTGAATTTAACTAGTACAGTGTGAACTGAAGCAATACTTTAGATCAACGGATATATAATATTTACACAATGGAGATGTATTATCTGGCGTGGACTTAAATGTGATTATGTTGGTTCACACAACTAGCAAGTAAATCATGGAAATTCTTAAAAACTACAAAGTATAACTTTTAGATTTTCTCATAGCCTAATTCAATAGCAGAATACGCTGTTCAGAAAGACTGCAGAGGCCACCAGAAGTTATAATAAATATAGCCCACACTTTTTAATCACAAGTAACAAACGAGTGTTTCTTGAACTCTATAAACCAACCAAGCCATAGAACTATAATTCATTGTCAGAATTACTTTATTTTCTAAGGGTAACACTACACAGAGTAGGTTTGCTTTTTAAGTAGAGTGCAATTGATGGGAACAAATGTGTGCAGAAAATAGACAAGCAGACTTAAGAATATAGAAGAAAGAGATGGCTGTCTGGATCCTCAAGTCTACCCCACCACTCATTATGATCATAGCTGATATGCCCCTGCTCTCATCCTCTCTTTTATGCAAATTCCCTTGTCCTCAATTCCCCAATCTTTCTAAGTGGTATGTACCTCCCCTGCAATGATCTAGCCTCCACTACCCTCCAGGTTAGAGAGTCCCAGAGATTCACCACCCTCTGAGTGAGATTACTACGCAATGTCCAACGAAGCCTTAACTTCTCTTTCAGCCACCCAAGGCATGTAACAAATGCCATTTTCCTGCAAGTGATCACCATCACTCACATAAATTAAATGATATAAAGCAAAAACAAAAAATCCTGGAAAAGATCGACAATTCAGGCAGCGTTGATGGAAAAAGAAACATCCAATGTTTCAGGGCCAGGACCCGTCCTAGATCTGGGAGAGAGATGCAAGTGGGTTTTCAGTAGAAGGGGAGATGGGGAAGAAGTGTGTAGAACTAAAGAAACATCCATGATAGGATGAGTGGAATGGCTTATTGAGGGCAGTTATAAGCACATTAAGGTATTCTGTGTGTAATGAGTTATTAATGGTAATATGGTGGGATTTACCTGGAAGATTAGACTTGAGTATGTAGAATAAAAACAAAAAAATCAAAACTAGAAAATACTTTTAAAAATAACCAACACAGGAGACATCCATAGAACAAGAAATAGTATTTCCAATGAGGGGCCCATCACCAGACTTAATAAAAAGAGGTCTTTTAGTCTGGTAGCAGTAAAATGTGGTTGAAATAAAGGGAATTTCTCTGAAAGTGTGACTGAGTGATAGAGTGAATGAAGATTGTGCTCCATCATACCCTCAGCATTACTGCAAACCCATAGCCACACTTTACAGATTGCTTACACTGTCAGCTGTTCAAACACTGCAGACATGACCTGCGAACAATAGATTCATAGAACACCACAGCACAGAAACAAGTCCTTCAGCCCATCTAGTCTGTTCCAGAATGGTCTTTTGCCTAGTCCTATCTGCCTGCACATAGACCAGAGCCCTACATACCTCTCTCATCCATGTACCTACATGCCTCTATCCATTCAGAGAAGATAATGACTCCCAGGACTGCTATGACTATCAGAATGTCAAGGCTACAATGATGGAAGATGGTGGTACCTTCTACTTAGTCCTTCATCTCATCACAGTCTCATCAATCTACCAAATGTAAGCTCTCTCCTTTGCTACTCCTCACCAAAGTACAACCCCGCATATAATATCACCATTTAATAAAAAGGAGATAGACAAAAAGGCAAAAACAGACTGGGTCAGCCTAACATCAGTAGTGGGGAAAATACTATTAAGGCTGGAATAACAGAAACTTGGAATATATTAAAAGAATCAGAAAAAGTCAGGATTGATATGTTTGACAAACATATTGTTTTAATAAGATATAGCAAGTGGTAGAGATAAAGGAAGAACCAGTGGTTACGATGTACTTTGATTTTCAGAAAGCCTTTGACAAAGTCTTATGGAAAATTAAAGCATATGGTATTGAGGTAATACACGGGCATAGATTGGAAGCTGGTGGACAGGGAGGAGTTGCAGGTGAGTCTGTTTCAGGAAGGCATCTGGCGATTAGTGAGAAACTGCAAGGATTGGTGTTTAGGCCTCAGCTGTTTCATAATTCCTATCAATGATTTGGGAAAGAAAACTAAATGTAATATTTTCACGTCTGCCCATGATGCTACACTGGGTGGAACTGTGAGGTGGACTTGCTCATTTGGATATGGAGACTGCTTCATTTTCGGAGGAATCATGAATGGTGCATTATCAGTGAACATTCCTGACAACTGAAGGAAACTGTTGAAGATGTTTGGGCCCACTGCACTACCTTGAGGAACTCCTGCAAAGATGTCCTCCAACCAACATAACCATCTTCCTTTGTGCCAGATATGATTCCAACCAACAGGAGGTTTTCTCTATGATTCCTGTTGACTCCAGTTTAGCCAGGGCTCTGTGATGCCATACTCAGTTAAATGCTGCCTTTCTGTCAAGGCTGTATCCTGGTCGTTATCCGGGTCTGAGCTGATAGGTGGGAAGTAACATTCACCAAGTGTTAGTCAATGTCTATCCAACAAGAAAAAATCCAGCATCATCCCCTGACAGTCATGGGCATCACCAAATTCCTCTCTGTCAATATCCTGAGGGTTTCCCTTGACCAGAAATTTAACCAGAGTAATCACATACACAATGTGGCCCCGAACTCAGACAAGAGAGAAAGAATCTTGTGGCAGATAAATCATCTTCTACCTCCCCAGATATGTGCACCATCAAGTCAAGTCAGGTGCGTGATGGAATATTCCGCACTTGACTGGATCAGTGCAGCTTCAACAACACTCAAGAAACAAGACACAATGCAGCTTGCTCGATGGGTACCCAATCACTCACTCCATCACTGACACACAGTTGCACCACCGACAGCAATTCATCAAAGCATCTTCCAAACCCATAACCTCTCTCAGCTAGGACAATGGCAGCAACATCAGCAGCTGGAAATGGCTCTCCAAGTCGCACACAATTCCAACTTTGTAATATATCGCTGCTCCTCATTGTCACTGTCAATATCCTGGAACTTTCTCCCTTACAGCATAGCAGGCATTCACTCCTCAAGGACTATGCATCAATTCAAGATGGTAGCTCATCACCTCTTGCAATTAGGGATGGTCAATTAAATTCTGGCTCAACTTGCGAAGCCCATATCCCTTCAATGCATGACTTTAAAAAGTACAACTGCTGTATGTCAGTCTGTGGGACAGTTCTCCAAACATAGGCATTACTGTCCAAATGTTCAAGATGAGGATTGTCGAAGGTTGATTGGACTAAAAGGACCTGTAACTTTCTGAAGACAATGTCGACATCACTACCAGCTGTGCCAACCAGACAGTGACAGATAGGGAGAATAGGGATCAGAGAAGGAACATTATTTTCTGCATAATCACTTCTCAGTGATGGATCAAACTGCCCCATATTTTATACCTGCTGAAGTAAAGTGGAAGAACTATGATCAGAGGTATAAAACAGGAGGGTGATCTGCAAACTTACAGTGATTAATGTTAAAACACATCCCACAAACTTCAACTTTCTTCCATTTTCACAACTCATTTAATTCTACATTTGTTTATCTATGTCGAGGACACAAACAACACAGAACAAACCTCAGCCAATCAAAATGGAAATGTTAACAGCGGCCAATGCAATGGTTTTCAAGTGAGCAGGACTGGACTTTTTTAAAATATTATTATTCCATAAATATTTGTGGTGCCTTTAAAAATGTGACCACTTACGAGAAAAAATCTTAAACATTAACAGATACATTCTTTATACTGCTCTGGGAGAGGAGTCAACAGCGAGTGTTTTCAGAAACACAATTATGTGTTGAGCTTGTTTCTAAGTAAAGTCTTGGAATAACCACAGTACAAGGCATTCATAAAAAATGTTTAGCAGATTTAATATGGGAAAGCCCTCTTGCGTTAATTTCAAGGATCACGGTTCATATTGCTAACTGGAAAATCCGTGACATCACATATTGTAACATTTTTAGTTGAAAGGCAATAGTTTTTTATATAACCATCAAATTAACTCAGTGTTTCCTGGCACAATCAGTTTAGTGTTTCTTCAGAATCAATGAGTTACTCGAGCTGGCTGCTTTCTGTGCCCCAGAAAGCCAATAGATCTTTCACCAGCTGGATAAAGTAAAGAAAAAAATTATGTAACTACACTCAGAGAAGGAAATAAAACAAAGCATAGTGGTCTGCTTTCAGCTTCTCTAGGTACGGTAGGAAAAGCAGGTTACCAACTGTGCTCTCCTGCAAATCTCTCGCCTCCAGTAACCAGCATTCCAAAATAGCAGTGTTATCAATTTCGCATTTGTGTATATATGTGTGTTGTGTACGTGTGAGGTAACAGGGTTTTCTATTTGAATATCACAGTTTACTGAAAGATTCCTGACCAGCCTTTCATGGGTTAGAGGGTAACAAAACTTGGGTTTGAAGTTTTAGGATGAATATTTAATAATTTTCATAGACTTGTATCTGAAGGACAAAGGGCCCTGTTCAAAACAGTATGGAATTCAATAAATAGTTTCAGTACCTACAAAGTATATTTCTGAGTAAGGGCACCAACATGGATCGTTGCCTTAAAAACCGGGTGTGATTGCACACATGATTGCTAGCTAAGGATTATATGAAAGGAATTTCTCTTCAATTTAAGTTTTCAATGTACTTGTGGGTTCATCCACTCTTCTCAAAATCAAAACAGTACTTAGTACACGATGATGTGTTAATCTAAAGTGTGGTGTATGGCAGCAATGTACCATAAAATATTGTGGTCAAACATTGAGACTGTGTGTTACAATACTGTTAAGTATGCTGTGGTATAGTATATTTTTTTGTGGAGTATTATTTATTAAGAGTGTCACTTGATACAGTATACCAAGCTGCACTCCAATGTAATGGAGTTCAACAGTGTACCATGTTATGACATGGTACTACGATAGTGACATGGTAGCGTAGTGGTTAGCACAATGGTTTACAGTACCAGTGACATGGGGTTCCGTTTCTGCTGCTGCCTGTAAGCATTCTCCGGTGACCTCGTGGCTTTTCTTCAGGTGCTCCGCTTTCTCCCACAGACCAAAGACATCTCCGTTGGTAGGTTAATTGGTCATTGTAAATTGTCCCATGATTAGCCCAGGGTTAAATCAGAGGATTTCTGGGGGGCTGGAAGGGTCCACTCCACGACGTATTTCAATAAATAAATAAATAAGAATGGCATTGGTGAAGGTTCTTGGGTTAGTGTTTTACCTAACCCTATTTCCCAAAGGCGTGACTCTGGTCCCTAAATGAAGTTTGACGATCCATCACATCTAGCCAATGGTACCTTCCACATCTAATGGTACCTTCAGACACCTTCAACATTTACGTTAGCAATGCATTTGTCAAGAGCTCTCCCCACTCCCTGCTGCTATAAGTACTCGCCAACTGCCACCCAGCCTTCCATTTTCAAATCCAGCCCACGCGCACAGGCCTCAGCCATCATGCCAGCTCACTGAGGAGAGAAAGTGACATTGATGCTTATACCCTCCAACTTAGATCTGGATCTTTGCATGCTTTGCATGTGGCGAGTCAATTGGCCTTCAAGCAAACAAGAGCTCGTGGCCCAACTCCCCAGGATTATAAATCAGACTTCCCACAGAACTTTGACAGGACAACTTGTAAATGAAGGCTGATGAGCAAACCCACAGAGAAGCTTGTAAATCCAACCACAATGCCATATCTGTGGCCAAAGTTATACCCCTACTGTAGTAGAATCAATTGGTACAGTTTGACATTGGTCCTTGTAGTTCAACAAGCTGCTAATTTGTGTTTGGAACATGACAGGCACAAGCTGCAAACAAAGTGCAGGATAATTACTTGGGGTTGAAATGCAGTGAGCTGATTAAATGTGCACATATTAAATGTTACATAGTGAGATTCTGCATGTTGTTATAGTTGGTATGAAGGCTGATGAAATGCAGTATGGTAGCCCAAGCAGAGTAGGACTTAGATCACTAGGTAAGTGGAGCAGCGTGACTGAAGTGAACCAATACATGGAATTTTCTTTGGCTGGCATCCAGAATCAGGGTTTGGCCATTCAGGACCAAGATGATGCACAACATTGGTTAGGATCTTTGCAATAATCTTGCCAAGGTCCTAATCTCTTGTTTTAATTTATGCTCCCATTCCCCACAGCTACCCATCTCCTCAATGCCAAATGCACTTTCATCTTCAGTGTCCTGATCTGAATCAAAGCTATTTCAGTGGCTGCTCCCCCTGTGACGGTCCTTATTTTTGTGCTCTTCGGCCCAAGAACTGGTCATTTGAAAAGATATGGTGAGCAATTTGTTTATCTATTCACCTCCACGTCTGGTAGGACCACATAAAGCTCATTCTCATCTGCCAAAATCAGTTCTTGATAGTGTTGAGCAATTTTGTGGGAGTAACCCAGGGAGCAAGAGTGAAGATAGGATAGTCAGCTGAAACTAAAGAAAGAGCTGAGACAGAGGGCGATAGAAGACTGCCCAGTACAAACCATTATTTTAAATCACTCTCTCCACCTCCTTCACCCTCACATCCAAAAATAATACCTTGTACTAATATAAAGCATTGCACTGCCCCTTCAAGACATCCTGAAGTGCTTTACAGCCAATGGAATACTTTATTGCTGTGATGAAGGAAATGCAGATAAAGTCCATAATCAGTTCCAACAAACAGCAACAAGATCATTTGTTCAGTGACAGTGATGGAAGAATAAATATTTTCCAGACCACTAATTACAATATTCCCACTCTTCTTGAGGCATGCCATGGGATACTTGGTATTCATTTAACAGAGCAAGTTTGGCCTCAATTTATTGTCTCATCAAAAAGAGTGAGAAAATGATGGATTGTCATTGATATGAGATCTTTACTAATTGCCTCCTCTCTCTACTGCACGTGGCTTAAATTTTTCTATTGCCTTCTGTATCAACTCTTCCTCCAGTTTCAGCTAACTATCCTATCTTTACTCCTGCTCCCTGGATTACTCCCACAAAATTGCTCACCATTCAACCTGGTTTTCTCTCCTCTCTACTTTTCCCTTCTCCTTCAGCTTTCACATGGCACCTTCAAGCTTTGAAAACACATATCCTAACTCCAAATTCTCACTGGTTTCCAAAATTCTTAGAAGTATTATCGACCTCTAAAGTTGCAGCCATCTTCCCTCAATACCATGTTTGGTTCTCTCTAAGTAGATTTTCATCTCTGATAGAAAGAAAGTTCTGTCAGAGAACTGAAGCATTTTTCAGCAACGGTGCAAGTCTGGATATTGAGAAAGTTTTGCAGCCATTACACAAGGGTAAGACTCGGTTACAAACATTTTGTATCAACTGTCAAAAGTCTAATTGCTCATAACCATGATGTTATCAACCATCAATTTATATTTCAGAGGTACCTTTAATTCATCTGCACAAGTGCAATGGGGGTTTGGGAGTCTGATCGACGGATGCAGGATATCTTGCTGCAGGAAACCTTCACTGTGTAACAGAGTGAATTGGACGCCTGTAAAAATTAACAGAGGTCCAAAGATGGAGATATTGGAAAGGTGGCACGTGGAAACTGTAGTGGGAGGACTGCAGCGGGCAGGAAAATCTGAAAAGGGAAGGTATATTTCTTTGCAATGCCCTTTGTCACTCATTGGCACAGTCTTTGAAACCCGAGCTGTTAAAAAGAAACACGTACCTTCTGAACAAGTTAGAAGATGGAAATCAATTCGATTGCTGAAACCAGGTATCTATGGGCATTTTAAATCTCCACCTGCCACATTCTTCCAGCTTCCCTGCTTTAAATTCATCCCCTTTGCTTGCAGTTCAAACCTGTGGATATAAAAACTCCATTTGAGTTGGGGCATGAAGCACATCCTACTAAATAAAAATTAGTGCAATATAACTTCTTTTTATAAATACAGCTCTGTGGTGATCAAAGCTCTGATTAACTTTTCTTTATATCATAAGGTCTGCTTGGAGTTGGGTAGTAGAAGGATGGGGTGGTAACTAAGTTTATACGATCCTAATGGGTGCTTTTCCATAACTGTTATGAACTGTACATTTGATATGTTTGTTTTGCACTGTATAAACGTTTTTTAATTTTTGTTGTTGTTGCATTGTAGAAACTTATAGAAAATTAATTTTAAAAAATAAATAAAAATTAGCAACGATGGAAGACTTAGGGTCACAAAGAGAGCAAAAACCTGAGGCCAGGAGGCAGAGCTGGGAGAAGGGTAGGGGCAAGGGGAGCAGAATGAAGAGGAAAGCAACCAATGTGAACTGGAAGAGGTAGGCATTGATTGCACAGGACATGTGGGAGGGGTAGGCATTGACTAAACAGGACAGGTGGGGAGGGGTAGGCATTGACTAAACAGGACATGTGGGGAGGGGTAGGCAATGACTACACAGGACAGGTGGGGAGGGGTAGGCATTGACTGCACAGGACATGTGGGGAGGGGTAGGCATTGACTGAAAAGGACATGTGGGAGGGTAGGCATTGACTGAACAGGACATGTGAGGAGGGGTAGGCATTGACTGAACAGGACATGTGGGAGGGGTAGGCATTGACTGCACAGGACATGTGGGAGGGGTAGGCATTGACTAAACAGGACATGTGGGGAGGGGTAGGCAATGACTACACAGGACATGTGGGGAGGGGTAGGCATTGACTGCACAGGACATGTGGGGAGGGGCAGGCATTGACTGAAAAGGACATGTGGGAGGGTAGGCATTGACTGAAAAGGACATGTGAGGAGGGGTAGGCATTGACTGAACAGGACATGTGGGGAGGGGTAGGCATTGACTGAACAGGGCATGTGGGAGGGGTAGGCATTGACAGCACAGGACATGTGGGGAGGGGTAGGCATTGACTGCACAGGACATGTGGGAGGGGAAGGCATTGACAGCACAGGACATGTGGGAGGGGTAGGCATTGACTGCACAGGACATGTGGGAGGGGTAGGCATTGACTGCACAGGACATGTGGGGAGGGGTAGGCAATGACTACACAGGACATGTGGGGAGGGGTAGGCATTGGCTGAACAATGCATGCAGGAGAGGTAGGCATTGATTGTACAGGACATGTGGGAGGGGTAGGCATTGACTGTACAGGACATGTGGGGAGGGGTAGGCAATGACTACACAGGACATGTGGGGAGGGGTAGGCATTGGCTGAACAATGCATGCAGGAGAGGTAGGCATTGACTGCACAGGACATGTGGTGAGGTAGGCATTGATTGTACAGGACATGTGGGGAGGGGTAGGCATTGACTGCACAGGACATCTGAGGAGGGGTAGGCATTGACTGAACAGGACATGTGGGGAGGGGTAGGCATTGACTGCACAGGACATGTGGGGAGGGGTAGGCATTGACTGAAAAGGACATGTGGGAGGGTAGGCATTGACTGAACAGGACATGTGGGAGGGTAGGCATTGACTGAACAGGACATGTGGGAGGGTAGGCATTGACTGAACAGGACATGTGGGGAGGGGTAGGCATTGACTGAACAGGGCATGTGGGAGGGGTAGGCATTGACTGCACAGGACATGTGGGGAGGGGTAGGCATTGATTGCACAGGGCATGTGGGGAGGGGTAGGCATTGGCTGAACAATGCATGCAGGAGAGGTAGGCATTGATTGTACAGGACATGTGGAAGGGGTAGGCATTGGCTGAACAATGCATGCAGGAGAGGTAGGCATTGACTGCACAGGACATGTGGTGAGGTAGGCATTGATTGTACAGGACATGTGGGGAGGGGTAGGCATTGACTGCACAGGACATCTGAGGAGGGGTAGGCATTGACTGAACAGGACATGTGGTGAGGTAGGCATTGATTGAACAGGACATGTGGGGAGGGGTAGGCATTGACTGAACAGGGCATGTGGGAGGGGTAGGCATTGACTGCACAGGACATGTGGGGAGGGGTAGGCATTGACTGCACAGGACATGTGGGAGGGGTAGGCATTGACTGCACAGGACATGTGGGAGGGGAAGGCATTGACTGCACAGGACATGTGGGGAGGGTAGGCATTGACTACACAGGACATGTGGGAGGGGTAGGCATTGACTGAACAGGACATGTGGGGAGGGGTAGGCATTGACTGCACAGGACATATGGGGAGGGGTAGGCAATGACTACACAGGACATGTGGGGAGGGGTAGGCATTGGCTGAACAATGCATGCAGGAGAGGTAGGCATTGACTGTACAGGACATGTGGAAGGGGTAGGCATTGGCTAAACAATGCATGCAGGAGAGGTAGGCATTGACTGCACAGGACATGTGGGGAGAGGTAGGCATTGACTACACAGGACATGTGAGAGGGGTAGGCACTGACTGCACAGGACATGTGGGGAGGGTACGCATTGATTGCACAGGACATGTGGAGAGGTAGGCATTGATTGTACAGGACATGTGGGGAGGGGTAGGCATTGACTGCACAGGACATGTGGGGAGGGTACGCATTGATTGCACAGGACATGTGGAGAGGTAGGCATTGATTGTACAGGACATGTGAGGAGGGGTAGGCATTGACTGCACAGGACATGTGGGAGGGGTAGGCATTGACTGAACAGGACATGTGGGGAGGGTAGGCATTGACTGAACAGGACATGTGAGGAGGGTAGGCATTGATTGCACAGGACATGCAGGAGAGGTAGGCATTGACTACACAGGACATGCAGGAGGGGTAGTCATTGATTGCACAGGACATGTGGAGAGGGGTAGGAATTGATTGCACAGGACATGTGAGGAGGGGTAGGCATTGACTGCACAGGACATGTGGGGAGGGTAGGCATTGATTGCACAGGACATGTGGAGAGGGGTAGGAATTGATTGCACAGGACATGTGGGAGGGGTAGGCATTGACTGCACAGGACATGTGGGAGGGGTAGGCATTGACTGCACAGGACATGTGGGAGGGGTAGGCATTGACTGAACAGGACATGTGGGGAGGGGTAGGCATTGACTGAACAGGACATGTGGGGAGAGGTAGGCATTGACTGCACAGGACATGTGGTGAGGTAGGCATTGATTGTACAGGACATGTGGGGAGGGTAGGCATTGATTGTACTGGACATCTGGGGAGGGGTAGGCATTGACTGAACAGGACATGTGGGAGGGGTAGGCATTGACTGCACAGGACATGTGGAAGGGGTAGGCATTGACTGCACAGGACATGTGGGGAGAGTAGGCATTGATTGTACTGGACATCTGGGGAGGGGTAGGCATTGATTGTACTGGACATCTGGGGAGGGGTAGGCATTGACTGCACAGGACATGTGGTGAGGTAGGCATTGATTGTACAGGACATGTGGGGAGGGGTAGGCATTGACTGAACACGACATGTGCGGAGGGGTAGGCATTGATTGTACAGGACATGTGGGGAGGGTAGGCATTGATTGTACTGGACATCTGGGGAGGGGTAGGCATTGACTGAACAGGACATGTGGGAGGGGTAGGCATTGACTGCACAGGACATGTGGGGAGGGGTAGGCATTGATTCTGCAGGACATGTGGGGAGGGGTAGGCATTGACTGCACAGGACATGTGGAAGGGGTAGGCATTGACTGCACAGGACATGTGAGGAGGGGTAGGCATTGACTACACAGGACATGTGGGAGGGGTAGGCATTGACTGCACAGGACATGTGGGGAGGGTAGGCATTGATTGCACAGGACATGCAGGAGAGGTAGGCATTGACTACACAGGACATGCAGGAGAGGTAGGCATTGACTACACAGGACATGTGGGAGGGGTAGTCATTGATTACACAGGACATGTGGGAGGGGTAGTCATTGATTGCACAGGACATGTGGAGAGGGGTAGGAATTGATTGCACAGGACATGTGAGGAGGGGTAGGCATTGACTGCACAGGACATGTGGGGAGGGTAGGCATTGATTGCACAGGACATGTGGAGAGGGGTAGGAATTGATTGCACAGGACATGTGGGAGGGGTAGGCATTGACTAACCAGGACATGTGTGGAGGGGTAGGCATTGACTACACAGGACATGTGGGAGTGGTAGGCATTGACTGCACAGGACATGTGAGAGGGGTAGGCACTGACTGCACGGGACATGTGGGGAGGGGTAGGCATTGACTGAACAGGACATGTGGGGAGTGGTAGGCATTGACTGCACAGGACACGTGGGAGAGGTAGGCATTGACTGCACAGGACATGTGAGGAGGGGTAGGCATTGACTGCACAGGACATGTGAGGAGGGGTAGGCATTGACTGAACACGACATGTGGGAGGGGTAGGCATTGACTGCACAGGACATGTGGGAGGGGTAGGCATTGACTGAACAGGACATGTGGGGAGTGGTAGGCATTGACTGCACAGGACACGTGGGAGAGGTAGGCATTGACTGCACAGGACATGTGAGGAGGGGTAGGCATTGACTGCACAGGACATGTGAGGAGGGGTAGGCATTGACTGAACAGGACATGTGGGGAGGGGTAGGCATTGACTGAACAGGACATGTGGGGAGGGGTAGGCATTGACTGAACAGGACATGTGGGGAGGGGTAGGCATTGACTGAACACGACATGTGTGGAGGGGTAGGCATTGACTACACAGGACATGTGGGAGTGGTAGGCATTGACTGCACAGGACATGTGAGAGGGGTAGGCACTGACTGCACGGGACATGTGGGGAGGGGTAGGCATTGACTGAACACGACATGTGGGAGGGGTAGGCATTGACTGCACAGGACATGTGGGAGGGGTAGGCATTGACTGAACAGGACATGTGGGGAGGGGTAGGCATTGAATGCACAGGACACGTGGGAGAGGTAGGCATTGACTGAACAGGACATGTGGGGAGGGGTAGGCATTGACTGCACAGGACATGTGGGCAGGGGTAGGCATTGACTGAACAAGACATGTGGGGAGAGGTAGGCATTGACTGCACAGGACATGTGAGGAGGGGTAGGCATTGACTGAACAGGACATGTGGGGAGGGGTAGGCATTGACTGAACAGGACATGTGGGGAGGGGTAGGCATTGACTGAACAGGACATGTGGGGAGGGGTAGGCATTGACTGAACAGGACATGTGGGGAGCGGTAGGCATTGACTGCACAGGACATGTGGGAGGGGTAGGCATTGACTGCACAGGACATGTGGGGAGGGGAAGGCATTGACTGAACAGGACATGTGGGAGGGGTAGGCATTGACAGCACAGGACATGTGAGGAGGGGTAGGCATTGACAGCACAGGACATGTGAGGAGGGGTAGGCATTGACTGAACAGGACATGTGGGGAGAGGTAGGCATTGACTGAACAGGACATGTGGGGAGAGGTAGGCATTGACTGCACAGGACATCTGGGGAGGGGTAGGCATTGACTGAACAGGACATGTGGGGAGAGGTAGGCATTGACTGCACAGGACATCTGGGGAGGGGTAGGCATTGACTGAACAGGACATGTGGGGAGAGGTAGGCATTGACTGCACAGGACATCTGGGGAGGGGTAGGCATTGACTGTACAGGACATGTGGGGAGGGGTAGGCATTGACTGAACACGACATGTGCGGAGGGGTAGGCATTGATTGTACAGGACATGTGGGGAGGGTAGGCATTGATTGTACTGGACATCTGGGGAGGGGTAGGCATTGACTGAACAGGACATGTGGGAGGGGTAGGCATTGACTGCACAGGACATGTGGGGAGGGGTAGGCATTGATTCTGCAGGACATGTGGGGAGGGGTAGGCATTGACTGCACAGGACATGTGGAAGGGGTAGGCATTGACTGAACAATGCATGCAGGAGAGGTAGGCATTGACTGCACAGGACATGTGGAAGGGGTAGGCATTGACTGAACAATGCATGCAGGAGAGGTAGGCATTGATTGTACAGGACATGTGGGGAGGGTAGGCATTGACTGCACAGGACATGTGGGAGAGGTAGGCATTGACTGCACAGGACATGTGGGGAGGGGTAGGCATTGATTGCACAGGACATGTGGAGAGGGGTAGGCATTGATTGCACAGGACATGTGGGATGGGTAGGCATTGACTACACAGGACATGTGAGGACGGGTAGGCATTGATTGCACAGGACATGTGGAGAGAAAGGCATTGACTGCACAGGACATGTGGTGAGGTAGGCATTGACTGCACAGGACATGTGGGGAGGGGTAGGCATTGACTGCACAGGACATGTGGGAGGGGTAGGGATTGACTGCACAGGACATGTGGGGAGGGTAGGCATTGAATGCACAGGACATGTGAGGAGGGGTAGGCATTGACTGCACAGGACATGTGGGAGGGGTAGGCATTGGCTGAACAATGCATGCAGGAGAGGTAGACATTGACTGCACAGGACATGTGGTGAGGTAGGCATTGACTACACAGGACATGTGGGGAGGGGTAGGCATTGACTACACAGGACATGTGTGGAGGGGTAAGCATTGACTACACAGGACATGTGGGGTGGGGTAGGCATTGACTACACAGGACATGTGGGAGGAGTAAGCATTGACTGAACACGACATGTGGGATGGGTAGGCATTGACTGCACAGGACATGTGGGGAGGGGTAGGCATTGACTGAACAGGACATGTGGGGAGGGGTAGGCATTGACTGAACAGGACATGTGGGATGGGTAGGCATTGACAGAACAGGACATGTGGGGAGGGGTGGGCATTGACTGCACAGGACATGTGGGAGGGGTAGGCATTGACTGAAAAGGACATGTGGGAGGGTAGGCATTGACTGAACAGGACATGTGGGGAGGAGTAGGCATTGACTGAACAGGACATGTGGGAGGGTAGGCATTGTCTGAACAGGACATGTGAGGAGGGGTAGGCATTGACAGCACAGGACATGTGGGGAGGGGTAGGCATTGACTGCACAGGACACGTGGGAGGGGTAGGCATTGACTACACAGGACATGTGGGGAGGGGTAGGCATTGACTGAACAGGACATGTAGGGAGAGGTAGGCATTGACAGCACAGGACATGTGGGAGGGTAGGCATTGACGGAACAGGACAGGTGGGGAGGGGCAGGCATTGACTGAACAAGACATGTGGGAGGGTAGGCATTGACTGAACAGGACATGTAGGGAGAGGTAGGCATTGACAGCACAGGACATGTGGGGAGGGGTAGGCATTGACTGCACAGGACACGTGGGAGGGGTAGGCATTGACTACACAGACATGTGGGGAGGGGTAGGCATTGACTGCACAGGACATGTGGGAGGGTAGGCCATTGATTGCACAGGACATGTGAGGAGGGGGTAGGCATTGACTGCACAGGACATGTGGGGAGGAGTAGGCATTGACTACACAGGACATGTGGGAGGGGTAGGCATTGACTGCACAGGACATGTGGGGAGGGGTAGGCATTGACTGCACAGGACATGTGGGGAGAGTAGGCATTGACTGCACAGGACATGTGGAGAGGGGTAGGCATTGACTGCACAGGACATGTGGGGAGGGGTAGGCATTGACTGCACAGGACATGTGGGAGGGTAGGCATTGATTGCACAGGACATGTGGGAGGGGTAGGCATTGACTGAACAGGACATGTGGGAGGGTAGGCATTGATTGCACAGGACATTTGAGGAGGGGTAGGCATTGACTGCACAGGACATGTGGGGAGGAGTAGGCATTGATACACAGGACATGTGGGAGGGGTAGGCATTGACTGCACAGGACATGTGGGGAGGAGTAGGCATTGACTGCACAGGACATGTGGAGAGGGGTAGGCATTGACTGCACAGGACATGTGGGGAGGGGTAGGCATTGACTGCACAGGACATGTGGGGAGGGGTAGGCATTGATTGCACAGGGACATGTGGGGAGGGGGTAGGCATTGATTGCACAGGACATGTGGGGAGGGGTAGGCATTGACTGCACAGGACATGTGGGGAGGGGTAGGCATTGATTGCACAGGACATGTGGGGAGAGTAGGCATTGACTGCACAGGACATGTGGGGGAGGGGTAGGCATTGACTGCACAGGACATGTGAGGAGAGGAAGGCATTGACTGCACAGGAACATGTGGGGAGGGGTAGGCATTGACTGCACAGGACATGTGAGGAGAGGAAGGCATTGACTGCACAGGACATGTGGGGAGGGGTAGGCATTGACTGCACAGGACATGTGAGGAGGAGGAAGGCATTGACTGCACAGGACATGTGGGGTGGGGTAGGCATTGACTGCACAGGGACATGTGAGGAGAGGAAGGCATTGACTGCACAGGACATGTGGGAGGGGTAGGCATTGACTGCACAGGACATGTGGGGAGGGGTAGGCATTGACTGCACAGGGACATGTGAGGAGAGGAAGGCATTGACTGCACAGGACATGTGGGGAGGGGTAGGCATTGACTGCACAGGACATGTGGGGGAGGGGTAGGCATTGACTGCACAGGACATGTGGGAGGGGTAGGCATTGACTGCACAGGACATGTGGGGAGGGGTAGGCATTGACTGCACAGGACATGTGGGAGGGTAGGCATTGATTGCACAGGGCATGTGAGGAGGGGTAGGCATTGACTGCACAGGACATGTGGGAGGGGTAGGCATTGACTGCACAGGACATGTGGGAGGGGTAGGCATTGACTGCACAGGACATGTGGGGAGGGGTAGGCATTGACTGCACAGGACATGTGGGGAGGGGTAGGCATTGACTGCACAGGACATGTGAGGAGGAGGAGGCATTGACTGCACAGGACATGTGGGGTGGGGTAGGCATTGACTACACAGGACATGTGGGAGGAGTAGGCATTGACTGAACACGACATGTGGGATGGGTAGGCATTGACTACACAGGACATGTGAGGAGAGGAAGGCATTGACTGCACAGGACATGTGGGAGGGGTAGGCATTGACTACACAGGACATGTGGGGAGGGGTAGGCATTGACTACACAGGACATGTGGGGAGGGGTAGGCATTGACAGCACAGGACATGTGGGGAGGGGTAGGCATTGACAGCACAGGACATGTGGGGAGGGGTAGGCATTGACTACACAGGACATGTGGGATGGGTAGGCATAGACTGCACAGGACATGTGGGGAGGGGTAGGCATTGACTGAACAGGACATGTGGGGAGGGGTAGGAATTGATTGAACAGGACATGTGGGGAGGTGTAGGCATTGACTGAACAGGACATGTAGGGAGAGGTAGGCATTGACTACACAGGACATGTGGGAGGGGTAGTCATTGACTGAACAGGACATGTGGGGAGGGTAGGCATTGACGGAACAGACATGTGGGAGGGTAGGCATTGACTGAACAGGACATGTGGGAGGGGTAGGCATTGACTGAACAGGACATGTGGGGAGGGGTAGGCATTGACTGAACAGGACATGTGGGAGGGGTAGGCATTGACTGCACAGGACATGTGGGTGAGGTAGGGCATTGACTGCACAGGATATTGTGAGGAGGGGTAGGCATTGACTAACCAGGACATCTGGGGAGGGGTAGGCATTGACTAACCAGGACATGTGGGGAGGGGTAGGCATTGACTGCACAGGACATGTGGGGAGGGGTAGGCATTGACTGAACAGGACATGTGGGGAGGGGTAGACATTGACTACACAGGACATGTGGGAGGGGTAGGCATTGACTGAACAGGACATGTGCGGAGGTGTAGGCATTGACTGCACAGGACATGTGGGAGAGGTAGGCATTGACTGCACAGGACATGTGAGGAGGGGTAGGCATTGACTAACCAGGACATGTGTGGAGGGGTAGGCATTGACTACACAGGACATGTGCGGAGGTGTAGGCATTGACTGCACAGGACATGTGGGAGAGGTAGGCATTGATTGCACAGGACATGTGGGAGGGGTAGGCATTGACTAACCAGGACATGTGTGGAGGGGTAGGCATTGACTACACAGGACATGTGCGGAGGTGTAGGCATTGACTGCACAGGACATGTGGGAGAGGTAGGCATTGATTGCACAGGACATGTGGGGAGGGGTAGGCATTGACTGAACAGGACATGTGCGGAGTGTAGGCATTGACTGCACAGGACATGTGGGAGAGGTAGGCATTGACTGCACAGGACATGTGGGAGAGGTCAGGCATTGACTGCACAGGACATGTGGGGAGGGGTAGGCATTGACTAACCAGGACATGTGTGGAGGGGGTAGGCATTGACTGCACAGGACATGTGAGGAGGGGTAGGCATTGACTAACCAGGACATGTGGGGAGGGGTAGGCATTGACTACACAGGACATGTGGGAGTGGTAGGCATTGACTGCACAGGACATGTGAGAGGGGTAGGGCACTGACTGCACGGGACATGTGGGGAGGGGTAGGCATTGACTGAACACGACATGTGGGAGGGGTAGGCATTGACTGCACAGGGACATGTGGGAGGGTTAGGCATTGACTGCACAGGACATGTGAGGAGGGGTAGGCATTGATTGCACAGGACATGTGGGAGGGGTAGGCACTGACTGCACGGGACATGTGGGGAGGGGTAGGCACTGACTGCACAGGACATGTGAAGAGGGGTAGGCATTGATTCCACAGGACATGTGGGACGGCTAGGCATTGATTGCACAGGACATGTGGGAGGGGTAGGCATTGGCTGTACAGGACATGTGGGAGGGGTAGGCATTGATTTCACAGGAAATGTGGGAGGGGTAGGCATTGGCTGCACAGGGACATGTGGAAGGGGTAGGCATTGGCTGCACAGGACATGTGGGAGGGGTAGGCATTGACTGCACAGGACATGTGGGGGATGGGTAGGCATTGACTGCACAGGACATGTGAGGACGGGTAGGCATTGATTGCACAGGACATGTGGGAGGGGTAGCACTGACTGCACGGGACATGGGGGGAGGGGTAGGCATTGATTGTACAGGACATGTGAGGAGGGGTCGCATTGACTGCACAGGACATGTGGGAGGGTTAGGCATTGACTGCACAGGACATGTGAGGAGGGGTAGGCATTGATTGCACAGGACATGTGGTAGGGGTAGGCACTGACTGCACGGGACATGTGGGGAGGGGTAGGCATTGACTGCACAGGACATGTGAGGAGGGGTAGGCATTGATTCCACAGGACATGTGGGAGGGGTAGGCATTGATTGCACAGGACATGTGGGAGGGGTAGGCATTGACTGCACGGGACATGTGAGGAGGGGTAGGCATTGACTGCACAGGACATGTGGGGAGAGGTAGGCATTGACTGAACAGGACATGTGGGAGGGGTAGGCATTGATTGCACAGGATATGTGGGAGGGGTAGGCACTGACTACACAGGACATGTGAGGAGGGGTAGGCATTGACTGCACAGGACATGTGGGAGGGTAGGCATTGACTACACAGGACATGTGGGAGGGGTAGGCATTGACAGCACAGGAGATGTGGGGAAGGGTAGTCATTGACTGCAGAGGACATGTGGGGAGGGGTAGGCATTGACTGAAACAGGACATGTGGGGAGGCGTAGGCATTGACTGAACAGGACATGTGGGGAGGCGTAGGCATTGATTGCACAGGACATGTGGGAGGGGTAGGCATTGGCTATACAGGACATGTGGGAGGGGTAGGCATTGATTTCACAGGACATGTGGGAGGGGTAGGCATTGGGCCTGCACAGGACATGTGGAAGGGGGTAGGCATTGACTGCACAGGACATGTGGAAGGGGTAGGCATTGACTGCACAGGACATGTGGGAGGGGTAGGCATTGACTGCACAGGACATGTGGGGAGGGGTAGGCATTGACTGCACAGGACATGTGGGGAGGAGTAGGCATTGGCTGCACAGGACATGTGGGGAGGGGTAGGCATTGATTGCACAGGACATGTGGGAGGGGTAGGCATTGGCTGCACAGGACATGTGGAAGGGGTAGGCATTGATTGTACAGGACATGTGGGGAGGGGTAGGCATTGACTACACAGGACATGTGGGGAGGGGAAGGCATTCATTGCACACGACATGTGGAGAAGTAGGCATTGATTGCACAGGACATGTGGGGAGGGTAGCATTGATTGCACAGACATGTGGGAGGAGTAGGCACTGACTACACAGGACATGTGGGAGGGGTAGGCAATGACTGCACAGGACATGTGGGGAGGGGTAGGCACTGACTACACAGGACATGTGAGGAGGGTAGGCATTGACTGCACAGGACATGTGGGAGGGGTAAGCATTGACTACACAGGACATGTGGGAGAGGTAGGCATTGACTACACAGGACATGTGGGGAGGGGTAGGCATTGACTGCACAGGACATGTGGGAGAGGTAGGCATTGACTACACAGGACATGTGGGGAGGGGTAGGCATTGACTACACAGGGACATGTGGGGAGGGGTAGGCATTGACTGCACAGGACATGTGGGATGGGGTAGGCATTGACAGCACAGGGACATGTGGGAGGAGTAGGCATTGACTGCACAGGACATGTGGGGAGGGGTAGGCATTGACTGAACAGGACATGTGGGGAGGGGTAGGCATTGACTGAACAGGACATGTGGGGAGGGGTAGGCACTGACTACACAGGACATGTGGGGAGGAGTAGGCATTGACTGCACAGGACATGTGGGGAGGGGTAGGCATTGACTGTACAGGACATGTGGGGAGGGGTAGGCATTGATTGCACAGGACATGTGGGAGGGGTAGGCATTGACTGCACAGGACATGTGGGGAGGGGTAGGCATTGACTGTACAGGACATGTGGGGAGGGGTAGGCATTGATTGCACAGGACATGTGGGAGGGGGTAGGCATTGACTGCACAGGACATGTGGGGAGAGGTAGGCATTGACAGCACAGGACATGTGGGGAGAGGGGTAGGCATTGACAGCACAGGACATGTGGAGGGGTAGGCATTGACTGCACAGGACATGTGGGGAGGGGTAGGCATTGACTGAACAGGACATGTGGGGAGGGGTAGGCATTGACTGCACAGGACATGTGGGGAGGGGAAGGCATTGACTGTACAGGACATGTGAGGAGGGGTAGGCATTGACTGCACAGGACATGTGAGGAGGGGTAGGCATTGACTGAACAGGACATGTGGGGAGGGGTAGGGCATTGACTGCACAGGACATGTGGGGGAGGGGAAGGCATTGACTGTACAGGACATGTGGGGAGGGGTAGGCATTGACAGCACAGGACATGTGGGGAGGGGTAGGCATTGACTGAACAGGACATCGTGGGGGAGGGGTAGGCATTGACTGAACAGGACATGTGGGGAGGGGTAGGCATTGACTGCACAGGACATGTGGGGAGGGGAAGGCATTGACTGTACAGGACATGTGAGGAGGGGTAGGCATTGACTGCACAGGACATGTGAGGACGGGTAGGCATTGACTGAACAGGACATGTGGGGAGGGGGTAGGCATTCACTGCACAGGACATGTGAGGAGGGGGGTAGGCATTGACTGAACAGGACATGTGGGGAGGAGTAGGCATTGACTGAACAGGACATGTGGGGAGGGGAAGGCATTGACAGCACAGGACATGTGGGGAGGAGTAGGCATTGACTGAACAGGACATGTGGGGAGGGGAAGGCATTGACTGTACAGGACATGTGGGGAGGGGTAGGCATTGACTGAACAGGACATGTGAGGAGGGGTAGGCATTGACTGAACAGGACATGTGGGGATGAGTAGGCATTGACTGAACAGGACATGTGGGGAGGAGTAGGCATTGACTGAACAGGACATGTGGGGAGGGGAAGGCATTGACTGCACAGGACATCTGGGGAGGGGTAGGCATTGACTGAACACGACATGTGGGGAGAGGTAGGCATTGACTGCACAGGACATGTGGGGAGGGGTAGGCATTGATTGTACAGGACATGTGGGGAGGGGTAGGCATTGATTGTACTGGACATCTGGGGAGGGGTAGGCATTGACTGAACAGGACATGTGGGAGGGGTAGGCATTGACTGCACAGGACATGTGGGAGGGGTAGGCATTGATTCTGCAGGACATGTGGGAGGGGTAGGCATTGACTGCACAGGACATGTGGGAGGGGTAGGCATTGACTAAACAGGACAGGTGGGGAGGGGTAGGCATTGACTGCACAGGACAGGTGGGGAGGGGTAGGCATTGACTGCACAGGACATGTGGGGAGGGGTAGGCATTGACTGCACAGGACATGTGGGGAGGGGTAGGCATTGACTGAAAAGGACATGTGGGAGGGTAGGCATTGACTGAAAAGGACATGTGAGGAGGGGTAGGCATTGACTGAACAGGACATGTGGGGAGGGGTAGGCATTGACTGAACAGGGCATGTGGGAGGGGTAGGCATTGACAGCACAGGACATGTGGGGAGGGGTAGGCATTGACTGCACAGGACATGTGGGAGGGGAAGGCATTGACAGCACAGGACATGTGGGAGGGGTAGGCATTGACTGCACAGGACATGTGGGAGGGGTAGGCATTGACTGCACAGGACATGTGGGGAGGGGTAGGCAATGACTACACAGGACATGTGGGGAGGGGTAGGCATTGGCTGAACAATGCATGCAGGAGAGGTAGGCATTGATTGTACAGGACATGTGGGAGGGGTAGGCATTGACTGTACAGGACATGTGGAAGGGGTAGGCATTGGCTGAACAATGCATGCAGGAGAGGTAGGCATTGACTGCACAGGACATGTGGTGAGGTAGGCATTGATTGTACAGGACATGTGGGAGGGGTAGGCATTGACTGCACAGGACATCTGAGGAGGGGTAGGCATTGACTGAACAGGACATGTGGGGAGGGGTAGGCATTGACTGCACAGGACATGTGGGGAGGGGTAGGCATTGACTGAAAAGGACATGTGGGAGGGTAGGCATTGACTGAACAGGACATGTGAGGAGGGGTAGGCATTGACTGCACAGGACATGTGGTGAGGTAGGCATTGATTGTACAGGACATGTGGGGAGGGGTAGGCATTGACTGCACAGGACATCTGAGGAGGGGTAGGCATTGACTGAACAGGACATGTGGGGAGGGTAGGCATTGACTGAACAGGACATGTGGGGAGGGGTAGGCATTGACTGAACAGGGCATGTGGGAGGGGGTAGGCATTGACTGCACAGGACATGTGGAAGGGGTAGGCATTGGCTGAACAATGCATGCAGGAGAGGTAGGCATTGACTGCACAGGACATGTGGTGAGGTAGGCATTGATTGTACAGGACATGTGGGGAGGGGTAGGCATTGACTGCACAGGACATCTGAGGAGGGGTAGGCATTGACTGAACAGGACATGTGGTGAGGTAGGCATTGATTGAACAGGACATGTGGGGAGGGGTAGGCATTGACTGAACAGGGCATGTGGGAGGGGTAAGCATTGACTGCACAGGACATGTGGGAGGGGTAGGCATTGACTGCACAGGACATGTGGGGAGGGGTAGGCATTGACTGCACAGGACATGTGGGAGGGGTAGGCATTGACTGAACAGGGCATGTGGGAGGGGTAAGCATTGACTGCACAGGACATGTGGGAGGGGTAGGCATTGACTACACAGGACATGTGGGGAGGGGTAGGCATTGACTGCACAGGACATGTGGGAGGGGTAGGCATTGACTGCACAGGACATGTGGGGAGGGGTAGGCATTGACTGCACAGGACATGTGGGAGGGGTAGGCATTGACTGCACAGGACATGTGGGAGGGGTAGGCATTGACTGCACAGGACATGTGGGGAGGGTAGGCATTGACTGCACAGGACATGTGGGAGGGGTAGGCATTGACTGCACAGGACATATGGGGAGGGGTAGGCAATGACTACACAGGACATGTGGGGAGGGGTAGGCATTGGCTGAACAATGCATGCAGGAGAGGTAGGCATTGATTGTACAGGACATGTGGGAGGGGTAGGCATTGACTGTACAGGACATGTGGAAGGGGTAGGCATTGGCTGAACAATGCATGCAGGAGAGGTAGGCATTGACTGCACTGGACATGTGGTGAGGTAGGCATTGATTGTACAGGACATGTGGGGAGGGGTAGGCATTGACTGCACAGGACATCTGAGGAGGGGTAGGCATTGACTGAACAGGACATGTGGTGAGGTAGGCATTGACTACACAGGACATGTGAGAGGGGTAGGCACTGACTGCACAGGACATGTGGGGAGGGTACGCATTGATTGCACAGGACATGTGGAGAGGTAGGCATTGATTGTACAGGACATGTGGGGAGGGGTAGGCATTGACTGCACAGGACATGTGGAGAGGTAGGCATTGACTGCACAGGACATGTGGGGAGAGGTAGGCATTGATTGCACAGGACATGTGGAGAGGGGTAGGAATTGATTGCACAGGACATGTGGGAGGGGTAGGCATTGACTAACCAGGACATGTGTGGAGGGGTAGGCATTGACTACACAGGACATGTGGGAGTGGTAGGCATTGACTGCACAGGACATGTGAGAGGGGTAGGCACTGACTGCACGGGACATGTGGGGAGGGGTAGGCATTGACTGAACAGGACATGTGGGAGGGGTAGGCATTGACTGCACAGGACACGTGGGAGAGGTAGGCATTGATTGTACAGGACATGTGGGGAGGGGTAGGCATTGACTGAACACGACATGTGCGGAGGGGTAGGCATTGACTGAACAGGAGGTGTGGGGAGGGGTAGGCATTGACTGCACAGGACATGTGGTGAGGTAGGCATTGATTGTACAGGACATGTGGGGAGGGGTAGGCATTGACTGAACACGACATGTGGGAGGGGTAGGCATTGACTGAACAGGACATAGTGGGAGGGGTAGGCATTGACTGAACAGGACATGTGGGAGGGGTAGGCATTGACTGCAGAGGACATGTGGGGAGAGGTAGGCATAGACTGCACAGGACATCTGGGGAGGGGTAGGCATTGACTGCACTGGACATGTGGGGAGGGTAGGCATTGACTACACAGGACATGTGAGGAGGGGTAGGCATTGACTGCACAGGACATGTGGGGAGGGGTAGGCATTGACTGTACAGGACATGTGGGGAGGGGTAGGCATTGATTGCACAGGACATGTGGGAGGGGTAGGCATTGACTGCACAGGACATGTGGGAGGGGTAGGCATTGACTGCACAGGACATGTGGGGAGAGGTAGGCATTGACTGCACAGGACATGTGGGGAGGGGTAGGCATTGACTGTACAGGACATGTGGGGAGGGGTAGGCATTGATTGCACAGGACATGTGGGAGGGGTACGCATTGACTGCACAGGACATGTGGTGAGGGGTAGGCATTGACTGCACAGGACATGTGGGGAGAGGTAGGCATTGACAGCACAGGACATGTGGGGAGGGGTAGGCATTGACTGAAGAGGACATGTGGGGAGGGGAAGGCATTGACTGAACAGGACATGTGGGGAGGGGAAGGCATTGACTGAACAGGACATGTGAGGAGGGGTAGGCATTGACTGAACAGGACATGTGGGGAGGGGAAGGCATTGACTGAACAGGACATGTGGGAGGGGTAGGCATTGACAGCACAGGACATGTGAGGAGGGGTAGGCATTGACAGCACAGGACATGTGAGGAGGTGTAGGCATTGACTGCACAGGACATGTGGGAAGGTGTAGGCATTGACTGAACAGGACATGTGGGGAGGAGTAGGCATTGACTGAACAGGACATGTGGGGAGGAGTAGGCCATTGACTGAACAGGACATGTGGGGAGGAGTAGGCATTGACTGAACAGGACATGGTGAGGAGGGGTAGGCATTGACTGAACAGGACATGTGGGGAGGTAGGCATTGATCTGAACAGGACATGTGGGGAGGAGTAGGCATTGACTGAACAGGACATGTGGGGAGGAGTAGGCATTGACAGCACAGGACATGTGAGGAGGGGTAGGCATTGACTGAACAGGACCATGTGGGATGGGTAGGCATTGACTACACAGGACATGTGAGGACGGGTAGGCATTGACTGCACAGGACATGTGGTGAGGTAGGCATTGACTGCACAGGACATGTGAGGAGGGGTAGGCATTGACTGCACAGGACATGTGGGGAGGGGTAGGCATTGACTGAACAGGACATCTGGGGAGGGGTAGGCATTGACTGAACAGGACATGTGAGGAGGGGTAGGCATTGACTGAACAGGACATGTGGGGAGGGGTAGGCATTGACAGCACAGGACATGTGAGGAGGGGTAGGCATTGACTACACAGGACATGTGGGAGGGGTAGGCATTGACTGAACAGGACATGTGGGGAGGAGTAGGCATTGACAGCACAGGACATGTGAGGAGGGGTAGGCATTGACTGAACAGGACATGTGGGAGGGGTAGGCATTGACTGAACAGGACATGTGAGGAGGGGTAGGCATTGACTGAACAGGACATGTGAGGAGGGGTAGGCATTGACTGAACAGGACATGTGGGGAGGAGTAGGCATTGACTGAACAGGACATGTGGGGAGGAGTAGGCATTGACAGCACAGGACATGTGAGGAGGGGTAGGCATTGACTGAACAGGACATGTGGGGAGGGGTAGGCATTGACTGAACAGGACATCTGGGGAGGGGTAGGCATTGACTGCACAGGACATCTGGGGAGGGGTAGGCATTGACTGAACACGACATGTGGGGAGAGGTAGGCATTGACTGCACAGGACATCTGGGGAGGGGTCAGGGATTGACTGCACGGGACATGTGGGGAGGGGTAGGCATTGACTGCACAGGACATGTGGGAGGGGTAGGCATTGACTGCACAGGACATGTGGTGAGGTAGGCATTGATTGTACAGGACATGTGGGGAGGGGTAGGCATTGACTGAACACGACATGTGCGGAGGGGTAGGCATTGATTGTACAGGACATGTGGGGAGGGTAGGCATTGATTGTACTGGACATCTGGGGAGGGGTAGGCATTGACTGAACAGGACATGTGGGGAGGGGTAGGCATTGATTCTGCAGGACATGTGGGGAGGGGTAGGCATTGACTGCACAGGACATGTGGAAGGGGTAGGCATTGACTGAACAATGCATGCAGGAGAGGTAGGCATTGACTGCACAGGACATGTGGGGAGGGGTAGGCATTGACTGAACAGGACATGTGGGGAGGGGTAGGCATTGATTGTACAGGACATGTGGGGAGGGGTAGGCATTGACTGCACAGGACATGTGGGAGAGGTAGGCATTGACTGCACAGGACATGTGGGGAGGGGTAGGCATTGACTGCACAGGACATGTGGAGAGGTAGGCATTGACTGCACAGGACATGTGGGAGAGGTAGGCATTGACTGCACAGGACATGTGGGGAGGGTAGGCATTGATTGCACAGGACATGTGGAGAGGGGTAGGCATTGATTGCACAGGACATGTGGGATGGGTAGGCATTGACTACACAGGACATGTGAGGACGGGTAGGCATTGATTGCTACAGGACATGTGGAGAGAAAGGCATTGACTGCACAGGACATGTGGTGAGGTAGGCATTGACTGCACAGGACATGTGGGGAGGGGTAGGCATTGACTGCACAGGACATGTGGGAGGGGTAGGGATTGACTGCACAGGACATGTGGGGAGGGTAGGCATTGAATGCACAGGACATGTGAGGAGGGGTAGGCATTGACTGCACAGGACATGTGGGAGGGGTAGGCATTGGCTGAACAATGCATGCAGGAGAGGTAGACATTGACTGCACAGGACATGTGGGAGGGGTAGGCATTGAATGCACAGGACATGTGAGGAGGGGTAGGCATTGACTGCACAGGACATGAGGGAGGGTGGGCATTGACTGCACGGGACATGTGGGGAGGGGTAGGCATTGACTGAACACGACATGTGGGATGGGAAGGCATTGACTGCACAGGACATGTGGGGAGGGGTAGGCATTGACTGAACAGGACATGTGGGGAGGGTAGCATTGGCTGCACAGGACATGTGAGGAGAGGAAGGCATTGACTGCACAGGACATGTGGGGTGGGGTAGGCATTGACTACACAGGACATGTGGGAGGAGTAGGCATTGACTGAACACGACATGTGGGATGGGTAGGCATTGACTGCACAGGACATGTGGGGAGGGGTAGGCATTGACTGAACAGGACATGTGGGAGGGGTAGGCATTGACTGAACAGGACATGTGGGATGGGTAGGCATTGACAGAACAGGACATGTGGGGAGGGGTAGGCATTGACTGATAAGGACATGTGGGAGGGTAGGCATTGACTGAACAGGACATGTGGGGAGGAGTAGGCATTGACTGAAAAGGACATGTGGGAGGGTAGGCATTGTCTGAACAGGACATGTGAGGAGGGGTAGGCATTGACTGAACAGGACATGTGGGGAGGGGTAGTCATTGACGGAACAGGACATGTGGGGAGGGGCAGGCATTGACTGAACAGGACATGTGAGGAGGGGTAGGCATTGACTAAACAGGACATGTAGGGAGAGGTAGGCATTGACAGCACAGGACATGTGAGGAGGGGTAGGCATTGACTGAACAGGACATGTGGGGAGGGGTAGGCATTGACGGAACAGGACATGTGGGAGAGGTAGCATTGACTGCACAGGACATGTGGGAGGGGTAGGCATTGACTGCACAGGACACGTGGGAGGGGTAGGCATTGACTGCACAGTACATGTGTGGAGGGGTAGGCATTGACTGAACAGGACATGTGGGAGGGTAGGCATTGATTGCACAGGACATGTGAGGAGGGGTAGGCATTGATTGCACAGGACATGTGGGAGGGTAGGCATTGATTGCACAGGACATGTGGGGAGGGGTAGGCATTGACTGCACAGGACATGTGGGGAGGGGTAGGCATTGATTGCACAGGACATGTGGGGAGGGGTAGGCATTGACTGCACAGGACATGTGAGGAGAGGAAGGCATTGACTGCACAGGACATGTGGGGAGGGGTAGGCATTGACTGCACAGGACATGTGAGGAGAGGAAGGCATTGACTGCACAGGACATGTGGGGTGGGGTAGGCATTGACTGCACAGGACATGTCAGGAGAGGAAGGCATTGACTGCACAGGACATGTGGGGTGGGGTAGGCATTGACTGCACAGGACATGTGGGGAGGGGTAGGCATTGACTGCACAGGACATGTGAGGAGAGGAAGGCATTGACTGCACAGGACATGTGGGGAGGGGTAGGCATTGACTGCACAGGACATGTGGGAGGGGTAGGCTCTGACTACACAGGACATGTGGGAGGGGTAGGCATTGACTGCACAGGACATGTGGGGAGGGGTAGGCATTGACTGCACAGGACATGTGGGAGGGGTAGGCATTGACTGCACAGGACATGTGGGGAGGGGTAGGCATTGACTGCACAGGACATGTGAGGAGAGGAAGGCATTGACTGCACAGGACATGTGGGGAGGGGTAGGCATTGACTGCACAGGACATGTGAGGAGAGGAAGGCATTGACTGCACAGGACATGTGGGGAGGGGTAGGCATTGACTGCACAGGACATGTGAGGAGAGGAAGGCATTGACTGCACAGGACATGTGGGGAGGGGTAGGCATTGACTGAACAGGACATGTGGGAGGGTAGGCATTGATTGCACAGGACATGTGAGGAGGGGTAGGCATTGACTGCACAGGACATGTGGGAGGGTAGGCATTGACTGCACAGGACATGTGGGAGGGTAGGCATTGACTGAACAGGACATGTGGGAGGGTAGGCATTGATTGCACAGGACATGTGAGGAGGGGTAGGCATTGACTGCACAGGACATGTGGGAGGGGTAGGCATTGACTGCACAGGACATGTGGGGAGGGGTAGGCATTGATTGCACAGGACATGTGAGGAGGGGTAGGCATTGACTGCACAGGACATGTGGGGAGGTGTAGGCATTGATTGCACAGGACATGTGGGGAGAGGTAGGCATTGACTGCACAGGACATGTGGGGAGGGGTAGGCATTGACTGCACAGGACATGTGAGGAGAGGAAGGCATTGACTGCACAGGACATGTGGGGATGGGTAGGCATTGACTGCACAGGACATGTGAGGAGAGGAAGGCATTGACTGCACAGGACATGTGGGGTGGGGTGGGCATTGACTACACAGGACATGTGGGAGGAGTAGGCATTGACTGAACACGACATGTGGGATGGGTAGGCATTGACTACACAGGACATGTGGGGAGGGGTAGGCATTGACAGCACAGGACATGTGGGGAGGGGTAGGCATTGACAGCACAGGACATGTGGGGAGGGGTAGGCATTGACTACACAGGACATGTGGGATGGGTAGGCATAGACTGCACAGGACATGTGGGGAGGGGTAGGCATTGACTGAACAGGACATGTGGGGAGGGGTAGGAATTGATTGAACAGGACATGTGGGGAGGGGTAGGCATTGACTACACAGGACATGTGGGAGGGGTAGTCATTGACTGAACAGGACATGTGGGGAGGGTAGGCATTGACGGAACAGGACATGTGGGAGGGTAGGCATTGACTGAACAGGACATGTGGGAGGGGTAGGCATTGACTGAACAGGACATGTGGGGAGGGGTTGGCATTGACTGAACAGGACATGTGGGAGGGGTAGGCATTGACTGCACAGGATATGTGAGGAGGGGTAGGCATTGACTAACCAGGACATCTGGGGAGGGGTAGGCATTGACTAACCAGGACATGTGGGGAGGGGTAGGCATTGACTGCACAGGACATGTGGGAGGGGTAGGCATTGACTGAACAGGACATGTGGGAGGGGTAGGCATTGACTGAACAGGACATGTGCGGAGGTGTAGGCATTGACTGCACAGGACATGTGGGAGAGGTAGGCATTGACTAACCAGGACATGTGTGGAGGGGTAAGCATTGACTACACAGGACATGTGGGAGGGTAGGCATTGACTACACAGGACATGTGCGGAGGGGTAGGCATTGACTGCACAGGACATGTGAGGAGGGGTAGGCATTGACTAACCAGGACATGTGTGGAGGGGTAGGCATTGACTACACAGGACATGTGCGGAGGGGTAGGCATTGACTGCACAGGACATGTGGGAGAGGTAGGCATTGATTGCACAGGACATGTGGGAGGGGTAGGCATTGACTGAACAGGACATGTGCGGAGGTGTAGGCATTGACTGCACAGGACATGTGGGAGAGGTAGGCATTGACTGCACAGGACATGTGGGGAGGGGTAGGCATTGACTAACCAGGACATGTGTGGAGGGGTAGGCATTGACTGCACAGGACATGTGAGGAGGGGTAGGCATTGACTAACCAGGACATGTGGGGAGGGGTAGGCACTGACTGCACGGGACATGTGGGGAGGGGTAGGCATTGACTGAACACGACATGTGGGAGGGGTAGGCATTGACTGCACAGGACATGTGGGAGGGTTAGGCATTGACTGCACAGGACATGTGAGGAGGGGTAGGCATTGATTGCACAGGACATGTGGGAGGGGTAGGCACTGACTGCACGGGACATGTGGGGAGGGGTAGGCATTGACTGCACAGGACATGTGAAGAGGGGTAGGCATTGATTCCACAGGACATGTGGGACGGCTAGGCATTGATTGCACAGGACATGTGGGAGGGGTAGGCATTGGCTGTACAGGACATGTGGGAGGGGTAGGCATTGATTTCACAGGAAATGTGGGAGGGGTAGGCATTGGCTGCACAGGACATGTGGAAGGGGTAGGCATTGGCTGCACAGGACATGTGGGAGGGGTAGGCATTGACTGCACAGGACATGTGGGGAGGGGTAGGCATTGACTGCACAGGACATGTGAGGACGGGTAGGCATTGATTGCACAGGACATGTGGGAGGGGTAGCACTGACTGCACGGGACATGTGGGGAGGGGTAGGCATTGATTGTACAGGACATGTGAGGAGGGGTCGCATTGACTGCACAGGACATGTGGGAGGGTTAGGCATTGACTGCACAGGACATGTGAGGAGGGGTAGGCATTGATTGCACAGGACATGTGGTAGGGGTAGGCACTGACTGCACGGGACATGTGGGGAGGTGTAGGCATTGACTGCACAGGACATGTGAGGAGGGGTAGGCATTGATTCCACAGGACATGTGGGAGGGGTAGGCATTGATTGCACAGGACATGTGGGAGGGGTAGGCATTGACTGCACGGGACATGTGAGGAGGGGTAGGCATTCACTGCACAGGACATGTGGGATGGTAGGCATTGACTACACAGGACATGTGGGAGGGGTAGGCATTGACAGCACAGGACATGTGGGAGGGGTAGGCATTGATTGCACAGGATATGTGGGAGGGGTAGGCACTGACTACACAGGACATGTGAGGAGGGGTAGGCATTGACTGCACAGGACATGTGGGAGGGTAGGCATTGACTACACAGGACATGTGGGAGGGGTAGGCATTGACAGCACAGGAGATGTGGGGAAGGGTAGTCATTGACTGCAGAGGACATGTGGGGAGGGGTAGGCATTGACTGAACAGGACATGTGGGGAGGCGTAGGCATTGACTGAACAGGACATGTGGGGAGGCGTAGGCATTGATTGCACAGGACATGTGGGAGGGGTAGGCATTGGCTGTACAGGACATGTGGGAGGGGTAGGCATTGATTTCACAGGACATGTGGGAGGGGTAGGCATTGGCTGCACAGGACATGTGGAAGGGGTAGGCATTGACTGCACAGGACATGTGGGAGGGGTAGGCATTGACTGCACAGGACATGTGGGGAGGGGTAGGCATTGACTGCACAGGACATGTGGGGAGGAGTAGGCATTGGCTGCACAGGACATGTGGGGAGGGGTAGGCATTGATTGCACAGGACATGTGGGAGGGGTAGGCATTGGCTGCACAGGACATGTGGAAGGGGTAGGCATTGATTGTACAGGACATGTGGGGAGGGGTAGGCATTGACTACACAGGACATGTGGGGAGGGGAAGGCATTCATTGCACACGACATGTGGAGAAGTAGGCATTGATTGCACAGGACATGTGGGGAGGGGTAGGCATTGATTGCACAGGACATGTGGGAGGAGTAGGCACTGACTACACAGGACATGTGGGAGGGGTAGGCAATGACTGCACAGGACATGTGGGGAGGGGTAGGCACTGACTACACAGGACATGTGAGGAGGGGTAGGCATTGACTGCACAGGACATGTGGGAGGGGTAAGCATTGACTACACAGGACATGTGGGAGAGGTAGGCATTGACTACACAGGACATGTGGGGAGGGGTAGGCATTGACTGCACAGGACATGTGGGAGAGGTAGGCATTGACTACACAGGACATGTGGGAGAGGTAGGCATTGACTACACAGGACATGTGGGGAGGGGTAGGCATTGACTACACAGGACATGTGGGGAGGGGTAGGCATTGACTGCACTGGACATGTGGGATGGGGTAGGCATTGACAGCACAGGACATGTGGGAGGAGTAGGCATTGACTGCACAGGACATGTGGGGAGGGGTAGGCATTGACTGAACAGGACATGTGGGGAGGGGTAGGCATTGACTGAACAGGACATGTGGGGAGGGGTAGGCACTGACTACACAGGACATGTGCGGAGGAGTAGGCATTGACTGCACAGGACATGTGAGGAGGGGTAGGCATTGACTGCACAGGACATGTGGGGAGGAGTAGGCATTGACTGAACAGGACATGTGGGGAGGAGTAGGCATTGACTGAACAGGACATGTGGGGAGGAGTAGGCATTGACTGAACAGGACATGTGGGGAGGAGTAGGCATTGACTGAACAGGACATGTGGGGAGGGGAAGGCATTGACTGAAAGGACATGTGGGAGGGGTAGGCATTGACTGAACAGGACATGTGAGGAGGGGTAGGCATTGACTGAACAGGACATGTGGGGAGGGGTAGGCATTGACAGCACAGGACATGTGAGGAGGGGTAGGCATTGACTGAACAGGACATGTGGGGAGGAGTAGGCATTGACTGAACAGGACATGTGGGGAGAAGTAGGCATTGACTGAACAGGACATGTGGGGAGGGGAAGGCATTGACTGTACAGGACATGTGGGGAGAGGTAGGCATTGGCTGCACAGGACATGTGGAAGGGGTAGGCATTGACTGAACACGACATGTGGGGAGAGGTAGGCATTGACTGCACAGGACATCTGGGGAGGGGTAGGGATTGACTGCACGGGACATGTGGGGAGGGGTAGGCATTGACTGCACAGGACATGTGGGGAGGGGTAGGCATTGATTGTACAGGACATGTGGGGAGGGGTAGGCATTGACTGAACACGACATGTGCGGAGGGGTAGGCATTGATTGTACAGGACATGTGGGGAGGGTAGGCATTGATTGTACTGGACATCTGGGGAGGGGTAGGCATTGACTGAACAGGACATGTGGGAGGGGTAGGCATTGACTGCACAGGACATGTGGGGAGGGGTAGGCATTGATTCTGCAGGACATGTGGGGAGGGGTAGGCATTGACTGCACAGGACATGTGGAAGGGGTAGGCATTGACTGAACAATGCATGCAGGAGAGGTAGGCATTGACTGCACAGGACATGTGGAAGGGGTAGGCATTGACTGAACAATGCATGCAGGAGAGGTAGGCATTGACTGCACAGGACATGTGGTGAGGTAGGCATTGATTGTACAGGACATGTGGGGAGGATAGGCATTGACTGCACAGGACATGTCGGGAGAGGTAGGCATTGACTGCACAGGACATGTGGGGAGGGGTAGGCATTGATTGCACAGGACATGTGGAGAGGGGTAGGCATTGATTGCACAGGACATGTCGGGAGAGGTAGGCATTGACTGCACAGGACATGTGGGGAGGGGTAGGCATTGATTGCACAGGACATGTGGAGAGGGGTAGGCATTGATTGCACAGGACATGTGGGATGGGTAGGCATTGACTACACAGGACATGTGAGGACGGGTAGGCATTGATTGCACAGGACATGTGGAGAGAAAGGCATTGACTGCACAGGACATGTGGTGAGGTAGGCATTGACTGCACAGGACATGTGGGGAGGGGTAGGCATTGACTGCACAGGACATGTGGGAGGGGTAGGGATTGACTGCACAGGACATGTGGGGAGGGTAGGCATTGATTGCACAGGACATGTGGTAGGGGTAGGCACTGACTGCACGGGACATGTGGGGAGGGGTAGGCATTGACTGCACAGGACATGTGAGGAGGGGTAGGCATTGATTCCACAGGACATGTGGGAGGGGTAGGCATTGATTGCACAGGACATGTGGGAGGGGTAGGCATTGACTGCACGGGACATGTGAGGAGGGGTAGGCATTGACTGCACAGGACATGTGGGAGGGGTAGGCATTGACTGCACAGGACATGTGGGGAGAGGTAGGCATTGACTGAACAGGACATGTGGGAGGGGTAGGCATTGATTGCACAGGATATGTGGGAGGGGTAGGCACTGACTACACAGGACATGTGAGGAGGGGTAGGCATTGACTGCACAGGACATGTGGGAGGGTAGGCATTGACTACACAGGACATGTGGGAGGGGTAGGCATTGACAGCACAGGAGATGTGGGGAAGGGTAGTCATTGACTGCAGAGGACATGTGGGGAGGCGTAGGCATTGACTGAACAGGACATGTGGGGAGGCGTAGGCATTGATTGCACAGGACATGTGGGAGGGGTAGGCATTGGCTGTACAGGACATGTGGGAGGGGTAGGCATTGATTTCACAGGACATGTGGGAGGGGTAGGCATTGGCTGCACAGGACATGTGGAAGGGGTAGGCATTGACTGCACAGGACATGTGGAAGGGGTAGGCATTGACTGCACAGGACATGTGGGAGGGGTAGGCATTGACTGCACAGGACATGTGGGGAGGAGTAGGCATTGGCTGCACAGGACATGTGGGGAGGGGTAGGCATTGATTGCACAGGACATGTGGGAGGGGTAGGCATTGGCTGCACAGGACATGTGGAAGGGGTAGGCATTGATTGTACAGGACATGTGGGGAGGGGTAGGCATTGACTACACAGGACATGTGGGGAGGGGAAGGCATTCATTGCACACGACATGTGGAGAAGTAGGCATTGATTGCACAGGACATGTGGGGAGGGGTAGGCATTGATTGCACAGGACATGTGGGAGGAGTAGGCACTGACTACACAGGACATGTGGGAGGGGTAGGCACTGACTACACAGGACATGTGAGGAGGGGTAGGCATTGACTGCACAGGACATGTGGGAGGGGTAAGCATTGACTACACAGGACATGTGGGAGAGGTAGGCATTGACTACACAGGACATGTGGGGAGGGGTAGGCATTGACTGCACAGGACATGTGGGAGAGGTAGGCATTGACTACACAGGACATGTGGGAGAGGTAGGCATTGACTACACAGGACATGTGGGGAGGGGTAGGCATTGACTACACAGGACATGTGGGGAGGGGTAGGCATTGACTGCACAGGACATGTGGGATGGGGTAGGCATTGACAGCACAGGACATGTGGGAGGAGTAGGCATTGACTGCACAGGACATGTGGGGAGGGGTAGGCATTGACTGAACAGGACATGTGGGGAGGGGTAGGCATTGACTGAACAGGACATGTGGGGAGGGGTAGGCACTGACTACACAGGACATGTGGGGAGGAGTAGGCATTGACTGCACAGGACATGTGGGGAGGGGTAGGCATTGACTGTACAGGACATGTGGGGAGGGGTAGGCATTGATTGCACAGGACATGTGGGGAGGGGTAGGCATTGACTGCACAGGACATGTGAGGACGGGTAGGCATTGATTGCACAGGACATGTGGGAGGGGTAGCACTGACTGCACGGGACATGTGGGGAGGGGTAGGCATTGATTGTACAGGACATGTGAGGAGGGGTCGCATTGACTGCACAGGACATGTGGGAGGGTTAGGCATTGACTGCACAGGACATGTGAGGAGGGGTAGGCATTGATTGCACAGGACATGTGGTAGGGGTAGGCACTGACTGCACGGGACATGTGGGGAGGGGTAGGCATTGACTGCACAGGACATGTGAGGAGGGGTAGGCATTGATTCCACAGGACATGTGGGAGGGGTAGGCATTGATTGCACAGGACATGTGGGAGGGGTAGGCATTGACTGCACGGGACATGTGAGGAGGGGTAGGCATTGACTGCACAGGACATGTGGGAGGGGTAGGCATTGACTGCACAGGACATGTGGGGAGAGGTAGGCATTGACTGAACAGGACATGTGGGAGGGGTAGGCACTGACTACACAGGACATGTGAGGAGGGGTAGGCATTGACTGCACAGGACATGTGGGAGGGTAGGCATTGACTACACAGGACATGTGGGAGGGGTAGGCATTGACAGCACAGGAGATGTGGGGAGGGGTAGGCATTGACTGAACAGGACATGTGGGGAGGCGTAGGCATTGACTGAACAGGACATGTGGGGAGGCGTAGGCATTGATTGCACAGGACATGTGGGAGGGGTAGGCATTGGCTGTACAGGACATGTGGGAGGGGTAGGCATTGATTTCACAGGACATGTGGGAGGGGTAGGCATTGGCTGCACAGGACATGTGGAAGGGGTAGGCATTGACTGCACAGGACATGTGGAAGGGGTAGGCATTGACTGCACAGGACATGTGGGAGGGGTAGGCATTGACTGCACAGGACATGTGGGGAGGGGTAGGCATTGACTGCACAGGACATGTGGGGAGGAGTAGGCATTGGCTGCACAGGACATGTGGGGAGGGGTAGGCATTGATTGCACAGGACATGTGGGAGGGGTAGGCATTGGCTGCACAGGACATGTGGAAGGGGTAGGCATTGATTGTACAGGACATGTGGGGAGGGGTAGGCATTGACTACACAGGACATGTGGGGAGGGGAAGGCATTCATTGCACACGACATGTGGAGAAGTAGGCATTGATTGCACAGGACATGTGGGGAGGGGTAGGCATTGATTGCACAGGACATGTGGGAGGAGTAGGCACTGACTACACAGGACATGTGGGAGGGGTAGGCAATGACTGCACAGGACATGTGGGAGAGGTAGGCATTGACTACACAGGACATGTGGGAGAGGTAGGCATTGACTACACAGGACATGTGGGGAGGGGTAGGCATTGACTGCACAGGACATGTGGGATGGGGTAGGCATTGACAGCACAGGACATGTGGGAGGAGTAGGCATTGACTGCACAGGACATGTGGGGAGGGGTAGGCATTGACTGAACAGGACATGTGGGGAGGGGTAGGCATTGACTGAACAGGACATGTGGGGAGGGGTAGGCACTGACTACACAGGACATGTGCGGAGGAGTAGGCATTGACTGCACAGGACATGTGAGGAGGGGTAGGCATTGACTGAACAGGACATGTGGGAGGGGTAGGCATTGACTGCACAGGACATGTGAGGAGGGGTAGGCATTGACTGAACAGGACATGTGGGGAGGAGTAGGCATTGACTGAACAGGACATGTGGGGAGGAGTAGGCATTGACTGAACAGGACATGTGGGAGGGGTAGGCATTGACTGAACAGGACATGTGGGAGGGGTAGGCATTGACTGCACAGGACATGTGAGGAGGGGTAGGCATTGACTGCACAGGACATGTGGGGAGAGGTAGGCATTGACAGCACAGGACATGTGGGGAGGAGTAGGCATTGACTGAACAGGACATGTGGGGAGGAGTAGGCATTGACTGAACAGGACATGTGGGGAGGGGAAGGCATTGACTGAAAGGACATGTGGGAGGGGTAGGCATTGACTGAACAGGACATGTGAGGAGGGGTAGGCATTGACTGAACAGGACATGTGGGGAGGGGTAGGCATTGACTGAACAGGACATGTGGGGAGAAGTAGGCATTGACTGAACAGGACATGTGGGGAGAGGTAGGCATTGGCTGCACAGGACATGTGGAAGGTGTAGGCATTGACTGAACACGACATGTGGGGATGGGTAGGCATTGACAGCACAGGACATGTGAGGAGGGGTAGGCATTGACTGAACAGGACATGTGGGGAGGAGTAGGCATTGACTGAACAGGACATGTGGGGAGAAGTAGGCATTGACTGAACAGGACATGTGGGGAGAGGTAGGCATTGGCTGCACAGGACATGTGGAAGGGGTAGGCATTGACTGAACACGACATGTGGGGAGAGGTAGGCATTGACTGCACAGGACATCTGGGGAGGGGTAGGGATTGACTGCACGGGACATGTGGGGAGGGGTAGGCATTGACTGCACAGGACATGTGGGGAGGGGTAGGCATTGATTGTACAGGACATGTGGGGAGGGGTAGGCATTGACTGAACACGACATGTGCGGAGGGGTAGGCATTGATTGTACAGGACATGTGGGGAGGGTAGGCATTGATTGTACTGGACATCTGGGGAGGGGTAGGCATTGACTGAACAGGACATGTGGGAGGGGTAGGCATTGATTCTGCAGGACATGTGGGGAGGGGTAGGCATTGACTGCACAGGACATGTGGAAGGGGTAGGCATTGACTGAACAATGCATGCAGGAGAGGTAGGCATTGACTGCACAGGACATGTGGGGAGGGGTAGGCATTGATTCTGCAGGACATGTGGGGAGGGGTAGGCATTGACTGCACAGGACATGTGGAAGGGGTAGGCATTGACTGAACAATGCATGCAGGAGAGGTAGGCATTGACTGCACAGGACATGTGGAAGGGGTAGGCATTGACTGAACAATGCATGCAGGAGAGGTAGGCATTGACTGCACAGGACATGTGGTGAGGTAGGCATTGATTGTACAGGACATGTGGGGAGGATAGGCATTGACTGCACAGGACATGTCGGGAGAGGTAGGCATTGACTGCACAGGACATGTGGGGAGGGGTAGGCATTGATTGCACAGGACATGTGGAGAGGGGTAGGCATTGATTGCACAGGACATGTCGGGAGAGGTAGGCATTGACTGCACAGGACATGTGGGGAGGGGTAGGCATTGATTGCACAGGACATGTGGAGAGGGGTAGGCATTGATTGCACAGGACATGTGGGATGGGTAGGCATTGACTACACAGGACATGTGAGGACGGGTAGGCATTGACTGCACAGGACATGTGGTGAGGTAGGCATTGACTGCACAGGACATGTGGGGAGGGGTAGGCATTGACTGCACAGGACATGTGGGAGGGGTAGGGATTGACTGCACAGGACATGTGGGGAGGGTAGGCATTGATTGCACAGGACATGTGGTAGGGGTAGGCACTGACTGCACGGGACATGTGGGGAGGGGTAGGCATTGACTGCACAGGACATGTGAGGAGGGGTAGGCATTGATTCCACAGGACATGTGGGAGGGGTAGGCATTGATTGCACAGGACATGTGGGAGGGGTAGGCATTGACTGCACGGGACATGTGAGGAGGGGTAGGCATTGACTGCACAGGACATGTGGGAGGGGTAGGCATTGACTGCACAGGACATGTGGGGAGAGGTAGGCATTGACTGAACAGGACATGTGGGAGGGGTAGGCATTGATTGCACAGGATATGTGGGAGGGGTAGGCACTGACTACACAGGACATGTGAGGAGGGGTAGGCATTGACTGCACAGGACATGTGGGAGGGTAGGCATTGACTACACAGGACATGTGGGAGGGGTAGGCATTGACAGCACAGGAGATGTGGGGAAGGGTAGTCATTGACTGCAGAGGACATGTGGGGAGGCGTAGGCATTGACTGAACAGGACATGTGGGGAGGCGTAGGCATTGATTGCACAGGACATGTGGGAGGGGTAGGCATTGGCTGTACAGGACATGTGGGAGGGGTAGGCATTGATTTCACAGGACATGTGGGAGGGGTAGGCATTGGCTGCACAGGACATGTGGAAGGGGTAGGCATTGACTGCACAGGACATGTGGAAGGGGTAGGCATTGACTGCACAGGACATGTGGGAGGGGTAGGCATTGACTGCACAGGACATGTGGGGAGGGGTAGGCATTGACTGCACAGGACATGTGGGGAGGAGTAGGCATTGGCTGCACAGGACATGTGGGGAGGGGTAGGCATTGATTGCACAGGACATGTGGGAGGGGTAGGCATTGGCTGCACAGGACATGTGGAAGGGGTAGGCATTGATTGTACAGGACATGTGGGGAGGGGTAGGCATTGACTACACAGGACATGTGGGGAGGGGAAGGCATTCATTGCACACGACATGTGGAGAAGTAGGCATTGATTGCACAGGACATGTGGGGAGGGGTAGGCATTGATTGCACAGGACATGTGGGAGGAGTAGGCACTGACTACACAGGACATGTGGGAGGGGTAGGCACTGACTACACAGGACATGTGAGGAGGGGTAGGCATTGACTGCACAGGACATGTGGGAGGGGTAAGCATTGACTACACAGGACATGTGGGAGAGGTAGGCATTGACTACACAGGACATGTGGGGAGGGGTAGGCATTGACTGCACAGGACATGTGGGAGAGGTAGGCATTGACTACACAGGACATGTGGGAGAGGTAGGCATTGACTACACAGGACATGTGGGGAGGGGTAGGCATTGACTACACAGGACATGTGGGGAGGGGTAGGCATTGACTGCACAGGACATGTGGGATGGGGTAGGCATTGACAGCACAGGACATGTGGGAGGAGTAGGCATTGACTGCACAGGACATGTGGGGAGGGGTAGGCATTGACTGAACAGGACATGTGGGAGGGGTAGGCACTGACTACACAGGACATGTGGGAGGGGTAGGCACTGACTACACAGGACATGTGGGGAGGAGTAGGCATTGACTGCACAGGACATGTGGGGAGGGGTAGGCATTGACTGTACAGGACATGTGGGGAGGGGTAGGCATTGATTGCACAGGACATGTGGGGAGGGGTAGGCATTGACTGCACAGGACATGTGAGGACGGGTAGGCATTGATTGCACAGGACATGTGGGAGGGGTAGCACTGACTGCACGGGACATGTGGGGAGGGGTAGGCATTGATTGTACAGGACATGTGAGGAGGGGTCGCATTGACTGCACAGGACATGTGGGAGGGTTAGGCATTGACTGCACAGGACATGTGAGGAGGGGTAGGCATTGATTGCACAGGACATGTGGTAGGGGTAGGCACTGACTGCACGGGACATGTGGGGAGGGGTAGGCATTGACTGCACAGGACATGTGAGGAGGGGTAGGCATTGATTCCACAGGACATGTGGGAGGGGTAGGCATTGATTGCACAGGACATGTGGGAGGGGTAGGCATTGACTGCACGGGACATGTGAGGAGGGGTAGGCATTGACTGCACAGGACATGTGGGAGGGGTAGGCATTGACTGCACAGGACATGTGGGGAGAGGTAGGCATTGACTGAACAGGACATGTGGGAGGGGTAGGCACTGACTACACAGGACATGTGAGGAGGGGTAGGCATTGACTGCACAGGACATGTGGGAGGGTAGGCATTGACTACACAGGACATGTGGGAGGGGTAGGCATTGACAGCACAGGAGATGTGGGGAGGGGTAGGCATTGACTGAACAGGACATGTGGGGAGGCGTAGGCATTGACTGAACAGGACATGTGGGGAGGCGTAGGCATTGATTGCACAGGACATGTGGGAGGGGTAGGCATTGGCTGTACAGGACATGTGGGAGGGGTAGGCATTGATTTCACAGGACATGTGGGAGGGGTAGGCATTGGCTGCACAGGACATGTGGAAGGGGTAGGCATTGACAGCACAGGACATGTGGAAGGGGTAGGCATTGACTGCACAGGACATGTGGGAGGGGTAGGCATTGACTGCACAGGACATGTGGGGAGGGGTAGGCATTGACTGCACAGGACATGTGGGGAGGAGTAGGCATTGGCTGCACAGGACATGTGGGGAGGGGTAGGCATTGATTGCACAGGACATGTGGGAGGGGTAGGCATTGGCTGCACAGGACATGTGGAAGGGGTAGGCATTGATTGTACAGGACATGTGGGGAGGGGTAGGCATTGACTACACAGGACATGTGGGGAGGGGAAGGCATTCATTGCACACGACATGTGGAGAAGTAGGCATTGATTGCACAGGACATGTGGGGAGGGGTAGGCATTGATTGCACAGGACATGTGGGAGGAGTAGGCACTGACTACACAGGACATGTGGGAGGGGTAGGCAATGACTGCACAGGACATGTGGGAGAGGTAGGCATTGACTACACAGGACATGTGGGAGAGGTAGGCATTGACTACACAGGACATGTGGGGAGGGGTAGGCATTGACTGCACAGGACATGTGGGATGGGGTAGGCATTGACAGCACAGGACATGTGGGAGGAGTAGGCATTGACTGCACAGGACATGTGGGGAGGGGTAGGCATTGACTGAACAGGACATGTGGGGAGGGGTAGGCATTGACTGAACAGGACATGTGGGGAGGGGTAGGCACTGACTACACAGGACATGTGCGGAGGAGTAGGCATTGACTGCACAGGACATGTGAGGAGGGGTAGGCATTGACTACACAGGACATGTGGGGAGGGGTAGGCATTGACTACACAGGACATGTGGGAGGGGTAGGCATTGACTGCACAGGACATGTGGGATGGGGTAGGCATTGACAGCACAGGACATGTGGGAGGAGTAGGCATTGACTGCACAGGACATGTGGGGAGGGGTAGGCATTGACTGAACAGGACATGTGGGGAGGGGTAGGCATTGACTGAACAGGACATGTGGGGAGGGGTAGGCACTGACTACACAGGACATGTGCGGAGGAGTAGGCATTGACTGCACAGGACATGTGAGGAGGGGTAGGCATTGACTGCACAGGACATGTGGGGAGAGGTAGGCATTGACAGCACAGGACATGTGGGGAGGAGTAGGCATTGACTGAACAGGACATGTGGGGAGGAGTAGGCATTGACTGAACAGGACATGTGGGGAGGGGAAGGCATTGACTGAAAGGACATGTGGGAGGGGTAGGCATTGACTGAACAGGACATGTGAGGAGGGGTAGGCATTGACTGAACAGGACATGTGGGGAGGGGTAGGCATTGACAGCACAGGACATGTGGGGAGGGGTAGGCATTGACTACACAGGACATGTGAGGAGGGGTAGGCATTGACTGAACAGGACATGTGGGGAGGAGTAGGCATTGACTGAACAGGACATGTGGGGAGAAGTAGGCATTGACTGAACAGGACATGTGGGGAGGGGAAGGCATTGACTGTACAGGACATGTGGGGAGAGGTAGGCATTGGCTGCACAGGACATGTGGAAGGGGTAGGCATTGACTGAACACGACATGTGGGGAGAGGTAGGCATTGACTGCACAGGACATCTGGGGAGGGGTAGGGATTGACTGCACGGGACATGTGGGGAGGGGTAGGCATTGACTGCACAGGACATGTGGGGAGGGGTAGGCATTGATTGTACAGGACATGTGGGGAGGGGTAGGCATTGACTGAACACGACATGTGCGGAGGGGTAGGCATTGATTGTACAGGACATGTGGGGAGGGTAGGCATTGATTGTACTGGACATCTGGGGAGGGGTAGGCATTGACTGAACAGGACATGTGGGAGGGGTAGGCATTGACTGCACAGGACATGTGGGGAGGGGTAGGCATTGATTCTGCAGGACATGTGGGGAGGGGTAGGCATTGACTGCACAGGACATGTGGAAGGGGTAGGCATTGACTGAACAATGCATGCAGGAGAGGTAGGCATTGACTGCACAGGACATGTGGAAGGGGTAGGCATTGACTGAACAATGCATGCAGGAGAGGTAGGCATTGACTGCACAGGACATGTGGTGAGGTAGGCATTGATTGCACAGGACATGTGAGGAGGGGTAGGCATTGACTGCACAGGACATGTGAGGAGGGGTAGGCATTGACTGCACAGGACATGTGGGGAGGGGTAGGCATTGATTGCACAGGACATGTGGAGAGGGGTAGGCATTGATTGCACAGGACATGTCGGGAGAGGTAGGCATTGACTGCACAGGACATGTGGGGAGGGGTAGGCATTGATTGCACAGGACATGTGGAGAGGGGTAGGCATTGATTGCACAGGACATGTGGGATGGGTAGGCATTGACTACACAGGACATGTGAGGACGGGTAGGCATTGATTGCACAGGACATGTGGAGAGAAAGGCATTGACTGCACAGGACATGTGGTGAGGTAGGCATTGACTGCACAGGACATGTGGGGAGGGGTAGGGATTGACTGCACAGGACATGTGGGGAGGGTAGGCATTGATTGCACAGGACATGTGGTAGGGGTAGGCACTGACTGCACGGGACATGTGGGGAGGGGTAGGCATTGACTGCACAGGACATGTGGGAGGGGTAGGCATTGACTGCACAGGACATGTGGGGAGAGGTAGGCATTGACTGAACAGGACATGTGGGAGGGGTAGGCATTGATTGCACAGGATATGTGGGAGGGGTAGGCACTGACTACACAGGACATGTGAGGAGGGGTAGGCATTGACTGCACAGGACATGTGGGAGGGTAGGCATTGACTACACAGGACATGTGGGAGGGGTAGGCATTGACAGCACAGGAGATGTGGGGAAGGGTAGTCATTGACTGCAGAGGACATGTGGGGAGGCGTAGGCATTGACTGAACAGGACATGTGGGGAGGCGTAGGCATTGATTGCACAGGACATGTGGGAGGGGTAGGCATTGGCTGTACAGGACATGTGGGAGGGGTAGGCATTGATTTCACAGGACATGTGGGAGGGGTAGGCATTGGCTGCACAGGACATGTGGAAGGGGTAGGCATTGACTGCACAGGACATGTGGAAGGGGTAGGCATTGACTGCACAGGACATGTGGGAGGGGTAGGCATTGACTGCACAGGACATGTGGGGAGGGGTAGGCATTGACTGCACAGGACATGTGGGGAGGAGTAGGCATTGGCTGCACAGGACATGTGGGGAGGGGTAGGCATTGATTGCACAGGACATGTGGGAGGGGGTAGGCATTGGCTGCACAGGACATGTGGAAGGGGTAGGCATTGATTGTACAGGACATGTGGGGAGGGGTAGGCATTGACTACACAGGACATGTGGGGAGGGGAAGGCATTCATTGCACACGACATGTGGAGAAGTAGGCATTGATTGCACAGGACATGTGGGGAGGGGTAGGCATTGATTGCACAGGACATGTGGGAGGAGTAGGCACTGACTACACAGGACATGTGGGAGGGGTAGGCACTGACTACACAGGACATGTGAGGAGGGGTAGGCATTGACTGCACAGGACATGTGGGAGGGGTAAGCATTGACTACACAGGACATGTGGGAGAGGTAGGCATTGACTACACAGGACATGTGGGGAGGGGTAGGCATTGACTGCACAGGACATGTGGGAGAGGTAGGCATTGACTACACAGGACATGTGGGAGAGGTAGGCATTGACTACACAGGACATGTGGGGAGGGGTAGGCATTGACTACACAGGACATGTGGGGAGGGGTAGGCATTGACTGCACAGGACATGTGGGATGGGGTAGGCATTGACTGCACAGGACATGTGGGGAGGGGTAGGCATTGACTGAACAGGACATGTGGGGAGGGGTAGGCATTGACAGCACAGGACATGTGGGAGGAGTAGGCATTGACTGCACAGGACATGTGGGGAGGGGTAGGCATTGACTGAACAGGACATGTGGGGAGGGGTAGGCATTGACTGAACAGGACATGTGGGGAGGGGTAGGCACTGACTACACAGGACATGTGGGGAGGAGTAGGCATTGACTGCACAGGACATGTGGGGAGGGGTAGGCATTGACTGTACAGGACATGTGGGGAGGGGTAGGCATTGATTGCACAGGACATGTGGGGAGGGGTAGGCATTGACTGCACAGGACATGTGAGGACGGGTAGGCATTGATTGCACAGGACATTTGGGAGGGGTAGCACTGACTGCACGGGACATGTGGGGAGGGGTAGGCATTGATTGTACAGGACATGTGAGGAGGGGTCGCATTGACTGCACAGGACATGTGGGAGGGTTAGGCATTGACTGCACAGGACATGTGAGGAGGGGTAGGCATTGATTGCACAGGACATGTGGTAGGGCTAGGCACTGACTGCACGGGACATGTGGGGAGGGGTAGGCATTGACTGCACAGGACATGTGAGGAGGGGTAGGCATTGATTCCACAGGACATGTGGGAGGGGTAGGCATTGATTGCACAGGACATGTGGGAGGGGTAGGCATTGACTGCACGGGACATGTGAGGAGGGGTAGGCATTGACTGCACAGGACATGTGGGAGGGGTAGGCATTGACTGCACAGGACATGTGGGGAGAGGTAGGCATTGACTGAACAGGACATGTGGGAGGGGTAGGCATTGATTGCACAGGATATGTGGGAGGGGTAGGCACTGACTACACAGGACATGTGAGGAGGGGTAGGCATTGACTGCACAGGACATGTGGGAGGGTAGGCATTGACTACACAGGACATGTGGGAGGGGTAGGCATTGACAGCACAGGAGATGTGGGGAGGGGTAGGCATTGACTGAACAGGACATGTGGGGAGGCGTAGGCATTGACTGAACAGGACATGTGGGGAGGCGTAGGCATTGATTGCACAGGACATGTGGGAGGGGTAGGCATTGGCTGTACAGGACATGTGGGAGGGGTAGGCATTGATTTCACAGGACATGTGGGAGGGGTAGGCATTGGCTGCACAGGACATGTGGAAGGGGTAGGCATTGACTGCACAGGACATGTGGAAGGGGTAGGCATTGACTGCACAGGACATGTGGGAGGGGTAGGCATTGACTGCACAGGACATGTGGGGAGGGGTAGGCATTGACTGCACAGGACATGTGGGGAGGAGTAGGCATTGGCTGCACAGGACATGCGGGGAGGGGTAGGCATTGATTGCACAGGACATGTGGGAGGGGTAGGCATTGGCTGCACAGGACATGTGGAAGGGGTAGGCATTGATTGTACAGGACATGTGGGGAGGGGTAGGCATTGACTACACAGGACATGTGGGGAGGGGAAGGCATTCATTGCACACGACATGTGGAGAAGTAGGCATTGATTGCACAGGACATGTGGGGAGGGGTAGGCATTGATTGCACAGGACATGTGGGAGGAGTAGGCACTGACTACACAGGACATGTGGGAGGGGTAGGCAATGACTGCACAGGACATGTGGGGAGGGGTAGGCACTGACTACACAGGACATGTGAGGAGGGGTAGGCATTGACTGCACAGGACATGTGGGAGGGGTAAGCATTGACTACACAGGACATGTGGGAGAGGTAGGCATTGACTACACAGGACATGTGGGGAGGGGTAGGCATTGACTGCACAGGACATGTGGGAGAGGTAGGCATTGACTACACAGGACATGTGGGGAGGGGTAGGCATTGACTACACAGGACATGTGGGGAGGGGTAGGCATTGACTGCACAGGACATGTGGGGAGGGGTAGGCATTGACTGCACAGGACATGTGGGAGAGGTAGGCATTGACTACACAGGACATGTGGGGAGGGGTAGGCATTGACTACACAGGACATGTGGGGAGGGGTAGGCATTGACTGCACAGGACATGTGGGATGGGGTAGGCATTGACTGCACAGGACATGTGGGGAGGGGTAGGCATTGACTGAACAGGACATGTGGAGAGGGGTAGGCATTGACTGAACAGGACATGTGGGGAGGGGTAGGCACTGACTACACAGGACATGTGGGGAGGAGTAGGCATTGACTGCACAGGACATGTGGGGAGAGGTAGGCATTGACAGCACAGGACATGTGGGGAGGAGTAGGCATTGACTGAACAGGACATGTGGGGAGGGGAAGGCATTGACTGAACAGGACATGTGGGAGGGGTAGGCATTGACTGAACAGGACATGTGAGGAGGGGTAGGCATTGACTGAACAGGACATGTGGGGAGGGGTAGGCATTGACAGCACAGGACATGTGAGGAGGGGTAGGCATTGACTGAACAGGACATGTGGGGAGGAGTAGGCATTGACTGAACAGGACATGTGGGGAGGGGAAGGCATTGACTGTACAGGACATTTGGGGAGAGGTAGGCATTGGCTGCACAGGACATGTGGAAGGGGTAGTCATTGACTGAACACGACATGTGGGGAGAGGTAGGCATTGACTGCACAGGACATCTGGGGAGGGGTAGGGATTGACTGCACGGGACATGTGGGGAGGGGTAGGCATTGACTGCACAGGACATGTGGGGAGGGGTAGGCATTGATTGTACAGGACATGTGGGGAGGGGTAGGCATTGACTGAACACGACATGTGCGGAGGGGTAGGCATTGATTGTACAGGACATGTGGGGAGTGGTAGGCATTGATTCTGCAGGACATGTGGGGAGGGGTAGGCATTGACTGCACAGGACATGTGGAAGGGGTAGGCATTGACTGAACAATGCATGCAGGAGAGGTAGGCATTGACTGCACAGGACATGTGGAAGGGGTAGGCATTGACTGAACAATGCATGCAGGAGAGGTAGGCATTGACTGCACAGGACATGTGGTGAGGTAGGCATTGATTGTACAGGACATGTGGGGAGGATAGGCATTGACTGCACAGGACATGTGGAAGGGGTAGGCATTGACTGCACAAGACATGTCGGGAGAGGTAGGCATTGACTGCACAGGACATGTGGGGAGGGGTAGGCATTGATTGCACAGGACATGTGGAGAGGGGTAGGCATTGATTGCACAGGACATGTGGGATGGGTAGGCATTGACTACACAGGACATGTGAGGACGGGTAGGCATTGATTGCACAGGACTTGTGGAGAGAAAGGCATTGACTGCACAGGACATGTGGTGAGGTAGGCATTGACTGCACAGGACAGGTGGGGAGGGGTAGGCATTGACTGCACAGGACATGTGGGAGGGGTAGGGATTGACTGCACAGGACATGTGGGGAGGGTAGGCATTGATTGCACAGGACATGTGGTAGGGGTAGGCACTGACTGCACGGGACATGTGGGGAGGGGTAGGCATTGACTGCACAGGACATGTGAGGAGGGGTAGGCATTGATTCCACAGGACATGTGGGAGGGGTAGGCATTGATTGCACAGGACATGTGGGAGGGGTAGGCATTGACTGCACGGGACATGTGAGGAGGGGTAGGCATTGACTGCACAGGACATGTGGGAGGGGTAGGCATTGACTGCACAGGACATGTGGGGAGAGGTAGGCATTGACTGAACAGGACATGTGGGAGGGGTAGGCATTGATTGCACAGGATATGTGGGAGGGGTAGGCACTGACTACACAGGACATGTGAGGAGGGGTAGGCATTGACTGCACAGGACATGTGGGAGGGGTAGGCATTGATTGCACAGGATATGTGGGAGGGGTAGGCATTGATTGCACAGGATATGTGGGAGGGGTAGGCACTGACTACACAGGACATGTGAGGAGAGGTAGGCATTGACTGAACAGGACATGTGGGGAGGCGTAGGCATTGACTGAACAGGACATGTGGGGAGGCGTAGGCATTGATTGCACAGGACATGTGGGAGGGGTAGGCATTGGCTGTACAGGACATGTGGGAGGGGTAGGCATTGATTTCACAGGACATGTGGGAGGGGTAGGCATTGGCTGCACAGGACATGTGGAAGGGGTAGGCATTGACTGCACAGGACATGTGGAAGGGGTAGGCATTGACTGCACAGGACATGTGGGAGGGGTAGGCATTGACTGCACAGGACATGTGGGGAGGGGTAGGCATTGACTGCACAGGACATGTGGGGAGGAGTAGGCATTGGCTGCACAGGACATGTGGGGAGGGGTAGGCATTGACTACACAGGACATGTGCGGAGGAGTAGGCATTGATTGCACAGGACATGTGGGAGGGGTAGGCATTGGCTGCACAGGACATGTGGAAGGGGTAGGCATTGATTGTACAGGACATGTGGGGAGGGGTAGGCATTGACTACACAGGACATGTGGGGAGGGGAAGGCATTCATTGCACACGACATGTGGAGAAGTAGGCATTGATTGCACAGGACATGTGGGGAGGGGTAGGCATTGATTGCACAGGACATGTGGGAGGAGTAGGCACTGACTACACAGGACATGTGGGAGGGGTAGGCAATGACTGCACAGGACATGTGGGGAGGGGTAGGCACTGACTACACAGGACATGTGAGGAGGGGTAGGCATTGGCTGCACAGGACATGTGGGAGGGGTAAGCATTGACTACACAGGACATGTGGGAGAGGTAGGCATTGACTACACAGGACATGTGGGGAGGGGTAGGCATTGACTGCACAGGACATGTGGGAGAGGTAGGCATTGACTACACAGGACATGTGGGGAGGGGTAGGCATTGACTACACAGGACATGTGGGGAGGGGTAGGCATTGACTGCACAGGACATGTGGGATGGGGTAGGCATTGACAGCACAGGACATGTGGGAGGAGTAGGCATTGACTGCACAGGACATGTGGGGAGGGGTAGGCATTGACTGAACAGGACATGTGGAGAGGGGTAGGCATTGACTGAACAGGACATGTGGGGAGGGGTAGGCACTGACTACACAGGACATGTGGGGAGGGGTAGGCATTGACTGCACAGGACATGTGGAAGGGGTAGGCATTGACTGCACAGGACATGTGGGGAGAGGTAGGCATTGACAGCACAGGACATGTGGGGAGGAGTAGGCATTGACTGAACAGGACATGTGGGGAGGAGTAGGCATTGACTGAACAGGACATGTGGAGAGGGGTAGGCATTGACTGAACAGGACATGTGGGGAGGGGTAGGCACTGACTACACAGGACATGTGGGGAGGGGTAGGCATTGACTGCACAGGACATGTGGAAGGGGTAGGCATTGACTGCACAGGACATGTGGGGAGAGGTAGGCATTGACAGCACAGGACATGTGGGGAGGAGTAGGCATTGACTGAACAGGACATGTGGGGAGGAGTAGGCATTGACTGAACAGGACATGTGGGGAGGGGAAGGCATTGACTGAACAGGACATGTGGGAGGGGTAGGCATTGACTGAACAGGACATGTGAGGAGGGGTAGGCATTGACTGAACAGGACATGTGGGGAGGGGTAGGCATTGACAGCACAGGACATGTGAGGAGGGGTAGGCATTGACTGAACAGGACATGTGGGGAGGAGTAGGCATTGACTGAACAGGACATGTGGGGAGGAGTAGGCATTGACTGAACAGGACATGTGGGGAGGGGAAGGCATTGACTGTACAGGACATTTGGGGAGAGGTAGGCATTGGCTGCACAGGACATGTGGAAGGGGTAGTCATTGACTGAACACGACATGTGGGGAGAGGTAGGCATTGACTGCACAGGACATCTGGGGAGGGGTAGGGATTGACTGCACGGGACATGTGGGGAGGGGTAGGCATTGACTGCACAGGACATGTGGGGAGGGGTAGGCATTGATTGTACAGGACATGTGGGGAGGGGTAGGCATTGACTGAACACGACATGTGCGGAGGGGTAGGCATTGATTGTACAGGACATGTGGGGAGGGGTAGGCATTGATTCTGCAGGACATGTGGGGAGGGGTAGGCATTGACTGCACAGGACATGTGGAAGGGGTAGGCATTGACTGAACAATGCATGCAGGAGAGGTAGGCATTGACTGCACAGGACATGTGGAAGGGGTAGGCATTGACTGAACAATGCATGCAGGAGAGGTAGGCATTGACTGCACAGGACATGTGGTGAGGTAGGCATTGATTGTACAGGACATGTGGGGAGGATAGGCATTGACTGCACAGGACATGTGGAAGGGGTAGGCATTGACTGCACAAGACATGTCGGGAGAGGTAGGCATTGACTGCACAGGACATGTGGGGAGGGGTAGGCATTGATTGCACAGGACATGTGGAGAGGGGTAGGCATTGATTGCACAGGACATGTGGGATGGGTAGGCATTGACTACACAGGACATGTGAGGACGGGTAGGCATTGATTGCACAGGACATGTGGAGAGAAAGGCATTGACTGCACAGGACATGTGGTGAGGTAGGCATTGACTGCACAGGACATGTGGGGAGGGGTAGGCATTGACTGCACAGGACATGTGGGAGGGGTAGGGATTGACTGCACAGGACATGTGGGGAGGGTAGGCATTGATTGCACAGGACATGTGGGGAGGGGTAGGCATTGATTGCACAGGACATGTGGGAGGGGTAGGGATTGACTGCACAGGACATGTGGGGAGGGTAGGCATTGATTGCACAGGACATGTGGGGAGGGGTAGGCATTGACTGCACAGGACATGTGGGAGGGGTAGGGATTGACTGCACAGGACATGTGGGGAGGGTAGGCATTGATTGCACAGGACATGTGAGGAGGGGTAGGCACTGACTGCACGGGACATGTGGGGAGGGGTAGGCATTGACTGCACAGGACATGTGAGGAGGGGTAGGCATTGATTCCACAGGACATGTGGGAGGGGTAGGCATTGATTGCACAGGACATGTGGGAGGGGTAGGCATTGACTGCACGGGACATGTGAGGAGGGGTAGGCATTGACTGCACAGGACATGTGGGAGGGGTAGGCATTGACTGCACAGGACATGTGGGGAGAGGTAGGCATTGACTGAACAGGACATGTGGGAGGGGTAGGCATTGATTGCACAGGATATGTGGGAGGGGTAGGCACTGACTACACAGGACATGTGAGGAGGGGTAGGCATTGACTGCACAGGACATGTGAGGAGGGGTAGGCATTGACTGCACAGGACATGTGGGGAGGGGTAGGCATTGACTACACAGGACATGTGGGAGGGGTAGGCATTGACAGCACAGGAGATGTGGGGAAGGGTAGTCATTGACTGCAGAGGACATGTGGGGAGGGGTAGGCATTGACTGAACAGGACATGTGGGGAGGCGTAGGCATTGACTGAACAGGACATGTGGGGAGGCGTAGGCATTGATTGCACAGGACATGTGGCAGGGGTAGGCATTGACTGAACAGGACATGTGGGGAGGGGTAGGCATTGACAGCACAGGACATGTGAGGAGGGGTAGGCATTGACTGAACAGGACATGTGGGGAGGAGTAGGCATTGACTGAACAGGACATGTGGGGAGGAGTAGGCATTGACTGAACAGGACATGTGGGGAGGGGAAGGCATTGACTGTACAGGACATTTGGGGAGAGGTAGGCATTGGCTGCACAGGACATGTGGAAGGGGTAGTCATTGACTGAACACGACATGTGGGGAGAGGTAGGCATTGACTGCACAGGACATCTGGGGAGGGGTAGGGATTGACTGCACGGGACATGTGGGGAGGGGTAGGCATTGACTGCACAGGACATGTGGGGAGGGGTAGGCATTGATTGTACAGGACATGTGGGGAGGGGTAGGCATTGACTGAACACGACATGTGCGGAGGGGTAGGCATTGATTGTACAGGACATGTGGGGAGGGGTAGGCATTGATTCTGCAGGACATGTGGGGAGGGGTAGGCATTGACTGCACAGGACATGTGGAAGGGGTAGGCATTGACTGAACAATGCATGCAGGAGAGGTAGGCATTGACTGCACAGGACATGTGGAAGGGGTAGGCATTGACTGAACAATGCATGCAGGAGAGGTAGGCATTGACTGCACAGGACATGTGGTGAGGTAGGCATTGATTGTACAGGACATGTGGGGAGGATAGGCATTGACTGCACAGGACATGTGGAAGGGGTAGGCATTGACTGAACAATGCATGCAGGAGAGGTAGGCATTGACTGCACAGGACATGTGGAAGGGGTAGGCATTGACTGAACAATGCATGCAGGAGAGGTAGGCATTGACTGCACAGGACATGTGGTGAGGTAGGCATTGATTGTACAGGACATGTGGGGAGGATAGGCATTGACTGCACAGGACATGTGGAAGGGGTAGGCATTGACTGAACAATGCATGCAGGAGAGGTAGGCATTGACTGCACAGGACATGTGGAAGGGGTAGGCATTGACTGAACAATGCATGCAGGAGAGGTAGGCATTGACTGCACAGGACATGTGGTGAGGTAGGCATTGATTGTACAGGACATGTGGGGAGGATAGGCATTGACTGCACAGGACATGTGGAAGGGGTAGGCATTGACTGCACAAGACATGTCGGGAGAGGTAGGCATTGACTGCACAGGACATGTGGGGAGGGGTAGGCATTGATTGCACAGGACATGTGGAGAGGGGTAGGCATTGATTGCACAGGACATGTGGGATGGGTAGGCATTGACTACACAGGACATGTGAGGACGGGTAGGCATTGATTGCACAGGACATGTGGAGAGAAAGGCATTGACTGCACAGGACATGTGGTGAGGTAGGCATTGACTGCACAGGACATGTGGGGAGGGGTAGGCATTGACTGCACAGGACATGTGGGAGGGGTAGGGATTGACTGCACAGGACATGTGGGGAGGGTAGGCATTGATTGCACAGGACATGTGGGGAGGGGTAGGCATTGATTGCACAGGACATGTGGGAGGGGTAGGGATTGACTGCACAGGACATGTGGGGAGGGTAGGCATTGATTGCACAGGACATGTGGGGAGGGGTAGGCATTGACTGCACAGGACATGTGGGAGGGGTAGGGATTGACTGCACAGGACATGTGGGGAGGGTAGGCATTGATTGCACAGGACATGTGAGGAGGGGTAGGCACTGACTGCACGGGACATGTGGGGAGGGGTAGGCATTGACTGCACAGGACATGTGAGGAGGGGTAGGCATTGATTCCACAGGACATGTGGGAGGGGTAGGCATTGATTGCACAGGACATGTGGGAGGGGTAGGCATTGACTGCACGGGACATGTGAGGAGGGGTAGGCATTGACTGCACAGGACATGTGGGAGGGGTAGGCATTGACTGCACAGGACATGTGGGGAGGGGTAGGCATTGACTGCACAGGACATGTGGGGAGGGGTAGGCATTGACTGCACAGGACATGTGGGGAGAGGTAGGCATTGACTGAACAGGACATGTGGGAGGGGTAGGCATTGATTGCACAGGATATGTGGGAGGGGTAGGCACTGACTACACAGGACATGTGAGGAGGGGTAGGCATTGACTGCACAGGACATGTGGGAGGGTAGGCATTGACTACACAGGACATGTGGGAGGGGTAGGCATTGACAGCACAGGAGATGTGGGGAAGGGTAGTCATTGACTGCAGAGGACATGTGGGGAGGCGTAGGCATTGACTGAACAGGACATGTGGGGAGGCGTAGGCATTGATTGCACAGGACATGTGGCAGGGGTAGGCATTGGCTGTACAGGACATGTGGGAGGGGTAGGCATTGATTTCACAGGACATGTGGGAGGGGTAGGCATTGGCTGCACAGGACATGTGGAAGGGGTAGGCATTGACTGCACAGGACATGTGGAAGGGGTAGGCATTGACTGCACAGGACATGTGGGAGGGGTAGGCATTGACTGCACAGGACATGTGGGGAGGGGTAGGCATTGACTGCACAGGACATGTGGGGAGGAGTAGGCATTGGCTGCACAGGACATGTGGGGAGGGGTAGGCATTGATTGCACAGGACATGTGGGAGGGGTAGGCATTGGCTGCACAGGACATGTGGAAGGGGTAGGCATTGATTGTACAGGACATGTGGGGAGGGGTAGGCATTGACTACACAGGACATGTGGGGAGGGGAAGGCATTCATTGCACACGACATGTGGAGAAGTAGGCATTGATTGCACAGGACATGTGGGGAGGGGTAGGCATTGATTGCACAGGACATGTGGGAGGAGTAGGCACTGACTACACAGGACATGTGGGAGGGGTAGGCAATGACTGCACAGGACATGTGGGGAGGGGTAGGCACTGACTACACAGGACATGTGAGGAGGGGTAGGCATTGACTGCACAGGACATGTGGGAGGGGTAAGCATTGACTACACAGGACATGTGGGAGAGGTAGGCATTGACTACACAGGACATGTGGGGAGGGGTAGGCATTGATTGCACAGGACATGTGAGGAGGGGTAGGCACTGACTGCACGGGACATGTGGGGAGGGGTAGGCATTGACTGCACAGGACATGTGAGGAGGGGTAGGCATTGATTCCACAGGACATGTGGGAGGGGTAGGCATTGATTGCACAGGACATGTGGGAGGGGTAGGCATTGACTGCACGGGACATGTGAGGAGGGGTAGGCATTGACTGCACAGGACATGTGGGAGGGGTAGGCATTGACTGCACAGGACATGTGGGGAGAGGTAGGCATTGACTGAACAGGACATGTGGGAGGGGTAGGCATTGATTGCACAGGATATGTGGGAGGGGTAGGCACTGACTACACAGGACATGTGAGGAGGGGTAGGCATTGACTGCACAGGACATGTGGGAGGGTAGGCATTGACTACACAGGACATGTGGGAGGGGTAGGCATTGACAGCACAGGAGATGTGGGGAAGGGTAGTCATTGACTGCAGAGGACATGTGGGGAGGGGTAGGCATTGACTGAACAGGACATGTGGGGAGGCGTAGGCATTGACTGAACAGGACATGTGGGGAGGCGTAGGCATTGATTGCACAGGACATGTGGGAGGGGTAGGCATTGGCTGTACAGGACATGTGGGAGGGGTAGGCATTGATTTCACAGGACATGTGGGAGGGGTAGGCATTGGCTGCACAGGACATGTGGAAGGGGTAGGCATTGACTGCACAGGACATGTGGAAGGGGTAGGCATTGACTGCACAGGACATGTGGGAGGGGTAGGCATTGACTGCACAGGACATGTGGGGAGGGGTAGGCATTGACTGCACAGGACATGTGGGGAGGAGTAGGCATTGGCTGCACAGGACATGTGGGGAGGGGTAGGCATTGATTGCACAGGACATGTGGGAGGGGTAGGCATTGGCTGCACAGGACATGTGGAAGGGGTAGGCATTGATTGTACAGGACATGTGGGGAGGGGTAGGCATTGACTACACAGGACATGTGGGGAGGGGAAGGCATTCATTGCACACGACATGTGGATAAGTAGGCATTGATTGCACAGGACATGTGGGGAGGGGTAGGCATTGATTGCACAGGACATGTGGGAGGAGTAGGCACTGACTACACAGGACATGTGGGAGGGGTAGGCATTGACTACACAGGACATGTGGGGAGGGGTAGGCATTGACTGAACAGGACATGTGGGAGGGGTAGGCATTGACTGAACAGGACATGTGGGAGGGGTAGGCATTGACTGAACAGGACATGTGGGGAGGGGTAGGCATTGACTGCACAGGACATGTGGGGAGGGGAAGGCATTGACTGTACAGGACATGTGGGGAGAGGTAGGCATTGACAGCACAGGACATGTGGGGAGGGGTAGGCATTGACTGTACAGGACATCTGGGGAGGGGTAGGCATTGACTGCACGGGACATGTGGGGAGGGGTAGGCATTGACTGCACAGGACATGTGGGGAGGGGTAGGCATTGATTGTACAGGACATGTGGGGAGGGGTAGGCATTGACTGAACACGACATGTGCGGAGGGGTAGGCATTGATTGTACAGGACATGTGGGGAGGGGTAGGCATTGATTCTGCAGGACATGTGGGGAGGGGTAGGCATTGACTGCACAGGACATGTGGAAGGGGTAGGCATTGACTGAACAATGCATGCAGGAGAGGTAGGCATTGATTGTACAGGACATGTGGGGAGGGGTAGGCATTGACTACACAGGACATGTGGGGAGGGGAAGGCATTCATTGCACACGACATGTGGAGAAGTAGGCATTGATTGCACAGGACATGTGGGGAGGGGTAGGCATTGATTGCACAGGACATGTGGGAGGAGTAGGCACTGACTACACAGGACATGTGGGAGGGGTAGGCAATGACTGCACAGGACATGTGGGGAGGGGTAGGCACTGACTACACAGGACATGTGAGGAGGGGTAGGCATTGACTGCACAGGACATGTGGGAGGGGTAAGCATTGACTACACAGGACATGTGGGAGAGGTAGGCATTGACTACACAGGACATGTGGGGAGGGGTAGGCATTGACTGCACAGGACATGTGGGAGAGGTAGGCATTGACTACACAGGACATGTGGGGAGGGGTAGGCATTGACTACACAGGACATGTGGGGAGGGGTAGGCATTGACTGCACAGGACATGTGGGGAGGGGTAGGCATTGACTACACAGGACATGTGGGGAGGGGTAGGCATTGACTACACAGGACATGTGGGGAGGGGTAGGCATTGACTACACAGGACATGTGGGGAGGGGTAGGCATTGACTACACAGGACATGTGGGGAGGGGTAGGCATTGACTACACAGGACATGTGGGGAGGGGTAGGCATTGACTACACAGGACATGTGGGGAGGGGTAGGCATTGACTACACAGGACATGTGGGGAGGGGTAGGCATTGACTACACAGGACATGTGGGGAGGGGTAGGCATTGACTACACAGGACATGTGGGGAGGGGTAGGCATTGACTACACAGGACATGTGGGGAGGGGTAGGCATTGACTACACAGGACATGTGGGGAGGGGTAGGCATTGACTGCACAGGACATGTGGGATGGGGTAGGCATTGACAGCACAGGACATGTGGGAGGAGTAGGCATTGACTGCACAGGACATGTGGGGAGGGGTAGGCATTGACTGAACAGGACATGTGGAGAGGGGTAGGCATTGACTGAACAGGACATGTGGGGAGGGGTAGGCATTGACTGAACAGGACATGTGGGGAGGGGTAGGCATTGACTGCACAGGACATGTGGGGAGTGGTAGGCATTGACAGCACAGGACATGTGGGGAGGGGTAGGCATTGACTGAACAGGACATGTGGGGAGGGGTAGGCACTGACTACACAGGACATGTGGGGAGGAGTAGGCATTGACTGAACAGGACATGTGGGGAGGGGTAGGCATTGACAGCACAGGACATGTGAGGAGGGGTAGGCATTGACTGAACAGGACATGTGGGGAGGAGTAGGCATTGACTGAACAGGACATGTGGGGAGGAGTAGGCATTGACTACACAGGACATGTGGGAGGGGTAGGCAATGACTGCACAGGACATGTGGGGAGGGGTAGGCACTGACTACACAGGACATGTGAGGAGGGGTAGGCATTGACTGCACAGGACATGTGGGAGGGGTAAGCATTGACTACACAGGACATGTGGGAGAGGTAGGCATTGACTACACAGGACATGTGGGGAGGGGTAGGCATTGACTGCACAGGACATGTGGGAGGGGTAGGCATTGACTACACAGGACATGTGGGGAGGGGTAGGCATTGACTACACAGGACATGTGGGGAGGGGTAGGCATTGACTGCACAGGACATGTGGGAGGAGTAGGCATTGACTGCACAGGACATGTGGGGAGGGGTAGGCATTGACTGAACAGGACATGTGGGGAGGGGTAGGCACTGACTACACAGGACATGTGGGGAGGAGTAGGCATTGACTGCACAGGACATGTGGGGAGGGGTAGGCATTGGCTGTACAGGACATGTGGGGAGGGGTAGGCATTGATTGCACAGGACATGTGGGAGGGGTAGGCATTGACTGCACAGGACATGTGGGGAGAGGTAGGCATTGACAGCACAGGACATGTGGGGAGGGGTAGGCATTGACAGCACAGGACATGTGGGAGGGGTAGGCATTGACTGCACAGGACATGTGAGGAGGGGAAGGCATTGACTGAACAGGACATGTGGGAGGGGTAGGCATTGACTGAACAGGACATGTGGGAGGGGTAGGCATTGACTGAACAGGACATGTGGGGAGGGGTAGGCATTGACTGCACAGGACATGTGGGGAGGGGAAGGCATTGACTGTACAGGACTTGTGAGGAGGGGTAGGCATTGACTGCACAGGACATGTGAGGAGGGGTAGGCATTGACTGAACAGGACATGTGGGGAGGGGTAGGCATTCACTGCACAGGACATGTGAGGAGGGGTAGGCATTGACTGAACAGGACATGTGGGGAGGAGTAGGCATTGACTGAACAGGACATGTGGGGAGGGGAAGGCATTGACAGCACAGGACATGTGAGGAGGGGTAGGCATTGACTGCACAGGACATCTGGGGAGGGGTAGGCATTGACTGCACGGGACATGTGGGGAGGGGTAGGCATTGACTGCACAGGACATGTGGGGAGGGGTAGGCATTGACTGCACAGGACATGTGGGGAGGGGTAGGCATTGATTGTACAGGACATGTGGGGAGGGGTAGGCATTGGCTGCACAGGACATGTGGAAGGGGTAGGCATTGACTGCACAGGACATGTGGAAGGGGTAGGCATTGACTGCACAGGACATGTGGGAGGGGTAGGCATTGACTGCACAGGACATGTGGGGAGGGGTAGGCATTGACTGCACAGGACATGTGGGGAGGAGTAGGCATTGGCTGCACAGGACATGTGGGGAGGGGTAGGCATTGATTGCACAGGACATGTGGGAGGGGTAGGCATTGGCTGCACAGGACATGTGGAAGGGGTAGGCATTGATTGTACAGGACATGTGGGGAGGGGTAGGCATTGACTACACAGGACATGTGGGGAGGGGAAGGCATTCATTGCACACGACATGTGGAGAAGTAGGCATTGATTGCACAGGACATGTGGGGAGGGGTAGGCATTGATTGCACAGGACATGTGGGAGGAGTAGGCACTGACTACACAGGACATGTGGGAGGGGTAGGCAATGACTGCACAGGACATGTGGGGAGGGGTAGGCACTGACTACACAGGACATGTGAGGAGGGGTAGGCATTGACTGCACAGGACATGTGGGAGGGGTAAGCATTGACTACACAGGACATGTGGGAGAGGTAGGCATTGACTACACAGGACATGTGGGGAGGGGTAGGCATTGACTGCACAGGACATGTGGGAGGGGTAGGCATTGACTACACAGGACATGTGGGGAGGGGTAGGCATTGACTACACAGGACATGTGGGGAGGGGTAGGCATTGACTGCACAGGACATGTGGGATGGGGTAGGCATTGACAGCACAGGACATGTGGGAGGAGTAGGCATTGACTGCACAGGACATGTGGGGAGGGGTAGGCATTGACTGAACAGGACATGTGGGGAGGGGTAGGCATTGACTGAACAGGACATGTGGGGAGGGGTAGGCACTGACTACACAGGACATGTGGGGAGGAGTAGGCATTGACTGCACAGGACATGTGGGGAGGGGTAGGCATTGACTGTACAGGACATGTGGGGAGGGGTAGGCATTGATTGCACAGGACATGTGGGAGGGGTAGGCATTGACTGCACAGGACATGTGGGGAGAGGTAGGCATTGACAGCACAGGACATGTGGGGAGGGGTAGGCATTGACTGCACAGGACATGTGAGGAGGGGAAGGCATTGACTGAACAGGACATGTGGGAGGGGTAGGCATTGACTGAACAGGACATGTGGGAGGGGTAGGCATTGACTGAACAGGACATGTCGGGAGGGGTAGGCATTGACTGCACAGGACATGTGGGGAGGGGAAGGCATTGACTGTACAGGACATGTGGGGAGAGGTAGGCATTGACAGCACAGGACATGTGGGGAGGGGTAGGCATTGACTGAACAGGACATGTGGGGAGGGGTAGGCATTGACTGCACAGGACATGTGGGGAGGGGAAGGCATTGACTGTACAGGACATGTGAGGAGGGGTAGGCATTGACTGCACAGGACATGTGAGGAGGGGTAGGCATTGACTGAACAGGACATGTGGGGAGGGGTAGGCATTCACTGCACAGGACATGTGAGGAGGGGTAGGCATTGACTGAACAGGACATGTGGGGAGGAGTAGGCATTGACTGCACAGGACATCTGGGGAGGGGTAGGCATTGACTGCACGGGACATGTGGGGAGGGGTAGGCATTGACTGCACAGGACATGTGGGGAGGGGTAGGCATTGATTGTACAGGACATGTGGGGAGGGGTAGGCATTGACTGAACACGACATGTGCGGAGGGGTAGGCATTGATTGTACAGGACATGTGGGGAGGGGTAGGCATTGACTGAACACGACATGTGCGGAGGGGTAGGCATTGATTGTACAGGACATGTGGGGAGGGGTAGGCATTGATTCTGCAGGACATGTGGGGAGGGGTAGGCATTGACTGCACAGGACATGTGGAAGGGGTAGGCATTGACTGAACAATGCATGCAGGAGAGGTAGGCATTGACTGCACAGGACATGTGGAAGGGGTAGGCATTGACTGAACAATGCATGCAGGAGAGGTAGGCATTGACTGCACAGGACATGTGGTGAGGTAGGCATTGATTGTACAGGACATGTGGGGAGGATAGGCATTGACTGCACAGGACATGTGGAAGGGGTAGGCATTGACTGCACAAGACATGTCGGGAGAGGTAGGCATTGACTGCACAGGACATGTGGGGAGGGGTAGGCATTGATTGCACAGGACATGTGGAGAGGGGTAGGCATTGATTGCACAGGACATGTGGGATGGGTAGGCATTGACTACACAGGACATGTGAGGACGGGTAGGCATTGATTGCACAGGACATGTGGAGAGAAAGGCATTGACTGCACAGGACATGTGGTGAGGTAGGCATTGACTGCACAGGACATGTGGGGAGGGGTAGGCATTGACTGCACAGGACATGTGGGAGGGGTAGGGATTGACTGCACAGGACATGTGGGGAGGGTAGGCATTGATTGCACAGGACATGTGGGGAGGGGTAGGCATTGATTGCACAGGACATGTGGGAAGGGTAGGGATTGACTGCACAGGACATGTGGGGAGGGTAGGCATTGATTGCACAGGACATGTGGGGAGGGGTAGGCATTGACTGCACAGGACATGTGGGAGGGGTAGGGATTGACTGCACAGGACATGTGGGGAGGGTAGGCATTGATTGCACAGGACATGTGAGGAGGGGTAGGCACTGACTGCACGGGACATGTGGGGAGGGGTAGGCATTGACTGCACAGGACATGTGAGGAGGGGTAGGCATTGATTCCACAGGACATGTGGGAGGGGTAGGCATTGATTGCACAGGACATGTGGGAGGGGTAGGCATTGACTGCACGGGACATGTGAGGAGGGGTAGGCATTGACTGCACAGGACATGTGGGAGGGGTAGGCATTGACTGCACAGGACATGTGGGGAGAGGTAGGCATTGACTGAACAGGACATGTGGGAGGGGTAGGCATTGATTGCACAGGATATGTGGGAGGGGTAGGCACTGACTACACAGGACATGTGAGGAGGGGTAGGCATTGACTGCACAGGACATGTGGGAGGGTAGGCATTGACTACACAGGACATGTGGGAGGGGTAGGCATTGACAGCACAGGAGATGTGGGGAAGGGTAGTCATTGACTGCAGAGGACATGTGGGGAGGGGTAGGCATTGACTGAACAGGACATGTGGGGAGGCGTAGGCATTGACTGAACAGGACATGTGGGGAGGCGTAGGCATTGATTGCACAGGACATGTGGGAGGGGTAGGCATTGGCTGTACAGGACATGTGGGAGGGGTAGGCATTGATTTCACAGGACATGTGGGAGGGGTAGGCATTGGCTGCACAGGACATGTGGAAGGGGTAGGCATTGACTGCACAGGACATGTGGGAGGGGTAGGCATTGACTGCACAGGACATGTGGGGAGGGGTAGGCATTGACTGAACAGGACATGTGGGAGGGGTAGGCATTGACTACACAGGACATGTGGGGAGGGGTAGGCATTGACTGCACAGGACATGTGGGGAGGGGTAGGCATTGACTGCACAGGACATGTGGGGAGGAGTAGGCATTGGCTGCACAGGACATGTGGGGAGGGGTAGGCATTGATTGCACAGGACATGTGGGAGGGGTAGGCATTGGCTGCACAGGACATGTGGAAGGGGTAGGCATTGATTGTACAGGACATGTGGGGAGGGGTAGGCATTGACTACACAGGACATGTGGGGAGGGGAAGGCATTCATTGCACACGACATGTGGAGAAGTAGGCATTGATTGCACAGGACATGTGGGGAGGGGTAGGCATTGATTGCACAGGACATGTGGGAGGAGTAGGCACTGACTACACAGGACATGTGGGAGGGGTAGGCAATGACTGCACAGGACATGTGGGGAGGGGTAGGCACTGACTACACAGGACATGTGAGGAGGGGTAGGCATTGACTGCACAGGACATGTGGGAGGGGTAAGCATTGACTACACAGGACATGTGGGAGAGGTAGGCATTGACTACACAGGACATGTGGGGAGGGGTAGGCATTGATTGCACAGGACATGTGAGGAGGGGTAGGCACTGACTGCACGGGACATGTGGGGAGGGGTAGGCATTGACTGCACAGGACATGTGAGGAGGGGTAGGCATTGATTCCACAGGACATGTGGGAGGGGTAGGCATTGATTGCACAGGACATGTGGGAGGGGTAGGCATTGACTGCACGGGACATGTGAGGAGGGGTAGGCATTGACTGCACAGGACATGTGGGAGGGGTAGGCATTGACTGCACAGGACATGTGGGGAGAGGTAGGCATTGACTGAACAGGACATGTGGGAGGGGTAGGCATTGATTGCACAGGATATGTGGGAGGGGTAGGCACTGACTACACAGGACATGTGAGGAGGGGTAGGCATTGACTGCACAGGACATGTGGGAGGGTAGGCATTGACTACACAGGACATGTGGGAGGGGTAGGCATTGACTGCACAGGACATGTGGGAGGGGTAGGCATTGACTACACAGGACATGTGGGGAGGGGTAGGCATTGACTACACAGGACATGTGGGGAGGGGTAGGCATTGACTGCACAGGACATGTGGGATGGGGTAGGCATTGACTACACAGGACATGTGGGGAGGGGTAGGCATTGACTACACAGGACATGTGGGGAGGGGTAGGCATTGACTACACAGGACATGTGGGGAGGGGTAGGCATTGACTACACAGGACATGTGGGGAGGGGTAGGCATTGACTGCACAGGACATGTGGAGAGGTGTAGGCATTGACTACACAGGACATGTGGGAGGGGTAGGCATTGACAGCACAGGAGATGTGGGGAAGGGTAGTCATTGACTGCAGAGGACATGTGGGGAGGGGTAAGCATTGACTACACAGGACATGTGGGGAGGGGTAGGCATTGACTACACAGGACATGTGGGGAGGGGTAGGCATTGACTACACAGGACATGTGGGGAGGGGTAGGCATTGACTACACAGGACATGTGGGGAGGGGTAGGCATTGACTGCACAGGACATGTGGAGAGGTGTAGGCATTGACTACACAGGACATGTGGGAGGGGTAGGCATTGACAGCACAGGAGATGTGGGGAAGGGTAGTCATTGACTGCAGAGGACATGTGGGGAGGGGTAAGCATTGACTACACAGGACATGTGGGAGAGGTAGGCATTGACTACACAGGACATGTGGGGAGGGGTAGGCATTGACTGCACAGGACATGTGGGAGGGGTAGGCATTGACTACACAGGACATGTGGGGAGGGGTAGGCATTGACTACACAGGACATGTGGGGAGGGGTAGGCATTGACTGCACAGGACATGTGGGATGGGGTAGGCATTGACAGCACAGGACATGTGGGAGGAGTAGGCATTGACTGCACAGGACATGTGGGGAGGGGTAGGCATTGACTGAACAGGACATGTGGGGAGGGGTAGGCATTGACTGAACAGGACATGTGGGGAGGGGTAGGCACTGACTACACAGGACATGTGGGGAGGAGTAGGCATTGACTGCACAGGACATGTGGGGAGGGGTAGGCATTGACTGTACAGGACATGTGGGGTGGGGTAGGCATTGATTGCACAGGACATGTGGGAGGGGTAGGCATTGACTGCACAGGACATGTGGGGAGGGGTAGGCATTGACTGTACAGGACATGTGGGGAGGGGTAGGCATTGACTGCACAGGACATGTGGGAGGGGTAGGCATTGACTGCACAGGACATGTGGGGAGAGGTAGGCATTGACAGCACAGGACATGTGGGGAGGGGTAGGCATTGACAGCACAGGACATGTGGGAGGGGTAGGCATTGACTGCACAGGACATGTGAGGAGGGGAAGGCATTGACTGAACAGGACATGTGGGAGGGGTAGGCATTGACTGAACAGGACATGTGGGAGGGGTAGGCATTGACTGAACAGGACATGTGGGGAGGGGTAGGCATTGACTGCACAGGACATGTGGGGAGGGGAAGGCATTGACTGTACAGGACATGTGGGGAGAGGTAGGCATTGACAGCACAGGACATGTGGGGTGGGGTAGGCATTGACTGAACAGGACATGTGGGGAGGGGTAGGCATTGACTGCACAGGACATGTGGGGAGGGGAAGGCATTGACTGTACAGGACATGTGAGGAGGGGTAGGCATTGACTGCACAGGACATGTGAGGAGGGGTAGGCATTGACTGAACAGGACATGTGGGGAGGGGTAGGCATTCACTGCACAGGACATGTGAGGAGGGGTAGGCATTGACTGAACAGGACATGTGGGGAGGAGTAGGCATTGACTGAACAGGACATGTGGGGAGGGGAAGGCATTGACAGCACAGGACATGTGAGGAGGGGTAGGCATTGACTGAACAGGACATGTGGGGAGGGGAAGGCATTGACTGAACAGGACATGTGGGGAGGAGTAGGCATTGACTGAACAGGACATGTGGGGAGGGGAAGGCATTGACTGTACAGGACATGTGGGGAGGGGTAGGCATTGACTGAACAGGACATGTGAGGAGGGGTAGGCATTGACTGAACAGGACATGTGGGGAGGAGTAGGCATTGACTGAACAGGACATGTGGGGAGGGGTCGGCATTGACTGAACAGGACATGTGAGGAGGGGTCGGCATTGACTGAACAGGACATGTGAGGAGGGGTAGGCATTGACTGAACAGGACATGTGGGGAGGAGTAGGCATTGACTGAACAGGACATGTGGGGAGGGGAAGGCATTGACTGCACAGGACATCTGGGGAGGGGTAGGCATTGACTGAACACGACATGTGGGGAGAGGTAGGCATTGACTGCACAGGACATGTGGGGAGGGGTAGGCATTGATTGTACAGGACATGTGGGGAGGGGTAGGCATTGACTGAACACGACATGTGCGGAGGGGTAGGCATTGATTGTACAGGACATGTGGGGAGGGTAGGCATTGATTGTACTGGACATCTGGGGAGGGGTAGGCATTGACTGAACAGGACATGTGGGAGGGGTAGGCATTGACTGCACAGGACATGTGGGGAGGGGTAGGCATTGATTCTGCAGGACATGTGGGAGGGGTAGGCATTGACTGCACAGGACATGTGGGAGGGGTAGGCATTGACTAAACAGGACATGTGGGGAGGGGTAGGCAATGACTACACAGGACAGGTGGGGAGGGGTAGGCATTGACTGCACAGGACATGTGGGGAGGGGTAGGCATTGACTGAAAAGGACATGTGGGAGGGTAGGCATTGACTGAAAAGGACATGTGAGGAGGGGTAGGCATTGACTGAACAGGACATGTGGGGAGGGGTAGGCATTGACTGAACAGGGCATGTGGGAGGGGTAGGCATTGACAGCACAGGACATGTGGGGAGGGGTAGGCATTGACTGCACAGGACATGTGGGAGGGGAAGGCATTGACAGCACAGGACATGTGGGAGGGGTAGGCATTGACTGCACAGGACATGTGGGAGGGGTAGGCATTGACTGCACAGGACATGTGGGGAGGGGTAGGCAATGACTACACAGGACATGTGGGAGGGGTAGGCATTGACTGTACAGGACATGTGGAAGGGGTAGGCATTGGCTGAACAATGCATGCAGGAGAGGTAGGCATTGACTGCACAGGACATGTGGTGAGGTAGGCATTGATTGTACAGGACATGTGGGGAGGGGTAGGCATTGACTGCACAGGACATCTGAGGAGGGGTAGGCATTGACTGAACAGGACATGTGGGGAGGGGTAGGCATTGACTGCACAGGACATGTGGGGAGGGGTAGGCATTGACTGAAAAGGACATGTGGGAGGGTAGGCATTGACTGAACAGGACATGTGAGGAGGGGTAGGCATTGACTGAACAGGACATGTGGGAGGGTAGGCATTGACTGAACAGGACATGTGGGGAGGGGAAGGCATTGACTGAACAGGACATGTGGGGAGGAGTAGGCATTGACTTAACAGGACATGTGGGGAGGGGAAGGCATTGACTGAACAGGACATGTGGGGAGGGGAAGGCATTGACTGTACAGGACATGTGGGGAGGGGTCGGCATTGACTGAACAGGACATGTGAGGAGGGGTCGGCATTGACTGAACAGGACATGTGAGGAGGGGTAGGCATTGACTGAACAGGACATGTGGGGAGGAGTAGGCATTGACTGAACAGGACATGTGGGGAGGGGAAGGCATTGACTGCACAGGACATCTGGGGAGGGGTAGGCATTGACTGAACACGACATGTGGGGAGAGGTAGGCATTGACTGCACAGGACATGTGGGGAGGGGTAGGCATTGATTGTACAGGACATGTGGGGAGGGGTAGGCATTGACTGAACACGACATGTGCGGAGGGGTAGGCATTGATTGTACAGGACATGTGGGGAGGGTAGGCATTGATTGTACTGGACATCTGGGGAGGGGTAGGCATTGACTGAACAGGACATGTGGGAGGGGTAGGCATTGACTGCACAGGACATGTGGGGAGGGGTAGGCATTGATTCTGCAGGACATGTGGGAGGGGTAGGCATTGACTGCACAGGACATGTGGGAGGGGTAGGCATTGACTAAACAGGACATGTGGGGAGGGGTAGGCAATGACTACACAGGACAGGTGGGGAGGGGTAGGCATTGACTGCACAGGACATGTGGGGAGGGGTAGGCATTGACTGAAAAGGACATGTGGGAGGGTAGGCATTGACTGAAAAGGACATGTGAGGAGGGGTAGGCATTGACTGAACAGGACATGTGGGGAGGGGTAGGCATTGACTGAACAGGGCATGTGGGAGGGGTAGGCATTGACAGCACAGGACATGTGGGGAGGGGTAGGCATTGACTGCACAGGACATGTGGGAGGGGTAGGCATTGACTGCACAGGACATGTGGGGAGGGGTAGGCAATGACTACACAGGACATGTGGGAGGGGTAGGCATTGACTGTACAGGACATGTGGAAGGGGTAGGCATTGACTGCACAGGACATGTGGTGAGGTAGGCATTGATTGTACAGGACATGTGGGGAGGGGTAGGCATTGACTGCACAGGACATCTGAGGAGGGGTAGGCATTGACTGAACAGGACATGTGGGGAGGGGTAGGCATTGACTGCACAGGACATGTGGGGAGGGGTAGGCATTGACTGAAAAGGACATGTGGGAGGGTAGGCATTGACTGAACAGGACATGTGAGGAGGGGTAGGCATTGACTGAACAGGACATGTGGGAGGGTAGGCATTGACTGAACAGGACATGTGGGGAGGGGTAGGCATTGACTGAACAGGGCATGTGGGAGGGGTAGGCATTGACTGCACAGGACATGTGGGGAGGGGTAGGCAATGACTACACAGGACATGTGGGGAGGGGTAGGCATTGGCTGAACAATGCATGCAGGAGAGGTAGGCATTGATTGTACAGGACATGTGGAAGGGGTAGGCATTGGCTGAACAATGCATGCAGGAGAGGTAGGCATTGACTGCACAGGACATGTGGTGAGGTAGGCATTGATTGAACAGGACATGTGGGGAGGAGTAGGCATTGACAGCACAGGACATGTGGGGAGGGGTAGGCATTGACTGCACAGGACATCTGAGGAGGGGTAGGCATTGACTGAACAGGACATGTGGTGAGGTAGGCATTGATTGAACAGGACATGTGGGGAGGGGTAGGCATTGACTGAACAGGGCATGTGGGAGGGGTAAGCATTGACTGCACAGGACATGTGGGGAGGGGTAGGCATTGACTGCACAGGACATGTGGGAGGGGTAGGCATTGACTGAACAGGGCATGTGGGAGGGGTAAGCATTGACTGCACAGGACATGTGGGAGGGGTAGGCATTGACTACACAGGACATGTGGGGAGGGGTAGGCATTGACTGCACAGGACATGTGGGAGGGGTAGGCATTGACTGCACAGGACATGTGGGGAGGGGTAGGCATTGACTGCACAGGACATGTGGGAGGGGTAGGCATTGACTGCACAGGACATGTGGGAGGGGAAGGCATTGACAGCACAGGACATGTGGGAGGGGTAGGCATTGACTGCACAGGACATGTGGGGAGGGTAGGCAATGACTGCACAGGACATGTGGGAGGGGTAGGCATTGACTGCACAGGACATGTGGGAGGGGTAGGCATTGACTGCACAGGACATATGGGGAGGGGTAGGCAATGACTACACAGGACATGTGGGGAGGGGTAGGCATTGGCTGAACAATGCATGCAGGAGAGGTAGGCATTGATTGTACAGGACATGTGGGAGGGGTAGGCATTGACTGTACAGGACATGTGGAAGGGGTAGGCATTGGCTGAACAATGCATGCAGGAGAGGTAGGCATTGACTGCACAGGACATGTGGTGAGGTAGGCATTGATTGTACAGGACATGTGGGGAGGGGTAGGCATTGATTGTACAGGACATGTGGGGAGGGGTAGGCATTGACTGAACAGGACATGTGGTGAGGTAGGCATTGACTACACAGGACATGTGAGAGGGGTAGGCACTGACTGCACAGGACTTGTGGGGAGGGTACGCATTGATTGCACAGGACATGTGGAGAGGTAGGCATTGATTGTACAGGACATGTGGGGAGGGGTAGGCATTGACTGCACAGGACATGTGGAGAGGGGTAGGAATTGATTGCACAGGACATGTGGGAGGGGTAGGCATTGACTAACCAGGACATGTGTGGAGGGGTAGGCATTGACTACACAGGACATGTGGGAGTGGTAGGCATTGACTGCACAGGACATGTGAGAGGGGTAGGCATTGACTGCACAGGACACGTGGGAGAGGTAGGCATTGACTGCACAGGACATGTGAGGAGGGGTAGGCATTGACTGCACAGGACATGTGAGGAGGGGTAGGCATTGACTGAACAGGAGATGTGGGGAGGGGTAGGCATTGACTGCACAGGACATGTGGTGAGGTAGGCATTGATTGTACAGGACATGTGGGGAGGGGTAGGCATTGACTGAACACGACATGTGCGGAGGGGTAGGCATTGACTGAACAGGAGATGTGGGGAGGGGTAGGCATTGACTGCACAGGACATGTGGTGAGGTAGGCATTGATTGTACAGGACATGTGGGGAGGGGTAGGCATTGACTGAACAGGACATGTGGGAGGGGTAGGCATTGACTGAACAGGACATGTGGGAGGGGTAGGCATTGACTGCACAGGACATGTGGGGAGAGGTAGGCATTGACTGAACAGGACATGTGGGAGGGGTAGGCATTGACTGAACAGGACATGTGGGAGGGGTAGGCATTGACTGCACAGGACATGTGGGAGGGGTAGGCATTGACTGAACAGGACATGTGGGAGGGGTAGGCATTGACTGCACAGGACATGTGGGAGGGGTAGGCATTGACTACACAGGACATGTGAGGAGGGGTAGGCATTGACTGCACAGGACATGTGGGGAGGGGAAGGCATTGACTGAACAGGACATGTGGGGAGGGGAAGGCATTGACTGAACAGGACATGTGAGGAGGGGTAGGCATTGACTGAACAGGACATGTGGGGAGGGGAAGGCATTGACTGAACAGGACATGTGGGAGGGGTAGGCATTGACAGCACAGGACATGTGAGGAGGGGTAGGCATTGACTGAACAGGACATGTGGGGAGGGGTAGGCATTGACTGAACAGGACATGTGGGGAGGGGTAGGCATTGACTGCACAGGACATGTGAGGAGGGGTAGGCATTGACTGAACAGGACATCTGGGGAGGGGTAGGCATTGACTACACAGGACATGTGAGGAGGGGTAGGCATTGACTGCACAGGACATGTGGGGAGGGGTAGGCATTGACTGTACAGGACATGTGGGGAGGGGTAGGCATTTATTGCACAGGACATGTGGGAGGGGTAGGCATTGATTGCACAGGACATGTGGGAGGGGTAGGCATTGACTGCACAGGACATGTGGGAGGGGTAGGCATTGACTGCACAGGACATGTGGGGAGGGGTAGGCATTGACTGCACAGGACATGTGGGGAGAGGTAGGCATTGACAGCACAGGACATGTGGGGAGGGGTAGGCATTGACTGAACAGGACATGTGGGGAGGGGAAGGCATTGACTGAACAGGACATGTGGGGAGGGGAAGGCATTGACTGAACAGGACATGTGAGGAGGGGTAGGCATTGACTGAACAGGACATGTGGGGAGGGGAAGGCATTGACTGAACAGGACATGTGGGAGGGGTAGGCATTGACAGCACAGGACATGTGAGGAGGGGTAGGCATTGACTGAACAGGACATGTGGGGAGGGGTAGGCATTGACTGAACAGGACATCTGGGGAGGGGTAGGCATTGACTGAACAGGACATGTGAGGAGGGGTAGGCATTGACTGAACAGGACATGTGAGGAGGGGTAGGCATTGACTGAACAGGACATGTGGGGAGGGGTAGGCATTGACTGAACAGGACATGTGGGGAGGAGTAGGCATTGACTGAACAGGACATGTGGGGAGGAGTAGGCATTGACTGCACAGGACATGTGGGAGGGGTAGGCATTGACAGCACAGGACATGTGAGGAGGGGTAGGCATTGACTGAACAGGACATGTGGGGAGGGGTAGGCATTGACTGAACAGGACATGTGAGGAGGGGTAGGCATTGACTGAACAGGACATGTGGGGAGGAGTAGGCATTGACAGCACAGGACATGTGAGGAGGGGTAGGCATTGACTGAACAGGACATGTGGGGAGGGGTAGGCATTGACTGAACAGGACATCTGGGGAGGGGTAGGCATTGACTGCACAGGACATCTGGGGAGGGGTAGGCATTGACTGAACACGACATGTGGGGAGAGGTAGGCATTGACTGCACAGGACATCTGGGGAGGGGTAGGGATTGACTGCACGGGACATATGGGGAGGGGTAGGCATTGACTGCACAGGACATGTGGTGAGCTAGGCATTGATTGTACAGGACATGTGGGGAGGGGTAGGCATTGACTGAACACGACATGTGCGGAGGGGTAGGTATTGATTGTACAGGACATGTGGGGAGGGTAGGCATTGATTGTACTGGACATCTGGGGAGGGGTAGGCATTGACTGAACAGGACATGTGGGAGGGGTAGGCATTGACTGCACAGGACATGTGGAAGGGGTAGGCATTGACTGAACAATGCATGCAGGAGAGGTAGGCATTGACTGCACAGGACATGTGGAAGGGGTAGGCATTGACTGAACAATGCATGCAGGAGAGGTAGGCATTGACTGCACAGGACATGTGGTGAGGTAGGCATTGATTGTACAGGACATGTGGGGAGGGTAGGCATTGACTGCACAGGACATGTGGGAGAGGTAGGCATTGACTGCACAGGACATGTGGGGAGGGGTAGGCATTGATTGCACAGGACATGTGGAGAGGGGTAGGCATTGATTGCACAGGACATGTGGGATGGGTAGGCATTGACTACACAGGACATGTGAGGACGGGTAGGCATTGATTGCACAGGACATGTGGAGAGAAAGGCATTGACTGCACAGGACATGTGGTGAGGTAGGCATTGACTGCACAGGACATGTGGGGAGGGGTAGGCATTGACTGCACAGGACATGTGGGAGGGGTAGGGATTGACTGCACAGGACATGTGGGGAGGGTAGGCATTGAATGCACAGGACATGTGAGGAGGGGTAGGCATTGACTGCACAGGACATGTGGGAGGGGTAGGCATTGGCTGAACAATGCATGCAGGAGAGGTAGACATTGACTGCACAGGACATGTGGTGAGGTAGGCATTGACTGCACAGGACATGTGGGGAGGGGTAGGCATTGACTACACAGGACATGTGGGAGGAGTAGGCATTGACTGAACACGACATGTGGGATGGGTAGGCATTGACTGCACAGGACATGTGGGGAGGGGTAGGCATTGACTGAACAGGACATGTGGGGAGGGGTAGGCATTGACTGAACAGGACATGTGGGATGGGTAGGCATTGACAGAACAGGACATGTGGGGAGGGGTGGGCATTGACTGCACAGGACATGTGGGAGGGGTAGGCATTGACTGAAAAGGACATGTGGGAGGGTAGGCATTGACTGAACAGGACATGTGGGGAGGAGTAGGCATTGACTGAACAGGACATGTGGGAGGGTAGGCATTGTCTGAACAGGACATGTGAGGAGGGGTAGGCATTGACTGAACAGGACATGTGGGGAGGGGTAGTCATTGACGGAACAGGACATGTGGGGAGGGGCAGGCATTGACTGAACAGGACATGTGAGGAGGGGTAGGCATTGACTGAACAGGACATGTGGGGAGGGGTAGTCATTGACGGAACAGGACATGTGGGGAGGGGCAGGCATTGACTGAACAGGACATGTGGGAGAGGTAGGCATTGACTGAACAGGACATGTGGGGAGGGGCAGGCATTGACTGAACAGGACATGTGGGGAGGGGTAGGCATTGACTGAACAGGACAGGTGGGGAGGGGCAGGCATTGACTGAACAAGACATGTGGGAGGGGTAGGCATTGACTGCACAGGACACGTGGGAGGGGTAGGCATTGACTGCACAGGACATGTGTGGAGGGGTAGGCATTGACTGAACAGGACATGTGGGAGGGGTAGGCATTGATTGCACAGGACATGTGAGGAGGGGTAGGCATTGATTGCACAGGACATGTGGGAGGGTAGGCATTGATTGCACAGGACATGTGGGGAGGGGTAGGCATTGACTGCACAGGACATGTGGGGAGGGGTAGGCATTGATTGCACAGGACATGTGGGGAGGGGTAGGCATTGACTGCACAGGACATGTGAGGAGAGGAAGGCATTGACTGCACAGGACATGTGGGGAGGGGTAGGCATTGACTGCACAGGACATGTGAGGAGAGGAAGGCATTGACTGCACAGGACATGTGGGGTGGGGTAGGCATTGACTGCACAGGACATGTGGGGAGGGGTAGGCATTGACTGCACAGGACATGTGAGGAGAGGAAGGCATTGACTGCACAGGACATGTGGGATGGGGTAGGCATTGACTGCACAGGACATGTGGGGAGGGGTAGGCATTGACTGCACAGGACATGTGAGGAGAGGAAGGCATTGACTGCACAGGACATGTGGGGAGGGGTAGGCATTGACTGCACAGGACATGTGGGGAGGGGTAGGCATTGACTGCACAGGACATGTGGGAGGGGTAGGCATTGACTGCACAGGACATGTGGGGAGGGGTAGGCATTGACTGCACAGGACATGTGAGGAGAGGAAGGCATTGACTGCACAGGACATGTGGGGAGGGGTAGGCATTGACTGCACAGGACATGTGAGGAGAGGAAGGCATTGACTGCACAGGACATGTGGGGAGGGGTAGGCATTGACTGCACAGGACATGTGAGGAGAGGAAGGCATTGACTGCACAGGACATGTGGGGAGGGGTAGGCATTGACTGAACAGGACATGTGGGAGGGTAGGCATTGATTACACAGGACATGTGAGGAGGGGTAGGCATTGACTGCACAGGACATGTGGGAGGGGTAGGCATTGACTGCACAGGACATGTGGGGAGGGGTAGGCATTGATTGCACAGGACATGTGAGGAGGGGTAGGCATTGACTGCACAGGACATGTGGGGAGGTGTAGGCATTGATTGCACAGGACATGTGGGGAGAGGTAGGCATTGACTGCACAGGACATGTGGGGAGGTGTAGGCATTGACTGAACAGGACATGTGGGATGGGTAGGCATTGATTGCACAGGACATGTGAGGAGAGGAAGGCATTGACTGCACAGGACATGTGGGGTGGGGTAGGCATTGACTACACAGGACATGTGGGAGGAGTAGGCATTGACTGAACACGACATGTGGGATGGGTAGGCATTGACTACACAGGACATGTGGGGAGGGGTAGGCATTGACAGCACAGGACATGTGGGGAGGGGTAGGCATTGACTACACAGGACATGTGGGATGGGTAGGCATAGACTGCACAGGACATGTGGGGAGGGGTAGGCATTGACTGAACAGGACATGTGGGATGGGTAGGCATAGACTGCACAGGACATGTGGGGAGGGGTAGGCATTGACTGAACAGGACATGTGGGGAGGGGTTGGCATTGACTGAACAGGACATGTGGGAGGGGTAGGCATTGACTGAACAGGACATGTGGGGAGGGGTTGGCATTGACTGAACAGGACATGTGGGAGGGGTAGGCATTGACTGCACAGGACATGTGGGAGAGGTAGGCATTGACTGCACAGGATATGTGAGGAGGGGTAGGCATTGACTAACCAGGACATCTGGGGAGGGGTAGGCATTGACTGCACAGGACATGTGGGAGGGGTAGGCATTGACTGAACAGGACATGTGGGAGGGGTAGGCATTGATTGCACAGGACATGTGAGGAGAGGAAGGCATTGACTGCACAGGACATGTGGGGTGGGGTAGGCATTGACTACACAGGACATGTGGGAGGAGTAGGCATTGACTGAACACGACATGTGGGATGGGTAGGCATTGACTACACAGGACATGTGGGGAGGGGTAGGCATTGACAGCACAGGACATGTGGGGAGGGGTAGGCATTGACTACACAGGACATGTGGGATGGGTAGGCATAGACTGCACAGGACATGTGGGGAGGGGTAGGCATTGACTGAACAGGACATGTGGGATGGGTAGGCATAGACTGCACAGGACATGTGGGGAGGGGTAGGCATTGACTGAACAGGACATGTGGGGAGGGGTTGGCATTGACTGAACAGGACATGTGGGAGGGGTAGGCATTGACTGAACAGGACATGTGGGGAGGGGTTGGCATTGACTGAACAGGACATGTGGGAGGGGTAGGCATTGACTGCACAGGACATGTGGGAGAGGTAGGCATTGACTGCACAGGATATGTGAGGAGGGGTAGGCATTGACTAACCAGGACATCTGGGGAGGGGTAGGCATTGACTGCACAGGACATGTGGGAGGGGTAGGCATTGACTGAACAGGACATGTGGGAGGGGTAGGCATTGACTGAACAGGACATGCGGGAGGGGTAGGCATTGACTGAACAGGACATGTGCGGAGGTGTAGGCATTGACTGAACAGGACATGTGGGAGGGGTAGGCATTGACTGAACAGGACATGCGGGAGGGGTAGGCATTGACTGAACAGGACATGCGGGAGGGGTAGGCATTGACTGAACAGGACATGTGCGGAGGTGTAGGCATTGACTGCACAGGACATGTGGGGAGGGGTAGGCATTGATTGCACAGGACATGTGAGGAGGGGTAGGCATTGACTGAACAGGACATGTGCGGAGGTGTAGGCATTGACTGCACAGGACATGTGGGGAGGGTAGGCATTGACTAACCAGGACATGTGTGGAGGGGTAGGCATTGACTGCACAGGACATGTGGGGAGGGGTAGGCATTGACTGCACAGGACAAGTGAGAGGGGTAGGCACTGACTGCACGGGACATGTGGGGAGGGGTAGGCATTGACTGAACACGACATGTGGGAGGGGTAGGCATTGACTGCACAGGACATGTGGGAGGGTTAGGCATTGACTGCACAGGACATGTGAGGAGGGGTAGGCATTGATTGCACAGGACATGTGGGAGGGGTAGGCACTGACTGCACGGGACATGTGGGGAGGGGTAGGCATTGACTGCACAGGACATGTGAAGAGGGGTAGGCATTGATTCCACAGGACATGTGGGACGGCTAGGCATTGATTGCACAGGACATGTGGGAGGGGTAGGCATTGGCTGTACAGGACATGTGGGAGGGGTAGGCATTGATTGCACAGGACATGTGAGGAGGGGTAGGCATTGACTGAACAGGACATGTGGAAGGGGTAGGCATTGGCTGCACAGGACATGTGGGAGGGGTAGGCATTGACTGCACAGGACATGTGGGGAGGGGTAGGCATTGACTGCACAGGACATGTGAGGACGGGTAGGCATTGATTGCACAGGACATGTGGGAGGGGTAGCACTGACTGCACGGGACATGTGGGGAGGGGTAGGCATTGATTGTACAGGACATGTGAGGAGGGGTCGCATTGACTGCACAGGACATGTGGGAGGGTTAGGCATTGACTGCACAGGACATGTGAGGAGGGGTAGGCATTGATTGCACAGGACATGTGGTAGGGGTAGGCACTGACTGCACGGGACATGTGGGGAGGGGTAGGCATTGACTGCACAGGACATGTGAGGAGGGGTAGGCATTGATTCCACAGGACATGTGGGAGGGGTAGGCATTGATTGCACAGGACATGTGGGAGGGGTAGGCATTGACTGCACGGGACATGTGAGGAGGGGTAGGCATTGACTGCACAGGACATGTGGGAGGGGTAGGCATTGACTGCACAGGACATGTGGGGAGAGGTAGGCATTGACTGAACAGGACATGTGGGAGGGGTAGGCATTGACTACACAGGACATGTGAGGAGGGGTAGGCATTGACTGCACAGGACATGTGGGAGGGTAGGCATTGACTACACAGGACATGTGGGAGGGGTAGGCATTGACAGCACAGGAGATGTGGGGAAGGGTAGTCATTGACTGCAGAGGACATGTGGGGAGGGGTAGGCATTGACTGAACAGGACATGTGGGGAGGCGTAGGCATTGACTGAACAGGACATGTGGGGAGGCGTAGGCATTGATTGCACAGGACATGTGGGAGGGGTAGGCATTGGCTGTACAGGACATGTGGGAGGGGTAGGCATTGATTTCACAGGACATGTGGGAGGGGTAGGCATTGACTACACAGGACATGTGGGGAGGGGTAGGTAATGATTGCACAGGACATGTGGGAGGAGTAGGCATTGACTGCACAGGACATGTGGGGAGGAGTAGGCATTGGCTGCACAGGACATGTGGGGAGGGGTAGGCATTGATTGCACAGGACATGTGGGAGGGGTAGGCATTGGCTGCACAGGACATGTGGAAGGGGTAGGCATTGATTGTACAGGACATGTGGGGAGGGGTAGGCATTGACTACACAGGACATGTGGGGAGGGGAAGGCATTCATTGCACACGACATGTGGAGAAGTAGGCATTGATTGCACAGGACATGTGGGGAGGGGTAGGCATTGATTGCACAGGACATGTGGGAGGAGTAGGCACTGACTACACAGGACATGTGGGAGGGGTAGGCAATGACTGCACAGGACATGTGGGGAGGGGTAGGCACTGACTACACAGGACATGTGAGGAGGGGTAGGCATTGACTGCACAGGACATGTGGGAGGGGTAAGCATTGACTACACAGGACATGTGGGAGAGGTAGGCATTGACTACACAGGACATGTGGGGAGGGGTAGGCATTGACTGCACAGGACATGTGGGAGAGGTAGGCATTGATTGCACAGGACATGTGGGATGGGTAGGCATTGACTACACAGGACATGTGAGGACGGGTAGGCATTGATTGCACAGGACATGTGGAGAGAAAGGCATTGACTGCACAGGACATGTGGTGAGGTAGGCATTGACTGCACAGGACATGTGGGGAGGGGTAGGCATTGACTGCACAGGACATGTGGGAGGGGTAGGGATTGACTGCACAGGACATGTGGGGAGGGTAGGCATTGAATGCACAGGACATGTGAGGAGGGGTAGGCATTGACTGCACAGGACATGTGGGAGGGGTAGGCATTGGCTGCACAGGACATGTGGGGAGGGGTAGGCATTGACTACACAGGACATGTGGGAGGAGTAGGCATTGACTGAACACGACATGTGGGATGGGTAGGCATTGACTGCACAGGACATGTGGGGAGGGGTAGGCATTGACTGAACAGGACATGTGGGGAGGGTAGGCATTGGCTGCACAGGACATGTGAGGAGAGGAAGGCATTGACTGCACAGGACATGTGGGGTGGGGTAGGCATTGACTACACAGGACATGTGGGAGGGGTAGGCATTGACTGCACAGGACATGTGGGGAGGGGTAGGCATTGACTGAACACGACATGTGGGATGGGTAGGCATTGACTGCACAGGACATGTGGGGAGGGGTAGGCATTGACTGAACAGGACATGTGGGATGGGTAGGCATTGACTGAACAGGACATGTGGGAGGGGTAGGCATTGACTGCACAGGACATGTGGGGAGGGGTAGGCATTGACTGAACACGACATGTGGGATGGGTAGGCATTGACTGCACAGGACATGTGGGGAGGGGTAGGCATTGACTGAACAGGACATGTGGGATGGGTAGGCATTGACTGAACAGGACATGTGGGGAGGGGTAGGCATTGACTGAACAGGACATGTGGGATGGGTAGGCATTGACAGAACAGGACATGTGGGATGGGTAGGCATTGACAGAACAGGACATGTGGGGAGGGGTAGGCATTGACTGAACAGGACATGTGGGATGGGTAGGCATTGACTGCACAGGACATGTGGGAGGGGTAGGCATTGACTGAACAGGACATGTGGGAGGGGTAGGCATTGACAGAACAGGACATGTGGGATGGGTAGGCATTGACTGAACAGGACATGTGGGATGGGTAGGCATTGACAGAACAGGACATGTGGGGAGGGGTAGGCATTGACTGAACAGGACATGTGGGATGGGTAGGCATTGACTGCACAGGACATGTGGGAGGGGTAGGCATTGACTGCACAGGACATGTGGGATGGGTAGGCATTGACAGAACAGGACATGTGGGGAGGGGTAGGCATTGACTACACAGGACATGTGGGAGGGGTAGACATTGACTGCACAGGACATGTGGGGATGGGTAGGCATTGACTGAACAGGACATGTGGGATGGGTAGGCATTGACTGAACAGGACATGTGGGATGGGTAGGCATTGACTGAACAGGACATGTGGGAGGGGTAGGCATTGACTGAAAAGGACATGTGGGAGGGTAGGCATTGACTGAACAGGACATGTGGGGAGGAGTAGGCATTGACTGAACAGGACATGTGGGAGGGTAGGCATTGTCTGAACAGGACATGTGAGGAGGGGTAGGCATTGACTGAACAGGACATGTGGGGAGGGGTAGTCATTGACGGAACAGGACATGTGGGGAGGGGCAGGCATTGACTGAACAGGACATGTGAGGAGGGGTAGGCATTGACTGAACAGGACATGTGGGAGGGTAGGCATTGACTGAACAGGACATGTAGGGAGAGGTAGGCATTGACAGCACAGGACATGTGGGAGGGTAGGCATTGACTGAACAGGACATGTGGGGAGGGGTAGGCATTGACGGAACAGGACAGGTGGGGAGGGGCAGGCATTGACTGAACAAGACATGTGAGGAGGGGTAGGCATTGACTGAACAGGACATGTGGGAGGGTAGGCATTGACTGCACAGGACACGTGGGAGGGGTAGGCATTGACTGCACAGGACATGTGTGGAGGGGTAGGCATTGACTGCACAGGACATGTGAGGAGAGGAAGGCATTGACTGCACAGGACATGTGGGGAGGGGTAGGCATTGACTGCACAGGACATGTGAGGAGAGGAAGGCATTGACTGCACAGGACATGTGGGGTGGGGTAGGCATTGACTGCACAGGACATGTGAGGAGAGGAAGGCATTGACTGCACAGGACATGTGGGGTGGGGTAGGCATTGACTGCACAGGACATGTGGGGACGGGTAGGCATTGACTGCACAGGACATGTGGGGAGGGGTAGGCATTGACTGCACAGGACATGTGGGAGGGGTAGGCATTGACTGCACAGGACATGTGGGGAGGGGTAGGCATTGACTGCACAGGACATGTGGGAGGGGTAGGCATTGACTGCACAGGACATGTGGGGAGGGGTAGGCATTGACTGCACAGGACATGTGAGGAGAGGAAGGCATTGACTGCACAGGACATGTGGGGAGGGGTAGGCATTGACTGCACAGGACATGTGAGGAGAGGAAGGCATTGACTGCACAGGACATGTGGGGAGGGGTAGGCATTGACTGCACAGGACATGTGGGGAGGGGTAGGCTTTGATTGCACAGGACATGTGAGGAGAGGAAGGCATTGACTGCACAGGACATGTGGGGAGGGGTAGGCATTGACTGCACAGGACATGTGAGGAGAGGAAGGCATTGACTGCACAGGACATGTGGGGAGGGGTAGGCATTGACTGCACAGGACATGTGGGGAGGGATAGGCATTGACTGAACAGGACATGTGGGAGGGTAGGCATTGATTGCACAGGACATGTGAGGAGGGGTAGGCATTGACTGCACAGGACATGTGGGAGGGGTAGGCATTGACTGCACAGGACATGTGGGGAGGGGTAGGCATTGATTGCACAGGACATGTGGGAGGGGTAGGCATTGACTGCACAGGACATGTGGGGAGGGGTAGGCATTGACTGCACAGGACATGTGGAGAGGGGAAGGCATTGACTGCACCGGACATGTGGAAAGGGGTAGGCATTGATTGCACAGTAGATGTGGGAGGGGTAAGCATTGACTGCACAGGACATGTGGAAAGGGGTAGGCATTGACTGCACAGGACATGTGGGGAGGGGTAGGCATTGACTGCACAGGACATGTGGGAGGGGTAAGCATTGACTACACAGGACATGTGGGAGGGGTAGGCATTGACTGCACAGGACATGTGGGAGGGGTAGGCATTGACTACACAGGACATGTGGGGAGAGGAAGGCATTGACTGAACAGGACATGTGGGGAGAGGGTAGGCATTGACTACACAGGACATGTGGGAGGGGTAGGCATTGACTGAACAGGACATGTGGGGAGGGGTAGGCATTGACTGCACAGGACATGTGGGGAGAGGAAGGCATTGACTGAACAGGACATGTGGGGAGGGGTAGGCACTGACTACACAGGACATGTGGGGAGGGGTAGTCATTGACTGCAGAGGACATGTGGGGAGGGGTAGGCATTGACAGCACAGGAGATGTGGGGAAGGGTAGCCACTGACTACACAGGACATGTGGGGAGGGGTAGGCATTGACTGAACAGGACATGTGGGGAGGGGTAGGCATTGACTGAACAGGACATGTGGGGAGGGGTAGGCATTGATTGCACAGGATATGTGGGAGGGGTAGGCACTGACTACACAGGACATGTGAGGAGGGGTAGGCATTGACTGCACAGGACATGTGGGAGGGGTAGGCATTGGCTGCACAGGACATGTGGGAGGGGTAGGCATTGACAGCACAGGAGATGTGGGGAAGGGTAGGCATTGACTGCACAGGACATGTGGGAGGGGTAGGCATTGACTAAACAGGACATGTGGGGAGGGGTAGGCATTGACTGAACAGGACATGTGGGGAGGCGTAGGCATTGATTGCACAGGACATGTGGGGAGGCGTAGGCATTGATTGCACAGGACATGTGGGGAGGGGTAGGCATTGACTGAACAGGACATGTGGGGAGGCGTAGGCATTGATTGCACAGGACATGTGGGAGGGGTAGGCATTGGCTGTACAGGACATGTGGGAGGGGTAGGCATTGATTTCACAGGACATGTGGGAGGGGTAGGCATTGGCTGCACAGGACATGTGGAAGGGGTAGGCATTGACTGCACAGGACATGTGAGTACGGGTAGGCATTGACTGCACAGGACATGTGGAAGGGGTAGGCATTGACTGAACAGGACATGAGGGGAGGGGTAGGCATTGGCTGCACAGGACATGTGGAAGGGGTAGGCATTGATTGTACAGGACATGTGGGGAGGGGTAGGCATTGACTACACAGGACATGTGGGGAGGGGAAGGCATTCATTGCACAGGACATGTGGAGAAGTAGGCATTGATTGCACAGGAAATGTGGGGAGGGGTAGGCATTGATTGCACAGGACATGTGGGAGGAGTAGGCACTGACTACACAGGACATGTGGGAGGGGTAGGCAATGACTGCACAGGACATGTGGGGAGGGGTAGGCACTGACTACACAGGACATGTGAGGAGGGGTAGGCATTGACTGCACAGGACATGTGGGAGGGGTAAGCATTGACTACACAGGACATGTGGGAGAGGTAGGCATTGACTATACAGGACATGTGGGGAGGGGTAGGCATTGACTGCACAGGACATGTGGGGAGGGGTAGGCATTGACTACACAGGACATGTGGGATGGGTAGGCATAGACTGCACAGGACATGTGGGGAGGGGTAGGCATTGACTGAACAGGACATGTGGGATGGGTAGGCATTGACAGAACAGGACATGTGGGGAGGGGTGGGCATTGACTGCACAGGACATGTGGGAGGGGTAGGCATTGACTGAAAAGGACATGTGGGAGGGTAGGCATTGACTGAACAGGACATGTGGGGAGGAGTAGGCATTGACTGAACAGGACATGTGGGAGGGTAGGCATTGTCTGAACAGGACATGTGAGGAGGGGTAGGCATTGACTGAACAGGACATGTGGGGAGGGGTAGTCATTGACGGAACAGGACATGTGGGGAGGGGCAGGCATTGACTGAACAGGACATGTGAGGAGGGGTAGGCATTGACTGAACAGGACATGTGGGAGGGTAGGCATTGACTGAACAGGACATGTAGGGAGAGGTAGGCATTGACAGCACAGGACATGTGGGAGGGTAGGCATTGACTGAACAGGACATGTGAGGAGAGGAAGGCATTGACTGCACAGGACATGTGGGGAGGGGTAGGCATTGACTGCACAGGACATGTGAGGAGAGGAAGGCATTGACTGCACAGGACATGTGGGGAGGGGTAGGCATTGACTGCACAGGACATGTGGGGAGGGGTAGGCTTTGATTGCACAGGACATGTGAGGAGAGGAAGGCATTGACTGCACAGGACATGTGGGGAGGGGTAGGCATTGACTTCACAGGACATGTGAGGAGAGGAAGGCATTGACTGCACAGGACATGTGGGGAGGGGTAGGCATTGACTGCACAGGACATGTGGGGAGGGATAGGCATTGACTGAACAGGACATGTGGGAGGGTAGGCATTGATTGCACAGGACATGTGAGGAGGGGTAGGCATTGACTGCACAGGACATGTGGGGAGGGGTAGGCATTGATTGCACAGGACATGTGGGAGGGGTAGGCATTGACTGCACAGGACATGTGGGGAGGGGTAGGCATTGACTGCACAGGACATGTGGAGAGGGGAAGGCATTGACTGCACCGGACATGTGGAAAGGGGTAGGCATTGATTGCACAGTAGATGTGGGAGGGGTAAGCATTGACTGCACAGGACATGTGGGGAGGGGTAGGCATTGACTGCACAGGACATGTGGGAGGGGTAAGCATTGACTACACAGGACATGTGGGAGGGGTAGGCATTGACTGCACAGGACATGTGGGAGGGGTAAGCATTGACTGCACAGGACATGTGGGAGGGGTAGGCATTGACTGCACAGGACATGTGGGAGGGGTAGGCATTGACTACACAGGACATGTGGGAGGGGTAGGCATTGACTGCACAGGACATGTGGGAGGGGTAGGCATTGACTGCACAGGACATGTGGGAGGGGTAAGCATTGACTACACAGGACATGTGGGAGGGGTAGGCACTGACTACACAGGACATGTGGGGAGGGGTAGGCATTGACTGAACAGGACATGTGGGGAGGGGTAGGCATTGACTGCACAGGACATGTGGGGAGAGGAAGGCATTGACTGAACAGGACATGTGGGGAGGGGTAGGCATTGACTGCACAGGACATGTGGGGAGGGGTAGGCATTGACAGCACAGGAGATGTGGGGAAGGGTAGCCACTGACTACACAGGACATGTGGGGAGGGGTAGGCATTGACTGAACAGGACATGTGGGGAGGGGTAGGCATTGACTGAACAGGACATGTGGGGAGGGGTAGGCATTGACAGCACAGGAGATGTGGGGAAGGGTAGCCACTGACTACACAGGACATGTGGGGAGGGGTAGGCATTGACTGAACAGGACATGTGGGGAGGGGTAGGCATTGACTGAACAGGACATGTGGGGAGGGGTAGGCATTGATTGCACAGGACATGTGGGAGGAGTAGGCATTGACTGCACAGGACATGTGGGGAGGGGTAGGCATTGACTGCACAGGACATGTGGGAGGGGTAGGCATTGGCTGCACAGGACATGTGGGAGGGGTAGGCATTGATTGCACAGGACATGTGGGAGGAGTAGGCATTGACTGCACAGGACATGTGGGGAGGGGTAGGCATTGACTGCACAGGACATGTGGGAGGGGTAGGCATTGACTGAACAGGACATGTGGGGAGGGGTAGGCATTGATTGCACAGGACATGTGGGAGGAGTAGGCATTGACTGCACAGGACATGTGGGGAGGGGTAGGCATTGACTGCACAGGACATGTGGGAGGGGTAGGCATTGGCTGCACAGGACATGTGGGAGGGGTAGGCATTGACAGCACAGGAGATGTGGGGAAGGGTAGGCATTGACTGCACAGGACATGTGGGAGGGGTAGGCATTGACTAAACAGGACATGTGGGGAGGGGTAGGCATTGACTGAACAGGACATGTGGGGAGGCGTAGGCATTGATTGCACAGGACATGTGGGGAGGCGTAGGCATTGATTGCACAGGACATGTGGGGAGGGGTAGGCATTGACTGAACAGGACATGTGGGGAGGCGTAGGCATTGATTGCACAGGACATGTGGGAGGGGTAGGCATTGGCTGTACAGGACATGTGGGAGGGGTAGGCATTGATTTCACAGGACATGTGGGAGGGGTAGGCATTGGCTGCACAGGACATGTGGAAGGGGTAGGCATTGACTGCACAGGACATGTGAGTACGGGTAGGCATTGACTGCACAGGACATGTGGAAGGGGTAGGCATTGACTGAACAGGACATGAGGGGAGGGGTAGGCATTGGCTGCACAGGACATGTGGAAGGGGTAGGCATTGATTGTACAGGACATGTGGGGAGGGGTAGGCATTGACTACACAGGACATGTGGGGAGGGGAAGGCATTCATTGCACAGGACATGTGGAGAAGTAGGCATTGATTGCACAGGAAATGTGGGGAGGGGTAGGCATTGATTGCACAGGACATGTGGGAGGAGTAGGCACTGACTACACAGGACATGTGGGAGGGGTAGGCAATGACTGCACAGGACATGTGGGGAGGGGTAGGCACTGACTACACAGGACATGTGAGGAGGGGTAGGCATTGACTGCACAGGACATGTGGGAGGGGTAAGCATTGACTACACAGGACATGTGGGAGAGGTAGGCATTGACTACACAGGACATGTGGGGAGGGGTAGGCATTGACTGCACAGGACATGTGGGGAGGGGTAGGCATTGACTACACAGGACATGTGGGATGGGTAGGCATAGACTGCACAGGACATGTGGGGAGGGGTAGGCATTGACTGAACAGGACATGTGGGATGGGTAGGCATTGACAGAACAGGACATGTGGGGAGGGGTGGGCATTGACTGCACAGGACATGTGGGAGGGGTAGGCATTGACTGAAAAGGACATGTGGGAGGGTAGGCATTGACTGAACAGGACATGTGGGGAGGAGTAGGCATTGACTGAAAAGGACATGTGGGAGGGTAGGCATTGACTGAACAGGACATGTGGGGAGGAGTAGGCATTGACTGAACAGGACATGTGGGAGGGTAGGCATTGTCTGAACAGGACATGTGAGGAGGGGTAGGCATTGACTGAACAGGACATGTGGGGAGGGGTAGTCATTGACGGAACAGGACATGTGGGGAGGGGCAGGCATTGACTGAACAGGACATGTGAGGAGGGGTAGGCATTGACTGAACAGGACATGTGGGAGGGTAGGCATTGACTGAACAGGACATGTAGGGAGAGGTAGGCATTGACAGCACAGGACATGTGGGAGGGTAGGCATTGACTGAACAGGACATGTGGGGAGGGGTAGGCATTGACGGAACAGGACAGGTGGGGAGGGGCAGGCATTGACTGAACAAGACATGTGAGGAGGGGTAGGCATTGACTGAACAGGACATGTGGGAGGGTAGGCATTGACTGCACAGGACACGTGGGAGGGGTAGGCATTGACTGCACAGGACATGTGTGGAGGGGTAGGCATTGACTGCACAGGACATGTGAGGAGAGGAAGGCATTGACTGCACAGGACATGTGGGGAGGGGTAGGCATTGACTGCACAGGACATGTGAGGAGAGGAAGGCATTGACTGCACAGGACATGTGGGGTGGGGTAGGCATTGACTGCACAGGACATGTGAGGAGAGGAAGGCATTGACTGCACAGGACATGTGGGGTGGGGTAGGCATTGACTGCACAGGACATGTGGGGAGGGGTAGGCATTGACTGCACAGGACATGTGAGGAGAGGAAGGCATTGACTGCACAGGACATGTGGGGACGGGTAGGCATTGACTGCACAGGACATGTGGGGAGGGGTAGGCATTGACTACACAGGACATGTGGGGAGGGGTAGGCATTGACTGCACAGGACATGTGGGGAGGGGTAGGCATTGACTGCACAGGACATGTGAGGAGAGGAAGGCATTGACTGCACAGGACATGTGGGGAGGGGTAGGCATTGACTGCACAGGACATGTGAGGAGAGTAGGCATTGTCTGAACAGGACATGTGAGGAGGGGTAGGCATTGACTGAACAGGACATGTGGGGAGGGGTAGTCATTGACGGAACAGGACATGTGGGGAGGGGCAGGCATTGACTGAACAGGACATGTGGGAGGGGTAGGCATTGACTGAACAGGACATGTAGGGAGAGGTAGGCATTGACAGCACAGGACATGTGGGAGGGGTAGGCATTGACTGAACAGGACATGTGAGGAGAGGAAGGCATTGACTGCACAGGACATGTGGGGAGGGGTAGGCATTGACTGCACAGGACATGTGAGGAGAGGAAGGCATTGACTGCACAGGACATGTGGGGAGGGGTAGGCATTGACTGCACAGGACATGTGGGGAGGGGTAGGCTTTGATTGCACAGGACATGTGAGGAGAGGAAGGCATTGACTGCACAGGACATGTGGGGAGGGGTAGGCATTGACTGCACAGGACATGTGAGGAGAGGAAGGCATTGACTGCACAGGACATGTGGGGAGGGGTAGGCATTGACTGCACAGGACATGTGGGGAGGGATAGGCATTGACTGAACAGGACATGTGGGAGGGTAGGCATTGATTGCACAGGACATGTGAGGAGGGGTAGGCATTGACTGCACAGGACATGTGGGAGGGGTAGGCATTGACTGCACAGGACATGTGGGGAGGGGTAGGCATTGATTGCACAGGACATGTGGGAGGGGTAGGCATTGACTGCACAGGACATGTGGGGAGGGGTAGGCATTGACTGCACAGGACATGTGGAGAGGGGAAGGCATTGACTGCACCGGACATGTGGAAAGGGGTAGGCATTGATTGCACAGTAGATGTGGGAGGGGTAAGCATTGACTGCACAGGACATGTGGGGAGGGGTAGGCATTGACTGCACAGGACATGTGGGAGGGGTAAGCATTGACTACACAGGACATGTGGGAGGGGTAGGCATTGACTGCACAGGACATGTGGGAGGGGTAAGCATTGACTACACAGGACATGTGGGAGGGGTAGGCATTGACTGAACAGGACATGTGGGGAGGGGTAGGCATTGACTGCACAGGACATGTGGGGAGAGGAAGGCATTGACTGAACAGGACATGTGGGGAGGGGTAGGCACTGACTACACAGGACATGTGGGGAGGGGTAGTCATTGACTGCAGAGGACATGTGGGGTGGGGTAGGCATTGACAGCACAGGAGATGTGGGGAAGGGTAGCCACTGACTACACAGGACATGTGGGGAGGGGTAGGCATTGACAGCACAGGAGATGTGGGGAAGGGTAGCCACTGACTACACAGGACATGTGGGGAGGGGTAGGCATTGACTGAACAGGACATGTGGGGAGGGGTAGGCATTGACTGAACAGGACATGTGGGGAGGGGTAGGCATTGATTGCACAGGATATGTGGGAGGGGTAGGCACTGACTACACAGGACATGTGAGGAGGGGTAGGCATTGACTGCACAGGACATGTGGGAGGGGTAGGCATTGGCTGCACAGGACATGTGGGAGGGGTAGGCATTGACAGCACAGGAGATGTGGGGAAGGGTAGGCATTGACTGCACAGGACATGTGGGAGGGGTAGGCATTGACTAAACAGGACATGTGGGGAGGGGTAGGCATTGACTGAACAGGACATGTGGGGAGGCGTAGGCATTGATTGCACAGGACATGTGGGGAGGCGTAGGCATTGATTGCACAGGACATGTGGGGAGGGGTAGGCATTGACTGAACAGGACATGTGGGGAGGCGTAGGCATTGATTGCACAGGACATGTGGGAGGGGTAGGCATTGGCTGTACAGGACATGTGGGAGGGGTAGGCATTGATTTCACAGGACATGTGGGAGGGGTAGGCATTGGCTGCACAGGACATGTGGAAGGGGTAGGCATTGACTGCACAGGACATGTGAGTACGGGTAGGCATTGACTGCACAGGACATGTGGAAGGGGTAGGCATTGACTGAACAGGACATGAGGGGAGGGGTAGGCATTGGCTGCACAGGACATGTGGAAGGGGTAGGCATTGATTGTACAGGACATGTGGGGAGGGGTAGGCATTGACTACACAGGACATGTGGGGAGGGGAAGGCATTCATTGCACAGGACATGTGGAGAAGTAGGCATTGATTGCACAGGAAATGTGGGGAGGGGTAGGCATTGATTGCACAGGACATGTGGGAGGAGTAGGCACTGACTACACAGGACATGTGGGAGGGGTAGGCAATGACTGCACAGGACATGTGGGGAGGGGTAGGCACTGACTACACAGGACATGTGAGGAGGGGTAGGCATTGACTGCACAGGACATGTGGGAGGGGTAAGCATTGACTACACAGGACATGTGGGAGAGGTAGGCATTGACTACACAGGACATGTGGGGAGGGGTAGGCATTGACTGCACAGGACATGTGGGGAGGGGTAGGCATTGACTACACAGGACATGTGGGATGGGTAGGCATAGACTGCACAGGACATGTGGGGAGGGGTAGGCATTGACTGAACAGGACATGTGGGATGGGTAGGCATTGACAGAACAGGACATGTGGGGAGGGGTGGGCATTGACTGCACAGGACATGTGGGAGGGGTAGGCATTGACTGAAAAGGACATGTGGGAGGGTAGGCATTGACTGAACAGGACATGTGGGGAGGAGTAGGCATTGACTGAACAGGACATGTGGGAGGGTAGGCATTGTCTGAACAGGACATGTGAGGAGGGGTAGGCATTGACTGAACAGGACATGTGGGGAGGGGTAGTCATTGACGGAACAGGACATGTGGGGAGGGGCAGGCATTGACTGAACAGGACATGTGAGGAGGGGTAGGCATTGACTGAACAGGACATGTGGGAGGGTAGGCATTGACTGAACAGGACATGTAGGGAGAGGTAGGCATTGACAGCACAGGACATGTGGGAGGGTAGGCATTGACTGAACAGGACATGTGGGGAGGGGTAGGCATTGACGGAACAGGACAGGTGGGGAGGGGCAGGCATTGACTGAACAAGACATGTGAGGAGGGGTAGGCATTGACTGAACAGGACATGTGGGAGGGTAGGCATTGACTGCACAGGACACGTGGGAGGGGTAGGCATTGACTGCACAGGACATGTGTGGAGGGGTAGGCATTGACTGCACAGGACATGTGAGGAGAGGAAGGCATTGACTGCACAGGACATGTGGGGAGGGGTAGGCATTGACTGCACAGGACATGTGAGGAGAGGAAGGCATTGACTGCACAGGACATGTGGGGTGGGGTAGGCATTGACTGCACAGGACATGTGAGGAGAGGAAGGCATTGACTGCACAGGACCTGTGGGGTGGGGTAGGCATTGACTGCACAGGACATGTGGGGAGGGGTAGGCATTGACTGCACAGGACATGTGGGAGGGGTAGGCATTGACTGCACAGGACATGTGGGGAGGGGTAGGCATTGACTGCACAGGACATGTGAGGAGAGGAAGGCATTGACTGCACAGGACATGTGGGGAGGGGTAGGCATTGACTGCACAGGACATGTGAGGAGAGGAAGGCATTGACTGCACAGGACATGTGGGGAGGGGTAGGCATTGACTGCACAGGACATGTGGGGAGGGGTAGGCTTTGATTGCACAGGACAAGTGAGGAGAGGAAGGCATTGACTGCACAGGACATGTGGGGAGGGGTAGGCATTGACTGCACAGGACATGTGAGGAGAGGAAGGCATTGACTGCACAGGACATGTGGGGAGGGGTAGGCATTGACTGCACAGGACATGTGGGGAGGGATAGGCATTGACTGAACAGGACATGTGGGAGGGTAGGCATTGATTGCACAGGACATGTGAGGAGGGGTAGGCATTGACTGCACAGGACATGTGGGAGGGGTAGGCATTGACTGCACAGGACATGTGGGGAGGGGTAGGCATTGATTGCACAGGACATGTGGGAGGGGTAGGCATTGACTGCACAGGACATGTGGGGAGGGGTAGGCATTGACTGCACAGGACATGTGAGGAGGGGAAGGCATTGACTGCACCGGACATGTGGAAAGGGGTAGGCATTGATTGCACAGTAGATGTGGGAGGGGTAAGCATTGACTGCACAGGACATGTGGGGAGGGGTAGGCATTGACTGCACAGGACATGTGGGAGGGGTAAGCATTGACTACACAGGACATGTGGGAGGGGTAGGCATTGACTGCACAGGACATGTGGGAGGGGTAAGCATTGACTACACAGGACATGTGGGAGGGGTAGGCATTGACTGAACAGGACATGTGGGGAGGGGTAGGCATTGACTGCACAGGACATGTGGGGAGAGGAAGGCATTGACTGAACAGGACATGTGGGGAGGGGTAGGCACTGACTACACAGGACATGTGGGGAGGGGTAGTCATTGACTGCAGAGGACATGTGGGGAGGGGTAGGCATTGACAGCACAGGAGATGTGGGGAAGGGTAGCCACTGACTACACAGGACATGTGGGGAGGGGTAGGCATTGACTGAACAGGACATGTGGGGAGGGGTAGGCATTGACTGAACAGGACATGTGGGGAGGGGTAGGCATTGATTGCACAGGATATGTGGGAGGGGTAGGCACTGACTACACAGGACATGTGAGGAGGGGTAGGCATTGACTGCACAGGACATGTGGGAGGGGTAGGCATTGGCTGCACAGGACATGTGGGAGGGGTAGGCATTGACAGCACAGGAGATGTGGGGAAGGGTAGCCACTGACTACACAGGACATGTGGGGAGGGGTAGGCATTGACTGAACAGGACATGTGGGGAGGGGTAGGCATTGACTGAACAGGACATGTGGGGAGGGGTAGGCATTGATTGCACAGGATATGTGGGAGGGGTAGGCACTGACTACACAGGACATGTGAGGAGGGGTAGGCATTGACTGCACAGGACATGTGGGAGGGGTAGGCATTGGCTGCACAGGACATGTGGGAGGGGTAGGCATTGACAGCACAGGAGATGTGGGGAAGGGTAGGCATTGACTGCACAGGACATGTGGGAGGGGTAGGCATTGACTAAACAGGACATGTGGGGAGGGGTAGGCATTGACTGAACAGGACATGTGGGGAGGCGTAGGCATTGATTGCACAGGACATGTGGGGAGGCGTAGGCATTGATTGCACAGGACATGTGGGGAGGGGTAGGCATTGACTGAACAGGACATGTGGGGAGGCGTAGGCATTGATTGCACAGGACATGTGGGAGGGGTAGGCATTGGCTGTACAGGACATGTGGGAGGGGTAGGCATTGATTTCACAGGACATGTGGGAGGGGTAGGCATTGGCTGCACAGGACATGTGGAAGGGGTAGGCATTGACTGCACAGGACATGTGAGTACGGGTAGGCATTGACTGCACAGGACATGTGGAAGGGGTAGGCATTGACTGAACAGGACATGAGGGGAGGGGTAGGCATTGGCTGCACAGGACATGTGGAAGGGGTAGGCATTGATTGTACAGGACATGTGGGGAAGGGTAGGCATTGACTACACAGGACATGTGGGGAGGGGAAGGCATTCATTGCACAGGACATGTGGAGAAGTAGGCATTGATTGCACAGGAAATGTGGGGAGGGGTAGGCATTGATTGCACAGGACATGTGGGAGGAGTAGGCACTGACTACACAGGACATGTGGGAGGGGTAGGCAATGACTGCACAGGACATGTGGGGAGGGGTAGGCACTGACTACACAGGACATGTGAGGAGGGGTAGGCATTGACTGCACAGGACATGTAGGAGGGGTAGGCATTGACTGCACAGGACATGTGAGGAGGGGTAAGCATTGACTACACAGGACATGTGGGATGGGTAGGCATAGACTGCACAGGACATGTGGGGAGGGGTAGGCATTGACTGCACAGGACATGTGGGAGGGGTAAGCATTGACTACACAGGACATGTGGGAGGGGTAGGCATTGACTGCACAGGACATGTGGGAGGGGTAAGCATTGACTACACAGGACATGTGGGAGGGGTAGGCATTGACTGAACAGGACATGTGGGGAGGGGTAGGCATTGACTGCACAGGACATGTGGGGAGAGGAAGGCATTGACTGAACAGGACATGTGGGGAGGGGTAGGCACTGACTACACAGGACATGTGGGGAGGGGTAGTCATTGACTGCAGAGGACATGTGGGGTGGGGTAGGCATTGACAGCACAGGAGATGTGGGGAAGGGTAGCCACTGACTACACAGGACATGTGGGGAGGGGTAGGCATTGACAGCACAGGAGATGTGGGGAAGGGTAGCCACTGACTACACAGGACATGTGGGGAGGGGTAGGCATTGACTGAACAGGACATGTGGGGAGGGGTAGGCATTGACTGAACAGGACATGTGGGGAGGGGTAGGCATTGATTGCACAGGATATGTGGGAGGGGTAGGCACTGACTACACAGGACATGTGAGGAGGGGTAGGCATTGACTGCACAGGACATGTGGGAGGGGTAGGCATTGGCTGCACAGGACATGTGGGAGGGGTAGGCATTGACAGCACAGGAGATGTGGGGAAGGGTAGGCATTGACTGCACAGGACATGTGGGAGGGGTAGGCATTGACTAAACAGGACATGTGGGGAGGGGTAGGCATTGACTGAACAGGACATGTGGGGAGGCGTAGGCATTGATTGCACAGGACATGTGGGGAGGCGTAGGCATTGATTGCACAGGACATGTGAGGAGAGGAAGGCATTGACTGCACAGGACATGTGGGGAGGGGTAGGCATTGACTGCACAGGACATGTGAGGAGAGGAAGGCATTGACTGCACAGGACATGTGGGGTGGGGTAGGCATTGACTGCACAGGACATGTGAGGAGAGGAAGGCATTGACTGCACAGGACCTGTGGGGTGGGGTAGGCATTGACTGCACAGGACATGTGGGGAGGGGTAGGCATTGACTGCACAGGACATGTGGGAGGGGTAGGCATTGACTGCACAGGACATGTGGGGAGGGGTAGGCATTGACTGCACAGGACATGTGAGGAGAGGAAGGCATTGACTGCACAGGACATGTGGGGAGGGGTAGGCATTGACTGCACAGGACATGTGAGGAGAGGAAGGCATTGACTGCACAGGACATGTGGGGAGGGGTAGGCATTGACTGCACAGGACATGTGGGGAGGGGTAGGCTTTGATTGCACAGGACAAGTGAGGAGAGGAAGGCATTGACTGCACAGGACATGTGGGGAGGGGTAGGCATTGACTGCACAGGACATGTGAGGAGAGGAAGGCATTGACTGCACAGGACATGTGGGGAGGGGTAGGCATTGACTGCACAGGACATGTGGGGAGGGATAGGCATTGACTGAACAGGACATGTGGGAGGGTAGGCATTGATTGCACAGGACATGTGAGGAGGGGTAGGCATTGACTGCACAGGACATGTGGGAGGGGTAGGCATTGACTGCACAGGACATGTGGGGAGGGGTAGGCATTGATTGCACAGGACATGTGGGAGGGGTAGGCATTGACTGCACAGGACATGTGGGGAGGGGTAGGCATTGACTGCACAGGACATGTGAGGAGGGGAAGGCATTGACTGCACCGGACATGTGGAAAGGGGTAGGCATTGATTGCACAGTAGATGTGGGAGGGGTAAGCATTGACTGCACAGGACATGTGGGGAGGGGTAGGCATTGACTGCACAGGACATGTGGGAGGGGTAAGCATTGACTACACAGGACATGTGGGAGGGGTAGGCATTGACTGCACAGGACATGTGGGAGGGGTAAGCATTGACTACACAGGACATGTGGGAGGGGTAGGCATTGACTGAACAGGACATGTGGGGAGGGGTAGGCATTGACTGCACAGGACATGTGGGGAGAGGAAGGCATTGACTGAACAGGACATGTGGGGAGGGGTAGGCACTGACTACACAGGACATGTGGGGAGGGGTAGTCATTGACTGCAGAGGACATGTGGGGAGGGGTAGGCATTGACAGCACAGGAGATGTGGGGAAGGGTAGCCACTGACTACACAGGACATGTGGGGAGGGGTAGGCATTGACTGAACAGGACATGTGGGGAGGGGTAGGCATTGACTGAACAGGACATGTGGGGAGGGGTAGGCATTGATTGCACAGGATATGTGGGAGGGGTAGGCACTGACTACACAGGACATGTGAGGAGGGGTAGGCATTGACTGCACAGGACATGTGGGAGGGGTAGGCATTGGCTGCACAGGACATGTGGGAGGGGTAGGCATTGACAGCACAGGAGATGTGGGGAAGGGTAGCCACTGACTACACAGGACATGTGGGGAGGGGTAGGCATTGACTGAACAGGACATGTGGGGAGGGGTAGGCATTGACTGAACAGGACATGTGGGGAGGGGTAGGCATTGATTGCACAGGATATGTGGGAGGGGTAGGCACTGACTACACAGGACATGTGAGGAGGGGTAGGCATTGACTGCACAGGACATGTGGGAGGGGTAGGCATTGGCTGCACAGGACATGTGGGAGGGGTAGGCATTGACAGCACAGGAGATGTGGGGAAGGGTAGGCATTGACTGCACAGGACATGTGGGAGGGGTAGGCATTGACTAAACAGGACATGTGGGGAGGGGTAGGCATTGACTGAACAGGACATGTGGGGAGGCGTAGGCATTGATTGCACAGGACATGTGGGGAGGCGTAGGCATTGATTGCACAGGACATGTGGGGAGGGGTAGGCATTGACTGAACAGGACATGTGGGGAGGCGTAGGCATTGATTGCACAGGACATGTGGGAGGGGTAGGCATTGGCTGTACAGGACATGTGGGAGGGGTAGGCATTGATTTCACAGGACATGTGGGAGGGGTAGGCATTGGCTGCACAGGACATGTGGAAGGGGTAGGCATTGACTGCACAGGACATGTGAGTACGGGTAGGCATTGACTGCACAGGACATGTGGAAGGGGTAGGCATTGACTGAACAGGACATGAGGGGAGGGGTAGGCATTGGCTGCACAGGACATGTGGAAGGGGTAGGCATTGATTGTACAGGACATGTGGGGAAGGGTAGGCATTGACTACACAGGACATGTGGGGAGGGGAAGGCATTCATTGCACAGGACATGTGGAGAAGTAGGCATTGATTGCACAGGAAATGTGGGGAGGGGTAGGCATTGATTGCACAGGACATGTGGGAGGAGTAGGCACTGACTACACAGGACATGTGGGAGGGGTAGGCAATGACTGCACAGGACATGTGGGGAGGGGTAGGCACTGACTACACAGGACATGTGAGGAGGGGTAGGCATTGACTGCACAGGACATGTAGGAGGGGTAGGCATTGACTGCACAGGACATGTGAGGAGGGGTAAGCATTGACTACACAGGACATGTGGGATGGGTAGGCATAGACTGCACAGGACATGTGGGGAGGGGTAGGCATTGACTGAACACGACATGTGGGGAGGGGTAGGAATTGATTGAACAGGACATGTGGGGAGAGGTAGGCATTGACTACACAGGACATGTGGGAGGGGTAGTCATTGACTGCAGAGGACATGTGGGGAGGGTAGGCATTGACGGAACAGGACATGTGGGGAGGGTAGGCATTGACGGAACAGGACATGTGGGAGGGTAGGCATTGACTGAACAGGACATGTGGGGAGGGGTAGGCATTGACTGAACAGGACATGTGGGAGGGGTAGGCATTGACTGCACAGGATATGTGAGGAGGGGTAGGCATTGACTAACCAGGACATGTGGGGAGGGGTAGGCATTGACTGCACAGGACATGTGGGAGGGGTAGGCATTGACTGAACAGGACATGTGGGAGGGGTAGGCATTGACTGAACAGGACATGTGCGGAGGTGTAGGCATTGACTACACAGGACATGTGGGAGTGGTAGGCATTGACTGAACACGACATGTGGGAGGGGTAGGCATTGACTGCACAGGACATGTGGGAGGGTTAGGCATTGACTTCACAGGACATGTGAGGAGGGGTAGGCATTGATTGCACAGGACATGTGGGAGGGGTAGGCACTGACTGCACAGGACATGTGAGGAGGGGTAGGCATTGACTGCACAGGACATGTGGGGAGGGGTAGGCATTGACTGCACAGGACATGTGAGGAGGGGTAGGCATTGACTGCACAGGACATGTGGGGAGGGGTAGGCATTGACTGTACAGGACATGTGAGGAGGGGTAGGCATTGACTGCTCAGGACATGTGGGAGGGGTAGGCATTGATTCCACAGGACATGTGAGGAGGGGTAGGCATTGACTGCACAGGACATGTGGGGAGGGGTAGGCATTGACTGCACAGGACATGTGAGGAGGGGTAGGCATTGACTGAACAGGACATGTGAGGAGGGGTAGGCATTGACTGCACAGGACATGTGGGGAGGGGTAGGCATTGACTGTACAGGACATGTGAGGAGGGGTAGGCATTGACTGCTCAGGACATGTGGGAGGGGTAGGCATTGATTCCACAGGACATGTGGGAGGGGTAGGCATTGGCTGTACAGGACATGTGGGAGGGGTAGGCATTGATTTCACAGGAAATGTGGGAGGGGTAGGCATTGGCTGCACAGGACATGTGGAAGGGGTAGGCATTGGCTGCACAGGACATGTGGGAGGGGTAGGCATTGACTGCACAGGACATGTGGGGAGGGGTAGGCATTGACTGCACAGGACATGTGAGGACGGGTAGGCATTGATTGCACAGGATATGTGGGGAGGGGTAGGCATTGACTGCACAGGACATGTGAGGACGGGTAGGCATTGATTGCACAGGACATGTGGGGAGGGGTAGGCATTGACTGCACAGGACATGTGAGGACGGGTAGGCATTGATTGCACAGGATATGTGGGGAGGGGTAGGCATTGACTGCACAGGACATGTGAGGACGGGTAGGCATTGATTGCACAGGACATGTGGGGAGGGGTAGGCATTGACTGCACAGGACATGTGAGGACGGGTAGGCATTGATTGCACAGGATATGTGGGGAGGGGTAGCACTGACTGCACGGGACATGTGGGGAGGGGTAGGCATTGATTGTACAGGACATGTGAGGAGGGGTCGCATTGACTGCACAGGACATGTGGGAGGGTTAGGCATTGACTGCACAGGACATGTGAGGAGGGGTAGGCATTGATTGCACAGGACATGTGGGAGGGGTAGGCACTGACTGCACGGGACATGTGGGGAGGGGTAGGCATTGATTGCACAGGACATGTGGGAGGGGTAGGCATTGACTGCACAGGACATGTGGGAGGGTAGGCATTGACTGAACACGACATGTGTGGAGGGGTAGGCATTGACTACACAGGACATGTGGGGAGGGGTAGGCATTGACTGCACAGGACATGTGGGAGGAGTAGGCATTGACTGCACAGGACATGTGGGGAGGGGTAGGCATTGACTGAACAGGACATGTGGGGAGGGGTAGGCATTGACTGCACAGGACATGTGGGGAGGGGTAGGCACTGACTACACAGGACATGTGGGGAGGGGTAGGCATTGACTGCACAGGACATGTGGGGAGGGGTAGGCATTGACTACACAGGACATGTGGGAGGGGTAGGCATTGACTGCACAGGACATGTGGGGAGCGGTAGGCAATGACTACACAGGACATGTGGGGAGGGGTAGGCATTGACTGCACAGGACATGTGGGGAGGGGTAGGCATTGACTACACAGGACATGTGGGAGGGGTAGGCATTGACTGCACAGGACATGTGGGAGGGGTAGGCATTGACTACACCGGACATGTGGGAGGGGTAGGCATTGACTGCACAGGACATGTGGGAGGGGTAGGCAATGACTGCAGAGGACATGTGGGGAGAGGTAAGCATTGACTGCACAGGACATGTGGGGAGGGGTAGGCATTGACTGCACAGGACATGTGGAGAGGGGTAGGCATTCACTGCACAGGACATGTGGGAGGGGTAGGCATTGATTGCACAGGACATGTGAGGAGGGGTAGGCACTGACTACACAGGACATGTGGGGAGGGGTAGGCATTCACTGCACAGGACATGTGGGGAGGTGTAGGCATTGACTGCACAGGACATGTGGGAGGGGTAGGCATTGACTGCACAGGACATGTGGGGAGGGGTAGGCATTGACTGCACAGGACATGTGAGGAGGGGTAGGCATTCACTGCACAGGACATGTGGGGAGAGGTAGGCATTGACTGAACAGGACAAGTGGGGAGGGGTAGGCATTGACTGCACAGGACATGTGGGGAGGGGTAGGCATTGACTGAACAGGACATGTGGAGAGGGGTAGGCATTCACTGCACAGGACATGTGGAGAGGGGTAGGCATTCACTGCACAGGACATGTGGGGAGCGGTAGGCATTGACTGCACAGGACATGTGGGATGGGTAGGCATTGACTGCACAGGACATGTGGAGAGGGGAAGGCATTGACTGCACCGGGCATGTGGAAAGGGGTAGGCATTGATTGCACAGTAGATGTGGGAGGGGTAGGCATTGACTGCACAGGACATGTGGGAGGGGTAGGCATTGACTACACAGGACATGTGGGAGGGGTAGGCATTGACAGCACAGGAGATGTGGGGAAGGGTAGGCATTGACTGCAGAGGACATGTGGGGAGGGGTAGTCATTGACTGCAGAGCACATGTGGGGAGGGGTAGGCATTGACTGAACAGGACATGTGGGGAGGCGTAGGCATTGACTGAACAGGACATGTGGGGAGGGGTAGGCATTGATTGCACAGGACATGTGGGAGGGGTAGGCATTGGCTGTACAGGACATGTGGGAGGGGTAGGCAGTGACTACAGAGGACATGTGGGGAGGGGTAGGCATTGACTGAACAGGACATGTGGGGAGGCGTAGGCATTGATTGCACAGGACAGGTGGGGAGGGGTAGGCATTGGCTGTACAGGACATGTGGGAGGGGTAGGCATTGATTTCACAGGACATGTGGGAGGGGTAGGCATTGGCTGCACAGGACATGTGGAAGGGGTAGGCATTGACTGCACAGGACATGTGAGGACGGGTAGGCATTGACTGCACAGGACATGTGGAAGGGGTAGGCATTGACTGAACAGGACATGAGGGGAGGGGTAGGCATTGGCTGCACAGGACATGTGGAAGGGGTAGGCATTGACTGCACGGGACATGTGGGGAGGGGTAGGCATTGGCTGCACAGGACATGTGGAGAAGTAGGCATTGATTGCACAGGACATGTGGGGAGGGGTAGGCATTGATTGCACAGGACATGTGGGGAGGGGTAGGCATTGACTGCACGGGACATGTGGGGAGGGGTAGGCATTGGCTGCACAGGACATGTGGAGAAGTAGGCATTGATTGCACAGGACATGTGGGGAGGGGTAGGCATTGACTACACAGGACATGTGGGAGGGGTAGGCAATGACTGCACAGGACATGTGGGGAGGGGTAGGCACTGACTACACAGGACATGTGAGGAGGGGTAGGCATTGACTGCACAGGACATGTGGGAGGAGTAAGCATTGACTACACAGGACATGTGGGAGAGGTAGGCATTTTCTACACAGGACATGTGGGGAGGGGTAGGCATTGACTGCACAGGACATGTGGGAGAGGTAGGCATTGACTACAAAGGACATGTGGGGAGAGGTAGGCATTGACTGCACAGGACATGTGGGATGGGGTAAGCATTGACTGCACAGGACATGTGGGGAGGGGTAGGCATTGACTGAACAGGACATGTGGGAGGGGTAGGCATTGACTGCACAGGACATGTGGGGAGGGGTAGGCATTGACTGCACAGGACATGTGGGGAGGGGTAGGCATTGACTGAACAGGACATGTGGGAGGGGTAGGCATTGACTGCACAGGACATGTGGGGAGGGGTAGGCATTGACTGAACAGGACATGTGGGGAGAGGTAGGCATTGACTACACAGGACATGTGGGGAGGGGTAGGCATTGACTGAACAGGACATGTGGGGAGGGGTAGGCACTGACTACACAGGACATGTGGGGAGGAGTAGGCACTGACTACACAGGACATGTGGGGAGGGGTAGGCATTGACTGAACAGGACATGTGAGGAGGGGTAGGCATTGACTGCACAGGACATCTGGGGAGGGGTAGGCATTGACTACACAGGACATGTGGGAGGGGTAGGCATTGACTGCACAGGACATGTGGGGAGCGGTAGGCATTGACTGCACAGGACATGTGGGGATCGGTAGGCAATGACTACACAGGACATGTGGGGAGGGGTAGGCATTGACTGCACAGGACATGTGGGGAGGGGTAGGCATTGACTACACAGGACATGTGGGAGGGGTAGGCATTGACTGCACAGGACATGTGGGAGGGGTAGGCATTGACTACACAGGACATGTGGGAGGGGTAGGCATTGACTGCACAGGACATGTGGGAGGGGTAGGCAATGACTGCAGAGGACATGTGGGGAGAGGTAAGCATTGACTGCACAGGACATGTGGGGAGGGGTAGGCATTGACTGCACAGGACATGTGGAGAGGGGTAGGCATTCACTGCACAGGACATGTGGGAGGGGTAGGCATTGATTGCACAGGACATGTGAGGAGGGGTAGGCACTGACTACACAGGACATGTGGGGAGGGGTAGGCATTCACTGCACAGGACATGTGGGGAGGGGTAGGCATTGACTGCACAGGACATGTGGGAGGGGTAGGCATTGACTGAACAGGACATGTGGAGAGGGGTAGGCATTCACTGCACAGGACATGTGGAGAGGGGTAGGCATTCACTGCACAGGACATGTGGGGAGGGGTAGTCATTGACTGCACAGGACATGTGGGAGGAGTAGGCATTGACTGCACAGGACATGTGAGGAGGGGTAGTCATTGACTGCACAGGACATGTGGGAGGAGTAGTCATTGACTGCACAGGACATGTGAGGAGGGGTAGGCATTCACTGCACAGGACATGTGAGGAGGGGTAGGCATTGACTGCACAGGACATGTGGGATGGGTAGGCATTGATTGCACAGGACATGTGAGGAGGGGTAGGCATTGACTGCACAGGACATGTGGAGAGGGGTAGGCATTGACTGCACAGGACATGTGAGGAGGGGTAGGCATTCACTGCACAGGACATGTGGAGAGGGGTAGGCATTCACTGCACAGGACATGTGAGGAGGGGTAGGCATTGACTGCACAGGACATGTGGGATGGGTAGGCATTGACTGCACAGGACATGTGGGGAGGGGTAGGCATTGACTGAACAGGACATGTGGGGAGGGGTAGGCATTGACTGCACAGGACATGTGGGGAGAGGTAGGCATTGACTGAACAGGACATGTGGGGAGGGGTAGGCATTGATTGCACAGGACATGAGGGAGGGGTAGGCATTGACAGCACAGGAGATGTGGGGAAGGGTAGGCATTGACTGCACAGGACATGTGGGAGGGGTAGTCATTGACTGCAGAGGACATGTGGGGAGGGGTAGGCATTGACTGAACAGGACATGTGGGGAGGCGTAGGCATTGATTGCACAGGACATGTGGGAGGGGTAGGCATTGGCTGTACAGGACATGTGGGAGGGGTAGGCAGTGACTACAGAGGACATGTGGGGAGGGGTAGGCATTGACTGAACAGGACATGTGGGGAGGGGTAGGCATTGACTGAACAGGACATGTGGGGAGGCGTAGGCATTGATTGCACAGGACAGGTGGGGAGGGGTAGGCATTGGCTGTACAGGACATGTGGGAGGGGTAGGCATTGATTTCACAGGACATGTGGGAGGGGTAGGCATTGGCTGCACAGGACATGTGGAAGGGGTAGGCATTGACTGCACAGGACATGTGAGGACGGGTAGGCATTGACTGCACAGGACATGTGGAAGGGGTAGGCATTGACTGAACAGGACATGAGGGGAGGGGTAGGCATTGGCTGCACAGGACATGTGGGAGGGGTAGGCATTGGCTGCACAGGACATGTGGGAGGGGTAGGCATTGACTGCACGGGACATGTGGGGAGGGGTAGGCATTGGCTGCACAGGACATGTGGAGAAGTAGGCATTGATTGCACAGGACATGTGGGGAGGGGTAGGCATTGATTGCACAGGACATGTGGGGAGGGGTAGGCATTGACTGCACGGGACATGTGGGGAGGGGTAGGCATTGGCTGCACAGGACATGTGGAGAAGTAGGCATTGATTGCACAGGACATGTGGGGAGGGGTAGGCATTGACTACACAGGACATGTGGGAGGGGTAGGCAATGACTGCACAGGACATGTGGGGAGGGGTAGGCACTGACTACACAGGACATGTGAGGAGGGGTAGGCATTGACTGCACAGGACATGTGGGAGGGGTAAGCATTGACTACACAGGACATGTGGGAGAGGTAGGCATTGACTACACAGGACATGTGGGGAGGGGTAGGCATTGACTGCACAGGACATGTGGGAGAGGTAGGCATTGACTACACAGGACATGTGGGGAGGGGTAGGCATTGACTGAACAGGACATGTGGGGAGGGGTAGGCATTGACTGAACAGGACATGTGGGGAGGGGTAGGCATTGACTGCACAGGACATGTGGGGAGGGGTAGGCACTGACTACACAGGACATGTGGGGAGGGGTAGGCATTGACTGAACAGGACATGTGGGGAGGGGTAGGCACTGACTACACAGGACATGTGGGGAGGAGTAGGCATTGACTGCACAGGACATGTGGGGAGGGGTAGGCACTGACTACACAGGACATGTGGGGAGGGGTAGGCATTGACTGAACAGGACATGTGAGGAGGGGTAGGCATTGACTGCACAGGACATGTGGGGAGCGGTAGGCAATGACTACACAGGACATGTGGGGAGGGGTAGGCATTGACTACACAGGACATGTGGGAGGGGTAGGCATTGACTGCACAGGACATGTGGGAGGTGTAGGCATTGACTACACAGGACATGTGGGGAGGGGTAGGCACTGACTACACAGGACATGTGGGGAGGGGTAGGCATTGACTGAACAGGACATGTGGGGAGGGGTAGGCACTGACTACACAGGACATGTGGGGAGGAGTAGGCATTGAATGCACAGGACATGTGGGGAGGGGTAGGCATTGACTGAACAGGACATGTGAGGAGGGGTAGGCATTGACTGAACAGGACATGTGGGGAGGGGTAGGCATTGACTACACAGGACATGTGGGAGGGGTAGGCATTGACTGAACAGGACATGTGGGGAGGGGTAGGCATTGACTACACAGGACATGTGGGAGGGGTAGGCATTGACTGCACAGGACATGTGGGAGGGGTAGGCATTGACTACACAGGACATGTGAGGAGGGGTAGGCATTGACTGAACAGGACATGTGAGGAGGGGTAGGCATTGACTGCACAGGACATGTGAGGAGGGGTAGGCATTCACTGCACAGGACATGTGGGGAGAGGTAGGCATTGACTGAACAGGACATGTGAGGAGGGGTAGGCATTGACTGCACAGGACATGTGAGGAGGGGTAGGCATTCACTGCACAGGACATGTGGGGAGGGGTAGGCATTGACTGCACAGGACATGTGGGATGGGTAGGCATTGACTGCACAGGACATGTGGAGAGGGGAAGGCATTGACTGCACCGGACATGTGGAAAGGGGTAGGCATTGACTGCACCGGACATGTGGGAGGGGTAAGCATTGACTGCACAGGACATGTGGGAGGGGTAGGCATTGACTGCACAGGACATGTGGGGAGGGGTAGGCATTGACTGCACAGGACATGTGGGAGGGGTAGGCATTGACTGCACAGGACATGTGGGGAGGGGTAGGCATTGACTGCACAGGACATGTGGAAGGGGTAGGCATTGACTACACAGGACATGTGGGAGGGGTAGGCATTGACTGAACAGGACATGTGGGAGGGGTAGGCATTGATTGCACAGGATATGTGGGAGGGGTAGGCATTGACTGCACAGGACATGTGGGGAGAGGAAGGCATTGACTGAACAGGACATGTGGGAGGGGTAGGCATTGATTGCAGAGGATATGTGGTAGGGGTAGGCACTGACTACACAGGACATGTGAGGAGGTGTAGGCATTGACTGCACAGGACATGTGGGAGGGGTAGGCATTGACTACACAGGACATGTGGGAGGGGTAGGCAATGACTGCACAGGACATGTGGGGAGGGGTAGGCATTGACTGAACAGGACATGTGGGGAGGGGTAGGCATTGACTGAACAGGACATGTGGGGAGGGGTAGGCATTGACTGCACAGGACATGTGGGGAGAGGTAGGCATTGACTGAACAGGACATGTGGAGAGGGGTAGTCATTGACTGCAGAGGACATGTGGGGAGGGGTAGGCATTGACTGAACAGGACATGTGGGAGGGGTAGGCATTGACTGAACAGGACATGTGGGGAGGGGTAGGCATTGACTGAACAGGACATGTGGGGAGGGGTAGGCATTGACTGCACAGGACATGTGAGGAGGGGTAGGCATTGACTGAACAGGACATGTGGAGAGGGGTAGTCATTGACTGCAGAGGACATGTGGGGAGGGGTAGGCATTGACTGCACAGGACATGTGGGGAGGGGTAGGCATTGACTGAACAGGACATGTGGAGAGGGGTAGTCATTGACTGCAGAGGACATGTGGGGAGGGGTAGGCATTGACTGAACAGGACATGTGGGGAGGGGTAGGCATTGATTGCACAGGATATGTGGGAGGGGTAGGCATTGACAGCACAGGAGATGTGGGGAAGGGTAGGCATTGACTGAACAGGACATGTGGGGAGGGGTAGGCATTGACTGCACAGGACATGTGGGGAGGGGTAGGCATTGACTGCAGAGGACATGTGGGGAGGGGTAGGCATTGACTGAACAGGACATGTGGGGAGGCGTAGGCATTGACTGAACAGGACATGTGGGGAGGCGTAGGCATTGATTGCACAGGACATGTGGGAGGGGTAGGCATTGGCTGTACAGGACATGTGGGAGGGGTAGGCAGTGACTACAGAGGACATGTGGGGAGGGGTAGGCATTGACTGAACAGGACATGTGGGGAGGGGTAGGCATTGACTGAACAGGACATGTGGGGAGGCGTAGGCATTGATTGCACAGGACAGGTTGGGAGGGGTAGGCATTGGCTGTACAGGACATGTGGGAGGGGTAGGCATTGATTTCACAGGACATGTGGGAGGGGTAGGCATTGGCTGCACAGGACATGTGAGGACGGGTAGGCATTGACTGCACAGGACATGTGGAAGGGGTAGGCATTGACTGAACAGGACATGAGGGGAGGGGTAGGCATTGGCTGCACAGGACATGTGGAAGGGGTAGGCATTGACTGCACGGGACATGTGGGGAGGGGTAGGCATTGGCTGCACAGGACATGTGGAGAAGTAGGCATTGATTGCACAGGACATGTGGAAGGGGTAGGCATTGACTGCACGGGACATGTGGGGAGGGGTAGGCATTGGCTGCACAGGACATGTGGAGAAGTAGGCATTGATTGCACAGGACATGTGGGGAGGGGTAGGCATTGATTGCACAGGACATGTGGAAGGGGTAGGCATTGACTGCACGGGACATGTGGGGAGGGGTAGGCATTGGCTGCACAGGACATGTGGAGAAGTAGGCATTGATTGCACAGGACATGTGGGGAGGGGTAGGCATTGACTACACAGGACATGTGGGAGGGGTAGGCAATGACTGCACAGGACATGTGGGGAGGGGTAGGCACTGACTACACAGGACATGTGAGGAGGGGTAGGCATTGACTGAACAGGACATGTGAGGAGGGGTAGGCATTGACTGCACAGGACATGTGGGAGGGGTAAGCATTGACTACACAGGACATGTGGGAGAGGTAGGTATTGACTGCACAGGACATGTGGAGAGGTGTAGGCATTGACTGCACAGGACATGTGGGAGAGGTAGGCATTGACTACACAGGACATGTGGGGAGAGGTAGGCATTGACTGCACAGGACATGTGGGAGGAGTAGGCATTGACTGCACAGGACATGTGGGGAGGGGTAGGCATTGACTGAACAGGACATGTGGGGAGGGGTAGGCATTGACTGCACAGGACATGTGGGGAGGGGTAGGCACTGACTACACAGGACATGTGGGGAGGGGTAGGCATTGACTGAACAGGACATGTGGGGAGGGGTAGGCTCTGACTACACAGGACATGTGGGGAGGAGTAGGCATTGACTGCACAGGACATGTGGGGAGGGGTAGGCATTGACTGAACAGGACATGTGAGGAGGGGTAGGCATTGACTGCACAGGACATGTGGGGAGCGGTAGGCATTGACTACACAGGACATGTGGTATGGGTAGGCATTGACTGCACAGGACATGTGGAGAGGGGTAGGCATTGACTGCACAGGACATGTGAGGAGGGGTAGGCATTCACTGCACAGGACATGTGGGGAGGGGTAGGCATTGACTGCACAGGACATGTGGGATGGGTAGGCATTGACTGCACAGGACATGTGGGGAGGGGTAGGCATTGACTGAACAGGACATGTGGGGAGGGGTAGGCATTGACTGCACAGGACATGTGGGGAGAGGTAGGCATTGATTGCACAGGACATGAGGGAGGGGTAGGCATTGACAGCACAGGAGATGTGGGGAGGGGTAGGCATTGATTGCACAGGACATGAGGGAGGGGTAGGCATTGACAGCACAGGACATGTGGGGAGGGGTAGGCATTGACTGAACAGGACATGTGGGGAGGGGTAGGCATTGACTGCACAGGACATGTGGGAGGGGTAGTCATTGACTGCAGAGGACATGTGGGGAGGGGTAGGCATTGACTGAACAGGACATGTGGGGAGGCGTAGGCATTGATTGCACAGGACATGTGGGAGGGGTAGGCATTGGCTGTACAGGACATGTGGGAGGGGTAGGCAGTGACTACAGAGGACATGTGGGGAGGGGTAGGCATTGACTGAACAGGACATGTGGGGAGGGGTAGGCATTGACTGAACAGGACATGTGGGGAGGCGTAGGCATTGATTGCACAGGACAGGTGGGGAGGGGTAGGCATTGGCTGTACAGGACATGTGGGAGGGGTAGGCATTGATTTCACAGGACATGTGGGAGGGGTAGGCATTGGCTGCACAGGACATGTGGAAGGGGTAGGCATTGACTGCACAGGACATGTGAGGACGGGTAGGCATTGACTGAACAGGACATGTGAGGAGGGGTAGGCATTGACTGCACAGGACGTGTGAGGAGGGGTAGGCATTGACTGAACAGGACATGTGAGGACGGGTAGGCATTGACTGAACAGGACATGTGGGGAGGGGTAGGCATTGACTGAACAGGACATGTGAGGAGGGGTAGGCATTGACTGCACAGGACATGTGGGGAGCGGTAGGCAATGACTACACAGGACATGTGGGGAGGGGTAGGCATTGACTACACAGGACATGTGGGAGGGGTAGGCATTGACTGCACAGGACATGTGGGAGGTGTAGGCATTGACTACACAGGACATGTGGGGAGGGGTAGGCACTGACTACACAGGACATGTGGGGAGTGGTAGGCATTGACTGAACAGGACATGTGGGGAGGGGTAGGCACTGACTACACAGGACATGTGGGGAAGAGTAGGCATTGACTGCACAGGACATGTGGGGAGGGGTAGGCATTGACTGAACAGGACATGTGAGGAGGGGTAGGCATTGACTGAACAGGACATGTGGGGAGGGGTAGGCATTGACTACACAGGACATGTGGGAGGGGTAGGCATTGACTGAACAGGACATGTGGGGAGGGGTAGGCATTGACTACACAGGACATGTGGGAGGGGTAGGCATTGACTGCACAGGACATGTGGGAGGGGTAGGCATTGACTACACAGGACATGTGGGGAGGGGTAGGCACTGACTACACAGGACATGTGGGGAGGAGTAGGCATTGACTGCACAGGACATGTGGGGAGGGGTAGGCATTCACTGCACAGGACATGTGGGGAGAGGTAGGCATTGACTGAACAGGACAAGTGGGGAGGGGTAGGCATTGACTGCACAGGACATGTGAGGAGGGGTAGGCATTGACTGAACAGGACATGTGGAGAGGGGTAGGCATTCACTGCACAGGACATGTGGGGAGGGGTAGGCATTGACTGCACAGGACATGTGGGATGGGTAGGCATTGACTGCACAGGACATGTGGAGAGGGGAAGGCATTGACTGCACCGGACATGTGGAAAGGGGTAGGCATTGATTGCACAGTAGATGTGGGAGGGGTAAGCATTGACTGCACAGGACATGAGGGGAGGGGTAGGCATTGACTGAACAGGACATGTGGGGAGGGGTAAGCATTGACTGCACAGGACATGTGGGGAGGGGTAAGCATTGACTGCACAGGACATGTGGGGAGGGGTAGGCATTGACTGCACAGGATATGTGGGAGGGGTAGGCATTGACAGCACAGGAGATGTGGGGAAGGGTAGGCATTGACTGCAGAGGACATGTGGGGAGGGGTAGGCATTGACTGAACAGGACATGTGGGGAGGCGTAGGCATTGACTGAACAGGACATGTGGGGAGGCGTAGGCATTGATTGCACAGGACATGTGGGAGGGGTAGGCATTGGCTGTACAGGACATGTGGGAGGGGTAGGCAGTGACTACAGAGGAGATGTGGGGAGGGGTAGGCATTGACTGAACAGGACATGTGGGGAGGGGTAGGCATTGACTGAACAGGACATGTGGGGAGGCATAGGCATTGATTGCACAGGACAGGTGGGGAGGGGTAGGCATTGGCTGTACAGGACATGTGGGAGGGGTAGGCATTGATTTCACAGGACATGTGGGAGGGGTAGGCATTGGCTGCACAGGACATGTGGAAGGGGTAGGCATTGACTGCACAGGACATGTGAGGACGGGTAGGCATTGACTGCACAGGACATGTGGAAGGGGTAGGCATTGACTGAACAGGACATGAGGGGAGTGGTAGGCATTGGCTGCACAGGACATGTGGAAGGGGTAGGCATTGACTGCACGGGACATGTGGGGAGGGGTAGGCATTGGCTGCACAGGACATGTGGAGAAGTAGGCATTGATTGCACAGGACATGTGGGGAGGGGTAGGCATTGATTGCACAGGACATGTGGGGAGGGGTAGGCATTGACTGCACGGGACATGTGGGGAGGGGTAGGCATTGGCTGCACAGGACATGTGGAGAAGTAGGCATTGATTGCACAGGACATGTGGGGAGGGGTAGGCATTGACTACACAGGACATGTGGGAGGGGTAGGCAATGACTGCACAGGACATGTGGGGAGGGGTAGGCACTGACTACACAGGACATGTGAGGAGGGGTAGGCATTGACTGAACAGGACATGTGAGGAGGGGTAGGCATTGACTGCACAGGACATGTGGGAGGGGTAAGCATTGACTACACAGGACATGTGGGAGAGGTAGGTATTGACTGCACAGGACATGTGGAGAGGTGTAGGCATTGACTGCACAGGACATGTGGGAGAGGTAGGCATTGACTACACAGGACATGTGGGGAGGGGTAGGCATTGACTGCACAGGACATGTGGGGAGGGGTAGGCACTGACTACACAGGACATGTGGGGAGGGGTAGGCATTGACTGAACAGGACATGTGGGGAGGGGTAGGCATTGACTGAACAGGACATGTGAGGAGGGGTAGGCATTGACTGCACAGGACATGTGGGGAGCGGTAGGCAATGACTACACAGGACATGTGAGGAGGGGTAGGCATTGACTGCACAGGACATGTGGGGAGCGGTAGGCAATGACTACACAGGACATGTGAGGAGGGGTAGGCATTGACTGCACAGGACATGTGGGAGGGGTAGGCATTGACTACACAGGACATGTGGGAGGGGTAGGCATTGACTGCACAGGACATGTGGGAGTGGTAGGCAATGACTGCAGAGGACATGTGGGGAGAGGTAAGCATTGACTGCACAGGACATGTGGGGAGGGGTAGGCATTGACTGCACAGGACATGTGGAGAGGGGTAGGCATTCACTGCACAGGACATGTGGGAGGGGTAGGCATTGATTGCACAGGACATGTGAGGAGGGGTAGGCACTGACTACACAGGACATGTGGGGAGGGGTAGGCATTCACTGCACAGGACATGTGGGGAGGGGTAGGCATTGACTGCACAGGACATGTGGGAGGGGTAGGCATTGACTGCACAGGACATGTGAGGAGGGGTAGGCATTCACTGCACAGGACATGTGGGGAGAGGTAGGCATTGACTGAACAGGAGAAGTGGGGAGGGGTAGGCATTGACTGCACAGGACATGTGGGGAGGGGTAGGCATTGACTGAACAGGACATGTGGAGAGGGGTAGGCATTCACTGCACAGGACATGTGGAGAGGGGTAGGCATTCACTGCACAGGACATGTGGGGAGGGGTAGGCATTGACTGCACAGGACATGTGGGATGGGTAGGCATTGACTGCACAGGACATGTGGAGAGGGGTAGGCATTGACTGCACAGGACATGTGGGATGGGTAGGCATTGACTGCACAGGACATGTGGGGAGGGGTAGGCATTGACTGAACAGGACATGTGGGGAGGGGTAGGCATTGACTGCACAGGTCATGTGGGGAGAGGTAGGCATTGACTGAACAGGACATGTGGGGAGGGGTAGGCATTGACTGAACAGGACATGTGGGGAGGGGTAGGCATTGACTGCACAGGTCATGTGGGGAGAGGTAGGCATTGACTGAACAGGACATGTGGGGAGGGGTAGGCATTGACTGCACAGGTCATGTGGGGAGAGGTAGGCATTGACTGAACAGGACATGTGGAGAGGGGTAGTCATTGACTGCAGAGGACATGTGGGGAGGGGTAGGCATTGACTGAACAGGACATGTGGGAGGGGTAGTCATTGACTGCAGAGGACATGTGGGGAGGGGTAGGCATTGACTGAACAGGATATGTGGGGAGGGGTAGGCATTGATTGCACAGGATATGTGGGAGGGGTAGGCATTGACTACACAGGACATGTGGGAGGGGTAGGCATTGACTGCAGAGGACATGTGGGGAGGGGTAGGCATTGACTGAACAGGACATGTGGGGAGGCGTAGGCATTGACTGAACAGGACATGTGGGGAGGCGTAGGCATTGATTGCACAGGACATGTGGGAGGGGTAGGCATTGGCTGTACAGGACATCTGGGAGGGGTAGGCAGTGACTACAGAGGACATGTGGGGAGGGGTAGGCATTGACTGAACAGGACATGTGGGGAGGGGTAGGCATTGACTGAACAGGACATGTGGGGAGGCGTAGGCATTGATTGCACAGGACAGGTGGGGAGGGGTAGGCATTGGCTGTACAGGACATGTGGGAGGGGTAGGCATTGATTTCACAGGACATGTGGGAGGGGTAGGCATTGGCTGCACAGGACATGTGGAAGGGGTAGGCATTGACTGCACAGGACATGTGAGGACGGGTAGGCATTGACTGCACAGGACATGTGGAAGGGGTAGGCATTGACTGAACAGGACATGAGGGGAGGGGTAGGCATTGGCTGCACAGGACATGTGGAAGGGGTAGGCATTGACTGCACGGGACATGTGGGGAGGGGTAGGCATTGGCTGCACAGGACATGTGGAGAAGTAGGCATTGATTGCACAGGACATGTGGGGAGGGGTAGGCATTGATTGCACAGGACATGTGGGGAGGGGTAGGCATTGACTGCACGGGACATGTGGAGAAGTAGGCATTGATTGCACAGGACATGTGGGGAGGGGTAGGCATTGATTGCACAGGACATGTGGGGAGGGGAAGGCATTGATTGCACAGGACATGTGGGGAGGGGTAGGCATTGACTGCACAGGACATGTGGGGAGAAGTAGGCATTGACTGCACAGGACATGTGGGGAGGGGTAGGCATTGATTGCACAGGACATGTGGGGAGGGGTAGGCATTGACTGCACAGGACATGTGAGGAGAGGAAGGCATTGACTGCACAGGACATGTGGGGAGGGGTAGGCATTGACTGCACAGGACATGTGAGGAGAGGAAGGCATTGACTGCACAGGACATGTGGGGTGGGGTAGGCATTGACTGCACAGGACATGTGGGGAAGGGTAGGCATTGACTGCACAGGACATGTGAGGAGAGGAAGGCATTGACTGCACAGGACATGTGGGGAGGGGTAGGCATTGACTGCACAGGACATGTGGGGAGGGGTAGGCATTGACTGCACAGGACATGTGGGAGGGGTAGGCATTGACTGCACGGGACATGTGGGGAGAGGAAGGCATTGACTGCACAGGACATGTGGGGAGGGGTAGGCATTGACTGCACAGGACATGTGGGGAGGGGTAGGCATTGACTGCACAGGACATGTGAGGAGAGGAAGGCATTGACTGCACAGGACATGTGGGGAGGGATAGGCATTGACTGAACAGGACATGTGGGAGGGGTAGGCATTGATTGCACAGGACATGTGAGGAGGGGTAGGCATTGACTGCACAGGACATGTGGGAGGGGTAGGCATTGACTGCACAGGACATGTGGGGAGGGGTAGGCATTGATTGCACAGGACATGTGAGGAGGGGTAGGCATTGACTGCACAGGACATGTGGGGAGAGGTAGGCATTGACTGCACAGGACATGTGGGGAGGGGTAGGCATTGACTGCACAGGACATGTGAGGAGAGGAAGGCATTGACTGCACAGGACATTTGGGGAGGGGTAGGCATTGACTGCACAGGACATGTGAGGAGAGGAAGGCATTGACTGCACAGGACATGTGGGGTGGGGTAGGCATTGACTACACAGGACATGTGGGAGGAGTAGGCATTGACTGAACACGACATGTGGGATGGGTAGGCATTGACTACACAGGACATGTGGGGAGGGGTAGGCATTGACTACACAGGACATGTGGGATGGGTAGGCATAGACTGCACAGGACATGTGGGGAGGGGTAGGCATTGACTGAACAGGACATGTGGGGAGGGGTAGGAATTGATTGAACAGGACATGTGGGGAGGTGTAGGCATTGACTGAACAGGACATGTAGGGAGAGGTAGGCATTGACTACACAGGACATGTGGGAGGGGTAGGCATTGACTGAACAGGACATGTGGGGAGGGTAGGCATTGACGGAACAGGACATGTAGGGAGAGGTAGGCATTGACTGAACAGGACATGTGGGGAGGGTAGGCATTGACGGAACAGGACATGTGGGAGGGGTAGGCATTGACTGAACAGGACATGTGGGGAGGGGTAGGCATTGACTGAGCAGGACATGTGGGAGGGGTAGTCATTGACTGAACAGGACATGTGGGGAGGGTAGGCATTGACGGAACAGGACATGTGGGAGGGTAGGCATTGACTGAACAGGACATGTGGGAGGGGTAGGCATTGACTGAACAGGACATGTGGGGAGGGGTAGGCATTGACTGAACAGGACATGTGGGAGGGGTAGGCATTGACTGCACAGGACATGTGGGAGAGGTAGGCATTGACTGCACAGGATATGTGAGGAGGGGTAGGCATTGACTAACCAGGACATCTGGGGAGGGGTAGGCATTGACTAACCAGGACATGTGGGGAGGGGTAGGCATTGACTGCACAGGACATGTGGGAGGGGTAGGCATTGACTGAACAGGACATGCGGGAGGGGTAGGCATTGACTGAACAGGACATGTGCGGAGGTGTAGGCATTGACTGCACAGGACATGTGGGAGAGGTAGGCATTGACTGCACAGGACATGTGAGGAGGGGTAGGCATTGACTAACCAGGACATGTGTGAAGGGGTAGGCATTGACTGCACAGGACATGTGAGGAGGGGTAGGCATTGACTAACCAGGACATGTGGGGAGGGGTAGGCATTGACTACACAGGACATGTGGGAGTGGTAGGCATTGACTGCACAGGACATGTGAGAGGGGTAGGCACTGACTGCACGGGACATGTGGGGAGGGGTAGGCATTGACTGAACACGACATGTGGGAGGGGTAGGCATTGACTGCACAGGACATGTGGGAGGGTTAGGCATTGACTGCACAGGACATGTGAGGAGGGGTAGGCATTGATTGCACAGGACATGTGGGAGGGGTAGGCACTGACTGCACGGGACATGTGGGGAGGGGTAGGCATTGACTGCACAGGACATGTGGGGAGGGTAGGCATTGACTGCACCGGACATGTGGGAGGGGTAGGCATTGACTGAACAGGACATGTGGGAGGGGTAGGCATTGACTGCACAGGACATGTGGAAAGGGGTAGGCATTGATTGCACAGGACATGTGGGGGGGGTAGGCATTGACTGCACCGGACATGTGGGAGGGGTAGGCATTGACTGCACAGGACATGTGGGGAGGTGTAGGCATTGACTGCACAGGACATGTGGGGAGGGGTAGGCATTGACTGCACAGGACATGTGAGGACGGGTAGGCATTGATTGCACAGGACATGTGGGAGGGGTAGCACTGACTGCACGGGACATGTGGGGAGGGGTAGGCATTGATTGTACAGGACATGTGAGGAAGGGTCGCATTGACTGCACAGGACATGTGGGAGGGTTAGGCATTGACTGCACAGGACATGTGAGGAGGGGTAGGCATTGATTGCACAGGACATGTGGTAGGGGTAGGCACTGACTGCACGGGACATGTGGGGAGGGGTAGGCATTGACTGCACAGGACATGTGAGGAGGGGAAGGCATTGATTGCACAGGACATGTGGGGAGGGGTAGGCATTGACTGCACAGGACATGTGGGGAGAAGTAGGCATTGACTGCACAGGACATGTGGGGAGGGGTAGGCATTGATTGCACAGGACATGTGGGGAGGGGTAGGCATTGACTGCACAGGACATGTGAGGAGAGGAAGGCATTGACTGCACAGGACATGTGGGGAGGGGTAGGCATTGACTGCACAGGACATGTGAGGAGAGGAAGGCATTGACTGCACAGGACATGTGGGGTGGGGTAGGCATTGACTGCACAGGACATGTGGGGAAGGGTAGGCATTGACTGCACAGGACATGTGAGGAGAGGAAGGCATTGACTGCACAGGACATGTGGGGAGGGGTAGGCATTGACTGCACAGGACATGTGGGGAGGGGTAGGCATTGACTGCACAGGACATGTGGGAGGGGTAGGCATTGACTGCACGGGACATGTGGGGAGAGGAAGGCATTGACTGCACAGGACATGTGGGGAGGGGTAGGCATTGACTGCACAGGACATGTGGGGAGGGGTAGGCATTGACTGCACAGGACATGTGAGGAGAGGAAGGCATTGACTGCACAGGACATGTGGGGAGGGATAGGCATTGACTGAACAGGACATGTGGGAGGGGTAGGCATTGATTGCACAGGACATGTGAGGAGGGGTAGGCATTGACTGCACAGGACATGTGGGAGGGGTAGGCATTGACTGCACAGGACATGTGGGGAGGGGTAGGCATTGATTGCACAGGACATGTGAGGAGGGGTAGGCATTGACTGCACAGGACATGTGGGGAGAGGTAGGCATTGACTGCACAGGACATGTGGGGAGGGGTAGGCATTGACTGCACAGGACATGTGAGGAGAGGAAGGCATTGACTGCACAGGACATTTGGGGAGGGGTAGGCATTGACTGCACAGGACATGTGAGGAGAGGAAGGCATTGACTGCACAGGACATGTGGGGTGGGGTAGGCATTGACTACACAGGACATGTGGGAGGAGTAGGCATTGACTGAACACGACATGTGGGATGGGTAGGCATTGACTACACAGGACATGTGGGGAGGGGTAGGCATTGACTACACAGGACATGTGGGATGGGTAGGCATAGACTGCACAGGACATGTGGGGAGGGGTAGGCATTGACTGAACAGGACATGTGGGGAGGGGTAGGAATTGATTGAACAGGACATGTGGGGAGGTGTAGGCATTGACTGAACAGGACATGTAGGGAGAGGTAGGCATTGACTACACAGGACATGTGGGAGGGGTAGGCATTGTCTGAACAGGACATGTGGGGGAGGGTAGGCATTGACGGAACAGGACATGTAGGGAGAGGTAGGCATTGACTGAACAGGACATGTGGGGAGGGTAGGCATTGACGGAACAGGACATGTGGGAGGGGTAGGCATTGACTGAACAGGACATGTGGGGAGGGGTAGGCATTGACTGAGCAGGACATGTGGGAGGGGTAGTCATTGACTGAACAGAACATGTGGGGAGGGTAGGCATTGACGGAACAGGACATGTGGGAGGGTAGGCATTGACTGAACAGGACATGTGGGAGGGGTAGGCATTGACTGAACAGGACATGTGGGGAGGGGTAGGCATTGACTGAACAGGACATGTGGGAGGGGTAGGCATTGACTGCACAGGACATGTGGGAGAGGTAGGCATTGACTGCACAGGATATGTGAGGAGGGGTAGGCATTGACTAACCAGGACATCTGGGGAGGGGTAGGCATTGACTAACCAGGACATGTGGGGAGGGGTAGGCATTGACTGCACAGGACATGTGGGAGGGGTAGGCATTGACTGAACAGGACATGCGGGAGGGGTAGGCATTGACTGAACAGGACATGTGCGGAGGTGTAGGCATTGACTGCACAGGACATGTGGGAGAGGTAGGCATTGACTGCACAGGACATGTGAGGAGGGGTAGGCATTGACTAACCAGGACATGTGTGGAGGGGTAGGCATTGACTGCACAGGACATGTGAGGAGGGGTAGGCATTGACTAACCAGGACATGTGGGGAGGGGTAGGCATTGACTACACAGGACATGTGGGAGTGGTAGGCATTGACTGCACAGGACATGTGAGAGGGGTAGGCACTGACTGCACGGGACATGTGGGGAGGGGTAGGCATTGACTGAACACGACATGTGGGAGGGGTAGGCATTGACTGCACAGGACATGTGGGAGGGTTAGGCATTGACTGCACAGGACATGTGAGGAGGGGTAGGCATTGATTGCACAGGACATGTGGGAGGGGTAGGCACTGACTGCACGGGACATGTGGGGAGGGGTAGGCATTGACTGCACAGGACATGTGGGGAGGGTAGGCATTGACTGCACCGGACATGTGGGAGGGGTAGGCATTGACTGAACAGGACATGTGGGAGGGGTAGGCATTGACTGCACAGGACATGTGGAAAGGGGTAGGCATTGATTGCACAGGACATGTGGGGGGGGTAGGCATTGACTGCACCGGACATGTGGGAGGGGTAGGCATTGACTGCACAGGACATGTGGGGAGGTGTAGGCATTGACTGCACAGGACATGTGGGGAGGGGTAGGCATTGACTGCACAGGACATGTGAGGACGGGTAGGCATTGATTGCACAGGACATGTGGGAGGGGTAGCACTGACTGCACGGGACATGTGGGGAGGGGTAGGCATTGATTGTACAGGACATGTGAGGAAGGGTCGCATTGACTGCACAGGACATGTGGGAGGGTTAGGCATTGACTGCACAGGACATGTGAGGAGGGGTAGGCATTGATTGCACAGGACATGTGGTAGGGGTAGGCACTGACTGCACGGGACATGTGGGGAGGGGTAGGCATTGACTGCACAGGACATGTGAGGAGGGGTAGGCATTGATTCCACAGGACATGTGGGAGGGGTAGGCATTGATTGCACAGGACATGTGGGAGGGGTAGGCATTGACTGCACGGGACATGTGAGGAGGGGTAGGCATTGACTGCACAGGACATGTGGGAGGGGTAGGCATTGACTGAACAGGACAAGTGGAGAGGGGTAGGCATTGACTGCACAGGACATGTGGGAGGGGTAGGCATTGACTGAACAGGACAAGTGGAGAGGGGTAGGCATTGACTGCACAGGACATGTGGGGAGGGGTAGGCATTGACTGCACAGGACATGTGGGAGGGGTAGGCATTGACTGAACAGGACAAGTGGAGAGGGGTAGGCATTGACTGCACAGGACATGTGGGGAGGGGTAGGCATTGACTGCACAGGACATGTGGGGAGAGGTAGGCATTGACTGAACAGGACATGTGGGAGGGGTAGGCATTGATTGCACAGGATATGTAGGAGGGGTAGGCACTGACTACACAGGACATGTGAGGAGGGGTAGGCATTGACTGCACAGGACATGTGGGAGGGGTAGGCATTGACTACACAGGACATGTGGGAGGGGTAGGCATTGACAGCACAGGAGATGTGGGGAAGGGTAGTCATTGACTGCAGAGGACATGTGGGGAGGGGTAGGCATTGACTGAACAGGACATGTGGGGAGGCGTAGGCATTGACTGAACAGGACATGTGGGGAGGCGTAGGCATTGACTGAACAGGACATGTGGGGAGGCGTAGGCATTGATTACACAGGACATGTGGGAGGGGTAGGCATTGGCTGTACAGGACATGTGGGAGGGGTAGGCATTGATTTCACAGGACATGTGGGAGGGGTAGGCATTGGCTGCACAGGACATGTGGAAGGGGTAGGCATTGACTGCACAGGACATGTGGAAGGGGTAGGCATTGACTGCACAGGACATGTGGGAGGGGTAGGCATTGACTGCACAGGACATGTGGGGAGGGGTAGGCATTGACTGCACAGGACATGTGGGGAGGAGTAGGCATTGGGTGCACAGGACATGTGGGGAGGGGTAGGCATTGATTGCACAGGACATGTGGGAGGGGTAGGCATTGGCTGCACAGGACATGTGGAAGGGGTAGGCATTGATTGTACAGGACATGTGGGGAGGGGTAGGCATTGACTACACAGGACATGTGGGGAGGGGAAGGCATTCATTGCACAGGACATGTGGAGAAGTAGGCATTGATTGCACAGGACATGTGGGGAGGGGTAGGCATTGATTGCACAGGACATGTGGGAGGAGTAGGCACTGACTACACAGGACATGTGGGAGGGGTAGGCAATGACTGCACAGGACATGTGGGGAGGGGTAGGCATTGACTGCACAGGACATGTGGGAGGGGTAAGCATTGACTACACAGGACATGTGGGGAGGGGTAGGCATTGACTACACAGGACATGTGAGGAGGGGTAGGCATTGACTGCACAGGACATGTGGGAGGGGTAAGCATTGACTACACAGGACATGTGGGAGAGGTAGGCATTGACTACACAGGACATGTGGGGAGGGGTAGGCATTGACTGCACAGGACATGTGGGAGAGGTAGGCATTGACTACACAGGACATGTGGGAGAGGTAGGCATTGACTGAACAGGACATGTGAGGAGGGGTAGGCATTGACTGCACAGGACATGTGGGGAGCGGTAGGCAATGACTACACAGGACATGTGGGGAGGGGTAGGCATTGACTGCACAGGACATGTGGGGAGGGGTAGGCATTGACTACACAGGACATGTGGGAGGGGTAGGAATTGACGGAACAGGACATGTGGGGAGAGGTAGGCATTGACTGCACAGGACATGTGGGAGGGGTAGGCATTGACTACACAGGACATGTGGGAGGGGTAGGCATTGACTACACAGGACATGTGGAGAGGGGTAGGCATTCACTGCACAGGACATGTGGGAGGGGTAGGCATTGATTGCACAGGACATGTGAGGAGGGGTAGGCACTGACTACACAGGACATGTGGGGAGGGGTAGGCATTCACTGCACAGGACATGTGGGGAGGGGTAGGCATTGACTGCACAGGACATGTGGGAGGGGTAGGCATTGACTGCACAGGACATGTGGGGAGGAGTAGGCATTGACTACACAGGACATGTGGGGAGGGGTAGGCATTCACTGCACAGGACATGTGGAGAGGGGTAGGCATTCACTGCACAGGACATGTGGGGAGGGGTAGGCATTGACTGCACAGGACATGTGGAGAGGGGAAGGCATTGACTGCACCGGACATGTGGAAAGGGGTAGGCATTGATTGCACAGTAGATGTGGGAGGGGTAAGCAATGACTGCACAGGACATGTGGGAGGGGTAGGCATTGACTGCACAGGACATGTGGGAGGGGTAGGCATTGACTACACAGGACATGTGGGAGGGGTAGGCATTGACTGCACAGGACATGTGGAGAGGGGAAGGCATTGACTGCACCGGACATGTGGAAAGGGGTAGGCATTGATTGCACAGTAGATGTGGGAGGGGTAAGCAATGACTGCACAGGACATGTGGGAGGGGTAGGCATTGACTGCACAGGACATGTGGGAGGGGTAGGCATTGACTGCACAGGACATGTGGAGAGGGGAAGGCATTGACTGCACCGGACATGTGGAAAGGGGTAGGCATTGATTGCACAGTAGATGTGGGAGGGGTAAGCAATGACTGCACAGGACATGTGGGAGGGGTAGGCATTGACTGCACAGGACATGTGGGAGGGGTAGGCATTGACTACACAGGACATGTGGGAGGGGTAGGCATTGACTGCACAGGACATGTGGGAGGGGTAAGCATTGACTACACAGGACATGTGGGAGGGGTAGGCATTGACTGAACAGGACATGTGGGGAGGGGTAGGCATTGACTGCACATGACATGTGGGGAGGGGTAGGCATTGACTGCACAGGACATGTGGGGAGAGGAAGGCATTGACTGAACAGGACATGTGGGGAGGGGTAGGCATTGACTGCAGAGGACATGTGGGGAGGGGTAGGCATTGACAGCACAGGAGATGTGGGGAAGGGTAGCCACTGACTACACAGGACATGTGGGGAGGGGTAGGCATTGACTGAACAGGACATGTGGGGAGGGGTAGGCATTGATTGCACAGGATATGTTGGAGGGGTAGGCACTGACTACACAGGACATGTGAGGAGGGGTAGGCATTGACTGCACAGGACATGTGGGAGGGGTAGGCATTGGCTGCACAGGACATGTGGGAGGGGTAGGCATTGACAGCACAGGAGATGTGGGGAAGGGTAGGCATTGACTGCACAGGACATGTGGGAGGGGTAGGCATTGACTAAACAGGACATGTGGGGAGGGGTAGGCATTGACTGAACAGGACATGTGGGGAGGCGTAGGCATTGATTGCACAGGACATGTGGGGAGGCGTAGGCATTGATTGCACAGGACATGTGGGGAGGGGTAGGCATTGACTGAACAGGACATGTGGGGAGGCGTAGGCATTGATTGCACAGGACATGTGGGAGGGGTAGGCATTGGCTGTACAGGACATGTGGGAGGGGTAGGCATTGATTTCACAGGACATGTGGGAGGGGTAGGCATTGGCTGCACAGGACATGTGGAAGGGGTAGGCATTGACTGCACAGGACATGTGAGGACGGGTAGGCATTGACTGCACAGGACATGTGGAAGGGGTAGGCATTGACTGAACAGGACATGAGGGGAGGGGTAGGCATTGGCTGCACAGGACATGTGGAAGGGGTAGGCATTGATAGTACAGGACATGTGGGGAGGGGTAGGCATTGACTACACAGGACATGTGGGGAGGGGAAGGCATTCATTGCACAGGACATGTGGAGAAGTAGGCATTGATTGCACAGGAAATGTGGGGAGGGGTAGGCATTGATTGCACAGGACATGTGGGAGGAGTAGGCACTGACTACACAGGACATGTGGGAGGGGTAGGCAATGACTGCACAGGACATGTGGGGAGGGGTAGGCACTGACTACACAGGACATGTGAGGAGGGGTAGGCATTGACTGCACAGGACATGTGGGAGGGGTAAGCATTGACTACACAGGACATGTGGGAGAGGTAGGCATTGACTACACAGGACATGTGGGGAGGGGTAGGCATTGACTACACAGGACATGTGGGATGGGTAGGCATAGACTGCACAGGACATGTGGGGAGGGGTAGGCATTGACTGAACAGGACATGTGGGGAGGGGTAGGAATTGATTGAACAGGACATGTGGGGAGGTGTAGGCATTGACTGAACAGGACATGTAGGGAGAGGTAGGCATTGACTACACAGGACATGTGGGAGGGGTAGTCATTGACTGAACAGGACATGTGGGAGGGTAGGCATTGACTGAACAGGACATGTGGGGAGGGGTAGGCATTGACTGAACAGGACATGTGGGAGGGGTAGGCATTGACTGCACAGGATATGTGAGGAGGGGTAGGCATTGACTAACCAGGACATGTGGGGAGGGGTAGGCATTGACTGAACAGGACATGTGGGAGGTGTAGGCATTGACTGCACAGGACATGTGGGAGGGGTAGGCATTGACTGAACAGGACATGTGGGAGGTGTAGGCATTGACTACACAGGACATGTGGGGAGGGGTAGGCATTGACTGAACAGGACATGTGCGGAGGTGTAGGCATTGACTGCACAGGACATGTGGGAGGGGTAGGCATTGACTGAACAGGACATGTGGGAGGTGTAGGCATTGACTACACAGGACATGTGAGGAGGGGTAGGCATTGACTGAACACGACATGTGGGAGGGGTAGGCATTGACTGCACAGGACATGTGGGAGGGTTAGGCATTGACTTCACAGGACATGTGAGGAGGGGTAGGCATTGATTGCACAGGACATGTGGGAGGGGTAGGCACTGACTGCACGGGACATGTGGGGAGGGGTAGGCATTGACTGAACAGGACATGTGGGGAGGGGTAGGCATTGACTGAACAGGACATGTGGGGAGGGGTAGGCATTGACTGAACAGGACATGTGGGGAGGGGTAGGCATTGACTGCACAGGACATGTGGGGAGAGGTAGGCACTGACTGCACAGGACATGTGGGGAGGGGTAGGCATTGACTGAACAGGACATGTGGGGAGGGGTAGGCATTGACTGAACAGGACATGTGGGGAGGGGTAGGCATTGACTGAACAGGACATGTGGGGAGGGGTAGGCATTGACTGCACAGGACATGTGGGAGGGGTAGGCATTGACTACACAGGACATGTGGGAGGGGTAGGCATTGACTGCACAGGACATGTGGGAGGGGTAGGCATTGACTGCACAGGACATGTGGGGAGGGGTGGCATTGATTCCACAGGACATGTGGGACGGCTAGGCATTGATTGCACAGGACATGTGGGAGGGGTAGGCATTGGCTGTACAGGACATGTGGGAGGGGTAGGCATTGATTTCACAGGAAATGTGGGAGGGGTAGGCATTGGCTGCACAGGACATGTGGAAGGGGTAGGCATTGGCTGCACAGGACATGTGGGAGGGGTAGGCATTGACTGCACAGGACATGTGGGGAGGGGTAGGCATTGACTGCACAGGACATGTGAGGACGGGTAGGCATTGATTGCACAGGATATGTGGGGAGGGGTAGGCACTGACTGCACGGGACATGTGGGGAGGGGTAGGCATTGATTGTACAGGACATGTGAGGAGGGGTCGCATTGACTGCACAGGACATGTGGGAGGGTTAGGCATTGACTGCACAGGACATGTGAGGAGGGGTAGGCATTGATTGCACAGGACATGTGGGAGGGGTAGGCACTGACTGCACGGGACATGTGGGGAGGGGTAGGCATTGACTGCACAGGACATGTGAGGAGGGGTAGGCATTGATTCCACAGGACATGTGGGAGGGGTAGGCATTGATTGCACAGGACATGTGGGAGGGGTAGGCATTGATTTCACAGGACATGTGGGAGTGGTAGGCACTGACTGCACGGGACATCTGGGGAGGGGTAGGCATTGACTGCACAGGACATGTGAGGACGGGTAGGCATTGATTGCACAGGACATGTGGGAGGGGTAGGCATTCGCTGCACAGGACATGTGGAAGGGGTAGGCATTGACTGCACGGGACATGTGGGGAGGGGTAGGCATTGACTGCACAGGACATGTGGGAGAGGTAGGCATTGACTACACAGGACATGTGGGGAGAGGTAGGCATTCACTGCACCGGACATGTGGGAGGGGTAGGCATTGACTGCACAGGACATGTGGGATGGGGTAGGCATTGACTGCACAGGACATGTGGGGAGGGGTAGGCATTGACTACACAGGACATGTGGGAGAGGTAGGCATTGACTGCACAGGACATGTGGAGAGGTGTAGGCATTGACTGCACAGGACATGTGGGAGAGGTAGGCATTGACTACACAGGACATGTGGGGAGAGGTAGGCATTGACTACACAGGACATGTGGGGAGAGGTAGGCATTCACTGCACCGGACATGTGGGAGGGGTAGGCATTGACTGCACAGGACATGTGGGATGGGGTAGGCATTGACTGCACAGGACATGTGGGGAGGGGTAGGCATTGACTGCACAGGACATGTGGGGAGGGGTAGGCACTGACTACACAGGACATGTGGGGAGGGGTAGGCATTGACTGCACAGGACATGTGGGGAGGGGTAGGCATTGACTACACAGGACATGTGGGAGGGGTAGGCATTGACTGCACAGGACATGTGGGGAGCGGTAGGCAATGACTACACAGGACATGTGGGGAGGGGTAGGCATTGACTGCACAGGACATGTGGGGAGGGGTAGGCATTGACTACACAGGACATGTGGGAGGGGTAGGCATTGACTGCACAGGACATGTGGGAGGGGTAGGCATTGACTACACAGGACATGTGGGAGGGGTAGGCATTGACTGCACAGGACATGTGGGAGGGGTAGGCATTGACTAAACAGGACATGTGGGGAGGGGTAGGCATTGACTGAACAGGACATGTGGGGAGGCGTAGGCATTGACTAAACAGGACATGTGGGGAGGGGTAGGCATTGACTGAACAGGACATGTGGGGAGGCGTAGGCATTGATTGCACAGGACATGTGGGGAGGCGTAGGCATTGATTGCACAGGACATGTGGGGAGGGGTAGGCATTGACTGAACAGGACATGTGGGGAGGCGTAGGCATTGATTGCACAGGACATGTGGGAGGGGTAGGCATTGGCTGTACAGGACATGTGGGAGGGGTAGGCATTGATTGCACAGGACATGTGGGAGGGGTAGGCATTGGCTGTACAGGACATGTGGGAGGGGTAGGCATTGATTTCACAGGACATGTGGGAGGGGTAGGCATTGGCTGCACAGGACATGTGGAAGGGGTAGGCATTGACTGCACAGGACATGTGAGGACGGGTAGGCATTGACTGCACAGGACATGTGGAAGGGGTAGGCATTGACTGAACAGGACATGAGGGGAGGGGTAGGCATTGGCTGCACAGGACATGTGGAAGGGGTAGGCATTGATTGTACAGGACATGTGGGGAGGGGTAGGCATTGACTACACAGGACATGTGGGGAGGGGAAGGCATTCATTGCACAGGACATGTGGAGAAGTAGGCATTGATTGCACAGGAAATGTGGGGAGGGGTAGGCATTGATTGCACAGGACATGTGGGAGGAGTAGGCACTGACTACACAGGACATGTGGGAGGGGTAGGCAATGACTGCACAGGACATGTGGGGAGGGGTAGGCACTGACTACACAGGACATGTGAGGAGGGGTAGGCATTGACTGTACAGGACATGTGGGAGGGGTAAGCATTGACTACACAGGACATGTGGGAGAGGTAGGCATTGACTACACAGGACATGTGGGGAGGGGTAGGCATTGACTGCACAGGACATGTGGGGAGGGGTAGGCATTGACTACACAGGACATGTGGGATGGGTAGGCATAGACTGCACAGGACATGTGGGGAGGGGTAGGCATTGACTGAACAGGACATGTGGGGAGGGGTAGGAATTGATTGAACAGGACATGTGGGGAGGGGTAGGCATTGACTACACAGGACATGTGGGAGGGGTAGTCATTGACTGCAGAGGACATGTGGGGAGGGTAGGCATTGACGGAACAGGACATGTGGGAGGGTAGGCATTGACTGAACAGGACATGTGGGGAGGGGTAGGCATTGACTGAACAGGACATGTGGGAGGGGTAGGCATTGACTGCACAGGATATGTGAGGAGGGGTAGGCATTGACTAACCAGGACATGTGGGGAGGGGTAGGCATTGACTGCACAGGACATGTGGGGAGGGGTAGGCATTGACTGAACAGGACATGTGCGGAGGTGTAGGCATTGACTACACAGGACATGTGGGAGTGGTAGGCATTGACTGAACACGACATGTGGGAGGGGTAGGCATTGACTGCACAGGACATGTGGGAGGGTTAGGCATTGACTTCACAGGACATGTGAGGAGGGGTAGGCATTGATTGCACAGGACATGTGGGAGGGGTAGGCACTGACTGCACGGGACATGTGGGGAGGGGTAGGCATTGACTGCACAGGACATGTGAGGAGGGGTAGGCATTGATTGCACAGGACATGTGGGAGGGGTAGGCACTGACTGCACGGGACATGTGGGGAGGGGTAGGCATTGACTGCACAGGACATGTGGAAAGGGGTAGGCATTGATTCCACAGGACATGTGGGACGGCTAGGCATTGATTGCACAGGACATGTGGGAGGGGTAGGCATTGGCTGTACAGGACATGTGGGAGGGGTAGGCATTGATTTCACAGGAAATGTGGGAGGGGTAGGCATTGGCTGCCCAGGACATGTGGAAGGGGTAGGCATTGGCTGCACAGGACATGTGGGAGGGGTAGGCATTGACTGCACAGGACATGTGGGGAGGGGTAGGCATTGACTGCACAGGACATGTGAGGACGGGTAGGCATTGATTGCACAGGATATGTGGGGAGGGGTAGCACTGACTGCACGGGACATGTGGGGAGGGGTAGGCATTGATTGTACAGGACATGTGAGGAGGGGTCGCATTGACTGCACAGGACATGTGGGAGGGTTAGGCATTGACTGCACAGGACATGTGAGGAGGGGTAGGCATTGATTGCACAGGACATGTGGGAGGGGTAGGCACTGACTGCACGGGACATGTGGGGAGGGGTAGGCATTGACTGCACAGGACATGTGAGGACGGGTAGGCATTGATTGCACAGGACATGTGGGAGGGGTAGGCATTGATTGCACAGGACATGTGGGAGGGGTAGGCATTGATTTCACAGGACATCTGGGGAGGGGTAGGCATTGACTGCACAGGACATGTGGGAGAGGTAGGCATTGACTACACAGGACATGTGGGGAGAGGTAGGCATTGACAGCACCGGACATGTGGGAGGAGTAGGCATTGACTGCACAGGACATGTGGGGAGGGGTAGGCATTGACTGAACAGGACATGTGGGGAGGGGTAGGCATTGACTGCACAGGACATGTGGGGAGGGGTAGGCACTGACTACACAGGACATGTGGGGAGGGGTAGGCATTGACTGCACAGGACATGTGGGGAGGGGTAGGCATTGACTACACAGGACATGTGGGAGGGGTAGGCATTGACTGCACAGGACATGTGGGGAGCGGTAGGCAATGACTACACAGGACATGTGGGGAGGGGTAGGCATTGACTGCACAGGACATGTGGGGAGGGGTAGGCATTGACTACACAGGACATGTGGGAGGGGTAGGCATTGACTGCACAGGACATGTGGGAGGGGTAGGCAATGACTGCAGAGGACATGTGGGGAGAGGTAAGCATTGACTGCACAGGACATGTGGGGAGGGGTAGGCATTGACTGCACAGGACATGTGGAGAGGGGTAGGCATTCACTGCACAGGACATGTGGGAGGGGTAGGCATTGATTGCACAGGACATGTGAGGAGGGGTAGGCACTGACTACACAGGACATGTGGGGAGGGGTAGGCATTCACTGCACAGGACATATGGGGAGGGGTAGGCATTCACTACACAGGACATGTGAGGAGAGGTAGGCATTGACTGCACAGGACATGTGGGAGGGGTAGGCATTGACTGCACAGGACATGTGGGGAGGGGTAGGCATTGACTGCACAGGACATGTGGGGAGAGGTAGGCATTGACTGAACAGGACAAGTGGGGAGGGGTAGGCATTGACTGCACAGGACATGTGGGGAGGGGTAGGCATTGACTGAACAGGACATGTGGAGAGGGGTAGGCATTCACTGCACAGGACATGTGGAGAGGGGTAGGCATTCACTGCACAGGACATGTGGGGAGGGGTAGGCATTGACTGCACAGGACATGTGGGATGGGTAGGCATTGACTGCACAGGACATGTGGAGAGGGGAAGGCATTGACTGCACCGGACATGTGGAAAGGGGTAGGCATTGATTGCACAGTAGATGTGGGGAGGGGTAGGCATTGACTGCACAGGACATGTGAGGACGGGTAGGCATTGATTGCACAGGATATGTGGGGAGGGGTAGCACTGACTGCACGGGACATGTGGGGAGGGGTAGGCATTGATTGTACAGGACATGTGAGGAGGGGTCGCATTGACTGCACAGGACATGTGGGAGGGTTAGGCATTGACTGCACAGGACATGTGAGGAGGGGTAGGCATTGATTGCACAGGACATGTGGGAGGGGTAGGCACTGACTGCACGGGACATGTGGGGAGGGGTAGGCATTGACTGCACAGGACATGTGAGGACGGGTAGGCATTGATTGCACAGGACATGTGGGAGGGGTAGGCATTGATTGCACAGGACATGTGGGAGGGGTAGGCATTGATTTCACAGGACATCTGGGGAGGGGTAGGCATTGACTGCACAGGACATGTGGGAGAGGTAGGCATTGACTACACAGGACATGTGGGGAGAGGTAGGCATTGACAGCACCGGACATGTGGGAGGAGTAGGCATTGACTGCACAGGACATGTGGGGAGGGGTAGGCATTGACTGCACAGGACATGTGGGGAGGGGTAGGCATTGACTGAACAGGACATGTGGAGAGGGGTAGGCATTCACTGCACAGGACATGTGGAGAGGGGTAGGCATTGACTGAACAGGACATGAGGGGAGGGGTAGGCATTGGCTGCACAGGACATGTGGAAGGGGTAGGCATTGACTGCACGGGACATGTGGGGAGGGGTAGGCACTGACTGAACAGGACATGTGGGGAGGGGTAGGCATTGGCTGAACAGGACATGTGGGGAGGGGTAGGCATTGGCTGCACAGGACATGTGGAGAAGTAGGCATTGATTGCACAGGACATGTGGGGAGGGGTAGGCATTGATTGCACAGGACATGTGGGGAGGGGTAGGCATTGACTGCACGGGACATGTGGGGAGGGGTAGGCATTGGCTGCACAGGACATGTGGAGAAGTAGGCATTGATTGCACAGGACATGTGGGGAGGGGTAGGCATTGACTACACAGGACATGTGGGAGGGGTAGGCAATGACTGCACAGGACATGTGAGGAGGGGTAGGCATTGACTACACAGGACATGTGAGGAGGGGTAGGCATTGACTGCACAGGACATGTGGGAGGGGTAGGCATTGATTGCACAGGACATGTGGGGAGGGGTAGGCATTGATTCCACAGGACATGTGGGAGGGGTAGGCATTGACTGAACAGGACATGTGGGAGGTGTAGGCATTGACTACACAGGACATGTGGGGAGGGGTAGGCATTGACTGAACAGGACATGTGCGGAGGTGTAGGCATTGACTGCACAGGACATGTGGGAGGGGTAGGCATTGACTGAACAGGACATGTGGGAGGTGTAGGCATTGACTACACAGGACATGTGAGGAGGGGTAGGCATTGACTGAACACGACATGTGGGAGGGGTAGGCATTGACTGCACAGGACATCAGGGGAGGGGTAGGCATTGACTGAACAGGACATGTGGGAGGGTTAGGCATTGACTTCACAGGACATGTGAGGAGGGGTAGGCATTGATTGCACAGGACATGTGGGAGGGGTAGGCACTGACTGCACGGGACATGTGGGGAGGGGTAGGCATTGACTGAACAGGACATGTGGGGAGGGGTAGGCATTGACTGCTCAGGACATGTGGGAGGGGTAGGCATTGACTGAACAGGACATGTGGGGAGGGGTAGGCATTGACTGAACAGGACATGTGGGGAGGGGTAGGCATTGACTGCTCAGGACATGTGGGGAGGGGTAGGCATTGACTGCACAGGACATGTGAGGAGAGGAAGGCATTGACTGCACAGGACATGTGGGAGGGGAAGGCATTGACTGCACAGGACATGTGGGAGGGGTAGGCATTGACTGCTCAGGACATGTGGGGAGGGGTAGGCATTGACTGCACAGGACATGTGAGGAGAGGAAGGCATTGACTGCACAGGACATGTGGGGTGGGGTAGGCATTGACTGAAAAGGACATGTGGGGAGGGGTAGGCATTGACTACACAGGACATGTGGGGAGGGGTAGGCATTGACTGAACAGGACATGTGGGGAGGGGTAGGCATTGATTCCACAGGACATGTGGGACGGCTAGGCATTGATTGCACAGGACATGTGGGAGGGGTAGGCATTGATTCCACAGGACATGTGGGACGGCTAGGCATTGATTGCACAGGACATGTGGGAGGGGTAGGCATTGATTGCACAGGACATGTGGGAGGGGTAGGCATTGATTGCACAGGACATGTGGGACGGCTAGGCATTGATTGCACAGGACATGTGGGACGGCTAGGCATTGATTGCACAGGACATGTGGGAGGGGTAGGCATTGATTCCACAGGACATGTGGGACGGCTAGGCATTGACTGCTCAGGACATGTGGGGAGGGGTAGGCATTGATTCCACAGGACATGTGGGACGGCTAGGCATTGATTGCACAGGACATGTGGGAGGGGTAGGCATTGGCTGTACAGGACATGTGGGAGGGGTAGGCATTGATTTCACAGGAAATGTGGGAGGGGTAGGCATTGGCTGCACAGGACATGTGGAAGGGGTAGGCATTGGCTGCACAGGACATGTGGGAGGGGTAGGCATTGACTGCACAGGACATGTGGGGAGGGGTAGGCATTGACTGCACAGGACATGTGAGGACGGGTAGGCATTGATTGCACAGGATATGTGGGGAGGGGTAGGCACTGACTGCACGGGACATGTGGGGAGGGGTAGGCATTGATTGTACAGGACATGTGAGGAGGGGTCGCATTGACTTCACAGGACATGTGGGAGGGTTAGGCATTGACTGCACAGGACATGTGAGGAGGGGTAGGCATTGATTGCACAGGACATGTGGGAGGGGTAGGCACTGACTGCACGGGACATGTGGGGAGGGGTAGGCATTGACTGCACAGGACATGTGAGGAGGGGTAGGCATTGATTCCACAGGACATGTGGGAGGGGTAGGCATTGATTGCACAGGACATGTGGGAGGGGTAGGCATTGATTTCACAGGACATGTGGGAGTGGTAGGCACTGACTGCACGGGACATCTGGGGAGGGGTAGGCATTGACTGCACAGGACATGTGAGGACGGGTAGGCATTGATTGCACAGGACATGTGGGAGGGGTAGGCATTCGCTGCACAGGACATGTGGAAGGGGTAGGCATTGACTGCACGGGACATGTGGGGAGGGGTAGGCATTGACTGCACAGGACATGTGGGAGAGGTAGGCATTGACTACACAGGACATGTGGGGAGAGGTAGGCATTCACTGCACCGGACATGTGGGAGGGGTAGGCATTGACTGCACAGGACATGTGGGATGGGGTAGGCATTGACTGCACAGGACATGTGGGGAGGGGTAGGCATTGACTGAACAGGACATGTGGGATGGGGTAGGCATTGACTGCACAGGACATGTGGGGAGGAGTAGGCATTGACTACACAGGACATGTGGGAGAGGTAGGCATTGACTGCACAGGACATGTGGAGAGGTGTAGGCATTGACTGCACAGGACATGTGGGAGAGGTAGGCATTGACTACACAGGACATGTGGGGAGAGGTAGGCATTGACTACACAGGACATGTGGGGAGAGGTAGGCATTCACTGCACCGGACATGTGGGAGGGGTAGGCATTGACTGCACAGGACATGTGGGATGGGGTAGGCATTGACTGCACAGGACATGTGGGGAGGGGTAGGCATTGACTACACAGGACATGTGGGGAGGGGTAGGCATTGACTGAACAGGACATGTGGGGAGGGGTAGGCATTGACTGCACAGGACATGTGGGGAGGGGTAGGCACTGACTACACAGGACATGTGGGGAGGGGTAGGCATTGACTGCACAGGACATGTGGAGAGGGGTAGGCATTGACTACACAGGACATGTGGGAGGGGTAGGCATTGACTGCACAGGACATGTGGGGAGCGGTAGGCAATGACTACACAGGACATGTGGGGAGGGGTAGGCATTGACTGCACAGGACATGTGGGGAGGGGTAGGCATTGACTACACAGGACATGTGGGAGGGGTAGGCATTGACTGCACAGGACATGTGGGAGGGGTAGGCATTGACTACACAGGACATGTGGGAGGGGTAGGCATTGACTGCACAGGACATGTGGGAGGGGTAGGCATTGACTAAACAGGACATGTGGGGAGGGGTAGGCATTGACTGAACAGGACATGTGGGGAGGCGTAGGCATTGACTAAACAGGACATGTGGGGAGGGGTAGGCATTGACTGAACAGGACATGTGGGGAGGCGTAGGCATTGATTGCACAGGACATGTGGGGAGGCGTAGGCATTGATTGCACAGGACATGTGGGGAGGGGTAGGCATTGACTGAACAGGACATGTGGGGAGGCGTAGGCATTGATTGCACAGGACATGTGGGAGGGGTAGGCATTGGCTGTACAGGACATGTGGGAGGGGTAGGCATTGATTGCACAGGACATGTGGGAGGGGTAGGCATTGGCTGTACAGGACATGTGGGAGGGGTAGGCATTGATTTCACAGGACATGTGGGAGGGGTAGGCATTGGCTGCACAGGACATGTGGAAGGGGTAGGCATTGACTGCACAGGACATGTGAGGACGGGTAGGCATTGACTGCACAGGACATGTGGAAGGGGTAGGCATTGACTGAACAGGACATGAGGGGAGGGGTAGGCATTGGCTGCACAGGACATGTGGAAGGGGTAGGCATTGATTGTACAGGACATGTGGGGAGGGGTAGGCATTGACTACACAGGACATGTGGGGAGGGGAAGGCATTCATTGCACAGGACATGTGGAGAAGTAGGCATTGATTGCACAGGAAATGTGGGGAGGGGTAGGCATTGATTGCACAGGACATGTGGGAGGAGTAGGCACTGACTACACAGGACATGTGGGAGGGGTAGGCAATGACTGCACAGGACATGTGGGGAGGGGTAGGCACTGACTACACAGGACATGTGAGGAGGGGTAGGCATTGACTGTACAGGACATGTGGGAGGGGTAAGCATTGACTACACAGGACATGTGGGAGAGGTAGGCATTGACTACACAGGACATGTGGGGAGGGGTAGGCATTGACTGCACAGGACATGTGGGGAGGGGTAGGCATTGACTACACAGGACATGTGGGATGGGTAGGCATAGACTGCACAGGACATGTGGGGAGGGGTAGGCATTGACTGAACAGGACATGTGGGGAGGGGTAGGAATTGATTGAACAGGACATGTGGGGAGGGGTAGGCATTGACTACACAGGACATGTGGGAGGGGTAGTCATTGACTGCAGAGGACATGTGGGGAGGGTAGGCATTGACGGAACAGGACATGTGGGGAGGGTAGGCATTGACGGAACAGGACATGTGGGAGGGTAGGCATTGACTGAACAGGACATGTGGGGAGGGGTAGGCATTGACTGAACAGGACATGTGGGAGGGGTAGGCATTGACTGCACAGGATATGTGAGGAGGGGTAGGCATTGACTAACCAGGACATGTGGGGAGGGGTAGGCATTGACTGCACAGGACATGTGGGGAGGGGTAGGCATTGACTGAACAGGACATGTGCGGAGGTGTAGGCATTGACTACACAGGACATGTGGGAGTGGTAGGCATTGACTGAACACGACATGTGGGAGGGGTAGGCATTGACTGCACAGGACATGTGGGAGGGTTAGGCATTGACTTCACAGGACATGTGAGGAGGGGTAGGCATTGATTGCACAGGACATGTGGGAGGGGTAGGCACTGACTGCACGGGACATGTGGGGAGGGGTAGGCATTGACTGCACAGGACATGTGAGGAGGGGTAGGCATTGATTGCACAGGACATGTGGGAGGGGTAGGCACTGACTGCACGGGACATGTGGGGAGGGGTAGGCATTGACTGCACAGGACATGTGGAAAGGGGTAGGCATTGATTCCACAGGACATGTGGGACGGCTAGGCATTGATTGCACAGGACATGTGGGAGGGGTAGGCATTGGCTGTACAGGACATGTGGGAGGGGTAGGCATTGATTTCACAGGAAATGTGGGAGGGGTAGGCATTGGCTGCCCAGGACATGTGGAAGGGGTAGGCATTGGCTGCACAGGACATGTGGGAGGGGTAGGCATTGACTGCACAGGACATGTGGGGAGGGGTAGGCATTGACTGCACAGGACATGTGAGGACGGGTAGGCATTGATTGCACAGGATATGTGGGGAGGGGTAGCACTGACTGCACGGGACATGTGGGGAGGGGTAGGCATTGATTGTACAGGACATGTGAGGAGGGGTCGCATTGACTGCACAGGACATGTGGGAGGGTTAGGCATTGACTGCACAGGACATGTGAGGAGGGGTAGGCATTGATTGCACAGGACATGTGGGAGGGGTAGGCACTGACTGCACGGGACATGTGGGGAGGGGTAGGCATTGACTGCACAGGACATGTGAGGACGGGTAGGCATTGATTGCACAGGACATGTGGGAGGGGTAGGCATTGATTGCACAGGACATGTGGGAGGGGTAGGCATTGATTTCACAGGACATCTGGGGAGGGGTAGGCATTGACTGCACAGGACATGTGGGAGAGGTAGGCATTGACTACACAGGACATGTGGGGAGAGGTAGGCATTGACAGCACCGGACATGTGGGAGGAGTAGGCATTGACTGCACAGGACATGTGGGGAGGGGTAGGCATTGACTGAACAGGACATGTGGGGAGGGGTAGGCATTGACTGCACAGGACATGTGGGGAGGGGTAGGCACTGACTACACAGGACATGTGGGGAGGGGTAGGCATTGACTGCACAGGACATGTGGGGAGGGGTAGGCATTGACTACACAGGACATGTGGGAGGGGTAGGCATTGACTGCACAGGACATGTGGGGAGCGGTAGGCAATGACTACACAGGACATGTGGGGAGGGGTAGGCATTGACTGCACAGGACATGTGGGGAGGGGTAGGCATTGACTACACAGGACATGTGGGAGGGGTAGGCATTGACTGCACAGGACATGTGGGAGGGGTAGGCAATGACTGCAGAGGACATGTGGGGAGAGGTAAGCATTGACTGCACAGGACATGTGGGGAGGGGTAGGCATTGACTGCACAGGACATGTGGAGAGGGGTAGGCATTCACTGCACAGGACATGTGGGAGGGGTAGGCATTGATTGCACAGGACATGTGAGGAGGGGTAGGCACTGACTACACAGGACATGTGGGGAGGGGTAGGCATTCACTGCACAGGACATATGGGGAGGGGTAGGCATTCACTACACAGGACATGTGAGGAGAGGTAGGCATTGACTGCACAGGACATGTGGGAGGGGTAGGCATTGACTGCACAGGACATGTGGGGAGGGGTAGGCATTGACTGCACAGGACATGTGAGGAGGAGTAGGCATTCACTGCACAGGACATGTGGGGAGAGGTAGGCATTGACTGAACAGGACAAGTGGGGAGGGGTAGGCATTGACTGCACAGGACATGTGGGGAGGGGTAGGCATTGACTGAACAGGACATGTGGAGAGGGGTAGGCATTCACTGCACAGGACATGTGGAGAGGGGTAGGCATTCACTGCACAGGACATGTGGGGAGGGGTAGGCATTGACTGCACAGGACATGTGGGATGGGTAGGCATTGACTGCACAGGACATGTGGAGAGGGGAAGGCATTGACTGCACCGGACATGTGGAAAGGGGTAGGCATTGATTGCACAGTAGATGTGGGGAGGGGTAGGCATTGACTGCACAGGACATGTGAGGACGGGTAGGCATTGATTGCACAGGATATGTGGGGAGGGGTAGCACTGACTGCACGGGACATGTGGGGAGGGGTAGGCATTGATTGTACAGGACATGTGAGGAGGGGTCGCATTGACTGCACAGGACATGTGGGAGGGTTAGGCATTGACTGCACAGGACATGTGAGGAGGGGTAGGCATTGATTGCACAGGACATGTGGGAGGGGTAGGCACTGACTGCACGGGACATGTGGGGAGGGGTAGGCATTGACTGCACAGGACATGTGAGGACGGGTAGGCATTGATTGCACAGGACATGTGGGAGGGGTAGGCATTGATTGCACAGGACATGTGGGAGGGGTAGGCATTGATTTCACAGGACATCTGGGGAGGGGTAGGCATTGACTGCACAGGACATGTGGGAGAGGTAGGCATTGACTACACAGGACATGTGGGGAGAGGTAGGCATTGACAGCACCGGACATGTGGGAGGAGTAGGCATTGACTGCACAGGACATGTGGGGAGGGGTAGGCATTGACTGCACAGGACATGTGGGGAGGGGTAGGCATTGACTGAACAGGACATGTGGAGAGGGGTAGGCATTCACTGCACAGGACATGTGGAGAGGGGTAGGCATTGACTGAACAGGACATGAGGGGAGGGGTAGGCATTGGCTGCACAGGACATGTGGAAGGGGTAGGCATTGACTGCACGGGACATGTGGGGAGGGGTAGGCATTGGCTGCACAGGACATGTGGAGAAGTAGGCATTGATTGCACAGGACATGTGGGGAGGGGTAGGCATTGATTGCACAGGACATGTGGGGAGGGGTAGGCATTGACTGCACGGGACATGTGGGGAGGGGTAGGCATTGGCTGCACAGGACATGTGGAGAAGTAGGCATTGATTGCACAGGACATGTGGGGAGGGGTAGGCATTGACTACACAGGACATGTGGGAGGGGTAGGCAATGACTGCACAGGACATGTGAGGAGGGGTAGGCATTGACTACACAGGACATGTGAGGAGGGGTAGGCATTGACTGCACAGGACATGTGGGAGGGGTAAGCATTGACTACACAGGACATGTGGGAGAGGTAGGCATTGACTACACAGGACATGTGGGGAGGGGTAGGCATTGACTGCACAGGACATGTGGGAGAGGTAGGCATTGACTACACAGGACATGTGGGGAGAGGTAGGCATTGACTGCACAGGACATGTGGGATGGGGTAAGCATTGACTGCACAGGACATGTGGGGAGGGGTAGGCATTGACTGAACAGGACATGTGGGGAGGGGTAGGCATTGACTGCACAGGACATGTGGGGAGGGGTAGGCACTGACTACACAGGACATGTGGGTAGGGGTAGGCATTGACTGAACAGGACATGTGGGGAGGGGTAGGCACTGACTACACAGGACATGTGGGGAGGAGTAGGCACTGACTACACAGGACATGTGGGGAGGGGTAGGCATTGACTGAACAGGACATGTGAGGAGGGGTAGGCATTGACTGCACAGGACATGTGGGGAGCGGTAGGCAATGACTACACAGGACATGTGGGGAGGGGTAGGCATTGACTGCACAGGACATGTGGGGAGGGGTAGGCATTGACTACACAGGACATGTGGGAGGGGTAGGCATTGACTGCACAGGACATGTGGGAGGGGTAGGCAATGACTGCAGAGGACATGTGGGGAGAGGTAAGCATTGACTGCACAGGACATGTGGGGAGGGGTAGGCATTGACTGCACAGGACATGTGGAGAGGGGTAGGCATTCACTGCACAGGACATGTGGGAGGGGTAGGCATTGATTGCACAGGACATGTGGGAGGGGTAGGCACTGACTACACAGGACATGTGGGGAGGGGTAGGCATTCACTGCACAGGACATGTGGGGAGGGGTAGGCATTGACTGCACAGGACATGTGGGAGGGGTAGGCATTGACTGAACAGGACATGTGGAGAGGGGTAGGCATTCACTGCACAGGACATGTGGAGAGGGGTAGGCATTCACTGCACAGGACATGTGGGGAGGGGTAGGCATTGACTGAACAGGACATGTGGGATGGGTAGGCATTGACTGCACAGGACATGTGGGGAGGGGTAGGCATTGACTGAACAGGACATGTGGGGAGGGGTAGGCATTGACTGCACAGGACATGTGGGATGGGTAGGCATTGACTGCACAGGACATGTGGGGAGGGGTAGGCATTGACTGCACAGGACATGTGAGGAGGGGTAGGCATTCACTGCACAGGACATGTGGGGAGGGGTAGGCATTGACTGCACAGGACATGTGGGATGGGTAGGCATTGACTGCACAGGACATGTGGGGAGGGGTAGGCATTGACTGAACAGAACATGTGGGGAGGGGTAGGCATTGACTGCACAGGACATGTGGGGAGAGGTAGGCATTGACTGAACAGGACATGTGGGGAAGGGTAGTCATTGACTGCAGAGGACATGTGGGGAGGGGTAGGCATTGACTGAACAGGACATGTGGGAGGGGTAGTCATTGACTGCAGAGGACATGTGGGGAGGGGTAGGCATTGACTGAACAGGACATGTGGGGAGGCGTAGGCATTGATTGCACAGGACATGTGGGAGGGGTAGGCATTGGCTGTACAGGACATGTGGGAGGGGTAGGCAGTGACTACAGAGGACATGTGGGGAGGGGTAGGCATTCACTGAACAGGACATGTGGGGAGGGGTAGGCATTGACTGAACAGGACATGTGGGGAGGCGTAGGCATTGATTGCACAGGACAGGTGGGGAGGGGTAGGCATTGGCTGTACAGGACATGTGGGAGGGGTAGGCATTGATTTCACAGGACATGTGGGAGGGGTAGGCATTGGCTGCACAGGACATGTGGAAGGGGTAGGCATTGACTGCACAGGACATGTGAGGACGGGTAGGCATTGACTGCACAGGACATGTGGAAGGGGTAGGCATTGACTGAACAGGACATGAGGGGAGGGGTAGGCATTGACTGCACGGGACATGTGGGGAGGGGTAGGCATTGGCTGCACAGGACATGTGGAGAAGTAGGCATTGATTGCACAGGACATGTGGGGAGTGGTAGGCATTGATTGCACAGGACATGTGGGGAGGGGTAGGCATTGACTGCACGGGACATGTTGGGAGGGGTAGGCATTGGCTGCACAGGACATGTGGAGAAGTAGGCATTGATTGCACAGGACATGTGGGGAGGGGTAGGCATTGACTACACAGGACATGTGGGAGGGGTAGGCAATGACTGCACAGGACATGTGGGGAGGGGTAGGCACTGACTACACAGGACATGTGAGGAGGGGTAGGCATTGACTGCACAGGACATGTGGGAGGGGTAAGCATTGACTACACAGGACATGTGGGAGAGGTAGGCATTGACTACACAGGACATGTGGGGAGGGGTAGGCATTGACTGCACAGGACATGTGGGAGAGGTAGGCATTGACTACACAGGACATGTGGGGAGAGGTAGGCATTGACTGCACAGGACATGTGGGGAGGGGTAGGCATTGACTACACAGGACATGTGGGGAGGGGTAGGCACTGACTACACAGGACATGTGGGGAAAAGTAGGCATTGACTGCACAGGACATGTGGGGAGGGGTAGGCATTGACTGAACAGGACATGTGAGGAGGGGTAGGCATTGACTGCACAGGACATGTGGGGAGGGGTAGGCATTGACTGCACAGGACATGTGAGGAGGGGTAGGCATTCACTGCACAGGACATGTGGGGAGAGGTAGGCATTGACTGAACAGGACAAGTGGGGAGGGGTAGGCATTGACTGCACAGGACATGTGGGGAGGGGTAGGCATTGACTGAACAGGACATGTGGAGAGGGGTAGGCATTCACTGCACAGGACATGTGGGGAGGGGTAGGCATTGACTGCACAGGACATGTGGAGAGGGGAAGGCATTGACTGCACCGGACATGTGGAAAGGGGTAGGCATTGATTGCACAGTAGATGTGGGAGGGGTAAGCATTGACTGCACAGGACATGTGGGGAGGGGTAGGCATTGACTGAACAGGACATGTGGGGAGGGTAGGCATTGACTGCACAGGATATGTGGGAGGGGTAGGCATTGACTGCACAGGACATGTGGGGAGGGGTAAGCATTGACTGCACAGGACATGTGGGGAGGGGTAGGCATTGACTGCACAGGACATGTGGGGAGGGGTAGGCATTGACTGCACAGGACATGTGGAAGGGGTAGGCATTGACTACACAGGACATGTGGGGAGGGGTAGGCATTGATTGCACAGGATATGTGGGAGGGGTAGGCATTGACTACACAGGACATGTGGGAGGGGTAGGCATTGACAGCACAGGAGATGTGGGGAAGGGTAGGCATTGACTGAACAGGACATGTGTGGAGGGGTAGGCATTGACTGCAGAGGACATGTGGGGAGGGGTAGGCATTGACTGAACAGGACATGTGGGGAGGCGTAGGCATTGACTGAACAGGACATCTGGGGAGGGGTAGGCATTGACTGAACAGGACATCTGGGGAGGCGTAGGCATTGATTGCACAGGACATGTGGGAGGGGTAGGCATTGGCTGTACAGGACATGTGGGAGGGGTAGGCAGTGACTACAGAGGACATGTGGGGAGGGGTAGGCATTGACTGAACAGGACATGTGGGGAGGGGTAGGCATTGACTGAACAGGACATGTGGGGAGGCGTAGGCATTGATTGCACAGGACAGGTGGGGAGGGGTAGGCATTGGCTGTACAGGACATGTGGGAGGGGTAGGCATTGATTTCACAGGACATGTGGGAGGGGTAGGCATTGGCTGCACAGGACATGTGGAAGGGGTAGGCATTGACTGCACAGGACATGTGAGGACGGGTAGGCATTGACTGCACAGGACATGTGGAAGGGGTAGGCATTGACTGAACAGGACATGAGGGGAGGGGTAGGCATTGGCTGCACAGGACATGTGGAAGGGGTAGGCATTGACTGCACGGGACATGTGGGGAGGGGTAGGCATTGGCTGCACAGGACATGTGGAGAAGTAGGCATTGATTGCACAGGACATGTGGGGAGGGGTAGGCATTGATTGCACAGGACATGTGGGGAGGGGTAGGCATTGACTGCACGGGACATGTGGGGAGGGGTAGGCATTGGCTGCACAGGACATGTGGAGAAGTAGGCATTGATTGCACAGGACATGTGGGGAGGGGTAGGCATTGACTACACAGGACATGTGGGAGGGGTAGGCAATGACTGCACAGGACATGTGGGGAGGGGTAGGCACTGACTACACAGGACATGTGAGGAGGGGTAGGCATTGACTGCACAGGACATGTGGGAGGGGTAAGCATTGACTACACAGGACATGTGGGAGAGGTAGGTGTTGACTGCACAGGACATGTGGAGAGGTGTAGGCATTGACTGCACAGGACATGTGGGAGAGGTAGGCATTGACTACACAGGACATGTGGGGAGAGGTAGGCATTGACTGCACAGGACATGTGGGATGGGGTAAGCATTGACAGCACAGGACATGTGGGAGGAGTAGGCATTGACTGCACAGGACATGTGGGGAGGGGTAGGCATTGACTGAACAGGACATGTGGGGAGGGGTAGGCATTGACTGCACAGGACATGTGGGGAGGGGTAGGCACTGACTACACAGGACATGTGGGGAGGGGTAGGCATTGACTGAACAGGACATGTGGGGAGGGGTAGGCTCTGACTACACAGGACATGTGGGGAGGAGTAGGCATTGACTGCACAGGACATGTGGGGAGGGGTAGGCATTGACTGAACAGGACATGTGAGGAGGGGTAGGCATTGACTGCACAGGACATGTGGGGAGCGGTAGGCAATGACTACACAGGACATGTGGGGAGGGGTAGGCATTGACTGCACAGGACATGTGGGGAGGGGTAGGCATTGACTACACAGGACATGTGGGAGGGGTAGGCATTGACTGCACAGGACATGTGGGAGGGGTAGGCATTGACTACACAGGACATGTGGGAGGGGTAGGCATTGACTGCACAGGACATGTGGGAGGGGTAGGCAATGACTGCAGAGGACATGTGGGGAGAGGTAAGCATTGACTGCACAGGACATGTGGGGAGGGGTAGGCATTGACTGCACAGGACATGTGGAGAGGGGTAGGCATTGACTGCACAGGACATGTGAGGAGGGGTAGGCATTCACTGCACAGGACATGTGGGAGGGGTAGGCATTGATTGCACAGGACATGTGAGGAGGGGTAGGCACTGACTACACAGGACATGTGGGGAGGGGTAGGCACTGACTACACAGGACATGTGGGGAGGGGTAGGCACTGACTACACAGGACATGTGGGGAGGGGTAGGCATTCACTGCACAGGACATGTGGGGAGGGGTAGGCATTGACTGCACAGGACATGTGAGGAGGGGTAGGCATTCACTGCACAGGACAAGTGGGGAGAGGTAGGCATTGACTGAACAGGACAAGTGGGGAGGGGTAGGCATTGACTGCACAGGACATGTGGGGAGGGGTAGGTATTGACTGAACAGGACATGTGGAGAGGGGTAGGCATTCACTGCACAGGACATGTGGAGAGGGGTAGGCATTCACTGCACAGGACATGTGGGGAGGGGTAGGCATTGACTGCACAGCACATGTGGGATGGGTAGGCATTGACTGCACAGGACATGTGGAGAGGGGTAGGCATTGACTGCACAGGACATGTGAGGAGGGGTAGGCATTCACTGCACAGGACATGTGGGGAGGGGTAGGCATTGACTGCACAGGACATGTGGGATGGGTAGGCATTGACTGCACAGGACATGTGGGGAGGGGTAGGCATTGACTGAACAGGACATGTGGGGAGAGGTAGGCATTGACTGAACAGGACATGTGGAGAGGGGTAGTCATTGACTGCAGAGGACATGTGGGGAGGGGTAGGCATTGACTGCACAGGACATGTGGGAGGGGTAGGCATTGACTGAACAGGACATGTGGGAGGGGTAGTCATTGACTGCAGAGGACATGTGGGGAGGGGTAGGCATTGACTGAACAGGACATGTGGGGAGGGGTAGGCATTGATTGCACAGGATATGTGGGAGGGGTAGGCATTGACTACACAGGACATGTGGGAGGGGTAGGCATTGACTGCAGAGGACATGTGGGGAGGGGTAGGCATTGACTGAACAGGACATGTGGGGAGGCGTAGGCATTGACTGAACAGGACATGTGGGGAGGCGTAGGCATTGATTGCACAGGACATGTGGGAGGGGTAAGCATTGACTGAACAGGACATGTGGGGAGGCGTAGGCATTGATTGCACAGGACATGTGGGGAGGGGTAGGCATTGGCTGTACAGGACATGTGGGAGGGGTAGGCAGTGACTACAGAGGACATGTGGGGAGGGGTAGGCATTGACTGAACAGGACATGTGGGGAGGGGTAGGCATTGACTGAACAGGACATGTGGGGAGGCGTAGGCATTGATTGCACAGGACAGGTGGGGAGGGGTAGGCATTGGCTGTACAGGACATGTGGGAGGGGTAGGCATTGATTTCACAGGACATGTGGGAGGGGTAGGCATTGGCTGCACAGGACATGTGGAAGGGGTAGGCATTGACTGCACAGGACATGTGAGGACGGGTAGGCATTGACTGCACAGGACATGTGGAAGGGGTAGGCATTGACTGAACAGGACATGAGGGGAGGGGTAGGCATTGGCTGCACAGGACATGTGGAAGGGGTAGGCATTGACTGCACGGGACATGTGGGGAGGGGTAGGCATTGACTGAACAGGACATGTGGGAAGGGGTAGGTATTGACTGCACAGGACATGTGAGGACGGGTAGGCATTGACTGCACAGGACATGTGGAAGGGGTAGGCATTGACTGAACAGGACATGAGGGGAGGGGTAGGCATTGGCTGCACAGGACATGTGGAAGGGGTAGGCATTGGCTGCACAGGACATGTGGAGAAGTAGGCATTGATTGCACAGGACATGTGGGGAGGGGTAGGCATTGATTGCACAGGACATGTGGGGAGGGGTAGGCATTGACTGCACGGGACATGTGGGGAGGGGTAGGCATTGGCTGCACAGGACATGTGGAGAAGTAGGCATTGATTGCACAGGACATGTGGGGAGGGGTAGGCATTGACTACACAGGACATGTGGGAGGGGTAGGCAATGACTGCACAGGACATGTGGGGAGGGGTAGGCACTGACTACACAGGACATGTGAGGAGGGGTAGGCAATGACTGCACAGGACATGTGGGGAGGGGTAGGCACTGACTACACAGGACATGTGAGGAGGGGTAGGCATTGATTGCACAGGACATGTGGGGAGAGGTAGGCATTGATTGCACAGGACATGTGGGGAGGGGTAGGCACTGACTACACAGGACATGTGGGGAGAGGTAGGCATTGACTGAACAGGACATGTGGGGAGGGGTAGGCATTGACTACACAGGACATGTGGGGAGGGGTAGGCATTGACTGAACAGGACATGTGGGGAGGGGTAGGCATTGACTACTCAGGACATGTGGGGAGGGGTAGGCATTGACTGAACAGGACATGTGGGGAGGGGTAGGCATTGACTGCACAGGACATGTGGGAGGGGTAGGCAATGACTACACAGGACATGTGGGATGGGGTAAGCATTGACAGCACAGGACATGTGGGAGGAGTAGGCATTGACTGCAGAGGACATGTGGGGAGGGGTAGGCATTGACTGAACAGGACATGTGGGGAGGGGTAGGCATTGACTGCACAGGACATGTGGGGAGGGGTAGGCACTGACTACACAGGACATGTGGGGAGGTGTAGGCATTGACTGAACAGGACATGTGGGGAGGGGTAGGCACTGACTACACAGGACATGTGGGAGGGGTAGGCAATGACTACACAGGACATGTGGGAGGGGTAGGCAATGACTACACAGGACATGTGGGATGGGGTAAGCATTGACAGCACAGGACATGTGGGAGGAGTAGGCATTGACTGCAGAGGACATGTGGGGAGGGGTAGGCATTGACTGAACAGGACATGTGGGGAGGGGTAGGCATTGACTGCACAGGACATGTGGGGAGGGGTAGGCACTGACTACACAGGACATGTGGGGAGGGGTAGGCATTGACTGAACAGGACATGTGGGGAGGGGTAGGCACTGACTGCACAGGACATGTGGGGAGCGGTAGGCAATGACTACACAGGACATGTGGGGAGGGGTAGGCATTGACTGCACAGGACATGTGGGGAGGGGTAGGCATTGACTGCACAGGACATGTGGGAGGGGTAGGCATTGACTACACAGGACATGTGGGAGGGGTAGGCATTGACTGCACAGGACATGTGGGAGGGGTAGGCAATGACTGCAGAGGACATGTGGGGAGAGGTAAGCATTGACTGCACAGGACATGTGGGGAGGGGTAGGCATTCACTGCACAGGACATGTGGGAGGGGTAGGCATTGATTGCACAGGACATGTGAGGAGGGGTAGGCTCTGACTACACAGGACATGTGGGGAGGGGTAGGCATTCACTGCACAGGACATGTGGGGAGAGGTAGGCATTGACTGAACAGGACAAGTGGGGAGGGGTAGGCATTGACTGAACAGGACATGTGGGGAGGGGTAGGCATTGACTGAACAGGACATGTGGAGAGTGGTAGGCATTCACTGCACAGGACATGTGGAGAGGGGTAGGCATTCACTGCACAGGACATGTGGGGAGGGGTAGGCATTGACTGCACAGGACATGTGGAGAGGGGAAGGCATTGACTGCACAGGACATGTGGAGAGGGGAAGGCATTGACTGCACCGGACATGTGGAAAGGGGTAGGCATTGATTGCACAGTAGATGTGGGAGGGGTAAGCATTGACTGCACAGGACATGTGGGGAGGGGTAGGCATTGACTGAACAGGACATGTGGGGAGGGGTAGGCATTGACTGCACAGGACATGTGGGAGGGTAGGCATTGACTGCACAGGACATGTGGGGAGGGGTAGGCATTGACTGCACAGGACATGTGGGGAGGGGTAGGCATTGACTGCACAGGACATGTGGAAGGGGTAGGCATTGACTACACAGGACATGTGGGAGGGGTAGGCATTGACTGAACAGGACATGTGGGAGGGGTAGGCATTGATTGCACAGGATATGTGGGAGGGGTAGGCATTGACTGCACAGGACATGTGGGGAGAGGAAGGCATTGACTGAACAGGACATGTGGGAGGGGTAGGCATTGATTGCAGAGGATATGTGGGAGGGGTAGGCACTGACTACACAGGACATGTGAGGAGGTGTAGGCATTGACTGCACAGGACATGTGGGGAGAGGAAGGCATTGACTGAACAGGACATGTGGGAGGGGTAGGCATTGATTGCAGAGGATATGTGGGAGGGGTAGGCACTGACTACACAGGACATGTGAGGAGGTGTAGGCATTGACTGCACAGGACATGTGGGAGGGGTAGGCATTGACTACACAGGACATGTGGGAGGGGTAGGCAATGACTTCACAGGACATGTGGGGAGGGGTAGGCATTGACTGAACAAGACATGTGGGGAGGGGTAGGCATTGACTGCACAGGACATGTGGGGAGGGGTAGTCATTGACTGCAGAGGACATGTGGGGAGCGGTAGGCATTGACTGAACAGGACATGTGGGGAGGGGTAGGCATTGACTGCACAGGACATGTGGGGAGGGGTAGTCATTGACTGCAGAGGACATGTGGGGAGCGGTAGGCATTGACTGAACAGGACATGTGGGGAGGGGTAGGCATTGATTGCACAGGATATGTGGGAGGGGTAGGCATTGACTACACAGGACATGTGGGAGGGGTAGGCATTGACTGCACAGGACATGTGGGAGGGGTAGGCATTGACTGAACAGGACATGTGGGAGGGGTAGTCATTGACTGCAGAGGACATGTGGGGAGGGGTAGGCATTGACTGAACAGGACATGTGGGGAGGGGTAGGCATTGACTACACAGGACATGTGGGAGGGGTAGGCATTGACAGCACAGGAGATGTGGGGAAGGGTAGGCATTGACTGCACAGGACATGTGGGAGGGGTAGGCATTGACTGAACAGGACATGTGGGAGGGGTAGGCATTGATTGCAGAGGACATGTGGGGAGGGGTAGGCATTGACTGAACAGGACATGTGGGGAGGCGTAGGCATTGACTGAACAGGACATGTGGGGAGGCGTAGGCATTGATTGCACAGGACATGTGGGAGGGGTAGGCATTGGCTGTACAGGACATGTGGGAGGGGTAGGCAGTGACTACAGAGGACATGTGGGGAGGGGTAGGCATTGACTGAACAGGACATGTGGGGAGGGGTAGGCATTGACTGAACAGGACATGTGGGGAGGCGTAGGCATTGATTGCACAGGACAGGTGGGGAGGGGTAGGCATTGGCTGTACAGGACATGTGGGAGGGGTAGGCATTGATTTCACAGGACATGTGGGAGGGGTAGGCATTGGCTGCACAGGACATGTGGAAGGGGTAGGCATTGACTGCACAGGACATGTGAGGACGGGTAGGCATTGACTGCACAGGACATGTGGAAGGGGTAGGCATTGACTGAACAGGACATGAGGGGAGGGGTAGGCATTGGCTGCACAGGACATGTGGAAGGGGTAGGCATTGACTGCACGGGACATGTGGGGAGGGGTAGGCATTGGCTGCACAGGACATGTGGAGAAGTAGGCATTGATTGCACAGGACATGTGGGGAGGGGTAGGCATTGATTGCACAGGACATGTGGGGAGGGGTAGGCATTGACTGCACGGGACATGTGGGGAGGGGTAGGCATTGGCTGCACAGGACATGTGGAGAAGTAGGCATTGATTGCACAGGACATGTGGGGAGGGGTAGGCATTGACTACACAGGACATGTGGGAGGGGTAGGCAATGACTGCACAGGACATGTGGGGAGGGGTAGGCACTGACTACACAGGACATGTGAGGAGGGGTAGGCATTGACTGCACAGGACATGTGGGAGGGGTAAGCATTGACTACACAGGACATGTGGGAGAGGTAGGCATTGACTACACAGGACATGTGGGGAGGGGTAGGCATTGACTGCACAGGACATGTGGGAGAGGTAGGCATTGACTGCACAGGACATGTGGGGAGGAGTAGGCATTGACTGCACAGGACATGTGGGGAGGGGTAGGCATTGACTGAACAGGACATGTGGGGAGGGGTAGGCATTGACTGCACAGGACATGTGGGGAGGGGTAGGCACTGACTACACAGGACATGTGGGGAGGGGTAGGCATTGACTGAACAGGACATGTGGGGAGGGGTAGGCACTGACTACACAGGACATGTGGGGAGGAGTAGGCATTGACTGCACAGGACATGTGGGGAGGGGTAGGCATTGACTGAACAGGACATGTGAGGAGGGGTAGGCATTGACTGAACAGGACATGTGGGAGGTGTAGGCATTGACTGCACAGGACATGTGGGAGGGGTAGGCATTGACTGCACAGGACATGTGGGGAGTGGTAGGCATTGACTGCACAGGACATGTGAGGAGGGGTAGGCATTGACTAACCAGGACATGTGTGGAGGGGTAGGCATTGACTGCACAGGACATGTGAGGAGGGGTAGGCATTGACTAACCAGGACATGTGGGGAGGGGTAGGCATTGACTACACAGGACATGTGGGAGGGGTAGGCATTGACTGCACAGGACATGTGGGAGGGTTAGGCATTGACTGCACAGGACATGTGGGAGGGGTAGGCATTGATTGTACAGGACATGTGGGAGGGTAGGCACTGACTGCACGGGACATGTGGGGAGGGGTAGGCATTGACTGCACAGGACTTGTGGGAGGGTTAGGCATTGACTGCACAGGACTTGTGAGGAGGGGTAGGCATTGATTGCACAGGACATGTGGGAGGGGTAGGCACTGACTGCACGGGACATGTGGGAGGGGTAGGCATTGACGGAACAGGACATGTGGGAGGGGTAGGCATTGGCTGTACAGGACATGTGGGAGGGGTAGGCATTGATTTCACAGGACATGTGGGAGGGGTAGGCATTGGCTGCACAGGACATGTGGAAGGGGTAGGCATTGGCTGCACAGGACATGTGGGAGGGGTAGGCATTGACTGCACAGAACATGTGGGGAGGGGTAGGCATTGACTGCACAGGACATGTGAGGACGGGTAGGCATTGATTGCACAGGACATGTGGGAGGGGTAGGCATTGGCTGCACAGGACATCTGGCGAGGGGTAGGCATTGATTGTACACGACATGTGGGAGGGGTAGGCACTGACTGCACGGGACATGTGGGGAGGGGTAGGCATTGATTGTACAGGACATGTGAGGAGGGGTCGCATTGACTGCACAGGACATGTGGGAGGGTTAGGCGTTGACTGCACAGGACATGTGAGGAGGGGTAGGCATTGATTGCACACGACATGTGGGAGGGGTAGGCACTGACTGCACGGGACATGTGGGGAGGGGTAGGCATTGACTGCACAGGACATGTGGGAGGGGTAGGCATTGATTGTACAGGACATGTGAGGAGGGGTAGGCATTGACTGCACAGGACATGTGGGAGGGTTAGGCATTGACTGCACAGGACTTGTGGGAGGGGTAGGCATTGATTTCACAGGACATGTGGGAGGGGTAGGCACTGACTGCACGGGACATCTGGGGAGGGGTAGGCATTGACTGCACAGGACATGTGAGGACGGGTAGGCATTGATTGCACAGGACATGTGGGAGGGGTAGGCATTGGCTGCACAGGACATGTGGAAGGGGTAGGCATTGACTGCACAGGACATGTGGGGAGGGGTAGGCATTGACTGCACAGGACATGTGAGGAGGGGTAGGCATTGGCTGCACAGGACATGTGGGAGGAGTAGGCACTGACTACACAGGACATGTGGAGGGGTAGGCATTGACTGCACAGGACATGTGGGGAGGGGTAGGCATTGACTGCACAGGACATGTGAGGAGGGGTAGGCATTGGCTGCACAGGACATGTGAGGAGGGGTAGGCATTGGCTGCACAGGACATGTGGGGAGGGGTAGGCATTGACTGCACAGGACATGTGGGGAGGGGTAGGCATTGGCTGCACAGGACATGTGAGGAGGGGTAGGCATTGGCTGGACAGGACATGTGGAGGGGTAGGCATTGACTGCACAGGACATGTGGGGAGGGGTAGGCATTGACTGCACAGGACATGTGGGGAGGGGTAGGCATTGACTGCACAGGACATGTGAGGAGGGGTAGGCATTGGCTGCACAGGACATGTGGGAGGAGTAGGCACTGACTACACAGGACATGTGGAGGGGTAGGCATTGACTGCACAGGACATGTGGGGAGGGGTAGGCATTGGCTGCACAGGACATGTGGGAGGAGTAGGCACTGACTACACAGGACATGTGGAGGGGTAGGCATTGACTGTACAGGACATGTGGGGAGGGGTAGGCATTGGCTGCACAGGACATGTGAGGAGGAGTAGGCATTGACTGCACAGGACATGTGGGAGGGGTAGGCATTGACGGCACAGGACATGTGGGGAGGGGTAGGCACTGACTACACAGGACATGTGGGGAGGGGTCGTCATTAACTGCACAGGACATGTGCGGAGGGGTAGGCAATAACTACACAGGACATGTGGGGAGGGGTAGGCATTGACTGAACAGGACATGTGGGGAGGGGTAGGCATTGACTGCACAGGACATGTGGGAGGGGTAGGCATTGACTGCACAGGACATGTGGGAGGGGTAGGCATTGACTGCAGAGGACATGTGGGGAGAGGTAAGCATTGACTGCACAGGACATGTGGGGAGGGGTAGGCATTCACTGCACAGGACATGTGGGAGGGGTAGGCATTGGCTGCACAGGACATGTGGGAGGGGTAGGCATTGACTAACCAGGACATGTGGGGAGGGGTAGGCATTGATTGCACAGAACATGTGAGGAGGGGTAGGCACTGACTACACAGGACATGTGGGGAGGGGTAGGCACTGACTACACAGGACATGTGGGAGGGGTAGGCATTGATTGCACAGGACATGTGAGGAGGGGTAGGCACTGACTACACAGGACATGTGAGGAGGGGTAGGCACTGATTACACAGGACATGTGGGGAGGGGTAGGCACTGACTGCACAGGACATGTGGGGAGGGGTAGGCATTGACTACACAGGACATGTGAGGAGGGGTAGGCATTCACTGCACAGGACATGTGGGGTGGGGTAGGCATTGACTGCACAGGACATGTGGGAGGGGTAGGCATTGACTGCACAGGACATGTGAGGAGGGGTAGGCATTCACTGCACAGGACATGTGGGGAGGGGTAGGCATTGACTGAACAGGACAAGTGGGGAGGGGTAGGTATTGACTGCACAGGACATGTGGGGAGGGGTAGGTATTGACTGCACAGGACATGTGGGGAGGGGTAGGCATTGACTGAACAGGACAAGTGGGGAGGGGTAGGTATTGACTGCACAGGACATGTGGGGAGGGGTAGGTATTGACTGCACAGGACATGTGGGGAGGGGTAGGCATTGACTGAACAGGACAAGTGGGGAGGGGTAGGTAATGACTGCACAGGACATGTGGGGAGGGGTAGGCATTGACTGCACAGGACATGTGGGGAGGGGTAGGCATTGACTACACAGGACATGTGGGATGGGTAGGCATTGACTGCACAGGACATGTGGGATGGGTAGGCATTGATTGTACAGGACATGTGGGGCAGGGTAGGCATTGACTACACAGGACATGTGGGAGGGGTAGGCATTGACTGCACAGGACATGTGAGGAGGGGTAGGCATTGATTGTACAGGACATGTGGGGCAGGGTAGGCATTGACTACACAGGACATGTGGGATGGGTAGGCATTGACTGCACAGGACATGTGGGATGGGTAGGCATTGATTGTACAGGACATGTGGGGCAGGGTAGGCATTGACTACACAGGACATGTGGGAGGGGTAGGCATTGACTGCACAGGACATGTGAGGAGGGGTAGGCATTGATTGTACAGGACATGTGGGGCAGGGTAGGCATTGACTACACAGGACATGTGGGATGGGTAGGCATTGACTGCACAGGACATGTGGGATGGGTAGGCATTGATTGTACAGGACATGTGGGGCAGGGTAGGCATTGACTACACAGGACATGTGGGGAGGGGTAGGCATTGACTACACAGGACATGTGGGAGGGGTAGGCATTGACTGCACAGGACATGTGAGGAGGGGTAGGCATTGATTGTACAGGACATGTGGGGCAGGGTAGGCATTGTCTGAACAATCCATGCAGGAGAGGTAGGCATTGACTGCACAGGACATGTGAGGAGGGGTAGGCATTGATTGTACAGGACATGTGGGGCAGGGTAGGCATTGTCTGAACAATCCATGCAGGAGAGGTAGGCATTGACTGCACAGGACATGTGGGGAGGGGTAGGCAATAACTACACAGGACATGTGGGGAGGGGTAGGCATTGACTACACAGGACATGTGGGGAGGGGTAGGCAATAACTACACAGGACATGTGGGGAGGGGTAGGCATTGATTGCACAGGACATGTGGGGAGGGTAGGCATTGACTGCACCGGACATGTGGAAAGGGGTAGGCATTGACTGCACAGGACATGTGGGAGGGGTAAGCATTGACTACACAGGACATGTGGGAGGGGTAAGCATTGACTACACAGGACATGTGGGAGGGGTAGGCATTGATTGCACAGGACATGTGGGAGGGGTAGGCATTGACTGCACAGGACATGTGGGAGGGGTAGGCATTGATTGCACAGGACATGTGGGAGGGGTAGGCATTGACTGCACAGGACATGTGGGAGGGGTAGGCATTGACTGCAGAGGACATGTGGGAGGGGTAGGCATTGACTGCACAGGACATGTGGGGAGAGGTAAGCATTGACTGCACAGGACATGTGGGAGTGGTAGGCACTGACTACACAGGACATGTGGGGAGGGGTAGGCAATAACTACACAGGACATGTGGGGAGGGGTAGGCATTGATTGCACAGGACATGTGGGGAGGGTAGGCATTGACTGCACCGGACATGTGGAAAGGGGTAGGCATTGACTGCACAGGACATGTGGGGAGGGGTAGGCATTGACTGCACAGGACATGTGGGGAGGGGTAGGCATTGACTGCACAGGACATGTGGAAAGGGGTAGGCATTGATTGCACAGGACATGTGGGGAGGGGTAGGCATTGACTGCACAGGACATGTGGGGAGGGGTAGGCATTGACTGCACAGGATATGTGGGAGGGGTAGGCATTGACTACACAGGACATGTGGGATGGGTAGGCATTGACTGCACAGGACATGTGAGGAGGGGTAGGCATTGACTGCACAGGACATGTGGGGAGGAGTAGGCATTGACTGCACCGGACATGTGGAAAGGGGTAGGCATTGACTGCACAGGACATGTGGGGAGGGGTAGGCATTGACTGCACAGGACATGTGGGGAGGGGTAGGCATTGACTGCACAGGACATGTGGAAAGGGGTAGGCATTGATTGCACAGGACATGTGGGGAGGGGTAGGCATTGACTGCACAGGACATGTGGGGAGGGGTAGGCATTGACTGAACAGGACAAGTGGGGAGGGGTAGGCATTGACTGAACACGACATGTGGGAGGGGTAGGCATTGGCTGTACAGGACATGTGGGAGGGGTAGGCATTGATTTCACAGGACATGTGGGAGGGGTAGGCATTGGCTGCACAGGACATGTGGAAGGGGTAGGCATTGGCTGCACAGGACATGTGGGAGGGGTAGGCATTGACTGCACAGAACATGTGGGGAGGGGTAGGCATTGACTGCACAGGACATGTGAGGACGGGTAGGCATTGATTGCACAGGACATGTGGGAGGGGTAGGCATTGGCTGCACAGGACATCTGGCGAGGGGTAGGCATTGATTGTACAGGACATGTGGGAGGGGTAGGCACTGACTGCACGGGACATGTGGGGAGGGGTAGGCATTGATTGTACAGGACATGTGAGGAGGGGTCGCATTGACTGCACAGGACATGTGGGAGGGTTAGGCATTGACTGCACAGGACATGTGAGGAGGGGTAGGCATTGATTGCACAGGACATGTGGGAGGGGTAGGCACTGACTGCACGGGACATGTGGGGAGGGGTAGGCATTGACTGCACAGGACATGTGGGAGGGGTAGGCATTGATTGTACAGGACATGTGAGGAGGGGTAGGCATTGACTGCACAGGACATGTGGGAGGGTTAGGCATTGACTGCACAGGACTTGTGGGAGGGGTAGGCATTGATTTCACAGGACATGTGGGAGGGGTAGGCACTGACTGCACGGGACATCTGGGGAGGGGTAGGCATTGACTGCACAGGACATGTGAGGACGGGTAGGCATTGATTGCACAGGACATGTGGGAGGGGTAGGCATTGGCTGCACAGGACATGTGGAAGGGGTAGGCATTGACTGCACAGGACATGTGGGGAGGGGTAGGCATTGACTGCACAGGACATGTGAGGAGGGGTAGGCATTGGCTGCACAGGACATGTGGGAGGAGTAGGCACTGACTACACAGGACATGTGGAGGGGTAGGCATTGACTGCACAGGACATGTGGGGAGGGGTAGGCATTGACTGCACAGGACATGTGAGGAGGGGTAGGCATTGGCTGCACAGGACATGTGAGGAGGTTTAGGCATTGGCTGCACAGGACATGTGGGGAGGGGTAGGCATTGACTGCACAGGACATGTGGGGAGGGGTAGGCATTGGCTGCACAGGACATGTGAGGAGGGGTAGGCATTGGCTGCACAGGACATGTGGAGGGGTAGGCATTGACTGCACAGGACATGTGGGGAGGGGTAGGCATTGACTGCACAGGACATGTGGGGAGGGGTAGGCATTGACTGCACAGGACATGTGAGGAGGGGTAGGCATTGGCTGCACAGGACATGTGGGAGGAGTAGGCACTGACTACACAGGACATGTGGAGGGGTAGGCATTGACTGCACAGGACATGTGGGGAGGGGTAGGCATTGGCTGCACAGGACATGTGAGGAGGAGTAGGCATTGACTGCACAGGACATGTGGGAGGGGTAGGCATTGACGGCACAGGACATGTGGGGAGGGGTAGGCACTGACTACACAGGACATGTGGGGAGGGGTCGTCATTAACTGCACAGGACATGTGCGGCGGGGTAGGCAATAACTACACAGGACATGTGGGGAGGGGTAGGCATTGACTGAACAGGACATGTGGGGAGGGGTAGGCATTGACTGCACAGGACATGTGGGAGGGGTAGGCATTGACTGCACAGGACATGTGGGAGGGGTAGGCATTGACTGCAGAGGACATGTGGGGAGAGGTAAGCATTGACTGCACAGGACATGTGGGGAGGGGTAGGCATTCACTGCACAGGACATGTGGGAGGGGTAGGCATTGGCTGCACAGGAGATGTGGGAGGGGTAGGCATTGACTAACCAGGACATGTGGGGAGGGGTAGGCATTGATTGCACAGAACATGTGAGGAGGGGTAGGCACTGACTACACAGGACATGTGGGGAGGGGTAGGCACTGACTACACAGGACATGTGGGAGGGGTAGGCATTGATTGCACAGGACATGTGAGGAGGGGTAGGCACTGACTACACAGGACATGTGAGGAGGGGTAGGCACTGATTACACAGGACATGTGGGGAGGGGTAGGCACTGACTGCACAGGACATGTGGGGAGGGGTAGGCATTGACTACACAGGACATGTGAGGAGGGGTAGGCATTCACTGCACAGGACATGTGGGGTGGGGTAGGCATTGACTGCACAGGACATGTGGGAGGGGTAGGCATTGACTGCACAGGACATGTGAGGAGGGGTAGGCATTCACTGCACAGGACATGTGGGGAGGGGTAGGCATTGACTGAACAGGACAAGTGGGGAGGGGTAGGTATTGACTGCACAGGACATGTGGGGAGGGGTAGGTATTGACTGCACAGGACATGTGGGGAGGGGTAGGCATTGACTGAACAGGACAAGTGGGGAGGGGTAGGTATTGACTGCACAGGACATGTGGGGAGGGGAAGGTATTGTCTGCACAGGACATGTGGGGAGGGGTAGGCATTGACTGAACAGGACAAGTGGGGAGGGGTAGGTAATGACTGCACAGGACATGTGGGGAGGGGTAGGCATTGACTGCACAGGACATGTGGGGAGGGGTAGGCATTGATTGCACAGGACATGTGGGGAAGGGTAGGCATTGACTGAACAGGACATGTGGAGAGGGGTAGGCATTCACTGCACAGGACATGTGGGGAGGGGTAGGCATTGACTACACAGGACATGTGGGATGGGTAGGCATTGACTGAACAGGACATGTGGGAGGGGTAGGCATTGTCTGAACAATCCATGCAGGAGAGGTAGGCATTGACTGCACAGGACATGTGGGGAGGGGTAGGCAATAACTACACAGGACATGTGGGGAGGGGTAGGCATTGACTACACAGGACATGTGGGGAGGGGTAGGCAATAACTACACAGGACATGTGGGGAGGGGTAGGCATTGATTGCACAGGACATGTGGGGAGGGTAGGCATTGACTGCACCGGACATGTGGAAAGGGGTAGGCATTGACTGCACAGGACATGTGGGAGGGGTAAGCATTGACTACACAGGACATGTGGGAGGGGTAAGCATTGACTACACAGGACATGTGGGAGGGGTAGGCATTGATTGCACAGGACATGTGGGAGGGGTAGGCATTGACTGCACAGGACATGTGGGAGGGGTAGGCATTGATTGCACAGGACATGTGGGAGGGGTAGGCATTGACTGCACAGGACATGTGGGAGGGGTAGGCATTGACTGCAGAGGACATGTGGGGAGAGGTAAGCATTGACTGCACAGGACATGTGGGAGTGGTAGGCACTGACTACACAGGACATGTGGGGAGGGGTAGGCAATAACTACACAGGACATGTGGGGAGGGTAGGCATTGACTGCACCGGACATGTGGAAAGGGGTAGGCATTGACTGCACAGGACATGTGGGGAGGGGTAGGCATTGACTGCACAGGACATGTGGGGAGGGGTAGGCATTGACTGCACAGGACATGTGGAAAGGGGTAGGCATTGATTGCACAGGACATGTGGGGAGGGGTAGGCATTGACTGCACAGGACATGTGGGGAGGGGTAGGCATTGACTGCACAGGACATGTGGAGAGGGGTAGGCATTCACTGCACAGGACATGTGGGGAGGGGTAGGCATTGACTACACAGGACATGTGGGATGGGTAGGCATTGACTGCACAGGACATGTGGAGAGGGGAAGGCATTGACTGCACCGGACATGTGGAAAGGGGTAGGCATTGACTGCACAGGACATGTGGGGAGGGGTAGGCATTGACTGCACAGGACATGTGGGGAGGGGTAGGCATTGACTGCACAGGACATGTGGAAAGGGGTAGGCATTGATTGCACAGGACATGTGGGGAGGGGTAGGCATTGACTGCACAGGACATGTGGGGAGGGGTAGGCATTGACTGAACAGGACAAGTGGGGAGGGGTAGGCATTGACTGAACACGACATGTGGGAGGGTAGGCATTGACTGCATAGCACATGTGGGGAAGGGTAGGGATTGACTGAACAGGACATGTGAGGAGGGGTAGGCATTGACTGAACAGGACATGTGGAGAGGGGTAGGCATTGATTGCACAGGACATGTGGGGAGGGGTAGGCATTGACAGCACAGGACATGTGGAGAGGGGAAGGCATTGACAGCACAGGACATGTGGAGAGGGGAAGGCATTGACAGCACAGGACATGTGGAGAGGGGTAGGCATTCACTGCACAGGACATGTGGGGAGGGGTAGGCATTGACTGCACAGCACATGTGGGGAAGGGTAGGCATTGACTGAACAGGACATGTGGAGAGGGGTAGGCATTGATTGCACAGGACATGTGGGGAGGGGTAGGCATTGACAGCACAGGACATGTGGAGAGGGGAAGGCATTGACAGCACAGGACATGTGGAGAGGGGAAGGCATTGACTGCACAGGACATGTGGAGAGGGGAAGGCATTGACTGCACAGGACATCTGGAGAGGGGAAGGCATTGACTGCACAGGACATGTGGGAGGGGTAGGCATTGATTGCACAGTAGATGTGGGAGGGGTAAGCATTGACTGCACAGGACATGTGGGGAGGGGTAGGCATTGACTGAACAGGACATGTGGGCGGGGTAAGCATTGACTACACAGGACATGTGGGAGGAGTAGGCATTGACTGAACAGGACATGTGGGAGGGGTAGGCATTGATTGCAGAGGATATGTGGGAGGGGTAGGCACTGACTACACAGGACATGTGAGGAGGTGTAGGCATTGACTACACAGGACATGTCGGAGGGGTAGGCATTCACTGAACAGGACATGTGGGGAGGTGTAGGAATTGATTGAACAGGACATGTGGGGAGGTGTAGGCATTGACTGAACAGGACATGTGGGGATGGGTAGGCATTGACTGCAGAGGACATGTGGGGAGGGGTAGGCATTGACTGCAGAGGACATGTGGGGAGGGTAGGCATTGACTGCACAGGACATGTGCGGAGGGGTAGGCATTGACTGCACCGGACATGTGGGGAGGGGTAGGCATTGACTGCACAGGACATGTGGGAGGGGTAGGCATTGATTGCACAGGACATGTGGGAGGGGTAGGCATTGATTTCACAGGACATGTGGGAGGGGTAGGCACTGACTGCACGGGACATGTGCGGAGGGGTAGGCATTGACTGCACAGGACATGTGGGAGGGGTAGGCATTGATTGCACAGGACATGTGGGAGGGGTAGGCATTGATTTCACAGGACATGTGGGAGGGGTAGGCACTGACTGCACGGGACATCTGGGGAGGGGTAGGCTTTGACTGCACAGGACATGTGAGGACGGGTAGGCATTGATTGCACAGGACATGTGGGAGGGGTAGGCATTCGCTGCACAGGACATGTGGAAGGGGTAGGCATTGACTGCACGGGACATCTGGGGAGGGGTAGGCATTGACTGCACAGGACATGTGAGGACGGGTAGGCATTGATTGCACAGGACATGTGGGAGGGGTAGGCATTGACTGCACGGGACATGTGGGGAGGGGTAGGCATTGACTGCACAGGACATGTGGGAGGGGTAGGCATTGATTGCACAGGACATGTGGGAGGGGTAGGCATTGATTTCACAGGACATGTGGGAGGGGTAGGCACTGACTGCACGGGACATCTGGGGAGGGGTAGGCTTTGACTGCACAGGACATGTGAGGACGGGTAGGCATTGATTGCACAGGACATGTGGGAGGGGTAGGCATTCGCTGCACAGGACATGTGGAAGGGGTAGGCATTGACTGCACGGGACATCTGGGGAGGGGTAGGCATTGACTGCACAGGACATGTGAGGACGGGTAGGCATTGATTGCACAGGACATGTGGGAGGGGTATGCATTGGCTGCACAGGACATGTGGAAGGGGTAGGCATTGACTGCACAGGACATGTGGGGAGGGGTAGGCATTGACTGCACAGGACATGTGAGGAGGGGTAGGCATTGGCCGCACAGGACATGTGGGAGGGGTAGGCATTGGCTGCACAGGACATGTGGGGAGGGGTAGGCATTGATTGCACAGGACATGTGGGAGGGGTAGGCATTGGCTGCACAGGACATGTGGAAGGGGTAGGCATTGACTGTACAGGACATGTGGGGAGGGGAAGGCATTCATTGCACAGGACATGTGGAGAGGTAGGCATTGATTGCACAGGACATGTGGGAGGAGTAGGCACTGACTACACAGGACATGTGGGAGGGGTAGGCAATGACTACACAGGACAGGTGGGGAGGGGTAGGCATTGACTGCACAGGACATGGGGTGAGGGGTAGGCATTGACTGCAGCGGACATGTGGGGAGAGGTAAGCACTGATTGCACAGGACATGTGGGAGGAGTAGGCACTGACTACACAGGACATGTGGGGAGGGGTAGGCATTGACTGAACAGGACATGTGGGAGGGGTAGGCATTGACTGCACAGGACATGTGGGGAGGGGTAGGCACTGACTGCACAGGACATGTGCGGAGGGGTAGGCAATAACAACACAGGACATGTGGGGAGGGGTAGGCATTGACTGAACAGGACATGTGGGAGGGGTAGGCATTGACTGCACAGGACATGTGGGGAGGGGTAGGCATTGACTGCACAGGACATGTGGAAAGGGGTAGGCATTGATTGCACAGGACATGTGGGGAGGGTAGGCATTGACTGCACCGGACATGTGGGAGGGGTAGGCATTGACTGAACAGGACATGTGGGAGGGGTAGGCATTGACTGCACAGGACATGTGGAAAGGGGTAGGCATTGATTGCACAGGACATGTGGGGAGGGGTAGGCATTGACTGCACCGGACATGTGGGAGTGGTAGGCACTGACTACACAGGACATGTGGGGAGGGGTAGGCATTGATTGCACAGGACATGTGGGGAGGGTAGGCATTGACTGCACCGGACATGTGGGAGGGGTAGGCATTGACTGCACAGGACATGTGGGGAGGTGTAGGCATTGACTGCACAGGACATGTGGAAAGGGGTAGGCATTGATTGCACAGGACATGTGGGGAGGGGTAGGCATTGACTGCACAGGACATGTGGGGAGGGGTAGGCATTGACTGCACAGGACATGTGGGGAGGGATAGGCATTCACTGCACAGGACATGTGGGGAGGGGTAGGCATTGACTACACAGGACATGTGGGATGGGTAGGCATTGACTGCACAGGACATGTGGAGAGGGGAAGGCATTGACTGCACCGGACATGTGGGAGGGTAGGCATTGACTGCAGAGGACATGTGGGGAGGGGTAGGCATTGACTGAACAGGACATGTGGGAGGGTAGGCATTGACTGCAGAGGACATGTGGGGAGGGGTAGGCATTGACTGAACAGGACATGTGGGGAGGGGTAGGCATTGACGGAACAGGACATGTGGGAGGGGTAGACATTGACTGAACAGGACATGTGGGAGGGGTAGGCATTGACTGAACAGGACATGTGGGGAGGGGTAGGCATTGACTGAACAGGACATGTGGGGAGGGGTAGGCATTGACTGCACAGGACATGTGGGAGAGGTAGGCATTGACTAACCAGGACATGTGGGGAGGGGTAGGCATTGACTGCACAGGACATGTGGGAGGGGTAGGCATTGACTGAACAGGACATGTGGGAGGGGTAGGCATTGACTGAACAGGACATGTGAGGAGGGGTAGGCATTGACTGCACAGGACATGTGGGAGAGGTAGGCATTGACTGCACAGGACATGTGAGGAGGGGTAGGCATTGACTAACCAGGACATGTGTGGAGGAGTAGGCATTGACTGCACAGGACATGTGAGGAGGGGTAGGCATTGACTAACCAGGACATGTGGGGAGGGGTAGGCATTGACTACACAGGACATGTGGGAGGGGTAGGCATTGACTACACGGGACATGTGGGAGGGGTAGGCATTGACTGCACAGGACATGTGGGAGGGTTAGGCATTGACTGCACAGGACATGTGGGAGGGGTAGGCATTGATTGTACAGGACATGTGGGAGGGTAGGCACTGACTGCACGGGACATGTGGGGAGGGGTAGTCATTGATTGTACTGGACATGTGAGGAGGGGTAGGCATTGACTGAACAGGACATGTGAGGAGGGGTAGGCATTGACTGAACAGGACATGTGGGAGGGTAGGCATTGACTGAACAGGACATGTGGGGAGGGGTAGGCATTGACTGAACAGGGCATGTGGGAGGGGTAGGCATTGACTGCACAGGACATGTGGGGAGGGGTAGGCATTGACTGAACAGGGCATGTGGGAGGGGTAGGCATTGACTGAACAGGACATGTGGGGAGGGGTAGGCATTGACTGAACAGGGCATGTGGGAGGGGTAGGCATTGACTGCACAGGACATGTGAGGAGGGGTAGGCATTGGCTGAACAATGCATGCAGGAGAGGTAGGCATTGAGTGCACAGGACATGTGGGAGGGGTAGGCATTGACTGCACAGGACATGTGGGAGGGGAAGGCATTGACAGCACAGGACATGTGGGAGGGGTAGGCATTGACTGCACAGGACATGGGGGAGGGGTAGGCATTGACTGCACAGGACATGTGGGAGGGGTAGGCATTGACTGCACAGTACATGTGGGAGGGGTAGGCATTGACTGCACAGGACATGTGGGGAGGGGTAGGCATTGACTGCACAGGACATGCAGGAGAGGTAGGCATTGACTGCACAGGACATGTGGAGAGGTAGGCATTGACTGCACAGGACATGTGGGGAGGGGTAGGCATTGATTGTACAGGACATGTGGAGAGGTAGGCATTGACTGAACAGGACATGTGGGGAGGGTAGGCATTGATTGCACAGGACATGTGGAGAGGGGTAGGAATTGATTGCACAGGACATGTGGGAGGGGTAGGCATTGACTGCACAGGACATGTGGGGAGGGGTAGGCACTGACTGCACAGGACATGTGCGGAGGGGTAGGCAATAACAACACAGGACATGTGGGGAGGGGTAGGCATTGACTGAACAGGACATGTGGGAGGGGTAGGCATTGACTGCACAGGACATGTGGGGAGGGGTAGGCATTGACTGCACAGGACATGTGGGGAGGGGTAGGCATTGACTGCACAGGACATGTGGAAAGGGGTAGGCATTGATTGCACAGGACATGTGGGGAGGGTAGGCATTGACTGCACCGGACATGTGGGAGGGGTAGGCATTGACTGAACAGGACATGTGGGAGGGGTAGGCATTGACTGCACAGGACATGTGGAAAGGGGTAGGCATTGATTGCACAGGACATGTGGGGAGGGGTAGGCATTGACTGCACCGGACATGTGGGAGTGGTAGGCACTGACTACACAGGACATGTGGGGAGGGGTAGGCATTGATTGCACAGGACATGTGGGGAGGGTAGGCATTGACTGCACCGGACATGTGGGAGGGGTAGGCATTGACTGCACAGGACATGTGGAAAGGGGTAGGCATTGATTGCACAGGACATGTGGGGAGGGGTAGGCATTGACTGCACAGGACATGTGGGGAGGGGTAGGCATTGACTGCACAGGACATGTGGGGAGGGATAGGCATTCACTGCACAGGACATGTGGGGAGGGGTAGGCATTGACTACACAGGACATGTGGGATGGGTAGGCATTGACTGCACAGGACATGTGGAGAGGGGAAGGCATTGACTGCACCGGACATGTGGGAGGGTAGGCATTGACTGCAGAGGACATGTGGGGAGGGGTAGGCATTGACTGAACAGGACATGTGGGAGGGTAGGCATTGACTGCAGAGGACATGTGGGGAGGGGTAGGCATTGACTGAACAGGACATGTGGGGAGGGGTAGGCATTGACGGAACAGGACATGTGGGAGGGGTAGACATTGACTGAACAGGACATGTGGGAGGGGTAGGCATTGACTGAACAGGACATGTGGGGAGGGGTAGGCATTGACTGAACAGGACATGTGGGGAGGGGTAGGCATTGACTGCACAGGACATGTGGGAGAGGTAGGCATTGACTGCACAGGACATGTGGGGAGGGGTAGGCACTGACTGCACAGGACATGTGCGGAGGGGTAGGCAATAACAACACAGGACATGTGGGGAGGGGTAGGCATTGACTGAACAGGACATGTGGGAGGGGTAGGCATTGACTGCACAGGACATGTGGGGAGGGGTAGGCATTGACTGAACAGGACATGTGGGAGGGGTAGGCATTGACTGCACAGGACATGTGGGGAGGGGTAGGCATTGACTGCACAGGACATGTGGGGAGGGGTAGGCATTGACTGCACAGGACATGTGGAAAGGGGTAGGCATTGATTGCACAGGACATGTGGGGAGGGTAGGCATTGACTGCACCGGACATGTGGGAGGGGTAGGCATTGACTGAACAGGACATGTGGGAGGGGTAGGCATTGACTGCACAGGACATGTGGAAAGGGGTAGGCATTGATTGCACAGGACATGTGGGGAGGGGTAGGCATTGACTGCACCGGACATGTGGGAGTGGTAGGCACTGACTACACAGGACATGTGGGGAGGGGTAGGCATTGATTGCACAGGACATGTGGGGGAGGGTAGAAATTGACTGCACCGGACATGTGGGAGGGGTAGGCATTGACTGCACAGGACATGTGGGGAGGTGTAGGCATTGACTGCACAGGACATGTGGAAAGGGGTAGGCATTGACTGAACAGGGCATGTGGGAGGGGTAGGCATTGACTGAACAGGACATGTGGGGAGGGGTAGGCATTGACTGAACAGGGCATGTGGGAGGGGTAGGCATTGACTGCACAGGACATGTGAGGAGGGGTAGGCATTGGCTGAACAATGCATGCAGGAGAGGTAGGCATTGAGTGCACAGGACATGTGGGAGGGGAAGGCATTGACAGCACAGGACATGTGGGAGGGGTAGGCATTGACTGCACAGGACATGTGGGGAGGGTAGGCATTGACTGCACAGGACATGTGGGAGGGGAAGGCATTGACAGCACAGGACATGTGGGAGGGGTAGGCATTGACTGCACAGGACATGTGGGGAGGGTAGGCATTGACTGCACAGGACATGTGGGAGGGGTAGGCATTGACTGCACAGGACATGTGGGGAGGGTAGGCATTGACTGCACAGGACATGTGGGAGGGGAAGGCATTGACAGCACAGGACATGTGGGAGGGGTAGGCATTGACTGCACAGGACATGTGGGGAGGGTAGGCATTGACTGCACAGGACATGGGGGAGGGGTAGGCATTGACTGCACAGGACATGTGGGAGGGGTAGGCATTGACTGCACAGTACATGTGGGAGGGGTAGGCATTGACTGCACAGGACATGTGGGGAGGGGTAGGCATTGACTGCACAGGACATGCAGGAGAGGTAGGCATTGACTGCACAGGACATGTGGAGAGGTAGGCATTGATTGTACAGGACATGTGGAGAGGTAGGCATTGACTGAACAGGACATGTGGGGAGAGGTAGGCATTGACTGCACAGGACATGTGGGGAGGGTAGGCATTGATTGCACAGGACATGTGGAGAGGGGTAGGAATTGATTGCACAGGACATGTGGGAGGGGTAGGCATTGACTGCACAGGACATGTGGGGAGGGGTAGGCATTGATTGTACAGGACATGTGGAGAGGTAGGCATTGACTGAACAGGACATGTGGGGAGAGGTAGGCATTGACTGCACAGGACATGTGGGGAGGGTAGGCATTGATTGCACAGGACATGTGGAGAGGGGTAGGAATTGATTGCACAGGACATGTGGGAGGGGTAGGCATTGACTGCACAGGACATGTGGGGAGGGGTAGGCACTGACTGCACAGGACATGTGCGGAGGGGTAGGCAATAACAACACAGGACATGTGGGGAGGGGTAGGCATTGACTGAACAGGACATGTGGGAGGGGTAGGCATTGACTGCACAGGACATGTGGGGAGGGGTAGGCATTGACTGCACAGGACATGTGGAAAGGGGTAGGCATTGATTGCACAGGACATGTGGGGAGGGTAGGCATTGACTGCACCGGACATGTGGGAGGGGTAGGCATTGACTGAACAGGACATGTGGGAGGGGTAGGCATTGACTGCACAGGACATGTGGAAAGGGGTAGGCATTGATTGCACAGGACATGTGGGGAGGGGTAGGCATTGACTGCACCGGACATGTGGGAGTGGTAGGCACTGACTACACAGGACATGTGGGGAGGGGTAGGCATTGATTGCACAGGACATGTGGGGAGGGTAGGCATTGACTGCACCGGACATGTGGGAGGGGTAGGCATTGACTGCACAGGACATGTGGAAAGGGGTAGGCATTGATTGCACAGGACATGTGGGGAGGGGTAGGCATTGACTGCACACGACATGTGGGGAGGGGTAGGCATTGACTGCACAGGACATGTGGGGAGGGATAGGCATTCACTGCACAGGACATGTGGGGAGGGGTAGGCATTGACTACACAGGACATGTGGGATGGGTAGGCATTGACTGCACAGGACATGTGGAGAGGGGAAGGCATTGACTGCACCGGACATGTGGGAGGGTAGGCATTGACTGCAGAGGACATGTGGGGAGGGGTAGGCATTGACTGAACAGGACATGTGGGAGGGTAGGCATTGACTGCAGAGGACATGTGGGGAGGGGTAGGCATTGACTGAACAGGACATGTGGGGAGGGGTAGGCATTGACGGAACAGGACATGTGGGAGGGGTAGACATTGACTGAACAGGACATGTGGGAGGGGTAGGCATTGACTGAACAGGACATGTGGGGAGGGGTAGGCATTGACTGAACAGGACATGTGGGGAGGGGTAGGCATTGACTGCACAGGACATGTGGGAGAGGTAGGCATTGACTGCACAGGACATGTGGGGAGGGGTAGGCACTGACTGCACAGGACATGTGCGGAGGGGTAGGCAATAACAACACAGGACATGTGGGGAGTGGTAGGCATTGACTGAACAGGACATGTGGGAGGGGTAGGCATTGACTGCACAGGACATGTGGGGAGGGGTAGGCATTGACTGCACAGGACATGTGGAAAGGGGTAGGCATTGATTGCACAGGACATGTGGGGAGGGTAGGCATTGACTGCACCGGACATGTGGGAGGGGTAGGCATTGACTGAACAGGACATGTGGGAGGGGTAGGCATTGACTGCACAGGACATGTGGAAAGGGGTAGGCATTGATTGCACAGGACATGTGGGGAGGGGTAGGCATTGACTGCACCGGACATGTGGGAGTGGTAGGCACTGACTACACAGGACATGTGGGGAGGGGTAGGCATTGATTGCACAGGACATGTGGGGAGGGTAGAAATTGACTGCACCGGACATGTGGGAGGGGTAGGCATTGACTGCACAGGACATGTGGGGAGGTGCAGGCATTGACTGCACAGGACATGTGGAAAGGGGTAGGCATTGATTGCACAGGACATGTGGGGAGGGGTAGGCATTGACTGCACAGGACATGTGGGGAGGGGTAGGCATTGACTGCACAGGACATGTGGGGAGGGATAGGCATTCACTGCACAGGACATGTGGGGAGGGGTAGGCATTGACTACACAGGACATGTGGGATGGGTAGGCATTGACTGCACAGGACATGTGGAGAGGGGAAGGCATTGACTGCACCGGACATGTGGGAGGGTTAGGCATTGACTGAACAGGACATGTGGAAGGGGTAGGCATTGACTGAACAGGACATGTGGGGAGGGGTAGGCATTGACTGAACAGGGCATGTGGGAGGGGTAGGCATTGACTGCACAGGACATGTGAGGAGGGGTAGGCATTGGCTGAACAATGCATGCAGGAGAGGTAGGCATTGAGTGCACAGGACATGTGGGAGGGGTAGGCATTGACTGCACAGGACATGTGGGAGGGGAAGGCATTGACAGCACAGGACATGTGGGAGGGGTAGGCATTGACTGCACAGGACATGTGGGGAGGGTAGGCATTGACTGCACAGGACATGGGGGAGGGGTAGGCATTGACTGCACAGGACATGTGGGAGGGGTAGGCATTGACTGCACAGTACATGTGGGAGGGGTAGGCATTGACTGCACAGGACATGTGGGGAGGGGTAGGCATTGACTGCACAGGACATGCAGGAGAGGTAGGCATTGACTGCACAGGACATGTGGAGAGGTAGGCATTGACTGCACAGGACATGTGGGGAGGGGTAGGCATTGATTGTACAGGACATGTGGAGAGGTAGGCATTGACTGAACAGGACATGTGGGGAGAGGTAGGCATTGACTGCACAGGACATGTGGGGAGGGTAGGCATTGATTGCACAGGACATGTGGAGAGGGGTAGGAATTGATTGCACAGGACATGTGGGAGGGGTAGGCATTGACTGCACAGGACATGTGGGGAGGGGTAGGCACTGACTGCACAGGACATGTGCGGAGGGGTAGGCAATAACAACACAGGACATGTGGGGAGGGGTAGGCATTGACTGAACAGGACATGTGGGAGGGGTAGGCATTGACTGCACAGGACATGTGGAAAGGGGTAGGCATTGATTGCACAGGACATGTGGGGAGGGTAGGCATTGACTGCACCGGACATGTGGGAGGGGTAGGCATTGACTGAACAGGACATGTGGGAGGGGTAGGCATTGACTGCACAGGACATGTGGAAAGGGGTAGGCATTGATTGCACAGGACATGTGGGGAGGGGTAGGCATTGACTGCACCGGACATGTGGGAGTGGTAGGCACTGACTACACAGGACATGTGGGGAGGGGTAGGCATTGATTGCACAGGACATGTGGGGAGGGTAGAAATTGACTGCACCGGACATGTGGGAGGGGTAGGCATTGACTGCACAGGACATGTGGGGAGGTGTAGGCATTGACTGCACAGGACATGTGGAAAGGGGTAGGCATTGATTGCACAGGACATGTGGGGAGGGGTAGGCATTGACTGCACAGGACATGTGGGGAGGGGTAGGCATTGACTGCACAGGACATGTGGGGAGGGATAGGCATTCACTGCACAGGACATGTGGGGAGGGGTAGGCATTGACTACACAGGACATGTGGGATGGGTAGGCATTGACTGCACAGGACATGTGGAGAGGGGAAGGCATTGACTGCACCGGACATGTGGGAGGGTTAGGCATTGACTGAACAGGACATGTGGAAGGGGTAGGCATTGACTGAACAGGACATGTGGGGAGGGGTAGGCATTGACTGAACAGGGCATGTGGGAGGGGTAGGCATTGACTGCACAGGACATGTGAGGAGGGGTAGGCATTGGCTGAACAATGCATGCAGGAGAGGTAGGCATTGAGTGCACAGGACATGTGGGAGGGGTAGGCATTGACTGCACAGGACATGTGAGGAGGGGTAGGCATTGGCTGAACAATGCATGCAGGAGAGGTAGGCATTGAGTGCACAGGACATGTGGGAGGGGTAGGCATTGACAGCACAGGACATGTGAGGAGGGGTAGGCATTGGCTGAACAATGCATGCAGGAGAGGTAGGCATTGACTGCACAGGACATGTGGGAGGGGTAGGCATTGACTGCACAGGACATGTGAGGAGGGGTAGGCATTGGCTGAACAATGCATGCAGGAGAGGTAGGCATTGAGTGCACAGGACATGTGGGAGGGGTAGGCATTGACTGCACAGGACATGTGAGGAGGGGTAGGCATTGGCTGAACAATGCATGCAGGAGAGGTAGGCATTGACTGCACAGGACATGTGAGGAGGGGTAGGCATTGGCTGAACAATGCATGCAGGAGAGGTAGGCATTGAGTGCACAGGACATGTGGGAGGGGTAGGCATTGACTGCACAGGACATGTGAGGAGGGGTAGGCATTGGCTGAACAATGCATGCAGGAGAGGTAGGCATTGAGTGCACAGGACATGTGGGAGGGGTAGGCATTGACAGCACAGGACATGTGGGAGGGGTAGGCATTGACTGCACAGGACATGTGGGGAGGGTAGGCATTGACTGCACAGGACATGGGGGAGGGGTAGGCATTGACTGCACAGGACATGTGGGAGGGGTAGGCATTGACTGCACAGTACATGTGGGAGGGGTAGGCATTGACTGCACAGGACATGTGGGGAGGGGTAGGCATTGACTGCACAGGACATGCAGGAGAGGTAGGCATTGACTGCACAGGACATGTGGAGAGGTAGGCATTGACTGCACAGGACATGTGGGGAGGGGTAGGCATTGATTGTACAGGACATGTGGAGAGGTAGGCATTGACTGAACAGGACATGTGGGGAGAGGTAGGCATTGACTGCACAGGACATGTGGGGAGGGTAGGCATTGATTGCACAGGACATGTGGAGAGGGGTAGGAATTGATTGCACAGGACATGTGGGAGGGGTAGGCATTGACTGCACAGGACATGTGGGGAGGGGTAGGCACTGACTGCACAGGACATGTGCGGAGGGGTAGGCAATAACAACACAGGACATGTGGGGAGGGGTAGGCATTGACTGAACAGGACATGTGGGAGGGGTAGGCATTGACTGCACAGGACATGTGGGGAGGGGTAGGCATTGACTGCACAGGACATGTGGGGAGGGGTAGGCATTGACTGCACAGGACATGTGGAAAGGGGTAGGCATTGATTGCACAGGACATGTGGGGAGGGTAGGCATTGACTGCACCGGACATGTGGGAGGGGTAGGCATTGACTGAACAGGACATGTGGGGAGGGGTAGGCATTGATTGCACAGGACATGTGGGGAGGGGTAGGCATTGACTGCACCGGACATGTGGGAGTGGTAGGCACTGACTACACAGGACATGTGGGGAGGGGTAGGCATTGATTGCACAGGACATGTGGGGAGGGTAGGCATTGACTGCACCGGACATGTGGGAGGGGTAGGCATTGACTGCACAGGACATGTGGAAAGGGGTAGGCATTGATTGCACAGGACATGTGGGGAGGGGTAGGCATTGACTGCACAGGACATGTGGGGAGGGGTAGGCATTGACTGCACAGGACATGTGGGGAGGGATAGGCATTCACTGCACAGGACATGTGGGGAGGGGTAGGCATTGACTACACAGGACATGTGGGATGGGTAGGCATTGACTGCACAGGACATGTGGAGAGGGGAAGGCATTGACTGCACCGGACATGTGGGAGGGTAGGCATTGACTGCAGAGGACATGTGGGGAGGGGTAGGCATTGACTGAACAGGACATGTGGGAGGGTAGGCATTGACTGCAGAGGACATGTGGGGAGGGGTAGGCATTGACTGAACAGGACATGTGGGGAGGGGTAGGCATTGACGGAACAGGACATGTGGGAGGGGTAGACATTGACTGAACAGGACATGTGGGAGGGGTAGGCATTGACTGAACAGGACATGTGGGGAGGGGTAGGCATTGACTGAACAGGACATGTGGGGAGGGGTAGGCATTGACTGCACAGGACATGTGGGAGAGGTAGGCATTGACTGCACAGGACATGTGGGGAGGGGTAGGCACTGACTGCACAGGACATGTGCGGAGGGGTAGGCAATAACAACACAGGACATGTGGGGAGGGGTAGGCATTGACTGAACAGGACATGTGGGAGGGGTAGGCATTGACTGCACAGGACATGTGGGGAGGGGTAGGCATTGACTGCACAGGACATGTGGGGAGGGGTAGGCATTGACTGCACAGGACATGTGGAAAGGGGTAGGCATTGATTGCACAGGACATGTGGGGAGGGTAGGCATTGACTGCACCGGACATGTGGGAGGGGTAGGCATTGACTGAACAGGACATGTGGGAGGGGTAGGCATTGACTGCACAGGACATGTGGAAAGGGGTAGGCATTGATTGCACAGGACATGTGGGGAGGGGTAGGCATTGACTGCACCGGACATGTGGGAGTGGTAGGCACTGACTACACAGGACATGTGGGGAGGGGTAGGCATTGATTGCACAGGACATGTGGGGAGGGTAGAAATTGACTGCACCGGACATGTGGGAGGGGTAGGCATTGACTGCACAGGACATGTGGGGAGGTGTAGGCATTGACTGCACAGGACATGTGGAAAGGGGTAGGCATTGATTGCACAGGACATGTGGGGAGGGGTAGGCATTGACTGCACAGGACATGTGGGGAGGGGTAGGCATTGACTGCACAGGACATGTGGGGAGGGATAGGCATTCACTGCACAGGACATGTGGGGAGGGGTAGGCATTGACTACACAGGACATGTGGGATGGGTAGGCATTGACTGCACAGGACATGTGGAGAGGGGAAGGCATTGACTGCACCGGACATGTGGGAGGGTTAGGCATTGACTGAACAGGACATGTGGAAGGGGTAGGCATTGACTGCAGAGGACATGTGGGGAGGGGTAGGCATTGACTGAACAGGACATGTGGGGAGGGGTAGGCATTGACGGAACAGGACATGTGGGAGGGGTAGACATTGACTGAACAGGACATGTGGGAGGGGTAGGCATTGACTGCAGAGGACATGTGGGGAGGGGTAGGCATTGACTGAACAGGACATGTGGGGAGGGGTAGGCATTGACGGAACAGGACATGTGGGAGGGGTAGGCATTGACTGAACAGGACATGTGGGGAGGGGTAGGCATTGACTGCACAGGACATGTGGGAGAGGTAGGCATTGACTGCACAGGATATGTGAGGAGGGGTAGGCATTGACTAACCAGGACATGTGGGGAGGGGTAGGCATTGACTGCACAGGACATGTGGGAGGGGTAGGCATTGACTGAACAGGACATGTGGGAGGGGTAGGCATTGACTGAACAGGACATGTGAGGAGGGGTAGGCATTGACTGCACAGGACATGTGGGAGAGGTAGGCATTGACTGCACAGGACATGTGAGGAGGGGTAGGCATTGACTAACCAGGACATGTGTGGAGGAGTAGGCATTGACTGCACAGGACATGTGAGGAGGGGTAGGCATTGACTAACCAGGACATGTGGGGAGGGGTAGGCATTGACTACACAGGACATGTGGGAGGGGTAGGCATTGACTACACGCGACATGTGGGAGGGGTAGGCATTGACTGCACAGGACATGTGGGAGGGTTAGGCATTGACTGCACAGGACATGTGGGAGGGTTAGGCATTGACTGCACAGGACATGTGGGAGGGGTAGGCATTGACTGCACAGGACATGTGGGGAGGGGTAGGCATTGATTGTACAGGACATGTGGGAGGGTAGGCACTGACTGCACGGGACATGTGGGGAGGGGTAGTCATTGATTGTACAGGACATGTGAGGAGGGGTAGGCATTGACTGAACAGGACATGTGGGAGGGTAGGCATTGACTGAACAGGACATGTGGGGAGGGGTAGGCATTGACTGAACAGGGCATGTGGGAGGGGTAGGCATTGACTGCACAGGACATGTGGGGAGGGGTAGGCATTGACTGAACAGGGCATGTGGGAGGGGTAGGCATTGACTGAACAGGACATGTGGGGAGGGGTAGGCATTGACTGAACAGGGCATGTGGGAGGGGTAGGCATTGAGTGCACAGGACATGTGGGAGGGGTAGGCATTGACTGCACAGGACATGTGGGAGGGGAAGGCATTGACAGCACAGGACATGTGGGAGGGGTAGGCATTGACTGCACAGGACATGTGGGGAGGGTAGGCATTGACTGCACAGGACATGGGGGAGGGGTAGGCATTGACTGCACAGGACATGTGGGAGGGGTAGGCATTGACTGCACAGGACATGTGGGGAGGGGTAGGCAATGACTACACAGGACATGTGAGGAGAGGTAGGCATTGGCTGAACAATGCATGCAGGAGAGGTAGGCATTGACTGCACAGGACATGTGGGAGGGGTAGGCATTGACTGCACAGGACATGTGGGGAGGGGTAGGCATTGACTGCACAGGACATGCAGGAGAGGTAGGCATTGACTGCACAGGACATGTGGAGAGGTAGGCATTGACTGCACAGGACATGTGGGGAGGGGTAGGCATTGATTGTACAGGACATGTGGAGAGGTAGGCATTGACTGAACAGGACATGTGGGGAGAGGTAGGCATTGACTGCACAGGACATTTGTGGAGGGGTAGGCATTGACTGCACAGGACATGTGGAGAGGGGTAGGCATTGATTGCACAGGACATGTGGGAGTGGTAGGCATTGACAACACAGGACATGTGGGGAGGGGTAGGTATTGATTACACAGGACATTTGGAGAGGTAGGCATTGACTGCACAGGACATGTGGGAGGGGTAGGCAATGACTACACATGACATGTGGGGAGGGGTAGGTATTGACTGCACAGGACATGTGAGGAGGGGTAGGCATTGACTACACAGGACATGTGGGAGGGGTAGGCATTGACTGCACAGGACATGTGGGAGGGGTAGGCACTGACTACACAGGACATGTGGGGAGGGGTAGGCAATGACTACAAAGGACATGTGGGGAGGGGTAGGCATTGACTGCACAGGACATGTGGGAGGGGTAGGCATTGATTGTACAGGACATGTGGGGAGGGTAGGCATTGACTGCACAGGACATGTGGGAGGGGTAGGCATTGACTGCACAGGACATGTGAGGAGGGGTAGGCATTGACTAACCAGGACATGTGTGGAGGGGTAGGCATTGACTGCACAGGACATGTGAGGAGGGGTAGGCATTGACTAACCAGGACATGTGGGGAGGGGTAGGCATTGACTACACAGGACATGTGGGAGAGGTAGGCATTGACTGCACAGGACATGTGAGAGGGGTAGGCACTGACTGCACGGGACATGTGGGGAGGGGTAGGCATTGACTGAACACGACATGCGGTAGGGGTAGGCATTGACTGCACAGGTCATGTGGAGAGGGGTAGGCATTGACTGCACAGGACACGTGGGGAGGGGTAGGCATTGACTGAACAAGACATGTGGGGAGGGTAGGCATTGACTACACAGGACATGTGAGGAGGGGTAGGCATTGACAGCACAGGACATGTGGGAGGGGTAGGCATTGACTGAACAGGACATGTGGGGAGGAGTAGGCATTGACTAAACAGGACATGTGGGGAGGGGTAGGCATTGACTGCACAGGAGATGTGGGGAGGGGTAGGCATTGACTGAACAGGACATGTGGGGAGGAGTAGGCATTGACTAAACAGGACATGTGGGAGGGGTAGGCATTGACTGCACAGGAGATGTGGCGAGGGGTAGGCATTGACTGCACAGGACATGTGGGGAGAGGTAGGCATTGACTGCACAGGACATCTGGGGAGGGGTAGGCATTGACTGCACAGGACATGTGGAAAGGGGTAGGCATTGACAGCACAGGACATGTGGGAGGGGTAGGCATTGACTGAACAGGACATGTGGGAGGGGTAGGCATTGACTGCACAGGACATGTGGAAAGGGGTAGGCATTGATTGCACAGGACATGTGGGGAGGGGTAGGCATTGACTGCACCGGACATGTGGGAGTGGTAGGCACTGACTACACAGGACATGTGGGGAGGGGTAGGCATTGATTGCACAGGACATGTGGGGAGGGTAGGCATTGACTGCACCGGACATGTGGGAGGGGTAGGCATTGACTGCACAGGACATGTGGAAAGGGGTAGGCATTGATTGCACAGGACATGTGGGGAGGGGTAGGCATTGACTGCACAGGACATGTGGGGAGGGGTAGGCATTGACTGCACAGGACATGTGGGGAGGGATAGGCATTCACTGCACAGGACATGTGGGGAGGGGTAGGCATTGACTACACAGGACATGTGGGATGGGTAGGCATTGACTGCACAGGACATGTGGAGAGGGGAAGGCATTGACTGCACCGGACATGTGGGAGGGTAGGCATTGACTGCAGAGGACATGTGGGGAGGGGTAGGCATTGACTGAACAGGACATGTGGGAGGGTAGGCATTGACTGCAGAGGACATGTGGGGAGGGGTAGGCATTGACTGAACAGGACATGTGGGGAGGGGTAGGCATTGACGGAACAGGACATGTGGGAGGGGTAGACATTGACTGAACAGGACATGTGGGAGGGGTAGGCATTGACTGAACAGGACATGTGGGGAGGGGTAGGCATTGACTGAACAGGACATGTGGGGAGGGGTAGGCATTGACTGCACAGGACATGTGGGAGAGGTAGGCATTGACTGCACAGGACATGTGGGGAGGGGTAGGCACTGACTGCACAGGACATGTGCGGAGGGGTAGGCAATAACAACACAGGACATGTGGGGAGGGGTAGGCATTGACTGAACAGGACATGTGGGAGGGGTAGGCATTGACTGCACAGGACATGTGGGGAGGGGTAGGCATTGACTGCACAGGACATGTGGGGAGGGGTAGGCATTGACTGCACAGGACATGTGGAAAGGGGTAGGCATTGATTGCACAGGACATGTGGGGAGGGTAGGCATTGACTGCACCGGACATGTGGGAGGGGTAGGCATTGACTGAACAGGACATGTGGGAGGGGTAGGCATTGACTGCACAGGACATGTGGAAAGGGGTAGGCATTGATTGCACAGGACATGTGGGGAGGGGTAGGCATTGACTGCACCGGACATGTGGGAGTGGTAGGCACTGACTACACAGGACATGTGGGGAGGGGTAGGCATTGATTGCACAGGACATGTGGGGAGGGTAGAAATTGACTGCACCGGACATGTGGGAGGGGTAGGCATTGACTGCACAGGACATGTGGGGAGGTGTAGGCATTGACTGCACAGGACATGTGGAAAGGGGTAGGCATTGACTGAACAGGGCATGTGGGAGGGGTAGGCATTGACTGAACAGGACATGTGGGGAGGGGTAGGCATTGACTGAACAGGGCATGTGGGAGGGGTAGGCATTGACTGCACAGGACATGTGAGGAGGGGTAGGCATTGGCTGAACAATGCATGCAGGAGAGGTAGGCATTGAGTGCACAGGACATGTGGGAGGGGTAGGCATTGACTGCACAGGACATGTGGGAGGGGAAGGCATTGACAGCACAGGACATGTGGGAGGGGTAGGCATTGACTGCACAGGACATGTGGGGAGGGTAGGCATTGACTGCACAGGACATGGGGGAGGGGTAGGCATTGACTGCACAGGACATGTGGGAGGGGTAGGCATTGACTGCACAGTACATGTGGGAGGGGTAGGCATTGACTGCACAGGACATGTGGGGAGGGGTAGGCATTGACTGCACAGGACATGCAGGAGAGGTAGGCATTGACTGCACAGGACATGTGGAGAGGTAGGCATTGACTGCACAGGACATGTGGGGAGGGGTAGGCATTGATTGTACAGGACATGTGGAGAGGTAGGCATTGACTGAACAGGACATGTGGGGAGAGGTAGGCATTGACTGCACAGGACATGTGGGGAGGGTAGGCATTGATTGCACAGGACATGTGGAGAGGGGTAGGAATTGATTGCACAGGACATGTGGGAGGGGTAGGCATTGACTGCACAGGACATGTGGGGAGGGGTAGGCACTGACTGCACAGGACATGTGCGGAGGGGTAGGCAATAACAACACAGGACATGTGGGGAGGGGTAGGCATTGACTGAACAGGACATGTGGGAGGGGTAGGCATTGACTGCACAGGACATGTGGGGAGGGGTAGGCATTGACTGCACAGGACATGTGGAAAGGGGTAGGCATTGATTGCACAGGACATGTGGGGAGGGTAGGCATTGACTGCACCGGACATGTGGGAGGGGTAGGCATTGACTGAACAGGACATGTGGGAGGGGTAGGCATTGACTGCACAGGACATGTGGAAAGGGGTAGGCATTGATTGCACAGGACATGTGGGGAGGGGTAGGCATTGACTGCACCGGACATGTGGGAGTGGTAGGCACTGACTACACAGGACATGTGGGGAGGGGTAGGCATTGATTGCACAGGACATGTGGGGAGGGTAGGCATTGACTGCACCGGACATGTGGGAGGGGTAGGCATTGACTGCACAGGACATGTGGAAAGGGGTAGGCATTGATTGCACAGGACATGTGGGGAGGGGTAGGCATTGACTGCACACGACATGTGGGGAGGGGTAGGCATTGACTGCACAGGACATGTGGGGAGGGATAGGCATTCACTGCACAGGACATGTGGGGAGGGGTAGGCATTGACTACACAGGACATGTGGGATGGGTAGGCATTGACTGCACAGGACATGTGGAGAGGGGAAGGCATTGACTGCACCGGACATGTGGGAGGGTAGGCATTGACTGCAGAGGACATGTGGGGAGGGGTAGGCATTGACTGAACAGGACATGTGGGAGGGTAGGCATTGACTGCAGAGGACATGTGGGGAGGGGTAGGCATTGACTGAACAGGACATGTGGGGAGGGGTAGGCATTGACGGAACAGGACATGTGGGAGGGGTAGACATTGACTGAACAGGACATGTGGGAGGGGTAGGCATTGACTGAACAGGACATGTGGGGAGGGGTAGGCATTGACTGAACAGGACATGTGGGGAGGGGTAGGCATTGACTGCACAGGACATGTGGGAGAGGTAGGCATTGACTGCACAGGACATGTGGGGAGGGGTAGGCACTGACTGCACAGGACATGTGCGGAGGGGTAGGCAATAACAACACAGGACATGTGGGGAGTGGTAGGCATTGACTGAACAGGACATGTGGGAGGGGTAGGCATTGACTGCACAGGACATGTGGGGAGGGGTAGGCATTGACTGCACAGGACATGTGGGGAGGGGTAGGCATTGACTGCACAGGACATGTGGAAAGGGGTAGGCATTGATTGCACAGGACATGTGGGGAGGGTAGGCATTGACTGCACCGGACATGTGGGAGGGGTAGGCATTGACTGAACAGGACATGTGGGAGGGGTAGGCATTGACTGCACAGGACATGTGGAAAGGGGTAGGCATTGATTGCACAGGACATGTGGGGAGGGGTAGGCATTGACTGCACCGGACATGTGGGAGTGGTAGGCACTGACTACACAGGACATGTGGGGAGGGGTAGGCATTGATTGCACAGGACATGTGGGGAGGGTAGAAATTGACTGCACCGGACATGTGGGAGGGGTAGGCATTGACTGCACAGGACATGTGGGGAGGTGTAGGCATTGACTGCACAGGACATGTGGAAAGGGGTAGGCATTGATTGCACAGGACATGTGGGGAGGGGTAGGCATTGACTGCACAGGACATGTGGGGAGGGGTAGGCATTGACTGCACAGGACATGTGGGGAGGGATAGGCATTCACTGCACAGGACATGTGGGGAGGGGTAGGCATTGACTACACAGGACATGTGGGATGGGTAGGCATTGACTGCACAGGACATGTGGAGAGGGGAAGGCATTGACTGCACCGGACATGTGGGAGGGTTAGGCATTGACTGAACAGGACATGTGGAAGGGGTAGGCATTGACTGAACAGGACATGTGGGGAGGGGTAGGCATTGACTGAACAGGGCATGTGGGAGGGGTAGGCATTGACTGCACAGGACATGTGAGGAGGGGTAGGCATTGGCTGAACAATGCATGCAGGAGAGGTAGGCATTGAGTGCACAGGACATGTGGGAGGGGTAGGCATTGACTGCACAGGACATGTGGGAGGGGAAGGCATTGACAGCACAGGACATGTGGGAGGGGTAGGCATTGACTGCACAGGACATGTGGGGAGGGTAGGCATTGACTGCACAGGACATGGGGGAGGGGTAGGCATTGACTGCACAGGACATGTGGGAGGGGTAGGCATTGACTGCACAGTACATGTGGGAGGGGTAGGCATTGACTGCACAGGACATGTGGGGAGGGGTAGGCATTGACTGCACAGGACATGCAGGAGAGGTAGGCATTGACTGCACAGGACATGTGGAGAGGTAGGCATTGACTGCACAGGACATGTGGGGAGGGGTAGGCATTGATTGTACAGGACATGTGGAGAGGTAGGCATTGACTGAACAGGACATGTGGGGAGAGGTAGGCATTGACTGCACAGGACATGTGGGGAGGGTAGGCATTGATTGCACAGGACATGTGGAGAGGGGTAGGAATTGATTGCACAGGACATGTGGGAGGGGTAGGCATTGACTGCACAGGACATGTGGGGAGGGGTAGGCACTGACTGCACAGGACATGTGCGGAGGGGTAGGCAATAACAACACAGGACATGTGGGGAGGGGTAGGCATTGACTGAACAGGACATGTGGGAGGGGTAGGCATTGACTGCACAGGACATGTGGGGAGGGGTAGGCATTGACTGCACAGGACATGTGGGGAGGGGTAGGCATTGACTGCACAGGACATGTGGAAAGGGGTAGGCATTGATTGCACAGGACATGTGGGGAGGGTAGGCATTGACTGCACCGGACATGTGGGAGGGGTAGGCATTGACTGAACAGGACATGTGGGAGGGGTAGGCATTGACTGCACAGGACATGTGGAAAGGGGTAGGCATTGATTGCACAGGACATGTGGGGAGGGGTAGGCATTGACTGCACCGGACATGTGGGAGTGGTAGGCACTGACTACACAGGACATGTGGGGAGGGGTAGGCATTGATTGCACAGGACATGTGGGGAGGGTAGGCATTGACTGCACCGGACATGTGGGAGGGGTAGGCATTGACTGCACAGGACATGTGGAAAGGGGTAGGCATTGATTGCACAGGACATGTGGGGAGGGGTAGGCATTGACTGCACAGGACATGTGGGGAGGGGTAGGCATTGACTGCACAGGACATGTGGGGAGGGATAGGCATTCACTGCACAGGACATGTGGGGAGGGGTAGGCATTGACTACACAGGACATGTGGGATGGGTAGGCATTGACTGCACAGGACATGTGGAGAGGGGAAGGCATTGACTGCACCGGACATGTGGGAGGGTAGGCATTGACTGCAGAGGACATGTGGGGAGGGGTAGGCATTGACTGAACAGGACATGTGGGAGGGTAGGCATTGACTGCAGAGGACATGTGGGGAGGGGTAGGCATTGACTGAACAGGACATGTGGGGAGGGGTAGGCATTGACGGAACAGGACATGTGGGAGGGGTAGACATTGACTGAACAGGACATGTGGGAGGGGTAGGCATTGACTGAACAGGACATGTGGGGAGGGGTAGGCATTGACTGAACAGGACATGTGGGGAGGGGTAGGCATTGACTGCACAGGACATGTGGGAGAGGTAGGCATTGACTGCACAGGACATGTGGGGAGGGGTAGGCACTGACTGCACAGGACATGTGCGGAGGGGTAGGCAATAACAACACAGGACATGTGGGGAGGGGTAGGCATTGACTGAACAGGACATGTGGGAGGGGTAGGCATTGACTGCACAGGACATGTGGAAAGGGGTAGGCATTGATTGCACAGGACATGTGGGGAGGGGTAGGCATTGACTGCACAGGACATGTGGGGAGGGGTAGGCATTGACTGCACAGGACATGTGGGGAGGGGTAGGCATTGACTGCACAGGACATGTGGGGAGGGGTAGGCATTGACTGCACAGGACATGTGGAAAGGGGTAGGCATTGATTGCACAGGACATGTGGGGAGGGTAGGCATTGACTGCACCGGACATGTGGGAGGGGTAGGCATTGACTGAACAGGACATGTGGGAGGGGTAGGCATTGACTGCACAGGACATGTGGAAAGGGGTAGGCATTGATTGCACAGGACATGTGGGGAGGGGTAGGCATTGACTGCACCGGACATGTGGGAGTGGTAGGCACTGACTACACAGGACATGTGGGGAGGGGTAGGCATTGATTGCACAGGACATGTGGGGAGGGTAGAAATTGACTGCACCGGACATGTGGGAGGGGTAGGCATTGACTGCACAGGACATGTGGGGAGGTGTAGGCATTGACTGCACAGGACATGTGGAAAGGGGTAGGCATTGATTGCACAGGACATGTGGGGAGGGGTAGGCATTGACTGCACAGGACATGTGGGGAGGGGTAGGCATTGACTGCACAGGACATGTGGGGAGGGATAGGCATTCACTGCACAGGACATGTGGGGAGGGGTAGGCATTGACTACACAGGACATGTGGGATGGGTAGGCATTGACTGCACAGGACATGTGGAGAGGGGAAGGCATTGACTGCACCGGACATGTGGGAGGGTTAGGCATTGACTGAACAGGACATGTGGAAGGGGTAGGCATTGACTGCAGAGGACATGTGGGGAGGGGTAGGCATTGACTGAACAGGACATGTGGGGAGGGGTAGGCATTGACGGAACAGGACATGTGGGAGGGGTAGACATTGACTGAACAGGACATGTGGGAGGGGTAGGCATTGACTGCAGAGGACATGTGGGGAGGGGTAGGCATTGACTGAACAGGACATGTGGGGAGGGGTAGGCATTGACGGAACAGGACATGTGGGAGGGGTAGACATTGACTGAACAGGACATGTGGGAGGGGTAGGCATTGACTGAACAGGACATGTGGGGAGGGGTAGGCATTGACTGCACAGGACATGTGGGAGAGGTAGGCATTGACTGCACAGGATATGTGAGGAGGGGTAGGCATTGACTAACCAGGACATGTGGGGAGGGGTAGGCATTGACTGCACAGGACATGTGGGAGGGGTAGGCATTGACTGAACAGGACATGTGGGAGGGGTAGGCATTGACTGAACAGGACATGTGAGGAGGGGTAGGCATTGACTGCACAGGACATGTGAGGAGGGGTAGGCATTGACTGCACAGGACATGTGAGGAGGGGTAGGCATTGACTAACCAGGACATGTGTGGAGGAGTAGGCATTGACTGCACAGGACATGTGAGGAGGGGTAGGCATTGACTAACCAGGACATGTGGGGAGGGGTAGGCATTGACTACACAGGACATGTGGGAGGGGTAGGCATTGACTACACGGGACATGTGGGAGGGGTAGGCATTGACTGCATAGGACATGTGGGAGGGTTAGGCATTGACTGCACAGGACATGTGGGAGGGGTAGGCATTGATTGTACAGGACATGTGGGAGGGTAGGCACTGACTGCACGGGACATGTGGGGAGGGGTAGTCATTGATTGTACAGGACATGTGAGGAGGGGTAGGCATTGACTGAACAGGACATGTGGGAGGGTAGGCATTGACTGAACAGGACATGTGGGGAGGGGTAGGCATTGACTGAACAGGGCATGTGGGAGGGGTAGGCATTGACTGCACAGGACATGTGGGGAGGGGTAGGCATTGACTGAACAGGGCATGTGGGAGGGGTAGGCATTGACTGAACAGGACATGTGGGGAGGGGTAGGCATTGACTGAACAGGGCATGTGGGAGGGGTAGGCATTGAGTGCACAGGACATGTGGGAGGGGTAGGCATTGACTGCACAGGACATGTGGGAGGGGAAGGCATTGACAGCACAGGACATGTGGGAGGGGTAGGCATTGACTGCACAGGACATGTGGGGAGGGTAGGCATTGACTGCACAGGACATGGGGGAGGGGTAGGCATTGACTGCACAGGACATGTGGGAGGGGTAGGCATTGACTGCACAGGACATGTGGGGAGGGTAGGCATTGACTGCACAGGACATGGGGGAGGGGTAGGCATTGACTGCACAGGACATGTGGGAGGGGTAGGCATTGACTGAACAGGACATGTGGGAGGGGTAGGCATTGACTGCACAGGACATGTGGGGAGGGGTAGGCAATGACTACACAGGACATGTGAGGAGAGGTAGGCATTGGCTGAACAATGCATGCAGGAGAGGTAGGCATTGACTGCACAGGACATGTGGGAGGGGTAGGCATTGACTGCACAGGACATGTGGGGAGGGGTAGGCATTGACTGCACAGGACATGCAGGAGAGGTAGGCATTGACTGCACAGGACATGTGGAGAGGTAGGCATTGACTGCACAGGACATGTGGGGAGGGGTAGGCATTGATTGTACAGGACATGTGGAGAGGTAGGCATTGACTGAACAGGACATGTGGGGAGGGTAGGCATTGATTGCACAGGACATGTGGAGAGGGGTAGGAATTGATTGCACAGGACATGTGGGAGGGGTAGGCATTGACTGCACAGGACATTTGTGGAGGGGTAGGCATTGACTGCACAGGACATGTGGAGAGGGGTAGGCATTGATTGCACAGGACATGTGGGAGTGGTAGGCATTGACAACACAGGACATGTGGGGAGGGGTAGGTATTGATTACACAGGACATTTGGAGAGGTAGGCATTGACTGCACAGGACATGTGGGAGGGGTAGGCAATGACTACACATGACATGTGGGGAGGGGTAGGTATTGACTGCACAGGACATGTGAGGAGGGGTAGGCATTGACTACACAGGACATGTGGGAGGGGTAGGCATTGACTGCACAGGACATGTGGGAGGGGTAGGCACTGACTACACAGGACATGTGGGGAGGGGTAGGCAATGACTACAAAGGACATGTGGGGAGGGGTAGGCATTGACTGCACAGGACATGTGGGAGGGGTAGGCATTGATTGTACAGGACATGTGGGGAGGGTAGGCATTGACTGCACAGGACATGTGGGAGGGGTAGGCATTGACTGCACAGGACATGTGAGGAGGGGTAGGCATTGACTAACCAGGACATGTGTGGAGGGGTAGGCATTGACTGCACAGGACATGTGAGGAGGGGTAGGCATTGACTAACCAGGACATGTGGGGAGGGGTAGGCATTGACTACACAGGACATGTGGGAGAGGTAGGCATTGACTGCACAGGACATGTGAGAGGGGTAGGCACTGACTGCACGGGACATGTGGGGAGGGGTAGGCATTGACTGAACACGACATGCGGTAGGGGTAGGCATTGACTGCACAGGTCATGTGGAGAGGGGTAGGCATTGACTGCACAGGACACGTGGGGAGGGGTAGGCATTGACTGAACAAGACATGTGGGGAGGGTAGGCATTGACTACACAGGACATGTGAGGAGGGGTAGGCATTGACAGCACAGGACATGTGGGAGGGGTAGGCATTGACTGAACAGGACATGTGGGGAGGAGTAGGCATTGACTAAACAGGACATGTGGGGAGGGGTAGGCATTGACTGCACAGGAGATGTGGGGAGGGGTAGGCATTGACTGAACAGGACATGTGGGGAGGAGTAGGCATTGACTAAACAGGACATGTGGGAGGGGTAGGCATTGACTGAACAGGACATGTGGGGAGGAGTAGGCATTGACTAAACAGGACATGTGGGGAGGGGTAGGCATTGACTGCACAGGACATGTGGGGAGGGGTAGGCATTGACTGCACAGGACATGTGGGGAGAGGTAGGCATTGACTGCACAGGACATCTGGGGAGGGGTAGGCATTGACTGCACAGGACATGTGGGGAGGAGTAGGCATTGACTAACCAGGACATGTGGGGAGGGTAGGCATTGACTAAACAGGACATGTGGGAGGGGTAGGCATTGACTGCACAGGACATGTGGGAGGGGTAGGCATTGACTGCACAGGACATGTGGGGAGGGGTAGGCATTGACTGAACACGACATGTGGGGAGAGGTAGGCATTGACTGCACAGGACATGTGGGGAGGGGAAGGCATTGACTGCACAGGACATCTGGGGAGGGGTAGGGATTGACTGCACAGGACATGTGGTGAGGTAGGCATTGATTGTACAGGACATGTGGGGAGGGGTAGGCATTGACTGAACACGACATGTGCGGAGGGGTAGGCATTGACTGCACAGGACATGTGGGGAGGGGTAGGCATTGATTGTACAGGACATGTGGGGAGGGTAGGCATTGATTGTACTGGACATCTGGGGAGGGGTAGGCATTGACTGAACAGGACATGTGGGAGGGGTAGGCATTGACTGCACAGGACATGTGGGGAGGGGTAGGCATTGATTCTGCAGGACATGTGGGGAGGGGTAGGCATTGACTGAACAATGCATGCAGGAGAGGTAGGCATTGACTGCACAGGACATGTGGTGAGGTAGGCATTGATTGTACAGGTCATGTGGGGAGGGTAGGCATTGACTGCACAGGACATGTGGAAGGGGTAGGCATTGACTGAACAATGCATGCAGGAGAGGTAGGCATTGACTGTACAGGACATGTGGTGAGGTAGGCATTGATTGTACAGGACATGTGGGGAGGGTAGGCATTGACTGCACAGGACATGTGGAAGGGGTAGGCATTGACTGAACAATGCATGCAGGAGAGGTAGGCATTGACTGTACAGGACATGTGGTGAGGTAGGCATTGATTGTACAGGACATGTGGGGAGGGTAGGCATTGACTGCACAGGACATGTGGAAGGGGTAGGCATTGACTGCACAGGACATGTCGGGAGATGTAGGCATTGACTGCACAGGACATGTGGGGAGGGGTAGGCATTGATTGCACAGGACATGTGGAGAGGGGTAGGCATTGATTGCACAGGACATGTGGGAGGGGTAGGCATTGACTACACAGGACATGTGAGGACGGGTAGGCATTGATTGCACAGGACATGTGGAGAGAAAGGCATTGACTGCACAGGACATGTGGTGAGGTAGGCACTGACTACACAGGACATGTGGGGAGGGGTAGGCATTGACTGCACAGGACATGTGGGAGGGGTAGGCACTGACTACACAGGACATGTGGGGAGAGAAAGGCATTGACTGCACAGGACATGTGGGAGAGGTAGGCATTGACTGCAGAGGACATGTGGGGAGAGTAGGCATTGATTGCACTGGACATGTGGGAGGGGTAGGCACTGATTACACAGGACATGTGGGGAGAGGTAGGCATTGACTGCACAGGACATGTGGGAGAGGTAGGCATTGACTGCAGAGGACATGTGGGGAGAGTAGGCATTGATTGCACTGGACATGTGGGAGGGGTAGGCACTGATTACACAGGACATGTGGGGAGGGGTAGGCATTGACTGCACAGGACATGTGGGGAGGGGTAGGCATTGAATGCACAGGACATGTGGGAGGGGTAGGCATTGACTGCACAGGACATGTGGGAGGGGTAGGCACTGACTGCACGGGACATCTGGGGAGGGGTAGGCTTTGACTGCACAGGACATGTGAGGACGGGTAGGCATTGATTGCACAGGACATGTGGGAGGGGTAGGCATTCGCTGCACAGGACATGTGGAAGGGGTAGGCATTGACTGCACGGGACATCTGGGGAGGGGTAGGCATTGACTGCACAGGACATGTGAGGACGGGTAGGCATTGATTGCACAGGACATGTGGGAGGGGTAGGCATTGACTGCACGGGACATGTGGGGAGGGGTAGGCATTGACTGCACAGGACATGTGCGGAGGGGTAGGCATTGACTGCACGGGACATGTGGGGAGGGGTAGGCATTGACTGCACAGGACATGTGGGAGGGGTAGGCATTGATTGCACAGGACATGTGGGAGGGGTAGGCATTGATTTCACAGGACATGTGGGAGGGGTAGGCACTGACTGCACGGGACATCTGGGGAGGGGTAGGCTTTGACTGCACAGGACATGTGAGGACGGGTAGGCATTGATTGCACAGGACATGTGGGAGGGGTAGGCATTCGCTGCACAGGACATGTGGAAGGGGTAGGCATTGACTGCACGGGACATCTGGGGAGGGGTAGGCATTGACTGCACAGGACATGTGAGGATGGGTAGGCATTGATTGCACAGGACATGTGGGAGGGGTATGCATTGGCTGCACAGGACATGTGGAAGGGGTAGGCATTGACTGCACAGGACATGTGGGGAGGGGTAGGCATTGACTGCACAGGACATGTGAGGAGGGGTAGGCATTGGCCGCACAGGACATGTGGGAGGGGTAGGTATTGGCTGCACAGGACATGTGGGGAGGGGTAGGCATTGATTGCACAGGACATGTGGGAGGGGTAGGCATTGGCTGCACAGGACATGTGGAAGGGGTAGGCATTGACTGTACAGGACATGTGGGGAGGGGAAGGCATTCATTGCACAGGACATGTGGAGAGGTAGGCATTGATTGCACAGGACATGTGGGAGGAGTAGGCACTGACTACACAGGACATGTGGGAGGGGTAGGCAATGACTACACAGGACAGGTGGGGAGGGGTAGGCATTGACTGCACAGGACATGGGGTGAGGGGTAGGCATTGACTGCAGCGGACATGTGGGGAGAGGTAAGCACTGATTGCACAGGACATGTGGGAGGAGTAGGCACTGACTACACAGGACATGTGGGGAGGGGTAGTCATTGACTACACAGGACATGTGCGGAGGGGTAGGCAATAACTACACAGGACATGTGGGGAGGGGTAGGCATTGACTGAACAGGACATGTGGGAGGGGTAGGCATTGACTGCACAGGACATGTGGGGAGGGGTAGGCACTGACTGCACAGGACATGTGCGGAGGGGTAGGCAATAACAACACAGGACATGTGGGGAGGGGTAGGCATTGACTGAACAGGACATGTGGGAGGGGTAGGCATTGACTGCACAGGACATGTGGGGAGGGGTAGGCATTGACTGCACAGGACATGTGGGGAGGGGTAGGCATTGACTGCACAGGACATGTGGAAAGGGGTAGGCATTGATTGCACAGGACATGTGGGGAGGGTAGGCATTGACTGCACCGGACATGTGGGAGGGGTAGGCATTGACTGAACAGGACATGTGGGAGGGGTAGGCATTGACTGCACAGGACATGTGGAAAGGGGTAGGCATTGATTGCACAGGACATGTGGGGGGGGTAGGCATTGACTGCACCGGACATGTGGGAGGGGTAGGCATTGACTGCACAGGACATGTGGGGAGGTGTAGGCATTGACTGCACAGGACATGTGGAAAGGGGTAGGCATTGATTGCACAGGACATGTGGGGAGGGGTAGGCATTGACTGCACAGGACATGTGGGGAGGGGTAGGCATTGACTGCACAGGACATGTGGGGAGGGATAGGCATTCACTGCACAGGACATGTGGGGAGGGGTAGGCATTGACTGCACAGGACATGTGGAGAGGGGAAGGCATTGACTGCACCGGACATGTGGGAGGGTAGGCATTGACTGCAGAGGACATGTGGGGAGGGGTAGGCATTGACTGAACAGGACATGTGGGAGGGTAGGCATTGACTGCAGAGGACATGTGGGGACGGGTAGGCATTGACTGAACAGGACATGTGGGGAGGGGTAGGCATTGACGGAACAGGACATGTGGGAGGGGTAGACATTGACTGAACAGGACATGTGGGAGGGGTAGGCATTGACTGAACAGGACATGTGGGGAGGGGTAGGCATTGACTGAACAGGACATGTGGGGAGGGGTAGGCATTGACTGCACAGGACATGTGGGAGAGGTAGGCATTGACTGCACAGGATATGTGAGGAGGGGTAGGCATTGACTAACCAGGACATGTGGGGAGGGGTAGGCATTGACTGCACAGGACATGTGGGAGGGGTAGGCATTGACTGCACAGGACATGTGGGAGGGGTAGGCATTGACTGCACAGGACATGTGGGGAGGGGTAGGCATTGACTGCACAGGACATGTGGGAGGGGTAGGCATTGACTGCACAGGACATGTGGGAGGGGTAGGCATTGACTGCACAGGACATGTGGGAGGGGTAGGCATTGACTGCACAGGACATGTGGGGAGGGGTAGGCATTGACTGCACAGGACATGTGGGGAGGGGTAGGCATTGACTGCACAGGACATGTGGGGAGAGGTAGGCATTGACTGCACAGGACATGTGGGATGGGTAGGCATTGACTGCACAGGACATGTGGGGAGGGGTAGGCATTGACTGAACAGGACATGTGAGGAGGGGTAGGCATTGACTGCACAGGACATGTGGGAGAGGTAGGCATTGACTGCACAGGACATGTGAGGAGGGGTAGGCATTGACTAACCAGGACATGTGTGGAGGAGTAGGCATTGACTGCACAGGACATGTGAGGAGGGGTAGGCATTGACTAACCAGGACATGTGGGGAGGGGTAGGCATTGACTACACAGGACATGTGGGAGGGGTAGGCATTGACTACACGGGACATGTGGGAGGGGTAGGCATTGACTGCACAGGACATGTGGGAGGGTTAGGCATTGACTGCACAGGACATGTGGGAGGGGTAGGCATTGATTGTACAGGACATGTGGGAGGGTAGGCACTGACTGCACGGGACATGTGGGGAGGGGTAGTCATTGATTGTACAGGACATGTGAGGAGGGGTAGGCATTGACTGAACAGGACATGTGAGGAGGGGTAGGCATTGACTGAACAGGACATGTGGGAGGGTAGGCATTGACTGAACAGGACATGTGGGGAGGGGTAGGCATTGACTGAACAGGGCATGTGGGAGGGGTAGGCATTGACTGCACAGGACATGTGGGGAGGGGTAGGCATTGACTGAACAGGGCATGTGGGAGGGGTAGGCATTGACTGAACAGGACATGTGGGGAGGGGTAGGCATTGACTGAACAGGGCATGTGGGAGGGGTAGGCATTGACTGCACAGGACATGTGAGGAGGGGTAGGCATTGGCTGAACAATGCATGCAGGAGAGGTAGGCATTGAGTGCACAGGACATGTGGGAGGGGTAGGCATTGACTGCACAGGACATGTGGGAGGGGAAGGCATTGACAGCACAGGACATGTGGGAGGGGTAGGCATTGACTGCACAGGACATGTGGGGAGGGGTAGGCATTGACTGCACAGGACATGTGGGAGGGGTAGGCATTGACTGCACAGGACATGTGGGGAGGGGTAGGCAATGACTACACAGGACATGTGAGGAGAGGTAGGCATTGGCTGAACAATGCATGCAGGAGAGGTAGGCATTGACTGCACAGGACATGTGGGAGGGGTAGGCATTGACTGCACAGGACATGTGGGGAGGGGTAGGCATTGACTGCACAGGACATGCAGGAGAGGTAGGCATTGACTGCACAGGACATGTGGAGAGGTAGGCATTGACTGCACAGGACATGTGGGGAGGGGTAGGCATTGATTGTACAGGACATGTGGAGAGGTAGGCATTGACTGAACAGGACATGTGGGGAGAGGTAGGCATTGACTGCACAGGACATGTGGGGAGGGTAGGCATTGATTGCACAGGACATGTGGAGAGGGGTAGGAATTGATTGCACAGGACATGTGGGAGGGGTAGGCATTGACTGCACAGGACATTTGGGGAGGGGTAGGCATTGACTGCACAGGACATGTGGAGAGGGGTAGGCATTGATTGCACAGGACATGTGGGAGTGGTAGGCATTGACAACACAGGACATGTGGGGAGGGGTAGGTATTGATTACACAGGACATTTGGAGAGGTAGGCATTGACTGCACAGGACATGTGGGAGGGGTAGGCAATGACTACACATGACATGTGGGGAGGGGTAGGTATTGACTGCACAGGACATGTGAGGAGGGGTAGGCATTGACTACACAGGACATGTGGGAGGGGTAGGCATTGACTGCACAGGACATGTGGGAGGGGTAGGCACTGACTACACAGGACATGTGGGGAGGGGTAGGCAATGACTACAAAGGACATGTGGGGAGGGGTAGGCATTGACTAACCAGGACATGTGGAGAGGTAGGCATTGACTGCACAGGACATGTGGAGAGGTAGGCATTGACTGCACAGGACATGTGGGAGGGGTAGGCATTGATTGTACAGGACATGTGGGGAGGGTAGGCATTGACTGCACAGGACATGTGGGAGGGGTAGGCATTGACTGCACAGGACATGTGAGGAGGGGTAGGCATTGACTAACCAGGACATGTGTGGAGGGGTAGGCATTGACTGCACAGGACATGTGAGGAGGGGTAGGCATTGACTAACCAGGACATGTGGGGAGGGGTAGGCATTGACTACACAGGACATGTGGGAGTGGTACGCATTGACTGCACAGGACATGTGAGAGGGGTAGGCACTGACTGCACGGGACATGTGGGGAGGGGTAGGCATTGACTGAACACGACATGCGGTAGGGGTAGGCATTGACTGCACAGGTCATGTGGAGAGGGGTAGGCATTGACTGCACAGGACACGTGGGGAGGGGTAGGCATTGACTGAACAAGACATGTGGGGAGGGTAGGCATTGACTACACAGGACATGTGAGGAGGGGTAGGCATTGACAGCACAGGACATGTGGGAGGGGTAGGCATTGACTGAACAGGACATGTGGGGAGGAGTAGGCATTGACTAAACAGGACATGTGGGGAGGGGTAGGCATTGACTGCACAGGAGATGTGGGGAGGGGTAGGCATTGACTGAACAGGACATGTGGGGAGGAGTAGGCATTGACTAAACAGGACATGTGGGAGGGGTAGGCATTGACTGCACAGGAGATGTGGCGAGGGGTAGGCATTGACTGCACAGGACATGTGGGGAGAGGTAGGCATTGACTGCACAGGACATCTGGGGAGGGGTAGGCATTGACTGCACAGGACATGTGGGGAGGGGTAGGCATTGACTGAACACGACATGTGGGGAGAGGTAGGCATTGACTGCACAGGACATGTGGGGAGGGGAAGGCATTGACTGCACAGGACATGTGGGGAGGGGTAGGCATTGACTGCACAGGACATCTGGGGAGGGGTAGGGATTGACTGCACAGGACATGTGGGTAGGGGTAGGCATTGAATGCACAGGACATGTGAGGAGGGGTAGGCATTGGCTGAACAATGCATGCAGGAGAGATAGGCATTGACTGCACAGGACATGTGGGAGGGGTAGGCATTGACTGAACAGGACATGTGGGGAGGGGTAGGCATTGACTGAACAGGACATGTGGGGAGGGGTAGGCATTGACTGAACACGACATGTGGGGAGGGGTAGGCATTGACTGCACAGGACATGTGGTGAGGTAGGCATTGATTGTACAGGACATGTGGGGAGGGGTAGGCATTGACTGAACACGACATGTGCGGAGGGGTAGGCATTGACTGCACAGGACATGTGGGGAGGGGTAGGCATTGATTGCACAGGACATGTGGGAGGGGTAGGCATTGACTACACAGGACATGTGAGGACGGGTAGGCATTGATTGCACAGGACATGTGGAGAGAAAGGCATTGACTGCACAGGACATGTGGTGAGGTAGGCACTGACTACACAGGACATGTGGGGAGGGGTAGGCATTGACTGCACAGGACATGTGGGAGGGGTAGGCACTGACTACACAGGACATGTGGGGAGAGAAAGGCATTGACTGCACAGGACATGTGGGAGAGGTAGGCATTGACTGCAGAGGACATGTGGGGAGGGGTAGGCATTGATTGCACTGGACATGTGGGAGGGGTAGGCACTGATTACACAGGACATGTGGGGAGGGGTAGGCATTGACTGCACAGGACATGTGGGGAGGGGTAGGCATTGAATGCACAGGACATGTGGGAGGGGTAGGCATTGACTGCACAGGACATGTGGGAGGGGTAGGCACTGACTGCACGGGACATCTGGGGAGGGGTAGGCTTTGACTGCACAGGACATGTGAGGACGGGTAGGCATTGATTGCACAGGACATGTGGGAGGGGTAGGCATTCGCTGCACAGGACATGTGGAAGGGGTAGGCATTGACTGCACGGGACATCTGGGGAGGGGTAGGCATTGACTGCACAAGACATGTGAGGACGGGTAGGCATTGATTGCACAGGACATGTGGGAGGGGTAGGCATTGACTGCACGGGACATGTGGGGAGGGGTAGGCATTGACTGCACAGGACATGTGCGGAGGGGTAGGCATTGACTGCACGGGACATGTGGGGAGGGGTAGGCATTGACTGCACAGGACATGTGGGAGGGGTAGGCATTGATTGCACAGGACATGTGGGAGGGGTAGGCATTGATTTCACAGGACATGTGGGAGGGGTAGGCACTGACTGCACGGGACATCTGGGGAGGGGTAGGCTTTGACTGCACAGGACATGTGAGGACGGGTAGGCATTGATTGCACAGGACATGTGGGAGGGGTAGGCATTCGCTGCACAGGACATGTGGAAGGGGTAGGCATTGACTGCACGGGACATCTGGGGAGGGGTAGGCATTGACTGCACAGGACATGTGAGGACGGGTAGGCATTGATTGCACAGGACATGTGGGAGGGGTATGCATTGGCTGCACAGGACATGTGGAAGGGGTAGGCATTGACTGCACAGGACATGTGGGGAGGGGTAGGCATTGACTGCACAGGACATGTGAGGAGGGGTAGGCATTGGCCGCACAGGACATGTGGGAGGGGTAGGTATTGGCTGCACAGGACATGTGGGGAGGGGTAGGCATTGATTGCACAGGACATGTGGGAGGGGTAGGCATTGGCTGCACAGGACATGTGGAAGGGGTAGGCATTGACTGTACAGGACATGTGGGGAGGGGAAGGCATTCATTGCACAGGACATGTGGAGAGGTAGGCATTGATTGCACAGGACATGTGGGAGGAGTAGGCACTGACTACACAGGACATGTGGGAGGGGTAGGCAATGACTACACAGGACAGGTGGGGAGGGGTAGGCATTGACTGCACAGGACATGGGGTGAGGGGTAGGCATTGACTGCAGCGGACATGTGGGGAGAGGTAAGCACTGATTGCACAGGACATGTGGGAGGAGTAGGCACTGACTACACAGGACATGTGGGGAGGGGTAGTCATTGACTACACAGGACATGTGCGGAGGGGTAGGCAATAACTACACAGGACATGTGGGGAGGGGTAGGCATTGACTGAACAGGACATGTGGGAGGGGTAGGCATTGACTGCACAGGACATGTGGGGAGGGGTAGGCACTGACTGCACAGGACATGTGCGGAGGGGTAGGCAATAACAACACAGGACATGTGGGGAGGGGTAGGCATTGACTGAACAGGACATGTGGGAGGGGTAGGCATTGACTGCACAGGACATGTGGGGAGGGGTAGGCATTGACTGCACAGGACATGTGGGGAGGGGTAGGCATTGACTGCACAGGACATGTGGAAAGGGGTAGGCATTGATTGCACAGGACATGTGGGGAGGGTAGGCATTGACTGCACCGGACATGTGGGAGGGGTAGGCATTGACTGAACAGGACATGTGGGAGGGGTAGGCATTGACTACACAGGACATGTGGAAAGGGGTAGGCATTGATTGCACAGGACATGTGGGGGGGGTAGGCATTGACTGCACCGGACATGTGGGAGGGGTAGGCATTGACTGCACAGGACATGTGGGGAGGTGTAGGCATTGACTGCACAGGACATGTGGAAAGGGGTAGGCATTGATTGCACAGGACATGTGGGAGGGGTAGGCATTGACTGCACAGGACATGTGGGGAGGTGTAGGCATTGACTACACAGGACATGTGGGGAGGGGTAGGCATTGATTGCACAGGACATGTGGGGAGGGGTAGGCATTGACTGCACAGGACATGTGGGGAGGGGTAGGCATTGACTGCACAGGACATGTGGGGAGGGATAGGCATTCACTGCACAGGACATGTGGGGAGGGGTAGGCATTGACTACACAGGACATGTGGGATGGGTAGGCATTGACTGCACAGGACATGTGGAGAGGGGAAGGCATTGACTGCACCGGACATGTGGGAGGGTAGGCATTGACTGCAGAGGACATGTGGGGAGGGGTAGGCATTGACTGAACAGGACATGTGGGAGGGTAGGCATTGACTGCAGAGGACATGTGGGGAGGGGTAGGCATTGACTGAACAGGACATGTGGGAGGGTAGGCATTGACTGCAGAGGACATGTGGGGAGGGGTAGGCATTGACTGCACAGGACATGTGGGGAGGAGTAGGCATTGACTGCAGAGGACATGTGGGGAGGGGTAGGCATTGACTGAACAGGACATGTGGGAGGGTAGGCATTGACTGCAGAGGACATGTGGGGAGGGGTAGGCATTGACTGCACAGGACATGTGGGGAGGGGTAGGCATTGACGGAACAGGACATGTGGGAGGGGTAGACATTGACTGAACAGGACATGTGGGAGGGGTAGGCATTGACTGAACAGGACATGTGGGGAGGGGTAGGCATTGACTGAACAGGACATGTGGGGAGGGGTAGGCATTGACTGCACAGGACATGTGGGAGAGGTAGGCATTGACTGCACAGGATATGTGAGGAGGGGTAGGCATTGACTAACCAGGACATGTGGGGAGGGGTAGGCATTGACTGCACAGGACATGTGGGAGGGGTAGGCATTGACTAACCAGGACATGTGGGGAGGAGTAGGCATTGACTGCACAGGACATGTGGGATGGGTAGGCATTGACTGCACAGGACATGTGGGGAGGGGTAGGCATTGACTGAACAGGACATGTGAGGAGGGGTAGGCATTGACAGCACAGGACATGTGGGATGGGTAGGCATTGACTGCACAGGACATGTGGGGAGGGGTAGGCATTGACTGAACAGGACATGTGAGGAGGGGTAGGCATTGACTGCACAGGACATGTGGGATGGGTAGGCATTGACTGCACAGGACATGTGGGGAGGGGTAGGCATTGACTGAACAGGACATGTGAGGAGGGGTAGGCATTGACTGCACAGGACATGTGGGAGGGGTAGGCATTGACTGCACAGGACATGTGGGAGGGGTAGGCATTGACTGCACAGGACATGTGGGATGGGTAGGCATTGACTGCACAGGACATGTGGGGAGGGGTAGGCATTGACTGAACAGGACATGTGAGGAGGGGTAGGCATTGACTGCACAGGACATGTGGGGAGGGGTAGGCATTGACTGAACAGGACATGTGAGGAGGGGTAGGCATTGACTACACAGGACATGTGGGAGGGGTAGGCATTGACAGCACAGGACATGTGGGGAGGGGTAGGCATTGACTGCACAGGACATGTGGGAGAGGTAGGCATTGACTGCACAGGACATGTGAGGAGGGGTAGGCATTGACTAACCAGGACATGTGTGGAGGAGTAGGCATTGACTGCACAGGACATGTGAGGAGGGGTAGGCATTGACTAACCAGGACATGTGGGGAGGGGTAGGCATTGACTACACAGGACATGTGGGAGGGGTAGGCATTGACTACACGGGACATGTGGGAGGGGTAGGCATTGACTGCACAGGACATGTGGGAGGGTTAGGCATTGACTGCACAGGACATGTGAGGAGGGGTAGGCATTGACTGAACAGGACATGTGAGGAGGGGTAGGCATTGACTGAACAGGACATGTGGGAGGGTAGGCATTGACTGCACGGGACATGTGGGGAGGGGTAGGCATTGACTGAACAGGACATGTGAGGAGGGGTAGGCATTGACTGAACAGGACATGTGGGAGGGTAGGCATTGACTGCACGGGACATGTGGGGAGGGGTAGGCATTGACTGAACAGGGCATGTGGGAGGGGTAGGCACTGACTGCACGGGACATGTGGGGAGGGGTAGTCATTGATTGTACAGGACATGTGAGGAGGGGTAGGCATTGACTGAACAGGACATGTGAGGAGGGGTAGGCATTGACTGAACAGGACATGTGGGAGGGTAGGCATTGACTGAACAGGACATGTGGGGAGGGGTAGGCATTGACTGAACAGGGCATGTGGGAGGGGTAGGCATTGACTGCACAGGACATGTGGGGAGGGGTAGGCATTGACTGAACAGGGCATGTGGGAGGGGTAGGCATTGACTGAACAGGACATGTGGGGAGGGGTAGGCATTGACTGAACAGGGCATGTGGGAGGGGTAGGCATTGACTGCACAGGACATGTGGGGAGGGGTAGGCATTGACTGAACAGGACATGTGAGGAGGGGTAGGCATTGACTGAACAGGACATGTGGGAGGGTAGGCATTGACTGCACGGGACATGTGGGGAGGGGTAGGCATTGACTGAACAGGGCATGTGGGAGGGGTAGGCACTGACTGCACGGGACATGTGGGGAGGGGTAGTCATTGATTGTACAGGACATGTGAGGAGGGGTAGGCATTGACTGAACAGGACATGTGAGGAGGGGTAGGCATTGACTGAACAGGACATGTGGGAGGGTAGGCATTGACTGAACAGGACATGTGGGGAGGGGTAGGCATTGACTGAACAGGGCATGTGGGAGGGGTAGGCATTGACTGCACAGGACATGTGGGGAGGGGTAGGCATTGACTGAACAGGGCATGTGGGAGGGGTAGGCATTGACTGAACAGGACATGTGGGGAGGGGTAGGCATTGACTGAACAGGGCATGTGGGAGGGGTAGGCATTGACTGCACAGGACATGTGGGGAGGGGTAGGCATTGACTGAACAGGACATGTGAAGAGGGGTAGGCATTGATTCCACAGGACATGTGGGACGGCTAGGCATTGATTGCACAGGACATGTGGGAGGGGTAGGCATTGGCTGTACAGGACATGTGGGAGGGGTAGGCATTGATTTCACAGGAAATGTGGGAGGGGTAGGCATTGGCTGCACAGGACATGTGGAAGGGGTAGGCATTGGCTGCACAGGACATGTGGGAGGGGTAGGCATTGACTGCACAGGACATGTGGGGAGGGGTAGGCATTGACTGCACAGGACATGTGAGGACGGGTAGGCATTGATTGCACAGGACATGTGGGAGGGGTAGCACTGACTGCACGGGACATGTGGGGAGGGGTAGGCATTGATTGTACAGGACATGTGAGGAAGGGTCGCATTGACTGCACAGGACATGTGGGAGGGTTAGGCATTGACTGCACAGGACATGTGAGGAGGGGTAGGCATTGATTGCACAGGACATGTGGTAGGGGTAGGCACTGACTGCACGGGACATGTGGGGAGGGGTAGGCATTGACTGCACAGGACATGTGAGGAGGGGTAGGCATTGATTCCACAGGACATGTGGGAGGGGTAGGCATTGATTGCACAGGACATGTGGGAGGGGTAGGCATTGACTGCACGGGACATGTGAGGAGGGGTAGGCATTGACTGCACAGGACATGTGGGAGGGGTAGGCATTGACTGCACAGGACATGTGGGGAGAGGTAGGCATTGACTGAACAGGACATGTGGGAGGGGTAGGCATTGACTGAACAGGACATGTGGGGAGGGGTAGGCATTGACTGAACAGGACATGTGGGGAGGGGTAGGCATTGACTGCACAGGACATGTGGGAGAGGTAGGCATTGACTGCACAGGATATGTGAGGAGGGGTAGGCATTGACTAACCAGGACATGTGGGGAGGGGTAGGCATTGACTGCACAGGACATGTGGGAGGGGTAGGCATTGACTGCACAGGACATGTGGGATGGGTAGGCATTGACTGCACAGGACATGTGGGGAGGGGTAGGCATTGACTGAACAGGACATGTGAGGAGGGGTAGGCATTGACTGCACAGGACATGTGGGAGAGGTAGGCATTGACTGCACAGGACATGTGAGGAGGGGTAGGCATTGACTAACCAGGACATGTGTGGAGGAGTAGGCATTGACTGCACAGGACATGTGAGGAGGGGTAGGCATTGACTAACCAGGACATGTGGGGAGGGGTAGGCATTGACTACACAGGACATGTGGGAGGGGTAGGCATTGACTACACGGGACATGTGGGAGGGGTAGGCATTGACTGCACAGGACATGTGGGAGGGTTAGGCATTGACTGCACAGGACATGTGGGAGGGGTAGGCATTGATTGTACAGGACATGTGGGAGGGTAGGCACTGACTGCACGGGACATGTGGGGAGGGGTAGTCATTGATTGTACAGGACATGTGAGGAGGGGTAGGCATTGACTGAACAGGACATGTGAGGAGGGGTAGGCATTGACTGAACAGGACATGTGGGAGGGTAGGCATTGACTGAACAGGACATGTGGGGAGGGGTAGGCATTGACTGAACAGGGCATGTGGGAGGGGTAGGCATTGACTGCACAGGACATGTGGGGAGGGGTAGGCATTGACTGAACAGGGCATGTGGGAGGGGTAGGCATTGACTGAACAGGACATGTGGGGAGGGGTAGGCATTGACTGAACAGGGCATGTGGGAGGGGTAGGCATTGACTGCACAGGACATGTGAGGAGGGGTAGGCATTGGCTGAACAATGCATGCAGGAGAGGTAGGCATTGAGTGCACAGGACATGTGGGAGGGGTAGGCATTGACTGCACAGGACATGTGGGAGGGGAAGGCATTGACAGCACAGGACATGTGGGAGGGGTAGGCATTGACTGCACAGGACATGTGGGGAGGGTAGGCATTGACTGCACAGGACATGGGGGAGGGGTAGGCATTGACTGCACAGGACATGTGGGAGGGGTAGGCATTGACTGCACAGGACATGTGGGGAGGGGTAGGCAATGACTACACAGGACATGTGAGGAGAGGTAGGCATTGGCTGAACAATGCATGCAGGAGAGGTAGGCATTGACTGCACAGGACATGTGGGAGGGGTAGGCATTGACTGCACAGGACATGTGGGGAGGGGTAGGCATTGACTGCACAGGACATGCAGGAGAGGTAGGCATTGACTGCACAGGACATGTGGAGAGGTAGGCATTGACTGCACAGGACATGTGGGGAGGGGTAGGCATTGATTGTACAGGACATGTGGAGAGGTAGGCATTGACTGAACAGGACATGTGGGGAGAGGTAGGCATTGACTGCACAGGACATGTGGGGAGGGTAGGCATTGATTGCACAGGACATGTGGAGAGGGGTAGGAATTGATTGCACAGGACATGTGGGAGGGGTAGGCATTGACTGCACAGGACATTTGGGGAGGGGTAGGCATTGACTGCACAGGACATGTGGAGAGGGGTAGGCATTGATTGCACAGGACATGTGGGAGTGGTAGGCATTGACAACACAGGACATGTGGGGAGGGGTAGGTATTGATTACACAGGACATTTGGAGAGGTAGGCATTGACTGCACAGGACATGTGGGAGGGGTAGGCAATGACTACACATGACATGTGGGGAGGGGTAGGTATTGACTGCACAGGACATGTGAGGAGGGGTAGGCATTGACTACACAGGACATGTGGGAGGGGTAGGCATTGACTGCACAGGACATGTGGGAGGGGTAGGCACTGACTACACAGGACATGTGGGGAGGGGTAGGCAATGACTACAAAGGACATGTGGGGAGGGGTAGGCATTGACTGCACAGGACATGTGGGAGGGGTAGGCATTGATTGTACAGGACATGTGGGGAGGGTAGGCATTGACTGCACAGGACATGTGGGAGGGGTAGGCATTGACTGCACAGGACATGTGAGGAGGGGTAGGCATTGACTAACCAGGACATGTGTGGAGGGGTAGGCATTGACTGCACAGGACATGTGAGGAGGGGTAGGCATTGACTAACCAGGACATGTGGGGAGGGGTAGGCATTGACTACACAGGACATGTGGGAGTGGTACGCATTGACTGCACAGGACATGTGAGAGGGGTAGGCACTGACTGCACGGGACATGTGGGGAGGGGTAGGCATTGACTGAACACGACATGCGGTAGGGGTAGGCATTGACTGCACAGGTCATGTGGAGAGGGGTAGGCATTGACTGCACAGGACACGTGGGGAGGGGTAGGCATTGACTGAACAAGACATGTGGGGAGGGTAGGCATTGACTACACAGGACATGTGAGGAGGGGTAGGCATTGACAGCACAGGACATGTGGGAGGGGTAGGCATTGACTGAACAGGACATGTGGGGAGGAGTAGGCATTGACTAAACAGGACATGTGGGGAGGGGTAGGCATTGACTGCACAGGAGATGTGGGGAGGGGTAGGCATTGACTGAACAGGACATGTGGGGAGGAGTAGGCATTGACTAAACAGGACATGTGGGAGGGGTAGGCATTGACTGCACAGGAGATGTGGCGAGGGGTAGGCATTGACTGCACAGGACATGTGGGGAGAGGTAGGCATTGACTGCACAGGACATCTGGGGAGGGGTAGGCATTGACTGCACAGGACATGTGGAGAGGGGTAGGCATTGACTGCACAGGACATGTGGGGAGGGGTAGGCATTGACTGCACAGGACATCTGGGGAGGGGTAGGCATTGACTGCACAGGACATGTGGGGAGGGGTAGGCATTGACTGAACACGACATGTGGGGAGAGGTAGGCATTGACTGCACAGGACATGTGGGGAGGGGAAGGCATTGACTGCACAGGACATGTGGGGAGGGGTAGGCATTGACTGCACAGGACATCTGGGGAGGGGTAGGGATTGACTGCACAGGACATGTGGGTAGGGGTAGGCATTGAATGCACAGGACATGTGAGGAGGGGTAGGCATTGGCTGAACAATGCATGCAGGAGAGATAGGCATTGACTGCACAGGACATGTGGGAGGGGTAGGCATTGACTGAACAGGACATGTGGGGAGGGGTAGGCATTGACTGAACAGGACATGTGGGGAGGGGTAGGCATTGACTGAACACGACATGTGGGGAGGGGTAGGCATTGACTGCACAGGACATGTGGTGAGGTAGGCATTGATTGTACAGGACATGTGGGGAGGGGTAGGCATTGACTGAACACGACATGTGCGGAGGGGTAGGCATTGACTGCACAGGACATGTGGGGAGGGGTAGGCATTGATTGTACAGGACATGTGGGGAGGGTAGGCATTGATTGTACTGGACATCTGGGGAGGGGTAGGCATTGACTGAACAGGACATGTGGGAGGGGTAGGCATTGACTGCACAGGACATGTGGGGAGGGGTAGGCATTGATTCTACAGGACATGTGGGGAGGGGTAGGCATTGACTGAACAATGCATGCAGGAGAGGTAGGCATTGACTGCACAGGACATGTGGTGAGGTAGGCATTGATTGTACAGGACATGTGGGGAGGGTAGGCATTGACTGCACAGGACATGTGGAAGGGGTAGGCATTGACCGCACAGGACATGTGGAAGGGGTAGGCATTGACTGAACAATGCATGCAGGAGAGGTAGGCATTGACTGTACAGGACATGTGGGGAGGGGTAGGCATTGATTGTACTGGACATCTGGGGAGGGGTAGGCATTGACTGAACAGGACATGTGGGAGGGGTAGGCATTGACTGCACAGGACATGTGGGGAGGGGTAGGCATTGATTCTACAGGACATGTGGGGAGGGGTAGGCATTGACTGAACAATGCATGCAGGAGAGGTAGGCATTGACTGCACAGGACATGTGGTGAGGTAGGCATTGATTGTACAGGACATGTGGGGAGGGTAGGCATTGACTGCACAGGACATGTGGAAGGGGTAGGCATTGACTGCACAGGACATGTCGGGAGAGGTAGGCATTGACTGCACAGGACATGTGGGGAGGGGTAGGCATTGATTGCACAGGACATGTGGAGAGGGGTAGGCATTGATTGCACAGGACATGTGGGAGGGGTAGGCATTGACTACACAGGACATGTGAGGACGGGTAGGCATTGATTGCACAGGACATGTGGAGAGAAAGGCATTGACTGCACAGGACATGTGGTGAGGTAGGCACTGACTACACAGGACATGTGGGGAGGGGTAGGCATTGACTGCACAGGACATGTGGGAGGGGTAGGCACTGACTACACAGGACATGTGGGGAGAGAAAGGCATTGACTGCACAGGACATGTGGTGAGGGTAGGCACTGACTACACAGGACATGTGGGGAGAGGTAGGCATTGACTGCACAGGACATGTGGGAGGGGTAGGCATTGACTGCAGAGGACATGTGGGGAGAGTAGGCATTGATTGCACTGGACATGTGGGAGGGGTAGGCACTGATTACACAGGACATGTGGGGAGGGGTAGGCATTGACTGCACAGGACATGTGGGGAGGGGTAGGCATTGAATGCACAGGACATGTGGGAGGGGTAGGCATTGACTGCACAGGACATGTGGGAGGGGTAGGCATTGATTGCACAGGACATGTCGAGAGGTAGGAATTGACTGCAGAGGACATGTGGGGAGAGTAGGCATTGATTGCACTGGACATGTGGGAGGGGTAGGCACTGATTACACAGGACATGTGGGGAGGGGTAGGCATTGACTGCACAGGACATGTGGGGAGGGGTAGGCATTGAATGCACAGGACATGTGGGAGGGGTAGGCATTGACTGCACAGGACATGTGGGAGGGGTAGGCATTGATTGCACAGGACATGTCGAGAGGTAGGAATTGATTGCACAGGACATGTGGGAGGGGTAGGCACTGACTACACAGGACATGTGGGAGGGGTAGGCATTGACTGCACAGGACATGTGGAGAGGGGTGGGCATTGACTGCACAGGACATGTCGAGAGGTAGGAATTGATTGCACAGGACATGTGGGAGGGGTAGGCAATGACGACACAGGACATGTGGGAGGGGTAGGCATTGACTGCACAGGACATGTGGGGAGGGGTAGGCATTGAATGCACAGGACATGTGGGAGGGGTAGGCATTGACTGCACAGGACATGTGGGAGGGGTAGGCATTGATTGCACAGGACATGTCGAGAGGTAGGAATTGATTGCACAGGACATGTGGGAGGGGTAGGCACTGACTACACAGGACATGTGGGAGGGGTAGGCATTGACTGCACAGGACATGTGGAGAGGGGTGGGCATTGACTGTACAGGACATGTGGAGAGGTAGGCATTGACTGCACAGGACATGTGGAGAGGGGTGGGCATTGACTGCACAGGACATGTGGAGAGGGGTGGGCATTGACTGCACAGGACATGTGGGAGGGGTAGGCATTGATTGCACAGGACATGTCGAGAGGTAGGAATTGATTGCACAGGACATGTGGGAGGGGTAGGCACTGACTACACAGGACATGTGGGAGGGGTAGGCATTGACTGCACAGGACATGTGGAGAGGGGTGGGCATTGACTGCACAGGACATGTGGGAGGGGTAGGCATTGACTGCAGAGGACATGTGGGGAGGGGTAGGCATTGACTGAACAGGACATGTGGGAGGGGTAGGCATTGACTGAACAGGACATGTGAGGAGGGGTAGGCATTGACTGCACAGGACATCTGGGGAGGGGTAGGCATTGACTGCACAGGACATGTGGGTAGGGGTAGGCATTGACTGCACAGGACATGTGGGAGGGGTAGGGATTGACTGCACAGGACATGTGGGGAGGGTAGGCATTGAATGCACAGGACATGTGAGGAGGGGTAGGCATTGACTGCACAGGACATGTGGGAGGGGTAGGCATTGACTGCACGGGACATGTGGGAGGGGTAGGCATTGGCTGAACAATGCATGCAGGAGAGGTAGACATTGACTGCACAGGACATGTGGTGAGGTAGGCATTGGCTGAACAATGCATGCAGGAGAGGTAGACATTGATTGTACAGGACATGTGGGGTGGGGTAGGCATTGACTGCACAGGACATGTGGGGAGAGGTAGACATTGACTGCACAGGACATGTGGTGAGGTAGGCATTGACTGCACAGGACATGTGGGGAGGGGTAGGCATTGACTGCACAGGACATGTGAGGAGAGGAAGGCATTGACTACACAGAACATGTGGGAGGAGTAGGCATTGACTGAACAGGACATGTGGGAGGGGTAGGCATTGACAGAACAGGACATGTGGGGAGGGGTAGGCATTGACTACACAGGACATGTGGGAGGGGTAGGCATTGACTGCAGAGGACATGTGGGAGGGGTAGGCATTGACAGAACAGGACATGTGGGGAGGGTGGGCATTGACTGCACAGGACATGTGGGGAGGGGTAGGCATTGACAGAACAGGACATGTGGGGAGGGGTAGGCATTGACTACACAGGACATGTGGGAGGGGTAGGCATTGACTGCAGAGGACATGTGGGAGGGGTAGGCATTGACAGAACAGGACATGTGGGGAGGGTGGGCATTGACTGCACAGGACATGTGGGAGGGGTAGGCATTGACTGCAGAGGAAATGTGGGGAGAGGTAGGCATTGATTGCACAGGACATGTGAGGAGGGGTAGGCATTGACTACACAGGACATGTGGGAGGGGTAGGCATTGATTGCACAGGACATGTGGGAGGGGTAGGCACTGACTACACAGGACATGTGGGGAGGTGTAGGCAATGACTATACAGGACATGTGGGGAGGGGTAGGCATTGACTGAACAGGACATGTGGGAGGGTAGGCATTGACTGAACAGGACATGTGGGGAGGAGTAGGCATTGACTAAACAGGACATGTGGGAGGGTAGGCATTGTCTGAACAGGACATGTGAGGAGGGGTAGGCATTGACTTAAAAGGACATGTGGGAGGGTAGGCATTGACTGAACAGGACATGTGGGGAGGAGTAGGCATTGACTGAACAGGACATGTGGGAGGGTAGGCATTGTCTGAACAGGACATGTGAGGAGGGGTAGGCATTGAAGCACAGGACATGTGGGAGGGTAGGCATTGTCTGAACAGGACATGTGAGGAGGGGTAGGCATTGAAGCACAGGACATGTGGGAGGGTAGGCATTGACTGAACAGGACATGTGGGGAGGGGTAGGCATTGACGGAACAGGACAGGTGGGGAGGGGCAGGCATTGACTGAACAGGACATGTGGGAGGGGTAGGCATTGACTGAACAGGACATGTGGGAGGGGTAGGCATTGACTGCACAGGACACGTGGGAGGGGTAGGCATTGACTGCACAGGACATGTGGGAGGGGTAGGCATTGACTGCACAGGACATGTGGAAGGGGTAGGCATTGACAGCACAGGACATGTGGGGAGGGGTAGGAATTGACTGCATAGGACATGTGTGGAGGGGTAGGCATTGACTGAACAGGACATGTGGGAGGGTAGGCATTGATTGCACAGGACATGTGAGGAAGGGTAGGCATTGACTGCACAGGACATGTGGGAGGGGTAGGCATTGACTGAACAGGACATGTGGGAGGGGTAGGCATTGATTGCACAGGACATGTGAGGAGGGGTAGGCATTGACTGAACAGGACATGTGGGAGGGGTAGGCATTGACTGCACAGGACATGTGGGGAGGGGTAGGCATTGACTGCACAGGACATGTGGGGAGGGGTAGGCATTGATTGCACAGGACATGTGGGGAGGGGTAGGCATTGACTGCACAGGACATGTGGGGAGGGGTAGGCATTGACTGAACACGACATGTGGGGAGAGGTAGGCATTGACTGCACAGGACATGTGGGGAGGGGAAGGCATTGACTGCACAGGACATGTGGGGAGGGGTAGGCATTGACTGCACAGGACATCTGGGGAGGGGTAGGGATTGACTGCACAGGACATGTGGGTAGGGGTAGGCATTGAATGCACAGGACATGTGAGGAGGGGTAGGCATTGGCTGAACAATGCATGCAGGAGAGATAGGCATTGACTGCACAGGACATGTGGGAGGGGTAGGCATTGACTGAACAGGACATGTGGGGAGGGGTAGGCATTGACTGAACAGGACATGTGGGGAGGGGTAGGCATTGACTGAACACGACATGTGGGGAGGGGTAGGCATTGACTGCACAGGACATGTGGTGAGGTAGGCATTGATTGTACAGGACATGTGGGGAGGGGTAGGCATTGACTGAACACGACATGTGCGGAGGGGTAGGCATTGACTGCACAGGACATGTGGGGAGGGGTAGGCATTGATTGTACAGGACATGTGGGGAGGGTAGGCATTGATTGTACTGGACATCTGGGGAGGGGTAGGCATTGACTGAACAGGACATGTGGGAGGGGTAGGCATTGACTGCACAGGACATGTGGGGAGGGGTAGGCATTGATTCTACAGGACATGTGGGGAGGGGTAGGCATTGACTGAACAATGCATGCAGGAGAGGTAGGCATTGACTGCACAGGACATGTGGTGAGGTAGGCATTGATTGTACAGGACATGTGGGGAGGGTAGGCATTGACTGCACAGGACATGTGGAAGGGGTAGGCATTGACCGCACAGGACATGTGGAAGGGGTAGGCATTGACTGAACAATGCATGCAGGAGAGGTAGGCATTGACTGTACAGGACATGTGGTGAGGTAGGCATTGATTGTACAGGACATGTGGGGAGGGTAGGCATTGACTGCACAGGACATGTGGAAGGGGTAGGCATTGACTGCACAGGACATGTCGGGAGAGGTAGGCATTGACTGCACAGGACATGTGGGGAGGGGTAGGCATTGATTGCACAGGACATGTGGAGAGGGGTAGGCATTGATTGCACAGGACATGTGGGAGGGGTAGGCATTGACTACACAGGACATGTGAGGACGGGTAGGCATTGATTGCACAGGACATGTGGAGAGAAAGGCATTGACTGCACAGGACATGTGGTGAGGTAGGCACTGACTACACAGGACATGTGGGGAGGGGTAGGCATTGACTGCACAGGACATGTGGGAGGGGTAGGCACTGACTACACAGGACATGTGGGGAGAGAAAGGCATTGACTGCACAGGACATGTGGTGAGGGTAGGCACTGACTACACAGGACATGTGGGGAGAGGTAGGCATTGACTGCACAGGACATGTGGGAGGGGTAGGCATTGACTGCAGAGGACATGTGGGGAGAGTAGGCATTGATTGCACTGGACATGTGGGAGGGGTAGGCACTGATTACACAGGACATGTGGGGAGGGGTAGGCATTGACTGCACAGGACATGTGGGGAGGGGTAGGCATTGAATGCACAGGACATGTGGGAGGGGTAGGCATTGATTGCACAGGACATGTGGGAGGGGTAGGCATTGACTGCACAGGACATGTGGGAGGGGTAGGCATTGATTGCACAGGACATGTCGAGAGGTAGGAATTGACTGCAGAGGACATGTGGGGAGAGTAGGCATTGATTGCACTGGACATGTGGGAGGGGTAGGCACTGATTACACAGGACATGTGGGGAGGGGTAGGCATTGACTGCACAGGACATGTGGGGAGGGGTAGGCATTGAATGCACAGGACATGTGGGAGGGGTAGGCATTGACTGCACAGGACATGTGGGAGGGGTAGGCATTGATTGCACAGGACATGTCGAGAGGTAGGAATTGATTGCACAGGACATGTGGGAGGGGTAGGCACTGACTACACAGGACATGTGGGAGGGGTAGGCATTGACTGCACAGGACATGTGGAGAGGGGTGGGCATTGACTGCACAGGACATGTCGAGAGGTAGGAATTGATTGCACAGGACATGTGGGAGGGGTAGGCAATGACGACACAGGACATGTGGGAGGGGTAGGCATTGACTGCACAGGACATGTGGGGAGGGGTAGGCATTGAATGCACAGGACATGTGGGAGGGGTAGGCATTGACTGCACAGGACATGTGGGAGGGGTAGGCATTGATTGCACAGGACATGTCGAGAGGTAGGAATTGATTGCACAGGACATGTGGGAGGGGTAGGCACTGACTACACAGGACATGTGGGAGGGGTAGGCATTGACTGCACAGGACATGTGGAGAGGGGTGGGCATTGACTGTACAGGACATGTGGAGAGGTAGGCATTGACTGCACAGGACATGTGGAGAGGGGTGGGCATTGACTGCACAGGACATGTGGAGAGGGGTGGGCATTGACTGCACAGGACATGTGGGAGGGGTAGGCATTGATTGCACAGGACATGTCGAGAGGTAGGAATTGATTGCACAGGACATGTGGGAGGGGTAGGCACTGACTACACAGGACATGTGGGAGGGGTAGGCATTGACTGCACAGGACATGTGGAGAGGGGTGGGCATTGACTGCACAGGACATGTGGGAGGGGTAGGCATTGACTGCAGAGGACATGTGGGGAGGGGTAGGCATTGACTGAACAGGACATGTGGGAGGGGTAGGCATTGACTGAACAGGACATGTGAGGAGGGGTAGGCATTGACTGCACAGGACATCTGGGGAGGGGTAGGCATTGACTGCACAGGACATGTGGGTAGGGGTAGGCATTGACTGCACAGGACATGTGGGAGGGGTAGGGATTGACTGCACAGGACATGTGGGGAGGGTAGGCATTGAATGCACAGGACATGTGAGGAGGGGTAGGCATTGACTGCACAGGACATGTGGGAGGGGTAGGCATTGACTGCACGGGACATGTGGGAGGGGTAGGCATTGGCTGAACAATGCATGCAGGAGAGGTAGACATTGACTGCACAGGACATGTGGTGAGGTAGGCATTGGCTGAACAATGCATGCAGGAGAGGTAGACATTGATTGTACAGGACATGTGGGGAGGGGTAGGCATTGACTGCACAGGACATGTGGGGAGAGGTAGACATTGACTGCACAGGACATGTGGTGAGGTAGGCATTGACTGCACAGGACATGTGGGGAGGGGTAGGCATTGACTGCACAGGACATGTGAGGAGAGGAAGGCATTGACTACACAGAACATGTGGGAGGAGTAGGCATTGACTGAACAGGACATGTGGGAGGGGTAGGCATTGACAGAACAGGACATGTGGGGAGGGGTAGGCATTGACTACACAGGACATGTGGGAGGGGTAGGCATTGACTGAACAGGACATGTGGGAGGGGTAGGCATTGACAGAACAGGACATGTGGGGAGGGGTAGGCATTGACTACACAGGACATGTGGGAGGGGTAGGCATTGACTGCAGAGGACATGTGGGAGGGGTAGGCATTGACAGAACAGGACATGTGGGGAGGGTGGGCATTGACTGCACAGGACATGTGGGGAGGGGTAGGCATTGACAGAACAGGACATGTGGGGAGGGGTAGGCATTGACAGAACAGGACATGTGGGGAGGGGTAGGCATTGACTACACAGGACATGTGGGAGGGGTAGGCATTGACTGCAGAGGACATGTGGGAGGGGTAGGCATTGACAGAACAGGACATGTGGGGAGGGTGGGCATTGACTGCACAGGACATGTGGGAGGGGTAGGCATTGACTGCAGAGGAAATGTGGGGAGAGGTAGGCATTGATTGCACAGGACATGTGAGGAGGGGTAGGCATTGACTACACAGGACATGTGGGAGGGGTAGGCATTGATTGCACAGGACATGTGGGAGGGGTAGGCACTGACTACACAGGACATGTGGGGAGGTGTAGGCAATGACTATACAGGACATGTGGGGAGGGGTAGGCATTGACTGAACAGGACATGTGGGAGGGTAGGCATTGACTGAACAGGACATGTGGGGAGGAGTAGGCATTGACTAAACAGGACATGTGGGAGGGTAGGCATTGTCTGAACAGGACATGTGAGGAGGGGTAGGCATTGACTTAAAAGGACATGTGGGAGGGTAGGCATTGACTGAACAGGACATGTGGGGAGGAGTAGGCATTGACTGAACAGGACATGTGGGAGGGTAGGCATTGTCTGAACAGGACATGTGAGGAGGGGTAGGCATTGAAGCACAGGACATGTGGGAGGGTAGGCATTGTCTGAACAGGACATGTGAGGAGGGGTAGGCATTGAAGCACAGGACATGTGGGAGGGTAGGCATTGACTGAACAGGACATGTGGGGAGGGGTAGGCATTGACGGAACAGGACAGGTGGGGAGGGGCAGGCATTGACTGAACAGGACATGTGGGAGGGGTAGGCATTGACTGAACAGGACATGTGGGAGGGGTAGGCATTGACTGCACAGGACACGTGGGAGGGGTAGGCATTGACTGCACAGGACATGTGGGGAGGGGTAGGCATTGACTGCACAGGACATGTGGGAGGGGTAGGCATTGACTGCACAGGACATGTGGAAGGGGTAGGCATTGACAGCACAGGACATGTGGGGAGGGGTAGGAATTGACTGCATAGGACATGTGTGGAGGGGTAGGCATTGACTGAACAGGACATGTGGGAGGGTAGGCATTGATTGCACAGGACATGTGAGGAAGGGTAGGCATTGACTGCACAGGACATGTGGGAGGGGTAGGCATTGACTGAACAGGACATGTGGGAGGGGTAGGCATTGATTGCACAGGACATGTGAGGAGGGGTAGGCATTGACTGAACAGGACATGTGGGAGGGGTAGGCATTGACTGCACAGGACATGTGGGGAGGGGTAGGCATTGACTGCACAGGACATGTGGGGAGGGGTAGGCATTGATTGCACAGGACATGTGGGGAGGGGTAGGCATTGACTGCACAGGACATGTGGGGAGGGGTAGGCATTGACTGCACAGGACATGTGGGAAGGGTAGGCATTGACTGCACAGGACATGTGGGAGGGGTAGGCATTGACTGCACAGGACATGTGGGGAGGGGTAGGCATTGATTGCACAGGACATGTGGGGAGAGGTAGGCATTGACTGCACAGGACATGTGGGGAGGGGTAGGCATTGACTGCACAGGACATGTGAGGAGAGGAAGGCATTGACTGCACAGGACATGTGAGGAGAGGAAGGCATTGACTGCACAGGACATGTGGGGTGGGGTAGGCATTGACTACACAGGACATGTGGGAGGAGTAGGCATTGACTGAACACGACATGTGGGATGGGTAGGCATTGACTGCACAGGACATGTGGGGAGGGGTAGGCATTGACTACACAGGACATGTGGGATGGGTAGGCATAGACTGCACAGGACATGTGGGGAGGGGTAGGCATTGACTGAACAGGACATGTGGGGAGGGGTAGGAATTGATTGAACAGGACATGTGGGGAGGTGTAGGCATTGACTGAACAGGACATGTAGGGAGGGGTAGGCATTGACTACACAGGACATGTGGGGAGGTGTAGGCATTGACTGAACAGGACATGTGGGAGGGGTAGTCATTGACTGCAGAGGACATGTGGGGAGGGGTAGGCATTGACTGAACAGGACATGTGGGGAGGGGTAGGCATTGACGGAACAGGACATGTGGGAGGGTAGGCATTGACTGAACAGGACATGTGGGAGGGGTAGGCATTGACTGAACAGGACATGTGGGGAGGGGTAGGCATTGACTGAACAGGACATGTGGGAGGGGTAGGCATTGACTGAACAGGACATGTGGGGAGGGGTAGGCATTGACTGAACAGGACATGTGGGAGGGGTAGGCATTGACTGAACAGGACATGTGGGAGGGGTAGGCATTGACTGAACAGGACATGTGGGGAGGGGTAGGCATTGACTGCACAGGACATGTGGGAGGGGTAGTCATTGACTGCAGAGGACATGTGGGGAGGGGTAGGCATTGACTGAACAGGACATGTGGGGAGGGGTAGGCATTGACGGAACAGGACATGTGGGAGGGTAGGCATTGACTGAACAGGACATGTGGGAGGGGTAGGCATTGACTGAACAGGACATGTGGGAGGGGTAGTCATTGACTGCAGAGGACATGTGGGGAGGGGTAGGCATTGACTGAACAGGACATGTGGGGAGGGGTAGGCATTGACGGAACAGGACATGTGGGAGGGTAGGCATTGACTGAACAGGACATGTGGGAGGGGTAGGCATTGACTGAACAGGACATGTGGGGAGGGGTAGGCATTGACTGAACAGGACATGTGGGAGGGGTAGGCATTGACTGAACAGGACATGTGGGGAGGGGTAGGCATTGACTGAACAGGACATGTGAGGAGGGGTAGGCATTGACTGAACAGGACATGCGGGAGGGGTAGGCATTGACTGAACAGGACATGTGGGGAGGGGTAGGCATTGACTGCACAGGACATGTGGAAGGGGTAGGCATTGACTGAACACGACATGTGGGGAGAGGTAGGCATTGACTGCACAGGATATGTGAGGAGGGGTAGGCATTGACTAACCAGGACATGTGGGGAGGGGTAGGCATTGACTGCACAGGACATGTGGGAGGGGTAGGCATTGACTGAACAGGACATGTGGGAGGGGTAGGCATTGACTGCACAGGACATGTGAGGAGGGGTAGGCATTGATTGCACAGGACATGTGGGAGGGGTAGGCACTGACTGCACGGGACATGTGGGGAGGGGTAGGCATTGACTGCACAGGACATGTGAGGAGGGGTAGGCATTGATTCCACAGGACATGTGGGACGGGTAGGCATTGATTGCACAGGACATGTGGGAGGGGTAGGCATTGGCTGTACAGGACATGTGGGAGGGGTAGGCATTGATTTCACAGGACATGTGGGAGGGGTAGGCATTGGCTGCACAGGACATGTGGAAGGGGTAGGCATTGGCTGCACAGGACATGTGGGAGGGGTAGGCATTGACTGCACAGGACATGTGGGGAGGGGTAGGCATTGACTGCACAGGACATGTGAGGACGGGTAGGCATTGATTGCACAGGACATGTGGGAGGGGTAGCACTGACTGCACGGGACATGTGGGGAGGGGTAGGCATTGATTGTACAGGACATGTGAGGAGGGGTCGCATTGACTGCACAGGACATGTGGGAGGGTTAGGCATTGACTGCACAGGACATGTGAGGAGGGGTAGGCATTGATTGCACAGGACATGTGGGAGGGGTAGGCACTGACTGCACGGGACATGTGGGGAGGAGTAGGCATTGACTGCACAGGACATGTGAGGAGGGGTAGGCATTGATTCCACAGGACATGTGGGAGGGGTAGGCATTGATTGCACAGGACATGTGGGAGGGGTAGGCATTGATTTCACAGGACATGTGGGAGGGGTAGGCACTGACTGCACGGGACATCTGGGGAGGGGTAGGCATTGACTGCACAGGACATGTGAGGACGGGTAGGCATTGATTGCACAGGACATGTGGGAGGGGTAGGCATTCGCTGCACAGGACATGTGGAAGGGGTAGGCATTGAATGCACGGGACATCTGGGGAGGGGTAGGCATTGACTGCACAGGACATGTGAGGACGGGTAGGCATTGATTGCACAGGACATGTGGGAGAGGTAGGCATTGATTGCACAGGACATGTGGGAGGGGTAGGCATTGACTACACAGGACATGTGGGGAGGGGTAGGCATTGACTGCACAGGACATGTGGGAGGGGTAGGCATTGACTGCACAGGACATGTGGGGACAGGTAGGCATTGACTGAACAGGACATGTGGGAGGGGAAGGCATTGATTGCACAGGATATGTGGGAGGGGTAGGCAATGACTACACAGGACATGTGGGAGGGGTAGGCATTGACTGAACAGGACATGTGGGAGGGGAAGGCATTGATTGCACAGGATATGTGGGAGGGGTAGGCAATGACTACACAGGACATGTGGGGAGGGGTAGGCATTGACAGCACAGGACATGTGGGAGGGGTAGGCATTGACTACACAGGACATGTGGGGAGAGGTAGGCATTGACAGCACAGGAGATGTGGGGAAGGGTAGGCATTGACTGCACAGGACATGTGGGAGGGGTAGGCAATGACTGTACAGGACATGTGGGGAGGGTAGGCATTGACTGCACAGGACATGTGGGAAGGGTAGGTATTGACTGCAGAGGACATGTGGGGAGGGGTAGGCATTGACTGAACAGGACATGTGGGGAGGCGTAGGCATTGACTGAACAGGACATGTGGGGAGGCGTAGGCATTGATTGCACAGGACATGTGGGAGGGGTAGGCATTGGCTGTACAGGACATGTGGGAGGGGTAGGCATTGATTTCACAGGACATGTGGGAGGGGTAGGCATTGGCTGCACAGGACATGTGGAAGGGGTAGGCACTGACTGCACAGGACATGTGAGGACGGGTAGGCATTGACTGCACAGGACATGAGGGGAGGGGTAGGCATTGACTACACAGGACATGTGGGAGGGGTAGGCATTGACTACACAGGACATGTGGAGAGGGGTAGGCATTCACTGCACAGGACATGTGGGGAGGGGTAGGCATTGACTGCACAGGATATGTGAGGAGGGGTAGGCATTGACTAACCAGGACATGTGGGGAGGGGTAGGCATTGACTGCACAGGACATGTGGGAGGGGTAGGCATTGACTGAACAGGACATGTGGGAGGGGTAGGCATTGACTGAACAGGACATGTGAGGAGGGGTAGGCATTGACTAACCAGGACATGTGTGGAGGGGTAGGCATTGACTGCACAGGACATGTGAGGAGGGGTAGGCATTGACTAACCAGGACATGTGGGGAGGGGTAGGCATTGACTACACAGGACATGTGAGGAGGGGTAGGCATTGACTGCACAGGACATGTGAGGAGGGGTAGGCATTGACTAACCAGGACATGTGGGGAGGGGTAGGCATTGACTGCACAGGACATGTGAGAGGGGTAGGCACTGACTGCACGGGACATGTGGGGAGGGGTAGGCATTGAATGAACACGACATGTGGGAGGGGTAGGCATTGACTGCACAGGACATGTGGGAGGGTTAGGCATTGACTGCACAGGACATGTGAGGAGGGGTAGGCATTGATTGCACAGGACATGTGGGAGGGGTAGGCACTGACTGCACGGGACATGTGGGGAGGGGTAGGCATTGACTGCACAGGACATGTGAGGAGGGGTAGGCATTGATTCCACAGGACATGTGGGACGGGTAGGCATTGATTGCACAGGACATGTGGGAGGGGTAGGCATTGGCTGTACAGGACATGTGGGAGGGGTAGGCATTGATTTCACAGGACATGTGGGAGGGGTAGGCATTGGCTGCACAGGACATGTGGAAGGGGTAGGCATTGGCTGCACAGGACATGTGGGAGGGGTAGGCATTGACTGCACAGGACATGTGGGGAGGGGTAGGCATTGACTGCACAGGACATGTGAGGACGGGTAGGCATTGATTGCACAGGACATATGGGAGGGGTAGCACTGACTGCACGGGACATGTGGGGAGGGGTAGGCATTGATTGTACAGGACATGTGAGGAGGGGTCGCATTGACTGCACAGGACATGTGGGAGGGTTAGGCATTGACTGCACAGGACATGTGAGGAGGGGTAGGCATTGATTGCACAGGACATGTGGGAGGGGTAGGCACTGACTGCACGGGAGATGTGGGGAGGGGTAGGCATTGACTGCACAGGACATGTGAGGAGGGGTAGGCATTGATTCCACAGGACATGTGGGAGGGGTAGGCATTGATTGCACAGGACATGTGGGAGGGGTAGGCATTGATTTCACAGGACATGTGGGAGGGGTAGGCACTGACTGCACGGGACATCTGGGGAGGGGTAGGCATTGACTGCACAGGACATGTGAGGACGGGTAGGCATTGATTGCACAGGACATGTGGGAGGGGTAGGCATTCGCTGCACAGGACATGTGGAAGGGGTAGGCATTGAATGCACGGGACATCTGGGGAGGGGTAGGCATTGACTGCACAGGACATGTGAGGACGGGTAGGCATTGATTGCACAGGACATGTGGGAGAGGTAGGCATTGATTGCACAGGACATGTGGGAGGAGTAGGCATTGACTGCACAGGACATGTGGGAGGGGTAGGCATTGACTGCACAGGACATGTGGGGACAGGTAGGCATTGACTGAACAGGACATGTGGGAGGGGAAGGCATTGATTGCACAGGATATGTGGGAGGGGTAGGCAATGACTACACAGGACATGTGGGAGGGGTAGGCATTGACAGCACAGGACATGTGGGAGGGGTAGGCATTGACAGCACAGGAGATGTGGGGAAGGGTAGGCATTGACTGCACAGGACATGTGGGAGGGGTAGGCAATGACTGTACAGGACATGTGGGGAGGGTAGGCATTGACTGCACAGGACATGTGGGAAGGGAAGGCATTGACTGCAGAGGACATGTGGGGAGGGGTAGGCACTGACTGCACAGGACAAGTGGGGAGGGGTAGGCATTGACTGAACAGGACATGTGGGGAGGCGTAGGCATTGATTGCACAGGACATGTGGGAGGGGTAGGCATTGGCTGTACAGGACATGTGGGAGGGTAGGCATTGACTGAACAGGACATGTGGGGAGGCGTAGGCATTGACTGAACAGGACATGTGGGGAGGCGTAGGCATTGATTGCACAGGACATGTGGGAGGGGTAGGCATTGGCTGTACAGGACATGTGGGAGGGGTAGGCATTGATTTCACAGGACATGTGGGAGGGGTAGGCATTGGCTGCACAGGACATGTGGAAGGGGTAGGCACTGACTGCACAGGACATGTGAGGACGGGTAGGCATTGACTGCACAGTACATGAGGGGAGGGGTAGGCATTGGCTGCACAGGACATGTGAGGACGGGTAGGCATTGACTGCACAGGACATGAGGGGAGGGGTAGGCATTGGCTGCACAGGACATGTGGAAGGGGTAGGCATTGACTGCACGGGACATGTGGGGAGGGGTAGGCATTGGCTGCACAGTACATGTGGGGAGGGGTAGGCATTGATTGCACAGGACATGTGGGAGGGGTAGGCATTGGCTGCACAGGACATGTGGGGAGGGGTAGGCATTGATTGTACAGGACATGTGGGGAGGGGTAGGCATTGACTACACAGGACATGTGGGGAGGGGAAGGCATTCATTGCACAGGACATGTGGAGAAGTAGGCATTGATTGCACAGGACATGTGGGGAGGGGTAGGCATTGATTGCACAGGACATGTGGGAGGAGTAGGCACTGACTACACAGGACATGTGGGAGGGGTAGGCAATGACTGCACAGGACATGTGGGGAGGGGTAGGCACTGACTACACAGGACATGTGAGGAGGGGTAGGCATTGACTGCACAGGACATGTGGGAGGGGTAAGCATTGACTACACAGGACATGTGGGAGAGGTAGGCATTGACTACACAGGACATGTGGGGAGGGGTAGGCATTGACTGCACAGGACATGTGGGATGGGGTAGGCATTGACAGCACAGGACATGTGGGAGGAGTAGGCATTGACTGCACAGGACATGTGGGAGGAGTAGGCATTGACTGCACAGGACATGTGGGAGGGGTAGGCATTGACAGCACAGGACATGTGGGAGGAGTAGGCATTGACAGCACAGGACATGTGGGAGGAGTAGGCATTGACTGCACAGGACATGTGGGAGGGGTAGGCATTGACAGCACAGGACATGTGGGAGGAGTAGGCATTGACAGCACAGGACATGTGGGAGGAGTAGGCATTGACAGCACAGGACATGTGGGAGGAGTAGGCATTGACAGCACAGGACATGTGGGAGGAGTAGGCATTGACTGCACAGGACATGTGGCGAGTGGTAGGCATTGACAGCACAGGACATGTGGGGAGGGGTAGGCATTGACTGAACAGGACATGTGGGGAGGGGTAGGCATTGACTGCACAGGACATGTGGGGAGGGGTAGGCACTGACTACACAGGACATGTGGGGAGGGGTAGGCAATGACTGAACAGGACATGTGGGGAGGGGTAGGCACTGACTACACAGGACATGTGGGGAGGAGTAGGCATTGACTGCACAGGACATGTGGGGAGGAGTAGGCATTGATTTCACAGGACATGTGGGAGGGGTAGGCATTGACTGCACAGGACATGTGGCGAGTGGTAGGCATTGACAGCACAGGACATGTGGGGAGGGGTAGGCATTGACTGAACAGGACATGTGGGGAGGGGTAGGCATTGACTGCACAGGACATGTGGGGAGGGGTAGGCACTGACTACACAGGACATGTGGGGAGGGGTAGGCAATGACTGAACAGGACATGTGGGGAGGGGTAGGCACTGACTACACAGGACATGTGGGGAGGAGTAGGCACTGACTGCACAGGACATGTGGGGAGGGGTAGGCATTGACTGAACAGGACATGTGGGGAGGGGTAGGCATTGACTGCACAGGACATGTGGGGAGCGGTAGGCAATGACTACACAGGACATGTGGGGAGGGGTAGGCATTGACTGCACAGGACATGTGGGGAGGGGTAGGCATTGACTACACAGGACATGTGGGAGGGGTAGGCATTGACTGCACAGGACATGTGGGAGGGGTAGGCATTGACTACACAGGACATGTGGGAGGGGTAGGCATTGACTGCACAGGACATGTGGGAGGGGTAGGCAATGACTGCAGAGGACATGTGGGGAGAGGTAAGCATTGACTGCACAGGACATGTGGGGAGGGGTAGGCATTCACTGCACAGGACATGTGGGGAGAGGTAGGCATTGACTGCACAGGACATGTGGGAGGGGTAGGCATTGACTGCACAGGACATGTGGGGAGGGGTAGGCATTCACTGCACAGGACATGTGGGAGGGGTAGGCATTGATTGCACAGGACATGTGAGGAGGGGTAGGCACTGACTACACAGGACATGTGGGGAGGGGTAGGCATTCACTGCACAGGACATGTGGGGAGGGGTAGGCATTGACTGCACAGGACATGTGGGAGGGGTAGGCATTGACTGCACAGGACATGTGGGGAGGGGTAGGCATTGACTGCACAGGACATGTGGGAGGGGTAGGCATTGACTGCACAGGACATGTGGGGAGGGGTAGGCATTGACTGCACAGGACATGTGGGAGGGGTAGGCATTGACTGCACAGGACATGTGGGGAGGGGTAGGCATTGACTGCACAGGACATGTGAGGAGGGGTAGGCATTCACTGCACAGGACATGTGGGGAGGGATAGGCATTGACTGCACAGGACATGTGGGGAGGGGTTGGCATTGACTGAACAGGACAAGTGGGGAGGGGTAGGCATTGACTGCACAGGACATGTGGGGAGGGGTAGGCATTGACTGCACAGGACATGTGGGGAGGGGTAGGCATTGACTGAACAGGACAAGTGGGGAGGGGTAGGCATTGACTGCACAGGACATGTGGGGAGGGGTAGGCATTGACTGAACAGGACATGTGGGAGGGGTAGGCATTGACTGCACAGGACATGTGAGGAGGGGTAGGCATTCACTGCACAGGACATGTGGGGAGAGGTAGGCATTGACTGAACAGGACAAGTGGGGAGGGGTAGGCATTGACTGAACAGGACATGTGGAGAGGGGTAGGCATTGACTGAACAGGACATGTGGAGAGGGGTAGGCATTCACTGCACAGGACATGTGGGGAGGGGTAGGCATTGACTGAACAGGACATGTGGGGAGGGGTAGGCATTGACTGAACAGGACAAGTGGGGAGGGGTAGGCATTGACTGAACAGGACAAGTGGGGAGGGGTAGGCATTGACTGAACAGGACAAGTGGAGAGGGGTAGGCATTCACTGCACAGGACATGTGGGGAGGGGTAGGCATTGACTGAACAGGACATGTGGGGAGGGGTAGGCATTGACTGCACAGGACATGTGGGGAGGGGTAGGCATTGACTGAACAGGACATGTGGGGAGGGATAGGCATTGACTGAACAGGACAAGTGGGGAGGGGTAGGTACTGACTACACAGGACATGTGAGGAGGGGTAGGCATTGACTGCACAGGACATGTGGGATGGGTAGGCATTGACTGCACCGGACATGTGGAAAGGGGTAGGCATTGATTGCACAGTAGATGTGGGAGGGGTAAGCATTGACTGCACAGGACATGTGGGGAGGGGTAGGCATTGACTGAACAGGACAAGTGGGGAGGGGTAGGCATTGACTGCACAGGACATGTGGGGAGGGGTAGGCATTGACTGAACAGGACATGTGGGAGGGGTAGGCATTGACTGCACAGGACAAGTGGGGAGGGGTAGGCATTGACTGCACAGGACATGTGGGGAGGGGTAGGCATTGACTGAACAGGACATGTGGGAGGGGTAGGCATTGACTGCACAGGACATGTGGGATGGGTAGGCATTGACTGCACAGGACATGTGAGGAGGTGTAGGCATTCACTGCACAGGACATGTGGGGAGAGGTAGGCATTGACTGAACAGGACAAGTGGGGAGGGGTAGGCATTGACTGTACAGGACATGTGGGGAGGGGTAGGCATTGACTGAACAGGACATGTGGGAGGGGTAGGCATTGACTGCACAGGACATGTGAGGAGGGGTAGGCATTGACTGCACAGGACATGTGGGGAGGGGTAGGCATTGACTGAACAGGACATGTGGGGAGGGGTAGGCATTGACTGAACAGGACATGTGGGAGGGGTAGGCATTGACTGCACAGGACATGTGGGGAGGGGTAGGCATTGACTGTACAGGACATGTGGGGAGGGGTAGGCATTGACTGTACAGGACATGTGGGGAGGGGTAGGCATTGACTGAACAGGACATGTGGGAGGGGTAGGCATTGACTGCACAGGACATGTGAGGAGGGGTAGGCATTGACTGAACAGGACATGTGGGGAGGGGTAGGCATTGACTGTACAGGACATGTGGGGAGGGGTAGGCATTGACTGAACAGGACATGTGGGAGGGGTAGGCATTGACTGCACAGGACATGTGAGGAGGGGTAGGCATTGACTGCACAGGACATGTGGGGAGGGGTAGGCATTCACTGCACAGGACATGTGGGGAGAGGTAGGCATTGACTGAACAGGACAAGGGGGGAGGGGTAGGCATTGACTGCACAGGACATGTGGGGAGGGGTAGGCATTGACTGAACAGGACATGTGGGGAGGGGAAGGCATTGACTGCACCGGACATGTGGAAAGGGGTAGGCATTGATTGCACAGTAGATGTGGGAGGGGTAAGCATCGACTGCACAGGACATGTGGGGAGGGGTAGGCATTGACTGAACAGGACAAGTGGGGAGGGGTAGGCATTGACTGCACAGGACATGTGGGGAGGGGTAGGCATTGACTGAACAGGACAAGTGGGGAGGGGTAGGCATTGACTGCACAGGACATGTGGGGAGGGGTAGGCATTGACTGAACAGGACATGTGGAGAGGGGTAGGCATTGACTGAACAGGACATGTGGAGAGGGGTAGGCATTGACTGCACCGGACATGTGGAAAGGGGTAGGCATTGACTGCACAGGACATGTGGGATGGGTAGGCATTGACTGCACAGGACATGTGGAGAGGGGAAGGCATTGACTGCACCGGACATGTGGAAAGGGGTAGGCATTGATTGCACTGTAGATGTGGGAGGGGTAAGCATTGACTGCACAGGACATGTGGGGAGGGGTAGGCATTGACTGAACAGGACATGTGGGGAGGGGTAGGCTTTGATTGCACAGGACATGTGAGGAGGGGTAGGCATTGACTACACAGGACATGTGGGGAGGGGTAGGCATTGACTGCACAGGACATGTGGGAGGGGTAAGCATTGACTACACAGGACATGTGGGAGGGGTAGGCATTGACTGAACAGGACATGTGGGAGGGGTAGACATTGATTGCACAGGATATGTGGGAGGGGTAGGCATTGACTGCACAGGACATGTGGGAGGGGTAGGCATTGACTGAACAGGACATGTGGGGAGGGGTAGGCATTGACTACACAGGACATGTGGGGAGGGGTAAGCATTGACTGCACAGGACATGTGGGAGGGGTAGGCAATGACTACACAGGACATGTGGGATGGGGTAAGCATTGACTGAACAGGACATGTGGGAGGGGTAGGCATTGATTGCACAGGATATGTGGGAGGGGTAGGCATTGACTGCACAGGACATGTGGGAGGGGTAGGCATTGACTGAACAGGACATGTGGGGAGGGGTAGGCATTGACTACACAGGACATGTGGGGAGGGGTAAGCATTGACTGCACAGGACATGTGGGAGGGGTAGGCAATGACTACACAGGACATGTGGGAGGGGTAGGCATTGACTGAACAGGACATGTGGGGAGGGGTAGGCATTGACTGAACAGGACATGTGGGGAGGGGTAGGCATTGACTGAACAGGACATGTGGGAGGGGTAGGCATTGACGGCACAGGACATGTGGGGAGGGGTAGGCATTGACTGCACAGGACATGTGAGGAGGTGTAGGCATTGACTGCACAGGACATGTGGGAGGGGTAGGCATCGACTACACAGGACATGTGGGAGGGGTAGGCATTGACAGCACAGGAGATGTGGGGAAGGGTAGTCATTGACTGAACAGGACATGTGGGGAGGGGTAGGCATTGACTGAACAGGACATGTGGGGAGGGGTAGGCATTGACGGAACAGGACATGTGGGAGGGTAGGCATTGACTGCAGAGGACATGTGGGGAGGGGTAGGAATTGATTGAACAGGACATGTGGGGATGTGTAGGCATTGACTGAACAGGACATGTGGGGAGGGGTAGGCATTGACTGCACAGGACATGTGGGGAGGGGTAGGCATTGACTGAACAGGACATGTGAGGAGGGGTAGGCATTGACTGCACAGGACATGTGAGGAGGGGTAGGCATTGACTGCACAGGACATGTGGGTGGGGTAGGCATTGACTGCACAGGACATGTGGGGAGGGGTAGGCGTTGACTGCACAGGATATGTGAGGAGGGGTAGGCATTGACTAACCAGGACATGTGGGGAGGGGTAGGCATTGACTGCACAGGACATGTGGGAGGGGTAGGCATTGACTTAACAGGACATGTGGGAGAGGTAGGCATTGACTGCACAGGACATGTGAGGAGGGGTAGGCATTGACTACACAGGACATGTGGGAGGGGTAGGCATTGACTGCACAGGATATGTGAGGAGGGGTAGGCATTGACTAACCAGGACATGTGGGGAGGGGTAGGCATTGACTGCACAGGACATGTGGGAGGGGTAGGCATTGACTGAACAGGACATGTGAGGAGGGGTAGGCATTGACTGAACAGGACATGTGCGGAGGTGTAGGCATTGACTGCACAGGACATGTGAGGAGGGGTAGGCATTGACTGCACAGGACATGTGGGAGGGGTAGGCATTGACTAACCAGGACATGTGGGGAGGGGTAGGCATTGACTGCACAGGACATGTGGGAGGGGTAGGCATTGACTGAACAGGACATGTGAGGAGGGGTAGGCATTGACTGAACAGGACATGTGCGGAGGTGTAGGCATTGACTGCACAGGACATGTGAGGAGGGGTAGGCATTGACTGCACAGGACATGTGGGAGGGGTAGGCATTGACTGCACAGGACATGTGGGGAGGGGTAGGCACTGACTACACAGGACATGTGGGATGGGTAGGCATTGACTGCACAGGACATGTGGGAGGGGTAGGCATTGACTACACAGGACATGTGGGATGGGTAGGCATTGACTGCACAGGACATGTGGGAGGGGTAGGCATTGACTAACCAGGACATGTGGGGAGGGGTAGGCATTGGCTGCACAGGACATGTGGGGAAGGGTAGGCATTGACTACACAGGACATGTGGGATGGGTAGGCATTGACTGCACAGGACATGTGGGAGGGGTAGGCATTGACTAACCAGGACATGTGGGGAGGGGTAGGCATTGACTGCACAGGACATGTGAGGAGGGGTAGGCATTGACTACACAGGACATGTGGGAGGGGTAGGCATTGACTGCACAGGACATGTGGGAGGGTTAGGCATTGATTGTACAGGACATGTGAGGAGGGGTAGGCATTGTCTGCACAGGACATGTGGGAGGGTTAGGCATTGACTGCACAGGACTTGTGAGGAGGGGTAGGCATTGATTGCACAGGACATGTGGGAGGGGCAGGCACTGACTGCACGGGACATGTGGGAGGGGTAGGCATTGACGGAACAGGACATGTGGGAGGGGTAGGCATTGGCTGTACAGGACATGTGGGAGGGGTAGGCATTGATTTCACAGGACATGTGGGAGGGGTAGGCATTGGCTGCACAGGACATGTGGAAGGGGTAGGCATTGGCTGCACAGGACATGTGGGAGGGGTAGGCATTCACTGCACAGAACATGTGGGGAGGGGTAGGCATTGATTGTACAGGACATGTGAGGAGGGGTAGGCATTGACTGCACAGGACATGTGAGGACGGGTAGGCATTGATTGCACAGGACATGTGGGAGGGGTAGGCATTGACTGCACAGGACATGTGAGGACGGGTAGGCATTGATTGCACAGGACATGTGGGAGGGGTAGGCATTGGCTGCACAGGACATCTGGCGAGGGGTAGGCATTGATTGTACAGGACATGTGGGAGTGGTAGGCATTGACTGCACAGGACATGTGAGGACGGGTAGGCATTGATTGCACAGGACATGTGGGAGGGTAGGCATTGGCTGCACAGGACATCTGGCGAGGGGTAGGCATTGATTGTACAGGACATGTGAGGAGGGGTCGCATTGACTGCACAGGACATGTGGGAGGGTTAGGCATTGACTGCACAGGACATGTGAGGAGGGGTAGGCATTGATTGCACAGGACATGTGGGAGGGGTAGGCACTGACTGCACGGGACATGTGGGGAGGGGTAGGCATTGACTGCACAGGACATGTGGGAGGGGTAGGCATTGATTGCACAGGACATGTGGGAGGGGTAGGCATTGATTTCACAGGACATGTGGGAGGGGTAGGCACTGACTGCACGGGACATCTGGGAAGGGGTAGGCATTGACTGCACAGGACATGTGAGGACGGGTAGGCATTGATTGCACAGGACATGTGGGAGGGGTAGGCATTGACTACACAGGACATGTGGGAGGGGTAGGCATTGACTGCACAGGACAAGTGGGGAGGGGTAGGCATTGACTGAACAGGACATGTGGAGAGGGGTAGGCATTCACTGCACAGGACATGTGGGGAGGGGTAGGCATTGACTGAACAGGACAAGTGGGGAGGGGTAGGCATTGACTGCACAGGACATGTGGGGAATGGTAGGCATTGACTGAACAGGACATGCGGAGAGGGGTAGGCATTCACTGCACAGGACATGTGGGGAGGGGTAGGCATTGACTGCACAGGACATGTGGAGAGGGGAAGGCATTGACTGCACCGGACATGTGGAAAGGGGTAGGCATTGATTGCACAGTAGATGGGGGAGGGGTAAGCATTGACTGCACAGGACATGTGGGGAGGGGTAGGCATTGACTGAACAGGACATGTGGGGAGGGGTAGGCATTGACTGCACAGGACATGTGGGAGGGGTAAGCATTGACTACACAGGACATGTGGGAGGGGTAGGCATTGACTGAACAGGACATGTGGGAGGGGTAGGCATTGATTGCACAGGATATGTGGGGAGAGGAAGGCATTGACTGAACAGGACATGTGGGGAGGAGTAGGCATTGACTGAACAGGATATGTGAGGAGGGGTAGGCATTGACTGCACAGGATATGTGAGGAGGGGTAGGCATTGACTGCACAGGATATGTGGGGAGGGGTAGGCATTGACTGCACAGGATATGTGAGGAGGGGTAGGCATTGACTGAACAGGACATGTGGGGAGGGGTAGGCATTGACTGAACAGGACATGTGGGGAGGGGTAGGCATTGACTAACCAGGACATGTGGGAGGGGTAGGCATTGACTGCACAGGACATGTGGGGAGGGGTAGGCATTGACTGAACAGGACATGTGGGGAGGGGTAGGCATTGACTGAACAGGACATGTGCGGAGGTGTAGGCATTGACTGAACAGGACATGTGGGAGGGGTAGGCATTGACTGCACAGGACATGTGGGAGGGGTAGGCATTGACTGCACAGGACATGTGGGGAGGGGTAGGCATTGATTGCACAGGACATGTGGGAGAGGTAGGCATTGACTGCACAGGACATGTGGGGAGAGGGAGGCATTGATTGCACAGGACATGTGGGAGGGGTAGGCACTGACTACACAGGACATGTGCGGAGGGGTAGGCAATGACTACACAGGACATGTGAGGAGGGGTAGGCATTGACTACACAGGACATGTGGGGAGGGGTAGGCATTGACTGCACAGGACATCTGGCGAGGGGTAGGCATTGATTCTACATGACATGTGGGAGGGGTAGGCACTGACTGCACGGGACATGTGGGGAGGGGTAGGCATTGATTGTACAGGACATGTGAGGAGGGGTAGGCATTGACTGCACAGGACATGTGGGAGGGTTAGGCATTGACTGCACAGGACATCTGGCGAGGGGTAGGCATTGATTGTACAGGACATGTGGGAGGGGTAGGCACTGACTGCACGGGACATGTGGGGAGGGTTAGGCATTGATTGTACAGGACATGTGTGGAGGGATAGGCATTGACTGAACACGACATGTGGGAAGGGTAGGCACTGACTGCACGGGACATGTGGGGAGGGGTAGGCATTGATTCCACAGTACATGTGGGAGGGGTAGGCATTGATTGCACAGGACATGTGGGAGGGGTAGGCATTGGCTGTACAGGACATGTGGGAGGGGTAGGCATTGATTTCACAGGACATGTGGGAGGGGTAGGCATTGGCTGCACAGGACATGTGGAAGGTGTAGGCATTGACTGCACAGGACATCTGGGGAGGGGTAGGCATTGATTGTACAGGACATGTGGGAGGGGTAGGCACTGACTGCACGGGACCTGTGGGGAGGGGTAGGCATTGATTCTACAGGACATGTGAGGAGGGGTAGGCATTGACTGCACAGGACATGTGGGAGGGTTAGGCATTGTCTGCACAGGACATGTGGGAGGGGTAGGCACTGACTGCACGGGACATTTGGGGAGGGGTAGGCATTGGCTGCACAGGACATGTGGAAGGGGTAGGCATTGACTGCACGGGACATCTGGGGAGGGGTAGGCATTGATTGCACAGGACATGTGGGAGGGGTAGGCATTGGCTGCACAGGACATGTCGGAGGGGTAGGCATTGGCTGCACAGGACATGTGGGGACGGGTAGGCATTGATTGCACAGGACATGTGGGAGGGGTAGGCATTGGCTGCACAGGACATGTCGGAGGGGTAGGCATTGACTGCACAGGACATGTGAGGACGGGTAGGCATTGATTGCACAGGACATGTGGGAGGGGTAGGCATTGGCTGCACAGGACATGTCGGAGGGGTAGGCATTGGCTGCACAGGACATGTGGGGAGGGGTAGGCATTGATTGCACAGGACATGTGGGAGGGGGAGGCATTGGCTGCACAGGACATGTGGAAGGGGTAGGCATTGACTGTACAGGACATGTGGGGAGGGGTAGGCATTGACTACACAGGACATGTGGGGAGGGGAAGGCATTCATTGCACAGGACATGTGGAGAGGTAGGCATTGATTGCACATGACATGTGGGAGGAGTAGGCACTGACTACACAGGACATGTGGGAGGGGTAGGCAATGACAACACAGGACAGGTGGGGAGGGGTAGGCATTGACTGAACAGGACATGGGGTGAGGGGTAGGCATTGACTGCAGCGGACATGTGGGGAGAGGTAAGCACTGATTGCACAGGACATGTGGGAGGAGTAGGCACTGACTACACAGGACATGTGGGAGGAGTAGGCACTGACTACACAGGACATGTGGGAGGGGTAGGCAGTGACTACACAGGACATGTGGGGAGGGGTAGGCACTGACTACACAGGACATGTGGGAGGAGTAGGCACTGACTACACAGGACATGTGGGAGGGGTAGGCATTGACTGCACAGGACATGTGGGGAGGGGTAGGCATTGACTGCACAGGACATGTGGAGAGGGGTAGTCATTGATTGCACAGGACATGTGGGAGTGGTAGGCACTGACTACACAGGACATGTGCGGAGGGGTAGGCAATAACTACACAGGACATGTGGGGAGGGGTAGGCAATGACTGAACAGGACATGTGGGGAGCGGTAGGCATTGTCTGAACAATCCATGCAGGAGAGGTAGGCATTGACTGCACAGGACATGTGGGAGGAGTAGGCACTGACTACACAGGACATGTGGGGAGGGGTAGGCAATAAATACACAGGACATGTGGGGAGGGGTAGGCATTGATTGCACAGGACATGTGGGGAGGGTAGGCATTGACTGCACAGGACATGTGGGAGGGGTAGGCATTGACTGCACAGGACATGAGAGGAGGGGTAGGCATTGGCTGCACAGGACATGTGGGGAGGGTTAGGCATTGATTGTACAGGACATGTGGGGAGGGAAGGCATTGACTGCACAGGACATGTGGAAGGGGTAGGCATTGACTGCACAGGACATGTGGGGAGGGGTAGGCATTGAATGCACAGCACATGCAGGAGAGGTAGGCATTCACTGCACAGGACAAGTGGGGAGGGGTAGGCATTGATTGCACAGGACATGTGGGAGTGGTAGGCATTGACTACACAGGACATGTGGGGAGGGGTAGGCAATGATTGCACAGGACATGTGGAGAGGTAGGCATTGATTGCACAGGACATGTGGGATGGGTAGGCACTGACTACACAGGACATGTGCGGAGGGGTAGGCAATGACTACACAGGACATGTGGGGAGGGGTAGGTATTGACTGCACAGGACAGGTGGGGAGGGGTAGGCATTGACTGCACAGGACATGTGGGGAGGGGTAGGTATTGACTGCACAGGACAGGTGGGGAGGGGTAGGTATTGACTGCACAGGACAGGTGGGGAGGGGTAGGCATTGACTGCACAGGACATGTGGGGAGGGGTAGGTATTGACTGCACAGGACAGGTGGGGAGGGGTAGGCATTGACTGCACAGGACATGTGGGAGGGGTAGGCATTGACTGCACAGGACATGTGGGGAGGGGTAGGCATTGACTAAACACGACATGTGGGGAGAGGTAGACATTGACTGAACAGGACATGTGAGGAGGGGTAGGCATTGACTGCACAGGACATGTGAGGAGGGGTAGGCTTTGATTGCACAGGACATGTGGGGAGGGGTAAGCATTGATTGCACAGGACATGTGGGGAGGGGTAAGCATTGACTGCACAGGACATGTGAGGAGGGGTAGGCATTGACTGCACAGGACATGTGGGAGGGGTAGGCATTGACTGCACAGGACATGTGAGGAGGGGTAGGCATTGACTGCACAGGACATGTGAGGAGGGGTAGGCATTGACTGCACAGGACATGTGAGGAGGGGTAGGCTTTGATTGCACAGGACATGTGGGGAGGGGTAAGCATTGACTGCACAGGACATGTGGGAGGGGTAGGTATTGACTGCACAGGACATGTGAGGAGGGGTAGGCATTGACTGCACAGGACATGTGAGGAGGGGTAGGCTTTGATTGCACAGGACATGTGGGGAGGGGTAAGCATTGACTGCACAGGACATGTGAGGAGGGGTAGGCATTGACTGCACAGGACATGTGGGAGGTGTAGGCATTGACTGCACAGGACATGTGGGGAGGGGTAGGCTTTGACTGCACAGGACATGTGGGAGGTGTAGGCATTGACTGAACAGGACATGTGGGGAAAGGTAGGCATGGACTTGCACAGGACATGTGGCAGGGGTAGGCATTGACTGCACAGGACATGTAGGAGGGGTAGGCATTAACTGAACACGACATGTGGGGAGAGGTAGACATTGACTGCACAGGACATGTGGGAGGGGTAGGCATTGACTGCACAGGACATGTGGGGAGGGGTAGGCATTGACTAAACACGACATGTGGGGAGAGGTAGACATTGACTGAACAGGACATGTGAGGAGGGGTAGGCATTGACTGCACAGGACATGTGAGGAGGGGTAGGCTTTGATTGCACAGGACATGTGGGGAGGGGTAGGCATTGACTGCACAGGACATGTGGGGAGGGGTAGGCATTGATTGCACAGGACATGTGAGGAGGGGTAGGCATTGACTGCGCAGGACATGTGGGAGGGGTAGGGATTGACTGCACAGGACATGTGGGAGGGGTAGGCATTGACTGAACAGGACATGTGGGGAAAGGTAGGCATGGACTTGCACAGGACATGTGGCAGGGGTAGGCATTGACTGCACAGGACGTGTGGGGAGGGGTAGGCATTGATTGCACAGGACATGTGGGGAGGGGTAGGCATTGAATGCACAGGACATGTGGGGAGGGGTAGGCATTGACTGCACAGCACATGTGAGGAGGGGTAGGCATTGACTGCACAGGACATGTGGGAGGGGTAGGCAATAACTACACAGGACATGTGGGGAGGGGTAGGCATTGACTGCACAGGACATGTGAGGAGGGGTAGGCATTGATTGCACAGGACATGTGGGAGGGGTAAGCATTGACTGCACAGGACATGTGGGAGGGGTAAGCATTGACTGCACAGGACATGTGAGGAGGGGTAGGCATTGACTGCACAGGACATGTGGGGAGGGGTAGGCATTGTCTGAACAATCCATGCAGGAGAGGTAGGCATTGACTGCACAGGACATGTGAGGAGGGGTAGGCATTGACTGCACAGGACATGTGGGAGGGGTAGGCATTGACAGCACAGGACATGTGGGAGGGGTAGGCATTGACTGCACAGGACAAGTGGGAGGGTAGGCATTGACTGCAGCGGACATGTGGGAGAGGTAAGCACTGATTTCACAGGACATGTGGGAGGAGTAGGCACTGACTACACAGGACATGTGGGAGGGGTAGGCAATGACTGCACAGGACATGTGGGGAGGGGTAGGCATTGACTGAACAGGACATGTGGGGAGGGGTAGGCATTGACTGCACAGGACATGTGAGGAGGGGTAGGCTTTGATTGCACAGGACATGTGGGGAGGGGTAAGCATTGACTGCACAGGACATGTGGGAGGGTAGGCATTGACTACACAGGACATGTGGGGAGGGGTAGGCATTGACTGAACAGGACATGTGGGGAAAGGTAGGCATTGACTGCACAGGACATGTGGCAGGGGTAGGCATTGACTGCACAGGACATGTGGCAGGGGTAGGCATTGACTGCACAGGACATGTGGGAGGGGTAGGCATTGACTGCACAGGACATGTGGGGAGGGGTAGGCATTGACTAAACACGACATGTGGGGAGAGGTAGACATTGACTGAACAGGACATGTGAGGAGGGGTAGGCATTGACTGCACAGGACATGTGAGGAGGGGTAGGCATTAACTGAACACGACATGTGGGGAGAGGTAGACATTGACTGCACAGGACATGTGGGATGGGTAGGCATTGACTGCACAGGACATGTGGGGAGGGGTAGGCATTGACTAAACACGACATGTGGGGAGGGGTAGACATTGACTGAACAGGACATGTGAGGAGGGGTAGGCATTGACTGCACAGGACATGTGAGGAGGGGTAGGCATTGACTAAACACGACATGTGGGGAGGGGTAGGCATTGATTGCACAGGACATGTGAGGAGGGGTAGGCATTGACTGCGCAGGACATGTGGGAGGGGTAGGCATTGACTGCACAGGACATGTGGGAGGGGTAGGCATTGACTGAACAGGACATGTGGGGAAAGGTAGGCATGGACTTGCACAGGACATGTGGCAGGGGTAGGCATTGACTGCACAGGACGTGTGGGGAGGGGTAGGCATTGATTGCACAGGACATGTGGGGAGGGGTAGGCATTGACTGCACAGGACGTGTGGGGAGGGGTAGGCATTGATTGCACAGGACATGTGGGGAGGGGTAGGCATTGAATGCACAGGACATGTGGGGAGGGGTAGGCATTGACTGCACAGGACATGTGGGAGGGGTAGGCATTGACTGCACAGGACATGTGGGGAGGGGTAGGCATTGACTGCACAGGACATGTGAGGAGGGGTAGGCATTGACTGCACAGGACATGTAGGGAGGGGTTGGCATTGACTGCACAGGACATGTGAGGAGGGGTAGGCATTGACTGCACAGGACATGTGAGGAGGGGTAGGCATTGACTGCACAGGACATGTGGGGAGGGGTAGGCATTGACTGCACAGGACATGTGGGAGGGGTAGGCATTGACTGCACAGGACAAGTGGGAGGGTAGGCATTGACTGCAGCGGACATGTGGGAGAGGTAAGCACTGATTTCACAGGACATGTGGGAGGAGTAGGCACTGACTACACAGAACATGTGGGAGGGGTAGGCACTGACTACACAGGACATGTGGGAGGGGTAGGCAATAACTACACAGGACATGTGGGGAGGGGTAGGCATTGATTGCACAGGACATGTGGGGAGGGGTAGGCATTGATTGCACAGGACATGTGGGAGGGGTAGGCAATGACTACACAGGACATGTGGGGAGGGGTAGGCATTGATTGCACAGGACATGTGGGAGGGGTAGTCATTGACTGCACAGGACATGTGGGGAGGGGTAGGCAATGACTACAGAGGACATGTGGGAGGGGTAGGCATTGATTGCACAGGACATGTGGGGAGGGGTAGGCAATGACTACACAGGACATGTGGGGAGGGGTAGGCAATGACTACACAGGACATGTGGGGAGGGGTAGGCAATGACTACACAGGACATGTGGGGAGGGGTAGGCATTGATTGCACAGGACATGTGGGAGGGGTAGGCAATGACTACACAGGACATGTGGGGAGGGGTAGGCATTGATTGCACAGGACATGTGGGAGGGGTAGTCATTGACTGCACAGGACATGTGGGGAGGGGTAGGCAATGACTACAGAGGACATGTGGGAGGGGTAGGCATTGATTGCACAGGACATGTGGGGAGGGGTAGGCAATGACTACACAGGACATGTGGGAGAGGTAAGCACTGATTTCACAGGACATGTGGGAGGAGTAGGCACTGACTACACAGAACATGTGGGAGGGGTAGGCACTGACTACACAGGACATGTGGGAGGGGTAGGCAATAACTACACAGGACATGTGGGGAGGGGTAGGCATTGATTGCACAGGACATGTGGGGAGGGGTAGGCATTGATTGCACAGGACATGTGGGAGGGGTAGGCAATGACTACACAGGACATGTGGGGAGGGGTAGGCATTGATTGCACAGGACATGTGGGAGGGGTAGTCATTGACTGCACAGGACATGTGGGGAGGGGTAGGCAATGACTACAGAGGACATGTGGGGAGGGGTAGGCATTGATTGCACAGGACATGTGGGAGGGGTAGGCATTGGCTGCACAGGACATGTGGGGAGGGGTAGGCATTGACCGCACAGGACATGTGGGAGGGGTAGGCATTGACTGCACAGGACATGTGGGAGGGGTAGGCATTGACTGCACAGGACATGAGAGGAGGGGTAGGCATTGGCTGCACAGGACATGTGGGGAGGGGTAGGCAATGACTACAGAGGACATGTGGGGAGGGGTAGGCATTGATTGCACAGGACATGTGGGAGGGGTAGGCATTGACTGCACAGGACATGAGAGGAGGGGTAGGCATTGGCTGCACAGGACATGTGGGGAGGGGTAGGCATTGACCGCACAGGACATGTGGGAGGGGTAGGCATTGACTGCACAGGACATGAGAGGAGGGGTAGGCATTGGCTGCACAGGACATGTGGGGAGGGGTAGGCATTGACTGCACAGGACATGTGGGGAGGGAAGGCATTGACTGCACAGGACATGTGGGGAGGGGTAGGCATTGACTGCACAGGACATGTGAGGAGGGGAAGGCATTGACTGCACAGGACATGTGGGGAGGGGTAGGCATTGGCTGCACAGGACATGTGGGGAGGGGTAGGCATTGACTGCACAGGACGTGGGGAGGGAAGGCATTGACTGCACAGGACATGTGGGGAGGGGTAGGCATTGACTGCACAGGACATGTGGGAGGGGTAGGCATTCACTGCACAGGAGAAGTGGGGAGGGGTAGGCATTGATTGCACAGGACATGTGGGAGTGGTAGGCATTGACTACACAGGACATGTGGGGAGGGGTAGGCAATGATTGCACAGTACATGTGGAGAGGTAGGCATTGATTGCACAGGACATGTGGGAGGGGTAGGCATTAACTGAACACGACATGTGGGGAGGGGTAGGCAATGATTGCACAGTACATGTGGAGAGGTAGGCATTGACTGCACAGGACATGTGGGAGGGGTAGGCATTGACTACACAGGACATGTGGGGAGGGGTAGGCATTGATTGCACAGGACATGTGGGAGGGGTAGGCACTGACTGCACGGGACATGTGGGAGGGGTAGGCATTGGCTGTACAGGACATGTGGGAGGGGTAGGCATTAACTGAACACGACATGTGGGGAGAGGTAGGCATTGACTACACAGGACATGTGGGGAGGGGTAGGCATTGATTGCACAGGACATGTGAGGAGGGGTAGGCATTGACTAACCAGGACATGTGGGGAGGGGTAGGCATTGACTGCACAGGACAACTGGCGAGGGGTAGGCATTGATTCTACAGGACATGTGGGAGGGGTAGGCACTGACTGCACGGGACATGTGGGAGGGGTAGGCATTGGCTGTACAGGACATGTGGGAGGGGTAGGCATTGATTTCACGGGACATGTGGGGAGGGGTAGGCATTGATTCCACAGTACATGTGGGAGGGGTAGGCATTGATTGCACAGGACATGTGGGAGGGGTAGGCATTGGCTGTACAGGACATGTGGGAGGGGTAGGCATTGATTTCACAGGACATGTGGGAGGGGTAGGCATTGGCTGCACAGGACATGTGGAAGGTGTAGGCATTGACTGCACAGGACATCTGGGGAGGGGTAGGCATTGACTGCACAGGACATGTGAGGACGGGTAGGCATTGATTGCACAGGACATGTGGGAGGGGTAGGCATTGGCTGCACAGGACATCTGGCGAGCGGTAGGCATTGATTGTACAGGACATGTGGGAGGGGTAGGCACTGACTGCACGGGACCTGTGGGGAGGGGTAGGCATTGATTCTACAGGACATGTGGGAGGGTTAGGCATTGACTGCACAGGACATGTGGGAGGGTTAGGCATTGATTGCACAGGACATGTGGGAGGGGTAGGCAATGACAACACAGGACAGGTGGGGAGGGGTAGGCATTGACTGAACAGGACATGGGGTGAGGGGTAGGCATTGACTGCAGCGGACATGTGGGGAGAGGTAAGCACTGATTGCACAGGACATGTGGGAGGAGTAGGCACTGACTACACAGGACATGTGGGAGGAGTAGGCACTGACTACACAGGACATGTGGGAGGGGTAGGCAGTGACTACACAGGACATGTGGGGAGGGGTAGGCACTGACTACACAGGACATGTGGGAGGAGTAGGCACTGACTACACAGGACATGTGGGAGGGGTAGGCATTGACTGCACAGGACATGTGGGGAGGGGTAGGCATTGACTGCACAGGACATGTGGAGAGGGGTAGTCATTGATTGCACAGGACATGTGGGAGTGGTAGGCACTGACTACACAGGACATGTGCGGAGGGGTAGGCAATAACTACACAGGACATGTGGGGAGGGGTAGGCAATGACTGAACAGGACATGTGGGGAGCGGTAGGCATTGTCTGAACAATCCATGCAGGAGAGGTAGGCATTGACTGCACAGGACATGTGGGAGGAGTAGGCACTGACTACACAGGACATGTGGGGAGGGGTAGGCAATAAATACACAGGACATGTGGGGAGGGGTAGGCATTGATTGCACAGGACATGTGGGGAGGGTAGGCATTGACTGCACAGGACATGTGGGAGGGGTAGGCATTGACTGCACAGGACATGAGAGGAGGGGTAGGCATTGGCTGCACAGGACATGTGGGGAGGGTTAGGCATTGATTGTACAGGACATGTGGGGAGGGAAGGCATTGACTGCACAGGACATGTGGAAGGGGTAGGCATTGACTGCACAGGACATGTGGGGAGGGGTAGGCATTGAATGCACAGCACATGCAGGAGAGGTAGGCATTCACTGCACAGGACAAGTGGGGAGGGGTAGGCATTGATTGCACAGGACATGTGGGAGTGGTAGGCATTGACTACACAGGACATGTGGGGAGGGGTAGGCAATGATTGCACAGGACATGTGGAGAGGTAGGCATTGATTGCACAGGACATGTGGGATGGGTAGGCACTGACTACACAGGACATGTGCGGAGGGGTAGGCAATGACTACACAGGACATGTGGGGAGGGGTAGGTATTGACTGCACAGGACAGGTGGGGAGGGGTAGGCATTGACTGCACAGGACATGTGGGGAGGGGTAGGTATTGACTGCACAGGACAGGTGGGGAGGGGTAGGTATTGACTGCACAGGACAGGTGGGGAGGGGTAGGCATTGACTGCACAGGACATGTGGGGAGGGGTAGGTATTGACTGCACAGGACAGGTGGGGAGGGGTAGGCATTGACTGCACAGGACATGTGGGAGGGGTAGGCATTGACTGCACAGGACATGTGGGGAGGGGTAGGCATTGACTAAACACGACATGTGGGGAGAGGTAGACATTGACTGAACAGGACATGTGAGGAGGGGTAGGCATTGACTGCACAGGACATGTGAGGAGGGGTAGGCTTTGATTGCACAGGACATGTGGGGAGGGGTAAGCATTGATTGCACAGGACATGTGGGGAGGGGTAAGCATTGACTGCACAGGACATGTGAGGAGGGGTAGGCATTGACTGCACAGGACATGTGGGAGGGGTAGGCATTGACTGCACAGGACATGTGAGGAGGGGTAGGCATTGACTGCACAGGACATGTGAGGAGGGGTAGGCATTGACTGCACAGGACATGTGGGGAGGGGTAGGCTTTGACTGCACAGGACATGTGAGGAGGGGTAGGCATTGACTGCACAGGACATGTGAGGAGGGGTAGGCATTGACTGCACAGGACATGTGGGAGGGGTAGGTATTGACTGCACAGGACATGTGAGGAGGGGTAGGCATTGACTGCACAGGACATGTGAGGAGGGGTAGGCTTTGATTGCACAGGACATGTGGGGAGGGGTAAGCATTGACTGCACAGGACATGTGAGGAGGGGTAGGCATTGACTGCACAGGACATGTGGGAGGTGTAGGCATTGACTGCACAGGACATGTGGGGAGGGGTAGGCTTTGACTGCACAGGACATGTGAGGAGGGGTAGGCATTGACTGCACAGGACATGTGAGGAGGGGTAGGCATTGACTGCACAGGACATGTGGGAGGGGTAGGTATTGACTGCACAGGACATGTGAGGAGGGGTAGGCATTGACTGCACAGGACATGTGAGGAGGGGTAGGCTTTGATTGCACAGGACATGTGGGGAGGGGTAAGCATTGACTGCACAGGACATGTGAGGAGGGGTAGGCATTGACTGCACAGGACATGTGGGAGGTGTAGGCATTGACTGCACAGGACATGTGGGAGGTGTAGGCATTGACTGCACAGGACATGTGGGAGGTGTAGGCATTGACTGAACAGGACATGTGGGGAAAGGTAGGCATGGACTTGCACAGGACATGTGGCAGGGGTAGGCATTGACTGCACAGGACATGTAGGAGGGGTAGGCATTAACTGAACACGACATGTGGGGAGAGGTAGACATTGACTGCACAGGACATGTGGGAGGGGTAGGCATTGACTGCACAGGACATGTGGGGAGGGGTAGGCATTGACTAAACACGACATGTGGGGAGAGGTAGACATTGACTGAACAGGACATGTGAGGAGGGGTAGGCATTGACTGCACAGGACATGTGAGGAGGGGTAGGCTTTGATTGCACAGGACATGTGGGGAGGGGTAGGCATTGACTGCACAGGACATGTGGGGAGGGGTAGGCATTGATTGCACAGGACATGTGAGGAGGGGTAGGCATTGACTGCGCAGGACATGTGGGAGGGGTAGGGATTGACTGCACAGGACATGTGGGAGGGGTAGGCATTGACTGAACAGGACATGTGGGGAAAGGTAGGCATGGACTTGCACAGGACATGTGGGGAGGGGTAGGCATTGAATGCACAGGACATGTGGGGAGGGGTAGGCATTGAATGCACAGGACATGTGGGGAGGGGTAGGCATTGACTGCACAGCACATGTGAGGAGGGGTAGGCATTGACTGCACAGGACATGTGGGAGGGGTAGGCAATAACTACACAGGACATGTGGGGAGGGGTAGGCATTGACTGCACAGGACATGTGAGGAGGGGTAGGCATTGATTGCACAGGACATGTGGGAGGGGTAAGCATTGACTGCACAGGACATGTGGGAGGGGTAAGCATTGACTGCACAGGACATGTGAGGAGGGGTAGGCATTGACTGCACAGGACATGTGGGGAGGGGTAGGCATTGTCTGAACAATCCATGCAGGAGAGGTAGGCATTGACTGCACAGGACATGTGAGGAGGGGTAGGCATTGACTGCACAGGACATGTGGGAGGGGTAGGCATTGACTGCACAGGACAAGTGGGAGGGTAGGCATTGACTGCAGCGGACATGTGGGAGAGGTAAGCACTGATTTCACAGGACATGTGGGAGGAGTAGGCACTGACTACACAGGACATGTGGGAGGGGTAGGCAATGACTGCACAGGACACGTGGGAGGGGTAGGCATTGACTGCACAGGACATGTGGGAGGGGTAGGCATTGACTGCACAGGACAAGTGGGAGGGTAGGCATTGACTGCAGCGGACATGTGGGAGAGGTAAGCACTGATTTCACAGGACATGTGGGAGGAGTAGGCACTGACTACACAGGACATGTGGGAGGGGTAGGCAATGACTGCACAGGACATGTGGGGAGGGGTAGGCATTGACTGAACAGGACATGTGGGGAGGGGTAGGCATTGACTGCACAGGACATGTGAGGAGGGGTAGGCTTTGATTGCACAGGACATGTGGGGAGGGGTAAGCATTGACTGCACAGGACATGTGGGAGGGTAGGCATTGACTACACAGGACATGTGGGGAGGGGTAGGCATTGACTGAACAGGACATGTGGGGAAAGGTAGGCATTGACTGCACAGGACATGTGGCAGGGGTAGGCATTGACTGCACAGGACATGTGGCAGGGGTAGGCATTGACTGCACAGGACATGTGGGAGGGGTAGGCATTGACTGCACAGGACATGTGGGGAGGGGTAGGCATTGACTAAACACGACATGTGGGGAGAGGTAGACATTGACTGAACAGGACATGTGAGGAGGGGTAGGCATTGACTGCACAGGACATGTGAGGAGGGGTAGGCATTAACTGAACACGACATGTGGGGAGAGGTAGACATTGACTGCACAGGACATGTGGGATGGGTAGGCATTGACTGCACAGGACATGTGGGGAGGGGTAGGCATTGACTAAACACGACATGTGGGGAGGGGTAGACATTGACTGAACAGGACATGTGAGGAGGGGTAGGCATTGACTGCACAGGACATGTGAGGAGGGGTAGGCATTGACTAAACACGACATGTGGGGAGGGGTAGGCATTGATTGCACAGGACATGTGAGGAGGGGTAGGCATTGACTGCGCAGGACATGTGGGAGGGGTAGGCATTGACTGCACAGGACATGTGGGAGGGGTAGGCATTGACTGAACAGGACATGTGGGGAAAGGTAGGCATGGACTTGCACAGGACATGTGGCAGGGGTAGGCATTGACTGCACAGGACGTGTGGGGAGGGGTAGGCATTGATTGCACAGGACATGTGGGGAGGGGTAGGCATTGACTGCACAGGACGTGTGGGGAGGGGTAGGCATTGATTGCACAGGACATGTGGGGAGGGGTAGGCATTGAATGCACAGGACATGTGGGGAGGGGTAGGCATTGACTGCACAGGACATGTGGGAGGGGTAGGCATTGACTGCACAGGACATGTGGGGAGGGGTAGGCATTGACTGCACAGGACATGTGAGGAGGGGTAGGCATTGACTGCACAGGACATGTAGGGAGGGGTTGGCATTGACTGCACAGGACATGTGAGGAGGGGTAGGCATTGACTGCACAGGACATGTGAGGAGGGGTAGGCATTGACTGCACAGGACATGTGGGGAGGGGTAGGCATTGACTGCACAGGACATGTGGGAGGGGTAGGCATTGACTGCACAGGACAAGTGGGAGGGTAGGCATTGACTGCAGCGGACATGTGGGAGAGGTAAGCACTGATTTCACAGGACATGTGGGAGGAGTAGGCACTGACTACACAGAACATGTGGGAGGGGTAGGCACTGACTACACAGGACATGTGGGAGGGGTAGGCAATAACTACACAGGACATGTGGGGAGGGGTAGGCATTGATTGCACAGGACATGTGGGGAGGGGTAGGCATTGATTGCACAGGACATGTGGGAGGGGTAGGCAATGACTACACAGGACATGTGGGGAGGGGTAGGCATTGATTGCACAGGACATGTGGGAGGGGTAGGCAATGACTACAGAGGACATGTGGGGAGGGGTAGGCATTGACTGCACAGGACATGTGGGGAGGGGTAGGCATTGATTGCACAGGACATGTGGGAGGGGTAGGCAATGACTACAGAGGACATGTGGGGAGGGGTAGGCATTGATTGCACAGGACATGTGGGAGGGGTAGGCATTGACTGCACAGGACATGAGAGGAGGGGTAGGCATTGGCTGCACAGGACATGTGGGGAGGGGTAGGCATTGACTGCACAGGACATGTGGGAGGGGTAGGCATTGACTGCACAGGACATGAGAGGAGGGGTAGGCATTGGCTGCACAGGACATGTGGGGAGGGGTAGGCATTGACTGCACAGGACATGTGGGGAGGGAAGGCATTGACTGCACAGGACATGTGGGGAGGGGTAGGCATTGACTGCACAGGACATGTGAGGAGGGGAAGGCATTGACTGCACAGGACATGTGGGGAGGGGTAGGCATTGGCTGCACAGGACATGTGGGGAGGGGTAGGCATTGACTGCACAGGACGTGGGGAGGGAAGGCATTGACTGCACAGGACATGTGGGGAGGGGTAGGCATTGACTGCACAGGACATGTGGGAGGGGTAGGCATTCACTGCACAGGAGAAGTGGGGAGGGGTAGGCATTGATTGCACAGGACATGTGGGAGTGGTAGGCATTGACTACACAGGACATGTGGGGAGGGGTAGGCAATGATTGCACAGTACATGTGGAGAGGTAGGCATTGATTGCACAGGACATGTGGGAGGGGTAGGCATTAACTGAACACGACATGTGGGGAGGGGTAGGCAATGATTGCACAGTACATGTGGAGAGGTAGGCATTGACTGCACAGGACATGTGGGAGGGGTAGGCATTGACTACACAGGACATGTGGGGAGGGGTAGGCATTGATTGCACAGGACATGTGGGAGGGGTAGGCACTGACTGCACGGGACATGTGGGAGGGGTAGGCATTGACTGTACAGGACATGTGGGGAGGGGTAGGCATTAACTGAACACGACATGTGGGGAGAGGTAGGCATTGACTACACAGGACATGTGGGGAGGGGTAGGCATTGATTGCACAGGACATGTGAGGAGGGGTAGGCATTGACTAACCAGGACATGTGGGGAGGGGTAGGCATTGACTGCACAGGACAACTGGCGAGGGGTAGGCATTGATTCTACAGGACATGTGGGAGGGGTAGGCACTGACTGCACGGGACATGTGGGAGGGGTAGGCATTGGCTGTACAGGACATGTGGGAGGGGTAGGCATTGATTTCACGGGACATGTGGGGAGGGGTAGGCATTGATTCCACAGTACATGTGGGAGGGGTAGGCATTGATTGCACAGGACATGTGGGAGGGGTAGGCATTGGCTGTACAGGACATGTGGGAGGGGTAGGCATTGATTTCACAGGACATGTGGGAGGGGTAGGCATTGGCTGCACAGGACATGTGGAAGGTGTAGGCATTGACTGCACAGGACATCTGGGGAGGGGTAGGCATTGACTGCACAGGACATGTGAGGACGGGTAGGCATTGATTGCACAGGACATGTGGGAGGGGTAGGCATTGGCTGCACAGGACATCTGGCGAGCGGTAGGCATTGATTGTACAGGACATGTGGGAGGGGTAGGCACTGACTGCACGGGACCTGTGGGGAGGGGTAGGCATTGATTCTACAGGACATGTGGGAGGGTTAGGCATTGACTGCACAGGACATGTGGGAGGGTTAGGCATTGATTGCACAGGACATGTGGGAGGGGTAGGCACTGACTGCACGGGACATGTGGGGAGGGGTAGGCATTGGCTGCACAGGACATGTGGGAAGGGGTAGGCATTGACTGCACGGGACATCTGGGGAGGGGTAGGCATTGACTGCACAGGACATGTGGGGAGGGGTAGGCAATGACTGCACGGGACATGTGGGGAGGGGTAGGCATTGGCTGCACAGGACATGTGGAAGGGGTAGGCATTGACTGCACGGGACATCTGGGGAGGGGTAGGCATTGACTGCACAGGACATGTGGGGAGGTGTAGGCAATAACTACACAGGACATGTGGGGAGGGGTAGGCAATGACTGAACAGGACATGTGAGGAGGGGTAGGCATTGTCTGAACAATCCATGCAGGAGAGGTAGCCATTGACTGCACAGGACATGTGGGAGTGGTAGGCACTGACTACACAGGACATGTGGGGAGGGGTAGGCATTGATTGCACAGGACATGTGGGGAGGGTAGGCATTGACTGCACAGGACATGTGGGAGGGGTAGGCATTGACTGCACAGGACATGAGAGGAGGGGTAGGCATTGGCTGCACAGGACATGTGGGGATGGTTAGGCATTGATTGTACAGGACATGTGGGGAGGGAAGGCATTGACTGCACAGGACATGTGGGGAGGGGTAGGCATTGACTGCACAGGACATGTGGGGAGGGGTAGGGATTGACTGCACAGGACATGTGATGAGGGGTAGGCATTGACTGCACAGGACATGTGGGAGTGGTAGGCATTGACTACACAGGACATGTGGGGAGGGGTAGGTAATGATTGCACAGGACATGTGGAGAGGTAGGCATTGATTGCACAGGACATGTGGGGAGAGGTAGGCATTGATTGCACAGGACATGTGGGAGGGGTAGGCACTGACTACACAGGACATGTGCGGAGGGGTAGGCATTGACTGCACAGGACATGTGAGGAGGGGTAGGCATTGACTAAACACGACATGTGGGGAGGGGTAGGCATTGATTGCACAGGACATGTGAGGAGGGGTAGGCATTGACTGCGCAGGACATGTGGGAGGGGTAGGCATTGACTGCACAGGACATGTGGGAGGGGTAGGCATTGACTGAACAGGACATGTGGGGAAAGGTAGGCATGGACTTGCACAGGACATGTGGCAGGGGTAGGCATTGACTGCACAGGACGTGTGGGGAGGGGTAGGCATTGATTGCACAGGACATGTGGGGAGGGGTAGGCATTGACTGCACAGGACGTGTGGGGAGGGGTAGGCATTGATTGCACAGGACATGTGGGGAGGGGTAGGCATTGAATGCACAGGACATGTGGGGAGGGGTAGGCATTGACTGCACAGGACATGTGGGAGGGGTAGGCATTGACTGCACAGGACATGTGGGGAGGGGTAGGCATTGACTGCACAGGACATGTGAGGAGGGGTAGGCATTGACTGCACAGGACATGTAGGGAGGGGTTGGCATTGACTGCACAGGACATGTGAGGAGGGGTAGGCATTGACTGCACAGGACATGTGAGGAGGGGTAGGCATTGACTGCACAGGACATGTGGGGAGGGGTAGGCATTGACTGCACAGGACATGTGGGAGGGGTAGGCATTGACTGCACAGGACATGTGGGGAGGGGTAGGCATTGACTGCACAGGACATGTGGGGAGGGGTAGGCATTGACTGCACAGGACATGTGGGAGGGTAGGCATTGACTGCACAGGACAAGTGGGAGGGTAGGCATTGACTGCAGCGGACATGTGGGAGAGGTAAGCACTGATTTCACAGGACATGTGGGAGGAGTAGGCACTGACTACACAGAACATGTGGGAGGGGTAGGCACTGACTACACAGGACATGTGGGAGGGGTAGGCAATAACTACACAGGACATGTGGGGAGGGGTAGGCATTGATTGCACAGGACATGTGGGGAGGGGTAGGCATTGACTGCACAGGACATGTGGGGAGGGGTAGGCAATAACTACACAGGACATGTGAGGAGGGGTAGGCATTGACTGCACAGGACATGTGGGGAGGGGTAGGCATTGACTGCACAGGACATGTGGGAGGGGTAGGCATTGACTGCACAGGACATGTGGGGAGGTGTAGGCATTGACTGCACAGGACATGTGGGGAGGGGTAGGCATTGACTGCACAGGACATGTGGGAGGGTAGGCATTGACTGCACAGGACAAGTGGGAGGGTAGGCATTGACTGCAGCGGACATGTGGGAGAGGTAAGCACTGATTTCACAGGACATGTGGGAGGAGTAGGCACTGACTACACAGAACATGTGGGAGGGGTAGGCACTGACTACACAGGACATGTGGGAGGGGTAGGCAATAACTACACAGGACATGTGGGGAGGGGTAGGCATTGATTGCACAGGACATGTGGGGAGGGGTAGGCATTGATTGCACAGGACATGTGGGAGGGGTAGGCAATGACTACACAGGACATGTGGGGAGGGGTAGGCATTGATTGCACAGGACATGTGGGAGGGGTAGTCATTGACTGCACAGGACATGTGGGGAGGGGTAGGCATTGATTGCACAGGACATGTGGGAGGGGTAGGCAATGACTACAGAGGACATGTGGGGAGGGGTAGGCATTGATTGCACAGGACATGTGGGAGGGGTAGGCATTGACTGCACAGGACATGAGAGGAGGGGTAGGCATTGGCTGCACAGGACATGTGGGGAGGGGTAGGCATTGACTGCACAGGACATGTGGGAGGGGTAGGCATTGACTGCACAGGACATGTGAGGAGGGGTAGGCATTGGCTGCACAGGACATGTGGGGAGGGGTAGGCATTGACTGCACAGGACATGTGGGGAGGGAAGGCATTGACTGCACAGGACATGTGGGGAGGGGTAGGCATTGACTGCACAGGACATGTGAGGAGGGGAAGGCATTGACTGCACAGGACATGTGAGGAGGGGAAGGCATTGGCTGCACAGGACATGTGGGGAGGGGTAGGCATTGACTGCACAGGACATGTGGGAGGGGTAGGCATTGACTGCACAGGACATGTGGGGAGGGGTAGGCATTGGCTGCACAGGACATGTGGGGAGGGGTAGGCATTGACTGCACAGGACGTGGGGAGGGAAGGCATTGACTGCACAGGACATGTGGGGAGGGGTAGGCATTGACTGCACAGGACATGTGGGAGGGGTAGGCATTCACTGCACAGGAGAAGTGGGGAGGGGTAGGCATTGATTGCACAGGACATGTGGGAGTGGTAGGCATTGACTACACAGGACATGTGGGGAGGGGTAGGCAATGATTGCACAGTACATGTGGAGAGGTAGGCATTGATTGCACAGGACATGTGGGAGGGGTAGGCATTAACTGAACACGACATGTGGGGAGGGGTAGGCAATGATTGCACAGTACATGTGGAGAGGTAGGCATTGACTGCACAGGACATGTGGGAGGGGTAGGCATTGACTACACAGGACATGTGGGGAGGGGTAGGCATTGATTGCACAGGACATGTGGGAGGGGTAGGCACTGACTGCACGGGACATGTGGGAGGGGTAGGCATTGGCTGTACAGGACATGTGGGAGGGGTAGGCATTAACTGAACACGACATGTGGGGAGAGGTAGGCATTGACTACACAGGACATGTGGGGAGGGGTAGGCATTGATTGCACAGGACATGTGAGGAGGGGTAGGCATTGACTAACCAGGACATGTGGGGAGGGGTAGGCATTGACTGCACAGGACAACTGGCGAGGGGTAGGCATTGATTCTACAGGACATGTGGGAGGGGTAGGCACTGACTGCACGGGACATGTGGGAGGGGTAGGCATTGGCTGTACAGGACATGTGGGAGGGGTAGGCATTGATTTCACGGGACATGTGGGGAGGGGTAGGCATTGATTCCACAGTACATGTGGGAGGGGTAGGCATTGATTGCACAGGACATGTGGGAGGGGTAGGCATTGGCTGTACAGGACATGTGGGAGGGGTAGGCATTGATTTCACAGGACATGTGGGAGGGGTAGGCATTGGCTGCACAGGACATGTGGAAGGTGTAGGCATTGACTGCACAGGACATCTGGGGAGGGGTAGGCATTGACTGCACAGGACATGTGAGGACGGGTAGGCATTGATTGCACAGGACATGTGGGAGGGGTAGGCATTGGCTGCACAGGACATCTGGCGAGCGGTAGGCATTGATTGTACAGGACATGTGGGAGGGGTAGGCACTGACTGCACGGGACCTGTGGGGAGGGGTAGGCATTGATTCTACAGGACATGTGGGAGGGTTAGGCATTGACTGCACAGGACATGTGGGAGGGTTAGGCATTGATTGCACAGGACATGTGGGAGGGGTAGGCACTGACTGCACGGGACATGTGGGGAGGGGTAGGCATTGGCTGCACAGGACATGTGGGAAGGGGTAGGCATTGACTGCACGGGACATCTGGGGAGGGGTAGGCATTGACTGCACAGGACATGTGGGGAGGGGTAGGCAATGACTGCACGGGACATGTGGGGAGGGGTAGGCATTGGCTGCACAGGACATGTGGAAGGGGTAGGCATTGACTGCACGGGACATCTGGGGAGGGGTAGGCATTGACTGCACAGGACATGTGGGGAGGTGTAGGCAATAACTACACAGGACATGTGGGGAGGGGTAGGCAATGACTGAACAGGACATGTGAGGAGGGGTAGGCATTGTCTGAACAATCCATGCAGGAGAGGTAGCCATTGACTGCACAGGACATGTGGGAGTGGTAGGCACTGACTACACAGGACATGTGGGGAGGGGTAGGCATTGATTGCACAGGACATGTGGGGAGGGTAGGCATTGACTGCACAGGACATGTGGGAGGGGTAGGCATTGACTGCACAGGACATGAGAGGAGGGGTAGGCATTGGCTGCACAGGACATGTGGGGATGGTTAGGCATTGATTGTACAGGACATGTGGGGAGGGAAGGCATTGACTGCACAGGACATGTGGGGAGGGGTAGGCATTGACTGCACAGGACATGTGGGGAGGGGTAGGGATTGACTGCACAGGACATGTGATGAGGGGTAGGCATTGACTGCACAGGACATGTGGGAGTGGTAGGCATTGACTACACAGGACATGTGGGGAGGGGTAGGTAATGATTGCACAGGACATGTGGAGAGGTAGGCATTGATTGCACAGGACATGTGGGGAGAGGTAGGCATTGATTGCACAGGACATGTGGGAGGGGTAGGCACTGACTACACAGGACATGTGCGGAGGGGTAGGCAATGACTACACAGGACATGTGGGGAGGGGTAGGCATTGACTGCACAGGACATGTGGGAGGGGTAGGCATTAACTGAACACGACATGTGGGGAGAGGTAGACATTGACTGAACAGGACATGTGAGGAGGGGTAGGCATTGATTGCACAGGACATGTGGGGAGGGGTAGGCATTGACTGCACAGGACATGTGGGGAGGGGTAGGCATTGATTGCACAGGACATGTGGGGAGAGGTAGGCATTGACTGAACAGGACATGTGGGGAGGGGTAGGCATTGACTGAACAGGACATGTGGGGAAAGGTAGGCATTGACTGCACAGGACATGTGGGAGGGGTAGGCATTGACTGAACAGGACATGTGGGGAGAGGTAGGCATTGACTGCACAGGACATGTGGGGAGGGGTAGGCTTTGATTGCACAGGACATGTGGGGAGGGGTAGGCATTGACTGCACAGGACATGTGGGGAGGGGTAGGCATTGACTGCACAGGACATGTGGGGAGGGGTAGGCATTGACTGCACAGGACATGTGGGAGGGGTAGGCATTGACTGCACAGGACATGTGGGGAGGGGTAGGCATTGACTGCACAGGACATGTGGGGAGAGGTAGACATTGACTGAACAGGACATGTGAGGAGGGGTAGGCATTGACTGCACAGGACATGTGAGGAGGGGTAGGCTTTGATTGCACAGGACATGTGAGGAGGGGAAGGCATTGACTGCACAGGACATGTGGGAGGGGTAGGCATTGACTGAACAGGACATGTGGGGAAAGGTAGGCATTGACTGCACAGGACGTGTGGGGAGGGGTAGGCATTGACTACACAGGACATGTGGGAGAGGTAGGCATTGACTACACAGGACATGTGGGGAGGGGTAGGCATTGACTGCACAGGACATGTGGGGAGGGGTAGGCATTGACTGCACAGGACGTGTGGGGAGGGGTAGGCATTGACTACACAGGACATGTGGGAGAGGTAGGCATTGACTACACAGGACATGTGGGGAGGGGTAGGCATTGACTGCACAGGACATGTGGGGAGGGGTAGGCATTGAATGCACAGGACATGTGGGGAGGGGTAGGCATTGACTGCACAGGACATGTGGGAGGGGTAGGCATTGACTGCACAGGACATGTGAGGAGGGGTAGGCATTGACTGCACAGGACATGTGGGGAGGGGTAGGCATTGACTGAACAGGACATGTGGGAGGGGTAGGCATTGACTGCACAGGACATGTGGGAGGGGTAGGCATTGACAGCAGCGGACATGTGGGGAGAGGTAAGCACTGATTTCACAGGACATGTGGGAGGAGTAGGCACTGACTACACAGGACATGTGGGAGGGGTAGGCATTGGCTGCACAGGACAAGTGGGAGGGTAGACATTGACTGCAGCGGACATGTGGGGAGAGGTAAGCACTGATTTCACAGGACATGTGGGAGGAGTAGGCATTGACTGCACAGGACATGTGGGGAGGGGTAGGCATTGATTGCACAGGACATGTGGGAGTGGTAGGCACTGACTACACAGGACATGTGCGGAGGAGTAGGCAATGACTACACAGTACATGTGGGGAGGGGTAGGCATTGATTGCACAGGACATGTGGGAGGGGTAGGCATTGACTGCACAGGACATGTGGGGAGGGGTAGGCACTGACGGAACAGGACATGTGGGAGAGGTAGGCACTGACTACACAGGACATGTGGGGAGGGGTAGGCATTTATTGCACAGGACATGTGGGAGGGGTAGGCATTGACTGCACAGGACATGTGGGGAGGGGTAGGCAATGACTACACAGTACATGTGGGGAGGGGTAGTCATTGATTGCACAGGACATGTGGGAGGGGTAGGCATTGACTGCACAGGACATGAGAGGAGGGGTAGGCAATGATTGCACAGGACATGTGGGAGGGGTAGGCATTGATTGCACAGGACATGTGGGAGGGGTAGGCACTGACTACACAGGACATGTGGGGAGGGGTACGTATTGACTGCACAGGACAGGTGGGGAGGGGTAGGCATTGACTGCACAGGACATGTGGGAGGGGTAGGCATTGACTGCACAGGACATGTGGGAGGGGTAGGCATTGACTGCACAGGACATGTGGGGAGGGGTAGGCATTGACTGCACAGGACATGTGGGAGAGGTAGGCACTGACTACACAGGACATGTGCGGAGGGGTAGGCAATGACTACACAGGACAGGTGGGGAGGGGTAGGCACTGACTACACAGGACATGTGGGAGAGGTAGGCATTAACTGAACACGACATGTGGGGAGGGGTAGGCATTGACTGCACAGGACATGTGGGAGGGGTAGGCATTGACTGCACAGGACATGTGGGAGGGGTAGGCATTAACTGAACACGACATGTGGGGAGGGGTAGGCATTGACTGCACAGGACATGTGGGAGGGGTAGACATTGACTGCACAGGACATGTGAGGAGGGTAGGCATTGACTGCACAGGACATGTGAGGAGGGGTAGGCATTGACTGCACAGGACATGTGAGGAGGGGTAGGCTTTGATTGCACAGGACATGTGGGGAGGGGTAGGCATTGACTGCACAGGACATGTGGGGAGGGGTAGGCATTGACTACACAGGACATGTGGGGAGGGGTAGGCATTGACTACACAGGACATGTGGGGAGGGGTAGGCATTGACTGCACAGGACATGTGGGAGGGGTAGGCATTGACTGAACAGGATATGTGGGGAAAGGTAGGCATGGACTTGCACAGGACATGTGGCAGGGGTAGGCATTGACTGCACAGGACATGTGGGGAGGGGTAGGCATTGATTGCACAGGACATATGGGGAGGGGTAGGCATTGACTGCACAGGACATGTGGGAGGGGTAGGCATTAACTGAACACGACATGTGGGGAGAGGTAGGCATTGACTACACAGGACATGTGAGGAGGGGTAGGCATTGACTACACAGGACATGTGGGGAGGGGTAGGCATTGACTGCACAGGACATGTGAGGAGGGGTAGGCATTGACTGCACAGGACATCTGGCGAGGGGTAGGCATTGATTGTACAGGACATGTGGGAGGGGTAGGCACTGACTGCACGGGACATGTGGGTAGGGGTAGGCATTGATTGTACAGGACATGTGAGGAGGGGTAGGCACTGACTGCACAGGACATGTGGGAGGGCTAGGCATTGACTGCACAGGACATCTGGCGAGGGGTAGGCATTGATTGTACAGGACATGTGGGAGGGGTAGGCACTGACTGCACGGGACATGTGGGGAGGGGTAGGCATTGATTGTACAGGACATGTGAGGAGGGATAGGCATTGACTGAACACGACATGTGGGAGGGGTAGGCACTGACTGCACGGGACATGTGGGGAGGGGTAGGCATTGATTCCACAGTACATGTGGGAGGGGTAGGCATTGATTGCACAGGACATGTGGGAGGGGTAGGCATTGGCTGTACAGGACATGTGGGAGGGGTAGGCATTGATTTCACAGGACATGTGGGAGGGGTAGGCATTGGCTGAACAGGACATGTGGAAGGTGTAGGCATTGACTGCACAGGACATCTGGGGAGGGTAGGCATTGACTGCACAGGACATGTGAGGACGGGTAGGCATTGATTGCACAGGACATGTGGGAGGGGTAGGCATTGGCTGCACAGGACATCTGGCGAGGGGTACGCATTGATTGTACAGGACATGTGGGAGGGGTAGGCATTGATTGCACAGGACATGTGGGAGGGGTAGGCACTGATTGTACAGGACATGTGGGAGGGGTAGGCATTGGCTGCACAGGACATGTGGAAGGGGTAGGCATTGATTGCACAGGACATGTGGGGAGGGGTAGGCATTGACTGCACAGGACATGTGGGGAGGGGTAGGCATTGATTGCACAGGACATGTGAGGAGGGGTAGGCATTGACTGCACAGGACATGTGGGAGGGGTAGGCATTGACTGCACAGGACATGTGGGGAGGGGTAGGCATTGACTGAACAGGACATGTGGGGAAAGGTAGGCATGGACTTGCACAGGACATGTGGCAGGGGTAGGCATTGACTGCACAGGACATGTGGGAGGGGTAGGCATTAACTGAACACGACATGTGGGGAGAGGTAGACATTGACTGAACAGGACATGTGAGGAGGGGTAGGCATTGACTGCACAGGACATGTGAGGAGGGGTAGGCTTTGATTGCACAGGACATGTGGGGAGGGGTTGGCATTGACTGCACAGGACATGTGGGGAGGGGTAGGCATTGACTAACCAGGACATGTGAGGAGGGGTAGGCATTGACTACACAGGACATGTGAGGAGGGGTAGGCATTGACTGCACAGGACATGTGGGAGGGGTAGGCATTGACTGCACAGGACATGTGGGGAGCGGTAGGCATTGACTGCACAGGACATGTGCGGAGGTGTAGGCAATAACTACACAGAACATGTGGGGAGGGGTAGGCATTGACTGAACAGGACATGTGGGAGGGGTAGGCATTGTCTGAACAATCCATGCAGGAGAGGTAGGCATTGATTGCACAGGACATGTGGGAGGGGTAGGCATTGACTGCACAGGACATGTGGGGAGGGGTAGGCAATGACTACACAGGACATGTGGGGAGGGGTAGGCATTGATTGCACAGGACATGTGGGGGGGTTGGCATTGACTGCACAGGACATGAGAGGAGGGGTAGGCATTGGCTGCACAGGACATGTGGGGAGGGGTAGGCATTGACTGCACAGGACATGAGAGGAGGGGTAGGCATTGGCTGCACAGGACATGTGGGGAGGGGTAGGCAATGATTGCACAGGACATGTGGGAGGGGTAGGCATTGATTGCACAGCACATGTGGGAGGGGTAGGCACTGACTACACAGGACATGTGCGGAGGGGTAGGCAATGACTACACAGGACAGGTGGGGAGGGGTAGGCATTGACTGCACAGGACATGTGGGAGAGGTAGGCATTAACTGAACACGACATGTGGGGAGAGGTAGACATTGACTGAACAGGACATGTGAGGAGGGGTAGGCATTGACTGCACAGGACATGTGGGAGGGGTAGGCATTAACTGAACACGACATGTGGGGAGAGGTAGACATTGACTGCACAGGACATGTGAGGAGGGTAGGCATTGACTGCACAGGACATGTGAGGAGGGGTAGGCATTGACTGCACAGGACATGTGAGGAGGGGTAGGCTTTGATTGCACAGGACATGTCGGGAGGGGTAGGCATTGACTGCACAGGACATGTGGGGAGGGGTAGGCATTGACTACACAGGACATGTGAGGAGGGGTAGGCTTTGATTGCACAGGACATGTGGGGAGGGGTAGGCATTGACTGCACAGGACATGTGGGGAGGGGTAGGCATTGACTACACAGGACATGTGGGGAGGGGTAGGCATTGACTGCACAGGACATGTGGGGAGGGGTAGGCATTGACTGCACAGGACATGTGGGAGGGGTAGGCATTGACTGAACAGGATATGTGGGGAAAGGTAGGCATGGACTTGCACAGGACATGTGGCAGGGGTAGGCATTGACTGCACAGGACGTGTGGGGAGGGGTAGGCATTGACTGCACAGGACGTGTGGGGAGGGGTAGGCATTGACTGCACAGGACATGTGGGGAGGGTTAGGCATTGATTGCACAGGACATGTGGGGAGGGGTAGGCATTGACTGCACAGGACATGTGGGAGGGGTAGGCATTAACTGAACACGACATGTGGGGAGAGGTAGGCATTGACTGCACAGGACATGTGAGGAGGGGTAGGCATTGACTGCACAGGACATCTGGCGAGGGGTAGGCATTGATTGTACAGGACATGTGGGACGGGTAGGCACTGACTGCACGGGACATGTGGGGAGGGGTAGGCATTGATTGTACAGGACATGTGAGGAGGGGTAGGCACTGACTGCACAGGACATGTGGGAGGGTTAGGCATTGACTGCACAGGACATCTGGCGAGGGGTAGGCATTGATTGTACAGGACATGTGGGAGGGGTAGGCACTGACTGCACGGGACATGTGGGGAGGGGTAGGCATTGATTGTACAGGACATGTGAGGAGGGATAGGCATTGACTGAACACGACATGTGGGAGGGGTAGGCACTGACTGCACGGGACATGTGGGGAGGGGTAGGCATTGATTCCACAGTACATGTGGGAGGGGTAGGCATTGACTGCACAGGACATGTGAGGAGGGGAAGGCATTGGCTGCACAGGACATGTGGGGAGGGGTAGGCATTGACTGCACAGGACATGTGGGAGGGGTAGGCATTGACTGCACAGGACATGTGGGGAGGGGTAGGCATTGGCTGCACAGGACATGTGGGGAGGGGTAGGCATTGACTGCACAGGACGTGGGGAGGGAAGGCATTGACTGCACAGGACATGTGGGGAGGGGTAGGCATTGACTGCACAGGACATGTGGGAGGGGTAGGCATTCACTGCACAGGAGAAGTGGGGAGGGGTAGGCATTGATTGCACAGGACATGTGGGAGTGGTAGGCATTGACTACACAGGACATGTGGGGAGGGGTAGGCAATGATTGCACAGTACATGTGGAGAGGTAGGCATTGATTGCACAGGACATGTGGGAGGGGTAGGCATTAACTGAACACGACATGTGGGGAGGGGTAGGCAATGATTGCACAGTACATGTGGAGAGGTAGGCATTGACTGCACAGGACATGTGGGAGGGGTAGGCATTGACTACACAGGACATGTGGGGAGGGGTAGGCATTGATTGCACAGGACATGTGGGAGGGGTAGGCACTGACTGCACGGGACATGTGGGAGGGGTAGGCATTGGCTGTACAGGACATGTGGGAGGGGTAGGCATTAACTGAACACGACATGTGGGGAGAGGTAGGCATTGACTACACAGGACATGTGGGGAGGGGTAGGCATTGATTGCACAGGACATGTGAGGAGGGGTAGGCATTGACTAACCAGGACATGTGGGGAGGGGTAGGCATTGACTGCACAGGACAACTGGCGAGGGGTAGGCATTGATTCTACAGGACATGTGGGAGGGGTAGGCACTGACTGCACGGGACATGTGGGAGGGGTAGGCATTGGCTGTACAGGACATGTGGGAGGGGTAGGCATTGATTTCACGGGACATGTGGGGAGGGGTAGGCATTGATTCCACAGTACATGTGGGAGGGGTAGGCATTGATTGCACAGGACATGTGGGAGGGGTAGGCATTGGCTGTACAGGACATGTGGGAGGGGTAGGCATTGATTTCACAGGACATGTGGGAGGGGTAGGCATTGGCTGCACAGGACATGTGGAAGGTGTAGGCATTGACTGCACAGGACATCTGGGGAGGGGTAGGCATTGACTGCACAGGACATGTGAGGACGGGTAGGCATTGATTGCACAGGACATGTGGGAGGGGTAGGCATTGGCTGCACAGGACATCTGGCGAGCGGTAGGCATTGATTGTACAGGACATGTGGGAGGGGTAGGCACTGACTGCACGGGACCTGTGGGGAGGGGTAGGCATTGATTCTACAGGACATGTGGGAGGGTTAGGCATTGACTGCACAGGACATGTGGGAGGGTTAGGCATTGATTGCACAGGACATGTGGGAGGGGTAGGCACTGACTGCACGGGACATGTGGGGAGGGGTAGGCATTGGCTGCACAGGACATGTGGGAAGGGGTAGGCATTGACTGCACGGGACATCTGGGGAGGGGTAGGCATTGACTGCACAGGACATGTGGGGAGGGGTAGGCAATGACTGCACGGGACATGTGGGGAGGGGTAGGCATTGGCTGCACAGGACATGTGGAAGGGGTAGGCATTGACTGCACGGGACATCTGGGGAGGGGTAGGCATTGACTGCACAGGACATGTGGGGAGGTGTAGGCAATAACTACACAGGACATGTGGGGAGGGGTAGGCAATGACTGAACAGGACATGTGAGGAGGGGTAGGCATTGTCTGAACAATCCATGCAGGAGAGGTAGCCATTGACTGCACAGGACATGTGGGAGTGGTAGGCACTGACTACACAGGACATGTGGGGAGGGGTAGGCATTGATTGCACAGGACATGTGGGGAGGGTAGGCATTGACTGCACAGGACATGTGGGAGGGGTAGGCATTGACTGCACAGGACATGAGAGGAGGGGTAGGCATTGGCTGCACAGGACATGTGGGGATGGTTAGGCATTGATTGTACAGGACATGTGGGGAGGGAAGGCATTGACTGCACAGGACATGTGGGGAGGGGTAGGCATTGACTGCACAGGACATGTGGGGAGGGGTAGGGATTGACTGCACAGGACATGTGATGAGGGGTAGGCATTGACTGCACAGGACATGTGGGAGTGGTAGGCATTGACTACACAGGACATGTGGGGAGGGGTAGGTAATGATTGCACAGGACATGTGGAGAGGTAGGCATTGATTGCACAGGACATGTGGGGAGAGGTAGGCATTGATTGCACAGGACATGTGGGAGGGGTAGGCACTGACTACACAGGACATGTGCGGAGGGGTAGGCAATGACTACACAGGACATGTGGGGAGGGGTAGGCATTGACTGCACAGGACATGTGGGAGGGGTAGGCATTAACTGAACACGACATGTGGGGAGAGGTAGACATTGACTGAACAGGACATGTGAGGAGGGGTAGGCATTGATTGCACAGGACATGTGGGGAGGGGTAGGCATTGACTGCACAGGACATGTGGGGAGGGGTAGGCATTGATTGCACAGGACATGTGGGGAGAGGTAGGCATTGACTGAACAGGACATGTGGGGAGGGGTAGGCATTGACTGAACAGGACATGTGGGGAAAGGTAGGCATTGACTGCACAGGACATGTGGGAGGGGTAGGCATTGACTGAACAGGACATGTGGGGAGAGGTAGGCATTGACTGCACAGGACATGTGGGGAGGGGTAGGCTTTGATTGCACAGGACATGTGGGGAGGGGTAGGCATTGACTGCACAGGACATGTGGGGAGGGGTAGGCATTGACTGCACAGGACATGTGGGGAGGGGTAGGCATTGACTGCACAGGACATGTGGGAGGGGTAGGCATTGACTGCACAGGACATGTGGGGAGGGGTAGGCATTGACTGCACAGGACATGTGGGGAGAGGTAGACATTGACTGAACAGGACATGTGAGGAGGGGTAGGCATTGACTGCACAGGACATGTGAGGAGGGGTAGGCTTTGATTGCACAGGACATGTGAGGAGGGGAAGGCATTGACTGCACAGGACATGTGGGAGGGGTAGGCATTGACTGAACAGGACATGTGGGGAAAGGTAGGCATTGACTGCACAGGACGTGTGGGGAGGGGTAGGCATTGACTACACAGGACATGTGGGAGAGGTAGGCATTGACTACACAGGACATGTGGGGAGGGGTAGGCATTGACTGCACAGGACATGTGGGGAGGGGTAGGCATTGACTGCACAGGACGTGTGGGGAGGGGTAGGCATTGACTACACAGGACATGTGGGAGAGGTAGGCATTGACTACACAGGACATGTGGGGAGGGGTAGGCATTGAATGCACAGGACATGTGGGGAGGGGTAGGCATTGACTGCACAGGACATGTGGGAGGGGTAGGCATTGACTGCACAGGACATGTGGGGAGGGGTAGGCATTGACTGAACAGGACATGTGGGAGGGGTAGGCATTGACTGCACAGGACATGTGGGGAGGGGAAGGCATTCACTGCACAGGACATCTGGGGAGGGGTAGGCATTGACTGCACAGGACATGTGGGGAGGGGTAGGCATTGAATGCACAGGACATGTGGGGAGGGGTAGGCATTGACTGCACAGGACATGTGGGAGGGGTAGGCATTGACTGCACAGGACATGTGAGGAGGGGTAGGCATTGACTGCACAGGACATGTGGGGAGGGGTAGGCATTGACTGAACAGGACATGTGGGAGGGGTAGGCATTGACTGCACAGGACATGTGGGAGGGGTAGGCATTGACAGCAGCGGACATGTGGGGAGAGGTAAGCACTGATTTCACAGGACATGTGGGAGGAGTAGGCACTGACTACACAGGACATGTGGGAGGGGTAGGCATTGGCTGCACAGGACAAGTGGGAGGGTAGACATTGACTGCAGCGGACATGTGGGGAGAGGTAAGCACTGATTTCACAGGACATGTGGGAGGAGTAGGCATTGACTGCACAGGACATGTGGGGAGGGGTAGGCATTGATTGCACAGGACATGTGGGAGTGGTAGGCACTGACTACACAGGACATGTGCGGAGGAGTAGGCAATGACTACACAGTACATGTGGGGAGGGGTAGGCATTGATTGCACAGGACATGTGGGAGGGGTAGGCATTGACTGCACAGGACATGTGGGGAGGGGTAGGCACTGACGGAACAGGACATGTGGGAGAGGTAGGCACTGACTACACAGGACATGTGGGGAGGGGTAGGCATTTATTGCACAGGACATGTGGGAGGGGTAGGCATTGACTGCACAGGACATGTGGGGAGGGGTAGGCAATGACTACACAGTACATGTGGGGAGGGGTAGTCATTGATTGCACAGGACATGTGGGAGGGGTAGGCATTGACTGCACAGGACATGAGAGGAGGGGTAGGCAATGATTGCACAGGACATGTGGGAGGGGTAGGCATTGATTGCACAGGACATGTGGGAGGGGTAGGCACTGACTACACAGGACATGTGGGGAGGGGTACGTATTGACTGCACAGGACAGGTGGGGAGGGGTAGGCATTGACTGCACAGGACATGTGGGAGGGGTAGGCATTGACTGCACAGGACATGTGGGAGGGGTAGGCATTGACTGCACAGGACATGTGGGGAGGGGTAGGCATTGACTGCACAGGACATGTGGGAGAGGTAGGCACTGACTACACAGGACATGTGCGGAGGGGTAGGCAATGACTACACAGGACAGGTGGGGAGGGGTAGGCACTGACTACACAGGACATGTGGGAGAGGTAGGCATTAACTGAACACGACATGTGGGGAGGGGTAGGCATTGACTGCACAGGACATGTGGGAGGGGTAGGCATTGACTGCACAGGACATGTGGGAGGGGTAGGCATTAACTGAACACGACATGTGGGGAGGGGTAGGCATTGACTGCACAGGACATGTGGGAGGGGTAGACATTGACTGCACAGGACATGTGAGGAGGGTAGGCATTGACTGCACAGGACATGTGAGGAGGGGTAGGCATTGACTGCACAGGACATGTGAGGAGGGGTAGGCTTTGATTGCACAGGACATGTGGGGAGGGGTAGGCATTGACTGCACAGGACATGTGGGGAGGGGTAGGCATTGACTACACAGGACATGTGAGGAGGGGTAGGCTTTGATTGCACAGGACATGTGGGGAGGGGTAGGCATTGACTACACAGGACATGTGGGGAGGGGTAGGCATTGACTACACAGGACATGTGGGGAGGGGTAGGCATTGACTACACAGGACATGTGGGGAGGGGTAGGCATTGACTGCACAGGACATGTGGGAGGGGTAGGCATTGACTGAACAGGATATGTGGGGAAAGGTAGGCATGGACTTGCACAGGACATGTGGCAGGGGTAGGCATTGACTGCACAGGACATGTGGGGAGGGGTAGGCATTGATTGCACAGGACATATGGGGAGGGGTAGGCATTGACTGCACAGGACATGTGGGAGGGGTAGGCATTAACTGAACACGACATGTGGGGAGAGGTAGGCATTGACTACACAGGACATGTGAGGAGGGGTAGGCATTGACTACACAGGACATGTGGGGAGGGGTAGGCATTGACTGCACAGGACATGTGAGGAGGGGTAGGCATTGACTGCACAGGACATCTGGCGAGGGGTAGGCATTGATTGTACAGGACATGTGGGAGGGGTAGGCACTGACTGCACGGGACATGTGGGTAGGGGTAGGCATTGATTGTACAGGACATGTGAGGAGGGGTAGGCACTGACTGCACAGGACATGTGGGAGGGCTAGGCATTGACTGCACAGGACATCTGGCGAGGGGTAGGCATTGATTGTACAGGACATGTGGGAGGGGTAGGCACTGACTGCACGGGACATGTGGGGAGGGGTAGGCATTGATTGTACAGGACATGTGAGGAGGGATAGGCATTGACTGAACACGACATGTGGGAGGGGTAGGCACTGACTGCACGGGACATGTGGGGAGGGGTAGGCATTGATTCCACAGTACATGTGGGAGGGGTAGGCATTGATTGCACAGGACATGTGGGAGGGGTAGGCATTGGCTGTACAGGACATGTGGGAGGGGTAGGCATTGATTTCACAGGACATGTGGGAGGGGTAGGCATTGGCTGAACAGGACATGTGGAAGGTGTAGGCATTGACTGCACAGGACATCTGGGGAGGGTAGGCATTGACTGCACAGGACATGTGAGGACGGGTAGGCATTGATTGCACAGGACATGTGGGAGGGGTAGGCATTGGCTGCACAGGACATCTGGCGAGGGGTACGCATTGATTGTACAGGACATGTGGGAGGGGTAGGCATTGATTGCACAGGACATGTGGGAGGGGTAGGCACTGATTGTACAGGACATGTGGGAGGGGTAGGCATTGGCTGCACAGGACATGTGGAAGGGGTAGGCATTGATTGCACAGGACATGTGGGGAGGGGTAGGCATTGACTGCACAGGACATGTGGGGAGGGGTAGGCATTGATTGCACAGGACATGTGAGGAGGGGTAGGCATTGACTGCACAGGACATGTGGGAGGGGTAGGCATTGACTGCACAGGACATGTGGGGAGGGGTAGGCATTGACTGAACAGGACATGTGGGGAAAGGTAGGCATGGACTTGCACAGGACATGTGGCAGGGGTAGGCATTAACTGAACACGACATGTGGGGAGAGGTAGACATTGACTGAACAGGACATGTGAGGAGGGGTAGGCATTGACTGCACAGGACATGTGAGGAGGGGTAGGCTTTGATTGCACAGGACATGTGGGGAGGGGTTGGCATTGACTGCACAGGACATGTGGGGAGGGGTAGGCATTGACTGCACAGGACATGTGGGAGGGGTAGGCATTGACTGCACAGGACATGTGGGGAGGGGTAGGCATTGACTGCACAGGACATGTGGGGAGGGGTAGGCATTGACTGCACAGGACATGTGAGGAGGGGTAGGCATTGACTGCACAGGACATGTGGGGAGGGGTAGGCATTGACTGAACAGGACATGTGGGAGGGGTAGGCATTGACTGCACAGGACATGTGGGAGGGGTAGGCATTGACTGCACAGGACATGTGGGGAGCGGTAGGCATTGACTGCACAGGACATGTGCGGAGGTGTAGGCAATAACTACACAGAACATGTGGGGAGGGGTAGGCATTGACTGAACAGGACATGTGGGAGGGGTAGGCATTGTCTGAACAATCCATGCAGGAGAGGTAGGCATTGATTGCACAGGACATGTGGGAGGGGTAGGCATTGACTGCACAGGACATGTGGGGAGGGGTAGGCAATGACTACACAGGACATGTGGGGAGGGGTAGGCATTGATTGCACAGGACATGTGGGAGGGGTAGGCATTGACTGCACAGGACATGAGAGGAGGGGTAGGCATTGGCTGCACAGGACATGTGGGGAGGGGTAGGCATTGACTGCACAGGACATGAGAGGAGGGGTAGGCATTGGCTGCACAGGACATGTGGGGAGGGGTAGGCAATGATTGCACAGGACATGTGGGAGGGGTAGGCATTGATTGCACAGCACATGTGGGAGGGGTAGGCACTGACTACACAGGACATGTGCGGAGGGGTAGGCAATGACTACACAGGACAGGTGGGGAGGGGTAGGCATTGACTGCACAGGACATGTGGGAGAGGTAGGCATTAACTGAACACGACATGTGGGGAGAGGTAGACATTGACTGAACAGGACATGTGAGGAGGGGTAGGCATTGACTGCACAGGACATGTGGGAGGGGTAGGCATTAACTGAACACGACATGTGGGGAGAGGTAGACATTGACTGCACAGGACATGTGAGGAGGGTAGGCATTGACTGCACAGGACATGTGAGGAGGGGTAGGCATTGACTGCACAGGACATGTGAGGAGGGGTAGGCTTTGATTGCACAGGACATGTCGGGAGGGGTAGGCATTGACTGCACAGGACATGTGGGGAGGGGTAGGCATTGACTACACAGGACATGTGAGGAGGGGTAGGCTTTGATTGCACAGGACATGTGGGGAGGGGTAGGCATTGACTGCACAGGACATGTGGGGAGGGGTAGGCATTGACTACACAGGACATGTGGGGAGGGGTAGGCATTGACTGCACAGGACATGTGGGGAGGGGTAGGCATTGACTGCACAGGACATGTGGGAGGGGTAGGCATTGACTGAACAGGATATGTGGGGAAAGGTAGGCATGGACTTGCACAGGACATGTGGCAGGGGTAGGCATTGACTGCACAGGACGTGTGGGGAGGGGTAGGCATTGACTGCACAGGACGTGTGGGGAGGGGTAGGCATTGACTGCACAGGACATGTGGGGAGGGTTAGGCATTGATTGCACAGGACATGTGGGGAGGGGTAGGCATTGACTGCACAGGACATGTGGGAGGGGTAGGCATTAACTGAACACGACATGTGGGGAGAGGTAGGCATTGACTGCACAGGACATCTGGCGAGGGGTAGGCATTGATTGTACAGGACATGTGGGACGGGTAGGCACTGACTGCACGGGACATGTGGGGAGGGGTAGGCATTGATTGTACAGGACATGTGAGGAGGGGTAGGCACTGACTGCACAGGACATGTGGGAGGGTTAGGCATTGACTGCACAGGACATCTGGCGAGGGGTAGGCATTGATTGTACAGGACATGTGGGAGGGGTAGGCACTGACTGCACGGGACATGTGGGGAGGGGTAGGCATTGATTGTACAGGACATGTGAGGAGGGATAGGCATTGACTGAACACGACATGTGGGAGGGGTAGGCACTGACTGCACGGGACATGTGGGGAGGGGTAGGCATTGATTCCACAGTACATGTGGGAGGGGTAGGCATTGATTGCACAGGACATGTGGGAGGGGTAGGCATTGGCTGTAGAGGACATGTGGGAGGGGTAGGCATTGATTTCACAGGACATGTGGGAGGGGTAGGCATTGGCTGAACAGGACATGTGGAAGGTGTAGGCATTGACTGCACAGGACATCTGGGGAGGGTAGGCATTGACTGCACAGGACATGTGAGGACGGGTAGGCATTGATTGCACAGGACATGTGGGAGGGGTAGGCATTGGCTGCACAGGACATCTGGCGAGGGGTAGGCATTGATTGTACAGGACATGTGGGAGGGGTAGGCATTGATTGCACAGGACATGTGGGAGGGGTAGGCACTGATTGTACAGGACATGTGGGAGGGGTAGGCATTGGCTGCACAGGACATGTGGAAGGGGTAGGCATTGACTGCACAGGACATGTGGGAGGGGTAGGCATTGACAGCAGCGGACATGTGGGGAGAGGTAAGCACTGATTTCACAGGACATGTGGGAGGAGTAGGCACTGACTACACAGGACATGTGGGAGGGGTAGGCATTGGCTGCACAGGACAAGTGGGAGGGTAGACATTGACTGCAGCGGACATGTGGGGAGAGGTAAGCACTGATTTCACAGGACATGTGGGAGGAGTAGGCATTGACTGCACAGGACATGTGGGGAGGGGTAGGCATTGATTGCACAGGACATGTGGGAGTGGTAGGCACTGACTACACAGGACATGTGCGGAGGAGTAGGCAATGACTACACAGTACATGTGGGGAGGGGTAGGCATTGATTGCACAGGACATGTGGGAGGGGTAGGCATTGACTGCACAGGACATGTGGGGAGGGGTAGGCACTGACGGAACAGGACATGTGGGAGAGGTAGGCACTGACTACACAGGACATGTGGGGAGGGGTAGGCATTTATTGCACAGGACATGTGGGAGGGGTAGGCATTGACTGCACAGGACATGTGGGGAGGGGTAGGCAATGACTACACAGTACATGTGGGGAGGGGTAGTCATTGATTGCACAGGACATGTGGGAGGGGTAGGCATTGACTGCACAGGACATGAGAGGAGGGGTAGGCAATGATTGCACAGGACATGTGGGAGGGGTAGGCATTGATTGCACAGGACATGTGGGAGGGGTAGGCACTGACTACACAGGACATGTGGGGAGGGGTACGTATTGACTGCACAGGACAGGTGGGGAGGGGTAGGCATTGACTGCACAGGACATGTGGGAGGGGTAGGCATTGACTGCACAGGACATGTGGGAGGGGTAGGCATTGACTGCACAGGACATGTGGGGAGGGGTAGGCATTGACTGCACAGGACATGTGGGAGAGGTAGGCACTGACTACACAGGACATGTGCGGAGGGGTAGGCAATGACTACACAGGACAGGTGGGGAGGGGTAGGCACTGACTACACAGGACATGTGGGAGAGGTAGGCATTAACTGAACACGACATGTGGGGAGGGGTAGGCATTGACTGCACAGGACATGTGGGAGGGGTAGGCATTGACTGCACAGGACATGTGGGAGGGGTAGGCATTAACTGAACACGACATGTGGGGAGGGGTAGGCATTGACTGCACAGGACATGTGGGAGGGGTAGACATTGACTGCACAGGACATGTGAGGAGGGTAGGCATTGACTGCACAGGACATGTGAGGAGGGGTAGGCATTGACTGCACAGGACATGTGAGGAGGGGTAGGCTTTGATTGCACAGGACATGTGGGGAGGGGTAGGCATTGACTGCACAGGACATGTGGGGAGGGGTAGGCATTGACTACACAGGACATGTGAGGAGGGGTAGGCTTTGATTGCACAGGACATGTGGGGAGGGGTAGGCATTGACTACACAGGACATGTGGGGAGGGGTAGGCATTGACTACACAGGACATGTGGGGAGGGGTAGGCATTGACTACACAGGACATGTGGGGAGGGGTAGGCATTGACTGCACAGGACATGTGGGAGGGGTAGGCATTGACTGAACAGGATATGTGGGGAAAGGTAGGCATGGACTTGCACAGGACATGTGGCAGGGGTAGGCATTGACTGCACAGGACATGTGGGGAGGGGTAGGCATTGATTGCACAGGACATATGGGGAGGGGTAGGCATTGACTGCACAGGACATGTGGGAGGGGTAGGCATTAACTGAACACGACATGTGGGGAGAGGTAGGCATTGACTACACAGGACATGTGAGGAGGGGTAGGCATTGACTACACAGGACATGTGGGGAGGGGTAGGCATTGACTGCACAGGACATGTGAGGAGGGGTAGGCATTGACTGCACAGGACATCTGGCGAGGGGTAGGCATTGATTGTACAGGACATGTGGGAGGGGTAGGCACTGACTGCACGGGACATGTGGGTAGGGGTAGGCATTGATTGTACAGGACATGTGAGGAGGGGTAGGCACTGACTGCACAGGACATGTGGGAGGGCTAGGCATTGACTGCACAGGACATCTGGCGAGGGGTAGGCATTGATTGTACAGGACATGTGGGAGGGGTAGGCACTGACTGCACGGGACATGTGGGGAGGGGTAGGCATTGATTGTACAGGACATGTGAGGAGGGATAGGCATTGACTGAACACGACATGTGGGAGGGGTAGGCACTGACTGCACGGGACATGTGGGGAGGGGTAGGCATTGATTCCACAGTACATGTGGGAGGGGTAGGCATTGATTGCACAGGACATGTGGGAGGGGTAGGCATTGGCTGTACAGGACATGTGGGAGGGGTAGGCATTGATTTCACAGGACATGTGGGAGGGGTAGGCATTGGCTGAACAGGACATGTGGAAGGTGTAGGCATTGACTGCACAGGACATCTGGGGAGGGTAGGCATTGACTGCACAGGACATGTGAGGACGGGTAGGCATTGATTGCACAGGACATGTGGGAGGGGTAGGCATTGGCTGCACAGGACATCTGGCGAGGGGTACGCATTGATTGTACAGGACATGTGGGAGGGGTAGGCATTGATTGCACAGGACATGTGGGAGGGGTAGGCACTGATTGTACAGGACATGTGGGAGGGGTAGGCATTGGCTGCACAGGACATGTGGAAGGGGTAGGCATTGATTGCACAGGACATGTGGGGAGGGGTAGGCATTGACTGCACAGGACATGTGGGGAGGGGTAGGCATTGATTGCACAGGACATGTGAGGAGGGGTAGGCATTGACTGCACAGGACATGTGGGAGGGGTAGGCATTGACTGCACAGGACATGTGGGGAGGGGTAGGCATTGACTGAACAGGACATGTGGGGAAAGGTAGGCATGGACTTGCACAGGACATGTGGCAGGGGTAGGCATTAACTGAACACGACATGTGGGGAGAGGTAGACATTGACTGAACAGGACATGTGAGGAGGGGTAGGCATTGACTGCACAGGACATGTGAGGAGGGGTAGGCTTTGATTGCACAGGACATGTGGGGAGGGGTTGGCATTGACTGCACAGGACATGTGGGGAGGGGTAGGCATTGACTGCACAGGACATGTGGGAGGGGTAGGCATTGACTGCACAGGACATGTGGGGAGGGGTAGGCATTGACTGCACAGGACATGTGGGGAGGGGTAGGCATTGACTGCACAGGACATGTGAGGAGGGGTAGGCATTGACTGCACAGGACATGTGGGGAGGGGTAGGCATTGACTGAACAGGACATGTGGGAGGGGTAGGCATTGACTGCACAGGACATGTGGGAGGGGTAGGCATTGACTGCACAGGACATGTGGGGAGCGGTAGGCATTGACTGCACAGGACATGTGCGGAGGTGTAGGCAATAACTACACAGAACATGTGGGGAGGGGTAGGCATTGACTGAACAGGACATGTGGGAGGGGTAGGCATTGTCTGAACAATCCATGCAGGAGAGGTAGGCATTGATTGCACAGGACATGTGGGAGGGGTAGGCATTGACTGCACAGGACATGTGGGGAGGGGTAGGCAATGACTACACAGGACATGTGGGGAGGGGTAGGCATTGATTGCACAGGACATGTGGGAGGGGTAGGCATTGACTGCACAGGACATGAGAGGAGGGGTAGGCATTGGCTGCACAGGACATGTGGGGAGGGGTAGGCATTGACTGCACAGGACATGAGAGGAGGGGTAGGCATTGGCTGCACAGGACATGTGGGGAGGGGTAGGCAATGATTGCACAGGACATGTGGGAGGGGTAGGCATTGATTGCACAGCACATGTGGGAGGGGTAGGCACTGACTACACAGGACATGTGCGGAGGGGTAGGCAATGACTACACAGGACAGGTGGGGAGGGGTAGGCATTGACTGCACAGGACATGTGGGAGAGGTAGGCATTAACTGAACACGACATGTGGGGAGAGGTAGACATTGACTGAACAGGACATGTGAGGAGGGGTAGGCATTGACTGCACAGGACATGTGGGAGGGGTAGGCATTAACTGAACACGACATGTGGGGAGAGGTAGACATTGACTGCACAGGACATGTGAGGAGGGTAGGCATTGACTGCACAGGACATGTGAGGAGGGGTAGGCATTGACTGCACAGGACATGTGAGGAGGGGTAGGCTTTGATTGCACAGGACATGTCGGGAGGGGTAGGCATTGACTGCACAGGACATGTGGGGAGGGGTAGGCATTGACTACACAGGACATGTGAGGAGGGGTAGGCTTTGATTGCACAGGACATGTGGGGAGGGGTAGGCATTGACTGCACAGGACATGTGGGGAGGGGTAGGCATTGACTACACAGGACATGTGGGGAGGGGTAGGCATTGACTGCACAGGACATGTGGGGAGGGGTAGGCATTGACTGCACAGGACATGTGGGAGGGGTAGGCATTGACTGAACAGGATATGTGGGGAAAGGTAGGCATGGACTTGCACAGGACATGTGGCAGGGGTAGGCATTGACTGCACAGGACGTGTGGGGAGGGGTAGGCATTGACTGCACAGGACGTGTGGGGAGGGGTAGGCATTGACTGCACAGGACATGTGGGGAGGGTTAGGCATTGATTGCACAGGACATGTGGGGAGGGGTAGGCATTGACTGCACAGGACATGTGGGAGGGGTAGGCATTAACTGAACACGACATGTGGGGAGAGGTAGGCATTGACTGCACAGGACATCTGGCGAGGGGTAGGCATTGATTGTACAGGACATGTGGGACGGGTAGGCACTGACTGCACGGGACATGTGGGGAGGGGTAGGCATTGATTGTACAGGACATGTGAGGAGGGGTAGGCACTGACTGCACAGGACATGTGGGAGGGTTAGGCATTGACTGCACAGGACATCTGGCGAGGGGTAGGCATTGATTGTACAGGACATGTGGGAGGGGTAGGCACTGACTGCACGGGACATGTGGGGAGGGGTAGGCATTGATTGTACAGGACATGTGAGGAGGGATAGGCATTGACTGAACACGACATGTGGGAGGGGTAGGCACTGACTGCACGGGACATGTGGGGAGGGGTAGGCATTGATTCCACAGTACATGTGGGAGGGGTAGGCATTGATTGCACAGGACATGTGGGAGGGGTAGGCATTGGCTGTAGAGGACATGTGGGAGGGGTAGGCATTGATTTCACAGGACATGTGGGAGGGGTAGGCATTGGCTGAACAGGACATGTGGAAGGTGTAGGCATTGACTGCACAGGACATCTGGGGAGGGTAGGCATTGACTGCACAGGACATGTGAGGACGGGTAGGCATTGATTGCACAGGACATGTGGGAGGGGTAGGCATTGGCTGCACAGGACATCTGGCGAGGGGTAGGCATTGATTGTACAGGACATGTGGGAGGGGTAGGCATTGATTGCACAGGACATGTGGGAGGGGTAGGCACTGATTGTACAGGACATGTGGGAGGGGTAGGCATTGGCTGCACAGGACATGTGGAAGGGGTAGGCATTGACTGCACGGGACATCTGGGGAGGGGTAGGCATTGACTGCACGGGACATGTGAGGACGGGTAGGCATTGATTGCACAGGACATGTGGGAGGGGTAGGCATTGGCTGCACAGGACATTTGGGAGGGGTAGGCATTGGCTGCACAGGACATGTGGCGAGTGGTAGGCATTGATTGCACAGGACATGTGGGAGGGGTAGGCATTGACTGTACAGGACATGTGGGGAGGGGTAGGCATTGACTACACAGGACATGTGGGGAGGGGAAGGCATTGACTGCACAGGACATGTGGGGAGGGGTAGGCATTGACTGCACAGGACATGTGGGGAGGGGTAGGCATTGACTGCACAGGACATGTGGGAGAGGTAGGCATTGACTGCACAGGACATGTGGGGAGAGGTAGGCATTGACTGAACAGGACATGTGAGGAGGGGTAGGCATTGACTGCACAGGACATGTGAGGAGGGGTAGGCTTTGATTGCACAGGACATGTGAGGAGGGGAAGGCATTGACTGCACAGGACATGTGGGAGGGGTAGGCATTGACTGAACAGGACATGTGGGGAAAGGTAGGCATGGACTTGCACAGGACATGTGGCAGGGGTAGGCATTGACTGCACAGGACATGTGGGGAGGGGTAGGCATTGAATGCACAGGACATGTGGGGAGGGGTAGGCATTGACTGCACAGGACATGTGGGAGGGGTAGGCATTGACTGCACAGGACATGTGAGGAGGGGTAGGCATTGACTGAACAGGACATGTGGGGAGGGGTAGGCATTGAATGCACAGGACATGTGGGGAGGGGTAGGCATTGACTGCACAGGACATGTGAGGAGGGGTAGGCATTGACTGAACAGGACATGTGGGAGAGGTAGGTATTGACTGCACAGGACATGTGGGGAGGGGTAGGCATTGACTGAACAGGACATGTGGGAGGGGTAGGCATTGACTGCACAGGACATGTGAGGAGGGGTAGGCATTGACTGAACAGGACATGTGGGGAAAGGTAGGCATGGACTTGCACAGGACATGTGGCAGGGGTAGGCATTGACTGCACAGGACATGTGGGGAGGGGTAGGCATTGACTGCACAGGACATGTGGGGAGGGGTAGGCATTGACTGCACAGGACATGTGAGGAGGGGTAGGCATTGACTGAACAGGACATGTGGGAGGGGTAGGCATTGACTGCACAGGACATGTGGGAGGGGTAGGCAATGACAGCAGCGGACATGTGGGGAGAGGTAAGCACTGATTTCACAGGACATGTGGGAGGAGTAGGCATTGACTACACAGGACATGTGGGAGGGGTAGGCATTGGCTGCACAGGACAAGTGGGAGGGTAGACATTGACTGCAGCGGACATGTGGGGAGAGGTAAGCACTGATTTCACAGGACATGTGGGAGGAGTAGGCACTGACTACACAGGACATGTGGGAGGAGTAGGCATTGACTGCACAGGACATGTGGGGAGGGGTAGGCATTGATTGCACAGGACATGTGGGAGTGGTAGGCACTGACTACACAGGACATGTGCGGAGGTGTAGGCAATAACTACACAGGACATGTGGGAGGGGTAGGCATTGGCTGTACAGGACATGTGGGAGGGGTAGGCATTGATTTCACAGGACATGTGGGAGGGGTAGGCATTGGCTGAACAGGACATGTGGAAGGTGTAGGCATTGACTGCACAGGACATCTGGGGAGGGTAGGCATTGACTGCACAGGACATGTGAGGACGGGTAGGCATTGATTGCACAGGACATGTGGGAGGGGTAGGCATTGGCTGCACAGGACATCTGGCGAGGGGTAGGCATTGATTGTACAGGACATGTGGGAGGGGTAGGCATTGATTGCACAGGACATGTGGGAGGGGTAGGCACTGATTGTACAGGACATGTGGGAGGGGTAGGCATTGGCTGCACAGGACATGTGGAAGGGGTAGGCATTGATTGCACAGGACATGTGGGGAGGGGTAGGCATTGACTGCACAGGACATGTGGGGAGGGGTAGGCATTGATTGCACAGGACATGTGAGGAGGGGTAGGCATTGACTGCACAGGACATGTGGGAGGGGTAGGCATTGACTGCACAGGACATGTGGGGAGGGGTAGGCATTGACTGAACAGGACATGTGGGGAAAGGTAGGCATGGACTTGCACAGGACATGTGGCAGGGGTAGGCATTGACTGCACAGGACATGTGGGAGGGGTAGGCATTAACTGAACACGACATGTGGGGAGAGGTAGACATTGACTGAACAGGACATGTGAGGAGGGGTAGGCATTGACTGCACAGGACATGTGAGGAGGGGTAGGCTTTGATTGCACAGGACATGTGGGGAGGGGTTGGCATTGACTGCACAGGACATGTGGGGAGGGGTAGGCATTGACTGCACAGGACATGTGGGAGGGGTAGGCATTGACTGCACAGGACATGTGGGGAGGGGTAGGCATTGACTGCACAGGACATGTGGGGAGGGGTAGGCATTGACTGCACAGGACATGTGGGGAGGGGTAGGCATTGACTGAACAGGACATGTGGGAGGGGTAGGCATTGACTGCACAGGACATGTGGGAGGGGTAGGCATTGACTGCACAGGACATGTGGGGAGCGGTAGGCATTGACTGCACAGGACATGTGGGGAGGGGTAGGCATTGACTGCACAGGACATGTGGGAGGGGTAGGCATTGACTGCACAGGACATGTGGGGAGGGGTAGGCATTGACTGCACAGGACATGTGGGGAGCGGTAGGCATTGACTGCACAGGACATGTGCGGAGGTGTAGGCAATAACTACACAGAACATGTGGGGAGGGGTAGGCATTGACTGAACAGGACATGTGGGAGGGGTAGGCATTGTCTGAACAATCCATGCAGGAGAGGTAGGCATTGATTGCACAGGACATGTGGGAGGGGTAGGCATTGACTGCACAGGACATGTGGGGAGGGGTAGGCAATGACTACACAGGACATGTGGGGAGGGGTAGGCATTGATTGCACAGGACATGTGGGAGGGGTAGGCATTGACTGCACAGGACATGAGAGGAGGGGTAGGCATTGGCTGCACAGGACATGTGGGGAGGGGTAGGCATTGACTGCACAGGACATGAGAGGAGGGGTAGGCATTGGCTGCACAGGACATGTGGGGAGGGGTAGGCAATGATTGCACAGGACATGTGGGAGGGGTAGGCATTGATTGCACAGCACATGTGGGAGGGGTAGGCACTGACTACACAGGACATGTGCGGAGGGGTAGGCAATGACTACACAGGACAGGTGGGGAGGGGTAGGCATTGACTGCACAGGACATGTGGGAGAGGTAGGCATTAACTGAACACGACATGTGGGGAGAGGTAGACATTGACTGAACAGGACATGTGAGGAGGGGTAGGCATTGACTGCACAGGACATGTGGGAGGGGTAGGCATTAACTGAACACGACATGTGGGGAGGGGTAGACATTGACTGCACAGGACATGTGAGGAGGGGTAGACATTGACTGCACAGGACATGTGAGGAGGGTAGGCATTGACTGCACAGGACATGTGAGGAGGGGTAGGCATTGACTGCACAGGACATGTGAGGAGGGGTAGGCATTGACTGCACAGGACATGTGAGGAGGGGTAGGCTTTGATTGCACAGGACATGTCGGGAGGGGTAGGCATTGACTGCACAGGACATGTGGGGAGGGGTAGGCATTGACTACACAGGACATGTGAGGAGGGGTAGGCTTTGATTGCACAGGACATGTGGGGAGGGGTAGGCATTGACTGCACAGGACATGTGGGGAGGGGTAGGCATTGACTACACAGGACATGTGGGGAGGGGTAGGCATTGACTGCACAGGACATGTGGGGAGGGGTAGGCATTGACTGCACAGGACATGTGGGAGGGGTAGGCATTGACTGCACAGGACATGTGGGAGGGGTAGGCATTGACTGAACAGGATATGTGGGGAAAGGTAGGCATGGACTTGCACAGGACATGTGGCAGGGGTAGGCATTGACTGCACAGGACGTGTGGGGAGGGGTAGGCATTGACTGCACAGGACGTGTGGGGAGGGGTAGGCATTGACTGCACAGGACATGTGGGGAGGGTTAGGCATTGATTGCACAGGACATGTGGGGAGGGGTAGGCATTGACTGCACAGGACATGTGGGAGGGGTAGGCATTAACTGAACACGACATGTGGGGAGAGGTAGGCATTGACTGCACAGGACATGTGAGGAGGGGTAGGCATTGACTGCACAGGACATCTGGCGAGGGGTAGGCATTGATTGTACAGGACATGTGGGAGGGGTAGGCATTGATTGTACAGGACATGTGGGACGGGTAGGCACTGACTGCACGGGACATGTGGGGAGGGGTAGGCATTGATTGTACAGGACATGTGAGGAGGGGTAGGCAATGACTGCACAGGACATGTGGGAGGGTTAGGCATTGACTGCACAGGACATCTGGCGAGGGGTAGGCATTGATTGTACAGGACATGTGGGAGGGGTAGGCACTGACTGCACGGGACATGTGGGGAGGGGTAGGCATTGATTGTACAGGACATGTGAGGAGGGATAGGCATTGACTGAACACGACATGTGGGAGGGGTAGGCACTGACTGCACGGGACATGTGGGGAGGGGTAGGCATTGATTCCACAGTACATGTGGGAGGGGTAGGCATTGATTGCACAGGACATGTGGGAGGGGTAGGCATTGGCTGTAGAGGACATGTGGGAGGGGTAGGCATTGATTTCACAGGACATGTGGGAGGGGTAGGCATTGGCTGAACAGGACATGTGGAAGGTGTAGGCATTGACTGCACAGGACATCTGGGGAGGGTAGGCATTGACTGCACAGGACATGTGAGGACGGGTAGGCATTGATTGCACAGGACATGTGGGAGGGGTAGGCATTGGCTGCACAGGACATCTGGCGAGGGGTAGGCATTGATTGTACAGGACATGTGGGAGGGGTAGGCATTGATTGCACAGGACATGTGGGAGGGGTAGGCACTGATTGTACAGGACATGTGGGAGGGGTAGGCATTGGCTGCACAGGACATGTGGAAGGGGTAGGCATTGACTGCACGGGACATCTGGGGAGGGGTAGGCATTGACTGCACGGGACATGTGAGGACGGGTAGGCATTGATTGCACAGGACATGTGGGAGGGGTAGGCATTGGCTGCACAGGACATGTGGGAGGGGTAGGCATTGGCTGCACAGGACATGTGGCGAGTGGTAGGCATTGATTGCACAGGACATGTGGGAGGGGTAGGCATTGACTGTACAGGACATGTGGGGAGGGGTAGGCATTGACTACACAGGACATGTGGGGAGGGGAAGGCATTGACTGCACAGGACATGTGGGGAGGGGTAGGCATTGACTGCATAGGACATGTGGGGAGGGGTAGGCATTGACTGCACAGGACATGTGGGAGAGGTAGGCATTGACTGCACAGGACATGTGGGGAGAGGTAGACATTGACTGAACAGGACATGTGAGGAGGGGTAGGCATTGACTGCACAGGACATGTGAGGAGGGGTAGGCTTTGATTGCACAGGACATGTGAGGAGGGGAAGGCATTGACTGCACAGGACATGTGGGAGGGGTAGGCATTGACTGAACAGGACATGTGGGGAAAGGTAGGCATGGACTTGCACAGGACATGTGGCAGGGGTAGGCATTGACTGCACAGGACATGTGGGGAGGGGTAGGCATTGAATGCACAGGACATGTGGGGAGGGGTAGGCATTGACTGCACAGGACATGTGGGAGGGGTAGGCATTGACTGCACAGGACATGTGAGGAGGGGTAGGCATTGACTGAACAGGACATGTGGGGAGGGGTAGGCATTGAATGCACAGGACATGTGGGGAGGGGTAGGCATTGACTGCACAGGACATGTGAGGAGGGGTAGGCATTGACTGAACAGGACATGTGGGAGAGGTAGGTATTGACTGCACAGGACATGTGGGGAGGGGTAGGCATTGACTGAACAGGACATGTGGGAGGGGTAGGCATTGACTGCACAGGACATGTGGGGAAAGGTAGGCATGGACTTGCACAGGACATGTGGCAGGGGTAGGCATTGACTGCACAGGACATGTGGGGAGGGGTAGGCATTGACTGCACAGGACATGTGGGGAGGGGTAGGCATTGACTGCACAGGACATGTGAGGAGGGGTAGGCATTGACTGCACAGGACATGTGGGGAGGGGTAGGCATTGACTGAACAGGACATGTGGGAGGGGTAGGCATTGACTGCACAGGACATGTGGGAGGGGTAGGCAATGACAGCAGCGGACATGTGGGGAGAGGTAAGCACTGATTTCACAGGACATGTGGGAGGAGTAGGCATTGACTACACAGGACATGTGGGAGGGGTAGGCATTGGCTGCACAGGACAAGTGGGAGGGTAGACATTGACTGCAGCGGACATGTGGGGAGAGGTAAGCACTGATTTCACAGGACATGTGGGAGGAGTAGGCACTGACTACACAGGACATGTGGGAGGAGTAGGCATTGACTGCACAGGACATGTGGGGAGGGGTAGGCATTGATTGCACAGGACATGTGGGAGTGGTAGGCACTGACTACACAGGACATGTGCGGAGGTGTAGGCAATAACTACACAGGACATGTGGGGAGGGGTAGGCATTGACAGAACAGGACATGTGGGAGGGGTAGGCATTGACTACACAGGACATGTGGGAGGGGTAGGCATTGATTGCACAGGACATGTGGGGAGGGGTAGGCATTGACTGCACAGGACATGTGGGGAGGGGTAGGCATTGATTGCACAGGACATGTGGGGAGAGGTAGGCATTGACTGCACAGGACATGTGGGGAGGAGTAGGCACTGACTACACAGGACATGTGGGAGGGGTAGGCATTGATTGCACAGGACATGTGGGGAGGGGTAGGCATTGACTGCACAGGACATGTGGGGAGCGGTAGGCATTGATTGCACAGGACATGTGGGGAGGGGTAGGCAATGACTACACAGGACATGTGGGGAGGGGTAGGCATTGATTGCACAGGACATGTGGGGAGGGGTAGGCATTGATTGCACAGGACATGTGGGGAGGGGTAGGCAATGACTACACAGGACATGTGGGGAGGGGTAGGCATTGATTGCACAGGACATGTGGGAGGGGTAGGCATTGACTGCACAGGACATGAGAGGAGGGGTAGGCATTGGCTGCACAGGACATGTGGGGAGGGGTAGGCATTGACTGCACAGGACATGTGGGAGGGGTAGGCATTGACTGCACAGGACATGAGAGGAGGGGTAGGCATTGGCTGCACAGGACATGTGGGGAGGGGTAGGCAATGATTGCACAGGACATGTGGGAGGGGTAGGCATTGATTGCACAGCACATGTGGGAGGGGTAGGCACTGACTACACAGGACATGTGGGGAGGGGTAGGCATTGACTGCACAGGACATGTGAGGAGGGGTAGGCATTGACTGCACAGGACATGTGGGAGGGGTAGGCATTAACTGAACACGACATGTGGGGAGAGGTAGACATTGACTGCACAGGACATGTGAGGAGGGTAGGCATTGACTGCACAGGACATGTGAGGAGGGGTAGGCATTGACTGCACAGGACATGTGAGGAGGGGTAGGCTTTGATTGCACAGGACATGTCGGGAGGGGTAGGCATTGACTGCACAGGACATGTGGGGAGGGGTAGGCATTGACTACACAGGACATGTGAGGAGGGGTAGGCTTTGATTGCACAGGACATGTGGGGAGGGGTAGGCATTGACTGCACAGGACATGTGGGGAGGGGTAGGCATTGACTACACAGGACATGTGGGGAGGGGTAGGCATTGACTGCACAGGACATGTGGGGAGGGGTAGGCATTGACTGCACAGGACATGTGGGAGGGGTAGGCATTGACTGAACAGGATATGTGGGGAAAGGTAGGCATGGACTTGCACAGGACATGTGGCAGGGGTAGGCATTGACTGCACAGGACATGTGGGGAGGGGTAGGCATTGATTGCACAGGACATGTGGGGAGGGGTAGGCATTGACTGCACAGGACATGTGGGAGGGGTAGGCATTAACTGAACATGACATGTGGGGAGAGGTAGGCATTGACTGCACAGGATATGTGGCGAGGGGTAGGCATTGATTGTACAGGACATGTGGGAGGGGTTGGCACTGACTGCACGGGACATGTGGGGAGGGGTAGGCATTGATTGTACAGGACATGTGAGGAGGGGTAGGCACTGACTGCACAGGACATGTGGGAGGGTTAGGCATTGACTGCACAGGACATCTGGCGAGGGGTAGGCATTGATTGTACAGGACATGTGGGAGGGGTAGGCACTGACTGCACGGGACATGTGGGGAGGGGTAGGCATTGATTGTACAGGACATGTGAGGAGGGATAGGCATTGACTGAACACGACATGTGGGAGGGGTAGGCACTGACTGCACGGGACATGTGGGGAGGGGTAGGCATTGATTCCACAGTACATGTGGGAGGGGTAGGCATTGATTGCACAGGACATGTGGGAGGGGTAGGCATTGGCTGTACAGGACATGTGGGAGGGGTAGGCATTGATTTCACAGGACATGTGGGAGGGGTAGGCATTGGCTGAACAGGACATGTGGAAGGTGTAGGCATTGACTGCACAGGACATCTGGGGAGGGTAGGCATTGACTGCACAGGACATGTGAGGACGGGTAGGCATTGATTGCACAGGACATGTGGGAGGGGTAGGCATTGGCTGCACAGGACATCTGGCGAGGGGTAGGCATTGATTGTACAGGACATGTGGGAGGGGTAGGCATTGATTGCACAGGACATGTGGGAGGGGTAGGCACTGATTGTACAGGACATGTGGGAGGGGTAGGCATTGGCTGCACAGGACATGTGGAAGGGGTAGGCATTGACTGCACGGGACATCTGGGGAGGGGTAGGCATTGACTGCACAGGACATGTGAGGACGGGTAGGCATTGATTGCACAGGACATGTGGGAGGGGTAGGCATTGGCTGCACAGGACATGTGGCGAGTGGTAGGCATTGATTGCACAGGACATGTGGGAGGGGTAGGCATTGACTGTACAGGACATGTGGGGAGGGGTAGGCATTGACTACACAGGACATGTGGGGAGGGGAAGGCATTCATTGCACAGGACATGTGGAGAGGTAGGCATTGATTGCACAGGACATGTGGGAGGAGTAGGCACTGACTACACAGGACATGTGGGAGGGGTAGGCACTGTCTGCACGGGACATCTGGGGAGGGGTAGGCATTGACTGCACAGGACATGTGAGGACGGGTAGGCATTAATTGCACAGGACATGTGGGAGGGGTAGGCATTGGCTGCACAGGACATGTGGAAGGGGTAGGCATTGACTGCACGGGACATCTGGGGAGGGGTAGGCATTGACTGCACAGGACATGTGAGGACGGGTAGGCATTGATTGCACAGGACATGTGGGAGGGGTAGGCATTGGCTGCACAGGACATGTGGGAGGGGTAGGCATTGGCTGCACAGGACATGTGGCGAGTGGTAGGCATTCATTGCACAGGACATGTGGAGAGGTAGGCATTGATTGCACAGGACATGTGGGAGGAGTAGGCACTGACTACACAGGACATGTGGGAGGGGTAGGCAATGACAACACAGGACAGGTGGGGAGGGGTAGGCACTGACTACACAGGACATGTGGGAGGGGTAGGCATTGGCTGCACAGGACATGTGGGGAGGGTTAGGCATTGATTGTACAGGACATGTGGGGAGGGAAGGCATTGACTGCACAGGACATGTGGAAGGGGTAGGCATTGACTGCACAGGACATGTGGGAGCGGTAGGCATTCACTGCACAGGACAAGTGGGGAGGGGTAGGCATTGACTGCACAGGACATGTGGGGAGGGGTAGGCAATGATTGCACAGGACATGTGGAGAGGTAGGCATTGATTGCACAGGACATGTGGGAGGAGTAGGCACTGACTACACAGGACATGTGGGGAGGGGTAGGCATTGACTGCACAGGACATGTGGGGAGGGGTAGGCATTGACTGCACAGGACATGTGGGAGGGTAGGCATTGACTGCAGCGGACATGTGGGGAGAGGTAAGCACTGACTGCACAGGACATGTGGGGAGGGGTAGTCATTGACTGCACAGGACATGTGGGAGGGGTAGGCATTGACTGCACAGGACATGAGAGGAGGGGTAGGCATTGGCTGCAGCGGACATGTGGGGAGGGGTAAGCATTGATTGCACAGGACATGTGGGGAGGGGTAGGCATTGACTGCACAGGACATGTGGGAGGGGTAGGCATTGACTGCACAGGACATGTGGGGAGGGGTAGTCATTGACTGCACAGGACATGTGGGGAGGGGTAGTCATTGACTGCACAGGACATGTGGGAGGGGTAGGCATTGACTGCACAGGACATGTGGGGAGGGGTAGTCATTGACTGCACAGGACATGTGGGGAGGGGTAAGCATTGATTGCACAGGACATGTGGGGAGGGGTAGGCATTGACTGCACAGGACATGTGAGGAGGGGTAGGCATTGACTGCACAGGACATGTGGGAGGGGTAGGCATTGACTGCACAGGACATGTGGGGAGGGGTAGTCATTGACTGCACAGGACATGTGGGGAGGGGTAGTCATTGACTGCACAGGACATGTGGGAGGGGTAGGCATTGACTGCACAGGACATGTGGGGAGGGGTAGTCATTGACTGCACAGGACATGTGGGGAGGGGTAAGCATTGATTGCACAGGACATGTGGGGAGGGGTAGGCATTGACTGCACAGGACATGTGGGAGGGGTAGGCATTGACTGCACAGGACATGTGGGGAGAGGTAAGCACTGACTGCACAGGACATGTGGGGAGGGGTAGTCATTGACTGCACAGGACATGTGGGAGGGGTAGGCATTGACTGCACAGGACATGAGAGGAGGGGTAGGCATTGGCTGCAGCGGACATGTGGGGAGGGGTAAGCATTGATTGCACAGGACATGTGGGGAGGGGTAGGCATTGACTGCACAGGACATGTGGGAGGGGTAGGCATTGACTGCACAGGACATGTGGGGAGGGGTAGGCATTGACTGCACAGGACATGTGGGGAGGGGTAGGCATTGACTGCACAGGACATGTGGGAGGGGTAGGCATTGACAGCACAGGACATGTGGGGAGGGGTAGTCATTGACTGCACAGGACATGTGGGAGGGGTAGGCATTGACTGCACAGGACATGAGAGGAGGGGTAGGCATTGGCTGCAGCGGACATGTGGGGAGGGGTAAGCATTGATTGCACAGGACATGTGGGGAGGGGTAGGCATTGATTGCACAGGACATGAGAGGAGGGGTAGGCATTGGCTGCACAGGACATGTGGGAGGGGTAGGCAATGACTACACAAGACATTTGGGGAGGGGTAGGCATTGATTGCACAGGACATGTGGAAGGGGTAGGCATTGACTGCACAGGACAAGTGGGGAGGGGTAGGCATTGATTGCACAGGACATGTGGGACTGGTAGGCATTGACTACACAGGACATGTGGGGAGGGGTAGGTAATGATTGCACAGGACATGTGGAGAGGTAGGCATTGATTGCACAGGACATGTGGGAGGGGTAGGCATTGATTGCACAGGACATGTGGGAGGGGTAGGCACTGACTACACAGGACATGTGCGGAGGGGTAGGCAATGACTACACAGGACATGTGGGGAGGGGTACGTATTGAATGCACAGGACAGGTGGGGAGGGGTAGGCATTGACTGCACAGGACATGTGGGAGGGGTAGGCATTGACTGCACAGGACATGTGGGAGGGGTAGCCATTAACTGAACACGACATGTGGGGAGAGGTAGACATTGACTGTACAGGACATGTGGGGAGGGGTAGGCATTCACTGCACAGGACATGTGGGAGGGGTAGCCATTAACTGAACACGACATGTGGGGAGAGGTAGACATTGACTGTACAGGACATGTGGGGAGGGGTAGGCATTCACTGCACAGGACATGTGGGAGGGGTAGCCATTAACTGAACACGACATGTGGGGAGAGGTAGACATTGACTGTACAGGACATGTGGGAGAGGTAGGCATTGACTACACAGGACATGTGGGAGGGGTAGGCATTCACTGCACAGGACATGTGGGAGAGGTAGCCATTAACTGAACACGACATGTGGGGAGAGGTAGACATTGACTGTACAGGACATGTGGGGAGGGGTAGGCATTCACTGCACAGGACATGTGGGAGGGGTAGGCATTGACTGCACAGTACATGTGGGGAGGTGTAGGCATTGACTAAACACGACATGTGGGGAGAGGTAGACATTGACTGCACAGGACATGTGAGGAGGGGTAGGCTTTGATTGCACAGGACATGTGGGGAGGGGTAGGCATTGACTGCACAGGACATGTGGGGAGGGGTAGGCATTGACTACACAGGACATGTGAGGAGGGGTAGGCATTGACTGCACAGGACATGTGGGAGGGGTAGGCATTGACTGAACAGGACATGTGGGGAGGGGTAGGCATTGATTGCACAGGACATATGGGGAGGGGTAGGCATTGACTGCACAGGACATGTGGGGAGGGGTAGGCATTCACTGCACAGGACATGTGAGGAGAGGTAGGCATTGATTGCACAGGACATGTGGGATGGGTAGGCATTGATTGCACAGGACATGTGGGAGGGGCAGGCATTGACTGCACAGGACATGTGGGGAGAGGTAGGCATTGACTGAACAGGACATGTGGGAGGGGTAGGCATTGACTGCACAGGACATGTGGGGAGAGGTAGGCATTCACTGCACAGGACATGTGGGAGGGGTAGGCATTGACTGAACAGGACATGCAGGAGGGGTAGGCATTGACTACACAGGACATGTGGGGAGGGGTAGGCAATGATTGCACAGGACATGTGGAGAGGTAGGCATTGATTGCACAGGACATGTGGGAGGGGTAGGCACTGACTACACAGGACATGTGGGAGAGGTAGGCATTGATTGCACAGGACATGTGGGGAGGGGTAGGCATTGATTGCACAGGACATGTGGGAGGGGTAGGTATTGACTGCACAGGACATGTGGAGAGGTGTAGGCATTGACTGCACAGGACATGTGGGAGGGGTAGGCACTGACTACAAAGGACATGTGCGGAGGGGTAGGCAATGACTACACAGGACATGTGGGGAGGGGTAGGTATTGACTGCACAGGACAGGTGGGGAGGGGTAGGCATTGACTGCACAGGACATGTGGGAGGGGTAGGCATTGATTGCACAGGACATGTGGGAGGGGTAGGTATTGACTGCACAGGACATGTGGAGAGGTGTAGGCATTGACTGCACAGGACATGTGGGAGGGGTAGGTATTGACTGCACAGGACATGTGGGGAGAGGTAGGTATTGACTGCACAGGACAGGTGGGGAGGGGTAGGCATTGACTGCACAGGACATGTGGGAGGGGAAGGCATTGACTGCACAGGACATGTGGGGAGGTAGGCATTGACTGCACAGGACATGTGGGAGGGGAAGGCATTGACTGCACAGGACATGTGGAGAGGTAGGCATTGACTGAACAGGACATGTGGGGAGGGGTACGCATTGACTGCACAGGACATGTGAGGAGGGGTACGCATTGACTGCACAGGACATGTGAGGAGGGGTAGGCATTGACTGCACAGGACATGTGGGAGGGGAAGGCATTGACTGCACAGGACATGTGGGGAGAGGTAGACATTGACTGCACAGGACATGTGGGAGGGGTAGGCATTGATTGCACAGGACATGTGGGAGGGGTAGGCATTAACTGAACAAGACATGTGGGGAGAGGTAGGCATTGACTAAACACGACATGTGGGGAGAGGTAGACATTGACTGAACAGGACATGTGAGGAGGGGTAGGCATTGACTGCACAGGACATGTGCAGAGGTGTAGGCAATAACTACACAGGACATGTGGGAGGGGTAGGCATTGACTGCACAGGACATGTGGGGAGGGGTAGGCATTCACTGCACAGGACATGTGGGAGGGGTAGGCATTCACTGCACAGGACATGTGGGAGGGGTAGGCATTCACTGCACAGGACATGTGGGAGGGGTAGGCATTGACTGCACAGGACATGTGAGGAGGGGTAGGCATTGACTGCACAGGACATGTGAGGAGGGGTAGGCATTGACTGCACAGTACATGTGGGGAGGTGTAGGCATTGACTAAACACGACATGTGGGGAGAGGTAGACATTGACTGCACAGGACATGTGAGGAGGGGTAGGCATTGACTGAACACGACATGTGGGGAGGGGTAGGCTTTGATTGCACAGGACATGTGGGGAGGGGTAGGCATTGACTGCACAGGACATGTGGGGAGGGGTAGGCATTGACTACACAGGACATGTGAGGAGGGGTAGGCATTGACTGCACAGGACATGTGGGAGGGGTAGGCATTGACTGAACAGGACATGTGGGGAAATGTAGGCATGGACTTGCACAGGACATGTGGGGAGAGGTAGGCATTGACTGCACAGGACGTGTGGGGAGGGGTAGGCATTGATTGCACAGGACATATGGGGAGGGGTAGGCATTGACTGCACAGGACATGTGGGGAGGGGTAGGCATTGATTGCACAGGACATATGGGGAGGGGTAGGCATTGACTGCACAGGACATGTGGGGAGGGGTAGGCATTCACTGCACACTACATGTGAGGAGAGGTAGGCATTGATTGCACAGGACATGTGGGATGGGTAGGCATTGATTGCACAGGACATGTGGGAGGGGTAGGCATTGACTGCACAGGACATGTGGGGAGAGGTAGGCATTGACTGAACAGGACATGTGGGAGGGGTAGGCATTGATTGCACAGGATATGTGGGGAGAGGTAGGCATTCACTGCACAGGACATGTGGGAGGGGTAGGCATTGACTGCACAGGACATGTGGGGAGAGGTAGGCATTCACTGCACAGGACATGTGGGAGGGGTAGGCATTGACTGAACAGGACATGCAGGAGGGGTAGGCATTGACTACACAGGACATGTGGGGAGGGGTAGTCAATGATTGCACAGGACATGTGGAGAGGTAGGCATTGATTGCACAGGACATGTGGGAGGGGTAGGCACTGACTACACAGGACATGTGGGAGAGGTAGGCATTGATTGCACAGGACATGTGGGGAGGGGTAGGCATTGATTGCACAGGACATGTGGGAGGGGTAGGTATTGACTGCACAGGACATGTGGAGAGGTGTAGGCATTGACTGCACAGGACATGTGGGAGGGGTAGGCACTGACTACAAAGGACATGTGCGGAGGGGTAGGCAATGACTACACAGGACATGTGGGGAGGGGTAGGTATTGACTGCACAGGACAGGTGGGGAGGGGTAGGCATTGACTGCACAGGACATGTGGGAGGGGTAGGCATTGATTGCACAGGACATGTGGGAGGGGTAGGTATTGACTGCACAGGACATGTGGAGAGGTGTAGGCATTGACTGCACAGGACATGTGGGAGGGGTAGGTATTGACTGCACAGGACATGTGGGGAGAGGTAGGTATTGACTGCACAGGACAGGTGGGGAGGGGTAGGCATTGACTGCACAGGACATGTGGGAGGGGTAGGCATTAACTGAACAAGACATGTGGGGAGAGGTAGACATTGACTGCACAGGACATGTGGGAGGGGTAGGCATTGATTGCACAGGACATGTGGGAGGGGTAGGCATTAACTGAACAAGACATGTGGGGAGAGGTAGGCATTGACTAAACACGACATGTGGGGAGAGGTAGACATTGACTGAACAGGACATGTGAGGAGGGGTAGGCATTGACTGCACAGGACATGTGCAGAGGTGTAGGCAATAACTACACAGGACATGTGGGAGGGGTAGGCATTGACTGCACAGGACATGTGCAGAGGTGTAGGCAATAACTACACAGGACATGTGGGAAGGGGTAGGCAATAACTACACAGGACATGTGGGGAGGGGTAGGCATTGATTGCACAGGACATGTGGGGAGGGGTAGGCATTGATTGCACAGGACATGTGGGAGGGGTAGGCAATGACTACACAGGACATGTGGGGAGGGTAGGTATTGACTGCACAGGACATGTGGGAGGGGTAGGCAATGACTACACAGGACATGTGGGGAGGGTAGGCATTGACTGCACAGGACATGTGGAAAGGGGTAGGCATTGATTGCACAGGACATGTGGGAGGGGTAGGCAATGACTACACAGGACATGTGGGGAGGGGTAGGCATTGATTGCACAGGACATGTGGGAGGGGTAGGCATTGACTGCACAGGACATGAGAGGAGGGGTAGGCATTGGCTGCACAGGACATGTGGGGAGGCGTAGGCATTGACTGCACAGGACATGTGGGGAGGAGTAGGCATTGACTGCACAGGACATGTGGGAGGGGTAGGCATTGGCTGCACAGGACATGTGGGGAGGCGTAGGCATTGACTGCACAGGACATGTGGGGAGGCGTAGGCATTGACTGCACAGGACATGTGGGAGAGGTAGGCATTCACTGCACAGGACAAGTGGGGAGGGTTAGGCATTGATTGCACAGGACATGTGGGAGTGGTAGGCATTGACTACACAGGACATGTGGGGAGGGGTAGGCAATGATTGCACAGGACATGTGGAGAGGTAGGCACTGATTGCACAGGACATGTGGGAGGGGTAGGCATTGATTGCACAGGACATGTGGGAGGGGTAGGCACTGACTACACAGGACATGTGCGGAGGGGTAGGCAATGACTACACAGGACATGTGGGGAGGGGTAGGCATTGACTGCACAGGACATGTGGGAGGGGTAGGCATTAACTGAACACGACATGTGGGGAGAGGTAGACATTGACTGCACAGGACACGTGGGAGGGGTAGGCATTGACTGCACAGGACATGTGGGAGGGGTAGGCATTGACTGCACAGGACATGTGGGAGGGTAGGCATTGACTGCACAGGACATGTGGTGATGTAGGCATTGACTGCACAGGACATGTGGGAGGGGTAGTCATTGACTGAACAGGACATGTTAGGAGGAGTAGGCATTGACTGAACAGGACATGTGAGGAGGGGTAGGCTTTGATTGCACAGGCCATGTGGGAAGGGGTAGGCATTGACTGCACAGGACATGTTAGGAGGAGTAGGCATTGACTGAACAGGACATGTGAGGAGGGGTAGGCATTGACTGCACAGGACATGTGAGGAGGGGTAGGCTTTGATTGCACAGGCCATGTGGGAAGGGGTAGGCATTGACTGCACAGGACATGTTAGGAGGGGTAGGCAATGACTACACAGGACATGTGGGGAGGGGTAGGCATTGATTGCACAGGACATGTGGGAGGGGTAGGCATTGACTGCACAGGACATGAGAGGAGGGGTAGGCATTGGCTGCACAGGACATGTGGGGAGGCGTAGGCATTGACTGCACAGGACATGTGGGGAGGAGTAGGCATTGACTGCACAGGACATGTGGGAGGGGTAGGCATTGGCTGCACAGGACATGTGGGGAGGCGTAGGCATTGACTGCACAGGACATGTGGGAAGGGGTAGGCATTGACTGCACAGGACATGTTAGGAGGAGTAGGCATTGACTGCACAGGACATGTTAGGAGGAGTAGGCATTGACTGAACAGGACATGTGAGGAGGGGTAGGCATTGACTGCACAGGACATGTGAGGAGGGGTAGGCTTTGATTGCACAGGCCATGTGGGAAGGGGTAGGCATTGACTGCACAGGACATGTGGGGAGGGGTAGGCATTGACTACACAGGACATGTGGGAGGGGTAGGCATTGATTGCACAGGACATGTGAGGAGGGGTAGGCATTGACTGCACAGGACATGTGGGAGGGGTAGACATTGACTGCACAGGACATGTGGGAGGGGTAGGCATTGACTGAACAGGACATGTGGGGAAAGGTAGGCATGGACTTGCACAGGACATGTGGCAGGGGTAGGCATTGACTGCACAGGACGTGTGGGGAGGGGTAGGCATTGATTGCACAGGACATATGGGGAGCGGTAGGCATTGACTGCACAGGACATGTGGGAGGGGTAGGCATTGATTGCACAGGACATGTGGGATGGGTAGGCATTGATTGCACAGGACATGTGGGAGGGGTAGGCATTGACTGCACAGGACATGTGGGGAGAGGTAGGCATTGATTGCACAGGACATGTGGGATGGGTAGGCATTGATTGCACAGGACATGTGGGAGGGGTAGGCATTGACTGCACAGGACATGTGAGGAGGGGTAGGCATTGACAGCACAGGACATGTGGGAGGGTAGGCATTGACTGAACAGGACATGTGGGGAGGAGTAGGCATTGATTACACAGGACATGTGGGAGCGGTAGGCACTGACTACACAGTATATGTTGGAGGGGTAGTTATTGACTGCACAGGACATGTGGGGAGGGGTCGGCAATGACTGCAGAGGACATGTGGGGAGAGGTAGGCATTCACTGCACAGGACATGTGGAGAGGGGTAGGCATTGATTGCACAGGACATGTGGGAGTGGTAGGCATTGACTACACAGGACATGTGGGGAGGGGTAGGCACTGATTACACAGGACATGTGGGGAGGGTAGGCATTGACTAAACAGGACATGTGGGGAGTGGTAGGCATTGACTGCACAGGACATGTGGGAGGGGTAGGCACTGACAACACAGGATATGTGGGAGGGGTAGGCATTGACTAAACAGGACATGTGGGGAGGGGTAGGCATTGACTAAACAATGCATGCAGGAGAGGTAGGCATTGACTGCACAGGACATGTGGGGAGGGGTAGGCATTGACGGAACAGGACATGTGGGGAGGGGTAGGCATTGATTGCACAGGACATGTGAGGAGGGGTAGGCATTGACTGCACAGGACATGTGGGGAGGGGTAGGCATTGACTACACAGGACATGTGGGAGGGGTAGGCATTGATTGCACAGGACATGTGAGGAGGGGTAGGCATTGACTAAACAGGACATGTGGGAGTGGTAGGCATTCACTGCACAGGACATGTGGGGAGGGGTAGGCATTGACTGCACAGGACATCTGAGGAGGGGTAGGCATTGATTGCACAGGACATGTGAGGAGGGGTAGGCATTGAATGAACAGGACATCTGGGGAGGGGTAGGCATTGACTGCACAGGACATGTGGGAGGGGTAGGCATTGACTAAACAGGACATGTGCGAGTGGTAGGCATTGACTGCACAGGACATGTGGGGAGGGGTAGGCATTGACTGAACAGGACATGTGGGGAGGGGTAGGCATTGACTGCACAGGACATGTGGGGAGGGGTAGGCATTGACTACACAGGACATGTGGGAGGGGTAGGCATTGACTAAACAGGACATGTGCGAGTGGTAGGCATTGACTGCACAGGACATGTGGGGAGGGGTAGGCATTGACTGAACAGGACATGTGGGAGGGGTAGGCATTGACTGAACAGGACATGTGGGGAAAGGTAGGCATGGACTTGCACAGGACATGTGGCAGGGGTAGGCATTGACTGCACAGGACGTGTGGGGAGGGGTAGGCATTGATTGCACAGGACATATGGGGAGCGGTAGGCATTGACTGCACAGGACATGTGGGGAGGGGTAGGCATTCACTGCACAGGACATGTGAGGAGAGGTAGGCATTGATTGCACAGGACATGTGGGATGGGTAGGCATTGATTGCACAGGACATGTGGGAGGGGTAGGCATTGACTGCACAGGACATGTGGGGAGAGGTAGGCATTGATTGCACAGGACATGTGGGATGGGTAGGCATTGATTGCACAGGACATGTGGGAGGGGTAGGCATTGACTGCACAGGACATGTGAGGAGGGGTAGGCATTGACAGCACAGGACATGTGGGAGGGGTAGGCATTGACTGCACAGGACATGTGGGAGGGTAGGCATTGACTGAACAGGACATGTGGGGAGGAGTAGGCATTGACTGAACAGGACATGTGAGGAGGGGTAGGCATTGACTGTACAGGACATGTGGGGAGGGGTAGGCATTGACTGAACAGGACATGTGAGGAGGGGTAGGCATTGACTGTACAGGACATGTGGGGAGGGGTAGGCATTGACTGTACAGGACATGTGAGGAGGGGTAGGCATTGACTGAACAGGACATGTGGGGAGGGGTAGGCATTGACTGTACAGGACATGTGGGGAGGGGTAGGCATTGACTGCACAGGACATGCAGGAGAGGTAGGCATGGACTACACAGGACATGTGGGAGGGGTAGGCATTGACTGCACAGGACATGTGGGGAGGGGTAGGCATTGACTACACAGGACATGTGAGGAGGGGTAGGCATTGATTACACAGGACATGTGGGAGCGGTAGGCACTGACTGCACAGTATATGTGGGAGGGGTAGTTATTGACTAAACAGGACATGTGGGGAGGGGTAGGAATTGACTACACAGGACATGTGGGATGGGTAGGCATTGACTACACAGGACATGAGAGGAGGAGTAGGCATTGACTGCACAGGATATGTGGGAGGGGTAGGCATTGACTAAACAGGACATGTGGGGAGTGGTAGGCATTGACTGCACAGGACATGTGGGAGGGGTAGGCACTGACAACACAGGATATGTGGGAGGGGTAGGCATTGACTAAACAATGCATGCAGGAGAGGTAGGCATTGACTGCACAGGACATGTGGGGAGGGGTAGGCATTGACGGAACAGGACATGTGGGGAGGGGTAGGCATTGATTGCACAGGACATGTGAGGAGGGGTAGGCATTGACTGCACAGGACATGTGGGGAGGGGTAGGCATTGACTACACAGGACATGTGGGAGGGGTAGGCATTGATTGCACAGGACATGTGGGAGGGGTAGGCATTGACTAAACAGGACATGTGCGAGTGGTAGGCATTCACTGCACAGGACATGTGGGGAGGGGTAGGCATTGACTGCACAGGACATCTGAGGAGGGGTAGGCATTGACTGCACAGGACATGTGAGGAGGGGTAGGCATTGAATGAACAGGACATCTGGGGAGGGGTAGGCATTGACTGCACAGGACATGTGGGAGGGGTAGGCATTGACTAAACAGGACATGTGCGAGTGGTAGGCATTGACTGCACAGGACATGTGGGGAGGGGTAGGCATTGACTGAACAGGACATGTGGGGAGGGGTAGGCATTGACTGCACAGGACATGTGGGGAGGGGTAGGCATTGACTACACAGGACATGTGGGAGGGGTAGGCATTGATTACACAGGACATGTGGGAGGGGTAGGCATTGACTGCACAGGAAATGTGGGAGGTGTAGGCATTGATTACACAGGACATGTGGGAGATGTAGGCATTGACTGCACAGGACATGTGGGAGGGGTAGGCATTGACTACACAGGACATGTGCTGAGGTAGGCATTGATTGTACAGGACATGTGGGTTGGGGTAGGCATTGACTGCACAGGACATGTGAGGAGGGGTAGACATTGATTGTACAGGACATGTGGGGAGGGGTAGGCATTGACTGCACAGGACATGTGGGGAGGGCTAGGCATTGACTGCACAGGTCATGTCGGGAGGGGTAGGCATTGATTGGTCAGGACATGTGGGGAGGTTAGGCATTGACTGCACAGGCCATGTGGGGAGGGGTAGGCATTGATTGTACAGGACATGTGGGGAGGGTAGGCATTGACTGCACAGGACATGTGGGGAGGGGTAGGCATTGATTGTACAGGACATGTGGGGAGGGTAGGCATTGACTGCACAGGACATGTGGGGAGGGGTAGGCATTGATTGTACAGGACATGTGGCATGGGTAGGCATTGACTGCACAGGACATGTGGGAGGGGTAGGCATTGACTGCACAGGACATGTGGGGAGGGTTAGGCATTGATTGTACAGGACATGTGGCATGGGTAGGCATTGACTGCACAGGACATGTGGGAGGGGTAGGCATTGACTGCACAGGACATGAGGGGAGGGTTAGGCATTGATTGTACAGGACATGTGGCATGGGTAGGCATTGACTGCACAGGACATGTGGGAGGGGTAGGCATTGATTGTACAGGACATGTGGGGAGGGTAGGCATTGGCTGCACAGGACATGTGGAGACGGGTAGGCATTGATTGTACAGGACATGTGGGGAGGGTAGGCATTGACTGCACAGGACATGTGGGAGGGGTAGGCATTGACTGCACAGGACATGTGGGGAGGGTTAGGCATTGATTGTACAGGACATGTGGGGAGGGTAGGCATTGGCTGCACAGGACATGTGGGGAGGGGTAGGCATTGATTGTACAGGACATGTGGGGAGGGTAGGCATTGGCTGCACAGGACATGTGGGGAGGGGTAGGCATTGATTGTACAGGACATATGTGGATGGGTAGGCATTGACTGCACAGGACATTTCGAAGGGGTAGGCATTGACTGCACAGGACATGTGGGAGGGGTAGGCATTGGCTGCACAGGACATGTGGGGAGGGGTAGGCATTGATTGCACAGGAAATGTGAGGAGGGGTAGGCATTGATTGCACAGGACATGTGAGGAGGGGTCGGCATTGACTGCACAGGACATCTGGGGAGGGGTAGGCATTGACTGCACAGGACATGTGGGAGGGGTAGGCATTGATTGCACAGGACATGTGGAGAGGGGTAGGCATTGATTGCACAGGACATGTCGGGAATGGTAGGCATTGACTGCACAGGACATGTGGAAGGGGTAGGCATTGACTGCACAGGACATGTGGGAGGGGTAGGCATTGACTGTACAGGACATGTGGGGAGGGGTAGGCACTGACTGAACAGGACATGTGGGGAGGGGTAGGCATTGACTGCACAGGACATGTGGGGAGGTAGGCATTGACAGCACAGGACATGTGGAAGGGGTAGGCATTGACTACACAGGACATGTGAGGAGGGGCAGGCATTGACTGCACAGGACATGTGGGAGGGGTAGGCATTGACTACACAGGACATGTGAGGAGGGGTAGGCATTGACTGCACAGGACATGTGGGAGGGGTAGGCACTGACTACACAGGACATGTGGGAGGGGTAGGCAATGACTACACAGGACATGTTGGGAGGGGTAGGCACTGACTGCACAGGACATGTGGGAGGGGTAGGCATTGGCTAAACAGGACATGTGAGGAGGGGCAGGCATTGACTGCACAGGACATGTGGGAGGGGTAGGCATTGACTACACAGGACATGTCAGGAGGGGCAGGCATTGACTGCACAGGACATGTGGGAGGGGTAGGCATTGACTACACAGGACATGTGAGGAGGGGTAGGCATTGACTGCACAGGACATGTGGGAGGGGTAGGCACTGACTACACAGGACATGTGGGAGGGGTAGGCAATGACTACACAGGACATGTTGGGAGGGGTAGGCACTGACTACACAGGACATGTGGGGAGGGGTAGGCATTGACTGCACAGGACATGTGGGGAGGGGTAGGCAATGATTGTACAGGACTTGTGGTGAGGGGTAGGCATTGATTGCGCAGGACATGTGAGGAGGGGTACGCATTGATTGCACAGGACATGTGAGGAGAGGTAGGCATTGACTGCACAGGACATGTGGGGAGGGGTAGGCATTGACTGAACAGGACATGTGGGGAGAGGTAGGCATGGACTTGCACAGGACATGTGGGAGGGGTAGGCATTGACTGCACAGGACATGTGGAGAGGTAGGCATTGATTGTACAGGACATGTGGGGAGGGGTAGGCATTGATTGCACAGGACATGCAGGAGAGGTAGGCATTGACTTCACTGGACATGTGGGGAGGGGTAGGCACTGACTACACAGGACATGTGGGAGCGGTAGGCACTGACTACACAGTATATGTGGGAGGGGTAGTTATTGACTAAACAGGACATGTGGGGAGGGGTTGGAATTGACTGCACAGGACATGTGGGAGGGGTAGTCATTGATTACACAGGACATGTGGGAGCGGTAGGCACTGACTACACAGTATATGTGGGAGGGGTAGTTATTGACTAAACAGGACATGTGGGGAGGGGTTGGAATTGACTGCACAGGACATGTGGGGAGGGGTAGGCATTGATTCCACAGGACTTGTGGAGAGGGGTAGGCACTGACTACACAGTATATGTGGGAGGGGTAGTTATTGACTGCACAGGACATGTGGGGAGGGGTCGGCAATGACTGCAGAGGACATGTGGGGAGAGGTAGGCATTCACTGCACAGGACATGTGGAGAGCAGTAGGCATTGATTGCACAGGACATGTGGGAGTGGTAGGCATTGATTGCACAGGACATGTGGGGAGGGGTAGGCATTGATTGCACAGGACATGTGGGAGGGGTAGGCACTGACTACACAGTATATGTGGGAGGTGTAGTTATTGACTGCACAGGACAAGTGGGGAGGGGTCGGCAATGACTGCAGAGGACATGTGGGAGGGGTAGGCACTGACTGCACAGGACATGTGGAGAGTGGTGGGCATTGACTGCACAGGACATGTGGGAGGGGTAGGCATTGACTGCACAGGACATGTGGGAGTGGTAGGCATTGACTACACAGGACATGCGGGGAGGGGTAGGCGCTGATTACACAGGACATGTGGGGAGGGTAGGCACTGACTGCACAGGACATGTGGAGAGTGGTGGGCATTGACTGCACAGGACATGTGGGAGGGGTAGGCATTGACTGCACAGGACATGTGGGAGGGGTAGGCATTGACAACACAGGACATGTGGGGAGGGGTAGACATTGACTAACCAGGACATGTGGGGAGGGGTAGACATTGACTGAACAGGACATGTGGGGAGGGGTAGGCATTCACTGCACAGGACATGTGGGGAGAGGTAGACATTGACTGAACAGGACATGTGGGGAGGGGTAGGCATTGACTGAACAGGACATGTGGGGAGGGGTAGGCATTCACTGCACAGGACATGTGGGAGAGGTAGACATTGACTGAACAGGACATGTGGGGAGGGGTAGGCATTCACTGCACAGGACATGTGGGGAGAGGTAGACATTGACTACACAGGACATGTGGGAGGGGTAGGCATTCACTGCACAGGACATGTGGGAGAGGTAGGCATTGACTGCACAGGACATGTGGGGATGTGTAGGCATTGACTGAACAGGACATGTGGGAGGGGTAGGCATTCACTGCACAGGACATGTGGGAGAGGTAGACATTGACTGAACAGGACATGTGGGGAGGGGTAGGCATTCACTGCACAGGACATGTGGGGAGAGGTAGACATTGACTGAACAGGACATGTGAGGAGGGGTAGGCATTGACTGCACAGGACATGTGGGGAGGGGTAGGCTTTGATTGCACAGGACATGTGGGGAGGGGTAGGCATTGACGGAACAGGACATGTGGGGAGGGGTAGGCATTGATTGCACAGGACATGTGAGGAGGGGTAGGCATTGACTGCACAGGACATGTGGGGAGGGGTAGGCATTGACTACACAGGACATGTGGGAGGGGTAGGCATTGATTGCACAGGACATGTGGGAGGGGTAGGCATTGACTAAACAGGACATGTGCGAGTGGTAGGCATTCACTGCACAGGACATGTGGGGAGGGGTAGGCATTGACTGCACAGGACATCTGAGGAGGGGTAGGCATTGACTGCACAGGACATGTGAGGAGGGGTAGGCATTGAATGAACAGGACATCTGGGGAGGGGTAGGCATTGACTGCACAGGACATGTGGGAGGGGTAGGCATTGACTAAACAGGACATGTGCGAGTGGTAGGCATTGACTGCACAGGACATGTGGGGAGGGGTAGGCATTGACTGAACAGGACATGTGGGGAGGGGTAGGCATTGACTGCACAGGACATGTGGGGAGGGGTAGGCATTGACTACACAGGACATGTGGGAGGGGTAGGCATTGATTACACAGGACATGTGGGAGGGGTAGGCATTGACTGCACAGGAAATGTGGGAGGTGTAGGCATTGATTACACAGGACATGTGGGAGATGTAGGCATTGACTGCACAGGACATGTGGGAGGGGTAGGCATTGACTACACAGGACATGTGCTGAGGTAGGCATTGATTGTACAGGACATGTGGGTTGGGGTAGGCATTGACTGCACAGGACATGTGAGGAGGGGTAGACATTGATTGTACAGGACATGTGGGGAGGGGTAGGCATTGACTGCACAGGACATGTGGGGAGGGCTAGGCATTGACTGCACAGGTCATGTCGGGAGGGGTAGGCATTGATTGGTCAGGACATGTGGGGAGGTTAGGCATTGACTGCACAGGCCATGTGGGGAGGGGTAGGCATTGATTGTACAGGACATGTGGGGAGGGTAGGCATTGACTGCACAGGACATGTGGGGAGGGGTAGGCATTGATTGTACAGGACATGTGGGGAGGGTAGGCATTGACTGCACAGGACATGTGGGGAGGGGTAGGCATTGATTGTACAGGACATGTGGCATGGGTAGGCATTGACTGCACAGGACATGTGGGAGGGGTAGGCATTGACTGCACAGGACATGTGGGGAGGGTTAGGCATTGATTGTACAGGACATGTGGCATGGGTAGGCATTGACTGCACAGGACATGTGGGAGGGGTAGGCATTGACTGCACAGGACATGAGGGGAGGGTTAGGCATTGATTGTACAGGACATGTGGCATGGGTAGGCATTGACTGCACAGGACATGTGGGAGGGGTAGGCATTGATTGTACAGGACATGTGGGGAGGGTAGGCATTGGCTGCACAGGACATGTGGAGACGGGTAGGCATTGATTGTACAGGACATGTGGGGAGGGTAGGCATTGACTGCACAGGACATGTGGGAGGGGTAGGCATTGACTGCACAGGACATGTGGGGAGGGTTAGGCATTGATTGTACAGGACATGTGGGGAGGGTAGGCATTGGCTGCACAGGACATGTGGGGAGGGGTAGGCATTGATTGTACAGGACATGTGGGGAGGGTAGGCATTGGCTGCACAGGACATGTGGGGAGGGGTAGGCATTGATTGTACAGGACATATGTGGATGGGTAGGCATTGACTGCACAGGACATTTCGAAGGGGTAGGCATTGACTGCACAGGACATGTGGGAGGGGTAGGCATTGGCTGCACAGGACATGTGGGGAGGGGTAGGCATTGATTGCACAGGAAATGTGAGGAGGGGTAGGCATTGATTGCACAGGACATGTGAGGAGGGGTCGGCATTGACTGCACAGGACATCTGGGGAGGGGTAGGCATTGACTGCACAGGACATGTGGGAGGGGTAGGCATTGATTGCACAGGACATGTGGAGAGGGGTAGGCATTGATTGCACAGGACATGTCGGGAATGGTAGGCATTGACTGCACAGGACATGTGGAAGGGGTAGGCATTGACTGCACAGGACATGTGGGAGGGGTAGGCATTGACTGTACAGGACATGTGGGGAGGGGTAGGCACTGACTGAACAGGACATGTGGGGAGGGGTAGGCATTGACTGCACAGGACATGTGGGGAGGTAGGCATTGACAGCACAGGACATGTGGAAGGGGTAGGCATTGACTACACAGGACATGTGAGGAGGGGCAGGCATTGACTGCACAGGACATGTGGGAGGGGTAGGCATTGACTACACAGGACATGTGAGGAGGGGTAGGCATTGACTGCACAGGACATGTGGGAGGGGTAGGCACTGACTACACAGGACATGTGGGAGGGGTAGGCAATGACTACACAGGACATGTTGGGAGGGGTAGGCACTGACTGCACAGGACATGTGGGAGGGGTAGGCATTGGCTAAACAGGACATGTGAGGAGGGGCAGGCATTGACTGCACAGGACATGTGGGAGGGGTAGGCATTGACTACACAGGACATGTCAGGAGGGGCAGGCATTGACTGCACAGGACATGTGGGAGGGGTAGGCATTGACTACACAGGACATGTGAGGAGGGGTAGGCATTGACTGCACAGGACATGTGGGAGGGGTAGGCACTGACTACACAGGACATGTGGGAGGGGTAGGCAATGACTACACAGGACATGTTGGGAGGGGTAGGCACTGACTACACAGGACATGTGGGGAGGGGTAGGCATTGACTGCACAGGACATGTGGGGAGGGGTAGGCAATGATTGTACAGGACTTGTGGTGAGGGGTAGGCATTGATTGCGCAGGACATGTGAGGAGGGGTACGCATTGATTGCACAGGACATGTGAGGAGAGGTAGGCATTGACTGCACAGGACATGTGGGGAGGGGTAGGCATTGACTGAACAGGACATGTGGGGAGAGGTAGGCATGGACTTGCACAGGACATGTGGGAGGGGTAGGCATTGACTGCACAGGACATGTGGAGAGGTAGGCATTGATTGTACAGGACATGTGGGGAGGGGTAGGCATTGATTGCACAGGACATGCAGGAGAGGTAGGCATTGACTTCACTGGACATGTGGGGAGGGGTAGGCACTGACTACACAGGACATGTGGGAGCGGTAGGCACTGACTACACAGTATATGTGGGAGGGGTAGTTATTGACTAAACAGGACATGTGGGGAGGGGTTGGAATTGACTGCACAGGACATGTGGGAGGGGTAGTCATTGATTACACAGGACATGTGGGAGCGGTAGGCACTGACTACACAGTATATGTGGGAGGGGTAGTTATTGACTAAACAGGACATGTGGGGAGGGGTTGGAATTGACTGCACAGGACATGTGGGGAGGGGTAGGCATTGATTCCACAGGACTTGTGGAGAGGGGTAGGCACTGACTACACAGTATATGTGGGAGGGGTAGTTATTGACTGCACAGGACATGTGGGGAGGGGTCGGCAATGACTGCAGAGGACATGTGGGGAGAGGTAGGCATTCACTGCACAGGACATGTGGAGAGCAGTAGGCATTGATTGCACAGGACATGTGGGAGTGGTAGGCATTGATTGCACAGGACATGTGGGGAGGGGTAGGCATTGATTGCACAGGACATGTGGGAGGGGTAGGCACTGACTACACAGTATATGTGGGAGGTGTAGTTATTGACTGCACAGGACAAGTGGGGAGGGGTCGGCAATGACTGCAGAGGACATGTGGGAGGGGTAGGCACTGACTGCACAGGACATGTGGAGAGTGGTGGGCATTGACTGCACAGGACATGTGGGAGGGGTAGGCATTGACTGCACAGGACATGTGGGAGTGGTAGGCATTGACTACACAGGACATGCGGGGAGGGGTAGGCGCTGATTACACAGGACATGTGGGGAGGGTAGGCACTGACTGCACAGGACATGTGGAGAATGGTGGGCATTGACTGCACAGGACATGTGGGAGGGGTAGGCATTGACTGCACAGGACATGTGGGAGGGGTAGGCATTGACAACACAGGACATGTGGGGAGGGGTAGACATTGACTAACCAGGACATGTGGGGAGGGGTAGACATTGACTGAACAGGACATGTGGGGAGGGGTAGGCATTCACTGCACAGGACATGTGGGGAGAGGTAGACATTGACTGAACAGGACATGTGGGGAGGGGTAGGCATTGACTGAACAGGACATGTGGGGAGGGGTAGGCATTCACTGCACAGGACATGTGGGAGAGGTAGACATTGACTGAACAGGACATGTGGGGAGGGGTAGGCATTCACTGCACAGGACATGTGGGGAGAGGTAGACATTGACTACACAGGACATGTGGGAGGGGTAGGCATTCACTGCACAGGACATGTGGGAGAGGTAGGCATTGACTGCACAGGACATGTGGGGATGTGTAGGCATTGACTGAACAGGACATGTGGGAGGGGTAGGCATTCACTGCACAGGACATGTGGGAGAGGTAGACATTGACTGAACAGGACATGTGGGGAGGGGTAGGCATTCACTGCACAGGACATGTGGGGAGAGGTAGACATTGACTGAACAGGACATGTGAGGAGGGGTAGGCATTGACTGCACAGGACATGTGGGGAGGGGTAGGCTTTGATTGCACAGGACATGTGGGGAGGGGTAGGCATTGACTACACAGGACATGTGGGGAGGGGTAGGCTTTGATTGCACAGGACATGTGAGGAGGGGTAGGCATTGACTGCACAGGACATGTGGGGAGGGGTAGGCTTTGATTGCACAGGACATGTGAGGAGGGGTAGGCATTGACTAAACACGACATGTGGGGAGAGGTAGACATTGACTGAACAGGACATGTGAGGAGGGGTAGGCATTGACTGCACAGGACATGTGGGGAGGGGTAGGCTTTGATTGCACAGGACATGTGGGGAGGGGTAGGCATTGACTACACAGGACATGTGAGGAGGGGTAGGCATTGACTGCACAGGACGTGGGAGGGGTAGGCATTGACTGAACAGGACATGTGGGAGGGGTAGGCATTGATTGTACAGGACATGTGGGGAGGGGTAGGCATTGACTGAACAGGACATGTGGGGAGGGGTAGGCATTGACTGCACAGGAGATGTGGGGAGGGGTAGGCATTGACTGCACAGGACATGTGGGAGGGGTAGGCATTGACTGAACAGGACATGTGGGGAAATGTAGGCATGGACTTGCACAGGACATGTGGCAGGGGTAGGCATTGACTGCACAGGACGTGTGGGGAGGGGTAGGCATTGATTGCACAGGACATATGGGGAGGGGTAGGCATTGACTGCACAGGACATGTGGGGAGGGGTAGGCATTCACTGAACAGGACATGTGGGGAGGGGTAGGCATTGACTGAACAGGACATGTGGGAGGGGTAGGCATTGACTGCACAGGACATGTGGGAGGGGTAGGCATTGACTGCACAGGACATGTGGGATGGGTAGGCATTCATTGCACAGGACATGTGGGAGGGGTAGGCATTGACTGCACAGGACATGTGGGGAGGGGTAGGCATTGACTGAACAGGACATGTGGAGAGGGGTAGGCATTGACTGCACAGGACATGTGGGGAGGGGTAGGCATTGACTGCACAGGACATGTGGGAGGGTAGGCATTGACTGAACAGGACATGTGGGGAGGGGTAGGCATTGACTGCACAGGACATGTGGGAGGGTAGGCATTGACTGAACAGGACATGCAGGAGAGGTAGGCATTGACTACACAGGACATGTGGGGAGGGGTAGGCAATGATTGCACAGGACATGTGGAGAGGTAGGCATTGACTGCACAGGACATGTGGGAGGGGTAGGCAATGACTACACAGGACATGTGGGGAGGGGTAGGCATTGACTGCACAGGACATGTGGGGAGAGCTAGGCATTGATTGCACAGGACATGTGGGGAGGGGTAGGCATTGATTGTACAGGACATGTGAGGAGGGGTAGGCATTGACTAAACACGACATGTGGGGAGAGGTAGACATTGACTGAACAAGACATGTGGGGAGGGGTAGGCATTGACTGAACAGGACATGTGAGGAGGGGTAGGCATTGACTGCACAGGACATGTTAGGAGGGGTAGGCATTGACTGCACAGGACATGTGGGGAGGGGTAGGCATTGACTGCACAGGACATGTGGGAGGGGTAGGCACTGACTACACAGGACATGTGGGAGGGGTAGGCAATGACTACACAGGACATGTTGGGAGGGGTAGGCACTGACTACACAGGACATGTGGGGAGGGGTAGGCATTGACTGCACAGGACATGTGGGGAGGGGTAGGCAATGATTGTACAGGACTTGTGGTGAGAGGTAGGCATTGATTGCGCAGGACATGTGAGGAGGGGTACGCATTGATTGCACAGGACATGTGAGGAGAGGTAGGCATTGACTGCACAGGACATGTGGGGAGGGGTAGGCATTGACTGAACAGGACATGTGGGGAGAGGTAGGCATGGACTTGCACAGGACATGTGGGAGGGGTAGGCATTGACTGCACAGGACATGTGGAGAGGTAGGCATTGATTGTACAGGACATGTGGGGAGGGGTAGGCATTGATTGCACAGGACATGCAGGAGAGGTAGGCATTGACTTCACTGGACATGTGGGGAGGGGTAGGCACTGACTACACAGTATATGTGGGAGGGGTAGTTATTGACTAAACAGGACATGTGGGGAGGGGTTGGAATTGACTACACAGGACATGTGGGAGCGGTAGGCACTGACTACACAGTATATGTGGGAGGGGTAGTTATTGACTAAACAGGACATGTGGGGAGGGGTTGGAATTGACTGCACAGGACATGTGGGAGGGGTAGTCATTGATTACACAGGACATGTGGGAGCGGTAGGCACTGACTACACAGTATATGTGGGAGGGGTAGTTATTGACTAAACAGGACATGTGGGGAGGGGTTGGAATTGACTGCACAGGACATGTGGGGAGGGGTAGGCATTGATTCCACAGGACTTGTGGAGAGGGGTAGGCACTGACTACACAGTATATGTGGGAGGGGTAGTTATTGACTGCACAGGACATGTGGGGAGGGGTCGGCAATGACTGCAGAGGACATGTGGGGAGAGGTAGGCATTCACTGCACAGGACATGTGGAGAGCAGTAGGCATTGATTGCACAGGACATGTGGGAGTGGTAGGCATTGATTGCACAGGACATGTGGGGAGGGGTAGGCATTGATTGCACAGGACATGTGGGAGGGGTAGGCACTGACTACACAGTATATGTGGGAGGTGTAGTTATTGACTGCACAGGACAAGTGGGGAGGGGTCGGCAATGACTGCAGAGGACATGTGGGAGGGGTAGGCACTGACTGCACAGGACATGTGGAGAGTGGTGGGCATTGACTGCACAGGACATGTGGGAGGGGTAGGCATTGACTGCACAGGACATGTGGGAGTGGTAGGCATTGACTACACAGGACATGCGGGGAGGGGTAGGCACTGATTACACAGGACATGTGGGGAGGGTAGGCACTGACTGCACAGGACATGTGGAGAGTGGTGGGCATTGACTGCACAGGACATGTGGGAGGGGTAGGCATTGACTGCACAGGACATGTGGGAGGGGTAGGCATTGACAACACAGGACATGTGGGGAGGGGTAGACATTGACTAACCAGGACATGTGGGGAGGGGTAGACATTGACTGAACAGGACATGTGGGGAGGGGTAGGCATTCACTGCACAGGACATGTGGGGAGAGGTAGACATTGACTGAACAGGACATGTGGGGAGGGGTAGGCATTGACTGAACAGGACATGTGGGGAGGGGTAGGCATTCACTGCACAGGACATGTGGGAGAGGTAGACATTGACTGAACAGGACATGTGGGGAGGGGTAGGCATTCACTACACAGGACATGTGGGGAGAGGTAGACATTGACTACACAGGACATGTGGGAGGGGTAGGCATTGACTGAACAGGACATGTGGGGAGGGGTAGACATTGACTGAACAGGACATGTGGGGAGGGGTAGGCATTGACTGAACAGGACATGTGGGGAGGGGTAGGCATTCACTGCACAGGACATGTGGGAGAGGTAGACATTGACTGAACAGGACATGTGGGGAGGGGTAGGCATTCACTACACAGGACATGTGGGGAGAGGTAGACATTGACTACACAGGACATGTGGGAGGGGTAGGCATTCACTGCACAGGACATGTGGGAGAGGTAGGCATTGACTGCACAGGACATGTGGGGATGTGTAGGCATTGACTGAACAGGACATGTGGGAGGGGTAGGCATTCACTGCACAGGACATGTGGGAGAGGTAGACATTGACTGAACAGGACATGTGGGGAGGGGTAGGCATTCACTGCACAGGACATGTGGGGAGAGGTAGACATTGACTGCACAGGACATGTGGGGAGGGGTGGGCTTTGATTGCACAGGACATGTGGGGAGGGGTAGGCATTGACTACACAGGACATGTGGGGAGGGGTAGGCTTTGATTGCACAGGACATGTGAGGAGGGGTAGGCATTGACTGCACAGGACATGTGGGGAGGGGTAGGCTTTGATTGCACAGGACATGTGAGGAGGGGTAGGCATTGACTAAACACGACATGTGGGGAGAGGTAGACATTGACTGAACAGGACATGTGAGGAGGGGTAGGCATTGACTGCACAGGACATGTGGGGAGGGGTAGGCTTTGATTGCACAGGACATGTGGGGAGGGGTAGGCATTGACTACACAGGACATGTGAGGAGGGGTAGGCATTGACTGCACAGGACGTGGGAGGGGTAGGCATTGACTGAACAGGACATGTGGGAGGGGTAGGCATTGACTGCACAGGAGATGTGGGGAGGGGTAGGCATTGACTGCACAGGACATGTGGGAGGGGTAGGCATTGATTGCACAGGACATGTGGGGAGGGGTAGGCATTGACTGGACAGGACATGTGGGAGGGGTAGGCATTGACTGCACAGGAGATGTGGGGAGGGGTAGGCATTGACTGAACAGGACATGTGGGGAAATGTAGGCATGGACTTGCACAGGACATGTGGCAGGGGTAGGCATTGACTGCACAGGACGTGTGGGGAGGGGTAGGCATTGATTGCACAGGACATATGGGGAGGGGTAGGCATTGACTGCACAGGACATGTGGGGAGGGGTAGGCATTGACTGAACAGGACATGTGGGAGGGGTAGGCATTGACTGCACAGGACATGTGGGAGGGGTAGGCATTGACTGCACAGGACATGTGGGATGGGTAGGCATTCATTGCACAGGACATGTGGGAGGGGTAGGCATTGACTGCACAGGACATGTGGGGAGGGGTAGGCATTGACTGAACAGGACATGTGGAGAGGGGTAGGCATTGACTGCACAGGACATGTGGGGAGGGGTAGGCATTGACTGCACAGGACATGTGGGAGGGTAGGCATTGACTGAACAGGACATGTGGGGAGGGGTAGGCATTGACTGCACAGGACATGTGGGAGGGTAGGCATTGACTGAACAGGACATGCAGGAGAGGTAGGCATTGACTACACAGGACATGTGGGGAGGGGTAGGCAATGATTGCACAGGACATGTGGAGAGGTAGGCATTGACTGCACAGGACATGTGGGAGGGGTAGGCAATGACTACACAGGACATGTGGGGAGGGGTAGGCATTGACTGCACAGGACATGTGGGGAGAGCTAGGCATTGATTGCACAGGACATGTGGGGAGGGGTAGGCATTGATTGTACAGGACATGTGAGGAGGGGTAGGCATTGACTAAACACGACATGTGGGGAGAGGTAGACATTGACTGAACAAGACATGTGGGGAGGGGTAGGCATTGACTGAACAGGACATGTGAGGAGGGGTAGGCATTGACTGCACAGGACATGTTAGGAGGGGTAGGCATTGACTGCACAGGACATGTGGGGAGGGGTAGGCATTGATTGCACAGGACATGTGAGGAGGGGTAGGCATTGACTGCACAGGACATGTGGGAGGGGTAGGCATTGACTGCACAGGACATGTGGGGAGGGGTAGGCATTGATTGCACAGGACATGTGGGGAGGGGTAGGCATTGACTAAACACGACATGTGGGGAGGGGTAGGCATTAACTGAACAAGACATGTGGGGAAAGGTAGGCATGGACTTGCACAGGACATGTGGCAGGGGTAGGCATTGACTGCACAGGACGTGTGGGGAGGGGTAGGCATTGATTGCACAGGACATGTGGGGAGGGGTAGGCATTGACTGCACAGGACATGTGGGGAGGGGTAGGCATTCACTGCACAGGACATGTGAGGAGGGGTAGGCATTGACTGCACAGGACATGTGGGGAGGGGTAGGCATTCACTGCACAGGACATGTGAGGAGGGGTAGGCATTGACTGCACAGGACATGTGGGGAGGGGTAGGCATTCATTGCACAGGACATGTGGGAGGGGTAGGCATTGACTGCACAGGACATGTGAGGAGGGGTAGGCATTGACTGCACAGGACATGTGGGAGGGGTAGGCATTGACAGCACAGGACATGTGGGAGGGGTAGGCATTGACTGCACAGGACATGTGGGAGGGGTAGGCATTGACTGCACAGGACATGTGGGGAGGGGTAGGCATTGACTGCAGCGGACATGTGGGGAGGGGTAGGCACTGACTACACAGGACATGTGGGGAGGGGTAGGCATTGACTACACAGGACATGTGGGAGGGGTAGGCATTGACTGCACAGGACATGTGGGAGGGGTAGGCATTGACTGCACAGGACATGTGGGGAGGGGTAGGCATTGATTGCACAGGACATGTGGGAGGGGTAGGCATTGACTGCACAGGACATGTGGGAGGGGTAGGCAATGACTACACAGGACATGTGGGGAGGTGTAGGCATTGATTGCACAGGACATGTGGGGAGAGGTAGGCATTGACTGCACAGGACATGAGAGGAGGGGTAGGCATTGGCTGCACAGGACATGTGGGGAGGGGTAGGCATTGATTGCACAGGACATGTGGGAGGGGTAGGCATTGACTGCACAGGACATGTGGGAGAGGTAGGCAATGACTACACAGGACATGTGGGAGGGGTAGGCATTGACTACACAGGACATGTGGGGAGGGGTAGGCATTGACTGCACAGGACATGAGAGGAGGGGTAGGCATTGGCTGCACAGGACATGTGGGGAGGGGTAGGCATTGATTGTACAGGACATGTGGGGAGGGAAAGCATTCACTGCACAGGACATGTGGGGAGGGGTAGGCAATGATTGCACAGGACATGTGGGGAGGGGTAGGCATTGACTGCACAGGACATGTGGAGAGGTAGGCATTGATTGCACAGGACATGTGGGGAGGGGTAGGCAATGATTGCACAGGACATGTGGGGAGGGGTAGGCATTGACTTGCACAGGACATGTGGAGAGGTAGGCATTGATTGCACAGGACATGTGGGAGGGGTAGGCATTGATTGCACAGGACATGTGGGGAGGGGTAGGCATTGACTTGCACAGGACATGTGGAGAGGTAGGCATTGATTGCACAGGACATGTGGGAGGGGTAGGCAATGATTGCACAGGACATGTGGGGAGGGGTAGGCATTGACTTGCACAGGACATGTGGAGAGGTAGGCATTGATTGCACAGGACATGTGGGAGGGGTAGGCACTGACTACACAGGACATGTGCGGAGGGGTAGGCAATGACTACACAGGACATGTGGGGAGGGGTACGTATTGACTGCACAGGACAGGTGGGGAGGGGTAGGCATTGACTGCACAGGACATGTGGGAGGGGTAGGCATTAACTGAACACGACATGTGGGGAGAGTTAGACATCGACTGCACAGGACATGTGGGAGGGGTAGGCATTGTCTGCACAGGACATGTGGGGAGGGGTAGGCATTGACTAAACACGACATGTGGGGAGAGGTAGGCATTGACTGCACAGGACATGTGAGGAGGGGTAGGCTTTGATTGCACAGGACATGTGGGAAGGGGTAGGCATTGACTGCACAGGACATGTGGGGAGGGGTAGGCATTGACTGCACAGGACATGTGAGGACGGGTAGGCATTGACTGCACAGGACATGTGGGAGGGGTAGGCATTGACTGAACAGGACATGTGGGGAAAGGTAGGCATGGACTTGCACACGACATGTGGCAGGGGTAGGCATTGACTGCACAGGACGTGTGGGGAGGGGTAGGCATTGATTGCACAGGACATATGGGGAGCGGTAGGCATTGACTGCACAGGACATGTGCGGAGGGGTAGGCATTCACTGCACAGGACATGTGAGGAGAGGTAGGCATTGATTGCACAGGAAATGTGGGATGGGTAGGCATTGATTGCACAGGACATGTGGGAGGGGTAGGCATTGACTGCACAAGACATGTGGGGAGAGGTAGGCATTGATTGCACAGGACATGTGGGATGGGTAGGCATTGATTGCACAGGACATGTGGGAGGGGTAGGCATTGACTGCACAGGACATGTGAGGAGGGGTAGGCATTGACAGCACAGGACATGTGGGAGGGGTAGGCATTGACTGCACAGGACATGTGGGGAGGAGTAGGCATTGACTGAACAGGACATGTGAGGAGGGGTAGGCATTGACTGCACAGGACATGTGAGGAGAGGAAGGCATTGACTGCACAGGACATGTGAGGAGAGGAAGGCATTGACTGCACAGGACATGTGAGGAGAGGAAGGCATTGACTGCACAGGACATGTGGGGAGGGATAGGCATTGACTTCACAGGACATGTGGGGAGGGGTAGTCATTGATTACACAGTATATGTGGGAGGGGTAGTTATTGACTGCACAGGACATGTGGGAGCGGTAGGCACTGACTACACAGTATATGTGGGAGGGGTAGTTATTGACTAAACAGGACATGTGGGGAGGGGTAGGAATTGACTGCACAGGACATGTGGGGAGGGGTAGGCATTGACTGCACAGGACATGTGAGGACGGGTAGGCATTGACTGCACAGGACATGTGGGAGGGGTAGGCATTGACTGAACAGGACATGTGGGGAAAGGTAGGCATGGACTTGCACAGGACATGTGGCAGGGGTAGGCATTGACTGCACAGGACGTGTGGGGAGGGGTAGGCATTGATTGCACAGGACATATGGGGAGCGGTAGGCATTGACTGCACAGGACATGTGCGGAGGGGTAGGCATTCACTGCACAGGACATGTGAGGAGAGGTAGGCATTGATTGCACAGGAAATGTGGGATGGGTAGGCATTGATTGCACAGGACATGTGGGAGGGGTAGGCATTGACTGCACAGGACATGTGGGGAGGGGTAGGCATTGACTGCAGCGGACATGTGGGGAGAGGTAAGCACTGATTGCACAGGACATGTGGGAGGAGTAGGCACTGACTACACAGGACATGTGGGGAGGGGTAGGCATTGACTACACAGGACATGTGGGAGGGGTAGGCATTGACTGCACAGGACATGTGGGGAGGGGTAGGCATTGATTGCACAGGACATGTGGGAGGGGTAGGCATTGACTGCACAGGACATGTGGGAGGGGTAGGCAATGACTACACAGGACATGTGGGGAGGTGTAGGCATTGATTGCACAGGACATGTGGGGAGAGGTAGGCATTGACTGCACAGGACATGAGAGGAGGGGTAGGCATTGGCTGCACAGGACATGTGGGGAGGGGTAGGCATTGATTGCACAGGACATGTGGGAGGGGTAGGCATTGACTGCACAGGACATGTGGGAGAGGTAGGCAATGACTACACAGGACATGTGGGAGGGGTAGGCATTGACTACACAGGACATGTGGGGAGGGGTAGGCATTGACTGCACAGGACATGAGAGGAGGGGTAGGCATTGGCTGCACAGGACATGTGGGGAGGGGTAGGCATTGATTGTACAGGACATGTGGGGAGGGAAAGCATTCACTGCACAGGACATGTGGGGAGGGGTAGGCAATGATTGCACAGGACATGTGGGGAGGGGTAGGCATTGACTGCACAGGACATGTGGAGAGGTAGGCATTGATTGCACAGGACATGTGGGGAGGGGTAGGCAATGATTGCACAGGACATGTGGGGAGGGGTAGGCATTGACTTGCACAGGACATGTGGAGAGGTAGGCATTGATTGCACAGGACATGTGGGAGGGGTAGGCATTGATTGCACAGGACATGTGGGGAGGGGTAGGCAATGATTGCACAGGACATGTGGGGAGGGGTAGGCATTGACTTGCACAGGACATGTGGAGAGGTAGGCATTGATTGCACAGGACATGTGGGAGGGGTAGGCACTGACTACACAGGACATGTGCGGAGGGGTAGGCAATGACTACACAGGACATGTGGGGAGGGGTACGTATTGACTGCACAGGACAGGTGGGGAGGGGTAGGCATTGACTGCACAGGACATGTGGGAGGGGTAGGCATTAACTGAACACGACATGTGGGGAGAGTTAGACATCGACTGCACAGGACATGTGGGAGGGGTAGGCATTGTCTGCACAGGACATGTGGGGAGGGGTAGGCATTGACTAAACACGACATGTGGGGAGAGGTAGACATTGACTGAACAGGACATGTGAGGAGGGGTAGGCATTGACTGCACAGGACATGTGAGGAGGGGTAGGCTTTGATTGCACAGGACATGTGGGAAGGGGTAGGCATTGACTGCACAGGACATGTGGGGAGGGGTAGGCATTGACTGCACAGGACATGTGAGGACGGGTAGGCATTGACTGCACAGGACATGTGGGAGGGGTAGGCATTGACTGAACAGGACATGTGGGGAAAGGTAGGCATGGACTTGCACAGGACATGTGGCAGGGGTAGGCATTGACTGCACAGGACGTGTGGGGAGGGGTAGGCATTGATTGCACAGGACATATGGGGAGCGGTAGGCATTGACTGCACAGGACTTGTGCGGAGGGGTAGGCATTCACTGCACAGGACATGTGAGGAGAGGTAGGCATTGATTGCACAGGAAATGTGGGATGGGTAGGCATTGATTGCACAGGACATGTGGGAGGGGTAGGCATTGACTGCACAGGACATGTGGGGAGAGGTAGGCATTGATTGCACAGGACATGTGGGATGGGTAGGCATTGATTGCACAGGACATGTGGGAGGGGTAGGCATTGACTGCACAGGACATGTGAGGAGGGGTAGGCATTGACAGCACAGGACATGTGGGAGGGGTAGGCATTGACTGCACAGGACATGTGGGGAGGAGTAGGCATTGACTGAACAGGACATGTGAGGAGGGGTAGGCATTGACTGCACAGGACATGTGAGGAGAGGAAGGCATTGACTGCACAGGACATGTGAGGAGAGGAAGGCATTGACTGCACAGGACATGTGGGGAGGGGTAGGCATTGACTGCACAGGACATGTGAGGAGAGGAAGGCATTGACTGCACAGGACATGTGGGGAGGGATAGGCATTGACTTCACAGGACATGTGGGGAGGGGTAGTCATTGATTACACAGTATATGTGGGAGGGGTAGTTATTGACTGCACAGGACATGTGGGAGCGGTAGGCACTGACTACACAGTATATGTGGGAGGGGTAGTTATTGACTAAACAGGACATGTGGGGAGGGGTAGGCATTGACTGCACAGGACATGTGGGAGGGGTAGGCATTGACTGAACAGGACATGTGGGGAGGGGTAGGCATTGACTGCACAGGACATGTGGGAGGGGTAGGCATTGACTGAACAGGACATGTGGGGAAAGGTAGGCATGGACTTGCACAGGACATGTGGCAGGGATAGGCATTGACTGCACAGGACGTGTGGGGAGGGGTAGGCATTGATTGCACAGGACATATGGGGAGCGGTAGGCATTGACTGCACAGGACATGTGCGGAGGGGTAGGCATTCACTGCACAGGACATGTGAGGAGAGGTAGGCATTGATTGCACAGGAAATGTGGGATGGGTAGGCATTGATTGCACAGGACATGTGGGAGGGGTAGGCATTGACTGCACAGGACATGTGGGGAGGGGTAGGCATTGACTGCAGCGGACATGTGGGGAGAGGTAAGCACTGATTGCACAGGACATGTGGGAGGAGTAGGCACTGACTACACAGGACATGTGGGGAGGGGTAGGCATTGACTACACAGGACATGTGGGAGGGGTAGGCATTGACTGCACAGGACATGTGGGGAGGGGTAGGCATTGATTGCACAGGACATGTGGGAGGGGTAGGCATTGACTGCACAGGACATGTGGGAGGGGTAGGCAATGACTACACAGGACATGTGAGGACGGGTAGGCATTGACTGCACAGGACATGTGGGAGGGGTAGGCATTGACTGAACAGGACATGTGGGGAAAGGTAGGCATGGACTTGCACAGGACATGTGGCAGGGGTAGGCATTGACTGCACAGGACGTGTGGGGAGGGGTAGGCATTGATTGCACAGGACATATGGGGAGAGGTAGTCATTGACTGCACAGGACATGTGCGGAGGGGTAGGCATTCACTGCACAGGACATGTGAGGAGAGGTAGGCATTGATTGCACAGGAAATGTGGGATGGGTAGGCATTGATTGCACAGGACATGTGGGAGGGGTAGGCATTGATTGCACAGGACATGTGGGAGGGGTAGGCATTGACTGCACAGGACATGTGAGGAGGGGTAGGCATTGACAGCACAGGACATGTGGGAGGGGTAGGCATTGACTGCACAGGACATGTGGGGAGGAGTAGGCATTGACTGAACAGGACATGTGAGGAGGGGTAGGCATTGACTGCACAGGACATGTGAGGAGAGGAAGGCATTGACTGCACAGGACATGTGGGGAGGGGTAGGCATTGACTGCACAGGACATGTGAGGAGAGGAAGGCATTGACTGCACAGGACATGTGGGGAGGGATAGGCATTGACTTCACAGGACATGTGGGGAGGGGTAGTCATTGATTACACAGGACATGTGGGAGCGGTAGGCACTGACTACACAGTATATGTGGTAGGGGTAGTTATTGACTAAACAGGACATGTGGGGAGGGGTAGGAATTGACTGCACAGGACATGTGGGGAGGGGTAGGCATTGATTCCACAGGACTTGTGGAGAGGGGTAGGCATTGATTGCACAGGACATGTGGGAGGGGTAGGCACTGACTACACAGTATATGTGGGAGGGGTAGTTATTGACTGCACAGGACATGTGGGGAGGGGTCGGCAATGACTGCAGAGGACATGTGGGGAGAGGTAGGCATTCACTGCACAGGACATGTGGAGAGGGGTAGGCATTGATTGCACAGGACATGTGGGAGTGGTAGGCATTGACTACACAGGACATGTGGGGAGGGGTAGGCACTGATTACACAGGACATGTGGGGAGGGTAGGCATTGACTGAACAGGACATGTGGGGAGGTAGGCATTGACTATACAGGACATGTGGGAGGGGTAGGCACTGACAACACAGGATATGTGGGAGGGGTAGGCATTGACTAAACAGGACATGTGGGGAGGGGTAGGCATTGACTGTACAGGACATGTGGGAGGGGTAGGCATTGGCTAAACAATGCATGCAGGAGAGGTAGGCATTGACGGAACAGGACATGTGGGGAGGTAGGCATTGATTGTACAGGACATGTGGGGTGGGGTAGGCATTGACTGCACAGGACATGTGAGGAGGGGTAGACATTGATTGTACAGGACATGTGGGGAGGGGTAGGCATTGACTACACAGGACATGTGGGGAGGGGTAGGCATTGACTGCACAGGACATGTGGGGAGGGGTAGGCATTGGCTGCACAGGACATGTGGGGAGGGGTAGGCATTGATTGCACAGGACATGTGGGAGGGGTAGGCATTGACTGCACAGGACATGTGGGAGAGGTAGGCAATGACTACACAGGACATGTGGGAGGGGTAGGCATTGACTACACAGGACATGTGGGGAGGGGTAGGCATTGACTGCACAGGACATGAGAGGAGGGGTAGGCATTGGCTGCACAGGACATGTGGGGAGGGGTAGGCATTGATTGTACAGGACATGTGGGGAGGGAAAGCATTCACTGCACAGGACATGTGGGGAGGGGTAGGCAATGATTGCACAGGACATGTGGGGAGGGGTAGGCATTGACTGCACAGGACATGTGGAGAGGTAGGCATTGATTGCACAGGACATGTGGGGAGGGGTAGGCAATGATTGCACAGGACATGTGGGGAGGGGTAGGCATTGACTTGCACAGGACATGTGGAGAGGTAGGCATTGATTGCACAGGACATGTGGGAGGGGTAGGCATTGATTGCACAGGACATGTGGGGAGGGGTAGGCAATGATGCACAGGACATGTGGGGAGGGGTAGGCATTGACTTGCACAGGACATGTGGAGAGGTAGGCATTGATTGCACAGGACATGTGGGAGGGGTAGGCACTGACTACACAGGACATGTGCGGAGGGGTAGGCAATGACTACACAGGACATGTGGGGAGGGGTACGTATTGACTGCACAGGACAGGTGGGGAGGGGTAGGCATTGACTGCACAGGACATGTGGGAGGGGTAGGCATTAACTGAACACGACATGTGGGGAGAGTTAGACATCGACTGCACAGGACATGTGGGAGGGGTAGGCATTGTCTGCACAGGACATGTGGGGAGGGGTAGGCATTGACTAAACACGACATGTGGGGAGAGGTAGACATTGACTGAACAGGACATGTGAGGAGGGGTAGGCATTGACTGCACAGGACATGTGAGGAGGGGTAGGCTTTGATTGCACAGGACATGTGGGAAGGGGTAGGCATTGACTGCACAGGACATGTGGGGAGGGGTAGGCATTGACTGCACAGGACATGTGAGGACGGGTAGGCATTGACTGCAAAGGACATGTGGGAGGGGTAGGCATTGACTGAACAGGACATGTGGGGAAAGGTAGGCATGGACTTGCACAGGACATGTGGCAGGGGTAGGCATTGACTGCACAGGACGTGTGGGGAGGGGTAGGCATTGATTGCACAGGACATATGGGGAGCGGTAGGCATTGACTGCACAGGACATGTGCGGAGGGGTAGGCATTCACTGCACAGGACATGTGAGGAGAGGTAGGCATTGATTGCACAGGAAATGTGGGATGGGTAGGCATTGATTGCACAGGACATGTGGGAGGGGTAGGCATTGACTGCACAGGACATGTGGGGAGAGGTAGGCATTGATTGCACAGGACATGTGGGATGGGTAGGCATTGATTGCACAGGACATGTGGGAGGGGTAGGCATTGACTGCACAGGACATGTGAGGAGGGGTAGGCATTGACAGCACAGGACATGTGGGAGGGGTAGGCATTGACTGCACAGGACATGTGGGGAGGAGTAGGCATTGACTGAACAGGACATGTGAGGAGGTGTAGGCATTGACTGCACAGGACATGTGAGGAGAGGAAGGCATTGACTGCACAGGACATGTGGGGAGGGGTAGGCATTGACTGCACAGGACATGTGAGGAGGGGAAGGCATTGACTGCACAGGACATGTGGGGAGGGGTAGGCATTGACTGCACAGGACATGTGAGGAGAGGAAGGCATTGACTGCACAGGACATGTGGGGAGGGATAGGCATTGACTTCACAGGACATGTGGGGAGGGGTAGTCATTGATTACACAGTATATGTGGGAGGGGTAGTTATTGACTGCACAGGACATGTGGGAGCGGTAGGCACTGACTACACAGTATATGTGGGAGGGGTAGTTATTGACTAAACAGGACATGTGGGGAGGGGTAGGAATTGACTGCACAGGACATGTGGGGAGGGGTAGGCATTGACTGCACAGGACATGTGAGGACGGGTAGGCATTGACTGCACAGGACATGTGGGAGGGGTAGGCATTGACTGAACAGGACATGTGGGGAAAGGTAGGCATGGACTTGCACAGGACATGTGGCAGGGGTAGGCATTGACTGCACAGGACGTGTGGGGAGGGGTAGGCATTGATTGCACAGGACATATGGGGAGCGGTAGGCATTGACTGCACAGGACATGTGCGGAGGGGTAGGCATTCACTGCACAGGACATGTGAGGAGAGGTAGGCATTGATTGCACAGGAAATGTGGGATGGGTAGGCATTGATTGCACAGGACATGTGGGAGGGGTAGGCATTGACTGCACAGGACATGTGGGGAGAGGTAGGCATTGATTGCACAGGACATGTGGGATGGGTAGGCATTGATTGCACAGGACATGTGGGAGGGGTAGGCATTGACTGCACAGGACATGTGAGGAGGGGTAGGCATTGACAGCACAGGACATGTGGGAGGGGTAGGCATTGACTGCACAGGACATGTGGGGAGGAGTAGGCATTGACTGAACAGGACATGTGGGAGGGGTAGGCATTGACTGCACAGGACATGTGGGGAGGGGTAGGCATTGACTGCACAGGACATGTGAGGAGAGGAAGGCATTGACTGCACAGGACATGTGGGGAGGGATAGGCATTGACTTCACAGGACATGTGGGGAGGGGTAGTCATTGATTACACAGGACATGTGGGAGCGGTAGGCACTGACTACACAGTATATGTGGGAGGGGTAGTTATTGACTAAACAGGACATGTGGGGAGGGGTAGGAATTGACTGCACAGGACATGTGGGGAGGGGTAGGCATTGATTCCACAGGACTTGTGGAGAGGGGTAGGCATTGATTGCACAGGACATGTGGGGAGGGGTAGTTATTGACTGCACAGGACATGTGGGGAGGGGTCGGCAATGACTGCAGAGGACATGTGGGGAGAGGTAGGCATTCACTGCACAGGACATGTGGAGAGGGGTAGGCATTGATTGCACAGGACATGTGGGAGTGGTAGGCATTGACTACACAGGACATGTGGGGAGGGGTAGGCACTGATTACACAGGACATGTGGGGAGGGTAGGCATTGACTGAACAGGACATGTGGGGAGGTAGGCATTGACTACACAGGACATGTGGGAGGGGTAGGCACTGACAACACAGGATATGTGGGAGGGGTAGGCATTGACTAAACAGGACATGTGGGGAGGGGTAGGCATTGACTGTACAGGACATGTGGGAGGGGTAGGCATTGGCTAAACAATGCATGCAGGAGAGGTAGGCATTGACGGAACAGGACATGTGGGGAGGTAGGCATTGATTGTACAGGACATGTGGGGTGGGGTAGGCATTGACTGCACAGGACATGTGAGGAGGGGTAGACATTGATTGTACAGGACATGTGGGGAGGGGTAGGCATTGACTACACAGGACATGTGGGGAGGGGTAGGCATTGACTGCACAGGACATGTGGGGAGGGCTAGGCATTGACTGCACAGGTCATGTAGGGAGGGGTAGGCATTGATTGTACAGGACATGTGGGGAGGTTAGGCATTGACTGCACAGGACATGTGGGGAGGGGTAGGCATTGATTGTACAGGACATGTGGGGAGGGGTAGGCATTGATTGCACAGGACATGTGGGAGGGGTAGGCATTGACTGCACAGGACATGAGAGGAGGGGTAGGCATTGGCTGCACAGGACATGTGGGGAGGGGTAGGCATTGACGGAACAGGACATGTGGGGAGGGGTAGGCATTGATTGTACAGGACATGTGGGGAGGGAAAGCATTGACTGCACAGGACATGTGGAAGGGGTAGGCATTGATTGCACAGGACATGTGGGAGTGGTAGGCATTGACTACACAGGACATGTGGGGAGGGGTAGGCAATGATTGCACAGGACATGTGGAGAGGTAGGCATTGATTGCATAGGACATGTGGGAGGGGTAGGCACTGACTACACAGGACATGTGGGGAGGGGTAGGCATTGACTGCACAGGACATGTGGGGAGGTAGGCATTGATTGCACAGGACATGTGGGAGGGGTAGGCACTGACTACACAGGACATGTGCGGAGGGGTAGGCAATGACTACACAGGACATGTGGGGAGGGGTACGTATTGACTGCACAGGACAGGTGGGGAGGGGTAGGCATTGACTGCACAGGACATGTGGGAGGGGTAGGCATTGACTGCACAGGACATGTGGGGAGGGGTAGGCATTGACTAAACACGACATGTGGGGAGAGGTAGACATTGACTGAACAGTACATGTGGGGAGAGGTAGACATTGACTGAACAGTACATGTGAGGAGGGGTAGGCACTGACTACACAGTATATGTGGGAGGGGTAGTTATTGACTAAACAGGACATGTGGGGAGGGGTAGGAATTGACTGCACAGGACATGTGGGGAGGGGTAGGCATTGATTCCACAGGACTTGTGGAGAGGTAGGCATTGATTGCACAGGACATGTGGGAGGGGTAGGCATTGATTGCACAGGACATGTGCGGAGGGGTAGGCATTGATTGAACAGGACATGTGGGAGGGGTAGGCACTGACTACACAGGACATGTGCGGAGGGGTAGGCAATGACTAGACAGGACATGTGGGGAGGGGTAGGCATTGACTGCACAGGACATGTGGGAGGGGTAGGCAATGACTACACAGGACATGTGCGGAGGGGTAGGCATTGACTGCACAGGACATGTGGGAGGGGTAGGCATTGATTGAACAGGACATGTGGGAGGGGTAGGCACTGACTACACAGGACATGTGCGGAGGGGTAGGCAATGACTACACAGGACATGTGGGGAGGGGTAGGCATTGACTGCACAGGACATGTGGGAGGGGTAGGCATTAACTGAACAGGACATGTGCGGAGAGGTAGACATTGACTGAACAGGACATGTGGTAGGGGTAGGCATTGACTGAACACGACATGTGGGATGGGTAGGCATTGACTGCACAGGACATGTGGGAGGGGTAGGCATTGACTAAACACGACATGTGGGGAGAGGTAGACATTGACTGAACAGTACATGTGAGGAGGGGTAGGCATTGACTGCACAGGACATGTGGGAGGGGTAGGCATTAACTGAACACGACATGTGGGGAGAGGTAGACATCGACTGCACAGGACATGTGGGAGGGGTAGGCATTGTCTGCACAGGACATGTGGGGAGGGGTAGGCATTGACTAAACACGACATGTGGGGAGAGGTAGACATTGACTGAACAGGACATGTGAGGACGGGTAGGCATTGACTGAACAGGACATGTGGGAAGGGGTAGGCATTGACTACACAGGACATGTGGGGAGGGGTAGGCATTGACTACACAGGACATGTGAGGAGGGGTAGGCATTGACTGTACAGGACATGTGGGAAGGGGTAGGCATTGACTGCACAGGACATGTGGGAAGGGTAGGCATTGACTGCACAGGACATGTGGGAAGGGGTAGGCATTGACTACACAGGACATGTGGGGAGGGGTAGGCATTGACTACACAGGACATGTGGGGAGGGGTAGGCATTGACTACACAGGACATGTGAGGAGGGGTAGGCATTGACTGTACAGGACATGTGGGAAGGGGTAGGCATTGACTGCACAGGACATGTGGGAAGGGTAGGCATTGACTGCACAGGACATGTGGGAAGGGGTAGGCATTGACTGCACAGGACATGTGGGGAGGGGTAGGCATTGACTACACAGGACATGTGAGGAGGGGTAGGCATTGACTACACAGGACATGTGGGGAGGGGTAGGCATTGACTACACAGGACATGTGGGGAGGGGTAGGCATTGACTACACAGGACATGTGAGGAGGGGTAGGCATTGACTGTACAGGACATGTGGGAAGGGGTAGGCATTGACTGCACAGGACATGTGGGAAGGGTAGGCATTGACTGCACAGGACATGTGGGAAGGGGTAGGCATTGACTGCACAGGACATGTGGGGAGGGGTAGGCATTGACTACACAGGACATGTGAGGAGGGGTAGGCATTGACTGTACAGGACATGTGGGGAGGGGTAGGCATTGACTGCACTGGACATGTGGGAGGGGTAGGCATTGACTGAACAGGACATGTGGGGAAAGGTAGGCATGGACTTGCACAGGACATGTGGCAGGGGTAGGCATTGACTGCACAGGACGTGTGGGGAGGGGTAGGCATTGATTGCACAGGACATATGGGGAGCGGTAGGCATTGACTGCACAGGACATGTGGGGAGGGGTAGGCATTCACTGCACAGGACATGTGAGGAGAGGTAGGCATTGATTGCACAGGACATGTGGGATGGGTAGGCATTGACTGCACAGGACATGTGGGGAGAGGTAGGCATTGATTGCACAGGACATGTGGGATGGGTAGGCATTGATTGCACAGGACATGTGGGGAGAGGTAGGCATTGATTGCACAGGACATGTGGGATGGGTAGGCATTGATTGCACAGGACATGTGGGGAGGGGTAGGCATTGACTGAACAGGACATGTGGGAGGGGTAGGCATTGACTGCACAGGACATGTGGCAGGGTAGGCATTGACTGAACAGGACATGTGGGGAGGAGTAGGCATTGACTGAACAGGACATGTGAGGAGGGGTAGGCATTGACTGCACAGGACATGTGAGGAGAGGTAGGCATTGATTGTACAGGACATATGGGGAGGGGTAGGCATTGATTGCACAGGACATGCAGGAGAGGTAGGCATTGACTTCACAGGACATGTGGGGAGGGGTAGGCACTGACTACACAGTATATGTGGGAGGGGTAGTTATTGACTAAACAGGACATGTGGGGAGGGGTAGGAATTGACTGCACAGGACATGTGGGGAGGGGTAGGCATTGATTCCACAGGACTTGTGGAGAGGGGTAGGCATTGATTGCACAGGACATGTGGGAGGGGTAGGCACTGACTACACAGTATATGTGGGAGGGGTAGTTATTGACTGCACAGGACATGTGGGGAGGGGTCGGCAATGACTGCAGAGGACATGTGGGGAGAGGTAGGCATTCACTGCACAGGACATGTGGAGAGGGGTAGGCATTGATTGCACAGGACATGTGGGAGTGGTAGGCACTGATTACACAGGACATGTGGGGAGGTAGGCATTGACTACACAGGACATGTGGGGAGGGGTAGGCACTGATTACACAGGACATGTGGGGAGGTAGGCATTGACTACACAGGACATGTGGGGAGGGGTAGGCACTGATTACACAGGACATGTGGGGAGGTAGGCAATAACTACACAGGACATGTGGGGAGGGGTAGGCATTGACTAAACAGGACATGTGGGGAGGGGTAGGCATTGACTGCACAGGACATGTGGGAGGGGTAGGCACTGACAACACAGGATATGTGGGAGGGGTAGGCATTGACTGAACAGGACATGTGGGGAGGGGTAGGCATTGACTACACAGGACATGTGGGGAGGGGTAGGCATTGACTAAACAGGACATGTGGGGAGGGGTAGGCATTGACTGTACAGGACATGTGGGAGGGGTAGGCATTGGCTAAACAATGCATGCAGGAGAGGTAGGCATTGACGGAACAGGACATGTGGGGAGGGGTAGACATTGATTGTACAGGACATGTGGGGAGGGGTAGGCATTGACTGCACAGGACATGTGGGGAGGGCTAGGCATTGACTGCACAGGTCATGTCGGGAGGGGTAGGCATTGATTGTACAGGACATGTGGGGAGGTTAGGCATTGACTGCACAGGACATGTGGGGAGGGGTAGGCATTGATTGTACAGGACATGTGGGGAAGGGTAGGCAATGATTGCACAGGACATGTGGAGAGGTAGGCATTGATTGCACAGGACATGTGGGAGGGGTAGGCATTGATTGCACAGGACATGTGGGAGGGGTAGGCACTGACTACACAGGACATGTGCGGAGGGGTAGGCAATCACTACACAGGACATGTGGGGAGGGGTACGTATTGACTGCACAGGACAGGTGGGGAGGGGTAGGCATTGACTGCACAGGACATGTGGGAGGGGTAGGCATTAACTGAACACGACATGTGGGGAGAGGTAGACATTGACTGCACAGGACATGTGGGAGGGGTAGGCATTGACTGCACAGGACATGTGGGGAGGGGTAGGCATTGACTAAACACGACATGTGGGGAGAGGTAGACATTGACTGAACAGTACATGTGAGGAGGGGTAGGCATTGACTGCACAGGACATGTGGGAGGGGTAGGCATTAACTGAACACGACATGTGGGGAGAGGTAGACATCGACTGCACAGGACATGTGGGAGGGGTAGGCATTGTCTGCACAGGACATGTGGGGAGGGGTAGGCATTGACTAAACACGACATGTGGGGAGAGGTAGACATTGACTGAACAGGACATGTGAGGAGGGGTAGGCATTGACTGCACAGGACATGTGAGGAGGGGTAGGCTTTGATTGCACAGGACATGTGGGAAGGTGTAGGCATTGACTGCACAGGACATGTGGGGAGGGGTAGGCATTGACTAAACAGGACATGTGGGAGGGGTAGGCATTGACTGAACAGGACATGTGGGAAGGGGTAGGCATTGACTGCACAGGACATGTGGGAGGGGTAGGCATTGACTAAACAGGACATGTGGGAGGGGTAGGCATTGACTGAACAGGACATGTGGGGAAAGGTAGGCATGGACTTGCACAGGACATGTGGGAGGGGTAGGCACTGACTGCACAGGACATGTGGGAGGGGTAGGCACTGACTACAAAGGACATGTGCGGAGGGGTAGGCAATGACTACACAGGACATGTGGGGAGGGGTAGGTATTGACTGCACAGGACAGGTGGGGAGGGGTAGGCATTGACTGCACAGGACATGTGGGGAGGGGTAGGCATTGATTGCACAGGACATGTGAGGAGGGGTAGGCATTGACTGCACAGGACATGTGGGAGGGGTAGGCATTGACTGAACAGGACATGTGGGGAAAGGTAGGCATGGACTTGCACAGGACATGTGGCAGGGGTAGGCATTGACTGCACAGGACGTGTGGGGAGGGGTAGGCATTGATTGCACAGGACATGTGGGAGGGGTAGGCATTGACTGCACAGGACATGTGGGAGGGGTAGGCATTGACTGCACAGGACATGTGAGGAGGGGTAGGCATTGACTGCACAGGACATGTGGGAGGGGTAGGCATTGACTGCAGCGGACATGTGGGGAGAGGTAAGCACTGACTACACAGGACATGTGAGGAGGGGTAGGCACTGACTACACAGGACATGTGGGAGGGGTAGGCATTGACTGCACAGGACATGTGGGAGGGGTAGGCATTGACTGCAGCGGACATGTGGGGAGAGGTAAGCACTGATTGCACAGGACATGTGGGAGGAGTAGGCACTGACTACACAGGACATGTGCAGAGGTGTAGGCAATAACTACACAGGACATGTGGGGAGGGGTAGGCATTGACTGAACAGGACATGTGGGAGGGGTAGGCATTGATTGTACAGGACATGTGGGGAGGGGTAGGCATTGATTGCACAGGACATGTGGGAGGGGTAGGCACTGACTACACAGGACATGTGGGGAGGGGTAGGCAATAACTACACAGGACATGTGGGGAGGGGTAGGCATTGATTGCACAGGACATGTGGGGAGGGTAGGCATTGACTGCACAGGACATGTGGGGAGGGGTAGGCATTGATTGCACAGGACATGTGGGAGGGGTAGGCAATGACTACACAGGACATGTGGGGAGGGGTAGGCATTGATTGCACAGGACATGTGGGAGGGGTAGGCATTGACTGCACAGGACATGAGAGGAGGGGTAGGCATTGGCTGCACAGGACATGTGGGGAGGGGTAGGCACTGATTACACAGGACATGTGGGAGGGGTAGGCATTGACTGCACAGGATATGTGGGAGGGGTAGGCATTAACTAAACAGGACATGTGGGGAGGGGTAGGCATTGACTGCACAGGACATGTGGGAGGGGTAGGCACTGACAACACAGGATATGTGGGAGGGGTAGGCATTGACTAAACAGGACATGTGGGGAGGGGTAGGCATTGACTGAACAGGACATGTGGGAGGGGTAGGCATTGACTGCACAGGACATGTGGGGAGGGGTAGGCAATGATTGCACAGGACATGTGGAGAGGTAGGCATTGACTGTACAGGACATGTGGGAGGGGTAGGCATTGGCTAAACAATGCATGCAGGAGAGGTAGGCATTGACGGAACATGACATGTGGGGAGGTAGGCATTGATTGTACAGGACATGTGGGGTGGGGTAGGCATTGACTGCACAGGACATGTGAGGAGGGGTAGACATTGATTGTACAGGACATGTGGGGAGGGGTAGGCATTGACTGCACAGGACATGTGGGGAGGGGTAGGCATTGATTGTACAGGACATGTGGGGAGGTTAGGCATTGACTGCACAGGACATGTGGGGAGGGGTAGGCATTGATTGTACAGGACATGTGGGGAGGTTAGGCATTGACTGCACAGGACATGTGGGGAGGGGTAGGCATTGATTGTACAGGACATGTGGGGAGGGGTAGGCATTGATTGCACAGGACATGTGGGAGGGGTAGGCATTGACTGCACAGGACATGAGAGGAGGGGTAGGCATTGGCTGCACAGGACATGTGGGGAGGGGTAGGCATTGATTGTACAGGACATGTGGGGAGGGAAAGCATTGACTGCACAGGACATGTGGGAGTGGTAGGCATTGACTACACAGGACATGTGGGGAGGGGTAGGCAATGATTGCACAGGACATGTGGAGAGGTAGGCATTGATTGCACAGGACATGTGGGAGGGGTAGGCATTGATTGCACAGGACATGTGGGAGGGGTAGGCACTGACTACACAGGACATGTGCGGAGGGGTAGGCACTGACTACACAGGACATGTGGGAGGGGTAGGCACTGACTACACAGGACATGTGCGGAGGGGTAGGCAATGACTACACAGGACATGTGGGGAGGGGTACGTATTGACTGCACAGGACAGGTGGGGAGGGGTAGGCATTGACTGAACAGGACATGTGGGAGGGGTAGGCATTAACTGAACACGACATGTGGGGAGAGGTAGACATCGACTGCACAGGACATGTGGGGAGGGGTAGGCATTGACTGCACAGGACATGTGAGGAGGGGTAGGCATTGACTAAACACGACATGTGGGGAGAGGTAGACATTGACTGAACAGTACATGTGAGGAGGGGTAGGCATTGACTGCACAGGACATGTGGGAGGGGTAGGCATTAACTGAACACGACATGTGGGGAGAGGTAGACATTGACTGCACAGGACATGTGGGAGGGGTAGGCATTGACTGCACAGGACATGTGGGGAGGGGTAGGCATTGACTAAACACGACATGTGGGGAGAGGTAGACATTGACTGAACAGTACATGTGAGGAGGGGTAGGCATTGACTGCACAGGACATGTGGGAGGGGTAGGCATTAACTGAACACGACATGTGGGGAGAGGTAGACATTGACTGAACAGGACATGTGAGGACGGGTAGGCATTGACTGAACAGGACATGTGGGAAGGGGTAGGCATTGACTACACAGGACATGTGGGGAGGGGTAGGCATTGACTACACAGGACATGTGAGGAGGGGTAGGCATTGACTGTACAGGACATGTGGGAAGGGGTAGGCATTGACTGCACAGGACATGTGGGAAGGGTAGGCATTGACTAAACACGACATGTGGGGAGGGGTAGGCATTGACTACACAGGACATGTGAGGACGGGTAGGCATTGACTGCACAGGACATGTGGGAAGGGGTAGGCATTGACTACACAGGACATGTGGGGAGGGGTAGGCATTGACTACACAGGACATGTGGGGAGGGGTAGGCATTGACTACACAGGACATGTGAGGAGGGGTAGGCATTGACTGTACAGGACATGTGGGAAGGGGTAGGCATTGACTGCACAGGACATGTGGGAAGGGTAGGCATTGACTGCACAGGACATGTGGGAAGGGGTAGGCATTGACTACACAGGACATGTGGGGAGGGGTAGGCATTGACTACACAGGACATGTGAGGAGGGGTAGGCATTGACTGTACAGGACATGTGGGAAGGGGTAGGCATTGACTGCACAGGACATGTGGGAGGGGTAGGCATTGACTGCACAGGACATGTGGGAAGGGGTAGGCATTGACTGCACAGGACATGTGGGGAGGGGTAGGCATTGACTACACAGGACATGTGAGGAGGGGTAGGCATTGACTGTACAGGACATGTGGGGAGGGGTAGGCATTGACTGCACTGGACATGTGGGAGGGGTAGGCATTGACTGAACAGGACATGTGGGGAAAGGTAGGCATGGACTTGCACAGGACATGTGGCAGGGGTAGGCATTGACTGCACAGGACGTGTGGGGAGGGGTAGGCATTGATTGCACAGGACATATGGGGAGCGGTAGGCATTGACTGCACAGGACATGTGGGGAGGGGTAGGCATTCACTGCACAGGACATGTGAGGAGAGGTAGGCATTGATTGCACAGGACATGTGGGATGGGTAGGCATTGACTGCACAGGACATGTGGGGAGAGGTAGGCATTGATTGCACAGGACATGTGGGATGGGTAGGCATTGATTGCACAGGACATGTGGGAGGGGTAGGCATTGACTGCACAGGACATGTGAGGAGGGGTAGGCATTGACAGCACAGGACATGTGGGAGGGGTAGGCATTGACTACACAGGACATGTGGGAAGGGGTAGGCATTGACTACACAGGACATGTGGGAGGGGTAGGCATTGACTGCACAGGACATGTGGCAGGGTAGGCATTGACTGAACAGGACATGTGGGGAGGAGTAGGCATTGACTGAACAGGACATGTGAGGAGGGGTAGGCATTGACTGCACAGGACATGTGAGGAGAGGTAGGCATTGATTGTACAGGACATATGGGGAGGGGTAGGCATTGATTGCACAGGACATGCAGGAGAGGTAGGCATTGACTTCACAGGACATGTGGGGAGGGGTAGGCACTGACTACACAGTATATGTGGGAGGGGTAGTTATTGACTAAACAGGACATGTGGGGAGGGGTAGGAATTGACTGCACAGGACATGTGGGGAGGGGTAGGCATTGATTCCACAGGACTTGTGGAGAGGGGTAGGCATTGATTGCACAGGACATGTGGGAGGGGTAGGCACTGACTACACAGTATATGTGGGAGGGGTAGTTATTGACTGCACAGGACATGTGGGGAGGGGTCGGCAATGACTGCAGAGGACATGTGGGGAGAGGTAGGCATTCACTGCACAGGACATGTGGAGAGGGGTAGGCATTGATTGCACAGGACATGTGGGAGTGGTAGGCACTGATTACACAGGACATGTGGGGAGGTAGGCATTGACTACACAGGACATGTGGGGAGGGGTAGGCACTGATTACACAGGACATGTGGGGAGGTAGGCATTGACTACACAGGACATGTGGGGAGGGGTAGGCACTGATTACACAGGACATGTGGGGAGGTAGGCAATAACTACACAGGACATGTGGGGAGGGGTAGGCATTGACTAAACAGGACATGTGGGGAGGGGTAGGCATTGACTGCACAGGACATGTGGGAGGGGTAGGCACTGACAACACAGGATATGTGGGAGGGGTAGGCATTGACTGAACAGGACATGTGGGGAGGGGTAGGCATTGACTACACAGGACATGTGGGGAGGGGTAGGCATTGACTAAACAGGACATGTGGGGAGGGGTAGGCATTGACTGTACAGGACATGTGGGAGGGGTAGGCATTGGCTAAACAATGCATGCAGGAGAGGTAGGCATTGACGGAACAGGACATGTGGGGAGGTAGGCATTGATTGTACAGGACATGTGGGGTGGGGTAGGAATTGACTGCACAGGACATGTGAGGAGGGGTAGACATTGATTGTACAGGACATGTGGGGAGGGGTAGGCATTGACTGCACAGGACATGTGGGGAGGGCTAGGCATTGACTGCACAGGTCATGTCGGGAGGGGTAGGCATTGATTGTACAGGACATGTGGGGAGGTTAGGCATTGACTGCACAGGACATGTGGGGAGGGGTAGGCATTGATTGTACAGGACATGTGGGGAAGGGTAGGCAATGATTGCACAGGACATGTGGGGAGGTAGGCATTGATTGCACAGGACATGTGGGAGGGGTAGGCATTGATTGCACAGGACATGTGGGAGGGGTAGGCACTGACTACACAGGACATGTGCGGAGGGGTAGGCAATCACTACACAGGACATGTGGGGAGGGGTACGTATTGACTGCACAGGACAGGTGGGGAGGGGTAGGCATTGACTGCACAGGACATGTGGGAGGGGTAGGCATTGACTGCACAGGACATGTGGGGAGGGGTAGGCATTGACTAAACACGACATGTGGGGAGAGGTAGACATTGACTGAACAGTACATGTGAGGAGGGGTAGGCATTGACTGCACAGGACATGTGGGAGGGGTAGGCATTAACTGAACACGACATGTGGGGAGAGGTAGACATCGACTGCACAGGACATGTGGGAGGGGTAGGCATTGTCTGCACAGGACATGTGGGGAGGGGTAGGCATTGACTAAACACGACATGTGGGGAGAGGTAGACATTGACTGAACAGGACATGTGAGGAGGGGTAGGCATTGACTGCACAGGACATGTGAGGAGGGGTAGGCTTTGATTGCACAGGACATGTGGGAAGGTGTAGGCATTGACTGCACAGGACATGTGGGGAGGGGTAGGCATTGACTAAACAGGACATGTGGGAGGGGTAGGCATTGACTGAACAGGACATGTGGGAAGGGGTAGGCATTGACTGCACAGGACATGTGGGAGGGGTAGGCATTGACTAAACAGGACATGTGGGAGGGGTAGGCATTGACTGAACAGGACATGTGGGGAAAGGTAGGCATGGACTTGCACAGGACATGTGGGAGGGGTAGGCACTGACTGCACAGGACATGTGGGAGGGGTAGGCACTGACTACAAAGGACATGTGCGGAGGGGTAGGCAATGACTACACAGGACATGTGGGGAGGGGTAGGTATTGACTGCACAGGACAGGTGGGGAGGGGTAGGCATTGACTGCACAGGACATGTGGGGAGGGGTAGGCATTGATTGCACAGGACATGTGAGGAGGGGTAGGCATTGACTGCACAGGACATGTGGGAGGGGTAGGCATTGACTGAACAGGACATGTGGGGAAAGGTAGGCATGGACTTGCACAGGACATGTGGCAGGGGTAGGCATTGACTGCACAGGACGTGTGGGGAGGGGTAGGCATTGATTGCACAGGACATGTGGGAGGGGTAGGCATTGACTGCACAGGACATGTGGGAGGGGTAGGCATTGACTGCACAGGACATGTGAGGAGGGGTAGGCATTGACTGCACAGGACATGTGGGAGGGGTAGGCATTGACTGCAGCGGACATGTGGGGAGAGGTAAGCACTGACTACACAGGACATGTGAGGAGGGGTAGGCACTGACTACACAGGACATGTGGGAGGGGTAGGCATTGACTGCACAGGACATGTGGGAGGGGTAGGCATTGACTGCAGCGGACATGTGGGGAGAGGTAAGCACTGATTGCACAGGACATGTGGGAGGAGTAGGCACTGACTACACAGGACATGTGCAGAGGTGTAGGCAATAACTACACAGGACATGTGGGGAGGGGTAGGCATTGACTGAACAGGACATGTGGGAGGGGTAGGCATTGATTGTACAGGACATGTGGGGAGGGGTAGGCATTGATTGCACAGGACATGTGGGAGGGGTAGGCACTGACTACACAGGACATGTGGGGAGGGGTAGGCAATAACTACACAGGACATGTGGGGAGGGGTAGGCATTGATTGCACAGGACATGTGGGGAGTGTAGGCATTGACTGCACAGGACATGTGGGGAGGGGTAGGCATTGATTGCACAGGACATGTGGGAGGGGTAGGCAATGACTACACAGGACATGTGGGGAGGGGTAGGCATTGATTGCACAGGACATGTGGGAGGGGTAGGCATTGACTGCACAGGACATGAGAGGAGGGGTAGGCATTGGCTGCACAGGACATGTGGGGAGGGGTAGGCACTGATTACACAGGACATGTGGGAGGGGTAGGCATTGACTGCACAGGATATGTGGGAGGGGTAGGCATTAACTAAACAGGACATGTGGGGAGGGGTAGGCATTGACTGCACAGGACATGTGGGAGGGGTAGGCACTGACAACACAGGATATGTGGGAGGGGTAGGCATTGACTAAACAGGACATGTGGGGAGGGGTAGGCATTGACTGAACAGGACATGTGGGAGGGGTAGGCATTGACTGTACAGCACATGTGGGAGGGGTAGGCATTGACTACACAGGACATGTGGGGAGGGGTAGGCAATGATTACACAGGACATGTGGGAGGGGTAGGCATTGACTGCACAGGATATGTGGGAGGGGTAGGCATTAACTAAACAGGACATGTGGGGAGGGGTAGGCATTGACTGCACAGGACATGTGGGAGGGGTAGGCACTGACAACACAGGATATGTGGGAGGGGTAGGCATTGACTAAACAGGACATGTGGGGAGGGGTAGGCATTGACTGAACAGGACATGTGGGAGGGGTAGGCATTGACTGTACAGGACATGTGGGAGGGGTAGGCATTGGCTAAACAATGCATGCAGGAGAGGTAGGCATTGACGGAACATGACATGTGGGGAGGTAGGCATTGATTGTACAGGACATGTGGGGTGGGGTAGGCATTGACTGCACAGGACATGTGGGAGGGGTAGGCATTGACTGCACAGGACATGTGGGGAGGGGTAGGCATTGATTGTACAGGACATGTGGGGAGGTTAGGCATTGACTGCACAGGACATGTGGGGAGGGGTAGGCATTGATTGTACAGGACATGTGGGGAGGTTAGGCATTGACTGCACAGGACATGTGGGGAGGGGTAGGCATTGATTGTACAGGACATGTGGGGAGGGGTAGGCATTGATTGCACAGGACATGTGGGAGGGGTAGGCATTGACTGCACAGGACATGAGAGGAGGGGTAGGCATTGGCTGCACAGGACATGTGGGGAGGGGTAGGCATTGATTGTACAGGACATGTGGGGAGGGAAAGCATTGACTGCACAGGACATGTGGGAGTGGTAGGCATTGACTACACAGGACATGTGGGGAGGGGTAGGCAATGATTGCACAGGACATGTGGAGAGGTAGGCATTGATTGCACAGGACATGTGGGAGGGGTAGGCATTGATTGCACAGGACATGTGGGAGGGGTAGGCACTGACTACACAGGACATGTGCGGAGGGGTAGGCACTGACTACACAGGACATGTGGGAGGGGTAGGCACTGACTACACAGGACATGTGCGGAGGGGTAGGCAATGACTACACAGGACATGTGGGGAGGGGTACGTATTGACTGCACAGGACAGGTGGGGAGGGGTAGGCATTGACTGAACAGGACATGTGGGAGGGGTAGGCATTAACTGAACACGACATGTGGGGAGAGGTAGACATCGACTGCACAGGACATGTGGGGAGGGGTAGGCATTGACTGCACAGGACATGTGAGGAGGGGTAGGCATTGACTAAACACGACATGTGGGGAGAGGTAGACATTGACTGAACAGTACATGTGAGGAGGGGTAGGCATTGACTGCACAGGACATGTGGGAGGGGTAGGCATTAACTGAACACGACATGTGGGGAGAGGTAGACATTGACTGCACAGGACATGTGGGAGGGGTAGGCATTGACTGCACAGGACATGTGGGGAGGGGTAGGCATTGACTAAACACGACATGTGGGGAGAGGTAGACATTGACTGAACAGTACATGTGAGGAGGGGTAGGCATTGACTGCACAGGACATGTGGGAGGGGTAGGCATTAACTGAACACGACATGTGGGGAGAGGTAGACATCGACTGCACAGGACATGTGGGAGGGGTAGGCATTGTCTGCACAGGACATGTGGGGAGGGGTAGGCATTGACTAAACACGACATGTGGGGAGAGGTAGACATTGACTGAACAGGACATGTGAGGAGGGGTAGGCATTGACTGCACAGGACATGTGAGGAGGGGTAGGCTTTGATTGCACAGGACATGTGGGAAGGTGTAGGCATTGACTGCACAGGACATGTGGGGAGGGGTAGGCATTGACTAAACAGGACATGTGGGAGGGGTAGGCATTGACTAAACAGGACATGTGGGAGGGGTAGGCATTGACTGAACAGGACATGTGGGGAAAGGTAGGCATGGACTTGCACAGGACATGTGGGAGGGGTAGGCACTGACTGCACAGGACATGTGGGAGGGGTAGGCACTGACTACAAAGGACATGTGCGGAGGGGTAGGCAATGACTACACAGGACATGTGGGGAGGGGTAGGTATTGACTGCACAGGACAGATGGGGAGGGGTAGGCATTGACTGCACAGGACATGTGGGGAGGGGTAGGCATTGATTGCACAGGACATGTGAGGAGGGGTAGGCATTGTCTGCACAGGACATGTGGGAGGGGTAGGCATTGACTGAACAGGACATGTGGGGAAAGGTAGGCATGGACTTGCACAGGACATGTGGCAGGGGTAGGCATTGACTGCACAGGACGTGTGGGAGGGGTAGGCATTGACTGCACAGGACATGTGGGAGGGGTAGGCACTGACTACACAGGACATGTGAGGAGGGGTAGGCACTGACTACACAGGACATGTGGGAGGGGTAGGCATTGACTACACAGGACATGTGAGGAGGGGTAGGCACTGACTACACAGGACATGTGGGAGGGGTAGGCATTGACTGCACAGGACATGTGGGAGGGGTAGGCACTGACTACACAGGACATGTGAGGAGGGGTAGGCACTGACTACACAGGACATGTGGGAGGGGTAGGCATTGACTACACAGGACATGTGAGGAGGGGTAGGCACTGACTACACAGGACATGTGGGAGGGGTAGGCACTGACTACACAGGACATGTGAGGAGGGGTAGGCACTGACTACACAGGACATGTGGGAGGGGTAGGCATTGATTGTACAGGACATGTGGGGAGGGGTAGGCATTGACTGAACAGGACATGTGGGAGGGGTAGGCATTGACTGCAGCGGACATGTGGGGAGAGGTAGGCATTGACTGCACAGGACATGTGAGGAGGGGTAGGCATTGACTGCACAGGACAGGTGGGGAGGGGTAGGCATTGACTGCACAGGACATGTGGGGAGGGGTAGGCATTGACTGCACAGGACATGTGGGAGGGGTAGGCATTGACTGCAGCGGACATGTGGGGAGAGGTAAGCACTGACTACACAGGACATGTGGGAGGAGTAGGCATTGACTGCAGCGGACATGTGGGGAGAGGTAAGCACTGATTGCACAGGACATGTGGGGAGGGGTAGGCATTGATTGTACAGGACATGTGGGGAGGGGTAGGCATTGACTGCACAGGACATGTGGGAGGGTAGGCATTGACTGCAGCGGACATGTGGGGAGAGGTAAGCACTGATTGCACAGGACATGTGGGGAGGGGTAGGCATTGATTGTACAGGACATGTGGGGAGGGGTAGGCATTGACTGAACAGGACATGTGGGAGGGGTAGGCATTGATTGTACAGGACATGTGGGGAGGGGTAGGCATTGATTGCACAGGACATGTGGGAGGGGTAGGCACTGACTACACAGGACATGTGGGGAGGGGTAGGCAATAACTACACAGGACATGTGGGGAGGGGTAGGCATTGATTGCACAGGACATGTGGGGAGGGTAGGCATTGACTGCACAGGACATGTGGGGAGGGGTAGGCATTGATTGCACAGGACATGTGGGAGGGGTAGGCAATGACTACACAGGACATGTGGGAGGGGTAGGCATTGATTGCACAGGACATGTGGGAGGGGTAGGCATTGACTGCACAGGACATGAGAGGAGGGGTAGGCATTGGCTGCACAGGACATGTGGGGAGGGGTAGGCATTGACTGCACAGGACATGTGGAGAGGGGTAGGCATTGACTGCACAGCATATGCAGGAGAGGTAGGCATTCACTGCACAGGACAAGTGGGGAGGGGTAGGCATTGATTGTACAGGACATGTGGGAGTGGTAGGCATTGACTACACAGGACATGTGGGGAGGGGTAGGCAATGATTGCACAGGACATGTGGAGAGGTAGGCATTGATTGCACAGGACATGTGGGAGGGGTAGGCATTGATTGCACAGGACATGTGGGAGGGGTAGGCACTGACTACACAGGACATGTGCGGAGGGGTAGGCAATGACTACACAGGACATGTGGGGAGGGGTAGGCATTGACTGCACAGGACAGGTGGGGAGGGGTAGGCATTGACTGCACAGGACAGGTGGGGAGGGGTAGGCATTGACTGCACAGGACATGTGGGAGGGGTAGGCATTAACTGAACACGACATGTGGGGAGAGGTAGACATCGACTGCACAGGACATGTGGGAGGGGTAGGCATTGTCTGCACAGGACATGTGGGGAGGGGTAGGCATTGACTAAACACGACATGTGGGGAGAGGTAGACATTGACTACACAGGACATGTGAGGAGGGGTAGGCATTGACTGAACAGGACATGTGGGGAGGGGTAGGCATTGACTGCACAGGACATGTGGGGAGGGGTAGGCATTGACTGAACAGGACAAGTGGGGAGGGGTAGACATTGACTGAACAGGACATGTGAGGAGGGGTAGGCATTGACTGCACAGGACATGTGGGGAGGGGTAGGCATTGACTGAACAGGACATGTGGGGAGGGGTAGACATTGACTGAACAGGACATGTGAGGAGGGGTAGGCATTGACTGCACAGGACATGTGAGGAGGGGTAGGCATTGACTAAACACGACATGTGGGGAGAGGTAGACATTGACTGAACAGTACATGTGAGGAGGGGTAGGCATTGACTGCACAGGACATGTGGGAGGGGTAGGCATTAACTGAACACGACATGTGGGGAGAGGTAGACATTGACTGCACAGGACATGTGGGAGGGGTAGGCATTGACTGCACAGGACATGTGAGGAGGGGTAGGCATTGACTGCACAGGACATGTGGGGAGGGGTAGGCATTGACTGCACAGGACATGTGAGGAGGGGTAGGCATTGATTGCACAGGACATGTGGGAAGGTGTAGGCATTGACTGCACAGGACATGTGGGGAGGGGTAGGCATTGACTAAACAGGACATGTGGGAGGGGTAGGCATTGACTGAACAGGACATGTGGGGAGGGGTAGGCATTGACTGCACAGGACATGTGGGGAGGGGTAGGCATTGACTAAACAGGACATGTGGGAGGGGTAGGCATTGACTAAACAGGACATGTGAGGAGGGGTAGGCATTGACTGCACAGGACATGTGGGGAGGGGTAGGCATGGACTTGCACAGGACATGTGGGAGGGGTAGGCACTGACTGCACAGGACATGTGGGAGGGGTAGGCACTGACTACAAAGGACATGTGCGGAGGGGTAGGCAATGACTACACAGGACATGTGGGGAGGGGTAGGTATTGACTGCACAGGACAGGTGGGGAGGGGTAGGCATTGACTGCACAGGACATGTGGGGAGGGGTAGGCATTGATTGCACAGGACATGTGAGGAGGGGTAGGCATTGACTGCACAGGACATGTGGGGAGGGGTAGGCATGGACTTGCACAGGACATGTGGGAGGGGTAGGCACTGACTGCACAGGACATGTGGGAGGGGTAGGCACTGACTACAAAGGACATGTGCGGAGGGGTAGGCAATGACTACACAGGACATGTGGGGAGGGGTAGGTATTGACTGCACAGGACAGGTGGGGAGGGGTAGGCATTGACTGCACAGGACATGTGGGGAGGGGTAGGCATTGATTGCACAGGACATGTGAGGAGGGGTAGGCATTGACTGCACAGGACATGTGGGAGGGGTAGGCATTGACTGAACAGGACATGTGGGGAAAGGTAGGCATGGACTTGCACAGGACATGTGGCAGGGGTAGGCATTGACTGCACAGGACGTGTGGGGAGGGGTAGGCATTGACTGCACAGGACGTGTGGGGAGGGGTAGGCATTGACTGCACAGGACATGTGGGAGGGGTAGGCACTGACTACACAGGACATGTGGGGAGAGGTAGGCATTGACTGCACAGGACATGTGAGGAGGGGTAGGCATTGACTGCACAGGACATGTGGGAGGGGTAGGCATTGACTGCACAGGACATGTGGGAGGGGTAGGCATTGACTGCAGCGGACATGTGGGGAGAGGTAAGCACTGACTACACAGGACATGTGAGGAGGGGTAGGCACTGACTACACAGGACATGTGGGAGGGGTAGGCATTGACTGCACAGGACATGTGGGAGGGTAGGCATTGACTGCAGCGGACATGTGGGGAGAGGTAAGCACTGATTGCACAGGACATGTGGGGAGGGGTAGGCATTGATTGTACAGGACATGTGGGGAGGGGTAGGCATTGACTGAACAGGACATGTGGGAGGGGTAGGCATTGATTGTACAGGACATGTGGGGAGGGGTAGGCATTGATTGCACAGGACATGTGGGAGGGGTAGGCACTGACTACACAGGACATGTGGGGAGGGGTAGGCAATAACTACACAGGACATGTGGGGAGGGGTAGGCATTGATTGCACAGGACATGTGGGGAGGGTAGGCATTGACTGCACAGGACATGTGGGGAGGGGTAGGCATTGATTGCACAGGACATGTGGGAGGGGTAGGCAATGACTACACAGGACATGTGGGGAGGGGTAGGCATTGATTGCACAGGACATGTGGGAGGGGTAGGCATTGACTGCACAGGACATGAGAGGAGGGGTAGGCATTGGCTGCACAGGACATGTGGGGAGGGGTAGGCATTGACTGCACAGGACATGTGGAGAGGGGTAGGCATTGACTGCACAGCATATGCAGGAGAGGTAGGCATTCACTGCACAGGACAAGTGGGGAGGGGTAGGCATTGATTGTACAGGACATGTGGGAGTGGTAGGCATTGACTACACAGGACATGTGGGGAGGGGTAGGCAATGATTGCACAGGACATGTGGAGAGGTAGGCATTGATTGCACAGGACATGTGGGAAGGGTAGGCATTGATTGCACAGGACATGTGGGAGGGGTAGGCACTGACTACACAGGACATGTGCGGAGGGGTAGGCAATGACTACACAGGACATGTGGGGAGGGGTAGGCATTGACTGCACAGGACAGGTGGGGAGGGGTAGGCATTGACTGCACAGGACATGTGGGAGGGGTAGGCATTAACTGAACACGACATGTGGGGAGAGGTAGACATCGACTGCACAGGACATGTGGGAGGGGTAGGCATTGTCTGCACAGGACATGTGGGGAGGGGTAGGCATTGACTAAACACGACATGTGGGGAGAGGTAGACATTGACTACACAGGACATGTGAGGAGGGGTAGGCATTGACTGAACAGGACATGTGGGGAGGGGTAGGCATTGACTGCACAGGACATGTGGGAGGGGTAGACATTGACTGAACAGGACATGTGAGGAGGGGTAGGCATTGACTGCACAGGACATGTGGGAAGGGGTAGGCATTGACTGCACAGGACATGTGGGGAGGGGTAGGCATTCACTGCACAGGACATGTGAGGAGAGGTAGGCATTGATTGCACAGGACATGTGGGATGGGTAGGCATTGATTGCACAGGACATGTGGGAGGGGTAGGCATTGACTGCACAGGACATGTGGGGAGAGGTAGGCATTGATTGCACAGGACATGTGGGAGGGGTAGGCATTGACTGCACAGGACATGTGAGGAGGGGTAGGCATTGACAGCACAGGACATGTGGGAGGGTAGGCATTGACTGCACAGGACATGTGGGAGGGTAGGCATTGACTGAACAGGACATGTGGGGAGGAGTAGGCATTGACTGAACAGGACATGTGAGGAGGGGTAGGCATTGACTGAACAGGACATGTGGGGAGGGGTAGGCATTGACTGCACAGGACATGTGGGAGAGGTAGGCATTGATTGCACAGGACATGTGGGGAGAGGTAGGCATTGACTGCACAGGACATGTGGGGAGGAGTAGGCATTGACTGAACAGGACATGTGAGGAGGGGTAGGCATTGACTGCACAGGACATGTGGGAGAGGTAGGCATTGATTGTACAGGACATGTGGGATGGGTAGGCATTGATTGTACAGGACATGTGGGGAGGGGTAGGCATTGACTGAACAGGACATGTGGGGAGGGGTAGGCATTGACTGCACAGGACATGTGGGAGAGGTAGGCATTGATTGTACAGGACATGTGGGATGGGTAGGCATTGATTGTACAGGACATGTGGGGAGGGGTAGGCATTGACTTCACAGGACATGTGGGGAGGGGTAGTCATTGACTAAACAGGACATGTGGGGAGGGGTAGGCATTGATTCCACAGGACTTGTGGAGAGGGGTAGGCATTGATTGCACAGGACATGTGGGAGGGGTAGGCACTGACTACACAGTATATGTGGGAGGGGTAGTTATTGACTGCACAGGACATGTGGGGAGAGGTAGGCATTGACTACACAGGACATGTGGAGAGGGGTAGGCATTGACTACACAGGACATGTGGGGAGGGGTAGGCACTGATTACACAGGACATGTGGGAGGGGTAGGCATTGACTGCACAGGATATGTGGGAGGGGTAGGCATTAACTAAACAGGACATGTGGGGAGGGGTAGGCATTGACTGCACAGGACATGTGGGAGGGGTAGGCACTGACAACACAGGATATGTGGGAGGGGTAGGCATTGACTAAACAGGACATGTGGGGAGGGGTAGGCATTGACTGAACAGGACATGTGGGAGGGGTAGGCATTGACTGTACAGGACATGTGGGAGGGGTAGGCATTGACTACACAGGACATGTGGGGAGGGGTAGGCACTGATTACACAGGACATGTGGGAGGGGTAGGCATTGACTGCACAGGATATGTGGGAGGGGTAGGCATTAACTAAACAGGACATGTGGGGAGGGGTAGGCATTGACTGCACAGGACATGTGGGAGGGGTAGGCATTGACTGCACAGGACATGTGGGAGGGGTAGGCATTGACTAAACAGGACATGTGGGGAGGGGTAGGCACTGACAACACAGGATATGTGGGAGGGGTAGGCATTGACTAAACAGGACATGTGGGGAGGGGTAGGCATTGACTGAACAGGACATGTGGGAGGGGTAGGCATTGACTGTACAGGACATGTGGGAGGGGTAGGCATTGGCTAAACAATGCATGCAGGAGAGGTAGGCATTGACGGAACATGACATGTGGGGAGGTAGGCATTGATTGTACAGGACATGTGGGGAGGGGTAGGCATTGACTACACAGGACATGTGAGGAGGGGTAGGCATTGACTGCACAGGACATGTGGGAGGGGTAGGCATTGACTGCACAGGACATGTGGGAGGGGTAGGCATTGACTACACAGGACATGTGAGGAGGGGTAGGCATTGACTGCACAGGACATGTGGGAGGGGTAGGCATTGACTGCACAGGACATGTGGCAGGGGTAGGCATTGACTGCACAGGACGTGTGGGGAGGGGTAGGCATTGATTGCACAGGACATGTGGGGAGGGGTAGGCATTGATTCCACAGGACATGTGGGATGGGTAGGCATTGACTGCACAGGACATGTGAGGAGGGGTAGGCATTGACTGAACAGGACATGTGGGAGGGGTAGGCATTGACTGCACAGGACATGTGGGGAGGAGTAGGCATTGACTGAACAGGACATGTGAGGAGGGGTAGGCACTGACTACACAGGACATGTGGGGAGGGGAAGGCATTGACTGAACAGGACATGTGGGAGGGGTAGGCATTGACTGCACAGGACATGTGGGGAGGGTTAGGCATTGACTGCACAGGACATGTGGGGAGGGGTAGGCATTGACTGCACAGCACATGTGGGGAGGGGTAGGCATTGACTGAACAGGACATGTGGGAGGGGTAGGCATTGACTGCACAGGACATGTGGGGAGGGGTTGGCATTGACTGCACAGGACATGTGGGGAGAGGTAGACATTGACTGCACAGGACATGTGGGAGGGGTAGGCATTGACTGCACAGGACATGTGAGGAGGGGTAGGCATTGACTGCACAGGACATGTGGAGGGGTAGGCATTGACTGAACAGGACATGTGGGGAGGGGTAGGCATTGACTGCACAGGACATGTGGGAGGGGTAGGCATTGACTGCACAGGACATGTGGGAGGGGAAGGCATTGACTGCACAGGACATGTGGAGAGGTAGGCATTGACTGAACAGGACATGTGGGGAGGGGTACGCATTGACTGCACAGGACATGTGAGGAGGGGTACGCATTGACTGCACAGGACATGTGAGGAGGGGTAGGCATTGACTGCACAGGACATGTGGGAGGGGAAGGCATTGACTGCACAGGACATGTGGGGAGGTAGGCATTGACTGCACAGGACATGTGAGGAGGGGAAGGCATTGACTGCACAGGACATGTGAGGAGAGGTAGGCATTGACTGCACAGGCCATGTGGGGAGGTAGGCATTGACTGCACAGGACATGTGGGAGGGGTAGGCATTGACTGCACAGGACATGTGCGGAGGGGTAGGCATTGACAGCACAGGATATGTGGGAGGGGTAGGCAATGACTACACAGGACATGTGGGGAGGGGTAGGCATTGACTGCACAGGACATGTGGGGAGGGGTAGGCATTGACAGCACAGGATATGTGGGAGGGGTAGGCATTGACTGCACAGGCCATGTGGGGAGGGTAGGCAATGACTACACAGGACATGTGAGGAGGGGCAGGCATTGACTGCACAGGACATGTGGGAGGGGTAGGCACTGACTACACAGGACATGTGGGGAGTGGTAGGCATTGACTGCACAGGACATCTGAGGAGGGGTAGGCATTGAATGAACAGGACATGTGGGGAGGGGTAGGCATTGACTACACAGGACATGTGAGGAGGGGGAGGCATTGACTGCACAGGACATGTGGTGAGGTAGGCATTGACTGCACAGGACATGTGAGGAGGGGTAGGCATTGAATGAACAGGACATCTGGGGAGGGGTAGGCATTGACTACACAGGACATGTGGGGAGGGGTAGGCATTGACTGAACACGACATGTGGGGAGAGGTAGGCATTGATTGCACAGGACATGTGGGGAGGGGTAGGCATTGACTACACAGGACATGTGAGGAGGGGTAGGCATTGACTGCACAGGACATGGGGGGAGGGGTAGGCATTGACTGCACCGGACATGTGGGAGGGGTAGGCATTGACGGAACAGGACATGTGGGGAGGGGTAGGCATTGACTGTACAGGACATGTGGGGAGGGTAGGCATTGACTGCACAGGACATGTGAGGAGGGGTAGGCATTGACTGCAGTGGACATGTGGGGAGGGGTAGGCATTGACTGCACAGGACATGGGGGGAGGGGTAGGCATTGATTGCACAGGACATGGGGGGAGGGGTAGGCATTGACTGCACAGGACATGTGGGGAGGGGTAGGCATTGACTGCACAGGACATGTGAGGAGGGGTAGGCATTGACTGCACAGGACATGTGGGGAGGGGTAGGCATTGACTGCACAGGACATGGGGGGAGGGGTAGGCATTGATTGCACAGGACATGTGGGAGGGGTAGGCATTGACTGCACAGGACATGTGGGAGGTGTAGGCATTGACTGCACAGGACATGGGGGGAGGGATAGGCATTGACTGCACAGGACATGTGGGAGGTGTAGGCATTGACTGCACAGGACATGGGGGGACGGGTAGGCATTGATTGCACAGGACATGTGAGGAGCGGTAGGCATTGACTGCACAGGACATGGGGGGAGGGGTAGGCATTGACTGCACAGGACATGTGGGGAGGGGTAGGCATTGACTGCACAGGACATCTGAGGAGGGGTAGGCATTGACTGCACAGGACATGTGGGAGGGGTAGGCATTGACTGCACAGGACATCTGAGGAGGGGTAGGCATTGATTGCACAGGACATGTGAGGAGGGGTAGGCATTGATTGCACAGGACATGTGAGGAGGGGTAGGCATTGAATGAACAGGACATCTGGAATGTGTAGGCATTGACTGCACAGGACATGTGGGAGGGATAGGCATTGACTAAACAGGACATGTGGGAGTGGTAGGCATTGACTGCAAAGGACATGTGGGGAGGGGTAGGCATTGACTGCACAGGACATGTGGGGAGGGGTAGGCATTGACTACACAGGACATGTGGGAGGGGTAGGCATTGACTACACAGGACATGTGCTGAGGTAGGCATTGATTGTACAGGACATGTGGGGCGGGGTAGGCATTGACTGCACAGGACATGTGGGGAGGTAGGCATTGACTGCACAGGACATGTGAGGAGGGGTAGACATTGATTGTACAGGACATGTGGAAGGGGTAGGCAATGACTACATAGGACATGTGAGGAGGGGCAGGCATTGACTGCACAGGACATGTGAGGAGGGGTAGGCATTGACTGCACAGGACATGTGGGGAGGCGTAGGCATTGATTGCACAGGACATGTGAAGAGGGGTAGGCATTGAATGAACAGGACATCTGGGGAGGGGTAGGCATTGACTGCACAGGACATGTGGGGAGGGGTAGGCATTGACTACACAGGACATGTGGGGAGGGGTAGGTACTGACTACACAGGACATGTGAGGAGGGGTAGGCATTGACTGCACAGGACATGGGGGGAGGGGTAGGCATTGACTGCACAGGACATGTGAGGAGGGGTAGGCATTGAATGAACAGGACATCTGGGGAGGGGTAGGCACTGACTACACAGGACATGTGGGGAGGGGTAGGCATTGACTGAACACGACATGTGGGGAGAGGTAGGCATTGACTGCACAGGACATGTGGGGAGGGGTAGGCATTGACTATACAGGACATGTGGGAGGGGTAGGCATTGACTGCACAGGACATGGGGGGAGGGGTAGGCATTGACTGCACAGGACATGTGGAGAGGTAGGCATTGACTACACAGGACATGTGGGGAGGAGCAGGCATTGACTACACAGGACATGTGGGGAGGAGCAGGCATTGATTGCACAGGACATGTGGGGAGGGGTAAGCATTGACTGCAGAGGACATGTGGGGAGGGGTAGGCATTGATTACACAGGACATGTGGGAGGGGTAGGCACTGACAACACAGGATATGTGGGGAGGGGTAGGCATTGACTAAAGAGGACATGTGGGGAGGGGTAGGCATTGACTAAAGAGGACATGTGGGAGGGGTAGGCATTGACTACACAGGACATGTGCTGAGGTAGGCATTGATTGTACAGGACATGTGGGGTGGGGTAGGCATTGACTGCACAGGACATGTGAGGAGGGGTAGACATTGATTGTACAGGACATGTGGGGAGGGGTAGACATTGACTACACAGGACATGTGGGGAGGGGTAGACATTGACTGCACAGGTCATGTCGGGAGGGGTAGGCATTGATTGTACAGGACATGTGGGGAGGTTAGGCATTGACTGCACAGGACATGTGGGGAGGGGTAGGCATTGATTGTACAGGACATGTGGGGAGGGTAGGCATTGGCTGCACAGGGCATGTGGGGAGGGGTAGGCATTGATTGTACAGGTCATGTGGGGAGGTTAAGCATTGACTGCACAGGACATGTGGAGAGGGGTAGGCATTGATTGTACAGGACATGTGGGGAGGGTAGGCATTTACTGCACAGGACATGCGGGGAGGGGTAGGCATTGATTGTACAGGACATGTGGCATGGGTAGGCATTGACTGCACAGGACATGTGGGAGGGGTAGGCATTGACTGCACAGGACATGTGGGGAGGGGAAGGCATTGACTGTACAGGACATGTGGGGAGGGGTAGGCATTGACTGCACAGGACATGTGGGGAGGGGTAGGCATTGATTGTACAGGACATGTAGGGAGGGTAGGCATTGGCTGCACAGGACATGTGGGAGGGGTAGGCAATGACTACACAGTACATGTGGGGAGGGGTAGGCATTGACTACACAGGACATGTGGGAGGGGTAGGCATTGACTACACAGGACATGTGGGGAGGGTAGGCATTGACTACACAGGACATGTGGGGAGGGGTAGGCATTGATTGTACAGGACATGTGGGGCAGGGTAGGCATTGACTGCACAGGACATGTGGGGAGGGGTAGGCATTGATTGTACAGGACATGTGGGGCAGGGTAGGCATTGACTGCACAGGACATGTGGGGAGGGGTAGGCATTGACTACACAGGACATGTGGGAGGGGTAGGCATTGACTACACAGGACATGTGGGGAGGGGTAGGCATTGGCTTCACAGGACATGTGGGGAGGGGTAGGCATTGATTGTACAGGACATGTGGGAGGGGTAGGCATTGACTGCACAGGACATGTGGGAGGGGTAGGCATTGACTGCACAGGACATGTGGGGAGGGGTAGGCATTGATTGTACAGGACATGTGAGGAGGGGTAGGCATTGACTGCACAGGACATGTGGGAGGGGTAGGCATTGATTGCACAGGGCATGTGGGGAGGGGTAGGCATTGACTACACAGGACATGTGGGGAGGGGTAGGCATTGATTGCACAGGACATGTGAGGAGGGGTAGGCATTGACTGCACAGGACATGTGGGAGGGGTAGGCATTGATTGCACAGGGCATGTGGGGAGGGGTAGGCATTGACTGCACAGGACATGTGGGGAGGGGTAGGCATTGACTGCACAGGACATGTGAGGAGGGGTAGGCATTGACTGCACAGGACATGTGGGAGGGGTAGGCATTGATTGCACAGGGCATGTGGGGCAGGGAAGGCATTGACTGCACAGGACATGTGGGGAGGGGTAGGCATTGACTACACAGGACATGTGGGAGGGGTAGGCATTGGCTTCACAGGACATGTGGGAGGGGTAGGCATTGACTACACAGGACATGTGGGGCAGGGTAGGCATTGATTGTACAGGACATGTGGGGCAGGGTAGGCATTGATTGTACAGGACATGTGGGGCAGGGTAGGCATTGACTGCACAGGACATCTGGGGAGGGGTAGGCATTGACTACACAGGACTTGTGGGAGGGGTAGGCATTGGCTGCACAGGTAGGCAGTACCACACTGAGGATCAGGGATGCCCAGTACCACAGTGGGGGATCAGGGATACCCAGTACCACAGTGAGTGATCAGGGATACCCAGTACCACAGTGAGGGACCAGGGATAACCAGTACCACAGTGAGGATCAGGGATGCCCAGTACCACAGTGAGGATCAGGGATACCCAGTACCACAGTGAGGGATCAGGGATACCCAGTACCACAGTGAGGGAACAGGGATGCCCAGTACCACAGTGGGAGATCAGGGATACCCTGTACCACAGTGAGGGATCAGGGATACCCAGTACCACAGTGAGGGATCAGGGATACCCAGTACCACAGTGAGTGATCAGGGATGCCCAGTACCACAGTGAGGGCTCAGGGATGCCCAGTACCACAGTGCGGGATCAGAGATATCCAGTACCACAGTGAGGGCTCAGGGATACACAGTACCACAGTGAGGGCTCAGGGATGCCCAGTACCACAGTGCGGGATCAGGAATACCCGGTACCACAGTGATGGATCAGGGATACCCAGTACCACAGTGAGGGATCAGGGATACCCAGTACCACAGTGAGGGATCAGGGATACCCGGTACCACAGTGAGGGATCAGGGATACCCGGTACCACAGTGGGGGATCAGGGATACCCAGTACCACAGTGAGGAATCAGGGATACCCAGTACCAAACTGAGGGGTCAGGGATACCCAGTACCACAGTGAGTGATCAGGGATGCCCAGTACCAAAGTGAGGGATCAGCGAAACCCAGTACCACAGTGAGGGATCAGGGATACCCAGAACCACAGTGGGGGATCAGGGATACCCAGTACCACAGTGAGGAATCAGGTATACCCGGTACCACAGTGAGGGATCAGGGATACCCGGTACCACAGTGAGGGATCAGGGATACCCGGTACCACAGTGAGGGATCAAGGATACCCGGTACCAGAGTGAGGGTTCAGGGATACCCCGTACCACAGTGAGGGATCAGGGAAACCCAGTACCACAGTGAGGGATCAGGGATGCCCAGTAACACAGTGAGGGATCAGGGATACCCAGTACCACAGTGAGGGAGCAGAGATACCCGGTACCACAGTGAGGGAGCAGGGATGCCCAGTACCACAGTGTCGGATCAGTGAAGCCCAGTACCACAGTGAGGATCAGGGATGCCCAGTACCACAGTGGGAGATCAGGGATACCCTGTAGCACAGTGAGGGATCATTGATACCCAGTACCACAGTGAGGGATCAGGGATACTCAGTACCACAGTGGGGGTTCAGGGATACCCAGTTCCACAGTGAGGTATCAGGGATACCCAGTACCACAGTGAGGGATCAGGTATACCCGGTACCACAGTGAGGGATCTGGGATACCCAGTACCACAGTGAGGGATCAGGGATACCCCGTACCACAGTGGGGGATCAGGGATTCCCGGTACCACAGTGAGGGATCAGGGATACCCAGTTCCACAGTGAGGGATCTGGGATACCCAGTACCAGAGTGGGGGATCAGGGATGCCCAGTAACACAGTGAGGGATCAGGGATACCCAGTACCACAGTGAGGGAGCAGAGATACCCGGTACCACAGTGAGGGAGCAGGGATGCCTAGTACCACAGTGACGGATCAGTGAAGCCCAGTACCACAGTGAGTATCAGGGATGCCCAGTACCACAGTGGGAGATCAGGGATACCCTGTAGCACAGTGAGGGATCATTGATACCCAGTACCACAGTGAGGGATCAGGGATACTCAGTACCACAGTGGGGGTTCAGGGATACCCAGTTCCACAGTGAGGTATCAGGGATACCCAGTACCACAGTGAGGGATCAGGTATACCCGGTACCACAGTGAGGGATCAAGGATACCCGGTACCAGAGTGAGGGTTCAGGGATACCCGGTACCACAGTGAGGGATCTGGGATACCCAGTACCAGAGTGGGGGATCAGGGATGCCCAGTAACACAGTGAGGGATCAGGGATACCCAGTACCACAATGAGGGAGCAGAGATATTACGGAACCACAGTGAGGGAGCAGGGATGCCTAGTACCACAGTGACGGATCAGTGAAGCCCAGTACCACAGTGAGGATCAGGGATGCCCAGTACCACAGTGGGAGATCAGGGATACCCTGTAGCACAGTGAGGGATCATTGATACCCAGTACCACAGTGAGGGATCAGGGATACTCAGTACCACAGTGGGGGTTCAGGGATACCCAGTTCCACAGTGAGGTATCAGGGATACCCAGTACCACAGTGAGGGATCAGGTATACCCGGTACCACAGTGAGGGATCAAGGATACCCGGTACCAAAGTGAGGGATCAGGGATACCCGGTACCACAGTGAGGGATCAGGTATACCCGGTACCACAGTGAGGGATCAAGGATACCCGGTACCAGAGTGAGGGTTCAGGGATACCCGGTACCACAGTGAGGGATCAAGGATACCCGGTACCAAAGTGAGGGATCAGGGATACCCGGTACCACAGTGAGGGATCAGGGATGCCCAGAACCAAAGTGAGGGATCAGGGATACCCAGTAACACAGTGAGGGATCATGGATACCCAGTACCACAGTGGGGGATCAGGGATACCCAGTACCACAGTTGGGGAATCAGGGATACCCAGTACCACAGTGAGGGATCAGGAATACCCGGTACCACAGTGAGGGATCAGGGATTCCCGGTACCACAGTGGGGGATCAGGGATACCCAGTACCACAGTGAGATATCAGGGATACCCGGTACCACAGTGGGGGATCAGAGATGCCCAGTACCACAGTGGGGGATCAGAGATGCCCAGTACCACGGTGAGGGATCAGGGTTACCCAGTACCACAGTGAGGGATCAGGGATACCCAGTACCACAGTGAGTGATCAGGCATACCCAGTACCACAGTGAGATATCAGGGATACCCGGTACCACAGTGGGGGATCAGAGATGCCCAGTACCACAGTGGGGGATCAGAGATGCCCAGTACCACGGTGAGGGATCAGGGTTACCCAGTACCACAGTGAGGGATCAGGGATACCCGGTACCACAGTGAGGATCAGGGATACCCAGTACCACAGTGAGGATCAGGGATGCCCAGTACCACAGTGGGGGATCAGGGATACCCGGTACCACAGTGAGGGATCAGAGATGCCCAGTACCACGGTGAGGGATCAGGGTTACCCAGTACCACAGTGAGGGATCAGGGATACCCGGTACCACAGTGAGGATCAGGGATACCCAGTACCACAGTGAGGATCAGGGATGCCCAGTACCACAGTGGGGGATCAGGGATACCCGGTACCACAGTGAGGGATCAGAGATGCCCAGTACCACGGTGAGGGATCAGGGTTACCCAGTACCACAGTGAGATATCAGGGATACCCGGTACCACAGTGAGGGATCAGGGATTCCCGGTACCAAAGTGAGGGATCAGAGATGCCCAGTACCACAGTGAGGGATCAGGGATGCCCAGTACCACAGTGAGGATCAGGGATGCCCAGTACCACAGTGAGGGATCAGAGATGCCCAGTACCACAATGAGGGATCAGCGATACCCAGTACCACAGTGAGGGATCAGGGATATCCAGTACCACAGTGGGGGATCAGGGATTCCCGGTACCACAGTGAGGGATCAGGGATACCCAGTTCCACAGTGAGGGATCTGGGATACCCAGTACCACAGTGGGGGATCAGGGATGCCCAGTACCACAGTGAGGGATCAGGGATACCCAGTACCACAGTGAGGGAGCTGAGATACCCGGTACCACAGTGAGGGAGCAGGGATGCCCGGTACCACAGTGAGGGATCAAGGATACCCAGTACCACAGTGAGGAATCAGGGATACCCAGTATCAAAGTGAGGGATCCGGGATACCCAGTACCACAGTGAGGAATCAGGGATACCCAGTATCAAAGTGAGGGATCAGGGATACCCAGTACCACAGTGAGTGATCAGGGATGCCCAGTACCAAAGTGAGGGATCAGCTATACCCAGTACCACAGTGAGGGATCAGGGATGCCCAGTACCACAGTGGGGGATCAGGGATGCCCTGTACCACAGTGAGGGATCAAGGATACCCAGTACCACAGTGAGGGATAAGGGATTCCCGGTACCACAGTGAGGGATCAGGGATACCCGGTAAGACAGTGGGGGATCAGGGATACCCCGTACCACAGTGAGATATCAGGGATACCCGGTACCACAGTGACGGATCAGGGATACCCAGTACCAAAGTGAGGGATCAGGGATACCCGGTACCACAGTGAGGGATCAGGGATACCCAGTACCACAGTGAGGGAACCAGGATACCCAGTATCAAAGTGAGGGATCAGGGATACCCGGTACCACAGTGAGGGATCAGGGATACCTAGTACCACAGTGAGGGATCAGGGATACCCAGTACCACAGTGAGGAATCAGAGATACCCAGTACCAAAGTGAGGGATCAGGGATACCCAGTACAACAGTGAGTGATCAGGGATGCCCATTCCCAAAGTGAGCGATCAGCGATACCCAGTACCACAGTGAGGGATCAGGGATACCCAGTACCACAGTGGGGGATCAGGGATACCCGGTACCACCGTGAGGGATCAGGGATACCCAGTACCACAGTGGGGGATCAGGGATGCCCAGTACCACGGTGAGGGATCAGGGTTACCCAGTACCACAGTGAGATATCAGGGATACCCGGTACCACAGTGACGGATCAGGGATACCCGGTACCAAAGTGAGGGATCAGGGATACCCGGTACCACAGTGAGGGATCAGGGATACCCAGTACCACAGTGAGGGATCCGGGATACCCAGTATCAAAGTGAAGGATCACGGTTACCCAGTACCACAGTGAGATATCAGGGATACCCGGTACCACAGTGAGGGATCCGGGATACCCGGTACCACAGTGAGGGATCAGGGATACCCAGTACCACAGTGATGAATCAGGGATACCCAGTATCAAAGTGAGGGATCAGGGATAATCAGTACCACAGTGAGTGATCAGGGATGCCCTGTACCACGGTGAGGGATCAGGGTTACCCAGTACCACAGTGAGGGATCAGGGATACCCGGTACCACAGTGAGGATCAGGGATACCCAGTACCACAGTGAGGATCAGGGATGCCCAGTACCACAGTGGGGGATCAGGGATACCCGGTACCACAGTGAGGGATCAGAGATGCCCAGTACCACGGTGAGGGATCAGGGTTACCCAGTACCACAGTGAGGGATCAGGGATACCCGGTACCACAGTGAGGATCAGGGATACCCAGTACCACAGTGAGGATCAGGGATGCCCAGTACCACAGTGGGGGATCAGGGATACCCGGTACCACAGTGAGGGATCAGAGATGCCCAGTAACACGGTGAGGGATCAGGGTAACCCAGTACCACAGTGAGATATCAGGGATACCCGGTACCACAGTGAGGGATCAGGGATTCCCGGTACCAAAGTGAGGGATCAGAGATGCCCAGTACCACAGTGAGGGATCAGGGATGCCCAGTACCACAGTGAGGATCAGGGATGCCCAGTACCACAGTGAGGGATCAGAGATGCCCAGTACCACAATGAGGGATCAGCGATACCCAGTACCACAGTGAGGGATCAGGGATATCCAGTACCACAGTGGGGGATCAGGGATTCCCGGTACCACAGTGAGGGATCAGGGATACCCAGTTCCACAGTGAGGGATCTGGGATACCCAGTACCACAGTGGGGGATCAGGGATGCCCAGTACCACAGTGAGGGATCAGGGATACCCAGTACCACAGTGAGGGAGCTGAGATACCCGGTACCACAGTGAGGGAGCAGGGATGCCCGGTACCACAGTGAGGGATCAAGGATACCCAGTACCACAGTGAGGAATCAGGGATACCCAGTATCAAAGTGAGGGATCCGGGATACCCAGTACCACAGTGAGGAATCAGGGATACCCAGTATCAAAGTGAGGGATCAGGGATACCCAGTACCACAGTGAGTGATCAGGGATGCCCAGTACCAAAGTGAGGGATCAGCTATACCCAGTACCACAGTGAGGGATCAGGGATGCCCAGTACCACAGTGGGGGATCAGGGATGCCCTGTACCACAGTGAGGGATCAAGGATACCCAGTACCACAGTGAGGGATAAGGGATTCCCGGTACCACAGTGAGGGATCAGGGATACCCGGTAAGACAGTGGGGGATCAGGGATACCCCGTACCACAGTGAGATATCAGGGATACCCGGTACCACAGTGACGGATCAGGGATACCCAGTACCAAAGTGAGGGATCAGGGATACCCGGTACCACAGTGAGGGATCAGGGATACCCAGTACCACAGTGAGGGAACCAGGATACCCAGTATCAAAGTGAGGGATCAGCGATACCCAGTACCACAGTGAGATATCGGGGATACCCGGTACCACAGTGACGGATCAGGGATACCCGGTACCAAAGTGAGGGATCAGGGATACCCGGTACCACAGTGGGGGATCCGGGATTCCCGGTACCACAGTGAGGGATCAGGGATACACAGTTCCACAGTGAGGGATCTGGGATACCCAGTACCACAGTGAGGGATCAGGGACACCCGGTACCACAGTGAGGGATCAGGGATACCCGGTACCACAGTGAGGGATCAGGGATACCCAGTACCACAGTGAGGGATCAGGGTTACCCAGTACCACAGTGAGATATCAGGGATACCCGGTACCACAGTGACGGATCAGGGATACCCGGTACCAAAGTGAGGGATCAGGGATACCCGGTACCACAGTGAGGGATCAGGGATACCCAGTACCACAGTGAGGGATCCGGGATACCCAGTATCAAAGTGAGGGATCACGGTTACCCAGTACCACAGTGAGATATCAGGGATACCCGGTACCACAGTGAGGGATCAGGGATACCCGGTACCAAAGTGAGGGATCCGGGATACCCGGTACCACAGTGAGGGATCAGGGATACCCAGTACCACAGTGATGAATCAGGGATACCCAGTATCAAAGTGAGGGATCAGGGATAACCAGTACCACAGTGAGTGATCAGGGATGCCCTGTACCAAAGTGAGGGATCAGCGATACCCAGTACCACAGTGAGGAATCAGGTATACCCGGTACCACAGTGAGGGATCAGGGACACCCGGTACCACAGTGATGGATCAGGGACACCCAGTACCACAGTGAGGGATCAGGGATACCCGGTACCACAGTGAGGGATCAGGGATACCTAGTACCACAGTGAGGGATCAGGGATACCCAGTACCACAGTGAGGAATCAGAGATACCCAGTACCAAAGTGAGGGATCAGGGATACCCAGTACAACAGTGAGTGATCAGGGATGCCCATTCCCAAAGTGAGCGATCAGCGATACCCAGTACCACAGTGAGGGATCAGGGATACCCAGTACCACAGTGGGGGATCAGGGATACCCGGTACCACCGTGAGGGATCAGGGATACCCAGTACCACAGTGGGGGATCAGGGATGCCCAGTACCACGGTGAGGGATCAGGGTTACCCAGTACCACAGTGAGATATCAGGGATACCCGGTACCACAGTGACGGATCAGGGATACCCGGTACCAAAGTGAGGGATCAGGGATACCCGGTACCACAGTGAGGGATCAGGGATACCCAGTACCACAGTGAGGGATCCGGGATACCCAGTATCAAAGTGAAGGATCACGGTTACCCAGTACCACAGTGAGATATCAGGGATACCCGGTACCACAGTGAGGGATCCGGGATACCCGGTACCACAGTGAGGGATCAGGGATACCCAGTACCACAGTGATGAATCAGGGATACCCAGTATCAAAGTGAGGGATCAGGGATAATCAGTACCACAGTGAGTGATCAGGGATGCCCTGTACCAAAGTGAGGGATCAGCGATACCCAGTACCACAGTGAGGGATCAGGGATACCCAGTCACACAGTGAGATATCATGGACACTCGGTACTACAGTGAGGGATCAGTGACGCCCAGTACCACAGTGAGGGATCAGGGATTCCCAGTACCACAGTGAGGGATCAGAGATGCCCAGTACCACAGTGAGGGATCAGGGATGCCCAGTACCACAGTGAGTGATCAGGGATGCCCAGTACCAAAGTGAGGGATCAGGGATACCCAGTACCACAGTGGGGGATCAGGGATACCCAGTACCACAGTGAGTGATCAGGGATACCCAGTACCACAGTGAGGGATCAGGGATACCCAGTACCACAGTGGGGGATCAGGGATTCCCGGTACCACAGTGAGGGATCAGGGATACCCAGCTCCACAGTGAGGGATCTGGGATACCCAGTACCACAGTGGGGGATCAGGGATGCCCAGTACCACAGTGAGGGATCAGGGATGCCCAGTACCACAGTGAGGGATCAGGGATGCCCAGTACCACAGTGAGGATCAGGGATGCCCAGTACCACAGTGAGGGATCAGAGATGCCCAGTACCACAGTGAGGGATCAGGGATGCCCAGTACCACAGTGGGGGATCAGGGATACCCTGTACCACAGTGAGGGATCATTGATACCCAGTACCACAGTGAGGGATCAGGGATACTCAGTATCCCAGTGGGGGATCAGGGATACCCAGTTCCACAGTGAGGGATTAGGGATACCCAGTACCACATTGAGATATCAGGGATACCCGGTACCACAGTGATGGATCAGGGATACCCAGTACCAAAGTGAGGGATCCGGGATACCCGGTACCACAGTGAGGGATCAGGGATACCCAGTACCACAGTGAGGGAACCGGGATACCCAGTATCAAAGTGAGGGATCAGGGTTACCCAGTACCACAGTGAGATATCAGGGATACCCGGTACCACAGTGACGGATCAGGGATACCCGGTACCAAAGTGAGGGATCCGGGATACCCGGTACCACAGTGAGGGATCAGGGATACCCAGTACCACAGTGATGAATCAGGGATACCCAGTATCAAAGTGAGGGATCCGGGATTCCCGGTACCACAGTGAGGGATCAGGGATACCCGGTACCAAAGTGTGGGATCCGGGATTCCCGGTACCACAGTGAGGGATCAGGGATACCCAGTTCCACAGTGAGGGATCTGGGATACCCAGTACCACAGTGGGGGATCAGGGATGCCCAGTACCACAGTGAGGGATCAGGGATACCCAGTACCACAGTGAGGGATCAGGGATACCCAGTACCACAGTGAGGGATCAGGGATACCCAGTACCACAGTGAGGGAGCAGAGATACCCGGTACCACAGTGAGGGAGCAGGGATGCCCAGTACCACAGTGTGGGATCAGGGATACCCAGTACCACAGTGATGGATCAGGTATACGCAGTACCACAGTGATGGATCAGGGATACCCAGTACCACAGTTAGGGATCAGGGATGCCCAGTACCACAGTGAGGGATCAGGGATACCCAGTACCAGTGAGGGATCAGGGATACCCAGTACCACAGTGAGGGATCAGGGATACCCAGTACCACAGTGAGGGAGCAGAGATACCCGGTACCACAGTGAGGGAGCAGGGATGCCCAGTACCACAGTGTGGGATCAGGGATACTCAGTACCACAGTCGGATATCAGGGACACCCAGTACTACAGTGAGTGATCAGTGCCGCCCAGAACCACAGCGAGGGATCAGGGAAACCCAGTACCACAGTGAGTGATCAGGGATGCCCAGTACCAAAGTGAGGTATCAGCTATACCCAGTACCACAGTGGGGGATCAGGGATGCCCTGTACCACAGTGAGGGATCAAGGATACCCAGTACCACAGTGAGGGATAAGGGATTCCCGGTACCACAGTGAGGGATCAGGGATACCCGGTAAGACAGTGGGGGATCAGGGATACCCCGTACCACAGTGAGGAATCAGGGATACCCAGTACAAAAGTGAGGGATCAGGGATACCCAGTACCACAGTGAGTGATCAGGGATGCCCAGTACCAAAGTGAGGGATCAGGGATACCCAGTACCACAGTGGGGGATCAGGGATACCCAGTACCACAGTGAGTGATCAGGGATACCCAGTACCACAGTGAGGGATCAGGGATACCCAGTACCACAGTGGGGGATCAGGGATTCCCGGTACCACAGTGAGGGATCAGGGATACCCAGCTCCACAGTGAGGGATCTGGGATACCCAGTACCACAGTGGGGGATCAGGGATGCCCAGTACCACAGTGAGGGATCAGGGATACCCAGTACCACAGTGAGGGAGCTGAGATACCCGGTACCACAGTGAGGGAGCAGGGATGCCCGGTACCACAGTGAGGGATCAAGGATACCCAGTACCACAGTGAGGAATCAGGGATACCCAGATCAAAGTGAGGAATCCGGGATACCCAGTACCACAGTGAGGAATCAGGGATACCCAGTATCAAAGTGAGGGATCAGGGATACCCAGTACCACAGTGAGTGATCAGGGATGCCCAGTACCAAAGTGAGGGATCAGCTATACCCAGTACCACAGTGAGGGATCAGGGATACCCAGTACCACAGTGGGGGATCAGGGATTCCCGGTACCACAGTGAGGGATCAGGGATACCCAGTTCCACAGTGAGGGATCTGGGATACCCAGTACCACAGTGGGGGATCAGGGATGCCCAGTACCACAGTGGGGGATCAGGGATACCCAGTACCACAGTGAGGGAATCAGGGATACCCGGTAAGACAGTGGGGGATCAGGGATACCCCGTACCACAGTGAGGAATCAGGGATACCCAGAACGAAAGTGAGGGATCAGGGATACCCAGTACCACAGTGACTGATCAGGGATGCCCAGTACCAAAGTGAGGGATCAGCGAAACCCAGTACCACAGTGAGGGATCAGGGATACCCAGTACCACAGTGGGGGATCAGGGATACCCAGTACTACAGTGAGGAATCAGGTATACCCGGTACCACAGTGAGGGATCAGGGACACCCGGTACCACAGTGAGGGATCAGGGATACCCAGTACCACAGTGAGGGATCAGGGATACCCAGTACCAAAGTAAGTGATCAGGGATACCCAGTACCACAGTGAGTGATCAGGGATGCCCAGTCCCAAAGTGAGGGATCAGCGATACCCAGTACCACAGTGAGGGATCAGGGATACCCAGTACCACAGTGAGGGATCAGGGATACCCAGTACCACAGTGGGGGATCAGGGATACCCAGTACCACAGTGGGGGATCAGGGATGCCCAGTACCACAGTGGGGGATCAGGGATACCCAGTACCACAGTGGGGGATCAGGGACACCCGGTACCACAGTGAGGGATCAGGAATACCCAGTACCACAGTGGGGGTTCAGAGATGCCCAGTACCACTGTGAGGGATCAGGGATACCCAGTACCACAGTGAGATATCAGGGATACCCGGTACCACAGTGGGGGATCAGAGATGCCGATTACCACAGTGAGGGATCAGGGATACCCAGTACCACGGTGAGGGATCAGGGATACCCAGCTCCACAGTGAGGGATCTGGGATACCCAGTACCACAGTGGGGGATCAGGGATGCCCAGTACCACAGTGAGGGATCAGGGATGCCCAGTACCACAGTGAGGGATCAGAGATGCCCAGTACCACGGTGAGGGATCAGGGTTACCCAGTACCACAGTGAGGGATCAGGGATACCCAGTACCACGGTGAGGGATCAGGGTTACCCAGTACCACAGTGAGGATCAGGGATGCCCAGTACCACAGTGAGGGATCAGAGATGCCCAGTACCACAGTGAGGGATCAGCGATACCCAGTACCACAGTGAGGGATCAGGGATACCCGGTACCACAGTGAGGGATCAGGGATGACCAGTACCACAGTGGGGGATCAGGGATACCCGGTACCACAGTGAGGGATCAGGGATGCCCAGTACCACGGTGAGGGATCAGGGTTACCCAGTACCACAGTGAGATATCAGGGATACCCGGTACCACAGTGACGGATCAGGGATACCCGGTACCAAAGTGAGGGATCAGGGATACCCGGTACCACAGTGAGGGATCAGGGATACCCAGTACCACAGTGAGGGATCCGGGATACCCAGTATCAAAGTGAAGGATCACGGTTACCCAGTACCACAGTGAGATATCAGGGATACCCGGTACCACAGTGAGGGATCCGGGATACCCGGTACCACAGTGAGGGATCAGGGATACCCAGTACCACAGTGATGAATCAGGGATACCCAGTATCAAAGTGAGGGATCAGGGATAATCAGTACCACAGTGAGTGATCAGGGATGCCCTGTACCAAAGTGAGGGATCAGCGATACCCAGTACCACAGTGAGGGATCAGGGATACCCAGTCACACAGTGAGATATCATGGACACTCGGTACTACAGTGAGGGATCAGTGACGCCCAGTACCACAGTGAGGGATCAGGGATTCCCAGTACCACAGTGAGGGATCAGAGATGCCCAGTACCACAGTGAGGGATCAGGGATGCCCAGTACCACAGTGAGTGATCAGGGATGCCCAGTACCAAAGTGAGGGATCAGGGATACCCAGTACCACAGTGGGGGATCAGGGATACCCAGTACCACAGTGAGTGATCAGGGATACCCAGTACCACAGTGAGGGATCAGGGATACCCAGTACCACAGTGGGGGATCAGGGATTCCCGGTACCACAGTGAGGGATCAGGGATACCCAGCTCCACAGTGAGGGATCTGGGATACCCAGTACCACAGTGGGGGATCAGGGATGCCCAGTACCACAGTGAGGGATCAGGGATGCCCAGTACCACAGTGAGGGATCAGGGATGCCCAGTACCACAGTGAGGATCAGGGATGCCCAGTACCACAGTGAGGGATCAGAGATGCCCAGTACCACAGTGAGGGATCAGGGATGCCCAGTACCACAGTGGGGGATCAGGGATACCCTGTACCACAGTGAGGGATCATTGATACCCAGTACCACAGTGAGGGATCAGGGATACTCAGTATCCCAGTGGGGGATCAGGGATACCCAGTTCCACAGTGAGGGATTAGGGATACCCAGTACCACATTGAGATATCAGGGATACCCGGTACCACAGTGATGGATCAGGGATACCCAGTACCAAAGTGAGGGATCCGGGATACCCGGTACCACAGTGAGGGATCAGGGATACCCAGTACCACAGTGAGGGAACCGGGATACCCAGTATCAAAGTGAGGGATCAGGGTTACCCAGTACCACAGTGAGATATCAGGGATACCCGGTACCACAGTGACGGATCAGGGATACCCGGTACCAAAGTGAGGGATCCGGGATACCCGGTACCACAGTGAGGGATCAGGGATACCCAGTACCACAGTGATGAATCAGGGATACCCAGTATCAAAGTGAGGGATCCGGGATTCCCGGTACCACAGTGAGGGATCAGGGATACCCGGTACCAAAGTGTGGGATCCGGGATTCCCGGTACCACAGTGAGGGATCAGGGATACCCAGTTCCACAGTGAGGGATCTGGGATACCCAGTACCACAGTGGGGGATCAGGGATGCCCAGTACCACAGTGAGGGATCAGGGATACCCAGTACCACAGTGAAGGATCAGGGATACCCAGTACCACAGTGAGGGATCAGGGATACCCAGTACCACAGTGAGGGAGCAGAGATACCCGGTACCACAGTGAGGGAGCAGGGATGCCCAGTACCACAGTGTGGGATCAGGTATACCCAGTACCACAGTGATGGATCAGGTATACGCAGTACCACAGTGATGGATCAGGGATACCCAGTACCACAGTTAGGGATCAGGGATGCCCAGTACCACAGTGAGGGATCAGGGATACCCAGTACCAGTGAGGGATCAGGGATACCCAGTACCACAGTGAGGGATCAGGGATACCCAGTACCACAGTGAGGGAGCAGAGATACCCGGTACCACAGTGAGGGAGCAGGGATGCCCAGTACCACAGTGTGGGATCAGGGATACTCAGTACCACAGTCGGATATCAGGGACACCCAGTACTACAGTGAGTGATCAGTGCCGCCCAGAACCACAGCGAGGGATCAGGGAAACCCAGTACCACAGTGAGTGATCAGGGATGCCCAGTACCAAAGTGAGGTATCAGCTATACCCAGTACCACAGTGGGGGATCAGGGATGCCCTGTACCACAGTGAGGGATCAAGGATACCCAGTACCACAGTGAGGGATAAGGGATTCCCGGTACCACAGTGAGGGATCAGGGATACCCGGTAAGACAGTGGGGGATCAGGGATACCCCGTACCACAGTGAGGAATCAGGGATACCCAGTACAAAAGTGAGGGATCAGGGATACCCAGTACCACAGTGAGTGATCAGGGATGCCCAGTACCAAAGTGAGGGATCAGGGATACCCAGTACCACAGTGGGGGATCAGGGATACCCAGTACCACAGTGAGTGATCAGGGATACCCAGTACCACAGTGAGGGATCAGGGATACCCAGTACCACAGTGGGGGATCAGGGATTCCCGGTACCACAGTGAGGGATCAGGGATACCCAGCTCCACAGTGAGGGATCTGGGATACCCAGTACCACAGTGGGGGATCAGGGATGCCCAGTACCACAGTGAGGGATCAGGGATACCCAGTACCACAGTGAGGGAGCTGAGATACCCGGTACCACAGTGAGGGAGCAGGGATGCCCGGTACCACAGTGAGGGATCAAGGATACCCAGTACCACAGTGAGGAATCAGGGATACCCAGATCAAAGTGAGGAATCCGGGATACCCAGTACCACAGTGAGGAATCAGGGATACCCAGTATCAAAGTGAGGGATCAGGGATACCCAGTACCACAGTGAGTGATCAGGGATGCCCAGTACCAAAGTGAGGGATCAGCTATACCCAGTACCACAGTGAGGGATCAGGGATACCCAGTACCACAGTGGGGGATCAGGGATTCCCGGTACCACAGTGAGGGATCAGGGATACCCAGTTCCACAGTGAGGGATCTGGGATACCCAGTACCACAGTGGGGGATCAGGGATGCCCAGTACCACAGTGGGGGATCAGGGATACCCAGTACCACAGTGAGGGAATCAGGGATACCCGGTAAGACAGTGGGGGATCAGGGATACCCCGTACCACAGTGAGGAATCAGGGATACCCAGAACGAAAGTGAGGGATCAGGGATACCCAGTACCACAGTGACTGATCAGGGATGCCCAGTACCAAAGTGAGGGATCAGCGAAACCCAGTACCACAGTGAGGGATCAGGGATACCCAGTACCACAGTGGGGGATCAGGGATACCCAGTACTACAGTGAGGAATCAGGTATACCCGGTACCACAGTGAGGGATCAGGGACACCCGGTACCACAGTGAGGGATCAGGGATACCCAGTACCACAGTGAGGGATCAGGGATACCCAGTACCAAAGTAAGTGATCAGGGATACCCAGTACCACAGTGAGTGATCAGGGATGCCCAGTCCCAAAGTGAGGGATCAGCGATACCCAGTACCACAGTGAGGGATCAGGGATACCCAGTACCACAGTGAGGGATCAGGGATACCCAGTACCACAGTGGGGGATCAGGGATACCCAGTACCACAGTGGGGGATCAGGGATGCCCAGTACCACAGTGGGGGATCAGGGATACCCAGTACCACAGTGGGGGATCAGGGACACCCGGTACCACAGTGAGGGATCAGGAATACCCAGTACCACAGTGGGGGTTCAGAGATGCCCAGTACCACTGTGAGGGATCAGGGATACCCAGTACCACAGTGAGATATCAGGGATACCCGGTACCACAGTGGGGGATCAGAGATGCCGATTACCACAGTGGGGGATCAGAGATGCCCAGTACCACGGTGAGGGATCAGGGTTACCCAGTACCACAGTGAGGGATCAGGGATACCCAGTACCACGGTGAGGGATCAGGGTTACCCAGTACCACAGTGAGGATCAGGGATGCCCAGTACCACAGTGAGGGATCAGAGATGCCCAGTACCACAGTGAGGGATCAGCGATACCCAGTACCACAGTGAGGGATCAGGGATACCCGGTACCACAGTGAGGGATCAGGGATGCCCAGTACCACAGTGGGGGATCAGGGATACCCGGTACCACAGTGAGGGATCAGAGATGCCCAGTACCACGGTGAGGGATCAGGGTTACCCAGTACCACAGTGAGATATCAGGGATACCCGGTACCACAGTGAGGGATCAGGGATTCCCGGTACCAAAGTGAGGGATCAGAGATGCCCAGTACCAAAGTGAGGGATCAGGGATGCCCAGTACCACAGTGAGGATCAGGGATGCCCAGTACCACAGTGAGGAATCAGAGATGCCCAGTTCCACAGTGAGGGATTAGGGATACCCAGTACCACAGTGAGATATCAGGGATACCCGGTACCACAGTGACGGATCAGGGATACCCAGTACCAAAGTGAGGGATCAGGGATACCCGGTACCACAGTGAGGGATCAGGGATACCCAGTACCACAGTGAGGGAACCGGGATACCCAGTATCAAAGTGAGGGATCAGGGTTACCCAGTACCACAGTGAGATATCAGGGATACCCGGTACCACAGTGACGGATCAGGGATACCCGGTACCAAAGTGAGGGATCCGGGATACCCGGTACCACAGTGAGGGATCAGGGATACCCAGTCCCACAGTGATGAATCAGGGATACCCAGTATCAAAGTGAGGGATCCGGGATTCCCGGTACCACAGTGAGGGATCAGGGATACCCAGTTCCACAGTGAGGGATCTGGGATACCCAGTACTACAGTGTGGGATCAGGGATACTCAGTGCCACAGTCGGATATCAGGGACACCCAGTACTACAGTGAGTGATCAGTGCCGCCCAGAACCACAGCGAGGGATCAGGGATACCCAGTACCACAGTGAGTGATCAGGGATGCCCAGTACCAAAGTGAGGTATCAGCTATACGCAGTACCAAAGTGAGGTATCAGCTATACCCAGTACCAAAGTGAGGGATCAGGGATGCCCTGTACCACAGTGAGGGATCAGGGATACCCAGTACCACAGTGAGGGATAAGGGATTCCCGGTACCACAGTGAGGGATCAGGGATACCCGGTAAGACAGTGGGGGATCAGGGATACCCCGTACCACAGTGAGGAATCAGGGATACCCAGTACGAAAGTGAGGGATCAGGGATACCCAGTACCACAGTGACTGATCAGGGATGCCCAGTACCAAAGTGAGGGATCAGCGAAACCCAGTACCACAGTGAGGGATCAGGGATACCCAGTACCACAGTGGGGGATCAGGGATACCCAGTACTACAGTGAGGAATCAGGTATACCCGGTACCACAGTGAGGGATCAGGGACACCCGGTACCACAGTGAGGGATCAGGGATGCCCAGTACCACAGTGAGGGATCAGAGATGCCCAGTACCACAGTGAGGGATCAGCGATACCCAGTACCACAGTGAGGGATCAGGGATACCCGGTACCACAGTGAGGGATCAGGGATGCCCAGTACCACAGTGGGGGATCAGGGATACCCGGTACCACAGTGAGGGATCAGAGATGCCCAGTACCACGGTGAGGGATCAGGGTTACCCAGTACCACAGTGAGATATCAGGGATACCCGGTACCACAGTGAGGGATCAGGGATTCCCGGTACCAAAGTGAGGGATCAGAGATGCCCAGTACCAAAGTGAGGGATCAGGGATGCCCAGTACCACAGTGAGGATCAGGGATGCCCAGTACCACAGTGAGGAATCAGAGATGCCCAGTTCCACAGTGAGGGATTAGGGATACCCAGTACCACAGTGAGATATCAGGGATACCCGGTACCACAGTGACGGATCAGGGATACCCAGTACCAAAGTGAGGGATCAGGGATACCCGGTACCACAGTGAGGGATCAGGGATACCCAGTACCACAGTGAGGGAACCGGGATACCCAGTATCAAAGTGAGGGATCAGGGTTACCCAGTACCACAGTGAGATATCAGGGATACCCGGTACCACAGTGACGGATCAGGGATACCCGGTACCAAAGTGAGGGATCCGGGATACCCGGTACCACAGTGAGGGATCAGGGATACCCAGTCCCACAGTGATGAATCAGGGATACCCAGTATCAAAGTGAGGGATCCGGGATTCCCGGTACCACAGTGAGGGATCAGGGATACCCAGTTCCACAGTGAGGGATCTGGGATACCCAGTACTACAGTGTGGGATCAGGGATACTCAGTGCCACAGTCGGATATCAGGGACACCCAGTACTACAGTGAGTGATCAGTGCCGCCCAGAACCACAGCGAGGGATCAGGGATACCCAGTACCACAGTGAGTGATCAGGGATGCCCAGTACCAAAGTGAGGTATCAGCTATACGCAGTACCAAAGTGAGGTATCAGCTATACCCAGTACCAAAGTGAGGGATCAGGGATGCCCTGTACCACAGTGAGGGATCAGGGATACCCAGTACCACAGTGAGGGATAAGGGATTCCCGGTACCACAGTGAGGGATCAGGGATACCCGGTAAGACAGTGGGGGATCAGGGATACCCCGTACCACAGTGAGGAATCAGGGATACCCAGTACGAAAGTGAGGGATCAGGGATACCCAGTACCACAGTGACTGATCAGGGATGCCCAGTACCAAAGTGAGGGATCAGCGAAACCCAGTACCACAGTGAGGGATCAGGGATACCCAGTACCACAGTGGGGGATCAGGGATACCCAGTACTACAGTGAGGAATCAGGTATACCCGGTACCACAGTGAGGGATCAGGGACACCCGGTACCACAGTGAGGGATCAGGGATACCCAGTACCACAGTAAGGGATCAGGGATACCCAGTACCAAAGTAAGGGATCAGGGATACCCAGTACCACAGTGAGGGATCAGGGATACCCAGTACCACAGTGAGGGATCAGGGATACCCAGTACCACAGTGGGGGATCAGGGATACCCAGTACCACAGTGAGGGATCAGGGATACCCAGTACCACAGTGGGGGATCAGGGACACCCGGTACCACAGTGAGGGATCAGGAATACCCAGTACCACAGTGGGGGATCAGAGATGCCCAGTACCACTGTGAGGGATCAGGGATACCCAGTACCACAGTGAGATATCAGGGATACCCGGTACCACAGTGGGGGATCAGAGATGCCCATTACCACAGTGGGGGATCAGAGATGCCCAGTACCACGGTGAGGGATCAGGGTTACCCAGTACCACAGTGAGGATCAGGGATGCCCAGTACCACAGTGAGGGATCAGAGATGCCCAGTACCACAGTGAGGGATCAGCGATACCCAGTACCACAGTGAGGATCAGGGATACCCGGTACCACAGTGAGGATCAGGGATGCCCAGTACCACAGTGGGGGATCAGGGATACCCGGTACCACAGTGAGGGATCAGAGATGCCCAGTACCACGGTGAGGGATCAGGGTTACCCAGTACCACAGTGAGATATCAGGGATACCCGGTACCACAGTGAGGGATCAGGGATTCCCGGTACCAAAGTGAGGGATCAGAGATGCCCAGTACCAAAGTGAGGGATCAGGGATGCCCAGTACCACAGTGAGGATCAGGGATGCCCAGTACCACAGTGAGGAATCAGAGATGCCCAGTTCCACAGTGAGGGATTAGGGATACCCAGTACCACAGTGAGATATCAGGGATACCCGGTACCACAGTGACGGATCAGGGATACCCAGTACCAAAGTGAGGGATCAGGGATACCCGGTACCACAGTGAGGGATCAGGGATACCCAGTACCACAGTGAGGGAACCGGGATACCCAGTATCAAAGTGAGGGATCAGGGTTACCCAGTACCACAGTGAGATATCAGGGATACCCGGTACCACAGTGACGGATCAGGGATACCCGGTACCAAAGTGAGGGATCCGGGATACCCGGTACCACAGTGAGGGATCAGGGATACCCAGTACCACAGTGATGAATCAGGGATACCCAGTATCAAAGTGAGGGATCCGGGATTCCCGGTACCACAGTGAGGGATCAGGGATACCCGGTACCAAAGTGAGGGATCCGGGATTCCCGGTACCACAGTGAGGGATCAGGGATACCCAGTTCCACAGTGAGGGATCTGGGATACCCAGTACCACAGTGGGGGATCAGGGATGCCCAGTACCACAGTGAGGGATCAGGGATACCCAGTACCACAGTGAGGGAGCAGAGATACCCGGTACCACAGTGAGGGAGCAGGGATGCCCAGTACCACAGTGTGGGATCAGGGATACCCAGTACCACAGTGAGTGATCAGGGATGCCCAGTACCAAAGTGAGGGATCAGCGATACCCAGTACCACAGTGAGGGATCAGGGATACCCAGTACCACAGTGGGGGATCAGGGATTCCCGGTACCACAGTGAGGGATCAGGGATACCCAGCTCCACAGTGAGGGATCTGGGATACCCAGTACCACAGTGGGGGATCAGGGATGCCCAGTACCACAGTGAGGGATCAGGGATACCCAGTACCACAGTGAGGGAGCTGAGATACCCGGTACCACAGTGAGGGAGCAGGGATGCCCGGTACCACAGTGAGGGATCAAGGATACCCAGTACCACAGTGAGGAATCAGGGATACCCAGTATCAAAGTGAGGAATCCGGGATACCCAGTACCACAGTGAGGAATCAGGGATACCCAGTATCAAAGTGAGGGATCAGGGATACCCAGTACCACAGTGAGTGATCAGGGATGCCCAGTACCAAAGTGAGGGATCAGCTATACCCAGTACCACAGTGAGGGATCAGGGATACCCAGTACCACAGTGGGGGATCAGGGATTCCCGGTACCACAGTGAGGGATCAGGGATACCCAGTTCCACAGTGAGGGATCTGGGATACCCAGTACCACAGTGGGGGATCAGGGATGCCCAGTACCACAGTGGGGGATCAGGGATACCCAGTACCACAGTGAGGGAATCAGGGATACCCAGTACCACAGTGGGGGATCAGGGATGCCCAGTACCAAAGTGAGGGATCAGCGATACCCAGTACCACAGTGAGGGATCAGGGATACCCAGTACCACAGTGGGGGATCAGGGATTCCCGGTACCACAGTGAGGGATCAGGGATACCCAGCTCCACAGTGAGGGATCTGGGATACCCAGTACCACAGTGGGGGATCAGGGATGCCCAGTACCACAGTGAGGGATCAGGGATACCCAGTACCACAGTGAGGGAGCTGAGATACCCGGTACCACAGTGAGGGAGCAGGGATGCCCGGTACCACAGTGAGGGATCAAGGATACCCAGTACCACAGTGAGGAATCAGGGATACCCAGTATCAAAGTGAGGAATCCGGGATACCCAGTACCACAGTGAGGAATCAGGGATACCCAGTATCAAAGTGAGGGATCAGGGATACCCAGTACCACAGTGAGTGATCAGGGATGCCCAGTACCAAAGTGAGGGATCAGCTATACCCAGTACCACAGTGAGGGATCAGGGATACCCAGTACCACAGTGGGGGATCAGGGATTCCCGGTACCACAGTGAGGGATCAGGGATACCCAGTTCCACAGTGAGGGATCTGGGATACCCAGTACCACAGTGGGGGATCAGGGATGCCCAGTACCACAGTGGGGGATCAGGGATACCCAGTACCACAGTGAGGGAATCAGGGATACCCGGTAAGACAGTGGGGGATCAGGGATACCCCGTACCACAGTGAGGAATCAGGGATACCCAGTACGAAAGTGAGGGATCAGGGATACCCAGTACCACAGTGACTGATCAGGGATGCCCAGTACCAAAGTGAGGGATCAGCGAAACCCAGTACCACAGTGAGGGATCAGGGATACCCAGTACCACAGTGGGGGATCAGGGATACCCAGTACTACAGTCAGGAATCAGGTATACCCGGTACCACAGTGAGGAATCAGGGACACCCGGTACCACAGTGAGGGATCAGGGACACCCGGTACCACAGTGAGGGATCAGGGATACCCAGTACCACAGTGAGGGATCAGGGATACCCAGTACCAAAGTAAGGGATCAGGGATGCCCAGTACCACAGTGGGGGATCAGGGATACCCAGTACCACAGTGGGGGATCAGGGATGCCCAGTGCCACAGTGGGAGATCAGGGATACCCAGTACCACAGTGGGGGATCAGGGACACCCGGTACCACAGTGAGGGATCAGGAATACCCAGTACCACAGTGGGGGATCAGAGATGCCCAGTACCACTGTGAGGGATCAGGGATACCCAGTACCACAGTGAGATATCAGGGATACCCGGTACCACAGTGGGGGATCAGAGATGCCCATTACCACAGTGGGGGATCAGAGATGCCCAGTACCACGGTGAGGGATCAGGGTTACCCAGTACCACAGTGAGAATCAGGGATGCCCAGTACCACAGTGAGGGATCAGAGATGCCCAGTACCACAGTGAGGGATCAGCGATACCCAGTACCACAGTGAGGGATCAGGGATACCCGGTACCACAGTGAGGATCAGGTATGCCCAGTACCACAGTGGGGGATCAGGGATACCCGGTACCACAGTGAGGGATCAGAGATGCCCAGTACCACGGTGAGGGATCAGGGTTACCCAGTACCACAGTGAGATATCAGGGATACCCGGTACCACAGTGAGGGATCAGGGATTCCCGGTACCAAAGTGAGGGATCAGAGATGCCCAGTACCAAAGTGAGGGATCAGGGATGCCCAGTACCACAGTGAGGATCAGGGATGCCCAGTACCACAGTGAGGAATCAGAGATGCCCAGTACCACAGTGAGGGATCAGCGATACCCAGTACCACAGTGAGGGATCAGGGATACCCAGTACCACAGTGGGGGATCAGGGATTCCCGGTACCACAGTGAGGGATCAGGGATACCCAGTTCCACAGTGAGGGATCTGGGATACCCAGTACCACAGTGGGGGATCAGGGATGCCCAGTACCACAGTGAGGGAGCTGAGATACCCGGTACCACAGTGAGGGAGCAGGGATGCCCGGTACCACAGTGAGGGATCAAGGATACCCAGTACCACAGTGAGGAATCAGGGATACCCAGTACCACAGTGAGGGAGCTGAGATACCCGGTACCACAGTGAGGGAGCAGGGATGCCCGGTACCACAGTGAGGGATCAAGGATACCCAGTACCACAGTGAGGAATCAGGGATACCCAGTATCAAAGTGAGGGATCCGGGATACCCAGTACCACAGTGAGGAATCAGGGATAGCCAGTATCAAAGTGAGGGATCAGGGATACCCAGTACCACAGTGAGTGATCAGGGATGCCCAGTACCAAAGTGAGGGATCAGCTATACCCAGTACCACAGTGAGGGATCAAGGATACCCAGTACCACAGTGGGGGATCAGGGATGCCCTGTACCACAGTGAGGGATCAAGGATACCCAGTACCACAGTGAGGGATAAGGGATTCCCGGTACCACAGTGAGGGATCAGGGATACCCGGTAAGACAGTGGGGGATCAGGGATACCCCGTACCACAGTGAGGAATCAGGGATACCAAGTACAAAAGTGAGGGATCAGGGATACCCAGTACCACAGTGAGTGATCAGGGATGCCCAGTACCAAAGAGAGGGATCAGCGATACCCAGTACCACAGTGAGGGATCAGGGATACCCAGTACCACAGTGGGGGATCAGGGATTCCCGGTACCACAGTGAGGGATCAGGGATACCCAGTTCCACAGTGAGGGATCTGGGATACCCAGTACCACAGTGGGGGATCAGGGATGCCCAGTACCACAGTGAGGGATCAGGGATACCCAGTACCACAGTGAGGGAGCTGAGATACCCGGTACCACAGTGAGGGAGCAGGGATGCCCGGTACCACAGTGAGGGATCAAGGATACCCAGTACCACAGTGAGGAATCAGGGATACCCAGTATCAAAGTGAGGGATCCGGGATACCCAGTACCACAGTGAGGAATCAGAGATACCCAGTATCAAAGTGAGGGATCAGGGATACCCAGTACCACAGTGAGTGATCAGGGATGCCCAGTACCAAAGTGAGGGATCAGCTATACCCAGTACCACAGTGAGGGATCAGGGATACCCAGTACCACAGTGGGGGATCAGGGATTCCCGGTACCACAGTGAGGGATCAGGGATACCCAGTTCCACAGTGAGGGATCTGGGATACCCAGTACCACAGTGGGGGATCAGGGATGCCCAGTACCACAGTGGGGGATCAGGGATACCCAGTACCACAGTGAGGGAGCAGAGATACCCGGTACCACAGTGAGGGAGCAGGGATGCCTAGTACCACAGTGACGGATCAGTGAAGCCCAGTACCACAGTGAGGATCAGGGATGCCCAGTACCACAGTGGGAGATCAGGAATACCCTGTACCACAGTGAGGGATCATTGATACCCAGTACCACAGTGAGGGATCAGGGATACTCAGTACCACAGTGGGGGTTCAGGGATACCCAGTTCCACAGTGAGGGATCAGGGATACCCAGTACCACAGTGAGGGATCAGGTATACCCGGTACCACAGTGAGGGATCAAGGATACCCGGTACCAGAGTGAGGGTTCAGGGATACCCGGTACCACAGTGAGGGATCAAGGATACCCGGTACCAAAGTGAGGGATCAGGGATACCCGGTACCACAGTGAGGGATCAGGGATGCCCAGAACCAAAGTGAGGGATCAGGGATACCCAGTAACACAGTGAGGGATCATGGATACCCAGTACCACAGTGGGGGATCAGGGATACCCAGTACCACAGTTGGGGAATCAGGGATACCCAGTACCACAGTGAGGGATCAGGAATACCCGGTACCACAGTGAGGGATCAGGGATTCCCGGTACCACAGTGGGGGATCAGGGATACCCGGTACCACAGTGAGGGATCAGGGATGCCCAGTACCACAGTGGGGGATCAGGGATACCCAGTACCACAGTTGGGGAATCAGGGATACCCAGTACCACAGTGAGGGATCAGGGATGCCCTGTACCACAGTGAGGGATCAAGGATACCCAGTACCACAGTGAGGGATAAGGGATTCCCGGTACCACAGTGAGGGATCAGGGATATCCGGTAAGACAGTGGGGGATCAGGGATACCCCGTACCACAGTGAGGAATCAGGGATACCCAGTACAAAAGTGAGGGATCAGGGATACCCAGTACCACAGTGACTGATCAGGGATGCCCAGTACCAAAGTGAGGGATCAGCGAAACCCAGTACCACAGTGAGGGATCAGGGATGACCAGTACCACAGTGGGGGATCAGGGATACCCAGTACTACAGTGAGGAATCAGGTGTACCCGGTACCACAGTGAGGGATCAGGGACTCCCGGTACCACAGTGAGGGATCAGGGATACCCAGTACCACAGTGAGGGATCAGGGATACCCAGTACCAAAGTAAGGGATCAGAGATACCCAGTACCACAGTGGGGGATCAGGGATGCCCAGTACCACGGTGAGGGATCAGCGTTACCCAGTACCACAGTGACGGATCAGGGATACCCGGTACCACAGTGAGGGATCAGGGATACCCAGTACCACAGTGAGGGATCCGGGATACCCAGTATCAAAGTGAGGGATCACGGCTACCCAGTACCACAGTGAGATATCAGGGATACCCGGTACCACAGTGAGGGATCAGGGATACCCGGTACCAAAGTGAGGGATCCGGGATACCCGGTACCACAGTGAGGGATCAGAGATACCCAGTACCACAGTGATGAATCAGGGATACCCAGTATCAAAGTGAGGGATCAGGGATAACCAGTACCACAGTGAGTGATCAGGGATGCCCTGTACCAAAGTGAGGGATCAGCGATACCCAGTACCACAGTGAGGGATCAGGGATACCCAGTCACACAGTGAGATATCATGGACACTCGGTACTACAGTGAGGGATCAGTGACGCCCAGTACCACAGTGAGGGATCAGGGATACCCAGTACCACAGTGAGTGATCAGGGATGCCCAGTACCAAAGTGAGGGATCAGCTATACCCAGTACCACAGTGAGGGATCAGGGATACCCAGTACCACAGTGAGGGATCAGGGATACCCAGTTCCACAGTGAGGGATCTGGGATACCCAGTACCACAGTGGGGGATCAGGGATGCCCAGTACCACAGTGGGGGATCAGGGATACCCAGTACCACAGTGAGGGAATCAGGGATACCCGGTAAGACAGTGGGGGATCAGGGATACCCCGTACCACAGTGAGGAATCAGGGATACCCAGTACGAAAGTGAGGGATCAGGGATACCCAGTACCACAGTGACTGATCAGGGATGCCCAGTACCAAAGTGAGGGATCAGCGAAACCCAGTACCACAGTGAGGGATCAGGGATACCCAGTACCACAGTGGGGGATCAGGGATACCCAGTACTACAGTGAGGAATCAGGTATACCCGGTACCACAGTGAGGGATCAGGGATACCCGGTACCACAGTGAGGGATCAGGGACACCCGGTACCACAGTGAGGGATCAGGGATACCCAGTACCACAGTGAGGGATCAGGGATACCCAGTACCAAAGTAAGGGATCAGGGATGCCCAGTACCACAGTGGGGGATCAGGGATACCCAGTACCACAGTGGGGGATCAGGGATACCCAGTACCACAGTGGGGGATCAGGGACACCCGGTACCACAGTGAGGGATCAGGAATACCCAGTACCACAGTGGGGGATCAGGGATGCCCAGTGCCACAGTGGGGGATCAGGGATACCCAGTACCACAGTGGGGGATCAGGGACACCCGGTACCACAGTGAGGGATCAGGAATACCCAGTACCACAGTGGGGGATCAGAGATGCCCAGTACCACTGTGAGGGATCAGGGATACCCAGTACCACAGTGAGATATCAGGGATACCCGGTACCACAGTGGGGGATCAGAGATGCCCATTACCACAGTGGGGCATCAGAGATGCCCAGTACCACGGTGAGGGATCAGGGTTACCCAGTACCACAGTGAGGATCAGGGATGCCCAGTACCACAGTGAGGGATCAGAGATGCCCAGTACCACAGTGAGGGATCAGCGATACCCAGTACCACAGTGAGGGATCAGGGATACCCGGTACCACAGTGAGGATCAGGGATGCCCAGTACCACAGTGAGGGATCAGAGATGCCCAGTACCACAGTGAGGGATCAGCGATACCCAGTACCACAGTGAGGGATCAGGGATACCCGGTACCACAGTGAGGATCAGGTATGCCCAGTACCACAGTGGGGGATCAGGGATACCCGGTACCACAGTGAGGGATCAGAGATGCCCAGTACCACGGTGAGGGATCAGGGTTACCCAGTACCACAGTGAGATATCAGGGATACCCGGTACCACAGTGAGGGATCAGGGATTCCCGGTACCAAAGTGAGGGATCAGAGATGCCCAGTACCAAAGTGAGGGATCAGGGATGCCCAGTACCACAGTGAGGATCAGGGATGCCCAGTACCACAGTGAGGAATCAGAGATGCCCAGTACCACAGTGAGGGATCAGCGATACCCAGTACCACAGTGAGGGATCAGGGATACCCAGTACCACAGTGGGGGATCAGGGATTCCCGGTACCACAGTGAGGGATCAGGGATACCCAGTTCCACAGTGAGGGATCTGGGATACCCAGTACCACAGTGGGGGATCAGGGATCCCCAGTACCACAGTGAGGGAGCTGAGATACCCGGTACCACAGTGAGGGAGCAGGGATGCCCGGTACCACAGTGAGGGATCAAGGATACCCAGTACCACAGTGAGGAATCAGGGATACCCAGTACCACAGTGAGGGAGCTGAGATACCCGGTACCACAGTGAGGGAGCAGGGATGCCCGGTACCACAGTGAGGGATCAAGGATACCCAGTACCACAGTGAGGAATCAGGGATACCCAGTATCAAAGTGAGGGATCCGGGATACCCAGTACCACAGTGAGTGATCAGGGATGCCCAGTACCAAAGTGAGGGATCAGCTATACCCAGTACCACAGTGAGGGATCAAGGATACCCAGTACCACAGTGGGGGATCAGGGATGCCCTGTACCACAGTGAGGGATCAAGGATACCCAGTACCACAGTGAGGGATAAGGGATTCCCGGTACCACAGTGAGGGATCAGGGATACCCGGTAAGACAGTGGGGGATCAGGGATGCCCAGTACCACAGTGGGGGATCAGCGATACCCAGTACCACAGTGAGGGATCAGGGATACCCAGTACCACAGTGGGGGATCAGGGATTCCCGGTACCACAGTGAGGGATCAGGGATACCCAGTTCCACAGTGAGGGATCTGGGATACCCAGTACCACAGTGGGGGATCAGGGATGCCCAGTACCACAGTGAGGGATCAGGGATACCCAGTACCACAGTGAGGGAGCTGAGATACCAGGTACCACAGTGAGGGAGCAGGGATGCCCGGTACCACAGTGAGGGATCAAGGATACCCAGTACCACAGTGAGGAATCAGGGATACCCAGTATCAAGTTGAGGGATCCGGGATACCCAGTACCACAGTGAGGAATCAGAGATACCCAGTATCAAAGTGAGGGATCAGGGATACCCAGTACCACAGTGAGTGATCAGGGATGCCCAGTACCAAAGTGAGGGATCAGCTATACCCAGTACCACAGTGAGGGAGCAGAGATACCCGGTACCACAGTGAGGGAGCAGAGATACCCGGTACCACAGTGAGGGAGCAGGGATGCCTAGTACCACAGTGACGGATCAGTGAAGCCCAGTACCACAGTGAGGATCAGGGATGCCCAGTACCACAGTGGGAGATCAGGAATACCCTGTACCAAAGTGAGGGATCAGCGATACCCAGTACCACAGTGAGTGATCAGGGATGCCCAGTACCAAAGTGAGGGATCAGCGATACCCAGTACCACAGTGAGGGATCAGGGATACCCAGTACCACAGTGGGGGATCAGGGATTCCCGGTACCACAGTGAGGGATCAGGGATACCCAGCTCCACAGTGAGGGATCTGGGATACCCAGTACCACAGTGGGGGATCAGGGATGCCCAGTACCACAGTGAGGGATCAGGGATACCCAGTACCACAGTGAGGGAGCTGAGATACCCGGTACCACAGTGAGGGAGCAGGGATGCCCGGTACCACAGTGAGGGATCAAGGATACCCAGTACCACAGTGAGGAATCAGGGATACCCAGTATCAAAGTGAGGAATCCGGGATACCCAGTACCACAGTGAGGAATCAGGGATACCCAGTATCAAAGTCAGGGATCAGGGATACCCAGTACCACAGTGAGTGATCAGGGATGCCCAGTACCAAAGTGAGGGATCAGCTATACCCAGTACCACAGTGAGGGATCAGGGATACCCAGTACCACAGTGGGGGATCAGGGATTCCCGGTACCACAGTGAGGGATCAGGGATACCCAGTTCCACAGTGAGGGATCTGGGATACCCAGTACCACAGTGGGGGATCAGGGATGCCCAGTACCACAGTGGGGGATCAGGGATACCCAGTACCACAGTGAGGGAATCAGGGATACCCGGTAAGACAGTGGGGGATCAGGGATACCCCGTACCACAGTGAGGAATCAGGGATACCCAGTACGAAAGTGAGGGATCAGGGATACCCAGTACCACAGTGACTGATCAGGGATGCCCAGTACCAAAGTGAGGGATCAGCGAAACCCAGTACCACAGTGAGGGATCAGGGATACCCAGTACCACAGTGGGGGATCAGGGATACCCAGTACTACAGTCAGGAATCAGGTATACCCGGTACCACAGTGAGGAATCAGGGACACCCGGTACCACAGTGAGGGATCAGGGACACCCGGTACCACAGTGAGGGATCAGGGATACCCAGTACCACAGTGAGGGATCAGGGATACCCAGTACCAAAGTAAGGGATCAGGGATGCCCAGTACCACAGTGGGGGATCAGGGATACCCAGTACCACAGTGGGGGATCAGGGATGCCCAGTGCCACAGTGGGAGATCAGGGATACCCAGTACCACAGTGGGGGATCAGGGACACCCGGTACCACAGTGAGGGATCAGGAATACCCAGTACCACAGTGGGGGATCAGAGATGCCCAGTACCACTGTGAGGGATCAGGGATACCCAGTACCACAGTGAGATATCAGGGATACCCGGTACCACAGTGGGGGATCAGAGATGCCCATTACCACAGTGGGGGATCAGAGATGCCCAGTACCACGGTGAGGGATCAGGGTTACCCAGTACCACAGTGAGGATCAGGGATGCCCAGTACCACAGTGAGGGATCAGAGATGCCCAGTACCACAGTGAGGGATCAGCGATACCCAGTACCACAGTGAGGGATCAGGGATACCCGGTACCACAGTGAGGATCAGGTATGCCCAGTACCACAGTGGGGGATCAGGGATACCCGGTACCACAGTGAGGGATCAGAGATGCCCAGTACCACGGTGAGGGATCAGGGTTACCCAGTACCACAGTGAGATATCAGGGATACCCGGTACCACAGTGAGGGATCAGGGATTCCCGGTACCAAAGTGAGGGATCAGGGATGCCCAGTACCAAAGTGAGGGATCAGGGATGCCCAGTACCACAGTGAGGATCAGGGATGCCCAGTACCACAGTGAGGAATCAGAGATGCCCAGTACCACAGTGAGGGATCAGCGATACCCAGTACCACAGTGAGGGATCAGGGATACCCAGTACCACAGTGGGGGATCAGGGATTCCCGGTACCACAGTGAGGGATCAGGGATACCCAGTTCCACAGTGAGGGATCTGGGATACCCAGTACCACAGTGGGGGATCAGGGATGCCCAGTACCACAGTGAGGGAGCTGAGATACCCGGTACCACAGTGAGGGAGCAGGGATGCCCGGTACCACAGTGAGGGATCAAGGATACCCAGTACCACAGTGAGGAATCAGGGATACCCAGTACCACAGTGAGGGAGCTGAGATACCCGGTACCACAGTGAGGGAGCAGGGATGCCCGGTACCACAGTGAGGGATCAAGGATACCCAGTACCACAGTGAGGAATCAGGGATACCCAGTATCAAAGTGAGGGATCCGGGATACCCAGTACCACAGTGAGGAATCAGGGATAGCCAGTATCAAAGTGAGGGATCAGGGATACCCAGTACCACAGTGAGTGATCAGGGATGCCCAGTACCAAAGTGAGGGATCAGCTATACCCAGTACCACAGTGAGGGATCAAGGATACCCAGTACCACAGTGGGGGATCAGGGATGCCCTGTACCACAGTGAGGGATCAAGGATACCCAGTACCACAGTGAGGGATAAGGGATTCCCGGTACCACAGTGGGGGATCAGGGACACCCGGTACCACAGTGAGGGATCAGGAATACCCAGTACCACAGTGGGGGATCAGAGATGCCCAGTACCACTGTGAGGGATCAGGGATACCCAGTACCACAGTGAGATATCAGGGATACCCGGTACCACAGTGGGGGATCAGAGATGCCCATTACCACAGTGGGGGATCAGAGATGCCCAGTACCACGGTGAGGGATCAGGGTTAGCCAGTACCACAGTGAGGATCAGGGATGCCCAGTACCACAGTGAGGGATCAGAGATGCCCAGTACCACAGTGAGGGATCAGCGATACCCAGTACCACAGTGAGGGATCAGGGATACCCGGTACCACAGTGAGGATCAGGTATGCCCAGTACCACAGTGGGGGATCAGGGATACCCGGTACCACAGTGAGGGATCAGAGATGCCCAGTACCACGGTGAGGGATCAGGGTTACCCAGTACCACAGTGAGATATCAGGGATACCCGGTACCACAGTGAGGGATCAGGGATTCCCGGTACCAAAGTGAGGGATCAGGGATGCCCAGTACCAAAGTGAGGGATCAGGGATGCCCAGTACCACAGTGAGGATCAGGGATGCCCAGTACCACAGTGAGGAATCAGAGATGCCCAGTACCACAGTGAGGGATCAGCGATACCCAGTACCACAGTGAGGGATCAGGGATACCCAGTACCACAGTGGGGGATCAGGGATTCCCGGTACCACAGTGAGGGATCAGGGATACCCAGTTCCACAGTGAGGGATCTGGGATACCCAGTACCACAGTGGGGGATCAGGGATGCCCAGTACCACAGTGAGGGAGCTGAGATACCCGGTACCACAGTGAGGGAGCAGGGATGCCCGGTACCACAGTGAGGGATCAAGGATACCCAGTACCACAGTGAGGAATCAGGGATACCCAGTACCACAGTGAGGGAGCTGAGATACCCGGTACCACAGTGAGGGAGCAGGGATGCCCGGTACCACAGTGAGGGATCAAGGATACCCAGTACCACAGTGAGGAATCAGGGATACCCAGTATCAAAGTGAGGGATCCGGGATACCCAGTACCACAGTGAGGAATCAGGGATAGCCAGTATCAAAGTGAGGGATCAGGGATACCCAGTACCACAGTGAGTGATCAGGGATGCCCAGTACCAAAGTGAGGGATCAGCTATACCCAGTACCACAGTGAGGGATCAAGGATACCCAGTACCACAGTGGGGGATCAGGGATGCCCTGTACCACAGTGAGGGATCAAGGATACCCAGTACCACAGTGAGGGATAAGGGATTCCCGGTACCACAGTGAGGGATCAGGGATACCCGGTAAGACAGTGGGGGATCAGGGATACCCCGTACCACAGTGAGGAATCAGGGATACCAAGTACAAAAGTGAGGGATCAGGGATACCCAGTACCACAGTGAGTGATCAGGGATGCCCAGTACCAAAGAGAGGGATCAGCGATACCCAGTACCACAGTGAGGGATCAGGGATACCCAGTACCACAGTGGGGGATCAGGGATTCCCGGTACCACAGTGAGGGATCAGGGATACCCAGTTCCACAGTGAGGGATCTGGGATACCCAGTACCACAGTGGGGGATCAGGGATGCCCAGTACCACAGTGAGGGATCAGGGATACCCAGTACCACAGTGAGGGAGCTGAGATACCCGGTACCACAGTGAGGGAGCAGGGATGCCCGGTACCACAGTGAGGGATCAAGGATACCCAGTACCACAGTGAGGAATCAGGGATACCCAGTATCAAAGTGAGGGATCCGGGATACCCAGTACCACAGTGAGGAATCAGAGATACCCAGTATCAAAGTGAGGGATCAGGGATACCCAGTACCACAGTGAGTGATCAGGGATGCCCAGTACCAAAGTGAGGGATCAGCTATACCCAGTACCACAGTGAGGGATCAGGGATACCCAGTACCACAGTGGGGGATCAGGGATTCCCGGTACCACAGTGAGGGATCAGGGATACCCAGTTCCACAGTGAGGGATCTGGGATACCCAGTACCACAGTGGGGGATCAGGGATGCCCAGTACCACAGTGGGGGATCAGGGATACCCAGTACCACAGTGAGGGAGCAGAGATACCCGGTACCACAGTGAGGGAGCAGGGATGCCTAGTACCACAGTGACGGATCAGTGAAGCCCAGTACCACAGTGAGGATCAGGGATGCCCAGTACCACAGTGGGAGATCAGGAATACCCTGTACCACAGTGAGGGATCATTGATACCCAGTACCACAGTGAGGGATCAGGGATACTCAGTACCACAGTGGGGGTTCAGGGATACCCAGTTCCACAGTGAGGGATCAGGGATACCCAGTACCACAGTGAGGGATCAGGTATACCCGGTACCACAGTGAGGGATCAAGGATACCCGGTACCAGAGTGAGGGTTCAGGGATACCCGGTACCACAGTGAGGGATCAAGGATACCCGGTACCAAAGTGAGGGATCAGGGATACCCGGTACCACAGTGAGGGATCAGGGATGCCCAGAACCAAAGTGAGGGATCAGGGATACCCAGTAACACAGTGAGGGATCATGGATACCCAGTACCACAGTGGGGGATCAGGGATACCCAGTACCACAGTTGGGGAATCAGGGATACCCAGTACCACAGTGAGGGATCAGGAATACCCGGTACCACAGTGAGGGATCAGGGATTCCCGGTACCACAGTGGGGGATCAGGGATACCCGGTACCACAGTGAGGGATCAGGGATGCCCAGTACCACAGTGGGGGATCAGGGATACCCAGTACCACAGTTGGGGAATCAGGGATACCCAGTACCACAGTGAGGGATCAGGGATGCCCTGTACCACAGTGAGGGATCAAGGATACCCAGTACCACAGTGAGGGATAAGGGATTCCCGGTACCACAGTGAGGGATCAGGGATATCCGGTAAGACAGTGGGGGATCAGGGATACCCCGTACCACAGTGAGGAATCAGGGATACCCAGTACAAAAGTGAGGGATCAGGGATACCCAGTACCACAGTGACTGATCAGGGATGCCCAGTACCAAAGTGAGGGATCAGCGAAACCCAGTACCACAGTGAGGGATCAGGGATGACCAGTACCACAGTGGGGGATCAGGGATACCCAGTACTACAGTGAGGAATCAGGTGTACCCAGTACCACAGTGACGGATCAGGGATACCCGGTACCACAGTGAGGGATCAGGGATACCCAGTACCACAGTGAGGGATCCGGGATACCCAGTATCAAAGTGAGGGATCACGGCTACCCAGTACCACAGTGAGATATCAGGGATACCCGGTACCACAGTGAGGGATCAGGGATACCCGGTACCAAAGTGAGGGATCCGGGATACCCGGTACCACAGTGAGGGATCAGAGATACCCAGTACCACAGTGATGAATCAGGGATACCCAGTATCAAAGTGAGGGATCAGGGATAACCAGTACCACAGTGAGTGATCAGGGATGCCCTGTACCAAAGTGAGGGATCAGCGATACCCAGTACCACAGTGAGGGATCAGGGATACCCAGTCACACAGTGAGATATCATGGACACTCGGTACTACAGTGAGGGATCAGTGACGCCCAGTACCACAGTGAGGGATCAGGGATACCCAGTACCACAGTGAGTGATCAGGGATGCCCAGTACCAAAGTGAGGGATCAGCTATACCCAGTACCACAGTGAGGGATCAGGGATACCCAGTACCACAGTGGGGGATCAGGGATTCCCGGTACCACAGTGAGGGATCAGGGATACCCAGTTCCACAGTGAGGGATCTGGGATACCCAGTACCACAGTGGGGGATCAGGGATGCCCAGTACCACAGTGGGGGATCAGGGATACCCAGTACCACAGTGAGGGAATCAGGGATACCCGGTAAGACAGTGGGGGATCAGGGATACCCCGTACCACAGTGAGGAATCAGGGATACCCAGTACGAAAGTGAGGGATCAGGGATACCCAGTACCACAGTGACTGATCAGGGATGCCCAGTACCAAAGTGAGGGATCAGGGATACCCAGTACCACAGTGAGGGATCAGGGATACCCAGTACCACAGTGGGGGATCAGGGATACCCAGTACTACAGTGAGGAATCAGGTATACCCGGTACCACAGTGAGGGATCAGGGACACCCGGTACCACAGTGAGGGATCAGGGATACCCGGTACCACAGTGAGGGATCAGGGACACCCGGTACCACAGTGAGGGATCAGGGATACCCAGTACCACAGTGAGGGATCAGGGATACCCAGTACCAAAGTAAGGGATCAGGGATGCCCAGTACCACAGTGGGGGATCAGGGATACCCAGTACCACAGTGGGGGATCAGGGACACCCGGTACCACAGTGAGGGATCAGGAATACCCAGTACCACAGTGGGGGATCAGGGATGCCCAGTGCCACAGTGGGGGATCAGGGATACCCAGTACCACAGTGGGGGATCAGGGACACCCGGTACCACAGTGAGGGATCAGGAATACCCAGTACCACAGTGGGGGATCAGAGATGCCCAGTACCACTGTGAGGGATCAGGGATACCCAGTACCACAGTGAGATATCAGGGATACCCGGTACCACAGTGGGGGATCAGAGATGCCCATTACCACAGTGGGGCATCAGAGATGCCCAGTACCACGGTGAGGGATCAGGGTTACCCAGTACCACAGTGAGGATCAGGGATGCCCAGTACCACAGTGAGGGATCAGAGATGCCCAGTACCACAGTGAGGGATCAGCGATACCCAGTACCACAGTGAGGGATCAGGGATACCCGGTACCACAGTGAGGATCAGGGATGCCCAGTACCACAGTGAGGGATCAGAGATGCCCAGTACCACAGTGAGGGATCAGCGATACCCAGTACCACAGTGAGGGATCAGGGATACCCGGTACCACAGTGAGGATCAGGTATGCCCAGTACCACAGTGGGGGATCAGGGATACCCGGTACCACAGTGAGGGATCAGAGATGCCCAGTACCACGGTGAGGGATCAGGGTTACCCAGTACCACAGTGAGATATCAGGGATACCCGGTACCACAGTGAGGGATCAGGGATTCCCGGTACCAAAGTGAGGGATCAGAGATGCCCAGTACCAAAGTGAGGGATCAGGGATGCCCAGTACCACAGTGAGGATCAGGGATGCCCAGTACCACAGTGAGGAATCAGAGATGCCCAGTACCACTGTGAGGGATCAGCGATACCCAGTACCACAGTGAGGGATCAGGGATACCCAGTACCACAGTGGGGGATCAGGGATTCCCGGTACCACAGTGAGGGATCAGGGATACCCAGTTCCACAGTGAGGGATCTGGGATACCCAGTACCACAGTGGGGGATCAGGGATCCCCAGTACCACAGTGAGGGAGCTGAGATACCCGGTACCACAGTGAGGGAGCAGGGATGCCCGGTACCACAGTGAGGGATCAAGGATACCCAGTACCACAGTGAGGAATCAGGGATACCCAGTACCACAGTGAGGGAGCTGAGATACCCGGTACCACAGTGAGGGAGCAGGGATGCCCGGTACCACAGTGAGGGATCAAGGATACCCAGTACCACAGTGAGGAATCAGGGATACCCAGTATCAAAGTGAGGGATCCGGGATACCCAGTACCACAGTGAGGAATCAGGGATAGCCAGTATCAAAGTGAGGGATCAGGGATACCCAGTACCACAGTGAGTGATCAGGGATGCCCAGTACCAAAGTGAGGGATCAGCTATACCCAGTACCACAGTGAGGGATCAAGGATACCCAGTACCACAGTGGGGGATCAGGGATGCCCTGTACCACAGTGAGGGATCAAGGATACCCAGTACCACAGTGAGGGATAAGGGATTCCCGGTACCACAGTGAGGGATCAGGGATACCCGGTAAGACAGTGGGGGATCAGGGATGCCCAGTACCACAGTGGGGGATCAGCGATACCCAGTACCACAGTGAGGGATCAGGGATACCCAGTACCACAGTGGGGGATCAGGGATTCCCGGTACCACAGTGAGGGATCAGGGATACCCAGTTCCACAGTGAGGGATCTGGGATACCCAGTACCACAGTGGGGGATCAGGGATGCCCAGTACCACAGTGAGGGATCAGGGATACCCAGTACCACAGTGAGGGAGCTGAGATACCAGGTACCACAGTGAGGGAACAGGGATGCCCGGTACCACAGTGAGGGATCAAGGATACCCAGTACCACAGTGAGGAATCAGGGATACCCAGTATCAAGTTGAGGGATCCGGGATACCCAGTACCACAGTGAGGAATCAGAGATACCCAGTATCAAAGTGAGGGATCAGGGATACCCAGTACCACAGTGAGTGATCAGGGATGCCCAGTACCAAAGTGAGGGATCAGCTATACCCAGTACCACAGTGAGGGAGCAGAGATACCCGGTACCACAGTGAGGGAGCAGAGATACCCGGTACCACAGTGAGGGAGCAGGGATGCCTAGTACCACAGTGACGGATCAGTGAAGCCCAGTACCACAGTGAGGATCAGGGATGCCCAGTACCACAGTGGGAGATCAGGAATACCCTGTACCAAAGTGAGGGATCATTGATACCCAGTACCACAGTGAGGGATCAGGGATACTCAGTACCACAGTGGGGGTTCAGGGATACACAGTTCCACAGTGAGGGATCAGGGATACCCAGTACCACAGTGAGGGATCAGGTATACCCGGTACCACAGTGAGGGATCAAGGATACCCGGTACCAGAGTGAGGGTTCAGGGATACCCGGTACCACAGTGAGGGATCAAGGATACCCGGTACCAAAGTGAGGGATCAGGGATACCCGGTACCACAGTGAGGGATCAGGGATGCCCAGAACCAAAGTGAGGGATCAGGGATACCCAGTAACACAGTGAGGGATCATGGATACCCAGTACCACAGTGGGGGATCAGGGATACCCAGTACCACAGTTGGGGAATCAGGGATACCCAGTACCACAGTGAGGGATCAGGAATACCCGGTACCACAGTGAGGGATCAGGGATTCCCGGTACCACAGTGGGAGATCAGGGATACCCGGTACCACAGTGAGGGATCAGGGATGCCCAGTACCACAGTGGGGGATCAGGGATACCCAGTACCACAGTTGGGGAATCAGGGATACCCAGTACCACAGTGAGGGATCAGGGATGCCCTGTACCACAGTGAGGGATCAGGGATGCCCTGTACCACAGTGAGGGATCAGGGATGCCCTGTACCACAGTGAGGGATCAGGGATACCCAGTACCACAGTGAGGGATCAGGGATGCCCTGTACCACAGTGAGGGATCAAGGATACCCAGTACCACAGTGAGGGATAAGGGATTCCCGGTACCACAGTGGGGGATCAGGGATACCCCGTACCACAGTGAGGAATCAGGGATACCCAGTACAAAAGTGAGGGATCAGGGATACCCAGTACCACAGTGACTGATCAGTGATGCCCAGTACCAAAGTGAGGGATCAGCGAAACCCAGTACCACAGTGAGGGATCAAGGATAACCAGTACCACAGTGGGGGATCAGGGATACCCAGTACTACAGTGAGGAATCAGGTGTACCCGGTACCACAGTGAGGGATCAGGGACTCCCGGTACCACAGTGAGGGATCAGGGATACCCAGTACCACAGTGAGGGATCAGGGATACCCAGTACCAAAGTAAGGGATCAGAGATACCCAGTACCACAGTGGGGGATCAGGGATGCCCAGTACCACGGTGAGCGATCAGCGTTACCCAGTACCACAGTGACGGATCAGGGATACCCGGTACCACAGTGAGGGATCAGGGATACCCAGTACCACAGTGAGGGATCCGGGATACCCAGTATCAAAGTGAGGGATCACGGTTACCCAGTACCACAGTGAGATATCAGGGATACCCGGTACCACAGTGAGGGATCAGGGATACCCGGTACCAAAGTGAGGGATCCGGGATACCCGGTACCACAGTGAGGGATCAGGGATACCCAGTACCACAGTGATGAATCAGGGATACCCAGTATCAAAGTGAGGGATCAGGGATAACCAGTACCACAGTGAGTGATCAGGGATGCCCTGTACCAAAGTGAGGGATCAGCGATACCCAGTACCACAGTGAGGGATCAGGGATACCCAGTCACACAGTGAGATATCATGGACACTCGGTACTACAGTGAGGGATCAGTGACGCCCAGTACCACAGTGAGGGATCAGGGATTCCCAGTACCACAGTGAGGGATCAGAGATGCCCAGTACCACAGTGAGGGATCAGGGATGCCCAGTACCACAGTGAGGATCAGGGATGCCCAGTACCACAGTGAGGGATCAGGGATGCCCAGTACCACAGTGGGGGATCAGGGATACCCTGTACCACAGTGAGGGATCATTGATACCCAGTACCACAGTGAGGGATCAGGGATACTCAGTATCCCAGTGGGGGATCAGGGATACCCAGTTCCACAGTGAGGGATTAGGGATGCCCAGTACCACAGTGAGATATCAGGGATACCCGGTACCACAGTGACGGATCAGGGATACTCAGTACCAAAGTGAGGGATCAGGGATACCCGGTACCACAGTGAGGGAACAGGGATACCCAGTACCACAGTGAGGGAACAGGGATACCCAGTACCACAGTGAGGAAACCGGGATACCCAGTATCAAAGTGAGGGATCAGGGTTACCCAGAACCACAGTGAGATATCAGGGATACCCGGTACCACAGTGAGGGATCCGGGATACCCGGTACCACAGTGAGGGATCAGGGATACCCAGTACCACAGTGATGAATCAGGGATACCCGGTACCAAAGTGAGGGATCCGGGATACCCGGTACCACACTGAGGGATCAGGGATACCCAGTACCACAGTGACGGATCAGGGATACCAAGTACCAAAGTGAGGGATCCGGGATACCCGGTACCACAGTGAGGGATCAGGGATACCCAGTATCACAGTGATGAATCAGGGATACCCAGTATCAAAGTGAGGGATCCGGGATTCCCGGTACCACAGTGAGGGATCAGGGATACCCGGTACCAAAGTGAGGGATCAGGGATACCCAGTTCCACAGTGAGGGATCGGGGATACCCAGTACCACAGTGGGGGATCAGGGATGCCCAGTACCACAGTGAGGGATCAGCGATACCCAATACCACAGTGAGGGAGCAGAGATACCCGGTACCACAGTGAGGGATCATGGATACCCAGTACCACAGTGAGTGATCAGGGATGCCCAGTACCAAAGTGAGGGATCAGCGATACCCAGTACCACAGTGAGGGATCAGGGATACCCAGTACCACAGTGAGGGATCAGGGATACCCAGTACCACAGTGGGGGATCAGGGATGCCCAGTACCACAGTGGGGGATCAGGGATACCCAATACCACAGTAGGGGATCAGGGACACCCGGTACCACAGTGAGGGATCAGGAATACCCAGTACCACAGTGGGGGATCAGAGATGCCCAGTACCACGGTGAGGGATCAGGGTTACCCAGTACCACAGTGAGATATCAGGGATACCCGGTACCACAGTGAGGGATCAGGGATTCCCGGTACCAAAGTGAGGGATCAGAGATGCCCAGTACCAAAGTGAGGGATCAGGGATGCCCAGTACCACAGTGAGTGATCAGGGATACCCCGTACCACAGTGAGGAATCAGGGATACCAAGTACAAAAGTGAGGGATCAGGGATACCCAGTACCACAGTGAGGGATCAGAGATGCCCAGTACCACAGTGAGGGATCAGCGATACCCAGTACCACAGTGAGGGATCAGGGATACCCGGTACCACAGTGAGGATCAGGTATGCCCAGTACCACAGTGGGGGATCAGGGATACCCGGTACCACAGTGAGGGATCAGAGATGCCCAGTACCACGGTGAGGGATCAGGGTTACCCAGTACCACAGTGAGGGATCACGGCTACCCAGTACCACAGTGAGATATCAGGGATACCCGGTACCACAGTGAGGGATCAGGGATACCCGGTACCAAAGTGAGGGATCCGGGATACCCGGTACCACAGTGAGGGATCAGAGATACCCAGTACCACAGTGATGAATCAGGGATACCCAGTATCAAAGTGAGGGATCAGGGATAACCAGTACCACAGTGAGTGATCAGGGATGCCCTGTACCAAAGTGAGGGATCAGCGATACCCAGTACCACAGTGAGGGATCAGGGATACCCAGTCACACAGTGAGATATCATGGACACTCGGTACTACAGTGAGGGATCAGTGACGCCCAGTACCACAGTGAGGGATCAGGGATACCCAGTACCACAGTGAGTGATCAGGGATGCCCAGTACCAAAGTGAGGGATCAGCTATACCCAGTACCACAGTGAGGGATCAGGGATACCCAGTACCACAGTGGGGGATCAGGGATTCCCGGTACCACAGTGAGGGATCAGGGATACCCAGTTCCACAGTGAGGGATCTGGGATACCCAGTACCACAGTGGGGGATCAGGGATGCCCAGTACCACAGTGGGGGATCAGGGATACCCAGTACCACAGTGAGGGAATCAGGGATACCCGGTAAGACAGTGGGGGATCAGGGATACCCCGTACCACAGTGAGGAATCAGGGATACCCAGTACGAAAGTGAGGGATCAGGGATACCCAGTACCACAGTGACTGATCAGGGATGCCCAGTACCAAAGTGAGGGATCAGCGAAACCCAGTACCACAGTGAGGGATCAGGGATACCCAGTACCACAGTGGGGGATCAGGGATACCCAGTACTACAGTGAGGAATCAGGTATACCCGGTACCACAGTGAGGGATCAGGGACACCCGGTACCACAGTGAGGGATCAGGGATACCCGGTACCACAGTGAGGGATCAGGGACACCCGGTACCACAGTGAGGGATCAGGGATACCCAGTACCACAGTGAGGGATCAGGGATACCCAGTACCAAAGTAAGGGATCAGGGATGCCCAGTACCACAGTGGGGGATCAGGGATACCCAGTACCACAGTGGGGGATCAGGGATACCCAGTACCACAGTGGGGGATCAGGGACACCCGGTACCACAGTGAGGGATCAGGAATACCCAGTACCACAGTGGGGGATCAGGGATGCCCACTGCCACAGTGGGGGATCAGGGATACCCAGTACCACAGTGGGGGATCAGGGACACCCGGTACCACAGTGAGGGATCAGGAATACCCAGTACCACAGTGGGGGATCAGAGATGCCCAGTACCACTGTGAGGGATCAGGGATACCCAGTACCACAGTGAGATATCAGGGATACCCGGTACCACAGTGGGGGATCAGAGATGCCCATTACCACAGTGGGGCATCAGAGATGCCCAGTACCACGGTGAGGGATCAGGGTTACCCAGTACCACAGTGAGGATCAGGGATGCCCAGTACCACAGTGAGGGATCAGAGATGCCCAGTACCACAGTGAGGGATCAGCGATACCCAGTACCACAGTGAGGGATCAGGGATACCCGGTACCACAGTGAGGATCAGGGATGCCCAGTACCACAGTGAGGGATCAGAGATGCCCAGTACCACAGTGAGGGATCAGCGATACCCAGTACCACAGTGAGGGATCAGGGATACCCGGTACCACAGTGAGGATCAGGTATGCCCAGTACCACAGTGGGGGATCAGGGATACCCGGTACCACAGTGAGGGATCAGAGATGCCCAGTACCACGGTGAGGGATCAGGGTTACCCAGTACCACAGTGAGATATCAGGGATACCCGGTACCACAGTGAGGGATCAGGGATTCCCGGTACCAAAGTGAGGGATCAGAGATGCCCAGTACCAAAGTGAGGGATCAGGGATGCCCAGTACCACAGTGAGGATCAGGGATGCCCAGTACCACAGTGAGGAATCAGAGATGCCCAGTACCACAGTGAGGGATCAGCGATACCCAGTACCACAGTGAGGGATCAGGGATACCCAGTACCACAGTGGGGGATCAGGGATTCCCGGTACCACAGTGAGGGATCAGGGATACCCAGTTCCACAGTGAGGGATCTGGGATACCCAGTACCACAGTGGGGGATCAGGGATGCCCAGTACCACAGTGAGGGATCAGGGATACCCAGTACCACAGTGAGGGAGCTGAGATACCAGGTACCACAGTGAGGGAGCAGGGATGCCCGGTACCACAGTGAGGGATCAAGGATACCCAGTACCACAGTGAGGAATCAGGGATACCCAGTATCAAGTTGAGGGATCCGGGATACCCAGTACCACAGTGAGGAATCAGAGATACCCAGTATCAAAGTGAGGGATCAGGGATACCCAGTACCACAGTGAGTGATCAGGGATGCCCAGTACCAAAGTGAGGGATCAGCTATACCCAGTACCACAGTGAGGGAGCAGAGATACCCGGTACCACAGTGAGGGAGCAGAGATACCCGGTACCACAGTGAGGGAGCAGGGATGCCTAGTACCACAGTGACGGATCAGTGAAGCCCAGTACCACAGTGAGGATCAGGGATGCCCAGTACCACAGTGGGAGATCAGGAATACCCTGTACCAAAGTGAGGGATCATTGATACCCAGTACCACAGTGAGGGATCAGGGATACTCAGTACCACAGTGGGGGTTCAGGGATACACAGTTCCACAGTGAGGGATCAGGGATACCCAGTACCACAGTGAGGGATCAGGTATACCCGGTACCACAGTGAGGGATCAAGGATACCCGGTACCAGAGTGAGGGTTCAGGGATACCCGGTACCACAGTGAGGGATCAAGGATACCCGGTACCAAAGTGAGGGATCAGGGATACCCGGTACCACAGTGAGGGATCAGGGATGCCCAGAACCAAAGTGAGGGATCAGGGATACCCAGTAACACAGTGAGGGATCATGGATACCCAGTACCACAGTGGGGGATCAGGGATACCCAGTACCACAGTTGGGGAATCAGGGATACCCAGTACCACAGTGAGGGATCAGGAATACCCGGTACCACAGTGAGGGATCAGGGATTCCCGGTACCACAGTGGGAGATCAGGGATACCCGGTACCACAGTGAGGGATCAGGGATGCCCAGTACCACAGTGGGGGATCAGGGATACCCAGTACCACAGTTGGGGAATCAGGGATACCCAGTACCACAGTGAGGGATCAGGGATGCCCTGTACCACAGTGAGGGATCAAGGATACCCAGTACCACAGTGAGGGATAAGGGATTCCCGGTACCACAGTGGGGGATCAGGGATACCCCGTACCACAGTGAGGAATCAGGGATACCCAGTACAAAAGTGAGGGATCAGGGATACCCAGTACCACAGTGACTGATCAGGGATGCCCAGTACCAAAGTGAGGGATCAGCGAAACCCAGTACCACAGTGAGGGATCAAGGATAACCAGTACCACAGTGGGGGATCAGGGATACCCAGTACTACAGTGAGGAATCAGGTGTACCCGGTACCACAGTGAGGGATCAGGGACTCCCGGTACCACAGTGAGGGATCAGGGATACCCAGTACCACAGTGAGGGATCAGGGATACCCAGTACCAAAGTAAGGGATCAGAGATACCCAGTACCACAGTGGGGGATCAGGGATGCCCAGTACCACGGTGAGCGATCAGCGTTACCCAGTACCACAGTGACGGATCAGGGATACCCGGTACCACAGTGAGGGATCAGGGATACCCAGTACCACAGTGAGGGATCCGGGATACCCAGTATCAAAGTGAGGGATCACGGTTACCCAGTACCACAGTGAGATATCAGGGATACCCGGTACCACAGTGAGGGATCAGGGATACCCGGTACCAAAGTGAGGGATCCGGGATACCCGGTACCACAGTGAGGGATCAGGGATACCCAGTACCACAGTGATGAATCAGGGATACCCAGTATCAAAGTGAGGGATCAGGGATAACCAGTACCACAGTGAGTGATCAGGGATGCCCTGTACCAAAGTGAGGGATCAGCGATACCCAGTACCACAGTGAGGGATCAGGGATACCCAGTCACACAGTGAGATATCATGGACACTCGGTACTACAGTGAGGGATCAGTGACGCCCAGTACCACAGTGAGGGATCAGGGATTCCCAGTACCACAGTGAGGGATCAGAGATGCCCAGTACCACAGTGAGGGATCAGGGATGCCCAGTACCACAGTGAGGATCAGGGATGCCCAGTACCACAGTGAGGGATCAGGGATGCCCAGTACCACAGTGGGGGATCAGGGATACCCTGTACCACAGTGAGGGATCATTGATACCCAGTACCACAGTGAGGGATCAGGGATACTCAGTATCCCAGTGGGGGATCAGGGATACCCAGTTCCACAGTGAGGGATTAGGGATGCCCAGTACCACAGTGAGATATCAGGGATACCCGGTACCACAGTGACGGATCAGGGATACTCAGTACCAAAGTGAGGGATCAGGGATACCCGGTACCACAGTGAGGGAACAGGGATACCCAGTACCACAGTGAGGGAACAGGGATACCCAGTACCACAGTGAGGAAACCGGGATACCCAGTATCAAAGTGAGGGATCAGGGTTACCCAGAACCACAGTGAGATATCAGGGATACCCGGTACCACAGTGAGGGATCCGGGATACCCGGTACCACAGTGAGGGATCAGGGATACCCAGTACCACAGTGATGAATCAGGGATACCCGGTACCAAAGTGAGGGATCCGGGATACCCGGTACCACACTGAGGGATCAGGGATACCCAGTACCACAGTGACGGATCAGGGATACCAAGTACCAAAGTGAGGGATCCGGGATACCCGGTACCACAGTGAGGGATCAGGGATACCCAGTATCACAGTGATGAATCAGGGATACCCAGTATCAAAGTGAGGGATCCGGGATTCCCGGTACCACAGTGAGGGATCAGGGATACCCGGTACCAAAGTGAGGGATCCGGGATTCCCGGTACCAAAGTGAGGGATCAGGGATACCCAGTTCCACAGTGAGGGATCGGGGATACCCAGTACCACAGTGGGGGATCAGGGATGCCCAGTACCACAGTGAGGGATCAGCGATACCCAATACCACAGTGAGGGAGCAGAGATACCCGGTACCACAGTGAGGGATCATGGATACCCAGTACCACAGTGAGTGATCAGGGATGCCCAGTACCAAAGTGAGGGATCAGCGATACCCAGTACCACAGTGAGGGATCAGGGATACCCAGTACCACAGTGAGGGATCAGGGATACCCAGTACCACAGTGGGGGATCAGGGATGCCCAGTACCACAGTGGGGGATCAGGGATACCCAATACCACAGTAGGGGATCAGGGACACCCGGTACCACAGTGAGGGATCAGGAATACCCAGTACCACAGTGGGGGATCAGAGATGCCCAGTACCACGGTGAGGGATCAGGGTTACCCAGTACCACAGTGAGATATCAGGGATACCCGGTACCACAGTGAGGGATCAGGGATTCCCGGTACCAAAGTGAGGGATCAGAGATGCCCAGTACCAAAGTGAGGGATCAGGGATGCCCAGTACCACAGTGAGTGATCAGGGATACCCCGTACCACAGTGAGGAATCAGGGATACCAAGTACAAAAGTGAGGGATCAGGGATACCCAGTACCACAGTGAGGGATCAGAGATGCCCAGTACCACAGTGAGGGATCAGCGATACCCAGTACCACAGTGAGGGATCAGGGATACCCGGTACCACAGTGAGGATCAGGTATGCCCAGTACCACAGTGGGGGATCAGGGATACCCGGTACCACAGTGAGGGATCAGAGATGCCCAGTACCACGGTGAGGGATCAGGGTTACCCAGTACCACAGTGAGGGATCACGGCTACCCAGTACCACAGTGAGATATCAGGGATACCCGGTACCACAGTGAGGGATCAGGGATACCCGGTACCAAAGTGAGGGATCCGGGATACCCGGTACCACAGTGAGGGATCAGAGATACCCAGTACCACAGTGATGAATCAGGGATACCCAGTATCAAAGTGAGGGATCAGGGATAACCAGTACCACAGTGAGTGATCAGGGATGCCCTGTACCAAAGTGAGGGATCAGCGATACCCAGTACCACAGTGAGGGATCAGGGATACCCAGTCACACAGTGAGATATCATGGACACTCGGTACTACAGTGAGGGATCAGTGACGCCCAGTACCACAGTGAGGGATCAGGGATACCCAGTACCACAGTGAGTGATCAGGGATGCCCAGTACCAAAGTGAGGGATCAGCTATACCCAGTACCACAGTGAGGGATCAGGGATACCCAGTACCACAGTGGGGGATCAGGGATTCCCGGTACCACAGTGAGGGATCAGGGATACCCAGTTCCACAGTGAGGGATCTGGGATACCCAGTACCACAGTGGGGGATCAGGGATGCCCAGTACCACAGTGGGGGATCAGGGATACCCAGTACCACAGTGAGGGAATCAGGGATACCCGGTAAGACAGTGGGGGATCAGGGATACCCCGTACCACAGTGAGGAATCAGGGATACCCAGTACGAAAGTGAGGGATCAGGGATACCCAGTACCACAGTGACTGATCAGGGATGCCCAGTACCAAAGTGAGGGATCAGCGAAACCCAGTACCACAGTGAGGGATCAGGGATACCCAGTACCACAGTGGGGGATCAGGGATACCCAGTACTACAGTGAGGAATCAGGTATACCCGGTACCACAGTGAGGGATCAGGGACACCCGGTACCACAGTGAGGGATCAGGGATACCCGGTACCACAGTGAGGGATCAGGGACACCCGGTACCACAGTGAGGGATCAGGGATACCCAGTACCACAGTGAGGGATCAGGGATACCCAGTACCAAAGTAAGGGATCAGGGATGCCCAGTACCACAGTGGGGGATCAGGGATACCCAGTACCACAGTGGGGGATCAGGGATACCCAGTACCACAGTGGGGGATCAGGGACACCCGGTACCACAGTGAGGGATCAGGAATACCCAGTACCACAGTGGGGGATCAGGGATGCCCACTGCCACAGTGGGGGATCAGGGATACCCAGTACCACAGTGGGGGATCAGGGACACCCGGTACCACAGTGAGGGATCAGGAATACCCAGTACCACAGTGGGGGATCAGAGATGCCCAGTACCACTGTGAGGGATCAGGGATACCCAGTACCACAGTGAGATATCAGGGATACCCGGTACCACAGTGGGGGATCAGAGATGCCCATTACCACAGTGGGGCATCAGAGATGCCCAGTACCACGGTGAGGGATCAGGGTTACCCAGTACCACAGTGAGGATCAGGGATGCCCAGTACCACAGTGAGGGATCAGAGATGCCCAGTACCACAGTGAGGGATCAGCGATACCCAGTACCACAGTGAGGGATCAGGGATACCCGGTACCACAGTGAGGATCAGGGATGCCCAGTACCACAGTGAGGGATCAGAGATGCCCAGTACCACAGTGAGGGATCAGCGATACCCAGTACCACAGTGAGGGATCAGGGATACCCGGTACCACAGTGAGGATCAGGTATGCCCAGTACCACAGTGGGGGATCAGGGATACCCGGTACCACAGTGAGGGATCAGAGATGCCCAGTACCACGGTGAGGGATCAGGGTTACCCAGTACCACAGTGAGATATCAGGGATACCCGGTACCACAGTGAGGGATCAGGGATTCCCGGTACCAAAGTGAGGGATCAGAGATGCCCAGTACCAAAGTGAGGGATCAGGGATGCCCAGTACCACAGTGAGGATCAGGGATGCCCAGTACCACAGTGAGGAATCAGAGATGCCCAGTACCACAGTGAGGGATCAGCGATACCCAGTACCACAGTGAGGGATCAGGGATACCCAGTACCACAGTGGGGGATCAGGGATTCCCGGTACCACAGTGAGGGATCAGGGATACCCAGTTCCACAGTGAGGGATCTGGGATACCCAGTACCACAGTGGGGGATCAGGGATCCCCAGTACCACAGTGAGGGAGCTGAGATACCCGGTACCACAGTGAGGGAGCAGGGATGCCCGGTACCACAGTGAGGGATCAAGGATACCCAGTACCACAGTGAGGAATCAGGGATACCCAGTACCACAGTGAGGGAGCTGAGATACCCGGTACCACAGTGAGGGAGCAGGGATGCCCGGTACCACAGTGAGGGATCAAGGATACCCAGTACCACAGTGAGGAATCAGGGATACCCAGTATCAAAGTGAGGGATCCGGGATACCCAGTACCACAGTGAGGAATCAGGGATAGCCAGTATCAAAGTGAGGGATCAGGGATACCCAGTACCACAGTGAGTGATCAGGGATGCCCAGTACCAAAGTGAGGGATCAGCTATACCCAGTACCACAGTGAGGGATCAAGGATACCCAGTACCACAGTGGGGGATCAGGGATGCCCTGTACCACAGTGAGGGATCAAGGATACCCAGTACCACAGTGAGGGATAAGGGATTCCCGGTACCACAGTGAGGGATCAGGGATACCCGGTAAGACAGTGGGGGATCAGGGATACCCCGTACCACAGTGAGGAATCAGGGATACCAAGTACAAAAGTGAGGGATCAGGGATACCCAGTACCACAGTGAGTGATCAGGGATGCCCAGTACCAAAGAGAGGGATCAGCGATACCCAGTACCACAGTGAGGGATCAGGGATACCCAGTACCACAGTGGGGGATCAGGGATTCCCGGTACCACAGTGAGGGATCAGGGATACCCAGTTCCACAGTGAGGGATCTGGGATACCCAGTACCACAGTGGGGGATCAGGGATGCCCAGTACCACAGTGAGGGATCAGGGATACCCAGTACCACAGTGAGGGAGCTGAGATACCAGGTACCACAGTGAGGGAGCAGGGATGCCCGGTACCACAGTGAGGGATCAAGGATACCCAGTACCACAGTGAGGAATCAGGGATACCCAGTATCAAGTTGAGGGATCCGGGATACCCAGTACCACAGTGAGGAATCAGAGATACCCAGTATCAAAGTGAGGGATCAGGGATACCCAGTACCACAGTGAGTGATCAGGGATGCCCAGTACTAAAGTGAGGGATCAGCTATACCCAGTACCACAGTGAGGGAGCAGAGATACCCGGTACCACAGTGAGGGAGCAGAGATACCCGGTACCACAGTGAGGGAGCAGGGATGCCTAGTACCACAGTGACGGATCAGTGAAGCCCAGTACCACAGTGAGGATCAGGGATGCCCAGTACCACAGTGGGAGATCAGGAATACCCTGTACCAAAGTGAGGGATCATTGATACCCAGTACCACAGTGAGGGATCAGGGATACTCAGTACCACAGTGGGGGTTCAGGGATACCCAGTTCCACAGTGAGGGATCAGGGATACCCAGTACCACAGTGAGGGATCAGGTATACCCGGTACCACAGTGAGGGATCAAGGATACCCGGTACCAGAGTGAGGGTTCAGGGATACCCGGTACCACAGTGAGGGATCAAGGATACCCGGTACCACAGTGAGGGATCAGGGATGCCCAGAACCAAAGTGAGGGATCAGGGATACCCAGTAACACAGTGAGGGATCATGGATACCCAGTACCACAGTGGGGGATCAGGGATACCCAGTACCACAGTTGGGGAATCAGGGATACCCAGTACCACAGTGAGGGATCAGGAATACCCGGTACCACAGTGAGGGATCAGGGATTCCCGGTACCACAGTGGGGGATCAGGGATACCCGGTACCACAGTGAGGGATCAGGGATGCCCAGTACCACAGTGGGGGATCAGGGATACCCAGTACCACAGTTGGGGAATCAGGGATACCCAGTACCACAGTGAGGGATCAGGGATGCCCTGTACCACAGTGAGGGATCAAGGATACCCAGTACCACAGTGAGGGATAAGGGATTCCCGGTACCACAGTGGGGGATCAGGGATACCCCGTACCACAGTGAGGAATCAGGGATACCCAGTACAAAAGTGAGGGATCAGGGATACCCAGTACCACAGTGACTGATCAGGGATGCCCAGTACCAAAGTGAGGGATCAGCGAAACCCAGTACCACAGTGAGGGATCAAGGATAACCAGTACCACAGTGGGGGATCAGGGATACCCAGTACTACAGTGAGGAATCAGGTGTACCCGGTACCACAGTGAGGGATCAGGGACTCCCGGTACCACAGTGAGGGATCAGGGATACCCAGTACCACAGTGAGGGATCAGGGATACCCAGTACCAAAGTAAGGGATCAGAGATACCCAGTACCACAGTGGGGGATCAGGGATGCCCAGTACCACGGTGAGCGATCAGCGTTACCCAGTACCACAGTGACGGATCAGGGATACCCGGTACCACAGTGAGGGATCAGGGATACCCAGTACCACAGTGAGGGATCCGGGATACCCAGTATCAAAGTGAGGGATCACGGTTACCCAGTACCACAGTGAGATATCAGGGATACCCGGTACCACAGTGAGGGATCAGGGATACCCGGTACCAAAGTGAGGGATCCGGGATACCCGGTACCACAGTGAGGGATCAGGGATACCCAGTACCACAGTGATGAATCAGGGATACCCAGTATCAAAGTGAGGGATCAGGGATAACCAGTACCACAGTGAGTGATCAGGGATGCCCTGTACCAAAGTGAGGGATCAGCGATACCCAGTACCACAGTGAGGGATCAGGGATACCCAGTCACACAGTGAGATATCATGGACACTCGGTACTACAGTGAGGGATCAGTGACGCCCAGTACCACAGTGAGGGATCAGGGATTCCCAGTACCACAGTGAGGGATCAGAGATGCCCAGTACCACAGTGAGGGATCAGGGATGCCCAGTACCACAGTGAGGATCAGGGATGCCCAGTACCACAGTGAGGGATCAGGGATGCCCAGTACCACAGTGGGGGATCAGGGATACCCTGTACCACAGTGAGGGATCATTGATACCCAGTACCACAGTGAGGGATCAGGGATACTCAGTATCCCAGTGGGGGATCAGGGATACCCAGTTCCACAGTGAGGGATTAGGGATGCCCAGTACCACAGTGAGATATCAGGGATACCCGGTACCACAGTGACGGATCAGGGATACCCAGTACCAAAGTGAGGGATCAGGGATACCCGGTACCACAGTGAGGGAACAGGGATACCCAGTACCACAGTGAGGGAACAGGGATACCCAGTACCACAGTGAGGAAACCGGGATACCCAGTATCAAAGTGAGGGATCAGGGTTACCCAGTACCACAGTGAGATATCAGGGATACCCGGTACCACAGTGAGGGATCCGGGATACCCGGTACCACAGTGAGGGATCAGGGATACCCAGTACCACAGTGATGAATCAGGGATACCCGGTACCAAAGTGAGGGATCCGGGATACCCGGTACCACACTGAGGGATCAGGGATACCCAGTACCACAGTGACGGATCAGGGATACCAAGTACCAAAGTGAGGGATCCGGGATACCCGGTACCACAGTGAGGGATCAGGGATACCCAGTATCACAGTGATGAATCAGGGATACCCAGTATCAAAGTGAGGGATCCGGGATTCCCGGTACCACAGTGAGGGATCAGGGATACCCGGTACCAAAGTGAGGGATCCGGGATTCCCGGTACCAAAGTGAGGGATCAGGGATACCCAGTTCCACAGTGAGGGATCGGGGATACCCAGTACCACAGTGGGGGATCAGGGATGCCCAGTACCACAGTGAGGGATCAGCGATACCCAATACCACAGTGAGGGAGCAGAGATACCCGGTACCACAGTGAGGGATCATGGATACCCAGTACCACAGTGAGTGATCAGGGATGCCCAGTACCAAAGTGAGGGATCAGCGATACCCAGTACCACAGTGAGGGATCAGGGATACCCAGTACCACAGTGAGGGATCAGGGATACCCAGTACCACAGTGGGGGATCAGGGATGCCCAGTACCACAGTGGGGGATCAGGGATACCCAATACCACAGTAGGGGATCAGGGACACCCGGTACCACAGTGAGGGATCAGGAATACCCAGTACCACAGTGGGGGATCAGAGATGCCCAGTACCACGGTGAGGGATCAGGGTTACCCAGTACCACAGTGAGATATCAGGGATACCCGGTACCACAGTGAGGGATCAGGGATTCCCGGTACCAAAGTGAGGGATCAGAGATGCCCAGTACCAAAGTGAGGGATCAGGGATGCCCAGTACCACAGTGAGTGATCAGGGATACCCCGTACCACAGTGAGGAATCAGGGATACCAAGTACAAAAGTGAGGGATCAGGGATACCCAGTACCACAGTGAGGGATCAGAGATGCCCAGTACCACAGTGAGGGATCAGCGATACCCAGTACCACAGTGAGGGATCAGGGATACCCGGTACCACAGTGAGGATCAGGTATGCCCAGTACCACAGTGGGGGATCAGGGATACCCGGTACCACAGTGAGGGATCAGAGATGCCCAGTACCACGGTGAGGGATCAGGGTTACCCAGTACCACAGTGAGATATCAGGGATACCCGGTACCACAGTGAGGGATCAGGGATTCCCGGTACCAAAGTGAGGGATCAGAGATGCCCAGTACCAAAGTGAGGGATCAGGGATGCCCAGTACCACAGTGAGGATCAGGGATGCCCAGTACCACAGTGAGGAATCAGAGATGCCCAGTACCACAGTGAGGGATCAGCGATACCCAGTACCACAGTGAGGGATCAGGGATACCCAGTACCACAGTGGGGGATCAGGGATTCCCGGTACCACAGTGAGGGATCAGGGATACCCAGTTCCACAGTGAGGGATCTGGGATACCCAGTACCACAGTGGGGGATCAGGGATGCCCAGTACCACAGTGAGGGATCAGGGATACCCAGTACCACAGTGAGGGAGCTGAGATACCCGGTACCACAGTGAGGGAGCTGGGATGCCCGGTACCACAGTGAGGGATCAAGGATACCCAGTACCACAGTGAGGAATCAGGGATACCCAGTATCAAAGTGAGGGATCCGGGATACCCAGTACCACAGTGAGGAATCAGGGATAGCCAGTATCAAAGTGAGGGATCAGGGATACCCAGTACCACAGTGAGTGATCAGGGATGCCCAGTACCAAAGTGAGGGATCAGCTATACCCAGTACCACAGTGAGGGATCAAGGATACCCAGTACCACAGTGGGGGATCAGGGATGCCCTGTACCACAGTGAGGGATCAAGGATACCCAGTACCACAGTGAGGGATAAGGGATTCCCGGTACCACAGTGAGGGATCAGGGATACCCGGTAAGACTGTGGGGGATCAGGGATACCCCGTACCACAGTGAGGAATCAGGGATACCAAGTACAAAAGTGAGGGATCAGGGATACCCAGTACCACAGTGAGTGATCAGGGATGCCCAGTACCAAAGAGAGGGATCAGCGATACCCAGTACCACAGTGAGGGATCAGGGATACCCAGTACCACAGTGGGGGATCAGGGATTCCCGGTACCACAGTGAGGGATCAGGGATACCCAGTTCCACAGTGAGGGATCTGGGATACCCAGTACCACAGTGGGGGATCAGGGATGCCCAGTACCACAGTGAGGGATCAGGGATACCCAGTACCACAGTGAGGGAGCTGAGATACCCGGTACCACAGTGAGGGAGCAGGGATGCCCGGTACCACAGTGAGGGATCAAGGATACCCAGTACCACAGTGAGGAATCAGGGATACCCAGTATCAAAGTGAGGGATCCGGGATACCCAGTACCACAGTGAGGAATCAGAGATACCCAGTATCAAAGTGAGGGATCAGGGATACCCAGTACCACAGTGAGTGATCAGGGATGCCCAGTACCAAAGTGAGGGATCAGCTATACCCAGTACCACAGTGAGGGATCAGGGATACCCAGTACCACAGTGGGGGATCAGGGATTCCCGGTACCACAGTGAGGGATCAGGGATACCCAGTTCCACAGTGAGGGATCTGGGATACCCAGTACCACAGTGGGGGATCAGGGATGCCCAGTACCACAGTGGGGGATCAGGGATACCCAGTACCACAGTGAGGGAGCAGAGATACCCGGTACCACAGTGAGGGAGCAGGGATGCCTAGTACCACAGTGACGGATCAGTGAAGCCCAGTACCACAGTGAGGATCAGGGATGCCCAGTACCACAGTGGGAGATCAGGAATACCCTGTACCACAGTGAGGGATCATTGATACCCAGTACCACAGTGAGGGATCAGGGATACTCAGTACCACAGTGGGGGTTCAGGGATACCCAGTTCCACAGTGAGGGATCAGGGATACCCAGTACCACAGTGAGGGATCAGGTATACCCGGTACCACAGTGAGGGATCAAGGATACCCGGTACCAGAGTGAGGGTTCAGGGATACCCGGTACCACAGTGAGGGATCAAGGATACCCGGTACCAGAGTGAGGGTTCAGGGATACCCGGTACCACAGTGAGGGATCAAGGATACCCGGTACCAGAGTGAGGGTTCAGGGATACCCGGTACCACAGTGAGGGATCAAGGATACCCGGTACCAAAGTGAGGGATCAGGGATACCCGGTACCACAGTGAGGGATCAGGGATGCCCAGAACCAAAGTGAGGGATCAGGGATACCCAGTAACACAGTGAGGGATCATGGATACCCAGTACCACAGTGGGGGATCAGGGATACCCAGTACCACAGTTGGGGAATCAGGGATACCCGGTACCACAGTGAGGGATCAGGGATTCCTGGTACCACAGTGGGGGATCAGGGATACCCGGTACCACAGTGAGGGATCAGGGATGCCTAGTACCACAGTGGGGGATCAGGGATGCCTAGTACCACAGTGGGGGATCAGGGATACCCAGTACCACAGTTGGGGAATCAGGGATACCCAGTACCACAGTGAGGGATCAGGGATGCCCTGTACCACAGTGAGGGATCAAGGATACCCAGTACCACAGTGAGGGATAAGGGATTCCCGGTACCACAGTGAGGGATCAGGGATACCCGGTAAGACAGTGGGGGATCAGGGATACCCCGTACCACAGTGAGGAATCAGGGATACCCAGTACAAAAGTGAGGGATCAGGGATACCCAGTACCACAGTGACTGATCAGGGATGCCCAGTACCAAAGTGAGGGATCAGGGATAACCAGTACCACAGTGGGGGATCAGGGATACCCAGTACCACAGTGAGGGATAAGGGATTCCCGGTACCACAGTGAGGGATCAGGGATACCCGGTAAGACAGTGGGGGATCAGGGATACCCCGTACCACAGTGAGGAATCAGGGATACCCAGTACAAAAGTGAGGGATCAGGGATACCCAGTACTACAGTGAGGAATCAGGTGTACCCGGTACCACAGTGAGGGATCAGGGACTCCCGGTACCACAGTGAGGGATCAGGGATACCCAGTACCACAGTGAGGGATCAGGGATACCCAGTACCAAAGTAAGGGATCAGAGATACCCAGTACCACAGTGGGGGATCAGGGATGCCCAGTACCACGGTGAGGGATCAGCGTTACCCAGTACCACAGTGACGGATCAGGGATACCCGGTACCACAGTGAGGGATCAGGGATACCCAGTACCACAGTGAGGGATCCGGGATACCCAGTATCAAAGTGAGGGATCACGGTTACCCAGTACCACAGTGAGATATCAGGGATACCCGGTACCACAGTGAGGGATCAGGGATACCCGGTACCAAAGTGAGGGATCCGGGATACCCGGTACCACAGTGAGGGATCAGGGATACCCAGTACCACAGTGATGAATCAGGGATACCCAGTATCAAAGTGAGGGATCAGGGATAACCAGTACCACAGTGAGGGATCAGGGATTCCCAGTACCACAGTGAGGGATCAGAGATGCCCAGTACCACAGTGAGGGATCAGGGATGCCCAGTACCACAGTGAGGATCAGGGATGCCCAGTACCACAGTGAGGGATCAGGGATGCCCAGTACCACAGTGGGGGATCAGGGATACCCTGTACCACAGTGAGGGATCATTGATACCCAGTACCACAGTGAGGGATCAGGGATACTCAGTATCCCAGTGGGGGATCAGGGATACCCAGTTCCACAGTGAGGGATTAGGGATACCCAGTACCACAGTGAGATATCAGGGATACCCGGTACCACAGTGACGGATCAGGGATACCCAGTACCAAAGTGAGGGATCAGGGATACCCGGTACCACAGTGAGGGAACAGGTATACCCAGTACCACAGTGAGGGAACAGGGATACCCAGTACCACAGTGAGGAAACCGGGATACCCAGTATCAAAGTGAGGGATCAGGGTTACCCAGTACCACAGTGAGATATCAGGGATACCCGGTACCACAGTGAGGGATCCGGGATACCCGGTACCACAGTGAGGGATCAGGGATACCCAGTACCACAGTGATGAATCAGGGATACCCGGTACCAAAGTGAGGGATCCGGGATACCCGGTACCACACTGAGGGATCAGGGATACCCAGTACCACAGTGACGGATCAGGGATACCCGGTACCAAAGTGAGGGATCCGGGATACCCGGTACCACAGTGAGGGATCAGGGATACCCAGTACCACAGTGATGAATCAGGGATACCCAGTATCAAAGTGAGGGATCCGGGATTCCCGGTACCAGAGTGAGGGATCAGGGATACCCGGTACCAAAGTGAGGGATCCGGGATTCCCGGTACCAAAGTGAGGGATCAGGGATACCCAGTTCCACAGTGAGGGATCGGGGATACCCAGTACCACAGTGGGGGATCAGGGATGCCCAGTACCACAGTGAGGGATCAGGGATACCCAATACCACAGTGAGGGAGCAGAGATACCCGGTACCACAGTGAGGGATCATGGATACCCAGTACCACAGTGAGTGATCAGGGATGCCCAGTACCAATGTGAGGGATCAGCGATACCCAGTACCACAGTGAGGGATCAGGGATACCCAGTACCACAGTGGGGGATCAGGGATGCCCAGTACCACAGTGGGGGATCAGGGATACCCAATACCACAGTAGGGGATCAGGGACACCCGGTACCACAGTGAGGGATCAGGAATACCCAGTACCACAGTGGGGGATCAGAGATGCCCAGTACCACGGTGAGGGATCAGGGTTACCCAGTACCACAGTGAGATATCAGGGATACCCGGTACCACAGTGTGGGATCAGGGATTCCCGGTACCAAAGTGAGGGATCAGAGATGCCCAGTACCAAAGTGAGGGATCAGGGATGCCCAGTACCACAGTGAGGATCAGGGATGCCCAGTACCACAGTGAGGAATCAGAGATGCCCAGAACCACAGTGAGGGATCAGCGATACCCAGTACCACAGTGAGGGATCAGGGATACCCAGTACCACAGTGGGGGATCAGGGATTCCCGGTACCACAGTGAGGGATCAGGGATACCCAGTTCCACAGTGAGGGATCTGGGATACCCAGTACCACAGTAGGGGATCAGGGATGCCCAGTACCACAGTGAGGGATCAGGGATACCCAGTACCACAGTGAGGGAGCTGAGATACCCGGTACCACAGTGAGGGAGCAGGGATGCCCGGTACCACAGTGAGGGATCAAGGATACCCAGTACCACAGTGAGGAATCAGGGATACCCAGTATCAAAGTGAGGGATCCGGGATACCCAGTACCACAGTGAGGAATCAGGGATAGCCAGTATCAAAGTGAGGGATCAGGGATACCCAGTACCACAGTGAGTGATCAGGGATGCCCAGTACCAAAGTGAGGGATCAGCTATACCCAGTACCACAGTGAGGGATCAAGGATGCCCAGTACCACAGTGGGGGATCAGGGATGCCCTGTACCACAGTGAGGGATCAAGGATACCCAGTACCACAGTGAGGGATAAGGGATTCCCGGTACCACAGTGAGGGATCAGGGATACCCGGTAAGACAGTGGGGGATCAGGGATACCCCGTACCACAGTGTGGAATCAGGGATACCAAGTACAAAAGTGAGGGATCAGGGATACCCAGTACCACAGTGAGTGATCAGGGATGCCCAGTACCAAAGAGAGGGATCAGCGATACCCAGTACCACAGTGAGGGATCAGGGATACCCAGTACCACAGTGGGGGATCAGGGATTCCCGGTACCACAGTGAGGGATCAGGGATACCCAGTTCCACAGTGAGGGATCTGGGATACCCAGTACCACAGTGGGGGATCAGGGATGCCCAGTACCACAGTGAGGGATCAGGGATACCCAGTACCACAGTGAGGGAGCTGAGATACCCGGTACCACAGTGAGGGAGCAGGGATGCCCGGTACCACAGTGAGGGATCAGGGATACCCAGTACCAAAGTGAGGGATCAGGGATACCCGGTACCACAGTGAGGGAACAGGGATACCCAGTACCACAGTGAGGGAACAGGGATACCCAGTACCACAGTGAGGAAACCGGGATACCCAGTATCAAAGTGAGGGATCAGGGTTACCCAGTACCACAGTGAGATATCAGGGATACCCGGTACCACAGTGAGGGATCCGGGATACCAGGTACCACAGTGAGGGATCAGGGATACCCAGTACCACAGTGATGAATCAGGGATACCCGGTACCAAAGTGAGGGATCCGGGATACCCGGTACCACACTGAGGGATCAGGGATACCCAGTACCACAGTGACGGATCAGGGATACCCGGTACCAAAGTGAGGGATCCGGGATACCCGGTACCACAGTGAGGGATCAGGGATACCCAGTACCACAGTGATGAATCAGGGATACCCAGTATCAAAGTGAGGGATCCGGGATGCCCAGTACCAAAGTGAGGGATCAGCGATACCCAGTACCACAGTGAGGGATCAGGGATACCCAGTACCACAGTGGGGGATCAGGGATGCCCAGTACCACAGTGGGGGATCAGGGATACCCAATACCACAGTAGGGGATCAGGGACACCCGGTACCACAGTGAGGGATCAGGAATACCCAGTACCACAGTGGGGGATCAGAGATGCCCAGTACCACAGTGAGGGATCAGGGATACCCAGTACCACAGTGAGATATCAGGGATACCCGGTACCACAGTGGGGGATCAGAGATGCCCAGTACCACGGTGAGGGATCAGGGTTACCCAGTACCACAGTGAGGATCAGGGATACCCGGTACCACAGTGAGGATCAGAGATGCCCAGTACCACAGTGGGGGATCAGGGATACCCGGTACCACAGTGAGGGATCAGAGATGCCCAGTACCACGGTGAGGGATCAGGATTACCCAGTACCACAGTGAGATATCAGGGATACCCGGTACCACAGTGAGGGATCAGGGATACCCGGTACCAAAGTGAGGGATCAGGGATACCCGGTACCAAAGTGAGGGATCAGGGATACCCGGTACCACAGTGAGGGATAAGGGATTCCCGGTACCACAGTGAGGGATCAGGGATACCCGGTAAGACAGTGGGGGATCAGGGATACCCCGTACCACAGTGAGGAATCAGGGATACCCAGTACAAAAGTGAGGGATCAGGGATACCCAGTACCACAGTGACTGATCAGGGATGCCCAGTACCAAAGTGAGGGATCAGCGAAACCGAGTACCACAGTGAGGGATCAGGGATACCCAGTACCACAGTGGGGGATCAGGGATACCCAGTACTACAGTGAGGAATCAGGTATACCCGGTACCACAGTGAGGGATCAGGGACACCCGGTACCACAGTGAGGGATCAGGGATACCCAGTACCACAGTGAATGATCAGGGATACCCAGTACCAAAGTAAGGGATCAGGGATACCCAGTACAACAGTGGGGTATCAGGGATGCCCAGTACCACAGTGAGTGATCAGGGATACCCAGTTCCACAGTGAGGGATCTGGGATACCCAGTACCACGGTGAGGGATAAGGGTTACCCAGTACCACAGTGAGGGATCAGGGATACCCGGTACCACAGTGAGGATCAGGGATACCCGGTATCACAGTGAGGATCAGGGATGCCCAGTACCACAGTGGGGGATCAGGGATACCCGGTACCACAGTGAGGGATCAGAGATGCCCAGTACCACGGTGAGGGATCAGGATTACCCAGTACCACAGTGAGATATCAGGGATACCCGGTACCACAGTGAGGGATCAGGGATACCCGGTACCAAAGTGAGGGATCAGGGATACCCGGTACCACATTGAGGGATCAGGGATACCCAGTACCACAGTAAGGGATCAGTGTTACCCAGTACCACAGTGAGATATCAGGGATACCCGGTACCACAGTGAGGGATCAGGGAAACCAGGTACCAAAATGAGGGATCAGGGATAGCCGGTACCACAGTGAGGGATCAGGGATACCCAGTACCACAGTGAGGAATCAGCGATACCCAGTACCACAGTGAGGGATCAGCGATACCCAGTACCACAGTGAGGGATCAGGGATACCCAGTACCACAGTGTGGGATCAGGGATTCCCGGTACCACAGTGAGTGATCAGGGATACCCAGTTCCACAGTGAGGGATCTGGGATACCCAGTACCACAGTGGGGGATCAGGGATGCCCAGTACCACAGTGAGGAATCAGGGATACCCGGTACCACAGTGAGGGAGCAGGGATGCCCAGTACCACAGTGAGGGATCAGGGACACCCGGTACCACAGTGAGGGATCAGGGATACCCAGTACCACAGTGAGGGATCAGGGATACCCAGTACCAAAGTAAGGGATCAGGGATACCCAGTACCACAGTGGGGGATCAGGGATGCCCAGTACCACGGTGAGGGATCAGCGTTACCCAGTACCACAGTGAGATATCAGGGATACCCGGTACCACAGTGACGGATCAGGGATACCCGGTACCACAGTGAGGGATCAGGGATACCCAGTACCACAGTGGGGATCCGGGATACCCAGTATCAAAGTGAGGGATCACGGTTACCCAGTACCACAGTGAGATATCAGGGATACCCGGTACCACAGTGAGGGATCAGGGATACCCGGTACCAAAGTGAGGGATCCGGGATACCCGGTACCACAGTGAGGGATCAGGGATACCCAGTACCACAGTGATGAATCAGGGATACCCAGTATCAAAGTGAGGGATCAGGGATAACCAGTACCACAGTGAGTGATCAGGGATGCCCTGTACCAAAGTGAGGGATCAGCGATACCCAGTACCACAGTGAGGGATCAGGGATACCCAGTACCACAGTGAGGGATCAGGGATACCCAGTCACACAGTGAGATATCATGGACACTCGGTACTACAGTGAGGGATCAGGGATTCCCAGTACCACAGTGAGGGATCAGAGATGCCCAGTACCACAGTGAGGGATCAGGGATGCCCAGTACCACAGTGAGGATCAGGGATGCCCAGTACCACAGTGAGGGATCAGGGATGCCCAGTACCACAGTGGGGGATCAGGGATACCCTGTACCACAGTGAGGGATCATTAATACCCAGTACCACAGTGAGGGATCAGGGATACACAGTATCCCAGTGGGGGATCAGGGATACCCAGTTCCACAGTGAGGGATTAGGGATACCCAGTACCACAGTGAGATATCAGGGATACCCGGTACCACAGTGACGGATCAGGGATACCCAGTACCAAAGTGAGGGATCAGGGATACCCGGTACAACAGTGAGGGATCAGGGATACCCAGTACCACATTGAGGGAACCGGGATACCCTGTATCAAAATGAGGGATCAGGGTTACCCAGTACCACAGTGAGATATCAGGGATACCCGGTACCACAGTGACGGATCAGGGATACCCGGTACCAAAGTGAGGGATCCGGGATACCCAGTACCACAGTGATGAATCAGGGATACCCAGTATCATAGTGAGGGATCCGGGATTCCCGGTACCACAGTGAGGGATCAGGGATACCCGGTACCAAAGTGAGGGATCCGGGATTCCCGGTACCACAGTGAGGGATCAGGGATACCCAGTTCCACAGTGAGGGATCTGGGATACCCAGTACCACAGTGGGGGATCAGGGATGCCCAGTACCACAGTGAGGGATCAGGGATACCCAATACCACAGTGAGGGAGCAGAGATACCCGGTACCACAGTGAGGGATCAGGGATACCCAGTACCACAGTGAGTGATCAGGGATGCCCAGTACCAAAGTAAGGGATCAGCGATACCCAGTACCACAGTGAGGGATCAGGGATACCCAGTACCACAGTGGGGGATCAGGGATGCCCAGTACCACAGTGGGGGATCAGGGATACCCAGTACCACAGTGGGGGATCAGGGATACCCAGTACCACAGTGGGGGATCAGGGACACCCGGTACCACAGTGAGGGATCAGGAATACCCAGTACCACAGTGGGGGATCAGAGATGCCCAGTACCACAGTGAGGGATCAGGGATACCCAGTACCACAGTGAGATATCAGGGATACCCGGTACCACAGTGGGGGATCAGAGATGCCCAGTACCACAGTGGGGGATCAGAGATGCCCAGTACCACGGTGAGGGATCAGGGTTACCCAGTACCACAGTGAGGGATCAGGGATACCCGGTACCACAGTGAGGATCAGGGATACCCGGTACCACAGTGAGGATCAGGGATGCCCAGTACCACAGTGGGGGATCAGGGATACCCAGTACCACAGTGAGGATCAGGGATACCCGGTACCACAGTGAGGGATCAGAGATGCCCAGTACCACGGTGAGGGATCAGGATTACCCAGTACCACAGTGAGATATCAGGGATGCCCAGTACCACAGTGAGGGATCAAGGATACCCGGTACCAAAGTGAGGGATCAGCGATACCCAGTACCACAGTGAGGGATCAGGGATACCCAGTACCACAGTGGGGGATCAGGGATGCCCTGTACCACAGTGAGGGATCATGGATACCCAGTACCACAGTGGGGGATCAGGGATACCCAATACCACAGTTGGGGAATCAGGGATACCCAGTACCACAGTGAGGGATCAGGGATACCCAATACCACAGTGAGGGATCAGGGATACCCAATACCACAGTGAGGGATCAGGGATACCCGGTACCACAGTGGGGGATCAGGGATACCCAGTACCACAGTGAGGGATCAGAGATACCCAGTACCACAGTGGGGGATCAGGGCTACCCAGTACCACAGTGAGGGATCATTGATACCCAGCACCACAGTGAGGTATCAGGGATACCGAGTACCACAGTGGGGCATCAGGGATACCCAGTACCACAGTGAGGGATCAGGGATGCCCTGTACCACAGAGAGGGATTAAGGATACCCAATACCACAGTGAGGGATCAGGGATACCCGGTACCACAGTGAGGGATCAGGGATACCCAGTACCACAGTGAGGAATCAGGGATACCCAGTACCAAAGTGAGGGATCAGGGATACCCAGTACCACAGTGAGTGATCAGGGATGCCCAGTACCAAAGTGAGGGATCAGCGAAACCCAGTACCAGAGTGAGGGATCAGGAATACCCAGTACCACAGTGGGGGATTAGGGATATCCAGTACCACAGTGAGGAATCAGGTATACCCGGTACCACAGTGAGGGATCAGGGACACCCGGTACCACAGTGAGGGATCAGGGACACCCGGTACCACAGTGAGGGATCAGGGATACCCAGTACCACAGTGAGGGATCAGGGATACCCAGTACCACAGTGAGGAATCAGAGATACCCAGTACCACCGTGAGGGATCAGGAATACCCAGTACCACAGTGGGGGATCAGGGATGCCCAGTACCACGGTGAGGGATCAGGGTTACCCAGTACCACAGTGAGATATCAGGGATACCCGGTACCACAGTGATGGATCAGGGATACCCGGTACCAAAGTGAGGGATCAGGGATACCCGGTACCACAGTGAGGGATCAGGGATACCCAGTACCACAGTGAGGGATCCGGGATACCCAGTATCAAAGTGAAGGATCACGGTTACCCAGTACCACAGTGAGATATCAGGGATACCCGGTACCACAGTGAGGGATCCGGGATACCCGGTACCACAGTGAGGGATCAGGGATACCCAGTACCACAGTGATGAATCAGGGATACCCAGTATCAAAGTGAAGGATCACGGTTACCCAGTACCACAGTGAGATATCAGGGATACCCGGTACCACAGTGAGGGATCCGGGATACCCGGTACCACAGTGAGGGATCAGGGATACCCAGTACCACAGTGATGAATCAGGGATACCCAGTACCACAGTGAGGAATCAGAGATACCCAGTACCACCGTGAGGGATCAGGAATACCCAGTACCACAGTGGGGGATCAGGGATGCCCAGTACCACGGTGAGGGATCAGGGTTACCCAGTACCACAGTGAGATATCAGGGATACCCGGTACCACAGTGACGGATCAGGGATACCCGGTACCAAAGTGAGGGATCAGGGATACCCGGTACCACAGTGAGGGATCAGGGATACCCAGTACCACAGTGAGGGATCCGGGATACCCAGTATCAAAGTGAAGGATCACGGTTACCCAGTACCACAGTGAGTGATCAGGGATGCCCTGTACCAAAGTGAGGGATCAGCGATACCCAGTACCACAGTGAGGGATCAGGGATACCCAGTCACACAGTGAGATATCATGGACACTCGGTACTACAGTGAGGGATCAGTGACGCCCAGTACCACAGTGAGGGATCAGGGATTCCCAGTACCACAGTGAGGGATCAGAGATGCCCAGTACCACAGTGAGGGATCAGGGATGCCCAGTACCACAGTGAGGATCAGGGATGCCCAGTACCACAGTGAGGGATCAGAGATGCCCAGTACCACAGTGAGGGATCAGGGATGCCCAGTACCACAGTGGGGGATCAGGGATACCCTGTACCACAGTGAGGGATCATTGATACCCAGTACCACAGTGAGGGATCAGGGATACTCAGTATCCCAGTGGGGGATCAGGGATACCCAGTTCCACAGTGAGGGATTAGGGATACCCAGTACCACAGTGAGATATCAGGGATACCCGGTACCACAGTGACGGATCAGGGATACCCAGTACCAAAGTGAGGGATCAGGGATACCCGGTACCACAGTGAGGGATCAGGAATACCCAGTACCACAGTGAGGGAACCGGGATACCCAGTATCAAAGTGAGGGATCAGGGTTACCCAGTACCACAGTGAGATATCAGGGATACCCGGTACCACAGTGACGGATCAGGGATACCCGGTACCAAAGTGTGGGATCCGGGATACCCGGTACCACAGTGAGGGATCAGGGATACCCAGTACCACAGTGATGAATCAGGGATACCCAGTATCAAAGTGAGGGATCCGGGATTCCCGGTACCACAGTGAGGGATCAGGGATACCCGGTACCAAAGTGAGGGATCCGGGATTCCCGGTACCACAGTGAGGGATCAGGGATATCCAGTTCCACAGTGAGGGATCTGGGATACCCAGTACCACAGTGGGGGATCAGGGATGCCCAGTACCACAGTGAGGGATCAGGGATACCCAGTACCACAGTGAGGGAGCAGAGATACCCGGTACCACAGTGAGGGAGCAGGGATGCCCAGTACCACAGTCGGATATCAGGGACACCCAGTACAAAAGTGAGTGATCAGTGCCGCCCAGAACCACAGCGAGGGATCAGGGATACCCAGTACCACAGTGAGTGATCAGGGATGCCCAGTACCAAAGTGAGGTATCAGCTATACCCAGTACCACAGTGAGGGATCAGGGATACCCAGTACCACAGTGGGGGATCAGGGATGCCCTGTACCACAGTGAGGGATCAAGGATACCCAGTACCACAGTGAGGGATAAGGGATTCCCGGTACCACAGTGAGGTATCAGGGATACCCGGTAAGACAGTGGGGGATCAGGGATACCCCGCACCACAGTGAGGAATCAGGGATACCCAGTACAAAAGTGAGGGATCAGGGATACCCAGTACCACAGTGAGTGATCAGGGATGCCCAGTACCACAGTGAGGGATCAGAGATGCCCAGTACCACAGTGAGGGATCAGGGATGCCCAGTACCACAGTGGGGGATCAGGGATACCCTGTACCACAGTGAGGGATCATTGATACCCAGTACCACAGTGGGGGATCAGGGATGCCCAGTACCACAGTGAGGGATCAGGGATACCCAGTACCACAGTGAGGGAGCAGAGATACCCGGTACCACAGTGAGGGAGCAGGGATGCCCAGTACCACAGTCGGATATCAGGGACACCCAGTACAAAAGTGAGTGATCAGTGCCGCCCAGAACCACAGCGAGGGATCAGGGATACCCAGTACCACAGTGAGTGATCAGGGATGCCCAGTACCAAAGTGAGGTATCAGCTATACCCAGTACCACAGTGAGGGATCAGGGATACCCAGTACCACAGTGGGGGATCAGGGATGCCCTGTACCACAGTGAGGGATCAAGGATACCCAGTACCACAGTGAGGGATAAGGGATTCCCGGTACCACAGTGAGGGATCAGGGATACCCGGTAAGACAGTGGGGGATCAGGGATACCCCGCACCACAGTGAGGAATCAGGGATACCCAGTACAAAAGTGAGGGATCAGGGATACCCAGTACCACAGTGAGTGATCAGGGATGCCCAGTACCAAAGTGAGGGATCAGCGATACCCAGTACCACAGTGAGGTATCAGGGATACCCAGTACCACAGTGGGGGATCAGGGATTCCCGGTACCACAGTGAGGGATCAGGGATACCCAGCTCCACAGTGAGGGATCTGGGATACCCAGTACCACAGTGAGGGAGCTGAGATACCCGGTACCACAGTGAGGGAGCAGGGATGCCCGGTACCACAGTGAGGGATCAAGGATACCCAGTACCACAGTGAGGAATCAGGGATACCCAGTATCAAAGTGAGGAATCCGGGATACCCAGTACCACAGTGAGGAATCAGGGATACCCAGTATCAAAGTGAGGGATCAGGGATACCCAGTACCACAGTGAGTGATCAGGGATGCCCAGTACCAAAGTGAGGGATCAGCTATACCCAGTACCACAGTGAGGGATCAGGGATACCCAGTACCACAGTGGGGGATCAGGGATTCCCGGTACCACAGTGAGGGATCAGGGATACTCAGTTCCACAGTGAGGGATCTGGGATACCCAGTACCACAGTGGGGGATCAGGGATGCCCAGTACCACAGTGGGGGATCAGGGATGCCCAGTACCACAGTGGGGTATCAGGGATACCCAGTACCACAGTGAGGGAATCAGGGATACCCGGTAAGACAGTGGGGGATCAGGGATACCCCGTACCACAGTGAGGAATCAGGGATACCCAGTACGAAAGTGAGGGATCAGGGATACCCAGTACCACAGTGACTGATCAGGGATACCCAGTACCAAAGTGAGGGATCAGCGAAACCCAGTACCACAGTGAGGGATCAGGGATACCCAGTACCACAGTGGGGGATCAGTGATACCCAGTATTACAGTGAGGAATCAGGTATACCCGGTACCACAGTGAGGGATCAGGGACACCCGGTACCACAGTGAGGGATCAGGGATACCCAGTACCACAGTGAGGGATCAGGGATACCCAGTACCAAAGTAAGGGATCAGGGATACCCAGTACCACAGTGAGTGATCAGGGATGCCCAGTACCACAGTGAGGAATCAGGGATACCCAGTACCACAGTGGGGGATCAGGGATACCCAGTACCACAGTGGGGGATCAGGGATGCCCAGTACCACAGTGGGGGATCAGGGATACCCAGTACCACAGTGGGGGATCAGGGACACCCGGTACCACAGTGAGGGATCAGGAATACCCAGTACCACAGTGGGGGATCAGAGATGCCCAGTACCACTGTGAGGGATCAGGGATACCCAGTACCACAGTGAGATATCAGGGATACCCGGTACCACAGTGGGGGATCAGAGATGCCCATTACCACAGTGGGGGATCAGAGATGCCCAGTACCACGGTGAGGGATCAGGGTTACCCAGTACCACAGTGAGGATCAGGGATGCCCAGTACCACAGTGAGGGATCAGAGATGCCCAGTACCACAGTGAGGGATCAGCGATACCCAGTACCACAGTGAGGGATCAGGGATACCCGGTACCACAGTGAGGATCAGGGATGCCCAGTACCACAGTGGGGGATCAGGGATACCCGGTACCACAGTGAGGGATCAGAGATGCCCAGTACCACGGTGAGGGATCAGGGTTACCCAGTACCACAGTGAGATATCAGGGATACCCAGTACCACAGTGAGGGAGCAGAGATACCCGGTACCACAGTGAGGGAGCAGGGATGCCCAGTACCACAGTCGGATATCAGGGACACCCAGTACAAAAGTGAGTGATCAGTGCCGCCCAGAACCACAGCGAGGGATCAGGGATACCCAGTACCACAGTGAGTGATCAGGGATGCCCAGTACCAAAGTGAGGTATCAGCTATACCCAGTACCACAGTGAGGGATCAGGGATACCCAGTACCACAGTGGGGGATCAGGGATGCCCTGTACCACAGTGAGGGATCAAGGATACCCAGTACCACAGTGAGGGATAAGGGATTCCCGGTACCACAGTGAGGGATCAGGGATACCCGGTAAGACAGTGGGGGATCAGGGATACCCCGCACCACAGTGAGGAATCAGGGATACCCAGTACAAAAGTGAGGGATCAGGGATACCCAGTACCACAGTGAGTGATCAGGGATGCCCAGTACCAAAGTGAGGGATCAGCGATACCCAGTACCACAGTGAGGGATCAGGGATACCCAGTACCACAGTGGGGGATCAGGGATTCCCGGTACCACAGTGAGGGATCAGGGATACCCAGCTCCACAGTGAGGGATCTGGGATACCCAGTACCACAGTGAGGGAGCTGAGATACCCGGTACCACAGTGAGGGAGCAGGGATGCCCGGTACCACAGTGAGGGATCAAGGATACCCAGTACCACAGTGAGGAATCAGGGATACCCAGTATCAAAGTGAGGAATCCGGGATACCCAGTACCACAGTGAGGAATCAGGGATACCCAGTATCAAAGTGAGGGATCAGGGATACCCAGTACCACAGTGAGTGATCAGGGATGCCCAGTACCAAAGTGAGGGATCAGCTATACCCAGTACCACAGTGAGGGATCAGGGATACCCAGTACCACAGTGGGGGATCAGGGATTCCCGGTACCACAGTGAGGGATCAGGGATACTCAGTTCCACAGTGAGGGATCTGGGATACCCAGTACCACAGTGGGGGATCAGGGATGCCCAGTACCACAGTGGGGGATCAGGGATGCCCAGTACCACAGTGGGGTATCAGGGATACCCAGTACCACAGTGAGGGAATCAGGGATACCCGGTAAGACAGTGGGGGATCAGGGATACCCCGTACCACAGTGAGGAATCAGGGATACCCAGTACGAAAGTGAGGGATCAGGGATACCCAGTACCACAGTGACTGATCAGGGATACCCAGTACCAAAGTGAGGGATCAGCGAAACCCAGTACCACAGTGAGGGATCAGGGATACCCAGTACCACAGTGGGGGATCAGTGATACCCAGTATTACAGTGAGGAATCAGGTATACCCGGTACCACAGTGAGGGATCAGGGACACCCGGTACCACAGTGAGGGATCAGGGATACCCAGTACCACAGTGAGGGATCAGGGATACCCAGTACCAAAGTAAGGGATCAGGGATACCCAGTACCACAGTGAGTGATCAGGGATGCCCAGTACCACAGTGAGGAATCAGGGATACCCAGTACCACAGTGGGGGATCAGGGATACCCAGTACCACAGTGGGGGATCAGGGATGCCCAGTACCACAGTGGGGGATCAGGGATACCCAGTACCACAGTGGGGGATCAGGGACACCCGGTACCACAGTGAGGGATCAGGAATACCCAGTACCACAGTGGGGGATCAGAGATGCCCAGTACCACTGTGAGGGATCAGGGATACCCAGTACCACAGTGAGATATCAGGGATACCCGGTACCACAGTGGGGGATCAGAGATGCCCATTACCACAGTGGGGGATCAGAGATGCCCAGTACCACGGTGAGGGATCAGGGTTACCCAGTACCACAGTGAGGATCAGGGATGCCCAGTACCACAGTGAGGGATCAGAGATGCCCAGTACCACAGTGAGGGATCAGCGATACCCAGTACCACAGTGAGGGATCAGGGATACCCGGTACCACAGTGAGGATCAGGGATGCCCAGTACCACAGTGGGGGATCAGGGATACCCGGTACCACAGTGAGGGATCAGAGATGCCCAGTACCACGGTGAGGGATCAGGGTTACCCAGTACCACAGTGAGATATCAGGGATACCCGGTACCACAGTGAGGGATCAGGGATTCCCGGTACCAAAGTGAGGGATCAGAGATGCCCAGTACCAAAGTGAGGGATCAGGGATGCCCAATACCACAGTGAGGATCAGGGATGCCCAGTACCACAGTGAGGAATCAGAGATGCCCAGTACCACAGTGAGGGATCAGCGATACCCAGTACCACAGTGAGGGATCAGGGATACCCAGTACCACAGTGGGGGATCAGGGATTCCCGGTACCACAGTGAGGGATCAGGGATACCCAGTTCCACAGTGAGGGATCTGGGATACCCAGTACCACAGTGGGGGATCAGGGATGCCCAGTACCACAGTGAGGGATCAGGGATACCCAGTACCACAGTGAGGGAGCTGAGATACCCGGTACCACAGTGAGGGAGCAGGGATGCCCGGTACCACAGTGAGGGATCAAGGATACCCAGTACCACAGTGAGTGATCAGGGATGCCCAGTACCAAAGTGAGGTATCAGCTATACCCAGTACCACAGTGAGGGATCAGGGATACCCAGTACCACAGTGGGGGATCAGGGATACCCAGTACCACAGTGAGGTATCAGCTATACCCAGTACCACAGTGAGGGATCAGGGATACCCAGTACCACAGTGAGGGATCAGGGATACCCAGTACCACAGTGGGGGATCAGGGATGCCCTGTACCACAGTGAGGGATCAAGGATACCCAGTACCACAGTGAGGGATAAGGGATTCCCGGTACCACAGTGAGGGATCAGGGATACCCGGTAAGACAGTGGGGGATCAGGGATACCCCGCACCACAGTGAGGAATCAGGGATACCCAGTACAAAAGTGAGGGATCAGGGATACCCAGTACCACAGTGAGTGATCAGGGATGCCCAGTACCAAAGTGAGGGATCAGCGATACCCAGTACCACAGTGAGGGATCAGGGATACCCAGTACCACAGTGGGGGATCAGGGATTCCCGGTACCACAGTGAGGGATCAGGGATACCCAGCTCCACAGTGAGGGATCTGGGATACCCAGTACCACAGTGAGGGAGCTGAGATACCCGGTACCACAGTGAGGGAGCAGGGATGCCCGGTACCACAGTGAGGGATCAAGGATACCCAGTACCACAGTGAGGAATCAGGGATACCCAGTATCAAAGTGAGGAATCCGGGATACCCAGTACCACAGTGAGGAATCAGGGATACCCAGTATCAAAGTGAGGGATCAGGGATACCCAGTACCACAGTGAGTGATCAGGGATGCCCAGTACCAAAGTGAGGGATCAGCTATACCCAGTACCACAGTGAGGGATCAGGGATACCCAGTACCACAGTGGGGGATCAGGGATTCCCGGTACCACAGTGAGGGATCAGGGATACTCAGTTCCACAGTGAGGGATCTGGGATACCCAGTACCACAGTGGGGGATCAGGGATGCCCAGTACCACAGTGGGGGATCAGGGATGCCCAGTACCACAGTGGGGTATCAGGGATACCCAGTACCACAGTGAGGGAATCAGGGATACCCGGTAAGACAGTGGGGGATCAGGGATACCCCGTACCACAGTGAGGAATCAGGGATACCCAGTACGAAAGTGAGGGATCAGGGATACCCAGTACCACAGTGACTGATCAGGGATACCCAGTACCAAAGTGAGGGATCAGCGAAACCCAGTACCACAGTGAGGGATCAGGGATACCCAGTACCACAGTGGGGGATCAGTGATACCCAGTATTACAGTGAGGAATCAGGTATACCCGGTACCACAGTGAGGGATCAGGGACACCCGGTACCACAGTGAGGGATCAGGGATACCCAGTACCACAGTGAGGGATCAGGGATACCCAGTACCAAAGTAAGGGATCAGGGATACCCAGTACCACAGTGAGTGATCAGGGATGCCCAGTACCACAGTGAGGAATCAGGGATACCCAGTACCACAGTGGGGGATCAGGGATACCCAGTACCACAGTGGGGGATCAGGGATGCCCAGTACCACAGTGGGGGATCAGGGATACCCAGTACCACAGTGGGGGATCAGGGACACCCGGTACCACAGTGAGGGATCAGGAATACCCAGTACCACAGTGGGGGATCAGAGATGCCCAGTACCACTGTGAGGGATCAGGGATACCCAGTACCACAGTGAGATATCAGGGATACCCGGTACCACAGTGGGGGATCAGAGATGCCCATTACCACAGTGGGGGATCAGAGATGCCCAGTACCACGGTGAGGGATCAGGGTTACCCAGTACCACAGTGAGGATCAGGGATGCCCAGTACCACAGTGAGGGATCAGAGATGCCCAGTACCACAGTGAGGGATCAGCGATACCCAGTACCACAGTGAGGGATCAGGGATACCCGGTACCACAGTGAGGATCAGGGATGCCCAGTACCACAGTGGGGGATCAGGGATACCCGGTACCACAGTGAGGGATCAGAGATGCCCAGTACCACGGTGAGGGATCAGGGTTACCCAGTACCACAGTGAGATATCAGGGATACCCGGTACCACAGTGAGGGATCAGGGATTCCCGGTACCAAAGTGAGGGATCAGAGATGCCCAGTACCAAAGTGAGGGATCAGGGATGCCCAATACCACAGTGAGGATCAGGGATGCCCAGTACCACAGTGAGGAATCAGAGATGCCCAGTACCACAGTGAGGGATCAGCGATACCCAGTACCACAGTGAGGGATCAGGGATACCCAGTACCACAGTGGGGGATCAGGGATTCCCGGTACCACAGTGAGGGATCAGGGATACCCAGTTCCACAGTGAGGGATCTGGGATACCCAGTACCACAGTGGGGGATCAGGGATGCCCAGTACCACAGTGAGGGATCAGGGATACCCAGTACCACAGTGAGGGAGCTGAGATACCCGGTACCACAGTGAGGGAGCAGGGATGCCCGGTACCACAGTGAGGGATCAAGGATACCCAGTACCACAGTGAGGAATCAGGGATACCCAGTATCAAAGTGAGGGATCAGGGATACCCAGTACCACAGTGAGTGATCAGGGATGCCCAGTACCAAAGTGAGGGATCAGCTATACCCAGTACCACAGTGAGGGATCAAGGATACCCAGTACCACAGTGGGGGATCAGGGATGCCCTGTACCACAGTGAGGGATCAAGGATACCCAGTACCACAGTGAGGGATAAGGGATTCCCGGTACCACAGTGAGGGATCAGGGATACCCGGTAAGACAGTGGGGGATCAGGGATACCCCGTACCACAGTGAGGAATCAGGGATACCAAGTACAAAAGTGAGGGATCAGGGATACCCAGTACCACAGTGAGTGATCAGGGATGCCCAGTACCAAAGAGAGGGATCAGCGATACCCAGTACCACAGTGAGGGATCAGGGATACCCAGTACCACAGTGGGGGATCAGGGATTCCCGGTACCACAGTGAGGGATCAGGGATACCCAGTTCCACAGTGAGGGATCTGGGATACCCAGTACCACAGTGGGGGATCAGGGATGCCCAGTACCACAGTGAGGGATCAGGGATACCCAGTACCACAGTGAGGGAGCTGAGATACCCGGTACCACAGTGAGGGAGCAGGGATGCCCGGTACCACAGTGAGGGATCAAGGATACCCACTACCACAGTGAGGAATCAGGGATACCCAGTATCAAAGTGAGGGATCCGGGATACCCAGTACCACAGTGAGGAATCAGAGATACCCAGTATCAAAGTGAGGGATCAGGGATACCCAGTACCACAGTGAGTGATCAGGGATGCCCAGTACCAAAGTGAGGGATCAGCTATACCCAGTACCACAGTGAGGGATCAGGGATACCCAGTACCACAGTGGGGGATCAGGGATTCCCGGTACCACAGTGAGGGATCAGGGATACCCAGTTCCACAGTGAGGGATCTGGGATACCCAGTACCACAGTGGGGGATCAGGGATGCCCAGTACCACAGTGGGGGATCAGGGATACCCAGTACCACAGTGAGGGAGCCGAGATACCCGGTACCACAGTGAGGGAGCAGGGATGCCTAGTACCACAGTGACGGATCAGTGAAGCCCAGTACCACAGTGAGGATCAGGGATGCCCAGTACCACAGTGGGAGATCAGGAATACCCTGTACCACAGTGAGGGATCATTGATACCCAGTACCACAGTGAGGGATCAGGGATACTCAGTACCACAGTGGGGGTTCAGGGATACCCAGTTCCACAGTGAGGGATCAGGGATACCCAGTATCACAGTGAGGGATCAGGTATACCCGGTACCACAGTGAGGGATCAAGGATACCCGGTACCAGAGTGAGGGTTCAGGGATACCCGGTACCACAGTGAGGGATCAAGGATACCCGGTACCAAAGTGAGGGATCAGGGATACCCGGTACCACAGTGAGGGATCAGGGAAGCCCAGAACCAAAGTGAGGGATCAGGGATACCCAGTAACACAGTGAGGGATCATGGATACCCAGTACAACAGTGGGGGATCAGGGATACCCAGTACCACAGTTGGGGAATCAGGGATACCCAGTACCACAGTGAGGGATCAGGAATACCCGGTACCACAGTGAGGGATCAGGGATTCCCGGTACCACAGTGGGGGATCAGGGATACCCGGTACCACAGTGAGGGATCAGGGATGCCCAGTACCACAGTGGGGGATCAGGGATACCCAGTACCACAGTTGGGGAATCAGGGATACCCAGTACCACAGTGAGGGATCAGGGATACCCAGTACCACAGTGGGGGATCAAGGATACCCAGTACTACAGTGAGGAATCAGGTGTACCCGGTACCACAGTGAGGGATCAGGGACACCCGGTACCACAGTGAGGGATCAGGGATACCCAGTACCACAGTGAGGGATCAGGGATGCCCAGTACCAAAGTAAGGGATCAGGGATACCCAGTACCACAGTGGGGGATCAGGGATGCCCAGTACCACGGTGAGGGATCAGCGTTACCCAGTACCACAGTGACGGATCAGGGATACCCGGTACCACAGTGAGGGATCAGGGATACCCAGTACCACAGTGAGGGATCTGGGATACCCAGTATCAAAGTGAGGGATCACGGTTACCCAGTACCACAGTGAGATATCAGGGATACCCGGTACCACAGTGAGGGATCAGAGATACCCGGTACCAAAGTGAGGGATCCGGGATACCCGGTACCACAGTGAGGGATCAGGGATACCCAGTACCACAGTAATGAATCAGGGATACCCAGTATCAAAGTGAGGGATCAGGGATAACCAGTACCACAGTGAGTGATCAGGGATGCCCTGTACCAAAGTGAGGGATCAGCGATACCCAGTACCACAGTGAGGGATCAGGGATACCCAGTCACACAGTGAGATATCATGGACACTCGGTACTACAGTGAGGGATCAGTGACGCCCAGTACCACAGTGAGGGATCAGGGATTCCCAGTACCACAGTGAGGGATCAGAGATGCCCAGTACCACAGTGAGGGATCAGGGATGCCCAGTACCACAGTGAGGATCAGGGATGCCCAGTACCACAGTGAGGGATCAGGGATGCCCAGTACCACAGTGGGGGATCAGGGATACCCTGTACCACAGTGAGGGATCATTGATACCCAGTACCACAGTGAGGGATCAGGGATACTCAGTATCCCAGTGGGGGATCAGGGATACCCAGTTCCACAGTGAGGGATTAGGGATACCCAGTACCACAGTGAGATATCAGGGATACCCGGTACCACAGTGACGGATCAGGGATACCCAGTACCAAAGTGAGGGATCAGGGATACCCGGTACCACAGTGAGGGAACAGGGATACCCAGTACCACAGTGAGGGAACAGGGATACCCAGTACCACAGTGAGGAAACCGGGATACCCAGTATCAAAGTGAGGGATCAGGGTTACCCAGTACCACAGTGAGATATCAGGGATACCCGGTACCACAGTGAGGGATCCGGGATACCCGGTACCACAGTGAGGGATCAGGGATACCCAGTACCACAGTGATGAATCAGGGATACCCGGTACCAAAGTGAGGGATCCGGGATACCCGGTACCACACTGAGGGATCAGGGATACCCAGTACCACAGTGACGGATCAGGGATACCCGGTACCACAGTGAGGGATCCGGGATACCCGGTACCACAGTGAGGGATCAGGGATACCCAGTACCACAGTGATGAATCAGGGATACCCAGTATCAAAGTGAGGGATCCGGGATTCCCGGTACCACAGTGAGGGATCATGGATACCCGGTACCAAAGTGAGGGATCCGGGATTCCCGGTACCACAGTGAGGGATCAGGGATACCCAGTTCCACAGTGAGGGATCTGGGATACCCAGTACCACAGTGGGGGATCAGGGATGCCCTGTACCACAGTGAGGGATCAGGGATACCCAATACCACAGTGAGGGAGCAGAGATACCCGGTACCACAGTGAGGGATCATGGATACCCAGTACCACAGTGAGTGATCAGGGATGCCCAGTACCAAAGCGAGGGATCAGCGATACCCAGTACCACAGTGAGGGATCAGGGATACCCAGTACCACAGTGGGGGATCAGGGATGCCCAGTACCACAGTGGGGGATCAGGGATACCCAATACCACAGTAGGGGATCAGGGACACCCGGTACCACAGTGAGGGATCAGGAATACCCAGTACCACAGTGGGGGATCAGAGATGCCCAGTACCACAGTGAGGGATCAGGGATACCCAGTACCACAGTGAGATATCAGGGATACCCAGTACCACAGTGGGGGATCAGAGATGCCCAGTACCACAGTGGGGGATCAGAGATGCCCAGTACCACGGTGAGGGATAAGGGTTACCCAGTACCACAGTGAGGGATCAGGGATACCCGGTACCACAGTGAGGATCAGGGATACCCGGTACCACAGTGAGGATCAGAGATGCCCAGTACCACAGTGGGGGATCAGGGATACCCGGTACCACAGTGAGGGATCAGAGATGCCCAGTACCACGGTGAGGGATCAGGATTACCCAGTACCACAGTGAGATATCAGGGATACCCGGTACCACACTGAGGGATCAGGGATACCCCGTACCACAGTGAGGAATCAGGGATACCCAGTACAAAAGTGAGGGATCAGGGATACCCAGTACCACAGTGACTGATCAGGGATGCCCAGTACCAAAGTGAGGGATCAGCGAAACCGAGTACCACAGTGAGGGATCAGGGATACCCAGTACCACAGTGGGGGATCAGGGATACCCAGTACTACAGTGAGGAATCAGGTATACCCGGTACCACAGTGAGGGATCAGGGACACCCGGTACCACAGTGAGGGATCAGGGATACCCAGTACCACAGTGAGGGATCAGGGATACCCAGTACCAAAGTAAGGGATCAGGGATACCCAGTACCACAGTGGGGGATCAGGGATGCCCAGTACCACGGTGAGGGATCAGCGTTACCCAGTACCACAGTGACGGATCAGGGATACCCGGTACCACAGTGAGGGATCAGGGATACCCAGTACCACAGTGAGGGATCCGGGATACCCAGTATCAAAGTGAGGGATCACGGTTACCCAGTACCACAGTGAGATATCAGGGATACCCGGTACCACAGTGAGGGATCAGGGATACCCGGTACCAAAGTGAGGGATCCGGGATACCCGGTACCACAGTGAGGGATCAGGGATACCCAGTACCACAGTGATGAATCAGGGATACCCAGTATCAAAGTGAGGGATCAGGGATAACCAGTACCACAGTGAGTGATCAGCGATACCCAGTACCACAGTGAGGGATCAGGGATACCCAGTCACACAGTGAGATATCATGGGCACTCGGTACTACAGTGAGGGATCAGTGACGCCCAGTACCACAGTCGGATATCAGGGACACCCAGTACAAAAGTGAGTGATCAGTGCCGCCCAGAACCACAGCGAGGGATCAGGGATACCCAGTACCACAGTGAGTGATCAGGGATGCCCAGTACCAAAGTGAGGTATCAGCTATACCCAGTACCACAGTGAGGGATCAGGGATACCCAGTACCACAGTGGGGGATCAGGGATGCCCTGTACCACAGTGAGGGATCAAGGATACCCAGTACCACAGTGAGGGATAAGGGATTCCCGGTACCACAGTGAGGGATCAGGGATACCCGGTAAGACAGTGGGGGATCAGGGATACCCCGCACCACAGTGAGGAATCAGGGATACCCAGTACAAAAGTGAGGGATCAGGGATACCCAGTACCACAGTGAGTGATCAGGGATGCCCAGTACCACAGTGAGGGATCAGAGATGCCCAGTACCACAGTGAGGGATCAGGGATGCCCAGTACCACAGTGGGGGATCAGGGATACCCTGTACCACAGTGAGGGATCATTGATACCCAGTACCACAGTGGGGGATCAGGGATGCCCAGTACCACAGTGAGGGATCAGGGATACCCAGTACCACAGTGAGGGAGCAGAGATACCCGGTACCACAGTGAGGGAGCAGGGATGCCCAGTACCACAGTCGGATATCAGGGACACCCAGTACAAAAGTGAGTGATCAGTGCCGCCCAGAACCACAGCGAGGGATCAGGGATACCCAGTACCACAGTGAGTGATCAGGGATGCCCAGTACCAAAGTGAGGTATCAGCTATACCCAGTACCACAGTGAGGGATCAGGGATACCCAGTACCACAGTGGGGGATCAGGGATGCCCTGTACCACAGTGAGGGATCAAGGATACCCAGTACCACAGTGAGGGATAAGGGATTCCCGGTACCACAGTGAGGGATCAGGGATACCCGGTAAGACAGTGGGGGATCACGGATACCCCGCACCACTGTGAGGAATCAGGGATACCCAGTACAAAAGTGAGGGATCAGGGATACCCAGTACCACAGTGAGTGATCAGGGATGCCCAGTACCAAAGTGAGGGATCAGCGATACCCAGTACCACAGTGAGGGATCAGGGATACCCAGTACCACAGTGGGGGATCAGGGATTCCCGGTACCACAGTGAGGGATCAGGGATACCCAGCTCCACAGTGAGGGATCTGGGATACCCAGTACCACAGTGGGGGATCAGGAATGCCCAGTACCACAGTGAGGGATCAGGGATACCCAGTACCACAGTGAGGGAGCTGAGATACCCGGTACCACAGTGAGGGAGCAGGGATGCCCGGTACCACAGTGAGGGATCAAGGATACCCAGTACCACAGTGAGGAATCAGGGATACCCAGTATCAAAGTGAGGAATCCGGGATACCCAGTACCACAGTGAGGAATCAGGGATACCCAGTATCAAAGTGAGGGATCAGGGATACCCAGTACCACAGTGAGTGATCAGGGATGCCCAGTACCAAAGTGAGGGATCAGCTATACCCAGTACCACAGTGAGGGATCAGGGATACCCAGTACCACAGTGGGGGATCAGGGATACCCAGTACCACAGTGGGGGATCAGGGATTCCCGGTACCACAGTGAGGGATCAGGGATACTCAGTTCCACAGTGAGGGATCTGGGATACCCAGTACCACAGTGGGGGATCAGGGATGCCCAGTACCACAGTGGGGGATCAGGGATGCCCAGTACCACAGTGTGGTATCAGGGATACCCAGTACCACAGTGAGGGAATCAGGGATACCCGGTAAGACAGTGGGGGATCAGGGATACCCCGTACCACAGTGAGGAATCAGGGATACCCAGTACGAAAGTGAGGGATCAGGGATACCCAGTACCACAGTGACTGATCAGGGATACCCAGTACCAAAGTGAGGGATCAGCGAAACCCAGTACCACAGTGAGGGATCAGGGATACCCAGTACCACAGTGGGGGATCAGGGATACCCAGTACTACAGTGAGTAATCAGGTATACCCGGTACCACAGTGAGGGATCAGGGACACCCGGTACCACAGTGAGGGATCAGGGATACCCAGTACCACAGTGAGGGATCAGGGATACCCAGTACCAAAGTAAGGGATCAGGGATACCCAGTACCACAGTGAGTGATCAGGGATGCCCAGTACCACAGTGAGGAATCAGGGATACCCAGTACCACAGTGGGGGATCAGGGATACCCAGTACCACAGTGGGGGATCAGGGATGCCCAGTACCACAGTGGGGGATCAGGGATACCCAGTACCACAGTGGGGGATCAGGGACACCCGGTACCACAGTGAGGGATCAGGAATACCCAGTACCACAGTGGGGGATCAGAGATGCCCAGTACCACTGTGAGGGATCAGGGATACCCAGTACCACAGTGAGATATCAGGGATACCCGGTACCACAGTGGGGGATCAGAGATGCCCATTACCACAGTGGGGGATCAGAGATGCCCAGTACCACGGTGAGGGATCAGGGTTACCCAGTACCACAGTGAGGATCAGGGATGCCCAGTACCACAGTGAGGGATCAGAGATGCCCAGTACCACAGTGAGGGATCAGCGATACCCAGTACCACAGTGAGGGATCAGGGATACCCGGTACCACAGTGAGGATCAGGGATGCCCAGTACCACAGTGGGGGATCAGGGATACCCGGTACCACAGTGAGGGATCAGAGATGCCCAGTACCACGGTGAGGGATCAGGGTTACCCAGTACCACAGTGAGATATCAGGGATACCCGGTACCACAGTGAGGGATCAGGGATTCCCGGTACCAAAGTGAGGGATCAGAGATGCCCAGTACCAAAGTGAGGGATCAGGGATGCCCAGTACCACAGTGAGGATCAGGGATGCCCAGTACCACAGTGAGGAATCAGAGATGCCCAGTACCACAGTGAGGGATCAGCGATACCCAGTACCACAGTGAGGGATCAGGGATACCCAGTACCACAGTGGGGGATCAGGGATTCCCGGTACCACAGTGAGGGATCAGGGATACCCAGTTCCACAGTGAGGGATCTGGGATACCCAGTACCACAGTGGGGGATCAGGGATGCCCAGTACCACAGTGAGGGATCAGGGATACCCAGTACCACAGTGAGGGAGCGGAGATACCCGGTACCACAGTGAGGGAGCAGGGATGCCCGGTACCACAGTGAGGGATCAAGGATACCCAGTACCACAGTGAGGAATCAGGGATACCCAGTATCAAAGTGAGGGATCAGGGATACCCAGTACCACAGTGAGTGATCAGGGATGCCCAGTACCAAAGTGAGGGATCAGCTATACCCAGTACCACAGTGAGGGATCAAGGATACCCAGTACCACAGTGGGGGATCAGGGATGCCCTGTACCACAGTGAGGGATCAGGGATACCCAGTACCACAGTGAGGGATAAGGGATTCCCGGTACCACAGTGAGGGATCAGGGATACCCGGTAAGACAGTGGGGGATCAGGGATACCCCGTACCACAGTGAGGAATCAGGGATACCAAGTACAAAAGTGAGGGATCAGGGATACCCAGTACCACAGTGAGTGATCAGGGATGCCCAGTACCAAAGAGAGGGATCAGCGATACCCAGTACCACAGTGAGGGATCAGGGATACCCAGTACCACAGTGGGGGATCAGGGATTCCCGGTACCACAGTGAGGGATCAGGGATACCCAGTTCCACAGTGAGGGATCTGGGATACCCAGTACCACAGTGGGGGATCAGGGATGCCCAGTACCACAGTGAGGGATCAGGGATACCCAGTACCACAGTGAGGGAGCTGAGATACCCGGTACCACAGTGAGGGAGCAGGGATGCCCGGTACCACAGTGAGGGATCAAGGATACCCACTACCACAGTGAGGAATCAGGGATACCCAGTATCAAAGTGAGGGATCCGGGATACCCAGTACCACAGTGAGGAATCAGAGATACCCAGTATCAAAGTGAGGGATCAGGGATACCCAGTACCACAGTGAGTGATCAGGGATGCCCAGTACCAAAGTGAGGGATCAGCTATACCCAGTACCACAGTGAGGGATCAGGGATACCCAGTACCACAGTGGGGGATCAGGGATTCCCGGTACCACAGTGAGGGATCAGGGATACCCAGTTCCACAGTGAGGGATCTGGGATACCCAGTACCACAGTGGGGGATCAGGGATGCCCAGTACCACAGTGGGGGATCAGGGATACCCAGTACCACAGTGAGGGAGCAGAGATACCCGGTACCACAGTGAGGGAGCAGGGATGCCTAGTACCACAGTGACGGATCAGTGAAGCCCAGTACCACAGTGAGGATCAGGGATGCCCAGTACCACAGTGGGAGATCAGGAATACCCTGTACCACAGTGAGGGATCATTGATACCCAGTACCACAGTGAGGGATCAGGGATACTCAGTACCACAGTGGGGGTTCAGGGATACCCAGTTCCACAGTGAGGGATCAGGGATACCCAGTATCACAGTGAGGGATCAGGTATACCCGGTACCACAGTGAGGGATCAAGGATACCCGGTACCAGAGTGAGGGTTCAGGGATACCCGGTACCACAGTGAGGGATCAAGGATACCCGGTACCAAAGTGAGGGATCAGGGATACCCGGTACCACAGTGAGGGATCAGGGAAGCCCAGAACCAAAGTGAGGGATCAGGGATACCCAGTAACACAGTGAGGGATCATGGATACCCAGTACCACAGTGGGGGATCAGGGATACCCAGTACCACAGTTGGGGAATCAGGGATACCCAGTACCACAGTGAGGGATCAGGAATACCCGGTACCACAGTGAGGGATCAGGGATTCCCGGTACCACAGTGGGGGATCAGGGATACCCGGTACCACAGTGAGGGATCAGGGATGCCCAGTACCACAGTGGGGGATCAGGGATACCCAGTACCACAGTTGGGGAATCAGGGATACCCAGTACCACAGTGAGGGATCAGGGATGCCCTGTACCACAGTGAGGGATCAAGGATACCCAGTACCACAGTGAGGGATAAGGGATTCCCGGTACCACAGTGAGGGATCAGGGATACCCGGTAAGACAGTGGGGGATCAGGGATACCCCGTACCACAGTGAGGAATCAGGAATACCCAGTACAAAAGTGAGGGATCAGGGATACCCAGTACCACAGTGACTGATCAGGGATGCCCAGTACCAAAGTGAGGGATCAGCGAAACCCAGTACCACAGTGAGGGATCAGGGATACCCAGTACCACAGTGGGGGATCAAGGATACCCAGTACTACAGTGAGGAATCAGGTGTACCCGGTACCACAGTGAGGGATCAGGGACACCCGGTACCACAGTGAGGGATCAGGGATACCCAGTACCACAGTGAGGGATCAGGGATGCCCAGTACCAAAGTAAGGGATCAGGGATACCCAGTACCACAGTGGGGGATCAGGGATGCCCAGTACCACGGTGAGGGATCAGCGTTACCCAGTACCACAGTGACGGATCAGGGATACCCGGTACCACAGTGAGGGATCAGGGATACCCAGTACCACAGTGAGGGATCTGGGATACCCAGTATCAAAGTGAGGGATCACGGTTACCCAGTACCACAGTGAGATATCAGGGATACCCGGTACCACAGTGAGGGATCAGGGATACCCGGTACCAAAGTGAGGGATCCGGGATACCCGGTACCACAGTGAGGGATCAGGGATACCCAGTACCACAGTAATGAATCAGGGATACCCAGTATCAAAGTGAGGGATCAGGGATAACCAGTACCACAGTGAGTGATCAGGGATGCCCTGTACCAAAGTGAGGGATCAGCGATACCCAGTACCACAGTGAGGGATCAGGGATACCCAGTCACACAGTGAGATATCATGGACACTCGGTACTACAGTGAGGGATCAGTGACGCCCAGTACCACAGTGAGGGATCAGGGATTCCCAGTACCACAGTGAGGGATCAGAGATGCCCAGTACCACAGTGAGGGATCAGGGATGCCCAGTACCACAGTGAGGATCAGGGATGCCCAGTACCACAGTGAGGGATCAGGGATGCCCAGTACCACAGTGGGGGATCAGGGATACCCTGTACCACAGTGAGGGATCATTGATACCCAGTACCACAGTGAGGGATCAGGGATACTCAGTATCCCAGTGGGGGATCAGGGATACCCAGTTCCACAGTGAGGGATTAGGGATACCCAGTACCACAGTGAGATATCAGGGATACCCGGTACCACAGTGACGGATCAGGGATACCCAGTACCAAAGTGAGGGATCAGGGATACCCGGTACCACAGTGAGGGAACAGGGATACCCAGTACCACAGTGAGGGAACAGGGATACCCAGTACCACAGTGAGGAAACCGGGATACCCAGTATCAAAGTGAGGGATCAGGGTTACCCAGTACCACAGTGAGATATCAGGGATACCCGGTACCACAGTGAGGGATCCGGGATACCCGGTACCACAGTGAGGGATCAGGGATACCCAGTACCACAGTGATGAATCAGGGATACCCGGTACCAAAGTGAGGGATCCGGGATACCCGGTACCACACTGAGGGATCAGGGATACCCAGTACCACAGTGACGGATCAGGGATACCCGGTACCACAGTGAGGGATCCGGGATACCCGGTACCACAGTGAGGGATCAGGGATACCCAGTACCACAGTGATGAATCAGGGATACCCAGTATCAAAGTGAGGGATCCGGGATTCCCGGTACCACAGTGAGGGATCATGGATACCCGGTACCAAAGTGAGGGATCCGGGATTCCCGGTACCACAGTGAGGGATCAGGGATACCCAGTTCCACAGTGAGGGATCTGGGATACCCAGTACCACAGTGGGGGATCAGGGATGCCCAGTACCACAGTGAGGGATCAGGGATACCCAATACCACAGTGAGGGAGCAGAGATACCCGGTACCACAGTGAGGGATCATGGATACCCAGTACCACAGTGAGTGATCAGGGATGCCCAGTACCAAAGCGAGGGATCAGCGATACCCAGTACCACAGTGAGGGATCAGGGATACCCAGTACCACAGTGAGGGATCAGGTATACCCGGTACCACAGTGAGGGATCAAGGATACCCGGTACCAGAGTGAGGGTTCAGGGATACCCGGTACCACAGTGAGGGATCAAGGATACCCGGTACCAAAGTGAGGTATCAGGGATACCCGGTACCACAGTGAGGGATCAGGGAAGCCCAGAACCAAAGTGAGGGATCAGGGATACCCAGTAACACAGTGAGGGATCATGGATACCCAGTACCACAGTGGGGGATCAGGGATACCCAGTACCACAGTTGGGGAATCAGGGATACCCAGTACCACAGTGAGGGATCAGGAATACCCGGTACCACAGTGAGGGATCAGGGATTCCCGGTACCACAGTGGGGGATCAGGGATACCCGGTACCACAGTGAGGGATCAGGGATGCCCAGTACCACAGTGGGGGATCAGGGATACCCAGTACCACAGTTGGGGAATCAGGGATACCCAGTACCACAGTGAGGGATCAGGGATGCCCTGTACCACAGTGAGGGATCAAGGATACCCAGTACCACAGTGAGGGATAAGGGATTCCCGGTACCACAGTGAGGGATCAGGGATACCCGGTAAGACAGTGGGGGATCAGGGATACCCCGTACCACAGTGAGGAATCAGGGATACCCAGTACAAAAGTGAGGGATCAGGGATACCCAGTACCACAGTGACTGATCAGGGATGCCCAGTACCAAAGTGAGGGATCAGCGAAACCCAGTACCACAGTGAGGGATCAGGGATACCCAGTACCACAGTGGGGGATCAAGGATACCCAGTACTACAGTGAGGAATCAGGTGTACCCGGTACCACAGTGAGGGATCAGGGACACCCGGTACCACAGTGAGGGATCAGGGATACCCAGTACCACAGTGAGGGATCAGGGATGCCCAGTACCAAAGTAAGGGATCAGGGATACCCAGTACCACAGTGGGGGATCAGGGATGCCCAGTACCACGGTGAGGGATCAGCGTTACCCAGTACCACAGTGACGGATCAGGGATACCCGGTACCACAGTGAGGGATCAGGGATACCCAGTACCACAGTGAGGGATCTGGGATACCCAGTATCAAAGTGAGGGATCACGGTTACCCAGTACCACAGTGAGATATCAGGGATACCCGGTACCACAGTGAGGGATCAGGGATACCCGGTACCAAAGTGAGGGATCCGGGATACCCGGTACCACAGTGAGGGATCAGGGATACCCAGTACCACAGTAATGAATCAGGGATACCCAGTATCAAAGTGAGGGATCAGGGATAACCAGTACCACAGTGAGTGATCAGGGATGCCCTGTACCAAAGTGAGGGATCAGCGATACCCAGTACCACAGTGAGGGATCAGGGATACCCAGTCACACAGTGAGATATCATGGACACTCGGTACTACAGTGAGGGATCAGTGACGCCCAGTACCACAGTGAGGGATCAGGGATTCCCAGTACCACAGTGAGGGATCAGAGATGCCCAGTACCACAGTGAGGGATCAGGGATGCCCAGTACCACAGTGAGGATCAGGGATGCCCAGTACCACAGTGAGGGATCAGGGATGCCCAGTACCACAGTGGGGGATCAGGGATACCCTGTACCACAGTGAGGGATCATTGATACCCAGTACCACAGTGAGGGATCAGGGATACTCAGTATCCCAGTGGGGGATCAGGGATACCCAGTTCCACAGTGAGGGATTAGGGATACCCAGTACCACAGTGAGATATCAGGGATACCCGGTACCACAGTGACGGATCAGGGATACCCAGTACCAAAGTGAGGGATCAGGGATACCCGGTACCACAGTGAGGGAACAGGGATACCCAGTACCACAGTGAGGGAACAGGGATACCCAGTACCACAGTGAGGAAACCGGGATACCCAGTATCAAAGTGAGGGATCAGGGTTACCCAGTACCACAGTGAGATATCAGGGATACCCGGTACCACAGTGAGGGATCCGGGATACCCGGTACCACAGTGAGGGATCAGGGATACCCAGTACCACAGTGATGAATCAGGGATACCCGGTACCAAAGTGAGGGATCCGGGATACCCGGTACCACACTGAGGGATCAGGGATACCCAGTACCACAGTGACGGATCAGGGATACCCGGTACCACAGTGAGGGATCCGGGATACCCGGTACCACAGTGAGGGATCAGGGATACCCAGTACCACAGTGATGAATCAGGGATACCCAGTATCAAAGTGAGGGATCCGGGATTCCCGGTACCACAGTGAGGGATCATGGATACCCGGTACCAAAGTGAGGGATCCGGGATTCCCGGTACCACAGTGAGGGATCAGGGATACCCAGTTCCACAGTGAGGGATCTGGGATACCCAGTACCACAGTGGGGGATCAGGGATGCCCAGTACCACAGTGAGGGATCAGGGATACCCAATACCACAGTGAGGGAGCAGAGATACCCGGTACCACAGTGAGGGATCATGGATACCCAGTACCACAGTGAGTGATCAGGGATGCCCAGTACCAAAGCGAGGGATCAGCGATACCCAGTACCACAGTGAGGGATCAGGGATACCCAGTACCACAGTGGGGGATCAGGGATGCCCAGTACCACAGTGGGGGATCAGGGATACCCAATACCACAGTAGGGGATCAGGGACACCCGGTACCACAGTGAGGGATCAGGAATACCCAGTACCACAGTGGGGGATCAGAGATGCCCAGTACCACAGTGAGGGATCAGGGATACCCAGTACCACAGTGAGATATCAGGGATACCCAGTACCACAGTGGGGGATCAGAGATGCCCAGTACCACAGTGGGGGATCAGAGATGCCCAGTACCACGGTGAGGGATAAGGGTTACCCAGTACCACAGTGAGGGATCAGGGATACCCGGTACCACAGTGAGGATCAGGGATACCCGGTACCACAGTGAGGATCAGAGATGCCCAGTACCACAGTGGGGGATCAGGGATACCCGGTACCACAGTGAGGGATCAGAGATGCCCAGTACCACGGTGAGGGATCAGGATTACCCAGTACCACAGTGAGATATCAGGGATACCCGGTACCACACTGAGGGATCAGGGATACCCCGTACCACAGTGAGGAATCAGGGATACCCAGTACAAAAGTGAGGGATCAGGGATACCCAGTACCACAGTGACTGATCAGGGATGCCCAGTACCAAAGTGAGGGATCAGCGAAACCGAGTACCACAGTGAGGGATCAGGGATACCCAGTACCATAGTGGGGGATCAGGGATACCCAGTACTACAGTGAGGAATCAGGTATACCCGGTACCACAGTGAGGGATCAGGGACACCCGGTACCACAGTGAGGGATCAGGGATACCCAGTACCACAGTGAGGGATCAGGGATACCCAGTACCAAAGTAAGGGATCAGGGATACCCAGTACCACAGTGGGGGATCAGGGATGCCCAGTACCACGGTGAGGGATCAGCGTTACCCAGTACCACAGTGACGGATCAGGGATACCCGGTACCACAGTGAGGGATCAGGGATACCCAGTACCACAGTGAGGGATCCGGGATACCCAGTATCAAAGTGAGGGATCACGGTTACCCAGTACCACAGTGAGATATCAGGGATACCCGGTACCACAGTGAGGGATCAGGGATACCCGGTACCAAAGTGAGGGATCCGGGATACCCGGTACCACAGTGAGGGATCAGGGATACCCAGTACCACAGTGATGAATCAGGGATACCCAGTATCAAAGTGAGGGATCAGGGATAACCAGTACCACAGTGAGTGATCAGCGATACCCAGTACCACAGTGAGGGATCAGGGATACCCAGTCACACAGTGAGATATCATGGACACTCGGTACTACAGTGAGGGATCAGTGACGCCCAGTACCACAGTGAGGGATCAGGGATTCCCAGTACCACAGTGAGGGATCAGAGATGCCCAGTACCACAGTGAGGGATCAGGGATGCCCAGTACCACAGTGAGGATCAGGGATGCCCAGTACCACAGTGAGGGATCAGGGATGCCCAGTACCACAGTGGGGGATCAGGGATACCCTGTACCACAGTGAGGGATCATTGATACCCAGTACCACAGTGAGGGATCAGGGATACTCAGTATCCCAGTGGGGGATCAGGGATACCCAGTTCCACAGTGAGGGATTAGGGATACCCAGTACCACAGTGAGATATCAGGGATACCCGGTACCACAGTGACGGATCAGGGATACCCAGTACCAAAGTGAGGGAACAGGGATACCCAGTACCACAGTGAGGAAACCGGGATACCCAGTATCAAAGTGAGGGATCAGGGTTACCCAGTACCACAGTGAGATATCAGGGATACCCGGTACCACAGTGAGGGATCCGGGATACCCGGTACCACACTGAGGGATCAGGGATACCCAGTACCACAGTGACGGATCAGGGATACCCGGTACCAAAGTGAGGGATCCGGGATACCCGGTACCACAGTGAGGGATCAGGGATACCCAGTACCACAGTGATGAATCAGGGATACCCAGTATCAAAGTGAGGGATCCGGGATTCCCGGTACCAAAGTGAGGGATCAGGGATACCCGGTACCAAAGTGAGGGATCCGGGATTCCCGGTACCACAGTGAGGGATCAGGGATACCCAGTTCCACAGTGAGGGATCTGGGATACCCAGTACCACAGTGGGGGATCAGGGATGCCCAGTACCACAGTGAGGGATCAGGGATACCCAATACCACAGTGAGGGAGCAGAGATACCCGGTACCACAGTGGGGGATCAGGGATACCCGGTACCACAGTGAGGGATCAGAGATGCCCAGTACCACGGTGAGGGATCAGGATTACCCAGTACCACAGTGAGATATCAGGGATACCCGGTACCACAGTGAGGGATCAGGGATACCCCGTACCACAGTGAGGAATCAGGGATACCCAGTACAAAAGTGAGGGATCAGGGATACCCAGTACCACAGTGACTGATCAGGGATGCCCAGTACCAAAGTGAGGGATCAGCGAAACCGAGTACCACAGTGAGGGATCAGGGATACTCAGTACCACAGTGGGGGTTCAGGGATACCCAGTTCCACAGTGAGGGATCAGGGATACCCAGTATCACAGTGAGGGATCAGGTATACCCGGTACCACAGTGAGGGATCAAGGATACCCGGTACCAGAGTGAGGGTTCAGGGATACCCGGTACCACAGTGAGGGATCAAGGATACCCGGTACCAAAGTGAGGGATCAGGGATACCCGGTACCACAGTGAGGGATCAGGGAAGCCCAGAACCAAAGTGAGGGATCAGGGATACCCAGTAACACAGTGAGGGATCATGGATACCCAGTACCACAGTGGGGGATCAGGGATACCCAGTACCACAGTTGGGGAATCAGGGATACCCAGTACCACAGTGAGGGATCAGGAATACCCGGTACCACAGTGAGGGATCAGGGATTCCCGGTACCACAGTGGGGGATCAGGGATACCCGGTACCACAGTGAGGGATCAGGGATGCCCAGTACCACAGTGGGGGATCAGGGATACCCAGTACCACAGTTGGGGAATCAGGGATACCCAGTACCACAGTGAGGGATCAGGGATGCCCTGTACCACAGTGAGGGATCAAGGATACCCAGTACCACAGTGAGGGATAAGGGATTCCCGGTACCACAGTGAGGGATCAGGGATACCCGGTAAGACAGTGGGGGATCAGGGATACCCCGTACCACAGTGAGGAATCAGGAATACCCAGTACAAAAGTGAGGGATCAGGGATACCCAGTACCACAGTGACTGATCAGGGATGCCCAGTACCAAAGTGAGGGATCAGCGAAACCCAGTACCACAGTGAGGGATCAGGGATACCCAGTACCACAGTGGGGGATCAAGGATACCCAGTACTACAGTGAGGAATCAGGTGTACCCGGTACCACAGTGAGGGATCAGGGACACCCGGTACCACAGTGAGGGATCAGGGATACCCAGTACCACAGTGAGGGATCAGGGATGCCCAGTACCAAAGTAAGGGATCAGGGATACCCAGTACCACAGTGGGGGATCAGGGATGCCCAGTACCACGGTGAGGGATCAGCGTTACCCAGTACCACAGTGACGGATCAGGGATACCCGGTACCACAGTGAGGGATCAGGGATACCCAGTACCACAGTGAGGGATCTGGGATACCCAGTATCAAAGTGAGGGATCACGGTTACCCAGTACCACAGTGAGATATCAGGGATACCCGGTACCACAGTGAGGGATCAGGGATACCCGGTACCAAAGTGAGGGATCCGGGATACCCGGTACCACAGTGAGGGATCAGGGATACCCAGTACCACAGTAATGAATCAGGGATACCCAGTATCAAAGTGAGGGATCAGGGATAACCAGTACCACAGTGAGTGATCAGGGATGCCCTGTACCAAAGTGAGGGATCAGCGATACCCAGTACCACAGTGAGGGATCAGGGATACCCAGTCACACAGTGAGATATCATGGACACTCGGTACTACAGTGAGGGATCAGTGACGCCCAGTACCACAGTGAGGGATCAGGGATTCCCAGTACCACAGTGAGGGATCAGAGATGCCCAGTACCACAGTGAGGGATCAGGGATGCCCAGTACCACAGTGAGGATCAGGGATGCCCAGTACCACAGTGAGGGATCAGGGATGCCCAGTACCACAGTGGGGGATCAGGGATACCCTGTACCACAGTGAGGGATCATTGATACCCAGTACCACAGTGAGGGATCAGGGATACTCAGTATCCCAGTGGGGGATCAGGGATACCCAGTTCCACAGTGAGGGATTAGGGATACCCAGTACCACAGTGAGATATCAGGGATACCCGGTACCACAGTGACGGATCAGGGATACCCAGTACCAAAGTGAGGGATCAGGGATACCCGGTACCACAGTGAGGGAACAGGGATACCCAGTACCACAGTGAGGGAACAGGGATACCCAGTACCACAGTGAGGAAACCGTGATACCCAGTATCAAAGTGAGGGATCAGGGTTACCCAGTACCACAGTGAGATATCAGGGATACCCGGTACCACAGTGAGGGATCCGGGATACCCGGTACCACAGTGAGGGATCAGGGATACCCAGTACCACAGTGATGAATCAGGGATACCCGGTACCAAAGTGAGGGATCCGGGATACCCGGTACCACACTGAGGGATCAGGGATACCCAGTACCACAGTGACGGATCAGGGATACCCGGTACCACAGTGAGGGATCCGGGATACCCGGTACCACAGTGAGGGATCAGGGATACCCAGTACCACAGTGATGAATCAGGGATACCCAGTATCAAAGTGAGGGATCCGGGATTCCCGGTACCACAGTGAGGGATCATGGATACCCGGTACCAAAGTGAGGGATCCGGGATTCCCGGTACCACAGTGAGGGATCAGGGATACCCAGTTCCACAGTGAGGGATCTGGGATACCCAGTACCACAGTGGGGGATCAGGGATGCCCAGTACCACAGTGAGGGATCAGGGATACCCAATACCACAGTGAGGGAGCAGAGATACCCGGTACCACAGTGAGGGATCATGGATACCCAGTACCACAGTGAGTGATCAGGGATGCCCAGTACCAAAGCGAGGGATCAGCGATACCCAGTACCACAGTGAGGGATCAGGGATACCCAGTACCACAGTGAGGGATCAGGTATACCCGGTACCACAGTGAGGGATCAAGGATACCCGGTACCAGAGTGAGGGTTCAGGGATACCCGGTACCACAGTGAGGGATCAAGGATACCCGGTACCAAAGTGAGGTATCAGGGATACCCGGTACCACAGTGAGGGATCAGGGAAGCCCAGAACCAAAGTGAGGGATCAGGGATACCCAGTAACACAGTGAGGGATCATGGATACCCAGTACCACAGTGGGGGATCAGGGATACCCAGTACCACAGTTGGGGAATCAGGGATACCCAGTACCACAGTGAGGGATCAGGAATACCCGGTACCACAGTGAGGGATCAGGGATTCCCGGTACCACAGTGGGGGATCAGGGATACCCGGTACCACAGTGAGGGATCAGGGATGCCCAGTACCACAGTGGGGGATCAGGGATACCCAGTACCACAGTTGGGGAATCAGGGATACCCAGTACCACAGTGAGGGATCAGGGATGCCCTGTACCACAGTGAGGGATCAAGGATACCCAGTACCACAGTGAGGGATAAGGGATTCCCGGTACCACAGTGAGGGATCAGGGATACCCGGTAAGACAGTGGGGGATCAGGGATACCCCGTACCACAGTGAGGAATCAGGGATACCCAGTACAAAAGTGAGGGATCAGGGATACCCAGTACCACAGTGACTGATCAGGGATGCCCAGTACCAAAGTGAGGGATCAGCGAAACCCAGTACCACAGTGAGGGATCAGGGATACCCAGTACCACAGTGGGGGATCAAGGATACCCAGTACTACAGTGAGGAATCAGGTGTACCCGGTACCACAGTGAGGGATCAGGGACACCCGGTACCACAGTGAGGGATCAGGGATACCCAGTACCACAGTGAGGGATCAGGGATGCCCAGTACCAAAGTAAGGGATCAGGGATACCCAGTACCACAGTGGGGGATCAGGGATGCCCAGTACCACGGTGAGGGATCAGCGTTACCCAGTACCACAGTGACGGATCAGGGATACCCGGTACCACAGTGAGGGATCAGGGATACCCAGTACCACAGTGAGGGATCTGGGATACCCAGTATCAAAGTGAGGGATCACGGTTACCCAGTACCACAGTGAGATATCAGGGATACCCGGTACCACAGTGAGGGATCAGGGATACCCGGTACCAAAGTGAGGGATCCGGGATACCCGGTACCACAGTGAGGGATCAGGGATACCCAGTACCACAGTAATGAATCAGGGATACCCAGTATCAAAGTGAGGGATCAGGGATAACCAGTACCACAGTGAGTGATCAGGGATGCCCTGTACCAAAGTGAGGGATCAGCGATACCCAGTACCACAGTGAGGGATCAGGGATACCCAGTCACACAGTGAGATATCATGGACACTCGGTACTACAGTGAGGGATCAGTGACGCCCAGTACCACAGTGAGGGATCAGGGATTCCCAGTACCACAGTGAGGGATCAGAGATGCCCAGTACCACAGTGAGGGATCAGGGATGCCCAGTACCACAGTGAGGATCAGGGATGCCCAGTACCACAGTGAGGGATCAGGGATGCCCAGTACCACAGTGGGGGATCAGGGATACCCTGTACCACAGTGAGGGATCATTGATACCCAGTACCACAGTGAGGGATCAGGGATACTCAGTATCCCAGTGGGGGATCAGGGATACCCAGTTCCACAGTGAGGGATTAGGGATACCCAGTACCACAGTGAGATATCAGGGATACCCGGTACCACAGTGACGGATCAGGGATACCCAGTACCAAAGTGAGGGATCAGGGATACCCGGTACCACAGTGAGGGAACAGGGATACCCAGTACCACAGTGAGGGAACAGGGATACCCAGTACCACAGTGAGGAAACCGGGATACCCAGTATCAAAGTGAGGGATCAGGGTTACCCAGTACCACAGTGAGATATCAGGGATACCCGGTACCACAGTGAGGGATCCGGGATACCCGGTACCACAGTGAGGGATCAGGGATACCCAGTACCACAGTGATGAATCAGGGATACCCGGTACCAAAGTGAGGGATCCGGGATACCCGGTACCACACTGAGGGATCAGGGATACCCAGTACCACAGTGACGGATCAGGGATACCCGGTACCACAGTGAGGGATCCGGGATACCCGGTACCACAGTGAGGGATCAGGGATACCCAGTACCACAGTGATGAATCAGGGATACCCAGTATCAAAGTGAGGGATCCGGGATTCCCGGTACCACAGTGAGGGATCATGGATACCCGGTACCAAAGTGAGGGATCCGGGATTCCCGGTACCACAGTGAGGGATCAGGGATACCCAGTTCCACAGTGAGGGATCTGGGATACCCAGTACCACAGTGGGGGATCAGGGATGCCCAGTACCACAGTGAGGGATCAGGGATACCCAATACCACAGTGAGGGAGCAGAGATACCCGGTACCACAGTGAGGGATCATGGATACCCAGTACCACAGTGAGTGATCAGGGATGCCCAGTACCAAAGCGAGGGATCAGCGATACCCAGTACCACAGTGAGGGATCAGGGATACCCAGTACCACAGTGGGGGATCAGGGATGCCCAGTACCACAGTGGGGGATCAGGGATACCCAATACCACAGTAGGGGATCAGGGACACCCGGTACCACAGTGAGGGATCAGGAATACCCAGTACCACAGTGGGGGATCAGAGATGCCCAGTACCACAGTGAGGGATCAGGGATACCCAGTACCACAGTGAGATATCAGGGATACCCAGTACCACAGTGGGGGATCAGAGATGCCCAGTACCACAGTGGGGGATCAGAGATGCCCAGTACCACGGTGAGGGATAAGGGTTACCCAGTACCACAGTGAGGGATCAGGGATACCCGGTACCACAGTGAGGATCAGGGATACCCGGTACCACAGTGAGGATCAGAGATGCCCAGTACCACAGTGGGGGATCAGGGATACCCGGTACCACAGTGAGGGATCAGAGATGCCCAGTACCACGGTGAGGGATCAGGATTACCCAGTACCACAGTGAGATATCAGGGATACCCGGTACCACACTGAGGGATCAGGGATACCCCGTACCACAGTGAGGAATCAGGGATACCCAGTACAAAAGTGAGGGATCAGGGATACCCAGTACCACAGTGACTGATCAGGGATGCCCAGTACCAAAGTGAGGGATCAGCGAAACCGAGTACCACAGTGAGGGATCAGGGATACCCAGTACCATAGTGGGGGATCAGGGATACCCAGTACTACAGTGAGGAATCAGGTATACCCGGTACCACAGTGAGGGATCAGGGACACCCGGTACCACAGTGAGGGATCAGGGATACCCAGTACCACAGTGAGGGATCAGGGATACCCAGTACCAAAGTAAGGGATCAGGGATACCCAGTACCACAGTGGGGGATCAGGGATGCCCAGTACCACGGTGAGGGATCAGCGTTACCCAGTACCACAGTGACGGATCAGGGATACCCGGTACCACAGTGAGGGATCAGGGATACCCAGTACCACAGTGAGGGATCCGGGATACCCAGTATCAAAGTGAGGGATCACGGTTACCCAGTACCACAGTGAGATATCAGGGATACCCGGTACCACAGTGAGGGATCAGGGATACCCGGTACCAAAGTGAGGGATCCGGGATACCCGGTACCACAGTGAGGGATCAGGGATACCCAGTACCACAGTGATGAATCAGGGATACCCAGTATCAAAGTGAGGGATCAGGGATAACCAGTACCACAGTGAGTGATCAGCGATACCCAGTACCACAGTGAGGGATCAGGGATACCCAGTCACACAGTGAGATATCATGGACACTCGGTACTACAGTGAGGGATCAGTGACGCCCAGTACCACAGTGAGGGATCAGGGATTCCCAGTACCACAGTGAGGGATCAGAGATGCCCAGTACCACAGTGAGGGATCAGGGATGCCCAGTACCACAGTGAGGATCAGGGATGCCCAGTACCACAGTGAGGGATCAGGGATGCCCAGTACCACAGTGGGGGATCAGGGATACCCTGTACCACAGTGAGGGATCATTGATACCCAGTACCACAGTGAGGGATCAGGGATACTCAGTATCCCAGTGGGGGATCAGGGATACCCAGTTCCACAGTGAGGGATTAGGGATACCCAGTACCACAGTGAGATATCAGGGATACCCGGTACCACAGTGACGGATCAGGGATACCCAGTACCAAAGTGAGGGAACAGGGATACCCAGTACCACAGTGAGGAAACCGGGATACCCAGTATCAAAGTGAGGGATCAGGGTTACCCAGTACCACAGTGAGATATCAGGGATACCCGGTACCACAGTGAGGGATCCGGGATACCCGGTACCACACTGAGGGATCAGGGATACCCAGTACCACAGTGACGGATCAGGGATACCCGGTACCAAAGTGAGGGATCCGGGATACCCGGTACCACAGTGAGGGATCAGGGATACCCAGTACCACAGTGATGAATCAGGGATACCCAGTATCAAAGTGAGGGATCCGGGATTCCCGGTACCAAAGTGAGGGATCAGGGATACCCGGTACCAAAGTGAGGGATCCGGGATTCCCGGTACCACAGTGAGGGATCAGGGATACCCAGTTCCACAGTGAGGGATCTGGGATACCCAGTACCACAGTGGGGGATCAGGGATGCCCAGTACCACAGTGAGGGATCAGGGATACCCAATACCACAGTGAGGGAGCAGAGATACCCGGTACCACAGTGGGGGATCAGGGATACCCGGTACCACAGTGAGGGATCAGAGATGCCCAGTACCACGGTGAGGGATCAGGATTACCCAGTACCACAGTGAGATATCAGGGATACCCGGTACCACAGTGAGGGATCAGGGATACCCCGTACCACAGTGAGGAATCAGGGATACCCAGTACAAAAGTGAGGGATCAGGGATACCCAGTACCACAGTGACTGATCAGGGATGCCCAGTACCAAAGTGAGGGATCAGCGAAACCGAGTACCACAGTGAGGGATCAGGGATACCCAGTACCACAGTGGGGGATCAGGGATACCCAGTACCACAGTGGGGGATCAGGGATACCCAGTACTACAGTGAGGAATCAGGTATACCCGGTACCACAGTGAGGGATCAGGGACACCCGGTACCACAGTGAGGGATCAGGGATACCCAGTACCACAGTGAGGGATCAGGGATACCCAGTACCAAAGTAAGGGATCAGGGATACCCAGTACCACAGTGGGGGATCAGGGATGCCCAGTACCACGGTGAGGGATCAGCGTTACCCAGTCCCACAGTGACGGATCAGGGATACCCGGTACCACAGTGAGGGATCAGGGATACCCAGTACCACAGTGAGGGATCCGGGATACCCAGTATCAAAGTGAGGGATCACGGTTACCCAGTACCACAGTGAGATATCAGGGATACCCGGTACCACAGTGAGGGATCAGGGATACCCGGTACCAAAGTGAGGGATCCGGGATACCCGGTACCACAGTGAGGGATCAGGGATACCCAGTACCACAGTGATGAATCAGGGATACCCAGTATCAAAGTGAGGGATCAGGGATAACCAGTACCACAGTGAGTGATCAGGGATGCCCTGTACCAAAGTGAGGGATCAGCGATACCCAGTACCACAGTGAGGGATCAGGGATACCCAGTCACACAGTGAGATATCATGGACACTCGGTACTACAGTGAGGGATCAGTGACGCCCAGTACCACAGTGAGGGATCAGGGATTCCCAGTACCACAGTGAGGGATCAGAGATGCCCAGTACCACAGTGAGGGATCAGGGATGCCCAGTACCACAGTGAGGATCAGGGATGCCCAGTACCACAGTGAGGGATCAGGGATGCCCAGTACCACAGTGGGGGATCAGGGATACCCTGTACCACAGTGAGGGATCATTGATACCCAGTACCACAGTGAGGGATCAGGGATACTCAGTATCCCAGTGGGGGATCAGGGATACCCAGTTCCACAGTGAGGGATTAGGGATACCCAGTACCACAGTGAGATATCAGGGATACCCGGTACCACAGTGACGGATCAGGGATACCCAGTACCAAAGTGAGGGAACAGGGATACCCAGTACCACAGTGAGGAAACCGGGATACCCAGTATCAAAGTGAGGGATCAGGGTTACCCAGTACCACAGTGAGATATCAGGGATACCCGGTACCACAGTGAGGGATCCGGGATACCCGGTACCACAGTGAGGGATCCGGGATACCCGGTACCACAGTGAGGGATCAGGGATACCCAGTACCACAGTGATGAATCAGGGATACCCGGTACCAAAGTGAGGGATCCGGGATACCCGGTACCACACTGAGGGATCAGCGATACCCAGTACCACAGTGACGGATCAGGGATACCCGGTACCAAAGTGAGGGATCCGGGATACCCGGTACCACAGTGAGGGATCAGGGATACCCAGTACCACAGTGATGAATCAGGGATACCCAGTATCAAAGTGAGGGATCAGGGATACCCAGTCACACAGTGAGATATCATGGACACTCGGTACTACAGTGAGGGATCAGTGACGCCCAGTACCACAGTGAGGGATCAGGGATTCCCAGTACCACAGTGAGGGATCAGAGATGCCCAGTACCACAGTGAGGGATCAGGGATGCCCAGTACCACAGTGAGGATCAGGGATGCCCAGTACCACAGTGAGGGATCAGGGATGCCCTGTACCACAGTGGGGGATCAGGGATACCCTGTACCACAGTGAGGGATCATTGATACCCAGTACCACAGTGAGGGATCAGGGATACTCAGTATCCCAGTGGGGGATCAGGGATACCCAGTTCCACAGTGAGGGATTAGGGATACCCAGTACCACAGTGAGATATCAGGGATACCCGGTACCACAGTGACGGATCAGGGATACCCAGTACCAAAGTGAGGGATCAGGGATACCCGGTACCACAGTGAGGGATCAGGGATACCCAGTACCACAGTGAGGGAACCGGGATACCCAGTATCAAAGTGAGGGATCAGGGTTACCCAGTACCACAGTGAGATATCAGGGATACCCGGTACCACAGTGACGGATCAGTGATACCCGGTACCAAAGTGAGGGATCCGGGATACCCGGTACCACAGTGAGGGATCAGGGATACCCAGTACCACAGTGATGAATCAGGGATACCCAGTATCAAAGTGAGGGATCCGGGATTCCCGGTACCACAGTGAGGGATCAGGGATACCCAGTACCACAGTGAGGGATCAGGGATACCCAATACCACAGTGAGGGAGCAGAGATACCCAGTACCACAGTGAGGGAGCAGGGATACTCAGTGCCACAGTGTGGGATCAGGGATACTCAGTGCCACAGTCGGGTATCAGGGACACCCAGTACTACAGTGAGGGATCAGTGCCGCCCAGAACCACAGCGAGGGATCAGGGATACCCAGTACCACAGTGAGGGATCAGGGATACCCAGTACCACAGTGGGGGATCAGGGATTCCCGGTACCACAGTGAGGGATCAGGGATACCCAGTTCCACAGTGAGGGATCTGGGATACCCAGTACCACAGTGGGGGATCAGGGATGCCCAGTACCAAAGTGAGGGATCAGCGATACCCAGTACCACAGTGAGGGATCAGGGATACCCAGTACCACAGTGAGTGATCAGGGATGCCCTGTACCAAAGTGAGGGATCAGCGATACCCAGTACCACAGTGAGGGATCAGGGATACCCAGTACCACAGTGGGGGATCAGGGATTCCCGGTACCACAGTGGGGGATCAGGGATACCCAGTACCACAGTGAGGGATCAGGGATACCCAGTTCCACAGTGAGGGATCTGGGATACCCAGTACCACAGTGGGGGATCAGGGATGCCCAGTACCACAGTGAGGGATCAGGGATACCCAGTACCACAGTGAGGGAGCTGAGATACCCAGTACCACAGTGGGGGATCAGGGATGCCCAGTACCACAGTGAGGGATCAGGGATACCCAGTACCACAGTGAGGGAGCTGAGATACCCGGTACCACAGTGAGGGAGCAGGGATGCCCAGTACCACAGTGTGGGATCAGGGATACTCAGTGCCACAGTCGGATATCAGGGACACCCAGTACTACAGTGAGGGATCAGTGCCGCCCAGAACCACAGCGAGGGATCAGGGATACCCAGTACCACAGTGAGTGATCAGGGATGCCCAGTACCAAAGTGAGGGATCAGCGATACCCAGTACCACAGTGAGGGATCAGGGATACCCAGTACCACAGTGGGGGATCAGGGATTCCCGGTACCACAGTGAGGGATCAGGGATGCCCAGTACCACAGTGAGGGATCAGGGATACCCAGTACCACAGTGAGGGAGCTGAGATACCCGGTACCACAGTGAGGGAGCAGGGATACCCGGTACCACAGTGAGGGACCAGAGATACCCGGTTCCACAGTGAGGGATCAGGGATACCCAGTACCACACTGAGGGATCAGGGATACCCGGTACCACAGTGAGGGACCAGAGATACCCGGTTCCACAGTGAGTGATCAGGGATACCCAGTACCACAGTGAGGATCAGGAATACCCATTACCAAAGTGAGGGATCAGGGATGCCCAGTACCACAGTGAGGGATCAGGGGTGCCCAGTACCACAGTGAGGGATCAGGGGTGCCCAGTACCACAGTGAGGGATCAGGGGTGCCCAGTACCACAGTGAAGGAGCAGGGATATCCAGAACCAGAATAATGGAAATAACACAGAAACATGCTTGAAGCAAATATGAAAGTCGAAACTCCATCTTGTACCGAATAGTAAACACAAAGTGCTCTGCAGATGCTGTGGTCAAATCAAGACGGAGGCTTCTTTCAATGGATTTCTGCCGACTTGCTGAGTTCATCCAGCTTTTTTGTACGTCCATCTTGTACTATTGCCTGAGAGCGAAATTGAGTTGATGATTTTGTGTGCGAAAATCCTCTTCCTGTTATCCACCAGTCAACGTCAGAGGAATGGGCTATTACAGTGCCAATGACCCAGCTTCAATTTCACCACTGTACATTCTTCCCGTGACCGTGTGTATTTCCTCCCGTTACTCTGGTTTCCTCCTACAATCTAAAAATCATACAATAATTGGTCACATGGATGTAATGGGGTGGCACTGGCTCTTTGGGCTGGAAAGGTCCTACCTGCCTAATGAGGCAATAAAATAAATATTGTCAATACTATGAAAGGGGTTGAGCAAAGTGGAGGAGATGGCATCAGTTACATGTGAAAACTGGTGCAGTATCTTAAAGTAAGGGCAAATAACCTCATTATAAAGTTTAAGTAACCAATTCACTTCATAGATGATTGGCCAGAACCAGAAAGTTTGTTTAGGGTGTGTTTGAGTCCTGTTCTTATGCATTTTAATCTCTGACTTGAACCCAGCCCAGCCATTTTGATTCTACCTGCCATTCCCCATGCTGTGGACAGTATCGTTCAGCAGCCTTCCAAATTTCTTAGCTTTTACATCTGTTTTTATGATACCATGTTTTTCTCCTAAACACTCAGTTCCTTTCCTGGAAGTTTAATTCTTTCAGCTGGTTTCATGGCAATTCATTGGCATTGCACATGTCAGTGCAAACTTTCAATGTCAGTTTTGATTCTTGTAAATGTCCTGGTTTATTACCATTCTTGGAAGCTGAACCTTACATCATATGAACATCATATATTCAGGTCATCAAGCTCCTTTCTCTGATTGTTTAATACATAGTTCCACACCATTCCAGGAGCTTTAAAAAACATTAAATTATCCAAGACTGTTAAATCTTTATTAATTATTTGTTGAAAAATAAGCAAAGACTCAATTGATTGAAATACATCCAACATCCAGATTCACAGAATACTTCTGAATTTTTCTGTGATTGTTTGACTATTATGGTAATTGGTGTAGCAGTTCTTGCATCTTGCATCTGCAAACCAGAATTGCTTTTTGAATTGTATTAGCATTTCACCTGCCTTATTTGGCCTTGCTGGGTATAGTATGTTCTGAATGACAGATTTTCAGAACCAGACAGTGTCTCAATTCCTGATGATTAACATTCGAACCATCTCCTGGTCTAACAGTTGCACAGAACAGGTTCAAGCTACTTTGAAGGGTCTATAACTGACTAATGTGAAATAAGTTTAGAGTATATAACTGAAATGCAAGAAGGGTTATGGAACACTGGCTCCCCTTGCATCAAATGTTCTTACCATACTATTTACATCCCTTGAAATATTCTATCATATTTACTTTCACCACCAAGTTGATAGTATGAAGCATCTTATATTATGTTCATTTTCCTTGAAATACCAGAACTTATCTGCATTTATTGAAGGTTCGGTTTTCTAAATACATGCAAGCATCATACGCAACTCATCAAAGATACACTGGCACCATTTGATGATCAAGATTCACTCCTGGTTCCCTCAGTCAACAAAATCTAAAAATTAAATTATCAATCATTTCATTGTTGGAACAGAATGGTGGGGTGTCTGTTGCATTTCAGGAGACTTTAGAACTTCATATTCTTTGACAAAGTCGGTTAAATTCCCCATTACATGTCTCAGATCCAAATTCCCATTAACTGCCACAGCAGTGAACAGATGCATTAACTTTTGAGGCCCATATAAACAATTACCATGACCAGAGAGGACATGGTGCTCTGGAGGTTATATCCTTTAAAGTAGCAGTGTCAGAGTGGTGGCAGAATTCTTGTTTCAATACAAATGTTTGTGGATTAAAACTTCACTTAAGGCCTTGGACTTCACAACCAAGGCTAACGCCTCAGTGAAACTACTAACTTACCAAGGGGATCATCTTTCACATGAGATATAGAATTAAGATTCAATGCTTATGCCTGGCTATAAGATTACTATACTGTGGCATAGTCCAAAGGCATTCACCTACCCAATGTAACAAAAAAAAGTAGTAAGAATTGGCTCGCATATTTGCTAGCACTCGAGGTTTTCCTGAAGAATGATGTTAGTCACAGAGAAACACAACAGATAAATAATCTCTTCAGCACGCGTTGACCATGAATTGCCCACTTACAAAATATTACATTCATCCCTCTTGCTTTTGTGCTCATCAACCTTCCCCACCCGCCCCAGATTTCACCATTTAAGTACACACTAGGGAATTTATAGCTAATTTACACTGGGCCATCAACCTACAGCCATCTCTAGAATGTGGGGATGAAGGTACAACACGGAAAGACAGCAGCTCTCCTTGCTGTGTCACTCAAGTTATATGCACACAATCTCTTTCATTCGCCATCAAGATTGGGTCTCACACACATACACACAATGAAAAGGAAGAGTTAGATATATAAAACCTTCAGTAGGAGAAGCTAACCAGCAACATTGTGATATTGATATTGTTAAAAAGATTCACCATTTAGGGTATGTCCTGCAAGTCTCGCATCACCCAGGAAATGTTGTGCAATAATAGGCAGCAGTAAACACAACCACATTACTTAATGGCCACTTCACAATAACCAAAAGAATAATGAATTACTTCACTAGCCAGAACCAAATAAAGCATTACATTTTAAAACATTTGGTTCCAATGCATCAGACATCAGGACATTAGAATGCGGTCTTAAGGCCAATACACGCAGATCATGAACTTTAGCCACAGGGATAGCACATCTTAAAAAGGAACATGCTAGCTAGTTCCTTAGAATTACATATTATTCTTTTCATGCTCAATTTTCAACTGGCAGATTGAATCACAATTTTAGAAAACCCTCTTTATGATATTCAACTTGCTTGTGTAAAGTGAAGGCTATATCTTTAAATACCAAATGTACTTCTTATAAAACAAAAAGGCAAGAAAATAAAATCTCATTATATGTTTAGGTAATAAAACCAGCCATTTACTTTTCTGGCATAACAAACAATTCTTGCCAAAACACATTCGTCATTCATCCAAACCAATGTGAAAAAATGTCTTTTCCAAAAACAAGTTATACAACATTTGGCATGCTGGACTTTTCCTTCACAATACCTACCTGAAGTGGTCTTTTCGCTTATGGAACCAATTAAGGAATTTTAGAAGGGAAGCAAAAACATTCTTAAAGGAAGTTGAAAAAAACTGACACCAAAGATTGAGTTCCTGAGGTAGAGAAGAGTTTGCAGTAAAAAAAAATAAATCAATAAAGGTCTGAAATACTAAAAGCTGTAATTTTAATCAGCAGCCTGTTCATGACCCCAGTTAACAGTTCACTACTTGTAGTAATTTGCTTTTTGGACTAACAAAGAGAATAATTTTACTTTAACTTGTTGAGTGGAAAGCCACAGAATTTTGTTCTGCACCACGCTTAGCATTAGTCTCTACTGACTTCAATGGAAAGTGAAATTGGCAGATAATAAAACTAGTGTTGCGTCCAATCTCATTAGTTTACTGAAGATCCATTATGTTAAAACTGCCCATTATCTCAATAATTGCCTTTTGCCTGAAATGTTAAACTATGAATGTCTTCTCTCAGATAAAATATGATCATAAGTTATAGCAGCAGAATGAGGTAACCTGGCCCATCGAGTCTGTTTCACCATTTCCTCATGGCTGGTCCATTTTCCCTCTCAACAGCAATCTCCTACCTTCTCGCCACATCCCTTCATGCTCTGAATAATCAAGAATCTCTCAAACTCTGCCTTAAATATACCCAATGACTTGGCCTCCACAGCCACTTGGTGCGATGATTTCCATAGATTCACCACTCTCTGGGTAAAGAAATTCCACCTCATCTCTGTTCTAAATGGACATCCCTCTATTATAAGGGTGTGTCTTCTGGTCTTAGATTTCCCACCATTGGAAACATCCCTCTCCACATCAACTCTATCGAAGCCTTTCAACATTCAATAAGTTTCAATGAGATCCCCCTCATTCTTCTGAATTCCACTGAGTACAGGCCCAGAGCTATCGAACACTCCTCATATGAGAAGCCTTTCAATCTTGGAATCACTTTTGTGAACCTTTGAACCCTCTCCAATGTCAGCACATCTGTTCTTAAATAACTGCCCACAATACTCCAAGTGAGGCCTCAACGTTACATCCTTGCTTTTAAATTCTAGTCATCTCAAAATGAATGCTAACCTTCTCATTTGCCTTCCTCACCCTTCAAATTAATCTTTAGGGAATCTCGCATGTATTTCCTCCACTCACCACCCCCCCAACCAAATCCCTTTGGACTTTAGGCACTAAGTCAAAGAGAAGACTGGTTATCACTCACAAGTAAGGAAGTTAGTTGACCCTTAAAACAAAATCGCTGAAAATACCTACATTACCAGTTGTTTTTGCAACGCTAATTTAAGGAGCTTACTGTGCACAAATTAGCAGCCCAAATAATTATTTTTTTTATATATTTTTCAAGTTAATGAATGGTGGTAGATGGGACTTCCTGACATAAATTCGGGTATAATAATGTCGTAAATCCTTCTTTCTTCCCATTGACTTTACACTGAGCTGACAAGTCACCTTGCAGCTCTACAAAACTTTGGCTGAACCATAGTTGGAAAACTGCATGCCATGATCATCACATTACAGGAAGGATGCAGAGGCTTTGGAGTGGGTACAAAATAGGTTCACTGGGATTCTGCCTAGGTTAGAGAGCATTAACAATAAAGTGAGGTTAGACAAAATTAGATTGTTTTCTCTGGAATGTCAGAAGCTAAAAACTGACTGGAGAGGCATAGAGAAGGTAGTCAGGGTCTCTTTCCCAGTGTATAAATTCTAAAAGGCATACATTTAAAGTGAGAGAGGGAATATTTAAATAAGATTTGCAAAGTTATCTTAACCAGAGAGTATTAAGTACCTGGAACACATTGTGAGAGTGGAAGAAGATACAACGGCAATGTTTAGACAGGAACGTGAACAAATGGGGTATAGGGGGATATAGATCATATTCAGACAGAAAGAATTAGTTTGAACTGGCATTGTGGTCAGCAAAGGGCCTGTTCGAAACACACAAAATGCTGAAGGAACTCAGCAGGTCAGGCAGCATCTATGGACACGAATAAACTGTCGATGTTTTGACCCAATCAAGACTGGAAAGGAAGGGGGAAAGTCACCTAAATAAAAAGGCAGGGGGAGGGGAAGGAAGAATATCTAGAAGGTGACAGGTGAAACCAGCTGGGTGGGGAAAGTAAATGGCTAAGGAAGAAGTAATGTGATAGGAGAGGAGAGTGAACCATGGGAAAAAGGGAACAAGTGGGGAACCAGCGGGAGGTGATAGGCAAGTGAGACGAAGAGGTGAGAGGCCAGTGTGGGGATTAGAAGAAGAAGGAAGGGGGAGGGAAAAAGAAGACAAATTACTGGTAGGAGAAATCAATGTTCATGCCATCAGCTGGAGGCTACCCAAACGGAATATGAGGTGTTGCTCCTCCAACCTGAGGGTGGCCTCATTGGCGTAAACGAGGAGGCCATGGACTGACATGTCGGAACAGGAATCAGGATAGGAATAAAAATGGTTGGCCAGTGGGAAATCCCACATTTTTCAGATGGATTTGAGACACTCGACAAAGCGGTCCCTCAGTTTATGTCGGGTCTCTCCAATGTAGAGCTGGCTGCATTGGGAGCACAAGACACAATAGACAAATTCCCAGGTGAAGTGTTGCCACACCTGGAAAGACACGCTGAAGCCCTGAGTGGAGATGAGGTCAGAGGAGAACGGGCATTTCTGTCACTTGCAGGGACATGCGCCAGGAGGGAGAATAGTAGGGAGCAGTGGGGGAGGTAAAGATGTGTTTGGTGGCGGAATTGAGTTGAAAATGGTGGAAGTTGTGGAGAATGATGCGCTAGATGCGGAAGCTCATGGGGTGATAGGTGAGGAAAAGTGGAATTCTATCTCTGTTAAGACAGAGTGAAGATGGGGTGAGCGCAGATGACCAGACAATGTAGAAGATACAGGTGAGACCAGCATCAATGATGAAGAAAGGGAAACCCCATTCTTTGAAGAAGGAGAACATCTCTGATGTCCTGGAAAGGAAAGCCTCATCCTGGGAACAGATGTGGCGGAGACGAAGAAACTGAGAAAAGGGAATAACATTTTTACAGGAGACAGGGTGGGAAGAGTTACAGTCATGATAGCCGTGGGTATCGAAAGCTTTATTAAAGCTGTCAATAGACAGTTTGCATCCAGAGATGGAGACAGGGAGATTTAGAAAGGGGAGAGAGGTGTCAGAAATGGACCGTGAATTTAAGCCAGAGTTGGCTTGAGAAGTACAGTCTACTCATGGATAGTCAACATGGCTTTGTGAAGGGAAGATCACAAGTTTTTTGAAGAGGTAACAAAAGAAATTGATGAGACTAGGGCAGTGAATGTGGTCTACATGGACTTTAGCAAAGCATTTGACAAGGTCCCTCATGAGAGACTCATCCAGAAAGTCATGAGGCATGGGATAAGTGGAACCTTGGCTGTTTGGATAAAAAATTGGCTTAAAGGAAGAAAGCAGAGGGTAGTTGTGGAAGGAAAGTATTCTGCCTGGAGGTTGGTGACTAGTGGAGTGCAGCAGGGATCTGTCCTGGGACCCCTGCTATTTGTGATATTTATAAATGACCTGGATGTAGAGGTGGAAGGATGGGTGAGTAAGTTTGCAGATGACACAAAGATTGGAGGAGTTGTGGATGGAGCTATAGGTGGTCGAAGGTTATAAGAGGATATAGACAGGCTGCAGAGTTGGGCAGAAAAATGGCAGATGGAGTTCAATCCGGACAAGTGTGAGGTGTTGCATTTTGGAAGGACAAACCAGAAGACTGAGTACAGGATTAATGGTCAGTTACTTAAGAGTGTGGATGAACAAAGGGACTTTGGGGTTCAAATCCATACATCCCTCAAGGTTGCTGCACAGGTTGATAGGGTAGTTAAGAAGGCCCATGGGATGCTAGGCTTCATTAACAGGGGGACTGAGTTCAAGAGTAGAGAGGTCATGTTGCAACTCTACAAATCTCTGGTGAGACCGCACTTAGAGTATTGTGTTCAGTTCTGGTCACCTCATTATAGGAAGGATGTGGAAGCTATGGAGAGGGTGCAGAGGAGATTTACCAGGATGCTGCCTGGATTGGAGAACAAGTCAATGAAGCAAGGTTAGCAGAGCTGGGACTTTTCTCTTTAGAGCGTAGAAGAATGAGAAGGGACTTGATAGAGGTCTACAAGATTATGAGAGGCATAGATAGGGTGGATGGTCAGTACCTGTTTCCCAGGGCACCAGTAGCAAACACCAGAGGGCATATGCACAAAATTAAGGGAGGGAAGTTTAGGGGAGACATCAGGGGTAAATTTTTTTACACAGAGGGTTGTGAGTGCCTGTAATGACTTGCCAAGGATGGTGGTGGAGGCTAAAACATTAGGGGTATTTAAGATCCCCTTGGACAGGCACAATGATGAAAGAAAAATGGAGGGTTATGGTGTAGTGTGGGTTTAGTACTTTTTTTTTTAAGGATTATATGGGTCAGCACAACATGGAGGATTGAAGGGCCTGTACTGTGCCATAGTGTTCTATGGTTCTATGGTTCTGTGGAAGTTGGAGGCAAAGATGCTGAAATGGATGAGGGCCTGTTCTATATTCTATTACACTGGAATATTAGTGATAATTAAAAATGTATATAAAATTGTAAGTAATAAAAATGACAAGGTCAGTAACTCAGAATTCTGTTTGTAAACAACATTGTCCAATGTCAGAGATAAGTACTTTATCAAGCAAACTCGTAGATTACAGCAGGTGAGATTGCTTTGTCAACCATGTTTCTTTAATTATTGTCCTTTCATAGTGCCCTTAGCCCTTGAGTGGAATTTAGGAGAGTAATATGAGCTGCCACCTGAATTATGACCATAGGTTAAAAATACAGATGCCTAAAACCCCTCTGTCCAAATGTTTAATTCACAGGCCTAAAAAACATTTTTGCACACTTTCGGCTATGCTACTGATTGTTTCCAGATTGCTTAGAGATAATCAGGAAATTGGCCCAGGCACTTCCGGACATAATTCAAGGCTAAGGGGTGCCTGGCATCAGATCAGTTGTGCAGTTAACAGCATTGCAACAGAGCACCCGAATTAGCCCTCTTCCAAACAGGTATAAATTGAATCTTGCAGGGAAAACCTGTGACCTTCTTTATTAATTCATGATCTTAAAGAGAACCGCATCACTGTATTTAGAAGTGAGTTACACACAGCCTGACGTATCAACGTTCAATTCATCGCACCTTCCCCTCCTCTGATCACTGATCATTGTTGTTCTTACAATCACGTGATATACTTAGTCATTACTGACCTGCTGATCTGCTGGCAAAGGCTTGAGACAACTCACAGCTCAGGAGTCAAATGGAACAGAGAATGAGGGTATACACACTGGAGAAGGTCCTAACTTCTCTCATTTTCTTCACCCTTCTGGCAACATTCCTTGCCACTAAGATGCGACCCAATGGAGAAAGCTCCATCAACTCTGCCTCACTTCCCAGTGTGCACACAGCAATGCCACAGCAGCTCCAAGCTCTGTAGAGTGGACCCAACAGGAGCCACTGAAATCCACTTCAGCACAGGCTAAACACCAGAATGCTGTTTTAGTCAATTTCACAAACATTTTGGAATAGCAGAGTGGTTATCAGTGCCACCCACAGTACAAACTTCATGCACTAAAAGAGGATGAAATCGAATTTCTAGCCAATAATTCTCTTAAATTCAAACTTTCACACAAGTCATTTAAAGAGAGAAATGTTCCCTTTCCCAGCCTCAAGATGATTCAATGCACATTACAGCCAATTAAATACTTTTGTGGTGTGGTTGTTATTGGAATAAAACAACATATAACAGCTAATATACACACAGCACGAGATCACAAAAAGCAGCAATGAAAAATAACCAAAAGGCATATAGATACAGCCTTGATACTAAATACTGGCTCAGGCATATGAGAACTTCCAACCCTTCTCAGAAATGATGCTGAGAAATCAATATATCTTTAAAACAATGTCAGTGTTGCCACATTTTCTGACGTAGTACTGGTTCAACTCCAGCTCATTTCTACAACTTTGAGCAATTCACCTTTTCTTACTGTCTGCATCAGAGCTTGCCGTTTCTGCTGGCCATCATTTTGGGTCAGCTTTCTTATCCTATTCCTCTCCTCTGTAGACACTCCTCAGTCCACCAATCACTTCAATGTCATTTCTCACCACTCCCTTTCTTGTCTTCATAATGGCCATCTCATTTCTCTTCTCTCAGTCTGGATGCAGGGTTTTGGCCCGAAGCTTTGACTATTCTATAACTCTCATAGATCCTACTCAACCCACCAAGCTCCTCAACAGCAGTTCATTTGTTGCTCCAGATCCCCAAATCTGCAGTTTCCAAAGAAGCTTAATGTTCTTGTACAACATCCACCCCCCAATTACTCTATTTGGACTCCCTATATGAAATATTCTCTTTGTTCTATTCATCCCTCCTTCAAGTTCCCTCCTACTGAAAGCTAATCCTTCTCCGGATTCTGATGTAATCTCAACCAATGCTTTGCCTCCACAGATGCTGTTTGACCTGCTAAGTTTCTCCAGCTGTTGATCTTTTGCTTCAGATTCCAGTTTCTCATGTCTCCTGAAACACTAGCTCTTTCTCAATTTGAAAAGAGTGTTCCAGTGTTTTGTGTGCTTATTTCAGATTTGCAACATCTGGAGTTCTTTTGTCTTTTTTTATCAATCTGCATCAGAGCCAAGGGCCTTGAAGATCAAACATTGTGTTTCCACAACAGCTGACACATCACGAAACAGAACAATATCTGTGGTTTTCCTTGGTCATTCCTGCCTCACTATACAATGCTTGGTCCATTTATGCAGTCAATTTTCTTTGAAATGGAAGAAAATGGTTAAACTCCTCAATGGGAATGTTAAAATTGTTAATCACTCATTCAATTAAGAGATCAGGATCATTGTAAACATATAGTCCTTACCCTAAAGTGGTTGGGTAAAGAGAAGATTGGAGTGATTCTGATACCATTAGCTTCATGAAAAGCTTATATTGATTTCCTGCTTTTTATTAATGCTGTTTTGTCACAATATACAATCCTGTTATTATGCATGACCTCAATTAGATCAATTACCTCATTGTGGGGCGGCACAGTAGCGTAGTGGTTAGCAAAACATTTTACAGTACAAGCGACCCAGGTTCAATTCCTGCTGCTGCCTGTACAGAGTTTGTACACATGGGTTTCCTCCAGGTGCTCCGGTTTCCTCCCACAGTCCAAAGATGTATCGGTTGGTAGCTTAAATGGTCATTGTAAATTGTCCTGTGATTAGGCTAGGATTAAATCGGGGGATTGCTGGGCAGCACAGCTCAAAGGGCCGGAAGAGCTCATTCTGCACTGTATCTCAATAAACAAACAAATAAATAAGATCCAGTTTGCCTTATGAAACTCCCAAATATAAAAAATAGCTCACATTTTAAACGAGGATGATGTGTTGAGCTGGAATGCAACGGTGAAGAGATTAAACATTTGCTCAGAGTCTACAAATGAAATTCTACACTCAGAGAGGATTAACACCTAAACAAAGTTCTTCAGATCTTAAATTAAATCAGACTTCCATGGTATTTGACTAATCTTGAATTTATCATTTTTCCCTGAAATGTGTAGGTCATCCCATTACTGAGTAGACACAAGTCCAACAGGAGTATAAGTGCTGCTCTCACAATTCAATGTTTTGAAGCTTTCTCACTGCTGACTGAAACAGTCCTGGCACTGTTCTGAATCACTTCCTCTCTTTCTATCAGACAGAACATCGGCTTGGCTTAGTACTATGTCCCAGTGGGAAAGCACTGCAGTTTAACTAAAGACTAGGTGCTTCTGAATCATTCAGCTTGAGTTGTGCAAACATTAATCAACACTTCAGCACAGTAATGTCTGCTTTCTTTTTCATACTATTTCCAAAGAACTGAAGAAAAAAAGAAATGCCATTTATGTTGTGGCTTTCGTGACCTCAAATCATCCTAAAGCACTTTACAGCCAATGAAGTACTTGTGAAATGTCGTCAATTCTTTATCGCAAAAATGAGATAATGTCTAGATAAGTGTTCTTTTGTGCTGTTGAGATAAATATTGACCTAGATACTGGGCAAAACCCTGCTCCTTCAAAAAAAATACTGCCAGATATTTTTAAATTCACCTGGATTTCTATCTGAAAGTGATTCTTGGCAAGCATTCAACTCAACATAAGGGCAGATCGGGCCATGTGCTCAATACTCCATTGGGACTTGAACCCACAACCTTGACTCAGGTGAGAGTCCCAATAAGTCAACCTCTAACTTCAATGAACTCTTTGCCTCCACAGACACTGCCTGACTCGTGCCGGCCCACCAGCAGTTTGTTTTTTCTTGCTCTGTTGACAACTGCCCTGTTAATGAACTGGAAAGAGGTAAATGTGATGACAGAGTAGACACACAGATAGAAGTTCATCAGACCACCAGGAATGGAAATTTCAGACAATTAGCAGGCAGAGTAATGGAGTTGAGGGTTAGGAAACACTTGAGAATAATGAACATACTTGTGTTTCTGCAGGCCATCTGAATTTTCTGTTGTTCAGAAAAGAGAAAGTTCAGTGCAGCAGAAGACAGATGTTAAATGTTCTGTGTGTTACTTGCTGTTTGTGTGATTTGTTCTTTTCATCGAGCGTGGGTGCTTGTTGGTCTTGTGTGGGGGTTTTCTTTAAACAGGTTCTATGAAGTTTCTTTGTTTCATGGCTTTCTGTGGGAACCTTCAGGGTTGTATACTGTATACACACTTTGAAAATAAAAGTACTTTGAATCTTTGACAGTGAGACTAGCAGTTTCATGACTCATTCATTTGTGCAGCAGATTGTATTTCTTTTTCCCTTCACTTGCTTACAGAAAGAGATAGTAGAAGATGAACAAACTTTGTGTCTGAAATCAGGGAAGCTCACTATTACTGATATCATTCACAAAGCTACAGGACACATTAATTTGAAATGATAAAAAAGACAAATATGAACTATGACAGGATTTGGAGTCCCTCTCTTGACAAAAAAGGCAAAGAAATAATGTGACAGCATTCTTGTGTAATGATTACACAATCTTTTTAACGCTATCATGAATTGCTTCAGATACAATCACTGTCAAAGCAATGCATTGTCCACCACATTTCTGAATCAATGGCTGTAAAAAAAAATTGTCTCCATCCAGTTATGTGAGGACATTAGTTCCATCTGCTGTGATCAGTTCGATCCAGTCTATGAGACATGTTTATGTTGCAGTCTGAAAACAGTCTTAAAAAATTAACACATCAGAATATCTAAGATATGGGCTGGATGTTTGTAATTATTTCTCGATCTAGGATGGGATTGTTTGTGAAAGTGCTCTACAAGAGTCTGAAATTAGTTGAATAAAGACACTGATCTTACTTTCCAGTTTAACGTGTACTATTTGCTGTTGTAACTGGATGATCAAGAAACTAATCATTTTAGTCTGAAATAGATGTGGAAGCAGCAGCAAAGTGCCTCAATCTATACTTGCAAATGCCTCTAGCTACCAGAGAGTACACAAGTGGAACCACAACAAGCCATGTGAGTACATTTTGTCCAGATGAAATCCATGACTGGTAACCTTGGACTAGTTTAATATTTTAGAGTGCAGTGGAGAATTCTACCACAGTTTGATTTCTGTTTGTGAGGTAAAAGTTACTCAGTGAAGATTTGTTCTAGGAAAAACAGTCAATTCCTGTTCTGTAGCCAGGAAGTAGAAGAGTTGAAATTTGAGGTGATTCTGTTTCTCAGGAATTTTAGTAGAGGACAGTAATCAGCTTGCAGTTAGACACTTAGTTATGAAACCTGCTGTGAGATTTAAACTCAGGGTGGCCCAATAGCCTTGGACACACTCTTTCGGACTTGAAGGGTTGCCCAAGGCATAACTCACAGGACCTCTGTTTGGAGCAATTTGCCATATTATTTTCCTTGTTTACATTACTTTCCTGGCAAAAGTTAAAACTAAACTGTCTTGCAAAATTCTTGTGGGAATAAGAAAAAAACTGCAAGTGCTGGAAATCTAAAATAAACACCAAAAAAAAATCCGGAATCACACTGCCAGTCCATCAACATCTGAAGGAGAAAGAGATTAATATTTCAAAATGTCAAATGTAACTAACCCTCTGTTTCAGATGCTTAAAGATGAATTCCCTCTTGAAGAAGATAATTTTTAGTGGAGTTAAGGCACCTGCCGATGAAGGCTTGCTAGTGCAGTGGCTGGTCCTCACAGCCTCAGGGACCCATTCTCAATCTTGAGCTCCAGCGATGACTGTGTAGAGTTCTACATTCTCTTCTGTGCAACCTCGTGAATCTCCATCCACGCTGCAAAATCTTGCTGATAGATCACACACAAAATGCTGGTGGAACACAGCAGGCCCGGCAGAATCTATTAGGAGAAGCACTGTCGACGATTCGGGCCGAGACCCTTCGTCAGGACTAACTGAAAGGAAAGATAGTAAAAGATTTGAAAGCAGTGGGGGGAGGGGGAAACGCGAAATTATAGGAGAAGACCGGGGTGGGGAGGGGGGGATGGAGTGAAGCTAAGAGCTGGAGAAGGGAAAGGATCATGGGACGGGAGGCCTCGGGAGAAAGAAGGGGGGGAGGGGAGCACCAGAAGAAGATGGAGAATAGGCAGAGTGATGGGCAGAGAGAGAAAAAAAACAAACAACGAAATATGTCAGGGATGGGGTAAGAAGGGGAGGAGGGGCATTAATGGAAGTTAGAGAAGTCAATGTTCCTGCCATCAGGTTGGAGGCTATCCAGCTGGTATATAAGGTGTTGTTCCTCCAACTGTATCACTTTCGCCAATCACCTTTCCAGCTCTTAGCTTCATCCCACCCCCTCCGGTCTTCTCCTATCATTTTGCATTTCCCCCTCCCACCACTACTTCCAAATCTCTTACTATCTTTCCTTTCAGTTAGTCCTGACGAAGGGTCTCAGCCTGAACCGTCAACAGTGCTTCTCCCTATAGACGCTACCTGGCCTGCTGTGTTCCACCAGCATTTTGTGTGTGTTGTTTGAATTTCCAGCATCTGCAGATTTCCTCGTGTTTGCTGATAGATCGCCCTTTTAGTGCAGGTTAATGGGGGGAAAATAGAAGTGAAGTTAAGGGCATACGTTGGAGAGAATAAGTTGCTGAGGAAAAAGGAAAAGAGGGAGTGGAATTTATGGGATTGGTCTCCTGAGAAGTGACAAGGATATGATAGACTGAATGGCCTCCACCTATTCTGTTTTATTATATTTAATTAACTAGTGTAATCAAAGAGCTTCTATAACGGGAACCAACATGCATCACCATTCCTTCTGAATGTATGTTAAACATTAGGTATTAATATTTTCTGTCACCTGACAGTTTTATTGATTCACAACTAAGTAGAAACCTATAAGTCCTAGCTGAAGAATAACTTTTTTCTGCTAGTTAACACTGTCATAACCACCTCCCTTAGAGACATTTTGGGAGGGGTAATAAAGAGGGGGGGCTATTGTCCTGTGTGCGTGTATGTGCAGTTCATGCAGCAGAGCCCGAATCTCTCTGCCATGGGTCCAAAACCTCGCACTGTAAAGACCGAGTGGCATTCTGAGTGCAAGCTGCAACCCACAGGAGAGGAATTCATGTGCCGGCATTTCCCACGCTGTGGAAGCTAGTCATCTCCAACCAGAGGGACTCCCCAAGAAGAAGACAATGAAACTGGCATTGCGCCATTGTTCTAAAATAGGCCAAAGTGCAAGAAAACATTGCGGAATGTCAGGCACAAATCAAATTTCATGTCTTCTGTGCTGTTTGGAAAGATACTGGGTAAGCAATATCTTTCCCAGAAGACACCATGAAATCTAAATAACTAGATTCTCCGGATCTTCAAGGTGATTAATCACATTGATGTAATTAGTTAATTACTCTGTAACAAAGTCATTTTCGACTATGTAAAATGGAATTGTTCACAGTTGATAGACCAGATATTGGTTGTAAACTAGCTTTATTAGCACAAGCGTACTAGATTACTATATATTAAGGAATAGTTTTAATGTGAAGTTTAATTGTTTTACATATTAAATTCAAAAGCACTATCCAAATAAGCTGGTTCACAGCAAATTTTATGTTTGGTCAGATCCAAATGCATTTGAAACTTGAGAAACTTGATTGCAAAGAAAAACGTTCCTCAAAACTTCTACAGTCTTCACCCAGATTGCGGATTGAGCCCAAATGCAAACTGTTGGCTTGATCATTTAACCAACCATAAATCTGATCATAAAAAAAAACAAACTGATCATTGTAGGTCAACATGACTGTGACTAATATCCAATATATCTTTTATTTTAGAGATTTATGACTCAAAGGGCAAGGGCAGCATAGGCCAGTAATAACATGCTGTCCCATGGGTCATGTCTATCACTTTTCCCACTCTATAGTGGCTAGTCTCAAATAGCGACACTACAGAATGATGCTGAGCAGGGGCCAAATTCTCACCCACAGGAAGCAGAGGGTAGAAATCAAAGGCAACTCTACAAAGTTCTATTGTATCCTCCCAGCAGCTGATTTTAAAGTACTCCTGGAATACATCTGTGAGTAGATCACCCACTCACAATCTCAACAACAAACATGTGTTACACAAGGTAATAGGGACCTGGCCAAGCCATAGAAATGCATCAGGAAGACATCTCGCAGCCAAAACAACAACTGAAGAGGACTTTATATCTCAAGATTTAAAAAATACTACAGACAATAACTGAGATGTAAATACCTGCAGTAACCATTTCAGCAATTATTGACACAGGAGCTGCAACCAGTAGAGAATCATCAGATGGGACCTTAAATTGTAACCACACCCACCTGTTCAGGTGAGTGGAAGATACCCCATGATTAGAAGATCTCCAGCCAAAAGTAATCCCTTAAACACCACTAATGCAGATAATCATTTATCATTGCTGATTGCTCAACAGTGCAGGGTGTAAATTAGCTGGTGCATTTCTTAGATATAAAAATCCACTTACAAATGTGCTTTGGGACATCTTGCAGATATTAATAATATGTTTAAATGAACAATTTTTTCTATACTCTTTTGGCTTGAACAAATTTGAATGGCAAAATTCTACAAAAAAAATGGATATGGCCCAGCTGATCATGGGTAAACCCTCCCAACCACTGAGCACATCTACATGAAACAATGTTGCAGGAAAGCAGCATCCATCATCAGGGACCCCCACCACCCAAGATATGCTCTCTTCTCACTGCTGCCATCAGGAAAAATGTACAAGAGCCTTAGGACATGCACCACCAAGTTTAGGAACAGTTATTACCCCTCAACCATCGGGCTCTTGAACAAAAGGGATAATTTCACTTGCCCTATCATTGAAATGTTCCCATAACCATGGATTCATTTTCAAGAACTCTTCATCTCATGTTCTTGAAATTTATTGCTTATTTATTTATATTATTGTTTCTTCTTCTTGCAGTTGCACAGTTTGTTGTCTTCTGCACTCTGGTTGAATGCCCTAGTTAGTGGCCGTTCATTGATTCTGTTATAGTTACTATTCTATAGATTTGTTGAGTGTGTCCGCAAGAAAATAAATTTCAGGGTTGTATATGGTGACATACATGTACAACAATAATAAAAGTTACTTTGAACTTACAACCACATATTAACTCTGAGGCAGAACATTTTTGCATAAATATGGTCCCTTCATTTTCCTTGCGGTACAACTGTGTGAATGGCATTAAAGAACACTGAAAAATAAGCTCCCAAAAACAAGAGGTCAGTCCTGCATAGAAGCCTCTCAATTCCCTGTGTGAGCAGTGATCCAAAATTGACGTGAGAAAAACATTTTAAGAAATGAAGGTGGTAAGAATCTGGAATGCACTGCCATAATTGGTATTCAAGGCAGTTTCAGGTGTGGGGTTCAAAACAGGAGCAGAATATATCCTTAAAACCTTGCATTGCGGGACCAAGGAGAGTACTCTGGGGTATGGAGCAACTGGATTGCTCCTTCATAGAGCTGCCATAGACTTAATAAGCCCAATGGCTGCTTTCTGTGTAGCACCCTTGCTGGTTTCGGTTTAGCCCTCCACTGAATTCACATGTGCATTGTAGAATCTGCCTGTTGCTTGAACAGTAACTCCATTCATTTTAATAGAAAGGAACAGCTATAAAGGTGAACTGTACTTGTTTAATTGAACTTAAGTGTTGTTAATTGCAATAATAATTAATTTTAATTAATAGTTTTTAATTCCTTTTCTCCCACAGATGCCGTTCATCTCACTGAGTTCCCCCAGCAGACTGTTTGTTGCCATTATCCAGCTGAGTTTTTCTTTGGAGGCACAGAAGATTGCAAATGTTGGAATCTGGAACAATAAATAAAAACAAACTTCTACAGCAATTTTGAATTTTGATGCAGGGCCCCGGCTCACAGCATCCACCATTTCTTCTGGAGGAATTTTGAAGCTTCATGCAGGGTCCTGGCCAAAACATCCAGCATTTCTTCTGGAGGGGTTTTGAGTCTTCATGCTGAGCCCCGGTCCAAAGCATTCATCATTTCTTCTGAAGGAATTATTTTGAGCCTTGATGCAGGGTCCGGGCCCAAAACATCCATTTGCTTCCACAGATGCTGTTTAACCTGCTGAGCTCGTCCAGCTGTTTATTTTTTGCTTTTTTTTTCATCATTTATTTATTTTTATTTATTGAGATATAGCACAGAATAGGCCTTTCCAGCCCTTCAAGTCATGCCACCCAGCAACCCCCAATGTAACCCTAACCAAATCCCGTGACAATTTACAATGACCAAGTAATCTACTATCCAGAATGCCTTTGGACTGTGGGAGGAAACCTGAGCACTCAGACGAAACTCACAAGATCACAAGACAAAGGTGCAGAAGTAGGCCATTCGGCCCATTGAGTCTGCTCTGCCACTCCACCATCAGCTAAACTATTCTCCCGTCTAGTTCCAATTTCCGGCTTTTTTCCCATATCCCTTGATACCCTAATTCGATACCTGTCAATCTCCTCCTTAAAAACCCTCAATGATTGGGCCTCCACAGCTGTATGTGGCAATGAATTCCATAAATCCACGACCCTCTGGCTAAAAAAATTTCTCCTCATCTCTGTTTTAAATGGGTACCCTCTAATTCTAAGACTGTGACCTCTTGTCCTGGACTCACCCACCAAGGGAAACAGCCTTTCCACATCTACTCTGTCCAACCCTTTCAACATTCGAAATGTTTCTATGAGATCTCCTCTCATTCTTCCATACTCTAATGAATACAATCAAAGAGCCGACAAACGCTCCTCATATGTTAGTCCCTGCATTCCAGGAATCATCCTCGTGAATCTTCTCTGAACTCTCTCCAACATTAGCACATCCTTTCTAAGATAGGGGGCCTAAAACTGCACACAGTATTCCAAATGGGGTCTCACCAATGCCCCATAGAGCCTCATCAACACCTCCTTACTCTTATACACTATTCCTCTTGAAATGAATGCCAACATAGTATTCGCTTTCCTTACTGCCAATCCAACCTGGTGGTTAACCTTTAGGGTATCCTGCACTAGGACCCCCAAGTCCCTTTGCACTTCAATTTTTGAATTTGCTCCCCGTCTAAATAATAATCTGCCCAATTATTTCTTCTTCCAAAATGTACAACCATACATTTCTCAACATTGTATCTCATCTGCCATTTCTTTGCCCACTCTCCTTAACTGACCAAGTCTCTCTGCAACCTTTCCGTTTCTTCAACACTTCCTGCTCCTCCACCTATCTTGGTGTCATCCGCAAACTTAGCCACAAAACCATTTAATCCATGATCTAAATCATCAAGATACAGTGTAAAAAGAAGAGGCCCAACACCATCCCCTGCAGAACACCACTAGTAACCGGCAACCAACCAGAATAGGATCCCTTTATTCCCACTCTTTGCTTTCTGCCTATCAGCCAACTGCTCCACCCATTCCAATATCCTTCCTATAATTCCATGGGCCCTCATCTTATTAAGCAGCCTCTTATGCGGCAGCTTATCAAAGGCCTTTTGAAAATCCAAATACACAACATCCACAGCCTCTCCCTTGTCAATCTTATTCCAGATTACCTCAAAAAATTCCAATAGGTTGGTAAGGCAGGATCTTCCCTTCATGAAACCATGCTGGCTTGGGCCTATTTTGTCATGCACCTCAAGGTAATTCATAACCTCATCCTTGAGGATCGACTCCAATAATTTTCCAACTACCGATGTCAGACTAATAGGTCTGTAATTTTCTTTTTGCTGCTTCCCCCCTTTCTTAAACAATGGAACTACATTTGCGACCTTCCAGACCTCTGGAACCGTGGCAGAGTCTACTGATTCCTGGAAGATTATTTCCAATGCCTCCATAATCTCCAAAGCGACCTCCTTCAGAACCCGTGGATGCACTACATCTGGTTCAGGAGACTTATCTATCCTTAGTCCATTTAGCTTCTCAAGCACTTTGTCTCTAGTAATCTTGACTGTATCTAATTCTATTCCCTGAGACCTCTGGCTATCAGGTATGTTGCTAATGTCTTCCACTGTGAAGACTGATTCAAAATACTCATTTAGTTCCTCTGCCATCTCTTTGTTACCCATTATAATTTCTCCAGCATCCTTTTCAATAGGTCCTATATCTACCCGTGTCATATATTTTAAAAAAAACTCTTAGTGTCCTTTTTTATGTTAATTGCCAATTTCCTTTCATAATTCATCTTTTCTTTCCTAATGACTTTCTTAGTTTCCTTCTGTAAATTTTTAAAATTCCTCCAGTCCTCAGTTTTCCAATTTTTGCTTCCTTGTATGCTGCCTCTTTTACTTTTATTTTAGCCTTAACTTCTCTCGTTAGCCACATTTGTGTCATTTTTCCTTTTATGATTTTTTTTTTCTTGGAATATATTTTTCCTGCACTTTCCTTATTTCTTGTAGGAATTTCATCCAATTCTACTCTACAGTCCCTCCATTTAGCTTACTTTTCCAATCAACTTGGGCCAATTCCTCTCTCATACCACTGTAATTTCCTTTGTTCCACTGAAATATCGATACACCTGATACCACCTTCTCCTTTTTAAATTTGAAACTGAACTCAATCGTATTATGATCACTACTTCCAAGGGGTTCCATTACCTCTAGCTCCCTAATCGTCTCAGGTTCATTACACAGCACCCAATCCAAAACAGCTGATCCCCTGGTGGGCTATTGGACAAGCTGCTCCAGAAAGCCATCCCGTAGGCATTCTACAAACTCCCTCTCCTGAGATCCAATATCTTCCTGACATTCCCAATTCACTTTCATATTAAAATCTCCCATAATTATCTTGACATTTTCCTTCTGACACGCTTTTTCTATTTCCAGCTGAAACTCATACAGTCACAGGGAGAACGTACAAACTCCTTACAGGCAGAAAAAGGCATTGAACCCAAGTCACCTGTCCTGTAAAGCACTGTGCTACCACTACCCTACGATTCTCTGGGTGTGGGCTGTTCTGCTCTTTCCCATGACGGGATGTACAGTTAAACAGGCTTTGTGTTTTATGAGGCTGCGCTACTGAGAAGATGCACTCTGCAATGAATTTCTCCACTAATCAGAACCCACTCAAGAAAAGCTTGTGCCAATAGACATAAGTGGCAAACATATGCAGCTTACTAATGGAAGATATTCTGGACTTCTATACTTTATTTTCCAATTCTGATAAAGGGTCTTCAGCAGATTCTCTCTTCACAACCACAGATTAACCTATTGTGTTTTCAGCATCTTTCACATTTTCATCAGATCTTGAATTTCATACTTTATGTTCCATTGTTTTCAATACACAGATTATATCAGGTTATCTGTAGAAACTACCCAACAAATTACTAACCGCAATGATACAAACATAATGTAAATAGATATAAATATGTGCTTGTCAAACTATCTGTGCAATATCTATAACTGATGAGCTACATTTTCTTCAAGGTAAACATCTGAAAAGTTGATAGTTTTGCCTTCAGTTTGTCCGCCCTAAAAAGCAGTCTGCTCACATTTGAATCAAACACAATTTTCGACCATATTTCTTTTCATCGCAACAGCAGCCCACATTCACCTCTAGCATTACTTATTCTGTTCCTGACATAGCCCACCTGCCATTGTAAACGTAAAACATATGGGCTTGGTTCCTTCAGACTGAACCATTTCAATGCACTGCTAATCAGACCTTCAAGCTTCTTCCATCCAGAGCACTTTCAGCAAAGGCTCTAATACCCTGAGGTCGAACACACACCAAGTCCTGTTCAGTGATCAAACCTGCCATCAGCTCTTCAAATTCTAAATTCACATCACTTTTAAATCCCTCTGTTGTCTTTTTCTGGTACAGCACCCTGCTCTGCAATCTGCCAACAACTCTGTTGGCATGCATACCTCCACCTGACTGGCAGGTGTACCTGTAGCTGTCAAGAAGTAAAATTCTGGAATTCTCTACCCTAGCCTCTTCACCCCTCTTTGCTGCATTAAGATATTCTTTTAAAATTCCACTCTAACATTCCCCCAATGTGTCTCAGTCTGTGGCCCTCGTGTATCTCAACACACCTTCATATACCAGTTGCCACTTAAATGCAGGCTGTCATTGTTGGTGCTTAGATATATTGCTTTAATGCCAATCTCTCTACCTCTGACGTAAACAAGGAAAATAAATCACTGACTTAGACGTGATTGCCAAGAAGTCTGAAGCAGCACACAGCAGGTGAACTTGACTAGCTGCTGAACCGCACAGCTCAGTTAGGAACACACACACAAAAAAAAAATCAAAGAATGCACTGTCTGGAAGATACATATGTTTAACAAATCCTGCGGCATACAGTTTATAGTGCGTGGAGTTGCTGTGTGGTTCTTTTCATGTGCTGCTCCACTCTTTGGGGCCTCAGAGGCGTCTGGACCTGTTTTAGTTGGTTACAAAATGTTCTGGTAATTAAAAATAGTCCTATGAGAATGGTGTCACATTGCTCCAATGCCTGCTAACACAATACAGTTTTTCCCCCTTGACTGTAAAGCACCTCCTTATTTTGCAGTACAAATCTAAAAAAGTAATTTTTTCATCAAAATAGTTCAGTGTTTAAAAAAACACAAATAATGTTGATAAAACAATCGATCTGTTCTTTTTAGATTCTTCTCCTTGAATCTGAATGCTCTGCACATGCAAAGAACAAATTACCTTAATACTCCAAAGGAATATTGTTGCCTCAAAATTACTTACAAAGCCAAATATCTTACTTGCAAGCACTTTATGCCACATGCTAGTAATGCTATCACAATTGAAGTTTCCTGCATATATTGATTTTTTTTTAAAATACCAAAATCTGACTCTTGGCTCTTTCGTTTTGAATTCTCTTGAACTGCTTTTTCTATTCTTTTGCATTTACACTTTGGGTGAACTTCTTTGCTTTCTTTGTCAAACATTCTAGAACATAGTTGGATAAATAACCACACTATACAAAAACAGCATAGAATCTGTTTTTATCCTAATTCTGATCCAAAGATGGTCCCCAAATTCCTTTACAGACTTTGATTGTTAATACGACTTGTCTAACAAATTCACAATGAGGGCCAGAAGCAGATCAGAATCAAGTTTCCAATCTGTCCACACCTGATGCACAAAGCAATTTAGGCCACAAATTATACAATGTCTTCCAGCACCACATAAGACAGGTGGGAGAAAGAACAGCAAGTCTGAATAATGTGGAGAACCTCTCAATGGGGGGGATATCTTTGGCAGAACACATTTTTGGCCATTCTGCCAAAAGAGCTTGCTTTTCTGAGAGCACCTGCAGATTTTCACCTCAAATGCCCCTTCCACACAATTAAGGCTTCTCATAAAATGATGTAGTGTTGCTTCTAAACATGTCCTTAACTAACACGATTACAGTCTCATCCAACATCTCCTCCTCCTCATAAAATAACCTAGCAGTCCACATGCTGGCACAGAGGAAACATGCACATAGCACAGAAGGGAACTGAGTCTGCCGCTGCTCTCTCCCTCTTTCAAACTACATACAGTATTCACTCTCTCTGCATAATTATGCTAATTATTTTCATCAAATATCTATCCAATTTCTCTCAAAAGTCCTGATTGACTCTGTTTTTAGTATCCTCAGAGCATGACAGATCATCATTCTCTGCAGGAATTTCACAGATTCCACTGTTCTGCATTCCTGGATTCGTTGGTCTACATTTCAAATGTACGTTCCTGGTCCCTGCGCCATTCCTAAATGGGGACATTTCCCTCCCTTTACCCCTTCTATACACATTATGAAAATACCAAAAATCTTCTTTAAATTCTTGGTTACAAAGGGAATAACCCAAACTTCTACTAGAAATGCCTCAATCAGGAACACATTCTAGTGCAACCTTCACCTCCTTCCTAAAGTTCTGGCACCAGAAGCAATAAATCAGTTTTGGTCCAATTAGTGTCTTGCATTTATGACTGTCATAAAATAGTAGAGTTGCTTCTGGTCGTATCCTCAAATGACACTAACACAGAAGGCAGTCATTCTGCCCCACAGCACATTCAGCCAATCAGCCTGATATAGATAAAAGCTTGCGCGATGCTGAAACCTGGAATGGAAAATAACACTCAGCAGGTCAAGCAGCATCTGTGAAAACAAAAGGTTTAAGTCGACGTTTTGGGTCAAGACCCTACATCAGGACTGAGAGAGCAGAGGAAAGGTGGGAGGGGGGTGAGCATTAGGAGAATAGAGGCTGATAGGTGGAACCAGGTAGGAAGGGAAAGATGGAACCAAGTGAGGGAGGTGGAGGGTGGAAGAGGTGAACAAAAGAAGAAGAAATAAGGTGGAGTGAGTGTGTGTGTGTGTGTGTGTGTAGGGAGAAGCGTACTGGGGATGTGGGTAACCTGAAATTGGAATATCCAATATTCATACCATTGTGTTGTCAGCTACCAAAGCAGAATAAGATTTTGTTCTTCCTATTTGTACTTGACCATCTCTGTAGCAAGGAAGTAGATCGAGGACAGACAAATTGACATGGGAATGGGAGGGATTACGGCCAATAGTTCAGGTTGGGTTTCACCAGTGCAGAGGAGGCCACACTGCAAACATCAAATGCAACAGATTAGATTGGAAGAGGTGCAGGTGAACCTCGGCCTCACCTGGAAGGATTCCTGGATGGTGATCAAGTGAAGTGAAGGTATGTCTCCTGCAGATGCAGGGAATGAGGTGGGCAGGATGTAGAGTGATGAGCAGACAAGGGAGTAACAAAGTAACATGAGGAACTGTTTCAGAGTTTTGTTTACATGGACTACATAAAATATAATTTAATTGTATCAGCTCATATCTTTCATAGTAGATGTAAAACAACACCCACTTCCTCCAACTATCAAAATGATTTTCTCACTAAGCTTCATTCAAGTTTAAACACATGCAAGCATTTTCTTGCTTTTCAATGAATTCTTGTGTGCCACCTGTCACAGACCTACTCAAACTGTCCTGTTGCCAAATGGCTCCCCCTGCTGATATAAACTGTCTTCCTTTTCATTCCCACCCTACCCCAACTAAAAAATCTTTCCCATTTCTTATTCTTGGCTGTGTTGTTTTTTCTTTCAGCATAGAGAAGTTCTGAAGATCTTTACCTCCTTAAAATGGTTCCACGACAGAAAATGGATAATGCTAGCTGGAAGCTACGCAAGTGGCTTTTCACTGGATGAGGTTCAGACTTAATAATACCACAGGACCCTGGTTGCTATTTGTTTTGATAGAGCCAGCCAAATATTATAAGTATTGTACTCCATTTTCAAATAAGTGTACTTTTAATTGCAGCAATGTCACATTTATGAACTATCTATAAAGATGAGGCATAAAAGCTGCCACCCTCTTCACTGCTCCAACAGCTCCAGGCTGTACCACAGCTTAATAATGTGTTCTCGCCAGAGCCTCAACTTGTCACACATTGACACACAGTCTCCTTTCAGCAACAAGCATAATCTTTAAGATCTCAAAATTAACTGCAGTTCAGTGATTAACAATCCTTTCAGTCCCTGCCCCATGCCCAACACCCATTTCCAGTGGAGCAGCAGTTCATATAAACAGCAGGGCAGACATTCTAATTCATGGAGACCACCATGATCACCCCAAACACGACCTGCCGAAAAAATATATAGTTTCTATCCATAGCAAGTGAACATTCCTAGAGGACAAACAAATACCCTGCATTCAACCCAACAACAGGGCTTCATTATGCCATGGTCAAGAAAAACAGGCAAGGAATGGTCATTAGCAAGGAATATGAATAACTGGCTTCCTATATCTTGGCTTAACTGCAAGAATGAAAAACCTGTTCAAACAATGGAGTATAATATTCTGTCCCAAATACAAGCTTCTGAGTGACACTTCGGAATTACATTTGTTTTCTGTCAAGGAGCTGACTGGTTAGAGGGTCAAAATTCAAAACAGTGATGATAGTTGCTGCTTCTAACATCATAAATCCATTTGTTTCTATTTTATCTGTTTTGTTACTATTCTACTTTGATAAAAAGAAGTTCAAATCTAAGGAATACTCATCCTCTTTGCTCTGCTTTATCAACTCCATGACTATTTTCCAAATTCCATAACATTCACAGATTCTTTCTATTTAAAATACAGATCACCATCCCCTTTCTATCTAACCCCTTCAAATTTTCCAATGCAACTCCTCTGCAAAATCCCATCCCAAATTTTACCAAGATTCATTTATTTTTATCAAACATCAAATCTTACTGTAATATTTACTATTTCAGGATGTTCCAAGTCTGTGCTGCCAAAGCACATGCACCATACATTATGTTCAGGAGCTTAACATTTTCATTTCAAATTTATCAAATCACTGGAAGACGTTTCACCTATAAACTACTTAATGTCCTCCATTTACCTTCCATTTCCTCTATCAATTAGCATGGGCAAAAAATAGGCAAAAAAGTCAACAAGTGAACATGCAAAACCAATGCCTCTCCTTCAAAATTAGCAACATCTTGATATTTTGCCTTTGAATAATTGATCAGAAATCCCAGAAAACTAACAAAGTTCTTCCAGATAAGTGCACAGTAATAGAGTGCTCTCAAGAATTCTGTATTGTCCAGCATAACATTAATATAAAACAGTGTACTATATAAAACATTAATATAAAATTATATTAATATAAAACATTCTACGTTTAAGTAGAATGACAGCACAGGCTTAACACTGCTATAGTAAAGACATTTTTGGGGCAATTTAGACAGAGCAGAAAATGACAATTTTGTAATCAGTAGTAAAATGCTTTAACCAAAATAACCAAAACTTGAACAGAAATGCTTTCAAACAATGATTTTCTCAATTTAAATGTAAGGAAACTAAGACATGAATGTGTTTCAAATATTCCACTGCGTAATTATCAAATTGGCTTCAAGTGCTTTCTCCCAGAGACTTGGAAAGGTTAAGGCTTATATCACAGGTACATCGTCCAAAGTCACCCTCAAGTCCTGGTGGCTGCCTAGGTTATATGTAGATGCCTGAACTTTTCATTTGTTTTCTGTCAGGTTTGTTGTGTTCTGAAGAGCTACACACACAAGAAGTACTTCAGTAGAAAGTAGTCCAGCTGACCTTTCACCTTAAGAGAGAAAAGTTTTGCAGTCAACTTCAATGTTCCCTCTGAACTGCACGGGTGTGCAGTCGCACAATAACTGAAATGCTGCTACGCACATAGCCTTTGTTGCCGCGCAGCTGGAATTTTCTTTAATATAATGTGCCACGCAGTTTTCAGGCCATGTAAGAATTTCCTGCTCAGAGCAGTGCATGCAGCAGTACAAAAAACAATTGGAGGGAACGTTGGGAAACTTCCCAGCAAACTACATGACAAACTGGTGCTGACAGAATTTCTTTTATATAAATGTTTTCCTGATGTCAAGTTTCTCTCTGTTAATTATGACTTTGACTTCACTAGCCAATCAAAGCCAGTCAGCACTCAGTTAGTTTTCTAATGACACCATTTATAGATTATTAGTCAATCTGCTGTTCACTGAGATCATAGGCACATGCCAGGCCCTGAGATCATAAATTGTTAAGTCAAGCTGTTCTCAAAGCTTGAGGGGTTATCAACTGAGACTGTCTGATGTTAGACTGAATGTCAAAATCTCCACAACACTCAGCCCTATAACATAATCCATATGGTCAACTTTGGTAGCTGCTGTGGTGGTCGGAACATAGAGAACTGATAAGAGGGAATCCTTTGTAATGAGAGAAGACGGTCACCATGATCTATTATAGTGCATGTTTGTGTATCTCCATGGCAACTCACCACAGTAATCACTTCACAATTACTCACTGGCCTTTCATTCCTAATTAAGGGTGTTTGGGAATTCTACCAGTTGTGGATGATGAAGCCAGCAAACATGTCAACCATGTAAAAAATCTTTCAGAATATCTGATAAGCCATTGGAAGACCGCACAAATCATTAAAGGTATTACAGTAACCATATTCAAACTAAAACTTAACCACTTCAAAAAATTATAATTGAAGATACTGGCTCTCAATGTTCCTGCTCAATTTTGTGTATGTTATGTCTGGTTCTTTATATAATGTATTTTAACACAGCACTATAAACTAATCATTACTCTCAAATCTTGTGATTCAGTTTTGAGTAAATCTACATTCAATATTTAATTATGCATTATATTCCACTGACTGAAGTTCTGCCCAATTTAAAAGTGTTTTTTTAAAAAGGTCATTTGACGACCAGTATTTCTGCCGCATCAAAGCAAGATAAGCAGTATAATCCCTAAAACCCATTTCAAGGGAGTCTGACATAACAAACTACTAAGAAAATAATTGCAAAATTATATTTTAAACTGCTGAGCTACCTTGTCTACCGATAGGAAAAAGCCATCCATCTATTGCAGGCTCGCAGCAGTGATCAAAACCCCATGTAAGAGTGAAGGCAAGAAAATTCCATCTTCATAGAGTCTATCATGGTATTAGAATAGCCCAAAGCACTGTACAGCTCATAAGGTAATTCTAAAGGATTGCCACAGTGTATTGTACAGAACAACAGGAGGCAAGTGACACACACCATGATGAGACAATGACAAGATAATCATTTTACATTTGATGATTCAGTCATACTGGCCAAGATATAGGGGGATTCCTTTCCCCACCCCTCACATTCACAGTTCTCCTTCAGAATAATGCTGTGGGTACTTTGACACCTATCTGATAGGATAGATGGGGCCATGGGTTCAGGGTCTCAGTTGAAAAAATGACATATTTGATAATGCCAGATACTAATGCTCAAAAGTGTTTAAAGCAACCATCAATTTAAACAGATTATACAGTCCATTTACACTGTGTTAAAATTATTATTCAGGCATCACAGCTCCCCTATTCTTCTGATTGAGATAAACTTATATCTATTCTAGGAAGGTGGTGATGAAAGTTCAAAGTAAATTTATTATCAAAGTATGAATACTGTATGTTGCCATACACTACATTGAGATTCATTTTCTTGTAGGCATGCAGGCATTTACAGGAAATGTATAATCAATATAATTTATGAAAAGATACACACAAAGACTGACAAACAACCCATGTACAAAAGACATACTGTGCAAATAAAAAATACTGAGAACTTGAGTGGTAAAGGAACCTTGAATATGAGTCTGTATGTCATAGAATCAGTTCAGGGTAGTGGTGATTGAAGTTATCCATGCCAGCTCAGGAGCCTAATGAACTCCTGAACTTGGTTGGGTGGGACCTAAGGGTTCTGTACCTCCTTTCCAATAATCACCAACAAGAAGCCTAATAGGATGTCAAGAGCATGATTACCAGATCACGTCACGGCCTGGATATTCTGTTTCACCTCAAAGCTTTTTTTTTTAACCACTTTATCTGTCAGTCTTTGCACACTTACGTATATTTTTTATATGTACAGTATTCTATTGCTTTTTTTTTTGCTTGGTGGGTTATGAACAGTTTAAAACTAATTCAACTTAATTGGCAACTCATCCACCAAGGTGACCTGTCACTTCTTGCACTCAGGCAGCAGCAAGCACCATCTACAGAATTCACTGCAACTGTCTTCTAAAACTGCATTCCCAATAGTTAGAACAAGGGAAGCCCCTCATACTGCACCCTGCTAACTCTTTGCCACATCATTCTGACTCATAAATATATGATTCTTTTGCTCGTTCACTGGTTCAAAATCTTCAAATTTCATCCCTTACTGCAGTCCATGAGAACCTTCACCTTAAGTACTACTCCAGTTTAATACTCCCTCTAAGGTGCGTGCACACACATCTTTTGCCACTAGCACACAAAGAAATTTAAACTGTACACAATAGGTTGGCATGTTAATTATACTTCACAATCATACACAATCACATTTCCTTTTCGGTTTCTGATGCAGACGGTGTTGACAATGTGGAGTTTGCAATTATTTGTCTGCAGATTTTAGAACTGGCTTATTTATACTGTTTATACTCAAGAAATTATTGATTCACTATGTTGAATTCCAAAAATGTAAAGGTGTGAAGTTCAAAAGAACTGCTAGTTCATTTAAAGCGGAATGGCTTAATGAAATGGTAGAAACTGCTACTCCAAAAGCTCAAGAGGTCAGGAACATGCAGCTCTGAGAAATATTTATGTACAATACATAAACTGGTGTTACCTGCACATACTGTCACGATGCAAAAGTTGCTGGACAATTTGCAAGTAGGAAGAAGTGGAGTGATATTTGGAAGCTTAACTTTTTAGAAGTATCATATAGCAAGCAAATCACATATGGACTGTGTGCAAAAGCGTTGGTGAGAAAGTCCTTCATTACTCACTACAGGCCTGCTATGTATGTTTTGTGAGATGATAGATGAACGAGAGTGAAAACAATCAAACACAGAAGAGATCAAAGTCATTATTGACAGCGTTTTGCCAGCTGTAAAAATGAATACCTCTATATGTAAGATTCAGTGTGCACATGTTGTTGTCACTGGACAAAAAAAAAAATGCACAGCACAAGATTTTTGTGCATACAGGTCATTACAAATTAGAGGAAACATTGCTTAGCACCAGCTTCAAGGGCAATTCAAGTTGAGTATTCAGTGTTAAGTCTTTCCAGCAATGAAGAATTTTTTGACAGAAGCACTAAGTTCCCAGAGACATAAGTATCCGCTGAGCCTCTGTACACCTACAGAAAAATAATGAAATCCTGAAAGGTCCTGAAAATAGGGATCATGCTCAGCATTGAAACAGCAGCATCTTCACCTTCTCATCTCAACTTAGAAACTGCTCGGCGGTTCCACCTAGATCAAATTTTATGCACATCTCTACCTATAAAATGCCACAGGTAACTCAGCCCTGCAAGCCGCAAGGAAGTCTTCAGAAGAAAAGCCCTAAAAATGGTGTACTGATCAAATGTTACTTAACTATTCAACTAATATTATTTAACTTTTCCTAACCCACGACCTCTATCTCAAGTGACAAAGGAAGTAAGAGTTATGATAACACCACCACTTACAAGTTCTTCAACTTGCAAAACGTCCTGAATTGGAAATGTCACATTGGCATCGAAGTTCTCACCAACAGTTGCGTAGAAAATTCAGCAATAGATGCTGAATTTGTCAGCCATGGCCATACCACAAAAAATGAATATAAAAAGTCAGCCCAGCCACATTACAATTGATTATTATATGCATTATTTTAATCAGACTTAAGCAATAACAGTAATTAAACTTTACCATCATTGAACCAACAAAAATAAAAGCAAGTGCCTCGACATGTAACATTAACCCCCAACCTTCAGCATTTAATGATTAAGTGCTGACCATTTTATTTACCGAGAGTTCTCCTCTGTGATCCTAACTGCAGTTTACATATTGCCAAAGGCTGATGTTAAGCAAGCCACATGGTACTGAAAGATGTCATCAGCAAACAAGAAACAGCCTATGCTGATGCCTTTCAAATCAGTGTCTGGAACTTCAATCAGGTTTGTTTGAAGGAATCTCTGCCCAGTTATCAACATCACCTGCAGAGGTTCCAACACTCTCAACTGCTGCTACACTATCATAAGGAATGCCCACCATTTGATCTCTAGACCGCATTTTGGGAAACCTGATCATTTGGTTATCCTCCTTCTACCTGCATACAGGCAGAGGCTAAAGATCAAAGCTCCAGAAGAAGTGGCCGCAGGAGGTAGAGGAGCAGCTATGGGACCACTTTAAGTTGGTGGACTGAGCCATGTTCAAGGACCCATCAGAAGATCTAAATGAATACATTACAGTTGTCACGGACTTTGTACTAACAGCCTAGACAAATCCATCACCACAAAACCATTCAAGCTCTTCCCTAACCAGAAGCCCTGGCTGAACCACGTAATCTACAACCTACTTGGGGCCAGATTTTATCTGACGACCAAATAAAATATAGGAGGTCCAGGTATGATTTTGGGAAAGCCATGTCATGTGTGAAGTGGCAATTCTGGACCAAATTTGAATTACTGAAGAATGCTGTGGAATACTTTAGGATGTTCGGAAAAGAGCTGTGGCAGGACTTGAATGCTATCACTCCTGCGAAGTGAAACCAAGCGACATAGGTGACAACAAGGTTTCTTTCCCAGAAAAGCTCAATGCCTTTTATGCTCACTTTGGCCAACAAAATATGGAGGCACCTTCACAAACTCACACAGCCCCCAGTGAGCCTGTGATGCCAGTTTTTGTGGCCAACCTGATAGCATCCTTCAGGAAGGTGAACTCACAGAAAGCATCCAGCTTAGACAGGTTACCTGGCCAAGTACTAACGGCTCCTGCTGATCAGCTGGCTGGGATGTTAGCTAGGATCTTTAAACTCTCACTTCACAGTCTGAGATACCCAGCTGCTTCAAGCAAGCTTCATTTATACCGGTGCCTAAGAAGAACATGGTATCCTGACTCAATGACTGTCATCCAGTAGCACTTACATTTACTGTGATGAATTGCTTTGTGAGGTTGGTGATGAAATATATCTGCCTGACAAGTGACTAGGACCTGTTCCGATTTGCCTACCGTCACAACAGGTCAACAGCAGATGTAATTTCATTGGCTCTTCACCAATCCAGCTGGACAATGAAGATGCATACATTAGGATTCTCTTCTTTGACTACAGCTCAGCATTCAACACTATCATCCTCAATACTATCAATAAGCTTCAAGACCTAGGCCTCAATACCTCCATGTGTAACTGGATCTTCGATTTCCTCACTTGCAGAGCCCAGTCAATTCAGATTGGCAACTTCTCCTCCACAATCATCATCAGCACAGGTGCACAACAGGGCTGTGTGCTAAACTGCCTGCTCCACTCAGTTTACACTTACAGCTTTGAGGCTAAGCACAGTTCCAATGTCATACTTTTAAGCTTGCTGACAACACAACTGTCATTGCCCGAATCAAACTTGCTGATATATCAGCATATGAGGGAGACTGAAAATCTGGCTGAGTGGTGCCACAACAGCAACCTCTCACTCAAAGTCAGCACAAACAAGGAGTTAATTATTGACCTCAGGAGGAGGAGAATGAAGGTCTGAAAACCAATCCTCAAAAGGGAATCAAGGTAGAGAGGGTCAGCAACCATGTTTCTACCAAAGTGTGCATGTACGTGCATGCACACACACCTTTTGCTACTAACGCACAAAGATATTTAAACTGTGCATAAAAGGTTGTCACCCATTACCTCATTGGCATGTTAAGTATATTTCACGATCATACACAATCACATTTCCTTTTCTGGCTTTTGAAGCTGATGGTGTTGACAACATGGAGTTTGCAATGATTTGCCTGAAGATTTTAGAATTGTTTCAACAGTACATCCCAAAGCTCAACTATTTAAATGACCATTCAAGACGCTCATAGGAACAATGACCAATCAGTGGAAGTCAGCCTGGGATTGTCAACTAACCAATAGCTGTTGATTGGTTCAGCTCATCATTAACACCCTTTTTACATGCTTTTTCTATCTACCATTGTACAGTGCCTACAAAAGGTATTCACCCCCCCCCCCAGAAGTTATCATGTTTTATTGTTTTACAACATTGAATCACAGTGGATTTAATTTGGCTTTTTTGACACTGATCAACAGAAAAAGACTCATATCAAAGTGAAAACACATCTCTACAAAGTGATCTAAATTAGTTACAAAATTAAAACACAAAATAATTGATTACATCAATATTCACCCCCTTCAAGTCAGTATTTAGTAGATGCACCTTTGGCAGCAATTCCAACCTCAAGTCTGTGTGGATAGGTTTCTATCAGCTTTGCACATCTGGACACTGCAATTCTTCCCCATTTTTCTTTACAAAACTGCTCAAGCTCTGTCAGATTGCATGGGGATTGTGAGTGAACAGCCCTTTTCAAGGCCAGCCACATACTCTCAATTGGATTGAAGTCTGGACTCTGATTTGGCCACTCCAGGAAATTAACTTTGTTGTTTTTAAGCCATTCCTGCGTAGCTTTGGCTTTATGCTCGGGGTCATTGTCTTGCTGGAAAACGATCTTCTCCCAAGTCGCAGTTCTCTTGCAGACCGCATCAGTTTTTTCTCCAGGATTTCCCTGTATTTTGCTGCATTCATTTTACCCTCTACCTTCACAAGCCTTCCAGAGCCCGCTGCAGTGAAGGTAGAGGGTAAAATGAATACAGTCTGATAGCCAAAATGCTCAATTTTGGTTTCATCAGAGAATAGAACCATTTTTCAACTGATTCAGAGCCTCCCACATGCCTTCTGGCAAACTCCAGCTGAGATTTAATTTGAGGTTTTTTAACAGCGGCTTTCTCTTCGCCACTCTCCCATAAAGCTGCAACTGTTGAGGCACCCAGGCAACAGTTGTTGTATGTGCAGTCTCTCCCATCTCAGCTCTGAAGCTTGTAACTCTTCCAGATTTGTCATAGGTCTCCTGGTGACCTCCCTCACTAGTTCCCTTCTTGCATGTTCACTCATTCTTTGAGGACAGCCTGCTCTAGGCCCTCTAGGCAGATTTACAGCTGTGCAATATTCTTTCCATTTCTTGATGATTGACTTAAGGGATAATCAGTGACTTGGAAATTTTCTTGTATACTTCTCCTGAAATGCGCTTTTCAATAATCTTTTCATGGAGTTTCTTGCAGTCACTTTGACTGCACACAGGTCTCCAAAACAGATCTCCATTTAACTTTGACATGAAAGAGACTTTTTCTGTTGTTCAGTGCCCAAAAAAAAAAAGCAAAATTAAATCCACTGTGATTCAATCTTGAAAAACAATAAAACATGAAAACTTCCGAATGAGGTGAATACTTCTTATTGGCATTGTATACTGTTTTTATTGAAGAGATTATTGATTCATTATGTCGAATTCCAAAGAAGCAAAGGGAATGAAGCACAAAAGAACTGCTAGTTCATTTAAAGAGGAATGGCTTAATGAAACAGTAGAAACTATTACACCAAAGTTCATGAGGTCAAGAACGTGCAGCTTTGAAACAGAAGCAGTCAGAAACATTTATGTACAACACAAAAACTGGTGTTACCTACATATATTGTCATGATGCAAACGTTGCTGAAGAAATTGCAAGTGGAAGAAATGGAGTGATATTTAGAAGCTTGATTTTTTAAAGCTTCACTTAGCAAGCAAATCACATATGGGCGGTGTGCAAAGGGGAGAAAATTCTTCATTATCTGCTACAAGCCCACTATGTATGTTTTGTAAGAATGCAGATGAATAAGAATGAAAATGATCAAACCCAGAGGAGATCAAAGTTCTTTATTGACAGCATTTTGCTACCTGTTAAAATGTATAGCTCATAAATAAAATACAGTGCACAATTTGTCATCACTGGGCAAAAAAATTGCACAACACAATATTTTTGCACACACTGGTCATTACTAATTTGAGGAAACATCAGTCAGCAACTTTAAATTCTTCAGTATTATCATTTCAGAGGATCTATCCTGGGTCCAGCACACGAGTGTCATTACAAAGAAAGCACAGCAACGCCTCTACTTTCTAATAAGTTTGCAAAGATCCAGCATGTTATCAAAAACTTTGATAAACCTCTAAAGATGTGTGGTCGAGGTTATATCAATTGGCTACATCACGACGTGGTATGGAAATAGCAATACCCTTGATGGGAAAAGTCTGCAAAAAGTAACGGATATAGCCGGTTCCATCACAGTTAAAGCCCTCACCTCTGAGCACATCTACATAGAAGGCTGTCACAGTAAAGCAGCATCCATCATCAAGACCCCACTCTCCAGGCCATGCTCTCTTTTCGCTGCTGCCAGCAGAAAGGAGGTCCAAGAGCCTCAGGACTCACACCATCAGGTTTAGGACCAGTTACAGTATTACCCCTCAACCATCAGAGTCTTGAACCAGATGGGATAACTTCACTCACCCCATCACTGAACTGTTCTCACAAACCATGGACTCAGTTTCAAGGACTCTTAATCTCATGGTCTCAATATTTATTGCTTATTTAATATTATTATTTCTTTGTTTTGTTTTATCTTTGGTGAGTTTGTCAACTTTTGCACTTTGGTTGTCCATCCTGTTGGGTGAGGTCTTTCATGTATTTACTGTGAATGCTCACAAGAAAATGAACCTCAGGGTTGTATATGGTGACGTATATGTACTTTGAAAGTTATTTTGAATTTTTATTTTCAAGTTCTTATCAACTGTACCATTCACCCAGGGAATGGGTACAGTTTGGGAAGAGTTCATAATCCCGGGGAGAACACGCAAACTCCACACATAGAGCAACAGAAATACAGACTGAACCTGAGTTACTGGCTGACAGGCAGTAATTCTGCTGGCAGCCACTGTATAGCCCGCATTGCCCTCTTAGCTAAGCCGCCATTTCTGTTTATCCCATCTAAGCCACACATATTTTTAGCATCTCAATAATTTTTCCCCCAGTACTTGTTCCATAGAAAACAATCCTAGCTCTATTCCCCTTGCAACTATAAATGTCTAGCCTGAGCTCTTGTGTATCTCCTCTGCACCTATAATTCTGCTACATCTACCTTGTAATGTGGTAACCAGTATTTTGCACAATACTTTAATAGCAGTCTAAACAGTATTTCACATGGATCTCAGTGCCTCCCAACCTTTTTTAGCCCAACTCCCCCCTAAAGCACCTTCATACTTGCCAGTGCTCCTAAGAGTGCAAAAACATGTCTACCATATGCTAACATGAGAAAAATGGTTCTGTTTTAAATTTTTATTCATCTTTAAACCTACCTTACTTTGTACCTATGCACTGTACAGCAGCTTCAATATCAATATGATCCTTGAGCTCGATGGAACTCAGCAGGCCAGGCAGCATCTACAAAAAAGGTACAGTTGACGTTTCAGGCCGAAACCCTTTGGCAGGACCTTTACCTGGCATCCATTTTGAAAACAGTAGTGGACACATCTGATACAGCAGGCATTATTAATCTTTCACCAACTGAATGAGATTTCCCATACCTTGTTACAAATTTGGAAATGTTATAAGAAGCAATGAGACCACTATCAAAGTCACTTTTAGCTTTTTTGGCAAATGACTTGAGTGTGCAACATTTTTCAGACACTCTTTCATCTTCTGGAATTCTGTAATACCCTACGTAGCCTTTTCAGGGTGTCTTTTGCAAAAATATTCCTGCAATCTCAATAGTTTCATAGCTTCATTAGACAGTGTAGGACTGCAAATAAGACACATGGGGCGTTACTGCTCTGATAGGAATGGAATAAAACCATAGTCCAGGTATGCAACATTTTGTTGTTTGTTTCTTAGCAGGATTAGAATTCAAAGCTCCACCACCTTCAGACTCATAGAGGCCGTACCGTTAAGTATTTATCCATCATTAACAGGGCTAAGTTAAAATAAAAAGTTAGCACAAACAGGGAATGCCTATCAGATGTTGACAACAGCAGCAAGTTGACATGGATGGAACTATAGCAGCTGCATGCAAAGGAACGGTGAGGCAAAGATGAAGACGATCACAACAGCAAAAATTACATCGACAAGGATTCAGATCGGAATCTGAATGTTAGTCAGGATAGAGCTGGTGTTCGGCAAGCTACCTTTATACTATTCCATTTAGAGCGATTGACCAATCACATAAGGATCACGTAAGGTCTCATCATCCCCAAAGACAGTTCTTGACCGCACATATGAAGGTCACTTTGAACATCTCAAGAGGAATCCTCAGGGTCGGCAGGATCACTGATTGGCTCTATTTCACTGTTTGGTTCCAGACAGTGCTGTATTGTTGCACAACCTGTTTTCCATAGATCTGTAGGGAAAGTTAAGGTGTTCTTGACTTAGCAAATGTTAAATTGCATGAACTCGTTCCATGCCACAAGTCAAGGGGAACTGGTGGGCACCCTGGTGGCTAATTTATGCATCCCCAATAATGTCTGTTGGTAAGGTCGGATGAGATGACCGAGTTTCAGACATATTGTGACGATGAGTGCTCATCACTTGCAAAGCTTTGGTTCTTCCTGCATTTCAGTGCCTCACACTTTTTATTTGGAAGTGTCTGCTCTACTAACGGTCGGTCAGGTCTTGTGCCTTTAGTTAGCGTGCTGCTTACCGTCCCCTGACGACCTCTATTGCCCCTAATGCCCCCTCAGAACATGTATCTGCCCCCATTGGGAATCACTGATCTAAAATAACTACCCTGTGCTTGCAATCTTTGCCTTGGCCAATAAAGACAATCTTTTGTCCTGCACAGTTGTCTTCTACTTATTTAGAAGTATGCTTGCTTATGCTAGCAATCAAATGGGTTACTGCAATGATGCTCCTGTTACCCACTTATTAGTCCTGAGAGCAGAGGTTCCTCAATTTTTTTTTTAGTATCTGATCAAGAGTAAATTGAACAAAGACAGGAAGAAAGGAGACTCAAGAGTCTGCACCAGAAACAAGTTGTTGGAGGAACTTAGCGAGTCAGACAGCATCTATTCTATTAAATACACATGCCACCCTGAAATGCTGACTATCCTTTGCCTCCACAATTGTGATGAGGCCTGCAGATTTATTGAAATAAAGGATGTTGTTAACAATGTGACTTTAAAATTCTTATCCTTGTTTTCCAATCCTCCAATGTGCCAGATTTGTCCCTGTGATGGCTCCAGCTCTGTAACCCTGACAGATATTGATGCTTCGCCAATTCAGACCTGCAGATTATCCTGTATAAAACCACTCCACTATTAATGGCCTTGACATCAGAATTATTTTGCAATAGGTTCATAAAGGCAATTTTAACTTATCAGGTAAATATGTTTCGAATATTCCATAGGAAGATAAAGTGCTCATTGTATTTCATTCCCCAAGTACCACAGCTTTGGTGAGAACATCTGAAATAGCATGGACCATTGAGGAAGGGAGAACTTGCCTTGTCACACTGTTCAGCAGTGAGGTTCACGGGACAGGGTATTTGTCTTTCAAGTGGAAATAAAAGCCGTATCTAAAAGCACAACGGTGTGCATATCCAGCACTACCAAGGTATTGGAACACCATCAAATGTGCCTATTATGACAACTCATACTGGGATTTAGTACAAACGTGTTCATGCATTTTTGCTTTCAATCTTTATTCAATACTTAAGACAGCTGCTAAAACAAGAATGTACAGATAAAATTTATAACTTGCTTTTCCCTCAAAATATATAGTGTACAAAGTTAGCCAATAATTTCCTTGGCAAGCATGATTTTTTTTATAATGTAGCTGATCTTAGAGTAATCTCATTTCTCTTCCACGCACCCCCACCAAACATCAAACTCTCCCCTTAACAAATCAGCCCAGACTGCTGGTGCCCATATACCTCCTTACATACTCCCATTCACAGATAAACTGTGCTCAATGCATGTATCTTGAGCCAAATTTTCAATAACAGAAATCATCACTCGTTCAAAGCCCACAACAGAGTTCAAAACCACAGCAGTATAAGAATCAAGACCAATTACTTTAGAGTTTGTTAAGCAATATTAACTGAAATGTTTAATGTCCACAGGAGTTACCCTTCATGATGAACAGCATCTGAAAAATAATATATCTCTTCTAAGAAAAATGTAAGTACAATTTTCAAAGGGCTGTTTCTCTTAAAATCCAAACCATTCAGTGACACCACCTCGTCGAGGATCTGCTTTCTGCTTCTGTTTCTCATCTTCCAAAAACTTATTTTGGATTTCTTCCAGAGATCCTGGTTCGGGAGTTTGATCCTTCCGAGGAAAAATGTCTGGAAAATTGAAAGTCTGACCTCCGGCCTATATAAAAAAAAAGCATTGATATATTAAATGGTTACGTAAGGCCAATAATCCAGTAAATAACAGATATGCAGCAAATTGGACGTCTGCACAAAGGGATTCACATTCCTTCAAGTAATCCAACCATGTTGATGTCACAGCCAAGAAACCTAACCAACACCTCTACTTCTTCAGCTGGCTAAAGGGATTAGGCATGCCCCTGCCCACCTGAACCATTTTTAATGATGCACCACAGAAAGCACTCTCTCTAGATGCACAATAGCTTGGTATGACAACTGATCTGCATCTCAGTAAAGCAGCCAGCATAATCAATGACCACCGCCCCCCAGAGTAGAAGATAAAAAAGCCTGAAAGCATGTACTACCAGGTTCAAAGACAATTCTACTCCGCTGTTATAAAACTAATAAATGGTTCCCCAATACAGTAAGATGGACACTTGACTTCACAACCTACCTCATTATGATATTGCACTTTATTGATTACCCACACTGCACTTTTGCTGTAGTTGGTAGACTTTATTCTGCATTATTACTGTTTACCTTGTTCTATCTCAATAAACTGTATAATAATTTGTTCTGTATGAACAGTGTACAAGACAAGATTTTCACTGTATCTTGGTAAATATGACAATAATAAAACAATACCAATTCAGGAGAGACAGTACAATTACAATTCCTAATATGGAGGACTTCAAGTTTAAGAGAATAGAACAAAGAACAACTCCAACATGGTATGGTTCAGTATTTAAACAGCAGACACTGAGGCAGAGAAGGGATCAGACCCTGGTTATATTTATTACCACTTAACAACAGCACTGTGTAGACGGAAATCTCACCATCTTAGAAGCCACAAGTGCAGCTACATCTTTTAAAATGACAGCTAGTCAAAATAGTTTCATTCATAAATTCAGTTCTCCATGACATAACTTGCACTGTTTAGACAGCACCCTTTGACCTTCAGCTTGCCCACCTACATCTGCCAAGATAGGCTCTGGTATTTTCTTTGTAACTTTTTTCAAAAGTTCTTCCTTTAAGATAAAACAAACTCAAATCAATGCTTTTGGCAATACAACCAAATATTCTTATGGTTTAATTTTTATTTTGGTCAATGACATCCCTGTGAAGTGTCATTGATAAGGTTATATAAATTAAGTCATTAAAACTACTGACTTACATATTCAGGAGCAGGAGGCAGTGTGAAGATTGTTAAAAGTAAACCAGGTAATTTCTGGACAATTTCTTGGGGCCATTTACAAAGCAAAGATAATGGCAAGGAAGTTTCAGAAAATGGGGACACATGAGTGAATTCAGCTACATAACTCTGGCAAGTACAACAAATTAAAGGTAGATTATGTTCAGTAAGATCCAACACCTCACAGCAGTTTGCTTAGAGACAGTTCACCTGGAGACATGCATAGGAGGAAAGATTTAGATTGATCACAGAGTAATTTTATATAGGTCAGAACAACACTGAAGGCAAAAGGGCCTGTACTGTTCAATGCTCTTTCCAGAAGTGCCTGACGCCCACAATGTATTTTTCCCTGCTTATCCAATTAAATCTGCCTCTGTCATAATTCATGCTGGTTGAGAAGTGGTCATGTGCCTGCACCTAAAACATGTTGAACTAAAAATTAGATATAGTAGCCCATTGTGTAAACTAGTGGATGTGCTACATAGCACAAAGTCCCATAGCACTTGTATATTTTGCCAATAGAATTTCTATTCATTAGTAATTCATGATACGTTTCTGCTCCAAATGGGTTTTGGGTAACATTTGCAGTCAGATGCATTGAAGAGGAAGGAATGTTTCAGTAGAACGGAACTTACCACCAAATTTCGCAAATGCTTTTTATTTCCGGATTCAAGTAAACTACAGCTATCTTTCATTAATAGCTATAAATCAATAAAAGTTCATCCTGCTGAAGTACATATATTAAAATGGGTTTAATACAGTACATAATACATCAGATACATTTATGTCACTACCCTGTTAATTATACAGCTGTTTTAATATTAATGCTATTGCACAACAGCCTGATTCTGGAACACTTTCCAATTCATTCCAGTAAATATTCATTTTTGCAGTCATGCAAACTCTACTCAACTCTTGAGCATGTGATAAATGTGCTTTGGGAGAATCCACAGAAGCATACAGAAGCATAAGAGAAAACCAAGTAATTTCTGCACAATTTGTCAAAGTCAATTACAGGAAAACAAAGATAATGGTAATGAAATATCAGGAAGTGGGGACAATTAAGAGTAAAGAATTTTTAAAAAACAGCAACATAAAACTGGCAAGTATATCAAATTAACAGTTTATATGTTGAATTATATCCTTATTAGGTTATATTTAAATGTTAACTGGCAGTTTAAAACGTTTAAAACAAAATGGTCAAATTTACCATGAATGAATTTAAGGAATGTCCTTATTAACAGACCTATCTCAACTTAAAATTACCATAATTTCACTGTTTTGCATTGTTATCCAAGTATTTAACTAACCTTTCTGACAATCAGAAAACAGAAGATACTTGTGACCTGCTAGCTGATTGGAAAAAGTAGAGATTTTCAACAATTAGACTTAGAAATTTAAATTCTGAGTCCTAAATGCTCAACCAAAACTAACTAAGTATTGCACTGTGGCAACCCACTTTCTACACAGGCGAACCAGCTCACAAAATGGCGCGCACATCGGCAGAGAGGCCAGCCCCAAAATGGCGCTGGGCCTTCTTCTTCACCAGCAAGGGGAGAAAGCCCGCGCACGGGAAGAGACTTGTAATGCACCTCTGACATCATTTCTGCCCGGAAAAGGTGGGAACAGAACTGCGTAAAAGCACATGCCACGAAGTTTGAATAAACTTGTCTGGAGTGCAATTTACAGACTGCGTGTCGTTATTTCTAGCTCTGCATGTAGCACATCGCTACATTGGTGACCCCGACGGTCCAAACGGGATTTGGACCAAAGGTGATCGACTCTTTATCTGTTCACGCAATTTCGCGAAAACTGCCAACTTTCTGGATGCTGCGACCACGCATGTGGCTTGACCAAGCAGAAGCCCAGTTCCAGATTCGGCAGATATCCTGATTCCACGCGTTACTATTACGTGGTGAGCTCCCTTGACCAGGAGACAGCCACCCAGGTTGAGAATTTCATACAGTCACCCCCAGAAGGCGGCAAATATGCAGCATTCAAAGCGCTGCTTATAGGGACCTTCGGCCTCTCACGGCGTGAGCGAGGTACCAGCTTGCTGCACCTGAACGGTTTGGGAGACAGGCCGCCATCAGCATTAATGAACGAGATGCTGGCACTGGCTGACAGACACAAGCCCTGCCTCATGTTTCAGCAGGCGTTCCTAGAGCAGCTGCCCAAGGACATACATCTGCTACTGGCCGATGCAGATTTCAGTGACTCCCAGAAGGTGGCGGCCTGGCAGACATGCTGTGGAAAGCCAAGAGGGAGAGCGGGGCATCCATCGGACAGATTACCAAACCACATGCCCAACAGCAGGCCAGACCAGGCCCGGCAACGGAGCGCACACAACCCAGAGCGCACGCAACCCAGTGAGGAGGCCAATGAACAGTCGTGTTTCTACCACCAGCGGTAGGGCACAGAAGCCCGCCGTTGTCGCCCGCCCTGCAAGTTCCCAGGAAACGCCAGGGCCAGCTGCTGCTAATAGCTATGGTGGCTGGCCACCAGGACAGCCTCTTGTACATCTGGGACAAACAGTCGGGACGCCGCTTCTTGGTCGACACCAGAGCGAAAATCAGTGACTTACCCCCGACAGGATACGACAACTGCAACAGGGAGCCAGGACCCACCCTGAGGGCCGCAAACGGCAGCACGATACGGACCTACGGCACCCGTACAGTGCAGCTGCAGTTCGGCGCCAGCCGGTTCACGTGGGAACTAGCCGCCATTGCCCAACCACTCCTGGGGGCGGACTTCTTGCGAGCTCTCAGCCTGCTAGCCAACTTGCAAGGGAAAAGACTGCAAGACCTTCTCCCTAGGTGAAGCCAAGTTGCTGGCCACACACCTGGACTCCAACACGCTGTCTGACAACAAATTCACCAAAATCCTGGCGGACTTTCCATCGGTTCTGGCACCGCAGTTCACGGCAGCCATGCCCAGACACGGAGTACAGCACCACATTCCGACTCAGGGACCACCCCTCCATGCCCGCGCATGAAGGCTCCCCCCAGACAAGCTCCACTTGGCGAAGGAAGAGTTCAAGAGGATGGAGGAATTGGGGATCGTACGGCAGTCCGACAGCCCATGGGCTTCCCCCCTGCACATGGTGCCCAAAGCAGCTGGGGGCTGGAGACCATGCGGCGACTACCACAGACTGAATGAGGCTACAACTCCAGACCACTACCCTGTGCCGCACATACAGAACTTTGCAGCAAACCTGCACGGTGCAAGCATCTTTTCCAAAGTAGACCTCGTCCGGGGATACCATCAAATCCCGGTACACCCTGAAGACATCCCCAAAACAGCACTCATCACCCCGTTCGGCCTGTTCAAATTCCTCCGAATGCCACTCGGCCTGAAGAAGGCCGCACAGACGTTCCAGCGGCTAATGGATGCGGTGGGATGTGACCTGGACTATGTGTTCATCTACTTGGATGACATCCTCATAGCCAGCAGTAGTCGTCAGGAGCATCTGTCCCACCTCCGTCAGCTCTACTCCCGCCTGAGTGATTTTGCCCTTACGATCAACCTGGCCAAGTGCCAGTTTGGACTCGACACCACCGACTTCCTGGGCTACAGGATTACCAAAGACGGGGCAACACCTCTGCCCGCCAAGATAGAAGCGATCCGCCACTTCGCCCGGCCCAACACAGTCAAAGGCCTGCAGGAGTTCGTTGGTATGGTGAACTTCTACTACCACTTCCTCCCCTTAGCAGCCCGTATCATGCACCCTTTGTTCACCCTGATGTCGGGTAAAGGCAAGGACATTACCTGGGATGAAGAGGCCGTGGCCGCTTTCGTTAAAGCCAAGGAAGCCTTGGCAGACGCTGTGATGCTGGTGCACCCCAGAACAAATGTTCCAGCCGCCCTCACAGTGGATGCATCCAACACAGCAGTCGGTGGGGTGCTGGAGCAGCTCATCGAGGGGTGCTAGCAACCCCTGGCATTCTTCAGCAGGCACTTACGGCCACCCAAACTCAAGTGCAGTGTCTTCCACCGGGAGCTGTTGGCACTGTATCTGGCAATCCGGCATTTCAGGTACTTTTTAGAAGGCAGGCCGTTTACCGCATTCACGGACCACAAACCGTTGACCTTCACGTTCACGAAGGTGTCCGATCCCGGGTCAGCCCGCCAGCAGCAACATCTGCCCTACATCTCCGAGTACACGGCGGACATCTGGCATGTCTCAAGAAAGGACGTCGTGGCAGACGCACTCTCCAGACCAGCTATCCAGGCTCTCTCCCTGGGGGTGGACTATGCAGCACTGGCGGAGGCGCAGCAGGCAGACGATGAGATGCCCAGCTACAGGACCGCAGTCTAGGGTTTGAAGCCGCAAGACTTCCTCATAGAACCAGGTGAGAGGACCCTCCTGTGTGACATGGCTACCGGCCAACCTCACCCCATCGTCCTGGCAGCCTGGCGGCGGCGAGTTTTCAACTCCATACACAGCTTGGCGCACCCATCTATCAGGACAACCGTCCGGATGGTCTCCAGCAAGTTTGTTTGGCACAGACTTCGCAAACAGGTCAGCAAATGGGCCAGAATGTGCGCGCAGTGCCAAACAGCCAAGGTGCAGCGCACACCAAAGCCCCGCCGCAGCAGTTCGAACCCACCCGCCGGAGGTTCGACCACATTCATGTGGATATCGTGGGGCCCCTGCCAGTGTTGCGAGGAGCGCGGCACCTCCTAACTATGGTAGACCGGTTCACGAGATGGCCAGAGGCGGTCCCGCTCACCGACACCACCGCCGATTCCTGCGCCCGAGTGCTATTGCCACCTGGGTAGTATGCTTCGGGATACAGGCCCACATTACCTCCAACAGAGGCGCCCAGTTCACCTGTGGTCAGCTGTGGCTAGCCTGTTGGGTACATAGCTACACCACACATCTACCTACCACCCACAGTCGAACGGACTAGTGGAACGCTTCCACCGTCACTTGAAGTCGGCTCTCATGGCTCGCCTGAGAGGACCTAACTGGGTGGACCTAACTTCCTTGGGTTCTGCTTGGAATCCACACAGCGCCCACAGAGGATCTGCACACCTCGTCGGTTGAGCTGTCATACGGCGCGCCCCTGGTCGTCCCAGGAGGGTGCATACCAGCCCCAAAGGGGCAAGAGGAAGAACCTGCAGCAGTCTTGGACAGACTACGCGAAAGGCTCTGCAACCTGGCCCCTGCACCGACGGATCCTGACCTGCATACCCAAAGACCTGCAGAACTGCAAGTTTGTATTTGTACGAAGGGCGCACACCGGACACCGTTACAGCGGCTGTACGAGGGGCCATTCAAGGTGATCAGGAACAACGGGTCCATGTATGTTCTGGACATTGGGGGGAAAGAGGAGGTTTTCACAATGGACCAACTCAAGCCGGCCCATGTGGACTTGGCGCAGCCGGTCGAGGTTCAGGCACCGCGGTGCAGAGGCAGACCTCCCAAACAGAGACAGATCCAGACTGTGGACATTGGGGGGTGTATCACCGGTTGTGGGGGGGAGGGGGTATGTGGCAACCCACTTTCTACGCAGGCGAACCGGCTCACAAAGTGGCGCGTGTATCGGCAGAGAGGCCAGCCCCAAAATGGTGCTGGGCCTTCTTCTTCACCAGCAAGGAAAGAAAGCCCACGCACGGGAAGAGACCTTTGTAATGCACCTCCGATGTCATTTCCACCCGGAGAGGGCGGGAACAGAACTGTGTCAAAGCCAGTGCCGCGAAGTTTGAATGAACTAGTCTGGAGTGCAACTTACAGACTGCGTGTCGTTCTTTTGAGCTCTGTGTGTAGCACATCGCTACAGCACTGCAATTTATTTTTTTTTAAACTCATCCCTGGCAAGCATGTGGTATTGTCTGATCCTTTAAGTGTTCTGCATTAGAGCTTTTTTTAATCTTGAGCTCTCAAAAGGATGAGAGTGAATTAAAATAAACATTGTAGAAAGATCAACCTTACCACCAATCATCATCAAGAGTGGAATGTTGTCCTAGTTTTGTTACTGGACAAGCAAACAGAAAGTTTGGATAAATTTTCCAAGAGTTTAAAATACAAATTCAAGATAATGAATACTTCTTTCCTATTACTCAGTTCTTGAAATAACACAATTTGCCCATGGCAGGTTTAAACTTTTTCAGTCAGTTCAATAGTCAGTTCCCATAAAAACATAATAAATTATAAAAATGGATCATGATTGGCACAGACATGGTTGGCTGAAAGGCTTGTACAGTTCTAAGCTCTAAAGTGTGACTTCATAGTCAGATGTTACTAGAAGCATTGGGTTTTAATAATTATCATCTCCTATGTTCCCAAGTTGTGAACTACCATATTTTATCAGAAACAACCAGTGATACAGGTCCATAATCCTTTATCTGAAATTCTGAAATCCAAAAGGCTCCAAAAACCGGTTTTTTTTTCGCCACCAGCTGACGTTACTCAGGTGTGACGTGGCAGCACTAGCAGAGGCCGCCAGATGTCAGTTGTGGCTCAGCGCTCGTACTGGTTTCACGTGCATTTGCTGTTCACTGATATTTTGTGTTCACTGTTGACTTTTTGTTTAATTTCCCTGTGAAAATATCAAAAACAGCTGCAGATACCCCTATGGGTAACAATGAGAAAAAGAGAAGGAAGCATCTATCATTATCATAACACAGAAAGTGGAGTTACTGCAGAAGCTTGATCGTGGTGTGTCTGTGCAGCATCTTACTGAAGAATATGATGTCGGAACTAGCACTGTATATGATTTAAAGAAACAGAAAGACAAGTTACTGAAGTTTTATAGTGACAGTGACGTTCTACATTTATTCCAATAAGTCATTTACCATGTATTTGATTCGGTTCATTTGAAGCTGTACACTTTTATGTTTTATTGAATGTTTTTGTTGGAAATATTTTTTTTGTCATTATTCCATAAACAATACAATATAACAACTATTTACATAGTATTAGGTATTATAAGTAATCTAGAGATGATTTAAAGTTTCCGGGAAGATGTGTGTAGGTCTGGAGCTCCGCCGGGTCCTAAAGTCCACTCGCACTGAGACAGGTTAAATAAGGGACTTGAGCATACGTGTTTTTTGGTATCTGCGGGGAGTCCCAGAACCAATAAGGAGGGATCCTGAAATCTGAAAAATTCTGAATTCCGAAATGTAACTGGCCCCAAGGATTTCGGATAAGGGATTGTGGACCTGTAGCAGAAAAGCTAAAACCAGCCCAATCACCAAAGCAATTAACATCTCCTCTTGAAATGATTAATGAATAAACTCTGAATTTACTTCTCCTCTTGAGTAATTTGTAAAAGTCACTTTCACAGTTACTTCTTAAAAAAGGAGTAGCCAGCTGATCCATAATGATTACTTGTTCTAACAACTACTTTGAGGTAGGGATTTGCAGAGGTTCACTTCATCCTCTTAACTATTGGAGCTCGGTGAAAATAGAAGCCAATGCTTTATCAAAACTTCAAATGCTGTGAAAATGCACCTTAAATAGTAAGCCTGACAGACTGAGGTAATTTAACTTAGAAACAGAAAATGTTGGAAATACTTGGGTCATACTTGTGGGGAGAGAACCAGTTTAAAATTTTAGAACAACGCTTTTCATCAGAAATGAGAATATTTATTTCAATATACAGCGTGGAACAGGCCCTTCCAACCGAATTACCCAGCAAGTCACCGATAACCATGATTTAACCCTAACCTAATCACAGTGACCAAACAACCAATCCGGTAGGTCTTTGTACTGTGGAAGGAAACTGAAGCAGCTGGAGAAAACACACAAATTCCAAGGAGAGGACATAGAGAGACTCCTTACAGAGGACAGCGGGATTGAACTCCGACGTCCTGAGCTGTAATAGTGTGGTACTAACCAATACACAACTGTGACGCTCCACGATAGAACTACAGAATAGTTAGAAATGAAACAATTACAACTTGCAGAGAAATGGGGGAGAGCTTAGAAAACAAAAGGAAAGTTCTCTGATTTGTTGAGCCAGGAGTTTCAGTAGTATAAGTGGTATTGGCACTGTGGACACAATTGAACTTCCCCTTACCGTTCAGGATTCCAAACAGAATATACTCCCAAGATGGTCTGGTCCATTTTCCTCTAATACCCATTCCCCTCTCCACAGCACCTTCCCATGCAACCATAGAAAATGTTGTCTCTTCCATTTCCATCACCCAGAGATCCAAACACTCCTAAAGCTGAAGCAGTTTTGTACCTCTTCTACCATTTACTAATTAGTGTGGTCTCCTCAATACTGGGCAACCAAATGCGGACTGGGGGATCATTCCATAGAACATGACCAGGCAGGGTCATTTGGTGACTCTGAGCTTGTCACCTGTCGATTTATTTTCAATCTATTTTCCACTTTGACCTTTATCTTTGGCCTCTTACACAATCCCAACAAGGCTCAAAGAACAACATCAGTGGTGCTTAACAGCGACTCCTTTGAGCTCATCTGCAGAAACAGGTTAATTTCTACCTTTAATGCAGCTCTTTTTCCTGTTAAGTACGGATGGAGTTGTATCAGACACCCTGACCTGGAGTTACACTCAGGCTTCAGTTCCTTGCAGTGGTGGGACTCGTTCCCAGGGGCTCAGGACTAGATGCTTTTTTAAATCCCAAGAAAGTGGCCTAGAAGATGAAAGTGTCTATGTGGTTCAAAGGTTTCAAAGGTACGTTTAATGTCAGAGAAATGTATATACATCCTGAAATGCTTTTTCTTTGCAACCATCCACAAAAACAGAGGAGTGCCCCAAAGAATGAACGATAGACAAATGTTAGAACCCCAAAGTCCCCCCCCCTCCACAGCTTCCCCTCCCGTGCGTAAGCGGCAAGCAACAACCCCCCTCCCTCCACCGGCATGACTTTGCGGCCCTGTAGGCCAACTGATTTGATGATGCTGCTGCTGCCGCTGCTGAAACAGTGCATTAGCTGTCAGAAAATCACTCTCTCTCTCTCTTTCAGTTCAGCAGGTTCATCAATTAAGGTAGCAAATAATACTTAAGCCTTTATTGCAAGGGAGCTGAAGTAAAAAGCCTTTGATGAAATCAGACCTGGAGTATTGAACTTAAGAGATTGCCTGTGCTTTACCCATTTAAATGTTCACTGACTTGACTCCTATTAGGTTATGTTAGAGCACAGAGTCCCCATAATCATGCAGTTTAGAAGGATGAAATGAAAAATATGCTTATGGGGCTTGAAAAGGTAGCTGCTGAATTGCTAATTCCCCCCAGTAGCAAATCTCATTCTGGTTTCAGAAGAAAACCAGAAAACCAGAATTTCAACACTTAGAATTAATGAAGAGAAAATGCATTAAGGTTTTTGAATCTTTGGGATTCTCTAACCCAGATGGTTGAACATGCTCTATCTCTGAATATATTGATTCCAAAATCAATAGATTTTTGGACAATACAGGTTGGGTCAAGGCTTTTAGCCTTTTGGAGGAAAGTGGAACTGATGTGGAAATTTATTCATGGTGTCACTGAATGATGAGAAAAGACTGATTGCCTATTCTTGTAAACACATTCGGCAGCCACTATATTAGGTAGACACCTGTATACCTGCTTTTTAATGTAATTATCTAAATGGCCAATCATGTGTCAGCATCTCAATGCATTACAGCAAGCAGACATGAACAAAAGGTTCAGTTGTGGTTCAGATCAAACATCAGAATGGTAGATAGGATTAAATATATAGGTGCTCCAAAGATAAAATTATTGGTTATCTGGGGAAAGAAATAAATATACATATTAAAGCTATTATGAACTCCATGGAGCATGTGGGCATCTTCCGATATCCAGGCATTCTTTCTTTCTTTTTTCTTCTTCTTTTTTTCTATAGGGATATGTTAGGGGGGAGGGGGGAAGGGTTGATAATTGTTTTCTTTCTGTAACCTATTTGAAAATTCAATTAAAAAAATTTATTTAAAAAAACATCAGAATGGGAAGAAATGTAATTTAAGTGATTTTGACCATGGAATGATTGTTTCAGATGGGATGGTTTGAGTATCTCAGTAACTGCTGATCTTCTGGAATTTCCACACACAAGTCTCTAGAGTTTAGAGAATGGTGCGAAAAGAAAAAGTCACCTAGTGTGCAGTGGTACCCTGGGTGTAAGCACCTTGTTGATGAGAGAAGTCAAAGAGGAGAATAGCCAGACTGATTCAAGATGACAGGAAGGAGTTGGTAACTCAAAAAACCATGTTTTACAACAGTGGTGTGCAGAACAGCTTTTCTGAACGAGCAACATTTCAGACCTTGAAGTGGATAACTGACAGCAGCAGAAGACAATGAACATACACTCAGTGGCCATTTTATTAGGTACAGGAGATATCTAATAAAGCGGACACTGAGTAAGTTTTGACGTTGTGCATGGATGTTGCATATAATAATTTCTTGACATATGCAAATTTTAGTTAAACAGATGACTTAAACTTACTAAACTATTTTCCGCTACAACACATAGCACACTATTTCTGTGCATAGGAATACATGTACTGCAAAACCTGCAATGCACTTCAGGAAGCAAATTGTTTTGCTCAATGACCCACTTTCCAGGTATATATCCCTTTCATATGTCAAGGAATGACTACATTAAAACTTGAAGACAAACTGACATGGGAGTTTCAGTCAACAGTGAAGAGGATTAGAAAGTATTCTGCTGGCAAAGCTACAGAAGTTATGTTCTTTAAGGTGACATCACTCTCAAAGGATACAATTCTTTGTTTAGATTTACCATAGGGAAAACTCAAAATAGCCCCATCATATTAATGCAGCACCTTTTTGCAAAGTGTCCCAGGATGTTTCATCGAACATTACAAGCGACTCTCATATTAAAGGTATTTGGGCTATGGAAATTCAGCCTCACAGAATTCATGTCAATATCCAAAAATTTTGAAATATGGTATATAATGCACTCTCACAGAATTTACAATATACAGTATTTATTTTTTCCTCTCTGTTCTTGACGCATGCACAGATGACACTGCTTTGTGTTATGAAAAACATGATAAAGACCATTTTCTGAGAAAGCAAAGTACAAATGGTGGTTGGATGTACTTGCTAACAATCACATTTAGCTAAGACAGGTCTAAAACACAAGTTAAAGAAAACGAATGTTCAAATGGTAGAGTGCTTTAAAGAGAGTAATTCCACTACCTGTGCTCTTAGTAGTTCAATGCAAACCATGAATAGCAGGTGGAAGGAGATGCTCAAGGGGTCTCAGTGGACAGTAGGGCTAGAGGCAGTTTTGAGGACAGGATGCAACAAGCCAGAAGGTAGTTTAATCAACTTAAAGCATCGACATACATCAGTGACTACAAATGGTTGCAACGTCATGGACACTGGCTACAGTTGGGGCTTGCAGTCTGCAGTGGGAGCCTGAGGCATATCTAAACCCAAAAGGCTTGATAGATAGCAAACAGGAACACGCTAAATCAAAACTAAGTCCTCAGATCCGAACTCTGGGGCAGCCTGGATGGAGTAGGCCCAAAGCCTCACTTATCAGTTCATCGTATTAGCGGGCACAGAGCATAGCAGCCACAGCAGTCTTCACAGCCTCAGAAAAAGGAGTGGCCATTGCGGAGAACAAGCAAAGTCAGCTCACACCCCGGATCCCAACACCCTGTCTTTTCAGTCTACCTGGGCCAACATCTAAATTGGCCAAACAGAACAATGAAAGTCTCTGGCATACCGGAGAGGGGAGGGAACATCACGGAAGGTAAGCGAAAATGCCTCTCACCTCCGATCAGAGCCAGCGTTTAAATTGTCTTAACAGCAAATTGTACCTCGCACTAGGACCCAGCTGCAGCAAACAAATCTGAGCCTATACCATGCCACCCACCTCAACATCACTTGCCCCTTCACTGTTTGCGGCAATAATTTAACATAAATTGTCTCAGGAAAGGTATTTTAGTTTTTTTTAAGTTGTATTTCTGATCTTTTTACCACTAGAGGATCCCATCGTATGTATTTGGTAGTGCCATCTTAACCATTAGTTAAGAAGTGCTATTGTTCGCTTCAATTGTTTGCATGATTTGTATTTATTTTTCTTTCTCTTGCTCATTGGGTGTTGGTCTTTTATTTTTATCTTACTCTCTATTTTTTCTTTAATTGGGTTCTTTTAGGTTTCTTGCTTTGTGTCCACCTGTGAGCAAGTAAATCTCGAGATTGTATAATTTATACATTCTCTGATATATAAAAATTTACTTGAATCTTGAGATAGCAGTATCAGGAAACTCAGCAAGTCTACGTGAGTGATGGAGTGTGAACTAGCATAAAGGTAACATAAGGTAAAGGAAGATAATCTGAGCAATTTAAAACATCAATCTTCCAAGTCCTTCCCATTACAGGTATTTGAACTTCAATTTCTTAGGTTAAAATATGGTCAGGGAGGGCGAAGAGGAATGAAGCAGTAAACAGAATCAGAGCAACACACACAAAATGTTGGAGGAACTCAGAAAGCCAGACAGCATCTGTGGAAAAAAAGCACAGTCGAGTTGTTGGGCCAAAACAAAATCAAAGATGTGTACAGCACAAAACAGGTCCTTATGGCTAACCTCAACAATGTCAACCATGACGCCTTTATACCTGAACCCTATTTGTCCACATTAATCCAAAATCCCTTTACTCCCTGCCATCCACCCTGATTTGCTCCACTATTTCTAGCATCTTCTCCTTGTGAAGCAGATATACTCCTGAATATCAGCGTACCCTTCCTTTACCTCTCCAGGATCTTTCTTCCTAGTGAGAAGTAAGAAGTATCCATTTAGAAACTCAACAATACTCCCTAGCTCCATGCTTAAATTATCCCTCTGGCCCCTTAATTGACCTTTCTTGGTTAATATCTTGCTTCTGACATCCTTATAAAAGGATTACGACTTCCCTAACCTTTCTCACTAAGATCATTTTGTCTTCCTAATTCAAGTTTTCTCCTATATCCCCAGGAAACAGCAAGTTTGCAAACAGTTTTAAAACAATTTCCTACAGCTGACATACAATGCAACACAAAATGCAAGAGGAACTCAGCGGGTCAGGCAGCATGTATGGAAATGAATTAACAGTCAACATTTTGGGCTGAGATTCTTCATCAGGACTGGAAAGGTAGGGAGAAGAACAGAACAAAGAGAATTGAAAAACAGTGATAGAAGTTTAGTAAGTCCCCCCCCCCCCCCCCATCCACCATATCATAACCTAACTCACTCAGCAATGGAAAGCATGAAAAGATGTAGCTCACTCAGGTTAGCCAATTTGCGACAGTTTGATGTTTTGAGCAGCAGCCCATCAGCAACCAGGATTAACAAGAACAAATTAAAATAAGGTGAGGCAAACGGAGCAGCCATTGCCGGAGTCGACAGTGAAGAGAGGTTATTTAGGCATCAGTGAGGAAGAGGCTTGAGTGAGAAAAGGTGAAAAGCTGCATGTAGATTTTTCCTCAGTTTATTTATTGGTTCCTTCATTATATGTGCTCAGTTAGAACAGTAGAGATGTGGGAAGGCAGGGAGCCCTCCAGCATCCTTGATGACTACACCTGCGAGAAGTGCATCCAGCTGCAGCTTCCTACAATCCGCATTAAAGAGTTGGAGCTAGAACTGGATGAACTCCAGATCATTCAGGAGGCAGAGAGGGTGATAGATAGGACATAGTTACACCCAAGGTGCAGGACCTAGGTCAGGAAGGGGTAAGGGGTTAAACAGACTGTGCAGAGTACCACTGTATCCATTCACCTCAACAACAGGTATACCACTTTGGATACTGCTGGGGGGAAGGTCATGAGAGTGTGGAATGAGTTGCCAGTGTAAGTGGTGCATGTGACCTTGATTTCAACATTTAAGAGATGTTTGGATAGGTCCATGGATGGCAGGGATATGGAGAGCTATGGTCTAGGTCAATGAGAGTAGGCAGTTTAAATGGTTTGTCCTGGATTAGATGGGCCAAAGAGCCTGCTTCTGTGCTGTACTTCTCCATGACTCTATTTATTTATATATTTATTAGGATACAGCATGGAATAGGCCCTTTGAGCCATATTGCCCAACATTCCCCCAATCTAATCCTAGCCTAATCACTGGACATTTACAATGACCAACGAAATAACAATTCACAATGATGGAGGAAATCCACATGGTCACAGGGAGAATGTACAAACTCTTTACAGACAGCAGTGGGAATCAAACTCAGGTTGCTGGCATTGTAAAGCGTTGTACTAACTACTATGCTATTCTAAGTGAAAGGAGAGAGAAGTAAAAAGATGGTGAAGTCTCGTGGTCACCTCTTTTAATACACCATAGATAAGGAACATTCTATTCAAATTCAAAGGTAAGAATCAACCAACTGGATAGACCCTACTCAAATAATGCAGCACCAGATAAGCTTCCAGACCTTTCCAAAATCATACAAATGTAACCACCAGGGGACACACTGAGCAACTGCATATACATACTCTGGCCACCAGAAAGCATATTATATACTGTAGTTACAAGTACGTATATGAATAGTAAAAAAAAATACAAGCAGGTACTTGATTACCATCTTTTCCCCTTACCCTTATAGGAACATGCTAACTCCAAAATCGCACTACCTCACTTTTAAATACCTCCACTTATCAGATGTTGCTACCCATCAGCAACTAATCGCAATCTACCTCTCCAAGATTCTGTCCTACACTGTGAAGATCCACTTGACCCGTTCAGGGCTCAAACTTGAGGACCGACCTTTTCTTCCATTACTACCTCAAAGAACTATGGTCACTGTTCTTGAAGGGTTGCTCTACAGACATTTTAATCACTTGTCTATCTTTATTTCCTATGGTCAAGTGCAGCCACCTTACCTAGTTGAACAAGCTGCTTCAGAAAACCCTCCTCAGTGTAAATTCCTTCCCCTGTAAGCCCCTGCACTAATGCAATCAGTCAATATTGGGGAAGTTAAAATGTACTACTACACCCCTATTGTTTTTACACCCTTCTGTGATTTACCCTTGTATATCTGTTCTAATTCCTGCTGACTATTAGGACTATGGAATGAGCCCATCAAAGTGACCACCTTTTTCTTATTCTTTAATTCTATCCACATAACCTCATAGGATATCTTAGGTATTGTTGTAATGGTCCCCTTGATCAGCAATGCAACACCCCTTTCTTTTGCACCCTGTCACACCTGAAATTTCTATACCCAGAACTGAGCCTTTCCCTGAACTACGTTTCCATGACTGCAACAATTATCACAATCTCATGAGCTAACCCACACTGAGATCATCTGTCTTAACTGTGAGGCGCCTTGCACCGTAGTAAGAGAAGAGAAATTACATCCTTCTTGCAAATCAATTACAGAGTCTGGTCTTCTTTCCATTACTGTGTCCCTCCAATAACAATTATCTTTCATACAATTTCAAAAAGCAACTCTTGAAAAAAAACTCACCTCAACAACATACATAGCAGCTACATTTATGTGAATATCTGTGATCTGATCATAAATATTTTGAGCCCAAAGAGCCATGTAGAAAATTGGCTCTAATGACAGAAATCCTGCCTTGCACCAAAAAGATATTTGGCAGTGAAGAATAATGGAAATTGCCTAACATTCTTCGGAATAGGATTAATGTCTGCAGATCAATGGCTGTCTGCTACATTTGCTAAAGCACTTAAATATAAAACTAAAATTATATTTTGCTGCCAGTCTCCTTGACATTCAGTAAAATCTAAATTACAAAGTAATGCTAGTCTTGCACAGCACCTTCAGGATTTAAAAATAGTCAATCCACACTACATGCTGCATGATAAACCTGAGCAAAATTATATAAAATATAATCTACTAAAAATGGACTAAAACCAAAGGCCATTTATAACCATTATCAAGCCCAGGCCTGCCACAGTATGTGGACAGGTGTTATTAAACTGGGGCTGTTTTGAAGAGGAGGAAAGATAACAGCTAATGAAGCACGTCAAAACAAACTAGTTAGAGATGCGTGACATTCCACAAGACAACTGGTAAGCAACTGTGTATGGTTAGTTACTTAATTTAGTTGTCTAAAAGTCACAAAGCAGAACCTAAATTATTTTAGTGCAAACAAAAATTGCTCATCAGTTCCACAATGTCACCCAAAATACATTTGTGGTTTGCTAAGTAAATGCATTCCATGTAACCAGAGAAAAAACAAATTTCAGAATCAATACCCACTTTTGTGTTTGTTAATGCAGGGACAAAAAACAGGTAAAATTACCAAACAGTGCTGTGCTTTGAAAGTAAGGAATAATAGCCACAGATCTTACTCCTGCTGCCTATTTCATTAAAATAGATGCTACTAAAAGTGTACTTTAGTGGACATCCAATAAAGGCAGGATTGCATTTGCCTCTGACATTTTCTACAGGTCAATAACCTGTCCCTTCACTATTCAGTTCACAAGTTAATCATTGTAAGTTAAAGCAAAGTACCAGAACTCAATTTAGCAGCTGAAGTAATATGCTTTCATAAGATTCAAAACTTAACTTCTGGGAACAGAAAACAATTTTAAAAATTAAAGACGGAAAAATTGTATGGCTCACAGAAACAAAACTTTTTGGCTCATAGTTTTATTTTCCTTAACTACAGGTTTTATCAATTATCCTGCAGGTTTCCACACATGACTCTGAACAGAAAACAGTGGATTATTTCATAATGCAAGTCACACATTACTGATATCAGTAGCACATCAATAGTATTTTGGCACATCTCTTAATTTTTTAAAACAAAATCCTTCTGGAACATGAAAATTTGTGCATTTAAAAAAACTCTCCTCATTTGTGCACTGCTTTGATTAGTTAATATCAGGTAAAGCATGAGAAAGGATTCATACTTTAAGATACTCCAAATTTTGGCAATAAAATAGCCATTCGCTTACAAGTTAATGAAGAACAATGAGACCCAAAATAAACTAAATAAGTTGAGTTAGATGTAAGAGCTCAATTCCCCATTATGTAGAAAGTAGAGATTTCTGAAATGCTCAAGGTGCAGTCTTAGATATGAAATGTTAAATTGAGGCCCCATCTTCGTTCACTAAATGCAAATAATCAAAAGGCACTGTTCTGGCTTCCGGTTTAAGATGGCGCTGGTGGAGCATGTGGCTTTGTTGCCATGCAGTCCAAGGGCCTGATATTTGGGTCATCACGTGCACGAGTAGTTCGTTAGTTCTGATGGCTTAGCATCACTGAGGCCAGACAAGGGGAGCAACATTACCCTATAAGCCCAGCAACTACGTATCAGTGGCAAACAAAAGAAAGAAAACAACTACTTTATTGATAACACTCTTTTCTGGTAAGATCATAATAAACAATCACTGCAACCAATGGAGAGGTGAATAAAGGCAAAGCTAAGCTGAGAGTTGAAGCGAGCAAGTGCGAGGCGACATTGAGGCAGATTCAAGACGAGTGGAGGTAAGGCAGAATCAAAGCCTGTCCACCTAAACTGAGGTTTAATTTATCTAAGCGCCAGGCTGATTTGGAAAGGTTAGACACTAGCCAAAACATGGCAGCGAAGTCCAGGCCCAAAGCGTATTAAAGCGACAGGACCCGGGTCCTAGAGCAAGGAATGAGCCAATGTTTGGAAAATTTAAACACTGAGCTAAATGGATTGAAAAGGCAAGCTGTCAGAACCAGAGGCAAGGGTCAGGCTGGTTCTACTTGCTGCTCCACAATGTTTACTCAGCTCTGTGCTGAACTGATGCTGAAGCTGTGGCCTGCTCTGGGCTCACTTTTATTCTGAATGCTATTTGCTTACTTATATTGTTTGCACTATTTTTTTCTTCTCTGCACACTCAGTGTTGGACAGTCTTTGTTTATGGGTTCTTTGGGTTTCTTTGTTTTGTGGCTGCCTGTAAAGAGATGAATCTCAAGGTTGTATACATACTTTGATAATAAAAATACTTTGAACTTTGGCCAGTACTTATTCTTCAACAATTATCACTTAAGCAACTGATCTGGTCATTTACTTCACTGTTGTTTGCAAAACCTCATTGTGCTCAAATGGAGTTTGCTGCATTTTAAAGCAAATACATTTTTCAAAAATATAATTTCTCATAAAGCGATCTTGTATGTAAAGTTGTGAAAGATGCTATATAAATGCATATACTTTCTATAATCCAAGTTTGTGATATAAAATTTTGCTTAATCTCACTGAATATTGTATAAAATTAAAGTGGGATTTACTAATCCATAAATAATGCCAATTTACAGAGTTTAACTGCCCTTTCTCAGTTAGAAAAACTGAAATCAGACAAAAAACTGACCCAAAGCTAAATCCGATATATATAAAGAAAGGAAAAAGAAAAATAGAAGTAAGTTTCAAAGGCAAATAAAACAGTAAAACAGTAGAATGAGGAGGATAGGGCCCACTAAAGTCCAAAATGGAAATTTACACATGGATTCTGAGGGCACTGTTACTTTGCCTCTGTCCTTGCAAAAGGGTCTTCCAAAGGAGTAGTGAAGATAGTTGAGTTACGAGGCAAAAACTGATGGCATAAAAGGCATTAGAGAAGCTGGTTAACTTATTATAGATAAATCCCCATAATTAGATGGATTTCATCATAGAATTTTGAAGAAACTATGTAAGCCTGCAGACTTATTAGGAGAATGGGCAAAGAAGCAGCAGATGAAATACAGTGTAGGGCAGTGTAGGGTCATGCACTTGGGTAGGAAGAATAAAGGCATCATCTATTTTCTAAACAGGGAGCAGATTTTGAAATCAGAGGTGCAAAGGGGATTATGAGTCCTAATCCTAAATGTTAACTTGCAGGTTGAATAAGTAGTAAGGAAGACAAGTGCAATGTTAGCATTTATTTCATTTATATAAAAGTATAGATGTAATACCGAGAGTTTATAAGGCATTGCGAAGACCGCATCTGGAATACTGTAAGCAGTTTTGGGCTCAATATTGTGCTGGAATTGGAGAGGATCCAGAGGAGGTTTACAAGAATGATCCAGGAATGAAAGGGTTGACACATGGTGGCTCCCAGCCTGTTCTCACTGGAGTTTTGAAGAATGAGAAAATGATCAAGTACTGAAAGGACTGGATACAGTGGACAAGGAGAGGATGTTTCCACATGGTACAGCCTCAGAATATAAGGATATTCCTTAAAACAGAGATGAGAAGAATTTATTTAGCCAAAGGGCTGTGAATCTGTGGAATTCGTTGCCACAAATGGCCGTGGAGGCCAAGTCATTTGAGTGTATTTAGGTGGAGATTGACAAGTTTTTTTTTTATTACTGAGGACATCAAAGGTTACTGGTAAAAGTCAGAAGAATGAAGTTAAGAGGGAAAATAAATCAGCAATGACTGAATGGTGGAACACACTCGATTGCCTCAATGGCTACACCTTATGATCTTAAATTGCAGAGCACTGACTAGAATCTTGCAAAGCCCTTTACGTGCAGAGGTGACATCAGAGGACACCAATCTTCCTTTGAAACAAAGGAATTCAGGATTAACTCCACAATTACAGACCATTCAAATTAACCATAGTACTGTGTGTCAATCCTAGTGCAGGGTTTCGACCCAAAACGTTGACAATTCCTTTCCCCCGTCCCCACCCCACAGATGTTGCTCAACTTGTTGACTCCTCCAGCACATTGCTTGTGTTCTAGACTGCAACATCCACACCCCACAATCTCCAGTATCCCCATAGATATTTTATATGTACATGAAGAACAACCAAGGAGAGGGCACAATTCTAAGATTCTAATTGAGCTTCTAGAACACACTTCAGAAAACGAAGCAATCATTGCATCCATACAGCAAAAACTTAAAACACCATCCAAGTAAAGGGTGATAAGTAAAAAACTGCATCACATAGATCATTCAGCGACCATCTCCAACAAACTTCCCCGTCAATAGTGGAACTCCCATATCACCTACAGTCTACTGGACTAACTAAAACACATACAATCTACTGGACTACCTAACACACATCACAATCTGTACCACTAAAGGAGATATAGATATCAGGTTCATAGGAACTGACTTGGAAGTGTATCACTATTTCTTCATAGTTGTTCAGTTTTAATCCTAGTGCTTCCTACCCACTCTACTGGGAGTACTTTCATCAGAAGAACTTGCTACAGTTCAAAAAAGCAGCACACTACCGTCACCGGAAGTACAATTAGAAATGGGCACTAAATGCTGGCCTTGCCAGTGTTGCCCACTTTCCAGAAATTAACTTTAAAATTATGTCAATGAAAACCATATTACACTACCTTACATACAGTATCTTTTATGCACTGTACACCATTATGCAACTAAAAAGGGATATCCCATTATCTTCCTAGGATATAAAACAGAAATCACAAGACAATAGTTCCACTGATGCTGACTGAAATCTTACACTGTTGCGTTAAACATTCAATATAATGGAAGGGGCCTGTTGGTGAGTTTAATCAATTGAGAACTTACTATAATTTATCACAGCTGCCAAACTCTAAACAGACTACAAAAAGCCAGTAGGCTATTTTGTCATAAAAACTAATCCTCTATAAGCAGATAAGGGATGATACTAGTAATTAAATAAATCCCCACAGCAAACAGTGATGCTTTTTTTTAAAAATAATAAATTATTTCCACCTTGGTTATTTACAATAAGGCACACCAAAATAATGTGATCTTTTACAATTCAAAGAATTGTCACATCAACAATACGCTGGTCCTGAGGAGTCCTGGTGCCATTCTAGGAAGGAAAGCTGTATTGCTCTCCCAAATTTTCACACACAGTTTCTACGGTTTTGTATGATTAAAATTCTACTACAGAAGTTCAACTACTAAACAATACTATATTCCACTTAAATATCACAAAACTGAATCAAATACTTTGCTGATGCAGAACATAAATGGAAACCAATCTGGCCAAATACTGTCTGTAGCAAGAAAATTAAACCAAAATTTGCAAAATTAAAATGATATTTAATACAAAAGTTTAGCACTTGAAAAGAAAATATACAGCACTGAAGAATAGAAGCAGCTGTAAAGCCTGAGAGTTAGGGTGACCTGATAATGTACACAAGGTTGTAATTCAGATCAAAACTTGCATCTCCAGTTCTTAACATATGCTCTGTTTATATCTAATTTTTATGACCTTTGCTAGCATTGGCTAAGGCTGCATTTTAAAAGTACACTACCCTACCATTGCACTTTGATTCCAACCCAAATGAAGTCAAAGTACAGTCAGCCCTTCTTATCCGCTGGTTCCGCATGCGCGGATTCAACCAACCGCGGATCAGGAAAACCCAGAAGTTCTCTCTCCAGCACTTGTTGTTTGAGCATGTACAGATTTGTTTCTTGTCATTATTCCCTAAACAATACAGTATAACAACTATTTACATAGCATTTACATTGTGTTAGGTATTATAAGTAATCTACAGATGATTTAAAGTATACCGGAGGATGTGCATAGGTTACTGCGGATCGGGATCTAAAAAAAACCAGAAGTTCTTAAGTCGGAACAGGTACATCCAGTATTATTTAGTTAGTCAGTTAGTTAGTTAGTCAAACATTAGTTAGTCAGTTAGTCAAACATTTGTCTTAGTATATAGTATATATTTTACCTTTCTATGCATATAAAACACTTAAGAAATGTATGTCTGTCCTGACGAAGGGTCTCAGCCCAAAACGTCGACAGCGCTTCTCCCTATAGATGCTGTCTGGCCTGCTGTGTTCCACCAGCATTTTGTGTGTGTTGTTGTAAGAAACGTATGTACTGTATTTCAATAATTAGTGTTGCTTAGTAATAATTGTAGCTTTCATCGGGACAGGGCCTTTCGCATACTCCATTATTCTCACTTTATCCTTTAAAATTGTTCCGATCATTGACCGACTGTAGCCTAACGCTTTTCCAATGACCGATGGCATTTCACTTCTTTCCAATCACTTTATTATTTCCACTTTATTGTCAATTGTGATTGTTCTCCGTCAACAGAACAGAAACACTGCGGGCAGCGGATCCCAAGCTCTGCTGGGTCCTAAAGTCCACCACACTGAAACAGATTAAATAAGGGACTTGAGCATCTGCGTTTTTTGGTATCCACAGGGGGTCCCGGAACCAATACTCCGCAGATAAGGAGGGCCAGCTGTAATTGCTAATGAAACTACTCTGGTATGGGTTCAGATTGATTATACAATAGGAAAATAATCCCAGTGATTAGAACATGATTTGTCAGACAGCATGGTAGAATAAAAGCTAAGAGAGAGTATCAAAAATGAAATTGTAGAGTAGGACATATTCACAGGAAGCTTGTATCATTTGCTTCTTTGATCTACTACAATGAGCTGGAAGGGAAAAATGCTAACAGTTAAAGTTAACAGTTAATGCTAACAGTTAACAGCTAAAATCTGTCTCACAGTTTTCAATGAGAATCTATCTCACACATTCGGTTTAGCAAGCTGCACTGAAAGTTCCGAGCACATAACTGGATTAATATTAATTATTCACACAGGAGTCAGCTTCCAGAAAAAGTACAAAAAATAACTAAGAACTGGCAAGGTCATCATTGTTTATAAAGTGCATTTATCTTCCTTTAATTTTAAGCTGCCAAACCAATGCAGTGCCACATCTTTATGAATTGGAAGGTAGAAGGCAAAGCCAAAACAGAGTGTAATTACTAGAAGTTTTTTAATTGTTGAAAGAGTGGGGTGAATGAAAACCCATTTCCTTAAACATAGCAAACACGAGGAAAGCTGCAGATGCTGGAAATTCAAACAACAACACACACAAAATGCTGGTAGAACACAGCAGGCTAGGCAGCATCTATAGGGAGAGGCGATGTTCGGGTCTCGGCCCGAAACGTCAACATCACTTCTCCCTATAGATGCTGCCTAGCCTGCTGTGTTCTACCAGCATTTTGTGTGTGTGTTCCTTAAACATAGGATATTATTCACCTTCTTCTCTAATACCTCACTTATAGAATCCCTAAGCTGACATCCAACATTAGAGAATGGATCATCTTGCACCAGTTTTTGGGCTCTTACACTTTGCAATATTGATGTAACACAGAATTGGTTACACTGGAGATAAGAGTCCAGATTAAACAGCTCCACATGTTTATTTGAACACTTCTGTGCACTATTCATATTACAGTGCATGACAGGTAAATGACATCCAAATGAAATGGAACTCCAATTTCAGCCCTCAACAACAAATACAAGAGCACCAGACAACAACGAGGGAGATGTCGCTGTAAAACCAGGAAAACATCACACTAATCTGGTGCATTTTTCACAAGATAAAGGAACAGCTTACTCAAATCACAAAACCAAACTGGCACTTTTATTAGTGACAATGAGAATCAGACTTAACATCACCAGCATATATCATGAAATTTGTTAACTTAGCAGCAACAGTACAATGCAATACATGATAATACAGAAAAAAAATAAGTAAATCAATTATGTATGTTCCGTGCCTATACAGGTATTCACCCCCAACCTTGAAAGTTTTCATGTTTTATTATTTTACATTATTAAATCACAATGGCTTTTTTGACACTGATCAACAGGAAAAGACTCTTTCATGTCAAAGTAAGAATATATCGCCAAAAGTGATCTAAATTAATTACAAATATAAAACACAAAATAATTGATTGCATAAGTATTCACCCCCCCTCCCCCTTAATATGACACACCAAATCATCACTGGTGCAGTCAATTGATTTTAGAGGTCAAATAATTAGCTAAATAGAGGTTTGCTTTTGGAAAGCTTTGTGCAGTTAAGGTGTTTCAATTGATTGTAGTGAAAATACACCTGTATCTGGAATGTCCAACTGCTAGTGTGTCAGTATCTGGCAAAAACTACATCATGAAGACAAAAGAACACTCCAAGCAACTCCGCAAAAAAGGTTTTGAAAAGCACGTCAGGAGATAGATATAAGAAAATTTCCAAGCAAAATACAGGGAAATCCTGGAGGAAAACCTGATGCAGTCTGCAAGAGAACTACAGCTTTGGAGAAGATTTATTTTCCATCAAGACAATAAACCAAAGTATAAAGCCAAAGCTACATGGGAATGGCTTAAAAATAACAGTTAATGTCCTGGAGTGGCCAACTCAGAGTCCAAACCTCAATCCAATTGAGAATCTGAGGCTGGACTTGAAAAGGACTGTTCACTCATGATCCCATGTAATCTGACAGAGCTTGAGCACTTTTCTGAAGGAGAATGGGGAAAAAATTGCAGTGCCTAGATGTGCAAAGCTGATAGAGACCAATCCACACAGACTCAAGTCGTAACTGCTGCCAAAGGAGCATCTACTATATACTGACTTGAAGGGGGTGAGTAATTATGCAATTATTTTGTGTTTAATAATTGTAATAAATTTAGACCAACTTGCAGAAATTTGTTTTCACTTTGACATGAAAAAAAGTCTTTTCTGTTGATTAGTGTCAAAAAAGCCAAATTAAATCCACTATGATTCAGTGTTGTAAAATAATAAAAACATGAAAATTTCCAAGAGAGGTGAATGCTTTTTATAGACACAAAATAAGTAGATAAATTAAAAATACTTTAAAAATTTAATATTAATTAAAAATTAATAATATTTTTTAAAAGTGATGTAGTTCAATGTCCATTTAGGAATCCGATGGTAAAGGGGAAGAAGCTGATCCTAAATCGTTGAGTGTGTGCCTTCAGCTTCCATATCTCCATCCTGATGGTAACAATGAGCAGCGGGCATGTACTGGGTGATGGGGTCCTTAATAATGGATGCTGCCTTCCTGAAGCAACGCTCCTTGAAGATGTCTTGGATACTACAGAGGCTAGTGCCCAAGATGAGATGACTAATTTTACAACTTTCTATAGGTTCTTCCAATCCTTTCTATGAGGATCAGTTCATGTCCCATCATCTTACCCTTCTTGAACTCCTCAATCAGCACTTTGGTCTTACTGACATTGAGTGCAAGGTTGTTGCTGTGACACTACTTAACTACCTGGTATATCTCACTCATGTATGCCATCTCATCTCCATCTGAGATTCTACCAACAATGGTTGTATCATCAGCAAATTTATAGATGGCATTTGAGCTATATTTAGCCACACAGTCATGGGTATAGAGAGAGTACAGCAGTGGGCTAAATACATATCTCTGAGGTGCACCAGTCTTGATTGTCAGCGAGAAAGAGATATTATTTCCAATCTGCACAAATTGTGGTCTTCTGGTTAGGAAGTCAAGGATCCAATTGCAGAAGGAGGTACAGAGGCCCAGGTTCTCTAGTTTATCAATCAGGCATATGGGAATGATGGTGTTAAACACTGAGTCTACAAACAGCATCCTGACATAGGTGTTTGGATTGTCAGGTGATCTAAGACCGTGTGAAGAGCTATTGAGGTTGTGTCTGCCGTAGACCTACTGTGGCAATAGGCAAATTGCCGTGGGTCCAAATCCTTGCTGAGGCAGGAGTTGATTCTAGCCATGACCAACCTCTCAAAGCATTTCATCACTGTTGACATGAATGCTGCAGGGCGATAATTATCAAGGCAGCTCATGCTGCTCTCTTTGGGCACTGGTATAATCGCTGCCCTTTTGAAGCAGGTAGGAACTTCCAACTGTAGCAGTGAAAGGGTGAAAATGTCCTTGAATACTCCTGCTAGTTGTTTGGCACAAGTTTTCAGAGCCTTACCAGATACTCCATCGAGGCCTACCTCCTTGGGAGGTTCACCCTCCTGAAAGACAGCCTGCCATCGGCCTCTGAGACAGAATGGTCTCCGGGCGCAGAATGGATCTTCACAGGAGTAGTATATTCTCCATTTCAAAACACAACATAGAAGGCATTGAGCTCTCGTTTCGCAATGAAGCATTGCTGCCATTCATGCTATTGGGTTTTGCTTTGTAGAAAGTAATGGCCTGCAAACCCTGCCAGAGTTGACATGCATCCATCTCCAATCTTGCTCAGAATTGTTTCTTATACAGACCTGGGTCACCAGACTTTAAACGTTGCAGATCTCACCTTCAGCAGATGACAAACCTCCTGGTTCATCCATGGGTTTTGGTTTGGTAGTGTATAGCAAGTTTTCATAGCTCAAACACCTTCCAAAGATCACAATTATGCTACACCTTTGAACATTTAGCTGCTTTGATACTTGTCCAAAGTGTACTTTAGTGACAACTCCACTAGCAGCACTTCATTCAGGGTGGATTGGGGCCATCAGGGCAAAAAGCCTAGTTCTTAAGAAAGCAGAGACATGATATTCTACTTTGGATTCACTAATGAGTAATGAATTTGCAAGTTCAGGTTTTCCACAATTCTTCGTCAATTGAGCTATTTTACATTCAGTGGGTTAAAAAAATTAACCACACTCATACTAGGATACTCTCTCTGTAGAGGTCAGGGCCCTTCAACTTCCCAGCCACAGGATGTTTCTACATCTCCCAAATAGCAGACCCCTGCCATGTCTCCCAATTTGCCACTTACTGATGAAATCAGAAAGGTTTCCATGTACTTTATTAATAACAGAAGTATTTCACAAAATCACACAAGCTCTCTAACAAATAATGAGTCAGAATAGCAGCCAATTCTCCGACTCAAATGCAAGCAGAGTAGAGGAAGAACGCACAGGTTCATCCAGAAAAGCAACGGCCATCCACCATAACCGAAGCCCAATAACCTCATGGTCCATTAGCATTTGTGGGTGAGCAACAGCTAAAAGTATCAGGTTATACCACTCCCAAGAAGCAACTAGTAGAAATGTAGCATACGTGAATTTAAGTATCAGTAAAAAATATTTAACTGCTATTTGATTCACTAATAACAGTGGGTAACAACAGCAGTAAGGTAACTTAAGGTAAGATTACACTGAAATTGTGACAAGGTGGTATGCTGCCACCTCCTGTAGGGAAAGAATTTGAGGAAGAAAAATGGGAAGCAGCTGTTAGGGCAACACTGCCATCCAGAGGATCATCGGTTTTTGAATAATTTCAGGTCACCAGACACATAAACAATCCAGGTAACAGTCAACAAAATACTTAATTATTGAAAAACTATGTCAAACTATTGCAATTTAGATTGATAGAACATTGATTTAAGCAGAGAGAAGGATAAACAAGAGACTGCAGATGCTGGAGAGATTCAATGGGTCAAGCAGCATCTGCGGTGGGAAACGAACAGTTGCTATTTTGGTTTCATTTTTCTTCACAGATGCTGCCTAATCCACTGAGTTCCTCCAGTATCTTTTTTTGCTGATATTAACAGACATTTACATTTTGTAAATAAAAAATGCCTGAAAAACAAGTAATGATTATTCAGTACAATGATCTAGTACACAAAACATCATAAAATGTGCTGTAATAACCAATACTCATCATTAGAAATTTATACTGTATTCATCATTTTATTCCTAGTTAAAGAAAAAAGCCAAAATTAAAATTTAAAAAGAGTGAATACCAGCCATGGAGTTCTGAACCTGGTGACCATGCATTTTATAATGTGGTTGTCTCGAAAATAAATTATCAAATCTGGAAAGGGATGGGGCAGGCTCTTGGAGAACAATGAAGTTCAAAGTAAATTTAATATCAAAGTACATATATGTCACCATATACAACCCTGAGATTCATTTTCTTGTGGGCATACACAGTGAATCCAAGAAACACTATAAAACCAATGAAGGACAAACAACCAATGTGCAAAGAGCAAAAACTGTGCAAACATGAAAGAGAAAAGAATATTAATGATAATAAATAAGTATAATAAATAGAGCAATTATATACAAATAGAGCAAGGAACAACCTGAGGTTTGAACAATTTAAGTTCCGGGCCAAATTGAAAAGGCCAGGCTGTCAGGGCTAGAGGTGAGGGATGGGCCAGTTCAACCACTGCTCTGGGAGTTTTACTCGACTCTATACTGAACTTCAGCTCGCTTCTCCACAATGTTCACTCATCTCTGCACCGAACAGCGGCTGTGGCTTGCAACAATCAAACTGTGGACTCACTTTTGTGAACTTTTATTGCTTACTTTTATTGACATGTTTTTTGTTTTTTCTTCTGCACATTTCAGGTTTGACTTTTTTTTTTAAATGGGTTCTATTGAGTTTCTTGGTTTTGTAGCTGCCTGTAAGAAAACAAATCTCAAGGTTCTATAAAGTACATATGCTTTGATAAGAAATATATTTTGAACTTGAACTAGAAATAAGCAACAAATATCGAGAACATGAGATGAAGAGTCCTTGAAAGTGAGTCCATAGGTTGTGGGAACAGTTCAGTGATGGGGCAAGTAAAGGTGACTGAAAGTGGTTCAAGAGTCTGATGGTTGAGGGGTAATGATTGTTCCTGAATCTGGCAATGTGGGTCCTGAGGCTCCTGTACCATTTTTCTGATGGCACCAGCAAAGAAAGCATGGCCTGGATAATGAGGATTCGATGATGGAAGCTGCTTCCTGCAATAGCGCTCTGTGTAGCTGTGCTCAATGATGAAAAGGGCTTTACCCATGATGGACTGTGCCATATCTATGACTTTTTGTCAGCTTTTCTGTTCAAGCTTTTCAAGCTTTTCTGTTTACTTCCACAGCAAACTGTGATGCAAACAGTCATTATACTCTCCACCACACGTCTACATAAGTTTGTCAAAGTTTCAGATGTCATACCAAATCTTCACAAACTTCTGAGGAAGTAGAGGTGCTACCGTGCTTTCTTCATAATTGCACGTACATGCTGGGCCCAGGACAGAGCCTCTGAAATTATTACACTAAGAAATTCAAAGTTGCTGACCCTCTCCACATCTGATCCTCCGAAAAGGACTGGCTCATGAACCAATTTACTCCTCCTGAAGTCAATAATCAGCTCCTCGGTCTTGCTGACATTAAGTGAGAGCTTGCTGTTGGCACCACTCAGCCAGGTTTTCAATCTCCCTCCTATATGCTGATTCATGGCCACCTGATTTGAGAATTACAGTGGTGTCATCAACAAGCTTAAATATGGCATTGAAGCTGTGCTTAGTCCTACAGTCATAAATATAAAACGAGAAGAGCAGGGGTCTAAGCTCACAGCCTTGTGGCACCCCTGTGCTGATGGGGATTGTGGATGAGATGTTGTCATCCAAACTGACTGGGGTCTGCAAGTGAGGAAATTGAGAATCCAATTGCACAGAGGTATTGAGGCCAAGGTCTTGAAGATTATTGATTAGTTTTGAAGGGATGATAGTGTTGAATGCCAAGCTGTAGTCAATAAAGAGCATCCTAATGTCTGATCTAATGAAATGGCATCTGCTATGGACCTGTTGTGCCAGCAGGCAAATAGGAGCAGATCCAAGTCACTTCTCAGGCAGGAGTTGATATAGTTCATCACTAACCTCTCAAAGCACTTCATCACAGTGGACGTAAATGCTACCGGTATAATTGAAGCCTACTTGAAGCAGGTAGATACCTCAAATTGCCAAAGCAAGAGGTTAAAGATATCGGTGAACACTCCATAATATAAATACATAAGATAGCTTATATACTAAGATTGATTGTATGATCATAAAGTGACACTAGGCATAGGAATATCTGTATATAAGGTGACTGACATAAAACGAACAAGTAGTGGTGGGGGGGGTGCTGTGGAGGGGTGGGTTAGTGAGTTGAAGTGTTGATTAGCCTTACTGCTTGGGCCAAGTTTACATTGTATTAAAATTACAGTGATAGTACTTAAAAGTCAGGGTGACGAGTGACCTGGAAGAAAACTTATAGTGGCAGTGACAATGTGCAAACTACGTTAGGTGGAGAGTCTGATGGCTTGGAAAGTTCAGTTGCAGGAGTCTGAAAGTTAAGCAACATTGAGGTTAAGCAAGGAAACGAAAAAAAAATAATTTATCTCGATTCAAACTAGACAATGCCATTCAAATCCAAAACCCCACCAGATCCACAAATCAAGATATGACACCTGAAACGGAGCAGAATGTCAAATATCTCAGCATCTAACTACCAGTTAATTCCAGATGTTCTGCTCTAGAAGAGCACAGTGTAAATGTCAGGAACAAGCTGACCCGGTCACTGCAGTCAGCCAGTATGCTCCGCAGAACAGCAGGTTAGTAAGCTGCACAATCAAGCCCTATAGCTTTCAAAACAGAATTGGAAAAGTTATTGAATGGAAAAAAGAAATAAGATTATGGAGAAAGCAAAGTCTTTAAGGAATCAGTACAAGCAAATGGCAAAATGGGTACCTATTGTGCTGAATAAATTATTTGAAGTCTTTGATTCTTATTTGAGACACATTGCAGGAGAATCATATAATCAAATATAATCAACAATCACAAAATGCTGAGCGTAACTCAGCAAGTCAGGCAGCAACTACGGAAGGAAAGGGGAGGAGAGAGAAGGGGGGGTAGGGGGAAGGGGAGGGGTAGTAGGAGAAGTAGTAAAAAAAATTGGCAGGTGATAGGTGAGACCAGCTGAGTGGGAAGGTGGATGTGGAGAGGATTCATGATGAAGGATCTCCGCCCAAAACATTGTTTATTTTCCTGACGCACTGAGTTCCTCCAATGTTTATGTGTGATGCTCAAGATTTCCAGCATCTGCATTGTCTCTCGTGTCTCTAATAAAATATAATGTTGACCAAGAATCACTCTAGCAACATCTGTGAAAGATGCTATATAAAACTGTTTTACTTTTCTACAGAAGCCAACAGCAAGGCTCCTCATTTAAATCATGACACTGCTATTAGCAAAGAATGCATTTTGCATACTCAATAAAAAAGATTACATTCACTGAGGATATTGCACCTAAACTTTTGCATACCCAAACAAATTATATAGCGCAACAAACAAACCGATGTAGAAATGCTGCTAAGTGTCTCAAAGTCTCGACAGTAAATACTGAGGTCCCAGCAGGCAGGAAATGGAAGGCTCAAGACGCAGTGGAGATGGCTGAGTCACATCTGAGGCACAGGGATCTGGAAAGGACAGTGGCAACTGGTCCGGTGGGACAGGGCAGCTTCCACCAACCAACCTCAACAGGGCTTACAGCAAAGTAGTCCAGGAAAAGGTGTAAGCAGATGTTGAGGAAGTGCATACTCCTAGGATGGTAGGAATGGGGCAGCAGGGAACCTGAACAAGATGGAAGGGTATGCTGAAGCAGAAAATCTCCTGGTCCAACATCCAGTCGGCAGAACCCCAGTACATCAAGTTCATGATCCAGACCATGTACAACATCCTGCCTAGTCCAGCAAACCTTTCTGCTTGGGGCAAAAGCGAGGCACCATCATGTCCTCTCTGCCCTGGAACACATCTTCAGAAGCTACCCAAAAGCCCTGGGAGAAGGCTGCTACGGCTGAAGGCAGTGGCAGAAAATGTGTCCTTGGCCATTAACAACAGTAAACACCTCTACCAACACAGAATGCCCATAACTTTGTCAAAGCTGGAGACCTGCCTCAGCCCAGATCACCAGCATGCTTGCTCACCACTGTGTCTGACTGGTAACTGAGAGTAGATCTAGGTAAGCAATTAAAGTTCCCAGACTTTATTGCATCATCATTCTGTCAGAAACCTCAAAGCAGGTGGTCATTGTAGAACTAACAATGCCTTGGGAAGACCAGATTCAGGAAGCATTCAAACACAAGAAAGCCAAATGCCAGGAGCTGTTAGAGCAGTGCCAGACACAGGGATGGAGCCTACAGAGATGGGGTATAGTGGCTTTGTTGGCTGTTAACTCTGCAGAACCTAATCTCTCCTTGGCATTATGGGGGCTGCAAAGAAAAGAATGATCAGGACCATCACAGACACTGCTGTGTGTGCTTCCAGATAACTGTAGATCAAGAGATGTAAACACAAAGTACTCTGCAGATGCTGTGGTCAAATCAAGACGTACAAAAATGCTGGATGAACTCAGTAGGTCGGGCAGCATCTGTTGAAAGGAGCAGAAATGTTGACTGCTCCTTTCAACGGATTCTGCCCGACCTGCTGAGATCAAGAGGTGTGACCTGTGGACCTGGACCAATGCTGCTTGGACACAAGCTGGGGCCTGACCCCTGGCTGGGTCAACTGGGCAAAGGTGTCTGATGTTGGAAGACCCGAAAAACCTGATGACCCCAGACTACATCACTGATGATGTGTCCCAATGCACCCTAGGATGCATCTCAGCATCAGGTATACTTCCCTTCAACCCACTTCAGCAGGGCTTGACAATATTGGTCTACATGAGGCACAGACCTTCCTAGAAATAGCCAAATTAAAAGATATGTCTTCCAAACCAGAACTACATGACTTATGAGGAACAATGTGACATCACAAAAAGGTCAATGTTTGTGGATATAGTTACATTATTTTTCATTAGGATAAAAGTTGGAGAAGATTGCAGTAAAGTACATTATGCCAAAATGGCACTTTGTAATCAAAAGCAATTAAATACAGGGGATTAGTGACTAATAAAAGTCCTGATACGAATTTAGTTGTTTAAAATAAAAATCTATGAAAAGTAATATGGCTATACACCATTCAGGTTATTAACACATATTCCAGGTTTAACTCATCAGGAAACAATTAGTATGATGCAGATGATAAATTTATATTGAGTGAACAATACAGAATAAAAGACTAACTTTAGCCCAGTGGAAATGCTTTTGCAAGGGCTCTGCATGGAGTCGAATGCGCATCAAGGGCTGCTGTTGAGAAGACTGGTTATTTATTAGACACGACTTCTTTCAGATGGAACATTAAACCAGGCTCTGCTTCCCCCCCCCCCCCCCCCCAATTGGAGGGCTATCCAAGGAATAAAAGTTTCAAGGGATAATGGAAATTTTTTATTCAATATTTGTGAATCTAACTATACCTCTTTACCTCATTGCTCTCTTGAAACTCACTAAGCAAGAAGTGACTGCAATGCTTCCTCACATAACAGTGACAACATTTCAAAATTATTAATTAGCCATAAAACACAGCAATATTCTGAGAACATGAAAGATATTACAAAATATGCTTTCTTTTTTCTCATGGTCATTCTCTTGATAACAATAGTTCCCTAAACTTCAAAGCAGATTACTGCTTGTAGAAAACTCTGGCAACTTCAGAGTAGCTATTATAAACCTCTACAAAAAAAAAAGCAAGTTTTCATTTTCTCCTGCTGTGCAAATGTCTGACCATGCAATTCCTTGGGTTTACCCTATTAAAGTGCACAATTCAACCGTCAATAGTTCAGGAAAGAGACTCATTCTGTTTCTCCAACAGCTTTTCTTTCCTTAAAACAATGTTGTTGACCAAATCAGCAAGTTGGCGGTTTGGAGCATTGAGAAACCTTGTACTCAATGCAGTCAATGAAGACTACTGACTCAATATGCTAACTTAATCCTTCAAAACTTCTCCCTCTCCTTTTCACCTTATTGTTATTTTGTGGTCTCCGAAACTCTCCTGCTCACTGTTTGTTAACTTGTAAACAAGTGAACAAGCATAACATTACGCCATGCTCCAGCTAGCTCAGTGCATCTTTATCAAAAATGCTGATATAAAATTTGTAACATTTGCTGTTTACCAAGAAAAAGCTGATTGTGTGATGTCATTTGCCTCTATTTACATCTGATTTATCTGCCAAAAATATCTAACATTATCTTTTGTCCAGCAAAACAGGTCACCGTGTTCTTTGGTCACGTGCTCTCTTATCCACTTGATATGCAGGAGTTCCAAACTACTGCTCAATTATCTGCCGAGCTTCCTTCATTCTCTATCATCTTCAGCTCTTTTTAGAAATGGTTGCACCAACAACATTTCATTAAGAAACTACTTATTTTTAAAACTGTGTTAATTTTAATTATTTTAAATACCATAGAAAGGAAAAAAGAACATTTAAATATTTGAACTGGTTAAATTGGAGAGGAACAGAGTGCTACATTCCTTTGGAATAAGACCATCATTAAGTAACTGTACAGCTGCAAAGGGTAGTCATCACATCATTCCTGTATTATCTCTTTAAAATTATCCTCTCACTCCCTTTTATCCTATGGTATTACATTTTTCTTTTTCTGAAGTACGTATCTAACTCAACACATGAAGCAAAGCAAAAATCTCCATTATCCTACAGATAAAAGCTTAGGACAAATTAAATGGATCAATATCCTGCAACATATTATTTATTTGCCCCTGTCATACTTTGGAACATCGTCTGAAGATCAGCTTTTTATAGAGATACCACAACGCAATCAACCATTACTTAAAAATATGAGCCAATGCCAACTTCCATAGGCTAAACATCTGTACAAAGCCTAGCACATTGGTTCACTATTGATTGTGATTATTTCTAGACAAAGCATGTTATCGAAGCTAGATAGCGATGATCTACTTTTGATCATCTTTGGCATCAGCTATGATTGACAAGTGCCCTTACCTATAATGGATGTAATTTAACCACTTTAGTGCTAAGAGGAACATTCAAATTGAAACTCTATTTCCAACAGATAATGAAGAAACAAATCCACAGATGTTAAACACTTAAAAATCATAAATATTACATGCACTTTCCCACAATTTCAATGGATATAATGTAGAATCATAGAGCAACAGAAAAGTACAGCCCAGAAACAGGCATTTCAGCCCATCCAGACCTGCCTACCATCGACCTACACCAGGACCATAACCCCATATCCCTACCATCCACATACATATCCAAACTTCTCTAAAATATTGAAATTGAGCTTGCATGCACCATTTGTGCTGGCAACTCATTCCACTCTCATGACCCTCTGAATGAAGGTTTCCCTCATGTTCCTCTTAAACTTTTTACCTTTCCCCCTTAACCCATGACCTCTAGTTGCAGTCCCACCCAACCACGATGGAAAAAGCCTGCTTGCATTTACCCTATCTATATCCCATAATTTTGTATACCTCTGTCAAATCCCCCCCTCAATCTTCTATATTCCAGGGAATAAAGTACTAACCTATTCAAGCTTTCATTATAACTCAGGTCCTTCAGTCCTGGCAACATCCTTGTAAATTTTCTCTGTATTCTTTCAAACGTATTTACATCTTTCGTGTAGGAAGGTGACCAAAACAGCACACAATATCAACATCTTATACAACTTCAACAAAACATAGATAGATAGATAGATAGATAGATAGATAGATAGATAGATAGATAGATAGATAGATAGATAGATAGATAGATAGATAGATAGATAGATAGATAGATAGATAGATAGATACTTTATTCATCCCCATGGGGAAATTCAACATTTTTTCCAATGTCCCATACACTTGTTGTAGCAAAACTAATTACATACAATACTTAACTCAGTAAAAATATGATATGCATCTAAATCACTCTCTCAAAAAGCATTAATAATAGCTTTTAAAAAGTTCTTAAGTAGTTTACTTAAATACATTAAATACAATCAACCCCGGCACTTTAACATATCTTACTCCTGGCGGTTGAATTGTAAAGCCTAATGGCATTGGGGAGTATTGACCTCTTCATCCTGTCTGAGGAGCATTGCATCGATAGTAACCTGTCGCTGAAACTGCTTCTCTGTCTCTGGATGGTGCTATGTAGAGGATGTTCAGAGTTATCCATAATTGACCGTAGCCTACTCAGCGCCCTTCGCTCAGCTACCGATGTTAAACTCTCCAGTACTTTGCCCACGACAGAGCCCGCCTTCCTTACCAGCTTATTAAGACGTGAGGCGTCCCTCTTCTTAATGCTGCCTCCCCAACACGCCACCACAAAGAAGAGGGCGCTCTCCACAACTGACCTATAGAACATCTTCAGCATCTCACTACAGACATTGAATGACGCCAACCTTCTAAGGAAGTACAGTCGACTCTGTGCCTTCCTGCACAAGGCATCTGTGTTGGCATCACATCTTCTGTACTCTATAATTTGATTTATGAAAGCCAATGTGCCAAAAGCTTTCTTTACGACCCTATCTACCTGTGATACCACATTCAATGAAATATGGACCTATATTCCCTGAGTGCTATAGATCCCTTTATTCTACAGCACTCCTCTGTGCCTCACCATTCACTGTGTAAAACCAACCATGGTAGATTCTACTGAACTTCGCATTTGTCTGCATTAAATTCCATCGGCCATTTTTCAGCCCTTTTTCCCCAGTTGGTCCAGATCCCACTGCATACTCTAATAGTCTTCCTCACTGTCCACTACACCCTCAAATTGGTGGCATCCGCAAATTAGATCCAGTTAATTAATCAGATTACCATCCAGATCATTGATATAGCTAACAAACAATAACGGGCCCAGCAGCAATCCCTGTGGCACTCCTCTAGTTACATGCCTCCAGTCAGAGAGGCTACCACTCTCTGGCTTCTCGCACAAAGCCAATGTCAAATCCAATTTGCTATCTCATCTTGAATGCTATTCAACTGAACTTTCTTGACCAACCTCCCATGCAGGAACTTGTCAAATGCCTTGCTAAGTAACATCCACTGTCTTACCTTCATCAACTTTCCTGGCATAACTTTATAAGATGTGTAAGATTAGACATGACCTACCATACACAAAGCCATCCCTAATCAGTCCATGCCCATCCAAATACTCATAAATCCAGTCCCTAGAATACCTTCCAATAATTTTCTCACCAGCCTATAATCTCATTGTTTAATTTTTGAGCCTTTCTTAAACAGCAGAACAACATCCAATCCTCTGCTACCTCACTCGTCACCAAAGGATGATTCAAATATCTCTGCTCTGGTTCCTCCAGTTTCTGCACTTGCCTCCCACAGGATCCGAGAGAACACCTTGTCAAGCCTGGGGATTTATCCATCCTAATTTGCCACAAGACTGCAAACACCTCCTCCTCCTCTATAATCTGTATAGGGACCATGAACTCAGTGCTGCTTTGCCTCACTCCTATAGTCTCTGTGTCCATCTCCCGAGTAAATACAGATACAAAAAAAATCTATTTAAGATCTCCCCCATCTCTTTTGGCTCCACACATGGATTACCCTTCTGACCTTCCAAAGTACCAATTGTGTGCCTTGCAATCCTTTTGCTCTTATATTATGTGTAGAATCCTTCAGTCCTTCAAGGATTCTCCTTTATTTTGTTTGCTAGAACTTCTTCACGCCTTCTTTTAGCCCTCCTGATTTCTTTCCAAAGTGTTCTCTTGCATTTCTTATACTCCATAAGTACCTCATTTGCTCCTACCTGCTTATACTGCTATGCAGCTCTTTATTCAACCACAGCCTCAATATCTCTTGAGAACCAAGGTTCCCTACATCTGTTATTTTTACCTTTTATTCTGACAAGCACATACAAGTTTCGTACTCTCAGAATTTCACTTTTGAAGGCCTCCAACTTACCAAGTACACCTTTGCCAGGAAACAGTCTGTTCCAGATCCTTCCTGATACCATCATAATCTCCAAATTATGACCTCAACCCGTAGACCAGACCTATCTTTTTCCATATTTACTCTGAAACTAATGGCATTACAATCACTAGGTGCAAAGTGCTCTCCTACACAAAAGATGTCACCTGCCTTGACTCATTCCCTAATAGCAGGTCAAGTAACACATACGCTCTTGCTGAGATTTCTATGTACTGATTAAGGAAACCTTCCTGAACACATTTGACAAACGCTATCCTATCTAGTCCTTCCACAGTATGGGAGTCACAGTCAATATGTGGAAAGTTAAAATCACCTACTATAACAACATTATGTTTATTGCAATAGTGTGTGATCTCTCTACAAATTTGTTCCTCTAAATCCCGCAGACTGTTGGTGGTCTGTAATACAGCCTCATTAACATTGTCATACCTTTTTCAGTCCTCAGTTCCATCCATAAAACCTCACTAGACAAGTTTATCAAACTGTCCTGACTCAGCACTTCCGCGACATTTTCCCCGTCTAGTAATGGCATCCCTCCTCCTTTAGTTCTTCCTGCTCTGTCACATCTAAAGCAAAAGAACCATGGAATATTGAACAGCCAGTCCTGCTCCTCGTGCAACCAAATTTCACTAATGGCTATAGTACCATAATTCCATGTGTTGATCCATACATACCCTGAGCTCATCCACCTTTCCTACGATACTTCTTGCATTGAAATATACACAGCTCAGGACGTTAGTTGCACCATGCTCAACCTTTTGATTTCTGACTTTGTCTGAGTTATACAATTGTAGCAACAATATCTGTTGCTACAACCTCTCCACTAACTGCTCTGGCACTCTGTTTCCCATCCTCCTGCTACTTGTTTAAACCCTACCTTGCAGCACTAGCAAACCTTCCCACTCAGATATTAGTCCCCTTCCAGTTCAGGTGCAAACCACCTCTTCTCTATGGGTCCCACCTTCCATAGAACAGCGCCCAATGTTCCAAACGTCTGATACTCTCCCTCCTACACCAACTCCTTAGCCATGTGTTAAACTATATAATCTTCCTATTTCTGGCCTCGCTAGCACATGGCATGGGTAGCAATCCTGAGATCATAACCCTGGAGACCTGATCGATGTGACTTTCCTCTACTAGGTCATCCCCCCACAAGTATCCAAAGTGGTTTACCTGTTGTTGAGGGGAATGGCCACAGGGTACTCTGCACTGGCTCCTTAACTCCGTTCCCCTTCCTGACAGGCACCCAGTTTCGGGGTCCTGCACCTTGGGCGTAACTACCTCTCTATATAACCTTTTCTTTTTCCATCTTTTTATTAGTATTATTAATATCAACATAATAAAATTAATACATAGATAGTGGGATTACAAACTTACAAATTTATACTGAACATGAAAGGATACACAAGCAATAGTTACAATATAATTAAGTCTTCCCAAATCATGAATGATACAAATAGCATATAAACAAAGCAAAACTAGGTTATATCATAATATATATTAAAAAAAGAGAAAAAGAAAAAAAATTGTTAGAAAAACTAATCTAACAACCTAATAACTAATAAAGAGAAAAAAAGGGAAAAAAGAGAAAAAAAATAAAAAAATAAAAAAATAAAAAATGGGCTGTTTATAATATCTATTAAAAAAATACAAAATCATCAGTGTCGCCAACTCCAATCCTCTCAACATATGTATAATCAAAACTGGAAAAACAAATAGGTTTGGAACAGGGTCACATTACATCATATGAAAATATTGAATAAATGGTCTTCATGTCTTTTCAAATTTAATAGAAGGGTCAAATACAACACTTCTAATTTTCTCCAAATTTAGACATAACATAGTTTGAGAAAGCCAATGAAATACGGTAGGGGGATTAATTTCTTTCTAATTCAACAAAATAGATCTTCTAGCCATTAATGTAAGAAATGCAATCATTCGACACGCAGAAGAAGATATGAGTCCATCATTGGTAAACCAAAAATTGCAGTAATAGGATGAGGTTGTAAATCAATGTTCAATACCATGGAAATAATATCAAAAATGTCTTTCCAATATTTTTTCAAAAGCGGACATGACCAAAACATATGAGTTAAAGATGCTATCTCAGAATGACATCTGTCACAAATAGGATTTATATAGGAATAAAAACGAGCCAATTTATCCTTGGACATATGAGTCCTGTGCACAACTTTAAACTGTATTAACGAATGTTTAGCACATATAGATGATAAATTGACTAACTGAAGAATTTTATCCCAATTCTCAATAGGGATAGTAAGGTTAAGTTCTCTTTCTCAATCATTTTTAATCTTATAGAAGGGCTCTGAATGTATTTTCATAATTATATTGTAGAGTTTTGATATTACACCTTTCTGAGAAGGATTTAGTTCTAACAAATTCTCCAAAATACCCGAAGACTCAAGATTTGGAAAGGTAGGAAGTACAGTATTTAAGAAATTCCTAATCTGTAAATATCTAAAAAAAATGAAATCTAGACAAATTATATTTATTAGATAATTGTTCAAAAGACATAAAACAATTATCCAAAAATAAATCGGAAAATCGTAGTAATCCTTTAGTCTTCCAAGCTGAATAAGCTTGGTCTATAATAGGATAAAAAAAGAAATTGGATACAATAGGAACAGTTAAAACAAACTGATTCAACCCAAAAAATTTCCGAAATTGAAACCATATACGTAAAGTATGTTTAACTATCGGATTGTCAATTCGTTTCTGCAATTTAGAAAGAGCAAAGGGAAGAGAAGACCCTAAAATAGAACCCAATGAAAATCCTTGTACAGATTTAGTTTCCAGGTTCACCCAATGAGGGCTAAAAGATAAATCCCAATCCTTTAACCAACATATCAAATATCGGATATTAACTGCCCAATAATAAAATCTAAAATTAGGCAATGCCAATCCACCTTCCATCCTTGCCTTCTGTAAATATTTTTTACCTAATCTAGGATTTTTATTCTGCCATATATATGGGGAAATTTTTGAATCAACATTAGCAAAAAAAGATTTCGGAATAAAAATTGGTACCGCTTGAAATATATATAAAAACTTGGCTAAAATAATCATCTTAATAGCATTAATCCGACCTATCAGAGATAAAGATAATGGTGACCATTTAGTGAACAAATATTTAATCTGATCAATTAAGGGTAAAAAAATTAACCTTAAATAACTCCTTATAATATTTTGTAATTTTAATCCCTAAGTATATAAAAGAGCCATTAACTAATTTAAAAGGTAAATTTCCCATAAATTGGAACCTGTCTATTTAAAGGAAACAATTCACTCTTATTAAGATTTAATTTATACCCAGAAAAATTACTAAATTGAGCCAACAATGATATAACTGCAGGAATGAATTTCTCAGGATCAGAAATAAATAATAATAAATCATCTGCGTATAATGATAACTTATGTATATCCATCCCACGAGTAATGCCAAAAATGTTCGGTGATTCTCTGATAGCAATTGCCAAAGGTTCTAAAGCAATATCAAATAATAATGGACTAAGAGGACAGCCTTGTCTAGTACCCCGAAATAAACGAAAAAAGGGAGATCTTTGATTGTTAGTAAAAACCGAGGCTACTGGAGTATGATATATCAGTTTAATCCAGGAAATAAATGTCGGACTAAAATTAAACTTCTCAAGCACAGTAAATAAGTATGGCCATTCAACTCTATCAAATGCTTTCTCCGCATCTAATGAAATGACACATTCTGAGGTGCTACGTGAAGGAGTATAAACAATATTCAATAATCTCCTAATATTGAAAAAAGAATAGCGATTTTTAATAAAACTAGTTTGATCTTCCGAGATAATTTGAGGTAATACCTTCTCCAGCCTGGACGCCAGTAACTTGGAAAAGATCTTGGAATCTACATTCAATAAGGATATTGGTCTATAGGATGCACAGTCAGTAGGGTATTTATCTTTTTTCAATATTAAAGAAATGGAAGCTCTATAAAAAGATTGTGGCAGTTTACCCAATCTAATTGCTTCTTCAAAAACCCTGCATAACCAAGGAGAAAGAGTAGAGGAAAAACACTTAAAAAATTCCACTGTATACCCATCTGGACCTGGTGCTTTTATATAACCTGTCTATCACACCCTCAGCCTCCCGAATGAAGCGCAGCTGGATACACTTCTCACAGGTGTAGGTGTCAGGGACACTAGCGGTCTTCCTGACAGGAGTGTACAACTATCCTGCCTGTCATCCCTATTTGCTCTAACTGAGCAAATTTAAAGAAGGAAAAGCAATAAATAAACTGTGGGAAAAGAAATCTACCTACAGCTTTTTGCTTTCTCTGACTGAAGCCTCACCTTGCTGAAGCCTTCAAGAGCTAAGGTATCAAAATCTCCATCCTAACACTCCTCACTCCAATAATGGCCACTCGCTTGCCCCTGTCTTATTTTAATTTATTCATGCCAATCAATTCCGATTCTGCTCAAGACACCAAACTGCCGCAAGTTGATGCCTTATGTACTCAATGTGCGAACGTGAGTGAGCTACGACTTCTCACACATCAGATTTCTGATTGGCCATTGCTCAAAACACAAAACTGCGGCTAGTCGATGCCTTACGTACTCAATCGGCGAACATCAGTGAGCTACAGAACATCTTCACAACAAGGTCAGCCATGGACAAAAAAGCTACAAATTTAGTTCCCATGACAAGAGTTAAACAGAATATTTAGATAAAATGTATGTCATAGATATACTGAAGGACAGTTTAATCATTTATTTGGATGGTAAATGGAGGTGAATGGGAAAGCATGCCAAGAAAGAAAAGCAAAATTTTTACTTCTGAGGGAAGAATGCACACAAGGTTCCTTCAATATCAAGGAAAAAAAAGTGAGACGTTAACTTGTATGCTTTAAATAATTAACAAGAGTAAAAGATATTGGAGATTAAAAGCTAAAGAGATGCCAATCATGTGTAGTACTTGAGAGTTGTAACAAATATGATGAAGAGAAATTGGGTTGCACTTACTAACTGAACGTAGGCAACTTTATAATCAGGCCGTTTCACTCTCTGATTCTTATGATTTCGCTTCTTGCTAGTACCTAAAAAAAGTTATGAGAGATTGTGAGCAACAAATAATCAAAGGTTTCGTCCTTGTATTTTGCTTCTGATGAGAAGTTACTCATATTATATGATGCATTGAATAAGAAACAACACCTTTGTGCATGACACCAAGTGTTGCTTTTTTTTGGTATCTAACTAAATACGCAGATTTCCCGGCTTCCTTGTCTAGTACTGCCACTCAACTATTACAACTTGTTAGCTTCTTTTATGCTTCAAGCTTCTGGATGTCCTGACAGGTTTCTCAGCCTCTGACTTCCTTCCTTCATTTTAGTCAACATTCACAATATTCCTTTCTGTCTTCCATTTAAAGGTAGTCTAAGTAAGAGCAACTTAGCAGTATAAAGAAGGGTAAACTGCAGTGTATTCTCAGTTTTCGAACAGCATTATTCTATGCTTAGCCTTCATTCCTGTAGAATTCTATTAAGAGACAAACTTAAAGCTGATCGTGGGGGGGGAGGCAAAAACTAATCCTTCAATAGCTTATTTAGCTCAATCACTGAACAATATAGGAATGAAAAACAGGGAGCAAGAAATTCTCAGTTTAAAACCCTTACTAAATCAGCTAGCCTCAGCAACAGAAAAACTAAAGCTGGTCTCCATTCCATGAGCAGGTAAGGGGATGAAAGCAGCAAATATTCACACTTACTGACTCAATTAAGTGCCCAACAAAAAAAAATCATCAGATGTTGACTGGATTCAGCTGAATAAGCTGAGTCACTATCTTCTGAGTAGTGACCTTGTGGTAGCAGGTTCTCATGGGCCTGGATCACAGCACAAAGCATTATGGAAATGGGTAGGAAAAAGACAAAGATCTAGACACCAGGTAAAATCAAAAGTGGCCAGAACTGGTCAATATTAGAAGTAAGCTTCATCAGCCCAGCGGGGGGTGGGGGCTTTGCTTATGAACAAATCTTAACAGTTACTTACAAAATTGTATTCTGGTCCTTACTGCAGCCACTGGGACACTGTAGATGCCTTGTAGATAATTTTTCACATCAGGTTTTGTCATTCTGTAAAATTCAGGTTATAATATTAAAATGTTAATGCTTAGAGAAACGAATGTCAATGGGTTTTGCCCACCCAGGAGATCAGACCATTATTCAACTTTAAAACAGACAATAAGAATTTCAAAGAGACACAAGAACTTACAGATATTAGAGTCTGGAGTAAAAAGTAAACTACTTGAATCTTGCGGGTCAGGCAGCATCTGTTCATATTTCAAGTCAAGAGCCTTCATCTAAACTGAAAGACTTTTTTTGTAGAAAGTGGGAGAAGTCAAATGAAAATCTGTTTGGTTAAGCACAATTTTTGACAGACGAAGTAGAAATTTAGCAGAGGGGAACTGGATGAATCCATGTATAGAAAGAAACACACAGCCCTAAGGCCTTCCTTATGTGGAAATGGGTTGCTCTTTCAGTCCTGATGAAGGGTTTCAACCTGAAATGTCCACTGCTACTTTGTACCGCTGACGCGTTGAGTTCCTCCAGCATATTGTTAGTCGATATTAACAGACATTTACATGCATTCATTTTGTAAATAGATAAAAATTGTTTTATAAATCACAATCTAACAAAGAACTTTTCTACTTCAATATCACACAAACTATATAGTCCATGCTCCATCATGACAAACTTACATTAACTTTATCAATTTCATGAAAACCAAAAGCAGTTCCTCCAGCAGTTTTTAGTTTTGCAATAAATATTTAATATTGTTAGCCAACTACGGCCAGCTGGATATTATGTTTACCAAACTATTGCATTGAATTAGTGGATAAATTTATTGGCATATCATAAAAGCGATGATCTGCTTATATCCAAAGACTTCCACACTAGCTCTATCTTTCAGATTCCAGAAACTGAAGCCTAAAATTCCCCATTTTCAATATACATTCAGTGGCCACTTTATTAGGTACACTCACTTGCTAATGCCAGTTATGTGGCTGCAACTCAGTGCATAAAAACATGCAGACATAGTCAAGAGTTTCAGTTGTTGTTCAGTCCAAAGATCAGAATGAAGAAGAAATGTGATCCAAGCGACTTTAACTGCGGAATGATTATTGATGCCAGACACAGTGATTTAAATATCTCAGAAACTGCTGATCTCCTGGGATTTTCATACATAATGGTTTGTAGCATTTACAAAGAGTGGTGTGAAAAACAAAAAACATCCTGTGAGTGGCAATTCTGAGGTCAAAAATACCTTGTTGATGAGATAGCTCAGAGGAGAATGGCCAGACTGGTTCAAGCTGACAAGAAAGTGACAGTAACTCAAATAACCACATGTTACAATAGTGTGTGCAGAAAAGCATCTCTGAATGCACAACACACTAAACCATGAAGTAGACTACTGAGTGTAGATAGAACTACAATTCGTGCACAGCTCTCTTGAGCCCTCTACTGGATAAAATAAAGTACCAGGAAACAAAATAACAGTACACAAGAGATTCTGCAGATGCTGGAAATCTAGAACAACACATACAAAATGCTGGAGGAACTCAAGCAGGTCCTGCAGCATTATCAGAGGAAAGTAAGCAGTTGAAATTATGGTCGAAGACGCTTCATCGGGGCTGCAATAACAGTAAGTCGGCCAAATTGATTTGGTCACAGCTAACTCATGTTTCCACTCCAAGTTAGTGACTTTCAAAATTACTTTAAGCCCAGGACATGCCAAATAACAAAATGCTGGTGCATCCGGCACTCTATTGCCTGGAGTCCCATTTGCAGGAATTTCCTGGGAAACATTCCTCTGACCATACACTAGCCAAACCTACCACATGGTCAGAGTACCCATTCATTTGATTATGCGGCTCGAAGCCTACTTGCCAGATGCTTCATGATCGCTCTTAGGACATAACTTGTCAGTACAACTGACCCTCCATATTTTGCCAGGTAAGTACAGAAGGCCGTGTTCTGAAGCCTGAATCCTGCTTCAATTAGACCAGTATTTAAAAATTTACATCATGTTGGAACAATCAGGAAGCATTAACCCGATACAAACTTTTTTTTGTTCCAATATGATGCAAATTTTTGAATATTTAGCCTCCTAAAAGCACCCCAAAAAGTTCAGGTGTTATTACAATGCACAAATGCAAGAACAATTTCTACTACAAGAAATCAGTTTAATGGCTATGTCATTATGGCTAGGTCTGAAGACACCACAGGGCCAAAAAGGTAGGAGTTGAGGATCAGTTTATCCTCGATACAAGACTGAGAGCTCCAGGGAACCAAAGAGAATAGTAGATCCAACTAATTTCACAGAAAAGCCTGGAGTTTTGTTGTGTAGATCCATCCCCTCCTACTTACTCCATGGGAATCCTAAACTGAACTGTATTCTCTGGTTGCTCCTTCCCAGGTCTCACAAGGGTCATAAAAAAGTTGGTTCGAAATATCCTGAGTTGAGGGTTTCCATATTGATATAGTGGATAGCTGTAGGAAAATAAAAGATATTTTAAGTATATACAAACACTTTGCCACTGGGCTTATATCAATAAATCATGTGCAAGTCTACATTCCTGGTCCATCTTTTGATATCTCTGTAATACCTCCTTGGTTTTCCAAAAAGAGAAAGTTAGGGGGTTTCTTCTCCTTTCTTGTCCAATACTTATCCAACAAATGAAATCCAGTCATATATCTCATCTGTGTTTGTGGAGATTTACTTACTTGCTAAATGCTGTATTTCTGTAGACTACAACTGCAGCTGCATTTCCAAAATACCTTTCTGACTGTGAAGTGGTTTGGGACATCCCAGGATCTGAAGCATACTTTATATCCACATATGGTTTATAATGCATTGCCATGTGTATAACTATAATGATGTGGTTGCAGCCTGCAGTCCTCAGCAGACAGAATGGAACAAGTTACAAATTCTGAAAACTTCCTTGACATATTTCTTTTCCCATTTCAAGCATGCTTTAAATTTAATAGTCTGCATATTTTTCTAGACAATCTCTTCTCTTTATTCTGATGTACTTAATCGTTTTCTCCTACACCTCATAGCTACTACTGCCAAACCTGTTCGATTTAGAAGCATAGCAATTTATTCAATAACCTGTTTGGGAAAAATATAGTGCCAAAAGACTGGTAGATAACTAAAATTACCATGTTTAACATTGTGGATAGACGATACCCAAGGATCTACTGAAGTGTTCTGTAGAAAATGCCCTTTTCCTTGGAACACATTTTGCAAATCATTATGAATCAGAATTAGGTTTGTTATCACTGGCATGTGTCATGAAATTTGTTAACTTAGCAGCAGCAGTTCAATGCAATACATAATATAGAAGAAAAAAAAAATAATAATAAATAAGTAAATTAATTACAATATACATACATTGAATAGATTTAAATCCATGCAAAAAAAACAGAAATATATATAAAAAATGAGGTAGTGTTCATGGATTCAATGTCCACTTAGAAATCGGATGGGCAGGGGAAGAAGCTGTTCCTGAATCGCTGAATGTGTATAACACAATAAGCCATTGTTCTGATAAAGTCTTCTAACTAAATTATCAAATCTTTCTTTATCCACAAATGTTGACAGGCTCATTAAATTTTCTCAGCATATTCAGTTTTTAATTAATGTAAATATATATGCAGCAATCCCACACTCAAACTTACCTGGTCATGATGCAGAGGGCCTACTTTCCTGGGACAAACAAATCCCTGACACCAATGTCAAAACCTGAAAAGTGGCAATGCCTCCAACAGAGCACTGGAGAAGCACTGACACTCACTTGAAAAGCTTTGGCAAATGGAAAAACCCTGACCACAGGACCATTATCTGGTTACATCTGTAAACTTATTTACAGATTTAAACTTACTTAAACTTATTCTCAAAAGATTGAGAATTAAATACAAGAAATTCTGCAGATGCTGGAAATCCAAAGCAATGCACACAAAATGCTGGTGGAACTCAGCAGGTCAGGCAACATCTACAGAAATGAATAGCTAGTTGACATTTCGGGCCAAGACCCTTCTTCAGGGCTGGTGAATTAAATACTAGTTATAGAGGAACTTGCCTTGGACCTCTGTGCCCCTGCTGAATTCAACTGGCTTGTAGATGTTGCACCACAGCTAACTTGTGTAGGACCTGAGAGCCGGTTTTCCAATGTAAATGATGAATGTAATGTCAGCACAATGGAGCTGAACTCCATAGGGCAATGAAACTTTGGAATACATGTGAAACAAAATCAACCATCACTAAGCAGCTTTGGGACTATCATCTTTAACTAGATATGCTTATTAGTACTCGTCACTTATAAATCAAGTACATCTCAGCAGTTATATTCAGAACCTCAAGCAACTATAGCCAAAAGCTAACTATTCTACTGTATCCCCTGCATAACTACTAGGAACTGCAGTAGAATGGTTAGCTTGCTGGATGCAGTGCAAAATAGGGAGCCACTCTGGCTGGCAAAGGATATAAAGGTGAAGTCCTACAAAGTCAATGTCAAGTCCATGATAGTCCACAGCTTTTATTACTGGTATAGATAGACTTCAGAATTAAAATCAATTTCCAAACTTAGAGATATACATTTAGTAGCTGGTCAAAACAGAGGAACATTGCTATACAATGGTCATAAGACAAGTAAATGAATTTCAACATAACTCATGTTTTGGTGAGAAAAATAAGGTCAAAGTTATTTAGAAATAATATAAATGGGACAAAAGAGCAAAGGGATCTGAGAGTCCAGATACACAAATCACCAAAAGGAGTGACACAGTTAATTAGGTCACCAAAAAAACAAACCAAGAACAAGAGGGATTGAATAAAGTAGATGTTATGTTAAACTTATACTGAACCTTAGTTAGACCACACAGTATTATGTGCAAGTTGAGATCACAATATTTAAGTAGAAGAATGTAGAGGCACAGGAAGGATGCAAAAAAAAGATTTACAATGACTTCAGAGTACAAGGTCATACTAATCAGGAAAGAGTAGACAGTCATTTTCCATACGAGTTAGAAAACAAAGATTAACGATCATCAATACAACAGCCACCAAGAGAATTGAGAAGCAAAAAGTGGTGAGGAAGTAGAACTCACTATTGCAGGGAGCAATTTGCATGAATGGTATACTTGCACTGGGATATAAGAACGTGAAAGGGAACACATCGAGGTATGTAGCGACAGAACTAAACATGCAACGAGCAAAGAATCATGAAGTATCAGGATGTATCATATCTTTGCAGTCTACAAACATATAAATTACACATTACATAATATATAATTATATACTTTAGCTCCACCCTGACATGCTCCATTGATTTTCCATGGATCGCACCATGTCAATCTTAAAAATATTTCATATGTCATCTTCAGAATGCCTTTTAACATTAGCTTAAACTGCAGTAGCTGGCAGAGCCCTCAAAGCCTCACACACTCATTGTTAATTGTTCATTACCTTGGTATTCAGCTCCTTTAGAACATAATCATAAGACCATAAGATATAGGAGCAAATTTAAGCCATTCAGCATATGAAGTCTGCTCTGCCATTCCATTCTGGCTCATTTATTACCCCTCTCGACCCCATTCAGCTGCCTTCTCCCCATAACCTTCGATGTCCTTACTAATCAAAAACTTAACAAACTCTGGCTTATTCCCCCCCCCCCCCCAGGTGTCTTGTCTCTAGATCCATCAGTGCACAATCCATTAGACTTTGATTCCCAGTTGGTAGCTTCTATGACAATTACAATACTAAACAATTCTCGTAATGCAGACAGTCCCTTTGACACAATCTAGTTCAGTGCTGCTTCTTCCTCTCTGCTGTTTACTTCCAGCTTTTAACCTCAGTCCAGCCCTCACCTCATCTTCATTCTCTCTCCTATTGCTGTCAATTGCCCTGTTATGATAGTCATAATTATTTAAAACATTAACTTCAGAATTATTTTTCTGCAGTACTATAAATTTCCATTGAATTATGGAGAATTTTTTTCCATAATGAACAAGGTCTATGACAAAAGGTCTGTGCATCTGTCATCTCAACACAGTGGAATAGAACTCACCTACGGGCCAAGTTACGGACTTACAAGGAGGGAGCAATCACAGGCCACGTGAAGAACACTCAGCAAAATAAGGGTGTGGCATCAGAGGGGCACAGTAATACTAAAATGATGAATGCAATTCTTCAAATAATACTGTAAACATCAGATTAAAGTAACAGGCAACAACACACAGGGTGAACAAGATTAACCAATGTGAATAGAAACAAGGAGTCATGAAAGACCGCTGATGCTGGAATATGGAACAACACACCAACTGCTGGAAGAACTAAGTGCTTGAAGCAGCATCTGTGGGAGGAAAGAAACTACTGGTATTTAAGGCCGAAATCCAGCATCAGGTATTCCTTATGGGAAACAATGAGATTCCCCTGCTGACTGTACCACACGACCCAACATTTGTTGGCTAAATTGAAGAGCACAAAAGAGAACACAATTAAACAGAACAGAACTCGGGTAAACAGAACACAATTTAAAAAAGTAAAAAGATATAATACACAAAGATAGGCAGTAACAAACAGTGCATTCTGTTTTACCTTTTGGAACTGAGACCACAGAAGATTCACCAGATAATTAATTGGTGATAATTAAAGAATGGGGATGATGGGAGCTGAGTGAATCCAACTGATGTATTCAAACAGCATGTATTTGTCATAATGGAACGTGTTACTTTTACAGAACTGAACCTGGGTACTTTCAGTTATCAAAACTAAATGCAACTAGTCTCCCTCCACATCACATCCTACTCCTGATAAAATATACATATGCCTTATCTCTCCCATTTTTCCTACTTTGCCCACCCTTCACAACTTCTCAGCCAATGAAGCAAGTGTATCAGGTGCCACTTACTGCCCCCTCACTGAGAAAAACTTCAATTTCGTCTCCTTGTCTAGAATTTCTCAATCCAACCCCTAGCTGTCAATTCCTTCACTGTTTCCCACCAATTAGTTTACCTATTGTTGGATCCGAATGTTTAAGTTGTTTTTTGCGGTTTAACAATTAATCGTCTGCTTATATTTTATGTAGTTTGTATATGCATTTAACAATTTAACATGTTTCCTAGTGGCACGGTATGTACCTGTATATGCAATTGTTCAACGTGTCCTCTAGTGGTTACGTTGGTATAATTCTGTAAAGTCTGGATGCTCCTCTTGGTGCTGCATTACTTGAATAGGAGGTATCTCATTGGTTGACTCTTACCTATGAATCTGAATTTAATTTTGCTTACCTATCAAATATAAAATTAACGAACCACAGAACAATGCTATCTTAGTCTATTAGTCATTTTAAGTCTTTGTTCTGCCTTCTGCTACTAGCTTCTGCTGTTACTGTCCATTTCAATGTTACTGTGTTCTATCAATGCTTAATAAAATGATTATGAAGCAACAAGTTTTGATCCTCTTTCCCAACTTCTGAAAGAACCATAGATTCAAACATCAAAATCCAACACTTTGTTTCTCATTATTCCTTTAGTAACCACAGGGGAAGGTAAACTGGTAATTAGTTTAATTGAAGATGGCTTACAGTAAGTTTTTAAAGCTGATTACAGCTTTGGGGTTTGCTTAGGCAGCAAAAGTATTTAACGCTGCGGGTAGAGATTTTATAAAAACAATAAGAACAATAGTAATCTCTTACAAAGAAAACAATGATCTCTTTCTCCACTTTCCATACATTGAGAAGCTGGATATTGATTTTTTTACACAGCACTAAAATTTCAGATTTTAGCTTAAGATGTAGTAAGATGTAGTTAGACACAGTTAAGATAAGGTGGCACGGTAGCATAGGCAACCCGGGTTCAATTCCCACCGCTGCCTGTAAGGAGATTGTACATTCTCTCCGTGACAGCGTGGGTTCCCTCCCAGTGCCCTGGTTTCCACCCAAAGTCCAAAGACAAACCGGCTGGTTGGTTAATTGGTCATTGTAAATTGCCCCATGATTAGGCCAGGATTAAACTGGGGGATTGCTGTACGCTGTGGCTCAAAGAGACAGAATGGCCTATTCCACACTGCATCTCAATAAATAAATAAATATTCAGGTCATCATACCAGCATTGGCCTTTTCAAGCAAATAACTACATAATTTACCCCATTCCCTCATTTGGAATACTGATACTATTGTCCTTATCTAGGGAAGGATGTTGGACGCATCAGAAACAATTGAGGAGTTTTATTCTACTGATACCTGAAAACAGTAGGTTGTCATAGGAGGAAGATTGGACAGGTTAAGCTTTTATTGGCTAGCATCTAGAAGAGAAGCAACTATAAATACTATATACAAGGGGGTTTAAGTGCAAAGATAAAAATTTAAAGATATGTAAACAGAATGGTAGGACCCTGAAACATGCTGACCCAAGGAGATGGTACAAACAGAAAACAGAGCAATATTTAAGAGGCATTTAGAAATCACATGAACAAGTCAGGAATAGAGGGACATGGAGCACCTACAGGCTAATTGGATTAGACTGGCTATAAGACTGGTGATACGGTGGACTGAGGGGTTTGTTCCTGTGCTGTACTGTTCTATATTCAGTGAACTATGAAAGATTCCAAGGGTTCTTAACAAGGTGTATATGGAGAGGATGGTTCCTCTTGAAGATTAATCTAAGATCTAGGAGTCACAGTTTGAAGACAGAGGTGACACGTTTATGATAAAGATGTGAAAGATGTGTTAAAATTTTCTCTCTGTGATTCATGAATCTTTGGAATTCTCTCCCTCAATGGGCAGTATAAGCAGAGTCTTGGAATAATGTCAAAGGTTCAAATAAAATTCTTGAAAGCAAGAGGGTGGAAAACTACTCTTGACAGATGGAAATGTGGAAAACATAGTTACAACCATATTAGCTCTGATCTTGCTGAATAGCAAAGCAGGCTTGAGGGGTGTCATGCTTTCTTTCTTTCCAACCTTTTCCAAGTGTATCCCAAATCCTTTTCAAAAGTTACTATAAATTAGCTTCTACTATTCCTTCTGCCTCAGATCACTGCCATCAATACCTATCTATTAACAGTCTTAATGAACATTATGTATCTGTTAAAAAGGAGCACTAAACCAATTCCCTTTACTATACAGACTGAGGCCAGTATGTTCAGTTCATACACAGTTTAATTCAGAACAGTTGGCAGATGGAAAGCTTTTTTTGGCAAGATTCCACTTGCAGCAATGGCCTCTCACCATCTGGATTCTTTTAAAAAGTTAGAGTTTTGTTTAATTATTAACTTCAATATCCATTTTTCACCTTAAAGCGTTGAAGGAGTGGGTTGGAGTTGAAGGCAACATGATTGGAAAAACTGACAGCACAAAATTAACTTCAATTAACATTTGTAAAAATTGCCTTGGTATCATGTAAAGCCAGTGAAATTTGTGCGCAAACTCTTCAGGGGCACCCCACTAAACTAATATTCATTCAATTAATTCTGAATTACAGGCTACGTATTTAACATTTTGTATAAAACCACAGCCTTAGATAATTAATGCAATACTTGTGACAATAACTGCTGCAGAAAAGTTAAACTTTTATACATTTCTATTGCACAAAAACACAACTCCTAAAAGTTCAAAATTCTAGAAGCAACAATACTTCTAAATATTAGAACAGTAAAAACATTGTCCCTGCTTTAATAATTCCTTCATATCATCAGCCTGTAAAATCACAGCAATCCATGCCATTTCACCAGAATTAGAGAACATATATCCTCAATCAGAGGTCATGATTAGGGGGTAAAAGGTGAGAAGTTTAAAGGGAACACGAGGGGAAACTTCTTCAGAGGGTCATAAGAGTGTGGAATGAGCAACCAGCAGAAGTGGTGCGCCTGAGCTCGATTTCAACACTTATAAGAAGTTTGGATGGCTACATGGATGGTAGGGATGAGAAGGGCTACAATTCCAGTACAAGTCAATGGGTGTAGGCAATTTAAATTATTTCAGCATGTACTAGATGGGCCAAGGGGCCTGTTTTTGTCCTGTGCTTATGACTCATTCATACATATCCTGTACATGGGCATTACATTTTATAATAAATAGAAACCCAACTTTCAAACAAAAAAAAAGTAGTCTTGGATTCTTTTAACATGAGCAGAACCCCCCTATTGCAACTATACTCCTTGCTAAACAACATAACTAACCACAGGGTCAACTAGCATATCTGTATGGTTGCATCAACTAGCATAGAGATGAGGAATGTAGTGGTAAACTTTCTTGACTAACTTTTAAATAAGTGTTTGAATCTCACAATGGCAGCTGGGGAATTTAAACTTAACTAATTAAATCTGGAAACTTAAAAATATGCCGGATTCAGTACCAGTGCCATGAAATTTCTTTATTCTTTGTGACAACCATATATTCGGTCTTCTTGTAGTCTTCTTTGCACTTTCTTCGATGACTTTAGCTAGTACTTCTTGGAGCTTCTCTTTAGAAGTAGCTGTCAGCATTATGTATGTCTGCTCATCGTAGGTTGTTCAAATTGTATCCATCAATTATCATGCCCGGAATACAGCTAATTTCGTTTAGAAACTTCTCACTATAAATGGTAGGATGGGCAAGAGAACTCAACCCAGTCTGACACCCCTCTTAATCTAGACAAAATCACTTTGTTCATTTGAACTCTCATTCCTGTTCTTTGTTCCCAATACAAAGAAAAAATACAGAAACATGAATTTAAAGTGGGCAATGAAATAATTCAATTACTTAGGGAGCACTATCTGACAATAGGGCTGATGTTGAAAATGGGAGGATTGCGATTGCTAAATGTATGCTCAAGCAAGGTATTAAAGAATAACAATTTCTATGGCTATGAAACTCAAGAGTGTTGTGCTTGTACATTCATTACACACTAACATATGGAAGCTAACGTTGGCCAATATCAAAGCAAAATAAGGGAAGACTCGACAGTGCAGAAATGTAGTTTTTGAAAAGAATGATGAAAATTTCAAGAAAGAACAGAGTAACAAATGACGAACTGTTACGAAAAGCCGTAATAAGAAGAGAGCAGATATCAACCAAGATACGACAGCTGGAATTTCTGGGACATGTTCTGCAAAAAGAGAAGCTGGAACAACTTGCAGTGATAGGAAAAAAATTGATGGAAGAAAAAGTTGTGGTCAACAGGGCACGACACGTGTTACATCAAGGGATGGACAAGCAAAAGTTTTGAAGAGCTGATTAGAACTTCTCAGACTAAAGACAGACAGAGGAACATGATCAGTCACGTCATACAACATGGCACATAATGACAATGATGATGATGACCTTGAAATTAATAAACTGCTGTAAAAACCATCTGAGTCACCAATTTCTTTCAAAAAAGGAAATCCGCTATCCTCACCCATTTTGCCCAACCACTTTACTCTAGATCTTTAAGAAAATGGTTGATTCATAACCCTGTTCAAGGAAGACAGTAAGTGCCAGTGATGCTCACATCATGTGAACAAGTAAAAAATATGCAATGTCAGCTCAACAAGTTCAATTATTAGACCTGTGTTAGTGATCTGTTTTCTGAGAAATTTAATTCATTCTTATCTCTCCGCACTTTCCACAGCTAACAACTCATTCCCCTATCAAACTACATATTAGGAATCGAGGCTTGAATCAACAAGAAATTCAAATTCAGTATCAGAACAGCAAAGCCACAATGTTCATTCCTTGTCCAACACGCTAATCTCTACCAATGACCAGATCTCACCCTACACTAACCACTGACTCAAGCTAAAGCAGATTGCAAACAAATTTAACCCTTTGTTTACCGCGAACTGCACTTCAAGTAAATCTTCTATTAATTGCAGATTCACTAACTTTCATTTTTGGAACACAGTTCCTAACCCACACGTTCATCATCTTTGAATCCATCTGTCAACAGTTAAGTGGCCCTACCTTAAACAGACTCAGACATCATCAGCATCCTTGTAAATCAACACTTACTTAGTTGCTCCACCATTTCATCTAACTTGAATTTGTATAATATGAGCATATGGAAAATTGTCTCATGATAAACATCATTGAACAATAATCAATGCTATCTAATAGGAGAGAAAACTAAAAGTCTTTGCTGAAAAAGTTTTTTTTTAGGGGAAAGAGAACCTTAAAAAAGGAAGGTCAGAAAATGTGCAGAGACAGGGAGGATTAGGTCTGGGATGCCTTTGTGACCCACTGAGTGGCCAGTGATCTGAGCAGTTTAAGTGGGTGAGTATTTTTTAAGTTAGCACTCATACTTGGACCTGTACAGGTCAGTGGCTACGGGATCGCTAGGTATCAAAAACACAGCGGACAGCTGAACTGGTAGACATAAAAGTTGTATGTGCACGTGCATGCGTTTATGTAAGAGACTAAACTTTCTGCGTTAATTTGGTAAGGCAGGGCCGCCAGTTGTGAAGGGTGGTTACTGAAAGTTCGGGACACCAGTGGGAGAATGTATACTTGTTCCGAGAACTGTAGACAAACATCCAAGGGGTTAGTGTGGACATGGTGGAGGATTACAAATACCTGGGGATACGAATTGACAATAAACTGGACTGGTCAAAGAACACTGAGGCTGTCTACAAAAAGGGTCAGAGCCATCTCTATTTCCTGAGGAGACTGAGGTCCTTTAACATCTGCCGGACGATGCTGAGGATGGTCTATGAGTCTGTGGTGGCCAGTGCTATGATGTTTGCTGTTGTGTGCTGGGGCAGCAGGCTGAGGGTAGCAGACACAACAGAATCAACAAACTCATTCGTAAAGCCAGTGATGTCGTGGGGGTGGAACTGGACTCTCTGACGGTGGTGTCTGAAAAGAGGATGCTATCCAAGTTGCATGCCATCTTGGACAATGTCTCCCATCCACTCCATAATGTACTGGTGAGGCACAGGAGTACATTCAGCCAGAGACTCATTCCACTGAGATGCAACACTGAGCGTGACAGGAAGTCATTCCTGCCTGTGGCCGTCAAACTTTACAACTCCTCCCTCGGAGTGTCAGGCTACATCCACACTGTAACCGAAGCTTTTTCTCTTCGTTTTTACCCTCCGACCACACTAAAATGGCATTTTCGTCCCCCGAAACCGCAGCTTTTCAGAAACGCTTTCCAGGGTGGGTATTTTTGAAAACGCTGCTTGGGCAGATCAGTGTGGACGGGGTAACCAAAGACTTTTGAAAACGCTATCAGACGGCAGCGCGCTATTGACAGCGACAGGTTGCTATCGATGCAATGCTCCTCAGACAGGACGAAGAGATCAATACTCCCCAATGCCAATCGGCTTTACAATTCAACCACCAGGAGTAAGGTATGTTAAAGTGCCGGGGTTAGGACTCAATGTATTTAAGTAAACTACTTAAGAACTTTTTAAAAGCTATTATTAATGCTTTTTGAGAGGGTGATTTTAGATACATATCATATTTTTACTGAGTTAAGTATTGTATGCAATTAGTTTTGCTACAATAAGTGTATGGGACATTGGAAAAAATGTTGAATTTCCCCATGGGGATGAATAAAGTATCTATCTATCTATTTCATTGTTTTCTTGAACGCAACCTAACAATTTCAGAACAGACAGCAAAGAGACTGAAGCCAGAAGAGTTAGAAATGTACTCACCAAATACTGTCACCATAACTTACTGAATAAGTAAGTATACTCACTTTGCCCTGTTTTCTGTCCTTGCTCGTATGAAGGTGGTTTACCTATTTATGCAAGTACTTCTCTGACAATAGATGTGTAACAGCCTAATGTAACACTGTACGGAAATACAAGATAACACTGATGCAGACATGTTTTTCACATTTAACAAGGTGCTTTATTAATGCAACAGAGTTAGTCAGTTTTTCCAATGTTCGTCGTCAGCTGGGTCAATCTGTCCATGAACTCCCTGTCGGTTGCCACCGTACACTCTAGTATGTTTTTATCACTCTTAAGTTCTCCTGCGCGAAAGCCAACAGCTGTCTGTCGTTTTAAGTTTTTCTAGTCTGTAACTACACAAACTCGCACTTTTATGGCAAGATTCGACACCAAACATGTCACTTGTTTTCGGTAGATGTGTCCTGCGCATGCACAGGAGGAGGAGATTCGCCAAAATCTCTATTTCAGTGTGGATAGAGATATTTTCAAAAATGCATAGTGTGAACGCCTATCGTTTTTATGTGAAACCGGCGTTTTCAAAATTATCCAGTCTAGTGTGGATGTAGCCTCAGACACCCTGAGCCACTAGGCTGGTCCTGGACTAATTTCTACTTGGCATTACTTACTTATTATTAGTTAATTATTTATGATTTTATATTGCTATATTTCTACACTATTCTTGGTTGGTGCGACTGTAACGAAACCCAATTTCCCTCTGGATCAATATAGTATGTCTGTCTGTCTGTGAGTATGTGTGTGTGTACTTTAGTGTAATAGTTAGATGCAAAGGAATACTGCAAACATCATGAGTTCAGACACACATAAACGGCAGATTGCAGAGTACATACTCTGGATTTTAAGTGTGTACTGTTTAACTCATATCTGTCATTTATGTTTTGCCTGGTGCAGGAATTAGTGTTGAGATATTTCAGGGAGAAGTTTTACCCAGATGTATATCAGGTTGGCACCTATTGAGGTCAGGCAACGTCAGGTAAAGAACACTGAAGACCTAAGCCAGCCCTTGACCCTGATTATGACCATTCATAAGTCCTTCACCCCCATTTTATCAGAGCTGACCTCATATCCGCATGGGAATTCAGAATTCTGGCAAAAGCTTGGGGAAATGGTTGAAATTCACTATATGCATGCTAAAGATATATACATTTTGCTAAAAGCAAAGTGCCCGAGGAATATGTGGGACAGTATGGCCCAGGAGATGCAGGATGGTTCATGGGCAACTGCTGGGAATGCCAGCAACGAAGAGAAAAACCATTTCAGAGCAAGAGGTCTACTCATCCCAACGCTGCATGACATTTTATGACACTTTTACATTACTTTTTACATTTTACATTTCATCCACAATGCTTCCTTTGAACAAGACACAAACTTTACACTTCCCCTTTTGCACCCACACAACAGACACCCAAATAAATTTAAATCAGCATTATCTGGTCTTCCAATTAACTGTGGTTCACAGTTCTTAGAAACCCATTGTTCAGAGCTGCATTTTAGATTTATTTCACAACTCATATTTGAATCTGAAGACTAGTGGCTGAAGACAGTTGCTGAAGTTATTTGCTATAAGTGCTAATGCCAAAAACGTTCTAACTATCTAATAGGAAAGAAAACTAAAAGTCTTTGTTGAAAAGGCTTTTATGGAGGAAGGAGAACCTTAAAAAGAGGAAAGTCAGAAAGTGTGGAGAGACAGGGAGGATTAGGAAATGCAAAACTGAGAGAAGTCGGAAGTGAAAGAGGAATGAAAGATTAAAGAGAGAGTCATGCTGATCTGAAGACTATTAGGCTGCAGGAGGTTCCAAAAGGAAAGGGTATGAAAGACTTTGAACATAACTTAACTTTGACCTTTTGGAGACTAATACAAGCACAAAAATTTTGGTTGTGCAAGAAAAATTTTAGCCTCAGATTTAAGTTAGGGATCTCAATTCAGAACTCCAATCTCTACTTATCTCTCTACATTTCCCATTACTCAAGATAATAGCCAAACATAAGCTAGCAAAATAGCTGGGATACATTCTGAGATAGGCTGGGAAGGGCGTTGGCCCGAAACGTCAACTGTTTACTCTTTTCCACAGATGCTGCTTGGCTTGCTGAGTTCATCCACCATTTTGTGTGTGTTGCTTTGGATCTCCAGCATCTGCAGATTTCTCATATGTCGGATATTTTGTTTTGTTTGAACTGAATATATGCAGCATGGAGGACAGAAGATAGAAATCATTTGTGATAAAGATTGTCAAACACTTTAGAATCATAGCACACCAAAGAAAGGGGTCATAGTGGGCTGGGGAGGGAAGGTGGTTGACAAATGCTGGTGGTTAAAATGAAACTGATTGCAACATACGGAACAGACAGAAGTGAATTTCAAGTTTCAAGTTTTGATATGTAACTACTGAAAATTGCGGCTCATCTATGACTGACCACCGGACAAGCAATCTGACAATATCAAGATAGTGGGGGAGTTCTCAGCAGTGGAGAGATATCCTTGGCACAATCAGCACTAAATGGAATTTGACCCCCAAGTCTTTGGGCGGGTAGCATGCAGGAAATGATCAAGGTCAGCACTGTTGGAAATGCACATATACACTACTTAATAAACTTACAAACAAAAGTTTATAGGCTAAAATCAAAGAAATACATTTTTAAGAAAACAGTAAGAACCTAGATAAGTTGTATCAGGAAAAAGATTGAATTTAAAATCTCAAAATCTTTGATTTCAGAAAGGGTGGATTTAGAATCACAATAAAAATTCAATGAAATTTGCAAATATCACATGCACAGAAGTTAACAACTTACATAGAATATAGAATAATAGAGCACAGAACCTGGCACTCAATGTCAGTGAGCTGAAAAAGCTGATTGTAGACTTTAGAAACAGGAAGACGAGGAAACATGAACCAATCCTCATAGAGGGATCAGAAATGGAGAGAGTGAGCAGTTTCAAGTTCCTGTGTGTCAAAATCTCTGAGGACTTAAACCTGGTCCCAACATATCGATGCAGTTATAAAGAAAGCAAGACTTCATTAGGAGTTTGAAGAGATTTGGTCTATCAACAGATACACTCAAAAACTTCTTTAGATGTACCATGGAGAGCATTCTGACAGGTTGCATCACTGTCTGATATGTGGGGGGGGGGAGCTACTACACAGGACCGGAAGAAGCTGCAGAGGGTTTAAAATTTAGTCGGCTCCATCTTAGATACTAGCCTACAAAGTACTCAGGATATCTTTAAGGAGCAGCGTCTCAGAAAAGCAGCGTCCATTATTAAGGATCTCCAGCACCCAGGGCATGCCCTTTTCTCACTGTTACCATCAGGTAAGACGTACAGAAGCCTGAAGGCACACACTCAATGATTCAGGAACAGCTTCTTCCCCTCTGCCATCCGATTCCTAATTGCACTGAACACTACCTCACTTTTTTAATATAAATTATTTCTGTTTTTGCACGATTTTAATCTATTCAATATACATATACTGTAATTGATTTACTTACTTTTTAATTGCTTTTCTTTTTCTTCTATATTATGTACTGCATTGAACTGCTGCTGCTAAGTTAACAAATTTCACAACACACGCCATTGATAATAAACCTGATTCTGATTCAGTACTGGCCTTTTGACCCACAATGTTGTGCTGACCTATACAAATCTACTCCATCATCTATCTAACTCTTCCCTTCTACACAGGCCCTTAGCCTTCCATTTTTCTTACATCCACATCCCTACCAAAGAATATTTTAGAAGTCCCTAATGTATCTGGCCTCCAAGAGGATCACAAACTTTTCATACAGCTTAGAAGCTTGTGTGCCTCAAAGACCTGGAGAGCTGTTAGCTGGAGTCAGGGCCTTAGTAGGACCTCACATGCCAAACAGGTCAAAGGGTAGAGGCCAGACTAAGAGTGTTCCACCAGTCCTCCAGGTTCAGGTGTCCAGCTCAGGGCTAACAACCCTGACTGGTTAGAAAAAATCGTTACGGAAACAGCAATGAAGAATCTTTCTATGTCAATGTGCGACTGCATTGACAGAGAGAGATGGCAAACTTTCATTACTACCCTAAACGCCAGTGGCGTAATGGGCTGTAAACATGTGTCTGCCTTGAACATTACCCCCGGCAGTGCATTCCAGGCAGCCACCCTACCTCTGACATTGCTCCATTCACCCTCAACAGCCACCCTCCCACTCTTTCAAGTCTTGATTAACAAAAGGAAGGTGTCCTTTATGGCAGCTGAACCACACATTAATCTTGCTTTCTGCTGTACTTCTTTTAGGGTTCTGTGAATATGCACCCCAAGGTCCTATAGTGCTACATCATTATTTGCTCTTTGAAATACATTTCTAAAACTTCAGATTTTGATCTCACACTCTTCTTAGTGCCTAGCAAGTCCACTGATACTTTCCTACATTTGAAAGCTTTTTCATTTGCCATGGCAACAAGTCAATTTTTGTTTCATTTGAAAGCTCCTGAACTATGACCACTACAGTTATATCTTCGCCATACACTTATGTCACAAAAGGAAGGGAAATATGAACATCTCTTGGTCAAAATAGCACCAAGCTGTAACGTCCATCAAGGCTCAGACCAAGCTGCTTTTTTTTAAGGTTTGTAGGAATGATTTTGGGGACAGCGAGGGGATTTAGGCATCAGGTGAGGATCTAAGGACAAGGATGAGGGGGAGTTGGAGGTCAGAGGTAGTAAATGAAGAGGCAGGGCAGGAGGCAGTAGTCAGTCCAGGTCGGTGCACTCCACGGTGATCCTGGGGGGGTCAGCAGGCACTGAGGATGGAGACCAGTTACCCTTGGGTCAATGGGTCCTGAGCTGAGGGTCTGTACGGCTGGGAGGCACAAGGTTCAGTGACCTCGAGGTCACTGGGGTTGGAGATTCATGCAAGCTTGGAGATCAGAGTCCCATGGTCGGTGATATCCTGAGGTTGGCGCAGTCCGGAGGATGAAGGCAAAGGTTGAAGTTCAGAGGTCGGAGAGTCCAGAGGCAGAAGCCCAAAGGTCGAAAATCAAAGTAAGTTGAGATAGAAGCCCCTGGATTAGCTTCTCTAGAGACCAAGACCCAAGTCTGCTGTTAGTTCATTCTACAAGTAGACTTTTGAGATGGAAAATTACCTCTGAAATCCTAACAACAACACACAAAATGCTGGTGGAACACAGCAGGCCAGGCAGCATCTATAGGGAGAAGCGCTGTCAACATTTTGGGCTGAGACCATTACCTCCTCCCATAGATGCTGTCTGGCCTGTTGAGTTCTGCCAGCATTTTGTGTTTTTTTATTTATTTCCAGCATCTGCAGATTCACTCGTGTTGCCTTTAAAATAATTCAAATATTTACACACAACTTTATCCAGTAGTTTAATATTCAACTGAATGGTAAAACATTAAAGTACTGTAATTCAGTTTTCCATTTCTGATGGTCATTGGTCTGAAACATTAACTGTTTCTCCCTTCACCAACAGGAAAAAATCTCCAGATCCCACAGACGCTCCCTGACCTGCTGAGTCCTTCCAGCATTTTGCGTGTTCCCCCTTCAGAGATGCTGTCTGACCTGTCGGGAATCTCCAATGTTTTCTGCTTTTACTTCTTACTTTCAGCATCTGCCATTTCTTGCTTTTCAAATGAAGTGATTCTAGAATTGCCAGTAACTCCTCAGCACCTGGGTGCTGTGTTGTTTGGGCTCAAAGGCGAGTGGACTCAGCAGCAGAGCAGAAGAACACAGCTCCACATTGCAGCATCTGAAATCAGCTGCAGGTCAGACAGCATCCGTGAGAGAAAAAGACGTCTTGGGTCAAAACTCTGTGTCGTGACTCAAAGCATCATCAAGAGCTTTCCTCCCATAGATGTTGCCCGACCTATACAGGTCTTGAGGGCGTAGTGTGCAATCACAATATTTATAATAGGTTATTCAAACTGAGTTTTTGAGAAACACGAAAAACTCAATTAGGATAACTAACCTGAAGCCGGAGGGAGGGGTTGCATGGAGCAGCACGTTGAACAAGAGGGTAAATGATCAGGAGGATGGAGAGGGCTAGAAGGGGGAAAGAGGAGTTCGTATGGGTGAGGGAAGGGAGTTGCACGGAGGAGAGGGAGAGGTTTGTACGGTGTTGGGGGGGGGGGGGGATGGAGTTACACGGGTAACGGGTGTGCAGACTGGGGTAGTAAAAATATAAAATGCATATTATAGTGTTGCAGTTGGGGGGGGGCGGGAGAGGGAGAACGATGGGTTGGGGAAGGCCGCCCCCTCCCCGCCGGGAGACCGGAGAGTTGCCTTCCTCTAATTTAACCCTCCCCACCCGAATCGGCCACGACGGGCCGGGAAGCGAACGCCGATCGCCACTTAAATCCGGCATCCACGGCAGTCACTGAATCCACCCCCAAACCCGCCCCGTTCACTCACATCACTCTCCGCGCCATCGCAGGCAGCACCGACCTCGCCGCGCAACGCTCCGCACCGCGGCCCCACAGCGAACCCTGGCGGCACCAGCTGGCGGCAAGGCCGGACAAACGGATCGCGGCCCCACAGCGAACCCTGGCGTCATAGCCAGGCAGTACATTCCTCTTTTACTCTCCGTGAGCAACTCTCCTCTTCCTGACCCTAATTTAATTATTCTACACATTCCTTTTGTTAACCTTCCCCCTTTCTCCCTCTGACCTTTCAGCTCTCTTTTTCTTCATTCTCCCCTTTTCTGGACTGGCAAGGTCAGCACTTATTTTTCTTGAGAAAGTGGACGTTACAATCTTCTTAAACTGCGACAGTCCTCCTAAAGGTACTCTTGCTTTTCTCTTTGGCAGTCCCTTGGTACTTCTGCAGTTTTGTGAGTTCTCATAAAGTCATAAAGAGAGATACAGCAGAGAAACGGGCCTTTCGACACACCAAGTTGAGAGTGAAGATCATGTGGACAGACTATGTTCTAACTCCATCTACATATTTGCAATTTCAATGAGTTACAATACAGGAAAGAGCTTAGTAACATAATGTCATGTAATTTTTCAAGGAGCTTACCAAGAAAGTTGATGAAGGAAAGGCAGTGCAAGTCCTTTGACAACGTCCACATGGGAAACTGACCAAGAAGCTTCAGTCGCTTAGCATTCAAGATGAGACTGCAAATTGAATTAGACATCGGCTTTACAGGAAAAACCACAGAGAGCTGCGGACGCAGCTCAGTACAACACTCTCCTGCCCTCTGAGGACTCTGTCTACATTTCTTGCTACCTCAGTAGAGTAACCAGCATAACTGAAGACCCCACACAATCCAAACATTCTCTCTTCTTTCCCCTTCCATCAGGGAGAAGATGGAAAAGCCCACTAAGTATGTACCACCAGGCTCAAGAACAGCTTCTATCATCCTGTCATAAAATTATTGAACAGACTCCTAATGCAATAAGATGGTCTCCTGGCCTCACTATCTATCTTGTTATGATCGTGCACCTGATTGTCTACCTGCACTGTACTTTCTCCATAACTGTCACATTTTATTCTGCAATGTTATAGTTCTTCTTGTTCTACAACAATGCCCTGTATAATGAATTGATCTGTATGGGCAGTGTACAGGACAAGATTTTCACTGTATCTTGGTGTAATTAACAATAATAAACCAATTTACCAAAACCATGCCGATCGTCAACCACCTCTTTACATTAGTTCCACTCTTCCCACTCCCATCAATTCTTACCAATTCCCCACAAGATCTTCCATTCAACTGCACGCAAGAGGCAATTCACAATGGCCAAATAGCTGACCAACCCATTGGTCTTTCAGAACACAGGAAGGAAATCCACGTGGACATAAGGAGAACTTGAAAAATCCAAGTTCAGAACTGAACCCCAGTCTCTGGTGCTGTCGGCCACTTGTGCCTCTGGACTGCCCAGTTCTGAAGTGATCTGGGGCTACAGTTTCCTCCAAACAGGGGCCAAGATCAGAGTGGTGAGGAGAAAATTTTCTGAGGTGGTATGTTTCTTTCCTGTACTACACAGAGTTTCTGTGTGCATGCAATGGCTCAATGTTCCCAATAACATACTAAGCGTTCCTTTGAACTTTTATGGATTAGCAACTCCCAGGAGGTGGTGGGCATATTGGAATTCTTCAAAGAGGCTCTGAGAACATCCTTGAATCTTTTCCTCTATCAGGGCAAGTAATCTCTTCCTGCATCAGAAAAAAGTAGGTTTTGAAGTTTTGGTGTCAGGCATGTGTGCAATATGGTTTGTCAACAAGCTAACGGAATCAAATAATGGCTTTAATACTCAGATTTTTAAGAAAAGTCTTGGGATTGAGATTGGATTACTATTAGAATCTATTGTTTATTAGTGAACTTTAGTGATGATTCACTTATTCAACAAGTGAATTTGCAGGATTTTGCGGAGGTAGTATTGGTATTGTTACGTATCCCGTAACTGGATCACTTACCAGCAAAGATAGAGAGGTCCACTGAAGTCTGATGGTACCATTTTTAAACGTTTTTATTTATAAAGGGACACAAAAGGAAGGTTAATACAAACATTCAGATACCATAAGTCGTCAATACTCAATCTAAAGTGCAGGTATAGTAATGATCAATCAGAAATAAGCTCTATCGTTGTCTAGGGGATAATATCTTGTCCATTTGGAAAAATATAACAGTCATTCAAAAGTCGGCAGGCTTCAGCCTTTTGGGAACTGCTGAGTTTCCTGTGTTGGAGAGAGAGAGAGAGATTGGTGAGAAAAGGAACACTTGCCCAGGTCCTTACGAAGCAAAGCCGTGGAATCAGGAGAGCAGGCTTTCCTGTTGTTAGTTAAAAGTGATTGTCCGTGACTCCAGCCACAGACTCCCGATTCGGAATCTAACGCACGTGGCTTCCTTCAAAATGGCTTCCCGCTACGACGGGATCGCTATCGTGTCTCCTTGGTGCGTCTGGAGGGATCGTCCCCCCCAGACCCTCCTTTATACTTCCTCACGGGATCGCAGGTGTCAATCTCTCTCTCAACCAGCCCACTTTGCCCGAGGGCTTTACACGTGGTCTTCATGAGACAATAGTCAGGGTCGCTTTATTCTGCATCCCGGTGGAACGTGGTATTCAGCACGTCTCCCTCTCTCTTGGGTCATTGACCGCCCCCCCCCCCCCTTCACTAGGGCTCTTGCGATTCTCGCAAAGGATGGGGCTGGTATCATAACAGTATTCATCTATGGTCTTGAGATGCCTGACCTAAGTGATCCAGGTCTCAACATTACAGAGGAGAGCACAGATTGCTGATAGCTAATTGATCATGCGTTTAAAATGCCAGATCTGAATATCAATCTTCAAGCCTTCTTTTCCTCAGTCAGCTAAGGACTGCGCCATTGCAGGTGATGTTGAATTTCAATTGCAACGTTGGACTTCATGAAGGGACGGCTGCTGAGATATGGAAGGTGGTCTATGTTTTCCAGAGTTTCACTGTGGACACTTGTGGACTATGGCACAGTATGGAGAGGTTGGCAATGGGCTTGTGGACATAGTGTAGAGTGCCCATCATATTTCCCTGCAACACAGAAGGAGACCATTTGGCCCATCGTGTCTATGATGACTCCTGATGTAATCCCATGAATTCCATTTCCTTACCGATTTCCACACTGTCTGTTCTCTCACACTTTCCTGTTAACACCCTCCATTGCTGGTTCTCCCATTCGCCACTGGGTAACTTACAGTGGCCAGGTAACCCAGCAACTAGCACCTCTTTGGGATGTGGAGGGAATCCCAATGCATTGTTCACGCAGGAAAACACTGATTAGTCTGCTGCAGCAACTTGGCAGCTGATTATCAGGAGGAAGCTTCCTTGCTCATGTTTGACCTAATACCACAAGAGTGTATGGAGTCTGAAGTTAATGTTGAGGACTCCAAGCAGCACTCCCTCTCCCCTATGTATTCTGCCCTTGGAATATTGTGAGCAATTTTGGGCTCCAAAAGGTGTTGATCCTGGAGAGGATCCAGAGGAACTTGACAAAACTGATCCCAGGAGTATAAAGAACATTGATGGTTCTATACCTGATGGAGCTCAAAGGATTAGGGGAGATTTCATTGAAGCCTACGAGACACTGAAAGGCCTGGATAGATTAAACATGAAGAGGACGTTTCCATTACTAGGAGAGTCTAGGATCTGAGGGCACAGCCTCAGACTCAAACTAAAAGAATGAGTCTTTAAAACTGAGATGAGGAGGAATTTCTTCAACCAGAAGGTAATGAATTGGTGTAACTGGTTGCCACAGAGGGCTAGGGAGGCCAACACTGGGTATATTTAAGGCAGAGATTGGCAATATCTTGGTAAGGGCATTGAGGGTTAGTGGAGAATGGGACTGAAATAAAAAAGATTGGCTATAATTAATCAACTCAATGGGCCAAATGACCCAATTCTGCTCCTCTGATTTATGGTGCTATGCACACTGTTGTGTCAGCACCTTTAGTTGATCTGTCCTGCCACTGAGAGAGCTCAGAGACTGAAATGAAGGAGCCTGACACATGAAAGGAACTAACCTTCAGAGTACCCAGCATTATCATGAGCAAAGAACCTCCTTATTGTCTACGTCCGGGACCCCCTTCCCACACCACCACTCTCCAACCCTGAGTCCCTCAGGCTCCCCCATCTCCTTTTGGGTTCTCAGAGCATCCATCTTCCTCCCATTCTACCTTCCTTGAATACCCCAAACCCCTCCTCTGACACCACCCACTCTGATTCAAGTTCTAATTCCTGCCCAAGCAAGAAAAAATCTGCAGATGCTGGAAATCCAAGCAACTCAACAAAATGCTGGAGGAACTCAGCAGGCCAGGCAGCATCTATGGAATAAAGTACAGTCAACATTTCGGGCTGAAACCCTTCGGCAGGACTGGAGAAAAATAGCTGAGGAGAAGATTTGAAAGGTGGGTGGAGGGGAGAGAGAAACGCTAGGTGATAGGTGAAAGTTGGAGGGGGAGGGATGGAGCAAAGAGCTAGGAAATTGATTGGTGAAAGAGACAGAAGGACATGGAAGAAAGATAAAAGGGTATGGGGGGGAGGTAGGAGCACCAGAAAGAGGCAATAGATGGGCAAGGAGATAACATGAGAGAGTGAAAAGGGATGGGAAATGGTGAAGTGGGGGAGGCATTAGTGGAAGTTTGAGAAATTGATGTTCATGCTATCAGGTTGAAAGTTACCCAGTCCGAATATAAGGTGTTTTTCCTCCAACCTAAGCGTGGTCTTATCACAACAATGGAGGAGGCCATGGATGGACATATCGGAATGGGAATGGGAAGTGGAATTAAAATGGGTGGAATTAAGATCCCACTTGTTCTGGCAGAAGATGCTCAGCAAAGTGGTCTCCCAATCTACGTTGGGTCTCACTGATATACAGGAGGCCACACCGGGAGCACCAGACACAGTAGATGACCCCAGCAGACTAACAGGTGAAGAGTCACCTCACCTGGAAGAACTGTTTGGGGCCCTGAATGGTAGTGAGGGAGGAGGTGTAGGGGCAGGTGTAGCACTTGTTCCGCTTGCAAGGATAAGTGCCAGGAGGGAGATCAGTAGGGAGGGACGAATGGACAAGGGAGTCGCATAGGGAGCGATCCCTGCAGAAAGCAGAAAGGGGGGGAGGGAAAGATGTGTTTGGTGGTGGGATCCAGTTGGAGGTGGCGAAAGTTTCAGAGAATTATGTGCTGGATGCAGAGGCTGGTGGGGGTGGTAGATGAGGACAAGGAACCCTGTCCCTGGTAGGATGGCAGGAGGATGGGGTAAGAGCAGAGTTTCTTGGAATGGAAGAGATGTGATGGAGGGGAGCGTTGATGGTGGAGGAAGGGCAGCCCTTTTCTTTGAAAAAGGAGGACATCTCCTTTGTTCTGGAATGAAAAGCCTCATCCTGAGAGCAGTTGCAGCGGAGACGGAGGAATTGAGAGAAGGGAATGCCATTTTTACAAGTAGCGGGGGTAGGAGGTTCATACAGGTAGTTGTGAGAGTCCATTGGGTTATAATAGACTCTGGTGGATAATCTGTCTCCAGAGATAGAGACAGTATTGAGAAAGGGAAGGGATGTGTCGGAAATGGACTAGGTGAATTTGTCCAGAAAGATACGTAGAGCTTTGAGGCCTTCCTAGTGGGTGATGGAGGTGTACAGGGACTGGTCATCCATAGTAAAAATAAGATGATGGGGGCCAGGGAAACTGATATCCTTAAAAAGATCAAGACCGTGTGAGGTGTCATGGATGTAGGTAGGAAGGGACTAAACCAGGGGGATAAAATAGAGTCAAGGTATGCAGATGTGAGTTCAGTGGGGCAGAAACAAGCTGAAACAATGGGTCTACCTGGATAAGTGGGTTTGTGAATTTTGGGTAGGAGGTAGAAACAGGAGGTGCGGAGTGTGGGAACTATGAGGTTGGTGGTGGTGGATGGAAGACTCCCTGAGTCAGTAAGGTTGGTGATGGTGTGGGAGACAATGGCCTATTGTTAATTCTCCTTGTGTTAGTTCGAATTCCTGCCATGTCTTTACCATTCCCTCAGACCTTACCCTCTCTGAGGTGGAGCGTTCTGTCCTCAGCAAGGACCTTACCTTTGTCTCCCTTGGCCCTCACATCAGTGAGTATCACACTTGCCATGATGCCAAGCTCTTCTTCCATTGCCTCTGTTTCCAAGCCTACTTCTTTGGCCACACCGACAACTGCTTCTCCCATACCCAACCCTTGCCCCCTCCCACCTCTTCTTGGAAAGCCTGCTCTGATTTTCTCTCTGCTCTGGATCTTGCCAATGAAACATCAAATGGCTCAACTTCAGCAAACCTGTCCCTTCCTTGAGCCATATATAACCAGATAACCATATAACAATTACAGCACAGAAACAGGCCATCTCGGCCCTTCTAGTCCGTGCCGAACTCTTACTCTCACCTAGTCCCACTGACCCGCACTCAGCCCATAATCCTCCGTTTCTTTCCTGTCCATATACCTATCCAATTTTACTTTAAATGACAAAATCGAACCTGCCTCTGCCACTTCTACTAGAAGCTCGTTCCACACAGCTACCACTCTCTGAGTAAAGAAATTCCCCCTTGTTTTGCCCCTGAACGTTTGCCCCCAACTCTCAACTCATGTCCTTTTGTTTGAATCTCCCCTACTCTCAATGGAAAAAGCCTATCCACGTCAACTCTATTTATCCCCCTCATAATTTTAAATACCTCTATCGAGTCCCCCCTCAACCTTCTACGCTCCAAAGAAAAAAGACCTAACTTGTTCAGCCTTTCTCTGTAACTTAGGTGCTGAAACCCAGGTAACATTCTAGTAAATCTTTTCTGTACTCTCTCCATTTTGTTGACATCTTTCCTGTAAATCAGTGACCAGAACTGGACACAATACTCCAAATTCGGCCTTACCAATGCCTTGTACAATTTTAACATTACATCCCAACTCCTATACTCAATGCTCTGATTTATAAAGGCCAGCATACCAAAAGTTTTCTTCACCACCCTATCCACATGAGATTCTACCTTCAGGGAACTATGTACCATTATTCCTAGATCACTCTGCTCTACTGCATCCTTCAATGCCCTACCATTTACCATGTATGTACTATTTTGATTATTCCTACCAAAATGTAGCACCTCACACTTATCAGCATTAAATTCCATCTGCCATCTTTCAGCCCACTCTTCTAACTGGCCTAAATCTCTCTGCAAGCTTTGAAAACCTACTTCATTATTCACAACAACACCTATCTTAGTATCATCTGCATACTTACTAATCCAATTTACCACCCCATCATCCAGATCACTATGTAAATGACAAACAACATTGGACCCAGTACAGATCCCTGAGGCACACCACTAGTCACCGGCCTCCAACCTGACAAACAGTTATCCACCACTACTCTTTGGCATCTCCCATCCAGCCACTGTTGAATCCATTTTACTACTTCAATTTTAATACCTAACGATTGAACCTTCCTAACTAACCTTCTGTGTGAAACCTTGTCAAAGGCCTTACTGAAGTCCATATAGACAACATCCACTGCTTTACCCTCATCAATTTTCCTAGTAACCTCTTCAAAAAATTCAATAAGATTTGTCAAACATGACCTTCCACGCACAAATCCATGTTGACTGTTCCTAATCAGACCCCATCTATCCAGATAATTATATATACCATCTCTAAGAATACTTTCCATTAATTTACCCACCACTGACGTCAAACTAACAGGCCTATAATTGCTAGGTTTACTCTTAGAACCCTTTTTAAACAATGGAACAACATGAGCAATACGCCAATTCTCCGGCACCATCCCCGTTTCTAATGACATTTGAAATATTTCTGTCAGAGCCCCTGCTATTTATACACTAACTTCCCTCAAGGTCCTAGGGAATATTCTGTCAGGACCCATAGATTTATCCACTTTTATATTCCTTAAAAGCGCCAGTACTTCCTCCTCTTTAATCATCATAGTTTCCATAACATCCCTACTTGTTTCCCTGACCTTACACAATTCAATATCCTTCTCCTTAGTGAATACCGAAGAAAAGAAATTATTCAAAATCTCCCCCATCTCTTTCGGCTCCACACATAGTTGTCCACTCTGATTCTCTAAGGGACCAATTTTATCCCTCACTATCCTTTTGCTATTAATATAACTGTAGAAACCCTTTGGATTTATTTTCACCTTACTTGCCAAAGCAACCTCGTATCTTCTTTTAGCTTTTCTAATTTCTTTCTTAAGATTCTTTTTACATTCTTTATATTCCTCGAGCACCTCATTTACTCCATGCTGCCTATATTTATTGTAGATATCTCTCTTTTTCTGAACCAAGTTTCCAATATCCCTTGAAAACCACGGCTCTCTCAAACTTTTAACCTTTCCTTTCAACCTAACAAGAACATAAAGATTCTGTACCCTCAAAATTTCACCTTTAAATGACCTCCATTTCTCTATTACATCCTTCCCATAAAACAAATTGTCCCAATCCACTCCTTCTAAGTCCTTTCACATCTCCATAAAGTTAGCCTTTCTCCAATCAAAAATCTGAACCCTGGGTCCAGTCCTATCCTTCTCCATAATTATATTGAAACTAATGGTATTGTGATCACTGGACCCGAAGTGCTCCCCAACACATATCTCCGTCACCTGACCTATCTCGTTCCCTAACAGGTGATCCAACACTGCCCCTTCTCTGGTCGGTACCTCTATGTATTGCTGCAAAAAACTATCCTGCACACATTTTACAAACTCCAAACCATCCAGCCCTTTTACAGAATGGGCTTCCCAGTCTATGTGTGGAAAATTAAAATCTCTCACAATCACAATCATGTGCTTACAACAAATATCTACTATCTCCATACATATTTGCTCTTCCAGTTCTCGCTCCCCATTAGGTAGTCTATAATACACCCCTATAAGTGTTACTACACCTTTCCCATTCCTCAATTCCACCCAAATAGTCTCCCTTGATGAGCCCTCTAATCTATCCTGCCAGAGCACTGCTGTAATATTTTCTTTGATAAGCAAAGCAACACCTCCCACTCTTGTCCCTCTGATTCTATCACACCTGAAACAACGAAATCCAGGAATATTTAGTTGCCAATTTAGTCCCTTCCTGTAACCATTTTTCACTAATAGCTACAACATCATATTTCCAGGTATCAGTCCATGCTCTAAGCTCGTCCACCTTACTTACAATGCTCCTAGCATTAAAATAAATGCACTTAAGAAATTCTCCACCTCTTCCTCTCTGTTCATCTCTAACGGTGCAAACAACTTTACTATCTTCTTTTTCATCCATCTCCCATACATCTGTTCCTACACTCTGGTTTCCCTCCCCCCTCGTATCTAGTTTAAATCCACTGGAGCAAACCTACCTGCAAGAATATTTGTCCCCCTCCAGTTCAGATGTAAACTGTCCTGCCGGAACAGGTCCCACCTTCCCTGGAAAACTGCCCAATTATCTATAAATCTGAAGCCCTCCCTCCTGCACCATGTCTTCAGCCACGTGTTGATCTGCACTATCTTACTATTTCTAAACCCACCTGCACGTGACACTGGTAGCAATCCAGGATTGCTATCCTGGAGGTCCTGTCCTTTAACTTGTTGCCTAGCTCCCTAAACTCACCTTTCAGGACCTCCTCACTCTTCCTACCCATGTCACTGGTCCCTACATGGACCACGACATCCGGCTGCTCAACCTCCCTCTTGAGAATACTGAGAACTCGATCCAAGATATTGTGGACCCTGGCCCCAGGGAGGCAACAATCCATCCAAGATTCCCGATCTCTTCCGCAGAACTTCCTATCTGTCCCCCTAACTATCAAATCTCCTATCACTACTGCTCTCCTCTTTTCCCTCCTTCCCTTCTGAGCTGAAGGTCCAGCCTCGGTGCCAGAGATGCAACCACTGCAACTTGTCCCTACCAACAGTATCCAAAACGGTATACTTATTGTTGATGGGAACTGCCACAGGGGTGCTCTGCTCATTCTGTCTATTCCCCTTCCCTCTCCTGACAGTCACCCAACTACCTGTCTCCTGACTCTTAGGTGTGACTATCTGTGGTGAACTAGATATACCTGTCTGACTGCTCCTGTGGCTCCTCCCACAGACCCTGCTGACTGCCCCTGTGGCTCCTCCCACAGACCCCTGTATAAAGGCGACTGTGGCCTGCTGCTCTCCCTCATTTTCCCAGGATGTAGTGTTGTTCTTCAGTCAATAAAAGCCGATATCTCACTTCCTAAGTCTCAGCGTGAGTTATTGATGGTGCATCACTATCTCCCTGTAACTCTTGTTTATTTCTGCCTCTGCCTCCCCGAATTATCCGAAGTTCATCCAGCTCCAGCTCCAGTTCCCTAACACGGTTTGTCAGGAGCTGCAGCTGGATGCACCTTTTGCAGGTGTAGTCATCAGGGACAACAGTACTCGCCCTGACTTCCCACATACTGCAAACGGAGCACTCAACTGCCCTAACTGCTGCCTCCATTACCTACTCCTAAGCTAATTAGATTAATTAAAGGAGCTTACCCGGCCTTACCTCACCTGGAGTGAAGCTCGTACTCAGCCTCTGCTCGCTTTTTAAATTCTCCCGCTGATCTCAGAGGCCGACTTTCACAAGCTTGCCTTACCCCTTCTGAACACACTACTGTCCACTCTCTTCACTCCAATCCCAAATTACCATCAAACGTGCAACAAAAGGGAGCTGTTGTAGTGTGGCAGACTGATATCTGTCTTGCTGACGCCAGGCGGTAACCCCCTGAAAAGGATTCTACTATGGATCATCAGGCCACTGTCTCCCGCTCATCAGCTCTGGAGATCTACTATCCCATCCACTGCTGTACTGCTTGTTTCAACCCCCTACCCAAGATCCACAAACCTGACAGTCCGGGTAGACAGGCTGTCTCTGCCTGCTCCTTCCCCCCGAACTCGTGTCCGCGTGGCTCAACCTCTTTCGATCTCCCTTGGTTTAGTTCCTTCCCACCTGCTTCTGCAACACCTTACATGCTCTCAATCTCTTCGTCAACTTTCAATTCCTGGCCCTGATCACCTCATTTTGACCATGGAAATCCTGTCCTTATGCACTTCTATCCCCCATCGATAAAGACCTTAAATCTCTCAGCTTCTTTCTGGACAAAAGAAGCAACCAGTTTCCTTCCACCATCGCCCTCCTCCATCTGGCAGGATTGGTCCTCACCCTCAACAATCTTTTCCTTCAGCTCCTCCCAATTTCTCCACCCTCAAAGGGTAGCCATGGGCACCTGCATTGTCCCAGGCTAAGCCTGTATTTCCATTAGCTACCTTGCACTGTCCACGTTCCAAGCCCTCCCAGGTAATGCTCCCAAACTCTTTCTGCATTACATTGACGACTGCATTGGTGCTGCTTTATGCACCCATGCTGGCCTCCTCAATTTCATAAACTTTGCCTTTGCATTTACTTGGCCGTTTCTGGCGCCTCCTGCCCATTTCTCGATCTCTCTCTGTCTCCATATCTGGAGGGAAACCGTACATTGATATCTTTTAGAAAGCTACCAATTCCCTTGGCTATCTTGACTGTACCTCTTCCCACCCTCTTTCCTGTAAAAATGCTATTCCCTTTTCTCAGTTTCTTCAACTGAGAAATTTTCTTCTGTTTCTTCGGCAGTTTTTTCTGCATCTGTTCCTCGGATGAGGTTTTCCTTTCCAGGACATCAGAGTTGTCCTCCTTCTTCAGAGAATGGGGGAGGGGGTTTCTCTTCCTCCACCATTGATGCTGACCTCATCCACATCTCCTCCACTTCCTAGACATTCACGCTCACTCCATCTTCCCACTGCCTTAACAGGGATAGAATTCCTCTTGTACTCACCTACCACCCCATGTGCCTCCACATCCAAAACATCATTCTCTATAACTTCTGCCATCTTCAATGGGATCCTACCATCAAACACTATTTCACCTATCCCCGAACTCTCCACTCTCTGCAGAGGTCACTCCCTTCATGTTTAGCTTGTGCATTTGTCCCCCCCCCCCCACTAATCGCCATCCTGGCACATAGCCCTGCAAGTGATCAAAATGCTACACTTCAACTGCGAAGCTGTTGGGTTTGTCTATTGTATCTGGTGCTCCCAATGTGGCCTACTCTACACTGGTGGTGAAGAAGAAGAATAGCCCTTAACTCGGCAGTGGAGTTATTGGGGCACCGTCTTTTGACGGTGTTTCTGTAGCAAGCTATTCTTGTTTTTACGGGATCGAGTTGCTAGCACGATGCTCAGCCCGACTTGGATTCGAACTCCGGAGTCCAGCGCTGTGCCACCAAGCGGGATACCTACACTGGTGAGACCTGACATAAAATAGGGCACCGCTTTGCCAAGCTCCTTCTGCCAAAAGTGGAATTTTCTGGTGGCCCATCCATTTTCAAATCCCATCCCCATTCCTGTTCCAACAAGTTGGTTCATAGCCTCCTCTTCTGTCATGATGAGGCCACTTCCAGGGTGGAGGAGCAACAACTAGGTAGCCTCAAACCTGATAGCATGAACATCGATTAATAATAAGAATAATTTTCTTTCTATTCCGCTCCTCCTTTCTTCTTCTTCTATTCCCCATTCTGGCCTCTTACCTCCTTTCCTCACCTGCTTACCAACACCCCGTGCTGCCCCTTGTTCTTTTTTTCCCATGGTCCACTCTCCTGTCAGATCCCTTCTTCTCTAGCCCTTTACCTTTCCCACCTTCCTGGTTTCTGCTATCACCACCTACCTTGTCCCCTTCCTTGACACCCCACCCCATCCCAAACCTTTTTATCCTGGCCTCTTCCACCTTCTTTTCCAGTTCTGATGAAAGGTCTTGGCCCAAAACATCAATTGTTTATTCATTTCTATAGATCTTGCCTGACCTGCTGAGTTCCTCCAGCATGTTGTGGATGTCTCCTACAGTACCCACTTTCCTTACCACCTTACTGTTTCCCCTTCCTAATTCTTTTAACTCCTAATTTCTCTCTCACAGCTTCTTCCTCCCCTGAGGAGATGGTGCAGGGGGCAGGGTTTTAAGTTCTTGGATCATTGGAACCTTTTCTGGGGAAGGAGTGACCTGTACAAGTGAGACGGGTTGCATCTGAACTGGAGGGGAACCAATATCTTGGGAGGGTGGTTTGCTGATCCTATTGGGGAGGGTTTAAACTAGATTTGAAGGGGGGTGGGAACTGTAGTGAAGAGGCAGAGCACGGGGCAGTTGTTGCACAAGTAGAGTCAGCTTGTAGGGAGTTTGTAAGGAAGGATGAGCAGATGATAGAGCAATGCTGCAGTCCGCCAGATGGTTTGAGACGTGTCTATTTTAATGCAAGGAGTAACATAAACAAGGCAGATGAATTTAGAGTGTGGATCAATACATGGACCTATGACGTTGTGGCCATTACACAAAACTTGGATGTCTCTGGGGCAAGAATGGCTGCTGAGTGTGCTGGGCTTTCGATGTTGTCACAGCCCAAGTCAGGCGAGTCCACTCAATGTTTGGAAAACACACCATGCTCCACATCAGCCTGCTATCCATCCCTCTGGGCAATACAGCACTCACCAATTATCAGACAACTGTCCTCCCCTCTGTGCAATACAGCGCTCACCAATTATCAATGGCCTCCCCTAACTTGCATCAAAAACTGAGAATGGACTCAACCAAATCAACATGGTCCTACTGCGCACTGCCATCCTGTGCTTTGAGAACTCTAATGAGATTGCAAACAGGGCTGCTCAGTCACTGCCCATCACTGGGACTGCTAGCATCACGCATTGCGTGAAGTTTAAAAAAAATGTTTATTTTTTTAAATAGCAATCTCTCGAAGAACCCCTAGCGACCTCTCATGGAACCCTGAGGTTCCGTGGAACCCCCGGTTAAGAAACACTGCTGTAGATGCTTAGCAACAGCTTTGGAAACCAATGTTGGCAGGTGCTTATAGTGTTTCAGCATTAATTTACTCAGTCATCCTCTGGAGTTGGAGGAAAAATGCCACAGGACCTCTGGAGGGTAATCCTGGCTACTCAGGAGAAGTTTCCGCTGCTTTGCTTGCTTGGGTCAAATACGCACATCATCCTGTCAAATCATCTGGAATTTAGAGGGAACAGACTCCAAAATCTCAATGACAACTTTCACACTAGAGAAACTGCAGAGCAGGTACCTCCTGTACCTAATAAAGTGGCCACTGAGTCTATGTTTGTGGTCTTCAGCAGCTGTAGCCCGTCTACTTCAAGGATCAATATGTTGTACATTCAGAGATGTTCGTCTGCACACCACAGTTGTAATGCATGGCTATTTGATTCCTATCAGTTGCCCATTCTCCTCTGCCTTCTCTTATTAAAAAGGCATTTTCACCCACAAAACTGCTGTTCACTAGATGTGTTCTGATTTTTTTTTCACCATCTCTGTAAACTCTAGACACTATTATGTGTGAAAATCGCGGGAGATCGGCAGTTTCCGAGATACTCAAACTACCCCGTCTGGCACCAACAATCATTCCATGGTCAAAGTCACTTAGTTCACATATTTCCACATTCTAATGTTTGAACTGAACAACAATGAACCTCTTGACCGCGTTTGCATGCTTTTATGTGTTAGGTTGCTGCCAGATGATTGGCTGATTAGATATTTGTATTAACAAACAGGTGTAGAGGTGCACCTACCTGAAACAGTGGCCACCGAGTGTATACAAGAGGAGGAAATCCTCAAATTTTACTCATTCTAATATGATGATAGTCAACTTTAACTGACAGTTAATTCAGGCCAAATGAAATGTATGTATATTTCATATTATACAAGGTAATTTTGATGGGTGTTTAAATGTACAAATAAAAGGAATCTCTTTGAGTTATAAATGTGTCACAGAATACAGTATCTTGCCCAGTTTTCATAGGTGGGGGTTTATAGTTTGTTTCAGCTCGACATTGTTTATGGTGTTTCAAAGTTATTAAACTAATTTGTAAACCTGGTGATTTCCTCCACTAGCAGATAGTATGCTAATAATTGGTTTCTCTTCCATCTCCACACTCATTTGCCACACTATCTGTGTAGCGTTGGCTGTAGTGTGTTGCTTCCATAAACTATAGTACAGTTATTCACATGGGTTAGTGAAATAGCAACTCTACCCCATAGAAGGATATACAGTAGACAACAGGTTCTTGGAGGTTCGTCCCCAGGTCATTTATCATCAGGTTTTGGAAATGCATGACCATTGTTGCACCTTTCTGTAATTCCCTCCCTGACAAAACAATGGGTGTATTATCACTAGAAGGCCCTCACCATTTCTCAAGGGCAAGCGGTCAGCCTTGGAACCGTTCCTTTTCATATTATATGTCAGTGATCTGGGTGACGGAACTGATGGCTTTGCGGCCAGATTTGCGGATGATAGAAAGATAGGTGGAGGAGCAGGCAGCGCTGAGGAAGCAGGGAGTCTACAGAAGGACTTGGACAGATTAGGAGAATGAGAAAAGAGGTGGCAGATGGAATAGAATGCAACAAAGTATATGGCCATGGACTTTGGTGGAAGAAATAAAGGTATAGACTATTTTGTAAACAGGAAATAGATTCAGAAATCAGAAATGCAGAGGGACTTGGGAGGGAGAATAGACTTATACCCTATATTCCAGATACAGTTTCAACAGAGCCTTGAATAATTTCAGTAAAATATTGTAACTGTTGTCTTCAAATTCTCTTGCAATAAAGGCTAACTAACCATTTGCCTACCTAATTAGTTTATGAGCTTCAATGATTCACATAGAAGAATGCCTAGGTCCACCAAACACCAGCACATTTTAATCTCCAATCTTTCATAGAATATTACTTTTTTTCTACCAAAATGGATGACCTCACATTGTTCCACGGTATATTTAATCTGCCATCTTCTCACGTATTCAATTAACCTGCCTCTATACATCCTCCTCATAATCCGCACAGCTACCCCCAACTTCATATCAGCATGCCTCCCCAGAAACAATCTGTAGATCACAGATTCTTGTGTTACACAGCTCCTTGACATGAACTTCAATGAAGACCATTGCAGTCCTTTCTAAACCTTCGAGACAAAGACAATTCTCAAGCAAGTGAAAAGTGGTCCAAATGTGGCAAGCCTAATCAGACATCATTGCACAGGTACAAATCCAAACTAGGGTTTTAGCAAATCTGAAGATTGCAGAATTGAAGTTTGAGTCCTGATGAAGGATCTTGGCACACAGTGCCGAGTGTTTATTTCCCTCTACAGAATCTGTCTGTCTTGCTGAAATTCTCCAGCATATTGTGTGGTTTCTCAAGATTTCCAGCATCTGCAAAATCTGTTGTGTTTTTCAGGATTGCAGGGACTCCCTCTTCAATGTAAACATACAGTATGTCAATGGATCTTTTTGATCATTCCCACTTTTCTCATTGCTCCCTAGTATTTGATAATATCAATAATAACATGTACAAGACAAAAGGATGCTTCACTTAACAGGAGCAGTCCCGAAAGAGAGTGTTCCTAATTAACAAGAGTCCCTCATCCATATCTGAGAAAGCAAACAAAACTCAAGGGAGAAAGTGCTGAGGAGAGACAGGTGCTTGGCCAATATACAAGCAGAATGTCTCCTCCTTCTCCCTTCAGTCTCTTTGTAATAAAGCCTCAGAGCAAAATGGCCGCATTGTTTTTGTTTGGAATGCACCATAGACAGTCTCCCAGGAGAAAACAGATGTGGGAACGTTATTAACAAAAAACTTTTCCGAAGCACAAGTCTGTTTGGTACTTCACAGCCTGAGAGGCAGAGTGATATGGACCAATCACAGTCAAAAGGGATTAGGTTAGAATGGAACCTTCGCCAGCAAGTAAGAGTTCATGTTAAAGTTTATTGACATTCAACCGTACACATACTGCCAAACGAAACCACGTTCCTCTGGACCAAGATGCACAACATTGTATATATAACTAAAACACATCAGATAAAGTAATATTACATCAAATATATTCACAAATAATAAAATATATTCCAGAAGGTCAACATTTACATAAGGTGCATTTACAACACAAGTTAAAAATGAACAGTATAATGCTATGGGTGCTTCCAAAGTGATGAGACCTGGGTGGAGGCAGAGAATTTAATAGTCTCCCAACCTGGGGAAAGAAGCTGTTTACCATCCAAACAGTCCTTATCCTAATGCTACAGTACTGCCTGCCTGATAATGGAATGGATTGGAGGGATCCTTAACAATGATAAGGGCAAACATGGCATTCCTGATAATTATCTTGAATGGGTGGAACAGTGACCCCAATGACACTTACAGCAGTCCTTGCAATTCGTACTAGCATCCTGTGGTCCATAAGACCATAAGATATAGCAGAAGTAGGCCATTTGGCCCATCAAGTCTTTTCCACCATTCAATCATGGGCTGATCCAATTCTTCCAGTCATCCCCACTCCCATGCCTTCTCCCCATACCATTTGATGCCCTGGCTAATTAAGAACCTATCTATCTCTGCCTTCAATCCTGAAGTCATGCCCTCTTGTTCTAGACTCCCATATCAATGGGAAATAACTTGCCCATATCTAAGCTGTTCAGGCCTTTTAATATTTGGAATGTTTCAATGAGATCCCCCCTCATTCTCCTGAACTCCAGGGAATACAGCTCAAGAGCTGCCCAGACGTTCCTCATACCATAATCCTTTCATTCCTGCAATCATTCTCATGAATCTCTCGGAACCCTCTCCAGTGTCAGTATATCCCTTCTAAAATAAGAAGCCCAAAACTGCACACAATACTCCAAGTGTGATCTCACAAGTGCTCTATAGAGCCTCAATATCACATCCCTGCTCTCATATTCTATGCCCCTAGAAATGAATGCCAACATTGCATTTGCCTTCTTCACCACCGACTCAACCTGGAGGTTAACCTTTAGGGTATCCTGCACAAGGACTCCCAAGTCTCATTGCATCTCTGCATTTTGAATTCTCTCCCCATCTAAATAATATTCTGCCTGTTTATTTCTTCCACCAAAATGCATGACCATACACTTTCCAACATTGTATTTCATTTGCCACTTTGCCCATTTCCCTAAACTATCTAAGTCTCTCCACAGGCTCTCTGCTTCAATACTTCCCACTCCTCCGGCTATCTTAGTATCATCAGCAAATTTAGCCACAAATCCATGAATCCCACAGTTCATATGGTCAGATGCCTTACAACTCCTATACCAGATGATGATGATGATGCAGCTGGTTAGGACCGTCAGTGGTGCTCCTGGGGAGGGGTCTGTGGGAGCCTCGCTTACATCAATCGCCTCAGGAAGTGAAAACACTGCTGTACTTTTTTGACTAAGAGGTGGTGTTGAGGGACCAGGTGACCAGGTGAGATTGTCCATTATGTGCACTCCCAGAAACTTGGTGCTCTGTAACTTTCTCCACAGAGGAGCAGTTTATATGCAATGAGGACCTTCCTAATGTCCACAATCCTCTCTTTAGTCTATTCCACTTCGAGACTCAAGCTGTTGTGTTCGCACCATCCTACAAGTCACTCTACCTCCTCCCTGTAAGCCATCTCGTCGTCGTTGTTGATGAGGGCAACCACTGTTGTGTCATCAGCAAACTTGATGATTCCGTTCGAACTGGAGTCATTAAGGCAGTTTACCAACGTCCTCTTAAATGTATTCACAACAGCCTCCACAACCACTTGTACACTCACCACCCACTAAGTGAAGAAATAACTTTCTTCTAAGTCCAAATTATTTTACTCCACATTCAGACTTCACCATTGGTTTGAGAACCCAGTGAGGAGAAATATCTTCCGTGTCCAGCCTGTCAATCTGCAAATTTCAATTGCATTTTCTCCCATTCTTTTCATCTCTACAGGTATACTCAACCAAATCCCTCCTCATACAAGTATTCCTGTCATCCAGGACCCAGTTAGTGATTATTTATTAATACAATTTCTTAAGTAAGAAGAGCACAACTTTAAACTGGTCTAACCAAGGCCCAGCATAACATAGCAAGACGTCATTGCTCCTGTCCTGAAACCCTCTTGAAATGAAGGCAACTATATCACTTGCCTTCTTAACTGTTTGTTGTGCCTGCACGGAGATATAAGAAACTGCAGTTGCTGGAGCTCTAGAGACACTCACAGAGATGCTGTTGGAAGCAACTTAACAGTTAACATTTGTGGGCCAGAGGGCTGTTCCTGTGCAGTACCATTCTATGTTTTATGCTTTTGAGGGGTAATTTGAGTCATCTATTTGAACCACTGCAGTCCATGTTGTAAAGATCTTCCCACAGTAGTAAAGGAAGAGCCAATGAAGATGAAAGAACAGCAATATATTTGTGAGTTGGAGTGTAGTGTGGACTTTGATGGGGAGCTGCTGATATTTGCGTGTATCTGCTGCCTCTGGCATTCCCAGCTTTAAATGTTGTGGGGTTGGGAGTTACTAGCAAAGGAGATTTAGTGAGTTTCTTCTGTGCATCTTGCAGATAGTTTGTACTGTTTATGCACTGAATGTACAATGTGGTAATTGGGTAGATGTTTAACAGTGGAAAGGACAGCAATTTAGCTGTTCTGCATGGTGTCTACCTCACAGAGGAACCAATTTGACCCATCTTGTCCATGCCAGCTCCCAGAGAAACCCCATCAATCTCCTTTACCCTGTTCTTTTTTTCCCAGTCCCCCTGTGGCATCCTCTCTCTTTTGAATCTTTTGCCACTTACCTCCACCAAGTGGTAACTTATAGTAACCAAATAACCTACCAGCACACCCTTGAGGTGTGGGGAGAAGGTGGAGCAACTGTTGGAAAATCCTCACATGCACAGAAAGATCATGCCATCTCCACAAAGGCAGCCCCCATGGTCAGGATCAATCCCAGGTCCATGGGACCATGAAGCAGCTACGTCATGTATGTTACTGAAGCTGACTTCATCTAATAATCACATTCCTTATTAGTGCCTTGTAAATTTTCACAAAGTTTCAGTGAGTCAACCAATGCAGGATACTCACCCTATAGTTGGTTATGGGGATGTTCCTGTTAAATTGCTGATCATTTAGAAAGATAATGGTAATGAGTTCATAATGGCAATGTCAATGACTATAAAGAGAAGGTGATTACTGAGTAACAGTAACTACCTGGCATTTTATGACACTAAGGTTAGCAGCCTGAGAAATGAAAGTCAAGAATTATAAAATGCAAAGATGCTAGAGCTCCGAAACAAAAATGAGATGAAGGGTATCAGACCTGAAACATTGCTTTTTCACAGCCACTACCTGAGCTGCTGAGTGTACCCAGCATCTTCTGTTTCTGTCACACATCAGCCCAAAACCTGGAGGCAGCACATTGCATTTAACTTTCGGAAATGTTATTTTATTTAATTACATTCCTTAGAGTAATCGGGTAACCAGACATTAAAATCTGACCAATAGTTTATTATGTACAGAATAAAGAATACTTCATACACATACAGCACATCTGTTAGGCAACCTTACTGTCCACATAAAAGCTGATACAATACTTAAAATAACAGTGTCCAGAGTATATGAATAAAGGAGGGATGGGTACATTAGCAGCAACCTGGGTCACAGCTACTCTACCTATTATCAACTTTCAACTAGTAATTTGTTTCTTTTTAAACATAACTTTTATTGCATGTATACGCTTGTATTAAGTCAAAGTAAATGTGATACCATTATTTGAATTAAATACTACTGCGGGCCCAAGAACAAATCACACAGAGAATCTACTATTAAGTTCTAGAGGGAATGAGAGTTGGGGGTTATCGTGGTTTTTATTGCTTTCGCCATGTTTTCTTTTCACTGACAGGTTTGAAGCTTCTGTTCATCACCTCGATCCAATTAAACGTATTTTGTTTGGAATGGTTGCTGAGACTGATGATAGTAGCAAAGTCGAGTGAAAGAGGGATGTGCGTACGCAAGATGGGCCCAGGGGGGGGTAAAAACTTGTCCTACATGCTGCTGAAATGCATCTTATTTATTCGCTACATGAGAATGGAATAGCTTTACAAGGCCTCCTACTGGATAAACACTCAACGCTTAGAGGGGAGGAGATCTACAGTGTGTGAAAATTTTAAGTGGGAAGCTAGTGAGGAAGCAAGTGTGGCCCAATTAACACTGGCATACGTTCTGCCGAGAGGTGGGGCATGGAGGGCTGGGGGTTGAGAGTCAACTTTTACAATATACAAGCTAATCCAAATTTTTGCGATGCACATGGACACTGTGAGTTAAATACAATTACGTTAAACCAAGATTATAGTGGTGAGCACAGTTGTACCAGTACTGGTTCAGGAACTAGAAGATATTCCTCCAAAGTACACACATGCATAAAATAACCAATATCAATATACAGTTTTATACATTTTCTTTATTTCTTGTGTAGGATGAAGATCACACCAATTAGGACTGCAAGAGTTGTGATGGCAGCCCCTCCTAGTATATACGGCTTCATATTCTCAAACAGGTTGCTGGACTGCCCTTCAGATTCATCCTCCTTGTTACCCTGGGTTTCTAGCTGGGGGTCTGCTGCCTTGCTGCTTTCCGAGCCTGCAGTGGGTAGTGTCACTGAACTATCCCCTGCGGGCTTCGGTTCACTCACTGCAGTAGCCTCAGCAGCTGGCTTCTTGGGAACATTGGTGGCCTCAGGTTGCTTGCTAGGAAATTCCTTCTTGTCCCCAGCACCAGCATTTGCCTTTGTCGTGGCAGACTTGGGGGATTCTTTAGCTTCTGCTTTTGACCTGATTCTTTGTTCCATGGCTGCCTTGCCTTCAAGCTTCCTAGCGTGCTTCCCAGTTCTTTCCAATCTACAAAGGCAAAATTATCAGATGGTCTTTTTAAAATGTATTCATTGTAAATGAACAGGTCTCCTTTTCTTTTATCTCTTCACTTCTCGTATTCCATTGTCTTGATGGAACAACCTTGAGAGAAGACAGAACAATCAATCAGCATGTGTGTTTTCTAGGAAGAAGAAGATAAGGGAATATTTTAATAGAGAGGTTCAAAATCACAATGGGGGGGGGGAATTTACAGAGAAGCAAATGCAACCTTGGGCAGGTCAGTAATCAGAGAATATATTTAAAACATTGGCAAAAAAAAACATGGTATAGCTTTGGAACAGCTTTTCATTAAGTTCTTGAATATTGCACCCGAGAGGATGGTGAAAGCACACTTAATAGTGACTTGTCAGGGCAATTGGGAAAGAGCAGGATTAATTGGAAAGTTTCTGAAAAGATCAGCACCAGGATTATGGCCTGAATGATCACTTTCTGTAGTGTGTTTCTTTGATACCATGATTAAACATTTTTGGTAATCAAATGTAATTTTTATTGATGATTTCATAATGGTTTTTAAATATTCCCCAATTCTGTCTTAAGTCCTGCACTTTATGGACACCAGTACCAATCCAATGCATGTGTTAAGGAAACAAGATTTGAGTGCAGTTCCAAGACTATCTCACTGAAACAATGGCTCTGTTTCTTTCTCTGCAGACGCTTCCTGACTATATCCAAGCTTACATAATAGCAGCTGACCAATTAACCCATATAATTCTGCCTTCCCTGCTGCTGCCCTTGTACACACAATCTGACTGAGATTATCAGTGAGAAATCAACAGCAGGTCCTGTAAATGATTTTACTTCCAGGGATGTTGAAGTTTATGAAACATGGATAATCAGCACAGACCAGGAAACAAACTAAGATCTCATCCGATCTGTGTATCACACCACGCGCTGCATTTATCTACAGAGCACAATGTGCAAGCCAGACAAAGAGGCTTTGTCAAAAGGTGAATCACCTCAGCCCACATTATGTATAAACAGCTTCACCCAGCTTTTAAATTTGACTTTGTTTTCAAACCAAAGCTTTTAAAATGCATATAAATAGTCTGACTAGAGAGCTTAATTTTAAGATGAGTTTCAAAAGATTAACGTATGAGTTTAGAAAAAAATCTTACTTTACTAAAAATGGTTCTAAAGTCATGGAACATATCACCACTTATAATACTGGAAGCAGAATCCTAAAAAACTTTCAAAGGGAAATAAATGACGTGTAAAATAGAAAATAATGAGAGTACAGAAAAGGTGAATTGATAATTCTTTTAGAGAGCGTGCTGAGTGGTATAAAAATTCTTTGATATAAAATATAATAATGGAAGTGTTCAAAGTTATGGGATGGGGGGAGAAGGTGAAGTGGGGAGTTGAGAGAACTTGAAGAAGGAGGTTATTTCTAATACAGACATACTTCATTAATATTTATTTATTAATTTATTACTTTATTTATTATTAGCAAGATGCTCAGTAACTAGAGGATATAGTTTTTAAAAAGTTGTTTACAAAAGCAAATTAAGTTGGAGTCCAATTTATTTCCATGGGTATCAGATACAAACTTAAAAAGGAAAGTTTTGCTAGACTATTGAGAAAGCGCCTTGAAAGGATTAGTACAGGGACTGTGGGCTCAATTTTATTAATACTGATGTCAACCAGATTGTATGTGTTTACTAATTAGTTAATTAAGTATTAGTTCAGCTATTTGATTTTTCTACATACTTAATAGCAGCATTAACAATAAAATTACTTACTTGTATAAAATTTAACCATCAATACATATCTTAAGGGATCCACTTTTGTGTGCAGTTCTAACAAAGGGCCACTGACCTGAAATATTACCTCTGTTTCTCTTTCCACAGATGCTGCCCAACATTTTGAGTATTTTCAGCATTGCTGTGTTTTCTCTAGTTTTGCATGCAAGGTTATCATTTAACTATCTACATAAAACCATTCACATCGATCAACAAAGAGAGGTAGGAAAAAATGATATTGCAAAATTCAATTGATTTGTAAGTGACTAACTTGAAAATTACCTCTAAAGTAAGTCACTGACAGATCCCTACTTTATGAAAACCACTTTGATCTGAAGGCTCTGATCTCTCCTTTAGCTACCATATTAGAAGTTCCCATTACTCATTGAACTGGTTGCTCTTCCTCCCTTAAGAAGTGCTGACTTCTGCTGGCAGGCACCCCTCAGCACTATCAATGGCTGTCTTTCTTGACATTCTTGAGACTGATGTGATGGCCAATTAATCAATCAATGCTGACTCTCCTAGATCAATAAGAACCAGAATTCTTATCAATTGTCACTCTTCCGTTTGCAATGCCTTGACCCTTGTACAAGATGAGAGCATGCCACTACTTCATGATGTGAAGGGTGACCGCGCTGGATTATTGAAATTTTAAAAGTCGCTTTGTGATCATAAATATATTTCAAACACCCAAAGAGAACAAAGGTCAAATCTCTGCCTTTCTTGATCTTTACAGCTTTGTTTCACGTTTACCCACCTGATCTTACCTTATGATTGATCTCCCAACCATAGTCTAGGAAAAAGTCAAGTAAGTTCCTCAGATTGACAAGGAATGCAGATCTAAACATATATTCACATAGTTCAAACAAATTGGGTTAATCTGGAATACAAAAAATTTGCATTCATTCGTGGATTACCTAGAATCCACCAGGAATTTCACTTTATTATTCAACATTAATTCCATTTTCCCTCACAGATGGTTTGCAGCATAACCTCCCTTATTTGTTGACAACAGTAATTCAATACTTCATTTTGACAGAGACTGCCAACCCCACTGGTCTAAAATGTGACAATTCTTATTTACACAGCGCAGAAATATTATCCCTAGAAATATTTTATTTAAAGGGCCAATATTTAAACTGCATTTTTTGTCCCCATCAGATGAGTAACCTCCTCCAAAACTAAATACTACCTCACACGCATGTCTTGCTCACGGACACTAGAATCAGAGTCAGCTTCCTCTCAATATGTTCATTCCAGCTGTTGCCTGTTCAGAGACTTTCAGCCCTGATGAAGGCTCTCAGCTTGAAATGGTGGCTGTTCATTTCCCTCCATAGATCCTGTCTGACCTGCTGAGTTCCTGCAGCATTTCCAGTCAGTTACTTAAAATTCCCGGCATCAATAGTCTCCCTTGTGCTGTCAAATCACTATACTCAAGGAAGGAAAGCTTTCTCAGCTTTCCCTTTGGCCTGCCGCAGTGAGCAGAGTGAGCACAGTGATTTTCAGCATGGCTTCACCAATGTACAAATAGTCAAGGGCTTCACTTTTATCCTTACAGTGACTCCCTGGCAACTACTTACAATTAAACCCCTACTGCGTGTTTCTCTCTCAACAAAGAACATTTGACGTGCATGAGCCATTCCTCACTAGCTTCACAAGGTCCCTAAAATGCTCCCAACCCTTCTGGTATTGCAGCATTCATGATTTTGTTGCAGCACTTGCTTGTGGCTGAAAGAGTGCTGCTTGTGTCGTAGTATGTCCCTGTAAGAGCTGTTACATTATTGCGTTTGGGAGAAGAATCAACGTGGAATCACTGTACCAAAACCAACAATATCAGTTTGAGTGTAGCATTTCACAGGGAAGATCAATGATTTAAATTCTTAATCATTCTGGGTCACCACAATACTGCTCCTTAGATGCCTTGTAGTGGCCCACAATGTAGTTTTAATCCCAAGGAAATTGCTTGGAACAATTTGCAGGCCTTAGACTATTAAAAATGACAAGTATAATTTATGAAAAAATATATTGGAAGAACAAGAAATGAGCAATGTGACTTTTATTTGGCACTTCCTGCTGAATAGTAAATATTACCTGACTTCGGATCTGCCAAATGTCCTTGGAAAATGAACTCCCTCTGACTGGAATCGCAGCTCTTCAATCGGTGAAATGAAATGAGAGCTTGTCAACATTCACCGTGGGCGTAGTTCACATTATGCACCCAGGCTCCTGCCTTCTAACCAGGCTTCTAATAAGAGTGACTAATGCGAATTATTCACATCCCACAAGTACTCAAGGATCACGTGATGTGCAGTCAGCTAAAATGCTTCGTGAAGTTCTTGGAATGCACAAAAGGGAGCTTATACGGCACAGCCCAGTAAACATGGAGGAGAACTGATCCCAGTGATGACTGTCAATAACAATTAGGTGTATTGCGGAGGTGTTGATTTAGGTTCCATGCCTACTGATGAATCAACTCAGTTCCTGTCTCCTCTTGTCATACATGTCCTCAAAGATTTCTTAGTTACCTCCTCCCACAGGAGCAGTCTCCTTTGTGGCATAGCACACAACGGCAATGCAACCAGCAGCATTTGCAGGTAGCCTAGGATGTTCACCACTAGACTGAATCAGAATTACCCTCCATAACCAGAACCAGATCATCTTCTGACCTCTGGTCTGATCATTGGAATTGGAACCTTCTTCCCTTTGGGTGTTTCTGCTCCACCTCTAACCATAACCTTCACCCCAGCTCAGAGAAGAACCCAGGTCTTCAAATGGGACCAAATTAAGAGATGTGCCACTCTATCTAAACTGAAAGATGAACAAAATCCATGAAAACTAATAAATGTGTTCCTTGTAATTAAATATGCTTCTACCATGGACTCATGTACATAAAGTGTCAACCCTCAGAGCACAGGGAATTGGGAAGTAATTAGAGACTGGTTCCCTAGCAATTATTCCCCCTTTGGATATTTACTGGTTGCTAACAGTGTTTCTTAACAAAGGGTACAGCTGCCGGAGGAATCCAATAAACCAGCAGGTAAGGCTGGAGTCAGCCTGTCGGCCAATGCAACAATTTGTAGGAGACAACATTTTAGTTTTGCAGGATGAGCATTTAAAAACTAAATATGATTCAAGGCTTGCACCTCGGGGACAGGAAAGGTACTCAAAAGAATGTTTTGAAATGAGTCAACCATTTGGACTATTATCTGCATTACCAAATATATAAGCCCAACCCTGGAATCAGGGCCACATAAAAGCCATAATTCTAAAATCTCATTCACGTTACACGATCAGCTGATGTGTTAATGTTTGCGTAACTCTGTGAAACTGCAGATGTAAGATTCCCGGTGTGGTCCATTAAGCAATTCTCCCCATGAGCCACAACCTTCAAACATCTGCGACAGACTCAAAGTCAGAGTCCCTCCTGTGTCCATCGACATGCATTATTAATTGAGTGAAAAAGAAGGGATCTCCATCATTATCTTTTATTTCTTACCCTCGCTTCCAGCAATTCCCAAATCTCCATTAAGGCAAACAGAATGGGCAGAGATATTGATCTGAAATTGCCCTTAATGATGCAGCCCAGACATTCAAGGTCAAGATCAGAAACAGTAAGAACAAACACCTCAGCAGATTTTAAATAATTTCTTTTCAACATATTATGAAAAGCTTCCTCTCTGCGTGTAACAAAGGGAAATGATTTATTTTTTACTTCAAATGAAATCAGCTGAGTATCCTCCCAAAACCACTCACATTGCTTAAATAAAACTGCCTAAAATCTGCACAGTGGAAAAATATAAGATTGCCACAAACCCATCTTGAACAAGTAAATCTTCTGCAGAATGAATTGCATTGCAACAATTGTCCCGGAGTACTTTGCTTCAGTCTTTATTCAGAGTGATTTTACCTTTTATTTGAAGCTTAATCCACTACACGCCTCCCCCAACAGTCCAGCTGCTTCTGTGTGAAAAATAAAGCAGCCTGACCTCTACCAGCTAAATCACTTCCATTTAAATTTGAAGACAATGTAGTGCAGTTTCCCAGCATTGTCAGGCATCAGCAGATCAAGACTTTTGAGGATTATTTCTAATTAAGTCATCCTACCTGCTAGTTTGTGCTTAGCCTTTCCTTAAGGCTGACTGGAATCAAACCATCCGACTTGTTCTCTGCAGCAACCCTGTGACGTCCACAGTTGTTCTACCTCCCTGCAAAAAAAAAGCTGGCCTAACACCAGAAGATGCTGCAGCACCAATATCGTCAAGATAGGAAGGAGGCAGGATATTGGAGAGCCAGCTATGTGCTGGAAAACTGGGATCTACCATCTCAGACCAGTGTGGGTGATTGCAACACCACCACATTTATTAATAACATTTCTAATTATGTCATTGTGAATATTAAGTGTATAATGATAAAAAATTATTAAATGAATCAATTTGACCACTACTGTCAAATACTGCATTGATCTTTAGTTTAGGCCTCTGTTTGCAATTTTTCAAGGTCACTATGTATGCTGCAGAAGTGCAGTTATATCCCAGTTGATTTCTGGGATAGAGGATGAGTCATCCCACAAGCAATGATTTGCAGGCAATATTAGTGCAGTGCCTTCAACAGGTTTTTACAAATGTCTTGCACAGGATCATACACCATCGTCTTTAGTTGTCACATTCAAAGGCAAGGATAAGGCCAATTAAAAACATCACAGATATTGTGTAAGTGGAATGATTTATTCTGAAGAGAAAAACTGTCAGAAAGTCTAGTTTGAATACAACCATAAATTTCTGCCAATAACTGTTTTAAATATCCCTTAAAAACAGAAAATGCTGGACATACTCAGTAGGGAAGGAAACCTCTGCAAAAAGGAACAGACATAATGTTTCAGGAAGAGGACTGTAATTCAGAACGGAGACCCAAACCTGAAACATTAACTCCATTTCTGTTTTCACAGATGGCGTTAGACCTGCTGTGAATCTCTAGCATTTTCTATTTCTATATTAGATTTCTCGAAACTGCAGGTTTTTAAAATTTTCTATTATTTGCATATTCATACTTTTAGGGGAAAAGCACAACAAATTTTGGTATTTCCTTAGGTATTTTATTATTGCAGTGATATTGGTTCTTCCCAAGGATTGTTTAGTTGTATGTATTTTTAAAAATTTATTTGCCAGATTTAACCAGCATTTCTTTTTCCCCTTGTTTGTGGCTGTCCTTGACAAGGTGGTGGAGAGTAGCCTTCTTGAACTTTTGCAGATCCTCTGGTGATGGGTTGACTCAGTGGTGATGAAAGAACGACAGTGAGCCAGATAGCACCAAGTCCAGACACAGCCTGAACTTGCTCCTCTTGTTATTCAGACAGATTTATTTATTTTTTGGATTCTGGCAGTCCAGCCATGCTGCAAAGCTTGAGCAGTGCTTGGTGGGCGACCATGCCTCAGATAGAGATCCTTAAGACCCTCCCCTTGGATAATGCAGTGCCATCAAAGGCCCTAAGACTTAGGAGCAGAATTAAGCCATTTGCCCCATCAAGTCTGCTCCACCATTCCATTATGGCTGTTCTCTTTCTCAACACCATTCTCCTGCCTTGTCCCATAACTGTTGACACCCTTACTAATCAAGAAACTATCAGCCTCTGCTATAATATACCCAATGGCTTGGATTCCACAGACACACCAACCTCTGGCTGAAGAAATTCCTCCTTCATACCTGTTTTAAATGCATGTTTCTCTATTCTGAGGCTGTGCCCTCTGGTTGCAGACTCCCCAACTATAGCAATCATCCTCTCCACATCCACTCTATCTAGACCTTTCAATTTTTGGTAGGTTTCAATGAGATCCTCCCTCATTATTCTAAACTGCAGTGACTCCAGAGCCATGAAATGCTTCTCATATGTTAACCCTTTCATTCCTGGAATCATTCTCATGAACCTCCTCTGTGCCCTCTGAAAGGCCTTTGAGCATTTTAAATGTCTCTGATTATCTGAAAATTGCTTAAGTGGGTTTAGATAATTAAATCATTCTAATTTTGTTTAAGCATACTTCACAACATATTTAAGTGCTAGAAATTAAATAAAACAAAGAAAGATAAGCAATCTACTTCCTGCACGTTTTCAGTTACGATCAGTGACCACATTGGAACAAATGGGTTCACAATACATACACCAGCTATTCCTGGGGTAAGCTTGAGGGACCAGATGCAAAGTGCATCCAGACCTTCAGCACAAGGTACTTCAGTAAGCCAATGTGGAAGCTCAGATCCATTCCCGTCTGCTGTGTCGCCATACAGTTTGTCAGTAATTCCCTTGGGAACTGTTGTTTGAAGGCTGGATTGATTTCCAAGTCAGGATATTGGTGTTGGTATTTGTATTGGATTAATATTGTCACGTACCGAGGCACAGTGAAAAGCTTCTCTTGCATACTGGTCATACGCTTCAATCCATTACACAGTGCATTGCGGTAGAATAAGGCAAAACAATAATGTTAGGATGTTGGGTGGTAGTATGATAGAATTCACCCTGCAGTTTGAGCAGGAGAAGCTAAAGTCAGATATATCAGTATGATAGTAGAGTGAAAGGAATTACAGAGACATGAAAGGGGAGCTGGACGAAGTTGATTGGAAGGGACACGGGCAGGAACAACACCAGAACAGCAACGGCTGGAGTTTCTGTGAGCAATTCGGAAGACACAGGATAGATACATACCAACGATGAAGAAGTATTTTAAAGGGAGGATGAGACAACTGTTACTGACAAGGGAAGTCAGACACAGCATAAAGACAAAAGAGAGAGTGCATGCTATTTAGCAAAACTTAGAGGGAAAGTTAGAGGATTGGGTAACTTTTAAAAGCCAACAGAAGGCAACTAAAAAAGCAGTAAAGAGAAAAAGATGAAGTATCAATGTAAGCTAGCTAATAATGTAAAAAAAAGATACAAAAAGTTTTTTCAGATATGTAAGGAACAAAAGAGGCAGGAGTGGATATTGGACCACTGGAATATTATGCTAGGGAAGTAATAATGGAGGACAAATAAATGGCAGATGAACTGAATAAGTATTTTACATCAGTTTTCACTGTGGAAGATAATAGTAGTTTGCCAGAAGCCAAGAGTGTCGGGAGCAGAAATGAGTGTAGTTGCTATTACTGAGGAGAAAATGCTTGGGAAACTCAAAGTTCTGAAGGTCAATAAGACAACTGGACCAAATGGACTTTACCCCAGGGTTCTGAACAAGGTAGCTGAAGGATTGCAGAGGCATTGGTAGTGATCTTTCAAGAATCAGGAGATTCTGAATAGTTCCGAAGGAATATAAAATTGCAAATTTCACTCCACTCTTTAAGATGGGAGGGAGGAAAAAATGGGAAATTATAGATCAGTTAGCCAGTGGTTGGGAAGATGTTGGAATCCATTATTAAGGAGAAGGTTTCAGCATAACTAGAATCATACAATAAAATAGGCTGAAATCAGGCTTCCTTAAGGGAAAATCATGTCTGACAAATCTGTTTGAATTCATTGAGGAAATAACAGACAGGATAGACAAAGGAGAGCCAGTGAATGTAGCTTGCTTTGATTTTCAGAAGGCCTTGACAAGATGTCACACATGACGCTGTTAAACAAGTTAAGAGCGCATGGTATTACAGGAAAATTACTGGCTGACAGATAGGGGGTAAAGAGTTGGAATAAAGGGAACCTTTTCTGGTTGTCTGGCGGTGATTAGTGGTACTCCACAGGGGGCAATGTTATGCCCACTTCTTTTCACATTATATATCAATGATTTGGATGAGGGAGTTGATGGCTTTGTGGTCAAGTTTGCAGATAATACAAAGGTAGATGGGTACTGTTGAGGAAGAAGGGAATCTGCAGAAGTACTTAGATAGATTAGGAGAATGGACAAAGAAGTGGCAGATGGAATATAATGTTGGGAAGTGTATGATCATGCACTTTAGTGAAAGGAATAAAGGGATAGACTATTTTCTAAATGGAGAGAAGATTCAAAAATCAGAGGTGCAAAGAGACTTAGGAGACCTCATGCAAGATTCTGTAAATGTTAAGTTGCAGGTCTCCCCTCTTGCTGTGAAACAGGGACACCTCTTTCTCCCTTGTTAGAGCCTGTCGTATGTCGAATATTGGGTGAACGAGAGGTCTTTGGGGTACTACAACACTGTGTCTTTGCTGATGCTTTGTGGTATGCTTGTGTGTTCGGCGGTGGGTGCTGATGTCTTTTTTGCTGGTGGAGGAGAGGGGATTGTTGCTTTGCTGCTGCGTGGGAGGGGAGAGCTGGGGTGGTGGCTGTGGAGTTGTAGCATTTAACTGTCATTCCTTCTTTGGGGGCACTCCTCTGTTTTCATGGATGATTGCGAAGAAAAAGAATTTCAGGATGTATATTGTATCCTCTGACATTAAAAGTACCTTTAACACCTTTGGTAAAGAAGGCAAATGCAAAGTTAGCATTCATTTCAAGAGGACTTGAATATAACAACAAGAATGTATTGCTGAGACACAATAAGGAATTGATCAGGTTGCACTTGGAGTACTGTGAGCAGTCTTTGGCTCCTTGTCTAAAAAGGGATGTGCTGGCATTGGAGAGGGTCCAGAGGAGGTTCATGAAAATGATCTTGGGAGTGAAAGAGTTCATGTATGAGGAGCATTTGAGTATCATGCCTGTACTCACTGGAGTTTGGAAGAATGAGGAGGGATCCCATTGAAACCTATCAAATATTGAAAGGCCAAGATAGAGTAGATGTAGAGAGGGTATTTCCTATAGTAGGGGGAGTCTAGGACAAGTAGGCACAGCCTCAGAACAGAGAATGTCCATTTAGAACAGAGGTGAGGAGGAATTTCTTGAGCCAGAGAGTGGTGATTCTGTGAAATTTATTGCCACAGAAGGCTCTGAAGGCCAAGTCATTGGGTATACTAAACCAGAGGTTGATGGTTTCTGATTAATAAGGGTGTCACTGGTTATGGGGAGAAGGCAGGAGAATGGGGTTGAAAGAGATAATAGATCAGCCATGATGGAATGGTAGAGCAGACCTGATGGGGCAAATGGTTTAATTCTGCACCTATGTCTAGGTTCCAAAGGTACATTTTATATCAGAGAAATGTATACAATATACATCCTGAAATACTTTCTCTTCACAACCATCCATGAAAACAGAGGAGTGCCACAAAGAATGAATGTCAGTTAAATGTTAGAACCCCAAAGTCCCCCCCAGCTCCTCCTCCACCCACGCATAAGCTGCAGCGTAGCAATGACAACCCCCCCCACCAGCAAAAAAAAGCATTGGCACCACCCACCCCCACCGAGCACTCAAACGTGCAGCAAAGCATCAGTAAAGACACGGACTTGTAGTACCCCAAAAACTACCCATTAACCCGTTATCTGACATACCACAGGCTCTCTCTCTCCCTAATAAGGGAAAAAGAGGTGTCTCTGTTTCACCACAAGAGGGGAGACATCACAAACAACTCACTGATTTACGATATTAAACATCCGTTGCATCACTTTTTCCAAGCTCTGTGCCCAAAGGACTCAGGTCTCTGTGCACGCAGCCAGAGATCTTCCATCTCCCACAACACAACAATTTCCTGCGGAGGCACTGACCTCGGGTCCGCCTGCCTCCAGAGACACGAAATCCCGAAACTCCGAAGGTGAGCTAATCTTCTGGGCCGCGTCCTTGGTGTATCAAATAGCGGCCAGTCGTGAGACCTGGAGAGCGGGTCCCATTTTCGCAAAGAACTGAAGTCAGCGCGTAACTCCAGGTCAGGGTCTTCAAAAGAACCCTGAAAGGGAAAAATAGAGATATTAAAGATAGAAATAGAGCTGTTTCTGAAGATGCAAGGAGTCAACATTAGGCGCCATTGTGTTATGGTCTTATGACCTTTGATGGCAGTGTGAGGGACAAGGGGAGGATCACTACCTATGGCATGGTCACCCACCATGCACTGTTCAAGTTTTGCAGCACAGTTCAACTGCCAGAGTCCAAAAAATAAATACATCAGTAAATAATGAGAAGTGCAAGTTCCGGCTGTGTGTGGACCAAACACTGCTGTTCTTTCATTACTATTGTGTCTACGCCTATCACCAGCACCTTGTCAAGGGCCTCAAACGACATACAAGAAATGCTGGCTCAATGAGGCAACTAAATTTTCAACCTCTCATCGCTACAGTCAGAAGTTCCCGCCTGCTTCTAAAAGACAACAGTTATACCAGTGCCCAAGAAGAGTAGCGCAAGCCACCTTAATGACTATGGCCCAGTGGCACTCACATATATGGTGATGAAATGCTTTGAGAGGTTGGTCATGGCTGGAATGAACTCCTGCCTCAGCAAGGATCTGGACCCACGGCAATTTGCCAATCAGCAGAATAGGTCTATGGCAGACACAATCTCTATGGCTCTTCACACTGCCTCAGATCTCCTGGACAATACAAACACTTATGTTAGGATGCTGTTCATTGACTATAGCTCAGTATTTAACAGCATCATTCCCACAGCCCTGAGCAGTAAGCTACAAAACCTGGGGCTCTGTACCTCCCTCTGTAATTGGATCCTCAACTTCCTAATGAAGACCACTATCTGTGTGGAGTGGTGCTAATATCTCCTTCTCGCTGATGATCAACACTGGTGCACTTCGGGTGTGTGCTTAGCCCACTGCTCTACTCTCTCTGTACCAATGACTATGGCAAGGTATAGCTCAAATACCATCCTTCAGTTTGCTGATGATGCAACCACTGTTGGTAGAATCTCAGGTGGAGATACATGGGCTCACAGGAGCGAGATATAGCAGCCAAATGAGCGGTGTCGCAGCAACAACCTGGCACTCAATGTCAGTGAGATGAAAAAGCTGATTGTAGACTTTAGAAACAGGAAGACGAGGAAACATGAACCAATCCTCTTAGAGGGATCAGAAGTAAAGAGAGTGAGCAATTTCAAATTCCTGGCTGTCAAGATCTCTGAGGATCTAACCTGGTCCCAACATATTGATACAGCTGTAAAGAAGACAAGACGCAGCTATATTTCATTAGGTGTTTGAGGAGATTCAGTTTGTCACCTAAAACACTTGAAAACTTATGAAGGTGTACTATGGAGAGCATTTTGACAAACCGCATCACCGTCTGATATGGGGGGGGGGGGGGGGGAGGGCGCGGTTGCTACTGCACAGGATCGAAAGAAGCTACAGAAAGTTGGAAAATTAGTCAGCTCCATCATGGGAAATAGCCTCCGTAGTACCTAAGATATCTTCAAGGAGCGGTGCCTCAGAAAGGCGACATCCGTTATTAAGGACCCCCATCACCCAGGACATGCCCTCTTCTCATTGTTACTGTCAGGTAGGAGATACAGAAGCCTGAAGGCACACACTCAGTGATTCAGGAACAGCTTCGTCCCCCTGCCATCTTTTTCCTAAATGGAATTTGAACCCATAAACACTACCTCACTTTTTAAAATATATATTATTTCTGTTTTTGCACAATTTTAAATCCATTCAATATTCATAGATATACTTACTGTAATTAATTGATTAATTTATTTTTTCTTTCTCTATTATCATGTATTGCATTGTACTGCTGTTGCTGTTAACAAATTTCATGACACATGCCAATAATAATAAACCTGAATCAAATAAATTTTTAAAAATGCATAAAATTGAACAATCCTTGGGAGTAACCAATATCACATAACAAAAAAACTGGTACTACATCTTTCATTGGAAATCATACAAGTTCGTAATTCTCCTTGATAAGTGACCTGATGTTCTCAACCAAGGTGCAAAGACAATAACAAAGGATATTGGCACAATATTAGTTGGAATGTGTTAGATTGCCTTCTCCAATAAAAGAATGAATAATCCCTTTGTCATTGGTGTGCACATCTAACATACACTTTCTATAATTACACCAGAGAGGTGAATGTGTGGTACACAGTGAATTTTGCATTTCTTGCAGCCCTCCGGATAGCAAACAGCTAATATTGTGCCTCCCATTCTCTCTAAGCATGGGAGAATGCTTAGCTTTCTAAGCAAAAACTCACTATGAAATAACACCATTTTTGTAACCAGAGGAGCATTAACTTTGAAACCAAGCAACCTTGCAGAAATTGACTGTGAACCACTCATAGACTGGCTCCTTTCGTTAACCCTCAGAATATCAATACATATCTGAGAGATGATATTTCTGTCTATAACATGGTCAGTCAGTGAGGGCTGCAGCTAATTAAGACTTCACCGATTATCCTGGATCTTAGAAGAGTTGTCAATCAAAGACAATACTCCCAACAGAGCTTACTGACCTGTGGGGCACCCACTCACTGTACGTCGAGAATAATACATCTCTTCTAATTTATTAAACCAAGTAGATCTTTGTTTTCTTTTGATAGAGTGAAGCTTTGTTAATGCCCCAAAATGCCTACAATTAAGTGCATTAGTCTTCAGTATTTTGAATCTTCGGTTCACAGAGTGGGACTGGGCGTAAGCATTAGCTAAGAGCTAAATGTCTGATCTTCAATCCATTTTGGCTTGGCATTCAGCCAGACTGAGACTTGGATTCAATTTTAAAATTGCAAAAATGCATCACTTTGTCTGGAGCCAATTGATATAGTTCCTTGGAAAATACCCTGATCAAACGCATTTTAGTGCTGACTGCATTAGTAAGAACTTTGGGTTTAAGAATTCATTCATGAACAATAATTCATATTGGCACAAGGCTTAGAACATAAAATATAGAAAGTTACAGCACAATATCAACCCTTTGGCCCACAATGTTATGCTGACCTATTAACCAAGTGACATTAAATTAATGTTTTCTCCTTTTACCTTTTTTTTCTCTGAAAGTCTTTGATCCCAGCTATAGGAACTTGTTAATGGCTTTCTCTCACTTGACAGTGAAAGAGAATACCATAGAGGCAGAGCTAACTCAGCAGTCCTAGTGAAAGGCTTGTCATTAAAATTCATTCAAAATGCAGTTCAGTTGAGAGGGATGCAATGCACAGCACAATTTAGTCACAGATGTTTACGATCTATACTCATAGACATTATGATGAGTATATTGGAATTTAGTGCTGGCAGCAGATCTTCATTTGTCCTTCATCCAGCTTCAACTTAAATGGAAGACTGCCGGTCCTGCCTAATGAGATGGCACTGCTCCCAACATCAAGGTCTCTGCCCCTATGATCTTGCTTTATGTTACAGAGAAAATAGCCGGTCTATACCTCTCTGTCTAATTGTTTTGTCATTTTAACTACCCAAATTAGATCACCACTGGGCCTTGTAAACTCAAGTGATTACAGTATGTGAATTTAACATGATATAATTCTCTTTTTTTAATTTTTTAATTGAATTTTCAAATAGGTTCCAGAAAAAAAAGAAAATTATCGACCCTTCCCCCCTCCCCTTAACCTCTCCCCCTAACATATCCCTATAGAAAAAAAAGAAGAAGAAAAAAGAAAGAAAGAAAGAAAAAAGAAAGAAAGAATGCCTGGATTTTGGAAGATCCCCACATGCTCCATGGAGTTCATAATAGCTTTAATATGTATATTTATTTCTTTCCCCAGATAACCAATAATTTTATCTTCGGAGCACCTATATATTTAATCCTATTTTTTGTAAATAAGGGCACCAAATTTTCAGAAATATTTCATTTTTTCTCTTAAATTATAAGTAATTTTTTTCAAGTGGAATGCAGCTAAAAACTTCATTCTTCCAACGATCTATACTTAAGTATGAATCCGATTTCCAAGTAACTGCAATAGCCTTTTTGGCTACTGCCAATGCAATTTTTATGAATTCTTTCTGATATTTATTCAATTTGGATTTTGATTTTATCCCTTCAATATCGCCTAGTAAAAATAATATTGGATTGTGTGGAAGTTCTTAAGGCCTGAGTATCATCCTGTAAACCTTTTCCACGACTCTTTCAAGGTCAGGATTTTGGTGTCCAGGTTGAATGCAACTAGGGTCTGAACAAAACTGTACAAATAAGGCACAATGTTCTCCTCTTTTTATTCTGGTCTACTTGAGGCTGATATACTATGAAATTTTTAAATAGCTGACTCCAAAGTTATTAAATGATAGGGTACTCAAAGCATCCACTTAAGCTCAAACTCAAGTTTATTGTCATCTGACTATATGTATATATAACCAAGAGGTTGCAAGAAAAAGAGTGAAAATAGCAGATGAAGCATCCTTCAACCTCTGGACCATGGTGTGCCCACAAAACATATATCACACAGAGCACATAAAGCAAAGTATTACCACAAATATGTTAATAAAATATAATTCAGAGTGCACGTAGTGTGCCTCACAGGTAAACGGTAAACAGCTCACTGTCCTAGTGACGAGACCTCAGAGTTGGCAGGGTATTCATCAGTCTCACAGCCTGAGAGAAGAAGCTGTTACCAAGTCTGGCAATGCTAGTCCTGATGCTCCTGTACCTTCTTCTTGACAGTAGCGGGTCAAAGAGACTGTGGGATGGGTGGCAGGGATCCTCAACAATGCTTTGGGCCCTTTGTATACAATACTGCTAGTAAATGTCATTTACAGGGGGGGAAGGAGACACTGGTGATTCTCTTGGTGGTTTTTACTATCCTCTGTAGGGTCTTGTGGTCCAATACCTTACATCTGCTGAAGCACACAATGTTACAGCCAGATAGGACTCTAGATGATGCTCCTGTAGAAAGTTGCTAGAACGGGGGTTGGGGAGTTTTGCACACTTCAGTCTCCTCAGAAAGTGTAGATGCTGTTTTGCCTTCTTGACGAATGGGAGGTGTTGTGGGTCCAGGTTAGATTGTCCGTTATGTGCACACCAAGGATCTTTGCATTCTTCACTCTCTCCGCAGCGGAGCCATTGATGTGCAATGACGAGTGATTGATCTGCGTCTTCCTGCGTCCATAATTATCTCTCTTGTCTTTTCCATGGTGAGACTCAGGTTGTTGTTCTCATACCATTTGTTCTCTACTTCCTCTCTGTGGGCCAGCTCATCATTGTTGCTGATGAGGGCAAGTACTTTTGTATCATCAGCGAACTTGATGCTGCAGTTTGAGCTGGACCTGGCTGTGTAGTCATGAGTCAGCAATGTGAACAGCAGCGGGCTGAGCACGCAGCCCTGGGGGGCACCAGTGCTCAGCGTGACGGAGTTTGAGATGTTGCTGCCAACTCGGACTGACTGGGGTCTTTCAATCAAGAAGTCGAAAATCCAGTTACAGGGGGTGGTGTTGATTCCCAAGGAGGACAGTTTACCCACCAGCCTCTGATGGCCAATCATGTTAAAAAGCAAGCTGAAGTTGAAAAAGATTATCCTGGGTTATGATCCATTATTTTCTCTGTGGGACAGAATGGAGTGGAGGGCCAAGGCTATGCCATCATCAGTAGGTCAGATTGAGCGATAGGTAAACTGGAAAGAGTCCACTGTAGCTGGAAAGTGGGATTTTAAATGATTCACTATCAGATGCTCAAAGTACTTAATGATTATTGAAGTCACTGCCACTGGGCAGTATTCATTATGGCCAGTTACCGTCACTGTTGAACACCAGAATGATGGTGACTGCTTTGAGGCCTGCAGGGACAGTGGACTGTTTAAAAGAGTTGTTAATGCTGTCCGTTCTGACCTGTGTTAGCTGGGCTGCACAATCCCTCAGCACCCAGCCAGGCATGTTATCCAGCCCCACAAATTTGCGTGAGGTTACACTAGCTAGGATCCTCCTCAGCTCGGCTGTGCTCAGACAGAGTGTCCGTTCCTCAGGGGGTCTGAGGGCCTTTCCTCGACGTCACATCATTCATTGCATTATATTTGTGTAGAAGGTATTCAGCCTATTTGGAAAGAAAGACATCTCTGTCATTGATGCACAGGGTGAACTTGGAGTCTATTATGGTTTGAATACCTTGCCACATGCACCACATGTGCCTGGTGTCACAAAGGTGGCCCTGAATTTTCTGTGAGTACTCTCACTTTGCCCTCCCAATGGCACTCAACAGCGTGGCTCTTAAAGTCATCCTATCCCCGATTTGAAGGCAGCGTCCTGATTTCTGAACAGTGCACAGACCTCTGCAGTCAACCATGGTTTCTGGTTTACCCTGGCAGTGCAGTATTTAATCACAGTAACGTTTTTAATGCATTCTCCTAGGTAGCCAGTCACCAATCCTGTGTATTCATAAATGTTGACGTGATGATGGAATGTGCTGCGTTCTGTGCTTTCGAAACAGTCCTGCAATGCTGAGCTGATACATCCTGGACAGGTCATGACCTCTCTATAAACTCACTGAGTCACTGGTTTACTGGTTTGACTCATTTAACCAGTGGTCTGTATGCAGGGTTAACAAAATGGATATGTGGTCTGAGTGTCTGAGATGAGGGTGGGGGGAGGGGGGGGGGAGGCAGCGATGTAGCCTCCGTGAGTATTGTTATAGATCAGGTCACTACATTCATCCGTCTGGTTACAAAGTTGATATACTGGTCGAACTTCTGCAGAGCTGTTTCATAAGTTGCCATGATTGAAGTCACCAGCAACAATGAAGAAACCTTTGGGACTAATATCCCCTTGTTCTCTTCACACCAAACCTTGTCATTGTTTCTCCAAGAATATATCATTTGTACACTAATCCAAGCCAAGATTGTGTCACAGCGCCAGGATGTAAAGATGATGTCTCTGTGATCACTCCCACATCGGAAAATTATTTAACAGGATCTAAAACTAAAAGAGAAAACATAGAAATCTTGAATCTGGTGATGCTTAATCCATGGAGAAAACATGAGGGTTGTCAATGGGAGCAAAGTACTGTAGGTGCTGGAAGGCCAAAACTAGAACAAGGAATGTGCTTCACCTGGGACTCTGTCAGGGTCATTCATTGTATCCGGGGCTCACAGTGTGGCCTCCTCTGCATTGGTGAGACCCAATGCAAACTGAGGGCTGCTTTATTGAACTTCTTCACTCTGTCTGTCACAACAGCCAAGATGTCCTGGTGGCCATCTATTTCAATTCCACTTCCCATTCTCACATCAACATGTCTCTCCAGGGCCTCCTTTACTGCCACAGTTAGACCAGACACAGGTTGGAGGAGCATCACCTCATATTCCATCTGGGTAGTCTCCAATCTGATGACATGAATATCTATATCTCTAACTTGTGGTATGAACTACCCTCTGTTCACCTCCCCCCCCCCCCCCACCTTTGATTTCCCCCAATCCAGTGATGCTCGCACCACTTCTCTTCCTCTTCTCTGTTCTCATCACCTCCCTCTGGCTCCCCACCTTCCCTTTCTTCCATGGTCTACTGCTGTCTCCTATCAGATTCCTTATTCTTTAGCCCTTTCCCAATTCTGCCTATCTGCTCCTAGCTTCTTATATCATTTTCTAACAACCCTCTCCAAACTTCCCACCCACCCATCTTTTCCCTCTGTCACGTACCCCATGACGGGTTAAAGAACCAGCAGAAATGGAAAACACACTGGAGTCTGGTATTGCTATAAACTAATAGTGTTTATTAGTAACTAAGCAGTACAGTAATATAAATGCAAATACATTAAACAGGTTAGTAATGATATGTGTGTGTGTGTGTGTGTGTGTGTGTGTGTGTGTGTGTGCGTGTGTTGAAATAGGAACAAAACTAGGCTCTTTCAAACCTAGGGATAAATGGGTACAGTCTTACAATGATGAAGAGAGTTCAGTTCAGTTCGAGATGGTTTGTTGAGTAACGTTGGAGAGAGAGAGGTGAGAGGTGATGCTGTCGATCTTCCCGTTGTCTTCCGAAGTCCTGTTGTGGTCACCGACTATGATCATGATACGTACGACCGTTCTTCAGTGGTGGAATTATCACCCAGGCAAGGATGGACACACAAATAGTTCCCCACCAGTCGCACCTTTACACACTGTGAGCCACTGATCAATTTCCCAAATTGATCATCCAAAACCCCACCTTCTTGTGGGTGCAACAAAGCTTGTTCAGTGTCCAAACTGTGTGTCTCCCTGTGTCTCAGCGGACCTGGCTTTTTATCTCCACATGTTGAACACCAACTGTCCATCAACCTGCTCTGCCCTCCTCTCTTTGCAGGAACTTTAACGAGCAGACAAGTGTCCTTGCGGAAAAGTAAACAACTTTCAGAGGAACCATAACATCAATCTTTCGAGCAGTTTCTGTCTCTCTCTCATTGCGCTGGAAACCTCCCTCTCTCTCTCTCTTAATAGCAGCACAGTTCATAGGGTCTACTCTGGACCCCGTCCCAAACTAGGGTTACCCGTGACACCTCTCTTTCCCCTCACCTGGTCTCATCTATCACTTGCCAGCTTTCACTCCTTCCCCTCCTCCACCTTTAATTCTGGCTTCCGCCCCCTTCCTTTCCAGTCTGTTGAAGGGTGACGGCCCAAATCATCAACTCTAGTGTTTTATGTGTGTTGCTCAAGATTTCTGACAACTACAGTATCTCTTGTCTCCGTGGGCAAACTCTTTAAGTCCTTATTACAACTTACTTCCTCTTTCTGCTTCTCATCATCAGTGCTGTGGAATGTCATGCCCTCAAGCCCAGTATCTCACTCACCTATACTACCCATAAAAGCCAAGGTCCAAGTTCTGATCCACTTTCATAGCCTGCCAACCCCATAAGAGGGGGTGCTACTGTAGCATAACAGCTAGCACAACACTATTACAGCTCAGGGCATCAGAGCTCAGAGTTCAATCCTAGCAACTTCTGTAAGGAGATTGCACATCCTCCCTGTGGAGTAAGTTTTCTTCAGGTGCTCCGGATCCCTCACAGTCCAAAAACGTACAGATTAGCAGGCTCCTCAACTGTGAGACTGAGTTTAAGAGCGATGAGATAATGTTAAGACTATATAAGACCTTAGTTAGACCCCACTTGGAATATTGTGTTCAGTTTTGGTCACCTCAGTACAGGAAGGATGTGGATATTATAGAGAGAGTGCAGAGGAGATTTTCAAGGATGTTGCCTGGATTGGAGAGCGTGCCTTATGAGAATAGGTTAACTGTACTTGGCCTTTTCTTCTTGGAGCAATGGAGGATGAGAAGTGACCTGATAGAGGTGTGTAAGGCGATGAGAGGCATTGATTGAGGGCTATGGGGTTTGGAAATTCTAGGCAATTTCTACAGTAGGTTACCTGATCGGCACCATCTTGTGGGCCAAAGGGCCTGTAATGTGCTGTAAATTTCTATGTTCTATGCCAATTGGTCATTGTAACTTGTCCCATGATTAGGCTGGGTTTAAATTGGGGGTTGCTGGACACTGTGGCTCAAAGGGTCAAAAGGGCCTATTCCATGATGTGTCCCTAAAATAAAAAATCAAATTAAAAATTGTTTATTCCAATGAGGTCCACGTCTCTTGTTCCCAAGTGCGGTAAAACCCTAACAATTCAGCATTCGGACACTTTGGAATACTGATATCTGGAATATGGTTCAGCCATCAGTCCAGAACATGGCCTGAAGAGCTCGTTGGCAATTGGGATGTGCAGCCAGTGCCCGGCCCAGAGTCAGGAACATGGGTGGGTTTGTGGCCAGAGGGAGGTGTGCAGGCAAGTGGTCAGGGTTGTGATCAGAGATGGTGTTGGGAGCATTTGTGTATTTCCTGTTGTCTTTAAACTAATCTGGTTCACTGGAAATTTTATTGTGCTACTCGGTAATACATATACAAAAAAATGAAATAAAGGTGCACTGGGTAGTAATAAGAGTAACCCACAATAGTCAGGAAAATTGGTAGGTCCAGTTGTACCAAAGTCTTTTGTTGTCAGATTATCAGAGTTTAATTGTACCTTTGAGGTGCCTCACGACCTTGCCACACCCAGTACTATTTTCCATGTTCACAAATGCATTGCCAATGACTGCTGTGTCTCTAAGATCCTTATCCATTGATAGCTGGCCAAGAGATGATGGCCTAGAAGTCAAACCGAAGCTGTGTAAGGTTAATATATTCTAGTATAATAGCCTACACTTGTGTGAATGAGGCTCGGTGCACTTTAATAAGTATATAGACATTTCTTCTGCAGAATAAGCGATGGAGGTCAGATAGATTGTAGGTTATGGGGGGAGTGTGGTCTAGAGTAGCTAGTTTGGGCAAGATGGAGTGGAGACCAAGGTAGTGGGAGAGTCAGGATGAGTTGGTTGAGTGAAAAGGAGTCAGCATCATAGAGCATACAAATCTACAACACATTACAGGCCCTTTGGCCCACAATGTTGTGCCGACCATGTAACCCACTCTAAAAACTGCCTAGTATTTCCTCAACACATATCCCTCTATTTTTCTAAGCTCCAGGTACCTATCTAAAAGACCCTATTGTATCCGCCTCTACCACCTTTTAAAAGATATTTGCCGGACCTGCATGGGAACGCTCCTGTTGCATCTGTGCAGTACTCCAATCAATGACTTAGTGACCCAGAAGGGATGGGGGGAGAAAAGGCACCTTGTGATGATAGGGGATTACTTAGTTAGAGGAATGGACAGGAGGTTCTCTGGGTGAGAATTAGATTTCTGGATGGTATGTTGCCTCCTGGGTCTGGGATATCTCAGATCAAGTCCTCAGCATTCTTAAGTAGGAGAGTAAACAACCAGAGGTGCATTCCATTCACCCACTACTCTCTCTATACTATCTACATCCTTCCTGTAGTAAGGTGACCAGAAGTGAACAAAGTACTCCAAGTGAGGTCTAACTAAAGTCTTATTTAGCTGTAATATTACTTTATGGCTCTTAATCTCAATCCCAAGGTCAATGAAAGCTATCACACATTACACTTTCTTAACAACACTGTCAACCTGTGCAGCAGTTTTGAGTGTCCTTTGGACACGGACCCCAAGATCTTGCTTATCCTCCACACTGACAAGAGTCTTACCATTAATATTATACTCTGCCTTCAAATTTGACCTATTGAAATGAACCACTTCACATTTATTTGTGTTGAACTCCATCTGCCACTTCAAAGCCCAGTTCTGCATCTTATTGATGTCCCGTTGTAACCTGTGACAACCCTCCAGACTATTCACAATACCACCAACTTTTGTGTCATCAGCAAACTTACTAACCCACCCTTCTACTTCCTCATCCAGGTCATTTATAAAATTCATAAAGAGGAGGGGTCCCAGAACAGAACCCTGTGGAACACCACTGGACACCATTCTCCACGCAGAATATCAACTATATACAATGACCCTTTGCCTTCTGTGGGCAATTCTGGATCCACAAAGCATGGTCTCCATGGATCCCATGCCTCCTTACTTTCTGAAGGAGCCTTGCATGGGGAACCTTATCAAGTGCCTTACTGAAATCCATATACACTACATCCACTGCTCTACCTTCATCAATGTGTTTTCTTACTTCTTGAAAGAATTCATTCATGGAAATTGTTGATTTATTTCATAAGGCATAACGTACCCTTGACAAAGCCATACTGATTATCCCTAATCAGATTTTGTCTCTCCAAATGCTCATAAATCCTACCTCTCAGCATCTTCTCCAACAACTTACCCACCACTGAAGTAAGACTCACTGGTCTATAATTTTCTGGGTTATCTCTACTCCCCTTCTTGAACAAGGGAACAACATTTGCAACCTTCCAATCCTCTGGTACTTTTGCTGTCCCTTTTGATGATGCAAAGATCATCACCAGAAGCTCAGCAATCTGCTCCCTCGCTTCCCATAGTAGCCTGGGGTATATCTCATTTGGTCCCAGTGACTTATCTAACTTAGTATCTTTCAAAATCTCCAGCACATCCTCTTTCTTAATGTCTATACCCTTACTACTCTGACTCAAGACTACTCTGATGATGACCGCTCCCATGCTGACTACTCCACTAGACAGTACCTCTCTTTTATAGAGTCTGGGTTTTTAAAAGCTCTTTGCCAGACCTGTGCGGGAACGCTGCTGTTGCATCTGCGCTGTACTCCAATCAACAACCTCCATCGTAAAACTTGTTGCTTTTACAAGCCTTTTGTCATATTCAGACTGTTCAGTGTTCAGGGATACCAAGAGTGGCCTAACTTGTCAATTTAAATAGCAGCATCTCCTAGTTTTGGACTGATGGTTTGGACCTGCTTAGATCTTTTGTACTGTTACTGGTTCTACAATCCATTATGAAGATCTGCATTTGTACAATCATATGTGCCTGCCTTGTGCCTTGCATGACAAGCAAGTTTCCTGTTGGAAATGGCAAAATATGCTGAGTTACAGTGGGAAGTTGGCACCTCAGGAGTACCAAGGGACCAGGACAGACTCTTCGGTTTTCCACCAGAAATCTCCTCTATGTTCCAGATGAATGTTGTCACAGCATCTTCTGTGTCCTTTGAAACATGTATATTCCACTACTGCTATAAAACCTGTTTAATAATCCTTTACTAATTTTACAGCAGAAATACAAGTATAAATAACAGCTGCATTAGGTGGAATTTGAATTCTGGGGCCAATAGAAACTACAGCATGGAGAAAAGCCATTCAGTCCATTGTTCATTTAGTTGCTCGAGTCAAGGAGTTATCCAGTGCCAGAAAAGGCCCTTCGGCCCACCACTCCGTGCCAACCTTTTTGCCCAGACTAATCCCATGTGCCTGCATCAGATCCATAACCTTCTGTGCCTTGTCTATTCTGGTGCTTATCTAAATACCTCGTGAACAATGTGATTATACCTGATTCTGATCACAGTCTGTATAAAAAAGAAAAAATCCCCTCAAATCATTTTTAAAACTCCTTCCCCTCTCCTTAAATCAATACTCTCTTGGTTTTGACACCCCTACCATTGGAAAAAAAAGATTCTGACTATCTTATTTATGCCTCTTATAACTATTAGGTCACCCCTCAGCCTCCTTCTTCCAAGGAAAACAAACCCAGCCTGTCTAATCTCTGCCCATATCTGAAGTCCTCCAGTCCAGGATACATCCTGGTGAAACTCGTCTTCACTCCAATGCAAACACATCAGCTCCTACAGCTCCTCTCTTATGCTAGTAACCAGAAGAGGGCATGTCTCAGATGGTGAGGACCTTTAGAGATGAAGGCAATTTTCTTAAGGCAACTCTTGAAGTTGTCCTCAATATTGGGGATGTTCTAGCCCATGATGGAGCGGCTGAGTCTACAACCATTTGCAGGCTCCTGTGATGCTGTGCACTGGAGGCTTCTTAACAGTCAGAATGCTCTCCACTGTACATCTATAGAAATGTCCAAGAGCCTTCGGTGGCACAAAGTCTCTTCAAACTCCTAATGCTGGTGTTCCTTCTTTATGCTTGCATCAATGTGTTGGACTCATAATAGATCCTCTGAGATGTTGATACTCAGAAACTTCAAGCTGTTCACCACTTCCATTGCTGGCCCTCAATGAGGACTGATGTGTGTTCTCACAAAGTCCCTTTCCTTAAGTCCACTATCAATTCCTTGGTGTTGCTGACGAGCCTGTTGTTGTGACACCTCTCAATCAGCCAAACTATCTTGCTCTTAAACACTTCCTCGCCACCATCTGAGATTTTCCCAGCAGCGGTTTTAGAATCAGAATTGGGCTTGTTATTACTGATATATGGAGAGTATGTCATGAAATTTGTTGTTTTGTGGCAACAGTATAGTGCAAGACATTAAAAAGATTACTAAAGGTTACAATAATAAATATATAAATAGGTAGATAATAGATAGATAGTGTGAAAGAGGTGGTGTTCGTAGTCTGTCAGAAATCTGATGGCAGAGGGGAAGAAGCTGTTCCTAAAAAATACAGTTTGGGTTTTTATGCTGCTGTACCTCCTCGCTGTTGGTAGTCATGAGAAGAGGACATGTCCCAGATGGTGAGGGTCCTTCATAATCAAATCTCTTAATCATACCTCCAATTTACTAATCATATTTCCTATATTCACAGTCAAGTTGTTAACACATTTCTGAAACAACAAGGGTCCCAGTACCAATCCTTGTAATACCCCGCTGGTCACTGACCTTCAACAAAAAGGCATCTCTCCACCACCCTCTGTCTCCAGATAACCAGCTCGACTTGAACCCATTGTGCCTTAACCTTTTGGATCTGTCTATCATGCAGGACCTTGTTGAGTGTCTGACTAAAGTCCACATAGACTCCATCTAGTACCTTGCCTTCATCCCAGACTCTTGAGAGTTAGTGGTGGTGAGGAGGCCACTAGACAAATTATTATCCATTATTGACCATCTGGTATATCCTCTCCATGACTGACTGAATAAGCTGCGGATCACCTTTTTGAACAGACTCATTTAGCTCCGCTGTCACAAGGATCATTGCAGAAAATCTTTCCTACCAAATGCAATGATCATATACAACAGTTCATCTCTGTGCGACAGGAGAACACACATCATAGTACAATAGTCTCTGCTTTATTATTTTGTCCACTATTATTGCACATTATTACATTATTATTGTGTATATTATTCTGTACTTTATTATTAGCTAAGTCTGTACAAGCGTCCTCCCCTTTACAAAGGTAGAGCGTTCCTATGAAACCTTTCTTAAGCCGAAATGGCATGAACATAAAAAACATAGAATAGTACAGCACATTGCAGTCCCTTCGGCCCACAATGTTGTGCCGACCCTCAAACCCTGCCTCCCATATAATCCCCCACCTTAAATTCCTCCATATACCTGTCTAGTAGTCTAGTAGTGAAGTGAAGAACCATTAACTTATATGGGAAAAATTTTCATAAAAGCGAAAATCCTCTTTGTAATGCAAAAACAGGTGACTAATGCAGGTCTTTTGTAAAAGCGAAGAGGTGTAAAGTGAACATTTGTAAAGCAGGGGACACCTGTACACCACTAAGTGTGTTTTCAAATGTTGCTGCTGTAATAAAAGAATTTCCCACTCAGGATCTAAAAAGTTCTTCTTCTTCTTCTTCTTCTTCTTCTTCTTCTTCTTCTTCTTCTTAAAAATCTTAATCAAATTAGTGGGGCAGGATGTCCCACAGAAAGAGCCCTGCTAACTATTCCTGATCAGCCCCTACATTTCCAAATGTACATGAATCCAATCCCTTAGAAAGTTCCTCAATAATTTCCATACCACTGATGTGAAGTTCACTGACTGCTGGAAATCCAGTGCTGGAAGACAGCATTGACTCAATAGGCCAAAATTCTTCTCAAATATTAAAATATTTTTGATTGTTTGCAGGCGAGCACAAAAGCACTTTCTAACACAGAAGCACCTTGTATAACTGTGTTCACTCTGATCATACAGGGAATTAATTCTGGAGAATTCACGGAACCTGAGTGTAACAGACACTGACAGAAGAGGGTGCTAAAGTACTTTTATAATCATGAACCTGTTTGGAAATGGAGAACCTCTTGGATTCCTCATTTGTGTTATTCGGGCTGCATGGTGTTGCAGTTCTGGAGACTGGTTCAAGCTGTTTGAAGGTTGCCCATTCTACATGTGATGGTGTGGCTTGTTCCCACCCACATTTCAATGAGGAACAAACAGGCTAATGGATTATGGTACATTTCCCCTTAGTGCAGACATGTGGCAGCAAGAACCAGAAGGGTGTTGACAAGAGATGTGACTGAGAATGGGGTAAAGGGAAATAAGGAGACGGACTGGGACCACTGGAGAACACTACAGTCTTGATGAGTTAAAATTCTTTTCACGAAAATTAATTTGTGATGGTTATATAGATGTACCACTTAGTCTGGTCCTGAGTGAAAAACTAATATTAGTCAAAAAAACAGGAATATTCTGAAATAAATATAAAAATTTTGGTAAGATCATCATTTTAACTACATGAGTATGACCAACAAGAGAAAATGTAAGTGGGCTCCATCTACTAAAGGAATACTTCATAGAGTACACTAAAGGAGGAAAATTGACTTTATAAAGATCCTTATATTTTTTAGTAATTATAACACCTAAATATCTAAAAGAATCCATAACTTTAAAAGGAATATTATCATATATAGAGACAGATTCATTTAAATGAAGTAATTCACTTTTACTAAAATTTATTTTATATCCTGAAACGTCTCCAAATTTGTCAAATAATTTTAGCAAAGCAGGAATAGATTCTTCAGGCTTAGAAGAATATACCAATAAATCATCAGCGTAAAGAGAGATCTTGTATATGGTCTCATTCACAAAAATCCCATGAATATTTTCGGCTTCGCGAATAGCAATAGCAAGGGGTTCTAATATTAAGTTAAATAACAAAGGACTTAATGGACAACCTTGTCTTGTCCCCCATGATAGCTGAAAAAAAGGAGAAATTTTTTTCTTGTTGGCGGTTTGATGCTTATTTTTTGAAGCTTTTTGTATAATGCATGGCTCCGGGGTTGTACCTCCAATGGGTTTCCTTTTTTTCCCCTCACTTTTCTTGCTTAGTAGGGTTTTTTTATTTATTCACAAAAATTTTCAATCCTTAAGATAATTTCTTCTTTTTTGAGGCATTGTAAGTGTTGTTACTTCGATGTACTTGTACTATTTTTGAATAATAATAATAAAAAGATTTGAAAAGAAAAACTAATATTATACTTAGGTGAGACTCAAGGAAATTTACCTCTGTCAACACCCTGGTAGTGCTGTAACCCCGGGGTAGGGAGAGATAGATGAAAATCAGCCAGGAATCCTGACTCTGGTGGAAGTTTGTTCTTGTGTCTTCATTGATAAAAAGCTTCAATGCCACTTGATTCTGATGAAAGATCCTAAACTGAAATTTAACAGTTTCTCAGACACAGCTTGATCAAGTGAGAAAGTGGATTGGATTGGATTGGAATTGGTTTATTGTTGTCACGTGTACCGAGGTATGGTATGGTTGCATACTGTACATACAGATCAGATCATTACAGAGTGCACTGAGGCCGTACAAGGTAAATCAATGACAGATGCAGAATAAAGTGTAACAGCTACAGAAAAAGTGCAGTGCAGGTAAACGACAAAATGCAAGATCATAATGAAGTATATTGCAGTCTTTCTTATCATGCCAGGAAACTATTCGATAGTCTTGTAACAACAGTATTGAAGTTATGCTTGAGCCTGGTGGCATGTGCTTTTGGACATTTGTATCTACTGTCCAATGGGAGAGGGGCAAAGAGGGAATGTCACACACAGAACTCAGCAGGTCAAGCAGTATCTATGGAGAGGAATGAAGAGTCGACATTTCGGGCCAAGACCCTTTATTAGGACTTGACTGGGAATGTTGACTCTTTATTCCTCTCCATAGATGCTGTCTGAACTCCAGTGTTTTGTGTGTTATTCTGGATCCCCAGCATCTGCAGAATTTCTTGTGGTTTTGAGAAGAGAGATTGGCCAAGGTGTGGAGTTTTTTATTTTCTTGACTGCATCACTGAGGCAGTGAGAAGCTTAGACAAACTCCATGGAGGGGAGGCTGGTTTCTGTAATGGACTGAACGGCATCCACAACTTTCCACCATTTTCTGGTCTATTTCATATTTCCAGCCTTTGCTCCTGGATGATTAAATTAGTTGTGATTCCCAACAGGAAGTAATTCCTTTAAAGGGATTTTAAAAGAGGTAACCTTAACAGGTAGTCTAAAGGTTCTGATATTGATCAGAAAACCAGATTCAAATGAATGAGTACTTTGAAAAAGCAGTAAAGTCCATTCCTTTTTATGGGTGAATGCAGCTTAAATTTTTTCAGTATGGTGTACCAGTAAGCTTGGCTGACTTTACTCGTTTGTACTGATTGCTTAAGCTGGGTTCTTCCTGGAATGTTGCATACTGCAACACCGATTGTCCATTGTGCAGGCCAGCAAAAGAGAATAATCCAATGCAATATTATGAAATCACTGCAGCGAATTCCAGAGATACACAAATGAATTAGACAGCAGTTTTAGAGGAGCAGGGTTACCATTTCAGGCCAATATGCTTTCTGAAGGACAAGAAGTTGGGAAGGAAAAGAAAGATCTGTTGATTTTACTTCAGTACTTTTCTGCCTTTTGTGAATCAACAGTTACTAACCTCCACCCTAGCACAGATTGTGCTTTTCTTTCCTCACAGCCCGAGCTCTGAACTTGATTAAATACATTCACCTTTGACATCCTGCTCTTCAAATGAAAGGGCAGCGAGTACAAGCATTAAATCTGTTTCTCTTGCTGCAGGAGGCTTTGGCATCTCCTCCATCTACATGACCTGTGAATCATCAAGCAGATCAGATCTTGTTTTATCACCAGTTGCATCATCCACCAGAGACTGCCTGAACAGCAGATGACCTGCCAAACTTATCAATGCACAAAGCAGGTTTGTTGAAAATATCCCAGCTGGTGTTTTTGGATTGGGTTACTGAACGATGAGGCATGAGTCCAGGTTGGAATTCTTTTAACCGACTCATTTCCCAGGATCTGGGCACCGTCAGCATTTATCATCCATCCCTAACTGCCCTTGAGTAGATGATGCCTCAAATCAATGCCCACCTCCTGGGTAAATTACTGCCACACCCCACTCAGTGGAGAATTCCAGGATTTAAACTCAGTGCAGATGAAGGAAGGCCAGGCGATATATTAACAAGTGAGGATGGTGTACAACTTGGAAGGCTGTGAGGAGGTGATGGAGTTCCCAAGTGCCTGCTGCCATAGTCATAGAGCTGACCAGCATAGAAACAGGACCTCAAGCCTACCACATCAATGCTCACCTTTTAGTCCATCTACACTAATCCCATTTGCCTGCATTAGGTCCATATCCTCTTATACCTCACCTATACAAATCCTGTCAAAATGCCTTTTCAATATACACGTTTGTAGTAATTGTACCTAACTCCACCACCTCTTTTGGCAGCTCATTCCAAATACCAACTTCTCACAGTGTAGAAAATGTTCCCCACATATCCCCCTTAAAAATCCTTCCTCTCAACTTAAATCTACTTGTTTTTGCTACCCCCGCCAGGGGAAAAGATTCTAACTATCCTGTGTATGCTCTAAGAGTTTTATGTATAGTTTTCTGGTCACTCCTCAGCATCCTTCATTCCAATGAAAAGAAACCCAGTCTGTTCAATCTTTCTCCAGAACTAAAGTGTTCCAATCCAGGTAACATTCTGGTGAAAGGGAGAGACAGTGGATGTAGTGTACCTGGACTTTCAGAAAGCCTTTGATAAGGTCCCACATAGGAGATTAGTGGGCAAAATTAAAGCACATGGTATTGGGGATAGGGTACTAACATGGATAGAAAATTGGTTGGCAGACAGGAAACAAAGAGTAGGGATTAACGGGTCCTTTTCAGAATGGCAGGCAGTGACCAGTGGGGTACCGCAAGGCTCGGTGCTGGGACCGCAGCTATTTACAATATACATGAATGATTTAGATGAAGGGATTAAAAGTAACATTAGCAAATTTGCAGATGACACAAAGTTGGGTGGCAGTGTGAAATATAAGGAGGATGTTAGGAGAATGCAGGGTGACTTGGATAGGTTGGGTGAGTGGGCAGATGCATGGCAGATGCAGTTTAATGTGGATAAATGTGAGGTTATCCACTTTGGTGGCAAGAACAGGAAGGCAGATTACTATCTGAATGGTGTCAAGTTAGGAAAAGGGGAAGTACGATGAGATCTAGGTGTTCTTGTACATCAGTCACTGAAAGTAAGCATGCAGGTACAGCAGGCAGTGAAGAAAGCTAATGGCATGTTCCCCTTCATAACAAAGGGAGCTGAGTATAGGAGCAAAGAGGTCCTTCTGCAGTTGTACAGGGCCCTGGTGAGACCACACCTGGAGTATTGTGTTCAGTTTTGGTCTCCAAATTTGAGGAAGGACATTCTTGCTATTGAGGGAGTACAGCATAGGTTCACGAGGTTAATTCCGGGGATGGCGGGACTGTCATATGTTGAAAGTTTGGGCAACTGGGCTTGTATACACTGGAATTTAGAAGGATGAGGGGATCTGATTGAAACATATAAGATTATTAAGGGATTGGACACGCTAGAGGCAGGAAACATGTTCCCGATGTTGGGGGAGTCCAGAACCAGAGGCCACAATTTAAGAGTAATGGGTAGGCCATTTAGAACGGAGTTGAGGAAAAACTTTTTCACCCAGAGAGTTGTGGATCTATGGAATGCTCTGCCTCAGAAGGCAGTGGAGGCCAATTCTCTGGATGCTTTCAAGAAAGAGTTAGATAGAGCTCTTAAAGACAGCGGAGTCAAGGGATATGGGGAGAAGGCAGGAACGGGGTACTGATTGTGGATGATCAGCCCTGATCACAGTGAATGGCGGTGCTGGCTCGAAGGGCTGAATGGCCTACTCCTGCACCTATTGTCTATCGTCTATAATCTCTTCTATTTTCTCCAGCATGATCACATCTTTCCAATAGTGGGATGACCAGTACTGTGCCCAAGACTCCAAGAGTGGAATCACCAGTGTTTGGTAAAGATGCAGCTTAAAGTCCTAACTTTAGTATTCCATGTCCTGACCTATGAGGCCAAATATGCCATTTGCTTTATTCACCACCCTATCTACCCATGTTATTGACTTGAAACCTTAACTCCCTCTGGTCTGGTATGGAGCAGCCATTGCACAGGATCAGAAAAAGCTACAGACGGCTGTAAACTCAGCCAGCTCCATCGTGGACACTGGCTTCTCCAATGTCAGGGTGGACGCCTCATAAAGGGCTCCCACTCAGGACATGCCCTTTTCTCAATTCTACCACTGGAGAGGAGGTATAGATGTCTGAAGACACACACTCAACACTTAGGAACAACATCTCCTCTGCCATCACACTTCTTAATGGACAATGAACCCATAAACACTACCTCACTATTTTTACACTACTTACTTAACTTCTTACATACACATTTCTCATTGTAATTTTAAATATATTTTATTTATTGCACTGTACTGCTGTTACAGAACAACAAATTTCACAGCATATGTCAGTGATAATAAACCTGGTTTTGATTCTGATCCATCAACATGCACCCTGTCATTTATTCAACATGCCCTGCACTCATTTGCCCTTCTCCCTTTGTGATGATACAGGTTCTGGTTTGGGTCTGCTGTTGGACTGGTCTGGTTAAGCCTTGTGTAGAAGGCATCATCTGATGCCGCCCTGCATCGGTGGTGGAGGGAGTGAACATCTGGGATGACTGATGGGGTGCTAATCAATACCTAGACAAACATACCCACAGTTCTACACTGCTGTGTACCCAGATGTTCCTGAGCTTAAGGCTCTGTTTGCCATTTTTTGAACCCACAATCCATTGGCTTATTTTGCCAGTTTATCACCAGCTCAGTTGCAACTGATAGCATGACATAATTAAGGTAATTGAGTTAAGGTTTATAAAGACAACGGGGCTTGCTAAGGGAGAATTAATTTCATCTCATTGTGAAATCCAGTACAAAGGAACATCAAATTAATGGCAGTCATGGAATTGAGAGGGGTCCAATGAAGCAGGAAGGCAAGGCTTAATATGTTTCATAACCAGCTGTGCAAAGCACTTCATTACTATTGAAGTTATTGCCCATCCTTCACATTTCTCATTCCTTTTCTCTCACTCACCTTATTTCTGTACCTGCCCATCACCTCTGGCTCACCGCCCCCTTTTCTTCCATGGCTTTCTGTCCTCTCCTGTCAGATTCCCCCTTCTTCAGCCCTGTAGCTCTTTCACCAATTGACTTCCCAGCTCCTTACTTCCCCCTCCCCTGGCTTCACCTATCACCTTGTGCTTCTTCCTCCCAACTCCCACCTTCTGACTCTTCATCTTTTATTCTCCAAACATCTCAGACTGAAGTATCAACTATACTCTTTTCCATCGATGCTGCCTGCCCTGCTGGGTTCCTCCAGGATTGTGTGTGTGTTACAGAATACTTGTTTTTATCTTTTAATAATATTGTGTTATATTATTTTATATGATATTTAATATTGATAATTAGTATGTGATATAAGTACTATGTCTTGCATCTTGGTCCCTGAGGAATGTTGTTTTGTTTACCTGTATACATGTGTCGAACTGAATGACAATAAACTTAAACTTGAACTTGAAATCCAGAAATACCTTCAAATGAAAGGTGGTGCACAATTTGAATTCTCTTTCTGAGAAAAGTCTGCAAAAGAAGTTCCACCGAAGGGTTGTGGCCTGAAACGTCGACTGCACTTTTTTCCATCGATGCTGCCTGGCCTGTTGAGTTCCTCCAGCATTTTGTGTGTGTTGTTTGGATTTCCAGCATCTGCAGATTCTCTCTTGTTTGTAAAAATGTACAAATGCCTGACCAGTCAAGGTTCTCAGTTTTTATTCTTGTTAGATGTTGTCATACAGAGGAGAAAAGGTGTTGTGAATGGATCAGTCTAGACCAGTGGTGGGACAGGATTGAAGAGTTCGTACTTCTGTCCTCCTCTAGCTTTGTGCTGCAGTTTTTGAGAAAGATAAAGCACTTCCTGGAAGAGCTTGCAGGGTCCTAACAGTCTGATGATAGCAATCTAACATCATTCAACTAGTGCGATTGGTCAGAAGGGGCAGACTAGTGAACTATTGGTTTACCTTCCAGACATTGGTGTTGGCGCATCCTGACAGACTCGTTGTGGGACCACCAACTCAGTTTCCCACCTCCTGCAGTCCTGTCTATGCTGAGAGTTAGCAGAATGTCAGACAACGGGAAGCTGAACTGTGTGGACACGACACACAGGTTAGTTCCAGACCCTTCCTTCATGTTCCAAAGAACGTGGGAAGCTTTTTGTTGGACCTGTTGTACGCTTTCTATACAGTATCTCTGCAACTTTTGAAGGAGCAGGAGTGACAATGAAGCTGTAATTGCTGAATTCCAACTTCATCTGCTTTTAATCCTCTGAATATTGAACTGACTCTAGTTTTCACCCTGTGGGAAGAAGGCAACTGATAGTTCACATCTTTCCACTGTATCTGGAGGAAGTGGGACTTCTTTGGATTATCTCTATGGTGCATTGAAGAGATTGCGGGAGGTTGCCCAGATCTCAGAACTGTAAAGGAGGTTAACAATCACTGCAGCTGGGTAGACCAATAAGAATTGTGTAGTTTTGAATTCTGAATCTTCAATCAAACAAAGGCTTTACCCATGCTCCAAAGAGACGCACATCATAGAGCAAAAATTAGTGGGAAGGTCGAGGATTGAGAAGCTTTTAAAAACCAACAGAAGGCAATGAAAAAGGTCATTAAGAAGGTAAAGAGGGAATATGAAAGTAAGTTGGCCAGTAATATTAATGAGGATACAAAATGTTTCTTCAGATACATGATATGTAAAAGAGAGGCGAGAGTGAATATCAGAAAACAATGTTGGAGAGATAGTAATGGGGGACAATAAAATGGCAGAAAAACTGAGCAAGTATTTTGCATCAGTCTTCATTGTGGAAAAAACTAGCAGTATGGTGGAAGATCCAGGTGTCAGGGGTCATGAAGTGTGTGAAATTACCATTACTAGACAGAAGGTTCTTGGGAAACTGAAAGGCCTGAAGGTAAAAAAAAAATCGGAGGGTAAACCCTACACCCCAGCATTCTGAAAGAGGTGGTTGAAGAGATTGTGGTGGTATTAGTAATGATCTTTCAAGAATCACTAGATTCTGGAGTGGTTCCAGAAGATTGGAAAATTGTTAATGTCATTCCACTCTTCAAGAAGGCAGAGAGGCAGAATGAAGGAAACTATAGGCCAGTTAGTCTGACTTTAGTGGCTGGGAAGATGTTGCAGTCAATTATTAATGATGAGGTCTCAGGGAACTTGGAAGCAGGCCATAGTCAGCATGGTTTCCTCAAGGGAAAATCTTGCCTGACAAATCTGTTGGAATTCTTTGAAATAATAAGTAGGATAGACAAAGGTTGATGTGTACTTGGTTTTTCAGGTGGCCTTTTACAAGGTACCACACGTGAGGCTGCTTAACAAGCTATGATCCCAGGGTATTACAGAGAAGATTCCAGCATGGATAAATCAGTGGCTGATTGGCAGGAGCTAATAATTGTGTGTAACGCGCTGTAAGGTTTCACTGCTAAGGCTAATGTAATGGCTTCTATGTAATGTTCCACTGTTAAGGTAATGGTTTCTCTGTAGCAGCAATGTTTGGGTTATGATTGGAGATAACGGGACTTTGGAATTCAGGGGCTATCCAATGGAAGAGATGTTGTTCTTTTTTGCGTGTCTGGGAGCTGTGTTTCTTCGTGGTCTTTTGTCGAGGAGAGAAAAAGAGGGAAGAGGCGTGTGGAGAGAGCTGGTAGACCACCAGACAGAGTGGACTGGGATCTCAGGGTCAGAAGGTCGGTGACGTTCAGAGGAGACCAATGATGGAAGAATGACAACATGAGCTCCAACATAATTTTGACTTTGACTTGGGCCCTTTTTTTGTTTTATTTTCATTACTAACCCTATATTCAGGTTAAGATTGATAAAATCTATCCTTTAATTGCATATGGTGTACTGTCTGATATTTTGCGTTGCGGGTTTGTAACAGGGTGTACCTTACACAAAATCCACACAAACCCAGTTTGGCAAAGCCAAAAGCTAATTCCCCTAGATGAACACAAGCTTGAGAGATACATGGGAATAAAGGGAGCCTTTTCTGGTTAGCTGCCAGTGACTAGCGGCGTTCCACCAGGGTCTTTGTTTTCTAGAGTCTAAGACCAGAGGACACGGTCTCAAAACAGAGGGATGTCCTTTTGGAACAGAGATGAGGAGGAATTTCTTTAGCTGGAGAGTGGTGAATTAGTGGAATTTTTTAAACACAGGTGACAGTGAAGTCCAAGTCATTGGGTATATTTAAAGCGGAGCTTCATGCATTCTTGATTAGTAAGGGGCAATGAGAAAAAGGCAGGAAAATGGGGTTGAGAGGGATAGTAAATTGGCCATGATGGAGAGGTGGAGCAGACTTGATGAACCAAATACTGCTCCTATGTCTTGTGGTCCAAAATGCTGGAGGAACTCAGCATGTCAGGCAGCACCTATGGGAGGAATAAACAGTCGACGTTTTAGGTCCGGGTGACAGGTCTTAGCCCGGAACTTTGAACATTTATTCATAGATGCTGTCTGATTTGCTGAGTTTCTTCAGCATTCTGTGCAAGTTACTGTTCGAGCTCAGCTCCAGATGCTGTGCCAGCTGGGATCTTCTGGTGGCCAGCTATTTTAATTATATTTTGCATTGCCACACCAAAATGTCTGTCCACAGCCTACTCCTCTACTGGATGAAAGCTACGTGTAAAAGAGGACCAGTATCTCATTCTGCCTGGGAAGTGTCCAACCAGGCAGCACAGACTTTGAATTCTAACTTCTGGTAGTTGCTCCACCTCTTCTCCCCTTTTTTCCCCCATTACCCTTTCCTGCTGATCCAACTGACCCCTCCCCTTCAGCCTTTCTGTTCCCTCCCCATCTGCTCGTCACTCCTCCTATTGGCTCTTCAGCCTCCCTCCCTTTATCCCATTCTCCATCATCTTCTCCTACCAAATTCCAGCCTCTTCAGCTCTTTGCTGCTTCCAACTGTCACTCACTCACCTGCCACCTTTTGCTCCATGCCTTTTATACTGGCCAGCTTCCCCAACTCAACCCAAGATTTCAGCTAGCTCTCCATAGATGCTGCCCGACCTGCAGAATTCCCCCAGCACCTTTGTGTGTTGTTTTGTATGGTGGGAAGAGGTTGATTTAAGACCTTTGAGTTACAAGTGTTAAGTAAGTGCCCATCCTCTCTTCTGCTTCAGTACGCCTTGCTGAATTTCCTCATAGTCGCTCCAACAATATTAATAAATTTTTCTGTGGTTTCTAATTTCTGCTGCCTTTTCTCTAACTCTCTTACTAAATTCCCATGGAGTCCTTATAATCCTTCCCATTAAATTCCCTTGCAATCCCTTAATTAAGTTTACTTAATTCCTTGTTAAACTTTGTATAAATTCCTACTGGAATCCCTCTTCTTTTCTTGTTGTATCCACAAACACTCCCACTTGAGCCCTGATTACATTCTAAGTAAACTCTCTTATAGTTCCCCTTGTTCTTCTTAAATGTCCTTTCTATCGTGTATTTTAAAAATTTATATAACTACCAACTCTTACTAAATTTCCCTGCAACTTCAATAATGCTAAATAAGAACAGAGGGGCACAACTATTCAAAGTATATTTATTATCAAAGTATGTGTACAGTATACAACCCCGAGATTCATCTTCCCCACAGACAGCCACGAAACAAAGAAAACTATGGGACTCATTCAAAGAAAAACATCAAAACCCCCCCCCCCCCCCACCACATGCAAAAAGAATTGCACAAATGGCAACAAAAAAAGACTAGCTAAAAACACAGAATATGAAACAGAAAACTGAAAGAGTCCATATTCAGTTCAGTACTGGCAGGACCCCCAATCAAAATCACCCAAGAATAGCAACATTAAACAAAAGGAGCAACCAGGAATCAGAAACACAGCGCAATCTGAACTACAAAGTCTAATGCACAAACCATGTTGATTAAACCTTGCCGAAAACCCAGAAGGCGAAACAGACATGTAGATTAAGACAAAACACAGAACGTTATACATAAATTACACAAGACAGTGAAGAAGAAAAAGACTTTAAAACAAGACAGCAGGCCAAAAATGACACAATCAGACACAAGTGCATGGTGGTGCAAAAGGTGGTCTGTACTGTTCCTTTGCTGAGGAAGGATTAGAGTTGTGCAGTTTGGCTCAAGAACGTGGTTTCGTAGGAAAGAAACTGTTCCTGAATATGATGGTGAGGAACTTCAGGCTTCTATACCTCTTACCTGATGGTAGCAATGAGAAGAGGGCCTGATCTGGACTTCTCTGCACTTCTGCTTCTTAACTGAATTCCTCAGTAATTTCTCCATCATTCTTTGCAAGTATCCCTGCTGTAATATAACTTACTGAATTTCCTGAATTCCTGTAAATCTCAGTCTAATACAGCAGTCAGTTCAACACTGATCAAATCTTTCTGCTACTCCTTTAGCATACTACTGAACTCCCCTGCGGCTCCCAAAACAAATTTCCTGCATTTCCTATAATATCTTACTAAATCCTTGTCACAACCATTCCCTCATGTTCTTACAATTTTTCTGCACCCTCTTTTCCATTTTTTCTAAATACCATGCAGTCCCTATAACAATTTTGCTAAATACCCCCTCAAAGTACTCATTACAAAATTACCCTGTATTCCTGATGCAGTCTACACAGCCCTCTGTCCTATACATGTTAACTCTATTGACTCCAGCTCTCTTACTAAATTGTTCTACAGTCCACTATCTGCCTAACTTGCCTTCTTACTACCACGAACAAGAGAAAGTCTGCAGAAGCCTTTTCTCTATGATCTCTTACTAATTTCCCTGCAATAAGTTGTTCGACAGCATCTTTAAGTCTCAGCTGTTCTGTAATGTGTAACGCCTATTGTGTCTATAGACAATAGACAGTAGGTGCAGGAGTAGGCCATTCAGCCCTTCTAGCCAGCACCGCCATTCACTGTGATCATGGCTGATCATACACAATCAGTGCCCCGTTCCTGTCCTCTCCCCATATCCCTTGACCCCGCTATCTATAGGAGCTCTATCTAACTCTCTCTTGAATGCATCCAGAGACTTGGCCTCCACTGCCTTCCGGGGCAGAGCATTCCACATATCCACCACTCTCTGGGTGAAAAAGATTTTCCGCATCTCTGTTCTAAATGGCCTACCCCTTATTCTTAAACTGTGGCCTCTAGTTCACGACTCACCCATCAGCGGGAACATGCTCCCTGCCTCCAGTGTGTCCAATCCCTTAATAATCTTATATGTTTCAATCAGATCCCCTCTCATCCTTCTAAATTCCAGTGTATACAAGCCCAGTCGCTCCAATCTTTCAACATATGACAGTCCCGCCATTCTGGAAATTAACCTTGTGAACCCACGCTGCACTGCCTCAATAGCAAGAATGTCCTTCCTCAAATTTGGAGACCAAAACTGAACACACATGGTCTAGTGACCATCACCTTTCTGAATGCTGCCCTGACATAATTAAACTCCCATCTCGCCAGAGGGACAGGCGAACAATACCCTGTGGTACCAACCTCTAGCCCACTGACACAGCTGAAGTACATGCATTGCATCTAGCTGACGCATCCAACAGAAATGGTGAATGGAAAAGTAGACAAGGCAGAAATTGATGCTCCTCAATATTCTGGTCTCAATAACCTTTATTATTTTCCCACATTACATCAATTACACGGAATTCAATTTTATTTTAATACAGATCCATTTACAGAGTTAAATAGTGCCAGTATGCAGCAGCTACTAAAAGCAGTGTGCAGGCTTCATGTCAAATTACATTAATTCACAAAATTACACTCATCACAGCAGGTTAACTTTGGAGCTTAATTACAACTGCATTTAAACAACCCACTGCTGAGGAAAACACTTCACATTTTCAGAGTTCAGACAATACTATTTCTAAAAAAAAAAGCCACTATTAAAAAATTATTATTTTTTTTAAAATGGGGGAATGAAGTTGTGGGAGGAAGTACATAATTCTCAGAGCAATGTGCAAAAATAAGTCAGCTCCAGTTTGTTTTGGAACTTCAGCTAATCCAATAGGAGAGTTGTTCCTACTGCAGTGAAATCAAAACACGGCATTCTGCAATGATGAAAAAACTCAAAAAAGATCATTTTAACTGTATTCTTGCACAAAGAACATATTTCCATTTATTTAAATAAACTGACATTTATAAATTGCACTCTATTGTATATTATTAAGCAATTAGTGTTTAGTAATTCAGAGCTGTTAAACACTTCCAATTAAACTTTTGTTCAAATGTTATCACTTCAGCATCTCTGGAATAAAACTTCAATCAAAACAGCCAGTCATACTTCATATAACGGACTAGGAATGCTTCAAGTTACAATGGTTGAAGGATTTAGATCCCAAGATTGTCAGATGCAATCCATGCCCCAATAATCAACCTCATCTTTCCTCTAAATGTCTCCTACCCTCTGTGCACTGTCTAGTCTGTTATCGTCTTACAGAATACTTGTTGGCTGCAGATTTCAAAGAGGTGCCAATTTGGGCATGTGACCCACACACCTCTAGGCTTTGAAATTTGTTGCCAATAATTGAAAATATTAAATTCTCTATTCATTTAATTTGCAGTCAGCAATAAATATATGAAAAATGTTCTTCTGTAGAGATTAACTACAGAAGATGATCTCTAAAAGTTGTGGAACAATTTACTTCAGCCCACATAGCTTGTAGTGTTGCTGCTGTCATAATAGCAGAGTTCCTTACTCCTCTAGACCACACAGTGCAGAAGGCTGAAGAAAAGGCACACACCAATGAAACCCCAACAACAATGCTCCCTTCAAACCATTTTCAAATGTACATCTACTGCTTTATGGTAACATATAAAGTAATCAAGTCCTTTTTTGTCAATTTGTGTAAAAGAAAAGCAAGAATTAACTCTATGCTCAAAGTTTGCTGATCATTCCAATTCTCACTAGCACAAATCCCGCTTCTGCCCTTTCCCAGCAGCAAGACACGATAAAGAACTAATCTGGGTTTTCCTTCTTTTGTATTGGTTTATAATAATTTAACAGGAAATTTACCAAACAAAAGAATTTGTAGAGTACCTTAGAAACCATTAAAACATTTTAAATAATCTCAGCAGAGAAATGGGCAGAGTTTCCATTATCAGTTTCTTTTTGGTGTTTGCAGTATATGGAAGGACATAGAAACTGTGGTGGTCATCAAGCAGCTGAATTGAAACATTTTCACTAAAGCACTGCGACAAACAAAGGGGACTGGTGGTGCTGGCTCATTCTTAGGCAGCACCTCAGACAATGTTGAATTCCTCAGAACCACAGAATACAAAGCTACATGAAGTGCATAGAAACCCTTCTCAGATTATGCTGGCAGCTCTGTCGTGCTGGCAAAGGTCACATGTAGAACACGTGCACGTAAACAACCCAAAAGGGCATTTACAGTAACTGACTGGATGTGCACAACAGGAAGAGGGTGCAATCAATGAAGGAGATCACAATCAATATGCGATGTTTACCTCCCAACAAATTGGTTCCCCACACAAGAAAAAAGCATTATGCAATTACAAATGTCACTACACTCAGTATCTAAGCTGCTGCTAATTTGGTTCTGACAACGCTAATTAGTCTTGACACTGAAAAGTACCAGTGCAAACTGTGCAGATTATTTTGCATATGTATTGACATTACTTATTGAACAATGCCCAGGAAGATTTATTTTCGGACAGATGCAACAGAAAAACAAAATCTAATCAACATCACAAGCATCAGCACTCGACAGCTTCACATTACAGTACATTCACTTCTCAGACACTACAGTTAAATTTCTCTCCACTCTTTCTCTTCACCACTTGCATTAATGATGGCTTTACAGCATCAGTCCTGAGAGCACTGCCAAATGCCTACATGATTCCCAGTTTTCCATTAGTTTCACAGACACTGTTAAAATACTGTACTAGAATTTGGTCATTATTTCCATGTGCTTACTCCAACCATCTTGAGTTCTCTGAGGGTAACTCCGCATAATTGTCCAGAAAACTTAATTTTTTGCTCTTGCTTAATAAAAATCCACGAGGCAATGTTTCCCAAATCATGGCCAATCAGGAACTTGCCCAGCTTCACACCTACTCTGCCTCTCCCCTACACAAGCAGCCGACAGAGATGCACAACAGAATGCAATCAGGAATAGAAATAGAAATTTAATTCTGAATCCAGACCTGGTGTTCAGATTGCCTGGCTATGTGCTTGAGATAACTGACAATGTGCAAGAAGAATATTCAATTATCTATTAGAGGAACAACCAGTTTTAAAACACAAATACATTTTGACTGGATTTTAGACCAGCAGCACGTAGAGCAACAAAGATGGACCCTCTGAACAGAACTTAGCATATTAGAGTCACAACATAGTGCAGAGGTTATTTACAATCTATCTGCCTATCGCAAGTAGTCCTTAGCAGTCTCACGTTGCTACAGATCTTTACAGATGTGTGCGTGTTCCATCAGCTCAGCAATTTGCCAAAGCCAGGATCTGGAGGACAAAGACATATGTGGCAGTTTGTATCCACCCTTCTTGATTGCAGGACCAATAAGTTAGTGAACCTAAACCTATTGACATTCATGGCTGAAAGTTTCCATAGCAGCAACAAGCTGTTGCCATTTCTCTCTCTGCCACACAGTTAAATAGCCACCCAGGGAGACTTCTTCAATTATTGATCTGAACTGAGTCCAGGAGCTGTAAAAATCAAAGATGTGTTTTAGAGTTCCTATATTGCTGCAATTTAAAGTTTTATTGTAAATTGGGTACAGAAAATTAATGTTTGTGCCATGCATAAAGACTGTGGCCAATGTCTGGACTGAACACAGGTGAACTGGCAACCCAGTGACTGAGGCAGGCATCAGAAATCAAGTCCACACTGCATGTTTAACATTGCCAGGGGTGAGCGTTGTTGCATACATTTTATTGAAGTTACTTTGGGAAGGACTTAGGCAACTCACTTTCTTTATTAAATTAAGTGCATGGAGTTTGATTAACTATGGATCTGTCAGAGGACAGTCAGTGTATGATTAACATTAGCAGGTACACAGAAAGCACTAGCATTAAAATAGATTAATAATTGCTCATGTGAAGTGCTCAGCTGTAAATGTCTTTGGTAGAATGATTTATTGAGAAGAATTTCATCTCACCTGGTCTGGATGATGTAGAGTTGGAGACCATTAAAAACCATATGTTCCTCCACTCCTTCAGAATCCTCCCAAAACCTGACACCATTACGTACTGGTGGAACAGTGTCTCGCTCCCCCAATTTGTGACTATCAACCAACAACTGCCTGCTCCCTTATCTGGGTAAGCAGCTGATGAGGGGCACGTTAAGGCCCAAGAGCCGGGCTGCATATTTGTACCTTCAAGTGTGTTTCACACCTGTCTAATGCTAACAATTCCAAGAAGCCAAACTCCAATTACACACTGCAGATGTAATTTGCAGTTGCAAACCTTCTGTTGACAGCAGTCACTGTTGTAGATTTGCAATGCTGCACTGACCCCTAACTCACTGAACACAAAGCAAAAATGACAAAACAATGCAGTGAAACATTATTAAACAGTCTTCAAAGGACAACCACTCCAGTTAGTTGTTCAATTAATTGCTGGAAATGTATTGGTTCCCTTTCTGATAAAAGTCACTCATGAGAGTACCTCTATTAATAGAATTATTCAAAATAATACTTTGCTAAGCAAATACTGAACCTCCAGAATAATTATTAAACAGCAATGAATATTCTAATATGTTTCTAATGAGACTAATACAGCAATTGTAAACAATTAAAGTACTGATCTGAAAAGAAAAATTATTCATGCATTAGATGGCAAAACTAATAACAACCAGCTGTTTGTAACAACTTAACTCTTTGGCACTTGGTGGTGAATCTTTTGGCACTGTCATAACAATGAAAGTCAGGGGGCTAGAAATTTGTTTAGACAGTTCCAAAGAGCGCTGTTCAGTTGAAAACTTGAGTTAACCAGGAGTAAGCAATTTTTGAAGTCCTTTCTGCATACCTTACCACCCTCTAGGGTATATACCTTTTCATTTATTCAGGAAGATTCCTATGACCCTTATCACTTTTTTCTGTCATAGAATTCTGCCACAGGTTGCCAAAACAATGAACTATCCAAAGTAAGTCTGCAGAGATTTTTCAGTCTCCTACTCTGAAAAGTGTCATTTCTTATTCACCTACAGGGGGAAAAAATCCAACTTTAATTGACCCAGAGTAATGACTTTTAACCAGGCAACAGTCAAACTCCATTTTCATCTTCACTTAAGTATGTGATCCACTACAACTGGAAATCAACTTTACATATGTCAACTTTGGACTCGATTGTCGGGTGCAGACTCAGTCTTAGCCACCCTGCCCAAGAATCATTCCAGGCTGCTGCAGGTCTCCACCATATCTCACTGCTTGCTATTCACCGGTGCTTTGGTGAGATCACCCATATTCCTAATCAGACCAAAGGCACAGGTAGATCAGGTGTACAACCATTCCTGCATTACCTCTTTCCCCAAACGATTCTGCAGATACGTGTAACTCTGGGCCTGCCTCTTGTTCTCCACCAACCTCTCCAATTCCACTAACCACCTACTCCTCTCCTCTCCACTCTCCATTCACTGGCAACACTGCCTTACAGCAGGAAGAGTAATGCTTCTATGGTGATACATCCCTTTAATGTTTCTGTGGTAATAAGCCCCTTTAAGAGCTGCCTACAAACATATCTGCTGTGTTACAATGTAACAATGTCAGAACTTGCAACAAGTTGAAAGAGAATGTTGTGTGGAAACTAACAATGATCTTACATCAGTTTTAACACAAGGTAACGTTCCATGAAGTTTGCATTTTAAGCTCTCATGCTTCATACAACCTTCACAAACAATGTGAGGATAGCCTGTAATGTTGCTTTAACGCCAAGAAAACATGGTTTGGAGCAAATGCCAAGCCAGGGATTTTAAACCCAAAGTGAGCAGCTGGTGGCTAGTGTTGTGAGATTCCCACAAGCTACACTTCTGAAGCCCAGCGCTATTTTAATTAGCTCTGCACTACTGCCTCTTTAAGCCCTAAAGAACCACCTCACGTTGTGCTTAAAAGGGATTTCTGGGGATAGTGTCAAAAGTTAAGAGTGAGTGGTCTGCAGTGGTTGTTAACAATAACTGCCTTGTCCGTGGTACAGACTGTACACTGCTAGTATTTATGTTAGGAAAAATCCTTGGTCAGTGCTCAGCTATCTGTATTCTGCTTGTTTTTATCCAGCATTTTCATGTAGCAAACATCACACAAGATGGAGCACACAAACTGGTCACTGAAGGAATATTTTGAGCTGACATTTAACACTTAGAATACCTAGACAAGCTGATTTAGAGAAACAACTCCAAGAGATGGGGCTTTCAGCTGAAGGTGTGGAAGCACAGGATGGATGCCAGCCAGCAGGCGAAAGGGCACAGTATGAAATACAAAGCTGCAGACACAGCAGATTGAGAACACTCAAAAGATAAGGAGTCCAGATGAGTCAGGCAATGAACAGAGATTGATTAGGGCAAGGCTGATGGATGGTGGAGATTGATTAGGGCAAGGCTGATGGATGGGCTCCGGTGATGTGAAAAAGGGTAAGGGTGTGTTTTACAGTAATGTGTTTGTAGCCTATTTGGGAGTGACTGAGTGTGTACGGGAAGGTGCTCTGACAAAAGGCTGAAGGGAACAAAGAGCATTACAGGAAATCAGCTGAAGCTTTGTTGATGCATAGGTCATAGGACTGAAGGCACAGCTCAGGTAGAACATGCTACAATAGAGCCTGGCTGAGCTAAATTCAATGGAATTTGAGATTATATTGTCAAAAGAAGCCAAGTAGGAAGAGATTGGATATTCTATACCAAGCTGGAGAAAGCACTGGTTTGCCCACATTTTGAATTTTCAGAAACAACTGGACACAGTTTTGCTGCTGTGACTCAGTTGGTTTGAATATCACCAATCAATTTATGGCACAGCAGTTCAATGCATTATTCAGAGAAACACAAGACAACTATATTTGCATCATGCCAACTACAGCTATATATCTCAGGTTATTTATTATCGAGGCAAATAAAATCATGGGGAGCATAAAGTAAATGCATCTATCTACTTTCAGGTTTAGATAGTTTAAGGTGAGAGGGTACACATGTAATAGGAATATAAATGAGGCAATTGGGGCAAATTTATATTTACACAAAATGGTGATACATACGTATGTGCAATGAGCTGCCAAAGAAAGCGATTGAGGAAGGTACAATGGCAGTTAGACAGGTATATGGATCGGAAGAGTTTGGCCAAAGGCTGGTAAATGAGCTGAGTTTGGTTGGCATGTGCCAGGGCCAATGGGTTTGTTATCATGCTGTATAACTTTGTCTTTATTCTGCACCAAGTCAGATACTAAGATTGATAATCAAAAGCTTGGACAGAGTTAGGTTTTAAGTGGTATTTCAAAAAATGGGTAAGAGGCAGTGTCATTTCAAAAGAGCATTTCACAACTTGAAATGATTGCTATTTGGCCACGCAGGATTGAGCTGCAACACAATTACAGGCGCATGTGATCGAGCAGCCAGATTGCTGTTGGTCCTCGCAGGGCATGATTATATGAAGATGAGAGGAAGTATTTGAAAGCAAAGTTGAGAATTTTAAAGTCATGGTAAAGCTAAGTGGGAGCTAAGTGAATACAGGAGTCACTGTTGGGCTGCAAAGTAGTGCTGATAACAAGATTATGGAAGCTCTAACAAGTGTGGCTGGCCTGAAATGTGCCAGGATAATAGTCTGGTGGTAATAAAAGCAAAAGAAATTCAGCAATAAATTATCTGAGCAAGTCTGATCTTGTAGAGCTACAGAGACAGCAAGGCAAAGGTTGGACTGAGAGTACAGATATCAATAGCTGATCTGGAAGTCAATTAGGACAGCTTGAGGATGATGTGGCTCAGTCATTTTTCCAGAAGATTGGTGGGCTGGTTTCTGAACAAAGACAATCATCTTCTCAACATTTTACAGTGAATTTTAGTTCATCTAATACTACATGCTGAGCACACAGTCTAGAAATGCAGAGAATTTGGAGGTGAGAGTTTGCAGGGACAAATGGAAAATGACATTGTGTTTTCAGTATTTCCAAGGATAGATCTGTGGGGTCACCAGAGGGAATAAGATGAGGAATGCTATCAGATGGCTCTTCATTAGGAGTCAAGGTGAAACAGCTAAGTGTACGATAGTGAAGAAGTCTTGATAATTCAACCCACTTGTGCTGATGACATCAGACATCTCCATCCTACTGCACTACACTGGCCAACGATCGCCTCTTTCGAGTCATCTGAAAGACACTACTGGTTTGTACAATAAGTATAAGCAGGCTGGGATTTTCATAGACAACTATCCTCCAAAGCTGAAAGTATGGAAATCAGTTGTATGAGCTTGAGCAATTACCTACCATTGAGGTCACTAAGAGGCAGTGCCTCAAGAAAGTGGCATCAATAATTAAGGATCATCATTACTGGGATATGCTACCCTTGTTATTACCATTAGGTAGGTGGCACAGGAGCCCGAAGACATATACTCGATGATTTAGCAACAGCTAAATGATCCATGAACACTACCTCATGGTTCCATTTTTGTACGATCTATTTATTTTGTAATTCGTTGCAATTTCAAGTTTCTGCTTGAAACTGTTGCTGCAAAACAACACATTTCATATCGTATAAGACAGGGGATAATAAATCTGATTCTGAAGAGAGCACACCAGGGGAGGTGTGAAGGTGTTCAGGTGGTGTGAAGAGTTCAGCATTCCCAGTGAAGGAAAGAAGGTCCAGAAGGAAAGCAAGGCATTCCTGATGTGACTCTCTGGGTGGAATTATAGGCTAGAATGTACACAGAACCAACAGATCAGGATGAACTGACTTACAACGCAAGCCCCGGAGAACATGAAAAAATAATTGCACTACCATCAGAATACAATGGACTACCTTGACCATACAGATTGAAAACAAACAGAAGGGCAAAGGTAGGAGAGCCAGATGAAGATATGCTAGCTAAATTTGGTGTCTAGGCAGTAAACGAAATATTAACAAAGGATTTTTAGGTAAATTGGCTTTTCAGGTGGGTGAAAATATTGCTTGTGTAATTAATGAATGCATATTGGTGCAGAAAAGATTCTGTTCTGTTGGGAAACACAACTACTCAGGCAACACCTGTAGAAAGGGAAAGAGTTAATATTTCAGGTTAAAGATCCCTTCATCAGAATTGAGGAGCAGAAGAAACAAATTAGTCTCGATGCAGAGGAGGTGGAACAAAGAAAATCTCAATTCAGCTCTATTAGGGGTTGCATTGCAAGTGGACTTGGAGTGAGAGGCAGGTGTCATTATAGAAATGACAACTTTGAGTGAGGCGAGAAGAGGAGACCGGGTAGTAGGAGCTGGAAAAAACTGCAACTTTTTACATGTGCATAGTACCTTCATTCCAACTCCTGATTCTCTGAAGATCTTTTGCAAAAAGTCATGAATTACTCATCTACTTTCCAAGTTAATGTTGAGGCACAGCTCAGAAAGGCAAATTTGCGATATGATTCTAATTACGAGTGAAACTAAATATGGTTAGGCTGTGCAAGTTTGTACAAGAGGGTGGCTAGTATATAAATAGATTTCCAAAAAATTACTTTTAGTATTAATTCAGTGTGCATAGTTCCACTGTACAACAAATCATTTATTCAACTATCTTACTTCCTTGCTAACATTCCACAATGACAAGCTCCCTGGTAGATTTCTGAGAGCACTTACAGGTCCATAATATTCCAGTGCCCCAAAATACTAATTAAGGCAAAAAGTAATTCAGAATTACAACAGCACTACTTGCTTAGGAAGAAACAACAAGATTGTGTGTGCTGGGATTAGGCCCCCAGCAAAACTCATTCAGCAATCTCTTGCACACTCTGGGTCCTGTAACCCTACAGATCAGTTCATTATAAAAGGAGCTTCAGTGTAGTGTACAAACAGCAGTAAAAGCTAGAATGGATTTAACTTCTGTACTTTAACTTATTTCAAGCATTCGGCGTTTTTGTGTCATAAGGAATTTGGCCGGTCACAAAGTGGCGGAACTAAGCACACCCAGTACCCTGCTCCGGAAACATGGCTCCGTCACAAAACCTGAGGACGCTCTAATGCAACCGATGTGGCTCTGCCCGATTTTTCACACCAGCGAGACTGGCAATTCAGTGCTGATTAGCAGCACTTTGGTTAGACGGCAAACTCTTTTCATTTAGGACCAGAAGAAAAGCAGCAGTTGTATCACATAATTATAGATTGGATTTGAACAACTCCCCGAGGTATAAGGCAACAATCTAACATACTACATCACCGAGTCTCCTGTAGATTTACTTTTTAACTATATTGCACAATAATGAGAACACCAACATCTCAACTTCTAAATGAAATTCTGGTGGAGATAAATCATTGAATAAATGTTCCTTCCCTTGTATTGTTAGTAGTTCCTGACAACCAACATCTAGCACAATTCCTTATACAGCATACTATTACATTGGTAATTAAAGCACAATTGCAGCACCTCCAAAAGGGACTAGAACAATAACCCTCTTCAATCATGTGAAATAATACTTTGGTTTCAGTACTGATACCTTAGATACAAGAAGTACTGTACTGTAAAAATGCAGATCTTTACAATCCAATATTTCACAGGGATCATACCACGATTATAGAAACATGGTAGCGAATTACTGGTTTGTGGGGGGGTTGTGAAAAAAAAATCACTTCCTTACAAAAATATTATTCTATTCTTTAAAAGCAAATGTCTCCTACATTAAACCTGTACATGTATTATACCCGTGATTTTTTCTTTCAACTGTATATCAGAAGCACATTTATTCTCTCTCAATTCATTCTACAGCAGCATTGTATTAATTATATCAGACCTCAACAAGTTACTTAAATGTACAGAATGTGGTGCAGATACCAGATATCTGGGCAGTAAAATACCAATCCTTCAAAACAAAGCATCCCAATTTGCTACTGTTGAAATACACATCATTAAAATACCAACAGTGCAAAAGTTGGGCCTCTGGGAACATTTGTTCTTTGTTCACTTTGTTATGAAAATAAAATCTTATCTTTCTAAATTAATCTGACATTTGAGAAAATATTGTAAATTATGTCAGTCAAGGGTGATCTATTGGTAGCTAATAATGGGAGGTTGTATAGGAATGCATACTATGAGAATTATTCAGGATTGAAGTACTTTGGCTTCTCTTACAATAAAAAAAATCCAACAGTGACAGATATCCCATGTTTCCTATATTGAATTTACTGAAGTTTAGTGTATGATACTAGTTTGTTCTAATCACGTGAGCAATTTAAAAAGGGGCCAGATGAAATAGGTCCTCTTAAATCATAAGTGCAGCAGTCTGTATGATAGTGCCATAGTTTGGATGCTAAACACCAAAGGAGAAGCCTGCCTGCCTTCCAAGGCTGACACCTGGGAGCTGGTGATAAGACAGGAATGTCGCCGCATAGTTGCAAGCACATTAACCCCATTCAGACCACGGAGTTTCAGCACTGAAGGCCTATATATGCATTGCAGTTCAGGAATCACTTGAATTTAAATTGCTGTATCTTCACGGCCTGAAACAGATTCAGATCAAATTCATCACTCACCTATTCGGTCTCTACTAAGTCATGTCATCTGCTGTCACAGCTTCAATGTCCACAATGTTCACACAAACTGATGCCAGCCACAACCATCAAGTGTCACAGGGTCCCAAACTCTCTGCATTTTCTATTTATGTTGTCTTAAGTTACATTTTTCACAACAACAAAAAAAACATATCCAGACATCTAGTAAGGAATGAGGGTGATGAAATTTAACAACGGTAGGAAATGGAACGTACGACACCACATCAGCTAGTCATTAAATGCCCATCTTACATTGAATTTCAAAACGTCTCGTGCAAATACAATCAGAAAAGTCATCTAATGGGCAGCCAATACCTTACTGTTCATTTTGTACAATCAAACTTAATTATCTAGATTAGAAGACTAAATTACCTGTTGTTCCAATAACCAACATGTTGAAAGTTCAGTGACTCAAGATGGACCATTCCATTTCATTGTTTAAAAATAATGCCACTCAGCACCTAGGCACAGAAGCCCAAAGTAAAAGTATCACAAACCCTGTGTTCTGCTATTGGAAATTCAATCTGGCTCATTTATTGTTGTTTCCCACATGGAAATTATTAGTTGCAAGGGCCTTCTGCTTTCTCCGAAGATGATCCCTTCAAAAAGATTTCTGTTGTATCAGTACTGGCCAACTTAAGAGAACAGAGTATAACAACTGCAGTGATATCTGGTGCTATCTAGCCCCAGACACATTTTCTTCAAAGTGTTAACAATTTAAAAACAAAACAAACAAAAAAAATACTGACAGTCTTTTGGAATGATTGGGAAAAGTGGGAACTATTTTGTGATGAAGGTGGTGGAGGCAGGGTGGGTAGAATGGGGAAGAGGACGGTGATCCAAGTTGTAGTTTCCAAAAACTGTGCTGTTCAAGTGACACACATAATCCTGTGGAACCAGGCTGGATGTATCGCTGAGGTGCTCCACCTTCACTAATATTGTCTGCTTGGTAGCATCTCTATTAAGGTCTCTGCTATTCCCAGGAAGTAAACAACTTGTGCAATACCAAATAAGGGGGCGATAACTAGTGCTCTGCAGTATGCACCCTTCAGGAAAGCTCCAGGTCCTTCATTTCTCCAGATTTTCCTATAATAAGCAAATACAACAAGAAATTAGTATTGTTCCAAGATTTTCAAAAACAGCACATTTTGTGATCTAACATTGTTGAATATGGATCGAGCAGAGCCTAACAAAAAATTAAAACAGAAGTCTGCTCTGCTGAAGTGCAACTACACAACTGAACCCCAGTAAGTTCTCAATCTCTGTTACATCTCTAGCAGGGGTCATTAATCTGGCACAATGATTGAGACATACAATCAGTGGCTACTTGAAATGTTCAGAAATTGCAGTTAATCCAATAATCAGTAACAAGTTAAGGTGCACGATCAGCAAAACTTCTCGGCTAGTAATGGATAAGCAAGAATTTTTGGACAGGGTTCATATAAAGGGCAGCAGCTCCAATACAAAAAAGCTTCCTCAGTTAACAATTGTGAAGTCAGAACTTTCAAGCTTCATAAACACCACCAATTCAGTAAAGCTATTATTTAGCAATCCTGATCTTGGTGTTACTGCAAAGCATTGACATGTAGTAAACTAAAATAATATAATAAAAGACGTACATAAATCTGTGGCTTGTGAGCCTAAACAGTGAACCATTAATAGGCTGAAGGCAGAAATGTTGTAAAATACTGATTTGCATTTGTGGCCATCAGCAACCATTGTCTTCCTAAAAATATTAATGTAACTTAGCCTAAGAGTAAATTTCTTCTTATGTAGTAAGTCTGGATTACAAAAGTACCTTTACAATGCCAATAATATCCTCAATATTTTTGCACGAAATGGCATTACAGTTTTCTAAATATTAATCACAACTTCATGTGAAAATCTACTGCTTTTGTCTTGCTCCTCTAATTCTTTCAAGCATTTGGCCTCTGTTGACTTCATTGCTTTGCTGGCCAGACTCCAACCTTTAATAAATAAATTTCACTTTAGTCAGATCTTTGGTGCATCACATGCAATGCAACGCCATGTCCGGATCATTCACCATGCTTTTCCGTTCTAGCCAATACTCTAATTCTAAATTACATCAAATTTAGACTTCTAAGTAAATCCTTGCACAGCCTCACCCACGCTGACGTCTGACTCACTACAGCATGTTTTCACTTCCTTGGTTATGATTAGAAAAGCTTATCTATATCTCACATCTGTGCAATTCCCCATCACGTATCCTTTGGTTCTCCATTGGCTTTCTCCTGAAACCCAACCTAACCCAATAAATTTCCACATCGCATATCAATCTTCTGTTACCCATTACGTGCTATGATTGCTGTTCTACATTAAGGGCATGCTAAGAATTGCAGATGCTTGATGACTTGAAATACTTAAATCATTATTTATTACCTGGCGCAGTCAATTATTCCTGAGTATGTGTCTTCATCCAAACCCCTTTGAAGGGATTGAAGCCTGGTCTTTATTACTAAATTAGAATAAAAGACAAAAAAAAAGTTTTCACTGTAAATAACAAGAGTAATTTTTTTTTTGAATTAGCTTTTCATTTTAGTATATAGTTCTGGTGATGAAGATTACCTTTCAGCACTTCACCCAAATGTTGAAGGACAGCAGGTCAATTACAATGTTAAGAGTCCAGTTATAACCCTGTTTAATTTTGGGATTTACTGTTTTTCCAAAAGAACTGAAGTACAGTGATCTGTACAGAGAACATGGATGACTCTCTCTCCTCTAGCCCCAGGACACTAAGCTAAAGTATAATATCACTATCACTGCTTTGCTCAGCATAACTGAAACTAATAGAGTCTGAAGGAGCACAATCACATTGGAAACACTGCTTCTGCCAAGCACATGGCCATCAGATGGCCTTAATGCTGACCAACAGATATGATCAAAACAATGAGTTTCTCCTGGAAATCTTTTATGGGCAATAATACAAAAGCTGCAACTGTTCTTCTAGAAGGGATTATGTTGATGCTTGGAATAAAGAATTAAAATTAGGTTTATTATTACTGACATTTGACATGAAACTTGTTGTTTTACAGCAGCAGTACAGAGCAAGACATAAAGTTACAATGAACTACAAAATTAATAAATAGTGCAATAAAAAGGTAGTGTTGGTGAATTCATGGACGGTTTAGAAATCTGACGGCAGAAGGGAAGAAGCTCGAGGTTTAATAGGCAAGAAGGACGAACTGAGCACGGATTGGCTCTGAGGACTGGGATGTTACAAAAACATGGCTGTGAGGACGGCAGGATGAACAGCTGCTACAGGCTACAGGCATGGCAGAAGTACAGGTAGCAAAGAAGGACTGTAGTCTTTTTGAGAAGGGAGGACGTTACAGCAATACAGCATTCTTGGGGATCATCAAGTGAGGTTATCTAGACAGAACTGAGAAACAAGAAGGGGTGGGCCACTCTAGAGAGGCTATATTATTGACATCTCAATATTCAGTGGGAATTTGAGGAGCAGGTGTGTACAGAAATTGCTCATAGTTGTAAGAATAATAGGGAGTATTGTATTGCTGGGAGATTTTAATTTCCCCAGTATTGTTAAGAACTTAGATAGAATGGAATTTGTGCAATGTGTCCTGGAAAGCTTTTCCAAGGCAATTCAGAAAGGAGCAATGCTGGACCTTATCTTAGGCAACAAGGAAGGACATGTAATGTAGGGTAGTCAGGAAGTACTTCGGCTTTAGTGATCATAATTCTGTTAGCTTTAAGATAGTGATGGACAAGCCCACAGACCAGGGTCCTGAAACAGAGCAGGTTAATTTTGGGGGAACTATACAGGGTTTAGAAGAGGTCATTTGAGTGAGTCTGTTTGAAAGCAAAGGAACAAATGGCAAGTGGAAGGCTTTTAAAAATGTGAAAGCAAGCATACAGGAGCAGCATATTCTTGATGGAGTGAAGTGTAAACTTGCTAACATTAAGGAACCATGGCTGATAAGAGATATGAGGCTCTGGCAAAGAAAAGGAAGGAAACATGTATTGGATTTAGGCCGTCAGGATTGAACAAATCCCTTGATGACTGCAAAAATTAAGAATACTCCCAAGAGGCCAAAGAGAGGGTATGCAATGGATCAGGCAGCTAAGGTAAAGGGAAATCCCAACAGGTTCTGTAGTTCTGTAAAGAGTAACAGCAGTCTGTGCGTGCTGCTGAAGAATCAGGTTTAATATCACTGGTATATGCTGTAAAATTTGTTGTTTTGTGGCAGGACTACAATGCAATACAATAATAAAACTGTAAACTACAAGAAATATATATGTATGTTGTAATTAAATAAGTAGCACAGAAAGAGAACTGTTTATTGTGTTCAATGTCAGGTTTACAGAAGTAATCCCATTATTTTGGCTCGGTGTCTGGATAACCCAGTCTGACTGGTTTGAACCAAGAGCCAAACAGAACAAAAGAACTCACCCAAGGAATGAAATTGTGTAGCCCTTGACTACATCCAGTGGGAATCTGGCAGAGTTCAGTCAGATGACCTTGAGCCAATGAGATTGAAACGCAACATTTGAACTGCTAAGGAAAGAGTTTAAGAATGTGGGGCTTTGAATGCAAAGGGACGACTACTCTGGACACTAAATATCGCAAGAAAGACCTCTGTGCCAGTGGCTCTGAGAAAAAGGAACAATCATTTGACCAACAAGAGATTCCCTATATTAGTGTAATAAATCGGAGAGGTTGTCTGAGTGGGAATTGATTTCGAGGGAACAGTAGAATTCATGTTTTAAGTTGTTGGCCTGGGGTCAACATAGTTAGGTTGATGTTTGTGCATAGACAACAAAGCACAAGCTTTGATTAACAGTTGCGTAGTGAATTGCCTAACCTAGATCAGCTGATGATTGGTCAACACTGCTCACCCTTTCCACAGCTGATCCCTTGATGAGGGCTGGTGTCAGTTCCCTTGACTTCCCCTTCCTGAAACTCACAGTCAATTTCTTGGTATTACTGATGTTGAGAGCAAGTCACCACTCAACCAGATGATCTATCTCGCTCCTGTACGCCTCTTCATCAACATCTGAAATTCTGCCAGTGATAGCTGTGTCATCGGCAAATTTACAGATGGCAGTTTACAGATGATTTACAGATGAGCATACATCCCAATTCCCGGCATCTGCAAAATCTCTCGCATTTCAGATCATATTGGTAACATACATATCAGTAGATGAAGGCTCTATTTTGTATGGAGAATGTGGAGATCAAATTTCAACCCCCCCCCAATCCTATTCAAAAAATTTTGTCAAGTATGACTTCCTACTCACAAAGGCATGATGACTCCTAATCTGTCTCTGTCTCTCCAAATAGTGGTAGATCCTGCCCCTCTCAATTGTCTCCAGTACTTCTGCTATCAGGCTAACTGGCCTCTAGTTCCCTGGCTTGTCTTCCTACCAGTCATAAACAATGGAATATTATTATTTACCTTTCAGCCTTCGGGAACTTCACCAGTGGCCATTTATGAAGCAAATCTATCTGCAAGAACTTCCACAATTTCCCCGTAGCCTCCCACAAAGTCAAGCATGCTCTCTGTCAGTTCCTGGAGATTTATCCACCTTAATGCACTCTACGGCTGCACTTATCTCCTTCCTGGTAAAATAACTGCCCCGCAAAACATCTCCACTTGTTTCCCCTTTTCTCTTGAGCAACTATGATTTTCTCCTCCGTAAACACCAAGGAATTTTCATTAAAAATCCCTCCCTCCTCCTGCAGTTCAAGACATACAGTAAGATCTCAAAGGGGTCTCTCTCTCTCTCCCTCTCTTCCAATCTGATGAAACGAACATAGATTTCTCCAACTTTTAGTAATATCTCTCCCTCCTACCTTTTCTCTTTTTTCATTCCTCTCACCTTTTCTCACTTCTCACGGCCATCACTTCCCTGTTCCTCCTCTTCCATCCCTTTCTTCCGTAGTCCACTCTTCTCTCATATTAGATCCCTTCTTCTTCAGCCCTTTACCACTTGATGTATCCCCTCCCAGCTTCTTACTTCGTCCTCCTTCTGCCCCCACTTACCTGTCTCACATATCACTGCCAGCTTGTAGTCCTTCTCCTTCCCCCACCCTCTGCCCCATTCCTCTCCAGTGCCCAAGAAGGGTCTCGGCCAAAAATGTCGGCTGTTTATTCCCCTCCATAGATGCTGCCTGACTTGCTGAGCTCCTCAAGCATTTTGTCTGGGGTGCAGATCTGCCTTTTTCCTACCTTCAGTGCTCTGACTGACACAAGTCATTCTATTATTCAAAAGAAAATCTAGCAGCTACAGCTGCTGGAAGTTTTCAATAAAAAACAGAAAATGCTGAAAACACAACAGGTTAAACAGCGTCTGAGAACTGAGAAACAAATTTACTATTTTAGTTTGAGATCCTCCATCAGAACTGAACAGTTTTGAAGGCAGGTCACATACCAGAAATATACACTCCCTTTTCGCAGATGCTGCTGGACCTGCTGAGTATTTCCTGCTGGTGCGGTTTCATTTCTTTCTATGAATTAACAGGTGTTTATTCTCCCTTCTTTACATAAGGTAATGATGACACATGATTTACTTGCACACCACACTTATCTATTTATACTTTTATAGTAAGGGATAATTAACACCACTGTCATGTTTTCATCTGTTCTCCAACAATTTCTTCACAGTTTGTTTTCTATTTTGAGTGGGTGCTTTTTCTTTCCTCTTTATTCTGCTTCTTCTAACAAGGTGCTGCTATATTTAATACCTAAACTCTCAAACCCCAAATGAACAGGAAATGTGGAAGTTCAGCCTCTGTATGAACTGCCATTCACTGGATGACACTGATAGCGTTTCCACATTCCTAGTCAGAGGAGCAACAGGGGTTTTGGTGGACCTGAGCGATCTCTTCCAGTTCATCCGTGACACAGCTTAAATCTCCTGCTTTCATTTCTATTTTTTTCCTTTTCAAGGTGGCTAGGGTCCTGTCAGAGTCATGATCTACAGCTGTGCTTAAACTATGTTCTTCATGGGCACTGGGTTCTCGCTCTTAGAAACTTGGCAAGCAGCCTGCGCTTTGGTATCTCCAGGAGTGGCATGGGAGACGTGTGGCTTTGGGATGCAGCCCCTGTGGATGATCTGATTCCTCGCGTAAATCCCAGTCCGCTACACTTGTGTCCAGGATTAGGCAATTTTATTGAACCATGTGTTTAAGGAGAAATTCAACGGTTCAATTTAATATCAGAGAATGTATGCAGTATATACTCTTACTCTTCACAGGCATCCGCAAAACAAGAGGAGAAAAACCTAAAGAATGAATGACGAGAAAACATTAGAAACCCCTCCCCCCTACAAACTGCAGCAAAAGCATCAACCCTCACCCCCCCCCGCTTCAGCAAAAGTATCAGGCCCTCCCACCACCCAAGCAATAGCAAAGCACCCCCACCCCCCCAAGACCATGATGTAGATCGCTGAGATCGAGACAGAGGGTGAAGCTGTTGGAAGCCTCTGCACTAGAGTGATCTCTCTCTCTTTCAATGGTGAGTGAGAGTCTGCTGGCTCTGAGTCGGGGGAAACTCAAATAAGCAACGCTGCGGGCTGTAACATCAAAGCAGCGAGCTGTCGGCCTCCCCTCTCACTGTGGCAGGAGTGATTTCTCTCCCTCCGTCATTAGTGAGAGAGAGTGGGCTTGCTGAGATGTCAAGGTTGCGATGGACAATAGTTTTTGATGGACTCTAGATCATGGTCTCTGGGGGGCTTTGCTATTGCGTGGGTGGTGGTGGGGGGGGCCTGATGCTTTTGCTGAAGCAAGGGGGAGGAGGAGCGGGTGGGAGAGGGTTAATGGTTTTGCTGCAGCTTGTGGGTGGGAGGGGGAAGGGGGTTCTAATGTTTTCCTGTCATTCATTCTCCAGGTTTTTTTTCCTCTTCTTGTTTCGCAGATGTCTGCGAAGATTAAGAATTTCAGGTTGTATACTGTGTACATTCTCTGATATTAAATTGAATCATTGAATAAAACTGCCTAATCCTGGACACAAGGGCAGCAGGCTGGGAATTTCCTACCACATGAACCTACTGGAGTTGTGTTGCTGCCTTCTGCCAAATACTAAACTGAAGCAACTCAGAATAGAGACAAGGCCCTGGCTGCTGCTGTGTACATAAAAACGCTATACATTTCTCCATGCTATTAGACACTGAACTTAGTTGTCTCAGGTTGTACAAGGGTAAGGACGTCCTACTGCCATTGATAGAGAATAGTGAGACCACCCCCAGAATTGTGTGTGCAGATTCCTTGCCGATATACAGATACTGTTTTCATGGAAGAAGATTCACTGGATTGTTTCCTGGTATTGAGGAGAGACTCTATTGTATGGGGGGACATTAAGATAATTATGCCTGTATCCACTTGCGTTGAAAAGCATGATGGGAGATCACAGTGAAATGTATAAAAATCTGTTAGGGCTCAAAAGGCTGTTTGAAAGGAGAATACTTCCACCCCTCCACACCCCAGGTGGGAGATCATGAGGTAGGGGTGACAGTTACAGGATACAGGGTAGGACATTTCCGACTGAGATGATAAATTTCATTAAAGGGTAGTCAGGTCACAGGTAATACTGTATTTAAGGAGAGGGGTAGTTTTCTACACACAAAAGACCTTAAATGCTATGGGACGAGCAGGAACATGGCATTGAGACAGAGGATTATCTATGTCCACAGTGAATGGTGGAGCATGCTTCAAGGAGTAAATGGCTGACTCTTGCTTCTATTTTCTCAGTAAGTCAGAAAAATGTTCACAACTGCATGAAGAATAGGAAGCTACGAAGGGATACAAAAATTGACTGGAAGCTTCAAGGAACCCACATTTTGAAAACTCAGATGCAGTGGGACCCAATAGTGTACTGCTTGCACAATAGGTTTTAATGCAGTAGGATAACCATAAGACCATAAGATATAGGAGCCGAATTAGACCATTTGGCCCATTCAGTCTGCCCCACCATTTCATTGTGGCTGATTCACATTCCCTCTCAGCCCCAATCTCCTACCTTCTCCCCGTATCCCCTCATGCCCTGACCAATCCTGTCTTGGTCAACCTCTGCCTTAAATGTACCCAACAAAACCAACAGATTCACCACTCTCTGGCTTCTCTAATTACGAAAAAAATATGTAAACTTCTTGAGCACTAATGGTATCAGCAGAAACGGTATCAACAGTAACATTTGTAAGCTAGCATGTAGACCTTTTGGAGGGAAGACATTAAATTTGTCCTCAAAGTAAAGCCTAGGAATTCTGGTAATGGAGCAAGCGAGTTCAGGAACTTAGTGACAGCACTTGGCCTCCAGAGTAGATGAGATGTAGCTCAGAACCTTCTAATTCCTGAAATAAGACTGCTTAAATGCAAGTTTTGAAGGTCAAAGGCATCATGGAATAAATATAGTCTGTGTACAGCCATAAAGAGAAGCAAGGTTCTGTCTGACAGCTGGATAGCAACTCCAAGGACCTTGATGTGGTGGGTGTTATTTTATTAACTGACATAACTAAATCAGAGCTATTCGAGAAAGAAACAGAAAATATTCCTCGTTTGCACACTGCCCCATTTAATTTGCTCTTAACTAGTATCTTTTATTGATCTCCAATCACTTCAGTGATTGGACCTTGCTATTTATGGTGTCTCAATTATATGCTGTCTCTATAAAGTCCATTGGGCAATCCTCAGTATCTGCTCAAATGCTAATAATTAACCACAAGGATAATCAATACATTTCTCAGACTTAACACTAACCAGAGCAGACATAGCTGGATAAAACGCTCATGCATCGCTGTCTCCTCATCTATTTGTTTTTCCCCAGAAGATAAAGTTACTAATGACCTATTTTCTAGTTCACTTCTTTCCCTTTGATCTACAGCTTTTCACATTCAGTTCCATCTCCAATTAAAGTATTACCTGTAATGCCTTATCTGTACTATTGTTTCAACTTTGATCTAGCACTATGTAGCATCTTGAAAAAGAGATTTCATTGCCCTGAAGTGCAGCTGTACTTCTGAACTGATTTGAATGCGTTTGAAAGAATGTCCTACAGCATGGCTTGGAAAGAGCTGAGAAATAGAATGAGTTAGCAATGATCTGGAATGCAAATTCAATCCAATTTTATAATACTGGGAGAAAATATGGATGCACAAGCCAACAAAATCAAACACCCACAAACATGTTGCAGATTTCCGGCCTGATTTTGAACTTGTACATTAATTTGAGGTGGTGGTTTAAGGTACAGATTAAAAGAATACAATGGACCGATGAAGCTAGCTCCAATGGCCAAATGCTCTAATCCTATTTATACATTGTGCAGGGAGAGGGATGGTCAGTGGGAAATAGGCATCCGTTAGTCTCGTGAGACCATGGATTTGCACCTTGGAAGGTTTCCAGGGCGCAGGCCTGGGCAGGGTTGTATGGGAGACCGGCAGTTACCCAAGCTGCAGGCCTTCCCCTCTCCATGCCACCGATATTGTCCAAGGGAAGGGCACTAGATCCCACGCAGCTTGGCACCGGTGTCGTTGTAGAGCGATGTGTTGCTCAAGGACACAACACGCTGCCTCAGCTGAGGCTTGAACCAGTGACCTTCAGATCACTAGACCGATGCCTTATCCGATAGGCCACGCGCCAACATAAGTGGGAAATAAGGCAAGGGTAACAGAACTCAAGGGGCTTTCTGTCCTGTTGAGCTGATACAGACCCAGTAACCTGTTTCTGTAGACTGTTATAAGATGCAGGTTAGTTACAAGCAGGCAGAGGTGAAGACAGATTTTCTGTATTAAATGAAAAGAGTTCCTTACCATCACACGGATTTACTGCCACTGCTGCTGTGCTGCCTGCAATACAGCCACTGATGAAGGAAACATAAAATGGAGCTTTCTCTTCTACACTCTTCTGCCCCAGCTTGTTAAGATTAGCAAACAGTGGGAAGTAGATGATGGAGAAAGGAACGTCCCTTTAAAGAGAAAGATTTGTTATCCAGAAAATATTACATACCGTGTAACACTTTGTTTATTACAACGCATTATGACTGCCAACAACTAATTAAAATTGACCACTACAGTATATATGAAAGTACTTTGCCGCAGTTAAAACTTCCATCAAAGCAAAACCATCATCCTGACTACGGAGATGGGAGACAGATAGCATCGTCAGTCATGAAAAAAGATACAAAGGAGTAATTATTCAAAAGCGATTACCGAGAGTTGCAAATATCCTACTGCAAGTTAAATCATAATTAACGTGAGAATCCTGAACACAGAACAAATGACTGCAACAGAATTTTACAAAGAACCACACAGATCACAGCACTTTTCTTTTCCTTTTGACACAATTTTACCACCACATTCAGAGGAAATGCTGATCAGTATCATAAATCATTTGACAGTTTGGAATCATTATCATTTTCAAATTAGATGGGAGGTGATTGACCAATCTTTCTATAATATGCCTTCCTCCCCATACTCTATAATTCAACTAGAGTATTTATTCATGTCCGACCAAGATAAATAACCTTTTGAGTATTCCCTCAGCAGTAAACAATGGCTGCTAAAGCACCCAATTATAAGGAAAGGACACAGTTGACGAATAAGCCATACTAGAGGCATTTAATATAACTTGGATATTTAAGCAATACAAGTGTGCTGTTTTCTATTAACTTTGAGCATTTCACAGGAAAACTATCTCACTTTCTGTGTTGTACCTCCTCTGCTCTCTGCCCTCAATAATCATTAAGGGCATGATTAATGTGTGCTTAATGAGCCTTTTTAAAACGTGGTCAAATTTAAATTCTAATGTACACTACCGAGAAGTCAGGCATGGGAACTCAGTCTGTTAAAAGTTGACCACTTGTTTGTTATACCACCCCTTGCTAGGCAGAGACCAGAAATGGATGGTTGTGCACTTGGTCCATCAGATTGGTTACACAGGAAAATAACAAGGTGTTAGTACATAGAAACATGCTCACCTTATAAACTGAAATTGTGTTGATTTTAAGCAGTATAAAAAGTGTACAAACTGCAATTTATGATGCGTTGCACTGCATTGGCAGCTGGCTGACGGCTGCACAGGGATGTACTGGCTAGCTGCAATGCAATGCAATCATCATTTTGTTCTGCTTATCCATGCCTGCCCACTGTAGTGCAGGAATATATTGGGAATCAGAGAGCTATACATCTGACCTCTAGTTCCGCTGCTGGTCTAATGATACAAGTTCAATGGCAGCTCTGTGATACACTGAATTGTTGTGTGGTTACATCGCTTCAGGACTCTGTTTCATACAGTCTTCACGCTTATCTTTTTGTAATTTTATGTTAACTAACATTTTAAATAAATTTACATAGGCAAATAGTTCAAATGAATTACTTTTTAATTATTTAAATGTCAGACTGAAACAGCACAGAAGCAGGCCCTTTGGCCTATCATGCCTACACCGAACGTTGCACTCATCTTCCCTAATCCTACTTGCCCACATCAGCCCCATATCCTTTTATACTTTTCCTATTTCGGGTGCCTGTTTTAAGTGCCTCTTAAATAGTAGTATTAGTATCTGATTTCATCACATCTTCTGCAGCTCAATATCAACCACACTCAATGTAGAAATAAAACTCCTCATATTCCCTTTAAAATTCATACATCTCACTTCAAATATATGCACTCGCGTTTACTAATAGTACTAGCATGGGAAAAAGATTCAGATCATTTATCCTATTTAAGCCTCTCATTCTTTCATTTATCTTTATCAGGTCACCCTCAGCCTCCTTCATTCCAGGGAAGAGAAACCTAACCTATCCAATCTCTCCCCACAACTAAAGTCCTCGAACGCAGGCAGCATCTTGGTGATCTCCTCTGCAACTCCTCCAGTGCAATTGCACCCTTCCTATGGGGTGATGTAGAACTGCATACAATATTCCAATTGAGGTCTGTTCAGTGTTTTTACAAGTTGCAACAATGCCCAACTCCTCCTGATATTCTACATTGCAGTCCAACTAGGCAAGCATGTCATATGCCTTCTTCACCAGCTTATTGATTTGTGTATGAAATGTCTCTCTGTTCATCAATATTCCTTCGGCACCCCCTATCTTGATCTGTATACGTCTTACCCTCATTTGACTTCCTAAAATACACCAATTGGCACTTGTGAAGATGAAATTCCATCTGCCAATGCTCTGCCCCACTTCCAGCTGATCCATACCTTAAGCCTGAGGCAACCTTCCTTGCTATGCACAACAACACAGTTTTTGTGCCATCTGCAGAATTACATTCACATCGAAGTCATTAACACACATCACAAACAACAAAAGGTCCGAGCATTAGTTCTTCACATTTCAAAACCCTTCGGTTGAGGGACATTGGAAGATCATGAAAATGGGCTTTGGACAGTACAAACTATGGGAAGGCCATCACTGATAATTAAGTAATTCTACTACATGCAGCCTTGTAACGGGTTATTACGGACTGCTTCATTTTGCAGAGGGACCACAGCAGCAAAACTGTCAAGTAGTTGGCAGCCCCACAGCTGTGAGAGGCAAATGCAAAGGGGGCATCTTGTGAGAGGTTTATGCAAGGCATGGGCCAGGTGTAGCACCATCCAACACTCTGTTGAATCAGAGATGGTGAAGGCTTCCACGTTTTACCTATACCAGAAAATGCTCCCACTACGAAAGATTATTCACCTTAGTGTTGAGATTATAGCCACAGATAGTGTATTCATGTTAATTAGTCTGAGAATCTAGTCACTGTTTAATGTTTAGTCTCTAAACATAAATTATAGTTACTGTTTACATGTGATCTCAAAATGTCAGGTATTTGACAAGATTGATATAGGCCATCCTTGGGTTACAGATACCTGACTGAGGACACCCCTACATATGAACCGAGCTCCTCTATTATTATTAAATTCAAAAGTCTAACAAATACATTTTCTTACAAAAAGCAGAACTCATTTCCTTTTTCTCTTCACTGGTTCCAGTTCAGTTTATTGTCATTCAAGCAAACAAAACCACATTCCCCCAGACCAAGGTGTACAACACAGTACATATAACTCACACACATAACACATTACCATAAATAAAGTAACAAATACTACGGAGTATTTATGAAAGTAAAACAGTATAATGCTACTGGCGCTTCATAGGTGATGCGATCTGGGAGGTGGCAGGGAGTTCAGTAGTCTCACGGTCTGGGGGAAGAAGCTGTTTCCTACCCTAGCAGTTGTTCTCTCCTATCAAACTTGTGCATTTTTGACATCAATTATTACAACACCGTGAAGATACAGTTATTGCATCACATGATTTTTTAAAATGTATTTTCTGACTTATCTGTTAAAACAGGACAGGTTTCTTACCCAGGGATGGTCTATGTTTCAAGGATAATTAAGTGGATGGAAGCTGGCACCTATGGTTTCTTTCTGAGAAAAGAGCTAGTGTTGATTGAAAAACTGAAGAGAAACATGGAAACGAAATGACAGATTCTTATTCATGGGCCATTTAAACATGAAACAACTTCCACCCATCCTAATTCTATTTCTTTCAATCAATGTCATTGTAAGCAATGACAGTGATTGACCTTGCTGAATAAAACATGAATGCCTTGCAGAAGATTATAATCTGTGTAAATGCAAAGGGGCTGAGCTGAGAATTTAACGAAAAGTTGAATTAGAAGCATATTTCCACCACTCCCTACCATCCAAGTTAGTCCATTCGCAATGAAGGATCGCAGTAAAATATTTTAATAGCCGGATCAAAATCAATTCTGCTTCCTTTTATCTATTTGATAAAATATAAATGCTACTGTGCATGACAGCTTTCAAGACAATGCTGAAAGAGTTTATTTATGAGTCAGACATCTAGATGGCTGAGACGTATTTAAACGACAGTCTTTAAGTTCTCTGTTTGGGATGCTATTTTCCACTGGCACATACTGACTCAATGACCTTTGGCCACTTAGCCTCTTGCATTTTAAAATTCTCATCCTTTCCCCTCTCTTTCCTTATAATCATCCCCAGACCTCATTCCTTCAGTACTCCTCCAACCCTTTGATTCTGTACAAATTTCACCTATGAGGGCAAATCTTCAGTAACCTAAGCCATAACCTCTGGAATCTAGGACTTTAGCTACTCCATATCCTCTCTCATTTTAAGATCCTCCTTAAAACCCACCTGTCTGAACTCCTTCCCGATTATTCCTTCTGCAAGCACACTTTTTCTTTGACTAAGTCACTGCATGTGCTTGAAATAGATTTTTTAAGCTGAGATGCAACCAAAATATCTCTTATCTTTCAACTCTGTCAGATTGAGTTAAAAATCATGTAAGTGGGAAAAAAAGCCAGCGCTGTTACTTTCAGAACTGCTGTGATATTGAACCTTGTTTGATTGCATTTGGTTGTGATCAGTCTACACAAGTTACAACTTGTCACATACCTTAGCAATGTTGCCCCTAAGCCTTTGTAAAGGCCAGTAATTCCCTTGCTTCTGAGCAGCTCTTTGGTGATCTGCGTGGCAGTCTGTGGGGACTTGATAGCAGAGGTAGCATGACTTGCACTGGAAATAGGGCTTCCCGAGGGGGAGCTTGACACCGCCTGCGCTGCCATCAGCTTCTGTTGGGCGGCTGCATGTAATTACAGAGAAAATAGGTCAGGAGGAGCAAGCAGATTAAGCCAGATATATCACAGAGCGTGTGGAGCATCCATCTGCACAACAGGATATTTCAGCATTAATGATAGAAGTGTCAAGAATATTGACTCTCCAACTGTGCATTTTCCTTTTCTGTTTAAAGTGTCGAGTCAAAATGGTGCACAATTCATAGCTTTCTCTTCTAAAGAGTGTGTGTGAGGGGGCACGTGGCTTTCAGCTAGATCCTTAATTCACAGGCATCTTGCAGTGAAACTGTCCTGTAGTCTGACCTTGCGCCAGTTTTCCGGGCGCCTGCCTACTATGCACACGTTACATCATTAGTGACCCTCCCCACCCAAGTGGCCGCCAAAGATCGTCAACCAGCAGCAGTCTCAGTGTGCTGCCCTGGCCTCTCAAGCACAGAGCTGGGGTAACTGGGCGACATGCAGCGATCCGGACAAATGAAATAGGAGAAGCCACAACCTCAGATCCCCATTTTCACACAACTCCATCATTACCTATTAGGTTCTTCACACCCAATTGTATGGAATTTGCACATTCTTCCCATGTCTGCGTGCATCTCCGCACAGTTCTCTGGTTTCCTCCTAGATCTCAAAGGTGTACAGGTTGGGAGGTTAATTGGGCACTATATATTGCCCCTGGGGCATACATCTGAGGGAAATTAATGAGACTGAGGTGAATTATCCTGTTTCTATTTTCACTTTGTTACCAAGGGAATAGGGAAAAAGCACGGAAACATGCTCCTCAGCCCACTGACACTGTGCTCACCATTAACTGTGGGCTGCTGGGCCTAATTCCATGCTGTATGTCTCTATCCCCTTGGTAACAAAAGGAAGCTAAAATCTGGCACTAAATCAGCAGGTCAAGACAAATTCAATAGGTCAAAAGACTTGACTTTTGAAAAGCAAATCAACACAATCACTAAGACAAGAAAATCTGCAGTTGCTGGAAATCCAAGCAACACACACACAATGCTGGAGTCTTTTTCCTGTTGATCAGTGTCAGAAAGTCAAATTAAATCCACGGTGATTCAATGTTGTTAAACAATAAAACATGAACACTTCCAGTGGGGGTGAATTCTTTTTACATGTGCCCAAGACCTATTCACAGTATTGTTGATAAATAGTTAAATAAATAATATTGAGACAATAGACAATAGGTGCAGGGGTAGGCCATTCGGCCCTCCGAGCCAGCACCGCCATTCAATGTGATCATGTCTGATCATCCACAATCTGTACCCCGTTCCTGCCTTCTCGCCGTATCCCATGACTGCTATCTTTAAGAGCTCTATCTAACTCTTTCTTGAAAGCATCCAGAGAATTGGCCTCCACTGCCTTCTGAGGCAGAGCATTCCATAGATCCACAACTCTCTGGGTGAAAAAGTTTTTCCTCAACTCCGTTCTAAATGGCCTACCCATTATTCTTAAACTGTGGCCTCTGGTTCTGGACTCCCCCAACATCGGGAACATGTTTCCTGCCTCTAGCATGTCCAATCCCTTAATAATCTTATATGTTCCAACCAGATCCCCTCTCATCCTTCTAAATTCCAGTGTATACAAGCCCAGTCGCTCCAATCTTTCAACATATGACAGTCCTGCCATCCCGGGAATTAACCTCGTGAACCTACGCCGCACTCCCTCAATAGCAAGAATGTCCTTCCTCAAATTTGGAGACCAAAACTGAACACAATACTCCAGGTGTGGTCTCGCCAGGGCCCTGTACAACTGCTGAAGGACCTCTTTGCTCCTATACTCAACTCCCCTTGTTATGAAGGCCAACATGCCATTAGCTTTCTTCAATGCCTGCTGTACCTGCATGCTTACTTTCAGTGACTGATGAACAAGGACACCTAGATCTCGTTGTACTTCCCCTTTTCCTAACTTGACACCATTCAGATAGTAATATGCCTTCCTGTTCTTGCCGCCTAAGTAGATAACCTCACATTTATCCACATTAAACTGCATCTGCCCACTCACCCAACCTAAGTCACCCTGCATTTTCCTAACATTCTCCTCATATTTCACACTGCCACACAGCTTTGTGTCATCTGCAAATTTACTAATGTTACTTTTAATCCCTTCATCTAAATCATTAATGTATATTGTAAATAGCTGCGGTCCCAGCACCGAGCCTTGCGGTACCCCACTAGTCACTGCCTGCCATTCTGAAAAGGACCCGTTACTCCCTACTCTTTGTTTCCTGTCTGCCAACCAATTTTCTATCCATGTCAGTACCCTATCCCCAATACCACGTGCTCTAAGTTTGCCCACTAATCTCCTATGTGGGACCGTATCAAAAGCTTTCTGAAAGTCCAGGTACACTACATCCACTGGCTCTCCCTTGTCCATTTTCATAGTTAGATCCTCAAAAAATTCCAGAAGATTAGTCAAGCATGATTTCCCCTTCGTATACATCACAACTACTTACTCTTAGCTTTCCATCACAAGACATCAGAGCTGGTTTGATGAGTCACCAAACCTGGGAGTTAATTAAATACGAACACAATGTGTTCCTCAAAAACAAAATTAAAAAATATAGTTCTGCAGCTACATGGAAGTCAGAAAACCCCCTCGGCCTGTACAGTTGACAGTAGATAGAAAGAGCTTAAGAGTTCCAGCAGCTGTTGATAACTATGAGATGCACACTTTCTTCAGCTAAAGCCTAAATACCCACAGGCCTAGCCCACTGTAGGTGTAACATATGTGATTCTCTGATTTGCACAGTGGCCGAAGCTAAATCTGTATCTAACAGGAGAATAGCTATGATCTTCACAAGGTCAGCAAACTTTTTTTTTTATCACTGAAATCTAACTCTTCAGCTAAAATCCAGGCTGTCCTCTGCCCAGCCACTTGTTCCAATGGCCTTTTCATCATATATCTTAGGTGCCCCCTCTGGATTTAAATGATTCTCAGTTTCCACCTTTCTTATTGAGACCTTACCACCCACAGGTGGAAAATTTGTATGCACACACTACCCTATGTCAAAGTGGCCAGATCTGAACAGAAATATTCCTGAGGTTTCATCGCCTACAACTGCTCCACATGGCCAGCTTGTTTTAAGAATGCCAAAAATTCTGAAAGAAAAGAAATCTCACAGCAGTTCAGATACAATTAAAAGATAGAAAATGCAAGCCAGAAATTCAAAATCAACACAACAAATTAAAAATAAAAAATGACTCTGGAAATCAGGAATGAAATCAAAGTGCTGGTCTTGCAGCAGAAATGGAAAGAGAAACAGTAAAGACTTCCGATTGAAGAAATGAAGGTCTGACAAACCATGTTCAACCTGGAATATCAACATATTATACACAAAATGCTAGAAGAACTCAGCAGGCCAGGCTGTATCTATCGAAAAGAGTAAATAGTTGACATTCTGGGCCTTCTCCATAATGCTATCTGGCCTACTGAGTTCCTCCAGCATTTTGTGTGTGTATCTTTGGATCTCCAGCATCTGCAGATGTTCTCATGTTTCTGAAATATTAACTGTTTCTCTGCCCAAACTTATGAGCAATTCCAGCACTTTCTGACTTACATATTGAATTCTGGAATACAGAACTCTTTTGTTCCACCTACCAAGACGACCTGCATCTTGCAGCTGAATCTTCAACATCTCCATGGGTGTGGTTACGACAACCTGACAGGTCCCGGCACCACAGCCTGCCAGCATCTCCCTCAACAAAGTCAGCTTCTTCCTACAAAAGGAAGCAAAAAGGTAACAGTGGATTTGATAAGTGACACTGACAATTGTGACAGGCACAAAACACCAGGAGCAGGCCAGATGCAAACACTTGAGAAATTCAACAAAGAATTTTGAAAAACAGGACCAAGTAATTTCTTGTAATTCTATCTTTGTTTTAAAAGGCAGAAAAATGTCAATTTCTAAGTTGTCCATTGTTTCCTTCAAAAAATAGATTCAATGGGGTTTAAAGCTTTCCTGCGTCATCGCTTGGTGCAATATCAGTGTATTTCCACCCACTAAGAATTTCTTCTTCAATGCTAGATGGTTGATGTTTGTAGAGAGAGGCATCCTGCATCACGCAGAATTTATGCTGAACCAATAAGAGACAGCGACAAATAATGCATCCAGTCAATCACGCAACTTTTGGAAGTCTGAAAGTTGCCTTCATAATCTATGTTTTGAAACATACTTCGTAAACAAAAAAAAATGCACCCTTATCACACCAGTATGAGGATGTCTCGTACTAAGCAATCTTTGATTGGTTTATGACAGAAAATGATTTGCATGTGACAACATTTAAGTAAACAAGGTTACTTAATGATCAGAAACCAAAACAAAAGTGGGCACAGCGAATCGAGTTGCCGGCTTACAGCACCAGCAGTTTTGGTAGTCTTGACCTTCAGCGATTGCTTGATCTCTACGTGGAGTTTACACACTGTCCGTGCAGTTTTTCTGCCGGTGCTTCAGTCTCCTCCCACATCCCAAAGCCGTAAAATGGCCACTGTAAGAAACTACTCTTAGTGCAACCGAGTGGGAGAATCTTGGAAGGGTTGATGGGATTTTGGGAAGAATAGATCACGGACTAAACTAGTGGGGAATGAGACTGCTGCGAGCCAGTGTAGATTCAATATGCCAAATGGCCTCTTCTATATCATTGGGAAATATGGAAAGCAACAACCCACAGAAGGTGCAGAGCCAATCAGGTCCTGGGTTTAAATCTCTAGTGCTTTTTTTTTTAAAGAAAGAAACACAGCAAAAAGGCACAGCTACAAAAAAAAAACATCTTCCACATGTTTCTCCTAACCATTGAACCGAAGGTCAATACCCAAGAGGAAAATACAGTGCTCAAAACAATGATTAAAATATGAAGTTACAAATCAGAAAGAAATCTTGATTACCCAAAATAACACCACAAATTGAAACCAATCCTCAATATCCTGTGCTGTGCCTTGTGAGATAGTCTGTGAGAGATCTTAAGGAGCAAGATGCCTGAGGTACACCCTAGGGTGCACTGGGACACATCATCAACTAGGACATCATGTTATCTGAGGTCATCAGGTGTTTCGGCTCTTTCAATATCAGGCACTCTCACCCAGGCACCGTAGCTAGGGTTGATCAGGCCCTGGCTTGTGCCCCAGCAACACTGGTCTACGGGTCACAGCTCTTGATCCATAGCTATTTGCAGGCTTTCTTAGCAGCCTCTGTGACAAATCGTGTTCTTTTCTTTGCAGTCCCTGTAATGCCAAGGAGGGAGTCGGTTCTGCAAAATGAACGGTCAGCAAAACTCCTACACCTCACCTCTACAGGTCCTCATAATGCCCTCCACCCTTGCCTCTGGGACTGCTCTACCAGCTCCTGGTATTTGGCTTTCTTACACTCTAATGCCTCCTCAATTCGGTCTTCCCAAAGAACTTTCAGCTCTGCCATGATCAGCTGCTTCAAGGTTTCTGACAGAATGACAAGGTTGTGGGGAAAACGTACTTGCTCAAAGGTGCATTTGCAACCTGTACGCACATGCACAAGAATTAACCATGCAAGTGGGAAGCTTTAGCAGATCTAGTATGTAAAATCTGTACCCTTCTCAGTTAGCTTAGAAAACAGACTACTTCTTATTTGAAGAAGCAAGAACAATGACAAAACCCCAAGTATAGCACTTGATGCAAGGTTTAGCTTACAAGTATATTGGAAATCATGAGGAATGAAACCCTAAGTCTACGATGACCTAAAACAGTAATTTCACAATGGATTCCAGATGCAGAGTAGAGGAAGAAGTGGAGGCACTAAGACAGGAAGGCTAAAAGTTTGACTGCAAAACTGAGCTGAGAAGAGGATTGTTAGGTAAAACTACAGTCGGAAGTCTCTTTTGACCCCAAGTACAACTTTAAATTTTGCAAGGATTGATAATCACATCAGGCCTATCACAAACTAGGATGTTGCCTAGATTGATGTGTATTGACTATAAGGAGGGGATGGACAAACCTTGATTGTTCTCTCTGGAGCATCAGAAGCTGGAGGTGACATGACAGAAGTATATAAAATTATGAGAGGCCTAGAAATACATGGTAGACAGTCATTTTCCTAAGGTGTAAATGTCAAATATTAAAGAGCAAAGGTTTACGGTGAGTTGAGGAAAGCTTAATGGGCACATGTGAAACAAGACTTTGTTTAATCAGAGTGGATGTGGAAGAGTTTGCAGATCCCACTTTGGCCTTGTCAGATACTTCTAAAGCAACAAAATGTAGGCAAGTTATCTTGATCGCAGGGCACTGCCTAAGAGTCGACTTCCCATGTGGCCTGATAGCAAGAGTACAAATCTCGGATAATTCCCTACCACATCCTGTGGGAACTTGGAAACATATCTCATTCACTTGAACAGAAGAGAATGGCTCTGAGGAAACAAGTTTTAATTTGTGTTCTCATTTGTTTTATTGTATTGTTTTTTATTTTGTATTATTGCATAATTTGTTATGTTGAAGTGTCTTAATGAATTGAACATTTTTAGGTGCTTTCACTTGTTTATAAAATATCAATAATATTATATTACTAATTAAATCATATTACACTTAAATAGTTTGAATTTAATTATGTTTTCTGATTGTTTAATTCTAAAATTTTGAATATTGCATGTTTTGACAACTTTGCTATCAGTCTAACTGAAATTGGCTGAAAATGTACCATACTTGCTCTGGCCCTCAAGTGACAGACTCCAGAAACAGAGAGAACAGGAATGCTCTTGGCATTTCCTCTCCCCTTTAAATATTTCATTGTTCATTATTATTCAAGCATGTTGTACAACTGCTGGGCTTTGACTCAGCCTATTTGTTATGGGATCACTTAGCTCCACTGCATGTTCCTTGTTTCAGATCCACTAGATTGTCTCCTCAACTTCATTTTTAGGCAAGGTGTCTTGATCCTGGGATGTTCTTCAGTATTCCTCAATAAACTCAGAATCAGGTTTAATATCACCAGTATATTTTGTGGCAGCAGCACATTGCAATACATACAATAAAAATTATACATTGCAATAGGAGATACATACAAAACAATTAAATAAGTAATGCAAAAAGAGAGCAAAAAATGGAAAAGTGAGAATGTACAAGGGTTCATAGATAGATAGATAGATAGATAGATACTTTATTCATCCCCATGGGGAAATTCAACTTTTTTTCCAATGTCCCATACACTTGTTGTAGCAAAACTAATTACATACAATACTTAACTCAGTAAAAAATATGATATGCATCTAAATCACTATCTCAAAAAGCATTAATAATAGCTTTTAAAAAGTTCTTAAGTCCTGGCGGTAGAATTGTAAAGCCTAATGGCATTGGGGAGTATTGACCTCTTCATCCTGTCTGAGGAGCATTGTATCGATAGTAACCTGTCGCTGAAACTGCTTCTCTGTCTCTGGATGGTGCTATGTAGAGGATGTTCAGAGTTATCCATAATTGACCGTAGCCTACTCAGCGCCCTTCGCTCAGCTACCAATGTTAAACTCTCCAGTACTTTGCCCACGACAGAGCCCGCCTTCCTTACCAGCTTATTAAGACGTGAGGCGTCCCTCTTCTTAATGCCATTTCTGAAATCTGACAGAGGGCAAGAAGCTGTTCATAAGATGTTGAGTATGTCTTCAGGATCTTGCATCTCCTCCTAGATGGTAGCAATGAGAAGAGGGCACGTCCTGGGTGATGGGGGTCCTTTTTGAGGCATTGCCTTCCAAAGATGCCCTCAATGCTGGGGAGGCTAGTGCCCATGATGGAGCTGGCTGAGTTTACACTATTCTGCAGCTTTCTCCAATTCTGTGCAATGGACCCTCCATACCAGTTGGTGATGCAACTAGTTAGAATGCTCTCCATGGTACATCTGCAGAAATCCGCGAGAGTCTTTGGTGACATATCAAGTGTATTCAAACTACTAATGAAATATAGCTGCTGTTATGTTTTCTTTGTAATTGCATCAATATATTGGGCCCAGGATGGATCTTCAGAGATGTTAACACCCAGGAACCTGAAACTGCTCACCCTTTCCACTGCTGATCCCTTGATGAGGACTGGTGTGTGTTCCCATGACTTCCCCTTCCCAAAGATCACAATCAATTCCTTGTTCTTTCTGACATTGAGTGCAATATTGTTGTGACACCACTCAACCAGATGATCTAGCTCACTTCTATATACCACCTTGTCACCATCTGAAATCCTGCCAACAATAGCTGCGTCATCAGCAAATGAGAAATAGGGATTAGAAACAGGAAACTGGGTTTGGTCCCAATGGATTAACAGCAGTGGCTGAACAAGAAAAAAATAATTTATCATCTTCTCCTGATGCTTGAAATAACAGTGTAGTTCCACAGAGGACAACACCAAACTATAACAATATAGTTTATAAATACACTAATCAACTCAAACAGTGGATAGGAAGCCTTCAGAATTTCCCACAAGTAAGTTATCCTTTTTTCCAGTACTACTAACTACAGCAAATATAATAATGTGTTTTTCCATGGAAGGGGTGTTTTTTTCCACTATCTTATTTTTGGGGAGTGTTGGCCAAGCTCAGCAAGTGAAGTTGATGATTTAGTGTTTCAAATCTTCTAAACTTTGTGTGTGCCTGTTTGACCTCTTTCAAAAAGGAACCAAGAGAAAGGAAACCACACAATTTATTTTTAATTCACATCATGGAAAGGCAGGCAGGCTTTGTGACTTTATTCCGTCACCATCTCCTTATTTCTGTTAAATGCTTCACAAACTCACGTAGTGAATAACAAGATCATTACATGCAATATGCAGCGTACTAAGAATCACCAGGGACATTAAAAGCTGACTCAGTTTCTCCTTTTATACGCTAATCTGGATACAATTTCAGAAGAGGATTTATGCATCACTGCAGCTTCGAGCAAAAAGCTGGTGTACTTCTAAATAAGCGGCAGGAGGCATTCAGCTAACGTTAATTAATGCCTAGCTTGTTCTCTGATGACATCCAGAATCTGACACTGCATGGCTATTTGTATCATCGGAAAATAATTAATGCAACATCCTCTCTCCTGCAAAAGAAAACCCGAATCTGTCAACATGAAAGGTGGATTTCCTTCAGCTGCTATTGTACATGTAGGAAAGCTATTGTGTCAATAAGCACTCATGGTTGAGAACGATCCTTATAGCTACTTAATGTCACACTAGTATCTACTAAACCCACCTGTCTGGAAAGAGTTATTGGGTACTGAGAAAAAGACAGGCACAGATCCTGACTGAACTACCGTAGTTCAAACCTTGAGCAGTGACCTTTGGGGTTTGTGTGGATGGTTTTGGGGACAGAGAGGAGAGGTAGAGGTCAAAAAAGGGCTTGAAGGACAGGATCTGGGGAAATTTAAGGAATTAGAAGACAGGATGGCATCTTAATTCTTGCTTCCACACTGCATTTGAAGGGCAGTAATGTGGACATGGGACATCCACAGACCGATTTCATTACGGAGGCTGGGGGCCGAAAAATGTAGACTGTTTTGTGGTTAGAGAATTGTGCGTGTACGTGGGTGGGAGGTAGGAAGAGGGGCTCGTTTTGTTGTTGTTGTTTGTTGCGTCCTGTGTTGTTGTGCTGAGCTTTGTGGGCATGCTATGTTGAGAGTGAAATGTGTGCCAACACTTGCAGCCTGCCATCAAGCACACCCTTTGGTGTGTTGGTTGTTAAGGTCAATGACGCAGTTCGCTGTACGCTTTCATGTACACGTGATAAATAAACTTGAATCTTGCAAAAGCATGTGGAGGTGCTAATGGCTTGTCAGCTAACATCAGCCAAACTAGTAAAGCAGATTGGTTCAGCTTGCTTGTTACTCTTCTAACACTAAAGCCAATCCATGTATGATCACTTGCATTCGTTGCTATGATCTTGGCATGTAGCCACTTACTGTGCCTTTCTCCTGCTACAAAGAAAAGTACCTATTTGTTAGATAGTAATATGAATAGCTTTTTTTCCCGAATTTAAGGATTATTATCTGGTCACTGCAGGTTCTTCCAATGTAGGGAAATTTAGATCTTGACTTTATTATTATAGTGTAAAATCATTGACGGTGGTTTCAGAGATACTTTACATCTCCCTTCAGTTATATATCTATTGATGCCATAAAACTAATCGCATTTTTCCATTCCCCCCCCCCCCATTTTTAACATCCATCACTCCTGACATATGCATGGGTTTACAACACAATTATGCAATCTCAAATTCTTTTGATGCACAACACCATAACACTAAATGCTTTGTATTTTCAATTCAATAACAATGGTACTTTATAGTGACATCCCATCAGATGGACTTTGCTGTCACCAGAAAGATTTGATAAAAATACAAATCAAGATCTGAGACTGAAGCACAACATCTGTTTCTATGGACTTGGCTTCTTTCAAGCCCAAACAGTCCAGAAACAGATGCAAAATAAAATAGCCTATGTGTAGGATCAACTGTAAGGTACTAGGGTCCATAGAAACCCTGCTTCATGACATTGCTCCATGGTATAAAATGTTGGGAACCCTGTACTGGACTGTTGAGATGACTTCCTGGGTAATGTGTTACTCCAGTATTTTTCCTGAAGTTTGAAGTTTGCCTTGGAAAAAGAGGGTGCTTCAAATAGCTCAGTTCAATCAAATGTGGAGCAAAAGGTGGGAAAGCAGTTTGGATAGACAGCTACTGCTCACCGAATATGCTTGTGAGAATGTCACTGCAGTGATACAGACAGTTCTGTTTAAAAGCAGACTTGACTAAAAGAAAGCCTACTAATAAGGAGCAAGATGTTAACATAAGAATCAGCCACTGATCTCTTCAAAACCGAGAGACCATTCAATAAGCTCACTAATCACTACTCCATAAACCTGCATTGATTAAGTGCATCAATGTCTGATGCACCATCAATAACTCTCCGAGACGTGAGGGGAGATATTGGCTTTTATTGACTGGAAGAAAGAACAAGCAGCAATTGACCACCATGCTACATCCTGGAGACTGAGGGCAGGGCTCAGGCCCCAATCGCCTTTATACCGGGGCCTGTGGGAGGAGCCAAAGTCAGTGGGAGGAGCCACAGGAGCAGTTAGCAGGGGGGCGTGTCCAGACAGGTATATGTAGTTCACCACAATGTAATGTCACAAAAAAATCTCAACATTTCAAAATTTCAACAGAAGGGCTTTCCAGATTTTCTGACAAGAGACTGTAAATGCTGTAACCTGGAGCAAAAGGGTCTTGACCCAAGCCATCGGCTGTCCCTTTGCCTCCACAGATACTGCTTATCTCACTGAGTTCTTTGAACTATTTTGTTTTTTTTGGCTCCAGATCTCCACTTTTGTTTGCATGAAAATGTATTTCCACCAACTTTAAGATTAAAAGGCTTGATTTAAATTTTAAATTCTGCTTTTCAGTTCTTGTTCCCCTTCAAAGTAATTTCTTGACATTTACTCTATTGAATTTTAAATATACTATAGATCTCATATAAACCATTTGAGCAAACCTCTGTTTAATTTCTTCCTTTTAGATTCTAATCCCTTTGATTCAAAGGCCAACAACTCAAGGGCATTTCTAATTACTTTATACATACCACCACTTCCGCACCTTCAGACTGCTAGGGAGAGTTGCCAAAATACCGTGGGGGGAGAAGAGCTGCCAAAATGCAATGTAATCAGATTTTTAATTTTCCTCCCATTTATTTTCAGTGATGAGAGCATCAACAGGAAGGCCAGATTTTTTGCCCATTCCTAAGGGCCTTTGAGAACCTACTCAAAATTTGCTCTTGAACTGCTACAGTTACAGAACATAATCACAGATAATTTATGATACAGAATGAGGCTAATCAGCTCATTGCTTGTGCATTGACTGAAACAGAACTACAAACCCAATCTCAATTTAAAGCACCAGGTCAACAGTTCTGTAACTCGTGTTCAAGGACTCATCCAGGTACTGTTTAAAACCAATGGAGGGTCCTGCTTCTGACAGAGGGACAGAGGGACATTACTTGAGGTTTATAAATATACATTATGAGTGGAATTTTTCTGCCTTAAAATTAAACTGCATAAATATAAATGTATAAATAATTAATGCATTTCACTAAATTGAACTGAGACATCAGCCTGCTGTTAATGCTTGCACAGCACAAGGTGAGGTTTGTTTCTTCAGACACCAGTCACATTATGACAGACTGGCAGCTTCTATTTATGTGAGCCCAACCTGCCTTATGCATCTCCTACTTCTTTTAAATGGCAAAGGAAAATTAATTCAGGAAATATGAACTATTTCATCTAAATGTTCTGAAATTGATAGTCCTACTTCTAAAATGATACAAGTAATTAAAAACAAATTAAGCAGGCATGGTCCAATGCTATCTATTTTGCCAAAATCACCATCATTATTTTCCGTCTTTTCAGTCTTTTCCGTCATATGGAAACAGCAAATGTGATGTCTACAATGTGCTGAATATGTGAGCTCAAACAAGATCACAGGTACTTCTTCCCTCTGCTTCAAAAGCTGATAATCAGTAATATTTGGTTGCAATAACTTTCAGCAAAGGTTGCTTTCAGAGTGAGTGAAATTTAAGTATCACAATTTCTTTTGTGTTGAATTTTAAAAAGTGACACAGAGGGCAAGGGAAATGAGGCCAAGAGGGAAAGAGAAGGTGAGGGGAACAGGACCAGACAAAACAGATTCTGAGAGAGACTGCTTTGTGGTGTTATTCTGGATCTCTAATCCCCTGGTCATATATTGGAATTAGCCATGATCTATATACAGTAATTATGCGTGGGAGCATCTGCTGGCTTCTCTGCAGGGATCTGAGACAGGTAGAGCTGCAAATGACTGACTGTCTGCAAGGTTAAAATTAAAATTACCATCAAAGATTGACCTGGCAAATGAATGGTAAATTGTAAACAATAAATATTCAGCATTTTATTATATTTTAATTAACACACAATTTTTGATAGGAAAATCTAATAGTGCACTGGAAACACTGAATGCAAAAAATCTTAAGTTTTAAAAAACAATAACTTGCAGCATTGTTGCAACGGGCAATGCTTTTACTTTTGGAGTTCTAACCAGACCGAGATGCCAGCACTAGAAAGGAAAATCCTTGCTCCAAACTAAAATCATTTAAAGAGACTAAGAGACTTTTGATATACTTGAAGGGCTGCAATTTTATTTTTATCTTGTTTTTTGTTCTTTTTGTTTAGTTTCTACATCAAAGCCAACACAAGCTGAAATGATTAGAAACTAAAATATACCATCTGAATTCCAGACAAGAGCAAATCTGCAGATGCTAGAAATCCAAGCAACACACACAAAATGCTGGAGGAAGTCAGCAGGCCAGGCAGCATCTATGGGAAAGAGTACAGTCAACTATATTCTTTTCCATTGATGCTGCCTGGCCTGCTGAGTTCCTCCAGCATTTTGTGTGTGTTGCTATCCCATCTGAATTGTATCTTTGAACATATTTAAGGAAGGCAAATGCAACTTTCTAAACACTGTATCAAAGGATTAAATCTTGGGTGAATCTTGCACACAGAAGGATACATTAGTCAAATATGGCTTCATACAAAGAGGAGGCTTAAAGTGCTGAAATGTGTACTAAGGTAGGAAGTCTTTAAGTGAATTAGAGTGGCTCAGTCAAGTTAGCATGATGTTCTGGTGAAATTTTATATCGATGAGAAGATGCATGTCAAGTTTTTTTTTCAACATTAAAACAAACGGTTACATTATACTTTCACAGATCTCAAGCAAGTTCTACAATCTGCAACGGTTCTACAATCGGCATCTTTATAGCCACATTTGCAATTGTGTTGCACAACCAAAATATTCTACAAGTTCTGAAGCAGGCAACAGTATCAAGTTTTTTCTCCTATACTTGGTTAAACTTCACGTAAAAGATAGCTTCTTCTCCCCTTATACCTTCATATTTAGCCCAATTTGTCAGAAGTAACTTCCACTCACCCATCTTTGGACAGCATATGACGGAAGAAGTCATTTGCAGCGAGCTTGATGGCCTTTTCAGGTGTAACTAGGGTAAGATTCACAGCAGCACCTTGAATGATGTAGAGTGGGGATGAATACAGGTGGGGTGGGTGGGAAGAGAGAAAAAAAACACAGGGAAATCATTTCCAGTTATGAAAAGTTATCTATTTCCAAATCTTCAACTTTTAACAGTTCAAAGCTAGAAAGCAAATACAAGAGTTGCGTGTGCACTATTATTATGAAGCAAAATTAATTCAGATATGTCTTCACAATGACAGCTTTCAAATCTTACATTAAAACAACTGAAGGCAGCACACAGTGAGATTAGAGATAGCATGAGCACCATGTAAGGTTAGTAATGGAAAGCTTTGAAAGAGACTGCAGTTCTTATGTGGGCTAAATGTTTTGCTGAGGACATGCAGCCAATTATGCTTCATTATTTCAATATGTTACTGTATACCCTGCTTCTTTCTGCTCAGAGGACTGCATGCCAGCACAACACTAACCAGCAAACATATTTTGGAGCACCCACTTAGATGGGATATTAATGTTAAAAGGCTGCAATTAGAACAATGTTAGAATGCCAATGTATATTTAATTGTTAAAATTCTAAGTGCTTCACATGTTCAAACTTCTTCACTCAGAGAGCTGTGAGAGTGTGAAATGAGCTGCCAGCACAAGTGGTAACATGCGAGCTCAATTTCAACATTTAAGAGAAGTTTGGGTAGGTCCATGGATGTTAGGAGTATGGAGGGCTATGGTCTCGGTGCAGGTCTATGGGAGTAGGCAGTTTAAATTGGTCCGGCATGGACGAGATGGGCCAAATGGCCTATTTCTGTGCCGTTCTTTCCGATGACTCTGATGTATACAATAAAGAATTTTTTTAAAAACTCAGTAGCTCCAATCAGATCAGGGACACTGCGTGTGCATGTATCACTACTGACCCCCATAATAAACTAGTACATTGGCTTCAGCTGGCCCCTTTGCTAATGTGCAGTTAGACACGCACATAGAGGAACAGCAAGCAAAGGTAAAATTCCCCTTTGAAATCCTTCTCCAAGGATTGCCAAATGTAGCCAATGGAGAAACAGCAAACCTGGAACTGGCTGCTTTTCAAGTACAAAAGCAAATCACTTCAACTACAATGGGGTCTCAATCTAACAGGGAGAAAAGCACCAGTAAAATCTAATCAATTCTGCCCCATCTCCTTGCATCGTTTGTGATATCATAACAGTTGCTTACTAGTCAGCTTTCTGTTCATACTTTGTAGAGCTTTGTAAATGCACTTATTACTTGGGTTAGCCTACTCCTCTCCTTGCTGGTGCTGTTGACTTTGGCTAAGAGATAACGTTGCAGTGACAGGAACTGATCCACTATGACTTTATGACCAGAAAGTCTGCTAAAAAAAAAATCAGGAAAATAAAATTCATCAAAAATGACCAGCAAAGGTGCCCCCACAGCACTGCTGCTTCAAGAAGTGACAGGCAGCGTCATTTGAGACGAGAGGCAACCCTGCAATTATCACTCCAAGGACACTTTCTCCCTGGCACTTCATTCTGAAGAAGCTCCAACAATGAGCGCTGGCCGGATGACCAAGGCCTTGGAAGGCAGGAGACACATTGCGCAAATTGTGAAGAATTAGAACACATGGGGATCAAAATAAGCAAAAAAGAAAAAAGCAAACTTATATTGCTACTGAGGCCTCTGATCAGCTTCTAAAATACACACAACTTTATTTTGGAGATAACATTTGATTTTCCACTTAAGTGACGATGTTTCAGACTGCGCATTTTTAACTTCTCAAGATTTGCAGAGTTCATAGCCATGGGAGTAAGACAGGTAGCTTGCAGAGGTCATCATTGTAAATCTAAAGGTAGGGATAAAAAGACAGGCACAATGGTGTGCTGGCAGTGTATCCCCATGCATTTCATATCCTCAGTGCATTAGGCACCCAACTCCCACTCACCATCTGCATGGGATGCAATGGCTCCTATTAAGGGAGATAGTCCAGGATGAAAAAAGGCCAGACTCAGTGTTTGGTTGTTATCTGCTGTTTAACCGAAGTTCAAAGAGACTCAAACAGAGTGATGCATATCCCCAGCACCACAAGGGAAGGAGCGTTGTTGCTGCAACACTACACCACCAGAACCCACACTGTGCAGCATTCAATTGGTTACATGCCAAGTGCAGGTTAGGGCTCCTGCCCATTGTGAACCCGGACATTTCATCAAGCTTGGAGGATGAAGCAATCTCTGATGCACACTGCACAGCCAGTGCCTTGAAAATCTGGCTCAAAAGCATTAAGAATACGTAACTCACGGAAGGTGAATGTAATTTGAATTTTCTCAAAGAAAATCATACACAGAGACAAAAATGCACAGAATATAAAATGCACCACAACTTTGATTTTTTCTTAATACATTGAAAGCCTCCAGCAGGTCAGTGCAGGAACTACTAATATTAAATTGAGTTATAATCCAAAGAGCACAAGTTTAAATCTTACTGTGGCAGAATTTTTAAAAAATAGAGCTGAAAAATAAATACAAAATTAAATGGAATGAGTACAGGTTACCATGGAGCTGTCAGGCTTGATAGAAAAGCTCAAATGTTTCACAGGTTTCTTTTTGGGAAGGAAAACTCCTGTCCAAAGTACTAATTGACTCATACCTGCCTGTTAAGTGGCCAGCAGTCCACTCAGTCATACCACCTGGGAACTGAGATCTATATTGCAAGCCTGAAAACAAGTGCCTCTTGTGGAATCAATTTTAAAAATATAGTCAGCACTTTTTAGGGTCAATGTCATTACAGAAAGCATTTAATTTTCAAAAGTATACCAAAACTTCATTCATTAGGCACACTCACAGCTGTGGAGGTTCCAGACAAGTAGATTTTCAGAACTACTGGATGTTCTTCCAACACACTTTCAACTCTTTTTTTTGGTAAAACGTTACATTTTAGTATCATACATTTTTCAGTAAAACTGGCAAGTTTAAAGGGAACACAGAAACAAGGGCCCTCAATGTTTTTAAAGGGATTACGAGAACCAATACCCAGTGAGCCAAATTATTTCCAAACAAAGGATTACCAGAGTTTTACTCTGCAGTTTATTCTCACTGTACAATAACACAATAGAAGGATTGGAGGGCATGTAATCCTCCACAGGAGGAATCCTCTATACCAAGTAAGTTACTCACAAATGTGCACTGGCTGTTGGGCTTTTCTCAGCATTGTACACATGGGAGCAAAATCTGCAGTCTCACACAGTACTCCTGGACAGGAGCGGATAGCTGCATGTGGAGGTCACAGTTTCCGCAATCAATTTCACTCCTCTAACCAGATTTTACAACTGTAAATTCACATTGGCTCCTATTGACTTCAGTTGTATTTGACAAGCAGCTGTTTTTTTGATGGATAATGTAGATGTTGTAAATTATGTTGATCCTCCTGTGGCCCGAATGGAGTTATGAAACACAGGATTAATTTCCAGGGTTACTGAGTTCTTCCACTGGCTCTGCAGCAAAGAAATAAAGGCTAAACCACCTTCACATGATTGAGGCTGCAGACTCTTGTGCACACTTTTCTCTCAGTTCCAAGAGCGAAGAGGGAGGGAGTTAGGGAGAAACAGATATTCAAGCAACTAATCCAACTACAAGGCAACCTTCAAAGCCAGGTTTTAAACTGGCCACATGAGACAGGGTAAAGTAGAAAGACACTGAAAGAGTTTGCATACTGACATAAATTAACCTATGTCATATGATCAGTTACACTGTATTAGTGCATGTTATTCAAGACCAAGCTTTCCAAAAGTTCTTAAACCACACTGTTTTCTTCATAACACTCAAATATGTAACATATTTTTCTATTTTGTTTTGTTAAACGGAAGGAAACAAAATGGTAAATTAGTGGTTCTGCAGTTTCCGAAGAAAATGGAAATATTCTGCAAGGGCTGTCTTTAAACTAAATGTGCCAATGTTTCAATAGTTCATTAATTCCAATTGTTGTTAACTCTTGGAGTGGAACTCTAAGTGAGATCCAACCATCCTGACAGGGACACAGATAGGTTGAGTATCCCTAATCCAAAATCGAAAAACCTCAGAAATGTATTTTGAGTGCTGAAATGAAGTCAGAAATGGAAAATTCCACACGGCGTAGGGAAGGTTCCCATGCAATATGCAGGTCTCTGTGCACCACTGATAGTTCTGAGAAGTGGCCTCATAAATAATGAACAGAAGTTAACGAAAAATAGAAAAACACCGCATAAAGTGAAAAACAAAGTTCTCAATGGTATATTGAAAATACGGATTTGTGAGTGTCAGTATGTACAAATGCTGCTTAATGGTATGATGATCATGAAACAATCATCCATCAAACTGAAAATTGAAGCTAATTGTGAATGCTCAGCCAATTTACGAAAAAGGCATGACATTAAATTTTTAAAGCTGATCACGAAGCGGCAGAGAAATTAATTGATGAGTTTGCCAAGATGGTCGCTGCTGTAAATCTAACACCAGAGCAAGTCTACAACACTGATTGTTTTTATATCTTACACAAAACCTACAGGAGTAATATACAAATACAGTGTACTGTAACCTTTTAATCAAAACATAGCTTCGTGGGTGGAGAGTGAAAGCCTGTCGTTTGTAGTTGTTCCAACAGCTGATTCAGGTATTCTCCCGATACCACTGTGCTGCTTTTGTTAGCCTGCACACATTATATGTTCATTACATTAATGGTACAGAATAATGTTTATTGTTAAGTACACGTGCGATGAACAAGTGTAAGACTAAGACTGCTTACCTGTGGCAAGTAAATTCAGAGTTGAAAATAATGACAATCCCAAGCTATTTTACGATATATTCCAAAACTCAAAAAAATTCAAAATCATTCCAACCCCAAGTATTTTGGATAAGGGGCACTCAACCTGTGCTGAAGTTCCTTGAATGCTATTGGTTGAATATCCACCAATTGGCCATCTAACTTAACCATGGGTGTACCCTCACTACAAGGACTGCAGCGGTACAAGGAGAAGCCCATCACCTTGACAGGACAAGGAGTGGGCAACAAATACAATCTGTTTTCATTACCCATATGCGTTGAATAAAAAAAACAGTAAAAACCTATGCCAATGTTATGGTCCAAATGTTCAGGAGTAGAACAATTTATTTTAAATGCAAAAACTTAATTCAAAGATTTTAAACAAGTCGAAGCATTTAGACCATCAACTTAAAAGGAAAAAAAATGAAGTTTCATGCAAAACACCAGTTAGTAAGAAAAGGAGCTTTGCTTCAAATGTCCCTTCACCAGTTTATACAAAAGGCATTTATTCAGCAATACATTTCTTCCCAATTGCAACATGTTCTTTCAGCTTATGCATTTACCATACCATTAAAAGTGGCACTGGTCTTTTGAGTGCCCACATTTTCTCGTACTCTGAAAAAAAACAAATAAAGTGTTTTCACATCTACAATTGAAGGCTTTCTTTGCAACTGCATACTCATATTTTAGACAGAAATACACAAACACCTTCCAATATCTTGACTAAAAACTAAACTCTTTTAACCAATGCTTAAACAGTAACTGGCTTCAGAGTTCATTTCAACCTGAAGGGGATTTTGATAATTAAATTGCAACGTGTTCTTTTTGGTAAAGATACCTTGATAGGACATGTCAATACCTATGAGGCATCAAGAAACAGAAATCAAGATGGCTCAGACTTAACAATTCTTTCTGAATTAGCTGATTTTAGTCCAGGCAAAGGGAAGGGACAGAAGTTCTAAGACAAATAGTGCCAGAATGGTTAGAGTAGTAGTGGGGAGGGGAAAAATCAGTCACCTTAAATGTAATTGAGTGATCACCATTAGAAAGTGATGTCCAAGAATTCATTTTCTCAAGAGGAATGAGCCCAAGAGTGATGTGGTCTTAGCCAAAGTATCTACCAATGTGGGGATAAGGAAGCTCACTTTAATTATCAGCTTCTTTGAAACTGAACCCAGCATAAGCCAGTGGCTTCAAGACCAACTACACACACTTATTCATAAATGTGAACATTTAGTTCACTATTAAATTACATCTGATTACATAGTCACTGCAAGAACTTCAGTATTTTGCTTTAATTCTGAGCGCTCTATTACTTTTCCATATTCCAATTTATAGAGAAACAATAAGCTCCAGACTACTTCCAATTAAAAAATAACCAGCTGATGCCTACAGTACAAATAAAATCAGAATGGAAATTTGTGAGCTAGTACCAAATTGAAGTCTAAAACACATGTGCCATTCAGGTTGCGAACCTGACATTCATATTACATGATTTTAGTTCTACAAATATCATTGACACAAAGACAAAAACTGCATTTTCCATAAATTTTACCCAAGATGCCTCAAATATTCAGGATAAATATTAATTTGGAGCAGCTTTGTTGAAAAGTATTGGATAAATCACAGCTTATTCAATAGAAAGCAAACATAGATTTGCTGCTTTGCTTGCACCATTGTTGAAAAGGGCATTGAATTCCTCCCGGAGTGTCAATGGCAACTGAGTGTGCAGGAAGCCAAAAAAATTCCATAAAGCTCAAATCAAACACAACAATGCTGTTGTCCAAGTGCTCTGCCTGCAGCCTACTCTTTTGTAGAGTTTCATTTCCCAAGGAAATTTAATTACAAATAGTTCATTATTATGCCTACTTTCTTGTTGATATATTTTTAAAGTCGGACTGTTCATTCCTACTTATTCCTACATCCAACTGCACATTTTCTTTGGGTTCTTTCCTCTCACAGGATTTCTGAGTACCTACAGCAATGAACTGCTAGTTGCCCAACCATGGCCTACAGAAGACAGTAAAAATGGCATTAAATTGAAGGAAAAGGCTTGAGAAATTGCAAGAAAAATCTTTTAAGCTTCAGTATAGGGAGTGGTTTAGAATTTGAAGGAAGACCTAGAAATTTATTAGGAAGGGGAAGGAAAACAGTAAATGAGCAATTAGCAAACACAAAATGCAAGAGCATCAATAAGTTCTGGAAAGGGAAAAGCCCATTGAAGGCAAATGAGAATTCTTCATGGAGATTTCATAGTGGGGTATAAGAAAATAGAAGATTTAAACAAGTACTTTCTCTGTCTTCACAGGAAAATACACAACAAAATTTCCTGGAAATACTGAAAACCAAGGGTCTATAAAAATATGGAGATCAATGAAATTTGCATCAAGAAAATATCCTTTGCAGGAAGCCAGTGATCCGAAAAACTGATTAATCCTTAGACTCTGCTGATCCACAAACAATTGGAAGTGCTGGGCATAGAGAGAATACATATTCAGGTTGTCATTTTCCAAAAGAAGTCCATAGATTCTAGAACGGCTCCATCATTTGAGAAAATAAATGATTGATAAGAACTACTACCCTGTTAGCCTAACTCAGAATTTGGGAAAATGCTTATCTCTATAATAGATATTAAGACAGAAAATCATGACACAATCAACTTGGATCTATGAAAGAAAAATAATTTTTTACTAACTCACTAGTAAAAAGGTCCTACATTGAAAAAGGCCAGAGTTCATGGAATTGGGGAAGTATGCTAGCATAGGCCGGCAGAAAGCAGATTAGGAATAAACAAGTTCTCTCCAAGGTGGCACATTGTGTTGATTGTAGGGCCAGTCTCATTTCCCGCCTCTTCGTGTTCTTCAACCTGTAATGTAACTCAGTTTCACTTGCTACACGTATCTTGAGCTTCTGCGTATTTCCAACATTTTTTGGTTTTTCTTCAGATCTCTAGTATCTGTGCTGTTTTGGTTTTCCAATGATGAACCCAGAAGATGGAGAAAAATAACTTCACCTTTCCCCACTCCCACTACTACCTATTAACATAAGCTATGTTGTCTAACACTGCCAGCTAATGGAGTTTGAAATCTGGAATTTGGAACCACCTGGGACATGCCCTCATTGCTACCATCAGGGAGAAGGTATGGGATAACAGTGTTTCATCCAGTAAGATAGCAGTGCTTTCGATCAGTTGCTTCTACGGGGCCAACCAAAGGTGTTGGTGTCTTTTTTTTAAAAATGTTATTGTTATAATTGCAAGAATCTGCAGGACATTAGAAACTTAAGAGTACTGCAGATGTACCCCATCAGTGAGTTGCTCGCTGGCAGAGAAATTGAAGGAGCTGGACTTGGTTTGGATTGTGCTGCTGGCTCTGTCAGAGAGGCATAGGAGGAGGCAGTGCGTGAAAGCAGTGGGCTGTCTAATTGCGAATGATTCTCTCAGATGCTTTTCTTGCGACTGCAAGACCCATTTAGGACATCATTAACGTAGAATGCTACAAGCTCGATTCACTGTTATATTGGTGGACAGCAGGGGAGCTGCATGGCCTCAGTCGTAGTGAGGATTAGGTCCCAAGCCATGGTGTCGCCTGTTTAGAGCAGCACTGGAGTGAGGTGTCGAAGTCGGCGAGTTTCACTGGAGTTGTTGTGGCATTGCATACATACCAGAGTCAGTGCTGCCCCAGTGTTCGTTCAGCAGAAGACAAACCCCATTGTGTTCGATTGCAGATTGCTGACACAATATGCAAACACAGTCTTATTTTTTATGTGAATGTATTTTACTGATATTTTATATGTGCTATATGTAGCTTGTGTAAGACAGTTGGTACTGTATTTTGCACCTTGGCCCCAGAATAACACTGTTTCATTTGGGTGTATTCATGAGTATCCATGTATGAATGAATAGCAATTAAATTTGAACGATGAACTTGAGCTTGAGAACTCACATTCAATTCTATAGGAATAGCTTCTTCCCCTCTGCTATCAGATTTCAGAGTGGTCCATGAACTCATGAGCACCATCTCACTATTCCACTTCTGCACTATTTATTTGTTATTGCAGCTTATAATTTTGTTTTTTGTCTTGCACTGTACTGCTGCCACAAAACAACAAGTGTCATATGTCAATGATAATAAACCTGATTCAACACAACAGTTCTATGAAACTGCTAATTTTAAGAACACCTGAAGCAAGAATTGTACCATAAAGAACACCAGAAGCACTGGCTTAAGAAACCCGAGAGAAGCTACGGTCGCTGATTCTCCTATCATGGCAGCCCCAACACCGTGAGGACCAGAGCAGGACTGCTTCTGACAGACACAAACAGACAAGAGCAATATTGAATCCACCAGCAGGATCAGGATGGTAATAAAGTGCCATGGTTGCAACACTGCAAAAGGTGATTTTAAAACTCATTTGTCACCCATCTACTCGGGAAGTCACATAGTGCAAGGTATGCACAGGTCATGTTGTGGTAATTTCTGCGCCAATAGCCATGTTCATTCAAAGTTTGTTCTAAGAGTTCTGTTCTGTTGTGATATTATTGATTCTGTTGGTGAATTTTTCCCAGATGATTTTGGGAACAGTACCCTCACATACAGCCTCCATCCTCGTTTCACCCATGATGCACTCCATTATAGAGTCCATTAATACAGTTGTACATGGGCAGCCAGTTACTAGAATGTTGCAGTTTCAATTCCATTCTCCCCCTCACTCTATGAACCATTGAATCACTCTCAAGGATGTTTTATTAATATGGTTTTAGATGAAGAACTGGAAAGGTGCCCAGACACTGGGGTATTGTAGCTTTTGAAACTAATGCTAAAACAAGCTAGAGACTCAACTTTAGCAAGAAAAACAAAAGTTTTCCACTTTACCCAGAAGTTAATCCGCAGTATTTCCTGTTTGCTTCTTCACTTGCTAATTTTCCAGTTAAAAGCACAACTGTATCAGATCACTTAAAAAAAAAGATTCTGATACCACCATGAAAGTAAAGGTCTCAACTTGCTCCAAATCTGTATTAAATGTAATTTCAGCTTCTAAGCAGTCAATTCATGGAGTGCTGCCCAAAAGCAGTGATTTTGCTATGCTGAAACCACCCAATTCCTGATGCATGAACAAAAGATGCTTCTTAACTACAGCAACCTCTTCTTCCTGAAAGTGACTAGTGCTGGGTTACAGCTTCAAAGTACAGAATGTATATGACAAAAAAGCAAGTTTAATACCAGCAGTAGTGGTTTGTCACCCACTACTTCTCAGCATTGAATGCTCCTTGGTTCCTGCTATTTCTCCACTGTTTTTTCCAGGGATAATATAAATATGGTTCCAAACCCCAACGCTAACCCATCTGAGGCCAGCTAAGTGCAAACTTGGCTAAGGTTCTACTCTGGCGCTTCCGTTGTCTGTGACTCAAAAATGAAAAATATTTGAGCTACAAAGTAAAATAACTTTAAACCCTGGAGAAAGACAACCCACTTCAGTGGAGAGGAAGTGTGCTGGAAGTTGAAGAGTATGCACTCTTATGATGGTAGTGAAATTTAAAATGTTTCTTGAGCTCAGTTGAAAGAGATGTGTTCAGAGATGTTGGTCAAAATCATCTCTGTAAAGTGAGATCTGTGGAATGTGTCCCACCTAGTTTGCTTTGCTTCTATGATTATCCCATCATCTTTGAAAGCTTATTAAACACTCACTGAAAGGCTACCACTTGAAGCTTTTAGGACTGATCTCTGTAATCAATCAGTAACTCAGCTTTAAATTCACTTTACTAAATATTAATTTTGAATATACAGAACCCAAAATTATGATTTTCACACTCAAATAAGCTTGCACAGTGCAGTGGGCAAGTATGTTACTTTATGCACTCAAGCAATATGTTGACTTGGGCGTTCTACTTTAATAATATTCAACTAAATCAACCCAGAAGTAAAATCTTTTTTTACTATATATATTCTTAAAGGGGAAAAAACTCTTTTGCCCCAGCTAAGTAATACAGATTCATCTGATGCTCCTTGAATGGTTACATAATAACCAGTGCAAAGCAACTTGTATATCAACTTATTGTTCCGTTCCCAATGAGAGCTTGTCCCAACAGCTTTGAGAACAGCAAGAACAAATGTCCATTCAACTGCAAGAGCTCGTTTTGCCATTCAGTGGGAAAACTAAGATTAATCTGTGAATATCTTGCACCTAAATGACCTCCAAATCTCTTTTGATCTCTTGATTGATATGACATTTCACTGAAGAATTAAGAAAATACTCTACGATATCCTTTTAACGTCCAAATTGCTTGACATCATACTTAGCTACCTTGAAATCTATCTGCTATAGTAATGCCCATTCACTTAAGAAATATATCTTTATAATCTAATGCTTGCATCCCCCCCTTCTTAAAATGCTGTGCATATATGGATATTTGTACATATTTGTAGCTGAATATCTCCTTATTTAAGATGGAAGCAGGTTTCTTTATGGCCTCCAAGAGGGAATTAATTAAATATCTGATAAAAACAATTTGCAAGAGTTGGTAGAGCTGCAATTTGCTGTGGTAAACAACTGACCTCCCTCTCTGTTGTAATTATTCTAAAATATTTATATACAAAAAGTAAATAGCTGCACATCCTATACGGACCTTACTTAACACATAGAACATTTTGCAGTTCTAGTTCCTCCTCTTCATCTCCTACCATTCAACTAAGTCATGTAATTGCCCCTCAAGCACTTCAAATTTAACTTACAGTCTCTCATCAGGGATTTTAACAAATGCTATAAGAAGTTCATCTGAAAAAAAAAACCTTCATGAAGGTTCACCTGTCCACTACATGGATATGCAGATGTTAACATGGGTTCTGCTGCTCCCAGATCCAACTCGTTGCACCAATACATGCAAGATCCTTCAAACCTTCAACAAGCTCAAAACTCTAGGACACAAATGTAATTCAGATGCACCAAGTAATCACCTACTGATAGCTAAACACAAAAGAACAAATTTAAAAATTCTTTTACTATTTGTGAACTCCTTTGCAGACTTATGGAATTAAAGAGAAAACAGAAAACTTTAAAATACTTACCTCGATACATCCCAAAATAGCCTTCTGATCGGATTGTCTTAATGAGGCAGTCAGACCTGAAGTAAAATGAGAATTACAATTTCCTTGTCAGAAATTATACATTCAGAAAAAGACTCAATGCAGTTACACAGCAATTAAAAGACAGATACTGGAGATTTTCGATAACTGCTATCACGACACTTTAAACACACTTTCCATTCTCAATTTAATCATTTCACCAAGAAAGGTTTCACTTTGGTACCATTTTGTCAAGCAAAGTTTAATCACAAATACGGCATATAAATGACTTCATAAGGAGAACTGCAAGCATGTCAGAAGTTTCACATGATGGTTAAGTGGTCATTGCATGGTTCCCATCACTTTGTAATTAACAAGACATTTTCTCCTATTTGCTACTCCCTCTGCACAAGCAAGCCTGATAGACAATAGCTCTTTGTTTTTAGTGTTTTTAGGACCTTTGGAAGTATCTACTTCAGGGCCTCCCCCAAAATAGTTTTCTGGTTAGAAAAGATTATTGACATTAAGGCTATCTGCAAAATACCATCCAGACATTTGGGTCCTGATTTTCTTCAGCTCCTCTCTGCAAGCAGATCCTTAAAATATATCAGGTGTCTCACTTGCATATGCATAATGTGTAAAGACCAAATGCATTCTATAATACAATACTTACCTTTCCCTCACACCAGGAACTGTGATATACATTGATACTTATAGAGCATTTATGATGCAGAATGAGTCCATTTGCTCCATCATGTCTGTGTTAATCAAAGGAGCTACCCCAAAGCAATCCCATTTTTATGTCAGTCATGGCTTGTCAAGTACATAGGTACATATTGCTTCAATTGATGAAGGTTTCTGCCTCTCACCCATCTAGTCACCTACCACCCTCCTAATGAAAAAGCTTCTCTTCCCCTGCTCTTATGAAGATCCTTCTCCTAGTTACTTGAATTCTATGTACTTGAACACCAAAGTATTCACATCCCTGCAAAAGGCAAAAGGTTTCTCAATTTTATCCACATCAAATAAGTTTAACGTTTGTCTCCTCTAGCCCAAATTTTTTTTTAGCGTGTTGCACCAGACAGTCAGCCGTTCTTGTCTGGCGCGTGTTATCAGTATTTGTCTCCTTTCAGATTAACCAGGTCACGATATTAACCGGGACCCTTTTTCACGAGGCCGAGTGGCTAGCTCGATGCTCAACCTGGCACGGATGGAAAGCGTGCCCGGGGTGGGGGGGTCGACTGGGTTCAAACTCGGGAGCCTTCGCTCCGAGTCCGGCGTTGATGCCACTACGCCACCAGCCAGCCACCTAGCCCAAATGGAACAACCCAATCTTCCCTCACAACTATAAAATTGCAGTTCTGGAAATATTCTTGTCAACCTTTCCTGCGTTCTCCCTTTCAACCCCTCTTTCCAGTTTTGAGACCACAGCTATACATAGAATTAAGTTGTGGCTGAAGTGATTTCCATTTTAAAATTCTAAGATTGTGGTCTGCATACATATAACTCAACCTACAACTCATTTCATTAGATGAATGAAATGCAGAACAGCTTCTTGCTAAAAGGTGAAGTACTGTTTTAAAGTATCACTGTAGTATTACTGAACTCTTATCTAATATTCTAAGATCATTAACCAATACTGATGCTCACTGATTACATCATTTTGTCACATTAGTCCTATTTTCAGCCTCGCTCCTATCCAACACTTTCAAGGACAAGTTACGAAATTGCAGGTGACCTTCAGTGCACAATTATAGATCACATGATGCAATCTAAAACTACACTTACTTCACAGTTCTTCCCTCTCAGGCCAGCATCACCAGTCGAACAGGGCAATTGCAAGAAAATGGGAAGGTTTAGGATTTTTTTTTTAAAAAAGGAAAAGTAAAGAAAGGATAGCCTGGACTGGACACAGGGACATGAGGCCTTCAACTTAAAGGCAAACTGACCCTGTGGGTTCAAACATTGAGCTACAACCTCTGGACTCACTGACTTCTGGGCTTCATCAGTGGACTCAATGATTACAGAACTTTGACCTTCAGACTCACATGGACCTCTAATTCTAGGATGTTGACCAGGGGGTCACCAGTGTTCGTGCCTCCTGCTCACATGGATCTCCAATCCCGACCACCCACAGAGAGAGGGGGGACAGGGGGGCACCTGCCCTGATCCTCGGGGCCTCAGTCTTTAACTCTGGGGATTGGTAGTCTTCGGCCTCAGCTCCTGGCAGCTCGACCTCTGTCCTCAGAGATCACTGCCCTTCAACCATAGACCACTCCAACCTAGGCTCTGACCTGTAGCACTTGCCACAGACTAATGACACAAAGGTTTGGGGTGTTGTGGATAGTGTGGAGGGCTGTCAGAGGTTACAGAGGGACATTGAAAGGATGCAAAACTGGGCTGAGAAGTGGCAGATGGAGTTCAACCCAGATAAGTGTGAAGTGGTTCATTTTGGTAGGTCAAATATGATGGCAGAATATAGTATGAATGGTAAGACTCTTAGCAGTGTGGAGGATCAGAGGGATCTTGGGGCTCAAAGCAGCTGCGTAGGTTGATTCTGTGGTTAAGAAAGCATATGGTGCATTGGCCCTCATCGATCATGGGATTGAGTTTAGGAGCCGAGAGGTAATGTTGCAGCTATATAGGACCCTGGTCAGATCCCACTTGGAGTACTGTGCTTAGTCCTGGTCGCCTCACTACAGCAAGGATGTGGAAGCCATAGAAAGGGTGCAGAGGAGATTTACAAGGATATTGCCTGGAGTTTGGGGAGTATGCCTTATGAAAACAGGTTGGGTGAACTCGGCCTTTTCTCCTTGGAGCAACAGAGGATGAGAGGTGACCTGATAGAGGTGTATAAGATGATTGTGTGGATAGTCAAAGGCTTTTTCCCAGGGCTGAAATGGCTCTGACACAAGAGGGCACAGGTTTAAGGTACAGAGGGGATGTCAGGGGTAAGATTTTTTTTTTATTTACGCAGAGAGTGGTGAGTGCATGGAATGGGCTGCTGGCAATGGTGGTGGAGGTGGATACGATAGGGTCTTTTAAGAGACTTTTGGATAGGTACATGGAGCTTAGTAAAATAGAGGGCTATGGGTAAGCCTAGTAATTTCTAAGGTAGGGACATGTTCGGCACAACTTCGTGGCTAAAGGGCCCGTATTGTGTTGTAGGTTTTCTATGTTCTCTATTTTCTGTTCTAGACTGACTGTCTGTCCATCTATTGAGATACAGTGTGGAATAAGCTGGAATAGACACCGCCCAGCAACCCCAATTTAACCCCAGCCAAATCTAATCATAGGACAATTTTCAATGACCAATTAACCTACCACATGGTTTGTCTTTAGACTGTGGGAGGAAACTGGAGCACCCAGAGGAAATGCACGTGGTCACAGGGAGAACATACATCCTTACAGGGAGCGGCGGGAGGTGAACTTGGGTCACTGATAATATAAAGCACTGTGCTAATCTCCACGCTATCGTGCTGCCTGGAGCCTGACCTCTAAACGCTACCTCACCCCTGTTGTTACACCTAACCTGAACCCTAGTTCTCCATGCTGTCCTCAAAACCAGCCCTAGGACCCCAAGACTGTGCCATGACCTCCAATGGGCATTGGAGCTCAGCCCCGCCTTGAAGTAGGAGCAGGCTATATCCCTCGACTGCCTTTATACCTCGCCGTGCAGGGGTGCTAACTGGCAGCTCCTCATTCAAGTGCCAAGGCTGTGTGAGAACCCACCTAAAAGGTGAACAAGGTGAACGGCACAGAGCTTATCACGTGTATTGATAACCAAACTTCATGCCCGTGTACATTCCAGCAGAAGTAGTCGACTGACAAACATGTGGCAAGAAAGCTGGTTAGCATTTCCCCTCTCAACTTGGGTGGTGAGACTTCCCTTGCAACTACAACTTGGATTCATTCTTCTTCAACGCAACTCTTTTTTCATGCTTTACATTGTACAGTTACAATGATTAGGTTCCTCATGATTCCTCCGTCCTTTTCACCCAATTTAGCTAGAATGTTATCTTTACACTGTGCCACCCTGCCTTTATTTTTGACTTCAAGCAGAATCAATGTGACTAACACAACTGATGGCAGCTGGCAGCGATGTGCTGGGCTAACTTGCATTTTGAGAAGGTGTGATGGATTAAGCACTGCTAAAACAGCAGTTGTCCTTTCAGCAAAGAACCAGCACAAGACCAAGGACAAGCAAGAGAAAATCTGCAGATGCTGGAAATCCAAGCAACACACATGCAAAATGCTGGAGGAACTCAACAGGCCAGGCAGCATCTATGGAAAAAAGTGCAGTCAATGTTTTGGGCCGAGACCCTTTGGCAGGACCAAGACCAAGGAAGTGTTTCAATGACATGCTCTTGGGTCCAAAGAAAGCAAAAATCAGCCAGTCTTGAAGAAAGATGCATGCCATGCATTTCTGGAAATAGAAATCCCATTGAAAAATAAGATACAAGTTACTGAATTGGAGGGCACATTGCAGATTAGTGTATTCCTTTTTAATCATGATGAAGCTTTCCTTTCATTGTTACCACATACAATAACAAGGTGTACATACTACAGACACAGGCCATTTTGCCCAACAGATCTGTATACAGTCGGCCCTCCGTATCTGCGGATTCCACATGCGCGGATTCAACCAACCGTGGATCGAGAAAACCCGGAAGTTCTCTCCAGCACTCATTGTTTGAGACTATTTTTTCTTGTCATTATTCCCTAAACAATACAGTATAACAACTATTTACATAGCATTTATATTGTATTAGGTATTATAAGTAATCTAGAAATGACTTTAAAGTACAGGCAGTCCCCAGGTTATGAAGGAATTCCATTCCTGAGTCCGTCTTTAAGGCGGATTTGAAGTCGGAACAGGTACATCTGGTACTATTTAGCGTCAGTCAAACGTTTTTCTTAGTATATATTACATATTTTACCTTTCTATGCATATAAAACACTTAAGAAACATACATATTTCAATAATTTAACCACTGCGTTGCTTAGTAATAATTGTAGCTTTCATCGGGGCAGGGCCTTTCACATGCTCCATTAAAATTGTTCCAATCATTGACCGACTGTAGTCTAATACTTTTCCAATGACCAATGGCATTTCACCTCTTTCCGATCACTTTATTACTTCCACCTTATTTTCAATCGCGATCGTGATTATTTTCTTGAACAGAAACACTGCGGATTCAGAGCTACGCCGGTTCCTATTGTCCACCGCTCTGAACATGTTAAATAAAGTCCGGGGTTCCGCTGGGTCCTAAAGACCACCGGACTGATTCAGGTTAAATAAGGGACTTGAGCATCCGGGACCATCTGTCTCGGAACCAATCCCTCGTGGATAAGGAGACCGACTGTACATTTACACTTCATGTGGACAGGTATTACCACACTTGATCAGATCTTATCAGAACTTGTGCATTAATTGTTTGATATATTTACGTAGCTTCCTTACCCAATAATCTCAACTGCTCCTTTCGGAAAATTCAACATATCTACCAACTTTGGTCAAGCACCTCCGCTCCATCAGCCAAACTGGTGACCAAACAAATTAATTCCCATTCCCATTCCAACATGTTAGTCCATCGTCTCCTATTGTGAACAATGAGGTCACTCTCAGGGTGGAAGAGCAACACCTTATACTCTGTCTGGGTAGCCTCCAACTTGGTGACATGAGTATGAATTTCTCCTTTCCGTTGAAAAATTCCATCCCCCTCCTCTCTTCTATTCCCTTTTCTCACCTGCCTATCACCTCCCACTGGTGCCCCTTCTCCTTCCCTTTCTCCTATGGTCCACTCTCCTCTCCTAGCAGATTCCTTCCTCTCCAACCTTTTAACTTTCCCACTCACTTGGCTTCACCAATCACTTTCAAGCTAGTCCTCCTTCCCCTCCCTCTACCTTTTTATTCTGGCATCTTCCCTCTTCCTTTCCAATCCTGAGGGAATGCCACTGCCCAAAATGCCGACTGCTCCTTTCCCCGGATGCTGCCTGACCTGTTGAGTTTCTCCAGCATTTTGTGTGTATTGCTTTGCATATTATCTTCTTTTTCATGATTCCACATGTGTTCGCATTCCACAAACTTATTTGTTCAGACTCATTTTTGTAATAGGTGCACCTTAGCTTGGGGAAGAATAATCCTGTACCAATTATGACTGCAGAGAGTGCGAGTCCCCAAACGACTTAGAACAACATCCTATTTTATTCAGGAAACATGAAAGTGAAGGTTAATTTGGTGAGATTGTTAACATACACGAATTAATAAGCACCTTATGATGAGACTATTTGAGATTTCATTTATTGCATTTCCATAATTCCTACAACTTTCCATTTCGAATGAAAGAATTTGGGTAAGTGAGTGATAGGTAACATAAAGCTAGCTTCCTCAGTGTTAAAAAGATCATGATTTTTTTTCAGGAGTAATTAATTCTAAATCCAGGAGAATACCTACAGTTATTACAGTAACAAGATCTAACACCTAATACCTGAAGAAGGGTCTCAGCCCAAATGCTGTTATCTTGCCTAACTACTTTCTCCACCAGCACACTGGCCTCTTGTGAAACATACTGCTGGAAAACAAAATCCTTCTGTATCAAAGCTCTGCATTCTCACACCGTGACCGATGATGATCGAGATTTTCAGGTAACTTGCATCAACTACAGGCATTTGCTAACATTGGCCTGGAGGAAGCCTGAAGGCACTCATAATATCATTTACCACCTCATACAACAAATCAGTTCCTTTCCCTGCCTGGGGCAGGGATCATATTCTGACAGTTGCTCCAAATAATTGTTAGGCTACCCTGAATGACAAAAGTATATTTTTATTTCCCCTGAATGACAAAAGTATATTTTTATTTCCTTCTGGGAACTATTTGTTTCCTTACACAAACTAGTAGCAATGCCTCATTTTAGTACTATTCCATAATGCAGAACCAAGGTTTTAGGTATTTGATCCTCCACAATATCCCGCATGGGAATTTAAACTGGAGATGCGAGCTCGACATCAACCCGGCACGGATGGAGAGCGCGTTCGGGAGCGGCCTGTCGCTGGATCGAACTCGAAAACCTCCTTTCTCGAGCCCGGCGTTGATCTCACTGAGCCACTAGCCAACCAGGTCATAGTTAATTAGTCTGCTTGAAACTTTTCTTTCCCCTCAAAAGGAAGGTTTGAAATAGAAAGAATGCAAGGAGGAGAATGATATGAAACAACTAATCACAAAGTGATTTGCGTTGAAAGATAACTATCAAAAGCAATATTTCTTACTTCTACTATTAGAGTTGTGAACTTGTTGTGATCCTGCTTTTCCAATTATTTTACTGAAAATTGAAATCAAATGAGCCAAAATTGTTGGTTCTGCACAGAGCAGAAAAGGTCAGTGGTGCTGCAGCTGACGTCATTTAGCCCCAGCAGCCCAGGGTCAAACTCGATCACAGGTGCTACATGTGCAGAGTTTGGACACTTGCTCTGTGACACTGTGGATTGTCATCGGGTGTTCTGCTTTCGCAAAGATACCTAGCTCTTGCAAGTTACCCCCTTCTTATAGGTTAATGGCAAAAAAAAATCAAAGGGCTGTTGTTGGGCATCAGTGAGAGAATAAAAAATGCATTGATACAGGGAAGAGAAGAGGGAGAAACAAACGGAGAATCAGTATCAACCTAACAAGCCAGTCGGCTACTTCATTAAAAGCATGTGGTACTTACTGCATCATCAGTAATACCAACCTAGTAACTGCAATTAATATCAAATGACACCAGGTATTCGGCTCACCAAACTCCTTCAACTGAGACGAGTGACAAGCTGAACCAACTGGTGGACCCTACAATGTTATCAATTTAAATTTCTGAAAGGCACTTGATGAGGATTTACACAGAGCAGGCTTAAGAGCTGAAATTTGCAGGTACAGTTTACATATGTAAAATACCCTAGCTCTATTGTAGAAAGTTAAAGGGACTGGTTAGAGGGCACTGTCAAAGCTAAGAAGGCTAAGATAGGGAACAGTAATAACAGGTTCCCTCTATGCTATTGGTAATATGACAATAGCTCAGCTATTAAAAAAAAGTCACTGTAAATGTTGACGCATGATATGCGCTTAGTTTCAATTCCCCGCTTCAGTAAAGATCTTTGGCCATTTTCCATTTGGGTCAATACGACATTACTACTGTTAGCATTCCAATTACAGATGCACTGAGACAGTGTCACTATAATCAACAGAGCACTGACAATGACTCCTCTCAGGGTGACAAAATGTTTGCAAGTACATTGCCAAGTTCAGAGAACACCTCAATCCGACCATCAACTGCCCGAGGTACACATCTTCCGAATTATTTCCAGCTTCTTCCTCTCTACTATTAGATTTCCGAATGGTGCATGGACCCACGTACACAACTTCATCGATTGTTAGTTTACACTACTTACTTTGTAATTTAGATTTTTTTTTCTTTTTGCATTGTACTGTTGTACTGTTTCACGTCATATGTCCATGATCAGAAATCTGATTTAGTCTCTTGCTCGCCTACATTAAATGCTAATAATTTCAATGTCCCTTCACTGCAGAAGGAACAAAGTAGCAAAGGTAATTTCACTGATCCGTGTGCATGCTACTATGCAACAGCAAATTTACAGTCAAGTTCAGGTACAGCAAGGTACAGCATGCTTTGCCAGGAGGGATGGGTGTCACTGGTACTTTTATACAGCTATGATGAATAGCACTTTCCCTGCAGAATAAGGGTTGCAACCTACAACACTTTACAATGACAACATTTCAAGGGTTCATCAATTCAGCATGCCTGAGTTTTCTCACTTGCATTTCTTCAATACGGTGATGTCAATGGGAATGAGAAAACTGGTACATTTTTGAGCATCTCGTCATCATCTGGTATTGCTCAAATTGTGGAGAACTTGTGTTGAGCTGGAATCCAACTGAAGCAGGGACTATGAGGAACATAAAATCTTGATGCAATGTAACCAAACATAACTATCATGAAGATAAGTCTATAATCTGTAACTCAAAACTTTAAGGAGCTCAATTTGACTTAGGATGATAGTTTAAAATCTGAGCATTATTTCAATTTTTAAAAGGCCCTTTTTTAAAAATTCGCAATGGAACTAACAAATTAAAACCAGGTGAAATGTGCGATAGGTGGCCGAGCTAATATACAACACATGCAAGAGATCATTAACAGCAGTAAAGGATATTATAATTATAGAATTAAGCCCTGTGCAATATCATAGTGGTTTTTCAGAGACACCTAAAAAAACCTGACAAAAACACAAATTACTTGACATTCAGCATCAGTCAGTACTTGTGAAGAGAAAAAATAGAATTAAATGCTTCAGAACCATGATCTTTCAAAGCTGTAATAAAATGCCAGTGAAAAGATAATTGGAAATGTTAATCGTTTCCCTCTCCACAGATGCTGCCTGACTGCTGGCAATCTCCAGCATTCTCTGCTTTTATTTTATATTTCTGAGCTTTTTTTTTTATTTCTAAGAATGAGAATATTCTTAGAAAACATCAACTTTCTGAGCATGGGTGTGAATAAAAGGAGGAAGAACTTTTCCTGTACTTACATGCTGTTGTACATCCGTTGGCCATTCTGCTGGTTCTGAAGCCGTGTTTTCGCTAAGTCGATGGGAAAGACACAGGTGACACCAATTAACCCTGCAATGCCCCCGTTGATCAGCTTAGCAGGTAAACTGTAAGACAAGACGGGAGAAACATCAATTCACTCCTAATGCATTATACCAATTGTAACAAAAAAATAGTTTACTCCAAGAAGCTCAATTTGACTTTACAAATCAACAAAGAGTGAGTAAGAAATTGATGAAGGAAACAGAATACAAGATTCCATTAAAGTTTTTGTGGGGAAAACTAAACACTATCTTATTGCAGACTTGAAAAATTACAATGGTGAATAAAGAAACACAGAAATACTTAACATTTCTTTTGTGATTGTCTCGATGGTAGAAAACAGAGAAAAAAATTCTGGACATAATAAAGAAACGAACTACCAGTGAGAATGAGGAAGTCAAATAAAGTCTTGAAGTATGTTTGAAAGTATTGGCACTAATTGCCAAATAACTCCTCAGATTTGATGGCCTGTATCCCAGACTTAGCAACAGATAATGGATATTTCGTTATGATCTTCAAATTTTCTTAAGTATAAAACATAATTCCATATTAACAACCATGGCCCAGGTATAGTATTCAAGAAAGGAAGGAGAGAAAATAAATGCATAAGAGATAGCTTAAGATCTGTAGTATACAAAGTTATCAATAAGGGAAGAGGAAGTCATTAAGGATAGGGAAACTGAACAATGATGAGCAGGAAACCAGTAATCTAGGAGCAAGTCGTCATCAGGAGATTAGAGGTAGAGAGAGTCAGTAACTTTAAATTCCTCAGCATTATCATTTCAGAGAATCTGTCCTGGGTCTACCATGCAAGTGCCATTGCAATGAAGACGTAACAGCAGCTCTATTTTCTTTGAAGTTTACTAAGATTTGGCATGTAATCTAAAACTTAGACAAACATGTATAAATGCATGGTGGAGAGTATACTGACTGGATGCATCATGGCCTGGTATGAAAACACCATATCCTTGAAAGGAAAAGCCTACAAAAACTAATGGATACAGCCCAGTCCATTACAGGTAAAGCCCTCCCCACTACTGAACACATTTACAAGAGCACTGTCACAGGAAAGCAGCATCTATCATCAAGGACCCCCACCATCCATGCTCTCTTCTTGCTGCTGCCCCCAGGAAGGAGGTACAAGAGCATTAGGTCCCTCGCCACCATGTTCAGGAACAGTTACTACCCCTCAACCATCAGGCTCCTGAAGCAGAGGGGATAACTTCACTCACCCCCAACACAGAACTCTTCACAACCTATGAACTCATTTTCAAGGATTCTACAACTCATGTTCTCAATATTATTTATTACTTATTCATTTATTTTATTATTTTGTTTTTCTTTTTGCATTTGTACAATTTGTTGTGTTTTACACATTGGTTGTTTTCCCATCTTTCAGTGTAGTTTTCCCATTGATTTTATTGTGCTTATTTGTATCTACTGCAAATGCCCACATATGTAGCTTATGTTGAACTTTGATTTATGAAACATGGTTTATTTTTCATAAATTTGTTAGCTTTTTTTCTGAAGTTGTAATTATTCAAATCAGCTATGGATTTGCAAGGCTTGGGGCAATGCATCATTTACAGGGATAGCTCAATAATAAGGCTCAGAATAATTGGGTTATTTTTGGCCTGGCTGGCTATAATTATTGAATCATCATTAAGAATAACAATGAACTGATGCACAGATTGCTGCAGTGCATCCAAATTTACTGACAATACATCCAGAGGAGAACAATGGAGTTTCAACTTGATCCTGAAAAATTATACAGTCTGTCCCGGCTAACAGATTCTGTTTTACAGGCATTCAGAAATGAGAAAATACACATAAAAACAAATACAGTAACTATTCCCACACAGATAGCATCAAAGGCATACAGGACTGATAATAAAAATGTGGAGTGTGTAAGGAAACTAGTTTTGCTGCTTGTTGGGAAAAACACAATGGATTTTTGAATTACGTTGGATGATCATAACCTGGGGATGCCTGTATGCCAATATTATGACAAATATAATACAATGTGAACAAAGTCATTCTCTTTGGTAAGAAATATTTTGATAAAGAATTATTTTATCTGAGATCCTGATGAACTGAGAAATTTTAATAATGAAAATGTCTTTGTGTCCTTCAAAGCAAATCAGAGAAAGCTAATGTACAAGTACAGCAAGCAAATTTTTAAAAATCTCTACTTCAAATGAATTAAAATAACGAGGCATCAAACTACCTACAGCTTTGATCTTCATACTCTTGAAAGGATTTACTAGTGTTCGACAGATTGCAACATTGGCTTATTAAACCAATTATTAGAATGGATAAGTTTTCTATTAATGATAAGATGGAGCAAACCTGCTCTAGATCATCCTACACTTAACAGGAATAAGAGTTGCTCTTTTAAGACATGATGGAATAGATGCTAGGAGCTCGTTCCAGTCTGCATATCTAGAAGAGGATCACTTTCTCGGAATAAGAAATAGGCCTCATGCTGGAGGAACTCAGCAGGTCAGGCGGTATCTATGGAAATGAATAAAAAGTCGATGTTTCAGGCTGAGGCCCTTCATCAGGACCGGCACCTGCTGAATCTCATGTGTTTAACAAATTTGCCATCTGGATTGGGATAAGGAGAAATATCGTTACACAAAGGGTTCTGAATCTTAGGGATTCCTCACCTGGAAGGCTGTATGTTCAGTCACTGAATACGCTCAAAACACAGTATAAAAAATGTTTGCATGTTGAGAGAACACAGGAGCATGGAGTAAGGCTGCAGGGATGGCAAGCCTATGTGAGCCTGAGATGGTACGTATGTGTAAAAAGTTTGTAGGCATGTGGCTTGCAATGCTGACCCTTGATTCCTTAAACCCCACCCATCATAAAAAGAAACTAAATGATTATCTTTACTGCCAAATGAAGTGAAGAATGATTTTTTTTTTAACAACCCAAGAACAATGCGAGGTTTTCACAGGAAATGTCTCAAACTAGCTTGTCACCAGCTAGACAGTTTGCAGAACATGTGAATTTGGATGATACATTTTGAAATCCTCACAGACCTGGTGTACACATTAGTATTTCGATAGTACATGGTTGGGCTAGTTGGCATTGGAGTCGCTGTGCTTTTATTTTTTTCTTCTCCTATTTGTGAGTGAACACTGGATATTCCGTGATTTTAATCGTAAATCCTGTACCTAGTTCAGCAACTCCACGAATACTCAAGTGAGTTATTGTTTGCAGTGACGAACGTGGTCAAGTCTAATGATAGGAGAAGACTTACTGACATAACTAGTGCTGCATGCATAGTTCTCAAAACAATCAAATACAAGCCAGATGAAAATATTATCATTGTTAATGCAACAACAGAAGCATTTCAGAAACAGTTAAAAACACATTTAGATTGAAGGAAACAGAATTGAAATATTAATAGCAACTTGGTAGCAAGGTTCAATAGCAAGGTTCTGTTGTGAAATGGTCAGGAGAACTCATCTAGCAAGTTTTGTACTCGTGTGTGTAAATGCAGATCTGCTGGCAAAACCCAGCAAAATTTAAGACATTATATAGCATGCATTCCTCAAAAGCTGCAGCTACAGGCATGCCAGCATATATAATGACAGCAAGACAAGTTCATTATGGTTAAGAGACAGATATGACCCTAGGGTTTATAAACAACAGCACAAAAGTGTTATAAAGTGTTATCATTAGCAAAAGTTAATTTTCAGGGCATTTATAACCTATTTATGAAAGTAACAATAAACATGAACTACAACAAAGAAATTATGCTTAAGTGTGCAAGACAGATTCACTGGAATGAAGAACAGGGAAAAAAATCTTCAATTTCATGGATGGTCTGCAGAAGCTAGCACGGTTCTTGTTAGAAAATATTCACAGAAGTGTTCAAAATTATGAACAAACCTCATTGATGCAAGGCCTTAAGAAGTACTTTAATAGAAACAAAACTCCAAGAGTATGGGAGAAGAGCCAGGGAATGAAACTAATTCAGTTGGCTCAAACAAATGCATCAGCACCAGCTTCACGAGCGAAACACTCTCCCTCAGTGCTGTGGCCATTCTGTGATAAGGTATTAGTGTAGGAATATGTTTGATGTAGATGATCAAGCACAGGGGAGCAGGCTCAAGGAGCAAATGACCTATCCTACTTCTCATCTTACCAATGCGGGTTTAAGTCAGTGTTTTGTAGAGCTAATATTACCTAAGTGCTCTTGGTCTAGAAACAAGCATTTCAGTTTCCATCTGGAAACACCATCCATGGTATGATGTGATCTTTGCCTTAATGTTCAGTATAGTTCCAGGGGACTGTGCAAGCTACAAGGATGAATGAACTGAATTAAACAAACCCATCCATGTCTCTGGAAAAAGAATAAACTTCTACAACCTCTTCCAGGTTAAAACTTCTGCTCCCGTGACATAAGAGTTGTTGAGGAAAGTAGAAAATCAGACGTGATGTCAGGATAATTCAAATACCATGAGAGGCAGCTCAGCAGCAGAGTGGTAAGCCAAATGTTATGACAGTGCCAGTGACCTGGGCTCAATTCCCACCACTGCCTTTAAGGAGTTTTAATGTTCTCCCCATGACCATGCAGGCTTCCCACATCACAAAGATGTACAGTATTAAGTTAGTAAGTCAATTGGTCACATGGGTGTAATTAGGTGGTACAAGCTCATTGGGCTAGAAGGGCCTTTTACCATGACGTATCTGTAAAAAAACAGGAATGATAACCACCATTATATCTCTGTAAGAAATATTCTGCCATTTCCATTTTCAAACAGGTATCCAATAAACAATCCCATCAAATGCATTCAGAAAGTAAGCGGTCATGCATGAAGATTAAACATGCCACATAAAAATAACAGAATTATTTAGGTCAGACAATGTCAATAAGGGTATGACTCTCCTGTAAGTATACAAAGCTGAAATATAGATCAGCCCTGATCTGACCTAACAGCAAGGCAGCTTGGAATAACTGAATGCCACAGTTCCCAAGCAGTCCAAATGCCATTTCTGTAGAACACAAATAAATAATGGGGGATAAAAAAAATTGGCTAATGATGATGACATCAATTCAGGCCTGAGAGGCCAGCGTCGGGCATTTTCATACCTTACAAGGCGCGGAACGAAAGACTGTGTGGCGCGCCACTTCTCACAGACATTTCGCAGTATTTTTCTTTATTTTACGAGGTCGAGTTGCGAGCTCAACCCTCAACCCGGCACGGATGGAAAGTGTACTCGGGAACAGCCCGACTGGATTTGAACCCGGGAACCAGGCTAAAACAGTGTTTAAAAATCTGTCTTTGTAACTCTACAAACAAATCTAAGTAATTTCAAGTTTAATTTACATTAAAAAATGTTTTAAAGTATTCCTTTTTGTAAAAATTCTGAAGTCTGTAGATCCTTTCTGGTGCTTACCAAATGGGTTTTAATTTCCTGCTAGAACACATCCAAGTCCACATTAGTCAGCTGTCCTCCTCTTACCAATACAATTGCAATAAAAATTCCAAACCAAAGTTATATCCAATGCATGATAAATATCTTAGAAGAGGCTTGTCCGTAATATCTGCCACCCACATACCATTGCCCTCTCCATATTATCAGTGCTATCTCATGAACTGTAGCATAACTGCTGGGAAGCCGCCAACTCACGGCGAAGGAAACTGTTGGTAGACTTGGGCTTGGTGACACCAACTTCAGATTGTAATCACTTCTTATGGATAACAGCAGCTCAGTGAGCAGCTGCAAGGTTACTGGCACTGAGGAGAGAGAGGGTGCCCTGACGACCGTTAGTGTAAAACAGTGCAAGTTTGCAAGTTGGCCAACTCTACCTCGTATTTCAAGTAGGGCTTCAGCAGTCCTACTGAGAAGATAGTAGTGAACCACTATCACCCCGCACAGTCATTCTATACAATGTAACCCATCTATACAGGCAATTATTTACATGACTAATATCCAAGGATTCAGGTATCAAATGGTTTCTACTTGTGTTTGCTTCGGTGGAAACAGAACAGCTGCCATCGGGTGCTGCAACATTGTTGTGCGCACAAGCATGCTGATAGATTTCTACGCCGTTCGTATGTTGGTGTGAATTGATTCTGAGACTTTGTATGATTGGTGCTGGACTTCCCTGCCTTGGACTGAGAAATAACAGACTTTCTAAGACACTTGCCATGGACTGAAAATTTCTTTGAGCTAGATCTATTAGCTTCCTCCTGTGGTCTGCCACAATGACCTCTTCATTTGTACCTTCTGCAAAAAGTGTTTGCTACATCACTTTCCAGGATCTAGCACCTGGCCACTCTTTCCCCCGCCACGTCCTGGGCACTTCTTGAATATGATCGACATACTACATGCAGATCTCAAAAATTAACCGCTACACTGTACTGTGCAAGTGACTGAGCCGATAACAAAAGGTGATAAATGAATGTCAAATTGCACTTTACCATCTGACCACATGTAATTTCTGATTGTCTGAAAGCCACACAAGATTAGTGATGTGGTAAAGGGGTGAAGGAAAGTTAAGAACCATCACCATCAGCAGCTTTTAAATCAGGGAAGTGTGGAATTAAAGGGTAGAGGGACTCAAGATGAAGTAAGTGTGAGGATACTGTCACCGTTTCTCGGTTTCAGCTCTATCGTGGGTCATAGATTCTGCAATGGCACCACACTGATTGTCTGCATCATTCCTCCAGAAGGATGCAGCCACACCTGCCCCTGCACATCAACCTCAGCTGTATGGTAACTTCTCCTGCAAGGAGATGGGTATTAATGAAGGTGTTTCGATGTCGTGCCTGCCACGGCTGAGTGGAAGTGATGAGAGGGGTAGTTCATGTAAAATATCAAAGGATCCTGGTCAAAGTGGTGGTATGTTGCATTTGAAGGCATAGCCTTGCAAAATGACTGAACTTTTTGCTGACTGCATCCCGTTCACCATGATTCAGCAGCCACAGATATGCCCATCCCATGCCTGTCTGAATTAGGACAGGGAAGTTCCTGCAACACTTGATTCACATTGTAGAAATGCACTGAAGGAATGTAAAAATACATTTCCACTGTCCTAATTAAAAAATGGCTAAAAAATTTTTATCTGTATCAAGTGATTCAGCTTAACAAGAGCAATGAGGTCTGTGATTGAAAGTACACACAAAGTTGGTGTAAAAAGTTAATACAATGCATGGGGGAGTACTCATTGTGTGATATCCCGAAGTTCACAAACAGAAATGGATCAGCAATTCAGGAGACACCTCTTCAGTCAATAGTGGTTTAGACATCATTCCATACTCCCACATAACCAAAATAATTCACAGTAACTGCTTTCCCCAGTTTCTGAGAACTCCATTAGAAATAGAATATCTACTAGTCATAATTTTTTTAATGTTAAAAATATGCACATTTTCCATCCCTTTTAGAAAGGTCAAATCGGAAAGGTCAGGCAATTTGATGCAGTGGAGGAAGGGCAAGAACAGAGGAAAGATCTGAGATTTAATCGATTTAAGAGCTGAACCGAATTGGAGTGGTCAGGTACTGGCTTTATCGAGGTGACGGAGTCCAAGACAGAGGACAAGGAACAACCCAAGTTTGGACAACTTAAGCGCCGGACAGATTGAAATGATCAGATTCGGAGGTGAGAGATGGGCCAGTTTGGATCGCTGCTCCACTGGCTTTGCTCAACCCTGTGCTGGACTAAGGCCTTCTGAATCATCTGCAGTGACGCCTGGTGTTGTGAACTTCAGCTTTAAATGCTGTTTGCTTGCTTGCTTTATTGTTTGCACAGGATTTGGTTTTCCTTTCTCTCTGAACGTTGGGTGTTGGACAGTCTTCTTTCGTTTCTTAATGGGTTCTCTGAGTCATGGCTGCCTGTAAGGAGCCACGATGGATCCTACTTTTGAGAAGGGAACTCAGTAAGTACTGGAAGGTAAAAATTTTGTGAAGAGTATAGTGAAAGAGTGTTAGGGTATATTCTGGAGATTAACTCAACAGCAACCAGTCTTCAGATCTGAACGTAAACTGTAGATTGGATTTAAAATCCAGCTCTGAACAATGGTCTTCTTGGAGCTGAGACTGGGGTTGATTGCAAGCCAGGAAACCTGAGATGTCTGCATATGCATGAGTGCAGCTAGAGAGACAATGGTGATCAACATTCAATCTAAGGTGTTCGGCGTGTTGGTGTGAAGATTTAAGTTTTTAAAAATTATCTACAACCTAAATGAAACACTGTCAACCCAAACTATGAGTGAACAATGTCATTGTAGCCATTGAAACTGTACTGAGTTACCATTGATCTGGAGGGTATAAAAAAAGTGATTGTACTTTGAGCTTAGGAGGCCTCTTCTTCCAAGAGTGTTTCCAGTTTGATGCCTGCTTCTTGTATTGCTGAATAAAGATCTCCGCGTCACCAGTTTCAGAGTCTCTCCGGTGACTTTGTTCACAGTCATAGTGCATCGAAGGAAGATTAATTTGTCACTCGTTTCATGGGACAGCAGACACATCATAGTAAAGAGGTCATGTAAATGTGTATGGATGCCAGGATCACCACTATTATTGTGAGGTGTGTTACATAGTCTGACCCAAGCAATTGATGCGTGTTTGCAGCATTGTGATTTGATTTTGCCATTTACTTCTGATGCACTTTCTGCTGTTGCTTACGTTACACTTTATATCATGTTTTCAATAAAAGCAAACTCAATTGCTTACAATAGACTTGACTCATTTTTGGATAGCGGACAAACCAGTTGAAAATTATCTTCTGGACAGTTCCAGATAACTGATGACTTCAGGAACTTGGCAAGCTAACAATTATTCCTCATTACTATTCTGCACAGTGATCTGGCCACACAGCAAGAGTGGATGAAAACAGTGGGAATGCCAAATGAACCTGAAAAAAAACAACTTCATTGAAGAAAGTATATAAATAAAAGACAGTGTCTGAAAGGGTCTGGAGACAAAGTAAAGGAACTAGTTTTGTGAGACACAGGCTGACCAGCAGAACAATGGTGAATATGGAGAGTTTCTGATGATTTACACCCTAGAGTACATTAAGAGCAGTTCAGTACTCTTCAAACTGCCACTGATGTGCTTCAAGAGAAAGGGTGTTGGTTTTACATTATTAAGTGGTGGTGTCAAATTAACTTCCCAGCACATTCTTTTCCAGGATTTCAATATTTCTTTGTCCCACAGGAATAAAGGAAGTTTTAGGTAAAAAAAATGATCTCATCTAACAAATTGACCTTACATAATTTTGGTAATCACTTCCCAGAGGCAAGATTAAAGGCATATTACAAGATGGTGACTAAAGTATCAAAAAGGCAAATCAGAAAGTATACTTATGCCCACTGAAAAAAAATAGGGTTGTATGTGGCAACGTATATACTTGGAAAAAGATCTTACTTTAAACTTTACCCAGGATAGCAAGATGTAGAACTTGCAGGAAGGGGGTTTGGTTGGCTTACAATTAGGCATAACACTAAAATGGAACTGTAAAATCAAACAACTTTTTTTTTCTGTTAATATACATAATTTTGTTAAGATATTAATAATACGGTGGATTCCAATAAATTGGGTAATTGGTCAATCAGGGTAGTAGCTTACAGTATTTGGGACAACTCTGAAAGAACAAAAACAGATTAAGAAAATAGCCAGGATTCCCTTAGTTTCTTTGGAACACTATGCCACTTAATTGCGGCAAGAGATGGTCAGTCTCGTGCATTTGCGTAGCTGTTAAGATGCTACACCGTGCTTAGAGCAAACAGTTGCATATGTTTGCGCTATGTTATCCATTTGGACTGACAGATGCCAATGCAAATATTTTTAACCCTTGCGACAAAAAGATTTGACACTAGCCAAAAAAAAATTACCATGCTGGACCCAATTAAATGCTATCCATCTAGCACCACTCATCGTCAGCTGCAGAGATAACTGGAGTGCCGAAATCTACAACTGCATGCTTGATACATCAGCAAGATAAACTGCAGGAAGAATGGATAACACGAGGGATAACAAAGAACATCCCAAAAACAAAAGCGTGAAGGGAAGGCTCCAGGTGTTGAAGAGACTCTCAATGATCTCCCATTGTAATGGGACAAGATGTGCTAATGCTTAAAAAAAGTCAGAAGAGCTAGGTAAGAAGCTGAGTCGTGAAGATTTTAAAGCAGCAGATGGTTGGTTGTCTCGATGGAAATGTTGGAACCACATTAAAGTCAAGAAAGCACACAGTGAGAAAGGTAGTGCTGATGCCCACAGAAACATGGAAATCTACAAAACTCCCCAACTTGCTTCAAAAATTTTGTGCATATGATATCTACAATGCCAATGAAACAGGGTTTTTTTAAATCATGCCATGCTGGATGGTTCCAAATTGCCACTAACACACAACACAAAGAAAGCAATGGATTGCATAACTGTGTTGTGTTGTCATGAACTGATTAAAAAATTGCTGCTTATTGGGAATAGTGTTAAACCTTGATGCTTTAAGGAGCTAAGAATGTATAGTTTACCAATTGCATACTATGCCAGCATACACTCAATGAATTCCTCTGTCGGTAACTATTACACAATTTTATAGTACTGTAGTAATATCAGTAGTGTTCCAATATGTTCTATATTTCATTTAATTACATTATTTGCTACTCCGTTAAAAGGTAGTTTTTTGACTTTTTAAAAAAAAACCTTTTCAATTATTTCTGTGAAACTTCACATAATTGGGACTGCAGCTTAATTGGGCCAAAAAATACTGGTCCCGATCTGTCCCAATTAACAGGAATCCACTGTAATTGAAATGTAGACTTTCAATAATGATCAAACATTAACAATCCACAAATGAACAAAATATTCCTCCAGTAATGGAGAACCTTGTGAATTTACAAATTACTTTTCTTTTTCCCTCGTTACTTTCAATTAAGAAATATCTAGCTTGCTTTTGCATAAACTGATATGAACATGTCCACTGTCTCCAATGGAATCTTTTTTCCAAAGATCAATCACATGTTCTCAGATTTTTTCTATCATGGTCTCCAAGCAAGATAGTAACCACATTGCTTGAAATGCACAAGTCCTTGAAATTTCAAAACATATTGCAATATCAGATGTTGCATCCCATCTCTGACATGATAATATGTTTCACTGACAATGAGTGGCTAAAGTATTTCATTGCCCAGCACTAATATACAGCACAAACAAAGAAAATGACAGACCCTTTTCCAGGCTGCAGACTTAATGGAACGTTGGAGCAGATTCAATAGGCCGATTGGTCTAATTCTGCTCCTATGTCTTATGGTCTTGTATAGAAGAAAAGCTGACAATCAGGGTAATTTTGCAAACAGATGAAGTGATAGAATACTGGATGTATCAAAATTCTGGTGAACCATGGCAAATTTGTACTTAAGGGACATCTGACAAGAAGGAGGAAGTTTTTTTAAAAAAAAATGAAATAGGGAGAAGTCACGGTCAGTATGCTCCTGTTAGAGTGAAGGGCAAACCTAGCAAGATTAGGGAACTCTTATTCCTGAGTGTTATTAAGGTTCTATGAGGGAGAAAACAGGAGGCCTTCATCAAGTATAGACATGTAGATCCATTGAGGAGGAGGAGGGCACGTCAGCATTCTATAGATGCTGCCTGATCTGCTGAGTTCCTCCAGCACTTTGTGCGTTTTGCTTTGATAGATTAGCTGTAGTGATGACCTTTATTTGTCACATGTACATTGAAACATCCAATCACATAGCGAATTGTGCCATTTCGCATCAACAACCATCACAGTTCAAGAATTGTGCTGGGGCAGCCCACTAGTGTCGCCCACTAATGCACCAACATAGCATTCCCACGACTCACTGGCCTTACCGTACGTCTTTGGAATGTGTGAGGAAACTGTGAGTACTCATGTAGTCACAGAAAGAACAACAGCAAGCTACCACCAAGAAGGTAAAGAAATGGTCTCCAGAGGCCATCGAGGCCTTGAAGGGCTGCTTGGAGGCTACTGACTGGAATGTGCTTTGTGAACCATATGGGGAGGACATTAATGGACTTACTGATTGCATCACTGGCTACATCAATTTCTGTGTGGACTACCATCAAGGACTGTTCACTGTTTCCTTAACAACAAATCATTGGTCACCAGTGATCTAAAGGCTCTTCTCAACCACAAAAAGAGAGTCTTTAGATCAGGAGACAGGGAGGAATTGGAACATGTGCAGAGGGAGCTAAAGGAGAAGATCATGGTGGTTAAAGAGGAATACAGGAGAGAGCCAGAGAACAAGCTTGGGCTGAGTAGCACACGGGAGGTGTGGAGAGGCATGAAGAACATTACTAGCTTCAATGAACCTAGCTGTAGAGCTTTGGAATGCAGCCATGAATGTGTTAATAAGTTAAACCAATTCTTCAACAGGTTTGACAATTGCCCTCCTTTTTACACTCCCCTCAGGACACTAGTCCAAGTGCTGAGGCACCCAATGCTCCCTCAGCACCAATACCTCCCCTCCTCACCCCTCCAGTTCAACACATGGATGAACAACACAGGCTGCCACTGTCTACATCCCCTCCTTAACCTGCACCTACCATCCTCACCTCCACATACCAACTGCTATCATCCCAATCTTGACCTCCTCCTAACCCCACCTTCCACCAACTCCCCAGACATCATGGACTCTCCTTCACTACTGAACAGGTGAGAAGGGCTCTGGGGAAACTCAGACACGGCAAAGCATTCGGACCTGATGGTGTGAACCCCAAGGTCCTGAAGGAGTGTGTTGGCCAGCTGTGTGGAGTTCTCCAGAGCATTTTCAATCTGAATCTCTGCCTGGAAAGGGTCCCAACTGTGTGGAGAACATCATGTGTGGTCCCAGTACTCAAGAAGGGCAAACAAAAGTCTTGAACGACTTCTGTCCAGTGGCCTTAACCTCACTCATCGTGAAGATCCTAGAGAGGTTGGTCCTGGCTCACCTCTGACCCCTCGTCAGATCAGCCCTCAATCCCATGAAGTTTGTCTACCAGGAGCACATTGGAGTCAATGATGTTGTCATCAACCTGCTGAACAGAGCCTACTCCCATTGGATAAGCAGAGCAGCACTGTGAGGATCATGATTTCTGATTTCTCAAGTGCATTCAATACCATAGAGCCCTCATTGCTGGGGGAAAGGCTCTGCTCAATGCAGGTTGGCACTTCCATTGAAGCCTGGATAATGGACTATCTGACTGGCAGATCACAAGTTTGTGCAGCTTCAGAGCTGTGTGTCAGACATGGCCATAAGCACCACTGGGGTCTGTATTTGCTCCCTTCCCATTTACCCTGTATACCTTGGACTTTAGATATAACACGAGGAAATCTGCAGATGCTGGAAATTCAAACAACACACACAAAATGCTGGTGGAACACAGCAAACCAGGCAGCATCTATAAGGAGAAGCGCTGTCGACGTTTCGGGCCGAGACCCTTCGTCAGGACTTTAGATATAACACTGAGTCATGTCATCTGCAGAAATTCTCTGATAACTCAGCAATAGTTGGGTGTATAAAGGGAGGACCAGAAGATGAATACAAACCCTGGTGGAGGACTTTGTCAAATGGTGCAAGCTGAACCAGCTGCAGCTCAACATCAGTTATACAAAGGAGATGGTGATGGACTTCAGGAAGACCAAGCCTGCACTGCTCCCTGTTACTACTAATGGTGAGGACCTACAAGCACCTGGATGACAGACTTGAGTGGAGTGACCAACACAGAGGCTATGTACATGAAGGGCCAGAGTAGCCTCTCCTTCCTGGGGAGACCAAGGTCCTTTGGAGTATGCAGCCCTCTCCTTCACATTTTCTTTCAATCAGTTGTTAATCAGTGCAATTTCCTATGCGGTGGTGTGCTGGGGCAGTGGCATTAACACTGGTGATACCAACAGGCTCAATAAACTAATTGGAAAGGCTGGCTCTGTAATAGGAGTCAAAGTGGACACACTAGAGGCTGTGGTAGAACAAAGGATCCCACAGAAAATCGTGGCAATTCTGGACAATGTTTCTCACCCTCTGCATGCCACCTTGGCTGAACAGAGGAGCACTTTTAGTAATAGATTGATACAACTGTGCTGCTCCAAAGAGCACTATATGAGGTCATTCTAACCCTCGGCCATTAGGCTCTACAATGAGTCAATATATAGCTAGAGAAATGATGACCACCTCTTGTTAGTCTGTTTGAAGTAACTTATTTTTTATTCTTTTCTTTCTTCTCTTCTAATATTTGTATATCTGTGCACTTGTAATGCTACTGTGACAGTGTAATTTCCTTTGGGATCAATAAAATACCTATCCAACTACACACTCCCTACAGACAGCAGTGGAAATTGAACCCCAAATGGTGATCACCAGTGCAGAAAAGCAATTGCTCTAACCACTACGCCACCATGATAAGTACAGTAAGAGCAAAAAAGATCCCTGATGGGTCAATAGGTTTATCTATGTATGAAGCCATAGGAGATGGGTGAGGTGTTCAATACCGATTTCTCATGCACTGTACGTAGAAAACATCATGGAAGCCAAGGATTTCAGGGAAGAGAATAATGATGTCTTGATACGTACCCACATTGCAAAAAGGGGGCACTGAAGCTTTTAAAGCACACAAGAGGTGGGCAACGCCCCTGGGTCTGACCAACTCTATCCCAGCACATTGGAAGAAGCCAACAAAGAGATACTTGCATTATCATTATCCAGAGGTGAGTAATCAATACTGGCATGGTGGAAGGTGTCAGATGATGGAAGTGGAAGGCAGCAGTTCAGAGTAAAAGCCTGTGAGAACTGGTATGCTGCAGGGATCGGTGCTGGGTTTAATGTTCTGTGTCATCTCAACTATCAATTTGAATGAGTATATAAAAGGGGTGATTACTAAGGATGCAGATGACACCAAAAAAAACAAAACAGTGAAGAAAGCTAAAGCAGGTTCTAGATCAACACGGAAAGGGGGCCAAGGAAGAGCAGATGGAATTTAACTTGGACAAGTGCAAAGTGTTACACTTTAGCAAGTTAAACCTGGGGAGGGCTTACACAGTTAACGGCAAGGCTCGAGAGCAGAGCTTCTCAACCTTTTTTCTGTCCTGGATCAATACCATTAAGCAAGGTGTTCATGGACCCCAGGTTGGGAACTCCTGTTCCAGAGTGTTTTACACCTATGTCCCTCTGTTTTACTTTTCCCTAGAAGACACAACACAGGTAAACAGGGTAGTAGAAGCAGCACCTGACACGTCTGCCTTCATTGATCAAAACACTGAGTAGGGATGTTGTATTCCAACTCTCTAAGATGTGGCAAGATCACACTTGGAGTATTGTGTGCAGTTCTAGCCAGCTCCCAAGGATGACATTAAGCTAAAAAGGGTGCAGAGAAGATTTATAAGTCGGGATAAGTTAAGTTATAAAGAGAGACTGGAAAGCTAGGGCTTTTCCTTAAGAGTGCAGGAGGCATGGAACACAATCATCATCATTATGTGCCCTTTCATATGATTAACCATGACTGTTCTTGGCAAAATTTTCTACAGAAGTGGTTTGACATTGACTTCTTCAGGGCAGTACCTTTACAAGATGGGTGACTGCAGCCATTATCAATACTCTGCAGAGATTGTCTGCCTGGTGCCAGTGGTCACATAACCAGGACTTGTGATATAAGCCAGCTACTCAAGCAACCATCCACCGCCTGCGCCCGTGGCTTCACATGACCCTGATCAGGGGGCTAAGCAGGTGCTCCACCTTGCCCAAGCAGGCTAGCGGAGGGAAGTAGTGCCTTGCCCCTGTTTTGGTAGCAACGTATCTCCATCCCATCACCCAAAAGAGGAATGCAAGAATGACCTTATAGAGGTATATTAAATCATGAGGGACGGAGATAAAGCGAATGGTCACCATCTTTTTCCTAGGGTAGGGGAGTCCAAAAGTAGAGGGCACAGATTTAAGGTGAGGGGCAGAAATGTAAAAGGGACTTGAGGGGCAACTTTTCCACACAGTGTGCTAGTGCTGTGGAATGAGCTACCAGAAGAGGGAGTAGAGGAAGCTACAATTACAATATTTAAAAGGCACTTGGACAGGTATGTGGATAGGAAAGGTTTAGAAGGATGAACAGGACAAATTCAGGACCAATAGGCCTGTTTCTGTGCTGTATGACTCCACACTCTAAATATCCATGAGTAAGCACAGTTTGCATCAGCTCAGTTTGCATATGAGAATTGGCATGAATATTATACCAAAATTACCCCATACTGAGGAAAGTTGTTTTGGAAGAGGGGAAAACAGAAATATGAAAAAGGCATTACCACAGAGAATTAAACCATATTCCACAGACAGGATACAAGGATAGTGTTGCGTTTTGTAACTCCAAAAGATAAAATGAAAGGAACCATGGAACCTGAATGCATGCCTTAGTTCCATTTTTACTTTACGTGAGCACACACGTATGAAGTGGAGCCATGATGGTGTATGCCATTCTTGCACTTTTAAGTGTAACCTGTAATGAATCATTAAAATGCACAAGAATATTTAACCAAACAATACATTTACAATATTACTGAAACATAACAGAAACATCAACTGTTTATTCCCATTATAGATGCTGCCTGACCTGCTTAGCTCCTCCAGGACATTGTGTGTATTGTTTAATTATGAATTCAGATAGAGTTTAGCAAGAGTACTGCTTGTAAACAGAAACTCACACTATTTGATGGCAATTCTATAGCAAAATGTCAGCAAGTGGTGAAATAATATTAGTGCAAATACCTGATTTGTTTTTCAGCCATTTAATTCAATACCCTGGTCTTCTGTGAAATAAAAATATTCTTCAGCTTGACGTTAAATTCTCAAAGTTCTGGAGATTTGTGCAGTCACGCGGAGAGTGGATGTTATCTAAACTCAGTCACCTGCAAACAGAATGGAGCTAAATCAGAACTTTATGTAAACACCAATTGTACACAACCTTCTGAATGTAAAATGTTACACCTTGCACATTCTCTGTGGAGTGTGTACCAAGTTATAGTATATATTGCTTGTCAACAGAAACTCTCACTATGTGATAGAACTGCACTCCAAATCGACTTCCGATCACATGCCGCTTTATTGGACAGTAATCTGATCGCCGCAGTACACTGCTTTGTAAAGACTGAAAACAAAGGGGGAATGTATTGTTATTCTTTGTCCATCACATGTTTTACAAGGTTTGCCAATTAAACAAGCTCAGAATCTGAATCAGGTTTAATATCACCGGCAGAGAAAATCTGCAGACGCTGGAAATCCAAGCTAAACTCACACAAAAAGTTGGTGTGCGTTGCTTAATACCACCGGCATATGTTGAGAAATTTGTCGTCTTTGCGGCAGCAGTACAATGAAATGCATGCCAATAGATAAAAACATGAATTACAGTTAGGTTATATACTGTATACGTGCAATGGGAAGAAACAAACAGCATTTTTCCTTTTGAAACTGGGAAAATACAACATACAGGACTAATAGAAAGAGGACTCCTTCCTAAATGCTACGTACCATTAATTGAAACTTCAAACTTGTTATTGCCCAACTATCTATCTATCTATATATATATATAGGGGGGGAAGAGGGGGGAGAAGGGGGGGGGGGAGGGGGAGAGATAGCATAGTGGTTATCACACTGCATTACAGCACCAGCAACCTGGGTTCAATTCCCACTGTTGCGGGCTTGACAGATGGGCCTGGTACTGCGTTGTGTATCTAAATAAATGAATGAATGAATATGTATATAGACAGATAAATAAATAGATTGGGGAAAAGAAAAAAATAGATAGATAGGACGAAGAATGCACAGGCTGGAGGTAACAATTACAATTCCCAAATACAAGGAACTGAGTTTAGATTTTAATCCCAAACTACTACCAAGATTCTAAAAAACACATTTAGTAATGGAATCTGAATGTTCAGTGACCAAAGAAATTAGGAATCAGTACTGGCTGGAAATTGCAGTGCAGCTCACTAAAAAATGCTGGAATGTTAGAGTTGAACAATCAACAGTTGGTCACTGCCCACCAATCTTTAGGTATTTGTATTTCTGAGTTCAAAAAATAAATATGCTGTCCAATACTCCTTTCCCAATGCTGGGCTCAGTAAGTGGTCAGCAACAGACCCAATTAGCACCGGGGGGAAACAGTGGGGCTTATCATCACTCAGGGACTCATACATGACACAGCCAGGGGCAGAAAACTCAGGTAAGGAGGTCTGGCACTTACTAGGACAGGCATGGAAATCTGGACGGCATTTCTTGCGAAGCAAGGAGATGTTGGTGATGCTGAGGGTATCATATCCATTACTGTTTGGGAGGCTGGTTGTGCATCAGGAAGGAGTCAGTGAAATGAGGGATGGGAGTGTGCAAATATTTTACCAATCTACCAAATGCTATTGCAGGATTAAGACCACTTTGTCCAGGAAGTGCCCAACAATCTACAGTCTTAGGACAACATTGTTATGTTCTACATGTAGTGCTCTTAAAAAGCAGCATTCCACACAGGATGAAGTTTCTCTGTGAATTTACTCAATGGAAGTGTATCAGGATTGGAAGCACAACTTGCAATGGGAAATGCCCAAGCATATTCCACAACTGACATGATCTGGCCTGAATACTACTGCAAATACTATCGTCCCAGGTTAAGAGATTCAAATTGATCCAACTCAGCATAACATAATTTGTTTATGCACAACCTCCATTAATACAAACCTGTCATTAATACAGAATGATACTGTTTAAATAAAAGTACTTGAATACTGATTCAAGGGATCAGAAGCTAAAGGAATTATCCACCAATGCTGTCTCATCCAATTAGACTGTCAACAATTAGAACTGAAGTACAAAACCCACTGCAGGATGTGCAGAATTTGAATACGGTGTCCACAGAAGTTGGGGTACGTGAAGCGTGATGAGGCGGTCAGCAAAAAAAAACTTGCTTCCTTGTAGTTTTGGCAAATACAGTGTTGTGATGGAAAATAACTGGTTCTTTGAGTCTCAACAGTAGAGGCCTGGACACACACAGTTTTAATAATAAGGAATTTATTTACAAGGGGAAGTCGGGTCAACACAAGCAACGACAATACACAGGAAGCGGTGTGGGGACAGGGTACAGTTACACATACAAAGAACAAGGGAAAAGCACTACAACAGCTATCCCCCTTGACCTTGGATAGCTGCGGCTCCCTTACCAGGACAAACGATAGACCTTCCCAAGCATAAATCAATGCACTTACCTCCAATGTGGTGGTCTGTAAGAGAAAGTGAGCCAAGGGCAAGTCTCACCTTTTAAAGCATGGGGCTGGGCGAGATAATCCAATTAAGGTGACCAATAATTTAGGTGTGCATTGATTAGTTGGGAGGGACCAAATGTTGATTGGCATGTGGTGTGTCCTCCGACCAGCCAGGTGGCATTGCATCTGTCACATGGCCGGTATCTCTGGATACATACAGTAATCTCTTAACTTTTCCAGTCTGGCTCTCAAGTGACTTTAATACAAGGAATCATGGACATTTATAGCATTGGAGGCAGCTATTGTGTCCTCTTCTTCTTCAGTTGTCCATCGGAATCCGTTGACGACGTCCATTCCTTTAACGGTGAGATCTTTGATGACTATACGGTCCTACCTTGGACCCACAAGTTCTATTGCAGGTGGGACATGTATATGTGGTAATGGTGGCAGTGATGGCAACCATGGCTGCATTTCTCCTGGCTCTCTTCTGCTGTCTTCTGGTTGTTCTTTCCATCTTCAGAATATGAACCACATCCCTACACAGCTGTCACCAAGTGTTACGGTCAGCAGCAACATCCTCCAGGTCCTCAGGTCTGATCTTGCACTTCCTTAAAGCATTCTTCATCTGATCCTTATAGCACTTCTTCGGCCCTTCAGCCGAGCGTCGACCATGATGTAGCTGGTCGTATTACACTCTGAGGGGTTGCCGACATGGGGGCATCCTTATCACGTGCCCCAGCCACTGCAGCTGACGCTGGGTGATCATGGCCTCAATACTTCTGCAGTTGGTCTTTACAAGTATTTCAGTGTGAGGCACCCACTCATGCCAAATAATTCCCAGGATGTGCTGAAGGCAGCTTATGTGGAAGCACTCTAAAGATTTGATGTGTCGGCTGTAGGTTACCCAAGCTTCATAGCCATAAAGAAGGGCTTTATACAGCGACCTTTGTGGAGGGATGAAGGCTCCTGTTCTGAAAGACTCTATGCCAAAGTCTCCCATAGGCAGCTGATGCCTGTTTAATGCGGTTCTGGATGTCGTTGTCAATACCGCTATCCTCAGAGAGAATGCTCCCCAGATATTTGAAAGATGGCACTACTGACAGCTTTTCATCACCAACAGTGAAGGCAGGTAGGGTGGGTGGGACACTGGCACTCCATTGGCAAACCATTTCTGTCTTGGTGGTATTGACAGTCAGCCCCATCCTGCTGTACGCTCTCACCGCCACAGCCAGGACAGTCTGAAGATCCTCCGGAGTGTGGGCCACAAGAGCACAGTCATCTGCATACTGCAGTCAGCCCCATCCTGCTGTACGCTCTCACCGCCACAGCAAGGACAGTCTGAACATCCTCCGGAGTATGGGCCACAGGAGCACAGTCATCTGCATACTGCAGCTCCAGGACCCGCTCTCTATCAAGTTCGGTGGTTGCGTGGAGCCTCCTGATGTTAAAGAGGTTGCCATCTAATCTGACGTACACTGCCACACCGCTGCTGTCTTCAATCTCATCGTGGAGAAGCTTGGTAACACACAAGAGGAAGAAGTTAAAGAGCACTGGCACTAGCACACACCTCTGCCGCACCCGTGTGTGTACAAGGAAGGGCTCGGACTCTTGTCCTCCTATGGTCACCCGAGAGGTCATCCCATCATGGAACTAGCGGAGAATGTTAACAAATTCATTGAGACAGCCAAACCTGAGGAGAACATCCCATAAGAGCTCTCTTTGCACATTGTCGAATGCTTTGGAGAGGTCGACAAAGGCCATAAACAGGTCCTGATGTTGCTCCTGGCACTTTTCCTGAAGCTGCCAAACCGTGAAGATCATGTTGATCATGCTCCTATTCTTCCTAAATCCACTGTGATTCAGGTAGCGTTGACTTGGTGATGTTGCTGATGAGCCTCTGAAGCATCACCTTAGCCAGGAGCTTTCCAGCAACAGAAAGGAGCGATATGCCCCTACTATTGCCGCAGATGGCCTTGTCACCCTTGTTCTTATAAATGACAATGATGTTTGCATTTCTCCATTGCTGTGGGATGTTCTCATCAGTCCAGGTTGTGGTGATGTACTGGTAGAGGGTGCACATACACATGTACCCTCTGTTCTTCAGTAACTCAGCAGGGATATTGTCAGTACCAGGGGACTTGTTGTTCCTAAGGGAATGGACAGCTGATAGAACCTCCTGGAAGGTTGGTGGTAGTCTGAGGTCGTGGATAGGAGGAAGTTCAGGCAGTTCATCCAGGATGGTGGGGTCTGCGTCAGAATCCTGATTAAGCAGGGTGTTAAAATGCTCAGCCCACCTCAGCAGAATGGTATTCTGATTCTTCAGAAGTGTTTGACTACCTGCTGTTTTCAGGGGAGTAATGCATCGATTTATTGGGCCGGAGATGGTTTTACCAGCATTGTAAAAATTATGCATGTCATTATTATCGGCAAAGGACTGGATTTCATGTGCCTTTTCAGTCCACCACTCATTTTGTATGGCCCGTATTGCCTTTTGCACTTTCCTTCGAGCTGCCTGCCAATGCTGTCTGATGCTGATGGATGAAGGGTTATCTAAAGTTGCCCGGTGTGCTTTGTGCATGTCCTTAAGCAAGTTGTGGATGGTATCCGAGTTATCGTCAAACCAGTCAAGAAACTAGTCCACACTAGTCAACAAACACCCTACTTAAAATATTCTGTGTAGGACCATCTCAATTCTCAACTGTTGGTCCATTGCCCCATTGGTCATGGAACTTAATATGCTCATCGAGGTACCTTCTAAATGTGCCAATGAGCTCTGTCTCTGCCACTCCTTCCCTTCACCACGGCGTACCATAGCTGCAGAGTGCCACGTACAAAATGCACCACAGTTACTTTGATTCCTCCAAAGAAACATCCCAAATTTGGTACCCCAAGGACAACAAGGGTAGTAGAAGCATGCAAACACCACTACCTGCAGGTTCCCCTCCAAAGCACCATTTTGAAAATGTACTGCCAGTCCCTCAATATTGCTAGGCCTAAACCTTGGAACTCCTGGCTTTGAATGCACTTTCATAGGAATTACAGCAGATCAAAGCAGCAGCTGACCACACACTCACAGAACTTTGCAAAAGTGAAAGAAAAAGAATCCAATCTACAAGAATTTCATGCCGACATTACTTAGAACTATTTTTCACAACCTCATTGTAACAAGGACAAAGACAACTGGGGAGATTATCCACTTAAAAACTGCTCAATGACAACAAAAGATATGCAATTACAAAACTGAATATCTGAAAGAATGAATCACTCTTCTGTGCAAGCTTGTTTGACTCAATGATTAGACCTTTCATTTATGATCTAAATAGAAATTCATCTTGAGCTGAAGAATAATTAGCTATCAGGTGAAACCCAACAAAGTAGCTGATTGTAAAGTAATTGAGCCAAAGGAAATTAACGGGCACAAGAGAACTTGAAAAAAATAATGGAAAAAATATTGAAGTTTCCAACAGAATGAAAAAAATGGCAAAATTCTTAACACCACTCTTACACTGCATTCAAAGAGTTTGGAATATACCATTTTATATCTAATAAGGCTCAAAGAACAAATCATAAAATATAGGACTACACAGAGAAACAACTGGAAAGGGAAAAGCTGGAAGGTTTAAATCAAATCTATCCTCAATAATTTGCCATTATGCTAATGTTGATTCCTAGCATCTTCTCTGTTAATGTTATGCAAATTCAGCATATTAACAGTCATGAAATACACAAGACCAATAAGACACGGAAGCAGAATCAGGGCATTCGACCCATCGAGTCTGCTCCACTCCACCATGGCTGCACCATGGCTGTTTTGTGAGCAAACACGAGGAAATCTGCAGACGCTGGAAATTCAAACAACACACACAAAATGCTGGTGGAACACAGGAGGCCAGGCAGCATCTATAAGGAGAAGCACTGTCGACGTCTCGGCCCGAAACATCGACAGTGCTTCTCCTTATAGATGCTGTTTGGCCTGCTGTGTTCCATCAGCATTTTGTGTGTGATGGCTGTTTTGTTATCACTTTCACCCCACTCTCCTGCCTTGTCTCTGTAATTTTTGACCCCCTGATTAATTAAGGACCCACAAGCCTCTGCTATAAATATACTCAATGACTTGGCATTCACAGCCGCCTGTGACAATGAAGTCCACAGATTCACTATTGTCTATGAGAGAAATTCCTCAGCTCTGTTCAAAATGGACGTCCCTCTATTTTGAGGCTGTGCTCTCTGGTCCTAGATTCACCCACTGTACGAAACATCCTCTCCACATCTGCTCTATCTAGGCCTTTCAATATTTGATGGGTTTAAATGAGATCCCTCCTCATTCTCCTAAACTTCAGCAAATACAGGCCGAGGGCCATCAAATGTTCTTCATATATTAACCCCTTCATTCTTGGAACAATTCTTGTGACCTTCTCTGGACCCTCCCCAATGCCAGCACATCTTTTCTTCGATAAGGGACCCAGCCCTGCTCATGATACTCCAAGTGCCATCTGACCAATGCCTGATAAGGCCTCAACATTAGATCCTTGCTGTAATATTCTAGTCCTCTTAAAATGAATGCTAACATTGCATTTGCCTTCCTTGTCACTGACTCAACCTGCAAGTTAACCTTTAGGACTCCCAAGTCCCTTTGTACCTCTGACTTTTGAATTTGCTTTCCATTTAGAAAATAGCATTTTATTCCTTCTACCAAAGTGCATAGCCAGACACTTCCTGACACTATATACCATCTGCTACTTCTTTGCCCATTCTCTCAATCTTCAGCCCTTCTGCAGACTTCCTGCTTCCTCAACACTACTTGCCCCTCCACCTATCTTTACATCGTCTGCAAAACTGGCCACAGAGCCATCAGTTCTGTCATCCAAATCACTGACATATAACATGAAAAAAAGTGGTCCCAACACAGACCCCTGTGGAATACTCAATAGCCAACTCCACGGAAAAGGCCCCTTTTATTCCCACTCTCTGCTTATTGCCAGTCAGTCAGTCTTCTATTCATGCTATTATCTTTCCTGTAATAGCATTGGCTCGTATCCTGTTAAGCAGCCTCACATGTGGCACCTTGTTATATGCCCTCCTGCTAATCCAAGTAAACAACATCCACTGATTCTCCTTTGTTTATCTGGCCTGTTATTTCCTCAATGAATTCCAACAGATTTGACAGGAAATTATTCGCTTTAAGGAAGCCATGCTGACTTGGGCTTATCTTATCCTGTTCCTCCAAGTACCCCCAAAACATCATCCTTAATAATGGACTCTTAACATCTTCTCAACCACTGCAGTCAGGCCAACAGGCCTATAATTTCCTTTCTTCTGCCTCCCTCCCTTCTTAAAGAGTGGAGTGACATTTGCAATTTTCCAAGTCCTCGTGTACCATTCCAGAATCTAATGATGCTTGAAAGATCATTACTAATGTCTCCACAATTTCTTCAGCTACTTGGTCTGTAGGTCATCTTGTCCAGATCATCATCTACCTTCAGACGTTACAGCTTCCCAAGCACCTTCTACTTAGTAATAGCAACAACACTTGCTTCTGCCCTCTGACACTTTTGGTTTTCTGGCATATTGCTGATAGCTTCTATAGTGAAGACTGATGCAAAATACTTCGTATGTTCATCTACCATTTCTTTGTCCCCCATTACTACCTCTCCTGTGTCATTTTCCAGTGGTCCAATATCCACTCTTGCCTCTCTTTTACTCTTATATTTGAAAAAACATTTGCTATGTTCTTTTATATTATTGGCTAGCTTACCTTCATTTTCATCTTTTCAGTTATTGCTTTCTCATTTGCCTTCTTTTGATTTTTATAAGCTTCCCAATCCTCTAACTTCCCACTAATTTTTGCTATATTATATGCCATCTCTTTTGATTTGATGCTGCCTCTTATGTCCCTTATTTGCCACAGTTGGCTCATCCTCCCTTTAGAATACTTCATCTTTGGGATGTATCTATCCTCCACCTTCCAACTTGCTCCCCAGAAACTTCAGCTATTGTTCTACTGACATCCCTCCTGGTATCTCCTTACGATCAACTTTGGCTGGCTCCTTTCATAGGTCTCTGTAATTCTCTTTACTCCACTGTAACACTGACTTAGACTTTACCTTCTCCCTCTCAAACTACATGGTGAATTCTATCGTATAATGATCACTGTCTCCTAAGGATTCCTTTACCTTAAAGTCCCTGAACAAATCTGCTGCATTACATAACACCCAACCCAGAATTGCCTTTCACCTAATGGGCTCTAACACAAGTTACTCTAAAAAAAAACCATCTCGCAGGCATTCTACAAATTCCATTTCTTGGAACCCAGCACCAACCTGATTTTCCCAATCTACCTGCATATTGAAATCCCCCATGATTATCACAACATTGTCCTTCTTACATGCTTTCTCTATCTCCCTATTGTAATTTCTACCCCATATCCTGGCTAATACTTGGAGGCCCATATATAACACCTAACAGGAACTTTTTACCCTTGCAGTTTCTTAAATCTACCCCCAAGGATTCGACATGGTCCGATCTTAAGTCACCTCTAAGGATTTGATTTCATTTTTTACCAACAGAGCCACGCCGACCACTCTGTCTACCTGCTGGTCTGTTTGATACAAGGTGAATCCTTGGATGTTACACTCCCAACTATGATCTTCTTTCAGCCACAACATCATACATGCCAATCTCTAATTGTGTTGCAAGACCACCTACCTTATTTCATATACATAGTGCATTCAAATATAACACCTTCAATCCTATATTCATCATGCTTTTTGATTTTGCCTCCATGGTTACACTTCCATTTAGCTCATTGACTGTAATTTTGTACTATTATCTGCTAGTCCTTTCTCATAGTCTCATTACACACTGCATCTACTTGTATACCAACTGCCCCATCCTCACCCCTATCACTCCGGTTCCCATCCCCCTGCTAAATTAGTTTAAACTCTCACCAACAGCTTTTAGCAAATATGCCCGGAAGGATATTGATCCTCTTCAGGTTCAAACGTAACCCGTTCTTTTTGTACACGTCCTACTTTCCCCAGAAGGGATCCCAATGATGCAGAAACCTGAAACTCTACACCCTACAATTTCTCAGCCACGCAAACATCTGTTAAATCATCTTACTCTTACCTTCATAGCACTGAAACTCAGCTGTAATTGATGCTAGTGATACAACTGCGGTCATTCAAAATCATCTAACAGAAAAAAACAGCCAGCACTCCAGGACAATGCATTATAAGGCTGTTGCTTACAATGCTCTACTATCAAACATGGGGAAATGGATCATTCATTCTATACAAGAACTGTGAGCTGTATGCTATACATCACTTCATGCTGAATTTAGTTTCTTATTTCAATTGCAATTTGGAGCAGTTTTAAAAAAAAAGTTTCTTCATGAATCAGGAAGCCTCACAATTAAATAAAACTTTGCAGCTTCATGCAACTGAAGTAAAAAGCTATTACATTTGATTTATGGAGATCTACAAAGAGTGATTGGCAATAAGCCAGAGGCAACAAAGCAAAAAAAAATCACTCTTAACTAGCAGATTTAAATCCCATCTATTCAAACATTTATACTGCAGTTTTGGAAGAGCCAACTTGCCCCAGAAGTTAGTCATCCTATAATAATATGGCATATCAGTTTTATTGGGGAAGCAATATAAGGGAGGATGTTTAGACTGAAATTGAATAATTTCCAATGCACACTTGGATGTTGCTTACAGAATTTCACTGATCATATCTTACTTTACAAACTGGACACATTCTGTCAACTTTCCAAGCACAAGGTAGACTCATCATACACTTTCTGTGAACGATCATCTGACATTGGGCACCTTGTAAGGGAAAGAAACAAAAAGCGCTATTTTAAAGCTCACTGCATCAAAAACTCAGTGTGGGCCGCGGTGGCGGACTGCCAGCTCTCTGCCAGCTTTGCGGTGAGACCATCTGCTTGTTTGCTGATGTGTGGAATCTGAGATGGACTGTGCTCATTCTGTTCTTTCCTGGGAAGGTACAGCTTGCTTTCAATGCCACCTCCTCCTGCTCACAGTCCACTAACCAACCTTATGGTCAGAATGGGCATCAGAGATCAGAAACTCATTAAGGGCAAGAACCTACTGCAGCTACCTTAGTAATTGCACAAGCATTCAGTTTGATCACAGGGAAAAAATAAATTCTGTGCCCACGTAAGTGTGTCTGACAACGCAGAACAATACATTTTGCTGGATGTGCTGCCTTTACACTGGAATGAAGAACCCTATCCAGCTTTTAAAGTTTACGTTTATTGCACTACAGCTTATCAGCAGGTTAACACAGTAAAAGATACACCCAGATCTCACAACTGGCAGCAACACCGGTTTGTTTTATTATTACATGTCACCACTATGGGAAGAGTTGTTGGGAAGAAAAGTGGTCATTATACTTTCTGCTAGAAAGATTAACCTTCAATAATAATGATCATAATACACAGAGAATCTATATTTACTGGCAAGTAGTTTTATTGGCTCGGGTCACAAGCAAGATGATTTTACATAACTGAATACATGTGTACTAACTTTCCTTGACTCTCCGTAAACAGTCAAAAGATGAGAAAAGGCAATAACTGGGAAAAGGAAGAGTCCACACTAGCCAGGCATTCCTAGTAGTCCCAATGTGATCTCCACATCCAGAGAGTTGTCGCTGCCTGTGCTCCCAAAATCCTCATTCTTATCCTTTTCCTTATCAAATCAATTGTTTCAATTTCTATGGTTTAAGGTTATCTGACTGATCTGTGTCAAATTTTCATTGGATGTAGCCCAGGACTACAAGCAGCTTTGCTTTATGATTCTCCCTTCAGCCTTGTTGCCTGAGGCGATTTATTTTGCTCTGTCCACTCAGACTGGTTCTAACCAGTCTCAGCAGGCCGCCCAAATGCTGGGCACAGCCGGCCAGATCAGAGGCTGTCCCTTCTGCAAAACAGCCATTTTACCAAATAAACAGCTTCTTATCTGAGAATGTTGTCAGGTTTAGCAGATCACTACGAGAAACTCCTCATGTCTAAATTCAACTGTTCTGATTAAGTTATCCCGGAGCAAGAATCAATTCATCAAGCAGTTCACAAAATGACAACTACAAAGACCGTCTCAGAAAATAGTTGCCCCCTTTCCTACGATTACATGCTGTTGTGCTGTTAATACTTCAGTCATATTGCACACCATGTTTGATTAAACACTCTTTATTTGCATAAAATTTTGACGGTTATATGTAAAAGTATGTAAATGGTATATGTCACCATGCCACCACGTGTGCTACTCGTTTAATGTACAACTATCTCAGTCTCTCATTTCAGACTCCTCACCTTTTCTTTTAAATTAGTTTTATGTTTTGAACTTACAAAATGTAGCCATGGCAACAAGCAAGTTTTAAACAAACTCAAGACAACTACCTACCTATTGAAGCACAGCAAGAAATGGTGGAGGTCTTTTTTAAAAAGGGGCAGTACATTTTTTTCCCCTTCAGAGCAGTATGTTTTCTTCGCAAAAGGAAAGGCAACCAAGTTGGATAAAAAAAACAGAAGAATTCACGGGTTCATAAACAGTGAATACTGGGTGATTGCAATCATTTTTAACAAGGCAGAAAAGACTGGCTGCATTAGAAAGATTGACACATATAAGTGGCTCATGCATACTGAACTAATTGAGTAATTTTTTTTGAGGCAAATGAAACAGCCAATGAGAATTACCAGTGTTGCTGGGTGCATTATGTTTAAAGGCGCACTGTTTGCTTAGAAATTTTCACTGCTCCAACCAAACTAAAATGAACTTGGTTGATATCATGAAAGTAATGCAGGAACATCTAGAAACCAAAACATTATTGAATGCAGAATGCATTATATTTCATAAGCGGGTTAAAAAAAGGGGGAATCCATTTTAGCGTACATCACTGAATTACAGAGATTGTATGAACATTGTCAATTCAATGCTGGGCTTAGTGATGCACTGAGAGATTGTTTCATTTGTGGAACCTTACAAGAAAGCATTCAAAAATTGCTACTAACTGAAGCACAACTTACGTTTAAAAGAGCAGTTGAGCAGCCGTTTCAAGGGAAACAGCAGACAGAGATTCAGATGAGCTGCGGTCAAGAATGAAAGTGAGCGTGGACAAAATTGCAACATTCAACCAGAAATCTGCCTGGCCAAACAAATTGTGTTACCAGTGTGGCAGGAGACCAATACAGGTTTAAGGGCAAAACTCACAGAAAATGCAACGTGATAGGACACATGCAAAGAGCATGTTGGGCAGACAAAAATAGATGGACTGCACAGGGAAGCGAAAAGGCGAAAGAGTCAAATTGAAGCTTCAAAAAGAACACTAATCTGCATACTCTTGATGAAAATTCTGATAATAAGAGTGACACAGGACTGAGTTGCTTTGAGATTTATAATATGAAAATTAACCAGAGACAAGCAATACAGCTTGCACCAAAAGTGAAGGGCAAATTAACTAAAATGTAATTGGACACAAGCTCAGTCATTCCACAAAATGAATTTAAACAGCGTTTCAAAGATACTGAACCTGCAAATACACAACTAAGAACTTATACTGGAGAAAAATATCTCCTACGGAAATAACATTTATAACAGCGAAATACAACAATCAGCAAGCCGCATTGGGTTAAAATTATGTGGTCAAAATCAGATGGGTCAGTATTGAGGGGATGTAAGTGGCTGAGATAATTACAAGCCGATTGGAGATCCATCCACCATGCGTATGCCACATCCCCTGTAAAAGTCAACTGAAAATGAATCAAGAAAGGTACTGGATGATGCCACAGCGGTATTCAAGGATGGCATTGGAAAACTCAAACACATCAAGGATAAAACAGTGTTAAATTAAAATGCCAAACCCAAGTTTTGCAAAGCCTGTCCAGTTCCTTATACTGTCCCTGATAAAGTAGCCAGCAAGCTAGACTACATGGCGGCTGAAGGAATTCTTTCCAAGGTTGAGTCGAGCCCATGGGCAAAGCCAGTGGTCCCAGTAGCCAAAAAGAATGTGTTTGTCAGGATCTGTGGTGATTTTAAGGTCACTGTCAACCCAGAACTGAAAATAGATCAATATCGTCTGCCCAGGATAGAGGACATCTTTGTAAACCTTCCTGGAGGGAAACTCTTCAGCAAAGTGTACTTAGCTAAGGCCTCCCTGCAGATGGGGATGGAAGAAAAATCCAAAGTGTTTCTCACAATAAACATTCACAAAGGCTGTACTTCTCTATATTAGGCTTATTTTTTGGAGTAGCATCTGCACCCGAACTCTAGCAGACAGCTATGGACCAGGTGCTGCCAGGCTGCCCAGGTACTCAGTGTTACCTGGATAACATCATTGTTAATGGCAAGGATAAGAAAGAACATCTCCAAAATCTCAAAACAGTAATATCCCTAATGCAAATCCAACTTTTTCCCTATTACGACGGAGATAATCTAAAGGGAAATGAGACAAGACCCCACACTGTCTCAGATCTACCTGGCCACCCAAAATGGCTGGAATGTGCACATAAAATTCCACTTTCCCATTTTTACCAGCAGCGGGATTGAGGATTGAGAGTTGTACCATCCAAGCTGAGAGCTAATGCATCAAAGGAGCTACATGCCAATCATCCAGACATGGTTAAAATGAAGGCGCTGGCACAACGCTTTGTCTGGTGACCTGGGATAGATTAGCAGATTGAGCAGCTTGCCATACGTAGATTGTTCAGATGGCCAATACACCCAGAAGATGTCAAAAGCAGCCCCTCTACATCCCTGGGAATGACCTGTATTTCACTGGCAGAGGATGCATGTGGAATTTGTTGGAACATTCATAGGCACAAATTTCTTGGTAGTAGTGGATGCAGCTACAAAGTGGACAGAAGTGATTCCAATAGCCTCCACTACAGCCTCACATACTGTCGAGGCGTTGAGAAGCCCCTTCTTAAGGACTGGTGTTCTAGAGCTCTTAGTTAGTGAAAAGGGGGTCACAGTTTGCTGTGGAAGTTTCAGACATTCCTGAAAATGAATAAGACATACTGTAGCACCCAGCTACAAATGGCTTGGCAGAAAGGTTTGTCCAGAGTCTAAAGAACACACTGCAAGCAATGTCAGCAGAACACAGTACGCTGACACTGAACCACCAATTTTTTCTTTGCATATCATAATACAGCACTCTCCACAACCAACAACTCACCAGCTATGTTGTTTCTGGGTTGTCCCTTGTAATCACACTTGGATCTCCTCAATCCCAATCTCAGAAGGAGTATGCAGGGCAAACAGCTGAGGCAAGTTGAAAACTCCTCAAACAAGGAGTTTTGATGATTCACTCAGGACAAGCAGTCCTGGTGGGGAACTACAGAGGTGATCAAAAGTGGGTGCTCGGGAAGATTAAGAACAGAACTAGACCATTCTCCTACACAGTGGAGATTGTGTCTGACATCATCTGGAGGTGACACCTCGATCAATTGAGAGCACAATCAATTGTTAGAGAAGAAAAGTGACCAGAGCTGTCAGAACTGCTTCCTGCAGTCCCAGAGTCAACTCCTACAACCACCACAGAGGAAGCCCCAGAAGCTGAGATTGTTTCACAGCCACAAGTGTCACCAGTCAAGCAGAGTGACCTCCCTTGCCAGAAAAGATGTTATCCCACAAAATGAAGAAAGCCCCACAGTGATTAAATCTTTAGGCCTGAATGAGACAATTCGAAAATTTACTATGCTGTGGATGTCCGTATATAGTAGTTGTATTACATATTTTGCTGTTTATGGAGGTGAGATGCCTTCTATATTGAGTTAGAGTTTATAGGGTGGAGTGTTGTGTATTTTATATTTCAGTAATATTTGAGTAATATTGTAAATATAATGTTTGATTAAGCATTGTGTTGTTTACATAATACATTACAGGTCATATATAAAAGCATGTAAATGGCATACGTCATCACAGCACCTCGCTTAAAGTAAAAACTAAGTTAGACTCACATTTTGGACTCTCCATCTTATCCTTTAAATTAGTTTTATGTTTTAGAGTCTCAACACATAATACACAGCAAGAACAAAGACTTTTGCTTCATCTGCCTTCCCCACCCTTGCCTCATTCCCATTTACTTATTTATAGACTGGAGTTCTTTCTAGTCAACTGTTCAAAAGGAATTGCTCCCGGTCAAGGCTCATCTGGGACTTGAATAAAATGCAGCGACTGTGTTGCAAAGTAAGCAGAAACGGAAGAACAATCTCAAAACTCATCAGTATCAGCTAGCAAATACATTTATGTAGGTCTGGAGCAAAAGATGGAGCAGCGCAAGGGTACAAATTTTACAGTAAATCAAAGTAATACCATGTTAATTTGTAACTTAATGGAACATACTGAGAATAAAATCAAGTGGGTGTAATAAAAAAAACTGGAAAGTAACTGATTGTTATTGGACAACGCTGAAATTAATCATTTACAATGTGGATCATTATATAGTGACAAGACAACTTCCAATTCACATCCTTGATGCTGAACAACATGTTTCCATAAATCTGTGCGCAGATTTAACAGAATTCATTTTGTTGATGGCCATGCACAGCTGGGCACAGAGAAATACCTCACAATCAATCCACCCAGTAAGCTGTACCACTACACTAAACTGCTAACCAAAGATTTCAAGTCTTCAAACAATAAAAAAAAATTAAAAATCAGGTACTGCTAATTCTCCTCTGCACCCAGGACAACTTTATGAGGGCGACAATTATTGCAGTCTAGTTTTAGAGGAAGGACTGAAGTGACTGGACCATCAGAGCATGAAATTTAAATGCTGTCATTGTGACTTCATACAGCCCGTGATGCTGTACTCATATATGAAGGACTGAAATCTATAAAGGTCAATGTTTCTTGAGGGACGAACATCCAGAAACATCACAAAGCTTCACTCTCATCTGCGACTAATTCACTGATAGTCCAGATTCTATCTGACCTAGCAATGGATCGAATACCATTCTACCAAAGTTCATAAGAATGCTAAGAACTAGATAAGTATTCAAAATAAGCTTTTTGATTGATCTGAGCACAATTTGAGTAGAGACACTCAAGTAAGTCACTGTAACATGATGAGAACCACAAAAGCTAGTTACAGTACGGGGCTGTCATCAACTGTGCAGAGTAAGATAAGCAGCTTAATCAGTTTATGCTTGTTTGGTAGGAACAAACAAATTTCAATTGTCGACTACTGATGCAGTGTCCAGTTTGCTGTAAGAATCATCTGATGTAGGCAGTAAAGTTTTGACATCTACACTGCAACTAAAAGACAAGGATTCTTCTGCCACAGCCACTGATGGACCAGTTGTGATAAAGCATATTTAAAGATGGAGATGTCAATTAGTTATTCCAATTGTGCTCCTAAGGAAAATAATGTTATTTCAGAGGGTTCCCAGTCTTTTTTATGCCACGGACCCCTACCATTAACCAAGAGCTCTACGGACCCCAGGTTGGGACATCTTGTTGTAGACGAACTTCATGTTGAACACTCTGGAATCATCATTGTCGGGAGTTTAATGCATCGGCCGCACACCGATAAAGTTTCAGAGAAAGTTGTGTTAATGTGTAGTTTGCCTACAGTGCAAGAGCAATACACTTTGACAATGAAAACTGCCAACTCGACTGCTCCAACAAGTCCATGCCCACTTTAGCTGAAAGAGAAGTTAAACGTTACCTAGCATTTGCAGTCACAGCAAAATAGACTGAAGTCAGACAAGTATCTACTTGTGCCACAGTGGTATACACCGTTGGAGAAAAATTAATCTTCATTCCATTCAGATACTCGGCAGAATTAGTTTCTAAATGGACTTTACAAATATTTGCGTGTTTCATAATAGACAGCAGTATCAAATCTCAACTGAATTCCCCACATTGTCCTGTTTGCAATGCATCTGTGCTGATGTCCTGAAAGTACTCTTAAGGAAGCACAGATTCCAAAGTTATTTCAGCTTCAAGTTGAACCACTGCTTCACGAACTTTTTTCCCCCCCCACAGCATGTCCTTCCACAATCTACTCCAGGACAGCTCTTAATGCATGATTGCCTTCACACATCATTGAACTGAATGCTATCGAGTCTAGAAGGGAAAGTAGAAGAACAGCTAAAGACAAAGAAAAGCAATTCCAGCTAATTGAGAGAGTGAGGTACCAGAGCAGTAAGCAAATGAGAGCCAACAATAGTCAAAATTCTTTGTTCCAAAGGAGATATTTAGTAAATAAAGCTGTGATAGTTCATGCCGATCAGATCATCACTATAAGGTTATACCTTTAGTTATATCAATCTATTCCTGATGTTGATGAAATATAGAATAGTGTTGAGTTGAGCCAATAGGATTTCTACTTGAAAGAAATATCATCAAATGCAAGCACACAGTTGGAGGTCAAACTGAATAAGAAAGCACAAATCTGCAATGCTCTTCCGAGCATTCACACTAACTTTCAGAAGGAAATCAGCTGGATTTTGTACAACATGCAAATAACTTATGCGGCAAAGAACACAGACTTTATCATTGCATATGATGGAAGAAGTGTATACCCCAAGCACATTAATCTTGCACTATTATCTGGAAAGACAGCAAGGAAAATCTCCTTTATTTTATTGCTGATGCATTTACACAGCTGAGTATATTTTTTTTAAAGTTACAGTGTGCATTAAGTTGTATCGTTAAGCAATCCTCATATGAGTCGATGAGCAGATTTTTGGGTAAATAAAATCTTAAATCCTTAATAGCAAATTTGGCTCTGATAATGCTCCTACATGATATAGTGTAAATTTTTCAATAACATCTACATCTATAAATGCAAAAGGTAAGAATGCGTGTTCTTCATTAGCTTATATTGCTCATTATAGGACTGGCTCCAAATTCAGTGGTCAAGTTATACAGAACGTAAAAAAATTGATACAGATACCTTCACTCACTTACACATTAAGTTTCATAAATATGGTTAATGCTGCTGCAGAGTTCAAACAATACCGTAATGACAATTTTTTTTTAAATGATGCATGTTGAAAATTTAGGGAAACAAAAAAAAGCTAGAAACATTGTTGACCCAAATTTGAAAGAGAATGATTAGATTCTAGATTCTTTAATCTCTCAGGCCCTACTTGGAATATTAGCCCTTTTGTTTTCACATATATTCCGTGTTGTGACGCAAGTCAGAACATGACAGAATGTTATGGAATAACATTTATGTCCAAAAGCTCTTCTCTAAATTTAGAAAATACATTGACCATCATTGATCTTGTTACTGGAGAAATTTCTGAGTGTAGTGATCTATGTAGCCAAAGCAGCTTCCAGAGGAGGAGACCATATGAACCAGGTAGTCTCTGCACACATTGTTCAGCAATACAAATCATATCCCATTGCTGAGTAGACAAACTGCCCGCCCCAGCCTACCCAACAATAGCCCTTAAAACTTAAAAATAAATATTTTAAAAACAAAAATTAAATTAGTTACTCAATGCTAAAAGCTGTTTCAAGAAGCTGATCAGATTTTGTACATGAAGTCACAAAATAAAAAGTCTTTCACTTTATGGGTGACAAGATATGACAAGCTGCAAAGTTAACCTCTTTTCCAGGCTTGGCATCAACGTCACATTGAACAGAAAGAAGAATGGAGCAGGGACAGATATTTGAGAGTTCTGGGGAGATAAATAGTTACAAGGAAAGATTTAAAAAATCTTCAAAGAGGTTCAACTTCAATCAGATGAGTAACAGTGTAAGAATTTTAATGATGGCCCAAGTTGATTGTTGCTTGTGAAAATAATCCAGAGGTAAAATATCATATTGTACCTCAGCATGACTAGACAAGCAACAGGAAGGCAGCATTATTCATTAAGGACCATCAACATTTAGGGCGTTCCTTCTTCGCATCGTGGGGGGGGGGGGGGGGGTGAGGATATATAGGAGCCCCAAGGTCACAAACTAAGTATTTTAGGAACAATTTCTTCCCCTCTGTGGCCTGACCCTGACTGACCACCACCATTTTCAGCTGGCTCCAATCACTGCAATTCTCTGTCACGCTCTCATCCCTTCAGATGCCCATTAAAATTTGCTTCTTTTATTAAACCTTTGGGCATCTCCCCTAATCTGTTCTTCTGAAATTGGTGTCAACTGTTAATTACAATTTTGTTTGAAAAACATCTTCAGTTGCTGCTCAGCATCCTGGATATACAAGCTGTTGCCCTTAACAATTTACATGTTTCTCACTGATTTGCATTAATCCCACTTCACTGGTAGACCAAGCCAACAGATACACAGATAGATAAGGACTAAAGGAATATGGGCTGAACACAGGCAAATGTGACTAGCTCATAAACATCCTGGATGGCATGGACGATTGGTTTTGGTATTGATATTGACTTATTACTGTTGTGTATTTAATATTTCAATAATACTTGAGTAATCTTGTAAATGTATTGTTGGATTAAGCATTCTTTGCTGCTTATATAATTCACTATAGTTACATGTAAAAATACACGAATTGCATGTCATGATGCTACCACGTGATATACAGTCAGCCCTCCTTATCCGCGGGGGATTGGTTCCGGGACCCCCTGCGGATATTCAAGTCCCTTAATTAACATGTATCAATGCGGTGGTCTTTAGGACCCAGTGGAACCCCAGACTTTTTTAACATGTCTCCGTGCGGTGGACATTAGGACCTGGCGGCAAGCTCTAAATTCGCAGTGTTTCTGTTCACGAAAATAATCACGATCGCGATTGAAAATAAGGTGGAAGTAATAAAGTGATCAGAAAGAGGGGAAACGCCATCGGTCATTGGAAAAGCGTTAGGCTACAGTCGGTCAAGGATCGGAACAATTTTAATGGAGAATGTGAAAGGCCCTGCCCCGATGAAAGCTACAATTATTACTAAGCAACGCAGTGGTTAAATTATTGAAATACGTATGTTTCTTAAGTGTCTTATATGCATAGAAAGATAAAATATGTACTATATACTAAGAAAAACGTTTGACTAACTGATGCTAAATAATACCGGATGTACCTGTTCCGACTTCAAATCCGCCTTAAAGACAGACTCAGGAATGGAACTCATTCATAACCCGGGGACTGCCTGTACTTTTAAGTCATTTCTAGATTACTTTTAATACCTAAGACAATGAAAATGTTACGTAAATGGTTGTTATACTGTATTGTTTAGGGAATAATGACAAAAAAAAAGTCTATACATGCTCAAGCAATGAGTGCTGGAGAGAGAACTTCCGGGTTTTCCCGATCTGCGGTTGGTTGAATCTGCACATGCGGAATCCGCGGATAAGGAGGGCCGACTGTACACGGACCTCACTTAAAGAAAAAACGAACGTATATGTGTCATCTCCCGGGCTCCTTGTTTTTTTTTTAATTGGTTAATGTTTTGGAGTTACAGTATAACAGTAGTGACGAGGCACTTTTAAAATGGACCATACACCGCTGAAGCGCAGCAAGATGCTCAACTAAAAAAAAGCTCAGCGAGGAACTGTGAGTTTAAAAAAAGCACAGCATATGCAGAGGCAATCGAGTTAAAAAAAGGCAGAAAAGGGAAAAATTCACGGGTTGATAAACAGTGAGTACTGGTTAATAATAATCATAAATAAATGGCTGGCTACATTGGAAGGGTAGACACATTCAATTGCTCTACGAGTAACTGGCTCATGCACACCGAGCTAATTGAACAGTAATACTAATCAAATAACATAGCCGAAGAAAAACAAGTACCCATTTTGCTGAGTGCATTGGATTTAAAGGCATACACTTTGTTTCAAAGTTTGACTGCTCCAACCAAACCAGCTGAAGTGAGCTTTGCTGGTACTGTGAAAGTAATGCAGGAACATTTACAACCAGAGCCACTGTTAACTGCATAATGCTTTCCGTTTCGTAAACAGAATCAATGAGAAGGGGAGTCTACTTCAGTGTGCGTGGTTGAATTGAAGAGATTGTCTGAGTACCGTTAGTTTAGTAATGGGCTTAATGATAGATAGATAGATAGATAGATAGATAGATAGATACTTTATTCATCCCCACGGGGAAATTCAACTTTTTTTCCAATGTCCCATACACTTGTTGTAGCAAAACTAATTACATACAATACTTAACTCAGTAAAAAATATGATATACATCTAAATCACTATCTCAAAAAGCATTAATAATAGCTTTTAAAAAGTTCTTAAGTCCTGGAGGTAGAATTGTAAAGCCTAATGGCATTGGGGAGTATTGACCTCTTCATCCTGTCTGAGGAGCATTGCATCGATAGTAACCTGTCGCTGAAACTGCTTCTCTGTCTCTGGATGGTGCTATGTAGAGGATGTTCAGAGTTATCCATAATTGACCGTAGTCTACTCAGCGCCCTTCGCTCAGCTACCGATGTTAAACTCTCCAGTACTTTGCCCACGACAGAGCCCGCCTTCCTTACCAGCACCCAGAGATTGTTTCGGCTGCTGACCCTTACAAGAAATCATTCAAAAATAGCCCCTAACTGGAGCACAGCTTACATTTAAAAGAGCGATTGAGATAGCTGCATCAATGGAAACTTGAGCTGCAATCTGAAATGAAGGTGAGTGTGAACAAACTGCAGTATCTAGGAGGTCTACCTGTCCCAATAAATTTTGTTATCCATGTGGCAGGGGCTCACATACTCCAGACCAAACAGATTTAAAGGTGAAAATTGCAGAAAATGCAAAAAAGTAAGACACATACAAAGAGCATGTCAGGCAGGCAAAAACAAATAGACTGCACAAGGAAGAGAAAAAGATAAAATTTCAAGTTGCAGTTTCAAATAGAACACTAATCTGAATGTTGTTGATGAAAAATCTGATAAACCCTCCCCAATGCCAGCACATCTTTTCTAATATGAGAAGCGCAAAACTGTTCACAATACTCAAGGTGAGGCCTCACCCGTGCCTTATAAAGCCTCAGTATCACATCCATGTTCTTGTGTTGTAGACCTCTTGAACTGAATGCTAACATGGCATTTGCCTTCCTTACCACTGACTCAACCTGCAAGTTAACCTTTAAGGTGTTCGGTACAAGGACTTCCAAGTCCCTTTGCATCTCAGATTCCTGGATTTTCTCCATTTAGAAAATAGTCCGCACATTTATTTCTACTACTATTGGAGTATAAAAGTTGCATTGTTTGCTGTGTAACCAAAACTATGTAGTCAGCTTTGAGTTTGCTATTTGCTATGCATGTATCCAATTTAGTAGGAGAATGAAATCTTAAGAATGTAGAAGACAATGGTGTGTTAATGAGAGGTAGCTAAGAGATGTAGATTAGAACATGATTAAGTCAATGGGTAGAAACAATAGTGGCGGATGTACTTGTGATACGCAACTGTAGACCGTGGATATGCTAATGCAACTAAACCAGGAGATTGCTATAAAAAATGCTATGTACAAGGATCAGTGGCAATCAGCAACTAGCTCAATGACTGTCTTAGCTTTGATTTGCAAATTAAAGTTTAATACTTCTTGAAGAATCTTCTGCGTCTCCTGGTCGTTTGTGGGGCACGAGAAACCACGACACTACCAAACTGCATGACCGTGCATTTTCCAACATTGTATTGCATTTGCCACTTTCTTGCCCATTCTCCTAATCTGTCCAAGTCCTTCTGCATCCTACGCGTTTCCTCAACACTACCTGTCCCTCCACCAATCTGCAAACTTGGCCACAAAGCCATCTATTCCATCATCTAAATCATCTATATACAGCATAAAAAGAAGTGGTCCCAACACCAACCCCTGCGGAACACCACTAGTCACTGGCAGCCAACCAGAAAAGAATCCCTTTATTCCCACTTGCTGCCACCTACCAATCAGCCAATGCTGTAACCATGTTAGTAACTTTCCTGTAATACCATGGGCTCTTAACTTGGTAAGCAGCCTCATGTGTGGCACCTTGTCAAAGGCCTTCTGAAAGTCAAATATACAACATCCACTGCATTCCCTTTATCTATCCCACTTGAAATCTCCTCAAAGAATTCCAACAGCAAATTGCATACCATATCCCCAGCAACAGAGCCAACTGAAAGCAAATGAATAAAGGTACTGGGTGAGGTCACAACTGTCTCCGTGCTGAACACCATGAACTGCTGCTCAACAGAAGACAAACAGTTGCTGGTGCCAGCCTCTGTGCCTCTGGGTAGAAAGCATATTGGACCAAGGAAGGACCATGTTGCTCACAGGAGGCATGAAAGTGATGAAAGCACTGGTCCGATGACAACAGTTTTTGTAGGCAACTTACCTGGGAAAGGCTTTGATATGTTAATCAGGCAGTTACTTGTGAAAGGTGGCTTGGTCTTAAACTGGGAGAGAGTTCAAACAGCTTCAGGAAAGTTATAAGCAATCTGCTTTTGTGAGTATAAAAAAAACAGAATCTACCTGCGTGCATTGAGGTAATTGCATGAACGTCAAGTGGGAGACTAAAAGCTGCTTGTAAAAGTAGATAAAAAGGCCAAAGCTCAGCAGGATGAATGGAAGGGCAAGACGAAAGGAGTCAATGGAGATATGAAAACAGAGGATTTGCCAGATAATGTTATGGGTGACGAAACCAAGAGAAGAAGAGAGACCAGATCATAACGGGAACAATAGAAGGATTAATAAGAGAACACTCCAGTGAAATAAATGCACCTTCCCAGGATCGAGATGCACAAACTAGAATAAGATAGGAAGAATGTGAGCGAGAAAGAGAAAGGTATGAAAGAGAGAATGAACTGGAGAAAGAGAAAGAAAGGGATCAGAGTAGATCCAGAGAGGGAAAAGGAGAAGAAAGGTGTCTGGAGCTGTCAGAACCACTTCCTGAAGTCTCAGAGTCAACTCCTACAGCCACCACGGAAGACGCCCCATAACGTGAGATTGTTTTCATAGCCACAATTCCCACCAGCCAAGCAGAGTGACCTCCCTTGTCAAGAAAAGACATTATCCACCAAGACTAAGAAATGCTCCACAGCAATTAAATCTTTAGGGTTGAATGGGACAATTTAGAATTTACTATGCTGTACATGTCAGTATATAGTAGCTTTATTATATGGTATACTGTGTATATAGTTGAGATGTATTCTTTACTGAGTAATCTAGTAAATACATTGTTTGACTATGCATTCTTTGTTGTTTATATAATTCATTATGGTTATATATAAAAATACGTGAATTGCATAAAGTATTGATGCTGCCACGTGATATGTGCAGACCTTGCTTAAAGTAAAAACAAACGTACACGAGTTATATCACAGTTCTTTGTGTTTCTTTAAATTAATTTAATGTTTTGAAGCTACAAAACATAATTATTGTCACATGTACCAAGATACAGTGGAAAAACCTGACTTGCCTACTGTTCATACAGATCAAAGAATTACACAGTCTACTGAGCTACAGTAATAACAACGCAAAATAAAGTGTAAAAGCTACCAAAAAAAGTGCTGTGTGGGAAAATTGTAAAGTACAAGATCATCGCAAAATAGGTTGCGAATCTAAGAGTCCATCTTACCTTACAAGAGGACTGTTTGAGAGTCTGCTAACTGTAGGATAGAAGCAGTCCTTGAGCCTGATGGTACGTGCTTTCTAGCTTCTGTATCTTCTCCCCGATGGGATAAGGGAGAAGAGAGAATGTCCTCGGTAAGCGGGGGATCTGACTATGATGGCTACTTTATTGAGGCAGTGAGATACATAGGCAGTGTCTATTGTCTCTTCCTTGCCAAATAACTCCGCAAGAGCATCAATGTGCTATTATGAAGAAGGCAACATGGTATTACGAATATTCCAGTTGCCTACACGCTATAATGTAAATAACTGTTTTATCCTTTATGGCGTAATATTGTGTATACAAAGAGCACAGAGGTACATGGTGAGATGCTGGAAGCTCCTGGAGTATTATTTAACTACTGCAAATGCAAAGTAATTGAGAGGAAGTCAAATTACAAGTTACTTATGATTTAAAATCTTTTAAAATCACATGATGCATCCTCTGAGAACCAATTAACATGTAAAAATGCTGGAGGGACTTATTCTGCATCTCTAGAAATGGTTAATTGCACAAAAAATGCCCGTTATATTGCAGTCATGATAGCAAGGCGCAGAAACACCAGATGTATAGCAGTAAATCAAGCACAGCTCAAACACCAGATCACTAACCTTTACCCAACACCTACAATGTACAAATAAGAGGACAGGAAGACAAGGTTTTCTTTCAAGTAGATGACTATATACTTCTAGTTAACAACTTTGCAATGTCCTTTCAAAAATAAGATACAAATTGGTTATTCTCAAAATACAAGTCCAACTACACAATTAAAAGCCATCATATATTAAAGTGAACAACACTTCCTACAACTTGACAAATAGGAGTACACAGATGGTCAAACAGAAACGACAGAAGGATTTGAAAAACTATTTTTACAGTTTGGTCACGCTGTGAACAACAACAGACGTGCAAATTTGTATGCTGCAAAACCCTGCCATTAGGCCCCATCATTATACCTAACTGGTTTAGGAAAAGGGAACTGGCTCACAAGGAGTTAAGCAGTAATTGATTGTATGTTAAACCTTCATACACGTGCACATATTTCAATTTATGAACAAAGAAAGAAAAGGGGAATTATTTTTAATTTAGTAAGTAGAAAATGAGGAACATGGGTGATTGGAAATGGAGAGAGTAAAACAAGGGATTGCATTTCATTGATTACTGAGATTACATATCACAATCCAAACATTTGAGCATCGTATGTGACTTAAACAATCCACATTCCTAAGGACAGTATCAAGACTGACCTTTTATTCAATGAACGTACAGAATAATCACCAACTCTCTACATTCCTAAGGACAGCATCAAGATTGACCTTTTTAATTCAATGAGCCTACAGAATAATCATTAAATGAGGAATTTGGTTGGACAGTTAAAATGAAATTCCTAAATAGCCCACTAGTCCCAAAGACATCAATCTGCAATGCTAGACTACCACAGCAGGGCCTCTTTGCATTTAATTCTAAGGCAGCCTTTGTGACTGCAACAACTGCTATGTTCCAGCACTGGAGAGAAGTGGGAGTTTACTGCAGACCAATCTGAACAAAACAGAGCGAGAATGTGATCACAGATAACAATTCAACAGTCTAAAGGCAGAGGGACTGAAAATGTCACAATCACTTGGTTTGCACTCAGTAATAGGTGGAGTCTATAAATAAGCTTTTGACTGATAATGCACAACAATTCAGCTGTTTACTATTGTCATTGTAATTTGCTCGCTAAACTTGCTCAGTACTAACTTGGTCTCATACATACCCAGTATAGAGGACAACGAAGGGCAGCCTGCACTAAAACAACTCTCCTGATGAAGGGTTTCGGCCCAAAACGTCGTCACTACCTCCTCCCGTAGATGCTGTCTGGCCTGCTGAGTTCTGCCAGCACTTTGTGTTTTTACAAATGAATCAACTGCATCACTCCAGATTGATAAAATTCTCAAGAGAATTCAACCAGACCAAATGTGAAAATAACCCTACATTTTTAAACCTTATATTTTTGTTTTTTTAAAGATATTTTTTTAAAAAACTGAAAGTCAAATCTTCAGAAATACATCTAGTGCGAAAATTGGATTATCAATCTCTTCATATTGTTACTTAGGTCTTGATTCCCCCATACATCAGGAATCACAGCAGCAACCACGCAGCTGAATGACAAGGTCAAGTCCCAATTCCCCACTCAACCCAAAAAGAAACTGAATACATGGAGCACATCACAGGAAAAATACTCTTTACCTAAAGGTAGTTTATTTTTGTTGCTTTTCTATCACATTGTCAGCTTGTCTTCCTATTAACACAATGGCCTTTTCGTTTGCCAGTCACGTCTGACACTTAAACTTCACTTTCTCGAAGGCTATAAGCCTACAGATATTGACAATGTATATCAGAAGCAGCAGCTCATTTACCCTTCAAAAAATAACAGCTGATCTTATACCTCAACACTACTTTGCTGTAATAGATCCACATTCCAGGATTCCCTTTATACTCCCAAAAGAATGTCTTGAGATTCAATGACCTCTACGTGAAGTTTCTTTGCATCTCGGTCTTGAATGGCCATATCTTTATTTTGGAATGGAAATTCCTGGTTCTAGGCAGCTCATTCAAGGGAAACATTATCCCAGCATCAAGCCTGTTAAGTCCCATCGAATTTTGTATGTTTCAATGAAATTAGCTCACACTTTAAACACCGACAACGTCAATCTGAACATAGGTCCATATATGACAAATTATCAGCGCTCAAGTCAATATGCTAAATTTCTATTGCATTTCTCCATGAAGAGTACAGCACACCCTGAAAACCCCCATCTGACTACTTGGAATTCCCAAGGGCTCTGCAGGTGACACTTAGTATACTGCCTTTCCAGTTGCTGGGGACCCCAATTTCTAAGCCCCTTTTCCGCTCACAGGGACTGCTTTCCTGCACTCCCTTCAAACTGGTTTCACTAGAAAAAAAATTCTACCATAACATTTCAAGAAAGAGTTGATTAATGCATGCTGGAGCATTAATAGAATAACATCAAATCTAATACCTGGGTTCTGTCAAAGTCCTAAACATGCTCATTAGGAAGAGCCTAACTAGGGAAGCCAGGATAGTTTTGTGCAAAGCAAGTCATGTCTTACTAGCTTGATGGTGTTTTGATGAGCTGTTGAGTGCAATGATGAAGGTGGTGCTGTGGATGTTGTCTACAAGGATTTTCGTAAGGCGTTTTTCCAATGTCCCTCATGGGAGGCTCATCCAGAGGGTTGCAATGCATGTCATCCATGATGAATTGGCCATTTGGATTCATAACTGCTTGGCCCATTGAAGACAGAATGTAGTGATTGAAAGGACGTCGTTTAGCAGGAGGCCTGTGATCAGTGGTGTTCCACAAACTGAGACCTCTGCTGTTTGTGATGTATATAACTGACCTGGATGAAAATGTAGGTGAGTGGGTTAATAAGTTTGTAGATTATACAAAGATTGGTGGTGGTGATGTGGATAATATAGAAGACGGGCAAAGAATACAGCAGGCCATAGATCAGTTACAGACATGGGCGGAGAAGTGGCAGCTGGAGTTTAACCCAGCCAAATGAGAAGAGTTGATGAACAGAGGGATCTTGCGGCCCAACTTCATAGCTCCCTGAAAGTGGCTACACAGGTTAATAGGATGGTTAAGAAGGTAAATGGTATATTACCTTTATTAGTCGAGGCATTGAGTTTAAAAGTCAGGAAATTACATGCAGCTTTATAAAACTTTACTCATGTGAAGAAAAGCAAAATGTTCACTGAAAAGTAATAAAATTGAAATCAAAATTTTAAAACAAAAAAAAGATGTGATATTCATCGGCTAATGCTTCTGGTCATCAACCATCAGCAAAACATTTGGGAAAAAAGATGTTCTGTGGACAAACAGCAGGCTGAAACAATGGGTCCACTGGACAGACCTCCCTGCGGATCTTGTGAAGTTTACAGATCTAGGCAGGGCTGAGGGAGCTACAAGGCTAGAGGCTGAGGAGATGTCATCTCCTGGGGAAATGAGGTCAGTGACTGTCAGGGAGTCATTGTCCTGATGAGGTGTCATGGTCTAGGGAAGTCCCTGAGTGCTGCAAGACAGAAGGCAGATAGCTAAACTACTACACCACCGCACTGATGATTACAATATTTGGGACTGATCGTTAGAGAGCACAATGCTAAAGTCGTGAGGTTGGGGATCATGGAGACAGGAGAAAGAGTAAACCATATGAAGAGAAAATTGCCAGCAGAGCAGTGGAAGATTGCTCAGGCATGGAATTCATTAAAATGGTGAAAGACCGGGATACACTGAGTATCTGCTGTGGACCGATCATTCAGATACAGAATTGAGAATGAAAAATGAAAATACAGCAAGGTGTGAATCCAACAGGGTCTACAGGAAAGTGACGACAGGATAGACGAGAATGAGAACCCAAGAGCTACTGAAGGGTTATTGATGTGCAGACTTGCTGGGCACTGCAGTACACATTTTATATTACGAAATATGTTTAAATTCTTTGATACATCCTTATCCTCCAATATAAGTTCTGTCAACTCAAAGTACAGGGGGCCCAGATTAACCTTTGCTGATTTGCTGATTTTTACATTTATGGTCTAGTTTATTGCTTTTGCAGTTCATTTTTATTTTGTAGACTAGATTATTCCTGTAAATAATCTTTCCTTTCCTTATCCATATTGTGATACCCTTCTGATAAATGGTGCTCTTTCTGGCAACATTACAAGCTTTTTTCTTTCATCTAATACTATCTCTAACTTCCTGTTGGCCATGATTGGATAAACTTTCCTGCTGCTTTTTTTTTGTGTGTTTTTATGGATCTATATCTTAACCTATGTAATAATTCCTTAAGTGTTAACCATTGATTGCCTCCTGCTGTTTGCTTTAATACAGTTCGCTAATCTATTGTAGCTATCTTTCAATTTCAGTTACAGTAGTTTGTTACATTTAGATTTAAAAGTCCAGATTCACAAATTACAGTAAGTCTTAAATCTAAAATTAGATCACATTATGATTACTCTTCCCTTAATTAGTCCCTGAACTACAGGAATCCTGAAGAAGGATTTCCGCCTGAAACTTCAACTTTCCATTTCCATAGATGCTGCCTGACCTGTCGAGTTCTTCCAGCATTTTGTGTGTGTTGCTTAGGATTACTAATTCACCATGCTCACTGCACAATACTAGATTTAAAATCCTATAAAGAATCCTCAATATGATCTTATTATTTTTCCTTATTCTGCCTGGTATTCTCAAATGTTTATATTCTCTTTCTCTTGCTGAGAAACTCCAGTTAATATTAATCATTACTGCTTGCCGTCCCACATTATCACCTTGCGTTCAGTCAAACTTCATCAGAATGTTAGTTGCACCACAATTCAAGAGACATCCACCCCAATGGAATAGCTCCCTCTTTTCCCAGGAACAGTTCTACCATTGCACTAATTGAAAGCCACTTCCCCACACCGTTAACACTCCAAAGACACACTACTGGCCCAGATGGCACCTCACTGAGCATCCAAATGCAGACAACATGAAACACTTCCAAATCAGACAAATCACCAAAGTGACTTTTTACCCTTTATGGTTTGTTTTACAATAGAGCTCACCCTGATAATCAATGCACTCTCAAATTTTCAGATTCAAAAGCACTTCCACAGGCTGCCTTGAATTATTTGCTCTAGCAAATGATGTAAGGCATTCAAAATTTGGTCAGCTCAATCATCAGAATATTTTCCGGCCGTTCCTTATTTTAGCAATGCCTCTCAATGTGCAACCTTCCCAGCTATACTTAGCTGCAGTATTTACATTTTATATTGATTTATTAAACACATTTTGCTTACTTGATTTTTGCAAAATTTACCAAATAAAAATAGCATTGTTGGTAAAATAGTTTACTATTGTCACGTGTACTTAAGATTCAAGATTGTTTAATGTTATTTTCTGTGCACAAGTGCAAGGAGAACAAAATAATTGTTACTCCAGATCTGATGCAACACACAAAAAAGGTAATAAAAAAGCAATAAAATAAATATAAATACATAAGTTAGCTTCTCTGCATAGATTGACTGTATGCCCATAAAGTGATGCTAGGCTGTACATAAGGTGATTGAGGGGAAATAATAAAGTAGTGGTGGAGTTAGTGGATGGAGGGGTTGATCAGTCTTGACTGGGAAAGCAAGTGTCTGGTGGTCCTGGCATGGATGCTACGTAGTTTCCTCATGGGAGTGGGACCAACAGTCCATAGGCAAAGGTGGGTGGGATCCTTCATGATGATACTGGCCATTTTCGGCATCTTTCTGTCGATACGTCCTTGATGGTGGGTATGCTGGTGCCAGTGATGCACTTGGCAGTTTTGACTACCCACAGTAGAGCCTTCCAGTCTGTTGTAGTGCAGTTTCTGTACCAAGCAGTGATACAGTCTGTTTGGATGCTTGTCTTGGTAAAGTCCTGTGCAAATTTGTCAATCAGAGGAAAAGATTTTTTTCTCTTGTAAGTTGTAAGGAGAAAAGAAAATCTAAAGTCAAATGAGTTGTTGCATGTGCCCATGTGCATCATTTTCATGCCAATCAAAAAGTTGTTACCAAGGGGTTAAGGAAAACATATTAGCAAAGAGTTGGTTAAAAGGATATACTGTATAACAGAGTAAAGAATAAATATATAGCCCTCAGGTTGGCAACCTGTTACTGGTTAATTGCCAGAGAGATCAGTGTTAACTCTTAACTTTCAACAAGTGTGAGACATTCAAAACTATTTTGGTTGCAAAGCCCGATGGGGGAAAAAAGGTCTTTAGGAAGGACATAGTATGACTACCAAAGGGATTCAGGAAGTGGGCAAGGTGGCAGGCAAAGTACATCTTGGAGAAGATGTAAGGTTATTTGGAAGGGATCAGGGAGTGGGTGGGGGTTACTGTTGGTGATTCAACATTAGGTCACCAGTGCCCCAGGCGTTCGGGCCAGGAGAGATGGAGGAAAGACAACCTGTAGTGGCCTTGCAGAAAGTGAACATGTTGATTTGGAGAGTGGTAGAGCTGTTAGTAGCTTCAGTTATTTGGAACTTGTGTCACCATCTAGCTCAAAGTACAGCATTAGGCTTTGGGTACTGAAACCAAGGAGAAATAAACTAGTTAGCTGTAAAAAAAAAGCATAAGGTGACTTTCTGCATTCTCCTAATTGCAGGAATTTGATGGATGAGAACTCCAGCAAGAATTCTAAAAATGTAGAGAAAAAAGATATAACGATAAAAGAGAACACATGGGTAATGAGGACAGGATGTAGCTGGGAGGAAGTTATAGATTTGGGATGCAGCAGTTTATAAATGAGAAATAAAACAAGCAAAAATAGCACAGTATACTGGAATGCTGCCAATGCCTATGGGACTTAATGCAACATTAAGTCAGTGAAAACTGTTGGGCGATTATGTGACTCATAATTAAGTACCAACTTCACAGTAATAAAGTGGCCACAGGAATAGAGCTGGTGTGGTCTGTTGCTGTAGCCTATCCACTTCAAGGTCTGATGTGTTGTGCATCCAAGGAAGTTCTTTTGCACAACACTGTTGTATTGTAACATGTGGTTATTTGAGTTACTGTCTCCTTCCTGTTAGCTTGAACCAGTCTGGCCAAATCTCCGCTGACATCATTAACAAGGCATTTTCATTTCTAGAAATGCTGCTCCCTGGATGTTTTTTTTTTGTTTTTCACAGCACTCTCTGTAAAGTGTAAAAATCCCAGGAGATCAACAGTTTCTGAGATAGTCAAGCTACACCATCTGGCACCAGCAATCACTCCATAGACACTGTCACTCAGATCAGATTTCTTCACATTCTGGTATTTGGTCTGAACCTCTCGGCCATGGCTGCAGGTTTGTATGCATTGAGTTGCTACCATGTGATTGGCTGATTAGATATTTGCATTAACGAGCAGGTCTACAGGTATACCGAATAAAGTGGCCACTCAGTGTATACTAGAAAACACTTTTGTCTTTTCAACTCCATAGGATGCAGAGGTACAACCAAAAACAGGGCACCACAGAATAAGTAACAAGGAGAACCAAGTTCCCAACCCACAACAAAGACAGTTCCAGAGGCTACCAAACCACTTTAGAATTTCTACTGCAACACACACAAATTTCTACTGATAAACATACAAGTTACTTCACATTGTAGGATGTCTCCCAAATCTCACTCCAAAGGGGAAAAGAAGAATATGTGTTTCATTATTTTCCAAACCTCTATAGAATACCCTGCACTGGAACGGGGATAATAAAAGGTCCAACAAGGCCAAGGAAATTATGAACCTTGCAACCGATGAATTCAGCATCCAACGTTGTCAAGAAAGAACATATAATTGACAAAGAAGGAGAAGGGAATGGAAAGAAGAGATGGGCAGCAACTGGAAGTTGGAACGTTTGGGGGGGGAAGGGAAGGAATAATGCAGAAATAAAAAAATTACAACCTTGACAGTAACAGTTATACCAAGGTGTAGAGATGTATTTTTCTTAGATGGAAGTTTGAGAGATGCTACACTGAAGCATATGAACTATGTTCCTGCCCCATTTCAAAGGTCCAATTTAACGTCAGAGAAATGTATACAATATACATCCTGAAATTCTTTTTCATCGCAAACATCCATGAAAACAGAGAAGTGCCCCAAAGAATGAACAGTAGAAATATGTAAGAACCCCATTTGTTTTAACCTGATGAAGAAACTGAACAAATTCTGTGGTTATGATGAGAGTCAAAAATTATAAAAATCAAAATGAACACTAGTGAAACAAAGCCATGTCCTGCTTTAAGCAACCCTTCCTCTGTATAAGCAAAATCCTTACACATTTAATCACAAAAGCTATTTAAACACTGATGGCATTAACAAATCATGTCCTAAAATATTATGCGCATCCAACGATCTGCTGAAATAGGATATCCTATTTCAGGACCTTGACTAGCAGATTGCTGCTCCAGATTCCAGTCTCAAGTCTACAACATATTTGAAGACTAACAGATTTACACAGCATTGTGACAGGCAAACTGTAAAGCAAAGTCTGAGCTAATACCCAGAAAATAAAAATCTGAAGTCAGTGGCAATGAAATAGAATCCTGAAATCCTATAGCGACTGATTTTGAGATCCATTCTGAAATGTTAAGCTTATTTTGCAATCCATTGAGTATCTGTTGGCATTCTGAGACCCGTTTTCAGATTTCAGTGCTAAAAAGATGCTGCTTTACCAGGTTATTTTTCCAGTGATGGAAAATAATTAGTCAACTGTTAACATGATGGACATTCAGAAAAATCTCTCACCCCTCTCCAGCTTGCACATGCATGTGCACGTACATACACACACTTTGACCCAGATTGTTCAGTAAAGGGGAATTTTTGTCATGGCAATTATTCTATCAAATACAGTAAAACTAGGCAGTTAAAGATGCAGAAATAGAGTTATCGCTTTAGTCAGAGACTTGGAAAAATTATCTTGAAATCAAAAGCCAAAATTCTATGACAGCTGTGGATTTTAAAAACTAGCTAAGCACATCTGGAATAGAATACTAGTATCAATAATGGCAACCATGAAACTACAGGGTGGTTGTAAAAAATGCATCTGTTTCACTTTTATCCTTCAGACTACTAAGGAAACGCATTTGGTGTCTTCTAGGGCTGCCTGTTTGTGACACCAGAACCTATAAGTTCATCAATTCCAGACAAAAAGAACTTAACCAGCAATACACATTTTCTGCAATACTTCTGAACTCAAAAGTAGGCCATCAGCCAAGCACGGACAGGAACATACAAAGAGAAAGGATGTATGTTGGGCTGTTGAATAGATTTCAGAAGAACTGAACTGAAACAAGACAATGTAATGAAAAGGAAAAGTATATGCAGATGAAATGCACTCTGCCTGAAGGACAGTGACCAGTGCTGTTCCACAGGGATCTGTTTTGGGACTCCTATGGTTGTGATTTTACTAAATGACTTGGATGAGAAAGTGCAAAGATGGGTTTTTGGAGTTCAAAGTTCAAAGTAGATTCATTATCAAACCATATATGACTTTGAGATTCATTTTCTTGTGGGATTCACAGTAAATAAGAAGAAACACAATAGAATAAATTAAAGACCACTCCCACTCCAACCGAATGGTCAAACAAACCATATGCAAAAGACAACGAACTGTGCATATACCAAAAAAATAGGAATAATAGTAATAATAATAAATAAACAATAAATCTCGAGAACATGAAATGAAGAGTCCTTGAAATTAAGTCCATTGGTTGTGGGAACAGTTTAGTGATGGTCGAGTGAAGTTATCCCTTCTGGTTCATGAGCCTGATGGTTGAGGGGTAATAAATGTTCCTGAACCTGGTGGTGTGGGTTCTAAGGTTCCTGTATCTTCTTCCTGATGGCAACAGTGAGAAGGGAGCACGATCTGGATGGTGGAGGTTTTTGATAATGGATGCTGCTTTCCTGCAACAGCGCAGTGGGCGGATGTGCTCCATGGTGGGGAGGGCTTTACCCGTGATGGACTGGTTCCCTTGCACTACCTTTCTGCATTCCATTCAAGGGCATTGGTGTTTCCATACTAGGTATGATGCAACCAGCCAATATCTCCAGCACATATCCACAGAAGTTTTCAAAGTTTTAGATGACTTGCTGAATCTTTGCTAACTTCTAAGAAAGAAGAGGCACTGCCATACTTCCTTCTTAATGGCACTTAAATTTCTGGACTAAGGGCAGATCCTCTGAAATGATAGGACTGAGGAATGTGAAAAAGTTACTGACCCTCTCCACCTCTGATTCCCCCAGTAAGAACTGGCTCATGGTTCTCCAATATCCTTCTCCTGAAGTCAATAATCAGCTCTTTGCTCTTGCTAACACTGTGTGAGAGGTGGTTGTTATAGCACCATTCAGCAACAAAGAACATTAAACATCCAATGTGTGAATGAAAGAATAAATAGTGCGAACCAAATAAAAAAGTAAACAAGTAACACACAGCATATGACCCTCAGAGTCCCCAAAAGTGAGTACACAGCCAGAGAGCCGGTTCAGTGCTGAGCCAGTCACACTACTCACACCTGATGGCAGTGATAAGAAAGGGAGACGGTCAGACACAGGCAGATGCAGTTGGGGGATCCTGGCTGAGACGGAGCAGTGAGCTGAACGCCAGTTAAGTTTGCAAATGACACAAACACTGTTGGTATCGTGGATGGTGTAGAAGATCGCCGTGGGTTACAATGGGACATTGATAGGGTGCACAGCCGGGCTGAGAAGTGGCAGGTGAGTTCGATCCAGAAAACACTTTGGAAGTTCGAACTTGAAGGCAGAGTACAGGGATAATGGCAGGATTCTCAGTAGCATGGAGGAACAGAGGGATCATGGGGTCCACATGCAAAGATGGATGCACAAGTTGATACAGTGGTTACAAAGAATTGTGGTGTGTTGCCCTTCATCAGTTGAGGGGATTAAATTCAAGAGGCCTGAATATTGCAGCACTACAAAATTCTAGTTAGATCACACTTGGAAAATTGTATTCAATTCCAGTCGACTCATTAAAGGAAGGATGTAGAAGCTTTGGAGAGGGTGCAGAGGGAATTTACCAGGATACTGCCTGGATTAGAGAGCATGTCTTATGAGGGGGCTAGGGCTTTTCTCTCTGGAGTGAAGAAGGATGAGCAGTGACTTCAAATTTCTTGTCATCTGACTCTACAGATATCCAACCAATTGAAACAATGTTCCTCCAGACTACAAAACACACAACACATGAAAGAAAATATTACCAGAGATAAGTTAATAAAAGTCTAATTCAAAAATGCATTTGTGGACAGTACAGGTAAATAATAACCTGTGCACTGTCTTAGCCACGAGACCTTGGTGGTGACAGAGTATTCATTAGACTCACAGCCTGAGGGAAGAAGGTATTACCCAGTCTTGTACCTCCTTTCTGATGGTAGTGGGTCAAAGGGCGTGTGGGATGGGTGGTTGGGATACTCAACAATACTTCTGAGCCCTTCATTCACAATGCTCCCAGTAACTGTCACAAATAGGGAGGAGGGTGACCCTAACGATCTTCTCGGCAGTTTTTACTATCCTCTGTAGGGACTTGTCGTCCAATGCAGAGGCGTTCACACACAAGTTCTCATTAACATAGACACACAGGTCTTGCTGAAGATTGCAGCATTTCTGTCTGCTTGAAAGGAGATTAGGCCTTCTGTCTGGATGGCCAAGTCTGTAATGGTGTCCTGGAGCCACATTTCTGTCATGACCAAAGTGCAGCGGTCCCCCATCTCCTGCTGGTTCAGGCACAGACGTAGGTAACCCAGGTCATGTTCGAGTGATTGGACGCTAGCGAGAAGAATCACGGCAGCGTGAGCCTTCAGGGATCCACTGTTGCACTGAAATACCACTGCAACTCTGTGTTCTTGCACACTGCTTCCCTGAGGTCCGCTGCACACATCACACCACAACTGAGCAGCCACTTCATTATCCCGCTCGCTAGCGAGGTAAGCTTGCAGATTTTAACGTTCTTTATAATCAGCAATGGGTTTCTTTTTTGATCAGAGAAAAGATGAACAGAACAAGAAATTTCACCATTGGCTGTTGTTGTCACTGCGATCAAATGCACCACCATCTTGTAACTTGAGGAGATCATAAGTGGCATTAATGCAGTGGACAGCCAGCAACATTGTTTTTCACCGGCCAAAATGACTAATACAAGGGGGCATAATTCCAAGGTAACTGGAGGAATGTACAGGGATGGGGATGTCTGTGGTAGGGTTTTTTTTTAAATGCACAGTGCAGTAGGTGCATGGAACGTGCTCCCAGGAGTGGTGGTAGAGGTAGATACATTAGGGACATTTAAGGGACTCTTAGATGGGACCATGGATGAAAGATAATAGGAGGACTAGTTGGGAGGGAGGATTTAATTGATCTTAGACTACATTAATAGGTTGGGGCAACACCATGGGCCAAAGAACTGTACCTTGATGTTCTGTTCTACGTTCTATACCTTGACCATTACACTTGCAACATCATGCTTGAACTCAACGACTCCATACTAAGTTTCATCCAGGATAACAGGTCTCCCTTTGGACAAAAAAAAACATGCATAAGATTAAAAATCTTTTTCAAGATCATGGATGGATGACATATTGTTTATGAGAACAACTCAGGAACCAAACAGAAGGTGGCAGTGCTAATACAGGTAAAATATTCAGCGCCTTCATCGGCTCTAAGCCCACTGATAAAAAACCATTAATCAAAATGCAGCAGTCGTCCTGAAGGCTGGAGAAGAGCACCATCCAGAAGTACTTCTAGCCGAGTCAGTAAGATTTTCTCTTTAGAGAAAGCTTTAAGGTCTATCATTCAAAACTAGATTTGTTTACAAAGCTAATGATCCAATAAGGTCATTTACTTTTTGCTAAGCACTTAAAGAGATGCTCAAATGCTGTTTGACTGCAGTAATTTTATTTTGTGAAATGGGCATCAGTGGTAAAGATAGTGTCTATTATCCTCCCTCATTATCCACAAGGGAGCTCTGGTACCACCATAATGGCGATTCCTGTGGTGGCCGTATTTTCTCCCTCCCTCCCAAGGGTGTTATGCAGACTGTTCTGGGACTTTGAACCACATGGTAATGAAAGCAACACGCATGCATTTCAAAGTCATTCCAGCATCATCTCCACAGGGTGCTGATGTTAATTCATGAAAAATATTTCATGAATCTGGACTGTACAAAAGGTTAAAGTTCCATAGGGCACGAAGAAATCAAGATCTTAGCACTTTTCATGGTTCCGTTAATAATAAAAGCAAAAAGATTGTGAATTCTTGTTCTCCAGGGCTGATACGAGGGAGTACTGTGTTGCTGTTAGTGCCATTACACAGACGAGCTGTAATACCAAAGCCCACTACAGTGGATGTAAAAGATCCCAGTAGCACCACTGCAAAGAAACTCAGTGCCCTGTCAATATTTATCCTCAATTTTTCAAAAATTTGCAAAAAATCTGTTCACCATCAGGCTGTTCCATTTGGGTTTTGCCTTATTTCCCATGTTACAGAAGCGTCTACATTTTGATGGTAAGAAATCACTGGAGGGCAGAGCTTAGGATGAAAGCGACTAATGGCGACTCCTTTGCTTGCATCTTTGGAAACAGCTCTATTTCTATCTTTAGCATCTCTTTTTTTCCTTTTCAAGGTTCTTTTGAAGACCTTGACCTGGAGTTACATGTTGACTTCGGTCCTTGGCAGGAATGGGACCTGCTCTGAGGGCCTCACAACTGTCTGCTCTTCGATATGCCAATGGCGCGGCCTGGAAGACCAGTGCACCTTAAGGGTGCCAGATTTTCATTGCTCTGGAGGCGGGTGGATTCGAGGCCACTGCCACCGCAGAAAACTGGTGCGTCGTGGGAGTACACAGAAGATCAAAAGCAGCGAGCTGGCTGTGTGCCCAGACACCCGAGATCTTTGGGCCATAAACTGGCAAGTTGTTTTGTTATGTCTCCCCTCTCGCTGTGAAACAGGGACACCTCTTTTTCCTCTTATTAGGGAGAGAGAGAGCCTGCGGTATGCTGAATTACCCGGTGAACGAGTAGTCTTTGGTGTGCTGCAAGCCTGTGTCTTTATTGATGCTTTGCTGCACGTTTGAGTGCTTGATGGAGGGCCTTGATGCTTCCTTTGCTGATGGCGGAGGGGGGATCATTACTTTGCTTGTGCGTGCGGGGGAGCTAGGGAGGGGGTTTGGGGTTCTAACTTTTAACTGTCATTCATTCTTTGAGGCACTCCTCTGTTTTCGTGGATGTTTGCGAAGAAAAAGAATTACAGGATGTATATTGTATACATTTCTCTGACATTAAATGTACCTATTAAGACCTATTGAGAGTTGTGAAATTCCGACATTACCGTATTTGTTAGGGTCTTGGAATTACTCTAAAAAATGCAATGCTTCAAAGTTCAACTTGGTAGCCACTTTTCATCACCTTTCCTGACAAAATTACAGCTATGTGTTCCTGCAATTTCAATCACATTCTGCTCACCTCAGGGAATATTAACCCTTCTAAACTGACTTCCTCTCATTATGGGACAAAGCATCTTTGGAAGTGATCAGGGTTCCTCATCAAAATCCAAAACATCACAACACACTAATATAACACCAGTGACAGGTGTGAAAGGACTCTACTTTTTTTAAAATGCAATAATTAGTGGAAGGCAGCAAAAAATAAGGAGGTTAATATCAGAATGATTATTTTCCAGTTGTTCAGCACGGTGGAAATAGGTTGCCACCAAAAGGAGGTGTAAGGAGCTCCTTCCCTCCACCAGCCTGCAGGTCACCTTTAGTCAAGGTGTTTAGTACCTGCTTAGCCCCCCAATCAGGATCACAAGGCCATGGGAGCAGGTGGTAGAGAGTCGTATGAACAACTGATGCACATCACACATGCTGGTGATGTATCCACACCAGGCAGACAGCCTCTGAAGAGCATCGATGATGGTTGGGGTTGCCCATCTTGTAAAGACACCTGGCCAGAGGAGGCGATGGCAAACCAGTTCTGTGGAAAAATTTACCAACAACAAGCATGATGATGATCTCATGATTGCCTACGGCATATGACACAATGCACGTAATGATGACAATTTTCCAGTGGTCAGGGAAGTGACCACTATGCAGAAAATAACCACACCGTATGGTATAGATACATCACAGGAAGATAGATCAAGGATTAGCAATCGAATCATGAAGCTGTGCTCTGCATTATTTCCCAGTTAGAACATGCTCTTTGCCTTTCCAAGACTGGAAACAATATCTGAACTCACAGGAACTATGCACAAATTGTACTTGTCTTTTAAAGTGAAGGAACAAAACCTGTATGACACAAAGTATACTAATGTTCCAGTATACCAAGGCACAGAGCAGTACGCTGCGGCAAACATGACAACTGCCCGAAGCAATACTGCTGAGCATTATGTTACTCCCATCAGTGCTATCAAAACATCAAAGTCTAGTTAATGGTCCTTCCACTTCCTCAGCTCTTCAATGTAACTTAACATCCAGTCAGCTGCTAATAAACAGCTGCATTAATCAGTATTTCATTTCTAACAGCTGCACTGTATCAGTTCCCATTGTGCTCATTCAAATATCTGACTGAAAGGCAAGCACTGATAACATGAACTGAAAGGTAATAGGATGAAAATTACAATTGTGGAAAGAAAACACTTTACACCAGCATAAACAACGGTGTTACAACTGCAATTATGAAGAAAACTATAAGGTATGTTGTCTACAAATTATACCATTTAGTGCTGAGAAGAAGATTTAGTGACATCCTATAGCGTCATGTCTTTTTAGATCAGTTCATCTGAACTAACAAGTTACCATGAAGGTCAGACACCTCACGCTTCCAAACATTTGGAGCATTGCACTCATTTTAATTGTTGTGAAAATAAAAAAACAGTATAATAGATCATAAGGCTATTAAACAAAACTCTTAAAAACTTACAAATATCCAACCAAAAATATTGTATACAGTAACAAATTAAGTGATTAGAACCTGATGAGTGCCAAGCAGCATCATTCTTCAGTCAGCCAAAACTTTGCACTTTGCAATCCAAAGACATCACTTGGAACTGGTCTTGACTGAGCAGCAATGCATATTAAAGATTATGAACTGCATTTCCAAATTTAGTAGTAAAATCTCAGTGGCACAGAATGTAAGGATATTGATCCTGCTCTGAACGTAGATTTGTTTTCCCAGAGAAATTTTACCATTATGCAGCTGCATTGAGCAAATAAAAATGAATAAAGCATCGACCATTAAGTCAACAGAACCATTTTTGCAGCTGACAAACCTGTTAATGCTATGAACCATCTGTGTGCTTGTTGGACAAAGCCAGCAGTAAAACTGTTTCTAATGTATAACACTTAATTGCAGCTTGAGAAGTTTTTCCTTCCTGGAAGTTCTTTAAAATGACTAGAAACCTGAGTAATATCCAACAGTATCTCATTTTACAATACATTGTCATTTATGTTTACCTTTTGTCTCAGGTGATTTCTTAAGAAATCTCTTGTCTTCTATAAAAGTAGTTCCTTAAGTCAAGTTTATTGTCATTTAACTACATACATGTATACTGTCAAACAAGACAATGTTTATCCAACCCAAGGTGCAAAGCACAGTAGTACACATAATACACAATAATTAGGAAAGTAAGGATAAAATATACAGATGAACTATGCATAAATAAAAGGCCTCAAGAACCACTACTATCAATGCCTTTATATAAAAGATAACATATAGAGTGCTTTATGCTGTGACAGGAATTTGGAGTCGGCGTAAAAGAGGGCGAAACGCTGCTGAGGCACCAACCAGGCGGTCATGGCATGAGGAATAAAGTCACTCAGCATCCATAGCAGCTGCCCATATTACCAACTCAGCTGCCGAGGACTGCAGGTTCTCTTTTGGAGCTGTTCCGAGCCTCACGGGAGATGATCGTGCTAACATCCATCTGTCAGGGAGGCCCGCAGAGCAGCCTTTAAAGAATGGTGAAACTGCTCACACAGGCTATTGGAAACTGTGGCAGCAGGGAAGAGGAACTACCAGGTACACACTGACGTGGTCAAGGAGTCGCTTAGAGACCTAAAAAGGTGCCCAAGCATGTGGGTTAATTTTTGTCCACTGACACGCAACACAGACTGCACTCCGGTCTTGCATATCTATCCTAAGGCTGTGCAAAACAAACTTTAAAAGAACCAGTTTCTATGAAGCATTCCCATCCAGGTGCAAGAGGCCATGAATGGAGTTAAAAACACCCAGGCACTATGGGGTGAGGGCAACCGATTGATACAGGAGAGAAACTCCTGTGTCCCCAAACTTGATGTCAACCAACCACAGGCCGTGACTGCTGTCCAGTAAGCCTGGACCTCTGGGTCAGTAGCTTGGCTGACCACCATGCCGGAATAGTCAACCCCAATGTGTATGGCATCGATGGCAGGCCACGAGAGGCAGTCAGCCACAGCATTAGTTTTCACTTTGATGTCAGTCGTAAATTCCAAAATGTAGGCCAGGCGGTATTGCTACCATGCAGACCAACTGTATGACCCTTTGGCTATCGTGTGCTCAAGTGATTTTTGGTCCACAAACGCTGTTTAATGCCGACCAGTAGAAGATGAAAATAGTGGACAGCTAGATAGAAATCGAGAAGCTCACGGTTAAGTGTGCTGTACATCCTATCGGGGTGAGGGGGGTGGTGGAAGTAGCTGCTAGCTGAAAGCAAAGAGCAGCTGTCATATGCTACCAACCAATTATTCGTGCAATGCACCCACAGCGTAGTTTAAGGCATCAGTAATGATGGCTACAGATGCTATGAGTAGCAGGTGTGCCAATAGGGTCACGTTCGAAAGAGCTCATACATTGTCAAGTGCTCTGGTCTCGTCCGCAGACCACTCACACATGTGATTGGGGCACGGCCTTTAAGGGCACAACAGAAGGGCAACACAAGTTCAGCAGCTTGCAGAATGAATGTGATAGAAATTCACTATACCTAAAAACTTCTGCAGTGCTTCAGTTGCACATGGCAGTGGAAAGTCCACAACAGTGAAACTTTTGACAGCAGAGGTGTCGCACTTTCTATGGAAATGCCGTGGCCATGAAAGTCAATGGTAGACAACACAAACTGGCATTTAGCGGGCTTACTAATCAACCATTGTTGGCTTAATCACTTGAAAATTGTGTGGAGATGTGATAACTGTTTGGTTTTGGGTGCTCCAGCGACGTGTCGCACAGCTAAATGAAAAGAAAATCTATGTTTTTTTAACAGAGTCCATTAGGCACTGGAATATCCGTTCTGCCTTTTTCAGACTTCACAGAAACTCAAGATAGGCCAAACAGGGTTTAACAGCAGTTTTGGGAATGTCCTTGCCATAGGCACCTGATGATAGCCCATAAGTCAACTTCAGTAAAAGCAACAGACACAAAATGTTGGTGGAACACAGCAGGCCAGGCAGCATCTGAGGAAGAAGTACAGTCAACGTTTCAGGCCGAGACCCTTCAGGTTTTGGTCTTGGCCCAAAACGTTGACTGTACTTCTTCCTATAGATGCTGCCTGGCCTGCTGTGTTCCACCAGCATTTTGTGTGTGTTGCTTGACTTTCCAGCATCTGCAGATTTCCTCATGTTTGCAACTTCAGTAAAAGTTATCTTTCAGGCTAAAAGTGCTGAAAAGTCTTGAATAAATGTGACTGGGCAATGATCGGGGTGGTGGCCTCGTTATGGCAGTGGTAACTGCCTCTTGGACGGCAACTACCATCAGGCATAGGGACCACGTGGAGGGGTGAAGCCCCGGGGCTAGTTCACCTGTGTGCAATGCCAAGCATTTCCACGTCAGCAAATCCTACACGCACGGGCACGGACCAGCGAGCCAGCTGTGGTGACGTGCTGCTCAACCCCATGCTTTGTGACTGTAGTGGAAAAGGCGACGCAAACACGCGAAAATCCGCAGGCGCTGCATAATCCAAGCAACACACACAAAACGCTGGAGGGTCTTGGCCTGAAACATTGACTGTTTACCCTTTTCCATAAATGCTGCTGCCTGACCTGCTGAGTTCCTCCCAGCATCTCGTGTGAAAAATGCGAGCTTGGTAAGATGTGGGAATTCACCCATTAGGTGAGTAGATTACCTATGGTGACCGGACAGAGTCATTGTATGGAAGTTAATGGGGGTACAGGGTAATGGCCTTTGTGTCCATAAGTCGGCAGTTTTTAAGATCTACCAACAGTCCTTTGGCACACAGGAAATCCATGCCAAGCAGAGGTAGAGCAACTTCAGTTAAGATAAAGTCCCACGTGTAGTGTCATTCACTCTAGCAGAGCATCATGCATTGTTTCCCATAAGTCCGGATTCTGCTGCTGTTGGTGGCCTCCAGTGAGGGTCCATCGCTCTCTGCCTCATAATCGTTAGGCGATGCTGGCAGCACACTCACCTGAGCACCCATGTCACACAGGAAGTGTCACCCTGAGAGGGTGTCCGTAGTGAACAACAGACAACCCCAGCAGCAGGAGCCCACTGTGATGCCCCGATGTCCTGGTACTGTTAAAGCTGCATGACAGTCGGCCCCTCTCAGTGTCCATGCTGAAGCATACATTGTAAAAACTGAATCAGCTGTTGTCTGGTTTGAAGCTGTGGGCACGAGTCTGCTGGAGCCTCTGATGCCAAGGGAAGGAAATGATGCATTAGGGATAGTGTAGAGTAATCTACCTGGCTGAGTGTAGAATATCAGCCATTTTAGCAAGTGCTTCATGAGTGTATTAGCGAGGGGTGTGTGAATTTGATCAGGCATTTGTTGCATAAAGAGTTCTTTAATAATAAAACAAGAAGGGTGATTTCCCAGGAGAGATGGCACATGGTCAATTAGCTCTGAAGGCCTAGCATCACCCAGGTCGGGCAAAGACAGCAACTGTTTGGTGCACTCAGACTCAGAGTCCAGAAGTCTGTAATTGGTGAGCATGCAGAGTGACATATTTCTCATGTTCAGGCTGGTCTTCCGATAGACTCACCACTCTGGCTGCCTTGAACTACTTCACGATGGTACAATGTAGTAAAATTTGATATTGACCGCCGTGATTTCTCGCAGTGCAAACCACGCAGTAACATGCTGCTCCCAAAACTCTGCACGCAAGCTTCGATGCAACTCTGTTGGTCGACATGCCATTGAGTAACTCGGGAATTGTCCGAGAGCTTTGAGGTCACCACTGTAGGATTTTGTGAAGAAAACAGGCTAGAGTCATTTTATGTGCTTGACAAAAGCCACAGCCCTTTACTTCCATTCTGAACAAACCAAAAACAGTCGCCTTACACTAACGTCATTATGTCAGACACCATCTCCTAAAGTGAATACAACTCAGTAAGTGTAAATTATATCGAGCAACTTCTGTTATGAACAGTATGTGCCACCTGTCACCCAGTACATTACCCTACACCACAAAAAGATTCTGCAGCCACCTCAGAACAGGATAAGGCAAGTCACTGTGAACAGCTGCCCATGGGAAGTAGCTCTTCTTTCAATATTGTTTCAATAAAATCAGCAAGTAGAAATCAAAAATATTATGTTCTGCATAGATCTCAATTTATTCAGGACAGAGTTTTAACTTTACCCTATCTTAAGAATGATACTGGAAGCCAGCTTCATATGTATCCTCAATGTCACAGATGTTCTCAAAAATATCCTATCTTGCTGTTGAAAATCCCACAGTGCTACTAAGCAGTCATTAGTTCATGAGGACTCAGGTGCTTAATGAACAACCAAGGATATCCTGTTTCAGCTTCCATTCTGGTCAGGACCATCATTGTTCCTGCATAATTTGAACCTGCAAAAAATAAATTCCCTTAGTGGGCCAGGATGATTCAAACAGGAACCATTACTGCAATGGAAGGGAAAAAACAGCATCATTTAAATTTACACTAACATGTCACAGAAGTGGAAGCCTCTTCTGGGTAAAGCCAGTATTAAAGTTATGAAAGAGGGAAATGTTTTAAGTCCTCACCGGGGAGAAGATAGTGGAAAAAAACACGGGAGAGTATCTGCCCTCTACACTTGTAGAGCCCAGGACCAAAAGGGTGTTAAGTAGAAAATTAATTTCCTCCTCTGAGGGCTATACCTCACTGTTCCTTCCTTTATCAGATAAACTACAAGATCATTCAGTTTAATGGGAGCAAGAGTAAAGGAGACCTGTGTCCGCACTGCATTTATACAGCAGGTTGCACGCTCCTTTTACAACATCCCAACGTTCTCCACGTCAATGAAAATTTTACAATTGTAATGGAAGAAACGCTACAGCCAATTCGTACACAGCAATCTCCCACTCACGATGATTTACTTACAGCCAAGTTACCATTTCTGTTGTGATACTGATCAAACGATAAGGACCGGCTTGGGCACAAGGATATCTTTCCTGCTCTTCCGCAAAACAGTGGTGTGGGATCTTCTGCACCCACCTGACAGAAAGAGCCTTGGTTTAACAGCTCACTGGAAAATCAGCACTCGCAGAGTAACACGACCACTACCACATTAGAGCATCGCTAGCCAAGTGAAGGAACACTCTTCTCAGAATTTTCCCAATGCACAAATATCAGCTCACTCAGTAATGGTGAAGAAAAATCTATTTGCAATAACTCAAATAATCTTACCTTTTATACTCAAAATAAATATCACTTTTTGTTAACTTCCCTTTTGTATGGGACATCAAGCATTTTAAGCAGTCGAACAGCAAGGATTAAAACCTTCATCCGCCTGCAGACTACAGAAATAGCTCTGTATCAAAATGAAAGATTAGAGCACTGCACATTGTTAGGAAGATGAATGCAAATTATAAAATACTCTGCATCTGCAACTCTAATAATAAGCCCAGGAAATTTATTGACTTGCAATGGTTATCAGAGAATATCTGAGTGTTGATATTATTAAGAAAAACACCTTACTATGCAGTTTATCTTGTAGTGCAGATATAGAACATAGCTAATTAACAAGGTGCTTATGTACTTACAGAAGAAATTTCTGCAGAATAACAGCTCTTAAACCCCTTCATGCCTCAGCTCACTTCTTATGTACAAATTATCCACACCAGGAAGGTTTAATCTCTAAACCTGAAGTACGTGAATGGAGAGACAGGGTGGAGGAGGAAGTCAGACAACCTTCCCGGTCAGTGAATCCTGCTGGACAATGTGTATGTGAAGAACTCAGACTGATTAGCCCCAGAAATAGAAATGGTTTTAGCCATCCCTGACAGACTTGCTTCTAACTTGTTCCCAAGCCTTGTATGTGCGAGGATCAGGCCACAAGCCGTGGCGTCGACCGTTTACATCCACCAGGAGAGAGGGTGCACTCCACTGGGAGCAGTGTGGCCCGCATTCAGGCTGGAGTCGGAGCTGGCCCCCAGTGTTCGCTTGGCAGAAGACAAACTGTACTGTGATCAACTACAGATTTCTGCTGCATTCATGGTTCGGGACTGGACTATTTTCTTTTGCATGGCTGTATCTTACTGATAGCTTTATGCGCTTGCTGTCTTGTACGTGCTAATTTTTAATCTCTCCCTCTCCCAGTGTAGAGTGCCCTCCTGCTTCAAATTATCCACCATTGTCCCTGTACCAAAAAAGACCAAGTTAACATGCCTGAACGACTGGCGTCCTGTCGCACTCACCTCAACAATAAGCAAATGCTTTGAAGAGCTGGTCAAGGACTACATCTGCAGCTTGCTACCACCCAAACTGAATCCCCTACAATTCACTTACCGACACAACCGATCGACAGACGACGCAATAGCCACAGCTCTACATACTGTCCTCACACATCTGGCGAAGAAGGATGCTTATGAGAGAATGCTGTTCTTGGACTACAGTTCAGCATTCAACACCATAATTCCCTCCAGGCTCGACAGGAAGCTCAGAGACCTCGGCCTTCACCCTGCCTTGTGCCGCTGGATCTTGGGCTTCCTGTCAGATCGCCAGCAGGTTGTAAGAGTGGGCTCCCTCACCTCCACCCCTCTGACTCTCAATACAGGAGCCCCTCAGGGCTGTGTACTGAGTCCCCTCCTTTACTCCCTGTATACCCATGACTGTATCGCCACCCACAGCTCCAATCTGCTAAATAAATTTGCTGACAACACTACACTGATTGGCCTAATCTCAAACAATGAAGTGGCCTACAGGGAAGAAGTCATCTCTCTGACACAGTGGTGTCAAGAAAACAACCTCTCCCTCATTGTCACAAAAATAAAGGAGTTGGTTGTGGATTACAGGAGGAATGGAGATGGGCTAACCCCTATTGACATCAATGGATTTTGGGTTGAGAGGGTGAACATCTTTAAGTTCCTCGGCATCCACATCACCAAGGACCTCACGTGGTCTGTACACACCAGCTGTGTGGTGAAAAAGGAGCAACAGCACCTCTTTCACCTCAGACAGTTGAGGAAGTTTGGTATGGGCCCCCAAATCCTAAGAACTTTCTACAGAGTCACAATTGAGAGCATCCTGACTGGCTGTATCACTGCCTGGTATGGGAACTGTACTTCCCTTAATCACAGAACTCTGCAGAGAGTGGTACAGACTGTCCAGCATATCTGTAGTTGTGAACTTCCCAAGATTCTGGACATTTACAAAGACAGGTGTGTAAAAAGGGCCCGTAGGATCATTGAGGACCTGAGTCACTCCAACCACAATCTATTCCAACTGCTACCATCCGGAAAACGGCACTGCAGTATAAAAGCCAGAACCAACAGGCTCCGGGACAGCTTCTTCCACCAGGCCATCAGACTGATGAACTCACGCTGATTTGAATGTATTTCTATGTTACACTGACTGTTCTATTTATTATAAGTTACTACGATTGCACATTTAGACGGAGACGTAACATAAAGACTTTTACTCCTCATGTATATGAAGGATGTGAGAGGTAAAGTCAATTCAGTTCAATGTGCTTTGTGCTATGTGACTGTTGGTACTGTGTCTTGCACCTTGGCCCCGGAGTCACGTTGTCTCGTTTGGCTGTATTCACATATGATTGAACTGAACTGTTCAAATTGGGTGGCAGTAAAGGAAATTAGAATGATAAAGTTGGACAGTTGGTGCAATCATAAAATCAGAGTTTTTAAATCAATGTTTATTAGAATAATTGATTCAGGATAGGTGACAGGAGAATGACCAAATAATGAAACAGACTCTCTAAGTGGAACACAGCAACATTTGGAAATCTCTATCATGAACAGACAGCAACACTGGTTTTACTAGAAATCTATATTTAATGACATATTATTTCTTATTATAGCACAAGTTTTATCTGAATCTTAGTCTGATAAACACTGGAGAGAAGTGTGGCAAGATTGTCAAGGATCTGAAATCTCTGAACTATTATACTGATTTACTGCAACCCATTCTAAAAATGGTTTACTGAAGGGCAGGGCTCCGTTTCCACAGACACCATTCATGTAAATCACCAACACATTAATGCATGCCACGGGGAGTTATTAATCCCAGTTTGCTGAGTCAGCAGAGGGCACCTGACTCTCTACAAAATCACTTCAAAGGGCAATGCCTTCAAAAGAGGAAAATATTGCATCAATTTTATGTGGCAGGAGCGGGTCTTGATTGGTAGTGAGGGAGGAAGTGAAGGAGCAGGATGAGCATTTGTCCCACTGGCAGAAATAAGGGCCTGGAGGGAGATCAGTGGGGAGGAATGAATGGACAAGGCAAGCACAGAGAGAATGATACCTACAGAAAGCTGGGGGGTGGGGAAAGAGGACAAGATGTGCACCCGGACTCAAAGGAGATTGTCTACCCATAAGACATAAGAACAGAATTAGGCCATTAAGCCCTTCAAGTCTGCTTTGCCATTCGATTACGGATGATTCATTTTCCCCACTCACCCCCATTCTTCTAACCTTTGATACCCTTACTAATGAGGAACCTATCGCCTTGTCCCAAATTGTCAACTATTTATTCACTTCCACAGATTCTACCCGGCTTGCTGAAATCCACCAGCATTTTTTGTGCACTACTCAAGATTTCCAGAATCTGCGGAATCTCCTCTGTTTAAGTATGTTTTATTGCCTGGGCTGGGTATAGGCGTGTCAAGCCGACCCAGTACCATATCCTCTCCAGGACAGGATGAAACGCACAGTTAGCATTTATTACGGAATTGATGAACAGAGGGCATGATATTCTATTTACACCCAAGGTCAGTCAGATAAGAAATAAATTATTATTTAGATTTAGCTCAGATTCTAACCTTACACTGAAAGGGTTATAATTCTTAATTTACTCCTCTGATGATAGCCCATCTTTCCTGGTTTATTTTTCACTACTAATTACTAGAAGATCTGTTCGAGAGTAAACACCAGGCACAAAAATGTAAACAAAGCTTCAATTTGAACCTAGCTTTTCATTTGCCACCAATAAATGAATCGTAAACTGCTTCCAAATTGGTGTCATACACAAAATGCTGGAGGAACTCAGCAGGTCAGGAAGTATCTATGGAAGCGAATAAAACGCCAATGTTTTAGGGCCGAGACCCCCTGCTGAGCTCCTCCAGCATTTTGTGCGTGTTGCCTTGGATTTCCAGCGTCTGCAGATTTTCTCGCGTTGCCAAATTGGTGTGCTCACTCAATCCCAAGCTACTAATTTATTCTGGTAACAAAGCAGTACAGAATATTTCAGAAGAAACACTCTTTCATGACACCTCTGGTCTTACCCCAGTTCTATCTGTTAGTTTGCTGTGATGACAAAGCAAGAGATGCACCTGCTTTCCTTGGGAAAGAAAATCTATACTGTACTGCCTTCAGGAAGACCTTGGTTAAACTCAAAAATTGGTACTTTGGTAATGGACTGAGCAGGTGTGTTCCCATTGCTTCACAGAACCCGAAATTGCCTCCATCTTTTTATTCCATTGCTTTCTCTTTCTGAACTTTACCTTAAATATTTTGTAAATAGTCTTTGCTTTTATTTTTCTCTACCAAAGTGCACGACCATACACTTCCCAACTCTGTATTCCGTCAGCTACTTCTTTGCACATTCTCTTATCTGCCAAGCCCTTCTGTAGCTTCTCTACTTCCTCGAAACTACCTGGCCCTCCACCTATCTTCTCATCATCTGCAAACTTTGCAACAAAGCCATCAATTCCATCATCAAAATCATCGACATATAACGTAAAAAGAATTGGCCCCAACACAGACCCCCACCACTAGTCACTGGCAGCCAACCAGAAAAGGCTCCTTTTATTCCCACTATTTGCCTCCTGCCAATCACTGCTTTATCCATGCTAGTATCTTTCCTGCAATTCCATGGGCTCTTAACTTGTTAAGCAGCCTCATGTATTGCACCTTGTCAAAGGCCTTCTGAAAGTACAAGTACATATCCACCAATTCACATTTGTCTATCCTGCTTGTTATTTCTTCAAAGAATTCCAACAGATTTTGAACGTAGAAATCTACAGCACATTGTTGTGTACAATGTTGTGCCGACCATGTAACCCACTCTAGAACTGCTGAGAATTTCCCTGCTGTGTAGCCCTCTATTTTGCTAAGCTCCATGTACCTATCTAAGAGTCTCATAAAAGAACCTATTGTATCCACTTCTATCACAGTCACTGTACATTCCACACACCCACCATTCCCTGTGTGAAAAACCTACCTCTGACATTCCCCCTGTACCTTCTTCCAAGCACCTTGAAACTATGCCCCTCCTGTTAGCCATTTCAGCCCTGGGAAAAAGCCTCAGGCTAACCACACTTTCAATGCCTCTCATCAATTTATAAACCTCTCCCAGGTCACCTCTCATCCTCCGTCACTCCAAGGAGAAAAGGCCATTCACTCAAGGTGACCAGAAATGAACACAGTATTCCATGTGTCAGGCAAGATTTTCCCTTGGGGAAACCATGCTGACTACGGCCTTCTTCTCATGTGTCTCCAAGTACACTGAGACCTCAACCTTAATAATCGACTCCAACATCTTCCCAACCACTGAGGTCAGCCTAACTAGCCTAGAATTTCCTTTCTTCTGCCTCTCTCCCTCCTTGAAGAGTAGAATGACATTTGCAACTTTCCGGTACCATTCCAAAATCAAATGATTCTTGAAAGATCACTACTAATGCCTCTACAATCTCCTCAGCCAGTTCCTTCAGAACCCTGGTGTGTATACCATCTGGTCCAGGTGACCTATCTACCTTCAGACCTTTCAGTTTCCCAAGAAGCTTCTCCCTAGTCTTGCCAACTTCACACAACTTCTGTCACCCGACACTCGAATTTCTGGCATACTAAAAGTGTCTTGCATGGTGAAGAGTGATTTCAAATACTTATTCAGTTTGTTTGCCATTTCCTCATCCCTTATTACTACCCCTCCAGAATAATTTTCCAGCAGTCTAATATCTACTCTTGCCTCTCTTTTATACATTATATTTCTGAAGAAACCTTTGGTATCCTCTTCGATATTACTGGCTAGCTTACCTTTGTATTCCATCTTTACCCCCCTCTTTATGACTTTTTTAGTTGCCTGTTGTGTTTTCTTTTTAAAAAAGCTTCCCAATCCTCTAACTTCCCACTAATTTTTTGCAACATTATATGCCATCCCTTTGGCTTTTATGTTGTCTTTGGCTTTTCTTGTCAGCCACGTTTATGTTATACTGCCTTTAGAATACTTCTTCCTCTTTGGTATGTATATTTACTTCGTCTTCTGAATTGTTCCCAAAAATTCCAGCCATTTCTGTTCTGCCGTCATTCCGGCTAGTGTTCCTTTCCAATCAATTTTGGCCAGCTCCTCTCTCATGCCTCTGTAGTTCCCTTTACTCCACTGTAATACTGATACATTTAACTTTAGCTTCTTCTCCGCAAATTGCAGGGTGAATTCAATCATATTACAATCACTTTCTCCAAAGGGTTCCTTTACCCTAAGCTCTTTAGTGAATTCCAATTCCTTGCAAAACACCCAATCCGGTATAGCAAATTCCCTAGTAGGCTCAACCATTAACTGGTCTAAAAAGCCATCTTAATAGGTATTTTAGAAATTCAACTCTCTTGGGATCCAGCAACATGATTTTCCTGATCTACCTGCATATTGAAATCCCCCACAACTATCATAACATTATTACCCTTTTGACAAGTATTTTCTATTTCCTGTAGTAATTTGTAGGTTATATTTTTACTACTATTTGGGGATCTATTTATAACTCCCATCAGGGAGATTTTATCCTTGCAGTTCCTTAGCTCTACCCACAATTTAGCACCTTACGATCCAACATCACCTCATTCTAATGACTTGATTTCATTTTATACCGAGTCATGGCAACCTCTCTGCCTGTCCTTTCAATACAAAATATATTATTGAACGATAAGCTTCCAGCTATAATCTTCTTTAAGCCATGATTCAGTGATGCCTACAATATCATACATTACTAATTTGTAGCTGTGTTACAAGTTAATTCACTTCATTCCATATACTGCATGCATTCAAATATAACACCTTATGTCCTGTATTCACCCTTTTCAATTTTGTCCACCTTTTACAATGTAGCTCATCTTGTTGACTGCAATTTCACCCTATCATCAGCCTCTCCTTGCTAGCAGTCTCTCTACACATTGCCTCTATTTATAAACCAACTACCTCATCCTCAGCACCATCACTCCCAACCCCTACCAAATTAGTTTAAACCCTCCCGAACAACTCCAGTAAACCTTCCCACAAGGATATTAATCCCCCACGGGTTCAGGTGTAATCTGTCCTTCTTGTACTGGTCACAACTTCCCCAGAAGAGATCCACAATGATCCATAAATCTTAACTCCTGTCTCCTGCACTAATTCCTCAGCCACACATTCACCTGCCAAATTACTCTATTCTTACCCTCACTGGTGCATGGCAAGGGCAGCAATCCAGAGATTACTACCCTGGTGGTTATGTTTTTCCTTTTTCTACCTAGCTCCCTAAAATCTCTCTTCAGGACCTCCTCACCTTTCCTACCTATGTCATTGGTGCCCAATATGTACCAAGACCTCTGGCTGCTCACCCTCTAGAATGCTGTGGAATTGATCAGAGACATCCCTGATCTTGGTAGGTGGGAGGCAACATGCCTTTCGAGTGCGCCTATCGGGACTACAGGATCTCACCTTTGCCTGACTGTGGAATCTCCTGTCACCACTCTGCACCTCTCTTCTCTGAGCCACAGCACCAGACTCAGTGCCAGAGACCCTGGTCACTGCAAGCACACCAAATAGATCTGAGGAATGGATCTATATAAACGTAAACAGAGCTCAATGTACTAAATGTAGACAATACTCTGTGATCCTTTCCCCCATTCAAATCCCTTTCTGATTGCAATTTTGCTCAGCTGTGGGACATCTTCCTCTAGCAAAAACTAATGCAAAATGGGGAAAGCAACAGTCTCTTCTGATCAATGTTTATTCAATTCTACGTTTATCATCTTTAACTGTGAAGAGAAGCTTAAAGCCACCAAAACATCAACAATGAATGCACAGTTGTGACTTGTGCAAATCTTGTCCATGTGTTCGCCAAGATGTTTCTCCATGCTAACAACATTAACAAGCATCTAAACGTTACATCTCTGACCTTAATACTTTAACGCTGAGATCAAATTCGACTGCTCCATTTATTCTATGCAGAACAGCTAAACAAATTTCCGCTTCTTCTAGAGTCACCTCTCACTGAACCCACACAATGCAGGAATATTTAATGATATCAGTGATTCACTGTAGAGAATTTCCATGGATTTTAAAAATTTGGGTGAAAATTGAATGAATGTTTTGAGTAGCTGAACAAAGGGAAATTTTATCAGTACAAAGTGTACCGTGATGAATCAAAGGCCAGTTTATAAAATGATTACCCAGCAATATGAAGATTCTGATTCAAAGCACATTTAAATCTGATATCATTGCAGTGATAACAACACATTGAACTCACACTGAAGCCGATTACATTGCCTCATTCATAAAATCCATATTATACGGTAATTAAATGTAGATTATCAAGTGATAACATGGAACTGATTGCCACATTTGACAAAGCTTGCATTTTTCATTGCCGAGCAACACACACACACACACACAAAGTGAATCAGGTTTAACATCACCAGCAGATGTCATGAAATTTGTTGTCTTTGCCGCACCAGTTCAATGCAATACATAATAATAGGAAAAAAGTATAGTTATATAGTTAAATTAAGTAAGTAGTGCAAAAATAGAAATAAAAACCGGGAGAACTCAGCAGGTCAGGTGGCATTCATGGAAATGAACAGTCAGCATTTCAGGCCAATGTCCTTCATCTTCCAATGCTGGTTGCCATAGAACTTACTGAAATCTAAAAGCAGCACACGAGAATAAAGTCCATTTCAGTAACATACAATGCAATATAATAAATCATCTTCATTTCCTAATCTGTCCCTGGGATAGGAACTTGCACTCTGTGGTTTTGGATCTTGAGGTAGCTAAATTTAGGCAATGGGTGACAGAGTAGAGATACATGTCTGCCAAAGGAGATGCAGGGCGCTCCTTCCTCCTTGGCTGGAGGTCACACTTGGGCAAGGTGTAGCACCTGCTCAGCCCCCTGATCAGGATCTCATTAAGCCATGGAAACAGGTGGTGGATGGTCAGAGGAGCATATCGCAAGTGCTGGTTATGCGACCAGACGCCAGGCAGGTAATCTCTGTAGAGTATCAATAATGGCTGGAGTCATCTATCCTGAAAAGACACTGCCCAGCACTTCTGTAGAAAAAATTTGCCCAGAACAATTATGGTCAAGAACACGATTGCCCACATCACACGACACAGCACATAATAGATGAATGAAAATGAAGGCAAAGTGGGAACAAAAAGCTCCTCCAGGGATGGAACAGGATACAGCTGATGGTGAAAGTGGATGGAGAGATGGTCTATTCTTCTGCTGCTTACGTGGGATTTCTATGTACTCTCGAAACAAGGATTCGAGGTTCTCAGCACCATCCTGAAGGCTCTGCCTTCACTTTGTGTGGTTAAGGCCCAAACATCTTCATGAGTCAGTTAAGCCATTGCACCTCTTCAAGGAAGCTTTTAGCACTTCCCCACACATTATTCCTCCGTCTCTTTCAGTGTCAAAGTCTAGCAAAGGGTGTACAAGTATGTGAATGGCATAGCCTGCTCAGCAAGGCTTATCAATTGCATTGGAGTCTCAATGAGGGAATGTTAGCATGGGTGAAGAGCATCAGTCACAAATGCACAGACTCACTGTCCAGGCTCAGGAAGAAGAGGGACCTCAGAACACAATAGTAGGACCACCTAAGAAAGGAAGCAGGTGTGAATGCCTTCCCTGCTCTATCTACCACAAGAAAAAATCATCACCTGGGCTCTTCACAACAGCTTACTCCTAGTGGCTGAAGAATTGCTTCCTGAAACATGGTGTAGATTCTGCCCATTTAGGAGGTACAGGAGTCCCCCGCTTTACAAATGTTCGCTTTACACCACTTCGTTTTTACAAAAGACCTACATTAGTAACCTGTTTTCGCATTACAAAGAGGATTTTCGCTTTTACAAAAAAATTTCCCATATAAATTAATGGTTCTTTGCTTTATGCCATTTTGGCTTAAGAAAGGTTTCATAGGAACACTCTACCTTTGTAAAGGGGGGCACACCTGTGTAGAAGACAGGATCTTCAACATGTGAAACACCAAGAAAAATATTTCACCCATTATAGACGGACTTTCAGTTTAAATCTCAGCAAAACTTTCAATTCCATCAAGCAGGAGGAACTGTGGAACAGCCTTCTCAAATTCCACTACCCACAGGAATTCATTTTCATTTTACGCTTGTTCCATAACGGCATGAAAGCCCTGATTCAAAATGATGGGTCTACTTCAGTGCTAAACTCAGCGATGACTTATGTTGAACACTGCATCATTGATTATTCACTTCTCTAGACCTTTCCCACCCCAGTCCTGCACCTCAGCACCACACTTCTGCAAGAACGGAACCAGGACTAAGGAGAAACCCCTCCAGAACAAAGGTCACTGAAATATTAGCAGTCTGTAGGCAATACCTGCATTGTCACATGCTCAGCGGCCCACCTCTCAAGCATCACCTGCTTGTTCACTAGAAGCATGCATGAGGTTGGTGTATGCACATGACATCAGTCAAGCAAAGATCCTCTAGCAATCAGCACCACTTGATCGACCTATATTAAAAGGTATTAAAGGTTCAAAGCGAGGCTTTAGAAAGCAGAGACCTAGTCCCATTCCTCAGGAGTCACCTCTTGAAGAAAGTAGACATTGGTGAATTGTGTCATAACCTTCAATGCACAGTCTTGGTCAACTCAGGAAAAGGCCACTAGAAAATCAGGACTCATGGTATTCCAAGTAGTGCTGATCCCTGCACTTCTATATAATTCTGAGACTTGCATTACCTGCTGCAGGCACCTCAAAGTACTGAAATGTATCAATAATTTCTCAGCAATCAGAAATAAGCTCTGAAGTCTACATGGTCAAATGCACAAGCACACATGGCAAGTAATCTGAGGACCAAGCTATAATGACCAAAATTCTTCATTGGTGTTGATTTCAGACGAAGTAGATCATGAGCTGCCTCAGGTAAGGTGGAGAAGTGACATGAATTCCGCTGAGGGGCGTTCGTGGAAACGGAGAGAATGCAGAGCATGAAACCAGTTTGGTTGTGTAGATCCCATAAGATGACCAGTACCTTCAGAAAGCAGGAGAGAAAACCAAGTAGTAATAACTACCACAAAATCAGTAACTTGAGCTCGAACTTTAGATGGGTTCCCTAGCAGTTGTAAAATACTTGAAACTTTACCCTCATGGGTTAGTATGGATTTTGAACCCTTAGATTAGATTATGAATTTGTAAAAATTCCTCTTAGGCAGTTAACGCTTTTTCCTCGTTGTCAGAAGCAATAAAGGATATAATACCATGATGAAGAGTGAATTCAATGTCACACTCAAAATCAAATTGTTTCAAAAAGTAAAATGCGAGCTTTCTTTATTTAATTATGGCACTTGGACCGGTTACATTATGATGTATAAAACTACCATCAAGCAGCTGAGAAAAACTGGAAAGATTCCTGATATTTGCTAATATTGGCCTTATCCTTTATTTTATACTTTCTTGGATAAGAGAATGACATTTTTACGTGGTTTCTTGTTTTACTTTCTTTTTAAATTATAAACATCAGCTCCATATAATGGCAGAATTGCACTTGCAGCATTTTTCAACATCTATTTAAAGCTGTGTAATCAATGTACTGTACATGACTGAACATAGAGCAGAACAGTTTAGCACAGAAACAGCCCTTCAGCTTACGATCTCAGTGCCAACCATGATGTCAATTTAAACTCATCTCATCTGCCTGTATTTGGTCAATATACCTCAGTTCTCTGCCTGTTTGTGTGCCAGTCTAAATGCCATTTAAATGTTGACGTTAAATGTTGACTTTATTTACAAATCTCAGAACTGGGGAACAGTCCACATTCAAATGGAAATCAATTAGAAATGACAGCACCACAAGGGCTGAGGGGGAAAAAATAAACTAAAATCAGAACTGGCGTTTTCAAAGTGGTGAGGGGGCAGCAGACTGCGGGATTTGGGGTCAGTTCATTGTTCTTTTCTCCCCCAAGACCCACAGAATGAAGTATGCAATATATCTAGCTGGCTGAGTTTGCAGACCAGCACTGGTTAACACCAGGTTGTCCTGGCATTTCACAGGCATTGACATCATCTGGTACATCTCTGACGTGGAAATCATGACTCAGGTTGGAAAATGGCCCACTGGATTTTCAAAGGGACGCAAAGCAACTCTGAAAATGGTTATTTTCTGGCTTCACAATGGAAGAGTGAAATTGATTTTCAGTTGCATAATTCAGAAATAAAACATTATGCAACTGAGTTTCTGCCCCGTGACTACACAAGCAGCACAACTCTAGATGTCCTACAGCAAGTGACACAACTCCATGTTTCCTAACAGTATTTCACCACCTATTTAACCAACAGTATTTGACCAATCTCCACTTATCTTGAAGAGTACAGCCCCAGCAATAGTCAGACTGCTCAACACCACCCAGGACAAATCGGAATCAGGCTGAATATCACTGGCGTATGTCGTGAAATTTGTTGTCAGCAGTAGAATGCAATACATAATAGAGAAAAAAAATGTGAATTACAGTAAGTATTTACCTATTAAATAGTTAAATAAGTAGTGCAAAAACAATTTAAAAAGTAGTGAGGTAATGTTCATGGCTTCAACGTCCATTCAAAAATCAGTTGGCAGAGGGGAAGAAACTGTTCCTGAATAGTTGAGCATTGAGTGCAGCTGGTATATTTCACTCTATCCACTGCAGTAAACATTCACCCCATCTACCACTGACATACTACCAGTTTAAACCATCTACAAGATGCACCACAACAATCCAGCAAGATTTGACAGCACTGCCAACCTCACAACCCTGCCACAGAAGAGGACAAGAAATTACTGCCCTCTTGGCTCTCAGACCACATCCCTAGTACCTTGCTGGCCATTACATAAAAACTATAAAAAAACTGATTTGTGATGCACAGTGAAATAAAATAGTAACTGCAAATTTAAAGCAGCGACAAATAATTGCAAAAATATTCAAATCTATTTAAACTTACAAATAAAATTAGTTCTTTATTTAATTACAGTAAAAACAATTTTCTTCAACAATTACAGAACATACATTAGTCCAACTATTCGGCATGGTGTAACAAACTTCTATACAAGTGTGGTGAAGAGTATATTGATAGGCTGCATCGCAGCCTGGTATGGAAACACCATTGCCCTTAAATAGAAAATCCTGCATACAGCCCAGTCCATCACGGGTAAAGCCCTCCACACCATTGAGCACTTCGACATGGAGCGTTGTCATGGGAAAGCAGTATCCATCATCAGCAGTAGCCCTCTCACCCCACCAGCCAAGTCATGCTGCTGCCATGAGGAAGGTGGTACAAGAGCCAGAGGACTCACACCATCAGGTTCAGGAATGTTATTACTCCTCAACCACCAAGTTCTTTAACCAGAGGGGACGGTATCACTCAACCTCACTTTCCCCATCACTGAAATGTTCCCACAACCTATGGTCTCACTTTCAAGGACTCTTCATCTCATGGTTTTGATACATATTGCTTATTTATTTATTATTATTATTATTTCCTTCTTTTCGTGTTTGCAGTTTGTTGTCTTTTGCACACTGGTTGTCCACTCAGTGCAGTTTTTCATTGATCCTATTATGGTTATATGACTTATTGAGTCTGCCTGCAAGAAACTGAATCTCAAAGTTGTATATGGTGATATACATGTACCGTAGTTTGATAATAAATTTACTTTGAACTTTGGTGTTCTTTCTTTCTCTTCCAACTCAGGGAGACTCGGAAATTGGCAAAGATCATGATGGCAACGTTGCTCTTAAACAGGGTTAACTTGGACAGAAATGTGGAGATGACTGATCTGACTTTGATAAGATTCACATAATTTCTTTGCAATTGAAGATTCATTTCATTAAGCTTTGTGAATGATTCTGACAAATAATTATTATCATACCTAATATTCTTGAGTTGATTATTGAACAAAGCATTCAAGTCTTCAAAGAATTTTATCACAGTTTCAAAAAGTGAATGAAAGCATCTCAGGTAGTTTCTTTTGCGAGCCATCTGACTTGTGTATGCAATAGCACGTATTCAAACTGTGCATCATTCTCAATACAAAGCTCTTGAAACAGTCAAAAACTGAGAGCATGGGACTTATTTTATTCACCATTGTGATAATGGCATTAAATGATTTGTGCAGCCAGTCACTTGTTTTTTTTGTGACAAGATGCTGTCTGTGAATGGTAAATATGTTAGGTACAGCTTTTTTCAAGGAAGTAATAACCCCACAGTGATGTCCTGTCATTGATGTTGCCCCCATCTGTTAAACAAGCAAGAATGTTGGTGAGGCGAATCTCCTTCTCTTTAAAATAATTGCTCAACAGCACAAAATACTGACCCCCTCCACCCATATATGTTTCTAGTCTCCTTGCAAATAACAACTCATGAACTGTGCTTTCATGTTTTATGAAGTGAACATAACTAAGAAGCAAAGAGTCATTTTTGCCCAGTAAAAATGACTCATCCAACTGCGGAGCAAATTCTGTTGTTCAATGTGTCATCCACATTCTCAAACCTGTCATCTATTTGTCTTCCTACAGCACTATCTTCCAGAACTTCCAGACTCCCGGCAAAATCAGTTCCTCTCCGATTTAATGGGGTTTTCCAGATTTGACAATGAAAAGTACGAAGCACGAAAGACACCACTGTTTTGTTGTGAAGTGCTGAGAAACATGCTTTGAAGTGTTTTCCGGTTTTGAAAGTTTTCATGAAGTGACCGAAAATAAACCAAGTTCTTGTTTGTTTTATCAGAGTGTATTCTCTTCAAATGTTCAAGGAGCCTTCAAATGCAGTTTAGACCATTCAAAAGGGCAGATTCTGAACTTTACCCTATTGAATGCCATACTGTACTCTAATTCACAGGAATTGCATCACTGTGTGATTAGAGTGTGGGAATTGCACTAGCTAATATAGTAGTGAACAGCAGTAATATGTGTACTGTGCCCAGAAATAACATTATTTCTTCAGTCCAGACTGCTCATGATATGCCTTACACAGAAGTGTCACATTGCTCAAAACATGTTGAAAAGCAAAGTCTAACAGGACAGTGATGAGGTGATTATGCAATCATTGTAATCAATTACAAGACTCTGAGGACCAAATGCTTAGAATCTATAATTCATTTCTTAAACTAAGCCTGCAATCCTTCAGCTGCCCCCTTTATCTTTATCGCCCTCCCCTTACAAATTCCCACCATCCCTGAGGAAGGTGATATCGTCCACTTTGGGAACCACCGTTTGGAACAATGGAACTCTACTGAACAGCAATTGGAGGACATTAGTAAGGATGAAAGAGAAGCACCACCACATTCTCAGGGGCAATTAGCAATGATCATTAAATGATGCTCTTGCTCATAATGCTTACAACATGTAAATCTGTGGAGTAAAAATTAAATTAGTACAGATGTTAACTGAGTATGCAATTAAGAGTCAATCACATTGGAGGAGTTCAAGTTAGGATATGGCATAGGCCAAACCACAAAAGGGTTTTTGCATCATTCAAGAAGTTTCATAATTGATTTTACTAACATTTACTTTTAATAATCTCCTAATTTAATTATTTGAAATTTCCCATCTGTCATGATTCAGAAACATGTCTTAATCATACAGCCCAGATATCACCTTAACCATTTATTTTTTAAAGCCTTTAAGTTACAAACCTCTCCCACAATATTACCTTTAGCTCTTCACTAAAGCTATGCTATTCAACGTGTCTAGCACCCCAACATACAAGTTCCAAGCACAAAGGAGAAATCCAGTTTATCAACTTTCATTTGAAAGCCTCCGCTGAACTTACCGTTCCATATACCGAGTTGAACAAAATTTAAAGATCTGCAAGAAAAAGTGATTTTTCGCAATCCTATTTTATTTCATCATCGTTGGATTCCTATTATAATCGCAAAAAGAGGACATTTTCAACCATCAAAAGTGGAATTGCAACCTACAACAGGAACTTTCACAAACGCCCCCTGCTCCCCTTCAATTCCATACCCACATTCCCTTTATCCACCAAAGCCACAGGACTGTATAAACGTGGCTCCTAATATCATTAGACATTCATTTGGGGATGAGGTGGAGAGAGGAAGGCGGCTCTAAAAAGATGCCTGCCAAACTGAAATCTAAATCGAAATTAAGAAGAGCCGTAATGCTTTACGCGGCGTAACCTCTTATACAGCCGTGCTCCTAACATAAACCAGGCGCACTTTTCCCCCTGTGTTTTCCCCCTGTGTTTTCCCCCTTCAGTACAGTTTAGGGCAGCCATTGCAATGCTCCAGTCATTCATTACCAACTCGGTTTGTATTACTTGAAAAATTCAACAGCTGCAGACTACAAGGGGGAAAACGGGGTTTCAACAGATTGACACGTTCGCTGTGTAATAATATACACCGACACACTCACTCACTCTTCCTTCAGTTTTGCAAATTAGCAAAAAAAATCCCTTTTCAGGAATGAGCCGATGGGAAGTGGCGATGTGTATTCTGTTGGATTAAACGTTACACTGAAATCATGCGAAGAAAGTGCACGTTTACAGTAGATACACTCCGCATTGCAACACCAGGTCTAACACGAAGAGTTAAGTTACAGATTACTTAAATCCATAAAGCCTCGCCGTTCCAATTGTGCCGCTCTTCACTTCCTTTCTTCCTTTGCAAATGTAACTGGATTGATAAAACCGCTAGGTGAGTGCAAGGTGCAAGAACGACAACAAAAAAGCCCGCGCCTATTTCCCTAATTTCATTAAGACACGATGATGTTGTGAACCACTGCGGCGCGCTAGATGCCTCCTTACCTCACCTCGCTCCCTCGCCGAGTCTCACCCCACCTCTCCGGCAAGAATCATATACAGTACTGTATATCCCTCTCTCGTACACACACACACGACTACTATGGCTGTTTGCGACGTCCGCGCACACGCACGAGTAGGCGGGAGCGCGCGCGTAAGGCGCTGCTGCTGGTGAAGGCGGAGGCGCGCAAACGCAGGCGAAATGGGTGGTAGGTTCTGGAGCGCCGTGTGCGCGCACAGAGGTTGGTAGGGATGAGGTGGCTGTGGCCAGGACGGTGAGGGGGGTTGGTGAGTCCGGTCGGAGCGCGCTCTCTCCCCCCCCCCGCATGCGAGTGCGCGGCGGGGGGGTGCAAGAGGAGACGATATCAGGTAGGGGGCAGGAATTCGCTCCTCTTTAAATCAGATTTTCAAGGCTCATCCTCGCACGGTAAAACTAAAGCGAGCGACGTGCCCCGCCGTTCCGTCGCCGGATGGGAGCGAAATAGTTTGAAGAAATGGTCAGGAAAATGTTTCTTGTACTGGATCTGGGATAATTTGGGCAATGTATTAAATCGTGCTTGGAAATTGCAGATCATGTTTATCTGCTTGATGTCCAAGAGCCGGTTTTATTCGTTATCATCCAACCCCAGAATAGGTTGAAAATATTCCTTATTAAGATACTCCTGCTGCTCCTTGCACCATTGGCTATCTCTGCATCAATTCACCTTGGACAAAACAATTGTAGAAGTTCGAAAAATTATTGTATCATAAATCCTGTTACTGATTGCATCCCTATTATAATGGCGATAAATGACAAAGAAAGCCAGTATGCCTTCTGGGCATAATGTAACATTTTGTGAATATTCACATAGTTGCTGAAATTAGTAAAAAGTGGATACATTTTTATCTAGCAAAGGCGTGTGAATCCCAGCTGAACACAAAGTTATGTGTGGATACCTTTTTTAAAGTGCAGAAACTAGTAAGGTTAACTCAGTTCCTCCATCCAAATGGAGTTCAAGTTTCCCATGAATTTATTCTGAAGTGCATGCCCTTTATTATCATTCTAAATTAAAGTCTTGCTAATTCTCTTAAATTAGCCACCCATTGGTTTAGCTCGTCATATTGACGTAGTTTAATTTTGTTGCAGCATTTATTTTCTTGTTGCATTGATACCTACAATCCCATTGTGGAAGGCACCAGCAGTATGGTGGAAGTTCTGAGTGTCAGGGCTCATGAAGTGGGTGAGGTTACCATAACTGGACAGAAGGTTTTGGGAAATTGAAAGGTCCGAAGGTAGATAAGTCACCTGGACCAGATGGTGTACACCCCAGGGTTCCGGGAGAAGTGGCTGAAGAGATTGTGGAGGCATTAGTAATGACCTTTCAAGAATCACTAGATTCTGGAGTGGTTCTGGAAGACTGGAAAATTGCAAATGTCACTCCATTCTTCAAGAAGGGAGAGAAACAGAAGAAAGGAAACTATAGGCCGGTTAGTCTGACCTCAGTGATTGGGAAGATGTTAGAGTCAATTATTAAAGATGAGGTCTCAGGCACGTGATAAAGTAGGCCATTGTCAACATGGTTTCCTCCGGGGGAAATCTTGCCTTACAAATCTGTTGGAATTCTTTGAAATAATAACAAGCAGAATAGACAAATGATGTTGTGTACTTGGATTTTCAAGCCTTTGACATGAGTCTGCTTAACAAGCTATAAGCCCATGGTATTACAGGAAAGATTCTAGCATGGATAAAGCAGTAGTTGATTGGCAGGAGGCAATGAGTGAGATTAAAGGGAGCCTTTTCTAGTTGGCTGCCAGTGACTAGTAGTGTTCCACAGGCGTTGGGACCAATTCGTGTTACATTATATGTCAATGATTTGGCTTTGTTGCAAAGTGTGCAGATGATGTGAAGATGGGGGGAGGGTAAAGTAGTTTCAAGGAAGCAGATAGGCTGCAGAAGGACTTGGACATATTAGGAGAATGGGCAAAGAAATGGCAGATGGAATACAGTGTCAGGAAGTGTATGATTTTGCACTTTGGTGAAAGAGTTGACTAGTTTCTAAATGGAAGGAAAATACAAGAAACTGAGGTGCAAGAGGACCTGGGAGTCCTTGTGCATGATTCCCTAAATTTGCAGGTTGGATCTGTGGTGAGAAAGGCAATTTCAAGAGGACCAGACTATAAAAGCAAGGATGTAATGTTGAGACTTTATAAAGCTCTCCTGAGGACTCAGATGGATTATTGTGAGCAGTTTTGGGCCCTTTGACTTAGAAAGGATATACTGAAACTGGGGAGAGTTCAAAGGAGGTTCACAAAACTGATTGCAAGATAGAGTGGCTTGTCATATGAAGAGTGTTTGTTGGTTCTGGGTCTGTATTTCAGGAATTCAGAAGAATGAGGGGTGAACTCATTGAAACCTATCAAGTGGTGAAAGGCACTGATAGAGTAGATGTGAGAGGATGTTTCTTGTGGGTGGAGAGTTTAAGACCAGAGGACACAGCCTCAGAATAGAGAGAGATCCTTTTAGAATGGAGGTGAGGAGGAATTCCTTCAGCCAGAAAGTAAGGAATCTGTAGAATTTTTTGCCACAGGCAGCTATGGGGGCCCAAGTCTTTATGTATGTTTAAGGCAGAGGATGATAGATTCTTGATTGGTCAGGGCATGCAGGGATATGGGGAGAAGGCAGGAGTTTGGGCTGAAAGGAAAATTGGATCAGCCATGATGAAATGGTGGAGCAGACTCAATGGGCCAAAGGGCCTAATTCTGCTCTTATCTTATGGTCTTATGGTCTAAAAAGTGTCAAGTGGAACAGGAACCTCTCTTCAGAAGTAATTCGTTGTCTGTAGGATACTTTGAAGTTACTTGACAAATGTAATTCTTGGGGGATGATACTATTTGCACTATGAGAGAGAGGCTTGAATCTACTGTTTGAGTTATAAAATTAGGTGGGAGTTCATAACTCCTGACTGAAGCAGAAGTCTTGACACTGACTAGACCACTATGTCCCACCATTGGACCTCTCATGGACAAACTGAGGAGCTGCTTTGTCGAACACCTCCATTGACACCTTAAAGGTAACCCTGAGCTTCCTGTCACCTGTTGCTTTATCCCCTATGCAACTCCCACTCTGGCTTCTATCTCTTTGGCATTCCACATTGATCTAATGAAGTCATATGAACAATAGCACTTCACCTTCTGTCTTTATACTTACATTTCTTACCTTGAGGCTTAATAGTGCATTCCATAATTTCAGATAATCAGTCTTTCCTGTTTGTTGACAGAACTGGTCATGACTGATGAGCCATCATCCATACGCAACATTTGCTCTCTCAATAGTGGCTACCTGATCAAAAGGATGTTTTCAATGTTCTCATTTGTTTCAGATTTCCAACATCTCTTGTGTTTTGCACTTCACTGTTCCAGTATTACTGATTCTTGTTTGCCTCAATCATTTACCACTTCTTTAAAGCCTATTTTCAGGATTTTCAGAATGAATGAAATTTTGAATGAATTAAGTCATTAAGTTCGGCATAGACTGCCTGTCCCTAACTGAACTGGAGCCGCTGCAGTCTTTCTGGTTAAGGTATTCCCGCAGTGCTGCTGGGGAGGGAGCTTCAGGACTTAGATCCATCAAACTGTTGATATATTTCTAGGTCAGGTTGGTGGACGACTTAGAGGGCAGCATACAGGCAACAATGGTCTCATGCATCTGCTAACTTCCTCCTTCCTGGAAGCAAAATTTGTGGTTTTGGGAGATGATACAGGCGTTGCCTGCTTGAGGAACTGCAACACCTTTTGTAAATGGTATGGATTTCAGCCACTGCGTGCTAGCGGTAGAGGGAATTAATAATTAGAGTGGTGGGTGGGGTACCAATCCAGCACCTGTCCTGCATAGTGTTGACCTTCTTGATTTATTGGTTCTGCATTCATTCAGGCAAATTAAGTTACATTTCTGACTTCTGACGTGTAGGTTGGAAAGCCATAAGCTATTAAAAGGTGAGTCACTCACACAGGATACCCATCCTCTGATTTACTAATGGTAGCCCTAGTAGTTCTGTGGCATGACTGATTCAGTATCTAGTGAATGGTCGCCACAGGAAAGTGAAGCAGGATTTCAATCCAAAATGTCAATCATTCCAGGAAGTTACCAGGAAAGTGGATGAAGGCAAGTCAGGGGATGTTGGCTACATGGACTTTAGTAAGGCGTTTGACAAGGTCCCGTATGGGAGGCTAATCAAAAAGGTTCAGTCATTTGGCATTCAAGATGAAGTAAATTGGATTAGACGTTGACTTTGTGGGAGAAGCCAGAGAGTTGTAGTAGAGATTTGCCTCTCTGACTGGAGGCCTGTGACTGGTGGTGCGCTGCAGGGATCAGTGCTAGGTCCTTTGTTGTTTGTCGTCTATATCAATGATCTGGATGATAATGTGGTTAACCTGATCAGCAAATTCGTAGCTGACACCAAGATTGGGGGTGTAGTGGACAGTGAGAAAGGCTACCATGACCTGCAGAGGGATCTGCATCAGCTGGAAAAATGGCAAATGGAATTTAATGCCGACAAGTGTAAGGTTTTGCACTTCAGTAGGACCAACCAGGGTAGGTAGGGCACTGATCAGTGTGGTAGAAGAAAGGGATCTGGGAATACAAGTCCATACTTCATTGAGGGTGGTGTCATAGATAGATAGGGTTGTAAAGAAATCAATCAGCTTCATAAATCCAAAGTATTGAGTACAGGAGATGGGGAGTTTAAGGGGAACATGAGGGGAAACTTATTCATGCAGAGGGCTGTAAGAGTTTGGAATGAGCTGCCAGCACAATTGGTGCATGCAAGGTTGATTTCAATGTTTAAGAGAAGCTTGGATAGGTACATGGATAGCACGGATATGGAGGGCTATGGTCCTGGTGCAGGATGATGGGAGTCACCAGTTTAAATGGTTTCAGCATGGACTAGATGGGCCAAAGGACTTGTTTCTGTGCTGTACTTCTCTATGACTCTATTCCTTTCCCTCCATAGATGCTGCCTGATCCACTGAGTTCCTCAATTTTATTTTTTGTTCCAGATCCAGGCATTTGGAACAAGAGAGGCTGGAACTACCAGTCTCTTTGTATCTCCTAGAAATTGATGGCAGCACATTCTGCAATGGCAGTGCTATTGAAAGTGGTTCCAGTTACTCTTGCTTAGCTACATGAATATTACTTGTCAGCAGATGCCTGAATGTTTTCTTTGTCTAACAGCACGCAGGTATGGACTGCTTAATTTGGTGAAGTGGTTGTGGATGGAATCATCTGTGAACATCACCATTCCTAAAACTATGACAGAAGGAAGGGCAGTTAATGATGAAGCAGCTGAAGGAATTGCCCTGAGGATATCCTCCAACAATGAGGTCTTAAGGTCTGGGATTTAATAACACTCCTTCAGACAAATTCCTCTCTCAGACAGCATCAAAATCAGTTGTGACACCTGGACAACTTTGGCCTCCATGTATGCATTCACAGTCTGTTCGTTCTCTCCACATCTGCCTGTCACATCTCAAAATGTCCAATAAAGAGTAATTAACCTGAAACATTAAACCTCTTTCCGTCTCTGTAAAATTGCCCAAGTATCTCAGCACATACTTCTGTAAAGTCATGGTCACAGTTCAAGATTTGTATTCTTATAATCAGCTAGCTAAGCTGATTCATTACTAGCCACAACATTTTGTATAACCTGTTCCTTGCTGTCTTCTAAAACTTAGTGTATAAACTTATTTATGTTATTATGTGAGCTGTTCTTTTTCACTCAGTCTATATGAAAGTTAAAATCTCCCATTAAATACTCATTATTTATGTGAGGTTTCACTTTTTATTTCTACATTGCTCACTATGTTACAATTGTTAGACAAATAATTTTCCTTATTTGCTGCCAATGTTTGTTTGTATTATTTGTATTTTGTAATTGCTTTATCTTAGAATAAATAGAGAATTATATTTTTATAAGTGCATTTTGCAGTATTGTTTCAGTTGGGGATAATTCGCCTCAGTGTGGGTATATTAAAAATTGAAATTTTATAGCACTGCGTCACCAGAAGGGACACCAGAGCTTATGAATCCTGGTCAGGTTTATTATTACTGACATGTCATGAAACTTGCTGTTTTGTAGTTGCAATACAATGCAAGATAGAAAAATTACTAAATGTTACAAGTAAATGAATAAACAAAGTGCAAACGAGGCAATAGCGAAGTAGTGTCTGTGGGTTCAAAGATCGTTCAGAAATCTGATGACGGAAAGAAGCTCTGAGTGTGGGTCTTCAGGCTCTTGAGCTCCTCCCTCCTGGCAGTAATGAGTAGAGTTCAATGGGTAGCATATTAAGTGCTTTGCGTTGCCAGTTTTAAAGGTTCTGTAGATGATCTTATAGTGGTGCTTAAAATGATAAATTGAATTAATGGAGTTAGTACTGAGACTCTGGTTCCTTGGTGGCAGAATCCTGCATAGTTTCCATGTATTTTTTGCCACACCCCACTTCAGAAATATTTGCTTGTTATCTGACCCACAACCAACATTCTTCACTCTAATTATAAAACCCAGATTAAAACTAGTTCTTTTTATTATAACACACCCATGTACTTTTTACTGTACTCTCAAGAGGCAAGTACATCCACTTTTTTCAAAACTTGAGAACCGAGAACAAGAGGGCATAATCTGAAAATTAAGCCAGCCAATTCAAGATTGTCTTTCCCTTCTTTGGGTGCAGGTAATGTGAAATAATTTTCCCTCAAAAATTCTTGTTTGCCAGGTCAATTAACAAAAATCAAAACACACTTGACCACTACTACACTATAATCAGGAATGCCTACCATTCTATCCCTGCACAGCATTTAGGAAAATCTGATCATCAGCCTGTCCTCCTTCCTACCTGCATGGATGGAGAGGCCAACGAGCGAGGCTCCAGAAATAAGGACAATGAATGGTGGTCACTAGATGAAGAAGAACAGATTCGGGTCTGCTTTGTGTCAGTGGACTGGGCCATGTTCATGGACTCATCAGAGGATCTGAACAAATACACCTCGGTTGTCATGGACATTATAAAATCAGTTGTGGATGAGTGTGTCCCCAACAAAATCATTTGGAGTCTTCCCCAGCCAGAAGCCTTGAATGAACCAAGATGTCTGCAATATGCTAAGGGCAAGATCACTGGAGTTCAGGTCTGGCAAACATGTAAAATACAAGAGGTTCAAGTACGACCTTCAGAAAGCCATCTCACATGCATAGTGGCAATTCCAAACAAACTGGAATCACAGAATTTTCTCAATAGCTCTGTCAGGGCTTGAATGCTATTGCTTCCTACATATATGACAACAAGGTTTTGCTCTCAGATGAGCTCAATGCCTTTTATGCTGGCTTTGGCAGATAACTTCAGGTACTCCCACAGCCACCCAACGACCCTGTGATTTCAGTCTCTGAGGCCGATGTGACCACATCCTACAGGAAGGTGAATCTACAGAAAGCTTCTGGCCAAGATGGGGTACCTAGCTGAACAATGAAGACCTGTATTAATCACCTGGCTGGAGTGTGCATTGCTATCTTTCACTGCTCGCTTCGGCAGTCTGAGGTACCCACCTGCTTCAAGCAGGCTTCAATTATACGGGTGCCCAAGAGGAACGTGATAACCTACCTCAATGACTATTGCCCAGTAACATTACATTAACTGTGATGAATTGCTTTGAGAGGTTGGTGATGAAACACGTCAACTCCTGCTCGAGGAGCGATTTGGATCTTCTCTGATTTGCCTACCATCACAACAGGTCAATAGCAGATGTCATTTCTTTGGCTCTTCACTCAACCCTGGAGCATCTGGATAGTGAAGGTGCATACATCAGGATGGTCTTCATTGACTACAGCTCAGCATTCAATTCTGACATCCCCCCAAAACTAATCAATAAGCTGCAAGACCTAGACCTCAATATGTCCTTGTACAACTGGATATTTGATTTCCTCTCTTGCAGACTGCAGTCAGTTCAGATAGGCAACATCATCTCCTGCACAAACTCCATCAGCACAGGTACACCACAAGGCTGTGTGCATAGCCCCCTACTGTACTCACTTTATACCTACAATTGTGTGGCTAAGCACAGCTCCAATGCCATATTTAAGTTTGCTGATGATACCACTGTTGTTGGCTGAATCAAATGTGGTGACAAGTCAGCAGATAGAAGGGGGATTGAAAACCTGGCTGAGTGGTGCCACAACAACAACCTCTCACTCAATGTCAGTAAAACGAAAGAGCTGATTATTGACTTCAGGAGGAAGAAAACTGAGGCCCAAGTGACAGTCATTGTCAGAGATCAGAGGTGAAGAGGATCAGACACTTTAAATTCCTCAGCATTATCATTTCAGAGTATTTGTTCTCAGTTCAGTACTTATATGCCATTACAAAGAAAGCATGGCAGCACCTCCACTTTGTGAAGATTCAGCATGTCATCTAGAACTTTGACAAATTTCAACAGACGTTCGGTGGAGTGTATACTGCCTGGTTGCTTCACAGCCTGGTATGGAAACACCAATGCAGTTAAATGGAAAAGCCTCCAAAAAAGTAGTTGATACAACCCAGGTCTTCATGGGAAAAACCTTCCCTATCACTGAGCTCATCTACAAGGACCATTGTCGCAGGAAAGCACCATCCATCGTCAAGGAACCCTACCATCCAGACCATGTCTTCTTCTCACTGCTGCCACCAGGCAGGAGGTACAGGAGCCTCAAGCCCCACACCATCAGGTTCAGGAACAGTTACTACTCTTCAACCATCAGGCTCTTGAACATTGACATTAAATTTTCTCTGAACTTTGAAGAATTATACTGAGTAAGCATATGTAAAGGAATATTAATACAGCCATGTAAACTGTACTCATTTGGTACAAAAAATATGTCTGTGGTTTTGGTGAAATATTTTTATTTACAAAAATGAAAAGTTGTCCATTACTTGTGACAAATATGCAAAATAACTGTAATTGTCAAGATAATCTTTCAAACAAAGATGAACAAGTCCCTGATGTCTATTAACTTCCTGAGGATGCAGTTGTCTAAAATTTTATTAAATATCTTAATTGCTTGAGTGTTGACTGATATCGTCAGGAAACGTAGAAGAGGCTTGACCCAAAAGCAGAGCAGCAGAGACTATTTAATAATGAGTGATAACTTTAATAATAAACGGCAAAATAACAATCCTCGAGGGACCACAAATCAAGAGAGAACAGAAAAAGCTAAAGACAACAAAGTAAGTGAAGACTGGGTAAGCATTTAGTTGAATCCAGCTGGTTCGATGAATGAACAATGTCTGTGGATGCGAGCTGGGTTTTTATAGGTCGCAGGTGATGAGTTGGAAATGCATGGCAGGTAATACCTGTTGTCTGGGTGGAGACTGAGCGGTACCTCCCTGTGCACGCCTGACAGAACCCCACCCCTCACCTCCAATTCCTATGGCCAGCATCTGATGGCCCAGAGAAATCTGGATGGGTCCATTGAACTCGACGGCACCCAAAACCAGTACCTTTCCCGGTCAACTAGATACTGCACACCCAGTCTATGATGATGTGAATCCATCAACTGGCCACCAAGGTGTACATTGGATCACTTTTCACAATCCTAGGTTCTGGACGTGCAGAGTCCACGTGGTCCATGGACGATGGGCTTGAGACAGGACACATGAAAGGGTAGGTGTGACCCTGAGGGACAGTGGCAATGGGAGATGGTGTGACTGGGCTGATGCCGTGGGTAATCTTGAAGGGACCAATAAACCGGGGTGAGAGCTTGCGGAAGAAAGTGCACGGGGCAGATCTTGGGTGGACAGCCTGACACATTCCCCCGGCCGGAGTAGTCTGGCTAGGCACCGCTAGTGTTTGACCTAGTGGCAGTAGGTGTGCCATCTTCCAAGCACTCTGGCGGTGGCAAACCAGGGCCCTGGTGGATGAGTCCTCCACCATTGGTTCCTCCATGGGGAACAATAAGGGTAGATAGTCTTGAAGCAGTTAAAAGGGTGATATACTCATTGTAGAGGAGGTGTGTAAATTGGAGGACAGTTCAGTCCAAAGCAGATACTTCTCCCATGTGGATGGGTTAGAGGCAGTGAAGCATCGCAGAAACTTCACTTGCTGATTGGCTCTTTCTGACTGCCCGTTGTTCTGTGGATGATAGCCAGACGACAAACTCACTGAAGTGCAGAGGTGGGAACAAAAGGTTTGCCAGAAGTAGGAGATGAATTGTTGACACAGTGTCCTGAGGGATGCCGTAGAGGCCAACTACATGTTGGAGAACCAGGTCCACAGACTCAGTGGCTGTAGAAGTTTGGGGAGAGCAATGAGGTGGGCTGCCTTGGAGAATCGGCCCACAATTATTATGATTGCCGTGACCTCATCAGAAGGTGGCAAACCTGTGATGAAATACATGGTGATGAGGGACCAGGGGCATCGAGAGACTGGTGGAGGCTGCAGGAGACCAGAGGGCCATTGGTTGAAGAATAGGCACATTGAGGACAGGCTACGGTGAACTGACATGCAACTGCGATCCTGCTGGGCCACCAGAAACAGCGTCGCAGAATATCCAGCGTCCGACATGTGCCTGGATGGCTGGAGAGGGACGAGGAATGGCCCCTAGAGTGCCTCAGAGTGTACAGCTGCCAACATGTCTCAGCCAGAGCAGGCTCATGCTGTAGGGCCTGGTAGATCTGGTTCACAATGTCCCAGATGATCGGGGCAAGGACCTGGGAGGATAGAATGATGGTCTGTTTCAGCTGGGTCAAAGTGTTGTGACAGGACTTCTAGCCATAATGTTCTTGGAGCCGGTTGGTAGGAGATGAAGTTGAATTTCATGAAGAAGAGGACCCAGCAAGCCTGAGTTGGCGAGTCTGCTGAATGGAATAAGGTTTTGGAAGTCAATCCAGATCAGGAAGTGTTCAGTGTTTCCCAACAGCCATCGTCTCCATTTCTCCAAGGACCATTTCAGGGCGAGTGGAGTCAAACTCACAGGAGGAGGCAGCAGAAGTGTGTGTCATCTCATTCAATCCACTCTGGGAGGGAATGGCCCCAGTATCTATGTCAGATGTGTCCGCCTCTACCACGAAAGGTCCGGAAGGGTTCGGATGGCGGAGAATGGGAGCGGTGGTGAAGTGTCTCTTGATCTCCTCGAAAGCATGGTCCTTGGCAGTAGACCTGGTTATATGTGAGGTAGGTTCTTATGTTTGGTGACAATAAAACACACACATATACACAGTATACAACTACTATATAGGCATCCAAAACATGGTCCCATTCAGGCCTAAAGAATTAATCGCTGTAGAAGATTTCCTACTCCTGTGGGATAATGCCTTTCTCTGATGGAGGGTAGGGATCACTCTACTTGACAGGTGAGATTTGTCCCTGTGAAACAATGTCAGGTTCTGGGGCCTTCTCCATGGTAGTTGTAGGAGTTGACTCAGGGACTGCAGGAAGTGGTTTTGACAGTTCTGGACATATTGTCATCCCGAACAGTGAATGGCAAGCTGTTCGATCTTTGTATGTGTACTACCTTGTTGCATGTTCTGCAAGTTCCTCATCTAAATCTGCGTTGTTCTGGTACATGGAGCTTAGAAAATCAGAGGGCTATGGGTAACCTTAGGTAATTTCTAAAGTAAGTGCATGTTCGGCACAGCATTGTGGGCCAAAGGGCCTGTATAGTGCTTTAGGTTTTCTATGTTTCTATGTGAGCCCCTGCCACAATGGTAACACAATTTATTGGTCCAGGAAGACCTCTGTCTAGACACTACAACTTTGTTTATGCTCACTTTAATTCCTGACTGCAATTCAATTGCGTCTCTATCTGCTGTTTCCATCGATGCAGCGATTTCAACTGGTCTTTTAAATGGAAGTTGTGCTCAGTTTGGAGCTATTTTTGAATATTTTCTTGTAAGATTCCACAAACTAAACAATCTCACAGAGCATCAGTAGCCTATCATTGAACTGACAAAGTACTTGCTTATTCAGCCACATGCTGAAACCGACTCTTCTTCCTTTTGATTCTGTTTATGAAAAATAAAGCATTCTGCAATCAACAATGGTTTCAGTTCTAAACATTCTTGAATTACTCCAGGTTATCAGCAAACCACATTTCGATTAGTTTGGTTGGAGCTGTCAAACTTTAAGCAAACTGCATGCTCTTCCACCTACTGCACTCAGCAAAACTAGCACTTGTTTATCGTCAGCCATTCGACTTTTAAAATGTCACCAGCCATTTCTGCTTTTTTAAAATTTATTATTATCTCCTGGTACTCCCTGTTTATGAACCCGTGAATTCGTCCCTTATCTGCCGTGTTATTAACTCGACTATCTAGCTGTGCTTTAACAGGTACGTAGTCATCTCAGGTTCATTTAGAACTTCCTCGTCACCACTGTTATGTTTTGTAACTCCAGAACATAAAAACTAATTGAAGGAAAAACATGGAACCAGGAGATGCATGTTCACGTACAGCATGGCAGCTTCATGACATATGACATTCACATACTTTACATACAGTATAGCCCATAATTATTTATTCAAATAACAAAGAATGCTTACAATATTACTCAAATATTAAATATACAACATAGGTGACTTGATGAGGGAGGTGAGAGGAGCAAGTGATTTAGCTGTAGTTTCAGACGGATTGATGGTAGCTGTTTGAAAGAGTGTGGTTGGGACCGTTCAGTGACAGCGGGCACTTTCTCTGGGCTGAATAAACAAGTATACTGCTTTGGATACTTTTGTGGGGGACGACCTCCTGGGTGAATGCCACGGCAACCGGGGTACAGGCACTGAGCATGGGTCCGTAGTGCAGACGGGAAAGAGAGAGAAGGGAGCGGTAGTGATAGGGGACTTGATAGTAAGGAGATAGTAACTTGACAGGAGATTCTGTGGACGTGAACAGGACACCTGAATAGTATATTGCCTCCCAGGTGCCAGAGTCAGGGATATCTCAGATCATGTCCACAATATTTGGGGGGGGGGGGGCGGGGAGCAGCTGAATGTCTTGGTACATATTGGTACCAATGACATAGGAAGGAAAAGCAACAAGATCCTGAAAGGAGAATTTAGAGAGCTAGGCAGAAAGTTGAAAAGGACCTCCCAGGTAGTAATTTCTGCCTGTGCCATGCGCCAGTGAGGGTAGAAACATGATGATTTTACAGATAAATGTGTGGCTGAGAAGCTGGTTCTTGGATAATTGGGATCTCTTCTAGGGGAGGTATGACCTGTTCAAAAGTGATGGGTTGCACCTGAACCCGAGGGGGACCAATATTCTCGTGCGCAGGTTTGTTTGAGCTGTTGGGGAGGGTTTAAACTAACTTGGCAGGGGGGTGTGAACTGGAGTGAAGGAACTCAGGAAAGGACGGATGGTAAAAAAGTAGATAACGTGCAGTCAGATTGTCAGAAAGGGCAGGCAGATGATGAGACTTCGTTGGCTGTGTATCAAATCATTAGGGATACAGAATCAGAAAGGATAGCAAATACGGTGCTCAAGATTTTGTATCTAAGTACGCATAGTATAAGAAATAAGGTGGATGATCTTGTTGCAATACTACAGATTGCCAGGTATAATGTTGTGGCCATCACTGAATTGTGGCTGAAGGATGGTTCTAGTTGGGAGCTGCATGTCCAGTGTTACACGTTATATTGGAGAGATAGGAAGGAAGGGGGTGGTGTGGCTCTACTGGTAAAGAATGGCATCAAATCAGTAGAAAGATGTGACATAGGATGGGAAGATCTGAATCCTCATGGGTTGAGTTAAGAAACTGCAAGGGTAAAAGGACATTGATGGCAGTTACATACAGGCCTCCTAATGGTGGCAGGGAGGTGGATCACAGATTACACCAGGAAATAGAAAAGGCGAGCCAAAGGGTCAATGCTATGGTAGTCATGGGAGATTTTAACATGCAGGTCGATTGGGAAAATCAGATTGGTAATGGATCTCAAGAGAGTTAGTTTGTTGAATGCCTAAGAGACGGCTTTTTAGAGCAGTTTGTCGTTGAGCCTACTAGCGGATCAACTATACTGGATTGGGTGTTATGTAATTAACTGGAGGCGATTAGGGAGCTTAAGGTAAAAGAACCCTTACGAACCAGTGATTACAATATGATTGTGTTCAAATTGAAATTTGATAGGAAAAAAGTAAAGTCTGATGTAGCAGTGTTTCAGTGGAGTAAGGGAAATTACAGTGGTATGAGAGAGGAGTTGGCCAAAGTAAATTGGAAGGAGTTGCTGGCAGGGATGACAGCAGAGCAACAATGGTGTGCGTTTCTGGGAAGAATGAGGAAGGTACAGGATGTGTGTATTCCAATAATGAAGGAATACTCAAATGGTAAAATAGCAAAACCATGGCTGACAAGGTAAGTCAAAGCAATTGTAAAAGCAAAAGAAAGGACATACAACAAAGCAAAAATTAGTGGGAAGATAGAGGATTGGGAAGCTTTTAAAAACCTACAGAGAGCAACTAAAAATCATTAGAAGGGAAAAGATGAAATATGAAAGCAAACTAGCAAATAATATAAAAGTGGATAGTATAAGTTTTTTCAAGTATGTTAAAAACAAAAGAGAAATAAGAGTGGATGTAGGACTGCTAGAAAACGAGGCAGGAGAAATAATAATGGGGGACAAGGAGATGGCAGATGAACTAAATGAGTATTTTGCGTCAGTCTTCACTGTGGAAGACACTAGCAGTATGCCTGATGTTGTAGTGTGTGAAGCAAGAGAAGTGGGTGTAGTTACTGTTATAAGAGAGAAGGTGCTCAAAAGGCTGAAAGGCATAAAGGTACAGTCACCAAATTAGAGGAAGGATATTAATAAGGTTGAAAGAGTGCAGAGGAGGTTTACAAGGATGTTGGTGGGACTTGAGAAATAGAGTTACAGAGAAAGGTTGAATAGGTTAGGACTTTACTCCCTGGAGCGTAGAAGAATGAGGGGAAATTTGATAGAGGTAGATAAAATTATGATGGGTATAGATAGAGTGAATGCAAGCAGGCTTTTTCCACTGAGGCTAGGGAAGAGGACATGGGTGAAGGGGGAAAAGTTTAAAGGGAACATTGGGGGGGGAGGCTTCTTCACACAGAGAGTGGTGGGAGTGTGGAATGAACTGCCAGATGAAGTGGTAAATGCGGGTTCACTTTGAACATTTAAGAAAAACTTGGACAGGTACATGGATGAGAGGTGTATGGAGGGATATGGTCCATGTGCAGGTCAGTGGGACTAGGCAGAAAAATGGTTCAGCACAGCCAAGAAGGGCCAAAAGGCCTTTTTCTGTGCTGTAATGTTCTATGGTTCTATAAGTCACCTGGACCAGAGGAAATGCACCTTAGGGTTCTGAAAGAGGTGGCGGTAGAGGTTGTGGAGGCATTGGAGGTAATGATCTTTCAAAAATCATTGGACTCTCGCATGGTGCCAGAGGACTGGAAAATTGCAAATGTCACTCCACTCTTTAAGAAAAGAGGAAGGCAGCAGAAAGGAAATTATAGACCAGTTAGCCTGACTTCAGTTGTTGGGAAGATATTGGAGTCAATTGTTAAAGATGAGGTTATGGAGTACTTGGTGACACAGGACAAGATAGGATAAAGTAAGCATGGTTTTCTTAAGGGAATATCTTGCATGACAAACCTGTTGGAATTCTTTGAGGAGATTACAAGTAGGATAGATAAAGGGGATGCAGTGGATGTTGTATATTTGGATTTTCAGAAGGCCTTTGACAAGGTGCCACACATGAGGCTGCTTACCATGTTAAAAGCCCATGGGATTAGAGGAAAGTTACTAACATGGTTAGAGCATTGACTGATTGGTAGGAGGCAGCAAGTGGGAATAAAAGGATCCTTTTCTGGTTGGCTGCCAGTGACTAGTAGTGTTCTGCAGGGGTCAGTATTGGGACCACTTCTTTTTATGCTGTATATAAATGATTTAGATGATGGAATAGATGGCTTTGTAGCCAAGCTTGCAGATGATACGAAGATTGGTGGAGGGGCAGGTAGTATTGAGGAAACAGATAGGATGCAGAAGGAATTAGACAGGTTAGGAGAATGGGCAAGAAAATGGCAAATGAAATACAATGTTGGAAAATGCATGGTCATGAACTTTGGTAGTAGAAATAAATGTGTGGACTATTTTCTAAATGGCGAGAAAATCCAGGAATCTGAGATGCAGAGGGACTTGGGAGTCCTTGTGCAGAACACCCTGAAGGTTAACTTGCAGGTTGAATCAGTGGTGAGCAGGGCAAATGCCATGTTAGCATTCATTTCAAGAGGTATAGAATATAAGAGCAAGGATGTGATGCTAGGGCTATATTAGGCATGGTTTTGGGCCCCTCATCCTAGAAAAGATGTGCTGGCATTGGAGAGGGTCCAGAGGAGGTTCGCAAGGATGATTCCAGGAATGAAAGGGTTATCATATGAAGAACATTTGATGGCACAGGGCCTGTACTCGCTGGAATTCAGAAGATGAGGGGCGATCTCATTGAAACATTTCGAATGTTGAAGGGCCTCAACAGAGTAGATGTGGAAAGGATGTTTCTCATGGCGGGAGTGTCTAGGACAAGAGGGCACAGCCTCAGGATAGAGGGACACCTTTTCAAAACAGAGATGTAGAGAAATTTCTTTAGCCAATGGATGCTGAATTTGTGGAAATTATTGCCACATGCAGTTGTGGAAGCCAGATCATTGGGTGTATTTAAAGCACAGATTGATAGGTTTTTGTTTGGACATGGCATCAAAGGTTACGGGGAGAAGGCCGAGAACTGCCGTTGAGGAGATTAAAAAAAATCAGCCATGATTGAATGGCGGAGCAGACTCGATGGGCCAGATGGCCTAATTCTGCTCCTATGTCTTACGGAAAGGACGTAACCCAGGAAGAAAATGATTTGAGCATGGAACTGGCATTTTTCTAACTTGCGGTACAGTTGGTTTTCAAGGAGATGCTGAAGGACTGAAGGGTCGTGACAGATGTGGTCTTGGGGATCCTTGGAGAAGATGTCATCGAGGTAGATGAGTATGTATCTCTGTAGCATGTCTTGGAGGAATTCATTAATGAATGTTTGGAAAACAACTGGACGGTTGGAATGTCTGAATGACGTCACCAGGTATTCGTAGTACCCAGTGGATGTTATAAATAATGCCTTCCACTCGTCCCTCAGCAGATGTGTGTGGGGGGTGGGGGAATGTGTTCCATGGTATATGCTCCATAGATCCAGTTAGGTGAAGAACTGGGTCCTGGGAACTACAAGAGTGTTTTGAACAAGCTAAACTCAAGGGGAGAGGGTAACAGTTCTTAATAGTGACTTTGTTGAGTTTACAGTCATCACTACAGGGAAGGTTGCCTGCTGCGTCAGAATCCACCAGCATCTCCTGTGCATGTAGAGCCTTCAAGGTGTGGAGGAGGACAGAGAGAGTGAGTCAGACCATGGTGATTGAATGAGGGGCTGGGGGAGAAGTTACCAGATAGAAAGCCTGATGGTGCCATTTCCCAGACACAGGGCATTAGATGAGTTGGCGGTCGGCTGCTCTGTAATAGTGCACAGGTTGTTTCTCCACCAACACTCACTCTTGAGGCATTAGGGAGTTCTGCCTAGATTCTGCAGCCATTGCCAAAGATGGTCCTGCAGCCTGAAATGGTTCTGGGAATGGAACTGGGAGTCTAGTTGGTGATCTGGAGGGTTATTCCTTAAGTATGGAGGGTAGAGTGATGATGCTTTCAAGGACGGTGGGCATTTCCTGGGTAGATACCTTGTCTTCCAAGCATTCTGAAAGGCCGTGTTGGTAATGGGCTCTGCTGCAAGGGTCCTGAATTTCATGGTGTAATACAGGACTGAGTGTAAGCCTTGATGCAGGTAAAGTATCGGATCCACTGTCCCTCTTCCACCTCCCAGATTGTTGAATCTCAGCAGTGAAATCTTATCTGTTGCAAATGGGATCTTGTTGTCCCAGGTCAGAGCTTGCCCAGTGAAAAGAGATGATGGAAGCAATCTTGGACCATAATTGTGGAGAAGGCTGGGGCTCAAAATGCAAGGCACATTGGGGCAGGATGTTGCAGCGTCGGTTTGGGGTTCCATCGAAGCCCTCAGGCACTCCAGCCCTCCAGGGGTCTGAGGAAGGAGGCAGACTGGCGCAGGCTTGCTGAATTGAGGCTGAGAGTTGGTTGAGAGTGGCAAGCAAATGGTCAGTGGTTTCCTGCTGCTTCTGGATTTGTGTTCATGCCATCGGACGAGTTGCCTTAGGCAAGCACATTCTACTGGGTGAATCACTGGTTCACTCATCCCGTCAGAAAATGCAGATGCGGTTTGACTGGAAAGCAAAGCAGCAGAGATGATTCGATGGTGAGTGATAACTTTAATAACTTGGCAAATGGGGTCTTATTGTTTTAGTTAGCTGCAGCTCAGGTTAGTGTTTGCCCAACAACAACAAACAACAAGCAGCCACAAAACAAGAGACAGGCAACAGGAAAACTAAAGGCTAAGAGCAACTGGTTGAGTCCTGCTGGTTCGATGAGTAAACAAAGGGCTGTGGATTTGAGCTGGGTTTAAATAGGCTGCAGGTAAGGAGTTGTAAACGAGTGACAGGTGATTCCTGTTTGCTTCCTCACTTTAGGTCGCATCTGGAAATTACAGTTGGTGGACAATTTCCCTCCACGTCGCTCTGACATTTTGGGAAATCATGAACTCGGCAGGTTACAGCAGTGGCTTGCCTTTGCCTTCTGCCGGGTGAGCTTAAAGAGATCACCCCCTCTTGCAGTGGATGCCAGGACGTCTGAGTCTCCTGTCATGATCTTAGCGCTCCACAACACCTGTTGGGTCTGCCTTCTTGACCGTTGGACCATTAATCTGTCTCCTTCGCTCAATCTACCACGGCCAGACTTCACACGCTGGGATAGGCAGATCCGCTACCTCACCGAGGGTCGAAGACCCATCGGCTACCCTCACCTGGTTTGGCCCGTCTGCCGAGACGGTTTACCAGGGTGTGGCTGCTGTGCGTGCTACAGCTACTTGGAGCCACAGGTGAGAGCTGAGTGCCAGGTGGGGACCAAAGGTGGACGAGCTGTCCTGAAAAAGGACACGCAGGCCACCCACCAGAGGTGCTACCCCTCCCTAGACACCCTGTTAGTTGGGTGAAAACTGGGTAGGTCTGATAGATATCCAAATGGTGTTCTTCTAAGCAAAATTCTGAAAATTTAAAATAACTTCCTAAGATTTCGTACTTTGTATTATGCATGTACTTTCATTTTTGCCGGTCTTTAGGACTGCTGCTGCTTCTTGCTTCCACCCCACTTTTGAGTGAAGTCTGCACATATGTGAATTTTTTGAATTCCTTTTACATTCACACCAACTACCACATGGAACTGAGAGAGTGAGGTTTGGGCCCAGTGGCAAGAAGGTCCAAGACAACTGGAGATCAGGCGAATTTATGGAAGTCTCCACAGTCCAAATTATGTAAAACATTTAAGAAGGAAACAGAGACCTTTCTCGATGCAAAGGCACAGAGGAATATGATGAGTGTTGGAATGTGGTATTGAAATGGATAATCAGTCTTGATCATATTGAATACTAAGTAGGCATGAGGGACTGAGGGGTTTATGTATTTCTATAACCCTACCACCAAATTCCAATGGGAACACTGGATACAGGGCTTAGCATCCCAGCTGCAGCACTGAAGACTGGTGCTCCATCCAAGAGCAAGGGCATCATTGCAGGAATTCCTTTGGGCATTGGGCTGTTAAGCCACGGATAAGCAGTTTCATCAACAACCTTCCTTCCTAAGGTCAAACGCGTGACCTCTACCATCAAAAAAAGACAAGGGCAGCAGGTGCAGGAGAGCACTACCAACTGCAGATGCCCTTCCAAGTCCCATACCCTCCTGACTTACAAATACCACCGGTGCCAATGATAAACACTTTTTTTTTCCTGCAGTTAGTTGCCTGGAGCATTTAAAACCACAAAATAAAAACAATGAAAAACATTTAAGATGGCAGTTATTATATTTAAGACTGGACAGCCAATATTGAAATTATATCATGACATTTGAAATTATGTTTACATAAAGAGATATAATTAGGGAATGACCATATGTTTAAAAACAGCTGAAGGCCACAGTGTATTGATCACCTTTTAGATACTGTAGCGGGAAGGATTTAAAATGGGTTTCAAAGCTGGTAATCTATTTGACCTACAGCTAAAAGTCACTAAGTGTTCTCTATTTCATCAGTACACGCAGTATCACTTCAGTATAGCTCTGAAGCCGGTCTGAATTTCAAGCTGTGCTACCTTGTTTAGTGAGGTTTTAAGTTTGAAGTAAATTTATTGTCAAAACATTCTCTATATGTCACCAAATACTACTTCGAGTTTCACTTTCTTGCAGGCATTCACAGTAGAACATAGAAATACAATAAAATCAAACTATACACACAAAGACCAACAAACAACATGCAAAAGAAGGCAAACTGTGCAAATAAAAATAATAATATAAATAAGTAGGTAAATAATATTGTGTTGCAGAGTCAGTCTGAAAGTGAGTCTGTAGGTTGTGGAATCTGTTTAGAGTTGAAATATAGAACATAGAAAACCTACAGCACAATACAGGCCCTTCGGCCCATAATACTGCGCCTAGGGTTACCCATAGCCCTCTATTTTCCTAAGTTCCATATACCTATCCAGGAGTCTCTTAAAAGACCCTATCGTATCCGCCTCCACCACTGTTGCTGACAGCCCATTCCACACACTCACCACTCTATGCGTAAAAAAACTTACCCCTGACATCCCCTCTGCACCCCTTCTTCTAAGCACCTTAAAATTGCCCTCTCGTGTTAGCCACTTCAGCCCTGGGTAAAAAAGCCTCTGACTATTCACATGATCAATGCCTCTCATCATCTTAAACACCTCTATCAGGTCACCTTTCATCCTCCATCACTCCAAGGAAAAAAGGTCAAGTTCACTCAACCTGTTTTCATAAGGCATGCTCCCCAATCCAGACAACATCCTTGTAAATCTTCTCTGCACCCTTTTTATGGTTTCCACATCCTTCCTGTAGTGAGGCGACCAGAACTGAGCACAGTACTCCAAGTGGGGTCTGACCAGGGTCCTATATAGCGGTAACATTACCTCTCAGCTCTTAAACTCAAACCTATGATTGATGAAGGCCAATGCACTGTATGACTTCTTAACTGCAGAGTCAACCTGTGCAGCAGCTTTGAGTTTCCTATGGACTCGGACCCCAAGATCCCTCTGATCCTCCACATTGCCAAGAGCCTTACTATTAATACTATACTCTGCCACCACATTTGACCCACCAAAATTTGAACCACCGCATACTTACCTGGGTTGAACTCCATCTGCCACTTCTCAGCCCAGTTTTGCTTCCTATTGATGTCCCTCTGTAACCTCTGACAGCCCTCCAAACTATCCACAACACTCCCAACATTTATGTAATCAGCAAATTTACTAACCTATCCCTCCACTTCCTCATCCAGGTCATTTATAAAAATCATGAAGAGAAGGGGGTCGCAGAACAGAACCCTGAGGCACCCCACTGGCGCTTGAACTCCATGCAGAATATGACCCATCTACAACCACTCTTTGCCTTCTGTGGGCAAGCCAGTTGTGGATCCAAAAAGCAATGTCCCCTTGGATCCCATGCCTCCTTACTTTCTCAATAAGCCTTGCATGGGGGTACCTTATCAAATACCTTGCTGAAATCCATATACATTACATCTACTGCTCTTCCTTCATCAATGTGTTTAGTCACATCCTCAAAAACTTCAATCATGCTTGTAAGGCACGACCTGCCTTTCACAAAGCCATGCTAACTATTCCTAATCATATTATGGCTCTCCAAATGTTCATAAATCCTACCTCTCAGGATCTTCTCCATCAACTTACCAAACACTGAAGTAAAACACCCTGGTCTATGATTTCCTAGTGTTACGAATGTGCCACAGCTCTGAGGGTGCGGGGTAGCCCCCTCCTTTGTGAGAATTGCAAGATCACTATTAAGTCAGTTCAGGGGACACAGGAAATGAGTTAAAGACATGCAGAATCCACAAAAGGGTTGGAATGTGTCCTGGCCTCCGAAAGGCGGACCCATTGATACCGGCTATTGTCTCTTGGAGACGGACTTGTGTATTGCATCCTGTATGATGCAATCAAAGCCCCAGGCAATGAACCAAGGAGGAGATTGGTGGAGGGATTGCATCATCCCAACCTGATTGACACCTGAGACCCTGTGAGTCAGGATAAAAAGAGGGTCTGACAGACCCTCAGACGCACCAGAAGAAATGCTAACGATCCCGTAATAGCGAAAGCCGGTGGAAGGCCACGTGCGTCCGCTTCCATTTGCCCGGAATTGGTGGCCTTTGCCACGGAAAAACGTTTTTTAGCTAACAACGGGGAACTCAACTCCCAACGACTCTCGAAGGATTGACATCATAAACAGAATGGGCAAGTTTTAACCCGTCTCTCTCTCCAACCAAAGGTTGCAGCCTACAGCTTGACTGAACTAAACTGACTTTTATATTTCCATCGGACAATACATTATCCCCTAGACAACGATAGAGCTATTTCTTATTGATTATTATTATACCAGCGCTTTTAGATTTAGTATTGACGACGTATATTATCTGTGTGTTTGCATTGATATTATTTTTGTGTATTTCTATCAATAAATACTGTTAAAAATAGTACCATCAGACTTCAACGGACATCTCTATCTTTGCTGGTAAGTGACCCAGTTACGGGGTACGTAACACTAGGCTATCACTACCCTCTTTCTTGAATAAAGGAACAACATCTGCAACCCTCCAATCCTCTGGAACCTCTCCTGCCCCATTGATGCAAAGATCATTGCCAGAGGCTCAGTAATCTCCTCCCTCACCTCGCACTGTAGTCTGAGGTATATCTCATCCGGTCCCGGTGACTTATCCAACTTGATGCTTTCCAAAAGCTTCAGCACATCCTCTTTCTTAATGTCTATACGTTCAAGCTTTTCAATACGCTGTAAGTCATCCCTACAATCACCAAGGTCCTTTTCCATAGTGAATACTGAAGCAAAGTATTCATTAAGTACTTCCGCTATCTCCTCCGGTTCCATACACACTTCCACTGTCATACTTGATTGGTCCTATTCTCTCACGTCTTACCCTCTTGCTCTTAACATACTGATAGAATGTCTTGGGGTTTTCCTTAATTCTGCTCACCAAGGCCTTCTCATGGTCCATTCAGGCTCTCCCAATTTCATTCTTAAGCTCCTTCCTGCTAGCTCTATAATTTTCTAGATCTCTATCATTACCTTTATTTGAATCTTCTGTAACCTTTTTCTTGACTAGATTTTCAACAGCCTTTGTATATCATGGTTCCTGTACCTTACCACCCTTTCCCTGTCTCATTGGAACATTCCTATGCAGAACTCCATGCAATTATCCACATTTCTGCTGTACATTTCCCTGAGAACATCTGCTCCCAGTTTATGCTTCCAAGTTCCTGCCTGATAGATTCTTATTTCCCCTTACTCCAATTAAACACTTTCCTAACTTATCTGTTCCTACCCCTCTCCATTGCTATGGTAAAAGAGATAGAATTGTGATTACTGTCCAGGTTCGTTTCCCAATACCAGATCAAGTACAGCCCCTCCTCTTGTAGGCTTATCTACATATTGTGTCAAGAAACCTTCCTGAGCACACCTAACAAACTCCACCCCATCTAAACCCCTTGCTCTAGGTAAATGCCAATCAATATTTGGGAAATTTAAATCACCCACCATGATAACCCTTTCCAGAATCTGTCTCCCTATCTGTTCCTCGATGTCCCCTTTACTATTCGGTGGTCTATAAAAAACACCCAGAAGAGTTACTGACCCCCTTCCTGTTCCTAACATCCGCCCATAGAGACTTTGTAGACAATTCCTCCATGACTTCCTCCTTTTCTGCAGCTGTGACACTATCTCTGATCAATAGTGCCACGCCCCACCTCTTTTGCCTCCCTCCCTGTCCTTTCTGAAACATCTAAAGCCTGGCATTCTAAGTAACCATTCCTGTCCCTGAGCCATCCAAGTCTCTGTAATGGCCACAACATCATAGCTCCAAGTGCTGATCCACGTTCTAAGCTCATCCACTGTGTTCATAATACTCTTTGCATTAAAATAGACACATCTTAAACCATAAGTCTGAGCGTATCCTTTCTCTATCACTTGCCTATCCTCCCCCTCACACTGTCGACAAACTTTCTTGATTTGGAAGCCAACCACCCCTTCCTCCGTCTCTTCAGTTTGGTTCCCACCCCCAGCATTTCTAGTTTAATCTCTCCCCAATAGCCTTAGCAAACCTCCCTGCCAGGATATTGGTCCCCCTTGGCTTCAAGTGAAACGCATCCTTGAGGTGAGTGAAGTTATCGATGCTGGTTCAGGAACCTAATGATTGAGGGATAATAACCTAGTGGTGAGGGAGCTGATGGTCCTGCATCTCCTTCCCGATTGTAGCAGCAAGAAGAGAACAAAGCCTGGATGGTGAGGGTCCTTGATGATGGATACTGCTTTCTTGTGGCAGCACTCCTTATAAATGCACTCAATAGTGGGGAGGGCATTTCCTGTGGTGGACTGGGTTCTATCGCCACTTCTTATAGACTTTTACATTCCAGGGCATTGGAGTTTCCAAAGCAGGCTGTGATGCAACCGGTCAGGACACTCTCCACCATGCATCAACAGAAGCTTGCCAAAGTTTTATATAACATGTTGGGTCTGTGCAAGCTTCTTAGAAAGTAGTGTCACAGTCATGCCTTCAATGTAAGTTGTCCTGGCATTTGCATATTGGGCCCCGGACAGATCCTCTGATATGATAAGACCAAGGAGTTTAAAGACCCTCTCCACCTCCAGTTCCCTAATGAGGACATCAGGTACCTTCCTCCTCCAGTCAATGATCAACTCTTTGGTTTTGCTGACACAGCTTGAGAGGTGGTTGTTGTGGCACCATTCAGCCAGATTTTCAGCCACTCTCCCATTTGCTGATTCATCACCACCTTTGATTCAACAAACAGTGGTGTTTTCAGCACATTTAAATGTGTCATTGGAGCTGTACCTAGCCACAGTCATGGGTATAAAGTGAGTAGTTTGCCTTGAGTTGAGTATGTCCTCAAATTACAGAGAGGTAAGACATTCTTCTCCGCAGAATGTGAAACGTGACCACTGAACTACTGGCTCTAAATACCTCTGTGCTTTTCATGTGGTATTGTGTGTCCGTGAACAGCTTGTAGTGTATGGGAAAACAAATGCTATTTCACAATGTTAAGAATTAAGGGCAATGACGTGGTTTGCAGGTAATGAAGAAATGTGATAAAAGTTAATATTTTCTCTCCGTTGTTTACCAGTCAAGAGGTATAGTTCTACGCAGTTTGTGAAGTTTGAATAAAAACAGAACAGTTTTTTTTAGCAGATAGCTAATCTGACCAGGTTTGTTTATAGAGACATTCAAAGTGGAAAAAAACAGTAATATTACAGGCTTTAACCAAGTTCCCAGAGAAGAAAGAATGAAAGGAATGGTTAATAATTACTAGGGAGTGGAGATTAAGAAACTATGATTATGTTGAAATATATTAATTGAAATATTGAAAAACATGCACGGGGTAACCATGAGTGAATAATCTTAATTGTTTCACCTTGTGCCATATAACAATCACAGCACGGAAACAGGCCATTCCGGCCCTCCAAAATTTTGCCAACCAAAATTAAGTAGGAATTCAAGTACAGACAAGAACTAAAGAGGTTTTGGGGGTGGGTGAGGTAATGGACAAACTGAGGCAGTGGACAAGAACATGGGAAATGGAATTTCCTCAGGCATTTCCTCAGGCATTCTCCTCAGGCATTGTCCAATGACTCAGCATTCCCAGCATTCTTTGTTTTGAACACAGCATCTTATGTGGTCTTTTGCTTTTCATTACAATACCTTTGGAAAGCAGCCCGTGTCCAAGTGCGATGATGGAAACCGAGCTGTCTGCCATGCAAGGGTAATTGCTGCCAATATGATGTCCCTGATCTTTGTTGCTGTTCGAAACTCGTCAAGCTGGGGTTGTGAAAGCTGGTTAATGGTTTTCTAGCAGCTCTCTTATGGACATGGGGACATCATCTTTGGAGAAGCAGCAGACTGGCAAAACCAGGTGGAAGACATGCAACAGGAAAATGCATGATTGATTGGTCAATGTTGTTTACGCTTCACCGTGCTTGGGTGAAGAAATACGTTAGTAATGGATTTTATTTGGGTACTGTGGTTTAGTGCAAGCTGTGCTAATAAAAAAATGGAGGCTTGAGAGGCTGTTCCTGTACGCCAGTGATCTCAGGAGGATTGCTGTGCACTCAATCTTTTTTTTCCCATAATCTGAGGCAATGTTTCCGTCCTGTGGACTTTTGATTGCAGGAGGCCTTTGTTGTGCTGTGTCTATTGGTGATATACTTGTACCTAAAGCCGCCTCTTTATCAGCAATCAACTGTTGATGTCAGGTGCAGGCATGTTCCCCTCAGAATTAGAGCTCAGAGGTTTTGGGGGAAAAGTGAAACATTTAAGGGGGATCTGAGGGGGATCTTCTTCACTCAGAATGTGACGGGAGTGTGGAATGAGCCGCCAGCAGAAATGGTAGATACCGGTTGAATGGTAACCTTTAAAAGAAGATTGGATAGGAACATGGATGAGAAGTATGGAGGGCTATGGTCCTGTTGCAGGTAGATGGGACCAGGCAGAGAACCTGACCGACATGGACCAGATGTGCCATAGGGCCTGTCCTGTGCTGTAGTGCTCTACAATTATGACAACGAAACACACCAAAACAACATGAACACATTCTGTACAATTTCACCCTTTAATTGTGAAACAATTTTATCTCAAGATTTTACATCTTAAACTCATGCTCAGAACTTCATTTTATATTAATAATGCAACTTCCAATAAATATTTAAATTGAAGAGCAATCTTAAAGATGTAGATTAATTTCTATATCCAAATTTCTTTAACAGATTGCTATTGGATTGTACAAATCAGGTATGCCTGCTGCAGTAAATTCCATTATTTACGCCATCTAGACAAACGTTAACTGAACACACCAGACATTCAAGCGTTAGGACTTGACACGGAGGCAGAATAATAATCCCCAGAGGATACAGTTGCAGGGGACATCTCGAGCTGATCCCAGCAAGTCCTTCCAAACTCAATTATCTGTATTTCACACTGTCATTTAGAGTTAACTCTTGGTGCTCTTTCACTGGGAAAGAATTTAGTTTAATAATCTGAGTGCATACAAGACGCTAGATACTTTTTAAACTAGTAAAGGTGGGAGGAATGTGTTATGGGGCAAGTTCAATTTTTAACTGTGAACTTGGGGGAGTGAGAATGACACAATATTCCTTGAAAGGATAAAGCATCAATATTCATTATTTTAAAACAAAACACAATATTCTAATTGCAATTCATTTTAGGATACATTAATTCATGTCTATACACTAAGTTGTTCATTGTACAATTTAAAATAAATAAACATAAAATTGTTGCTAGATTTAAAAGGAAATACATTCACAAATTATGCTTAGTGCAGTCTTTAAAGGATATGTGCAAAAGTTATTTTAGGATGCTATACTCAAGCACCCAGTTTTATACACAAAAATAAAAGAGGAGATTCATTTAAAAACAAAGCTTACTTTGTTTCAACCCAGCAGAATTAAGGTAGTTTGCTTTTTGAATTACTGTAAATACCACAGTAAAATGTAATCATCAGGAAGTGTCCATAGAGAGAAAACAATCTTAATTTTTCACATCAAAATTGACTCAGAGTCAGGATTATTATCACTGATGTATGACATGGAATTTGTTATTTTTTTGGCAGCGGTACAATGCTGAGACATGAAATTCTATAATTACCAAAAAAAAAAGTGCAATAAAAGAGGAATAATGAGGTAGTGTTCACGGGCTCTCTGATAGTGGAAGGGAAGAAACTGTTCTTAAATCATTGAGTATGGGTGTTCAGGCCCCTGAAGGTAGTAACCAGAAGAGGCACTGTCCCAGATGGTGAAGGTGCTTAATGATGGATGATACCTTCTTGAGGCAGCACCTCGTGAACATGATCTCATTGGTGGGGGGAAGTGTGTCTGTGATGGAGCTGGCTGAGTTTACAACTCGCTGCAGCCACTTGTGCACTGGAGGTTTCGTACCAGGTTGTGATGCAACTAGTCCACGTACATCTATAGAAAGAGTCTTTGATGATGTACTAAATCTCCTCAAACTCCTAACAAAGTAGACCCATGGCATGCCTTGTTTGTGATTGTGTTGATGTGTTGGACTCAGGGCAGATTCTCTGAGATGTTGACACCCAGGAACTTGAAGCTGCTCACCCTTTCCACTGCTAACCACTGAAAAGAATGTAGAGATGAGCTAGCTTTAAGTCACAGCGAGGAAAGAAAGATAGAGAGGCAAAAAAATGTCACTGATAAAGTGAAAGGACAGGATGGGTTAAAGAACAAAAGAAATAATGGAGCAAGGCAAAAGAATGTGATATAGAAAGCAGCGGAGGTATAAAAGGGAACAGTAGGATCCTTCTCTGAAATTGTTAATCTCCGCAGTAAAAGAGGTGGCAGTTTATGAAATTCTCTCCTTGAAATCATGCTGCAATTGAATGGAACCGTGTAGCAGATCAAATACATCAATATCAGAAATACAACCGGGGAGAAAGAATATTTCAGTTGAAAGCTACTTCAATTCTGATATTACTGATGTAATTTTAACTTTCTTTCATAAATGCAAGCTAATTTGCTTACGTTTTCTGCATTTCAAGTTTACAGCACCTAAATTTTAAAAAATGATCAGTAACAGTAATTGCCAGTTGGAACGAGAGTGGATTGGTCATTGTAAGACAGAAGTCATGTCAGTGGACTAATTAGAAGTTTTCCACCTTAATCTAACTTGTGTAGATAAGGCATTCTGATCAGCAGGTATTCAATTATAAATCGCACAAGTATGTTGACATTTCACCTGGCAAGTGTTTGAAGCCCTGGAGGACAGGGGTGAGAATAAAGCACAAGTATTGCATTTTATGCTTGCATGAGAAGATGCCGTGGGAAGGGGAGGTGAGTTGCTGATGACTGCGAATGGAACCAGGTATCAAAAATGGAATGGACCTGTAGTAATTTGAAACCATGGGAAGCCATCTTAGGAGCTGGCATTATGCTGAAGGAGTCAGGAAAGGCAGAAAGCAATTTGTTGAATGTGGGGGTTAGTGAAGTTGGTCAAGGCAAACCTCTGAAATGCAGGAAGGGAGGAAAGGATGAAGGCACTTCTGTGAAAGACAGAACTGACAGGAACAAAGGCTCTGCTAACTATGAAGGAAGGAATACTGGCTCAACAGTTTCAATCTTGAGTTCTGCTCCAGACATTTACACCTCCACTAGACTCAATTCTTGGTTTATGCCTTGCACCGTCATCCGTTCTATCGTTTAAGCGCTTCTGCTTTACATTCCATCATAAACCTCTCCTATTGTTCATTCGTCCTCTTCCCCCTTTTCTTAGTAACTTAGAATTGATTTTTTCCCTTACTTTTTGTGACTTTGGTCATAAACCTTAATTCTCTCACCACAGATGCTGCCTGATTTAGGTGAATATTAAAGCATTTTCTGTTGCTATTTCAGATTTTTGGCCCTAATGGTATTTTGCTTTTGCAACACTGTAAATTATACCACAGAAAATTAGAATTTACAAATGTTTCTGACCATGCTGCATCTATTCAGAATGACAATGACTGCATACTACCATCTACTGGAAAGAAAAAGTATACATTAGCATCTATTAGCATAACTTTTAAGTGAATACATGTCTTTAAGAAGATTTGTTCCTGATTCAACTTTTTTCCTCCGGATGCAGACAGTTATAGCTTTCACAGAATCATTTGGTTGTTTGTAGTAAGCTTTTATATTGGTGGGTAAGGTTATGTACAATGAGAAAGGCCAGTTGTCAATCATCCTTAGCAAGGGCACAAAGGTTGAAGAAAAAATTCCCATGTGCAAGCAGATGTGGAGGCTAACACTGCATTGGAAATGCAAACTAACTGTTTAAAAAAATCTAACAAAGCAAAATCAACTCATTAAACTACTTATTTAGTTATGTGACATGGCCCTGCTAAATACTGGGGTGCAAAGCTGATCCAAACAGTATATATGTTAGTATGGAAGAATTAACACATCTTGTCCAACAGACAGACGGACACAGTCTAGTGTTGCTAAGTTTTCTTCCTAGTTTCCTACTGCCATAAGCAATGGCATATAGCAACCCAATCTGCCAGAATTCCAGACCATTTGCCTATCTACTGGAGCTCAGCAACATTGGGGGACTCATAAGGAAAAGATTTACATGTTGATGTGGGACAACAATCAATTTTTCTGAATAAATCTGCATGGGGATCAAGAAAGGAGTTGATTAGCAGGCCGAAGAGCAGTAAAATACTGGTGCAGAGAGAAGTGAACAGTTTGTGATGGAACAGAACATTCCACCAATAACTGCAGAAGTTGAGAAGTATTGAAAGTTTGCTTCTCTTTGTAACACACAGTCAAATAAAAAGGCATCGAACATTAACTGCAATAGTATTGAAAATTGCACATTGCTTCAAAATTTGTATTCAGTCTTCTCTATATTTGTATAAAACACAAACGCAGGGAATCTGTGATTCTTGCCCAGAAGCGCACAAGACCATCAATTCTTCAGCAGTACTGCTAAGAATTCACTGTGCCCCTTGACGCCAACAGTCAGCAAAAATAAAAGTCTAATAAAGTTCTAATAGGAATGGAAAACTTCCCATCTATCCTCAAGTAATATGACGGAAGATTCAAGTGCAATTTCTCTGCGGGTTCTGTGCCTTCAGACTTACACCGTTGCTATGGTTGAATCTTTGTTGCTGCCTTCTTGACTCAGTCCAACTCGATGAATAGACTCACGGTATTTCTTCTTGCCAAGTTCAATAATACTATCTATTTCCTCAGCAATATCTTCACGATCGCTCTCCTTCATTGCTTGAATGAGATGACGGATGCAGCCTGAGACATTTGCATTGCAACGTGCCCAAGTGAAGAGCATTTCCAGGATTTGCTTATCCAGGTTGTCCCTACAGGAAATTAGGTCATGTTTTGGAAAGACAAGACAAGCACTGGTTTAGAACATAGAAATGGTTTAAATAACATTTCCTTTACAGGCAATGTCTAAGAAAGATGATGTATTAACTTTGTCTGGACTATATAAGCAAAGCACATTGGCTTGCTTCCCCATCATTTTTCAGACCCAGCTTCTCCCACTGAGTGCTGTGCATGTGGGGAGAGGGATGCTGGAGGGCGGAGGACAGTAACTCAAGTTAACAAAGGAACAGATGACTTTTTAGCCACTTCTATGCTCCCTTTGCTGTTGGTTCAGATAGCAAGGGCACTGCCCCAAGTAATTTAGAAGGACTGACGATTAACAGCAAAATAATTAGGAAGTGCAACCCCTTCTAGAAGACTTGTGATTTAATAAATATGCCAACTTATTTTGCCTCCTACTAACTTGAACAAAAAAAAAGCTAAACGTAGCAACTGGAGGAAATAACTCCTACTTATTCTCTTTATCTGAATTTTGTTTTTGAAACTGCTGGAGCCTGGGACTTACAGTCCGTAGTTCGAACGAGTGAGCTAGCGCTCTGCTGTCCCTGAGAAAACTCCAGGAGAGAAATGTGAGCAAGAGCTACCACGAAGAGAAGCTCGCAGACGAGACGAGGGGCCATGATCGACTACACTTCTCGCTGACTAAAGCATCGAGGAAGACTGAAACATCGAGGCAAACGCGGAGCAGGGTGAGGGGTTCTCAGAGAGGCTGCTGGGTTTGAGTCGCTGCCCTCAGAGGGGCCAATGATTCGAGTCACTGCCCTCTTGTTGTTGTTTCACCATGTGGGCGATCAGTTAGTTTCTGTGTGACAGAGCTTGGTGGGGTTTGGAGTTTGTGAGTTTTTGTTTCTTTTCTTTTTGTGCAGGGGGGTATTGATGTCATTCTTTCAACTACTATGGTTTTCTGTATCTTATGGCTATCTGGAGAAGACAGATCTCAGAGTTGTATTCTGCATACATACTTAGATAATAAAATGAAACTTTGAACCTTTGAAATAATTCACCTTTCAAAAGATCGTTTTAATTACAAAAATATCTTCATGATAAAAATATATTCATTGACTTGGTCAAAGTACCATCAATAGTTCCAAAATACCACGGCAAAAACAATGACTATAGTTTCCACAAAATTTCTGGATTCAGGTGATCCTTGAATGTATGGCGGGCAAGCTGACGTCTTGGTAGAGTTGAACGTGCTCAAGGGACTTGAGTTTGATCCTGACCGCATTACATCTGCATTGAATTTACATGTTCATTCCAAGACCCTGTGAATTTCCACTGAATACTCCAGTTTCACTCCAAAGATGTACTGGTAGATTAAATATCTACGGTAAACATCTCCCTCACCTGTTGTTGTATGCTATTCTTTCCAATTCTTTGTAAGGTAAACCGAGATTTATTCCAATATTCTGCCATTCTGGCCCGATTCTTCTAGCAATACTCAGAAGATTAGCTTCAGTCAGGTAGCCCGTTTCTATCCAATAAAATAAGAAATTATTTAGAATTGCAACAAATCAAGAAGTAGGTTGTGTTTGTGTGTACATATGATCTCACAGAATCATCTTTAAACAGCCCAGGCTGGTTTGAACCATCATATCTATGCTAATCATCAATTACCCATTTACCAGCACTTACTCAGTAGCCTGTACAACTATCTGTCCAGATATCTAAATGTTCTGAGTGTACTTGCTTCCACTATCCCCTCAGGGAGTACTTTCCAGATTCCAACCACCCTCTTGGTAAAAAAAATCCTTCTCAAATTTCCTCTGAACCTTTTATGTTATGCTGCTAGTTTCAGACACCTTGCTATGAGAGAAAACAAAAATCTTATTACCACTCATAATTTTGTATTACAAAATCTATCTGATCTTTCAAATCTGCAGTATTTCTACTCACCATTCTAACTCAGAGCCAATAACAGAAAGTACAGTTCAAACACATTTGTGTAATTTTCTAGACTGAGCAGGTTGACTCTATGCCATCAAACAGTAAATCGACATTTTTCAATGCGCCAGGTCAAATACAGGCATTGATACAGCACAGTGGTCATAGTTACTTCAGCATCTGTCTCTGTGGATAGACAGCAACATCAGTAATAGTGCAATTGTGCTGGTAGTTCAAAAACAACAGTGATGGCTTTCAAAGAGCAATCGACCACGCATCTCAAACTACCATCAACTGCTCCTAATAGACAAGACCTTCTGCTTTCTTAAAATGCACAAAAATATGGTACAGCCAGGAGACCCTATCAATGTCAACCTCTAATCAGCCTTCAAGGTTACTTTCCAGAATGTACTTTACAGATCAAGATCTAGTCCCAGGAGTGAATAATTCCTTTTTCCAACTGCATGACGTAGCTCTATAATTCTCTCCAGAGACTAGAAAGTAGAAGAGTACTGCACAAGTACAGACACTTTGGCCCACAATGCTATGCCAAATTAAATCAGTAACCAAATGCCCAACTAAACTAATCCTTTCTGTCCCTTGCATTCCTGCACATTCAAGAGTTTCAAGAATGCCTCTATCATATTTCCCTCTACTGCTATCCATGGCACTGCATTCCATGCACCTACCATATCCTATGTTAAAAAACTTGCCCTGCACATTTTTTTTTAACTTACTTCCTCACTTGAAATACATGCTGTCTGGTATTGAATTGAATTGACTTTATTTTTTATATCCTTCACATTTGTGAGGAGTAAAAATCTTTACATTGCGTCTCCTTCTGAATAGTGTGTACAGTAAGATATATAACAGAACAGTCAACATAGCTTAGAAATACAATTGTGTCAGCGTGAATTAATCAGTCTGATGGCCTGGTGGAAGAAGCTGTCCCGGAGCTTGTTGGTCCTGGCTTTAATGAGACATTATGGTATGAGACATTTCAACACAGGGAGAAAGATGCTGGCTGTTGACACTATCTAAGCCTTTTATAATCTTATAAACCTCTATGAGATCTACCCTCAGTCTGTTACTTAAGAGAAAACAACCCAGGTTTGCCCAACCCTTCCTTAGACCACATGCCCTCTAATTCAGGCAACATCCTGGTAACTGCACTCTCTCTAAAGCCTTGGCATCCTTCCTATAATGGGGTCGCAGAATTAAATGCAATACTGTTGATGTGGCTGAACCAGAATTTTATAAAGCTGTGTAACACCCTGGGAAAGGTTTCACTGCTAACGTAATGGTCTTTCTGTAGAAGCAGTGTTTGGGTTATGGCCGGAGATAACGGGGGCTTTGGAATGTGAGCTGTCCATTGAAGGGAGAGTTTTTTCGTGTTGTCTGCCTGCGACTGAGGTGATCTGGGTCTTTTGTTCGACGGAAGATGGGGAGAGAAGATGACAGAACAGTGAGGTCGTGGACACCCGAAAGACTGGATTTGGACTGGAGCCGGGAGTTGACAAAGCCCGGGGAAATCGATGGAGGACCAGCGGAAGGGAAACCGTGAGCTCCAACTTCTGCACACTAGACTGTTTCATTAAAATGGGCCCTTTTCTTTTTGTTTTATGTTACTAACCCCTTAGTCAAATTAAGAATAATAAAGCTAAATTGTTTACTTGCATATGGTACATTGTCTGTTATTTCATGGTATTGATTTGTAACATTATTTCAGGGCCCATTCCACCAGGTTCAGAAACAGTTATTACCTCTCAACCATCAGGCTCCTGAACCACCTCACTCATCCCATCACTAAGCTGTTCCCACAACCAGTGGACTCGCTTTCAAGGACTCTTCATCTCATATTCTCGATATGGTGGCTTATTATTATTTCTTTCTCTGTTTGCAGTCTGTTGGCTTTTGTACATTGGTTGTTCGTCCATCCTGTTGGGGGCGGGATTTATTGAACTTCTTGTATTTATTGTGTAGGCCCACAAGAAAATAAATCATATGACGTACGTATACTTCGATATTAAATTTACTTGAACTTTGAACTTTCGGGAGGCCCTGCTCTTAATGTATGTATGTAATGCCTTGCATTCTCTTTAATCCTATTTGCAAAGGACTTTTCATAACCTCTTCCGGCTCTCTTAATTCCTTTCTTGGGCTCTTTTCTCGATCTGTTATAATCCTCAAGAGATCTGTTTGATTTTAGCTGTTCTCCCACTGAAGGATCAGTCACATCAACCAACACTAGGTCAAGTGTGGACCCTCCTTTTTTTTGGATTATCTACATATTGATTTAAGAACCCTTTCTAATGCACCTCACAAATTCTGTTCTCTTGCACTAAGGAGATCCCTGTCTATATTACAAAAGTTAAAATCTCTCACTGCAACAACTCTATTGTCTTTGCACCTTCCTTTATTTGCCTGCCTATCTGCCCCTCAAGATTCTGGTGGCTTTTGGGGGCGGGTCTGTAGTAGAATCCAATCAGAGTGATTTGAGTTTAGAGTTCTACCTGTATAGACTCAGTGAATGAGTCCTTCATTATGTTCCTTCTGAGTACAACTGTGATATTGTCCCTGGTTAGTTGCCCAACACGCAGCCTCCCTCCTCCTTTTTACCTCCTTCTCTTAAAACAATGACATTTTGGACAATTAAGGAAATATCCCCATCCTTTTTCTCAACCCAAGTCTCTGATATGGCCATAGCACGTACAGATCCATGCTCTAAGTTCCTCACTGAGCATTAAAATAAACACTCTTCAACCTGTCCATTCAATTGTTGATCGTCCAGCCATTGATCCCATTGATCATGCATGATTAAGATTATTTGGGGTGAACCTTTTGCAAATTTCCCTTTGTGCATTTACTCAATGGAATTATAATCTCCAAAATCATGAAGAACACCATTATACAGACAGGGAGCTCCAGTCCCACAGAACAAAATGAGACCGTTTGAACCATTGAGTCCAGACTAACCATCAAACACACTTCTAATATGATTCCACAGTGAGCTCAATTTATTCTCCCTAGATCCTCATTAACCACCCAGACCCCAAGATTCCAACACTTAACAAACACTAGGGCAACATACAGTCATCAATCCCCATGTCTAAATTAATATGGAAATTGATGATGATCTGCAAATTCAGTTTTAGTTAGAAAATATTCAACTCCACAATAAGCATATTGTAGTTATTAATAAACAGTGAGACCCAAGCAGTAAGGAGAAATTATATTTGTTTAAATCATGTCTCACGAGACCATGACCTGACACTGACATATAATCCACCAAAGCAATACATGACAACTGCATTCTTGACATGACTGGTCTATCTTTGGCTTTTACCATCCAGTGTTAAAAATCTATGAACTGCCGGTTATTTAAATAGTCCCACACATTTAGATTCTTCAGGGCTATTTGCCAATGCTTGTATTTACTGTTGATTAAAATGGATTTGGATCATTGTTTATACTCACTTTGTTCCTTCCACATAAGGGGGGGGGGGTGGAGGGGGAGAGTGACGGAGAAAGAGAAGGAGAAGAGAGGAGAAAATGAGGATAGGGGATGACAGAAAGAGTGTGGGAGAGAGGGTTGGAGAGTGTGTGGGAGAGAGGGATAGAGAGTGTGTGGGAGAGAGGGATAGAGAGTGTGTGGGAGAGAGGGATAGAGAGTGTGTGGGAGAGAGGGATAGAGAGTGTGTGGGAGAGAGGGATAGAGAGTGTGTGGGGGAGAGGGAGAGTGTGTGGGAGAGAGGGAGAGTGAGAGTGTGGAAGAGAGGGAGAGTGTGTGGGAGAGAGGGAGAGTGAGAGTGTGGAAGAGAGGGAGAGTGTGTGGAAGAGAGGGAGAGGGAGAGTGTGTGGGAGAGAGGGAGAGTGAGAGTGTGTGGGAGAGAGGGAGAGTGAGAGTGTGGGGGAGAGGGAGAGTGTGTGGGAGAGAGGGAGAGTGAGAGTGTGGAAGAGAGGGAGAGGGAGAGTGTGTGGAAGAGAGGGAGAGGGAGAGTGTGTGGGAGAGAGGGAGAGTGTGTGGGAGAGAGGGAGAGTGTGTGGGAGAGAGGGAAAGTGAGAGTGTGGAAGAGAGGGAGAGGGAGAGTGAGAGTGTGGGAGAGAGGGAGAGGGAGAGTGAGAGTGTGGGAGAGAGGGAGAGTGTGTGGGAGAGAGGGAGAGGGAGAGTGAGAGTGTGTGGGAGAGAGGGAAAGTGAGAGTGTGGGAGAGAGGGAGAGTGTGTGGGAGAGAGGGAGAGGGAGAGTGAGAGTGTGTGGGAGAGAGGGAAAGTGAGAGTGTGGAAGAGAGGGAGAGGGAGAAAGAGAAAATGAGAATGCATTTCTTTTCTGAGGGTATACCAATGCAAAGTATACTGTGCACAGCAGAACAGGCTTTCTGCAGCATGTCTGACATATTCATGTGCTTCATTTAGATAAGTCACCTGGATGAGATGGACTCCATCTCAGGGTTCTGAAAGAGGGAGCTGAGGAGATTTTGGAGGCATTAGTAATAATCTTTCAAGAATTGCTACTTTCTGGTATTGTTCCAGAGGACTGAAAAATTACAAGTGTTACTCCACTCTTTAAGAAAGAGGGAAGGCAGAAGAAAGGAAATTATATGCCAGTTAGTCGAAAGATGGGAAGATGTTGGAGTCTATTATAAAGGATGAGGTTTCGGGATTCTTGGAGGCACACAAGGGGAAATCTTCCTGACAAATCTTTTAGAATTCTTTGAGGAAATAACAAGCAGGATAAACAAAGGAAATGTTGTTTACTTGGATTTTCAGATATTCAGAAGGCCTCTGACAAGGTGTTGCACTATGTTAAAGGATACATCTGGTCCTCGGGTTGAGCCTCTGAATTGGACAAAGGCCAATTTTGATGGTATCAGGAAGGATCTGCAAGTGTGGATTGGGACAGGCTGTTCTCTGACAAAGGAGTCCTTGGTAGTCTAGGCAGGGAGCCAAAAGAGATAGGGGAGACCTTAAATGTATTTTTTGCACAGGGTCTACAGAAGTGAGGCAAAGCAGCAGTGAGGTCTCAGACCCTATACAGATTACAGAGGAGAAGGTGTTTGCGGTCTTGAGGCAAATTAAGGTGAACAAATCCTCAGGGCCCGACAAGGTGTTCCCTTATACTAGTAGTCGCCAACCCGTCGATCGCGATCGACTGGTCGATCTTTGAGACTTCCCCAGTAGATCCCGAAAAAAAAATAAATACACAAATACTGTTGAGAGATTGTTTTTGGGTTGCGGGGTTTTAGTTCCGTTCTTTCTGCCCAGTGCGCATGCGTGTAGCTCCCCCGCACTACACAGTGTAATTCAACACGTACAAAAGCTGGATGAACTCAGCAGGTCAGGCAGCACCCATTGAAAGGAGCAGTCAACCTGCTGACTGCTGAGTTCATCCAGCGTGTTTGTACGTGTTGATTTGACCACAGCATCTGCAGTGTACTTTGTGTTTACACAGTGTAATTCAGTGGTCCCCAACCACCGGGCCGTGAGGAAACAATATGAGTCAGCTGCACCTTTCCTCATTCCCTGTCATGACCACTGTTGAACTTGAACACACGCGAGATCATCAGTCGCCTAAATGCAGTGATACTTTCGCGCCAGGGATCACTGGTTCGCCTCGGGCGGCTGGCGAGAACCACTGATGCTACTGGCCCGGAGCGCAGCCAGCGGGAAGTGCCATTGCTATCGGCCCAGAGCACGGACAGATGGGTGCCGCCTCTAAACCTGTTCACCACACCGAATGTTCGTGGGGAACCCGGTGCTAAAATACTCGCAGACGACCTAATTCAGGCTCAGGGTTCCGTAAGTATCAGAGCAGCTACCGCGCTGCGATCTACTGAAACAAACTTTTGTCGGCCGATAGACCCTACAAGGGGGGCGGGCGGGCACCCTGTCGCACTCCTCGCTCGGTAGCTCTCTCCGGACTGGAACCGCCGCGGCTCCAGCACGGGGACCTCCGGCCCTGACCTTGTCCTCTCACCCCACCCACGGCCAGCTGCACTGGCCAAGGCATCTGGTGGTGGGTGGGCAGAGGCTGTCTAATGAGGCAATGAAGCCCTCAAAACTGCTTCGGTACCCTGAGTCCAAGCATCCCGCACTTAAAGACAAACCCGCTGAGTTTTTTGAGCGGAAAAAACTTGAGCAAGTGGGACAGAAGCTAAGTGCCGAGAGCCGCTAAAACTACATTGCGGAATAGACTGGGCATAAGGAACCTGCTTCGAGTATCGCTGTATTCCCGTCGTGTTTAACACCCCTACCCCCCCCCACCCCCCGTCGGCAAGAATATTGTCAATATTAAACCGGTCCGCGGTGCAAAAATGGGTGGGTACCCCTGGTGTTTATACATTATTTCTACTTCCGGGTTGCGGGGTTTTACTTCCGGTCTCTTCTGCCCTGGTGCGCATGCGTGTGACTAATCGATCTGGGGGTTGATCTCGCCTTTGACTATGGCCGAGGTGGGGGATCTTGGGCTTAAAAAGGTTGGTGACCACTACCTTATACCCTGTGGTTGAGTGTAGAAATTGCAGTGGCCCTGGCAGAGATACTTAATTCATCCTTAGTGAGTGGTGAGATACCAGAGGATTGGAGCATAGCTAATGTTGTTCTGCCGTTTAAGGTAGGCTCTAAGAATAAGCCAGGAAATTATAAGCCGGTAAGCCTGACATCAGTAGTGGGAAAGTTATGGAAGGTATTCTAAGGGACTGGATATATGAGTACTTGGATGGACAGGGATTGATTAGGGACAGTCAACATGGCTTTGTGTGTGGTAGATCATGTCTAAACAATCGTATAGAGTTTTTTGAGGACATTACCAGGAAAGTTGATGAATGCAAGGCAGTGGCTATTGTCTACATGGACTTTAGCAAGGCATTTGACAAGTCCCCTTCACAGATCAAAGCACAGGAGATGGGATGTTATATTGAAGTTGTATAAGACATTGGTGAGGCCTAATTGAAGTATTATGTGCAGTTTTGGTCACCTACTTACAGGAAGGATGTAAATAAGGTTGAAAGAGTACAGAGAAAATTTACAAGGATGTTATTAGGACTGCAGGGCCCGAGTTATAAGGCAAGACTGAATAGGATCGAATTTTATTCTCTAGAACGTAGATTGAGGGGACATTTGATAGAGGTATACAAAATTATGAGGGATATAGATAGTGAAAAAAACTTGCTTGCATTTACCCTGAGGTTGGGTGAGACTACAACTAGAGGCCATGGGTTAAGGGTGAAAGATGAAATGTTTAAGGGGTACATGAGGGGAGCCATCTTCACTCAGAGGGTCATGCGTGTGTGGAACGAGCTGCCAGTGCAAGTGATGGATGCAATTTCTACATTTCTGATGTTTGGATAGGTGCATGGTTGGGAGGGGTATGGAGGGCTTTGGTTTGGGTGCAGGTCAATTTGTCTATGCAGCTTTAAATGGTTTGGCATGGACAAGACAAGCTGCTTCTGTATTGTAGTTTTCTATGATTCTACAACTCATGGTATTACAGGAAAGGTACTAGCATTGATAGAAGATTGGCTGCTGGCAGGAGGCAAAGAGTGGGAATAAAGGGGGCCTGTTCTTGTTGGCTGTTGGTGAATAGTTGTATTCCACAGGGGTCGGTATTGGGACTGCTTCTTTTCGCGCTATATGTCAATGATTTGTATGACAGTATTGATGGTTTTCTTATGTGTTGTCTTGCAGATGATATGAAGATAGGTGAAGGAGCAGGTAGTTTTGGGGAAGCAGGGAGTCTTAGTCAGATTAGGAGAATGGGCAAAGAAGTGCCAAATGGAATATAGTGCAGGGAATTGTATGAACATGCATTTTAGTAGAAGCAATAAAGACCTAGACTATTTTCTAAATGGGGAGGAAATTCAAAGGTGCAGAGTGACTTGGGAGTCCTTGTGTAGGATTCCCTTAAGGTTAGCTTGCAGGATGAGTCGCTGGTAAGGAAGGCAGATGCAATGCTAGTATTCATTTTGAGAGGGCTAGAATATAAAGCCGAGGCTCTGTAAGGCTTTGGTCAGACCACACTTGGAGTAATGTGAGCAGTTTGGAAATCGTATCTATGAAAAGGTATGCTGGATTTGGAGAGGGTCTGAAGGAGGTTCATGAGAATGATGCCAGGAATGAAAGGGTTAACATATGAGGAGCGTTTGATGGCTCTGGGCCTGTATCCGCTGCAGTTTATTAGAATGAAAGGGAATCTCATTGAAACCTAACAAATATTGAAAGGCCTAGTCAGAGTGATGGGGAGAGGATATTTTCTATAGTGGGAAAATCTACGACCAGCGTGCACAGCCTGCAAATAGAGGGTCATTTTTCATTTCATTTCATTTCATTTTTCAATCTTGTTTATTGATTTCCAAATAAAGAATATACAAACCGGAAGAGGAGTTTAACAAGTAGATAATATAAAAGACATATAAACAGCAATAGTAAAAACAGAAAGTATATAATGTCAAAATTAAATAGGTAAAATATTATGCTGTTATATATACAATGGTAAAAAAAACTACAACTCCTCATAGCAATCATAAAAAAAGATTGGAAATTTTATTGATAAGGAAAAAAAACCCACTAACTAAACTGAAACAAAAAAATAGAAAGAGAAAAAAAAGGAAAGAAAAAGAAAGATTGAGCAGTCCAATTGAGGATAAAATTAGAAAAAAAAGAGAGAAAAAAAAACACATCCTTCCAGTCATCTCCCAACCTTCATGGATAACGATTTTCCCCAAAGAGAATTTAAAAAATAAATAAATAAAAATAAATTAAATAATGTGAAAATATTCAATAAAGGGTCACCAGACTTGTTCAAAATTAAAGGATGTATCAAATGTCCGGCTTCTAATTTTCTCCAAGCTTAGACATGACATAATAGAGGAGAGCTAATAGAAAACAGAAGGCGGGTTAGATTCTTTCCAGTGTAGCAAAATAGCTCTTCAAGCCAGTAAAGTTGAAAAAGTTGGGCGGAAGCAGACACTTTGCTTGCTTCCTCTGGAATAATCCCAAAAATTGCTGTAAGTGGATTAGGTTGAACATCCATATCTATAACTTCAGATAATATTCCAAACACATCCCTCCAAAAATTATTTACTTACACATGACCAAAACATATGAGTTAGAGTAGCCACTTCTGTGTTACATCTGTCACAAATAGGGCTTATATTAGGAAAAATATGCCCCAATTTATCTTTGGACATATGGGCCCTGTGTACTATCTGAAACTGAATTAAGATATGGCATGTGCAGATAGATGAATTATTGACTAAATAATAAATTTTACTCCATTGATTATCTGACAGTGAATGTTGAAGTTCTACTTCCCAGCTGCGTTGAACCCTTATCATTAGGCGAGCATTCATTAACTGTTTATAAATGATAGCTATTAATCGTTTTTGAAAAGGTTTAAACTGAAAAATAACATAAGCCAAATTTAAAGAGCAGGCCAAGAGGTAATTCGATAAAAAATCACGTAAAAAATTCCCAACCTGTAAATACCTGAAAAAATATGCATTAGAGATATCATATTTATCCATTAACTGTGAAAAAGACATTAAACAGTCTTGTAAAAACAAATCTAAAAAAGTTTTTATTCCCTTAATTTTCCATGTTAAAAAAGCCTTATCCAAAGTTGATGGTTTAAAAAAGAAAGGGTCATCTAATTAAAACAGTGATGTGGAGGAGTTTCTTTAGCCAGAGGGCAGTGAGCCTGTGGAATTGATTGCCACAGGTGATTGTGGAAGCCAAGCCATAGGGTATATTTAAAATGGAGGTTGACAGGTTCTTGATTAGTCATGGAATCAAAGGTTATGGGGAGAAGGCAAGAGAACGGGGTTGAGATAGAAAATAAATCAGTCGTGATGGAATGGCGGAGCAGACTCGATGGATGAATGGCCTAATAGTGCTCCTATGTTTTATAGTCCTGTGGTTATCCCCAATCTGTCTTACGACAAAGAAATGCGGTTGGATTGTGGGTCTGGATCAGGGCTTTCAAAAAACTCGTGGCATGTATTGTAAAGCAGGATCAGTGTGTTGGATTCGGGCAATGAAGATAAATGGGCTGAGAAAGGGGGAACAGGCTGGAATGTGGAGATTTTGGAGTTGCCCTTTCTGGACGATTGCTTGGGGTTCAAATGGAGAGTGCCCCAATGGACAAATTTTCACTTCAAATCGATTGAAATGAAGTGGACATTGAAGCCCTGAATAAAACCACGCTACAGCATCCCAGCAGACTGTGAATTTCCTTTTTTTTTTGCAAATTGGATGACACAGACACAAAGGCTAGGGGGGAAAATCATGGACTTTGTGTTGCACTGCATGTAATTCATCCTTAATTTCACCTCCCAATTGAATTACCTATAAATTAGTGCATAACCCAATAGAATTTCAATGCTGGATTCTGTTCAAAAGAAAATACATATTTGCCCACTGAAGGGGAAACATCCACAGGTGACACTTATCATCAACATCGAGATTAGGATGTTAGCGTGGAAGAGAATGAGAAATATCAGAACCCAGCTTTTAGCCATTTTAAAGCCTTTTTTTAAGGTTTTAAGGCAAAATTCCTTGTTCTGATAATTCCTGGTGCTGACTAACATTGGAAACAGAAGTCCAGAACATGGTTCCATTACCAAATACAAAGCACAAAATTGAAAAAAAAATTTGGAAGGAATATAGTCTCACCTTCATCACCTAGGTTTAATGGTGGATAAGTTCTCAACTCATTTTGATGCTTCGATCTTTGTCTCTAAAAAAAAGTAAACCAGCCATTAACAAGAAAGTGTTAATTTCAAGGAAAAGGACCCTGGGCAAAAAGATTGCTGTGAACAGTTGACAGAATTAGGATAATACCATGCCACTCCCCACGGCAGAATCCAAGATGTAGATTGGTTAGCACTTCGATGCAGCGATGAGGAGGTGCCTCACCATCACATGCCATCCTCAACGTGCAACATTAACTGAAAGAGCCGTTTTACCATTACCATGGCAGAGAAATTAACTTAAAGTAGCATATTCATCCATCACTGAGAAGGGCATTTAGTCATGCAACACTCATTTGAAAATTCTGTGGTTCCAGAGAGCAATGACAAAGAGTAAGGCTTTGGAAACTGAAAATGAATTGGGCTGGGAGGGGCAGTGGAGTAAGGTTCAGCTGTCAATGATTGGTGGTGCTGCGACCTATATTAACTGGTTGTGTGGTATTGGGGTAGATCATTAAGAGGATTGTGAACAGCAGTGATGGAGGGTGGTTGGGACCTTGGGAACTCTGTTGGGAGGAACTAATTTGGGTTTGTAAGCTAGTTATCTCCTTGTGACAGGTTCCCAGTGCACGATGGGACCTACTCATGACTGCTCTCTTTAAATTGCAGAGCTTCAAGAAAGCAGAGCTACTAAAACTAAATTGGATTGACCCAAAGACATGATTATTTCAGGATCTCATGGACTGACTTCCTTTAGGCACACTCTGATTGCTGCACAAGAAATGACATCATCGCATGCTTGTCCAACACAGAAAACAGTTCATTCCAAGAAGTGGCCAGTGGAATTTCTGGCATTCTATGAGTTGGCTCAATGACCATCGTATCTGCATTTCACTCTGGAAAAATATCATTTGGATATACAGTATGTGAAATTGACCAAAAGTAAAGTGCTATGTGATTAGAATTCTAGACATGTATAGAACTGCTTGAACAAAATTGTGTACAGTCCAGGTTATGCTAATTATACTCTCAGCCACCTCACAAATCAGCAACACTGATCACACCACATTTGGCAAACCTTACATTGTCAGCCTGAACAAGAACGACCAACTGAACTTCACAGTAATTCCAGAGCGGTTAGACAATCAGCTGCCTTCCTCAAACACATTATGTAATTAAAATGCATGTACGAATGAGGCAATATCTAATTTTGCTTCAATTGTTTGAAGAGGAAAAGAACACATTCAACAAAATAGGAGCGGCTTACTGGCAATTTGATTGGCAAAGTGGCCAGCCACATTGAATCCGGGCCTTTTCTTTTCTTAGCAGCCTCCTCAGGTACATTTTCTGGCAAGGACCCTCTGTAAAAGGAAACCTAGAATAAAGATCAGTAATGTACCATTACACCCGTGATCTGCAGTTCTTGTTGCAATGAAGCTATGCTGGACTTGGTGTAAAGCATTATCAACGGGCAATCTGCCTGTGTCTACAGGTGTGGGTAAGATAGTTCTCAGCAATGAAGGCTCATCCTCCTAGTTTATGCCCTAACAACTCTGCCCTGAGCAAAGGCCAAGAGTTAATGACCTATCTGCTATTTCAATTGAAGGTCAGTAACCAAGGGGAAATGTGAACTATTTGATGACAAGGGACTTTGCCAATCACTTACCATTTTACTCAATGATTGATAACTGTCATGAGGTCAATTAATGCTCTTTCATTTTTAAACTGTTTCTGATAGTAGAGAAAAAATGAACAAAATGAGGCTGAGACTTCAAATGAAGCCAAACCATTTTACATTCATGTCTCATTGCCCATGGATGGTTTAACAGTTTTAAAATGTTAAGGACAATCATGAAGAAAGTGGCAAAATAAAAACCTCTCTGTGGCAGTGAGCAGTTAAGTATTAGTTTGCAGGGCAGAAATGCATAATAATCAAAATCTGGAATAATCAGGAACCACTACGAAAAACATTTCTATAGGACTGAAATTGACTTACCAATCCATATAACCAAGTGTCTCTCCCACCCACGCACGCACATCATACATCTCTCACACATACACACACACCACATACATACATACACACAAACCACAAACACACACGCACACTCACATCATACACACACACATCACATACACACATGCACACTCACATCACATACACACACACACACACACACACACACACACACACACACACACACACACACACACACACACACACACACACACACACACACACACACACACACACACACACACACACACACACACACACACACACACACACACACACACACACACCAGAATAGTGTAAGCCAAAGCCAAAAATAAGTTTGATCTCTTTCCTCATCTTTTTCACAACTCTGAAGATAAAAATATTTTCACAGTATCTACTGGTGGTGTGCACTATTAGGAATGGCTAAACTGCCTGAGACTTATAAAGAAGTAGCCATCTAAAATTTTATGTACTGCTACATGTCAGTTTCATTATAACCGTGAGACTGGAGTTGGAGCCAGAGAGTGAACTGGTCTGAATTCCCTCTGCTTCAATAGGAACCAACAACAGAAGCACCTTCTCATCATGGAAAATACTGTTAAATCTTTTTTTAAATATCTGTTTTCTTGTTAAATGTCTTTTTTTTATTGAGATCCAGCATGGAATAGGCCCTGCTGGCCCAGCAACCCCTCCGATTCAATCCTAAGCTCACCATGAGACAATTTACAATGACCAATTAACCTACCAACCAGTACGTCTTTGGTAACTGTGGGAGGAAACCAGAGCACCCGGAGGAAACCCGGACAAACTGATCACAGGCAGCAGCAGGAATTGAACCCGGGCCACCTGTACTGTGAAGTGTTGTACTAACCACTGTGATAGCTTGTCACCTATACAAAGTGTCCCCTAAACTGTGAACACCACCAGCAGAGAAAGTTTTCATCTCCCTGTTCTAAACCTTTAAAAGAAACAGCCGATGAAGATTCATGGTCTTTGAGGAAGAGCAGAAGATCCTCCAGCCGCTGGCTTTGCTGCAGACTCAGCCTTGCCTTAAACATCATGGAGTTCATTGGTAACTTCAATGTGAGGCACCCATGAAAATGTCAGCAGCTAATCTTGCAAAAACACATTCTCTTTGTGTTTTGGCATGTGCTTCGGCAGTCTGCAGACCCTAAAGCTCCAGCTTTGGTCAGAAAGAAAGGAACTGGCAGTGCATGACTTGAGACATCACTAAGTATACAACAAATGCCACATAAACACCACAGATTCTGAATGAATTGGACACAGGGGACTCCCCGACGACCTCCTGCCAGATATGAATGGTTATACCCCTGCAGGCTCTCCATTGCACCCTGCACATTCTCCTGTAAGCTCAAGGAACTTCAGGGAAGTTGAAAGCAATCGGCTTTTGTGAGTATTAAGAACCAGAATCTACCAGAAGCCAAAAAGAGAGGAGTCAATGGAGATACAAAAACATCAGATGATGTTGTGTATGTGGAAATCAAGAGGAAAGATCAGATCACAAAGGGAAAATAATAGTCCAGTGAATTAAATGCACCATCCCAAGATCAAAATCCACAAATGAGAAGAAGAAAAAGGACGGAGAGAAGGAATGTGAGAAAGAAAAAGGAAGTGATTGAAGTAGATCCAGGGAGAGAAAGGTATCCAGAGCTGTCAGTGTAACTTCTCCTGTCTCAAGAGTCCAGTCCTACAACCAGCAGGGAGGAGGCCCCAGAACCCAAGATTGCTTTCACAGCCACAGGTCTCAGCTGCCAAGAGTGATCACCCTTGTCAATAAAGACATTATCCCACAAGAGTAAGAAAGCCTTCACAGATATTGAATCTTTCCACCTAAATGGGAGAATCTAAAATTTACTATGCTGTGGATGTCTGTATACAGTAGTTGTATTATATAGTATATTACACCAGTATTTCTTGAACGGCCGTGTTTCCTTTGAATTAATTTAATATTTTGAAGTTATGATACTTAACAATGTACATTTGCAATCACCAAAGTGGAAGGAGCATCACTCACCTGTCCTTTCACATCTTGTGTTTTCCTGTCTGCTAGAGTTGAGATATAAACCTCTTTAATGTTCTTCAGATGCGAATAAAAGGTGAAACTGATTCTCCCATCTACGCAATCTGGCCGGTCTGAAAACAAAGTGAAACTTAATGAGCTGATGAAAGGTTTGTTGTTCATAGCAAGGATGATCATAGATTACAGGATGATATGTATCAGCTGGTAAAGTCGGCAAAATCAAAGGCAGATGAAACTTCATTCTGGTAAGTGTGAAATGAAAAACCTTAGAAGAACTAATAAAAGTAGTGCACACACAACACATAGCAGCACCTTAGGAAGTGTTGAGGAAAAGAGTTCAAGCTTCACTGAATGTGACAGCTCAATAAGGAGGTGACAAAGGCAATCATTATATTTATATTTGATGCTCATGATAACAAGAGTGGTGACATTATAGTACAACCTTCTAAAATGTTGGTTAGGCCACAGCTAGAACTTTGTGTCTAATTCTAGAACATTATAGGAAGGCCATGATTGCACTGCAGAAGGTACAGAGAAGATTCATCAAGAGGTTGCCTTGGATAGAGCATTTGAATTATCAGTAGGCTGATAAAGCTGGATTGGCTTTTCATAGAGCAGAGAGCCCGATAGAGTTATACAAGATTAATGTGGGCATGGATACCACAGATAGTAGGAAACTTACTCCTTAGCAATGGCATCTAAAACTAGAGTGCATAGACTTAAGGCGAGTACAATAACCTTTAGAGGGGATTTTTTTTCACCTGGAACCTGGAATGTCAGGCCTCAGTGGGTAAGGGAGTTGAGTACTCCCAGAACCTTTAATAAGTACCTCAGAATCAGTATCAGTTTAATATTACCAGCATATGTCGTAAAATTTGTTGGCTTTGCTGCAACAGTACAATGCAAAATATAATAATAGGGAAAAACATGAATCATAGTAAATATATATGTGTATATAAAATAGATAAATTAAATAAGTAGGCAAAAAATATAAATAAAAAAGTACTGAGGTAGTGTTCATGGGTTCAATGTCCATTCAGAAATCTGATGGCAGAGGGGAAGAAGCTGTACCTGAATTGTTGAGTGAGTGTCTTCAGGCTTCTGTACCTCTTCCTGATGGCAGCAAAGAGGATAAGACATGACCAGTGTGATGGGGATTCCTCAATGACGGATGCCACCTTTTTGAGGCATCGCTCCTTAAAGATGTCCTGTTTACTACAGAGGCCAATGCCCATGATTGAGCTAGACAAGCACTTGAATCACCAATGTTTCAGACTATGTGTTAGAAACACAGAAAACCTACAGCACAATACAGGCCCTTAGGCCCACAAAGTTGTGCTGAACACGTCCTTACCTTAGACATTACCTAGGGTTATCCATAGCCCTCTATTTTTCTAAGGTTCGCCTACCTATCCAGGAGTCTCTTAAAGGACCCTATCATTTCCGCCTCCACCACCATCACCGGCAGCCCATTCCACTTCTCACCACTCTCTGCGTAAAAAAACTTACCGCTGGCATCTCCTCTGTACCTACTTCCAAGCACTTAAAAATATGCCCTCTCGTGCTAGCCATTTCAGCCCTGGGAAAAAGTCTCTATCTACATGATCAATGCCTCTCATCACCTTATCAGGTCACCTCTCATCCTCCGTCACTCCAAGGAGAAAAGGCCGAGTTCACTCAACCTATTCTCATAAGGCATGCTCCCCAATCCAGGCAGCATCCTTGTAAATCTCCTCTGCACCCTTTCTATGGCTTCCACATCCTTCCTGTAGTGAGGCGACCAGAACTGAGCACAGTACTCCAAGTGGGGTCTGACCAGGGTCCTATATAGCTGCAACATTACCTCTCGGCTCCTAAACTCAATCCCAGGAATGATGAAGGCCAATGCACCGTATGCCTTCTTAACCACAGAGTGTTGGTAAATAGGATTAGTATTCAGGGGTTCCCAAGCTGGGGTCCACAGACACCCCGGTTAATGGTAAGACTCCATGGTGTAAAAAAGTTTGGGAACCCCGATTGGCTTAAAGGGCCCATGAGAAGTTTGACTTAATGATCAAAAAGATTAATACAAGCAATTACTGATGATTGTTATAACACATTTTCCTTTACATCACACCTGACTACTAGCCTCACTCATGATTACGTGACTACAAAATTCCTTTTGATCAACAGGCTAATTAAAGTATCTTAGTCATCCTATTCTCTGTACAGCAAAAACACCAGCATGGAAATGGTGTAACACAATATGGTCAGCACTGAATTATTTATGTAGTTATTTGAATTAGGCAATATAAGGTTTAATGTCACACTATAGAAAAGAACACCATGATCATGAATAATTATGATATGGGTCGTCAGATGGTCGGAAGAGGAGCCTCAAAGCTAAAATGTATATTCTGAGAAATTAATTCCTGAAGTTGACCCTCACGGTTTATGTGCCAGACATCAAGTATTTTGTATGTCATGGTACTCAGTTAATTTTAATTGAGGGCTATAAACAATTGACTAAATTGTCAGTCATAGAACATCCAACAAGACTATTTTACATTTTTAAAATATACTTCCACCCCTTGGAACCACTGTACCCACAACTCTTTCTTCCTAACAGGACCTGCTGAAGTACAAACCCAGAAATGTTGTGAGCAACCTTACCAATGTTGGATGCTGGTTCACACACCAGAACAGAAGATCTCTTCACCCAGGCACCGCAGATGAAAAGAAATAATGCAGAATACTACCTTGCAGTGTTCGATCTATAGCCCTGCAGGTCTTCAAGTGACGCTTAAATGTGCTGGTAGTTTCTGCCCCCATGACTCTTTCAGACCGTGAGCTCCCAACTTCTATCATTCTCTGGGTTAATCCTGCTACCAATTACTTTAAATCAAGGCCATCTTGTTAGCAACCCCTCTCCCAAGAGGAATATGTCCTTTCTACTTACTTTGTTTTCCATCATATTTTCCATACTTCCAATTAGGTCTCTTAGTCTCCTTTATTCATAAACAAAACCCACATTATCCAATCTTTACTCCCTGCTAAAATTGTTCAACCCTGACATCTGCCTCTGCATCCTTTCCAGTGCAATCGTAATGTGATGACCACAACAGTACGTTGTACCCAAACGACAGTGCTTATACAGTTCTTGTATAAAAACTTTGCTCATCCATGTATTACTTTGGCTAGCACAAGAATCCATTCCATATGCCTTTTGACCACTTTGGTAACTGAATTTAAGGATGTGTGGACAGTTTTATCTGTTGCACGCCTCTCAATATTCTCCCATTTCCTCTTTTCTTAATTTGTGGGACCTGGATACCACCGACAATCACAGCATTTCTCATCCAATCATCATTGCTCCTGAACCAAGGAGTGAGTTGTGAGTTAGTCATATTGGTGGATCTGGAGTCATGTAAAGGCCTGACAAGATAAAGAGAGGGGACTTCCTTTCCTGAGGACCTAACTGCTTTCAAGATCATCCAGTAGAGTTGTGGATGCTACTACCAAGACCAGCTTTAAATAATTACTTGAACTTAAATTTCCCAGCTACCATGGTGGGATTCAAACTTACAAGTGTGGAACAGGATTCAGACCTCCTGCTGCTGGTCTAGAAACCTGAATCATTCTGCTACCGATATAAGTTACAAAGAGTCACATGTCAGATTCTCGGAGCCCAATCTTGCAAATGAACAACAATGAATCTGACAATGGTTGACACCAAGCAATTGCAGGCATCTGCACAAGCCAGTTAAATGTGGAACTTTAGAAGTTGCTGATGGGATAAACCCTCCACAGGGCATGCTATTTCGAATTGGGCGAATGCAGTCAATGCAGAATCAGTAGTGTGGTGTGAACTTTGATTTTTTTTCCTGTACCATTTTCAATATAAAACCATTGAAAATGTTATGAATTGCTGACTGAGGTTTCATTGAAATGCACAAATGCACAATTGTAGAATAGCCGCTGTAACCCTGAAAAAAATATTTTCAGGTGTGGGTAGGTGTAATTTGGCATTTGAAAACTCCATTTGATTGCACCCGATGGGGTGTGGAGGAGATTTACAAATACGTTGGCAGGAATGGAGAATTTAAACAATGATGAAAGATTGGACAGCCAGGATCTCTTTCTTTGGAATTGTCAAGACTTAATACATTTGTATAAAATTGTGAGGAACCCAGGTAAAGGGAAAAGCCCAATTTCCTTTAGAGTAAGGGTGAAAAACCATGGGGAAGAAATTTCAAGTATCTAGTGGAGGGATTAGATGGAGATAAGAAAGACAGAATTTGGTAATCGTCTGAAATGTACTGTCTGAAAGGGTGGTAGAGGCAGAAATATCAACCATATTTACAAAGTACTTTGATATTTGGAGAGACATGACCAGCAGGTGGAACCTAGTAGAAATGGATTGGGGAGTTCATTTCCATCTGATGCAAGAATGAAGGACCAAATGGCCTCCTACAGTGCTGTACATTTTCTAGGGTTGTACTTTATAAAATTTCTTTATGAAGTTTCAATTTTTACCTTAAACATGCATGTGTTACTCAATCTTAATTTAGCTTTTCATAAAAAGTTTCTGGTAATTACTGTATAAAAATCAATGTTCTTCACTTCTTGCTTTCAGGCCTATTGACAACTCAATTTCATGACATCAGTGTTGCTGGCTAAGGCCATAAAACTCAGGAGCAGAATTAGGCCTTTTGGCCCATCAAGTCTGCTTTGCCATTCAACACCCTTTGGCTCTGGAAATTCCTCATTGCTCTTCTAAATGGATGTCCCTCAATTCTGAGGCTATGCCCTCTGGTCCTAGACGCCCCCGCTACAGGAAACATCCTCTCCACATCCATTCCATTTAGGCCTTTCAGTATTCAATAGGTTTCAATGAGATCCCCCCTCATTCTTCTAAACTCCTGTGAGTAAATACCCAGAGCCATCAGATGTTAACCCTTTCATTCCTAGAATCATTCTCATGAACCTCCTCTGGACCCTCTCTGATCCCCAAAACAGTTCACAATATTCCATCTGATGCAAACACAACAGATCAAATAGATCAAATAGTACTGTATATTTTCTGTGTGACAGATGCTCCGCAATTTCATGTCACAGTAGAAAAGGAGAAATCCATGTCACAGAACCAGTTAATCTTTGTGACTGGAGTCAAGGTCAGTGATGAGATTATCCCTTTGGTAATCAATACAAAATCCAGGACAATGATTTCAAAATTACCCTTTCTGGTCCTGTAATAGATGACTGCAAACCACAGTAGGAGACATAAAGCGGATTATCAAGGAACCCAAAATTAGAACTTATAATGATGCAGATTATAAAAGGAGAAAAAAAGATCTATTGTGGTTTTATGAACTCTAATATAATCCTTATAACGATATTAAGAACTCAAACTTGAGTATTTTTATTTTTTTTAAATCAAAATTGCGCAATATTATAGTGACCTGAAGCACAAGATTCCTCTCTAACAAATAAGAAATGTGCTGTTAACACAGCCTGAAAAATATTAAATCATTTCAGGAACTTTGACCTATTGTAACTTATATTATATTTTAAAAATCTGTCAACATTCAAAAATTATGATTTGTCCTAAGATGCATTAGATATGGAATAAATATTTTAAGTTTGGGATCTCCTATTTGTGATTATGTAATCTGTGTGATCAGCATGTGGTGTAAAACAACAGAAGATGTATTGTTTTCAATAATTATTCCACCTGTTCCTCTGATTTAGAAGGGGAATGAATAATAATGAATAATGAATGGTGAAATATTTCCTCTGCTTGAAAATTACTTTGCATTTGACAACAAATAATTTCAATAAATAGGAGTTCAAAATGAAAATTGGAACTGGAAAAACTGGAATTTAGAAGATTGAGGGGGGGGATCTTAATGAAACATATAAAATTCTAAAGGGATTGGACAGGCTAGATGCAGGAAGATTGTTTCCGATGTTGGGGAAGTCCAGAACGAGGGGTCACAGTTTAAGGATAAAGGGGAAGCCTTTTAGGACCGAGATGAGGAAAAACTTCTTCACACAGTGTTATGAATGTACCACAGCCCTGAGGGGCCGAAGGGTGCAGGGGTAGCCCCCTCCTTTGTGAGAATCGCAAGATCACTATTGAGTCAATTCAGGAGACACAGGAAATGAGAGAAAGACATGCAGAATCCACAAAAGGGTTAGAATGTGTCCTGGCCTCCGAAAGGCAGACCCATTGATACCGGCTATTGTCTCTTGGAGACGGACTTGTGTATGCATCCTGGACGATGCAATCAAAGCCCCAGGCAATGAACCAAGGAGGAGGTTGTTGGAGGGATTGCATCATCCCCAACCTGATTGACACCTGAGACCCTGTGAGTCAGGATAAAAAGAGGGTCTGTGGGAACAGCCCCTCAGACGCACCAGAAGAAACGCTAGTGATCCCGTAATAGCGAAAGCCGGTGGAAGGCCACGTGCGTCCGCTTCCATTTGCCCGGAATCGGTGACCTTTGCCATGGAAAAACAGTTTTTAGCTAACAACGGGGAACTCAACTCTTAACGACTCTCGAAGGATTGACATCATAAACAGAATGGGCAAGTTTTAACCCGTCTCTCTCTCTCTCCAACAATTGCCACACAGGGTCCCCAACGGCTGCAGCCTGTATGAACTGAACGAACTATATATTTCCATCGGACAATTCATTATCCCCTAGACAACGATACAGCTTATTTCTTATTGATTATTATTATACCCGCGCTTTTAGATTTAGTATTGACGACGTATATTATCTGTGTGTTTGCATTGATATTATTTTTATGTATTTCTATCAATAAATACTGTTAAAAATAGTACCATCAGACTTCAACGGACCTCGCTATCTTTGCTGGTAAGTGACCCAGTTACGGGGTACGTAACAACAGAGCGTGGTGAATCTGTGGAATTCTCTGCCACAGGAAACAATTGAGGCCGGTTCATTGGCTATATTTAAGAGGAAGTTAGATACGGCCCTTGTGGCTAAAGGGATCAGGGGGTATGGAGAGAAAGCAGGTACAGGGTTCTGAGTTGGATGATCAGCCATGATCATACTGAATGATGGTGCAGGCTCGAAGGGCCGAATGGCCTACTCCTGCACCTATTTTCTATGTTTCTATGTTTCTAAAATCTGTCCCTGCTAATGGAAAACAATTCCAAATTCCAATTCCAATTCCAATTCCAATTCTAAAGGAAACTCCCATTAGCAATGAAACATCATGTTTAAACATCCATAGATTAACCAGTATTCCATGATTTGGCCTTACCTGAAACAATTTCAATCCCTTTTTCAAATCCAGCAAAAAACTGTTCTCCTTCAAACATTTCCACAATCTCAGATGGCTCAGGCCCCCAATACCTCTTCTCTAAATTCTTGCAGACAGACTCAACCTGTGTAATAAAAATTCATGTTTAGGGAAGACAATGAAAGTTTCAAGAGGACTCACCTATTATGACACAGACTATAAAGATGGAGTCTTGATCTCTCAATCTATCCTGTCATAGCCTGTGGACTTTATTTGTCCACCATCATTGCCGATCTCTGAGGATCTTACCTCAATGCAACATCTTGATGCAGCTATAAAGAAGGCAAGACAGAGGCCAAATTTCATTGAGAGTTTGAGGAGATTTGGTTTGTCAACTAAAACACTCGAAAACTTCTACAAATGTGCTGTGGAGAGCATTCTGACAGGTTGCATCATGGTCTGGTATGGAGGGGAGACTGCACAAGATTGAAGTAAGTTGCAGAAATATGTAAAATTAGTCAGCTCCATCATGGCTATTCAAGACATCTTTAAGAAGTGGTACCTGAGGAAGTTCAGCATCCATCATTGAGGATCCCCACCACCCAGAACAAGCCCGCTTCACACTGGTACCATCGAGAAGGAGGTACAGAAGGCTGAAGGCATGCATGCACTGATTTAAGAACAGCTTCTTCCCCTCTGCCTTATGATTTCTAAATAGACATGAATACTACCTCACTACTTCCTTATTTCTGTTTTATTCCCACTACTTATTTTAATTTAACTATTTAATAGTTCTTACAGAAACACCTGCATGATGCTAAGCTGGGGCACATCATCAGTGATGTTACCTGGGATCGTCAGGTGTTTTGGGTCTTTCAAGATCGTACACCCTCGCCCAGGCGACCTGACCGGGGTTGATCAGACCCCGGCCTGTGCCCTGGCAGCAACCCACAGATCTGCCCTCTTTGTCCACAGCCATCTTGATGCTTTCTCTGATGTGTCTGTGGTGGTAGAAATGGCTCTCCTCCTTCACTCTCCCGTGATTCCAAGTTCAGCGTTTACTTTGCAGAGTGACTGGCTGCAGAGCCACGACACCTGACCTCCACGGGTCAACATTTTGCTCTCCAGCCTCTTCTTTGGCAGTTATTCTTCAGATCTTCATTCTTGGCTCTGTTCTGCTCGTAGGCCTCCTCCGTGTGTTCTTCTCATGGCACGGTTATCTCAAGCATAAGAACGTGCTTCGATGAGTTGGACCACAACACAATGTTGGGCCACGACGTAGTCTCTGTGATGTGTGGAGGAAACTGCAGCTGTTTTCCCAGGTCTGCTTTTAGCTTCCAGTCCTGCGCAGTGAAGAGCAACCCGGTTGCTTTCTGGTGTTCTGTCAGTCTTACCCCCTCTTTGACAAAGAAGATGGTATTCTTGACCGACTTGTTTCCCGGCAGATGCTAAGGGTGCTGCAGATTGTCTCAGTAGTTGTCCGGAGGACCTGGTCATGCCGCCACCGATAACGGCCATCGGCAAGAGCCCTAGGGCAGCAGCTCAGAATATGCTCTAATGTACCAGTTTTCTCACAGAGGGGGCAAGCTGGTCATTCCGCAAGGCTCCAGCAGTGCAGGTTTGATGGGCTAGGAGGGACGTCATAAACAGCCTGGATAAGGAACTTGATGCGGTGTGGATCCACCTTCCAGAGATCGTTCCACGTGATCTTTTGCTCGATCACCTGCTCCCATTTGGTCCGGGCTCCTTGCTGTTTCATTGCCACTGCTCTGCTGGTCCTCTCCTCCTCCACAACTGCCCTTACTTCATTCTGGACCGGTTCTCGTCACTCTTTCCCTTGTACTTTGTCAAAATGGGGGACTTCAAGGCTTCCAAGTCCAACTCTTCCCTTGGCGACTGCCCCCACCAGCACTTTGTGGCACAGTCGCGCCTCAGCTTCTTCCACTGCAGCCTCTGCTCTCCACTTTCTTCCAGTTCTCACTGCCTCTCTTGCTCCGGCAACCTCTGGATCTGAAGATCTGTAGCAGCTCTCTTGCTCTTGCTCGGTGGAGTTCAGGGGGAGCCTCAGTTTGTAGTTATTCCCGTATAGAGCGATGCTGCTGCTGTTCCTTGGTAAACCCAGCCATCTTCGCAGGAAGCGGCTGACTACCCTCTCTACCTCAGCAACAGTGGAAATTGGAAACTCATAGAGAAGCAGTGGCCAGCAGATTCTTGGTAATATACCGTGCTGGTAAATCCATGCCATAAACCGCCCTGGAAGGCCAGTCTCGTCAACCTCTTGCAACCATTGTTCAAACTCCCCACAGGTGTTTCTTATTGCCACCTTATCTCTGAGAGTTACATCTTCCCAAGACTTTTAACAGGGTTCTCTGTGACGGTAGGAATTGAAATGTCCTCAACAGAGAAACAAAACTTCTCCTGTACTCTCCCCTTCTTCAGCACTACAGATCTTGATTTTGCAGGCTTAAAGGACATCCTTGCCCACTTCATCAACCTTTCCAGTCCCTTAAAATTCCACCTAGCACCAGGCACCGACTCTGTAGTGATAGTCAGATCATCCATGAAGGCTCGTATTAGCGGTCGGCAGATCCCAGATCTTGATTTCGGGCCTCGACACTCTGGCTCTGCAGATTTTACCAGCATGCTCATTGCCAGGGTGAAAAGGATGACTGAGATGGTGCAACCCATGATGATACCAATCTCCAGCCTGAACCAGTCTGATGTTGAGACTCTCAGGTGGAACTCGTTGTAGTCCATAAGGAGGCCTCTGATTCCCTCAGGAACATGGTGCCTCTTCAGAGCATCTTCAACAACCTTGTGGGGGATTGATCCATAGGCATTGAACAAATCCAACCACAAAACCACTAGGTCACCCTTATTCTCTCTGGCCTCTCTCAGGAGCTGTGTGATGACTCCAGTGTGCTCCAAGCAGCCTGGTACCCTTGGAACACCACCCTTCTGCATGGAGGTGTCGATGTAATTGTCCCTCAGGAAGTATTCTGTTATGCGTTTTGCCACCACGCTGAAGAAGGTCTTCCCTTCAACACTCAGCAAGGATATTATCCTAAACTGGCTGATGTTCTCGGAGTTCTCTTCTTTTGGAATCCACACTCCATCTGCATTCTTCCATTGCTTGGGCACTTTGCCTCTCTTCCAGACGACCTTGACGATTCTCCACAGCCGCCGGAGAAGCCGGGGGCAGCGTTTGTCGATGTTGTAGGTGGTGCCACTCGGACCAGGCGCTGAGCCAGCTCTGACTCCTTGCTGAACCTCCTCGAAGGTCAAAAGCCTCTGTTGGTTCTGCGGGGGTGGTGAGGGCATCACAGCCTCCCAGTTCAACTTCTCTGTCCAGGTTACTGAAGGTGCTTCGAAGATGGTTCGCCAATTTATGTGGTTGCTTGAGTGCCAAGTTCTTTCCGGATGTTTGTGGATTTTGGTGGCTCTGTTGTTTTTAACATATGGCTGTTTGGCCTGCTTCTCTTCCTTGGTACCAAATCTTTCTGCTGCCAGTTATGATCACTGTTGTCATTATCTGCAATCTCCTCTCCACACCACCTTTGGCCACTGCCTCCAACACTAGATCTATGTCCTCATCAAATCTTTGCCACTCTGCTGTCTGGCAGGCTTTGGGCCATCTGATCCGCACGGTCTGAGATGTGATGTGTTTGCACCACATGGAGGCTCTGGGTACTGCGGGGTGCGTCCTGACCCTGCTCCTCCTCTGTCTCACCAGGTTGGGAATCTGGGCATTGTGGTGCTCTCTGCTGCTCTTCACACCTCATCCTTGACCGGTGGATTCTCAAGCCTCTCTGGTTCTTAGATGCACTGCATACTTGTTTTTGTTTGTCCATTGCACTGTGTTGGTAGCCTTGTATCTGTCCGGCTGGGAAGCTCTTCTGCCCCCTCCTCTCAGGCTTCCCCGGGGGAATCTTTCCATTCTTTGATCCATAGCCTTCTTGGGTACTCCTTTACAGGAGCTGCGGTTAGGGCTGCTAAACCACCCGCCCCTGTTTGCTGTCTTTCCAGGCTGTCAACCAGACTCTTCCTGGTAGTCACTGGTGTCTCAGGAGGTAGTTCTTACAGAAATGTGCTGTGGAGAGCATTCTGACTGGTTGTTTCGTGCTCTGGTACGGAGGGGAGACTGCACAAGATTGAAGTAAGTTGCAGAAATATGTAAAATTAGTCAGCTCCATCATGGGTATTCAAGACATCTTTAAGAAGTGGTGCCTGAGGAAGTTCAGCATCCATCATTGAGGATCCCCACCACCCAGAACAAGCCCGCTTCACACTGGTACCATCGAGAAGGAGGTACAGAAGCCTGAAGGCATGCATGCAGTGATTTAGGAACAGCTTCTTCCCCTCTGCCTTATGATTTCTAAATAGGCATGAATACAGTCGGCCCTCCTCATCCGCGGATTCCGCATGCGCAAATTCAACCAACCGCGAATCGCGAAAACCCGGAAGTGCTCTTCCAGCACTTGTTGTTCGAGCATGTACAGACATTTTTTCTTGTCATTATTCCCTAAACAATGCAGTATAACAATGATTTTACATAGCATTTACATTGTATTAGGTATTATAAGTAATCTAGAGATGATTTAAAGTACATGGGAGGATGTGCGTGGGTTATTGTGGATCGGGATTGAAAAAAATTGTAAGTTCTCTTATTAAGTAAGTCGGAACAGGTACATTAGTGTCAGTTAGTCAAATGTTTGTCTTACTATAGTATATATTTTACCTTTCAATGCATATAAAACACTTAAGAACGTATGTTTCAGCGCCGGGCTTGGGAACAGAAATTCTCAGGACTCCGGACAGACCGCTCCCGAGTGTGCTCTCCACCGTGCCGGGTTGATGCGGAGGATCAAAAACGCAAAACCCCAAAACCCAATAATTAAACCACGGCGTTGCTTAGTAATAATTGTAGCTTTCATCGGGGCAGAACCTTTCTCACTTTATCCTTTAAAATTGTTCCGATCGTTTACCGACTGTAGCCTAACGCTTTTCCAATGACTGATGGTGTTTCACCTCTTTCCGATCTCTTTATTATTTCCACTTTATTTTCAATCATGATCGTGATTATTTTTGTGAACAGAAACACTGTGCATTCAGAGTTCTGGCGCCGGGTCCTAATGTCCAGTGCATTGAGACAGGTTAAATAAGGTCTGGGGTTCCGCTGGGTCCTAAGGTCCACCAGATAGAGAGGTTGCATAAGGGACTTGAGCATCCGCGAATTCTTGTATCCACGAGGGGTCCCGGAACCTATCCCTCGCGGTTAAGGAGGGCCGACGGTACTTCCTCACTACTTCTTTATTTCTGTTTTATTCCCACTACTTATTTTAATTTAACTATTTAATAGACATTGTAACTCAATATTTTCCTCTATATTTATCTATCATGTATTTCATTGTACTCCTGCCATATATTTAACAGATTTTATGACGTATGCCGGTGATATTAAACCTGATTCGGATTTTCTCAGTAAATCTATCACTACAGTCTGCATACTACCTCACTTTTTAATATATATTATCTCCAGTTTTTGCACAATTTTTAATTTATTCCATATACATACACTGTAATCGATTATTTATTTATTTATTATTTTATCTTTATTTATTTTAATTTCGTCTATATTATGTATTGCATTGAACTGCTGCTGCTAAGTTAACAAATTTCATGTCACCTGCCGGTGATAATAAACCGGATTCTGATTCTGATGCTTTCCTTTCGTACTCTCTCATGTATGGAATGATCTGGATGGCAGAGAAGCTACACTGTATTCAAAGTACATTCATTATCAAAGTATGTGCGCAGTATACAACCCTGAGATTTGTCTTCCCACAGACAGCCACGAAGCAAAGAATAACCATGGAACCATTTCAAAGAAAAACATCAAAACCCCCTCCCCCACGTGCAAGAAAAAACAAATCGTGCAAACGGCAGCAAAAAAAAATTACCTAAAGCACGGAATATAAAACATAAAATCAAAAGGCAGATTTCAGTTCAGCTCAGTGTTCATTACCTGCAAGCTGCCTCGATTCAAAAATCGCCCAAAAGGTAGTAACAAAAAAAAAGAGACCAGAAAACAGAATGTGAATCAGAGTCCAATCTACAAACCATGTTGATTCAACTTTACTCTGGCACCATCCTCCGACAGCATCGGCAGAAAGAGCGAGACTGACATGTATCTTAACACATGTGACAATAATTTATTCTAAATTCAACTTCATTAAAAACATACTATCAAGTCATTCTCACACTGATGTCAGTGGAACCTTAAAGTGGTGCATTTTCCACATTAAGTTAGTGATATTAGAGACTGCAAGTTATTTGGAACTATCTTAAGGACAAGAAGGAACTGATACGTGCAAGCCTTTTCTCATTTAGTAAGACCTACCTTATGTTTGGGAAGGCACTGGAGCAGAACTTGCTCTGGATCCCTCTTTCTCTGCAGTGCCAGAAAACTGACCTGCCACCTTCTCAGGCGTTCATACACATTTTTAGCGATTCCACCAACATACGTTTTAGTTGTGTACCACAGCCAGTACCTGATTAATGCAAACAGAAAACAGCGAGTTCATCATATTGGTGTGAATCTCCAGAGCCACATTTGCAACTTTCAATAGCTTAGGGGATAGAAAAGGGAGAAAATATTTGGAAAGAGGATGTGTGAAAAGGGGACTGTTACAAACCCAAGTGGCAAAAATAACCAAACGCTCAATTCACCAAGCCCACGACCACATATTTTTTCATTTGCATATTTGTGCATCTGTGTAATTTTAATCTCCCACCCTATAGAATATACTCTTGCTCATTGGACTGCAGATTTGTCATACAAGAGGAGATCAAGTGGCCATGGACTGTATTCTCATAAACTTAGAAGAATATAAGTTGATGTCATTGAAATGAACAAACTCCTTATGGGGGTCAACTAGACAGACACAGAGATAATATTTTTCCTGGTTGAGGAATCAACAATCAGGAGCCACAGTCTCAAAATAAGGGGTCAGCCATTCAGGCCAGAAATGAGAAGGTATTTTTTATTCACCCAAAAAGTTGAGATTCTTTGGAATTCTCTACTGAAGAAGCCTTGGGTTCCACACCAGCAGGTTCAGGAACAGTTTTTACCCTACAACTTTTAGACTCCTGAACCATAGTGGCTAACTTCACTCACCACTACTCTAAACTATGATCTACAGCAACTCTTTTCATTCATGTTCTCAGTAGTATTTTTATTCACAGTTTGTCTTCTTTCTGCACGTTGATCTTCGTCAGTCTTTATCTATGTATATTTCTTGGAAAATTCTATTGTATTTCTTTTTTCCCTGTATAAATGCCTGCAAGGCAACAAATCTTAAGGTAGTATATGATGGCATACACACTTAGACAATAAATTTACTTTGATCTTTGAGAATATTTAAGGAAGAAATCCAAGGGATTTTTAGACATTGTGGGAACATAGAGACTCGGAGCAGTAGAGGAATGTAGCACTGAGGGAAAATGTAGCCACAAATTTATTGAACATCAAAGCAGGCTGAAAATAGATTGCCAAGTACGCTGAACGTCCTGTTATTAAAAGTTTGAACAAGGAAGATACATACTGGTAGTGGGTGTCTGAATATTTAATGTGAAGTATTAAGTGGAAACTATTCATCTAGACAGAGGAGAGCCACATGGCAATTTTGCTCGATCTGATCTGCTAGGCTGATCTTGTTTGTTTGACAGTTCCAGAGAGTAATTTCCCAAGGAATTATCTTACTTATTGGCTCTGGGGTTTCTGCCACCTGAGCCGTGGATTTCTCCTCCCATGACAGTGTTTTGGGCTGCAGGGGGTGGAGGATGGATGGCTGATGGGAAGGAAGAGATTAATTAATTTGAATTTTCTCCCCCAAGGGCTGTAGATGTTCAGTCATTAAGATTATTCAAAACAGATAGCTTTCTGAATATTAATGAATCATGGGATACTATTGGAAAAAGATTAGTTGTGACTTTGACAGGCTCAAATGACTGGACGGCCTCCTATCTACCCTTACGTTCTCAATGGTGGAAAGATTTGTCACAATACTCTAACTACCATGAGGGTGCGTGAAGTTTGATGGACCATCCTACCTGTCACTTGTACATAAATGTCATAAGTTTAGAATATCTTCCACATTTTCAACTATGCTGCTCCAGTCAAATGTTGTCTTCAGATATGGTGCAATGTCTGACATGCTGTGGATTGATACCCTGTGAATAAATGCACATGAGAATTTTCTGCCCTGGAAAGGCCACATTGGAGGTGCTGTGCAGAAGTACGAGCCAGTCTTCTATAAGCCGTCCCAGTAGAAAATTCTCATTGTGCATAAAAGCATAAGGTGCCAGGAACAATCATTTAGACCCTATAATTATTGCATGATGGAAGGGTCACTTGGAGGGGAACAGACAGATGACATCTTGGGCCAAGAACCTCCATCAGGACTGGAAAGGAAGGGGGCAGAAACCAGAATAACAAGGTAAGGGGAGGAGCAGGTGGACAGACTGGCTGGTGATAGATGAGTCCAGGTGAAGGGAAGGTGGGTGTGTAGGTGAGGGGAGATGAAGTAAGAAGCTGGTAGGAGAAAGGTGAAAGAGGTGGCTGATGTGGAAGGAATCTAATAGGAGACAACAGTGGACCATGGAAGAAAGGGAAGGAAGATGGTAACCAGAGGGTGATGTCGGGCAGGTGAGGAGAAGGAATAAGAAGGTAACCAGAATGGGGAATGGAAAAAGAAATAAAAGGGGGAGGGGCGACTGATTTGTCTCTGTACACAGTAAAAGACAGGATCTCTTAGTGGCTACCCCTTTCACTTTGACTTCCTATTCCCATTCTGACATATCTGTGCATGGCCTCCTCTACTGCCATGACGAGGACAAACTCAGGTGTGAGCTACTCCTTCTGCATAGACTCTAACCTGGTGGTGTGAGCACTGATTTCTCTAACTTCCAGTAATTTCTCAGAAAGGGTGATTTAAGTTTCTTTTGAGATCCCTAGCAGAGATATTTAAATCATCCTGACAGGTGAGGTGCCGGAGTGCTGGAGGATAGCTAATGTTTGAGAAAGGCTCTAAAAATAAACCAGGAAATTATAGGCCGGTGAGCCTGACATCAGTAGTGCGAAAGTTATCGGAAAGTATTCTAAGGGACCGGATATATGAGTATTTGGATGGACAAGGATTGACTAGGGTTAGTCAGCATGGCTTTGTGCACGGTAGGTTGTGCCCAACCAATCTTATAGAGTTTTTCGAGGAAGTTACCAGGAAGGTTGATGAAGGCAAGGCAGTGTATGTTGTCTACATTGACTTCAGCAAGGCATTTGATGAGGTCCTGCATGGGAGGTTGGTCAAGAAGGTTCATGCACTTGGCGTTCAAGATGAGATAGTAAATTGGATTAGACATTGGTGTCTACTGGAGTGGGGTCCATTGTTGTTTGTCATTTATTTCAATGATCTGGGTGATAATGTGCTTAGCTGGATCAGCAAATTTGCAGATGACACCAAGATTGGAGGTATAGTGGACAGCGAGGAAGACCATCATGGCTTGCAGCAGAACCTGGACCAGCTGGAAAAATGGACTGAAAAAGGGCAGATACAACTTAATGTAGAAAAGTGCAAGGTGCTGCACTTCCATAGGACCAGTATGGGTTGGTCTTAAAGTGAATGGTAGGGCACCGAGGAATGCGGTAGAACAGAGAGACCTGGGAATACAGGAACATAACTCATTGAAAGTGGCGTCACAGGTAGACAGGGTTGTAAAGAAAGTTTTTGGTACATTGGCCTTCATAATTATTGAGTGCAGGAGATGGGATGTATGTTGAAGTTGTACAAGACATTGGTGAGGCCTAATTTGCTGCAGTTTTGGTCATCTACCTACAGGAAAGATGTAAATAAGGTTGAAAGAGTACAGAGAAAATTTACAAGAACGTTGCCAGGTCTGGAGGAGCTGAGTTATAAGGAAAGATTAGAACTTTAGTCCTTGGAACATAGAAGATTGAAAGGAGATTTGATAGAGGTATACAAAATTATGAGGGGTATAGATATGGTAAATGCAAACAGGCTTTTTTCCACTGAGGTTGGCTGGGAACACAACTAGAGGTCATGGGTTAAGGGTGAAAAGTGAAAAAGTTAAGGGGAACATGAGGTGAAACTTCTTTACTCAGAGGGTTGTGAGAATGAATAATGAGCTGCCAGCACAAGTGGTGCGTGCAAGCTCTGTTTTAACGTTTAACAAAAGTTTGGATAGGTACAGTACATGGATGGTAGGGGCCATGGAGGGCTATGTTTCCAGTGCAGGTTGATAGGAGTTTAAATAGCTTGGCATGGACTAGGTGGGCCGAATGGTCAGTATCTGTACTTTTCATCGACTCTATGACTTCCCTCCCTCTCTTTTTCCATTCCCATTCTGGTTTCCAGTGGGCTGGGTTAAAGTGTCAATCTTATTTAAATACTTAAGTCTAGAAGTTCCTAAACTCAGCTTTTTCTTCTTTGGAGGCCCATGAATGACAGGGAGTAGCAGGAATAATGTGGATTTAAATATTTGAAATGATAACATTAAAACATATTTTATGTATGTTATGTAAATATACCACATGTATCAATTTAATGCAGAACAATATTATATGAGAAAACATTTGAATGGACAGTAACTGTGAAAATGAAAACATCTGTAGCACGTTGTACATATGAATATATGTGTACAACATTAGCTGGTGTTTATGCTGGTAGTCCATGACAGTGGGTGTACCCTGAAACAGGAGCTCAGGATACAACGTGAATGGGATAAATCATTTTTCAAAAGGAAGAGGATCATCTACTGCAATTATTAAGCTGTAGAATAAAGGGAAGGTTGTAAACTTTCCTGAACAAAGTGGAGATTCAGAAGGTTAGGGCATGAAGTATAAGAAGTAAATAATCAATTTAAGCAGAAATGTGATAACACAAGATCATGCAGAGTTGGGCCAAAGATGCCTCTGATGCTGTAAGGCTCTTTGACTCTAGGACAAAATTAATTACTTTTGAAATACAATATTATGAGGCAACCACAGAAATATAAGAAAATATAGAATATCATTTCTCCAGTGAAAAGCAGGAAAATCCCAAAAGTCAAGCACATATTTTACGATCATTGAAGCTCCTGGAAGTAATAATGGTTTATTTTTACAGCCCCGCCCAAGGTTGCTATTTGAAATGTTTTCACTAGAGAATGCTAAAGTCCCTCATTTAAGTCAAGATCTAGTTTATGCACTAAACTGTTATTTCAGAATCAGTCATTCATCTCAATTACAATCCGAGCAGCAATGGTATTTTAATGTAATTACATAACTGAAATCTTGGTTTAAACAAATTACCGTGCTTGCATGTAAAAAGAATGGGTTTTACGCCCAAGCTACTTCCAGCCTAGGCTCCTCAGCAGTTACTCATTTTGAATGCCAATGCACAGAAAATGCATCAGGATGTTTAGCTAAAACCTCTATCAACATTTCTACGCTTGTATGTTTCAAAGCCTCCAGAAGCCAGAGGGCTATTTTAACACATTACACTCCAGCAGTTTCTATTGATGGATTTAGCTGGGTGTTGGAAGGACAAGCAGAACCTCATTTTGGGAATTCCATCATCTACAATTCCTGCGTGTTACATTCCAACCAGACTCAGAAATATAAGGCTTTCCTTATTACTGCTGGGACAAAACTGCAAGCTCCCTAACAAAAAACACTTGTAGAACTACCACTGCAATAACTCAAGAAGCATGGTATGGGTATAGTAGGGTAAGAGGCCTGTTTCTGTATTCCACCGCTCTGCAGCTCTACGTGGTTCATTTATGGGAACACTTTATCCAGCTTTCCCAGTGATGCATGGTTAATAACAGATACTACAAATGGCATTCTTTACACGTCTTACCATGAAAAATGGTGAACTTCAAAAATGGCGTAAAGGTGAGTGAATTCCAGCACCACCTGATCTGTAATGTCCATCCAGTCCTGAACCTCTGGATCTCCATGAAGTAAATGAACTTTGGAATGGTCCAGAGTAAAACCTTGGTCAATGATTTTGTTGAAGAATTACAAAATTAGTTTTAATACTTTTTCTTTTAAAAAAGTGACTATCATTACTGATTCTAAATAGGCTACAGAACATAAACAGTGAAGGATTCAGAAAATGTAGTTAAAAAATGACACTAGTTTTGAATTCCTTATTACTCAGGTAGGACAGATGTGCAAAAGTCCTCACACTCTATTCTCAACCATGGGCACGTCCTCTTAGCTAGAGGATGATGAGTTGGGGGTGGGGGGAGAGAGAAGAAATCATAATTGGAAGAATAAATGAGGAAATAAATACTAAGTATCATTTTAGGTAGCATCTAAAGCACTGTACTTGTGAAAATGTTTCTTAAATGAAGGACACCAGCAAACATAAATGACCTCTCATTCATTTTAATTATCAGCGTCTACAAACAGTTCTGCTAGGAGAGAATAGTGAGATGTATAGCGTAGTTCTCGAATACTTAGTGGTGAACTGTCTGTACTGGGAGTAACATTTTTGATAACTGCAGCAGCCATCCTAGTGACCATACTGAAAATGTTTTATGTACCCAAGCCTAAATTTTTTTCCGACTTGACAAAGAAGGCATGCATAAAACAGGAGACTGATTAGTCCATAATTAGGCAATTGAAAAGTTATGTTAATGGTGAACTTCAGTGAAATATACATATTTAATGCCCAAATGACTTGGTGTCTGATGTAGTAATGGCAAGATTGTTAAACTTGTCATGCCTCAGTGGAACAGCAATCGCAGAACCTGCAACATAATCAGGTATCAGAAATACTATAAATCGACAGATCTTTGACATACTGATCATCCTCAAAGTTACAACGACTCAAAATGGATACAATCCAAACTGAGCAAATAGCACGATTCTAACAAAGTAGTACGAGTGTGACTACATCTTACAAATCTGGCATTCCTCTGCTCCAAAGTGAGCAGCTATGGCTTCTCCATTTAATAACAGTCCTGGTGAATGCTCTTTGCACTCTCTCCAAAGCACTGATTTCCATCTTAAATCAAGGTGTCCAGAATTGGCCAGTTATTCAAGTGGATTTATTCTTCGGTTTTGTGCCATGGTTTTATGGAACCCTTGACTTCATAAACGAAAATTGCTAAGTAATTTATCGACAGCCTTCTCATTGTGTATTACTGCCACCAAAGTTTTGATAGAAACATCCCAACTGTCTCCGTTCCAGCATTCACTTTAAAATTTCATCACTAAGATTTGAAACTACCAACTAACATTCACCAGTGTTTCAGAACACTGACCTGAGATCCCAGAGGGCAATGGAAGCTGAATCGTAACTGGTTTCAGAAAGTCATCCGTTGAGTTTTGTGACAGGTAGAGCAGAGGGCTTGCAAGAGAGTGCTGACCATCTGTGAGCTCATGTAACTCCTCTACGGTAACGGGGAACACCTATGTTTGAATTCAAGGCAATGTTAGAAGCATCAAGGCAAACAAAAAGAAAACAAATTGGGGAAAAAGTACAATTTTAGAGGAAGCCATTCCCTTTACTGGAGGATGGAGCTAAGTCAGATACAGTCACATTCTTAGTGCTCCAAATGAAACACATAGCACAAACCTGCATTTTCACAGTGCGAGTCTCATTCACTGCCCCGGGTGGAAAGATCACCTTGATATTAGGATCCACAGACGAGAACAGTCGGGTTCCTTCAGTTGGGACAGTGCACTTATTCTCCTTCAGTCGTGAAATAACGATGAACCAGGAGAAATGGAGCACACTGCAACTGGCCATACGTCGTGACTGCATAGAAAAAGGTAGTTTTAAAATAGAATACATTGTTAAATCGTAGCTGGAAGTATGCTAATTTTAACCATATAACCATATAACAATTACAGCACGGAAACAGGCCATCTCGGCCCTTCAAGTCCATGCCGAACGCTTACTCTCACCTAGTTCCACTGGCCCGCACTCAGCCCATAACCGTCCATTCCTTTCCTGTCCATATACCTATCCAATTTTACTTTAAATGACAATACCGAAACTGCCTCTACCACTTCTACTGGAAGCTCGTTCCACACAGCTACCACTCTCTGAGTAAAGAAATTCCCCCTCGTGTTACCCTTAAACTTTTGCCCCCTAACTCTCAACTCATGTCCTCTTGTTTGAATCTCCCCTACTCTCAATGGAAAAAGCCTGTCCACATCAACTCTATCTGTCCCCCTCATAATTTTAAATACCTCTATCAAGTTCCCCCTCAACCTTCTACGCTCCAAAGAAAAAAGACCTAACTTGTTCAACCTTTCCCTGTAACTTAGGTGCTGAAACCCAGGTAACATTCTAGTACATCTCCTCTGTACTCTCTCTATTTTGCTGACATCTTTCCTATAATTCGGTGACCAGAACTGTACACAATACTCCAAATTCGGCCTGGTACAGTTCTGGTCAATGCAAGTTAACAAATTTTAATCCATAAACTGTTTCTATACTGAAAAATTCTGGCCTTTGCGATATATTCAACAAAAAAAATCCTCAAAATTAAATATAGTAGCTGTACAAAGACTTCTTCCCTACTTCAATCCCAGAGGCATGCCATTTAGAAAAAGGTGCCTTCAGGCCACCATATGATAATCCACTCCCTACTTATACCAATCCCATTGCTCCTTAACTGCTGCGCTGTTGCAAATGAAGTGCTACTTAAATGTGTTGGTGTTGCTGCTGTCTCTGTTGCAATTAACTATGAGATAATGTAATGGAAATTGGAGAAGAAAATGTTTAATTTGATTTTACTAGTGGCAGGAATGATGACGTTTTCTCTAAATGGTTTTGAAAAAAAAATAACATCAGAGCACAATGGAAGATAATGGATCTTAATCTTGTGTTGGAAAGTAGAGTTAATTCTACATCCAGTAGGAAAATATTCCTCATGTGCTTTCTCCTGGCACTAGGGAACTCTGTTGTAACCATAGGAACTCCATCACCATGACTACTATTAAAGAATTCTGTGACATCATCCAAATGATAGAGACAAATGTAAGTAGCTCAGTAGTCCACAAACAACACACTATACAACCCCAATGTACAATTACCAAAAGAAACCAGACAGAGCAAACTTCCTCAAGTAAGATCATGTTCAAACAGTGGAAGAACGTGTGCAGTCCCTGAGAACGACAGCCAATTGTATTGTGCAGATGACAGAGCTCGTAAGACATACTGTCGAGCAAATCACGAAATAAGCTAATACCACAAGGACCCAAAATAGCATGCAGCACACAATCTTCTTTCAAATTAAATGCCACACATTACGATGATTAATCTACTTGCAAAAGAGATCTGTCCAAGTCACTTACAATTGTAATCGTGGAGGAGACCTGCTTCATTAAGGAAATCATTAATGTATTCAGCTAATTGATCCAATGTCATGTGTATGTCTGATCAATATAATCAGCCATCGGAAAGGATATAATATACTTTATATGATTCCTTTATATTTTTCTATCAATAATGTTGCTGGAAGCACTTGATAGCCCTCCACTCTACTACAGTAAACTCACTCATCTGGAATTTATGCATCTGTATTCACGCTGCTGCATCTGCAATTTTGTAACTAGCAAAGGTTTTAAGAATATTGAACAACTTCATAATTGGTTTCAAAATGTAAATTTGAACACTGCACAACTGAAAAGGACCATACTGCCCATTATATATATCGAATTCTGTGATCTTGTTTTAACTAGTAGTCTAGTCAGGTAAGATATGAGTAAAAGGCAATTCAGAGCCTACATTTTATTTCATTTTCATGAGAATAAGCTGAAAAGGTGACTTTTCTTTCAAGTATTAAACAGAGTAACCGTGAGAAGACATTGGAGGGCGGTGCAGATGTCGGCTAAACAGCAGCAACACTCCTGATCATTTGGTCTTTTGCGTGATCGTGAGTACAGACATTCATTCAATTTACTTTTTGATGTATATAGCACGGAGCTCGACGTGAGTTCTTCCAGCAGTGTGTGTTTGTTCATTAATGCTAATTAGTCTTAAAAACATAGTGGAGTAAATCAATATTTAAAATGGTAAGAGGTAATATATAGTTTAATATATTTAATGCCTTAAACCTAGAACACTAGTATGTGATGTACAGTCATTTTTAAGCAATTCTCATGTTGCGTGATAGCTTTTGTCCTTTAAAGGTTATTTCCCATTAAAGCTCCAATGATCATATAGCACTAATTTCGTGATGCATGTATGTAACAGTAAAACCTAGCCAAAACAGGACAGGGCCACCACACTTTTTTTGCGATTTTGTTGACTCAGCTTCTGTCTGCTGTCTATAAGCCATGCACTTGACCTGCACAATGAGAAAGGATTTCATGCACAGAACATGGACACATCAGGCTCTCCACAAAACATGCACAAAATCTCACCCCAATCTTAAGCATACACACTAATACATCTTAGTAGCATTGTGTTAACCGAGGAGAGGGGATTCACAGCACTTCTACCTTGTCAGCTTACACTAATGCAGAAGTTACGAAGCAACTCAAGCAAAGACATCTGCAAGGCTTGTGATTTTACAGGGGAGGTGGTCAATCAATCAATCGGCTCTTGGACAAACTCTGACCTGCTCCACGACTCCTGGTGGAGGAAAGAACGGTTCATTCACTGTTTCAGACAGCAACTTCATATCAAGAGTGGCTTGGGGACAATGCTGCCCCCTTGTGGAGGGTGTACTTTCACAACACGGTCACAGCAGACGAGCACAGCGCTAACAACTCTTGAGAAGCTCGCACATCAGGACACAGCAGCCTACTTGATTGGCACCCATCCACCATCTGAAATATTCTTTAACACTGGCACACAGCCGCTGCAGGGTGCACCACCTACAAAACGAGGTAAAGTTACTTGCCCAGGCTACTCCAAAAGCACCTCCCAAACCCGCAATCTCTATCACTGGGAAAGATAAAGGCAGTAGGTGCTTAGAAAAACCACCAGCTTCAAGTTCCCCTCTTAATTACACACCGTCATGATTTTGGATTAAATCACTCTTCCTCTGATGTTACAAACATTCCAGGAACTCCCTCCCCTCGAGCTCTGTGGGAGTTGTTCCTCTAAAAGTTTTGCATTAGTTCAAAAAGGCGCGCCACCAGTCCTCCTCATGCGGTATTAGAAATGGCCAAGAAATGCTGGTCATACCCGTTGATGAAAATGAATGAAAGATAAGCCAATCACCTCCACATTTCTATTTTAACCAAAATTTTTTTGCACAAATGCCTTGGCTGGCATAATTTGATTTGCTCCCAAGTCTAACAAAGATGTTATACACATAATTAACAGCAAGATATAAAGTGAGTAACACTAAAAAGTACACCTCTAACATTTACTATTTGAAGAATTGATCAATCGAAAGATCTTCCAACATTAAATACACTTTTATAATTATGAGCATGACTAATTACCCGGTACCTTAGAAACCTTGGTCTCCAAATTATTCCAGCTTCCATTGAACGTTCGCATCACAACTTCTCTTTTGTGGTCAGAACGAGAAGAAATATATGGCATCCAAATAACCACTTCCTGTACAAAGGGAAATTTGTCACAGTAATAGAGTCCTATGGTACAGAAATGGGCCCTTGTACCCAACACATCCACGTCAACCTTTTGCTCATCTATACTAATCCTATTTGTGTGCATTAACATTATATTCTTCTATGCCTTACATCAGGCACTAAACAATAACTTGCCTTATAAGGTTAGGTGTATGTACAATTGATGTGGTCTGGATTACAGTTTACCATTAAAACCCAAAAGTCAACCAACTGCTCCCACGGTACAGACTCGACACAAATCAGACATTCGGTTCATAATATCTGATTAGGAAAAAAGGGAAATTCCTCTCTCAATCTGTAGTGCCTAGCTGTATGCAATTCACCATTGCTAAGCCTCTAAAACAAATTTACAAACATTTTGCGATCTACTAACATCCCTCACTACAACAATTATCTGAGGCTATACAGTGGATTCCAGTTAATTGGGGACATTGGGACCAGTACATTTTGGCCCAATTAAGCAGCTGTCCTAATTAGCAAAAGGTTCATGGAATTGTTAAAAAGCTATAAAAAAGCCAAACTGTTTAACTGAGTAAAATTTGTGTATTTAAATGAAATACAGAAAATATTGGAACACTACCTATATCTCTACAGTACTATAAAACTGCATACTAGTTCCTAATGTTATCGATGGGAGGAATTCATCTGCTGTATGTTACCATGTTATTTTGATTTACTGTAAATGAACAAAATCAATGTAGACTCCTAGTGCAGATAATGAACTGGTGTCATTCAATGCTTTTGACAATTGCACCCTCCAAATCTTCATGTTCATTGAAACATTCAAAAAGATTATCGATACCTTTAAATTCTTCGTAATTCTTAACTTGTTGAAGTTGGGAACTTTATTTCATTTTCACTCCTGGCCATTTCTGGAATCTCCAATCCTGAATGCTTGGAACCACAGTAAGCAAAACAATTCCAAATTGCCTTACTGCCTATTTCTCGCCAAATATCAGTGACAAAAATCACTACTTTTTGAACAGGAACACACGCAAGTAAAACAGTTTACTCTAAATACGATGTAGTGTCTAATGGCCACACAAGTACATGTGACTGATGCTCGTTGGAAACTATTTGGCAACTGCCTCCTGCCCTAATTAAACAGCATAGTGTCCCAAATAAACCAAGGGAATCCCAACTATTTTCTCGAGTAGTTTTTGTTTTTAAGAGTTGTCCTAAATAAGTGGCTGCCTCGATTAACCGATGGCCTAATTAACTGGAATCTACTGTGCTAATACAAATTAGACCTAGTAGTTTCAAAAGGATTCACTTCAGAATCATTCATGTATATTAAAAAGCACTGACCACCCTACTACAAGCAATTCCAGGAAAAAAACCAACATACATATTTAGATGAAGAGTTCGTACCTTTTTAAATTGTATACCATGAGGAAGTAGTTCCAGAACAGGGCTCAGTAAGAAGTCATGATGCTCGAGTTTCACCTGCTGAGGGTCCGGGGCTATGACATTGCAAGAGATCACCGTCACCAAAGAAACAGCATCAGGTGGGAAATTGATTTCAATCCCGCAGGGCAAAGCAACATTGCAACCCTCAGCAGTAACAGTGAAGCTGGAACATATCAGAATAGTACATTTAGCTTCCACAGTGCATCTAAATGAAATGGCTAATTTAATCAGCCAATAACTGAACAGTACCTCTCTGCATTAGATGGAAGGTATCGGATAGCGATTTCTTTTGGTTTGTCCTGGTCTGTGTAAAATGAAAAAACAAACGGAACATTAAATGAAATATTACCAACTTATTCATATTAATTATCACTGAATGATTTCAAGACCTCTTCAAAAACTGCCAGCAAATAATGGACGCTGCATAAGAACAGTCCCGGAAAATAATTTCCCACTTCAGTAATAGAACTGTCCCATTACACAAATGATACAAAATGATGAAGGGCTTGCGGAGAAATATGTGAACCATTTGACCCTAAAAATTACAACTTCACCTGTTATGGTACTCAGCTTCATGCTGGCTAATGGAGGGAAAACATCAACTGATGGAAATAGTAAATTAACACACAAACACAAAAATCCAATTTTTAACACTTTAGTGAGGTAAATACTAAAATTGATTTTTTTCTTGTTACCCTCAGTTGTACTAAGCAAATGTCCAACATTTTTTAAAGTTAAGCTCCTGTGCCATTGCCCACAGAGAAAAGCAAACCTAAACCATTTATGGAAGATGGAATACTGTGTCCTGTTGCCTTGGAATTATAACTATAATTTCTTTTGGGAATTTTCCTAGCTGTAGTATTCTTTAATCATTTCTTCATTGCACTGGTGTGACTCCCTCGGACCCACACAAGTATTGCAGTACGTTTTGGAGAACTGTGAAGAAACCACAATTCCTCATTCACTCTGCAGCTCTCAAGGGTAGCTGGAAAGAGAAAAGCAGAATGCATTGCCCTCTCGTGGCACATTTAATTCAGGACCATAAAACAGACAAAGCAGAGCGCTGAGAACCTCTTCAGGAATCCCATAGAGTCAAGTATGACTTGCTTCCACTCCACTTCCCTGGGTTCAAAGGTTAACCTGGAAATGTCAGACTCTGCCACAGAGAGGCCAGGGGGGACTTGACTGGGGAGATGGATGGGAGTATTGGGGGGATTGCTCTGTTTGGAATTGGAATTGCTTTATTATTGTCACATGTACTAAGGTTCAGTGAAAGCTTGTCTTGCACGTAGTTCATATAAATCAAATCATTACACAGTGCATTATTGAGCATAAGTTACTCCAAAGGGACACAAGGTTCTCAGTGCCATCCTGAAGGCTCCTTCTCCATTTTCAGCAAACACGAGGAAATCTGCAGATGCTGGGAATTCAAACAACAACACACACAAAATGCTGGTGGAACACAGCAGGCCAGGCAGCATCTATAGGGAGAAGCACTGTCGACGTTTCAGGCCGAGACCCTTCGTCAGGACTAACTGAAAGGAAAGATAGTAAGAGATTAGACAGTAGGAGGGGAGGGGGAAATGCGAAATGATAGGAGAAGACCGGAGGGGGTGGCGTGAGCAATTTATTTAAACAACACACACAAAATGCTGGTGGAACACAGCAGGCCAGGCAGCATCTATAGGGAGAAGCACTGTCGACGTTTCGGGCCGAGACCCTTCGTCAGGACTAACTGAAAGGAAAGATAGTAAGAGATTAGACAGTAGTGGGGGGAGGGGGAAGTGCAAAATGATTGGAGAATCACCTTTCCAGCTCCTAACTTCATCCCACCCCCTCCGGTCTTCTATCATTTCGCATTTCCCCGTCCTCCCCACTACTTTCAAATCTCTGTCTATCTTTCCTTTCAGTTAGCCCTGACGAAGGGTCTCGGCCCGAAACGTCGACAGCGTTTCTCCTTATAGATGCTGCCTGGCCTGCTGTGTTCCACCAGCATTTTGTGTGTGTTGTTCTCCATTTTGAGTAGCCACAGGCCAGAGATTCCAACACGTTGAAGATGTTAATTTGTTTCAAGGAGGCTTTGAGAACATCCTTGAAATACTTCCACCTGATAATATTTTTTTCCCATGACAGAGCTTGGAGTACAATGCACATTTTGAGAATAAAGTGTGAGATATCTGAACAATTTTTCCATTGATTGACTGTAATTAGGGCTTCACTGCTGGGAATGTCAACTCTGGGAGAGGACGCTGATATCACTTCACTTACACTAACAATTTATTTGAATAATTCTATGGAGCACTCATAATAATTTAATGTCTTGAGCACCCTTTGAACTGCAATTTCCAACATCTCACGAACAAACTGCCTTTGCACAAGAATAAAATAAAGAGCAAGTCGTATCAAAGCTACTTTAGCACCAGTCCTACTTTAGGGTAGTACAGAATCAAACACATTTTTCAATATTTTATCTGTGAATAATTCTCAGCCTGCAATCATAAGGTGCAATGAGAAATTTGGTTCTGTTAAAGAATTGAGGTGTTAATATGTAATAACTGTACACAAATATGTAATTTGTGTAAAATGTGACAAAGATCTCTGGTTATGGTATTAGATGAGAAGAAACTGCAGAGTGAGGCTATGTCCACACTAGACCAGATAAATCCATAACCGTAGCTTTTTCTCTTCGACTTGACCCTCCGTCCACACTGAAACAGCGTTTTCCTCCCCCGAAAACGGAGCTTTTCTAAAACGCCGTCCAGAGTGTGTAAATTTGAAATCGCCGATTGGGCAGAGAGGTGTAGACGCGGTAACCGGAGATTTCTAGAAACACTGTCATGATGTGCTGGAACAGATAGTGGCAGCAGCGTGGCATTTCATTGTTTTCTTGAACGCAACCTAACAAGTTCAGAACAGATGGCAATGAGACTGAAGCCAGAAGATTTAGAAATGTACTCACCAAATACTTTCACCCATAACTTACTGAATAAGTAAGTATACTCACTTTGCCCTGCTTTCTGTCCTTGCTCGTATGAAGGTGGTTTACCTATTTATGCAAGTACTTCTCTGACAATAGATGTGTAACAGCCTAATGTAACATTGTATGGAAATACAAGATAATATTGATGCAGACATGTTTTACACATGTGACAAGGAGCTTTATTAATGCAACAGAGTTAGTCAGTTTTTCAATATTCGTCATCAGCTGGGTCATACAGTCCGTGAACTCCCTGTTGGTTGCCTCCATACGCTCCAGTTTTTTTTAGTTTTAAATCCTCCTGCATGAGAGCCAACAGCTGTCTGTCATTTGGCAATTTCCTTTTAAGTTTTTCCAGTCTGTAACTGCACAAACGCGCACTTTCACAGCGAGATTCGACACTAAACATGTCGTTTGTTTACTGTAGATGTGTCCTGCACATGCCCAGTAGGAGGTGATTCGCCCAAATACCCGTTTTAATGTGGACGGAGGTATTTTCAAAAACGCTTGGTGTGGATGCCTATCGTTTTTATGCAAAACTGGCGTTTTCAAAATTATCCAGTCTAGTGTGGACATAGCCTAAGAAAGAGTATGTGTTGGAGCTTTTGGAAAGCATCAAGTTGGATAAGTCACCGGGACCGGATGAGAGGTACCCCAGGCTACTGTGGGAGGCGAGGGAGGAAATTGCTGAGCCTCTGGCAATGACCTTTGCATCATCAATGGAGACAGGGGAGGTTCTGGTGGATTAGAGGATTGTGGATGTTGTTCCATTATTCAAGAAAGGGAGTAGAGATAACCCAGGAAATTATAGACCAGTGAGTCTTACCTCAGTGGTTGGTAAGTTGATGGAGAAGATTCTGAGAGGCAGGATTAATGAATGTTTGGAGAGGCATAATATGATTAGGAATAGTCAGCATGGCTTTGTCAAAGGCAGGTTGTGTCTTACGAGCCTGATTGAATTTTTTGAGGATGTGACTAAACACATTGATGATGGTAGAGCAGTAGATGTAGTGTATATGGATTTCAGCAAGGCACTTGATAAGGAACCCTGTGCAAGGCTTATTGAGAAAGTAAGGAGGCATGGAATCCAAGAGGACCTTGCTTTGAGGATGCAAAATTGGCTTTCCCACAGAAGACAAAGAGTGGTTGTAGACGGGTCATATTCTGCATGGAGGTTGGTGACCAGTGATGTGCTTCAGGGATCTGTTCTGGGATCCCTTCTCTTTGTGATTTTGATAAATGACCTGGATGAGGAAGTGGAGTGATGGGTTAGTAAATTTTATGACACAAAGGTTGGAGGTGTTGTGGATAGTGTGGAGGGCTGACAGAGGTTACAGTGGGATATTGATAGGATGCAAAACTGGGCTGAGAAGTGACAGATGGAGTTCAACCCAGATAAGAGTGAGGTGGTTCATTTTGGTACGTCAAATATGATGGTAGAATATAGTACTAATGTTAAGACTCTTGGCAGTGTGGAGGATCAGAGGGATCTTTGGGTTCAAGTCCATAGGACACTCACAGCTGCTGCGCAGGTTGACTCTGCATATAAGAAGGCGTACGGTGTATTGGCCTTAATCAATAGTGGGATTGAGTTCAAGAGTCGAGAGATAATGTTACAGCTGTATAGGACCCTGGTCAGACCCCACTTGGTGTACTGTGCTCAGTTCTGGTCACCTCACTAAAGGAAAGATGTGAAAACTATAGAAAGGGTGCAGAGGAGATTTACAAGGATGTTGTCTAGATTGGAGAGCATGCCTAATGAGAATAGGTTCAGTGAACTTGGCCTTTTCTTCTTAGAGCGATGGAGGATGAGATGTGACCTGATAGAGGTGTATAAGATGATGAGAGGCATTGATCATGTGGATAGTCAGAGGCTTTTTCCCAGGGCTGAAATGGCTAATTTGAGAGGGCAAAGTTTTAAAGTACATTTGTACTTGGAAGTAGGTACAGAGGGGATGTCTGGAGTAAGTCTTTTTATGGAGAGAGTGGTGAGTGCGTGGAATGGGCTGCCGGCAACAGTGGTGGAGGCGGATACAATAGGGTCTTTTAAGAGACTTTTAGATAGATACATGGAGCTTAGAAAAATAGAGAGCTATGGTAATTTCTAAGGTAAGGACATGTTCGACAGCATTGTGGGCCAAAGGGCCTGTATTGTGCTGTAGGTTTTCTATGTTTTTAAACTTTTTCCACAAATGGCTGGTTGCTCATTTTTCCTATGGAATTACTGTGCCAGTCTTAATCAAAAAGGACTCCCTGCCAAGAACTGGTGCAAAATGTAAGATCTCAAATAGATTGACACAATGTGTACATTAAATATGAACCATATATGGGGCACAGTAGAGAAGATAAGACCATAATAGCACAAGACATAAGAGTACATTTAGGCCATCTGTTCTACTCCGTCATTCCATCATGGCTGATCCCAGATCCGACTCAACCCCACTCACCTGTGTTCTCACCATATCCTTTGATGCCCTGACTGATCCGGAAACTATCAACTTCCACCTTAAATATGCCCACGGACTTGGCCTCCACCGCAGTCTGTGGCAGAGCATTCCAGAGATTCACTGCTCTCTGGCTAAAAAAATTCCTCCTTACCTCTGTTCTAAAAGGTCGCACTTAATTCTGAGGCTGTGCCCTCTAGTTCTGGATACCCTATCATAGGAAACATCCTCTCCACATCCACCCTATCTAGTGCTTTCAACATTTGATAGGTTTCAATGAGATCTCTCACATTCTTCTAAATTCTATGAGTACAGGCCCAAAGCTGCCAAAGATGGCCGATGACAGAGATGGAGGACCTACACCAGTGGCATAACGGGCTGTAACTAACAAGGAGACAACTGCAACAATATTTGGAGTAGCAGGGGGTACCTCATTGACTTGGCTGGAGAAAAATCCCCAATGTGGAGTTAAACCAGTCCAAACACAAGACCCCAGAATCAATGCTTTATGCATTAACGTTAGCTGTTCCCTGAATAGATAAATGCAACAAATCTCTTTGATCCTGCTGAAAGCAAGGACATGATGGGTTGGCTTCCAGCACCCTGCTCAAGTTGAATACTCATTTTATTATAATGGGAATTAAATATGAAAGTATGCTTCAGGTACAATGCCTACAAAAAGTATTTACCACCCCCCCCCCCCCACCCCCGGAAGTTTTCATGCTTTATTGTTTTACAACATTGAATCACAGTGGATTTAATTTGGCTTTTTTTGGCACTGATCAACAGAAAAAGACTCTTTCTTGTCAAAGTGAAAACAGATCTCTACAAAGTGATCTAAATTAATAATGGATACAAAACACAAAATAATTGATTGCATAAGTATTCACCCCCTTTATTATGACACACCAAATCATCACTGGTGCTGCCAATTGGTTTTAGAAGTCACATAATTAATTAAATTGAGATTGCCATGTGCAGTCAAGGTGTTTCAATTGATTTTAGTAAAAATATACCTGTATCTGGAAGGGCCAACTGCGGGTGAGTCAGTATCTGGCAAAAACTACACCATGAAGACAAAAGAACACTCCAAGCAACTCCATGAAAAGGTTTTTGAACAGCACTAGTCAGGAGATGGATACAAGGAAATTTCCAAAACATTGAATATCCCTTGGACAACAGCTAAGTCAATCATCAAGAAATGGAAAGAATATGGCATAGTTGTAAATCTGCCTAGAGGCAAAAACTGAGTGACCGTGTTGGAAGGGGACGAGTGGAGGAGGCCACCAAGAGACCTATGACATCTCTGGAGGAGTTACAAGCTTCAGTGGCTGAGATGGGAGAGACTGTGCATCCAACTATTGCTCCAGTGTTTCACCAATCACAGTTTTGTGGAAGAGTGGCAAAGAGAAAGTCACTGTTGAAAAAAGCTCACATGAAATCTCGGCTAGTTTGCCAGAAGAAATGTGGGAGACTCTGAGGTCAGCTGGAAGAAGGTTCTATGGCATGATGAAACTAAAATCGAGCTTTTAGCCATCAAACTAAACACTGGCACAAACCAAACACTGTACCTCATCAAAAACACACCATCCCTACTGTGATGTACCGTGATGGCTGCATCGTGTTATGTGGGATGCTTCACTGCAGGCAGGCTCTGGAAGGCTTGTGAAGGTCGAGGGTAAAATGAATGCAGCAAGATACAGGGAAACCCTGGAGGAAAACTGATGCAGTCTGCAAGAGAACTGCAACTTGGGAGAAGATTTATTTTCCAGCAAGACAATGACCCCAAGCATAAAGCCAAAGCTACGCAGGAATGGTTAAAAACAACAAAGTTAATGTCCTGGAGTGGCCAAATCAGAGTCCAGACCTAAATCCAATTGAGAATTTGTGGCTGGCCTTGAAAAGGGCTGTTCACTCACGATCTCCATGCAATCTGACTGAGCATAAGCAGTTTTGTAAAGAAGAATGGGGAAATATTGCAGTGTCCAGATGTGCAAAGCTGATAGAAACCCATCCACACAGACTCAGGGCTGTAATTGCCGACAAAAGTGCATCTACTAAATACCTACTTGAAGGGGGTGAGTAATTATGCATTCAATTATTCTGTGTTTAATAACTGCAATAAATTTAGATCAATTTGTAGAAATTTGTTTTCACTTTGACACAAAAGAGACTTTTCTGTTGATTAGTGTCAAAAATGCCAAATTAAATCCACTGTGATTCAATGTTGTAAAACAATAAAACATGAAAACTTCCAAAAGTGGTGAATATTTTTTATAGCACAACAGTGAAACCACTTCTGTAATACAATACTGTTTCCTTATATCAGAAATGCATTGCAAGCAGTTCAGAGAAAGTTTGCCAAACTGATATCTAGAATGGTCAGGCTGTCTTATGAGCAATAACTGAGTAGGCTCAGCTCACATCTGTTGAAGATTAGAAAATCCAGGGGAACTTTACTGAGTCATATTAGACCTTGAAGAATTTTGAAAGCATGAAGGATATGTTTCTTCTAGTGGGATAATCTAGAACTAGGGCGTTCTAAAAGGGATTCCAAATTTAAGAGCGATGTTATGACTTATTTCTCTGAGGGTCATGAGTTTTTGGAGCTCTTTTCTTCAAAGGGCAGTGGAATTAGAATTAATGAATAATTTTTAAGGCAGAGAAAGATTGATACGTGATAAACAAGGGTCATTAACAGTCCTGGATTAAGATCTGATGATAAAATTGTATTCTTCTTAAAAGGTGGTGAAGTGGATAGGGACTACTGTACAAATGTTTGTACAAGTTTCACTTGCAAATCTAATTCTAGCTGCTTGCTTGAGGCATTAACGATAGATGTTAGCTTTAGAATTCCCTATTGAGATGAAAGAGAGAAAGATGATAAAAATGAAAAGCTTAGGAGGGATGATGGCGCCTTACGACGACTCCTTTGCTTGTATCTTCAGAAGCAGCTCTATTTCTACCTTTAATATCTTTATTTTTCCCTTTCAGGGTTCTTTTGAAGACCCTGACCTGGAGTTACACGCTGACTTCAGTTCTTTGTGGGAATGGGACTCGTTCTCGGGGTTCCATGACTGGCTGCTATTCGACATGCCAAGGGTTTGGCCTGAGAGTCTCGATTGTGTTCGGAAGCCTAAGATCTCGGGGCTCTGGAAACGGGCGGATCGAGGGTTGATGTCACGGGAGGAGACTTGTGTGTCGCCGGGAAGGCTGGAAAATCTTTCACTGTGGGCCCGAAGACCCAAGGTCTTTGCGACCTTCAGACACAGAGCTTGATAAAAGCGACAAAACAGACTTTTAACATCGTAAACCAGCTGGTTGTTGTTATGTCTCCCGCTCGCTGTAAAAATGGGGGACACCTCCCTCTCCCTTGCCAGGGAGAGAGAGAACCTGTGGGTTGTCAAATTTCGGATGAAATGCAAAGCCCTCGGGGTAACTTTGGTCTCTGTTTTTGCTATCACTTACCACACGCTTGTGCTTGGTAGTCGGTGCGCTTTTGCTTTGCCAGTGGGGGGAGGGGGGATAGTTGCTCGCCGCCGCTTACGCGCAGGAGGGGGAAGCCGGGGAGGGAACTTTGGGTTCTCACGTTTAACTGTCCTTCACTCTTTGGGACACTTCTCTGTTTTCGTGGATGTTTGCGAAGAAAAAGCATTTCAGGATGTATATTGTATACATTTCTCCGATATTAAATTTGAACTTTGAACCTTATAATACCAGACACTACTAATTATCGGATCAATAATAGGACTTGCAGATCGATGGCCTACTACTTATTTGGTTCCCAATGACAGTCAGCTTGATTGAGGATGCGTGGAGCAGAAGCAGCTAGTTATGAAGGGGTGCATGAAGGGGTATAGGTGGAAAAGAAATATAAGGTGTGATCTATTCCCATGTACTGTACATTGACCGGGGGAGAGCGAATGGTTGTATTCTTAATACAGTGAATGTGCTCCCAAAACATTTACCCGGAACTTAGCAGTGTCAAGGGGAAAAAAAATCAGACATTGGGGAGGTGGAGAAATGAGTGCATGCTTACAAAGAGTCAGAATTCCTTTCAATAATTTGAATTTTAAATCAGTGACTTGTAAACATAGTGAGTGGAAGAGTTGCTGCTCTGAACCCTGTTTTCTGTTGTGCTAACACATCCTACGGAACATTACAACTGGTCTTGATGTTCAGAGCAAAGGGCAAATAAACCACCAACTCCAGGGAGTCCACTGTCTTAGATGAGCAAGTGGCACTTCCCCCCTCTCACAACTAAACCACAAATCAAGGAGTGAAGATGGGCTATAAGGGAGAAACACCAAGTGGTTTCAGGGCAACGTCTGCAAACATTAATTCCAATAAATTTCTGAGGTGAAGCAACTTAATGTCGACAGGAACAAGTGCTGCAAATTTCACATTACAGAATGTCTCTTAGCCCAAAAGAGACATTACCAAGCTTTGCTCAGTTTATGAACATGCAACAACGTTTCTAGAGCATGCTTTTGTTGCAGCCGGTGAAATAAAACTACAGTCTATTGATGGAAATACCTTGTTCTTCAGGGCCTTCTGCCTCCCCTATCGGATTGCCCTTCAAATGCACAAAGGGGAAGTTCAGGATCTCAGGGGGCACAGAGCGTAGACAATTGTTTTGCAGATCAAGTCTTGACAAGTTGGGGAGGTTAGCAAGCTCAGCTGGAACCGTTATGAGTTGATTGCTGTGTAGATGTAATTCCCCAAGGGACGCCATGTTTGCTGCAAGCAGGCAAATCAAGACTTGCATCACATATAAATGCTTTTTTAAAAATTTATTGTTATCACAATACATCAACATCTAAACTTATCCACTCTTGTACCAAATTCTTAAAAAATTAAAGCAAACCAAAAATAACTCAAAATGCAGTGTTATGCAGAACACGAAAAGTATTAATAAAGCTTCTAACCTGTTGTTTAGGTGCTACTTCTAACCATTAAATGATCTGCTCAAAGCATTGATTTGTCTAACACTATCTTGTCTATGAAAATGTTACATATACCAAATGTGTATTAGTATTGGTATTGCAAATATAGTAGTCTGTAATAAAAATTTAATTCAAACATTTTAGCTCATTTTTAACTCAACATTTTCACAGATCCTTAACCCATAATGTCCTTAATGATCTTACAGCAATGAGACAATCCTAAACTCAAGTTAAATCTATACACAAGTAATGAGACTCACCGAGTGTGGATGGCAGAGTTTTTAATCGATTCCCTGAAAAGTCTATCCAAGTACAGCTGCTCAATTTTCCGATCTCATCAGGAAGCTGTTCCAGTTTATTCTCAGATAGGTCTGCTCTCTTAAGTGCTACAAGTTCACCGATGCTTCCAGGCAACACCCTCAGCTGATTTGTCATCAGGGAGAGAAAAGAGAGTTTCACCAGCTTCCCAATGCTGTTGGGCAGTGCAGCCAGCTGGTTGTGGCTTAGCAGAAGCACAGTGAGTTCCTTCAATTCCGTCAGACATTCAGGCAAAGAGATGAAGCGGTTGAAACTCAGATCCAAATGGTTCAAGTGCTGGAAATGTCCAAAGTTCACAGGCAAAGTCGACAACAGACCATGCTGACACACGCCATATTCATCCCTAAGGTGACCACCTGGTGATTACATTTAACAAATATTAATATTTCAACGGATGTAAATATCCAGGTGGATCGCACTTTCTTATTGTCCAGGAATTACCAAAATATAATTATATCCATTACTGCCCATAGAGATAACAGACTTCTAGCAGTACACATACATCCTAACAGCAAAAGTCACTCACCCATACGTGCAGACTTGCACAATGTTCTATATAATATAAATAACATGCATTACTTTGCAATAATTAAAAACATGTAGTATACACACCACTGATTGTTCATAATCACATAAAAAATAAAAATACCCAAATTATAATAATTTAGAAATGGAAGTATTAGAGAAATACTCTATAGCCAAACTCATTTATATTCACAAATGAAATGCAAATACAAAATAATAATGATGAAAAGGGAAATCAAAGTATTAATTGACCTCACAAGTAAACCCAGTTGCAATACCTTTAAGCACAAGTGATTTCAGCCTCCTTAGTTCAGGGATGAATGCGAGTGATGGACCGATCTCCTCTTCATTGCAGTTTAGCCGTAGAAACTCAACCTGTTGTAACTCCTTCCTGTGAGTATCGCATAGCACCAAAAATTTTCTGGTGCCATTTGGAAATACATCTAAGTTCAGTCTGTTGTCTGCCAAGTACACTTCTGCAGTGCTGTCTTTGTCTGCCTCCCCAAGCAGTAATTTCGCCATCTTCTACCATAGCTCAGCTGTGCGAGGAGCATGTTTCAACACGCCATCAGACATTCGGTGTTTTGCACAGTGATCCTCCCTCAAGAATAGGCTGCACTACAGATAATTGATAAAATAAGAAAAGTCATAAGTTAATAAACATGTTCGCTAATTAGTTCATTTTATGTCTGTCTGCTCCAACAGAATTATGGTGAGTATGAAGCTCCACTAAAAACTAAAGGCATTGACCCACAGCATAATATTGCATTTTCTTGTGGACATTCTCAATAAATCCAATAACCATAATAGAATCAATGAAAGACCAGACCAACTTCAGTGTCGACCAGTGTGTAAAAGACAACGAACTGCAAATACAGAAGGAAAAAAATAATAATAATGAATAGATAAGCAATAAATATCGAACATGAGTTGAAGAGTCCTTGAAAGTGAGTCCATAAGTTGTAGGAACATTTTAATGATTGGGCAAATGAAGTTAGGTGAAGTTAGCTCCCTTGGTTAAACAGTGTGATGTTTGAGGACTAAAATGGTACCTGAACCTGGTGGTGTGGGTCCTGAGGCTCTCGTACCTTTTTTGTAAGTTTTTTTTTCTATTATTATGAATTACGTTTTACTGCTGCTGCAAAGACAACACATTTCACAGCATATGCTGGTGATATTAAACCTAATTTTGATCTTCCTGAAGGCAGCAGAGAGCATGATGTGGGTGGTGGGGGTCCATGATGATGGATGCTGCTTTCCTGAGACAACGCTTTGTGTAGATGTGCTCAATGGTGGGGAGGGCTTTACCCGTGATGGACTGGGCCACATCCACTACCTTTCGTTGGATTCCCCGCCCAAGGGCATTGTTGCAGCCAGTCAATATACTCTTCACCACACACCTACAGACGTTTGTCAAAGTTTTAGATGTCATGCTGAATCTTTGCAAATTCCTGAGGAAGTAGAGGTGCTGCCCTGCTTTCTTTGTAATTGCTGGGCCCAGGACAGGTCCTTTAAAGTGATAACACTGAGGAATTTGACCCTCTCCAGCTCCAGTCTCCTGATGAGGACTGGCTTATGGACCTCTGGTTTTCTCCTCCTGAAGTTCCTTGGTGTTGCTGACATTCAGTTCTCACGGCACCGCTCAGCCAGATTTTCAATCTCCCTCCTATATGCTGATGCCTTTGCCTCTGCCTACGCCTACGAAGCAGAAGCATGGTGCCTTGAAGAAACAACAGGTTGGTGTAGAGCAGGAGATGTAACTAAGAGTGGAATCAGTATCAGTTCATGTTGACTAAATTAATCTTGGTTATGATCTTAAATTTTTTGTACTGGTTATTGAAGTCATGAGGATATATGGGTTAATAGCAAAATGCCGCATTACTTTCCCTACCTTACATTGGTGACAGGAGCAAATGAGTTCTTAATCCTTTTATTCTTAGGCAGCCCCTCTGGTTCCCTTCATGGGTGCTCTGAGGTAACTGCTCAGGCTAACGTGGGAACAGCACTCTTACAAAGATGGGCAGAGGGGTTTCGTGGTGAATGTGAAGAGTGGTGCTTTTACATTGGTCATCTGCACAAACTCAAGGTTCTCAATACTATCTCAACTGCTTCCTTCTCCACTTTTCGTGGCCAAAAGCAAGAGATTTCCAGGAGTCAATAAGGATGGTGCATTTCTTCACCAAGGCTTTGGCGCATCCTTGAATAATTTCCTCACTCTGCCTGGTAATCTTCAATGAAAGATCTCTGAATAGGTTGTCTGTTTTGGGATTCTGGCATGGCCTACCTAAAGAATCTGATAGTGCGAGATTAGGATACTGACCTGGTGGAAGATACTGGCACTGATTTGCTGATCTTTCTAGTGAATATGGCAAATTTTGCAGTGACAACAATGGTAGCATCTTTCAATTGCCTTCAGATATCTGCTTCAGGCAGTGGAGGCTTCCAAAGCATTAAGAAAGCAGGGATCACTACTGCTCGTGGGTTTTTTATCAGGCCCAAGGTCTTGATTTTCAAATATCTTCCTCCTCAAATGCTAAAAAGCAAGCTGGTGTTCAATTTCATCATTGGTATCTGCCTTTGTTAGGGGGTGCCTCCCAAAATATGGGAAGTAGTCTTCTTTCTTGCAGTCTTGGCACAAACATTTATTGACAGAGGGCAAGTGCTGTGCAGGGAGGGCAGGGTGGTAAAGGACCTTGTCTTGCAGATGTTGAGTGCAAGGCCTCTTCTAGTATGCTTTACGGAACAGGTTAATGATGGCTTAGGTCTCAGCACTCAGCCATGCACAAATGTATTGAATTGACTTTATTTCTTACATCTTTCACAAACATGAGGAGTAAAAATCTTTACGTTATGGCTCCGTCTAAATGTGCAATTTATGGTACTTTGTAATAAATAGTATGTACAACAGGACAGTCAATATAGCATAGAGATATAATTGTATCAGCGTGAATTAATCAGTCTGATGGCCTGGTGGAAGAAGCTGTCCCAGAGCCTGTTAGTCCTGGCTTTAATGCTGCAGTACAGTACCGTTTCCCAGATGGTGCCAGCCAGAACAGTATGAGGTTGGGGTGATAAAGGTCCCCATTGATCCTTCGGGCCCTTTTTACGCACCTGTCTTTAAAAATGTCCCGAATAGTGAGAAGTTCACAACTACAGATGCGCTGGGCTGTCTGCACCACTCTCTGCAGAGTCCTGCAATTAAGGGAGGTACAGTTCCCATACCAGTCAGTGATGCAGCTCGTCAGGATGCTCTCAATTCTGCCCCTATAGGAAGTCCTTAGGATTTGGGAAGTCATTCCAAACTTCCTCAACCATCTGAGGTGAAAGAGGTGCTGCTCTGCTTTTTCACCACACAGCCGGTATGTACAGACCACGTAAGATTCTCGGTGATGTTTATGCCGAGGAACTTAAAGCTGTTCACCCATTCAACCCTAGATCCATTGATGTCATAGGGGTTAGCCTGTCTCCACCCCTCCTGTAGTCCACAACCTACATCACCTGCATAATTTTACTCAGCTGTTGAAATTTTGTGACTTTGATTCTGGAGTGTAGTCTCTTAGGCTGAAGAGTTTCTTATTAGTTCCATTAGTGGAGGTGAAGAATAAAATCTTGGCAAAAAAAAAGTGTTGCACTCTTGCTTGGCATTGGTCTTCACCACAATTGACTATTGTAGATACACAAGTTTGAATTATGCCTTACATACTATCATGAAGTAAATATCTTGTGTGGGCACCTGCGTTTAGTATGATCGCTCACAGTGCCTCTCGATTGTTGCCATCAGAGACTTGAGTGAGGGCAAATCGTTCCATGTGCGGTGATTGGAGCAATTCCCTGCATTTTGTTGTGTGGTGAAGATCATGTGCACAATCATCTCTGCAGATGGAATTCACTTTTTGGATCACGGAGCAATTCTTTGACCACTAGAGGAGGTGTTTATTCTGGTGACGCTTGTCTTTACGTTACGCAGCAGGTTGAATGCTATGTAGTTATCACAATCAAACTTGTCTCCATTTGTGAGGCTGATCACAATTAGAGCACTGTTGACGTCTCCTGCTATATTCTCCTCTTCCAACAAGTGGATTTGTGACTGAAGGACTGAACTACTAAGTTTTAAAACTTCAGTATGGATACGACCTATTTACAAGTGAACATCATTTCAGCAGGGATGTGGCCACTTCATCCTCTTGCCGGTCAGGGGAGGTGGCCAGTTTGGACCCATGGCTTGCAGTGGGCACTCCCAACAAGGGCGGAATCCCAACTGAGCAGATCTTCACTGGCACTCTGTCCCTGATGCGTCTAATGACCCCTCCCCACATTCTGTTCTTAACTCTGGGGTAAGGTGTTGGGAGCTGATGGTATTGACAGGGTGAAGAACGTGCACAGGTCAAAGTTGCCACTAAACCTCCTGCACTTCCTCTATTCACCACCTGCCCTTCGCATCCTCAATCTTCTTTCAATGATGCTCCTCAGATGCTGATGTTGTTGTTGCATTGTTTTATTTTCGAGAAACTCCCTGAATTAAACTGGGGGGCCACTTTGTCAAGCACCTCCACTTCAACTGTCACAAGCGGGGCTTCCCAGAGGCTTAACGTTTCAATTCTGATTCCCATTCCCATTCTAACATGTCAGTCCATGGCCTCCTCTTGTGTCACAATGAACATAAAGAGCAACACCTTATATTCGGTCTCGGTGGCCTCCAACCTGATGGAATATCGATTTTTCTTTTTGGTAAACAAATCCCATCCTTCCTCTATTACCCACACTTCTTCTCACCTGCCTCATACTTCCCTCCGGGTTCCCTCTTCCTTTCCTTTCTCCATTGGTCCACCCTCCTCTCCTATCAGATTCCTCAGCCCTTTCCCACCCACCTGGGTTCACCTATCACCTTCCAGCTGTTCCCCTTCCCCTTCCTCCCAGCTTTTCATTCCAGCATCTTCCCCCTTCCAGCCCCGAAATGTCAACAGTTTACTCTTTTCCACAGATGCTGCCTGACCTGCTGAGTTCCTCCAGCATTTTGTGTGTGTGTCTCTCTCTTGGGATTTCCAGCATCTGCAGATTTTCTCCGGTTTAGTAAAGGAGTTATTTCAATACAAATTACTGCGACACGTCATCACATTCTACGAAGCTAAAACATTCATTTTACAAAGCAAATAAACTGTGGATAAAATTCCTTCAAATTAACTCCAGACAAAGCTCTTGTTCAGGAAGTGTCACGAGACTGTGAGGTTCATATTCTATCGACCTGCCCTGATAATGGATTGATACAAAATTAAAACATAAAACAGTTGCCGTTCAGCATCTGTGATCGATATCCTCACGAAAACTATGTATCTGGCCCGTGGAAAGAAAAATAGAGCAGCTAAAGAACTGTTCCCGATCACACGTACCCGCACAGCACCAAAATGAAACGCGCCGGAAGAACGGGCAACACAGCGCGAATTGAACAAAAAGTTTTCCACGAGTTTAAAGAGACGTTGGATTTCAAGCGTCTCTTGCCCAGTTTTAGTAAAAAGCGCTGTGGGGAAGATTCTCCCCGCCTCACGACGCGATCCGAGTTGCTATGTTCCGAGGTCAGGATGTTATAACTTTCCGGAATTGTGATGTTAGGGTGCTAAGGATTTCGCAACATTTCTTACTTCAAAACCTTTGCTATTGACGTCTCTCTCCCTCGCCATTGCAAAGAGCTAATTGGTTCTCACTGTTGACCCGACCACTTCTGCATTTCCTGTTCAAGTCACGTACACAAACACTGACAGATGCCTCTTTCTCTGTTAAGAGAGTATCTTTCAAAGAGAACACAAAGGTGCCTTCGACACGGGATGTGCTCATACTACTAATGTATGGACCTGATAACACTACAAACGGACAAGTCTATGAACGTAAAGAAAGTTCTGCACTGTTTTGACTTTTTGTGTATATATTTTATGACTAAATTTAGTTTCCAACTTACAAAAATGCTTCAGTCGTGAACCGTCTAACCTGTCCTTCCCAGTCCGAGCTGACAGATGGTAACGCTATAGATCAAGCTTAACTTTCAGCACCACCGGCTTTGCAAATAACTGGCGAGCATTCTTCCAATAGAAAACTATCATTTAAACAAAGACTGTGATAATTTTTTTTTGGGCAGAGGAATTTCCGTCCGGGCTTATAAAGTAATTTCAGAACGTATTGGACACGTAGCCTGACACACACATAGACATTTTTATTTCACTGTACATACCATAAACATTCGCTCTGCAAATGTTATTGGAACATACATGCACAAATTCATCAGTATTAGAAATTCCCAGGCATCCAACATTACAGACCCTCTCTAACCCAGACATGCCCTTTTCTCATTACTACCATCAAGGAGGAGGTAGGTACATGAGTCTGAGGAGGAGCACAACGTACACTCAGTGTCTGAAGACCAGCCTCTTCCCTTCCACCATCAGATTTCTGAATGGCCCTGGAACCATATACATTACATCATTTTGCTCTCTTCTTGCATTATTTATTTATCTTTTGAATATTTATTTTGTAATTGATAGTAATTTCTTAACATATTGCACTGTAGTACTGTGACAAAACAACAAATTTCACACAAGCCTGATTCTGATGCTAAAAAACCTCTTTCACTGACATGTTCTCACCCTGATAGTTAACATCCGTGAAGGGATCTTGAACGAAGTAGATGACTTCCCAGATTTCAGAAAGACCAGACACTGGTGATGAAATCCACCACTGTCTTCAACGTGCCAACACACCCTTAGGCCTGTCTGAAGGACAAAACGTCAAACCTAGATTCATGGTCTAGAACTCCATAGTGATCTACCATACTCATATACACATCAGACATATGGAAACCTGCAGTCAACATTTCACAACTCAGAAATGTATCAGAAATGCTGCCTCTGTAAAATCCTTCCCGAGCAAGGATAGATAAACCAATATCCTTAACATCAAGAATTTGTCCATGTTCAAATCGGGAGTCTCCAGAGATAGAAACAGAAAGATCTAGAAAGGGGAGGGAGGTGTCGGAAATAGACCAGGTGAATTTGAGGGCGGGGTGAAAGATGGAGGCAAAGTTAATGAAGTCGACGAGCTCAGCATGCATGCAGGAAGCAGCGCCGATGCAGTCGTCGATATAATGCAAGAAAAGAGGAGGACAGATACCGGTGTAGGCTTCCCCCCAACCCTACCTTTCTTTCTCTTTTATTTCCCATAATTCTGCACCTTCCCCCTAGCCCATTTCCCTCCAACTTATCACTTCCTAGATCTCTACTTTATCCCTCCCCCCACTTCTTATCCCCCCTTGACCATCCCATGTTACTTCACTCCTGATGAAGGGTTTCGGCCCGAAACGTCATCACTACCTCTTCCCATAGATGCTGTCTGGCCTGCTGAGTTCTGCCAGCATTTTGTGTTTTTATTTTTGTCCATGTTCAAGTAGTTTTAATGTCAATCCATGTTACCTGCACAGTTAACATTAGTGGCCCAAATTAAACTTTAACACAGCAAGCAATGTATGAGAATAGACAGTAAACCTTTCTAGAAACTTTGTCATAGAAGTGATCTTTGAGAACAGACGTCAGATTCACTCTAGTCAGTGGGAGTTCCAAGCTTACAAATACCTATATTGACTGAGAAGCATAAAATTAGCTAAAAGCAATTTGAGTACGTTCATCAGGAACACATGGAGGCCGAGCACAAGTCCAATCCACCCACCAAGCTCCACCTGTCCCACCTGTGCAAAATCTGCAGATGGACTGATTGGTCACCTTAGAACCCTCAGAACTCTAGTGATGGACCCTTGACACTGAGGGACAGCCTCTGAAGATTTTTCTCATTTTATGCGGTGTCTTAGTTGTACGATCTGTGAAATCTTCAATGTGTTAAATTAAAACATTCACAATGAAAGACTCACTTTCCACAGTTCCTGTCTGACCTGGTGTGCGTCATCTATTCAATTTTACTTCCATCATCTATAGCTCCTTGTGTTCTTCACTTAGTAGACCACTGCTTTAATTATTAATTAATTCTCAATATTTGTCTCCTAAAGAATGAACTCTATAAGGCCATCAGGATTTTTAATTTGTAACATAAACTTGTCACTACAAAGTTGTAAAAGAATGTGGATTCTTGGGTTGGGTATGGGGAGGGGGAATTGTGGTTTATTATTTAATTAATTCATTGGCATTACATTATTTCTTTGTGTCAGGTCTAAGAACAACTATTTACCTCTTGTTTCTTGAACCAACCTGCAGAACCCTCATCACTACCTCAATATAGCAATCACATTGATGTAATCGCGCCCTTTCATATAAAAAATGAATATAATTTAATGTTTAGGTTTTTCTTGTGAAAGCCAAATCCAATGCTATGTTGCCGTGATGCTGCTGCAAATACGTGTTTCAGTGCAACTGTGAATACATATAACTTGTGTTTGTGACAATAAACTCGACTTTGACTTTATCAGCTGCGGCTGAGCACTGAAGCTGTAGGATTCAACAGGTAACGTTCTTAGCAATTAATATGATTCAAAGACATACAATGCTGTGAAAGATGTTCAGAGTCTTACCTGGTGGTGGCTTCATTATGCAGTGGAACATTCTGTTACATACCTTCTGTCCGACAACAGCACCAACTCTTTGACATCAAACGACCCCAAACGCCGTTCAAAAACTTCTAACCAATCACGTAGAGGATTACTCAGGCGGCGGTGGGGTTGGCCAAAGGCCGGCTCCGACTGCCCAATAGCATGGCGAGCTGCCGACGCATGCTCCTTATGTGGGTGAACCAGGACGAGGCTCTTTCTTTTAGCGCCTTGCGTGTGCCGGAGGAAAGGCGAGCGCTTCCCCTATCCTTCCAAGTAAGTTGGCCCCGCCGGCAGCCGCGCTTGCTCTCGGTTGGGATGCCGCTTCTCTCGGACGCCGACATACACCCGAAGGCTCCACACGCTCCGTGTCGCAGGGGAGGACGAGGTTTTGAAGAGGGGGCAAAGCTGAGGCCTAACTGGGGCTTGGCTGCTGAAGGAGCGGCGGGCCCCGGACACATCGGTGTGGGGAGGGGGATGAGGACGATGCCGGCCGAGTCGGGATTCGCCTCTTGGCAGGAAAGAGCGCCCTTATTCCGGCTACTAGTCACTGAATTGACGGGCGGCGAGTGGGGGACGGGGCGCAGCCTCTGCCTGCCTTCACCGCTCCCACGTGCGGCTGGCTCGGGGCCCGACTGTTACTCAGGCCTGAGGATGTGCGTTGACATTCGGTGATGGGACGGTAACTCCGGGCCGGCAGACAGAGCTCCGGCCACCCCCTACACCAGCGTTCTCGGTCGCGGCTCCTTCAACCTCACCTCGCTAGTCCTCCCGGCGTCGGCCTGACCTGGGGCGGTGGTGGGCTTTTCCCTTGTCGTGGTTTTTTGTCCCAACACTATCCGTTGTCCCTTCTACTGCCCTTTTTTTAATGGTGGATCCGAAGATTATAACAAAATGTTAACAGACGACTAGGTTGTTTTTTTCCAGTTAATAATGTTTTGAATTTTTTTGCTATTAAGCTGGAATTACTTTGTTAATGTAACTCAGGATTTGAAAAGCTAGGGATCCTCTTTACCTTCTACAGTGGGATGGTCTATTTGAAAGGTTTGAAATATTTAAGGAACATCCTTATGTTCGTTATGATGGGGAAGTTATTCTTGATTGAGGCTTCAATTTATCCATCTTTTAAGACTGCTAGTCTTGTGGATATCTGACCCACCGTGGTTCCTTGTGACAGATAATTCCAAAAGTTCCCAATCAAAGCAAAGCTTTGTCTCTTTACACAGGATCTTTTCATATGATTGTGGCTTCAAAATCCTTATATTTGAGGTGACAGGCAACTCTAGAGTTTATCTCATACTTGGGGAAAATTGTACTTTTCTCTAGGTATCTCACCAAATCAGATATATATATATAAATAAACAAAAATTTTGTTCTATTAGTTCTGCAAAATGTGTAATCGCTGCATTTCTCTAAACAAATTTGCTGTTTTGGGTAGCAGCGGAGCACAGAGGATGATTTGCGTTTCTGTTGGATAGGTGCCTGATTGAGATTTTGACAGATTTTTTTTGCTTTGACTTGATTTTTGAAGGGTTTGGGTGGAAGCTCACCATGTCTGCTGAAATACTTTGTTGAACAAACAAAACTTCAAAACCCATTGTTTCCACTGCCATTCTCTCAAACTTTAAAACGGGAGAAAAACTTCTTTTACTGGATGGATTGTAACCATTTTGTATAATGTTTGCCATTGGATGGCATTCGACCCAAGTTACAATTACTGTTATACTCTGGAGGATAGTGAATTTAAGGAATGTGCTTAGATAATAGAAGTACATTAGGCCATTTTGCTAGCACTGATTAACATTGATCTTTATACACCCCTTTACCACAGTAACCATATCCATTATTCCTTTAACAAATATTGTGATAGTTTCCAACCTTTCTGCTTAGTGAATCTCAAAGATTTGCTAACCTGGGGTGAAGGAATGTCACTAAACAGCGGACCCCTTGAATCGGTGAACCCTTTCAAGGCTGCCCGACTGGGGAAATGTCAAATACTGTCAATATTGAGAGCCTGTGGCAATGAAAACCCAGTGTAAATTAGATCTTGCACTACCAGTGTAAGGCGGGGAGTTTGTAATTACCAACCGGCCTGAGTAGTCCAGATACAAAGCTTCATACAAGAAGTGGTTAATGGGGTGTTCATTTTTTTTAACCTTGGATGGGTACATGAATGGGAGGGATATTGTCTAGGTGCAGGTATCTACTAGGCAGAAGTTCAAGAGTTTGCACGCTATCTAATCTGGGTTATGTCATCTGAAGATTTTGTGTATTTTTGGCTTTCGTAGCACAAATTCATTCTAACACCTTGCTCCTTCCACAGTCTCCATGCACCACAAGCCTAGCGTGTTTAGCCCCCTGCTAGACTCTGTCTATACTTCTGACTGAGGCTAAGCACAGTTCCAAGCCATATTTAACTTTACTAACAACACCACTGTTGTTGGCTGAATCAAAGGTGGTGACAAATCAGCAGAGATTGAAAATCTGGCTGAGTAGTGCCACAACAACTTCTCAATGTCAGCAAGACCACAGAGATGGTTATTGACTTCAGGAGGTGGGCATCAGAGGTGGAGAGGGTCAATGACTTTAAATTCCTCGGTGTTAGCATTTCAGACACTTTCCTGGGTCTGGTTAAGTGCAATTACAAAGAACACATGCAACATCTCTGCTTAGTTTGCAAAGGTTCAGCATGTTATCTAATACTTCGACTAGCTTATATTTATGTGCAGTGGAGAGTATAATGACTGGTTGCATCACAGCCTGGTATGACAACAGCAATGCCCTTGAATGGAAAAGCCTATAGAAAGTAGTGGCTATGGGCCAGTCCATGGGTGTAGCCCTCCCCACCATTGAGTGGATCTACAGCGGGTGCTGTTGCAGGAAAGCAACATCCATCAATGGGCCCTTCCCCCACTGTCCAGGCCATGCTCTTCTCATGGCTCCTATCAGGAAGAAGGTCCAAGAACCTCAGGAACAGTTATTATCCCTCAATCATCAGGATCTTGAACCAGAAGGGATAACTTCACTCACCTCATCACTGAACTGTTCCCACTACATATGGGTTGTGTTCTTGATATATATTATCTATTGTTTCCTCTTTGTGTTTGCATGGTTTATTGTTGACAAACGTTGGTTGTTTGTCCAATTGATTGAGGTTTATCATTGATTTTTTTTGGTGTTACTTGTATTTACTGTGATTGACAACAAGAAAATGACTCAAGCTTGTATATGTTGACATGGGTGCATTTTTGATAATTTATTTGGTGCTTGTCTTTTAGGATGCGTTACATTGCAGCTTACCTCCTCGCTGTATTGGGTGGAAATGAAGCCCCATCTTCAAAGGATATCAAGAAGATTCTTGATAGTGTTGGAATTGAGGCTGATGATGAGCGATTGGACAAGGTATTGTTTGTGCATAGAAGAGCATTGGTATTACTGAATTCCCATTTACTGAATTAACACTTTAAAATGAATTTCAGGTGATCAAAGAACTGAAAGGCAAGAATGTAGATGATGTCATCAGTGCTGGTGAGTCACCCTGTTTATTATTTTTTTTCTAAAGTTATAGGCCTGGGATGCAAGAGTAATTTTAATGATCACTCTACTGATGAGGTTGCCAACAATTCTCTTAATCTACCTGCCTAAAATTATTTTATTCAAAATGACATGGTACTTGCAGTAGAAGACCATTTAGACCAAGGGTTCCCAACCTGGGGGTCCACAGACCACTTGCCTAATAGCATAAAAAAGGCTGGGGGCTTCCAGTTTAGATTCTGGCATCTTCTCCACCTAATTAGCTCATGGCTAATGTAGCCATTGCTTTTTATTCCAGCAGTAACTTTTAGCTTTGTTCTTTGAATATACAATATCTACTTATTCAAAGTTTCTGCTTCCACCATCAAGGAAGAGTTCCAAAGATTTGGAACTGAATGATCTTGTACTACCCTATTAAATTATCTGTTTTCTGAAGAGAAAAGGTCTAGCTTGCTCAGCCTTTCCTTGTAAGACCTACTGTCCAATTTAGGTAGCATCTTGGAAAATCTCCTCTGCACCCTCAAACTTTCACATCCTTTGTATGAGGTGTCCAAAACTGAAAACAATAATCCTATTGAGGTCTGACCAGAGCTTTATAGAGCAGCATTGCTCTGTGGCTTTTGAACTCAATCTCGCCTAACTAATGAAGGCCAACTCTGTCAATCTACACTGCAACTTCGGGGGATCTATGGACATTGACCCTGAGATTTCTCTGTTCCTCCATACTGTTAATGCTGCTATTAACCCTGTATTTTTGCCTTCAGTTTCAACCATGTGAAGTGAATCACTTTACACTTCTCCATCTGTGACTCATGGCAGCTCTACATCCTATTAATGTTGTTTTGTAACATACAAAGGGATCTTACCTACAGCACCAACAGAGTGCCATCAACAGACTACTTCCCTCTTGCAAGTCATTCCAAGAGTAGAGGTTCCAGAACAGATAATTAGGAATGCAACTAGTCACTGCAGGCATGTGCTCCATCTACTGCCACCCTCTGCCTTCTGTGGACAAACCAGTTCTGAATCTGCCTTGTCAAGATCACTGAAACAGGAGAAAAGATGCAGATACTGGATATCCAGGCAACACACAAAATGATGGAGGACCTTAGCAGGCCATTTAGCATCTATGGGGGGGGAGAAGAAAAGCACAGTGAGCATTTTGGGCCAAGACCTTTTGGGCAGGACTGAGCAGGGGAGGGGTGAGAAATGTGAGGTGGTATGTGAATGAGGGTGATGAAGTGCTGAGCTGGGAAGTTGATTGATGAAAGAGATACGGGGCTGGAGAAGGGAGACTGGGAGAGAGCAGAAAGCCATGGAAGAAAGAAAAAGGGGGAGCACCAGAGGGAGGAGATTGGTAGGCAAGGGGATAAAGTGAGAGAATGGGGTGGTGCATTACACGAAATTTGAGAAATAGATGTTCTTCGGGTTGGAGGTTGCCCAGGTGGATTACAAAGTTCCTCCAATCTGAGTGTGGCCTCATCACAACAGAGGAGGCCACGATTACTGAATGGGAAGTGGTATTAAAATGCGTGGCTACTGGATGATCTGCTTCTGGTGGTCGGAGTGTAGGTGCTTTGCAGTGTGGTCTACCAATCTAGATTGGGTCTCACCAATATACAGGAGGCCACACTGGATGCAGTATATGACTCCAACAGACTCATGGTGAAGTGTCAACTCATCTGGAAGGACTGGGACTCTGGTAGTGAGGGAGGAGGTGTAGGGGCAAGTGTAGCAGAACAAGTGCAGAGTACCTATGCTCTGTGCTCCAGAAGAAGTGGGATCTCCCAGTGGCCACCAATTTTAATTCCACTTCCCATTCTGACATGTCAATCCATGGCTGCCTCTACTGTCATGATGACACCACACTCCGGTTGGAGCAACAGCACTTTGTGTTCTGTCTGGGTAGCCTCCAACCCAACTTCTGGCAGTGCCCCCCCACCTTCACCATTCCCCATCCTCTTTACCCCTCCCCCTCACTATAAAGGCGGATTTATACTTGTGCGTCGCATCTACCCCGTAGGGTGACGTGTACCTCTCCAGAAAAGTTACTCGCGTCAAGACAACGCAGACTGCAACAACTGTGATTGGTCTGCTTGGTAGCATCGCATTTCCAGTTGCTTCTCCGCCATGTCTGTAGGCTGTGTACACTGATATAAAATAGATAATCAAATCTACCTGCCAACATGCGAAAATGTTTGAAATGCATTTCCTCCTCCACGTCTCTCACGAAGAAACTCAACACAGTGGCATAGAAACCCCACCGCCAACTAGCATTTTGGCGTAGTCCGTACGCACAAGTATAAATCAGCCTTAACTCCTTGCCCGCCCATTGCCTCCCACTGATGCTCCCCCTATTTCTTTCTTCCATGAGTTCTCTAGCATTTTCTGTGTGTGTGTATCTCAGGATCAGGCTTTGTTACTGTCAACAAAAGGCTGGAATGTTGTTCAGGCTTTAAACTGTACTTGTATAGCATCAGGGGTCTTGGTTAAGATGCTGGTATTGGTAAATCTGGTTATTTTATGTGGAAAATTAATTTTGGATTAGTTTGTGCTGCAGTGGTGATGGGTAGTTCAATTGAGAATTTAGGTGGTAAAACTAGTGGTTTATTTACCAACCATTGGTTCCAAGCTACAGGATGGAATTAAACCCTTGACTAGGCCACAATCTAGTTAGGAATTCTAGTGTAGTACCAAATTGTTGAGGACACATGTTTTGAAAAGATGTTAAACCAAGACCCCGTCTGTTTTCTAGTGTGTGCAGCAAATATCCCATGAAAGTATTCAAGGAGCATCATTGTCTAGCAATGTGTCTTGGATTAGATCTTAACTAAGTTTTCAATGGTGCAATAAATTCAGTGGTTTATTGAAAACTACTTGAGCTTTAAATTTGTTTTTCTGCTTGGGTGGGTGGGTTCCGTGTATGTTAGTAGTTATGTCTAGAAGTTTAGACAGTTAATGGTTATTTTAAATTTAACCTGTGGTTATGGTTGGCCATTTTGCCACTGTCAATTTGTAAGGAACCATTTAGGGTGCCTTTCACTTCCAAAGCTCATTTAGCTGAAGTGATTCTTATAAAGTATACTATTCTAATGCAAGAAGTTGCTTAGATGACTAGAATCTTAAAGAAGGATGGCTGAGTTTTCTTTTGGTAATTGGAGGTGGGGAAAGAATGTTGGCCAGAGCACTGAGGTGTCTGTCTTATAGGATCTCTTCTATTTACCCAAGAAGGGAGAAGAGATTCCTGCTGATTTTTTGCCTCCATTACTGCAGTGTTGTATCACTTGTTCTAGATGGTATTGAAATAAGGGCTTGTTTCATACTTGCCAGAAAAAGCCACCACCCTGCCCTGAGGCAAGTGTTCACAGATTAGTGTGATTGAGATTGCTGGTAAAAATTTCTTTACCTGACTTCTGTGCCTCATTCCCTGAATATTCACTTGTGTATAAATTTTTATTAGCATGAGATGCTGAGGCTCATTCTGGAATTGTGTGGGGGTAGAAGTTACTTGAAGTTTGTAGGTTCTTGATTGTTAGGTGGCCATGCAATTAATTTGTGCAGAAGACAAAGGAAAATTACTGGAACCCCAAACAATCTGCTGCATGTGGAGAAACAGTTAATACCTGGTGGATTTTGGGTGCAGGTTTATGCGGGCATTACCTTTGAATTGTTGAACTGGCTAAATGAGGCCAAATTGACCTTCTCTTGGGTTGGTGGTGAGTAAATCACTGCGATGATTGTACACTCTAGTATCAATTGCTTGGTGACAATAAAGTAAAGTAAATGAGAACTGAGTTGACAAGTTGTCTCGTTTAGGCAATGCCAAGCTTGCAAGTGTCCCAAGTGGAGGTGCCGTTGCTGTTAGTGCCACAAGTGCTGCTGCACCAGCTGCAGCTGCTGCTGGTAAGTGATTTGTTTTCCTTGAGGCGATGAGTGGAAAAATGTAAATTAGTATAAAATTGTAATTTACAGCAGTGGAGGCAAATCTGACTAAAACTATATACATAGTTGCACTGGGAAAAAAGCTTATAAAAGGACATTGATCTGGTTTATAAACTTGTGGGTATGGTCAGAGAGCTATTGACAGTTTTTGTTCTAAAATGAGACATTAAGGTACATCTTACTGTTAAATCCTATAACATTTTATGTAGCTGGTTTTTGGTGCTGGGATGTGCAGCCACATCAGTTGATTTTTTCCCCCCAGATTGCCAGTGTCAAAGGATGCGCAATTTATTGCGAGAATGTACATTCTTACAGTGTAGACAAAAGAACTGCATCATTCCTTCAAATTTATAAAGCAAATCTGTTCCTGACCTATCTGTTCAGTGTTACTGCTAAGAAATTGATGTTAGGCTAGAGATCTAAAAATTGTAAACTGGGAACTGTGTAAACTAGTACATACATGATGCTCTCAACTCAATGTTGGTGTTCTTGTGATTAGTTCCCAAATGTTTTTTGTTATTAGAGAATTTAGTCTGAGAATTGAGGGTTTTGGTTGTGACTTTTTTTAAAATTATTTTCAGTTGAAGAGAAGAAAGAGGAGAAGAAGGAAGAGTCTGAAGAATCAGATGATGACATGGGCTTTGGTCTCTTTGATTAAATTGAAAGCTGGCTTAAAATAAACAGTTATAATATTTTGTGTTTGTGATGTGTGAATGTCAAACATAAGAATAACAGTTCTTGTATTTAAAGCTGGTCCGCAACTCCCATGCATTTTGCGAAAACTGCACCATGATATATGGGAGCAGAATTAGGCCTTTGGCCTATCGAGTTTGCTCTGCCAGTTTCCCCGTCAATGACATAACATAAAAAGCAGTCCCAACTCAGACCCCTGTGGAACGTAGTTACTGGCAGCCAAACAGAAAAAGCTCCCTTTATTCCCACTTTGTCTACTACCAATTAGCAATTACCGTAGATTCCGGACTACAGAGCGCACCTGATTTTAAGCCGCTGGCACTAATTTTAGAAATAAAATCATTTTTTTAAATGTAAAGGCCGCACCGGATTTTCGGCCGCAGGTGTCCCACGTTGTAATATGAGATATTTACACAGAAAGATATTACACGTGAGGATTTTTTTAACTTTTAATTAAATCCATATGGTAACAAAAACAAATACATATTGCAAATGCTTTTTTTCGAACCGTGCCCGTACGCGGCTACTTTTAAATATACGTTGCGTATACTTCTTTACTGAACAACATTCCAATATCTCCTAACGACTGGTAAAAAATATATATACTGCAGCCTACCAGGAAAAGTTATTGATACCTTTAACTTAAAAGCAGATTTCGCTCGGATCCAAAGCAGCTCGCGGAATCCGCTCCCCCCCTCCTTTCCGTTTCATCGCAAACGGCATTTAAAAGCAGATTTCGCTCGGATCCAAAGCCGCTCGCGGAATCCGCTCCCCCCCTCCTTTCCGTTTCATCGCAAACGGCATTTAAAAGCAGATTTCGCTCGGATCCAAAGCCGCTCGCGGAATCCGCTCCCCCCTCCTTTCCGTTTCATCGCAAACGGCATTTTCCCACAAGACGCCGCGAAACCGGGTGTGACGTCATAGCATCTCGCGATGTAGTACAGAAAACAAATATAGTTTAAACTAAGTAGGGTAGGTAGCACAATGCTTCGAGTGTTTTCCATGTTGATGAGGGTGAGTACAAATGACTGATTTACAATAATTTAATTGTGAAAGTGCGCTTGATTTATCGTACAATTTCATTGGACCTCTGTGAACTACTCATCAATTTTATTGGTCTACTGTTACGAGGCAAAATGTTTACGAGGCGGCATGAAAAAAACCTTGCATTAGCCGCTCTGGATTATTGGCCGCAAAGTTCAAAGCTGTTCAAAATGTGGGAAAAAAGTAGCGGCTTAAAATCCGGAATCTACGGTACTTTATCCATGCTAAAATCTTTACTGTAATAACATTAGCTTGTTAAAGCAGCCTTATGTGTGGCACTTTGTCTAAAGGTGTGAAAATCCAAGTACACAGCATAAACTGATTCTCCTTTGCCTATCCTGCTTGTTATTTCAAAGAATTCCAACAGATTTTTCAGGCAAGATTTTACCTTGAAACAGTGCCTGAGACCTCATCTTTAATAATTGACTTTAACGACCTGACATTTTCCCAGATTAACTGACCTACAGTTTCTTTTGCCTCTCCCTCCTTGCAGAGCAGAGTGACATTTGCAATTTTCCAGTCTGCCGGAACCATTCCAGTATCTAGTGATTCATTAAAGATTATTACTAATGCCAACCTCTTCAGGTCTCCTTTCAGAACCCTGATGTGAACACCATCTAGTCCAGGTGACATCAGACCTTTCAGTTTCCCAAGAACCTTATCTTAGTAATGGTAACTTCACATACTTACTTTAGTGGTAAGATTAAATCTAAGGTTACAGCTGAAATTAATATTTCATCAACTAAATATGAATGATAGAACAGGCCACCAGGTGTTAAAAGGACAGACACTGGGGTTTTTATCAATGTTAGCAGTATCTCTAAAGCTGGTCACCTCTGTAAAGTGCAAACACAAGGAAATCTGCAGATGCTGGAAATTCAAACAACACACAAAAAGCTGGTGGAACACAGCAGGCCAGGCAGCATCTATAGGGAGAAGCGCTGTTGACGTTTCGGGCCAAGACCCTTCATCAGGACTAACTGAAAGGAAAGATAGTAAGAGGTTTGAAAGTAGTGGGGGCGAGGGGGAAATGCGAAATAATAGGAGAAGACAGGAGGGGGTGGGATGAAGCTAAGAGCTGGAGAAGGGAAAGGATCATGGGACGGGAGGCCTCAGGAAAAAGGGTGGGGGGGGGAAGGTGTGGAACATTTGAGCAACTTATCTGCAGCATGGATGTGAGTTATCTATCTGACCAACAGTAAAACAATACCTCAACATGTTTGGGTCTATTTGTGCAATAGTTAAAACACCCAGACACACGCTTGTCACAAGATGGTACTATACCTATTCAAGAAACATTCTGATTAAGCCAGTGCTTGTGATTTAGACTTAACAAACTGGTTTGTAATTAAGTAACAGTTTTGAATTACAATGTTTGTTCATGGCCTTTAGTGCTTATCTCTCATTAGATGATTTGTACTGCAGCTCAAGTTCTTTAAACTTGAAATATTGACTAATATTGCCAGCTGAATATGTAGAGGGCAACATGTTTTGCCACAAACACCAGCTGAGGGCTGACCAGCAGACATAATTTCTCAGCTGACTAAGCAGTAATCCAGTAAGAATCAACTCTCACAATCTTCTGTAATATTCATTCATTTTATGGAACAAAATCTGCAGAAAAAATGCATATCGGTTGGCTTTCAACTGTCGGGTTGAGTCCAGCAGTGTTTGATATGCAGGTCTAAGTTATTCATAATTTGCTTATGGCTGCAATCCTGATAGTTCTGTTTATTCCTGAGTGCTAAACTACTACTGCTGGTGTCATCAGCAGTAAATGTGCATCTTGGGCTAGAATAGAATGTAGGAAAGGTAAACAACTGGCTCTAGTAAAATTGTTAACCTGTAATGTTAATGTAGTCCTCCTGCAGATGCTGCCTGATTAGCTGATGATTTGCAGCATTTCTGTATAACTTAATATATATTGATATTTTCAGAAGATCAAGCAGTGTTTTTTTATCGAATGAGATACAAAAGGCAAGCCTAACCATATTGGTTGCCAGGATTGTTCGTCTACTGTTTTGAAAGACTTATCTTAAAATTCATGAATGGCAATTGGATGAGGAAATGGTTCAAAATATTCTAGGAACTTACTGATGGAAATCCTCACCTTAAAAAGGGGGTGCGAGAGGCAATCCTTGTGCAAATAAGGGGAGAGGAGGCACTGGAATGAATTTGAGATACATTAAATTGAGAAGTGGCAATAGGACTATTGTCGCTGTACCCATAAAAGATTTGAAACTGGATATGATTTTACATTATCCACTTTCAAATGAAATGCTAATAATTATAATGATCCTTTAATTTCTATTCCAAATCTTTTAGTGATAACCATAAGATCTCTTTTAATGTACTGGGAGATGAATAGCCATTTGTCACTGAATATTTACCATTTGGCTGTGTGTCATCTTCAGTCCCTCAACAATGAAACTATTGTACCACCTTCCCTTTCCAAAAAAAAATTGCAAACTACACAAATTGTAGAGGGAAATTTGGATTCTATGTGTTATGGAGGATGGGACTGATCCTTTAGATGAGAATCTAAATCGAGGAAAGGCCAGTTTTGATGGTATCATTCTGGCAGAGGTGTTTGATAAATGGGAGGATTTTGAAAGTGAAAATATTCAGAATGCAGAATCTATTTGTTCAAGTGAAAGGGCAAGGCGAACTGGTTTAGGAAACTTTGGTTATCAAGGGATGTTGAGGGCCTCATAAAGGAGGAGGTGCATTCAGATATAGGCAAGCTTGCTGACACCACTGGTGGAATCAAAAGTGGTGAGGAATTAGCTAAAGGAGGGAGATTGAAAATCTGGCTGAGTGGTGCCATAACAACAACCTCTTACTCAATGTTAGCAAGATCAAGGAGCTGATTATTGACTTCTGGAGGAGGAAAGAGCTCCATGATCCATTCTCCATCAGGGATCAGGTGTGCAGAGGGTCAGTGACTTTAAATTCCTCAGTGTTAATTTCAGAGGACCTGTCCTCTGAAATTGCACATACGTGTATCGAAGAAAGCACAGCAGTGTGCCTACTTAGTAGTTTGTGAAGATTAAGCATGAGATATAAAACTTGGAAAAACCTCAATAGATGTGTGGTGGAGTGTGTACTGACTGGTTGCATCATGGCCTGGTATGAAAACACCAATGCCCTTGAATGGAAATGCCTACAAAAAGAAGTTGATACAACCCTCCCCACCACCGAGCACATCTGTGTGGAGTGCTGTTGCGGGAAAGCAGCATCCATCATAAGGAACCCCCACCGTCAAGGTCATGCTGTCTTGCTGCTGCCATGAGGAAGAAGGTACAGGAGACTGAGGACTCTCACCAAGAGCAGTTATTACCCCCTCAACTGTCAGGCTCTTGAACCGTTGTTGATAACTTCACTTGCCCCATCACTGAACAGTTCCCAAGGATGCTTCATCTCATGCTCTCTATTTATTGCTTTTGTTTTGTATTTGCATTTGTCTTGCACGTGGGCTGTTTGTCTGCCCTGTTGGATGTTGTCTTTCATTCTATTGTGATTCTTGGATTTACTGAAAATACCCACAAGAAAACGAATTTCAGAGTTGTATATGATGACATGTATGTGCCTTGATAATAAATTTACTTTGAACTCTGCATACAAGAAATGCAAGGGGACATTTAAAAGAGCAATCGGAGGGCTAAACGCGGATGTGAGATTGCTGTGGCAGACAATGTGAAAGAATCTCAAGGGTTTCTATAGCTATATTTAAGAGCATAATGAGAGCAAAGGACACAATTAGCATGGTCTTCATGGAGCTGAAAGATGGAGGGCATCTTAAAATGGTTTTTATTTTTGTATCCATATTTTCTTGAAAATGAACACAGTCTACAGAACTATTGTAAGAGTAATGAGGTCATGGACTATATCTGTGTAATGGAATATAAAGTGCTAGCTTGGGACAAATTAGGATGGATAATCCCTAGGGTTTGACAAGGTGTCCCATTGGACCTTGGGGGAAATCGTGTAGAAGTTGCAGGACTGGAGGATAGCTAATACTCCCTGTTTCAAGAAAGGTTGTAAAAATAAGCCAGGAAATTACAGGTCGGTGAGATGAACATCAGCAATAGATACATTATTGGAAAGTATTCTAAGGGATAGGACATAAGTATTTGGATAGACAGGACCTGATCAGGGATCTATGCATGGTAGATCACATCTCACCAATCTTGTAGTTTTTAAAGGAGGTTGCTAGATTGATGAAGGAAAGCCTAATAGATTTTGCCTGTGTGACTTTAGCAAAGCCTTTGACTAAGTCTCACATTTGAGATTCAGCTGCTTAGCATTCAGAATAAAGTAGAAAACTGGAATTAGTATTGGCTTAGAGGTAGTAGGTGGTTGTCTCTGACTGGAGGCCTGTGACTAGTGGTGTAGTGCAGGGATTGGTGCTGGGTCCATTGTTGTTTATTGTCTATGTTAAGGATTTAGATGATAATGTGGCAAACTGTATCAGCAAATTTACAGATCACACTCAAGATTATAGTGGTCAATGAAGAAGCTATGAAAGTTTGTACCAAGATTGGAACCAGCTGGAAAAATAACAGAGTATATTGCAGACAAGAGTGATGTGTTGCACTTTAGGAGGCCAAAGGGCCTCTTTCTCTGCTTTAGTACTTATATTTAATAAAAATAGCTCCTATTCTTCCTTTTACTAGCCCAGGAGCTTACCTGTCTTGTCCAGATTTGTTTTGCCTTCATCTGTCACACTTATTATGTCATGTTAGTAGATTAATTTCCTGGTTTTAACAGATCAAATATTGCTATAATCTTAATAATAATAATAATAAATATTTTTTTTACCCCCGAGTCAAAAAACAAACAAATCTGTGAAATTGCAGATGTCATTTTGCAAGTGCAGGATTTGTGTCTCCAACAGCAGTCTGAATCTTAACATTTGCTAGTGTGGATTTGTGCTCTTCCACCTCACTGTTTAAACTGAAGTATACTGAATTTGCCACAAATTTACAATTTCATATTCCTTAATAAATTCATCTCAGATGTGTGTCCTTCCCCAAAAGTCATGACACTTGCAGCTTTCCTCAAAATTCAGACCTAAGCTTTGGGGATCAATCCCCACTGCTTGCCTGCATAGCTCCTGGTGCATGACTGACTTTATATCATAAGATTTGAATTCAAAATGACTTCTGCCTTTCTGCTTCAGAAACAAAGTGTTTCATAACCGAGGTGCCATCTTTCAGATCAATGATGGCCCTTTCACATAGATGTAAAAGATTCTATGATGCATTTCTAATCAAATGGGAGTTTTCATTGATAATTGCTTATTCTTCAATCAATTTCTCATTAAAAATTGTTCATAACAGTCAGCAGGTAGGTAGACTTAAGTATGGTACAAATCACTCTATTGCAATATTTGTTTTGTTTCCGGTACACTGCAATTACGAAGATGTAAATAGTTTTGTAGTTTGTTTGAATTCCAGCTGAGTTCTCTTCTGACCTACCATTCCTTAAATTGGGGGAAACTAGGTACTGTGGAAGTTCAAAGAAAATTAAGGATCTTTATACTTAAATCACTAAAATGTTGTACAAAAATGCTACAAAATAATGAAATGTTAGTCTTCATAACTTTATTAACGGGATGCAATTGTTGCTACCACAATACAAAGCCACGTGTGGAATATTTTGTACTTCTTTGGGTACCACAGCTATGAAAGTAGCACGGTATGTATACACTAATGTGTTCCCAGTGCTCTCAAGAAATCACATATATTAATGTTCTTAAGGCATTTCCAAAGAAGTAGGTATCATTTTCTGCACTTAGGAAGTCTAGGGTAAGAGGATGCTTCATTAAAATTAGAGAAAGGTCACTCAGGAGAGAAGTTTGGAAACACTTCCTCATGTGAGGGATGGCCTACTGTGAAACTCTCACCCACTAAGTTATTGTAACCAAGTTGAACAGCATGAATATGGAATTGGCAGAGGAATTGTGTTGTCAGCAAAGATCTCAAATTACAACAGAGCAGGCCAGAGGAGATGAATGACTTAATTTTGTTCCAATGTTCCATGTGATTAATTCAAGTTTCTCTGCCATAGAGGGCTGAGAATCTCAGGTATCGTGTCAGATCTGAGTTGCTGCCAGAATTAGTGCTCGACAGTTGGCAAGTGATTACATGCACAAGATGCAGCAGACAAACTGACAGCAGAAGTGTGTGGACTAAGCAGAGTCTTCGAGGGAAAGTATCAAGTGAAAGATGAGCCCTCATAAAGTGACAGTTGAACTTTGTTGGAAAAGGTGAAGAGTTTATGTCAAGGTAAATTGATGCTGTGCATAGCATTCGATCACCAGAAATAATGAAGAGAGATCTATGTGGTCCTGCATTTTGATGCACTGAATGATGTTCTTTGAAACATACAGTGACAAAAAAAATCTAATAGTCTTGTACTTTATATCTCTTAAATCAAATATTGATGAGATGATTTATAAAAATATATTAGTTGAATGATCAAGTTCATATTTCACCAGAAAAATGCTTTTTAAAAAATGCTGCAAAGTGCTATCAGTTTTACATCAGAATCTGGTTTATTATCAGTGACGTACACTCAAGGCTCCTGTACCTAATAAAATGGCCACTGCTGCAAAGATGCTCATCTGCACACCACTGTCATAAAATGTAGTTATCGGAGTTACTGTTGCCTTCCGGTCTGCCTGAACCAATCAGACCATTCTCCTCAAACTCTCTCATTAACAAAGCATTTTCGCCCACAGAACTACCGCTCATCAATTTTTTTTGCGTGTGTTTTTTGCCCCATTCTCTGTATATTCTAGAGACTTGTGTGTGCAAATCCCAGGAAATCAGCAGTTGTTGAGCTACTAAACTGCTCTTTCTGGTACCCACAATCATTCCATGGTCAAAGTCACTCAGATCACATTTCTTCCACATTCTCATGTTTCGTCTGAATAACAACTGAACCCTTTGACCATGTCAGCATGCTTTTGTGCATTGAGTTGCTGCCACTTGCTCAACTGATCAGATATTTGCTTTAACAAGCAGGTATACCTAATAAAGTGGCCACTGAGTGTATGTTGTAAAATTTGTTGTTTAGCTGCAACAGTGCAATGCAAGACATAAAAAAATTAAGTTACAATAAAAAATAAATAAATAGAGGAATATTGAGATTGGGTTTATTGGTTCCTTGACTGGTCTGAAGTCTGAACGTGGAAGAGAAGAAGCTGTTCCTGAAGTGTTGGGTGTGGGTCTTCATGCTTCTGTGCCTCTTCCATGATCTAAAGATGGAAACATTGATTATGCAGCTCTCCACTAACATGCCAATTAGGAATATTATGTGCTTGGGACATGATTGCACCACTTCATCTTGCACACAAACTTCTATAAAATGCAGAAAAAGGACTCCAAGCTACAGTGACCATTCCTTTTGCAGCCTGGGTGAGTCTACAAAGTACATCATATCAGATGTAATTGAAGAATTGGTTATTGATTCCTGATAATGAAAAATAGCTGTAGTTGGAAGGCCTCAACATCAAGGTGATCGATACAGATTGCAGGCTATCTTGCTTAGATTCTTCACCATTCCAAAGATAGATGATTTGTCATACATTAACGGATAGGGTCTTCCCATATTGTTCATAACTATCAGATTATTATAAAGGCTGAACTTACTCACCATTCTGATAAAGTACACCTTATTGTGGTTAGTGCAGTTGCTTTACAAAGTTCAATAAAAGTTCAAAGTAAATTTTATTATTAAAGTACATATATGTCAGCATATACAATCCTGAGATTCATTTTCCTGTGGGCATACTCAATATAGAATAGTAACTGTAAAAGAATCAAAGATCAATCAGAGTGCAGAACAAACTGTGCAAATTGTAAATGCAAATATAAATAAATAGCAATAAATAACAAGATAGAGTCCTTAAAGTGAGATCATTGGTTGTGGGAACACCTCATTGGGTGGCCAAGTGAGTGTAGCTATCCCCTTTTGTATAGAGATTTATCAAAGTTTCAGATGTCGTGCCGAATCTCTGCAGACTCATAAGGAAGTAGAGCTGCTGCCGTGTTTTATTCGCAGTTGCACTTATGTGCTGGGTCCAGGTGTGTGTGTGTAGGCCTCCGATAGACCATGAATTTGCGCCTTGGAAAGTTTCCAGGGCGCAAGCTTGGGCAAGGTTGTATGGAAGACCGACAGTTGCCCATCTCCCCTCTCCACGACAACGATGTTGTCCAAGGGAAGGGCATTAGGACCCATACATCTTGGCACCACCGGTGTTGTCGCAGAGCAATGTGTGGTTAAGTGGCTTGCTCAAGGACACACACGCAGCCTCAGCCAAGGCTCGAACTAGCGACCTTCAGATCACTAGACGAACGCCTTAACCATTTGGCCACACACCAACACTGGGTCCAGGACAGATCCTCTGAAATTGTAACACCCAGGAAATTAAAGTTGCTAACTCTCTCTATCTCTGATCCTCAGTTGAGGTCTGGCTTATGAACCTCTGGTTTCCCTCTCCTGAAGTCAATAGACCTCTCCTTGGTCTTGCTGACATTGAGTGAGAGGTTTTTGTTATGACACTACTCAGCCAAATTTTCAGTCTCCCTCCTGTATGCTGACTCATCCTCGCCTTTGATTCAGCCCACAATAGTGGTGCCATCCGCAAACTCGCATATGGTGTTGGAGCTGTGCTTAGCCACACAGTCATAAGTGTGAAGCAAGTGGAACAAGGGGCTAAGCAGACATCCTTGTGGTGCATCTGTGCTGATGGAGATCGTGGAGGAGATGTTGCCAATCTGAGCTGACTGGGGTTTATAAGTGATGAAATCCAGGATCCAATTGCACAAAGAGCTGTTGAGGCCAAAGACTTGGAGCTTATTGATTAGGTTTGGGGGGGATGATGATGTTGAATGCTAAGCTGTAAATGGTAAGAGGCACCCTGATGTACGCACCTTTGCTGTCCGGATGTTCCAGGATTGAGTGAACACCATCTGTTGTGGACATATTGCTCCAGTAGGCAAATTGGAGCGGATCCAAGTTGCCTCTCATGCAGGAGCTGATATGTTTCATCACCAGCTTCTCAAAACACACAGAGATTACAGCACCAGTGAATTCCTGCCACTATCTGTAATGAGTTTGGTCATTCTCCCTATGGCTGTGCAGGTTTCTCTCACTTTCCAAAAACTGTTAGGGTGAGGGTTAGTAAGTTGTGGGCATGCTATGTTGGCACCTGAAATGTGGTGACACTTGTGGGCGGCCCCCAGCACAATCCTCGCTGATTGTATTTGATGTAATCAACGCATTTCACTGTGTATGTCGATGTTTCAATGTAAATGCTAAATAAAGCTAATCTTTTTTTAAAAATTCTTTAAAGCCTGCTTTTATTTGTCTCAACTTCCACATCTTTAATATTTTTTAAAATATTTATTTTTTGCATGTTAATATCAGTAGTAAGGCTCATATTTACCATCTATTCTCAATTACCTTCTGAACTGAATGGCTTCTCAGAACAGTTAAGTGTCTAACACATTTATGGGTAAGGAGTCACATACCAAATACCTACCAAGTTGTGGATAGTGTGGAGGGCTGTTGTAGGTTACAATGGGACATTGACAGGATGCGGAGATGGGCTGAGAAGTGGCAGATGGAGTTCAACCCAGAAAAGTGTGAAGTGATTCACTTTGGAAGGTCATATTTGAAGTCGGAATACAGGGTTAATGGTTTTTATTATGGAGGAACAGAGGGATCTCGTGGTCCACACCAGAGGTCCCTTATAATAGCTGTGTAAGTTGATATGGTGTGATGGCTTTTGTTTAGTCAGAAGATTAGGTTCAAGAGCTACAAGGCAATATTGCAGTTCTATAAACTATTTATAACTTCAGCATTACATCTGGCTTTTATATACTAGTTCTCTCAAAATGAATGCTAACATTGCATTTGCCTTCCTTACCAGCGACTCAACCTGCAAGTTAATTTTTAGGGAATCCTAGTCCTTTTGCACCTTTAATTTCTGGCTCTTCTCTCCATTTAGAAAACAGTCTATGCCTTTATTCCATCTACTAAAAAGTGCATGACCATACATTTCCCTACACTATATTCCATCTGCCACTAATTTACCTATTCTCCCAATCTGTCAAAGTTCTTCTGCCTATTCCCTGCTTCCTCAACACTATCTGTACTGATCTTGGCCACAAGGTCATCAATTCCATCACCCAAATTCAATTCTGTTCAGACAACAGTCTACATCTTCATGCCTTCTATCAAAGTGCATGACCGTACACTTTTACCCATCTGCTATTTATTTTTCCCATCTCCCTATCTGTTCAAGTCCTTCTGCAGACTCACTGCTTCCTCAGTACTGCTGGCCCCTCCACTTATCTTCGTATTGCCTGCAAACTTGGTCAGGAACCCACTTATTCCATCATACAAATCATTGGCATAAAACATGAAAAAATGCGGTCTCATGCCATCCCTGGAAAATAATTCAGATTACCCAGTAGCATAAATCCCAAAGATAACTAAACCACAAAGTGAAAATTGTGCAATAGCACATTCCTGGTCATAGAAGGCTCACTCTGAGTTAACCCTCAATGGATACTTAAATTATGAGATGACAAAGTGTGCCTATGAATGACTAAACACTTTTAGCCTGGCTGGTACATCGCAGAATAAGCCAATATCAGATTGCTGTCAAGTATTCCATTGGGTCTCAATAGTTTGCCTAGCTGGTGAGCTAATTGCTGGGGCAGGTAAAGAGCAGGAATATTGTCAGACTCTGTAAGGCTAAAATCCATAGTTTTAGCATTAATTTCTGGAAAGAATCATTCTCTCAGGGCTGTGTACTAAGCCCCCTCCTTTACTCTCTGTACACCCATGACTGTGTCGCCACCCACAGCTCCAATCTCCTAATTAAATTTGCTGACAACACTACACTGATTGGTCTAATCTCAAATAATAACGAGGCAGCCTACAGAGAAGAAGTCATTACTCTGACACAGAGTAACAACCTGTCAAGATAACAACCTCTCCCTCAATATCACAAAAACAAAGGAGCTGGTTGTGGACTAGGGAAGAATGGAGACAGGCTAGCCCCTATTGACATCAATGGATCTAGGGTTGAGAGGGTGAACAGCTTTAAGTTCCTTGGTACAAACATCACCGAGGATCTCACGTGGTCTGTACATACCGGCTATGTGGTGAAAAAGGCACAGCAGCACCTCTTTCACTGAAGAAGTTTGGTGTGGGCCCCCAAATCCTAAGTACTTTCTATGGGGGCACAATTGAGAGCATCCTGACTGGCTGCATCACTGCCTGGTATGGGAACTGTACTTCCCTGAATCGCACGACTCTACAGAGAGTGGTGCAGACAGCCTAGCACATCTGTAGATGTGAACTTCCCACTATTCAAGACATTTACAAACACAGGTATGTAAAAAGGGCCCAAAGGATCATTGGGGACCTGAGTCACCTCAACCACAAACTGTTCCAGCTGCTACCATCTGGGAACCAGTACAGCAGCATAAAAGCCAGGACCAACAGGCCCCAGGACAGCTTCTTCTGCCAGGCCATCAGATTGATTAATTCATGCTGATACAACTGTATTTCTATGTTATTTTGACTGTCCTGTTGTACATACTATTTATTATAAATTACTATAAATTGCACATTTAGAGATGTAAAGATTTTTGCTCCTCATGTATTTGAAGGATGTAAGTAATAAAGTCAATTCAATTCTAACCAGCTTGCATCACAGCAAAATCAAAAATGATATCCAGGTGATTATGACATATTCCTCTTCCTCTCAACCTCTCTCCAGCCTTGAATATCATTGAACATCCTCTTGCAGGTGAGACTGGGCTCACTTCTTACCTGCCTTCATGACCTCCCTCCTTTTATTCCACTGACCTCTCCTATCAGATTCCTTTTTCTTCTTCAGCCCTTTAACTCTTCCACATATCACCTCCTAACTTTTCATATCAATTGCCACCCAGCTTCCCCTGCACCTGGAGTCACCTATCACCAACTAACTTGTACCCTTTGCGCTCTCCCCCATCCCCCGCACATGCTTATTTTAGCTTCTGCCCCGTTCTTTCGGTCTGAAGCGTCGACTGTTTATTCCTCTTCATAGACGTTGCCTGACTTTCTGACTTCCTCTAGCACTTTGTATGTAATTATCAAGATTTCCAGTGTCTGAGTAGTCTCTTGCGCCTGTTTCTTTATCTAAAAAGATGTAGCCAACATCTTTTTTCTGTGACAACATCTTAATGTTTTGTTCCACACCCCCCCCCCCCCAGGACTTTCTCCTATTTAAGTATGTGTCTTTTGTGTAAGATCACCCAAAAACACAGTACCCGATTCTACCTATGTGCCGATAACACCCAGGATTCTCTCAGCAACACAGTTATTTAGAGATACAGCGCGGAGGTCGCCCTTCGAGTCGTGCCGCTCAGCAGCCCACCAACAGGACAACTTACAGTGGCTGACTAACCAATAACCGGCACATCTTTGGACTCTGGGAGGACACACAGGAAGAAATGCACAAATTTGCTAAAAGGAGAATGCCGGAATTGAACTCTGAACTCCGACGCCGCGGGCTGTAATAGCGTTGCGCTAACTGCTAAGTTACCGTGGCGCTCTTCTGTCCCACTCCGAGAAGAGCCCTTAACCCCGCACTGGGCAGTTAGCATTGCCGCTGAGACTCTGACTTTGTGGTAGCGAACATTGTCTTTTCCGTTTACCATGCAATTCCTACCGTTGTCTACACATGAGCCTGCTGCCTACCTCTTCTACAAAGGTGACCTTGTGTATGTTTGGTATCCAGTTTCGTTATGATAGCTGGAGGCAGAGACTGCAGGACGCTGGAACCTGGAGCAACAAACAGGAACACAGCGAACAGAGCAGCATCTGTGGGGGGAAACGTGTAATTCCTCTCCCTAACTTTTCACACTCGGACAATGCTTTCGACCTGCCGAGTTCTTGGAGCATGATAGCTCTTGCTGAGCTATTTTGAGAAGCTTTTCTATGTTAAAAGGCTAAATAAATCGGTTTGTTTTTGCGTTGAGTTTCAAGTATCTTCCCCATGGGCGTGTTCTGCTGTTTTAAACTTTGAGAATCAGAATGACAACATAATATTGCACATGCTGGAAATCTGAAAATAAAGAAAATGTATAAATACGTGTCAGTGATATTGACATCATTCCCTATATCCTTGCACATTGTACAGTATACCCGCCCATCCAATTAGTGGCAGCGCCTTCCGTGTATGATCATAATCTACATATAAAAACAAGGCTGACGTTTCACGGTCAGCGATTGACAGCTGTGCGACGTGCTGGGGTGGGAGCTCGGTGATTGGCTAACTCGAGGGTCATTCATGGTGGGTCGCGAAGCTAATTGGCTGGGGTGGAGGGAGGAAGCGAGAAATCCTGAAGCGCTCCGGAGCCGGGCAGGAGTAGGGTGCTCGGAGGCGTCTGTGCGGCAGCTTTGCGGAAGATGTGAGCGCGGCGGCCGGAGACAGTCAGAAGCCGGCTCCGAGTACGTTTGCCGGAGGGCGTCGTTTGAAGTTGATCCCGCGGAGGAGATGCTGCGGCTCGAGGACTCGTCCTGGAGCATTTCGTTCGCCGGCTGCGGGTTTCTGGGCATCTACCATGTCGGAGTGGCCAGCTGCCTGTGCGAGCACGCCCCGCAGCTGGTGCACAACGCCAGCAACATCTACGGGGCATCGGCCGGAGCGCTGACAGCCTCTGCCTTGGTCAGCAGAGCCTGCCTGGGTAAGAAACGAAATCAGAGACGCCCTGTTCCCGGGACAGGAGTCTCTCTCGCCTCTAATCTCATCCTTTCACTCGTCCCAGAACTCCCCAACTATCAGCGAGGTACCTTGGGCGCAGTCGTCTGTTGGAGGTGCACATTTTACTCACGGGAAGTGTCTGGGGATTGTAAGAGGGAGGAAAGAAAATCTTTCATCTGGCGAAAAGATATTTTACAAGCAGGTGCAGCACCTGAAGGTTTTGAACAGATGGAGAGGCGAGGGGTGATGCCAGTGAGGTTAAGTCTTGAGGGCAGGGATGAGAATGCTGGCCAAGAGAAGTCAGGATAGATTGCAAACACGGGAAAACCTGCAGATGCTGGAAACCCAAGCAACACACAAAATGCTGCAGGAACGCAGCAGGCTACGGAAAAGGGTCGGCGTTTTGGGACGAGATCCTTCATCAGGAGTCTGCAGGCGGCGGAGAGAGAATCCCAGTCATGGAAGTGACTGGGAGAGGTACAGTACACCAGTCCTGATGAAGGGTCTCGGCCCGAAACGTCGATTGTTCACTCCTTTCCAACGGTGCTACCTGGCCTGGCGAGTTTCTCCTGCATTTTGAGTGCGTTGTCAGTACAAATTGAATGTAATGCTGGTGCAAAAGGAAACAAATCATAATATCAGATTTTGGAACTGCATCCCATTGGCTAGTGAAAACATTCCCTTTAGTCACAATCCCCCACCTAGTGGCCCTATTAGGTTAGTGGCCCTAACCTATTCTCTCTGACATGATCACCTGCCCGCACCATTCCCCTGCCTCCCACCAAGACTCCAGGCAATTTACAGTAAGTCTGCTAGCAGATGTGGATGGAAATTGCCCAGAGATAGAAGACTATGGGCAAGTGCTGGGAGATGGGATCAATGGAGATGGGTCACAGATATGGTGCGCCAATGACTGGTTCAAGTCAAGTTGTGTCTATTGCTGTGTGCACAATACTGTGAGCTGAATTTACAAAAACGAATCCTTGTGCAGATTCACAAGTTCAGGAAACACAAAATATGAATTGTACGTAATTTATATAACATAGTGGAGAGGAAAACTGCAGAATAGTACATTTGCTCAAAAAACAATAAGTTCATAGTGGAGCAAGGGGTGGACTGTAGTGTTCTGTTCCTACGGTAGAACTGGGGTTGTATTTTAGGTTTCCATGCTGTACAAGATCATAAAACATAGGAGCAGAATTAGGCCATTCAGCCCATCAAGTTTGCTTCACCATTCAATCATGTCTGATTTTTTCCCCCCTCTCAAGCCCATTCTCCTGAATTCTCCCCATAACCCTTGATACCCTTACTAATCAAGAACCTATCAACCTCTGCTTTAAATATCCACAATGACTTGGTCTTCTCACTCCAAATTCCTCGGAAGGCATCAGACAGACAACACAGCCTTTGGGATTCTTGATCCATTGTGAAAGAGAATTGTAGATTCCCCTGACTCTACTATCCCAAATTACCACTACAAATCTTCTCTCTCCCACCCCCCCCCCCCACAATGTGCCACAGTTTGTTTGCGCATCCTTCCTACGGCCCCCACTCTCACCCTTACAGGGAGCAACAATCTTGAGCATATTGGGCAAGTTCAGGGGCTGATGCTCGTCTTACACCACCTATTGGATCCCCCTACCTGCCTCACTTGGAGTCGTACCTGGCCTCAGATCAAATTTGAAGTAGTTAGTCTGATGGAAGTGACAGCCTGCTGAAACACAGGAGGCTCTTTCCTAATGCATCGCTTACTTGAATCTCAGATTCCAGGTCATTAACCTTGAGCCTGAATTCCTCCAGCAACCAGGTCTTGCTGTAGTTGTGGTCACCAGGAACCACAGTGGAGTCCAACTCCCATATCATGCAGCTATTGATCCTGCACCCCTATTTCATTTAATTTGTTTAAATTGGTATCTTTTTAGTTAATACTACTACATACAAAAAACCTTGCCTATTCTTACCTGCTCCTCACCTGTGCTTCCTTACTGAAGCCTCCCGAGCCAAAGTTCTCTCTAGTTTGTAGTGACCAATGCGCACAAAAATCTTGTGCTGGGCAGTTTTTTGCCCAGTGACAACATGTGCGATCTGAATTTTATATATAAACGTATTCATTTTAACAGCTGGCAAAACACTGTCAATAAGATCTTTGATCTTCTCTCAGTTTGATCGTTTTTGCTCCCATTCATCTGCACTCTCACAAAATGTGTAGCAGACCTTTAGCGGATATTGAAGAATTTTCTCCCTGGAGCCTTTGCCCATATGTGATTTGCTTGCTAAATGATGCTTTAAAAAGTCAAGTTTCAAAATATCACTCCACTTTCTTCCCTCTTGCAAGTTCTTCAGCAATAAATGCAGGTTACACCAGTTTCTGTATTGTACATAATATTTCTTGTAGCTGCATGTTCCTGACCTTGTGAGGTTTTGGTGTAGCAATCTCTACTGTTTCATTAAGCCATTCTGCTTTAAATGAACGAGCAGTTCTTTTGCAATTCACACCCTTTGTTTCTTTGGAATTCACCATGGTGCATCAAGAAGTTTTTCAATGCAAACAGTATAAATTAGCCAGTTCTAAAATCTGCAGACAAATTATCACAAATTCCACATTGTCAACACAGTCCATGTCAGAAACTGGAAAAAGAAATGTGATTGTGTGTGATCATGAAATATAACACGCCAACGAGGTAAAGGGTGACAACCTTTTTCGCGCAGTTTAATTTCTTTAGTATGCCAGTAGCAAAATGTGCGTGAATGCACATGTGCGCATTGTCAGAAACGAGCCACGCTCCCGAATAATGGCTTCAAGACAAATTCAAGGAAACAAAGTTTATTAACAGTTCTGCAGAGCTGGGTGCCTTCAGAGAAGGGAACCCTGAACCTTACAGGGCAGCAGGTTTTATCCTTCTTCCTTACCCCTCCCCTCCCTGACTCAGGAGGTACATAGTCTTATCCCATTCCATATTTGGAGTTGTTTTTTTTTACACATTTCTGTAAAACAATAGTCCATATCTCAGGACTTCAATGATTCCACAAACAGCTAATCTTGTCAGGGCTTCTGCATTCATAATTAAATCACATTTGTTTACTGACTTTAACCCAGACATAATTAAATCACATTTATCCTCTGACTTTAACCCAGACATAATTAAATCACATTTGTTTTCTGACTTTAACCCCGACCCCTTTCAGAAACGCACATCTTAATTTACTTTGAATCTCACACGCATCTTAGAGGGAACATTGCTCAGATCTTAGATTCCTTCACTGGCCCACTCGCACAGTGGCTGAGCCACAATGGTCTCTGGGGACTTGGCCTCCACCTCTTCTCACAGAAGCATGCCTCAGTTCACCACTTTACTCTGCCCACTTCAACAATGGCCATGAGCAATCATTTATGACATGATGGAACCCCCGCAGAGTGAGACAGGATATGCAAGTTCTAGCCAGGTAGCTCTGGGGTTCGATATTGAACCCAGGTTGCTGCAACTGTGTGTTGTCAGAATGAAATGTTGCTTCACTGTGCCTAATGCAATAACAAATTACAATAAAAAATTACAATAAAGGAGCAGCATGGTAGTGTAGTGATTAGCACGCCGCTTTACGGTACCAGCGACCCAGGTTCAATTCCTGCTACTGCCTGCAATGAGTTTGTCCCTGTGATCATGTGGGTTTCCTCTGGGTGCTCGGGTTTCCTCCCAGAGTCCAGTGGCATGCCAGTTGGTAGGTTAATTGGTCATTGTAAACTGTCCCGTGATGAGGCTAGGATTAAATCGGAATTGCTGGGCGGCATGGCTTGAAGGGTCTGAAAAGCCTTCTCTGAGCTGCTTCTCAATAAACAAACAGTATTAGTGCCAAGAATAGCTATCTGATAAAATGGGCTGGAGTTGTAATCTAGTTATTTTTACTCACTAGAGAATCTGGAAGACTGAAGATCGCTGAATCAGTGATAACTTGTTTCTGGAGATAGGGTTCAACTTCCTTGAAACTCAAGGGGATTTCATAGAACGTGAGGTCAGAACTGGGGAAGAAATGAGAATTAAAGTGATAGGCCTTGAGAAATGTTTGCTTATCTATAGGTTTTCAATGCAAGTAATTCATGCAGTAGTCACTCAATCTATATTTGAAATTCCAAATCCCTAGTATAAAAAGTCTGATTGTAAATAATGGAAATACTAAATTGGAAGAAGCATTTAATTACAAAAATCGTAATTTGAGTGCCTGGAAGAAATTATTAGAATCTGGAGTCAGAGCCTTGCCTATCACAGTGAGGGATAATCTTTGCAGGGAAGTGGAATGTGCCATCAGAATCAATGTAGTTGAGACAGTGACACCAAAGAAAACTTTACAGGAAGAAATGTAGTCTTGCAGATCAATGGGCTTAAATATTCATAGCTATCCTTGCTTGAAATGGAGGTGGGGAAGTCAAGGAAAGGAAGCCAAAGCAAGGTCACATGACATGCAGAAGCAGGGGTGATATATTTTTGAGTAAGGACAGGAAGCAGTACTTTAGGACCATTGTATGTTCATGGAAACAGACCTGTGTAAGAGAAATTTAAAATATTACACATATCCCATGAGAAGGCAAAAATAGTTAAATTTCATACATACTTTCTTGATAATGCATTTTATTCAAATGACTTAATTGTAATGCCTAAACAAATTAATGAACATGCTGGAAATTTCTACATGAAACTATCCGGGGCTGTGAATCATTTAAAATTTCTTGTCCTCCGCCCTATTGCAGATTTTACCTTGATGTTCTCATGTCTCCTACACCTTTCCTGCCATTGTACTTGTTCAATCCCTTTTTAGCTGTTGCCTTAAAGCATTAACTGTTTCTCTCAGCAAAAGTACTGTCTAACCGGCTGATGAGTTTCCAACATTTTCTATTTATACTTAGAAAAACAGCTTGGTTTACCCTGTGTCTATATATATAATATTTTATATATATATATATATATATATATGTATATTATTAGCCTCAGGTAGTGTCTTGGGTTGTTTCCTCATCCAAGAGGCTAGACTGAACTACTTCCTGTGTCTGTTAGTTAGCTTACCCTGAGCATTAAATCATCTATTTACACAACTACCGTAGTAACATATAAGCAGGCTATAATCCAGTGAATGATCTCCTCTAGCTAAGTTTCAGGATCATCACATGCTTCCTTAGACTGGTTGAATTGCGCATTTGTGTTGGTGAATGTGCAGCTCGTTTGGTTATTCTGTTATTCAGTGGCTGATTTGTGTCTTGCCTCTGCTCACTCTTCATACGTTGTAAATAAATTGCTAAAATCATAAGAGCCCACCATGTTGAAGAGAACATATTGATATCAATAAATGATTGACTAGCAAGTAGGAAGCAGAGGGTAGGGGACGGGCCTATCTCTTTCAGGTTTGCAATCTGTGAATGGTGGGATATCAGTAGAACTAGGGCTGGGTTTACAATACTAATTGTTGATTTAGAGAAATGAAGGAAATTTACACTAGCCAGATTTACGGTAAATATTACTTGTTATTTGAAATAATAAATATTGCTTATTATTTCAAGGGGAATAGAGTATAATAAACTTATGACAATGGTAGAAGACATCAGCAAGACCACATTGAGAGTACTGTGGACAATTTCAGTCAACCTAATTAAAGAAAATTATTATTTCATTGGAGGAAGTTCAGAGAAGGTTCACCGAAGTGATCCCATGTATTAATCAGTTTTCCCTATGAGGAAAAGTTAACTAGATTAGGACTCACTAGAGTTCAGAAGAACAATACCTTGGGTGACCAGACAAAATTAATGTTGAAGGGATGATTACTCCGGAACCAGAGTAAGAAACCAGAATAAGGAGTGCCCTTTTAAGATGAGGGAGCATTTCTTCCCTCAGGTCATTGTACATGCTTTGAATTCCTTGCCACAGAGTTGTTGGAGAAGGGTTTGGGTACATGTAAAATTGAGCTAGATTTCTACTCAGTAAGGGAATCAAACATTATGAGAAAAGCGTAAGACAATGGACAAGGAATGTTGAACCAGCCATGATCCTATTGAATGGTGGAACAAGCTAGAGGGACGAAGGGGCCTTGTCCTCTGTCTACATTTTATACTTTATACCTGCATGATATAAAATGATAGTCTAATTAAAGTATTAGGGCCTGGAAAATGGATCATGCAGTGATTTTGCAATGTTTTTTATTCCTTTATTCAATTTTAATTTTAAAAGAACTGTATAAGGAAGTTGAATTTCCTTCCTGCCTTTTTGTTCTACAAGCTAACAGAGAGAAACCTGAAAGTTCCCAGTGGTGTTCATTATCATACAACACAGATTCGGACCATTTTGCTTTACATTTGCAAGTATGTGACTGCTTTATCATTACTTGAATTAGAACTGCTTCAGAAGGTCCCATTCCATGAAATCTCACACTGCGAACCCTCCTCAGATATATCAAGAGAAATTTTCAACCCTCACAACTGTTCTGCCTTCATTCCCTGAAGTTCCCCCAGTTATGAATTATTAATTTTCTCTTCCTGGTCCTCTGCTATATTCCCCATCCCTCTAATTTTTGCCAACCCCCCCAGGAAACCACATCACAGTGACCTCACCAAAGGTTCTTTCTCAGAGACTTTCCTTCATCGTATCTTCTGGCCACCAAGTCAACAAATCAGGCGAAGGAATGGACTTTAGGTACTTGGAGTCCAACTTTCTATCACATTGCACCCCAACCCTCCTGCACTTTGGTATTTTGCAGGAATGAGCCCATGATTAAGATGTATGTCATTCCCCTGTGCACCATGAAATTTATATACCTTTTCAGACACCATAAATCTCCTAGTGTTAGAGTGTCAGGTGGAGCATGCCAATGGAAAACTGAGAAGTTGTGTTTTCATGATACAGAATAAGGCTGTTGTGAAAAATGTGGGATGCTACAATAATGCGTCAGCTGAGGGAAAGAAAATATTTAAGTTGGTAACTTGTTATGGACTTGTTCAAGTTCACGTAAGCCAGGAATAATTGATAGTTACCTCATTGTGAAAATAAAGTGATAGCAGTGTCTGCACTCCTTCATCGTTTAGATATCTTGTCTTACTTGTATATACAAATATTTTGTCATAACGTCATCAGCCGTGACCGACCTTGGGAGCTGGAATAACAAAATCAAGGACGTCACTGTTGCTTTAAGCCTCATGTTTGGCACCACATTACAAGGAATGATATCAAACTTAAAAAAAGAGGCCGGATGCAGACTCATAATCATACAAAATTAAATGGATTTAATTAGAAGAATAATTTGCACAAACACTATCCTGCATTGAGTTGGAAGGTGATCTCATTTAGATCTTTGAACCACTCCCTTTCATGGTTAAGATTAAAGTAAAACTGTCTTTATTGGTGGAAAATATCTAGAATGGGCACTTTCAGAAGTAAAATCAAGAAATGTATTTTTGTGCAGTGGAAATTACTGACCTTCCATCTTAAGCTTTGGATGTTGTTAATAATAAAAAATAAGGAAGGGAACCAGGGTAATGGATCAAAGAGGGGAGGGATGATATTGAGACACTGGGCAGCCAAGTCTGTACCAGCTTCTGGAGCCTGTTCCTATTCCGATATTTCTAGAACAAAAGTGCTGCTTTCTTTCAAGAGCACTTCATTAGAAAGTAACCTGATGCACTACCGTTTTGTCTTAGACTAAATTAAGATATGCCATGAATGTTTGTCTTTACAGGTTTAACCTAAATTGGCAAGATACAATTAAAAATTGTGCTCTCATTAAAACCTCTCGCTCTGAAAATTGTGAACTGTTTTGAGAACATTTTAATTAAATAGATCTGGAGCCCCTACAGCAGGTTCCACACTTTATTGAGATTTCAGCTCATTTTTGATTTAAATCCACATACTAACCACTTTCCTCAAACTCAAAGTTATTTTACAATTGTAGAAGGGTTTCAGAATTCTGTTGCTTTGTTCTCTTCAGATCTGAAAGATCTGGTTCTGATTTTTAAATTTGAACCTTCATTTAAGATTTCTAATCCTAATCAATTTAGGCTCTCTGTACCCACCCTATCAACCTCATTTAATATCTTGGAAGTCTGAATAAAATGATCCTTAATTTTCTAAAGTCCAGGTAGTATCAGAATCAGGTTTATTATCTCCGGCATGTGTCCAGAAATTTGTTAACTTAGCAGCAGGAGTTCGATGCAATACAAAATAATTGGAAAAAATTTTTAAAAAATGAATGAGTAAATCAATTACAGTATATGAATATTGAATAGATTAAAAATCGTGCAAAAACAGAAACAATATATATTTTTAAAAAGTGAGATAGTGTTCATGAGTTCAATGTCCATTTAGGAATCAGATGGCAGAGGGGAAGAAGCTGTCCCTGAATCACTAAGTGTGTGCCTTCAGGCTTCTGTACCTCCTAGCCTATGGTAACAGTAAGAAAATGGTGTGCCCTGGATGCTGGAGGTCCTTAATAATTGATGCTGCCTTTCTGAGTCACTGTTCCTTGAAGGTGTGCTGGATACTTTGTAGGCTAGTACCCAAGATGGACCCAACTAAATTTATGACCTCTGCAGCTTCTTTCGGTCCTGTGCAGTAGCCTCCGCCCCGCCCCCCAATACCAGACAGTGATGCAGCTTGTCAGAATGCTCTCCACAGTACATCTATAGAAGGTTTTGAGTGTCTTTGTTGACATACCAAATCTCTTCAAACTCCTAATGATGTATAGTCATTGTGTTGCCTTTCTTATAACTTGGAGTATCATACAAGTTTGAGTGACCTTTGCTTATAATTGCACTCTTTCCAGGCCTGTGCTGTAGATGTACAGGTGTACAGGTGTACAGTGCAGTGGAACTACTGTCCTAAGGTTCTCCACTAGAAATCTTCTTGACTTTTATGGTTCTTTTTGTCCTAATCCATTCTATTTTGCCTGCATTCAAAAATATTTGACATTGTTTTGCCAATCTGCCTAATCTATTGCTGTAGAACTTTGTTAATGTGGAACAGTCAGGACTTCTCTGGTCTGTTAAATGTTACTTCAATTAATACTCAATGCATTTTAATTCACTGTTTTAAGATGTTACAAAGTAGATCATAAATGTCCAGTGAATGAAGTGCATTACAAGGGAATGCAGTGAACAGCACCAGGTGAGTTTCCAAAGGAGTCCAGAGCTAGGCACTCGGTTGTGTTAGGGCAGGGGTGTCAAACTCATTTTAGGTCACGGGCCGGATTGAGCAAAATGCAGCTTCATGCAGGCCGGATCAGTCGGACGCGTGCGAACGCAGCTTTCGTTGCCTCCGTTTTTTCAGCCTGCTCTCATGTGTCTCAATCTCTGCTATAACTACAAAGTGTTTCACTTTACAAATTCCGTTTCTTATGAAGAAGACTGCCGAGCAAGACTGCCGAATAAACACTAAAAACCCTGAAAACCTGGTACCTGAATAAACTCAGCATTAGCCATATCATACGCCATAGGCACTTCGATTACTGGGGCCAGCTTTAATAGTAATTAGATATTATCTCGCGGGCCAAAGATAATTCCACCGGCCCGCGGGCCTTGAGTTTGACATATATGTGTTAGGGTGAATATGAGAACTGAGGTGCCACAGTGTACAGAAAGCACCAAAATGGGACTCCAGTGCAGGAAATGGAGCCCCATTGTGTTAAAGGGAGCACAGGAATTAGTACATGATAAGTCAGATGCTGAACTATTGAGATTTCTGAACAATTGTAGATGGGATTATTAGTTTTACTGGAATATTAGTTCATTTTTTAATGTTTCCACCAACACCACTTAAAACACTGCCTATCCTATCATGATTCACAAATTGGATTGTAACCCCAGCATACATCAGTTATAGACAGCCACTTGCCAGATCCTGTCAAATGGGTGCCTCCAGACCATGGATATCGCCATTGCCAACTCCAGTTCCAACTCTGGGCAGCTTCAGACCATGGGTCCCACCATCGCCAATTCTGGTTCCAGCAACCCCAGATGACTTCAGACCAGGAATTAAGTAGCCTCTAGCCCCGGCTTCAGCCTGACCCTGGCTGCTACCAGCTCCAGGCCGAGGCCTTCCTCACTGCCGTTGGGTGCCTGGGCTCCCCTGCCCCCACCACCACTCTCCAACCCCAGGTTTCTCAGCCACCCCCGTAACCTCTTGAGTCCTCCAAGCCTCTATCTTTATCCCACCCTCCCTTCCCTGAACACCTCAACCCAGACCCCACCACCTCTGGCTCCACCAACTCTCCTCCCCCATCTGATCCTAGCTTTAATCCCTGCTGTGTTTTCACCATTTCCTCTGACACTCCTCTCTCTGATGCAAAGGATTCTGTATTCCACAAGAGCCTTGCCTTTATCCCCATTTGTCTGCATTTCGGTGATTTCTGCACCCCCCCCCCCCCCCAGCGTCCTTCTTCAGTCACTTCTGACTCCAAGCCCACCTCTTTAGCAAGAAATCAGCAACCTGTACTGATGACCACTTCTCCCATCTCTAAGCTGCCTCCTCTTCTTGGACCACCCTGCTCTTGTTCTCTGCCTGCTCCTGATCTTGTATCTTTTTTAAAATTGGCAATGATACACCAACTGGCTTGACTTCAGCACTCCTCCTCAAACCTTACCTCCTCTGAACAGATTTCCCTCCACTCTCTCTGTACCAATCCCAACCTTGGCATCAAACCTGCAGACAATGGCAGTGCTCTTGTCGTCTGGTAGGCTGACCTCTACTTTGCTGACTCCAAGTGGCAAATCTCAAACACCTTTTACTTACCCCTCGAAAAGGACCCCATTCTGAGCCATCAGGCCCTGTCTACTGCACCTTCCCAACTTCATTAACGAAGATCTTCTATCCACTGCCATCAACCTCATATTCCCCTTGTTTCTACCTCCTACCCAAGATCCACAAACCTGACTGTCCAGGTAGGCCCATAGTCTCAGCTTGCTTCTGCCCCACTGAACTAGTGTTCCTACACCTCAACCCCATTCTATCCCCCTTGGTTGATTCCCTTCCCACTTGCATCCAAGGCACTTCATATGCTCTCGATGTCCTCATCAATTTTCAATTCCCTGGTACTGACTGCCTCATTTTCACCATGGATGTTCAGTCCCAATACAGTTTTCTATCCCCTATCAAAAAGACCCAAAGGCCCTCCACTTTTTTCTCAACGAAAGACCCAACCAGTTCCACTCCACCACCATCCTCCTTTGTCTGGCAGAAATGGTCTTCAGCCTCAACAATTTCTCCTTCGGCTCCTCACACTTTTTCCAAACTCAAGTAGTAGCCATGGATCCCAGCTATGCCTGCCTTTTTGTTAGCTATGTAGAATAATCCAAGTTCAAAGCCTTCCCTGGTAATGATCCCCAACTCTTCCTTTGTTACATTGACAATTGCATTAATACTACTTCATGCACCCATGCTAAGCTCATCAATTTCATCAACTTTGCCTCCAACTTCCACTCTGCCTTAAATTCATTTGGTCTCCTTCCTCAGTTTCTCCTGGCTATACCTTTTTCCACCCTGTCCCCTGCAAAAATGCTACTCCCTCTTCTCGGTTCCTTCATCTCCACCATGTCTGTTCCCACAATAAGGCATTCCTTTGTAGGACATCAAAGATGTCCACTCTCTTCAAAGAACAGGATTTCCATTCCTCTACCATTGATGCTGTCCTTACCCACATTGCCTCCATTTACTGGACATTCATGCTTCACCCATCTAGCCACAGTCTTAACGTGGGTGGAGTTCTTTTTGTCCTCACCTACCACCCCATAAGCTTCCATATCCAACATATCATTCTCCACACCTTCCATCATCTTCAGCAGAATCCTACCACCAAAGGTATCTTTACCTTCCCAGCCCCCACTCTCTGCTTTCTCCAGGGATCATTCCCTCTATAATTCCCATGCCCATTTGTCCTTCCCCAGTTATCTCCTTCTTGACATATGTCCATGCAAGCGACAGAAATGAATACACCTGCCCTTTCACCACCTCCCTCACTTCCATTAAGAACCTCAGATTGTCTTTCCAGATGAGGCAACACTTCACTTATGACTCTGTTGGGCTTGTCTATTGTTTCTGGCGCTTCTGATGCGGCCTCCTCTACATTGGTGAGACCCAACATAAATTGTGAGACCACTCCATTGAGTACCTCCACTCCATCTGCCAAAAGTGGAATTTCCCAGCGGCCAACCATTTTGCTTCCTATCCCCATTCCCATTCCAACATATCAGGCTATGGCCTCATCTTTTGTCAAGATGAGGCCATTTTCGTATTCCATCTAGGTAGTTTCCAACCTGACGGCACGAACATTGACTACTCCTTCCAGTAATATTTTTTTCTTTTCCTCTCCTCCTTACTCCTACTCTGGCCTCATTCTTCATCTTCTCACCTGCTTATCAACTCCTCCTGGTGCCCCTCTTTCTTCCCCAGTCCATTCTCCCCTCCTATCATATTCCTTCTCCAGCCCTTTACCTATCCTATCTGGCTTCACCTATCACCTTCCAGCTTACCCTCTTACCCCACCCCAAACTTTTTATTATGCCCTCTTCCCCCTTCCTTTCCAATCCTGATGAATGGTCTCAGCCCAAAACATTGATGGTTTATTCACTTCCATAGAAGCTGCCTGACGTGCTGAGTTCCTCCAGCATTTTGCATACATTGCAATTGGAAATCCTGTTCAGCAGCAGTATCTGTTGTACAATTATATTGTTGGCCAGATCAATAATTCATTTCACTTTTATTTACTTTAGATAATGTAGTTTCTCTAAAATGATTTTTTCCTATAATAATATATTGTTATTTCCTGTCACCTCTTTGCACCTCTGTCCTGAGGCTGTCCTTTCTTTAATGACTGGCACTATAATGGGAAGTTTGACTTTGGGTGTTGTCAGGTATTGACCATTTGGCTGGGTTAATCTCCTCTTCTTAATTTGTTTAATGTTCTATCGGCCTGTATTCACATTATGTATTGCTACTTATTCAATCACATGCTTTCTTTTATCTTTCACTTGCTCTTTCTCTTATCTGCATAGCTTCTCTCCCTCTACTTCCCTCTCCCCACACCTTTACCTTCCTCTGTCCCATCCCTTCTCCCTTGCTGTTTCTTTCTTTTGCTGTCTATCTACCTACCCTTCTTTGGCTGTGTCTGTCTTGTTGTTTCTCTTTGTGTCTTGCTCTCCCCCTCCCCTTGCTGTCTGTCTCGCTGTCTCTCTCATGCACACTCTTGTGAAAACCTTCAAAAGACCATAACCCTATCTCCCTGTACAAAGCAGTCCCGATATGGTATGATGTAGTGCTCCACGTTGTTTGAATGTTACAGATCTCAGTAAAAAAAGGATGTGTCTTGTGTGTTGGCCCTACAAAGAAAAAAATAGTATAAAAACTAGTTTTTCTAAAAGTAAATAACAGCAGTTGTTTTGCCAGATAAGTGACATTCATAATCACATTGGAGACAAGTTCTACAGTTGATGTCATTAGGAGACTTTTTAAGCCATGACAAAGGTCATAAGAAGGGTGAAAATCCTGCGGGGAAAATTGGGAATCAAATTTCCAAAAGGGTTAAGATGTTAAGATGTTAAGATGTTAAGATTCTTGCAAATGGGCACAATATTGCAGCTCAACATCTAAGCTGATTTTTACATTCACAGCACTTTTATAGAATCATATAGGTCTCAATGGGTAATGAGCACATTCCATTTTTACAGACGTTCACAAGTCGGTTTTATCTGTCAGTGGGGTATGTGCAAAAATCATTCCATGTGGTAACCGGTATTCCAATGAATGGCATCAAAGGCACATAAAACTGATAAGAAAGACCAATTAGTAAAATGGACAGTTGGGGGGTGGTTTCGGTAAGAGGGGGAGAGTGAGGAATGAATGTAGATATGTACTTCGTACTTCTGAATTTTTTTAAACTCTCGGAATTCATTCGTAAGTAGGAGTGTCCTTAAGTCAGATGGACTGACCCATAGGAGCTTCTGAACAGAAGCACTTTATTGACCATTTAAAACTTGACAATATTCATCAAATTGTTCATTAGAAAGCAACATGGAACTGTGTTTGTTACAAGTTTGTTTTTGTTCACCCCCTACTCAACCTATCCAAGGGGCACTGAACATTTTGATTCATTAGTTATTATCTAATTGAGTAAAGAAAGATGAAATCTAATTCCGGCTCAGTTAGTAAAGATTGACCGCTCTGAGTGGTCTGTTTACTGATTAAATAGTTGCGGATCTGAATCATTTTGTTTTGTGTGAGGTAACTAGAAATTGGTGTGCAGACGCAGATAACACTGCTATGCAAATACACTGCTTTAGTTCAATACCAAAACAATTTTCAAAGCCATTCTTTTCAGGAACTGACCCTAATTCTCTGGAAGTATCAACAATGTTCTCGGTACAAATTGTATTGCTTTGCCAGCTACCTGAATGGTTGATGATCACGTTTGTTGGACATTTGGCAATTGAATATTCTGAGGAATAAAATCTACTGCAAAAATACTGAAATGAGTCAAATCCAGTAAAATAAACTTCAGTTTTAAGTTTGGGGGAAAGAATAACTATATAGCTTCCTGCCTAAACAAATCAGTGGAGTTCCTTTATTATCCTTGGTCTTATCACCCAATTAAAATATATTTCATTGGTTCCTTTTATATAGGTAGCAAACTTTGACAATCCATTAATAAACCGTGTGAGGTGACTTCTATTCACATGATTCTATTGCCCTCTTGAAAAAAATAGATTTAAAAAAAAAACATTGCATTTTGTGAGAGGGCATTTCACAGCTACACTCTGTTGCACACAAGTCCCATAATGTTGGATTCAGTGCACTAGTGTGTACAAAGGCCTCACTTCACTTCCTGTGCCAAGTTGGGCTGAGGCCGTCGGGCTGGTCAAGGATAGTGTAGTGGAGGTAGAAGGGCAGCTGTTGGGAAAGTAAGATGAGGGAGGGAGGAGAGTTCAGGAGTATGGATCTTTATTAACAAATCTTTAGTCATCAGTCAGAATCAGGTTTAATATTGCAGTGTCTATTGCATCCGGTGCTCCCGGTGCGGCCTCCTCTACATCGGCAAGACCCGACACAGATTAGGGGACCGCTTCGTCGAGCACCTACGCAATAGACAGGATACCATACCATACAATACCATCACAATAGACAGGACCTCCCGGTTGCCACCCACTTCAACTCTGCCTCTCATTCCCATCTAGATATGTCCATACATGGCCTCCTTTACTGCCATGATGAGGCCAAACTCAGGTTGGAGGAGCATCACCTCATCTACCGTCTGGGTAGCCTCCAGCCTGGTGGTATGAACATTGAATTCTCTAATTTCCGGTAATTCCCTCCCCTCCCCCTTCCCCTATCCCAGGTCCCTCTCTGCCTCTCTCCCCTTTCAACTTTCTGCTTCTTTATCTCTACAGTTCTTTCATGCTTATCCCCTCCCCCCTTTATCTTTCCTCTGATTGGTTTTCCACCTGGCGCCTCTAGGCCCTACCCCCTCCCCTATCTCTATTACTGGGCTTCGGTCCTCTCTTCCCCCCCCCATTCCTGATGAAGGGTCTCAGCCCGAAACGTTGGCTACTCTTTTCTCACGGATGTTGCCTGGCCTGCTGAGTTCTTCCAGCGTTGTGTACGTATTCTCTGGATTAATATCACTGGCATATGTCATGAAATTTGTTATCTTTGTGGCAGCAATACAATACAATGCATAATAAATATAGAAACAGGCCTGAATTACGGTAAATATTTGTGTATATTAAATAGTTAAGGTAAAGTAAGTAGTGCCAAAAAAAATATTAAATAAGTAGTGAGGTAGTGTTCATGGGTTCAATGGCCATTTAGAAATTGGATGGCAGAGAGATAGAAGCTGTTTCTGAATGGCTGAATACCTCCATCCTGATGTTAGCAGTGAGAAGAGGGCAAGTCCTGTGCGTTTTGGAGATGGGGTGCCCTCAATGACAGACACCGCTCCTTAAAAATCCTTCACTAGCTGGAGATTGAGGTTGATGATGATGATGCAGCATTCTCCTGTGTGGTTTTAAAGGAGAATTTCATGTATATAGTGTTCTCCAGAATGTTCTGTGTTGTTTCATACTCAATGCGATGCTATTGAAGTGTAAGATCAAAGAGAAAATGCTGAAGGTGAAGCAAGTCTGGGAGAGAAATAAAGAGTGAGTATTTCAGGTTGTGATCTTCCATTAGAGCTTACAGTGGAAATGTGCTCCTGTTTCAGGTAATGAGAAGAGCTAGTGAGAAGGGAATGTAGGATATCCAGGTGACATAAATACTGTTGGTGTCACTCAAGAGAGCTGGTTAACTGGTGCATGTCAGATAATCAAAGCTGATTTGCCCTGGGGAGGAGAGTGAGGATGGTTCAGGGAAATGAGCAATACTGCAATTGTGAGAATGTTGGAAATCTGAAATGAAAGAGGATGCTGGAACTACTCGGCAGATGATGCAGTTTCTGGGGGGGGGGGGGGGGGGTGGGGAGGGAAGAAAATGAACTGAATTAAAGTTGCATGTGGATGATCTTGCATCAGAGCTGGCCAGCATTGACAAGAAAGACTGGTTTACTGAAATTGTTGTTGAATTGTATGGGCTGCACTGTGACTTGAGGGGCTGTTTTTTTTTCAAGCTTGCAGTGAGTTACGTTGGAACAGTGCAGAAGACAGAGCAAGAGACTTGCATGCTATCAAAGATGTTCCCTTTGTTTCATTCCTGCCCTTCTCTGCAACTTTAGACCTAGCTGTAGGTGAAACGCCATTAACCTACAACATTAGCTCTGTTCATCAATGCTGTCCTATATACTGTACTTAATATCCCCAGCATTGTATACTTTAATCAAAAATAATTACCTGCATCTGCAGTATTTTTTGCTCTATGACGATTGTCACTTCTAAAGTACACTATCAGAGATTCAACAACAAACTGTTTAATTTTGTCTTTATAATCTAGGGAATGTATAGATCCTACAGATTTGTTTTGCAGGCTTAAACTTTGTGCCACGGCCTTATGTGGATGTAATGTCAGCTGAATAAAAGTGCTGTTTTAATGGGAATTTGAAAAACCACCATGTAATTCAATCACAAGAAGGCAACTTTCTGTTCTGTGGCAATACTGTGTATTTATTTAGATTTTTTTTTAATGTGGTAAAATGTAAATAGTGCTTCATATTTGGGGCAAGACTTGAGCAAAGTCTGGTTTGCTCAAGGCTGATTAACGACTTGGTCCAATATTGCCCCATAAATCCTCAGACAACCTGAGCCTACCGATCTTTGGGAAATCCACTGGGGAGGTGGAAGCCCAGTGTCTGCAAGTACGAGTCCATGAGAATCTGGAGGCTGAAGACTGCCTGATCTGGGGTTGTATGTATTTGCATGTTTATTTTAGGGAGTGAGAGCACACAGTCTATGCTCCCGCTGTCACTTCCCTTCCCTTGCTCTCCTTGGCTGTATCCCAGTGCCTCTTTCTGTGGCTTTGTGCTAAATTTTATTTGATCACACCCGTGCTGTGCCTGAGGAGATTTTCAGTCTGCTAACAGCTTACTGTGGTTTTATTTCAGATTTCTGGTATCTGCAGATACCAAAAATTTGAAATAAAAACAGAGTGAGCTTGGAGCACCCAATGTGTTAGGCGATGTCTGTGAAGAGAAATGCAGAAATAATCTGGACTCACCCTGAACCTTTGACTCCGTTTTCTCTCTCCACACATGCTCCCTCAACTGCAGAATCTTTCCAGAGCCTTCCTCTTTTTGTTGCACAATTTAAGATTGTTGTTGGACCACAGAACTATGACAGATGTAGGGGTCTGGACTTATTAAATAAATATGTTCTGTTTCTCTTTGAAGAGGAGGGTTGACGGCATTAAAATTATTTGAACTGGTGGATGAGTAAACATTGCACTCAGCAGCCACTTTATTAGCTACCTCCTATACCTATTAAAGTGGCCACTGAGTGTATGCTTGTGGTCTTCTGCTGTAGCCCATCCACTTCAAGGTTCGACATGTAACACACACGACTTTTATAATGCGTGGTTATTTGAATTACAGTTGCCTTCCTGTCAGTTTAAACCTGTCTGGTCCTTTTCCTTTGGCCTCTCTCATCAACAACATGTTTTCACCCACAGAACTGACTCTCACTGGATGCATTTTGGTTTGGTTTTTGCACCGTTTTCTGTAACCTCTAGAGTGTTGTGTGTGGAAAACCCCAGGAGATCCAGCAGTTTCTGAGAAACTCAAACCAAAAGCCATTCCACAGTCCAAGTCACTTAGATTGCATTTCTTCCACGGTCTGATGTTTGGTCTGAGCAGCAACTTGACTGCGTGCTTTTTTGTATTGAGTGCTGCACACGATTGGCTGATTATATATTTGCATAAACAAGCACTTGTACTTAATGAAGTGGCCACTGAGTTCACCTCACATTTTCATCAGTTTGCAAAGAGTTTAATAAAGAAGCTGCCTTGTGCAGTATTTTAGCCATTCTCCACAATAGAAAGAAATGCTTCATAAAGCCATCTGTATCCTAATGATGTCACAAAATGCTTAGCCACTAAAGGAGTACTTTATGAAGAGCAGTCACTGTTATATTCAGAGAAACATGACATCTGGAGAACTCTTTTTCTCTTGATTGAGTGGTGCTGTGGGATGTCCTACATTGTATGCGGAGATGAGGAAACCTTGCCCATGTTGAGAAGTTGCATCACTAAGAGTTCCGCACTCCCTCAGTGTTAAAATTCAAAATTGTTGGGAATACTATGGAAAGAGCCTTTTACCTTTTCTAGCCTGCCGATTACTTCCCCCGGAGCCCCTCCTCCTTCCCTTTCTCCTGTGGTCCACTCTCCTGTCCTATGAGATTCCTCCTTCTGCAGCCCTTTACATGGCTTCACCTATCACCTTCCAGACAACCTCCTTCACTTCCCCACACCTTTTTATTGTGGCATCTTCCTCCTTCCTTCACAGTCCTGAAGAAGGGTCTTGGCCCAAAACATCGACTGTCTATTCATTTTCGTAGATGCTTCCTGACCTGCTGAGTTCCTCCAGCATTGTTGCTTTGGATTTCCAGCATCTACGGACTTTTTCGTGTTTATAATAACAGAGTTATCTTCTCTTTTCTGCTGAGCTTTTATCAAAAACCCTTGAAAATTCACTGAAGCCCCAACCTAGATTATTGAACTTGTAATAGGCTGATATTGAGGGGAGGGTCCTTGGTCAAGACCATATGTATTTAGATTCCAAGTGCCAATGTCCACCTTTATTAAGGGGGATTCCTGGTGATGGTTACATTGGGGATGTCTGCAAGGAAGAATCCATCCTTCTGAGGTTGTGATCTATTACATTGTCTAAAGAAGGTGAACACTGAATTGTATTGTAACATTGGGCTATAAATAAAAGGCAGACCTGAGTGGGGGAATGCCATAAATCTGCAAGAAGGAAGTATTCAGTGGCTTGATTAGTTGCTTTCTGAGGTGAGATTGAGTAGTGCAAAGTAGACCAAAGTAGTGCTTCAGCAACCAGAGTTCAGGGCTACTAATCCAAAAAATATGGACTGAAATCCTCTAAAGCACTACAAGAATTAAGTTCAAGTAATTAAATAAATCTGAAAGTTGAAAAAGAAACGTTTGGCAGAAAATCCCATCTGGTTCACTTGGGGAAGGGAATCTGCTTGCTTAGGCACGACTGCAGATGCAGCAACAGTGCTGTCCCTTATCTCCCTCCTCAGTTTGGGGGCATTCGTGCATGGGCAGTAAATCCCAGCGTTGCTGGAAAGTACTCAAATTTTAAAATGTATTTTGTAATTTTGACCCACCTCCATCTCATTGTTTTGCACTTAGTGCATCTGACATTTCAAAGTTCAAAGTAAGTTTATTGTCAAAGCACATGTATGTCACGATATACGACCCTGAGTTTCAGTTTTCTGTGAGCACACTCAGCAAGTCTGTAGAATAGAAACTATAGCAGGATCAATGAAAGATCAACCAGAGTGCAGAAGACAATTGTGCAAATATGTGCAAATGCAAATATAAATAAATAGTAATAAACAATGAAAACATGATCTAATGAGATAGGATCCTTAAAGTGAGATCCTTGGTTCTTGGAACATCTCAATGATGGGCAAGTGAGTGTGGGTATCCCCTCTTGTTGAAAATTGCTGAGGACATTCCCTGCTTTGTAGTAAGTTCAGGGCTTGTAAAATATATTTGTATCCCTTTAAGTCAGGCTGTTGGAGCTTTGCACTTGTGGGTTACCACATTAAAAATTATGCCGTCAAATCTATTTTAGATAATGCAAAAAAATTGGGTCAAGTGGGTATGACTGTTCTGCAAAAACAAATGTATTTTCAACAGCAGGAGCACTGGGAATGGGCTTTGTGATTGAAGAGGACTGAACACATGATAGAACAAGCTCACATCAGCTTTTGTGTTTTTCAGGACAGGTCTTTGAGTTGAGCATGACCCATGCACATTTCTGGAATGAGTTGACAATTTGTATTATCACATGTTCAGTATTTCCAAACCACTTCCCAGTTCCATCTTTATCTCCTGCATGGAATTAATAGTCTGAAACTGTAGTCTATCCTTTGAATCCAAGGGACTGAGAGGAAGGGAGTTACACAAATAATTTTAAGCTTTGACTTGTATCTTGGGAACAAATGATTATTGACAGACCCATGTGTAGATGATCAATCAATCTTTAATTGCTCTGAAGAAAGTAGTCTGCCAGTCATTTTTAGTAAGAGTCAACCTTATTGCAGAGCCAGACTGGGTAAGGATGCGTTATAGGCACTGAAAGAGCTGAGTGGTTCCAAAGGTATGATATTCAATTGGCCATTGGGAATAGATGAACTTGGAGATGATATATGTCACCCACTTGACTGAGATGGGCAGCGTAGAAACTTGCTCACATGTACACTACATTGAAGGTTGCCCCACTAAGTTCAGGAGCTGGGATGAAGTTAATGAACGGTAGTGTGTTTACATGAGCACAAGCTGAAGTTTATACAACCTGTGCCCATTACTAAACATTACCCCAACATTGACACCTATTGACTTTTTTGCCACTCAGTAGGTACAGCCAAGGACAGTGCAGAACAGAATGTACAGCTGGCTTGCTGTATCTTATGATGTCATTGTTCAGTTTTGCAACGTGCTCTTTGCGTGTTTGAGATGAGTGACGGGTAAAGAAAATAATGCTCACAATGTGGGAGGATTTTTAATAAAGTACATAAACAATCTATTCACATGCAATTGCGTGCCGGGATTTACGCTTGTTGAGATGTGACTGGCTGAAGCGAGCCATGTTAGCACTTCTGAAACTGTTGTTTGCAGAAGCTCCAAACTGCCTACTGAAAATGTTGTTAAACACCAGGCACAAAAGTAATGAGAAATCAGGGAGCATGCTGGCGCCATTTGTGCAATGTTGCAGAGGGTTGCAGATTCTGTTATCATGGTTTGCTTGTTTCCCAGAGTCAGCAGTGTGATACATAAAGTGCAAATTAAGTTTAACTTTGGTGTCTCTGCCCACTCATTTTGTACCAACAGAACGTCAAAGAGCAAACACCTTGCATTCCGCCTGTAGCCCATATGTCAACTTGGAACAGTGGTGGCATTCTCCCAGATTCGAAACTTTCGCTGTAGTAATTGAACATACAACCTATGTTGATCCTCCATCATGGCAGTATGGAAATGCTTGAGATTATTTTACAGATAAAGTAAAAAAGCTGCTTTTTGGGTGAATGTAAGGAATCCCACAGTACAAACTAAAGAAAATTATGCAAGTTCATCCTTCATCCATGCCTATATATTTCTTTCATAAAGAGTTAAAAATAAGACTGTACTTCAAAGTTAGGGAATGCTTTACAGCATCTTTCCAGTGGCTTGGTATAGTCTCAATGAAGGTGGATGCCCGCAAGAAAATGAATCTCAGGGTTGTATATGGTGACAAATGTGTACTTTGATAATAAATTTACTTTGAACTCTAACTATGGGCTTTTAGTAAAAAGCATTTAACATGCTGTCCTTGGCTGTTGTCAGCTGGCTTCTCAAGCCTCAGTGCCATTCACCAATTTACTAGGTGAAATTCAGCTGATCATACTGAAGCATGGATCAGATCTGATGCATTTAAAAGTGTGGAGCTGTTTCTGGATTGGTGGATCTGCACCATAATTTCCTCTGACGGGTTTATTTTAATTTTACCAACGTAGGCAGCTAGGCTGGGGAAAAAAAGTGGTATTTTTCCACAGGTCTTGCAACTAACTTCCTCACTTGAAGCCTTCCTCCTTCAGGCAGAGCAGTTATTTGTTAGACAGAGCTGGTGAAGAGTCTTGCCCTGAAATGTCGACTGTTTATTCCCTGGAGTAAACACAATACTGCATTTTGTGGTATTACTCAGCATCTCCAGCATCTGCAGAATCTCTTGTGTTTAACATTAGTTATACTCCGGGAAACACTCGGAGAGCAAGCAGTAACACTGAATTCGCAGCATGAACATGGGAAAGGCAGATGAAATGTGACAAGGGAGGGCCCTAGTGACTCACAGGACTGCAAGCTTTACAAAAGCACAGACTCTTTGGGAGAAGGCCTGAGGTAGACCACAGACGGTATGCTACTTCCTAAAAATCCACAGGATACTTTGTAGACTGATGAACAGAAGTTCTGATGTTAGAATTGTGCTTACCAGTTTCAGTTCTCTGTTAGCACTTTGGTTTCTGTCCTACATGACAACATCTTTCTGGAGGGGGAAAAAAGAAACAAAACATTCTTTCCATTCATTTCTATCTTGCCTATCATCTTTTTCTCCGTCCTGTCCCTTCACCCTCACCATCTCCCAAGTTTCTGGGCAAGATTCAAATGATCATAGAATACCATGGATGAAATGTGATCTATTTAACTGTGAAAGTTCCATGAGAGGGAGAGAGAAGGGGGGGGGGGGAGAGAGAGAGAGATGTATGAGTATTAGAGTGGAGTAAAGGGAATTACAGAGGCATGGGAGAGGAGCTCGCCAAAATTGATTGGAAGTGCTCTCTAGTATGGATGATGGCAGAACAGCAATGGCTGGAGTTTCTGAGAGAAATTCAGAAGGCACAGGATAGATACATCCCAAAGATGAAGAATAAGGCAATTGTAACTGATAAAGGAAGGCAAAGATGGCACAAAAACGAAAGAAAGGATATATAATACAGCATAAATTATTGGAAAGTTAGAGGACTGGGAAACTTTTAAAAACCAAAAGACGTCCAAAAAGCAGTAAGGGAGAAGATGAAATATGAAGGTAAGTTAGCCAGCATTATAAAAGAGGATACCAAAAGTTTTTATAAAACATAAAGAGAAGAGAGGTGAGAGTGGATATCGGACCACCAGAAAGTGATGCTGGAGTAGTAGAAATGGGGGCAGGGGAGAAATAGTGGACACACTATTTTGCATCAGTCTTCATTGTGGAGGACACCAGCAGTATGCCAGAAATTCGAGAGAATTGGGGGCAGAAGTGAGTGTAGTTGCTATTGCTAAGGAGAAAGTGTTTGAGAAGCTGAAAAGTCTGTAGGTAGACAAGTCACCTGGATCAGATGGACTACAGTCCAGGGTTCTGAAAGAGGTAACTGAAGAGATTGTGGTGATCTTTCAAGAACCACTAGATCCTGGAGTTGTTTCAAAGGACTGCAAAATTGCAAATGTTACTCTCCTCGTTAAGAAAGGTGGGCGACAAAAAAGTATATTATAGGCCAGTTAGCCTGACTTCAGTGGTTGGAAAGATGTTAGTCCATTCTTAAGGACAAAGTTTCGGGGTACTTGGAGGCACATGATTAAAATAGGGCAATGCCAAAATGAGAAATCTTGCCTGACAAATCTGTTGCAATTTTTTGAGGATATAACATGCAGACAAAGCAGAGTTGGTAGATGTTGTTTACTTGGATTTTCAGAAGGCCATAGACACGGTACCACACATGAGGCTGCTAGGCTAGATAAGAGCCCATGGCATCGCAGAAAAGTTACTAGTATGAATAGAAGGTTGACTGATGGCAGGAGGCAAACAGTGGGGATAAAGGGGGCCTATTCTAGTGGGCTGCTAGTGACTGGTGGTGTTCTGCAGGGGTTGGCATTGAGCCTGCTTCTTTTCACGTTATACGTCAATGATTTGGATGACAGAATTAATGGCTTTGTGCCCAATATTTGTGGATATATGAAGATAGATGGAGGGGCTGGTAGTTTTGAGGGAGTACAGAGGAGGTTCATGAGAATGATTCCGGGAATGAAAGTATTAACGTATGAGGAGCATTTGGTGGCCCGGGCTGTACTCACTGGAATTTTGAAGAGTGAGGGGGTCGGTGGGGGGGGGGGGGGAATCTCATTGAAACCTGTTGTTTATTGGATCACCAGGATAGAGTGGATGTGGAGAAGAGTAGTGGGGGAGTCTAGGATCGTAGGGCACAGCCTCAGTAGAGGGACATCTCCCTCCTTAAAGAATTTCTTTAGCCAGAGAGTGGTGAATCTGTGGAATTCTTTGCCACAGGCAGCTGTGGAGGCCAAGACTTTACGTATATTTAAAGCGGAAGTTGATAGATTCTTGATTGGTAAGGCCATCAAAGGCTATGGGATACGGCAGGCAAATAGGGTTTATAGGAATAATAAATCAGGCGTGATGGAATGGCAGAGCAGGCTTGATGGGCTGAATGGTCTATGTCTTATGGCCTTGCGGTCAATTATACCTTATTGCAGTGTGAATGAATGCTGTCCAAATCCATTCACTGGCCATTTTAAATTGATTTTTTTTAATAACTTCATGCATATTTTTTGCCAGGATCCATCAAAACTGCAAACCTGCTTGCATGAGCTCAGGTATTTACAGTCATATGCTGGCATTCTGTTCTTTGTTTCCTCCTCCTACCTTATAGCAAGTGAAACATCTGGCCACGTCTTTTCAGTTTTCTATCTAAGCTATCTTTATAAACTGTTGCAGTGATTTTTGTTCTCTTTCAGGCTGGGACATTCCACACCAAAATACTGTATGCTATCTCTCACTTTATTCTCATTCAACCTTGAAGTCTCCAATCCCAGTACCTAGAAGGTAGCTGAACCTCTTTATCTGCAAGAACATAGATTTTCTACAGCCAAGTCCCTATTAATTGCTCAATCCTAACTGCAATAGAACCTCTCAAAACAGGATATTTTGATAGAAAATGCAATGCTTTGAGAACAGCACTGTTACTTCCTATTAGAAATTGTGCTTAACATCAGTAAAGTTTATAACACCGGCATAAGTTCAAAACTAGCAACATTGGAATGAGTGCACTCCATCCTCGTACATTTGCTTTGGGAAGTTTAAGTAACTTTCTTGAAAACACACTGCTGTGAACAATCACTAAAGTTAAAGATTTTGTGGAAGACAGTATCTAGTTTAATTTTTCAATTTTTGTAACGTCTAATTTTAAAATTGTTTCAACAATCTTTCAGCCTTCCTCTTTGGCTTTTAAGAGAACTGAGGGAGCATCCTGACAGTAATATGGAAAAAAAAGCAGACGTGTAAGGAAAACAATATAAAGTTAGTAATAGCTGAGCGGAATTTGTAGGAAATGAAGAAATAGTTTTACGATCACATGTTAAAGGAAGTGAAGACATACGTTGTTTGTTAGTCTGTTGCCTTTGCCCTGTACATTATTACTGGAGACTTAAGAATATAATCATTTAAAGATAGGTCATTGTACCTTGCAGGCAAAAACATCAAAAACATTTGCATCAGCTTGGTTCTGTTCTTGAAGCTCTATATTTTTCCTCATTAACTCCATTTTTTAAAATAATGTTTGACTCGCCAGACTCTGGTTGTAATCTTACTCCTGCAAGATCCACTTGAAATAGTTAGATAGCAAAGGACAACAGTATTTGACGTGGATTTTAGTGCTTTGAACATTCTGCCCAATTGGTTTCCTTTGTCTATTTCCAAATATCATTCTCCCAGTGATTTAGAGTCATAGAAAACTACAACACAGATACAGGCCCTTTGGCCCATCCAGTCCATGCCAAACCATTTAACAGCCTGGTCCCATCGACCTGCTGTTGGACCATTGCAGTCCATATGCCTCCCATCCATGTACCTATCCAAAGTCTTTTTGAACATTGAAATCAAAATCACATCCACCACTTGCGACCCATCCTTTTCCATAATTACCATGAAACTAATGGCTTTATGATCAGTAGATGCGAAGTGTTCCCCTACAGAAACACCTGTCTCACTCCCTAATTTATCCAATTTCCATTTAAATGTTGCTTTTGAATTTGTTCCACCAGACAATTAGTTCTAGGTAACCTTGTTTGAAAGTAAAAGTTTTCCTCTTGTCCTATTTCTTCTCCTTTATCATCTCTGGTGTTACGAACCCCGTAACTGGATGTCTTACCAGCAAAGATCGAAGTGTCCATTGGAGTCTGGTGATACTATTTTCAACAATATTTATTAGCAAAAATATACAAAATAATATCAATGCGAATATACAGAGAATATACGTTAGCAATACTAAACCTAAAAGTGCGGGTATAATAATAAACACTAATGAAATAAGCTCTATCGTTGTCTAGGGGATAATGAATTGTCAGATGGAAATATAAAGTTCAGTTCATGCAGGCTGCGGTAGTTGTTTGTCGATGTGTTGCAATTGTTGGAGAGAGAGAGAGAGAGAGAAAAAACGTGTGAACAGTAACAGCTATTATCTTGCCAACCTTCCTTTACGATCTTGATCCATCGATGCGTTGTTGTTGTGGCCATTCACGTATAATCCCTCCGTCCTTTAGCTAGACCATTCTTCCGTGGTGGACTCGTCACCCAGGCAAGGGTGGACACACACACAAGCCCCCACCGGTCTCCCTACAAAACACTGTGAGTTAAAATTTGCTGACCCTTCGTTCGGTCTCCGGTCTCCCACCCTGTCTCGTGGGGGTTCTGATGCTCACTAGTGTTTCTCCTGGTGCGTCTGAGGGGTGTTACCCCAGACCTCACTTTTATCCCCACTCACGGGGTCTCAGGTGTCAATCAGGTTAGGGTGATGTAACCCATCAAACCAGCCCACTCTGGTTGCCCCCTGAGGGGTTTCAATGAATAGAACAGTACCAAGTACACAATCCTTCTCCAAAAGACAATAGCAGTAATCAATGGTTCCATTCCTTTTTTGTTAGGAGGAGACATTCCACCTTAGCTGTGCCTCTCTCTCATTAACTTTCATGAGCTGTTATCAATAACAACTGCCCTAGCAGAGTCCCTTTTGTCTCTCTTACTTCCTTGATAACAGCATCGAAATAGTAGCGATTAGCGATTTGCGATTCTCCAAAGGGGGGGGGGGGCATTGGCGACTCTGCACCCTTCTGCCCATCAGAGTTGTTCATCATTCGTAACACTGGTAATGGTCTCCCTGCTAGTGGGGCACTAATTTTCCCTATTTACTCTATCATATTCTTCATAATTTTAATAAAGCTCCCCTTAAGGATAAGACGAGGGAACACACACCAGTCCTCAGGAGTGGAGAGAGTGAGCAATGTCAAGTTCCTGGGTGTCAACATCTCTGAGGATCTATCTTGGACCCAATATATTGATGCAGCTACAAAGAAGGCACGACAGCAGCGATATTTCATTAGATGTTTAGGGAGATTTTGTGTGTTTCCAAAGGCACTCGCAAGTTTCTACAGATGTACCGTTGTAAGCTTTCTAATTGGCTGTATCATCATCTGGTTATATGGAGGGGGGGGGGTGTGAGGGACTACTGCACAATTTTGAAAGAAGCTCCATAGATATTAGCCTCTGTTGCATTCAGCATATTGTAGTGGTTAGCACAGCATTTTACAGTGCTAGTGACCCGCGTTCAGTTCCCGCCACTGCCTGTAAGGAGTTTGTACATTCTTCCCGTGAGCTCGTGGGTTTCCTCCGGGTTCTATTCTTGCTTAGTTTTCAAATCTGTTGGGATCAGAATAACAGCAACATTTCATAATGTTCATTAAGATGTATTCAGAATTTAGCTTTTAACAATGTTAAAGGTTATAGACTTAATTTTTATGAAATCCTCTAGATTAAAGTGCAAAATGTCTTATTGAAGCACGTGCTGATGTTGTATAAACATGCAAAAGGAGCTGCAACGATTAAGGAAGAAAAATCATGTGTGGAAAGTTTTTCTAGATTTCCTATCCCTGGACTGAAATGTATTGTAGTCTGTTCCGATTTAAAAAGAAGACTGTAAAGCAAAGTTTATTTTTAAAAAGTGCAATGTTGGTGTAAATATCAGCTCAGCAATGCAATAAAATTGCTCGTCTTATAGTGAGACAGAAAATGGCATTCAGCTCATCGAGTTCTTTTTGGCTCCCACTGGTACCATTTCCTCTGTTCTTATTCCCCTGTCTCCCTGCAACTTACTCTCTAAAATGTCCATCAACTCCCCTTTTCACTGTTTTTTTTTTGCGATAAATCTAAACTGAGGAGTATTTTGTATTTGACAGTTGACCTACCAGCGTGTCTTTGGGATGTGGGAGAGAAGTGTACCTAATAGAAAACAGCCTGTTACAGAGAGATCACGCAAACTTTGCACAAAGTCAGGTCCTTGGAGACATGGAAAGTGGCGCTAACTCTTATGTTATTGTGCCACCCTATAAGCTCAGGATTTTTATTTAAACTGTCTTGTTGCTTTTTAACCTAATTCCTTGGTGTCTTCTTGTTCTTCTTCTTCATTGGTGTCTTCTTGTTCTTCTTCTTCATGTGCCTTGCGCGTTACACGCTTGGGCGATCACAGCTCTCCACATCGAACGATACCAATGGTATCTCGCACACTTAGATTTGTTAGTTCTTTCACAGTGTCCATATATTTTCTTTTTTGCCTTCCTCTTCTGCGTCTCCCATTACAAAGCATACGGCTTTGTAATGTAAGGCATTCTATTACTCCCTTTCTGATAACATGGCCCAAGAAATTAAAGTTTCCTCTCATTTAATGTTCTTATTGAAGATTGTTTTGTATGGGTATGTTGGAGTACTGTCTCATTAGTTACACTATCTCTATGATATTTTCAGCATTCTTCTAAGAAACCACATTTCTGTTGGTTCTGAGTTTCTTTGGAGTTCTGGTGTTGTAGTCCATGTTTCAGAAGCATACAGCAAGATTGACCAGATGTAACATTTTAGTAGCCTAAGCCTTGTTGTCATAGAAACTTTGGTGTAGTAAGCCAAAAGTCACTGGTAATGAAATAACTTCAATTTTATTTCTTATGCAAGTTTTAAGTTCCTGAAGATTGAAGACAGGAGATTGGGGCTGAGACGAAAATTGGATCAGCCATGATGAAATGGCGGAGCAGACTCAATAGGCCAAATGGCCTAAATCTACTCCTTTATCTTATGGCCTTAAGATTTGGTCAGTAGACATTTGATTCTCACATAAAGTTCCCAGGGTCATGCCTGTTCTGACAGGTTTATGAAGCTGTAACCAGCCGGAAACCCAAACTTCTAATAATTACTTCACGTGTGACGCAGTGGTTAGCACAATACTTTACAGTACCAGCGATCCAGGTTCAGTCCCTGTCACTGCCTGTAAGGAGTTTGTACATTCTCCCCATGACAACATGGTGTTCCTGTTTCCTCCTACAGTCCAAAGACATACCGATTGATAGCTTTATTGGTCATAATTGTGATTAGGCTAGCGTTAAATCGGGGGATTGTTGGGTGGGACGGCTCAAAGGCCTGGAAAGGCCTACTCCACGCTGTATCTCAATAAAATAAAATTAAATCAATCACATATATTTTACATGATGGTGTCAGTCTATTGGCATGCCCATGGTTCATAATTTGGTGTTTAAAAATGTTGGTAACCCACAAAACGCTGGTGAAAATGCAGTGCTTCTCGCTATAGATGCTACCTGGCCTACTGCGTTCCACCAGCATTTTGTGTGTGTTGCTTGAATTTCCAGCATCTGCAGATTTCCTCGTGTTTGCTTTAAAAATGTTTTCTGAGTTTTTTCAGATGCACAGCTAAAGATTCCTTTGAATGAAGGTGCTTTGTGCTGCATTTGCTGACTATGCCTCAGTGAGCTTCTGCATTCGAGTCCGCTGCTTAGGGAGAGACTGCACAGGAATAAAGTACCAGCATTTCTTAAACACATTTACTGACTGTCTACAATCCCATTCATTTCTGTGTTGCCATAGTAACTGCATCAGGCAAAAGAATGCAGTCATATTAAGCTCCTTGACACTGCATGTTTTTGCTATGTACAATCTTGCTTTTCCTTCTTTTGTCACTTCCGGATTCATGATACTTATCATGATAAACAGTGAGAAAGAGAGAGGAGTGCTGGCAATATTGCAGAAATGGTCATCTGTTGGAGAGCTAATGTGAGTGGGAAGATGCCTGAGTTCAGTACTTCTAACCTTGCCAAGGCTGAGGGCCGTGGGTTCCCACTGGATTTGTTTGTTAGTATGCAATTGTTGTTCACTGTAATCTGATGTAACTGTATGTGCTGCACGCTGGCCATCTATCAAATAAAATTTGGCAGCAGAAGCCTGGAAATTGAAGCACAATGCTCGAAATGTGCCAGCAAATCTTGGCCAGGGGTTCATTTAAAAGCGTAAATAAAGGCAGTGTTAATTGTGGACGTCTACTGTTTCTGTAATTTAATATGGAGTCTGACTCTAAACCAGGACTGAGTGAGGCATTGTGTCGGGTAGCTGTGGAATTCTGTGCACAAGCAGGAATTGGTAGTCGAGACAAACACCAGCAAGTGTCAACTGTGTGAAAAGTCATTGAGCATGAGCAACTCCATAAAATTGGGGTCGTTCACTCCTTGAATGATAAAGCACCAAAAAGATGATTTTATTTATCACTAGGTGACCATTTCTGTTGATTATTTTTTAAATTGTACTAAGAGTCTTGGACTATTGCAGTACAGAAACTGCCCCTTTGGCCCATCTAGTTCATGCTGAACTGTATTTCCGCCTTGCCCCATTGACATGCACCTGCACACTAGCCCTCCATACCCCTCCCAACCATGTACTCAACCGACCTTTACTTAAATTTTACAAACAAACCCTGCATCCACTACTTCTGCTGGAAGCTTGTCGCACTCTCATACTTCAATCTGAGTGAAGTTTCCCTGCGGGTTCCCTTAAAATATTTCATCTCTCCCCCCTAACCTATGACCTCTAGTTCTAGTCTCATCCAACCTCAGTGCAAAAAACCAACTTACATTTACCCTATGTATACCTCACATAATTTTGTATACCTCTATCAAATCTCCACTTATCTTCCTACACTCTGGGGAATAAAGTCCTAACTTAATCAATCTTTTCCTATCATTCAAGTGTTCAAATCCCAAGAACAACCTTGTAAACTGATGCTGTACTCTTTAAATCTTATTGCTCTCTCTCCTGTAGGTAGATAACCAGAACTGGACACAATTCTTTAAATTTGATCTCACCAGCATGTTATACAGTACAACTTCAACATAATCTTGCAGTTTCTGTGCTCAGTATTCTAATTTATGAAGGTCAATGTGCCAAAAGTTCTCTTTACAACCTGGTCTACCAGTGATGCCATTTTCAAGGAATTATGTAACTGTATTTCCAGATCCCTTTGTTCCAGTGCAGTCTTCAGTGTCCTACCGTTTACTGTATGTCTTACACCGGTTGTCCTCGCAAAGCACAAAACCTCACACTGTCTGCATTAAATTCCACCTGTTATTTTTCAACCCCTTTTTCTGCTTGGTCCTGATTCCGCTGCAGGCCTTGATAACCTTCCTTGCTGTCTACTTTGTGCCCAATCTTAGTTTTATCTGCATGTTTGCTGATCCAGTTCACCAGATTATCATCTAATTCATTATTATAGATGATCAACAACAGACCCAGCATCGGCCCCTGCGGTACACCACTAGTCACAGGACTTCAGTCAGAGGGCATCCATCTTCTGCTTCTCCCAGAACCACACTTCTGCTTCTCCCACAAAGCTAATGTTGAATCCAATTTACTATCTCACCCTGAATGCCAAGCAACTTCTAGACAAGCCTCCCACGTGGGACTTTGTCAAAGGCCTTGTAAAGTCCACTGCCTTTCCTTCATCAACTTTCCTGGTAACCTCCTTGAAAGACTCTGTAAGATTGGCTAGATACAGCCTACCACACACAAAGCCATGCTGACTATCCCTAAATAGTCCCTGTCTATCCAATTACCTGTACTGTATAACCATCCCTTAGAATACCTTCCAATAACTTGCCCTCTGCTGATATCAGGTTCACCTGCTTATAATTCTGTCAGTTTAAAAAATCTTAGACCAGTGGTTCCCAGCCTGGTGTCTACAGACTCCTTGGTTAATAGTCAGGCTCCACAGCATAAAATAGTTTGGGAAGCCCTGTCTTAGAGCCTTTCTTGAATGATGAAACATTAGCTTTCATCCAGTCCTCTTGCAACTCACCCATGGCTAAGGATGTTTTAAATACCTCTGCCAGGGACAATGCAACTCCTGTACTAACCTCCCACAAGGTCCAAGGGGACATGCTGTCAGCTCCCTGCACATTTATCCATTCTAATTTGCCTACCGCCAGCATGGAATCTCCTGTGTAAATAAAGATTAAAAAATTCTGTTTATGATTTCCTCCGTCTCTTTCATCTTCATGCATAGATGACCAAGCTGCTCTTCAAGTGGACCAATTCTGCCTCTTGCCATCCTTTTGATCTTAAAGTATCGGTAGAAAACCGTGGGATTCTGCTTCCCCTTCTCTGCCAGAGCAACCTCATGCCTTATTTTAGCCCTCCTGATGTTAACTGTTCTTTTGCATTTGTTATCCTCGTGCCCCATTTGTTTCTTTCTAAGTACCACCTTCTACTTAACCAGGGCTCAGTACCCCTAGAAAACCAAGCCCCCTTAAAGCTATTGGCCTGGCCTTTTACCCTAATAGGAACATACAAGCGCTACTCTCAAAATTTCACTTTTGAAGGCCTCCCACTTGCACATCCCTTTGACAATCTATCCCAATCCACACCTGCCAGCTCCTTTGATCTGATTTGGAATTTAACCTGAGAACCAGTTATATCCTTCACCATAATTATCTTGAAACTAATTGAATTAGGAAGACTAGATCCAAAATGTTCCACTATACACACACACTTCTGTCACTTGCCCTGTCTTGTTCCTGATAGCTATCGTCCAAATACATTGGCTACATTTTTCTGCTGTTTTGTATTAAAATGCAAATAAACGGCACTGCAAAGGGATGGAATACATTTGCCTTTAATTAGGCACCTGGATAGTTTCTATCAGACCAGCCTGAAGAGGGAATGGGAGTTTTGACTCTTGTCCAAAGTAGATGAGAGATTGGTAAGATTAATAGTTGAGTTCCTACCTTCCAAGAGTCAAGGATACAGGAGAAAAGTAACTCCTGCTACTTCATAGTCCTAGAAGGATGTATGGTAGACCAGAGTCAAAAAAAAAACTCTGGAAGGAATAGAAAATTTGATGGGTAAATACCTCTTCATTTTACTTTTTTCTTTGTATATCTTATGCCCAAAAAGCAATGGGCTGTGCAGGGTTTCAACCCAAAACATCCACAGTTCCTTTTTCCTTACAAATGCTGCTCGACCCATTGAATACCTCCAGCAGTATGTTTGTTCCTCCTGACTGCCTCTTCTGTCTCCTGTACTTGCTGCTTGTTACACTGCTGGTGTTTAGGGCAGCAATAGAGGTCCTACATCTCTGACAGTGTTCAGGGCTTCCTTCGTCGTGTCAGTAGCTCGGTTTTCACTGCTGCCAATCTTGCAAGTTCTGGGTGGAGATTCGGGAATATCGTTGCACTCAGATTTGGAAGGATCCTTCATTGCTGTTTCCGTAACAATTTTTCTCACCAGTCAGGGTTGTTAGCCCTGAGCTGAACCGCCTGAACCTGTAGGACTGGTGGACCACTTTTAGTCTGGCCTCTACCCTTTGACCTGTTTGGCATGGGTGACCCTACCAAGAGCTAAAGCATAAAGCCTTGACCCCAGCCAATATAGCTCTCTGGGTCATTGAGGCACGCAATCCTCCAAACCCTACGATGCGGTTGTGGTTCTTTTAGAGGTGTGTTTCCTATGCAGTTAATTTGCCTAGTCAGCATCAATATTGAAATATTCGTCATTCTGCAATAGGTAACTGACTATTCTGGAGACAAATGTACTTTAAAAGAGCCTGTGGTGAGAAACTAATTAGTTCAATTATGGGTATATAGCAAAATGTTCCACTGATGATTTTGTTTTTATCATTAGATGGATCCAATCCAACCCAATTGGGGAAGAAATGAAATGTGCATCTAGTTTGAAACTGGAGAGCAAAGAACGATTAACAAAAAAGAATTGGCTCATTATCAAACTTGCTATTTTCCTGTTTAAGTTATCTTGTTTGTTTCTAGCAACATTTTCCTTATTCGTGCTGAAGCTTGTCAGAGACTTCATTTGGTTACCAACTAGCAACTATCTGGAGAACGAATCCCTAGAGCAGCACGGTGGCACAGCTAGCCGAATTGTAATGCATGGGGTTCAATCTGACATCAGGGGCTGTTTGCAGTTCTCCCTTTAACCACCTGCGTCTTGTCCAGGTGTTCTGGTTTTCTCTCATATCCAAAATGTCCAAAAGGGTGTAGGTTAATTGTCTGCTGGAAGTGTTGGTGAGTGGTAGAATTTGGGGTTAGTTGATGTTAATGTGGGGCAATAAAATAGGGTTAGGATAAGGTAGAATTAATAATCATTGGTCAGTGCAGACTTGATGAGGTAAAGAGTTTGCATGAATGCTGTACCTCTCCATAATTCTAACTGAAGTGTGAATTTGTATAGGTTGAACTATTTATCTAGCTTCACCTCATGTGCCCCTTCTCCATGCAGTTAGTATCCTGGTTTCTTCTCAGTCTTGCCTTGGGATTGATCACAAAGGTATTGTTGCATTCTCCAGGCAAACTGATTTGGGGGCAAAACTTTGAATTTGAGTAAAATGTATGTGGTTTTATATATACTTTTATGAAGACACTGAAGAAAAGCTACCTTTCAGAGGAAATCCTTGTATTTTCAAAGTTCAAAGTACATTTATTATCAAAGCATGCGAAGTCCCACTGGTTTCCTTGGCTGTGTAATTCTAGGGAATACACACTCCAGTCCCACCAAACCCGTGAGATCGAGATGGCTCTCCCACCCCAATCCCCAGTTCGTGTGGATACTGTGTAATTTGCAACCCTGTTACAACTCAGTGCCAAGAAATAACAGGCAGTACACTGCATACAATTAGAATAATTATATTTATGAATCTTAACTAAAGGGTTGGTTGGTTGGTAAAGAAAAGAAAGAAAAAAGACAAGAAGGGCCCATTATAATTAAACAGTCAAATGTGTACAAGTTGGAGCTCAACTCTTCTAAAAGTCACACATATTGACCGATCCTCAGTAGACCCCGGCACCTTGCTCCATCGAATCACGGTCCCCCACCAGGTTGAATCCTACAACTGGTTCTCCCCAGTGTCTTTCTCCATCTCCTGCTGAACCAAAAAAAAACTGAAACCGACCTTGGTGTCCCTCGCAAAACCTCCAAGTTCCACTATCCTAATTAGTGACACACATTCTGCAGCATCCCTTAACTTCAACAATAACCCAAACAGGCTGAAAGCAGAACAGACTGCTCTTACAGAGCAAAAGCCACAGCATAGCAATGAGAATGTGAACTGGGATGTTCCACATGTATACATGATACAGCCTTGAGATTCATCTCCTTACAGGCAGCCACAAATCAAAGAAACCCAAAAAAAACCCATTTAAAAGAAGGTCAAACGCGCAATGTACAGAAAGGAAAAAACAAGTTGTGCAAACAATAACTGTAACAAGTAGGCAGAACAAAAGTGAGTCCACAGACACGAAGCCTGGAGCAGGCAGATCAGGCCTCAGGCTCAGTTCGGTACAGAGTCGAGTAAACCGTGGAGCCCTCAGATGTGGAGTACGGAGCAGGCCACAGCCTTTGAGGACCAATGATGCATGTTTACTGATGGGTTTTGTATGAAGGCCTTTCCAGCTTGGCTTGTGACTTGTTCAATATCTGCACAGCAGCAAGGTTTCTGTGCTGCTGAATTGTTTCCCTTGCAAAGACGCTGATGTCTCTTATGGTGACCACTGACCTATTCAGATTGGTTGTAAAAATAGACAAGAGGTATAAGAGTACTTAAATGGTATTTGGTAACATTTATACTTCTTAAACATTTAATGTTTTATTCCACAGGAGAAGCTGGTGCAAATATTATTGATGTTGCTAAGGAAGCACGCAAGAGATTTCTGGGCCCACTGCATCCTTCCTTTAACATGGTGAAGATTATCCGTAGCCGACTTTACAGGGGGCTTCCAGACAATGCGCATCAGCTAGCAACAGGCCGACTGGGCATTTCTTTGACCCGTGTGTCTGATGGAGAGAATGTATTGGTGACCGAGTTCAACAATAAAGAGGAGCTTGTGCAGGTAAATTAAAATTATTTGGTGGTTTTTCTTCTGCAGTGTCGAGTTGAATGTGAAAGTTTCAAATCACTGGGAATCTCACCTTTGGAAATCCCATTGATTCATATGAATGGCAATTTTTTTTTGCTATTTGTGGTTTGTATTGATAATCATGATTCTTTATTGGGGATGGGAAATTTTTCTAAAATGAAAAACAGATACAAACAAGGGCAGCATCTTCAATGGGTTGAAATCAGTTTAAGTCTGACCTGAAATTGATCTGTTGTTTTGGCCACTACTTGGAATTGTGTAATTGATTCCTGTTTTTACAACTCACGAGACAAACTTGGCTGATTTCCAGTTCAAGTTCATTGTCTTTTGGCCGTGTACATGTACAAAGCCAAATGGAACAACGTTCTTCTGGACCACGGTTCACAACAGAATACATGGAACTCGCACACAAAACAGAAAGTGATATCACCACAAATAAGTTAACAAATAATAAAATATAGTCCAGAAGATTGACATTTACCACAAGGTGCATTTATGATACAAGGTTAAAAAGTAAACAGTATAACACTTGTTCTTCATACGTGATGATACCTGGCTGGTGACAGGGAATTCAGTAGACTCAGACTTGGGGAAGAAGCTGTTTTCCATTGTAAGAGCTCTGGCCTTAATGCTACAGTACCTCCTACCTGATGGTAGGGGGTCAAAGAGATTGTGGTATGGATGAGAGGGATCTTTGACAATGCTAAGGGTTCTGCATATGCAGCAGTCCTGATAAATATCTCCGATGGGTGGAAGAGAGACCAAGATGACGTTCTCAGCAATCCTTGCAATCTCTAGTTGGGTCTTGTGGTCAAATGCATTGCAATTACCATACCAGATGGTGAATTCCACCCAATCGCTAAATAACATTTTCTTTTGCAATGTAATGATTGTGGTTTCATAATCTGTTTATGTGCTAAGAATGTTTTGTATTATGTCATGTAGTCATGGGGTTTTCTAATTGTTACCGTGGATGATTGTAGCAAGCCATAACCATAAGACATGCTGGAATCCATTGTAAAACACAGAACAGACATTACAGCAAGCATTTTGCATTCTATGAAACACCACAAATGTTAGTAAATAAAGAAAAAATATATATTATTTGAGGGAGACATTTTACTAAAGATACCCCTAAAACTTTCTGCTCTTTCAAAAAGAAACTTAAACGATCTATTAATAAGTACATTACATAAAATCATGCGTATTGAAGATTTCTGTGGAGTACTCTAATGATGCTCTTGGAAATCAATCAATAATTTAAGTTTAATGTAAAGTATGTCTGAGATTCAGTTATTTGAAAAAGAAAAACTGATCAGCTATCCTGATGTGCTTGGTATTAGAATTTGTAATATTGTGGTGCAACTTTGTACCTTTCTGAAGAAAATAATCTAAAAATCCTGCAGACACTGGAAATCTTAAATTAAATCAGAAAGTGTGGGAAATACTTGGGCAAGGCATCATCTGTGGAAGGAGAAAGAAGTAATGAAGGATTTTTGGCCTGACATATTTACTCTACTTTTCTTTCCACAAACATTGCCTGAACTATTGAGTGTTTTCAATATTTCTGGGTTACTTCAAGTTTAATGTACTTAAGATGTGAGGTATAGCAGGGTTCTGTTCTTGTGAACTATTTGTTATCTGAACAGTTGGGAAAAAAAGTCAGAAAGGTGGCAGAAAACTGAACTCCCACACAGTGGAAGGTGCCTACACCCCTGCAGCAGTGGGCAAATCCATATTGCCAGTCATCAGGCTGCACATGAGTGAGGGGTTTGTAATCTGGGGAACACCCTGTAGATGGAGAATGTGTATGAATAGAGTTTTTCATGGGTTGTAGCACTATCTGTTTGTAAAAATATTGTCATATTAATAAATGGGTGATAATTGGGGGAAAATAACAGAGCAAAGTCTATTGCATATTCTTCAATATGATTTCCTCAAAAGTCAATTGTATAATTGCAAATAGTGGCCAAGACAAATCAATTCCAGGCCAAACTATCAGACCCCAACATTTGTAATTTTTCTGTCAAAAACCTGGTTCCCTTAGTGAAAAGGAACAATTTATGGCCTGGACTCTGTACTGCTGAAGATACATCCATGTTATTTTCCCTCAATTTCCAATCGGGGTGATTTCTAGTAAGAGCTCGTTATTAGTACATTTTATTCATAAGTTATATTGTTGACGGCTCATGAGAAATATCTTTTTTATTTGCAGGCCTGCATATGCAGCACATTTATTCCTGTGTACTGTGGACTAATACCACCAACATTGCAAGGCGTGGTAAGTTGAACTGTGACCAGAGATTTGAAAGGAATTTTATCTGTACTATGATTGAGAGCATGAGTAATATTTCCAAATGTCAAAACTATCTTCTTGGGTCCTTAGCTCCCTGTGGAGCATAGTCCATTGAAAACCTCCCATTTCCATTGTGCAAAGTCGAGAGTATAGTTGGAGTTCATCAATGTTTCTGTAATCTATTGTACCCACTGGACAGGCATTGGCCTATACAACTTCACCAGAGCCCTGATGGCCAGACTTACCTGTTTCCAAATCTCACAATGGGGGATGTAGGGTTGGACTTTGAGAGGCAACTGTCAAGTTACAGAAATTCCAAAACTTGTTGGGGTTTGTTTGCCTCCATTTTCCAGATAATGGACATTTTGAATGATCACCGTTATACGAAGTTTCATTTTTTTTTAAATTCCCTCTTTTCCGTCTATCTTCTTTCCCCCCCACCTTGCTCTACAGGCAATTTGCTCTTTCCATTATTCTTTCGTGTACATACAAGGGATCTTTCAAATGTTTATCTTTATGAAAACCTAGAGTGATTCTTCAAGTCACAGAAAGCATCCCAATCCTGTTGTTAACTAATGAGCATACATTCCTTCAAATGCAATCCTTTCCTAACTTAGACATCCTGTGACTAATTCTGATATTCTGCTTGAGGTCAATCAGCTTGCAGCAGACTGGCGATTGATCCTAGCTTCGTATAGATCAGTTACTTGGTGTCTTCAACAAAATCCTTGTCAAAGTACTCAAAGTTGTCTAGGCTCCTGATTCACACACAAAATGCTGGTGGAACACAGCAGGCCAGGCAGCATCTACAGGAAGAAGTACAGTCGACGTTTCGGACCGAGATGTCGACTGTACTTCTCCCTATAGATGCTGCCTGGCCTGCTGCGTTCCACCAGCATTTTGTGTGTGTTGCTTGAATTTCCAGCATCTGCAGATTTCCTCGTGTTTAGGCTCCTGATTCAATGCACTGCATTAGTGGGATCTGGTAGTTTTTTTTTAAAAGGAAATACTAATATTTTTGTTTCTATGTGATTTACCAAATAAATCAACTAGATCATTATGAAAGATAATGTCATTTTTGGCTGAAAATAGATTCAGTGCAAGTTGAGTTTCCATGATCTTCTGTGCTGTCAGCGGGTCCTGCCCACAAAGTTGGCTGTTTTCCCAGAGTGTATTAATCACCATGGTGAGACTGATAAATGCACTTATTTACACTTCATAATACAGCTTCTTAAACTTAATCTTTAATTGGGTTCAAAAATACTAATGGGTATGTCATAAATGATTATGAATAACTTTTAGTTTAAAGTTATGACTATATACTCTAATAGTTCCATCTGGTCATTAGGTTCTTGTAGATGATGGCTTAGAGACCAGTGATTAACCCATTTTCAGCTGCATTAACTACATCAGCTTGCTGTTCATATTTTTAAAGTAAACTTTAGACTTTAAAAAATATTTATAGCTGACAATTGGCTTGACATTATGCATAGTTTTAACAGAAACTGAGGAAATCTCTTCTCAAAATTCATACAAATTTGGATGCATCCAAAGTGGAACCAAGTCTTCTGAAGATCACCTTTAACATGTATCTGTCATTCATATGATTAAAATAGTCACTTATCCTTTTTGGGAAGAAGAGGGCTATTGTCATTAATGACTAGTCTGAGCGTGCTTTATTTGATCTTCTAGGACAGATCTTCCAACGATGAATGCACCAACATAGGCTTCACTGCTATCAAGCCATTGGGAGCACACTGTTTCTTCCACATTCCTTTGATTATTCTGAGAGGATAACATTTAGTCAATTGGCCCTTTGTATCTGGTTCAGCTGTAGAACATCCTTGGCTTGCCAGCTGTTAGACATGGGTCATTCACCTCTCCATTAGCCCCCACACATCGTCCTTGTCACACCCTGCAATTGCTTCGCAGTGGGACATCCTAGAGTGTCACCCAATAGTTCCATGAACTGCAGTGTTGCGTCTAACTATTTAAACTAGTAATCAAATGCCTAACTAAACTAATCCCTTCTGCCTACGCAATGTCTATATCCATCCATTCTCTGAACATTCATATCTCTATCCAGGAGCTGCTTTAATGCTTCTCCCACAACCTCTGGCAACACATTCCACACACCCCCCACTCTGTATCGGGGTTGGTGGAACCTGTCCCACCACTTCCTCTTTGACCTTGCCTTCTCTCAGCTTAAAGTTGTATCCTTTACTTTTGAACATTTTGACCCTGGGACAAAGATGCTGGCTACCTATCTATGTGTCTCATAATCTTGTAAACTCCTATCAGGTCAATCCTCATCCTCTGTTTTCCAAAGCACGCAGCCCAAGATGTCTGATCTCTCTTTGTAGCACATGCTCTCTAATCCAGGCAGCATCCTGCAAAACCTGTTCTGCATCCTCTCCAAAGCTTCAATGCCCTTCCTCTGATGGGGCAACTTGTAATGAATTCAATACTTCAGATACAGCCTAATCAGTTTTATAAAGCTTCAACTTAACTTCCCAACTCTTGAATTCACTGCCTCATCTAATAAAAGCAGACTTACTATGGGCTGCCTTTATCATCCAGACCTTAAGGTCCCACAATATATCAGTAATGTTGTGACCTGTCATCAACAAGAGACTAAAACTTTATATTTGAATACCACTTGTTTTATTTTAGTTTTTAAGTAGGCTTCTTCCTTTTCAGGGCTTTTGCTCAATACTCTATACTACCACTGCAACCCTATGGACACTGGCTGTCCTTAGCATTAGCTTGTTGCAGAGGACATCAGCCATCATACAAAGAGGTTTGTGGGAAGCTTGGGCCAAGCTATGCCTCTGCTTCCTGCCCTGTTCATTGTCTCATTCTTGGTGACCCTGTCTCTCAGGAAAGACTAGGAGCTATGGCTCAGATACACTGGTACACTTACTGCTCTTCTCCAGAAACTTTTCCCTTAATGCCCAAGATGATACATTAGTCAAGAGAAACCACTGAAAAATATGGTGCAAAAATTGTACTTTTGGTTTACATTTTCAGTATGGAAGCTCCTACCAGACCAGACATCCCCTCTAAAGCGGGCTCAGTGTTGTACAGGATTTGCCTGCTGGATCAGCAGGTGGTTGACTGGAATTCAGGGAGCCATGCCCATTCCTCTACTACCCAAAAAGAAAAGTCTTTCGTTACCAGAGTGATTGTGGGACTGAAGTTTAAAGCTGCCTGGACTTTTCAGGGTAGCTTCATGTTTTCATTTTATAAATGATAATTTTGTTCCAGCTGCTGCAATTGTTGTAATCTGAAAAAAAAAGTGACCTGAGAGGTACTGAGACTAGTGGATATAGAAGTGTTTTACTCAGCAAAAATGAGCAACAGACATGATTTTGAGACGCTCTTCGAAGAAGATGCCTGCCTGACCCGATATTACATGACATTTTATATGCTAAAGATCAAAGGTAATATCAGGGCAATTCTATAGTTACGATGTATCTACAAAGCTTCCTTTGAATTACATATAGTTTTCAAACACTTCTTCCTTCGCACTCAAAGTAAATGCTACTCTCCTCTGACTAGGCCACATTCATATACGTGCAGGCATCTGAGGTCTAATTATTCTTAGCTGTGTTTTAAATTCAATTTGCAATTCACATTCAAATCTGAAGATTGGTTGCTGGTGAAATTAATATTTGCTATATGCCCTAACAGAAAAATGTGAAGAACCACCAGTTGCATAGTGTTCCTTTTGGTTGCCATTACTGACACCCCCAGTTCAAGTTCATGGATCTTGGACAGGGGTGCCCAACCTTTTTTGCACCGTGGACCGGGTGATGGGGGGGGGGGCAGAGGGGCGGTGTTAATCACAACAGGAATATAGGTGATAAGTCAACTGTAAGTCACTTATAAGTGGCTAATACACTCAATTTCATTTCTAAAGGGTTTATCCAACGAATTTAATATTAAACACACAGCGTGTATTTTCCTCACATGAATATGGTGATCAGTCAATTATACGTCACTTATAAGTCAATGGCATCATAACATTTTAAGTAACATTTGGATATTAAACACACAGCGCATATTTTCCTGGTATGAACATATGAAGTCATTGCAACACACCAATATCGCTGAATCAGTGGGAGCCCTTGGCTTGTTTCCCTGCAACAAGATGGTCCCATCGAGGGGTGACGGGAGACAGTGATACTCAAAGGGGGTTCCTTATGTCCAGTCTATTCCGCAATTTAGTTTTCATTGCATTCATTGCAGAAAACTCCACTTCGCAAAGATATGATGTTGGAAATGGAAGCAACGTTTTCAGTGCTTTCGTGGCCATCTCAGGATATTCAGCCTTGACTTTGATCCAGAATGCCGGCAGAGATGTTATGTCAAACATACTTTTCAGCCCACCGTCATTTGCAAACTCAAGGAGTTGATATTCTTCCTGCACTGACATGGATGATTCACTGGGGACATTCACAAATGGGTCACGGACCCATTCCTTTGCACATCTTGGGTCATTTGCGGTTGGGAAGTAATGCTCAAATTCTGTGGACAGCAAAGATAGGTGATCGCGCACCAGCTGTGAGAAGGACGGTGCAGCCTCAGTCTCTCCCAAAATCCCAGCTAATGCTGGGAACATGTCAAATATGCCCCGTCCACTCGCCGTCCCCGCAGTTCCGGTTTGGCCTTGAAAGCAGACACTTTATCTGCCAACTTGAAGACAGTTGTCATTCTCCCCTGAAGACAAATTGAGATGATTGAGCAAATTGAAGATGTCACACAGATAAGTGAGTTTTGCTATCCACTCCTTGTCACATGGTGACTCGTTAAGCCGTTCCAACAGCTGTGCTTCGATGTCCTCCGCTATGTCATTGATTCTCCTTGAAACTGTGGTAGCTGAAAGAGAAATCTGTGCCATCTTGTTAGCTGCAGCTTCTCCCAACAGTTCACGGCACATGTCCTTGGCAGCAAGCAGAATCAATTCTTCACCAACAGTGAAAGGCTTCTTAGCCTTAGCAATATGGCTAGTCACTAAGTACGACGTTCTCGGAACAGTAGCATTTGTGGAGGTGGTGGCTCTCAGCACTTGCTTCTGTCCTGCTTGCTCACGTTTTATCCGCTCACAAAACTCAACGGGTTTGTCTTTAAGTTCAGGGTGCTTGGACTCAAGGTGCCGAAGCAGCTTTGAGGGCTTCATTGCCTCATTAGACAGCATGTCTCCACATATCACACACAGGGGGCTTGGAGCGTGCGAGTCACTGGTCGCATTAAAGCCATATTTTATGTACAACTCATTGTACTTTCTGTTGAAGGAAGCATTCTTTTTTTTTGCAGTCTCCTCCTCAGCTGTCTGTGCGTTATCATCGTCGTTAGGCCTTTTATATTCCTACCACCTCTTCCAAAGAAACTTTCAAGCGACGTTTGTTTTTTACTCATTGTGTAGTTGTAGGTTAGTGACCGACTGATGACCTCACGTGCGATTAGGTTCAACAGTGGGTATTACAGGGAATGAGGAAAGGTGCAGTTGACTCATATCGTTTCCTCGTGACCCGGTAGCACATGCTTTGTGGCCTGGTACTGGTCCGCGCCCTGGTGATTGGGGACCACTGATCTTAGAAATGACATCTTCAATCGCCCATCTTGTTGAGATTCTCTTGCCAAGTCCCCTTCACTCCATTTACTTACCCATGGTTGCAGTATTTTGGGAGTAATCAGGCATTCAACAGGCATGAAATGAACGTTGTTGACCCTTGATTTGAACAGGAGTGGAAGATTGCTTTATTTTTCATTACCAAACAAACAACAAGCTAAAAGCAAAATGCTATATAACTGTGCATTGATTCTTTGAAAGTACTTTCTCAGTAAATCCACCGATGACCAACTTTGCATCTCGTTCCAACTTTGAAACCTGGCAATATTTGCCAAGTTTTCCCCTGTGCCTGTACTCTGTGTGCGATCTTTGCAAAGCAATCAAAGCTGTACTTGCTGCAATGAAATTGAAATCCAGTGTATGTGTAAAATACATGTTGCTTAAAATATGTATTTAAATACACTAATCTAAGAGAGTGCATATGAATAACTTGTGGAAGCCAAGTCATTGGGTATATTTAAGGCAGAGTTTGATAGATTCTTGATTGGTCAGGGCATGAAGGGATACGGGGAGAAGGCAGGAGACTGGGGCTGAGAGGGAAATGGATCAGCCATGATGAAATGGCAGAGCAGACTCGATAGGCCAAATGGCCTAATTCTGCTTGTATGTCTTGTGGTCAAATTGGGTTAACCCTTTCAACATGGTCAACAACTTGTTTCCTTCAGTGAAACAAATTGCCACGGAGTACTGCACAGGAATGTTACTGAACAAAACTACTTGCTACTCAAAGCTCAGACTTCTCCATTCCACGTTCAACCTCGTTCAATGTCACTTGCAGTACACAAGTGTAAAGGAGATCAAAATAATTGTTACTCTGGATTCGACGTAGCACAAAGAGAAAACAATAAAGCACAAAATAAATATAAAATCATAAGATAGCTCATGTACATTGGTTGATTATATGCCTACAAAGCAACGCTAGGCACAGGAGTGTCTGTACATTAAATCACTCTGACAGGAAATGATAAAAGTCGTGGCGATGAGGGGCGTGGAAGGGTGGGGGAAGGTGGTAATCAGCCTTGCTGCCTGGGGGAAGTAACTGAGTCTGGTGGTTCCAGTGTGGATGCTACTTACCCCCCTCTCCGATGGGAATGAGACAAACAGTTCACAAGCAGCGCGGATAGGATCCTTCACGGTTTTCTGGCACCTTTCTGTATACATGTCCCTGATGCTAGGTAGGTTGGTGATGTGTAGTTTTGGCTACCTGTTGTAGAGCCTTCCTGCCCATTGCAGTGCGGCGATGCAGCATGTTGGGATGTGCTCTGCTTTGCAGCTGTAGGACTGTATATGAGTATAGATATGCAGAGTCTCAATTCCCTTCAGCTGCCTCAACGTAGAGGGGTTGGTGAGCTTTCCTAGATGTGTAGGATGTGTTCCGGGCTCATGAGAAGATGTGCACTCCCAGGAGTTTGACATTTCTGTGCATCAACATAAAGAGGCTGCAAGTAGAGCAAGTTCTCTCGAAGTCAGTAACCATCCCCGTTGTCTTGTTGAAATTGAGAAAGAGGGTATTTGCCTGGCTATGTTCTTAAGTGAACAACAGACTTGTATTATGGTGCTATTTGTTATCTTTTTTTTATCATGGTCAGCCTTGCTTGCAGAAAGCAATACTTTTTTTAATAGGGTACCATGTCTCCTTCTGTCCTAATGTCTATTTCTCCAGTTTGTCCCCTACATCTTCATTATATCACATTGGAAATCTCCCTGATAAATACTCTTCAGTATGGGTGAACATGTTAGTAGCATTAGTTCTATTTTTCATTTGAAACTGCTAGTCAGAATAAGACTCCTTAGGTACAGGTCACTTGTTAGCACTTGTCAATGTGCTTCGGGTACATGAACCATTATAGCAGCAACATGTGTTTATTCTAAGATTTTAATGTTGACCAGCATCCTAGGGGATCAGCAGTTCAAAGAAGAAAGATCACCATGCAAAAGAATAGAAAACACTGTGAAACAAAGGGAAGTATCCATTGGTGTGAGCAATAATATCAATTGTGTAACTATTATATAAAACTCTGCCTTTGATCAGTAGTATTAAGTACACATTTTAGCAGTGACTGCAAGTGGACTTTGCTTCCTTGAATTTCAATTATTCATTTCTTTATCTCATTGTCATTTTGGGTCTTTACTTGTTATCAGATTTGATTACAAGAGCAATGGGGGGAAAATTGGCTGTTAAGCACTTTGGACTTTGGAGGGTGTAGAGATCATGAAATGTGTTTTTCCACTCAATGCACAGTGATATTTTTGTGCATTGTAATTTCTGAAACTTATTAGCAAGAGAGGCTCTTCTCAAAATTTCAGGTCTATCTTAATATTTTCTTCCCCCCTCCCCCCCAACACATGTATGTGTCTGGCTGGCTTCTCCATCTGTCTGGCTTCCATTAATCTTTGGACTGTTGATCAGAAAGCATGAGAGAATATTGTACAGTAAATTAGATCCCATTGTTTTATTTTCCCTCTTGTCTCTGGTTAACAATTCTCCCCAAAAAAGATTAACTGAGATCAGCAAATAATGCTGCACAAAATTGAGCTGAACTCTTAATAAGAGGATCAGCAGGTTGCTGCAGTGCAGAAATTTAACTGAGTATTTTAATTTCAGATAAAGAGAAAATGAAATACCTGTTTACTGATTCATTTATCACGGAAGGAATTGTATCTGGTGACAAATGAATTGCAAGTGAACCAAAAGTTTGGAAACAAAATGACATGTAATTTCAGCCACTCTAGTGGTGAATTCTTGCTGTTAGAACTATTGCCAGCTCCAATAACCCAGCCTGTATTAATCAAAGCATCAGGATAAATTACCCCTACTGTGCAAATGATTTGTTGTATATACAGTAAAAGGTTGCTTTACTTCATCTACATAATGGTAAATTTTCATCCTTGCCTTGTGACAATGAGCAGTGGGTTATTCTCTCCTGATTAATATGCTATCAAGGTAGTTGAAGCTACGTGGAAAATTAAATGTAGGAACTGAAGCTGTCTTATGTCAAGGTATTAACTAGTTTAGAAAAGCCTGCATTTGTGTCAGGCCTTTCACAATTTCAGCAGTTCATGGCCTTTGAAATGCTTTCCAGTATAGAAACAGTGGCAGCAACTCTGCACAGTATCTGTCAGAAACAGGCAGTGAAGTAATGAGCAGATATCTTGTTTTTTTGTGACGCTCGTTGAGAGAAAACTAATGATCTGCTCACTTACCTTTGGAATATAACTCCCCCACCCACCCATCATCCCCATCACCTGGTTTGACCTATCACCTACCAGCTTGTACTCCTCCCCCATCCCCTACATTATTATTGCTTCTGCCCCCTTCCATTCTGGTCTTGATGAAATGTGTTGGCCTGAAGCGTTGACTGTTTATTTCCCTCCCTAGATGCTCTCTGACCTGCTGAGTTCATCCCAGCAACAAAATCAGGGCCTTGAATTGGAACCTTGAGCAAAGACTGTCACTTCTGACTGAGGAAGTACAGCACTGAATTCTCCTTCCAATGGATGTGTTCAAATCTCTGGAGTGGGATCTGACGCCACAACTCCCTGCTTCATGCATGACGTTACCCAGCATCTGACAGCCATGTGGCCCCAACTTTGGCCCTTGGGGACTGTGCCCTAAATGTCTCCATGACTGTTGGGGATGTTCAGAGGCTGGAGTTTTGACATCCTAACTTTATCCAGTTACCAAGTGGAATTGGACGCCTCAAGACTGGACTGGGCTCCATTGGGATCCCTTTACACTCGTCTTGTAATGTTACTATGCTGTTACTCTGCCCACAATGGAGTAACTTGTTAACAATCACTGTTGAGGCAGAAGGTCATTCCACATGGGGAAAAAGCCCCTTGGCCCATTTGATTCACTGTTAACCATCAACTATCCATTTACACTAGTTCCATATTTTTCTTTATTCTTTCCACATTCTCATCGACTCCCACCCCCTATGTTTTACCATTCACCTACTCGTTAACTACCAACCTACACATGGTTGGGATTTGATCGTATGATCACAGGAGAACATGCAAACTCTGCCCAAGGTCAGGATTGTGCCCGAGTGCCTGTATTTTGGGGCAGCAGCTCTACTAGCGATACAGCTGTGCTGTCCAGCAAGTCATAGAATTGTCAGTAACTGGATAGTGTTGCAGAGATACATACAGGCATTTTCTAAAGAGAGGCATAGGTGGAGTTGCGATACCAGTTTATTCTCCGTAATTATAATCAAATATCATACATGATGTAAAATGACTGACTCGTGGATATATCTGTACAAGTAGCTGTAATGTATATAATCTCTGATTAATAGGACGATATTGTACACAATAACATCCAAAATTCAAAATATTTGTTTACATAATTACATAGAAATCTTCTTCATCTTCTTTGGCTGTCCATTGATTTCGAAGTTGACTGAGGCCTAGGCATGGTTGTGTTGTTGTGTGGCAGTTGCCCATGCTGCAAATCTCCCCTCCCCACGCCACCGATGGGAAGGGCACTAGGCTGATACAGCTTGGCATGGGAGTCGTCGCAGAACAATGTGTTATTAAGTGCCTTGCTCAAGGATACAACACGCTGCCTCAGCTGAGGCTCGAAATAGTGACTATTTCACTATATCACTAGACCAACACCTTAACCACTTGGCCACACGCCAACACATAGAAATATCTTGCTTATTAACATAGATGTTATATCCTCATTTGAATACTTGTTCTGCAAGAACAGTCAAAGTAAGATCAGGGGCATGGTGCACATAATCAACCAATGAAAATTCAGAGCAAATCGGACATCTGGATGTGGGTGGGTAAAGAAGGATATATTGGTAACAGGAAAAGAAATATTGTAATGTTTCTAGATTAACAGCTAAAGTTCCAAACTATTTCAGTCCAACAGCTTCATGGCCAAGTTTACCAGCAGCAGCTTTTTAAGTTTAAAGTAAATGTGCTGAATTTCTTAAGTCTGAAATAAATACACTGAATTATTCGCTCAGGTTTCCAGCATAATGCCCAATTCGCTGCCACCATTTCCTGACTGTGAGATGATATTCTGCAGTACTTTGTTTTCCATTTACTGAAATACTGTAGGTCTGTCAGTTAATTGTGTAGTGTAGAAAAGGGAACTTTGCAAGCTCAGTGATGAGGTATTCATAATTGTGAAATACTTGAAGGACGAGTTGCCTTTTCGCCAGCACTACTTTAGGAATATTTATATTTGCACCATACATACTAACTGGCGGTTTCCTTTGATAATACCTCTAATGTCCATGAGACTATTCCTCATATTTCAGAGTTCAAAGTTCATTTATTATCAAACTGTATATACATATACAACCTTGAGATTCGTCTCCTTACAGGCAGCCAGAAAACAGAGAAACCCAAAAGTGCTCATTTAAGAAAAAAAGATGGTCAAACACCCAATATGCAGAGAGGGAAAAAACAAATCGTGCAACCAATAAGAGTAAGCAAATGGCATTCAGAACAAAAGTCAGTCCATAGACATGAATCCTGGAGCAGGCCACAGCCTCGGTCTCAGTTCAGTGCAGAGCCGAGCAAATGTTTATATTTACCCAGACATCTTCATTTTTCTGACATGGCTGGCATAACTTTAGTGCTTCTTCAGATGATGCAACTCACCTCAAGCCTGCAGTGGCAATCAGCAAGGTCTTCGCAGCAGCAAAAATAGAAAAGCTCATTACATTTCCTCTATACCATGCAGTTTCCTGCTGCATTTCAATTCCCCTGCTGTCCCAACATCTGTTAATCTCACCAGTTCTACATTCCAGACCCCAGCTACAGGAAACAGTTACTTAGATGCTCTGCCTATCTCTCTTGGAATGCTGAATATTTAACTTAGTTCCAATTTCAACCTTTAAACTGCAGTGAGTGTTGGGGCCCATCCTTTATGAATGTCCTCACAACAGTGGAATCTGTCTTGACAATGTTAAATTATCTAGATATGTGTAGTCTGAAAATGAAGGGCAAGTCCCGGCTGATTGTTAATGGTTCCATCTGTTGCTGTTAGTGAACAGCACTGTGATGGAAGGTGTGGACATACTGTTATTGACAACTTGTACATGATTACACAGTAAATTACAATAGGGAAAACTGCAGATGCTGAAAGTCTGAAATAACAACAGAAAATGTTAGAAATTTTCAGCAGGTCAGACAGCATCTTTGGAAAGGGAAACGGGAATAATGTCTCAGGTCAAAGACTCTTTGTCAGAATTGGAAAAGAGAAAATTGCTGCAGAGAAGATGAGGAAGGGATGGATAAAGGGAATATCTGCAATAATGTGAGGTCAGAGTTGCCATGGGGAGCAATGACCAAGTTTAGTATGTAGGCTGAATGCATCATGGGGAGTGAAATTGTACAAGCGTACCTCACACTAAGAGAATGGTTATGTTAGCTGGAGATGAATCCTCTCAGGCCATGGACAACAGGGGTTTCTCAGGACAATGTTGTAGGCGCTTGCATGTTTAGCTGTCCTTGCGTCCATCATAAGGTCAGAAATTAAGATTGCAGGTCAGAGGCTGGTACCCTGTGGTGTGTAGCTCACCCCAGACACTCCTAAACCATTGCACCACCTAGGGACAAAAGTCTGAAGTGGAATGGAATTTGCTCTGCTTGCGTGAGTACAACTCCAACAGCATTCAGGTTAAAGCAACCCACTTGATTAGCATCATATCCACTATTCTACACATTTTTCCTTACTTCTGTGTTGGCATTTTTAGCTACAGTTAGTACATTCTACAAGATACATTGCAGTTGATACCAGTCCCTCATCTTTTGACAGGTACCGTCAAGAAGGGCAGCACGCACACAGGAACTTAATTGTCTTGTGGTTTCACTCCCAAGTCACTCAACATATTGACTTGGAAATGTACCATATCTCATTCTGATATTGTTTATATCTATCTGTAGTTCCCTGCATAGGAGCATTGTGGGAGTATTGTAGAAATCCTGCTGCAGTTTAACCAGGTAGTTCTTCACCAGAGTCTAATAGACACTGGGATGGGAAATGATGTTGGCATTTCAGTAAATGAAGAAGAATCTGTTCATTCTCACTGGATAACTCCTTTCCTCCAGGAGTCAATCTGGTAAGCATTGGACCAGCTCCAAGCAAGTGTAGATGGATATCAAAGCTGTACAAGTTGTTTTCAGTATAACTTCACCAAAGCCTTGTACAGTTGCAAAAGGATTTAATTTTTCTTCAGTTGTCATCATTGACCAAAAGGATACATGGCTTCCTAATTGTCTAAACTGAACCTGCATATTAATGTACAATGTTTCAGTTATCAGCTCTTCATTTCCCTCAGCATTCTGACTGGATTCCTGACCAAAATGAATAACTTCACATTTTACTCCATCTCCTTGCCAATTCTTTTTGTATTCCCTGTCCACAGTTCACTTTCATGACCAGCTTCTTACCATTGGCAAAAATGGATACATTATAGTCCTGTCCTCCTTATTTGTGGCATTATGAAAGGACGACATCACAGGTTGTAGGATACTCTTCCAATTAATTGAAGATGATCCTTGTAAAGTGTGAGATTGACTCTGTGGGCTAAACCTGCTCCTGCCTTTCCCTGCGCTTGTGTTGCAAAGGGTGTTGTAGGTTACAATGGGACATTAATGGGCTGCAGAGCTGGGCTGAGAAGCGGCAGGTGGAGTTTGATCTGGAAAAGTGTGACCTGATACACTTTGGAAGGTTGAACTTGAAGGCAAAATACAAGGTTAAGGGCAAAATTCCTAGCAGTGTGGAAGAACAGTGGGATCCTGGGGGTTCATGTCCATAGGTGGTGTATAGGGTGGTTAATAAGATGTATTAGTTAGAGGATTGAATTCAAGAGTGGCAAATTAATGTTACAGCTCTATAAAACTCTGGTCAGACTACTCTTGAAGTATTGTGTTCCGTTCTGGTCGCCTCATTATCGGAAGGATGTGGAAGCTTTATAGAGGGTACAGAATTCTGTCTGGATTAGAGAACATGCCTTACTGCATGGGGAAAGGTTGAGCGAGCTAGAACATTTTTCTTTAGACTGAAGGAGGATGAGAGGTTTCTTGATAGAAGTGTACACCGACAGTGGGCAGCAGGCGTCTTCCTCCAGGGGTGGAAATGCCTAATACAAGAGATGATTGGAGAAAGTTATGGAGGAAGCAGTGATGTCAGAGCTAGTTTTTTTGCATAGATACTGATGAACATAGTGTGGAACTACAAGGGATGGTGGTAGAGGCAGGTACATTAGGGACATTTAAGGGACTCTTAGATAGGTGCATGGATTAAGAAAAATGGGGTACTACGTGGAGGGAAGCATTAGATTGATCTCGGAGTAGGTTAAGAGTCAGCAAAATACTGTAGGCCAAAGGACCTGTACGGTGCAGTAGTGTTCTATGAAAGAGGAAAAATGTTTATCCAGTCTAACTTGCTAAGAACCTGTTTGTTCTTTATTGATCCATTCACTAAACTGAAATAACATTGCAAGATTTCAGCATTTCACAGGGCCAAGCTAAATATCCACTACCCTGCTAGTCATGTACTACAATGATGACAGTCAACTGGAAATTTAGGTCCTCTGTGGACTTTTGGATGTTATTTGAAAATTTGCAAGGAAGTGATGGGGTTTATTGCTTAGATTGGCACGAAACTGAACTTCAGCCACAATAAAACACGAGCCCTTCAATCATTAACCATAGACTTTGCTGTTATAAAGTTGAAAAAAGGCACACAGCTTGTGACTCCTGAGTCACAGCTGGGCGTGTAGCTTCAGTTCAGGGAATCGTACATACCTGAAAAGGTCAAAATCAAATAAACATGACTGTTTTTTGCTCTGCCTCAAGCCTTTTGAGGCTAAAATCAAATAAACATGACCTTTTTTTGCTCTGCCTTTCAAATTTTCTGGTGTTTATGGATAAAATTCTCATCACTTGCCTCAAGTTGCTCCAATTGAGCACAAAATATGAGTATCAGTGATATTTTAGGATTTTGCCGTTTTAAGAGTTCATGAATAACTGTCATTATTGCAAATCATCAGCGTTGTATCGTTGTATACAAAAGAGCTCATGATGACATCGTGTTACCAGTTAGCTTGACTGCTGTGCTCCTATCTTGCACTGTGAGTGAACATTTTAACAGAAAATGGTTAAAATTAACCATTGCTATTTACAGGCTTTTTCATGTAATTTAGGTGCAAGATGTGTGCAGTCTTTTTTAAAAAGAGAGCCCCTTCACCTGAAAAATGAGAGCTGTATCAGTTTTGGAAAGATTGAGGAAATGAATGCTATATGGCACAGGTGCAGGAGAGACATAGAATGGTGCAACACAGAAGTGGCCCCTTTGGCTCCCCGTATCCATGATAAAATGCTTGCCCATCTATATGAATCCCTTTTGCATTAGGATTGTATCCTTCTGTGCGTTGACTGTTTAAAATCTGTCTAAATCTCTTTTAAAGGTAGTAATTCTATCTGATTCCACTACCTCTGAGAGAAATTTCATGTATCAATCGTTCAGGTACTTTAACAATATTTAGAAGATGATTGGACAGGCGCATGGATATGAAATGTTCAGAGGGGTGTGGGCTAAATGTGGACTATCTTAGATGAGGATTTTGGTCAGCATGCACCATTAGGGCCGAAGGGTCTGATTCCATTCTGTAAAGCTCTATTCTCTGTGCCGCAAAAAAAATTAAACCCTTTATACACTTAAGTACTCCTTCCTTTCACTTTAAACCCATGCTGCTGGTTTTTGATACCCATACCATGGGGGAAAATGATTTGGATAATCTACCCTGTCTATGCCCTTCATAGCTAACTTCTACCTGGTCACCACTCAGCCACCTTCACTCCAGGGAAAACAAGGTCAGCCTATCTAATCTCACTCCATAACTGAATTCCCCCAATACAGGCAACATCCCGAATGAATCTCCTAGTCTGGGTCTGCTTATTGTGTTGAACAGCAGGGCAGTCTATTCTCTCCTTACTGTCCTTAGATGTTATAAAGAAATATGCAAAGTTTACTTCAGGTATCTAACACACAATGACTTATTTTCTCCAGGGATGAGCAGTAAAGTTACGAGGATTTGTTTCCTTTGCTCACTTACTGTTAAACCTGCTTGAATTATTGAACAAATCAGTGTAATCAGGAATCCACAGTTTTCATTAATAGCATTTATGTAGTGGTAATTAAAACAACATTAGCACATAAAGGACAAGTATGCTCCTCCATTCAGTGAGATTAGGGTTGGCCCTATCTCTCAGTCTCGTTCTCCAACCCTTCTCCATGTGTGAAAAGAAGTGAATAATCTTAAAGCTGGCATTCAAGAGCAGTGGCCAGAAGTAAAGACTGAGCTATAATTCCTTGCAGTTGCTCTGAACACTAATTCCTAAACTTTATTTGGACTTTAGTTAGTTTGAAACAAAGAAGGTGTCTGCATTGATCACTTTAGTTTGGCTTATTGTATCAAGGGCGTGGAAGGTTTCCTGGTAACTTGGTGTTTGGATGCACATTCTGTTGGAATGGAATGCACGCAAAGCTTTACACATGGTATCTAGGTACATGTGACAATAATAAACCAATTACCAGTAATTATTTTACTGATGTTTACTGTTTCATTGCAATTTTAATTGTGTTTTTATTCTCAGAGATATGTTGATGGAGGAATTACAGATAACTTACCTCAGTATGAACTCAAAAACACAATTACAGTGTCTCCCTTTGCTGGAGAGACTGACATCTGTCCTCGGGATTGCTCCAGCAATATGCATGAGTTGAGAATAACGAATACTAGCATCCAGTTCAACCTGCAGAACATGTACCGTCTTTCCAAGGCTTTATTTCCTCCTGACCCAGAGGTAAGAATGATGGAAGATGGCGATCACTGGCATTGCTTTTGCGCAGTGCAGTGTGCTTCAAACCGATACTATGACTTACATAAAAATGATGCTGTAGATTCGTGGTATCTCTTCATAAAGTAAGTCTGGGATGAACAGGAGAGCAGTGTAGTTATATAGGATTATGTCTCAGTAAAGCTACATGACCTAGGCAAACAACACAGACCAACAGGATCCTCGCACTGAAGTATAAAAGGGCAATAATAGAAAAATTGTAAAGAATCTGAGATGTCGGCCGTTTGAAATATCACAAGAATAGTCTCCCCAATTGAAACAGAATATAAAGAGAACAGAAATCATGTTATCAGGGTCTTGGGAACATGGCAACTACAGTTTCCCCATCAACTTGTGCACTAGCTTTCTTGCAGTTATTGCCTTTGGCACAGAATCCCCATAACTTTAGTGCTTGCCTTCACAGCGATGCAAGAAAATTGCCCACTACTACTTTTTTGTTATGCTGGCTGGCGGTGCAGTGATCCTGTGTTCTAATCCGGCTGTCTTCTCGCGTGCTTTCCATCTGTGCTGGGTTGAACGTTGAGCTAGCAACTCGGCCTTGTAAAAATAGTCAAATGCTATAGAATTGGCCAAAGACAAACCGCCCGATGTAACACAAGGTACAAAAAGGAACTTGAAGCCTGTTGAAAATGGGTAATAAATGGTATCCTTGCCAGGACACCCAGTCCTCATAATTTTCTTTTAGAAAGCCAAAGTAAAGTCTGTAAAGTTTGGCTAATTATAGAAGGATTATTGGAGTGATATGGTTCCATAGGTAGTTTCTGCAGCCATAAAACTGATGGGTTGCCTGTTGCCCAGAGACACGGCTCAATTCTTATCTGTCATCAAAGAGCCTTGATTCTCAAAGGCAGTTCATTTAGTTTCTGAACAAAATCTAACCATGATAATAAACTTGGACTAAGATGGACAGAGTTTCTTTGTGACATTGCTTCCTCTACTTTCTGTATATTTAGGATTTACAATATAAAATTGTAAAGTAAATTGACTAGTTTTTGGCTGGTATGTCTGATGTACATTTCATAATATGCTTTTTGAATATTCATACAATTGTGTAGAGATCAATGTAAGAAGTGGTAATTAAGTTGCCTAGTCTGGATATAAATGATGAAATATTTTAATGTGATAGGTGATGCGGGACATGTGCAAGCAAGGATACAGTGATGCCCTTGACTTCCTCAAAAGGAATGGTGAGCATGAACCATTGATTTCCAATTATAATGTGTCCAATTATGTTTCCTGTGTTTTTTAAAAATCCATTACAGTAGTATACTGTAAAACTGCATTTAATTTTTAGAAGTAGGTGTAAATGTTATGAATCATATGGCTCAATAGAACAGGAGCAAATCTTTAATGAAAATGAACCAATTGAAGACATGAACTCCCTTTTAAAGAGACCATAGAACAGTAACACACCCAGATTGCTGGAGGAACTCAGCAGGCCAGACAGCATCTATGGAAAAGAGTAAACAGTCAACCCTTCATCAGGAGGGAGGAAAAAAGGATGGAGTCAGAGTGAGAAGGTGGGGGTTGGGGAGGAAGTCACAAGGTGATAGGTGAAACTGGGAGGGGGAGGGGTGAAGTAGATTGGTGAAAGAAATGAAGGGCTTGAGAAGGGAGAATCTGATGGGAGAGGACAGAAGACCATGGAAGAGGGAGGAGCATCAGAGGGAGGCAATGGGCAGGTAAGAAGTTAAGGTGAGAGGGAAATGGAAATTGAGAATGGTGAAGGGGGGGCGTGGGGAGCATTACTGGAAGTTTGAGAAATCAATGTTCTGCCATCAGGTTGGAGGCTACCTAGACAGAATATAATGTGTTGTTCCCCAAACCTGAGTGTGGCCTCAAAATGGTGGTAGAAGAGGCCATGGATTGGCATGTTGGAATGGGAATGAGAAGTAGAAATAAAATGGATGGTTGCTGGGAGATCCCGTCTTTTTTCTGGCTGACAGTGGTTAGGTGCTCAATGAAGGGGTCTCCCCAACAGACAGGAGGCCACACCAGAAACAGTAAATGACCCCAACACACTCACAGGTGAAGTGTCACTTCACCTAGAAGGACTGTTTGGGACTCTGAATGGTAGTGAGGGAAGAGGTGTAGGGACAGGTGTAGCACTTGTTCCGCTTGCAAAGGTAAGTGTAGGAGGGAGATAAGTAGGGAGGGATGAATGGACAAGAGAATCACATAGGGAGTGATCCCTGCAGAAAGTGTGGGGGTTCGGGGGCAAGATGTAGTGGGATCCTGTTGGAGATGGTGGAAGTTATGGAGTACTATGTGCTGGACATGGAGGCTAGTGGGGTGGTAGATGAAGACAAGAGGAACCCTATCCCTGGTAGGGTGGCGGGAAGATGGGATGAGCACAGACGTGTGCAAAATGAAAGAGATGTGGGTAAGGGCAGCATTGATGGTGGAGGAAGGGAAGCCCTTTCTTTGAAGGAGGACCTCTCCTTTGTTCTAGAATGAAAAGCCTCATCCTGAGAGAAGATGCAATGAAGATGGAGGAATTGAGAGAAGGGTATGGCACTTTTTACAAGTAACAGAGTGGGAAGAGGTATAGTCCGGTTAGCTGTGAGTCTGTGGGTTTAGAAAAGATATCAGTCTATAAGCAGTCTCCAGAGACAGACAGTGATGGAGAAAGGGGAGGGAGGTGTTGGAAATGTACCAGGTAAATTTGAGGGCAGGGTGTAAGTTGGAGGCAAAGTTGATGAAGTCGATGAGCTCTGCATGGGTGTGGTTGTCAATGTAGCTAGGAAAAGTTTGGGTGTGACACCAGTGTAGCCTTGGAACATAGACTGTTCCATGTAGCCAACATAAAGGCAGGCATAGCTGGGACCCAAGCGAGTACTCATGGCAAAACCTTTTGTTTGAAGGAAGTAGGAGGAGCTGAAGGAGAAGTTATTGACAGTGAGGACAAGTTCCGCCAGAGGAGAGTGGTGGAGGGGAACTGGATGGGTGTGGTGTCCAGAAAGAAACGGAGAGCTTTGTCCAGAAAGAACTTTTAAACTTTTTTTTCACTCCATGCATAATTCATTGAGATGGATATAAAATATGGGTAATTTAACATGTGTTTGGTCACAAACTCTTGTTATTTGATAAAAGGATTTGTCATCTTCAAGTACAGGCACTATCAGTCTTTGCTTTTTGTCCCTTTCTGATGACATGCAGTTATTAACAGATGAACTTTGAAATTCAAAGATACAGAGTACGTTTATTATCAAAGTATGTGTACAGTGTACAACCCTGAGAGCTGTCTTCTCACAGACAGCCACTAAATAAAGAAAACCATGGAACCCATTCAGAGAAAAACATCAACCCTCCCAGGTGTAAAAAAAACACACCACATTGCGCAAGAAACAAGAAAAATGCAGAATATAAAACAGCAGGAGTCCAGGCATATTCACATCATCTTAGTTCAATCTATTGCTGTGTCATTCGTTACCTGCAGATCACCCCAATCATAATCGCACAGGGTAGTAACCAAAAAATAGGAGCAACCAAAAACACATCATATGATGTGAAGTACAGAGTGAATAAAATGTGCTGCTACAAATTACCTGATGGCCGGAATGGCAATAGATCATCATCCTAAATTTGCCTGAAAGTTCTCCCCGTATTACTTAATTATTTAATTTTAATTATTGAGATACATCATGGAATAGGCTCTTCGAGCCATGCTGCCCATCAATCCCCCGATTTAACCCTAGCCTAATCATGGGACAATTTACAATGACCAATTAACCTTCCAACCAGTGTGTCTTTGTAATGGGAAGAAACCAGAGCACCCAGAGGAAACCCACCTGGTTACCAGACGAATGTACAAACTCCTTACAGGTAACAGTGGGAATTGAACCCAGGTTGCTGGTACTATAAAGTGTACCATGCTCCTGTGCTGCGCCTTTACTGTGCGGTGATCCAATTTCATCTTGTTCTTGAAAGATATTTGGAATTGTTTCTTGTTTGGCTTATCACTGAATATAGAAAAATTCACCTTGTGTTGGAAGGGAAGGGATGGGTGTTGGCAAGAACTTCTACTTTCTTAATCTGCTTCTTATTGGATCAACATCATTGTGGCATTGATGATGTCTGTACGAACTCTTGTACCTGGTCAACTGCACATGTTTAAGCTGTGGATTTTTCAGGAAGGGAAGAAGGGTGATGGTTTATGCTTCTTCACTGAAATAAGCAGATCTTGCATGTTAATATTTATTGTTTGCGTATTTTCACTCTTCTTGTCCAAGTGCTTGCTTCTAGGTGTATTATTTTACTACCTTGTGGAAGCGCTTAGCAACAGCGCTCCATTATGTTGTCTATTAGAATCAGAATCAGGTTTACTATCACTGACATTAGTTGTGGAATTTGTTGTTTTGCCATGAGGCCAATCTTAATCAGATTAGTTCTGCAAACTACTATTGATTCAATTCAAATCTCTCTGGATCAAGGTGACAATGTTTATTTCTAAACAATTAAGATAATGCCCTTGCCCCTGTAAATGAATTACAAGTGGTTAGTTTTCAATTTGAACATGTGTTAAATAATTGAAGTCTAAATCGCCTACACTGACTTCCATAATGTTGCACATCTTTGCTTCTATTTATGACAATGCTCTTCCATCCTGTATCCATTGAAGAATTTTGTATTTTGATGTTTCCTGTATCCTATCCTACACTAAATCTCCCATGAGCTTTTTTTCCTTTCAATGGTTCACAGTCCCACAACAGCACAAGTTAAATGGCCTCATTCTGTGTTTGGATCCCTCCCAGTCCCTGCTCTACCACTCCTCCCTCCACAAAGTCCCAAGAATCGTCCTCTGCATAAACACGAAATGTTGGCAGTGATGGATTTGGTTTTGTGCCAGAGCCACACAGATGACTATTTAGGTGAGCTGCATAAATGAGTTTCTGACACAGGATGCACCCACCGGTGACTGTGCATAGGTTTGCACTTTAGTTCTGTCAAAGGTCGGATGTTCTGATGATAACAGCATTCTGTGTTGGGCATGAGGAAAAGTATCTGTGGGCATAAACCAAGACTGCCTTCGTAGCTTTCCTGCAATGTTCCTAGCTCTGCTGAATGTATTTGAATAATGTACACTGCTATAAAACTTCATTAGTCAGGATTTTCAACCGAAGTGTTTAGATGAGAATAGAAGACCCATAAGCAAAAGAGTCTGGAAATGGGCATTCAGCCTTTTGGATCTGCATTCTCATTCCAGAAGATCAAGGCTGATCTTTTATTCCAGTTTATCACTTGACTCTCCTAATACATAAAAAAATCTATCATTCTCAGACTTGAATATTTTTGTTGCTCAGTTGAGGTCTCTGCCCTCTGTTACGAAGGTGGGGCAACACTGAGGGGCCGAAGGGTACAAAGTCCTTTTTGAGAATCGCAAGATCGCTATTATTTCGGGTCTGAGACTCAGGAAATAAGAGAGAGAGACACAGAATACACAACCAGGTGGAATGTCTCCTGACATAAGCGGAACGGAACCACTGATTACTGCTATTGTCTCTTGGAGAAGGAATTGTGTATTGAGTACTGTACTATTCATTGAAACCCCTCAGGGGACAACCAGAGTGGTCTGGTTGAGGGATTGCATCATCTCAACCTGATCGACATCTGAGACCCCGTGAGTAAGGATAAAAGACGGGTCTGGGGAACACCCCTTTAGACGCACCAGGAGAAACGCTAGAAATCCAGTTTTATAGTGAAAGCCGGTGGGAGCTCGTGTGCGTCCTCCCTTGCCAGGGTGGTGAGCTCACCACGGAAGAATGGTTTAGCTAAAGGAGAGGACACACTTGAACGGCCACGACAAAGAGACACCTGACGGATCAAAATCATAAAGGAAAGTCGGCAAGTTTTTCTCTCTCTCTCCAACAATTGCAACACAGCGACAACCAAACGACGGCAGCCTGTGTGAACTGCAGTGAACTTTATATTTCCCTCGGACAATACATTATCCCCTAGACAACGATAGAGCTTATTTCATATTGATTATTATTATACCCGCACTTTTAGGTTTAGTATTGACGACGTATATTATCTGTATATTTGCATTGATATTATTTTTGTGTATTTTTGCTAATAAATACTGTTAAAAATAGTATCATCAGACTTCAACGGACGTCTCTATCTTTGCTGGTAAGTAACCCAGTCACGGGGTTCGTAACACCTCTTGGGAACAAAACCCCAAAGAAATTCCTTCTCAGCTCTGACCTCATCAGCTGGTGTTTTATTTTGAGGCTGATTTACATTCCTGTACCAGCCAGAATTCTCTCAGGTACTGGCAACCCTAACCAAGATTCCAACCTTTTTAAAAAAAATCCCATTTGTTTCCAGATGGTCATTCCAAACTTGGCTAAGCTATTTGCAGACGTACCACGTGCACGTGGAGTCAGATGCTGGGTTTTGTGTATGCTTGCTTTTTGTATGTCTAGCATGATCTAAACAATAATTCCAACCTTTGCGAAATCCCCAAAAACAAAATATGTGGCAACGTCTACAGATATGTTGAACTTTCGTGTTCTTTTCACTCCATGCATAATTGATTGGGATGATTATGAGATATGGGTAATTTGTGTTTGCTTTGGTCACAAACCTCCTGTTTACAGGGATAAAAGGATTTGTCACCTTCAAGTACAGGCACTATTACGGACAGACAGACAGACATACTTTATTGATCCTGAGGGAAATTGGGTTTCGTTACAGCCGCACCAACCAAGAAAAGTGAAGAAATATAGCAATATAAAACCATAAATAATTAAATAATAATAAGTTAATCATGCCAAGTGGAAATAAGTCCAGGACCAGCCTATTGGCTCAGGGTGTCTGACACTCCGAGGGAGGAGTTGTAAAGTTTGATGGCCACAGGCAGGAATGACTTCCTATGACGCTCAGTGTTACATCTCGGTGGAATGTGTCTCTGGCTGAATGTACTCCTGTGCCTAACCAGTACATTATGGAGTGGATGGGAGTCATTGTCCAAGATGGCATGCAACTTGGACAGCATCCTCTTTTCAGACACCACCGTCAGAGAGTCCAGTTCCACTCCCACAACATCACTGGCCTTACGAATGAGTTTGTTGATTCTGTTGGTGTCTGCTACCCTCAGCCTGCTGCCCCAGCACACAACACCAAACATGATAGCACTGGCCACCACAGCCTTGTAGAACATCCTCAGCATCGTCCATCTTTGCCTTTTGTCCTTTTCTGATGACATGCATTTATTACCAGGTAAACATTCAAATTAGGGTGGATGTGGAGTTGATGTTTTACCTATCAAGCACTGTAAAAATTCTGTATGCTTCAGTGCGATCACCTCTCATTCTCGTACATTGAGATATACAGTGAAATGGGTCATTTGTGTTAACAACCTACACACCCTAAGGATGTGCAGGGGGCAGCCACAAGCGCCACCACACATTCCAATGCCAACCCAGCATGCCCACAATGATTGTCAGGACAACTCAGAGCATCAAAAAAAACTCAGAAAAACAAGCCCTGCTCCTGTATTCCTTCCATACATGCACAGACACACCCCACTATATGGATGAGAGGGGTATGGAGGGAGATGGCCCAGGTGCAGGTCAGTGGGACCAGGCAGAAAAATGGTTCAGTACAGCCAAGAAAGGCCAAAAGGCCTGTTTCTGTGCTGTAATGTTCTATGGTTCTAACCTCAGGACAGGCTGTCTCTGGTCTCAAGTGCGATTTGTGGATTCACAGACTTTGTGTATTTAATATACCAGAAATATTTGAGTAATATTATAAATATATTGTTTGATTAAATATTCTTTGTTGTTTAAATAATTTATTATGTACGAAGTAAGCGAATGGCATACGTCATGGCACGACGAAACTAAGACCCATTCTCCTGGTTCTTTCCTTTTTCAATAGGTTGTTCCTTTCTGCATTCTGTGGCCCAACCTTGCCATTACTTTAGCATTTTTGTCCGTTTTTTTACGAGGCAGAGTTGCTAGCTCGATGCTCAACCCAGCACAGGCGGAAAGCGTGCAGGGAGCCGGCCAAATTAGAACCCGGGACCATTGGCCCTGAAGTCTGGTGTGGATGCCTCAATACCACCAGCTGGCTTCCCTATCAATGAGCTTTGTTTTAGAAGTACAAAGCATAACAGTGACCATGAGGAAGTTTAAAATGAACCAGAGATGACTACCTACCTGTTGAAGCACTGTAAGCTGTTTGAACTAAAAAAACACAGGGAGAAATGATCAAGTTTTAAAAAAACATACTGCATGTGCTTTTTCAGGATAAGACATCTGAGGTTTTTTTTTGAAAAAGGCAGAAAAAGACCAAATTCATGGGTTCATATAGAGTGAATACCAGGTGTCAATAAATCATAAAAAAGAGAGTAGAACTAGCTGGCCACATCAAAAAGATTGACACATTTGATTACACAATAAATACAGTGCCTATTAAAGCTTTTTTGACACTGATCAGAAAAAAGATTCTTCATGTCAAAGTGAAGTCAGATCCCTACAAAGTGATCTAAATTAATTACAGATATAAAACACAAAATAATTGATTGCCTAAGTACTTACCCCCTTTAATAGGACACACCAAATTATCACTGGTGCAGCCAATTAGTTTTAGAAGTCACATAATTATTTAAGTTGACATCGTGTGCAGTCAAAAGTGTTTCAATTGAGTGTAATGAAAAAAAAACACCTGTATTTCGAAGTTCTAACCGCGGGTGGGTCAGTATCCTGGCAAAAACTACACCATGAAGACAACAGAACACTCCAAGCAACTCAGTAAAAAGGTTATTGAAAAGCACAGTTCAGGAGATGGATACAAGAAAATTTCCAAGTCACTGATTATCCCTTGGAGTACAGTTAAGTCATTCATCAAGAAATGGAAAGAATATGGCAGAGCTGTAAATCTGCCTAGAGCAGGCAGTCCACAAAAACTGAGTGAACGTGCAAGAAGGGGACTAGTGAGGGAGGCCACCAAGAGACCAATGGCGACTGTGGAGGAGTTACAAGCTTCAGTGGCTGAGATGGGAGAGACTGCGCATACAACAACTGTTGCCCGGGTGCTTCACCAGTCGCAGCTTTATGAGAGAGTGGCAAAGAGAAAGCATCTGATGGAAAAGGAACTCACACAAGATCTCAGCTAGTGTTTGCCAGAAGGCACGTGGGAAACTCTGAAGTCAGCTGGAAGAAGGCTGTATGGTGTGATGGTAGCAAAATTGAGTGTTTTGGCCATCTGACTAAACGCAATGTTTGGCATAAGCCAAACATCGCACATCAAGGAAAACACACTATCCCTACTGTGCATCATGCTGTGGGGATGCTTCACTGCAGCAGGCCCTGGAAGGCTTGTGAAGGTCGAGGGTAAAATGAATGCAGCAAAATACAGGGAAATCCTGGAGGAAAACTGATGCAGTCTGCAAGAGAACTGCGACTTGGGAGAAGATTTGTTTTCCAGCAAGACAGTGGCCTCAAGCATAAAGCAAAGCTACACAGGAATGGCTTAAAAACAACAGAGTTAATGTCCTGGAGTGGCCAAGTCAGAGTCTGGACCTCAATCCAATTGGGGATCTGTGGCTGGACTTGAAAAGGGCTGTTCACTCATGATCCCCATGCAATCTGACAGAGCCTGAGTAGTTTGTAAAGAAGAATGGGGAAAAATTTCAGTGTCTGGATGTGCAAAGCTGATAGAGACCTATCCACACAGACTGCACCTGTAATTGCTGTCAAAGGTGCATCTATTAAATACTGACTTGAAGGGGTGAATACTTTTGCAATTTTTTTTGTGTTTTATATTTGTAATTAATTTAGATAACTTTGTAGAGATCTGTTTTCACTTTGACACGAGTCTTTCTCTGTTGATCAGTGTCAAAAAAAACCAAATTAAATCCACCGTGATTCAATGCTGTAAAACAATGAAACAGGGAAACTTCCAAGGAGTGTGAATAGTATTTAAAGGCACTATAACATGGAGATTATATATGAGGCAGGTTGAGCATATCTTAAAGCAAATGAAATAGCTATTGAGAAACAAGCGCCAGTTTTGCTGAGTACATTAGATTTAAAGGCGTACAGTTAACTTTGAAGTTTAACTTCTCCAACCAAACCAGGCGAAATATCTTTGCTGATATCGTGAAAATGATTGAGGAATACTTAGAACCAACATCATTGTTGATTACAGAATGCTTTAGGTTCCATAAGTGGAAGCAAAAGAAGGGAAGTCTTTATAATGTGTTTTACTTTGTGAGGCACATACATATCATGTGGTAGCATCATGAAAATGCAAATCATGTACATTTACATATAACCTGTAGTGAATTATTTAAATGAACAAGATTGCTTAATCAACAACATATTTATAAGATAACTGAAATATTAAATACACAACAGAACATGCAGCAAAAATCTCAGTTCCCCATTTTTACCAGCGCCGGGGTGAACTTGCCCTTGACGGGGGTTACCTCATGTGGGGATTGAGAGTTGTTGTATCATCCTTGCTGAGAGCTAAAGTGTTGGAGAAGCTGCATGCCGGTCAGAATAAAAGCGTTGGCTTGAAGCTTTGTCTGGTGGCCTGGGGTAGATCAGCAGATGGAGCAGCTTGCCATGCTCCATTCAGGATGCCAACATGTCCAGAAGATGCCAAGGAAAGCAGTTCTTTATCCCTGGGAATGTCCTGGCACAGGATTCGTGTGGGTTTTCCCAAACCATTAATGGGCACAGATTTCTTGGTAGTAGTGATGCAGCTGCAGAAGTGTTGCCACAGGTCTCCACTACGGTCTTGCGCATTGTCGATGTGCTGAGATGCCTCTTCTCAGGGACTGGTGTTCAAGAACATTTAGTCAGTAATAATGGACCGCAGTTTGTTGTGGAATAGTTTCCATCACTCCTGAAAATGAATGGAATAAAACATATTACATCCGTAACCGTACCACCTTGCCACAAATGGCTTGATGGAAAAATTTGTCCAGAGTCTAAAGAATCCTCTTCAAGCAGTGTCGGCAGAACGCTACACTGAAGCTGAATCAAAAGCTCACCAATTTCCTCTGTGCCTCTCGCAATGCAGCACGCTCCACAACCAACAACTCACCAGCTGTGCTGCTCCTTAGTTGTCCCTAGCGTTCAGACTTGAATCTCCTTAAACCTTCTCAGTAGGAGTATGCAGGATGAACTGGAGGCTTGATGTTTCACTCCTGGACAAGCGGTCCTGGCGAGGGACCACAGGCGTGAACAAAAGTGGGCACTTGGAAAGATTAGGGACAGAATTGGACCACTCTCCTGCAGAGTGGAGAGCACATCTAATATCAAATATAGACAACACATCGATCAGTTGAGGAGAACAGAGTCAATTGTTAGGGAAGAAAGGTAACCAGAGCTGTTGGAACCATTTCCTGCAGTTCTAGAGTCAACTCCTACAACCACCATGGAGGAGGCCCCCAAACGTGAAGTGTTTCTCAGCCGTCTCACCTGCCAAGCAGTGATATCGCCCTTGTCTGGAAAGACATTATTCCACAAGAGGAAAATCCTCCACTGCGATTTAGGCCTGAATGGGACAGTTTAAACTTAGCTAAGTTGTTAATGTCTATATAGTAGCTGTATTATATAGTATATATAAATTGAGATGCGTTCTATATTAAGTTGGAGGAATGTTGTGCATTTAATATTACAGTAATATTTGAATAATACTGTAAATATATTGTTTGATTAAGCATTCTTTGTGTTTAAATAATTCATTACTGTTATATCTATGAAGTATGTGGATTTCACATGTCGTCACACCACCATGTAATATGCCCCTGTCTCAGTTAAAGTAAAAACAGTTATTCTCTCATTCCCAGCCCTCTTACTTTTAATTAGTTTTTATGTTTTGGAGTTACAAAACAAATAGATGTTCCCAGTGGGCTTGGGGCTTTGGCCATCCAGCCTTGACTTCCAGACTTCTGATAGACCTTCAGGCTTTAATCATTGGTATCAACCCCAGGACTCGCCACTGATGACAAGTAAGGACCCTGAACTCCAGTCCTCAACTCTGAACTATCAGATGACTACGACCTCGAACACTAGCTCTTGAATGCCGGACTGTCTGATGACAGGGACCTCGAACAGTAGGCCTTGAATGCTGGACTGTTTAATGACTGGGACTTCAAACACTAGCCCTTGAATGCTGGACTTGTCTGATGACTAGGACCTCGAACACTAGCCCTTGAATGCTGAACTGTCTGATGACAGGGACCTCGAATGCTAGGCCTTGAATGTCAGAATGTCCGATGACTGAGACCCCAAGTTCTACGCCTTGATCTCTGGTGTCATCAATTAACTGTACCTAAGGGCTCACTGTTGCTCATGCCTCCTGCCCACTACAAAGTATAATTCTATTCTGCTTAGTTATTTATCAGGGAGTAATCACCTCCCCTCCATAATCTGACCCTCTATCCCAAGTATCAATTTGGTTAACCCTTGCTGTACTCTCTGTATTGCAAGTTTTGGCCTTCCTTAGTGAGCGAGTCATATCAGTACTCTTGATATGGTCACGCCAGGACTCTCTGTAAATGATGCAAAATATCATTGTGCTTGTCACGAAGGCTGAAGTACAATTTTCCTTTCCAATTATTTATTTATCAGTCTTTTTTGCTTTAAAACATTCATAAGTTTTCTTTAAGCACAAACACCAGTCAACCTATTGATAGGCAAGGAATGCTCAACTTTTTTACTTTCTCTACCTTGCATTTTTCTGTTTGACTGTCTATCTGATATGTGGTGATGCTGCCCATTTGTTTATGCTGGCTATATCCCCCACTGCAGCTCCTTGGCATTCTCGTTACAGCATACACTGCCATTAAACTTTGTATCATTACAAGGCTTGGATATATTATGCTTGTTGTTCTCAAATCATTGGTATGGGGAGATTTCTTTTCTAAAAGTAGTCATCACTTGCCTTTGTTTTACAGGTTTGTTAAACAGGCTGCAGCCTTCGTGCAGTCCTTCCCTGTCTGCTCCGAATCAGTGTGACACATTCGCTGATGATGAAGACTTCGATGAAGAAGCAGCAATGGAAACAGCAGAGGGAAATCAAATGGTAGTACGAGGTTGTTGCAATAAGAACAATGACCAGATTCTGGAGCACTTGTCACCACGGCTTCACCAAGGTTAGTACGAGTCAGTGTGGCTGGATTGAATAGCAAAGCAGGTTTGGGGGGGGGGGGGGGAGTGCTCCTCGAGCATCCTGTTAAGGTTAGATGTGGTCAGAATGTTCATGGAGTAAATGCCTTTGTTGAGTAAATTATAATAATGAATAGATAAGTACTGCAAAAGGAGAGCAAAATTAGTGGAGTAGTGTCCATGGGTTCATTGTTCAGAAACCTAATTGTGGAGGGGAAGAAGCTGCCCCTAAAATATTAAGTGTGTTTCTTCAGGCTCCTGTACCTCCTCTCTGATGGTAGTAATAAGAAGTGGGAATGTCCTGGGTGGTGAAGGTCCTTAGTGAAGGATTCTGCCTTTCTGAGGCACTGCCTTTTGAGGATAACCGTGCTGGTGGGGAGGTTGGTGCACTTGATGGAGCTGGCATTTACCTCCACACCCGGTGGTGATTCAACCAGTCAGACTGCTCTCTGTCGTACATCTATGGAAACTTTCTCCAGACTCTGGTGACATACCCTATGGGAAGATTCTTCTCACTGGTTGTCAGGGAATGCTGTACTGTATATTTAAATATTTCTTAAAGATATTTGTAAATCTCTTAATATTTTCCAAAACTGCTGATTCTTTGAATTCAACATAAATGGATCAAATTTATCAAATCAAGTTCCACCATAAGATGATGACATTACAATTGTCAGTGCAACTCAGTTTTATATTTTGAAGGCTCTAACCTTCCCAGTGCACCAGTCTGGGCCAGATTGTAATCGTATAGAAGTGATGTACAATTGTTGAGTGCGTGCTTCTTTAAGTTATAGCATGTTGACACAAATATTTCAGAGCTGAGACTTCCTGGGCGCTGTCTCACTCTACAGAGAAAGCTTAGGGTAAGAAATGCCACCTGCACAGTGGAAGATTTGTTCTTCTAAATGATATACCTTGGCCTTCTGCTATTTCTGATTATTTTGCCACATCAGAATCAGGTTTATTATCACTAACTCTTGTTGTGAAATGTGTTGTTTTGTGGCAGCAGTAAAGTGCAAGGCATAAAAATTACTGTAACTTAAAAAAACGAATACGAATAATGAGGTAGCATTCATCGGTTCATAAACAGTTCAAAAATCTGAAGGCAGAAAGGCAGAAGCCATTCTCAAGACATTGTGTGTGGGTCTGCAAGCTCCTGAATGATATTAATGAGAGGAAGGCATGTCCTGGGTGGTCAGTGACCTTAATGATTGATTCCACCCTCTTGAGGGTCGGCCTCCTTGAAGGTGGCCTCGATGGTGAGGAAGGTTGTCCCCTTGATGGGTACCTACACAAATGGCTAATTTACAGCAGTCTGTGAACCTACTCGTACATCTTTGGAGTAGGGTAGAAGCTAGAGTCCCTAGGCGGCGGGGGGAGCCCACAAGGTTTTTGGGAGGAGGTGGAAACCCCGTGCACATAAAGGCCAAGGGTAAGGGCTGACAACAGGTCACTGTGGTTGTGAGGCAACAGCACTGACTTCTGAACCACAGTGTCACCATTAGCTTCAGAAGAACTCATTTCCCTTTTCCAGGCTTAAAGGTCACTAGGATCTCCATCTAACCCAGGATACTGGAAATGTGGTGGAATTGTTCTATGTATTTCCAGGGTGATAAGTAGAAAACAATCGGATTTAGTTCACTCACAAATTCTGAAACCAGAATGATCTTGTTCCATGTTCTAAATGTGCATTCCCACCACAAGTAGGGACTTGAAGCTAGTTTCAGATTTAACAGAGCAACAGCCATGGAAATCCTTCCATATCCCAGTGTCTTCTCTTGTCAGTACATCACTAACTCTCCTCTCCACCCAAAGTCGATTTGATCTGTGTTTGCGAGCATTGTTGAAGATCTGTTTAGATTGCAAGCTGACTGATTTTCCTCTAACTCTGTTTTGCACAGCACTAATTGAAGCCTGTGCTGAGAAACGAGGTTTGCACACCGTCTTTTCAAACATGCTGCCAGTCCGTTTGGTTTCTGCCATGATGGTGCCGTATACTTTGCCCCTGGAATCCGCAGTTTCATTCGCCATAAGGTATGTTTGAATTTCTGTTCGGCATGCCCATGATGGCTGTACCTCTGGTCAGGTTAAAGATAATTATGGAGAATATCTGCTGGACATCTAAAGCAACACGCACACACATACATACAAAGTGCTGGAGGAACTCAGCAGTTCAGGCAGCATCTAAGGAAGTGAATAGATATTTGTCATTTCAGGCCAAGACCCTTCTTTGGGACTGGGAAGGGAAAGATGCTAGAATGAAAAGGTGGGGAGAGAAGAGAGACTAGCTAGATGGCGATAGATGAAGCCAGGCAGGTGGGAATGATCCAGGGCTGGAGAAGAAGGAATCTGACCAGAGAGGAGAGTGGACCATAGGTGAAAGGGAAGGAGGAGTGGACCCAGGGGGAAGTGATAGGCAGGTGAGAAGAGGGAAGAGGGCAGAGTGGGGAACAGAAAAGAAGAAGGGGAGGAAGATTTATTTTTACCTGAAGAAGGGTCTCAGCATGAAACGTTAACTGCCTATTCATTTCCATAGGTGCTGCCTGACCTGCTGAGTTCCTCCTGCACTTTTGAGTGTGTTGCTTTGAAATTAATCATGAATTTTTTTTAGCTGTTCTGAACTAATCCTCTAGGTGGAGCAACATCTGAATAATTGATACTGAGTTTACTGAGAAAATAGTCCCAACAAATCTTGTCTTGTGCATAGCAAGAATCCCTATCTAACTTAAAGAAGAGAGATGGCAGTGAAAATGCATAATTATTAATAGCAGAGTTGATGCTAAAAGTTAATATTGTCACTAAGATAAGACAGACAGACATACTTTATTGCTCCCGAGGGAAATTGGGTTTCGTTACAGTCGCACAAAGAAAGAATAGTGTAGAAATATAGCAACATAAACCCATAAATAAATAATAATAAGTAAATTATTCCAAGTGGAAATAAGTCCAGGACCAGCCTATTGGCTCAGGGTGTCTGACACTCTGAGGGAGGAGTTGTAAAGTTTGATGGCCACGGGTAGGAATGACTTCCTATGACGCTCAGTGTTACATCTTGGTGGAATGTGTCTCTGGCTGAATGTACTCCTGTGCCTAACCAGTACATTATGGAGTGGATGGGAGACATTGTCCAAGATGGCATGCAACTTGGACAGCATCCTCTTTTCAGACACCACCATCAGAGAAGTGGTGTCTGAATACATCAATAATTTTATTGATGTTGTTTAGGTTATTTTCGGTACTATTATTTTACTAAGTACAAGTCAAGATGGCGTTTGGCCATAGTCTTTGGGTTGTGGCTCACACTCAGTTGTTTTTTAGGTTTGTAGGGATGGTTTTGGGACGGCGTGGGGAGCTAGAGGACAGTTATGGGTGAGGGACAGGGATGTGGACGTGGGGAGTTAGAGGTTTGGGGCAGTAAGTGAAGAATTGGGGCTGAAGCCAGTGTCCAGGTTGGAGGAGGCCAAAGATGCTGGTGGACGGATGTTGTGTTGGTGGCACAGACCAAGGTCAGTGAGCCCCGTGGACGATGGCACATGACTCCCTCCCCCAGCCCCCCAGGTCGGGGTCTCTTCCCCCTCCCGCCCAGTTTGGCAAGCCCCAGGATCAGAAATTCATGCAGGCAAGAGGCAGGAAGGCCTGTGACCACCCCCCAGGTTGGTGAGTGCTGGAGTCGAACGTCCATGCAAACCTGGGGGTCAGTATCAAGGGTCGAAGGCCAAAATCAGCAAGCCCAGAAGTCAAGACATGATGTTGATGTGTCTGGAAGTTTAAGGCCCCGTGTCTGTAAATCTGAGTCCAGGCCAGGTCCAGATCAGTGAGTCTCAGGGTTGAAAGCCCATATAAGTCTGGAGTTTGAGGCCTGGAGTTCAAAGTTCAATGATTGGCAGATCCTGGGGTCGATACCAAAGGTTGAAGCATGAATTTGGGAGTTTTCATGAGAATTTAGCATCAGAAATGGAAGTGAAGGTGCAGTTGAATAAATTGGTAAATGCAGAAAAGGTGGTGGGGAGCTGTTGATGACGCAGATCAAATTGAAATGGATGGGGGTCTTTTCTGGGGCATGCATAGAGACTGGGTGAGCAAGTGGGGCTGGAATAGTGAGAGATAAAAGGAAGTGAGTTGAGATGACCCTAAGGTTGAAAGGCAAAGGTTGGCGGCTTTAAAACACTCTAAACCTCTTATCAGAAGCTGTACCACAAACACAAGACAATCTGCAGATGCTGGAAATCCAAGCAACACACACACAAAATGCTGGAAGAATTTAGCAGGCCAGGCAGCATCTATGGAAAAAAGTAAATAGTTGATGTTTCGGGCTGAGACCCTTCATCAGGACGTGGCCTGAAACGTCGACTGTTTACTCTTCTTCCATAGATGCTGCCTGATCTGCTGAGTTCCTCCAGCAGTTTGTGTGAGTAACAGAAGCTGTAATCATTTTATTTTGAAATTTGGACTTAGACCCTAAGCTTGCTCTTGTTTTGCTCTTGTATTCTGCATCTTTTCCTGATGAAAGTGATTGATTATTGTAACAGCCTTAATTATTTTTCTGGGTTTGAATTAATAAATAAACTGGATGAGGGGCAGTGTCAGCTGTCCATAGCATTCCAGGGATGTGTACTTTACAAAGAAGTGCTTGAATCAATAAGTTTATCACATGATGTGAAGTCAAAGAATAATTCAGTCAGTTTGCCCATTTATTTTTGACCCACTGTATCATTATTTATAGTACTGAAGATGTGTCTGGAGGAATTTCATTTATCTAGTCTCTACCTTTGATAGAATCCTGGAATGGTTGCCCGATCTCCCAGAAGACATTGACTGGATGAAAGGTCAGATCGCCAATGTGTTGTGGTACTTCATCACAAATGCCAAGGTGAAACTAGGACAACAGCTTTCCACAAGGTACTGATGACTGACCAGAATGTAAATTTGTAATGTTTGCTGCAGCAGTAAATATTCAAAACTCTCCCTGTAAAGCTGTACATTTTCATTTGCAGAACTGAGATGGGCTTCTGGTTTGAGACTGGGATAGACAACCTTGCATTCTAGCAGTGATAATCCTTGTTTTAAAGCTGCCACTTTCTGCCTTTCAATGATCTCACTTCCTTTTATTTCACTATACCAGTCCCAGCTGCTCACCCAGTCTCTATGGATGTCCCGAAACAGACCCCCATCTATCTCACTTTGATATGCACTATGAACATGTGGGGGAGGGGGACTTTTCACTTTTTCCAGCATTTACCACTTTATTCAACGGCACCTTCCATTTCTGACAGTAAATCCTCATGCAAACTCCCATTATTCTCTCTTGTCCACTTCATTCCCCATACAGACTGCATCTCTGTCACTCACACTTCGGGGGAACAGATTCTGTTTTTTTTAAGCAGATGACAGGTTGGCCATTTACATGGTTGAGGTCTAGATTTTGAAGCCCCCCATCAAAATCAGTCGCTGCTTCACTGTCCTTCTGTTATGTAAAGACAATTCCTGGCTTCTTTATGCAATTTGCCTTATTAAAATCTTCCCCTCATTCTTCTGCAGCCCAAAAATATTTTCAGGTGAAAGATGTTTTTGAGCTGTGGCCTCCACCATGATGACCAACTTTGTCTGTGCTTTTGCATCATGGTTGTGTGTACAGTGATGGAGACTGCTCCTGTACTCTGAAGACCTTTAATTAAGAAGGGGTGATGTGTGTCCTTTTTTCATTCTCTGCTGCTTGCAGGGAGCTGAGGTCAGTTGTAGTTCACCAAGCTGCTACCCTGGTTTGGATCAGTTAGGACACTGGGCACTTTTCAGGTCCATTTTGCTTACCTAATAAGTATGGGGGTTAAGTAAATATTCTCTCTGCCACTGCTGACTGTGACGTTGTCAGTGATGGAACATGAACTTGGCAGCTGATCATCCATGTTCAAATTCAAGGCTATTGTTAAGTCAATTATATGACATCAGAAGGAACAACCCTTCTTTTCCCCAAGTTGTTATTGGCTATATCATCATTTGAGATGAATGGTGTGTTTCACAAGAGAGTCGTGTGGGGAGCTGTACATCAGGTCAACAATGGGACTGGGATAAGGTCAGCTTCTCATGCTCCTGTACTAACATCTGTTTTAATCATTTTTTTACTTTTTAAGTGGCTGACTTTTCATCTTGCCCACTTCCCTTCATTTCAGGCTGCAGTATAATATGAGGCTACAAAGGACCCAGAGTCTTTTCATCCTGCCATCGCCTTCCACCAACTCTGTCCGGCAGTGGATCCGAAGCAATACTTCGGTGATGGATCTCATTGTGAAATGTGAACAGTACCAACGCCACCTGTGGCCCAGCATGCCCCTTATGAATTGGAAACCTCTGGGGTCCTTCTCCCAGCAGGATCTTGATCATGGTTTACTAATGAAACCAACCTCATGAACCAAATTTGACTATTAGAAAGGGCACACTTCCACATAGAGCACCTCTTCCTTTAAGTGTTATGTTATCAGGAAGCTTTACACACACATCTTGTACAGTTTCTTCTTCTGTGTCAATGGGAATAGTCCGTTTGAAAACCTGTGGAATTGCACGAACCACTCATGAAGCCAAGCCACTAATCAAGCAACTTCGAGTTGAACAAGTTATTTTCAGTAAACTCTTTCTGCAGAATGTTAATCTGTTTGCTGCGATGCAATTGGGATATCCAGTTCAGTAGTGCAATATCTGCACTGTGATATTTTTCATTTAATGTAATTCTTTTGAAATATGAATTGAAATTTTACCAAGCTTCACTTTTAAGTATTTAACTAAGAACTTAGTTTGGTAAAAATAAATTTTGATGAGGACTCAGTCGAAGTAATGGAGCTGATGAATCTCCAAATGGAATAGATAGTTCTCAAACTGCAGAAATCAACAGTGAAACCCCAAAGAAAACTTAGTCTCATTTTAAAAAATCTCTAGATGGAGGTACTATATTTACAAAATTCTTAGTTTTTACTGAAGTTGCTAACTGGAAATTACGTAATCATTTTCATACCTCATCATTGAACACACAGGATCAGTGCAACACTTCTATGCCAGATCAATGCAATTTTACGCTACTTCTTTTTGTACGTTTTATTTGGAATTACTCCTGCAGAGTATTTAAAATGCTATTCTTTTGTTTAAAGTCTTGCTATTTTTTAACCTGCTGAATGTATTTGGTGTTAAAAATTTTGCTGTTTCAAAAAAAGTTTAGCTGTTTATATTTAAAAGTTGTTTCGATAAGATTTGTTGTAATATACTTTGATCACTCAATTAATATATCAAATTACAGTTTATTTTTAAGGTTATTTTGTTTTGAATCTGCAATTTTGACATTTTAAGACTCCCCAATATTATCTATGTCCTTTAGCTTTTTGGGATATAACCTTTGAATTTCCATGCTTGAGGAATCATATAACTCATTACTTGTAATATAAAAGCTATATTAACAGTCGAAATCAATATAAGAATTTCCCTTCTGCTTCCAGACAGCCAAGACAAACTAGAGGCTACCTACTCATTGTTTGATTAACAGATAGCTTAGGGCATTGAGGTAGGTGCAAGGCTTTTAAAAAATGGCATTTCTTGGAAGTTTACTTGAGAATTGAGTGTGTTGTCAGTTGGGCAGTCGTGAGTAAAATGGCAATTTAGTTTGAACTGACTGTTATTCAGAGCTTGGACATTAACAAAAAATGGTCTTGATTAATGGGTGCAATAGCCAGTGTGGATTTTGTGTTGCCACCTGAGATTAATTTCTGTCTTGTGATGTTGTTTCTTTAGAACTTTAACACATTGACCATTGTAACTCCATGGGCGGTTTTAGGGAGACAGCATTCCAGTCAGCTCCCTTCTGATAAGCTATTCTACCATTTTCTACTCATCTTTGTGTACAAAGTGCAGAGAGCCTAGAGGTGTCTTTTAAGCATACTGTAAAATTTGTTATTGTTAATTCTTATTTGAGGCACTATTGACCAGAAATTCATCCCTGGCCAGTAGCGGTCAGTTGTAGCCTCTGAAATTCAACACCCTTGAAGTTAGTGGAGTTTCAGGACCAAAGTAACATATTGACAAGGGATGAATTGCTAGATATTTTACAGATGTTTTCCATCTAGAGCTATAGAGAATCCAGTGTCAATTAATATCCTGATACAGTTATTAACATTCCTTTTAGGTTTATTGGATAAGTTGAACAAAAAAGTGATGGACAGTTACATAATATGTAATGTAGCTACCCTTCATTGTTTTCCTTTCTGCTTTAGGTCTTTTTCAATACATTACTGAGGGAGTTGACAAGTGGCTTGTTGTTGAGCCCTTTGCTCTGTGGAGCTGTGACAGAGTAACCTTAAGTTTCTCCCCGCTACCATTTTCAATTGTTCTTTGAACTTTTAAACTAATTGTGTCAGAAGATAAAAGTACAGCCGAATCTGATTGTACAAGCTCGGTGACGTAATCGAGGTGGATCTGGGAGTCCCATTTTGGATTGTGTCTGAATGGCAATGAACTTGCAATATTGCTAGCATGGACTTTGATGTCTCCCCCGGTACATTATACTGAAGAGTAGAACACTTAGCAATTCAAGCAACGAAGACATACCTGCCATGGTGGAAAATAGATATAATACCTTGTAAATTTAATGAAGTAAAATACTGTACCTGTGTACTCATTATTATTAGAATTTCAAGAGGTTAATTATGTGATGCTGAAATTAATTTTGAGAATATTGTATAGGATGTACATAGCCTTCATTCTAAAAGATAAAGATTCCACAAAGTTATGGACAATTTTATTTTTCTGAAAAGAGGGTTGATTTGTTATTTAAACAAATTGTACTTATTTAACTAAGATTGTATTATTTTTGAAGTTAGTATTTAAAGTTCCAATTATAGATTATATATTGAGGTGCAGAGCGAATAAGAGGGATTGTAATTTGGAAAAGATTAAGCAGAGTTATGTTGGAAGCATAAGGTTCACTAGGATTCTACAATTCATTGGCACTTCATGGGAAACTACATGTGAATGAATGAAATCAAATGGAAGACAATATAATTGAAATTCCCACAGGTGAATTTCAGAGGAGCGTCACTGGATAGGAATTGCATGTCGAAAGCTTGGCTTCTTTTGCCTTCCTGAGGTTATTTGAAGTACAGTACTGCAAATGTATTTCCTGTCTAGTTAAATTGATGGTTGCCACAAATTGGTCCCTTTGGTCCTCAGCCCTATTTTATCCATGTGTATAATATCTCTATGTCGGAATTAATTATCACCAAACAGTCTAATTCCTTTTACCACCTCTTTAAAGTTTAACATTTCAACTTGCTTGATTACAAAACTCTGGTAGAAAATAACACGTGGTCATAATTAGTGTAAGCCTACTGAAGGAGTCTGTGGTGGGTGATTTTCTTACATTCAAATGTGTTCGTAGTAGGCTGATTAAAAGTTAAAACTTCAGGCAGGAGTCAGAGAACATTATGAATCCTAGTCATCTGTGTCATATTGGTTTGTAAGATTATCTGAAGATTATCTGCCAATTACCTGACTGAAAAAAATATAAACCTCAAAAATTTTCATTTTCATTTTGCTGTTATGGCAAACAATAATTTGTACTGTAAATTTTGATTCATAATTGCATTCAATTTTGTCATCTATAGACTGATACAAAATCACCATGCAGTGACAAAGATTTTCACTGAGATCAGACTGCTTAAACAAAGTTATTTACTGTTTTCCAAAGCTTAATTTGCTATACAATTATAAGTGGTTCTGTATCTTTGTGTAAGGAATAACTCTGGATAATAAATATATAATACCAAGTGCACTTGCTAAGAGTGTTTCTCCTTGAAGAAACACTGTTTTAAAATTTGTAACGCTGAGTTTAGCTCCATAATGCATGAAGAGTGTAGCATTTAGTATGATTTTAATTTGAACATCTCCATATTCTCACACAAACTCATCCTGGAAATTCCACAGAAATACTGGGAAAAGCTGGGTGATTAGGTTAACTGAGTTTATATCTATAGAGAAATGATCAAAATAATGGTAGGACTTAGTCAAATAAACACGGGAAGTACTTTTATCCAGGGAATGGGCAACAACACACAAGTTAGAAGTTAGTAAAAGAAATTGTTCTATGCAGAAGTGCCAGGACAGTGATGGAAATGATATTTATATTAATGTATTGAAATGAATAGGCATTTGAAAAGGCAAAAGGAAAGATGGGAATGAGATAGTAGATTGGCAAGGCTTTGATGGGGTGGAAGCACTGGTCTGTGAAAAATAGATGAGTCTACTAGGCCTGTTTCTATAATACGTTCAAGAACTTATCTACATTATGATGATTTACTTTACACGCTCTGTATGTGGGATTAGATTGTCCTTCACCCTGTGGCTGTGTAGATCCCATTTATACTTTTATACTCATTTGATTTTTCCATGGAATGAAAGTTAGGGGAAGATTCGTTAAGGGTATGTTTTCTGCACTACCAACTTACACTTGCGTCAGTGGAGACAAAACTGTTGCATAGTTTCTTGAGGACTTGCCATCTCTTTAAAGTGGAAGAAATTGGTAATGACAAGTCCTTGTAGTTCAGAGAGCTAAAGTCATGTTTTTTTTCTGTCCTCTGCCCCCAGTTCTAATACACCATTTAAATAACTCAATATTACCTAGATTAATCAGCCAGATTTTCATAATCCACTCTGATTTGGGTTGGGTGTAAGAAACTGATCTCAATGGCCCCCTGGATGCTTGCTTAGATGGCAAGGCTCATACCATGTTTGGGTCTTGGATGGGATAGCACTGAAATCCCAGGCCTGGAAAGTCGCAACATGTTTTGGGAAGAAAATTGTGATTTGTGAAAGGTGTCATTGATTCAATAGTAAAGCAGTAAGTAAAGAAAAATGAAAATAATTGAAATGATCTAAAATATAAAGCCAAGTAAATGGGGTGGGAGAGGAAGGTGGGAAAACTACCTTCCCCTTTTGTCTCTTCCCCTAACGCAAGCCTAGTAACTCCAGTGAGACTTCCAATCCCACACCAGGTCTGCCTTATGCAGGATCGGAGAGGTGATTTGCCCGTGTTCCCAACAAGATTGGCCTCCTTTCTTGGACTCCATGCAGTTTGCCAGACCCTTTCTCTGCCAACCATCCCCACCACCTCCAATCTCTCTCTGCAAGTTCAAGGCCCATTGCATTTGCATATGACTCTGGAACCTGGTTCCATCTGAATGGAAAAACTGAATTGGTTTGCAAGGGAATTGTTAACCTCAATCAACAAGACTATCTGACAACACCACTTAGTTTAAGCCACATTGTTAGGATCAAAAGATGATCCTATATTAAGGGTAATACACCCTTTTCTAGTTATGACATCTGTAACAACTTGCATTTATATAGTGACTTTAAAATCATAGAACATTCCAAACCACTTGCCAGGAGCAATTATCAACCATTATTTAATATTGAATCACAAAGAGATGTGAACAGATCTTGGTCAAATGTGTACATTTTAGTTGCAGTGTCAGAGGCTTGCACTGAAATGGAGATGTGCACGATGCCAAAATAGGAGGAATATTGACTTCAAAGGGCTATAGCACTAGGAGAGATAAGATAGCCAAAGCAAGAGCGGGATTTGAATGAAGCTGAGAATTTTAAAATTGAGCTATTGCAGGATAACAAGAGCATGTAAGTGGGTGAACAGAAAAATGATAGGTGAATGGACTGTGCATGTTAGAATAGGGATAATGTTTTGGATGTGTTCAAATTTGTGCAGGGTGTAAACCAGGAGAGCATTGGAATAGTGAAGTCTAGGGAAACAAGGTTACAGATGAGGAATTCTGTAAGCAGGCAGCAGGTGGAGTGTAGGTGAACTGCAAAGGGTTTGGGAAGAGCATTGGATGAAGTCGGATGACAAGACTGTATTTGGTTTGGCTAGGGAGAAGGTTGTCAGTGGTGAAGATTTAAGGCTAGTGATAGAGCCAGATGAAGATGGCTGGTCAGTCCAAAGTTTAATGGGAGAAAGCTCCTGCTCATTTGATAATGCATGTTGAACAGGTTTTCTGATGATTTATGAAGTAGAAATTTTTTAACCAGTTATTGGTGTGAGGCATGCAGTGCAGTCTATATGCACTGGATTTTCACTTCTGTCTTCTGCATTCAGTTATTGAAAGTATTGGTAAAGTTCACAATGTAAAAAGAAGCTGTTTAAGAGTGCTAGACCATTCATTCTTTGGTAGAAATAACAGTAGCCAAGTGAGAGGTTATGAAACAAATGATGAAACATTCATTGACCATGAAACAAAAAGCTGCAGTGAGAAGATTTTGGAAAAACAGCTGAACTCTTTGTGGTTGGTTATAGTAATTTTTATGGAGAAGAATTGTATTCTAGCAAAAATTTGTCACATGAACAACAACACTAGAGGCCATGTGGTCGTTGTCTCATTGCTGTGTTTGGGACCTTGACAAGCGCGAATTGTTCATCACGGCGCTCAACACCAGAAATTACTGACGGTGCTTCAAAGTTCTTTGATATGCAATGCACATTTTAATCGGGATTCCTGAAACTGGGAATTGCTATATAAAATGAAAGCTTGTTTGTCAGTTGCCAGAAACTGCTTAAGAAGCAAACGATGGTGTCATAATATAATAATTGATGGGGATGACTTGCTTTGAGAAAATTCCTTTGTAATGTTTTGACTGAGGTAGGTAAAAGTAATGCATTTTAGAACTTACTATGTTTGGGCCTACAGTCCCAAAGAGAAGCAGACCTTTTCCCTTCTGGTTTTATCTTGTTTTAAGCCACTATCTCTTATGGTTAGTTTGCTCTTTGTTTACAGATTGCATGTAAATAATTAACAGCACAGCTTTTGTAACCAATAAACAATTGTGTAAGGTATCACATATGTAGGGTTTTAAGCATGTTAGAACTTGTCAGCCATTGTGAGACTTGCAGATTACCACCATGTTAGGAAGCAGTAAATAATCCTAATGGACATCACTTACCAACTTACTCCTTCCTTTTTATAAAGGTACTTGGCTTCTGGTAGATAAGGTTGCGTTTCCACGATATGTATTGTCATAAACGGCTTTGGTCCTCTGAAGCCATGGACCCAGGTAAAATCCATTTCTGATCCCGCCCATACACTTCCAAACACTCATGCCTTTTCACTATCAAATAAATCAAGGTAGTAATTGAAAGCAAGAATTCCAGGTGACTTTCTTTTAAACTCTCCCCTCGAATATCAGCCCTGAGTTTGAAAATTTCTCTCTGGTTGAGAGAATAGGACTTAAGAGCAGAGCGATGGCCTGTATACCATTCTATCACTTGGCAGCTGCACTTATCTACAAGGCCGTCAGGGGGAGTTTAATTTCTCTTGTATATGCATTGATTTTTGAACATGGCATAGCTCTGAATCTAAACTAACACTTCTCATTCTTGCACTGCTGTGTTGTAATACTCAGTCTTTTAACTTATGAGTTAATTAATAAAAATATTGCATTTATTGGCTTCTGTGAACTTATTCCAACATCCTCTGTGATCTGTTAGTTTTTTTTAAATTGATGCGTCAGAATATTAACAGGTGCATCTGAATTTTGCATATTTTAATCTAGGGGAGGATGAATTTTCTTTGTCACTTTACAGGGCTGACTAAAGCCTCCCATATCAGTTTACAACCTTGCCTGTTTGTCTCATGGTTTAGTCTTTATCTTGATGGGAGAATCACAGTCAAAATGCGACAGTTCTAGCTCAAAACCTGGGACATGGTGTTTGAAGAGGCTGTTAGAAAAACTCGCGCCTGAATACTAAATACTTCAAAGAGAGGCAAACTGCGATCAGCAAAATAGGCAAAAAGAACAACAAATAGTAGGAATAACTGATTAATGGATATTTTGGAAAAGCCAGCAACCCAAGTTTAATAGTGCCACTGTCTGCAAGGAGATTTTTAGTTCTCTCTTTGTGCGTTTCCTCGATGAGCTCCAGATTCCTCATCGATTCCAAAGATGTATGGGTTGTGGGCATGGTATATTGGCACCAGAACCATGGTGATACTTGCAGGCTGCCCCCAGCACATCAGACTCTGTTGGTCGTGGACACAAATGACACATCTCACTGTATGTTTCAATGTACATGTGACAAATAAAGCTAATCTTTTTCCTTGTATTCCAGTGTACTTCACAAAAGCCTTGTAGTTAAAATAAAGGATGGCGGTGTACCAAAAAATGATGTTCAAAAATAGGGACCTAAGTTTTCTACCCCCTGCCACCCCCCCCCCCCAATAAGGGTCATGAGAAGCCATGGGAGCAGGTGGTGCTTATCGTGGTCATGCAACCACTGACGCCAGCCAGGCAATCTCTGAAGGGTATTGATAATGGCTGGGGTCCCCCATCTTGTAAAGACACTGCCCGGAAGAAGGCAATGGCAGACCACTTAGTTGAAAAACTTGCTAGGAGTGATCATGGTCATGGAGGGACCACGATCGCCACATGAGTTGACACATCTCAACAAATCTAAGATTTTAATACAGAAGTGGAAAGGATGAGATCTTCCAGCAACTGGCCATAAGAAGTGAATCCTATAGCATTGGACCTTGTTATGTTAAGTGATCTCCCCCCCCCCCCTTGCCCCTACCCCAGTTTGCTTGGGCCCTGTAAGCCTAGGGAAGACACACTCTGGTCCCGCCAACCCCTTGAGATTGAGACGGCTCTCCCACACCAAACTCCGGTTTCTGTGGATGTGGAGTAATTTGCTAACCTGTTATAAATTGGTGCCAAGAAATAACAGACAGCACACTGCATACAATTGAAAGATTTCTACTTATGATTCTTAACTAAAGGGTTAGTAAAGAAAAGAAATTAAAAAAGCAAACAGGCCCTATTATAATTAAACAGTCAAATGTTTAACAGTTCAACTCTTCCAGAAGTCATATTCACCGAACCTCAGTAGACCCAGCACCTTGTGCCATCGAATCACGGTCCCCCACCGGGTCGAATCCTACGACTGGTTCTCACTGGTGCCTTCTCTCTTCTCCCCCCTCCATACAAAAGACCCCAGCTCACACTGGTGTCAGGTACACAACACAAAAACCTGCTCCACTGATTGGATGGCTCACATTCCAAAGCACCCGTTATCTCTATCTCTATCTCCAACCATAACCCAAACACTGCATCTACAGAAAGACCATTACATTAGCACTGAAACCTTTACCAGGGTGTCACACAAGCTACTGTGGGAAGAAGGGAGAGCGTTGTTAATTTCGGGTAGGACTGGAGGTGATTACAGATAATGAAAGATTAAGTGCTTAAAAAAAGTAAAATGTGCATCTTAAATTTGAGCAGGACTAGGATAGGCATTGAATGAGTAAATATGTGAAGGACAGAGGTAAGGGTACCTGAGCTTCATAGAGCTTTGAGGTGACAAAGACCCAGATGAAGGTTTCAGCTGCAGACAGGCCAAGAGGTGAAGATGATGCTGACAGCCTCCAAATAGGTAAGTAAGAAGATGCGAAATGATTAGCTATGCTTGGGATTAGGATATCAGGGTCTCAAACAGCCTGGTTCAGAGTGTTACATCAAATTGTTATGTTAAACCAAAATATGCACAGGCCAATTAGCTTCTCAAGCCTGTTCCATGTGTAATACAGATGTGTCTGATTCAGTCTCGGCCACAACACATTAATAAAATTTCATGATCAGCACACAAAATGCTGGAAGAACTCAGCAGGTCAGGCAGCCTTTATGAAGAGTAATAAACAGTTGACATTTTGGGCCAATACCTTTCATCAGGACTGCAAAGGAAGAGGGATAAAGCCAGAATAAGTAGGTGTGGGAGGATCAGAAGCTGCCAAGAGGTAGGTGAGGAGGAAGTTGGATGAGTGGGGAGGGGAATGAGGTAATAAGCTGGGATGTAATAGGTGGAAAAGGTAAAGGGCTAAAGAAGAAGGAATCTGATAGGAGAGAATAGTGTGTCATGGGAGAAAGGTAAGGAGGAGGGGCACCAGAAGGAGGTGATGGGTAGGTGAGGAGGAGGAGGGGTAAGAGTAAAGCTAAAATGGTGAATGGCAAAAGAGAGAAGGGGAGGGGGAGAAATTGGTGGAATTTATAGAATTTGTTGTTCATGCTATCAGGATAGACACAGACAGAAAATGAGATGTTGCTTCTACAGCCTGAGAGTGGACCCTTTGTGACCCTAGAGGAGGCCATAGACCGACAAGGGAATGGGAAATCAAATTAAAATGAGTGGCCACTGGGAAATTATGCCTTTTGTGGTGGACAGGGTGGAGGTGTTTGATTAAGTGAACTCTCAATTTACATTGGAGCTCATCATTTTGGAGGAGGCTACACTAGATACAGTGGATGACACAAACAGATTTGCAGGTGAAGTGTCGCCTCACCTGGAAGGACTGCTTGGGGTTCTGAATGGTGTTGAGGGAGGAGGTGGAGGGACAAGTCCGGGAGGAAGATTCGTGGGGAATAATGATTTGACCTGGGTGTCACATAGAGGATGATTGGACAAAGGAGTCATGTATTTGTAGTTTGAGTTAAGATTTGGTATTACGTGAGCTTGCTCTTGGGGGCAGTATCTGTGGGAGCCACTAACTTTCAATATCATAAATCACTTAACATCAGGATAAGCTGCAGGTAATTTGCTAATTAATGTTCCACAAATTATCGGCAGAATGCTGGAAAATGATGAAAAGGCATATAGGAGTGAGGTAGGTCAGCTAGTTGAGTGTTGTTACAGCAATCTTGAGCTCATTGTCAGCCAAACCAAAGAACTGATTGTGGACATTAGGATGGTGAAAAGTCAGTCAAATTAGCAGAGGTCTGCAGTGGAGATGGTGAGCAGTTTCAAATTGCTGGGTGTCGACATCTCAGAGGATCTATTCTTGGCCCAGCACGTAGATGCAATCATTACATGCACCAACGTCTCTACTTCCTTAGAAATATAAGGAAATTTGGCATGTCATTGAAGACCATGTTAAACTTCTACAGATGTAAAGTGGAGAGCATCACATACTGGCATGAATCTCAGTTTTAAACATACCCAATGATTTGGCTGCCACAACTGTCTGCATCAAAGAATTCCACAGATTCACCACCATCTGATTTTTAAAAAAATTCTTCTCATCTCTGCTTCAAAGGGATGTCCTTGTATTCTGAGGTTATATCCTCTGGTCCTAGACTCCCCACTACAGGAAATATCCTCTCCACTAAGCCTTACAACATTCAAACATTCAATAAGTTTCAAAGAGAAACCCCCCCCCCCCCATTCTTCTAAGCTCTGGCAAATACAGACCCAGAGTCATCAGACACTCCTCATGTGTTAATCCTTTCATTCTCGGGACCATGCTTCCTTAGGAAAGGGGCCCAAAAGTGCTCATGATACTCCAAGTACTGTTTGACCAATGCTTTATAAAATATCAGCATTATATTCTAGTCCTCTCAAAATGAATGTGAACATTTGCATTTGCCTTCCATAACACTGACTCAACCTGCAATTTAACCTTTAGGGAATCCTACACAAGGACTCCCAAATCCCTTTGTACCTCTGATTTTTGAATTTTCTCCTTGTTTAGAAAACAGACTATGCCTTTATTCCTTCTACCAAGGTACACAACCATACACTTACTGTATGTTCTGTCTTCCACTTCTTCACCCATTTGCCTAATCTGTCCAAGTCCTTATGCAGACTCCCTGCTTCCTCAACACTGCCTGCCCCTCCACTATCTTTGTATCATCTGCAAACCTGGCCACAAAGCCATCAATTCCATCATCCGTCATTGTCACATTATGTGAGAAGAAGTGGTCCCTACACTGACCACAGTAGAACACCACTAGTCACGAGCAACCAACCAGCAAAGACCCCCTTTATTCCCACTCTTGCTCTCCTGCCATCAGCCAATCTTTTATCCATTCTACTATCTCTCCTGTAATACCATAGGCTCTTATCTTGTTTAGCAGCCTCATGTGCAGCACCTTGTCAAAGTCCTTCTGAAAATCCAAGTAAACTGACTCTCCTTTGTCTATCTTGCCTGTTATTTCCTCGAAGAATTCCAACAGATTAGTCAGGCAAAACTTCCCCGAAGGAAACCATATTGACTTTGGCCTATCTTATCAGTACCTCCAAGTACCCTGAAACCTCATCTTAATGGACTCCAACGTCTTCCCAACCACTGAAGTTACGTTAACTAGCCTATATGTGCTGTGAGGATTACATTCCTTGACTTCTCTAGTGCCTTTAACACCATCCAGCCCAAGATCTTAAGGCACAAACTAACGGAGATGGGAGTAGACTCTCACATGGTGGATTGGATAGTGGACTACTTGACAGATAGACCTCAGTATGTGCGGTTGGGAGACTGTAGGTCTGACACGGTGGTCAGCAGCACAGGAGCGCCGCAGGGAACCGTACTCTCTCCGGTCCTGTTCACCCTGTACACATCAGACTTCCAATATAACTCGGAGTCCTGCCATGTGCAGAAGTTCACTGATGACACGGCCATAGTGGGGTGTGTCAGGAATGGACAGGAGGAGGAGTATAGGAAACTGATACAGGACTTTGTGATATGGTGCAACTCAAACTACCTGCGTCTCAATATCACCAAGACCAAGGAGATGGTGGTGGACTTTAGGAGATCTAGGCCTCATATGGAGCCAGTGATCATTAATGGAGAATGTGTGGAGCAGGTTAAGACCTACAAGTATCTGGGAGTACAGTTAGACGAGAAGCTAGACTGGACTGCCAACACAGATGCCTTGTGCAGGAAGGCACAGAGTCGACTGTACTTCCTTAGAAGGTTGGCGTCATTCAATGTCTGTAGTGAGATGCTGAAGATGTTCTATAGGTCAGTTGTGGAGAGCGCCCTCTTCTTTGTGGTGGCGTGTTGGGGAGGAAGCATTAAGAAGAGGGACGCCTCACGTCTTAATAAGCTGGTAAGGAAGGCGGGCTCTGTCGTGGGCAAAGTACTGGAGAGTTTAACATCGGTAGCTGAGCGAAGGGCGCTGAGTAGGCTACGGTCAATTATGGAAAACTCTGAACATCCTCTACATAGCACCATCCAGAGACAGAGAAGCAGTTTCAGCGACAGGTTACTATCGATGCAATGCTCCTCAGACAGGATGAAGAGGTCAATACTCCCCAATGCCATTAGGCTTTACAATTCTACCGCCAGGACTTAAGAAATTTTTAAAAGCTATTATTAATGCTTTTTGAGATAGTGATTTAGATGCATATCATATTTTTTACTGAGTTAAGTATTGTATGTAATTAGTTTTGCTACAACAAGTGTATGGGACATTGGAAAAAAGTTGAATTTCCCCATGGGGATGAATAAATTATCTATCTATCTATCTATAATATCCTTTCTTCTGTCTCTTTCCTTTCTAAAAGAGGAGAGTGACATTTGCAATGTTCCATTCTTCTGGAACCATTCTAGAATCTAGTGATTCCGTGTAACTTGTCTACCTACAGACTTTTCAGCTTCCCAAGCTTCTTTGTAATAACAACTACACTCACTTTTTCTCCATGACACTTGAATTTCTTGCCTGCTGCTGGCGCCTTTCACAGTAAAGACTGATGCACAATACATACGAGTTCATCCACCATTACTTTGTCCCCACTGCAGCATTATTTTCCAGTGGTCCAATTTCCACTCTCTCTTCTCTTATCCGTTATACAGTATACCTAAGGAATAAAATTGGTATGTTTTAATATTATTGGCTAACTTACTTTCACATTTAATCTTTTCTTTCCTTATTGCTTTTTTTGGTTGTTTTCTGTTGTTTTTAAGAAGTTCAGAATCAGAATCAGGTTTATTATCACCGGTATGTATCATGAAATTTGTTAACTTGCAGCAGCAGTACAATACAAAGCTTCCCAGTCCTCTAACTCCCCACTGGTCTTTGCTATATTATGTGCACTCTCTTTAGCCTTCAGTCTTTGATTTTCCTTGTCAGGCACAGTTACCTCATCCTCCCTTTTAGATACTTCTTCCTAGGGATAAAGCTATCTTGGGCCTTCCGAATGGCTCTCAGACAATCCAGCCGTTGTTGTTCTCTTGTCATCCCTCTTAGTGTCCTCTTCCAATTAACTTTGGTCAGCTCCTCTCTCATGCCTCCATAGTTTCCTTTCTTCCACTGTAATACTGATATAGCTGTCTTCAGCTTCTCCTTCTCTCTTACTGCAGGGCGAATTCTATCATACTCTGATCACTGCCTCCTATAGGGCCTATTACATTAAGCTACGTAATCAAATCGGTTTCATTAGTCAACATCCAATGCAGAATTGCCTTTTCCCAAGTAGGTTCAACCACAAGCTACTCTAAAGAGCCAAATCAAAGGCCTAAACTTGCTACAAGTTCCTTCTATTGGTGTCCAGCACCAAACTCCTTTCCCAACCTACCTGCATATTGAAATCTCCCATGACTATTACAACATTGCTGTTTTTACATCCTTTTTCTTTTCCCGCTATCATTTGTATCCCAAATCTTGGCTACTGTTCAGAAGTTTATATTTAACTCCCATCCGGGTCTTTGGACTCTTGAAATTTCTTAACTTTAGCCACAAGGATTCTCCATCTTCTGAACCTATGTCACCTCTGAAAAACAACTTGACAGTCCACTCTCCTCTCCTATCTGATTCTTTCTTCTCCAGCCCTTGACCTTTCTCACCCAGCTAGCTTCACCTATCTCCTTCCAGCTATCCTCTTTCTCTTCCTTTCACCCTTTTAATCTGGCATCTTCCTCCCCCCCTTCTCAGTCCTGAAGAAGGGTCTTGGCCCGAAATGTCAACTGTTTACTCATTTTCATAGATGCTGTCTGACCTGCTGAGTTCCTCCAGCATTTGTGTATGCTGCTTTGGATTTCCAGCATCTGCAGACTTTGTCATGTTTATGTTGAGGATTTGATTTCGTTTTTTACCAGCCGAGTCACCCCACCACTTCTGCCTATAAACTCATTCTTTCAATACAAAGTGTATCCTTGGGTGTTCAGCACCCAACTGTGATCTTCTTTCAGCCACAATTCAGTGATGCCTACAATATCATACCTGCCAATTTCTAACTGTGCTACAAGATCATCCACCTTATTCTGTCTACTCCATGCATTCAAATGTAACACCATCACTTCTCTATTCTTCACCCCTACAACTTTGTTTACTTGTTACTGGAAGTTAAATTCCTATCCCTTTCCGGAGGACTAGGATGTAAAAACAAAGATGTAATGCTGAGGTTTTATAAGCTTTTGGTCCGAACACAATGGAGTTTTGTGAGCAGTTTTGAGCCCCTTATCTAAGAGATTGGCCTTGGAGAGGGTTCAGAAGAATGATCCCGGGACTGAAAGAGTGAACATATGAGGAGTGTTTGGCGGCTTAGGGCCTGTACTCGCTGGTTTAGAAGAATGAGAGGGGATCTCAGTAAAGCCCGAATAGTGAAAGGCACAGATGGAGTGGATCTGGAGAAGATGTTTCTTACAGTGAGGAGTTATAATGTTGAATCAGGGTCATGGGTTGGGCAAACAGGACAGAAAACATTGACTGCGAATAAGTACATTAATCATTCATTTACAAACAGTAAAAATTCAACCACACATTCACGTTCAACAATTTACAGAAACTATAATGCTGAATACTGAACAAACATATGTGCGTTCAATAAACATACTGAGTTAAAAGAGCACGGAGAGCAAACATTCCCAATGGTTATATGCACCACTTGTCCTAAACAAAGGAAGAGAGAAAGAACCTCCCACACGTTCTCTCTTTGTACCCAGGATATTTGAAATTGGACACAAGGCAGCTAATCAATGGGAAAAGCAGCTGCAGTTTCGAAATTAACCAGTTATGATAAAGTGACTTTCAACAATCAGAATAAGCCACACGCCCCACAGGATATCCAACCCCTCGAAAGTTGCAAACGTGATGATCCAACCTTCAGACCAGTATGTCTCTTGAGAACTCCCAACTAAGCTACATATAAAACGCAATGCCCAGTACTGCTACAATACCGGTACATTACCCAGTAATGGTACGATACCCAGTACTGGTACGATACCCAGTAATGGTACGATACCCAGTACTGGTACAATACCCAGTAATGGTACAATACCCAGTAATACCCAGTAATGGCGCTGAGTAGGCTACGGTCAATTATGGATAACTCTGAACATCCTCTACATAGCACCATCCAGAGACAGAGAAGCAGTTTCAGCGACAGGTTACTATCGATGCAATGCTCCTCAGACAGGATGAAGAGGTCAATACTCCCCAATGCCATTAGGCTTTACAATTCTACCGCCAGGACTTAAGAACTTTTTAAAAGCTATTATTAATGCTTTTTGAGATAGTGATTTAGATGCATATCATATTTTTTACTGATTTAAGTATTGTATGTAATTAGTTTTGCTACAACAAGTGTATGGGACATTGGAAAAAAAGTTGAATTTCCCCATGGGGATGAATAAAGTATCTATCTATCTATTTATCTATCTATCTATCTAATGGTACGATACACGATACCCAGTAAAGGTACAATATCCAGTAATGGTACGATACCCAGTAATGGTACAATACCCAGTAATGGTATGATACCCAGTACTGGTACAACACCCAGTAATGGTACGATACCGAGTACTGGTACAATACCCAGTAATGGTACAATACCGGTACAATACCCAGTACTGGTACAATACCGGTACGATACCCAGTAATGGTACAATACCAGTACAATACCCAGTACTGCTACAATACCAGTACGATACCCAGTAATGTTACAATACCCAGTACTGCTACAATACCGGTACAATACCCAGTAATGGTACAATACCCAGTACTGGTACAATACCGGTACAGTACCCAGTGCTGCTACAATACCGGTACGATACCCAGTAATGGTACGATACCCAGTACTGGTACAATACCGGTACGATACCCAGTACTGCTACAATACCGGTACGATACCCAGTACTGGTACAATACCGGTACGATACCCAGTACTGCTACAATACCGGTACGATACCCAGTACTGGTACAATAACGGTGCAATACCCAGTACTGCTACAATACCGGTACGATACCCAGTACTGCTACAATAACGGTACAATACCCAGTACTGCTACAATACCGGTACGATACCCAGTAATGGTACAATACTGGTACAATACCCAGTAATGGTACAATAACGGTACAATACCCAGTACTGCTACAATACCGGTACGATACCCAGTAATGGTACGATACCCAGTACTGGTACAATACCGGTACAATACCCAGTACTGGTACGATACCCAGTACTGCTACAATACCGGTACGATACCCAGTACTGCTACAATACCGGTACGATACCCAGTAATGGTACGATACCCAGTACTGGTACAATACCGGTACAATACCCAGTACTGGTACGATACCCAGTACTGCTACAATACCGGTACGATACCCAGTACTGCTACAATACCGGTACGATACCCAGTACTGCTACAATACCGGTACGATACCCAGTACTGGTACAATAACGGTGCAATACCCAGTACTGCTACAATACCGGTACGATACCCAGTACTGCTACAATAACGGTACGATACCCAGTACTGCTACAATAACGGTACAATACCCAGTACTGCTACAATACCGGTACGATACCCAGTACTGGTACAATACCGGTACAATACCCAGTACTGGTACGATACCCAGTACTGCTACAATACCGGTACGATACCCAGTACTGCTACAATACCGGTACGATACCCAGTACTGCTACAATACCGGTACGATACCCAGTACTGGTACAATAACGGTGCAATACCCAGTACTGCTACAATACCGGTACGATACCCAGTACTGCTACAATACCGGTACGATACCCAGTACTGCTACAATAACGGTACAATACCCAGTACTGCTACAATACCGGTACGATACCCAGTACTGCTACAATACCGGTACGATACCCAGTACTGCTACAATACCGGTACGATACCCAGTACTGGTACAATAACGGTGCAATACCCAGTACTGCTACAATACCGGTACGATACCCAGTACTGGTACAATACCGGTACGATACCCAGTAATGGTACGATACCCAGTACTGGTACAATACCCAGTACTGGTACAATACCGGTACAATACACAGTACTGATACAATACCGGTACGATACCCAGTGCTGGTACAATACCGGTACGATACCCAGTACTGGTACAATACCCAGTACTGCTACAATACCAGTACGATACCCAGTAATGGTACAATACTGGTACAATACCCAGTACTGCTACAATACCGGTACGATACCCAGTGCTGGTACAATACTGGTACGATACCCAGTAATGGTACAATACCGGTACGATACCCAGTAATGGTACAATACTGGTACAATACCCAGTACTGCTACAATACCGGTACGATACCCAGTAATGGTACAATACTGGTACAATACCCAGTACTGCTACAATACCGGTACGATACCCAGTGCTGCTACAATACCGGTACGATACCCAGTGCTGGTACAATACCGGTACGATACCCAGTACTGGTACAATACTGGTACAATACCCAGTACTGGTACAATACCGGTACGATACCCAGTGCTGCTACAATACCGGTACGATACCCAGTGCTGGTACAATACCGGTACGATACCCAGTACTGGTACAATACCGGTACGATACCCAGTAATGGTACAATACTGGTACAATACCCAGTACTGCTACAATACCGGTACGATACCCAGTAATGGTACAATACCCAGTACTGCTACAATACCGGTACAATACCCAGTACTGGTACAATACCGGTACGATACCCAGTAATGGTACGATACCCAGTACTGGTACAATACCGGTACGATACCCAGTACTGGTACATTACCGGTATGATACCCAGTACTGGTACAATACTGGTACAATACCCAGTACTGGTACAATACTGGTACAATACCCAGTACTGCTACAATACCGGTACGATACCCAGTAATGGTACAATACTGGTACAATACCCAGTACTGCTACAATACCAGTACGATACCCAGTGCTGGTACAATACTGGTACAATACCCAGTACTGCTACAATACCGGTACGATACCCAGTGCTGGTACAATACCGGTACGATACCCAGTACTGGTACAATACTGGTACAATACCCAGTACTGCTACAATACCGGTACGATACCCAGTACTGGTACAATACCGGTACGATACCCAGTACTGCTACAATACCGGTACGATACCCAGTACTGCTACAATACCGGTACGATACCCAGTACTGGTACAATACTGGTACAATACCCAGTACTGCTACAATACCGGTACGATACCCAGTACTGCTACAATACCGGTACGATACCCAGTACTGGTACAATACCGGTACGATACCCAGTAATGGTACAATAACGGTACGATACCCAGTAATGGTACAATACCGGTACGATACCCAGTACTGGTACAATACCGGTACGATACCCAGTAATGGTACAATACCGGTACGATACCCAGTACTGGTACAATACCAGTACAATACCCAGTACTGCTACAATACCGGTACGATACCCAGTACTGGTACAATACCAGTACAATACCCAGTACTGCTACAATACCGGTACGATACCCAGTACAGGTACAATACCCAGTACTGCTACAATACCGGTACGATACCCAGTAATGGTATGATACCCAGTACTGGTACAATACCGGTACGATACCCAGTACTGGTACATTACCGGTATGATACCCAGTACTGGTACAATACCAGTACAATACCCAGTACTGGTACAATACCAGTACGATACCCAGTAATGGTATGATACCCAGTACTGGTACAATACCGGTACGATACCCAGTACTGGTACATTACCGGTATGATACCCAGTACTGGTACAATAACGGTACGATACCCAGTAATGGTACAATACCCAGTACTGCTACAATACCAGTACGATACCCAGTAATGTTACAATACCCAGTACTGCTACAATACCGGTACAATACCCAGTAATGGTACAATACCCAGTACAGGTACAATACCGGTACGATACCCAGTAATGGTACAATAACGGTGCAATACCCAGTAATGGTGCAATAACGGTACGATACCCAGTAATGGTACAATACCGGTACAATACCCAGTAATGGTACAATACCGGTACAATACCCAGTACTGGTACAATACCGGTACAATACCCAGTAATGGTACAATACCGGTACGATACCCAGTACTGGTACAATACCGGTACGATACCCAGTAATGGTACAATACCAGTACAATACCCAGTACTGCTACAATACCGGTACGATACCCAGTAATGGTACAATACCCAGTACTGGTACAATACCGGTACGATACCCAGTAATGGTACAATACCCAGTACTGCTACAATACCGGTACGATACCCAGTAATGGTACAATACCCAGTACTGCTACAATACCGGTACGATACCCAGTAATGGTACAATACCCAGTACTGGTACAATACCGGTACGATACCCAGTAATGGTACAATACCCAGTACTGCTACAATACCGGTACGATACCCAGTAATGGTACAATACCCAGTACTGCTACAATACCGGTACGATACCCAGTAATGGTACAATACCCAGTACTGGTACAATACCGGTACGATACCCAGTAATGGTACGATACCCAGTAATGGTACAATACCCAGTACTGCTACAATACCGGTACGATACCCAGTAATGGTACAATACCCAGTACTGGTACAATACCGGTACGATACCCAGTACTGGTACAATACCGGTACGATACCCAGTAATGGTACAATACCCAGTACTGGTACAATACCGGTACGATACCCAGTACTGCTACAATACCGGTACGATACCCAGTAATGGTACAATACTGGTACAATACCCAGTACTGCTACAATACCAGTACGATACCCAGTACTGGTACAATACCGGTACGATACCCAGTAATGGTACAATACCCAGTACTGCTACAATACCGGTACGATACCCAGTAATGGTACAATACCCAGTACTGCTACAATACCGGTACGATACCCAGTAATGGTACAATACCCAGTACTGGTACAATACCGGTACGATACCCAGTAATGGTACAATACCCAGTACTGCTACAATACCGGTACGATACCCAGTAATGGTACAATACCCAGTACTGGTACAATACCGGTACGATACCCAGTAATGGTACGATACCCAGTACTGGTACAATACCGGTACAATACTATTGGAGTATAAAATATTATGGAGTATAAAACTTAATGCTAAAAACTATGTGGAATGCTAGAGACAATGGTGTGTTAATATATGCTAATCAGAGGTAGTCAGCTCTGAAGTTTGCTATGGGCTCTGCATGTATCCAATTGAATGTAGACGACAATATGTGTTAATAAAAGGTAGCTAAGAGATGTTTTGCTTTGAACTTGTCTGCTGTGTAACTAAAGCTATGTAGGAGACAATATGTGTTAATAAAAGGTAGCTAAGAGCTGTAGACTAGAACATGAATAAGTCAATAGGTAAAAACAATAGTGGCGGATGTACTTGTGATATGCACCTGTAGACCGCTTGGATATGTTAATACAGCTAAACCAGGAGATTGCTTTAAAAAGCTGCTGTGTCCCAGAATCGGGAGGCAGTCAGCGACCAGCTCAATGACTGTCTCAGCTTTGATTTGCAAATTAAAGTTTAACCCTTCTTGAAGAATCTTCTGCGTCTCCTGGTCATTTGTAAAGCACGAAAAACCACGACATAATTGGCGTCACGAACAGGATCGGGTAGAGACCCGCGGAAGGGAAATGGCAGATTGGGAACGCTTCCCGGTCCTCTAGGGACCCCCACAAGGCTAACAGAATTAAGGGTGCACCCAAAACAAAAGGAAAGCACTTTTTGCGACAATTTGGACTAAGAATTCTGTTGGCTTTGAGGAGGTCTTGGAGTCTCGGAAGTGTGGAACCGCTGCCAAAGGGTCTCTCCGGTCCAAAGAATCTGGCAGAATTGGGGGTTAATGGAGGAGGCTCAGAGGATTGCTCAAGAACACTGCAGTGAGGGTAAGTACAAATAAGTTAATACGTTAAAAAAAAGTCCTCGTGGTTACCGCCTTAAGAGAGAAGGGTCTGCTCGGGTGAGGTGTTAGAATAGAATTAGGGGAAAAAGTCCTCGTGGTTACCGCCTTAAGAGAGAAGGGTCTGCTCGGGCGAGGTGTTAGAATAGAATTAGGGAAAAAGTCCTCGCGGTTACCGCCTTAAGAGAAGAAGGGTCTGCTCGGGCGAGGTGTTAGAATAGGTGTAGAATTAGAGTAAATAATATTATCCAGTAAACAAACTGTGAATCTCTAAAATACCTTAACAAGAGAGAATAACATGACAGGTAAAGGAACAGCAGTAGAGATTCTGAGCAAAAAATTCCCATTTTTTCAAAATGAGATCACAAAAACTTCAGAAAAATGGGAAAAAAGAACCAAAAACCTGGTCACGAAGTGGCCAAAAGAAGGAACATTTGATGTAAGTTTGTGCGAAGAAATGGAGGGACTAATTAAAAAGTACAAATCAAAAGATAAATCTAAGAAAAGAGAGCAAAAAAGAGAACGAGAAATAGAACTGCTAAAATTCTTTAGAACGGAGGGAGAAAGGCTGAGGAGGACAGGTAGAATATTGATTACAAGTGAGGAAGACACTAAGGTGCTGGAGAACAGCCTGTTAGAGAGAGAGAGGGAGAGAGAGAGAGAGAGAGAGAGAGAGAGAGAGAGAGAAAAGTACAGTGAGAAGCTGGCTTCAGCTCCATACTCGGATGCGAAAGAAACAGAAAACCCCCTCCCTATAATGAGGAAGGAACCCCTAAACAGTGCCCCCTGCTAACGGGAACAGTAAACATGCAGGGAGAAGTACAGGTTTGGGATAATGAGGAGGAGAAAAAACACTATGAGAAGGAAAAAGCGGCAATATGGCAGGAGATACAGGCAGAAAAGATAAAGATAGAACAGGTACAGAGAGAAATGCAAGAACAGATTGAACGGATGAAATACTTGAGGGAGGCGAAGGAATATGAGGAGTAGCGACTGTACCAAAGAAATAAACAGACTAGAGAAGGTGACTCATTGGAGGAGCAAGAGTTAAGTGGAGAGAGAGAGAGGGTGTGAGGATTTATGGGGAAGAGGTAGGGGGCAGAAGCCTAGAAGGACAGAAGGAGGCAGTAGGGGAGCGGCTTGCGGAAGTAGAGAGAGAGTCAGGTAAGTTACAAAAAGGGGATTGCCAGGAGAGATGCGAAAAATATTCAAGGGGCCAACCAGGTATTGAATCAAGACAGAAAGGAAGGACTCCACAGGGAGACCGAGGGAAGAGCAGAACCCCGGAGACATTTGTGTGGGAGGCAGTAAAGACATACCCAGAGACAGATGGGGAGTCAGGGGAGGAGGAAAGCCAGGGCAGGTGGGAAGGAGGAGGAAGAATGATGCCATTGTTAGTTAAAGGATCAGGACAAGTGCAGTATATCCCTTGGGGATCCCAGGACCTAGAAGGGCTGAAAAACACTCTGCCCAATTTACATGAAGGAGCAGGGAAATGGATTAGAGCCTTTTAGGAAGAAACAGCAGGACGATTATTGGCTATGGGAGATTTGAAGGCACTGTTGATAAGGTTGATGGGAACCTCCAAATTTAACGAACTAATGGAAATGGCTGGCATAGTAAACTCGAACGACCCGAGAACTGATGGAGACGGGTTTGACAGAGTGAGGCAGAGGGTATGGCAGGCCCTCAGAAAACTTTATCCACCCAAAGTGGACCCCAAAGCCTTAAAAGGGGATCCACTGGGAGACACTGAAAACCCAGCAGCCTACGTAGAAAACCAGTTGAAAAAGTGGAGACTGGAGACTGAGCAAGAGGTGCAAAATAGCTTATTTATGACCTCACTGTTCCGACATAGCATTTTGGATGCAATGCCGCCACAAGTAAAATCCAAACTGGAGGAGGTGGTTGGGCTAACGTCAAAGACCCCACAAGAATTTAGAGACCACGTAGTCCATGCCGTTGAGAAATACCGGAAAGACAAACAAAGGTTGGCTGAGCAGCAGGAAGAGGTGCAAAGAAAGTTAACATAAATGCAGCTCGAAGAACTCAAAAAGAAGGAAAAAGAGAAAAATAAAAAGATGCTGCCAACAACCACCGGTTCAAGTACAGCCATCGAACTGGACAAAACACTGCTATATGGAGGGGCCGATCATACTGTAAGACAAGGACTGGAAAACCCCATGCCAATAATTAACTTTGAGGGAGCATCCCCACAAATGTTCTATCAGGAACAAACTAAATTCAAACAGCCCAGACAGGACTGGAAGTCCCAAGGAGGGGGACAGAGAAGCTATGGGCAAAGGGGAGGCAGATGAGGAACCCATTGTTCAGGTTATTTTAGAAGGGCAACTAACACCAATGATGATAGATACTGGAGCCACGTACACTTGCGTACAGCCACAGTATGCCCTTCAACTTCCCATGTCAGGAAAGTTTATTAAGACGGTAGGGTTCTCGGGGAAAACACAGTTAACACAGTGCACGGCTCCAGTGCGGTTGAGAATGGGAAATAAAGAAATTGTTTTGCCGGTGCTAGTATTTAAAGGAACTCCGATTAATTTGTTAGGCAGAGATGCCTTGTTGAAACTGGAATTAAAATTAGAATGCACCAGAAATGGGCTGAGTGTGGAAAGAGCAGGGGCTCAATTGATAGTGCAAGAAGACAAGAAGGCTAATGTCTTTTGGATAGGAGACATCGCAGACCAGATTCAGGAAACCTGGGAAAAATGGAAAAAGGGCGTGCAGGCTATATTACCTAGGGCTGTAATGCCCAAATCTGAGCTACATTGTACAGTGACTTTTGACGAGACTCAGAACAGGGAGTTAGAGGAGAGATGGCACCTGGAGGCATGTACCCAACAGCACCTGGAAGGGGAGGCTGTGATAATTGGAAAGCAAGGGGCAGCTTTACAAGTTAAGTGGAACACCTTTTTAGAAAAATGGTACAGGATACCGGAGGCGGCGCCCCACGTAACGTTGTTGATAAATAAGGGATATCAGTCTAAAGACTTAGGACCTTTAGTTAAGAGTGCTGAAACTGTAACAGTGTGGAGGAAAATCACGCCAGAGGTGTGGATATCAGAAGACAACAATTGTATTAAAATAATGGTAAGTGTAGATATGGTAGGGACAGTGAGAGAGGTCGAAATAACTCCCCAACCACACATGCCCGTGCTGGGAAAGGAAAGAGGCCAGCAGAAAGATAAAAGGTTAGATGAGTTGCCGACTATTCTGTGGTCACAGCATGACGCGGACGTAGGGAAAATAAAAACAGCTAGTCCGGTGGAAATAAAGCTGAAAAGGGGAGCAATTCCACCCAGGAGACCACAATACTCTCTAAGACCAGAAAATAAAGAAGGAATAGCGTCGACAGTGCAGGGGTTGCTTAAAATAGGAGTGCTTAGGATTTGTTTGCAGTTACCTACAGAGGTGCTCAGTATACCTATACCAGAATGCCGCAAGGATTTAAACATTCACCACACATTTTTAATCAGGTGTTGAAGGCAGACCTAGAGGGCATGCCATTGGAAAGTACATTGTTACAATATGTGAATGACCTGTTGATTTGCTCCCACAGCGAGGAACAGTGTAAGCAGGACACTACAACTCTGTTAGAGAAGCTAGCGCACGGAGGACATAGAGTATCCAAAAAGAAACTGCAATTCTGCACACAGCAAGTGGAATACTTAGGCAGGGTAATATCCAAGGGAGTGAAGGCGATAGCACCAGATCAGATTGAGGCAATAGCTAAGGCCCCAAAACCCCAGACTGTAGGGCAGATGATGACATTTTTGGGAATGGCAGGGTACAACTCAGATTGGATAGGAGAATATGCTGAGATTGTGGCACCTTTAAGAAAGATAATGAAAGAAGCAGGACATACAAATTTAAAGAACGGCTTACAGTGGAGTGGAGAGGCGGAGATAGCTTTCAGTACTATTAAGCAGGAATTGCAGTCAGCACCACAAAGTAGCAGAACTGCTGGAAAAAGGGAAATTTGTGCTGACGCCAGCCAGGATAGCAGCGTATCAGATGCTATTGACATTTCCTGACATAACTATACAGAGATGCACTACTAGTAATATAGCCGATTTTGTCCCTTTAGACTATGAAGGAGTACCCCATGATTGTGTAGGGAAGACGATGGCATTTGCCAAATTGAGAGCAGACTTACTGTCAGAACCACTGGAGGAGATAGATAAAACGGTTCTGTTCGTAGATAGCTCTTGTTATAGGGATTACGATGGAAATCACGTAGGATTCTCAGTGGTGCAACAGGATCAGTCGAGCTATAAGATTATTAGGATGGAGTCCTGTCCCCAACCGTGTTCCGCCCAACTAGCAGAACTCAAAGCTCTGACAGCTGCGTGTGAAATGATGGAAGGTGAGAAAGTAGACATCTATACTGATTCAGCATATGCTCACGGAGTATGCCATTTGTTCGGGGCGGTGTGGAAGCAGAGAGGCTTTAAAAAAGTAGCGGAGATCCCATACAACATTGTCAGCAAATTCTAGACTTAATAAAAGCCATAATGAAACCTAAAGCATTGGCTATAGTAAAATGCCAGGCACATAAAAAGGGAAACGATGTAATAACAAAGGGAAATCAAGCTGCAGACGAGGCAGCTAGAAAAGCGTCTGGATGTACGTCAGCTGTCATTGCCCCCCAGGTAAGCCTAGCTCCAGAACCTGAGGTAGAGGACCTAATTGAAATACAAGGTAAGGCAACTTTGGCAGAACAGACAATGTGGAGAAAAAGGGGGGCCAAGCAGAACCCGGAAGGCTTGTGGAGCATGGAAGACGGTTTGTTGGTAGCACCCACCCCTCTACTGACGATTCTGATTTCAGAAGCGCATGGGATGGACCATTGTGCAAAGGGGGAAGTGATAAGGAAAATAAAGAAGGATGGTTTTTGGTCACCTTATTTACAGGCTTCAGTGGATTTTGTCTTATCACAGTGCGAGGTATGCGCACAAAATAATGTTCGGAAGGGAATTACAACCCCAATAGGCCACATTCCTGTACCTGAAGGACCATTTAAACATTTAGTGATCGATTACGTAGACATGATAAAGACAGTGGTAAAATTCCTGACAAATGAAGTGATCCCAAGGTTTGGAATACCTTACAGAAGTTAGCTCAGACAATGGTTCAGCTTTTATCCAGAAAATGGTCAAACTGGTACTACAGGCGCTGAGGATAAAGCAAAGGTTTGGATGTGTATACCACCCTCAGTCGCAGGGCATGGTAGAGAGAATTAATGGAACCCTGAAAGCCAAACTAAACAAAATTTGTGCAGATACTAAACTTAATTGGGTCGATGCTTTACCGTTAGCATTGATGAGTTACCACATGCAAACTAATCGAATAACATGCCTGACACCGCACGAGATGCTCACTGGGAAGCTATCATACCTGTGATAGGGGTGAGCAAAAATGTTGAATGGATAAACTATATATACTACAATCAACAGAGGTTCATCAACTACACCGATGATGCACTGGAGGCCTTAGGGCAACAGCTGGATGCAACTAGCAGGGTGGCGTGGCAAAACAGACAGGTACTGGATTGGCTTTTGGCAGAGAAAGGGGGTGTGTGTGTAATGTTTGGAGAACAATGCTGCACTTTCATACCGAACAATACTAGCCCAGAAGGGTCTTTCACCAGAGCAATGGATAAGTTAAGGAATCTGCGGACGGAGGTCCAACAGAATGCAGGGTTCGGACATCAGTTCTTTGATTGGTTGGAAAGTAGACTCGGAGGATGGGGAGCGTGGATGACTAAAATAGCAATAACTGTCAGTATTATATCGTTGAGCTGTGCATTTGTGCTGTGCTGTTTTCTTCCTTGTCTCAAGTCTCTTGTAGTGCGTGCTGCAACCAAACAATTTCCGATGCTCGTGACGATTGCTGAAGCTAGCGTAGTGGAGACAGAAACACCAAAAATGTATCGTTACAGCCTACAACACCTGCAGGATGGACAGGAGCAAAACGACAGTGTGGGAGTAGATTGTAAGGGCTTTTGAGTCTTTTTCCCTGTCTCAGGTACAAAGGGACAGGTTTTTGGCTCAGCGGCCCAGGGTATCAGGGAGAGAATACTTTGAGGTCTTGGCGCAGGAAATTTTAGTTTAACCTGAGATTTGGGAATAAGTGCTTGAGTTTATTGGGGCTTTTGTGCGCAGACTCTTAGTCCTCTCTCTCTGTGTAAGTGTGAGACCCAGAGGGGTCTCAAAGGGGGGATATATTGGAGTATAAAATATTATGGAGTATAAAACTTAATGCTAAAAACTATGTGGAATGCTAGAGACAATGGTGTGTTAATATATGCTAATCAGAGGTAGTCAGCTCTGAAGTTTGCTATGGGCTCTGCATGTATCCAATTGAATGTAGACGACAATATGTGTTGATAAAAGGTAGCTAAGAGATGTTTTGCTTTGAACTTGTCTGCTGTGTAACTAAAGCTATGTAGGAGACAATATGTGTTAATAAAAGGTAGCTAAGAGCTGTAGACTAGAACATGAATAAGTCAATAGGTAAAAACAATAGTGGCGGATGTACTTGTGATATGCACCTGTAGACCGCTTGGATATGTTAATACAGCTAAACCAGGAGATTGCTTTAAAAAGCTGCTGTGTCCCAGAATCGGGAGGCAGTCAGCGACCAGCTCAATGACTGTCTCAGCTTTGATTTGCAAATTAAAGTTTAACCCTTCTTGAAGAATCTTCTGTGTCTCCTGGTCATTTGTAAAGCACGAAAAACCACGACAATACCCAGTACTGGTACAATACCGGTACGATACCCAGTACTGGTACAATACCGGTACGATACCCAGTACTGGAACAATACCGGTACGATACCCAGTACTGGTACAATACCGGTACGATACCCAGTACTGGTACAATACCGGTACGATACCCAGTACTGGTACAATACCGGTACGATACCCAGTACTGGTACAATACCGGTACGATACCCAGTACAGGTACAATACCGGTACGATACCCAGTACTGGTACAATACCGGTACGATACCCAGTACTGGTACAATACCGGTACGATACCCAGTACTGGTACAATACCGGTACGATACCCAGTACAGGTACAATACTGGTACGATACCCAGTACTGGAACAATACCGGTACGATACCCAGTACAGGTACAATACTGGTACGATACCCAGTACTGGTACAATACCGGAACGATACCCAGTACAGGTACAATACCGGTACGATACCCAGTACTGGTACAATACCGGTACGATACCCAGTACAGGTACAATACCGGTACGATACCCAGTACTGGAACAATACCGGTACGATACCCAGTACTGGTACAATACCGGTACGATACCCAGTACTGGAACAATACCGGTACGATACCCAGTACTGGTACAATACCGGTACGATACCCAGTAATGGTACAATACTGGTACGATACCCAGTACTGGTACAATACCGGTACGATACCCAGTAATGGTACAATACCGGTACGATACCCAGTACAGGTACAATACCGGTACGATACCCAGTACAGGTACAATACTGGTACGATACCCAGTACTGGTACAATACCGGTACGATACCCAGTACTGGTACAATACCGGTACGATACCCAGTACAGGTACAATACTGGTACGATACCCAGTACTGGTACAATACCGGTACGATACCCAGTACTGGAACAATACCGGTACGATACCCAGTACAGGTACAATACTGGTACGATACCCAGTACTGGTACAATACCGATACGATACCCAGTACTGGTACAATACCGGTACGATACCCAGTACAGGTACAATACTGGTACGATACCCAGTACTGGAACAATACCGGTACGATACCCAGTACTGGTACAATACCGGTACGATACCCAGTACTGGAACAATACCGGTACGATACCCAGTACTGGTACAATACCGGTACGATACCCAGTACTGGTACAATACCGGTACGATACCCAGTACTGGTACAATACTGGTACGATACCCAGTACTGGAACAATACCGGTACGATACCCAGTACTGGTACAATACCGGTACGATACCCAGTAATGGTACGATACCCAGTACTGGTACAATACCGGTACAATACCCAGTACTGGTACAATACCGGTACGATACCCAGTACTGGAACAATACCGGTACGATACCCAGTACTGGTACAATACCGGTACGATACCCAGTAATGGTACGATACCCAGTACTGGTACAATACCGGTACAATACCCAGTACTGGTACAATACCGGTACGATACCCAGTACTGGTACAATACCGATACGATACCCAGTAATGGTACAATACTGGTACGATACCCAGTAATGGTACAATACCGGTACAATACCCAGTACTGGTACAATACCGGTACGATACCCAGTAATGGTACAATACCGGTACAATACCCAGTACTGGTACAATACCGGTACGATACCCAGTAATGGTACGATACCGGTACAATACCCAGTACTGGAACAATACCGGTACGATACCCAGTAATGGTACAATACCGGTACAATACCCAGTACTGGTACAATACCGGTACGATACCCAGTAATGGTACGATACCCAGTACTGATATAATACCGGTACAATACCGGTATACTACCCAGTACTGGAACAATACCGGTACGATACCCAGTAATGGTACAATATCCAGTACTGGTACAATACCGGTACGATACCCAGTAATGGTACAATACCCAGTACTGGAACAATACCGGTACGATACCCAGTACTGGTACAATACCGATACGATACCCAGTACTGGTACAATACCGATACGATACCCAGTACTGGTACAATAACGGTGCAATACCCAGTACTGGTACAATAACGGTGCAATACCCAGTACTGGTACAATACCGGTACGATACCCAGTACTGTAAACTCAATGGCTCTGGGCCTGAATTCACTAGAACTCAGAAGAGTAAGTGGTGACCTCATTGAAGCCTATTGAATGGGGAAAAGCCTTGATAAAATGGATGTGGAGAGGATGTTTCCTATGATGGGAGTGTCTAAGACCAGAAGATGCAGCTTCAGGATAGAGGGGTGTCCTTCTAGAACTGAGATGAGGAGGAATTTCTTTAGTCAGTGGTTGGTAGTTACTTTATTATTCAGGGCATCTAATGTTATGGGAATAAAGCAGGAGAATGGGGTTGACAGGGATAATAAATCAGCCATGCAGATGGCCAAGCAGACTTGGTGGACCAAAAGGCCTAATAATGCTCCTATATCTTAGGGTATTATGTCTAAACTTTTTGCCTTTTTATTTATTCTAGCAATGGTCATAACCTCCTCTGCACTCTCCTTCCCTTTTACTTTAGCATCACTTTTCCAAACTGTTGAATCCACCACCCCCGAATATTTAGTTTAAGGACTTATTTCAACCCATCCCATTGCCTGCAGTTTTGATCTTTCAACTGTCTGCCCTTCCTCCTAGACTCACTATGTGCTGCATCTACTTGTCGACCAGCTGCCCCATCCTCCGCTCTATCACTCCCATCCCCCTACCACGTTAGTTTAAACCCTCCTCAAAGGCTTAAGCAAACATTTACAGTATGTTAGTTGTGTTTGTAATGTACTGTGCTGCTGCAGTTCCAATAGGTTGCTTTCTATGGTGTTTATACCCTGGATACGTATGCCTGTAACAATAAGCTTGAACTTGACAATAATGATGGTGTTTTGGAAAGGAAAGCTTCTGTGAAGATGTTCCCAATAGTCTCAATTTTTACTTATTTTTCATTTACTTATTTAGAGGTCTCCTGCTTTTTGTCACTTCATGATTCTTGTACCTTTCTCTGCTGAGGTAACCTGTCAATAATCACAGAGAAGGCAAGTGGATGAGCAGGAGGCAAAAACTATGCGATCTGGTTCCTCTTTTCCATCTTGGCCCAGTGGGTTTCTGCATAAAGCAGCTGAGAGAGGGAGATCTGCACGGTGCTGATCCACAGCTCTGGATGCAGTTTGTTTTATATATGCACCTATGGCTGTCTTGTAATCAAAGCTTTCATCTTGAATTTTGAATGCACTTTAATGCTGATTGAAATATGCAAAGCAGAACTTCATGAGTTGCTCGGTGATCTACCAAACTTCCCTATGTCATCACGGTTTCAACTTTTGCTTGCCTCTCCTAGTTTATACCTATCCTGTGTTTTATTTTGCCTGCTGGAGAAAGTGATTTCTTTTTCAGGAGGTTCCTGCAGAAAAAAGCCTGTCAAGACTGCCTTGAAAGACTTCTTTTGGCATTGAAGTTTTGAATTACTTTATTCTGAGGGGGCTTGTAGGTTACTGCGGCTAGAGAGACCACAGGTGTTTTCCTCTCCAAAGATTCATCACTATAAAATATTAATTAGTAAACACGGACGTAAAGTAAAATTGTTGAATGGACTACCAGATAGTCAATAATGAATTTATTTTTATCTTCGATAAATTTGTTCTGAGGGCCTCAGCCTCCCGTTTGCTGATCACATCACGTTGAACTCAGTACCTAGAAATCACAGACATGCATGTGACATTGACGTTCCCCTGCCACACTGGAATTATGATTGTTGGGAACATACCAAATCATAACTTCCATTCACTTCCTTAAAATCACTCTTTTGAAGACAGTCAATAAAATAACCCTTGAAAATACTTTCTCATCAGGTAAGATCTGAGCATGTTTTTTGCTAAATATCGTAAATGTACCGGTAACTACATTTGTTTTCACAGCAGCTTCAACTACATTTTAAGATAATGTTTGTGACAAAGAAATTTTCATCTGGTTCAGTTGGTGAATAAGATTATCACTAGAGGTTATGTGAAAAAGAAAATATACTTGTCCAGCAATTGCACCTGTTTTTTATGTTTTAACCCGTTGGAGTAAACTAGAAACTGCAGATGCTGGAAATCTGGAACAAGAACAGAAAACACCAGAAAAATACAGCAGGTCAGGTGGCATCTGTGGAGAGAGAAATGGGGTTAACATTTGCCCAGAGACTGTTTGCCAGAACAGGGGGAGAGAAAGCAAGTTTGACAAGGGAAAATCTGCAGACTCTGGAAATCCAAGCAACACACACAAAATGCTGGAGGAACTCAGCAGGCCAGGCAGCTTCTACAGCCTGAAATGTCAACTGTTTACTCTTTTTCAAAGATGCCGCCAGGCCTGCTGAGCTCCTCCGGCATTTTGTGGATAGGATAGCTAGAACAAAATAAATATCTGATTGCGAGAAAGCAAATGGGTTAATGTGGTAGCTAGGAGTGCATTATGATTCTTTCTTCGTACTGTGTGTTGCTATTAGCAGGGCTGTGAGACTTGCCCAAAATATGCTGAAGGGCCTTCTGCTGGCACAAGGCACCGCGATAACACAGCTTGCCTGATGAAAAACCCTTTACTTCACACACTGCGTCATCTTGTAAGGTCAGTCCTGGTTCCAGAAACAGAAATGGGGATGGATGATGACAGTGAAGTAATGGGAAAGAAGGCCAGAATCCAGTGCAGATACACTGAGATGTGATTGGGCCAGGCCGGGTTGAGAAGGTGACTGAGGTTTGTTTGCAAGGGAACAATGATAGTTGTGAGAGAAGCATATGCAGTTGAGTGGTGAGGGAAGCGGGGAGGGAGTTAGTCTTGGTTTGCAAACTGGGCAGGGTTTTACAGGGGTGGTAGGTGCTGGGATTTGTTACTTGGATGCTGGAATGTGGTGGGGGCCCAAATGAGAACTTGGTAAGTACATTAATTAAAAAGCCATAGGTGATTTTGGCGGTTGGAGTTCTAGTGCCATATCCAACATACAAGTGCCATTACAAAGAAGGCATGGCAGTTCCTCTACTTCCTCAAAAGTTTGCAAAGATTTGGCATGTCGTCTAAAACTTTAACAAACTTCTAGAGATACGCGGTAGAGAATATCCTTACTGGTTGTATCATGGCCTGGTAGGGAAACACCAATGAAAGAAAAAAGCCTGCAAGAAGTAGAGGATACAGCCCAGTCCATCACAGATAAAGCCCTCCCCACAACTGAGCACATTTACAAGGAGCGCTATTACAGGAAAGCAGCATCTATCGTCAAGGAGTCCACCAACCAGCCCAGGCTCTGTTCTTACTGCTGCCATCAGGAAGGAGGTACAGGAGCCTCAGGTCCCACACCATGAGGTTCAGGAACAGTTATTACCCCTCAAACATTAGGCTTTTGAACCAGAGGAGATAATTTCACTCACCCTAATACTGAATTGATTCCACACACTATGGACTCTCTTTCAAGGACTCTGCAACTCATATCCTTCATATTTATTATTTACTTACTTATTATTATTAATTTGTTTTTTTCCCTTTTGTATTTGCACATTGGTTGTTTGCCAGTCATGTTCTGCAGTTTTTCATCGATTCTATTTTGTTTCTTTGTATTGACTGCGAATGCCCACAGGAAAATGAGTAGCAGGGTTGTAAATAGTGACATATATGTACCTTGATAATAAGATAACTTTGCACTTCGATGTACCACAGTGTGAAAGTTCAGCAAAACAAGCTTTGCAAGTGTTACAAAAATATGCTTCAGTGCCATAGGCCATTTGCACTGGAATCCCAGAAGTGGTGTCTCATGTGTTTTCCAAGGTCAAAGTCAAAGACAAGTTTATTATCATATATACAGGTGCCATGAAAATCTTACCTGCAGCTGCATCACAGCCACATAACAGCAGATACACAACACGCACAAGAAAACATAAATTATACATAAATCATACACAATTTTTTTCCAGAAAGAACACAATTAATACAAAAATGTCTATTTACAGTGCATGCAAAAGTTTGGACACCCCCGGTCAAAATTTCTGTTACTGTGAATAGCTAAGCGAGTAAAAGATGACCTGATTTCCAAAAGGCATAAAGATGACACATATCTTTAATATTTTAAGCAAGATTACTTTTTTATTTCCATCTTTTACCGTTTCAAAATAACAAAAAAGGAAAAGGGCCCGAAGCAAAAGTCAGTACTTAGTAACATCCCCTTTGACAAGTACCACAGCTTGTAAACGCTTTCTGTAGCCAGCTAAGAGTCTTTCAATTCTTGCCTGGGGGATTTTTGCCCATTCTTCCTTGCAAAAGCCTTCTAGTTCTGTGAGATTCTTGAGCCATCCTGCATGCACTGCTCTTTTGAGGTCTATCCACAGATTTTTGATGATGTTTAGGTTGGGGGACTGAGAGGGCCATGGCAAAACCTTCAGCTTGCGCCTCTTGAGGTAGTCCATTGTGGATTTTGAGGTGCGTTTAGGATCATTATCCTGTTGTAGAAGCCATCCTCTTTTCATCTTCAGCTTTTTTACAGATGGTATGTTTGCTTCCAGAATTTGCTGGTACTTAATTGAATTCATTCTTCCCTCTACCAGTGAAATGTTGCCACTGGCTGCTACACATGCTCAAAGCATAATCGATCCACCCCCGTGCATAACAGTTGGAGAGGTGTTCTTTTCATGAAATTCTGCACCCTTTTTTTCTCCAAATAAACCTTTGCTCTTTGCAGCTAAAAAGTTCTACTTTATCTTCATCAGTCCAAAGGACTCCTTTCCAAAATGCATCAGGCTTGTTTAGATGTTCCTTTGCAAATTTCTGTCACTGGATTTTGTAATGAGGATGCAGGAAAGGTTTTCTTCTGATGACTCTTCCATGAAGGCCATATTTGTGCAGGTGTCGCTGCACTGTAGAACAGTGAACCACCACTCCAGAGTCTGCTAAATCTTCCTGAAGGTCTTTTGCAGTCAAACAGGCGTTTTGATTTGCCTTTCTAGCAATCCTATGAGCAGTTCTCTCGGAAAGTTTTCTTGGTTTTCCAGACCTCAACTTGACCTTCACCATTCCTGTTAACTGCCACTTCATAATGACATTACGAACTGAGGAAACGGCTACCTGAAAACGCTTTGCTATCTTCTTATAGCCTTCTCCTGCTTTGTGGGCATCATTTATTTTAATTTTCAGAGTGCTAGGCAGCTGCTTAGAGGAGCCCATGGCTGCTGATTGTTGGGACAAGGTTTGAGGAGTCAGGGTATTTATAAAGCTTTGAAATTTGCATCACCTGGCCTTTCCTAACGATGACTGTGAACAAGCCATAGCCCTAACAAGCTAATTAAGGTCTGAGACCTTGGTAAAAGTTACCTGAGAGCTCAAATCTCTTGGGGTGCCCAAACGTTTGCATGGTGCTCCTTTCCTTTTTTCACTCTAAAATTGTACAAAAAAAAAATACACTAATCTTGCTTTAAATGTTGAAAAGAATGTTTCATCTTTAACTTTATGACTTTTGGAGATCAGTTCATCTTCTACTCACTTAACTATTCACAGTAACAGAAATTTTGAGCAGGGGTGCCCAAACTTTTGCATGCGTGGCTATACTGAAGTGGTGATTAGGGATGTCAAGAACCAAATGATCAAAGGACAGTAGCAGTTCTTGTATCTTGTGGTGTAGGACTTCAGGCTTCACTACCTCCTGCCTGATGGTAGCTGTGAGAATATGGGATAGCCAGAATGGTGCCCGTCTTTGACAGATGTTTGATCAAAGTTGTGTGTTCAATACATTGGTATAGAGGATTTGAAAGGAGAATTGTGGACCAGGTACTCTCAGTAAATGTCCCAAATTTTGTTTGTTTTACTTTAAAATTAAAGTAATGCAGCACAGAGAAAAATTAACATTAGTTTACATTTCAAGATCAATGCTAACTAGAGTCAGTGTCTGGAAAATCTTGAAATAACCAGCAGAGGGCAGTCCTGTGCTGGATAAAACTTGCCTTTGGAGCCACCATGATTCTGTGTATTCAGTCTGTTCCATTTCCTGCCCTTCTGTTCTTACCACTGCCTCCTCACCCAGAGCAAGGATAGTGCCCCCTATCCTCACCTTCCACTGCACCTATCTCTATGTTCATACAGTGATCCCTCACAGTTCCCTCCCTTTCCAACAGGATTTCACCACCAGATTCACCTTTCAGTCCCCCTCCCCTGTCAGAATTGAATTGATTTGATTCCTTACATCCTTCACATACATGAGGAGTAAAAATCTTTTAGTTACGTCTCTACCTGAATGTGCTATATGCAGTTTATAGTAATTTATAATAAATAGTATGTACAACAGGACAGTCAATATAACATAGAAATACAACTGTGTCAGCATGAATTAATCAGTCTGATGGCCTGGTGGAAGAAGCTGTCCTGGAGTCTGTTGGTCCAGGCTTTTACGTTTCCCAGATGGTAGGAGCTGGAACAGTTTGTGGTTGGGGTGACTTGGGTCCCCAATGATCCTTCGAGCCCTTTTTACGCACCTGTCACTGTAAATATCCTGAATAGTGGGAAGTTCACATCCACAGATGTGCTGGGCTATCTGCACCAGAGTCCTGCAATTGAGTGAAGTACAGTTCCCATACCAGGCAATGAGAAGGGACAACTCTCCTTTGTGACAAACTCTTCTACAATAAGTTCCATCTGCCATTTTTGAATGCATTTTTTCATCTGGTCTAAATCCTGCTACAATCTTTGATAGCTTCCTTGCTACCACTGAGCCCCTAATTATGGTGTCATCTGCAAATTTCCTTAGCTAGTTACCACATTATCATACAAATTGTTAATATAAATGACAAACAAGGTTGGACCCAGCACGGATCAATGCGGCTCACCACTAATCAGAGGCTTCCAGTCAGGAGGGCAACTATCTACCACCACTCTCTGGCTTCTCCCACAAAGCTAATGTTGAGGAACCCTATGGGCCAGGCAGCATCTATGGAAAAGGATGAACAGTCGATGTTTCAGGACAAAGCCCTTCATCAGTCCCGATGAAGGCTCTCGGCCCGAAACGCCAACTGTTTACTCTTTCTCCATAGATGCTGCCTGGCCTGCTGAGTCTTTTGTTTATTACTTTGATTTCCAGCATCTGCAGATTTTCTCTTGCTTGTGAAGTTAATGTGAAATCTAATTTACTACCTCATCCTGAATGCCAAGCACCTGAATCTTCTCAACCAGTCTCCTATGCAGGACTTTGTCGAAGACAGCATCCACCGACTTTCCTTCCTCAGCTTTCTGTGCATAGATAACCACACTGATTTTCAAGAGGACCAATATTGTCCCTTCCTATCCTTTTTAATATATTCTGTAGAAGCCCTTGGGATTTTCCTTCACCTTGTTTGTCCAGGTAACTTCTTGCCTTCCTTTAGCCCTGTTGATTTCCCTCTTAAGTGTTGTCTTGCATTTGTTATACTCTTCAGGTACCTCATTTGTTCCTACTTGCCTATACCTACTATACACCTCTTCTTCTTAACCAGGGCCTCGTATACCTGTTAGCCTTGCCTTTTATTCTGAGAGGAACATACAAACTCCGTACTCTCAAAATTTCACTTTTGATGGCCTCCCACTTCCAACCACATCTTTGTTAAAAAAACAACCTGCTCCAATCCACATTTGCCAGATCCTTTCTGATGCCATCAAAATTGGCCTATCTCCAATTTAGACTCTCAATCTGAGGGCCAGATCTATTCTTCTCCATAATTATCTTGAAACTAATTGAATTATGATCACTAGATCTGAAGTGTTCCCTTACACGCACTTCTGTCACCTGCCCTGTCACATTGCTTAACAGGCAATCCAGTATCACTCTCTCTCTAACCGGGACCTCTATATATTTGTTATGGAAACTTTCCTGAACACATTTGACAACCTCTATCCCATACAGCCCTTTTAATGTATGGGAGTTCCAGTCAATATGTGGAAAAACCTGCTTTTACAGCCTCATTTTTCTTGCAACTGTCTGCCTTCTCTTTACAAATATGCTTCTCTAAATCCAAATATGTGGCCTATTATATAATTCCATTGATGTAGTCATCCCTTACTTATTCCCCAGTTCCACCCATATAGCCTCAGCTGTCAAACCCTTGAGTCTGCCCTGGCTGAGTGTGGCAGTGACAATTTCGTTGATTAGCAATGCCATCCCTCCCACTTTAATCCCTCCCATTCTATCACGACTAAAACAATGGAACCCTGGAATACTGAGTTGCAAGACCTGTCCCTCCTGCAACTGTGTCCTGAATGGCTACAGTGTCATATCTCCACATGTTCATTTATAAGGCCATAAGATAGAGGAGCAGAAGTAGGCCATTCAGCCCATCGAGTCTAACCAACCATTCAATCATGGACTGGTCTAATTCTTCCAGTCACCCCACCTCCACTGCCTTCTCCCCATACTTCTTAATCTTTAAAAAAAATTTCAGATCTGTTGTATTAACAGAATTGGTATTTGATGTATTTCTACACTTTATTATCCTGCTGTGAGCCATGCTTTAAGCTCAGCCGTCTTACCGGCAATAGTCCTTGCATTGAAATAGTTGCAACTCAGAACATTATTCTCACCACGCTCAACCTTTCAATTCCTGTCTTTCCCTACAAACATCTTTCCCTACAATCACTCCATTATTTGCACCGGCATTCTGGCTCCCACCCCCCTGCTGATCTAGTTTAAAGCTCCCTCCCCCCCCCATGCAACACCAGCAATACTCAGGGAATGGCTGGAAAACGTGCCCTAAAAATAGCTGCCTCGAAACCTCCTGACTGGAGTACTTCATCCAGTAATATGTGGCAGAAACAAAGAAACACAACCTTTGGAGCCTGGAATGTGTGCACTCTGATAGATGGTCCAACTAGTGATTGACCAGAGAGGAGAACGACGACCATCGCCAGGGAACTGAGGAGATTCCAGTTTGGCCTAGGTGTTCTTTCTGAAATCCATCTGGTAGACAAAGGGCAGCTGAAGGAGGAGAATGATGTTTACGTGTTCTTCTGGAAAGATAAGGCAGCTGATGAGATTCATGCTGCCAGGTCTGCAAAAACAAATCAGCTTGTCCGTCAACTCTCTGAACTTCCCATGGGGATTTGTGAGCGACTCATGACAATCAATTTGTTGCTTACAATAATCATCTAACAACAGTCCTGAGTGCTTTTGCACCAACTCTGGTCTCACACGAATATGAGAAAGAGGCCTTCTACGTTTGCCGAGACATGACACTGTCAAGCATCCCCTATGAGGATAAGATAATTCTCTTAAGGGACTTCAATGCCATGGCTGGTCAGGACTTCAACCTTTGGAAGGACGCCATTGGAAAGGAAGGCATTGGCAACATCAACTCAAATGGAGTACTATGTCTCACCCTATAGGCTGAGCACAATCTTACCATCACGAACACTCTTTCACCAGAAAAACAAATCCAACCCAGATCTAAAGAGTGACCTCTCAATGACTATGTCATTTTCTGAGCTCGGGACCACCATGATGTAACTATCACAAGGGCCATGATCGTCACAGATGGACAGGTCATTGCATAAGCTGCTCATCCTTCTCCATCAGACTCATGAGAATGAGGAGAATTCATAAGAAGCAGACCAGGCCAAGACTAAAACTTGAGAGCCTGCTTGACACTGCCCCACAACAGCACCTCAGGTCGCATTTGGAGAAAACCTTCAATGGAAATATCCAGAGGATATTGAAGAACACTGGGATATTGAAGAATTCAGAGACTGGAAGACTCTGGCGACACACGAGGCTTCTTCAGTGCTGCCAAAGCAGTCTATGGTCCAAGTTACTTTGGATTAAACCCAATCTATTCAAAGGATGGGAAGAACTTGGTAAAGGATCAGAAGAATATCAATGTTCGATGGTTAGAGCACGTTTAAGAAAATCTTAACTGTAACATGGCTGCTGAACCCGAAGTTACTAACCAAATTCTCCAGAGACCTGTGAGAGAAGACATGGGGGAATGTCCCAGCATCTGCAGACTTTCTCATGTTCATGATTCTTTGTTCATTACTGCGTGGAGTTGAATTAAGGACCACCCACAGTAGGCACTTGAAAGCTCCACAATAATAACACAAAAGAATCTTAAGAAAGATTTTGAGGATTAGCTGAAAGGACAGACACACTAACACCAGCGGATTGGAAGAAGCCAACATGAACAACATCTCCACCATGATAAAGCAACACCAACTCTGATGGATAGGTCACATCATTTGGATGCCTAACTCATGTCTCACTAAACAGATTGTCTACTCCCAGCTGAAGGAAGGTCAGTGAGCCCCTGGTGAGCTAAAGAAACCCTTCAAAGGAAACCTCAAAATCAGCGTGAAGAAATTGAACATTACATCTTAAAGCTGGGAAGACTTTGCACTCAATAGATACACTTGGAGGAATTCTGTTCAAGATGGGACTGCACTACATGAGAATGACTGGCTTTGGAGGCAGTGCAAAGGAGGTTGATCACGTTGATTCCAGACATGAGGCAGTTAGACTATGAGGAGAGATTGAGTCACCTGGGACTGTACTTGCTGGAATTCAGAAGAATGAGAGGAGATCTTATAGAAATGTATAATATTATGAAAGGGATAGATAAAATAGAGGCAGGAAAGTTGTTTCCACTGATAGGTGAGTCTAGAACTAGGGGACATAGCCTCAAAATTCAGGGGAGTAGATTTAGGATGGAGGTGAGGAGGAACTGCTTTTCCCGGAGGGTGGTGAATCTGTGGAATTCTCCGCCCAATGAAGCAGTGGAGGCTACCTCAGTAAATATGTTTAAGACAAGGTTGATAGATTTTTGCATAGTAGGGGAATTAAGGGTTATGGGGAACAGGTAGGTAAATGGAGATGTGCCCATGACCAGATCAGCCATGATCTTATTGAATAGCGGAGCTGGCACGATGGGCCAGATGGCCTACTCCTGCTCCGATTTCTTGTGACCTCTGCTGTACCAGAGAGAACAAGCGGCAGCTTTGAAAGGAGAGACTGAAAAATCTAGTACAGCCACTAGAACCAGAATATTTTGGATCCCGGATTAACCTCTACAACTGCCTGAGGACCCACCAATAAACAACCCCTTAGGAAAACATCATACTTGACCCTGGTGATCATACTTACTAGGGCCCTAGGGACAGAGGAACCTGTGAATACAAATACATCATTTCCTGAAAACGGCATCATGGGCAGACAGGGTGGTAAAGAAGGCATTTGGCACGCTGGCCTTCATCATTCCGAGCACTGTGTACATGAGTTGAGACATTATATTGGGCTGAGGGGTCTAGTTCAATGCTGTATGATTCTATGACCTGAACTGCAACCAGAATTGTGCTTCAGATCAGAGAACTATAGAGTAATATAGCTCTATATAGTACTATAACCATGGATGCTGCCTTTCCTGCAAAATAGTTCGAGTATTCTCTGTTGATAGAAACAAGAATCAGATGCCTTTACTTGTGCACTCACAACAATCTCGGCCCAACCTTATGTTATCTCAGATAATTTTGATTCTGGAGGCACTTTTTGACTGTCTGTGCATATTATTGTAAACTAGAATGTTCTTTGTTCTTTCATAATGCGTATGTGATAATTGCAGTGACTGGAACATGATATTAATAGGGTCATGTGCACCACTATTATGCAAGGGATCTACTGCTATTAATGAGTTTGTGCCGTATCTGTGGCAACACTCTGTGTTATTCTTCCTGGATTTACATACAGGGATCCCAGTGAGCTTGGTAGTAATCGTACAATGGAGAAAAGTGAGCAATGTCTCCATGACCTTTGGTGGTACAACCACCACCCTTTTCCTTGTCATTGCTGTCCATTAGAAGCTAATGACTTAAGAACTACAGTAGTTCAAGAAAAAGCCTTCACACCTATCCAATTGGGAATACCCAAATCCAACACAGTTTATTAATTATATCAGATGAGGAGGGATATCCTGATTAGAAGAGTTGAGGGCATGTCCAAATTACCCATTGTTATAGTGAGGGTGAGGAGAATGAGGAACATGAGGGTGCTCTCCATGTTGGTTCGAGTGTATTGATCCACTTCAGAATCACTATCACTGACATACACTATGTTGTGAAATTTGCAGCAGCAGTGCAGAGCAAGACATAAATATTGCTGTAAGTCACAAAACACATAAGTAGTGCAAATGATAAATAACAAGGTTCATGGATTCACACGCCATCAAAAAATCTGATGGTAGAGGGATAGAAACTGCTCTTAAGAAGTTGAGTGTGGATTTTCAGGCTCCTAATTCAAAGAGGGTTTGTCCCAGATGGTGAGGGCCTTCTTGGAGCACTGCTCCTGAAGATGTTACATTGACCTTGGAGTAGATTGAAAGCTGGCACCATGCAGGGAGGGTGGAGCCCAGAATGCAGAATAGCTACTGTGACGTGGTTCTGCCTTAAATGGGGAAGTTGTCACAGTCTAGTCATAGCAAGGAAGGAGACTTTTGGCTAGTGTTTTGTACATTCTCCATGTAATCCCAGTCCCACTTAACTGCCCAATTCCCATTAGCCCTGTAAATCCTTCCATTAGGAAGAGAAAATTAAAGACTGGGAAGATGTGAAGACAGAAAAGTAAAGAGTTTTTGTATTGTAGTTCTGATTGATGGGACGTTAGCTGAAAACAGAATAACTGAACAGTTTTAATACAGTGGATGGCAATGGCATAATCTGCCTTAACATTGGTCAGCTACAGTTCACATGGGCAATGCTATACTACAGCATTTGGTGTTTTTGTTAGCCCTTTTGCTTGGAAACTACACTTTGTCCCATTAAATTTCTCCTTAACTTCCTGGTGTGTGCTGAGACACAACCATCACATTTATCTCTGCCAAGTGCCATCCCTCCTCGGGAGCAACAAACAATCTGCTGAAGGAACTCAATGGGTCGACCAGTATCAGTGGAAGGAGAGGAATTTGGGTATCAAATGTACAATGTCCTGTGTATGTTACTAAAAATGGCTTCTTTGGTTTGTTACGAGTAGGAATGCTTCTTTGTCTGTTAAAAGTTTCTCTTGCCGTTGTTTCGCTTTAGAATGGCTGATGTGGTAATTGTATTCATTTGTTAATCAATGGGGAATGTTATTGTGTTTTGTGAGGCTGGGAACTTGGGGGAGGGGTTGCGCGGGCTTGGGGTGTGAGGAGAGTCCGGAGGGAGACGCCGAGGAAGGAGGACGTGCGCTCGGACGACCTCCGGGGAGTCCAATGTGGGAGTTTCGGGAGGACGACCACCGAGGAGTCAAATGGTTCACTGGATGAGCTCCACCGATGTGCACTAAACTGACTGAACTTTGATAAGTTGACGCCTTTTGTTTTTTTCTTGTATATATATATATATATTGTATTGCCTAATACTCTTTTAATTTTAGTAAACTCTTTAAAGTGTATTTCATAACGGTATTTGTTGTGGGTTTGATACTGTTGGCGGGCGCGAGGCATAAACGCGATTCTCACAGCACCTGCGTGTACTTGAGGTGGGTTGGTGTGTGGCTGGATCTCTTTTTCCCCTAGACATATACCAGCCTGTTGAGTAAGTGTTACATTTGTGAGGTGCTGGTCCGTGATTGGATTGTCAGGGGGCTGTGGAATCGCGCAGGTAGTGAGCGGAAATGGAGAGAGAGAAAATTGTTCGCTGGTGCGGATTTGAAGGTGTACCGACCGGTACAGTACGCATGCGTAGTGAGCGGAGTGGATTTTTGAGTTTCGGGAGACGCGGTAGTGCGGGGGTTAAGTTTGGTGAAGGGTATGGGGCAGGTAGAATTGGTAGCTAGACGGTGTGGTAAAGAGATGGAGTCTAGCTGGGTGTTGGTTAGTACGAGTGCTGACGTCAGGACGTTGGAACTGCCGGTGACGGTCAGTGTACCGGGGGAGGAGGGGCTGTGGGGACTCCACACTCTCTCCAAGAATGAGGCTGAGGAGACATCGGAGGAGGAGCTAGAGCTACAGGAAAACCCCGGAGAGGTGGCAGGCACTAGCAAAGGGAGGAGGGAGGAGGGAGTCGTGACTAGGCCCCGCCCCCCCAGTAGGTTGGAAGCCTCCGAGCTGGCAGCCGCACTTAACTCCCTGGTGGGAGTGGCCGAGAGGCCACGGCTGAAGCTGGGGGTGTTCTCCGGAGCCAAGCCTACTCCGGACGGGGAGGTGGACTATGAGACCTGGATCGAGCATACGTCCTTGATGTTAGAGGAGTGGCCAGGCTCGGAGGAGGAGAAGCGGCAGCGATTGGTGGGAAGTTTGAGGGGTTTAGCAGCCAAAACAGTTCGGGAGTGGAAAGATGAAAAGTCTGGGGCCTCAGTGGAGGAATGTATAGAAGTTTTGGAGGGAGCGTTTGGGTTGTCAGGGGAACCCTGGCTGCTTTTAGCAGAGTTCCAACGCCTGGTACAATGGAGAGGGGAAAAGCTCTCCGAGTACATATTTAGGATGGAGGGGATGCTCTCGGGGCTGCGGCGCCGGGGGGTAGTGAAGGCGCCTGACAGTGGCTAGCGTGAGGATGAGTCAGTTATTCAGTGGCTCTCTGGAGGAGGACAAGGTGGCGTGGACTATTAGGCAGGCTTATAGGAAAGGCCCCCCTCCATCGTTTGGGCAACTGATTAGAGAGGTGCGGGAGGAAGAGAGAGCATTGGGGCGGAAAAGGGGCGCGGGCCTACGGGAGCGATCCTCAGCGATACAGGAAGTGGTGGCTGGGTGGAGGAATGACAACCCACCGAGGGGTAGAGAATCCCCTCTGGAGGGGAGGGACAGGGGAGGTACCCACTCTCAGGGGCGATCAGTGCCGTGGGTTGGGAGTGGGAGTCGTCCTGGGAGTGGAGGGGCGGCAGGCAGCGTGTGCTTTAACTGTGGGAAAGAGGGGCATTTCAGGCGGTACTGTGGGCGGCCGAGGGTGTGCTATAGCTGTGGAGAGGAGGGACACTTTAGGTGGGATTGTGAGAGACAAGGAGTCCTGCAGAGGACAAGCCCCCCTGCGACTAAGAAGGGAGAGGTGTCGGGAAACTTAGGAGAGGCTCAGTGAGGGAACGGACTGGAGCCTCTGGAGGAACACGTTCCCAGAGATCAGTCGGAAGACCCCCGGGTGCCCATGCCTCAATTCCAGATGGGCTGGTAGGACCCCGTGCCAGTGTGGGTCTACGGATAGAGGGAGTTTACGCAAAAGTCGTTCTGGATACGGGATCGCAGGTGACCTTATTGTACCGGTCTTTCTACAACCAATATCTAAAGCATTTGCCCGTGACTCCATTTGACGCCGTGCAGATTTGGGGTGTGAGCGAGGGTGACTACCCGTACGATGGGTACCTATCGGTGAGATTGGAGTTCTCGGAGGGCGATGTGGGAGTGTCCGAAGCTATTGAGACGTTGGTGTTGGTGTGTCCTGACCCGGTGGAAACTGGTGGTGCTGCCCTCCTGGTGGGGACTAATTCCCCCGTTGTGCGACGGCTCCTGGGAGCTTGTAAGGAGAAAGGGGGGGAAGACTTTCTGGAGACCCTCTCGGTGCATCCAGTGTTTCGAGCAGTGTTCGAAGAAGGGGTTGCCTCACTAGGACTGGACCCGGAGTGTAAACGAGGGACGGTGTGGTGTACGCAGGCGAGGCCCAAGGTGATCCGACCCGGGGAGGTAGCACTAGTGGTGGGGACCCCCAGATTCCCAGGAGTGCCGACGGGCGAAGCCCTGTTAGTAGACACCCCGGACGATCTTGAAGGGGAGACACGATTTCCGGCGGGGGCGCTGGTGAGGCCCGAAGTGCAGAGACCAGGGGTGGTACATGCGAGGTGTATAGCTATAAGTGTCAGGAACACCACAGCAAGAGAAATCACCTTTAAGAGGGGAATGCCGCTGGCACATCTGTTCCCGTGACGGTAATGTCTAGCGCACCAGTGAGGACCCCTAACAGGGAGGGATCGGAGCATCGAGGGGAGCTGACCGCTGAAGTCTTTAACTTCGGGGATTCTCCTGTGTCGCCGGAGTGGAAACACAGGCTAGTGGAGAAGATGCTGAAGATGGAAGCTGTTTTTTCTCGGGGCGAGTTTGATGTTGGCTGCTCCAAAAGCACTCGCCACACCATCCGGGTGACGGAGGACACCCCGTTCCGAGAGAGATCCCGGCGGCTGGCTCCGGCAGATGTTGAGGACGTGCGGCAGCACCTGCGCAAGTTGAAGGAGGCCGGAATCATAGCTGAGTCCCGAAGTCCTTATGCGTCCCCAATAGTGGTGGCACGGAAGAAGAATGGGCGAGTGCGCATGTGTGTTGACTACAGGACGTTGAATCGGCGAACTGTCCCTGATCAATATACTGTCCCAAGAGTCGAGGATGCGCTGGCCTGCCTGAGCAGTGCGAAGTGGTTCAATGTGCTGGATTTAAGAAGTGGGTATTACCAGATCCCGATGAGTGCGGGCGATAAAGAGAAGACCGCTTTTATCTGCCCGCTGGGGTTCTTTCAGTTCGAACATATGCCCCAAGGCATATCGGGAGCCCCAGCCACCTTCCAGAGGCTCATGGAGAGAACTGTGGGGGATATGAATCTGTTAGAGGTGCTGGTGTACCTGGACGATTTGATAGTGTTTGGATCGACTTTGGAGGAACATGAGGAGAGGCTGTTGAAGGTGTTGGGCCGGCTTAATGAAGAAGGGTTGAAGCTTTCCCTGGACAAATGCCAGTTCTGCAAGTCGTTGGTTAGCTACGTTGGTCATATCATTTCGCGAGAGGGAGTGGCTACTGATCCAACCAAGATAGAGGCCGTGACCACCTGGCCGAGACCCCAGAAAGTGGGCGCTCTGTGCTCATTTTTGGGGTTCTGTGGGTATTACCGGCGATTTGTGAAAGGATACGCCAAAGTGTGTCACCCGTTGACTCAGCTGTTGTGTGGCTATCCCCCGGTGGGAAAGAAAAGGACGGGGGACCAGAGGCAGGACGCTGGAGGATACTGGAACCCGGCGGAACCTTTTGGCTCGAGATGGGATGATCAATGCGAAGAGGCGTTCCGATCTTTGAAAAGGGCACTGACCCCGGCCCCGGTGTTGGCTTTTGCCGATCCCCAGAAGCCCTATGTGCTGCACACGGATGCCAGTCGAGAGGGTCTCAGGGCTGTTCTGTACCAGGAACATGGCAAAGCATTGAGGCCGGTAGCCTTTGTCAGCCGAAGCTTGTCGCCATCGGAGAGAAACTATCCCACTCACAAGTTGGAGTTCCTGGCGCTGAAGTGGGCGGTGGTGGACAAGTTGGGCGATTACCTGTACGGAGCCAAGTTTGAGGTACGAACGGATAACAATCCGCTCACTTATATTTTGACTTCGGCAAAGCTGGATGCCACAGGACATCGGTGGCTGGTGGCCTTGTCGGTATATGATTTCAGCCTGAGGTACTGCCCCGGAAGCAAAAATGTCGATGCGGATGCTTTGTCACGTCGGGAGCCGGGGGAACAGGAGAAGGACGAGGAGTGGGAGAGTGTCCCTGCCCCTGGAGTGAAGGCGATGTGTCAGTTTGCTATCACCGTGAAGGCCGAGGGAAGAGGGAGGCTGGAACGAGCCGTGGACCATCTGGGGGGTTTTGACGACGCCATACCCCTAGCTTACTGTGACCTGACTACACTGCGGACTAAACAGTTGCCGGAACTGAGTCCGGGGGAAGTGGCAGCTGCTCAGCAAAATGACCCGGGCATTGGCACAGTGTGGAGTGGGGGGATGGGGCGTTGGCTGAGAAGGCGAAACACCCATTCGTGCCGCTGTTGTTGAAGGAGTGGTCTCGGTTGAAGTTAAAGAATAAAATCTTGTACCGGGTAACGGCGCCTCCGGACCAACCCCACTGTTGGCAACTGGTCCTGCCGGAGGAGTATCGACAGGCTGTACTCCAGGCCCTGCATGATGATTCTGGACACTTGGGGGTGGAAAAGACCTATGGATTACTCAAAGACTGGTTCTACTGGCCCTGGATGAGGGGGGAAGTCGAAGAATACTGTAGGGGCTGCAGTCGTTGCATCCGGAGGAAGACCCTGCCCACGTTGGCGGCTCCACTGTCGCACTTGCAGAGTGCGGGACCTCTGGACCTGGTATGTATGGATTTTCTGTCGATTGAACCTGACACCAGCAACACCGCGAATGTCTTAGTCATCACCGATCATTACACTTGCTATGCTCAGGCATTTCCAACTAAGGATCAGAAGGCGACGACAGTGGCGAAGGTGTTATGGGAGAAGTATTTTGTTCATTACGGCCTTCCCAGGCGAATCCATAGCGATCAGGGGCGGGACTTTGAGAGCCGCCTTATCCATGAATTACTGACTATGCTTGGGGTTGAGAAATCCAGGACTACCCCTTATCACTCACAGGGAGATCCGCAGCCAGAGAGGTTCAACCGGACCCTGTTGGATATGCTCGGGACGCTGGAGATTGGGCAGAAAAGCAGGTGGAGTCGTCATATTGGACAATTGGTTCACTGTTACAATTGTACTCGCAATGATGCTACAGGATATTCGCCCTATTATCTGATGTTCGGGCGGGAAGCGAGGTTGCCCATTGACTTGTGTTTTGGGGGTGAAGTGGGTGAATTACCCGGGAAGTCCCATCTAAAGTATGTGTCCGACATGAAGAGGGAGTTACAGCGGGCGTACGAGTTGGCCGAGGCGGCGGCTACCAAACAAAATCAGCGGAATAAGATGCGGTATGATCGAAAGGTGAAGTTTTTTCAATTATTGCCGGGCGACCTGGTCCTTTTACGGAATTTGGGACTCCCTGGTAAGCACAAGTTGGCAGACTGATGGGCGGCCAGCCCCTATGTAATAGAGAGCCAGATGCCGAACCTGCCAGTTTACTGGGTGAAACCTGAGGATGGGAATGGGCCTATCAAGGTACTCCATCGGAATCACTTGCTGCCGCTGGGTCAAGCGGTGCAGGTGGATACGGAGCCAGAGTGGGAGGTTATGCCTAGTACAAGGACTCTGTGAGGATGTGGAGAAAGGGAAGAGCCCGCTGCTGATGAGCGGGGACGGGTCCCTCGCCCGGAAATGGCTACTGATTCGGAAGAGGACGACTCAGATGAGTGGCCCCTGTTCCCATTTGCTGGTGCTCCAGTACCCGGAGAGGAGGCTCCTGGCCCTTCCCATACTGAATTGGGTGAGAGGAGGGAAGGTCTTGAGGGTCAGATGGAGAGGCAGCCAACAGTGGTGGGAGAGAGGGTGGAGCCCGAGCGTGAGCCGGAGAGATCTCAGGTGAGGGAGGACCCCCGTGAGGAAGTGGGTGAGGGTCTGTCAGGAAGACCTGGGGTGTCCAAGACAGTGGGTTCGTAGGTGGAGAGGGAGCCCAGTGGGGCAGAAGGGGTATGGAGATCTCAGAGGATTAGGCACCCCCCAGAGCGGTTGACATATGTGGTACCAGGAGAACCGAGTGTGATTTCTACTGCTCTGGGTAGTTATGTCACTGCTTTCTGCACCTGGGTTGGGTTTTGGGTGTTGCAAGAAGCTTTGGGGAACTCTGGTAATGCCATGAGGGCATGATATTTGCTGGTGGGGAGAGAATGCACAATGTCCTGTGTATGTTACTAAAAAGGGCTTCTTTGGTTTGTTACGAGTAGGAATGCTTCTTTGTCTGTTAAAAGTTCTCTTGCTGTTGTTTCGCTTTAGAATGGCTGATATGGTAATCGTATTCATTTGTTAATCAATGGGGAATGTTATTGTGTTTTGTGAGGCTGGGAACTTGGGGGAGGGGTTGCGTGGGCTTGGGATGTGAGGAGAGTCCGGAGGGAGACGCCGAGGAAGGAGGACTTGCGCTCGGACGACCATCGGGAAGTCCGATGTGGGAGTTTCGGGAGGACGACCACCGAGGAGTCAAATGGTTCACTGGATGAGCTCCACCGATGTGCACTAAACTGACTGAACTTTGATAAGTTGGCGCCTTTTGTTTTTTTCTTGTATATATATATATATATATTGTATTGCCTAATACTCTTTTAATTTTAGTAAACTCTTTAAAGTGTATTTCATAACGGTATTAGTTGTGGGTTTGATACTGTTGGCGGGCGCGAGGCATAAACGCGATTCTCACAGCACCTGCGTGTATGGGAGGTGGGTTGGTGTGTGGCTGGATCTCTTTTTCCCCTAGACATATACCAGCCTGTTGGGTAAGTGTTACACAAATGTTGAGTAAAACATTGGAGATTGTGAGCAGACCAGGCAATGACTTAAGAAAGACTCAAAACTGTGTACTAGCTGGGATCATTTGATCAAAAATGAGAGTTTCACTTTGTCTGGCCTGAGGTTAATTAAAGAGACCATATAACTTTAGTGAACTTGGAACAGAGAGCTCTAGATGAAATAGTACTCTGCAAACTGTTTGAGTATTTGAGTGATATTGTAAATATATTGTTTGATTAAGCATTTTTGTTTAAATAATACATTATAGATTATATAATAGTATATGAATGGCATATATCATCACGCCTCCATGTGATATGTGCATGCCTTACTAAAGTAAACAAAAAATTAAGTTAGACTTGTATTCCCAGTTCCTTTGTTTTCCTTTCGATTAGTTTTATGGGTTCAATTCTCACCGCTGCCTGTAAGGAGTTTGTATGTTCTCTCCATGACATGTGGGATTCCTCCAGATGCTCTGGTTTCCTCCCACACTCCAAAGATGTACCAGTTGGTAGGTTAATTGGTCACTGTAAATTGTCCTGTGATTAGGCTGGGATTAAATCAGGGGATTGCTGGGAGACATGGTTCAAAAGGCCAGACGGGCCTATCCCAAGCTGAGTCTCAATAAATATAGGTATATAAATGATGCGTTATGTGTAATAGTATGTGAGTGACATATGTCATCACACACCGTGCCTCACTTAAAGATAAAATGCAACTAAAATCTATTCTCCTGGGTTCCTGTCTTTTTCTTGCAATTAGTTCTAATCTTTGGAGTTACAAAACTTAAGAGTGGCAATGAGGAAGTTTTAAACGAACCTGAGTCAACTACTTACTTGTTGAAGCACAGTGAGACACTTGAGTTAAAAAAAAAGCACGTGGTTTCTTCAGAAAAGGTCATGGTTGAGTTAAGAAAGGTAGAAAATGAATAAACTTCAAACCAGATTAAACGAGTTTAGCTGATATCGTGAGAGTAATGCAGGAACATTTAGAACTGGAACCATTGTTGACTGTCGAATGCTTTATGTTTCATAAGCAGAATCAAAAAGGAGGTGAGTCCATTTCAGCTGAATTGAAGAGATTGAGCATTGTCTGAGCAATGAGCTTAATGATGCACTGAGACATTGTTTAGTTTGTGGAATCTTACAGGAAAGCATTCAGAAACAGATTTTAACCGAAGCACAACTCACATTTAAAAGAGCAAATGAAATAGCACACAAACACGCAATTGAGTTGCAGTCAAGAATGAAAGTAAACATGAATAAAATTGCAACATCTAAACAGAAACCAGAATGGCTGAGCAAATTGTATTTCTGTTGTGGCAGAGGCTGACATGCACCAGACCAAAGCAGATTTAAAGGCGAAACTTGCAGAAAATGCAACCATGGAGGACACATACAAAGAGCATGTCATGAAGTCAAAAATAAATTGACTGCTCAGGGAAGAGATAAAGATAAAACATTAATTTGCAGTTTCAAAAGGAGCATTAATCTCCATGCTGTTGATAAAAAAAAGCCGATAATGATGAGTGACACAGGACTGCGTAGCCTTGAGATTTAAAATGTGAAAATTAACAATAGACCAACAATATAGCTTACACCAGAAGTGAATGGCACATTATTTAAAATAGAATTGGACACTGGCTTGGCTGCTTCAGTCATTCCACAAAATGAGCTTAAATGGCATTTCAAAGATAACGAATTGAAGCCTGGAGATTTCCATCTAAGAACTTAGACTGGGGAAAAGATAACTTATTTGGGAATGACACTTGAAACAGTGAACCAGCCACATTGGTTGAGACAACTGCAACTTGATTGGAGATCCACCCTCCATTTTCATGCCACACTCCCTACAAAAGAGTCAGCTGAAAGCAAATTGAGAAAGATACAGGATGATGCCACAACAGTGTTCAGGGATGGCAATGGAAAATTCACACCTGTCTGGTTCCTCATACCATCCATGATAAAGTAGCCAGCGAGCTAGACCACATGGAGGCAGAAGGAATTCTTTCCAAGGTTGAGTGGAGCCCATGGGCAAAGCCAGTGGTCCCAGAGGCTAAGAAGAATAGTCAGGGTCCGTGGTGGCTTTAATGTCACCATAGATAGATAGATAGATAGATAGATACTTTATTCATCCCCATGGGTCACACTTGTTGTAGCAAAACTAATTACATACAATACTTAACTCAGTAAAAAATATGATATGCATCTAAATCACTATCTCAAAAAGCATTAATAATAGCTTTTAAAAAGTTCTTAAGTCCTGGCGGTTGAATTGTAAAGCCTAATGGCATTGGGGAGTATTGACCTCTTCATCCTGTCTGAGGAGCATTGCATCGATAGTAACCTGTCGCTGAAACTGCTTCTCTGTCTCTGGATGGTGCTATGTAGAGGATGTTCAGAGTTTTCCATAATTGACCGTAGCCTACTCAGCGCCCTTCGCTCAGCTACCGATGTTAAACTCTCCAGTACTTTGCCCACGACAGAGCCCGCCTTCCTTACCAGCTTATTAAGACGTGAGGCGTCCCTCTTCTTAATGTTTCCTCCCCAACACGCCACCACAAAGAAGAGGGCGCTCTCCACAACTGACCTATAGAACATCTTCAGCATCTCACTACAGACATTGAATGACGCCAACCTTCTAAGGAAGTACAGTCGACTCTGTGCCTTCCTGCACAAGGCATCTGTGTTGGCAGTCCAGTCTAGCTTCTCGTCTAACTGTACTCCCAGATACTTGTAGGTCTTAACCTGCTCCACACATTCTCCATTAATGATCACTGGCTCCATATGAGGCCTAGATCTCCTAAAGTCCACCACCATCTCCTTGGTCTTGGTGATATTGAGACACAGGTAGTTTGAGTTGCACCATATCACAAAGTCAGCCATCAACCCAGTACTGAAGGTAGGTCAATACCCTCTGTACAGGACAGAGGTTATCTTTGAAAACCTTTATGGAGGGAAACGCTTCAGCAAAGTGACCTTAGCTGAGCTTACCTACAGATGGAGATAGAAGTATAAATCCTTTAAACCAAACATCACTTACTGTGCTCACACCATCAAAGCACAAAGATTACACATGTGCTGAGAAAATTCAGGCAAAGGTGGATGCCCCAAGGCCAGAGGATGTGTCACTGTTGCAGTCCTTATTGTGTCAGTGTGTGTGTGTGTGCGCGCGCCCTTAACTCCTGGAGTCGTCGGGGCGCCATCATGACAAGCTCTCTCCACTGATCCTTTTGGTGATTGCTCATCGTATGGTGTGTTTTGGGCATCTGAAACCTGGCGGAGCCCATCCCTCTCCAGAGGATTCATGTGGAATTTGCCAATATGGGCACGTACTTCATGGTAGTAGTGGATGCAGCTGCAAAGTGGACAGAAGTGTTCCCAATAGCCTCCACTACAGTCTTGCACAGTGTTGATGCCTCTTCTCAGGGACTGGTGTTTAAGAACATTTAGTCAGTAATAATGGACCGCAGTTTGTTGTGGAACAGTTTCCGTCATTCCTGAAAATGAATGGAACATGACATATTACATCTGCTCTGTACCACCCAGCTAAAAATGGCTTGGCAGAAAGATTTGTCCAGAGTCCAAAGAACACACTGCAAGCAATGTCAGCAGAACATGCCAACTGACACTGAATCAGAAGCTTGCCATTTTCCTCCTTGCGTATCGCAATACTGTACACTCCACAGCCAACAACTCACCAGCAAGCTGTTCCTGGGTTATTCCTCATACCCTTGCTTGGATCTCCTCAAACCCAATCTCAGAAGGTTTGCAGGACAAACAGTTGAGACAAGTTGAAGGCTCCTCTAGAGAAGACATTATCCCACAAGAGTAAGAAAGCCCCCACAGCAATTAAATCTTTAGGCCCGAATGGGGCATTTAAAAATTTTCTATGCTGTTAAGATCGAAACAGTCTGTTCGTTCATTATGTGCTGTGTCACATGACGCTGGTGATCATGGTCTGTCCACGATTTTTCTTGGCAAATTTTTCTACCATTGCCATTGCCTTTTTCTGGGCAGTTTCTTTACAAGACAGGTGACCCAAGCCATTATAATACTGTACAAGTCTATACAGTATTTGTATTCTATAGTATACTGTATATACGTATATAAGTTGAGATGCATTCAAAATTGAGTTGGAGTTCACAACTAAGCAGGGAGGAAGGAGTGCTGTGTATTTGACTAATATTGTAACTATATAGTTTGATTTAGCATTCTTTGTTTAAATAATTAATTTTGGTTATATGTAATGGCATATAAATGGCATGCGATATCATGCCACCATGTCATACGTGCGTGGCTTGCTAAGGTGAAAAAGAAAGTTAGACTCACATTCCCAGCACCTTTGTTTTCCTTTCTATTAGTTTTATGTTTTGGAGTTGCCAAGCATAACACAAATATAATTTTCCCAACATAATCTGTTATCATTACAATTCCAGTTTATTAAATTACTCAGCTCTCAAGGTCACCCTGTATTCCAGGATGCAATCCAAATGCAAAACTTGTCATAACTACTTTTACCATTGTGTGCAAATTTGCTGAACAATTGCTTCCCTGTCATTGAACTGTGATTTTTAAGTCATCAAATATTTGCACCTTACAATAACACATATCCTGTACAGAATCCATCACATGCAAAGTGCATTCTGAGGGACAGCAAAGCTGAACGAATCACTGATAACAGGGCAGACGGCAATTAGAGCACCAAATGGTGGGGAAGTGGTGGCAACTGTGAGCTCTTTCACAGGAGAATGAACGAAGTGTACCAACAGTCTGTGTCGTTAGGTTGCTGGTGAACAGGAAGAGACGGGGAGAAGAATAACTTGTACTTAGTGAAAAGAGGAATAGCATCATTAGTACACTGTTGTGCACTGCAAGGAATAATACCATACAGAAACATAATACATTCTGTAGATTCAGAGCAACACACTCAAAATGCTGGAGGAACTCCGCAGGTCAGGTAGCATCTATGGAGAGGAATAAACCGTCAACATTTTGGGCTGCGAACATTTTATCAGGACTGGAAAAGAAGGTCAAAGAAGCCAGAATACGAAGTTGGGAGGGGGGAGGGTACAAGCTGGCAGGCGAGAGTTGAAACCAGGTGAGGGCTAAATGGGTACTGCACTCAATAGAATTTTAGGTAAGTACCAGTTAAAAGTGGACCACCACAAACTGGGAGACAAGTGGAGGCAATGTAGGAGGTTTATATAATGTCTGTGCCAAATGGATGCCAAGGCATATATAGTCTATAGACTACAACTGTGCCTTCTCCTCTATTTTCATGTCATTCATTTCCTTTTCATTTACCGACTCGATTCCAAAAACTTGCTGAATAAAAACATTTCTTTCTCACCTACCCTTCAGTCTAGTGCTTGGAGCTCTACAACCTCAGGTGCCATTGCGGGATCAGGTTTACAGCTTTGCCCTGTTCCGAGTTGGGATACTGTTCAACTCCCTCCATAACTACCCTACATTTGAAGATCTAATCAATCTTGGAATCAGGAGCTCACAAGCACAACCGTTCCACCAGTAGAGATGAACTTTCAGAATTCGGACTCCAGCAAGACATTGTTCACAATGCATATCATCTCAGCTTCTGACTGTGGCAGGGCATCAGGCCCATATGGATCCTCTAGAATAGGGGTATTTCCAACTGATGTTCAGCTTCACTTTGGTAGAGACCAGCCAGTTTGCATAACTTACTAAATACTATAGACCCAGATGATGGGGAGGGCCGATGGACAGATGGACCCAGTGGGGAGAAGGGACAGAAAGTTAGTAGATATTGAAACCAGATAAGGCAGGGATGGTGGGAAATTGGAACTATGGGGAAAAGGGAGGGGACAGAACCAAGGGCGATCCCCATAGTTCCAATTTCCCATCATCCCTGCCTTATCTGGTTCCAATATCTACTAACTTTCTGTCCCTTCTCCCCACTGGGTCCATCTGTCCATCGGCCCTCCCCATCATCTGGTTCTGCCTATCACCTACCAGCCACTTTCTCACCCCATCCCTCTCACTTTCATCTTGTACTCTCAGTCTTGGCGCAGGGTCTTGACTGGAGACATTCTCCTCAAATGCTGCGTGGCCCATTGAGATCCTTCAGCAGATCCAAACACCTGCACTCTCTTGTCTCCACGGATATCCCTAATCAGACAAAAAAATGTAAATCAGTTTAAAATCAAAATCCCACTGCAGGTCATGGATTTAAATAACTTCAGGAGAAGTGACAGAAGAACTAAAGGGTAATGTGCAGTTTTTGCACCTGTACTCCTCTATTCCCTGTGGTTTATTCATCCCTGAAGAAACTGCCAACACATCAAGACGTACAAACAAGCTGGATGAACTCAGCAGGTCGGGCAGCATCCGTTGAAAAAAGCAGTCAACGTTTCAGGTCAAGACCCTTCGTCAGGACTAAAGAAGGTTGCCACTCACTTCAACTCTCCTTCACATTCCCATTCGGATATGTCCATACATGGCCTCCTCTACTGCCATGATGAGGCCAAACTTCGGTTGGAGGAACATCTCATCTACCGTCTGGGTAGTCTCCAGCCCCTTGGCATGAACATTGAATTCTCCAACGTCCGGTAATTCCCTCCCTCTCCCTTCCCCATCCCACCTTCACTCTGCCTCCTCCTCCAGCTGTCTAACACCTCTCTCATGATTCTGCCTTCTTCTACTACTCATAGTGCTTTCCCCTTACATTCCTCCTTCACCATTCCTGACTATCCCCTCCCTGCTTCCCACTCCCCCACCCTTTGATCTTTCCTCTGATTGGTTTGTCACCCTCTCCCCACCTTCTTTAAGGGGCCCCTGCCCCCTCCTTCTTTAGTCCTGACGAAGGGTCTCAACCTGAAACGTTGACTGCTCCTTTCAACGGATGCTGCCCGACCTGCTGAGTTCATCCAGCTTGTTTGTACAACTTGATTTGACCACAGCATCTGCAGTGTACTTTGTGTTTACCAACACATCATCACGCATAACGACATTCGTCCCCGGTTATGATAACCGCCTGAAGAATGGTTTGTCTTGAGTTGCTATGACCCTAAGTACAGTTTTCCCTTCCAAACTCATTGCTTACAATTCCACCCAGGGCCCCCTTACACCTGCTCGGTCCAATGAGCCACGGCGGCTTCGCTGGTAGAGTTGCTGCCTTCGCGGATCCAGCGACACGCGTTCAATGCTGACCCCCGGCTCTACTATTGAAGTGGAGAATAAAATCAAATCAGTGCGAATGGTTTGGTGTTTGTTTCCATGCTGTCTAATCCTGAACCTCAGGACATTGTAGGCTGGGCAACACACAGGAATTTAGCAAGGCAGGCACCATCTGGAGAGAACAGTCCACCTTTCCGTCTGAGACACTTCAAGACTAATTTGCTTACCATTATATCAGCGAGCTGCCTGTCAGGAAACAGTATAAGTATCAGCTTTCAACACTAGAGCCCTGAGGGCAGTGAAACCTTAAATATAAAACTTGTCGGAGTTTCTCTCGGTCCCGGAGAAACAATATTTGTCTTTAGCAACCAGATTTTCTGCGGTTCGTTTCCGGAAATTGGCTGCAGTAATCCGACTTGCAAACGGAGAGACTCCAGTTCTCCTGGAAGGAGTGGATTCAGGATAACTTGTGGCACAGTTCACTCTGAATTCCAGTTCCACAACAGCACCTGGAGCGCCCGGCCAGAGCTTCCCCACGCTGGGAAATAAAGCGACTTCCAACCGGCCGGTTCGATTACCACCCTTTTGGGCCAGGGCGGGCTCAAGGTGTACGGGATCTCCCTCAGCCTGCGCGGAATCGGAACTTCGCTCGAACGTGTACACCTGTGTTCCCCTGCGTTAGTGTGGAGGTATTTCAGCGGTCACAGACTCCGGGGATTGCCTGCTCGAACCCGGACCGGGATTACAGGTAAATCTGCATTTAAACTCATAGAGCGCAGTAGAACTGCAGCTCGCGGAGGTGTTAATCATAAATGAATTTAACCATGTTAAAGTTGTACTAGACTTATTTTCTTTTCTCACCCCAGCAATACCCCCCCCCCCCCCCCACACACACCGCAATAAGTTAGAAGCAAGAGGTTTTCTCTATAAGCACCGGCTACAGTCGCTACTGCCCCTCTGAATTATAGGAGTAGGCTTTCAGGTCTTTGGGAGCTAATTTCTTCTCCTTGAGTGTGGGAATTATTGAAATGGTGCCCTGCTAAGTTATTTCCCCTCCTCAGTTTGGAAGAATGGGGGGGGGGGGGGAGATCTCTCTGGACATGGAAAATACTTATGAGGCTCTAATGGTGAAGTAGGGATAGCATTGCCTTTGGCCGTGGTGTTCAAAGGGCAAGAGTACTGTTAGATTTCTAACAGCCTGCCGCAGCAGCAGCACACATGTACACACTCTCGCTCCCAACCCCCACACAGACACACTCCCCAACTCACAGACATACTCTTATTCTGCACTAATCACTTTTCATCATTTATTGCTGCTGTTTCACATACTTATGCAACTGCTTGTTTGATTATAACAGCGTCAGTAACATTATAGAGTCTTATATAAACATACACCTCACACTTTTTGTCAACCTGCCAATCTTCATGCCATGCCATTCGGGAAGTGTGTTAATATTATTTTGTGACTGTACGTGCTGGATTGTAACTGTATATACAGGATGTGCTGTGTGTGTAACTACACCTACATGTACCTTGCAACTTGGCCCCAGAGGAATGATTTTTCATTTAGCTGTATACATGTGTATGGTTGAATGACAATAAACTTGAAGGAAGTTCTTCACCAAGGATGTGAATCCTTGGGATTTTCGATACAATGCGTCTATGAGGCTCTGTACATTCAAGAGGGACGTTGATGGATTTTGTATTGATAATAAGGGATTCAAGAGATGGGGCTTAAAACAGGAATGTGGCACTGAGGTAAAAGATCAGCCCTGATCTTATTGATTGGGAGATCAGGCAAGAGGGGCTGAATTCCCTACTCCTACTGATGTTTGTATGAAGGGATAGTAGACTTCTTTTCTGTGTATCTGCAAAATGAGGCTGCTCTTAACTTTTTTATCTGCACTTTCATATTCTCCTATTCTTTCACTTCCTCTTAACTATCCTTTTCTCTTTCTTCATTAGTTATGCTTTTCCCTCTTCCTCTTACTCCAGCTTTGACTGAGCACAGTTCCGTTGCTGGTACTCAAAAATACACGGTAGTCAAAGTGTATGATTGAAGACTGGGCACAGACTGTGTGCAATAATCTGATAAATTTAGAATGTGGAAAGAAGAAAAAGACATTCACTCCATCACCCTTTTCATCCATTTCTTCCCTTGCTTTTCTGAAAACAATTTTACACAATATTATTGTGAAATAGACTAAAGCAGTTCCTCGTCCAAATGGTTGTTGAGATGGATACACAAGAGAGTGAAGGTGCTGAAAGTGGGAGCTGAAACGATCCTCTGGGGGAGCTCAGTAGGTTGAGCAACATTTGATTGGGGAGGGGGTGGGACACGAGGAGGGGAGTGGGGGGTGAGGAACTGTCGATGTTTCATGTTCAGCTCTTTTCTTACTGCTGCCATCAGACAGAAGGCGCAAGTGCCTCAGGACTCGCACCACCAGATTCAAGAACAATTACTCCCCCTCGATCATCAGGCTGTTGTACAATGGGGTTAACCACATTCACTGGCCCATTCATTGAGATGTTCCCACAACCAAAGATCTCACCTTAAGGATTCTTTATCTTGTTATCTCATGTTCTTGTTATCTATTGCTATTTATTTATATTTGCATTTGCACAGTTCGTTGTCTTTTGTATTCCAGTTGATCTTTCATTGATCCTGTTATAGTTATTAATCTATAGATTTGCTAAGTATGCCTGCAGGAATGAATCTCAAGAGTTCATACTGGACTTCCATAATAAAGGTTACATTGAACTTTTAAATTCTGCAGCAGGACTCTTGACCGCTTAGAATTTCTCCAGCAGATGGTTTATTGCTGCTAAGATATTCAATTTAGAACATTACACAGTAATATTATAATTATTTGAGAATGAAGTGCAGTTTTGAAGAGAACACTCTATTGTCTCATTCATGAGGATGGAGTGTTTTTTATTGAGCTTGATTAGGACCAATAATATTGTCACACTCTTCCTATTTGTTCTGTCTGCTTCTCCCATGTGCAATAACATTGATTTTAGTTTGAAAGCCTCATAGATCACTCCAGAGTTTTCTGTTAAGAAATTATAAATAGCAATTCACTATCTAATATGGATTTCATTGAGAGGATCTGAATGATGTTGAAGGATTTATTTACGCAAACACGAGGAAATCTGCAGATGCTGGAAATTCAAGCGACACACACAAAATGCTGGTGGAACGCAGCAGGCCAGGCAGCATCTATAGGAAGAAGCGCTGTCGACATTTTGGGCCGAGACCCTTCGTCAGGACCATTCTTTTCTAGGTCAAGTCATTTTTAGAGAACCACTTGGAGTCATAAAGTCATGGAGCACTACAGCGCAGAAACAGGTCCACCTAGTCAATGCTAAACTGTTATGCTGCTTAGTCCCATCAAACTGTACCTGGGCCAAGTGCCATCCATACCCCTCCCATCCATGTACTTATCCAAACTTCTCTTAAATATGCAAATCAAACCTGCATCTACTACATCTGCTGGCAACTTATTCCACATTGTCACCATCCTCTGAGTGAAGACGTTTCCTTTAAATATTTCACCTTTCATACTTAACCTATGACCTCTTGTTCTAGTTCACTCAATCTCAGTGGGAAAAAGCTTGGTTGCATTTACCTATCTATATCTCTCATAATTTTGTATACCTCTATCAAATTTCCTCTTATTCTCCTATGCTTCAGGGAATAAAGTCTTAATCTGTTCAATTTTTCCCTATAACTCAAGGCCTCAAGTCCCAACAACATCCTTGTAAATTTTCTCAGAACACTTTCCATCTTATTGATATCATTCCTGCAGGTAGGTGACTAGAACTGCACACAATACACTATATTTAGCCTCAACCAAAATCTTATACTATTTCAACATAATGTTGCAAACTGCTGTACTCAATCCTCTGATTTATGAAGACTAATGTGCCAAAAGCTCTCATTATGACTCTATCGAACTGTAATGCCACTTTCGAGGAATTACGGATCGGTATTCCCAGATCTCCCTGTTCTACTGCATCTATTGTGTACAGTTTTGGTCTCCAGGGTTAAGGAAGGACATCTTGGCTGTAGAGGAAGTGCAGCATAGATTCACAAGGTTAATTCCTGGGGTGTCCGGACTGTCTTATGCAGAGAGGTTAGAGAGACTGGGCTTGTACACGCTGGAATTAAGGAGATTGAGAGGGGATCTGATTGCAACATACAAGATTATTAAGGGATTGGACAAAATAGAGGCAGGAAATATGTTCCAGATGCTGGGAGAGTCCAGTACCAGAGGGCATGGTTTAAGAATAAGGGATAGGTCACTTAGGACAGAGTTAAGGAAAAACTTCTTCTCCCAGAGAGTTGTGGGGGTGTGGAACGCACTGCCTCAGAAGGCAGTGGCCAATTCTCTGGATGCTTTCAAGAAGGAGCTAGATAGGTACCTTATGGACAGGGGAATCAAGGGATATGGGGACAAGGCAGGAACCGGGTATTGATAGTAGATGATCAGCCATGATCTCAGAATGGCGATGCAGGTTCGAAGGGCCGAATGGTCTACTTCTGCACCTATTGTCTATTGTCTATTCCTCAATGCCCTATCATTCCTTGTGTAAGTCCTATCCTGGTTTGTCCTCCCAAAGTGCAAAACCCCACACTTGTCTGCATTAAGTTTCATCTGCTATTTTTCAGTCCATTTTCCAGCTGGTCCAAATCTTGCTGCAAGCTTTTGATACTCTTCGTCGCTGTTTACTCTGCCCCCAATCTTGGTGTTATCCATACCTTTGAAGAATAAGGTTGGAAATAAGTAATGATGACTCTTATACTTTTTATCTTAACTTTTCATTTGTAACAGGAAATAAGAATGATTATAAGAATACTACGGCAGTTGTTTCATCTTTAGACTAGAATTTAACACTGTAATGTGAAATGTTTCAAAAAGTCACTACATGTTCTTAATTTTTAGTAGATCTAATGCTGCAAGGAAATCTATGTTTTATTTCATATAAATTTAATCTTAGATTTATATCTTTATAGTTTTGATGACTCATGCTAAATATGCGTTCAAGGAACTTCCCAGGCAGACGTGTACTGCTCTGGAATGCAGTTTGCCAAGGTGTTCCAGGATTGTCAATCAACACCCAGTATTCACTGGGCTGGTTCTTGACATTTCTTTCTGATAGCTAAAAGTCTTTTGGGAAATGAGAGAACAGTATTTCTATTTTTCTATTTTTCATGAAAGCTGCTTACTTATCAACTGTTCCACACTGCATGAAGTCTAACGTCTACACACACAAAATGCTGGAGGAACTCAGCAAGTCAGGCAACAGGGGAATAAACTATTAACATTTTGGGCTGAGACCGTTCGTCAGGATGTATGTTTGTATAATTTGTTTAATTTATGTTTTTCTTGTGAATGTTGCGTCTCTAACGCTATGTGCCTGTGGTGCTGCTTCACAAGCAAGCTTTTCATTGCACTTGTGCATACCTGTACTTGTGCAGATGGCAATAAACGTTGTCTTTGAAATGTATACTTTTGGAAAGGTATTCAAGAGGTACATTTTCCTGCAGAACCTATTGAGTAACTCTCCTATGAGAAGGTCTCAGCCTGAAATATTGACCCTATTGATACTGCCCGATGGGCTGAGTTCTCTAGAATTTTGTATGTGTTCTGAAAGAATTCCAGAATCCGCAAAATCTCTTGTGTTTAAGTCAAAAGTCAATGCTTGTGACAAGCATTCTCCTATGTAGGGAATGGTTCCAGAATAGTTTGTTTTCCCTCCTCTGTCTCCCTCTATTTACACTTACGTTGTACAAAGAAGCTGCCATCAATAAGCCACCTTCTCAGATGCCATGTCCTATAAACTTCTGCCTTAAATACACTCATTGACCTGGCCTCCACAGCTGCACGTGGTAATAAACTCCACAAATTCTCCACTCTCTGGCTAAATAAATTTCTTTGCATCTCTGTTTTAAATTAAACCCCTCTATTCTGAGCCTGTGCCCTCTTGTCCTAGACTCTCTCACAATGGGAAACTCCTTTCCACATCTAATCTGTCTAGGCCTTTCAACATTCGAAAGGTTTCAATGAGATCCCCTCTCATCCTTCTAAATTCCAGTGAGTCCAGACCCAGAGCCATCAAACGTTCCTCACATGATCACCTTTTCATTCCCAGAATCATCCTTGTGAACCTCCTCTGGACCCCCTCCAATGCCAGCACTTCTCTCCTAAGATGAGGAGCCCAAAACTGTTCACAATACTTAAGGTGCAGCCTCACCAGTGCCTTATAAAGCCTCAGCATCACATCCCTGCTCTTGTGTTCTAGAACTCTTGAAATGAATGCTAACATTGCATTTGCCTTCCTCACCACTGACTCAACCTGCAAGTTAAACTTTAACTTTAAAAGACTCCCAAGTCCCTTTGCCTCTCAGTTTTGAATTTTCTCCCCATTCTGAAAATAGTCTGCACATTTATTTCTACTACCAGACTGCATGACCATGCATTTTCCAGCATTGTATTTCATTTGCCACTTTCTTGCCCATTCTTCTAATCTGTATAAGTCCTTCTGCAACCTACCTGTTTCCTCAATACTACCTGCCCCTCCACTAGTCTTTGTATCATCTGCAAACTTGGCAACAAAGCCATCTATTCCATCATCTAAATCATTGATGTACAGCATAAAAAGAAGCAGTCCTTAAACTAGTCCCTGCAGAACACCACTAGTCGCTGGCATCCAACCAGACAATGATCCTTTTATTACCTCTCTCTGCCTTCTACCAATCAGCCAATTCTCTAACTATGCCAGTAATTTTCCTGAAATGCCATGGGCTCTTAATCTGGTAATCAGCCTCATGTTCGGCACCTCGTCAAAGGCCTTCTGAAAGTCCATATATACAACATCCATTGTATCCCCTTTATCTATCGTACCTGTAATCTCCTCAAAGAATTCAAACAGGTTCATCAGGCAAGCTTTTCCCTTAAGGAAACCTGCTGACTTTGTCCTATCTTGTTGTGTGTCACCAAGTACTCCATAACCTCATCCTTAACTGATTCCAACATCTTCCCAACCACTGAGGTCGGGCTAACTAGTCCATAATTTCTTTTCTGCTGCCGTTCTCCTTTGCTGAAGAGTGGAGTGACATTTGCAATTTTCTAGTCCTCTGGTACCATGCCAGAGTCCAATGATTTTTGAAAGATCCCAATCTCTAATGCTACCTCTTTCACAATCCTTGGGTGCAGTTCATTTGGTCCGGGTGACTTGTGTATCCTTTGTTCTTTCAGCTTTTTGAGCACCTTCTCCCTTGTAATAGTAACTGCACTCACTTCTCTTTCTTTACATGCTACAACATCTGGCACATTGCTGGTGTTTTCCACAGTGAAGGCTGATGCAAAACACTCATTTAGTTCATCTCTCATCTTCTTGTCCCCCGTTATTATTTCTTCGGCCTCATTTTTTAGTGGTCCTATATCCACTCTCATTTCTCTTATTTTTTACATACTTATTTTTTACTGTCCACTCTTCTAGCTTGCTTTCATATTTCATCTTTTCCCTTCTAATGATTCTTTTAGTTGCTCTCTGTAGGTTTTTAAAAGCTTCTCAGTCGTCTATTTCCCACTAATTTTTGCTTTGTTGTATGCCCTTTCTTTTGCTTTTACAATAGCTTTGACTTCCCTTGTCAGCCACGGTTGTACTATTTTACCATTTGAGTATTCCTTCATTTCTGGAATACATATATCTTGCACCTTCCTCATTTTTCCCAGAAACACACTCTATTGCTGCTCTACTGAAAGATGAACCTTCCATTTACTTTGGCCAATCCCTCTCTCATACCACTGTAATTTCCTTTACTTCACTGAAATACTGCTACGTCAGCCCTTACTTTCTCCCTGTCAAATTTCAAGTTGAACCCAACCCTATTGTGGTTCCTAAGGGTTCTTTTACCTTAAGCTCTCTAATCATCTCCAGTTCATTACATAACACCCAAACTAATGTAGTGGATCCCCTAGTCGGCTTAACAACAAACTGCTCTAAAAAAACCATCTTGTAGGCATTCAACAAACTCACTCTCTTGAGATCCATTTCCAACCTAATTTCCCAATCGACCTGCATGTTAAAATTTCCCATGACTATCCTTTTGTCCTTTTGATGCACCTTTTCTATTTCCCATTTTAATCTGTGGTCCACATCCCAGGTACTGTTGGGAAGCCTGGTTGTAACTGCCACCAGGGTCCTTTTACCCTTGCAGTTTCTTAACCCACAAGGCTTCAACATCTTTCGATCTTATGTCGTCACAACTTTCTACTGATTTGATGCCACTTTTTACCAACCTAGGGCTGAATGCGCTAATGGATTGGGATGTGTCAACAAAACAATGGCGAAATTATTTTCATATCGGAGAGCATTATGTGAATTAACCTGTGCACCCTCCCCCTCCCCCCCACACACAAAAAAGCATGTATTAGCTTCACAAGAAGTAATGGAATGAACCCTAATGGAGAAGGCACCTCTTGAAGTCCTCTCCAGAGGCACAGATTTCAGAGTCAAAGTCAGGTATGTCGTCATATGCACAGATACATGTATGCATAGGTGCAATGAAAGACCAACTTACAGCATATTTCAGGCACAAAGTGTTAGAGTCCTAACATTCACAATGAAAACATGAATTAAACAAATTATATAAGTAAGCACATAATTAGAATGACGTGGCGAAGATCTGTGGAAGCAGAACTGAAAGAAGTCGGCATGAACTGGGTAACGGTGAGCAGCAGAGCGAAAGACTGACAGAAATAGAAAACCCTTGTGGAGGCCCCATGTGCCACCTAGGCACTAAGGGTTCAGACGATGACGACATAATTAGAATAAAATATACTGTCACAGTTACTTATACAGCATTGCTGACTTGTTAAGGGCCAACTTTTACAGTAACTAACGAGGACCACAATTTAATAACCTGTTCAGTAGTTGCATGGCATAGTTTTATTGAAAATTAAATAGGTGTTTCTGCATAACAGGTGCAACAGAGGAATGCAGTCATCTGATCTCCATGACTGTTTTGACACAAAATGCAGTAATGGGCATTTCCTCCTTCACTTATAATCACATCCTGAAGACAAAACAAACAGTTTTCCACTGAGCTTAAGCAGAAAAAGCATCACGAGGAGATTGATTGTCTAGTTGCTAAGTAACATGGGGCAGAGTGGAACATAATGGGATCACCAAGCAAGTGTTGGTACGGAGAAGGGCTCAACCTTTTCAAGCCATTTATTAAAGCAAATCCCATCTGGTTTGAGCTTGTTTGGAATCGGCCTCCTTGGGTGCTGGAAGTAGAGATTGTATGTATTTGTAATGGTGGATTTTCATAACTGGAAACAGAAAGTTATGTAAAACTTCAGGGCTGTGTTTATTTTGTGTGGTTATGCTTTATATAGTTAATCCATTAAGTAGTCATTAGCTACCCCTGAGGGTTGTTAACCAGGCTAAGAATTTGGATGATCCTCTATATGTTAAAGGGACAAAACTAGTAACAGAACTGAGACAAAGTTTGTTTTGACAAAACAAAAAGCACGTGTAAATTCACACCAGGTCACAATGTTGTTCAGGCAGTGGACCATCAGCTTCCTACTATGAGCTACAGTTGTTCAAGGCTTCCAGGAAGAGTGGTAGACACCTGGGATGAACCTTACAACCCACTGTGGATCACCTTAGACTAGTGAACCAGTGTGTTGGCCAGGATAAGCAGAAGATGTAACCTCTGGTCTCTCTGCTCAATAATATGCATTCAAAGAAGAAGCAAATAGGGCTAAAGTATAGAGGGAAGTTTTCAAATATCTTTGGATGAGAACTACAAATGCTCACTCAACGTAAGTGAGCAAATATGGCTTCTTATGTAACCTGTCCCCAGCTGAATGTTGTCATAGTTCCTGTTGAATACACTTTTGCATAAAAGCCTGGTGACCACAGCTGATGTAAACGTTCTCAAATTCCACGATATTAAGTGAGAGTTTTCAATGCAAAATAATAGGCAAAACTAGGAGACATAATTGTGGATGACAACATCCTCCTGATATCCTAAAGTACTTCACAACCAATGAAGTAATCTCATTTTATTCTGGCATTGAGATAAAGGCCATTGGGTCAGGACAGATGAAGGGTCTCAGTCTGAAACATTGATTGTCAATTTCAGAATTAGAATCAGATTTAACATTACCAGCTTATTTATTTATTGAGATACAGCGCAGAATAGGTCCTTTGAGCTGTGCCACCTAGCAACCCTCGATTAACCCTAGCCTAATCACAGCACCGTTTACAATAACCAGTTAACCTACAACTGGTACGTCTTTGCTCTCAGAGGAAACCCACACGGTCACAGGTAGAATGTACAAACTCCTTCCCGACAGCAGCGGGAATTGAGCCTGGGCTGGTAGTACTACTAAGCACTGTGCTAACCTACGCTACCGTGTCGTGAAGTATGTCGTTTTGTGGCAGCAAGTCAAGTTAAGTCGCTTTTTATTGTCATTTCAACCATAACTGCTGGTACAGTACACAGTAAAAACGAGACAACGTTCCTCCAGGACCATGGTGCTACAGGAAACAACACAAAATTACATTAGACTTCAGACCTACACGGGACTACATAAAGTGCACAAAAACAGTGCAAAAGCAGTACGTTGCAATACATTTTAATTTTAAAAATTATAAATTACGATAAGAAATATATTGAAAAATAAATTAAGTAAGTAGTGAAAAAAGAGAGCAGAAAAAAAAGTAAGAGTGGAGTTCCCTTCACAGATGCTATCTGACCCACCGAGTTCCTCCACCACATTGTTAGTCACTGAAATATCGTGCAGACTCCATTTAGAAAACAGCTGATGTCAGGTTTGAACCCAGACCCTAGTGCTGTGAAGCAACATCTCTTCATGAGGTGGCACTCTGTAAAGAATATGAATCCAGGGGCGCATGAAAGATACCCTGACAGTTCTGGGGCTTGAGGTTATGTCATTAAGAGGAAGAATTGGCTAAGCTGGAGTGAGGAGACTGAGGGGAATTTGACTCAATAATTATAAAGGCCTATGTACATAGGGTGGAGGGGAAGAACATCATTCCACTGACAGAGAGGTTGATAGTGGATGAACACAGAGAGAAGCTGGGAGCTAAAAGGATAAGAGAAGAAACTTTTGCACTCTGAGAGTTGTGGGAGCCTGGAACTCATAGCTTGAAAAGGTGGAAGAGGTTTGAAACCGAAGGCACGTTGTAAAAAGACATGCTGAATGAGTATAAGTTGTTGCAGCATATGTGGTATGATCAGAGAGCTGGAATGTGGGAATTATGTAAATAGTCCTTTTCTTTCAGCATGGGCTGAATGGGCCAAATGGCCTAATGCACCACAAAGCTCTTGTCACCTCAAATATACCCCTGTCCGTTACCCACATTTGCAGTGCTTGCTGCTGGTGGGAAGATACGAGGCCACGTCCTGACAGCTGCATCTGTATGTGCCTTTCCACTCCTCGGGAGGTGAGCTGCTACGATAGATTGAAAGTCAGAGTGTAGGTGGATGGAGCTGCAGGAAGGCCCCTAATTAACTGCAATCTTAGGCACTCGGATGCTTCAAAAAGAGCTTGCAGGCAGCTGCGATTTATTGGTCTGCATGACCTGTGCAACTAAATGGATTCCAAAGAGACGTGCCATTAGTGGCACATCAGGGGACTGCCCATCTCTGAACCCTGCTGCTTCATCTCCAGATTTGTGCAACTGAAAAAAAATATCCTGAAGGCTGGGGTATTCATTCTCTCTCCAAGGTCAAGGTCAGTAGCTGTGAAGACATTTTCAAATATAACTCAGATTATTGATGTAAAAGTGAAGGGTCGGAGCCTGCTATTTCCAGATAAAAGAACTTAAGTGCTGACAATTGAATCGGTGGTTCTCACAGCATATTATGTGAGCTGTTTTCCCAGTGTCCACGTGAAAAAGCAGAGGGCAGTCATCATCCAAGGCAAGATTAATTAGTACAGCCATTCTCAAAGTCTGGAAAACTTCTGACCGACCAAGATATTATTACAGCACATACGTTCTTTCCTATACAGTCAGGATGCAGCGTATTCTAGTCTTGTTTAGTGAACTCCATTAACAAAGAAGCTGATTCATGTTTTGTTTCACTACTACCAATCTACTCTTGCTCATTTTACTGAGAAACAGAAGTACATCCTCTCTCCCCTCTCCCCATTTCCCTTCCTGTTTTCCTCTTGCTCCACTCACCAGTCCCCTTTCTCCCCTCCCCCACATCTTCTCTCTCCACCTTCATTATCTTCTGAACTGATAACACTAAGGAATTTAAATTGCTGGCCCTCTCCAGCTATAAGCACACGATGTGGGCTGGCTCATGAACCTCTGGTTTCCTCAATCCAAGATGTAATTAGCTTTTAACAAAAGATCAAGTTAAGCTGACCTGAATTGCATTTTCAAATTTGATGGTTTGTCCACTCACTGGAGTTTGTTTAGTAAGAACTGACGGTAACTAATGTTTCTATAGCAAATTTAATGCAAAAATTCTTTAAGTCCCTCATTGGTAATAGCTCAAAAGATGGCGCTGTACAAGAAAGAGATGCTCGGATAAGCAAAATACTTGGTTTTAGGAGTCCGGAAAGTGTGAAGAGGCAGAGGAGCTTAAGAGTGGGATGAAAGGAGAGGATTTCTGCTCTGCCTGTAAGGAGTTTGTACATTTGCCCCCTGTGAAGTGCATGGGTTTCCTCCAGGTGATCAGGTTTCCTCCCACGATCCAAACAAATACCAGTTGTTAGGTTAATTGGTCATTGTATTTGTCCCATGACTAGATCAGGAGATGCTGGGTGCTGTGGCTCAAAGGGCTGGCAGGGCCTGTTCCATGCTGTATCTCAATAAAAATTAAACTATTGCAAAGGGAGAGGAGTGCAGTTTAGGATTGGGGATGAAAAGCTACCTAAAGAGATATTGATGAGATCAGAAAGGAGCTTGGGCATGGAATTTGGATGTGCTGAACTGGGTAATTCAGAGGTCGCAGGGATTTGTGGGATGATTCAGGGCAGGGAAGATTAGGGAGAGTTGTGAGTCACTGTTTATGGAGGATGTTGAATTGACAGATGGCAGCTGGAGCAATTGCCTGTGGATGTAATAATGATGAGCATCTCATTTGTGGATGGTTTAGGTAGGGGCAGAGCCAGGGATGCTGGAAAGGTAGAAGACAACATGTGCAATAATAAACGGAAATCTTGGAAATGGTCAAAGGTTTGACCAGCTGAATGCTTCAAGCATTTTCCATTTTAATTTCAGATTTCCAGCACTGACGTCTTGCTTTTGTCAGCAACTTTTTGTTTGACAGATGAACAAGATGCAGAGAGTTGCAAATGGCCTGGTTCTTCTGAAGCCAGGAGCAGGAATGGAGTTGATGGTGAGGACCCAGTGTCTGCTGGATGCAAGGAAAGGCAGGATGATGATGATAATGCTGCTTATTCCAGTTTTTAGTTATTATGACACAGAAGTAGGTCATTTGGCTCAAAGGTCCAGTCAGCTCCTAGTTTACAATCCCATCACTGTCATTCCATTTCTCCTTATATCTGCCCCTCCCTCAACTTTTTTTATTTCTCTCTAACCTAGTAGCTTTTTCTCTTTTATATGCCAACCAATGACCCATTGACTCTCTTCCTATTATGTGCACATTCGGAGGAATTTCTAGCGGCCAGTTAACCTACCAGAATATTTTTGGGATACACAGGAAATGCATGGAATCACAGGGAAAATATTAAAAACTCCGTATTGATAGTGCCCAAGCTCAGGATTGAACCCAAAAAGAATGAGGCGGCAACACTAAAAATTGCCCGGGAAGAAATGACTCTTTCCTTAATATTGGATGTAGGACAAGTAGCAAGGGCAGTAGAAAAGTAGTGAAGTTCTGGAGTAGTGGTAGAGCTACACACTTGCATTAAAATCAAATCTTATATAGAAGATGAAGTTAGATATGCATAGAGGGATATGCTGCTGGAGTTTGATGGAAAGTTAGGGATTCAAAGCAATGCTGCGGATTTTCCACAAATGCACAAGAAGCTAGGCAGGACCTTGGTTTAATGAAGGCGAGGTTCATAATTACAAGTGTTTATCCATTGGGCAGATGGCCAAAACTTTTTGACTTCGTGGAATGTGTTGGACCTGAAACCATACCTGTGAATCATGTATGAAATATATCTCTATTTTAATAATTATTTGTATAAATGCATTGACGAAGGTAGAAGTTCGCTTAGGTGCAAGATTGCAATTTAATCTCTTTTACCAACAACTGTAGTCAAGCAATAATATTTACCTAAGTTTTTGAACCTATTTGAAACCCATTCACCTGTAACTTCTACTTTCTTATCTGTGAAGATATAGATTCATAACTGCCTTCCTGGTTCTGACAAATACTGCAAGCATTGATGCAGCTCTCATGGTAGCAGGCTCACCTTTGAGTCAGAAGCATGTGAACACTAGTCACACATCAGTGAGCAAGATCAGTGTCCAAGTTTGTCCGAAGTGTACACGCACAGGGGATAAGGGCTAAGAGAATTAGCTTTTTGCAGAGAAGCACCATACATTGCAAACATGACAAACGTAACAATGTCAGGTTTAGTTACTACAAATTATACATACCTCATGACAAAATAAACATAATGGCATTAGCGCAAGTTGAGAGAGAGGAAAAAATATAGAAGAAAGAAAAGCAAACACACTGTTAAGATCCTATCCAGTCCTGATGAAGGGTATCGGCCCAAAACTTTGATGGTTTGCTTCCCTCCATAGATGCTGCCTGACTTGCTGCGTCCTGCATTTTGTGTGCGTTGCTCCAGATTTCCAGCACCTGCGGATTTTTGTGCATCTAGTCTTAGGGTTTTCAGGTCAGATCAAGAATCTGGTGGCAAATAGGAAGCAACTGTCATTGGGCCTTGATGAGTGGGTCTTCAGGCTCCTGTATCTCCTGCCTGGTGACAGCAATGAGAAGAGGGCATGGTCCGATGTCTGGATTGTTGGTGATGGATGTTGCCTTTCTGAGAAGTCACTTTTTGAAGATTCAGTATGGAGGAAATAACACGCTGTGTTTCAGCCATTTTTTTTTAACCGAGATTATGGCAAGGAGCATTGGAAATTAGTATCCAAGATTGTTATCATCTGATTTTCAAATTGCTGCTTGTGGGAACTTGCTGTTCCCAAGTTAATTATGGAACACATTTTACTGGAGGACTCTGGAAGAAAATGGCACCAGTGAACAATGCAACCAAGAGCAATATCCTCCAGATGGTTCACAAAACTACTTCTTTCATTTTTTTTTATACCTTTTTCTTTCAAATGTGGTTCTGCTACTGTTGGAGCCTCAATCTACATTTTGGTGGTGTACTTTTGGGTTGATTTTGGTGATCTGCTGTGTCCGAGGGTGTTTGTTGAGGTTTCGGGTGAAGCATGGGGCCTGAAGGCCATGAAGCCTGAGATGGTGTGTGAGCCCATATCTCACCGATTAGTGTTGAGGAAGATTGAAGTCATCGAGGTGTGAGTGGAAGGCAAGCGGGTGTTTATCGGCATCTACCAGCCTTTCACTTGCTACTGCTAGAGGAAGGTGTCTGTGTGTGATGCTCTCCTCCTCTCTCCCTCTAATTTGTTGCTCCCAGAAGAAAGTCTCTGCAGTCGGGTGGTGTCTCTCTGTCTCTTTGTCTGTCTCTCTCTTTCTCTCTCTCTCTTTGTCTCTGTCTGTGTCTGTCTCTCTTTCTCTCTCTCTCTCTCTCTGTCCCTCTGTCTGTCTCTCTCTCTTTCACTGTCTGTCTGTCTGTCTCTCTCTAAGCTGCCGAAGGATTGTTTCAGAGTCCTGTGTCTGGGCAGGGTTTAATCAGCACAGTTTGTGGATTTGACTCGATACTACACATTATGATGTGTTTGTGGTTTCTAGTTGCTCCTTTTTTTTGTTGGGATTTTGGGTGACTTTGATTGGACGGCTGGCAGATAACGAATGACGCAGCAGGATTCAAATGAACTGAGCTGAACTGAATATGCCTGGACTCTTTTGATTTTGTGTTTTATATTCTGTGTTTTTTTTTGCCATCTGCGTGTTTTTTTTGCTGGGCAGGGGGAAGGATTTGATGTTTTTCTTTGAATGGTTCCATGGTTTTCTTTGCTTCGTGGCTGTCTGGGGGAAGACCATTAGGGTTCATCAGGGTTGTATACTGTACACATACTTTGATAAAATAAGAAATGTACTTCGAACCTTTTTGTTATAAACTCATTCATGTCCTATTTATATAAAAACATACTTCCATGTTTTCTTTAGCCGACTAGACATTGAGAAGTACATGTAATTAGTAAGTATGCTACCTGAACAGAAAAAGGTTAATTATTACTAGCAACAGGAGTGATAGATGCTGATGTAATGGGCTGTTGGCAGGTCTCATTTACATGAAGATTAATTACTGTTTCAGCCGGTGAAAGGAGGGAGTGATCATAGCTCTACAGGGAGACAAAAACACAATAAAACATTATTCATAGATTTATTCTTATTCATAGATTTAAAGGCAAGATACAGTGCCTATAACAAGTATTCGTCCTTCTTGAAAGTTTACATATTGAATTGTTTTATAACATTGAATCATGGTGGATTTAATTTGTTTTTTTTGTCACTGATCAATGGAAAAAACTCCTTCATGTCAAAGTGAAAACAGATCTTTACAAAGTGATCTAAATTAATTACAAATATAAAACACACAATATAATTGATTGTATAAGTATTCACCTCCCCCCTTCAAATAGGTATTTAGTAGATGCAACTTTGGCAGCAATTCCAGCCTTGAGTCTGTGTGGACGGGTCTCTATCAGTTTTGCACATCTTGACACTGCAATTTTTCCACATTCTTCTTTACAAAACTGCTCAAGCTCTGTCAGATTGCATGGGGATCATGACTGAACAACCCTTTTCAAGTCCAACCACAAATTCTCAATTGGATTGTGGTCTGGACTCTGACTTGGCCACTCCAGGACATTAACTTTGTTGTTTTTTAAGTCTTTCCTCTGTAGCTTTGGTTTTATGCTTAGGGTCATAGTCTTGCTAGAAAGAAATCTTATGACTTGGAAATTTTCTTATATCCATCTCCTGACTTGTGTTTTTCAATAACCTTTTCATGGAGTTACTTGAAGTGTTCTTTTGTCTTCATGGTATAGTTTTTGCCAGGATACTGACCCACCAGCAGCTGGCCCTTCCATATACAGGTGTATTTTTACTACAATCAATTGAAACACCTTGACTGCACACGGTGATCTCCAGTTTACTAATTATGTGACTTCTGAAACCAATTGGCTGCACTGGTGATGATTTGGTGTGTCATATTAAAGGGGGTGAATACTTATGTATTTTGTGTTTTATATTTGTAATTAACTTGGATCACTTTGTAGAGAACTGTTTTCACTTTGGCATGAAAGTGTCTTTATCTGTTGATCATTATGAAAACAAGCCAAATTAAATCCACACAAAATGCTGGTGGAACGCAACAGGCCGGGCAGCATCTATAGGAAGAAGTACAGTCGATGTTTCAGGCTGAGACCCTTCATCAGGACTTCAAGTGTGTGTGTTGCTTGAATTTCCAGCATCTGCAGATTTCCTTGTGTTTGGGTTTTTTAAATTCACTACACTGAAGAAGTTTAAATCTTCTCTTCAACAGGAGTTCAGTGAAACGCTCTCTCACTGCTCCCCATCTATAATCTCTTCAGCCCTTCAACTTTTCGATCAGTCCTGACGAAGGGTCTCGGCCTGAAACGTCGACTGTACTTCTTCCTATAGATGCAGCCTGGCCTGCTGCGTTCCACCAGCATTTTGTGTGTGTTGCTTGAATTTCCAGCATCTGCAGATTTCCTCGTGTTTGCCAAATTAAATCCACTGTGATTCATGTTGTAAAACATGAAAACTTCCAAGGAGAGTGAATACTTTTTATAGGCACTGTGTAGCATGCTGGAATCCCAAAATATAAAGGTTTAAGGCAGCATTTCTGAAAAGAGAAGCAAGAGTTATCACTTCAGGTTTGTGAACTTTCTTAAAATGGAATAATTTAACCATATTGAAAGCACATCCCTTTTGAAGGATCTCGGCACTGTCCGAATGTAGCAACATCCCCATAGGCAAAGGGACGGTCAATGTTCTGGGTTGCGATCTTCCATCAGGCTGGGAGTGTAGAGGGAAGATAGTCTTTTAAAATGACAGGGAGGGGAGGAAGACTAAGGAAGGGGAATAAAATAAATAGACGAATGGAGCCAGATGGGGGAGGGGAGTGATAGAAACAGGACCTGGTAGGTGATGGGTGGATCCAGATAAGAGGAGGATGCTGGGCAGATGAAACTGGGTAAATAGCTATAGGAAAATAGGTAAGAACTAAGAAATTCACAGTTTAAAAATCGCTCTCTTCACTCAATCATTCACTGCCACTCCGTCCCCACCCCTCTATCACATGATTCTATACGTCAATCTTCGAAAAGACTGCATTTACTTTCAATTTGTCCCTGAAATCTGTTTGTAATTAATTCTGGCAGGGAAACTTGTTGAAGTTTCCAAAGGTTATCATCTGACCCAAAGACAAGGCACAACGTGTAGTGAGGTCATCCCATAATGGTGCATTTACATAGATATTTTTGAATAAGTAGTTAACTGCAAGCAAACAGAAACCGCTCCGTAACCAAAAAAAATTTGTGCATCTTGTACATTCAGTCATAAGGATGTTTTCCAACCAAATTTTATATTGAGAAAGGCAGAGGGGGGAAGAGTGATTTGCCCGTATTGGATTCAGTTCAACATTACCAGGGTAAAAAGTTCTTTTTCCTAGCTCACTACCAGATAAGAAAATAAATGTTATTGAAAACAGCCCTTCAAATGATTTCATTTCATCCTTCCACAATATTGGTATGACCATCACTATATCCATAAGCATTTCGAGATCCAAGATGGTGGCACGACGCAGCTTGCAGCGGCCACTCCGGAGCTGATTATCTGTTATTTGTGAAGCCGGATGCCGTACGCAATCGTAATCAGATGAAAAATGGATGTGGGAGCACGGAGGAACATCTGGAAATCTCCAGGAAGACCTTCTTTGTTGCTGCTGCTGCTGTGTGGTCCGGGTCTCTGCTGGGAAAAACAGGCACCCGGTCCTCGGGGTCACGTTGCAGATGGCTGTTGGCGAGGGCATCTTAATACGCTTGGCAGAGGATGGTGCTCGGAGAAGCTGTGCCGGAGGCTCGGAGGTTCAATGGACTCGGAGTCCACTGTGGTCGGAGCGCTTTCACTGTGTGCTGTGTCTGTGAGGCTGGGTTCGACGGAGCTTTCATTGTGTGCTGCGTCTGCGAGGCTGAGTCGGGCGGCGCCGTGAAAGTCCATAGCGGGGGTATTCCCTTCTGCTGCCGGCGTGGGATGGCGAGTCTATCGGGACCCTGAGGACTTGTGGAAACTGTGTGGTGGTTTCTTTTGAACTTATAGTCTTTTAACATCTTTGGACTATTTTTACTGTGCCCATGGTCTGTTTTTTTATCAATTATGCTATTGTTTGCACTGTTGTAACTATATGTTGTAACTATGTGGCTTTGTGCAGGTCTTGTAGCTTTAGTTTTTGGTCTTGTTTTGTCTGGTGGAATTGGAGCTCCTTTCCGGGGAACGCGCTAAGATGGTAGCGTGATATTAATACGCAGCAGCCTCTCTGGACTTTGGATTGGGGATTGCCAAATGTTATGTGGATTTTCTGGTGTAGTCTGTTTTGTCATGTGCTTTTGCGATATCATTCTGGAGGAACGTTGTCTCATTTTTTAACTGCATTGCTTTTGTGGTTTCTAAATGACAATAATCTGAATCTGAATCTTCAGCTGCCTGTGCAGAACGAAAATCTAACACCCCACACCACTTCAGCTCCTCACCTCTCTCTTTCCAACAGCTTCACACATTTTCACTTGGTCCTAAAAGACCATTTAGGGAAAAAATGGATAAAAACTGCAGTATTTTAAGAATAGTCACCAGGAAGTATTTTAAATAATGAGTGTTCTGTCATTCCAATAGTTAGCCTTCTAAACAGCTCCTGATGTTCAGCTATTGTTTGACTAGCACATTGATTTGGGAAAGGTAAGCCCAGCACCCAGTAGTTCACAGGATTGTGCATGCTCACCTGCTTTTTATGTACTTAGGGTCAGGCTACTGGTAGTACTAAAGACTACACGTCATTGAAGTTTGCTCAACAAATATTTTTCTTTAGGGATGAAGTTCAAATGAACAATGATAAAAGGCCACCTCCCAAATGATTAACAAGCAGAAGACTGGCAAGAGACTGGTTATATAACTACCCGTCATTTTTCTCATCCAAATTATGATTTAGCGCATCTACAAAATATACACAGGCTAATAAGGGATAGAGATTAAATCTCTGAGGCCCTCCGTTGGTTGGGGTTGACCATGGATAATGTGTCCTAGCTGTCTATATGAAATGCAAACCAATACACAAAGTCAGGGCAGAATATTGTGGGGTGGTAGTTGCTGCTCAAGCAGCGGGCTTCCCCTCTCCATGCAGCCGATAAATCCAAAGGAATGGATCCAAAGTGTTGAACTCAACATAGAACTGACCTGGGGACAAATTAAGTATATCCACCTACACTGAACACAACTCTAAAATTTTCTTTCCCATTATGGAGCGTTTGATAATTCTGAGCCTATTCTTGCTGGAGTTTAGAGGAATGAGGGGAATCTCATTGAAATGTACTGATATAGAAAGGCCTAGAAAGAGCGTATGTGGAGAATATGCTTCATTAGTAGTAGGGTCTTGGACCAGAGGGCACACTCTCAGGATGGAAGAACATCTGTTTAGAATAGAACTGAGGAAGAGTTTCTTTGGTCAGAGGGTGGTGAATCTGTTAAATTCATTGCCACAGGTGGCTATGGAGGCCAAGTTATTGGGAATATTTAAAGCAGAGTTTGTAAGGTTCCTGATTGGTAAGGGTGTCAAAGGTTACAGGAAGAAGGTAGAAAAATGGGATTGAGAGGGAAATAAATTCAACATGATCGAATGGTGGAGCAGACTTGATGGGCCAAATGGTTTAATTCTGCTCATGTGTCTTATGGTCTTATCTTGAATAAACCAGTTGTTCTGATACATCAGCTCTCATGAAATCTAATGAAGGAATTTCCTTAATTTAGTAAAACATGTTCATACAGTAAGTGTTCATTGGTCCTCATAAGTGCTAGGAAAACAGATTTGGCACCAACAGCCTGCCTCTTCAAGGTGAGGGTGTTGACTCTGCTCTGAGTTACCCCTTGTGACTCACGTTATGTTTAGTCTAGCTAGTTTCTTCTACCAATTTTTGAAATATCACATCGATTGCAAGTAAATCTGACCAATAATACAACTCTGCCCCTTAGATTAGTGCATAATGTCCAAACATTTGCACTGTTCTTAGACAGGGCTCTAAAGCTTTGCCTTCAAACAACACCTTCCATGATCTCACATCATTATCAAAGCAGTTTACAGCCAACAGGGGACTTTGAAGTTTATTCTTTGAGACAATATAAAAGAGACAATTTGTAATCAGCAGCAAGGTAAGGACAATGAAATATCACAGTGAATATTCCTAAGCAATTGCTTTTAGAAACTGCCTTCAGAATGGGTAAGATCGGATCAGCCCCACGTACCCTCTCTGACTTCTCTCCAATATGTCCATTCCTTCTCTCCCAATCTGTTAAAGGCTTTGATTTTTCTGTACCAATAAAACTGATATTAGATGACTTGAGAGTCATTAGGAATGGTTCTATTCAATTTTAAAAGTGAAGTGTTGAGGGACTGGGTTTCAACAAGTTTACCAAAAAAAAATGGCATGTAAATAGATGCTCAAACCCAGCCAAGTAGCAAAGGACTAATAGAACACGGAACAAATCCTTCAGCCTACAATGTCTGTGCCAACCATGATGCCAACTTAAACTCCACATCTCCCTGCACATGGTCCATGTATCCCCATTCCCTGCTTGTTCGTTCCAGTCTGATGCCCTGAGATAATGGAAAGGAAAGGAAGGATGAAGGTCTGCTCAAGTACATTGTGGACTGTACTGGGTTCATGGAAGAAGTTGGAAAGCCAGTGAGAAGTGTTCAAGTGTTGTGGAACAGAAATGATGAGCAGAGAGCTCAAAGTCAATACATTTTAAAGGCCCTTTGAGAGAAAAATGAATTTTGGAAATGGAGTAGTGGCTAAGGGAGAGATGTGTGTCAAGGCACTTCCTCCTTCAAGGCAGTCCTGAAGAAGGATCTTGGCCCAAAATATCAAATGTATGTTCATTTCCATAGATGTTGCCTGACCTGTTGTGTTCCTCCAACATTTTCGTGTGTGTGTTACTTCCTTCAAAGAAATGGGTAAACACCTACTGGAAGGGAATTTAGTCTGAGCAGCAGTTATGTATTACCAGGTTACAGCAGGGCGTTAGTCTTGCCTCAGCTACTGACAGTTGTTTTAGGGAAACGTATCATCTGTGTGTACACAACCTCCTCCAGGAAGAAACTACACAGAGGAATAATTTATTGCTCCAGTAATTAGCTGGCACCATTAGAGTAACTCACTTGTTATTGAGTCAGAGGGTTGTGGGCACAATTCCATTCTAGAGGCTTTAAACAAAACATGATGACACCAGTGCATTGGTGAGTGCCTGCTGCCCTGGCGAGGTCACCCCGCTCTGATGCACTGGCAGGGGTGCCTTCTGATGGAACAGTAAACCAAGGCCTTCATTAATCCTGTCAAACAAAAGATCCATGTCACTACTTTTAAATGAGCTCAGGTTTATCACTTTCCTAGTTTCACTGAGAACATCATTCTTTGTGAGAGCCAGCTTTGTCCTGATTCTCTGCTGCACTTTCTACAGTGTCACGTTGACTGCAATTCAGAAATGTTCCATTGCCTGTGAAGCTCTTCAGAACATTTGAAAAGTTACAGGAGAGCTGCTGTATCAACACTGGTTTATTTTATCACTTGAGGGAAAGCACATTGTTGACACTGGGTATCTTCAGATTTTTGAGGTCTGGCTGGAAATGCACAGCTGAGGAATACAACCATGAAACCTCCTGAATTCTAAACCTCTAAGACACACTAATCAAAGCTTGGAAAATCTCCATCAAAGGAATCATTAGATATTTGGAGACTCCCGATGGAGGTTGGATGTAATTCCCACCTGTGAAGTTGACTTTGCTTATTTTGGAATTTGTCCAGACAGCCCTGATGGACGAAACAAAACAAATTCTGTGAATGCCACCCCAGGAATTCTCTCTTCTCCCCTCTCCCACTGAGTAGAAGATACAAAAGCTTGAAAGCACCCATCACCAGGTTCAAGGACGTCTTCAGACTCTTGTGTGATAAGATGGACTCCGGGCCTCAGTTTACCTCCCTCATTATGATCTTGCACTTCATCATTTACCTGCACTGCAATTTTCGGTAGCTTTCACACTTTATTCTGAATTGTTATTGCTCTATCTTATTCTAGCTCAGTGCCATTTATCGATTTGATCTGTACAAATAGTATGCAAGACAAGCTTTCCACTGTATAGGTGACACCAATAAACCAAAATCAAAAACCAGGAAACAGGAGCATGGACTGAACCACTCGGATTTTCCAGCCCGCTCTGCCATTCAGTCTGAGCATGGCCGATGTACCACAGGCTCCCTCCTTTCTCTGTGCATGATCTCCTGTGGCTGTGTGTTTCCTCTGGGTGCTGCGGTTTGCTCCCATATCGCTGGTAGGTTAATTATATACTGTAAGTTTCCTTTTGGTGTGAACAATTACCAAATCAATCCTCAAAATGATGAGTATTGGGAGTGGAAGAGAAACTTCACCTTGATGACTCATTGTCAATACATGCTTTCAAATTATTCGGAACATTCAGAAACATGGCAACGCTCTCCTGAGAAGCTGGCATTCCCTGCTTGACGCCTCGCAGATTTTTACAGCGGTTTCACGGAGCGCATTCTAACCGGCTGCACCCCCGTCCGGTATGGGGGGCTACTGCACAGGATTGAAATAAGCTGCAGAGAGTTAGTCAGCTCCATCATGGGCACCAGCCTCCATAGTATCCAGGATGTATTCAAAAAGGCAGCATCCGTCATTGAGGACCCCCATCACCCTGGACGTGTTCTGTTCTCATTGCCACCACCAGGAGTCTGAAGGCATGCACTCAATAATTCAGGAACAGCTTTTTTTTCCCTCTGCCATCTGATTTCTGAATAGTCATTGAACCCATAAACACTAGATCACTACTTATTTATTTTTATTTTTGCACTACTAATTTAATTGAACTACTTTATATATATATATTTACTGTAAATTAGATTTTTTTCCTATTCTTAAGTACTGCATTGTGCTGCTGCCACTAAGATGACACGTTTCACAACATCTGCTGGTGATATTAAACCTGCTTCTGATTCTGAACTTTCCATCCCAAGCCCCCTTATTAATTCTTAAATGTCGTCAGCTGGGCAGCAGCCAAATGGGTCACCCATCATCGAGGAAATTGAAAGATTGGCTTTATTTGACAGACAAGCCCAAGCCCAAGTCTTAAAAGAGCAACTTCAAACTTTAAGCAAATGGGTCAACAATAGTGTTTAATATACTAATTATATCCGGTCTGGAAATGTTGCACTCCATGAATGCAGAGAATGCCCATTTCTTTTGGTTGCTGAATGAATAGCCATAATTTCTGTCAGGCTGTCGGTGAGAGTACATCGTTCAAGACTTGTTGAGGAAGTTGCAGATGAGGGACAAATCGATGTCAACTTGACCAGGCATCTGTAAAGAAACAAGGGGTTCTGACTTTTTTGAATACCTCCTGGCCGGAGAAGCATTTTTGGATTTTTAAGCAAGTTGTTTCCTTGCATCCAAGTAACTTCAATGACTTCATATGCTTTATTTCTCCAAGTACAGCTTATCTGAACTGTTTGCAGGTAAATGCACACTCCACCATCTCAAAAACAAAACTGTTTATTACTGGAACTGCAGCGTAATCATCACATGGTACAACATGATCATAGTAATTAAAAGCTCATGTTAAAAAAACCTCAGACAATCAACACCTTGATAGAACTAAATTGCTGCAGACGGTGGAATTCTGAAATAAAAATAGAGAATGTATGATAAACTCAGCAAATCAGGCAACATGAATGGGGAGAGCAAATGGGTTGGTGACCAAATTGATGACTTTTCTTGTGAATCAATCATTACTCTGAAACACAAGATCGATTTGCCATTCTAATGCCACCTGATATGATGAGAATATTCCATTTGAAAACCACCTGACAGATCACCTGACTCTCCATAATAATCAGAGCAAACTGGCAAATATCTGCTCTTAGCACACCAACTGCAATACATATGTTTTAACGTGCATTGAGAAGCAATTGTCTTCACAAAACGAAAGGGGAACTCCGCAGGCCACACAGTAACTATGGAGAGGAATAAACAGTCGATGATTTGGGCCGAAACTCTTCATCAGGACTGCAGAGGAAGGAGGGAGGAGTCAGAATAAGACAGCGATGGAAGGGAACGATAGGTGAAACTGAGTGGTGGGGGAGGGAATTGACTTGATGAAGGGTCTCGGCCCAAAACTTCGACTGTTTATTCCTCTCCATATATGCTGCCTAACCTACTGGGTTCCTCTTGCATTTTATGTGTGTTGCCCTGGATTTCCAGCATCTGCAGAATCTCTTGTGCTTATGATCAGCTTTAAAACTCTTTAAGGTATATAACATTGCATTTTTATAATAGTTTGGTGAAGGTTAATGATTAACTTTTATTCTATACACAAAGCAAGTGTGTAAAACATGAAAAATGGGGGATATTCTATGTCAGGCAGTAACTGTGGTGAAAGAAATTGTTAACACCTTGTATCTGAACAGTGAGATCTGATGAAATGTCATTGATCTGAAAGGCTTACTCTGGTTCTCTCCCCACTGAGGCTGTCTGCCATGCCACATTTTCAGTTAATTTGTGTTTCTAACATCAGCTTTTGAATATTATTGGCACAGTTAAGGCTTTTAACGATTCATTATTTTGATTATGAATCTGGGTAAAGTTCCATTGATGGATGGGAGGTATGGGGGAAATTGTATTTGTTAACTGCTATTGCTTGGGGATGGACTGAAGAAGGCATTTCATTCTAAGTCGCTGGTTATGCCCATACACAACAGAACCATAACAATTGAGTCTCCTATCATTATTGAGCCAAGATGGAAAATATATACTTACTTTTAAATAAAAGGTTTTGCATTGTGTGTGTTTTGGCAAAGAATCTAATATAACAACTGAGGTTAGTGAAGTTAATCAGAGCCGGATTGGTGGAAAATATATATTCTCGTATTTAAAAATAGAATAGCCAAACGCAGCACTTTTAAAAGTCACCTAGATTTCAGTTACTGTTGGTATAATTACTATTTCTGTCTTTTTTCAAATTTGAATCCAAACTGCGCTTTATTTAGAGTTCATGTGGAACTTGCTGTGTGTGTTACTCTTTTAAACTTCTTGTGTAACACTGCTGTAATTCTATGTTTTCAGTTTCCAAATTTATAATTAACCCGTTGAAATAAATTATAGCTCTAAACTCCAGTAATCACTTAATACAGTTCTTAATACTTAACAAGCCTGTATATGGACACAGAATGACTTTTACTCTATATTGAGTTCCTTGATTTCTTTATGCCAATAAACTATTGGTTGAAAACAGCCCAGAAGAGAAACAAGCATGGTAGCATCTCATATTGCTTCCATTTGTAATGTTGCATTAGTGGCGAATTTTGCAGGGAATCACCCTGCAGAAAGCATTCCAAAGTACAGAACAGATTATTGTGTCAGACTGAGAGAGAGCAGATTGAATAATTTGTCCGTTTTGATAGATTTTTGTCTCTTTCGCTTGCTTGAGTGGAGGGTTGCTGGTTCTTCAAGAAACCTTGTGCTTTTTTAGATGAAAGGACTTGTGGAGATATCCACCATATTATTTTGCCTACTCCTGTATAGGACAGGCCGCTTCTCCTAAGGGGAAAATGGAGACCCTCTTGGAATATCTTTCCACAAAAAGTGCAATGTCCCAGTGGCCACCCATTTCGAGTCTTCTTCTTATTCCTGTTCTGACAGGCCAGCCTGTGGTCTCCTCTACTGCCAGGATGAGGCCACACTCGGAACGGAGCAGCAACACTTCATACTCTGTCTGGTAGACTCCAACCTGATGGCATGAACATCAATTTCTCGAATTCTGGTATTTACCCCTCCCACCCCCTTCACCATTCCCCATTCTTGCTCCCCTCTTATGCTTCTCCCCTGCCCATCACTTCCCTCTGGTGCTCCTCCCCTTCCCTTTCTTCCAATGGTCTTCTGTCCTCTCCTGTTGGATTCCTCCTTCTCCAGCCCTTTACCTCTATCACCATCAACGTCCCAGCTCTTCACTTCACCCCTCCCACCCTCCTGGTTTCACCTATCTCCTGCCACCTTGTACTTCTTCCTCCCCTCCCCTCACCACCTTATTCGGACCTCCCCCTCCATTCCAGTTCTAATGAAGGGTCTCAGCCTGAAACGTCGACTGTTTACTCTTTTCCATAGACGCTGCCTGACCTGCTGAGTTCCTCCAGCATTTTGGGTGTGTGTTGCTTTGGATTTCCAGCATCTGCATATTTTCTCGTGTTTATGATTTTTTCTTCATGTTATTTCACTACACTCGGAGATCAGTTGGACTCATCTTACAATGATACAATAATATCACAGTTTGTGAAGTTAAATATTGATAGGATGTGTATGGTAAGTGATAGGGTGCTGAAGTATGCTGATAAATAGTGGGAACTTGTGGTTCATATTTCCTGATAGAAGTATATAAAATTGAAGTGCATAGATAGGGCTGATGGTCAAAATTCTCCCAGGGTAGAAATATCAAATATTAGAGGGCATTGCTTTAAGGTGAAAGGGGGAAGTTTAAAGGAAATTTATGTGGCAAGTTTTTTTTCAAAGCATGTGCTTTAATTTTCTTCTGTGCTATACAGCTCTTGTTCAAGATGCTATATACTCTGTGGCCACTTTATTAGGTACCTCCTGAGGCTAACAAAGTGCCCGCTGAGTGTATGCTCTTGGTCTTCTGCTGCTGTAGCCCATCCACTTTAAGGTTTGACGTGTTGTGTGTTCAGAGACGCTCTTTTGCACACCTCTGTTGTAACACGTGGTTATTAGAGTTACAGTTGCCTTCCTGTCAGCTTGAACCAGTCAGACCATTCTCATTTCCACCCGCAGAACTGCTGCTTACTGTTTGTTGTTATTTTTGGTTTTTTCACCATTCTCTGAAAAACTCTAGAGATTGTTGTGTGTGAAAATCGCAGGAGATCAGCAGTTTCGGAAATGCTCAAACCACTCCATCCGACATCACCAATTACTCCACGGTTGAAGTCATTTAGATCACATTTCCTCCCCATTCTGATACTTTATCTGAACAACAACGAAACCTATTTTATCTTAGAGATACAGTGCGGAATAGGCTCTTCTGGCCCTTTGAGCTGCACTGCTCAGCAACCCCGATAACCCTAATCTAATCACAGGGCAACTTACAATGACGAATTAACCTACCTGGTATGTCTTTGGACTGTGCAAGGAAATCTGACGACCCAGAGAAAACACACACAAGAAGGACATACAGAAACTCCTTATGGAGGATGGCGGGATTAAATTCCACATTCCAAAACCTCAAGCTGAAATAGCTTCACGCTAACTGCTACGTTACCATGGTGCCCCTTGACCATGTCTGCATTGGGCTGCTGCTGCATAATTGGCTGATTAGATACTTGTATTAATGAACAGGCATACCTAATAAAGTGGCCCCTGAGTGTATCTGTTGGACTTCCCACCAGCTGTAAGTAAAATGCAAAATCTCTTGATGGTCAGAAAGTTCCAGGAAACTAACTATTTTCATACAACCTCAACATGATAAATGAACACAAATTCTTACCACTAATTGCATTAAACATTGCCTTCAAATGACTGTTCTATGATTTTAATCCACTTTTAGAGAAGGCGTTAAGCTGAGTAATATTGGTGGCTATATTTTAAACTGTATGTAGGCAAGGTTAGGAAACGTGACCTTATTTATGAATTATGCCTGTGCCATTTATTGATTTCTGAAATGGCGGACTAGCCTGCAGAAGCTGTTCAGCAGCCAGCTTATTGATTCCATTTACAGTCTGGAATTAAAGCGAAGATGTTAGAGCTATGGGCAATGTAGCTACAGCCATCACAACATGCTTGAAAGCTAACAGAGACTAAAACAAAAGACTGAAGATCTGAAGAGCTTAAAGAAGTGAAGGACAGAAATTTATGGATATTCAGAATTATTTCTGCAGCTATTTTGGATCTGCCACCTTCTCTTTTGTCATCAGAGTAGTGAGAAACTACTTTCCCCTATTTCAGCCCATTAGGACTCAGTCTGACTAATCTTGCAACAGCCAGACGAAATGCAAAATAAATCCCCCTACTTGAAATGCATTCCACATTGTAACTGATTTAGTCTTTTATCATTCCTTCCACCAAGAGTCCAGTGTTCGTTGCTGATAAATAAAATCACCAGCTCGGCCACTTATTCTTCCTAGAATTAGGCATTAGAAAGGTTTGGAATCTTAATTTCAATTGAACAATAAAGTCACAGATAAAGCTTCACACACAAAATGCTGAAGGAACACGTCAGGTCAGGCAGCATCTGTGGGAATTAATAGATGATCGACGTTTTGGGCCAAGACACATTTTCAGATAAAGTTCGAAGTAAATCTATTATCGAAGTTCATATATGTTACCATATACAACCCTGAGATTAATTTTCTTGCAGGCAATCGCAGTAACTATGAGAAACACAACAGAATCAATGAAAGATCACACCCAACGGGATGGGCAAACAACCAACGTGTAAAACAAAAACACCAAGCTGCAAATACAAAAAGAAATAATAATAATAAATTAAATAAGCAATAAATATTGAGAACATGAGATGAAGAGTCATTGAAAGTGAGTCCATAGGTTAAGGGGCAGTTCAGTGATGGGGCGAGTGAAGTTATCCTCCCCTTGTTCAACAGCCTGATGGTGAAGGAGTGATAACTGCTCCTGAACCTGGTGATCTGAGTCCTGAGGCTCCTCTACCACCTTCCTGATGGCAGCAGTGAGAGCAGAGCATGACCTGGATGGTGTGGGTCTTTGATGATGGATGATGCTTTCCTGCAACAGCGCTCCATGCAGATATGCTCAATGGTGGGGAGGCCTTTACCTGGACTCCACCACTAAGGACATCTTTCCCTCTCTAACCCTCTCTGCTTTTCGCAGGGATTGTTCCCTCCACGACTGCCTGGTCCACACGTCCCTCCCCACAGATCTCCCACCTGGCACTTATCCCTGCAAGCGTAAGCGCTACACCTGTCCCTACACCTCATCTCTTACCACCATTCAGGGCCCCAGACAGTCCTTCCAGGTGAGGCAACACTTCACTTGTGTGTCTGTTGGGGTCATCTATTGCATCCGGTGCTCCTGGTGCGGCCTCCTCTACATCGGCGAGACCCAACGCAGATTGGGGGACCGCTTCGTCGAGCACCTCCGCTCCGTCCACCACAACAGACAGGATCTCCCGGTTGCCACTCACTTCAAGTCTCCTTCACATTCCCATTCGGATATGCCCATACATGGCCTCCTCTACTGCCATGATGAGGCCAAACTTCGGTTGGAGGAACAACATCTCATATACCATCTGGGTAGTCTCCAGCCCCTTGGTATGAACATCGAATTCTCCAACTTCCGGTAATTCCCTCTCTCTCCCTTCCCCATCCCACCTCTATTCTGTCTCCTCTTCTAGCTGCCTATCACCTCTCATGAATCTGCCTTCTTCTACTACCCATAGTGCTTTCCCCTTAGATTCACTCTTCACCTCTCCTGCCTATCCTCTCCCTGCTTCCCCTCCCCCACCCCTTGATCTTTCCTCTGATTGTTTTTCCACCCTCTCCCCACCTTCTTTATGGGGCCCCTGCCCCCTCCTTCTTTAGCCCTGACGAAAGGCTTCAACCCGAAACGTTGACTGCTTCTTTCAACGGATGCTGCCTGACCTACTGAGTTCATCCAGCTTTTTTTGTAGGCCTTTACCTGTGATGGACAGGGTCTTATCACTACTTTTTCATACTGGATTTACAACTTTGTATTTGGGTGACGCCAAGAATTTAAAGTATTAAATATCTAGGGTTATTTTCAACATTTGCAAGATCACAGTGCAGAGGAGCTATTTGGCTGGTTGAGTTTGTATTAGATCTATGTAAGAATGACTTGGTTAGCTCAACCCTCCTACTCTCCTTTACAGTGTAGATGTTTTCCTTCAAATGTTAGATAGATAGATAGATAGATAGATAGATACTTTATTCATCCCCATGGGGAAATTCAACATTTTTTCCAATGTCCCATACACTTGTTGTAGCAAAAACTCATTACATACAATACTTAACTCAGTAATAATATGATATGCATCTAAATCACTAACTCAAAAAGCATTAATAATAGCTTTAAAAAAAGTTCTTAAGTCCTGGCAGTTGAATTGTAAAGCCTAATGGCATTGGGGAGTATTGACCTCTTCATCCTGTCTGAGGAGCATTGCATCGACAGTAACCTGTCGCTGAAACTGCTTCTCTGTCTCTGGATGGTGCTATGTAGAGGATGTTCAGGGTTTTCCATAATTGACCGTAGCCTACTCAGCGCCCTTCGCTCAGCTACCGATGATAAACTCTCCAGTACTTTGCCCACGACAGAGCCCGCCTTCCTTATCAGCTTATTAAGACGTGAGGCGTCCTTCTTCTTAATGCTTCCTCCCCAACACGCCACCACAAAGAAGAGGGCGCTCTCAACAACTGACCTATAGAACATCATCAGCATCTCACTGCAGACATTGAATGACGCCAACCTTCTAAGGAAGTACAGTCGACTCTGTGCCTTCCTGCACAAGGCATCTGTGTTGGCAGTCCAGTCTAGCTTCTCGTCCAACTGTACTCCCAGATACTTGTAGGTCTTAACCTGCTCCACACATTCTCCATTAATGATCACTGGCTCCATATGAGGCCTAGATCTCCTAAAGTCCACCACCATCTCCTTGGTCTTGGTGACATTGAGACGCAGGTAGTTTGAGTTGCACCATATCACAAAGTCCTGTATCAGTTTCCTATACTCCTCCTCCTGTCCATTCCTGACACACCCCACTATGGCCGTGTCATCAGCGAACTTCTGCACATGGCAGGACTCCGAGTTATATTGGAAGTCAGATGTGTACAGGGTGAACAGGACCGGAGAGAGTACGGTTCCCTGTGGCGCTCCTGTGCTGCTGACCACTGTGTCAGACCTACAGTCTCCCAACCGCACATACTGAGGTCTATCTGTCAAGTAGTCCACTATCCAATCCACCATGTGAGAGTCTACTCCCATCTCCGTTAGTTTGTGCTTTAAGATCTTGGGCTGGATGGTGAATGCTAGTTCAAAAACTGCAGTTCAACCTGCTTCCACTAATATCCCTGGCAGTTTATTGCACTTCCTAACCTGTGGCTGCACAAACAAAAATCTTCATGTCACTTTAGGCTCTCACGCCTATCATCTCATTCCATGTCCATAGCACTGGCTCCTCTGCCACTGGGAACATTCTGTCTCTCTTTACTCTGTGTACAGCTTTAAATATTTTACTAGCTCTCTCAGATCTTCTCACAGCACACTCTAAGGAAAACAACTATTTTTTTTCCCCATTCATTCTCACAACTAAAGCTCTTGTAACTTGAAGCATTTTGAACTCTCTTCAAAGCTTTCACACCTTTCCTAAAGTGTGGTGCCCAGCATTAAATAAACTTCATGAAGGAAGTGAAAAAGAACCCAAGGGTAACAGCAAAAGACATACAGAAATCTCTAGAACATGCTAAAGTCTATGTTCATGTGTCCACTATAAGAAAAACACTGAGCAAGAATGACGTTCATGGTAGGACACAAAAGAGGAAACCACTGCTCTCTAAAATAAAACCATTGCTCCATGTTTCAAGTTTGCAAAAGGATGTCTGGATGTTCCGCAGTGCTTTTGGGACAATACTCTGTGGACGGATGAGATAAAAGTTGAACTTGTAGTATTAATTGACTGCAGAGACAATGAAGACAATTTTGAATTGTGAGGTGCCGGAGGATGCTCCTGGTGAACTGATGAGGTGATGAATGAAGAACAGAAGCATGCCAAGTGAAGGCTCAGCTTCCTTCCATCCCCAACTAAAATATAGATCCGTATGCACAGTGAGAAAGGAGTATCCCCCAGTCACCCCCATCCCACCGTCTAAAACCATATGAAACCATAGCTTTGGGTGTGCATCTGCATGTTCATTCCATAACATTTAATGACTCAAATGCATGTCTCTCCAAAAGCTAATTGAAGAGGTGTGCTGCAAAAAGAACAAGCTGTTGCAGAACCTCTGTGGGCCAGGCAGCATCTGGAGGCAGAAGATGGCCGCCATTTTGAGTTGTGGCCCTGTGCTCACCCTCATTCCAGCCATCCTGATTTTAAGGCAGAAGTTTTCTACATGGAATGAGAGGTTTGTACTATCAAGAGAGACTAATCAAGTTGGGTTTGAAATCTTTGGAGTTTAGGAGAATGATAGATGGCCTTATGGAAACATATAGTTTAGGATCGAAGTAGACCTGACAGGATGGATGTCAAAATATTTTCACTAGTGAGTGAGTCTCAAACAAGGGAACATTTATTGATGTATTTATTGAGATACTGGATGGGGTAGGCCATTCTGACCTACAAGCCACACCACCCAGCAATCCTCCGATTTAATCCTAGCCTAATCGCGGGACAATTTACAACGATCAATTAACCTACCAACTGGTGCGTCTTTGGAATGTGGGAGGAAACTGGAGCACCTGGAGGAAATCCACATGGTCACTGGGAAAACATACAAACTCCTTACAGGCAGTGGTTGGAATTGAACCCATGTTGCATGTGCTGTAAAGATAGGAGGCTGGTCATTTAAAAATGATATGTACATGGATTCCTTCTTGCAGAAAGTAGTGAATCCAGCAACTTATAGACTCTGGATTGTTAGAAATATTTAAAGTGAAGACTAGTATATTTTTGAAAGTAGGGGGATGGTGGACTGGAGTGGTTCCTCCCAGCGGAGGAGTCAAGGCCGGGGGTAGACCAGCTGTGATTATATTGAATGGCAGGGCAGGCATGAGGAGGCTAGTGGCCTATTTCTGTTCCAGTTTTGTTACGTTATTTGTATGCATCTGGCAACACATAAGATTTGTCTCAAGAAGGCAACTACCTCAATTCCAGCACAACAGACTGCAACGGCTTCAAAGGTCTCCATAACTCAATATGATCGAGCAGCCAAAATGCCAGCTGTAGCTTCCCTCATTAATGCAGAAGTGTGGTGATATTCTATAGACTTCAGGAGATTAAATTTAACACAGCAAAGGTCATGGTGTTACAAATTAGTAGGAGGAACAAGGAGAGCAAATATAGGCTAGAGGCCACAATTTTAAGAGAAGTTTTAGAAGGATCCAAGAGTATATCTGTACAGATGATTGTAAGTGGCAAGGCAGGTTAACAACATGGTTTAAAAAAACACTCAGGATCCAGAAGGTAATTGGTTCCTGCCAGTCAAATACTCATACTATAAGTATAAAGAGTTGTTGATCACCTTACAGAATTCTTAAAGGGGTAGACACTCTATATTACCAGAAATGTTTGTTGCACTCAGGATCACAGAATATCTGAGCACTCCTGTTGTTCCACGTGATTGGAGAGAGTGCCAGATTGGATGTTTCAGTTTTGGCCACAGAGTAGCTTTCTAGTCACCTAGTTTGAGGAACTGGTGGGCCACGTCACAACCTTTCTTCTGTTCTCTTCCACTCATCAAACTGTGCAGCAGACAGCAATGACAGAAGCATGTATGCTGAAACAAAATTGTAATCTGTCAAGGCAACTGAAATGTGGCCTATGCTCTACTGGACCTCTGTCCCTGCACAGTGGAGGAGTCTGAATAAGATGTTATTCCTCATTATGTCTTTCCAAAACATTTAAGAGACAATGGCGGGCATAATCACAGCCTAATTGATTGGCCTCGAGGAGTTCACTGGAATGGATGTCCTTGTATCTCAGTTTGAAGGCACTATATCGCAAGGCTCCATTAGAGCCATCTAGTAGGCATCCAAACCTCTTCTGCCTATGTCTGAACTGAAACCGTTCATCCAGGATCTGTATTAGCTCCCTATTTAGCAAAGCCATCATTTTAAAATTCTTTACCCTTTTTCTGTGGCATCAATCATTCTGCATTACTCTAATTCTGACCTTTTGATCATCTCCAAATTTGGTAGCTCCAATGTCAACAGGAGATAAAGACCAGAGTTCCCTTCCTAAACCTCTTCTCTTTAGAAGTTCATTATTTTTAACTAAACTCCGGTCTCCCTGTGGTGAACTACATATACCTGTCTGGACTGCTCCTGTGGCTCCTCCCACAGACCCCTGTATAAAGGCGATTGAGGTCTGAGACCGGCCTCATTCTCCAGGATGTAGTGTTGTTCATTCTTCCAGTCAATAAAAGCCGATATCTCGCTTCTTACGTCTCAGAGTGAGTTATTGATGGTGCATCACTCCCTGACCCAGTAGCCCCTCAACTGGCACTATTTTATGGATAGAAACTTGTTACATTGGATTGTGTTTAAAGCTACTGTATAAATACCAGATTTTGTTAAAGATGAACTTTTCTAAAGACTTCCTAAATAATTATAGTAAATTTTGAAACTTCATTGCAGCTCACATTTCAACCTCTGTGAAGGCACCAAATTTACAGGAGAGGTTAAACTCTTGATTCCTAACTGGATGGACTTTTAAATCACTTGTTGCCTGTTGTAAATTTCCTGTACAATAGCCAGCACGTTGCTCCAATTTGAAGAGGTGATCTGCTCTTTGAAATTAGAGGGAGACCGGGATATTTCCAACTTTCCATTTTGAACTTTCCTCCTCACCACTGGGTGTACGATGCACAGAGCAGTTAATAGTAGAATTTAAAAACAAGAGGGAATAATCAGAATCAGGTTTATATTATCACTGATACATGTCGTGAAATTGGATGTTTTGCAGCAACAATACTGGGCAAGCAAAACTAAGTTACACTAAACAGTGGAATTGTGAGGTAGTGTTCATGGACCATTTAGAAATCTGAGAGCAGAGGCCAAGAAGCAGTTCCTGAATTGTTGAGTGTCAGTCTTTAGGTTCCTGTGTCACCTCCATGATGGTAGTTATGAGAAAAGGGCATGTCCTGAGAGCTGATGGTCTTGAGGCACCGCTTCTTCAAGATGTCTTCGATAGTGAGGAGGATTATGTCTGTGATGGAGTTGGCTGAGAGTACAAACGTCTGTAGCCACTTTTGATCTTGCATATTGGAAGCTCCATACCAGGCAGTGATGCAGCCAGCCAGAATGTCCTTGACTGTTCACCTGTAGAAACTTACTAAAGTCTTCAATGACTTATCAAATCTTTTCAAACTCCTAATGAAATATAACTGCTGATGTGCCTTGTGCCCCATTTTAAGAATCAATCTGATAAATCTTTCTTGCACTTGTTTGGGTCAGGAGGCCAGACCTATAATTGATACTGTAAGTGTGGGCTTGCAGGGATTCTGTATAATTTAATAAAATATCTTTCCCTTGTATTCAACTCCTTTAGTTATAAATAGGCAACATACAGTTTGTCAGTCTAACTCCTTGCTGCCTTTCTGTGATTCATGTTCAAGGACACCTATGGCCCTTTACATCATTTGAATAAAAACTGTTGCTTTTTTTTCTCTATCAAGTGGTTGCCTTCACATTATTTCACATCACATTTCTTCTGTAATATCCTTTTCTGTTCATTTAACCTGTCTAAAAGCAGCCATTTTTGTAGAAACAAAGAAAAAAAATAGACAAATGATAGATGTTTAATTGAACTGATGATAGTATCATAAGGTCCTTCTTGGCAATTGAGTGCTTTAATGTCTTTTCTCATTCTGATGGAGCTGTGAGTTAAAACTATAATTTTCCTATCCCTATTTTAGTCTGGAACTGTTCAGGAATCCTGTGTTGATAACAAATTGAGAATTTAATCAAATGTCATAGTCACTGTAGCTGTTAGAGAATGGCTTTGTCTAATTGTGGAGAATGCATTGGCGTGTGGAACTGTTCCAGCTGACGAGGGAGAATATTTGTGGTGGTACCAACAGGTTTAGATCTGAGGACAAACAAGATATCCAAGGGAAATTAAGTGCAAATTTATTCTGCGTTTTGTCTGTATGGTAATCAGGCAGATGACATTGAAATAACAGGTGATCTAAGACAGGGAACATTTTAAGAGCATATTGACTGGTCTTTGCTTATCTTTAGTTACAAGCTCAAAAAAATCCAAGTGATTTATCAAACACTTTTCCACTTTCATTAAAACCATGTTGACTTTGCCCATTCATGTTATTTTTTAAGTGTCCTGCTATTGCTTCCTTAATATTAGGTTCTAGCATTCATTATTATGTGTCAATCCAGCTGGTCTCTGGTTCTCTCCTCTTTCTTAACTAATGGGGCTACCTTGTTACCTTCCAGGCTCTGGGACCTATTCTAGAATCTATGGAGGATGAGAACCGGTATCTCCCCTGTCACCCAGGCCAGCCTCTTTTCTTGCTGCCACCATAAGGTAGAAGTACAAAAGCCTCAAGACTCGCATCACCAGGGTCAAGAATAGTTACTACCCTCAATCATCAGGCTCTCGAATAAAAGGGGATACCTACACTCACTTGCCCCATCATTGAAATGTTCCTACAACCAATTATCTCACTTTAAAGACTCATTACCTCATTATTTATTACTATTTATTTATATTTGCATTTGCACAGGCTCTTGTCTTCTGCACTCTGGCTGATCAGAATCGGGTTTATTATCACTGGCATGTGACGTGAAATTTGTTAACTTAGCAGCAGTTCAATGCAACATATAATCTAGCAGAGAGAGAGAAAAAATAATAAATAAAATAAAACATAATAAATAAATGAGTAAATCAATTACATATATTGAATAGATTATTAAAAATGTGCAAAAACAGAAATACTGTATATTAAGTAAATGAGATAGTGTCCAAAGCTTCAATGTCCATTTAGGAATCGGATGGTAGAGGGGAAGAAGCTGTTCCTGAATTGCAGAGTGTGTGACTTCAGGCTTCTGTATCTCCTACCTGATGGTAACAGTGAGAAAAGGGCACGTCCTTGGTGCTGGAGGTCTTTAATAATGGATGCTGCCTTTCTGAGACACCGCTTCTTAAAGATGTCCTGGGTACTTTGTAGGCTAGTGCCCAAGATGGAGCTGACCAGATTTAAAACCTTCTGCAGCTTCTTCCGGTCCTGTGCAATAGCCCCTCCATACCAGACAGTGATGCAACCTGCCAGAATGCTCTCCCACGGTACAACTATAGAAGTTTTTGAGTATATTTGTTGACATGCCAAATCGCTTCAAACTCCTAATAAAGTATAGCTGCTGTCTTGCCTTCTTTATGACTTCATCAATATGTTGGGACCAGGTTAGATACTCAGAGATCTTGACACCCAGGAACTTGAAGCTGCTCACTCTTTCCATTTCTGATCCCTCTATGAAGATTGGTATGTGTTCCTTGATCTTACCCTTCCTGAAGTCCACAATCAGCTCGTTTGTCTTACTGACGTTGAGTGTCAGGTTGTTGCTGTGGCACCACTCCACTAGTTAGCATATCTCACTCCTGTACGCCCTCTCATTGATCCTGTTATAGTCCCTACTCTATGGATTTGCAGATTATGCCCAGAACAAAATGAATCTTAAGGTTGGATATGGTGACATATAAGTAGTTCGATAACAAAATATACTTGGATAATAAAATAAGAAGAGCTTTGAACAAAACACTGGGATGCATTGATTCAGTGAACAATTTCCATTCAGTTTTATTCATGACTTTAGATGAGCTTTCATTCATGGTGGCAATCATGCCTAGGGTTATGCAGTTGAATTGTATTGGCTGAAGAATGCATTCCAAGAAGGAACATTGATGTTGAACTGAATGAGAAAGGAAAAGCTTGCATTGCTACTTATAAATTTTGAAATATTATTAATAGATGTGGTGTGGAATTGTACCCCTGGACATACTGTTGTATCCCAATTATATCCAAGGACGTACTATTGGGCCTTTGCATGATGTTGATCAGACTGCATTTGAAATATCGTGAGTAATATTGGGCTCCATGTCCAAGAGAGGATGTGCTTTCCCTGGAGAAGGTCCAGAAGAGTGATCCTGCTAATGAAAGGCTTAACATATGAGGAGTATTTGTTGTCACTGGGACTGTGCACTATGGAGTTCAGACGGATGAGTGGGGGATCTACCAGATACTGAAAGGCCTGGATAGAGTGCACGTGTAGAGGATGCTTGCAATAGTAGGAGAGCCTAGGATTCGAGAGCACAGTCTGAGGATAAAAGGAAGACCTATTAAAACTGAGATGAGAAGGACTTTGTTCAGCCAGAAAGTGATGAATCTGTAATTTGTTGTCATAGAGGGCTGAGAAGGCTAAATCATTGGGTGTATTTAAGGCAGAGATTGATAGGGTCTTGACTTGTAAGGGGGTTAAGGGAAGGCAATGAAGCTGCAGTGCAGTCTTTCATTGATTCTATTATGGTTATTGGATTTATCAAGTATGCCTGCAAGAAAATGAATTTCAGGGTTGTATAAGGTGACATATGCGTACTTTGATAATAAATTTACTTTGAACTTTGAAAATCAGCTGTGGTTGAACAATGAAGCAGAGTCAATAGGCTTAATAGCCTAATGTTGCACCTATATTTTATGATCTTATGGAATTGCATTTACAGTCAGATTTCCTGTCACTGTAGCAAGAAATATTCTTCTAGAATGAAATTTGCTAGAGACAGTCTCCAGACCATTTCTTTTCCCCATATTACTAGCTGGGTGACAGAGCACATATTGAAATACATTTGGTGCTATAATGCCCATTATTATAGAATCTTAACATGTGGATTAATTTACTTTAGCAGCTTTGAATTGCTCAATATCTTAAGTACTGCATGGTTCAAAAAACTAATGGCAGTTGGATTAAAATGACAGGGAAAAGATCATCTTAGCTTGAGAGCTTCTCCTTATATTGTTCTAGACTTTTAGAGTTTGCATATCCTGCTTGGGCTAATGCATTGGTGAAATTTATGTGGTAGGGTATTTTAGCACCCTAAGTAGATAAAGGAGAAGGCAGACACATACAGTGAGTACCACGAAGATTCTACAATACCTTGTGCCTCCAAGAGTTGGAGTCATAGTGATAACGAAACAACGCCTTTTCTTCCTCCGAAGTTGGGCATATCCCCGTTGACCCTTACCAAACTTTATAGATGTACCTCAGAAAGCATCTTACCTGGATGCATGCCAGGTTGCTATGGCAACTATTCTGCCCAACTGCAGATATTTGTGGACATTCTCAGTCACCTGGCCTTCTCTGAATCTGTCAACACTTCCTGCTATATGAAAAGCTACCATTATGCAGCCAGCATCATCCAAGATCCCTCCCACCTAGTTATTCCCTCTTCTCCACCCCACCCCCATCCTCTTCTGTTGGCAGAAGATAACAAAAGCTTGAAAATATGCACCACCAACACATTGCATTCAGACACTTGAATGGACCTCTTGTATGTTAAAGATGAATTCTTGACCTCAAAATCTGTCTTGTCATGGCCCTGCACATTATTCTCCGTCTGCACTGCACGTTCTGAGAAAATGTAACCATAACCCTATTTCTGCATTCTGTTATTGCTTCTAACTTTATACTACCTCAATTATCTGTATGCATGCCATCCAACACAGCAGTTTTCACTGTATCCAGTACATTCAACAACAATAAATCAACATCTAATTACATCAGCCTGGGCTAATGATAATCGAATACCGTACACCATAACTCATCATCCCCTTTTAAAGTGGAAGGCCTTCCCGCTATTTTAAAACAGCAACAGCAAGTAAATCATCCGTGAGTAGAAGGAAATAATTACTGTATGTCTATTAAGCAACTAAGCTCTTTGTTCATGCATCAAATTCACACAAATGTTTCCTCATGAGTTTGAAATACTCTCTCTGCTTCCACTTTTTTGGGCTAAAGCACCAAAGATTAGCTTCCTAGTTCCACATTTTTTGATGCTGGGAATTTTTTTCTTTTCATTAAGGAACAAGAAATTTAGAGCTATGTCATTCAAGGGTGTTTAATACAAACACTTCTTCGCACAGTATGTAGTGGTAGGATTCTGAGACAATTCATCGTCAAATGCTAGGTAAATTGAAAATGTGAGAACTTAGAGATGACTAGATTTTTTTGTCAGACCCAGGGAAAAGGAATTGTAGAGCCGAGGCAGATATTTGGAATTAAGTTGCAGTTGGAATTAGTTAAGATAGAGGTGGAAATGCTTAATGTTTACTCCTGATCCGTGTACCCTCTCTGTTGCTCCTTGCAATGAAGAACTTGCATTGGTTTAGAATATAGTGTGTCAGTACCCTAACTTCATGGAGTTTTGGAATTTTAAAACAACTGTTGATCCACTTCTGTAGCCCTTTCTACTGTATTGCCTGACACAAAATGAGGCTAATTAACCGCAATATTCGGAAAGCCTTCAGACCACTACTAAGTGGGCTGTTGCTAAGCGATGCTAATTAATATTAGAGGCTTCACTGAATGATGCAAGCATGTGCAATGTTTTTGTTCCTCACAGTGGCACACTCACTAGGGGCTGGGCTGGTGAAGCAAGTGGACAATGTCCAGAAAGAAAGGGACATCAGATGATGCGTGGCTTGATGGTGAAATGGATCCAGATGTTGGAGGGATGATCCAGAACTTCAGAGTGAATCTTAATGAACACAACAGTCTACAGGAAACTCTGGAAAAGGCTCGTGAACTGTTCCAGCATTGCGACAAAGAGGAGAAGGGCTTCATTACGAAGAGAGACTTGCAGGTAGGGTAAATGTTCGGCTATTTCTTTAGAGGCAACTTTCCTTTAATGAAACCAATCTTATTGTTAGAAGATTATTTTTATTGATTATGATGGTGAAATGAGTGCTGGCTGAAGTTTGGCCATCCAGTCCCAAGTGTTCGTGGAGACAAAATGGTCTACTTCCTGGAAACTTTGAAGAGTTGGGGACAGTAAAGGGAATATTATATTAAAGGTGTTCTGTGCATTGTGTCCCAGGCGTCAGCCTGCATTGGGTAGATCACCCAAGTTTTCATATCAGAAGCCGTGTCAAATCCCACTATAGAAGCTTGAGCACGAAGTTGCTGACATTAGAACTATAGCATTGACAGAGTGGTGCAGATGTTAAACCAGCAGCTGACACGAAAGAACCCACGGCACAATTTTGAAGAAAGCACAGGAGTTCTGAAGCTGAATCCTCAGACAAAACCAGACATTGCCTGGTTCCCTATATGGCAATGTAAAAATCTCAAATAATACTTTAATACCTGCAAACTGCTCTGCAAAGCCCAGATTTCCTGGGAAGTGTTTGGCTGATTGTGGGCAATACAGAAACACAGTGTAACTCTGCATCCATAAAATCAGAAACTACTGGGAATACTCAGCAGCTTAGGCTGAAAGGATGAAGGGTCAAGAGGTCATTGACCTGAAATGCCAACTCTGACTAGGGTCAATTCTGACAGTTCATTGGCTGTTGGTACTTTTGTACCTGGCTTGCATTTCTCCCGATTACTTGTCATTGGATTTAATAAAAATTGACAGAACTCTGCCCTATTCTAAATTTGTACATGGAAGGCATGGTTTTAGAACATAGGACGGACAGTAAGCACAGTACAGGTCCTTTGGTCTATGATGTTGTGCCAACCTTATAAACTACTCTAAGATTAAGATAACCCTTCCCTCCTTCCCTTCCCCTTGATTTTTTAAAGCAAAAAAAGCTTTGTGGACTTCTAACGTGCCTATTTTTTTAAACTAAGAAAAATATCAGTGTACAAGAATATGTGATGTAGTCATGAGGTGTAATTAAAACTTAAGTGGCAATCAAAATAAAATATGCGTTTAAAAATTGCCTGAGCCGTCTATAAACCTGTCCCACATAGATTACTTGAATGGAGGATGTTTTATGCCAGCCACTGCCTACTTGATCCTATCCAAGTAATATTCAGCATTAGCATCTAGATGTATTGACAACTGGCAGCCATTCCAGAGCAACATCGCGGGAGTGCTGAGTTATTGGAGCTGCTATTTTTCAGATAAGTGGCTCGGTTGCTCAGGTGGAAGGCTTACAGAGATTTCTTCTGGTGCCCTTAACCAACACAGTGAACTTGATCTCATTGGCTGCTCATGGGTCAGAATCTGCTGGCTGTTGAGCAACAGGCATCATATAAATGTAAGTTTTGGAGTCTAGCCCTGATTCTCAACTTCTTTTGATAAGACATTTAATTTGTTTGAGAATGTCCTTTTAGTGGAGATTGAAAGCACTTTAAAAGATTAAAATCATGGACCAACCTTATAATTAATGAAGATTATATCTTACTGCACCCTTATCCTGTACTCCAAACAAGATTACTTTATCTTAGACACACACACACAAAATGCTGGTGGAACGCAGTAGACCAGGCAGCATCTATAGGAAGAAGTACAGTCGACGTTTTGGGTCGAGACGATTTTGGGTCAACGTTTCGTCCTGACGAAGGGTCTGGACCCGAAACGTCGACTGTACTTTTTCCTATAGATGCTGCCTGGTCTGCTGCGTTCTACCAGCATTTTGTGTGTGTTGCTTCAATTTCCAGCAACTGCAGATTTTCTCGTGTTTACTTTATCTTAGCTGTATGGTGAGTCAAGATGTATTGTAGCATCTTGCATTACCTATAATTTTAGTTCCATCCTAAACAGATGAAAAGAAAACTTGCTTTTCAAAACATGAAAATGGATGAAGTGGGGACACATTGAAAGGAACTGAAACAACCAGTGATGATTTTGGAATTAAATACTGATACATTGAGATAAAATTGAAGTAAATATTAGTTAATTTATAATGGCATTGAGTCTTGACTGTATGGTGAATTCTAATGTAATTTATGTTTACAGATACAGATAGCTTTGCATTTCGAAGGGGGAGGGAAGAGATGGGGAATGTCATCCCACATTTGTGCTTCTGATGACAATTAGAAAACTGAGAGTTGGTTCATTTGTTAAATAGAAAGATAAAATGTTTCCATAGAGAAGGAGTTTGCTGCTCTTTTTTTATGGGGATGAGGAAAGGCAGGAAGGTAGCTAGGCAGAGCTACAGAAGAAAGTGAAGGAAGATCAGAGGAGGTGACGCCTGATGGTGTGTTTAGAGGGCGGTTATGAGCATAGTCAGGTGTGGTTTAAGGACGATAGGAGGGTTATCCTCCTCTAACATGAATTCGGGTTTCCTCTCCTGATATGCTGAGCATTTTCAGCTGATGCATTTATGTCAGATCTTGGGTAAATGCTGTGCTCTCTCTTCCTGTATTTTTTTTTTGCTTTCTTCTGCCCCCATTTGTCTCTGTGCCTGTCTCTCTCGCTCTCTCTGTGTCTGTCCCTGCCCCTCTGCCTTCTACCTATGCCTCTGGCCCCTGCCTCCCTCCATCTGCCTCTGCCTCTGTCCATCACAGGCATTGCATTGCTCTCTCTGTTACTCTGAAACTTAAAACAGACGTGTTTTCTCTCTTTTCCGGTTCTAATGAAAGATCACAACCTGAAAAGTCTCCACTGCTGACGCCTGTCCTGCTGACTACCTCTGGCATTTTCCATTTTTGCTTCACTTTTGCAGCATGTGATGCTATTTGATTTGGGTCAGGAGGGAGAATGGTTTCAGAGGATTGAAGGTGATGAAAGCTGGAATCAAATTGTTATGGAGACATAGGGGCCCAGTGAAGAGGCTATAGTGAGAGTGGAAAAACAAAGGAATAGCACCAGTAGGGCAGGATGAGGAGAAGGAGGCAGGGGAATGGTAAGTAAGGTTGGCATATTGTCTCCAATGTCTCCATGATGGTTTGGACAATTGTGAACAGTGTAGAAGAGATCAGAGACTCCAATGGATGAAATAATGCAGCCCATGTGGTTATTTTCATCCACACAATAGCATCCCGGAGCTTTATTCGAGGAGTGAATCTGCAAGGTGATGCAGCAAAGGTTGACGATTTGATAGTCAAATTTGATGATATGATAAAGGCAAGGTCATACAGAAACTTGGATGAACAAAGTGTTATTAGGGATAATTATCAGAAAATTAAAGAGATGTGCATAGGAAAACAATAATAAGTGCCCTAAGGATCCCTTTCAGAGAATGTCAGTGTCAACACCAAGGTATCTGTGGGCTTGGTCAAGGCTACAAGAGTGGTGTTGATGGGTTAGGCTAGGGACAGCAGGGGATTGCATGGACCCAAGGCAAAGTAATGAACAGTGTGAATTGAGCAACAGGAACTAGATACAAGAACATACAATGATGAAGTGAAGGAGTGGAGTGTACAGCAGTCAGGTATGCATATAATCATGTAATACTGAAAGATGGATTATATTGGCTCAATTGAGTCAAGTTGTGGGTATGAATGGAGGGTGGAATTGATGAACTGATTGTGATGAGTTAAAGGGATCTTGCTTGTGGAATAAGCATCTGGGCTGGAGATGGTTGTCCCTGGGACAACATGGACCAAGGCTATCTAATGGAGTACAAGTTCATCTGGTAGCAAGGGATCGTCCTAGGCTGAAGATAACTGTCCCTAGGGATGCCTAATGACCTAACATCAAAAGCCTTTGGTGTAAAACCGAAGGAATGGGAGCAAAGGAGCAGAGGAGAGGGTGAGGGATAAATCCCAAGGAACAAAACGGTAAGAGAGTTGTTGCTAGGGACATTTGTAGAACTGCAAGCAGTTCACAGCAGTGAGAACAGAAAGAGAATTGTAGGGTGTGGGACCAGTGTAATCCACTGAAGGGTGATAGAGAAGGGGAGTGAAACAGGGCGGTGTGCCAAGTCTCAGGAAGCAGTGATCACTCAGCACCATGAGCTGTAGTTAAGAGTAGTGCTTGCCTGAGATTCGCCTTGTGGTGTTAAACATTTAAAATAGATATTAGGCGCATTGTAGCTTGTATTGTTATAAATTCTTTGTGCATTTTTGAAGTATTCGTTTTTCAGAACGTGGGCATTTCTGGCAATTTATTAGCTGTCTTTATATACCCTTAAGAAGATGTTGGTGAGTCATCACTTTGAACCACAGCAGCACTTTTGAGAACGGTGCTGTTTCAGTGCCATTGGATAGGAAGTTTTATCAATGCATTTTCAAGTCAGGATGTTCAGGGCCACCTTCAGGGGCTGGTCTTTCCATGCAGCTGCTGCTGTTGTCCAGATTTGGCAAGAAGGGGGGGTCTGTCGATGCTTTTGTTTCCTTAGGCAGTCCATTGCAGTCAAAGATGGCTGGCTTTCACTCTGCTCTGTGTACGCTGAGATCTGATAAGCCCAACGTCTGTGCCCCCAGAGTCTGTCACAGGTGGGTTTTAATGGGGAGAGTGGTTGAGTAATTTGACAGATGGTGCACTCCTTCTGATATTTATGCTTTGTGTTATGTCAGCATGGAACCAGGCCATTCAGCCAACCACATCTATGCTGACCAGTGGGCACCCATTCATAATTAATCCTATTTTTCAGCACATAACCTGGACACAAATGGCTTTGACATTTTGTTCTTTGGTGTTGGAGCAGCCAAAGTGAGTAAGCACAATGCATTTATTGTTTGCATGTAATGGGTTGCTGCGTAACCATTGCTGGAGGGAATGGATATTTAGTGTGGTGACGAGATGGTTGTTTCTGGATGACATTGAGCACCATGAACGTTATTGGAGCTGAACTCATCCAGGGAAGGAGAATCATTATTACTTGCCTTTTGCCTTATTGATAGTGGAAGGGTACCCCAATTTTCCAGCCTCTGATTTCCTCCTGTAGCCCTGGCATTGACCTAGCGAATCCCATTGATATTTTGGTCCATGTGATTCGCAGGATGTTGATGGTGGAATACTTTGCAATGGTAATATCTGATATAGGGTGGAAATAGTTACTGCCTGGCACTTCTGAGGCATGAATGTTGCTATCAGTGTTACCCAATCTTCTGTACGGTAATAATGGGCAAGTGATGTAGTCAATAACATTTATTCAAAGGACAGGAGGCAGGTCGCACTTACAACCTGTATCAATGTTACCTGCTGCTGGCTTCAATTGATCAGACTGGGCTAGGACTGAGCTCCAAGCTCAGGATGCCCTCTCCTATGTGTTGGCCCTAGAAAAGCACAACCAAACTATCCTTGTGATTTCTGTTTTCATACCCTGTTCAGTCATGCTTACAGACTCTCATTCTCACAGGTGCATGGCATCTTACCCATTCTGATTCATATCCAACATTATTAACTTCTGGCTTGCTTTTGTTTGGCAAATTCCAAGGGAATTTCCTTCATCTGAATGTGAGATACATACTTTCCTCCTAATTCGCATCTTTCTTATCATGTTTTAGGTTTTTACAATGAATCATTTGTCAAAACTTGTGTTGCTATTAAATATTGACTATTTTGGTGTGTACTGTCACTCTTAAGGTAATTCCTGATGCTCTTGCCTCACTTGCACATTCAATGTAAACTTCTGTTCAACTTCTCCTCTATGCTTCATTTAGAATATAGAACACAGAACAATATTGTGCAGAACTAATTAAACTAGTAATTAATGCCTAAATTAATGAATCCTTTCTGCCTTCACGATGCCCAATTCCCTCCATTCAGTTCACATTCATGTGCCTACTAAGAGCCTCCGAAATGCCTCTTTTTTTTGCCTCCACTACCACCCTGGCTCCCACCACTCTGTTAAAAAAAACCTTGCCCCAAACATTTTCTTTGAACTTGTCTGCTCTCCCCCAATTCTAGAATTGGGCTATTTGTTCTACTCCGTCATCCACCTACATATCCCAGTCTTCGTAGGTCACTCTGCAAGTCTCTCACTGCATCTTCTGCTACTTTTAATTAGTGGATTAAGATTAAGATAACATTCACCACTGATGCACTTAACTAACAAAGTCTGCACACAATTCGAAGTTTATTTGAATTCCTAAACAGAAGAATTGCTTGCTTCATCATCTCATCCCCGAATGTTGTCCAGGTATTCTGTATCATTTGTTATGGAGTTGTGAATGAAAATGAATATTGTGCAAACATCCTCACTTCTGAAATTATGATGGAAACAGGGCCACCGATTAAACAGCAGCATGTGGATGGGTACTGCCTTGAGGAATTCCTGGGATGGTGCCCTGGACCTGGGATGATTGGCCTCGCACAACCACAACCATCTTCCTTTGTCTATTGGAGTATTTTTCCCCTTGGTGATCATCGACATCAGCTTTGCCTTGACGCAACACTCAGCTAAATGCTGCCTTGATGTCAAGTGCAGGCCCACTCATCTCAGTTCAGTTCAGTTCCAGTTTATTGTCATTTAGAAACCACAAATGCAATGCAGTTTAAAAAATGAGACAACATCTCATCTCTAGAACTTAGTTCTTTGCTGCCTGTTTGGACCAAGGCTGTTTGAGCTCTGAAGCTGTGTGACTAGTAGAATCTGTAACGTCAAAACCTAATCCAAAATCAAAACAATAGCTGCTGGTCTGCATCCGCCATGGGGTAGTTATACTTGCATGGCACACCCTCAGCTCCAATGAAATGATTGTTCCAAAGAATCAAATTCCTTATTTCAATCCTTTAGTAGCAATTAGCAAACATACAATCTTGAAGCGATATTAAGTGGTCAGCAAAAATGTGACCTCTGTTGGTTCTGGGCCTCAAACTGCCATAAAATAAGCAAGAATACGTAACTTATTCCCTTCTCTTTTACCACATTCCAACTTATGTGAGTAGTTACCACAATAAATGTTCAAAATACAAAACAAATAAAGATCAGATGCATGGCTCCTACATTCCAGCCCCTTAACTAGATTAGATTCAGATTAGATTAGATTCAACTTTATTGTCATTGTGCCGAGTACAGATACAAAGCCAATGAAATGCAGTTAGCATCTAACCAGAAATGCAAAGAATAGTGTTATTTACAAAATAACTGCGAATAGAAAGTAAGTGTTGTAGCATACAAATATAAAAGTACTGAGACAGTACAATATGGGTGCAATACTCTTTAGCGCTGTGATGTGATGTTCAGCAGGGTCACAGGAACCTGCTGAAGCTCTTCCTGTGCCTGCTGGTACGGGAGCAAAGGCTCCTGTAGCGCCTACCGGATGGGAGGAGAGTAAAAATTATTATAATAATTACAAGTACATCTACTATGACACAGGAGACATGAAATCTCAACATTTACTCAAATATCCTCTTCTGTTAACAGACTATCCTGGTTTGTGCTCTTCTCCTGCCAGGCCAGGTTGTCCCTCTTGACTGCATTCAGGAAAATCTGTCTTGAATCGCTGCTGCCAAAGCTTATCCAAATGAAAAACTGAAGTCCCACTAACTGTCAGGTTGATCTTGTCGATGAGGCTCATTGTGCAGAATAGTGTTGTACTTTCTTGATCTCGGAAAGCACAAGCAGCCAGTGTCTGAGACTTCACCTGAATTGGAATTATAGGAAATTTACAATCAAGATCCCCAGCCCCAATAAGGCCATTAGATGCCAGGGTGGTACTTGTTGCTGTGTTTGCTTCATTTGTGGCTTGTTTCGAATCTGTACCCTTTTCATCAATTTAATTTTCTACAGTAGTGGCAAAGCTGTTTCCTTCAGTTTGAGGATGAAATTGTGATCCCATTTTGTTCACGTCTTTACTTACTGCTGGCGATGTTGTATTGTATACTTCCCCTAATTAGTGTGTACCAATCTTTGCTTGCCTTTCAATAAGACCGACAATGCCAGTGAAATTAACCTTATGGTTGTGCTGTTTTGGCAGTTTATGCACAGCCAATCTCCATTCTTTTTTAGGTTCATTGGGTAATTTATTTACTACTGTCTTCATATTAGCAGGCATGTTCAACTCATGGATGACCTGCATGGCATTGCAACAACCTCTAAGAAAAAGACTGTAGTCATGAAGAGTTTTCACAACTTCTGATTTGAGATGTGGCCAAGAAAGAGCCCTTTCCATGTAGGCCACAGCATTTACCTGCTCACCACCAGAAACATTCCTGTAGTAAAGCTATATATTCTTCCTCTGGGTTGGATCAACTGCAACTTTTGATAAGCTCTTTAGGGTAACCTCCACTGTACTGTTTGAGCAATCAAAGATGGTCACCAGAGTGTTCAGCCTTACTTACGATGCTATTCTTAAAATTCCACACAAATGAATGATGCTGCAATTGATAGCCGTTGAGAGTTGAATCTCTCTTTTAGGCAGGGTGCTTGTTATTTCCTTTCATGTCTTTATGGCCTCCAGCGCAGCATTTAGACCTCCATCATCAGAAATACGAGGGTCATCATATTGTAGATCAATGTTCTCAGGAGCACCTTGTTGCATTGGATATGGCACAGGTTCGGAGTACCTCCAACACGTAGAGTGAGAGTGAACACCTTGAACTGCTTCTCAGGGTTCAAACCTGTGGCTCATAGACATTTGTTCCTTGAATATAAACACAAAAAATGCTGAAGGAGCTCAGCAGATGAGGTAGTATCTGTAGAGAAGAGTAAACAATCAACGTTTCGGGCTGAGACCCTTTCTCGTGTTTGTGTTCCTTAAATGTATCCACCTTGACACTGAGTCTACTGGATTTCCTCTGTCCACCTACCACTTTAACTCTGGCTATCTTGGCTGCAATTTCTTCTCGCAACCTAAGCTGACGCCATCTGTCTCTGAAGTTGTTTCACATTTTCCTCCAAGGCATGCTTATCCCTGAATATCTGTTGTTCTGCATATAACTCAGTGAAATCAGCCATTTTAATGTGCACAGATGTGATATTAGATGCACAGGATGTCTTGCTAGCAACAGAACATGCTCCACACATGCTGGACACGCTGTCCTCAGTGTTTACATCATCCTGTAAATCATCACCCTTGTATGTAGTCACAGCTTGTTCTTTGGAGTGCAAATATTTTCATTTCCCCCAGGGAACAAACCTTCATTATGACATGTTTATTTAATTGCTCTTAGCTTCAAGGCCACTGCTTCCAGCTGAAATAATTTTATCTTCTTAATGTGCAAAACAGATAAAACAAAGGCAGTTTTAATTCAGCTTTTCAACAGTGGAAATTCAATACTTCAATTCTTCAGCTTTTTAACAGAACCAAGGGTCAAGCAGTTCAGGCCACAGCATTTCCAGTTCAGCCCAAGTGGACATGGGAACATTGACCACTTGAAAACTGCTTCAAATGCAAATCCAAGCACACAGCATGAAACAGCATTAAAGGCCGTTACTTGTCACAAGCTGCTCCAGGCTGGTGCTTCCAATTTCTCGGACACATCCAAGTACTGATTTTTGTTAGGTATATAACGGTTGAAATTTTTACTGACAAAATGTAGCAGCAGAAACAAATCCAAAATCAAACAACTAGACACATGAGTGAGGGTGTGATAAAGGTAAACAGTAGCTGCTGGCCTGTGATCACCGCAGGATTGTTATACCTGCATGACACACCCTCAGCTCCAATAGAATGATTGCTCAGAAGAGCCAAATTCCTTATTTTGATCCTTTAATAGCAATTAGCAAACAAACAATCTTGAAATGACATTAAGTGGTCAGCAAAGATGTGACCTTCTCCACAAACTATCATGAATTAAGCAAGAGTACATAAACTTTTTTTCCCTTCATCTTTACCACACTCCAACTCACGTGACTAATAATAATAAGCACGTAACACAATGCAAAGCAAAGAGAGAACAGGTACGTTACCCCAACAGAATCCTCTATAGGATTGGAGAGCAGATTATTGGTGAGTAATTGCCCCAGGACTGCACATTGAGGACACCACCTACCAGTTGAGTAGACACAAGTAAATCTTGCTGGAAATTCAAGCAACACACACAAAATGCTGGTGGAATGCATCAGACCAGGCAGCGTCTATAGGAAGAAGTACAGTCGACGTTTTGGGCCAAGACCCTTCGTCAGGATGAGATGAAGGGTCTCGGCCTGAAACGTTGACTGTACCTCTTCCTATAGATGCTGCCTGGCCTGCTGCGTTCCACCAGCATTTTGTGTGCGTTACCAGTTGAGTACTCCTTTTATCAGTTTGCTGATGATTACAAACCAAGCGGTTGAGCAATAATTAGCGGATTTGGATTTGTCCTCCTTTTTGTAACCATGGCATACCTTGTTAGTTGCCATTTTGCTGGGTGAATGTAGCTGTTCGGGATCAATTAGATTGGATAATCTGCTGGTTTGGGAATGCATGTCTTCAGTATGACAATCAATAAATTTTCTGATCCCATAGTCTCAGAGTCAGGGTTGCAAAAAGACCTGGGATTCCTAGTGCAGGATTCTCAAAAGGTTAACTTGCAGGCTGCGTTGGAAGTAAAGAAGACAAATTAAATATTAGCAGCATACACAAAATGCTGGAGGATCTCAGCAGGCCAGGCAGCATCTATGGGAAAAAGTACAGTTGACGTTTCAGGCCGAGACCCTTTGGCAGGACTGGAGAAAAGATGAGGAGTAGATTTACAAGGTGGGGGAGGGGAGAGAGAAGCACAAGCTGACAGGTGAAACCGGGAGGGGGCGGAATGAAGTAAAGAGCTGGGAAGTTGATTGGTGAAAGAGATACAGGGCTGGAGAAGGGGGAATCTAATAGGACAGGACAGAAGGCCATGGAAGAAAGAAAAGGGGGGAGGAGCACCAGAGGGAGGTGATGGGCAGGCAAGGAGATATGGTGAGAGAGGGAAAAGGGGATGGGGAATGGTGAAGGAGATCCCGCTTCTTTTGGCGGATGAAGCGTAGGTGCTTGGTGAAGCAGTCTCATAATCTACATTGGGTCTCACCGATACACAGGAGGTACCTATGCTGTGCTCGCCAGAAGAAGTGGGATCTCCCAATGGCCACTCACTTTAATTCCACTTCCCATTTCCATTCCGATATGTCAGTCCATGGCCTCCTCTACTGTCAGGATGAGGCCACACTCAAGCTGGAGGAGCAACACCTTATATTTCTATGTTCTCTGTTCTATGTTTCATCTGGGTAACCTCCAGCCTGGTGGCATGAACCTTGAGTTCTCAAATTTCCAGTGATGCATCCCTTTCACCATTCCCAATCCCCTTTTCCCTTTCTCACCTTGTTAACGGAAGGATGTGCTGGTGTTGAGAGGGTCTAGAGGAGTTTTATGAGAGTGATCCTGAGGATGAAGAGGTTCATGTATGAGGAGCAGTTGATGGCACTAGGACTGTACTTGGAGTTCAAAAGAATGAAGAGGGATCCCATGGAAACCTACCGAACATTGAAAGGCCTGGATAGGATGGACCTGAAGAGGATATTTCCAAAAGTGGGAGAGTCCATGAGCAGAGGACACAGCCTCAGAATAAAAGGATGTTCTTGAGATTAGAGGCAAGGAGGAATTTGTTTACCCAGAGGGTGGTAAACGTATGAAATTCATTGCCACAGATGGCTGGGTATGTCAAGTCATTGGGTATGTTTAAAGTAGCATTTGATAGGTTCTTAATTAGTAAGGATGCCAAAAGTTATGGGGAAAAGGCAAAAGACTGGGCTTGAGAGGGATAATAAGTCAGTCATGATCGAATAATCAATCAAATCAAGTTTAATTATCATTCAAACCATACATGAATACAGTCAAGTGAAACAGTGATCCTCTGGGACCAGGGTGTATAAGATACATTCAAAATAGTGAGGAAAGAAAACATATTGTTATGCAGAGTTTAAGATCCTGAGCGATGTGCAAATTGCTGGTACAGCTCTCAGCAATCCGGCCTGTCATTCTACCGGTTGAACGTGGAAGGAAGCATTTAAGGGAGAGGGCCACCCCCAACCGAGCACAGATGCCACACTACGCCACCTCCGGCGACTCCTCACCTGGACAGCAGCAGGCAAGCCCGCGGCTTGGGGCCGAGCCACGCTGCTGCCTTGTTGCCTGTTTCACCACCAAAAGAGGGGAACAGGCCCGCGGCCTCTAAAATTATCAATATCCAACAGGATATTCATCCATTCAGCACTTTGCTAAATATGTCTCCAAGTGCTTCAGCCATGTCTTTAGCACCTGCATACATTGTTGTTCATTCATTGATATTGGCGATGTACTTGGAGCCACCTCGCTAGCCAGCTGTTTGATTGTCCACAACCATTCTCTTCAGAACTGTAGAGCTTTGATCTAATCTATTGGCTGATCCGCAGATCCACCCAAGTGAAGGCAAGTTATTACAACCCTTATTGGTATTTCATTTGTATGTTTTATGATCTCCAGAGGAATCAGGAATGTGAAATCTAAATATAAGGAGGATTGGAATTGTCTTAGGGAGAGCAAGAAGGAAATGCAATATGTCAAGGGAATCTGCATATTAGTTTTTGAGTGCCAACTTTACATGGTGCCAATGATTATATGTTGTTTGCTGTTTAAGAAGTAATTAAAGAATGAATGATTTTGAAGACCTGGGAGATTCTTTTCATAAGCCTGCATTAACATTCTTTTTAAAACAATACTTTAATTGCAACATGAATTCATCCTCAATTCAGAAAAGCTGATGGTGATCCACCTGACAGGAACACAGTGAGATCAGCTGAAAGCGGAAAAAGTTAGGTAGTTGACAACTTCCTTAAGTTTTCAGTTTGGCTACGCTAAAGCTGGCAGGACTTTCATTTAGCACTATTTGAGCTGTTCACAGTGAGATTAGTGGCAGTAGCTGAACAACAATATCTGCTGTCTCCCCACAGTGGCAGCAGACTTTATTCAATGGAAGTGTTTAGACTCACGATCAGTGGTATTTGCTTAAATCCCATCAATTTGCAATAGCAGAAAGGAAGCTTTTCTGCTCAATCATCCTGAAATAAGGCTTTTGTAAAATTCCTTTTCACAGCTTCTCATTATGCGATTCAAACACATCCCTTGGGCTATTTGTTCAGTACCTATCTACCAGAGGTACAATTCAACTACTCAGTGCTAACTGAACAGGTTCTTTGTACATATTTCAAAATCAAGCAAACTGTGTGATGGATATTGACCCAGAGGCCATTTTTTTTATTACAGCTCAGCTATGGCTTTTGTATTAGTTGTTCTACAAACTCATTTGTTTAAAAATTGCTTTACATTCTGACATCTTACCCATTAGCCTCTAACCTGATGGCTTGAATACCGATTTTTTCCTTCTGGTAAAAAAAAATTCTCTACCCTCCAACCCTTCTTCTATTCTCCACTCTGACCTCTTTCCTCTTCTCACCTGCCCATCACCTCCCCCAGTTCCCCTCCTCCAACCTGTCCATTCTCTTCTATCAGATTCCTTCCTCTCCAGCCCTTTATTTATCTTTCCTACCCACCTAGCTTCATCTGTCACCAACTTCCCCCTTCCTTTCCAGTCCTGAAGAAAGGTCTCGGCCCAAATCGTCGACTGTTTATTCATTTCCATAGATGCTGCCTGACCTGCTGAGTTCCTCCAGCATTTTGTGTGTGCTGTCTTGCTCATTGCCTTGTTTTAGTATCACTGTTAAACTTTGTCGAAAGTGAGCAACTCAATTATATATCATCCTTTCTATTGTTGATTTACATCCATTAATCTCATTTATAGTTCCAGACATAATCCTGTAAAGTACCTTTGGCTCTGCATTATATAAGTCCAGATGTGTCCACACCTGGTCTGGTATTCATATGTGAGGAGGAGTATAACTGGGATAAGGAGTGTGCAATAAAGTTTCACTAAATTGATTTGCGGGTCAAGGAGATACTCCTGTGAGAAGACATTATTTTGACTAAGAGAGCAGACCTCATTGAAACGGTCAAAAAGCTCACAGGGCCTGACAGGATAGTGATTTCCCTGGATGCCATGTCTACAACTACGAGCCATGGTCTCAAAGGAAGGCAATCAGGACAGAGATGAGTGGAAATTCCTTCTCCCAGAGGGTTGGGGCTCCTGGGTGGATTCTCTGCCAATGGGTTTGTAGATGCTCAGTCATTAGGTTATTTCAAGACAATTATGAAGGGAATCAAGGGATATGGGTTTTAAGTGGTGCTGTAGTTTCGATTGTTTCGTTTCACTGGCTGCACAGTGACACAGCTTGTAGAACTGTTGCCTCATAAATCCACTGAGCCAATTCAATCCTAACCTCTAGTGTGAGTTAGTAGGTTCCCTCTGTAGACCCACAGTGTTCCTCTGGGCACTCTGGTGTCTCCCCCATCCCAAAGATGTGCCGCTTAGTAGATTAATTGGCCATTATGGATTCCTCTTAATGTTTAGCTAAATGTTAAGGGGAGGTGAAGGGAATATGGCAAAAATAAAAATGGGATTACATTCTGATTACTGCAAATGGGTGCTCTATAATTGCCATGGATTTAATGGGCCGAAGAGCCTGTTTATGTGCTGCATCTCTCTGTGAACTATACCATCAGGTCTGGATGACAACTGGCTAACTATGCAAGAATACTACAGGGTCTTGTAGAGTACTTGTGGTTCTTTTTCTGGTATGTCCAGTTTTTTTTTTTGCTTTGTTGGAGCCACTTAACCTAGAAGCTAGTTTAACATTTTCCTTCTGATTGTTCCAGTGATAATAAAGTTGCACATTTAAAGAGAAATAACCATTTTATCGAAAGCCAATAGGAAGTCATCACCACAACTTCACCAATGATTTAGTGCTATACTGAGTGTAATACACCTGCAAAATGACACTGCTTCTTGTGTAACATATAGGACGTCTGAGCTTTTCTTTATTAAAAACCTCTTAATAAAGGATGTTGCCTCGGACATTTCTCTTGCGATCGCAAGACCCTGTTGGACATAGATCATGTAAGATGCTGTAGGTTCGCTGCCCTTGTTTGGTGGTGTGACAGACGGTGGGGGAGCTGCATGACCTCGGTTGTAGTGAGGACTAGGCCTCAGCCATGGGCTTGCCTGCTGCTGCAGCCCAGTGGAGGGGAAGCCAGAGGTAGTGTAGCAGAGCGCCCTCGCTTGTTTGGGGATTGGTTACTCCTGTCAGTGCTGGCCTCCAGTGTTCAATTAGTGCAATGACAGGCTGAATTGCATGTGAACACGTACAAACAAGGTGGAAGAACTCAGCAGGTCGGGCAGCATCCGTTGAAATGAGCAGTCAACATTTCGGGCCGAAGCCCTTCTGGATAATACTTGCTGGGTATAGAAGGAAAGGTATTGGAAGATATAAGGCCTGAGAGGGACTAATAGGATACACGTGGGAGACTGTAAGTCAAGTTGGACAGCCTAGTGATGGGGAGCTTAACTTTGGAATAAGAGATTAAGAATAGGATGATTTGGGAGTTGAATGTTTGGCTGAACAATAGGTATAGGTGTCATGGGTTAGGGTTTCTGACTTGTGAATCATGCAATCGCTTCTGGGGACGGCATGACCTGTACAAGAGGGGTGGGTTAGACTGAACTTGGGGACCAATATCATTGTGGGCAGATTGCTAGAGTTATTGAGGAGGTATCAGACTAGTTTGGTGGTGGGTAGCAGAGAGGTATGGTTAAGGATGGGAGAGTTGGTGAAAAAATAGATGCAGCGTGCAGCGGAACTGTGAGGAAGGATAGGCAGTGGAGAGGGCACAATTGCAGATAGCTGGATGAGTTGAAGTCTATTTATTTTAATGCAAGAAGTATCAGAAACAAGGATAATGAACTCTTAGAGCATGGGTTGATGTTTAGAACTATGACATTGTGGTCATTACAGAGTCTGGGCTGTCACAAGGGCAGGAATGGTTGTCAGATGTCGCAGGGTGTAGATATTTTCAAAGTGACCAGGGAAGGAGCTGAAGGAGGTGGGCGTGTGGCACTGCTAATCCGGGATAATATCACAATGCTGTGGAGGGATCGTCCACTGAGTCAGTGTGAGTGGAAGTCAGAAACAGTAAGGGAGCAATCACTCCATTTGGAGTATTTTGTAGATCACTCCCCCACAGCCTCCAATAGCAATGGAAAAACTGAGTAAATTTGGAGGGCAGACTTTGGAAAGATGTGAAAATAACAGGGTTGTTGTTATGGGTGACATCAACTTCCTTAATATTGTCTGCCACTTCCTTACTACAAAAGGTTTATGTGGACCAGAATTTGTTGGGTGTGTCCAGGAAAAATTCCTGACATAATATGTGGATCTCGTACCAGGTAATGAACCTGGTCAGGGGACAGATCTCTTGTTAGGAGAGAATTTTAGAGAAAATGACCACAACTCCATAGCCCTGGACAGAGACAGCTGCAAACAGTATGGGAAAGTATTTAGTTGGGGGAAGGTAAATTATGATGCTATTAAGCAGAACTTGGGAGCATAAACTAGGAACAGATGTACTAAGGAACAGATGCACAGCAGAAATGTGGAGGTTGTTTAGGGATCATTTGCATGGCACTCTGGAAAAGTTTGTCCCACTGAGCAGGGAAAGCATGGCAGGGTGAAGGAACAGTGGTTGATGAGAAGTGGAACGTCTAGTCAAGAGGAAGAAAGAGATTTACTTAAGGTTTAGGAAGCAAGCTATGTGAGGGCAGGATGCATCAAGGATCGAAGAGGAAACATGTGCCTGGAGACGGAGGAGGCAGGTGAGGTAATTAATGAATACTTCCTTCAGTGTTCACCAGTGAGGGAGGCTTAATGAATGTGAGGACAGAGAAAAACAGGCCGATATGCGGGAACATGTCACTGTTAAGAATAAAAATGTGTTGGAACTTTAGAAAATCATTAGAATAGGTAAGTCCCTGGGACTAGATGGGAATGTACCCAGGAGGCAAGGGAAGAGATTGCTGTGCCTTTCATGAAGATCTTTGCATCCCACTGGCCACAAGAGTTATGCCAGAAGATTGGTGGGTGGCAGATGTTATTTCTTTGTTGAAGAAATGCAATCGGGATAATATTGGGAATTATAGACCGGTGAGTCTTACATCAGTGGAGGGCAAACTATTGAAGAGGATTCTCAGAGGCTTGATTTACAAACACTTGGAGAAGCACTGTCTGATTAGGGAAATACAAGGGGTATAATTTTAAGAAGATTGGAGGGAAGTATAGGGGTCCATCAGAGGTAAGTTTTTGCACAGAGAATGCTGGGGTAATGATAGAGGCAAACACATTAGGAACAGTTAAGTGAATCTTGGATAGGCACATGGATGATGGAAAAATGGAGGGCAATGTGGGAGGGAAGAGTTAGATTGATCTTAGAATAGATTAAAAAGTTGGCATAACATTGTGGGCCAAAAGGCCTGCACTGTGCTGTTAATGTTGTAAATTTCTGTAATTTTCTATCCGGGAGGTCTATGATGCTCAGTCACGGAGGATATTCAAGGCTGAAATCCAATAGATTATATAGGAATCGAGTGATCTGTGATCTAGGAAGAAAGTAACTTTACTTTTGAGGACCATATTGATTGGCAGGCTAAACATTAATGTTCTACTCATTTTATGTGTGCTCGGATGTAGACCATAATATGTTTTAATGATTCATCCTGGTTATCAATTTGGTGAAATATAGGTCTAACTTATTTTATATGCTAATTCTTATTATAAAGGTTCTTAATGCTCCAAAGCTTGCATTGAAGCATGGCATAAACTTCCAAAGGAAGACAGAAGTTTATTCACCAAACAATACACCATCTATTAACACGTTCAGTCTTCAATGCTTAGTGAAAACTTCATGTCAGAAAAGTTACACTGAGAAGTGGGCTCACAGCACGACGCTACTGTCTGTTAAGATTTTAATATAAGCATAGATAAAAACCAAGCATAATGTTCAACAGTTGAAGAAACATTACCATTCTATATCCAATTGCCATTGCCAGTGTTTGGGAACAAGTTGAAGTTCTGAAACCACAAGCATAGTATGTGTGAAGAACATTTGATCAATGGCCGTCAGTGGTATCCAAGCCAAAATGTAATGTTACTCAAATCTCACCGAACATATAGCTTTGCACATTGTCATCGGGTCTGTAGTTTTGTTATTGTGTAATGGTGGCAGGCAATTGACAGGTAAGTTTGCTCATAGCAAGTGTTAAAGAAAAATCTAATGGCATTCACTGAAAGATTAGCATTGTTGAACCTGCTGTAGTATGAAACCTTGAATAGCCTATATTATGAACGGTAATGCATATCACTATTTTTTTTATGGGGGTAGGTAGGCGTGAGCTGCTGAGGAAGGAAGAGGGATCATTATTCCCTCATGATTTGTAGTGTCAGGTTTGTTGTTTAACAACTTACTAATATTCCCCGGGGCCACTATAATGCAGGTGCCTGCTCATGCTATTCTGCACCTTCCCAAAAATATCCCCTGTAAAAGGTTTTTTTTCATGAGTTAAATTGTTACTCTTTGCCCCAAAGGTGTTGCTGTCATTGAGGGATTATTCTTTATACTGTCACGTACCCCGTGACTGGGTTATCAAACCATCAGAAATGGAATAATACGTTGGAGTCTGGTATTACTGTAACTTTTAGTTACAGTATTAGTAAAGTAATACAGTACTATAAAATGCAAATATATATAAAACAGGTTAGTAATGATATATACAGAAGTGTAGAAATAGGAATCAAAAACCAAGCTCTATCGAAGTCTAGGGGTAAATGAATAGTCTTATGATGATGCAGAGTTCAGTTCAGTTAAGGTTAAGTCAAGGTAGTTGCTGTTGTACTGTTGGTGGGAGGGGGGAGAGAGAGAGAGAGAGAGAGTGAGAGGCAGTTGCAGGCAAACCTTCTGTTGACTTCTTGTCCTGTTGTGGTCACTGACTGTGACCCCTCTGTATCAGGCCAGACCGTTCTTCAGTGGTGAGCCTGTCACCCAGGCAAGGGTGGACACACACACACAAGCCCCCAGCGGTCTGCCTTCAGACACTGTGAGCCTCTGATCAATTCCCCCGAATCGATCCTCCAAACCCCCACCTCCCTGTGGGTGCGCAGTGCTCTTTCAGTGTCCTGTGGTGTGTCTGCCTGTGTCTCAGCAGACTTGCTTTTATCTTCCCTGTCGGGGTACCAGCCATCCATCACATGTCCATCACCTGGTCCCGCCTTGCTGTCTCAGCAGGAATCTACACAAGCAGGCAAAGTGAGTGTCCTTGGAACAAAGTAAACAGTTATCGAAGAAGCCATAATACTAAATCATTCTCTCTCTCTCTCTCTCTCTCTCTCTCATTATCAGCATCTGCAGCAGGAGGCCTCCCCCCTCTTCTTCTTCTCTCTCTCTCATTAGCAGCATAGTTCACATGGGGGTCAACTCTGGACCCCACCTCCGCCTGGTTTGCTCATCACACATCACAATACGGGAGACTAGATGGTGAATGCTGATAAAGTACTTCAAAATTGACGGCATTTGGAGATCTTTCCATCCTCCTATAAAATAAGTGCTTTTGAACACAAGCATGCGCACCTGACGCTGTTTTAAAAGTGCTTGCTCTAAGCATGGTGCAGTGTCTAATGGCCATGCAAGTGCACGCAACTGACTTTAGTTAGAAACTGTTCAGCAACAGTCTCCTGCCCCAGTTAAGGGCATAGTGTCCCAAGTGAACAAAGGGAATCCAGGCTATTCTGTCGATTAGTTTTTGTTCTTTAAGAGTTGTCCCAAATAAGCGGCTGCCTGGTAATGAATGCTTATGCTAATTGAATGGCCCAATTAACCAGAACCCACTGGATTTTGTTTTATGTAGTTGAAAATGAATTTAAACAGTATTGCAGGTTCAAATACATTGACTGAAGTACTTTAATTATGTTTATGCAGTCGTGAAGGACAAAAAGTCCATTTGTTGTATGGGATTTAGTTGTCCGCTTATTTATCCATTTCAAATGTTTTTATTAGACTAATTCAGAAATAATGTGGTATACATTCATGAAGATTAGCTGCACTGTGCAATACACTCTGTCAATTATCTGGCTGAGAAAAGATTGTCCTGTTCTGAATTCAGTGAATAGAGGTCACTGAATAGAAGGTGCAGCTTTGATCAGACATGTGCGCTTCCACTTGGCTTAGCATTTGCATGTCAATTATTTCATCCAGTATCTCCAGAAATGATATTCATCAATGCTTTGATCTTACTTTATCCTCATTTAATTATTTGCCTATATTTATCTATCCCAAAGTCAGAGATGAGTTTAAGTACATTTTATGCAATGAAAAACATTTTATTCATGTGTCTCTAAATACCGTCTTTGATGTTTTATTCATATTTCTTTATGTAAGATGTTGGATAATTCAAACATGTTTAGTGTAGAGTAGCTTTGAATTATGAAGTGTAACCTAGAGGTACCAGAAGCTATAGATTAACTTGGGTAATCAAAGTTAACAGTAGACCACAAGAGGCTTTTGAGCCACATGCTAGTTTAACGTTGTTGCTGACAGCTACAGCTTTTGAATATGACGCCTTTGGTATGGATTTCTGGATGGCTGCAACATTTGCATCAAGGCACCATAATTAGAGGTGTAGGATCAGAGCTTTTTGAAGGCATATATTGACTTAAGAATTATCTGATAAAAGAAAGAATCAATAGAAGAATGGAAAGTGGACTGCATGGAACCGATAATAGGAACTGTGAAGTATATTGCATTGTCATTGGATCATGAACAAGTGGGAATAACATACATGTTCTGGATAGTGAGTATCAGTCGATGATGTATAGTAAGTTATTTAATTAACAGAAAAGGGTAATGTGCATACTGTTTAGTAGACTTATGGTGTAACCTCTTTGGAACTGCATGATAGGTCATAATTAATGTCCTTCAAGTTTATTGTTGTCATAGACATGATACAAATGCCAACAATATATTTTTGCAGCAGCCCAGTACATTCCAAGACCAAGATAAACTTAACATGAGCTATGCATGACTTCCACATGTGCAAAATTAAATTAATGTAACATCATTAGTGCAAGGTTGAGAGAGCAAAGAAAAATATGGTCTGAGGTAATGTTAGCGTTTTTGAGATTTGTTCAAGAGTCTGCTGGCAGTGGAGAAGGTGTGGTTGTTAAACCTTGTACCTTCTTCCTGATGGCAGCATTAGAAGAGAACATGACCCACCCTAAAAGCAACAAAAGATGTAATTGTTTTCAATAACAGTCTTCATTCGAACTTGGGCCCAATCTAAGCACAGTGATACAAATTTCAAATTTTAGCATTCAGTTGTTATTTTCTTCCATTTGTCACACAACGTAACAAGCAAAGTGAATAAACAGGTATCTGATTTTCAGGAGGCATTTGACTAGGTGCCACATAAATAGAAAAGGTAAGAGCATGTGGTTTGAAGGAAATGTGTTGGCATGGAATGAAGATTGCTGATAGAATAGGAAGCAGAGTCAGAATGAATGAGTCTTCCTCAGGCTAAATCATCTCAGTAGTAGAGTGCATCGGGATCAGTTAGTAGCCCTCAATTACTTGCTGGTTGTACTAATTACCTGGAGGGCAGTGCAGAATGTAAGGTGTCCAAAATTCCCCAATGAGATGAAAAAGGGGGAGTGTATATCAGGAGGAGGATATCTATTTCTGCAGTTGGATATTGATAGGTTGAGTGAAAGAGCAAAAACTTGGCAAATGAAGTATAATAAGACCAAATGTTGAGGAAGAATCTAAAGGCAGATTATTATCTAAATGACGATAAACAAAGTACAGAAAGCTCTAGACATACTTGTGCATGAATTGCAAAAGGTTAGCAGGCTGGTTTGGAAGCTGAAAGGCCTGAGGTAACCAACACTGAGCACAGGCTTACTAGTAACATCTAGTGCTATGTAAAATGTTGGTCAGCTTATTTAAGGATGAACATACTGCTTCTGGAAGTTGTCCAAAAATGATTTACTCAGCTAATTTCTGGGACGAGGTTCTATAAGTGCATAAAAATTATATCTATATTCTGTGGCATTTACAAGAGTGAATGGGGATCTTAATAAAGCCTATAACATTATTATTAGGCTGCATGATAGAATAGATGTCAAGACGTTTTCACTCAGTGGAGAACCTTCAACAAGGGAACCTATTAATAAGATTAGGGGTTGGCATTTAAATTTGAGGTACATAGGGTCTACTTCTTGCAGAGAGTGGTGAATCTCTGGAGTTCTCCAACCCACTGGTTGTGGAGATACAATCACTAGGGCTTGTTAAGGAGAAGGTAATTTTTTTGAAAGGTTGAGCAATTGAGAGCAGTGGGTAATTGGTTTAGAAGGGCAGTTGAGGCCTGGAGAGGCTATGCCATGATCATATTGAATGGCACCAGGTGTGAGCTGAAGTTACCTACTCCTGCTCCTGTGTTCTAGTCTTATGAATGCAGTGATTTCCAGTTAATTGGGACATATCAGGACCAGTATATTTTGGCCCAATTAGACATATTTCATAGAAACAGTTGAAAAAGGTATAAAAAGGCAAACTACCATTTATATGAGTAAAAAATTATGTATTCAAATGAAATATAGAACAATTTAGAACATCATCAATACTACTGAAGTACTATAACACTGTGTTTTAGCTCCTAATAGTTATCAACAGAGGAATTCAATGCACTCTGCTGTGCTCTTTTGATTGAGTATAATCAAACAATGTGTGTGCAGACACCTAATGTAGATAATGGACTGCTTTCATACAATGCTGTTGACAATTGCATCTTCCAAGTCTTCATTTTTATGGTAACATTCAAGATAATTGTCAATACTTTCCTAACTTGTTGAAGTAGTGATATAATTTCATTTTCACTCCCAGACATCTCTAGCATCTCCAAATCTAAATGGTTGAAACTGCAGTGAGCAAAACAAATCTGAATTGTCCAACTGCTTATTTATCACCAACTATCAGAGACAAAAATCACTGCTTTTTGAACAGGAGCCCATGCAACTGATGCTATTTTAAAACTGTCCACTCTAAGCACAGTGTTGTATCTGATGGCCACAGAAGTGCATGGGTCTGAGGCAAGTTAGGACCTGTTCAGCAATAGTCCCCTGAACCAATTAAGTGGCATAGTGTGCCATATGAACAAAAGGAACCCCAGCTATTTTCATGATTTGTTTTTGTTCTTTAAGAGTTGTACCAAATAAGCAACTGCCCTGATTTAACTGATGATCCAATTAACCAGAACCTATAATAATGTAGTACAATTTTTCATTTCAACTACATAATCTAACTCCTGTAATAAGAATTTCAAAAAGGAGAGAAGCTAAATCTGGGCTAAATCTTAAATGGGTTAGACAATATTTCACAAGACTCTTGCTGATTTCAGCCTGCAAGTGTCAAAGTAAAGGAGTGCCTAATGCAGTGAATACACTCGAGTCCCTCTTTAAGTGGAAAGGGCTTGATGTCTCCTTCAGAAACAGAGGAAATTCTCCAAATGACTTACTGCTTATTTGGTGTGTTGAGAAGAAGACAGCAACAATAGTGATTTCTATTTATACATAGAAGCTCTAATTTGGTAACATTTTGCAAGGAGTTGCGAAAGAATATTATTAAATCAAATCTATCACTGCTCATGTTTGCTTAGCTGACTGGAATGATAGTCAGAGATTGGAGGTATTCAGGTGCATCCAAGAGGAGTAAAGAGGATGGAGAGACAGATGGGTTTAGGAAAACAAACCCAGAGTTTGGGGCAGCTGGTGACAGGGATATACTTCAGTCTGGGAATGCTGAAAGGGGCTGGAACTGGAGAAACAGATAACTTACAGAAGAGATGGGGAAGAGTGAGTCCATGGTAGGATTTGTAAGTAAAGATAATGTTATAGTTCAAGCATTACTTAAATGAGAGTCTGTGTGGGTCTGCAAACACCAACCTGGAGACTGGGAGTCCAGTTGCTGAGCTGTGGATGACCTCGTGAAGAGTTGAGTCAGGGAAGCCATCCTGCGATCATTTTGGTAGTAGTGTACATTCCACTTCAGGATAATGTCAAACAGGCTCTAGACGAACTGAGCGATGTAATCAACAAGCATGAAACAACATATCCTGATGCCTTTCCCATCATTCTGGAGGATTTTAACTAGGCCAGCTTGATAACAGTTGCTAAAAAATTATTATTAACAAATCATCTGTAGTACCAGAGAGAACAGCATACTGGACCACTGTTCCACTAAGTTCAAGAGTGCCCACCATGCTATCCCACGCCCATACTTTGGTAAGTCTGACCACCTGGCTGTAGTTCTATGCCCTGAGTATAAGGCAGAGACTGAAGACTGCAGCACCAGTAGTAAGGACCAAGAAGGTATGGACAAGGGAGGCACATTACCTCTTGCAGGATTGCTTGGGACCGGACTGTGTTCATGTTCGAGCCTGGACAAGTATGCCACAGTGGTCACCAACTTCATTAAAACCTGTATTGATGATTGTGTGCCTATGAAAACTTACTGTACATTCCCAAAGCAAAAGCCGTGCATGAACCAAGAGGTTCATAAACCGTTGAGGGCTAGATCTGTTGCATTTAAGTCTGGTGCTCAGTCTGTATAAGAAAACCAGGTATGACTTGCGCAGGGCTACTTCAAGAGGCAAGAAACAATTCTGGGAGAGGTTAGAGACGACATTGGATGCACGTCAACTCTGGCAGGGTTTGCATGCCATTACTTCCCACAAAGCTAAACCCAACATCATGAATGGCAGCGATGCTTCACTACCAGATGAGCTCATGCTTTTATGCTAGCTTTGTAAGAAAGAGTATAACCAGAGCTATGAGGATCCCTGCAGCATCCGATAACCCCTGTGACCTTTGTCTTGGAGGCTGATGTCAGGCTGTCTTTCAAAAGGGTGAACCTTCACAAGGTGGCAGGACCCAAATGAGTGCCTGGTAAGGCTCTGTAAACCTGTACCAACCACAACCGGGTGTGTTCAAGGACATTTTCCATCTCTCACTGCTACAGCTGGAAATTCCCACTGGCTTCAAAAGGGCAAAAATTATACCAGTGCCCAAGAAGAGCAGCATCAGCTGCCTCAATGGCTCTCCACACAGCCTTTGATCACCTGGACAATGCACATATATATCTCAGGATGCTGTACATTAACTATAGCTCAGCATTTAACACCACCATTCCTACAGTCTTGATCAAAAAGCTACAGAACCTGAGCCTCTGTACCTCCCTCTGCAACTGGATCATTGACTTCCTAACAGAAGACCACTATCTATGTGCATTGAAATAACATCTCCACCTCACCGACAATTAACACTGGCGCGCCACAGGGATGTATGCTTAGCCCACTGTCCTACTCTCTCTACACTAGTGATGTGTGGCTAGGCAAAGCTCAAATGACATCTATAAATTTGCAGATGATATTGCCATTGTTGGCAGAATTTCAGATGGTGATGAAAGGACGTACAGGAGTAAGATATATCAGCTAGCTGAGTGGGGCTGCAGCAACAACCTTGCACTCAACATCAACAAGACCAAAGAGCTGATTATGGACTTCAGGAAGGGTAAGATGAGGGAACACAAACCAGTCCTCAGAGGGATCAGAAGTGGAGAGAGTGAGCAATTTCAAGTTCGTGGGTGTCAATATCTGAGGATATAACATATTGGTACAACTATAAAGAAAGCAAGACAGCGGCTATACTTCATTTGGAGTTTGAGGAGATTTGGTTGTCAACTAAAACACTTGAAAACTTCTACAAATGTACCGTGGAGAGCAGTCTGACTGGCGACATTACCATCTGGTATAGGAAGGCTACCGCACAAGATCAAGATAAATTGCGGAAACTTTTTTTTAAAGTACTAGCCTTTTTAGTATCCAAGACATTTTCAAGGAGCGGTGCTTTAGGAGGGTGGCTTCCATCATTAAGGACCACCACCACCCAGGACATGCCCTGTTCACACTCTTACCATCGGGAAGGAGGTACAGAAGCCTGAAGGCACAAACTCAGCGATTCAGGAACAACTTCTTCCCCTCTGCCATCCAATTTCTAAATGAACATTGAACTCATGAACACTACCTCAATACTTTAGTATTTGGATTTTTTTGCACTATTTATTTTAACTATTTAATAGACATATATATATACTTAATGCAACTCAGTTTACTTCTCTACTTATTTATCATGTGTTCATTGCACTGCTGCCGTAGTGTTAACTAAGTTCACAACATATGCCGGAGATTAAATCTAATTCTGATTCTGAGGTTTACATCCGGATGTTCAAGTAGTGAGGTAATGTGGGCTTGGGTGAGCATTACTTTTCTGTCTGCCCTGGGCTCATGGATCCATTTGACAGGGTCCTCAGCATCTATAGTTGGAGACACGGGTTTGAAGGGAAGTAGGATTGCAGATCATCCCCCATCAGGCATACTGAGAGGGAATTAAATCAAGTAAACACCAAGGAAAAAGATTACTTCTGGATCCCTTTATTAAATGTTGCTGCCCAGATCCCTAAATACAGTCGTCCCTCGGTATCCGCGGGGGATTGGTTCCAGGACCCCCCGCGGATACCAAACTCCGCGGATCCTCAAGTCCCTTATATAAAATGGTGTAGTATTTGCATCTAACCTACGCACATACTCCCGTATACTTTAAGTCATCTCTAGTTTGCTTATAATACCTAATACAATGTAAATGCTACGTAAGTAGTTGTTATACTGTATTTAAAAACGCAAACATGAGGAAATCTGCAGATGCTGGAAATTCAAGCAACAGACACACAAAATGCTGGTGGAACACAGCAGGCCAGGCAGCATCTATAGGGAGAAGTATAGTCGATGTTTCGGGCCTGGGGCTGATACGTTTACTGTACTTCTTCTTATAGATGCTGCCTGGCCTGCTGTGTTCCACTAGCATTTTGTGTGTGTTGCTGTTATACTGTATTGGTCAGGGAATAATGACAAAAAAAAAGTCTGTACATGTTCAGTACAGACGGAACCATCGTAGTTCTCTGGGAACACTGATGCTGCCTCGGCATCAGCCGATCCCGATTCTCCCGTGATCTTTAAGTTCTTGAGGCTGTAGCACTTTACATAGCTAGCCAGCCATCCCTTACTAGCCTTAAGCTCCTTCCTCTCGCTCACAACACAAGTAGCAAACGAACGAGACGCAAGGCGAACAATGCTCCAACAACGAGTGCCGGAGAGAGTCTGAGGATCTGTGAAATGGTGGGAGGCTACAGCAGCGTAAGCCTACACATCACTTTAGTTGCGTGGATTCAGCGTAGTGCTTGGTGCGCAGCAAATTCAAGTTTTGCTTTTTGGAACTTTCTGGAACTTTTTTCCCCCGAATATTTTCGATCTGCGGTTGATTGAATCTGCGGATACAGAGGGCCGACTGTACTTGTGAAAGTAGCAACTTGTGTGAATATTAGTTAGGGAATACTTTTCTCCTAAAGGTAATGCCAAGGTATTACTGCTGGAACTAGCTTGTACAAAGATGTTAGGGCTATGTTAAGGTAGATAATCATTTTTGATGTTATGAGTAGTACCATGAATGACTGACTTACAGTGAAATTCATATTCTTCAATTGAATGTATATTCAATCCTTTTAGGTTGAACTCGGCTCAGTAGAATGCTTATCTATCATGCATCCAAGATTGCTGAATTGAATATATTCAACGAGGGGTCTTGTCATTATCCTTGGGTCAGGCCATTATTTCTCATGATTCCATTTAGATTGATAGGTAAAGTTGTCAGCGTTCTATTTGTCTCCCATTTCTCATTACCTTGAGAAGACATAGTGGCTTTCACTTAAACTACCACATTGCTTACAGAAAGGCTTCCATAGTACTGTAAATCAGGAGTTCTTGCTCACTGTGTACAAATGAACACATTCATCCATTTAAATCAGGATGACGTGTAGCTTTGGAGGGGAATCTGGAAGTAATGCTACATTTCATGTTTTAATTGATGGAGTAAGGTAAAAATATCTTCCTGATTTTGTAAGGAGTCACGAGGGCTACCTTTCAGAATGATTGAAGATGTTAAAATTGAAAAGGCAATCAGGAGCAAACTTGAAGAGTTTGTTAATAGATATTGTAATATCGTGATACCTGGCTTTGAGGTGTTAGAGAAATACTGGCAGTTGGAGTGAGAGGTTACAAGCTGATGTTCCAAATGGAAGTTTTAAAAATGAATCTCATGCTTATTGAAGTCTGGTTAATACCCTCTGTTAACTCCTGGCTAATGAAGAACGGGCTTCTGGTTTAAGATGGCGCTGGTGATGCCCAGTAACTACTTACCAGTGGCAAAATAAAAAATGAAGGAAACTCAAACATCTTATTAATAACACTTTATTGCTATTGATCACTGCTGACAATAGGGAGGCATGCAGAGGCGAGGCATGATGGATGTATGCGGAGGCAGGAGCAAGTAAAGCCCCTATGTCTGATTGACTTAACCCCCAGCCTAATTGGAAGGGCCATGTGCCAGCAGTGTTCAGGCCCTAGAGCTGTCCAAAAGTGCGGAACAGCCCAATGTTTGGGTGATTTAAGCACCAGACTAGATTGAAAAGGTCAGGGTGTCGGACCAGAGGCAAACAAGGATCATAGAAGAGTACAGCACGGGAACAGGCCATTCAGGCCACAATGTTGTGCCAAACTGGCTAAAAGCAAATCAAGAACACCCAAACACTAATCCCTCCTACTTACACAATGTCCATATCTCTCCATCTTCCTTCCATCCATGTGCCTATCCAAACGTCTCTTAAAGCCTCTAATATATTTACCTCTACCACCATCCCAGGCAGTGCATTCCAGGCAGCCACCCCTCTGAGTAAAAAACTTACTCCTCACATCTTCCTTGAAACAACCCCCTCTCACCTTCAATGCATGCCTTCTGGTGTACGTAGGCCTCCGTTAGTCTCAATAGACCATGGAAAGTTACCTTGCCTTGCAAGGTGTTTTTTTAATGGAAGATTGGCAGTTGCCCAAGCAAGTCTCCCCTCTCCACGCCACCGATGTTGTCCAAGGGAAGCACATTAGGACCCATACAGCTTGGCACTGGTGTTGTCGCAGAGCAATGTGTGGTTAAGTGGCTTGCTCAATGACACACACGCAGTCTCAGCTGAGGCTCGAGCTAGCGACCTTCAGATCACTAGACGAACGCCTTAACCACTTGGCCATGACATTGGACATTTTGGTATTGGACATTTCAGCCCAGGAAACAGATAGTTGCTGTCTAATCTATCTATGCCTCTCATAAACTTATAAGCCTCTATCAGATCTCCCCTCAGCCTTCACTGCTCCAGAGAAAACAACCTAAGTTTATCCAACCTCTCATGATAATAGTGCCCTCTAAACCAGGCAGCTTCCTGGTTCCTCTTCTGCACCCTCTTCAAAATCTCAAAATCCTTCCTATGGTGGGGCGACCAGAACTGTATGCAATACTCCAGATGTGACCTGACCAATGTTTTATAAAGTTGCAACATAACCTCTTGACGTTTGAACTCAATGTCTCGACTTGTAAAAGCAAGCATTCCATAAACCTTATTGACCTGTGTAGCCACTTTTAAGGAGCTATGAACTTGGATCCTAAGAGCTCTCTGCTCAGCACTGCTTTTCAGGAACTTGCCCTTCACGGAGTACTGTCTCGTTGTATTTGACCTACCCATCACTGTTATCTGGGTGAAACTCCATCTGCCATTGCTCTGTCCATATCTGCAACTGATCTATATCACACTGTATTCTTTGCCAGTCTTTTACACTGAAAGAATTTACAATAATGAACAACAATTCTATAAAAGGGAATCAGATCTTTCCCCCCTGACAATTGCACCAAACACTTAGCATGGAACTTAGACAGTTTTAAAATTCAATTATATTGCACACGAGTTTGATGTTGAGTTGGATCAGGAGCGCTTACATTGCTCTATGTCTAGTTAATAATGAGATTCTTTGGTTGAATCTGAGCTGCTTGTAGCAGATCAATTCATGCATTTGTATACGCAGTGAATTTAATGAACATGAATTGATCTGTTCTTTCAGGCTACGTGTTACACTTAATAAGTTTTCTTTACTGCATTCATAACATTCTATACCACTATAATAAGAAGTAATATAGTGATAAAATATGTTTAATCTTTGATTTAACAGGTAGGAAAGTACACTTCAGAGTACACTGATTAACTTGAATTAATGGTGGCACAAATCTTTGAATGAGGCACAGAGGCACAAATGTGCAAGTGTCCTGTCAACACACAAAATGCTGGAAGAACTCAGCAGGCCAGGCAGCATCTAGGAAAAGAGTGCAGTTGATGTTTTGGCCTGAAATGTCGACTGTACTCTTTTTCATAGATGCTGCCTGGCCTGCTGAGTTCCTCCACATTCAGATTTCCAGCATCTGCAGGCTTTCTCTTGTTTGTGCCATTGTCCTGTGGTAGGTTTGCTTCCTGATAATTAGACAGCAAAGATCGCAATGCAAAATACAGTGCTCTGCTGACCAAAAGGGAGCTAGTAAGAGAACAGCTCAACTGCTATCTAATTCGGGTGGCAGAGTGGAGATACGTTTCTACCGAAGGAGGTGTAAGGCACTCCTCCCCTGCAGTAATCTGCAGGTCACCCTTGGGCAAGGTGTAGCATCTACTTAGCCACCCACTCAGGGTCATGTAAAGTCATGGGTGCAGATGGTGGATGGTCATATGAACAGCTTATCACAGGTTCTGGTTATGCGACCACTGATGCCAGGTAGACAATCTCTGAAGAGTATTGATAGTGTCTCCTTGTATTTGACCTACCCAGGCTGGGTCATCATCTTGTAAGACAATGCCCAGAAGAAGGCAATGGAAAATTACTTCTGTAGAGAAGTTTTACAAGAACAATCATGGTCCGGAAAGACAACGATCACCCATTGTCTTTCCAATCATTGTGACTCATATGACATGGTACATAATGAACCAACAAATATCTGAAGGATAAAATATTTCCATGGTAATCTCCTTCCATTGTAGTAGTCTTGTGTAGTGCAGGCTATTTACATGAACAAATTCAGATGTCTAGTCTGGATGAATTTAATATTCTGGAAAGTACCTCGAGAATAAGCAAACATTTTCCCCAATACATTTTCAGTCTGAGTGTACATATTTGAACTTGCAAGACTGTTCCTTCCAATGGTAGACATCTTTAAGCGCAATGAGTGTACTCCGTATGTGCTCATGCCTCTATTTTGTAAAGGTCAGCACATCATCTTGGGCCAAAGGGCCTGTACTGTGCTGTAATGTTCTATTTTGAAAGGAATTATATCACCAGATGATCAGATTTCTGTACTTTGTACTCATTCAAGGCAAATCAGGTGAAGATGCTACTATTACTCTGTAAGGACTGTGGTCACATAATATATGTGGTGTTAGTTTTCAGTTGCATTGAACGTACAGCTCTTTCAGAGGCATAATATTTAATCACAGAGGGTCATTTTGAGTCTAATTCCTATTTGAAGAGCCAAGCAGAAATGAAAAAAAAATTGTAATTGAGCAAAGGTGGAAATTCTGACCCCAATATTCCCTTCCAATAGAGTTTTACTTTCCCCTGCAATGTAACTTATTCTGATGCAGTTGATTTTTTCCCCCTTTTATTAATGTTTAATTTGCCAGACAGCTCTGTTATATCTGATGCCCATCTGAGATATTGCTTCATGCTTTGTTACAGAGATTGCAGAATGAGTTGCCCCTGACTCCAGAGCAACTGGAAGATGTCTTTGACAGCTTGGACCAGGATAAGAACGGCTACTTAACACCAGTAGAATTCAGCAAGGGCCTTGGTATGTACAATACATAAGCATTTGCAATGGCCTTTAATGACAATAATGTGGTAGGACAGGGGTTTGCAACAGTGGTGATAAGATCAATATATGTGTTGGGAGGGTAAACACACTAAATTGTTCATGCTGATATTTGGAAGTGTTGAAGAGACGGTGGGAGCACTGAGGTCCTTGAGGAAACCTTCTTGCTCTCTCCCTCATCTTTTACTCTGTTATAAATTGCTGAAGATGATTTTATGAATTCCACCAAGCACAAGTGCCCATAAATCAAAAGACTGAGGTAAAATGTCAGAATCTTTTGTAGTAAACTCACCCTAGGGCACACTGCTAACGCTCAATGACAAAAGGTCACTAATTTAAAATGATCATCAAGACTGTAAGGTATGGATTGAAAGAATTTTCTTTGCTTTGCACTTTTTTTTGGCAGCAGACATAATTTGAGATAAATGCCCCTTCTTCTGAGAAAGTCTTGGGGAAAAATTTGAATTGGTGAATGACACAAGACTAAGGGGTGACACCAGTGAATTGGGCCTTCTTTAAATGCCTGTATGATACAAGGGCCCATACCTCAGCTGAAACATCATAATTTATTGTAATAAAGTTCAGTGAATTTAGAGGCAGAAAGAGATTAAATGAATAGCAGCCATCTGTACCTTTGTTTCTGATACTTAAAGCAAACCCACTCTCTAATTTAAATGAAAGCAACTGTAGTATATGCAGAAGAGCTGAATTCCAAATCAATTCTCCTTTTAATTGGAAATATCTTTTTAACTCCCACATGGTTATACTTAAAGATTTTGTTTTGAAATTGTGGGTGTACTTTGAATAGAACCTTTTACCCAATGATGACCCTGCTTTTGCCCGAAGCTACTGGCAACACTGACAGCTCTGAATTAACTTTTTTCTCTTTTTATCTCTAATTCCATTCAGAATGGATACAATCCTAATTAGTTGTGAATTAAGTGCACATGTTAAACTCTCAATAGTCTTCTCCTTATCTCCTTGTTTGCATGTTTTGAAATAAGTGAAGAAGCCAGTGATGCATTCAAGTTGAGAGGGGAAAGAATCCTAAGATTTTATTGTTTTGAAAAATATCTGGGCACTTGCAGTGCTCGACTGAAAGCTTGATGACAAGCCCGCTGCAGCTAATTAGTAGAAAACGGTAGGCTGCTGTCGAGAGGTGAATGCACAGTGATTAAATGACAAGTATTATAATTAAAAATTACTAATGAAATTGCAGACCCACATAAGAAATAGAAGCAGGAATGGACCATCCACTCCATGTGCCTGTTCTGGTGTGCATTAAGATCATGGCTGATCTTTCATCTCAGTGTCATCTTCCTGCAGGAACGCCATATTCTTTTTCTTAATATCCAGTAATCTGTTGATCTTTTGAATAAACGGAACCTTCACTGCTCTATTGGGCAATGAATTGCAAAGATGCTCTACCCTACGAGTTGTAGTCTCTTCACATTTTGATCCTGAATTGCCAGCCCCTTACTTTGGGACTTTGATCCATGGTTCCAGAACACCCAAGCCACGGTAAAAAAAATGATCTCTGCATCTACCCTTCAAATGTAGAGACAGTTCTGTGTGCTTTAATGAGACTATCTCTCATTCTAATTTGGAAGTATGCTCATTCACCTTATTCTCTTAAAGGACAAACCCAGCAACCCAGGAATCAATTTGGAAAACCATCGCAGCTCCACCTCCCTCTCTCCCCTTCACCCTCTACCAAATCCCACTCTCCCCTCTTCTTTCTCCCCTCTGCCTTTCCTACAATTACAGTATATCCTTCCTCAGGGTAGGAGACCGGACCACAATATTCTAGATGTCATCTCACCAAAGCCCTATAGAAATGAATTCCCTTCCAGCATTACTTCAGGACATGTATGTAAGGGCAGTGGAACTTCAGGCTCATCATCTCACTACCATGTGTGCCTGTAAGTTACAGGAAGAATAAACCAATGGAATGAAATAGGGCTGAGGACAATGGTTGGAGAATTGGACTCGTGAGAGTTGCTCCATCTGTGCAAACTTAACAAGTTTTATATTTTCTCAGATTTCTTCCCTGTTTTTGCTGATTAGGTCAACTTGCATGCTTCTGATGCTTACTGGAGGGTGCATAGGTAAAATCCAAGCTGCATAGTGTGCAGATTTTGATTTTCTTCTCACCCCTCTCTATCAATCTTCATAGGGACAGCAATATGGTTAAAGTGTTCTTGCCCTGATTACTCTGTGGTCCCCTTTCATCACCCTTATTCTGAGTGTTTTTGGATGCAATCTTCATCTAATTACCTGCTGTGTGACTCACTTTCCCTTTGTCATCTTTGCTTTCCTTCACCGAAGCACTGTTCTTCACCTGCTGTCACTGACAGTGAGGTGATTGAGATTGGTAGTCCCTTTTCCTAGTAGCAGTCGTGGATATAGCCCAGGTACAGCCCTCCCAACCACTGAGCACTTCTACATGGAATGACATAGCAGGAAAGCAGCATCAGGGACCCCCACCACACAGGACATGCTCTCTCCTCACTGCCACCATCAGGAAGAAGGTACAGGAGCTTCAGGGCTCACACCACCAGGTTCAGGAACAGTTATTACCCCTGAAACATCAGGCTCTTGAGCCAAAGGGGATAACTTCTCTTGTCTTATCAATAAAATGTTCCCACAGCCAATGGACTCACTTTCAAGGACTCTTCATCTCGTGTTCTCAAAGCTATTTATTTATTTATTACCATTGTGGTTGAATGCCCGAGTTGGGTGGTCTTTCATTGGTTCTTTTAGCTTTTACTATGTAGATATGTTGAGTATGTCCACAGGAAAATGAATCTCAGGGTTGTATATGATGACATATGTGTTCAAAGTTCATTTGTTATCAGAGTAGTTATCCATATACAACTCCAGTATTCATCTTCTCCAGATAACCACAAAGCAAAGAAGGAACATGAAAGTCATTCAGAGCGAAATATCAAACCTACCCCTTGCATAAAAAAGAATGGCATCCTGATTATCAACCCCCAAACCCCCCTTACCCCGCACAAAACAGAAAACTTTGACCCCAAACCCCCACCCCCACACAAAATGGAACAAGAACATCGACCCCCCCCCCAAAACACCCTCCCCTCGCACAACAAAATGGAAAGAAATGGGTGAAATACACAGAATATAAAAACCATAAGTCTGAGTACGGTAATTCCACAGTCCATAAACAGAATAGTCCAATTCATAACGCAGGACCACGGTAACATCTTCACTGATCAACAAAAGGAGAGACACCACGTGAGTTCAGAGGCCTACAGCAATAGTCTGCTCACAGTCTCCTTCTCGGCAGCAATCAGAAGGAAGGCTGAACTCTTGATTGCCCTCAGCAATCACCTTTGTACTACGATAATAATAACTTTTGCTTTCCTTTATTTCAGTTCAGCATCTAGCAGCTTAGCTCTCTAGCACTTCCATTCTTAAGTTACGAATTTAATCTTTTTTAAATTTTGGGCATCAAACGTTTAAGAATCAACTGCAATACTGTGAAGCCGGAGTCACAAATAATGCAGATAAAGTGCAGATGGTAGATTTCCCCAGTGGATAGGTTTTTAACAGCAATCCAGTAATCTTATGACAATTAATAAGACTAATTTATCTTCTTTTAAGAACTGCAGAATATGAACTGAATTTAAATTCCACAGGTGCCATTGGTGTGATTTGAACATTGGGCTCTCATTTCTGAATCTGGAAACTCATCACTTCACCGCTATGCTGCCAGCTTCTCTGCTGCTCATTCCTTCTCTTTCTACACTAGCTAGAAGGCCTGCAGTTTCATTGCTTGTTTGAACTTTGGTCTTGCCTTGTCATACTGAAGATTTTGTTAGATCGGTAACTTAAATGTCCCTTGAATATTCAGGGCAATTCATTGGCATCAAAGTGCTGCCAACAACAGAGAGACTGGAAAACTCAAAGCATGATGAAACCTTTGAATCTGGCTGGTCGGACGAGCTGGATATTGTTACAGATGTGGAAGAGAAGCAGTTTTGTTTCATGATGGAACAGCTTGGAGCTTCACAAATCTTTGAGGAGTAAGTACTTTACAAATCTGGTACTAGAGTTCATTTTATTTCTCATATCTAATAATATTGAGTCAAAATTTGAACAAGCTTTAATATTAGAGAGAAAATGAAAGATATTAAAACCTGATTAGTCATAGTTCAAATAGTACAGAAATTCAATGAAAGTACAGTTAAGATAACAGAGAAGATGTAGAGAGTTGATGCTAAACAAATTGTTATTTTAATAAAGAAAGGAACTTTCAACCTTCTTGCTCTGGAAGAATGACTATTATTTTACTCAAAGTAATTAGTATTTATTCAAGGCTTCTACAAATTCAGGTCCATAAGTGATCAGTTTATATAGCGCGTATCACACAATTTTGTGGTTGAAAAGGAATAAGTAGCTGGCATTAAACGATGATTCAACTTGAGAATCTGCAACTGAAAATCGAAATGAATCATCACAGAAACACTCAGGTAGTTCATTAGATACTAACCTGAGAGAGCACATCTGTCTCTTAAATAAAAATAAAAAGCACATATTGCAAAAGATAAGGTGATGTTCTTAATTGATTTGGTCTCTTAAACACAAGTAATCAATGCATTGAACTGCATGACGTGCTACAGTGGCTACATATATATATCCAGAATTTACAACACTGACATTAATTGTATTAATTTCTTCAATATGATATCATTAATAAACATGCTGGTTAACTTTAGGAAATTTTCTTTTAACTTCTGCTTTTTTCCCTCCACTTCAGTCAAAGTGAGGTAAGGGAGTTATGGGCCAGGCTCCACAGAGGGAAGCCTGAGCTGCTGGCCAACTTTGAGCAGTTCTTAGCCAACCTTACAACACACATCCAGGAGATACAGCAGGAGAAGAAAATCATGGAACAAGCAATGAAACGGTAACCATTTGTCACATATTAGTAAATGTGTACTGATTTAGATGTAAAATTTGAGGAAATGTATTTTCATTGCCTGCTGTTTCTCTTTCTGACTGAACCTGAACACCATCCAGCAATCCTTATTATGTGTGCCATGTGAAGGGAGGATTAATGCTGTTTAGTTCCATTACTGATTATCCAATACTCACTGGAAAGGTTGCTGTTCCTTTTCGTGCCTTGTAGTGCATCACATCAGACAGCTTTTAAGCATTTGTCTGTTTTTTTACGAGGTTGAGTTAATGCTTAACTCAGCATAGATGGAAAGCGTGCAAGGGGCTGGCTGGATTCGAACTCAAGACCATTCACCTCAAAGTCCAGTGCTAATGCCACTACGCCACCGGCGGGCTACTGTCAAACTTGACATGTGAAAAAATGGGTGTTTACTCATTATAGTCCTTGAACTTCAGGAAGAAAGCAGTAACAAAGGTGTCAGGAACTTGAAAAACCTCAAAAGCTTTTCACTATTTTTTTGTGCCTTACCCATATCAAGAAAGCAGTATGTTTCCTTTTTTCCTCACCAATTATTCCTGTTTAAAAGAAAGAGCATGTTATTCCAAGATAAGTCATTTGCTGAGTTCCCTTTCATTGCAGAAGGCAAAGTTTTGGAGCTGTTGTCTGAAGGCTCTTCCCTTTCTTTAACTACAGGAAGGAGTACGAGCATGATAGAGAGGTACGCTGCCTGTACGAGGAAATGGAGCAGCAGATTAAGAGAGAGAAAGAGAAGTTAATAAATCAGGTAACTCCTTGATTCTAGTTTCAGGACATTTGGGGTTGATCCAAATATTTCCCATATCTGTACCCTCCAACCTTAATGGTATGAATATTGATTTCTCCTTTCAGTAACCAAATTTCCACCTTCCCATATTCCCCACTCTGACCTTTTACTTCTTCTACCCTGCCTATTACTACCCCCACGGTCCTCTCTTCCCTCTCTTTCTCCTGTGGTCCACTCTCTTCTCCTATCAGTTTCTTTCTTCTCCAGCCCTTGACTCTTCCCACCCAGCTGGCTTCACCTAATGCCTTCCGGCTAACCTCACTCTCCTCCCCCCATCTTTTTATTCTGGCAATTCCCTACTTCCTTCTCAGTCCTGAAGGAGGATTGTGGCCCGAAACATTGACTGTTTATTTATTTCCATAGACGCTGCCTGACTGTTGTGATGGAAAATAACTGGTTCTTTGAGTCTCAACAGTAGAGGCCTGGACACACACAGTTTTAATAATAAGGAATTTATTTACATGGGGAAGTCAGGTCAACACGAGCAACTACAATACACAGGAAGCGGTGTGGGGACAGGGTACAGTTACACAGACAAAGAACAAGGGAAAAGCACTACGACATCTATCCCCCTTGACCTTGGATAGCTGCGGCTCCCTTACCAGGACAAACGATAGAACTTCCCAAGCATAAATCAATGCACTTACCTTCAATGAGGTGGTCTGTAAGAGACAGCGAGCCAGGTAGGCACAAGTCTCACCTTTTAAAGCATGGGGCTGGGCGCCATAATCCAATTAAGGTGACCAATAATTTAGGTGTGCATTGATTAGTTGGGGGGGACCAAATGTTGATTGGCATGTGGTGTGTCCTCCGACCAGCCAGGTGGCAGTGCATCTGTCACGTGGCCGGTATCTCTGGATACACTCCACCCCTCGGAAGATGCACCACATAGCCAATACACATAAGAGGGTGGAACAATATCACATACCAGAAATAACCATTTTTAAGCAGCTAAGTAAATGCAGAGACACTCTTAATCATCTGGCATGCGCAACATAGTATAGAAGTGGCTATGATTACAAGAATGAGTGCGATGGACCAGTGAATTACAGTTGCCCACCACCCCCCTAGGGACCCAAACGGCCACCAATTGCCCCATGAGGTGTTGTGCTGGAGGAGCTGGTCCCTTGATTTTTGAATTTTAGCCACCGAGTCCCGAATGTGAGCGGCCAAGTGAGTGATGTTGCTGGACTCATCAGGGATAAAGGTACAGCATTCCTCACCAACCACTGCACACGTTCCACCATCAGCAGCGAGTAGGTAGTCCAGTGCCATTCGGTTCTGCTGGGCGACCATCCTGACAGCTGTCAGTTCTGCCGCCGTTCGGGTGAGGGCATCCTCCGTGTGTTGCAGTGCCACTGCCGTCTCGTTGGCCAGAGTCTCGAGCACACTGGTCATCTGGATCACCTCCCGGGACAGCCGGGCCGTACCATAACTGGGAAAGGCTATCATCCAGAACCTCTCTGCCTCTGTAATGGCCCTCTTGTCCCGGTGGCCGCTGTACGCCGGATGCTCCCCAAGGTCATTCAGGGGGGTGGATGAAGGGCACCACATATGCTGGAAAGCAGCAGCCGTACCAGCTCGTGGGGAGCCACGGGTAGGCGCGGTGGCCGGAGATCCAGTGGGTCCCGTTTAGAGTCCAGGGAGCTCCCAGCTTAGCAGCATCGTCGGCAGTGGTCACTGGGGCACCCGGGTACCAGTTTCGCTGACAGTTGCTGTGACCAACGGAAAAGTTAGAAGTGTGCGCATTGCGGAGTCTGCACCAGCAGTCGTTAGGTCTACTCAGTAGCTGTGGAATAACTCTGAGGGTGGGGACTCGGGTGGAGGTCCAAGTGTAGGGAGAGAAATACCAGTTCCTGAAGCACCCACCCCATCGGGGGTCAAGGGAAGAGATGTTGTGTAGTGGGGAGGAGAGTGGTGGGGGGCTGCCAGCAGGTCCCCCCCAAACAGATATGCCAAAACCAGCAGGAGCAAACAGTCTGTGTAAACAGTTCATCTCAATGTCATCCAGCGGGATTGGCGTGAGTGGCAGCGCATCATCAGCGTGTGCTGGGGCCCGCAAGCAGATCCAGCAGTCCGATCTGTTGGTGTTGCTGGCAAACTCGTAAAGCGACCCTGAGGAAGGTGTTGGCAGCTGTCACGGAGCCGAGCATCGCAGCGACCAGGAGGGATGACTGGAGTCGCACCATTGTCCTGTAGAGGGAGACGGGGACGGGGGGTGGGGGGTGGGGAGAGGGTGGGGGTAGGTGTAGGAGGAAACTCATTCCCTGCTGGTTAAATGCCGGGTATGTATACAGGACAAATCAGATTTACCTGGAATGGCAACCCAGCGGGTGTCCCCTGGACCGCGCGCGACAATTTCTCCCTTTCTGGGGAGGCTCTGCGGCAGTCGGATCCATTCTCTGCCCGAGTCCTCGGTCTCGGGGGGTTCGGTGGTTTCCCAGTTGGGAGATGGGGACTGTGTCAGGTGGCGGGCCAGTGGGGATCCCCCTTGGCTAGTGGGCCGTGTGTTTAACTGGTCGACGGCCTGCTGGAGGACACTTAGCCACCCCTGCAGTGTGCGAGAGGGTATCAGTGTGCGAATTTTTTCCTTGAGCAGGCCGTTCATTCTTTCAATTAAGCCCGATGCCTGGGGGTGGTGGGGTATATGGAACAGCCACGAGATCCCCGCCTCAGCCGCCCAGGTCTGGGCTTTGGTCCCAGCAAAGTGTGAGCCCTGATCGGATTGTACCTCCCATGGGACCCCATAGAGAGAGGAGAGGTGCTGTAATCCTCTGATGGTGCCGTTCTGGTTGGCCCTCTCACAGGGCACTGCCACCAGGACACCCGAGTATGTGTCCACCATCATGAGGACATACTGCTTCTTATTCTGTCGCGGGAGCGGTCCAATATAGTCGATTTGCCATACCTGACCCGCCCCCGTGCCGCGACGAATGTGGCCCGGTGGCCCTATCGGCCAGTCCCGTGGCTTGACTAGCTGGCAGATGGGGCAGTTATCTACAGACGTTTTACATTGATTGAGGGTCAAGGCGACACTGAATTGTTCAGCCCAGTGCCGCGTGCCATCGGCCCCTCAGTGGCCACCTTTGCGGTGTGCCCACGCAGCTAGTGCACTGGGGTCGGTGTGCCACACAGCTAGTGCACTGGGGTCGGTGTGCCCACGCAGCTCGTGCACTGGGGTCCGTGTGCCCACGCAGCTAGTGCACTGGGGTCCGTGTGCCCACGCAGCTAGTGCACTGGGGTCTGTGTGCCCACGCAGCTAGTGCACTGGGGTCTGTGTGCCCACGCAGCTCGTGCACTGGGGTCTGTGTGCCCACGCAGCTAGTGCACTGGGGTCTGTGTGCCCACACAGCTCGTGCACTGGGGTCGGTGTGCCCACGCAGCTCGTGCACTGGGGTCCGTGTGCCCACGCAGCTAGTGCACTGGGGTCTGTGTGCCCACGCAGCTAGTGCACTGGGGTCGGTGTGCTCACACAGCTAGTGCACTGGGGTCGGTGTGCTCACACAGCTAGTGCACTGGGGTCTGTGTGCCCACGCAGCTAGTGCACTGGGGTCGGTGTGCTCACACAGCTCGTGCACTGGGGTCGGTGTGCTCACACAGCTAGTGCACTGGGGTCTGTGTGCCCACGCAGCTAGTGCACTGGGGTCGGTGTGCCCACGCAGCTCGTGCACTGGGGTCCGTGTGCCCACGCAGCTAGTGCACTGGGGTCTGTGTGCCCACACAGCTAGTGCACTGGGGTCGGTGTGCCCACGCAGCTAGTGCACTGGGGTCTGTGTGCCCACGCAGCTAGTGCACTGGGGTCGGTGTGCTCACACAGCTCGTGCACTGAGGTCGGTGTGCTCACACAGCTAGTGCACTGGGGTCTGTGTGCCCACGCAGCTCGTGCACTGGGGTCCGTGTGCCCACGCAGCTAGTGCACTGGGGTCTGTGTGCCCACACAGCTAGTGCACTGGGGTCGGTGTGCCCACGCAGCTCGTGCACTGGGGTCGGTGTGCCCACGCAGCTAGTGCACTGGGGTCGGTGTGCCCACGCAGCTAGTGCACTGGGGTCTGTGTGCCCACACAGCTAGTGCACTGGGGTCCGTGTGCCCACGCAGCTCGTGCACTGGGGTCTGTGTGCCCACACAGCTAGTGCACTGGGGTCCGTGTGCCCACGCAGCTCGTGCACTGGGGTCGGTGTGCCCACGCAGCTAGTGCACTGGGGTCTGTGTGCCCACGCAGCTAGTGCACTGGGGTCGGTGTGCCCACACAGCTCGTGCACTGGGGTCCGTGTGCCCATGCAGCTCGTGCACTGGGGTCCGTGTGCCCACACAGCTAGTGCACTGGGGTCCGTGTGCCCACGCAGCTCGTGCACTGGGGTCCGTGTGCCCACACAGCTAGTGCACTGGGGTCCGTGTGCCCACGCAGCTCGTGCACTGGGGTCTGTGTGCCCACACAGCTAGTGCCCTGGGGTCTGTGTGCCCACGCAGCTAGTGCCCTGGGGTCTGTGTGCCCATGCAGCTAGTGCACTGGGGTCTGTGTGCCCACGCAGCTAGTGCCCTGGGGTCTGTGTGCCCACACAGCTAGTGCCCTGGGGTCTGTGTGCCCACGCAGCTAGTGCACTGGGGTCGGTGTGCCCACGCAGCTAGTGCACTGGGGTCGGTGTGCCCACGCAGCTAGTGCACTGGGGTTGGTGTGCCCACGCAGCTCGTGCACTGGGGTCCGTGTGCCCACGCAGCTCGTGCACTGGGGTCGGTGTGCCCACGCAGCTCGTGCACTGGGGTCGGTGTGCCCACGCAGCTAGTGCACTGGGGTCGGTGTGCCCACGCAGCTAGTGCACTGGGGTCTGTGTGCCCACACAGCTAGTGCACTGGGGTCCGTGTGCCCACGCAGCTCATGCACTGGGGTCTGTGTGCCCACGCAGCTCATGCACTGGGGTCTGTGTGCCCACACAGCTAGTGCACTGGGGTCCGTGTGCCCACGCAGCTCGTGCACTGGGGTCTGTGTGCCCACACAGCTAGTGCCCTGGGGTTTGTGTGCCCACGCAGCTAGTGCCCTGGGGTCTGTGTGCCCACGCAGCTAGTGCACTGGGGTCTGTGTGCCCACGCAGCTAGTGCCCTGGGGTCTGTGTGCCCACACAGCTAGTGCCCTGGGGTCTGTGTGCCCACGCAGCTAGTGCCCTGGGGTCTGTGTGCCCACGCAGCTAGTGCACTGGGGTCTGTGTGCCCACGCAGCTAGTGCACTGGGGTCTGTGTGCCCACACAGTTAGTGCACTGGGGTCGGTGTGCCCACGCAGCTAGTGCACTGGGGTCGGTGTGCCCACACAGCTAGTGCACTGGGGTCGGTGTGCCCACGCAGCTCGTGCACTGGGGTCGGTGTGCCCACGCAGCTAGTGCACTGGGGTCGGTGTGCCCACGCAGCTAGTGCACTGGGGTCGGTGTGCCCACACAGCTAGTGCACTGGGGTCGGTGTGCCCACGCAGCTCGTGCACTGGGGTCGGTGTGCTCACACAGCTAGTGCACTGGGGTCTGTGTGCCCACGCAGCTAGTGCACTGGGGTCGGTGTGCCCACGCAGCTCGTGCACTGGGGTCCGTGTGCCCACGCAGCTAGTGCACTGGGGTCCGTGTGCCCACACAGCTAGTGCACTGGGGTCGGTGTGCCCACGCAGCTAGTGCACTGGGGTCGGTGTGCCCACGCAGCTCGTGCACTGGGGTCGGTGTGCCCACGCAGCTCGTGCACTGGGGTCGGTGTGCTCACACAGCTAGTGCACTGGGGTCTGTGTGCCCACGCAGCTAGTGCACTGGGGTCGGTGTGCCCACGCAGCTCGTGCACTGGGGTCCGTGTGCCCATGCAGCTAGTGCACTGGGGTCCGTGTGCCCACGCAGCTAGTGCACTGGGGTCGGTGTGCCCACGCAGCTCGTGCACTGGGGTCCGTGTGCCCACGCAGCTAGTGCACTGGGGTCGGTGTGCCCACGCAGCTCGTGCACTGGGGTCTGTGTGCCCACGCAGCTAGTGCACTGGGGTCGGTGTGCCCAGGCAGCTAGTGCACTGGGGTCTGTGTGCCCACGCAGCTAGTGCACTGGGGTCGGTGTGCCCACGCAGCTAGTGCACTGGGGTCTGTGTGCCCACGCAGCTAGTGCACTGGGGTCGGTGTGCCCACGCAGCTAGTGCACTGGGGTCGGTGTGCCCACGCAGCTCGTGCACTGGGGTCCGTGTGCCCACACAGCTATTGCACTGGGGTCGGTGTGCCCACGCAGCTAGTGCACTGGGGTCGGTGTGCCCACGCAGCTAGTGCACTGGGGTCTGTGTCAGGGGTGGAAGTGGTGGCAGATGATATTTGGGCAGCCTGGTCCACAGCAGCGTTAAACGTTGCCTCTTCATTATCTTTCCGGGTATGGGCATCCACATGGTGGACAAAAAATTTTCTGTGGGTAGCCTGGTCCCAAATGAAACGCCAGTGGTGCTGTCCCCAGAGGGGACGTCTGTGTATTTCCCACCCCATGTCTTGCCACCGGGCCATCCACACTGCAATGCCGTTAGCTACTGCCCAGGAGTCAGTATAGATGTGGTCTGGTCCGGTAGTGTTTTGGAGGGTGAGGGCTACTGCCGCCAGCTCGGCAAGTTGACTGGAACCCCCCTCCCCCTCAGTGGTTAAAATTCTACCCGTGGCGGGATGAAGTGCTGCCGCTTTCCAAAATTGTTTACCCCCTTTCCAGCGGCTGGAGCCATCTGTGAACCAGGCGCGCAATTTGCTGTCGGGGTCTCCCTCAGTGTTTTGAATCAGAATCAGATTTATTATCATTGGCATGTGTCGTGAAATTTGTTAATTTAGCAGCAGCAGTTCAATGCAATACATAATATAGAAGAAAAAACACAAAATAAAAATGATAATAATAAAAAATCAATAACCAAATCAATTACAGTATACGTATATTGAATAGATGAAAAATTGTGCAAAAATCAGAAATACTATATATATTAAAAAAGTGAGGTCGTGTCCAAGAGTTCAGTGTCCAATTAGGAATCGGATGGCGGAGGGGAAGAAGCTGTTCCTGAGTCTGTGAGTGTGTGCCTTCAGGCTTCTGTACCTCCTACCTGATGGTAACAGTGAGAAAAGGGCATACCCTGGGTGCTAGAGGTCCTTTGTAATGGACACTGCCTTTCTGAGACTCCGCTCCTTGAAGATGTCCTGGGTACTTTGTAGGCTAGTACTCAAGATGGAGCCAATTAAATTTACAGTCCTGTGCAGTAGCCCTCCTATACCAGACAGTGATGCAGCCTGTCAGAATGCTCTCCACGGCACATCTATAGAAGTTTTTGAGTGTATTTGTTGACATACCAAATCTCTTCAAACTCCTAATGAAGTATAGGCACTGTCTTGCCTTCTTTATAACTGCATCAATATGTTGGGGCCAGGTTAAATCCTCAGAGATCTTGACACCCAGGAACTTGGAAGTGTTCACTGTCTCCACTTCTGATCCCTCTATGAGGATTGGTATACAGTATGTTCCTTTGTCTTACCCTTCTGGAAGTCCACAATCAGCTCTTCCGTCTTACTGACGCTGAGTGCTAGGTTGTTGCTGCGGCACCGTTCCTCTAGTTAGTATATCTCACTCCTGTACACCTCGTCATGACCTGAGATTCTACTAACAATGGTTGTATCATCAGCAAATTTATAGATGGTACTTGAGCTATGCCTAGCCACACAGTCATGTGCTTACAGAGAGTAGAGCAGTGGGCTAAGCATACACCCCCGAGGTGCGCCAGTGTTGATCGCCAGCAAGGAGAATATGTTATCACCAATCCGCACAGATTGTGTTCTTCCGGTTAGGAAGTTGAGGATCCAATTGCAGAGGGAGATGCAGAGGCCCATGTTCTGCAACTTCTCAATCAGAATTGTGGGAATGATGGTATTAAATGCTGAGCTGTAGTGTGTGTATAGTGTATATTTTGTGTGTGTTTCTTCCTATGTCTGCTTATTTTGTTATTACTCAAAAGTCTGGCTTTGAGTTTATGTTTCATTACATCCATGGCTGCACCAGTGTGTTAGCTTTGTCTGGTTGATGGATGAGGACTCCCTAATGCCTCTGTTAGCTCTCTGCAGTGCTTCTCCTTATTAATAATATATTTTTCAATCATTCTTCTTTGCAAATTGACCTACCTCACGTTGTCCACAAAATATTCTATTTGCCAACTTGTCCACTCATTTGATTTATTAATATCTCTTTGTGAGCGGCTTAGATCCTCTCCAATGCTTGCCTCCCCTACCCTTACTTTTGTATCCTCTGTAAGCTTAGCCTCAGTGTATTGACTTCCTTCCTCTAACTCACTAATGTATATTGTAAACAGCTGCTGCCCCGCACTGACCATCACAGCAATTCATTGGTTACAGGTTGGCAACTCTAGCCCTACTTGCTGTTTCCTGCTAGCTAGCCAATCCTTTTATCCATGTTACCATATTACCACCATCTCCATGAGCATGTGGCATTTTTGCAAGCCATTTTTGCAAATCCAATTGGATTACATCTACTGGTCCTCTCTGGCTGACACTTCCTCAAAGGGTTTCCTTTATAATTCATTCTAATAGTAAATATTAGGCTAACCAGCATCTATTTATTCCTGACTCCACTATCCCCACTCCCATTCTTTTTGAATAAGAATATTCTTTGACAGTTTTCTAATATTTCGGTACATAGAAAACAAGGATGTTTGGAAGTAGTTTACAATCAGTTCTACGACTAGAGACACTTGATTTAGGAACCAAGGATACAAGCAATCTGGTCCTAGAAACTTCACTATCATCACCCTTGTGATTTTCTAGTACTAATTTTATGATGGTATTTAATCTGAGATTGGAATTGGTTTATTATTGTCAACGATACAATGAAAAGCTTGTCTTACAGATCATATCATTACATTGTGCATTGAGTACAAGATAAAACTATAATGATCAGAATAAAGTGTGAAAGCTATAGAGAAGTTGCAGCGAGGGTGAACAATAATGTGTAAGATCACAATGTGTTGGATTGTGAGTTCAAGAGACCATCTTATCATACAAGTGGTCCATTCAGGAGTTTGATATCTGTGGGAAAGAACTTGTCCTTAAGGCTGGTGGTACAAGCTTTCAGGCTTTTGTATCTTCTGCCTGATGGGAGATAATGCTCAGTTGTTCAGAGGAAAAGAGAAAAGAAAATGATATTAAAAAAAATAATTTTCAAAAATAATTACATCTGAATATCATCAGAAATTCACTGTGAAGCTATGGGCAAGAGGGAAAAATTGGAAGTGAGAATTTGATTCACACCAACATTTACATTGAAATGCTGCTCTGTAGGAGATGCTGAATATTAGACATTAAACCAAAGCATTGTCTGACTGCTCTGATGAGCATAAACGATCTGTTGTACTATTCAGAGAACTGCAGGTTCTCCTTGGTGTCTTGCTGAACCTTATCCCTTAGTAAAAGAAAGTAAACCAAATAGTGAATCGTGTTGGAATAAAAAGGAGGCAATAAAGAATGAATAAAAAGCTGCCATTTTTACAGCTTCCAGCTGAGCTGATGACTATCAGGTTTTCAGGAGGATGGGAAAAAACTTGGGGTTGACTGTGCTGGAGAACAACAGGATAGGAATTGAGGTCAAATAAAGCAAGGTACCAGGGCTCTTCCAAAGGGGAGAAGCCAATGAAAAGTCAAGTCTCTCATAGGCAGCTGTGTGATGGTGAAGAGCAAGTCGAGCCTAATGAGAAATGAATGCTCTTGCCGTTTATCTCGGCAGGATGTGTGGAAGCACACGGAACGGAACCATCAGTTGGAAAGGGAGCTGATGAGGAAGGAGCAGGACTTGGAAAATATCATTCTACAGCAAAAGAAGGTAGGATGTGGTTTCATTATGGTTTATTGATCAAATTAGTGGCTTTCATTTGGAATCCTTTTCAAAATGAGTTTGGCATGGGGGAAGGGGGAAGGTTACTTTTCAAGTAGTATTTTGTCATTGAGTATTTGATCTGTTCCCATGTTTTAAAAAAATGACATTAAGTGGTTTATTATAATATTAAGAAAACAACCTTCATTGTTCAAGGCTTTGCTATTAGAACTTATTTCTTAATGGCTTTTAGGGTAACTGAGGAAAGAATTAATAGGGTCTTGAGGGGGAAATTTGTCTTCACCAGAGGGTGGAATGTGTGTGGAATGAACTGCAAAAGAAAATGGTTGTGGAGAGTGCAATAACAACTTTTAAAGGTTTAGAAGTTTATGGGCCAAATGTTGGCAAATGGATGGGCATCTTGTTTGGCATAGACTTGGTTGGGCTGAATGGCCTTTTCCACGCTCTATGGCCCTGACTGTGAAAACTGAGAATAACTTGCCAGCTTTTTCAATTAATATTTGAATGACTTTTTTATGAGGTGTTTAGTTCTGGGTTAACTTGTTTCTAACCTTGACCTGAGGGCCAACAGGAAACAAAGGCAGGATGTGAGGAATCAGTGTATAGAATCAAAGCAAAAACAGAAAATGCAGGGAAAACTCAGCAGGTCAGGCCATTTGTGGGGAAGGAGAAATGGTCAGCTTTTCAGGTATGTGACCTTTTAGTCATGCTGGGAAAGAGAGATGTACAAGTTAGTTTTCAATAGGAGGGAAGTTGGGGAGAGGGGTAGGTGGCTGGTGTGGGGTGTAGAACAAAGACGATGTTTGTGATAGGATCAGTTGAAATAGCTTAATAGTGATAGGCCCACTTAGCTTCCAGGTCTGTGTAGTGAGTTGCAATGGTAACGTTAATTTTTATTAATGCTTGGTGATATGATCAATATTGTATGTTTCATGTCAAACATATCATATTAATATAAGGTCATAAGAATAGCATACAATAAAGTTGTAAGCATTTATTCTACTGAACGTTCCTAATTGTTAGCAATTGAATGGCTTGTGAGGCAGTTTTAGAGATGAGCATATGGTAAAAAGAGATTTTTCATTAAAGATTAGCTTTATTTGTCACACGTACATCGAAACGTCAAAACATACCGTGACTGCATTGTTTTGCACTAACAACCTGCACAGTCTAAGGTTCGTGCTGAGGGCAGCCTGCAAGTATCGCCACACTTCCGATGCCAGTATAGCATGTCCATACACGCTAACCCTAGCTCCTACAGCTTTGGAATGTGGGAGGAAACCGGAACGCCTGGAGCAAACCTACGCGGTCACGGGGAAAATGTGTAAAGTCCTTGCACTCAGCGGCGGGAATTGATCCCCAATCGGTGATCACCAGTGCAGTAAAGTAATTCTGCTAACTGCTGAGCTATGATGCTGCATTATACAAAGGATCCAAAGTACATTTATTATCAAGGTATGTGTAAATTATACAACCTTGAGATTTGTCTGCTTACAGGCAGCCACAAAGCAAGAAACCCAAAAGAATCCAATTTTAAAAAGAAAGAAAGATCAACACCCAATGTGCAGAGAAAGAAACAAAACACAAATTATGCAACCAATACAAGCAAGCAACAGCATTCTGAACCAAACTGAGTTCATAGACCTGAATCCCCAGAGCAGCTGGAGGACACCAAAAGTCTTGGTTTCAGTTCATCATATAGTGGGGCAAATTGCCCTGATGCGCACTGTACGAAGCACATAGTGGCCGTGTTAGTCTGGATTCACATGCAGTTCTCATAGAGTAAGGACTGCAGATTTCCTTCCTGGAAAAAATAATTGTGAACTAGGTACTTTTTATAAGCAAATTAGTTGTTTCATGATAACATTGCTGTTGCTAGATTTGAATTCATAAAACATGCCAGGATGCTATTTCCCTATAACTACTATTTAGAAAAATGGCAATGAAGATATTTCTAATTCTGGGCCTATTGTGAACTAGGCGGGAATGTCACTGCAATGTCACAGACTCAAACCTGAGTCAAGTGGGAACTTGAACTTAATAAATGGTTGTATTTTAAATGAGGAAACAAATTTCTATGCAAGGATAGTTAGAAATCAAAAGCCAAAGTTGCACTTAGCAACTACTTGCTCTGAAATGGATGATATCTACTTTGAAACATTATTAAATTGGATTAAAATAATAAATAATAAAGATGATCTCGTGCATAGTGTGAAATTTATGAGACATTGGAGGGAATTTCTGACATATCTGTGCTGTAATGACCATGTAGATGGTTTTGTTCTCTAGTGTTTTCACAGGCACTCATCAATTAGCCAAATAGTGGCAATTAAATGACTTGTTACAGAATTGACTCAGCTTTAATGGCTGAAAACCTAGAACTATTTAGAGTTTCTATAGAGAGAAATGCAAAGCCAATGTCTTTAACTTCTGAAACTCCAGCCAGAAGGTTTGATAAACCCTGGGTTTTACAACTATTCCAAAATGGTTCTGTTCCCCTTCATTCCTGTTGTTTTCATCCTCTCCTTCCCTGTTTTCTATCTTCACCCATATCCCTCCCATGTTACGTCAGTCTCAGATTGCAGGCAGATTATAGAAGATATTTGTTGGTCTGGATGGCAACATATTTGCGCTACAAATAAACTGCAGATGATAGGTTAACCAGCAGACAAAAGGTCATGAGCTGTAATGGAAGAAAGAATTTGCACAATCTAAAAAACAAAGAAGTTCTGAATAACTTTATCACTTCTCGGCAGGCCAATTGCCTATTTACATAATAAACATGAGAAAGTATACAGATGCTGGAAATCCAAACCAATGCACACAAAATGCTGGAGGAGCTCAGCAGGTCAGGCAGCATCTATGGAAATGAAAAAATAATCAACACTTCATTTTGTGTGTGTGTTGCCTGTTTATATAGACTTTCTAGCAAAATGGACACTCTGAGAATCAAGACTTTGCTCTGCGCTGGAAAGATTAGATGAGCTCTACTTTTGTTCCCAGAGCTGTACCTTGGGCTCTCCTTGGCAAACAAACTATATTGCTATATTTCCCACAATGTCCTCCGATCTCAAATTGGGAAGAATGCCTGGGGATAAGTGGCAGAGTGGTTAGTTACCCTCTGATTTAAAAGAGATATATCTTTAAAATGAAGACTTTCCCTTTCTGGGATGCTACAACTTCCACCTCATTTCTATTCCATGGAAAGGATGGAATAATCAACTTGATAGCTCTAGGAAATTTCAACCAGTTCAGTGGTAGCACAACACAAATATTTTCTCTGAGGAAAGGGGAAAAGAAACAGCATTTTCAAACTTGAGACTGAGAGGTTAGATTAAATTAGTTGCTTTTCACATTCATGAGGATGCATTAGAATTCCTTGTTCACAGGAAGCTCTCCGGTATTCATGATAATAAATACAACAGTATTTATTAGATGAGCGCAAAACTGCAGAATAGTGTAAAGACTGTTGTGTGGTCTGAGTTACTGCTAAAAGAAGGGTGGAAATGCCAATGATGGATGAACTGAGAGAGGTAGAATTAAGAGTACAAGAAGGTGGCAGCACCACTAATAAAGGAGTATGAAAGAGCTGATTGGTTCAGGCAAGATACAGGCACATAAGATTAGGAGAGGCATAGATAGCCGGTGTCATGTTGGGGGTGTCTAATTCTGGAGGTAATAGGTTTGGGTAAAAGGTAGGATCTCTAAAGTAGATCAGATAGGTAATTCTCCTTAAACAAAGTACAATTGGTATCTGGAATGAGCTACCAGAGGTGCTGGTGGATGCAGTAATAGTAACAAATTTTGGGTGACCTTCGGAGGGGTGCTTGAATGAGCAAAACCTGGAGGGATGGTCCTAATGCAGGCAAGTGAGATTAGTATAGGCAGACACGATGGTCAGCCTAGATGCATTGGGTGGAAGAGCCTGGTTCCATGTTGTACAACTCTGTACCTTTACTAAGCATTCCTTGCTCCACCTGTGGTAACCTTGGCAGGTTCTACAATGGCGTTATCTGCTATGTCAGAACCTACAGAAGTGGCATAGAAGAAAATCGACCTGAAGCTCGAGGCACTGCCTAAGCAGAAGAAAAATATCCAATCATTTGTGTCAATTCTTCATGAGGAGTGGTCTCCATTTCATCCAAAAAGATTAGTTGGGATGTCCCAATGCTTTTCAAAGCAAAAGAAATGATGAATATAGATTAAAGACATTAGAAGTTCTGCAGAGCTGGTGGACAAACCTATTTCCAAAATGAGTAAAGCATAGCTGGACTCAGTTCTAACCGGAGAACAATCACTGTTGACATGGTCTGATTTTTGAGCTTCTTATATGCATGTTTATAAATTTATAGTTAGGAATTCCACCAACTTGGCAGTTTACACCAGAACCATCATTTAACCATCTTCAGCTGTTAGAACCCTCTGGTATGTCTTATCCAAGTTATTTCCTTGCTGTTTTATTATTCAGATTTGCTTTCTAATAAGAGCCTGACTTTATATCAAACAGATTGTTTCTCGATACAATAAGCGGCTTGATTTAAAACTGTCTGATGTGAGTGTTACTGAGATAATTACTAAAATCCCATCAGCCATTTACAAAAGATGCAAAGTATTCCCTTATTCACATTTTAGTGCCATAAACATTGATAAATTAGTGTAAACTACATTAAAAAAACTAGTTCATTGATTTAATGTTATTTTGGCTGATTGAAAGAGCCCCTAGGCACAATATATCAACAGCCTGCACACTGCTGCAGGTGGGAAATAATTATAGAAGCAAGAGTTTATGTGAGAAACGTCACATTAATAGATGAAGGGGAAAAAAATCTTCACCTGGTTTTAAGCCTTTCACTGAGAGCAGGTTTAATTTCCGAAGCATGCAACATTGTTATTTTAACTTTGCAAGGTAAATAGAGATCAAAATCATTTAACTCCTTCACTTAGAAAGTAAATGCTGACGGTCACGTGGGGGGTCTTGGTATGGAGAAGAAGTGTGTCCCGGGAGTTGCGCCTATCTTCACCTTTTGCCTCACCCAAATTCTTATTTTGTAAGGGACTGAAAAGTGAGCTGTAACGGGCTGAACGAAATGACGAAGCCAGGTAAAGGGAAGAAACAAGAAAAGGGCGCAGGAGAAGATGATTCTGGTGAGGGCTCCGCGAAACTAGCGGGCCCAGGAGAAGCTAAAGCTAATGCTGCTAGCGTCCCGGTCCCAACTACCATTGAAGAAGCCCTTGTGGCTGTAAACAAGCTGTACTGTTTGGCAGACGGGAGACATGCTGAGCAGAATAAGTCAATCATGACTTATTCTAACAGCAGCTCTAGCCGAAGCTAGTAAGCGTGTTTGTTTAATGGAGGATACTGCCGAATCGTATGAGAGGCAAATTGAAGAGTTGGAGAAGCGGCTTGATAGCCTAATATCCCAAAATACACAGCTACAGGCTAGGGTGGATGACCATGAAGCTCAGTCTCGCCGTCAAATCATTCGCATTATCGGGGTTTAGGAGAAAGCCAAAAACAATAAGCCGACGGAATTTGTGGCCACGTTGCTTCTGAAGTTGCTAGGGGAAGAACATTTCCACCAGCCGATTGAAATGAACCGTGCCCACCGGAGCCTAGCACTGGCTAAAAATGGCAGGCCAAGAGCTATTATTGCTAGGCTACACCACTACCAGGTTAAAGAGCTGGTGCTATGGCTGTCCAGGGAGAGAGCTCTGCTGCTATATGACAGGCACCCGGGGTTCATACACCCGGATTTAACCTCGGCCACCATGAGAAAACGTCACGATTTTCAGAACATCAAGGAGAAATGCAAAGCCAGGAAAATTTGGTGTGGATTCCGGTACCTGGCGAGGTTTATGGTTACAGTTAACAACACCACCTGTACACTCAGCACTGTAGCCGTAGCTGAGGAGTTCCTGAGCCGAGAAGTTAAAGATTGGCATTCTGACACTGTATCAACCTAAAAACGGATTAACGCTGGGTCACTGGTTTTGTCGCTGATCGCTAGCGGCTTCATCTGGAGACTTTATTACGTTCAGCGCACGAGGAACTGAAAAGTAAGCTCATATTAAGATGTGGGTGAGGACTGATTGTTAGTGTTTAGTTTTCTGTTTCACAGTGTATTTGTGAAGAGGTGTTCCTCCCGCGTTTAGTGAGTAATGGGTAGTTATCTCGCTATTCCGGGCCATGTGTTGGCCCATGGATATAGCTTTGACTCCAGGTTAGGGGTATGGAAGTACTACTCCTGGTGTGTTTTTATTTTTGGGTGGGTTTTTTGTGTTTCTCAAGGGGTTGCTACAGCACATCTGTTTGTTCGAGTTACCGTTTGTGTTACGCCTCGACCATACTGCATATTTTTTTTGTTAAGCAGCAGACATGACATCTAATCTGCATATGCACAGCACTGGTGAGATTCAACTTGTCAGCTGGAATGTACGGGGGTTGAATAGTCCACTGACGAGAGGGAAGGTGAATGCACATCTTCGTACACTTATGGCTGATAATTGTTTTCTCCAAGAAACGCAAATTAAGAAAACAGCAGCAGAAGTGCTTTGTCCCTCCTGGGCATCTCAGGACTACCAGTCAAATTTTAGTACAAAAACTAGAGGTGTTGCAATCCTAATTTTAAAAAAAGCATACCGTTTATTCACACACAAACTATCACTGACCTGAGGGGCAGATACGTAATAGTAAGTGGAATATTAAACTCCATGCCACTGACACTAGTGAATGTGTACAGGCCCAACTTTATTGATCCAATTTTTTTCCAGAACCTCTTTAAGGCCATCCATCTGACTCTAACATCATTGCAGGTGGAGACTTTAATTGCATTTTAGACTCCCTTCTAGATCGACAACGTCCCCAAGTTTGTTCGCTTGAAAATAGTGTAACACTTAATAATCTCATGCAATCGTATAACATAGTAGATATTTGGAGGCTCCTTAATCCCACAAAGAAAGATTTTTCATATTTTTCCGCAGTACACAAATCCTACTCTAGGATTGATTATCTTCTGTTAGATTCGAAATTGGTCTCCTCAGTAGTGGGTTGCACTTACCATAATATATATTAAATCGGATCATGCTCCTGTCTCCCTTATACTTAAATTGAACCACAAAAGAAGTGAATATAGTTGGCGTTTAAATAATGCTTTGCTAAAAGATAAAGATTTTTGCTCTTTCAGATAAGATAGATCTATACATAAGCACCAATGATGTGGGCGGTGTTGGTGATTCCATTCTTTGGGAGGCCATGAAGGTGGTTATCAGAGGTTGCATAATAACATATGAAACAGTGGAAAAAAGAAGATCCAAGACAAGGTTAACTGAAATAGATGATCAGTTGGCAAATCTGGAAGCTTCTTACAAAATAAACGATGAAGCAGAATTACTTAATAAGATTACTACCTTACAGTATGAGTATAATTCTATAATGTCCAAGAGTGTTTCAAAACTACTGGCACAAGTCAGACCGAGGTATTTTGAGCTCGGTGAAAAGCCCCATAAGTTATTAGCCCATCAGTTAAGACGGATGCAGGCCTCCAGGGCCATACATCGTATAATGGCGGAAGATGGCTTTTTATTGATGGACCCGGAAAAATTTAATGTGTTTGCGGAGTTCTATGCTAATATTCACCAATCCGGATGCTGAAGCTATGGAAGCATTTTTTGATAATCTGAATCTGCCCACGCTGTCAACAGATTCAGTAAATGCACTTGATGCTGATGTTAGCCTAGATGAGATTAAGAAGGTCATTTCCTCCCTCCCCAATAATAAGGCAACAGGTCCGGATGGCTTTAGCATGGAATTCTTCAAAAATATTTGGTCCAGAACTGTCGCTTCTGCTCCTACGAATGTTGAACCACTCTAGGTTAGCTTCCAGATTGCCACCCACTTTATGTAAATGTCTCCCTGATTCCAAAACCAGGCCGTGATCCTGAGGTGGTTTCATCACATCGCCCCGTTTCGCTGCTGCCGATGGGTCCTGGCCAATAGGTTAAAAGAACGCATTTGTTCTATCATTCATCCAGACCACACTGGCTTTATGCCACGCAGACATACGTATTTTAATCCGCGCCATCTCTTCAATATTTTATATACAAAGCATGCAGAAGAGTCTGTAGTCATCTCCTTAGATGTGCAATGTGCATTTGACCAAGTGGAATGGCCACATATGATGTTTGTACTTAAGAAATTCGGGTTTGGGCCATCCTTCATTATATGGATTGAGATAATTTATTCACATCCATCTGCTTGAATTATCACTAATCAGAATATTTCCTCTCCTTTTGCAATTCATCGTGGACTCATCAAGGCTGCCCCCTTTCTCCATTTTTGTTTGCAGTTATCATTGAGCCACTGGCTGTTAGCATCAGACAGGACCCTTTGATATCTCCCATTGATATGCATGGACATAAACATCACATTTTGTTAAATGCTGACGATGTCCTTTTATATATCTCCAGCCCACAAACATCAATACCTGCCCTTCTGACTCTAATTAATAATTTTGGTAGTTTCTCAGGTCTCTCTATTAATTGGGATAAGATTGAACCAATGCCAGTCACTGCAGTGGTTAATACAGAGCATTTACAGTCTATTCCCTTTAAAATAACTTAAGATAATTTTTCCTATCTTGGTGTGACTATTACAAAAAACCCAGATGATCTTTTGCAAGTGAATTGGTGAAACAAAGTTGAGCAGGTTAAATGCAATATTGACTTTTGGAAAACCCTTCCAATTTCTTTGGTGGGGAGGGTTAACGCAATCAAGATGATTTTACTGCTACGATTTCTTCATTTTTTCCAGTCAATTCCATGTTTTATTCCTTAGTCATATTTTAAGCAATTGGATTCAATTATTATACCCTTCATTTGGAATTATAAAGCCATTAGAATTACTAAAAAACACTTGTCAAAGCCTAAGGAAGCAGGTGGTTTTGCCCTACTGGATGTTAAAATGTATTGCTGGTCTGCCCACCTATCCATTCTTACATGGTGGAAAAAAGACTCACCCTCTACCTCAGACTCATGCCCAGCGTGGTTACTCATAGAGCAAGTGCTTTGTAAGAAGACTTCCTTACCAGCTCTCCTTAATAGCCCCACGGCAGTTAATAAGTCACATTTTAGTAACAGCTTCGTGGTCGGCAGCCCTATAAGAACTTGGAAGCAGATTCAACTACACATTAAGGCTCCAAAAACTTATATTGACACTCCGATCTGTGACAATCATTCCTTTTTGCCTGGCCTGAATGATACTGTTTTTCCCACCTGGAAACAGAGTGGCATCTGTAGTGTAGGTGACCTATATATTAATGGAAACTTTGCCTCACTAGCGCAGTTACAAGCAGTTTACAATATCCCTGCATCTAGTTTTTTTAGATATTTACAAATTTGAGATTATGTTAGGAAATATATACCTAATTTCGAGGTTTTAGACAACTATGAGTCCCTGGAGGCAATAAATAAATTTGATCCTGTTACTTGTGCTGTATCATATTTTTATCAGATCCTACATAATGGAGTTCATGTTAATACTGCAGGTCTTAAACAGGCATGGGTGGATGAATTGGGTATTGAACTGACAGAGGAGGTCTGGGATGAGTGTTTAAAGAGTATACATGATTGTTCGGTCAACGTTAGACACAGACTTATACAGTTTAAAACAAAACATAGACAACATTATTCCAAAGAAAAGTTGCACAGCTTCTATCCTGATGTTTCACCAGTTTGTAATAGATGTAAATCTGAGAACAGTAACTTGTCACGTTCATTCTGGTCATGTTGTAAGCTTTATGCATACTAGAAAAGTATTTTTCACTGTTTCTCTGAGGCTTATGGGAAGCGGTGGGAACCGGAGCCGCTCATAGCCATCCTTGGAGCAACAAGCTCCCTATTTTCAGCCAATAAGTATGAAAAAGTGGCTGTATTGTTTGGAATGGTGATTGCTAAGAAGTTAATCCTGCAAATGTGGAAAATGGACTCTGTGCCTACGTACGATCTGTGGCTGAGAGAGCTGGCAAACACTCTACATTTGGAGAGGCTGAGACTATGTAATGAGGACAGAGCGGACATCTTTGAAAGGAGATGGGGCCCTGTATTGGACTTTCTTACGGGGTGAGGACTGAGGTTTGTAGGTGCGGTGCACCTCTGCTGGGTATGTTTACTTTTTGCCTTTATATATTTTTTCTCTTTTGCTGCTCAATACTTAATTTGATTTTGCTGTGGTTGTGGTTTTTGTGAATGTGCTGTAGTTTTTTTCATTAGTTTTTTTTGTTAGTTTTTTCCAAGTCTGAAGAAAATAAGAAAAATATTAAAATGGAAAGTAAATTTAGACTCTGCATCTACTTGGGAGATTCCCTTTGAAGCTAGTTAAATATTAGTTTGACAAGTAGACACAATTAACTATTAACGGTAGTAATTTTGGATGCGGAAGGAATGCGCAACATAGCAAAGAAGAGAACATAGAACAGTGTAACCCAGAAGAGTCCCTTCAACCCGTGATGTGCTGACCTTTTAACCTACCTCAAGAACAATCTAATGCCATGGACCCCTACTATTAACTGAGGGGCCCGTTAACCCCAGGTTAGGAACCCCTGACCTCATGTTTCCTTCCTGCATAACCGTCCACTTTTCTTTCTCCATGTGCCTACCTAAATCTGTTAAATGTCCATAATGTATCTGCCTCTACCACCACAACCTGTCAGTGCGGGTGACAGAGGTGGTGATGGAGGCAGATACATTGCACCCATCACTCTGTGTAATATAAAAAAAACTATGACAACCTCCCTATATATTCCTCCAATCACTTTAACATTATTCCCCTTCATATTTCACATTCACACCATGGGGATATAAAAGGTGCTGGCTGTCCACTCTATCAGTGACTCTTATCGTATACCCCTCTATCAGGTCATGTGTCATGTTCACTCACTCCAAAGAGAGAGGCTCTAGCTCATTCATCCAGGCAGCGTCCTCTGTGCCCTCCCTAAAGCTTCCACATCCTTCTGTAATGAGGCAACTAGAACTGAACACAGTACTCCAGGCGTGGTCCAACCAGAGTTTTCTAGAGCTGCAACATTACCTTGCGGCTTTTGAGCTCAGTCCCCCAACTGATGAAGGCAAACACAACATCCATCTTATCCACCCTATCAACCTGAGCAGCAACGTTGAGAGATCTATGGACTTGCATCCTGTATTGCTCCACACTGCTAAGAATCCTACTACTATTTAGCCTATACCCTGCCTTCAAGTTTGACTTTCCAAAGTCTATCATTTCACACTTTTCTGAACTGAACTCCACCTGCCATTGCTTAGCCCAGTCCTGCATCCTATCAATGTCCCTCTGTAACCTCTGACAACCCTCTACACTATCCACCAAGCTTCATGTCATCTTCAACCTTACTAACCCACCATACCACTTCCTTATCCGAGTAAGTTATAAAAATCACAGTGAACACTGTTCCCGGAACTGATACCAGTGGAGCACCACTGGTCAACAACATCGAGGCAGAATACACTCCATCCTATTACCACCTACTCTGGGCGTGACAGTTCTAAATCCACGCAGCCATGTTTCCCTGGATCCTATGCTTCCTGATTTTCTTAAGGAGCCTACCATGGGAACTGCTTAGGTCATTTTAGGTGCTTTTTCAGGAAAGTATATTAGACAGGTGAATTTAGGGAATTGTGTAATTAATTGTCATGGTGTCTCTGTTATTGCTTCAGTTCTCGTATTATTTCAGTCAGTTGTCAATGCTGAATATTGTTCTTTTTCAAGAGGAAGAAGGTATACCTGGTGTTGATGATTGATCTTCACCGAATCATTCAGTTCAGTCTCACTGGGCACTTCTGTAAGTGACCTTTGCATCCTCTATCAGAACCAGAATCAGGAAGGGGAAGTTGGGAGGAACACACCAGTCTTCATTAAGGCGTCAGCAGGGGAAAGGATGAGCAGTTTCAATTTCCTGGGCATCATTATCTTAGAAGATATATCCTGGACCCAACATATTAGTGTATTCCAAATGTCCAATAGCGAGATACATGAGAGAACTTTATTGGAATATGTTTCACATTTTAAGCATTGTTTTTTGAAATGTGGACTGAATGTACTGTCATCAAACTGAACAGCTGTCTCCGAATCTATGGTGAGCATTGATTGCATAATTATATTTAATTTTGGGAAGACGTAATGATCTGACATCTAGAAATCAGAATCAGCTTTACTATCACTAACATGTGGAATTTATTGCTTTGCGGCAGCAGAACAGTGCAAGATGTAAAATAAACTATAAAGTTACATAAAAAAGGGCAAAAAGAGTTTTCATGGGTTTATGGACCATTCAGAGATTTGATGGTGGAGGGGAAGAAGCTGTTCTTGAATTGAGTGTGGGTCTTCAGGCTCCTGTACCTCCTCCCTGAAATATCCTGAATGGTGAAGGGCCTTAATGATGGCCACCATACTTATATTGAGTAGCATTCCCACAATATTGTTATGCAGGAAATTTCAGCTTTTTGGCCCAGTGATAATGAAGGAACCGAAGAGGATTTGAAAATCAAAATCATGTGTAACTTGGAGGTGAACTCGCCAGTGGTGATATCTGCAAGCACTTGCTGTCCTTGCCCCTTTAGCAGTGGTTGGTCCATGGTCAGGAGGTGAAGTTGAGGATGTCTGGGTGCATTGCTTAGCAGATGACAGACAATGTGGGGACAGTGCACCAGGAGGTGGTGAATGCTGAATCTGGCTGATGAGGTGCTGATCAAGCCGGCTGCTTGGTGCTGGACAATGTTGATGATGTTAAGTGTCAATGAGAAGTAGAAAGCAATTGCAATTTTTTTTGGGGGGAGGGGGGGAGAGAGAGAGAGATAAAAAGACTCTGCTGAGCCACATGCCAAATATGTCAAGCTTCTGATCTGATATGATAACCATTGTATTAATATAACTGTCTGATTAACCTTTTGATCAACAATAAACACCAAGATGACGATGGCAGGGAATTTGCTAATGCAATCCCATTGTCCAGTAAAATAATTTAAACAAAAGGTTTTTAAAAATGTACGTTTATATGATGCTTGATCAATCACATTGACAGCTGGAGCAACAATTTGAGGAGTTTAACTGTGAGCAAGTAGATATCCGGGTGCAAAATGAGAGACTGAGACAGATGAATGAGGAGCTACAGGAACAGCTGGAGAGGACTAAGCAAGACCTGAGCAATACACGCTATCAACTCCAGATTCTTCAAGAAGAGGCCCGAGATGAGCATCAGAAGAAAGCAAGGTAGGTGCTGCCATCTAAGTAATCTTTAATCAAAGAGTCATAGTGTACTACAGTCCAGAAACAGGCCATTCAGCCCAACTGCTCCATGCATCATCCCTGCTAGTCCCAGGTGTTCGCACTCAGCCCCAGATCCTCTAAAGATCTCCCCTCCATGTACCTATCCAAGTGCGCTTAAATATTCGCAAAATGCTGGAGGAACTTCTGATAAGTAGTCTCGGCCCAAAACGTCGACTGTTTACTCTTTTCCATAGATGCTGCCTGGCCTGCTGAGTTCCTCCAGCATTTTGTGTGTGTTGCTCAGATTTCCAGCATCTGTTGATTTTCTCTTGTTTGTCTCCTAAATATTGCAATTGTACTTGCCTCAATCACTTTCTCTGGAAGCTCATTCTGGGTATTTACTGCCCTCTGTGTAAAGAAGTTACCTCTCATGTCTCTTTTAAATCTCTCTCCTTTTTTCTTGTATCAGTGTCCAAGTTTTTGGATCAGTCACTGGGATTCAGGTCACATCCTAAGCTTTCCCTGCATTTTTTGCCATTTAGAATTGATCATTTAAAATTAAGATACATACATATTTTGCTTAATAGAGGGCAGGAGAAACTTTGGAAATCTTTACAGAAAATGCTTTGCGTGCTTTACGCTAGAAGTATTTAAGGTCGAGGTAAATGCATTTTTTAAAACAACAGCAAATTGAGGGCTGTGGGTATCAGGCTGTGTGGTTGAGGAGTAGTGGCAAGTGTAGATCAGCCATGATCGTACTGAGTGTGAGGGTAGGTTTGGAGAACCACGTGGCCTATTCCTGCAACACACACAAAATGCTGGTGGAATGCAGCAGGCCAGGCAGCATCTATAGGGAGAAGCACTGTTGACGTTTTGGGCCGAGACCCTTCGTTAGGACTAACTGAAAGGGAAGATAGTAAGAGATTTGAAAGGGCCAGTTCCTACTTCAATTACCTTATCCCTCCTCAGCCTACTTCAGTGATCCGCTGGGCTTCCGCAAGAGTGCCTTTGGAATTAAAAATTAAACTCAAAGTAACTTCACGGAGTAAACCCAGTGAGAAAAATCATAGGAGCATTAAGCCACATGCTGTAAATGTTTTAATTCAGTTATTATTTAAATATTAATGATGGGAAAGAAAATGACTTGTTTAACCAGCAGCCAGGAATCATGCATTCATGTGGTGACACTTGTGTTTGTCATTGAACGTTGAGGTGATCAGGCTGAGGCATATAGGATGGTGCAGGTGGCAGGAGGGTATCATGAGGCAGAAGGACTCACAGCCAGGGTTGGCAATACATTATGCCAGTTTAATCTATGCTGTCACACTTGAATGTTACTTTGGGGATAATGAATGCTGACGTACTATATCTTGCTGCATGATCGTTGTTACCTTATATTGCAAATGAAAAAAAAGAGTTAAAGCTAATGATAATGATACAGATTTTAATCAGAAACTGACAACTGATGTTTCTTTTTTAAAGTAATAAAGCAGTAATTATTGCTAGTGGACGATGGGTTTGTGAATGGTAAAAGGTCAATTCTACTGAAGAACAAACTTGATTAAAATCTGTAATCACTAGTCAAGTTGAAATGGTTGCTTTTGTCCACAATATATATTTCTTTGCCATTTCAAACGATCAAGCTGTTTGCTGTCCAGAAAAGACTGAAATAAAATTTGAGCTGAATATGTCTGATGTCCAATAAAGATTGGGGTTCATGATTTGTACTCAGCACACCTATATGGAAAAAGGTTTACTGAAGCACTCTAAGGATATCTAAATCAGCTTTTAACATTAAAAAGTAATAATAGAAGAATAATTTATATGTACAAAGGAAAATATGTAATGATTACATCAGCAGTGCTTTTCTAAGTAAGTGTAGGCACGATTTGTCAACCATAAGATGCATAGGATCAATGGCAAATTGGCTGATTGGTTTCAGAACTGGTTTGCCCATAGCAGACAGAGGGTAGTGGTCAAAGGGATTAGTTTTGTCTGGAGGTCCATGCTTAGTGGTGTTTCACAGAGATCTGTACGGAGTCCACTGCTGTTCATGAGCAGACCTGGACAAAAATGTGAATGGGTTGGTTAGTAAATGTGCAGATGATATGAAGATTGGCAGTGTTGTGCAGTAGATAGTAGAAGATTACTGCTGGATATAGATCAGTTGCAGATATGGGCAGAGATGCGGCAGATGGAGTTTAACCCAGCCAAATGTGAAGTGTTTCACCTCGGTAGATCAAATGTAAAGAGACAGTACCCTTCAGGGCAAGATCTTTAACTAACAGTATTGATGAGCAGAATGATGTTGGGGTTCAAGTTCATGGCTCCCTGAATGTGCCTACACAAGTTGATAGAGTGGTTAAGAAGGCATACGGCATGCTTCTGTTTATTAGCTGAGGCACTGAGTTCAAAAGTCATGAAGTTATGTTGCAGCTTTTTAAAACTCTAGTTAGGCTGAGTCTTGAGTATTGCATAAAGTTCTGGTTGCCCCATTATTGGAAGGGTGGACTAGGCATTGTGGAGAGGGGCTGAAGAGGTTTACTAGGATTCTTCCTGGATTAGAATGCCTGTCCTATAATGAGAGGTTGGGCAAACTTGTTTTTTTTCCATCTGAAGCGGCGGAGGCTGAGGGGAGATCTGCTAGAGGTTTATAAGATTATGAGAGGCATGGATAGAGTAGACGGGACAGTGTATTCTTCCCAGGGTTGAAATGCGTGATGGCATGCATTTAAGGTGAGGGGGGTAATTTCAAAGGAGATGTGAAGGGCAAGTTTTTTTATAGAGAGACGGGTGGGTGCCTAAGATGCTGCTAGATGCAGGTACACTGGCTTTTAAAAGACTGTTAGATAGGCACATGAATGTGAGGAAAGTGGAAGGATACGGACGCCGTGTAGGCATAAGGGATTAGTTTAGTTGGCCATCTGATTAATAATTTAATTGCCTTGGCACAATAATGTGGGCTGAAGAGCCTGTTCCTGTATTGTACTGTTCTGTGTTCAAGAAGCTAAAAGACCATGTTTAACTTGTTTCAGCATTTGTTTCTGATTTTAACATAAATCCTGCCTTTGGCATGCCAGATAAAACTTCAATGTTACCTGATTTATCCAAGTAACGAATTATGAAAGAGTGATATCGTTCCATAGCAATTCTATCAATGAGTAATGAAATAATAGAAGAGAAGTTATTGGATTGTAGTTGCTACAGAGTGAACCATAACTGTTAGTTAGCATTACACACTGCTCATTGAAATCCTCCTGTTTTGATCATTGAAAGATCTTCTCAAAGAATCATCACATAGTTTCTCAGTATTGAGAATAATCGTTTCCCTTCAGTCAACACCACCAACAAATGAATGAATTATGTATCGCAATCACTGTTTGTGGATTACTGCACACTGCATGTGCTAATCTTAAAATTTGATAGATGATACCAGAAAAGTAACTACTTTAAAAACCACGTATTCCTACTGGATAGGGAACATACTATCATAGTTTGGCCTACAAATTACTTCAGACCAAAGTGACATGGATGTACCTAACAACATCCTTGGAGAATGCAAAGGTGACAGCAAACGTTGACTTGCAAGAACAAAACACATAGAAGTTTTGTTGTCATAGCACTTTAAAAATTAGGTAAGGATTTGCAAAGCATTTTTAGTGCATCAAAAGGACATAAATGCTCTTTTTTGTTTGAAGAAAAAGTCAAGGCCTTGTGATAATTGGAGGTAATGCTTGGACTAACAAAGAAGAAATGGTGTTAAAAATAATTTCCATGTTTTTGTCATTGTTAATTTTATTCCTGTCATATTTCACAGTCAACTTTAAAACCAGAAACATAAGCATTTTTCAAATCCTGGATTTCCTTTTGGAAAACAACTAATGTTGTCACAGTTCACATGATAAATGGTGAGGGCAGACATATTCAAGCACAAACCCCCACCCCCTTTCCTTACACCAAGTGACACTGATGCTGTTTAGTTCTCTTTAATATTTTAGTTTGCTTGATGCTTTAAATGTTCTCATTATCATCCATTTCTTGGACACGGGCATTTCTGGTAAATCCAGTATTCATTGCTCACAGCTAGTAGCTCTGCAAAAGTCGTCTGTTTTTAAACGTTTGGGGGGCTTGCTAGCCTCTTCAGAGGATAGATGAGAATCAAATATTGAGGGAGTTTTATTGAAAGAATTCATGTAGAATATTTATAAATTTAATGGCGTAGGCAACATGGCAGAAACTGCCTAGCACTATTCAGACACTGCACATGACTATGAGTAAACTAACCACCCTTCATCAAAGCTCCTTAAATTTATATAGCCCTTGGTTCAATGGTTCTATTTAATATCAGAGAATGTATACAGGCCTATTTATTTGTAACTGCACGTCAGTGCTGGGAAAGATGCTGGAGTCAATTATAAAAGATGAAATTACGACACATTTGGATAGTAGTAGAAGGATCAGTCTGTGTCAGCATGGATTTATGAAGGGGAAATCATGCTTGACTAATCTTCTGGAGTTTTTTGAGGATGTAACTATGAAAATGGACAAGGGAGAGCCGGTGGATGTAGTGTACCTGGACTTCCAGAAAGCTTTTGATAAAGTCCCACATAGGAGATTAGTGGGCAAAATTAGGGCACATGGTATTGGGGGCAGAGTACTGACATGGATTGAAAATTGGCTGGCTGACAGGAAACAAAGAGTAGTGATTAACGGGTCCCTTTCGGAATGGCAGGCTGTGACCAGTGGGGTACCGTAAGGTTCGGTGCTGGGACCGCAGCTATTTACAATATACATTAATGATTTAGATGAAAGGATTAAAAGTAACATTAGCAAATTTGCTGATGACACAAAGTTGGGTGGCAGTGTGAAATGTCAGGAAGATGTTATGAGAATGCAGGGTGACTTGGACCGGTTGGGTGAGTGGGCAAATGTATGGCAGATGCAGTTTAATGTGGATAAATGTGAGGTTATCCACTTTGGTGGCAAGAACAGGAAGGCAGATTACTATCTAAATGGAGTCAAGTTAGGAAAAGGGGAAGTACAACGAGATCTAGGTGTTCTTGTACATCAGTCAATGAAAGCAAGCATGCAGGTACAGCAGGCAGTGAAGAAAGCTAATGGCATGCTGGCCTTTATAACAAGAGGAATTGAGTATAGGAGTAAAGAGGTCCTTCTGCAGTTGCACAGGGCCCTGATGAGACCCCACCTGGAGTATAGTGTGCAGTTTTGGTTTCCAAATTTGAGGAAGGACATTCTTGCTATTGAGGGAGTGCAGCGTAGGTTCACAAGGTTAATTCCCGGAATGGCGGGACTGTCATATGTTGAAAGATTGGAGCGACTGGGCTTGTATACACTGGAATTTAGAAGGATGAGAGGGGATCTGATTCAGACATATAAGAATATTAAGGGATTGGACACACTGGAGGCAGGAAGCATGTTCCCGCTGATGGGTGAGTCCAGAACTAGAGGCCACAGTTTAAAAATAAGGGGTAGGCCATTTAGAACTGAGATGCGGAAAAACTTTTTCACCCAGAGACTGATGGATATGTGGAATGCTCTGCCCCGGAAGGCAGTGGAGGCCAATTCTCTGGATGCATTCAAGACAGAGTTAGATAGAGCTCTTATAGATAGCGGGGTCAAGGGATATGGGGAGAGGGCAGGAACGGGGTACTGATTGTGTATGATCAGCCAGGATCACAGTGAATGGTGGTGCTGGCTAGAAGGGCCAAATGGCCTACTCCTGCACCTATTGTCTATTGTCTATGGTGTCACTAACTGGAAAGGACCTTCTGATTCCTTGTACAACCAATAGTAATGAGGTTATTTAGGCTGTTTATCTAAGCCAGGGGTTCCTAACCTTTTTTATGCCATGGATCCCTACCATTAACTGAGGGGTGCGTGAACTTTAGGTTGGGTACCCCTGATCAAAGCTTAGGGCAATATCCATTTATCAATTAAATTCTGTCTGTTTCTATCAGTGGGCGGTTTACAAATGAAGTAAGATTAATCTGGCTTTGCAGTTCCAAAGTACAACTTGCTATGTATCAGGCATGTTTTGAATGGCTTTTTTCAGTCACCAAGATGAACCTCAATTGTCCAACACAACAGTACAATTATGAAATTCTGTCTTTGTTTCCAAACAGGGATGTTCTGAATGTGTCAAAGAACATGCAAAAGGAGAGAGAAAGTCTACTGAGACAGCTGGAGCTGCTCAGGTAATTACTGAGGTGTATTGGAAAACTCTACTTTGTAAAGGACTCAGGGTGGAGGAGCAATGCCTTATATTTAGTCTGGGTAGGCTGATGGTAGGAACAGTGATTTCTCCTTCTGGTGAACATATTCCACCACCACCCTCTTTCCTCTATTCCCCACTCTGACCTTTTACTTCTCACCTACTTATTCCTGTCCCCTGGGTCCCATCCTCCTTCCCTTTCTTCATCAGTTCACTCTCCTCTCCTATCAAATTCCTTCTCCTCCAGCCTTTGACCTTTCCCACCCCACCTGGCTTCACTTATCACCTTCCAGCTAGCCTCCTTCTCTCCAACTTTTTATTCTGGCGTCTTCCCCCTTCCTTCTCAGTCCTGAAGAAGGGTCTTGGCCTGAAATGTCGACTCTTTATTCATTTCCATAGATGTTGCCAGACCTGCTGAGTTCCTCCAGCATTTTGTATGTATTGCTTAGGACGGAATCCTGGTTGCTGGAGTTATGATATATCATTCAATCTGATTTAGGTGTGAAAATAAAATGACAGGGAAAATGTAGTCTCTTATGTGAATAAAGGAAAATTAAAAGAGGAGTGGGAATAGACAATTTTTACCCTCAACTTGAACAACACACAACAAAATGCTGGAAGCACTCAGCAAGACAGGCAACATCTACGGAGGGGAAATCTCGGCCCAAAATTTCAATGCTTTATTCCCATCCATGGATGCTGCCTGGCTTGCTGAGTTCCTCCAGTATTTTGTGTGTTTTTCTCATGATTTTGAGCATTTGCATAAACCTTGTGTATACCCTCAACTTACCTGCTCTTGCCAGCTTTTTCTACATATCATGTATTACAAGCACAATCAATGCTTTCTTCGTAGTACTGTGGAGTTGAGAAAGTAAGTCCAACAGGTTCTCTATGTGGTAGCACACTACTTATTTCTGAAAGTGCCTTTATTCATAAAAGTTGAAGATACATAATGTAGAGACTTTCTCTTTTCGACAAAAGGAAGTGTCTTGTAGAGATAGTGAGTGGCAATTTTTGCTGTAAGTAATCCAAGTTTTAGAGACACATGGAAGGACAAAAGTAACAATTGGGTTGGATTAGTAACACTAAGCCATTATGTTTGCTTGTGTGTTTAAACAAGTACCTAAATCACAGGAACAAATTAATTATAATATTAAAGATAGTGCTGTGTAACAATTCTGAGCTTGAAAGGCGATTTTGCTCCCTACAGTCAGCTCTCCTCGGAAGTAACTGTTGATGATTCACTAGTATTTAAGCCCTGTGAGATGGAGTTGGTGGGACAGGGTTACTGTACAGTTCAGTCGGGTGACTGCTAATTAAACATCAATCTCTGTCTCTCAATCAGGGAGCTGAACAAGAAACTCCGAGATGAGAAGGATGCTCATGAAGCCAAGAAGCTGGTTAGTCTCAAAAAGCAACTTGTAATGCCCCAGCGTAGCAGTTGCTGCTGCACTTGCTGTTGCTGTGGCTGCCACCAGCACATGGACATACATACTGTTCCCTGGGGCCACAGTGAGCCATGACTGTCAAACTTTATGCCTTATCCAGTGTGTCATTTTTACTGGGAGGAAGGAGAGTGCCGCATTAATGCCAGTTAGGTAGCGTGCTGCTGGCTATTTTCAGACTGGGACACAAAATAAGTTTAAATCTGCCTAAAAGCAAAGGAGCATTTGCTCTGTGGAAAGATGAGTCAGGTCAGCCTTAAGGCAGCTTCATTTCCACAAATGTATGCAAAATGTTTACACATTTTGATGGAAATTTGTGTCTCCTTAGAAATCTTCTCAAAAGAAAAAGAGAAGAACAAAATGTCTCAACAGACCTTTTTTTTTCATTACAAGGAATTGAATTTGCTTCAAGAAGCCCTGTTTGTTCAATTGACTAATTTGATTCAGTGCTGCGTCTTTGAAATTTGCTTTGGCACGTGTGTGTTGTTTTAAAAGGGGAATCTTATTCTCTTTATTGCACCTGATACATGGAAGGTTTGTAATGTCCAGTCAGTTACCAGAGACTTTACTCAGGATTTCATGATATTTCAGTGTATGGTTCAAAAATTATGGGTCAGTGAAGGGAAAAAAAATGCAACTTAATTGAACTACGTTGACACAGAGAAAGGGAGTTTTAATCTGTAGATAAATGTCTTTTTTAACCAAGAATTTAAGAAGAAATAAGCTGCTGCAGTGAGGAAAGGTGGTATATTATTACAAGCCATCCTTCAGGAATGAACAGGTTCTTTTTTTAAGAATGGTTTTATTTATGTGTCAGAAAACACACAAAAATCATTCAATATGAAAGCTGTGCTTCCATTGTATATTGAGTACCACGAGTCCGTGAAACTAAATGAGAACATTTACTAAAAATGGAAATGCCGTCGGTAGAAATTATGCATGTCAAACCTTTGAATTTAATTATTACGGGAGCTCTTTGTGTGTACAGGTGTTCATAAGTCGGCCATTTGTAACATGGGGTTGGCTTGTATTTAGAAAGGAATCTCTGTTGTTCATTCTTGTACCATTATTTGAACAGTATGACATCATTTTACACAATGCTTGTTTTTATTGTCACCAGTCAAAGCCTGGATAGCTCACTGACTAACTCTGAGAAGGGTTTCCTTCCCAGCCTTCAAAGTTATTTTATTGTTTTCTCACTGTAGCATGAAGTCTGGGAATGTGTAAGTTTGCATATCACATCTGCAATGACCACCTTTGCATGCTGGCCTAGGTAACGCTGTAAGCACAAGGTGAAATCGGTGTACATTTCAAGTGATTATATTTACCAGATAAAATGACTATATATATGCAATATTTTTATGTCTTTTGTAAAGGGTCCACAAGCTTACTTGGGTTGTATTTTGAGCAAGGTCTACTGCAGAAAAAGTCAATTATTTCAAGTTGGTTAAATATGTATTAAAGCAGCTGAGTGAATTCTAGATCAGGTATGACTTAACTGAATGGCAGAATAAACTCAAAGTTCAAAGTAAATTTATTATCAAAGTACGAATATGTCACCATATACAACCCTGAGATTCAGTTTCTTGTAGGCATTCATAGTAGAACAAAGAAATTCAATAGAATCAATGAAAAACTACACACAAACAAACTCAAAAGGTTAAATGGTGTATCCCTCTCCATAAGAGCCAATTACCCACACAATCCCCCTGATGGCCTTCTGGGAAGTTGAGATTATAGTGGAAATACTCTGATTCATGGATTATTAAAACAAAATGTCTGTGTGACTTTGCTTAACTCCCGGCAATTGTATGTTTTCAACCAAGTACCATTGCACCTTTAACTGCCACAATGAGATGGCAATTGGCTGAAGTCACAATGATGGACATGCACCTTGAATTTCTTATACATCTAAATTACTAAACCAGATAGTCGTTGCTGTGGATGACAATCAATTCAGTCATCAGGCTCCATGTTGCAACTGTCTGTACCAGGCTTCTGCCTCCAGTGGAAGTTTAATGCAGTTTTCCTAATTGAAAATGTGGGCCCTCCCCACTGCTGTCGGAGTGGGAGGAAGCTGGGACCACCAGGAATTAGACGTTCAGTAGAGCTGAAGCATCAATATGTCAAGACCTTGGGAGAATGCTGGATAGAAAAGGGGATTGGTGTCACATAGAGTAAACCAAAGATTTTGATGTAGGCATGGGTCTCAACTTTACAGTGTATGAATCCAGTGCTTCACTAAAACCTTGTAATCCTGGAGGTAGTCGTTTACAATTCCCAGAAAAAATGGCTCAAAGGGACTGTTTCACAGGCAGCAATGTCATCCTGTGTGTAACCTATCACTCTGCAAACAGAATAGTTCCATTTCCAGCAAAGTGCAAAAGGACTAGAAAATGGTTGTTGCACAAGACAGGCCAATCAGCCCTGCCTCACAATTCAATATGATCATAGTCAATTTCAATCAGGCCTCATTTCTTCTTATGTGCCAGTACTGTTTAGCTCTCAACTCCACAGTGTTTTAAAAAAATGTATCTATTCTAATAATGATCTAGCCTTCATACCCCTCTCAGGCGAAGTATTCCAGAGATCTCTTATTCCCGATGAGAAGACATTTCTGCACACACATCAGTTTTAAATGACTCTCCTTTCATTGTAACTATACACCTTTGTTTGTATAGATGTACAAGGAATTTAGATGTACAAGCAATTTAGATGTACAAGGAATTCAAGGCGCATGTCCATCACTAGTGAAAACATTTACTCTATCATACCCCCTTAGGATCTCATATCTTGCAATTTCAATTTTCTAAACTCCAAAGGATACAGGTCCAACTTGTTCAGCCTCTCAAGAATTAACAAGGTGAGCCTCCATTGTTTCTACAGTGCCGCTACGCCTGAAATAAATGTGTGAAGTACTCCAGGTGTGGCCTCATCCACACCCTGTACAAACAAAGCTTCCCTATTTTTAACCGCCGCCCTTTTTTATATAAAGGTCAATATTCTGCCTGCTAACTTGTGATTTTTTCACATGGACACATACTTCCTTCTGTACTCTCTTATTTGCAATCTCTCTCCATTTAGATAATAATCTGCCTTTTGATCTCCCTTTCTGAATTGCATGACCTTGCAATATGCATAATAATGCATATTATTCAATATGAGATATTCCCAATTTATGCTATACCACTTAATCTATTTTTGCTGTGTTGCACAATATCCTTGTCACATTTGCCCTTCTCCCTATTTTTCTGTTGCTTTGTTTATTTTCATGTCTGCAATTTACTCCCAGAAAAGCTAGTTTTCAATCAGATAGTACTGGAAATAACATAGGATTAGGCAATCAGATTTCGAGGCAATGGGTGATCGAATTAATCTTCAGACCAGTCATATTCTAATAGGAGGCGAGCCCAAGATCAAGTGATTAGGCCCATTTTTTCCCCACCCTGTTGAAAGATCTTTTAATATGAGTTAGTAATTGTGAGTTGCCATTTTTCTTGAGCACCAACAGGCCCTGCTTTTCTAAACATTTTGAAATGTAAGTTATTTTATCATTTCATTTTGTGGTGGTGGAGAGATTATGTCACTGCAGAAGAAACATTTCATTCCTCTCCCAGTTCTCACAGTACCCTCACCATAAATTCTGGGTTGTGTGCATTATGCACATCTCATCTATGAAGGCCACTTAATCTTTGCATGCTTGCTATAGTCTTTGGATATGACTGTACGTATGATCTATATATACACATATTTGATACATATAATATACCATCTATCTAACTATTTGTATTATATGTATGTGCATATGCAGTGGATTCCAGTTAATTGGGACACATTGGGACCAGTACTTTTTGCCTAATTGAGCAGCTGCCCGAATTAGCCAAAGTTTCATGGAAATAGTTTAAAAAGTATAAAAAATACAAACTACCATGTAACTGTGTTAAAATGCAGTTAAATGAAATAGCGAATAAATTAGAACACTACCAATATTACTGCAGGACTTCATTTGTTTCTAATCATTATTGACAGAGGAATTAATCTAGTGTACACTGCTGTGTTCTTTTAATTGACTAAATTAACAAAATTAGCACAGACACTTAGTGCAAATAATGCACTGCCTTTATACAATGCTATCAATAATTGCATCTTCCAAATCTTCATTTTTATTGTAACATTCAAGATGATTGCTGATACCTTTAAATTCTTCATTCTAACTTGTTGAAGTAGTGAAATCATTCCATTTTCACTGTTTCTGGCATCTCCAAGCCTTAGTGCTTGAAACTGCAGTGAGCAAAACAGTTTTGAATTGTCTTACTGCTTACTACTTGCTAACTATTGCGATGAAGATCACTACTTTTTGAACACAAGCATGCATCTGATGCCTTTTAAAAAATATTCGCTCGGAGTACGGTGTAGTGTCTAATGCCACACAAATGCCCATGACTGATGCTAGGTTTGAAACTGTTCAGCAACAGACTCCTGTCCCAATTAAACAGCATAATGTCCCAAATAAATGAAGGGAATCCTGACCATTTTTAATTAGTTTTTGTTCTTTATGAGTTGTCCTAAATAAACAGCTGCCCCAATTACCTGATGGCCCATTTAACCACATGCACTGTATATGTATATGTCTGTTCTGATTCTGATATGGGTCTCTTTTGTGGACTGAGAGTGGTAAGGGGGTCAGGGAGAGGGAAATCATGGTTAGGAAAAGGGAAAGGGGAGGGTGCAGGAAGCACCAGAGAGACATTCTGTAATGATCAATAAACCAATTGTTTGGAACCTTGCCTGGTGTCTCAGGGCTGGGTGTTTCTGCATCCATGCCACCTCCCGATGCTCCACCCTCGCCATTCCAACAACCTTTACTCCCTAAGGCTTTTGCACGGTACTGCATATATACACAGTGGATATATAAAAGACCTGATTAAGTCAAAGCAAAAATAAGTACGGCAATACAAAACTGATTGGAAAAAGTTCATAGTTTGCCATCAGCTTTTACCCAAAGCCCATTCGGTGTGATGTATTAAAAGCCACAGTTAGTGTCTGGCTGCATAGTATTTCAATTAGATCCAAAGAAATGCTCATAAGTCATAGATTTAGTGACTTGTATGAAATTTACAAGTAGTGAAGGAGTTGATGGGACAAGTCTTTAGCAACATGGGCACAATTTTGAGATTATTGATAAAATGCTGAGAGGGAGTAGAGGGTATTTTTCTCTCTCCAGAGGACGGTGGCAGGCTGGAATATTTTATAAAGACAATAGAAGAGAAAACATTCCTAACATTTAAGAAGTGCCGAGATGTGCATCTGTTAAGCAACGTCTACAAACCTATGGGCCAAGTTGTGGCAAAATGCCTCCTGTGTTTTAAATTTCTGGCTTGGCAAATTTTATTTGCATTCCTTGTGTCGTACCCAATGCTCTTGAGTTGATGAGGAGAGGAGCTGATATGGCATCAGAGTGTTGAGATGGAATCTTAACTGGTGACTAATTTTGCCAGTAGGTTGGTGGTAGTATTCAACAGGCCTTGAAGTTATCAAATTTATTTCTTGTACTTCTGAATTTTGGCACAATATTTGTTTATAAGATTTTGGTATAACACAATGTTTTTCGTTTTGCAAAGAATTTAGGGGGCTGGTGTTTTTGAGCATATTACTGCATTAATTGATGCTAGGATGCATGGCAAATAGCACACCAAACTGCAGTTAGGTTTTGCCTTTCTTGATTTACCTGTGTTTCATTTGCTAAAGGTTTTGGGAGAAGCCAGTATAACTAGACCTTCCCAGCTCACGTAATGTTCTCCAAAGCAGTTGGAGTTCAAATATGTTGTACACATTCACCATTCCTGTTCTTTTTTGGATAGTTTTAGATGCATTTGAGAACTTAAAAAAAAAACTACCAGCTAACAATTAAAACTGATTAAAATACATTTACTGTTACCCTCTCCACCAATGTTTGGAGGAAGGATTAAATCCTCACAGCTTGAAAGTTTAGGTACAGTCAGTGGCCACTTTACTGGGCTTCCCTTCTGCCTAATATAGTGGCCACTGACTGTATGTTTGTAGTCTTTTGCTGCTGTGATCCATCCACTTCAAGGTTTGACATTTTGTGCATTCAGAGATGCTCTTTCTGCACACATGTTGTAATGCGTGGTTATTAGAGTTCCTGATGCCTTCCTGTCAGCTTAAACCAGTCAGGCCATTCTCTCATTAACAAGGCATTTTTGCCCACAGAACTGCCACTCACTGGATGTTTTTTTATTTTTCGCACCATTCTCTGTAAACTCAGGAGAGTGTTGTGCATAAGGATCCCAGGAGATCAGAAGTTTCTGAGATAATCAAACCACCCTGTCTGGCATCAACAATCATTCCACAGTCAAAGTCACTTAGATTACATTTCTTCCCCATTCTGATGCTTGATCTGAACAACAACTGCATCTCTTGACCATGCCTGCATGCTTTTATGCATTGCTTTGCTCCCACATGATTGGCTAATCAGATATTTGCATTAATGAGCAGATGAGCATGTGTACTTACTAAAATGGCTACTGAGTATAAATTCAGTTCTGAAACAAGTCCCCTATTTTTCAGAGTTTTTGGGAAAACATTTCCCTGAGAAGTAAAATATTAGCAGGGTTTTATAGCTTTTAATCTGTCGTATGTTTATGTAAAATTTTATTTGTTAACTTCTTTGGATTCTTCCAGGATAGGTTCTTAGGCCACAGTTACTGTCTGAATCATCAACTTAAGATTGGCAGAAAACATTATTTCAGTTGGCAATTCACGTTGTAGAAGGGGAATTGTAGATCTAAACACACCATTCCTTTAGCTTTAAGTGTCAGGCTGAATTGATAATTCCTTGTCAAAGTAGTTCCTTGTGCTTAAGCATTTAAATTATGTGTTTGAGTTGCGCCCAGCATAGCCAGCAATACCCAGATTACTGTTTGGATGAGAAATGTTTGTTCTTCCAATGTATGTCCTTTTAAAATTTAGACATTAAAATTGCTATAGCTTGCAGCACAAAATATTTCCTTCCAAAGTCTAGCCTTTATTGTTGGATGTTGTCATTTGGACCCATATAATCTCATGTGCATTTGTTCTTTATCATTAATTCCAGCATGAGTAACTTAAACTACTTTTTCAGCTACAACTCTATCTATCATGGAACTGCCTGCGGCGGTTACACAACAATTCTGATAGACCATAAACCTCCCTTTGTTGGTTTTGAATGTATTTGCGGATTCAGCCTCACCAAGCATCCAGGTTAGGGAATTCTCAAAGGTCCTCTGAACGGGGAAAAAATCCTCTTCAGTGTATTTCAAAGTGAAAGATCTCTTATTCTGGAACTGTGTCCTTCCTTCTGCATTTCCAGATGAGGTGAAAGTACTTTCAGCATCCACCCCGCTGAACTTCCTCAGAATATTTCTATGAAACCAGCCAGTCAGCCCAAGATGTCCATAAGGACAGGTGGGCACCCATCCTTACTAAACCTTTCTTCCAAAATCCAGTGGGTGACACAGAGGTGCAATCTGTTCTTCATTCCAGCCTCTTCACACTCAGAATCAATTTAATAAACCCTTTTTGAATTCAGTTCAAGCAAATCCCTCCTTCTCTAGAGAAAGCAAGATTGCACACCACATTTCAGATCTGGTCTCATCAACCAACATTGTGTGACCAAGGTTCCCATTTAAACACCCACCCCATTTTCAGTTAAGACTAAAATTTGCCTTTCGAACTATTTGCTAACTTTCTGCTTCATGTGTAAGGAGACCAGCTCCCTTGGGAAAACAGTGTGTTCTAGTCTTCCTTCACTAAAGCAATGTTCTTCTGCCTTTTCCTTCTTCTTACCAAAGAGCATTTCTTCACACTTTTGCACAGCATACTTTGCTGAACTTTCGCCAACTCAGCTAACTTGTCCATGCCCTTTCTCAGCCTTTTCACATGCTCACAACTTGCTCATACTTCACTGAGTCATTGAGACACACAGCATGCAACTGGCCTCTTTAGCTCACTGCTAACGTGCTGATCATCCTGCCATTTACACACATTCATCCCATTTGTTTTCATTCTCCCCACATTGTTAACAGATCTCTCCCCCCCCCCCCCTTCCTGGATCCTACCACTTGCCTACACAGTAGTGGCAGCTTACACTGGCCAATTAACCCACCAACCTGCACACCTTTTGGACTTTGGAATACCTAGAGGCAACTCACACAGTCTCAGGAAAAGCGTGCAAACTCCACAGAGATGGCACCCAAGGACAGGATTGAATCTGGATCTCTGGCGCTGAGAGAGAGAGGTTCTACCAGTTGCACCATTACAATTTCCATATTACCACCAACTCTTGTGGCCCCAATAAACGTAGTCCCTTCATTTAAGTTATTCATGTCAATTGTGAGCAGCTGATTTCCCAGCACTAGTTCCTTGCCAAACTGAAAGTAATCCATTAGTCCAAACTCCCTGTTTTCTTTCTTTTGGCTGGTCACAGTCCATGCTAATATTTTGCCCTAGTACCACAAACTATTAACTGCAGGCACTCAAAAATATTGTGGTGCGTGGCCAAGTGGTTAAGGCGTTGGACTAGCGATCTGAAGGTCGTGAGTTCGAGCCCCAGCCAAAGCAGCATGTTGTGTCCTTGAGCAAGGCACTTAGCCACACACTGCTCCAGTCCACTCAGCTGTAAATGGGTACCGGCAAAATGCTGGGAGTTAACCTCGTGATAGACTGGCATCCTCTCTGGGGGTGGGGAAGGGGGAATCTCGTACTCTCAGTCACTTCACGCCACGGAAACCGGCATAAGCCTGGAAACCTGATGAGCCTATAAGGCCTGGGATAGATTTTAACTTTAACTCTAAAATATTGTGGCCTTATATATAATTTGTGGTAAAGTAATCAGCTCTGCAGCTTCAGATGTTTAAAATATGTATTAATTATATAGTACACAACATAAAAGGTTATTAATTTCTAAACGTTCAAATTAGGTGGATTATTTTTCACTTGATTTAAATGCCAAGTCATTTCAAAGGTCTGCATGGCATGTATAAACAATTTAATGAAGGGTTTGTAAAACTACATGTGCAAAATTGTGTGAGGTTCACTCCTAGTAAGCTGAGCTTTTAATAATAAATATTTTTGATATGAACAAACATTGCAATATTTGTTTTGATTTGCCCCATATGTAGCACATTCTCCACATGGTACTTTTAAGTCTGTTTTGTTTTCAAAAAAATTTAAAAAAGCATAAGGAGAGAAAATATGAAATATGAGAGCATTTCACTCATAATATCAAAGAGGGTACCAAGAGTTTTGTTCAGATACATAAAGAGTAAAGTAGAGGTGAGAGTAGATATAGGACTGCTGGAATGGTAGTAGTGGGAGCCAATGCAGTAGGACTTGAGCAGATTGGGAGAATGGACTTGGGAGTTCTTGTGCAGGATTCCATAAAGGTTTTTTCGCAGGCTGAGTTAGTGGTGAGGAAGGCAAATGCAATGTTAGCATTCATTTTGTGAGGACTAGAATATAAGAACAAGGATGTAACGCTGAGGTCAGACTGTGCCTGGAGTATTGTGGGCAGTTTCAGGACTCATCTCAGAAAAGATGTGCTGTCATTGGCGAGGGTCCAGAGGAGTTTCTCAAGAATGATTCCATGAATGAAAGGGTTAATGTACGAGGAGCGTCAGGTGGCTCTGGGCCTGTACTTGCTGGAGATTAGAAGAATGAGGGGGGAATTTCACTGAAACCTAATGAATATTGAAAAGCCCGGACAGAGTGGATGTGGAGGGGATGTTTCCTATAGTGAGTGAGTCTAGGACCAGAAGGCACATCTCCAGAATAGATTGAAGTTCAAAAGTAAATTTACTATCAAAGTACATACGTCACCATATACAGCCCTGAGATCCATTTTCTTGCAGGCATACTTAATAGATTTATAGAATAATAACCATAAAAGAATCAATGGAAGAACCATCAACTTGGGCATACAACAGTGTACAAAAGGCAGCAAACTGTGGAAACACAAAGGAAAGAAATAATAATAATCATACATAAAATAACTTTTGAGAGCATGAGATGAAGAGTCCTTGAAACTGAGTCTGCCCACTGTTTGTGGGCATATTTCAATGATGGGACAAGTGAAGTTATCCTCTTTGGTTCAAGAGCCTGACAGTTGATGGGTAGTAACTGTTCTTGAATCTGCTAGTGTGAGTCCTGAGGCTCTTGTACCACCTTCCCAATGGCAGCAGCACGAAGAGAGCAGGTCCTGGGCGGACCCTGATGATGGATGCTGCTTTCCTGCGACAGGATTCACGTGGATGTGCTCACTTAAGTGCTGGGCCCAGGACAGACACTCTGAAATGATAACAGTGAAGAATTTAAAGTTGCTGACCCTCTAATGAGAACTGGCTCATGAACCTCTGGTTTCCTCCACCAAAAGTAAATAATCAGCTCCTTGGTCTTGCTGACATTGAGAGAGTTTGTTGTTATAGTGCCACTCAGCCATATTTTCATTTTTTCTTCTATATGCTCATTTGCCATCACTTCTGATTCAGCCTACGACGATGGTGTCGTCAGCAAACTTAACAATGGCATTGGAGTTGTGCTTAGTCTCACAGTCGTAAGTGTAAAGCGAGTAGAACAGGGGGCTAAGCACACAGCCTTGTGGTGCACCTGCACTGGTGGAGATTGTGGGGGAGATGTTGTTGCCAATCCGAACTGACTGGGGTCTGTAAGTGAGGAAATCCGGATCCAATTGCACAAGGAGGTAATGAGGTCAAGGTCTAGGAGCTTATTGATTAGTTTTGAGGGGATGACAGTATTGAATGCTGAGGTGTAGTTGATAAAGAGCAGCCTGATGTATGCATCTTTGCTGTCCAGGTGTTCCAGGACAGGGTTTAGTGAGGGCCGATGAGATGGCATCTGCTGTGGACCTGTTTCTCCTGTAGGGAAATTGGAGCAGATCTAAATTCATATCGAACAGAGATGAGAAGGAACTTCTTTAGCCAGAGAGTGGTGAATGTGAAATTCATTGCCATGGGTGTCTGGGGGAGGCCAAGTCATTGAGTATATTTAATGAGGAGGTTGATAGGTTCTTGGTTAGTTAAGGCATTAAAGTTTATGGGCAGAAAGCAGAAGAATGGGGTTGAGAGAGATAATAAGTCAGCCATGATGGAATGTCAGATCAGACTCGATGGGCTGAGTGGCCTGATTCTGATCCTATATCTTATGGTCTAATAGCTGTGTATTTATATATAGCATTAATGTAGTAAAATGCTCCAAAGGGCTCCAGTAAGGGCTTGCGAGCACAGTTTAATCCAGGCCACATATGGTAAGGTTCAAATGCTTTAGAAAATCATTTGCTGATTTTGGTCAAGGAGTCTATGACATAATGTCTGATTTTAGTTGTTATAGATATGAATCTACTTAAAAGTTGAACTTTTTTTCTGAGTTGGTTAGTGGCTTTATTTTTCTTGCCATTTAATATAGAGCTTGGTATTTATTGTATGCAGCTCAATGGAAAATTCTGAGTTACGTTTTTTATAGAATACGTTTTCTGTAGTCTAGAAACACTTTTCACTTCATCATGGATACCTAAAGACAGTGCAGGGAATGCGACTGATGATTCAGAATATTGCCATGTATGAGTACAGAATTTCATGACCGAGTTTCAAATTATAATCTAATAAATGCTGTAAACAGAACAACAGTTTAAAACCAAACATATGATGTCTTGAGAAGTGATAACCAGATTATGTGTTAGGAATAGTTATTGTTTCCTTAGATACACATTAAAGTTTTATAGACTGAAAAGCAAAACTGATACAGAATTAATGTTTCCCAACTGGGGCTCTAGTATAAATAAGAAAAAAATTGGCACTTTCCAATGCCCTATTTATGAAGACGACAAGTCTAATTTAAACGTTGTACTCATAACTGCTGCCTTCTACAGATTTTTATAAGCGTTTTGGAATTTAATTCTTTGAAATGTTTATGTTGTTCTGTCTATGGTTTTGTTATGGTCTGCATCCAGTGTTGCATTGTGATCCGACACACTCTAACCATTCTGATGTCATTTGGTGAATTTCATTCAAAGTCATTTTCTAAAAAAGAAAATCTTGACATTTTTCAAAGAAATTTGCTTACCTAAAGAAACTATTCCAATAAAATTGCTGTTTTAATCTGATGTTAAAGAGCCCTTGTTCTAACTTGTCGGTGTACCTTTCTTCTCGTGAGCTGGTCACTACACTTGTGCTGAGTGCAGCAGTACTTCAGTTGTCTCAGTGGCAGGAGCTCTAAAGGTGTGGGTCTCTTTTATGCAATATTCCACTATTAAAAGTGGACTGTGGTAAATGCAAAATTAATCTCAGGACAAACAATTTTTATTATTATTTACTCTTCCCGTTCCTCAGCTTCGCCCCGGCAGATTCTGATTTGAGGTCATCGTCATCTCCGCAAAATGCAGTGCTGTCCCATGTCGCGGCACAGAGACAGGGTTAAAAATAGTCCTTGCAGTGTACCCGTCAATTGGAAATCTAGCTGCATAAATGAAGAATGAATGGTTGCCACATGTACCAGCAAAGTGAGGAGGCTTTCTCTCCTGTGCTCCTGCCGTTGTTTGAAGAGCAGCCCAGCTTCGTGATGAGTGCAACATGATGAACAGATTTTAACAGGAATTCTTTAGCTGTATTTCCAGGCGGGTTCATAAGGACCTTTTTAAATGATGTAATTTTACCTATAGGTCAACGCACTTGCTTACAATAAGCCACTGTATATCAAATGAGTGTAAAATAACTAAACCTTGCACCGAGAAAAGACTTGAGACTTTTTCTTTTATGTAAGTGTACTTTTAACTATTGAGTATTATTAATATTATCTCTCCTTCACATGAATTAACTTTTCTGACCGTTTTTGATTTTCAGAGCTCCCCCAGAAAAAAGCTTCTGTTGAAGAGAGGCTCAGTGATAGGGAATTACCTGGTGGAAGACAAACCAGTCAAACGGTTAGACACGTGCCAATGCAATTTAAGTGCATGCAATGTATTGTGAGATCACCTTTTAGTGCAAATACTCTGCTGTTCACTTGTCATGGTACTGAGTGAGATGTTTGTGTTTTTATCCATGATCTTTTCTTTGTGGAGGTTTGCTGTGTCAAGGCTGTCCGTTTGCAGATCCACCTGATCGAGATGTGGAAATTGTAAAAGCGCTCCGGGTGTACATTCCATGTTTTACAGGAGAGGAAGCTTATTCTCTGTAATATCAGCTACTGCACCATCACAAGGCATCTCCAGTGATCTGCCTCTGGAAATCAAATAGGCACACATCGGGTGCAAACCCAGTCAGTGAGCTCCAAAAAAAAACACCAAAATTATTAAGTGAGAATGCAAAGGGAAAGAAATCAAAGACAGTGACCTTGCTTTCTTCCTGGGTGGCTTCTTGAAGCTGGCTCTTGGTAGTAAATTGGGGAGTGATACAGCACCACAAGAAATTCTTCAATGCAAATGAGAGATACACATCTTCTGAGGAAATGTGATAGAAAGACAACGAGAATGTATTTTTCATCTCGTTAAATATACCACTGTGTGCTTATGGGAGGGGAGGAAAATCATTTACCCCTCTGAGCCTTGTAACATTTCATTAGATCATGGCCAGTGTATATCAACTTTGGCTCTAAATCCCTTGATTTTCTTCCTCAAAACTCTCAGTCTCAGTTTTGAAAGGTCCCAATTGTACAATCATCAGAGCCATTTGGTGGGAGAAGATAAACAATTGCTATTCTTTGAGGGGTGTGTGAAATGCGCATCCTTTTAATACCATATTACATTGCTTTGCGCTGATTTTAACGTCCTATACATCTTTCTTGAATTCCACTTCCCTCCCCCCTCCCCCAGCAGAAAAAATACATGGGCAACCTTATCAGTAACACTCTCAAAATTAAACTAGGTTAATCAGGCGTAATCCAGCTTTCACAAAGTCACGTCGAGTCTCTTTGGTAAACTTTATTTTTTGCTCAGGTGCTCAGTTATTTCCTCCTTTAGAAAAGGGCTGAACATATTGGAAAGTTAGATACAGTAAGCTAAGAAGAGGTTAGTTATATTTGGAGATGAAATTCCTTGTCAAGATTTTGTGCTAGACTTGAGAATAGCTGTTATAATTCATACGTTGTGTGTATTGTTTTGAATCAAAGCCAGATCAGGTTTCCATATCAAGTGGCCCAAAGTGAATCTAGAATGGGAATCACTTTAGCATAATCTTGCTTGTAATCAGGAAAACAGAATCTCATTAATTTGGCTGATGGTGGTCAAATTTCACTGGATGATGTGAATCACAATAGTTCACTGTCTGCCATCACCATTTCCTGTGCCTTTTGGAAAGCCACCTCACGCTGCTTTGCCCATTGCTATTTCTTCCCATCTGTAGTAATGAGTTCAAGAGGTGGAGCACAATAGCCAGGTTTGGCAAGTACCTGTTATAATAACTGACAAATCCTAAAAATGTCCACAACTGCAACACATCTTTTGGTCTTGGGGTATCCACCACTGACTAAATTTTCACAACACTTGACCACAGTAAGTGATGCTTCATTTAAAGAATTCACACTTGTTACTTTGTGCTCTGAGCTCTAATCTTTTAAACACTGTTTTTGGAGATGTTCCTTGTCATTCTTACCATAACAATGATCTCATTCTAGTAACACTGAGTGCCTGAATAGCCTTGCGTCATTGGGATCCGTAGATTGCTGACAGAGTGCAGGTGCAGATGCTACTCCAAAAGTAAGCTTTTATAGCAATAAAGCTCTTTGTGTATGATTATGGTGAGAAACACTTTGGACTCTTCTTCCAACTCCATCTGTAGGTAGGCCTCAGTTAAGTCACCTTTGCTGAAGTGTTTCTCTTCAGAAAGGGTTACAAAGATATCCTCTATCCTGAGCAGAGGGTATTGATCTACTCTCAGTACTGGGTTGACGGTGACCATAAGATCACCACAGATCCTAACAGACCCATTCTTCTTGGCTAGTGGGACCACTGGTATTGAATGGACCCTCGGGCTCCACTCAGGAATTCCTTCAGCCTGCCTGCAATCTAGCTCACTGGCTACTTTATCAGTGATGGCATAAGGAACCAGACAGGCTTCGCAAAACTTGGGTGCAGCAATTTAATTTAGCACTATTTTACCTGTGATATTCTTGAGCTTTCCAGTGCCATCCTTGAACAATGCTGTGGCATCATCCAGTAGCTTTCTTAATTCACTTTTGGTTGACGGATCTCCAATCAAGTTGTAGTTGTCTCATCCAATCCCAACCCCATATGCATGGATGGTGCTCAGTAGTAATTAATGTTCTTGATCTCCTCTTCACATCCACCGAGGCCACAATTATAGTAACTGTCCTCATCATTTGAAGTCAAATAACTTCATGAAGGCTAAAAACTGACACTGAGAATTAACACCTTTGTCAAAATAGTGGGGTGATGTAAAATTTTACTTACTGTAAAAGCTGCACCTGTATGAACTTGCCCGATCATCTAACTCTAGCCAATGCTGACTGGAGTTTGATAGCACAGTCTTTGTGGTAATCCTACCACCTCTAAATACTCCCTCTCCACAGCTTTACATAGGGAGAATCCGTACAGGAAGTATAAGTGCATTATTTGTTTGTATATTTTTTAATAAGCAAAATATACTTTATTCAAAAATAAAATTATTTACAATGAACCATTCAATGACATTCAATCTGTTACATACGTTTGCTCTACATTCTGTAGATTTCCACACTTTCAGCCACTCAGGAGGCACTATGTTGGTTCATCTTTACACACCATTGTTGTGGGGTAAACTCCCCGCCACCCTACCCCTCAACTCCCGCGCGAGGAGAACTCTAAACTGTTGTCCTTCCCCACCGGGCCCTTGCAGTGGCTGCACCAAGTTCGAGTGTGTTCCTCAGCACGTACTCCTGCAGCCGAGAATGTGCCAGTCGGCAGCATTCCCCCACGGACATCTCCGTGTGCTGGTAGATCATCAAGTTTCGGGCCGACCAAAGAGCGTCTTTCACCGAGTTGATGATCTGCCAGCAACATTAAGTCTCAGATGAGTACCTTATAGTTGAGGTTGAAAGTTGTCATTCCAGTTTTGGATGCAGTGCACCACATCTTGCTTAATAAAAAAGTTAGCTGCATCTCCAGTGTGGTAGATTTCTGCCTAGCACATACTCCTGACTAAATATGAGCTTCTATCCTTGATGGTAGCAGTGTTCATAGGACATGCAGCCGAGATGGTTACAAAATATTGTTGGTGTAAGCCTTCAAAGTTATTTGAATGTCTCATCACTGCAGCGACAGAGGACAAACAGGCTTCCTTTTCTCTCATTCCACTAAGAATTTACTTGGTACATAATTTTGATAATTTTAAAAAAAACATTTGGAATTGATATAAAAAAATCTCGATTTTAACAACTCTAAAATTTTGTTCTTTAATGTTTGAATGGGAAGGGTCATGCCCTGTTTAAAATAAGTAGGACCTTTACTTTTGCTTTTATATTATTCTCCCTTTTGCTGCTCAATATTTAATTTGATTTTGTTAAGGTCGTGGTTTTTGTGGATGTACTGTATTTTTTTTGTTTGTGGTTTGTAGAAAAAAAAATTTAAAAAAAGAAGAAAAACAATTTACACTAGCTCCTCATAGCTATATAAAAAAAAATCACAGGGGAATACGTACTGGGAATCCATAGATAATTTTAGACCACACCATGAATTTCCATTAAGGTTATTGCAATACTGAATCATGTTTGATTGAATAACTAAAAATAAAAAAAATTGTAGATATTGGAAATCTGAAACAAAAGCAGTAAATGCTGGAAACAACCAGGAAGTCGAGCTTCTACTGTGGAGAGAGATATTGCATTTCAGATTGAAAATCTTTAATGTCAAATTGATTATGTAATTCCTGATTTTCTGGTACCCAGCCAGTGTTGTTTTAATTAATCTTTGAGCATATCCTTCCCTTCAGCTTTCCATTAGCTTTGTTAACAATATGATGATCTGATCATCGTTAATGTGGGACACATTGTTTGTAGAACAGAAATGATTTTATTTGACATTAGCAAAGATATATTCATAAATGGGGCAATTTTAACCTAATGCGATTGAATATGCATCTGATTTTACACCCAGTCAGATTTTGCCCTTCATTTAATTTAGAGAATTGTGATATTAGATTTTTTGTCAAATCAATTTGGTTAAAATTATTGTGTACTGCTTTACTTTGGATGAAGCTGATACTCAGAATTATCAATGGTTGGTTTTGATATTTCTGTATCTGTGACAAATGAATCTTTGCACAGGCAGCTTGTCACTGCAGATCTGTCCGTCACCAGAGAAGTGACATCAGAGCCCAGCAAGAAGAACTGTAAATATGTACCAAATGCAATGGGTGCAAGCGAAGCTGGTGATGAAGGTCTATGCAGTCCGAAGTCAACTGAAGATGAAAGGCTGCCCGTGGAGGATGCAGGCTGTGAGATAGCTGGACTACCTGCACAGACCTCAGCAGAGGAAGATGAAGCTCCGCTTTCACCCCGAGGCCAGCCAATTGGCACTGAAACAATGGTGAGTATAACCATTTGCAAGTTCCTCCTGAAGTTATTGATCGTGGGATCCTTGAGATCCTTAAGACAATAGTTTTCCCTGTCTGAGCTCTTGCTTCATCATAGAGTTATTTCAGGGCAGTACGTAAAGAACCATTCAATTAAACATGCCTGCTAGCCCCCTGCTAGATTTATTCAGTCATTCCACTTTTCAGCTTCTTGCACACAGCTCTCCTTCAAGTGTCTATCCAAATCTTTTGGGAGTGTTGATTTATGCTGCTTCACCCAATCAGACAATCAGTTCCCAATAATGATGACTGACTGTGTGATTTTCCCTCCATATTTGTTTGACTAATTAATCATTTAACTTCTTCCACAATTTCTCTTTATTCATGTGTCCTGGCTCTTCATGGTTTTGGTCACTTCTAGCAAATCACTTCTGAACTTTCCCTAGCTTAAAGGGAACACTTTAGCTTCTTTATTCTACACAATGGCATCAGCGCTGGACTCCGGAGCGAAGGCTCCCGAGTTCGAATCCAAGTCGGGCCAACCCCGAGCACGCTTTCCATCTGTGCCGAGTCGAGCGTCGAGCTAGCCACTCGGCCTCGTAAAAAATACAAGGGTCAAGTCAGGAACATTCATATCGTGACCCGGTTGATCCGAAAGGAGACCAATCCTGACACACGCCCCAGACAAGAAAGGCTGACTGGTGCAACACGCTAAAAAAAAATTCTACGTTGCAGTGAAAACCTCTCAACCCCAGGATCAGTGCAGCAACCAGAATTTCCATATTTTCATACAACATAGAAAGAGGCCATTCAAACCATCAAGTCTATGGCAGTTCAGAGAGTAATCCCATTCCCCTACCAATTTTTCCTGAAGTCAATTCTCCTTACAATCCAACTAATTCTACCACCCATCTGCGCCAAAGGAGCAATTTGTAGTGGCCTATTAATTTATAAACCTGCACATTTTTGGGATGTTAGTGGGGAAATGGAACGGCCATGAGCCAGAAGGAGAATCTTTCAGTTCCACAAGTGTAGTGCCAGAGATTGGGTTTGGATCTGCGTAGCTGCAGTTACAAGGGCACAACTTTGCTATGCCACTTCACTGTGTCACCCAAATGAATGCAAATTTCTTGTTGTACTTAAACCAACACCTTCCTGAAGTTCAGCATAATCTTGTTTATCAGTATATAAATCCCAAGATCCTGAAAGCTGTCTTAATCACTTTCTCTTTCTTACCTGCCATGTTCAAAGATATTGCACCTGTGCATCCAGATCCCTGTTCTTGAATTTCTTCATATTGCACCCAATATATTGTAGCGATGTACTACATACAGAGCTAGAGATGACACGCAGTCGGTAAGTCGTTTCGAGACTAGTTTATTCAAACTTCGCGGCACTGGCATTTAATCCCTAGCGCCCGCCCTCTCCAGGCGGAAATGACGTCAGAGGTGCATTACCAAAGTCTCTCCCTGCGCGCTGGCTATTTGTGAGCCGGTTCGCCTGCGTAGAAAGTGGGTCGCCACATAACCCCACTCCCCCACACCCAGAACCGGCGATACACCCCCCAATGTCCACAGTCTGGATCAGCCTCTGTTTGGGAGGTCTGCCTCTGCGCCGTGGTGCTTGAACCTCGACCAGCTGCGCCAAGTCCACATGGGCTGGTTTGAGTTGGTCCACCGTGAAAACCTCCTCTCTCCCCCCAATGTCCAGAACGTACGTGGACCTGTTGTTGTTGATCACCTTGAACGGCCCCTCGTACAGCCGCTGTAATGGTGTCCGGTGTCCGCCCCTTTGTACAAACACAAACTTACAGTCCTGCAGGTCTTTGGGTACATGGGTCGGGGTCCATCCGTGCTGTGAAGTCGGCACGGGGGCCAGGTTGCCCCGTTTTCACTTTCGCGTAGTCTGTCCAGGACTGCTGTGGGTTCTTCCTCTTGCCCCCTTGGGGCTGGTATGAACTCTCCTGGGACGGCCAGGGGTGTGCCGTACAACAACTCGGCCGACGAGGCGTGCAGATCCTCTTTGGGCGCTGTGCAAATTCCAAGCAGGACCCAGGGAAGCTCGTCCACCCAGTTAGGTCCTCTCAGGCGGGCCATGAGAGCCGACTTCAAGTGACGGTGGAAGCGTTCCACTAGTCCGTTCGACTGTGGGTGGTAGGCAGTAGTGTGGTGTAGCTGCGTTCCCAACAGGCTGGCCACAGCCGACCACAGGCTAGAGGTGAACTGGGCACCTCTGTCAGAGGTAATGTGGGCCGGTACTCCGAAACGTGCTACCCAGGTTGCAATCAGTGCTCGGGCGCAGGAATCAGCAGATGTGTCGGTGAGCGGGACCGCCTCTGGCCACCTGGTGAACTGGTCTACCATAGTTAGGAGGTACCGCGCTCCTCGGGACACTGGTAGGGGGCCCACAATATCCACATGAATGTGGTCGAACCTCCGGCGGGTGGGTTCGAACTGCTGCGGCGGGGCTTTAGTGTGCCGCTGCACCTTGGCTGTTTGGCACTGCGCGCACGTTCTGGCCCATTCACTGACCTGCTTGCGAAGTCCGTGCCACGTGAACTTGCTGGAGACCAGTCGGATGGTTGTCCTGATAGATGGGTGCGCCAAACCGTGTATGGAGTCGAAAACTCGCCACCTCCAGGCTGCCGGGACGATGGGGCGAGGTTGGCCGGTAGCCACGTCGCACAGGAGGGTCCTCTCACCTGGGCCCACAAGAAAGTCCTGCAGCTGCAAACCCGAGACTGCGGTCCTGTAGCTGGGCATCTCGTTGCCTGCCTGCTGCGCCTCCGCCAGTGCTGCATAGTCCACTCCCAGGGACAGGGCCTGGACAGCTGGTCTGGAGAGTGCGTTTGCCACGACGTTGTCCTTTCCCGAGACATGCTGGATGTCCATCGTGTACTCGGATATGTAGGATAAATGTCTCTGCTGGCGAGCCGACCAGGGATCGTACACCTTCGTGGTTTGTGGTCCGTGAACGCGGTGAACGGCCTGCCTTCTAAGAAGTACCTGAAATGCCGGATTGCCAGATACAGTGCCAACAGCTCCCGATTGAAAGCACTGTAGTTGAGTTCGGGTGGTCGTAGGTGCTTGCTGAAGAACGCCAGGGGTTGCCAGCGCCCCTCGATGAGCTGCTCCAGCACCCCACCGACTGCTGTGTCGGATGCGTCCACCATGAGGGCAGTCGGAACGTCCGTTCGGGGGTGCACCAGCATCGTGGCATCTGCCAAGGCTTCCATGGCTTTAACGAAAGCGGCCGCGGCCTCCTCATCCCAAGTAATGTCCTTGCCTTTACCCGACATCAGGGTGTACAAAGGGCGCATGATACGGGCTGCTGAGGGGAGGAAACGGTGGTAGAAGTTCACCATACCAATGAACTCCTGCAGGCCTTTGACTGTGTTGGGCTGGGCAAAGTGACGGATCGTGTCTACCTTGGCGGGCAGAGGTGTTGCCCTGTCTTTAGTAATCCCGTGGCCCAGGAAGACAATGGTATCGAGACTGAACTGGCATTTGGCCGGGTTGATCGTGAAGCCGAAATCACTCAGGCGGGAGTAGAGCTGGCGGAGGTGGGACAGATGCTCCTGACGACTACTGCTGGCTATAAGGATGTCGTCCAAATAGATGAATGCAAAGTCCAGGTCACGTCCCACCACATCCATTAGCCGCTGGAACATCTGTGCGGCATTCTTCAGGCTGAACGGCATTCGGAGGAATTCGAACAGGCCGAACGGGGTGATGAGTGCTGTTTTGGGGATGTCTTCAGGGAGCACCCGGATTTGATGGTATCCCCGGACGAGGTCTACTTTGGAAAAGATGCTTGCCCCGTGCAGGTATGCTGCAAAGTCCTGTATGTGCGGCACGGGGTAGCGGTCTGGAGTGGTAGCCTCGTTCAGTCTGCGGTAGTCGCCGCATGGTCTCCAACCCCCGGCTACTTTGGGCACCATGTGCAGGGGGGAGGCCCATGGGCTGTTGGACCTCCGTACGATCCTCAATTCCTCCATCCTCTTGAACTCCTCCTTCGCCAGGCGGAGCTTTTCCGGGGGGAGCCTTCGTGCATGGGCGTGGAGGGGTGGTCTCGGGGTTGGAATGTGGTGTTGTACCCCGTGTCTGGGCATGGCTGCCATGAACTGCTGTGCCAGAATCGATGGAAAGTCTGCCAGGATTCTGGTGAATTCGTTGTCCGACAGCGTGATGGAGTCCAGGTGTGGGGCCGGCAACTTAGCTTCACCCAGGGAGAACGTCTGGGAAGTCTCGGCATGTACCAGTCTTTTCCCTTGCAAGTCGACCAGCAGGCTGTGAGCTCGCAAGAAGTCCGCCCCCAGGAGTGGTTGGGCCACGGCGGCCAGTGTGAAGTCCCACATGAACTGGCTGGCGCTGAACTGCAGCTGCACTGTGCGGGTGCCGTAGGTCCGTATCTTGCTGCCGTTTGCGGCCCTCAGGGTGGGTCCTGGCTTCCTGTTGCGGGTGTCGTACCCCGTCGGGGGCAAGACGCTGATTTCTGCTTCGGTGTCGACCAAGAAGCGGCGTCCCGACTGTTTGTCCCAGACGTACAAAAGGCTGTCCTGGTGGCCAGCTGCCATAGTCATCAGCGGCAGCTGGCCCTGGCCCTGGCAGGGCGGGCGACAACGGCGGGCTTCTGTGCCCCACCGCTGGTGGTAGAAACACCACTGTTCACTGTCCTCCTCACTCCTGCCTCTGTGTTGTGTGCGCCCCTCCCTGCCGGGCCTAGTCTGGTCTGCTGTTGGGCGCGTGGCCTGGTAATCTGACCGACGGATGCCACGCTCTCCCTCTTGGCTTTCCACAGCACGTCTGCCCGGGCCGCCACCTTCCGGGGGTCGCTGAAATCTGCGTCGGCCAGCAGCAGATGTATGTCCTCGGGCAGTTGCTCTAGGAACGCTTGCTCAAACATGGGCTTGTGTCCGTCAGCCAGGGCCAGCATCTCGTTCATCAATGCTGACAGCAGTTTGTCTACCAAGCTGTCCAGGTGAAGCAGGTGGGCACCCCGCTCACGCCGTGAGAAGCCAAAGGTCCCAATGAGCAACGCTTTGAATGCTTCATATTTGCCTTCTTCCGGGGGCGACTGTATGAAATCCGCAACCTGGGCGGCCGTCTCCTGGTCAAGGGCGCTCACCACGTGGTAGTAACGCGTGGAATCAGAGGATATCTGCTGAATCCGGAACTGGGCTTCTGCTTGGCTAAACCACACGCGTGGTCGCAGCGTCCAGAAAGTCGGCAGTTTTAGCGAAACTGCGTGAACAGATGAAGAGTCGGTCATCTTTTGTCCAAATCCCGTTTGGACCGTAGAGGTCACCAATGTAGCGATGTACTACATACAGAGCTAGAGACGACACGCAGTTGGTAAGTCGTTTCGAGACTAGTTTATTCAAACTTCGCAGCGCTGGCATTTAATCCCTAGCGCCTGCCCTCTCCAGGTGGAAATGACATCAGAGGTGCATTACCAAAGTCTCTCCCCGCACGCTGGCTATTTGTGAGCCGGTTCGCCTGCGCAGAAAGTGGGTCGCCACAATATCACCTTTCATCATTCTTCTGCCAAAATATATCACCTTACACTTCCCTGTATTACATTTACCTTCTCATTCCACCGGTCTGTCTACGATCTTGCACTCAATCGGTATTCTCCTCAGTGTTGATAGTGCTTCCACGTTTTATGTCATCTGCAAACGATAGAACAATTTCCCCTGTGTACAAGTTCACAAAATGAAGTCTGGACCCTCCCACTGAGCGAAGGGAAAACCAGTTCAGTATGATAAGGAACATTTGAGTTCTCAGATTGTAGTTATTGTACTTTCTTTTCGTTAAGTTTATGGTATTGTATGAAAAGTTTAAGTAATACTGATGTAAATCGTATTGCCTGAAGTTTATGATTATGCAACAAAGAAAGCCTGGAAAGATATTGTATTTTTACATCTCATCAAGAATGCATACTCTCCTCACATATCCCCTGTGCCATGCCTGCTGTCTGAAAATTTAAAGTTGTACATCTAAATATACCATGTAGTTCCATGACCATTTGATATCTTGTTTAGATTCAATAAACATTATAAAATATGGTCTAGATTTTTTCTAGTTTTCCTTTATTGAGATCAATTCAGATGTCTTTAGAAAATAATACATTAGTAAAAAACTGCTGGCTTTTTTGAGATTTGATTAGTAATCAGATTGTGAATTAACGGTTGGCTGGGTTCTAGCAATCCGTCTTCCATCCATCCATATCCACACCAGGCCTCTCCCTATATCTCCACATCTCTTTTCCAAGCTAACTCTCACCTGGCTTCTCCATGCCTGGCCATTCACTCTCTTATCTCTCCCCTCTGTTCATCACAGACTAGAGTGCCAGGCGGATGCTTGAATTCAGCTTCCTTACTAATCAAGGATAATAGATTTCAACTGATTTATTTCATGAAATGATTGATTGAGCTGGATACAGATAGAGACACTTGCAGAAACAACCTTCTGGCTGTACTGTTAAAGCCTACCTGCAGAATAATCTGTGTTCCTCAAGCCAAGCAGTTCAATGCATCTTTTGCCATCCAGTCAAAAATGTAGGAAATTATCCAGGCATGTGCTGTTTACAAAATAACAGGATAAATCTAAGCTTATCTACTGCTACAAATTGTACCTTCATTTATCAGCATAGTGATGGAAGGTACCATTGAAATGGCTATCAAATATTACTTACCACAAGAAACCTGATCACTGAAAGGATAGATTTCACCAATACCAGGATAACTCCAGATCTTTAAAAAAAATATTGGCCCAATTATTGCCAAAATAATTCCAGAAGTAAGGTAACTTGAAATAGCTTTGGAACAAAGACACTATTGGTGGCATCAACAGGCAAAACAAATCAATTGTGATTGGAGGAGAGGGATGAGAAATGGGGATTTCACCACTTTGGATGGGGGTAGGGATTTCACCACTCTTTGGAGTTGCACCCAGTACAGTGGAAGGTAGTTGTGCTTGTTGGAGGCCAATCCTCTCTGCCCAAGGGCTTCAGACCAGGAGTTTACCAAGGCAGTGCTTCAACTGCTGAGCCCTCAAAGTGTGAATGTACAGTACGGAGTGCATTTCCATTCATAACATTCCCAATAATGAAATAATCTGTGATCATGTGCAACAGTAACTGGCTGGTGGCGTAGTCGCATCAGCGCTGGACCTTGGGGTGAGAGGTCCCTTGCACGCTCTCCAAACGTGCCTGGGTTGAGTGTCGAGCTAGCAACTTGACCTCGTAAAGAAAAACTGGAGAGTGATGGGCTTCGCCAGGTTTCAGCTGCCCAAGACACGCTGTACGATGAGCAATCACCAAGAAGATCGGTGCAAAAAGCTTGTCATGATGGCACCCCGACGACTCCACCAGGAGTTAAGGGCGCGTGCGCGCGCACACACACACACACACACACACACACACACACACACACACACACACACACACACACACACACACACACACACACACACACACACACACGGCAGATAGGTATTTGTTGTATCACACATACTGAATAAGTTTAGCCTTCACAGTGGTCTTCCTAACCACTTGTCCTTCAAAATCTTGCTAATGTCAACACATCCAGCTACATCCTTGGATTTGCCACTGGCAAGAAATATAAGTGGACCAGCAATGTTTATCAGAGAGTAGTTGACTTATCTTAAAAGTACATCTGGAATACAATCGAATTCTCTTTATTTGCTGCATGAGAAAAACTCCAGGTAAAAGCTGTCCACCCCATTGAACATTCAAATATTTACTCCTGCTGCCAGCTGCATTCTTTAATGATTGCAAAATGCCCTGCAGCATTGTAACGGGAATTCCTGAAATTTGCACCTATTATGGCAAGATCAGGAGAGCAGCACTACATTTCTCCATGAATCATTCACCACGCATTTTCATTCCTTCATCCTTGAGTCAAAAACTTGCTCAATCACCTATTGTTGCTCCTATTTTTGTATTTGAACGTCATTGTGGGTGTGCCTTTGTGGACACCAGTGACTGCTCAAGGAAATGGGACACACAGGAATTTTCTGTCAACTCAATTTAAAGATAGATAGATAGATAGACAGATAGATACTTTATTCATCCCCATGGGGAAATTCAACATTTTTTCCAATGTCCCATACACTTGTTGTAGCAAAACTAATTACATACAATACTTAACTCAGTAAAAATATGATATGCATCTAAATCACTCTCTCAAAAAGCATTAATAATAGCTTTAAAAAGTTCTTAAGTAGTTTACTTAACTACATAAGCCAGCATCTTTTCCCGTCCTCTCTTAATTTCTATGCCTTCATTCAAGAATGCATCAAATTTCTCACTCCTTTTTATTAACTCTCATCTCCATTCATTTCAACTCTTGACTCATTTCTCCTTAACTCTTCATTCCTCTTTTCACTTCCTACATTAAGTTCCTTGCATTTGACTTCACTCCACATCCCTCCATTTATCTTCATTCTCCACACTTCTCTTCTTTCTGAACTTTGCTGCACCAAACACTGATCTTCTTTCTCTCCATTCACCTCTCCCACTCCTCCCCGTTCATCTTCTCTTCTTTTGCTCTCTTTTTATCCCACCTCATCTCAACCTGTCTTTCCACAGTGGAATGTGACAGTGAAGTGTTGCACATCTGATTCCAGCTCCACTATGGGGGAGTTCACCATTCTCAAGTGCTTTCTAATTGGGATGCTGTGCAATAACAGCATCTAGTCAAGATAAAAATATATTACTGTCCTCATCTAGTTCTATGCACATTAGGGACATCAGAAAAATGTATGGCTTTTTCTTCTTCACGTTCAAGTACTCTAATGATATGATGTCCATTAACTACAGTGAAACAATTTTCAGGCTCAGAACATTAAATTTATTAAGTGTAAAATTGAATTTATTTTGGAGCTTTACAAAAGATTTTTTCTTCTTGTTTTATTTTTGCCTTTTTTTATATTGTTTTTATCTAAATCTTGACCTGTTCCACTTTCTGTACTTAATTTCACGTATGTTGAACATTCCAGCTGCTACCACTTGGTTCAGGGCTTGTGCTGCTCAGCAGGCATTCCGAATGGTTGTTAAGATCCGCAGCATCATTCTTTTGTTAAGACATCCCCGATACCCTTGTGGCTTTGTCTAAATGCCTGACAAAGGCCTTCCTATGCAAAAGCCCATGATGTATTCTGGGGATAAAAACAATTGTTCATTGCGGCTTGGGAAATCCAAGCTTTTTTATGTAGTTTAGCAATTGCTTTTTGTTGTTTGATTTCTTAGATATTTGATTTCTTTTTTCCTTCCTAAAGAAGCATTAACCCAACAGGAGTTTGACCATTTCTAATGTGAGAAGTTTCACATAAGCATAGTAATTTGACACAGAATATTTTTATGTGGATATTTTTCATTTTCCTTAGATATTTAATAACAGCATTTAGAACAATTGCATTACAATAATGACATTAGCAAAATATTTTGATATATTTGATTGTGTCATGCATTTACTTCATATAAAGCTTAACTGCCGGTTAATTGTCGGCTAACTATTACTTGGATTGCACTACCTGTATGTATAATCTATATTTTCATTTATATTTATCATTATTATTGTTATGAGCAGAGAGACAACATCTGCCGGAAGTAAATTCCTTGTATGTGCATAGGTACTTGGCGATTAAAGTCTGATTCTGATTCTGATTCTGATTCTGATATATTTCCTTCACAATCAGTTGGTGGTGTAAATTATGGCATTCTTACTCACCAACAGTGCATCCTGTTGGACAAGAGTGGTACTGCATCTCTAAAATAAATTTCAATAACAGATGCCGACCAAAACAGTGAATAAGTGTTACTACAGATCAGAAATGTGGGTCCATGAAAAAGTGTAGATCACTTGGGACTGATTCTCATTGGTCTTGGAAGGAAGTAAACGGATCCTCCTTTTATCCTTTTATCTAGGAGTCTGAGCCAATGAGATCGTCCCCTGACAGAATGTTTAAAGTGGTGTTTATCGGGAATTCTGGTGTTGGGAAGAGTTCGTTTATTCATCGATTCTGCTATGACCGATTTCTCCCTGAAACTAATGCAACAATTGGTAACTATGAAATTTTGAATTGCTCTAATAATAAATGACATTTTCTTCTTTATACATAATAAAACAAGCTGAGTTTCTTTACAAATCTGCATACAGACATGTGTAGTGGAACTTGGTGTAAACTGCATTCTGCCTTTCCTACCAACTAATCTTGCATTCTCTTCATTCCTATTGTATTCACCCGTGTATTGATGTGAAATCACCAGGAATTAATAAGCAATTGCCAGAGTATTGCTGAGAGCAACTTGGGAGAAAAATAATAGGGGGCAGTAAAAAAAAGTTATTTGAGTTATCTGTTTCTAAAAATATTGAATATGAATCACGATTGCTATATGTTTAGGGATTATCTAATTGCTGTGTGAATTGCTAGGAATATAGACATATTGGATAACCAGTGGTAGATATGTGAAGATGAATCAATTGGAAGTAGGAAGTAATGCAATATATTCCCTGGAAATTTAGCCGAAAACTTTACGCTCTGCCTTTGACACTTTTCTGAATACGCTGTTATTCTGCGATTCAGCAGAAAGCCTGCAGCTCCAACCAATTTATAAACACTTTAATATAATCAAGTCACTTTATAACTTAGATTCCCCAGAACAACTGATGTATTTAAAATCCAGGAATCCATCTAGCTGCGTATTTATTGGATGCCGTAAAACTTGATCAGCACGTCGTACAATGTGCTTTGTATGCTTTGACATTGGAATTACTGAGGTGATCTTAACCTAACGTTATCACTCACATCTCCACCTGGAGAATTCTGGTTCAAAGTGTAAGGGGAGGAAAGTTCAAGGGGGATATTAGAGGAAGGTTTTTCAAGACATTCATAACTGTGAAACACAACAACCAACAAGCTACGTTGAGCTTGTATATGGTAAAAACAGTAGGACCAGCATTATGGAGGAGTGATTGGCTGAAACAACTTGATAGCAGATCCATCCACCATTCGCATGCCAGATCCCCTGCAATGAAACCAACTGTAAGTGAATTAAGAAAGGTACAAGATGATGCCACTTGAAGTGAGGCGCATACTTATCATGTGATAATGTGATGATGTATGCAATTCATACATATAAACTGCAAAGAATTATCTGAACCAACAGGAATGCATAATAAACCAATATATATATACACATACATATATAAAATTAATCGAATATTGCTGATATATTAAATAGACAACACTCCTTGCTTAGCTATAAACTCCAACTCAATCTCAAAGGTTTCAAAGGTACATTTAATGTCAGAAAAATGTATACAATATACATCCTGAAATTCTTTTTCTTTATGAACATCCACAAAAACGGAGCATGAATGAATGACAGTTAAATGTTAGCACCCCAAAGCCCACCCCAGCTCCCTCTACCCACGCATAAGCAGCCGCAAAACAACAATCCCCCCTCCCCCACCAGCAAAGAAAGCATTGCCCCCCCCCCACTGAGTACTCAAGCGTGCAGCAAAGCATCAATAAAGACAGACTTGCAGCACCCCAAAAACTACTCATTCGACATACCACAGGCTCCCTCTCTCTCCCTAATAAGGGAAAAAGAGGTGTCTCTGTTTCACAATGAGAGGGGAGACATAACAAACAACTCACTGATTTACAATGTTAAAAGTCTGTTGCATTGTTTTTTCCGAGCTCTGTGTCCAAAGGACTCAGGTCTCTGTGCACACAGCCAGAGATCTTCCATCTCCCACAACACAACAATTTCCTGCAGAGGCACCGACCTCAGGTCCGCCTGCCTCCAGAGACACGAAATCCCGAAACTCTGAAGGTGAGCTAATCTTCTGGGCCGCGTCCTTGGTGTATCGAATAGCGGCCAGTCATGAGACCTGGACAGCGGGTCCCATTCCCGCAAAGAACCGAAGTCAGCATGTAACTCCAGGTCAGGGTCTTCAAAAGAACCCTGAAAGAGAAAAATAGCACTGTTTCCAAAGATGCAAGCAAAGAAGTCACCGTTAGGCACCATTGTCTCCGAAGCTCCACCTGATTCTAGAATACATCTCAACTATTTGCCAGTATACTATATAATACAACTACTATATACAGACATCCACAGCATAGTAATTTTAAAATGTCCCGTTCAGGCATACATCGCTGTGGAGGATTTGTTACTCTTGTGGGATAATGTCTTTCCTGATAAGGGGGAATCTCTCCGTTTGGCAGGCGAGACCCATGGCTGTCGAACAATCTTAGGTTCAGCTGGCTGTAGGAGTCAGCTCTGAGATTACAGGAAGCAGCCCTGATGGCTGTAGCCACCTTTCTTCTTCTAGTTCTAGTTCCTAATCATGGGTAGGCCCATTTAGTTCAATGGAGTATTCTCTTATTAATCCTTCTATTGGCTCATTTATGATCTGATCTCTCCTCTTGTCTTTCTTATCCACAACATTATCTGACAAATTCTCTGTTTTCGTATCTCCATTGACTCCTTCATTTTTGGCCTTCCTTTCATCCAGCTGGGCTTTGGTCTTTGCATCTACATTTAAAAGCAGCTTTTTGTCTCCCATTTGAAGTTCATGCAATAACTTTTATGCACGTGGAGTCGATTCTGGTTCTTTATACTCACAAAAGGTGAACTCTTGCAACTTCCCAGAAGCTCCTTGAACTCTCTCCCAGCCTAAAACCAAGCCATATTCTACAAGTAACTGCCCGATTAACATATCTAAAGCTTTTGTTGCCTTCAAAAACTGTTGTAGTCGGACCACTGCTTTTGTCACTTTCACGATTTGTCTGAGCTGCGTGGTCCTTCCTTGATCCTATATGTTTTCCAACCAGAGACACCGAAGTTGGCACCAACACCCGCATGTCCTGTGTTCATGGGGTTCAGCATACAGACAATTGTGGCATCATCTTGTACCTTTCTTAATTCACTTGCAGTTGGTTTCATTGCAGGGGATCTGGCATGTGAATGGTGGATGGATCTCTTATCAAGTTGTTTCAGCCAATCACACCTCCATAATGCTGGTCCTACTGTTTTTCCCATATACAAGCTCAATGTAGCTTGTTGGTGGTTGTGTTTCACAGTTAGGAATGTCTTTTCCACAGGAGTTATCTTTTCTCCAGCATAGGTTCATAGTTGGATATCTGTAGGCTTCAGTTTGGTATCTTTGAAATGCTGATTCACACTGTAAATCTCAAGGTCCTGTGTTACTCTCATTATTATTAGATTTTTCATCAACAGCACGCAGGTTAGTTCTGATGAAGGGCCTCGGCCCAAAATGTCAACAGTACTCTTTTCCAAAGATGCTGCCTGGCCTGTTGAGTTCCTATAACATTTTGTGTGTGATGCAGATTAGTGTTCTTTGTGAAACTGCAACTTGACTTTTTTTCTTGTCCTTCCTCTGTGCAGACCATTTATTTTTGTCTGCCTGACATGCTCTTTGTATATATCCTACTTCTTTGCATTTTCTGCAAATTTTGTCTTTACACAGTTTGCTCAGCCAGGTCAGTTTCTGCTCAGATGTTGCATGTTTTTCCTGCTCGCTTTCATTCCTGACTGCAGCTCAATGGCGTCCCTGTCTGTGGTTTCCATTGAAACAGCAATTTCAACTGCTCTTTTAAATATAAGTTGTGCGTCAGTCAGTAACCTTTTTAAATGGTTTCTTTTAAGATTTCGCAAATTAAACAATTTGTCAATGCATCATTAAATCCATCTTTGAACTGACAATGCTCAGGCAATCTCTTCAATTCAGCCACGTATGCTGAATGGACTCTCCTTTTTGATTCCACTTATCAAACCTAAAGCATTCTGCAATCAGCAGAAGCTTCAGTTCGAAATGTTCCTGCACTACTTTGACAATATCAGCAAAGCTCATTTCTGTTGGTATGTTTGGAGCAGTCAAACATCGAAACAAGCTGTATGCCTTTAAACCCAATATTCTCAGCAAAATTGGCACTTGTTTCACATTGGCTATTTCATTTGCTTCAAGTACTGTTCATTTAGCTCAGTATACATGAGCTAGTTATTCCTTTTGAAATCAAGGTCATTAATCTTCCTGAGGTATCCTGCAATTTCTGCTTTTTTATGACTTATAATCACTTAGTACTCACTCTTTATGAACCCGTGCATTTTTCCGATAACTGTCTTTTTAAAAAAATTGACAGTCTCTGCATGTGTTGGACTGGATTTTTTTCTCTCCATTCCTTGTTTCATTTTGTTTTAGTTCAAATGTTTTGCTGCGCTTCAACAAATTGGTAGCTGTCTTGGGTTCGCTTTAAAAACCCCTTGTCATGAATGTTACATTTTGTAACTTCAAAACATTAAACTAATTCAAAGGAAGACACTGGAGTTCAAAATGTTAGTCTAACTTTGTGCCAAGTATGCACATATCACACGATGACTTAAGCAATTCACATATTCATACAGATAATACACAATGAATTATCCAAATGAACAAAAATGCTTAATCAACCAATATATATACAATATTACTCAAACATTACTGAAATGTTAACTACACAACAGAAAGGTGGACAGCTTCTCTCTTGTGGAATAAAACTGTTTACTAGTGTAAATTGCATTATTATCTATCATTTTTTCTAAAGAACCTGGCAAATAAAATTTAATACAGGGAGAAGTAAGAGTCACCATATTGATGAGAAAGATAATGCAAATGCTAGAAAACTGAAATAAAAATGTTGGGTTAGAAACTGCTGCTTCTGTTCACTTATCAATTTCTTTTTTCCCTGCTTTTAGGCATTGATTTCCAAGTGAAGAGTTTGGTTTTGGACAATACACGAGTAGCCCTCCAACTGTGGGATACTGCAGGCCAGGAACGGTAATTGGCCACAAATCTACCCCATCCTCTCAAGTAGCATTTTATTGATAATGAACACGTACTTCATCACAACCAGCCCTAAAACTGAACATGACTCACTTTTAATTGAAGTTAAATCTATGTCTCTGTTGTTAGGAGTTGTAGGAGACAAATTCTATAGAAAAGGAAGGGAAGCAGTCCAAACTAATCCCTCATGGGTCTCTCTTCCTCTTCTATGCTTGTTCCCATAACTTGCCAATTCCCTGATCTTTCAAATAACTATGTATCTCTACTTAAGTACTTCCTCTGATTGGGTAAAAGTTCCAGGGATTCCTGACCAATTGTGGTGCTCTTGTTCAAACTATTTAGAATTAGTTAGTAAGAAACTTAGTGCGCTAACAAAGAAACAACACACCTGACTGAACTTTTTTTTTAGCAAACAATACAGTTGATTATTGTTCAATTGTCTCCTTGTACTCATTTTAAAGGTTTCGTAGCATTTCCAAGCAGTATTTCCGCAAAGCAGATGGTGTGGTGGTGATGTATGATGTTACGTCTGAGGTGTCCTTCACAGCTGTCAGGAACTGGATGGCCAATGTCCAGGTAGGAGAGTGTTGAGAGTGCCAAGTTTGACTCATATACTCCCTTTGAAAGCAAGTTCCATATTCTTGTGAATTTCTCCCAAATGCCCCCCTCATAATTTATTAGTAACTGTCTTGTATTTGTTATTCCTCTGCACGCCTTGTGGAGCATCAGGCATCAACTTTGATGTTTCTTTAGCATTTTTGTCTTTTTTATGAAGCCGAGTTGCTAGCTTGACACTCAACCCAGCATGATTAAAAACGTGCAATAAGCCAGCTGGATTTGAACCAGGGATCACTCGCCTCGTAGTCACTACATTCCCAGTCAGCTTGCCTTGTGTTTATGACCCCTTATTTTGGTCTTGCCAACTCCTCCACATTTATCCATCAAGTCTTCCATCATCTTGAGGCTGTCAGATTACCCTTCAGTTAACTTTTTTAGAGTAAAGAGTTTTGGCCTGTTTAACCTTTCAGTACACAACTATGATTCACCCACATTGAAATTACAGAAAGGCCACGTGGAGTAAGGATGGTAGAATCACTTTGTTGAAAAAGGGTTAAAGAACCTTACAGACAATTATGCTGAAGTTCATTGTGGATGAACAACAAAACAAATGGGTACACTCTACAAACAAGGTAAAATCTGCAGATGCTGGAAGAACTCAGCAGGCCAGGCAGCATCTATGGAAGAAAGTACAGTCGACATTTCAGGCCGAGACCCTTCAGCAGGACTGCAGAAAAAAAGATGAGGAGTAGATTTACAAAGTGGGGGAGGGGAGAGAGAAGTACAAGGTGGTAGCTGAAACCGGGAGGTGGAGGGATGAAGTAAAGAGCTGGGAAGTTGATTGGTGAAAGAGATACAGGGCTGGAGAAGGGGGAGTCTAATAGGACAGGACAGAAGGCCATGGAAGAAAGAAAAGGGGGGAGGAGCACCAGAGGGAGGTGATGGGCAGGCAAGGAGATATGGTGAGAGAAGGAAAAAGGGATGGGGAATGGTGAAAGAGAGGACAGGGGTGGGGGGGGGGGGGCATTACCGGAAGTTTGAGAAATCGATGCTCACGCCATCAGGTTGGAAGCTACCCAGACGGAATACAAGGTGTTGTTTCTCCAACCTGAGTGTGGCCTCATTGTGACAGTAGAGGAGGCCATGGAGTGACTTATTGGAATGGGAATGGGAATTGGAATTAAAATGGGTGTTCTCTGGGAGATGGAGTATAGGTTCTCAGCGAAACGGTCATCCAATCTACTTTTTCCAATACACAGGAGGCCACACAAGGAGCACAGGGCATTGTACGATCTCAACAGACTCACAGGAGAAATGTTGCCTCACCTGGAAGGACTGTTTGGGGCCCTGAATGGTAGTGAGGGAGGAAGTGTAGGGGCAGCTGTAACATTTGTTCCGCTTTCAAGGATAAGTGACAGGAGGGAGATTAGTGGGTTGGGATGAATGGACAAGGGAGTTGCATAGGGAGTGATCCTTGCAGAAAGCTGAAAGTGATGGGGGGGGGGGTGTGGTGGGAGAGAAAGATGTGCTTGGTGGTGGGTTCCCGTTTGGGATGGCGGAAGCTCCAGAGAATTATGTACTTGACATGGAGGCTGGTAGGGTGGTAGGTGAGAACAAGAGGAACCCTTTCCTCGGTAGAGTGGCAAGAAGATGAAGTAAGAGCAGATGTACGTTAAATAGAATAAATGCGGTTGAGGGCAACATTGATGGTGTAGGAAGAAAAGACCCTTTCTTTGAGGAGGACATCTCCTTCGTTCTAAAATGAAAAGCCTCAAGCCAAGAGCAGATGCGGCAGAGATGGAGGAATTGAGAGAGGGGATGGCATTTTTACAAGTAACAGGGTGGCAAGAGATATAGTCCAGGTGGCTGTGAGAGTCTGTGGGTTTATAATAGACATCAGTAGATAAGCTGTCTCCAGAGATAGAGACAGTGAGATCAAGAAAGAGGAGGGAGGAGGACCAGGTAAATTTGAGGGCAGGGTGGAAGTTGGAGGCAAAGTTGATGAAGTCGACAAACTTGGTATAGTTGCAGGAAGCAGCACCAAGGCAGTGATCGATGCAGTGCAGGAAAGTGGGGAATGGATACCTTTGTAGGCCTGGAACATGGACTGTTCCACGTAGCTGACAAAAAGGCAGGCATAGCTGGGACCCATGCGAGTGCCCATGGCTACATCTTTTGTTTGAAGGATTTGAAAGGAGCCAGAGGAGAAATTATTGAGAGTGACTCTGCCTAACTCTGCTTAACCTCATTTAGGATATAACACATTAGTTCTGATCTTAGAGTTGGAATGATAAGTAGTAACCAGCACATCAAATAAACGCTCACTATCAAACAATTAGATGAAGTTCCTCTAAAGGTTCATTTGTTGCATGGAAATTTTTGAAACGGAAGCCCAAGTAAATGGCTGCATTGTGGTACCCTGACACAATTGTTAATACAGTTACTGTGGTTTGAGAATCCATTTTTCCCCTCTATTTAATCGACCGTACATCTAGGTTTGGGCAGTGGATATAAAAGTGATCATATTATTTTGCTTCCTTACAAAATAAAGCTTGTTACTATTCTGATAAAACAGGAAGGAATTGATGAAAGGGCAGTTATTTGTCTACTTGCCAACAAAATAGATGTTCTGAACTCTGAAACACAAAGGGTATCAAAAGCAGAAGGTGAACGGCTAGCAAAGGTAAATGGTTTTAAGTCCATTAATATTTTTGACTATATCTTCTACTTTTGATTTATGGAGTAATAAAAAATGTAGAGCAGCAATTTGCAAAGATGAATGCCAAGAATAGAAGCTGAATTTTCATTTGTAATGATACTGAGAGTGCCAACATTCAACCTTAATGGATAAAACAGAAACCAGTTTCTGACACATTGAAATGAAAAGCTAGTGTTAATAGTAGTCCACTCATCTCAATGATGTGCCGTAGATTTTACAAATCCAAGCAATGCAAAATCTGTGAGCTGATGTAAAGTTGTAACTCATTATTTTGTGCATAAAACAGGTTTAAAATTAAAAATAATGACTAAGATGTGAGTGGGGTTTCAGTAGCACAATCTGTTGTAATTACAACTAAAAAAATCTTCTATGGAGATATATCTCTGGATTTAAAAAATATTTTCATTTTTCTTTTTCAAGCATGGTTCGCAGCTTTTTACCACAAATCTTATGTACCAATTTTTATTTAATATTCTGCAAAAAACTGATGGCAATTTGTACCTTATATTTCCTAATTTATTGTCTGTGAGAAATCTTCAGTCAGATTGCTAAGTCTGCTTGATGTGTTCACAGAATGCCTCAAGTTGGCACCAAATTGAAAATCATTTAAGGTAAAGGTGAGACTGACATCATGGGAACCCACAAGAGCAATTTTCTTTGTGTTTTGTGGATATTACTATTTCTTAACTACTAAACAAATTTATCAAGGTCATTCACTGACTGCTTCCACTTTGTTTGATAGTGAACCATTCACTTTAATGGCTTTTGTATATGTTGCCAATGAATTGACTGTAGAGTATGTAAACTGACAAACAGACATGAACACCTCTGGGAGTGGCAAGTCACCACTGTGTTCAATACAGAGAATGGTAATCTCAGATGGAAAATAAATACAAATATGGGTATGGTTCTACTAACAGGAATGCACTGAATGTGCCTTATCAGTTCAATCATTGTACTGTGCTTGTGTGACTATGTAATATTAAAATAGTCACCAACTATTGATGCCAGAAGCATGGTGACACTTGTCAGCTACCCCCAACACATCCTCTGACTGTGTTGTTTGTTGACACATATGACACTTTTTAATATATGCTTCCATGTATATATGACAAATAAAGCTAATCTTTAAGAAACTAGTACTATATCCAGTTAGATATTCAGATTGAACTCAATAAGTATTTTACATTAGTCTTCACTGTGGAAGATGCCAGCAGTATGCCAGAAATTTAAGAATCAGAATCAGGTTTATTATCAACGATATGTGTCGTGAAATTTGTCAAGGGGCAGAAGTGAGTGCAGTTGCTATTACTAAGGAGAAGGAGCTTGAAATGTTGAAAGGTCTGAAGGTGGATATGTTATCTGGACCAGATGGATTACACTACAAGGCTCTAAAAGGGGTAGCTGAAGAGATTGTGGAGGCATTAGTAGTGAACTTTCATGAATCATTGGATTCTGGAATGGTTCTGGAGAACTGGAAAATTGCAAATGTCACTACACTTTTTAAGAAGGGAAGGAGGCAAAAGGATAGGGAATTATAGGCCAGTTAACCTGATTCAGTGCTTGGTAAGATGTTTGGGTCCATTACTAAGGATGAGGTTTCGGGTTACTTGGAGGCACGTGATAAGATAGGTGAAGTCAGCATGGTTTCCTTCAGGGAAGTTTTGCCTGACAAATACGTTAGAATTCTTTGAGGATAGACTAAGGAGAGTCAGTGTACACTGTTTACTTGGATTTTCAGAAGGCATTTGACAAGGTGCTCCACATGAGGTTGCTACACAAGATAAGGGCCCAAAGTATTGCAGGGACAGAAGACTGACTGACTGGCAGGAGGCAAACAGTGGGAAGAGGGGCCTTTTCTTGTTAGCTGCTGGTGACTAGTAGTGTTCCACAGGGGTCAGTGTTGGATCTGCTGTTTTCCCCGTTATATGTTAATAATTAGAATGACCGTATACAGTATATATTTCATTCAAACCATATCATCAGTATTTTTAAAAATGATTTTTAGAAGTGGGCAGTGCAGCTAAGGCTGCATTTATTGCTCAACCCAGGGCAATTGATTGTGGATATTCCCCTTTTACATATAGGCCCTCCATTGCTCAATGTCGACCATGGATGTTGCATCCTACCTGTCTACATTGTTGGCGTAGCGCTGTCAGTTAAAATGCAAGCCAGTACAATATGGAGAACCAATGCAGCAGGCCCCTCCATCTCAATGCAGCTAATGAATCCAAAAGGAATGGCAGAGGCAGAGGCAGAGGCAGATGCAGTTTGGTGCCAGCGGTGTTGCAGGACTGCCTTAGGGATTCCAGCTCCAGATTTTTCCTTTTCGGACAGGGACACGGATAGGAAAGGTTTAGAGGGATACGGGTGGTCCGTCAGTGGAAGGAGCTGCCAGAGGAAGTGGTCGAGGCAGGTACATTAACGACACTCGGACAGGGACACGGATAGGAAAGGCTTAGAGGGATACGGGTGGACTGTCTGTGGAAGGAGCTGCCGGAGGAAGTGGTCGAGGCACTTTTCCCCTTCTCTTTTCAGTAGAAATTGTTCCGCTAGGCTTAGTAGCTAAGCCACTTGTTAAGGCCAGGACCTGGTCTTGGTTGTCAGAGGCTATTTGAGACACAAGCCTTTGGTAACACTTAATAGTAGTGGGAGCTTATCCCCACTACACCCACCCGCCCCAGCTATGACAAACTTAATCCCTTTTTTAAATGTAATGCCACTTGATGTTTGAATACTAATGTGCTACTGTAGAACTTATTGGATGTAAAACAAATCCCTGGGTGACTTGAAAATACAAAAACAACTTGCTAATCCATTGGAAGCATCTATACTCTACTTTATCCACTGTTTCTTACAACCAGTTTGAGGTCCAGCACAGAAATGGGCATTTCACTCAGGGGTTTCAGTAATGCATTTATCACATCACGTTGTAAAGAAGATATTTTCATCTTATCATCTAATCTGTGTTTAAAGTTTGCATCGTAACACATGCAATATCTGTAAAATACTGATTGGTGAAATTGTATTTTTATATTAGGAGTACAACACAATTTTCTATGAATGCAGTGCCAGATCGGGATACAACATAATGGAACCACTGATGCAAGTGGCAAGGTAAATTGGGGTTTATATTTGGATCAGAAATAAGTTTGCCTGAAATAATAAAACTGTTTCAAATCTGTCTGTTTTTATCAGCTTTGCCATTGATAAAGGAAGAATGAAGACTATTAAGTATTTCATGCCCTCTAGATGGTGGATCAATATGTCAAATGTGTCCAGCATTTCATGCCCTTTACATATTGAAAAATGTGAAATATCAAGATTGCTGTCCAATTATTTGCAAGCTCCTGAGAGGGCAGACATAGCTGGGGTTTAACATCTCATCTCAAAGATGAAACCTCTGACAATGCTGTGCTCTTGACTATCAGCCCAGATTTTATGCTTAGTCTCTGGAGTGAGTCTGAATGTCAGCCTTCTAATCTGTAGTTAAGAGTACCATGTCTTACCCAAGGCTGACATTTTAAATCGTCAATACTGAGGAAAAAATTACCACCTGGTGATAGGTGATTTGAATCTTCTTGTGACAAACAAGTTAAATTCAGCCATCCAGATCTTTTTATAAGTATTTCAATATTTTTATATATGCACATGAAAATTGGTGCTGAAATTACTGTTTGATGCTTTAAACGATAACCAGTTATCTGTGAAATTCTTGTGGTATTTTACATAATTTTCTAAAGTATACATTCAATATGTGGTAAAGCCACATATTAACTATAATTATGCAGCAACTATGAGAGGAAGTTTTGCATGATTTAGGTATCGCAGCAAACTGGTAGGAATATTAAGCAGTTTGATTATGCTACAGAAATCACTAAACTTGTATCAACTTGGGTTCCTGGAGAATTATGTAAGTTTGGGGAGAAGGAATGGGGAAGAAGGAGTCCACCTAACCAGTTGCTCAAGCTGTTAACAAAGTGGGTTAAAGATGGGAATTTTGACTAAGCCTCCAAACACTGGTTTGGAGAACTTGATTTATCTTTAGTTCCACGCAGGGCCATAACATTTGACTTATGAAGTTGATAATATATTCACCAATTACAGAATTCATTTTTAAAGCAATAAATAGCTGGATTTGGAAAGTTTGTTCAAAAATGTATTAACACGTACAGTAGCCATTGTGATTCAAACTATCTGAATTTGAATGGCACCATTAGGGTAGTAAAGCACCCAAGGCACTTCATAAGAACATCATCAGCCAAAAATGTTATATTAAGCCAAAGAGTACATTAGGACAAAAGACCAAAGCTTGATGAAAAGGCATAAATATTTTATATATTAGATGAGGCAAATTGGAGAGCTTTAGACTGCAGTGCATTGGATAATGGAATTTGAACTGCAGTGAAAATCTGAAATACAGTGCAACTGGACAAAATTCAAACAAAGTCAAATCTACTGTGATTCAAGCTACACTATATTAAACTGTAATTTAAATAATGGAACATGTTCAGCAAAGGCTTAAGGATCTCTTTTTCTACATACAATCTAACCAGTTGGCATGTTCTTGTGAAACATATTCTATCACAGTAAGGTGTACAGGCAGAGGACTCATTAAAAAATAATATTTTTAATTAAACACTTCTTAAAACAACTGTTTCCAGATTATTAAGTGAACAGGAAGACAAACAGAGAGAAGATGCCTTGCGTTTAGATGATGTCTGTGACAAGAAAAAAGGCTGCTGCAAATGAAATTGAACAAAGAAGAACCACTACTCCCAGCTAAATTAGATGCTTGAATGCATTTACGATCTCATCAGACATTTCTGAGCTACAGGACTTGCTCTCAATGTTTTACCACATTTTTCTTTCTAATCATTGTTTTTGTTTCTAGTGTCTCATAAATAGCTATTTCATGAAATAAAATCTGGCAATAGATAAGAGATGGAGTTTTAAGTAAACACTTAATTTTAGTGCAAATGCATCTGTACATAGCCAAACTATGGCAGTATTAACAGAATGCATTGCCTTTTCTCGTAGATGATGTTTCCTGTAGCATTCACCCATTAATGAGCCAGATTCTGTAAAGAGCAGATGTAATTTTGAGGTTCACACTAAATGAAGATGCCAAGCAATCCTGTGGATAGGTTTGCTGAAACTTAAATTTTCTGCACAAATATATAGGTACAGGCTTCTTAAGATATTGAGATGGTTTTGTATAAGCCATGTAATGTGAGTACTGCAAACAGTACTCTGTTGGTCAAATAGGAAGTATATTTCTGGAAATAGTTTTAATGACAAAATCCATATAAAGTGAACAAAATGTAAATTTGTTCTACAAAATTATATTGAGCTCTGCTTAAAACTCTGTAGACCCTAGAAAACCATGTAAGCTATAAGATTAACATCAAACTGCAATATGTTTGTCCCAACTTTAATGGTTAAGATCTGTCCACAGTATAAGGGTACAGTTAAAATATCTTTGCAATGGAAAAATTCATTGTACTTTAGCTGGAAATTCTTTGCTATTATTTAGAATTGGCTGTGCCAAACATTAAGTGAAATTGTAGGTGTGAGCAGAGTACTCAAGAGGGATTTGGTATGTCCAAAGTAATCAATTTGTTCTTTTTGAAAGATCTTAACAATTTTCAAGGTATCTCATTAGTACGTATTTAAAAGCAACAAAGTTAAAATAATTACACTACTGTATTTAAAACTGTTTTGTTACAGGGAGACTGAATATTTTTATAACATGTATTGTTTCTGGATTCTCTGCCATGTACGTGAGGCATCAAAGCAAATAGCCTATTGTGGACAAATGGGATTAATGTAGATGGGCAAAAAGGTTGGCAAGGGCATTGTGCTGTACAAGATACGACTATTATTTTTCTATTGCTTGGGAGGCTATTAAATTCAAGCCCATTTCCTCTACTTTCATGCTAACAGGTTGTTTTTATTTAGTTGCTTTGAACCATGTTCAGAGTAAAATTTAAAGCAGATATTGATTCAGCAACAAAAAAAATGTTAACACAAAATACTCAGGATCTTTGAAATTATATATACAAACAGAACTTGATGGAAATATTCAGATCAGGCAACATTTTATAAGTGTTAATGTTACATGTTTAAGGACCTTTCATCAGAAGTTAATTCTAAAATATAGGGTACGTTTTGTCTGACTCAGTTACTGCCCAATGAATGGCTTTGGTTTTTAATCTTTTATGTATGTCAATGTGTAGATGTCCAGAAGTTGTGTATAAAGTATTTTATCACTCCTCAGAAATGTAATGTGAATTCGTGTTTTGATAGAAGTTGAGCCATCATTACTATCCATCAAAGTATTTATTTCTGCTGACATGTATCTGGTGGACAGCCACGCACTTGTGCAATTTCAAATATGTTGGATGTAGCTATTGGTGTATCCCCATCACTTACAAAGAACTTGCATTTATGGAGGAACTCACAAAAAAAGTTTCATTAAATGCAAAGAAAAATTTAATATGGAGTATCTTAGGAAATTTTATAGGGAGGTCTTTTCATATCTTTTACAATTTATATTAAAATCTGAAATGGCTTGTAATATTTGAAAAAAAACATGATTTTAGGCCTATATGTTATGAAGAATTCATGAAATACTCTTTTGTTTCTTTCCTGTGGCTGTTAAAATTGCACAATGCATTCAATCAATTCTAGTGATCTCTAGCTCAGAAAAATCAAAAAATAAATATCCTCTCCTGTTATATACCAAAGCTATTGACTTTAGCTGGGCCATATCCCATACTTTTCCTTTTCATTCATTATTGATAAAGGCTATTCTTTTAGATGCTTTAGAACTAGTGGTTGGTGTTTACCTGGACTGCAGCAATGATGCTGTGTAAGTTATTTAATGTTACTGATTGATTTTTCAGACACTTCAGGCTTGAGGGTCAAATTGCTGTTATAATACTAGAGAGACATAAAGATCAGATTAGAAAAGGAATGTAGTTAATGGCTTGGAAATACTTGTAATGACAGCTTTGCAATGACTTCTAAGGAACCAGGTTTCCAATTTCCAAATTTCTTTTAAAAACAAAGATTGAATTAATTATGTAACAGACTACATGTGTCTCGTGAACTCCAATTATTAACTGCAGACACAATCAGAGGAACTGCTTTTATTTTCCTCATAATTATTGTTGTAGCTTAATTGCTAGTAGCCTTACTTCTGAGCCAGTAGATGAATGAATAAATCATTAACGTATGGATGTCAGTAATAATGCTGTCAAGCATTCACGATTGCACATTTCAGTAGTGGTTTTGGGGGTTGCATTAGCTGGATCAGATAATAAAATAAACTAGAAAGATTTTTATTTACAAAAAATACTGTACTTTAATATAATCAATAATAATTTCAGATTTATATAATTAACTTGAATTTTAATTCTCCAGTTGTTATGATGGATTTGAACTCTCACTTCCTGATCAGGTTGGGAAACTTATTTGGAAATTTAACTACAGTGGTATCAACCGTCATGGCTAAACTACCATTCCGTACTGAAGGGGTTAATCTAAGCTGGTGAAGCTGAGGGACTGTGGTACTGCAATATGGAATTAAGTAAATATTACTCCTCTATTGGGACATATCTTCAAGATTGCTTTATAATATGAACCAGTCACTGGCCAACACTTAATCAATAGCAAAAACAGATATATTTGTTTCATAATGTTATTGGACATACTGTTCATTAATCTCCTTTGGTGTTTGTCTCTCGTGAGCTTCATACAGAAGCATCATGGTCTAAATAAACACAAGTTCTTTTATTTGCAATAGTATTTGTTAGACTGGGGTACTAGTAACGATATCTTGTTTATTTTAGTACAGTTTGTCTAGGAATTTGATCATGTTAAAATAGATTTATTTAAAAAAATAGCAAATAAAAGGAATTACTTAAAACATGGTCTCAAAGCTGGTATTTTAATCCTTGAAACTTGCACCATGCAGATTAATTTATTGATGAGAATTTCATTTGATTTTGTCCACAGTACATTAGTAATTCATTTCTTCGTAACCCCCATCCTCAACTTCCTTTATACAAGTTACATTTGTGTCTGCGACAACCAAAACATCCCAGTTACTGAAAATCAAAAAGCTGCAGATGCCGAGATCTGAAATTAAAAAATAAACACAGAAAATGCTGAAGGGTCTGCAAGCAGAAATGTTAACTGTTTTGCATTTCTACAGCTGTTGTCTGACCTGCTGAGATTTTCCACAGCATTTTTCATCTTTATCTCAGCTACAATTAGAAATATTAAGCAACTAATCAACAGACCCCCAGTTCAAATTTATTTTCCAATTGCTTTTCCAGTCATCAGAGGACTGTTTTTCAGTTTTCCTCTCAAATTTTCTTTTATCAAAGCTATCAAGTATTTTTGTTCTGCCTGCAGTAATGATGACATAATGAACAAAGCACACTGCTACTTGGACACAAGGGGAAAAATATCAAATTGAACTGACAGTGAGAAATTATGTAAAGCATGGCTGTGTATGAACTGCTTGTTGATAGTTAATATTCAGATTCACACTGAAAATTTACTGCCCCTGTCAGTTAATTTCAATGTAATATAACAATATTCTATTGTTACCAATGATGGTCTACATGTCTATCAACAAGTAAACTTGTATTGCAGCATAATTACTCACAGAGAACACTGACTTTATAGTCTACTGGCCCAGTCTCAATGACATATGATGCAGATCTCGCTCTGTTGGGTCAAATTCCTAACAACATTTAAAGAGGACTTCAAGAATCAGATTCCATAAAAATATTTATTTTCACATTTTGCAGTACTTTAGTACAGATAACTGAGAAAAGAACATGTAAAGGACTTTATGCAACAGGAATTTAAATTCACTATGGAAACAACTCAAACTATGATGCACACAAAATGATTGCAAGGTACTGGAAATGCAGTTCATGTATCTGGATCTCTAGGTTTACACAATGCCATCTTTCTTTCGCCTTGTGGACTCAAAATTGCTAGCACTCTCAGTCCAGAGCTGGAGCAACCTCAACTGTGTTGATTCTGAGAACAGTCTGAGGTTGCACATTTACTGCAAAAAAAAAAGCAACAAATGAAAAATTTGACTTAAATGGAACATTATACAGAGAATTGAAAAAAAAAGTTGAAGAAAAAATTGGGACGATTCTATTGCTACTCAATAGCAAAATGAATTACTGTATTGGTATTAAGAAAAATACTTAAATGAAGCAATCACGAAGAATGACACATAGATTTAAAATGGATTAAAAATGATGTTTCGGATTGTTATACCAGAACATTGCTAAGTGCTGACGTGGGCTGCCTCATTTGCTCCTCAGCAAATAGAATAGAACAATGTGCAATCATCAGTGAACACCTCCACTTCCAATCCTGTGAGGGGCAAACGTCCTTGATAAAGCAATGACTGGGGCTAAGTTTTAGGACATTGTCTTCGGCCACCTGCAGCTGAGATCTCTGCAATCCAATGATCTTAAATCATCTTCCTTTGTGCCATTTTTACCAAAGCTCCTTGTTGCCACACTTGGCCAAATGTCCAGTTATCATCAGCAACTGTGACCTCACCTACAGATTTCAGGTCGTTTTGACCATGCTTAAACCAAGGTGACAAAGTCTGGAGCTGAGCCGTTAAAATGTATGCATAGGTATATAAAATTATATAGATAGGGGTATAGATAGGCCAAATGAAAGCAGGCCTTTTCTGGTCAGGTTGAACGAGACTAGAGCTAGAGATCATGGGTTAAGGGGAACACAGGGGGAACTTCTCTCAGAGGGTGATGAGAATGTGGAATGAAGTGTCAGCGGAAGTGGTGAATGTGGGTTTGATTTCAACATTTAAGAGAAGCTTGGATAAGTATATGGATGGGAGGGGTATGTTGAGTTATGGTCCAGGTGCAAACCGATGGGATTAGGCAGAATAAATATTTTGGCACAGACTAGATGGGCTGAAGGGCCTGTTTCTGTGCTGCAGTTCTCTATAACTCTATTATCATGCATGAATAACGCAAAATCAAACTCTGTAGGAAGCTGCTTTGTGAAACACACACAGCAGGTCAGATAGCCTCTAAGGATACAGATAAACAATTGACATTTTGGCCCGAGACTCTTCTTCAGGACTGTAAAGAAAGGGGGAAGACACAGAATAAAAGATGGAGGGAAGGGAAGGAAGATTAGCTAGGTGATAGGTGAAGCCACGTGGGTAGGAAAGGTAAAAGGCTGGAGAAGAAGGCATCTGATAGGAGAGAAGAGTGTGAAGGCCTTTGTGGAATTATCAGAGTTTTCATACTTTCAAATGCAGAAGTGATACAAGCAGGAAATCTGAATTGGGCATTAACATTTGCTGTTTAACTTAGAAAGAACAAATTTAGTTACAATGCATAATTAAATCGCTTGTTCACATCACTAAAACGCTGATGATCTAACTTACTTTTTGTCCTCCGGTAACGCTTCCTTTGTTTAAATCTGAAGTGTACTCTAGGCCAAGATTCTGTCTTCTCGATGACTGTTGCTTCCACTCGTACAAGGTGCGAACAACAACTTGCTTTTATATAATGCCTCCAACATACAAAAACATCATCTAGGCCTTTATAAACTAAGAAATAGACACCCCATTTTGATTCTCAACATGCCATTAAATTTAAAAAAATCACATCATATATTCTATTGTTATGACTTCAATAAATTACTTTTAAAGCACAGACACTAATTGTCAGCGATCTTGACTCAATGTTTAATTTGAAAGCAACCATGCATAGAAAGCCTCCATCAGTCATGCTTGATAATTAAGCATGAAAGTGAGTTAAAATTCAAGACTTCAGATATTTGCTATCCATCATAAATTTATGGGTGCAAATAGATGGAAGAATGGTTGTCAATTTGCCCATTGCCAATGTATAAAAATTCTCCAATGAGTTGTGCTATAAACTGAAAATACTCTCCCGTCATTAAGATAATGGCTAATGCAAACTACTATCTCCCATGAACCAAAAAATCATCTCCACTTCAAAGATTACACAAGCTGCTCTCAAGTAAATCACAAGTACATGAAAAGATAGTTCTGACTGAAGAACAAGTAATCATCATGTCCATCTGCAAAATAGTACAGACTGACCTCCATAAATTCAGAATGATTGGCACTATGTAGTACTGGATCAATGGTTTTTGCTGAATCACAGGTGGTTATGTTAGGATGAAATAAATAAACATTGTAATCCACCCTTGTTTGTTGACACGGTAAATTACTGGAAACTGCTTTGTACCTTTAGAAGCTCTGAGATGTAAACTAACATCTTACACCTGTGGGTTCCTGCAGCATTAGAGCAGCCAACACGTGATACGATCTTTAGATGCTTTATAACCTGTCAGTGATTCTACATTCTTTGTAGTCTGTGTTTGGCTTCGAGTACAACAGCAACATACGGCTGTTTTGCTCGCTTTGTAGGCCTGCTTGAGACTAACTTCACCAGAAACTAACTTAACAAACTCAGCACCTTCTTTGCTGACAATTTTTCATCATACTTCACAAAGTTTTATGCCATGTTGCTGCTTGAAATGCTGAAGCCACCCTTCACTGTAATAACACTCATAATCCAGTCCTTATTCTTCATGAAACAATTTTGCTTCACTATCTCCCCTGACAGTTCTCCACCTTCACGGAGGTGGAGTTTAAACCACTTTATGAGTACTTCAACTAGCTGTGAACAACTTCCATCTTTCATTGTTTTTTTATGCACATCTGTTTTTTGATTCACTGTCAGCAAAGAACTTGAGCGACTTTTCATTTTGTTTCTTTATATCATAAACTGTGGAAGAGCCAATGTTATACAAGTTGCATATGCTTTTCACAGACACACCACTGTTGAGTTTTTTCAGAACTTCCACTTATCATGTATAGATAACATATGGTGCATGCACTTTACACAAGAGGCACTTCCTTTATTCAATGAAGACACGATGAACTTGATAAGCAATGGTTATAAAAATAAATGCAGAATAACACAGAAGAATGACTTGCTTCCTTTAAAGTTCGTGCCAACTGCTGATTCTGCTAATGGCACTACAAAAACACTGGCGATGGTTTGGCACTATGATACAAGAAAATTGAAATTAAGCTGTTGAAAATTATGTTTTTTTTTCCAATTTTTTAAAATTAGTTTCTACATAGAATACAGAGTACATGAAAGTGTATATAAAATGTCAAAAAAGATTTTAAAAACTACCAATTACATTATATCCGTCCATAATAACAATCTCATTACCCCATATTCATTTAAGTTACTCAAGTTATATTGAAATATACTAATTTATTACAAAAAATAGAATCTAACTCCTACCAAGACTGAAGCTGATCATTAAGGAGAAAGGAAGGTAAATACCTTCTCATATAATAAAAATTAATAATAGCCAACATCTGAGTTTAAACAATGAATTGAAGGTTTTGAAAATAAAGATGGTGGTGGACTTTAGGAGATCTAGGCCTCATATGGAGCCAGTGATCATTAATGGAGAATGTGTGGAGCAGGTTAAGACCTACAAGTATCTGGGAGTACAGTTAGACGAGAAGCTAGACTGGACTGCCAACACAGATGCCTTGTGCAGGAAGGCACAGAGTCGACTGTACTTCCTTAGAAGGTTGGCGTCATTCAATGTCTGTAGTGAGATGCTGAAGATGTTCTATAGGTCAGTTGTGGAGAGCGCCCTCTTCTTTGTGGTGGCGTGTTGGGGAGGAAGCATTAAGAAGAGGGACGCCTCACGTCTTAATAAGCTGGTAAGGAAGGCGGGCTCTGTCGTGGGCAAAGTACTGGAGAGTTTAACATCGGTAGCTGAGCGAAGGGCGCTGAGTAGGCTACGGTCAATTATGGATAACTCTGAACATCCTCTACATAGCACCATCCAGAGACAGAGAAGCAGTTTCAGCGACAGGTTACTATCGATGCAATGCTCCTCAGACAGGATGAAGAGGTCAATACTCCCCAATGCCATTAGGCTTTACAATTCTACCGCCAGGACTTAAGAACTTTTTAAAAGCTATTATTAATGCTTTTTGAGATAGTGATTTAGATGCATATCATATTTTTTACTGAGTTAAGTATTGTATGTAATTAGTTTTGCTACAACAAGTGTATGGGACATTGGAAAAAAGTTGAATTTCCCCATGGGGATGAATAAAGTATCTATCTATCTATCTATCTAATTCAGAAAAGGTCCCCACAATGTTTGAAAGGTGGTACATAGAGCTCACATGACTAAAGATAAGCTATCTCACTTTTATTCAGATATTTCTCCCTACTGTGACAGATGTAATAATGGAGAAGCTTCATTAATTCATATGTTTTTGACTTGTCCGAATCTTGAAAAATATTGGAAGGAAGTTTTTCAAACTTTTTCCTTACTTTTTAAAGTCAATTTTAAGCCTAACCCTCTGACGGCCCTATTCGGTATTGTTGCAGGTCAAGGTATTAAACAGAAGATTTACATATTTTGGCCTTTAGTTCTCTTATAGCTAGGAGGGCGTTTTTTTTAAAATGGAAAGATGTTTTCCTCCTACTGATGCTCAATGGTTATGTGACGTTATGTCATGTTAATAGATTTAGAGAAGATTCGTTGTTCAATTTCTGAATCTTGTCAAGACTTTCAAACGTTGTGGAAAATTATGTTCAAACCAGCGGTGGAACCAGATAACTGATTGCTGGATTCAAGGTAGTCAAGCTGTGTATCAATTGTGGAATGAGAAAAGCAACTACAATTTGATTACTTTTTAAATGCAATTACAATGCAAGTGAAATTGTCACAATAAAGCTGATTTTATAATTCAATCTTCCTGGTAAATTTCAAAAGCTATTGCATATGCATAGCATAAATAAGATTACCTTTGGACGACTAGGCTATCTCGTTGATTTATAAACTAAACCTTACCCAAGAAGTGGTCTTCCGATGAGTGTGAAATTATCCCCACCAACTAACAGAACCTGTGCAAAGAAAACAATAAGTTGGTGTATTATTTTCACATATTAAAAACATCTTGCACTTTGCTCATACTCATCAATTCATTATTGCAGTACACTGGGGAAGTACAAGTTAAAATAACAGAATGCAGAATAAAATGTTACAGTTACAGAGAAAGTGCAGTGTAGACAAACGATAAGGTGAAGGTCATAATGAGATAGATTGAGATATCAGGAGTTTATCTCATTGTACAGCGGAACTGTTTAAAAGTATTACAACTGAAATAGGAGTTGTCATGGAACCTTGGCATGTGCTTTGAGGCTTTTGTGTCTTTGGCCCAGTGGGGGGAGGGGGAGGAAGAGAGAGGGAGAGAGGGAGGGGGGGAGGAAGAGAGAGAGGGAGGGGGGGGAGGAAGAGAGAGAGGGAGAGGGGGGAGGAAGAGAGAGAGGGAGAGGGGGGAGGGAGAGAGGGGGGGAGGGAGAGAGAGGGAGGGGGAGAGGGAGGGGGAGGGGGAGAGGGAGGGGGAGGGGGAGGGGGAGGGGGAGGGGGAGGGGGAGGGGGAGGGGGAGGGGGAGGGGGAGGGGGAGGGGGAGGGGGAGGGGGAGGGGGAGGGGGAGAGGGAGGGAGGGAGAGGGAGGGGGAGAGAGAGAGAGAGAGAGAGAGAGAGAGAGAGAGAGAGAGAGAGAGAGAGAGAGAGAGAGAGAGAGAGAGAGAGAGAGAGAGAGAATGTGCAGGGTGGTTGGGGTCTTTAATTATGCTAGCTGCTTTACTGAGGCAGTGAGAAGTGAGACAGAGTCCATGTAAGGATGGCTGGTTTCCGTGACATGCCCAGCTGTTTCCACAGCTCTCTGCAGTTTCTTGTGGTCATGGTCAGAGAAGCTGCCGTACCAAGCCACGGTACATCTGAATAGGATGATACATTGATTGAAATTGGTGGGGGGGGGGGGGAGGGGGGGATCAAAGAAGGCATGCTACATTTCTTTAGTCTTCTGAAGAAGTACAGGCCCTGGTGAGGTTTCTTGGTGGTTGTTTGAGTGATGGTTGGACCAGAACGTGCTATTGGTGACATTGGCTTCTAGGAACTTGAAGTTCTCAACTGTCTTGCCTCAGCACAGTCAATGTTAACAGGAGAATGTGTACCGCTCCCATGCCTGGACCCCTTCCTGAAATCAATGCATAGTTCTTTGGATTTGCTGAGATTAAGGTAAAGGTTGTTGTCATGACACCATGACAACTTGTCCAACAGATCTAAGATTCCTGTGCAAATGAGAGTGGGAGCTGCAGGAAGGATGAGCAATCTAAGATCCAGCATAGCCAACCTTTCCCTACACCTCAGGCCTTCTAATTAACCATGATTGAAAGAAGGAGCAGACCAAATGGGCTGAAAAGGCTAATTCTGCTCCTATGTTTTATAGTCTTATGTGACTAGCTATCTGTCTCCTTCCTGTAATATGAATCAATGTTATTTTGAGATCTGGCTTGTCACGCAGAATCTGGCCATGCAGTCGTGAATGTATAGGGAGTAGAGCAGGGAGCTAAGGACATAGTCATGTGGAACACCATTGTTGAGAATCATCGTGGAACTGTCACTGCCTATCCTAACTGACTGTAGTCTGTTGGTCAGGATGTCAAGGATCCATTTGCTAAAGGAGACATTGAGTGCTAGGTCTAGGAGTTTGGAGATGAGTTTACTTGGAAAGTACCGAAGACAGAACTGTAGTCAATAAACAATAATCTAACATAAGTGTATTTACTGTCCAGATGTTCCAGAGATGTGTTGGGCCAGTGAGATGATGTGTACCATAGACCTGTTTCAGTTGTAAACAAAGGGTTAATGCTGGGAGCTGGAGTTAACGTGTGCCATGACTAGTCTCTTGAAGTGCTTCATGATGTTGAATCTCCAAGCCACCATGCAATAGTCATTTAGGCATATTACCCTGGTTTTCTAAGTTATCAGAATGATAGTCATCTTGTTAAAGTAGGTGGGAACCTCAGATAGAAGCAGAGAGAGAAATACATGTCTGCAAATATCCCCGCTTAGATCTGTGATGGATCAAAGGACACAGACAGAGACACCATCAGGCCATATGTTTTCTGTGGGTCCAATCTCCAAAAAGGAAAAAAAAAATTTCACCAGGGCTATGTCAGCATTTCTCATCATGTATTTGTTTCTCACATGTTAAATATCAAAGCCCCTATCTAAAGTTGTAATATCTTCTAAGTGATTCGATGGACCACAAACTCCACCATGGATGGGCAAGCCCAGCTGCGAGGGGAGGGTTAGACATGAGACTAACAACTCCATTCTGTAAAAACCAAGTCTACAGAAACACCAACAGGAGCTCCAAAGACCTCATCTCTGGGAGGAGGAGGATACACCAAGCAAATGGGCTACTAGAGACAACGTTAAAGACTGGCCCAGGACAAAGGACTCTGGTGATCTACTGTTGGTGGCCTATGCCCCATTAGGGGTCATGGGCTTACAAAAAGGTCTCTTACCTTTTCTAGTCTGATCCTGTCTCCACAGTCTGCTTCAATGTGATTTTCTATCTGAATTAAGTCTTCATTGGTTACTTTCCATTGTCTACTTGCAAAGTGTACAACTGCAAACAGTCTGCCATATGCTCCTGTGGCGATCAATGCCTTTACATTTTGTACAACCTCTGCAAACAAAATACATCTAATTGACTCAACTGGCACCACAGAGACTGGATAGGACTTTCAAAGATCTTGTTTAACAACAGTCACACCAGATATATAATCGCATAATGGTCAAAATCAGTTTTATTTTTTGTTATTCAATAGGAATACATTTAAAATTATAATTTAGTCTAGCTCTGACGAAAAACAGACAGTACAGAATTTAAACCTTAAGTACTTTATGGAAATGATGACCAGATTCCAGAATCGTAGAAATTTGATTTAATGAAATCATGTTGGTAAGATCATTCAGGGTATGAAAGGTTACAGGAAGAAGGCTAGAAGATGGGGTTGAGAGGGAAAATGGATCAGCCATGTTGAAATGCTGGAGCAGACTCTATGAGCCAAATGGTCTAATTCTGATCCTATGTCTTAAGTTCAAGCCAATGTATGTATTTCAAATCTTACCCAAGTGATGTTTTGCTTCTTCCATGGGATCGGGTAATTTAATCTCAGGCCATGGTGGTTTTGATAACGATGTTACTGCTTCTTTTCTGTCAAATTTGATTCCAAGTGAAATAATATTAAGTCAAACACGAGGAAATCTGCAGATGCTGGAAATTCAAACAACAACACACAGAAAATGCTGGTGGAACACAGCAGGCCAGGCAGCACCTATAGGGAGAAGCGCCGTCAACGTTTCAGGCCGAGACCCTTCAATCACATTCTTTGTTATAATCACACATAAAATTGTGGTTGTGTATTGAAACTGTATTCTGAAGCTTTTAAAATGACTTTCAAATTGACAAATACATTCAAAGCTATTTTTCAATTAAAATAGTGTGCAGTTAAATCCATATGGATAATAATTCAAATTTCACAGCTGACCTCCATAGATTCACTACTTAAATAATGCTGTTCCATAAATTTTATCTTAAAGATGTCATATTGATGAAAAAAAAAGAGAACAGTACAACACAAGAGCAGGCCCTTTGGTCCACAATGTTGTGCCAAACTAGTTAAATGCCAAACAAAAATAATCCCCTTTATACAATATAAAAAATTCCCCAAAATAAATACTGGAAGTTAGAGTCCAGAAGATTTCTGTCTGACTCTGGCAATACCTCTGCATCCAGATAGATTCTTTCATTCTTGTTCATTCATTCCTCTCTTTGTTAGTTTTCAGTTACATAAGGAAAATTTATTTCTGCCCTTTGAAAAATGGTACTGGGTTTGAGATTTTTGGATCAGTTACAACCTAACTCCCGTTGTCCTGTGAAAAATGTCTGTACATAGGAGAACGGTGAAACTTGTGGCAAATGACAACCATAACCACAGAGGCGATGGCTTTTGAATATGTATGCATTGTATTACTGTCATGTGAGGTCACATCTTGTTCATGTCTAGCAGGGATCACATAAGATAATGTCTGTCAATCTTAATACTTCTGGAATGCTAGGCAGGAAAACTGAAGATGCCAGTAAGCATGTAAAAATCCCTAAAAATTCTAAATATGTTTTTTGTGCTGCTGCTTTGAAAATGAGAGGACCCATGTTGGTATGTTTCAGAGCAGGAGTTCCCAAATGGGGGATATTGTGCCCCCCCCCCCCAAGGGGTGGTGGATGTTTCTAAGGGGGCGATAAAGGGGACAATGGGAGGTACTTGGTAGCAAGGGGGGCAGCTAAGGTACTGCAGGCTTAACTTAAGAAATGAATTACTTATTCTAAGCATTTGACCCTCAGTATCTTGTAACTGATTACAATGATCATGTAATCACCTCATCTCTTACTAACACACCATTATTTTAGACTTTGTTCAAAGCATGTTATAGTTGTTGAAAAGCAATGTGACACTTCTGCATTTGGCATATCATGAGAAACCTGGACTGAAGAAATAATGTCATTGCTATGCCTACCCTCTGCACATTATTGCCGCTCATTACTGTAGTAGTGTTAGCTGGTACGATTCTTATACTCTAAGCAAACAATGACACAATTCCTGTGTGTGAATTAGGCTCCAGGCTACTTGTACATTTGAAGATAACAACAACCTCTCACTCACTGTCAGTAAGACCAAGGAACTGATTATAGACTTCAGGAGAGGGAAACCAGAGGTCCATGAGCCAGTCCTCATCGGAGGATCAGAGATGGGAGAAATTCTTGCGTGTTGCTTTCTCAGAGTATCTGTCCAGGACCCAGCACATAAGTGCAATTACGAAGAAAGCATGACAGCATCTCTGCTTCCTTAGGAGTCTGGAGACTCGGTGTGAAATCTAAAACATTGACAAACTTCTACAGATGTGTAGTAGAGAGTGTAATCACTGGCTACGTCAGGGCCAAGTATGGAAACACTTATGAAATGGTGTTTGGAATGGAAAATCCTATGAAAGGTAGTGGATTTGACCCAGTCCATCACGGGTAAAGCCCTCCCAACCATTGTCCACATCTACATGAAACGCTGTCATAGGAAAGCAGCATCCATCAGAGATTCCCACCACCCAGGTCACGCTCTCTCCTTGCTGCTGCCATTAGGAAGAAGCTACAAGAGCCTCAGCACTCGCACCATCAGTTTCAAGAATAGTCACTACCCCTCAACCATCAGGCTCTTGAATAAAACAGGATAACTACACTCACTTGCCCTGTCATTGAAATGTTCCCACAACCAATAATCTTGCTTTTAAAAACTCTTTATCTCATGTTATCGTTACTTATTGCTATTTATTTATATTTACATATGCACAGTTTGTTGTCTTCTGCACTCTGGTTAATCTCTCATTGATCATGTAATAGTTACTGTTCCATAGATTTGCCCTGTATCCCCACTAGAAAATGAATCTCAGGATTGTATATGATAACATATATGTAGTTTAATAATAAAATTTATGTTGAACTTTGAACACTCTTGATAAAGTAAAAAATTTGGATTTATGTTTTGTCACTTTGGGAAAACTCTCAGAAAATATGTTTGCCAAGATTTCACAACAAAACAGAAATGGTTTGCGTGCTTCATACTACTTTTCATTGCTCATTGCTGAATCTGGAAAGCTCACACAATTGGAGAACCGATCCTGCCAGCAGTAAGGAGGTTCAGAGGACTGTTTTGAATAAGTCATGAGACCAAGTAGTTAAATACAAATAGATTCAATATTCAAAGACGAATAGATGCAATGTCTGAGAATGTGGAAGACACACTGTGCAACATAGGCAGGACAACAGAATTTGATCTGCAGTTGGATAAGTTAACTTTGCCAGGCAATGAATCTTTGCTCCTTGGTCATGTTTGCTTCATAAAAGATGAAAGCATGGTTCAAGAGTTGTAATTTGCAAGGGGACTAGAAACAGATACAAAGGGAGAGTCAATATTTCAGGTTGTTAAGCAATTTTTCCAAAGAGAAGGATATTTTGCTCACCAATCCTCTTGCTTGTGCAACAGATGGAGTACTACCAATGACAAGACGCCACCATGGGGTTATTACTTTCTTGAAAAAAGCTGTACCAAACATATTTACCATTTACGGCGAAATTCACGGACAACATTTTGTTGCAAAATACTTAAGTAATTGGCTGAACAAATCATTAAATACTCCTAACAATGTGATATATAAAATTAAGCTCCATGCTTTTAATTCTTGGCTACTTTGAGAGCTTTGTATTGCGAATGATAAACAGTTTGAATGTTTGCTGTTCTGACAGAAATCAGATGGCTAACAAAAGGAAACGGCCTGAGATGGTTTTTATGTGCTCTTTGAAACTGTGATAACATTTTTTGAAGACTCCAATGTTTCATTCAGTAATCAACTCAAGAATCTTAGACATGACATTGCTTATTTGTCAGGATTATTTGTAAAGTTTAATAAAATCAATCTTCAATTGCAAGGAAATGATGTGAATCTTAGCAAAGTCAAAACAGTCATCTCCACATTTCTGTCCAAGTTAACCCTATTTAAATCTAACACTGACTGTCACAACCTTTTCCAATTTCTGAGTCCCTCTGAGTTGCAAGAGAAAGATACAATACCAGATGATGGTCTTCAAGTATACTGTGCCCTCCTGGGTGAGCTGCATAAAGACATGTCAGAGAGATTTCAGGATCTTCTCTCGATCCATATTCCAGATTGGGTAATAAATCCATTCTTGAACAATTGTAATAAGGATTTAAAAGGAACGATGGAGGAAGGACTGATCTAGCTACAAAATAACTTCTAGCAGAAGCTGAGGCTAAAACAAAATCATATCAAGACTTTTGGTGGCATAAAGAAATTTCTGAATGCTATCCTGTGCTGTGGAAAAAGGTCAAGATGTTCTTTATTGCCTTTCTGACATCATATTTAGTGGAACACAGTTTTAGTGCAGTCACCCAACTTCTTTCAAAGCAATGAAAGAGACTGCAAATCACTGGACTTGGGGACTCCTCCTGAGTGGAGAAGCTGATATCCCTGCACCAAACCCATCCATCTCATTAAAAGGAGGAAAAGCAATGAAGTAGTAAATAGTTGGACTACTAATGTACACTCTAAAATTGCTGATGGAAATTGTTCTTCCTGTAATTAAATAAATAAACAATTTATTTGTAGCTTTAAATAGAAATAATATTTGCAATTATTTGTCACTGCTTTGAATTTACAATTCCTATTTTCTTTCACTGTGAATCGTAGATCAACCTTCTTTAGTTTTAATGTAATGGCCAGAAAGGCGGGGGGGGGGGGGGGGGGATGTGGTTTGACAGCCAAGGGGGTGGTAACCCAAAAAAGTTTGGGAACCACTGTTTTAGAGGTTATCATTAGGAGACTCTGAGTGGTGCAAATTCTTAAGAAATTATGAACTTACAACACCAATACTGCATGTCCCTCAGACTTGAATGCTGGAAAAATGCCTCATAGTTCTCCAGTTCTCATAGTTCTCTTATCTGAATTTGGGCCTTGCTACATAGATTTTTTAAAAATTGAAAAGCAACCTAAAGCTAGTGGAGAAGGTTTCTCCTGCTGTTGCCTGTGTTATATGATTGCATGTGCTTAAGTATTGATGACATTTGACAAATTTATGTTAATCCTCAATTACCTTGGTTGGAGTGCATTATTTTGAGAACTCTGATATCTTGCTGTGAATGCCAGAGAAGACACTATGAAAAGACAACAGTATTTATTACATATCACATACATCACAAAAAATAGTTCTTGTACACATTTTGAATAAACCATGATTATTCCATGTACTTCACAGTCAAAATCTCTATGACAAGGCATTGCAAGGTCCTAGGTCTTACTTTCTGGAAAAAATGTAAAAATTTGCTTTGTTCATCTCTCTACTCATTCAATGATAAAGTCAAAAAGATTACCCTCATTCTACAGGATGGAACAGGTTACTTTACATCAACATATATGAGCTTGATACTGATACAATTCAAAACAAATCTCAGGGTTATAAATATGTGACATATATGTACTTCAAGAATTCTGTACATTAAAATCCAGGATTGTGTGTATAAGACAAGCTGTTGTACAGTTTGTAAACAATATGGAATCATTGGCTTTCTGGCGAAATAGTGTACAAAAGGAATTTAAATCACGCCGATTCTTAATAAAACATACATCAGGTCTCAGCTGCACAACTATATTAAAGTATACAACAACAATTTTTTAAATTTGAGGATAATTCCAATTTTGCTTGGGGAGGGTGATGGAATTGAGCAAACTTTTTTAAAATTCAGGTCTAAAACAAATTAGAAGACAATTTTAGTAAATGTATAGAATGGGACACATTTGACAGGTGAGGCTCAATACAAAGAAATGTATGGGAATACATTCTGGTACAAAGACAAAACTCATTCTTGTAAGGTAGTAATCTGGGCTGGGTAGAAAAACAAATTTCAAAGTACAATTATGCAAATTGTCACAGTTTAACAAAGCCAAAAGGGAAAACAACACTCAATCTTTATTTCTTTGGATAGACCAAGGCACACTTCAACACTTTCCCTCACCCCCCTCAACTCCAATACCCCATTCGACCAACATCCATCATCTGTTAGTTGATAGCTCCACATCTCCACCTAGCACTGCGGCCCTATCACCATCCACAACCGACCATTCATTGCACTTCTGCCCCTCACTCTCCATGCCCGCCAGTCCTTCCATCAGTCCCTCCACCCCTGCCCCAGCTGTTGCTTTCTATCCCCTCACTCTCCATGCCCGCCAGTCCTTCCACCCCTGACCCTATCTGCCAGCTCACCTCTCCATCATCCCCTCTCTAGTCTTTTCATGTCACCATCAACACATCCCACTAACCTTCCCTCATCTCACATCCAATTACCGCCTCTACCTCTCCATTACCTCCTCCCAACGCACCACCTCTAGACCCTCGGAAACTTTCATCATCTCCCCCCAACCCGCCACCTCTCCATGAACCTGTCCCGACCCCTCCTCAGGACATACTGCCCTTACCAGCAGTCCGGATCCGACACCAATTCCAGTTACCAACCAGCCTCGCACAATTCACTGCCGCCATCTCCGCGGCGTAAACGTCACTGGTCCGTATGGAAATAGGTCCCGCGGCTTCGGCGGAACGGTCGTTCAGGAGTGGAGGGGGGCAGGTTATCGGACGGACAGTGGCGAGGGACGGGAAAGTGGGTTCTGGACAGTGGCGAGGGACGGGTGAGTAGGTTCTGGACAGTGGGGTGTTGTGGGTTGGTGATAGGTCAGTAGACGAAGTTCTGGATATTACTGTGTGATAATGTGCAAGGTGTAGGATGTTGGTGTACACTTTATAATCAATTATCCTTCACTCTCTGCCTTCAGCTAGTGGGTTCACGCCCCACGCTAGGGTCTTGACCCCACTCAAGTCGGCTGGTACTCTTGTTACAGGACCTACGGTCTACTGCACTGCACTCCCAGAGACGTTACCTTCGGGAAACTATTCATCAGTCCGCGGGATCAGCGGTGGAATGGGTAGACAACTACCAGTAGTTCCTGGCTGTCAGCATCTTCAAGAATCTACCCTGGGCCCAACACATTGATGCACACACTAAGAAAGCACGTCCGAGGTTCTACTTCATTGGAAGTTTGAGGAGATTTGGTGTGTTACTAAATTTCTGTAGCTGTACACTGGAGAGTATTCTGACTCATTGCATCATAGCCCATATAAAACTTCAGTGTACAGGATCATAAGGGGCTACAATTGGTTGTAGACTCAGCCAGCACAGTCATGAGCAGAACCTTCCCACTATCAAGGACATTTTCAGAAGTTGCCTTAAAGAAGGCGGTGGATATCATTAAGGACGTTCACGATCTTGACATGCCCTCTTCTCGTTACGACCGTCAGGGAGGAAGTAAAGAAGCCATCAGATTTCTGAATGGTCCATGATCCACAGCCTCATTATTCCTTTTTTTTTGCTCTATTTATCAAATTTATAATAATCTTAAGTTTTTGCACTGTACTCCCCCTGTGGAACAACAAATTTCACGTTATATAAAGTAGTCATAATCAAAAATTATTCTAAATGGAAATCTCTCTTCCTTGTGGATGTTAAAAGCCCCATGGAAAGGTAACAAAACACACTGATGAAAGTAGAGCAGTGGATGTAGTGTATATGGATTTCAGTAAGGCATTTGATAAGGTGCCCCATGCGAGGCTCATTCAGAAAGTAATGAGGCATGGGATCCAAGGAGACCTTGCTTTGTGGATCCAGAATTGGCTTTCCCATGGAAAGCAAAGGGTGGTTGTAGATGGTTCGTATTCTGCATAGAGGACAGTGACTTGTGGTGTTCCACAGGGATCTGTTCTGGGACTCCCTCCTCTTTGTGCTTTTCATAAATGACCTGGATGAGGAAGTAGAAAGGTAAGTTTGCTGATGATACAAAGGTTGGGGGTTTGTGGATATTGTGGAGGGGTGTTAGAGGTTACAGAGTGACATCAATAGGATGCAGAACTGGGCTGAGAAGTGGCAGAATGACTTCATCCCAGATAAGTGTGAAGTGGTTCATTTTGGTAGGTCCAGTTTGAAGACAGAGTATGATATTAATGGTAAGACTCTTGACAGTGTAGGGGATCAGAGAGATCTTGGGATCTGTGTCCATAGGACACTTAAAGCTGCTGTGCAGGTTGACTGTGTTCTTAAGGTGTATGGTGTGTTGGCATTCATCAGCTGTGGGGTTGAGTTCAAGAGATGTGAGGTAATGTTACAGCTATATAAGACCGTATGGAAATAGGTCCCGCGGCTTTGGCAGATCCCACTTGGAGTACTGTGTTCAGTTCTGGTCATCTCATTATAGGAAGGATGTGGATACTATAGAGAGAGGGCAGAGGAGATTTACAAGGATGTTGCCTGGATTGGAGAGCATGCCTTATGAGAATAGGTTGAGTGAACTCAGCCTTTTCTCTTTGGGGAGACGGGGTATGAGAAATGACCTGATAGAGGTGTACAAGATGATGAGAGGCATTGATCGTGTGGATAGCCAGAGGCTTTTTCCCAGGGCAGAAATGGCTAACATGAGGGGGTATAGTTTTAAGATGCTTGATAATAGGTGCAAAGGAGATGTCAGTGGTAAGTTTTTCACACAGAGGGTGGTGGGTATATGGATTGCACTGTTAGCGAACGTGGTAGAGGCAGATACAATTGGGTCTTTGAAGAGACTATTAAACAGGCACATAAAGCTTAGAAAAACAGAGGACTGTGCGATAAGGAAATTCTAGACTGTTTCTGGAGTAGGTTACATGGTCAGCACAGCACTGTGGGCCGAAGGGCCTGTAATGTACTGTAAATTTCTATGTGTCTATGAGATATTTTGAGAGCTGCAAAGCGATCCGTGATGACCTGTCTGATAATTATCACAGAATAGGGGAGGAGAGGCAACAATGTATTTCTGACTGAGTCAACAGCACATGGGTGGGGAGGGAGCAGACTTTGTTGGGGATAAATAACCTGGCATTGCCATATTATGGGATCTTTCTTACAATCTTAATTGCACCACTGTGTGCATTTTGGAAAAAACTTACTTCATTGGCTGGAAATACCTTTCAGGTGTAAAAGATGCTGAACAATCACGTCTTTTTCTGACTTGATAGATGTATGGTTGTATCTTTGAGATTTTATTATTTTTTTTACATGGGTTTGTGATTTCCCTAATAAACCTTGAAATAATGAGCAGGCTGTGGTGCATTTGTGACAGAGTAAGGCAGAATGAATGAGCATTTGAAGCCTTTCATCAGTAAATGATTTGACCATAAGGCATTGGAGCAGAATTAGGCCATTCAGTCCAGTGAGTCTGCTCCATCATTCTATCATAACTGATTTATTAACCCTGCCTTCTTCCCGAAACCTTTGATACCCTGATGAATCAAGAACCTATCAAGCCTTAAATATGTCCAAGGATTTGGCCTCTCCAATCATCTGGTAATGACTTCTAAAGATTCACTTCCCTCCAGTGAGAGAAACAAAAATCCTTCTCAACTCTGTTCTAAAGGAATGTCCTTCTATTCTGAGGCTGTGCCCTCAGGTCCTAGACTCCCCCACTATTGACAACATCCTCTCCCTGTCTCTTCAATATTTGGTAGGTTTTGTTCTTCTAAACTCCAGCGAGTACAGGCTCACAGCCATCAAGTGCTCCTCCTATGTTAACCCTTAAATTTCTGGGATCATTTTTGTCTGCCTCTTCTACACCACCTCCATTGCTAGCATATCCTTTCTCAGATAAGGGGCCCAAAACTGCTTGTAGTTCTCCAAATACAGTTTCATAAAGTTTTTGTGTTACATCCTTACTTTTGTATTCTCATCCTCTCGAAATGAATGCTAATAATTACATTTTCTTTCCTTACTACTTAACTCAACCTGCAAGTTAACATTTAGGGAATCCTGCACTAGACTCCCAAGTCCCATTAGTACTTTTGATATCTGAGTTTGCTCCCTGTTTAGAAAATAGTCTACCCTTACTCCTTTTACTGAAGTGCATGAAGGTATACTTCCCTAAAATGTATTCCATCTGCCCATTCTCCTAATGTGTAAATGTGCTTCTGCAGACTTCCTGCTTCTTCAACACTACCTGCTCCTCCATCTGTCTTTGTATTGTGTGTGAACTTGGCCCCAAAACTATAAATTCTGTCACCTGTACTTATGACTGTGAGGCAAAGTACAGCTTCAATGCCGGTCGTCATTAGGGGATCAGTGGTGGAGAGGGTCAGCAACTTTCAGTTCCTTGGTGTTATCATTTCAGTGGATCTGTCCTGGGATCAGCAGGTAGGTACCACTACAAAGAAGGCACAGCAGCATCTCCACTTTCTTAGAAGTTTGCGCAGTTTCGGTATATCATCTAAAATCTTGACAGACTTCTATAGATGCACAGTGGAGAGTATCATAGAAAGATAGAAAATAGGTGCAGGAGTAGGCCATTCGGCCCTTCGAGCCTGCACCGCCATTCAGTATGATCATGGCTGATCATCCAACTCAGAACCCTGTACCTGCTTTCTCTCCATACCCCCTGATCCCTTTAGCCACAAGGGCCGTATCTAACTTCCTCTTAAATATAGCCAATGAACTGGCCTCAACTGCTTCCTGTGGCAGTGAATTCCACAGATTCACCACTCTCTGTGTGAAGAAGTTTTTCTTCATCTTGGTCCTAAAAGGCTTCCCCTTTATCCTTAAACTGTGACCCCTCATTCTGGACTTCCCCAACATCGGGAACAATCTTCCTGCATCTAGTCTGTCCAATCCTTTTAGAATTTTACACGTTTCAATACGATCCCCCCTCAATCTTCTAAATTCCAGTGAGTTTAAGCCTAGTCGATCCAGTCTTTCTTTATATGAAAGTCCTGCCATCCCAGGAATCAATCTGGTGAACCTTCTCTGTACTCCCTCTATGGCAAGAATGTCTTTCCTCAGATTAGGGGACCAAAACTGCACACAATATTCTAGGTGCAGTCTCACCAAGGCCTTGTACAACTGCAGTAGAACCTCCCTGCTCCTGTACTCAAATCCTTTTGCTATGAATGCCAACATACCATTTGCCTTTTTCTAATTAGTTTATCCTAATTGGTTGCATCACAGTCTGTTAAGGAAACACGAATCACCGAGAATGAAAATGCCTACAGAAGTGGTAGATATTGCCCAGTCCGTTAGAGGAGAAGTCCGTCACACCATTGAGCACAATTACAAAGAGCACAGCCAGAAGAAAGCAGCATCCATAATCAACAACCCCCAGGCTGTGCCCTCTTCTCGCTGCTGCCATTGGGAAAGAGGTACAGGCGTCTTGGGTCTCGTACCACCAGGTTCAGGAACAGTTATTATTTTTCAACCATCAGGTTTCTGAACCACCATAGGTAACTTCACTCAACACTGCAGTGATTCCACAACCTATAGACTCACTTTCAAGGACTCCACACCTCATGTTCTCTGTATTACTGTTTGTTTTATTCGCAGTTTGTCTTCTTTTGATTGTCAGTCTTTGTATGTAGTTTTTCATTGATTCTGTTGTATTGCTTTGCTCTACTGTGAGTGCCTGCAAGAAAATGAATCTCGGTAGTATATGTAATTCGATAATAAGTTTACTTTGAACTTTGAATGAAGATATACAGTGAAAAACAGTGGACCCAACAACAACCCTTGCGGGACATCACAAGTCACCGGCAGCCAACTAGAAAAGGCCCCTTTTAGTCCCAATCTTTGCCTTCTGGCAAGTCAGCCAATCTTCTGTCCATGCTAGTATGTGACACCAGTACAACATATTAACTGACTGTACAATATTTCTGTTGGTCTGTTTATTATTGAGTACCTTCAAGATGAAGTTGGACAGATTCTTAAACCTTGGGAAGTCTATGGGAATGCAGAGAGAGCATGACATGGTGTTCAGACCATGGTGTTCATGACGTGGAGTTCAGACCAGAATTAGGTCCTCATTGATCTTGTTGATCGACCAAACAAGTTCAAGCAGCCAGTTACCCTAACTTGATTCTGTTTCTTATGTTCTAAGTTCTTTAAATTCATCTGTCAAGTGACCTTTAACTTTTCCTGTTGCCCAGTGAATAAGTCATTGTATTGCCTCTATGCTATTGTTCTACATTGAGCAACATGTAGAATACTTCAATATTTACTGCTCCTGATTAACTGAAGGGATGGGAAAATTGGTGGTTAGGTGGTGGTGGTGCAAATGGGTACTTTGGTGTAAACAGAATGGGGGAAGTTGGGAATGCATGTCTAGAAAGGCTGAAATACTGGCAGACTGACCAGACCTTAAACTAGCTTTGGTAATTCTGCACTACCTTTGAGATTAAGCCTCGTTTATATGCTGATGTTAAACTGCTGCCACTTGATGCCCTAACGCAGTTTACCTAGAAGGACTCTTGAGTTGGTCAATGTTCTTTAAGTACTGGAGATTAAGCCACTAAACAGCCAAAAATGGAATGTGTGGCACACTTGAAATCAGGATTTGTATATTTACGTTGCCTCCCACCATGTTTCACAGAGATGTTATTGTTTGAAATTCTGTTTAGAAATGTGTCCATTCCTGTTAAGAGCAGCAACTAATGTCCATTTATTATTTCCCTTGAGACAGTAATGGTCTTGAATACTGCAGACAATGTTCCAATGATGCTGAATGATCGTGGGCTTTTCAAGTCGCATTGCAGGCACAAATATGTCATACTTGAAAATGATTCAGCAGATTTTCTTCCTTAAAGCACTTTCTTCAATCAGATGGAGACAGTCTGAGTATTGATCAGCGGCTATTGCCACTGGTAGCAACCTTTAAACACCAGACATGCCATTAAATAAACTGAAATTCTGCAGATGCTGTGAAGGGGTTTGAACTGGTTTTCTCATGGTTCACAGATCTGGATTACAAGCTTGGTAACTTAGCCACTGTGAGGCCATTTCTCCAATTCCTTTGTGGAGAGATCATGATGACACTGGCCTTTGTGATAACTTTGTAGCCTGCTATTATTCTGGGAGTTGGGAGAGGGATATGTAACTTTTGCAACACTCTTCACTAATGTAGTCTTCTATTATTTAATCCATTTTTGTATTTTATCAAGTATCCCTTAAAAGACAATATCCCTTGGGACTGGGAAATCTCTGAAATTCTATTGCTGTATGCATTTGGTGATTTTCACTTGTTAGATGCACAGTACCTTGTGGAATTGGTATGCAGAACATCTATAGATGATGTTTCCAAAGCAGGCCGTGATGCCACTAGTCAGTGCACTCTCTACCTCGCATCTTTGACAAACTTCTGTAAGTGTGTCGTGGAAGGTATATTGATTGGCTGCATCACAGCCTAGTATGGAAACACCAATGCCTTTGAATGGAAAACTCACAAAAGGTAGTGGATTCGGCCCAATACATCATGGGTAAAGCCCTCACAACCATTGAGCACATATACGTGAAGCACTTTCATAGGAAAGCAGCAACCATCATCGCAGATCCCCATCATCCAGTCCATGTTCTTTTCTCATTGCTGCCATTAGATCAGGTAAAAAGTGCAAGAGCCTCAGGACTTGCACCACCAGGTTCAATAATAGTTACTGTCTGACAACCATCAAATACACTCAATTGCCCATCCATTGAGATGTTCCCATAACTAATGATCTCACTTTAACAATTCTTTATCTTGTTATCTATTGCTATTTATTTATGCTTACATCTGCACAGTTTGTTGTCTTTTGCACGAAGGTGATCTTTCATTTATCCTGTAATATTTACTCTTCTCTTGACTTGCTGAGTATGTCTGCAGGAAAATGAATCTCAGGGTTGTATATGGTGACATGCATGTACTTTTATAATAAAATTTACTTTGAACTTTATAGATGACCTGTTATTCACACTTACTGGGCGTATTTTATTCACTTTTAGAACAAATTTTGCTACCCCCTTAAACACACACCTTTAATCCATGGATCTTGGTTTTCTGTGTACTCCTGCCCTGTCATATCATATCTCTTATATGTGTGTCTCTGATTTGGTTACCATTGATAAAATATTTTAAGACATTGTACTTTTGCATTAAGGATTCTCTATAAGTGCAAACCCTTGCATTAATAGCTCAACACAGATGTGGAGCACTATTTATAATACATTTTTTTGTTACTGTTTTTTCTTTGCTTCATTTATAGATGTGGCATGGAATCCTTTGTGTTTAAAAATTTAGAGTTACTACAAGAAGAAAGAGCAGCTGAAGTTGAAGAAACCAGGTAGGCTTTCTCAGAGCTCCCCTTTCATCTCTTTAAGCTTCATGAACTTGTGATACTCAGCCACTCTACTTCAATCATTAATAATGCCCAATAAATAAATAAATTATGACTAGCGATTAGTTTCTCTAATACTTATTAACTGATTGCTCCAGGAACCAAAAAAGGGATTCCAAATTAAGGATTTCTGATTCAAGTCAACTTGCAATGTTTAATATTCATGAGTTTATTTATCAAAGATTAGTTATTGCTTATGGCTCCTATTGTCTGTAATTTGTATAGGATTACTAAATGCTGGAAAGTACTCATACACAACTTGACGGATGTAATAAAATATTCATGATCTGTCCCTGGAAAGCTCATGCTTTTAAGTACCCTAGCAAGAGATTTCTGACAGCAAATGTATGTTGAATGGAGCTCATTAGTTATATACATGTAAAGAGACAAAGCACACAATATATTAAGGGCCTGCACCAACAAAAGGCCACATATGTACATTGGGAACTTGGGTCCTTATTTGGATTAGGGGAAAATGATTGCAACCTTCAAAAGGCTGAAAACCAGTTTAGAATTGAGTTCATTCTCTGCTGCATGTCATTCTGTACATGGTTCTGTGATCTGTGATAGAACTTATAATGTTGCAACTTCAATTTATTCAAACATCTACTGTCCTCATCTGAGCACCTGCCAGTCCCACTTACCTATCACTCTTTACTTGTTGATCTAAATTAATGTCTGGTTTACCACCACCTCTGATACTGAATTGACTATCATACTTTTAAGTCCCTCTGTAGCTTCACCATTCCCTTGCAGTACTTCTGATACTGAATTGACTATCTTGTTTTTAAATACCTCTGTACCTTCACTATGTCTGATCTCTGTAACTTTATTCATCTCTGCAACTTCTTGAAATATCTGTTCCAACAGTCCTACTTTCTTGTGCATCTATGATTTTTGAGCTGGGCCACTTATCCTCAGCAGACTAGGCCATAGCTTTGGAATTTCTTCCCTTAATTCTTTCCATCTGCCAGTCTCTTCCTCCTTCCCAAAGCTTGCTTTTTACCAATTTTAAATGTGTGCCTCAATGTCATACTTTATCTCAGGTGTAGCATTTTAAGATTTTTTTTCTAAGTTAGGGGGGCTGTATAAATGCAAGTTCTTGCTGATTATGTCATAGTGTTATTTTTATTTTTTTTTCAGAGAATGGCAGGAAAATGTCTCTGTGAAAAAACTTCAGCAGCGAGGAGTATGTCTGCTGAAGCTTCAGGTGGCAAGCCAGAGAACTGGACTTAATGGACGCTTCATTGTCAGCTTTGAACCTAGAAAGTATGAAGCCAGTGCATCGTTGCCCAGCAATAACTTTGGTCCTGGTGTGTTTCATTTATTTAATGTTGTTACTTGAGTTGCATCAAAAGTGTACTTCAAAAATTAATTGCTATTCCATTCACCTTTTCGTAATAAAGTCCTCAAGAGTGTGAAACAATAATTGTACAGCACAGAGCAGTCTCTTTGGTCCACCATGTCCATGTAGACAATCAAGTACTCCAGCAATGGGCCAACCAATGCTTTAGAAAGTTGTACCATAGCCTTCCTTCTCTGATATTCTAGGTCCCTGCTAATAAAGGTAAGTATCTATTGGCTTCTTCACCAACATATCTACTATGCTTCCATCTCAAAGATCCTTGGACTTGTATAGTGAGGGTCCTCTGTTCTTTTATATTCTCTAATGCTGTGCCATTCATTTTATATAACCTGCCCTTATTAGTTCTTCCAAAGTGCATAATTTTATACTTACCAGGATTACATTTCATTTGCAAGTTGCTCTTCCCATCATATTGACTGATCAACATCATTTTGCAGCCTCCAATTATTCTCCGTTTTATTATCATCCATTTTAATAAATTCTGCACGCTTAACAATCATGCTTCCTATGTTCATACACAATTTTTTAAAGTATGCAACCAGTAAGGATCCCAGCTCTGATCCCTGTAGTACACAACTAGACACAAACTTTCAATAACTTAACGATACAAAATTTCTAGGTAATTTTTTTGATTATTTTTTGAGTTGTACAGTTAGCATTTATTCCCAACTACATTATTTTATGATCTTTGTAAGAAGCTTTTCTTTGCTTTTAAAGAATAAACTGGAATATTCAAAGTTGGTGACAAGCAGTTCCCACATAATTTTTTTTGTTGCTCTATATCTCCAGTTAGGTTTCTGTTGTGTTTCATGCTACACTGAGATCAGGTGATCAGTGGTACAGAAATTGTTCCCATTTCCCTTTAAGGCTGCATCCTGACAAGCGATTAGAAAGTGCAAGGAGCTCTAATGTCCATGATGTGCATTCTTTCTGGATCAATCACTTGTTACTTATGCAAACAGAAATTAGAAATGATCTAGTTTTTTTTTCTTTTTGCATAGTGTATTTTGAATTGTAGCATAGAATACAACTTTGTGCCAGGTGGTATAATGCTTCATTTAGCTGAAACTTGAACATTACTCAAGTGAAATGAGCATATCATTAAGTTTTATTTTGTCTTTGTTCAGGGGATATTGTAGGTTTATATGACAACCAAGGCTCCACTTCTTTGGACCAACTTGCATCTGGTGTTGTAACACGCATCACGCAAAAGTCAATCACTGTGGCTTTTGATGAATCCAGTGATCAGCTAAACTTCAACAATGACTCTTCCTATAAACTTTTAAAATTGGCTAATGATGTCACCTATAAAAGGCTGAAAAAGTAAGCATTATATATTTTATCTTAAAGTCTTATGCTTTAATAAGAACCTGATTTGATTTTTGTAAGTGTAGATTTGTTGTTAGATGCATCTGTAATATATGTCAGCTAGATACTACTGGATTTGAACTGCTTGTTGCTATTACTTCTGTCTTAATACATTTAAAAGTTCTGCATCATGAACTATTCTACTCAAGAGTGGTGACCTACCACTCAAAAATACCATAAGACATAGGGGTAGAATTAGGCTGTTTGGCCCATTGAGTCTGCTCCGCCATTCCATCGTGGCTGATTAATTATTTCTCTCATTCTACTCTACTGCCTTCTGCTTGTAACCTTTGACACTCTGATTAATCAAGAACCTATCAACCTCTGCCTAAAATATACCCAGTGACCTGCCTTGCACAGCAATCTGTGGTAGATGAAATCCATAGATTCGCCACCCTCTGGTTAAAGAAATTCCTTCTCATCCATCTGTCTAAATAGATATCCCTCAATTCTGATTCTGTGTGCTCTGTTCCTATACTCTCTCACTATAGGAAACATCCTCCACACCCACTTTCAATATTCAATAAGTCGCAATAAAATCCCCCTTCTTCTAAACTTGTGAGTACAGGCCCAGAGCTATCAAATGCTCCTCATATGTTAACCTTTTTGTTCCTAGGATCATTCTCGTGAGTCTCATCTAGACTCTCTCCAATGCCGCACATCTTTTCGATAAGGGGCCCAAAATTGCTCACAGTACTCCAATGCCTTAGAAAGCCTCAACATTACAGAACTGTGTAAAAGTCTTAGGCACATGTAAAAAAAATCTAAAGCAAAGATGCTTTGAAAAATAATGAAATGAAAAGTTTCTGAATTTCAAAAAACATACTATATAGAGCAGTAAACAGATAAAAAAAACTAAATCAAATTAATATTTAGTGTGACCACCCTTTGCCTCTTAGGTACAGTCATTCAGTTTTATAAGAAAATCGTCTGGTATGTTGTGCCAAGCATCTTGGAGAACTTGCTACAGTTCTGCAAACTTTGGCTGTCTCACTTGCTTCTGTCTCTCCAGGTAATCCCAGACAGCCTCGATGGTGTTGATATCAGGACTTCGTGGAGGCCATTCCATTTGTTGCAAACTCTTTGTTCTTCTTTTCAGTGAAAGTAGTTCTTTATGACCTTGGTTGTGTGTAGGGGTTATTGTCCTGCTGCAGAATGAAGTTGGGTCTGATCAGACACCTCCCTGATGGGATTGTGTGATGGATGAAAATCTGTTTGTACTTTTCAGCATTGAGGAGTCCATTAATTCTATGGAAATCACTACCTCTATTTACAGAAATGTAGCCCAAACTTGCAGGGAGCCTCTACTTTGCTTCACTGTTGGCGGCAGAGTCTCAGCCATGTAGTACTTTCCAGCTCCCTTATGGACAAACTGCCTTCTGTTTGAGCCAAAAATCAGTCCAGGGCACTTGCTGCCATAGTTCAGTCCTTGAGTTTGTGTATAGCTGAGTCACTTGGCTTTGTTTCCTCTTTGGAAGAATTGTTGTTTGGCAGGAACTTTTGTATGAAGACCACTTCTGACAAGACTTTGACTGTAGAGGGGTGTACTTGGGTTCCAGTGGTTTCTGTGAGTTCAGAGCTGATATCAGTGGTAGAATTCTTCCAATTTAGAAGGGACATCAGTTTTGTGGATCTTTTGCTTGCTGCACTCAGTTTCTGTGGCTGAACACTGTTTCTGGTCCTCAACCTTTCCTGTTTCTTTGTGCTTCTTCAGAAGAACTTGGTCCACGTATCTTGTGTGAGTATTGTGTGCAGTTTTGGTCACCTACCTACCAGAAAGATATAAAGAAAGTTGAAAGAGTACAAAGAAAATTTACAAGGATGTTGCTGGGTCTGGAAGAATTGAGTTATAAGAAGAGATTGAATAGGTTAGGACTGTATTCTTTAAAACTTAGAAGATTGAGAGGAGATTTGACAAGTATACAAAATTATGAGGGGTATAGATAGGGTAAATTCAAGCAGGCTTTTTCTACTGAGGTTGGGTGGGTCTACAACCAGAGGTCATGGGTAAGGGTGAAAGGTGAGAAGTTCAAGGGGAACATGAGGAGAAACCTCTTTGCTCAGAGGGCTGTGAGAGTGTGGAATGAGCTGCCAGCACGAGTGGTGCATGCGAGTTTGATCTTAATATTTAAAAGAAGTTTGAATAGGTACATGGATAGTAGGGATGTGGAGGGCTATGGTCCCAGTGCAGATTGATGGGAGTAGGCAATTTTAAATGGATTTGTCATGGACTAGATGGGCCAAAGGTTTTGTTTCTGTGTTGTACTTCTTTATGACTCTATGACTCTGTGGTCGATTACTTAACGTGTTATTCTCTTTAACAAAATACAAATATTTCTCTAATGTTTAATTTTTTTGGAAAATGAATGTTTGGAAATCTAAAAATTGCTCTTTCCTATTTCACACTAATGCAGAAGACAAAAAATACACATCTAAAGCAAAAGTTATGTGAACAATCTAGGGTGCTTAAGACTTGCTCAAAACTGTACATCCATGACTTTTACATTCTGGTCATCTTGATGTGAATGCAACATTGCATTTGCTTTCCACACCACTGATTCAACCTGCAAGTTAACCTTTAGGGAATCCTGCACAAGGACTCTGCACCTCTGATTTATGAATTTTCTTCCCATTTAGAAAATAGTCCAAGCCTTTATTCTTTCTGCCAAAGTGCATATCCATGCCTTTCCCTATATTATATTCCATCTACCACTTCTTTGCCTTCCCCCAATCTGTCTTGTCCTTCCGCAGATACCCTGGTTCCTCAACACTTCCTGCCCCTCTACCTATCTTCTTATTGTCGAAGCCATAAAGCCATCACTTCTGTCGCCTGACACTCTCACATTTCTGGCATTCTGCTAGTGTCTTCCATAGTGAAGACTGATTAAAATGACTTATTAAGTTCCTTTGTCATTTTGTTGCCCCCCATTACTACCTCTGCATCATCATTTTTCAGTGGTCTGATATCCACTCATGTCTCTCTTTTACTCTTTATATATCTAAAAAAACTTTATTTATCCTCTTTTATGTTATTTGCTAGCTTACTTTTATATTTTCTCTTTCTTCTCTTTATAGCTCTTTAGTTGGCTTCTGTTGTTTTTAAAAGCATCCCAATCCTCTACCTTCCTAATTTTTTAAATATATATTATATTGCTTCTCTTTTGCTTTTATGTTGTCTTTGACTTCCCTTGTCAGCCAGAGCTGCCTCATTCTCTTTTTAAAATACTTATTTATCTTTGGGATTAATCTTTCCTATGCCTTCCAAATTTCCCCCATAAACACCAGCCATTACTGTACTGCCATCATCCTTGCTAATGTTCCTTTCCAGTCAACTTTGGCCAGCTGCTCTCTCATACCTCTGTAATTCCTTTTACCCTGTAATATTGATACATTCAATTTTATCACCTCCTCAAACTGCAAGGTGAATTCTATCATTTTATGATCACTGCCTCCCAAGGTTTCCTTTACCTTAAGCTTCCTAATCAAATCAGTGTCATTACATAACACCCATTCTAGAATTGCCATTCCCCTAGTGGGCTCAACTACAAGTTGCTTTAAAAAAACATCTCATGAGCATTCTACAAATTCCCTGTCTTGGGATCCAGCAACAAATGGATTTTCCCAATCTTCCTGCATATTGAAATTACCCATGATTATTGCAACATTACCCTTCTTACATGTCTTATTTTGTCTCCCTTTGCAATTTGTAGTCCATTTGTCTATTGTTCATAGGCTTGACCCCGCCCGGGAGGCAACATAGAAACTGCTTTCTACTTCTCTAATTATAGAATCCCCTATCATTCCTGTATTCCTCTTCTCTCACCCCCTCCCCTTCCCTTCTGAGCTTCAGAGCCAGACTCAGGGCCAGCAACCTGCTTGTTGCAGATTCCCCACGGGCAAGTGGAACCACCTCCTCCCCCCCCCCCCCCCCAACAATATCTGAAGCAGTATTCTTATTATTGAAGGGAACAGCCACAGTGGTACTCTGCATGAGCTGCCTATTCACTTACTCTCTGCTGAAAGTCAGCCGGGTACCTGCCTCCTGCAACAGAAGGATGGCTACCTCCCTGTAACTCCTACCTATCACCTCCTCATTTTCCCATATGAGCTGAAGGTCATCCAGCTGCAGCTCCAGTTCCTGAACACTGTCTGTAAGGAGCTGCGGCTTGATGTTTTGTGCAGAAGTAGTTATCAGGGAGACTGGAGGTCACCCAAATTTCCCACATCTCAAACAAGGAAAATATCACTACCTCTGGATCCATTCTCAGCACACTAGCTCTGTACTAACAGGATAAAAAAACTTAATAGAAACTTGCTTACTTAGAACCTCCACCTGTTCTTGTCCAAGCCTGTTGAGCCAAAGCTGGACCATTCCAACCCCGCCCCACTCCAAAAGTGGCCGCCTCACTTACACCTCATTTCTTTTAGTTGGTTCTGTGCTGATTTCAGCTTGACAAAAACTGGAGGCTCCAAACCTTTTTTTAAACTTTGTACTGTGTCACTAATGAAAGACCTCTCATGCTTATTTCAGCCCTACGAAAGAATATAGATAGCTACTCTGTTTCTGGTCTAAAGGACCAATGTTAACATAAAGTGTGTATTTTTTCTCTTGAAACATAAAATCATTTTAGGCAATTGATTTTAATTAATTTCTTTGATGTTTTAGAGTAACGTGTAGAAAATTCTTGTTCTGTTAGAGCTTTATTGCATTTGTTAAAAATTATTGTTTAATTTTAGTGCTTTAAACGCCTTAAGTCAATATCATGCTGGACCTGCTTCCAACCTCATTGATGTCCTGTTTGGTGCTTCCGAGCCAAGTTCTCCATCAGAAATTCAAAGTAAGATCAATTTCTTAAACATAATTTCTTCATTGCTTTTAAAGTCTTGGAAGGTGGAGCACTACATAATTTTACTACAAGTGCATTGAGTTTATAAAAGATGTCAAAGCAAAGGATCATGAAGTAAATCAGGCAATACTCGTGCAAAAAGAGAAGCGGTTAACATTTCCGATTTGAAACTCTGCATCAGAACTAGGAAGGAGAAAAGATGGTAGTTTCCAGATGCAGAGGAGGTTGGGAGGGAGAACCAAAGAAACATCCCTGATAGGGTAAGACTAAATGAGTTAATACAGCAAATAAAAAAACGACACTACATTGGCTTTGTTTTGTGATTCTGATGGCAAGGCTCATAGTGGGAGGTGGTGCCCAGTGGCCTGATTGTACCAATGGTGAGTAAAAAACTGAGCCAAAATCACAAATGGATGACTGACAAATAGATAATTCTCATAAAATCTGAAAGAAATTTTTTTATTTTGTTTAGAGATACAGTGCGGAATAGGCCCTTTCTTGAAAGCAAGACAAATATATTCCAAATAAAAAAATTTTGAATGGAAGAAGGACACTACTGTGGCTCACAAGTGATGTCAGAGCCAAAGTAAAAGCAAAAGAGAGGGCATACAAGGAAGCCAAAGCTAGTGGGAAGATAGAGGATTGGGAAGCTTTTAAAAACTTGCAGAAGGAAACTAAGAAGGTCATTAGGAAAGAAAAGGTAAATTATGAAAGGAAACTGGCAACTAATATCAAAGAAGATACTAAAAGCTTTTTTATGTATATAAAGGGTAAAAGAGAGCTGAGGGTATATATAGGACCAATAGAAAATGATGCTGGAAATACTGTAATGGGAGATGCAGAGATGGCAGAGGAACTGAATGCGTATTTTACATCAGTCTTCACAGTGGAAGACATCTGCATTATACCAAACATTCAAGAGTGTTAGGGAAGTGAAGTATGTGCAGCGAAAATTACGACTGAGAAGGTGCTCAGGAAGCTTAATGGTCTGAGGGTAGATAAATCTCCTGGACCTGATGGAATGCACCCTTGGGTTCTGAAGGAAATAGCTGGAGAGGTTGTGGAGATATTAGCAATGATCTTTCAAGAATCGATAGATTCTGACTTTGTACCGGATGACTGGAATATTGCAAATGTTATTCTGCTATTTAAGAAGGATGTGAGGCAGCAGAAAGAGAACTATAGACCTATTAGCCTGACATCAGTGGTTGGGAAGTTGTTGCAATCGATTGTTAGAGATAAGATTACAGAGTACCTGGAGGCATATGGCAAGATAGGCCAAAGCCAGCATGGTTTCCTGAAAGGAGAATCTTGCCTGAAAAATCTCCTGCAATTTTTTGATGAAATTTCAGAAGGGTCGACAAAAGGAGATGCAGTAGATGTGGTGTACTTGGATTTTCAGAAGGCCTTTGACAAGGCACTGCACATGAGGCTGCTTAGCTTAGATAAGAGCCCATGGAATTACAGGGAAGTTACTAGCATGGGTGGAGCATTGGCTGATTGGCAGAAAACAGAGTGGGAATAAACGGAACCTATTCTGGCTGGCTGCCAGTTACCAGTGGAGTTCCACAGGGGTCGGTGTTGGGACCGCTGCTTTTTACAATGTATATCAATGATTTGGACAATGGGATTAATGGATTTGTGGCTAAATTCACCGATGATACAAAGATATGTGGAAAAGCGGGTAGTGTTGAGGAAACAGAGAGCCTGCAGAGAGACTTAAATAGTTTAGGGGAATGGGCTGTTACATGGAACCAGCAGTAATAGATGTGGAACGGAGTCAGGGAATTATTGCAAAACAACAGAATTTATTAACACTCAAGCAGAAACATGGAAAATTAAACAAGCGACTAACTTAAAACGAAGCTAACAGCGCTATGCGTCTATAGCTTCCAAACAGTTAAACTTGGGAACAATTCTTAACAGAGTCTTACTGGAGCACAGTCTCAGAAAGTTTCAAGGATTCACGGGGGAGATTGATAGGAAAGACTTTTAGTTTCGAAGTGTAGCGAAGTGACGATCTTGAAGACGGAGATTCAAAATACAGCAAAGAAGTGGGTCCCGCAGAGATACGCCAAAATGGCCACAGTACCTTTCTGAAGGCGATTCGGCAGACACACAGTACCTCTGGAACACTGATCTCACAAAGCAGCCATTGTACCTTTACAGTGGAAGCGAGTTCACGATGCGGTCTGTTTTAAAGAGTCCACAAAAAATGAGAATTGCACCACGTAACTGACAGGAGAAGTCCCTTTTCCAGGACTGGTCACCACACACCCGAGACTTTGCAGGGGTTTACCAAAGTGGGTACCAAAAATCCACGTTTGGATTACGAAGTGTCAGTCACCTCCGAAATGCACAGCGTTATTGACTACCCACTCCCTTTTGGGTTTGATCAAAGCTTGCTCTCTTCACTCTCACTAATGACTCTGCTGTCTAACACAACGACTCTCCACCAAAGTGGGTCTCTCAAAATGTGTCTCCGGAGCAATCTGCGCGGCTGCTTTTATACTGTTGGGATAGGTCATCGTGTAACACTACAAGAAACAAAGTTACAGATTTCCAGTACTTCACGTACTGTTCCAAGAATTGATACTGGGGTACATAACAGGACAAAGAAGTGGCAAATGAAATACAATGTAGGAAAGTGTATGGTCATGCACTTTGGTGGAAGAAATAAATGAGCAGACTAATGCAGAGATAAAAAGGGACTTGGGAGTCCTTGTGCAGGATACCCCTAAGGTTAACCTCCAGGTTGAGTTGGTGGTGAAGAAGGTGAATGCAATTTTGGTACTTACTTCTAGAGGTATAGAATATAAGAGCAGGGATATGATGTTATGTTGAGGCTGTATTAGGCACTTGTGAGACCACACTTGGAGTATCGTGTGCAGTTTTGGGCTCCTTATTTTAGAAAGGATATACTGACATTCGAGAGGGTTCAGAGAAGATTCATGAGAATGTTTCCAGGAATGAAAAGGTTACTGTTTGAGGAACTCTTGGGCTGTATTCCCTGGAGTTCAGGAGAATCGGCGGGGGGGGGGTTGTGGAATCTCATAGAAACATTTGCTGGAAAGAAATTCGGATGGTTGTTTGTCTCCCAGGTGCCAGGGTCCGGGATGTTTCTGATTGTGTCCATGATATCCTGAAGTGGGAAGGAGAACAGCCAGAGGTCGTGGTACATATTGCTAACCACGGCATAGGTAGGAAAAGGGAGGAGGTCCTGAAAACAGATTACAGGGAGTTAGGAAGGAAGTTGAGAAGCAGGAGTGCAAAGGTAGTTCTCTCGAATTACTGCCTGTGCCACGAGACAGTGAGTATAGGAATAGGATGAGGTGGAGGATAAATGTGTAGCTGAGGGATTGGAGCAGGGGGCAGGGATTCAGATTTCTGGATCATTGGGACCTCTTTTGGGGCAGGCATGACCTGTACAAAAAGGACGGGTTGCACTTGAATCCCGTGGTGACCAATATCCTGGTGGGGAGGTTTGCTAAGGTTATTGAGGAGAGTTTGAACTAGAATGGCTGTGGGGGTGGGGTGGGAACTGAACTGCAGCGACGGAGGAAGAGGCGGTTAGCTTACAAATAGAGAAAGCTTGTAGACCATGCGAGAAGGAGGGTAGGCAGGTGATAGAGAAGGGATGCGCTCAGACCGATGGTTTGAGATGTGTGTATTTTAATGCAAGGAGTGATATGAACAAAGTGGATGAGCTTAGAGCATGGATCAGAAATTGGAATTATGATGTTGTGGCCATTACAGAGGCCATGCTCAGGGGCAGGAATGGCTACTTCAAGTGCCAGGCTTTAGATGTTTCAGAAAGGACCGGGAGGGAGCCAAAAGAGGTGGGGGTGTGGTACTGTTGATCAGAGATAGTGTCATGGCTGCAGAAAAGGAGGAAGTCATGGAGGCATTGTCCACTGAGTCTCTGGGTAGAAGTTAGGAACAGGAAGGGGTCAATAACTCTACTAGGTGTTTTTTATAGACCACCCAATAGTAACAGGGACATCGAGGAGCAGATAGGGAGACAGATTCTGGAAAGCTGTAATAATAACAGGGTTGTTGTGATGGGAGATTTTAATTTCCCAAATATTGATTGGCATCTCCCTCGAGCAAGGGGTTTAGATGAGGTGGTGTTTGTTAGGTGCATTCAGGAAGGTTTCTTGACACAATATGTAGATAAGCCTACAAGAGGAGAGGCTGTACTTGATCTGGTATTTGGAAATGAACCTGGTCAAGTGTCAGATCTCTCAGTGGGAAAGCATTTTGGAGATAGTGATCACAATTCTATCTCCTTTACCATAGCATTGGAGAGGGATAGGAACAGACAAGTTAGGAAAGCATTTAATTGGATTAGGGAAAAATATGAGGATATCAGGCAAGAACTTAGAAGCATAAATTGGGAACAGATGTTCTCTGGGAAATGTACGGCAGAAATGTGGCAAATGTTGCGGGGATATTTGCGTGGAGTTCTGCATAGAACTCCAAGGAGACGGAAAGGTTGGTAGGGTATAGGAACCGTGGTGTACAAAGGCTGTTGTAAATCTAGTCAAGAAGAAAAGCAAAGCTTACCAGTGGTTCAAAAAGTTAGGTAATGATAGCGATCTAGAAGATTATAAGGCTAGCAGGAAGAAGCTTAAGGAAATTATGAGAGCCAAAAGGGCCTTGAGAAGCACTTGGCGGACAGGATTAAGGAGAACCCCAAGGCATTCTACAGGTATGTGAAGAGCAAGAGGATGAGACGAGAGAGAATAGGACCAATCAAGTGTGACGTTGGAAAAGTGTGTATGGAACCGGAGGAGATGGCAGAGGTACTTAATGAGTACTTTGCTTCAGTATTCACTACGGAGAAGGATCATGTTGATTGTAGGGATGACTTACAGCAGACTGAAAAGCTTGAGCATGTAGATATTAAGAAAGAGGATGTGGTGGAGCTTTTGGAAAGCATCAAGTTGGATAAGTCACTGGGACTGGAGGAGATGTACCCCAGGCTACAGTAGGAGGCGAGGGATCTCAGCAAGGCATTTGACAGAAACATAGGAAACCTACAGCACAATACAGGCCCTTTGGCCCACAAAGCTGTGCTGAACATGTCCCTACCTTAGAAATTACTAGGCTTATCCATAGCCCTCTATTTTTCCAAGCTCCATGTACCTATCCAAAAGTCTCTTAAAAGACCCTATTGTATCTGCCTCCACCACTGTTGCCGGCAGCCCATTCCACGCACTCACCACTCTCTGCATAAAAACCCTACCCCTTACATCTCCTCTGTACTTACTCCCAAGCACCTTAAACCTGTGTCGTCTTGTGGCAACCTTTTCAGCCCTGGGAAAAAGCCTCTGACTATTCACACAATCAATGCCTCTCATCATCTTATACACCTCTATTAGGTCATCTCTCATCCTTCGTCGCTCCAAGGAGAAAAGGCCAAGTTCACTCAACCTATTCTCATAAGGCATGCTCCCCGATTCTGGCAACATCCTTGTAAATCTCCCCTGCACCCTTTCTATGGTTTCCACATCCTTCCCGTTGTGAGGCGACCAGAACTGAGCACAGTACTCCATGTGGGGTCTGACCAGGGTCCTATATAGCTGCGACATTAACACTCGGCTCCTAAATTCAATTCCACGATTGATGAAGGCCAATACACCGTATGCCTTCTTAACCACAGAGTCAACCTGTGCAGCTGCTTTGAGCGTCCTATGGACTCGGACCCCAAGATCCCTCTGATCCTCCACACTGCCAAGAGTCTTACCATTAATACTATATTCTGCCATCATATTTGACCTACCCAAATGAACCAATTCACACTTATCTGGGTTGAACTCCATCTGCCACTTCTCAGCCCAGTTTTGCGTCCTATCAATGTCCCCCGTAACCTCTGACAGCTGTCCACACTATTCACAACACCTCCAACCTGTGTGTCATCAGCAAACTTAGTAACCCATCCCTCCACTTTTATAAAAATCACGAAGAGTAAGGGTCCCAGAACAGATCCCTGAGGCACACCACTGGTCACCGACCCCCATGCAGAATATGACCCGTCTACATCCACTCTTTGTCTTCTGTGGGCAAGCCAGTTCTGGATCCACAAAGCAATGTCCCCTTGGATCTTATCTCCTTACTTTCTCAATAAGCCTTGCATGGGGTACCTTATCAAATGCTTTGCTGAAATCCATATGCACTACATCTACTGCTCTTTCTTCCTTCATTATGTTTAGTCAAATCCTCAAAAAATTCATTCAGATTCGTAAGGCACAACCTGCCCTTGACAAAGCCATGCTGACTATTCCTAATCATATTATATCTCTCCAAAACTTCATAAATCCTGCCTCTCAGGATCTTCTCCATCAACTTACCAACCACTGAAGTAAGACTCACTGGTCTATAATTTCCTGGGCTATCTCTTCTCCCTTTCTTGAATAAAGGAACAACATCCGCAACACTCCAATCCTCTGGAACCTCTCCCGTCCCCATTGATGATGCAAAGATCATCGCCAGAGGCTCAGCAATCTCCTCCCTCGCCTCCCACAGTAGCTTGGGGTACATCTCATACAGTCCCGGTGACTTACCCAACTTGATGCTTTCCAAAACCTCCACCACATCCTTTTTCTTAACATCTACATGCTCAAGCTTTTCAGTCCGCTGCAAGTCATCACTACAATCACCAAGATCCTTTTCCATAGTGAATTCTGAAGTAAAGTATTCATTAAGTACCTCTGCTATTTCCTCTGGTTCCATACACACTTTCCCACTGTCACACTTGATAGGTCCTATTCTTTCACGTTTTATCCTCTTGCTCTTCACATACTTGTAGAATGCCTTGAGGTTTTCCTTAATTCTGCCTGCCAAGGCCTTCTCATGGCCCCTTCTGGCTCTCCTAATTTCTTTTTTAAGCTCCTTCCTGTCAGCCTTATAATCTTCTAGATGTCTAACATTACCTAGCTCTGAACCTTTTGTAAACTTTTCTTTTCTTCTTGACTAGATTTATTACAGCCTTTGTACACCATGTTTCCTGTACCCTACCATAACTTACCTGTCTCATTGGAACGTACCTATGCAGAACTCCACACAAACATCTCCTGAACATTCGCCACGTTTCTTCCATACCTTTCCCTGAGAATGTCCCCAATTTAAGCTTCCAATTTCCTGCCTGATAGCCTCATCATTCCCCTTACTCCAATTAAATGCTTTCCTAACTTGTCTGTTCCTATCCCTCTCCAATGCTATGGTAAAGGAGATAGAATTGTGATCACTATCTCCAAAATGCTTTCCCACTGAGAGATCTGACACCTGACCAGGTTCATTTCCCAATACCAAATCAAGTACAGTCTCTCTTCTTGTAGGCTTATCTACATATTGTGTCAAGAAACCTTCCTGACCACATCTAACAAACTCCACCCCATCTAAACCCCTTACTCTAGGGAGATGCCAGTCGATATTTGGGAAATTAAAATCTCCCATCACAACAACTCTGTTGTTATTACACCTTTCCAGGATCTGTTTCCCTATCTTCTCCTTGATATCCCTGTTACTATTGGGCGGCCTATAAAAAAATACCCAGTAAGGTTATTGACCCCTTCCTATTCCTAACCACCACCCACAGAGACTCTGTAGACAATCCCTCCATGACGTCCACCTTTTCTGCAGTCACGACACTGTCTCTAATCAGCAGTGTCACGCCTCCACCTCTTTTCCCTCCCTCCCTGTCCTTTCTGAAACATCTAAAACACAGTAGTTGAAGTAACCGTTCCTGTTTCTGAGCTGTCCAAGTCTCTGTAATAGCCACCACATCATAGCTCCAAGTACTAATCCATGCTCTAAGCTCATCTACTTTGTTCACAATACTCCTTGCGTTAAAATAGGTGCAACTGAAATCGTCGGTCTGAGTGTGTCCCTTCTTGGTCACCTGCCTATCCTCCCTCACACACTGTCTCCAAGCTTTCTGTATTTGTGAGCCAACAGCCTCTTCCCCAGTCTCTTCAGTTTGGTTCCCATGCCAAACTAGTTTCTAGTTTAAACTCTCCCCAATATTCTCAGCAAATCTCCCCACCAGGGTATTGATCCCCCGGGATTCAAGTGCATCCCGTCCTTTTTGTACAGGTCACACCTGCCCTAAAAGAGGTCCCAATTACCCAGAAATCAGAATCCCTGCCCCCGCTCCAATCCTTCAGCCACGCATTTATCCTCCACCTCATTGGATAATTTACAATGACCAATTAACCTACTAACCGGTAAGACTTATGATTATGGGAGGAAACCCGAGCACCACCTGTGTTCAATGGGGAAGCCATACGGACTTCTTACAGAGGACACCGGGATTGTACTCTGATGCCCCAAGCTGTAATAGCATTGCACTAATTGCTTTGCTACAGTGACACCCCATGCTATCTTCTACATTGTGGCAGCAGTGAGAAAAGAGCAAGGCCTGGGTGGCGTGGATGTTTAATCATGGATGCTTCTTTCTGATGACAGTGTTTCATGTAGATGTGCTCAATGGTTGGGAGGGTTTTACCCATGACGTACTGGGCCGAATCCATTACCTTTTGAAGGATTTTCCGCTCAAAGACATTTGTGTTCCCATACCAGGCCGTGTTGCAGCCAGTCAGTACACTCTCCACTACACATCTATAGAAGTTTGTCTAAGTTTTTGATATCATGCCAAATTTTCACAGAATCCCAAGGAAATAGAGAAGCTGTCATGCTTTCTTTGCAATTACATTTACATGTTGGGTCCAGGACAGGTCCTCTGAAATAGTAACATCCAGGGATTTAAAGTTACTGACTTTTTCCACCTCTGATCCACCAGTGATGACTGGCTCATGGACCTCTGATTTCCCTCTCCTGAAGTCTATAATCAGTTCTTTGGTCTTACTGACAGTGAGTGAGAGGTTATTGTTATGCCACTCAGCCAAATTTTCAATCTCCCTTCTCTGTGCTGATCCATCACCTCTTTTGAAATGGCCCTCAAAAGTGGTGTCCTCGGCAAACTTGAATATGGGTTTTGGAGCTGTCCTTAGCCACATAGTCATAGGTGTAAAGTAAGTAGAGCATACTGGTGGACGTATGGAGGATATGTTTTTGCTAATCCGAACTGACTGGAATCTGCAAGTGAGGAAATCCAGGATCCAATTGTACAAGGAGGTATTGAGGCCCAGTTCTTGGAATTTTTTGATTAGATTTGAGGGGATGATGGTATTAAATCTGATCTGCTAAATGTTTTCAGTATTCATTGTTTCCGTGTCAAGTTTCTAGTGGTGGCATTTTTTGTTTTTTTTATTGTCTTTTCTTTTAAAGAATATATTTACTTTGCTGACTGTTTCTATACACTTAAAGTTTGATGTTGTAAATATTGTCTGTTGTAAAGTAATATGTATATTCTCCTTTTGAGCATTGAACTTAGCAAAGTGAACTGAAACAAAGAATTCCCTTTATTATCATATTTTATGTTACTTGTAGAATGAAAACCATTCAAAATTGTGCAATTGTTTCAGTTATATTTATCCTTTGTTTTATACTGGATTATGTGAATGAATTATTTTCTTCTGATATGAAGTGTGGCTTGATGCTTTTCTTCAGAAAGTCAGGAGCTGTACAATCCCTGTCTGGATGACTCTCAGAAAGAAGCTGTAAATTTTGCCCTGGCACAGAAGGAAGTGGCAATTATCCATGGCCCTCCTGGTACTGGGAAGACGACTACAGTTGTAGAAATAATTCTGCAAGCCGTAAAACAAGGTCTAAAGGTGCTAATATTTTATTTGAATTGTTGTATGTGAATAATTCACAAGAGTGGAATACATTTATGAGCCATCCATCACAGGAGTTCTTTTAATTATCAGGAACTTGGAAAATGTAATCAGATGAATTTGGATGGTTCCAAAATGTATATGTGAAGCTAAGGTGCCATTTCTGGTTTCATTGGTGAAGGAAGGGAGCCCTCTGCACTAGCAGCTACCCAGAATAACTGTCTGATTGAATGCAGGTTCCTCTGCAAAGAACTCCTGATGGCTATAAAGAAATAGTTTTTTAAAAATCAGCCAATCGCATTTCAAGTTTCTTACTAACCATATTGAGCGAATGACCAAGTATAAAGCATGAAGTATAAATTAGATGTAAATTAGACTAAATGAAGCAAAGTTTGAGATAAATGATGGGATTATGTGCAGGAGAGGAAAATGAAAAAAAAATTCATAAGAGTCATAGAGTGCTACAGCACAGAATCAGGTCCTTTGAAGCATCTAGTGTAAGCTAAACTGTTATTCAGCATAGTTTCATCAACCTTACACCATAGCCCTCCATACTGATCTCATCCATGTACTTATCCAAAGTTCTTTTAAATGTTGCAATCGAACACAAATCCTCTGGTTCTGCTGGTGCTAGTTCCACAGTCGCATAACACTCTGAGTGAAGTTCCCTCTCAGGTTCCCCTTAAATATTTCACCTTTCACTCCTAATCTATGACATCTAATTCTAGTCTCACAAATCCTCAGTGGAAAAAGCAGGTTTGCATTTTGCTGTATCTATAACCCTCATAATTTTGTCTACCTCGAACAGATCTCTCCTCGTTCTCCTGCACCGCAGGGAATGAAGTCCTAACCGATTCAACCTTTCATTATGACTCAGATCCTCAAGTCCCCGCAACATTCTTGTAAATTTTGTCTGTACTTTTTCAATCTTATTAATGTCTTTCTTAACAAGAGCTGCACACAAGACTCTAAATTTGTCAGTGTGCCAGAAGTTCTGTTTATGACCCTATTTAGCTGTGATAGATAGATAGATAGATAGATAGATACTTTATTCATCCCCATGGGGAAATTCAACTTTTTCCCAATGTCCCATACACTTGTTGTAGCAAAACTAATTACATACAATACTTAACTCAGTAAAAAAATATGATATGCATCTAAATCACTATCTCAAAAAGCATTAATAATAGCTTTTAAAAAGTTCTTAAGTCCTGGCGGTAGAATTGTAAAGCCTAATGGCATTGGGGAGTATTGACCTCTTCATCCTGTCTGAGGAGCATTGCATCGATAGTAACCTGTCGCTGAAACTGCTTCTCTGTCTCTGGATGGTGCTATGTAGAGGATGTTCAGAGTTATCCATAATTGACCGTAGCCTACTCAGCGCCCTTCGCTCAGCTACCGATGTTAAACCCTCCAGTACTTTGCCCACGACAAAGCCCGCCTTCCTTACCAGCTTATTAAGACGTGAGGTGTCCCTCTTCTTAATACTTCCTCCCCAACACGCCACCACAAAGAAGAGGGCGCTCTCCACAACTGACCTATAGAACATCTTCAGCATCTCACTACAGACATTGAATGACGCCAACCTTCTTAGGAAGTACAGTCGACTCTGTGCCTTCCTGCACAAGGCATCTGTGTTGGCAGTCCAGTCTAGCTTCTCGTCTAACTGTACTCCCAGATACTTGTAGGTCTTAACCTGCTCCACACATTCTCCATTAATGATCACTGGCTCCATATGAGGCCTAGATCTCCTAAAGTCCACCACCATCTCCTTGGTCTTGGTGATATTGAGACGCAGGTAGTTTGAGTTGCACCATATCACAAAGTCCTGTATCAGTTTCCTATACTCCTCCTCCTGTCCATTCCTGACACACCCCACTATGGCCGTGTCATCAGCGAACTTCTGCACATGGCAGGACTCTGAGTTGTATTGGAAGTCTGATGTGTACAGGGTGAACAGGACCGGAGAGAGTACGGTTCCCTGCGGCGCCCCTGTGCTGCTGACCACCGTGTCAGACCTACAGTCTCCCAACCGCACATACTGAGGTCTATCTGTCAAGTAGTCCACTATCCAATCCACCATGTGAGAGTCTACTCCCATCTCCGTTAGTTTGTGCCTTAAGATCTTGGGCTGGATGGCGTTAAAGGCACTAGAGAAGTCAAGGAATGTAATCCTCACAGCACAACTGACCCCCTCTAGGTGAGAGAGTGATTTGTGCAGCAAATACGTGATAGCATCCTCCACTCCCACCTTCTCCTTATACGCAAACTGAAGAGGATCCTGGGCGTGCCTGGTTTGTGGCCTCAGATTCTGTATTATCAGCCGCTCCATGGTCTTCTTAACGTGCGACGTCAAGGCAACAGGTCTGAAGTCATTCAACTCCTTTGGTTTGATGCCACTTTCAAGAAATTATGGATCTATACTCCCAGATCCCTTTATTCTATTGCACTCCTCAGTTCACTGTGTAAGTCCTACCCTGGTTTTTCCTCCCAAAGTGCAACATCTCACATTTGTTTGCATTGCACTCCATCTGCCATTTTTCCAGCTGGTCCAGATCTCTCTGCAAGCTCTGATAGGTTTCCTCTTGTTCTACTACACCCCCAATCTTGGTGCTATTCACAAATTTTCTGATCCAATTTTCCACTTTATCGTCCAGATCACTGGTAACAACAATGGACCCAGCACCAATCCCTGTGGCACACCAGTCGTCACTTCAGTTCAATTTCAGTTTAGTTTTTGAAATGTCTTCCTGGTTATTAAATTCAGAACAAATGGAGATCTTGTAAAATATAAAGTTTTGTATCCTGTTAAAAGTCCACCTGATTGTATTAGCCACACTTTGTGCTTGTGTGGTGGATAAATGAAGCAACTTTGCACTATTGATTTCAGTGCTTGATCTACTGGTGAATGCTGTCACAAAGTAACCTGTGGCAGTGCAAAGTACCTCAGGCTACAATCTTTGGATTTGTGTATGTAACTGAATTTGTATGTGCCAAAAGTCATTAAATTTTCTAAGTAATACTGATAGGCTTCTGCATTGATCTTTAAGGAAAATCCATTCACTAACTAAATGTTTTACCATTTTTGCAAAATTAATTGCAATTTTAATTTATTTAGTAGTAGTATTTGATTTGTCAACGTTCACCAGCACAGAGGGCTATGATCAGATGAAAATATAAGGGCACTTTGGCAGAGTAACTTCCAACGGCATTTGAAAAATAGCATACAGAGTTGGATCATTGTGTAAACAATTTTACTGATTTTTAAAAGGTTTCTGAAATTTATCTCATTGTGTTCAAATTCTATACAGAACTGATTCTGAATTTGAAATGCAACAGGTTTGAAGTTATGTTTTTCCTTTGTCCATCTCTCAGTTTGGTCAAGGTTATTTTGGAAAGTAAACAGTCATTAATAGAGCAGATAAATGCATCTTGTTTTCTGCTTTTTAAACAAGATGTAATGGGTTTAGCAGTGGGTGTTGTGTTTATTTGCTTTCTTGAACGAATATACAAAAGAGAGCCAATGTGATTAACTCTGCATGTCGTATTCACCATTCTACTTATGTAAAGCATATTATAGGAAGGGAAAACCTAATGGAGCTGGATATCTGTCTGTTCTATTTGCTTTCACAATTACAGTTATTTGCAAATGAAATAGAGAAACAAAACAAGAGCCAATGAGACTAGGAGCTTGGTTTATTTATCCAGCTTTCTATTTAATGGAAAAAATCCCACACATTAGCTGAGGACAAGGGAGGTAAAAATTTTTAAGTATCTTTTCTTGAACAGCATTGTTGAAATTAAATGCAATAGGGCAACTTGTATTATGGTCTGGGAATAGAGGTTATTGGCTTCTGAGTTTTGGTATGCCTATGGCAAGAAACATATCGTTTGTTTATCTGAAAAAAAAATGTTGTTGTTCCTGATAACATTGCTCCTCATTTCATCAGTCTTGTTTGCTACTTGGTTGTTATATTCTCTTAGATTTTGTTTAAATTTCCCAAGGTACTTTGCTGTGCTCCTTCCAATGTTGCTGTTGACAACCTTGTTGAACGTCTGGTACAAATTAAAGCAAAGGTTTTGCGATTAGGTCACCCCGCACGATTGCTCGAGTCCATACATCGCCACTCTCTGGATGCTGTATTAGCACACAGTGATAACACCCAAATAGTAATGGATATTAGAAAAGAAATCGATCAGGCATTTGTAAGTATCTGCACAGATTGTGTAAGTTTGTTTCAAATCTTTATTGTACAAGAAGGGCATATTTGCATCATTTTCAGGAAAGCTGAAGCATTATCATAGTAGTTACATTGTAAAGTTAAAATCTTTGCTCATTTAAAAACATGACTTTACAAATTTATTTTGTTAATATAGTAAATTGTCTATGTGAGTGTGGAGAGAATAATTATCAAATTTTAACTTAAAAGGTAAAAATGAAGAAGGCACAAGACAGAGGCCAGAAAGTCCACTTTCGTGGTGAGATCAAGACTTTGAGAAAGGAGCTGAGAGCAAGGGAAGAGGCGGCTACTGTACAGATTCTAAAAAAAGCCAGCGTTGTCTTGGCAACTAATACAGGTAGATTTGTATAAGGCACAAAGAGTGAGTGTGGGTTTATTAAAGGCAGCAAAGAACTACATTTCCTTAAATAACTTGCTGTTTTCTACTATTACAAACTGGGTTAACATTACCTGTCTTAGTAATGCAGTATACGGATTTCAAAAGCTTCATTGCCTTCATCTAAATTTTCCTTCCAGAATTGCCTTGCATTTTCATTATCTTATTGCAATTTTAGATAAATACATGCAGAAGAAACTAGGGACCCTAAACTTGGGTTTCTAAATTGAAGTATTTTCCCCCTTTTAAATAAGACAGATCTGAATTATAGCAATTTCTTAGTGTTGTTTTATGCAGCTAATCAATCTCTTTAATTAACGGAATTGTAGTTCCCAAAGTTGCAACAGGCAGGTCCTGAAAACTTGTGTCAGTAGTTTTATTTATATTTTAATGTATATAATTCTGCAAGCACCTGTAATAGACTCTGGCCCATCGAGTCTGCTCCGCCGTTCAATCGTGGGCTGATCCAATTCTTCCAGACATCCCCACTCCCCTGCCTTCTTCCCAAATAGTTCATATTAATTGGATTTTGGAAGCTTATAGACAGAAAAACTCCCAATAATCCAGCATTTGGCCATTTGGAATGCAGTAGATTCAGATAGTTCGGCCTCTGGCTCACTAGGTGATGTTTGCACTTTTCACTCACCCACACCCTAGTCCCTGTGCTCTTTCCATCCACTGGGGCTCAGTTCCTGTGCTTCCTTTCACTCATCATGTCCCACGTTCCTCAAGCTTACTAATCATCCATTCACATCCAAGTCTTCAATATATATCACAAACAACAAAGGTCCCAACACCAATCCTTGTGATGCATCACTGATCACAGACTTCCCGTTGTAAAAGCCCCCTTTGCCACTGGCCTCTGCTTCTTATTGCAGTTTTGGCTGTAATTAGTTGGCTCACCTTGAATTCTATGAGCCCTCCTAGTCTGGTTTACCATGTCGATATCTAATGCCTTGCCTTCATCAATCAAGTTAATGAGGTATAACCTCTCCACGCACAAAGCCAGGCCTACCATCTCTGAGCAGTCCCGACTGTACAGACAACTAGTCATTAGGATTTATGCCAACAATTTCACATATACTCTCGAAAGACTCACTAGCCTGTAGTTACCTGGCTTTTTAAATAAAGGAACAACATTAGTTATTTCAGATTCAGATTCAGTTTATTGTCATTTATAAACCACAAATACAATGCAGTTAAAAAATGAGACAACATTCTCTGGAATGATATCACGAAAAAACACATAACGTTTGGTAATCCCCAATCTAGAGTCCGGAGAGGCTGCTGCGTATTGATATCACGCTACCGTCTTAGCACGTTCCCTGGAAAGGAACTACAAACCCATCAGACAAAACTAAAGCTACAAGACCTACACAAACCCACATATAGTTATAGTTAACATATAGTTTCAACAGTGCAGACGATACCATAATTGATAAAAGACTGACAAAGACCACATAATTATAACACATAGTTTCAACAGTGCATCCTTTGTCATCCTTCTGGAACCTCATTTATGACCACGGTGGTAAAGCACAACGAGTCCTTACAGAAGACAGGAGCTAAGGATAGGGGGAATAGAATTTATCCAACAATCTATTTGATGTGGTTATTCTAATATGATAAGTACATTAGGCAGCCTAGGAACAGAGAGTCATGCTATTTACATTCTGATGAAGGTTCATTGACTTGAAACATTGATTTTGTTTACTTCTCTAAAGTGTATCTTGTCCTGCTGAGTATTTCCATTGTTTGCTGTTTTATTTTAACACAATGAATTCATTCCTTCTGGCCCCTCCAACAATTGATAATTCTTCTAAGTGACCCAGGGTTTATCGTGGCTCACACTGAATGTTAATGATGTGTATGTGAATCATTCTCACAGGAGAGGGCTTATTTGAGCATTCCGTGAAAATTAGTCATCTCTGTGCACTCTATGTGCATTGTGCTGTGAAGGAACTGTGTGAAGGCTGCAGACCCATTTAGCAGTTTTGCACAAGAATTCAATTGCAACAAGCAAGGACTGAATATCTGGACTCTGTTTATGTATAGGTTTGCTTTTTACTGGTTTCCTTTTATGTTCCCAGGTGCTTCTGATGACGGTCCATTGAAACTCTTGCCAGATGGTTATTTTGATCTTGTGGTGATTGATGAGTGTGCACAGGCATTGGAAGCGAGTTGCTGGATACCATTAATGAAGGCCCCAAAATGTATCCTGGCTGGAGATCACAAACAACTTCCTCCAACCATTATTTCTAACAAGTAAGTCCATCAAATGGAGTGAGATTTTCTCCACATTTTAACCTTCAGTTTCCCACAAAAGAAACATTCTGCTTGCAGGATACTCCTGAGTATTTTCTGGACTCAGACATTCAATCATGTATGGTTTCAGGAAAAATAAAAGGCTTGTATGTAAAAAGATTGAGAGAAGAAGAACTATTGAAAATTTAGTTCTGGCAAGTACAGATCAGAAATTATCTTGACGTACAAACAAGCTGGATGAACTCAGCAGGTCGGGCAGCATCCGTTGAAGTGGGAGCATTTCAACGGATGCTGCCCGACCTGCTGAGTTCATCCATCTTGTTTGTACGGGTTGATTTGACCACAGCATCTGCAGTGTACTTTGTAGAAAATATCTTGAAATGCCTAATTTTGTATTTGGCTCAGAAAAAAAAACATGGAATTAAACATCACAGGATATTAAAAGAGGCCTAGAAACTGAATGCACAACTTCCCACTTCTCATTTGTAGTTGAAATCAGATGTTAACGGAAGTTGGTATTTTAATCAGCAGCCTACACTTATTATACTAATCTCCCCCCTGGCACTTACCCTTGCAAGTTCAAGAAGTGCTACACCTGGGCACCAATGGGAATGGGGACGTCAAACAGTCCTTTCACATGAGTCAACGCTTTACCTGTAAATTTGCTGGGGTCTTCTACTTTAGCTGGTGGTTCTGATGCAGTCTCCTCTACTTTGCTGAGACCTGACGTAAACTGGGGGACCACTTTGTTGAGCACTTTCGCTCCATCCATGAAAAGCAGGCGTTTCCGGTGGCCAACCATTTCAACTCCAATCTGCGTTCCCATTCTAACATGACAATCCAAGGCCTCCTCTTCTGCCATGATGAGGACACTTTCAGGATGGAGGTGCAAAACCTTACATTATGTCTAGCTAGCATCCAACTCAATGGCATTTACATCAACTTCTCCAAATTTCACTTTTTCCTCTCCCCCCAGCTTCCTTCTTCTTTAGTTCCCCACTCTAGCCTTCCTCTCAGCTCTTCTCCTCACCTGCATATCACCTCTCCCTGGTGCTGCTCCCTCTTGCTTTTCTCCCATGGTCCACTCTCCTCTCATATCAGATCCCTTCTTCTCCAGCCCTTTACCACCTATTACCTCTCAGCTTCTTATCCATTCTCCATCCCCCCATCCCCCCCCCACCCACCTAGCTTCACATATCACCTTCAGGCTTGTACTCCTTCCACCCCCCCCCCTCCCCAATTTTCTTATTCTGGCATCTTACCTCTTCCTTTCCAGTCGTAATGAAAGCTCTTGGCCTGTAACATTGACTTCTTATGTTTTTCCATAGAAGCTGCCTGATCTGCTGAGTTCCTCCAGCATTTTGTGTGTGTTGCTCTGGATTTCCAGCATCTGCAGAATCTGTTGTGTTCACTATTCATTTACTTATATCTTCTAGTTTGCCAGCATTTTGGTTACTGAATGAAATCCAATGTGGGCTAGTTAAAAGCAATTTGTGTTAACCAACTTGAAAGGTAGTAATGAAGAGACCTAAGAAGCAGAAAGTGTCACAGTATCTATGCACTTTCAAAAGATGTTTCATAAAGCATGAGAGAATTTCAAAGTAAAAAAATCAAAGTAAATCAAATTAAGTTTATTTTACATGTATATTATTTATATATGTCAGCATTTTCTTGCGGGCATTCACAGTGAATACAAAGAAACACAATATAATCAATGAGAAGCTGTGCACAACAAAAATATAGAAACAACCAATGCGTAATACAACAAAAAAACTATGCAAGTACAAAAAGAAGATTTAAAAATAAATAAATAACAATAAATATTGAGAGCATCAGTTGTATAGACCTTGAAAGTGAGTCCATAGATTGTGGAATAGGTTCAGTGCTGGGGTGAGTGAAGTTATCCCTACTGGTTCAAGAGCCTGATAATTGAGAGTAAATAATTGTTCCTGAAACTGGTGGTGTGGGACCTGAGGCTCCTGTACCACCTCCTTGATGGCAGCAGTGAGAACAGAGCATGGCCTGGATGGTGGGGGTCCTTGATGATGGATGCTGCTTTCCTGCAATAGCACTCCTTGTAGATGTGCTCAGTGGTGGGGAAGGCTGTACCTGTGATGGACTGGGCCTTTTCCATTACTTATTGTAGGAATTTCCATTCAAGGGCATTTGTGTTTTCATACTAGGCTGTGATGCAGCTAGTCAATATACACTCCACTACACATCTATAGAAGCTTGTCAAAGTTTAAGATGTTACGCCGAATCTTCACAAACTTCTAAGGAAGTAGAGGAGCTGCTATGCTTTCTTTGTAATTACACTTAAATGCTTGGCCCAGGACTGATTCTCCAAAATGATAACACCAAGGAATTTAAGGGTGTTGACCCTTTCCATCTCTGATCCTCTGGTGAGGACTGGCGCATAAACCCCTGGTTTCCTCCTACTGAAGTCAAAAATCGGCTCCTTGGTCTTGCTGACTAAGAGGTTGTTGCACTCAGCCAGATTTTCAATCTCCATTCTATATGCTGATTCATCACCACCTTTGATTCAGCCTACACCAGTAATGTCATCAACAAACTTGAAAAAGTGTACTGGAGCTGTGCTTAGCCACAGAGTCGTAATTGTAGAATGGGTAGAGCAGGGGGCTAAGCACACAGCCTTGTGCACCTGTGCTGATGGAGATTGTGGAGTGGATGTTGTTGCCATTCCAAACTGATGAGGGTCTGCCAGAATAAGAAAGTTCGGGGGTGGGGTTGCGCGGGAATGAGCACAAGCTGGAAGTTGATAGCTGAAGCCCGCTGAGGGAGAAGTTAGGTGGATGGGGTAGGAGTGATGAGGTGAGAAGCTGTGAGGCAATAAGTAGAAAATGCAAAGGGCAGAAGAAGAAGGAATCTGATAGAAGAGAAGAATAGACCATGGGAGAAATGGAAGGGGGAAGGGCACGTGGGTGAGGTAAAAGATAGGTGAAGAGAAGCGGTATGAGGGGAGGCAGTTAGGAAAAAAGAAGAGGGGAAGGGGAGAGGGTAAAATTACTGGAAGTTAAAGAAATCAATGTTCATGCCATCAGATTGTAAGCTACCCAGATGGAATTTGAGGTGTTCCCACCTGAGATGGAGGCCATGGACTGAAATGTTGAAATGGGGATTGGCATTTAAATGGTTCACCACTGAGAAGCCCTGCTTGTTGCAGATGAAGGGATTCAGATTTCTGGATCATTAGGACCTCTTCTGGGGCAGGTGGGGCTTGTACAAAAGGGACGGGTTGCACTTGGATCAGAGGGGGACCAATATTCTTCCAGGCAGTTGTGAGTGCTTTAAACTAATGTGACAGGAGGATGGGAACCAGGATGATAGAGCTGAGGATGAGCCAATAGGTTTACATGTAGATGATGGGTATAACATGAATCTAAGGAAGGACAAGCCAATGATTGGGTACATCATTGCAAGGGCAGACAGAGCACAGAGTTAAATTGTACCACAGAGGCAAAATTTGAAAGGGTGAAGAATGCAGGACTGAGGTGCTGTATTTAAATGTGCGTAGCATTCGGAATAAGGTGATTGAAGTCGTGGTGCAATTACAGATTGGTCGGTATGATATTATAGGCATCACTGAGTCGTGGCTGAAAGAAGGCCATAGTTGCGAGCTTAACATTGAAGGATATAGTTTGTATCAAAAGGGCAGGCAGGAAGGCATAGGCAGTGGTGTGGCTCTGTTGTTAAGAGATGGAATTATATCTTTAGGTAGAGGATGACTCGAGGTTAGAGAATACTGAATCTTTGTGGGTGGAGTTAAGAAATTGCAAGAGTGAAAAAACTCATGGGAACCATATATAGGCCTCCAAATAGTAGCCAAGATGTGGGGTTGAAATTGCAAAGTGAGCTGGAAAAGGCATGTAATAAGGGTAATGTCACAGTTGTAATGGGGGACTTCATTATGTAAGGGGATTGGGAAAATCAGGTTGGTGTCAGATTGCAAGAGTGGGAATTTGTTGAATGCCTATGAGATGGTTTTTTTTTAGAGCAGCTTGTGCTTGAGCCTACTCGGGGAAAGGCTATCTTAGATTGGGTGTTGTGTAATAACCCAGATCTTGTTAGGGAAATTAATGTAAAGGGACCTTCCGGAGGCAGTGATTATAATATGATTGAATTCAGACTGCAGTTTGAAAGAGAGAAGCGTAACTTGCATGTATCAGTATCACACTGGAATAAAGGGAATTACAGAAGCATGAGAGAAGAGCTTGCCCAGTTGGATTGGAGGGGGATACTGGTGGGGATGATGGCAGAGCAGAAATGGCTGAAGTTCCTGGGAATAGTTCACAAGGCACAGGATAGTTATGTTCCACAGAGGAAGAAGTTCTCAAATGTCAGGGGTAGGCAACCATGGCTGACAAAGTACTGCATAAAAGCCAAGACAAGGGCATATAAGGTAGTAAAAGTGTTTGGGAAGTTTTTAAATTCCAACAAAAGTAAACTAAAAAGCAATAAGAAGGGAAAAGATGAAATATGAGTGCAGACTAACTAATAATATAAAGCAGGATACCAAAAGTTTTTTCAGTTATACAAAAAGTAAAAGTGAGGTAAGAGTTGATATTGGACCACTGGAAAATGAAGCTGGTGAGGTAGTAATGGGGGACAAGAAATGGCAGATGATCTTAGTGAGTACTTTGCATCTTTCTTCACTGAGAAAAACACTAGAAGTGTGCCAAAGGTCTGTAAGTGTCAGGGAGCAGGATTGAGTGCCATTGCTATTTGAAAGGGAAAAAATGCTAGGCAAACTCAAAGTTCTTAAGGTGGATAAGTCATCTTGGCCAGATGGCCTACTTCCCAGAGTTCTGAGAGAGGTTGCTGAAGAAATAACGGATGCATTGGTCATGATCTTTCAAGAATCACTTGATTCTGGCATGGTCCCGGAGGACTGGAAGATTGCAAATGTTACTCCACTCTTTCAGAAGAGAGGAGGGCAAAAGAAAGGAAGTTATAGGCTAGATAGCCTAACCTTAGTGGTTGGGAAAGTGTTAGAACCTATTATTAAGGATGAGGTTATGAGGTACATGGAGACAAATGATAAAGTAAGTCAAAGTCAGTATGGTTTCTGTGAAGGGAAATCTTGCCTGACAAATCTGTTAGAGTTCTTTGAGGAAGTAACAAGCAGGATGGACAAACGAGAGGCAGTGGATGTCACTTACTTGGATTTTCAGAAGGCATTTGATAAAGTGGCACACATGAGGCTGCTTAACAAATTAAAATCCTATGGCTTTACAGGAAAGATACTGACATGGATAGCAGAATGGCTGACAGGCAGGAGGCAGCGGGTGGGAATAAAGGGGGCCTTTTCTGGTTGGCTGCTGCTAACTAGTGGTGTTCCTCAGGGGTCAGTATTGGGATTGCTGCTTCTCACATTGTTTGTCAGTGATTTGGATAATGGAATTGATGGCTTTGTGGCAAAGTTTGCAGATGATATGAAGATAGGTGGAGGGGTAGGTAGTGCTGAGGAAGCAGTGTGATTACAGCTGAACTTAGACAAATTGGAAGAATGGGCAAAAAAGTAGCAAATGGAATACAGTATTGGGGAATGTATGATAATGCATTTTGGTAAACGGAACAATAGTGCAGACTATTGTCTAAATGAGGAGAAGGTTCAAATATGTGGTGCAGAGGAACTTAGGAGTCCTCGTGCAAGACTCCCAGAAGGTTAATATACAGGTTGAGTCTGTGGTAAAGAAAATCAAATGAAATGTTGGCATTTATTTCAAGGGGAATGGAATATAAAAGCAAGGAGATAATGCTGAGCCTTTATAAGACATTTGTCAGGCCGCACTTAGGGTACGTATTGTCAACAGTTCTGGGCCCTGTATCTCAGAAAGGATGTATTGTCATTGGAGAGAGTCTAGAGGAGGTTCACGAGGATGATTCCGGGAATGAAGGGGTTAACATATGAGAAGCATTTGGCAGCTTTGGGCTTGTACTCTCTGGAATTTAGAATAATGTGGGCGGTGGGGGGGGGGGGGGGGGGGGGAGAGATCTCATCGAAACCTACCAAATGTTGAAAGAAGGGTGGATGTGGAGAGGATGTTTCCACATGGTTATGGTATCCAGAACTAGAGGGCACAGCCTCAAAAGTGAGCACTGACTCTTTAGAACAGAGTAAGGAGAATTTTTTTAGCCAAAGAGTAGCAAATCTGTGGAATGCTATGTCACAGATTGCGGTGGAGCCCAAGTCTGTGCATATATTTAAGGCAGAAGTTGATTGTTTCCTGATTGGTCAAGGCATCAAAGGATATGGCAAGAAGGTAGGTGTATGGGGTTGATTGGGATCCAGGATTAGCTGTGATGGAATGGCAGATCAGACTCAATGGGCTGAATGGCCTCATTCTGTTCCTACGTCTTATGGTCTAAGTGAATGTGTGCGATGAAGCAGTCCTCCAGTTTGCATCGGGTCTCACTGATGTAGAAGAATCCACATTAGGAGCACTGCATACAGTAGATGACCCCGACAAACTCGCAAGCGAAGTGTTGCCTCACAAGGAAGGACTGTTTGGGGCCCTGAATGGAGGCAAAGGAGGAAGTGAATGGGCAAGTGTAGCACTTCTTCCAGTTGCAGATATAAGTGCCAGGAGAGAGGTTAGTGGGGAGGGATGAATGGACAGGTGAATCACGGAGAGTGATCCCTGCAGAAACCGTAGAGTGGGAGGGTGGTAAAGAAGCTTTTGATGATAGGATACCATTGCAGATGACAGAAGCTACAGAGGATGATGCACTGGAAGCAAAGCCTCATGGAGTGGTACATAAGAACAAGAGGAATTCTATCCCTATAATTTGAATGCAGCATCCAAGAGATGTTGGAGATTCAATGTAATTTCAAAAATAATTGGAGAAAAGGGAAAGTTTTGCAGGAGAACGAGTAGATTCATGTTTATTTGTACTTCTTCTTTGAAGAGCTGGCTCAGTAAAATTGGGCTAAATCTGTGTCATCTCATTTGCTGACTAATAAATGCAAGGTAACAGTCTTTTTAAAACATTAACATTTAAGATATATCTCTAAAGATACTCTGCTGGAAAGCAGCCTGATATACATGAGCTTTGATTGCCTATAATTGTTAGCTTGTGAGGAATTAAGATCCCTTGGGCTACTCAAAATTGCCTTTTATTTTAGTCAGATAGAGAGTGTAGTCTACAGAGACCTTTTTGAAAGCAATTTCTAGTCTCATCCTGTACTTGCTTAATACAGAAACTTGTATACAGTGCCTTCTGCATTTATTTTCTGATGTTAATACTCTCTAATTAGGCTTCTTTGGCCAATTCTAGACCAGTTTGAGCCATATTAGGTAGGCCAACTTAACAGGAACCAAGATCAAATGTGGTGTCTTTCTGATATGCAGGCCTGAGCTTTTAACCACATTAGCTCACTCAGCCACCCAGGAGTACTTTGGAGTAATAACATTTCAGAAGATTTTTAATAGTAATTGATTGACTAAGGTTCTACAGAAGTAATGAAAACATAATGCAGTGAGTATATTGTTAGGAGACTATTACGTGGGAGACACATGTGTTCAGTGTAGCAATGAGCCTTACAGACATAAAGTGTAATTTCAAGTTTATACCAAGTTTTGGGGTAGTTTTGTTATCAACAAGATAGCATTGAATATTTAATTGCAGCAGTGCAAGATGCATTGCTGCATCAGGTCTTTTGCTGTACTAAGCAACACACACAAAAATGCTGGAGGAACTCAGCAGGTCAGGTGGCATCTATGGAGAGGAGTAAACAGTCAACATTGCAGGCCAAGGCCCTTCTTCAGGACTGTACTGTACTTCAGGACTTTGTTGTATTATTTACTCTACCGAGAGACCAGCACTCATAAAGGGTCTAAGGTTATGGCAATGGGCTGCTAACCAAGACAGAAAAAGTCACGCTTGTGTAATGAGGAGAATTTTTTTTTAAGCAGTGTGATGTTACTATAGAATGTCATCAGGCACTGAAAACACTTTGAAAAGCAAGGATGTAATTTTGAAAAGAATGTTGAGACCGTGATTAGATGTTACTGAATGGCAAAGCAGGAATAGTGGGCCAACTGGCCAACTCCTTCTCCTTTTAATAATATTCTGTAACATTATCTCCCAGATTCCTTTCCACTTTGCACATTACTGCACCCTAATTAGTGTTGGCCTCCGTCAGTCTCGATAGACCATGGATTTGTGCCTTGGAAAGTTTCCAGGACGCAAGCCTAAGCAGGGTTGTATGGGAGACCGGCAGTTGCCCAAGCTGCAAGTCTCCCCTCTCCACGCCACCGATGTCGTCCAAGGGAAGGGCATTAGGACCCATACAGCTTGGCACCGGTGTTGTCGCAGAGCAATGTGTGGTTAAGTGCTTTGCTCAAAGACACACAGCCTCAGCCAGGACCTTCAGATAACTAGATGGACGCCTTAACCACTTGGCCACGCGCCGTGTACTGTACCAGCAGCTGTTATACTTAGGTGATTCACTGACCTCATTTAGAACTCCATACCCGTAGCATTGCCCTTAGCAAATGAACTACAGCAATTCAAAGAGGCAGACCACCATAAAGAACATGTAAATGTGGGCACAAATGATAAATGGACATTATTAGGAATTCTATGATTAATTAATTTTGTGAAAAAATACTGCAGTGCTGTTTTTCATTTTGCCATGTTTATGGATAGCCTTAACAGAGGTTTGCAGAAGTAAATTGTAGGACCCTTCTATGTATTAATACCTATGCCGAATTTTGAGGGTAGCAAACGTTGCTAAATTTCATTCATAGGAGCTTTGTGCTGGACACAAAGTTGACTGTATCGATTAGATACCCCAGTAATTTTCTGGGTTTTCTTCTTACAGATTTTCTTTTATAACAAATACAACTGCAGCTTGCTTATCTAATCATGCAGAATGTTTTTAATCCAGTACTGAATAATGATGTTCAGTCCTGCACAACATCAATCTGTTTTCAGATACTTCACAGAAGTACACATTGAATATGCAATTTGGGTACTGTATTATGTTCAATTTGAAATGCTAATTAGTTTATATTACCTTTTATAAAGTAATAAAAGCCTAGTCGAGTTTAGTGTAATATAATTAAATTTTGCATATAATCAGTAAGTTTGGTCAGCCAAATAATATCCTTAAAAACTCATGTGGTTAGACCTTAAGTGAATGTATTTGCTTACCATCTCCGGATTTTCTTTATAGCTTAACTATCGTTTACACATTCCCAACAGGGCTGCTGCTAATGGCTTATCACTCAGTTTGATGGAGCGGCTAATCCAGAGATATGGTGAGCGGGTTGTGAAAATGCTGACTGTACAGTATCGAATGAACAATGCTATAATGCAGTGGGCCTCCAAACAGATGTACGGCGGACGACTTGTGGCTCACGAGATGGTGGCAGCACACCTGCTAAAGTAAGCACAGTGACATAATAAAAGCTGAAAAGTGCTTGAAACAATCAGTGCATTGGCAACTTTCCAAGGAGAGAGAAAAACAGAGTTAATAATTCAAGGCAATGACCTGAAAGGTGCAAGAAATTTGACAGATTCACCTATTCATTACTTCAGCATTATCACAGATAATGCCTGACTCCTCTTGACTATAAATTGTCATCTTAAATCCTTCTTTGCATGCACCATTCACTTTCTTTAGCACAGAGCTTGTGGACTTTGTCACCAGAATTGAGCCCAGCCATTCAGTTGCCTTTCTTGGCATCTTTTTTCACCCAGACCATTACACTAAATTTCTGCCCTCTCTTCCCCTCCCCCCCATTGTAAAATCTCCTTTTCAAAGAGCTATTTTATTTTCCATCATTTCAGTCACACATTGATTGCTGTTCTTTTTAGAGTCATAGTACACTACAGTACAGAAGCAGGCCCTTAGGCCCATCTAGTCGTGCCAAACTATTTAAACTGCCTAGTCCCATCCAACTGTACCCAGACCATAGCCCTTCATACCACTCCCATCCATATACCTATCCAAACTTCTCTTAAGCATTGAAATCAAAATCACATCCACCACTTGCGCTGGCAGCTCGATCCACACCCTCACCACCCTCTGAGTGAAGACGTGTCTCCTCATGTTCCCTTTAAACATTTCACCTTTCACCCTTAACCCATGACTTCTAGTTGTAGTCTCACCCAACCTCAGAGGAAAAAGCTTGTTTGTATTTATCCTCATAATTTTGTATACTTCTATCAAATGATGCCTCGATCTTCTACATTCTAGGAATAAAGTTCTAACCTATTCATTCTTTCCTTATAACTCAGGCCCTGCAGTACTGGCAACATCCTTGTAAATTTTCTCTTTCAGTCTTATTTACATATTTCTTGCAGGTAGATGACCAAAACTGCACTCCAAAATAGGCTTCTCCAGTGTTTTATACAACTCCAACATAACATCCTAACTCCTGTACTCAGTACTTTGATTTATGAAGGCCAATGTATCAAAAGCTTTCTTTACAACCCTGTCAACCTGTGACACCACTTTCAATGAATTGCCTGTATTCCCAAATCTACCACACTCCTTGGTGCTTTACAGCTCACCGGGTAAGACCTACCCTTGTTGATCCTCCCAAAGTACAACACCTTACACTTGTCTGCATTAAATTTCATCTGCCATTTTTAGCCCATTTTTCCAGCTGGTTCTGATCCTGTTGCAAGGTTTGATCGTCTTCCTCACTGTCCACTACGCCCCCAATCTTGGTGTCATCTGGAAATTTTCTGATCCAGTTAATCACATTATTATCCAGATCGTTGAATTAGATGGCTAACGATAACTGGCCTAGCACTGATCCCTGCGGCACCCACTAGTCACAGGCCTCCAGTCAGAGAGGCAACCATTTACTTACCACTCTTTGGATTCTCCTACAAGCCAATGTCTAATTCAGTTTGCTGTCTTATCTTGAATGTCAAATGACTGAACCTTGTCGACCAACCTCCCATGTGGGACTAAGTCATTTACCTCACTAAAGTCCATGTAGACTATATCCACTGCCTAGCCTTCATTAACTTTCCTGGTAACTTCCTCGAAAAACTGTAAGATTGGTTAGGCATGACTTACCATGTACAAATCCACGCTGACTATTCCTGATTAGTCCTTGTCTATCCAAATACTCATATATCTCTCCCTTAGACTACCTTGCAATAATTTTTCCACTACTGATATCAGGCTCATCAGCCTATAATTTTGTGGTTTATTCTTAGAGCCTTAAACAACAGAACTACATCAGCCATCCTCCAGTCCTCCAGTACCTCGCCTGTTGCTAAGGATAATTTAAATATTTCTGCCAGGGCCCCTTCAGTTTCTGCACTTGCCTCCCACAGGGTCCAATGAAACACCTTGTCAAGCCCTGGGGATTTGTCCACAGTATTTTGCCTTGACAGCAAACACCTCCTCTTCTGTAAACTGTATAGGGTCCGTGAAGTTGGTGCTACTTTGCCTCGCTTCTATAGACTCTGTGCCCATTTCCCGACTAAATACAGATACAGAAATTCCATTCTAGATCTTCCCCATCTCTTTTGGCTCCATGCATAGATTACCATTCTGATCTTCCTGAAGACCAAGTTTGTCCCTTGCAATCCTTTTGTTTTTAACAAAGCCCTTAGGTTTTTCCTTCACCTTGTCTGCAAGAGCAACCCCATGCCTTCTTTTAGCCCTCCTGATTTCTTTCATATGCATTCTCTTGCATTTCTTATACACCTCATGTACCTCATTTGTTACTACCTGCCTATATCTGCTTTGTACCTCCTTTGTTTCTTATCCAGAGCCTCTTGAAAACTAAACTCATTATTCTTGCCTTTTATTCTGACAGGCATATACAAGCTTTGTTCTCTCAAATTTTCACTTTTGAAGGCCTCCCACTTACCAAATACACCTTTGCAAGAAAACAGCCTGTCCCAATCCACACTTGCCAGATCCTTTCTGATACCATCAAAATTGGTCTTTTTCCAATTTAGAATCTCAACCTGAGAACTAGATCTATCCTTTTCCATAATTACCGTGAAACTAACAGCATTATGATCACTAGATGCAAAGCGTTCCCCTACACAAACTAATGTCACCTGCCCTGTCTCATTCCCTCCAATGAAGTGTGTTGCGTTAAGAAAAATCAGAATCAAGTTTATTATCACCGGCCTGTGACGTGAAATTTGTTAACTTAGCAACCGCAGTTCAATGCAATACATAATCTAGCAGAGAAAAAAAATGTAAATCAATTACATATATTGAATAGATTAAAAACATGCAAAAACAGAAATACTGTATATTTAAAAAAATGTGAGGTAGTGTCTAAAGATTCAATGTCCATTTAGGAATCGGCAGAGAGGAAGAAACTGTTCCTGAATCACTGAGTGTGTGCCTTCAGGCTTCTGTACCTCCCACCTGATGGTAACAGTGAGAAAATGGCATGCCCTGGGTGCTGGAGATCCTAAATAATGGACGTTGGCTTTCTGAGATATCTCTCCCTAAAGATGTCCTGGGTACTTTGTAGGCTAGTACCCAAGAAGGAGCTGACTAGATTTACAACCTTCTGCAGTTTCTTTCGGTCCTGTGCAGTAGCATCTCCATGCCAGACAGTGATATTGTCTGTGAGAATGTTCTCCACGGTAAAACTATAGAAGTTTTTGAGTGTATTTGTTGACATACCAAATCTCTTCAAACTCCTATTAAACTATAGCTGCTGTCTTGCCTTCTTTATAACTACATCGACATGTTGGGACCAGGTTAGATCCTCAGAGATCTTGACACCCAGGAACTGCTCCCAAGCTGCTCACTCTCTCCACTTCTGATCCCTTCCTGAAGTCCACAATCAGCTCTTTCATCTTACTGACGTTGAGTGCCAGGTTGTTGCTGCAGCACCACTCCACTAGTTGGCATATCCCACTCCTGTATGCCCTCTTGACACTACCTGAGATTCTACCGACAATGGTTGTATTGTCAGCAAATTTATAGATGGTATTTGAGCTATGCCTAGCCACACAGTCATGTGTATACAGAGAGTAGAGCAGTAGGCTAAGCACACACCCTTGAGATGCGCCAGTGTTGATCGTCAGTGAGGAGGAGATGTGTTCACCAAACCACACAGATAGTGGTCCTCTGGTTAGGAAGTGGAGGATCCAATTGTAGAGGGAGGTACAGAGGCCCAGGTTCTGCAACTTCTTAATCAAGATTGTGGGAATGATGGTATTAAATGCTGAGCTATAGTTGATGAACAGCACTCTGACATAGGTGTTTGTGTTGTCCAGGTGGTCTAAAGCCGTGTGGAGAGCCATTGAAATTGCGACTGCCATTGACCTATTGTGGCGGTAGGCGAATTGCAATGGGTCCCGGTCTTTGCTGAGGCAGGAGTTCAGTTTAGTCATGACCAACCTCTCAAAGTATTTCATCACAGTCGATATGAGTGCTACCAGGCGATAGTTATTAAGGCAGCCCACATTATTCTTCTTAGGCACTGGTATAGTTGTTGCCTTTTTGAAGCAAGTGGGAGCTTCTGACGGTTGCAGCGAGAGGTTGAAAATGTCCTTGAATACTCCTGCTAGATGGTTGGCACAGGTTTTCAGAGCCTTACTGGGTATTCCATCAGGTCCTTCTGCTTAGTGAGAGTTCACTGTCTTTAAAAACAGCCTAACGTGGGCCTCTGAGATGGAGATCACAGGGTCATCAGGTGCAGCAGGGACCTTCACAGCTCTAGTTGTGTTCTCCCTTTCAAAGCGTGCATAGAAGTCGTTGAGTTCATCTGGTAGTGAAGCATCACCGACATTCATGATATTGGGTTTCGCTTTGTAGGATGTAATGTCAGACTGGCCTGGTTAAAATCTGCCAAAACAATGGGGAAGGCGTTAGGGTGCCTTTGTGCATGTTGATCCCATTACTTAGATCATCTAAAGCCTGCTTGACATTGACCTGAGGTGGAATGTAAACTGCTACCAAAATGACCCCGGAGAACTCCCGTGGTAGGTAAAAAGGATGGCACATTACTGCTAGATATTTCAGGTCTAGTGAACAGAATTGGGACAGTATTGATATATTTATGCACTAAGAAGAGTTGATCATGAGGCATACTCCTCCGCCTCTGCTTTTGAGAGACTCTATAGATCTATCCTGACGGTGTATAGTAAACCTGTTGATCTGGATCATTGCATCCGCTACAGAAGGGGTTAACCAGGATTTCATAAAACGAAGGGCACACGCGGTCCTAATGTCCCTCTTATTCAGCACCCTGGCTCTGAGAGTCAACGTTTGTCAGCAAGATAGTCGGTAATATTAATAACATTTTATTATTAAACCTGCAGGTAAAAGGTAAGAACAGTGTCAAGTGGGGTAGAAAAATAACTAATGAAGAATAATAGTTCCTTAAGGCAAAAGAATATGGCATTAAGGCCCTTAGATAAAAAAAAGGATTGATAACTATAAATAGTAAAAGAGGATGAATAGCAAGTGATCTGTTATCAATGTTTAGTGAACCCACATTTGATGCTAGAAAGCTGGGAATATAATGTAAGTTATGCATGTACTTGCAGCTAGGTCAGGCAGTTATGATGTTTCAAGGTAAATAATCCAAAAGTGCAAGGAAAAAAACAGGCTTCTTGGGCCTTTTGACCAGAATATTAGCACTGAGTCTTAAGACTATTTTGTAGTAAGAACAATATTTTGTGTACTCAAAGCAATGATCGTAAAGTTTTACATGGCATATTTTATGTTAATGGTGTCTTTGAATGATAAAGCACAAAGTCGTAGCACAGAAGCCTATTTGGCTCATCATGTATGTGAGATATTGAAATAACCCATTGTCCTGCTTGTTTACCAATTACTTTGAAACATGCTTTTCAATTTTCTTTTGAAAATTACTTTTGAATCTGCTTCCTCATCCCTTTTGTGGAATGCATTCCCGGTCACAGATACTCCCTTTGAATTAAGAAGAAAAGGTTTTCCTTGGTTCTTCAGCTGGTCAATTTTTATCTTTAGCCTCAAACCACAACTTTTTTCCTTCGTTTCCCGTCCTGAAAAAAGGTCTCAGCCCAAAACCTCAACTACTTATTCAATTCCATAGATGCTACCTGACCTGCTGGGTTCCTCCAGCATTTGGTGTTTGTTGCTGTGGACTTTGAGCACCTGCAGAATTTCTCATATTTATTGAAATAATTTATCAGATCTGTCTCTTTTTCTCTACTAGTAAAAAAAAATCTGCCTACTTCCATTACTACAGATGACCAAAATCCCATTTTTAAAAAAATATGCAGCACCAATAGAATCCCACCACTCTACTCTCCACCCAAACCTGTGATTTTTGTAGTACTATTCCCAGATGAGTGTTTATATGTATTTTAATGCTTAACATCATTTCTTTGCCTTTTTAAGCTATGTATCTTATTTTTTCTCTTCAAACACTTTTTTCAACTTGTACTCTCCCCATTCATCTCTCTTCCAGCTTTCACCCCTTCAATAAAGATCCTTTTGCTTCTATGCTCTTTTACAAATATATTACAGTTTATATTGCTCTCCTCTTCTATGAAATTGTAGCATCTCCTACTTTGATCTCAAATACAAGGTCTGCCATATCAAACGGTAATGCTGCCGGTTCTATTGGAGGATGACATTGGGTTTTCAGGTCAGTGCTGAAGTGGAAGGCACCAGACAGTTGCGCAGTCACCCATATATGAGCAATATTCATCCAGGCTTGCTGCCTTTTGCCTTTTACTCCTAACCATTGACAATAGAATTGAGGCATGCTATTTTTATTGTGGAAGATTTAGGATTGAAGTTTTGTAGTATAGAAACAACTTGATGTCTACAAGGATTATTAGAGATCCCTTATGGTCATGTATTTCCAGATCTGGCCCTTTAAGCCCACCTTACAAGCAGCTTCAATTGTAAGAAGAAAGACGAGAAAATGCTTGATGCACTTAACAGCTTGGGGGACATCTGCAGAAAGAGGAAAAAAAAATTAACGTTTCAAAATAGTTACTTCCACCAGAATTGGAAAGTGCTTGAGATAAAGCTTTAATAATCTGAGAAAAGAAGGAGGAAAAATAAAAATGGCAATCTCCTGGGGCAGGATTTCCCAACCTTTTTATGCCATGAACCAATACCATTAAGCGAGGGTTCCTGGACTGCTGCAACCCCTGTCCTAGGGTGATAAATATAATACCTGAAATGGCACACAAAAAGATGAACAGAACGTGAGTGGTATTGGGATTTCCTTCAGGTATTCTGGTCTACTCGCCTTTCTCAAAGACTTATTGGCTGGTAGATTAATTTGCTACTGTAAATGGCAAGTTACCTACAGTAAGTTGCCTATAGCATAGACGTGAGAGAGTTGCAAGCAGATAAAGGGGATTTCTCGTGGAGCAAGTATAGACTCTTAAGTAGAATGGCCTCTTACGTTGTGTGCAGATATGAATTCTAGATGACAGAAATTTTTTGGTATTCTATGAGATAGGAACAATGAGGGCTTATTGTCACAAGTAATCATTTTGGAGGTTTAAGAAGAAGACAATGATGAGGATAGAGAAAAGTACAATGTTAGAATTGTGAAATGTAGAACAGCAGTTATTGAGATTTTAAAATAAAAGAGAATGATAGACATACTCATCAGGTAAGATAGCATCTCTGGAGAGAACAAAATTGAGTTAACATCACAGGGTATTGTTGTTCCATTGGAACTGGTCTATTCTGACACAAACTGGAAAGTCTGATTGTCCAAAACGGCTGAATTCAGTGTTGAGTTCCCAGGGCTGCAGGATGTCTGGATGAAAGATGAAGTGTTGCTCTGGGTAGTGCTGTGTTTCTTCTTTTGAGACTGAATGTGATGGAAAAATAAGTGACAGGCAATCGAAAGCTCAAAGTCACACTCGTAGATGATGCAGTGAACTAACTTAGAAGAAGTGCAAGTGAATTCACCTGGAAAGATTGTGCAAACGGAAGAAATGAAAGAATACATGGAACGCTGTGTTAGCTTTTGCATTTGATAAGATGTTCACAAGGTTCTAATTAGGAGGACTAGGGGGAAATGTTTGGCTTTATTTAAAGTAGATTGGAATTTATTATTTACAAAACTGATGTTTCAGCATTTGAATCTTAGTTAGACCAATCAGAGGTACCATACCACTTCAGAGGTACCATAAGCAAATGGCATGAACATTGACTTCTCTAACTTCCGTTAATGCCCCATCCCTGACATATTTAGTTGTTTGCCTGTTCTCCATCTCCCTCTGGTGTTCCCCCCCTCCCCTTTCTTTCTCCCAAGGCCTCCCGTCCCATGATCCTTTCCCTTCTCCAGCTCTGTATCACTTTCGCCAATCACCTTTCCAGCTCTTAGCTTCATCCCATCCCCTCCGGTCTTCTATCATTTCTCATTTCCCCCTCCCCCCACTACTTTCAAATCTCTTACTGTCTTTCCTTTCGGTTAGTCCTGACGAAGGGTCTCAGCCCGAAATGTCGACAGCACTTCTCCCTATAGATGCTGCCTGGCCTGCTGTGTTCCACCAGCATTTTGTGTGTGTTGTTGTTTGAATTTCCAGCATCTGCAGACTTCCTCGTGTTTACCATATTTGTTTTTAGCTCTGGAAAGACTTACTGATTTTGGAAAGTATAGAAGATCAAATTACAGAAAATATCCAAGGTCTGGATGTTTAACCCAATTTGTGTTCTAAGTTAGGAGATTAAATTTATATCCGTGTTTAAAATGATAAAGGGATTAGATTGGCTAGTAATTGGATTTGGAGCACTGGAATTCTGGTAGGGTAAACCAGGACAGCACAATCTTAGAAATAGAACTAGACCACTTAGCAGTGAAGCTGGAAAGCACCTTGACATGCCAAGAGTACTTGAAATTAATGACTTGTTTGATCGATTGTATATGCTATTTAAATAGAAAATCTAAGAGTGTATGGGATATAGGACAAAGATGGATAAATGGAGTTGTGAATAGCAACTCTGATTTAATCATGACGGAACAAGCTTAAAAGGGCTGAATAATGCGCTTGTGAACACACAAATTAAATTCCACTAGAGCCATATCTGTTCTGTTGTAGGCTTAAAATCAAAGCTTGGTTTAGTTGGTTTCTGGTTTGTGAGTATTGTGCCATTTATTTTTCTAATACCAGGAACAATGGGTATTGACTGTACTTGGATTATCTTTTACAACTGATGTACTTAGAATGGATGTAACCTGCCATTTGCAATCCTGTCTTTAAAGAAAAACAGAACCCAAATCCCAATTCTACCCTAATTCAAATGAGAAAAAAAACACATCATTTGAAGTTCATTGCTGTCCTATATTTTTTCTGTGTATCTCTGCACATAGGAAAAAGTGAACGAGGTTTGTAAATTGGTTTTCATTAATGCATGACTATTAAATACTGAATTTGATCCCATGAAAATAATTATGTGAGCAGGCAAGGTGAAGACCCAAGGAGGAGGAGGAAGGTGGGATAAAATGGTATTTATTTTTTCCAAGCGTCAAAGGCTAATAAAGACATCAAGTTTCACAGAAATTAATTGTGTTCTGGCAAAATGTTGCAATAGTAATTATTGTAAAGGAGATCCCATCCACTCAGATGTGCACTCCAATTAATCATGTTTATTGACTTTGCTGTGTGGGCTGATTTCTCTGTTACAGCAATGCAAGTTTTTTGATGGATTGTTCTTTATTTATACACAGCAGTAGTTTTACTTTTCCATTAACTGCTGTTTTTATAATTCTCAGGGATCTGCCAGGGGTTGTTTCCACGGAAGAAACAATGATTCCATTGCTTCTAGTTGATACCTCAGGATGTGGTCTGCCTGAAATTGATGAAGAAGATGAACAATCTAAAGGAAATAAGGGTACTGTATGATTAATTGGGATGAGGTTAGGTATACTCACAGACTTTTTTGCAATAAATGGAGATAATTTTCTTGGAACAGAAATTGCTTCACACTGCAATTTTGTTAATGCGCTCAAGCTAGAATCTCTTGTGTGCCATTTTGACTTTGAATTTGTAATTGCCCACATACTAAGTTCCTGAACTCTATTTATTACAGCACAGAACACAAGTACTTGGCCTATTAAGTCCACACTAGTTTGTTCAATGAGAAATCCATTTAATCTCACCCCCTTTCAATGGTTTTATTTTTCCCCTATTATGCTGTGATCAGTTATCTAGTCTGGAAATACTTCTCATTGGCATTGGGGTCAAGAAATATGGGACCTAGAGCAGAGTTAGTTGGCACAGTGATTGGTTGCATTCTGCAGAGCACAGCTATGGATAGTGGTGGAGGAAAATTCATTTTCAGTGGTCTTGGGGAATCTCTGCATCATTAATGGGGACGGGAGAGGTTCTGGAGAATTGGAGGGTTGAGGGTGTTGTTCCTTTATTCAAGAAAGGGAGTATAGATAGCCCAGGAAATTATAAACCAGTGTGTCTTACTTCTGTGGTTGGTAATTTGATGGAGAAGATCCTGAGAGGCAGTATTTCTCAACATTTGGAGAGGTATAATATGATTAGGAATAGTCAGCATGGCTTTGTCAAGGGCAGGTCGTTCCTTATGAGCCTGATTGAAATTTTTGAGGATGTGACTAAGCACAGTGATGAAAGAAGAGCAGTAGATGTAGTGTATATGGATTTCAGCAAGGCATTTGATAAGGTACCCCATGCCAGGCTTATTGAGAAAGTAAGGAGGCATGGGAAGGCATATGGTGTATTGGCCTTCATCAATCGTGGAATTGAATTTAGGAGCTGAGAGGAAACGTTGCAGCTATATAGGAACCTGGTCAGACCCCACTTGGAGTACTGTGCTCAGTTCTGGTCGCCTCACTACAGGAAGGATGTCGAAGCCATAGAAAGGGTGCAGAGGAGATTTACAAGGATGTTGCCTAGAGTAGGTTACATGGTTGGCACAACATTGTGGGCTGAAGGGCCTGTAATGTGCTGTAGATTTCTATGTTCTATGTTCTGTTAGGGAGCATGCCTTATGAGAATAGGTTGAGTGAACTCAGTCTTTTTTCCTTGGAGCAACAGAGGATAAGAGATGACCTGATAGAGATGTATAAGATGATGAGAGGCATTGATCATGTGGATAGTCAGAGGCTTTTTCCCAGGGCTGAAATGGCTGCCACAAGAGGGCACAGGTTTAAGGTGCTTGGGAGTTGGTACAGAGGAGATGTCGGGGTAAGTTTTTTACTCAGAGAGTGGTGAGTGTGTGGAATGGGCTGCCAGCAATGGTGGTGGAGGCGGATACAATAGGGTCTTTTAAGAAACTTTTAGATAGGTACATGGAGCTTAGAAAAGTAGAGGGCTATGGGTAACCCTAGTAATTTCTAATGTAGGAACATGTTCGGCTCAACTTTATGGGCCGAAGGGCCTGTATTGTGCTGTAAGTTTTCTATGTTTCTATGATAGAGCTGACTAATCTTATGAATTTCTGCAACTTATTTCAATCTTGTGCAGAAGCAACCAGTTAGAATGCTCTCCCATGGTATATTTATAGAGGTTTTTGAGTGTTTTAGTTGACAAACAAAATCTCCTCAAACTCCTAATGAAGTATAGCTGCTGCCTTGCCTTCTTTATAGCTGCATCAATATGTTGTGTGCAGATGAGGTCCTTGGAGATATTGACACCCAGGAATTTGTTCACTCTCTCTACTTCTGAACCCTCTTTGAGGGTTGGTTTGTGTTCCCTCATCCACCCTTCAGCTTTTTGGTCTTGCTGATGGTGAGTGCAAGCAAGGTTGTTGCTGCGACACCACTCTACTAACTGGTATGATGTAAGCCTCTGTTAGTCTAGATCCAAGCCCACCCAAGCTCTTCCAAATAAATCGGCCTCCGTTAGTCTCGATAGACCATGGATTTGCGCCTTGGAAAGTTTCCAGGACGCAAGCCTCGGCAAGATTTTTTTATTGGAAGACCGGCAGTTGCTCAAGCTGCAAGTCTCCCCTCTCCATGCCACCGATGTTGTCCAAGGGAAGGGCATTAGAACTAACTGGTTTATCTCGCTCCTGTACACCCTTTCGTCACCATCTGAAATTCTGCCAACAATGGCTGTATCATCAGCAAATTTATAGATGGCATTTGAGCTATGCCTAGCTACACTGTCATGGATGTAGAGAGAGTAGAGCAATCGGTTTTGATTGAGCCATTGAGATTGTCTGCTAGAGACCTATTGTGGTAATAGGCAAATTATAGTGAATCCAGGTCCTTCCTGAGACAGGTGTTGATGTTAGCCATGGTCAACCTCTCAAAAGCATTGCATCACTGTAGGTATGAGTGCTACTGGATGATAGCTGTTGAGGCAGGTCATGCTGCTCCTCTTGGGCGCTGATATAATTGTTGCCCTTTTGAAGCGGGTGGAAACTTCCAAATGTAGCAGTGAGAGACTGAAAGTGTCTTTGATCACCCCTGCCATTTGGTTGGCAGAAGTTTTCAGAGCCTTACCAGGTACTGCATCAGGTGCTGCCATCTTATAGGGATTCCCCCTCTTGAAATACAGCCTGATAACTTCAGCCTCCGAGTCTGAGATCACTGAATCGTTGGATGCTGGAGGGATCCACATAGCAGTGGTTTTATTATCCTTTTGAAAGTGAACATAAAAGGCATTGAGCTCGTCTGGTAGTGAAGCATCACTGCCATTCGTGATGTTGGGTTTTGCTTTGTGGGACATAATGATATGCAAACCCTGCCAGAGCTGACGTGCACCTCTATCTTCTCCCAGGATTGTTTCTTGGCACAAATCATACCTGGTTTTCTTATACAGACTTGGATTGCCAGACTTAAATGCCACAGATCTAGCTGTCATCAGACTATAAACCGTCTGGTTCATCCATGGCTTTTGGTTTGGGAATGTATACAGGTGGCCCCCATTTTCAAACGTTCGCTTTATGACAGCTTGCTGTTACGAAAGACTTACATTAGTACCTGTTTTCACTAACCAAAGAGGATTTTCGCTTTTACAAGAAAAAGACACTTGCTTTATATGTGTGTTTACTCCAAGAAAGACTACCATGACCATGAAGCCTTGTGCGGGCAGTTGTATGCGCATGCGTATGTGTGTACGTGCGTAGGCGTGTACGTGCACATGTGTGTACGTGCTGATTTTTTTTTTTTCCAAATCGATTTTGGCTCACTGTCTTCCTGATTTTGATAAGTGAAACTACACCATGCATACAGTATTTCTACTTTATATAGGCTGTATATTTATCATATCATTCCTGCTTTTACTATATGTTAGTGTTATTTTGGGTTTTATGTGTTATTTGGTATGATTTGGTAGGTTTTTTTTGGGTCTGGAAATGCTCAAAAAATTTTCCCATATAAATTAATGGTAATTGTTTCTTCGCTTTACGACATTTCAGCTTACAAACAGTTTCATAGGAACGCTCTACCTTCGGATAGCGGGGGAAACCTGTAATAAGTTTACGTCTGCACATACTCATCCACATAGGTTTTAATTATGTCAGTGGCAACTGTGGCATACTCATCTAGGCTTGAAGATGACTCCCTGAACACAGCCCAGTCCACTGATTCAAAGTAGTCCTGTAAGAACTCCTGTGCTTCCCTTGACCATACCTTTGATCCTCACTACTGGAGCTGCAGTCCTTAGTCTGTACCTGTACTTAAGGAGTAAAACTACAGCTAGGTGATCAGATTTTGTGAAGTGTGGGCGTGCAATAGCACGGTATGCATTCTTGATCTTAGTATAACAATGGTCCAGTGTTACTTCCTATGGTACTAGAGGTGATTTGTTGATAATAATTTTAGTTACTTTATCAAACTCTCCTGATTAAAATCTCCCAAAATTATGGGGAAAGCATCATGATATGTTGTTTAATGCCTGTTGATTACATCGTTCAGTTCATCTAGAGCCTGTTTGACATTACCTTGAAGTGAAATGTACACTACTACTAAAATAATCACTGAAATCTCCTGGAGCAGGTAAAATGGCTGGCACTTAATTACGAGGTGTTTGAATCTGGTGAGCAACAGTGGAATGATGTCACTGACACAATAGTACACCACAAGGAGTTGATCGTGAGCCATACACCTCCACCTCTGCCTTTGAGAGACTTGACTGACCTATCTTGACGATGTATTGTGAACCTGTCAATTTGAATCATTGCATCTGGCACGGAAGGGGTTAACCAAGATTGCATAAAATAACATCCTTTTGATACAGCACCTTAGCTCTGAGATCGCCAATTTTATTTTCCAGAGACTGTACGTTTGCCAGCAAGATAGTTGGTTTTGGGAGTTGAAAACATCATTTGTTATAAATGCACCATTGGACCAGCGCACCAACCCCTCTTTAGCTGGTGGCATTTAAAGGGGCTATGTGCCAGCCACAAACTGGCCGATTTCCGTCTGTTTTAAGCAGCGATAGACCGTTCGTTCGCATTAAAACTTCATCACTGACTGTACACATCATGGATGCAGTTGTGGTTCTCAGCCATAGCATGCTAAAATGAGAATATTTGATGATTTAATAAAAAACACAAAATGCTGGCAGAACCCAGCAGGCCAGACAGCATCTATGGGAGGAGGTAGTGACGACGTTTCAGGCCGAAACCCTTCATCAGGAGTGAAGTAACATGGGATGGTCGAGGGGGGATAAGAAGTGGGGGGAGGGATGAAGTAGAGAGCTGGGAAGTGATAGGCTGGAGGGAAATGGGCTAGGGGGAAGGTGGAGAATTATGGGAAATAAAAGAAAGAAAGGTAGGACTGGGGGGAGATTATAGTGAGGGGGGAAAAGAGATAATACTATAATAACACTATAACACTATATAATACTAATAACACTAGATAACACTATAATCTCCCATTAATCACATATAATTACATGGTGCCCAAAGCAACAGGGGGCTGGAGACCATGCGGCGACTACCGCAGACTGATTGAGGCTACAACACCGGACTGCTACCCTGTGCTGCACATTCAGGACTTCGCAGCAAACCTGCACGGCGCAAGGATCTTTTCCAAGGTAGACCTCGTCTGGGGATACTATCAAATCCCGATGCATCCGGACGACGTCCCCAAAACAGCACTCATCACTCCGTTCGGCCTTTTCGAATTCCTCCGAATGCCATTCGGCCTAAAGAATGCCGCACAGACGTTCCAGCGGCTCATGGACGCGGTGGGACGCGATGTGGACTTTGCATTCATCTATTTGGACAACATTCTCATAGCCAGCAGTAGTCGTCAGGAGCATCTGTCCCACTTCCGTCAACTCTACACCCGACTGAGTGAATATGGCCTAACAATCAACCCGGCCAAATGCCAGTTCGGACTCGACACCATCGACTTCCTGGGCCACAGGATTACTAAAGATGGGGTAACCCCTCTGCCCGCCAAGGTAGACACGGTCTGCCACTTCCCCCGACCCAACACACTCAAAGGCCTGCAGGAATTCGTGAGTATGGTGAATTTCTACCACCGCTTCCTCCCCTCAGCAGCCCGAATCATGCGCCCCCTGTTCACCCTGATGTCGGGTAAGGGCAATGACATTACCTGGGTTGAAGAGGCCGCAGCCACTTTCATTAAAACCAAAGAAGCCTTGGCAAACGCCACGATGCTAGTGCACCCCAGAACGGACGTCCCTACCGCCCTCACAGTGGACGCATCCAACACAACAGTCGGGGGAGTGCTGGAACAACTCATCGAGGGTCGCTGGCAACCCCTGGTGTTCTTCAGCAAACACCTACGACCACCCGAACTCAAATACAGTGCTTTCGACCGGGAGCTGTTGGCACTATACCTGGCAATCCGGCAATTCAGGTACTTCTTAGAAGGTAGGCCCTTCACCGTGTTCACAGACCACAAACTGCTTACCTTTGCGTTCACGAAGGCGTCCGATCTCTGGTTGTCCCACCAGCAGCGACATCTGTCCTACCTCTCCGAATACACGATGGACATCCGGCATGTCTTGGGAAAGGACAACGTCATGGCGGATGCACTCTCCAGACCTACCATCCAGGCCCTGTCCCAGGGGGTGGACTATGCAGTGGAGGCGCAGCAGGCAGACGATGAGATCCCTAGTCACAGAACTGCAGTCTCCGGTTTGCAGCTTCAAGACTTCCCCGTAGGCCCAGGTGAAAGGACCCTACTGTGTGACGTAGCTACCGGCTAACCTCGCCCCATTGTCCCGGCAGCCTGGTGATGGCGAGTTTTCAACTCCATTCTCAACTTAGCGCACCCCTCCATCAGGTTCGTTTGGCACGGACTCCGCAAGCAGGTCAGTGAATGGGTCAAAACGTGCATGCAGTGCCAAACAGCCAAGGTGCAGTGGCACACTAAAGCCCCGCCTCAGCAGTTCCACCCCACCCGCTGATGTTTCGATCACATTCATGTGGATATTGTGGGGCCCCTGCCAGTGTCACGAGGAGCGTGGCACCTCCTAACTATCGTAGACCGGTTCACAAGATGGCCAGAGGCAGTCCCACTCACCGACACCACCTCCGAATCCTGTGCCCGAGCACTGATTGCAACCTGGGTATCTCGCTTTGGTGTACCGGCCCACATTACCTCCAACAGAGGCGTCCAGTTCACCTCCAGCCTGTGGTCAGCTATGGCCAGCCTTTTGGGAACACAGCTACACCACACAACTGTCTACCACCCACAATCAAATGGACTAGTGGAGCGTTTCCACCATCACCTGAAGTCGGCTCTCATAGCCCGCCTGAAAGGACCTAACTGGGCAGATGAGCTTCCCTGGGTCCTGCTCGGAATCCGCACGGCGCCCAAGGAGGATCTGCACACCTCGTCGGCCGAGTTGGTGTACAGTGCACTTCATACCAGCCCCAAGGGGGCAAGAGGAAGAACCTGCAGCAGTCCTGGACAGACTACGCGAGAGGCTCGGCAACCTGGCCCCCATACCCACTTTACAGCATGGACAGAGCCTGACCTGCGTATCCAAAGACCTGAAAAACTGTAAGTTTGTTTTTGTACAACGGAGCGGACATCGGGCACCACTACAGCGGCCCTACGAGGGGCTGTTTAAGGTGATCAGGAGCAATGGGTCCACGTTCGTGCTGGACATTGGGGGGAAAGAGGAGGTTTTCACAGTGGACTGACTCAAACCGGCCCACGTGGACTTGGCGCAGCCGGTTGGAGCTCAGGCACCGCGGCGCAGAGGCAGACCTCCCAAACAGAGGCCGACTCAGACTGTGAACATTGGGGGATGTATCACCGGTTCTGGGGGGGGGGGGGGGGGGTATGTGGTGACCCTCTTTCCAGCGCACTCGAACCGGCTCACAAAATGGCGCATGCCGGCAGAGTGGCCGGCCCCAAAAAGGGCACCAGGTCTTCTTCACCAGCAAGGGGGAAAGCCCTTGCGCGTGAAGGGACTGTGAATATGCGCCCCCTACAGCATTCCTGCCGGTGGAGGGTGGAAACGGGAAGGCCGCGAAGTTTGATTAAATCTTTTACGCAACTGCAGCTCACCATCTGCGTGTCATTATTCCAGCGCTGTGTGTAGCACACTGCTACAATATTTTAACTTTCCTTTGCCTTTAAATTATTTGTCTTATTTATACTATTGCTTACATTCGGATGGATTCCCAAGTCTACTTTACAAACTTGAGTTGCCCTGAATTCCATATCTAGCTCTTTTCTAACTTCTGGATCTTTGCTTTGATTCCCAAACTGTTGCAAGTCAGTTTAAGCAGACTTCGATGGCAGCAGGAAACAGAGCAGTGAAGAATCTGGTTATGATTGTGTTAAGGTGTCGAAGTCAGATTCCAATGCATTTATTTATCACTTGTACGTCGAAACACACAGTAAAATGCACTGTTTGTGATTGGATGTGCTGGGGCAGCCCACAAGTATTGCCACGTATTCGGTGCCAACATAGCACACCCACGATGTTCAGTAGAACAACACAAACAAAACAAAACAAATCAGCAACAGCAAAGCAAGCCTAATTCCCACCCACTATCTAACTATAAAACACACTCACACAAACAGATCCTCCAAGCTTCTAATCACTAGTCTTTGGCTTCAGCCTTCGGGTCTTGACATCTGGACTTGCTGACTTTGGTTTTTAACCATCAGGCAGCAGATCCTTCGCAAATTACAGCTTTTGTAATCTTTCCTTTCCAGCAAGTGTCCTTTCCAAGGCTGAAATTGCATTTCTTAAGCATGATGACCTTTTCATGTTAATCTGTTGACCAATTAGCTTTTCCTTGCTCTTGTATTGTTTAATATTGTTTGTTCACTTTGGGTATTAATCTTTTCAAATTTGCCATCATTATTTTTCTGCTAAACAGACCAGCCCTCTGTACTTTACAGTCTTGAAACTCCTTTTCCTAGCAGCAAATGATTATCTTAAACATTTCTCTTGTGATCGTAAGACCCTGTTGGACATTGATAATACAAAACGCTGCAAGTCCATTTCCCTTGCTATTTGGTGAGATAGAAGACGGGGAAGCTGCTTGGCCTTGGTCATAGCAAGGACTAGGCCTCAAGCTGAAGGCTTGCCTGTTGCAGCAGTTCTGGAGTGGAGATACTGGAGGTGGGGTACTGTGGCATCTATGCTGGGTTGGCACTTGTCCCTTCCGTCGGTGCTGCTTTTCAGTGTTTGAATGGTAGAATGACAGTCTGGATTGTGTCCATGGACGCCACATTACACCGCCTCCGGTCATCTGAGGACTGCTGAGAACTGCATGTTTTTGTCAGTAACACCAATACACCATCAATTTACAAGCATGTCACTCAGGAACTTGGGCTATATATATGTTTTTTTTGTGTTACTGTATGTTATCTTTTATATGTGCCTTGTGTTATGTATTTACTGTTGGTACTGGGCTTTTCACCTTGGCCCCGGAGGACTGGTGTTTTGTGAATGATAATTAAACTTAAACTTGAGCTTTCCATTCCTTGAAGGTGCTCTTCCAATATTTGAATCTATCCAATCAAGCATGCACAAATATTGTAGTAGCAATATCCCTCTTACCACGGTGATATAGCTAATCCATCCATTCTCATCAACTTTGACTTCTCTGCAATCTTCACTGATCTACATTGCCTCCCTGTTAAACAGGCCCTCAGTCTTCTATTTTCTCATTTTTTCTAAACTTTCCATCGTTAAGCTCTTTCACATCTCAATTGTTTTCTCCAGCCTGCAAGATATTTATGCCACTTCATATTTAATCATGGGCATTCCATATTTAATTATTTCAGCATTGACGGCTGGGCATTCAGCAGTAGCACCTAAGTTCTTGAATCTCCTGCCAAAGTCAACCTCTCTTTCTACATTTTCACTTTAATTCTATCCTTTTGCAGACATTTTCTCAGTCTACCTATGAAAAACTTGGAGAAGCATGGGAAAATGAACATAATGTCCGTTTTTTATTGCAAGATTGTTCCATTAAGCTAAAATATTGGTGGATATGGGATTGTATGAATCTGTTTTGACACATAAAGAACTTCGGGTCCAATCAAGTAAAGCCAAAAATATAATAAGATGAATTCTTTGATTTTAATTGTGATATCATGATTTGTGCTGCTTCTATTTTAGGTGAGGTTCAAATTGTGGTAAAGCATATTCAGGCTCTGACTGAAGCTGGCGTCTGTCCGAAGGATATTGCTGTGATAACGCCATACAATTTGCAGGTACTGTGCCTGATTTTTTCCCCTGAAGTTCTATATAGGCAATACAGGTATTTGGTACTTAATTTTTTAATACTGAAATACTATTAAAGCAATCAAATTTTAAAAGTTCAGATGTTCTGATAGAGATGATAATTCCAAAGTGTAGGTATGAATTTACTGGCAGATACTACTTTGTTTATTGACTGCTGAAATGTAAATTATATCATTTGAAGATGTTGCATGTGGGGATGATGGTGCTTTGTTGGCCACTGCACATCACTATCCTTCTAGCCACATCCCAAATGTTCCATCATGCATTGCAGATGTTGTTTGCATTTAACATCAAGTCTGCACAAGTTGATTTAGCCAGTTTTTATGTAATGTTTTTTGGTTTACAAGGAAAGTTCATGATGCTGCTAATAGAGCAGCCGCCTCATGTCTCCGGTGACCTGGGTTCTGTCTTGACCGACTAACTCTGTAGAGGTTGTAGATTCTCCTCATGGGTTTCCTCTTAATGTTCTGGTTTCTAGGAGAAGGTGCAAGGTTCAAAGTACATTATTATCAAAGTACATATACATTAAAGAACTTTTGAGATTTGTTTCCTAACAGACAGCCATGAAACAAAGAAGCCTAGAAAAACATTTAATAAAAACGACTGTCAAACATCCAAGTGTAGAGAGAAAAACACACAATAAACGCAAGGAAATAGCATTCTGAACTGAAGTCCGCAAAGAGAGCCCTCAGATCAGTGCAGTGCGGAGGAGCGAGCTAAACCAGTCCATCCCTCACCTTGGGCCCCAACGTCCTGACGTTTTCAATCTGGCCCGGCACCTAAATCCAAACATCGGGTTCAGTCGCTTTGATGTGCTCTGGGGCCTGGACCCCACCGACTTGATTCAGCCCAGCACTTAAATTGATCAAACCACGGGTCTTCCTTGCTCTAGGTAATGGATCCTGCTATCTCACCTCGCCTCAATTCTGCCCCATTGAAATGCCTCCATGTCCAAACTGAAGTTACAGACTTAGTTGTTAGTTGGTTTCCTTGTTTAATTATGCGGTAGCCAGAAGTTGCTGAGATTAAGCAGCACCATCTTAAACTGGAAGATCAGGTTTCCAGAATGCTTTCTGCTTTGAAAGCTCTAGTAACCTCATTCCAAGTTGGCATTTCTGACTCTTCGTAGTTCTGGAAAAAGTACATTTAAGAGCCTGTGCACCAGTTTATCCAGGTGAATTTTAAGGGCTTTCCTTTGTCTAAGCCAATCTTCCTAGTTCCGTGTATAAGAGTTCCGTGTATACTGCATAGTTTGCATGATTTCCTTTAAGTATCAAGCAAGTGCTCAGTTTAGCAGAATTTGTTTACATTTCTGGTAAGTTGAGAATGTTGTAGCAGAGATATAACTTGTGAAGGGGATAGTGGGATAGAAGTAAGACAAATTAGAATGAATCTTGGTACAAGGTGTAGAAGCTGTAGTTTAATTTAGTTGTGTTTATTGTTTGTTGAAAATGACATTTCTTGTTAAACAGGTACAACTCCTGAGAAAAGAACTCTCCAGCAAGTACCCAGAGCTGGAAATTAAGTCTGTAGATGGGTTTCAAGGAAGAGAAAAAGAGGCTGTTGTTTTATCCCTCGTGAGATCCAACAGAAGAGGTATGTACTGAGGCTCGTGTAGTACGAGGCATGTGTCTCTCGTTCAGTAAGTCAGGTAATGTTTTGAATCAGTGACCTTTGAGCACATTGAAATGTTGCTTGAATTCATTTATTGACATTGGAGTTTTTTGTTTGGAATCGTAAATACTATGTGTGTACCTCCCTATGCGAAATAAGATTTTTAAAACCTATATTTTGGAGCCTTTTGTGACCGCATGTCATAAATACTTTCTAATTAATTGCTCTTGTAGTTATTCTGCAAAGTATTAACAGTGCCCACCAATAAATATTACTATTGTTGAGAGAGAAAAGTGGGAGGAGCATAGAATAGCACCCACACACCATGGCCACATATGGCTTCCAACTCACTGCTTTAGAACTGGATGCTTATCCTCAACCAAAGATAGTCAGAGACATTGCTCTTTTAGTCATTATTTGCAAAATAACAAAATGTCCTCATGTTATTGAGATCCAATCTCATTTGTGAGGTTGAAAGAGAGAGATGATGTATAGTATGTCCTGTTGAAAGATTGCAAAGGTGAACAAATAGTGTAGTTTGAGAACTAGATGGTAGAGTGTTCAGGAGAAAAAGTATAAGTATTCATAGCAAGAGGTGAGCTGCCTTGTATCCTTGTGCAGTGGGAGGAGATGCTTGCAGGAGTGACGAAAGACCTAGCAATTACACATAAATTGAGATTTGGAGAGGAATCTCAGTCCTGCTGAGGTAATTAAAATGAACAGATTTATTTGCTGAACCAAATGCACACCTCCAGGTTCTTTGCATGAATTCCATGTGACTTCCTATTACCATGACCAGTTCGTTGATGACCTCCTGCACTCAACAGCTTTTATCCTGTCAAGATCCAGTAATTGTTGCATTATAGGCAACCCTCTTAATGTGCTCCTGAATTTGTCCAGGTGTTGACATATGCCACAAGAACCTAGGACTGGGGTTGTTGGATTTTGTCACGCCCTGTTGTTAAATGTGCTTTGCATAGCTGTTCTTAATGTTACTTTCCCAAATAATGTCTATTTATTTTGTTAAATCCCTGCTCACTGCCTTTCTAAATGACAATGTATGCTGGCCTCTGGAACTTCTTCCAGTAACTTGCCCATCACTGGGATTGGAGTGACTAACCTTTAATTACTTTGAAGCAATAATAGCATTTTAGCATCCAAACAAAATGGAAGATGGACATCAGATCCACCAGTTTGTCTCTTGTTACTTCTAATAGCCTGAAATTGTTCAATTTAGGTATTGGTTTACTTTCTCTGCTAACCTTTGTAATATTTTCCCACAGTATGTTTATCTCATTCATTATGTCATACACCTCCTACTGATGTGAGAGCAATATTGGCACCAGTTACTTCTTTTGTATTTTCCAACTCTATGTATTTATAAATCCTTCTGTAGTGTTTTTTTTCAAGACCTATTATTTTCCTTTATTTTGTTCATCCTTTTATTGGAATTGGTTTATTATTGTTACAAGTAGAGTGAAAAGCTTGTGTTGCATATTGTTCGTACACATGAAATCATAACACAGTGCATTGAAGTAGAACAAGGTAAAACAATAACAATAAAGATCAAAGTGTAAAAGCTTCAGAGAAAGTGCATTGCAGGTAAACAATAACGTGCAAGATCATAACAAGATTGATAGTGATGTCCATTTTATCGTATAAGAAACCTATTTAGGAGTGTGATAACTGGGATTAAAAGTAGTCCTTGAGCTTAGTGGTACATGCTTTTAGGCTATTGTATAATTGGCCCGATCGGAGAGGGGAGATGACAGAATGTTCAGAGTGTGTCGGTTCTCTTTAATTATTGCTTACTGCAGTACTTAGCTCTTGACATAAAACAATTTTTTCATTTTCTGTTGTATGCGGGCCTCCACATCTGAGGTCTTGTACTTTATGTGTAAACATGTTTCCATTTTTGCCTGGTGAAGAAAACTGATTTGGTAGCTTTGTGACTGAAACGGCCACCTGATTTAACCATGAGAACAGAAGTATTAGCTTTTGTGTGGGTAGATGCAAAGAAAAGATAAAGTACTTGAAGACTGCTGTTAATAACTTCATTTCATTATTTAGCATGTTTCCTGCTATACAGTAATAACTGTTGAAGAATTTATATTAAATCAAAATATTGGCAGTCATTGAATAGCTCAAAAAGTACATTTACAGTGTTGAGATCTGTAATGGTGAAATAAATGTCTTATGGCAATTCATAATCTTGCCATATTGGTGAATATTGATGCCAGTAGGTTCCTTAAAGTTGTTATAGTCGGGGTAGGGGGTAGGGTGTAATTGGGGATAAGCTTCCATTACCCATTAAATGCACCCAATGGTGTGCATCCCAAATAACCTCTGACAACCAAGTCCAGCTCCTGGCCTTCACAGGTAGCTTAGGTACTAAGCCCAGCGGAAACATTTCTACTGACAGAAGGGCAAAGGTGGGTTAACTGGCACCTTAAAGCTAGTTGCTTCAGGCAGATGGGGTTCATCAGACGTGGTTGGCAGCTCATCTAGGATAAGGGTACCCACTCACAGCCAAGACATCAGGAGTTAACACCAAGGAAGTATTCGGAGCTGGAGTCCATAAGGTAGTGCTACGTTGAGTTCAATGTTGAAGTCCTGAGACGCTGCTGGTGCCACAATGTATTGGTCTCTGCTGTTCCTTTGGGTTATCAGCTGTGTAGAGAGGAGGAGCCTGCTACATGGGCAACAGCTTGCTCTCCACATTGTACTGCCTTAGCTTGCATACTGGCCGGTATATCATGTAGAGAGCTAGGATGCATCATCCATAGTCCAATATTTTCAATTTTTGTGATAGACAGGCAAGCCTGCCCCATGCATCTGTGGTGTACTTTGTATCACAATACCCATGCTGTTTGTCTTGTCTGAAAGCCATTTCATAACAGATGAAAATAATAAGGGTATTTTGGAGAAATGATCTGGAACATCCCTTCCACTTCCTTTACCCTTTAGGTCACAGTAGTTTAGGAGAACACCCTGGGTTCTATGCACACCTTGCACGAAGAAGATTGCACATGATATATCTGGAAGAGATGGGACATGAACAATCCCATCTGTCATGTCCCATGGGACAAGAACAATAATGTCAGAAAGTTCATAAATCCTACTCTTACATGTGTTTACTACTTCCAGCATAATGGTCTTTGTCTTGTTACCAAAAGTTCAGCTGAATTCCTGTGCCTCAGAATGAATCTAATGCATGATGAACCTTCAGTTAGTTTGCTACAAACTTATATTTTGATAATAATGATAAATTCCAGTGTATTATTTCCAGCCCCCAGCACGGGGTAGTAAATCAGGATTATTCATTTCTCCAGAGATCAGCTCTCATTGCACAGTATTGATTATTATAGATTCACTGGCAAAACTGAATAGTAAGCAAGCAAGACCCAGGGCTGCTAGCCACAGGAAAAATAGCTTGTGGGAAGAAATAAAAGTTTTTATAAAATGGTTTGGATTGGAATTGTGAATGAAATTTTTGAAAATATTTTGTAGTTTTGTTAAATGTATTTGTTGTAAATGATATGCATTGTGTACTTAAAATTGCAGATAGCAATGCTTTTTGAATGTCAAATATCATACAGCAAATATCCAGCCATCATCTTGACAAAGTTCCAGTGATTATTTTCTTTTTAGTTGCTCATCTTCACTTTTTCAATGCAGGTTGTTCTGTGAATTTACTGGCAACTGTTCAGATACACATCAACTTTGACAATGTGTTCTAAATCCTCCTAGGTACTGCCTGACTTAGTAAAACTTAGCATAATGTCTCATACTTGGCTTATGTGGGCAGTGAGCAATATTTTGAAGTGGCATAAATACTTCCTCTGAATATGATTGAGATGGAGTCTTTAAGTAAACTGGAGTTGATATAATAAATGTAATATATAAATTGTAAGTAACTGATAATAAATAAAGAGCAAATTGTTTCCTTAGGTAAGTAAGTTGTTAATCAGAAGACTTAAATGGCAAGATTTAATTTTACGTGTTGTGGTATTATATTCAAGAATGTATGGTCAAAAAACCAGAGGCAGATTCTGGCATAATTTTCACAGGGTCCTGGAGATATTCTAGTGAAGGAAATATTTGCAGAGCTATCAATTATTAGAGAGCAGGTACAGACAAGATGGGTTTAATGGCCATTCCTTGGAATCTATTATTTTATTACAATATTTGGACTTCGCTGAGATGGTAAAACTTATTGCTTTGACATGCAATTTGTAGGTAATGAGAACGGGGGCCTATTAAATTGATTTCAGCTGAAGTTGTCCATTGCCGGTGTTTCAGGTGTCGCCCTTTTTCTCTTCTCCACGTTGTGTTTGACTGTGAGATCTTTGCAGTCAAAGAATAATATAGCATGGTAACAAACTCTATATCCTAACTCGTCCATACCAGCTGAGGTGTCCTCCTGTCCAAATGTCTCCTGAATGATACTTCTCCTGCCTAAACTCCTTTCTGGCAACTCATTCCATATATGCATCTGCCTCTGCATGAAAAAGTTGCCCTTAATGTCTCTTAAAAAATTTTCTCCTCATCTTAAACTTATGCAGTCTAATTGTTGGTGCCCTTTCCTAGGAAGGAAGGCTGTAACATTCACACTGTTTACAGTATTTCTTTATGGTCATCCTACAGTCTTCTACATTCCAAGGAATGAATTCTAGCCTACCAAACCTCTCCCTTTAACTCAGGCCCTCGAGTCTTGGCACTATTCTTATAAATCGACTTTGGACTCTTACCAGCTTAATGATATTTTGGAATTGAAGTTAATCTGAGTTGCAAAGTTGAAGAGCCATAAAATGGGTAATATTCTATCAATTACATATTACAAATTCAGACCATAATTCACTTCCACTGCCTTCAATAGAATTGACTGTTAGGTAAGAATTGTACTCAACTGTTCCAGAGAAGTTGTCCATTCTTAGTAACCAATGTCAGTTTCTGCTCTGTTTTGTTATGGTTGCATCACTCCCTTCAGAGTACTAACACTTTGATCCATTTTTCAGGTGAAGTGGGCTTTCTGGCTGAAGACCGAAGAACAAATGTAGCAATAACTCGTGCGCGACGCCACTTGACGGTGGTTTGTGATGTAGTCACGGTCAGCACTCACCCATTTTTGAAATCCCTAGTCGACCACATCACAGAACATGGGGAAGTACGGACTGCTTTTGAATACTGTGATGACATTGTGTCAGAACACTACTCACATCCAGTCCTTCCAGCTGAACAAAAGAAAACAAAAGATCATTTAGTGCAAAAAAGCAACAAGGGCTCAAATAGTGACAAAAGTGTGATGGTCTCAAAAGTAAATAAAGATTCAGCAAACCATAGTAGTCAAAAAGTGGAAATTAGTAAGAAGAATGCAGATCTGGAAAGCTGCAAAATACAAAAAGAGAATGTCATTTCAGAAACAATAGAGAAAAGTACCAAGACTATAAATGTAAAAGATAACTCTGGGAAGCTTAAGGATCAAATAATGCGATTTATAGAGGATAATGCAACAAATAAATTTGAATTTCCTCCATCACTCAATTCTCATGACCGTTTGTTAGTGCATCAGATCGCAGAAGAGCTTGGTCTTGAACACTTTAGTGTGGGTGAAAACAGAGACAGGTTTATTGTCGTGGCTAAATCAGGTTTCATGGAAAGGCAAAAACAACTCCACTGTCAGGTAGACCAAAAGTGGGTGGATGTGCCTCTCAAACAGAGTGATTGTGTCCCTCAAATTTCTGTGGAAAATGAAAAAGAACAGATTCTTGTTGAGAAGGAAGGACCACAGGACATTAGTTCTTGTGCTTCTCAATCTAAGCTGGATCTAAAGACTCTGCATATTGAAAGGATGCAGCGGGAACAAGCCAAGAGAGAGGAGCAAGCAAGGCAGAAGCAGAATTCTACTAACACAGCTTCTCTGAAATCAAAAAATAAAAAACATGGTATGTATTTGTATTGCTTCTTAAAGAAAAATCAAGCTGCTGATCTTGTTTTAAAACCTAGAGGAGTAGAGTTTATAGAGTGCAAGCCGTACCTCTGATAAATAGGGTTGAATATTTAGTTCTATCAAAATTCCTACCATATATTTTTGATATTTATTACTGCTTTGTTCTTGTCAAATTAAGTATTTCTTTCATAACTTGGTCCTGTTCTTGAAATGCAGTCCTTAATATTCTTTTTAAATTGATTTAAAGGTATCTTATTAATCTATGAACAGATTTAGCAGGACAGTGAATGGATTTGTATTAACCATTGCGGGTTTACATAACCTAGTACTTCGCAAACCCTCGGTCTTCTCTGCTCAGTGTTAATATAACAAATCACTGCTCTTGCATAAGCCGGAACTTATCCAATATAAAATCTGTTAGTATAGAACTATTCTTTAAAGTAATTTTAAATATTGAAGAAAATAGTTCATTACAGTAACATTAAAGAATTTTCATTTGCAAAATTAGCTGCTTGATAGTGTGATATAATGTTAAAACCATGTTTTATTCTATTAATTAGCGGCTGCTTTAGTTACTTTCTATTGTCTTGTCTGCAGTTAAATTTGATGAGCAGTACATTAACCTCATTGAAAAATACCTACAATATTTTAAGTGACTGTGTTATGGGAATGCTTAACTTTTTTTTTATGACTGAACTGTCTGAAATATGAAATGTCATTTCAGTTTAGCAGTGAAACTTGGCATTGTAACTGCAACAATTTGGGTAAGTTTTTTCACTATTTTACTGTAGATCAAACAAAAAGGAATCTTTCATCCCTAACTGTTTGTTTCATAGGGAAAACCAAAGATGGCCTTGCAAGTGGCACAGAAGAGGACTTCGATGCGCTCATTGCTGCAACAATAAAAGCAGACAGTATTTGTGCTTATTTGAAGTGCAATGGGAGTGTTCGTACCATTGGACAACATTGCATCCACTGTAACAAACACTACTGTCTCAGCCATCACATCCCTGAGGTATGAGCTTATCATTAAAAGCAAATATTAATTCTTTCACCAGTCTATAGAATTAAATTATTAGTCAGATAGTTTAACTGGATATTTCTGTATAATATCAAAATGACTCACGCCTATTCATTCTTAGTTATTTCAGTACTTCAAAATTTAATATTTATGAACATTTGCATCAATGTCAATCTGACATTTGTCATTCAGTCCAGCTTATCCTTGAGAAAGAGGTGATGATATGTAAGAACAAAATAAACAAGTGTACAGTTGACCATGAGCTTTCTTTACCCTGGCTGATTTGATAATGTTCTTTGCTCCATTTTTTTGCCTGTTTCCCATTGCCCATGGTTCCCTTGCAGATAGATCAAAGGTCTTTCTATGGTGATCTTTACTTCAGCCCCCCACTGTTCTGAAGATTCACCACCCTCCAAGAGAAGGAATTCTTTGCCAATTTTGTCTTAAATTGATGATTCTTTATTCTGAAACTATGCCTCCTAATTTTATATTCCCTCAAAAGGGAAGACATCTCAGCATCTATCTTGCTATATACCTCCTCAGAAATCTATATATGCTTTAATAAGATCATCTCTCTCTTGCATAAATGTCAATGATTATAGCAGATTGTGCTTAAATTTTCCTCCAAGATATCTCCTTTCATCTCAGTAATAAATCTACTAAATCTTCTCTGAATTGCCTCCTGTGCAAGTTAATTCCCTTCTTAAAAACCTGTGGCAAAGACACACTTGTGGAGAAAGTGGGAGGAGCCAACATTCTGCCTAAGGCTTCAGAATGTCAGAGAAATGTATATACTATACATCCTGAAATTCTTTTTCTTCAGAAACATCCACGAAAACAGAGGAGGGGCCCAAAGAATGAATGACAGTTAAAACATTAGAACCCCAAAGCCCCCCCACCCCCTCCCATGCACAAGCAGCAGAAAGGCAATGACCTCCACCCCCACCAGCCAAAAAGCATCACCACCCTCCACCAAGCACTTGACCGTGCAAAGCATCAATAAAGACACAGATTTGCAGTACGCCAAAAACTACTCATTTACCCGAGAATTCGTCATACCACAGGCTGTGTCTCTGCCTGATAAGGGAAAAAGAAGTGTCCCCATTTCACAGCGAGAGAGGAGATATAACAAACAACTCGCTGATTTACGGTGTTAAAAGCCTGTGGCATCGCTTTTTCCGAGCTCTGTGCCCAGAGGGTCAGCCCTAAAAAGGCTCAGCTCTCCGGACACACAACCCACAGCAGCAAACCTGCTGCTCCCGATGTTCCGTATTTTCTCGCAACACTTCGGTCAGGGGCACCAACCTAGAATCAGCATCTCCTCCAGAGCCACGAAAATCTGGCACCCTGAAGGCACACTAATCTTCCAGGCTGCGTCTTTGGGATACCAAAAAGCAGCCGGTCGTGAGGCCCTGTGAGTGGGTCCCATTCCCACAAAGAACCAAAGACAGAGAATAACTCCAGGTCAGGGTCTTCAAAATAAACTTGTAAAGGAGAGAAAAAAGAGATATCAAAGATAGGAGTAGAGCTGTTTCTGAAGATGCAAGCAAAGGAGTCATTGCTTAGCACCATCATAACTTAGCTCCACCCCTGCACATGCACGCACCTTTTGCTACTCGTGCACAGAGGAATTTAAACTGCGCACAAAATGTTGTCCTCTACCTCGTTGGCATGTTAAATATATTTCACGATCATACACAATCACAGTTCATTTTCCAGTTTCTGATGCGGATGGTGTTTGCAACACAGAGTTTGCAGTGATTTGCTTGCAGATTTTAGAAATGGCTTTTTTTATACTGTTTTATTGAAGAAATTATTGATTCACTATTTTGAATTCCAAAGAAGCAAAGAGCATGAAGCACAAAAGGTCTGCTAGTTCATTTAAAGAGGAATGGCTTAATGAAACAGTAAAAATGGCTACACTATAAGCTCATGAGGTCAGGAACATGCAGCTATGAGAAATATTTATATACAATACAGAAACTGGTATTACTTGTGTGTATTGTCACAGTGCAGAAGTTGCAGGAGAAATTGCAAGTGAGAAGTAGAGTGATATTTGCAAACTTGACTTTTTAAAGTATCATTTAGCAAGCAAATCACATATGGATGGTGGTCAAAAGGTCTTACAAGAAAATTCTTCGTTACCCACTACAGGCTTGCTACATATGTTTTGTGAGAGTGCAGATGAACGAGAGCAAAATCAATCAAACTGAAAGTAGATCTAAGTTCTTATTGACAGCATTTTGTTAGCTATTAAAATGAATACCTCTATATATAAAATTCAATGCACACATGTTGTTGTTACCTGGCAAAAAAATTGCACAACACAAGATTTTTGCACACAGTGGTAATTGCTTCTGGTCAAATTAGAGGGAGCATTGGGAGGAACAGAAGGAAAAATTGTCGAGGATGAGGACCAATTCTGCCAGATGGAGGAGGGTAGTGATGGAGAGAACTGGTTGGTTTTTTTATTGATGAAAAAAAGGGAGCGCTTTAAAGCCTTTGTGATAGGGGATAGAGGTATATAGGGACTGAACATCCATGGTGAAAATAAGGTGGTCAGGATCAGGGAATTGAAAGATACTAAGGAGATTGAGAGCGTGAGAAGTATTGTGGATGTAGGTGGGAAGGGACTGAACCAAAGAGGTTAGAGTGGAGTTGAGGTATGAGGACATGAGTTCAGTGGGACAGGAGCAGGCAAAGTCAATGGGCCCACCCAGATAGTCAGGTTTGTAGATATAGGTAAGAGGTAGAAGCAAACTATGAGTTTGGCAGTGAATAGGAGTTCTCCAGAATTGATGAGGTCAGTGATGGTGTTGGAGGCAGTTTTCTGATGGATTGGAGTGAGATCTTCTTCAAGGGGTCTGAGAGTTGCTACCTGGCCTCAGGAAGGTAGGGGTCAGTCTGACACACTACAACAGCACCCCCTTTATCTGCAGGACAATGTATATTGTCTTCTTGCAGGCAGCCACAAAACAAAGAAACACAATAGTATTCACGAAAAACTCCATACCGAAAAGACAGTCAAACATACAGCGTGCGGAAAAGATAGAACAAGTCATGCAAACAATAAAAAATGAGCAAACAAGCAATCCACAGAACATGAACAGCAGCGTCCCAGACAGGAAGTCCACAGATACTTAGCGTCACTGGTCCAGGAGCCCGATGACTGCAGGCCACAGCCATGGAGCTAGGCTCAGCGCTGAGGCAAGTAAAGCCTCACAGAGTAGTCCTTTGCCCTCAGCCTCAGAACCTTAATCTTTTTAAGCTGGCTCGGCGCTTAAATTGGCCAAAGATGGGTTCATTACCTGCTCTCGGGTTTGGGCCCCAGCCTTCAATCAACCCCAAATCAGTCTGGCCCCAAAATCCACTCCAGCAATGGCCGCCCCGGCTGTACCTATATTCTCGAGAGTCCAGTTCTCCAAATTTAGTATTCGCCAAATACCACAACAACACCAGGTCATGCAGACTGTTCAAAAGCAAATGAAAGGCTGCGGATTGCAGTGGTCGTAGCCCTGGAAAAGTATATTAGTAGAATTGTTAGTAGTTTTGTTAACTATCTGCAAAGCATTGGTGTGTCTCGCCAGCACCATCTTCAACAGGAAAATCCAGTGGTGCAGTGGACAAGAAATAGTGATGATGTACTGATTCAAATCACAGTCATTTGAACCAGTGTGTTATTGGTGGAATTCCTATGCAATCACTGCCCTCTTCCCTCTTGGTGACAGTGCTTAGGTTTGAAAAAATAGATAACAAATTGTCATACTACATGTTGTGGATAGAAGGAGGTATTGAAATTTAAGATCATGGAAATGTTTGGAACTCTTTTATCTCCTTCCTTTCCAACAATCTACAATGTAGTTGTATGGAACAGGCCCCAAAATGTCCATCCAAACTGGTCCCATTTACCTTCATGAGGAAATCTGCAGATGCTGGAAATTCAAGCAACACACACACAAAATGCTGGTGGAACACAGTAGGCCAGGCAGCATCTATAAGGAGAAGCACTGTCGACGTTTCGGGCCGAGACCCTTTGTCAGGACACAATATTTACCTTCATATTAGCACATAATTTCTTAATCTTTCCTCATTCATGTACCTGTTCAGTTGTTGAGGCCTCCATTGGTCAGAGTTGACCGTGGATATTGCGTCCTAGCTGTCGAGATATGCAAACCTGGGCAGTACGATATGGAGAGCAAGCTGTTGTCTATTTAGGAAGCCTCCCATCTCCACACACTTGATGAACCCAAAGGAACGGCAGAGACTGATACAGTTTGGTACTAGTAGTGCTGGAGAAGTTGCCAATCAGCTTTGAACTCAACGTAGGACTCCCTTGCGGACTCCAGCTCCGGATTTTTCCTCATTGTCCCCATTACCATAGCCTACCTGGCTATGTATGTAGGCCTCTGTTAGTCTCGTGACACCATGGATTTGCGCCTTTGAAAGTTTCCAGGGCGCAAGCCTGGACAAGGTTGTATGGGAGACCGGCAGTTGCCCAAACTGCAAGTTTCCCCTCTCCACACAGGAGAAGGGCATTAGGACCCATACAGCTTGTCGTCGCAGAGCAATGTGTGGTTAAGTGCCTTGCTCAAGGACACACGCAGCCTCAGCCAAGGCTCAAACTAGCGACCTTCAGATCACTAGATGAATGCCTTAACCACTTGGCCACGTGCCAACACCTGGCTGTGACAACCTTAAGGAACCTGTTCAACTCTTTTCCAAAGGCTGTTACTTTACCAGCCTCATCCACTTCTGGCAGGTCATTCCACATAAATATCATGCTTTGTGGGGAAAAAAAAGTTGCCCTTCAAGTTCATATTAAATATTTCCCCTCTCACCTTAAACTTATGCCCCCCTGTAGTTCTTGATTTGCCAAAGCTGTATGCCCCACATAATTTTATACATCTCAATAACATCGCTTCACAGTCTTTTACGCTCCAAGGAATAAAACCCTAGCCTGATCAACATCTCCCTGTAACTCAATCCCTCAAATCCTGAGAACACCCTTGTAAACTTTTCTGCAATCTTTCCACTGCTACGTAATTTTTTTTTGTCATCACATACCCTGGTATCGTTGCAGAATTATGAGGTGCAGCATTTGTTTTTTTCTAAATTTTTTTTTACTTTATTAAACAAACACATAGCTACAAACAAGCATCGGCTATCAGTCCACAGTTCTGCATTTGATAATATTACTTTCTTTTCCTCTTGTGAGTGATGCCTGATCAGTGTTTTTATATTCCCATCACTCATATTGTTTTTAGTGAAGATTTTCGTTTGAGAAATTTGGATGGACACTTAGAATTTGATCTTGTCAATACTTCTCAAGCAAGATTCTTAGGCTTGTATGGCTTCCATTGTTTTCCTTTGCTTGATTTTGCAGCCATTTCTATCCTCAATGTTATGAATAGTGTAAAATTCTCTCCTCTTTGTTGTCCTAGGTCCATGGATGTAGTGCACATGCCAAAGCACACGCCCGAAAACTCATCAGTAGAGAAGGTGTTCTATACGCAGGCAGCAGCTCTAAAGACAAAACATTAGATCCAGTGAAGAGGGCTCATCTACAGAGAAAACTGGGAAAGAAAATTGATCAGCTAGCTAGCCAACGAAGTGCCAAAAAGGAAAGTAAAAATTGAAGTACGATGCTGTACCATAAATTTATTTAAGAACCTATTTATTTCCCATTTTCTAACATTATCAACATAACTTCTAGAAAACAGTAATAAATATTTTTGATTACACTAAAATAATTATGGAAAGTAACTTTGGCTCTTCTGTGAATGTTATGGATTGTGTAGTAATGGGCATTGTTGAGGCACAGTTTCTCATTCTTTTAGTGGCAACTGATGTTGGAAAAGCCAGCAAAAACTACAAGTCATAATCCAGGCACCAATTCCACTGTGATGGATAGCAATCATCTGTAGCAATCAGGTGGTCATTATTGATCATTTAACTGTGTTTGAAAACATCTGTAACATAATGGAAATTGACAGATTGGGACTACTTATTTCCAAATGTCTTACTGATCAGTAAAAGTATTATAAATATTTGTCAATATCTACAGAACTATTTTCTATTTCCCCAATTTAAAAAATAAACTTAATTAATTTCTGACTGAACTCCCCTAAATGTGCAAGCTATTAATACACCTCCAGACTTGCATGCTTCCACAGTTGTTCTAAGAGATAACATTGACTATGAGGAGAACTTGAACAGGGGTCTTAAAGGATAGGTACCCAAGTTCAGGTATTTCAAACTTCTAAGGAAGTAGAGGCGCTTTCCTCATAATTGCACTTATGTGCTTGGCCCAGGACAGATTCTCTGAAATGATTAACACTGAGGAATTTAAAGTGGCTGATCCTCTTCACCTTTCTGATTCTCCAATGAGGACTGGCTCACTGGCTCCGATTTACTCCTTGTGAAGTCAATCTTCAGCTCTTTGGTTTTGCTGACATTGACTGAGAGGTTGTTGTTATGACACCATTCAGCCAGATTTTCAATCTCCCTCCTGTATGCCGATCTTTGATTCGGCTAATGACAGTGATGGCTTTAGCAAACTTAAATATGGCATTGGAGCAGTGCTTAGCCTCACAGTCAGAATTTAAATCGAGTATAGCAGGAAGCTAAGCACACAGCCTTGTGGTGCACCTGTTCTGATTGAGATTGCGGAGGAGATGCTGTTGCAAATCCAAACTGACTGCGTCTGCAAGTGAGGAAATCCAGGATCCAATTGCACAAGGTGGCAATAAGGCTAAGGTTTTGAAGCTTATTGATTAGTTTTATGGAGGAAATAGTATTGAATACCGAGCTTTGTCGATAAAGAGCATCCTGATGTATGCATCTTTGCCGTCAGTCCAGGGTTGAGTGAAGAGCCAATGAAATGGCATCTGCTTTGCAAATATAAAATATATAAAGTTTACTTAAAATGATTCATTTTTGCTAACCAATGCTTCAATGAAATGTATGGATTTTGAAACAAAGGCATGGATGTCGTAGTTGAAATGATAATTAAAGTCCAGTTGCATGGTCTTTACACTGTTAGAAGGATAGCAACTTCTGAAGTACTGCATGAACATGTGGAATGAAAGCTGTAAGTTATTGCCCATGATTTTCTGATTCCCCTCCCCCTCAAAGTGTGTTGTTTTGCAAAAATTTCAGAAATTCTAATTTTACTTGAGATTTGTAATTCCCTCATTTCAAATATTCCAGTAAAATTATTTTTTGTTGAATTGATATCTCAACTATCTTAGTTATATTTATTTTGAATATTATAAACTGTTTAAAAAAACTGACTCAAATTGCCCTTTCTCAAATTGCGCTGGTTGCAGTCTGTGTGTGTTTAATCAGATTGCTGATAGCAACTTTTATCATTGAAGAGAAATGCTTTTTATTGAAGTTAGCACCATCACTTCAGTCATGACTGCAAAATTTGGACTTGAATCTCTTGCTCTAGGAACAAAATGCTGGCTTGTCTATTATTCTAGACATTGATTAATGAAAATAAATGCAAAACAAATTATTCTTTCTGGTGACTCAGTGTCAATATGGCTTAATGCCCAACAATTTATAAGTGAAAAAAGGCATCATCAGTCTTTTTCGATAGTAAGCAGTTAAGGAAGCTTAAATCATTTGTGCAAACCAGAGCCTAGTATTGACCAATGTAAAATTATTCAACAAGACTTCCTGTGATGTTTTGAATTATTCCCATGCTCTTCCTTCATGAGCAGCTAACAGGAGAAATGACAAGGGTTTCAGTATAGACAACACACAATATACCTTTTCCCTGAATTCTTGGCTTGATTACTGATATCCTGGGTGATGCATATGAAGTTTAATGGAACTTTTGCATATGACTTGCAAGACACTCCAATGGTATGCACTGAAGTGGTTAAATTTTCCTACATAATAACAAGAAAATGATTGTATAATTTCACAGCAAAGTGCTTTTTTTATGTACACCCAGCTGCACTATCCCATGTTAGATATAAAGTACAGATTACACTTTGGTCTGACAGTTCACATATTTTATTGCTCCCGTGAAATGTATTCAACCTGAAACTCAACTAGATTAAATGTTGAGCATCTTAAATAATCAATGGTTGTAACATAAAGGGAAAGGGATAAATCATGCTTTAGAAGATCAACAGCTTTCCAAATAGGTCATGCCACATCTTTATATGGAAAACACAAGGAGAATGACCAGGGCCCATTGACAGTTCACTAACCCACTGTTCTGAATCATGGGCTTGGGCAGGATTTTGAAAGACTGCTGGTGAATTTCCATATGTTGTATATGGAACCACAAAGTTGTCGCCACTACAGAGATTTGGCTGTCTCAAGGCCAGGAATGGGTGCTGGATATTCAGGGGTTTTGATGTTCTGAAAGTGACAGAAAGGGAGGTAAAAGCAGCAGGGGTGGCATTTCTAATCAAGGATAGTATCACAGCTGCAGAAAGGAACAACATCATGGAAGGATTGTCTACTGTGGGTGGAAGTCATAAAGAGGAAGGGAGCAATCACTGTATTGGGAATATTCTATAGACTATCCAATATCATTAGACATTGAAGACGGATCAGGAGGCATATTTTGGAAAGCTGCAAAACTAACAGGGTTGAGGTCATGGGTAATTTCATCTTCCCTAAAATTGATTGGCACTTCCTTAGTGCAAAAGGTTAGATCGGCAGAATTTGTCAGGTGCGTCCAGGAAGGATTTCTGACCCAATATGTAGACAGGCCGACTAAAGGAGAGGCCATACTGGAATTAGTACTAGGCAATGAACCAGATCAGGTGTCCTATCTCTCAGTGGGTCACCATTTTGGAAACAGTGACCACAACTCCCTGACCTTTTATCATGGTATTGGACAAGGATAGGAACAGATGGTATAGGAAAGTACTATGATGCTATTAGGCAGACATTTGGGAGTGTAAATTAGGAATTAATGTACTCAGGGAAATGCAAAAGAGAAATGTAGAGATTGTTTAGTGAACACTTGCATAGGGTTCTGGTTAGGTTGTCCCATTGAAGCAGGGAAAGCATGGTGGGGTGAAGGAACTATGGTCGACAAGATATGGAACATCTAGTCAAGAGGAAGAAATAAGCTTATTTAAGGTTTAGGAAGCAATGATCAGACAGGGCTCTAGCAAGTTACAAGGTAGCCAGGAAGGAGCTTAAGAATGGAATTAGGAGAGCTAGAAGGGGACGTGAGAGGGCCTTGGCAAATAGCATTAAGGAAAACACTAAGGTGTTCCACACATAAGTGAAGAATGGGAGGGTGGCTAGAGTGAGGGTAGGACTGATCAGAGATGTAAGAGAAAACTTGTGCCTTAAGTAAAAGGATGTAGATAAGGTCCTTAACAAATACTTAAATATTCACCAGTAAGAGAGACCTTGACATTTGTAAGGACGGCGTAAAACAGGTTGATATGCTTGAACATGTCAACTTTAAGAAAAAGGATGTGCTGGAAATTCTGAAAATCATTAGGATAGATAATTCACCAAGGTTGGATGGGACATACCACAGGTTACTATGGGAAGCGAGGAAAGAGATTTGATGAAGATCTTTGTATCTGTGATGGGGTCCTGAATTACCCCTATGAACTGTGTTTTTGAAAAGAGTGGGAGTTGTTGTTCAACACTGGACACCTTGTGAGAGAGAGAGAGAGCGAGAGAGAGAGAGAGAGAGAGAGAGATATGGCTGTTCAGCATGGTGAGATAAATAGGAGGTCTGCTGATGGACCTACAGACACATGGTTTTGGACACTGAATGAGCTTTGCTGTGCCCACAGAAAAGGTGGGTTTTGGAGGATCGATCAGTAGCTCTCGCAGTGTGAAAAGGGTGTGACCGGTGGGGAGTTATTCGTGTGTCCAACCCTCGCCTGGGTTAATAATTCCACCACAGAAGAATGGTCCCCTTTGTTGTGGTCACAGTCGTTGACTTTCGAAGGATTTTGGAGGACAATGGGACGATCAACGGCGTCAGCTTAGATGAAGACTCAAAACTCTCTCTCTCTCCATCACTACTCGTTTCAATACCACAAACTGAACTGAACTGTACTCATCATCGTAAGACTGTATCCGTTTACCCCTAGGCTTGAAGAAGCTTGCTTTTCCTATTTCCACATTTATATATAATCATTATTAACCTGTTTGATATATCTGCATTTATATTACTGTATTGTGTAGTTATTAATAAATAGCATTTGTTTATAGCAATACCAGACTCCACGGTGTTTTCTATTTCTGCTGGTTCTTTAACCCGTCACGGGGTACGTGGCACATCTCACTGGCCTTCAGATGACTGGAGGATAGCAAGTTTGGGCTTTTCTCTCTGAAGCGAAGGAGGATGAGAGGTGACTTGATAGAGGTGTACAAGATGATAAGAGGCTTAGATTGGGGGGGGGTAGCTGGAGACTCTTACCCCAGGGCAGAAATACCGGTAGTTAATACGATGGGTCGTAATTTTAAATGAATTTGAGGAAAGTTTGTGGGGACTTAAGAGGTTAAGTTTTTTTTAACACAGAGAATGGTGAGTGTGTGAAATGCACTGCCCAGGGTGGTGTTAGAGGTGCATACATCAGGGGCGTTTAGAAACTCTTAGGCATATCAATGGAGGACTGCTTAGGAGGGAAGGGTTAGATTGATCTTAGTGTAGCTTAAAAGGTCAGCAACATTGTGGGCCTCAGAGCATGTACTGTTCTGTGATGTTCAATGCAACGCATTTATATATTTTTTTAGATTAAAGTAATTAAGCAGATTCTAGAAATATTCTTGCTTACTCATTACCAAATTTAATGACGTATGTCAGTGATAATAAACGTGATTCGGATTATCTTAATTATTATTTATGGTTAAATGCTAGTTTGCATATACAACTCAATCGTCTGCCTTTTGATGAGTTCAGCAGCCACCATGTTACTGTGTCTGCTTTTTTTTAAATCATCCTGCTTGAGGAGACCTTTGAAACATAGAAAAAGGTCTACCCTTAGTGCTTCTCCCTACAGATGCTGCCTGGCCTGCTGTGTTCCACCAGCATTTTGTGTGTGTTGCTACCCTTTAACACTCTGTTTCTTTTCAGGGGATGACAATTAACAGCTACATTTTTGTATTTGCGTATGTATTTTACATTACATTGGCCATGGGGAAGAAGCCACTTTAATATTACTGCATGAAGAATTCCTTACAGTGGCAAAGAAATATTGCTTCTATACTATTGGAGTAATAGGATTAGAAATGTGTGTTTTAAATGAAGTCTCTTAAGAGTGATATAAAAATTAAACAGAAATGTAGTTTTCAAGCTTCTAGAAGCTATTTTCATTGGAACACCAAAATCAAGAAAGCCTTCAGCAACTTTATATGGAGGCAATAAAGATAAGAATGATTCCATTAGTTTTCAATCTGCAGTGGGGAGAGAGGTATGCGTGGCCAATTTCACTTGGGTCCATTTCCTCCATGTTCTCAATACAATTTTGATCAAAAACTTCAGGGCCTCACAATTTCTGGTTGGATGTCTTGTGTTTATGCTGCCTTCTCTTTGTAAAAGAATGTTGAAACATATAAATATCAGGAACTCATTTTGTAGCACAAAGCAGGATTCTGTAGATTGTGCAGAAAGTTTTCAAAACAATGTTTTTACATGTCAACACTTTTAAAGATAACTTGCCACCTGAATCTATATCCTACAACACCAAGCTTGGCAAGGGTTCAACAAGTTGAAGTCTAAGGCATTTTATGGGATTGGACTATAGCAATGGTTCCCAAACCATTTTGGGTTACTGTGTACTTGGCTCCCAAGCCACATCCTCAGCTCTCTTTCTGGCCATTACATAAAAACTGTAAAGAATTTTGGTTTGAGATACACTGCAAAAGAAAATCGGAACTGCAAATGCAAATCAGTGACAAAGAGTTGCAAAACCTACTCAAAGCTATTTAAAACTATAAAATTACTACTTTTTAATTACAACAAAAACAATTTTCATCAACAATTTTAGAGCGTACATGAGTCCAACTATTCACTACTTTCAATGAGATGAATGGTCTTGGTGCAGTGATATCAGCGTCTCATCATCAGGATGAATGGATTTATTGTGAGGCTGATATTTATTGTGACTTCACTGATCGAGGTCAGCTGTGGATTTTGCATTCTAGCTGTGATAACAAGCCTGTAGGCAAACAAGGGCAGTATGATATGCAGAGCAAGCTGCTGCCCATGCAGCAGTCTCCTCCCTCCACACAGCTGATGAATCCAAAGGAATGGCAGAGACCAATACAGTTTTGCACCAGCTGCGTCACAGGAGTGGCCTGTTAGCGTTGAACTCAGTACTATCTGAGGGACTTCAGCTCTAGATTTTCCCTCAGGGTTTACTCCTAAGGCCTTTCTCAAAAGTGGGTATAGCTGAAAGGCAACAAAGATTTGAGATCAGAGTTTTCTCCTGGGTGAGCTGCAAGTCAAGTCAAACGAGCCCCATCTGCCCAAAGGAACTGGTGTTAAGGTGACAGTAATCCACATTTACCCCTTCTCCTGTTGGTAGAAATGGTTCTGTCAGGTTTAGGAACCAAGCCACACATAAAGGAGCTGGATTTGATTATGAGAAGCTACTTGAGATGCACACTGTTGGGAGGATTTAATAGATAGTCGGTGCTTATCCCCCACTACCCCAACTCCTCTGGATATGACAATCTTAAGAATTTATTACTCAATCTGTAATTTAAATCAAGAGAAGATTCTGAAATCTCTCTGACATGTTTATGAAGCTCACCCCGATGGGCACAGGATACTTGAAGGTCATCATCTGATGTTCCTTCTTTATTTTTCAACTCAGGCTCGTAATTTGGAAAAGGTTGCCATGGCCTATATGCACTTAAATGGGGTTAATTTGCATAAAGATGTGGGGACAGCTGATTGGACTTTGCTAATATTCACATCACTTCCTTGTAATTGTAGACTGATTTTATTAATCTTTGGAAACAATTCTGATAAATAAGCAATGCTATGCCTAATATTCTTGAGTTGGTTTCCAAAAGCACATTAAAGCATCTTAGGCAGTTTCCTTTTGAGAGCCAACTGACTTCTGTGTGCAACAGCAAGCATTCAAACTGTTCATCATTCTCAAAACAAAGCTCTCGAGATAGTCAACAATTGAAAGCATGGGACTTAATTTAATGATTTGTGCAGCCGATCACTTAGCTTTTGGTGAAAAGGTGTTGTCTATGAAGTACATACTGAATGGTAAATATGTCTGATACAGCATTTTTCAAGAAGTAATAACCCCATGGTGGTGTCTTGTCATTAATGGTGCCTCATCTGTTGCACAACCAAGAATGTTCGTGAGTGGAATGTCCTCTTTGAAAAATTGCTCAGCAACCTGAAATATTGATTCCCCTTTCTTATCTGTTTCTAGTCCCCTTACAAATAACAACTCTTGAAACACGGTTTAATCTTTTATGAAATGAACATAACCAAGAAGTGAAGGTTTGTTGCCTGGCAAAATTGACTCATCCAACTGCAGAGCAAATTCTATTGTTGTAAGTATGTTGCACAATGTGTTATCAAACATTTCATCTATTCATCTTTGAACAGAATTGTCACTGAACGGAATTGAATTATTTGGTCTGGTGACTTATACAAAACTGTATCCTGAATTTCCCTTACTGCTGGTTGAATGAGTTCTTCTCCAATTGTATGGGGTTCTCCAAATTTAGCAATGAGCAATGGAATGTTGTATGAAATGCACAAACCATCACTGTTTTATTGTGAGGTGGTTTCCATTTCTGAAAGTTTTCATTATTGATAATAAGCCAAGTTCTTGTTTGTTGTATCGGAGTGTATTCTCTTCAAATGTTCAAGGAGCCTGCTGGTTTCATTGCCTCATTTGAAAAAACATTTTCACACAACAGGCACAATGGCTGGTGTTAGGTGCTTGGTGCTGGTATAAATCCATATTTCCGATATTCCACACTTTACTGTCTACACTTCTTTTTCATTTGCTCTGGTTCTGCTGTTTTTGTTATGGATTAACAGCCGTGGTCAATTGCCCATTGTTTAAGTCCAAACCTCAAGCACTGCAATAATAAAGACAAACATTATGGCATCATTATAGTGCAGACAAAACCTGACTCTAAAGGTACATTAAGTGAGGCAGTGATATATCGATTGGGTTGTGGGTTAGAGGAACGTGGTCAAGACCTTGGAATGCCAAATCCTAATTCCCAGGAGTTATGTCAATGGGTGATTGGAGTATGGGAATTGTACTAGCTAACACTACCACAGTAGTGAACAGCAATAATGTGTGGCGGAGCCCGGCAATAACATGATTTCTTCGGTCCTGATTTCTCATGGTGTGCCAAATACAGTTGTGTCACATTGATTTTCAACAACTATAACGCGCATTGAGCAAAGTCTAAGAGGGCAGTAGGTTAGCAAGGGATGAAGTGATTACGTGATCATTGTAATCAATTTTGAGGTACAGTAGATCAAATGCTTATAAGTAATTCATTTCTTAAATGAAGCCTGTAATCCCTCAGCTTCCCCCCTTTATTTATTGCCACCTTTGGAAGCCCCCATCACCCCCAGGAGGGGTGATATTGGCCACTTTAGGAACCATTGGACTATAGTCAGTATAAAAAATGTGGGGAACCTATTTGTGATGTCATAATTTGTACATCAGCTTTGCTTAGTTTACCATGAGTGTTTCAATTATTGACTAGTTTGTATAACTGATATAAATTACATGCAAACAGAAATCCATCATCTTTATATCCCTTAAAGTTACCCTGTAGTCCCTGAAACAATTAGCTACATTGCAAACCAATCTTATTAAACTTCAATTTATTTTTCAACAAACATAACACAATGTTTTATAATGAACAACGTATTTCCAAAACAAAAGAATAGGACAAAAGAAAACAAAACTCTCCTGGAGTGTATTATGCATTCAGGTCTGATAGCTATTACTCTGCATTCAAACAGTTTCATTGAACTTTTTAAATAAGATATACCTTTTATTCTCTGTGATAAAAGTTACACATATGAGATTAACTTTCAGGTTCAAATTTTCAGAAGGAAGGTTAACTTACAGGTGAGTCAATGGTAAGGAAGGCAAATGAAATATTATCATTCACTTCAAGAGGACTAAATTATAAAAACAAGGTTGCAATTCTAAGGCTTTATATGGTATTGGTCAAAATGTATTTGGAGTATTGTGAGCAGATTTGGACGTCTTATAAGAAAAGATGTGCTGGCATTGGAGAGGGTCGAGGGGAGAGTTGCAAGAATGATTCCAGGAATAAAAGGGGTTAACATATAAGGAGCACGTGATGGCTTTGGGCCTGTTCTCACTGGAGTTTAGAAGAATGGTGGCGGGAGTTGTTCTTATTGAAACCTATTGAACAGTGAAAGGCCTAGAGTGGATGTGGAGAGGATGTTTCCTATAGTGAACCAGAGGACACAACCTAAGAATAAAGGGAGATTCATTTAGAACAGAGATAAGGAGAAATATCTTTATCCAGAGTGTTATGAATCTGTGGAATTTGTTACCAGAGACTGTGGTGGAGCTCAAGTCATTTGATAAGTTCTTGATTAGTCAGGGAGTCAAAGGTTAGAGGGAGATGGCAGGAGAATGGGGTTGAAAGGGATAATAAATCAGCCATGATGGAATGGTGAAACAGACTAAATGAGCTGAATGGCCTAATTCTGTTCCTATGTCTTATGCAGATGTTCAGAATACTTTCCTGATGAAACTTAGGAAAGGGTCTTTAAAAGATAGTTTCCTGTTGCCTTGTTTCTACCGTGTCCGTTTTTAAAGTTTTAAAGTATTTGCAATTGGAAAGCTTTGTATCCTCTGTCAAGAGTGTAGAAGCTAATAGCTGCTTTTAAGATAAATAATTTGTGTACTGTATAAAGGTTGGTACAATCACAAAGGACTATGAAATTATCTGAACTCTTGCCCATGGAATTATCTTCTCCTTTCTACTTAATTCAGGTTTAATGTTCTTTTTTACTGGTAGATATTTTTTAAGAACAGTCTCTTATTTGAATGGAGTTGGTGACCTCAACTTGTCATTATACTTAGGAGAAATAAGCTACCTTCGAACCAATTATTTGTCTCCCCATCAACATTGTAATGACCTGGTATTAGTCATTATTTTTAACTAGCTTATTCTTCTTCAGCTTTGGCTTTGCATCAATTAACTGTTGCAATTCTTAATTTGTAACAATGATGACACTTAAAGTATGTCAAATGCAAAGGAATTCAGATGCTGAAATCTAAAATAAAACAGTTATCTGGAGATTACATTGAAGGGCAAACAGCATTTGTGGAGAGAGCAATTACATTGATGAAACGTTAACATTATTTTCCTTTCCACAGTTGCACTCTAATCTGCTGAATATTAGCAACATTTTATATTTTATTTCAAAAGTACCTTAATGACTGAGAAGTGTCCTAAGGTTGTGGAAGACATCATATAAATGTCTCTTCCCCTACCCTGTTTTAGTAGCAAGGATTTCTCCAGATTCATCCTAGATTTTCAGATATTGACCTAGATGTTGCTGTAAACCAAGAGAAACAAATGATATGAATATTAAGAAGCCATTTTTCATTTTCCCGTTACATTTCTTTCTAATTGTGCAAGTAATGGGAGCAGAAGGAAGAGACTGGTTGTTTGTGATAGATAGGTATCTTGATGGGCAGGTGTTGCTGCTATCTCACAATTTTAGTTCGATCTATGATGTCTGTATATAGTTTGCATGTATTAGTTGCCTTCTCCCACATCTTAAAGGTATGCTGGTATGTTAATTGGTGGTGGGAGACACAAGATGGAGAACATGACCACTTGAGATAGTGTAAGCTAAAGGAAAATTGCTCTGAGAGCCAGCACCAACGGTGAGTTGAATGATCTCCTAACAACTCCTAAAAACTAACAGAACACTGCAGTGCTTATTTTTGAAGATAGCCACATATTTGGAAGATACAATTGTAACTTACAAACACAACTTGCAGATAAATCAGTGTATCTCATGCAAATAAAAATAATTCTAATTTGCAAAATGTAAATTAGGGGAAAACTTTTTATGACCATATCTTCAGGACTGGCTGAAGCACTCGAATATCATTCAAAGCAAGTTCTAAAGTGCACACATTTGAATTTCAAACACTGGAAATCCACTGTACTCATCTGCCTTGTTCCATACAAGGGTACTGCTGGTGAAGTCTCGATGTGCTAATCCCATGCTACATGAATCCCATATCTTCAGCAGGAAATTTGATTTTGTTAGTCATGGCAGTTTTTGGTGAGATTTTTAAAAAACCTTGATTTGAGGTGTGGTTGTTTGAGGAGTCATCAAGATTAAAGATGGCAATGTAGTTGGCCTCCCAACAAGCAAATTTATACCAAATGCAGATGATGGTGTATAATTAAACTATCATTAATCCCAATACATACTCTTTAGATATATAGTGGATTCCAGTTAATTGGGACACATCAGAACCATTACATTTTCACCCAATTTAGCAGCTGCCCTAATTAGCTGAAGTTTCATGGAAATAGCTTAAGAAGTATAAAAAAAAGGCAAACTAAGTAACAAATTAAAAACACAAAATGCTGGCAGAATTCAGCAGGCCAGACAGCATCTATGGGAGGGGGTTATTACCTGCTGAGTTCTGCCAGCATCTTGTGTTTTTTATTTATTTCCAGCATCTGCAGATTCACTCCTGTTGCCTAAGTAACAAATTATTTATTTAAGTGAAACACTGAAGAAATTAGAACACTGCCAATAGCACTGCTGTACTATAAAACTGTGTATTAGTTCTCAATATTTATCAACAGAAAAATTCATCCAGTGAACACAATGAACAAAATCAACAAAGACATTTAATGTAGATAATGGACTGCATTCATTACAATGCTTTTGATGATTGCATCTTCCAAATCTTCATTTTCATTGTAACATTTAAGATGATTGCAATACCTTCAAATTCTTTGTAGTTCCTGCCTTGCTGAAATACTGAAGCCATTTTATTTTCACTCCTGGCCGTTTTTGGATTTCCAAGCCTGAATGCTTGAAACTGCAGTGAGCAAAAGAGTTCTGAATTGGCTTGCTGCTTATTTCTCAGCAACCATCAGTGACAAAGATCACTTCTTTTTGAACACAAATACATGCAACTGATGCTATTTAAAAACTGCTCACTCTAAACACACTGTAGCCTCTAACAGCTGCACAAGTGAGCGTGGCTGATGTTTGTTAGAACCCGTTCAGCAACAGCCCCAATTAAGTGGAATTGAGTCCCAAGTAAAAAAAGGGAATCCTGGCAATTTTCTCGATTAGTTTTTGTTCTTTAAGAGTTATTCCAATCAACCCAATTAACCAATGGCCCAGTTAACTGGAATCTGCTATATTGTGGAAATTGCAATTTCATTAATGTATGCTCTCAACGTGCATGTTTAAAGAGGAATTAGGTAATCAAGAAGACTTTATGTAATTTTAATACTGAACATGTGCAAGCAAATAAGCAACAGTAGAAAATAACAGACTTCTCACCCATACTTAGTGGCCATTTTATTAGGTACATCTATACACCTGCTTATTAATACAAATATCTGATCAGCCAATCATGTGATACCAAGTTAATACATAAAAGCATGCAGATATGGTCACAAGGTTTGGTTGGTGTTCAGACAAAACATCAGAATGGGGAACAAATATGATCTAAATAACTTTGACTGTGGCATGATTGTTGGTGCCAGATGGGAAGTATCTTAGAAACTGCTGATCTCCTGGGATTTTCATGTAGAACAATCTCTAGAATGGTGCAGAAAGCTAAAAACATCCAGTGAGTGGCAGTTCTGTGGGTAAAAATGCCTTGTTAATGGAAGAGGTCAGATGATAATAGCAGACTGGTTCAAGATGACAGGAAGGTGACAGTAACTCAACCATGCACTACAACAATGGAATGCAGAAAAAACATCTCTGAATGCACAATATGTCAAACCTTTGAAGTGAATGGGTTACAGTGGCAGAAGATATGAACATACAGAAATACACAGTGACCACTTAATTATTACCAGATAAACAAGTGGCCACTGAGTGTAAATGTGAGAGGAGAACAAATCTTAAAATGAATTAGTTGAAATAATCTAAAAAATTATATTAAGATCAGGACACTATTCAAAACCAGTTGTGAGAAATTGTTCAGCATGGATGTATTGACTGTTGCTGTGCATGTATCAGTGAGTCAGAAGCGGAAGTGGAAGGCATTGCAAAAGGCTCAAAGGAAAGAGCTGTTTTACTTAGAGCATTAATACCAGAATCAAAACCTGGGCACTAGCACAGAAGGTACACAAATAGGTTCAGAAGCAGAAGGGCGGCCATAAAACAGTACAGAGCAGGATATTAGCCTTTTGGTCCACAATGCCTAAGTCAAACATGATGTCAAGTTAAACTTATCCATTCTGCCTGCACATGATGTATATCTCATGAACATTTGTGTGTCTATATTAAAGCTTCTTAAAATGCCACAATTGTATCTGCTTCCACCACTATCACTGGAAACCCATTGCTGGCATCGATGATTGTGTGTTAAAAAAAAAAATCCTTTAAACTTTCCCCTCTTATCTTAAAGCTATACCCCCTACTATTTTATAATTTTAGCCTGGGAGAAGGCTCTTGACTATCTGCCCTACCTACACTTCTCATAATTTTGTAAACTTATGTCAGGTCTCCTCTCAGCCTCTATCACTCAGGAGAAACCAATCTGAGCTTGTCAATTCTTTCCTAAAACCATACAATACAGACAGTATCCTGGTAACCCTCTTTTACACTGTTTCCAAAATCACCTCCATCCTTCTAGCAATGGGGAAACCTAAACGCAAAGTGCAACCTGACCAAAGTGTTATTTAGCTGCAACATGACATTTTCACTTTTATACCATACTGATGAAAGAAAACATGCAATATTATCTATTTACCACTCTATCTACTTGTGTTGCCACTTTCAGGGAGCTATTGGCTTGGATTTCCTACAGATCATTGAAATGAAACTTTACTTTTATCTCCACAATGCTGATTATTTCCAATATTAGTTATTTTTATTGCAAAGATCTTTGCCGTCGAGCATCTGCACTATAGTCACATTTATCCCATGTGGCCATTACAACTTACTGTAGTGAAGCTCATAGAATCACAAAGCCATTCAGGTCACTGAATACACAGGCTGTTTGAAGTGTATGTTTCTTTCCCATTTTGGGAATAGATTATTTAGTTGTCTATTTGGGTATTCAACCGTTCTGTACAGTCTTGCCGTGAACAACGGGAGCAACACAGTAATGGAAGTGATACTTTCACCATTTTAATGCTTCTCCCGGTACCAGATGTTCATTATGAAGAGCATTTGAAGGCTCTGAGCCTGTATTCACTAGAATTCAGAAGAATGAGGGGTGACCTTATTGAAACCTATTGAAAGGTGAAAGACCTTGAAAGAGTGGATGTGAAGAGGATGTTTCTTGTGATAGGAGAGTCTAAGACCAGCAGGCACTGCCTCAGAATAGAGGGACATCCTTTTAAAATGAAGATGAGGAGAAAGATTTTTAGCCAGAGAGTGGTGAATCTATAGAATCCATTGCCACAGGTAGCTGTGGAGGCCATCATTATGCATATTTAAGGCAGAGGTTGATAGATTCTTGATTGATCACGGCATGAAGTGATACGGTGAGAAGGCAGGAGATTGGAAAGATGGATCAGCCATGATGAAATGGTGGAGCAGACTCGATGGGCCTAATGGCCTAATTCTGCTCCTATGGTCTTATGGCCTTATTACTATTCCAGTATTTTAGCAGGCCTACAACAAACCCAACTGGGAAGGGTTATCTTTGCATCTAATCAAAATAATGCAGGAAAATAATACACATGACTGTTGGGAATAGTTTAATTCTGAAGCAATAAAACCACAGTTCAAAAGAGGGAAAATGAGACCTTGAAGGTGTGGGCTGTGTTGTATGATGGTAGCTGATAAAACCCCTGTAAATTTTGGTATGGAACAGTAATGGCAAACCAAATTAGGGATTTTAAAAAGCAGAATATTTCCAGATGCTGTAAATCTGAAATAAAACCAAAATACTGCAACCATTGTGGAGAAAAATATGTTTAATACTCAAGGTTGATGGGCCCTTTCTCATTAAAGCATTATGTTTCATTAAATATTAAAACATAAAGTGATGGCACTGGTCAGTGAGAGAAAAAGTGTTTTGCACCATAAAGGCGACGTTTTCAGAATTATACTCACCAGGGATCAGCATGAGAGACAGCTGCAAGCCATGGAATACCCGAAGGTTGGCTTGCTCTGCACCATCATTCTGTCTGTATCCCCCAGACGACAGTTCTTCTTCTGCATTCTGGAGACACTCACATTGCTTCTCTATATGTCGAGAAGCACAAAACTGATATTTGTTTATTTGATATTGTGTGCTTAGTTTTGTAAACCTATGCTTTCTTTTCTGCACAAAATAGTAACAGATAACCTGGTGATTTTTTGCGTCTCTTCAAACATAAAATTGTATATAATTGTATGTGCATTTTTGATGTGTTTTTCTGTTGCATTTACTTAAAGTGTCTAATGTATTTGTGCATACAGGGATACTTGCACAGTCTCTGGATACCCGAGGAAATTGGTAAAACTCTTGTCGGCTGAATAGCGAGTTGTGCTGTATTGTTCAGCAATTTGTCTCGATGTAGCCACCACGTTACTAAAGATCTATTTTGTTCAGTTTATTGCAGTATTCATTACTATAGTCATTGCAGTAATCATTACACTACTCATTGCAGTACTCATTACACTGTTCTTACTGCAAATGCTCTATCTGAATGTACAAGGCTGAAAAAACACCAAGTACTCTTACATTAACACACAGAGGTCAATGCTGTTAGCTGTGGAAGTCCACTATTCATGCAGAACTAAATCCCAGACTTACTTCAACCAGGAGGACCAAAAACAGGAACAAATCTTTCTGGGACTCACACACCCTCTCTCATACCTTGTGCCAATGAGATCTTGTGCAGGATTCTGGACTCTGTTGATTATAATGGAGATTCTAAGTCTACAGACGTGGAAGAAGAGGAGGGGAACTTAATTTTAACAGTGCCTTTATAATTTTGTTTTAGTCTTAATCATTTTTAAGTGACTAACTTTCAGGTATATTTGGAAAGTTGAAGTTTCATAAACTAGCAAAGTCTGGCCCCCACTTTGCATTCTGTTAAAACCTGCCAAGGCCTAACAGGTTAGGCCTGTGAAAACAGTATGGTGGTAGTCATGGTGGCACTAATTGCCATTAATACCACTTCTCCTAAATCAGCACTGTGAATTCCCATTGAAACGGATCCTCTCCACCTTACCCTGGAGAATGTGGGAAATACAAGAGATGTTTCTGACTGGTCTAAGAAGATTCAGTATATAGAAATTACAGCAGGCCAATTGGTTCAACTAGACAAGACTGGCATTTTATTTTCTATGTGAACACACTCTTTCCATATCCCCATATTGGTATTCATCATGAATGTTGACAATACGCTTCACCACTGCTATTGGATCTGATATTTAAACATAGCTGACTCTTTGAAACCTTCACAGTTAGCATAGAAAACAGCCAATGCTGCTCATCCCTACTTGCCCCAGAGAAGTTGGTTCTCCTGGGATCAGCCGTGGAAATGATATCTCTTGTGCTGTAATAAGTCAGCAAACATCAGATGAAAATGCTTCCAAGTGCTGTGGCTTAGCAATTCCCAGGATTTAAACACAGCAGGAACAATGCATGGTGATATGCTGTAGCTCTATGTCAGAACACTCTTACTTGTAATGAGATTGGATGACAAGGGAGGAGAATAATGTTTCATGACAAATGATAATTATTCAATAAATAATGTGAGAATTACAGAATGTGAAATGTGATCCTAATGGAATCACTAACTGAGATTTTGAAAATATCATTCAAAAGGCGATAGAGGACATAAAGGTAGAACATAAGATTGTCTCATTGTGAATAGATGAGGCAGTTATATGTGTGGCCAAAATGCATCCCTTATATATCAATTATATACTGTATTAGTTATAATTTACACTATTTGTTCAATGATTTATCCATGCATGCTATTCAAGTGTGATAGTTTGTATTGCAAGTGTAATTATGGTAAAATCAGTACCAAAAGGGGTAAAGATGACCTAATCACCTGCCATTACTGCAAAGGAAAATCAGTGGAAACTCACATTGCACAGTAGCTCTTTACATAGTTTCAAACAATTTTCCACTGAAATTAGAGAAAGAAAAACCTCTTTGAAATTGCAAACATAAATGTTCACTTAAAGAACTGGTTTGGGCTTGGGAAGAAAGCAACCTCCATCAGATGCAATTATAACCCTGGTGGGATGCACAGTGAGAAATAAGGATGACAATGGGCAAGTGCGTAGAAAGAACAAACAAAGCACAAGACAGCACTGACACAGAATCAGCAGAGATGAACCAAAAATGGCTGATGAGGATGAACAGGTCTTGGATGTTGCCAGTACCCGCTGAAGTAGCTAGTAAACTTAAATGACATCAGTTTTGATGCAGATTGATAGAATATATGGACTCTGATGCATTACACCATACAAAAAAATGGAAACAGCAATGCTCACTATACACAAAATGAACCTTACAAGCTGAAACAAAAAATTGCACATGAAATTTAGCAGTGTAAATAGAATTTAAAAAAATCTAACCACCATTTACTTCATAATATGTTATTATTTACTGTTTTGCAATGAATTAACTTGTCAGTATTGTTGATAATTATGAAATGGCAAATCAGTACAGTGAAGAAATCAATAAGATTGAAAGAGTACAGAATTTACACGGATGTTGCTGGGACCTGAGGACCTGAGGTAAAGGAGGAGGTTGATTAGCTAGCACTTTATCCCTGGAGCACAGGAGAATAAGGGGAGACTAGAGAGAGATTTATAAAATATGAGAGGTATAGATAGAGTAGTTGTGTTGGCGCGTGGCCTAGTGGGCAAGGCATCAGACTAGTAACCGGAAGGTCACTGGTTCGAGCCTCAGCTGAGGCTGCGTGTTTGTGTCCTTGAGCAAGGCACTTAACAACACATTGCTCTGCGACGTCACCGGTGCCAAGCTGCATGGGTCCTAGTGCCCTTCCCTTGGACAACATCAGTGGCGTGGAGAGGGGAAGGCCTGCAGCTTGGGCAACTGCCGGTCTCCCAAACAACCCTGCCCAGGCCTGCGCCCTGGAAATTCCAGGCGCAGATCCATGGTCTCTGGAGACCGATGGATGCCACCACCAGATAGAGTAGTTGCAAGCAGGGTTTTTTGTCCCCACTGAGATTGAGTGAGACTAAAACTAGAAGTCATGGGTTGAGGGTGAAAGTTGAAATGTGAAATGTTAAGGGGAACCTGAGAGGGAACTTCTTAACTCAGAGAGTGGTGTGAGGTTAAAATGAGCTGCCAGCTGAAGCAGTGGATGTAGGTTTGATCTTAACGTTTAAGAGAAATTTAGAAAGGTACTTGAATGGGAGGGCTATGGAGGAGTAAAGCTGAATGGAAGCTGGTCGATGAGACTAGACAGAATAACAGTTCAGCTTGTACTAGATGGGCAGAAGAGCCTGCTTCTGTGCTGTAGTGTGCTATAATTTGATGATGTAATGATATTTCCTTTGTTCTATTTTATAGAATTATATTTACCTTATACAATGTGCTCTCTGCACATGACCCAATAGCCCTTCTTGACTTTACAGTGTTCATGCAGGTTCTATTTTTGAATAGGAATAGCCAAAAGTTGTATAAAACTTGTTGAAATTACCTGATCAACACTATTTAACTAATTTTTTGATTCACATCCTTTGAAACCCTTATATAGTCAACCTATTGCAAATTAAATGGTGAAAATTTTGATTTAACTATCAGTCACTGATGGTGGAGGGAATTGAAGAATTCCACTGCCCTTATTACAAGAAAACATTGGTAAATATACTGTACCTTTTTATTGCAAGATTGTTAAAAAAACACAGAATATACTTTTTGTAGTTTAGCTTTTGCAATATAGTGCAAAAGTGTTTACTGTTATTATTGTTTAACTGGTTAGTTGAATGGAAGCAGAAAAAAATAACCTTTATCAGATTTGATTATTATTGCCTATTGAAAATGAAATTGCATTTGAATAGACCTTTCAACAAAGAAAAATTGACCCAAAGCCATTCATAGCCAATAAGGTAGGGAAATAAATCAGCTTATAAAAATATAGCGCACACAGCAATAAGGTTATGATTAAATATACAAATGGATGAATATTCTTCAAAGAGGAATACCATTTGATCTGTTACAAGGAGAGGACTCGGTTTAACATCTGAAAGATAGACGCCTGGCAGTGCAATAGCTCTTCAGTCCCACATTGGCAATTTAGCCTCAATTACCTTTTCGTGAGTGGAACGTGAATCTATGACTTTAATGATGCTGAGAAAAATGATCACAGCTGAGCCAATGTAGAACTTGGATCATTTATATTTATATTTAGTGGGAACAGAGGATTTCTTTCATCATATGACATGAGAAAAATAGCAATCTTGTCAGCTCTGGATTGGAGCTATAATCCAAACCAACATACAAATTAGATTTGCTCTTCCAGTTAAATCCAAAAAACCTTGAGCCATTATTTTAGGAAACTTAGTTACCCAATGTGTTCTCAGTGAGTCACTAGCACTAATGATTAAACAGAGTTCTCAAAATCTACACGTAGGTAAATGCAGTGGACAAACACTGAAGCACTGGAACGTAAAAACATTGCCATGTTGACCTGTTTGAATACTCATTCTTTCAATATTGAATACTTCGAGTCAGAGCCATAGAACGTGGGGAAGCTCCTTTGCTTCACAAAATCCACGCTGACCAACAGCAGCTTGGAGATTTACTTCTCTAACTCTGATATTGCTCACTCAGAAGTTTATATAAAATTAATTAAACCTGTAATGGTGACCTTTATCTGGACTTTTCTTTAGTTAGAAATACTTGTTTAATGTCAAAAAGTAAGCTGTTCTAATCATTCAGGCTGGAGTGAAGTGGGAAACAAACATACCGTTGGTCTATCAATCAGTGGAGCCTACTCAGTTGTAATGTACAAGACATTGGTAACTGGACATATAAATAATTATGGAATGGTTTCTCACACCCTTTTTTCTTACAGTTGTTTCTTGAAACTGCAAAGGTTATCATCAGGAATCCTGCAGAATAGTACTGCAACAATTTCAATATCTGAACAGGCTGATCTAACATAGGCATGACATTTTTAATACATCTGATTTAATTATTGCTGATTCGTTATCACAACAGTTCACTCTCTGAGGTTCTCGGGTTAAAATTATGTCTTAATCCTACAGAATAATGGGGAGGGAGCACAGCCTTACAAGGAGAGAACCAGAGTTTATGTCAATCCTGTTTTAGTTTTATTTATTTTAGAGATAAAGCATGGAGTAGGCCCTTCCTATCCTTTATACCACGCTGCATAGCATTACCTGATTAAGCCTAGCCTATCACGGGACAGTTTACAATGACCAACTAACCAAACAACCAGTATGTTTTTTGACTGTGGGAGGAAACTGAAGCACTCAAAGAAAACCCATGTGGCCATGGAGAGAGTACAAACTCGTCTCACAGACAGTACGGTATTTCCACACTTATAATATGACATTTGCTGATTGATTCGCTGATGGAAACACTTCTTGATATAATGAAGTTAATCATATTTAAAAGATGTTTTTCTTATGTTCTTGCCTACATTGTAATAGAAATGCAGACTATCAATAAAGCAATTTCTTTCCCTATCAAAAATACCCTCAAGTAGAATCTTATAAGATGAAGTGGCCATTTCCACTTATGTAAGTTCCAAAGCAAGGGCCCAAAGCACCAAAAGTGCATTGAGGAATAATTTAGACACTTTTAAGGAAAGAGGAGTTTATGTCGGTCCTGCTCCCTCCTTCCTTTCTACATTAGAAGCTTCTGCAATATGTATTAGAAAGGTTGTGTCAACTGAAATTCTAACAGGAAGCTTCTGAAATATGCTTCTGTTAAATATTTTAATAAAGATGGGGGAGAATATTATTTCCTACTGAGGCGAAAACCTCAAATACAATTCTTTATTTTGGAACTAGTGTTTCTTCTAACTAAATTGTGGTAATTGTCAGAATGATATAAATGACTATTGGATCGAAACATTTTTTTGTCTTGGTTTTGCTTTTAAATAACCAAAAGTTGGAGAAGTCCAATAAAATATATCTGCAACTCTTCATCTCTCACACTCATCAGGAAAGATTGGGAAATACATATAATTGTTTGATCTAATCAACACCATTTACTGCTCAAGACAATATTCAAATATATATCTTTGTATGGACAACTTGTGAACATGTTTGTTGCAAACTAACTCATTATCACATAGAACCACAATTAATCCCACCAATCTACTGCTCTACATACAATATAAATAGCATAGAGTTCTCTTTAGTAACTGGAGAAAAACCTTAGCAAAATGCTAGAATATGCACATTGTTTCTTGGGCAACATGTATAACTTGTTATCCTTTATGTTCAGTATTATACATTCAAGACTCTGCTGACTTGTGTGGACTATTAAGCAATACATAGTGGTCATATTTGGCACTCTTTCCCTCCATAATAGCATAAATATTTTGTAAAAGGAAGCATTTTTGGAAGGATTTAATCTCAAGTTGATGTTTAAGATTTTTTGTGGGTTTAGAGCTGTTGCAGAATACTCTACTAGCCTTCTGACAAGTGGCAGCATTAGATAGATTGCATCTTTAATATCTATGACCATACTTGATATATGTATGCACCATTTATATGAAATATTCAGTGGGTTGGCTGCTTCTCAGCAGCTCCAGTAGCAAGCAGATACATTCATTTATTAGGCCAAGTTCACTTTGATCTGCAATTTGATCTTCTGTTGTCCTGCTACCAATTTCCCACTATTAGGCTGATAGAGTGTAGTGAAAAATAGTGTCTCAGAGTTGCATTTGCCAAAGCACCAGCATTAAAGTTTAAGAATGTGAACATCATGCAAAATACTTATACAAGTGCTAAGGACGCATCGAAGTTTCTCGCTTTAGTTCTTTCGGAGAGCGTGCCACATGGAGACAGGTTTCCTTAACGTTGCGAGCATCTGATTCCAGTGAGTAGCCCCCATCCCACTGCTCTCGGGTCCAATGATTACATGGCCTATATTCTCAGTTCTTCCTTCTTCACAGCATTCAGCCACTGTTATTCGTAGGGATAATTCCTGTGTCAGAAGAAAAGCATTTGGTAGCTCATTAAAACGCTACTGAGAAAACATTACAGCACATGCTTAAAATCAGGAGATAAAAGTGAACAAAAGAAAGTCTGAAGGTATGAGTTGTGAGTTGGCTATGGTAGACTGGGAAAATACATTAAAGATATGGAAATAGGTAACCAATGGCCAACAATGAAGGAACTCATAGTTTATAGCAAGTATTGAATGTTTAAGACACAAAAAAAATCCAATAAAAATGGCCCAGTTAATGTTAAGAAAAATAGTTAAGGAGATACTAGATCAAAAAAGAAAATTTATAATATTGTAAGAAAGAACATTCAGTACAAGGATCTGGAAAATATCAGATTCCAGCAAAAGCTGACCAATACATTCATTAAAAATAGGAAAAATAGAATGTGACATTGATCTAATGAGAAACATGACTACAGACTGTAAAAGCTACAGATACAAGAACTTGAAGACCCACAATCAAGAATTCAGGAACAGCTTCTTCCTCTCTGTTATCAGATTTCTGAATGGTTCATGAACCTACAAACACTAACTCATTGTTCTTCTTTACTACACTATTTATTTTCTGACTTACAGTATATGTCTTTGCATTGTACTGTTGCTGCAAAACAACAGATTTCACATTATATAATCAGTGATAATAAACCTAATTCTGATTCTGAATTCCTGGATTTATTATGATGTTTCCCCTATAAGAACATCTACTCTTTAGGTTTTGTGTTCTGAATTTACAAAACTATTTTTTTTCTCTAACAAATAGTGTGCACCCCTCTGTACCAAGGCTTTCCAGGAGGACATCATTTTAGTAAAATGAGGAGTAGTTTGGAGTAAAAAAGAAAACCAGTGATTCTGGTAAATCTGAACATTCAGAAGGCCTTTTATAAAATAGTACCCAGGAGGTTAACAAACAAAATTTGATTACGTCGGACCAAGTGTAATACACTGGTAGGAATTAAGGATTATTTACTAGACAGAGAAAAGAATGGATGGATACTTTAGCTGTGTGAAGCAGATGTCACCGTACTGGGGGATGTTTGCTGGGACAAAGTGTAGCATGTCTAAGTTTGCTGATGATACTAAGCTGGCTGAAAAAATGGGCTGTAGAAAGGATGCAAAAAGGCTTCAAGAAGATACAGAGAAGTGAATTGAATTGGCAAGGACATAAGAACTTAAGAAGTGTAAGGAGGGGTTGGTTATCAGTCCCTATGCCTGCTCAGCCTTTCAATAAGACAGGGGTTCCCAACCTGGGGTGCGAGATGGAATTTCAGGGTGTGCGACAAAGAGTGGCTTGTGTCCTTGAGTGATGAGTCACGAGTCATCACTCAGCCAGCTGCCAGTGTGCCTTGAGAAGTGGTAGTAAATGTTTGACCCAATCACACTCCAGTCTCCTGCTGCCTGAGTCGAGAGAGACGTAAACTCACTCCAGTCTCCCGCTGCCCGAGTCTCATCAGTGTTACCTGGGAGTTACACCTCAGAGTCGAGGAGTCTCATCATTGTTAGCTAGAAGGTTACATCTCAGAGTTAAAAATCATCTCATAATGCCAAAATCTTTACACATCCCGAATCAACCATTGAGTAACGACTTCGCATTAAAACCAAACCCGCAGACAGTAGGTAAATTATTCAATTATAAAATTTTAAAAAGCCGCATTTTGATAAAAAGCAGCTGAAGTCATTCATTCGTATTTGTCTCAATGCATTAAAGAAGTTTTTGAATTTCAAAGGTTTTTTTTCTCTTAAAAGGTTTTTTTCTTGAATCGTTGATAATTTTGAATTATGTTAGTTGAGGAGGTATCATGGTTAGCGCTGAGGATTTTGAATCGTGTGATGGGAGTTCATATCTCCAGTAATCATCGGAAATAGGTGTGTAAATTCAATAGAGAGTAGCCTAATAATTTGCGTCACGTCCCCGTAGCATTTCCACCTGACGATTTATCTTGGCTTAACCGCAGATAATATCGTAATAATTCGAAAGTGTATTTCTCGTGATACTTTGCTATAGGCGTGTCTGGTTGAGTAAAGTGGTCATCCCTGACTTAGATAGTGTTTCTCATATTAGCTTATACTTTTCCCTTCATTAACCCTTCATCATGTCAAACAGAGGGAAATGGAATGATGACTATGCGTGCTTTGGTTTCACTCGCACAACAGGAAATGATGGTTTGCAAAAACCCCAGTGCATTCTTTGTAGCATTGTGTTTTCCAACTCAAATCTGAAGCCATCCAAGCTTCAAGAGCACTTCAAGAACAAGCATGGTGGAGATGATGTTGAAGGACATGATGTTGGGTCATTGAAAATCAAAAGAGCTCGTTTTGATTCACAAGGAACTTCCAAAATTAGGTTCCGTTTCTGTTGGAAAAACCACTACTTCTTGCTTCATACCAAGTGGCATATAAAGTGGCCAAATCCAAGAAGCCCCATACGATTGCGGAAGATCTCATCAAGCCATGTGCACTGGAAATGGCAACAATTATCCTGGGCAAAGAAGCAAGAAAAAAATTTGAATAGGTGCCCCCATCAAATAATGTCCTTCACAACCCAATCAGTGATTAGAGTGAAAATATTTTGGACCAAGTCATCTCAGATGTCAGAGCTAGACCTCTTAAAATCTCTATTCAGTTGGATGAGTCAACTGATGTCTCCAGTTGTAGTCAACTCATCACATTAGTGAGATATGTCAATGATGGTGCTGTGAAGGAAGATCTCCTGTTTTGTAAAGATCTGAAAACAAACACAACTGCAAAGGATGTAATGCAGCTGGTGAAAGATGTCTTTGCCAAACATGATTTAGATATCAAAGTCATTGGTTCTGTGTGCACTGATGGGGCACCTGCAATGCTTGGAAATAAATCTGGCTTTTCTGCATTGATGAAAAAGGAGATTCCAGACTTGCAAGTTACCCATTGTTTTTTTCATCGGCATGCTTTGGCATCAAAAACATTGCCTCCAAATTTGAAGAAAGTTGTTGATACTTGTGTGAAGATCATCAACTGGATCAGGGGGCGTGCTTTGGACAATCTGAGAAATGAGCATTCAGTTTTTCTTTTCCACACTTTGTCCGTTGGTTGTCACGAGGACAAGCTTTAACCCGCTTCTTTGAGCTGTGGGAAGAAATCAAAGTTTTTCTGGAGGAGCGTGAATGTGATCTGTTTGGGGAAATGGAATCACAGGAATTCGCCCAAATGCTGGCTTACTTAGCTGACATTTTCACTCGTATGAATGACCTGAGTGGTTCTCTTCAAGGAAAAGGGATAAACATATTGAAGGCTTGTGAAAAGTTGAATGCCTTCAAAGAAAAGTTATGCCTTTGGCGTCGAAGGATGAAAAGAGGCAGTCTCTCAAATTTTCCTTCACTAGAAGAGATGGTTGATGATGCTGGATCCATAACTCCTACTGTGCGTGAAGAAATTGTGGCTCATTTGGAAATGCTGTCAGAATCGTTTGATGGATATTTTGCTGACGTGAAGATTTCAGAAGAATGGATCATGAATCCATATTCCTACAATTTGGAGAGAATGTCAGATAATGAAGAGCTGAAGGAAGATCTTATTGATTTGTGGACAAATCGAGCTCTTGAAATGCAATTTGAAAGCAAGACTTTGGAGCAATTTTGGTGCGCAGCACTGGATATGTTCCTAAGACTTGGTGGAAAAGCACTCTGTGTCCTCACTCCATTTGCAATAACATACTTGTGTGAATCTGGATTCAGTCCTCTTTTGTAAATCAAGACAAAATCTAGGAATCGCCTGAATCCACAGGCAGACCTGCGGATTGCAGTCAGCAAGAAAGTTCCACGTTTTGACAAAATCATGAATGAGAAGCAGGAACAAAGAAGTCATTGAATTTTATGTTCACAATTGGGATTTATTTTACTGTTTACAATTTTTTCTGAATAAATTAGAATCTAATTGCTCAGTTTATATTTGCATTTTAAGCACTGAATTAAGCTTTTTTTTAAGTTCAATTTGTTCACCTGCAGTATTGTATGTGGTTCAAAAATTAGAAATTAGACTTCTTCATCTTCAAATGTGATACTACTTTTGTAGGGGGTGCGAACATTAATCAAACATTTCCTAGGGGTGTGGGGCATAGAAAAGGTTGGGAACCACTGCAATAAGACCTTTAATCCCAGTGTTACTTTCCTGCACTCGATCATTCTGCTTTGATTCCCTTAATGTATAAAATTCTATTAAGCAATGAAAAATGGAAAATAATGTGGGAAAATGTGAGGTCATAAAATATACAGTGATGCTGGAAAGTTTGTGAACCCTGTAGAATACTGTTCTATTTCTGCATAAGTATGACCTAAAATGTGATCAGTTGTTCACATAAGTCCTCAAACCCAGATAAAGAGAACCCAATTAAATAAATAACACAAAAACATTATACTTGTTCATTTATTTATTGAGAAAAATGATCCAATTTTACATATATTCATTGGTAAAAAATATGTGAACCTCTGGGGTGATGCCTTCTACAAAAGCTACTTGGAGTCAGGTGTTCCCTGCAAAGATCACACCAAGAACACAATGTGTAATGCTGGAGGAGGTGAAAAAGAACCCAAGGATAACAGCAAAAGACCTGCAGAAATCTCTAGAACTTGCTAAAGTCTCCAGTCATGTGTCCACTATAAGAAAAATCCCTGAACAAGAATGGTGTTCGTGAAAGGACACCATGGAGGAAACCACTTCTCTCCAAAATAAAAACATTGCTGCACATCTCAAGTTTGCAAAAGACCACCTGGATGTTCCACAATGCTTCTGGGACAATGTTCTGTGGACAGATGAGAATTTTTTTTGGCAGAAATGCACACTGCTATGTTTGGAGGTAAAAGGCCATTACACACCAACACCAAAACTTTATCCAAACTGTGAAGCATAATGGAAGGAGCATCATGGATCGGGGCTACTTTGCTATCTCAGGATCTGGACAGCTTGCAATCACTAAAGGAACAATGAATTCAACATTGTTCTAAGACATTCTACAGGAGAATGTTAGGTTAAGAGTCTGTCACCTGAAGCTTAATGGAAATTGGATAATGCAACAAGACAATGATCTGATAGACAAGAGTAAATCAACAACAGAATGGTTTAAAAAGAAGAAAATTAATGTTTTGGAATAGAACTAAAGTCCTGACCTTAATTCTATAGAAATGTGGTGGAACAACTTGAAGTAAGCAGTTTATGCAAGGAAGCCCACCAACATCTGAGAGTGGAAGCAGTTTTGTAATAAGGAATGGCCTAAAATTCCTCCAAGCCAAAGTGCAGGACGGATCAACAGTTACCAGAAACGTTTGTTTGAAGTTATTGTTGTACCGAGGGTCACATCAATTACTGAAAGCAAAGGTTCACATACTTTTTCCAGCAAATATATGCAATATTGGATCATTTTTCTCAATAAATAAATGAACAAGTATAATGTTCTTTTGTGTTATTTATTTAATTGGTTTCTCTTTATCTAGTTTTAGGACACGTGAACATCCAATCACATTTTAGGTCATATTTATGCAGAAATAGAGAAAATTCTACAGGGTTCACCAACTTTCTAGCACCACTGTAGAAGAAAAACTTGACATAGTAGGAGATTGAAATGTGTACATGTTTATTGAAAATGTGTGTTCTTACATTCTGAAACTTAATATGTAGGTAGGTATACTAAACAAAGAAGAGGACAAATGATATGTTGCTCTTTCATAGGAGAAGATTTTAATGCAAAGTTAAAATCAGGTAACTAAAATGATACAGGGCATAAGAGAAATTGTATCTGGAATATCATGTGCAACTATGGTTTCCTTAACTAGGGAAGATACATTACCAATAAAACGAATGCAATGAAGGATCAATAGACTGATCCTGATTTGTTGTGCAGTAAGAGGTTAAGAAGGTGGGGCCTTTACTTTTTTGAATTTTAAAGAATGAGAGATGATCTCACTGGAAGATCTAAAGCCTTGGAGGAATTTGACAGGGTTAATGTAGGGATAGTATTTTCCCTGGCCTGGATGAAAAGGTAGAGTCTTTGAATAATGGCTTTGCCATTCAAAATAGAGAGAAGAAATTTCTTCAGCCAATGGCCTGTGAAGAATCTTTAGAGGAGGAGTATTGACCCAAAATGTCAACTGTCCATCTTTCTCCATAGATGTGACCTGACCTGCTGAGTTCCAACAGCATTTTGTTTTGTGGTTGCCCACAGACATCAAATATAAGCTTTTGATCATCTCACTGGGGAGCTTTACTTGGAACTGGTGTACTTGGTCACTGCCTTTGTCCCTTCTGACAGCGTGTTTGGCCAGCTCACCGGGCAGCAGCAGGCGCACAGCGGTCTGGATCTCCCGGGAAGTGATGGTCGACCACTTGTTGTAATGGGCCAAGTGGGCTGAAATGGTTGCCACAAGAGGACACAGGTTTAAGGTGCTGGGGAGTAGGTACAGAGGAGATGTCAGGGGTAAGTTTTTTACTCAGTGAGTGGTGAGTGCGTGGAATGGGCTGCCAGCAACTGTGGTGGAGGTGGATACAATAGGGTCTTTTAAGAGACTTTTAGATAGGAATGTAGAGCTTAGAAAAATAGAGGGCTATGGGTAAGCCTGGTAATTTCTAAGGGAGGGACATGTTTGGCACAACTTTGTGGGCTGAAGGGCCTGTATTGTGCTGTAGGTTTTCTATGTTTCAATAAGCTGAGGAATTCAAGTAGATAAATAAGTTCAGAATGATTACTTTTGACATCAGTGTTTATTATGAAACAAAACTTGTATATTGACACAACTGCAAAACATAACAATACTTGTAATGAAGTTATAAAATAAGTAGCAAGTAGCATTTATATTACTAAAATGCTAGGTAATTATCCTCTCCAGGGAGACTGACTAATAACAATACCCCTTTGATATTCAATGGTGTTACCCTGAACAGTTCCCTCATCATCAACATTCTGATGGTCACAATTGGCAAGAGTTCAAATGGATAATGCATATAAAATCTCAGGCTACAGAAGCAAGTCATATGTCTGATATTCCACAGTGAGTCACCCATCTCTTACACTTCACCATCTACAAAGCGTCAGTCAGGGGATTCATGGAATAACTTCCACTTGCCCGTTTGATCACACCACCAACAATACAACATCATCTCAGTGCCCCTACTTCCTCAGGAGTCTGCAGAGAAATGGCATGTCATCAAAAATCTTGCCAAACTTCTATAGATGTGTTTTGTAAAGTGTGCTGGCTGGCTGCATTATGGCCTGTAATAGGAACACAAATGCCTTTGAGGGGAAAAATCCCAGAAAAGGTAGTGGATTTGGCCCAGTAAGCCCCTCCCAACCATTAAGCACATTTACATGCAATGTTGCCACAGAAAAGCAGCATCCATCATCCAAAATCCTCCCCAGCTGAGCAGTGCTCTTTTATCACTGCTGCCATCAGGCAGAAGATGCAAGTGCCTTAGGACTCGCACCTCCAGGTTCAAGAACAGTTACTACCATCAGGCTTTTGAACAAAAGGAGATAACTACACCCATTCTATTTCTGATGTTTCCACAACCGATGGTCTCACTTTAAGGACTCTTCATCTTGTCATTTCATGCTCTCATTTATATTTGCATTTGCACAGTTTGTTGTTCATTGATCCTGTTTACCATTACTGTTCTATAGACTTGCTAAGTATCCCCACAGGAAAAAGAATCTCAGAGTTGTATGTGGTGACACGTATGTACTCTGAGAATAAATTTTACTTTGAACTTAAAACTTTTACTGAAAGTTCATTCTACAGATTGACCATCTACCAAATACACTGCAGCTGCGACATTTCAGACCTATAACTTCTACTACTCATAAAGAAAGGACAGCAGACATATGGAAACCTGACTTGGAAATATATGAACTGCCTTTCATTCCCACCAGGTCTAACTCTTGAACTCCTACCTAGCCCCTTCATTAGAAGAATTGCAACAATTCTAAAAAATGTTTCATCGTCGCTCTCTGAAGAGCGATCAGTAATGGCTAGCTCTCTGCTACCCTTACAGCAATGGCCAGTTCCCATAAAATAGGTAATTAGAAAGAAAGAGCAGAGTGAGATTGAAGTGTCTACACTGATTAGCTTTGTGCTAAGTGACACTTAATACGAACGATGGAGCTCTCTGAAGATCAGTGGGAGTAATCTTTTCTCTGGATGACACATTGGCTCCCATCCACTACTGGACAGAAAGAAAACCAATCTGTCAGATAATACACAGCCAATGCAATTTAACCATTGGATTCTAAATTGTGCTTTCATTAAGATGAGTACTGTATTAGTTTCTTACCTGCAGAACAATTGCAGGAACTGAGAATATCATGGCTTCATTGAAAACTGGATTGGGATCATCTCTCTTGATTGCTGTTCTTTTCTTACTTATTTTCCTTGTATCTTGAAGGAGGTAAACTTTCACAAATGGATCTGTTTAGGTTAGTGGGCAAGAAACATCAGAGAACAAGACCAGTTACTTGGAATTAAAATCTGTTCATCAAATACTCTCAGCAGTACACATCAGAGACTACAGCTCAATTACAGGCCACTGTCAAAAAGGAGAAAGAAATTCCTGTAACTGAATTTTACTTTGAATCTGCCACCAATCCTCCAAAAGATGATAGAAAATATGCCAAAACTCAGTGAAGGGGTATTCTTTGGCCTCTTTACTGGGAGCTCCTCTTCCTTTTCTGCTCTCTAAGATTGGTAGACAAGACCTCAATCCCATTATTAAACATACATTAAGAATTTGGTTTCAGTTTTGCAGATTTTTTGAGTTAAATAATTTTGTTCTTTCTAGTAAAATCCATCTTAACTATTTTTTTAAACCATCAATTTTAGATCAAGCCTTTTTAGTTTGGAAAACCAAAGGAGTAATAACTTTTTCAGGTTTGTTTATAGGGGATTGTTTAATGTCTTTTACTCAGTTGGTGGATAAATATGATTTATCTAATGCACACTTTTTTTTAGATACTTACAAATTAGGAATTTTTAACGTATTTTGCTTCCAAATTACTCCTCTGCTTATCCACCTAATATGACAGATACCCTTTTTCAGGTTAAACCACTTCAAAAAGGATTGATAGCTACAATTTATAAATGGTTATTGAATTAACGAATGATATCTAATGATAAAATTAAAGGTGCTTAGAAATTGGAATTTCAAGAGTTACTTTCAGATAATCAATGGAGTAAAATTTTTCATTTGGTAAATACTTCATCTATTTGTGCCCGTCATTCCTTGATACAGTTCAAGGTAGTGCATTGGGCACATATGTCAAAGGATAAATTAGCCCATATTTTTCCCAATATCAATCCTATTTGCACTAGATGTAATATTGAGGTGGCCACTTTAACCCACCTGTTTTGGTCTTGCAAAAAGGTGGATAATTTTTGGAAAGATGTCTTTAAAACTTTATCAAAAGTCTTGGATCTGGACTTACAACCAAATTTACTTACAGCAATTTTTGGGATTATTCCATTGGAAGCAGGATATATTCCTGTTTCTGCTCAGTGGATGATAGCCATTTCAACTTTATTCAACTCTATTTACTTAAATGGAAGGATCCTGATCCACCTTCTGTTTTTAATTGGCTTTCCTCCATCATGTCCTGTTTAAGTTTAGAGAAAATAAGAAGTCGGACATTTGATACATCTTTTAAATTTGAAGAAATTTGGCGACCTTTTATTCAATATTTTCATATGATTTGATTTATTGATTTTTGTAATGACTCTTCCAGTTATTTTTCCGAAGTTTTGGATTTGATCAGAAAGTTTTCCTTTTCTTGTTTTTACTCTCAGGATGGATTGCCCAGTCCTTGTTTTCTCCTTTTTGTTTCTGTTTGTATAGAATAGTGGGGTTTTTTTTTTCACTTAAACATTTCAAAAAGTCTTTTTTCTCTTCATATATTGATAAGAGGAAAATTAATTATCTTTTTCCTTATTATACATTCTATATCAGATTAATACTATGCATGATCTTGATAATGTTTATTATACCTTCTTTATGTATTGTTATTGATATATATTTGAGATAATTCTTCTCTTGCTTGTATATATGCTCTTTTAAAATCAATAAAAACATTAATAAAAAAAGAAAATATGCCAAAATGAATAAATTGTGGTTTTTCATTCTAAAGTTGAGAAAGGTAATTTAATATCCTAGTAATGTTCAATTCTGACATTGAAGCTATTTCTTAATGCTCAGTTCTTTTTTCCAGAATGCTTTGCTCTAAACACTAAAAAAATACATTTGGTTACAAAATCAAAATTAATTCAAATCAGTAGCTTACAATCAATACATTTTATTATGAGCTGGGAAAAGTGTTAAAGATTTAAATCCAATTTACACATTGAAAGCTGCTAAGATTAAGCAATCAAAAATATATTGGAAGGCTCATCAAGATGATCAATGGTGAATACTAAAGGAATAAAAATATATTACACACTGTGAATGTTCAAAGATTCAAGTTGTCACGGCAGAAAATACTCATGGACTACTCTGCAGGGTGAACATACACGTGATCAAATCATGTTACTCGTGTGGATTACTCGAAGTGATCAGCCCATGCTACAATCAACAAAAACATAGAGGATCAATCTATGCTACACAACCTAAACACTTGCAGAGTTTACATGCAACACATCTGCAAAACCAGCCTGTGTTTCACAATGAATACTTTGGGTTCAAGCGATGGTGCAAAAAGAATGCTTATGAGATCAAACTCTTGTTTTGGACGGTGAATACTAACAGAGTGAAAGCTGGTGTCAAATGAAGCTGTCTTATTGCCCCAAAAGTTTTCTCACTCTTCCGTGGGGCAGTGTTGCATTTTATCACCAAAAAACTTTGTATGGGAGAGGAGCTAATCAAAGTGAAGTTTATTGTCATGTGCATAAGAACATGTATACACAGGTGCAATGAGAAAAACTACTCGCAACAGCATCATATAATCAACATAAAACACAAATTAAACATAAATTAAACACAATTCTTTACTAAAATTATAAATTGCATTTTTCTGGAAAGCGGCCAAAGTGCTCAAGAGTTGCTAAGCCGTTGTGACTTGTGTTTTGCCATTTGGTTCTTGAAGGGAAGGTTGGTTGCCTTGGTTGAAGGGAAGGAGCCGTTCTTGAACCTGGTGGTGTGGGAGCATGGCCTCCACCCATAGCAAACATAAGGAATGCCTGTATACTTTGGCTTGAGTACTCAGCTGTTGCTTACCTTGATTCTAGATGTTAAAGATTTCCCATTAGTTCTGAAAATATTTTCACAGCCACCATCAGAAGTACTGAAGCCTGAATTACCACACCACCAGGTTCAAGAACAGCTTCCCACATCTCAGGAACCATTTCTTGGTGAAGCCGAGCCTCAACAATAAGATGTACCATTGCCATCAATGTACAGAACTAGGAAAAGAGAATTTGAAGATCGAGACCTCAGACTTGGCACAAAAATGGGCAACACTTATCCCTGCTCTCATACGCTTCTGCGACCTGCAACAACTCTCAACACATGGAAAGATATCTGCAAAATCCTCCAGTTGACTGGAAGGTTAAGGAAACTAACATCCATGCCCTGCCACGGTCCAACATTCACAGAGAAGAGGCCCTAGTTATATTCAGTTGGCTCTATTGGCCACACTGAATCACTTGTATGCTTGACATCAGACCCTCAAAGCATCTATTGTTGGGGAAAAAGATCATCGGGCAGATAGGACGGTTTAGTGGTTATTTTTGGTGGAAATCAGTGGGAGTGACTTAATTCCTCATTGTTTTCACTTGGTTCTGTTTCTATCCACTCAGTGCCATGATTGTTTTGGTCTTTTGACCATTTGCTGGAAAATGGTGATTCCTTTTGGACCTTGGTCACTTTAATTTTGATCCATCCGTGCTCACTGTATATTTTCCATTTCTGTATAGCTATATTACACTATGGAATACCAACATGATTGACATTACATTTGGGAAAACCAACCGAATCATAATGCATCCATTGAATATAAACAGGAATTAAATTTCTTTGACTTTAGTCCAACAGGACCACAATTCACCCACTGAAATGTAAACAAGAATGAAATTACATCTGTTAGTAGTCAGACTATGATTGCATTCTGTGAATACTAACAGAATTACAATGCACTCACTGAATGTTGGGAGATGAATTGCTTACTTGCAGTGAAACCCACAGAATGGTGAAACATCAACAGGAATCAGACTGCAAAGTATGAATTCCATTAGAGTATCATTGCACTCAGTGAGTTACAACAGGATTGCAAAAGTTGACACAATTACAGATCAGTACAGCATAGTACAGGCCCTTTGGCCCACAAGGTTGTGCTGACCCCCTAACTGACTCTATTCCAGGTCTCAGAAGCAAATGAAAGCAGGGATAAGTCCTGCCCAGTTTTGTGCCATCCCACATAACCCTTCATTTTTCTTTCAGCCATGTTCCTATCGAATAGTAACACACACAAAATACTGGAGGAACTCAGTGGGTCAGGCAGCATCTATTGGGCGGGGGAGAGGGTGGGAATAAACCGTTAATGTTTCGGGCCAAGACCCTTCATCGTGAGCCCTGATGAACAGTCTTGGCCTGAAACGTCGACTGTTTATTCCCCTCCATAAATGTTACTTATCTTGCTGAGTTCCTCCAGCATTTTTTTTTTTGTGTGTTACTCTGGATTTCTGGCATCTGCAGAATCCCTTGTGGCTGTGCCTATCAAAGAATCTTTTAAATGTTCCTGATGTATCAGCCTCTACCTCTACTCTGAGTAGTGCATTCCAGACATTTACCACTTTCTGTGTAAAAAAAAATTAACTCTGACATCTCCCCTAAACTTTCTTCAACTCTCCTTAAAAGGATGTCCTCTGGTATTGGCTATTGCTGCCCTGGGAAAAAGGTGTTGATTGTTCACTATATATCTTCCTCTCAACCTATGATCCAGTGGATACAACAGAAATTACAATATCCACAGAGAATATCTATAGGACCATACTGCACCCAATGAGTACCAATAGAGTATCAGCAAACAGACTGTATTGTACACAGTGAATATAAATAACTGCAGCTCTGATATGAATCACGTAATGCACAAGGATTCATTGAATACCAACAGGTATGGTGTTTCACCCACTAAATTCCACCAGAATCACCAAAACACTGAGTAGATGCCATCAGAAAACAAATGACAAACATCAAGTCACAGCAAAATATCAATGCGATGCACTGGGACACATCATCAGTGATGTCACCTGTGGTCATCAGATGTTTCGGGTCTTTCAACATCAGGCATCCTCAGCCAGGCCTAACCAGACCCTGGCTTGTGTCCTAGCAACACTGGTCCATGGGTCACATCTCTTGATCCACATCCATCTGGAGGCTCACTCAGCAGCCTCTGTGACGGTCCTGATGGCTCTTCTCTTTGCTGCTCTCATAATTCCAAGGAGGGAGGAGGTTCTGCACAGCGAGCAGCCAGCAAATCCTCTACAACCCACCTGTATTGGCTCACATTGTGTCCTCCACCCCAGTCACTGGCTCTGCTTTACCAGCTTTCTTACATTCAAATGGCTCCTCAATACGGTCTTCCCAAGGAATTGTCAGTACTACCATGATCACATTGCATCCATTGAATTTCAGCAAAATCACTAATTTCCATTGAAATGCTGAATATTCATCAACTGAACTATGTTTGGAAACTCACTAGGCAATTCAGTTGGTTTCTGTTGGTTTGTAAAACAAATCAATCTTTCAGCTTCCCACCAAGTTTTGCCATATCATCAGCAATCCATTTTGTTTCCATCCTGTCTTTGACTGTCAGCCACAGGTGCCTCATCTTCTTGGAGTACTGTGTCCAGTTCTGGTCGCCTCACTGTAGGAAGGATGTGGAAGCATTGGAAAGGGTGCAGAGGAGATTTACCAGGATGCTGCCTGGTTTAGAGAGTATGCATTATGATCAGAGATTAAGGGAACTAGGGCTTTACTCTTTAGAGAGAAGGAGGATGAGAGGAGACATGATAGAGGTGTAAAAGATATTAAGAGGAATAGACAGAGTGGACAGCCAGTGACTCTTCCCAGGGCACCACTGCTCAGTACAAGAGGATATGGCTTTAAGGTAAGGGGAGGGAAGTTCAAGGGGGATATTAGAGAAAGTTTTTTTTACTCGGAGAGTGGTTGGTGCGTGGAATGCACTGCCTGAGTCAGTGGTGGAGGCAGATACACTAGTGAAATTTAAGAGACTACTAGACAGGTATATGGAGGAATTTATTGTGGGGGGTTATATGGGAGGCAGGGTATAAGGGTTAGCACAACATTGTGGGCCGAAGGACCTGTACTGTGCTGTACTATTCTATGTTCTATGTTCTATGAGAAGCAGGAATTAATTAATACCCAATGAAAGTCAATGGAGTATATTCGTGATCTGTGAAGAGCAACATTGCACACAATCAATACCAATGGAATGACATTTTATCTGGCAAATACCAGCAGAACCTCATCAGATTGTGGATATTGGTTGAATCTTACTGCACTCGGTAGAGTCTGAGAGAAACATTTTGCACCCAGTGACTCCCAACAGACTCCTAATCACACAGTCAATATGAGAAAAGTCACATGGCACCAAGCAACAAGCAATAAATTCACCTTGCTCTCTTTGAGTAGCAACAGAAGCAAGATGCACCAGCATTTGCCAACTGAGAAACGTTATACTGAGAAAACACCAAATGAGTTACATTGCAACCAATGAATACCAACAGGGTCCCCTTACTGCAAATGAATGCCAACAGGGTCCCCTTACCAACAAAATCAAATTGTACTCAGTGAGTACCGACAGATTCGTGGAAGTTGGATTGAATACTAACAGAATCACAACATACTCAGAGAATATAAATATAAAATAAAGTGGAGCTACTGAATTCCAACAGAATTACAAAATACCTACAATACCAACAAAAGAACACCAACAAAATCAAATTGTACTCAGTGAGTACTGACAGATTCGTGGAACTTGCATTGAATATTAACAGAATCACAACATACTCAGAGAATATAAATATACAATAAAGTGGAGCTACTGAATTCCAACAGAATTACAAAAGAACTGCTGTAACAACAAGAGCAATTAATGTAGTTCCAGTGATTGCCATGGAGCATGATCACTTCTAGTAAATATCAACAAATACTTATTGCATCCTGTGAATCCCCTTGAAACCATGTTTCGCCATATGAATGCCAACAGAATTACTTTATTCTCAGTTGATACAGGGATCACATTATCTCCCAATGAGAATAGCATAGTTTCTACTAAATTGTCTGAAAAATCATAAAGTACCCTGCATGTCAACAGAAATCTAATTTCAAACTTTGAATATAGACAGAATGCTATTACATCCAGTAAATATTTAAAATATCTGAATAAACTCTTCTCAAGCTTCCCGTTGAGTACAGGTAACAATTATAACCGATGTTTCGATGCTAACTCTGCCATTTTCTTCAGGGATGATGCCTTGGCAGGTCTAGTCCTGTGGTATTTATACCCTTGTCGTCCGTCCCTCCAGATTGGTTAATCCTTATCCAATCAGGATTCTGTTGTCCCACCTTGTTTACAAATGAATTCCAGTTCTTACTTAGAGCAATACCTTCGTCTTTGTTAAAATTCTTTTCTGCTAGGTCATCTTTGATCTGCATAAGCTGAGAGGAAACCCAGAAGGAAGCTCAAATCACAGCTTTTACAGGTCCAAGCTGGCCTGGGACACAGGATGGCTGGTGTTTACAGGATTCCCTGTGAATGTGGCCAGATGGGACACATGGCAGAAACCCACATCAAAGAGGACTGGAGGTGTATCTGATTCGATTACCTTGAGAAATCGGTGGTAGCAGAACATTGCATTCACAATGGCCATAGGATTAACTTCAACGGCACAAAACTACTGTGCCATGCCAATAGCTTTTGGGACCGCCTGGTAAAGGAAGCCATTGAAATAAAACTAGAGAAAAAGAAGTTTAACAAGGACTAAGGTCTCGCATTAAGTATGAAACTGGAATTCAACTATAAACAAGGTGGGACAGTCGAAATCTGATTGGATGAGGACTAACCGATCAGATGGGACAGATGTCAGGTGCATAAATACCACCAGATGAGAGATGCACAGACATCATCCCTGATGAAGATGCCAGGGTTTGTCATTGAAACATCGGCTAAAATTGATACCTGCATCTGGCTGGAAGCCCGAGTAGAGTTTATTCATCACATAAGCTGGGAAAACGCTGGATCCTTTTTCATTAAAAACATCCCTTTGCACCAGGATATATCCACTGAAATCCTAGTAAGCCCCAGGAAATTCTTACAGGAAGCACATTATGACCAGTGAACACAAATACAATTGCGTCACACTCACTGACTTTCAACAGAATCATGAAAATACCCAGCGAATGCCAACAGGAATCAAATTACACCCACTGGATGCCAACGCCCACTGAATTTCTAAATTATAAAACACATATTGAATATTGACAGGATCAACATTCGACCCAGTGAATACTGCTAAAGTCAAATACACTCCCACTGAATTTTAGCAGAATAAGATGACACCCAATGAAAACTAATGGTTGAGTGTCAGCACAAAGAAAATTGGATTAGTTGTAGGGCAGAACTTTGAAATTATGAGGAATTCTGAGCCTTAATTTGTTCTGCTATTGATTGTCAGAGCATTGTTATATTGTTACAAGACAGGCATACCACACAGCTATTCTTTCAAAACACAAGCACAGTACAAAGACACGTGATTATGCAGAGAACAGCACATCCATATTTAAATATATACCACAATGTACCCCTATAGTTTTCAGAACAAAGAGTAAGACATTTATGTCTATGCTTATCAATTCAGACATTGAAATGAATAATTATCAATCTAGTCCAGTGACTAGATTTTGGTGTCTTCCTGGTCTTTTGGATTTTGGCATCAAATCAGCTTTTGGACTATTTGGTTCCGGATTTGAAAACAATCAAGATTATTTTTCTTTGCCAGACTTACTTGGGTTTAGCCCTTCACTTCCTGAATTTCCAACTCAGAAAAAACTTAATGACTGAGTGGTTCAATAGTGGTTCAATAGTTCATTTTGAGCAGAGGTCATTTGATGTACAGAAACATTTCAGATGTTGTCACCAATTTCAACTAAACATCTCCTGATTCTGAAAAATCCCTGTATGTAATGTAAATGAAATGGTTTCTTTTTTATTACCATGCCCACAACATTACCATATCCCTATCAATTTAATTTAATAAATTTTATTAATTTATTTAATTAATTTACCATATTAATTTTTTAAAGAACCATTCTAATCCTTTCTGTTTTTATTGCACTTTGTCAGAAGGTCTTGCATGCACAAAGGAGAATTCTGCCTTGTGATTTTTGGATGGATGTATTGACTGAGCTTGATCGGGTTGTTCTACCAGTTCTAATTCTCCAAAGTTTCTTGGTTTTTAGAGTGGTGTGAAGAACTTTTGTGTGATGCCATACACTCTTTGTAGAAGTAGTTCAAATGGCTATGTGTTGCCTGCTTATGTCATCGTTATATTTAATAAAATTGCATCCTTAAGTTTTGTATGGAGTACATTTAAATTTCATGTGTTTCTGTGGATTTGGTTTCATGGTGTTTTTCTTGGCTTTACCACCCACATGTAAATCTTGATTCTCTCCCTCCTGTAGTATTACTGAAAAGCATGTTCTGATGAAGGGTCTCAAACCTGAAGTGTAAACTGATTGACCTGGTGAGTTTTGCCAGAACTTTCAGCCTTTTATTTCCAATTTGCAGCTGATGGAAGCATTGTCTTGATTATCATCACGAGAGGATTAATTTTCAGCAATTACTTTCCATTTTTGTGAATGTGCTCCTGCTGTAGACAGGAATAAGAATCTCTACTTTGAAGCAACTCAGAGCTGACATGTGTCATCATTCTGGATAGTGTGTTCATGCTCACATAACTCAAATTACCAGTACGCTGTTCCTATAGCACGTTCTTCAGCTCTATATATGCACTGCATATGCCATCCCTGCCATATCAAGTTCAGTTGCTGCACTGAAGCTGAAAAGATTATCATGGCCACACACGATCTTATCAAATGTCATGCTGACATTTCTGGATTTGTTCTGTAAATGTTCCCTGCACTGTCAAAAGTTTAAGATTAGTGAGAGAAAAGATCCTGGAATTCCTCACTGAACTGCAATGGCATGGCAGAGATTCATCACACTGACAGGTGAGCCTGTATCAACAGAGAACAGTGATTCATGAGATGCAAACATTCACTTGTAACGATGCTGATCACTGAGACGAGTTCTGTGATTAACGAGTGCATCTTGTGGATCATCAGAATTATTGCTGATTTCCGTATGGGCTCACAAAATGCCTGTGTTTCTCTGCTTCTTTTGCAGTTTAGCAGGGCTAAACTCTGTTTTGTGAGGATAGTTGCCGTCACCATTGCGGTAACAAAATAATAAAATACTCGCTGAGAAGAGAAACAGAGTCAAACACCAGGAAATCTGCAGATGCTGGAAATTCAAGCAACACACACAAAAAGCTGTTGGAACGCAGCAGGCCAGGCAGCATCTATAGGGAGAAGCGCTGTTGATGTTTCGGGCCGAGACCCTTCGTCAGGACTAACTGAAAGGAAAGATAGTAAGAGATTTGAAAGTAGGAGGGGGAGGGGAAAATGCGAAATGATAGGAGAAGACCGGAGGGGGTGGGGTGAAGCTGAGAGCCAGAAAGGTGATTTGCAAACGGGATACAGAGCTGGAGAAGGGAAAGGATCATGGGACGGGAGGCCTAGGGAGAAAGAAAGGGGGAGGGGAGCACCAGAGGGAGCTGGAGAACAGGCAGAGTGATGGGCAGAGAGAAAAAAAAAGGAGGGGAAAAAAACTAAATTTATCAGGGATGGGGTAAGAAGGGGAGGAGGGGCATTAATGGAAGTTAGAGAAGTCAATGTTCATGCCATCAGGTTGGAGGCCACATTATATACCTTCCCTTCTCTAGCTCTGTATCCCTTTTGCCAATCACCTTTCTGACTCTCAGCTTCACCCCACCCCTTCCAGTCTTCTCCTATCATTTCGCATTTTCCCCTCCCCCTCCTACTTTCAAATCTCTTACTATCTTTCCTTTCAGTTAGTCCTGACGAAGGGTCTCGGCCCGAAATGTCGACAGTGCTTCTCCCTATAGATGCTGCCTGGCCTGCTGTGTTCCACCAGCATTTTGTGTGTGTTGCAGAGGAACAGGGTCAATGTTTTAGGTTGAAGGGGAAATGGCCTCCAATCTGAAACACTAATTCTCATTTCTCTTCCCAAAGATGTGGTCTGACCTGCTGAGTGTTTCCAGTATTTTCTGCTTTTATTTTAAATATCCAACACCTGCAGTTTGTTTTGATTTTTTTTAACCACGGTCACAGCACTGCAATGAGTTGTGACTGAGTTAACGATGCTGGCAATTGTTCCAGCATAGTGCTTATTTTCTCTTCTAATCTCATTCAGAGTGTTATCTTGTGGTCTTTCAACTTCACTCAGCAACAAGGATTTTGTTAACCCAAGCAATAAGATATCTTTCACAAGGAGTTTCTGTTAAAATTGCTCTGATTTGCGTCCATCATTAATTTGCGTCCTTAGCTCTTGCTGAAAGTTCACATTTTGGCATTTATGTATAGTGGCATTAACCATTATTCCAACCCTTTCAAGCTTTCCTCGGCAGGACACAACCAAGATAGCTGAGCATGCAGATGGATGGCATGAGTGCAAGCTGGCTGGCTGTCATCTTAGCAGATGGTGAATGCAGCATTGCTGTTTAAAAACCATGCTGTTTATTTCAGTAAATGCAGTAAAACTCTGATAATTTGCCATCCTAAATGTTTGGAAATACTTTTGGTTTGGTGTTTCATTTCCCTGGATTCCTTTAAACTTATGGAGTCTCATTCCCACATTTTCGTTCGACTCACCGGAGCCCCTTACCCATATTTCTTTTAAATACCCCATCCCCCTTTGCTGCCTTCTCGTTAAATTCATTAGATCCCTGTTCCCAAACTTCCCTTAAACACACCCAGGCCCTGGTTTCTATACTCCCTTTAAACTCAGCTGTTTCACTGGAAATTATACTATCTTCCAATTAAAAGAAATGAGTTGAACATGTAATGGTATAAGAGTAACATCCAAGCATCTGGGAAATCTGCCAGCGCACTTCCCAACACTATATTTCATCTGCCACTTCTTTGCCATACTCTTAACCTGTGCAAGTCCTCCTGCAGCCTTCCTGCTTCTTCAATACTACCTGCCCCTCCACCGATCTTCATATTGTCTGAAAGCTTTGCAACAAAGCCAAGAATTCCATCATCCAAATCATTGACATATAATACAAAAAGAAGCAGGACCAACACTAGATCCTGCTGAACACTACTAGTCACCGGCATTCAACTGTGAAAGGTCCCTTTATTCTCACTCTTTGCCTCCAGCCAATCAGCCAATCCTCTAGTCATGCCGGTTTCTTTTCTGTAATACCATGGGCTCTTATCTTGTTAAGCATCTTGTCAAAGGCCTTCTGAAAATCCAAGTACTCAACATTCACCAATTCTCCTTTGCCCATCCTGCTTGTTATATATTCAAAGAATTCTAACAGATTTGTCAGGCAAGATTTTCCTTTAAGGAAACCATGTTGACTTTGGCCTATTTTCTCATGTGCCTCAAATACCCTGAGAACTCATCCTTAACAATCAGCCACTGAGGTCAGAGTAATTGGCCTATAATTTCCTTTCTTCTGCTCGCCTGCCCACTTGAACAGCAGAGTTTACAATTGCAGCATTCCTGTCCTCCAGAATCATGCCAGAATCTAGTGATTCTTGAAAGATCACTGCCAATTCCTCCACATTCACCCTAGCCACTTCTTTCAGAAAACTGTGGTGTAGTCCATTTGTTCTAGGTGTCTTATCCACCTTCAGACCTTTCAGCTTCCTGAGCACCTTCTCCCTAGTCATAGCAATTGCAGTCACTTCTGCCCCCTGGCACTCTTGAACTTCTGGCCTACTGCTAGTGCTTTCCACAGTGCAAAATCCTTATTTAGTTCATCTGAAATGTCCTTGTTTGGAACAATGGAAAGACTACCTTTGGTAAGATGAAACAAGCCATCTTGTGGACATTCTAAAATTTCTCTCTCTTGGGATCCAGCATCAACCTGATTTCCCAATCCCCCATGACTATCATAACATTGCCCAGCTTTCTCACGTTGTAATTTGTAGCTATTGTTTGGAGGCCTGTACATAATTTCCATCAAGGCTTTTTTCACCCATTCAATTTCTTAAATCTATCATCAAGTTTTCTATATCTTCTAATTCTATGTCACCTCTTTCTGAGGATTTGATTTCATTTTGTACCAAGAGAGTCCCCCTCTGCCTACCCACCTGTCCATTTGATACAAAGTGTTTCCTTAGATGCTTAACTCCCAACGATGATCTTCTTTCAGCTATGACTCAGTGATGCCCATGTCATACCTACCAATCTCTAACTGTGCTACAAGATCATCTACCATATTCCTCATAATGCATGCATTCAAATATAACACCTTCATTGGATTATTTGTCTCCTTTGTAGATTTTGTCCCCATGGTAACCAGTTCCACTGACTGCAATTTTGCCCTTTCATCTGACAGTCTCCTTGACAGTCTCATTGCACACTGCATCTAATTGTATACTAGACAAGCTGCCAGAGGAAGTGATCGAAGTGGGTACAATTGCAACATTTAAGAGGTACTTGGATAGGTACATGGAGGGGAATGGCTTGACGGGTTATGGACCAGATGTGGGTAACTGGGACTAGCAGGGAGGATACTGTGTTTTCAGCATGGACCAACTGAGTCTATAGGCCTGTTTCTGTGCTGTGTTACCCTGTGCATCCAATCTGAATGCTGGCTTTGTGTGTTCAAAAATTTAAATTGAACTCATTACTATTCCACACAGAAACCTATTGCATTAGGCATTATGCAAAGAGATACTGAACTCGAAGTGCAAGGTTGAATTCTTTAATGAAAAAATATGGTCACTAATTGATTCACACAGCAAAGGCCAAAATAAAACCTAGCAACCATTTCTAAAAGCTTTGGATTAAAATAATCTTCTAGTTTCTGCACATACTTAAACAAATCTGAGATTTGGATGCATACCCATCTGGACAGCCTACGTCAGGGGAACTGATTGTACACTCGCTTTGTTTTGGGTTGTCTTTACATTACCTTTTCATTTAATATCCACAGTATATTATAGAGAACATGTTCATTCATTCAAAATATGAAATGATGATGCTCCTAATGTACACAAGGGGGCAAGAGTGACACTGTTAGACTTGTATGCAATAATCTGCTGCTGTCAGTGCTATGGGCCCTTGCCACTGTGACAGGCTGTGCTCAGCATTTTCCACTTCCTGTTGTGTATTCATCGGTCAAACAGAATTCCAGGTAAGTAGCAGCAGAAAAGCTCTATAAAAAAAGCTAATTATCATGGCATTTATACCCTGCATTTGTTTGCCCATGACAATAAACTTGAACTTCAATGATGTGAAGTAAAATTCACCATGCAAGCAAAGTAGTAATTACATCTAAGAAGTTGTGTTGTTCCATTTCACTGGCTGGCTTGAACCATTAGCATCTTGTCTTCATCGTTATCAAATGGGAGGATGGTTGATAGAAACTAGCTGAGCATATTTGAAAGTTTCTACTTTCAGGTTCATACCCACAACATTGAGCATTAACGGGTCATTTGATTGTCCTTCAGGGGGCTTTAGGCTGTTCCTCCTGAGTGAAATTGGAGCTCTTTTCTAGTCTTGTTTAGAGTGGGAAATAGAAAATAACCACCTGCAAATCCTTTAGTTGAAAAATGCATTAACCTTTGGAAGGAAACAATTAATGACACGGACGAATGGAAAACACACATTTTAAGGAGCTTCCAGATATCTTGCTGTTATCTCTTTAAAACCTAATTTATAAAATGCCTTTACAATTTAATTAAATATAAGTACTCATCATATGTACTTTATGCTCAGCATCCTTCTTGAAATGACCAAGTTTCCTCTGTGTGGGTAGGTTTGAGTTTCTGCAGTGAATCCACCCACATACCTTATTTTTCACCATGTCCTGTGTTGTATAATTGGCTATCGTCAAAGGCTAGAGGTGAAGAGATATTATTTATATTAAATCTCTCTTCTCCCAACAGTCTGCCCATCAAACTAACCACAGCCTCTTTATTCACATCAGCTTGTGTAATCTGCAGAATTTAAGAACAATGCTACATGAATTTTTTAATAAGATGTAATCATCAAGAAAGGTCATCTTCAGTCTTCAAAATTCATACAGTCCTTGCCTGCAGTTATTTTGTATACTTCCAACTTCAATTCCATTAGAAATACGAGTGAGTAAATGTCATTGGGCTTTCATCAGCTACCAAAAACCTCTATTGATTTGTGATACTTCACCAAATTCTAGTTAACCTTTTCAGCCCTTTTCTTCACTGCTTATTTCCATTTAATCAATTCGCAGATCTCAAGGTCATTCCCATGGCTTGCTTCGTCTTACCAGAGGTGGTCTTTCCATTGTTCCAGACGAGATTTTTGGCTTTCACTACTACCACTGTCAGCCGCTCTGCGGTGGGCAGGTAACTGAGTGAGAGCAGGATCTCTCCAACTGTATCGGTTGCCTGAACAGACAAAGGTTTGGTCAGCGCATCGCACAACAGCTCAAAAAACCATAAAAATGAACACTAGTTTCATGCAGAGGTTAAGACCATTAAGATTGACAATGATATATTTCAATACAACCATATTCGTCATAAGGCAAACTCGTTAACCCAGTTGTAGAGTTCAATGTACTGTTACATTTCTGCAGCACTTATTTTGGCAATTATTATATATCAGTAGTTGTGACTATGAAATAGTGACATGCCTTAATTATTAAATAATTAAACTTCAATCCCTACAAGTATTAACATAAAGTTATGTTGCAATTTACTTAATCATAATGCAGTTTGCCTCATCACTATTGAATGCTGTTATTTGTCTTCACACTGAGAGTGTTACTGGCTGAAACATCTTCCAACTTTTCCTAAAATGATTCTTTTTTCTAAGTAGCCAGGGCAAAAGTTGGGAGGGATGAATAGAAAAATGATTGTGTTATAGGTATTTCAGAGGGCACTGTAAAGAGTGAATTGAATTTTGAAACCAGCCTCTCTGCAGGCTCCAATAGAAAGAGCAAGGTTCCCTTGTTCTGTGCTTCCCTCACCTTATTGACATCCTGTAAATAAAGCCAGGCATTGAAGGCTCGACAGGTGAGGTCCAAATCTGATAACTTGAGATCTGCCAAACCTGTGCTGATATTTCTTTCATCTTCATCAATTCCAAATACAGAAAACCGAAGACTGTTTTCCTCGAGAGCAGAGGGGTCCAGCGGAATGGAGAATTTCTCGTCGAAGAACACAGAGAATGCATTCCTCTGAATCTGCACAAAACAAATGGGGTTGTTCCAGGTCACTCCTACTTTATCATCACTGGAAATAATGATCTCATCTCAATGCCAGATCAACAATATCATTGTGTAAATATTCACAAACCTTGCCCCCATGGGATGTACAACACAGAAGTGACTATACAACGGTATTGTTACATTCCATTGCCATGTCTGATCCCCATCCTTCTCTACTAAGCATAAACTTCACCAAAGTATTATTAGCCCCAAAATAGAGACTCCTGGGAATAAATTCAAATTGATTAGAATATAACTAGATGCAATCTTTAAAGAGAAAGCAGCCAACTGTGCCACTGACACAGAACTTCCTATTAGTGCCACAAACTAAGATTTGTTAGATTCAAAGGTGAGAGGTCAACTTGAAAATTTCTGGATGCATTGAAATAAACAATTGTACTTCTCTTAGAGCAGTGCTATGGAACATTTTGAAATAGTCTGCAAACATGATTAGTTTACAAGGCTGCACAATGACCACAATCACGTACAATAACACTGCAATAATCCTGACTGTAACAATTTAAAGATATTTATTGTCAACTGTTCCTTGTAATAAACTCCCTGATAAAGACTTCAAACATAGACAGCATTATAATATATGCATTACTAATGAGATATGAGCTTCAAGGTTACAGATCAGTACCCCCACTGTCAAGCACTGTAGCTGGCAACATCACTGAACTGCAGAGAGGAGAGTGGCAGGGTGTGAGCCAATCCAGTCAGCAACCTAGGATGAAATCCAAGCTGCTCAGCTAGATGCAGAGAGCCGACTTAGGCACATTAACATTCTGACCCTCTTCGCTTAGACAATGGGCACAGCGTATACAGTGCCCTGTTTTCCTGCAGTACTTCCTGTCTTAAACGGAGGAGGAAGAGAATTGAGGGTGCAATTTCTGACAGTTCTGGAGGGTACAAACAACAAGATATTTGTCAGAAAATTTGTTTTATATTAATAAAGAGGCGAATAATGCTCAGGGGAATACTCCATTCTTTATCAAAATAGTGTTATACTCTTGAGAGGACAGATAGGACTTTGGACAAATATACTACTGCAGTGGTCCCCAACCACCGGGCTGCGAGGAAACAATATGATTTGGCGATATGAAACGATATGAGTCAGCTGCACCTTTCCTCATTCCCTGTTACGCCCACTGTTGAACTTGAACGCACGCGAGGTCATCAGTCGCCTAAACGCAGTGATACCCTAGTGCCAGGGATCACTGGTTTGCTTCGGGTAACCGGCCACCTCGTGCGGCCGGCGAGAAGTGCGTTGCTATTGGTCTGGAGCTTGGACAGATGGGCGCCGCCTCTAAACCTGTTTAGCACACCGAATGTTCATGGGGAACCCGGTGCTAAAATATTCGCAGACGACCTAATTCGGGCTCAGGGTTTCGTAAGTAGCAGAGCAGCTACCTCGCTGCAAACTACTGAAAGTCATCCCTCGAGCCAAACTTTTGTCGGCCAATAGATCCTACCTACCTACAAGGGGGGCAGGCACGTGCCCTGTCGCACTCCTTCTTGCTCCATCAATCGCACTCTCCAAACTGTGACCGCCGTGGCCCCGGCACGGGGACCTCTGGCCCTTACCTTGTCCTCTCACTGGTGTGTTGCAATGATTTTATATGTTCACATGAGGAAAATATGCACTGTGTGTTTAATATCCAAACGTTACTTAAAATGTTATGATGCTATTGACTTATAAGTGAGTTATAATTGACTTATCACTATATTCATGTGAAGAAAACATGCGCTGTGTGTTTAATATTAAATTTGTTAGATAATCCCTTTTAGAAACGAAATTGAGTGTATTAGCCACTTATAAGTGACTTACAGTTGACTTATCACCTATATTCCAGTTGGGATTAACACCTCTCTCCTCCACCTCCCCCCCCCCCCCGCCCCCCCCCACCGCCCCGTCGGCCAGTCTGCAAGAATATTGTCATTATTAAACCGGTCCACTGTGCAAAAAAGGTTGGTAGCTTATAAACTTTGCATAATATATGGCAAAAATAGTTTCTGATTCAGAACACAATAGACTTAACAGTGCATTATATTTGCTTCTGCAAAAACAGCTCAGATTCACAAAAGAAAATTACATTAGATACACATTTCATTCTTCATTCAGTAATTGTTACATTGAGTAGTTCAGACGGGAATGCTGACACCTATCTGGTTTTTGCTTCCTCAGCTACATCCTGTAATGTGAACTCAACAACAGCACAGCTGAGCTGTGATTCCACAGAAAGTAACTCCTTGATGGGCAAGCTCCATCTAGAAAGATACTTTATAATATGGTGCCAGTATTCAAGATAAAGCGGAAAGCAAGCAGCTTGAGTAGTCCGTGCCAACCTATAATAATCGCAGCATGTAACTTGATAACAGCAGCTTATTATTAAAGCTACCTCCTCGGTATTGGGCCACTTTCTATTTCTGCTGGAGGTCCCGTGTGAATTGCCCCTTTGCCTTTCTTCTGGCCTCTAGAAGAGCAGTTTGTTTTGTATGAAGCTCACTTCCGAAATGTGGGAATGTGGCTCATCAATCATGTCTTCGTGACGCTCGAGCGAAACCTCAATTAATAAGTAAGCTGTTTTTCATATGAGTTCCTGCACAGGTTAGTTTTGCGGGTTAATTTTGATTCAGTTGAAGCACACAGTGGGAGAACGTTCATCTCCATCCACTCTTCATTTGCTCTTGAAGCAGCATTATCTGTGAGTCTAAAATTTTTGGTAATATTGGTAAACATTTACCTGATGGCGTGAACATCGATTTCTTGAACTTCTGGTAAGGGCTACCCCACCCCTTCACCATTTCACATCCCCTTTTCTCCTTCCCTACACTCTCTGGTGCTCCTTGTGCTTTACTTTCTTCCATGGCCTTCTGTCCTCTCCTATCAGATTCCCCCTTCTCCAGCCCTGTATGTCTTTCACCAATCAATTTTCCAGCTCCTTTCTTCATCCCTCCACCTCCCAGTTTCACCTGTCACCTTGTGTTTCTTCTTCCCCTCCCCCCACCTCCTAGCTCTGTCTCCTCATCTTCTTTTCTCCAGTCCCGCTGAAAGGTCTCAGCCTAAAACATTGACTGTTTACTCTTTTCCGTAGATGCTGCCTGGCCTGCTGAGTTCCTCCAGCATTTTGTGTGGGTTGCTTGGATTTCCAGCACCTACAGATTTTCTCTTGTTTGTGATACATTTAGAAGAAATATTTTGAAGGAAATATTGTGTTCACCGTATATCAGTATTAAGAAATTGTGCCATGAGTTTACTCTTGTTTACATGGCAAAGTTATGGAGTAAAGCGTATGTGTATTACCTTGGTTAACATCGACAATATTAGTATATTCAGGTGCACGACAATTCTGTATTGAATTTAATACATGTTTTACTTAATGCTCCACAGTTTCATAAGAATTCTCATTTAGAACCCTAAAGGAAGCCTCCTTCTCGATTGTTTTGTAAGAAGCCACATAGTGTGGTAGATACACACTGGGAAGGTAGTATTAAAAAGATAAGTCATCTTAAGAGGCATCGCCCAAGGTCTGGAGATGTATCTGAACGCCATAGATGGTAACGTCGGTTTCTGACCTGAGAAAAGTCAATTGCCGAGAGTAGGAAGTCAGGTCGGAATATGGCTTATCGATCATGTCTTTGTGATGCTTGAGTGAACCTCAATTAGCATAGCTGCAGCACGAGCTCGTGCTGGAACTGAAGTAGCAAACGTGCTGAACATGAAGTTGAGATGCAAATGGAGAATTTTCATACAAACATGGAGAGAGCAGTGTAGAGGCTATATTAAGTGCAGTCAAGTGAGAATATGAAGCAGAGACTAAGGTGTATGAAACAGCAGCTGACTTAGACAGTGGTAGTTAATAACTGGAATCAATCATGCTTTGCTGTCACAATAACCAATGCATCTTACCAAAGAGTATGTTGAAACACATTTTGGCTATAAAAAAGACAGTGCTCCAGCTTTACAAGGAGAAGCTGTCAACACCACACAGTCAATGTGACTTTCACATAGTTCAGGTATTGACATTCAAGCCTTACAGCAGCAAAGACCCACAACACCTCCTTCTCCAGTTCTATCACAGCAAAGACCTCAGGCAAGAGTGGCTACTGATGCCAATCCCACCTGCACAGACACAGACAGTCTGAACTTCAGTCAGTCCCAGGACATTCATTTGGCAATCCAGTCTCGACAACGTTCAGGAGCCGCAGGTGCATTAGATCTGGCTTGGTATCTGGCTCATCAAGACACAGTCACAGCAGGAATTAAAGTGTTCAACAACCAGTCTGCCAGCTATCTGTCCTGGGCATCAGGCTTTTGCAATGTTGTGGAACAACTAAGTCTGAAACCTAGCGAAGAGCTAGCCCTTCTCTCTGAGTAGCTTGTTGGGGAGACACTGCAACATGCAAGATGGGTTAGAGCAGTTTACATGAATAATCCAGCTACCGGTTTAGAAATACTGTGCCAGAGGCTGGACAAGTACTATGTCTCTCCAGAGGCAATCAAAGAATGTCCCTTCAGCAGACTTGATAATTTTCCAAAGCTCTCACACAAAGAACTGAAGAAACTACTGGAGCTTGCAGAGCTGTTGTCAGAATAAACAACAAGAATAAACTATCTATTGGAGAAACTACTGAATAATATGCAAGAACAGTGTATAGCTGAACTGTTAGAGTAAAAAATGAAGCATCATGCCCCCTATCCGCCATTTTCATTCTTTGTGGAGTTCTTCTGCCACTTGCAGAAATGCGAAATTACCTTAATTTTATGCTCTCAACTTCTGGTAAAAAGAGGTCTTCAGCAGAAGCATGGAAAACTAAAACTCCTATCATGGTCGGCAAAGCTGAAGTAGAAAACTCCAGCATGAACCCTGATAGACATTGCCCTGTTCACAAGAAACCTCGCCTCCTGAAATACAGAGGATTCAGAGAAAAGCCGCTGGCAGACCAGAGACACTTCCTAAAACGCACTCAATATGTTTCAAATGTTGTGCTTCAACAGCACGCCAGGCAAAAGCCTGTAATGCTATCACATGCCCTGCACTGCAACATTGACCAGCACATTTCAGCACTTCATATCACCATGGGCTACTCCTGGTTCCAGCACACCCCCGGCAGAGAACGATGGGCAGCCAACTCAGCATCCATTAGATGTAGCTACTTCCTCATGCACAGAGATATGCAGGAAAGTCCTCCAAAGCAAATCCATGTCCAGTCAACATCTATCCAAAAGGACATCCTGAGCAAAAAATGATACTTGATGATCAGAACAATGTGTCATTGGTAAAATCAACATTCCTTGCCACATTCAGTATTTAAAGATCTGCTTCCCCATGCGCTCTAAAGACATGTTCTGGAACATCTGAAGTTGCTGAAGAAGAACCGGTGGATTTGTTGTGGAGTCAATAGGGAGGGAGGTCTGCCTGCCCTTGGCAACCAGCAAGTGCAACCATATCCCCAACTACAGGGATGAAATTCCAGCTCTGGAGCTGCATGCAGTCTGTCACATCTTAAGGCCATAGCTGAGAAGATCCCCCCACTTGAATCCTCTGCTGTTTGGCAAAGACACCATCCGTGCACATAAGTTACATGAGCAGTGCATTGATCGGTGCAATTCACCCAACAAAAGGACCTGTGTTGGATCATAGTGGGTGAAATCTGCATCAGTGGTGCTCAGCAGTCCACTGCCAGCACAGTTAAGACTAAGGTGCCCACATCATTCCAGACCCTGTGAGAGTAGAATCTGTAAGAAAGAGAAGATTGCTGGTAAGCAAACCATGCATGCTGACATACTTACCTTGCTCAACCTCTGCTTTATGCAAGCTGGTCTTCTGTCACTCGGAAGATGATTATAAGCTGACACTTTACATCAAATCATGAACAAAGAGTTTAGCAAAGACGAGTCAAACAGTTGGATAGCTCCCCTTCCTTTCCGGTCTCGATGATGACTCCTATCAAGCAACAGAGAGCAAGTCCCTAGTCAACGCAAGTCCCTCATTCATACATTAAGAAGGAAACCAGAAATGAAAGATCATTACATCAAGTTCACAGAGAGAATCTTCAGGTACAATCATGCTGAATTAGCTCCTTCACTAGATCCCAACAAAAAAAGTTGTATTTGCCCAAATTCGATGAAGCACCCCCAGAAGCATGGGCAAATGTGAATTGTCCTTGATTTAAGTGTGAAGATCAAAGGCATATCACTGAACAGTGTGCTCTTGTGGGGTCCAGACTTCAAAAACCCTCTGCTTGTGGTCCTTAAGAGCTCCAGAAGTGAGTCTGATGCAGTCATGGCAGACAAATGTTGCAGTTTCCGACTGAGAGAGGATCATCAGGACCATCTCAGGTTCTTAAGGGTTTGTGATCACCAAATGGACAATGAGATCCTGGAGTACTGCATGAGAGTTCAACTGTCCCTTGCCAGCTGTGGCAATCAATGCACCTTAAAAGAACAGTTATCGAGGGAGAGAAGGAATTCGGAGCTGAAGCACGGAAGTAAATAGAAAGATACTTCTATGTTGATGATGGTCTTAAAATCATTTTCTAGTGCAGTCAGCATGCTGAAAGCAGTGCAAGACATGGGCATAGTCTAATCTCAGCCTTCATAAATCACATCCAGTGGTGCTGGGGTCATGTAATGTTTCCCATTTGAAGATCTGGCCAAAGGTCTACAGAATCTTGAACTTGGACTGGATCTTCCTCCTATTCAGTGCAGTCTAGGCCTTGGTGCGACCCTGTTACCAACACCTTTACTTCCCAGTCCGCTGATAACAAAAGACTCTTCATACATCGTAGTGTGCTAGCGACCATTGACAGTCTATCTGGCCCTTTTGGATTTGCTGCTCCATTTGGTATCCAAGGAAGCTTCATGTTAAGGGAGTTGACCTAGAATACCGTGGATGGGAGAAATATGAGCAGTGATAGCAATGGTGTTTTTCACTTCAGGATCTTAAAGGCTCTCAAAGAGGATAAAAAGAAGTCTTAATATCAGAATCAGAATCAGGTTTAATATCACCAGCAGTTGTCATGAAATGTGTTAACTTTGCGGCAGTAGTACTATGCAATACGTGATAAATATAGGAAAAAACTGAATTAGAGTAAGTATAAATTGTATATGTATATTAAATAGTTAAAATTAGTCTTGCAAAACAGAAAATAAATTTTAAAACAACGTAGTGAGGTTGTGTTCATGGATTCAATGTCCATTCAGAAATTGGATGGCAGATGGGAAGAAGCTATTCCTGAATCACTGAGTGTGTGCCTTCAGGCTTCTGTACCTCCTACCTGATGGTAACAATGAGAAGAGGGCATGCCCTGTGTGGTGGGGGTCCTTAATGACGGATGTCACCTTCCTTGAAGATGTCTTGGATACTATGGAGCTAGTACCCACGATGGAATTGATTGATTCTCCAACTTTCTGCAACTTGCTTTGATCCTGTGCAGTAGCACCCTGGATCCCCCCCACCCCCCACCCCATTCCAGATGGTGATGCAGCCAATCGGAATGTTCTCCACGGTATATCTGTGGAAGTTTTTGAGTGTTTTAGATGACAAACCAAATCTCCTCAATAACTGCCGCATTATGGTGCAACCAGGTTATGTCCTCAGAGATACTGACACCCATGAACTTGAAATTGCTCACTCTATCCACTTCTGATCCCTCTATGAGGATTGATTCGTATTCCCTCATTCTACCCTTTCGGAAGTCCACAATTGGATCTTTGGTCTTATTAAAGGTGAGTACAAGGTTGTTGCTACGACACCACTTAACTAGCTGGTGTACCTCACTCCTGTACACCCTCTCGTCGCCATCTGAGATTCTGCCAACAACGGTTGTATCATCAGCAAGTTTATATTCTGTGATGTATCAACTAAAGCTATTGCTGCTGTTGCATATCTGAAGGTCACAGACGTTGTTAGATATAGTGGTTGAATTCATCCTGGGCAAAGCAAAGCTTGCTCCCAAACCAGATCTCACCATACCACAGCTTGAACTCGATGCCGCTGTTCTAGCAGCTGAGATGGCAGAAATAATAACTGAGGAGCTGGACACAGAATTAGATGATATAAAGATTTTTACTGACACCAAGGTTGTGCTCGGTTATGAAACAAGGAGGTTCTATGTTTGTGTACATAATAGGATCCAGCTTATGGGGCGATTGACACAGAAGAGCGAATGGAACTAAGTTCCTACTGATCTCAACCTGACAGAGCATGCTGCAAGAGGGCAGTCAGCTGATCAGGTCATCCTCTCCTCATGGTTAACTGACCCAGCGTTTCTTCCTGATCCCCACCAGAAAAATCATCAAAGCTGGCACTTTCAAAGTCTGAACGGCTGAAGACTGCGTAGTGAGACTGCTTTTAAGACCAGTCTCTGAGAGTGTCCTTCTTTTGCCAAAGACTTAATGAAATGTTCATTTGACGTTTAGTTCCGGTTTGACATCCTACGGATGCCAGGTGGGGACTGTTCTGGCCTCTAGAGGATTAGTTTATTTTGTAAGAACCTCACTTCCTGTACATCAGATGTTTATTTTATATCATTTCCTGCATGAGTTAATTTTGTGGGTTAATTTTGATTCGGGATGAAACACGTCTTGGGAAGGCATTCATCTCCATCCACTCCTGAACCAACGTGGTGGCACACGCAGACAGCGTAGCAACTCCAGGCCCAATCAAAGGTGTATTTGTTCATCTTGTATGTCCTTTTTACATTCGCAAGTCACTACTGTATACTAGCAACCTCAAATACTGCAGGACTATCCCATCAGTAAGCTGCTCGTTAGACTTATTGTGCCCTATTGTTGTGTTGTCACCTGGACTCGCCGTGAACCATTGGACGGAGCACAGTGCGAGAGAATATCTTGGATGTTTTTATTGTGATTGCAAGACCCTATTGGGCATTGGTAATGTAGAATACAGCAAGTTCAGTTCACTGGTTCATTGGCAAGACCGATGGCGGGGGAGCTGCGTGACCTCAGTTGTGGTGAGCACTAGGCCGTGGTCGCAGGGTGTAGTCAACCAGAAGAGGAGATGCTGAGGGGGAACTCCTATGGGATGCGCTGGAATCCATACTTGGGTTGTGGGCTGTCCTCTCCCGTCAGTGCTGCCCTCTAGTATTCACTCAGTGCTGGTCTCTAGTGTTTGCTCGGTGGAAGAACAAGCTGAACCAGGACAACTTGCCATTGATTCTACAGTCATGCCAGTCAGGGACTTGGCTATGTTAATGCATGTTTTTTTTTTCTTCTTTGTGACTACATGTTTTTCTGAAATCGTAACCATATCTGCTATTTGTGCTATGTGCTGTTGATAATGTGTTTTGCACCTTGGCCTCAGAGGAATGCTGTTTTGTTTGGCTATATTCATGTAAGGTTGAATAATAATTAAACTTGAACTTGAATTTTAAATCTTTATTTGTACCTTGAAACAGCAATATCTGAGAGTCATAAGATTTTGGTAATATTGGTAACTTTTAATAGATATACTTTAAAGGAAATATGTTTATCATTTATCACTATTAAGATATCATTGCACCATGAATTTTCTTTTGTTTACACAGCATATTTATGGAGTATTGTGCATGTGCATTACCTTGGTTAACACTGATTGTGAGAATAATCAACAGCATTAGTATATTCAGGTGTGCAACGATTCTGTATTGAACTTAATACATATTTTACTTAACTTCCTGCAGTTTCACAAATAAGAATTCTCATTAAAAACCCTGAAGAAAGTTTCTGTCTCAAGTGATTTTTGAGGGGTGTTTAACTCACTGCATTGCAGTGTAGATATGCACTGCGAGGGCAGTGGAGTCTTCATAGCACTCTGTTACCAAAACAATGCATCCTGCTTATACCCAATGTTATTAAAACCCTGCTGTTTAGGTTTTAATGGAATCACAAACATTATTTAACAGGAATCTAATTATGAGAATTACAAACATCCTGAATGTTTTAAATAATGGTGCAAGCCTTTCTCTAATGCTTTCATTTGGTGATAGTTAATTAAAATGTTCTTTTTCCCTTTATTACACTTTATCAAATATATGAGAGACCCAGAAGGGGATTTATAAATTTTCTTGGGCATGGCAAAATATCCCCAGAAGCCCATTATAATTATATTTTTGTACAAATTGCAAATATTTCATTGGTATTCAGACATGATTTTGCACACACCTCAGCCAGTTTTAAATGACCTTCTTTGTGATTGTGTTTACATAATGGAGATCACCAGTTTCAGTATTGCACAAGAGATCAACTGGACATACATTAATTCACTCTACTTCATTCTGAATCAAGTTGCACCAGTCTTCTTCCTTGAATGCCTTTAGAAGTGTTTCCTTTATACATCACTCAATCCAATATAGGAATCAGGCTATTGTTCAGCTGAGCATCACTGGGTCAAATAGTCGTACCTTGTGTTCACATTCATCCCAGGAAAATGATGCAGTTGAACAGGTCCACTACTACAACACGCAGTTGAGTAGGCAGCAGCGCAGTGTTGTGATGATACAATGCATGATGCTGGGCAAGAGTGTGATTTAATTTTCAATCTATTGTGCCATGTTTCCTAAAAAACTGAAAACTATAGATGTTGGAAATCTGAAATACGAAAAGAAAATGCTGGAAGCTCTCAGCAGGTCAGGCAGCACATTACAAACTGACCGGCTGAGTTTTGCAGTATTTTCCTTTGACTTCTTCCCTGTCTTATAGTGGAATCCAGGATTCTCCGTCCTGAAGAAATAGACTCAATAATGATTGGCATTGGCATCACAGAGGTTTGGGCGGTAAAGCTGCAAATCACAACACTTGTTTACCACTTCCACTGATAATTCACAATAGACTATTCTGTTCCTCAGGGTTCTGGCCACTCTAAATTATTATTCATTTGGAAAACATCACACTAACTAGGATATCCTATTACACAGCAGACTTCAATCTAGCATACGGCCTAATGCACTTCCAATTTCCATTTTATTACAATGAATAGAGATTTCCTTCAAGCACAGCAAGGCCACTCCACTAATAACAAAGAGAAGAATCCTTCCCATGGACTGGCATTACTGCTGTGAATTTCCTGCATCCATAACATTTTGTTTAATAGCTAGAAGCCTACGTCTGGATGTGACTTGGCAACAGGGGCCTCATCAACTTGATAAAATGGAGATGTCCTCATTGGCAATTAAAAGGGAACATTCCTTTGAGTAGAATCAATTTTTATGTGAAACGCATACATAGTCCTGCATATTAGAAGAAATTATGCGTGTTGTATCTTGCAATAGCTGAATGGAAAATAGACCTTACACTTAACCTGCCAATTAAATAGGAGTTAGTTGACAACAAGAATACATTCCCACATAAAAAATATTCAGTGCTATCTATCAGGCAGCTAATTTGAAATTTGTATCATGGTGTTAGTCAATGATTGAAAACCCTGTTTGCCGTAGATTCTTCTTGCACTGATGACAGTGTTCAGTGTGTGAGCATTCACACTTTGCCTGCAAACTCCAACATAGGCTCGAATTCTGAAACCACTTCATTTCTAATTAAAATCTAATACTAATGGTGCTAAAGTAGCCTCACTATTTCCTTCCTGTCTCTTCCCGGAGATTTCATGAAGGTTTGGGGTGGTGGCAGATGGAGCGTTTTGACAGCAGCAAAGACAATATGGCCTTTTGCAATTCTTTTTGTAGCAATAGGCATCTAAATTCATTTTGTGCCTGGCTCAGACCATCTCCAAAACTAAGACCCTACTACATCAAAGTTCAAAGTAAATTTATTATCAAAGTTCCTACATTTTATGTCACCATATAGAATCCTGAAATTCATTTTCTTGTGGACATACACAATGAATCCAGAACAGAATAATAACTGTAATAGAACCAATGAAGGACTGCACCAACTTGGGTGTTCAACTAGTATGCAATGGACAACAAACCGTAAATATTTTTTTAAAAAAAGCAATAAATATCAGGAGCATGAGATGAACAGTCCATGTACATGAGTCCATAGGCTGTGGGAACATCTCAATGACAGGGTGAATGAAGTTGAGGAAAATTAACTCCTTTGGTTCAAGAGCCTGATAGTTGAAGGATAATAACTGTTCCTGAACCTGGTGGTGGATAATAACTTGCTCCTGATGGCAGCAGCAAGAAGAGAGCATGACCTGGGTGGTGGGGGTCCCAAACGATGGATGCTATTTTCCTGCAACAATGCTTCGTGTAGAAGCGTACCATGGTGGGGTGGGCTTTACCCATGGTGGATTAGGCTATATTCACTACTTTTTAAGGATTTTCCATTCAAAGACACTGGTGTTTCCATACCATGCTCAGATGTAGCCAGTCAATACACTCTCCACGACACATCTATAAAAGTTTGTCACAGTTTTAGATGCAAGTCAAACCTATGCAAACTCCTAAGGAAGTAGGAGTTGTGCTTTCTTTGTAATTGTACTTACATACTGGGCCCAAGACAGGTCCTCTAAAATGATAACACCGAGGAATTTAAAGTTGATGACCCACTCCACTTCTGATCCTCCAATAAGGCCTGGCTAATGGGCCTCTGGTTTCCTCCTCCTGAAGTCAATAATCAGCTCCTTGGTCATGATGACATTGAGTAAGTGGTTGATGTTATGGCACCACTCAGTCAGATTTTCAAACTCCCTTCTATATATGCTGATTCGTCAGCAAACTTGAATATGGCATTGGAGCTGTGCTTAGCCAGATGATGATAGGTGTAAAATTCAGCAGAGCAGGGGTGTAAGCACACAACCATGTGGTGCACCTGTGCTGATGGAGGTTGTGGAAGAGATGTTGTTGCCATTTCAAACTGATTGGGGTCTGCAAGTGAGGAAATCAAGGATTTACTTGAACAATGAGGTATTGAGGCCAAGGTCTTGAAGCTTATGGGTTAGTTTTGAGGGGATGATGGTATTGAATGCTGAGCTGTAGCTGACATAGAACATCTGGATGTATTCATATTTGCTGTCCAGATGTTCCAGGGTTGAGCCAAGAACCAATGAGGTGGCACCTATTTTGGACCTTTGCTCTGGTAGGTAAATTGGAGCAGATCTAAGTCACTTCTCAGGCAGGAGTTGATATGTTTCATCACCAACCTCTCAAAACACTTCATCACTGGATGTAAGTGTGACAGTACGATAGCCAGTGAGGCAAGTTACCACATTCTTCTTACACACTGGTGTAATTGAAACTAGTATTATTCACCTGATGCTGAAGGAGGAATTTCTCAGAACTTACACTTTAAAATAGTGGCATGAAAACACAAAAGCTTCAAAAGCAGCATACTGTGAATTTCAGAAATCTGAAATAAAATGTTGTAAGTATTTACTTGGTCATGCAACAAACTGAGAAATAGTTGATATTACAAATGATTGATTTATCACCAGATTATTATTAAATCCGAAGGATTATTACATCATCCCTGTTTTAGCACTCAATCCATCCATCCAAGACCACAAGAGATAGGAGCAGAATTAGGCCATTCAGCCCATCGAGTCTGCTCTGCCATTTCATCATGGCTGATCCCAGATCCCATTCAACCCCATATGCCTGCCCTCTCACCACATCCCTTGATGCCTTGATGTTTATCTTTTTCTCAGACTCACATGGATTTGCGTAGTGTTTCTCATGCTGAGATCAAACATACAGTGTACAGTTCGTTCTTTCTTTGCTGCTTTCTTCACAAAAGCTGTGTTCTTATTTCTGCTTTTGTTCATCTGACCTCTGTCTCTCCATTTTTTCTCCTCTTCTATCCAAAGATCAGAGAAGCTATCCAAGTAATCTTAACTCATCGATCCAGAGACACCCCTGGATATAATTCTTTATATTATTTCAGGGTCGTTGCTTCTACCTGGATATCTAGGAATCCTTTCCCAAGCCACCATCTTGATGCACTCCACAGGATTTCATTCCACTTTTAATTTTGATTTTGTACAATGAAGTGGCCAAGCACTAATGAATTAACCACCTGTTTCTCATTTCTGCTGACCAGAAATCTCTACTTTTCTGCCTATTCCCCTTAATTCTTGACTCCTTATGGACCAAGATCTGCCCATCTCAGACATGAATTTGGAGGCCCTTTGTCAGTTAGCGTTGACCATGGATGTTGCGTCTATTGTTGGCGCCGCACTCTGAGTTGATATGTAAGCTAGTACACAGCAGAAGTTGGAGATCCGAGTTTTCCTTCTCCTAGATGAGCTGCCAACCATGGCTGATATGCTCCGTCTGGCTGGAATGACTCGTTTTTAAGCACCAATAAATTGTCTTTGCCCCTTCTCCTGTGAATGGAAATGGTTTCACTGAGCTTCATAACTAAGCTATACGTAGAGGCCAGGAGCTGGATGGTTGTCAGAGGTTATTTGAGGTTCCATGCCATTAGAAGCATTTATTAGGTAGTGGGAGCTTATCCCCACTAACACATCCCCCAACTCCCAGCTATGACAACCTGAAGGAATCTAGGCATTAGTGAATATATATATTTATATACACATATACATACACACACAACACATATATAGCTTCCATTGCTCTCAACACTATCCACTGGCACCTCAGGTCTGTACATCCAAACATAGAAATAGAAATTCAACCAGCTTACCCGAGAAATTCCAACAATCTGTTCATCTGGCAACAAGCTGATGCGCACGAAGCAAGATTCAAAATTGGCATCTTCTTTCTCTAGCAAATCCTTCCCTTGCACCAGAGTGACATGCATGGTGTTTGAGTTCACGTCGTACTCCAGGTACATCTCAATCTGGCCTACAGTGAAATCATGGCCAAAGTTGTTACCAATCGAAGATATGGAACTCAGAGAGTCTGTAGACACGGATTTCTTCATGGATCCATAGGATGTCAGCTCTACATCCTTTGTCATTAGCTCCAGAGTCCCAAGCTCATTGATGCTTTCATAGGCTTCATCTATCCTGAGGCTCGAGTGCTGGCTGGGGAAACTTTTCTCTGTTGGCTTTTTATAACTTGAGGCTGCTGTTCTCTGAGGAAAGAAGGAGAAATAAAAGAGACAGTCAGCAACAGTGCCGAGGCATGCTTCTATTTATGGTTCAAGGTAAGCAATTTTCATCCACGTCAGACTGCAGAGCCTGATGATCGGATTGCAGCATTCCAAAGCCATAACTAACAGCAGTGAGTCGTTGACTGCTGAAGCAATGTGCATTTGCAACAATGGTGTTCACTGTAGATAAAGGCTCTGCATCAAATACATTTTAAATGGATTAATTCCCTTGCATGTCTGAACGTTAGCTCTGTTAGACTGCTTTTGTAAAAGGTAGTCTCTTTCACCCTTTGCACCAACAATCTTCTGTAACTTCGGCTCAGAGAGGGAAAAAAAAGATAGAAAATATTTCAGTAAACAACAGGAATTTTTATCCGAAGTGCGATCTGTCTGATTGTGAAGAGAGTCACGCATAATAAATTTGGACTGCCAGTGCCCACCAGAGAGGGGTGAGGAGGTTAGTGAGGAAGTCATTTTTATGCACCAGCATTGCACCTTTCAGGCATGTCTCCTTCAGGTGAACAAAACCATAAATCAGGCATCTTCCTAGCACATAAATAACTGTGAAATGACCGAGTGTCTAGGACTCCCACTAGCCTTTGTTTGAAGAAATGTTGCTGATGTTACCACAGACTTCCTCAGCTCTGTTATTTCTGCAACCACCCCCACCACCCCAAATCGCTTTTTTATAGTTCTTCATCAAGAGGAGTTTTATCAACTATTAAGCCTTTTGATCATTGTTAAATTGAACTCACTGCTGAATCTTTGGAAAGAAATATAGAATAGTGTAGCACAGTTCAGGCCTTTTAGTGTAGTGTTGAACTTTTAACTTACTCCAGATCATTCCAAGACTTCCCCCTAACTCCCCACGAAGCCCTCCATCTGTCTTTCTAAGAGTCTCTTAATTGATGTATCTGTTCTGCCACCATCCCTGGCAACACATTCCATGCACATATCACTCTCTGTGTAAAACTCCTACATCTGACATATCCCCCCTTATACTTTCTTACAATCACCATGAAGTTATGCCCTCTTGTATTAGCCATTTATGCACAGGGAAATGTGCTGGCTTTAGATTTACTAGAATGTTACCTGGGTTTCAGCACCTAAGTTACAGAGAAAGGTTGAACAAGTTAGGTCTTTATTCTTTGGAGCATAGACGGTTGAGGGGGGACTTGATAGAGATATTTAAAATTATGAGGGGGATAGATAGAGTTGACATGGATAGGCTTTTTCCATTGAGAGTAGGGGAGATTCAAACAAGAGGACATGAGTTGAGAATTAGGGGGCAAAAGTTTAGGGGTAACACGAGGGGAAACTTCTTTACTCAGAGAGTGGTAGCTGTGTAGCCCGAGCTTCCAGTAGAAGTGGTAGAGGCAGGTTCGGTATTGTCATTTAAAGTAAAATTGGATAGGTATATGGACAGGAAAGGAATGGAGGATTATGGGATGAGTGCAGGTCGGTGGGACTAGGTGAGAGTAAGCGTTCAGCATGGACTAGAAGGGCCGAGGTGGTCTGTTTCCGTGCTGTAATTGTTATATGGTTATATGATTATCCACTATATCATCGCTTCATCATCTTATACACCTCTATCAAGTCATCTTATTCTCCTTCTCTTCAAAGAGAAAAGCCCGAGCTTATTCAACCTTTCCGTTTTACGGTTGTCCACCCAAGGAAAACTTGCGCCCCTCACAGCCCGCTTTATGTTGATGGCACAGCAGTGGAAACAGCGAGTAGTTTCAAACCCCTGGGAATGCCCATCTCATGCAACCTCTCATGGTCCCGGAACACATTATGCACAATCAGGAAAGCTCACCAATGCCTTTACTTTCTGAGGAGGCTGAAGACAGCTGAACTTTGCACATCTATACTCACGTCATTCTGCATCCTAACATGCTGCATCACTGCATGGTATAGAAACTACACTGCGATAGATGGGAAGGCTCTATAATGGTTTGTTAAAACTGCGCAACGCATCAACGCAGCAGCCTGCCCACCATCAAGGTCACATATATAGTGGATTCCAGTTAATTGGGACACATCCATACCGGAAACCTTTAGCCCAATGGAAGGGCTGCCCTAATTAGGTGAAGTTCCATGGATGTAGTTAAAAAGATATAAAAAAGACAAACTAATGTTTAGCTGAGTAACAAATAATGTATTTAAATGAGGGTGATTGATAAGTTCGTGGCCTAGGGTAGAAGGAGAAGATTTATACAGCTCTCGTTACATGCAGGTACAGTTCAACTCTTTGAGTGATAATGCAGAACGTTTGAAGTTAATAACTCATCTCCTTCTACCTTAGGCCATGAACTTATCAATCACCCTGATGAGTTATTAACTTCAAACTTTCTGCATAATCAATCAAAAAGTTGAACTGCAAGTGCATGTGACTAGAGCTGTATAACTCATCTCCTTCTACCTTAGGCCATGAACTTATCAATCACCCCTGCTATGGACACTTTCTGGAGGTCCAAGATCCGTATGCTCCACGACCACTGGACTGAATGTGTAAATGTAGGAGGGGACTATGTTGAAAAATAAATGTGCTAGGTTTTCTAAAATTGACACCTTCTACCTTATACCACAAACTTATCAATCACCCCTCGTAAATAAGAATACTACCAAAAACTACTGCAGTACTATAAGACTGTTTATTAGATCTTAATAATTATTGATGGAGGATTTCATCCAGCGTATGCTGCTGTGTTCTTTTGATTGACTGCAAATGATCAAAATTTGCACAGACACCTAGTGCAGATAATGGACTGCCTTCATACAATGCTTTCAATTATTGCATCCTCCAAATCTTCATTTTAATCAAAATGTTCAAGGTAATTGTTGATACCTTCAAATTCTCTGCAGTTTCTAACTTGTTGGAGTAGTGAAATGGTTTCATTTTTACTTCTGGCTGTTTCTGGCATCTCCAAGCCTGAGTGCTTGAACCACAGTGAGCAAAACAGTTCTGAAACATGTTACTGTTTATTGTTTTGAACACAAACAGGCAAGTGATGCTATCTAAAAACTGTTCACTCTAAGTACGTTGCAGTGTCTAATGGCCACACGACATGCATGGGACTGACCCTAGTTAGAACCTCCTCATCAACAGTCTCCTGTTCCAATTAAGTGACATATTATCCGAAATAAATGAAAGGAATCCCGGCTATTTTCTTGTTCACTTTTGCTCTTTAAGAGTCATGTGGCAGCCCTGATGAACCAATGTTCCAATTAACTGGAATCTGATGCATGCAGAAAGGGGCCAGTAAAATCATAAAGGATCCCACCCAACTTGCTCAAGGACTGCTTCTCCCACTCCCATCAGGGAGAAGGCTACGGAGCATCTACGCCAGGATCACCTGTTTCAAAAACAGTTACTTTTGATCAACTACTCCACCCACTAACCCACCTCTCCACAGCACCCCCCACCACAACTTTATTATTTTCTGTAAGTCACCTTATGTACCATCACTCCTATATCTAGAGTCACATCTTGGATATGGAATCCAGCTATGGACAGTGCATAAGCACTCTCTTGTATTTATATTTATTGTGAATTTTTTATATTATTGTGTTTTGTTTTTGTGCTGCATCAGATCCAGAGTAACAATTATTTTGTTCTCTTTTACACTTGTGTACTGGAAATGACATTGAACAATCTTGAATAAGACATGCTCTCTAATCCAGGCAGCATCCTGGTGAATCTCCTCTGCACCCTCTACAAAGTGTTCACATCCTTCTTATAATTAGGTGACCAGAATTGAACACAATGCTTCAAGTGTGGTCTAATGAGAGTTTTATAGAGCTGCAACGTTACCTCACAGCTCTTGAACTTATTACCCTGACTAATGAAGACTAAAACACCATATGCTTTCTTAATCACCTTATCAACTTTCACTGCAACTTTGAGGGGTTTATAGGCATTGACCTCAAGATTCCTTTGTCCCTCCACACTGCTAAGAATCATCCTATTAACTCTGTGCTCTGGCTTCACGTTTGACCTTCTAAAGTGTGTAACTTCATACTTCTCCAGATTGAATCCTTCCCTTGATTTCCATAGTAACCTGGGGTATATCCCATCCATCCCTGAGGGCTTCTCTATTTTAATGTTTTTCAGAAGTTCCATCAGGTCGTTGGGATCATTCTTCAGAAGTCTCTACCTCGATGAAAAAGTAGCAACACTAGGAGAGATACTGCTTTGCTATATTGGAGGCTTTGGTTCAATCCTACCTCAGGTACTTTTTGTGTGGAGACTGCATTTCCTTATGACCGTTTGGGTTACCTATAAGTGCTCGGACTTCCTCCCTGTGTAGGCGAATGGTAGAACCTGGGGGGGAGAAGTGCAGATGATGGGGAGAATAAAAATGGAATTAGCATGGGAGAAGTATAAATGGCCAGTTGATGGTCTGTGTAGTTAGTGGGCTGAAGGGCTATTTCTGTGCTATGTGTTCTCCGTGAATCGATGATGCAGAACTGCAGTGAAACACTCCAACACATTATCCACTCATATGTGTCACAATCTATGGATTTTTACTGCTTGGGTGTCCACTGTGGCTTGCTTGGCAGTTCTCTGAACTCTGAGACAGAAAGCTGTGCTTTGGGATATTTGAGCAAAAATGTTGTATAAATGTAAGTCATTCATGACTTTCCTCTACCATCTTTCATATTGAAGCTGTAAAGTTCTTACTCCAGTTTGTACAATCAGATCTAAATAAAGGTGACAACTCCCTCACTGGCCAACTGAAGAATGAATCATGCCTGGAAGCTCACACGAAATTCATAATGTATGGCTACTGATTGGCCTCAACAAAATTGCCCCTGGATTTGTCATGTTGACAGGACAGCATTGCTCCAGAACAAGGGAGAACTGAAGCAAAAAAAAAGCAAAGGAAATTGCATTTCTAAACAACAAGAAAGGAACCAGATCTAGAGCCACAAACAAGTTGTGAGCATTCTTGTCTCAGTACATGGTTTACATGACTCAGTGATAAATCCTTGCTTGTCACATTAACCAATCATCCAATCATGCAATTAATAACCAGGAGAAAAGCTTAGAAATCAGCTTAGTAATTGTGACCACTGAAGATTTTTACGCTCTGCCATCCTAGAAACAGTGGTAAAGTCTGATTGAAGAATTTGCTTAATTAAGCAATCTTCTCCTCAATCTCAAGATTTTTTTCTCTGACATTTTTCAGCTCAATATGTACTGAAGCACAATTTCTTGCATATTCATATTGGCATAGTGTTTATTCTACAAAGAGAAGAGTGAATAATTAGGGTAATGAATATTCATCCTTTGAAGTATTTGATAGAACAACAACAGTACTGGTCAAAGAGCCTCAAGATATTCAGCAATATAGCACTGAAAACACTTCTAAAGCTACTGGTGTAAAACTGTCGACTAAGGTACATGCAGGGTTCAATCAGATAACGAAACCTTTGATTAATGATGTTTGTTAACATCACAATAAAATGCACTTTATCAAATTTAATTGAAAGCAGATATGAGAAGCTTATAGAGATCAAGATAAAATAATAAATAAAAACTCGAGATTCCTCTGCTTTAAGTGAAATCCTAAAGCATAATGGCAAGTCTGTGATTGGTCAGATTGGCCAGAGTCAATCATGGTAAATCAATGTATCAAACTGACACTTTGAAGCAGATTTACAACTCCATCCTTTCTCCATAATCATGTAAACTACTCCTTTTAAAATATTATAACTAATGTATCTGAAAGTTATTGCTTCACTGCTTTAGTGGAGATTTCAAAGCCCTGGGGAGATATACAAAAATGATTCTATAGCTAGAGTTATCTGAGAGATCTCTGAGGTGAAATGAGGTTGTTCATATACCACAGACGGTTAAGAGAAAATTTAGTTGAGATATATGTAATTGTGATGGATTTTGATGGTATAAATAAAAAGAAAATATTTCTTAGACCGGAGAGGTCCATTACCAGCAAATATAGTTTCAAAATTGCTGTCAAGTAAATTGGGGGAAAAAAAGGATAATTTTCTTTGTGCAGGAATTGATATTGGTCTGGGGAGTCTACAAGAATTTCAGTAGGCATTTCCAGAAGGGAATTGGACAAACAAAAAATTAAAACAGAAAATATGTGTAAAACTTTAGTGAGAGAATACAGCAGTGAATTTACTGGACTTAGAATCTGGACAATGGGCTGTGTAAATAATACTGTGCTTTCATATTTATGCCTTTTGACGTAGAAGGCCATTTGGTCTATCAAACCATGCTAGGTGTTTAGGGAATCCCATCAGTCCCAATCTTCCAAACACGAGAAAGTCTGCGGATGCTGGAAATTCGAGCAACACACACAGAATGCTGGAGGAACACAGCAGGCCAGGCAGCGTCTATGGAAAAAAGTACAGTCGATGTTTCGGGCGGAAACCCTTTAGCAGGACTGGAGAAAAGAAGCTGAGGGGTAGATTTGAAAGGTGGGGGGAGGGGAGAGAGAAATGCTAGGCGATAGTTGAAACTTGAAGGGGGAAGGATGAAGCAGAGAGCCAGGAAGTTGATTGGTGAAGGAGACAGAAGGCCATGGAAGAAAGAAGAGAAGGGTGGTGGGGGAGGAGCACCAGATGCAAGGAGATAACATGAGAGAGAGACAAGGGGATGGGAAATGGAAAAGTGGGGGGGTGGTGGAGGCATTAGAACGGTGGAGATTGAGAAATCGATGTTCATGCCATCAGGTTAGAGGTTACCCAAATGGAATATAAGGTGTTGTTCCTCCTAAGTGTGGTCTTATCCTGACTGTGGAGGAAGCCATGGATGGACATATTGGAATGGGAATGGGAAGTAGAATTAAAATGAGTGGCCACTGGGAGATCCCGCTTGTTCTGGCGGATGGAGCGGAGTGAAGCAGTCGCCCAATCTACGTCAGATCTCACCAATATACACCAGGAGCATCGAACACAGTATATGATGCCAACAGACTCACAGGTGAAGTGTCACTTCACCTGGAAAGACTGTTTGGGGCCCTGAATGGTAGTGAGGGAGGGGGTGCAGGGGCAGGTGAAGCACTTGTTCTGCTTGTAAGGATAAGTGCCAGGAGGGAGATCAGTGGGGAAAGATGAATGGACAGGGGGATTGTGTAGGAAGCGATCCCTGCTGAAAGCAGGAAGTGGGAGGTAGGGGAAGATATGTTTTGTGGTGGAATCCAGTTGGAAGTGGCGGAAGTTTCGGAGAATTATGTGCTGGACGTGGAGGCTGGTGGGGTGGTAGGTGAGGACAAGATGAACCCTAACACGGTAGTGTGGCGAGAGGATGAGGTAAAAGCAGACCTGCGTGAAATGGAAGAGATGTGGTTGGGGGCAGTGTTGACAGTGGAGGACAGGAAGCTTCTTACTTTGAAAAAGGAGGAAATCTCCTTCATTCTAGAATGAAAAGCCTCATCCTGAAAGCAGATGTGCCACCTCCAACTGGATCCCACCACCAAACACATCTTTCCCTCACCCCCACTTTCCGCAGGGATTGCTCCCTATGCGACTCCCTTGTCCATTCATCCCTCCCCACTGATCACCCTCCTGGCACTTATCCTTGCAAGCAGAACAAGTGCATCACCTGCCCCTACACCTCCTCCCTCACTACCATTCAGGGCCCCAAACATCCTCCCAGTTTCGGCCTGAAACTTTGACTGTAATTTTTTCCATAGATGACCTCTGGCCTGCTGAGTTCTTCCAGCATTTTGTGTGTATTAGTCCATATTTTCCAATTATTTCCAAGTTACCTATTCTCTTTCACCTTGACTCTCATACCACTCATGACAGACAACTCCCAGTGGCCAATTATCCTGCCAGCACATCTTTAGGATGAGGGAAAAAATGAAAGCACCAAAGGGCAATCCACTTCATCACAGGGCAACAGATAAAATCCACATCGACAGCACCAGATCCCAAGATTCCCGAGTTTTAGATACTTGTCTAATAACTTTACCATTCTCCCTTTACAACTCTTTTGAAGTAGTTAATTGATTTTGAAGTGCCTTAAGGCAAACTAAGGTGCTTTTTAAAATCTTTTTCTATTATGATATTCAATGAAGTATCCCTGTCAATGATTTTTTATTTCACTGCTGTAGCGTAATGATATAAATTGCCCCACTGTCACATAACCTATGAATCCATTCAAATTCATACAGAGTTCCTTACTGGTTCTCTCTACCAACCATATTTTAAATGGGACATGCACATATGTTTGATCATAATTTCAGTACTTCCTATTTTCGTGTAAAGTGACCTCTCCCCTTCTCCCCGGTATTTTGTTTAATGATTTGGCATTTGTCAAGGGCTAACATTGACTGCTGTGATAAGTATAGTCTCATTTGCCATGATTCATACATAATTTATCGCAGTGTTGATTTAAATATTTAGATTTTTGATTTACTGACACTCTTGAGGTCTATAAATAAATGCTAACAACCCTGGTGGGTGGAATTACTGATCAGAAAGAGCACACTAACTGCTTTAGTTCCATCACCCTGCTAAATAAAGAACTCAGTTGGCAAGAATAGTCTTGCCACTTCGCATAACTTAAGTTTTGTGTTATTAAACTGGCTTTATGTTGATGTAATGTGCACAATCTCAATGAATCACAACTTTAACAAGATCCACAGCAAATAGGCAGATACCATTTTTTATTATGTTTATGACTAATAAGTTGAATTAGTTACACAAATCATTAGGAAACTCAATTAACTATTCAGCTCTATAAATTAAGTAATGAAGTTTCCTTAGCCAGACAGGGTTTTGATATATTAAACGATATTTATAACTCCATAAAGCTCACTAACAATTTATCTTCATGGGGATGTTGTTCTCGAATTTGATCAAAAGGACACAAGTCAACATGAAATACCCATTAAAATTTGTTTGCAGGAAGAACATACCTCCAAGACAACACTTGTGGCGAAAAAAATCAAACTCTTGGAGGAATTCAGTGGGCAAAGTGAAAAGTGGAGACCAAAGGGCAGGTAATACTTTTGGTGAGGACATTGTATTGGGAGTGGACCCTGCTGGACCATAAGAGAGTAAGAGATAGGAGCAGAATTAGGCCACTTGACCTATTGAGTCTGCTCCACTATTCCATCATGGCTAATTTATTATCCCACTCAACCCCGTTTTCTTGCCTTCTCCCTGTAACCTTTGACATCCTGACTAATCAAGAAACAATCAAACTCAGCTTTAAGTAAACTCAATGATTTGGCCTCCACAGCCGTCTGTAGCATTGAACACAGACTCACCACCCTCCAGAAATTCCTCCTCATCTACATTCTAAATGGGCGTCCTTGCATTCTGAGGCTGTACTCTCTGGTCCTAGACTCATCCACTATAGAAAACATCCTATCCACATCTGTTCTATCTACACCTTTCAATATTCAATATTCACCTACCTTTGCATCCTCTGTAAACTTGGCCATAAAGCTATCAATCCCATTTTTCAAGCTATTGACATATAATATAAGAAGCGGTCCCATCACTGACCCCTACAGAACACCATTACTCATAGGTAGCCAATCAGAAAAGGCCCCCTTATTCCAAGTCTTTGCCTCCTCCAGCCAACCAATTGTCTATACATATCTTTCCAGTAATACAAGGGCACTTACCTTGTTAAGAAGCCTCTTGTGTGGCACCTTGTCCAAGGTCTTCTGAAAATCTAAGTTAGCTATATTCCACTGCTTGTTATTTCCTCAAAGAATTCCAACAGATTAATCAGGCAAAATTTGTAGGACGTATTTTCCAATTGATAGGTGGAAGTTGGTTTGTGTATTGCAGAGAAAGTTGAGTGAAATCCATGGGCAGGTGAAGTCTGCAGTTTCCGTTTGGGCCTAGTCAAACTCTTCTTGTCTTAGCTCAGTCTCCATTTAAGTTCCTACTTTTCATCTTTTCTGTCTCTGGTTCTTGTATCTAAAATTATTAGCCTGACAGAGATATCATAATAATAGTAATACACACAAAATGCTGGAGGAACTATGCAGGCCAGGCCCTGATGAAGGGTCTTGGCCCAAAATGTCGACTGTTTACTCTTTTCCATAGATGCTGCCTGGCCTGCTGAGTTCCTCCAGCATTTCTTGTGTATTACTTTGATTTCCAGCATCTGCTGATTTTCTCTTGTTAGAGATAACATAAACATTTCTCTCTACTGATAATTTGACCGTAGTTCAAAATAGTAGATTCTCTCTCTCTCTCTCTCTCTCTCTCTCTCTCTCTCTTTAGCAGTCCCTTAGGGTTAAAGATGACTTGTTTCTACTGCATTTGAAAGAGTGTAAGATATTTGTGTGTGTTGTTATACCAGCAATATGGTCTTGATAAAATGAGTCATGATCCAAAGGTCAGAGGTCAAAGATGAATGATGACAAAACTAATCTGCATTGATAGTAATGGAAACAAATTCACACACTGAGCCACGACTGAGACTTGATCTGCTTCTGTAGCGAAAGCTATCATCAGTTTGGAAGAGTTGACCTTGCACTCAGAGAGTGAAATTTCAGTGAGCCATATAGAGGTTAGAAAAAAACCTCAGATTAGATTTTAACTGTTCGCTGAGCAAGATTCATATCCTAAAGCACCTTGCATTGTTGCCAGACCCTCTGAGCTCCTGCAATAACATTTAAGTTTAGGTTACTGTTAACAGCAACTCTCAAAGACTCCTTGGATATGATATTCACCATTGATCCACGAAGTATAAAATTATGGGAGGCTGTGCTGTTTGCTATCCTTCAAAAATATAATTGGGACTGCAGAAACTCAATTCACAGGCACATCAGTCAGCAAGGATAAATGATATGCCTGAATTGAGCTCAGATTTATGACTCAGGAGTGGAAGGCCTAAGAGTCAACCCACTCACTGGATTGCCATTTCAGTTATTGATACTGGTCTATTTATACTCCAGACCCAAGTTACTAGATAATTGACAGGAGTAGGGATTTCAAGTTAATATAGTGAACAAGTTAATTCAGGTGTGCCTCACGCTTGGGTTCAATTATTCTTTTGTGCTACTCCTCTAGTTATATCCTTGGCTTTAATGAAATCTGCCAACATCCATGGTCTTCGATGAGTGGAGCTGATAAGCTTGAGGGACTTCTGTAATGAGCAGAGAGACACCTGGATCATTCACTTTTTAACTATCAAGATGTACCGGAATGTTTCCAGGCAATTTATGAAAAGTTTATAAGGACACTGAGATGGTTTCACAGCTCATTGAGAAGGGCCATGATTAACTGAAGAATGCACACAACAGATCTGTGTGTTGTATACCACTAAAGCAAGGTAAATTGGTTAACTGGAAATGAATAAAAAAATAGTAGTTGAAATTAACACATATTTGTAATTGCCTGGTGTTTACCAGGTGAGGTGTGTGAGGCAATTTCTTTGACTTTGAATGTGTGTGACTGTGGCCTACAACAAAGCCAAATCCATGCTGGAAGAATAGCACCTCACCTTCTGACTAGGCCCATTACAGCCTTCTGGACTCGACAGTTCAACAAGTTCAGACAATCAATAATCCCAACCATTGCTCCACACGCATCTGGCATTCACGGTCTTTCTCCCTTTCTCCATGAAGGTAGTTTCTTATAATTATTCTTTTCCTATCAAAGTTTAAAGTTCTAAGTAAATTTATTACTAAAGTACATATATGTCCCCATATACAACCCTGAGATTCAATTTATCTGGGGGAATTCCCAATATATATGAATTAGTAGCAGGACTAGGTCATTCCATCCCTCAACCTAACTCACCCTTCTATAAGATCAAGGCTGATCTGATTGTAAACTTGAGGGTGCATTCCTACCTATCTCTAGTAACCTTTCACCCCTTTATTTAACAAAAACCAATCCACCTCTGGACTCAAAATATTCAAAGACAAAGAGGGTGCTAAAGGTTCACAATCCTGAGGAAAAATAAAATGCTTCATCTCTGTTTTAAGTGGGAGAGCCTTAGTTTACAAACACTACACCCTGGCTGTAGATTATTTCACAAGGGAAGCCCCAACCATATACCCAACCTGTACAGACAGCTTCAGAGATTATATTTGTCCTTCAGCCCACACCTCTCCACCATTTCTTAACCTGACTTATCATTCATTTTGCCAGCTGTAAGGTTGGGGTTCAATCTTGCTGCTCTGTGTAAGGAATTTGTATATTCTCCCTGTAACCATGTTGGTTTCCTCTGGGTGCTCTGGTTTCCTCTCACATTCCAAAGAAGTACGAGTTATGTTTGCAAGTTGCGAGTATGCTATGTTGGTGCTGGAAGCATGGCAACCCTTATGGGCTGCACCACCACTGGACTGTTTTTGTCATTGGTGGAAAAGTCTCATTTTTCTGTATGTTTCGATGTTTCAATGTAGGTGACGATTACAGTTAATCTTTAATCTTCTCCATTACAGCCCTTTCTTTCTGCTCCCCTCCCCAGTGCTCCTCAACTACCACCACTAAAATCTTCTCCACTTCTCTGCATGTTAGAGCATAACAACGACACTGACCTGAACCATTCAATTTGTTGCCGTCTCCACAGAGTTTGCCTATTCAACCGAGTAGCTCCCGCATTTTCTGTTTTACTGAAGTAGCTGTTTGAGTTTTGCTGTTTATCAGGATTACTCCACTAGTGTTGGTGTTTGGACTCTGAAAGGAACCAATGACATTTGCCATCTGTGTGGCAGACCTAATCAGTGAAGGCAGCTGATAAAAACAGATGGATTTGAAGCTCACTGCCAAAACTCCTAATTGGTATATTTTCTGGCAAAAGCAGAGCAATACATCTTTCATATGGTACTCAAATCACTATAGGCCGATTCAACATCAGATTTCGGTAAGACTCCCATGTTCCTATATCCAAGCTCCCCATCATCCTTTTCTACCCTTTCTGCACTCTCTGCCCTTGCTGGAGTCCCTACATTTCCTCTCTGTCGCCCCCCCCCCCCCCCAGGTTTTTAGCCTCTTATCCAGTCTTTAGATCTCCAGGTTCCCTCATTGTTCCTCTGGTCACCCTTCACATATCTCCTGAAATCTTTGGCTTCCCTGATGGACACTCCCTGGTTCAGTGCATTTTTCTGTATGTTTCGATGTTTCAATGTAGGTGACGATTACAGTTAATCTTTAATCTTCTCCATTACAGCCCTTTCTTAAAAAAATGCAGGAGCTACTCGGTTGAATAGGCAAACTCTGTGGAGACAGCAACAGATTGAATGGTTCAGGTCAGTGTCATTGTTATTCCTATTGATTTTTGTAAATTACCATAATCTATAGAAGGCAATTATTACACTTCTACAATTTTGTCTCTCTCATCTGTGATTCAGCCACCACTGAAGTTCACCCTTCAGTTTATATTGTTACAAAAGCAAAATACTGCAGTTCTAGCTATCTGAAATCTAAAGAATGATAGAAATGTTCAACAGGTCAGACTATATTTACAAAAACACAGATAATGATTTGAGCTAATGAATGCTGATTTCAGCACTGATGAAAACATTCATTCTGTTTTTTTCCTCAAAGATGCTGACTGGTCCTAATAAACATTTTTAGTGATTTTGGTTTGCAAGTTTTTATATAGTAGTTGGCTCATAGTTGGGATTAGAGTAAAGACTAAAGATTAATTTTATTTATCACACATATATAGAATCTTTTTATTGGTACATAATCTTCTACAGCTATAAAATGATGCAAAACTTCAACAGATTAATATGTATACAATTAATAAAGCTGAAAAAAGTGATCGTAAAATATAAAAATGGAAAAAAGATTACATATATAGGAAAAAGGAAAAAAAACCCCATATAACTAGGAAAAAATACCAACTAACTACAAACCACCCCCCCCCAGAGCAACACGTTTGACCATCATCTAAATATAAAAAAAAGAGTCATCAACCGCCATTTCATATTTATTAAAAAAAATTGGAAGGAAACCATATAATTTAATTCAAATTAAATGATAATATTTGGCAAAAGAACCCCACCTTCTCTCAAAATCGAATCGAGGAACAAAAGGTCTACTTCTAATTTTTTCCAAACTAAGACATAACATTACTTGAGAAAACCATTCAATTAAGGTAGGGGGAGAAATATCTTTCCATTTAATAAAATAGCCCTTCTTGCCAGTAGTGTAACAAATGCAATTACATGTTGATCTGAAGATGAGATACCCTGAATATGATGCAGAACTATTCCAAATAGAACAGTCAATTTATTAGGCTATAAATTAATTTTCAGAGCTTTAGAAATTGTAGAAAATAAAGATTTCCAAAACGATTTAAATGAAGAACATGACCAGAACATACGTGACAAAGTAGCTACTTCAGTTTTATATCTATCGCAATAATTGTCTTTTCTAGGAAATATTTTAGATAGTCTCTCCTTCGTTAAATAATAACGGTGAACAATTTTAAATTGAATTAAACAATGGTTGGCACATACTGAAAAAGAATTTACGTTTTACAAAACTCGAAGCCAATCTTCATTAACAAAGGTCATATTAAGTTCTCTCTCCCAATCTTGTTTAATCTTTAGAGATAAGTTCTCTTTTTGTAACAAAAATAAATTATAAATTCTGCTAATGGAACCTTTCACTAAAGGATTCCATTTCAAAATGGTATCCAATAAATCAGATTCTTGTAAATAAGGAAACTTAGGTAAATATTGTTGTAAAAAATGTCTAACCTGAAAATACTGCAAAAATGTGTATGAGCGAGAGAAAATTTATTAATTACACATATTAGTCACACATATATAGAACATAGAACATAGAATAGCACAGCACATTACAGGCCCTTCAGCCCACAATGTTGTGCCAACCCTCAAACCCTGCATTCTATTTAAACCCCCACCTTAAATTCCTCCATATACCTGTCTCGTAGTCTTTTAAATGTCACTAGTGTATCTGCCTCCACCACTGACTCAGGCAGTGCATTCCACGCACCAATCACTCCCTGAGTAAAAAACCTTCCTCTAATATCCCCCTTGAGCTTCCCTCCCCTTACCTTAAAGCCATGTCCTCTTGTACTGAGCTGTGGTGCCCTGGGGAAGAGGCGCTGGCTGTCCACTCTGTCTATTCCTCTTAATATCTTGTACACCTCTATCATGTCTCCTCTCATTCTCCTTCTCTCCAAAGAGTAAAGCCCTAGCTCCCTTAATCTCTGATCATAATCCATACTCTCTAAACCAGGCAGCATCCTGGTAAATCTCCTATGTCCCCTTTCCAATGCTTCCACATCCTTCCTATAGTGAGGCGACCAGAACTGGACACAGTACTCCAAGTGTGGCCTAACTAGAGTTTTATAGAGCTGCATCATTACATTGCGTCTCTTAAACTCTATCCCTCGACTTATGAAAGCTAACACCCCATAAGCTTTCTTAACTACCCTATCTACCTGTGAGGCAACTTTCAGGGATCTGTGGACATGTACCCCCAGATCCCTCTGCTCCTCCACACTACCAAGTATCCTACCATTTACTTTGTACTCTGCCTTGGAGTTTGCCCTTCCAAAGTGTACCACCTCACACTTCTCTGGGTTGAACTCCATTTGCCACTTCTCAGCCCACTTCTGCACCCTATCAATGTCTTTCTACAATCTTTGACAATCCTCTACACTATCTACAACACCACCAACCTTTGTGTCATCTGCAAACTTGCCAACCCACCCTTCTACCCCGACATTCAGGTCGTTAATAAAAATCACAAAAAGTAGAGGTCCCAGAACAGATCCTTGAGGGACACCACTAGTCACAACCCTCCAATCCAAATGTACTCCCTCCACCACAACCCTCTGCTTTCTGTAGGCAAGCCAATTCTGAATCCACCTGGCCAAAATTCCCTGGATCCCATGCCTTCTGACTTTCTGAATAAGCCTACCGTGTGGAACCTTGTCAAATGCCTTACTAAAATCCATATAGATCACATCCACTGCACTACCCTCATCTATATGCTTGGTCACCTCCTCAAAGAACTCTATCAGGCTTGTTAGGCACGATCTGCCCTTCACAAAGCCATGCTGACTATCCCTGATCAGACCATGATTCTCTAAATGCCCATAGATCCTATCTCTAAGAATCTTTTCCAACAGCTTTCCCACCACAGACGTGAGGCTCACTGGTCTATAATTACCTGGACTATCCCTACTACCTTTTTTGAACAAGGGGACAACATTCGCCTCCCTCCAATCCTCCGGTACCATTTCCGTGGACAACGAGGACATAAAGATCCTAGCCAGAGGTTCAGCAATCTCTTCCCTTGCCTCGTGGAGCAGCCTGGGGAATATTCCATCAGGCCCCGGGGACTTATCCGTCCTAATGTATTTTAACAACTCCAACACCTCCTCTGCCTTAATATCAACATGCTCCAGAACATCAACCTCACTCAGATTGTTCTCACCGTCATCATGTTCCCTCTCAGTGCTGAATACCGAAGAGAAGTATTCATTGAGCACCTCGTGATATAGAAGCATTAAAACAGACAATGAAATATATCACTTGCGATAATTGCCAACACAGTCCAAGGATGTGCCAGGGGCAGCTCACAAGTGGAGCCATGCTTCTGGCATCATTGTAACATGCCCACAACATACTAACCCTAAACTGTATGTCTTTGGAATGTGGGAGGAAACTGGAGCTCCCAGAGGAAATCCACAGAGTCATAGGGAGAATGCACAGTAAAATCTCCTCACAGACAGTGGAAGAATTGAACCCAGGCCGCTGCTGCTGTAACAGCATTACACTAACCACCACACTACTGTCCCACCCACACAGTAAGAGGCTGGTGATGTAATTCCCATTGAGCAGAAGCTGGGTGTTGGATCCCAACAAATAGAGATTGAAATAGTGGCTCTACATATTGGTTATTTCAGAAAATTATTTATTTCTTTGGACAGGGCGTGGAAGAGTTCACCAGGATGTTGCCTGATTACAGAGTATTAGCGATGAAGAGAGGTTGGTCAAACTGGAGCATTGGAGACGGAGGGGCAACCAGACAGAAGTGTAGTATATAAAGTGAGGAGAGGTGTAGATAGGATAGAAAACCTGTGTCTTTTTACCATGCTTGAAATGTCAAATACTAGAGAGAATAAGTTTAAGGTGAGAGGCAGAAAATTTAAAAGAGATGTGTGAGGCAAGTTTATATTTTACTGAGAAAACAATAGTAATATTGATGAAGCATTTAGACAGACACATAAACAGGCAGGGTATAGCGAGATCCAACTATCTACAGGAAAATGGGATTATGTTGGCATCATGGTTATCATAGACATGGTGAACTGAAATGCCTATAGCTGTACAGAACTGTATGAATGTATGAATTAGGAGCAGGTGTAAAGAGCATTCAGATCATTTAGCTTGTTCTGCCATTCATAAGTTTGCTCTGCCATTCAACAGAATTTCATGGGTGTGGACAACCCATTGCTACATTCCCATGATTACAACTAGTAGTTCCCATAGCCTCTTTGAAAGTGTTGTCAGTTAATCTCACTTCCCTGCTCTGTAACTGTGGACCTGCAACCTTTTGTTTTCCAGGTACATACACAAATCCTACCTGGAAGACCAATGGAATGAAAATCACAGGAGATGTACAGTGAGCAGTCTAGAAATTTAGTCTAAGATTACCTTTTGCCTAACCTCAGAGTATGATGTCCCGTACTTCTGTTCCAGGTATCTATAATCATAGTTTGGGAAAGGAGATGGTGCAGGGTAACTTCCAGATTTCCAGAGTTTCCATAGGTTCACTCCAACTATCACCAGGATAATCAGGACTCCTGATCCATAGATTCCCATTTCCCAGCTCGCTGGATTTCTGATCACTGTTGGAAGCAGAAGAAACCATTGCTGTAGTTAATAATTGGAACAGTCAAACAGTCCGTTGTTTATAGGGCTATATCTGAATGTTCCCTATAGGACTTGGAAAAGCTCACATTGAATGGAAACAGAAAATGCTGGAAACATTGGCCGAGCAGTATCAATGAAGGGAGAGACAGTTACATTTCAAGTATTGGAACCATTCATCAAAATAATAAAAATCCACGTGGAATGAGACGGAGCTGGAGACACATGCTAAGGAAAAAGAAAAAGCTGTGGAAGCAAGTTTGTATCAACATCTTAAAGAACAGAAGGTAAACGAGGCAAAACGTACAAATAGAAGTTCTTCAAGGGTTTAGAAAAGAACTTAAAGATTGGACTGGAAATCTTAACTGTTCCTTTTGTCACGTATAGACTGCCCTGCTAAGAGCAGTCTTTTGATTTTGATCCCACATCAAATGAAATACTTACAGAATATGTTAGTAAATTCACAGCTACAATACTCTGCTGTCGTGAGGATATAATCAGGAGAACTCCAAATAAATTTGGAATATTAGTATTTTACTTTTTCTTACTTATTCCCAAACCTAGACCCTTTCATTTGGCCTCTTACCTTCCTTGATCTATTCACCACGAATAACTGGTGTGATATTCACTACCTTGATTTCTCACCCCTTCTGATTGTCCACACTCTGCTCTGCAAACCAACCTGGATTTTGTTCTCAAACCCTACACAATGACAGTGTAGATGTATTCTGGTTAACCTACCTCTATGTTGCAGGTGAGCTCACAGACACATCCTCTTACTTCCTTCTGAACCATGACCCCAGCAAATAATGCCAGACCATTGTCTTACAGACCATCACAGATTTCATTTCCCTTTACAGCCTTCAACCTGATGGTTCCTCAGCTCTGTAGTGCTGCTTCTACCTCTTTCCCAAGATTCACAAATAGACTTGTTTCATCCTGCTCTCGTCTTACAAATTTAGTTCTTCTTACCTTAACATAATCAAGTCTTCCTGGCCAGTACCTTCCCATTTACATCCATGACACTTTTGGTAGCCTCTGCTATTTTAGCAACTTCCAATTTCAAGTTTCCAAATGGCTCACCTACAACATGGATGTTTAATCCTTTTACATATTCACCCCACATCAGAAAGGTCTGAAGGCCCCTCAATTTTTCCTAGAAAGGAGACCAAAACAGCGTCCCTCCACCAACATTCTAATCAACTGGCAGGGGTTGTTGTTATGCACAGCAACTTTCCTTCCATTACACTCACTTTCTCCTGATTAAAGGGATAGCTACGGGAATGTGAATAGGCCATAGCTGTGCTGGATACGTGCAGGACTCCTTGTACCAGGGTTATTTGGGACCAGTCCACCAACTTTTCCTCTAATACATCGACTGTATTGGTGCTGCATCCTGCACTCAAGTGGAATTCAAAAATATCATCACTTTTGCTGCCAATTTCCACCCCCCTCCTACATTTACGTGGCCCATTTTTGATAATCCCATTATTTCTGGATCTTTTCCTCTCTATCTCAGGAGATAGACTCATCACCAACATATAACACACAGAATTCCCCCAACTACGTTGACTATACTTCGTCTCATCTTGCCAGGATAGAATCCAAAGCAGTATCATCACAGACACGCTTCATGAAAGGTGTTGCTTCATGGCAGTAGAACAGTGCAAGGCATAAAAGTTACTGTGAGTTACAATCTAAATAAGTAGTGCAAAGGACAAGTAATGAGGTGGTGTTCATGGGCTGTTCAGAAATTTGAGGACGAGGAGGATGAAGCTATTCCTTAAACATTACTTGTGGGTCTTCAGGCTCCTATAGCTCCTCCCTGATGTTAATAATGTGAAGAGGGCATGGCGCAGGTGGTGACACCATTCCTTTTGCCCATTTTCTTTCTTTACCCCATCATGTTTATTCCTGTGGTGAGGCCTTCCACTCTGGGTGTCTCTGAAGTGCTCTCCCTCTTTCTGAAAAGTGGCTTCCCCTCTGACAGAGTGGCTAGAGCTCTCAATTGCATTTTCTCTGTCTTGTGTATGTCTGCTCTCACCCCTCATCCCCCAGGGATAGAGTGCTCCTGGTACTCACCCTCCATCTCACCAGTCTTCAAATGTATTGTCCTTTGCAATTTCCTCCAGCTCCCACACGATACTCTCCCTTCTCCTCTGCCTACCCCCACTCTTTCAGTGTTTCATAGGAACTGCTCAGCCCATGCCTCTCTGGTCCACACACTACACCCCAGCCCAGGGCAGCTTCCTATGCAGATTGGGGAATGGCTTTCTAAAGTATTTGCACTCAGCGGCACTCTTGAACTTCCTGATGTGTGCCATTCCCTCTCCTATTCAGACTTCTCTTCCTGTAGCCTCCTTCAAGGTCATAGTGAGGCCCAATGTAAATTAGAAGAAGTAATTCTTATCTACTGTCTTGATACTTCGAAATCCTTTGGAAGGAACATTGAATTTTCCAACTTTTAAGTAAATAATCTCTGATTGTTTCCCATTATCCTGCTTATGCCCTTATCTCACCCTGTTTCTGTAAAGTGGTTCCCTAACAATTGGACATCATGATCCCTATCACCTGATTCGTCTTAATCAATCTCCACATAGCCTTTTTGTCTTAAACTTTACTCTGTAGACCACAGCTCTTTCTCAAAAACAGTAATACCTCCACTCAGCCAGGTCTGAGCAAGGTCCCTGAATTGTTACTATAGAACATATCATAGAACAGTACAGCACCATATGGGCCCTTTGGCCCATGATGTTGTGCCGATCTATATAAACATACTCCATGATCAATCTAACCTTTTCCTCCTACACAGCCCATAACCCTCCATTTTGCTTACACCCATGTTCCTATCTAAGTACCTTTTCAGGGGCCCTCTTGTATCAGCCTCTGTTATCACCCCCAGTGGTGTGTTCCAGCATGTTCACGTGCATTGCATTGGTTAAATGGATTCTCCTTCCTTTGCTGCTGGTCCAGATGAGTTCTAGCACTTCTGTTTTATTTCCAAAATCTTCATGAAGCGCTTTCAAACCATTCTTGAAGGAAAGAGATTGCAAGTGTGTATTTACAGATAAGTGTGGGAGATGACAAATAAAAGAGAAGGGTAGATTGGAGCTGTGATGTTGAGTAAATAATAAGGGTAGTTATGGACAATAGAAATAAGCTGAAGATCACTGATGAATAAATGAGTTTTGGCTGTAGCCTGACACTAATATGTTTAGGAGGAATGTTCTATCACCTCACACTCTGTGTGACTCACAGTCTCACTGCCTTATTCACTGAAATACCAGAGAAAATCTAATAAGATTAGGATACATCCTGTGAGCAATGAACTAGCTCTTTAGTTTCTTTGGCAACACACACAAAGTGCTGGAGGAACTCAGCCGGCCAAGGCAGTATCTATGGAAAAGTGTAAACGGTAAATGTCTCAGGTCTGTGGTTCTATGGTTCAAAACCCTTCATCAGGACTGGAAAGCAAGGTGAGAAGTCAGAATAACAAGGTGGGGGGAGGGGAGGAAGAAGTATAAGGGGGCAGGATATAGTGAAACTGGGAGAGGGGGACATGGGGAAGTAAAGAGCTGGGAAGTTGATTGGTGAAAGAGATAAAGGGCTGCAGAAGGGGGAATCTGATAGGAGAGGACAGAAAGGACCATGGAAGAAAGGGAAGTGGGTGGGAGAAACAGAAGGAGGTGATGGGCAACTAAGGAGATAAGGTGAGAGAGGGGAATGGGAATGGGGAATGATGAAGGGAGGAGCAATTGCCAGAAGTTCAAGAAACTGATGTCCATGCCATCAGGTTGGAATATAAAGTGTTGTTCCTCCAACACGAGTGTGGCCTCATCATGGCAGTAGAGGAGGCCATGGACTGATATTTTGGAATGGGAATGGGAAGTAGAATTGAAATGGGTGACCACCGGGAGGTCCTGCTTTTTGTAGTGGATGGAGCGAATGTGCTTGGCGCAGTCTCCCAATCTACACTGGATCTCCCCGATATACAGGGGGCCATACTGGGAGCACCAGTTACAGTAGATGACCCCAACAGACTCACAGGTGAAGTCTTGAATTTCTTACTGGATTTATTAATGGCCTATTTACACTTTTGAGATTAGACTCTACATCCATCCCACTCATCCCCCTTCCCCAAGTGGAAGATTCCTCGCTAGGTCTGTCCTACTCAGTGCCTTCCCTCAAACAACCGGACAGCTGAGGCTACACAATTAGTTGCCTGTCACTCCTGTTCCTGTCAAGAATCGGGAAAACTGGAGAACATGTGAAACCGCTCGCATAGGCCATTGGACTGCGGGTGATACGCCGTGATGTGACGTAGCCTAGCACTGAGGCTTTGGGTCATCGCAACCAGGACGAAGTCCCATGTGTAATGTCGCCCACTGAAGCAGAGCATCACCTGCCGTGTCCTGAAAGTCTGGATCCTGTTGCCATTAGCGGCCTCCAGTGAGGTTTCATCACTCTTTGCATGAATAGGCGATGCTGTCTGCACACTCACTTGAGCACCGTGTCATACAGGAAGAATTGCCTGGTCAGCATGTTGAGCAAGAGAACATGGTAAAAGCACAGGCCTGGCATCGTCTGTTTTGCAGGGGACAGGCATCCTTATGTTGAGGGCCTTGCTGAGCAGGCTTACTGAGTAGAGAAAGGAGGAAGAATGATGCACTCCTGCCCTGCTGAGTGTAGACTATCTGGTGTTTTAGCAAGCTCCTAATAGTCCATCACGGGTGCATCATCGAGGGCTATGCAAACTTGACCAGGCATTTGCTGCATGAATAGTTCTTTAAAAGTGAAACTGGGATGATGATTTCCTAGGAGAGACAGCATGTAGTCCATTAGCTCTGAAGGCCTAGCATCACTGAGATAGGGTAAGGAAAGCAACTGTTTGGTGCACCCAGACTCTGACAGTGCAGAAGTCTGTATAAGGTGAGTTTTCAGCGATCGGTATTTATTGTGTTAGGGAGGGTGTTCAAGCAGACTCGCAGCTGTGGAACTGCTGAGCGACACTACCACATAGCAAAATTTGGTTTCTCGGTGGAGATTTCTCGAAACACGAACTGGGCCTCAGCTTGTACAAACCAAGCAGCGGCATTTTGCTCCCAAAACTCCAGCAGTTTCAAAGCAACTGCATTGGCCAACATGTTCAATAACTCTGGAATTGTCCTAGAGCATTGGGGGCAAAACTAGTGTAGGTTTTCATAAATAAAACAAAATGAGGCATTTTATGCTTAACAAGACCTGTAACACATTTTATTTAACTCCTAAACCTAAACACAAAGCACACTAAAAATCCTTACATAACAACGTCATTGAGTAAGACCAGCCTTTTAAAGCAAAACCCAAGCTCCCTGTTGGTGGTTGTGGATTATGTACATTTTTGGCAATTACATTACCTCAGAGTGGTACCTCAGAGAACATAAATGAGAAAGAGAGTAAATTGCACAGTTAGAGGAAGGGGGAATGGGTTTACACTGCTGAGAACTGGCAAGGGCCCAATAAGGTAAATTACATTAAAAATGCAAACACAAGGAAATCTGCAGATGCTGGAAATTCAAGCAATACACACAAAATGCTGGGGGTAGGAGGTAGAAACGGGGAGTGCGGGGTGTGGGAACTATGTGGTTGGTGGCAGTGGATGGAAGATCCCCAGAGCTGATAAGGTTGGTGATGGTGTGGGAGACAATGGCCTGGTGCTCCTTGGTAGGGTCATGATTGAGTGGTAAATAAGAGGAGGTATTAGCGAATTGTCGCTGTGCCTCGGCAAGGTAGAGGTCAGTACACCAGACTACAACAGCGTCCCCCTTATCAGCGGGTTTTATAGTGAGGTTGGGATTGGTGCGGAGGGAGTGGAGAGTAGAACGTTCGGAAGGATTGAGGTTGGAATTGGAACAAGGTGTGGTGAAGTTGCGATGGTTGATGTCCTGACGAAGGGTCTCAGCCCAAAACGTCGACTGTACTTCTTCCTATAGATGCTGCCTGGCCTGCTGCATTCCACCAGCAGTTTGAGTGTGTTGCTTAAATTACATTAAGTTCATTATGTGCCATGTCGTATACCATGGGCAGTTAAGGTCTTTCTGTGAACATTGTTCCTGGCAAATATTTCTACAGAAGTGGTTTGCCATTGCCTTTTTCTGGGCTGTGTCTTTACAAGTGACCCCAGCCAGTACTCATCAGACTTGGTCTGCCTGGCGTCAGAGGTCACATAACTATGCACCAACTGCTCATACGACCATCCGCTACCTACTCCCATGACTTCACGTGACCCTGGTCAGGGGGCTAAGCAGGTGCTACACCTTGCCTAAGGGTGACTGCAGGCTAGCGGAGGGAAGGAGCACCTTACACCCCCTTTGGTAGTGACAAATCTCCACCCCGCCTACTACATTAGGTAGGTAAGTTAAAAATAAAGTGTGAGAATTCTTTACCTTCATCAATATGTTAGACAACATTTATAGTGCTCTCCCCATATGGTGTTAATCTTCACTGCTAGATAATCTGAAGTTGCAGATCTCTGGATATAATTAAACTGAGAAAACCTTAACTTAAGTAAATAATTAATTGGCTTTTAGAAGTGCAGTTAACATTTCCCCAGTGTGCTGACGAGAAGTCTGTGAGAATATAAATTGCCAAAATAATTTTGCATTTATATTCATATTAGACTTTTTGAGGTCACACTATAAGAATAGGGTTATTTCATTTATACTACTTGCAGGCCACATCTATAATTCATCTTATGATGAAGTGCTGTAGAATAATGCTAAAGGTCTTATTCCAACTACAAATTAGATAAGGAATTATGAAAAAATTAAGGAAGATTTGAACAAACTTTGGGAGTGAAGACATCATTATTACATGAATTTTAATAAGTATAAGGGTGGCAGAAGGAACAAAAGAACTACTTGAACAGTAAGATTATAAATAGTGTCAAAGAACAAACAGATCTGGGATGTAGATTTGTATGTTATTCTAAATAGCAATATTGTTGAATGCAGCTACTTAAGAATTAAAGGTCCTGAATGTTAATCTGGCAGAATAAAACTTATAAAGCCGTAGAGCACTCTAATACAGAAACAGACCATTCAGTTCATCTAGTCTGTGCCAAATTGTTATTCTCCCTGCACATGGGCTGAGACCTCCATACCCCTCCCAAATATATCCAAGCTTCTCTTAAACTTTGCAATCAAATCTGCAATGACCTCTTCCGCTGGCAGCTCGTTCCATACTCACCCTTTGAATCAGGGAGTTCCCCGTCAGGTTCTCTTTAAATATTTCACCTTTCACCCTTAACTATGACCTCTATTTGTAGTCTCACCCAACCTCGTTGGAAAAATCCTGCTTGCATTTACCCTATCTATGCTCCTCGTAATTTTGTATACTTCTATCAAATGATCCCTTACTCTCCAATGTTCTCGGAAATAAAGCCCTAACCTATTTAACCTTTCCCTATAACTCAGGTCCTCAAGATCATAAGACCATAAGATATAGGAGCAGAATTAGGCCATTCAGCCTATTGAGTCTGCTCCGCCATTTCATCATGGCTGATCCAATTTTCCTTTCAGCCCCAATCTCCTGCCTTCTCCCCGTGTCCATTCATGCCCTGACCAGTCAAGAATCTATCAACCTCTGTTTTAAATATACATAAAGACTTTGCCTTCACTGCTGCAAAGAATTCCATAGATACACCACTGCCTGGTTAAAGAAATTCCTCCTCATCTATGTTCCAAAAGGATGCCCTCTATCCTGAGACGATGTCCTCTGGATGTAGTCTCTCCCACCACAGGAAACATCCTCTCCATATCCACTCCATCAAAGCCTTTCACCATTCAATAGATTTCAATTAGGTCACTCCGCATTCCTCTGAATTCTAGTGAATACAGGCCCTGAGCCATCAAATGCTTTTCATGTGACAAGTTGTTCAATCCTGGAATTATTTTTGTGAAACTCCTTTGAACCCTCTCCATTTTCAGCACACTCTTTCTAAGATAAGGTGCCCAAAACTGCTCACAATACTCCAAGATTATGTTGCTGGCTGACCAACATATTATACAACTTCAACAGCATACCACAACTCCTGTATTCTTTTTTCTTCTTCTTTCTTTTTACAATATTTTTATTCAGAAGAAAAAAAATTTACAGAGTGCAACACATAGATACATCTCAACATAACTTGTGTACATTCATATATTGTAATAAAATTGATCAAAATGTTATAGCATAACACATAAAGATATATCACTCTGTAATCAAAAATTTAAAGATAGGTCATACATCATAAAAGAAATTTTTTTATATATATAAAAAAAAGTCAACCCCCTACCAACTACCAAAGAAAAAAGCTGATGGATGACAATAGATAATTAGAAAAAAAAACTTATTCACTTAAGAAGAGAACATAAAAATATACATAAAAGTCTGTGCACTGTTAAACTTTATAAATTGGAAAAGTAATTTAGGAAAGGTCCCCAAATATCATAAAAAGATTGTTTCGAATTTAAGACTGAGCAGCGGATCTTTTCTAAATTTAAATAAGACATAATATCACGTAGCCATTGAAGATGTGTAGGAGGGGTAGACTCCTTCCATTTAAGCAAGATTGCTCTTCTTGCTAAAAGAGAGGTAAAAACTAAAACCTGTAGGTTAGGAGTATTTAAAGTTATATCTTCATTTTGCAATAATACCAAACAAGGCAGTAAGGGGATTTGGATCAAATTGGACCCTAAAATGTTGAGAGAAGGTGTGAAATACTTCCCGCCAAAACTTTTCAATTGTAGGGCAAAACCAAAACATATGAATTAAAGAGGCATCAGCAGAGTTGCATTTATTACAAAGTGGAGAAACATTCAGGTAAAAACTGGAAAGCTTCTGTTTAGAAATGTAAGCTCTATGAACCACTTTAAATTGTAGAAGAGAATGACGAGCACAGAAAGATGATTTATTAACCTGTTTAAGAATTTTATTCCATCTATCATCAGAAATCTGACAATTTAGGTCATCCTCCCAAGATTTTTTTATTTTATCTGAAAAGTCTTGTCTAGAATCAATCAACAAGTAATAGTTGATTACTGGTAATAGAACCATTAACAAAAGGTTTTAAATTTAAAAGATCGTCCAGTAAATTTTTATCAGGACCTATAGGAAAAGTAGCTAATTGGAAACGTAGAAAATCTCCAATTTGAAGGTATCTGTAAAAATGTGATTTTGGGAGTGCAAATTTATTTGACAATTGGTCAAATGAAGCAAGAGATCCTGAGGTAAACAACTCCTGTATTCAGCGCTCTGATTTATGAAAACCAATATGCCAAAAGCTCACTTTACGACCCTATCTATCTCTGATGCCACTTTCAAAGAATTATGGATCTGCATTCCCAGATCCCTTTGTTCTACCACACTCCTCAGCGCGCTACCATTCACTGTGCAAGTTCTACCCTGGTTTGTCCTCCAAAAGGCAACAGTTCACTTGTCTGCATTAAATACCATCTGCCATTTTTCAGCCTATTTTTCCAGCTGTTTCAGGTCTCGCTGCAAGCTTTGCTAGATTTCTTCACTATCTCCAGTCTTAGTGTTATCTGCAAATTTGGTGATCCAGTTTGCCAAAATCATCATCCAGATCTCTGACATAGACAACAAACAACAACAGACCTATCACCAATCCCTGTAGCACACCAGTGGTCACAGGCATACAGTCAAGAGAGGCAGCCATCTACTTCCGCTCCCTAGCCTCTTCCGCAAAGCCGATGTGAATCTAATTTACTACCTTATCCTGAATGTCAAGCACCTGAACCTTCCTGATCAACCTCCCATATAGGACTTTAAAAGAGCCTTCTAAAATCCATGTAGCCAACTTCCACTGCCCTTCCTTCATCAGCTTCTGTAGAAGCCCTTGGGATTCTCCTTCATCTTGTCTGCCAAAGCAACCTTATGCCTTCTTTCAGCCCTCCTGATTTCCCTCTTTGATGTTTCCTTGCATTTCCTATACTCTTCCAGTACCTTATTTGTTCCTTGTTGCCTATAGCTGATATGCACCTCCATCTTCTTCTTAACGATAGTCTCAATAGCTCTTGAAAACCACAGTTCCCCAGAACTGTAGGCCTTGTCTTTTATTCTGACAGGGACATACAAACTCTGTACTCTCAAAGTTTCACTTTAGAAGCTTTCTCACTTACCAAGAATCCCTCTCTGTCAGAAAGCAACCTGTCACTATGCACACCCGTCAGATCCTATCCGATGCCATCAAAATTGGCCTTTCTTTAATTGTGAATCTCAGCCTGAAGACTCAGTCCAATCCTTCTCCATAATTATCTTGGAATGAATGGAATTATGATCAATAAGCACCATATTCCCTTACACACATTCTGTCACCTGCCCTGTCTCATTCCCTAATAAGAGATCCAATATCGCGCTCCCTCCAGTTGGGGCCCCTATATATTGATGATGAAAACTTTCCTAAGCACATTTGACAAACTCTATCCCATCCATTCCTTTTATATAGTATGGGAGGCCCATTCAAAAATACAAAAGTTAGATTAAAGTTATTTAGAAGCTTGGTCCACTCAGGTCTCAATGTTATCTAAGCGATGTAACAATTCTGGGAAGGAAACTGCCGTGAGCTTGCATTTGGGGTATTGCATGCAATTTCGCCATTATAGGAAGTACGTGGAGGCTTTGGAGAGTGGGCAGAAGAAGCTGGCGCAGAGCCTGCACAAACCAGCGTTGTTTTATCTGGAGTGACTGAGGTTGAGGCGTGGTCTGTTAGAAGTTTGTAATACTATGAGAGGCATAGACAAATGTTATCTCTTTCCCAGGATTGAAGCATTTAAAGTGAAAGGGGACATGAGAGTGCCTGGAATGCACTGCTTGCTGTGCTGATGGCGGCATCTACGATAAAAACGTTTAAAAGGCTCTTAGATGGGCACATGAATATGGAGGGAGTAATACACAGAAAATGCAGGAGGAACTCAGCAGGCCAGGCTGCTTCTGTGGAAAAGAGCAAACAGTCGACATTTCTTGACCTGAAGCATCGACTCTTTACTCTTTTCCATAGATGCTGCCTGTCCTGCTGAATTCCTCCAGCATTTTGTGTGTGTTGCTCAGATTTCCAGCATCTGCAGTTCTTCTCTTGGTAGAGAATGGAAGGATATGGTCTGTGTGCAGGCAGAAGGCATTAGCTTAATTAGGTGTCATTACTTTAATTAGTTTGGCACAACATCATGGGCGTAAGGGCCTGTTCCTTTGCTGCGCTGTTTTATGCTTCATGTTGAAAGACTGGTACTACGGTTGACAAGATATAAACATTAGGAAATAACTGGCTGGGCTCCTTTCTCAGAACAAAAGAGAGGCAAACTAACGAAGTTCTCAGGACAGGACAGACCTACCGAGGATATTTCCACCTTGGGGGAGAGCAGAGCAAGTGTCCAATCTGTGGGCTGTAAGCAGGCTATTAAAAAATTCAATGAGAAATTTAAGAGTTTTTTTTGTTATTGCAGTATGTACACAAGCCTTTTTAAAGTTTATGCAGTGTCTTAGTGAATGAGAAAATGGAAATGAATTGGTCTTGTAGGTCTCGCAGGTTAAGGGATGAGAGATATATTCCTGACTGAAACCAGTACTTTGGAAGGAAACTGCTGACTCCAGTCATTCCAAGGGAAGTAAATCATGGCCAAATATGGGAAGGTTTCAAGTCTGAGACAGACTGAGCAGCACCCAATGGCATTACTTCTGGCGTTGTATGTCTCTCTGATCCTAGGCTAGTTCAGAACTGGGGTACAAGTTGAACTCCCTATTCAATCTGAATTTTCAGCCAATGGATTAGAAAACAAGTGGCAAGGTAAAAAAAAAAATTGCTTTTGTGGTATCAATAACACATTGATGTTCTCTATTAAATATTTTTGCAATAACTTTTAAAACTACTTATGTCAATCTTAAACTTTGTAAATTTCCAAGGTATGTGAAACACATTCAACTCAAAGACGCATACCCAGCCTTGCTTGTATCAAAGACGGTCAGGGTGCCCTGGGGCAGGGTCTAGGAGACCATGAGCCTGGACCCAGCTGTCTCCTGGACCTTGTCACCCAACTCAAGGACACAGAGCCTCCTGTGCTTTTGGCCCCACTGGTGCAGGCAGATGGTGATTCCAGGCAGCAGATCAAATCCAGAAAGACCTGGCCCTGGTGAATCAGAACCTCATATCCTATTTTTTTGGGCAACATTTGCTACAAAGCAAGTGAGTGCAGAAAATGTGTGACAAGTGAGATTGCCTAATTTGGGAAGTCAGAATCCAGCTACCAGTTACTGACAGATTCCGTGAAGTTGAATCTGAAAGCTGTTGCAAGTTTATCAAAAACATACTTCATTAATGAGCTGTCGAATGACCTCATGGTACATTTAATGCAATACATTGTGGTCTCAAGAATAGAGTATTAGTATCACTCATTAGATATGAAGCTCCAAGGAAACACGGCCAATACTTGTGAAAGTTATTCTGCAAATGAACCACAAACATGGTCCAAAAATAGAACAGAATACAACGCCAGGTTAACTTTTTCGGATAGTAGCGATCCTCCACTAATCTAAGGCACTGTTTTCCTTAGCAGCTAATCTTCATGCACCACTACTGCAAATCAATTTGAGATGCTCAGAATTGCAGAAGCAATGAGCTGAGACAAACTCATTTATTCCCATTCATTGCTTCCTATCGGCCAACCAATTCTCAATCCACTTTAATATACTACCCTCAACTCCACATTGACCAGTCTTTGACTGGTCTTATTGACCAGTCTCCTATGTGGGACCTTATCCAAATAATCTGAAAATCCACATAAAACCACGTCCATTAGCTTTCCCTTATCTATTCTACTAATCAAATAGTCAAGGTACTCCAGCAGACAAACAAGATATTCCTCTCATAAATCCGTGCTGGCTTTGCTCAGTACCCCTACATTTTTTTCAGTGTTTTCTGTTACTTTAACTAAAGATTCTCGTATTTCCCTTATTTATTTAAGATTTATTGAGATACACAGAATGGGCCCCTTCGTCCCTTTGAGCTGTACTGCCCAACCAACCCTGATTTAACCCCAGCCTAATCACGGGACAACTTACAATGACTAATTAACCTACCAACCAGTACGTCTCTGGACTGTGGAAGGGAACCAGAGTACCTGGCGGTCACAGGGAGAATTTATAACAGCAGCGGGAAATGAACCAGCATCGTTGGTACTGCAAAGCATTGTGCTGACCACTATGCTACAGTTAGGCAAATCGACCTGTCTTCCTTGCATTCATTTCTCTGACTTTGAAGGACAGGAATATCAGGGAAGGGAGGTGTTAACAGGGTTGCAGTTCAGCATTGCTCATTTTGTGGTGCTGCCCAAGTCACACATCACTTTCCCACTCCACTGCAAACTTCCTTATAATTGGAGCAGGATGTTCATTGAAGAAACAGTGACGTCTGTTTATTGTATGCGACCATTATTACTCACCACTTGTGGGATATTCTGCTGGACTTCCTTCCATAGTAGACAGACAGCTTTTGATCTTGCCTGTGAATGAGACACAAGGCAATTACATTATCCATATGAATAAACAATTCAAATTCCCCTGAAGTAAAAGCCTGAATTTAATTTGTTGGTTATTCAATCATGAATTTAAATGTCCAATGTGATCCCGAATTTCCAGTCTGGTTTGCAGGACATTGAAGGAATAGCACTGGTGGTGATATCCCGGGACGTTAGATTCACAACTTTCCACTTCCTTCTCCCCATCCTACGAGTCACATCACTTGGTTGGAGGCTGCACTCATGATTAAGCAGTAACTGAGACCTTTATGTGTTGAGATCACGTTTCCAGGGCAACCCACTACCCTTCAAGGAGAGACTGCCAGCTTTTCATGGTTATTTTATGAAGCTGAGGAACTGGCAGGTTCTAGCCCAGGTACCACAGGTGTGAAGAGAATGGGTAAATGTGAAAGCCAATAGGAGAGTTTATGAGTGGAAGTCACTCTCATGTTTGCTCCAGGGCAAGTACATGTGCAGGTACAATGTAGTTTCACCTGCCCCATGGCTTCTTAGGTCAGCTTATGTATGTTCTCTCTTTGAATGCTTGGGTTGCTACAGTTTCCATCTCACACCCAAAATAAACTTGTTCAAGTTAGTAGAGTTAATAGGCCATTATTGTCTCTAGTGTGGAGAAAAGTGTATAATTTTAGAAGTTTATGATGGGGATATTGGGAAAACAAAAAAGGATTAGTATAACATGTACTTGATAGTTGGCTATGACTTGTTCTGTATGACTTTATGACTAAATACAACAATAAGTTCAAGTTCAATTATCATTCAACCATACATGAATAAAGCCACACAAAACCTTGTTCTTCCAGGACCAAGGTGAAAAACACATTACCAACAGCACACTGCACATAGCATATTGCACATATGGTTACGATAGCAGAATATCGCAAGCAAACAGAAACTAATATAGCCCAAGTTCCTAATTGGTATGCCCTTCAGCCTGATGGGAAGTTGTCCTGGTCCAGCTTGTTCTGCCACTAAGCAAACACAGGAGAGCAGCACCGACAGAGGGGGGCAAGGCAGCCTGCAACCCAGTATAGATTCCAGCAAACCCACAGAGACCTCTCCTCTGTCCTACACCACCTCCAGCTAATACATGCAAGAAAGAATACCCAGAACTATAGGGGTTTTCATGGCTATCAGTGATTATAGCTATGAAGTTGTGAAGCCAAGGAGTGGTAGTGGGGACAAGCTCCCACTACCTAAAAGTGTCCTCACAGCATGCGCCTCAAATAGCCTCTGACAACCAAGTCCATCTTCTAGCCTTCTCGTGTGGCTTAGCCTCTAAGCCCAGTGGAACTGTTTCTACCGACATGAGAAGGGGTGAAGGCGAGTCCTAGCGCCTTAAAACCAGTGCTTCGGGTAGATGGAGCTTGTCAGCCTGGGAAGGCAGTCCATCTAAGAGAGGGAAAACTCTGATTTCAAACCTCCGCTGCCTTGCGGCCATACCCACTCATGGGAAGGGCTTTGGGAGTAAACCCTGAGGACAAATCCAGAGCTGGAGTCCCTAAGGCAGTCCTACATTGTCTTCAATCTCGATCTGGCAACTCCTGCGATGTCACTGGTGCCAAGCTATATCAGCTCTTGCCCTTCCCTTGGGCAACATTGGTGGTGTGGAGAGGGGAGGCTTGCTGCTTGGGCAGCTGTCGGTCTTCCATACTGATGCACCATCAATAACTCACTCTGAGACGTAAAAACGAGGTATCGGCTTTTATTGACTGGAAGAAGGAACAAGCAGTGAGTGACCACCATACTACATCCTGGAGACCGAGAGGCCGGGCTCAGACCTCCATTACCTTTATACAGGGGTCTGTGGGAGGAGCCACAGGAGCAGTCATCAGGGGGCGTGTCCAGACAGGTATATGTAGTTCACCATACATACAACCTTGCCCAGGCCTGTGTCCTGGAGAGGGCGCAGATCCATGGTCTCACGAGACTAACGGATGCCACACCCAGTGATTATAGGGATACTAAAAAAGGGGTGATCTGGAGACCAGAATTACAGGATCAGGGATTTCTTGGAAGGCTGGAGGTGATTACAAAGATAAAGGACAGCAAATCTGCATGCCAGATTCAGTGCCTGGAACACTATTCCACCCACCCTCCATCCCCAAGCCCTTCACATTGCTTCCAAATTAGCCTCAGACCACATGACCATGTTGTGCTGTGTTACTGTGAGTTGCCAACTTTATTAGGCACACCCGTACACCTGCTCGTTAATGCAGTCACCTAATCAGTCAATCATGTGGCAGCAACTTAATGCATAAAACCATACGGACAAGGTCAAGAGGTTCAGCTGATGTTCGGACCAAACATCAGAATGGGAAAAGAATGAGATCTAAGTGACTTTGACCATGGAATGATTATTGATGCCAGACGATGGTTTGAGTATCTCAGGGAATGCTGATCCCCTGAGATTTCACACACAACAGTCTCTAGAGTTTACAAAGAATGGTGCAAAATGCAAAAGACATTCAGTGAGTAGCGAGGTCGAAGGAGAATGGCTAGAATGGTTCGAGCTGACAGAAAGGTGATAGTAACTCAAATAACCACAGTGGTGTGCAGAAGAGCATGTCTGAATGCGCAACACAGCAAACTTTGAAGAGGCGGGCTGCAGCAGCAAAGACCATGAACTTACACTCGGTGGCCATTTTATTCGTTCCAGGAAGTACCCAATAAATTGGTCACTGAGTGTAAGGCAAGGCTGTGCTCTTTGCAGCTTTTGGTAAAAGGGGTTGGATTTGGCCATGCTTGGGTTTCTTTCGAGAGACACCGACATCCCAACGCAACATATTTCTTTTACCTTATAACACCCTGCTGTCCAACTGTCTTTTTCAGAGTTCCTGGAGACATAAAACCCTGCTTCTTACTTCTGATGTCAGGCACCAACTGCAGGCCAGTCGCACGTGGGCATATCTGCTGTAGTGAAGACAGTAAAAATATCATTATACAAGTCTGCAGTTGTCTGTCACATAGAAAATTACGTCGGGCAACCTACAAGAAATGATCACCTTGAAAGTCAATGGGCTACAGATTCCACAAATTGAATGAGCTCGACTCCAAAATTCTTTGGAAGGTTTAGGAAGTGCAGGTGGAGCTAGACATCTCTGGGAAGGGGCAGACCATCTGAATTACTTCTGCATTCAAATATTAAGGGCAAAAGCCCACTATAGAGTCCACTGATAGAAGAACAGAAGAATTTTGCTTCATGTTGCAATTGGTTTAGATTCATGGAAGTTTTTGAGAAGAGGAAAATGACTTTCAATGTTTCCTTAACTCAGCAATCCAAATACTTTGCAAGTGGTTACATTTTTGAAAATACAATTCAGTTTTTAGCTACTTATCCCTTCTGTTGCTCATAATAGTGCTGGTGGGGGCTCTCTGATTGAAAAAATAAAATAGCTGATTATGCAGGCAAGTTGCAGAGGGATGTAACAAAAATAAAATTATTATACTAGGTGACTTCAATTTCCCAAATATTTACTGGGATTGCTTTAGTATAAAAAACTTGGGGGGGGGGTGTCATTTTTGAGGTGTATCCTGGAGAATTTTTGTATATAGATAGACCACTGAACAAATGAGGATTACTCAGCCTTGTCTTCAGGACTGTCGTCTGTCAGGTGAAGGGAATGTCAGCACTGGAATATCTTGGAGATAGTGACCACAGCTCTGTATATTTTAAAGTTATGGAAAAATAGGGGTACAGTAGACCAAGAATAAATGTTTTAAATTGGGGGAAGGTGAACTTCATTAAAATAAAACAGGACCTGGTAAGTGTAGATTGTGAATGCCTGGCATTTTCAGTTTCCGTTTCACATTTCCAGTATCTGCAGAGTTTTAGCTTTGGATTGCAGTGTTGGAGAGATCTACAGGAAACAGGTCATTTGACCCAGTGGTAAGGGGAGTGAAGGAGTTTTCAGCCAAAGGGTTGTGGCTTCACAGAATAGATTGTAGGAAAGGTGGTGGAAGCAGGTGTCCAGACTAGCACTTGAACTTGTGAGGCATGGGCTATGTTGTGTCTGTGAACACTGAAGCTGGTGATGTAGAGGTCTTTATTCAGCACAACAAGCAGGCACCACTCTGGGGACTCTCTCATCACAGGCTCACAAACCCGAAGGTATGTCGTACTTTTATACCTTGAGATCAAAGGTAACAACAGTTACTAACTTCAGTAAGAATATAATATCAATACTTCCAATGACATTGTTTACTTCAGTACTTTGGGTTGACAGTGCTTCCTTTGAATTACAAATCTACAGTGACAGTCGCCTCTGAATGTCAAACACCTTTGTCTCAAATTAATTCACATAAATAATCTCAAAGCTTTTGAAGACAGAGAGCCAGACACCCAAAATTAATGTTGGCAGGGCTGTCTCTGAGCATACTAATATCCTGAGTACACAAAACTATTGATTGCCCATTCCTGTGATCAAGCTTGATATGCTAAGTGACAACGTCCGTCTGGTCTAGGCTTGAACTCAAGTCACAATGGTGCAAATAACTCAGCCATGTTGACTTGTTTAATTCAGGCCAATTAACACGACCCCATTGGCGTAGCATTTGGCTGATGCATGTGGAAATGCCTCATGGTCACCATTTAGCAAATCATATCTCTTAGTTTGTGGGCTTTTAACTTCAGTTCACTGCTTGCAATTTACAATGAAAACTGAAGTTGGATTTTACTTGAATTAATATCTGCTATAGTCACATAACTCCAGAATACTCCCTAATGGGCCAAGTGCTGGAAGGATGGGTGACCACAGGTCAGTGTGGATGGGGTGGAGTGAATGGCCTACTTCCATGTGGTATGAGTCTGTGATACCCCTGGCATTGATGAGATAAATGAGTGAACCATCCTATCTCGTGTGTAACATCTGCAGAGGTTCTGAAAATGCTGGAAATCTTGAGCAACAGACACAACACACTAGAGGCACTCGGCAGGTCTGGCAGCATCTGGGGAGGGGAATGAACAGTTGAAGTTTCAGGTCATGACCCTTTTCATCAAGACTGGAAAAGAAGGAGGCAGAAACTAGAATAAGAGGGTGGTGGTGGGGGAGCTAAACCTTGTGATGTGTTCTTCCTTCACTTATGTCACACTGTAAAGTGCCTGGTCCTGAAAGACCAGGAATCCCCATGGTCGTTCACTAGGTGTCCGAGGTAACTGGAACAGCCTTCTTAGATATGAAGGAACATATAACTGTATCTACACTCAGTGGCCATTTTATGAGTTAAAAATATGCAGAATACTCAAGAGCATCTCTGAACACACAAACTTCTATAGATGCAGAGTGAAGAGTAAACTCACTGTTGCATCACGGCCTGGTATGGAAACACTAATGTGATGGAACAGAAAATCCTACAAAAAGTAGTGGCTACAACCCAGACTATCACGGTTAAAGCCCTCCCCACCATTGAGCACATCCATAAGGAGCGCTGTTGCAGGAAAGCGGCATCCATCAATAAGGACCCCCACCACCCAGGCCATGCTCCCTTCTCGCAGCTACCATCAGGAAGGAGGTACAGGAGACCCAAGACCCACAGCACCATGTTCAGAGACAGTTATTTCCCCTCAACCATCAGGCCCTTGAACCAGAGGGGATAACTTCACTCACCCGATCACTGAACTGGAAATCACAAAATCACAAAAATCACAAAAAAATTGACTCACTTCCAAGGACTTTACAACCCATGCTCTCAATATTTATTGGTTATTTATTTATTATTATTATTTGGTGTTTCTTTTCTCTTTTTGTATTTGTAATTTGTTGTCTTTTTCACCTTGGTTATTTGTCAGTCTTTGTTTTGTGTGCAGTTTTGCACTGATTCTGGAATTTATTTTTTTATTGAAGTTCATCATCAAACATTTCCATAAGATGTATTTCAGACATTGTACATATATATCATATAATCATATATATCACAAATCTCCACAAAGTATTTATCTGGGGTATACACTTATAGAAAAGAGTAGAAAGAAAAAACAAGCAAAAGGAAAGAACTATGTACAAGTAGGGAGTGATCTTTTTTTTACAACAGATTCATTGACTTGTGAGAATAAAATCAGGCCTATGAGGCATTATGTAGTTAAACCATTTTTCCCAGTATGAAACAAATTGTTCCAGCTTATGATTAACAGATGCTGTTAACTTTTCCATTTTGTAAATGTCCATTGTAATTTCCATCCATGTATTTAAAGTTGGGCTCTCCTGAGATAACCATTTCCTAGTAAGAGTCTTTTTGCCAACCACCAACAGTATATTCATTAAATATTTATCTCTTTTCAAACATTCTTGAGGTATATATCCAAAATATATGGTCTTACTCTCTAAGGGTATTTCACATTTAAAGGTGTCTTGTAGGGCATTGTGTATCCCCCTCCAATAGTTTTTGATAACAGGGCAGTCCCAAAAATTATGATAATGATTTGCATTTTGATTTCCACAATATCTGATTCTATTGTCTTTCTTTGTACTTACTCCGAATGCCTGCAAGGAAATGAATCTCAGGGCGGTAAATGGTGACACATACAGTAAGTGCTATGATAATAAATTTACTTTGAACTTTGAACTTGGGGCAAGACTTGAAGTGGATGGGCTACAGCAGCACAAAACCACAAACATAGACTGAGAGACCTCTTTATTAGGTACAGGGGATACGGTACCTAATAGAGTGGCCACTGAGTGTGTAAGCAAGTGAAGTACTGCACTATTACATATGGAAAGTTTAAGGCACAGAGGGATATTATGTGCAGCCTCAGTAGGCTAGGCATTAAAATATTTCACTTCTGCGTGATAGTGAAACTAAGGGCCTAAAATGTAAGCTACGGTAGTTACTAATAACTCCAAAAGGGAGTTCAAGAGAAATTTACTTCCTTCGAGAATTCTTCATATATGGAATTTACTACCACAGAAATGCTTTGAGAAGCGTAACATAAATTTATGTACAAAGATGTAAGATAAGCAAGAGCAAGGAGGAAATAGATGCCTGTGCTGAGAGCGTGGAAACAGGATTCTGTGAAGCACTAGCACCAGTATATGAAGCCCAATAACCTGCCATCACGCTGCAGGTCTCTGCAAACCAACAATCCAAAAATAAAACTCTGCAACTGATGGAAATTTGAAGCAAAACCCAAAAAGGCTGAGAAAAACACTCTTCAGATTCAAGCATATGTTCACATGGGTTCTGTTGAAATATCGTTATGCTGAAACTGTTTTCTCCATTTTTCTCTTCTTGCAGATGTGACTTGACAGGGTGAGCATTTTCAGCAATCTCTCTTTGCTAGCACCACAGTACTTTGCTTTTGTGAGTAGTGCACACGAACTTAGAAAAAAATTTGATCAAGTTCTAGACAATTCAAGCAAAACTGTAGAGTTTAGTAATTACTTCTTATGATTACTGGTAATCTGCAAAAGTCAATAGAGAGGGAAGCCTGAGTATTGTTGTTTTTGCTTTTTAACTTTGTACACTAAACTGTATTTGCCAACTATATTTCCAATATGAACATTTATTCATGTCTTTGTTTACATCACGTTCTTTTTTTACATAATGTTAATTACTTGCAATCAGTCATGTATACACTGCTCATAGACATATTTCAACAAAACTCTTAGTGCTCACCGACAATGATTTTTGTCTCAGACCTCTTTATGCCAACTTTTGTTTGCTGGTAATATCTGATACTGTATCTCACTGACATGAGCACTCTGACTCACTCATCATTATGTTGCAGGGTTCATACAATGTTTGAAGAATATTGGAACAGCTGCTCTTAAAAATGCTGGATACACACAGTACTGTGGTCAGTGTTACAGTAATGTGGGTGAAGGTCAATGGGACTAGGCAGTTTAAATGGTTCAGCATGGACTAGATGGGCTGAGGGTCTGTTTCTGTGCTGTAGTTTTCTACGACTCTATATTATGTATAATAGATACTGCATGTATACATATATATTTAAAAATATGTACACACACAGTCATCTTCTGTTGAACATTGGTTGTTTGGCTGACTTTGTTTATGTATTGTTTTACATAAATTATATTGTATTTCTTTATTTTCCTGCACATGCCTGCAAGAAAATGAGTCTGAAGGTAGTATATGGTGACATATATGCACTTTGATAATAAATTTACTTTGACTTTGAGTTGGAATCTCTAAGTATCCAATCTAACTGTGAAAGGAATATTACTTACACTGTTCTGAATAGACACATCAGTGTATAAGGGTAAATTCAGCAGATCTACAACCTCAGCGGAAGTTGTGGACAAAGCTGCCACATCAGACAGCGCAATACAACAATATCATTCTCCAATTTGCAATTAAATGGAACACAGTATAAAACTACCGGCAGAAGACTGATGAATTACTCTCTGCATTCTATTGAAAATATACTTGAAAGGAGGATTTCAATGATAAGCCTTCCAAATCTCTTAGCAGTCACAAATCATTGGAGTGTAATTGCCCTTGTGTACAAAGTAATATACAACATTTCTGATATCAAACCCACCAAACTCTTCAACAAGATTCTTTTTCAAGGATGTTATAAATTAAAGAGAGAAATAGCATCCATTGGGTATGGTATTTATCCCATAGATAATGATGCTCATATGCAGGTTTTTCTATCAAATGTTATGGAGGTAACAGAAATAGGTTTTCAGACTGATAAGATTTTATTGATATTCATGCAGCACCAAAATCCCTTACAACCTTACCTCATATAATTCCATCTGCAAACCTTGCTTTCTCAATTAAATTCTCCTTCAGTGCATCTACATTACTTACACTGCCTTGATGTGACAGCAAGTTCCACAATGTCAGTTCTACTGGCATAAAGCTTCTTTTGATTCATGCATGGATTTTTAGTCAACATCGCATCTTTACGATGCTTGCATTGGACTTTCGACAGCTGGAATCATCTGCATATCTACGACATCAAACCTTTTCATTGTTTTAAAGACATCTGTTGGGACATTCCATCCTTTCGATTCCTTGAGGTGGAAATCCGAGACTGATCCCTTCTTTCAAATAATTGTAAATTGAACTACAGTATTTTGTATTTTCTATATACCTCCACATTATTCTTTGTTACTTGTGGAATAAAACAGATCACTGTACTCAGAAGAAAACTGAGGTTTGATACACAATGAACCTTATTTCTCTGCTTCAGTGGTTGTGTCTTCTTATGGACAGGATGCACAGTACTGGAAGTTAAATAATGCCTCAAGGATATGCATATGTTAGTGTTCAGAGTTAGATCGTTCTGCCCAATGGGAGCCAATATGTTCTGAAACTTTCCTGGCTGTCCAAGCCAGGAAGACTGCAGCATATACGTACTGAACTATTTGACATCATTCTATTTATGATGATGTTTGGGTTGAATGGGGAAACAATTGGGCTCAGGTCAGGTTCGGACTGACTATGGTACGTTGTATTTAGGATTAGATTTTAGTTTTATACCCAAGCATCTCACTGTTCAGTATCATTGTGAATGTCATTGACAGCAGTTCATTTACACTTTCCATTGAAGTTAATGGAAGAGAAGATCAGGCAAAATATAAGTTAGGTTATCAGTTAGCTGTGGCAACTAAGATCAGTTCCAGCTCCATTGAATTTCACACTATTCCAAGGGGCCATTCACTCCATCATGCCATGCTGGCTTTTTGAAGAAACAATTTAATAAGTCTCACTGTGAAACTTTGCTCCAAAATTAGATGACATGTCAAACAAAATGAAATGACCTGAAAGGATAGAATGACACAATCATATTTAGAATTGCTAATTAGTAAAAAAAAATTGGACATATTCAGTAGATCAGGCAGCATCTGTGGAAGAAGAATTAGAATTAACAGTTTAGGCCTGAAACTTTACCAATTTTGGACTCAATTGTCATCTGTTTCTCCTTCCACAGTTGCTACTTAATCTACTGAACATTTCTAGCATCTTCTCAGAGTGTCGGCATCTTGTTTATTTTTGATTTTCATTTACAATTATCATACGTCCTTGCTATGGGCAAGGTTATTCACAGGATGAAAATTAGACCACCTTTGAGGATATAGAAGATATATTCCATTTGTGAATAGTTGGTTTTTAAGTCAAGGTAATTTGAATTTTCAAGGATTTTTGCTTCCCAACATTTCATCGATTAAGTAAATTCCAATCAAACAGTACATTAAGATCAATACACACAGCGTGCTGGAGAAGCTCAGCAGATCAGGCAACATCTACGGACGTTTTGGGCCAAGGCCCTTCTCCCACCAGTACAGTAAGATAATGATTAATTTGATAAGAATTTCAACCTACTTTTCAATCTACTTGTGGTGAAATGTAAACAGACAATAATATTAATAGTAAATACTTATTACAATTATTGCAGTAAAGATTTGACAAATATTGCTTTTAAACACCTCAGTTTGCTTTGTTGCAAATTCATCTGCACTGTGACAGCTGAATCTGAATCTGGAGCTCAGATTAATGAGAAATGCCATTGTGACTATGTTCTCTTCTAGTCTTGCTTTTTAACTCAGCTGGCAAATCTGGGTCCTTGGCAACGGGCCTAGCGGAAACTTTATGCCAGTTTTCACTTATTTCTGCTAACAAGGATTCCTGTCGCTGTCACTGGAACTAAAAACTTATACATGATCAACATAGCCCAGGGGGAATATCACCCAATGAACACTTTGAATGCAGCCAGATTGCCTCAGAGAAGAGTTCTGATTATATAAATTACACTTCCTTTACTGTTTTATTTTTGGTTAAAAATCAGTGTTTCTTTAGACAAAACTTCTGTGCCTGTCATGGTTAGTTCTGGAAAACTAAACTCTCTTTTATTGGAGAACTGCAGTCAGATGGAAATGTTCCCAGATCAAATTCATAATGGCTTGTTATAGAGTAAAGGCTCCTCTCCATCACTGAAAACAACAGAGTGGATCTCTTCCAAATGCAGTGACACTGTAAAACCTTTCATTATACTATGCCATTAATTTTGTGGAAAAATGTGAAGAAAGGATAAATTCTCCCATTAATTCTTAATGCGAATCTTGCACATTCAGTTAAATCAATGGCAATGGTTGCCTTCTCAATCTATCATTTTAATATTTGCTCTCAGTTTCCAAGTCAGTAGCAACCGTGCAATGCTGAAGTAGAAGATAGGTTTGGATCATCTACACTGATATCGCATGTGGCAGAAAGGAGACTTCCATCTCATTCTGAAAGAGACAGGCTAGCATGGATTCAAGAGAAAAGACTCTTTAATTCTTACCTTGCAGTTTGCATTTTTGGTGATCTCTTGGTTACAAAAGCCAGTTATAACAACACAGATGGTTTTATGTTCAAAGGACCATGCAGAGGCATACAGTGAAAAAGCATTTTAACCAACATCAAAGCTTGAATACAAATTATTTTTCACTCACTTTGTAACCATTTAAATGTAGTGGCAGTTAAAAATAGAACCTATTTTAATGTAAAAATAAATTAAGATTGATTAAATCATAGCTTCTGCTGAGAGCAAACTAATTTATATATTGATTTAAATTTCTATGTAGTTTGAAATCCATTTTAAACAAAAATATGCTTCCATGTCATTTCCTTCCTTTGCTTTCACTCTATTATCTAGAGGGTTTTGCACCCATTCTGCAAGCTTTGAATTGTGCACATTAGAACTAAAGAACAAACCCATCAAGACCAGGAGCTGCAACAAATTAAGATGTTTATTCCAATGGCTCTTCCATAAGACCCTAAGATTAGGCCATTTGGCCCATCATGTCTGCTCTGCATTTCATCATGGTGGATAGTGCTGTCCTTCCAGAGGGAATCCAGAAAGAACTACAAACAATGCCACAACCCAAAGCAGCCAAACACTTGACATGAAATTGAAAGAGGTGACATACTTATTGGCATAACTACATTTTTTACAACTATTACCATTCTGCTGTGCGATGCATATCGGAAACAGCTAGATCTACAACAAAAGCCAATTAAAAGGGTTATCAACGTTCTTCAGCTTAGTTGCTGACAAATTGGCATTAGTTATTGCTTTGACTCCATAAGTGTTTAAGGTTTTCAGATATTTCTTTACAGTTTATGCCTGCGTGGTGCGGTGAGCCAAGACCAAAGGAATATTGTTTTAGACTGTACAATTGAAGAAGGAGATTGCGCTAGTGAACAATGCAACCAAAGGCAACATCCTTCTGACGGTTTACAAAACTATTTATTTTACTTCTTTCAAATATGATTCTGCTACTAAGCTGCGTACAATTGGAACCTGTGATTTACAGTTTGATGGCATGCCTTTGGGCTGATTGAGTGATCCGGCACTTTGCTGTCTCGAAGAGAGTTTGGTGAGGTTTCAAATGGACTCTGTAGCCTGGAGGCCAGGAAGTCTACAGACAGGGCGCGAGCAAATGATCGGCTCCATTTTTCACTTACTTGCCGCTTAAAGCATTGAGCAAGATTGAAATCAATGAGGCGAGAGCACCGTCTGTCTGTGTTTAATTGGTCTCTTTCTCTCCCTCTTGCTTGCAGCTGCCCGTGGAAAGTGTTTGCGTTTGACCAGTCTCTCTCTCATTCTTGCTCACTGCTCCCAGAGTAAGGGGCCTGTGTTTGACTGCTCTCTCTCTCTCATTCTCGATCACTGCTCCCAGAGTAAGGGGCCTGTGTTTGACTGCTCTTTCTCTCTCATTCTCGCTCACTGTTCCCAGAGTGGGGCCTGTATTTGACTTCTCTCCCTCTCTCTCTCTCTCTCTCTCTCTCTCTCTCTCTCTCTCTCTCTCTCTCTCTCTCTCTCTCTCTCTCTCACATTCTCGCTCACTTCTCGTAGAGTAAGGGGCCTGTGTTTGACTAGTCTCTCTCTCTCTCGGCTGACGCTGCTGAAGAATATTACCGGAGTCTTGGGTCTTGGGCAAGGTTTAATCGATGCAGTTTGTGGATTAGACTCTGTAGTTCATGTTAAGATGTGTCTCTGAAATCTGGTTACTTCTCTTTTTATTGTTATTTTGTACTATTTTGATTGGGGCGGACTGGCTCGACAGCCTGTAGTCAATAAACAACATAGCGCTAAATTGAATGGGACTGAACTAAACTGAACATTCCTCGGGTTTGTATACAACATATGTACTTTGATAATAAATGTACTTTGAATCTTTGAATGTTATTACTTTATACTGTGAGCTAATGAATGTGTTAGATTCCCATTGGAATGCAGAGAAAGATTCAACAGTAAGCAGAATAAAGATGCTTCCCCACCCTCATGATTGCCATCACCTCCTTCTGGTTCCCCACCTCCTTCCCTTTATTCCATGGCCCACTCATCTCCCCTATCAAATTCCTTCTTCTCCAGCCCTTCACTCCTTCCATCTATCACTTTCCAACATTTCACATCATGCCCCACCTTCCCTTTCACCTGCCAAAGTACTCCATCCCTCTTCCCAACCTTCTTATTTTGATTTCTGCCTTCTTCCTTTCCCATCCTGATGAAGGGTCTGGCCCAAAGCATTGACCCTTTTCCATAGATGCATGGCCCTCCATAGACGCAGCCAAACCTGCTGATCCAGCATTTTGTGAGTGTTGTCCCAACTGTCCGGCAGCTGCACGCTCTTCTGCGCACCTCTGGAAGACGAGCCCTGGTGGGGAAGGCGCTCAGTCAGACTGGCAAGAGAAGCTCTCAGCAAGGGGCAGTGTGTGAGTGGCATCAGTGAGGACAGCCACAATGATTTCTGCTACTTGGTTCAGTCAGATCAGAGACTCAAACTATTATCTTTGGCCTTTAAAGCAATTGCCAGCAATAACAATTATGCTTAGAGCTCCTTCCTGAAGCTCGGGGCTTGCAGCTTCTTGCAACTTTCTGTGCAGTTATGTCAGGGAGGTCTCCGATGAGCTTTTAATCAAACAGAGTTGCTTTCAGAGAGCAGAAGACAGAGTCTACATGTGTCTCTGCTATCTCTGTAAACTCAGGATCTCACTGAATATATGAACACAATACTTCATGTAGACTGTCTCTAGCCCACGTCCAGTCACAGAGATTCCACATCATCAACATCCAGGGTTGTGTGTGTTTAGTCACTTCCATCCGTCACTTCCCATTTTCTGATGCTATTCCCACTACGCCCTCCCCCATCTGCCAATCACCCCACTCAGCCTGGATCTATCTACCACCAACCCTTCCCTCTACCTTTTTATAGAGGGTATCTTCCTTCCATTTTTATTCCAGCTGAAGCTTCTTGACCCAAAACATCTACTGTCTATTTCCCTCCACTGATACTGCCTGACCCACTGAGTTCCTCCAGTGCATTTGCGTGCAGTTCTAGCTTTCAGCATCTGCAGTCCTTTGTGTTTCTTCCGTCTTGGATATTTCCGTTTTGTGCTATCATTGCTGGAGTGAGACCAAGCGATGGGTCACAGAGCCAGCTGCTGAGATTCAGAGACAATGAACAAAATGTGCCAAACAAGAGAAAATCTGCAGATGCTGGAAATCCAAGTAACACTCACAAAATGCTGGAGGATCTCAGCAGGCCAGGCAACACCAGTGGAAACGAGCAAACAGTCAATATTTCAGGCTGAGACCCAGCATCAGGACTGGAAAAAAATGATGAGAAGTCAGAGTAAGAAGGAGGGGGAGGGTATGGGAGGAAGAAATACAAGGTAGTAGGTGATAGGTGAGACTGGGAGAGGGCGAGGGGAGAAAGTAAAGAGTCGGGAAGTCGATTGGTGGAAGAGATAAGGAGCTGGAGAAGGGGGAATCTGATAGGACAGGACAGAGGACAGAAGAACAATATATACCTTTACTAATTGAAATTTTTACACTGTGGGAAAAGAGCATGTCCCTGTGCTGCACCATTCTACATTTGAAACATCTTACTTCAGAAGGAAGAACTTGCATTCATACAGCATGATGTTTGCATTTGCTTGAGGAGCTGGGGACATCTCAAAGCTACATTTGAAATGTAGCCACTGTTAAAATTCAGGAAATATGGCAGTCAGTTTCTCCACTGCGTACTTGCATCAATGGGAAAGGAATTATTGATCAGGAATCATTGTATGTGAAGAACAAGGTGATGAATAGAGGGAGGGTAGAACTGATCTGGGATAAAAGAGAAAATATGTGCCTGGAGTCAGAGGAAGTAGGGAAGGTCCTTATTAAATACTTTGCTTCAGAATTCACCATTAAGAGGAACCTTGATGTTTGTGAGGACGTTGAAAAGGCTGATACGCTAGAAGATGTTGACATTAAGAAAGAGGATATGCTAGAACTTTTGAAAAATATTAGGATAGATAAGCACCTGGAGATGGATGGAAGAAACCCCAGTTTACTACGGGACATGAGGGAAAAGTTTGCTGTGCATTTTGCTATGATTTTTTGCATCTTCACAGGCCACTGTTATGGTCCGGTCTGGAGCCCGCATTCTGGGTCTTGAACCGGTCCGCGGACTCCGGACTCCAGGTCTTGTAGCCATCCCTCCTTTCGCCCTTGAGCCCAATTAATTACACCTGTGGATCATCGTGGCTTGTTGGGGCTCAAGGAGGCACACCTGATGCCCATCAGCTGACGGTGTATATAGGGGGCTCTGGGACTGAGTAGACTTGGGGGTTGTTCTGCTCATCCCATTTCTCTAGTTGCCCTAGCTTGGAGTGCCCCTTGTTAAAGATGAGTTCTTTGAGTAAGTCTGGCAGTCACCCTGGACCTAGTTTCCTTCCTATCCCTTGCCTCTGTTGGGCAAGCCTGGCTGGACTGCTGTTGCCTGGTGGGGGACTCTGCCCCTTTCCATTGCTTGCTGCTGATGGGTTGTGCCCTGCAACCTACCCAGGTGCACTGACCTGCTCAGGCCCCTGTGTTCCTGCCTGGGAGGTCTGGGCCCTGCCTAGGAGTTATGTGGCCTGCCCAGAGGTCTCTGCCCCTACCTATCTCTTGTTGTTGATGGGTTGTGTCCTGCTACCTACCCAGGTGTCCTGTGACATACCCAGACCCCTGTGTTCCTGCCTAGGAGTTATGCGGCCTGCCCAGAGGTCTCTGCCCCTATCTATCCCTTGCTGCTGATGGGTTGTGCCCTGCTACCTACCCAGGTGTCTTGTGACCTGTCCAGGCCCCTGTGTTTGTGCCTGGGAGGTTTGGGCCCTGCCCAGGAGTTATGCGGCCCGCCCAGTGAACTCCTAGACCCTGCCTGAACTCCGGGATCCTCCCGCCTCGCCTGAACTCCGGGATCCTCCCGCCTCGCCTGAACTCCGGGATCCTCCCGCCTCGCCTGAACTCCGGGATCCTCCCGCCTCGCCTGAACTCTGGGACTCTCTCAGAACCCCAGCATCACCTTGAATGTCATGTCCCTTATTCACACCACAGTCTCCACGTCTTGTCTCTCGTTTAGTTGTTCCCTTCCTGCCCCTAGTACTTCAGTGCCTGCGTCCTGCGCTTGGGTCCAGCCTCCTGTCCCCTTATGATAGTCACAGCAGCGGTACCAGATGATTGGAGGGTCAAATGTTATTCCTTTATTCAGGAAAGAGAGTAGGGATAACCTTGGGAATTATAGACCACTGAGTCTTACTTTGGTGGTGGACAAATTCTTGAAGAGGATTCTAAGAGTCAGAATTTGAGTGTTTGGACAAGCATGGTCTGGCTCGTTCAGAAAGTCAGAAGTCAAGGGATCCAGGAAAACCCGACAGCAAGGATTCAGAACTGGCTTGCCCATGGAAGACAGGCTTTCGAGAGATGCAGAAGAGGTAAACCAGGATTTTGCCTGGTTTGGAAGGCACATGCTACTGTGAGAGGCTGGATATTTTCTCTGGTGTGGCAAAGTCTGAGGGAAGATTTGAAAGAGATTTGTAAGATTAAGATTAGAGTAGACAGTAATCTTTTTCTCAGGGTAGAAATACCAGACAGCATGCATTGAAGGTGAGAGGGGGTGGTTCAAAGGGGATGTGAGGGGTAAGTTTTTTACCCTTTGTGAGGGGTAAGGTGGATGTCTGGAAAGAGCTGCCTTGTATGGTGGTAGAGACAGATATATTAGAGATGTTTAGATAGGCACATGGATGTGAGGAAGATTGAGGGATATGGGCACTGTGTAGGTAGCAGGGATTAGTGTTTGGATATTTTTGATAATTTCTTTGCTGGTTTGGCACAACACTCTGGGCTGAAGGGCCTGTTCCTGTGCTGTATTGTTATATATGTTCTAAGAAAGCATTCAAAAATGACTCCTAACTGAAGCACAACTCGCAATTAAAGTAACGGTTGAAATCACTGTATCAATAAAAACAACAGCCAGAGACATAATTCAGTTGCAGTCAGGAATGAAAGTGAATGTGAACAAAATTGCAACATCTAAACAGAGACATGCATGCCCAAACAAATTGTGTTACCATTGTGGCAGTGGCTTAAATATGCCAGACCAATGCAGATTTAAGGACAAAACTTGCAGAAAATGCAACAAAGTTGGTCAAAGAGCATGTCGGGCAAACAAAAATAGACTGCACAGAGAAGAGAAAAAGATAAAAAGTTGCAGTTTCAAGAAGAGGTTGAACTGTATTTCAAAGATACTGAATTGAAACCTACAGATATCCAGCTAATAACTTATACTGGAGAAAAGATAGTTTCTTTTGGAATGATGTTCATGATAGTGAAATACAACGGCCAACAAACCACATTGAGCTTGTAGGTGGTATAAATCAGAGGGTCAGCATTGTAGGGCCGTGACTGGCTGAAACAACTACAACTTGACTGGAGGTTCATCCACCATTTGCATGCCACATCCCTTGCAATAGAATCAACTGAATCTGAATTAAGAAACATTGAATAATGCCACAGCAGTGTTCAACGATGACTTTGGAAAACACAACCATTTCAAGGGTAAAATAGTGTTAAATGAAAAGTATTCAATAAGGAATTGTCTGGTTCCTTATACCATTCATGATAAAGTAGCCAGTGAGCATGGTTGAGTGGAGTCCATGGGCTACACCAGTGGTCCCAGTGGCCAAGAGTAATGGATCTGTGGTGATTTTAAGGTCACCATCAACCCTATACTGAAAGTAGATCAAATCCCTCTGCCCAGGATAGAGGATATACTTACAAACCTTTTTGGAGGAAAACACTTCAGCAAAATGGACTTAGCTGTGGCCTACCTACAGATGGAATTGGAAGAAGAGTCCAAAGTGTTTCTCATGATAAACACTCACACAGAGCGTTATTGCTATAATTTGCTTATTTTTGGAGAAAATTCACTCTGGCAGAAAGCTATGGAGCAGGTACTGAAAGGCTACACAGCCAGTCAGTGTTACTTGGATGACATCATTGTTGCTGGTGAGGATGCAAATTTCAAGATGGTGTTAAAAAGATTAGAAGATTATGGGCTCAGAGCACGAGAAGTGTGAATTCTTTAAAGCAAGTACGACTTACTGTGGTCACACCATTGATGCACAAAGATTCCACGAGTGTGTGGAGAAAATTCAAACAGTGGTGAATGTCCCAAGCCAAAGAACGTATTAAATGTTGCAATCCTTTTTAGGATTTGTCAATGACTATAATAGGTTCCTGCCAACCCTGGCTATTGTACTCCACCCCCAGAACTCATTGCTGCAGATCAGGAAGAAATGGCCATGGACAAAGCAGTCTGAGGTGGCTTTCCAAAAGGTAAAGGAAATGGTGACATCAGACACTGTACCCACATGTTATGATCTACATCTTCCAGTGAAGCTTGCCTGTGATGCCAGTTGCAGTCATGTCACATGCTACAGGTGACACCCCTTAGCCTTTGCATCACATACGCTCTCTGCTGCAGAAAAATAATACACACAGATTAAGAGAGAGGCATAAAATACCTCAATCAGTACTTGTGTGGGAGAGAGTCTACCCTCATTACTGATCATCAACCGCTGGTGTCCAGAAGGGTGATAGGTGGAACTGGGGGAGGGAAGTTTGAAGCAAAGAGCTGGGAAGTTGATTGGTGAAAGAGATACAGGGCTGGAGAAGGGCGAATCTAATAGGAGAGGACAGAAGGCCATGGAAGAAAGAAAAGGGAGGAGGAGTACCAGAGGGAGGCGATGGGCAGGCAAGGAGAGAAGGTGAGAGAGGGAAAAGGGGTTGGGGAATGGTGAAGGGGGAGCATTACTGGAAGTCTGAGAAATCAATGTTCATGCCATCAGGTTGGAACAGGCAGAATATAAGGTGTTGTTCCTCCAACCTGAGTGTGGCCTCATCACAACAGTGGAGGAGGCCATGGATAGACATGTCAGAATGGGAATGGGAAGTGGAATTGAAATGGGTGGCCACTGGGAGATCCTGCTTTATCTGGCAGATGGATCGTAGGTGCTCGGTGAAGCGGTCTCCTAATCTACGTTGGGTCTCACCGATATACAGAAGGCCACACTGGGAAAACTGGACACAGTAGATGACTCGAACAGACTCACAGGTGAAAGAAGTTTCGGTATTTCAGACTGAAACCTTGCATCAGGACTGGTGCTGTGTGTCCCGCTGAGTTTTATTTATTTATTATTAAGATACAGCACAGAGAAGGCCCCTTTGGCCCTTTGAGCCATGCCATCCAGCACCCAGATTTAATCGGAGCCTAATTACAGGGCACTTTACGATGACCAACCAGTACGCCTTTGGACTGCGGGAGTAGACCGGAGCACCTGGAGGAGACCCACACAGTCACAGGGAGAACGTACAAACTCCTTACAGGCAGCGGATTGGGTGTTGCTCCAGATTCCAGCACCTGCAGCTTTTTGTGTCTCCTAGAACATCAACCCTCACCCCCCCCACCCCCGTTGATGGTGGTTAAAGCCCAGTGGCAGCATATTGTGGTTACTCCACACAACTATAAAGCATACTTAATGCTACAGGTCAAGGCTGGAACTCCAGCACATGAGGCAAACTGCATTTGCTCGTACTTCACGTCCAATGCAGACACTTTGTAAATAGTTCGCTATATAGGGATACACTCAGTGCACGGTGTGTCACTGGCAAATAACTGTAGTGCACTCTCCTACAAAGCCACCTAAAATGGAAGTAGAAGCTTTCAATAGTTTCTGTTACTGCTCCTGCCGGCAGCACTGTAACAGCTGGTAAAGCCCTTGCCTCGCAATGCCAGAGACCTGGGTTCATTCCTGAACTCTGGTGCTGCCTGTTGGCATGTTCCCCCGGTAAATGTGCAGCTTTCCTCTGGGTGCTCTGTTCTTCCCTCATGCCAAAGATATAAACGTTAGTAGGAAAATTGTACACTGTAATTTGCCTCTAGTGTGCAGATCAGTGGTAGAATCAGGATGGAGTGGATAAGAAGGTGAGTAAGCTGAAAAATAAATGTACAGTTATTTCAACGGGTATAGGACGGCATGGTTCTGAGCTGTAGTTCTCATATGACAATAGCACCAAGGTCTTTCCATCAGCTCAATAACCTGTGCAGTTTGCTTAAATAATTAGCTTTCCACTTGATTGAAAAGTCAGGTAGAGAGTGCATTACATGGGGGATGGGAGGGAGCAGCAGATGAAGCAATTACACAGCTCATCATCTACTGAGGATGTCCAGTACATTAATACGTGGGTGTTTAGTCCTGCATTCTTCTGCAAAACACATTCAGCGAGACTGATCCCTCAGGGGATAAAAGAAATTGCATGTTTTTCTCCTATTTTGCTGACCAGTCTTGCTATCAGCTTTGTAACCTGCGTCTATGTTCAAATAAAATTCACAAATTTTCCACTGAATTATCTGCTATGTTTGAATTGAATAAATAATAATGGTGGAAAATATTCAATAAGGTGATAATTACATACAGTGAGAGTGGATGGCAGATTCCTTTGATCAGATTAGTACATTTACACTTTCGTATTTTAAGCTTATTTTTATCATTAATGAATATTTTATTAATATGTGGAATAAATTTGAAACATGTAAAATCCATCTGTTCATTCGCATTATCCAGAAATCTCACAACATAATAAAGTGAAGGTGAAAAAGGCAAGAGAATATGCATTTGCCAACAGCTGCTCGTGGTCGTTTAGAGAGGTTTGGAGTGTAGTCAGAACAAAATGCGACAGAGCAGATGCTGGCAGTGACATGAATTGGTAATAACATCACCTCACCGGCGATCAACACAGACGTACGTCAAAGGTGCCTCTTTAGCTCATTGTTCTACCCTCTCTATATTCATAATTGTACGGCTAAGCACAGTTTAAAAATGATCTATAAATTCATGGACGATACCACTGTTGTTGGTGAAGTCTCAGATAGCAACAAGCAGGTTCACAGGAGTGAGACAGATTGGCTGCTTGAGAGCTGTCTGAAAAGCTTACCCTCAGCATCGTCAAGACTAAAGAATTCATTGAGGACTTAATGAGGAGAAATGCATTCCTCATTGAGCAGTCAGCAGTGGAAAGCCAGAGCAGCTTCAAGTTCCTGACTGCCAATGTCTTGGAGGATCTACCCTGGGCCCAGCACGTTGATGCGACCGTGAAGCAGGCACACCTGTGATTCTACTTCATTAGGAGTCTGAGCAGAGTTGGTGTCTAACCAAATACCCTTTGCAAGTGTCTATAGATGTACTGTGGAATGTGTTGTGATTGGTTGCATCACAGCCTGGTATGAAGGCCTCAGTGCACAGGATCATAAAGATGCTAGAGAGGGTTCTAAACTCAGCCTGCTCCATCAAGGGCACAGCCTATCCCACCATCAAGGGCATCTTCAAGAGGTGGTGTCCTCAGAAGGTGGCATCCATCACTAAAGACCATCAACTTCCAGGATATGACCTCTTTTATTTACTTAGGGGTACAGTGCAAACGAAGTTCTTCCAGCCCAATGAGCCTCACCCCCCAACAGCCCACCTATTTAACACTAGCCTAACCCCAGGACAATTTACAATGACTAATTAATCTACTAAATGGTATGCCTTCGGATTGTGAGAGGAGATCAGAGCAGCCAGAGGTCATGGGAAGAACGTACACACTCCTTACAGAGGGTGCCGGAATTGAACTCCTCACGGTAGCTTATTTTTGTTACTACCATCAGGATAGAGGTGCAGGAGCCTGAAGCCCTACACTCAGTGACTTAGAAGCAGTTTCTTCCCCTCCACCTTCAGACTTAGGAATGCGTCATGAGCATGAATGCTAATGAATTACCTTATAATTACTTTTATTTGCACTATTTAATTATTTTGTAATTTACCATAATTTTGTGTCCTCCCACTGTACTGCTGCCACAAAACAACAAATTTCACACTAGATATCATAGTGATAATAAACCTGATTCAAATTCTGGTCTTCTTTATATATATATATCAATTGTGAACCTCAAAATGCTGCATCTCGCAAATTAAATGTTTCCCGGGCAAATAAACAGGAAGGAAATAACATTACACTGTCAGCACTGAAATGACGGAGGCTCTAGATACATGATAGAAGATTAAATTCTCTCTTGATGAATAAAAATTCTCAAAAATAGACAGTAGTTACTTCTTGCCTTTCTGAACAAGCAGTAATTTTACACAGGTACACTTGCCTTATTCATGGAAGCAGACAATCAAACAAAACTGCTTGGCCCATGAAGTCACTTGGCCCATCAAGTATATGGTGGCTCTAATCAGGACAATCTCATCAGTTGGAATCCCTCATCCCTACTCCAATTCCCTTCAAACAATTCTTTCCTACATGCCTGTCCAATTTCCTTTGGAAGTTATGGGGCAATTTGTTTTCTCATCCTTGACATGCAGTGAATTCCAAAGAGGAACTACTCTCTATCTCCTCACTCGTCCCTTGTCCCTTCTATCCTCTGCCCAAGAATTTTGCATCTGTGCACTAGTCTCTCAATCAAATACTGGAGGAAGCAAATCAATGGATATATTGAAGGGCCATTTGGATAGTAGACATAACAAACTGTATTCAATCAATCTCAGCATAAGTATTTTACTGCCTTACAAATTCTCAGACTCTAGAAATAGCTGTACCTTTTCCTGCAAATCACATCATACGTTGTACCCCTAATTAGTCTACTACACTGGATAGGCCACAGTGTTTGTTTACCAGACACCAGAATCATGAAATAGCTACTCTGTTCTGAGCTGAGCCTCAGGAAGAGATTATCAAATGAACAGAGGAGATGATTCAAAGACACCTAGAGGAGATGGAGGCTTTGAATCATCCCCTCTGCCCACCCTACTGTTGTGAATCCTGGGTTCATGGCTGCTCAAAGTGGAGAAAGAGCACTGGGAATGATAGTGAGAATCTCTAGCCCAAGAGTCAGAAGATCACAAAAGCTCTGAGTAGAAGAGGGCAGAGGGGGACATACAACCCCCAAGCTAAACACCCAACCCATCAATCACCTCCTGTGCCATCTTTGACAACAGTCTATGGTACCGGCAGGCGCCTCAGAACCCATCGCGGTTGGAGTGGAAGCATGTCATCATTGTTATCGAGGTACTGTCTATGAACAACTTCTAATCCAGTCATAATCTTGTGCATGCCCATCGGGTTTTGATCAAAGTAGAACAAGTTACCAACTCCTTAGCTGAATCCCTCGTCCCTGGAACCATTCTGTTAAATTGATTCTCCTCCAACAGTTACCCTCCCCCACTCCAGGACCTTTACGTTCTTTCTGAACTGAATAGCAGAGTGGATGAGGTTCCCATAAGATGCAGTCATGTAGCACACATAAAATTTTATTATGTGGCTGAGTCTCTTGTGCAGGATGTGTACAGTGTGCATCGATGCAATGAAGCTGCAGCAATGTGCTAAGGTTTTAATACAGTACGTGAGCAAACTGCCAGCTTTGGAAAAGGAACTTGTTCAGATGTGTGCCTTTCCAAGGCACAGAGCAGTTCTGGGATTTACCAGACTGAAAGCTCTAAACTATACTTATGAATTAGATTCGCCATGTCCTACATAACTGCATACTTAATAGAAAATTATACACAAGCTAATTATTTTCTCTGGCAAGTACAAAACTTGGCTCAATTACTTACTGAGCAGCAAAATTGTTCGAGGAGTTAATGCAGCAATGGTTGCTTTTATTAGGTCAGTTATACAACACCCTTCCATTGATGCCTTGTGTTCAGTGATAGCATAACATTTGTTGTATAACCCAAGTGTGAAAAAAGCCAGATTGAATGTAGAAAGTCAGTGTGAGGACACCTCCGCCTACCAGTCTCACACCGTTTTGTGCAGTTACTGCTACCGGGGTTTACACTTTCCAAAACCTCGCAGATGGCTCAACTGATCTGGAGTTTGGAAAAGAAAGTTCTTTGGGATGATATTTCTGTCTGTCTCTGTTGATCTGAACAGCCCAATCCTAATAGAATTGACCAAACCAGTGCAAAAGATTTTGCAAATGTTAAATGTATGGAATTATAATTAAAATCTTTGTGCTTTCTACAGGCCTTGTATACTGGTGTGACACACAGTTTGTCAGAATTAGTTCCTGTAACAACACCGGTCCACTTTTTCACATTCTGCTGAATCCAATGTATTCCTAACCAGCCTCCTTCTTCCTACCCTTCTTGAATCGGAGCCACCCAAACCCTTCTGTCTGAATCCTCATCTAACCTTAAGTCCTGTTTACCCATTAGCCGTATGCACACTAACCAGCAATTGTCCTACCAGCTAAGCATACTTCAGTTTTAAAATTCCCATCCGTGTTCAAATTGCTCTATAGGTTTATCGTTCTTCATCTCTGACATCTCTTCCAACCTTATGACCCTCAGAGGTATCTGCACTCCTCGGTTTCTGGCCTCTTGAAAAATCCGGATCTGAATTCAGCACTGCTGGCATTCCCTCAGGGCCCTTAAGCCCTGGAATTACTCTCTGAAATGTTTGCCTCACCTCCTCTGCTTCTTTCATTGCTTACTCTGGACACGTCAGATACGTTGGTAAGACCTGGAAGCTTCTCGATACACTGGATGGACTGAGAAGGCAAAATGTGGGGGTCTGTGTTTCATGATAAACTCTTTGTGCTGCTCGGATGCAATGGTTCTGCTGCGTTTTTGTTCCCTCAATTAGGAACATTGATGATTAAGCTCTACTTACCAAAAGCGTTCTCCTCTATAATCCTGACCACAGTTTACATACTGCCAAAAGCAGGTATTAAAAAAACACTCAATGTGTTGAGTGCCGCGATTAGCAAACAAGAAACAGCGCCTTTCAAATACCGTAGATTCCGGACTACAGAGCGCACCTGATTAAAAGCCGCAGGCTCTAATTTTAGAAAGAAAATCAATTTTGTACTTGTACAAGCCGCACCGGATTTTAAGCCGCAGGTGTCCCACGTTGTAATATGAGATATTTACACAGAAAGATATTACACATGAGGATTTTTTAACTTTTAATTAAATCCGTATGGTAACATAAACAAATACATATTGCAAATGCTTTTTTTCGAACCGTGCCTGTAACACGGCTACTTTTAAATATACATACGTATCGGTAACACACAAATTACGTTGCGTATACTTTTTTACTGAACAGTGCACGAACAACATTCCAATATCTCCTAACGACTGGTAAAAAAATATATACTGCAGCCTACCAGGAAAAGTTATTGATCGCCTTTAACTTAAAAGCTGCATCATATGCTTTGCAGCGTTTTCGCTGGGTCTAATGCGCTCGCCCCCTCCTTCCCGTTTATTGCAAACCGGTATTTTCCCACAAGACGCGGCGAAACCGGATGTGACGTCATAGCATCCCGGGATGTAGTACAGAAAACAAATATACTTAAAACACTTCTAACTTTAACTAGAAAATACTAACAAATGAATTACTAAGTGAAAATATTATAAACTAAATAACTGCCATAAAGGCAGCACAATGCTTTTCTTCGAGTGTTTTCCATGTTGATGAGGGTGAGTACAAATGACTGATTTACAATAATTTAATTGTGAAAGTGCGCTTGATTTATCATACAATTTCATTGGACCTCTGTGAACTACTCATCAATTTTATTGGTCTACTGTTACGAGGCAAAATGTTTTTGGTGGCATGAAAAAAAACCATGCATTAGCCGCACCGTAGTAAAGGCCGCAGTGTTCAAAGCTGTTCAAAGCGTGGGAAAAAAGTAGCGGCTTATAATCCGGAATCTACGGTAATTGTCGGGGGCTTCAATCAGGCCTATTTGAAGAAAACTTTCCAGGTTATCATCATCATATCATCTGCAGCACCAGGGGTTACAACACACTCACTGTTACATTATGATTAGGAAAGCCTACTGTTCCATGCCAAGACTGCATTTCTGGAAATCTGACCACTTGCCTATCCTCCTCCTACCTGCATACAGACAGAGGCTAAAGTCAAAGCACCTGGGATAAAAGAGGTGATGTTGGGAGGCTGAGAAGTGGCTATGGGTTTGCCCCAACTGGTGGACTAAGCCATGTTCAAGGACTCATTAGAGGATCTGAACAAGTACACCATTGTTGTCACAGACTTTATGAAAACAGTCGTAGATGAGTGAGTCCCCACAAAATCATTCAGAATTACTGAAACCAGAGTATGGTGTGTGGCCAAGTGGTTAAGGTGTTGGACTAGCGACCTGAAGGTCGTGAGTTCAAGCCTCAGACGAGGCAGCGTGTTGTGTCCTTGAGCAAGGCACTTAACCACACATTGCTCCAGTCCACCCAGCTGAAAATGGGTACAGGCAAAATGCTGGGGGTCAACCTTGCGATAGACTGGCGTCCTATGGGGGGGAGTCTCATACTCTCAGTCACTGCACGCCATGGAAACCAGCATAAGCACCGGCCTGGTGAGCATATAAGGCCTGGGACAGACATTAACTTTTAACTAACCAGGAGCTCTGGATAAACTATGACATCAGCAATCTGCTGTGGGTCAGATGAGTGGCATTCAGGTCTATTGACCAAGTTAAATACAAAAGGTCCAGGTACCATCTCCGGAAAGCTATCAGACGTGTGAAGTGGCAATTCCAGACCAAACTCGAATAACTGAAGGATGCTTAACAGTTGTGGCAGGGCTTGAGTGCTTTCACCTCCTACAAATGAAACCAAGCGACATAGGTGACAACAAATCTTTGTTCCCGGATGAGCCCAATGCTTCTTATGCTCGCTCTGACCATCAAAACATGGAGGCACCTTCACGAACTCCCACAGCCCCTGATGACCCTGTGATTTCAGTCCCAGAGGCCGAAGTGAGAGCGTCCTTCAGGAGGGTGAACCTTTGGAAAGCTTCCAGCCCAGACAGGATACCTAGCCAAGTACTAAAGACCTGCGCTGAGCAACTGGCTGGAATCCCGATGAAGGGTCTCAGCAAGAAAGATCGACTGTTTACTCTTTTCTATAGATGCTAAGTTCATCCAGCATTTTGTGTGTGTTGGCTGGAGAGTTCTCCAATATCTTTAACCTCTTGCTTCGGCAGTGTGAGGTACCCACCTGCTTCAAGCAGGCTTCAATTACACTGGATTTTTTGAATCTATATTTACACAAGAGTCAGACACAGAGTCTATAGAAGTGAGGCAAAGCAGCATTGACTTCATGGACCCTGTACAGATTACAGAGGAGGAGGTGCTTACTGTCTTGAGGCAAGTTAGGGTGGATAAATCCCCAGGGCCTGACAAGATATTCCCTCAGACCCAGTGAGAGGCAAGTGCAGAAATTATAGTGGGGCTAGCAGAGATATCTAAATCATCCTTAGCAACAGGTGAGGTACCAGAGGATTGGAGGATAGCTAATGTTGTTCTGCTGTCTAAGAAAAGCTCTAAAAATAAATGAGGAAATTATAGGCTGGTGAGCCTGACATCAGTAGTGGGGAAAGTTACCAGAAGGTATTCTTAGTGACTGAGATGGACTGATAAGGGATAGTCAGCATGGCTTTGTGCATGGTAGGTCATGTCTAACCAATCTTATAGAGTTTTTTTGAGGAAGTTACTAAGAAAGTTGATGAAGACAAGGCAGTGGATGTTGTCTACATCAACTTTAGCAAGGCACTTGACAAGGATCCGCATGGGAGTTTGATCAAGAAGGTTCATTTGCTTGGCATTCAAGTTGAGGTAGCAAACTATATTAGATATTGGCTTTGTGGGAGAAGCCAGAGAGTGGTAGTAGATGGTTGCTTCTCTGACTGGAGGCCGGTGAGTAGGGGAGTGCTGCAGGGATTGGTGTTGGGTCCGTTGTTTGTCATCTTTATCAACGATCTAGATGGTAATGTAGTTAACTGGATCAGCAAATTTACAAATGACACCAAGACTGGGGGTGTATTGGACAGTGAGGAAGACTATCAGAGCTTGCAGCCGGATTTGGACCAGCTGGAAAAATGGCAGATAGAATTTGATGCAGACAAGTGCAAGGCGTTGCACTTCAGTAGGTCCAACCAGGTTAGCAAACAGTAGGCACTGAGGATTGCAGTAGATCTGTAGATGCAGTAAAGAGATCTGGGAACATAGGTCCATAATTCACTGAACATGGCATCACAGGTAGATAGGGTTGTAAAGAAAGTTTTTGGCACATTGGCCTTCATAAACCAAAGTATTGAGTGCAGGAGATAGGATGTAATGTTGAAGTTGTATAACACATTGGTCTTATTACATAAGTAGTTTGGAGTATTGTGTGCCATTTTGGTCATTTACCTACAGGAAAGATGTAAATAAGGTTGAAAGGGTACGGAGAAAATTTACAAGGATGTTGCCGGGGCTGGAGGACCTGAGGGATAATGAAAGATTGAATTTTCTCAGGTTTATTTCTTGGGGAGATTTGATAGAGGTGTACAAAATGATGTGGGGTATGGATAGGGTAAATGCATTCAGGCTTTTCCCACTGTGGTTGGGTGAATGGTATAAGGAGAACATGAGGGAAAACTTCTTCACTCAGAGGGTCGTGAGAGGGTGGAACGAGATGCCAGTGCAAGCAGTGCATGTGAGCTCAATTTCAACGTTTAAGAAAAGTCTGGATAGGTACACGAATAGAAGGGTAGGTAGGCAGGACTACGGTCCCGTTGCAGGTCAATGGGAGTAGGCAGTTTATATGGTTCAACATAAAATAGATGGGCTGAAGGGCCTGTTTCTGTGCTGTACTTTTCTATGACTCTATGATATCCAGAAGGACGTTGTAATCTGCCTCAATGACTATTTCCAGGAGCACTTACATTCATTGTGAAGAAGTGCTTTCAGAGGTTGGTGATGAAACATATCAAGTCCTGCCTGAGAAGTGACTTGGATCCACTCCAGCTTGCCTACTGTCACAACAGATCAACAGTAGATGCCATTTCACTGGCTCTTCACTCAACCCTAGAATGTCTGGACAGTGAAGATGCATACAACAGGATGCTCTTCATTGAGTACAATTCAGTATTCAATAGTATCCTCCCTTCACATTTAATCAATAAGCTTAAAGACCTTGGCCTCAATAACTCCTTCTGCATTGCAATTTCCTCACCTGCAGACCCCAGACAGTTCAGATTAGCAATAAATCTCTGCCACAATCTCCATCAGCACAGGGGCACCACAAGGCTATGCACTTAGCCCCCTGCTCTACTTCCTTTATACTAATGCCTGTGAGTCTAAACACAGTTATAATGCACAGCTCTGATCAAGTTTGAGTTTGGTTGGGTCAAAGATGGTGATGAAGCACCATATAGGAGGGAGATTGAAAATCTGGCTGAGTGGTGCCACAACAACAACCTCTTACTCAATGTCAGCCAGACCAAGGAGATGATTGTTGACTTCAGGAGGAGGAAACCGGAGGCCCATGATCCAGTCCTCATCGGGGGATCAGAGGAGGAGAGAGTCAGCAACTTTAAATTCCTCATTGTTATTATTTCAGAGGATCTGTCTTAAGTCCAACACTTAAGTGCCATGACAAAGAAAGCATGCCAGTGTCTCCACTTCCCGAGAAGTTTGCGAAGATTTGGCATGACATCTAAACTTTGACAAACTTTTATTGATGTGAGGTGGAGAGTATATTCACTGGTTGCATCACAGCAACTACAAAACGTAGTGGATATGCACAAAATGCTGGAGGAATTCAGCAGGCCAGGCAGCATCTATGGAAAAGAATAAATAGTTCATGTTTCAGGCTGATGTTTCATGTATTATATTGATGTCCAGCATCTGCAGATTTTCTCTTGATTGTGAAAAAGTAGCTATGTTATGTAGAACTAGATGTTAATATCCCTTATCCGCACTCCTGAGACATTCTGCCTAGACTCTGTGAGGTAGCCAAGTGAGTGGTGGCATCTTCTGGGTTATCAAGTGGGTGCCTCTTTCCTCAGTGTTTCGCTGATAGGCCCACAACACCTCCGGAGGGTTCAGCAGTGAATCCTGGCGTCCTGGGCTCACCCCCTAGATGCCATTCACTCACTTGGGGGCCCAGATGGAATCCTTCAACCAGAGCCACTGACTACCCTCTTCAGCAGCTCTGGAGGGGTCTTTGACTGCTTGTCGGTGTGTCTTCCCTCACACTCCCAACTCCCAGAGTAGTGGATATAGCCCAGTCCATCATGGGTGAAGCCGTCCCTACCATTGAGAACATTGACGTGGAGCACTGTCGCAGGAAAGCAGCATCCATCATCAAGGACCCTCACCATCTAGGCCATTTCTCTTCTGGCTACTGCCTTCAAGAAGAAGGTACAGGAGTCTCAGGACATGCATCACTAGATTCAGGAACAGTTATTTCCCCTCAACCATCAGGCTCTTGAATCAGACGGGATAACTTCACTCAACTTCAATCACTCCATCACTGAACTGCAATCTCTTTCACAGATTCTTCATCTTGATATGTACTGCTTGGTTATTTATTTATTATCTCCTTTTTTTCATATTTGCACAATTAGTGCACCCTATCTGATATTAGGCTTCTGAGTGCTCCTGATTTGAGTTTCTTCACATCGTTCTGAATGACTGGAGTTGCCATGGGGACAGTGTTTCCCAGGAATAAGAGGGAATATTACATTTCTACAGGAAGCTTGAGGACATCCTTGAATGTTTTATTCCTCCCCCCATCACGGAACTTGGAACAGTGTGCCCATTTTGAGAAACTCATGTTGAACAAAGAACAACATAGCTTGCCCAATACAACTGGAGTCTTAGAGCAAATGATGCTAGCCTGGCAGAGGATCTGTTGCACCAATGGGTTGTTTTGTAGAATAAGTACGATATAGATAACAATTGTTGATTACAACTGCTTGGGAATGTGGAGCAGAATGCACTCATTTTGTAGTGCTCAGCACTAGTAAATACCTTTTTATCATTAATCAAGTTGTACCTAATTTATTCATAAACTGGTTCTTTTATGTTAATAAATCAATGAGACACACTTAGCAAGATTGGTTGAAGTTGCTTTCATTGATTTGCCAATCAAGTTTCTTATAGGAAGAGGGCCGATGTTACAAGATATTGTACCTGATTTCTCTCCTCTTTGTCGTCTCTGATTGGAGTAACAGAGGCTGGTAAATAGTATTAACAATGTGACCAAATTCAGGCATCTTCAATAAGTTTTAAGTGAGTGCTAATTAGCAATCGAGCATGGAGAGTGGTGATACAGAAAATTAAATTGCACTGTGCTCGCAATAACAAGTAGAGTGATTTTTTAATCCCCTGTTGAACTTGCTTTATTTTGAAAAGGTCCTGGTCCATTAAATTTATGCATCAAGAAATTGCTTCAACAAATGTGGACAAGGCTACACACTGGAAGCACTGGATACAGTAGCAACCCCAAAAGATTTGCAGGTGAAGTGTTGATTGGGGCCTTGAATGGAGGAGAGGGAGGAGGTGAATGGGCAGGTTTTGAACTTCTTCTGCAAGGATAAGTGCCAGAAGGGAGATTAGTGGGGGGGACAAATGAACAAGGGAATCACAGAGGGAGAGATCCCTGTGAAAAGTGGAGAGTGGTGCGAGTGTAAAGATGTGTTGGCAGTAGGGTCCCATTGAAGATGGAGGAAGTTGTGGAAAATGATGAGGAGGCTCATGGGGTGGTAATTGAGGATGAGAGGAATTCTGTCTTTGTTAAGGTGGAGGGAAAACAGGATGAGGGTGTATGTTCAGAAAATGGAGGAAGTGTGGGTAGGGGGCAGCATCAATGGTGGTGGAATGGTAACTCTGTTCTTTGAAGGAGGACATCTCTGATGCCCCATAAAGGAGAGCCTCATCCTGGGAACAGATGCACCAAGTGCTGATCAACGGGATTAGTGCAGATAGATATCTGATGGTGAAGTACCCAACGATACACTTCTGCCCTTGCAGTGCATATGGACAAAGCTATGCAACGAGCCAAACACCTTCCTCAAAAATCACACAAGTCAGAGGCTCTTCAGGGATCTTAATGAGATCTTATTTCTGAAAATATACTGCTGTTTCAAGGGAAGGCATAAAGAGAGAATGGAGATGCTTGCCTTGTCGCCATGCACTTCAAAATGAATCCAAATTAACCCACGTAGGAAATGATATTAAAAAAACATACAGGAAGTAATAGTCTTACAAAATGAACTGCGCCCTCTAGAGGCCACAACAGTCAGCATGGACGGGATGGGTTGAAGGGTCGGCTTCTGTGTGAATCTGTGATTCTATTGCACTCTAAACTAGTGAAAGTAGGTGCATTGTGTATAATGACATCGCAACTATTGATCAAGTGATTTAATTAATTGCCTGCAAATTATTAACCTTTAGGAGCAGCTGTCTTCTCTGACAGCAATAAGCTGGATATTAGCAAAGCAAAATTATTGATTTCAACGGTTCCTTTGTGGAATGTTTTCTGGCCCACTACTGAGCTGTTGTGGATGATTTTCTCCGTGTGTTATAGAGTATTACACAGAGTAGACAACCGAGAGGCTGTCCGTTTGGCCAGCTGTATTTTACCAGTGTTACTCTTCTACACGAGCCTTTACCCAAGCTTATCCCTCATGTTTATCGAGCTTCCTCTTAAATGTATACATGCAATTTGCCTCAACTATTAGCTCACTGCAAGGGTTGTGCTGGTGCATCAGCAAATTGAGTTGTTGCTTGAAATAAGTTGTTATCCTTCCAGTAACAAAGCACTGATTACAGTGCAATCTGCTAAGTAGATACAAAAGGCCACCCTTTAGCCAGTCAAAACAGTTAATCACAAGGCAAGCTTTCAATAATTAACTAACATTTCATGTCACTTCCAAAATATTACTCATAAATCTTATAAAATAGTTTAAAATAACTAGAACCCATTCAATTTGATGGACATTTTATGGTAATGTCGGAGGAAGGCAAGACAAATACTTATTAATGAATAAGAGTGCGTGTGTGTGCACACATGCACGTACTTGTGAGTGTGCACACAAGTGAGCAATGGGCTAGAGATGATGGGTTCTGGTGGGAGCTGGAGAAAGGTGGGGATCAGGGATGAGATGCAGTGGGCTGGCTGCAGAGTGGAGTTCACTCGAAGAGGGCAATGTTCAAGCACCTCGCCCTATGGACCGTGGGTGATCAGTGAGGGAGGCAGAGCGCAAATAAGGTCTGATGTCCAACAGCGTAGAAGTCAGTACCTGAGGGATTGTATCAAGGTGTGCTTGTGCCGTCTTATCTCCAAGGTCAATTGGCTCCCATTTATCTCATACACAACCCCTGGAGTCAGACCTGCCTCTCTTAACATACCATGAGGTGGCTATTCATTCCAGAGTGTCACCCATCCATTCCTTTCAGTGGTACAAGGAAGAATTTCCACCTGATGTGGTGTGGTGAACTACATATACCTGTCTGGACAAGCCTCTCTGCTGACTGCTCCTGTGGCTCCTCCCACAGACCCCTGTATAAAGGCGATTGGAGGCACTGCTCCTCCCTCAGTCTCCAGGATGTTGTGTGGTGGTCTCTTGCTGCTAATCGTGGTCTCTTGCAGCTAATAAAAGCCTATCGTTCGCCTCCCATCTCTGAGAGTTATTGATGGTGCATCATGTGGCTGGAAAAACCAGATGTTTACACAGCACTTCGGCACTGGTTTCTCTGTAATCCTATCTTGTTTTTTCCCATGCTGATGAACAAAACACAGAACTGAACCGCTAACTGTTTCTCTCTTCATTCTTATGCCTGAACTGCTGAATATTTTCAGCTCCAACTAGTTTTATTTCACAAGCTAGTTCTCCTTTTGTTTTAAAATAATCTCTGCGTCTGCTGGGATAATGTCACAGCAGCAATCTGCATCCACCTAATGTAAGCACTCCACCATATCACTGCAGAGCTTGTTTCAAGATCAAGACCCAAACAGTGCTCACAATGGTGCAGGTGTCACATCACAACATGTTTACTACAGAGAAAATCAGTTCAGAATTGCTGACTGTACAGAATCAAAGGACGGGTGGAGGGAATCCGTGGATCAAAACCGCTGGAGGCAAGCAAAGGCAGAAGAAATGAAGGGGGAGAGATTCCCAACACCCAATTACTCTCTGAAAAGTACTTTCAAAATAATTTGCTTCCTTGGAAAATGAGATTGCTTGCTTCCTCAAGCTGGGTTACAGTCTGGTTGATACACTTTGATGTGACTTGAGCAATGAAACAAATCCACCGCTTGCTCACGGTATTATACAACAGAACCAGCAGCCTTCTCTGACTGCAGAGATCCAAAAAATGAAGCTACATTATTAAAATGGAAAGTTCTCTCTCTCTCCTTGAATATGAGGGGAGAAACAATAACAAAATTAGAAGATAGAAGATTAGAAGTACAAGATATTAAGTGGAATAGATAGAGTGGACAGCCAGCACCTCTTCCCCAGGGCACCACTGCTCAGCACAAGAGGACATGGCTTTAAGGTCAGGGGAGGGAAGTTCAAGGGGGATATTAGAGGAAGGTTTTTTTACTCAGAGAGTGGTTGGTGCGTGGAATGCACTGTCTGAGTCAGTGGTGGAGGCAGATACACTAGTGAAGTTTAAGAGACTGTTAGACAGATATATGGAGGAATTTAAGGTGGGGGGTTATATGGGTGGCAGGGTTTGAGGGTCAGCACAACATTGTGGGTCGAAGGGCCTGTATTGTGCTGTACTATTCTATGTTCTATGTTCTAAAATTAAGACGTTTAATACGGCTTATTCCAACTACAGGTCCTCAGGATGTCTCACTTGGCCGCTGCATCAATTTTTACAGTCAAAATGAAACAAAACATCAGTGATCAGTTCTGAAACTCCAGCTAACAGGACTGGAACCAGTCAAGATAGATACTGGATTTGAATATTAAAGAGACAGAATTCCATTTGATCTGCTTTATGACCAGGGGTTACCTAGGAGTAAAAAAAGCTTTTCTGATTCTATGACAGAGATTTTCTTATGCCACTTATCTCAGATAGAAAACTGCCTTGGGACCTTCACATTCCAGTCAGAGCTTTGACATAAAACTAATAGCAGGACTGGAACATGACTTTAGTTGGAGCAAAGAATAATATTCCCAGCAGAAAAATTGGTTAAATCCCTTTCATGTAACAAAACGGAAAATATTGTGCATACTCAGCATGTCAGGCAGCATCAGTGAAGAGTATTTTGTTTCTCTATCTCTCTGTGGATGCTGCTGGACTTGCTGATTTGCTGAGTTTGGCCATCACTTTCTGATATTACTGCTTGGGGCATCAGAACTCGGAGATCAATTCTGGCGCCGTCTGTAAGGAGATTGTATGTTTTCCCCGTGACCGCGTGGGTTTCCTCCGGGTGTTCCGGTTTTCTCCCACAGTCCGAAGATGTACCAGTTAGTAGGTTAATTGGTCAAGGTAAATTGTTCTGTGATTAGGCTAGTGTTAAAATAGGTGTGTTGTTGGGCGGCATGCCTTGCTGGCCCAGAAGGGCCTATTCCGAACTGTATCTCAAAAAAAAATTAATAATACTTTAGGTTTCCAGTATCTGCAGCTTATTGTTTTCCAATCCCTTTTGTTACAATCAATTCAGGTCTCAAATGTCAATTTACACCACACGCATTTAGCACTGGAGCAGTCAAAAGCCTTACAAATGTGCTTGTCTCATTGTATGCAAAACATATTAATAAGCCAAATGAGAAAGGCAGAAATAAGACAAGGATAATATTTCTCATAAACTTTGGAATTTCTGAGTGGAAAAATGGATGAAGGCTCTCCTCATTTATTTCTCATCAACCTAGAAACCATATGATATAATAAAAGGGTAACTTAGATAAATCCTGGCAACCAATCTCCACCATTTAGACTACACCAAATTCAGTCAGAGTACAAGGAAAGCCTTGATGTAGAAATCTCTGGGCAATAAAGGTCTAAAATCCCACCGCTTCGCTTAGCATGCTAGCCTTCTCCTCTCTGAAATTCATTTACCAATAGAAACAAACTGCACAGAATGTCCCTTTGACCCATCAACCTCACGGCAATCATGGAGCCTCTACAGTGTGCACATTAATTCCATTTGATTCTCCCCTCAATCGCATCAATACCCACCCCACCCCACCCTCCACCACCCCTTGCCATTTACCTATACTCTTTGGGCAACCTACAGGTGGGAGGAAAATGGAACACTCATTTTAAAAATGAATGCCAGTGCACATGTTCCCCAGGAATGAAGAAAGATGGCGCAGAGGACAGCAACATCTGACCTCTTAGCTGAATGCACTTGTAGTCCAATTGAAGAGGCCCATGGCTTTCTCCCAGTTTCATCGATCAACCACCAGGACCCTCCCAATCAATTTCCAGCTCTCCTCATCTCCCCCAGAATTCTCAATCAATTTCTTTCCTCTTTGCAACACCTCTCACCTTCCTCTCTTGGACGGTAGGCTTCATCTTCTCTCCCCGACTAAGGGTTTCCTCTCTCTCCTTGACTGAGCAACCTCTCCCTATTCCTTGCTCTGGCTCCGAGGTACAAGCTTCTTAAGGTCAGTAGTGCCCGTCTGTTTCCTGTTTGGACAGCTTCTTCAGCTGATTTATCCCTGGCCCGTGAATCATAGAGACATTGTTTTCAGTAACGTTAGCCTCATCTGTGAGACTCTGTCCTCAGGGACAGAGTAGTAAAAGACAGGGAAGATGAGTACTGACTAACGCCAGTTGACACAGTTTACCTATTCTTCAAGTAAGGCAAGATGGATTTCAGATGTACAACAAAGCTGGCTGACCTGCTGAATATATCCAGCATTTTTTTTTATTAAGACACAGTATTCTTTATTGAGGAGAAAACATACGACTGCTTGATGTTTTTATAGCCACATTAAAGAAACTCTGATATCTGGGGAAGATTGAATAAATAAGGTTTCTTTGAATACTATGAGAAAATTTTCAACCAGTCAGTCACCCCGTGTTATATAAACCCTAAATAATTTCAAATTTAATTCTACAAAACTGGTAATTTGCACACCTCTGAATAAAATGGCATTGGACCAACTCAGAGGAGAGCATTTTATGCAAATTTCTTGGTGCTTGAGGAAATTCAGGCTTCTATTTATTGGCAGGAGCTTCATTTTCCCTGGAACTGGTTTTTCACTGCAATACAAATGACATCAACAGTGGTGCAGCACACGGCACTTACCTGCAGTGAGATCTTTAACTACGGTGGTATCAGAAGCCGTTCCCTGGAGCTTGAATCCATTTGTACACAGTTCATGTGCAGGAGTTAGGCTCAAAGGTCATTTTACATAGATTACATGATGCTCACACATCATTTCTCCATCACCAAGTGACCATCAGGAAATTAAACCAGGCACACCTAAGCACATAACAGATTGTGACTTATATAGCTTGGCATCAGCAGCGTAGCTTGAGATCACAAGCTGTGCAGAGCATGTATCCATGGCTGTTGAGGGAAGCCACAATCATCATTGTTAAAACCTATAACCCACTCTGCCCTCCATCGTCTGCCTGCCAACCCCTTCCTCACCTGGATCGATCTCTCACCTGCTGACTCTCGATCCACTCCTTCCATTTACCTTTTCAGATTGGCTATCACTTTTCCCAGTCCAGGTGAAGGGTCCCGACATGAATGGTTTGCACATTTTCCTTCACAGTTGCTGCCTGACCTGCTGAGTGCCTCCAGCATTTTGTGTTGCTCCATATTCCGGCATCGGCAAACTCCCGTGTTTCCAAGTTCAGCATTTGGTGGGCTTCAGCATACATTTCAGATAAAGATCAGCTTTATTCGTCACAGGTACATTGAAAAATCAAAATACACAGTGAAATGCATCATTTGTGTCAATGGCCAATGTTGTGACGGTGAACGAAGTCACTGGAAAGACTCTGAAGCAGGTAGATAGAGAAGTCTTTGTTCAGCACAACAACTTGGCATTATACTGGAGACACCCTTGGAAGAAGAGGCTTCCTGACCAAATATTACATCACATTTTATATGTTAAAGAACAAAGGTAATATCAGGACAATTTCTATAGTTACTATGCATTTATAATATGTCCTTTGAGATGCACATAATTTCAAACACCTAGACCAACATACCCAAAGTGAGTGTTAATCACTGGGCTATATTCATGCATATGCAGACATCCCAGGTTAATGGTGTGATTCCTGATTTAGAATCAACTCCAGTTTGCTGCTCCAGAAAGACCACTGTTCTGAGCTGCATTTTAAATCCAATCTACAGTCTACATGCAGATTTGAAGACTGGTTGCTGTTGAAATTAATACTTGCTATATTGCATAACTCCAGAAAATGCACTGACAACCAACACAGAGCCTGCAAGTGTCACCACGCTTCCAGCACTAAAATAGCTCACTCTCAGCTTACTAACCCTAGCCTGTATGTCTTTGGAATGTGAGAGGAAATACATGGCGTGAACATACAAACTCCTTACACATCGTGTCAGGAATTGAATCCAGGTACTGTTATGCTACCATGCTGCCCAAAAGCTGGCGTGTGATACATTTAATCCTGAGATTATTAGAGACGAAGGAAAATGAACTACTTCTACAGGAGGATATTGTCAACACATCCTTTTCTAAAAGACCAGGGAATATACCAGGTTGAAAAGAACATTGGAAGGGATTGAAGTAATCCTTTAGGTTTAACAGAAGCCAACAGTTGGAATGCGAAGAAGTATCTCCTGTGGTTAAACAGCTGAAAGTGGTCATTAAAACTTTGGAAATTTTAGAAGTTGCTCCACATCAGAGAAATTGAAATCAATCACCACACGTAATGAGAAACAGAATCCATTTGACAACAACATTGCAAAGCTCTAGCTTTAGCTCTGGTAATATTATCAGAGAGGTGGTGCCCAAAAGTAAACTTTGTAAGCTGATTATCGCTAATGAGGCCTTTAGGGAATTCGACCAAAACCTGAAGAGTGCTTGGATAAGGAAGAAGACATATTGAAAATGAGACCTCTGAAAGAATCAAACTCTTTTTAGCTTTCAGAAATCATAGAAAATGTTTAATTTTCCTTTCTGATACCCCATCTAATCTCGTTTTTTAGAAGAACTAGCACTCATTCTGAATCGATTTCTCAGAAGGAAAGGGCCTTGTTTTGTGTCTGGAATGACATTTAGAGTAATTGAATCATAGAGCAATGCACATACAGCCCCTCTGGCACAATGAATCCGTGCTTTTACAATAACCACCCAGCTAGTCCCAATTTCCAGAGTATGTCCGTATCCCTCTAAACCCCACCCCTCCATGTACGTAAGCAAGGGCTTCTTAAATTATTTAAAATTGGGACACCACAGTAGCTATGATAGATGTCATTACAGCTCCGGGTGTTGGAGTTGAGAGTTAATTTCCGGTGCCGTTTGTAGGAATTCGGCATGTTCTTCCTACAGGCAAACGGGTTTCATCCGAGTACTCCGGTTTCCTCCTATTGTCCAAAGATGTACTGGTTAGTAGGTTACTAGGACTTTGTAAATTGTCCAGTGATTAGGCTCGGGTTAAAATGGAGAGTTGCCAGATGGCGCAGCTTGTTGGGCCAGAAAGGCCTGCCCTGCCTCTGTATTGTTTGTTTGTTATTTGTTTATTTGTTTATTTATTTAGCTAGCGAGCATACAGTGTAGAGTAGCTTCTTTTGGCGCTTCGAGCCACGCCACCCCAGCAACACCATAATGCTGATGAACCCTAACCCAATCATGGACAACTTACATTGACCAATTAGTCCACCCAGTACACCCTTGGGCGATGGGAGGAAACTGGACCACCTCGAGAGAACATGTTCAGAGACTCCTTACAGAATGGCGCTGGAATTGAACTGCTAACTCCGGAACACCCTGAGCTGTAATAGCATTGTACTAACCGCTACGCCACTGTGGCATCCATTTATAAATAACAACAAAAATAAATAAAATGCTACCATTTCACTTACCTCAACCAGTTCTTCCAGTGGCCTTTTCCATATATACTCCACCCTTTTCATGTAAAGGTTGCCCCTCATGTTCCTTTTAAATCTTTTCCCTCTCATCCTAAATCTACGCCCCTAGTTTTGAACTCCCTTACCCTGGGGAAAAGACTGTTAACCCCTACCATATCTATGCCTCTCAAAATTTCAAACATTTACATAGAACACAGAGCATAGAACAGTACAACACAGGAACAACCCCTTCGGCCCACAATGTTATGCAGAAATGATTAAATTAGCAATCTAATGGCCAACTAAACTAATCCCTTATGCCTACACAATGTCCATGTCCTTCCATTCTCCTTGTTCGTGTGCCTATTGGAAGTCGCTAATGCATCCACCCCCACCATCACTCCAGACTGCACAATCTCCGGTATATAAAAAGCATACTCCTCACATCTCCTTTAAAATTACCCCCTCTCGCCTTAAATTTGTGCCCTTTGGTATTAGACATTTCAATCCTGAGAAAAAGATACTGTCTACCATATCTATGCCTCTCATAATCTTATCAACCTGTATCAGATCTTCCATCAGCCTCCACCACTTCAGAGAAGACAATGCAAGTTCATCCAACCTCTCATCATAGCACATGCCTTCAAATCCAGGCAGCCTCCTGGCAAACCTCCGTTTGTACCCTCTTCAAAGCCTTGACATCCTTCCTGTGGGCAACCGGAACTGTATGTAATTGTCCAAACGCAGCCTAACTAGAGTTTTAAAAAGCTGCAACATAACTTCATGACTTTTAAACTCAGTGCCTCAGCTAATAAAGGCAAACATGCCATATGCCTTCTTAACTGCTCTATCACTTTCAAGGATGCACCCAAGATCCCTCTGCTCATCAACATTATTAAGGGTCTTGCCCTTAATATTGTACTGTCTCTTTACATTTGATCTAGCAAGATTCAATACCTCACATTTGACTGGATCAAATTCCACTTGCCATTTCTCCGTCCATATCTGCAACTGCAAGTTCATATCTGCAACAGTATAGTCCGTTGTATTCTTTGCCAGTCTTCTGTGCTATCCACTCCATCACTAATCATCGTATCATCTGCAACTTCCCCACTACTCATGTCAGGCTAATTGGCCTGTAGTTTCCTGGCTTATTCTTGCTACTCCTTGTAAACAATGTTACATCACCCTCATTCCAGGAATAAGGACCTGACCTAGCCAACCTCTCTCTATAACTCAGGCAATATCCACGAAAATCTCTTCTGCACTCTTTCTAGTTTAACTAGATCTTTCCTTTCACAAGGTGACAAAACTGTATATAGTACTCCAAACACAGCTTCATCTATGACTTATACAACTGCACAATGTCAAAGCTCCCATACCCAGTACCCTGACTAAGGAAGGCCAGCATGCTGAACACTTTTTTCACCACCCTGTCTATCTGTGACACGCACTTCAATGACTATTACTTGTGCTTCTAAGTCCCTCAGCACATTACACACCCCAGAGCCCTAGCATTCAGTTCAGAGTATATGTTCTATGCTGGTTTGACCTTCCAAAATGTATCACCTCACACATATTTGTATTAAAATCTATTTGCCATTCCTCAGTTCACTTCCCTAAGTAATGAAGATCACCTTGTAGTCTATGTAAACCTTCTTCACTATCAACAACACCACCTAATGTCATGACATCTGCAAGCATATTGATCAAGCCTTGTGCATTTACATCCAAATCAATAACAAGGTCCCAAAATTGACCTCTGGGACACACCACTAGCCCCTTGTCTCTATTCCAGGAACCTTTAACCACCACCATCTACTTCCTACCTTCAAGCATCACTCTCTGCTTCCTACCTCTGACCTCCATTCCAGGAAAGAACCTTTAACCACCACTATCTACTTCCTACCTCCAACCTCCACAGGAAGCAATCATCAACCAGCACCTTCTGCTTCCTACCTCAAACCTCCATTCCAGGAAAGAAACTTCAACCACCACTCTCTGCTTCCAACCTCCAACTTCCATTCCAGGAAGCAACTTTCAACCACTGCCTTCTGCTTCCAACCTCTGAGCCAAATTTGAATCCACATAATTAGCTCTTCCTGGATTCCATGAGACCCAACCCTCCAGGCCAGCCTACCTTGTAGGACACTGCCAACGGCCTTTCTAAACAGCAAATAGAAAATAAAATAAATCTTCCACTGCCTTACCGTCATCCACTCTTGCTTAATTCTTCAATAAAAGGTTTGTCAAGCATGACTTACAAAGCGTAACTAACAAAGCCATGCTGACTCAGAATCTGTTTATCCAAATGTTGGTAGAACTTGTCCTTCAGAATTCTCTCCAGTGACGTCCTCACTACTGATGTCAGGACAACCAGTCTGTAGTTCTCTGGTTTGTTTTTGCTACTCGTTGTAAACGATGTGACAACATTAGCCTCCTTCCAGTCTTCAGGGACTTCACCAGTGGGATTTATAAATGGAACTGAAGAATTGTCCTTGGGGAGATAGAACATGGAACATAGAAGACTACAACACAGTACAGGCTCTTTGGCCCATGATGTTGAGCTGATCTTTTAACTCTTTCCTCCTACATAACCCTCCAATTTTCTCAGCTACAGTACGTGCCTACCTCAGAGTTTCTAAAATGTCCCTAATGTATCTACTTGCATTACTATCCCCAGCAACACACCCCATGCCCCTACTATGTGTATAAAACCTACCCCTGACATCCCCTCTATACTTTCCTCCAAAAACCTTAAAGTTCCACACTGAGAAAGTCTCTGGCTGTCCACTCTATCCATACCTCTCATCAACTTATACACCTCTTCAAGACACCTCTCAGCCTCCTTTGCTCCAATCAGAAAGGCCTAGTTTTGCTCAACCTGTCCTTATGAGACATGCTCTCTAATCCTGGCAGCATCCTAGTAAATCTTCTCTGTATGCTCGCTAAAGCTTCCACATCTATCCCCTATATTGAGGCGACCAGAACGGAACATAATATTTGTGCGGGTATAATTTTAAGATGACTGGAGGAAAGTTTAGGGGAAATATCAGAGATAAGTTTTTTTACATAGAGTGATGAGTACAGAGAATGCAATCTTAGGGGTGATGGCAGAGGGATGATGGAAAAATGGACGCCTATGTGAGAGGGAAGAGTCAGATTGAAGTAAGGGTAAATTAAAGGGCTGAAGGGCCTGTTCTGTGCTATAATGTTCAATGTACTCTAAGTGTGGTCTAACTGGAGATTTTTCAGCTGCAATATTATCTTATGGCTCTTGACTGCTGAAGACCAACACACCACATGCCACACGATCATTTTGCCCTGCAACTTTTGACAGCTCTATGGACATCAACCTCTGTTCCTCCACACTGTTAAGAATCTTGCTGTATTCACTTTGTAACCTTCCAAAGTGAATCACTTCACACTTTTCTGGACTAAACTCCATCTATCACTTCTCAGCCCAGCTCTTCTTCCTACCAAAGTCCCGTTGCAACCTACGACAACCTTCTGCACCACCCACATCTCCACCAACCTTTATGTCATCTGTAATCTTATTAATCTCCCCTTCTTCTTCCTCATTTATAAAAAAAACATGAAGAACAGGGATCCCTGTGGAATACCACTGGTCACTCACCTCTAGACAGAGTAAGCTTCATCTACAACCACTCTCTGCCTTCTGTGGGCAAAACAATTCTGCATCCACTCAGCTAAGTTTCCCTGGATGTCATGCCTCCTGACTTTCTGAATAAGCCTACCATGGAAACCTTGTCAAATGCTTTACTAAAATTAATGTAAACCACATTTATTGCTCGGCCTTCATCAATCTGTTTTGTCATTTTCTCAAAGAATTCATCAGGCTTATAAGGCTCAGCCTGCCCTTCACAAAGCCATGTTGATTATCTCTAATCAGACTATGCTTCTCCGAATACTTGTAAATCTTGTCACTAAGGATGCTCTCTGATAGTTTTCCCACCACTTAAATGAGACTAACTGCTCTATAATTCCCTGGGTTATCCCTATTACTTTTCTTGAACAAAGAAATAACATGTGCACGTTGATGGGGTAGTTAAGAAGGCCTATGGGATGCTAAGCTTCATTAACAGGGAGATTGAGTTCAAGAGTAGAGAGGTCATGTTGCAGTTGTACAAATCTCTGGTGAGACCACACTTAGAGTATTGTGTTCAATTCTGGTCACCTTATTATAGGAAGGACGTGGAAGCTATGGAGAGTGTGCAGAGGAGATTTACCAGGATGTTGCCTGGTTTGGAGAACAAGTCATATGAAACAAGGTTAGCAGAGCTGGGACTTTTCTCTTTGGAGCGTAGAAGAATGAGAGAGGACTTGATAGAGGTCTACACGATTATGAGAGGCATAGATAGGGTGGATAGTCAGTACCTGTTTCCCAGGGCACCAATAGCAAACACCAGAGGGCATATGTAGAAAATTAAGGGAGGGAAGTTCAGGGGAGACATCAGGGGTAAGTTTTTTACACAGAGGGTTGTGAGTGCCTGGAATGACTTGCCAGGGATGGTGGTGGAGGCTAAAACATTAGGGGTATTTAAGAGCCTCTTGGACGGGCACATGGAAGAAAGAAAAATGGAGGGTTATGCGGTAGTGTGGGTTTAGTACTTTTTTTTAAGGATTATATGTGTCAGCACAACATGGAGGGCTGAAGGGCCTGTACTGTGCCGTAGTGTTCTATGGTTCTATGTGCCAGCCTTCAATCTTCTAATACTACTTCTGTGACTAGTGAGGAATCAAAGATCACAGCAATCTTTTCCTTTGCTTCCCTTAGTAACATGGGTATATCCTGTCAGGCCCTGGGGACATACCTGTCCTGATCTTTTTCCAAAGTTCAAGCACATCCCCTTTCTTAACATTGGCATGTTCAAGCATATCAGCCCATTTTACTCTGTCCTCACGTTCATTACACCCCTCTCACTGGTGAATACTGAAGCAAAGAATTCATTAAGGACCTCCCCTACCTCTTCCAACTCCAGGTACGTGTTTCCTCTTCTATCCTGTTTGAACTTACTCTCACTCGATGCATCCTCCTGTTCCTCACATATGTGTAGAATGCCTTGGCGTTTTCCTTAATCCTACTCACCAAAGCCTTCTCATGCCACTTCTACCTCTCCTAAGTCCATTCTATACTTCCTTCCTGGCTACCTTGTAACTCTCTAGTGCCCTGTATAATCCTTATTTTCTAAACCTTAAGTATGTTTCTTTTTCCCTCTTGACTAGATATTCCACATCTCTTCTTAAACATGGTTCTTTTATCCTATCTTCCTATCTTTGCCTCAATGGGACAAACCTATCCAGAACCCTATGCAAGTATTCCTGAAAAAACATCCATATTTCCATTGTGCATTTACCTGAGTATATCCATTCCCAATTTATACTCCCAAGTTCCTGCCTAATAGCATCATAATTAATTCTCCCTCCTCTACTTAAATATTTTCCCATTACTGTACGCTTCTATCAATATGGTAAGGTCAGGGAGTTGTGTTCACTATTACCCACCGAGAGGTCTATCACCTGACCAGCTTCATTGCCTAGTACCAGATCCAGTATGGCGGCTCCTCTAGTCAGTCTGTCTACATACTGTGTCAGGACATATGTTACAAACTCTGTCCCATCTACACCTTTTTTCACTAAGGATATGCCAATCAATATTAGGGAGTTGAAGCCACCCATGACAACAAACCTCTTTGCAATCACATCTTTGCAAGGTCTGTTTCCTGATGTGCTCCTTGGTTGCTCTTTGGGGGTCTATTGAGTACTGCCAATAGAATGATTGCTCCCTTTCTCTTACTGAGTTCCACCCACACTCACTCGGTAGACGATCCCTCCAAGATTACCTCCCTTTCTGCAGCTGTGATACAATCCCTGATTAGCAATGCCACAACCCTGCCTCTTTTAATTCTTTCCCAAAAACATATAAACTCAGGGACACCCAGCAGCCATTCCTGGCCTTGTGACAGACAAGTCTCCATAATGAACAGAAGGGCATAGCTCCATGAATAGATCCATGCTCTGTTCATCACCCTTGTTCTTGATTCTTCTCACAATAAAGTTGACATATTTCCATCTCAACTCATCCAGCTGACAGTAATTATGCCCCTTGCACTGCCTATCCATCCTCACGCACTGCATCTATCATTACACCAACTGCCCCATCGTCTGCCCTGTCACTCTGCTTCCTTCCCCTTGCTGTTTACCCCTCTCCAACAGATCTAGCAAACCTGCCTGCAAGGATATTGGTCCCCTCATGTTCAGTATAACCCATCTCTTTTGTACAGGTCAGACCTTCCCTAGAAGAGACCTCAGTGTTTCACAAATCTGGGACATTGCCTCCTGCGCAACCTTTACGGCCACACATTCATCCGACAAATTATCCTATTCTTACCCTCAATGGCACATGGTACAGACAGCACTCCAGAGGTTACCAGCCTTGAGGTCCTGCTTTTCAGCTTCCTTTCTTGATCCCTATATTCTCTCTTCAGTAGTTCATACCTTATCCTACATGTAGATACTTCATTGATCCCTAAGGAAATTACAGTGTCACAGTACCATTATAAGTGCACAGATATAAATATTAGGGAAGTAGAAAGAATAAAAATGTTACCACAAACAAACTAACAGGAGGGGGGATGGTCATAACATCCCTGGCTATAGGTTGACTCATTATAGAGCCTAATGGTTGAGGGTAAGTATGACCTCATATAGCGCTCTTTGGAGCAGGGCAGTTGTCTTAATCTATTAATAAAAGTTCTCCTCTGTCAAGGAGGCATGCAGAGAGTGAGAAACATTGTCCAGCATTGCCAGGATTTTCCATAGGGTCCTTTGTTCTACCACAGCATCCAGTGTGTCCGGTTTGACTCCTATAACAGAGCCAGCCTTTCTAATCAGTTTATTGAGACTGTTGGTATCACTCATGTTGATGCCATTGCCCCAGCACACCACACCACCACATAGAAGATTGTACTGGTAGAACATGTGAAGGAAAGGCCTGCATACTCCAAAGGACCTCAGTCTCCTCAGGAAGTAGAGGCGACTCTGGCCTTTCTTGTACACAACCTCTATGTTGGTGCTCCACTCAATTCTGTCATCCAGGTACTTGTAGGTCCTGACCACATCTTCATCTTCACTTCAATAGTAACAGAGAACGATGCAGGCTTAGTCTTCCTACAGTCCATCACCATCTCCTTTGTCTTACTGATGGCCGTTGGTACCAATGACTTCTTGCCACTTACACTGACCCTTAAGAATGCCATGGACACGATCTGAGATGTCCCTGATCCTGGCACCTGGGAGGCAACATACCATCTGAGAGTCTTCTTCACATCCACAAAACCTCCTGTCTGTTTTCCTGCCTACTGAATCCCTTATCACTACAGCTCTCTTCATTGAGCCCCCCCCCCCACTTTCCCAGTCACATAATTAGAATCCAAATGACTCCAACATATTCACAGGCAAATATACCTGAAATGATTGGCAGCAATGAGTGATACGCACTGTCAGGGTGTAATTGCTACCTCGGCCTGAGAAATGAGGCGATCAAACAGAGTGACATATTATTGTTGCTATAAATTTGTTGGACTGTCACTCCAAGCACTCCCAGATTTTAATATTGTTTGTAATTAAGGAAGAATCATTGCCTGGGTGAGCTTTAAGAACACATACAACTCACCGTGCCACAGGAGGCCAGTTCATTTTGGATGGGTTTTGTAAAAGGGCACCTCTACAAGAGTCAATGCCAGAAAATCAATGCTTGAGAAGTCTAGTTGCACATGGAAGCTATAGACAGGAAAGGGCCAATTACTTTGTCAGGGAGTATCATGATAAGAAGCTTTCTTGATGCATCTTTACCTCTCTATCTAATTATCTCCCTACAGCTATAGTTATCTGCTGGAACAGACCAAATAAGGAGAGAAACATCAGGACCAATAAAGTGAAAAAATGCCCGGCAAAATTCCTTTATGATCCTCTCAGGCAAACCAGAGGGATGTACTTACAGTTATATATTCATAATGAATCATTTATAATTGTACAGAATGTTAACATTTTAGGTCATCAACCTGAATTGTTAAATGAGTTATACACACAATGTGCTGGAGGAGTTCAGCAGGTCAAGCAGCATCTATGGATGGGAATAAACAGTTGATGTTTCAGGCCGAGACCCTTCATTAGCACTGGAAAGGAAGGGGGGAGGAAGAAGCCCAAGGTGGCTGGTGATAGGTGAAACTGGGAGATGGGGAGGGGCTGATGTAAAAGAGCTGGGAAGTTGATTGGTGGAAGAAATAAAGGGCTGGAGAATGACGAATCCGATAGATAGAAAGCCAGAGAAGAAAGGGAAGGGGGAGGGGCACCAGAGGGAGGTGATGGGTAGGCAAGAAGAGAAGATGTGAGAGGGAAACAAGAATGGGGAATGGTGAAGGAGATTGGGGGGGGGGGTGGAATTACCATAAGTTCGAGACTTCGATGTTGGAGGTTACGCAGACAGAATAGAATATGTTGCTCCTCTGCCCAATGGGTGGCCTCATCATGGAACAGAGGTAACCGTGGACTGACATGTCAGAATGGGAAGTAGAATTGAAATGGGTAGCCACTGGGAAATGCTGCATTTTGAGGAGGACAGAGGAAAGATGCTCGATGAAATGCTCCCCCAACATATGCCGGGTCTCAGCAATATACAGGAGGCCAGTTTGGCAGCACCGGGTACAGTAGATGACCCCAACAGACTTGCAAGTGAAGTGTCGCCTCACCTGAAAAGACTGTCTGGGGCCCTGAGTGGTAGTGAGGGAGGAGGTGTAGGGGCAGATGTGGCACTTGTTCCACTTGCAAGGATAAGTGCCAGCAGGGAGATCGGTGGGGTGGGATGAATGGACAAGGGAGCCATGTAAAGGGCAATCCCTGAGGAAAGCAGAAAGTGAGGGGGAGGGAAAGATGTGCTTGGTGGTGAGATCTCGTTGGAGATGGTAGAAGTTATGGAAAATTAAGGGCTGGACACGGAGGCTGGTGGGGTTGTAGGTGAGGATAAGAGGAATCCTATCCCTGGTGTGGCGGCTGGAGGATGGGGTGAGGGCAGGTGTGCGTGAAATGGAAGGGATGTGGGCGAGGGCAATGTTAATGGTGGAGGAAGGGAAGCCCCTTTTGTTGAAGGAAGACATCTCATTTGTTCTGGAATGAAAAGCCTCATCCTGAGAACAGATGCAGCAGAGATGGAGGAACTGAGAAAAGGGAATGCCATTGTTATAAGTGACAGATTGGGAAGAGGTATAGTCAAGAGGGCTGTGACAGTCAATGGGTTTATAAACTATACCAGTAGATAGATCGAGAAAGGGGAGAGAGGTGTCAAAAATGGTGAAGTAAATCTGAGGGCTGGCTGGAGGTTTGAGGCAAAGTTGATGAAATTGACGACCTTAGCACTGATGCATGAAGCAGCACCAATGCAGTCATCAATGTGGCATAGGAAGAGTTGGGGAGTGATGCCGGATAGGCTTAGAACATGGACTGTTCCACGTAGCCAATGAAAAAGCAGCCATGGCTGGGACCTAAGTGAGTGCCATTGGCTACATCTGGGTTTGAAGGAAGTGGGAGGAGCCGAAGGAGAAACTGTTGAGGGTGAGGACCAGATCTACCAGATGGTGAAGGTGAGCTGGTTGGGCCTGTTGGCCAAAACGAAGCAGAGAACTTTAACGCACTCCTAATAGGGGATAGAAGTGTATAAGGACTGGACATCCATAGTGAAAATGAGACGACTGGGGCCAGGGAACTTAAAATCATTAAAGAGATTACGAGCATTTGAAGCATCACGGATGTAGGTAGGAAGGGACTGAACCAAGGGGGATAAAATAGAGTCAAGTTACGTAGACATAATTTCAGTGCAGCAGGAGCAGGCAGAAACAATGCGTCTGCTTGGACAGTCAGCTTTGTGAATCTTGGGGAGGAGGTGTGGGGTACGTAAACTATGAAGTGGTTGGCAGTGGATAAGAGATCCCCAGAGGTGATGGTGAGGAAGATAATGGCCTGATGCTCCTTAGTGGGGTCCTGTTCAAGGGGTATGTAAGAAGAGGAGTCTGAGAGTTGCCGTCTGGCCTCAGCAAGGTAGAGGTCAGTCTGCCAGACTATTACAGCACCCCCCTTATCTGCGGGTTTGATGGTGAGGTGGGGATTAGTGCAGAATATTCAGAAGGAGTGATGATTGAATTGGAGAGAAGAATGTTGAAGTCGAGACGGTTGAGTTTCTCTCTACACATGAAGTTGTAGAAAATGCACATAATTTATGTTTTTCTCATCAACGCTGCTAATATGTTGCTATATACCTGCTTTTAGTGTATAGGGGTGGTGAGTCACCTCCTTGAAATACTGCAGTGCTTTCAGTCCATATACTCCCAACATTGCTGTTGGGCCAGGAGTGCCAGGATCTAGACCCAGCAACAATGAAGGGAGGTAGAATATTCCCAAATTAGGATAGAGTGCAGCAGGAGAAACTGTAGACAGTGGCATTTCCACATGCCTGGTGCCCTTACCTTCTTTAGTAGTAGAGATAAAGCGACTGAAGAGAGTGTGTTTAGGAAATGCTGTCAGGGTGGCCAAAATGAGTGACTGCAGAGCATTTTGCCGATGATGCATATTGCAGTCATGATGTTCTGGCAGTAGAGGGAATGAATGTTTAGGATGTTGGATAGGGTGCCTGTCAGTGGACAGTTTTGGTCTGGATGAGTTTGCACCTTAGGAAATGGAAGGAATTTATAGAGGGCTCACGCGCCCAAACGGATACCACTGTGTATTGGTCCCTTTTTCCCACAGACCCTGCTTCCAGGGCACACAGTAATTCAGGTAATTAGAGGGACATTCCATGAAGGAGCACGGGATACATATCAACGTTCAGGAGCCTGCTGATGCCTTGTAAAAGCTCAAAAATGGCACCACTGGATTATTATACCCCTATTCATTTACTTATGTAAATTATTCCAATTTAATTCTTTCTGTCTCTCTTTGCCTTTGACTATCAAACCCTTTGCCCACTGAGCTTACTTACTCACTCTCCATTCCATTTCTTTCCCTCCCTCAGTCTCTCCTCTCCACCTGTCCTCTTTCCTCCCAGTCTTTTTATCTCCCTTCAAACACCTTCTCTCCCACCACTGTCTTCCTCTCCTCTCCACCACCAGCACCCCCCCCCCCCTCAATGTGACCCTCTCCCAGGAACATCTGGAATAGGAATGGACCATTGAGCCTTTTCTGGGATCCAATTTAAATGTGGCTGGTATGCACCTTAGCTCCATTTTCCTAAAATAGCTCCAGATCCTCCACTCATTATACCTAATAAAACAAGTGTTGAACAAAAGATAAAAATTAACTAAAGGCAGAACTCATCAGGGCTGAGAGTATTGATGGAGGAAAGCTACTATATAGAGAATTCAGGGAGGGTTGATAGAGAAGCTATAGGTGTTAAGTGGACACAGTTAAAAGGAGTGGGAAGATGAGGCAGATGGAACCCAATTTCAGGAAAAGCCTTCCAGGTTAAGACCAGTCTTTGTAAAATCAATAACATAATACTGCAAGAATTCATAGAGAACATCACAAGTTCTCAGGTGCAGATAATTCAACTACGTGATTTGACTTAATTAGATACCAATGCAAGTAATCAATAAGCCCAAATCAGCTACCAAGAGACCAAAGTTGCTCTGTCCAGCTGAATTTGACAATAAGACTGTAAGATATAGGAGCAGAAGTAGGCCATTCAGCCCATCGAGTCTGCTCCATCATTCAATCATGGGCTGATCCAATTCTTCCAGTCATCCCTAATCCCCTGCTTTCACCCCATACCCTTTGATGCCCTGGCTAATCAAGAACCTATCTATCTATGCCTTAAATACACACAATGACCTCGCCTCCACATCTGCTCGTGGCAACAAATTCCACAGATTTACCGCCCTCTGACTAAAGAAATTTCTCCGCATCTCAGTTCTAAAAGGACGACCTTCAATCCTCTTGTCCTAGAATCCCCTACCATGGGAAATAACTTTGCCATATCTAATCTGTTCAGGCCTTTTAACATTCAGAAGGTTCAGGAGCCAGACATTCCTAATATGGTAACCCTTTCATTCCTGGATTCACTGGGCCATGTCAGAATTTGACCAGTATTCCTCATTATGTCTCCTGTGGTTATTTTTTCAGGAAAGCTCGAAGGCAACAATGCAGAAAAAGGAGTGGCTGGGATTATTAAAAGAAGACAGCCTGCTGGAAGTAGGTCAGCCTGCATCTATGGAGGGAAATGGGTGGTCAGCATTTTGGATCAAGACCCTTCATTTGGGCTGGGATTGTGTTTGATTGTGAATATCTGACAACATTGTTTATCCAGCTGCTGGACAGTTTACTCATTGTATGTTTTCTGGTTAAAAGGCTTCCTCAGAAGTAATCTCTTAATCACACTTTCATTAAAATAATCTGCAATCGTGCTGCTGGGCTCAGTATGTGAGATGCATTCTCAGTTTACAAGACTGCTTTATTTTCTGGATGGATGACTTCTCTTCCAGAAAGTGTGATGGAGAGGGCTGAATCCATTTCTGTTCCTGCTATTCATTCTCTACCTGCACAGCTGTCATTCCAAGGAGAAACGCTGCTGAGAAGAAATTACAATTGCCTGTCTCTCTCCCATCCCCGACAAAAATACTGGATGTCCTTCTGGAGTAAAACCTGCCACATCTCACTATGAGCAGATGGGTAGGCTGGTGAGCGGGACAGTGTCTGGCGCTAAAATTAGATTAGATTAGATTCAACTTTATTGTCATTGTGCCGAGTACAGATACAAAGCCAATGAAATGCAGTTAGCATCTCACCAGAAATGCAAAGAATAGTGTTATTTACAAAATAACTGTGAATAAAACTAAGTGCTACAGCAGACAAATATAAAAGTACTGAGACAGTCCAATCTGGGTGCAATACTGCTTAGTGCTGTGACGTGATGTTCAGCAGGGTCACAGCCTCAGGGAAGAAGCCCTTCCTGTGCCTGCTGGTGCGGGAGCGGAGGCTCCTGTAGCACCTACCGGATGGGAGGAGAGTAAAAAGTCCATGGTTAGGGTGAGATGCAACCTGGATAATGCTTTTCGCCCTGCCCAGGCAGCGTTTATGGTAGATGTTCTCAATGGTGGGCAATTGGGTGCTGATAATCCGCTGGGCAGTTTTCACCACACGCTGGAGTGCTTTGTGGTCCGATACGGGACAATTGCCATACCACACTGAGATGCAGTTGGTGAGTATGCTCTCAATAGTACAGTGGTAAAGGTCCATCTGTATCCTGGGACAGAGGTGAGCTTTCTTGATGCTCCTCAGGAAATAAGGAAATAAAGGTGCTATTGCGCCTTTTTGATCAGGATGGAGGAGTTCAGGGACCAGGTAATATCCTCAGAAATGTGGACACCAAGGAATTTGAAGCTTGATACACACTCCACTATGGCTCCATTGATGTAGATAGGGACATGAGTGTGGCTCCTAGCATGCCTGAAGTCCACAATGATCTCCTTGGTCTTCTGGGTGTTAAGGGCCAGGTTGTTGTCGGCACACCATGCGGCCAGGTGCTGGACCTCATCCCTGTAGGCCATCTCATCATCCCCTCTGATCAGGCCAACCACCATGGTGTCGTCTGCGAACTTGATTATGGAGTTAGAACCATGTACAAGAACGCAGTCATAGGTGAAAATGGAGTACAGAAGAGGGCTCAGCACACAGCCTTGAGGCACGCCGGTGTTCAGGGTGAGAGTGGGGGAGAAGAGGTTGTCTAACTTAACAGATTGGGTCTGTTAGTCAGAAAGTCCAAGGTCCAATTGCAGAGGGATGAGCTGATACCAAGCTGGCGAAGTTTGGCGATCAGCTTGGAGGGGATCACAGTATTGAATGCTGAGGTGAAATGCCATACATGTGTTGGAATGTTCTCAGCAAACCTGGTGCAGAGACACAAGCCCAGCGTGTGGATGCAAGGGCTGAATCTTCACTGGGCCAGTTCAGGATGTGAATCCCCCCCCCCCCCCCCAAGGAAACAAGGAAACAGGACACTCTGAACTGTAACTGGTTTATTTTTGTCACGTACTGAAATACCGTGAAAAGCTTTTGATTGTGTGCCATCTGGACAGATCATTCTATACGCAGCAACATCGAGGCAGTACAAGGAAAACAGAAACATAATGTTACGGAGAAAGTGCAATGCAGAGAATCAAATGAAGTGCAAGGGCGCAAGTGCCATTACAAAGAAGGCAAGGCAGAGCTTCTACTTCCTTAGAAATTTGCAAAGATACAGCTTGCCACCTAAAACTTTGACAGCGGTGGAGTGTATATTGACTGGTTGCATCACAGCCGGGTATGGAAACACCTACGTCCTTGAATGGACAATCCTATGAAAAGTGGTGGATACGCCACAGTCCATCACGGGTAAAACACTCCCCACCATTGAGCACATCTACACAGAGTGTTGTAGGAAAGCTGCATCCATCAGCAGGACCCCCACAGCCCAGGCCGTGCTCTCTTCTCACTGCTGCCATCAAGAAGAAAGCACAGGTGCCTCAGAACTCACACAGCCAGTTCAGGAACTGTTATTAACCTTCAGCCATGAGGCTCTTGAACCAGAGGGGATAAATTCACTTAACTGCACTTGCTCAACATTGAACTGTTCCCACAACCAATGGACACTTTCAAGGACTCTTCATCTGATGTTCTTGATATTTATTGCATATTTATTTCTCCTTTGTATTTACATTGTTTTTCATATCTTTTGCACATTGGTTGTTTGTCTGTGCTGTTGAGTGCAGTCTTTCATTGATATGGTTCTTGGATTTGCTGAGCATGCCCTGAAGAAATAAACCTCAGGATTGTATATAATGGTATACCTGTACTTTACAAGTTTACTTTGACTGAAAGATCAACTTTAGCGTACGAGAGGTCCATTCAGGAGTCTGATAGCAATGGGATAGAAAGAGCCCTTGAACCCGGTGGAACATGTACTCAAGATACTTTTGTATCTTATCTAGAATGGGAAGGGCAGATGAGAGAATGTCTGTCACAAGAGGGCTTTCGATTACGTTGGCTGCATTCCCCAGGTAGAGGAAAGTTTACAGGATTGTAGAGGGGGTCATTTGGCCCTCAAGCTTGTTTTACATTTTGTAAGATAATGATTAATCTGTAGTAAATCCATTACTTTCTGTTTTATCCATATTTCTTGATGACTTTATCAAATAAAACATTCTGGAGCAGCACTACAAAGTTTACATTGACTGGGCCTAGAGCACTGTGGTGGAAAGATTAACGTCTGTTACTAATAAGCTTCCTGGAGATACTGTTTCATGAACTCTCTCATAAATGATTCTGCTTTAATTTTAAGACAATGTCCTGTTGTGTCTCTCCACGTCTGCAGTGGTAACTTTGTATTTCTTTATATCATAAAATTGAGGTCGACCAGGAGGAAGCAATTTGGTTTCATCAAATCAATACCAGATCTCTCCTTTACTGTTTTATGTCACAATGCCCATGATACTTTTAAATTCGGTGGGGGGGGGGGGGGGGGCTACAAAACAATATAATTAACATTCTCATTATAAGTTGACTCTTTGAGTCCATTCATCATCATGGTAAATGTAGAATGTATATAATGTAAGGTTAATATGTACTTCTTAATATGTGATGCCCAAACCTGGCTGGAATACTCCAGACGAAGACTCTGTAGAAGATCAGCACAAATCATTTTCTCTTTTGTTCCAGGATCCTTATCACAACTCTGCTTTATGCTACTCTGATATCTACTTCCAAAACTGCCTATGATCCTCTCGAGAAGGACAAAGGCAGGAGGTATGAGAGAGCACTAGCACTTGCAGGTTCATCTCCAAGCTGTATGCCATCCTGACTTGCAAATATATTATTGGCCATTTATCAGGAGGATCTAGACATTGGAATTCCCTTCCCAGCAGCACTTTGGGAGTACCTTCAGTGGACAGACTGCAGCAGACAAAAAAGCTGGTTCAGCACCGAAGTCTCTTTGAAATGGGCAATAAATGCTCCCTTATCAGGAACACTCACATTGTGAAAAATGGAAAGAGGATTTTATCTGATATGCTAGTTTTTAATTGATTGTGTGCAAGCACACATGAATTTTTCACCCCTCAACAGCTCCAAGTCTTGTCATTTAGAAAAAACTTTCAGCTTCCCGTAATCCAATGTGGTTGACCTCACATTCCACATTATTGAAGTTCATCTGCTATTTCTTCCCAAACTCATTTAAACCTGTAAATTTTCTGCTGTGATTTCCTGCTTCCATTTACCCTGCTACTTCTAAAGATGTCATCTGAAAACTTGGGCAGAAAACTCCCCACACGAACCATTTACATTCATGGCAATCCTATGCACCAGCTCTCTTCTATGCTTCATTATGTTTTTTTATTATTCATTGTTATTAATATATTCCATCCCTTTAATTATCTTGGTATATTTATCATATTGTGACTCACTCTCATTATTACTATTGTCTCTGATGTTCTATTATTTTGCTCACAGTAAGCACATCATTTACATTTGAATTCAATTCAGCCTTTATAATGTGACATTTTTCCTCTCTCTTGACTTGCACATTCTTACGATAGTATTGAGTTTTTCACTTAGCTTTGACCTTTTGATCCAGCACTCCACAAGGCATAGTTCCCTAGGTATCCCATTGATGTACATTATTTACATGATTCTAGTTTATTATAAATTTATTAATATATATCACTCATATACTGCTTCTTCTTAAAAGAAAGGATTGGATGAAGGCCAAGAGAGATGACTTTGATGCAGAGGCATTATATTCATGTGGTTCCTAGAGCTCTGAAGCTCTAGAGATTTGCACTGTATTATTGCATTCAGAGGAAGTGTTGATAAGGGTATCTATTCATTCAGCTTTCATTCCTTCCTCAATGAGTCACAATCGTCTTTCTCTCTTACTCCCCTTTGAATTATACACTTTAATTACCGTCCACTATCATTCCCCTTCCTGTCACTCTCTTCCACCTCCCACTCTCTTATTCCTGATTCTATGCCACTCACACCCAGTAATTCACACTCCCTCTTTACTAATTCCTTGACACTTTTCCTCATTGACTCACACTCCCTGATTCCCAGGTCCCTGACACTCTTACCTCACTGACCCAGTCACCCCTTGTCACTCCTTCCGGCTGAAATAGCCTATCATGCCCCTTTCTTTCTCACTCATCGCATAATGACTATGTCTCATAAGCTCACCTGCTTCCCTCACAGTTTTTCTATGTGCATCATTCTTTTTCTCCACCTGTTCTGTCAGGCTGGGCATTGTAGTCATTCATTTTGTGTGGTACGTTCAAAATGGGCAAAGCCTACTCTTTTGTTTTTCTCCAAATATTGTCTTTACATTTTGCACGAGGGAAGGCTGTAATACTGCTGCGGACCTTTCAAAAATACTTCTGAATGATTCCACTAAACTATTTCATAGAGTTCTCAATGTTCTGGCCATTATTTATCCCAATGAAAATCACTGAAAATAAATCAGCTTATCTGTCAATTATCCAAGTGATGTTCCTGGGAACTTGCTTAATGTCATATTTTTTTATTATTTATTCATCTTTCTGGCCAGGCTAGCATTTATTACCCATCTCTGTTTGCCCCTGAAAATCTGGTTGTATGTTGTCTTTGACAGCCCTTCAGGTAAAGGTACTGTCACAGTTCTTTTGGGAGGAGCTTCTAGGCATTTGATCCAACAAAAATAAAATAACGGTGACTGATTACCAAGTCAGCATGCTGTGTAACTTGAAGACGCTTCATATAAGTGGTGTTTACGTGTACCTGAATGTCTTGGCATTCTTGGTGGTAGAGGTTAAGGGTTTAGAAAGTGCTCTCAGAGTAGCCTAGGTAAACAAGAACAGTCTGTTTTGCAGCTGCTAGAAATATTGAGCCAGAAGTTTGTTTAAGGTGGTGAATGGGGAGATAATCAAGGGCTCTTTTGTCCTGGATAAGCTTATTGAGATCTAATACAGAGTACACCAGCAAACTTCAAATCTGTGCACAGAAGGTAGTGGAAGAGTTTTGTGGTATGAGAGGTGCATAACTATGGAGACTATTTGGTCTCAACCTGCTCTTACAGCTATGGTAATTATGTAGCTGGCCCAATTAAGTTTGTGATCAATGATAACCCCCAGGATATTGATGGTAACAAACTCAGTGATGGTAATGCCATTAAATATCAAGGGTAGGTTGTTGGACTCTTGTTAGATATGGCCATTGACTGGCGCTTTTGTGGCCTGAATGATACTTGCCACATTCAAGCTTATTTCTGCATGATCTTGCTGCATGTAGGTATGGGCTGCTTCATTGGCTAGGATTGGAACATTAGTTAATTATCGGTGAACATCCTTACTTCTGACCTAATCATGGGAGGAAGGTCATTTACTGAGGGGTCTAAAATGGTTTGGCACAAGGTAATACTTTGTTAAGATTGTGGTGGGATTTGATCTCCAATAATCAGAACTATCAGCTTTTATGCAACGACTCCAACTGCCCCAGTATTTCCCCACGTTGCCCATCAAAGCTCCCTGATATCACAGTTACTTAAATGTTGCCTTGATATCAGAGTAATCAGAATCAGAATCAAGTTTATTCAAAGACCATCAGATATAGGAGCAGAATTAGGCCATTTGGTCCAACGAGTCTGCTCCACCATTTCATTATGGCTGATCCATTTCCATTTCAGCTCCATTCTCTTGCCTTTCCCCAATATTCCTCCATGCCTTGATTAATCAAGAATCCATCAACCTCTGCTTTAAATATACCCAATGATTTGGCCTCCATAGCCACCTATAGCAACAAATTCCACAGATTCACCATTTTCCGGCAAAAAAATTCTTATCTCTATTCTAAATGGACATCCCTCTATTCTAAGGCTGTGTCCTCAGGTCTTAGTCTCTGCCATCAGTGGAAACATCCTCTCCACATCCACTCTGTTGAGGCCTTTCAACATTTGGTAAGTTTCAATGAGGTCCCCCTGAATTCCAGTGAGTAAGTCAGGCCCAAAACCATCAAACACTCTTCATATGACGAGCCTCTCATTTCTGTGAACCTCCTTTGAACCCTCTCCAATGTCAGCACATCCTTTCTTTGATAAGGGGCCTAAAACTGCTCACAATGCTCAGTGAGGCTTCGGCAATCACAAACAAGAGAAAATCTGCAGATGCTGGGAATCAATGTAATACACACAAAATGCTGGAGGAACTCAGCAGACCAGGCAACATCTATGGGAAGCACCATGAAGGAAGGGTCTTGGCCTGAAACATCGACTGTTTATCTTTACCATAGATGCCAGCTGGCCTGCTGAGCTCCTCCAGCATTTTGTGTGCGGGGCCTCACCAGTGCCTTATAAATCCTTAACATTACATCCTTGCTATTACCACAGACATCTATCATGAAACTTGATGCCTTTGTGGCAGTGGTACAGTGCAAAACATAAAAAAATACAGTAAGTTACAAAAAATAATCAGAAACAGTATAGTGAGGTAGTGTTCTTGTTCTTGGGTTCTTGAACCACTCCTACCCCATCTCTACAATTCTACTCTTTCTTCCAGGTTTAGGGCAAGGCAGCGATGGGGCTTGGAGCTGAGTGGTCCTGGACCGGTGAGGGAGGGTACTGGGGAGTAAGTGTAACCTGACAGTACTGTCAAAGACACCTTGCGTTACTCTGCTGAGCTCAAACAGACTGAGCAGTAGTTAGCCAGCTTGGATTGGTCCTGCTTTCTGTGAGTTGCTCACACCTGATCAATTTTACACATTGCTGGGTTAATGCCAGTGTTATAATTGCACTGGAACAAGTAGGTGAGTGACCCAGCTAATTCTGGAGTACTGCAGTCACGATGATTTTGTGATCCCATAACTTTTATATGATAACAATATTCACAGTTGCTTCTTAACATGGAATGAATCAGATTGTCTGAAGATTGATTTCCATGACCTCTATCAGTATATTTGACTATTTTAAATAGAACAGAAGGATGCTATTCCACCCATCAGTTCCCTGCTATTGGTCCTATTCCCATAAGAACATAAATAGGAGCAGAAGTAGGCCATCTGGCTTGTCAAACCTGCTCTGCTATTCAATAAGATCATGGCTGATCTGACCACGGATTCATCTCCACCTACCTACCTTTTCCCCATAACACTTAATTCCTATCTATCCAAGATCTATCCAATCTTGTCTTAAAATAGAGGGGTATGGGTAAAGTCCAGGTAGTTCTAAGGTAAGGACATGTTCAGCACAGCTTTGTGGGCTGAACAGCCTGTATTGTGCTGTATGTTTTCTATGTTTCTATGTTAAATATATTTACTGAGGTAGCCTCCACTGCTTCACTGGGCAGAGAATTCATCTAATTTTCCTATATCCCTGCAATTTATTCTCTTGCACATACCCATCAACTCCCCTTTGATTATTTTGACACTTTACTCCCAACGAAGGACTAACCTACAGTAACTAATTAACCTACCAGTAATCCTTGGGATGGGGGTTGAAACTAAGTCACCAAGCAAAAATACACGAAGTCATGGGGAGGGCACACAAATTCTATACAAGGTCAGGATTGCATCTGAATTTCTAGAGATGATTGCTGTAGCATAATGCCACATTACCAGTGAAATAAGACATGATGGTGATGGTGGAGGAGCCTGACATATTGCAGGTTAGGCTTCCATCTGAGGTGTTTGATTGATAAGTCTGTGGGAGCTCTTCCAATTTAGATACCAACCCCTGAAATTATTACTTTCTTATTTATCACAACATGGAAGGAGGTCATTCAGCAGATCAGTTCTATCCCCCCCCCCCCTCTATATTTCCCTACCCTTCAGAAGTGGACCGGAACACCTGGGGGGAACTTACATATTGTCAATGGGAGAACGTGCAGTTCTACACAGAGCGCCAGAGGTCAGGATCAAACCCAGCTCCCTGGAGCTGTGAAGAAATCACTGTGCCACTGCACCACTTTCACAATGGTGATTTTATTCAAAAATGTACTTTGGTAGTCAATCATTGAGCACAGCAGTGAGAAGTGCTATGTAATTGTCTTATTTCTGGATCATCCAGCCATTACCTGTTGTGTCTGTTCTGAATTTCTGACAGTAATACTCTTTTCTTCCCTGCAGGCTTGAGATTTGGAATTCACTTCAGCAAACTACATTGTATCAGAAGTAATAGTGCTGTGACATCCCAGCTTTATTGATCTGTAGAAAATGTATCTTTGCCCTTGAAAACAAAGGGGTGATTGATGATGGTTGAAATTGCTTTTCTAGAGTATTTATGTAAAGCAGAATAAGCAATAAATAATTCTGGGGAAATACTGCTGAGGCAGGGAAAAGCAAAACAAGCAAAAAAAAACAGTGATTACTGACAATACTCTGAAATAATGAAATTCATCAATACAAAAGGAAGAGTGCTGAACATTTCAATCCCTGAGCACAGTCGGCATGTCAAATAAATACAATTTCTGCACAGATGTGACACTTCAAAAGCAATAATGCTGCCCCCTAAGTCACTTCCTTATTCAATCAATCTAGATTAAGGACGAAAACTCTTATTTAAAATTTGAATTTTTGCATTGGATATACTTTTTACAGATTATATTTACAGTATCTGCTTCTGGTAATTTGCACTCCACAAATGTCTTGATGCACGTTATCCACTGAAGCAATGTGCTATGTTCATATTTGTCAGGATGACGATTATCCGCTTAAATACTAAACAAATCACAATTCCTCTTTTTAATTGTGTGCAATAAGGGAGTTATTTTGGTTAATTAATATGCTTGGTTATTGCTAGTCACATAAAATGTTAGTCCCACAGTAAACTGCCCCCCATTTTGTTTGTTTTACCGTATTTTTCCTCACTTTTTTGCACTTGTGGATTGAATTTTGCCGCTCAATGTTATGAGCAACACACACAAAATGCTGGAAGAACTTAGCAGGCCAGGTAGCATCTTTGGAAAAAGGTACAGTCAGGGCTTTGGCCTGAAATATCTTTCTTTTTCAATATTTTTATTAATTTTCACATAGAAGAATACAGAGTACATGAGGATATATATTATGAATCCAAAAAAAAGGATAGAATAGTACTGAATACATTATATTTAAATCACACAGGCCCGAAACATCGACTGTACTTTTTTGCATAGATGCTGCCTGGCCTGCTGAGTTCCTCCAGCATTTTGCGTTTGTTGCATGGATTTCTAGTATCTGCCGATTTTCTCTTGTTTGGGAGTTCATGTTATGATGTGTTTCTGCTCTGCTTGTTCCTTTTATGTTGCTATTTTGTGCGATTCTATTCGGGGTGAACAGGCTCTGTGGCCTGAAATTAATGGAGGACACCGAGCTACAATGAACTGATCTGAATTTGCCAGGACTGGTTTGATGATTTGTGGTTTGGTGCTTTATACTCTGTGTTTCTCACTCTTCTTTTTGTGCGATTTGTTCTTTTTTTTTTAACACGTTGGGGGTGTGATGATTTTCTTTGAATGGGTTCCATGGTTTTCTTTCTTTCTTTGGTGGCTGTCTGTGGAAAGATGCAATTTTAAAAAGGCAAATCGGGATGTATTTGATGATTTATGTGAAAGTAGATTTCCTGATCATTTGGTTTTGGATGATATCAATCTGAGGAATAATATCTTGTTCTGTTCTCAACTGAACAGCTAAGGATTAATTCCTAGATTGTTGGCAGATAATAAGAGGAGAGTTGTTTCTTGGGTGGATGGATGAATGTAAAGAGCTGTGAAGGAACGGAATAAAGTTTTTAGGGAAGTAAAGCAGTGTCACTCTTATTTAGCTTTCATACAGTAGAAAAGAGCTTAAGCTATAGTTAGAAAGTAGTGAGCAGGGCAATGAAAATGTATTGGAGAATAAACTGATAGCATTGGGAAAGAGATCCGGGTAGGGAAAGTTTGCGGTACAGCATTGAAAATGGGGGAAGATGGAAAACTTAATGTATTACTGGTTTTGTATGGTAGGGAGCAGATTGCAGATACTGACTCTGAAAAAGCAAAATTATTGGCACTTATGTCAGTATACATAGTTCGGCTAGTTTCAGTCAAGAAGAGAGGTCTTATAGAGAAACAGTTTTGGCAATCAGTCCTCAGATGGCCGAGAAAAACAGACAGACAGACAGACAGACATACTTTATTGATCCCGAGGGAAATTGGGTTTTGTTACAGCCGCACCAACCAAGAATAGTGTAGAAATATAGCAATATAAAACCTTAAATAATTAAATAATAATAAGTTAATCATGCCAAGTGGAAATAAGTCCAGGACCTGCCTATTGGCTCAGGGTGTCTGACACTCTGAGGGAGGAGTTGTAAAGTTTGATAGCCACAGACAGGAATGACTTCCTATGATGCTCAGTGTTACATCTCGGTGGAATGAGTCTCCGATGTTCCAGAGAAAAAAGATGTTCCAGTTCCTGCTTGGATGGCGAATTTACATTGTCCGAACTTAAAAGGGCTATTAATAGTGCTGGTCAGACATCACCTGGGAAAAATGAGATTTGTTATAATATGGTTACACAGTTATCAGATTGAAAACATGCTGGTTTTTCATGTTTCTCTTCATGTGAATAAAATTCTAGGGAAATGTAAAAAAGCCCTTAATGTGTTCAGGTGCTCCATTGGATGTGATTGGGCTGCAAATAGGTGGTTGCTTAAATATATGCATATCACTTTAGTCAGAGCAATACACACACTGAGCAATATATGCTGGAGGAGATCAGCCTATCAGGCAGCATCTATGGAAATGAATAAATAGTTGATGTTTCAGACTAAGACCCTTCTTTAGGACTGGAGTAGAATGGGAAGATGCCAGAATAAAATAGTGGTGGAATGGGAGGGGAAGAAGGATAGCTAGATGGTGACAGGTGAAGCCAGGTGGGTCGGAAAGACAAAGGGTTGGAGAGGAAGGAATCTGATAGGAGAGTGGACCATAGGAGAAAGGGGAGGAGGAGGAGACCCACAGGGAGGTGATAGCCAGTAAGAAGAAGTAAGAGGCCAGAGTGAGGAATAGAAGAAGAGTGGAGGGGAGGAAAAATCTTTTTTAATGTAAGGTGAAATCCATATTCATGCCATCAGGTTAGAGTCTACCTAGAGGGAAAGTAGGGTGTTGCTTCTCCACCCCGAGGATGGCTTTATCTTGCCATAAGAGGAGGCCATTTACCACCATGTCGGAATGGGTATGGGAATTGGAATTAAAATATTTGGCCACTGGGAAGTTCCACTTTTGGGGGATGCAGTGTGGAAGTTCGATGAAGCGGGGTGGGGGGGGGGAAAGTTAAGATATGTTTGGTCCAACGATATTCTTGACATCTTTCCTTTGGTGGTACAGTCCCTTTGGAGATGGCGGAAATTGTGGAGGATGATGCATTGGATGCAGTGGCAGGTCGGGACAACAGCTGTGCAAAAATGAGGCCACCCTCAGAGTGGCGGAGCAACACCTTATATTCCATCTGGGTAGCCTCCAACTTGATGGCATCAATATTGATTTCTCTTTCTGGTAAAAAATGCTTCCCTCCCCCTCCCTCCATCTTCTATTCACCACTCTGGACTCTTACCCCTACTCACCTGCTTATCAACTCCCCCTAGGTCCCCTCTTCCCTTCCTTTCTCCTATGGTCCACTCTCCTCTCCTATCAGATTCTTTCTTCTCCAGAGTTTATCTTTCCTACCCACCTGGCTTCACCTATCACCTTCTAGCTATCTGCCTTTCCTGCTCCCACATCTTCTTATTCTGGCATCCTCCCCCTTCCTTTTCAGTCCCATAGAAGGGTCCTGGCCTGGAATGTCGACTGTTTATTCATCTCCATAGATGCTGCCTGACCTGCTGAGTTCCTCCAGCATTTTGTGTGTGTGTTGCTCTGGATTTCCAGCATCTGCAGAATCTCTTACACTTATGATTACCTTTAATTGATCTGTCTTTAATTATTGACGTGTTGCTATGGGTCATCCTTGCCTGTGGTCTTAAAGCCCCTAGATACAGTTCAAGATCAGGCATTGAGATAATGTTGTGATCATCCTCATGTTCAGCATTGCTGGTACAAATAGGTGAAGTACCTTCACATCTGCACAGCTTACAGTTAGCAATGGTTTATTGGGTTAATGTAAGAGGACATAAAGCTTGTCATCCAATATTGGCAACATTAGTAGAGTGTTGGAAGCTCTGTATTTATAAGGTCTTCAATTTTGGGTTATAGGAAATTAATGGGCACAAACTCTGTTTAATGAGGATTATGGTCCCAGTGTATCACTTTCTATCACTCCTCCATGGTTTTTTCCCTTTGCCTCTGGTCGATTTGGGCCTTCAGGAAAAGATCAAGGTGTGGAGTAGATATTATGGATTCTTGCATATCTATACGGATGGTTCAAAAGATCCAGTGACAAGCCATAAAGATGTTTCTGTTTATATTCCAAAGTTTCAGGTGACTATTACAAAATGATTATCAGACAAAGATCAGTATTCATGTCCAAGATGGTTGCTATCACATTAGCCTTAGACTGGGTCGAAGATGTGTGCCCTGATTATGTACTTCTGCGCTCTGATTCGTTCTCAGTCTTGACATCTATTAAAGCAGATACTTCAAATTGTAGGCTAGATAATCTTCTTGAATTAAACGACATCTGTTGAGGCTGGAGGGCCTAGGCTTGTGTATACATTTCACATGGGTTCCTACCCATGTTGAGGTTGAAGAAAATGAAGTGGCAGACATTCTTGCCAAACAGTCACTTAAAATTAAGCATATAAGTGTGGTGCCTTTGCATAAAGGGGGAGGTGAAAGCCATAATTAAAAAGTCTATTCAATCACCGTGGCAACAAAGGTGGGATAAGGAAAAGAGCAGATAGCATTTATATAAAATTCAGAGGGTGGGGGGGGCTGGGGGTCTCAATTGCGAGATGAGTATAAAAGGAGAGAAGTTATATTTACATGTTTCTGAATTAATATGCATGTAGGTAGTGCACTTGTCAAGAAACAGTGCAGCATATATTGTTCGGATACATTTCCTGTGAGGAAATATCTAATTGCTAAACTGAGGTCCATGGGACAGACCCAGTTTAACATGGAGAGTTAGTTCCAATATCACTAACATTGTAATGAAATAAGTGGGTATTTGACTTACTGAAAAGCATTAGACTTTTTGATATTAATTCAGTTTTTTCTGGGGGAGGGGTGAAATTTACTGTCTTTGCTCCACACTCCAACTCAGAAGGTGGCGGTAATGCACCCTACGTTGGTCTGCTAACCGCCATTAAGCTTTACAAGAAGAAGAAGAAGCCTGTGTCTTGAGAGGGAATCATATATTGAATTCAGCTCAGAAAGTTAAGGTTGCACCACTAGAACTGCAAGCAAATGTCTTATTAAAATATAAGTTTTTGGAAAGGTTCAAGAATAGACTTTCCTCTTGGGAATTTGAAATAGAAGAAGTATCATCTGTCTCCAACTAGGATTTATGGAATAAGCTGCACTGGCGCAAGAGAAATTTTTATATTAAACTCTTCTAATCTCATTCCTTTGCTGAGTCTGATCTGGCATTTTTGTGTAACATCACACAAAATACTGGAGGAACTTGGCAGGTCAGGCAACATCTCTGAAAATGGATAAACAGTTGCTCTCTCTGGCCAAGGTCCTTCAATAGCATTGAAAAGGAAGAGGGAAGACACCTGAATAAAAAGGTGGAGGGAGGGGAAGGACAACAACTAGAAGGTAATGGGTGAAGCCAGGTGGGTGGGACAGGTAAAGGGCTGGAGAGGAAGGAATCTGACAGGAGAGGAGAATGGAACATGAGATAAAGGGAAGGAGGAGGGACACCGGGGGAAGTGATTGGCAGGTGAGGAGAAGAGGGAAGAAGGAGAAAAGAAAAACAAGTAAGGAGAAGTTGATGTTCATCCCATCAGGTTAGAGGCTACCTGGGAATATGAGGTGTTGCTCCTCCACCCTGAGAGTGGCCTCAATATGCAGAAGAGGAGGCCATGGATTACCATGTTGGAATGGGAATGAGGATAGAAATTTAGTGGTTGGTCACTGGGAAATTCCATTTTTTGTGGATGGATTGGAGGTGCGACAAAGCAGTCCCCCAGTTTATGTCAAGTCTTATCAATGTACACAGTGCTGCATCAGGAGCATCTAGAAGCACTGTTTGTAGCTCCTAATGGAGGTGAGGGAGGGGATGAATGGGCAGCTTTGCCTATCCATTGCTTACAGTGATATGTTCCGGGAGGGAGATACCTGGAAATGGATGAATGGACAAGGAGGGAGCAATCCCTGCAGAAAACAGAGAGTGGAGGTGGAAGTAAAGATGTGGTAGGATCCCACTGAAGATGGCGGAAGTTGTGCAGAATGTATTGGACACGGAAGCTCATGGCGTGGTAGGTGAGGACAAGGGAAAAACTGAGGGATATGCAATGAAGAATAAAGAGGCATCCAGTAGAAAAGGAGAAATGTGTGGGCGATTTACTCATCCCTGGCTTATCAGTTGTATAGCAGCAGCACCTCATGACTCTTGAACTCAAATAGGATTGTTAACTGGGAAATCTTATTTCTGATGTATGGCTGGAAATTAAATGCAGAGCAAAACTGAAATTACTTTTTTTTAAGCAATTTTTGTCAATGGGTGTACTGTCCTTGAATGGGAATGAAGGAACCTACTTTGTCTCAAATACTGTCAAGTCAGTTGTAGCACACCAAGGATACAGTTCCCTTTCATTACCATAATGTATGGTTTATCCTCAATATCAGAATCAGCTGAAAATTTCTCCTGTTTTGATCCCTCCTCTGCTCCCACGCAACAACCAAGCTTCTGACCTTTCAGGAGAGACTGGCAGTATGAGCTTATAGCATCATGAGGAATGTTTCAGTCTGTTCCCCATGCCATAATACAATTCTGTAAATATAGGGACTGCACTCAAGAAGCAAAAAGATTGGATTTGGAGCTAAATAAAAAAAAAGAGAATTATTATACTTACGGGGGAAGACAATCATTGCAATCTTCAGCACCTGGACTGTAATTTTGATTAAATTTGTTTGTCAGTGTCCTAGGTCAATTTTATATCAAAGTTCCTCCATTTTTTTTCCAGAAACTGGCCTTTAAGCTCTGAGGATTCACTTTAAATGGGTAAATCACTCTTTTTGAGTCTCCTGCTTTACTGACAACACTGAACTCTGAGTAAAATTGATGTACAAATGAGACACACCTGTTCCCCACACGAGCTGATGCATTCCTAATTTCTAGTATAACAAATGTTTTGTTTACAACCTATTTTTCCAGAGGTTTCCTCTGTGACTGCAACCAGCATCCCTAAATCCAAACTTTCTGTGTTCTCAGCTGCCAAGTATGAGGAAGCATTCAGGATCAGAGCCTGGATTCCTCTACAGGGGTTGCCATCTTGGAGTCCATGGATCACTTGGCTAATTGTACGGGTCCATGGCATAAAAAAGGTTGTAAACTCTTGCGTCTAGAACCTTACACTTCAAGTCATGTTATGGACAATGAGAATCGTAATACATGGAATCAAGAAAACCAAGACAATGCGGCAGAAAATAACAGCCTTCTAGGTATTCACCATGACATCTTGTTAGACACCCCATGTCTTGAAGACTCCAACAGAGCTACTCGTTACTGAGGGCTATAATTGGCTGCAGGTGATTCTACATAAATCTATTACCTTCCTTGCAACGATCCTAACAAGCATAAAAAAATCAGTTTATCCATTGTAGTGAAAGACATTGGCCTTGAATTTTGTCTCATTGGATTCTATCAAGGTTCCATTGAAGGTAGCTGGGTCTGCATGTTAGACAGGTCACAGGATCAAGGTGACTTTGGACTCACCATGACAACACCACTCATTCGCACTTCTGGAGAGTTCCTCGGTCAGCCCGTTCTGAGCAGCAAGTCTTCATGTTCCCATGCTGCCTGAGGAATAACAGTGAATCAAGCATAGCTGGTACCTATACTGGTGACCTCAGTGATCACCTGCTCTCCCCAAATTGCTGATGAAGAATCCTTTATGAAGCAGTGGAGGCTACCTCAGTAAATATATTTTAGACAAGGTTGGATAGATTTTTGCATAGTAGGGGAATTAAGGGTTATGAGGAAAAGGCAGGTAGGTAGAAATGAGTCCATGGACAGATCAGCCATGATCTTTTTGAATAGCGGAGCAGGCTCAACAGGCCAGATGGTCTACTCATGCTCCTATTTCTTATGTTCTTGTGTTCTTTCAATGGTGGCACCAATTTTGGACTGAAATATTCAGGAAGATTAATTCCACACAAAAGCAATACCATTCCACAAACTGTGTGACTTTACGAGCATGTGGATCTACCTGTAGTTTTAGTGTTACTCTGCCTACTGGGAAATAGTATTGAAGGCATATACCAGGTTGTTTGATGGGTTTGGCTCACTGGTGCTGGGAGTCTCAACTTGTCCACCTGCATATTCACCTGCACTGTTCGTCAGCTTTAAAATAGTGGCGGTGGTGGTTGTTGTTGTTGTTCCTCCTCCTCCTCTCATGCCTTGTGCTATATCGGGCGGCAACCTTGCCACTTCTTTAGCATTTGTCTGTTTTTTTATGAGGCCGAGTTGCTAGCTTGATGCTTAACCCAGCATGAATGGAAAGCACGCAAGGAGCCAGCCGGATTCGAACCTGGGACCACCCGCCTCGAAGCCCGGTGTGGATACCACTACAGCACTGACCAGCATTTTAAAACAGTGTCAAAGTTGATTCATGCTCATTGAAAAACACTACCAGCAGGTTTTCTCATGTACAGTAACACACCTCAGACTTAGACTTTATGGTTGTTGGAGGTGCAATTTTGCACAATGGTAGCACCTTTCCCCACACCTCTAACCTGGGGAACAGCCCTTAAATGGGCATAACACAAAAGAACCATCACCGTTTCAACTACTGGGGATTGTTGGCCAGAATGAGCATGTGCTACAACAATGGTACTGAGTGCATAAAAACCTCTTTACAGTGGAAACCTCATGCAAAGGGGCATTCATGGAAGGAGACTGATGGAGAAGGTAAGGGCACATATCTTCATTGAAGGCCTGTGATTTAAGACCATATGACCATAACATATAGGACTAGAATTAAGGCATTTGCTCCAACGAATCTGCTCCACCATTTCATCATGGCTGATCCATTTTCCCCCCTCAGCCCCAATTTCCTGCCTCCCATATCCTTTCAATACCCTGACTAATCAAGAATCTATCAACCTCTGCCTTAAAAAACACAATGACTTGGCCTCCTCAGCTGCCTGTGGCAACGAAGTCCACAGATTCACCACTCTATGGCTAAATAAATTCCTCCTCATCTCCATTCTGAAAGGATGCCCTTCTATTTTGAGGCTATGTCCTCTGGTCTGAGACTCTCCCAGCATAGGAAACATCCTCTCCCCATCCACTCTTTAAGACCTTTCAACATTTGATAGGTTTCAATTAGGTCAACCCTCATACCATTGAATTGCAATGAGTGCAGACCCAGAGCCATCAAACACTCCTTTGAACGCTTTCCAATGTCAGCACGTACATTCTTAGATAAGGGGCCCAAAACTGCTCGCAATACTCCAAGTGAGGCCTTACCAGTGCTTTATAAAGCCTCAATATTACATCCTTGCTTTTAGGTTCTAGTCCTCCTGAAATGAAAGTTAATATCACATATGCATTCCTCGCCACTGAGTTAACCTGCAAATTAACCATTAGGGAATCCTACATTTAAGGTAAAAGCAACATTTATCAACATTGGAAAATTCTTTACTTTGCCGGTTCAGCATTTCTGCAAAGCACAAGTGAACAGCAAAGTGTCATTTATACCATGTCTCAGCACAGGTAGCCCACAGTTCTCTGAGGCATGGTTCCTCAGACAGAAACTCTTGTGGCTGTCTGCTATTTGAGGTTTGTCTAGCAAAAATCAGAGTCACTACCTCTTCTGTTTTTTTGCAGATCTTATTGAATATTGAATTAAAACTTAAGCAAATCCAGATGATGGAAATCTGAAGTAAAAACAGAAAATGCTATAAACACTCAGTAGTTCAGGCAGCATCTGTAGACAGAGAAATAGAGTTGACATTTCAGGTCAAAGACTTGTTGAAGAAGCACTCAGCAGAGAATTGTCCAGCAATCTATCAATGACTGCAGGAGAGCTATGTCTGTTCCTTCAAATAATGTTCAGACATGAGCCTGTTCCTTTAAATAATCTTCAGCGTTTTTAAAAGCTGCTCCTAATGAACTTGAACAATACCGATTTTGACTTTAGCCAATGTGGTTGAAAATATCACAAGACACGAATTTTGAGTACTAAACCACTGTTCACTGTCCAAGAAGACCGCACCTTGTTGTGGTTTGGAGGCTTGCGTGCCTCAGTGACCCGGAGAGCTATGTTGGCTGGAGTCAAGGCTTTAGGCTTTGGCTCTTGGGAGGGTCACCCATGCCAAACAGGTCAAAGGGTTCAAAGTTCAGAGTAAAATTTATTATCAGAGTACATACATGGAGTGTAAGAGCATAGAAGGTTGAGGGGGAGCTTGATAGAGGTATTTAAAATTATGAGGGGGATAGAGTTGATGTGGATAGGCTTTTTCCATTGAGAGTAGGGGAGATTCAAACAAGAGGACATTAGTTGAGAGTTAGGGGGCAAAAATTTAAGGGTAACACGAGGGGGAATTTCTTTACTCAGAGAGTGGTAGCTGTGTGGAACGAGCTTCCAGTAGAAGTGGTAGAGGCAGGTTCGGTATTGTCATTTAAAGTAAAATTGGATAGGTATATGGACAGGAAAGGAACGGAGGATTATGGACTGAGTGCGGGCCAGTGGGACTAGGTGAGAGTAAGCGTTCGGCATGGACTAGAAAGGCCGAGATAGCCTGTTTCCGTGCTGCAATTGTTATATGGTTATATGGTAATATGTCTCCACATACAACCTCGGGATTCTTTTTCCTGTGGGTATGCTCAGCAAATCGATAGAATAGTAACTGTAAACAGGATCAATGAAAGAGCAAGAGCATAGAAGACAACAAACTGTTGAAATGCAACTATAAATAATTAGCAATAAATAATGAGAGCATGAAATAACAAGATAAAGAGTCCTTAAGGTGAGATGATTGATTGTGGGAACATCTCAATAGATGAGTGTAATTATGCTATTTTGTTCAGGAGCTTGATGACTGAGTGGTAAAAACTGTTCTTGAACCTGGTAGCGTGCGTCCTGAGGCATTTGTACCTTTTGCCTGATGGCAGCAACAAAACAGAGCATGACCTGGGTGGTGAGGATCTTTGATGATGGACGCTGCTTTCCTACGGCAGTGTTTCATGTAGGTGTGCTCAATGGTTGGGAGGGCTTTACCTGTGATTAGACTCGGCTGAATTCACTATCTTTTGTAGGGTCAAATCATAAACGACAGAAAATCTGCAGATGCTGGAAATCCGACCAACACACACAAAATGTTGGAGGAACTCAGCAGGCCAGGCAGCATCTATGGAAAAGAGTTCAGTAGCTGTTTCAGGCAGAAATGTCGACTGTACTCTTTTCCATAGATGCTGCCTGGCCTGCAGAGTTCCTCCAGTATTTTGTGGGTGTTCCCTGATCTTTTGTATGATTTCTGTTGAAAGGCATTGGTGTTCCCATACTGGGCTGTAATGGAGTCAGTCAATACATTATCCAATACAATTCCATAGAGTGCCAGACCACCATTGCTGCCCTAAGCGCCAGTGGCGTAACAGGCATTAAGTAAGTACCGTAGATTTCGCACTACAGAGCGCACCTGATTAAAAGCCGCTGGCTCTAATTTTAGAAAGAAAATCAATTTTGTACTTGTACAAGCCGCACCGGATTTTAGGCCGCAGGTGTCCCACGTTGTAATATGAGATATTTACACAGAAAGATATTACACGTGAGGATTTTTTAACTTTTAATTAAATCCATATGGTAACATAAACAAATACATATTGCAAATGCTTTTTTTTGAACCGTGCCTGTAACGCGGCTACTTTTAAATATACATACGTATCGGTAACACACAAATTACGTTGCGTATACTTTTTTACTGAACAACATTCCAATATCTCCTAACGACTGGTAAAAAATATATATACTGCAGCCTACCAGGAAAAGTTATTGATCGCCTTTAACTTAAAAGCAGCATTCGCTCAGATCTAATGCCGCTCGCCCCCACCTTCCCGTTTATCGCAAACAGGTATTTCCCACAAGACGCGGCGAAACCGGGAGTGACGTCATAGCATCCCGGGATGTAGTACAGAAAACAAATATAGTTAAAACACTTCTAACTTTAACTAGAAAATACTAACAAATGAATTACTAAGCGAAAATATTATAAACTAAATAACTGCCATAAAGGCAGCACAATGCTTTTCTTCGAGTGTTTTCCATGTTGATGAGGGTGAGTACAAATGACTGATTTACAATAATTTAATTGTGAAAGTGCGCTTGATTTATCGTACAATTTCATTGGACCTCTGTGAACTACTCATCAATTTTATTGGTCTACTGTTACGAGGCAAAATGTTTTTGGCGGCATGAAAAAAAACCATGCATTAGCCGCACCGTAGTAAAGGCCGCAGTGTTCAAAGCTGTTCAAAATGTGGGAAAAAAGTAGCGGCTTATAATCCAACATCTACGGTAAGTATCACTGTTCACATCATTTGATCAAGTCGGTTGCTGGAAAACCAGCAGTAGGTTACACAAACTTCTTTACTCGATAATGAGAATCATTAGGAAAGTTGCAGTGAGTAGTAAAGATGCCACTCAGGAAAAGCTGGGGAGAAAGGAATAGCATGTCATGCAGTTAGTGCTAGATAATGCAGGGGAATAGTAGTAGTCTCTTGAAGTCCGAGGAAGACGAATGTGTTGCGCAGTCAACGTCTGTGGGCACACATATGACTTCTGAGGCCGAAGTCTGAAGCGCAGATACAGTTGCAGATGGGGCAAGGAGCGCCGCCTGTTGGGGCAGGAGCGGACGCCTTCCTGTGTCTTTCTTGGCTCTCCTTGAGGCGCTGCATGCGCCAGTTGGCTTGGAAGTTGTTTGCTGCCTTGGAGCATAGATTGCGCCACTTGGACCAATCAGCAGCAGTGTGTTCGAGATCGCGGGGCTGGAGTTTGGTCCACTTAAGGTTTGACTTGAGGTTGTCCTTGTACCTCTTCCTTGGGCACGGTTGCCCTGCTCCAGTTCTCCGTAGTACAACTGACGCGGCGTTCTGGACTCATCCATGCGGATCACATGGCCGGTCCATCTGAGCTGAGCCTTCAAAACCTTGGCTTCAATGCTTGTGGAATTGGCTCGGTCCAGGACTGTCAGGTTGGTGTTAGGTGCAGGCTGCAGGAGGACCTCTGTTTTACCGAGGCTGATTGTCAAGCCGAACAATTTAGATGCGGCAGAGAATCTGCTGATCATTGTTTGTAGGTGGTCCTCTTGGTGCACCATGAGTGCGCAGTCATCTGCAAAGAGCGCTTCTATGAACAGCTTTCGGAGGGTCTTTGTGTGTGCTGCAAAGCGACGTAGGTCAAAGAGTGACCCGTCCAGGTGGTATTTGATATAAATGCCCAGGTTTAAGTCTTTGACGGCATGCATTAGTACTTGAGTGAAGAAAAGGTCGAAAAGTACCGGTGCAAGCACACAGCCCTGTTTAACACCGTTGGAGATGTCAAATTTCTCGCTGGGTTCATCAACTGAGAGAATCTCTCCAGTCATGTTGTCATGGAAGAGGCGTATGAGGTTGATGAATTTTGGAGGGCAGCCAAGTTTCCCGAGGATGATCCACAAGGCTTCTCTGTTGACGGTATCAAACGCTTTAGTCAGATTAATGAAGACAAAGTACATGTTCTGCTCCAGGCATTTCTCCTGCATTTGTCTAACAGTGAAGATCATATCCACTGTGTTTAGGCCGAAAGCCGCATTGCGATTCTGGGAGGTTTCCTTCAGATACTGTTGAAATAAGTCTATTGAAGATGATGCAAGCCAGGATTTTGCCGGCGATGGAAAGTAGGGAGATGCCCTGGTAGTTCCCACAGTCTGTGCGCAGGCCTTTGTTTATGTATAGGGTGACTATTACAGCATCCCGAAGGTCGGGTGGCATTACTTCCTCTTCCCAGATACTGACCAGGACATCCTGGAATGCTTTGAGTGACTCCTGGTTGAGGGCTTTGAACAGTTCTGCGAGAATGCCATCCTTGCCTGGTGCTTTGCCACAGCCCATCTGTTTGATGGCTGTGCTGACCTCGGTCAGGGAGGTGGGGTTGTTGAGGTGCTCGTGGACTGGGCTCTGGGGAATCTGGTCGAGTACTGACTGGTCGACAGTGGAGGGGCGGTTCAGGAGCTGACTGAAGTGTTCCCTCCATCTGGTGTTGATGCCCTTTTTGTCCTTGATAAGCGAGGATCCATCTGCAGAAAGCAGAGGAGCTATGCTTGACTTTGAGGGTCCAAAGCCAGACTTGATGGTGTTGAAGAACTGCTTGGTGTTGTTTGTATCAACGTAGTGCTGAACCTCATCCACCTTCTTATTCCATCATGTGTCGCGCATTATACGGATTTCCCTTTGAGCGAGTGCCTGATAGGACTTGAATCTGTTCTTTTTGCAGGTGGAGTTCGGGTCATCCTGCCATTCTTTGAATGCCTTGTTCTTCTTGGTGAGTAGGTCATCGATGATGGTGCTATTCTCATTGAACCACTCTTGGTGGGTGTGCTTTCTGCGGCCTACGGTTGATTTTGCCATTTCAGTTATAGCATTTTGGAAGTGGCTCCATTTCTGGACTGGGTTACCCGTGAGTGGCTGGTTTGTTGATAGTTTCTGTTTAAGAGTATTTTGAAATTCGCGTAGACACAGAGGGTGCTGCAGTTTGGAGGTGTTAAAGGATGGCCGTACTGCCTTTGGACGCTTTTTGTGAGATTGAACGATGTGTAGCTTGAGGGTGGTGCGGAGGAGTCTGTGGTCCGACGCAGACGCAGCTTCATCAATCTTTCGCTGATGCCAACAGGCAGGTTGGGGAGCTGTTTCATCAGGGTACTCCTTATGGCGAAGCCCACTCCGTGGATCCTGTCTTCGTTCTGCGCCCTTCCGCTCCAGAAGAAGTCATAGCCGCTGGCAAGCTCAGTGATGGATCCCTCATCTGCAACCCTGGTTTTGCTCAGCGTTGCAATGTCAATGTTGTAGTGAGCAAGTTCTTTACCAATGAGAGCTGTTCTCCTTTCAGGTCTTGCAGTGTTTTCCTTCTCCATTAAGGTGCAAACGTTCCATGCTCCTAGACGGAGAATCTTCTTCTTTTGATTTTGATTTTGACCGCAATGATTGGGTGATCCGTCAGTCGCGGTTAACTGGCCAGATGATCTAGGGCAGGCGATGTTTAGGTCACCTTTTCTAGGCCCCTCCCTGATTACAGGGTGGGCAACGCTGTCCTAAAAAGGGCTGCCCAGTCACCCTGGATGCTGCCGGACTCCCCTACTGCCCTGGGTTCAGAGGAGAACGACCATCTGTCCAAGGGCCGCCTACATGCAGGTTTGCAACTGCAACTCAGTGGTCACCTCCACCTGTTGGTTCGCTGCTCTCCCATCGCCGTAGGACTTTTGAAGAGAGAAAGAAGACGAAGATGCACAACACAAGGACCTGTGCGTGAAAGATATTACAGTGAAAAAGCCTTAGCACGGAGACAGTCTCACTCTCTCGGCCTTGGAGGTCAGGATCCACTGGCACGAAGATCGTTACACATGATGGCCTCTTCGGCTGCAGGAGTTGCCGGACAATAGATTGATGAAGTCCTCCCTATTGACCGCCTACGGGACTCTGGCTCCGGATTTCTTCTCAGGGTTTACTCCCATAGCCTTTCCTATGATTGGGTGTGGCCCAAGGCAGCGGAGGTTTTAAAATCAGAGTTTTCCTTCTCCTAGGTGGGCAGGGGAAGGAGGATCATAAATGCCTGATGTAGCACAGAGGGCTAAAGACAATTTTTATCTGCAATTTATTATATTTATTGGCAAAGACTCGCCTCTGCTGTCAGCCTTGCATCTTAAAAAGGAAGTGCTCAGTTCTCCAGACAGCTTACTTTGTACATCCAGTGTTGGTTTTGGAAACCTCACAAATGCCATGATTTTAAGGAGCTCTGTCAGCTAGCTGTCTCAGACTTCTTGTTATAGAGAGAAAAGAGTTCTAGCCTGTTCTGCTTGATTTAATTTTGGCGTTCTGATCTCATTCCTTTAAACCTATTTAGCCTGCTCCTCTGTCCTTCTCCCTGTAATATGGAAAGTTCGGGTAATTCTGGTTTTCTGACCCAGTAAAGCATTCCAGAAGGTACTCTTGTATAAGCAGCAATTTGGCAACAAAGTACAATCTTCAGGATTTTGTGCTGCACCGACTGGGGCCCTTAGGAGAGATACCATTATTACACAGTTGCAGTAAGCATGTTACGACTGGAGTCCAATTCAATAGATTTGAGTGCATCTCATTAAAAGATAAAACAAAATAACATTCCATTGAAATACTAGTAATCTTTTTCTTTTGTCAAGGAGGTACACCTTCACATCTCAAATGTTCTGTACGTCAGGGATTATCTTCAACATTTTCTAAAAATTTAATAAAAGCAGGAGCCTTTGAAATTTTAAGGGAATTATGCATTTTTTGATTTGTTTCTGAAGAAAGTTGTTTCCCACTCCACAGTCATCACGATGTCTTTCCGAATGCATCTCTATGGTACAAAGGTTTTCCTACATTAAACGGTATTAGTAATGTCAGTTACTATTATAAAAAGCAGCCTCCCACTAGTTTGTGGCAGTCTGTTCCCTTTGGTGGAGCGGTCAAGGACTACCAATCAACAGGAACAACATAAAAGGAAAGAGAATTAAGAGCAGCTTGAGGAGAAACTTTTTTTTAACCCAGTATTTAATTGGAATCTGACAATCAAGGCAGAGTTTAGGAGGGTTAATGCAGCCTAATGGAGACTCCTTTGCTTGCATCTTCGGAAACAGCTCTAATTTCATCTTTAATATTTCTGTTTTTCCCTTTCAGGGTTTTTTTAAAGACCCTGACCTGGAGTTACAGGCTGACTACGGTTCTTTGCGGGAATGGGACCCGCTCTCGGGGGTTTCACAGCTGGTCGTTGTTTGGCAAGCCAAGGGCTCGGCCTAAGAGCTCCACTTGCCTTTGGAGAACCGAGTTTTCGTGGCTCTGGAGACAGGGGGATTGGAGGTCAGTATCCAAGCAGAAGACTGGTGTGTCATGGGACATGGAAGATCTAAGGCTGTTGGGCACAGAGCTCAGAAAAAGCGATGCAATGGACTTTTAACATCATAAACCAGCGAGTTGCTTGTTATGCCTCCCCTCTCGCTTTGAAACGGAGACACACCTTTCTCCCTTATTAGGGAGAGAGAGAGCCTGTGGTATGTCGAATGCCGGGTGAACAATGTAGCCTTTGGAGTACTGCAGGTCTGAGAATAGGCAATAGACAATAGGTGCAGGAGTAGGCCATTCGGCCCTTTGAGCCAGCACCGCCATTCAATGTGATCATGGGTGATCATCCACAATCAGTACCCCGTTCCTGCCCTCTCCCCATATCCCTTGCCTCCGCTATCTTTAAGAGCTCTATCTAACTCTTTCTTGAAAGCATCCCGAGAATTGGCCTCCACTGCCTTCGGAGGCAGAGCATTCCACAGATCCACAACTCTCTGGGTGAAAAAGTTTTTCATGAACTCCTGAATGGCCTACCCCTTATTCTTAAACTGTGGCCTCTGGTTCTGGATTCTCCAACATCGGGAACATGTTTCCTGCCTGTGTCTGTGTCTTTGCTGTTGCCTTGCTCACGTTTGAATGCTCGGTGATGGGTGCGAATGCTTTATTTTGCCGGTGGGGGGGAGGGGGGATTGTCGATTGCTGCCACTGACGCGCAGGAGGGAGAGGGGCTGGGGGGGACCTTGGGGTTCTAACTTTTAACTGTCATTCATTCTTTGGGGGTACTCCTCTGTTTTCATGGATGGTTGTGAAGATAAAGCATTTCAGGATGTATGTTGTATATATTTCTCTGACATTAAATGTACTTTCGAAACCTTTGAATCTGGAATGTACTACCTACAGATAAGATGGAGGCAGATTTCATTGCCTCCTTCAGGAAGGAGTTAGTTAAGTATATTGTGGAGAAAAATTTGCAGAGCTTTAGAGAAAGGGTCAGTGACTGGAACTAAAGAGTTGTGCTGATAGAGTTCCAGTACTGTCATGATGGGCCAAATGGCCTCCTTCTGTATTGTAACCATTCTAAGATTCTTATTAATGCAAGACATGCACTACTTTGATATTTGTTTTACCAATCATTAAAATGAAGGTGAAGAATAACAGGTTAAAGAAAACCCAAAGGACAATTAAACTATGTAGAAATATAATGAGAACCTTCATTGTAGGGTGAGGAGAGGGCAGGTTAACATGCATCTGGAAAACTTGTAACATAAGTTAACAATCACAGGACATTAGGGCATTTCCACAGGGATTTTCAGGCCTTGAGAGATGAAGCAAACAACTCTCACCAGTTACGTGGGGAGAACTGAGAAACAACTTGATCTTTTCGGAGCAGAGAAAGGCAAGAGGGATTTGAAAGATATTCAAAATGTTTAAGCATTTTATTAATGTTAATAAGGGAAAGCTGTTTACATAGTGAAATGATTAATAACTGGAGAAAACAGATCTCATATCAGGGGAGAAAGTAACAATCTTTTTACCAGAAAGATCATATAAATTTCTTACTAGTATCAGTAATGTAGCTATGGCCATTTTTTTTACATTGTACCAGCTTTCACCTCTGCTTAAAATGCAGTAGCTGACAAAAGAAGCAGACTCAAAATAAGCTTCTTTTCTCCCACACAGTAAATTGTTGTGATATGTCTTCAATAGTTGAAAGGACATTCAAATTAACTTTCAAAAGAGAACTGCATAAATACTTGAAGGGGTGGGGGGGGGCCTTTGAACATTAGGAAAGAGAAGGGGTGGGGATTAATTTGATTATTCCCTAAAATACATAACATAGCTACAAGGACTGAAAGAAACCTTTCAGTGCTGTGTCATTTTCTGAACCATAGGAGATAAGAATTAACAAATGTTAAGAAAATTTAAACATTTATTCCAGGACTCTTTTTTAAAAATTTTCATGAATGAAGGAATGGCTTCTAGAAGTGAAAGTGATCCAGGGAAGTATAATTGGGCACTGATATTAAGCTGGTCATGGAGGAGAGGCCACGATAGACACGCTTACCACCACCTACAATAAGATCTGGCAGTCAGGTGAATGGCCGACACCTTGGACTCAATCGTTGATCATTGTGCTTCCCAAGAAAGGCAATCTCTAACTTTGCCAGAATTACTGTACCATCAGTTTGATCAGCCATGTAAGCAAGGTCATGCTCAGAGTCATCTTGAACAGACTGAGACCTCAGGCAGAAGATGTCATTGCCGAGGAACAAGCCGGCTTCCGGAAAGGCAGAAGCACCACTGAGCAGATTTTCAACCTCTGCACCCTCTGTGAGAAACATCTTCAGCACCAGAGAGAGTTCTACCACATCTTCATAGACTCCAAGAAGGCATTTGACAAGTCTGGCATGATGCCTTATGGGCCACCATGAAGAAATTCAACATGGGGCAGAAGGTGATTCACACAATCCATCAGCTTTACGCCAAGGCAACCAGTTCAGCACTCGCTGAAGGAACCATCAGGGAGTGGTTGCATACCTCTGTAAGAGTCCATCAGGGCTGCTTCCTCTCCGTCATTCTCTTCAACGTCTTCCTGGAACGGATCATGAGTGTTGCCCTTGAAGATCATGTGGGCACAGTCAGCATCGGAGGGAGGAACATCACAAACCTAAGATTTGCTGATGACATTGATGGACTTGCAGGAAAAGAGGACAAACTGGCCAACCTGGTCAGCCATTTTGACAGAGCCTCCACAAAGTTTGGAATGGAAATAAGTGCCGAGAAAACCAAGCTCATGGAAAATGCCTATGGTGCCATCACAACAGACATCTCAGTCCATGGTCAGAAACTTGAACAGTGCAGCAGTTCAAATACCTAGGGGCAATCATCAGTGATGAAGGATCAAGACCAGAAGTCCTGGCAAGAACCGCACAGACAATAACTGCACTACCCAAACTCAAGACAATATGGAGGGACAGCAACATCACCATGAAGTACAAGATCAGACTCCTGCGTGCATTGGTATTCTCCATCTTCCTGTACGCATGCGAGACATGGACCCTCACAGCAGAGCTACAGAGGAAGATACAGGCATTGGAAATGAGATGCTATCGCAACGTCTTGGGCATCTCATACTTGGAGCACGTCCGCAAGACCATCCAGCACCACATTGGCCCCCATGAAGACCTTCTCACAACGGTGAGGAAAAGAAAGCTGAGATGGTACGGCCACGTAACAAGATCCAGTGGCCTTGTAAAGACCATTCTACAAGGAGCTGTGGAGGGGAAAAGAAGGAGAGGCAGACAGAGGAAAATATGGATGGACAGGGGAAACATCTGCAGTGACCCAGGCTCTGGCACGCAACTGCGAGAGAGGGAACAGACTGGTGCAAAGCTTGTCATGACGGCACCCCAACGACTCCACCAGGAGTTAAGGGCGCAGGGCAAGGTAAGGCATTAAGCTGGTGATATGAATCTGTGGGATGCATCACCATTAAGAGCACACAACTGACAGAGCTGTGATGATGCCACAACTATTATAAAAATCTACTCTATATTGATTTTTTTTTAGCACTTGTTCGTTCAGCAAAGAAAGGGCAATCTTGGGTAACTGATGCTTTTGTTGATTTGCTAGGGTAAGAGTGACTTGAGCTCACGTATATTTAGCAGGATAATCATATACTGAAAACTAGAGACAGCGTAAATCTTTCTCATGATTTAATTCTACAAAATTTTTACTCACTCTGCAGGTGAAGGAGCATTTGCTGTGACTGTTCACTGCACATACAGAGTTTAATGGAACAAGCAGCATTCATACAGAGTCAATATAACATGCAGTTGGGCTGCATAGGGGGAAAGACAAGGGCAATGCAGATCTCAGTGTAGATCTGACTACAGGAAGTATCCTGGAGATGAAACTGAATCATTAAGAAATAAATTGGTTTCTCATTGATCACCAGTATCCATTCTTGTGGGGTAGATCCGAGGTCAAATTACAGCAGTTTAATAGTTGGCAGAGCACAATGTGTAAATGGTAATAATCCTGCAATACCGAACTTGCTGCAGTTCGATCTTCAATCTGTAACTGCATGGATTTCAGCACCTTTGTATTTAACCTTCGAACTTTCCAGCCTGATTAAACCAAAGAGGTTGATTGCAATGCAGGCAACATGACAGCTTTGCACTACCTGATCATTTTAATGATTTAAGAGCCCATCCAGTGCTATGTGCATGGTTGATAAGCCGGTAGCATCAGCAGGGAACGAATATACTACACGCCTAGCTTCAGCTAAAGATAGCTGTGCTACTTAAAGGGGTGTTACGCAGCCTTGGAGGAAGGGAATCTGAACTGGAAAGCAATGGAGAACAGTACAACCTTAGGCATTGATAGAATTAGCATGCTGAGTGGGAGAGGAAAAGAATATGGCTGCACTTTTCTGCAGAGGACCTGGTGCCTCTCCTGACCCACTCAGGAACAGCAGGCTTGATGGCAACTGTAAGAGTCAGGGCCCCAGATACAACCGAGCAAGAATTTCAATGACCTCAGAGATATAATCAAAGTCAGGGTGCCTAGCAACCACACCCTTCCACTCCAGTATTGTATAATACACTACTCTGCCATCACTCAACCTGTCAACAACCTCCATCATTCAGGATTCTTACCTAATATTCATAAGCTCCATAGCAACCTTGCTCATGAGGGGCTGCTGCTGGTTTCCCCCAGATCTTAATTTGCACAAACTACCACCACATCCACTGGGAAAAATATCTTTCACTGTTGCTTGCAGGGATGTGCCAGGAGTCGGCAGAAATCCTCCAAGTAATTATATCTAACCTCCCTAACAATTCCCAGAATGTGTACGGCTGAATCAAACCATTAAAGCTGAACCTTCCTTGTTAAATCTCATTTCCCTTTCAACATACACTCTCTTCTGAGTTATAAACAGCACCTCTTCCCTTCTCCCTACTCACCACAGCCTTGCCTTTAGCCATGTTTCACTTTAGATGTGAAACTAGTACAACGTGGTAGAGGCAGCAAGAAGACAACGGTGATGACGTGGCATGTCATCTGACTATGCAGACGTGAGCTCAAGTACTACATATCATGTAGAGTCTAGCAAAGTGGAACATTGGCATAGTCATAATGGGGATGAGGAATAGCTCTGGTACCAGCCCATTGGAGAGTGCAGTCTATGAAAGAAGATGGATGAAGATTTTGATAAGGTAGGAACTAAAGTCATGTTTGGTCCATACAGTGAAATGTTTTATGTTCCTGCATGGGAGCCTGTTTTCAAAGTCAAACAGTACACGAAACCTAGTACTGCCCAAGCACAGAGCTTTGCTGAGGTAATAAAAAACAGAAAATGCTGGAATGCTCAGTAGGTCTACATCTGTGGGAAGAGAGACAGAGTTAACATTTCAGGTCGAAGTCCGTTTGTCAGAAACGGTAAGGAGACAAAAGAGTTTTGTTAGGTTGCAGGAGTGGGATGTTTCTAACTGGATAAAACCAGAATATCCATGGGGATGAGCTGTAAACATGGTTATCTGGTCAATGAGTGCATGGGAGCATTCAAAGATTGAGAACAAAAGGATGTAGTAGTTGTGGAACACATAGCATGAAAACATGCATGACAATTCAGGCTGGGCATGTCCTCCATTCCCAGAGGAAATAAAGGTGGAAAGAGGGGGAAAAGCACAGATAAGCTGAGCCATTATTACAGATAGACAGTTGGCACAGATACAGCTCACGTTACCTGAGCTTTGATGACAGCTTGAAGCCCATCTGTAGCCCGATAGAAGAGATGGCCAACTTCCCAAATGTGCTTATGAACCTAACAATCCCGCATTGCCTGATGGCAGACATTACATTGTCCAGTGCAGAGAAGCTTTTCCTCCAGTCATCTGTAACTTGTCGATGGATTTGTCCAAGTTCAGCTTGATGACAACGAAGTTTCAGACTGCTGCTACCATAGCCATGAACGCCCATGGAGATGCACTATTTTACCATGGTGGGATGATGTGCTCCACTGCTTGGCCCTCCAGACCCAAGGTATTGCAACACCATCCTCCAAGGATGCTTACTATTTCCTTCACTGAAAGTCAATGACATTCCGCCAGCTCCACTACAGCCTCCCGTGTGGGATGAACAAAGAAACACAGATTAACAGGATGCAAGGGAAATTTGGTTAGTTGATTTCTGTTCGACTATAAACTTTGTTCAAAATGTTTACTTGGGGTTTGCTTTTATTTTTGCATTATGGCCAAATGAATGGTGTGATGGTTGGGGCAGAGAGATGGTAAGACATGGACCATTGGTGAATGGAGCCTGTGATGTTCAGTACAGGGAGTCAGGAAGGCGTTAGATCATTGGTGAATGGATCCTGATAAGGTCAGTGCATTGTGAAGTATTTGGGAGCCTTAATGAAACATAGCTTTCGTCAGCTCCAGAGCAGAATGTACACTCAGTAGCCACTTATTTAGGTATCTCCTGTACTTAATAAAGTGGTCACTGTGTGGCTGTTTGTGGTCTTTAGCTGCTGTAGACAATCCACGTCAAGATTTGACATGCTGTGGATTCAGAAATGCTCTTCTGCACACCACTATTTAATATGTGTTTATCTGACTTCCAGTTGCCTTCCTGTCAGTTCAAACCAGTTTGGTCATTCTCCTCTGACCTCTCTCATTAACAGGACATTTTCCCCCACAGAATTACCACTCATTGGATTTTTTTTTGTTTCTTGCACCATTCTCTGTAACCTCTAAAGACTGTTTTGTGTGAAAATCCCAGGAGATCAGCAGTTTCTGCGATACTCAAACCACCCCATCTGGCACCAACCATTATTCCACTGTCACAGACACTTAGATCACATTTTTTCCCATTTTGATGTTTGGTCTGAACAGCCGAACCTCTTGACATTGTCTGCATGCTTTTATGCATTGAGCTGCTGATTGGCTGACTACATATGTGTTTATGAGCAGGTGTAGAGGTGTAACAAATAAAGTGGCCACTGAGGGTAAAAAGATGATCACCAAAGACACCTTGACAACAGTTTAAAACACTGAGTGACTGTCCTCTGCCCTAAGGTGGCAGTTGTGGCTAAAACACATCACAGATTTCAACCAAGAAGAAGCATTCTCTCCACATCCACCCTGTCAAACCTTCTTGGACCTTAGATCCTTGGATACACAAAAATATGTCAGACTGGAGCATTTTGTATTAGATTGATCCCAATTAAATTCTGTTGGCAGTTTCTGGAAAGTAAGGTTGATAACTTGCGGTTCGTTGCCATTTACAGCTTAGCATGGTAAGTTTTACCATCAAAGTTGGGATTGCATGTAGGAAAAGACCATTTGTGTCCTTGGATTGTTGTAAAATTACACACCTGGTTTATTACTAGTCTTCACAGAGGGAAATAAATCATCCTGATCTGACCTGTTTATGATTCCATACCACACCAACTTGGTTGACTTTCAATCACTTTCTGCAATGACCTAGAAATTTATCTAGTTATGACACAGTCCTTAAGGCAACTAGGCAAGCAACAGTTGACAGCTGTCTACCATGCAAATACTGTCATGTGATCTCTCCCAGAACCCAATTCCTCCACCAAGTTACACCTTCTTTAAGACTTTCAGCCAGAGCACTTATTTCTCCAATATGCATAATCTAAACTCTAAGCCCTTTATATCCAAGAATGGGTCTGCTCATATAACGTCTGCCTCCTTTTCATTCTCTCCACAGCACAAATCTGTCACACTCTGATATATTCTGACTCACATCTCAGTTGACAGTTCTTCATTTTCTGGATGGTTTGTTAGAAATAACAGAAGCTAGACACAGACTGTAAAGCCAGTTCAAGCTAGTTGTATTAAGCAAAGCATGTTGTTAACCTATTTCAGCCTCTAAGCATAATAGTCACAGAACATCTTGATCTCGATTTGACGTACTGCACAATTTTATCTCGACACATCAATGAATGACTCACTCTGATGTATCTCTGGGCAATGGCTCCGATATCAAGATAAACAACAGTAATGGTGTGATAAGCTTATCAGATGGAACCTGGTTCCAGGAAGCTTCATTTTGTTAAAATGAATGCCATCTTGCAATGCTGTAAGTGTAAAGATTATGTTTTCACTAGATCACTGAGATATGCCAATACAGGTGATTTTATCACTGAATTGTTTCCTTAATTTCAAGTGTTTTTGTTCTCTTTGCTAAGTATCCAGGGCGATAGCATGGTTAAGATGAAGTGGGAAACCCCAAAAATGCCAGGATTCCCGAGGTAACACTGAATTTAACAGCTGGAATGTGTACTTCATTTCACAGCTTGGAAGGCGGTGACTGTCAGACTGGAGAGGTTGTTGAGAGTAAAATGTCAGAGCTGGAGGCAGTGCACTGTAATCGTATTTGAGGGATACTAACAGGATGAATATTGGGCCTTAGGTGAAATGATGGGACAACACATTCTGTGTGGATGCATAACAATTTGATATGGCAACTTCTCTGCACGTGATCGCAGGAAACTGCAGAGAGTTGTGGGCGCAGCTTAGTACATTACCGGAACCAGCCTCTCGTCTATGGACTCAGCCTCAATGAAGCAGCCAGCGTAATCAAAGACCACACCCACTGCAGAGATTTTCTTTTGTCTGCTCTCCCACTGGGCAGAAGATACAAAACCCTGAAAGCAAGTGCCAACAGATGGGTACAACTTTGACCAAGCTATTATCAGTCCTCATTGGGGGATCAGAGGCGGAGTCGTCCAGTAGCTTGTTTATCATTTCGGAGGACCTGAAATATGTACTATTATGAAGGAAGCACAGCAGCTGCCTCTGCCTCTTAAGGATTTGGCATGACATCTAAAACTTTGACAAACTTCTATGGATGTGTAGTGGAGAGTATATTGACTGGCTGCAGCACAACCTGATATGGAATCACCAATGCCCTTGAGCATAAATTCCTATAAAAAAGTAGTGGATACAGCCCAGTCCATCACTGGTAAAATCCTCCACACCGTTGAGCAAATCTACATGAAGCATTGCTGCAGGAATGCAGCATCCATCATCTGGGTCCCCCACCACCCAGGTCATGCTCTCTTCTCACTGCTGCCATCAGGAAGAAGGTACAGGAGGCTCAGGACTCACAATACCAGGTTCTGGAACAGTTATTATCCCTCAAGCATTAGGCTCTTGAACCAGAGGGGATAACCTCACTCAACTTCAGTTGTCCCATCACAGAATTGTTCCCAAAACTTATGGTCTCACTTTCAAGAATGCTTTACCTCATGTTCTTGATATTAATTGCTTATTTGCTGTGCCCTGCCAAAGTGTTCAGCCCCCACAACTATTTTCACATTTTACCGTCTCATTTTCTAAATTTAAAATTGAGTACAGTATATTGAAGTAGATTTTTTTGAACTAATCTAAACAAAACATTCTGCATCATGTCAAATCAAAAGAAAATATTTCAAAACATGTCAACAATTCATGAAAAATTAAAACCAAAATAAAACAAAAAATATTATTCATCCCCTTTGTAATTATTACGTGGACTTTCATCAGGTGCGATATGCTTACCACTCATCCAATTTGTTGATGTAAAACAAATTGAGGATCACCTGTTTTCAATGATTTCAATAAATAACCCCCCTCTCTGTAAGGTCCAATAGTATGGTAGATTTTCAACAGACCAAAGCAAAATGGAGACCAAAGAGTATTTAAGAGAAGTCATGGAAATGATAATGGAGAAGCACAGATCTGGGGCAGGATACTAAGTTCACAGTTCAAAGTAAATTTATTTTCAATATATATATGTCACCACATACAAGGCTGAGATTCATTTTCTTGCAGGCACACTCAATAAACCCATAATAATAATCATAATAGAATCAATGAAAGATGCACCAAATGGGTATTCAACCAGTGTGCAAAAGACAACAAAAAGAAAGAAATAATAGTAAATATCAAGAACATGGGTTAAAGAGTACTTGAAATTGAGTCCATGGGTTGTGGGAACAGTACAGTGATGGGACAAGTGAAGTTGAGTGAAGTTATTCCCACTGGTTCAAGAGCCTGATGGTCAAAGAGAAATAACTGTTCCAGAACCTGGTTTTGTGAGTCCTGAGGCTCCTGTACCTTCTTCCTGCAGGTAGCAGTGAGAAGAGAGCACGTCCTGGGTTGTGGGGGACCCTGATGACGGATTCTGCTTTCCGACAACAATGCTCTGTGTAGATGTGCTCAATGGTGGGGAGGGTTTTACCCATGATGGACTGAGTTATAGCCACTGCTTTTTGTAGGATTTTATCAAGTCAGGTCAAGTCAAGTCACTTTTTATTGTCATTTCGACCATAACTGCTGGTACAGTACACAATTAAAACAAGACAACATTTTTCAGGGCCGTGGTGCTACATGAAACAGTACAAAGACTACACTGAACTACGTAAACCAACACAAAAACTACACTCGACTACAGACTCACCCAGGACTGCATAAAGTGCACAAAACAGTGCAGGCATTACAATAAATAATAAATAAGACAATAGGCACAGTAGAGGGCAGTAAATTGATGTCAGTCCAGACTCTGGGTATTGAGGAGTCTGATGGCTTGGGGGAAGAAACTTTTACATAGTCTGGTTGTGAGAGCCTGAATGCTTTGGTGCCTTTTCCTAGATGGCAGGAGGGAGAAGAGTTTGTATGAGGAGTGCGTGGGGTCCTCATGTTATGTTCAAAGGCATTGGAGCTTCCATATAAGGTTGTGGCACAGCCAGTCAATAAACTCTCCACTACACATCTATAGAAGTTTATCAAAGTTTTAGATGTCATGCAGAATCTTCGTAAATTCTAAGGAAGTAAAGGCACTGCTGTGCTTTCTTCAGAATTGCACTTAAGTGCTGGGCCCAGGACAGCTTCTCTGAAATGATAACGCTGAGGAATTTAAAGTTGGTGACCCTCTCCACCTCTGACTCTCTGTTGAGGACTGGCTCATGTACCTTTAGTTTCAGCCTCCTGATGTTACTAATCAGCTCCTTGGTCTTGCTGACATTGAGTGAGAGGTTGTTGTTATGGCATCACTCAGCCAGATTTTCAGTCTCCTTTCTATATGCTGATTCAGCTATGACAGTGATGACATCAACAAACTTGAAAATGGCCGCACAGTCACAAGTGTAAAGTGAGTAGAGCAGGGGACTAAGCACACAGACTTGTGGTGCACCTGCGCTGATGGAGATTGTGGAGGAGATGTTGTTGCCAATCCAAACTGACTGGGGTCTGCAAGTGAGGAAATTCAGGGTCCAATTGCACAAGGAGGTATTGAGGCCAAAGTCCTGAAGCTTATGGATTAGTTTTGAGGGTTTGATGATATTGAATGCCGAGCACTGGTCAATAAAGGGCAACCTGATGTATGCACCTCTGCTGTCCAGAAGTTCCAGGACTGAGTGAAGAACCAAAGAAATGGTATCTGCTGTGGACCTGTTGTGCCAGTAGGCAAATTGGTGTGAGTCCATGTCACTTTTCAACAACCTCTGAAAATATTTCATCACTGTCGATATAAGTACTACTGTACGATAGTCATTGAGGCAGGTTACCACGTTAGCCTGAGGTACTGGTATAAGTGAAGCCTGCTTAAAGACCTCAGACTGCTGAAATGAGAGGTTAAAGGACTCAAGGAACACTCCAGCCAGTTGATCAACACAGGTCTTTAGTACCTGGCTGGATGCTTTTTGTGGTTTCACCCTCCTGAAGGATGCTTACACATTGGACTTCAGAGACTGAAATCACAGTACCATCAGGAGCTGTTAGAGGATGTGATATTTCCTGCATGGTTTGATGATCAAATAAGGCCATCTCAAAGGCACTAAACATCGCTCAGAACTCAGTGTGGTCCATTGTGAATGGGTGGAGAAAACATGAAACCACAGCCATACTGCCTAGGCTGGGCTGCCCCTCCAAACTTAGTCACCAGAGAAGAATAGCATTTGTAAGAGAGGCTACTGTGATGCCAACGGTCACTCTCAGTGAGCTGCGGAAGTCAGTGGCTGCAACTGGAGTTGAAGTTCATAGCTCCACAATCTCTAAAGCCTTGCACAAATAGGGTATTTTTAGCAGTGGCAAGGAAGAAGTCCTGGCTAAAAAAAAATGTATCCTTACCCATAAAGTCTTTGCAAAGCGTCACTTAGAAGATACTGTCAAGATGTAAAAGAAGGTCTAGTGGTCAGATAAGACTAAAGTGGAACATTTTAGCCTCAACACTAAGTGGTACACGTGACGTAAATCTAATACTGCACATCAGCCAGGTAACACCATCCATACTGTAACATACGGTGGAGGTAGCATCATGCTGTGGGGATGGTTTTCAGCAGCAGGGACTGGAAGTCTGGTCAGGATTGATGGGAAGGTGAATGCTGCTAAATACAGAGAGATCCTGGATAAAAATAAAACTGCTAGCCTCTGCCAGGAAGCTTAAACTGGGGAAGAAGTTTGTCTTTCAGCAAGAAAATGACCCAAAGCACTCTGCCAGAACAACAATGGAGAGGTTTCAAATGAACAAAATTGATGAACTTGAGTGGCCCAGTCACAGCCCTAACCTTAATCCAATCAAACATCTCGAGCAAGACCTCAAGATTGCTGTCCACTGTTGCCTCTCAACTAACTTGGCACAGCTTGAGTAATTTTGCAAGGAGGAATGGGCAAATCTTGCTCCATCATATTGGGCAAAGCTCATAGAGACTCATCCAAAAAGACTAATGGCTGTAATCGCTGTCAGAAGTGATTCAATTAAGTACTGAGCAAAGTGCAATGGATAAATTTGAGCTGCTGACATTTCAGTTATTGGATTTTTGGTTTTTCATGCTTACAATTTTTCCTGTTTTTTGGGGCTGTACTGTAAAATGTAAGGAGCATGGTTGTCCACCCTGTTGGTGCGGTCTTTCACTGATTCTATTATGATTATTGGATTTATTGACTATGCCCACAAGAAAATTAATCTCTGGGTTGTGTATGGTAACATATATGAACTTTGATAATAAATTTACTTTGAACTCTGAATGGACATATAGATGGCAAGATGGAATCTTGTCCTCATAATCTACTTCATTATGATCTTGCACTGTATTGTTAACCTGCACTGCACTACACTGGGAGTTTTTACACTATTCTACATAGTTATTGCTTTACCTAATTCTGGCTCAGATCACTGTGTAATGATTTGATCTGTATAACAGTTTGCAAGTCAAACTTTTTACTAAATCTTGGTATATGTGATGACAATAAACCAGAGCGTGGTGTAATGGTGCAGTTGATAGGGCTGTTAGCAGGCAGCTCCAGTGCCTCAGGTTCCACCCTGACCGCCAACACGATTGGAGTTTGCATGTTCCCCTTATGACTGCATGGATGTTCTAGCTTCTCCTCCTTCCCAAAGATATACAATTTGGAAATAACTGACCACCATAAATTACCCCCGGTATGTGGATAAATGATAAAGTCCAGGGAGATTTGATGAGTAGGGTAGGAGAATAAAATGGGATTAGTGAAGTGTTAGTGAAATTGGGTGCTTGATAGTCAGCATGGCCTTGTGGGTCGCACAGCCCATCTCAGTGCTGTGTAAATGCACAACTCCATGGTTCCAATGAGAATAGCAGAAAGAAAAGGAAAAACCCATTTGAGAGACAGGAAGAAGTCCAAACCCTGCTCTTCCAAGACATCCACGACAACGATCTAGAATATTATTAACTACTGGTACTTCCATTTCCCTTCAAATGACTGGCTGCAGAGCCCTGGGTAGCTGGAAGGCTGCTTCAGTAAACTCCTCTTTCTCTCCCACAGATGCTGTCTGACCTGCCGATCATTTTCTGTTTATATTTGCCCAATGGTAAACTTAAGGGACAAATTCAGAGGAGCAGATCCTCTTTAAAAAATAATCATTGACCCATTTCTCCAGGCGACTCTCAGTCACCCCAAACACATTGTGCTTAAGCAAGAAGTATGTACAGTTGAAACAGGTTTGCAATTAGTTTTAATGTGATTACTGTTTTAACAACACTTTTGTAACTCTCAAAGCCAATCCCATCATCCTTGTTATGGGCACGGGAGTAAAAGTTAAAAATCTTAGTGTATTTGATATTGCATTGAGCCAATTCCAAAACGGTACCACATCTGCTGATCCAATGAAACTCAGGTTTATATCTCCAACTACCACCTTATATTCTGTCTGGGTAGACTCCAACTTGATGGCATGAATATCGATTTCTCTTTCCAGTAAACAAATACCCCCCTCCCACTTCCTCTATTCCCCAGCTATTACTTTCCCGGGGTCCCCTCCTCCTTCTCCTTCTCCTATGGTCCATTCTCCTCTACTATCAGACTCCTTCTTCTCCAGCCCTTGACCTTTCTCACCCATCTGGCTTCACCAACCACTTTCCAGCTAGCGCTCTTTGCCTCCCTCCACCTTTTTATTCTGGCATATTCCCCCTTCCTTCTCGGTCCCGAAGAAGGGTCTTGGCCTGAAACATCACTGTCTATTCATTTCCACAGATGCTGCCTGACCTGCTGAGTTCCTCCAGCATTTTGTATGTGTTGCTATGGAATAAGGTCATTGGCTGATATCACTTCAAGGACCTTCAACAAGAAAGAACATTGGGCAAGATTTCCCTCCACACAGTGCAATACAAAGTCATTATTGCCTGAAAGATATTCCACGCATTTGTTTTGCCTCTGATCCCTTGGGGAAAGGGGCCAAGCCCAGTCACCAATTCAGAATCAAAAGAAAGCTGTAGGGTTGACCCCTCCCACGTTATTCCAGAGGTGGCAGTGGAGACAAACCAAGATCAGGTCTGCATTCTGCCATTACATCCCAAGCAGCTGAGCCATGCTTAAGAGAATAGAGAAAAAATATTACAGCCACTAAGCAATAAACTGACACTACGAGACTAATTTTCAAACTGTTCAACAAATTTGTTAAATAATTATCTTTATAAACTAACCCCTGGTTATTCAGCAATATTTCTTTGGGTAGTTTCATCTAAAACAGTGAGAATTTAAAATGTATAAAATTTTCCAGATCATTAATTGAATTAAAGTTTTAAAAAGCAGCAGTGGTTGCTCTATATGATCAATTCTAAGTTTTATACTAAATTGCAATCTAAGTCTGGTTTGTAGTCTTCTGCGACTTGTCCATTAATCGTTAAAGGGAAATCCTGCAGGCATCTTATGGCAAGCCTCTTAACAGTGTGAGATGCAGAGGGATCTTGGGGCCCAAACTCCTTAGCAACACATACAAAATGCTGGATGAACTCAGCAGGCCAGGCAGCACCTATGGAAAAGTGTGAACAGTCGATGTTTCAGGCCGAGACCCTTCTTTAGAATGCTGCCTGGCCTGCTGAGTTCCCCCAGCATTTTGTGTGTGTTGCTTTGGATTCCAGCATCTGCAGATTTTCTGGTGTATGGATTCCAAAATACATAGCTCTCTGAAAATGGCTAGACAGGTTGAAAAGGTGGTAAAGAAGGCACGTGGCATGCTTGCCCTTATTAATTGAGGAATTGAGTTCGAGAGTCTGGAAGTTATGTTCCAACTTTCTAAAACTCTGGTTAGTCCACATCTGGAGAAGTTCATTCATTTCTAGTCACCCCATGATAGAAAGGATGTTGAGGCTCTGAAGAGGGTGGCAGAAGTGGTTTACCAGGATGCTGCCTGATCAGACGGTATGTTCTATAAGGAGAGTTGAAATAAACTCGGGTTGTTTCTCTGGAGCAGCACAGGCTGAGGGGAGATTTGATAGAAGTTTATAAGATATGAGAGACATAGATAGAGTCGGCAGCCATTATTATTTTTCTAGGATTGAAATGTCTAATACCAGTGAGCATGCATTTAAAGTGGGAGGAAATAAATTCAAAGGAAATGTGTGGGGCAATTTGTTTTTTTTTCAGTAGAGAGATGTGGGTGCCTGTAATACGCTGCCTGAGGTGGTGCTAGAGACAAATACAATAGAGGCTTTTAAGGGGCTTTCAGATAGGCACATGAACATGCCCAAAATGGACAGATATGGACATTCTGTAGGCAGAAGGGATTGGATTACTTAGGTTTTTGAGTACTAATTTAATTCGTTCGGTACAACATTGTGGGCTGAAGGGCCTGCTCCTGTGCTGTACTATTCTATGTTCTATGAATTATTGTTTCTTTGAAACTAAGTTTTGTTTTGCGATAATTCACCTAACAGTAATTGTACGCACAGCACAGTATTCTTTTACGTCTGGAATTAGTCACAAAAGTTTCTTCCAGCTCATTAAATACACCCACTCTCGCTCACCCTCCATCTCAGTCCTTTCATCATGCCAGAAAACAGAATACACTGTTTGATCCACTCTTCATCAGGACCTCAAACAGTCCCCTTTTTTAACTGGTTGCTGCAGAATCAGCTCATAGCTCCAGCCATTGAATCTGCTGATGCACAACCAAGCCTCTAACTGATGTGATAACATGATTTGCTTGAGCAAAATAGGACCCAACAAGGCCGATTATAGTCAAAATTTCAACTATTCTCAGTGAAGTGCAGGTGAAATGTCTTGACCTGAAACACCTGCTGCCCACTTTTCTCTACAAATATTGCCTGACCACTGAGTTTCTCCAGCAGTTTGTTAATCCAGACTCCAGCATCTGCAATCTCAAGCCTGCAAGTAAGGCCTGAATCTGCTGCTCGCGTTGAGAGGCAGGTGCCAGCACCTTAATTACTGCTTTCCATTGCTGGACTGCTTGTGGTGTTGGCTACCATTTCTCACCTATAGGATAATTTTTTTTGAATTCCGTACTTTTTTTGAATTCTGTAATTTTTTTGAGTATCGCTGAGTATTTAAGAACATTTTGTTGACTGCTAACATCACCAAGTGGAGAGAGGGTGAACGTGAACCGGACTGCATTGGGGATTCCATGGTGCAGAGGGTCAGCATTTTTTAATTCCTGGGAATCAACATATCAGATGACCTGTCCTGGGCCCTCTACATAGATGCAATCACAAGTACTCCATGCTTTTACTTTCTTAGGAGGTTAAAGCTTGTCACCGAACACACTGACACACATCCATTGATATCCAGTTGACTGGTTGCATCATGGTCTGGTATGGCAATTCCAATGGTCAGGAACACAAGAAACTGCGGAGAACAGTGGACTCTGTCCTGAGGAAGTGTTCCTACAAGGCTCTGGACTCCATGTCCAGTAGGGTCAAGGGGAGGAGGAAGGGCAGCCTATGGTTGCTCAGTTTTCCTTTGTGGGAGGATATTCCCAGCTGGGTCATAAGTTCAAAATAAATACATGGAAGCTCATCCTTTGCCACCAGCATGTATAATTTTTCACGTGTGCGTGAGCTCTGTGCTTCTAGGCGGAAACTGTAATGGGATCCAAATGACATTGCAGCTCCTGAATATTTCTGAGCACCAGTGACCACAATGAGAGCCTCAGACAATAAAATCTCAAAAACCTGTAACGGCTGATGACCGGCATACGAGCATTGTTGGAATTATGCTGTCAGGATCCAGGATTAAAAATGAGGGCTTTAGAACTTCTTATGAATGGTTGCTCAAAATCAGCTGTCTCGGTACCACATCTTGCGTAGTGCATCAAGAAACAAACAACATCTCAAAGGACCACAACAGATGGATTAGGTTAGATGAATCAGGCACAGCTGGGAACAGTCTTCAAATAACGGAGCTGTATGCCAGTGTCAACACTGCTATTGTACTGGTTGAAGGTCTTTAATGAGGAACAGCCATGTTATCACCTTAACCTCAGTTAACAAGATTGCTGCAGTAGTACATGGTATCCAATTGACATGCCAACTGTGGTGTTGTAAAGTCTTTATTCAGATAGCAAGGAGCTTCTGGTTTCAGCGGATCATGTGGCAGCGTGGCTCCAGTCAAGCACAGCTAAGCTGACATCTTGCTTTCAGCTGCCTCCACTGCTCTGCCATTGGAACCCATAGTTCCAGCCAAAAGCTTCCATTATGCACAGGCATAACCAATTATTACTGAATTATGGACAATTTTGCAACTATATCTCAATCCAGAATGGCTACATTAACTTTTTTTCAGATCATTTCAATCAATAAAGACAGAATATTTTGAACCTATTAGACTGGGTTAGAAATAAATTGAAATGCTGGATCTGTAACCACAGTGATATATCCTGCTGTGCTCCAGATTGCAACTTTCAAGTCTGCTTTTAGATACTTCCTTGGTCAGTGGCATCAGTAAATCCCATGTGCAGTGTCAGGTTATTTTATGAACATATTTATATCTGTTCATAGCGTTGGGGTGTAACAGTCAAATCCTATTATCACCCGAAGAGGACTTTATGTAATTTTAATCTCTCTGAAGACCGAAGAAAGAAAATAATTTATACACTGAGTTTTGATATGAAATGATGATCTACTTCATTCTACAATAAGCATTAATAATAATATTCAATAACCTGAATATTTAACTCCACTCCAACAAGCTGGCTGCCCAACTTGGCAAACATTACTCCCTCATCTATACACGCTCGACAAAACACAGCAAACTGGGGAAAAGAAACACCCTCCCATTCACCAGGACTTCATCAATGTCCTCTGTATTATGTGCTGTAACTCCAAAACAAAAATAACTAATCAAAAGATAAACATGGAGCCAGAGATAAAGTGCCCTGAGTTTGCTTTGCTTTTGTCAGTTGCACAAATATGAAGTAGTAGCATAATAACGTAATGATGGATGCCATTCCCGTATTTCTACATATAACACATAATCAATTATGGAATCAACAAAGAATGCTTAATCAAACAAAATATTTACAATATTACTCAAATATTAAATACACAACACTCTAGAGCACCTGAAAAGTCCTGGGTTCACATTCAGTTTCTAGCACAGTGAGTTCAATACCCCACAATGACACTCCCATGTAACAGTGAACAGCAACAAGGGGCTTTCTAAATCAATAAATGGGTTAGTGGAGGATAAATGTAGAAAGTGGGTGCTTGATGGTTAGTGCAGATCTGTTTCTATGCTGAGTCAATCAATGCCCCTATGACATTAAAAATGTTAATACATTGAAGTGGGTGCATAAGAAATCTACTAACAGCGATGCAGAGATTCCGTTATCTGGAGAGATGAGAGGATTTGGAACTGTTCTCTTTATTGCAGAGGCAGTTACTGAAAGGTTCAATGGTGTGTGAATTTTCACAGAGTTGGCATAGATAGAAGCCGTTTCCCTTGGCAAATGAACAGCTACCTAAAGGATACACTTTTAAAAAGATTTTGTCAGTAAAATACATGGAGAAGATAAGCTTATATTACTCAGCAGATTTTTATGATCTGCAAAGCACCATCTGAATCAAAGCTAATTGAAACCTGTAGTTCCAAAGGAGGTACATATAAAAGGAAATAATTGCACAGGCGTTGAGGAAGAGCAGAAGCATGGGACTAAATGGTAGCTCTTTCTAATATTAGAGCTGGCAAAAAGGGCTAGATGGACTAATTCTGAGCTGTATGATTTATTAGTCAGAGACCTGTAGTAATTGGATAGATGTATGTGTCCATTCCGTGGCAGGGAAGCTAAATCTTCCACCATCTCAAACTGAATCCTGGTAGACAGATACGCAGTATGAATGTGAATTCATCCACATCCTCAGCTGTAATTGTGGGACCATTAAGTCAGGAAGAAGGCACTCCACTCACATCTTCAACTGGCTTTTCCACGCAATACCATGAAGTTGATTTCTGCTGCTGTGTTTGCTTTTTCTACTGTCTGTCTCAGCCGTCACTCATCCCGTAAGCTCTGAAAAACTCTGGAAAACACTGAAAGGGAAACATTTCACGCTAAAGCTCTGACCAGCTAATAAGGGTACAGCTTCAATTTTGTAACATTTTAAGATATGCTTCCACACAAATAACAATGCCTCTTCATTTGGATTTGCTTTTAGGATTGCATTTATATAAAGTTATCTTCATCCATATTTTGTTTTAAATATTGACATGTTGACTGCAATTATGTGCTGGGCTTCTACTGATTCTTGCCTTAAATGCAGCAGACCACCTCTGCTGCCAAACAGTTAATTCCTGGCTATGCTGCTTACTGGATTTTCCAGGCTGCTACAAAAGTAGGTTCTTCTCTATTGGTATTTTCAGTGGCCAGTGTATTTCCACAAGTCTATGGGCTTCCATCTAACTAAGGGTTTTCCACTTCTGTGGGCAAATAAGGATTGGAGGTGCATTCCATAGTGAAGATGCACATGCCTGTTCCATTAAGAGCTCTCCGTCTTGTCAACATTAGCTGCACTGCAGGAAAATGCCATTCAATATCACAATGAACAATATCTCTGAGACTGGTTTCCAAGGATGGTTGGACCAGGGTTGCTTTTGTCTTAAGATTGTTCTTTAGAATTCTAAAAGGTTCTTGCCAGGTTAGGGTCAGGAAAGTGCTTTCACTTGTGGGAAGAGCAAAACTTGAGGTCATCAACAGAAGAAAATAAGGACAAAGAAATCAAACTAGCAATTCATGAGGAACTACACAGAGGTGCCTGTAATGTGTTGCCAGGGTTTTAATTTGACATTGTTTTTTGCTCAGACATCATGGGCTGAAGGACCTACTCCTGCACGAGGTGTTCTATTTTTTTTATCCAGAGAGTAGTGAGAGTGATGTGGGATTCACTAACATGGGGAAAAGTTGAGGCAAATATAATTACCGTAATGCGCTTGGGGATAGGCCAGATATTGTGTTTTGCATCTTCAAAACATTTAACAAATTCATAGGAAGACACAGGAGTCCAAAATGTGCGTTGAACTTCAACTTTACTTTAAGTGAAGCATGCACATATCACATATGCTATACATATATTTATACACACAACTTGTAATGAATTACTTAAACAACAAATACTTAATCAACAACATATTCACAAGATTACTTAAATATTAAACACACAACACTCCTCCCTGCTTTGCTGTAAGCTCCAATTCAATAGAGAATTCATCTCAACTACTTACACAGTATACTAACAATACAGACATGCACAACATACTAAATTTTAAATTGTCCCATTTAGGCCCAAAAGATTTAATCACACTGGAAGATTTTGTACTCTTGTGGGATAACGTGTTTTCTGACGGGGGTGGGGGGGCCACTCGGCTTAGCAGGTTAGATGTGTGACTGTGAAAAAATCTCAAGTTTTGGGACCTCCTCCATGGTGGTTGACAAAGTTGATTCTAAGACTGCAGAAAATGGTTCTGACAGCAGTAGCCCCCTTTCTTCCTCTTCCGTTTACTTCTTCTAGTCTGTATATCTTGATCTTGGGAAGAAACATTTAGTTCACTGGAGTATTCTCTTATTAATCCTTCTGTTTCTCCCTTTATGATCTGATCTGTCCTCTTGGTTTCCTCATCCACAACATCATCTGACATCATCCTCTGTTTCCATATCTCCACTAACACATTTCTTTTTAACCTCCCATTCAACCAACTGAGCTATTGACTTTGCATCTACTTTTACAACCAGCTTTTTGTCTCCCACTTGAAGTTTGTGCAATATCTAATACATGGAGAGTTCTTTATACTCGCAAAAACTGAATGCTTGCAGCTCTCCTGAAGCTCCTTGAGCTCTCTTCCAGCTTAAGACCAAGCCGCATTTTGTAAGTAATTGACTGATTAACATATCAGAAGCTTTCTCAAATATGTTGTCTATAAGAACTGTTGTGGTAAGACCACTGCTTTTGTCATTTCCACGATTCCTCTGAGCAGCATGGTCTTTCCAATATGCTTTCCAACCAGAGGCACAGAAGTTGGAACCAACACCTGTTTGTTCTCTGTAGGGGAACAGTTCATGGTGTATAGCATGGGGGAAGTTCTGGCATCATCCAGTACCCTTCTGAATTCACTTTCAGATGGCTCATTATAGGGGATGTGGCATGCAAACTGTGGATGGATCTTCAATCAAATTATAGTTGTCGTTGCCAATCACAGCCCCACAATGCTGGTCCTCCTATTTTTACCACATTCTAGCTCAATGTGGCTTGCTGGTTGTTGTATTTCACTGTTCTGAATGTCATTCCCACAGGAGTTATCTTTTCTCCACTATATCTGTAGGCTTCAGTTTAATATCTTTGAAATGCTGTTCAAACTCAATTATGTGGAATGACTGAAACAGCTGAACCGGTGTCCAATTCCATATTAATTAATTTGCTGTTGACTCTGGTTTAAGAATATTGCTCGTCTATTGTTAATTTTTACCCTGTAAATCTCAAGGATACACAGCCCTGCATCACCCTCATCATTATGAGATTTTTCATCAACAGCAAACAATTAGTGTTTTTTGAAACTGCAACTTGAATTTTCTGGTTTTTTCTCTTTCCTGCGCAGCCCACTTATTTTTGTCTGCCCGATATGCTCTTTGATTTATCCTATTTCTCTTGCATATTGTACAAGTTTTGCCTTTAAATCAGGATTGGTCTGGTATAGGTAAGTTCCTGCCACAGCAATAACACTTTTCATTTGGCCAGGCTGGTATCTGCTTAGATGCAACAATTTTGTTCCAACTCACTTTAATTCCTGACTGGAACTCAAGTTGTGTTTCTGTCTGCAGTTTCCATTGAAACAGTGATTTCAAGTTGTGCTTCAGTTAGGAACCATTTTTTAATGCTTTCTTGTAAGATTCCACAAACCAAACAATCTCTCAGTGCATCATTAAGCTCATCATTACTGACAATACTCAGGCAATCTCTTTAATTCAGCCACAAATGCTAAAATACATCCCTTCCTTTTTATTCTACTTATGAAATCTGAAGAAATCTGCAATGAACAGCAGCTTCAGTTCTATATGCTCCTGCTTTACTTTGACAATATCAACAAAGCTCATTTCTGCTGGTTTGGTTGGAACAGTTAAACTTCCAAGCAAACTGCATGCCTTTAAACCCAAAGCATTCACCAAAATTGGACCTCATTTGTCATTCGTGTATTTACACATATAAGTCATAATTAATTATTTAAACAAAGAATGTTATTCAACAAAATATTTACAAGAATACTTTAATATTACTAAACTGTTAATTACACAACAGATTATGCTGTCAATTAGCCTCTAATGGGAGATAAATACTGGTACAGTAATGCACAGGTTGGAATGAATGGTCTGTTTATATTTTGGACATTCTTTGGAGTTCTTTAAGCTCACTAAAGTACAATGCAAAAATTTTTAAAACATGTATTAATTTCTTATTTGCAATATTGTTAGTAAATGGAATTATTGTCAGCCCTGAGCTCTAGACCTATTTGTTTAATTAATGAGTCATGATTTAAAGAAGGTGACATTTACTTTGTACTTTGTAGGTTGCAGTGGTGATATTTTAGGAATGTAAAATATTCAAGTAAAAAATAATCATAGAGGAGGAGTTCTTTACAGTTAAGGTATAGCCACAACCAATGGGCAGGAATAAGACACAGTGAATACTGTTCATGAACTACTTGCTAATTTTCTTCTTTTCTTAGTGATTTATGTTTCTATTATTCTATCAAGTTGTTAACAGCAGCTAATGAATTGATAGGTTGGAATTTAGCCCTGACAAATGTCAGGTGATGGATTTTTGCGAAGTGAAATAGGAATAGAAAATATACAGTAAATGGTAGGATACTAAGGAAAGTTGATGAACAGGGAGACCTAGAGGTCTAAGCCAATTGCTCCCTGAAAGTGATAACACAGGAAGATAGAGTACTGAAGAAGGCATATGGCATGCTTGTCTTCATAGGTCAAGCATAAAATGTAAGAGATGGGACAAATTTAAAAAGCAGTGATTAGATTACACTTGGAGTATGTGTGTTGTTTTGATGAACACACTACAGGAAGGATGTGATTATGCTGGAGAGAGTGCAGAGGAGCTTCACCAGGATGTTGCTGGGATTGGATTTCTATTAGATATAGGTGGAGATTGCATAAACTGGGCTTATCAACCATAAAGAATGGTTGATATCTGGAACAAACTGCCAGGTGAGGTAGTGGAATTAGATACCATTACTAAAAGGCATTTAGGCAGACTTTTAAAAAGCCATGGCATTTAAGTATTTTGTCCAAATTTGGGCAAATGGAATTACTATAGATGAGAGAAAAGGAGAATCAGTGGATGTTGCTTACTTTGATTTTCAGAAGGCCTCTGACAAGGTACCGTACTTGAGGTTGCTTAAGAGCCCATGGTATTACAGGAAAGATACTTGCATGGATAAAAGATTGGCTGATTGGTGGCAAGATTAAAGAGGCCCTTTTCTGGATGGCTGCTGGTGACTGGTGGTGTTACACTGCGGTTGGTGTTGGGACCGCTTCTTTTCATGTTATATGTCAATGACAGAATTGATGGCTTTGTTGCCAAGTGTAAGAATGATATGGAGATAGGTGGAGGGGCAGGTAGTGTTGAAGAAGCAGGGAGTCTGCAGAAGGACTTAGGCAGATTGGGAGAATGGACAATGAAGTGAAAAATGAAACATAGCATAGGGAAGAATATGGTCATGCACATCAGTGAAAAGAATAAATGCATACATTATTTTCAAAATAGGGAGAATATACAAAAAAATAGAGGTGCAAAGGAACTTGGGAGTTGTTGTGAAGAATTCCCAGAAGAATAAACTCTTCTCGGGCTTCCAGCTGGGCACAACTATCAATTTTAACCAATGTTTCGATGGCAAACTCTGCCATCTTCATCAGGGATGATGCCTAGGCATGTCTAGTCTGGAGGTATTTATAACCCCATCGTCCATCCTTCCAGATTGGCTAGTCCTCATCCAATCAGGATTTTGCTCTCCCAATTTGTTTACAATCGAACTTGCTTAGAGCGAGACCTTTGTCTTTGTTAGAATTCTTTTCCTCCAGTTTTATTTCAATGGCTTCATTTACCAGGTGGTCCTAAAAGCCATTGACACAGTACGGTTGCTTTGTGCCATCGAGGTCAACCCTATGGCCATTGAGAATGCAATGTTCTGCTTCCACTGATTTCTCCAGGTAACCCAAACAGATATACCTCCTGTGCTCCTTGATGCGGGTTTCCACCATGTGGCTGACATACGCTGAGTATATTGGTTAGCATGTGGAATCTTACAAAAAAATATTCAAAACAACTCCTGACTGAAGCTCAGCTCACATTTAAAAGAGCAGTTGAAATCACTGCATCAATGGAAACAGCAGCCAGAGGCACAATTGACTTATGCTCAGGAATGAAAGTGAGGATAAACAAAATTACAATGTCTAAACAGAAACCTGCTTGGCAAAAACAAATTGTGTTGCCATTGTGGCAGGGGCTCACATACACCAGACCAATGCAGGTTTAACGGTGACATTTGTGGAAAATGTAACAAATGTGGGATAAATACAAATGTGGAAATAAATGCACTGCAGAGGGAAGGGAAAAGATAAAAAGTCAAGTGACAGTTTCCAAAAGACCACTAATCTGCATGCTGTTGATAAAAAAATCTGATAATGATGTGAGTGACAAAGGTCTGAGATTTATAATGTAAAAACTAGCAATATGGTGTACAGCAGAAGCGTATGGGAAATTAATTCAAATGGAATTGGACATGTGTTTGGTTGTTTCAGTCAAGTTTGAACGGCATTTCAAAGATATTGAACTGAAGTCTGCAGGTATCCAGCTAAGGATTTATACTGGAGAAAAGATAACTCCTGTGGGATTGACATTTCTAACAGTGAAATACCACAGGAAATAAGCCACATTGGGCTTGTATGTGGTAAGAACAGGAGGACCAGCGTTGTGGGGCCGTGATTAGCTGAGACAACTACAACTTGATTGGAGTTCCATCCACCATTTTCAGAGTAGCATCTGCATCTGCTGTCTGGCAGCAAGTTATGGACCAGGTACTGTAATATTGCTCAGACACTCAGAGTTACCAGTGAGAAAGACAAGGAACATCTCCAAAATCTCAAAACAGTGTTGAAAAGATCAGAACACTATGGCTTTAGAGCTCAATGGAACAAGTGTGAATTTTTTAAACCAAGCATTTCTCACTGTGGTCGCACTATTAACTCAGAAGGATTAGACAAGTGTGCTGAGAAAATTCAAGCTGTGGTAGGTCCCCTAAGGTCAAAAGACGTCACAGTTATGGCCCTTTTTAGGATTTGTCAATTACTACAACAGGCTCCTGCCAAACCTGGCTTCTGTGCTCTAATCCTTGAACTCATTACTACACATTGGGAATAAATGAAAATGGACAAAGAAGTGTGAGGAGGTTTTCCAAAAGACAAAGGAAATGGTGGGATCAGACACTGTACTCACACATTATGATCCACACCATCCAGTGAAGCTTGCCTGTGACACCTCTCCTTATGGTATACATTAGGTACAGTCATGTTATGAGTGGTGGAAGTAAACACCCCACAGCTGATGCATTACATACCCTTACCATGCAGAGAAAAATTACACACAGATTGACGGAGAGGCCCTGAGTCTCATTGGGGGTGCAAAATATTTCAATCAGTACATGTATGGGACAGAGTTTACCTGCATTACTGATTATCAATATCTGGTGTCAATTTTCAATCCACAGAAGGGTGTCAATTCTTCTCTTGACATATTCTCCAAAATATAAATCAAAAGTCTTACTGAGGCAGAAATGATCCAAATGGAAACCAGAAAAGATCGCACACAGTCTCAGGTCTACATGGCAACAGAAAAAGGCTGGAATGTGCAGCAGAAGTTCCTGTTGCCCCATTTTTACCAATGCTAGAAGTAACTTGCCCTTGATGGGGGTTGCCTTATGAAGGGATTGAGAGTTGTTGTAGCATACAAGCTGAGAGCTAAAGTGTTAGAGGAGCTTCATGCCGGTCATCTAGGTGTGGTCAAAATGAAGGTCGAAGCTCTGTCTCTGGTGGCCTGGGACAGATCAGCAGATTGAGCAGCTTGACATGCAGTGTGCTGGATGCCAACACAACCCGTAGATGCCAAGAGCAATGCCCCTTCATCCCTGCAAATGGCCTGCATTGCCCTAGCAGAGGATTCATGTGGATTTTGTGAGACAATTCATGGACACACATTATTTGGTAGTAGTGGACGCAGCTACAAACTGGCCTGTGGTGTCCCCAGTAGACTCCACTACAGCCTTGCACAGTTTAGAAATCTCTTCTTAAGGACAGGGATCCAGAGCACTAAAGGCTGATTTATGCTTGTGTGTACGGGCTACACCGCAGCCTATGCCGTAGCCCTGATTTTCATTTCTGCGTTGCTCTACGCCATAGCGAGCATGTGTTGGTGTGCGCCAAAACGCTAGTTGGCGGTGGGGTTTCTATGCCACTGTGTTGAGTTTCTTCATGAGAGACATGGACGAGGAAATGCATTTCAAACATTTTTGCATGTCAACAGGTAGATTTGGTGATTTGGTTCATCTAGTTCGCATCGATGTACAGAAATGGTGGAGAAGAAGCAACCAGAAATGTGTAGGAGGAAATGAGATGCTACCAAGTGGACCAATCACAGTTGTTGCAGTTTGCATTGCCACGACGCGTGTAACTTTTCTGGAGAGGTACACGTCACCCTACAGCGTAGGGTACAGCGTAGGTACAGCGCAGGGTATGCGATACCTATGCCGTAGATGCGATGCACAAGTATGAATCAGCCTTAAGTCAGTGACAATGGACTGCAGTTCGTTGCAGAATAATTTCAGACATTCCTGAAAATGAATCATATAAGGCATATTAGATTTGTATCACATGACAAAGCTACAAATAGCTTGGCAGAAAGGTTTGTCCAGAGTCTAAAGAACACACTGTGAGCAATGTCAGCACAACACACTACACTGACACTGAATCAGAAGCTCGACAATTTCCTTGTTACGTAATGTAATGCAGCACACTCCACAACCAACAACTCCCCAGCGATGCTGTCCCTGGGTCGTCCCCTGCACTCATTCTTGGATCTCCTCAAGCCCAATCTCAGAAGGAGTATGCAAGACAAACAGCTGAGACAAATTGAAGGTTTCTCAAGCAAGAAGATTCGATGTTTCACTCCTGGACAAGCAATCCTGCCGAGGGATGACAGAGGTGATCAAAAGTGGGCACTTGGAAAGATTAAGGGTAGAACTGAACCACACTCGTACACAGTTGAGATAGCGCCTGATGTCATTGGGAGATGACACAACAATCAGTTGAAGAGGGCAGAGTCAATTGTTTGAGAAGAAAGGTGCCCAGAACTGTCAGAGCCACTTCCTGCAGTCGCAGGGTCAATGCCTGCAACCACCACAGAGGAGGCTCCGGAACCTGAAAGTGTTTCACAGCCACAGATCTCACCTACCAAGCAGAGTGATCCCGCTTATTAGGAAAGACATTATCCCACAAGAGTAGGAAATCCTCCACAGCGATTAAATCTTTAGGCCTGAATGGGACAATTTAAAACTTACTATGCTGTGGATGTCTATATAGTAGCTGTATTATATAGTGTACTGTGTATATTTACAGTATAAAACCAGAGAGCACTACATTACATATTTGAGTTGAGATGCATTCTACATTGAGTTGGAGTTTAGTGTATTTAATACTTCAGTAATACTTGAGTAATATTGTAAATATCTTATTTGATTAAGCATTATTGGTTTGTTTACAAAAATCATGATGGGTTACATGTAAAAGTATGTGAATGGCATACTGTATGATATTGCACCAGCACGCCATATGTGAGCGTCTCACTGAAAGTGAAACTAAATAGATACATTTTCCCAAGTTCCTGATTTTTTCTTTCAATTAGTTTCTGGAGTTATAAAACAGAACAGCTTTCATGAAATTTGGTACCAGCGTTTTTCTCTTATGTTTAGCAATGAGGAAGACATAAAGCAAGTTTCATGCCTCAGTCCCTATTTAGACAGAACACCAATTAATATTTCATAAACTACTTTGCTGACTATCAAGTATTTAAATCAAGCCTTCTTCAGTCTTGCCTAATGCAAACCAACATCACCATTGACCCTGCATCATTTCTTGCCTGTTGCTCAGTTACACATTATTGAAAAATCCAGGCTTTTTTCCTAAATACAATGGCCAGGACTAAAATCAATACTCTATGTGCTTTGCACCACCTGTTCATAAGAACCGTAACGGCTTCCTAAGGCTTGCAATCCATATATTTGACAATCCAAATTCTCACTGACAACCACTGCTTTATGTTATAAAGTCACTTTCACTGCTGAAATGACTACCAGATGACAGGTTCCTTGGTACATTGCATGTCTGACTGTATCCCTCATTGATCACATAGTTGTTATCCTAGCTCAGGCTTCTCGGCGCTGAATAACATTTGCCACTCTCCTACGTGGATGATGGCCTTTAACGCCCTTTTCAGTTCCACAGAAGCTAAGCAAACATCAACTGTCTTTGTTAATAAAGTTCATAAATAGTTCACATGTTTTCCAATCAGTCTCTACTTCTTGTTAATTTATATTGTGGATACACTAACTTTTGAAGACTTTGCCTTTTGTTTCCAGTCATTTATAACCTGAATGTGTCAGCACTTAATTAATATTTGAACAATTTTATTTTCTTTAACTCTTGGGGCTAGCTGGGTAGGCGCCATAGTTGGCATGGAAACATTGGGCTGAAGGTCTTATATCCTCGCTATATTGCTCCATGATTCTATGACTAGTTGATTTAAATATTACTAGTTTCTAAATATTAGATTTCTCTCAGTGGATTATAACAGTCAAAGGTACAAGCAAGTCCCAATTCACAGGGTATCTCCATTTGTTGAAGCTCTACCAATGAGCTGAGGGAATCGGATCCTGATGTGATTTATCTACCTGGCTTCAGTTTGTGAAATGCACATTGATAGCTTTTTGAGGCTTAAGAAGCAGAAGATTTGCCTAATTTGTCTGAATGCTGAATTTTGTAAGGGCTAAAACATTGGGTAAGTGTGACAATCTTCAGTTAGTGTGACAATCTTGTTCAGAGATGATGCTGTGACCAGAGAGGGTTTATTGCAAGCAAGAGGAACAGGCAAAGAGAAATAGCATTAAAAAGAATGGCAGAGCTTCTCCAATATAGTGTCAGACCTCATCACAATCTTCCTTCAAGCATTGACCTAAAACCAGAAATTTTGGACCTGAGTTGAGAGTAACTATATATGATATCAATTGTGTTTGACAAGTATGGTATCAAGGAGCTCTGGTACAACTAAAGTCAAAGAACATAAGGGGGAAATGCAATCCATTGACTGAAATCATAGCTCACATAGGGTTGTGACTGTTGAAGGTCAGCAATTTAAAGCAATGTACTAGGCCTAACCATCCTTAGCAGCTTCATCAGTGATCTTCCTTCACTCACATAGGGTCAATGCGAAATCATTTGCTAATGATCGCACAATATTCAATTCCATTGGCAACTTCTCAGGAAATGAAATAACCAATGACCTCATGTAGCAAGACTTGGACAACATTCGGGTGTCAGCTGATAAATAAGACGTTACATTTAAAATGATCCACTCCAGCAATGGAAAATCTAACTATTTGATATTTAATGACACTGCCATTGTAGAGCTTCCTACACCTTGCCCGCCCCCCCCCCCCCCACAACCATCAATATCTGGGGCTCATTGTTGAACAGGAAGTCAACCAGACAAGCACATCAGCAACACTATGGCTACAAGAGCAGGTGAAAGGCTGAGCAACACACCTCTTAACCTCCCAAATTTTTTCTACCACCTATTGTACACAATTAAGTGTGAATGTGCACAGAAACAATCACTCAAGAAGCTCAACATAATTCAGGAGAAAGATGCTCACTTAATTGGCATATGACCCTTGCCCTAAGTATTTGTTTACTCCATTACTGTATGATGGGCCTAGAAGCACTGTGCAATTACCTCAAGTTCTCTCAGCTTTTTTGAACTCTGTGTTGAGTTTAATGTTAAGGCTCAGCTTACAAACTGATGTCGAATAATTCACAGGAATATCAGATATCCACATTCACATATACACTGCAGTTGCTGGCCTAGTTAGTTCCTTAAGGTTGTTATAGCCGAGGGTGGCAGTGGGGATAAACTCCTATGGCCTGTTAAATACTCCCAATAGTGTGCATCTCAAATAGCCTCTGACAACCAAATCCAGCTCCTGACCTTCACGTGTGGCTTAACTAATAAGCCAGATGGAATTGTTTCTACTGTCAGGAGAAAGGGCAAATGTGGGATATTGTCACATTAAAACCAGTCACTTTGGGCAGATCGGGCTTGCCAGTCTGGCTGGCAGCTCATCCAGGAGAAGGAAAACTCTGATCTCCATCCTCTGGTGCGACATGGCTATACCCACTCATAGGAAAGGCTCTGGGAGTAAACCTTAAGGAAAAATTTGGAGCTGGAATTCCTATGGCAGTACTACGGCGAGTTCAATGCTGAAAGGCAGCTCCTGCGATGCCACTGGTGCCAAATTGCACCAGTGTTTGCCGATCCGTTGGATTCATCAGCTGTATGAAGAAGAGGAGCCTGTTACCGTGGGCAGCAGCTTGCTCTCCATGTAGTACTGGCCTGGCTTGCGTACCACGCAGATACATAGTCAACACCGACCAACAGAGGGCCTCAGTGCTAGCATTTCCCAAACCTGCAACTTCTATCTCTAAGTAAGACAGCAGATGTTTAGGAACACAACCACATGCTGGTTTCCACAAGTTGCATCCTGATTTGGAACAGCATCAATGATCTTTCTTCTTGGTTGGAATTCTGGAATTCCCTACCCCGAAGGACTACTGCCATTCATCCACCTTGTGCTCAAGGAAATAAACACTGGCCTTGCACTCCTTTAATTAATATAACAAAGACTAGGGAGAGCTGACGGGGGGAAATTGAGAAAGAAAAATGGAGGAAGGAAGAAAATGTGGGTTAAAGAACATAGAAAGGGAATAACAGAAGTGCAATCCAAAAGAATGATAAGTCGGACATGACAAGAGAAAAATACTGAGATTCACTTAGAGAGAATGGAAATTCGAAACACATAGAATGGAACAGCGGGGAAAAGATGATCAATGAAAGGAGACAGAAGTGAATTAATGGGGAAGAACTTAAACTAAGAATGAAGCAGTATTTCACAGTGACTTTATTAATATCAGTGAAGGAATTAAGTGGAACTTGTTTGCCAGTAATTGAGAAATTCTTGCCTTGGGTGCGTTATGTCGTGATGCAGAATTGAAATGTATAAATCAATAAATAGGATGGGAATGTACACCATTCTGTATGCAAACAACACAACAGCCTTGGAGACATCAACACCCTGGGTATTTGCAATAAAAGTTTACTCCTTCAGAGTTTGACTAGCAAGTGTGGTTGGAGGGATAACTGTCAGTAGAGGAGCTTGCAGAACACTTCCAAGCCTCTTGAGTTCTTCCTATCTGTTTACCAGCACTTAGAATATGGCAGTATCAGGGACTCATTCAGTTCCACAATTGTGATAATATTATCAAATAGATTTAGACCTGGGGAAAAAAGACACATTTCTCCCCCTTTCTCATCAAATACAGTACTGTAAATTGTTTTATTTCAAATATATTATTTCACACACAATACAGCACAGTCTTATAGACCACTAAACTAAATGTCATTCCAGGCGGTTATAAGTCAACTATATTGATCTGAAGCCACATACAGTGTAGATAAGGATGGCAGACGCCTTATAGGTACTGGTGAACTAAATAGTGGTTTGCAATAACCTGATAGCTACTTGGTCATCATTATGCAAAACTGTCAGCAGGTTTGGATAGGGCCCAAGTGCGGAGTGAGAGACACTGAAGCAGGTCGATAGTTCACAGACTTTAACGTGAACAATGTTAAAGGAAAAAGAAAACAATAAACACTAGGCCAAACAGGGCTGTTCACTAAAACTCTCAAGTGGAAAAACAAAGCCTACACTGCGGCTGAAAAGAACAACTAAGAATAGAACAAATATCGCTAGTCTGCAGAATCAGTTGACTCGGCAGTCCAATTTCTCAGGCAAGGCAGAATGCAAGCAGGCAGCGAAGCGTTGCTGTGTCCAAGTCTTGACAAATACTACGACGGAATGAATGGAGTTAAATACTATCACAATGAAATAATAATTAGCTGATACATGCACATTCACAAGCGCAATTGCCGTATCTAATGCACTGCCGAATCCGAGGTTGTGACACAAAACTATCTTTTTGAACTTCCAGATTTATATAGTAACCTAAATTAATAGTCCCAAGTTTCTCATGGTGGGAGTCAAACTCACGTTGGTGGATCAGTGGTTGAGGTTTCTGAATGCTTATTTATTGAACTACCATGCCATTTACCCAGCTTCTTGCTTTGTCCATCTTGCCAAGCACCTTTCTGAAGTTAAGGTGTATAATAACATCTTTGCTCAATCACTGCCCTCAAAGAATTTCCCAGTGTGAATGCAGGAAAGAAATACTTCTGTTAGTGTACCATCTCACGGATACACTCTGAGGGCACGAAGATCTGGTCAAGGGAAGTGGCTGAGCATAGCCCAGCTTACCAAAAAATAACAACAGGTTGCTGAGGATGTTCTATGAGTCTGTGGTGGCCAGTGCTATCATGTTTGCTGTTGTGTGCTGGGGCAGCAGGCTGAGGGTAGCAGACACCAACAGGATCAACAAACTCATTCGTAAGGCCAGTGATGTTGTGGGGGTGGAACTGGACTCTCTGACGGTGGTGTCTGAAAAGAGGATGCTGTCCAAGTCACATGCCATCTTGGATAATGACTCCCATCCACTCCATAATGTACTGGTTAGGCACAGGAGTACATTCAGCCAGAGACTCATTCCACCGAGATGTAACACTGAGCGTCATAGGAAGTCATTCCTGCCTGTGGCCATCAAACTTTACAACTCCTCCCTCAGAGTGTCAGACACCCTGAGCCAATAGGCTGGTCCTGGACTTATTTCCACTAGGCATGATTAACTTATTATTATTTAATTATTTATGGTTTTATATTGCTATATTTCTACACTATTCTTGGTTGGTGTGGCTGTAATTCAGATTCAGATTTAGATTCAGTTTATTGTCATTTAGAAACCACAAATGCAATGCAGTTAAAAAATGAGACAACGTTCCCCCAGAATGATATCACAAAAGCATATGACAAAACAGACTACACCAGAAAATCCACATAACGTTTGGCAATCCCCAATCCAGAGTCCGGAGAGGCTGCTGCGTATTAATATCGCGCTACCGTCTTAGCACGTTCCCCGGAAAGGAGCTCCAAACCCACCAGACAAAACAAGACCAAAAACTAAAGCTACAAGACCTGCACAAAACCACATAATTACAACATATAGTTACAACAGTGCAAACAATAGCATAATTGATTTAAAAAAACAGACTATGGGCACAGTAAAAATAGTCCAAGATGTTAAAGGACTGTAAGTTCTTTCTGTAATGAAACCCAATTTCCCTCGGGATCAATAAAGTATGTCTGTCTGTCTGTAATTCATCATGTCGACCTAATCTGAATTGTTTATGTTTATAAAAATGTATAAACCTTAAACATTCAGAAACTTTTAACAAACTTTAAAATAAAACCTTTATAAAAACTAATAAAACCTCTATTAAAAACTTCTCAAAATGGTCTATAAAATACTTATTTTAAGGAAGCTTTTTTTAAAATTATGAGACATAAAATTCCTTTTTAAATTAACAATGTGTTAAAAATTAGCATCTGAGGTTTTTGTACCCACTCTTTTTCCATTAAAACCTGCACAGAAAGTCTTTACTTTCCTATCCATCTAGTAGAATACTTGGGTCAATTACCTCCAAAAACACTGGGCATTTGGTTCAAGTTCTCTGCCACATTGAATTCAAAGTTGAAGTGGGTTCCATATTCAAACATACAAACAGAGGAATCGCAAAGCTAGCTGTCAGTTAAGACAATTAACTTTGCTTTCATCAGTACAGAAAGCTGTAGGCCATGATTGGCACTATAGAGCACAGTTAGCACAGTTTCCTCTCATCCGCAGGATCCAGATTCAATCCTGACCTCAGGTGCTGCCTACCCAGAGCATGCATATTCTCTCAGCACTTCCAGATGCTCCAGTTCCTTCCCACATCCTGTGTACTGATCAATTACTCAGTTACATTTAGAATGGGCTGGGTGGCAAAAGAATTAGAAAGAGGGTGGTGGTGGACCAGAGACAGAATAGGTTCACACACAACTTGCTGCAGGAACTCAGCAGGCAAGGCAGCATCTGTGGAAAAGAGTACAGTCGACATTTCAGGCTGAGACCCTTCAGCAGGACTGGTGCAAAAAAAAAAGATGAGAAGTAGAGTTAAAAAGTGAGGGAGGGACAGAGATCATAGAGGGGGAGCAGTGAGAGAGGGTTTCCCATCGAAGGGAAGATTTAAACTTCAGGGTAGGCATCCCTGGAAGAGACTTTGCAGTGTAGTAATCCAATCACAAACAAGAGAAGATCTGCAGATGCTGGAAATCCGAGCAACACGCATAAAATACTGGAGGAACTCGGCAGTCCAGGCAGTATCTATGCAAAGACCTTTTAGCAGGACTGGAGAAAAAAAGATGAGGAGTCAGATTTAAAAGGTGGGGGAAGAATAGCTTCAGAGTTTAAAGAGCAGTAAGGCAGAGGGGAATGGGACTGCACTATTGGGAGCCAATGTAATTAAGTGGACAAATTATCTCATGTGTCATGATGGCTATGTCAAGTAATATATTGTTCTCAAAGTAATTTTTATCCAGAGCATCTACTAGCTCTGTCAATTCTCCAGTCACTGCCCTCAGTCTGTACAGCAGACTTGATGGACTGAAAGGCCTAATTCTGCTTCTATGTCTTAAGATTCTCAGTTACTTTAACTGTTTGAGAGTCACTTTGTCTGACTGTTGCATCATTGTTAACCTGTATCTTGTATCATAAGAAGGATTTTATTCCAGTTTGGTTGTTGAACTGAAGATATCACATCCGACTATATTAATTCATAGTTAAATTCCATCATGAGTACTTCTGCTCTTGTCCAGTCCAGTTTAGAATCTGCTTTCTGTTTACATCTTTTTCTCTTGTTTTAACTTACTCACATTTATTACTACATTATAATGTTTGTTTTCTTTTTTGGTCCATCCAGCTACACAATGCATTTATTTTTTACTGCAATCAATTTGTGGGATCACTGATGTGTCCTTTTAAACACCTGACCTTGCCACTGATTTCATTCCCAGAATTAGAGATGGGCTCTATGCCTTTAGTTGACAGATTTCAAATTTTCATCAGCAAAGCAGCAGGATTTTGGGAATTTGGACACCATTAATTCCCAAGAACAACATGCAATGTTGTTATATTAGCCAGGTTTCAAGGGGATAATATGTTGTAATAAATAAGCCCGTGAGTGGAAGACTTACATTCACATTCATGACTTGAATGAAGACATCTATATTAATGTATTCAGTCTTGCTTCTGATACTAAGCTATGCAGGAAATTAATCTGAGAGAAGGATGCAAAGAGATTATAAAGGAATGAGCAAGTTGACTGGAATATATTGTGCACAAATGTGTGGTTATTCAATTATTAAATTTGAGGAGAATGGCCTCGATAGGGATATTGGGTCAGCCATGTTGGAGGGGCAGAGCAGACTCAATGGGCCAAATGGTCTAATTCTGCTCTTATGTCTTACGGTCTTATTCACTTGGGAAGTCTGAAATAGCAAAACAGGGTCTGTTTTAATAGGAAGCCACAATAAAATGCTTGCGCTAAGAGAAAAATGTAATGAGTTCTTATGCAAATACAACAATCAATCAGTAAGCAAACTCTATATTGCTTTAATAATAAGAGAGCTGGCATAATAGTATAGAGATATCTTATTACAGTTTAACTGAATTTTGGTAAGATGAGAGCTGGCGTTTAGTAGGTTTAGCCTGCCTATTTAGGTTTACCAGATCAATTAGCAAGGATCATGGACTCTTCCATGGTGAAGAGCTGTGCTGAATGAGTTTATGTTTGTTGGAGTTTAGAGAATGAAAATATAAGGTTCCAAGGAACTGGACAGGGTAGATGCTTAAAACCTTGTTTCCCTTGAATTGGTGGTTTAGAACTGGATGGTCTTAGGATACGGGATGAATACTTAGAACTGGATAAGAGGATTGTGCATGCTTGGATACTGAATCAAAGAGGAGATCAATCAGTTTGACGGGAGATCAGGGAAATCAAGGAATATGGGGATTGGAACGATAGAAGCTCAACTGTGATTCCATTGAACGACAGAACAGCCTTGATGATTATTCCTGCTCCATATCTTCTTCCACTGTCTGATCATGACAGGAGGAAAGAGCATTAAGGATGTTCGATCTTGGGAGGTTCAAATGAGTGCAGTTGGTAGCATCATTGTAATTCTTCATGTAAAAGTAAGACTGGGGTAAAGAGTGGGTTTAAACAGAGCACATGTAGCTCTGTTTCTTACAAAGATGCATCAGTTATTTTTATTGATTTAAAGGTGTTCTTATACAAACTGATTTATATAAGAAAGATACAATTTAACAAATGTCTTTTAAGCACACAGAATTAATATAAATCTTGAATAATTTGAATTCTTTCACTTTACTTCCCAATTTGTTTACTTAAATATCTATTGCTATATGTTAGTGAAAGGTGTTTTGTCTCCAACTAAGAGTTAAGTCTAACTCTTGCTTTGGTTAGCAGCTTAATATAGGAGATGATAACCCCCCGGTGCAGCCAAATTTATCTTGTTTGGGTGGATGCTGCACAATGTGTCTCCTGTTACAAATCAGTGCCATGAAATAACAAACAGTACACAATATGCGATTAAACGATTAAGCTTTATAATTCTTAATTTGACTAAATGGTTAGTACAGAAAGCAAAAAAAAAGGGCCCATTCTCATGAAACAGTCTAATGCGCAACGTTGGAGCTCACTGATAAGGACCATCGACCTCCTCTGATCGTCACTGACCTTCGGACCCTCTCTCCAAGTCCACTCCGTCCAGCGGTCTACCAACTCTCTCCATTCGTGCCTTCTCTCCTCATCTCTCCCTGGCAAAAGACTGTGAATTCCCAGCTCCCAGACACACGAGAAAGAACACATCCCACACATAGCCTAACATGCCCCATTACCTCTAGTCATAACCCAGACATTACTGCTACAGAGAAACCATTACCTTAGCAGTGGAACATTACAGACAAGCCATCACATTAGCAGTGAAACCTTACAGTACACTCTCCCCCCACAAAATTTAGTAATGCCCTCATGACGTTGAGATAATTCGCCAACCCTTCCTGCAAAACACAAAGCCCAATCCAGGTGTACAAGGCAGCGACATAGCTCCCCAAAACGGTAGGTGTCACACTCTGCTCCCCGGTGCTACATAGGTCAGCCTATCTGATGGTCTCCTGATTCTCTGAGACTTCCGCACCCCATCACCTAACTCTTCAGGTTCAGACACTACTGGGGATACTTCCGGTCTACCCGGCGAGGCCTCCCCCGGCCTACCACTCGTGCCCACCTGCAACTCAGACCACTCTGTCCCGTGGCTAAGCCCAACTTCCACCCCTGCAGAGTCCCATTGCAACCCAGGCCGCCCACAGATAGCCCCCCCCCCCCCACTTTACCTGACCCAGCGGGAGAAGGGCCGGGAGCCCTTCAATCAATGGGGAGTTGACGAAAGGAGGCATATACCACACATCCAGGTCCTCATCCTCTGAATCAGTAGGATGGGTGGGGGCCGGCCTAACCTCACCTGCTGTGGGCCCTGCAGTTGCCCCGCATTTCTGCAGAGTCCCCCTACTAGGTGTAGGCTCCAAGTCAGGCTCTGGGTCTACTTGCACCTCTTGTCCCAGGGGCAGCAGGTGGTTCCGATGGAGAATCTTGACAGGCCCATTCCCATCCCCTAGTTTCACCCGGAAAACTGGTTGATTTGACATCTGACTCTCCACCACATAGGGCATAGCCACCCAGCGGTCTGCCAACTTATGCTTTCCAGGTAGCCCCAAACAGATCCACAGTGCACATAAGTAACAGTCGTATGCTTGAATTAGGGGGCAGCACAGTAGTATCATGGTTAGCACAACATCTTACAGTGCCAGTGACCTGGGTTCAATTACCACAACAGTCTGTAAGGAGTTTCTACCTCCTCCCCATGACTGAGTGCTCAGTTGCCTCCAAAGATGTAATGGTTGGTAGGTTAATTGGTCACTGTAAATTGTCTCATAATTAGGCTTGGGAAAAGTTGGTGGTTGCTGGCCTGGAATCACCGTTCCCTCTAAGATGTGCATGTGAGAGCACGCACAGTTCTTTTGCTACTAGGGCACAAAGGAGTTTAAACTGTACTCAAAAGGTTGTCACCTGCTACCTCATTGGCATGTTAAGTATATTGCATGATTGTACACAATCACATTTCCTTTTCCTGTTTCTGATACGGATGGTGTTGACAACATGGAGTTTGCGGTGATTTGTCTGCAGTTTTTAGAACTGACTTATTTATACATTATTTGTCAAAGAAATTATTGATTCACTATGTTGAATTCTGAAGAAGCAAAGGACTTGAAGCACCAAGGAACTGCTAGTTCATTTAAAGCAGAATGGCTTAATGAGATAGTAGAAACTGCTACACCAAAAGCTCATGAGGTCAGGAATGTGCAGCTATGAGAAATATTTGTGTAGAATATAGAAAATGGTGTTTAAACAATGAACAACAAGCTGAACTTGGGAGTTTATTATCCTTAGAATAGCTTCAGGTTTACTTCCACTTAAAAATTCAGTGCAAACATGCTGTTGTCATTGGGCAAAAAATTGCACAGCTCAAGATTTTTGCACACATTGGTCATAACAAACTAGAGGGAACATTGGTCAGAACAGCCTATTCCGCACTGCATCTCAATAAATAAATAAAAATAAACAACAGCTGATGAAAGTTTAGAGAACTGGTACGAAAGAGGAAATGTGTCCACCATAAATCAGCCATGATCAGACAGGCGAGACTTGAGAGACCTGGTAGCCTCTCCCTGCTCCTATTCTCTTGTGTTCTACCCATTACCCTTTGGAGCCCTGTAACAACACCACTTTAACTTTAACTCTCTTGTTTTGCCCTGGGTCATGCTCTGACTTGGCAGGACCACCAGTGAAGCACCCATGGCAAAGATTACAATAAACATAAAATCTTCCTCAGTGTTCATCCAAACTCCTGAGAATAGTTGCTGCACACACACACACACACACACACAATCTCTGTAAGAATGCAAATGTTTTTGAAGGAAGAATCAGAGTTCAAGTTGTTTTTCCCTTTAAGTATTAAAGCCTGTTGTGTCTGAGGCTGTGCCTCAAACCTCATTTCAATTCCATGCGTCATTTTCAGTGAGGAGATTCCAAATGGGCATTAGAAAGTGATGCACAGTATGTAATCCACTCAAGCTATTTGTGCTCCTTCTGCAAGTCAGTCACGTACATGCAAATGCCAGCAAGAATATTTCATGAAGCTCTCTGTTTTATGAAGCAAGTCATGCATTAGAATCTTGGTCTATTTTTAAAATAATGTGCAATTTTAGAGACATTCATAAAAGAAAGATTGAGGCAATAGGGTTCAACCCTCTTTTGAATTTTACATTCCTCAGTATTCATTCATGACTATCTGGATGGTGTAGCATTTTGTCCAAATGAAATTCATGATAAGATACTGCCATTATCAGTCATTCAAGCATGATTTTAACCATTGGCTTTGAAGGTTTGTGTTTTAAGTCTTGAATGATGAAAGACAATTAAAACACATTTGCAACAATAGAGTTAAGACCAATTTTGAAACTGTAGAGCAATATACTTATATAAAAGCTATTCTATATTTTTTGTGATTTATTTTCTATAAACCTGGTGATGAAAGTAACTATTTTTATTCATGCTATACAATTTATTACGATATTGTTCCATGCCAATTAAATTGAAATTGATTTTAAATTGGTTCTGGTTAACTAATCTGTATGAATCAGTCATCCAGAAAACCAGTGACTTAACATCCTCAACATCCATTGAATAATGCTGCATTTGTGACAATCTTTATAATAGTGTCTCTGTCAATTACCTGAACAAGTGTAAACCAGACAGTCACAGCTTTGTAAAAGTGGAAGGAGCAGATAATCAGATGTCAAATTATCACACTTGATCTTAATTTTACTGCTTTTACTAGACATTTCCCTATGGTTGTAATTTTGTATATCTTTGACATGTTCCAATTGTCATAAGAGTTACTTAAAACTAAATTGTGGCTATAATCTGTTTCCCCATGTCTTTTTAAACTGAATCTGCTCAGTGTGGAGTTTAAGCAAAAGATTCAATGCTAACAGAAATTCTGCCTCCCTTCCCTGCCCAGGAGATAGAGGACCAAAGATCCATTTTATGTTATGAGCTGGTTCTTACTGTTGAGGTTAATAATATCCGAATTTAACATAAATCAGCTGCTTATTAATTTGCAACTATATAATCCTTTTTATGAACTCAGGGCTAAAGCATTTACAGATAGTTAAGTTCTTTTGAAGTTTAATTATTATTTTAAGGTAGAAAATAGGACAGATGCTATATAGCTAGCAAGGTGCTAATCACAACAATGATAATGACCAGGTTTTCTGCCTTGTTAGTATCTGTAGGGGAAGCACAGTGCTGCAACTGTGGTCCAGAAACCCAAATTTAATCCTGACCTCTGGTGCTTTCTGTGTGGAGTTTGCATGTTGTTCCTGTGACCATGATGGGGTGTCTCGCAGATCTTCCAATTTCCTCTCATGTCCTAAAGTTGTCTGATAGGTGAATTCAATTACTCCTTAGTGTAAATAAGTGACAAACGGGGTATAGGGGAGCCGATGGACATGTTGCATGCTTAAGAGCGAAACATAATTGCTTCGATTGTTCTGACGGGAGCTGACAAGGAACTGATGGGCCAAATAGCTTCTCTTTCTAATCGAATAAGTTTTAAAAGAACTTCTTACAGGTCACTGTAAGAACTTCTTGTTTTTCCTTAAATATTACCATGAAATTTTCTACATAAGCCAAAGAGATGAGAAAGATCAGGTATGATCAAACAGTCCTGTTCATTCATCTCATCTGAACAATCAATAATTTTATCTAATAATCCAATTGTACGGAGTAAAGGTTTGCCCAAAACAACACACAAGCATGTGCTATATTCAGGAGTCTCTGCTGGACATTCAAGAAATCGCCCCTAATATTCTCTTCAACAGGACCTGCCTCAGTTTCACCTGATTAGAAAGCTGGAAACTAGATTTTGGTCAAGGACTATGAAGTTAGTTTTATTGATTTGGAGTGTTAGAAGAAGAGTAGAAATATTGAGTCACCACATCTTTGGTCTCTCTATCTGCACCCACCTATTACCCAGAGCACTTCCGCATCTATCACTTCCCTCCCTCTCTCCTTAATCCTTCCCTCAAACTATCACTTTTCATCCCATCTAACTCCATCTCCTTTATCTCCTCTACACTAAACCCTTTCCTACTCATCCCTCCCTGCCTCTAACCCCCCTGCTCAAAATCTCAATTCAAATCGCTCCCCTTCATCTCTCCAACCTCCACATTCTGTTCCTCTACCCCTTTCTCTCCTTCATCTTACTCTCCACCCTCCCCCTTTTCTTACCCTCATCTTTATCCCCCTTCTCCCCCTCTTTCATGCCTTCCCAGTCACTCTTTCTCTTCCTCCCCTCATTCAATCCTTCCCATTTCCCATCCTGTTACCCTAATGATGGAGGAAAAGCTTCCACCACCCTCCACACTTGACATTTTGCTGCAGATACGCTTGGTTTGGGGCAGGGAAGGGCTTTCTCTGGCTTGTAGTGAGTGTGAACTCTACTTACAGAAGTGTGCAGTGAAGTGGGACAGCAGGAAATATTTAAAACACAATAAACCAAGTACTGCAACAATGCGCTTTGATTTTCAATGGCTTTATCATGTGTGAAGTGCTGGTCTTGCCCATCAATTTCTCTCTTATTGTCCTATCCCAGGCTACCAGCTACCTCCGCTGCCATCCACGACATTGAGTAAAACCACGGGACATCTTCAATTCCAGTCTGGTAATTGAAACGAAGGGATTGTGAGACCTGACTGCTCAAATTTAACAAAATGCATTTCATTATATGATACTTACAACTAATCAATAAAACATTAACATTCAAATTATTCTGTAGATAGAACAGGCACACCATCTAAAAAACTTCACTCAATGCTATCACATTTTATTACATAGCAGTAGAAAGGTAAAAATTAACCTGAACAGACTAATCGATCTTCTAAGCCGACACTGCCATTCAATATAAGTATGGCTGATTACCCATCTCAATACCACATTCTGCTCTCTCCCCATGTCCTAATAACTTTTGCTGTATTCTTTTATGCCAGTGTTTTCAAAAATAAATTCTAATACCAAAAATATGGGTGGTGGGGTGGAGATACGTCTCTACTCAACGAGGTGTTAGGCGCTTCTTCCCACTGCTAGTTTGCAGGCCACCTTTGGACAAGGTGTAGCATCTGCCTAGCCTCCCAATCAGAGAGCTGGGAGCAGGTGGTGGATGGTCGTATGAGCAGCCGGTGCATATCACAAGTCCTGGTAATGTGATCACCAACGTCAGTGGACATCTCTGAAGAGTATTGATAAAGGCTAGGGTCACCCGTCTTGTAAAGACACTGCCCAAAATAAGGCAATCGCAAATCACCTCTAGAAAAATTTACCAAGAACAATCATAGTCATGAGACAATGATTGTGGGAAAGCTTACTTATACTGTATTCATTGCTTATGTATTCCTTCATGTGTAATGGGAATTTGTATGTTTGTAATCCCTTATTAATATTTTAATTGTATTTCATTCATAATATTTTTAATACTAATAAAAAGATTAAAAGAGAGACAATGATTGCGTACGTCATATGACGCAGCACACAATGATGATGATGAGGCCTAAAATAGAAATTATAAAATTAAAATTCCACAGTGAATAGTAACCACATGAGAACATTTCCTGGTCCACTTTTGGAACTAATTGAGTTCCAAAGTAGTTATATGAAGTAGTTATATGAATAAAATATATTTCTAAATATTACAAGTACATAAGCCCATTCAGTGTCATTACAGTCTTTCAGTTTTCTTTCTGTTTTGCTCTTATTGAAAAAGCTGCAATGTCCTACTCGTTCTTCAAACTCTCTAAGGGTAAATACACTAAGGCACAAACTTTCAAAATCACTTAAGAAAGCGGACCCAAATCCAAGAGGGCGTTCTAGTCTATTTATTCCTTACCCTCCCACCTCTTTTCATTTGCTTAACCACACTCTTCAATACCACAGACAATTAACTATGTTTCACTTGTATTCTTTGTCAAACTAAGTTGCAGATCTTCTTCCGTTTCAATATATCTTTTGTTATAATTACAACTTGAAATCTGTTCATGGAAAGACGCGGAATGGCACGGTAGCATAGTGGTTCGTATAACACTATTACAGCACCAGTGACCCAAGTTCAATTCCACCATTGTCTGTGAGGAATTTCGATGTTCTTCCCATGACTGTATGGGTTACCTCTGCCACTCCTATATTCCAAAGATGTACAGATTATTAGTCGGTTAATTGGTCGCATGGGTGTAACTGGGTAGTTGGGCCAGAACGGCCTTTATCGTGCTGTATCTCTAAATAAAATAAAGTGAAAATGGGACTTGTTGCTAAAAAGAAAAAAAATGCAGCTGACAATAAAATTATGCAAAGAAAGCAAGAATTAATATCTTTGGCAGAGTTCAGAGTAAACTGATCTCTTAAGCTGATTTGAATACATGAGGGGGTTTTTGAGACATACCTCCTCCTACCATCCCGATTGTTTTAATTCTGTTTTCTTTGTGTACTGATACATTTTATGGCGGGGTGGGGGGAGGATGCTGCAGAGACAAAGACAATTCTAGAAATACTCAGCAGGGCAGACAGCAACTGAGGGGAGGGAAACACAGTTAAAGTTTTGCTAAATTTCAGAAGAAAGAGAAGAAACATTAAAACATAATGTTCTGGCAGACCTTGACAAACTGATCAGTAGCAATATGTTTCTCTGACTTTAGAGATCAGGATGAGGTATCACAGCATCAAGAAATGGAACTAGCACTTAGGACTGAGGTGAGAAGAAATTTCTTTACTCAGAAGGCAGTGGAGATGTAGAATTGCCTACCATAGGTCATGGAATCTATTTAAGGAAGAGGTAAGGAAGAACTTACCAGAAATAAAAGGCATCAAGGGGTCTGATGAAAGCACGGGGGATATTGGATTAAGATAGATGAGCCGTAACGGCGGAAAAGGCTCAAAGGGCCAAATTTGTATATTTTCATTCCTACTTTCTATATTTCTATGTTTTAGGTTGATTGGTCTTTCTTTGCCTGCCAGGTGAGTGGTGGTAGAGATCATGAGACATTGGAGGGTATATAAGCATTTCGCTGAAGGGATAATGGGAATGAGCAAACTCAAATGAGGACCTCAGTAGGTCAAGCAGCATCTCTGGAGACAAAGTGATATTCAATGTTTCACATTAAGACCTAAAAGTAGAGTATATAAGTGTAGAACTTGTATAGTATCCTCCTAAAGGACCACAAACTTGTCATAGGATTTGGAGGCTTGCGTGCCTCAATAGCCCGGAGTGCTACGTTGGCTGCAATCAGGTCCTTGTGCTTTTGCTCTTGGTAGGGTCATCCATGCCCAGCAGATCAAAGGGTAGAGACCAGACTAAGAATGGTCCACTGGTCCTCCAGTTTCAGGGGTTCAGCTTAGAGCTAACAACCCTGTCTGGTCAAAAAATAACTGTTCTGGAAACAACAATGAAGAATCCATCTAAACAGGCAGAAATGAAGGACCTTCTCTGCTGCTCTAAACACTTGCAGTAAGTCAGGTATCCGTATATACTGTATACGACTATGGGACTGAGAGTATAGAGAGGATGTAGCCAGAGTAAAGAAGTGAGAGGGAAGGGCTGGAGGTGATAGGCTGAATGAGCTGAGGCAGGTAAAGATAGGCAGGTGTAATCAGATGGGAAGAGTCAGGAGACAGGGCTGGTGGGTGAAAGGGTAGAGACATCATCTGGCCCTTTTTTTCTCTCTTATTTGTCTCCACCTGTCTCCAGATTCTAACCCTTCTTCTCACCTCACCTGATTAACATCCGCCCATCAGTTTTCTTCTCACCCCACTCTATCTGTTGCCTGTCAGCCTCTGCCTCAACTTTCCCTGTCGCCTCTTTACGCTGGCTGTCTCCCTTCTATGCTTTTGGTCCTAATGTAGGGTCTCAACACAAAATATCAACTTTCTTTTTGCCTACTTGGCCTGCTGAATTGCTCAGAAGTTTGTTTCTTTTTTGCTCCATCTACAGTCACATGAGCCTCCTGGTGGGTCACCTGATCTTTTGAACATTGGTATTAGTGGCCTCCACTTGAAATTTCAATCCACCCTTTCAGGTGTTGATGAATCTATTTGGTCCAACATTTTCGATTTTATGAAGTTAGTGGTGTCTTGGAGGGACTCTCAGTGAGAAGCTGTGGTAAACTATGTATACCTGCCTGGACACGCCCCTCTGCTGACTGCTCCTGTGGCTCCTCCTACAGACCCCTGTATAAAGGTGATTGGGGCACTGCTCCTCCCTCAGTCTCCGAGATGTTGTGCTCTCTTTTGCTGCTAATAAAAGCCTATCGTTCGCCTCCCATCTCCGAGAGTTATTGATGGTGCATCAGAAGCAAATGGAATCAAATTGACTCTGACCCTCTCTGCAAAGTGCAGCTTTGAAACTAATGGTACCAAAATTACAAATTTACACAATGGAACTTCCTTCTTGTGGAAATGTTCTGGTAATTTTGTAATAAATCTTTACTAGATTTGAAATATCACTTTCAGTTTTATCTTGAGTTTATCTTGGATCAAATTGTTTTTGACTTTGGATCAATGCAGATTATGTAAAGGTAGATCATGTATGAAATCAACCATTTCCATAGGAGATGTTTCACACTGCAAGATCAGTTGCATCTGATGGAAAACACTGTCTAAGAAATACCAATATTCTACAAAAGAGAAGGACTTCATCTTTTACCATTTTAATGATCAAAGTTCAACATAAACTTATTATTGAAGTATGCTTATTTTACCATATACTTGAGATTCATTTTCTTGCAGGCATATATACAGGGGAAAAAATTATAGAATTTGTGAAAACTATACATGAACAAACAAAAACTGGCAACAACCAATGTGCAAAGGAATGCAAACCGTGCAAATAAAAGAAATACTGAGAACATGAGTTGTAAAGAGTCTGTAGGTCATAGGAGAATTTCAGAGTAGTAGTGATTGAAGTTAACCACATCAGTTCAGGAGCCTAAAATCCATTCCTGAACATGTTGGTCAGGGATCTAGGGCTTATGTACCTTCTGTTCTATGGTAGTAGTGAGAAGGGTGCACGGCCTGGATGGTGGAGGTCTCTGATGATGGATGCTGCTTTCCTGTGGTCGCACTCTATGTAAATGTATTCGATAGTGGGAAAGGGTTTGCTTGTGATGAACTGGGCTGCATCCACCACTTCCATTCCTGGGCATTTCCTACCAGGCCTTGGTGCAGCCAGCTAGTATACTCTCCACTGTGTAACTACAGCAGTTTATAAATGCTTTTGGTGACTTGCCAAAGTTATGCAATCTTCTAAGTAGAGGTGATCTTTGTGATGCCGCTAATATGGTGGTCCCAGGACAGATCCTTTTAGGCCAAGAAAGTTAAAGCTCCTAACCATCTGCACCTCATGATAATGAAGGCTGGGTTAACACTCATATCCTGGTTCATGAAACTGGACACGTATAATAGAACACAGCACTCTCAGCATTTTTTAGACTTTCTACAACGCAGTCTCTGGGTTATCCTCAAATAGAACTTGAACTAGAAGCTAAATATTTCAAAAATTTCTAATATTTTTCCAAACCACCACAATCTCACAAAGTTAACACTGGGCAAAGTAATTATTCAGCTGCTGCATAAGCTATTCATTATATTACTAATAGATAATTTGTACCACTGGTTGCTAAGAGCAGAAAATTTTGCAGGCTCTATATTTATTATTGATCTTTACACAATACATGGATTAAACACTAAGAAAAAAAATCACATATATTTGAGATGGATATTTATTCATTAGTAAACATGATATACATACACAATATGAGCAGCTGCCGCTTCTCAGCTCCTCAGGGCAGGTTCAATCCTGACCTCTGGTGTTGTCTCCGTGGAGTTTGATTATTCTCCCTCCTACTGTGCTCATTTCCTCCTGCATCCCAAAGGAATGTGGGTTGGTAAGTTTAATGTAGATGAATGGCAGAACCCAACAGAAGAGTGGGAATGTGAGGACATTAAAATAGAATCAGTGCTGGGTGATTGTTAATGAGTCAAAATGGATTCAGTGGGTGAACGGGCCTGTTTCCATGCTGAGTGGCTCTAAGACTCTTTAAGAGCTTAGAAATTCATGTACTTCTTCATGATGGCATTCAAACATCAGCTTTACCACCATAAAGCTTATTGTAATTGTTCCATAAATATATCCCAATCTTCCAACATGAGGTTCCCAAAATTATGTTGTGGACTTTCATACAACATAGAACATTACAGCACAGTGCAGGCCCTGTGGCCCAGCATTTTAACCTACTCTAAGATCAATCTAACCCTTTCCTCCTCCATGACCCTCCACTTTTCTGTCAACCATGTGCCTAGCTAAGAATTTTTTTAAATGCCTCTAATTTATCTTCCTCTACCACCACCCCTGGCTGGGCATCCCATGCAACAGTAACTCTCTGCTTAAAGAACTTACCTCACACCCTGCCATACTTTCCTCCAATCACCTAAAAATTAAGCCCCCTTGTATTAGCCATTTCTGCCCTAGGAAAAAGTCTCTGAAGATCCATTCGATCTACGCCTCTTATTACCTTGCATACCCCTATCAAATCGCCTCTATCCTCCTTTACTCCAACGGAAAACCTTAGCTTACTCAACCTTTCTTTATAAGGTATTCCCTCTAATCCAGGAAGCATCCTGGTAACTCTCTTCAGCACCCTCTCTAAAGCTTCCTTCCTATAATGAGGCGACCAGAACTGAACACAATATTCCAAGTGTGGTTTAACCAGGGTTTTATTAGACTGCAATATTACCTCATGGCTTTTGAACACAATCTCCTGACTGATGAAGGCCAACACACCATACGCATTCTTATCAATACTATCTACTTGGTGGCAACTTTGAGGGATCTATGGTGTAGAGCCCAAGATACCTCTATTCTCCCACATTACCAAGAATCCTGCTGTTAATGCTGTATTTTGCTTTCAAATTCGACCTCCCAATGTGAATCACTTCACAGTTTTCCAGGTGGAACTCCATCTGCCATTTCTCTGCCCAGTTTTGCATCCTGTCAATGTCTCACTACAACAACCCTCTACACTATCCACTCCACCAATCTCTGTGTCATCTGCAAACCCACTAACCCACCTTTTCACTTCCTCATCCAAGTATTTTATAAAAATCACAAAGTGCAGGGGTCCCAGATTAGATCCATGCTGAATGCCACAAGTCATCGACCTCCAAGGAGAACATCTATTCTCTGTCTTCTATGGGCAAGCCAATCTGTATCTACACAGCTAAGTTTTCCTGGATCAGATGCCTACCTGACTTTCGGAATGAGCCTACGATGAGGTCCTTCATCAAACACCTTACTAAAAATCCATATACATCACATCCACTGATCTGCTTTCATCAATGTACTTTGTCACATCCTCAAAGAATTCAATCAGACTTGAGTCATACTCTCTATCTCTAATTAGACTATGCTTCTCCAAGTACTCCTGTTTCTATGAAACTTCATCAATAATTTTGTCCACCACTGAAATAGGACTCACTGATGTATAATTCCCAGGGTTATCTTTACTCCATTTCTTGAACATTTGCCAACCTCCAATCTTCTGATACTACTCCTGTGGCAGGTGAGGGTGCAAAGATCATTGCCTGGTATTCTTGCCTAGACCTTGGCTAGGTCTGAAGGTAGATAAATCACCTCAAATAGATGGATTACAACCAAAGGTGCTGAAGGAGGTAGCTGAAGGGGATTTGGATGCATTAGTAGTGATTCTTCAAGAATCCATAGATTCTGAAATGGTTCTGGAGGACTGCAAAATCACAGTTGTCACTCCACTGTTTCACAAGGATGGGAGGCAAAAGACAGGAAATTATAGGCCAGTTGGACTGACTTCAAACAACACACACAAAATGCTGGTGGAACACAGCAGGCCAGGCAGCATCTACAAGAAAGAAGCGCTGTCGACGTTTCGGGCCGAGATCCTTTGTCAGGACTAACTGAAAGGAAAGATAGTAAGAGATTTGAAAGTAGTTGGGGGAGGGGGAAATGCGAAATGATAGGAGAAGACCGGAGGGGGTGGGATGAAGCTAAGAGCTGGAAAGATGATTGGCGAAAGTGTTACAGAGCTGGAGAAGGGAAAGGATCATGGGACGGGAGGCCTCGGGAGAAAGAAAGGGGGGGAAGCACCAGAGGGAGATGGAGAACAGGCAGAGCGATGGGCAGAGAGAGAGAGAGAGTAAAAAACAAACAAATAACTAAATATGTCAGGGATGGGGTAAGAAGGGGAGGAGGGGCATTAATGGAAGTTAGAGAAGTCAATGTTCATGCCATCAGGTTGGAGGCTACCCAGCCAGTATATAAGGTGTTGTTCCTCCAACCTGAGTTTGGATTCATTTTGACAGTAGAGGATGCCATGGATAGACACATCAGAATGGGAATGGGACGAGGAATTAAAATGTGTGGCCACAGGGAGATCCTACTTTCTCTGGCGGACCGAGCGTAGGTGTTCACCATAATGATCTCCCAGTCTGCGTCAGGTCTCACCAAGATATAAAAGGCCACACCGGGAGCACCGGACGCAGTATACCACACCAGCCGACTCACAGGTGAAGTGTCGCCTCACCTGGAAAGACTGACTTCAATGTTTGGCAAGATGCTAGAGTCCATTATTAAGGCTGTGTATAAGGGTGCTTGGGATCAACAACAGACCAAAGTTTGCATGTTTTTCTTTAGGGGAAATCTTGCCTGGCAAATCTGTTAGAATCCTTTGAGGAAATAACTGACAGGATAGATAAAGGAGAGCCAGTAGATGTTAGACTTTCAGAAGGGCTTGGACAAGACGCCACACAAGAAGTTGCTAAACAAGATAAGAACCTATGGTATAGGAAAGAGGCTAGCATAAACTAAAGATTGGCTGACTGGCAGAAGACAAATATTAGGAATAAAGGAGGCCATTTATGGTTCACTGCCTGTGATTAGTAGTGTTCCACAGTGGTCACTGAAGGGTCTGCTATATTTCATGTTATACGTTAATGATGTGGATGATGAAATTGTTGGTTTTGTGGCAAAGTTTGTGGATTATACAAAGGTAGGCGGAGGGGCAGATACTGTTGAGGAAGTCAACAGATTAGTCAGCAGAAAGACTTGGACAGATTAGAAGAATGGGCAAAGAAGTGGTCGATGGAGTATTGTGTTGGGAAATGTATGGTCATGCACTTTGGTAGAAGGAATAAAGGCATAGAGTATATCCTAAATGGGGAGTGAATTCAGAGACCAGAGGGGAAACAGTACTTGGGAGTTCCAGTGTAGAATTCCTTCAAGATTAATTCACAGGTAGAGTCGCTAGTAATGAGGCAAATACAATGTTAACATTCACTTCCAGATAATGAGAATATAAAAACAATGACCTAATGCTGAGACTTTATAAATCATTATCAGATCACACTTGGATTATTGTGAGCGGTTCTGGGGCCCATATCCAAGGGAGGATGTGGCGAGGTTGAAGAGAATCCAGAGGAAGTTTATGAAAATGAGCCCAGATGAAAGGGTTAATGTATGAGATATTTTTGTTGGCTTTCAGCCTGTATTCATTGGAGTTTGGAAGAATCATGGGAGGGGGGTAGTGGTTGATCTTGTTCACCTCTACTGAATATTAAGATACAGAGTGGATGTGGAGAAAATGCTTCCAATAGTCTGAGAGTCTAGGTCCAGCGGGTACAGGCTCAGAGTAGAAGCAAGTCCCTTTAAAACGGAGATAAGGAGGCATTTCTTAAGCTAGAGGGTGGTGAAACTGTGAAATGCATCACCACAGACACCTGTGGGGTCAAGTCATTTGCTATATTAAAATTATAAGACAGAGGAGTAAATAAGGTGATTCAGAACATTGAGTCTGCACTGGCATTCCATCATGGCTGACTTATCATCTGTCTCAAGCTCATTCTCCTACCTTCTCCCTGTAACTTTTGATGCCATGACTTATCAACCTAATGATTTGGCTTCCACAGCTGTCTGCGGCAAAGAATTCCACTGATTCATCACACCCTGGCTAAAGAAATTCTTCCACATCTCTGTTGTAAATGGATGTCCCTCTGTTCTAAGGATGTGCCCACTGGTCTCACCCACAGTAGGAAACATCCTCTCCACATCCACTCTATCCAGCTTTTCAATATTCAATAGTGTTGTGTATTTAATAAATCAGCAATATTTCAGTAATATTATAATATTGTTTGATTAAGCATTCTTATTGTTTACATAATTCATTAGAGGTTATATGTAAAAGTACATAAATAACAAGTCATTACGTCATTATGTCACATTTAAGCATCAAAAAAGATAAGACTAAAGTAACACAAAGTAGACATACTTATCCTAGCTCCTGTGTTTTTCTTTCAATTAGTTTTATGTTTTGGTGTTACAAAAAAAGACAGTGGCAACAAGCAAGTTTTAAAATGAACCTGAGAAGGCTACTAACCCATTGAAGCACAGCGAGACATTTCAGTTTAGAAAAGAAATAGCACAGCATGTTTTTTCTTCGCAAGGGGAGAAAGACAGACAAGATTTTAAAAAAGGCAGAAAATGGATGAAATTCAATGGGTTGATAAACAGTGAGTAGCAGGTGATAATAATCATAAATAAAAAATGCAGAAATGGCTGGCTTCATTAGAAAGATAGATGCATTCACTTGCACAAAATTAACTGGGTGATGGATGCTACGCAAATTGAGCAGTATTTTGAAGCAAATAAAATAGCCAGACCAGTGAAGGTTTAAAGGAGAAATGTACAGAAATTACAAAAAAGTAGGACACATACAAGGAGCATGTCAGGCAGACAGAAATAAATGGAATGCACAGGGAAGAGAAAAAGCTAAAAAGTCAAGTTCCAGTTTCTAAAAGGACACTAATCTGCATGCTGTTGATGAAAAGCCTGATAATGACCAGAGTGACAGCCTTGAGATTTGAATGTGAAAGCTAACAAGAGACAAGCAATATGGCTTCCACCAGCAGTGAACGGCAAATTAATTGAAATGGAAATGGACACTAACTCAGCTATTTCAGTCAATTCACAAAAAGAGATTGAATGGCATTTCAAAGATACTGAACTAAAGTCTGCAGATATCCAACTAAGAATGTATACTCGAGAGAAAGTAACTCCTCTGGGAATGATATTCATAACAATGAAACACAACAACCAACATGTGGCTTACATGTGGTAAAAAAAAGGAAGGCCAGACACAGTGATTGGCTAAGTCAACAACGTGATTGGCGATCCATCCACCATTTGCATGCTATGTCCCCTGCACTAGAGTCAACTGAAAGCAAATGAAGAAAGGTACTAAATGATACAACAGCAATGTTCAAGGATTGCACTGGAAAACTCAAATATATCAAGGGTAAAATAGTGTTAAATGATAACATACCCAAGTTTTATGAAGTCTGTCTGGTTCTTTATATCATTGTGATAAAGTAGCCAGTGAGCTAGATCGCATGCAGAGTGAAATCAAATCAAATCCTCCTTATGTGTTAATCCTTTAATTCCCAGAATCATTCTTCTGAACCTCCTTTTGATTCTCTCCAATGCCACCACATCTTCGCTTAGATAAGGGGCACAAAACTGCTCACGATATTCCGAGTGCGGTCTGATGAATGCCTTATCTAAGCATCACATCACATCACATCACATCAACATCACATCCTTGCTCTTATATTCCAGTCCTCTTGAAATGAATGCTAACATTGCATTTGCCTTATTACTGACTTAACCTGCAAGTTAATCTTTCGGGTATCCTACACATGGACGCCCAAATTCCATTACACTTCTGATTATGAACTCGCCCCCCCCCCCCCCATTTAGAAGATAGTCCATGCCTTTATTCCTTCCTTCAGAGTGCATGACCATATACTTTCCTCCACCATAGTTCAGCTGCTAAATCTTTGCCCATTCTTCCAATCTGTCCAAGTCCTTCTGCATACTCCTTATTTCCTTAACACTATCCGGACCTCCACCTATCTTTGTATCATCTGTAAACTTGGCAACAAAGCCATCAATTCCATCATTCAAATCATTGACATGTAACTTGAAAATAAATGGTCACAATACTGATCCCTGTGGAACACCACTAATCACTGGCAGCCAACCAGAAAATGCCCTTTTATACCCATTCTTGTCCTTCTGCCATTCAGCTAATCTTCTATCTGTGCTAATATCTTTCTTCTTGTACCGTAGGCTCTTACCTTGTCAGGCAAGCCTCATAAGTGGTAACTTGTCGAAGGCATTCTGAAAATCCAGGAAAACAATATCCACTAACTCTCTTTTGTCTATCCTGCCTGTTATTTCTAGAAAAAAATCCAACAGATTCGGCAGGTAAGAGTGCCTCTTAAGGAAACCAAGCTGACTTTGGCTTACAGTTGGCCTTCCTTATCCGCGAGGGATTGGTTCCGAGACCCCCCGCGGATACCAAAAAACGTTGGATGCTCAAGTCCCTTATTTAACCTGTTTCAGTGTGGTGGTCTTTAGGACCCAACGGAACACCAGACTTTATTTAACATGTCTCAGTGAAGTGGACATTAGGACCTGGCAGTGCAGCTCTGAATCCGCGGTGTTTCTGTTCATGAAAATATTCCCGATTGAAAATAAAGTGGAAGTAATAAAGCGATCAGAAAGAGGTGAAACGCCATTGGTCATTGGAAAAGCGTTAGGCAACAGTCGGTCAACGATCGGAACAATTTTAATGGATAAAGTGAGAAAGGCCCTGCCCGGATGAAAGCTACAATTATTACTAAGCAACGCAGTGGTTTAATTATTGAAATATGTATGTTTCTTAAGTGTTTTATATGCATAGAAAGGTAAAATATGTACCATATACTAAGAAAAACGATTGACTAACTGACGCTAAATAATACTGGATGTACCTGTTCCAACTTCAAAATCTGACTTAAAGACAGACTCAGGAACGGAACTCATTCATAACCCGGGGACTGACTGTACTTTTAAGTCATTTCTAGATTAATTATAATACCTAATACAATGTAAATAGTTGTTATACTGTAGGGAATAATGACAAGCGAAAATAGTCTGTACATGCTCAAACAACAAGTGCTGGAGAGAGAACTTCTGGGTTTTCCCGATCCGTGGTTGGTTGAATCCGCGCATGCGGAATCAGCGGATAAGGAGGGCTGACTGTACTTTACCAAATGCCGCCAAGTACCTTGAAACCTTTTCCTTAATAAAGGACGTTAACTTCCTCCAAACCAATAAAGTCAGGTTAACTGCTGTATAATTTAGTTTCTTCTGCCTCTCTCCCTTCTTAAAGAGTGGAGTGTAATTTGTAAATTTCCAGTCCTTCGGAACAATTCCAAAATCTGAAGATTCTTGAAAGATCATTACTAATGCCTCCACAATGTCTTCAGCTACCTCTTCCATAAACCTGGTGTGTAGTTCATCTGGTCCATGTGAAGCCAAAATTGCAAGTATGTGGTAGCTCTTTAAAAGGCGTGATTTCATGGGAAGGGTGGCTTATGCCAATTAGCTCTTCTCTGAGAAAAGATGAGCTGTTGATTTCCTGCTGAGAATCGAGGGCCCAGGGAATTGGCGTGATTCATAGATTAATGGAGTGATAAGAGTAGAGAAACAGGCCAACCAGTCCAACTCATTCATGGCAACCAAACTGCCAACCTGAGCTAGTCTCATTTGGCTTATATCCCTCTCAACCTTCATAATTAATTTTCTTGTCTTTTAAACAATACAATTGTTCCTACCTCGACCACTTCCTTTTACAGCTTGTTCCATCTGCCCACCACCCTCTGTATGGAAAAAGTTACCCCAAGTCCCCTTTAAATCTTTCTCCATCACCTTAAACATATGCCTCTAGTTTTAGACCCAGCTAAAGCACCAGCCTTTCCATTGTCTCCTTAAAAATCAAACCCTTCTGCCCCAGTAACAGACTTGTGAATCTTTTCTGCACCCTTTTCAGTTTGAAAATATGATTCTTATAGCTTGGTGTCACAATATTCTTCTGTTCCAGATTAAGTGCACTTTTAGCAGTTGAATTGTTATTATAATATGGAAACAAGAGCTAATTTTGATACCTTTTTTGCAATGCCATCAGTTTTCTACATGTAACAATATCACTGCTTTTCAGCGCTATTCTAAAATCTATGCCCACTTTGCTTCGTCACAGCAAAGCTTAGGCATTATTCAGCATGCAATTATATTCTTCAATTTGACATCACAGAAACATACATCTCATTATAAATGAGTTTTCCTCACATAGATGGATATCGGAAAATTCTCATGCTTATCGAAGACTGATCGTGCAGGAAGTGCACTGCCATTGCGATGCTGTTGCACTACTGGTGAGATGGTGAAGAAATCCCGGTCAGTACTCCATTAGTCATTATAAAGAAACTGAACAAAGGAGGGTGCACTACAGGTGTCAATGTGGGTTGGGTGCTAAGACCCACATTTCTACACTGACATGAACTATAGGGACGTCTGTAAAATCCCAAAGTGCTAAGAAAGGTAACAAAATGTCTTGCCAGAACAAAGCAGGATTTCATTTATTTTTGGTTTGGTCAGTAGCATTTATATCTTCCTGCCAGATGTTTATAAATTTAAATTCTACTCCAGTCCAACAAGCAAGGCATAAGATCTTAAGGCTTCGCTGGGAAAAAGCAAAGGAAAGAAAAACTCTTATAGACCAATATCTTTATTGAATGTGGATTCTAAGATCTTTTCCAAGTTACTGGCTTCCAGGCTGGAGAAGGTATTACCCCAAATTATTTCGGAAGATCAAACCGGTTTTATTAAAAATCGCTATTCTTTTTTCAATGTTAGGAGATTACTGAATATTGTTTATACTCCTTCACATAACACTTCAGAATGTGTTATTTCATTAGATGCGGAGAAAGCATTTGATAGAGTTGAATGGCCTTACTTATTTGATGTGCTGGAGAAGTTTAATTTCAGTCCGACCTTTATTTCTTGGATTAAACTGATTTATCAAACTCCAGTAGCCTTGGTGTTTACTAATAATCAAAGATCTCCATTTTTTCGTTTATTTCGGGGCACTAGACAAGGTTGTCCTCTTAGCCCATTACTATTTAACATTGCTTTAGAACCTTTGGCAATTGCCATCAGAGAATCACAGGATATTTTGGGTATTAATCGTGGAACAGATATTCATAAGGTATCTTTGTACGCAGATGATTTATTATTATTCATCTCTAACCCTGAGAAATCTATTCCAGCAGTCTTATCATTGTTGGCTCAATTTAGTGAGTTTTCTGGGTATAAGTTAAATCTTAATAAGAGTGAATTGTTTCCTTTGAATAGACAGGTCCCAAGCTATGGTATTTTACCTTTTAAATTAGTTAATGACTCTTTTACTTACTTAGGGATTAAAATCACAAAAAACCATAAAGAATTATTTAGGTTTAATTTTCTACCCTTAATTGATCAGATTAAAGGTATGTTTACTAAGTGGTCACCATTATCTTTATCTCTGATAGGTAGGATTAATGCTATTAAGATGGTTATTTTACCTAAATTTTTATATATTTTTCAAGCGGTACCAATTTTTATTCCGAAATCCTTTTTTACTAATGTTGATTCAAAAATTTCCTCATATATATGGCAGAATAAAAATCCCAGATTAGGTAAAACATACTTACAGAAGACAAAGAAGGAAGGTGGGTTGGCATTACCCAATTTCAGATTTTATTATTGGGCAGTTAATATTAGATATTTGTTATGTTGGTTGAAAGAATGGGATGGTCCTTTTGGCCCTCATTGGGTGAGTTTGGAAACTAAATCGGTACCAGGTTATGCTCTGGGTTCTATTTTAGGGACATCTCTCCCTTTTGCTCTTTCTAAATTGCTGAAACGAATTGACAACCCGATAGTTAAATATACCTTACGTATATGGTTTCAATTTCGGAAATGTTTCGGGTTGACTCAATTCGTTTTAAATAGTCCTATTGTATCTAATTGTTTTTTCCACCCCTCAATTATAGATCAAGCTTTTTTGGCTTGGAAAACTAAGGGTTTATTAAGATTTTCCAATTTATTTTCGGACAACTGTTTTATGTCTTTTGAGCAATTATCTAATAAATATAATTTGCCTAGATTTCATTTTTTTAGATACTTACAGGTTAGGCATTTTTTAAGTATGGTACTTCCTACGTTTCCAAATTTTGTGTCTTCAGATATTTTGGAGAGTTTGTTTGAATTAAACCCTTCTCAAAAAGGGCTTATATCAAAACTTAATAATATAATTATGAAGATACGTTCAGTACCCTTTGATAAGACCAAAAATGATTGGGAAAGCGAGCTTAATCTTATTATTCCTATTGAGAATTGGGACAGAATTCTTCAATTAGTTAATACATCATCTATATGTGCCAAACATTCATTAATACAATTCAAGGTTGTACACAGGGCCCATATGTCCAAGGATAAATTAGCTCATTTTTATTCTTATATAAATCCTATTTGTGACAGATGTCAATTAGAAATCGCGTCTTTAACTCATATGTTTTGGTCATGTCCGCTTTTGAAAAAATATTGGAAAGATATTTTTGATATTATCTCTGCAGTACTGAACATCGATTTACAACCCCATCCTATTACCGCAATTTTTGGTTTACCGATGATGGACTCACTCCACTTATCTCCTTACGCCTGTCGAATGATTGCTTTTCTCACTTTGATGGCTAGAAGATCTATTTTGTTGAATTGGAAGGAAATTAATCCTCCCACGGTATTTCATTGGCTTTCTCAAACTATGTTATGTCTAAATTTAGAAAAAATTAGAAGTGCTGTATTTGATACTTCTATTAAATTTGAAAAGATATGGAGACCATTTATTCAATATTTTCATATGATGTAATATGGCCCTGTGCCAAGCTTATTGGTTTTTTCAGCTTTAATCGTATCTATGTTGAGAGGATCGGAGTTGACGACATTGATGTTTATATATTCTTGTGAGATACTATAAACAGCCCTTTTTTTCTCTCTTTTTTTTAGTTTTTTTTTCTTTTTTTGCTTCCTTTTTTTCCCTTAGATACTAGATTAGTAGGTTAGTCAACTTTGCATATATTTTTTTTATATTATATATTATGAAATATCTAGATTTACCTTGTTCATATATATATTATATGGTTCATGTTTCGGGAAAACTTACTTATACTGTATTCATTGCTTATGTATTCCTTCATGTGTAATGGGAATTTGTATGTTTGTAATCCCTTTATCAATAGATTAATTGTATTTTGTTCATAATATTATTAATACTAATAAAAAGATTGAAAAAGGAAAGAAAAACTCAAGTTTTTTTCCTTCTCTTCTTTATATCTGCTCAGCTAGGACAGTAGCGATGACAGGAAGGATAGCGAAATGCTCCTCTTGTGGGATGTGGGGAAGTAGGTAGACCTCCAATGTCCCTGACAACTACAACTGCAAGAAGTGCAGCCAGCTGCAGCTTCTAACAAACCATGTTGAGGAGTTGGAGCTGGAACTGCACGAACTCCAGAACATTCGAGAGGCTGGAGAGGCGGTAGATAAGATAGTTACACGCAGGAAACTGGGGTGACAGTCAGGAAGGGGAAAGGGGTTAAAGAGCAATTGCAGAGTACCCCAGTAGTCATTCCCCTCACCAACAAGTATTTCACTTTGAATACCTAACAGGTGGATGGATGACCTAACAGAGGAAAGTGGCCGTAGTCAGGTCTCTGGCACTGAGTCTACCTCTGTGACTGAGAAGAGAAGGGGGTGAGAAGAGGAACACTGTGCTGATAGGGAATTCATTAGTTAGGGGAATGGATAAGAGGTTCGGTGGACCAGAGTGAGATTCTCAGATAGAAGGTTGCCTTTCGGATGCCAGGGTCAGGGATGTCTCGGATCGAGTCCTCAGCATTCTTAAGTGGGAGGGTGAACAGCCAGAAGTCGTGGCCCATGTAGGTACCAATGACATGGGTAAGGCGAGTGACGAGGTTCTGCACAAGGAGTTCAGGGAGTTAGGTGCTAAGTGAAAGGGCAGGACCTCCAGGGTTGTGATCTCAGGATTGTTACAGGTGCCATGTGCTAGTGAGGCCAGAACAAGGAAAATTATGGAGTTTAGTACATGGCTAAGGAGTTGGTGTAGGAGGGAGGGCATAACATTTTGGATCATTGGGCTCTCTTGCAGGGAAGGTGGAACAAATTCAGAAGGGATAGTTTGCACCATAACTGGAGGGGGACTAATATCCTAGCAAAAAGATTTGTTAATGCTGTACAATGGGGTTTTAACTGGAGTCACAGGGGGGTGGGAACCAGAGTTCCAGAACAGTTAGGGGAAAGGTTGTGAGGCAGATGCTGGTAAGACTTCAGACAGAATCAGGAATCGAAAAGTTGGGCAAAACTCGTGTCCAGAGTTGCCTATATTTAAATGCATGAAATATCATAGGAAAGGCAGATAATAGTGCTAAAGATGAGGAGCTGGTTTACAAACAGAGGCAATGTGTAGTGAGAAGAGGCCATTGATAGGGCAAGATTACAGTCAACAGGATGAGTTACAATGTAAAAGGCAGACAAAATCGAAAGGGTGAATACAGGACTGAAGGTGTTGTATCTGAATGTGCGCAGTATATGGAATAAGGTAGACCAACTTGCAGCACAGTTGCAGATCGGCAGGTATGATGTTGTAGGCATCACTGAATCGTGGCTGAAAGATTATAGCTGGGAGCTTAATGACCAAGGATACACTTTGTATCAAAAGGACAGGCAGAGGAGGTGGTGTTGCTCTGTTAGTAAAAAATAAAATAAAATCATTAGAAAGAGGTGACATAGGGTTGGAAGGTGCTGAATCATTGTGGATGGAGCTAAGGAACTGCAAGGGATAAAAGACCCTGATGGAATTTGTATACAGACCCTCAAACAGTATTAAGTATGTGGTCTTCATATTGCAATGGGAGATAGAAAATGCATGCCAAAGGGGCAATGTTACAATAGTCATGCAGGACTTCAATATGCAGTGAGATTGGGAAAATCAGGATTACAGGAGGTGGAATTTCTAGAGTGCCTATGAGATAGCTTTTTAGAGCAGCACATTGTTGAGTCCACTACAGGAACAGCTATTCTGGATTGGGTATTGTGCAATGAACTGGATTGATAAGAGATTTTAAGGCAAAAGAACTCATGGGGGAAGTGATCATAATATGATCAAATCCACCCTGAAATTTGAGGATAAGCTAAAGACAATTGTATCAGTATTACAGTGAAGTAAAGGGAATTACAGAGGCATGAGAGAGGAGATGGCCAGAATTGATAGGAAAGGAACACTGGCAGGGATGATGACAGAGCAACAATGGCTGGAATTTCTGAAAGCAACTTGGAAGGCACAGGAAATGTACATCCCAAAGCAGAAGAAGTACTCTAAAGAAAAGGTGACACAACCATGGCTAATAAGAGAATTGAAAGCCAAAATAAAGAAAGGACATAAAATAGAGCAAAAAATAGTGGGAAGTTAGAGGATTGGGAAGCTTTTAAAAGCCAACCGAAGGCAACGAAAAAAGTCATTGAGTAGGTAAAGATGGAATACAAAAGTCAGCTTGCCTATAATATTCAAGAGGATACCAAAAGTTTCTTCAGATATATAAAGCGTAAAAGAGAGGAGCGAATGGATATGATGCTGGACAGGTAGTAATGGGGAAAAAATAGCTGAAAAACTGAATAAGTATTTTGCATCAGTCTTCACTGTGGAGCACACTAGCAGTATGGTTCCAGGTATTAGACACTAGCAGTAATTTCCAGGTGTTAGGGGGCATGAAGTGTGTGAAGTTACCATAACTAGAGAGAAGGTTCTTGGGAAACCGAAAAGTTTGAAGGTAGGTAAGTCACCTGGACCAGATGGTGTACACCCCAGAGTTCTGAAAGAGGTGGCTGAAGAGATCATGGAGACATTAGCAATGATCTTTCAAGAATAACTAGATAATGGAATGGTTCTGGAGACCGGAAAATTGCAAATTTCACTCCACTCTTCAAGAAGGGAGAGCGGCAGAAGAAGGGAAACTATAGGCCAGTTAGTCTGACCTTAGTGGTTGGGGAAGATGTTGGAGTCAATTATAAAGGACGAAGTCTCAGGGTACTTGAAGGCACATGATAAAATAGGCCATAGTCAGCATGGTTTCCTCAAGCAAAATTATTGCCTGACAAATCTGCTGGAATTCTTAGAAGAGGTAACAAGCAGGATAGACAAAGAAAAATCGGTTGATGCCGTGTACTTAGATTTCAAAAGGCCCTTAACAAGATGCAACACATGGGCTGCTTAACAAGCTATAAATCTAGGGTATTACAGGAAAGATTCTAGTATGGACAAAGCAGTGGCTGATTGGCAAGAGGCAAAGAGTGTGAATAAAAAGATCATTGGCTGACTGGCTGCTGGTGACTAGGGTGTCCCACAGGGGTCAATGTTGGGGCCGATTCTTTTAACGTTATATGTCAATGATTTGGATGATGGAATTGGTGGCTTTGTTGCAAAGTTTGCAAACAACATGAAGATAAGTGGAGGGGCAGGTAGTTTTGAGGAACTAGAGAGGCTACTGAAGAACTTAGATTAGGAGAATGAGCAAAGAAGTGGCAGATGGAGTACAGCATTGGGAAGTGTATGGTCATACACTTTGGTAGAAGAAATGAAAGAGTTGTCTATTTTCTAAATGGAGAGAAAACACAAAAAAAACTGAGGTGCAAAGGGTCTTGGGAGTCCTTGTGTAGGATTCCCGAAAGGTTAATTTACAGGTTGAGTCTGTGGTGAGGAAGGTAAATGCAATGTTAGCATTCATTTCAAGAGGACTAAAATATAAAGGCAAGGATGTAATGTTGAAAGGCTATAAAGAACTGGTGGGGCCTGACTGAGTTTTGTGAGCAGGTTTGGGCCTCTTATCTTAGAAAAGATGTGTTGGAACAAGAAGGTGTTCAAAGGAGGTTCACGAAAATGATTCCAGGATTAGATGGCTTGTCATATGAAGACTGTTTGATGACTCAGGGTCTGGATTCACTAGAATTCAGAAGAATGAGGATAACCTCATTGAAACCTATTGAATGGTGAAAGGTCTTGATAGACTGGATGCAGAGAAGACGTTTCCTATAATGGGAGAGTCTAAGACCAGCGGACACAAATTCAAAATAGAGGGCATTATTTTAGAGTGGAGATGAGAGGAATTCCTTTTGCCAGAGAGTGGTGAATCTGTGGAATTCTTTGCCCTAGGAGGCTGTGGAGGCCAAGTCATTACGTATATTTAAGGCAGAGGTTGATAGATTCTTGATTGATCAGGGCATGATGGGATACGTAGGGGAGGCAGGAGATTAGGGGTGAGATGAAAATTGGATCAGCTACGATGAAATGGCGGAGCAGACTCGATGGCCCCATTCGGCTCCTGCACCTTATGGTCTTACGGTGTAAGAATCACAGCAATGCTGCCACGTTATTGAAGATATTGTTGTTGTGTATTTAATATTTCAGTAGTATTAGAGTAATATTGTAAATATATTGTTTCAGTATGCATTCTTGCTCATTTAAATAATTAAGTATGGGTTATCTGTAAAAATAAGGGTATTACATACGTCATGATGTTACCAAGTGATATATGTGTGCCTCACTTAAAGGAAACACTTAAAGTAAATACGTTATTCTGGAAAACCTTGTTTTTTATTTTCATTGGTTTTTATGTTTTGGAGTTATAAAACACAATAGTGGTGATGAACATTTTTTTAAAAAATGAACCCCAGGGGATTACATACCTGTTAAAACACAGCAAGACATTAGAGTTTTAAAAAAGCATTGCGAGATGGTTGAGTTTAAAAAAAAACACACAGCACTTTTTTTTCCTTTGGAGTACTACATTTTCTTCACAAAAAAGAAGAGGACTGTGTTTTTAAAAAGACAGAAAATGGAAGAATTCATGGGTTCCTAAACAGTGAGTACTGGGTGATAATAATCATAAAAATGGCCAAAATGGCTAGCTATATCGGAAAGATAGATGCATTCCATTACACAACTGATAACTGGATTTTGTATACCGAACAGATTGAGCAGTATTTTATAGCAAATAGCCAATGTGAAATGAGTGCCAAATATGCTGAGTGCATTTGGTTTAAAGGCATACAGTTTGCTTCGAAGTTTAACTGCTCCAGTCAAAATGAGCTTTGCTGATATTGGGAAAGTAATACAGGAATATTTGGAACTGGAATTATTGTTGATTGCAGAACACTGTAGGTTTCATAAAGAGAATCAAAAGGATGGGGGGGATGTGTTTGTATCTTAGCATACATGGTTGAATTGAAGAAGTTGTCTGAGTATTGTCAGTTCAGTGATGGGCTTAATAAGGCACCGAGAGATCATTTAATTTGTGGAATCTTGCAAGAAAGCATTCAGAAGTGGCTCCTAAATGAAGCACAACTTACATTTAAAAGAGCAGTTGAAATAACTGTATCAATGGAAACTGTATCAATGGTTATTTCTTCAGTGATTTGAATGGAGCATGACTGCTAGTGGATGTCAGCTAGTCAGAACAGCAAGAAGAGTTTAAAAAGAAGACAGATTTAAACAGCAGGCATCGCAGAAGTGGATGTCGGAGTAGAGGGAGACAGAGTAGGAAGGCTTTGGCTCAAAGGGGCTTCGGCGATAAAGGGTTGAGGCGAGGTAGGTTGCCTGTGTAGAATACAGACAGGAAGTATGTGTGTGAGACCGGTTTTCTGTGCTCGGTGTCAGATGTGCAAGATCTGGGAGACTCCCAGCCTCCCGGACTGCCACATCTGCACCAGGTGCATCGAACTGCAGCTCCTTAGGGACGGCATTAGGGAAGTGGAGATGCAGCACAATGATCTTCACCTGGTCAGGGAGAGTGAGGATAGGTGATAGAGAGGAGCTATGGACAGGTAGTCACTCCAGGGCCTGGGGAGACAGATAAGTGGGTAACAGTTAGGAGAGGGAAGGGGAGGAGTCAGGTACTAGAGAGTACCCCTGTGGCTGTCCCCTTGACAAAAGTACTCCTGCTTGAGTACAGTTGTGGGGGAACGGCCTACCTGGGGGAAGCAACAGTGGTCACCCGTCTGGCACAGAGTCTGGCCCTGTGGCTCAGAAGGGTAGAGAAAGGAAGAGGATTGCAGAGTGATAGGAGACTCTGTAGTTAGGGGGTCAGACAGGTGATTCTCTGGATGTAATCGAACTGACGTGATGGAGGAAAGGGAAGTTGGCTCACAAATAGAGAGAGCTTGGGGACAGTGCGATAGGGAGGATAGGCAGGGTGATAGAGAAGGGATGCGCTCAGACCGATGGTTTAAGATGTGTCTATTTTAATGCAAAGAGTATTATGAACACAGTGGATGAGCTTAGAGCATGGATCAGCACTTGGAGCTATGATGTTGTGGCCATTACAGAGATTTGGATGGCTCAGGGACAGGAATGGTTACTTAGAGTGCCAGGCTTTAGATGTTTCAGAAAGGACAGGGAGAGAGGCAAAAGAGGTGGGGGCATGGCACTATTGATCAGGAACAGTGTCACGGCTACAGAAAAGGAGGAAGTCATGGAGGGGTTGTCTACGGAGTCTCTGTGGGTGGAAGTTAGGAGTAGGAAGGAGTCAATAACTCTACTGGGTGTTTTTATAGACCACACAATAGTAACAGGGACATCAAGGAGCAGATAGGGAGACAGATTCTGGAAAGGTGTAAGAATAACAGGGTTGTTGTAGTGAGAGATTTTAATTTCCCAAATATTCATTGGCATCTCCCTAGAGCAAGGGGTTTAGATAGGGTGGAGTTTGTTAGGTGCATTCAGGAAGGTTTCTTGACACAATATGTAGATAAGCCTACAAGAGGAGAGGCTGTACTTGATCTGGTATTAGTAAATGGTCAGGTCAGGTGTCAGGTCTCTTAGTGGGATAACATTTTGGAGATAGTGATCACAATTCTATCTCCTTTACCATAGCATTAGAGAGGGATAGGAACAGACAAGTTAGGGAAATGTTTAATTGGAGTAAGGGGAACTATGCGGCTATCAGGCAGGAACTTTGAAGCATAAATTGGAAACAGATGTTCTCAGGGAAAAGTATGGAAGAAACGTGGCAAATGTTCAGAAGATATTTGCGTGTGGTTCTGCGTAGGTACATTCCAATGAGACGGGGAAAGGATGGTAGGGTACAGGAACTGTGGTGTAAAAAGGCTATTGTAAATCTAGTCAAGAAGAAAAGAAGAGCTTTTGAAAGGCTCAAAAAACTAGGTAAAGATAGAGATCTAGAAGATTATAAGGCTAGCAGGAAGGAGCTTAAGAATGAAATTTGGAGAGCCAGAAGGTGCCATGAGAAGGCTTTGTCGGACAGGATTCAGGAAAACTCCAAGGCATTCTACAAGTATGTGAAGAGCAAGAGGATAAGCCATGAGAGAATAGGACCAATCAATTGTGACAGTGAAAAAGTGTGTATGGAACTGGAGGAGACAACAGAGGTACTTAATGAATACTTCAGTATTCAGTATGGGAAAGGATCTTGGCAATTGTAGGGATGACTTGCAGCAGACTGAAAAGCTTCAGCATGTAAATATTAAGGAAGAGGATGTGCTGGAGCTTTTGGAAAGCATCAAGTTGGATAAGTCACTGGGACCGGACAGAATGCACCCCAGGCTACTGTGGGAAGCTAGGGAGGAGATTGCTGAGCCTCCAGCGATGATCTTTGCATCATCAATGGGGACGGGAGAGATTCCAGAGGATTGGAGGGTTGTGGATTTTGTTCCCTTATTCAAGAAAGGGAGTAGAGATAGCCCAGGAAATTATAGGCCAGTGAGTCTTACTTCAGTGGTTGGTAAGCTGATGGAGAAGATCCCGAGAGGCAGGATTTATGAACATTTGGAGAGGCATAATGTGATTAGGAATAGTCAGCATGGCTTTGTCAAAGGCAGGTCATGCCTTATGAGTCTGATTGAATTTTTGGAGGATGTGACTAAACACATTGATGAAGGTACAGATGTAGATGTAGTGTATATGGATTTTAGCAAGGCATTTGCTTATTGCAAAAGTAAGGAGGGATGGGATCCAAGGGGACATTGCTTTGTGGATCCAGAACTGGCTTACCCACAGAAGGAAAAGAGTGGTTGTAGATGGGTCATATTCTGCATGGAGGTCGGTGACCAGTGGTGTGCTTCAGGGATCTATTCTGGGACCCCTACTCTTTGTGATTTTTATAAATGACCTGGATGAGGAAGTGGGGGGATGGGTTAGTAAATTTGCTGATGACACAAAGGTTGGGGATGTTGTGGATAGTGTGGAGGGATGTCAGAAGTTACACCGGGACATCGATAGGATGCAAACCTGGGCTGAGAAGTGGCAGATGGAGTTCAACCCAGATAAGCGTGAGGTGGTTCATTTTGGTAGGTCAAATATGATGGCAGTATTAATGGTAAGACTCCTGGCAGTGTGGAGGATCAGAGGGATCTTGGGGTCCGAGTCCATAGGACACTCAAGAGCTGCTACGCAGGTTGACTCTGTGGTTAAGAAGGCATACGGTGCATTGGCATTCACCAACCATGGGACTGAGTTTAAGAGCCAAGAGGTTATGTTGCAGCTATACACGACCATGGTCAGACCCCACTTGGAGTACTGTGCTCAATTCTGGTTGCCTCACTTCAGGAAGGATGTGGAAACCATAGAAAGGGTGCAGAAGAGGTTTACAAGGATATTACCTGGATTGGGGAGCATGCCTTATGAGAATAGGTTAAGTGAACTCGGCCTTTTCTCCTTGGAGTGACGGAGGATGAGAGGTGACCTGTTAGAGGTGTACGAGATAACGAGAGGTATTAATTGTGTGGATAGTCAGAAGCATTTTCCCAGGGCTGAAATGGCTAGCACGAGATTGCATAGTTTTAAGGTGCTTGGGAAGTAGGTACAGAGGAGATGTCAGGGGTAAGTTTTTTTACACAGAGAGTCGTGAGTGCTTTGAATGTGCTGCCAGCAATGGTGGTGGAGGCATAAATGATAGGGTCTTTTAAGAGACACCTGGATAGGTACATGGAGCTTAGAAAAATAGAGGGCCATGGGTAACCCTAGGTAGTTCTAAAGTAAGGACATGTTCGGCACAGCTTTGTGGGCTGAAGGGCCTGTATTATGCTGTAGGTTTTCTATGTTTCTATGTTTTTATGAAACAACAAACAGAGATTCAGTTGAGTTGCAGTCAGGAATGAAAGTGAGCATGAACGAAATTGCAATGTCTAAACAGAAACTGGCTTGTCCTCGTTGTGGTAGGAGCTCACATACACCAGACAAATGCAGAATTAAAGGCAAAACTTGTAGAAAATGCAATGAAGTAGGACACATAGAACATGTTAGCTGGACAAAAATCAATAGACTGAATACAATGGAGAAAAAAGATAAAAAGTCAAGTTGCTGTTTCCAAAAGAGCACTAATCTGCTGGCTGTTGATGAAATATCTGATGGTCATGAGAGTGTCACAGGTTTGATTAGCCTTGAGATCTACAATGTGAAAACTAAAAATAGACAAGCAAGATGGCTTATATCAGAAGTGAAAGGCAAATTAATTAAAATGGATTTGGACACTGGCTTGGTTGTTTCAGCCATTCCACAAATTGAGTTTGAATGTCCTTTCAGAGATACTGAACTGAAGCTTGCAGATACCCACCTAAGAGAAATGATAACTCCTGTGTGAATGACATACATAACATTGAAATACAACAACCAACAAGCTGAATTGGGCTTGTATGTGGTTAAAACAGGAGGACCAGCACTGTGGGGACATGAGTGGCTGAGACAACTACAACTTGATTGGTGATCCATCCACCACTTGCATGCCCCATCCCCTGCAATAGAGTCAACTGAAATCAAATTCAGAAATAAAATGGATGAATCAACAACTGTCTCCACTCTGAACACCATGAACCATCGTGCAACAGAGGGCAAACAAATGTTGGTGCCAGCCTCTGCTGGCCCTCCTCTTTTCGCCACATACAAGCCCAATCTGTTTGGAAAGCATATTGGAGCAACAAAGGACCATGCTGCTCAGAGGAAGCATGAAAGTAGTGAAAGTTTTGGTCCAACTGCAACAGTTTTTGCAGGTAACATATCTAAAAAAAACTCTGATATTTGCAAAATGTGATTTGGTTTTAAGCTGGAAAAGAGTTCAAGGAGCTTCAGGAAGTTGTAAGCATTTGGCTTTTCAGAATATAGAGAGCCAGAATCTACTCTGTGCACATTAAGGTTACTGCATGACATTCAAGTGGGAGACAAAAAGCTGCTTGTAATAGTATGTGCTAAAACCAAACCCCACCTGGATTAATTGAAGAACAAAAAGAAAGGAATCAGTGGAGATATGAAAACAGAGATGATATTGTGGATGAGGAGAGATCAGATCATAAAGAGAGGAATAGTAGGACTAATAAGAGAATTCTCCAGTGAACTAAAGGCACCTATGGAAGAGCAAGATTCACCTCCTAGAAAGAAGAAAAAGGAGAAGAAAGAGGAGGATGACTTGAGTGCTATGGAAATGGAACAGGAAAAATGAGACACAATTTCTTGAGAAATTAACAAATTCAGGTATATTCACAAGAAGGAAAGGGAAGGTGAGAAAGAGACAGTCAAGAAGTTGAAAAGGGGAGAAGCAAGGAGCGAGTAGATCTGGAGGAAAAAAACCAAAAAAAAAAGGAGAAGAAAGGTGTCCAGAGCTGTTGGAACCATTTTGTGCAGTCTCAGAGTCAGCTCCCCCAACCACCACGGAGGAGGCCCCGGAACCTGAGACTGTTTCACAGCCCCAAGCTCACCTGTCAAGCAGAGTGACCACCTTGTCAGGAAAGACATTACCCCACAAGAGTAAGAAATCCTCCATAGCAATTAAATCTTTAGGCCTGAACAGAACAATTTAAAAAATTACTATGCTGTGAATGTCTATTTAGTAAATGTATTACATAATATTCTGTGTATATAATTGAAATACATTCTGAAGTATACTTAGTTGGAGTTTATGGCTAAGCAGGGAATGTAGTGTATTTAATATTTCAGTAATATAGTAACTATATTGTTTGAGTATGCATGCTTGTTTGTTTAAATAATTCATTTTGGGTTATACTGTATGTAAAATAAGTGCATTGCATACATCATGATGCTACCACATGATACATGTGTGTCTCGCTTAAAGTAAACACAAAAGTTAGATATATTATTACAGACTCTCTTACTTTTATCTTGATTAGTTTTTATGTTTTGGATTTGCGACACATAACTGTTGTCCTACAGATGGGCAGGTTAAGCTGCTCCCTGGTCAGTTCCCTGAGAAAGATACAAGGACCCCATGATGCTATTTGAAAGAACAGAGGCTTTTTCCCAGACTTTTGGCCAATATTTATCCCTCAGCTCCAGCATATTTCACATTACCCCATCACCAGGTGCTTGCTCTGTGCAAACTTGTGGATGTGTTTGCCGTTACCGAAGTATTTCATTAGATACAATGCATTTTGGGACTCCCTGAGATTATGAAAATGCAATATGATACAAATATTTATTTCTTATGCCTCTATGTCCTGCTGATTGATTGAAGTCCCAGATATCACTGTGGTCAGCTTGCAAAGATGCAGAAATACAGAAATCCTCAACAATTAAAAAAAATACAATAACTATGCAATCACAGAGGTTACACCTGGTAAGACAACACCAACCTTTCATGAACAGTAAATTTCATGAAGATACCTGCTCTGAGTCTGATAAATGTGCATTTCACTTAACTACAGGTATATAAACAGACTGTCCAACAATGACAGAGAATCTCAATACATCACTTCTAAAGAGAGTAGAGAAGAATTTTTTTTAAATGGCAGTTGGGCTGAGTTGTTCTCCAATCTTGGCAACTTACTTGTAAACGTTTTGTCACCGTATGAGGAGACATCGTCAGTGCACTGTTGATTGTGTTGTGTCCTCTGAATGCTCGGGCTTCATATATTTTTCAATCAGCTGACTGGACGTCATTTCGGAAGCTCCATTGTGAAGTGGAGAGGAAATCTTGCTGCTGATTGGCTGTGTAGAGAACTTCATGCACTGTGGCCTGGAATTCTGCCCATACTGGCTCATGAATCTACGTGCTTGTTTACAGAATTGTTCGCTCGCAAGCCGCACGGTTGCTTGTGCCGTGACTTTCACTGATGCCGGGTCAAGTTTGTGCCCCTCTCCATCGTCATGGCTGAAGGCAGGGGAGACTTGGTCATGCTGCTTTACAGCCTCAGTGAAAGCCACGGTGCAAGTGGCATGCAAGAGAGACACCACAATCAACAGCGCACTGATGGTGTCTCCTCGCGTGGTGATAAACGTTTCCAAGTAAGTTGCCAAGATCAGAGAACAACTCAATCCAACCATCAACCACCTGAGCTACTCATCTTCTGAATTGTTTCCAAAAATTGCAGTGCCAGTTAGGGGGTGATGTGATGGAGAATGCATGGTCGGTGACCACAGGAAGGAACATTAAAAAATGTGACAAAATGCTTGCTTAAGGAAGGATCTTTCATAAAAATCACTTTCATCGAGAGTTAAAGTTGTGGCAACTGCACCTCCTTCATTTTATATGGTCAAACAGAGGAATCAAAACTAATCTTTCAGGAGTCCTGGAAAATTCCAGAAGAATTTGTTTCATGTTGCGACTGTCAATCTGTCATGAAGTAGCATACTATAATGAAACGCTGCTCATAAATTGTGCACAGTCTAAAATAGGCATAAAGTACATGACTTGGAAATCTTCACCCTAATTTCTAGCTGCTTTACCCAATTCATCTCAGTTTCTCAAGCAAATTATCAGGTCAACCACTTTAGGTCTGCGAAAGACAGATCAAAGAATTTCTTTAATGGTGAGAGACAGGAGCAGGCACTGGAGGAGCAAAGCAATTTAGAAGTCCATGCGCAACCATTGCTAAAAGCTACAGCACAGACGCAAAACTAAATCAAAGAACTTCCAAAACCAAGGAAGAAATAATAGTTCCTCTCGGTCAGGGAGCCATTATTGAATATTGTATTTGATCTAAGGTACTGAACATCAGGTAGGATATATAGCTTTCTTTGGAAGGCAGACTGTAATTTTGTACAAATTATTTTTCAAACCTTAAAGTCACAATGCACAACAGAGAGTCCACAGTCCACAGCAGGCCAGGAAGAGAGGTCTACCAGGTCCTCTTACACTCACAATGCCCACAACTCTACAAGCTCTGTTCTTGGCCTGTTTCCACCATTAATGTTGCCCAAGGAACCTATGCTGTGCTTAAGGTATGATTAGCTGCAGACACACAATATATCCAATGGCTACTACAATCCAGCCAATTCTCAGGCCAACCAATCTAGCCTGGATCTCTGAGCAAGGTGAAAACCAAGCATGTGACCAGGAATGCAGAAATCAGAGACTCAGGAACCACACAGATTCCAGGCTGAGCTTTTGAAAGCAAGTCACTTTCTTTTGCATTTCTAGACCTGAATATATTGTATGAGTCAGCCACTATAAATGGAAAGTGGTAAATGATTGCTTAGCACAGCACCTATATTCATTCTGCAGGAGGGACTACGAGCTTCCTCATACTTACCACTTTCATTCACCATCTTACACCCACACTTAACTCTTCTGTGTCTTCTGCACTGTTACAATGAAGCCCAACACAAAATGAAGAACCCCTGACCTTCCTTCTGGGCACATTACAGCCTTCCAAACTCAGATGTGAATTTGGGCATCATGGTCTCTCTTTCCATCTTTATCAGAACTGGCCATCTCTGCCAGGCTTCCGTTTATGATTTTTCTCGGTTTCTCACTCTCCATTAGTACACCCTAGCCTGCCGGGCATGTTCCGCAGCATTTCAGCTATTCGCAACACCGAACACAGAGAAAAAGCAGCTTTATTTGATTCTAACTACCTCATCTGGAATCGGAATCAGAATCAGACTTCTTGTCATCGGCATATATCATGAAATTTGTTAACTTTCCAGCAGCAGTACAATGAAATATATGATTAAAAAATACAGAGTAAAAAAACTGAGTTACAGTGAGTGTGTGTGTGTGTGTGTGTGTGTGTGTGTGTGTGTGTGTGTGTGTGTGTGTGTGTGTGTGTGTGTGTGTGTGTGTGTGTGTGTGTGTGTGTCTATTAAATAGTTAAGTTAAAATAAGTACCACTAAGTAATAGAAATAAAGAAATAGTGAGGTAGTGCTCATGGCTTTAATGTCTATTTAGAAATCAGATGACAGAGGTGAAGAAGCTGTCCCTGAATCATTGAGTGTGTGTCTTCAGGCTTCTGTACTTCCTTGCTAATGGTAACAGTGTGGTGGAGGTCCTTAATGATGGATGCCACCGTCGTAAGGCACCATTTGTTGGATGTCATGGATACTACAGAGGCTGGTACCCATGATAGAGCTGACTAATTTTACAAGTTTCTGTAACTTATTCCAATCTTGTGCAGTAGTCCCCACCCCCCTATCAGACAGTGATGCAGCTGGTCAGAATGCTCCCCATGGTACATTTGTAGAAGTTTTCAAGTGTTTTAGTTAACAAACCAAATCTCCTCAATCTTCTAATGAAAAATATTCAACTGATCTCACCCTATCAGATGTTCTTCTCATTCTTCCCCACCTTTCTAAAATTGAAGATTTATTTGTTTTCTATCTTTCCAGCTTGGGTGAATGGTCTTGGACCTGAAATGTTAACCCTGATCCTCTTCTCACAGGTGCCGCCTGACATGCTGACTGTTTCCACTACATTGTGCATTTAATTTTAGATTTCCAGCATCTGTAATTTTAAAAAAATCATTTATTGCTATGCACACGTCTGTCCCTGTAGAAGAACAGGGTACAGTACCAGCGAGTAGTCCAGAACCGTATAATATTGGGGTGCAATGCTTATTGGCAAAAGCCTGTCTCTATATATCAAAGGGTACAGTATTGGTGAGAAGTTTGTTATTATATCAACGTAGAAGATTAAGGGGAGATTTGATAGAAGTGTACAAAATTATGATGGGTATAGGTAGGGTAAATGCAAGCAGGCTTTTTTCACTGATGATGGGTAGGGCTACAACCAGAGGTCATGGATTAAGGGAGAAAGGTGAAAAGTTTAAGGGGAACATGAGGGGAAACTTCTTCACTCAGAGGGTCATAAGAGTGTGGAATGAGCTTCCAGCACAAGTGGTGCATGCGAGCTCAATTTCAATGTTTAAGAGAAGTTTGGGTAGGGACATGGAGAGTAGAGATATGCAGGTCGATGGGAGTAGGCAGTTTAAATGATTTTGTCACGGACTAGATGGGCCGAAGGGCCTGGTTCTGTACTGTACTTCTCTCTATATAATGCTGGGGTACAATATTAAGCAGCACAGATTGGTCTCTCTCTAGCACTAAATATAATTTGTAGGCACAATGGACTGAAAGATTGAACCATCAGTTCTCCCTTGCTTCCCTCCTAGATTTTAGCCTTGTTAGCAACAAGGCTAAATGATGAGATTGGGGCTGTTGAGGGGATGGTGAAATGGACAGAGGCCAGTAAATGGAATAACAAGAGGCTGCTGAGATGGAACTACTGTACAAGGTGGTTTTGACAAGATGCACCGAATAGTGATGTGCAAAAGCAAGAACTATGGCTTAAACGTGCCCTTAAACGTGATGAAAGGTATCAATATCAGATTATACAAATTTAAGAATGAATAGTATCTCATAACTCACTCTTTGATATATTTTGGGTTGTTAATCTGTAAAAACATAGTGCCTGATAGTTTAAATCTCAAATACAGGATGCGAAACTTCATTGTATTCTCTTTGGTTTACAAAGTGACAGGTGATCTAATTTAAGATGGGACTGGGCAGAACAAGTAAGCAGAAATTATTTTCTGTAATGGAGAAGTCCAGGAGATTGGAGTTTACCAGCCAATCAGTAGAAATCAAATGCAAACTACATTCCAGTCTAATCATTAATAAAGAAAGTATCAAGAATCCTGTTTTTCATAAATGTCCATGTCATCGATGTCTCTTTTGATGTTATATCCATAGAAGTCAAGGCTATGCCCTCTCAAAATGACAAAAATGTGTAATGTCTTCAAATGTCCCATTCAGTAATTGTAGCCTTTTCTTCTAAATGGTTTTCCAAGATGAAGTAACACTTCCGAGTAAGAACTACTAATAACAATTGGATAAAAAATGCATTTTATAAAACTAACATTCTGAGTGTTCAAAATACAATGGATCTGTTTTTTATTTGTGCTTTTAGATTACTAGTATCTCCCTGTGACTGTGATTTTCATACTCCTTCAATGGAGAGATTAGGAAAGCCATTACGATATGCAAATTAATATCCACTGCAGCTTCATTTGAATACTATCCTGCCAAGATAGTATTCACAGCGCACTGTAGCTTGTGGCTCCTTATAGAATTTAAAAACTTATAGAAGCACCAGCTGAATATCCAATTTTGGTGAATAAGCTGCGGCTTTGTCAAATCTAAACTGGAATTCTCAGCAAATTAAGAGTAGGTTATTCTGATCATTGAACCTCTTGCATGATTCAAATAGACATACAGTAGCTGGTCCTTAACTCAACTCAACTCCCTCTTTCTGTGCAGAGTGAGCATAACATTTGCTCAATAGCCCTCAGTGCTCCCTAGCCCACAGATTTTTAGTTATCACAGCAACTACAATCTTCTGACTTGGGGAATGTAAAATATCCACGATCCATGTATGGGAAAAGTATATCAGCCTGACTGCAGTCCAAAACAAAATTGTTCCAGTTTTGTAATTTTGCCATCTTATTCTGAGTGCCTAGTCCTTCATAGAGAGAGCACAGAAATGGGTTTCAATGAGTTTCTTGCTGACCATCAACCCACTCACTTGCACTTTTCCTACATTAATCTATTTTTTAAAATTCTCCCCCACCTTCCCGTCAACTCTCCCCAAATGCCAGCACTCACCTACACATCCAAGGCAATTTATAGTCATAATCATCATTATGTGCTGTGTCCTATGATGGTCATGATCATGGTCTTTTAATCATGACTGTCGTTTGTAGATTTTTCTACAGTGGTTTGCCATTACCTTTTTCTGAATGGTGTCTTTACAAGATGGATGACCCCAGCCGTTATCAACTCTCTTCAGAGATAGGCTGCCTGGCACCTGTGGTCGCATAACTAGCACTTGTGATATGTACCTGTTGCTTATATGACCGTCCACCATCTGCTCCCATGGCTGAGGCCATAAGTCCATAATACCATGATACAGGAGCAGATTAGGCCATTAGCCCCATTGAATCTGCTCCACCATTTCATCACGGTTGATCCAATTTTCCTCTCAGCCCCAGTCTCCTGCCTTCTCCCCATATCCCATCATGCCCTGACCAATCAAGAATCTATGAACCTCTGCCTTAAATAGACATAAAGACTTGGCCTCCACAGCTGGCTGTGGCAAAGAATTCCACAGATTCACAACAACCTGACCAAAGAAATTCCTCCTCATCTTCATTCTAAAAGGATGTCCCTCTGATCTGAGGTTGTGTCCTCTGGCCTTAGACTATCCCATCATAAGAAATATTCTCTCTACATCCACTCTATCATGGCTTTTCACCATTGGATAGGATTCAATGAGGATACTCCTCATTCTTCTGAATTCTAGTGAATACAGGCCAACAGCAATCAAATGCACTTCATATGACAAGCCATTCACTCCTGGAATCATTTTTGTGAACTTCCTTTGAACCCTCTCCAATGTCAGCACATCCTTTCTTAGATAAGAGGTCCAAAACTGCTCACAATACTCAGTCAGACCTCACCAGTGCTTTATAAAGCCTCAATATTGCATCCTTGCTTTTATATTGTAATCCTTCCGAAATGAAAGCCAATATTGCATTTTCCTTCTTTTTCACCATATTTTTGTATTTTCTTTCCTTCTAGAAAATAGTCAACCCTTTTATTCCTTCTGACAAAGTTCTGCCATACACTTCCTGACACTGTATTCTACCTGTCATTTCTTTGCCAATTCTCCTAATCTGTTGGCCCTTCTATAGACTCTCTACTTCTGAAAAAAGCGATGAAACATATTTTTAACATCTGTTGTTATGTCTCCTGCTAGCTGTGAAAATGGGGGACACCTTCTCCTCCCTTGCCAGTAATCCTTGAAAGATCATCACTAATGCTTCCATGATCTCTTCAGCCACCTCTTACAGAACCCTCGGGTGAACACAATCTGGTCCAGGTGACTTAACTGCCTTGAAACCATTCAGTTTCTCAAGAACCTTCTTTCTATTGATGATAACTTCACACACTTCATGACCCCTGACACCCGGAACTTCCACCATACTGCCAGTGTCTTCCACAATGAAGACTGATGCAAAATACTTATTCAGTTCATCCGCTATTTCTTTGTCCCCCATTACTACCTCTCCAGCATCATTTTCCAATGATCCAATACCCACTCTTGCCTCTCCATTACACTTTATATATCTGAACAAACTTTTGGTATCCTCTTTAATATTACCAGCTAGCTTACTTTTATATTCCATCGTTACCTTCTCAATGACATTTAGTTGCCTTCTGTTGGTTTTAAAATCTTCCCAATCATCTAATGCCCACTAAATTTTGCTCTCTTTGGCTTTTATGTTGGCTTTACTTCATTTGTTAGCCACGATTGTGTCATCTTTCCTTTAGAATACTTCTTCCTCTTTGGGATGTATATATCCTGAGCCTTCTGAATTGCTTCTAGAAATTCCAGCCATTGGTGCTCTGCCATCATTCCTGCCAGTGTTCTTTCCCAATCAATTCAGGTCAACTCCTCTCTCATGCCTCTGTAATTCCCTTTACTTCACTGCAATACTGATACATCTGACTTTAGCTTCTCCTCAAATTTCAGGGTAAATTTGATCATAGTATAATCACTTCTTTTACCTTAAGCTTTTTAATCAATTCCAGTTCATTGCACAACACCCAATCCAGAATAGCTGATACACTATTGGGCTCAACCACAAGCTGCTCTATGAAGCTATCTCGGTGGTATTCTTGAAATTCTCCCTCCTGAAATCCAGCACCAACATGATTTTCCCAATCTATCTGCATTTTGAAATCCCCCATGACTATTGCAATATTGCCCCTTTGACATGCATTTTCTATCTCCCATTTTAATTTGTAGACCACATTCTTCCTAGTGTTTGTGGGTCCACATACAACTCCCATCAAGGCCTTTTTACCCTTGCAATTCCTTAGCTCTATCCACAATGACTCAGCACCTTTTGTCCCTATGTCACCTCTTTCTAATGATTTGATTTCATTTTTTACCAACAGAACAATGCCACCCCCCTCTGTCGTCCTCTCTGTCCTTTCGATACAATTGGCATCCTTGGGCATTAAGCTCTCAGCTATAATCCTCTTTCAGCCATGATTCAGTGATGCCTACAACATCATACCTGCCAATCTGCAACTGTGCTACAAATTAATTTACCTTATCCATATACTGTTCACATTCAAATATAACACCTTCTGTCCTATGTTCTCCTTGCTTGACCTTGTCAGCCTTTTACGTTGCAGCTCATCCTATTGACTTTAATTTTGCCCTATCAACAGCCTCTCCTCACGATACATTGCCTCTGTTTGTAAACCAGCTACCTCGTCTTCAGCACTATTATCCGCCGTTCCTTTGATGCATCTTGCATTGAAATATACACAGCTCAGGACACTAGTCACACCATGCTCAACCTTTTGATTCCTGACTTTCTCTGAGGTCTCAGCAACATCTGCCTCCACTAACTGTTCTGGAATTCTGTTTCCAATCCTCCTGCTACTCTAGTTTAAACCCCAGTGCACAGCACTAACAAACTTCCCCACTAGATTAGTCCCCCTTCAGTTAAGGTGCAAATGATCCTGTTTGTACAGGTCCTAACTTCCCTGCAAGACAGCCTAATTATCCCAAAATCTTATGCCCTCCCTCCTACACCAACTGCTTAACCACATATTGAGCTATATAATCTCAGTTCTGGCCTCACTAGCACATGGCACAGGTGGCAATCCTGAGATCACAACCATGGAGGTCTTGCCATTTAACTTAGCATCTAACTCCCTGAACTCCTTGTGCAGAACCTCATCACTCATCCTACCCACATCATTGGTACCTACATGGATCACGACATCTGGCTCTTCACCCTTCCACTTAAGAATGCTGAGGATTTGATCTGAGGTCTCCCAGACCCTTGCGTCTGAGAGGCAACATACCATCCAGTAATCTCATTCTCACCCACAGAACCTCCTGTCCTTTCTGCTACCTAACGAATTCCCTATCACCACAGTGCACCTATTTTCCTCCCTTCCCTGCTGAGTCACAGAGCCAGACTCAATGCCAAAAACCCAGCCACAGTGACTTTCCTCTGTTAGATCAACCCCCCAATGGTATCCAAAATGATATATCTATTGACGAGGCTGATGGCCACTGGGTACTCTGCACTGGCTCCTTAACCTCTTTCCCCTTCCTGACTGTCACCCAAGTCTCCTGTGTCCTGTTCCTTGCGTGTAACTACCTCTCTATCACCCCCTTAGCCTCCCAAATGATTCGGTTCATCCAGTTCCAGCTCCAACTCCTTAACACAAATTGTTAGAAGCTGCAGCTGGAAGCACTTCTCGCCGTTGTAGTCGTCAGGCACACTGGAGGTCTCTTTGCCTTCCCACATGCTGCAAGAGGTGCATTCAACTATGCTGCCTGCCATTTCTACTGTCCTAGATGAAGAGATATAGAGAAGGGGAAGTATAAAATCATAACCTGGAGCTTTTCTTTTCTTTGCTTTCTCTGACTGAAGCCACTCTTCACTGAAGCCTCGAAGAGCTAAAGCCTCGAGATCACCACCCTAGCTCTGTCCTCTCAGACAATGGCCTCTGTGCATGCCGTGCCTTCCTTTTTTTTGCTCTTGCTAATCAAACCCAAACGCCAAGTGCTCGCTGCTCAAAGCTCTTTCTCGCTGTAGCGACCCGCTGCTGGCTTTTTTAATTGGGCAGTGGTCCTTCCAACGTCCAGGTTGGTCACAGGTCAAAGCTCGTTTTCACTTCACCTTGATCAGGGAGGGGGCTGATGCTACACCTTGCCAAAGGGTGACCTTCAAGCTAGTGGCGGGAAAGAGCGCCTTACACCTCTATTGGGCAGCACCCTGCCACTCAAAATTACAGTGGCCAAATTAAACTACCAACCAGCATGTCTTTAGGATTTGAGAGGAAACCAGAATACCTGGGTGAAATCCCCATAGAGCAAATTCTGCACAGACAAGACCTCTAAGAGGAAAGGGCTTTTCTGCATCTAGGCTATTTAGATAGGGTATTATTTTAAATACCCAAACTGCATTAACCTTTGATAATCTGAATACAAGAGCAAGGTGCCTTTGCTGGAGCAATGGGGGAGGGAAGAAGAGGGAGAGAGCTGATGCTTTTGCTGCTGCTTGTGTGTGGGAGGGGAGGGGGAGAAGGGCTTTAGAGGTTCTGACATTTCTGTCATTCATTCTTTGGGGTTCTTTCTGTTTCATGGATATCTGTGAAGAGAAAGAACTTCAGGTTGTATAATGTATATGTTCTCTGATATTGAATTGAAGCATTGAACCATTAAAAAGAATGCAAGTCAGGTCCGCGCGACCTATCTTTATACTTTAACCCAGTCGAGACTAAACCCTACTAAATGTATTGCTTGATTGATTGTAAACATTGAACACAATGCAGGTGGAACCAGAGAACATTTTAATAGAGCCTTGTGATCATCTCTTTATGTTAGTGTAAGCGAATCATTATATTCATTTGTTCTGCTTGTTCATTCCCTGACTCGTTAGAAAATGTCCCATGGACCAGTATCTCTAACAAGACAAAAGAAGAAGCTACGTTTAATTTGGTTGACAATTCAAAAGCAACGGGAAACCCATTAGTTTAATTGATAGATGTGAAAATAATTAAAGCATTATGTGGGCCTTCTTGCCCTCTGAAGACCCTTATAGCCAGTAATTCACTTTTGAAATGCAGTTGCTGATGGAATGAGTACAAGCCACAGAATGTTTGCACAGAATAATGTTCTTCGAATACCAACACCATTTTTGACTGACTTGTGGCTTAGCTGACCAAACTGGAGTAGAAAGCTGTAGCACATAGCAGTGGAAATGGCAAGAGCTTCAAGTTCCTCAATGCAAACGTCTCCGAGGATCTATGCTGGGCTCAACATATTGATGCAACCATGAAGAAGCTACACTAGTGGCTACAATATATTTCGTTAAAAGTTTGAGGGGATTTTGTATGGCACCAGAGTCTCTAGCAAATTCTCCAGATGTACCATGGAGAGCATTCTGATTTGTTACATCACCACCTGGTATGGAGGCCTCAATGCACAGGATTGAAAGAGGCTGCAGACTGTTGTAGACTCAGCCAGCTCCACCAGGGACATAACCCTCCCCGCAATCAAGGACATCTTCAAAAGGCAGTTTCTCAAGTTGACAATTTCCATCATTAAGGACTTTCACTACCTGGGACATGCCCTCTTCTCAATTCTACCATTAGGAAGGAGGTGCAGGAGCTTGAAGATGCACACACAAATTTTTCAGAAGTCAGACTTCTAAATAGTTCATCAACCTGTGAACACTACCTCACAATTCCTCTTTTGGACTGTTATATTTTTTATTCTAACTTACAGCAATTTTTATGTCTTACATTGTACTTCTGTCATGAAAGCAACAGATTTCACAACATACACTCAGTGGCCACTTTATTAGGTACTCCTACTCATTTATGCAACTATCTAATCAATCAACCAATCACGTGGCAGCAACTCAATGCATAAGAGCATGCAGGCATGGTTAAGAGGATCCATTGTTATTCAGAACAAACATCAGAATTGGGAAGAGATGTGATCTGAGTTACTTTGACTGTGGAATGATTATCGGTGCCAGATGGAGTTGTTTGTGTATCTCAGAAACTGCTGCTCTCTGGGGATTTTCATGCACAACCTTCTCTAAAGTTCACAGAGGATGGCGTAAGAAACGAAAAACATCCAGTGACTGGCAGTTCTGTGAGTGAAAATGACTTGTTCATGAGAAAGGTTGAAGGAGAACGGTCAAACCTGTTCAAGCTGCAGGAAGATGACGAAGATTCAGGTAACCATGCGTTACAAAAGAAGGGTGCAGGAGAGCATCGCTGAATGCACAACACATTGAACCTTAAAGTGGAGGGGCTACAGCATCATAAACTCAGTGGATCAGTGTTAGACCACTTATTTTCACCTTATTTGTCAATAATCTGGATGATAGAATTGATGGCTTTGTAGCTGAGTTTGAAGACGATACTAAGACAGGTGGAGGGGCAGATATTGTTCAGGAAACAGGACGTCTGCAGAAAAACTTAGACAGATTAAGGAAATGGGCAACGAAGTGGCAGATGGGATATAGTCCAGGGAACTGTACGGTCATGCACTTTGGTAGAAGGAATAAAGGCAGTGCCAATTTTCTAAATAGGGAGAAAATTCAGACATCAGAAGTGCAAAGGAACTTGGGAATCCCAGTGCAGCATTCCCCAAAAGGTTAATTTGCAGGCTGAGTTGGTGGCAATGAAGGCAAATATAATGCTAGTATTAATTTTGAAAGGACTTGAGTATAAAAACATGGATATAATGCTGAAGCTTTATTAGGCATTGGACAGACCACACGGAGTATTGTGAGCAATTTCTGTGCCCCTTATCTAAGAAAGGATGTACTGGCATTGGAAAGGGCCCAGAGGAGGTTCACAAGAATTATCCTGGGAATTAAAGGGTTAACATATAAGGAGCAATTGATGGCTCTTTGGAATTTAGAAAAATGAGGAGTTATCTCATTGAAGCTTATCAAATATTAAAAGGACTTGACAGACTGGATGTGGAGTGGATGTTTCCTATAATGGGGGAGTCTAGGACCAAAGGGCACAACCTCACAATACAAGGGCATCTCTTCAGAACACAGGTCAGGAGGAATTTCTTTAGCTAGAGGATGGTGAATCTATGGAATTCACTGCTATGGATGGTGTGGAGGCCAAGTTATTGTGTATATTTAAAGTGGAGGTTGATAGATTTTTGATCAGTAAAGATGTCAAAGGCTGCAGGAAGAAGGCAGGAGAATGGGGTAAGAAGGAGGATAATAATCAGCTGTGATGGAAAGGCAAAGCAAACTCAATGGGCTGAATGGCCTGTTTCTGCTTCTAGGTCATATGGGCTTATAGTTATATTGTTGAATTAACAACTGTTTCCTTATGGCAGCTAATGTTACTAAATGCTATGAAGCACTAATTTTAGACAGTAAAAATGATACAATAACATGTTAAGTTTTAATTTTCAAATATTCTGACAGACCCAGCATATTTATTTCAGAAATACATCTTTTCCCAATTTAGCAGCTATTTCTCAAGTAAAATTAAATCTGACACAATAAGCATTCATTTTGAAGTTGTTTTTCATCATCCTTAAAACTACATATGTAATTATGAATGAATGAATTTTTTTCTACAATTTTATAATGTAAACAAGAGTGTTAGTGTCTTGCAATCTGTGTCTACATGCACTGGTATTATTGTTTGATGTGAACCAGTGCAATTATGGTGACACTATATTTGTGACACTATATTTGTGACACTATATGTTTTCATGGATTTACATCGTACACTTCCCCATATCCTACAATTAAAGAAGAGCCCGTTTACTGTATATATAGGAATGAGCATCTGGACCTGATGAAGTGAATTACTGGGATTATGTTTTCTGAATGTACTGTTGCAAAATCTTAAAATATACTTTGTGTAATGCTAATATTATTCATAGATATTCTAGGAAAAGTTTCTTGCTTTCCTTTAGTAATCTCCTCATCACAAGGTCTTATGATGTAAATAAGCTAAACACTGGTAAAGTTATGAAAGCTGGACTTCTTGACAGTTAGTTTGAAAGAGCTGATAATTCTACTCAAAGTAGAAACAATTTAAAATGAATAAAATTCTTATCCAGTTATAACTGCGATTATTTTTTCATACAGAAATGTACTTTTTAGATTTCATCAGAACACATCAACTTAAGTAATGTATCTTATTTTGGCACAAAATGAGCAATAAACAGTACATACTGTCATTTCCAAGTGGATCCCTGTTCATATACATAAACACAAAGTTATTGTGAAATCCAAACCTTTCACTCTGTAATAAATTGGTCCAATGTGTAATATGAAGAAATCCAAGAAAGTGTACATTAAAAATATATATTCTCAATGCTATGTGTCAATGTTTCATAAAGAATAAATTATCTTGTTAGGGAATTAAAATAGTAATGCTGGTTTCCTGAATACTTTACATAATCTCAATGACCTTCATCAATTCATGAACTTAATTGTGCAATGCTACATACTAAAACCTAACCAGTGGCAATATTTTTATTACAATATTTCCTTTGCTAAAATATGATTTGCTAAACTATGAAATGTGCCAAGCATGGCCTTAACTCTCAAATTAAGTCACCTAGACATATAAAGGCTAATGTTCTAAACATTTGCTGTGGCTGTATGCTCAGTCTTTCAAACAGCACTTAAGTGTCCAAATCAACCATTATTCATGAAAGAAAAATCACCATGTTTCATGGAGAATAAGAAATAGATATTCAATTAGATCTTTATGTATGGCTATTCATACGTATCCATAACAAACCATGCAAAACTAAGGTGGTAGAACAGAATGTATAAATTGGTTATGTTTTTGAAATGTCAATTTGGAAGAAAGAAGAGTGTGTTTTGATAAAACAACTGAAGACCTGAGGATCATGTGCATTATTTTCTAAAATATGTTAGAAGAAGTAATGTCCAACAGCCCTTATTGCTGAACATAACTATGGTAATATGATGAGAATTTTATATGACAGAAGAGAATGCAGAAGGCTGAATTTCATCAATGGTTGGGATCATTGTTCCTCTTAACATGTGAATAGTCTAAATATGAATACAGGTGGCACAGGGTTTATATTTGCAGATGTCAGATCAAACCAACTGAGAGGAGGATAAACAGTATACACTGAGTCATATGTACTTATAAAAGGGTGAAACACAGGAAGACATTGGTTCAAATACATTTTTTATCAAAGTTGCAAGCAGCATGAGGTTTTAAATTTACAGTGAGGCATGGAGGGCAAAAATAGGTCCATGATTTTAGATCTATACAAGTCGTTTCAAAGGTGTAGTTCCAAGAGTGCTCTGTTTGAGACATTTTTGGATCCTGGTAATAAGGGAAGAGGCAGTAAGGAAATGCAAAGATCCCACCATGCACAGGGAGGTATAGTTAGGAAAGACAAGCAAGAAAAATTGCCATTATTTTCTTCAGAATAAACTTTAAGATGATCCAATAGAAGAGTTCAGAATAATGATAGGTTTTGCTTTGCATGTTGCTGGTAAGTAAATAATTATGGGGCCTACTTTCAGATCATCTCCAGTCAGAAGGCCAGATTGCTATTCCTGAACTTGTTAAGCAATAACCGGAAATAGAACCAAAACTAGTGCATTGTTTCTTCAGAAGGCATAGACTCTAGATAAATATTCATATGCTATCTGTATACATGACTTTTAATATGAAAATGTATTTTAGAGAGTGATAGGATTAATTGGGACTTTACTTAACTGGTAATATGTTAGAAGTACATCCTGTGATTTTTTTTTACTGTGTATTAGCAGGAAATAATTCTGAACTGCAGCACAATCAAAAGAGAAATCAGTAAAGAATATACTGTACTAGGATGGGGATTAGAAGAATTGGTGCTGCGCCTGAACAAGGAGCTACTACAAAAGGACTGAATGCTTGCTCACTTCAAACTCTTAGTATCAGGCAACATTTCGATCTCCAGTTATCTGCTCTGCCTACTGAAGCATAGAGTGAGCCCTATAGTCTGCCAGCCTCCCAACAAATGTATGTTGCAACCACATGCTAGTTTTCAAGAATACAACTTCTGTGGAAGATTCTTTTTGGCATTCTTTACATGATATCTGCATACATTCAGATGGCATTAGATCAAAGAATAAAGTTTTTAAACTCTGACAATCCAGCATCCTTGGGATTGTGGAGGTATCAGACCAACAGATGTTCCAGAAGATTGGATGTTAATAAACACAAATTTATTTAGTTTTTGTTTACATGTCACATAGAACTATACAGCACATGAACAGTCTCTTCACCCCACAGCGTTGAGCCAAATTGATTAAATTAGTAATTAAAAACCCTTATTACATTTGCCCCCACTAACATTTCCGACAACATATTTCAGGCATCCACTTCTCCCTGGGTAGAATGTTTGCCTCACACATCTTCTTTGAACTCATCACCTTAAATGTATGCTCTCAAGTATTGACATTTCAATCCTAGAAAAAAGCTACTGGCTGTCTAATCGATCAATGCCTCCCATAATCTTATAAACTTCTTTTAGGTCTCTCCTTGGCCTCCTCCACCCCAGAAAGAACAGCTCAACTTTGTCCAACTTCTCTTCATAGCACGTGCCTTCTAACCCAGGCAGGATCCTGGTAAAACTCTTATGTACACTCTCCAGAGTCTCCACATCCTTCCTATAATGGGATAACCAGATCTGAATCAAATACTTCAGATGTAGCCTAAGTAGAGTTTTATAAGCCTGCACTCTAACTTCCTGACAATTGAACTCAGAGCCTCAGTTTATAAAGCCAAACATACCATACACCTCTTTACCACCTTACCATTTTGAGGAGCTATTTTTGAGGGGTATGAACTTAGACCCTAAGATCCCCTGTACGTCAATGTCAGTGTCCTGCCATTAACTGCATTCTGTTTCTTTATATTTGACCTCCAAATCACAACATAATAATAAATAATAAATAGAAGTGATACCCCACCACTCAGAGCATGCCCTCTTCTCATTGCTACCATCAGGAAGCAGGTACAGAAACCTGAAGGCACACACTCAATGATTCAGGAACAGCTTCTTCCCCTCTGACATCAGATTCCTGAGTGGGTATTGAACCCAAGAACACTACCTCACTACTTTTTTATTTCTATTTCTTTTGCACTACTTTTTAAAATTTATCTATTATTTACTTAATGTTTAATTCACAGTTTTTTCCCTCTATCATCATGTATCACATTGTACCGTCGCCGTTAAGTTAACAATTTCACAACATATGCCAATGATATTAAACCTGATTCTGACAATAGTATAATAAATTTTCCAATGTCCATGGTGAGATTAAAGGGAGTGGGAAATGTACAAATGTTCTGGAGTCTATCTCTAGTAGTAAACCTGCCCATGCTCCCTGTCCCTAGTGCTCCAGATTGTAACCCTGACTCCAGCTGTACATATGGCCACAGTCCAGAATGCCTTAGCTGCACTCCAGGCTCCTGGCTCATACTCTGGACTAAAGGGTGAGTGAGATGGCAGACCATCATGAGTTCCAACTAAACAAATGCCAGATAATTGGAGATTTACTGTATTTACAGTTTGAGTACTGGGAGTTCAGATCAATGGGCCCATGCCTATACTAATATTCTATACAACTCACCTCCTACTCTACAGATTCTATTAACACTTTGCATTCCTTTCTATTTATTTAGCTACTTCTTGTATACAAGAAAGTTTTTCCCTTCAGCTATTCATGTGACAGTGCATTTAGTGTTCTAACCACTTTCCATGTAAAGTCATCATTTCCATCTTCCCTACTGTATATCATGTATCTGGCTTACATTTTTGACTTTAGCTCAGCTTTATTCCACAACTGGAAACAGTTTCTCTACAGCTAATCAAAGTTTAAAGTTCAAAGTAAATTTATGATCAATACATATATCTCACCATATAGTACCTTGAGATTCATTTTCTTGCCAGCATTTACAGGAAAATAAATAAATACAATAGAATTTGCAAACAATTATACATAAAACAAGGACTAATGAACAACCAATGTGAAAAAGAAGATATACTGTACCAAAAAAAGTACTGAGAGCATTAGTTGTAAAGAATCCTTTGAAAGTGAGTCTATAGGTTGTGGAATCAGTTCAGAGTTGTCCTCACTGAGCGAAGTTATCCTGACTGATTCAGGAGCCTGATGGGTTGTAGGGTAATAACTGTTCCCGAAACTGGTGGTGTGGGATCTAAAGCTTCAGTAACTCCTGTCCGAATGTAGTAGTGAGAAGAGAGCATTGCCTAGATGGTGGGGGTCTTTGATAACGGATGCTGCTTTCTTGTGGTAGCACTCCACGTAAATGTGCTCAGTGGTGGGAAGGACTTTGCTGCGATGGACTGGGCTGTATCCACCACTTTCTATAGTCTTTTCTATTCCTGGGCATTGGTGTTTTCACACCTGTCTGTGATAAGCCAATTAGGATACTCTCCACTGTGCACCTATAGAAGTTTGTCAAACCCATTCAAATTTTAAAGACTTCTGACTGTTCACCCTTCTAGAACAAGGAGCCAAGTCTGGCCAATTCTTTCTCATTGATATAAACTCTCTGTTCTAGCATCATTCTACTAAATATGTGTCCATCTTCTTCAGAGTCATTATGTACATTTTATTATATGGAGACCAGAGACAATACTGATTTTTGAAAAGAAAACAGTGTTTGGCAATTTTATCATTATTTTAAGGGTTTAAGTAGATTTGATAGGGAATCAGAATCAAAATCAGGTTTAATATCACTGGCATATGTCATGAAATTTGTTATATTTGCTGCAGCAATATAAGGCAATACATGATAAAAGGGAGAAAAAACTGTGAATTACAGTAGGTATATAAATACTACGTATATATATATAAATAAATTAAATAAGTTGTGCAAATAAAAGAAATAAAAACAGTAGTGAGGTAGTGTTCATGGTTTCAATGTCTATTCAGAAATTGGATGGCAGAGGGGAAGAAGCTGTTCCTGAATCATAGAGTATGTGCCTTCATGCTTCTGTACCTCCTCCCTGACGGTAACAATAAGATGGCATGTCCTAGGTGGTGGGGGTCCTTAATGATGGATGCAGCCTTGACGATCTCCTGGATTCTACTGAGTCTAGTGCCCACGATGGATCTGACTAAGTTTACAATTCTCTGCAGCTTACTTTGATCCTGTGCAGTAGCCTCCCCCAAACCCCATGCCAGATAGTGATGCAGCCAGTTAGAATCAGTGAATCGGGTGAACCAGTGGATGGTGTATATCTTGTACTCTTAGAAGACAGTTAACAAAATCATACATTGTTATGCAGAATCAGGGCTCATGGGATTTAGGGTAATGTATTAACACTGGCTGAAGATTGGTTATAGGATCGAAAGCAAAGTAGGCCATTGACCATCATTTCAAGTTGCATGTGTAACTAACTGAGTGCCTTGAGAATCAAATATCAATGCTTGTAGCCTCGCTACTTCCAATCTACATTTGAATGATCCTAGTGTAATACAGTTAGTATTCCTGACGATATAAAACTAGATAGGAAAGCAATGTTTGAAAATGCAAAAAAAATGCAGCATAGGTATAAAATAGATTAAGTGACTGGGCAAAAAGATAAGATATGGAGCACAGTGTATGGCTGTGTGAAAGTATTCTTTTTGGTAGGAAGAAATGAAACAATATTTTTAAGAAGATGGGATATTAGTAAGTATTCAAATTTGAGAGATTTGGAGTTCTTTGTACAAAAATATAAATATTACCATGCATTTTGGAAGATAATTAACACATTGTAAATGTGGATGGAATACTAAAGTAACAATGTTTTGTTGCATTATGGAGCTGTGATAACACCACAGTTAGGGCGTTATGTTTTTTTTTTCCCTTACCCAAGGCAGGTGTGCAAAGAATTCATAAAATGGATTCCTGGGATGGGAGAAGGGAGAAGATACATCACTCATAATGGGTGATATCCTTTGGTGATTGGAATTTCAACAAGAAATCTCAATGAAGTGATCTTCATTGCTTTGACAGTGTAGATGTTGGAGGGTTGTTTTCCTTGGCTGAAGAGTCAATTATGACTGAAATGAGGAAACAGTTCTCATTCAGAAGGTTGCAAACCCTTAAAGTTCAAAGAATCACAGAGACATGCAACTTGAAAATGAACTTGTTGGACTACCAATTTGATACCAACCATTAACCACGCATGATATTAATCAGACACTCATCTCATGTTGTTCTCCCTACATTCCTATCAACTGTCTCCTAGTCACTACCACTCACCCATACACAATACATTCAAATTACAGTGGTCAAGTAACCAAACAGCCAGCATATCTTTGAGACATGGGAGGAAGTCAAACAGCCAGAGAAGATGAACATGAACAATGGGAGAACATGCAAACTCCACACACATGGTACAGAGGTCAATTTCAACCGAAGTTACTGGAGTAATGAAGCAGTAAATCTTTTTGCTGTAACTCTGCTTCATTAACTAAGAAACCTATCAATAAAATTATTAAGTATATTTAAAATTGATATCCATAGGGTTTTGAGCATCAGGTGATTTTGACATAGGGTGAGAATTTCTGATTTAACTTCAACTACTTAAATGGCACAGCATTCTCAACTATCCATGTGGCCTTCTTCAGCTATTTTTAAATTCTCTCAGTAATATCTAACAAACCTTTTCCTTGGTGTAATGGACTAAGAAAACAAATGTTCTCTTGGCAGCAAATTTCTTCACAAAGTAAAATATGCAAATTAGAGTATTTTTATAATTATTTCCTATTGTAAAAAGTGAAGATTATTTTTGCTTCAAAATTCTTTCTACAGACTGTCGATGTTGCATGTTAAGCATTATAGTGGTAGTCAACTATAACCTATTAGCAATTTATTAAGAAATGCAAGACTTACATTAGATTGCAGTCTTCTTAGTGAAAAATGTTTATTCTTGAATAACTTCATTCATTTTCAGCTTGATTGTGTATTCAGTGGGAGAAACCTCTTGCAGTTGAATAACATTGAAGAGAGTTAAATGAACTTTTGTGTATAGATTAATAGAATGTAACTGTCATTGTTAGTCAGTCTAACTATGGAGAAACTAATTCTTTTAAACTTGCTGCTACTCTGATACACATCAAAGTTTTCTGCAAGGAAGGGTTTACAAATATAAACACAATACTCACATGTTAGATTATTCCAAATCCCATATAATCTATATAGAATACAGAAATCACATTGAGAATTGGCTGGAAGCATAAAATATAAACCAGCGCATTGGGCAGTCATACAAAATAAGATAATGCCATCACAAACAGTTCACACTAGCAGATGACAGCAGTGACCCTGAACTTTAATAAGGTATTATCTTTCATGTAAGAGAACATCACAAAATAACTCTTAAGAGCCCACCAAGCAAAACTGAACTGAGTCATACAAAGAAATAGCCAAGCAAATAACAAAACGAAATGTTTTATGGTCATTTCTTTGGAGTGCTGATAGAAAGAAAAAAATAGTCAATTGCAAAGGTCAGGGCTTCAGCATCTGAAGACACATCCACCAGTGGGAGTACAGTTTTTTTTAAAAAGCCGGAACTGAAGATCTCAGAAGGTTGTCGAGCTGGAGGCTATTACAAGAAGCACAAAAAGGCCAGGGAGCAATTTGCAAACAGCAACAAAATGGTGATTAAGATAGTGATATGATAAGTGAGGGATAAAGGGAGTGATGGGGAGTGGGTAAAGGAAGCATGTATTTGAATTATGTCATCCATAGAGAGGTGACAGAGGGAGGCTGGCCCGGAGACTGTTTGCAATAATCTAATATAGAAATAACAAAGACATTCAAAAGGAATTCAGCAGCAGAGCTGAGCAGAGGCACAATCAGAATTGAGTGACATTAAGGAGCTGCTTAACAGGCGTGTTAATCATGACACATATTTATGAACCAATTTCCATTTTGCGGTCAGGAATGATCCCAAGATTATAACGAGTTCCGTTCGGCTTCGGCTCTTGCCAGGGAGAGGGATGAAGTTGGTGGTTGGGGAACTATCCATGGTGGGGACATCTCGCCGCTGTGTAAGTGGAAGAAGTTTCGGCTTGGTGGGAAATCAGACAGGCAATGTGGCAAAACAGAGGCAGCGGAGAAGTACTGATGCGCTTCATTTTCGGGAGAGATTGCCCTGGGATTCCTACTAGATAAAACGCACACAAGACGCAGAATCCCCGCGTCACAATTTATGAAATATAATTAACACATGTATAAGAAACTCATTCTGTGAGACGGAAGCACACGCAAACTGCGATTGCATCAAGCACTGTACCAAATATCCCAACACGAAAGGTTTATTCCGATCCAACTCAACATTAAATAGCACACTCAAGCCAAATACAATGCCACAACAAATAACTATGCATTGGAAACCAGTCAAATGAAGCGCCCCATTCTCTGTTACACGCCGGCCACAATAGTCCTGGCTTTGGTAAAAACCACATAAAACAGACAAGATCCTTGATCAATATATTTTCAATTACGGTATTATCGAAGCGGGTGAACCGTAGCAGAACGCAACATTCCCAAATACAATACTCTACACCCAAACCCAAGTATATACAATGCCGAACACGGTTTGCAACCGCCGCACAACCAATTAAAATAATCACCCAAACAATGTGTACCATCAGTCCTAATCAACCAAATTTAAGGAGAAAAGCGGAATTCCCCAATCCCACTCACAACTTATGATAATCAGACACGTACCAGAAATAACACAACTCTTCCCGATACGGGAAGCCAGCTTCGCCGGTGAACTCCAGTCGCTCTTTCCCCGGAGCTCCAGCTTTGGGTAACGCTGACTGGGAATCGCAAGAAATGCAGTTCACTGACGCTATTTCCGTAAGGGCACTCTCTTGGAAAGTGGGAGCAGCTTCGAGAGCTCAGCTGTTAAAACTCAGCTGCACTTGTCGTGTCGGCTCTTGCCTCTGCGGTCCTGAGATCACTGGATGGTGCCGCAAAAGCTTCCTGGCGCAGAGCTCCGCCGGCGTCCTGGTGCGGATCCCGCCAGTTGTGGCGCACAAGCTCCAGCCGAGTACCATTTACAAACCCCCGGGGGTCCTGGAGCGTAGCGGAGGGGATTCCCTCCTCTCTTCGGTATCTGCCCAGTCCTGGCTCAGACAAGCCGCCTCCTCGGCTAAAACAGGGGCGCTTTCTGGATAAGCGATAACCCTCGCGAGTTAGTGCTTGTGTTTCACCGGCTGGGAGTCCAGAAGAATTCGCCGAAATAACTCCAGTTCTGTGCGTGTGTTGGCGAAGTGCTCTCCTCTCTTCTCTCTCTCTCTTCTCTCGCGACCACTCAGACTAGACTAACTGCGCAAGGGCCGCCTTGCAGAGATGACTTCCACCCACTGATGTGAGATATTATTTGGGAGAGCACCAGAAAAAGCTCATGAACAAAAGAAATTAAAACCGACAGGCGAGGAAAGGAAGGGACGACCTTTGGCACAGAGACAGGGTAACCCTGACACAAACACACAGACAAGCGGACAGGGACGTTGACACAATGAGTTTGCTGAGTGGTGTCGCAACAACCTTGCATTCAACGTCAGTAAAACCAAGGGATTGATTGTGGAGTTCAGGAAGGGGTCGTCGGGGAAAGACACGCCAGTCATCAAGGCTTCAGCAGTGGAAAGGGTGAGCCGTGTCAAGTTCATAGGTGAGGATCCATCCGAGGTCTAACACATTGATGCAGTTACTAAGAAAGCACGACCGTGGCGATGTTTCATTAGGAGTTTGGGGAGATTTGGTATGTCACCAAAAACACTTGCAAGTTTCGACACACAAGCAAGAGAAAATCTGCAGATGCTGAAAATCCGACTGCTCGCAAGTTTCTACAGTGAAGGGCATTCCAACTGCTAGCATCACCGTCTGGCTGCAGAGAGCTGGAAGCTCAGCCAGCTCCATCATGGGCACTAGCCCGCCTAACGTTCAGGACACCTTCAGCAGGTGATGCCTCAGAAAAGGTGGCCTCCATTATCAAGGACCCCCACCCATCACCCAGGACATGCCCTCTTCTGGTTCCTACCATCAACGAGGAGGTACAGGAGCCTGAAGACACACACTCAACGTTTCAGGAACAGCTTCTTTCCCCTCCACCATCAGATTTCTGAATAGACAATGAACCCATGAACACTTCCTCTATATTTTCCCCTCTCTCTTTGCACTAATTATTTAATTTAGTTTATATCTATTTCCAATTGTAATTTATAGCTTTTATTACTGTTTTGCATTGTATAGTTGTTGCATAACAACAATTTTTATGAAATATGCTCATGATATTAAAGCTGATTCTAGCTCTGTTTCCTTCATTATTCAACAGTGGCATTGTTCATTGTGGTCTGATACCATTCAATAACTTAACACAAAGTCTAGGGGCTGGGTTTTGCAAGATTCCCACTCAGTAACAATCTGTATTTATGTCAAGCTTTGTAACAGTCACAGATCAGATTTGACATTCTTTATTTGCTTTTCATTTATTCCATTTAACTCCCGGACTTCCTCAGGGCATGCTCCGAGATAGCATAACAAATGTAATAGCTGCAATCTATTATAATGAAACATCAGTGCTGGAACTCAATATATCAACATGATCATTACAAGTCAATCTTGAAGGAAATATAATAAATGAAAATTGACCCATGTTTATCCAAGTAAAAACCAGTGATACAACGGCAGAAACGTTCGTGTAATTTTGTTAGTGAATAGAACTATGGTACTTATAAGCATACTAGAATAAATCTGTAAGGTGGTGTGTGGGTGTCTATCAATGCCACTGTTCCTACACCTCCTCTTATTTTATTTCCTGTAGATGGGAAAAAATGGCCTGTTTCATCAATGTGCTGACAGTTTCATGTTTCTAGGAGTGAACATCACAAACAGACTGTCCTGGTCCAATCATGTAGATGCTTTGGCTAAGAAAGAGCCCAATTGCTTCTATTTCCTCAGAATACTAAAGAAATGTGGCAATTCCCCCATTAATCCTCACCATTTTAAAATCGATACACCATAAAAAGCATTGTATTTTGGATGCATTTTGGCTTGTTATGGCAACTGCTCTGCCTGAGACTGCAAGAAACTGCAGAGAGTTGTGAACACAGCTCAGAATTGTTGTTGCTTGTTCTCTTGTTCTTCCTCTAGGTACTGAAGTGATGGAATTATCTGTATGGATTAAAGGCAAAACTAAGTTTTACACTGAACTCATGTACATGTGACAATAATAAACCAATTTGCCAATTTAAAAGTCATTGTCACCACATATTATCGGACCCCCCTCCCAAAGCCAATTCTAATTAATTTCATTTGAGGTTTAGGCTCTGGTCCCCAGACTTATAAGACAATAAGACCATAAGACACCAAAGCAGAATCAGGCCATTTGGCCCATTGAGTCTGCTCCACCATCTCATCATAGCTGATCCAATTCTATCTCAACTCCATTCTCCTGCCTTCTCCCTGTAACCTTTCATGGACTGACTTATCAGGAATCCATCAACCTCTGCCTTAAATACACTCAATGGCCTGGTTTCCACAGCCCCATGTGGCAATGAATTTCGTAGATTCACCACTCTCTGGCTAAAGAAATTCCTCCTTATCTTCATTCTAAATGGAAGTTCTTCTCTTCTGAGGTTGTGGCCTCTGGTCCTAGACTTCCCCACTAAAAATATCCTCTCCACATCCACTCTTTCTAAGCCTTTCGACAGTCGATAGGTTTCAATGAGACTCCCTCTCATTCTTCTAAATTCCAGCATCTACAGGCCCAGAACCATCAATCGCTCCTCAAAACTGCTCACAGAACTCCAAGTGAGGCCTCACCAGTGCCTTATAAACACGTGATATAATGTCCTTCTTTTACATATTCTACTCCTCTTGAAATGAATGCTAACATTGCATTTGCCTTTCTCACCACTGAGTCAACCTGCAAATTAACCTTCATGGAATCCTGCACAAGGGTTCTCAAGTCCCTTTACACCTCAGATTTTTTAATTTTCTCTCCATTTAGAAAATAGTGTACTCTTTTGTTCCTTCTACCAAAGTGCGTGTCCATACACTTCCCAACACTGTATTCTATCTGCCACCTTGTCATATTCCCAATCTGTCTATGCCATTTTTGCAGTCTTTCTTGTTCCTCATTACCATCTGCCCTCCACCTAACTTTGTATCATCTACAAACTTGGCCACAAAATCATCAATTAAGTCATCCAAATCATTGACATACTACATAAAAAGAAACAATCCCAACACAGACACCTGTGGAGCGCCACTAGTCACCAGCAAAGGCTCCCTTTATTCCCACTTTTTGCCTTCTGCCAATCAGCCAATGCTCCATCCATGCTAGTATCTTTCCTATAATACCATGGGGTCTTATCTTGTTAAGCTGCCTCATGTGTGGCATCAGGTCAAAGTCTTTCTGAAAGTCCAATTACATAACATTCACTGATTCTTCTTTATCTATCCTGGTCGTTATTTCTTCAAAGAATTCCAACAGATTTGTCAGACAAGGTTTCCTCTTGAGAAAACGATGCTAACTACAGCCTATTTTATCATGTACCTCCATGAACCCAAAAACCACATCCTTAGCAATCACCTCAATCTTCCCAACCACTGAGGTCAGACTAACTGGCCTATAATTCCCTTTCTTCTGCTTCTCTCCTTTCTTGAAGAATGGAGTGATATTTGCAATTTTACAGTCCTCTGGAACCTTTTCAGAAACTAGTGATTCTTGAAAGATCATTTACTAATGCCTCCAAAGTCTCTTCAGTTACTTCTTTTAGAACTTCAGGTGCAGTCTGTCTGATGATCTACCTTCATACCTTTCAGCTTCCCAAGCACCTTCTCCCTAGTACTCACTTCTGACCCCTGACACTTTCAAACTTCCGGCATACTGCTAACATCTTTCACAGTGAAAATTGATGCAAAATACTCATTTACTTTGTCCACTATTTCCTTGCCCCCATTGCTACCCCCTAGCATCATTTTCAAGTGGTCTGATATCTACCCTACCTCTCTTTTACTCTTTATACTGTATACCTGAAAAAAATTTTGGTATTCTCTTTGATATTATTGGCTAGCTTACCTTTATATTTCATATTTTTGCTCCTTATAGCTTTTTTAGTTTCTTCAGCTGGTTTTCAAAAGCTTCCTAATGCTCTAACTTTGCACTAATTTTTGCTCTGTCCTTTGCTTTTGTGTTGCCCTCTCTTTTGTTTTTATATTGGCGATGATTTCCTTTATCAGCTATGGTTGTGCCTTTAGAATACTTCTTCTTTGCAATGTATCTATCCTCCACCTTCCAAATTGCTCCCTGAAACTCCAGCCATTGTTGCTCTGTATCATCCCTGCTAGCATCCCCTTCCAATCAACTTTGGTCAGCTCCTCTCTCGTGCTGCTGTAATTTCCTTTACTTAATTGTAATATTGATACATCAGACTTTAGTTTCTCCCTCTCAAATTGCATGGTTAATTCTATCTTATTATGATCATTCCTCCTAAGATTTCCTTTACCTGAAGCTCTCTAATGAAATTTGGTTCATTATACAACACCCAATCCAGAATAGCTGATCCTCCAGTGGGGCCAACCACAAGCTGCTCTAAAAAACCATCTTGTAGGCATTCTACAAACTCCCCCTCTTGGGACCCAGCACCAACCTGATTTTTCCAGACTACTTGTATAGTGAAATCACCCATGATTATTGCAACATTGCCCTTTTGACATGCCTCTTCCATCTCTCCTTGGAATTTGTAGCTCATATCCTGGCTACTGTTCGGAGGCCTGTCAAACTCACCTCAGGGTCTTCTTACCATTGCTGTTCCTTAACTCTACAACTCTACACACAATGATTCCGCATCTTCTGATCCTATGTCACCTCTTTCTAAGGATTTGATTTCATTTTTTACCAATAGAGCCACTCCAATCCCTCTGCCTACCTGCCTGTCCTTTCAATAATATGTATATCGTTGGATGTTAATCTCCCAACTATAATCCTCCAGCACAACTCAGTGATGCCCACAATGTCATACCTGCCAATCTCTAACAGCTCTACAAGATCTACAAGATTATCTATCTTATTCTTTATACTGTGTGCATTTAAAAATAACACCTTCATTCATCACCCTTTTCAATTTTGTCCCCCGTTACACTGCAACTCATTCCACTGACTGTAATTATGCCCTATCTGTATGTCCTTCCTGACAGTCTCACTACACAGTGCCTCTGCTTGTATAGCAGCTGGCCCATCCTCAGCCCAATCACTCAGTTTCTCATATTAGTTTAAACCATCCGCAACAGCACTAGCAAACCTGCCCATAAAGATATTGTTCCCCTCAGGTGTAGGTGTGACCTGTCACTTTTGTAAATGTCATACCAAGAGATGCCCATGATCCAGAAATCTGAAACCCTGCCCCCTGCACCTGTTCCTCAGCCATGTACTCATCTGACAAATCCTCCAATTCTTATCCCCTCTGGCATATAGAACAGGTAGCAATCCACAAATTATAACCCTGGAGGTCCTGTTTTTCAGCTTTCTACCTAGCTATCTGAATTCTCTCTTCAGGACTTACTCCTTTCCCTACCTAGGTCATTGGTGCCAATATGTACCATGACTACTGGCTGCTCCCCCTCCCCCTCTGTGCTGTGGGCCTGATCTGAGATGTCCCTGACCTGGGAGGCAATGTACCATCTGGGTCTCTCCATCATGTCCATAAGCAGGAACACCATACCATACAATGGCCATCATTTTAACTTTTGGTGTTAAGGGAAGTGGAAATATATAACAGGTATCTGATTTGTTTTATAGTATTACCAGTTGTGTACTATTTTGCTCCTAAGCTTATTTGGTATTCCTTTCTGTCTATCTGCACTGCCACTATGAAGAGATTTGAAATCTACTCTTTGGTAGATGATGAACGCAAAAGAGATGAAAAGAAACAACCAGCCTTTATATTTTTATAGGTTTGTACCATGAAGTATGGCACTGTAACATCTCAAAACCTGAAGAAATGGAACTGAAATTCTGTCAGAATGCTGGTGTTGAGATGAAGCTGATTATATTTTTTAATGATATGGGGACAGAATGGTATTGGATGAGTTAAGTGGCATTAAATACTTTTTAGGAAGCTTATTGATACTTTGATGGTGTGAAATGAGTACATGTATTGTGGAAGAGAATAACATAACAGGTAGTGAGTAGCTTGAAAACTGTAGTTAGCCATTGTTACAGACATGGACGGAGGATTTATGGGAGGATGGGATATTTGAGATTGTAAATTGAATAGTACGGCTAGAGACTAGTTAAAGAATATTTCACTAAATAAAGTAAAGGGAGTTTTTATGAGAAGGTTTTAAACATCCCTTTCTATTTTATCTCTATAGATATATTTGATCAGTGTTTTCTGCAAGCAGTTGCTGAGAAGACTGGAGCGTATAGTGAGCCTTCAAGGAGAGCAACAGTCTGTTGGGTCGAGCAGCTGGAGCTTCTCCAGCACATTGTCTGTTGTTCTAGCATCTGCAGTCTCACCCATCTTCAAGGAGAGAGAATTGAATGGACAGGTGAAAGGAAATAAAGATTAATTTCCATGAAGACTCAGGTGGCACTATTGAATGAGTGATGGAGGTAGTGGATGAGGGAGAAGCCAGGTGGGGGTGTAAGACTTGGATGGGTGGGTTAGGGTATCGGCAGAGATATGAGGCTGCTAATAGAAAGACATAGTGAGATTCAAATGGAAATAGGAAGCAGCTAATTAAAATGGTATTATAAAACCCAGCTATATATTGCCACCACAGGTACAGTTGAATAGCCAGCATGCAGGAGTTGAGGAATCTGCTGATTTTACTCTTATTGACACATGAAGAGAGTTGTGTTTGTCCATGGTGATTAGACCATGGCATTTTGCATTTTATAATCTCTGGAATTCTACATGCTTGACAGAAATCTCTGAAGCCATTTTCAGGTTGTCACTGTTTATTGAAAAGTACAGTGACAAGCAGGATATCTTCTGCCTCTCTTATAGTCTCAGTCTGCTTCACTGGATTTTTAATTTTCTCATCTTGATGGATTGCTTTACCTTCAGTTACCATGGGTTGCGGACTTAGTTCAGGCAGTGTATCTTGGTGTGTGACTCACCACCCAGGGGACTTTATATCTGGATAACCCATTAAGAAAAAAAAGGATGGGAAAGCAAAGAAGCTGAAGATCTGGAAGCCAGAAATAAAAACAAAAATGCTGGAGAAGTTCTGTAGCCCACAGTCCTTCTGAACAGAGAAACAGTTTACATTGTTGATCAATAGTTGAAATAGGATTATAAATAGTTAATTAAGACCATGGGCCTTCCTGCCTTGCGATAAAGTGGCATTAACAACAGTCATTGGGAGAACGTGCAGTTTTTATAACAAAATGTAATGGGGGAAAGTGTCAGGGGAGGGAGGGTATAATTTTTAAAGAAGATCAATGCTAAGCTCATCAGTACAAATAAGGATGCATAAAATGTTCTCAGCAACAACAGTGATTTTCCCATGGTGTTTCATCTAATATGCTTTGGCCAATGAATTGCAGCATATTGATTATGAAGAGCAATTTTGTGCAGGGTAGTGAAATGCTGTAAAGGTTTATCATCACTTATAAAGGCAGCAGATCCATTGACTTACAGAGTGTAGGGGACTCTGGGCCTTTCAGTAAAACACACATTCTCCTCAAGTATTACAGCGGGATAAATAGTTTCTGTGCATTCTTAATATCCACCAAACTCTTAACCTCTTCACAGCATGTTCAGCCAAGTGTACAGGAGGCGCAAGGAACTCAATACAAAATTAATCCTCTTTATTCTGAGGAGTCCGCCAAAACTAGAGTGCCTTGTAAAAGTATTTAGCCCCCAACCCTTTGTTAACATAAGTGAGTATTACAGCCAGGGATCAACTTAACCAAGAATTATTATTTGTGAACCACATGCTCCTTTTTCAAAGAAGAGCAGGGAAAATTATAAAGCATGAAAAACTGACTGTAAAACTGAAATATCAGCAGTTCAAAAGTATTCAAAATTCAAATAAATTTATTATCAAAGTAATACATGTCACTATATACAACCCTGAAATTAATTTTCTTGTGGGCATACTTAAGAAACCCATAATAGAATAACAGCCATAATAGAATTAATGCAAGTCCACACCAGCTTGGGCGTTCAAGCAGTGAGCAAAAAAAAGAACAAACAGTGCAAATACAAAAAGAAGGGAATAATAATAAGTAAATCAGCAGTAAATATGGAGAACATGAGATGAAAAATCCTTGAAAGTGAGTCCATAGATTTTGGGAACATTTCAATAATGGGGGAAGTGAAGTTGGTTGAAGAGCCTGATGATTGAGGGGTAATAACTATTCCTGAACCTAGTGGTGTGGGTTCTGAGACTCCTCAACCTTTTTCCTAGAGGGAGCAGTGAGAACAGAGCATGTCCTAGGTGGTGGGGAGTCCCGGATGACAGATGCTGCTTTCCTGCGACAACGCTTTGAGTAGATGTTCTCAATGGCGAGGAGGGCTTTACCCATGATGGACTGGGCCATATTCACTAATTTTGTAGGATTTTCTGTTCAAATGTATTGGTGTTTCCCTACAGCCATTCAATACACCCTCCCCTCCTCATCTACAGAAACTTGTCAAAGTTAGATGTCATGCCAAATCTTCTCAAGCTTTCTTCAAAATTATATGTACATGCTGGGCCCAGGACGGGTCCTCTGAAATAGTAACACAGGTGAATTTAAGATTGTTGACCCTCTCCAGCTCTGATCCTCCATTGACTACTGGCACATGGACCTCCATTTTCCTCCTTCTGAAGTCAATAATCAGCACCTTGGTCTTGCTGACATTGAGTACGTGGTTGTTGTTATGGGACCATTCAGCCAGATTTTCAGCCTCCCTCCTCTATGCAAATTTGCCACCGCCTCTGATTCAGCCTATGACTGTGGTGTCATCAGCAAACTTGAATATTACATTGGAGCTGTGCTTATCTACATAATCATACATGTAAAGTGAGTAGAGGAGGGGGCTAAGAACACAGTCTTGTGGTGAACCTGTGCTGATGGAGATTCTGGAGGAGATGTTGTTGCCAGTCCAAACTGACAGGGGTCTGCAAGTGAGGGAATTGAGGATCCAATTGCACAAGGATGTATTGAGACCAAGAGCTTCAAACTTATTGATTGGTTTTCAGGGTGTGATGGTATCGAATGCTGAGCTGTAGTTGATGAAGAGCATCCTGATGCATGCATCTTTTCTCTCCAGATGTCCTAGGGTTGAGTGAAGAGCCAATGAAATAGCACCTGCTGTTGACCTGTTGTGATGGTAGGCAACTTGGAATGGATCCAAGTTGCCCGTCAGATAGGAATTGATATGCTTCATCACCAACCTCTCAAAGCACTTCATCACAGTGGATGTAGGTGCTACTGGACAATAGTCATTGAGGCATGTTACCATGTTTTTCTTAGGGACCGCGATAATTGAGGTGGTTTGAATCAGGTGGGTACCTCAGACTGCCAGAGTGAGAGGTTAAAGATCCCAGTGAACACTCCAAACAGTTGATCGGTACAGGTCTTTAGTACCCGGCCAGGTACCCCGTCTGAGCCAAATGCTTTTCATGGGTTCACTCTCCTGAAGGCTGCTCACACATCAGCCTCAGATACTGAAATTATAGGATTATCAAGGGCTGTAGGAATTTGTGATGGTTCCTCCATGTTTCAATCATCAAAATAGAAAGCATTGAGCTTATCTGCCACTTTGCCCATAAGATGGCCTTCCAGGGATCATACCTGGAGCTCTTGTAACTTTCTTTGTCACCACACTTGAATGCCTCTGATCTGGCTCTCAGCAGATTGTGGATCTCATGGTTCATCCAAGGCTTCTGGTTGGGAAAGCCTCTGAATGATTTTGTGGGGATACACTCATCTATAACTGTTCTAATAAAGTCCATAACAACCATGGTGTATTCATTCAGATCCACAGAAGAGTCCTTGAACACGACCCAGTCCCCATAGTCTTCATCCCCTCTTCATCCCCCTTTGCTCAGTACTTAGTTGAACCAATTCTTACAGGTGATCTTTAATTCCCAGGAATTCGGAAAGTTTATACAATACTGCAATGTTCCTGATTTGGAAGTACAGCCTCTCTCTTTCCTTGATAGGTTCCTCCCCACTCTCCATATGTTGGGATTATTAATAAAAAATGACTACGCATTTATCTTCAATGTCTTTTAGTTTAAAATATTCTGAAGTTTGATGAATGTAACTTCAAAATTATCTCCTGATTCAAACATTTCTGTTTTAAATGCCTGTCAGAATGGAGTAGGATCTATGATTTTGTCTCATTTCTGCTTCCACAAGGGAACGGAAATGACTCATTATTTTATTTATGTCTACCTGCATTTTCCTATTTTGGCATTGTATTATTTTTTGGAACTCATATTTAATCCTTCAAGTGACTTTCAATTTGTTATTTCTAAGTCCATTAACTCTTTCCCCTCAATTTATCCTGAAGGCCTTTTAATGGCCATTTGGGAATTAAACCATTTTGTTGCTCAATTTTTGCTTTTTAAGAAAGCTATTAAGAAAGTATCCACTCTCTTAACCATTGGCCACAGTGGAGCTTTTTGAAGGCACCTTCCTACATTTGTATCTCTAGCATTGACTGCATAAGGATGTACACAGCAGGTGAATGTTGTGCCCTCACATCCAAGTTCTCCTCCAAATCTCAAATGATTTTTTGTTCCAAATATATCACCATTTCTACATTCAAATCATGGTTTTCTATCCAAAGTGTTGAATTTCATTTATCAGATGGAGTGCTGCAGTTCAAGAAGGTGGCGTGCCACTTTCTTCTTAAGGGCATGTCTGCAGGTTCAAAATTATAACTAATGCATAGTCAATGAGATGTCTTGTTAGTGATGCCCATATTCTGAAAAATGAATGTACAAATATGAGAAGTTTCCCCCTGCTGCTCCTCTCACTGTTTTCAATAACGGGTATCCACACTGCTAGAGTTGCCAGTTTTGGTCTTATTGCTTATCATATGAAGTCCAGTCTAAGACAGCCAAAGAACCAACTATCGTAATGTGATATAAAAATTTTCTAAAAGTATGTAACTGTTCAACAAAAGAAACATACCACATACAATGTGCTAAACTAAAGAGAAAAGGGAAGACAGATGAAATGAAATGAACTTGTAAATGTTCTGCAGGAAGATGGGTCTTTGATTTCCGAGACTTTGTGACCAATTCTGAGGTAGGTGGGAACTGTACTTACTCTTCACCAGGGACCAATTTCCTAGTAAAAAAAATTGCTTGCTCTGGAACCTGTGAGGAATCTAAACAAGTGAAACTAAACTGAAGGTGAATGTTAGAAATGGAGTGAGAAAGATCATTACAGCTGAAACAATGGAAAGCTGGTCAAAGCATGAAAATATGCTGAAAATGCCAAATTTAAAGACACTTCATTGAAATGCAAACGGAATCAGCAGCAAGATGAATGAATTAATGGCATGATTAGTCACCAATTACAAAACTGTGGCTGCAGAGTGACCACAGCTTGGATCGGAACACTCCAAACCATTTGAAATTGAGGGAAATGAACCACAAAGGAAATGGGGGTATGGTGGCACTGTTAATATAATACAATTGTGAGAAAGAATCTTTGATTGGCAGATTCTTTCTAATTATTTTATCATGCTATAAATGTAGAAATATGTTGGATGTGGCCAAAAAGCAACAGGGGTATGAAAACATTTGTGGGACTTGTTTATATGCTCTTGACCAGTAGTAGTAAAGTAGGGCAGAGTACGAATGAGGGAATTAGCATCATACAGCACAGAAGCCAGATTCATGTCCATTCCAAAACCAAGGAGATTATCGTCGATTTCAGACGGTCTCAGCCTGAGCACACACCCCTCAGCATCAGCGGCTCCACAGTGGAGAGAGTGGAAAACATCAAGTTCCTTGGGGTGCAGATCTCGGGCAATCTCACCTGATCCAGGAACACCACTGGGATTGTGAAATGAGCCCAGCAGAGATTGCACTTTCTAAGGAAGCTTAAATAAGCATCACTCCCCACTAACATCTTAACTACATTCTACAGAGGCGTGGTTGAGAGTGTGCTGACCTTTTGCATCACAACCTGGTACTCCAGCTGCAGTGCTGCCAACAAAAAAGCCTTGCAGAGGGTGGTTAGGGGAGCAGAGAAGGTTATTGGGGTCTCACTACCTTCTGTCCAAGACCACTTTCAGAGTCGATGCGTCCAGAAGACACGGTACATCATTAAAGACCCCTCACACCCTCTCCATGAACTGTTTGTTCTTCTGCCATCAGGTAAACGTTACAGGAGCATCAAAACTAAAACCACAAGGCTACTAAACAGCTTCCTCCCACAGGCAGTCAGACTACTAAATAGCTGCTCTACCTGACTCTGCTTTGGACACTTTTAACTTGCACTGGACACTTATAACTTGTTTTAACTGACATTTGGCTGTTGTGTTTTACTATTTATTGTTATGTTTATTATTTAGTGTTGTGTTTTTTATGTTATGATTGCACTGCTCCTGGGAAACGCTGTCTCATTCTGCCCTGCAGAGCTGATGTACGGTTAGAATGACAATAAAGTTTTTGAATCTTGAATTCCAACCATTAAATACCCCACTTGCAATAATCCCAATGTTGTTTTATTTTCAAACCAAAAATTAACATGGTAGCACATAAGGAGGTATTAGGACAGATGAATTTTCTCCTGGGATGCTCACAGCAAAGCCCTAGAGATTGATCTTCAATTTCTGCGATATACAGAACAATTCTGGAAGGCTGGTGTTCCCAGCTATGTCATGCATTCACTCTGAATTTGCCGCAATCTGCAATGCCTTTGGGGGATTCACTAAATATTCTGTCATCAGTATATTCTAGTCTCACACAAATTGAGAAAGCTGCAACTCAGATCATAAAAATGTGGAAATGTTGTGACAGTAGACAGATAAGGAATGATTTGGCTTTATGTGTTACACCAAACTATGTTGCATTTTGAATCTATTCATGTGAAACATCAAAATCTTTTAAATTTTATAAATTGAGATCAGTGCATTTTGAACACTTAAGATTTGTGTTTATGATACCTTTGTGATACTTCTCTGTTTTGAAATTCCTCATTAAAATTAACAAATGTGCTCAATGTGCAGCTTTTTTGTCACATTGCCTCCCTGTGCTGAATCCCTGGAGGACTGCTAATTGACCACATCACTTCTTCACAAAGCAGAAATGGGAAAGCACATTGGACCTCATTTAGTTAAGGAAATCTAACAAAGACAGAAACATACTAAGGTTCTACAGAAATATCTTACATGAGTGGCTAATGAGCAATTGAATTGTAACTGCTACTTGTATATTAAGTTTGCACAGAATATTAAAAAGATGAATAATTAATAATAACTTTAATGTGCCAGTTAATTGTTACTTAATTTGTGTTTGCTGATTCCTGATGAAAGGAACAATTTATGGAAGCACACACACAGAAATGAGAAAATCTACAAATGCTGGAAATCCAAAGCAACACACACAAAATGCTGGAGGAACTCAGCAAGCCAGGCAGCATCTATGGAAAAGAGTAAGCAGTTGACATTTTGGGCCGAGACCCTTCTTCAGGACTGAGCAGGAAGAAGGAAGACGCCCGAATAAAAAGGTGGGGAGAGGGGAACGAGGCGAGCTGGATAGGTGAAGCCAGGTTGGGTGGGAAAGTTCGAGGGCTGAGAAGAAAGAATCTGAAAGGAGAGGAGAGTGGACAGTAGGACAAAGGGAAGGCAGAGTGGATCCAAAGGGAGGGAATAGGCAGGTGAGAAGAAGTAAAAGGGCAGAGTGGGGAACTGAGGAAGGGAAGGGGGTGGCATATTTGTTCACTGGAAGGAGAAATCAATATTCATACCATCAGGTTGGAAGGTAGCCACATGGTCGAGTGTTGCTCCTCCACCCAAGTACCACAGCATTGAACTACTAAGGGAAATAAATGACATTGATTCACGGATTGCTAAGACAGAAGAAAGGGTTTCAGCATCCGGGGGGGAGGGGGGGGTCAATAAAGAAAATTATTTGGTGATAAAAAGCAAGTGGTGGTATATCAAAACGTACCTGACTTTTTTTTTCCAATGGTCTTAAATGAAAGAAAAATCAGAGAACGCGAACAAGCTATTAATTAGCTTGGCATTATACGCCTTCTGTTTCCTATTTCTCATTTTCTTACGACCTTAATTATAAGAGTGATTCCCTATTTGCTGAGCAGATCGTGTGACTGTTAATTGAGTGCCTCTAGAATTAAAAACTGAGTTTTCCTCGAATTAATTGTTTAGTTTTGCTGACAGAGAAGGACCAATATTTAATGTAAAGAAATTTCATTCACTTTACCATAGTCATCATCCTACCTTCCCACAAATTATTCAAGGGGCCTCTGTCTTTTGTCTTGTTTTTTAATTTGTTGCAACCAGAATTCAGCAACATTTTAAAGAAACTGAGAAGGAGATGTAACTCCGGGTCCACAAATTCCCTAACCCAACCCAGACACACACCGATCTGAAGGCAGGCACCTGGACAGCGAATACAAGATCTGTCTTTGCAAACTATGCATAACCAGAAATGCAACTGCAGAGCCACATTCTTTTTTCCTGCCAGACCTAGTTACAGAGACTGCTCTGCGGGTGCCTGACAAGATTTTCACAGCCGTGAATATGCATACTATAGACATCCTTTTGAACAGCAGCAGGGGGCATAAGTAAGCTTTCCCAATCAGAAGATGCACGTAACAGATTGCTGGCTCCTTGCTTCGCATCCAGGCTGCTTTGTTGCTTTCTCTCAACACAAGGTACGGGGCATTAATTCAAGAGAGCATTGCAATTTACAACTGCACAAAACAGGGGGGCATTATTGTCAACACAAATCTGGTCTAATCCCCTCCTCATCTGGATGCATCTATTAGCTGCTAGCTCCAACTCTGCCGCTTTTTGTACAGGCTACTCTCCTTCATCTTTCAGTCCAGATGGAGGGTCTCAACCTAAAGGCTGATTTATGCTTGTGTGTACGGGCTACGCCGCAGCCTATGCCGTAGCCCTGATTTTCACTTCTGCGTCACTCTACGCCATAGCGAGCATGCGTTGGTGTGCGCCAAAACGCTAGTTGGCGGTGGGGTTTCTATGCCACTGTGTTGAGTTTCTTCATGAGAGACACGGATGAGGAAATGGATTTCAAACATTTTCGCATGTCAGCAGGTAGATTTGATGATTTGGTTCATCTATTTCTTATCAGTGTACGCACAGCCTACAGACATGGCGGAGAAGAAGCAACCGGAAATGCGTAGGAAGAAATGTGATGCTACCAAGCGGACGAATCACAGTTGTTGCAGTCTGTGTCGCCGCGACGCATGAGTAACTTTTCTGGAGAGGTGCACGTCACCCTACTGCGTAGGGTACAGTGTAGGTACAGCATAGGGTATGCAATACCTATGGCATAGATGCGACGCACAAGTATGAATCAGCCTTAAGGCATTGACTGTCCATTTTTCTACACAGATGTTCTTGCATTTTTTTTGCTGGTCCCTAAACAGTGTTCACACAATGAGTTACACAATTTCTATCAAAGAGATTTTTCCAAAGCTACTGACGAGGTGTCATTATCATATTTATTCTCTGGACAAGCTGTAAGTGTCACCAATTAGTTAGTTACTAATTGGCCAATTTTGCATTTATGCTTGTGAGAGCTTGTTGTGCATGAATTGATCGCAATGTTTCTGATAGTACAGCAGGGATTACATTTGAAAAATATTTTGTTGTGTTTAAAGTTATTTAGCTCATTCTCTGTAGCACTCAATGTAAATGTAAGCTTTTAAATGAAGAGCTGTTGTGTGAGTTTGATGGCTAATTTGACTGAGGTAGACGATGTTGTTCTATGTTCTTTGCTTCCATTATTCTGCATGCTAATTTGTTATTTTTATTGATGTAGGATCATTCGGCCCTTTGAGCCATGCTGCCCAGCAATCCCTTGATTTAATCTGAGTCTAATCACAGGACAATTTACAATGACCAATTAACCTACATCGTTAGGCTGTCATGGGGAGAACGTTCAAACCCCTTACAGGCAGCAATAGGAATTGAAACTGGGTCACCTGTATTCTAAAGTGTTGTGTTAATCACTACAATGTGGCATTGGATGTACCAAAAACTGCTCACATTGTGAGTAACATGAAGCAAAAATCTTGGGTCAAATAATCATGAGTTTTAAGTAAGATGCTTTAAGTGATGCTAATCACTCAGCTCTATAAACTAATCCAACAACATGAGAATAACAGAAATGTCTGGTTCAATTCATCTTTTATATCTCTTTATTCCTTGACAGTAAGGTAAAAACAAACTAAAGAGAGAGTTAAGTTAGTTTTCTGAATTACCAGAATGTAACATTGTCATACAGGGGGTGTTGAGACTGGACCCAAACACAGGATGCAGACACTGAAGTACTGGGAACAGGGCGGGACAAAACTAAAGGACGGGACAGGTCGCAGACAGGGCTGGGGAAGAGGGACAGGGACCAAGGAGCCTGGGGTGGGCTCCGAGCTCAGGATGGGACACGGACCCAGAGCCTGGGCCCAGACTCGGGCTCGGACCCCCAAACCAGGCGAAGACGTGACAAGGCCTGGGTTCTTGGAGACTTGGAGTCTGGAGTTCCTGGGTAGCTCGAGGCTGGAGTTCTTGGAGTTCTTGGGTCTTTGGAGCTAGCCTCCTGGGCGGGCCGCGGGACTGCTGGGCAGGATGCGGGACACAACCCGACGGAGGCAAGGAACAAGAAGGGACAGAACTAACTGCAGGGTAACAGCAACCAGCCTGACTTACCCAAAAGAGGCAAGGGACAGGAAGGGACAGAATCAACCGCAGGGAAACGGCAACCGGCCTGGCTTACCCGACGGGGGCAGGGGACAGGGAGGGAGCTCAGTCTGGGGTGGCCGGTAACCTCGGCAGGCTACGGAACAGCCAAAACCATAACTCACTGAATGAGCTAGCCTTCCACAGGTGGGTTACTCCAAGCTGGGACTGACAAGACAAACCCCCAACTACACTCAATCCCAGAGCCACTTATATTCCCAGCCAACAAGATGAGCATCAGATGCAAATGCTTGAATCCAGCTGAATCAAGGGACAGTCGGAGGACCCAGAGTCCGGAGTCTGCGGACCGGAACGTGAACCGGAATGCTGACTTCAGACCGGACTATGACAAACATATAGAATTGTTATAGGGATAAGCTCCAGTATCTGTTAGACTCCTTTGTTGTTCAATAGGATCACTGATGATATTACATCTTAAAATTACCTCCTGCCTAATCCTCATATCCTTTAAGTGCTAAACAAAAAATTCTCAACCTTAAATGTATTCAAGGCTCAGCAGGTGGTAAACTCTGAAGTTTTATGATCCTTTTTGTAAAAATCCTCCTCATCTCAGTTGCAAGCTGATTAACTTTTGTCCTGGGACTAACCTCCAAATTACAGATCTACCAGCCTGAGGATCTCACGGCATCGATCATGCCAATCCAAGAATCTTATATAGTTCCATAAGATTACCTCTCATTCTTCTGTACTCTGTTGGGGGAATCTGAACTGGTGGAGTCGTAGATAATGGAGAAGGTTATTTAAAGGTTCAGCGGACAGAGATCAGCTGGGAAGCTGGGCAGAACAGTGTCAGTTGGTACTTAACCCTGGCAAGTCTGAGGTAATGTACTGCAAAGATACACCAGCAAGGACTTTAGGAGTATTGACTTACAAAGAGACCCTGGGGTGAAAGTCTGTAGCTCTCTAAAAGTGGTGATTCAGGTAGACAGTATAGTGAAAAAGCATGCAGTCTGCTTGCCTTTGTAGGCTGAGACTTTGAGTATAAGAACTAGGAAACTATGCTGTGATTGTACAAAATGTTAGTTAGACTGCACTTACGAGTATTGTGCTCAATTCTGGTTTGCACATAACAGTAACATGGCCAAATGGGATTAGAGCAAATAGGCTTTATGTTGAGCATGGATAAGAGATGGCCAAAAGGTCCATTTCTGTTCTGTATATTTCTATAATTATATGGGCAGAGGTCATTATTACTTATGCTCTAATAGGACAAACTCTTCAACCCAAAAAACAATCCAGTTAAGCTACACTGCACTGACAATAGACAATAGACAATAGGTGCAGGAGTAGGCCATTTGGCCCTTTGAGCCAGCACCGCCATTCAATGTGATCATGGCTGATCATCCACAATCAGTACCCCATTCCTGCCTTCTCCCCATATCCCTTGACTCCGCTATCTTTAAGAGCTCTATCTAACTCTTTCTTGAAAGCATCCAGAGAATTGGCCTCCACTGCCTTCTGAGGCAGAGCATTCCACAGATCCAGAACTCTCTGGGTGAAAAAGTTTTTCCTGAACTCCGTTCTAAATGGCCTACCCCTTGTTCTTAAACTGTGGCCTCCGGTTCTGGGCTCTCCCAACATCGGGAACATGTTTCCTGCCTCTAGCGTGCCCAGTCCCTTAATAATCTTATATGTTTCAACCAGGTCCCCTCTCATCCTTCTAAATTCCAGTGTATACAAGCCCAGTCGCTCCAATCTTTCAACATATGACAGTCCCGCCATCCCGGGAATTAACCTCATGAACCTACGCTGCACTCCCTCAATAGCAAGAATGTCCTTCCTCAAATTTGACTCCAAAATGAATACAATAAAATTGCAATTATCTGCTATCTGTCAATTCAGAAATCCAATAGTTGAGTATCTGGCCTGCTGTGTGCTGAATCTTTGATCCCTCTGACACAGGGTTCTTGCGTTCTCTTGAATCTCACTGGGATTCCAGTTCTCATGCTACCTCAAAAGTCAAAGGAACCCGGGTTTCTATGCTTCCTGAAATTTTTCAGCACCTTGTTTGCCACACTCCATTCAAAACTTACAGTTTTTATTGGAAAGTGTAATATTCTGCTGTGTTACATTTTGAATCAAATGAAGTATAAGCATGGTGGGGGTACTAATGGGAATTGTATCCAGATGGAAAATATGCTGGCGAGTCTAGCATCACCAAAATACTGAAAGTTCCATATTATCAGAGTTTTATGGTATTTCATTCACAGGGTAGCGAGACCAGCAATATGCATGACTCTCTAGTGATCTCAGCAAAGTGCTGTACAAATAAATGTTCCAATATTTTTGCAGTAAAGGCTAAAGCATACTTGGCTCTCCTAATTGCTTACTGAATTTGTTTATTACAACATTTTTGTTAGTGTGTTTTCTGGAGTTAGGGTATATAACAAATAATTAAGTTCAACAGCAGCCATTCTTCAGACACGAATATGGATTGTAGATTAGGTTTAAAATGCAGACCTGGACAATAGTTCTTCTGGGGCTGTGGACACCAGTTGATTGAAAACCAGTCAATGCTGATTAGCATTCATTCCAGGGGTGGAGAAGAAGGTGTGTGAAAATTATATGTAATTCAACAGAAGTATTATAGATGCATTCAACACACATAAAATAATGAAGGAATTCGGCAGGCGTGCAGAAAAAAAGCTGAGGGGTAGAGTTAAAATCTGGGGGGAAGGTAGAGAGAAATACAAGGTGATACAAGCATAAGAACATAAGAAATAGGAACAGGAGTAGGCTATCCGGCCCATCAAGCCTGCCCCACCTTTCAAAACCATCATGGCTGATCTGTCCGTAAACTCAGTTCTATCTACCTGCCTTTTCCCCATAACCCTTAATTCCCCTACTATGTAAAAATCTAGCAACACACACAAAATGCTGGTGGAACGCAGCAGGCCAGGCAGCATCTACAGGGAGAAGCGCTGTCGACGTTTCGGGCCGAGATCCTTCGTCAGGACTGACTGAAAGGAAAGATAGTAAGAGATAGTAAAAATCTATCTAACGGTATCTTAAATATATTTAGTGAAGAAGCCTCAACTGCTTCCCTGGGCAGAGAATTCCACAGATTCACCACTCTCTGGGAAAAACAGTTTCTCCTCATCTCCGTCCTAAATCTTCTCCCCTGAATCTTGAGGCAATGTCCCCTAGTTCTAGTCTCACCTACCAATGGAAACAACTTTCTGACTTCTATCTTATCTATCCCTTTCAAACCTGGATGGGGAGGGATGAAGTAAAGTGCTGGGTAGTTGATTGGTGATAGAGATACGCTGCTGGAAAAGGGGGAGTCTGATAGAAGAGGACAGAAGGCCATGAAAGAAAGAAAAGGAGCAGAGGAACAGCAGAGGAAGGCGATGGGCAGGCAAGGTGATAAGGTGAGAGAGGGATAAGGGGATGAAAAATGGTGTAAGAGTTGGGGGGGGCCATTACCAGAAGTTTGAGAAATTGATGTTCATGCCAGCAGGTTGGAGGCTACCCAGATGGAATATAGTGTGTTGCTCCTCCAACCAAATTGTGGCCTCATCACAACAGCAGAGGAGGCCATGGATAGACATATGGGAATGGGAATGGAAAGCTGAATTAAAATGAGTGGTTATTTGGATATCCTGCTTTTTCTGGCGGATGAAGTGTAGGTGCTTGGTGAGTATGTACACAACGCTGGAAGAACTCAGCAGGTCAGGCAGCATCCGTGAGAAAAGAGTAGCCAACGTTTCGGGTCGAGACCCTTCATCAGGAATGAGACCCATTCACCATTCCTGATGAAGGGTCTCGGCCCGAGACGTAGGCTACTCTTTTCTCACGGATGCTGCCTGACCTGCTGAGTTCTTCCAGCATTGTGTACGTATTCTTTGATCCACAGCATCTGCAGTTGTATTTTTGGGTGCTTGGTGAAGCAGTCTCCCTATCTACTTCAGGTCTTACCAATATACAGGAGGCCACACCAGGAGCACCGGAATATGTCTTCGCCACCACTTTGTAGCTACAGAATTGTCCTGCTGTTACCTTAGACTTTTAGCATATAAAACGCCATGTAATATTGGATTGATCAGACTTCTTCCTCGAAGAGTGTCTCCTTTAGTTGAATAAAGCACTTCTATATCCAGTTGCTTCAGTGTCTCTCTGGTGAGTTTGTTTACATTACAACATTTGGGCACTCTGGGATGACTGCATGACCCATCATGTGGTCCGTGATCTCAACAGTCTAAGTGGGTGAGTATTTTTTAAATTAGCATTCACATTTGGATCTGCTTGGGTCGGTGACTAAGGGATCACAAGGTATCACAAACACGGCAGGGAGCTGAACTAGTGGATATAAAAGTAGTGTGGTGTGCATGAGTGCATATGTGTTTGTGTAAAAGACAAAATATTTGTGTGTTAATTTGGTGCCTCCAGTTGCGAAGGGTGGTTACTGACCGTTCAAGATGCCAGTGGAGTGTGTGTATACTTGTTCGGGAACTGTACAGTCTACTGGCAGGTGAATTTGCGAGTGTGTGTGAGTTTTAAGAATATCCCTGTAACCTTGGTGTGACAGTTATAAATGCAAAGGAATACAACTGGCATTATGAATTCAGTCACACATAAGTGACAGATTGCAGAGTACATACTCTGCAGTTTTAAGTGTGTATTGTTTAATTATTATCCATGATTTATATTTTGCATAATGTGGGAATTGAGGGGGAGGTTATACCCAGATATATCCATCAGGATGGCACCAATCGAGGTTAGGCAATGTCAGGTCAAGAACCCTGACAACCCTAGTCAGCCCTTGACTTTGATTACAGATGTCCGTAAGCCCTTCACCCCCGGGGAGCAGCAAAGCATTTTCTCCGAGTTGCCTCACTTAAGGTCGCCTGAGGGAGTGCAGAATCCTGGTGCAAGCTCGAGGAAGTGATTGAAATTCACCAGATGCACCCTAAAGATACACATGTGTTGGTAAAAACAAAGCACTTGAGGGATATGGCCTGTGGGCAACTACTGGGAATGCCAGCAGTGAAGAGAGATATCACTTCTTTAAGGGGGTTGGATAATCCAGGGGCAGATGACTCAGTCTTCCTGAAAATGCTGAAGGAAGGCCTGAGCTCAGCCCACCGGGAAGTTTTAGATTTGGGACCACGCCCCGCTGAACATCAACGGCTCCTCAGTAGAGATCGTAAAGAGCACCAGATTTCTTGGTGTTCACCTGGCGGAGAATCTCACCTGGTCCCTCAACACCAGCTCCATAGCAAAGAAAGCCCAGCAGCGTCTCTACTTTCTGCGAGGGCTGAGGAGAGTCCATCTCCCACCCCCCATCCTCATCACATTCTATAGGGGTTGTATTGAGAGCATCCTGAGCAGCTGCATCACTGCCTGGTTCGGAAATTGCACCATCTCGGATCACAAGACCCTGCAGCGGATAGTGAGGTCAGCTGAGAAGATCATCGGGGTCTCTCTTCCCGCCGTCACGGACATTCACACTATGCACTGCATCCGCAAAGCAAACAGCATTATGAAGGACGCCATGCACCCCTCATACAATCTCTTCTCCCTCCTGCCATCTGGGAAAAGGTTCCAAAGCATTCGGGCTCTCACAACCAGACTATGTAACAGTTTCTTTCCCCAAGCGGAGGAAGTGGAAGAGAGGTCGTAATGTGGCTGTAGTGAATGTACATGCAACAGAGAAGTCGCTATGTCTGCCGGAAGCTGTGAGACATAGTGAGGAACTGCTGCAAAAGGCATGGGGGAGGCACAGGAGATGATTTGTTGCCGCTGTGGCTTCTCTGGACATGATGGAGGCAGTGTCGTGAAAAGAGAGTGAAGTGTGAAGATCTCTCACCAAAGCAGGCAGAATCCACAGAAGCACCTTCTCTTTCCGATTTGACTGCTAACCAAATTATAGAGCTAGTGAGGCCAGCTGAATGACTGATGGCAGCCTCTAATGCCAGTATTGGTCATTCCTGGAGGTGTATTGGGGAGCCAGACATGTGAAACATTTGTGGACACGGGGTTGTCAGTATGAATAACTGCTGTACTCTTGCCCATGACTGGAGAGGTGATGGAAATGAAACAATGAGAGTAGTGAAAAGTTGGACCCAGGTACCTGAGATTGAGGGAGTGCAACTTCCTGTAGATTTTTGGATGTTCCCAAAATGTGAAGGTACTATGCTGGGGATAGACACACTGAATAAGGCAGGTGCTATTATAGACTCAGGAAAAGGAAGAATAAGATGGACAAGACAGGGACAGTGGACATGTGCGACCCACGGAACAGCTAACAGGTCCCACAGAGAGACAGCAGCCCCAAGCAGGGAGGAGAGACAGGGTGATGTGTGGGGATCATGTCAGGAGGTCCCGAGGGTGGGGTCGAGCTGTCAGAAGTAGTGCATCAGGAGGTAGCAGTGATTAAAGTAAAAGCTCACCAGAAAGGAGCAGAAAGGGAATGACGATACGAGGAGGGCGGCGGAAAAACAAGAAGCATCAGAAATTACACACGTACAGAAGGGAACTACAACTGCCAGTTTAGTAAGATTACACGGAGGTATGAAGGACTATTGTAGCCAGGGTAACACACAGAGGGACCGAACAAAGCAGCAGAGATGTATTGTAGACCAGAGAGAGCCAGAGGGAGAGAAGATAGTCCTTCCACAGTCAGGTGACCAAGTCACGATAAGTGAGCCTGTTGAAAAGATTCACTCCCAGGTGATGCCCCAAATGAATGACGCCTGTGTCGGTGTACTGCCCCGGTGAGGCACCAGTGGAACAGCTGTGACCCTTAGGTTCTGTTGGCTGTGTAAGTCTAGGGAAGACAATCTCTGGCCCCACCAAGCATTTGAGATTGAGGTGCAAAACCTCCTGTTTGGGTGGATGCTGTGTGATGTGTCACCCTGTTACAAATCAGTACCATGACATAACAGACAGTACACCATATGTAATTAAACGATTTACCTTTCTAATTGTTATTTTCACTAAAGGGCTAGTAAAGTAAAACAGAAAGGGCCCATTTTAATGAAACATCCAATATGCACATGTTGGAGCTCACAGTTTCCCTCTCGCAGGCCCTCCATCGATTTCCCTGGGCTTCGTCGACCCCCGATCCCACTCCAAGCCCACTCCTTTCTGGCATCTCCTCTCTCCATCTTCCACCGAACAAAGACCCAGATCCCCTCAGTGTCAGGCACACAGCCAGAAAAAAACACACTACTCATTGGACTGCTCACATTCCAAAGCACTCGTTATCTCCGGCCATAACCCAAACACCGCTGCTACAGAAAGACCATTGCATTAGCAGTGGAACCTTTCCCAAGGTGTTACACAGCATATGTGTCATGGTCCAGATCAGGTTCCCTTTAAATTTCCTTTGTTTGTGTTACAATCAGAACTGTTGATTCCTTGTTTCCCTTTAATTCCCTGTGTTATGCCTGCAGCCCCCTCCTTTGTGAGAATCGCAAGATCACTATTGGGTTGGGTCAGGGGACCCAGGAAATGAGAGAGAGACGTGCAGACTGCCTCGTTCCCCGGCGATGTAAAGCCACGGGACATGGCCATTGTCTCTTGGAGACACATTTGTGGATTGAGATGCTATGCTACGTGAACGGCCTCAGGCAAAAGTGGGCTGGGTGAGAAAGAGATTGCATCACCCCAACCTGATTGACATCTACAACCCTGCGAGTCAGGATAAAAGAGGGTCTGTAGGAACAGCCCCTCAGACGCACCAGAAGAAATGCTAGCGATCCCGTAATAGCGGGAAGCCATTTGAAGGAGGCCACGTGCGTTCAGTTCCGTTGCTTGGGACTGGTGGCTGGAACCACGGAAAACGGCTTTTAGCTAGCAACGGGGAAATCAACTCCCCCGACTCAAAGGACTGGCATCATAGAAGACCTGGGCAAGTTTAAAACCGTCTCTCTTAAACCCAAAGAGCTGCAGCTTGAATGACAGTGACTTTTATATTTCCATCGGACAATACATTATCCCCTAGACAACGATAGAGCTATTTCTTATTGATTATTATTATACCCGCGCTTTTAGAGTTAGTATTGACGAAGTATATTATCTGTATGTTTGCATTGATATTATTTTGTGTCTTTTTATCAATAAATACTGTTAAAAAAAATAGTACCATCAGACTTCAACGGACCTCTCTATCTTTGCTGGTAAGTGACCCAGTTATGGGGTACGTAACACCTGTTTCCCCATGTCCCTCAGGCTTGGTGATTAAAGGCAATTTACTCTCGACTGAACTGGCAGTTTATAAGTCTCCGGCTTTCAGCCATTCAGCGTGAGAGTGTTATGGAGTGTTAACGAAGTCACCAAAGCTAGTGTGAGCCAAAGTCATCTTGCTGGAGCAAGTCAAGTCTCCTCCCCGAAGCAAGTGCCAGCAAGCTGCCTTCCTGATTCCATCCTGTGTCCAAGGAGGAGCCCTGACTCAATGTTTCTTGTCCTTGCCTCCACAGGGTAGGCCCAGCCGTCAGCTGCTACCCAGAGTTGGGAACTCTTTGTGTCCAAGTCCAGGTTTCGTGATTCAATTCCAAGCGCCGAGGTTCAAGTATCAAGTCCAGGGTCCGGAGTTGCAAGAATCAAGTCTGGGGTCCCGAGTTCCAAGGATCAAGTCTGGGGTCCTGAGTTCCAAGTATCATGTCCAGGGTCCCGAGTTCCAAGTATCATGTCCAGGGTCCGGAGTTCCAAGAATCAAGTCCGGGGTCCCGAGTTCCAAGGATCAAGTCTGGGGTCCCGAGTTCCAAGTATCAAGTCCAGGGTCCCGAGTTCCAAGAATCAAGTCCAGGGTCCAGAGTTGCAAGAATCAAGTCCGGGGTCCCGAGTTCCAAGGATCAAGTCCATGTCTGGGTCTCGAGTTCCATGTTCCTGGCTCTGAGGTCCGTGTTCTGAGTCCTGGCTCCGAGTTCCTAGTACCTAGTCCAAGTCCGGGTCCCCGAGTTCCAAGTCCTAACCCAGATCCTGAGTCCCAGCCTAAGTCCAGGGCCTGATTCCTAGTCCATTACGCTTATTCCCACTTTGCTTTGCTCTCTCCTTGATTTCTCTCTGTTCTATCCTTGCGTGTGGGCTTTCCTTGTAACTATTAATAAACTTTATTTAGTTAACCCTGCAAAACGTGTTTGTGCCCTGCATTTGGGTCTACCCTTGCTCCGCACTTGTGACAGAACGCTCTCGCCAAACATGGACCCAGCAGACACAAACATTGTTTTCCAAACTCTTGTTAGCCAGAATCTCCTACTGGAATCCCACCCCAGAGTGCAACTTAGAAATTCAAGAAAGTGTCTCAAAGTTCCCAGGTATCAGTTTAGGAGGAATTGTGTAAATACAACGACAGTTATATAGGGTCAATGTTTTATTATTCTGTTTTGCCTGCCAACCAAATCCCCCTCCACCCACCCGGGTCGTCAATAATACGGGCAAACCTGTTGGGTCACCTGGAGGCTCCCATTGGGGGGGGGGGGTTACTGTCATGGTCCGGATCGGTTTCCCTTTAAATTTCCTTTGTTTGTGTTACGATCGGGAATGTTGACTCCTTGTTTCCTTTCCTTTTAATTCCCTGTTTCCCCGTGTCCCTCAGGCCTAGTGATTAAAAGCAATTTACTCTCAACTGAACCGGCAGTTTATAAATCTCCAGCTTTCAGCCATTCAGCGCGAGAGCGTTATGGAGTGTTAACAAAGTCACTGAAGCTAGTGCGAGCCAAAGTCATCTTGCCAGAGCCAGCCAAGTCTCCTCCCCAAAGCAAGTGCAAGCAAGCGGCCTTCCCTCGCCAGAGTGGGTCCGTCAAAGTCAACCCGCCGGGGTGAGACAAGAGCTTCCCACTGCTTGGAGCAAACTTGTGTCCAGATAAAAAACTGTCTATCATTGTGTGGTCTCCGTCTCCACGTCCTGTATCAAAAAGGGGTCCTAGCCTTGTGCCCTAGCCCAGATCCTGAATCTCAGCCTAAGTCCAGGGCCTGATTCCTAGTCCATTACGCTTATTCCCACTTCTGCTTTGCTCTCTCCTTGATTTCTCTCTGTTCTATCCTTGCGTGTGGGCTTTCCTTGTAACTATTAATAAACTCTGTTTAGTTAACCCTGCAAAACATGTTTGTGCCCTGCATTTGGGTCCACCCTTGCTCCGCACTTGTGACAATATGACTCAGCTTCTTTACACCCCCACAAACATGGTGGAAAATCAAGTGCACCCAGCAACAGTGTCATTGCAGAGAATCTATGTGATGAACACCAGCCGGCTGCACCAGGCCTGACCACAGTTTGTGGAAACAGACCCACAGCAGACATGAAGGCTGTGGACACCAAGCGAGCATGATAGCAAGCCGTGAATAGCCTGCTGAAATATAACAGTACTTCTACTCCGTAATGAGGGATGGTTGCTGAAGGCAGACGATTAGTTATGTAGCTCATGTTATGATTCAGCAACAATGAATATATAATTGAGACAGGTTTTTTATAACAAATAAAACATTTATTAAACACTGCTAAAAAAAAACCTAAAAGTAAACAAACGACTAACCTAACCGGAAGTCGGCTGCTATCCTGCAGCTGGAACAGCTTTTAAAACGATAATGCAAAAACAGTTCTTAGAAGTAGTAATGCAAACGTCCAAATGATTTACACATTCTCTTAGGAGAGACTTTCCTTGAAATAATAAATTCTCTTTTGTGGCGTTACTGCTGAATGCAGCTGAAGTATGCCTTGCCTGAAGGATTTATGATTGAAGGAAATGAAACGGCTTAAAGGCACTGACCTTTCCTTGGCGAAACTCTGCATCCAACTCGTTCTGCTTTCAGAAGGCAGGAGCTATCTCGGATTGCAGGTTACTAATTCCTTCCGAAAGAGGATCAAATAAGGTCGAACCTGTTTCACCGCCGACAACAACTTTCCTCAATTCTTCAGCTTCCCGAACTTCGTTAAATCTTCACGCTCCAACTGGACTAAACTGGCAGCATTTTCAGAACTGCCGGCACAACAATTCTTACAGTAGAAATTAAAACTCCACTTTTAAAATAAAACTGCATCATAAGATCAAATACGCAGCAGAACAGAGTCACTGACGAATTCAACCACAAACTGCCCCTGCGTCACAGGTAGAGGTTCTCCTTTTATATCCTGTTGAAAAAAAATCACATGACCTCTCACTGGCGGGAAAGTTACATCACTCCACCATTACAAGACCATTACATCATGCCCAGCAGAGCCTCAATTACATCATGGTCATGTGACAGGCACAAGATACCCACAGGTGCGTAACACTCAGTATAGACAAAAACTTTGGGGACAAATAGATGAGAAGGGAATCGAGTTACAGCAGAGATATCAGGTTGCACAACATCAATGGCGGGGCAGACCAAGAGAGGAAAGAAAATACACTCAGTGTTTGAAGGCAGTCACACCAGCCTGAATGGGGAGTGAGCACAAATGAGCTGGGCTCTTTCAGTGGTTAGGCCAGCGATCAAGTGGACAGTCCAAACGGGGCTGGCATTGGGGTTACGTCCTTGTAGTCATTCAAACAGAGACCACCCCAACCTCTGCTGTACATCAATGAGAGGGCCTGTGAGTCCGATACATTAACCTTGCTGGTGTCCCTGACCAGAGAGTAACCACTGATAGTCACTGCAGAGTTCCAGCCATCAGAAAATGAAGAGGTGAGGTTAAAGAAAGTAATTAAATGGCAATCAGCCAGCAGGTAAGGAGGGAACAGACAAATGATTGAGGAAGTTTAATTTTAAAGACTGTTGGTCATATTTCTGGAACAATCTTGCTTAGAATCTTGTAGGGAGCCATTAGGGATGATAGCATAGATGTGGATTAATTTAGGGGAATGGTAGGTAATTGGGGAAGAGGATTCCTAAGAACAGAGCATTTTTGCTGCCCTATTGATTAGATTATCCTTAAAGTTTGGCCTTTCCTGGAACAAATTTATTTTTGTCCAGAAGGGCTAAGAGGAGTTAGCATAGGTAACAAATAATTAAGTTCAACAGCAGCCAATCTTCAACCATGGATGTGGACTGTAGATTAAATTTAAATTGCAGCCCTGAACAATAGTTCTCCTGGGGCTGTGGACAGCAGTTGACTGAAACCAGACAATGCTAATTAACATTCACTTTGAGTGCCTGGAGTGTGGGTCTGAAGAAGAAAGTGTGTGAACATTATATGTAATTCAAAGGAAGCATTGTAGATACATCATAACAATTGAATTGTCCTGCTGTTACCTTTGATCTTTAGCATATAGAAATGTCATGTAATATTGGGTCATACAGACCTCTTCCTCCAAAAGCGTCTCATTTTGTTGAATAAAGCATTTCTGTCTCTACCAGCATCAGTGTCTCTCTGGTGACTTTGTTCACATGACAACAATTTTATTTCGCAAACAAATGTAAGCTTAAAATTTAAATGTAAATGTCCTCCTCAGAATCAATCATCCAGTACCTGTGACTGTGGAAAACTCAAGCGAACTACTGGACCAGGGTATCCCAACCTTTTTTTAATGCCGTGGACCAATACCATTAAGCGAGAGGTCGGTGAAGCCCAGGCTGGGAACCCCTACACTAGACAAACTGTCCTGACTCTAGGTATATCTAGGCAAAAGTAAAGCCTCAGAAGGTCAGAAAAGGACAGTCAGTGAGGACACAGGAACTCTTGATCACCTCCTTGATGGATTTGTGAATGGTCACCTTGACCATCCTATTAAATAATCTGGTTGGAAGGTCCCTTGACTGACACAACCCACCCTTTGGTCTCATACCAGCTTCTTTGTTCATATTATGTGCTCGAAGAATAGGAGCAAGTGACTGAAGTAGAATCAAAGATGTTGCTTTAGCAAAATCACTTTCTGAGAAAATCTTGTGACTTGTAAGAAAACAAAAGGCCTGACTCACGCAGTTAGACTACTTTTCCTTAGATACAGCAGATAAAAATACAGCACAACTACTTTAAACTGGGCCCATCATTTAATGTAATTGCAAAGAAAACACAACATTATCTCTACATCCTTAGAAAGCTGTGGAGAATTGGCATTACATCTAAAGCCCTGACAACTTCTAAAGATGTGTAGTGGAAAATGTATTGTCTGGCTGCATTAAGGCCTTTTCTGGGAACATCAATGCCTTTGAATGGAAAATCCTACAAAAGGTAGTGGATTCGGCCCAGGACATAATGGGTAAAGCCCTCCCAACCATCGAGCACATCTATATGAAACACTGTCATAGGTGTTACGAACCCCGTAACTGGGTCACTTACCAGCAAAGATAGAGAGGTCCGTTGAAGTCTGATGGTACTATTTTTAACAGTATTTATTAGTAAAAATACACAAAAATAATATCAATGCAAACATACAGATAATATACGTCATCAATACTAAATCTAAAAGTGCGGGTATAATAATAATCAATAAGAAATAGCTCTGTCGTTGTCTAGGGGATAATGTATTGTCCGATGGAAATATAAAAGTCACTCAGTTCATTCAGGCTGCAGCCTTTGGTTGGAGACGAGAGATTTTTAGAAAACTTGCTGGCTTTCCTTTTTATGATTTCGATCCTTTGGAATTTCGTTGGTGTGGCCGCTTCTTTTAGCTAAGCCGTTCTTCCGTGGCGAGCCCGCCAATTCCCAGGCAAGGGAAAAGGACGCACGCGAGCCCCCCACCGGCTGTCGCTATTAAACGCTGTCACGGGATTTCTAGCGTTTCTCCTGGTGCGACTAAAGGGGTTGTTCCCCAGACCCTCTTTTATCCTTACTCACGGGGTCTCAGATGTCAATCAGGTTGGGATGATGCAATCCCTCAACCAGCACACTCTGGTTGTCCCCTGAGGGCTTCAATGAATAGTACAGTACTCAATACACAATTCCGTCTCCAAGAGACAATGTCCGTTATCCGTGGTTCCGTCTTGCTGAGGCCAGGACACATTCCAAGCCTTGTGTATTCTAGACGTCTCTCTCTCATTTCCTGGGTCCCAGACCCGAACTAATAGCGATCTTGCGATTCTCAAAAAGGAGGGGGCTACTTTGTACCCTTCGGCCCCTCAGAGTTGTGGCACATTCGTAACATAGGAAAGCAACATCCATCATCAAATATCCTCTTCACCCAAGTCATGCTCTTTTCTCACTGCTGCTATCAGGCAGAAGGTACAGGAGCCTCAGGACTCACATCATCAGGTTCAAGAACAGTAACTACCCCTTAACCATCAGACTCTTGAATAAATGAGGATAATTACACTCATCTATTGAGATGTTCCTACAATCGATTATTTCACTTCAAGGACTCTTTATGTTGTTAATTCATGCTCTCATTGTTTATTGCTATTTACTTATAGTTGCATTTGCATAGTTTGTTGTCCCTTCTATGCTCTTGCTCTTTCATCAGTCCTGTTTACTGTTACTGTTCTGTAGATTTGCTGAGTATGTCTGCAGGAAAAAGATTCTCAGGGTTGTATGTACTCTGGTAATAAACACTGAAAACCATTTTCTGATTCTGACTTTCAAATGCGCTAAACATAATTCTACTGGTGTTTTCTGGTACTGGTGTTACTGCACACAGCCAGTCTGTCCAAAGTCCAAGCATGGGTTAAACAATACCGCCCAAGCAGTAACAGTATCCCTGGCTACAAAGAACAAAAGACTATGGCAGATGTAACATGTGAGAGTTGTTACTGCAAATAAAGGATGTTTCTTATGCAAAATAAAACTGTCACGATATTTCTTACTGGATGCAACTGCCACAGGCTATACTTTTCAGAGCAATTTGTCTTTTTCATTGTTTTTTTCAATAGCTTTGGCAAGATCACAGGTGTTAGTGCAAGGGTCTTCTCACTTTATGCAGAAAGGATATTCACTGTGTATCAATAGGTTTCTCTCTCTCTCTGGGCTTTTCCGGCGATGCTGCTGAGTTTTACATTCAAAAAGAAGAGTGGGGATAAAAACTGAATTATTCACCTCAATTCTGAAGTCTGGGAATATATAAAGATATGTTGTAGTGTATTCCCAAAGGAGATGAAAGACTAAGTCCCCGAGAATGAAAAATCAGTTTCCTCTGAAAGCTTGAACGTATGAAGTCGAAGTAGGGGTATACCACTCAACCCCACAATCTTGATCCAACCTTAATATGATCATGGTTGATCAGAATGTAACCTCACCTCTGCTTCCCCCCCCCCCCCCCCGCTTATTTCTATTCTACATTCCTTTCCCTTTAAAATATTTAACCATTCTGCTTCCACCATTTGAGCATGAGAGTTACAAAGACTCATAATAGTTTCAGAGGTATATCACATCACACAGTGTATGGTGAGTGACACAGCTAAACATTGAAACTGACCATCCTCCTGTACTGAATTCGCAACACGTTTCACAATCCCTTGCGCATTTCACTATCTCATCTGACTCCAAGTTGTAGAGGGTGTTAAATGTATCTCCAACTTCCTATCTGGCACTTGCATAACTCTTCCTCCACCTTCTCAATCTGGCTTCTGCCCCCTTCTTCTCCAGTCCTGTTGAAGGGTCTTATCAATGTGTGCTAGACATGCTTTGATACAATTTAAGGTGGTTCACAGGGCCCATATGTCTAAGGATAAGTTAGCTTGTTTTTATTGCCATATAAATCCTGTCTGTGACAGATGTAATTCTGTGACAGAGGGAGCTTCCATATGTCAAAAATAACTTTTTGTTCATGTATGGAGGAGTGGAGTTAATGACAAATAATGATTTTAACCGATGAAACATGGCAGCCCAGCTTTTGTTTCGTTTTTATTTTGTTTGTTTTTAGTTTAGGGGGACTTTTTTTTCTCTGTAAGTATTTGTTTTGAATCTTTTTCATGTTTAGTTACTAAGAGATTGGGAGGCTTAGATTACAGACGTTACTCGGAGTCTGTTTCTGTATACGTTAACTGTTATTAATGTAATCCCAATCTCTTTGTATCATTATCATTATGTTTATCTACTCGAAACTTAATAAAATAGATTGAGAAAGAAAGAAGGGTCTTGACCTGAAACTGTTTATTTCCCTACATAGATGCTGCCTGGCCTGCTGAGTTCCTCCAACACAGTGTGTGTTTCTCAAGATTTTTCAACACCTGTCAAATCTCTTATGTCTCTGACTTCCCTAGCTCTACCTTTTTACCCCTTTCAGATGGCTGTCAAATGAAATAACAGAAAATGGAAGATCTACTCAGCACACAAGAACACTAGAAAGCAGGAGTAGGAGTAGGTCACCGGGACCCTCCAGCTTACCTCATCATTAACTACAATCATGGCTTCATGGCTGATTTATGCCGGCCTCAACAACTGCTTTACCCCAAGCCCCTCAATCTCTCAAGCATTTATCTAGAGATAGATCATGTGGCGTCTGCAGAGGAAGAAACAGAGATTTTACCTGAGCAGGATCGTGGCGGCTGTGTAGCAACGGATCAAAGAGGTCACCTTATCTTTTAATCCAATGCCAAAGGCCTCCTGGTCAGAAAATGACATGTCAGGTGAAAGTCAGCTTGGCGATGAGATTGGTGGACATGAATGTCCTGCAGCCAGCATAGAGGACAAGGTAGCTTAGATGTCAGCACAGTAGTTCCACAGCAACTGACTCATATGAGGACTGTGATGAGCAGCTAATAGTAGGCTGCATGGGTTGTTTACATTCCCAGACCTCCCAAAAACCCTGCATGATATGTTAAGAAGTATGGGGGAAATCCTGTACTAGCCTTCAGCAGAGCCCAAAATCCACCCTATCATGGTAATAAAGCCAGCTTCATTTTCCACACATATAAAGCCATTGAAACATTTTGCAGATACTAGAAATCTGGAGTAGCACACACAGAAAATGCTGGAGAAACTCGGCTAGCATGGAGGGGAATAAAGAGTCGATATTTCGGGTCAAGACCCTCCATCAGGACTGGAAAGGAAGGGGACAGATCCTCCAGCGTTACTTATAAAGCCAACCATGTTACAGCATTAACAGCTGACGTCTTGGCCAAAGGCTGTGTGCTGGCATCTCAGTTTATAGCCATCCTTAGTCATGCCTTCGAAACTCAGTGTAGTCAGGAGTATCATTGTCACAGCTCTCCAGCAATCCTTTTCAATACTTCAAAGGCACTTGCCTTGACTCCGCTCCTTTAGCCCACAGAATGTTAGTTGCTCTATTAAACACAAGTCTGCTGTGATCTCTCCAGTTGACAATGTTGTCAGAGAGAGATACTGTCACACCAGGGCTCATTTTAAAAAAATATATTTTATCAGTTAGTACATGGACTGTATATTCTCAGTGGACATGCTTTGTCTGGTCACCCATGTTGTCTGATTGCTCCTGAATTCCTACGTGCTCCAGGATGCATTTCGGGCGGTGGGGGGGGGGGGGGGGGGGGCGGGGGGGGTTGCCAATCTCTCTTTGCTGGGTCATCGTGGATACTTGTCTGGTGAAACTCAGACAGAGTTCTTCTCTTGTATTGAGAGATTTCAGTTTGTTGAGATTCTGTATAGTTTAGCTGAGCTCTTGTAAGTTTTTCTGGTTAATTTTCTGTAATAAATCTTGAGTCTTGTTTGAATTGCTGAAGCCTGTGTGATTCCTGCACTAGGAGTCGCTGGTGACCTTCACAGATACACCACAGAAACAGGCTATTCAGCCACCGAGTTCACACTGACCGTCGTCCCACATTATGCACATTGATCCTATTTTTTATCTGCTTTGTATTTGCAACAACTTTTCTGTCCATCTGAGGCTACCCTTATGCCTAGATATCTCAAGAGACACACACTAGCACTCATTTATAGTAGACTTTTAATCTACCAATCCTCAGGTCTTTGGGATGTCGAGAAAAACTGAGCACTTGGAGGAAGACCAGGGAGAATGTGCAAACTTTTCACAGATACATTGGAGATCAGGATTGAACCTGGATCTCTGGTGCTGTGAGGAATTAGCTTCATTATCTGTGCTACCGTGTGGCTGTTATGCCCATGCCTGTAGACTGGCCAGCTCAACCTGCTACTACCTATGAGAAGACGACATAGTTGAAATCAGGAAGCTCCCAAACACAGAGCTGAGCAAGTCATGCACAAACCTCCTCCACCGGCTAATAGGAAAGGGTATGCAGGAGCAAAGAAATAAAGTCAAAATAGGACCCAACAATGCAGATTGAGCATCCCGTCTGGTTGCATCACGGGCTGGTAAGGGAACACGAAGACCCAAGAATGGAAGAGCCTATAAAAGGTAATGGATATAGTCCAGTCCATCACAGGAAAAGTGCTCTCCACCATTGAGCATGGCTGTATCTGCAAGGTGTACTCCCTTAAGAAAGCAGCTTTCATTATCAAGGATCCCCTGCCATCTAGGCCATGCTCACTTCCCACTGTTGCCATCAAGAAGGATGTACAGGAGCATTAGGTCCTCCACCACCAGGTTCAGGAACAGTTGTTACCCTTCAACCATCTGGCTGAACCAGCATGGATGATTTCATTCGCCTCCACTATGGACTCACTTTCAAGGATCCTACAACTCATGTTTTCAGTATTAATTCATTAATCAATCAATTAAATATTTGTTTGTTTTTTTTATTTGAACACTTGGTCTTCTTTTGCACATTGGTTGTTTGTCAGTCTTCGTCAGTGTGTAGATTTTAATTGATTCTATTGTACTTCTTTGTTCTACTGTGGCTGCCTGCAAGAAAAGGACTCTCAGGGCAGTGTATGAAACATATACTGTACATACTTTGATAATAAATTTACTTTGAAATTTGATTATTTGATGTGATAATGTTCTGACTACAGTGGAATATATATCATTGGAATGTTAATTTTGTGTCTTTTCTTAAGACATCAAGACCAAATGGATATTTTGATCATCTGTAGAACATAAAGTGGTGGAGGAATAGGCATTATGTTTACGTTTACGTTTAGTGAGGTCATGACCAGAAAGAGGCTTCTGAATTTCCATTTGCCTTTCTCCTTCACAGCAGAAGCTGTATTATTGCTAGATTGTGTACAACTATGCAGTAGGATGATGTGGCAGTGAAAGTATGCTGGGAAATGCTGCTGGTCTGTCCAATCAGGTTATGGATACTACCATGGCTCTTGTATCTACATTATCTTCTTGATAATAACCAGGAAGTGACAGCATGGCTCCTACATCCAAATAAAGACACATTCCTTAAAGATGGAGATCAATCCCTCGATATGTTGGGATATGATATGCTGCAATATAAAAGTATTGTGGCTGCTACCCAGTTAATGGATAACAATCAACAAGATCCTCTATGCATGGTCCGCCAACATGAAGAAGTATTATCACAAACCACCCTCGTGAAACCACCATTAAACCTACAAGTCATTATTAATTCATTTATGGGAATGTGGGTTGCATTGGCAAGACCATAACTTATTGCCTATGCTTTTAATGATTCCTGAGAACATGGATGGGAATTTCCTTCTTGAACTACTGCAATCTTTTTGGTGAAATTATGCTGTTGGGTAGCAAGTTTCAGGATTGAGAGTTTGGGAGGTACTGCTGTATTGATGTATTTTGCACATGCTTCTTACTGTAGCCATGGGGCACCAGAATGGAGGGAGTCATTCAAACAGACAGCTCTGTACTGGATGACTCTGAGTATTATTGGAAGTACAATCATCTGACTTGCTACCATGCAGATGGTGGAAGATCGTAGGGGATTTGGGAGATACCCCTAGGAATTTACTATCCCCTAAACTGAGCAATTTAGGCAATGTGATTTTCTTTTTTCCTATTCCCTGTCCAGTCCTTCACCAAATGTTGAATTATTTATGCAAATTTTCTAGATGGTGTTAGCTACACCAGTGGAGTACACTTTGACCAGTGACCTCAATTCTAGTAGCACACTTGTGTCAATTCAGTGTGCCACCAGAATTGACTGCCCTGCATACTGCTGATGTGTGAGGGCATCACAAGTGCTATGGCCATTACCCGTATCACAATTGGCATGTGTCACACCATAAACTTAGCAATAGAAATTTACAGCAAAGTTCATAGCACAGATAGCCATTCAGCCCATTGTGCCTATGCTAGCCAAAATAGACTCTAGTTTAATCCCAGTTCCCTGTTCTTTGTCTATAGACCTGAAGTCTCTTCGATTGTTCGCCTAGGCATTCCATAAATGTGTTGAAGATTTCTAACTTCATCTACTACTCAGATTTGTTCCACTCATTGAGTGGAGTAATTTCTATCCAACTTCTGTCTGATCCTTTTATGAATCAATTTAACTCCATACCCTCTAAATACTGACATCTCTGCAAAGAGTCCTTTCTGCTTGCTCAGTGTGGACATCTCATGATCTATGCAAAGATATCACTGACAAGTCAGAAGTCAACTCCCAAACATTGAACACTAGAGAGCCAAATTGTAGAGTCAAAAACTTATTTTAATCTGCAAAGCTAACCTTATGGTTTTGCATTCTACTAATTGACACTTGGAGATACTGTATACTTTTGAGCTGGATATTTAAAATTCAATGCCTTTAATAGTTTTCCTGATCAATTATTTTCTCAGAGAACCTCCCTAATGCTAAGCAGAGTAATCAATATCATCCAGGGATGCTAAAAATATCTGAAGAGGAATCTTGGAAAATTTATTTATTGATCCATCTCATAATATCCCTATAATTATAATATGGTTTTAGTCTGTCTTGCAAAATACAAACTATAGCATTAGTGGCATGAAAAGCATTCTAGAGCTGGGTAATATTAAAAGAATCTTCATCCTAATCAACCAAAAACAACCTAAATTTAATTGACAATTTAAGCAGAACTATTTGATTGTTAATTAATCTATTATGTACTCTCAAATGTTTTGTACTTATATTTTACTTATGTTTTTCTTAAAAATTAATAAAAAGATTTGAAAAGAAAGATGTAAAGATTTATAAACATTACCCAACTACTTTCTAATCTTATCCTCTTGTGCAGGAGCAGTGTAACAACTATTCAGACTCTAAAATCTTCTGCGGCCTAATTTACTCATGATTAATGATGGGAATTTACAATTAAGTACTCTATGTGTTTAAGAATTAAAAGCTTTCTGAATAATGGCTGAATGCACAGAACTGTTGGAGGAGCTGTGCACTTTCCATTGCAGTAAGAAGAAAGTACCGTAGATTCCGGACTACAGAGCGCACCTGATTAAAAGCCGCTGGCTCTAATTTTAGAAATAAAATCAATTTTTTAATTGTAAAGGCCGCACCGGATTTTAGGCCGCACCGGATTTTCGGCCGCAGGTGTCCCACGTTGTAATATGAGATATTTACACAGAAAGATATTACACGTGAGGATTTTTTTAACTTTTAATTAAATCCATATGGTAACAAAAACAAATACATATTGCAAATGCTTTTTTTCGAACCGTGCCCGTAATGCGGCTACTTTTAAATATACGTTGCGTATACTTCTTTACTGAACAACATTCCAATATCTCCTAATGACTGGTAAAAAATATATATACTGCAGCCTACCAGGAAAAGTTATTGATCACCTTTAACTTAAAAGCAGCGTTCGCTCAGATCCAAAGCCGCTCGCGTAATGCGCTCCCTCCCTCCGTCCCGTTTCATCGCAAACCGGCATTTTCCCACAAGACACCGCGAAACCGGGTGTGACGTCATAGCATCCCGCGATGTAGTACAGAAAACAAATATAGTTAAAACTCTTCTAACTTTAACTAGAAAATGAATTACTAAGCGAAAATATTATAAACTAAGTAACTGCCATAAGGCAGCACAATGCTTCGAGTGTTTTCCATGTTGATGAGGGTGAGTACAAATGACTGATTTACAATAATTTAATTGTGAAAGTGCACTTGATTTATCGTACAATTTCATTGGACCTCTGTGAACTACTCATCAATTTTATTGGTCTACTGTTATGAGGCAAAATGTTTACGAGGCGGCATGAAAAAAATCATGTATTAGCCGCTCCGGATTAAAGGCCGCAAAGTTCAAAGCTGTTCAAAATGTGGGAAAAAAGTAGCGGCTTAAAATCCGGAATCTACGGTATTCAGGATCATTGCTGGTGTGGTTGAAAAGAGATTGTCCTCAATTTTCAGAGCAAACAATCTGACCGATCAAATTAGATTACTTCTGTCTTCAGGGCCAAACATTGTTTTCAAAGTTACATGCAACGCAACAGTTTTAATTTTGTTTTATTGTGTGATTGGTATCTATCGGGCTGGTACAGCTCAATGTTATTAATCATTTCAAGGATTCTGTTGAAATCATGGTAATAAATGTGCAAACACATCATAGGTCAAAGCAAATAGGCCAACAGCAGCAAAATCTAATTTGAAAATGTATTATTACAAGCAAAGAACTGGAGAGTCTCAGATAATGTCACTTTTTTGGGTGAGCACTTCAGTATTAGTGGTGCTAAGTATAATCTTTTAATAGAATCTGTTTCATAATACACATTGTTGGGTGCATGATTATTAATTTACATGTAAATGAGGTGTGATATCTGATCAATTATCTGTGATACGTCTCACTTGATTTTTCATTTATATTCAGGTTATAAGCTTGGGTTGATTATTCCTGAAATGGTTTCTGTAGTGGTAGTTAACAGTGTTATTCCTATGCTACTCAGTTAGCCGCTCCCACATATGAGGGGTTCACATACTGTACAAGCAGGGTTTTCAATAAATTACATTTGAGTATCCTGTATGCTGGCATCCAGGTGTGTTCTGCACTATCCCTCAATAACAAACATAACAATTTCTAAATGCTGATATGATGTCCTGGTTAAGAATATGTTTTATTGTGTTCCTATTGCTCTCTTGTAAGGTATTTTATTTCAGCAGCTTTTCTGCAAAACACAGTGTGTTTTCTTCAGTGACTAGTTTTTTAGCTTCAGTGACTAGTTTTTTTTTTGTTTCGCTTGAGATATGAAGCCATTTGCATAGCTTTGGACTGTTGTGGCAGCCAATTGGTTTTGGCTTGCTTACATTCTATCCAGTGGGTTGCCATGGAATATTCGAGAGGTCGGTGTGGGTTCATATTTCTGGGACTGGGCTGGTTTTGGGTCTTTGTTGCCAGGTGTTGGAAGAAGGAGGAGGTGTGGAGAAGAGCACAAGGGAAGATGATGCAGAATCCACCCATCTGCAAGAAGTGCTTTGTGCAGACGAACGTTTCCAAGGAGGATGTACCAATAATTCTGAGTTAGCCAAGTTGCCAGTCTTCAAAGGAAATTCGAACTCTGGTTATTGACATAGGTTCAGGCAGCATGAGTTATTAAAGCGAAGCATCCAACTATCTAGAAATGAGCTCCAATGTTTATGTGCACATTTAGACTAGTTTACCTGAAATGGGCCCTTTTCTTTTTCTACTATCTGTTTGTTAAACTTAAAATATCTGTAAATATACTTCCACTTTAATTTCATGTCAGTGTAAAGTCTGTTATTTGTTGGTGAATGATAACTTTTCATGTGGCAGTATTGATACAGCATTCACCATGATTTTCATTCCCTCAACAGAACGTTCCAACATTCCTATTTGATTGAATCCAAATCATACTGACCCTAGACATGTACTGCTCATTGAACGTGGCCTGTCACTGTTACCCATGCAGCAATGAATTACGTGGCTGTTAGCCTGATTTAGCTAACGAGCCTAGTTCGTTATGAGCCTCGGTGTGAGTGTTACAATTTTTGGGGGCTCATCTGGGATAAAATGCTGTAATAAATGCTGTATAATAATTGATTAAGCAGCTTATTTGTGTGTTGAAGCCAATGTTTAAACTAGTGTTTGTGGAAAGTGAGGTGCATCATAACTGAGGTAATTTATTGTGGATGCTGTGGAGATTAAGATCTGGTGTGAAAGGAAGAGATTATCCACTCAAAATGCTTGTGTTCTGAGTGAGGTTTCTGTCTGAATTCCAGATGAGGTACTGTATAGAACTTTGAGCTCTGTGAAAGTATTGGGGAAAGTTACAATGATTGATCCGGATTTTGACATATCAGTTGTTAAGGATGTCGTGTTAGTCCAGACTACTAGTGATGTGACTGCAGTCATGCTACCCAATAGGATAGGAACACCTGGAGAGGTGGGGCCATGGCCAGTCCATATCTTTAGAGATGGTGGGAATATTACTGAGGGTGTTAGATATGCTAAGGATGAAGATTTTAAAGGCAAGTTGATCTCTGTTCTGCGAAATGAGGGGATGTATTTGTCTGACGTGAAAGGTCTAATAGGTCCCTCAGCAGGTGTTTTAAATTCTGAACTTGTTTTGGCTATTGTATCACTGGCCGATAAATACCAAAGTGTACCTACGAGTGCCAAGGTTATCGTAGGCTGAGAATGTTCCCTGGAGTCAAGCCCAGGCCTGATGGGGTAAAAGAATACAGGGTTTGGGCAGGAGAGACATCACAGTTACTGGTTGAATGGCAGTGCTCAGTTAATATGAAAATATAGACTGGTAGAGAGCTTGAAAGGTCCGGCCGCTGATGTAGCAAGGTTCATAAAGGCAGAAAATCAGTTGGTCACGTCAGTTAACTATACACAAGTGCTGGAAAATGCTTTTGGCATGACACACAGCCCAACCGATCTTATGATAAAATTTAGGCACACATTCTGGGAGAAAGGGGAGAATCTTTCTGCCTACCTTTTCAGGCTAAATAAACAGCTGCATTGTTTGTGCTGTAAAGGGTCATTTGGTTGGCTAAGATAAAGTGCTTAAGGGTGGGGCAAGTTGGGAAGGGGCACTGTCACATGACATAATTGCTCTATACATTTGAATGACTCACAAGATGCACCTTGCTTTCTCTTTTGCTGAGTGACTTAGAGCAGTAAGAGTGGTGGAAAGTATGATGGAGGAGCAAAATGTTTCCAACAGTTGCGTAATGTCCTCAGTTGTAGCCCCTGCTGTTAAAGCGACCCCTGGTGTCGCACAAGTTGGGGTTTTAAAAAATGAAGTGAAAAACTTGTAGGCTGAGGTATTTGGTTTGCTAGTGCTGCAGAAAAAGGTGACACATCCGCTAGGAAACCCAACCCATCTGTAGGACATACTAAGCAGAGGGGTGCTGCTGAGAGGGGTTTTTTGATGAGGGGAAGTGACTGGTATTTTCTGTTACAACTGTGGAGAGGCTGGATGTTACAAATGGGAGTGTGTAGGACTGGGAAACCTTTGGAAAGTAACCTAACAGTTGCTTAAACAAGAAGGAAGATGGGAAATTCTGGAGGGACCTGGTAGGGGAATAACCTGGCATCTTGGAGAAAATACATTCCAATCAGTAGATCAAGGGAAATATGAAAGTGCAAAAGTCTCTTCCTGAAGGTTTGGTGGGACCAAGCTCTGTAGTATCCATATGGATTGGAGGTATTTATGCTAGAGCCATACTTGAAACAGTTTTTCAAGTTATTTTACTCTACAGGTCTTTTTACAACTGGTATTTGACACATTTACCATTGATGCCACTCGCTGCCCTTGAGATGTTGGGCTTAGTGCTGATGATTATCCATACGATGGGCTATTTTTCATTGAAACTGAATTTTTTGGAAGCAGATATTGGAGCAGCCGAGACTATTGATACACTAGTGTTAGTCTGCCTGGATCCAGTTTAAAGGGTGAAGCTTCCATTCTTGTGGGGGGCAAATACTTCCTTTATGAGAAGGCTTGTGGGAGCATGCAAGGAGAAAGATGGAGAGAATTTTTTGAAAAAACTTGTCCATTCACATAGTGTTCCGAGCTGCTTTGAGAGGGTGCAAGTTCCACCCTAAGCAGGATGATGAGCATAAACGAGGAACTGTGTGGTATACCCCGTTTAAACCTGTTATGTCCTGGAGGAGTAGCTAGAGTGATTCATCATCATTCCAAATTTGCTGGAATGCCCAACACCTCGGCCCCCGTGGTGGGTGCTCTAAAAGAAAGAAGAGTCACGCTTACCTGCAGGAGTGCTGGTGAGACCTGAACTGCAACAATCCTTCGGCTGTCCATGCAAACAGGACGACAGTAATTGTCAGTAATACCTCAGGGAGAGAGGTTACTCTCAGATGTGGGGTGCCGATAGCACATCTTTTCCCTGTGAGAGTAATGTCCAGTTTTACAGCGAGAAATCCAGGAGTGACAGTCTCCTGGAGTGGGGAAGTTGACATCGAAGTCATTCAACTCTGGTGAATGGAAAAAGAGACCAACTGAGACAATTTTGGACTGCAAAGATGTCTTTTCTACTAATGAGTTTGAAGTTGGTTGCTCCAAGAGTACTTACCACATCATTAGGGGCCCTCTTTTCTGCGAGAGGTTGAAGATGCTCAGCAGCACCTGCTGAAACAGACAGACAGACAGACAGATATACTTTATAGATCCTGAGGGAAATTGGGTTTCGTTACAACCGCACCAACCAAGAATAGTGAAGAAATATAGCAATATACAACCATAAATAATTAAATAATAATAAGTTAATCATGCTCAGTGGAAATAAGTTCGGGACCAGCCTATTGGCTCAGGGTGTCTGACACTCCTAGGGTGGAGTTGTAAAGTTTGATGGCCACAGGTAGGAATGACTTCCTATGACGCTCAGTGTTGCATCTCGGTGGAATGAGTCTCTGGCTGAATGTACTCCTGTGCCTAACCAGTACATTATGGAGTGGATGGGAGTCATTGTCCAAGATGGCATGCAACTTGGACAGCATCCTCTTTTCAGACATCACCGTCAGAGAGTCCAGTTCCACCCCCACAACATCACTGGCCTTACGAATGAATTTGTTAATTCTGTTGGTGTCTGCTGCCCCAGCACACAACAGCAAACATGATAGCACTGGCCACCACAGCCTCGTAGAACACCCTCAGCATCATCCGGCAGATGTTAAAGGACCTCAGACTCCTCAGGAAATAGAGATGGCTCTGACCCCTCTTGTAGACAGCCTCAGTGTTCTTTGACCAGTCCAGTTTATTGTCCATTTGTATCCCCAGGTATTTGTAATCCTCCACCATGTCCACACTGACCCCTTGGATAGAAACAGGGGTCACCGGTGCCTTGGCCCTCCTCAGGTCCACCACCAACTCCTTAGTCTTTTTCACATTAAGCTGCAGATGGTTCTGCTTGCACCATGTGACAAAGTTTCCCACCGTAGCCCTGTACTCAGTCTCATCTCACCTGCTGATGCATCCAACTATGGCAGAGTCATCAGAAAACTTCTGAAGATGGCAAGACTCTGTGTTGTAGTTGAAGTCCGAGATGTAGACGGTGAAGAGAAAGGGAGACAGGACAGGGAACTGCAGGAAGCTGGAATTATCACTAGTCAAGAAGTCCCTATGTGTCAATCTATTGTAGTGATGAAGAAGAAGAATGGGAAGGTATAAATATGTGTTGATTATCAAACACTGAACAGATGGATAGTCCAAGAACCTACACCATTCCATGGATCATGGATGATCTAGCCTGCCTAAGTGGAGCCAAATGGTTCAGAGTGTTAGATCTAAGAAGTGGGTATTATCAGATACCAATGAGTGAAATTGATAAAGAGAAGACACCATTCATATGTCTACATGGATTCTTTCAGTTTGAAAGAATGCCCCAGGGCATACCAGGAGCACTGGCTACTTTCCAACTTGTCATGGAGCAGACTGTTGGGGACATGAACCTGCTTGAGGTACTCGTGTACTTGGATGATCTTGAACTCTTTGTGTCAACACTGGAGGAGCACGAGACTAGACTACTGAAAGTGTTAGACTGCCTGAAAGCTGAAGGTTTAAAACTGTCACTGGTGAATGCCAGTTCTGTAAGATGGAAGTCAACTATGTCAGACACATAGTCTCTCAAGATGGAGTGGCTAAGGGTCTGTCCAAGATAGAGTCAGTAACATCATGGCCAAGTCCCATGAATGTGAGTGCCCTTGGATTATGTGGGTACTGCCAGAGATGTGTGAAAGACTACTCCAGTGTAAGCCACCCTTTGAATCAATTTCTGAGTAGTTACCCTCCCTTAGTGAGGAAAGGGAGGAGAACAAAAGAAGAAAGCAAGCCCTTTGCAGCTATTGGGGGAAATATGGGATGCAAAGTGTGAACTGACTAAAGCACCTGTGCCTACCTTTGCAACCCCCCCCCCCCCCCCCCGGAGGGATGAGGTGATGTTTTATACCAATACCAAGGTAAAGGGCTGAGACCTGTTTCTTCCATCAGCTGGAGTCTGTCAGCATCCAAATGAAACTACCCTGCACACAAATTGAACTTTCTGGCACTGGAATGGGCAATGGTGGATACATTAAGTGACTCTGTACCATTCAAGGTGTCTGGTTCTAGGTGAGAACTGACAACAATCCACTGACTTAAATTCTGACCTCAGCGAACTGGATGCACCAATCTTCACTTGCTGGTGGTGGTCTGCTCATGATTTCAGCCTTAAGTATTGGCTGGGAAGTCAGAAAATATGGATGTGTTGTCACAACATTCTCGTGAGGTGCCAACGGAGTGGAAGAATGTTCTTGCCATTGCTGTTAAAACAACGTGTCAGTTTTCCACACTTGGGAAATCAGAGCAAAGACTATGGCCTGATAGAGCTGTTGATCATTTGGGAGCTTCTAGCCATGCCATTCCATAAGTATATTGCAACATGACCACACTGAATACAAAGCAGTTGCCCACCTAGAGTCTTGCAGAATTGGCAGCTGCCCAGCAAGACGACTCTTGTAAAGGTGCCATTTGGTCATCTGTTGTCAAAGGGGATATGCCCAAAGGTGAGAAGACAAAACACCCTACCATACCCCTACTGATGAGAGAATGGGACAAACTGTAGTTGAGGAACATTGTTTTATACAAGGTTACCTCTCCTCCAGACAGACCTCGACAGTCCCAGTTGTTTTGTCTGAGAAGTACCAGAAGATTGCACTAAAGTCACTTCATGATGACTCAGGCCAATTGGGATTTGATTGGTTCTATTGGCCATGTATGAAGCATGAAGTTGAAGAAAACTGTTAATCATGCATCTGATGTATTAGGAGAGAAACACTACCTCAAAGAGTTGCTCCATTATCTCATTTACAATGCATTGTACCATTTGATTTTCTTTATAGCCTGATTCCATATTATATATAGCCTGATTCCAGTAACGCGGCCAAGTGTCTTGGTCATCATGGATCACTAACCCAGATATGCTCAAGCCTTCCAAAGGATCAGAGAGCATTCACATTGGCCAAGGTGCTACGGGAGAAATATTTTATTCATTATGGTCTCCTGAGCGAGATACACAGTGATCAGGCAAGGGATTTTGAGAGTTCACTCATACATGAGCTACTGAGTATCCTTGGAGTTGAGAAGTCAAGGACCATGCCACATCACCCTTAAGGTGATCGTCAGCTCAAAAGGTTCACAGGCCATTGCTAGACTTGCTTGGAACTCTGGATTCCAACAACAAGAGCAAGTGAAGCCAGTCTATTGGACATTTGATACTCTGCTACAACTATACACAGAATAAACCCACTGGCTACTCGCCATATTATTTGATGTTAGGATGCAAAGCAAGATTACCTGTAGAGTTTTGTTTTGGAACCGGCAGTAAGGACTTGCAGCAGAAGACATATCCCAAGTATATATCTGACCAGAGGAAAGTACTGCAAAATGCTTATGAGCTAGCAATGATTTCTGAGACCGAGCAAAACCAGGGAAACAAGAAGAGATATGATCAAAAGATTGGGTTCTCTCAGCTGTCGCCTGGGGACAGAGTTCTAATAAGAAATTTGGGGCTACAGGTGAAGCCTAATTTGGCCGGTCACTGGGTTTCTATGCTTTACGTAGTGGAGAGCCAGATACCAAGTTTGCCTCTTTACAGGATGAAACCAGAGGATGGGAATATCCTATCAAAATTCTCCATTGAAATTATCTTTTACCCCTAGGACAAGAAGTACACATTGACCCAGAAACTGACATGGAACCTACACCTAGTAAGAGAAGAAGAAGAGGAAAAGAAAGGCAACAAGCTAACAATAATGTGATTTCAGTGGAAAGACCTGAAGAGGAGCCAGATGAACCCACTGTATACTGTACCAATTCAGAGGATGCGGAAATGGGAATGTGGTATGCTTTACCAAGAGTTGATGAAGAGACATCTGAATCCCCCAGCCCCGACCTGGATATAGTACGGAGGACCTGATAAGAGACAGTGCAGGAAAACTGGGCTCAAATATAACTAGAGATGAAGCTGAGTTCCCTCAGGGGGCAGGAGGAACTGAGTCACCAGAAGGTAACAGTGATAGACAAAGTGAGGCATCCCCTAGTAAACAGGAACAGTCACAAGGAGTGTTGAAGAAGGTGAAGATGAGATCAGGAGGTCTCAGAGAGTCCAGAAACATCCAGGTAAGCTGGCATATGATGCATCTCAGAAGCAGAGCATTGTGTCAATCCCAATGGTGAGATATATTACAACTATTTACAAATGGGTTGGAGATACTGTAATCACGAAATTCATTTAAATAATGTAATATTAATAATGGATTGCTAAGTTCCTAAGGCTTACAACATCATGAGGACATGACCATTTTTGGTGTAGAGAGAACATAATGCCCTGGTTAAGAACATGTTTTATTGTATTTCTACTGCTATGCTGTTAGGTACAAAGTATTTTAATTCAGCGGTTTTTATGAAAAATGGAGTGCTTTCTGTTATTTAAGGTCCACCGACTAGTATTTTGGTTTCTGCTAAGATATGGAGCCATTTTCTCAGCTTAGGAATGTTGTGTCAGTCATTTGAGTTTGTCTTGGTAACATTCTGTCCAGTGGGATGCCATGGAACATCCAAGAGAGCTGGGTGGGATCAGATTTCTGATGGACAGTGGGTTGGCTTTGGGTCTTTGTTGGCAGGTGTTGCAAGAAGAAGGAGGCGTGGAGAAGAGCGCAAGGGAAGGTGCTTGCAGAATCCCACCCGTTGTAAGAAGTGCTCTGTGCAGACGAATGGTTCCAAGGAGGAAGTGCCAATACTTCCGACTTAGCCAGTTCGTTCATAACAATCTTCAAGGGAAATTCAACCTGTGGTTGTTGACGTGGGTTCAGGCACCATGAGTAATTAAAGTGCACGTCCAACTATCCAAAAATGAGCTCTGATGTTTGTGTGCACATTTAGACTGGTTTAATTGTAATGGGCCCTTTTCTTTTTCTATTAACTGTTTGTTAAAATTAAAATATCTGTAAATATACTTCTACTTTAATTTTATGGCAGTGTAAGGTCTGTTATTTGCTGGTGAATGTAACTTCTCATGGGGCAGTATTGATACAGCATTCACCACAATTTTCATTTCCTCAACAGAATATTCCAACATTCCTGTTTGATTGAACCCAAATCATACCGCCCCTAGACATGTTATGCTCATTGAAAGTGTCCTTCTCATTGTTACCCATGCAATAATGAATCGTGTGGCTGCTAGCCAGAATTAGCTGACAAGCCTGGTTTGTTACAAGCCTCAGTGAGAGGATTACACTGAAATAAAAGCAGAAAAAAAAACACTTTAGATCTCTGTGTCTCTTTCCACAGATCCTTCCTGACTTGCTGAGTTTTTCCAGCATTTTCTGTTTCTATTTCAGACTTCCAGCGTCTACTCTTTTTTAGATTTTCCTAAATACTGTAGGATTGACACAACGTGAAACTAAAATAAACTAAATTGCTGGGTCAGATTGTGCAAGCCTTCCAGATTCAATACCAAGTTCAACAATGTCAAATAGGTTTTCTACACTTTATCCTCTTGCAGACTTCCTCACATGTTCCATGTGGTAAACTATGTATACTTGTCTGGACAAGCCTCTCTGCTGACTGCTCCTGTGGCTCCTCCCACATACCCCTGTATAAAGGTGATTGGAGGCACTGCTCCTCCCTCAGTCTCCGAGATGTCGTGCTCCCTTTTGCTGTTAATAAAAGCCTATCATTCACTTCCAGTCTCCGAGAGTTATTGATGGTGCATCATTCCATTACCACACATTTCTACTGAGCACTATCATCTCTTTTTGTCACCTAACTTCCCTGCACTTTCCATTAACAAAGAGCTTCTCCTCAGTTCCCTCTCCTCTGTTTCCTCTGTCTTTGTATCTGAAAGCTTATTTACTTTCTATTCCCAGAGCTAATAACAAACCTGAAATGTTGACTCTGTTCCTCTGCCTACAGTTGCTGCAGAGGGCAGCCCCACAGTTGCTTTCTGTCATTCAAATTGATTAAGAACGTTTGTATTGAATCATCTATCTGTAAAATGGTACACAGAATATGATATCACCTCAGGGGGCTCTTAGTGATGTATTCATTTGTAGAGGGAATTCTTGTGAATGTTGTTCAGTAGTAGATAGGAACATAACTGTGATTTCTCAATCATCTCTGTAGGAGACAACTTTGTTGGTGGTATCAGTCATTTGTACAGATGTGTTTCCTTGCTGTTTCAAATCATTGGGCTGTGTCACCTGCATTACCCTCTTACTTCCACTGCCAAATGGGCTTGAACATCACAAGGCCCCAAGAAGTTTACCCTGACACCTAGTCCCCGAAATACAGTGTGGCCTTTCTGAGAACTCACTGCTCTGAAAGCCCTGTGAACAGGTTGAAATCTCTATGATTGTCAAAGACATTAATAGAAATAAATGGAGAAATTAAAGTGATCTGAAGAAGATTATTTAAAATACTTTAAATTGACTAAAAGCATTAGAAGTAGACCACTCAACTGCATTTGATTTTCACTCTGTTTAAGTGAATGACTGATGCTTTCTATTCCCACCAAGCCCTGTATAAAGTAGGAATGCATGTGAAGTGCATCTGGCCTTTTGGACTGTACATCAGCCTGTCTCTGCTGTCCAGTGGCAGAGCAGTTCCACCCTGAGCACTTGTCCAGCTTCTGTATTGCAATGTCCAAGCATGGAAATCAGAGAATTTCAATACCAAGCAGAGCACAGTCAACTCTTCTTCTTGGATCTACAAGCGAAAGTAAATAAAATCTCACCCCACCATCTCATGCTGTGTGACATCACTCACCTGGAGAAGCAAGAGCCCTTTCAGTGTGACATCTCTTGCACATAACAGAATAAATCCCCCCCTGTGCGACACTACTTACCCCTTTCTGTATGGCCGATTCATTTGCAGAGCAGTGTGCTATTTCTGTAGCAAGAAAATCTGCTGTATATCACAGTACCCATCTGCAGAGGAGAGAATTCTTAGCATGCAACACTGTAGGGGTGAAAATCCTTGTGGCATGACACCAATTAATTGGAAAGGAATGCACTCTTGCTGAGCGACTGCAGTCAATTACACAGTGTCTATAAAATTATCAGTTTACAGGGTACTTTGTGTCTGAATTTATTTACATGAATTGCCACTTGATTCAGATTTGGTTCTTGCTTGGAATGAAGCACACGGCGGATGCCACACTTTAACCCCTAGCCTCTCTCCACCCACACTTTTAGGAAATGAGTCAATCTGTGTTGCCTCTTCTACACCCACACTTGTGCCATCTTCAAGACTTAATGATGTCTGTTATTGCAGTGCTAGACTTTGGCTTAATGCTACAGCTTTTTGGTATAATTGTAGCAAGAAGATAGTGGCACAATATATTAAACTGTAAAGTCTGGCATGAAATAATAGCACATTTTACTTTGTATAATAGTAATTGAAATGCACAGGCACAGATTAGCTGTGATTATAATTGCAGAAATTTGGAAACACATTCTTCTTCCCAGCTTGCCCATCAACTAAGCTTTATGCAACTTCCCAATCGATGTCCTACATTGAATGTGGTTCACTAGCTCTGATTTTATGTTTCCTGCCTTCTGTTCCATCTCCCTGCCTTCTGTTGCAAGCACTCTCGGAAGGAGAATAACCCAAATGTTTCTTTATCAAATTCTGTGGATGTTATATAGCAAGATATGCTTTTGGGACACCCATAATTTGAAAGCTGGTTTGAAACTATTTCTTGTGCAGAGGAATAATTACTTTCAGTTATCCTCTATGCATCTTTAAGATTTCCATTCCTCTACTGAATTAAATATTCTTATTCTCTGCCTTCTAAGTTATTAGATTCATATATGTAGTCTAATTCAGGAAGCTCAGACATGTGTATATTAATACCTTGCAGTTTAATTTTTTATGTTGTGAAACAATGAAGCTTATTTCTTCATATTCTTCTCCAGCTTCTCCTCCCATTTACCATGTGTTGAAGATCTGTGTCCAAAAATTATCACATTTATTTACTTATCTAATTCACCTGTTTAGTAAAGTGGGATGGCTCTACAGGTATGTTATTACCAAACACTATGAATGAATTGCAAATAGAACATGCTGAAAATACTCAGCAGGTTAGGCAGGCTCTGTGAAGAGTGAAACAGGGCAAATGTTTTAGATCAGTGATATTATATTAAAATTACAGAGTCAAGAGATTTATAGAATCACGCAGCACAGAAATAGCCGCTTCGGCGCATCATAATTATGCAGGCCAGAGGGCTTACAGTACCTATACTAATTCCCATTTACCAGTAACACTAGAGATTCTGCAGATGCTGGAAATTCAGAGGAACAAACGCAAAATGCTGGAGGAACTCAGGAGGTCAGGCAAAATGTATGTAGGGAAATAAACAGTTGATATTTCAGGCTGAAACCCTATATCGGGACTGGAAGGGAAGGGGGCATAAGCCAGTAATGTTCTATGCCATGACAATTAAAATACCTGTCTGGGTGCTTCTTTAAAGTTGAAAGTTTCTGCATCCCAACTGCTACTTCAGGCAGCACAGTTTCAGATTCCAACCTCCTGGGTGAAAAAAAAGTCCCTCCTCAATCCACCCAAACCTCTTACCCTGTATGCTAAACGTATGCTTCCCTTGTTTAATGCATCTTTTTAGAGAGGGAAATAGAGAAGGTGTCAAGAGGGGCCGGATGGACCCAAACGCGGGACGCAGGCACTGAAGTACTAGGGGGAGGACAGGATGGGGATGCCATGGCACTTAAGGGTAGCTGGGGTTCTGGCAGGCAGAGCGGAGTGACTCCCGAAGTCGAGGTTCAGGCAGGCAGGTCCTCGGTGGCAATAGGCTAGCGGAGAGCCTTCCCTGGGTGGGCCACATGTATCCCGGGTAGGGGCGCCTCCCAGGCAGAAACACCAGAGGCCTGGGCACGACATGGACCCCTAGGCAAGTGTGGGCACTATCCCAGAGTTCGGGCGGAAGAGAAGGAGGGGGCAGAACCCCCGCCGGGCCACAGCCCATCAGCCGGAACCGCCCGACGGAGGCAAGGGATAGGAACAAGCAGAACCCCCACCGGGCCACGGCCCATCAGCCGGAACCGCCCGACGGAGGCAAGGGATAGGAACAAGCAGAACCCCCGCCGGGCCACAGCCCATCAGCCGGAACCGCCCAACGGAGGCAAGGGATAGGAACGGGCATAGGTCCAGGTCGACCAACACAACAGCCATGACAACGGAATATTCGGAAACGGTCGGCAGACAGCATGACCACACGAAACACAAAACTGAACAGAGAAGCAGGACCAGCGCATGGGAAGAAAGGTGGGAGAGCGGACCAACCTGGCAGTACTGGTACGGGGCAGAGAAGCATGATGAAGAATAGCTCTGAGCCCGGGCGGGATAACAGAATGCAGAGACGAGTTCGGAGCCGGCAGGGAAACAAAACGACCACCCACCTGGTCCCAGTCCCAAGGTCCCTTATAAACACCTGCAGCTCAGTGAGTTACAGGTGTGTCTCCTTGAACCAGGAGGGTCCTAACTAGATCACGGGTGATGGGAGGGACAACTGTAGGACCCGGAGTCCGGAGCCCCTGGACCGGATCAAAACCTGGAACGTGGTTCTGGATCGGACCCTGACAGAAGGGGAGGGAGAAAAAGCCATCTGTTAGAGAAAGGTGGGATTGACGAAAGGGATGATGTTGCAAGTAATTGCAATTGTGCAAAGCATGAGCACAGAGGAGGATAGTTGTGAATTATTGTGTCATTTCCAACAAGTATTGTCTGATCTAATAGGGTCACATTATAATCTGAACTTGTCAAAACATTGTTGAGTCCAGAAAGATAAAAGGTACTTAATAGTTGGATGGAGTGCAGTTGCTTAAGCCTATATTGAGTTTTATTGCAACAGTGGAGGGGGCTGAGGGCTTCAAAGTCAGTCAGGAGCCCTAGAGTTATATAGCACAGAAACAGGCCCTCTGGTGCCAATTGCCCTTCCCAACATAGATGCCTACCTGAACTGAGACCATCTTCCTGCACTTGATCTATATCCCTTTAAGTCTTTCCAGTTTATCTACCAGTCTGGATGTCTTTTAAACATTTTAGTTCTACCACCTCTACTACTTTCCCTGGTAGTTCATTTCACATAGACACTATCCTCCAAGTGAAAATGTTGCCCCTCAGATCCCCCTCAAATTTCTCCCCTATTGCCTCACATCCTCTAGTTTTAGGCGCTCCTACCATGGGAAAACAGACGATGACCATCCACCTTATCAATGACCCTCATGATTTTATAAACCTCTGTAGTGTACCCACTCAGCCTCCAGCACTCTAGGGAAACAAGACGCAGCCCATCCAGTGTCAACCCCTTCTGTCCAACTTAATGACAGTGAGAGGAGGTTTGAAATGGCAGCTGAATGGAAGCTCAAGATGCTCCTCAAAGCAGCTGCACAAATTGTCTTTCATGTCTCCAAAGCAGAGCAGACCACTTGTTAGTAGTAATTACGGTATACTAGAAGGAAGTGCTAGTAAACGTGCCAGTAAATAGTTAACCCTGAATGAAAATTTGTAAGAGGGCAAACGTTGCGAAGAGAGCAGACCTTTCAACAAGCTGAAAAGAGAGGGAAGATATGTTTGGTTGCGATGGATGGAGGTGCAGGAAAAAGCCTAAGATGATTCATGAATGCAACTCCTGGTAAAGGGATGGTTGAGGCTCAGAGAAATCCTAACTTGGTTCTGGGAAGGATGAATAAGGGCAGAAGTGAAGGAAAGAGAAACTGTGCTGTGGTGAGGCTCAGTTAAGTACAGAGGAGGGAAATCTTCATTTCAGGAAAATGGAAGTCAAATCAGGAAGTTATATATAAAACAGGAGATGAAATAGACCTACTGTGAGATGTAAACTGAGATTAAAAGAGCTGTGGATATCGAAGAAACTGACTGAGAATCATTAGAAATGGAGAGAAGGAAGTTAGAGGTGGACCTTGATGGGTTGAAATTGGAAATCAAAATTGATAAAAATTCCCCAGGTTAAAGTGCAAGCAGCAAGCAGATCCTCCCCTTCAACTCAAAACTTTACACTGTCAATAGATCACTGAGGGAACAAATTTGTTCTTGAAATTCTAAATGAGAGAATTCTTCTTTTAGTACCACCACACTAAAGAAATCTTCTCTAAGGACTTGTACATCTAACAACCTCCTCCTAATATATTTACAGCCAATAGCCTACTCCCAGTATGTACACATTCATCAGCCTCCTCCCTCCAGTATAGGTACACCCACCAGCTACCTCCCTGGGTACATGCATATGTGAGTGCTGCTGGTGGAAATAACAATTATCCCTAATTAGGCCATTAAGAGGACAGGCAAAAGCTAACTACACCAGGGGGCCTGAAGTCTCATGTTTGCCAGGCCAGGTCTAGATGGTAATTTGTCACCTCAGGAGAATATTGGACACAGAGCAAGTCAGAAATCATGTAGGCTATACAGGGTTACAGCAGATAATAGGGAATGAGACTGAGAGCCAACATAAACTTAATGGATTGAATGCCCTCCCTCTATGCTGCAAAGAAGAATTCAGAAAGTTATTTGTCAGAATCTTGATGGATTGGTAACTTGGCCAATGTTAACTTTCCCCCACCCTTTGATTACACTGCGAGGTAGGATTAAAATTTCCTTAACTACTGTAAGAGCTGAACAAAAATTAATGGTCTTGGCATATTTTTTCTAATGATTAGTTCAAAACTGGAATCACACTGTGAGAGCATTGCCCATGATGTGACTCAAGATTGTTTTCTTTTACAGTTGGAATTTACTGTATTTAACAACTGAATAAATCTACCACAAAAAAAGGAAGTAACAGATATAAATATCTTGTGGATGTAGAGGCAAAAAGCAGCTAAGTTTTCTTTTGGAAAAGGAATATAAAATCCCCAAAAGATCTGTCTTTACTCTTAGCTGTTTAATGGAAAATGACCATGAATCACTGAGCACACATAGGGATCTGCATTGAATATCACGCCCTGCAGATCCATCTGCAACTGGAAGAACGTTGTCACTTTATAAACTGGCAAGGAAATCTGTGATCCTTTGACTTTAGTTAAATCGATAGGATCTATCCTGATACTGAAATTCAACAGAAATTGTTTTAAGCTTTTCAGCATTCAGAGTAGTCAAATTTCCTGTAATTTTCTTTTCAAAATTTTTGCAGTTGCCTCTCCTTCCTAATTTAAAGATGACTTGCTATAAAAAATCTTGAAAGTGCTATCAAAAGAGCTCCTCATTTTGGGTAAGATGATTTATCTATTTATCAGAGCTTTTGTTGACACTAAGTATTGATAAAAATGACAATAGAACAGATCAGAATGGTGAGTTGCTATGGATATTCTGATTCGCTTTATTTTCTATCATTCCTGGGTTTCATGAGTCTTGGGAGACTTGAAACTTGGGAGTCATTGTGCAGAATACCCTGAAGGTTAACTTGCAGGTTGAGTCGGTGGTGAGGAAGGCAAATGCCATGTTAGCATTCAGTTCAAGAGGTCTAGAATACAAAAGCTGAGGCTTTATAAGGCACTGGTGAGGACTCACCTTGAGTATTGTGAGTAGTTTTGGGCTCGTCATCTTAGAAAAGATGTGCTGTCATTGGAGAGGGCCCAGAGGAGGTTCACAAGGATGATTCCAGGAATGAAAGGGTTATCATTCAAGGAACGTTTGATGGCTCTGGGTCTGTACTCACTGGAATTTAGAAGGATGAGGGGAGATCTCATTGAAACCTTTCAAATGTTGAAAGGCCTAGACAGAGTAGATGTGGTAAGGATGTTTCCCATGGTGGGAGAGTCTAGGACAAGAGGGCACAGCCTCAGGATAGAAGGGCGCCCTTTCAAAACAGAGATGTCTAAAAATTTCTTTAGCCAGAGGGTGGTAAATTTGTGGAATTTGTTGCCACATGTAGCTGTGGAGGTTAAGTTGTTGGGTGTACTTAAGGCAGAGATTGATAGGTTCCTGAAATTCATGGCATCAAAGATTACTGGGAGAAGGCCAGGAAATGGGGTTGAGGAGGAAATAGAAAAAAGGATCAGCCATGATTGAATGGAGGAGCAGACTTGATGGGCCAAATAGCTTAATTCTGCTCCTATGTCTTATGGTCTTATGGAGTCACATATCAGTCCATGGCCTTCACTACTGCTGCAATGAAGCCACACTCAGGTTGGAGGAGCAACACTTTATATTATGTCTGGGTAGCCTCCAACCTGATGGCATAAACATCAATCTTCCAGTAATGGCCCTTCCCCCCCTTCCCTGTTCACCATTCCCCATTCCCATTTCCCTCTTGATACACCATCAATAACTCTCTGAGACGTGAGGCAAGATATTGGCTTTTATTGACTGGAAGAAAGAACAAGCAGCAATTGACCACCATGCTACATCCTGGAGACTGAGAGGTAGGGCTCAGGCCCCAATCGCCTTTATACCGGGGTCTGTGGGAGGAGTCACGGTCAGTGGGAGGAGCCACAGGAGCAGTCAGCGGGGGGGGGGGGGGCGTGTGCAGACAGGTATATGTAGTTCACCACACCTCTCTCACCTTATCTCCTTACCTTCCCATCACCTCCTTCTGGTGTTCCTCCCCCTTCCCTTTCTTCCATGGCCTTCTGTCCTCTCTTATCAGATTCTCCCTTTTTCTGCTCTTTATCTCTTTCACCAATCGACTTCCCAGCTCTTTACTTCACTGCTCCCCCCTCCCGATTTTACCTATCACCTCTTACCTTGTATTTCTTCCTCCCCTCCCCCACCTTCTTACTCTGACTTCATCTTTTTCTCCAGTCCTGGTGAAGGGTCTCAGCCTAAAATGTCAACTGTTTACTCCAGATGTTGCCTAGCCTGCTGCTTTCCTGCAGCATTTTGTGTGTGTTGATGGGCTTCATGACTTGCATTGGCTCCCTATCTGGATTTTAGAGTGCTTTTCCTCCATCCTGCCATCTTGTATATTCCTGATTGTTGTTCCCTTCCACTTAAAGATGTGCTTTATGTTATCCAGGTCCTACGCTCTTGTAATCTTTCTAAATTTCTTACATTTTCTACCTTTCTCTCAATTTTAAAACCAATCCCATTAATCAAGTCTTCCCTTGCCTGTCCTCATATCCTTTGATGTGAAACACCATAAGGTTTCTGTCCCTACACCTCCTCTCTTACCACCATTCAGGGCCCCTAACAGTCCTTTCAGGTGAGGCAACACTTGTGAGTCTGTTGGGGTAATCTATTGCATCCGGTGCTCCTGGTGCGGCCTCCTCTACATCAGCGAGACCCGACGCAGATTGGGGGACCGCTTCGTCCAGCACCTCCGCTCCATCCACCACAACAGACAGGATCTCCCAGTTGCCACTCACTTCAACTCTCCTTCACATTCCCATTCAGATATGTCCATACATGGCCTCCTCTACTGCCATGATGAGGCCAAACTCAGGTTGGAGGAGCAACACCTCAAATACCGTCTGGGTAGTCTCCAGCCCCTTGGTATGTGTGGTAAACTATGTGCATACCTGTCTGGACATGCCCCTCTGCTGACTGCTCCTGTGGCTCCTCCCACAGACCCCTGGATAAAGGCGATTGGAGGCACTGCTCCTCCCTCAGTCTCCAAGATGTTGTGGTCACTTCTGCTGCTAATAAAAGCCTGCCGTTCGCCTCCCATCTCCGAGAGTTATTGATGGTGCATCAATTTTATTAGCAGCAATTTTAAAACGTGGAGAGCATTTTACGACCCGACAAATTGGATATTGACCCTCAATCTCCGGAAGCCAGCATCGCTTTTGAACTCTGGCTTGCATGCTTCCAATCGTACCTGGAAGAGATTCGTGTGACCGAGCCTGCAACGATGCACAAAATTCTCCTCTCCAGGGTCAGTCCGTGGGTCTACTCACTGATCAGGGACCTGCCAACCTACCAAGGGGCACTGGATGCCCTCAAAAGACAATACCTGCGGCTGGTGAACACCGTCTACGCAAGACATCGCTTAGCGACACAGCAGCAGCGGGCTGGAGAGTCGAGCGCTGAGTTTGTCCGGGCCCTACAGACACTCGTGCGGGCCTGTGACTGCAGGGGACTGACAGCGGAACAGCATGCAGAGCTGCTGGTAAGAGACGCCTTCGTTACGGGGATCAGGTCAGTGTACATGCGCCAGTGGCTGCTGGAACACACCGATCTTACCTTACATTCGGTGATCGAGACGGCTGACTCGCTGGAGGCTGCTCTGCACAACGCTGATGCTGTCCAGGCGCGCGATCTCCCGCTGGCCCCGTGGACGCTCCAGACCCCACAATCCGCCGGCGAATCAACCTCGGTTGCTGTCAGTCACGAGTCCATGAAGTCCCCGCAACCCGGCGTATCGTAACCCTGCTGCCAGTCGCAAGTCTGTGCAGTGTTACTTCTGCGGACTCGAAAACCACCCCCGAAAACGCTGCCCGGCCCGAGAAGCTACCTGCTCCAGCTGCGGAAAGAAGGGCCACTTCGCCAAGGTCTGTAAGTCCAAACCATGAGCGGGGTCAAGCAGCACCGCGTGCGAGGCATGGGGGTCACCATCTTGGTCACTGCCATCTTGCCTGCCCGCTGCGTGCAAGGCATGTTGGCGGCCATCTTTGTCGGCACCACCTTGCCCCGCCTCCGACCCGCGGGTGCTTACCGGGCACCTGGACGGCAATGCAACTTTGGCCTCTGTGACCCTCGACCAAAGCGCCCCACACCAGCTCACAAGGTCAATGATGGACATCCTGGTGGAGGGCCACAGGACTAGCTGCCTGTTCGACACGGGCAGCACTGAGAGTTTTATTGACCCGGACACAGTGCAACGCTGCGGACTCGTGACACGGCCGGTAAGCCAGAGGGTCACCATGGCTTCTGGGTCACATTCCACAGACATCCGGGTGGGTTGTGTAGCGACATTGGTGGTGCAGGGCATAGAATATTGGGACTTTGCGTTACTGGTCATGCCTCAACTGTGTGCCCCTGTGCTATTGGGGCTCGACTTCCAGAGCTACCTGAAAAGTGTGACTATGGCATATGACGGGCCCCTCCCACCAATCACTGTCAGGAATCCTCAGTTTTGTGGGACTTCGTCATATATCCCGCTACTGACCACACACACACACCGACCCGCACATCCCACCCAGCACCATGCCAACAGCCGCGCTACTGACACCACTTGCAGCCTCTCCACCCTCAAGATCCCTCCCCCACCGCTGTTCGTCAACCTGACCCCCGACTGTAAACCTGTGGCAACTAAAAGCAGGAGGTACAGCGCGGGGGACAGGGCCTTCATTAAGTCGGAGGTGCAGCGGCTGCTCAGGGAGGGGATCATTGAGCCAAGCACAAGTCCTTGGAGGGCCCAGGTGGTCGTTGTTTGGACCGGGCAGAAAAATAGGATGGTCATGGACTATAGCCAAACCATCAATAGGTTCACGCAGCTTGACCCGTACCCCCTACCCCGCATCGCGGATATGGTCAATCAGATAGCTCAGTACAAAGTGTACTCGACCATAGACCTGAAATCTGCTTACCATCAGCTCCCCATCTGCCCGGAGGACCGCCCCTACACCGCCATCGAGGCGGGCGGCAGGCTCTATCACTTCCTGCGCGTCCCCTTCGGTGTCACAAATGGTGTTTCTGTCTTCCAGAGGGAAATGGACCGGATGGTGGACCAGTGCCAACTGAAGGCCACGTTCCCATATCTGGATAACATCACCATCTGCGGTCACGACTGGCAGGATCACGGCACCAACCTCCAACGATTTTTCTAAGCGGCCAAAGCTCTTAACCTCATCTATAACAGGGACAAGTGTGTGTTCGGAACCACCCGACTTGCTATCCTTGGGTATGTCGTGGAGAACGGGGTCATTGGCCCTGACCCCGACCGTATGCGCCCCCTGGTGGAACTCCCTCTTCCCACCACCCTCAGAGCCCTCAAACGGTGTCTGGGCTTCTTTTCATATTACACCCAATGGGTCCCTCACTACGCAGACAAGGCCTGCCTCCGGTCAAGTCCACCGCATTTCCCCTCTCAGCCGAGGCCCACGCGGCCTTCAGCCGCATTAAAGGGGAAATTGCCAAAGAGCAACGATGCATGCGGTGGACGAGACCATTCCCTTCCAAGTAGAGAGTGACTCCTCTGACCATGCTGGCTGCTACCCTCAATCAGGCAGGAAGGCCGGTAGCGTTCTTCTCTCGTACCCTTCAGGGCCCTGAAATTCAGCACTCCGTGGTAGAGAAAGAAGCCCAGGCCATAGTGGAAGCTATTAGGCACTGGAGGCACTATCTCGCTGGCAAAAGGTTCACCTTGCTGACCAACCAGCGCTCAGTTGCGTTCATGTTCAGCAACCAACAGCGGGGCAAAATCAAAAATGATAAAATTTTGAGGTGGAGAATAGAACTCTCCACCTACAACTATGATATCCTGTACCAGCCTGGAAGGCTCAATGAGCCCCCTGATGCCCTATCCCGGGGAGCGTGTGCCAGTGCGCAGCTCGACCGGCTGTACACCCTCCATGCAGATCTTTGCCACCTGGAGGTCACCCGACTTTACCATGTCGTGAAAGGCCGGAACCTGCCGTACTCCCTTGAGGAAACCAGGATGATGACCAGGGACTGTCAAGTCTGTGCTGACTGCAAACCGCACTTCTACCATCCTGAAAAGGCACGACTTATCAAGGCCACCCGCCCCTTTGAGTGACTGAGTGTCGACTTTAAGGCCCCCTTCCCTCCACCGACCGCAATGTGTACTTTCTCAACATAATCGACAAGTACTCGCGGTTCCCCTTTGCCATCCCCTGCCCCGACACCACTGCCACGTCCGTCATAAAAGCCCTGCGCCTGCTCTTCACTCTGTTCAGATATCCCTGCTATATCCACAGTGATAGAGGGTCCTCCTTTATGAGTGACGAGCTGCGCCAGTACCTGCTGGCTAGGGGTATGGCAACTAGTAGGACCACAGCTATAATCCCCAGGGGAATGGACAGGTGGAGAGGGAGAATGCCACAGTGTGGAAGGCCACACTTTTAGCCCTTAGGTCAAAGGGATTGCCGGTCTCTCGCTGGCAGGAGGTCCTCCCTGAGGCAATCCACTCCATCCGCTCCCTGTTATGCACGTCCACCAATGCCACCCCTCATGAGCGACTCTTTTCTTTTCCCAGGAAGTCTGCCACTGGGACCACCCTACCGGCTTGGCTGACGTCCCCAGGGCCAATGCTGCTCCGGAAACATGCGAGGAGCGATAAATACTCCCCGATGGTCAAGTGGGTTCACCTACTTCATGCAAACCCCCAGTATGCCTATGTGGTCTTACCTGATGGGCGGGAGGACACGGTCTCTGTCCGTGACCTGGCGCCCGCAGGGGCACCAGACCCCTACCCCGAACACTCTACGGTGACTATGAACCCCGTACCCACCGATATATATACCCACGAGACATGGCGCACACCAGGCCCTACACAGACTCCTCATGACACTCCCATACTGGGCGCCACGCACACGCATGAGGGATTACTGACGCCTAACGGGTTGGCACCTCAAGTTAGGCCGGAGCCAGCACAACCACCGTCACCGGTGCTACGTAGATCGCAGCGACAGACTCGACCACTCACGCCGATCCCGCTGGACGACATTGAGATGAACTGATTACACAGACTGTTTGCTCCTGCTGGTTTTGGCATATCTGTTTGGGGGGGCCCTGCTGGCAGCCCCCCACCACTCTCCTCCCCACTACACAACATCTCTTCCCTTGACCCCCGATGGGGTGGGTGCTTCAGGAACTGGTATTTCTCTCCCTACAATTTGACCTCCACCCGAGTCCCCACCCTCAGAGTTATTCCACAGCCACTGAGTAGACCTAACGAATGCTGGTGCAGACTCCGCAATGCGCACACTTCTAATTTTTCTGTTGGTCACAGCAACCGTGAGCGAAACTGGTACCCTGGTGCCCCAGTGACCACTGCCGACGATGCCGCTAAGCTGGGAGCTCCCTGGACCCTAAACGGGACCCACTGGATCTGCGGCCACTGCGCCTACCCATTGCTCCCCACGAACTGGTACGGCTGCTGCTTTCCAGCATATCTGGTGCCCTTCATCCACCCCCTGAATGACCTTGGGGAGCATCCGGCGTACAGCGGCCACTGGGACAAGAGGGCCATTACAGAGGCAGAGAGGTTCTGGATGATAGCCTTTCCCAGTTATGGTACGGCCCGGCTGTCCCGGGAGGTGATCCAGATGACCAGTGTGCTCGAGACTCTGGCCAATGAGATGGCAGTGGCACTGCAACACACGGAGGATGCCCTCACCCGAACGGCGGCAGAACTGACAGCTGTCAGGATGGTTGCCCTGCAGAACCGAATGGCACTGGACTACCTACTCGCTGCTGATGGTGGAACGTGTGCGGTGGTTGGTGAGGAATGCTGTACCTTTATCCCTGATGAGTCCAGCAACATCACTCACTTGGCCGCTCACATTTGGGACTCGGTGGCTAAAATTCAAAAATCAAGGGACCAGCTCCTCCAGCACAACACCTCATGGGGCAATTGGTGGCCGTTTGGGTCCCTAGGGGGGTGGTGGGCAACTGTCATTCACTGGTCCATCGCACTCATTCTTGTAATCATAGCCATTTCTATACTATGTTGTGCATGCCAGATGATTAAGAGTGTCTCTGCATTTACTTAGCTGCTTAAAAATAGTTATTTCTGGTATGTGATATTGTTTCACCCTCTTATGAGTGTTGGCTATGTGGTGCATCTTCCGAGGGGTGGAGTGTATCCAGAGATACCGGCCACGTGACAGACGCACTGCCACCTGGCTGGTCGGAGGACACACCACATGGCAATCAACATTCGGTCCCTCCCAACTAATCAATGCACACCTAGATTATTGGTCACCTTAATTGGATTATCTCGCCCAGCCCTATGCTATAAAAGGTGAGACATGTGCCTGGCTCGCTCTCTCTTACAGACCACCTCATTGAAGGTAAGTGCATTGATTTATGTTTGGGAAGGTCTATCGTTTGTCCTGGTAAGGGAGCTGCGGCTATCCAAGGTCAAGGGGGATAGCTGCTGTAGTGCTTTTCCCTTGTTTGTTGTTTGTGTAACTGTACCCTGTCCCTACACCTCTTTCTGCGTATTGTACAGCCGACCCAACTTCCCCTTGTAAATAAATTCCTTATTATTAAAACTGTGTGTGTCCAGGCCTCTACTGTTGAGACTCAAAGAACCAGTTATTTTCCATCACAACATTCACTTTCACTCTGCCTCCTCTTCTAGCTGCCTATCACTTCTCTCATGATTCTGCCTTCTTCTAGTACCCATAGTGCTTTCCCCTTACATTCCTTCTTCACCTTTCCAGCCTATCCCCTCCCTGCTTCCCCTCCCCCACCCCTTGATCTTTCCTCTGATTGGTTTTTCACTTGCACCTTCCCCCTCCCCCCACCTCTTTCAGTCCTGACGAAGGGTCTCGGCCCAAAACGTTGACCGCTCCTTTCAACGGATGCTGCCCGACCTGCTGAGTTCATCCAGCTTGTTTGATTTGACCACAGCATCTGCAGTGTACTTTGTGTTTACTATGAGGTTTCTTTACTGTTAAGGTTTTCTTATTGTTGAAGTGAACATCAAAGGATATGGCGACTCTCAACATTATTTGCTTAGTTTGACCTTCCTTAGCTTTATTCCAATCTTTCCAGGCATAATGATGGTTAGATGTGAAAGGAAGATGGAGTTAGGGCAGGGCATGATTATGTGTGGAAGAAGGGGGGGGAAGGAGCCCTTATACCTCACACTCTGGAGAAATTTCAGAAGTCACAGAACAAAATAAAGGGGACAGATATACACTATACAGCCTTCCTTTTTCCTTACAAATGGAAATTAAGAAATTTCTAAAACTGTTGGGTGGAAATATTGGCGTTTTAATTTATTATTGCTTTTGTCTGTAGGATAATTCCTCCTCTGGCAGACTTTGGTAGAGAAAACAAACAGAAATGTTTTCATAGAGAACAACATCACCATCTCTTGATTAAAACTGGTACTACCACAGAAGTAAATTTATTTTGTGCTTTGAGCTCTGTCTAAAAGCGTTATTAAATCTAACATAGATTTATTTTCCATACTATAGAAAATCTTTTATGAAAAATAGATGCTTCATTGACTTCATGCTGGTTCCTTGTGCGAACCCCTGTGATTTAGTTTTCTTTTTGATTTTTACCTCATTATTTTTCAAGTTACCTTTGACTTTGTTTACACCATTTCAGACAGTGCATTGTACCTGCACCATCAAATAGCCCATTTGAGAGTGAAAATTCAGAAGCTCTTTGCTCAGATTTGATAGATTGTAATTGATAAATTAGTTCGTATAATGTAATAGAAATGTTCTTTTTTTAATTACACAAAAATCATTCACCATTTTGGAGACAATACCAGGTCACACGGGAGAAGGGGAAAAAAGAAATAAACGTGAATAGTATTTCACTCATAAATTTTTGTTTATATTATATGATGCACTGAGGTCCTCCCATCCTTCGGACTGAAGCAACACAGAATAATGTGTAAAGTCTCCATTCATCATTTTGAAAATCTCAATTTTAACTCTGTGGAAGAAAATATCCTTGACTCATTAAAAGTCATCAACCTCAAAGTCTTTCTATTCACAAATGTTCCTTGCCCTCTTGGGTTTTCTACCTTTCTTCTGCTTTTACTTTCAGTTTCCAAAACCTGTAATGTCCGATCTTATCCTATAGACCACCATGTTCACTTTAAAACTTTCTCTCTCTGTCTGTTTGACATAGGATTACATTTTTGGTGTAGAAACGGGTCAGTCAGCCCAACAGTCAGCCTATCTCCATCTCCTGATCTGAATCCATTAGCGCTGTTCGTTGCTCTAGCAGACATTTATATCTGCATTCACCCTGTTACCTCAACATCCTTTTATCAATTTGTGACAAGAAATGCACACAGTTTACCTAAGATTCAATATAGGTTTAGAATGACTTCCCTGTTTCTCTAGGATCTTGGAACATTTGCTCTGTGCAGACAGTATAACAGAAATATGGTGTACCTAAGCCTTGAGAACCTGAGTGTTCTTGTCAATATTTTACATACCAGATCCACGTTTATCTCCTTAGTGATTCTGTTGCAATGTGAACCCTCAAACATTTATCAGTGGGTAAATTCTGGATATCTGTCCTGATACGTCACTTTCGTTTTGATAACTTTGCACTGGATATGTCCTAGGGGTTAATTTGTCACGTCTAAGTTAGTCAGTACCACTCTAATCTTAAATTAAAAGAGTGTGCAAACAAATCTGAGACTTCAGCATAAAAATCAATTCTAATACTCCAGTGCAGTACCAAAGGTGCCTTACACTACCAGAAGTGTCATCTTTTAGATGTGACCTGAGGCAGAATCCTCTAATCTTATGTGAACATAAATGATCATTTGGCACTACTACAAAGTGTTCTCTCGTGCCCAATTACATTATTAGTTCTTGAAATTAAATTCTACTGCATTCTTATTAATGAGACTCTTTGTATTCTTTGCACTTTTTTGCTGTAGTTCTTTGCACCAAAGCCTAATCCTGATTTTTCCAGCGCAAGCATAAAGAAATCTGCAGATGCTGTAAATTCAAACAATGCACATAAAATGCTGGTGGAACACAGCAGGTCAGGAGACCTGCTGACGAAGGGTCTCAGCCCGAAACGTCGACAGTGCTTCTCCTTATCGATGCTGCCTGACCTGTTGTGTTCCACCAGCATTTTGTGTGTGTGGTTCCTGGTCTTTCCATTGCTTTTTCAGAATCAGATTTATTATCACTAGCATATGATGTGAAATTTGTTGCTTTGCAGCAACAGTACAATGCAGGATGTAAAGATCGATGAATTACAAAAATAAAAATAATAGTGCAAGTAAAAAGAGCTGACTGAGTGAGTAAGGCTCTGCAGCCTCTTGTGATCTTGTGCATTGCAGGCTCCATAGCAGGCTGTGATTCAACCAGTCAGCAAAATCACCACCGGATATCTATATAAAATTGGAAGAGCCTTTGGTGACATACTAAATCTGCTCAAACTCCTAATGAAGGGAGGCCTTCTTCATGATTGCATCAATGAGTTAGTCCGAGGATCAATCCTCAGAGATGTTGGTGCTCAATAACTTGAAGCTACTCACCCTTTCCAAAGCTGACCCCTCAATGAGGTGTCACAAGGCGGCAGTGGTAATGGACCCAAATGCAAGACACAGACACTGAAGTACTTGGAACTGGACTATGTTTATTAAGAATGCTAGGGAAGCCAAGGAGCGAGGACAAAATGATAACCTGAACGTAGACGTAGAGTGACAGACTGGAAAACCTGGACTTGGACTTGGGACTTGAACTTGACATGGAACTCAGGTCATGCATAACACCGTTAACTCTTGATTTACCTGGTTTAAGTTACTATATTACATAGTTACTAATAAAACAGTGTTTTGTTATCAGCAAAACCAGACTCTAGGTGTGTTCTATTGCTGGGGATTCTTTTACAGTGTTGTGAGCACGTGACACTTGGAACTCGGGTCTTGGCAGGGACTCACTACCTGGGTCTAGACTTGGCTCTTGACTAGAACTCGGACCTGGCTTGGACTTGACTCAGGCTTCACTTGGACTTGATTTGGGCTTTTCTTGGACACGGGACACAGAGCCGGGACCCAGAGCCGGGACCCTTCCTTGGAAGGGTTGAGCTTCTGAGTGTGGATTCTGACAAGGTTGCTAACGAGGATGGTCCAGCAAGGAATCACTGAACCCCAGAGCTATTTATGTTGCCAGACTGAAACGAGAATCAGGTGCCTCAATTAAGGCGCCCAACAGAACAAGGGAAAAAAGGAATAGCCAGAATACAGAATCCATGGACTGGACCGTGAACCGGAATGCGGACTTCACGGACCGGACTGGGACATGAGGACTGGTGAGTGTTCTCCCCACATTCTTTTCCCGAGTCCACAATCATTTTCCACTCAGGATCAATAAAATATTATTATTAGTAGTAGTAATGGTAGTATTGGCCTGCTGGTGTTGACTGCAAAGTTGTTGTTATGACATCACTCAACCAACTGATCCATGTCACCCCTGTAAGCCTCCCCATTGCCATCTGCGACGCGACAAACAATAGTGTTGTCCTCGGCGAATTTACAGATGGTGTTTGAGCTGTACTTAGCCACACATCCATGAGTAGAGAGAATAGTACACAGAGCTAAGCATGCATCCTTGAGGTGCATCTGTGTTAACAGTCAATGAGTAGGAGATGCTATTACTTACCTGCACTGACTGCAGTCTTTCAGTAAAGTTCCATTATATTCACTATAAAAATTCCTCTTGTTCTCTCTGCGCTGCATCCTGTAACATTCCTTATGTGAAACTTGTAATCCCTGATATACACTGTTAGGTGGTATTCTGCTACATTCTATGTACCAGTACTGGTGATCTTGAAGCAGCCCTATAATAAAGGCTTATGTGTTTGTAGAGTGTCCGCAGCAGTAAATCCTTGAGTTCACTCTGCTAATCCTGAGGTAGTCTCTATATTAGCTTCCTTGATAGCTATACTCAATAGCCTATATTCAATATTGAGTTATACTCAATACCTTATGTTATTCCTCTCCGCGCCTTCTGACACATCAGGCAGTTGTTTCTTTAGTATTTTCTGTTTTTTTATGACGCTGAGTTGCTAACTCAACCCAGCACAAATGGTAAGCATTCACTTTGAAGTCCAATGCCACTACACCACCCAGCATTTGATATATTAAATAGCAATTTATTCTCAAGTCTATGCATTGTTATGTTCTCTATATTAAATCCTGTTCCATTCTCTATACTAGTTCTTGTATAAGTTTCCTAAATGTTCTTAGAAAAAAAGATTTTGTCACTTGCTCTGTACCTCGCTTTTCTCTTCAAGTTGAAGCAATTAATTTTAACAATATTATAAAATGCTTCAGTTAGCTAGTTGTCGATGTCAGAATTTATTGCAGGTAATTATCTGACCTTGGACATGTAAAAATAAAGAACAGTGATGTTTCATTGCTGTCCCTTAGATATCACACAAGCAAGTTTCAATCTGTATGATGAACACAGGAATTCTAAATTGTCTTATTGCACTTTATTTCCAGCATGAGCCTATTTATCTCCTGAGAATTCAGCAGTCAGTTCCTCAGAATGGCGGGCTCGATGCACTGAGGATACGGTGAAACTGCTTTTCTTATCTTGTAAAGGGAGGCTGGTCTCCTGGCTGAGTTCTTGGACGCGGTCACATATATCACAAATTTTACGGAAGATATCCTCGGTATCAGATTTTTTTGAACTTGTTTCAGAACAGGTGGGGCAGGGTGGAAGGAGAGAGCAGAAATTCAAGATTAATGGCAGCTTAATATTGTTTGATCACTGAAATTTTTTTTTCATATATAGTGATATATTGATGAATATACTGGAAATATGCTGAAACTAAAATGGTCATATATGAGGACAAGATGCTTAGATTCAGTTCTCATCCTCTTGATTAAGCTGTTTCATATGATTCCAAAAAATAATCGAGAAGTTGGAAAGAAATATTTCCTCCCGTGGAGAAATACAGAACCTGCAACCACGCAACAGCTGGTCTATTCAGGAACAATAGATCAATATATCTAAGGAGAGCAAGCAAATTATCCCGAATATCCTGGATAAAAATTTGCCATTATTTAACATCATAGGCAACTCATTTGATCATAAATCCTATAGACTAATGTGCAGTTTTCCCCCCAAAAATATAAAACTAGAAGACTGAGTTTAATAGATTATTGTATGTCGAATTGGGGCTGCTAAACTGAGTTAAGTAAGTACAGATAAACCACAGTCTAACTGGAGAAGTTTTAAGAACTGAGCAATGTTTCCCTTTCATCGTTTCTGTTTCTTGTCCTTTCTCTACCAAGTCAATATCCAGTTGGCTTGAGATGCACTCTAAATTTCCTCCTCTTAGCTTAATTTTGCCATCACACGTCCCTTCCTTCCTCTCAACAACGCTTCGGTGAAGCAAACTCAACACACAATCCCTATGTTTTAACCCCTTTTGTGGACCAACTATGGGTGCTGCACTTTGACTGGGTGTCAAACCACAATATTCAAACAACACTCAAGTGCCAACAGAAGCTTTGGGTGCAAAACATGCTTCACCTTGTACACTGCCATTGTTAGGTACGAGACCCACATTTGCATTCCTCTAGAAGCCAAGCTTGATTATTGTAAGCCAGCATTGATTGCCTCTGCACTTGTATTGCAGATGGAGGAGCAGCTGCATAAATGACAACGGAAGAGTTTGAGTTAAGTTCCAACAGATTGAGGGATGGTAGATAAAACCATCTGATTATTTAGAAACTACGACATAACTCTAAACGTCACTCTTGACAATGAGTAGAACTCACTGCTCAACTCGCATAATTTGGAATGTACTTCAAATTAAACTGCTAGCTTCACAGTTCCAGAACTTTCAATCATGACCTTTGATATGGTCTGTGTGAACTTTGCACTTTGTCCCTATGACTCCATGGGTTTCCTCTGGGTGCTCCAGTCTCCTCCCATATCTCACAGGCATGTTTGTTGGTAGGTCCTTGTGAGTAGAAGAATCTGGGGCGAGTTGACGGGTTATTTGTAGAAATAAAATAGAATTAAGTAAATAGATATATGATCGTCAACATAGTTCAATGGGCCAAATATCCTATCTCTACACTGTATGAATCTAGGACTGATTATTCACAAACCTAACAGTTCTCAATACTTTAGTTTGATCTGGTTCATGTGAAGGTGAAGTTGAGATGCAGGAAGGCAGAGGGTTGGAGTTGCTCTTTTGGTAAAAAATGAAATCAAATCATTAGGAAGAGGTGACATAGGGCTGGAAGGTGCTGAAATCATTTTGGATCGAGCTAAGGAACTGCAAGGGTAGAAAGATCCTGAAGGGAGTTGTAAACAGACCCCAAACAGTAGTAAATATGTAGTCTACAAATTACAAAGGGAGATAGAAAATGCATGCAAAAAGGGCAATGTTACAATTGTCATGGGGAATTTCAATATGCAGATTGATTGATTGGGAAAATCAGCTGGACACTGGATTCCAAGAGAGGGAATTTATGGAATACTTATAAGATGGCTTTTTAGAGCAGCTTATGGTTAAGAACACAAGGGGATCAGCTATTCTGGATTGGGTGTTGTGCAATGAGAGTTTAAGGTAAAATAACCCAAAGGGGAAAGTGATCATAGTGTGATCAAATTCACCCTGAAATTTGAGAAAGTCAGACGTATCAATATTACAGTGGAGTAAAGGGAATTACAGAAGCATGAGGGAGGAGTTGGCCAGAATTGATTGGAAAAGAACACTGGCAGGGATGATGGCAGAGCAGCAATGGCTGGAATTTCTGGCAGCAATTTGGAAGGCACAGGATATATACATCCCAAAGAGGAAGAAGTATTCTAAAGGCAAGATGACACAACCGTGGCTAACAAGAGAAGTTAAGGCCAACATAAAAGCCAAAGAGAGGGCATATAATAGAGCAAAAATTAGTGGGAAGTTAGAGGATTGTGAAGCTTTTAAAAACAAATAGAAAGCAATCAAAAAAGTAATTAAGAAGGTAAAGATGAAATACACAAGCAAGCTAGTCCATAATATTTAAGAGGATATCAAAAGTTTCTTCAGATACATAAAGTGTAAGAGAGAGGTGAGAGTGAATATTGGACTGCCAGAAAATGATGCTGGAGAGGTAGTAAAGGGGGACAAGGACTAGGGTCATTTTGGTAGCAGTATACATTCCACCTCAGGCCAATGTCAGTCAGGCTTTAGATGATCTGAGCAATGGGATCAACATGCACGAAACAATACATCCTAATGCTCTCACCATTGTTTTGGGAGATTTTAGATTAGATTAGATTCAACTTTATTGTCATTGTGCCAAGTACAGATACAAAGCTAAATGAAATGCAGTTAGCATCTAACCAGAAGTGCAAAAGAATAATCTTATTTACAAAAAGTTCATGGTTAGGGTGAGATGCAACCTTGATAATGCTTTTCGCCCTGCCCAGGCAGCGTTTGTGGTAGATGATATCAATGGTGGGCAATTGGGTGCCGATAATCCGCTTGTCAGTTTTCACTACCCGCTGGAGTGCTTTGCTGTCTGATACGGGACAATTGCCATACCACACTGAGATGCAGTTGGTGAGTACGCTCTCAATGGTACAGCGGTAAAAGTTCATCAGTATCCCGGGACAGAGGTGAGCTTTCTTGATGCTCCACAGGAAATAAAGGTGCTTTTGTGCCTTTTTGATCAGGATGGAGGAATTCCGGGACCAGGTGAGATCATCGGAAATGTGGACACCAAGGAATTTGAAGCTTGATACATGCTCCCCTACAGCTCTGTTGATGTAATTGGGGTCATGAGTGTGGCTCCTAGCACGCCTAAAGTCCACAATGATCTCCTTGGTCTTCTGGGTGTTAAGGGCCATGTTGTTGTCGGCACACCATGTGGCCAGGTGCTGGACCTCATCCCTGTAGGCTGTTTCGTTATTCCCCCTGATCAGGCCAACCACCGTGGTGTCATCTTCAAACTTGATTATGGAGTTAGAACCGTGTTCAGGAATGCAGTCATAGGTGACACAGGAGTACAGAAGAGGGCTCAGCACACAGCCTTGAGGCATGACGGTGTTCAGGGTGAGAGTGAAGGAGAAGTTGTCTAACTTAACAGACTGGAGGTTGTTAGTCAGAAAGTCCTAGGTCCAATTGCAGAGGGATGAGCTGGCGAAATTTGGCGATCGGCTTGGAGGGGATCACAGTATTGAATACCAAACTAAAATCAATGAACAGCATTCTGACGTAAGAGTTGGGGCTGTCCAGGTGGGTCAGGGCAGAGTGAAGTGCCATGGAGATGGCATCTTCTGTTGACCTGTTGGTGCGATAGGCAAATTGAGGGGGGTCCAGGGTAGTGGGCAGACAGGATTTCAGATGTGATAGAACCTGTCTCTCAAAGCACTTTGCAATGATGGGGGTGAGTGCAACTGGGCAGAAGTCATTCAGGCCCGTGGCAGTGGAATGCTTCGGCACTGGAATGATAGTGGCAATCTTGAAGCTTGTGGGCACAACTTCCTGGGCCAGGGGCAGATTGAAAATTAACCAGGCCAGTTTAAAAAAAATCACTAAGCAATTACCATCAACAGGTCACTTGCAATACCAGAGGAAACAACACACTGGACCACTGTTACACCACCATCAAGAATGCCTACCGTGCTATTCCACGCCCTCACTTCGGGAAGTCTGATCACCTGGCTGTACTTCTATTCTCTGAGAATAGGCAGAGACTGAAGACTGCAGCTCCAGCAGTGAGGACCAAGAAGGTTTGGACAAGGGAAGCACAGGAGCACTTACAGGACCGCTTCGAATCGGTGGACTGGTCTGTATTCAGGGATTCATCTTCGAACCTGGATGAGTATGCTGCAGTTGTTACTAACTTCATTAAAACCTGTGTGGATGAGTGTGTGCCTACAAAGTCTTGCTGTACATTCCCAAACCAAAAGCCGTGGATCATCCAGGAGGTACGTCGTCTGCTGAAGGCTAGATCTGTGGCATTCAAGTCTGGCGACCCAGGCCTGTACTAGAAAACCAGGTATGATTTGTGGACGGCTATTTCGAGGGTAAAGAGACCATTTTGAATGAGGTTGGAGGTGACATTGCATGCACAACAACTCTGGCATTACTTCCTACAAAGCAAAACCCAATAGCATGAATGGTGGCGATACTTCACTATCAGCCTTCTATGCCCGCTTTGAAAGGGAGAGTACAACTAGAGCTGTGAAGATCCCTGCTGCACCTGATGACTCTGATCTCTGTCTCAGAGGCCAATGTTAGGGTGTCTTTAAAGAGAGCGAACCCTTGCAAGGCGGAAGGTCCTGATGGAGTACCTGGTAAGGCTCTGAAAACCTGTGCCAACCAACTGGCGGAAGTATTCAAGGATATTTTCAACCTCTCACTGCCTCAGGCAGAAGTTCCCACTTGCTTCAAAAAGGCAACAATTACACCAGTGCCTAAGAAGAATAATGTGAGCTGCATTAATGACTATCACCCGGTAGCACTGACACCTACAGTGAAGAAATGTTTTGAAAGGTTGGTCATGACTAAAATGAACTCCTGCCTCAGCAAGGACCTGGACCCATTGCAACTTGCCTATAGGCACAATAGGTCACGGCAGATACAATCTCAATGGCTCTTCACACGGCTTTAGACCACCTAGACAACACACACACCTATGTCAGGATGCTGTTCATCGATTTATAGCTCAGCATTTAATTCCATCATTCCCACAATCCTGATTGAGAAGTTGAAGAACCTTCCTCTGCAATTGGATCCTTGACTCCCTAACCAGAAGACCACAATCTGAATGGATTGGTGATAACATCTCCTCTTTGCTGACGATCAACATTGGTGCACTTCGGGGGGGTGTGCTTATCCCACTGCTTTACTCTCTCTGTAGCCATGACTGTGTGGCTAGGCATAGCTCAAATACCATCTATAAATTTGCTGACGATATAGCCATTATTGGTAGAATCTCAGGTGGTGACGAGGGCATACAGGAATGAGATATGCCAATTGGTGGAGTGGTGTTGCAGTAACAACACGGCACTCAACATCAGTAAGACGAAAGAGCTGATTGTAGACTTCCAGAAGGGTAAGACGAAATAACACATACCAATCCTCATAGAGGGATCAGAAGCGGAGAGAGTGAGCAGTTTCAAATTCCTGGGTGTCAAGATCTCTGAGGATCTAACCTGGTCCTAACATATCAATGCAGTTATAAAGAAGGCAAGACAGCAACTATACTTCATTAGGAGTTTGAAGAGATTTGGTATGTCAACAAATTTGGTATGTCAAAAACTTCTATAGATGTACCGTGGAGAGCATTGTGGCAGGCTGCATCACTGTCTGGTATGGGAGGGGAGGGGGTGCGCGACTGCACAGGACTGAAAGAAACTGCAGAGGGTTGTAAATCTTGTCAGCTCCATTTTGGATACTAGCCTACAAAGTACCCAGGACATCTTCATGAAGCGGTGTCTTAGAAAGGAAGTGTCCACTATTAAGAACCTCCAGCACCCAGGGCATGCCCTTTTCTTGCTGTTGCCAATGGGTAGGAGATACAGAAGCCTGAAGGCACACACTCAGCAATTCAGGAACAGCTTCTTCCCCTCTGCCATCTGATTCCTAAGTGGACATTCAAACCCTTGGACTCTACGTCACTTCTTTAAAATATAGTATTTCTGTTTTTTGCACTTTTTAAAATCTATTCAATATATGTATACTGTAATTGATTTATTATTATTATTATTAATATTATTATGTTATTTTGGTGTTTTTCCTTCTATATTATGTATTACATTGAACTGCTGCTGCTAAGTTAATAAATTTCACGTCACATGCCGGTGATAATAAACCTGATTCTGATGTTGTGGACTTGGATTTTCAGAAGGCCCTTGACAAGGTGCCACAGATAAGACTGCTTAACAAGCTATGAGTCTATAGTATTACAGGGAAGATTCTAGCATTGATAAAACAGTGGCTGATTGGCAGGAGGCAAAGAGTGGGAATAAAGAGAGCCTTTTCTGGTTGGCTACCAGTGACGAGGTGTGTTCCACAAGGGTCTGTGTGGAACCGATTCTTTTTGTGTTACATGTCAATGATATGGATTGGCTTTGTTGCAAAGTTTGCAGAAAATATGAAGATAGATGGAGGGACAAATAGTTTTGAGGAAGTAGAGAGGCTACAGAAGGACTTAGACAGATTAGGAGAATGGGCAAAGAAGCAACAGATGCAATACAGTGTTGGGAAGTGTATGGCCATGCACTTCAGTAGAGAAAATGAAAGGGTTGACTATTTTCTAAATGCAGAGAAAATACAAAAAATTGAGGTGCAAAGGGACTTGGGAGTCCTTGTGCAGGACTCCCAAAAGGTTAATTTGCAGGTTGAGTCTGTGGTGAGGAAGGCAAATGCAATGTTAGCATTCATTTTAAGAGGACTAGAATATAAAAACAAAGATGTAATATTGAGACTTTATAAAGCACTGGTGACGCTTCACTTGGAGATTGTGAGCAGTTTTGGGTCCTTATCTTAGAATGGATGTGCTGAAACTGGAGAAGATTCAAAGAAGGTTCACGAAAATGATTCCAGGATTGAATGGTTTATCATATGAACAGCATTTGATGTCTCAGAATCTATATACACTGGAATTCAAAAGAATGAGGGGTGACCTCATTGAACCCTATTGAATGGTGAAATGTTTTGTTAGAGTGGATGTTGGATGCTTCCTATGGTGGGAGAGTCTAAGACCAGAGGACACAGCCTCAGAATATGGAGGCGCTCTTTTAGAACAGAGATGAAGAGGGAGTTCTTTTGCTAGAGAGTGGTGAATCTGGAATTCTTTGCCATAGGCAGCTGTAGAAGCCAAGTCTTTATGTATACTTAAGGCAGAGGATGGTAGATTCTTGATTGGTCAGGGCATGAAGGGATACAGGCAGAAGGCAGGAGAATGGGGCTGAGGGGGAAATGGATCAGCCATGATAAAATGGTGGAGCAGACTTCATGGGCCAAGTGGCTTAAGTTTGCTTCTATTCTAATGGTCTTATGAATGTGGATGTAGTTGGTGTTACTTGATAATAAATATTCACAAGTGGTTGTATGCCCATATTATGCTACCATATGGGATTAAGTCAGACCCAAAAATGCTGTAGTTGGTGGTAGACAAAATACTAAAGAGATCCAGGGTGTCTATGTAATCAGGAAACCACAGAGAAGCAGCAAGAAGACTGGGTGGAGCTGGGGGAGGAACTCAGCAGGACATGGACGCGCCATGTATGATTGAACAAGTGTGCAACCCAGAGCGATCAGGGATATTAGACAGGAAAGCAGAGAGACCAGTCATGGAAAAGATGGTGGTTGCATTGGATGTGAAAGAGCTGACGGATGTTCCTGGACTGTGCTCTTTCCTTGGAATGTTTCAGAACTACTCATGGTGACCACATTCATCCTTTTCATAAGCTATTACACAAAAAAAGAGCCAAGAGTTTATTGCAAAGAAAAACACAGAGTATAAAAGAACAAAATTTATCCTGTTTCATTACTTGTGAAAACCATCAAGATTCATGTGATGAATTCAGTAAGGGGTGGATGCAGACGTTACCCATAGAAAGGATCAGTTTACCTGATTACTTATAGAGCCATAGTGACCCAGCAAGATACAGAATGGAAATAGCCCCTACAGATATCAAGGCTCAAGGTTCATTTTATTATCAAATTATGCATCACATCTGTGCTTAACATGAAGCACCAAACTTTTGATCTGTCCGAGCCTAACACATTTATCCTCCCTACTATCCCAACAATTCCTCTGCCTCCATCCCCCCTCTAGATTCTACCATTAATCTATACACTAGGAGCAATTTCCAGTGACCAATTAACCTACCAATCTGCTAGCTTTTGGATGTGGGAGGCAACCAGAGCATCCAGAAGAAAGCACACACCCATACAGTGACAAGGAAAACATGACACTCTATAGAGATAGCACCTGGGCACAGGATTGATAAACTAGCCATGGTTCACTGTCTATTTTTCCTGCATTCTTGCCACCTGCGAGAGAAACCACGTACAGATTTCTAAACTATTTTTCCAACTATTATGTTTTGGTTTATTTGCTTGCAGAAGTTTCTGGTGGATGGAAAATTTACTCTGATCGTGGATCACAAACTCTCGGTGCAATTTTTGGACCAAAGTCCAAAGATGGTAACCAAAAGCCTGCAAAAATGGGCTATCCTTTTAGAACACATGGACTACTCTATTAGCAGAATGCTATAGCTGATCCAGTGTAATATTTTCCTCCTGAGGAGCTTAAAGACTAATTTGCGACATAGCATTTTTCAATTGCAGTTCACAAGCTTTCCAGGATAACACATGAAGATGCTCAGTTGAAGCAGGTATATGAAAATAGGCCTTGTCAAAGTAGAAATGTAATAGACAATAGATGCAGAAGTAGACCATTCGGCCCTTCGAGCCTGCACCGCCATTTTGAGATCATGGCTGATCATCTACTATCAATACCCGGCTCCTGCCTTGTCCCCATATCCCTTGATTCCCCTATCCATAAGATACCTATCTAGCTCCTTCTTGAAAGCATCTAGAGAATTGGCCTCCACTGCCTTCTGAGGCAGTGCATTCCAGACCCCCACAACTCTCTGGGAGAAGAAGTTTTTCCTTAACTCTGTCCTAAATGACCTACTCCTTTTTCTCAAACCATGCCCTCTGGTACTGGACTCTCCCAGCATCTGGAACATATTTCCTGCCTCTATTTTGTCCAATCCCTTAATAATCTTATATGTTACAATCAGATCCCCTCTCAATCTCCTTAATTCCAACGTGTACAAGCCTCTCTAATTCTCTCTAACCTCTCTGCGTAAGACAGTCCTGACATCCCAGGAATTAACCTTGTGAATCTATGCTGCACTTCCTCTACAGCCAGGATGTCCTTCCTTAACCCTGGAGACCAAAACTGTACACAATACTCCAGGTGTGGTCTCACCAGGGCCCTGTACAAATGCAAGAGGATTTCCTTGCTCTTGTACTCAATTCCCTTTGTAATAAAGGCCAACATTCCATTAGCCTTCTTCACTGCCTGCTGCACTTGCTCATTCACCTTCAGTGACTGATGAACAAGGACTCCTAGATCTCTTTGTATTTCTCCCTTACCTAACTTTACACCATTCAGATAATAATCTGCCTTCCTGTTCTTACTCCCAAAGTGGATAACCTCATACTTATTCACATTAAACGTCATCTGCCAAGTATCTGCCCACTCACCCAGCCTATCCAAGTCACCCTGAATTCTCCTAACATCCTCATCACATGTCACACTGCCACCCAGCTTAGTATCATCAGCAAACTTGCTGATGTTATTCTCAATGCCTTCATCTAAATCGTTGACGTAAATCGTAAACAGCTGTGGTCCCAATACCGAGCCCTGTGGCACCCCACTAGTCACCACCTGCCATTCCGAGAAACACCCATTCACCACTACCCTTTGCTTTCTATCTGCCAACCAGTTTTCTATCCATGTCAATGTCTTCCCCCCCAATGCCATGAGCTTTGATTTTACCCAACAATCTCCTATGTGGGACCTTATCAAATGCCTTCCGAAAATCAAGGTACACTACATCCATTGGATCTCCCTTGTCTAACTTCCTGGTTACTCCAATAAACTCCAATAGATTAGTCAAGCATGATTTACCCTTGGTAAATCCATGCTGGCTTGGCCCAATCCTATCACTGCTATCTAGATATGCCACTATTTCATCTTTAATAATGGACTCTAGCATCTTCCCCACTACTGATGTTAGGCTGACAGGTCGATAGTTCTCTGTTTTCTCCCTCCCTCCTTTCTTAAAAAGTGGGATAACATTAGCCATTCTTCAATTCTCAGGAACTGATCCTGAATCTAAGGAACATTGGAAAATGATTACCAATGCATCCGTAATTTCCAGGGCCACCTCCTTTAGTACCCTAGGATGCAGACCATCTGGACCTGGGGATTTGTCAGCCTTCAGTCCCATCAGTCTACTCATCATCGTTTCCTTCCTAATGTCAATCTGTTTCATTTCCTCTGTTACCCTATGTCCTTGGCCCATCCATACATCTGGGAGATTGCTTGTGTCTTCCTTAGTGAAGATAGATCTAAAGTACTTATTAAATTCTTCTGCCATTTCTGTTTCCTGTAACAATTTCACCCAATTCATTCTTCAAGGGCCCGACATTGTTCTTAACTATCTTCTTTCTCTTCACATACCAAAAAAAAAAGCTTTTGCAATCCTCCTTTATATTCCTGGCTAGCTTGCGTTCATACCTCATTTTTTCTCCCCGTATTGCCTTTTTAGTTAAGTTCTGTTGTTCCTTAAAAATTTCCCAATCATCTGTCCTCCCACTCACCTTAGCTCTGTCATACTTCCTTTTTCTTAATGCTATGCAATCTCTGACTTCCTTTGTCAACCACTGTGGCCCCTTTCCCCCTTTTGAATCCTTCCTTCTCCGGGGGATGAACTGATTTTGCACCTTGTGCATTATTCCCAAGAATACCTGCCATTGCTGTTCCACTGTCTTTTCTGCTAGGCTATCCGTCCAGTCAACTTTGGCCAGCTCCTCGCTCATGGCTCCATAGTCTCCTTTGTTCAACTGCAACACTGACACCTCCGAGCTGCCCTTATCCTTCTCAAATTGCAGATAAAAACTTATCATATTATGATCACTACCTCCTAATGGCTCCTTTACTTCAAGATCGCTTATCAAATCCTGTTCATTACATAACACTAAATCCAGAATAGCCTTGTCCCTTGTCGGCTCTCGTACAAGCTGTTCCAAGAATGCATCCCTTAGGCACTCTACGAACTCCCTATCCTGGGGTCCAGCACCAACCTGATTCTCCCAGTTCACCTGCATGTTGAAATCCCCCATAACTACTGCAACATTACCTTTGCCACATGCCAATGTTAACTCCCTATTCAACTTGCACCCAATATCCATGCTACTGTTTGGTGGCCTATAGACAACACCCATTAGGGTCCTTTTGCCCTTACTGTTCCTCAATTCTATCCACACAGACTCCACTTCTCCTGATCCTATGTCCCCCCTTGCAAAGGACTGAATCTCATTCCTCACCAACAGGGCCACCCCACCCCCTCTGCCCACATTTCTGTCCCTACGATAGCACGTATACCCTTGCACATTCATTTCCCAGGTCTGATCTCCCTGCAGCCATGTCTCCTTTATCCCAACAACATCATAGTTACCCATTCGCACCTGAGCTTCAAGCTCATCCGTCTTATTTCTGACACTTTGTGCATTCAGATATAGAATTTTTAGCCCATTTCTCCTCTCTGTTTGAATCTCTGCCTATTGTGCTTAACCCAGTTCCCCGAACTCCCACCGGGCTATACGCCCCTAGAATTTTGTTGTCCTTCCTAAATTTACTTATTCTTTCTGCACATTTAACTCCATGTTCCGTCAGACCATCCCTCTGTACATGTGTCCTCCTTATCACTTGTTCCGCCTCACCTTTCTCTACTACACACTTAATATTCCGGAACCGTGTAGTCCCCACCAGTCCTTTATTCTTCATCTCGCTATCCTCTCTCACATTCTGGATCCCCGCCCCCTGCAAATTTAGTTTAACCCCCCCCCCCCCCCCCAAGAAGCAATGGCAAACTTCCCTGCAAGAATGTTAGTACCGCTCCAGTTCAGGTGTAAACCGTCCCTTCGGAACAGATCCCACCTTCCCTGGAACAAAGCCCAATTATCTACAAACCTGAAGCCCTCACTCCTGCACCATCCTCTCAGCCACGTATTAATCTGTATAATCTTTCTGTTCCTTGCCTCACTCACACGTGGCACAGGTAGCAATCCTGAGATTGTTACCTTGGAGGTCCTGTTCTTCAGCTTCGCACCTAACTCCCTGAACTCCCTACACAGGACCCCCTCACTCATCCTACCCACGTCGTTGGTCCCTACATGGACCACAACATCTGGATTTTTGCCCTCTCTCTTGAGAATAACCTGCACCCGATCTGAGATGTCGAGGAAGGTATTGAGAACCTCTCGTCCATACATCAGGACCACACAGAAAGCCAAAAAATAGAGGTATGAGCAGACCAAGTCACAAACTAACCATCAGTCAACACCCCTCCATCCCCAGGCACCTCCCACCCTTTCTTATAAAGAGTCTGTGATTCCCACATTCGCCTTGTCAATCTTCTCAGAACTCACAAAAATAGTGGGTGCAACTCTTCCTCAATCTAGGAACTACCTAAGGTGAAGAAGGGAATAACCACATTAATTATGTAAATACTTTACCTGCTGCATAATTGCATTTGTGAAAATAATTGATGGTTAGTATTGATTTTCTCTCTGAAGGGGAAATAATAGAGTATAAATCCTTCCTAGGTTGCAACATGATTCTGCTCGTGTGAACTATTTGTAACCTAGCAGTTCACATGTTGGAAACCTGGCTGTGAACTGAGTTTCCAGACAGCAGCAGATGTCAGCAGCATCCGGCAAATCTGTCCTGCCAGTGCCCCAAATGCACATTCATATTTACAGTCTATCCATTAGTTGAGCTTTCGTAGCCCAGGGAGGGCCTGTATATAACTGTACTGGTACCTGTAAGAACATCATAGGAATCTAGTATATTGTGGTTCTGCCCACTGCTGTTTAGTTCAGAGTTATTCTAGTAAACAAAGGACGTTCTGTTTACTGTTCTACCTCTGTCAAGTTACTTATGCTTACAGCAACGATAAGAAATTCATGGATCCTATGTTAGGCAAGCAATTTCCAAAATGTAAGATGTGTTCTGATTAAAAGCTGCAATATTTTGGTCTCAAGCTGGTAACATGCCCTGTCATGACTAAATAGCCAAGAAGAACTCAATATATATCTGGCCTAATCCTTCTTGAAAGTACATCACAGCAGCAAGATATGAAAGGGCAAATTGTAATTGAACAGAATTCAAACTTCTAATCCCCTACTTTTGCTTATTCTCCTTGCAAGATGGTGATACCAAGATTGTGAGAGGCTTAATAGTCTAAAATAAATTAATTAAATGTATAGTTGCTTTTCTTTTAGGCCTAATTATTTCTGTGATTTATCCTATATTCCCGAATTCTGGTTTATTCATCCACTAGAGGATGCAATAGTACAGTGATACGACAATAAGACAGGAGCAGAATTAGGCCATTTGGCCCATCAAGTCTGCTCTGCGATTCGATCATGGCCGACATATTTTTCCCCCTTGACCACATTCTCCTGCCATCTCCCCATAATCTTTGTCGTCCTTAGTAATCAAGAACCTATCAGCCTTGTAAAATAAGAAGTGTTGTAGCTGTATTCAGCAAAGGAGGGTGAGAGGAAACAAAACCAATTTTTCTTAGGGCATTAAACAGCTGCTATGAAACAACAAGTTTCTGTAGACTGCATTAACATTTAGGATAATGATCAATTGGCTGACCACACATCACTATGCATACCTTTCAGATGACTGCTCATAGAACAGATGCTTCTGCAACCGCATTATTTCATCTCTGAGAAGGCGAATTTCAGACTCCATAGTGCAGCATCGAAAATGTTCCTGGTGCAGCTGGTGGCGTAGGTCCTAAGGGTGATCATAGAATCATAGAATGGTTATTGCGTAGAAGGAGACAATTTGGCTCACGGTGTCCTTGCCAGCTATCTAACATACCAACTCCCCACAAACTCTCCTCCATGGTCTTGCACTGTTTTTGTTTATTGTACTGTATGTTCATTCATGTACCTCTTGGAGGCCATTGTGGAACCACCAAACCTGCAGGCAGTGCATTCCAGATTTGTACCAAACTCTACACAGAACGTGTTTCCTCATGTCAGTCCTTCCTTCCCTTTTATTTTTAGACCTGCAATGCTTAACTGCAGAGCAAAGTGAAAATCTTGCCATTATCTACTCAGACCCCTCATCATTTAATATACAGTAGTTTTATAAAATTTCCATTTAGCTTCCTCTGAAGAAAACAATCCAAGTAGATAATATATCCAGTAATTATACCTCCAGGAGGCCATCTCTCAGATGTTTTCTTGAATCTCTCTAATGCCTTCACATTCTTCCTACATGTGGCGTCCAAAATTGAACACAGAATTCTGGTTGTGATCAGACCACTGCCATTAAAAGTTTTAGAAAGTTTTCCATTTACAATACTTTATGCCTTTATTGATCAAGTCCAAGAAATATGTATTTTCTACTAATTTCTTTCCCAATTTTTCCTGCCCTTTCAAAGAAGTAGGCATTCATAATTCTGAGTTCTTCTGCTTCGGCACCTGTTTTATATTATCCTTTATTCTGTCTGGAGGGCAAAAGAGATTACTGAAAACTAAAATATTAAGGGAAACAGGATAAATTATTTCTTCACATCGTGTCTGGTTGTTCGGCTGGGTGGAGCTCTTGCACGTTTAAACACACTCAAGATTAGCGTGAAGGAAGCATGCTCTGTGAAGGATATTGCTCCATTGATTACTACCCTATTTTTAAATAATGAAACTTACTCTTAATACCTTCTATGTTTCTTTTTAAATATGAGAAAGAAAAGTGGGAAATAAACTATTTTTAACATGGCTTTTTTTTTTGCAAAGCAGAAAGATGGAATGAAATCAGTTAAGATTTGGTGCAGAGAGGCAGGATAGGATGTGGAGGGTCAGTTCAGTTTGAAATGGGACAGGATGACCTTGTTTTATAGAAAGCCACACAGTTCCAAAATCTAAAAGTAACTGGGGTGTAATTTTCAAACGGGGCATCTGGCAGTGTGTGGCTGCACTAACAAATGTACTATTCTACCTTAAAAATCTTCCTGTTGCCAATAAATTGACAAACATTGATGCTTTCTATTTTAGGCAATAAATGTCAGTTTTGTATACAGTTTTGTTCCAGATATAATATGGTACTAGACATAAAGCAAAGCTCCTCTTATCTACCTCAGCAATAGACTCAGAATAATGACTTCCATTGCCTCAGTGTGTTATTTTGCTTCCAACAATTGACCACAGGCTTTTTGGGGTAAATGAAAACTTAACCCTTAAATCCATGCCTGTATCGTCCCCATTGCTCCACCCAACCCTACCCAAATGAATCTCCAGCTACTACACCTGGTTTAACATTGGGAAACATGGTGCATCAGTGGTGACAGTAATAGGGAACACCCTGAAGGGCAACATCCTGTTATCACTAGCTGTTTCAATATATTTGTACAGGCGTGTTCAACACCAGAAGATATGAAGATAACAGTGCCAGTGCCAAATCCAAAGTTAGTGCTTCCTGGGTGATTTATTTCATTGCACCTGGTTTTAACTTTAGTCATACAACTTTATAAATGCCAGTGATATCTCGTTCACATCAGCCTAATGCATGCTTCCATGTACATTCTTATTGCTGTCTTTTACAAAAATGTAAGCAAAAAAAAATGAGGAAAATGTTCTTCAGTATTTTGAGTCATGTCCAAACCTATCTGGATGACACTTTGATTATAGGCACTATCCTGCAGGTGGAATATACTTGCCTTTGATGTAAAGAGAGTACAGGTTCAACAAAATGAAGCAGAGCAACAGAGAAAGATAATGCATAACATATAACTGGGTGAATTGATCAAAGAGACAAAATGACAGGCATTTGATAGAGTTGGAATCAAAGGAGGAATTATGAATAGGGAGAAACCGTGTACAATTCCATAATTGGACTGTACAGGAGGGACACACACAAAATGCTGGTGGAACGCAGCAGGTCAGGCAGTATCTATAGGGAGAAGTGCTGTCGAAGTTTCGGGCCGAAATCCTGCGTCAGGACTAAGGGTCTCGGCCCAAAACGTCGACAGCGATTCTCCCTATAGATGCTGCCTGACCTGCTGCGTTCCACCAGCATTTTGTGTGTGTCGCTTGAACTTTCAGCATCTGCAGATTTCCTCGTGTGTACAGGAGGGAAATCAGAAAGCACTTCCTCAACCTGAGGTTAGTGGAAATCAGCTTCAGTGCTGGGACTTGGAGGCTTCCAGATCAGGACTGATAGAGTTTGTCTGGTGAAAGATGTAAGAGTCATGAAGCAAGGGCAGATGGCTAAATGTATACTGCAGGTCATACTGAATGGTGGGGCAGATTCAAGGGGCTGAATAGCCTCCCATTCTGGTTCCCCTCCTGTTCCCACCTCAACTTTTTGCCTCCAGCTCTTCACTTCCTTGTATGTACTGTCCTCCATACGGTGAATTTCCTCTGCTATTGAAGATGTTGACTTTTTCAGAACCTGTTGCACAGCCTCAGCACTGAAGCAGCATTCAACGACACTAGTAAGGTAAGAGAGAGCGGAGCAAACGTAAATAAGAACTGCTTGGAAGGTATGCTCTCTATCCAATAGCTCAGAAAAATAATAATAAACTTAATAATGATATAAAAATAATTAATTTCAGCATTATCTCACTGATATACACCGTGGCATTCATATGCACACAGACCTGATAAAATGTAGGATTCCACCATCACCTCTTGTTCATTATCATCTTGTTCCACAGAGGATGCAATCACAACAGCCCTCCATATTGCTCTGACTCACTTAGAGGAACCGAACACTTACTTTTGTATATGAGGATGTTATTTGTGGACTTCAGTTCTGCATTTAACACAGTCATCCCCCATAAATTGGTCAGCAAGCTGAACACTCTTGGCCTTGGTTCCTCCCTGTGCTCGTGGGTCATGGACTTTCTCACAGACCGACCACAGCAAGTCAGAGTTGGTCAGCACACCTCCACCACCCTCATCTTAAAAACAGGCACCCCGCAGGGCTGTGTGCTGAGCCCTATGCTCTACACATTCTTCACACTTGACTGCACCCCCATCTACACCTCCAACTCCATAATTAAATTTGCAGATGATACCACACTGGTTGGCCTGATCTCCGACGAGGATGAAACAGCCTACAGGCTCGAGGTGGATCATCTGACGGAGTGGTGCAAGGACAACGACCTGGTCCTTAACACTTCTAAAGCAAAATAGATGATCATTGACCTCTGGAGATCAAAGGACAGAGTACACATCCCTCTCCAAATACATGGAGAGGTAGTGGAAAGTGTGGAACACCTGAAGTTCCTTGGAGTTATGTTGTCAAAACAGCTGACATGGACCACCAACACCTTGCTGCTTGTAAAAAGGCACAGCAAAGACTCTTCTTCCTCAGAAAGCTGAAACAGGCCAAACTCCCACAAAAGCTGTTGCTTAACCTCTACAGAAGCACAATTGAAACCATCCTGACCAACAGCGCCACAGTGTGGTATGCTAGCTGCACAGTCGCTGAGCGACAAGACCTGCATCACGTGGTGAAGGCGGCCCAGCGAATTGTCAGGATGGAGCTCCCAGGACTGGACACCATCTAGTCCAGCAGACTCGGGAGGAAAGCAATCAGCATAACCAGAGAAACCACACACCCTGGCCGCCCCCTGTTTGACCCGCTGCCGTCCAGCAAAAGGTTTAGGACACTAAAAGCCAGAACAAATAGACTGAGGGACGGCTTCTACCCCAGAGCTGTGGCCTCCATCACACCACTCCCACAGAACAATGACTGAAACTGTGAGCACACACATGCACACACAAGGACTCAAATACTTACACTAGTGGCACTTTGTGCATTACTGTGACATTCTGATGCTGCTGTAACTTATTTTCTGCTACTTATCTATTTAATACTGTTTTTCTAGTACTGTCTTGTTTTTATCTACTGCTTTATTTAATTGCCTAAGAGGAAGCTAAACAGAGTTTTATTGTACTGTTATGAATGTACCACAGCTCTGAGGGGCCGAAGGGTGTGGGGGTAGCCCCCTCCTTTGTGAGAATCGCAAGATCACTATTGAGTCAATTCAGGAGACACAGGAAATGAGAGAAAGACATGCAGAATCCACAAAAGGGTTAGAATGTGTCCTGGCCTCCGAAAGGCGGACCCATTGATATCGGCTATTGTCTCTTGGAGACGGACTTGTGTATTGCATCCTGTATGATGCAATCAAAGCCCCCCCCCCCCCCAGGCAATGAACCGAGGGGGAGGTTGGTGGAGGGATTGCATCATTCCAACCTTATTGACACCTGAGACCCTGTGAGTCAGGATAAAAAGAGGGTCTGTGGGAACAGCCCCTCAGACGCACCAGAAGAAATGCTAGCGATCCCGTAATAGCGAAAGCCGGTGGAAGGCCACATGCGTCCGCTTCCATTTGCCCGGAATCGGTGACCTTTGCCACGGAAAAACGGTTTTTAGCTAACAACGGGGAACTCAACTCTCAACGACTCTCGAAGGATTGACATCATAAACAGAATGGGCAAGTTTTAACCTGTCTCTCTCTCTCTCTCTCTCTCTCTCTCTCTCCAACAATTGCCACACTGGGTCCCCAACGGCTGCAGCCTGTATGAACTGAACGAACTATATATTGGACAATTCATTATCCCCTAGACAACGATACAGCTTATTTCTTATTGATTATTATTATACCCGCACTTTTAGATTTAGTATTGACGACGTATATTATCTGTCTGTTTGCATTGATATTATTTTTGTGTATTTCTATCAATAAATACTGTTAAAAATAGTACCATCAGACTTCAACGGACCTCTCTATCTTTGCTGGTAAGTGACCCAGTTAAGGGGTACGTAATAGTACCTCAAGTCAAATCAAGTCAAGTCACTTTTTACTTTTTACCTATGTATAATGACAATAAATATCATTCAATTCATTTCAATTCAATTCCTCAACCACCTTTCTTATCCCTCCTCATGGATCGCCAGGGTTGAATTTGGTCTTATTGCATACTATTATAAGGATGTGAACAGTGAGATTAAAGAATAGGTGCTAAATCACTTCAGAGGGTAAAAAAAAAGTCACTTAAAAATATACTTACTATCAAAGTACATATATGTTAACATGTACTACCTCGAGATTAATTTACTTGCATGCATTTACAGGAAAAACGATAGAATTCGTGAAAACTGCACATAAACAAAGACTGACAAGCTACTAATGGGTAAAAGAGGACAAACTGCACAAATAAAAATACTACTGTGAACATGAGTTGTAAAGAGTCCTTAAAAGTGAGTTTGTTGGTTGTTGAATCAGTTCAGAGTTGTGGTAAGTGAAGTTATCTGCGCCGGTTCAGAAACCTGATAGTTGTAGAATAATAATTGCTCCTGAAGCTGGTGGTGTGGGGCCTAAGGCTCCTGTACCTCCTGTCAGATGGTCGTGGTGAGAAGAGAACATGTTTCCATACCAGCCATGTTACAACCATTTAGGATGCTTTCCAATGTGCACCTATAGACATTTATCACAGCTTTTGGCAAATCTATGCAACCTTCTAAGAAAGCAGAGGCACCATTGTGTCTTCTTTGTGATGGCACATACATGTTGGTCCCAGGGCAGATCCTGTCATATGTCTATGACAAAGAATTTAAAGCTACTGACCCTCTCCACCTCCAACCTGTAATGAAGAATGGACCTCAAGCTTCCTTGTCCTGTAGTTAATAATCATGTCTTTGGACTTGCTGACATTGAGCGAGAGGTTGCTATTGTGGCACCAGTCAACTAGATTTTTAATCTCCCTCCTTTATGATGATTCATAACCATCTTTGATTTGGCCAACAACAGTGGTATCATTGACAAACAAGTACAGCATTCGAGCTGTACTTAGCCATATAATCATAGGTATAAAGTGAGTAAAGCAAGGGCTTAAGCACTCAGCCTTGGGGTATAACTGTGCTAATGGTGAGCATTGAGGAGATGTTGTTGCCAATCCATACTAACTCTGGTCTGCCAACAAGTAATTTGAGGATCCGGTTGCACAGGGAAGTATCACCTCCACCTACCTGCAGGAAAGATGTAAATAAGATTGAAAGAGTGCAGAGAAAATTTCCAAGGATGTTGCTGGGACTTAAGGACCTGTGTTCCAGGGGAAGATTGAATAGGTTAGGACTTTACTCCCTGGTACACACAGTAGAAGATTGAGAGGCAATTTGATAGAGATATACAAAGTTATGAGGAGGTATAGATAGGGTAAATGCAAATAGGCTTTTTCCACTGACGTTCAGTAAAACTACAATTAGAGGTCATGGGTTAAGGTGAAAAGAGAAATGTTTAAGGGGAAAATGAAGGAGAACTTTTTCAATCAGAAGGTAGTGAGCGTGGAATGAGCTTCCAAGGTAATGTGGACAGAAGGTAAATTTCAACATTTAAGAGAAATTTGGATAGGTACATGGATGAGAGGGAAATGGAGGCTATGGTCCAGGTGCAGCTCCATGGGACTAGACAGAATCACAGTTTAGCACAGACTAGATGGGCCAAATGACCTGTTTCTGTGTTGTAATGTTCTATGGCTCTAATTTGCAGCCCTTCCTATGACACTAGAGATTTGAGGTGCATGTGACTGGGCATTCAGACCATAACGGACTGATAGGCTTGAATATCTTTTACACTCGGATTGATGGTACAGAATGATGTGCCAACAAGGAAGAACCCCCTCCCCCACCACCCCTTCCCCTGAAGAACAGGCTCTCTCTGTCTGGTCACAGCTGATGTGAGGAAGACTCTAAGCAGGGTCAATACACGTAAAACTACTGGGTCTGATTAAGTACCTGGTCGGGTTCTGAGGGATTGTGCAGCTCAGTTAACAGAGATTCTAACAGACACTTACAACATCTCTTTGGATTAGTCCATTGTGACTACCATCATCCTGGTGCCCAAGAGGACAACAGAAAACTGGCTCAACAACTACTGTCCGATGGCACTGACTTCAACAATAATGAAGTGCTTTGAGTGGATGCTTACCTTCTTGCTACATTGGACCCTTTCCAGTTTGCTTATCATTGATGATGCCATAGCCTCTGCACTCCACTCTATCCTGTCCCACTTGGAAAATAGTGCCTCATATGCCAGGATGCTTTTTACGGACTTCAGCTCAGTGTTTGACATAATCATCTCTCTAAAGCTGGTGAGTAAACTGTGCTAGTTGGGTCTCAACACCTCTTTATCTGGATCCTGGACTTCTTGACAGAAAGACCACAGTCAGTCTGTGTTGGCAGAAACATCTCTAGCTCCATCACACTGACCAGCAATGACCTGCTGCTGTTCACGCTGCTGATGCATGACTGCACTGCTACTGTACACCCAGTGCAAACTGAATCATCAAGTTCACTGATGGCACAACAGTAGCTGGCTTCATCAATGATGACGTACAGAGAGGAGGTAAGAGGGGCTGGTAGAATGGTGCGGGCACAACAACTTGAGTCTCAACATGGACAAGACCAAAGGGATAAATGCGGATTTTAAGAGGGTGCAGGCTAACCATTCCTCACTGCACATACACATCTCTTTGTGGATAGTGCTAGGAGCACCAGCCAAGTTTCTGGGAGTGCACATAATGGATGATCTTACCTGATCCCTCAATATCACCTCTTTAGTCAAGAAAGCACAGCAGCATCTCCACCTCTGGAGGAGATTGAGGCAAGTGAGGCTCCCCGGCCCACCCCCATTCTAACCAATTTTTACAGGAGCACCATTGATAGTGTCCTGATCTGCTGCATCACTGTCTGGTACAGGAATTGCAAGGCATCTGACCACAAGTCCTTACAAAGGATCGTGAGGACTGCTGGGAGGATCACCAGGGTCTTTCTTCCACCCAGAGATATTTATCAGGAGCGCTGTCTACGCAGGGCCTTTGACATTGTCAATGATCCCTCCCATCCATCCATCCAACAATCTCTTTGACTCCCTACCATCAGGCAGGAGGTTCCATGGCATTAGGACAAGAACTGTTAGGATGGGAAACAGCTTCTTCCCCCAGGCTGTTTGACTAACAAACTCCCTGCCACCACCCCCGTCTCACCTCGCATGAAGCACTGGTAGCATTATACTGTTTACTTATTAACTTGTGTCATAAGTGCACCTTATTATTTGTTAATTTACTAGTGTTAATATTACTTTATGTTTTATGTGTGAGTTATGCAGTATATACTGTGTTGTGCCCCTTGGTCTGTAGGAGTTTTGTTTGGGTTGGTGGTATACAGTACATAGATATAGTTGAATGACATAAACTGAACTTGAACTTGATATGGTCACTGCTCTTCAGCATCTTATCTATTTCAATCCGGTTCTCTCTCACTTTTCTAAACTTGAAAGATCCCAATTTAGCCTGTCCAACCCTTCCTCAGAATACAATGCGTCTATTCCAGAAACTAATCTAATGAACTTTATTTGAAACTTTTCCAATGCATTAAAAAGGAATTAAAATGCACAAAATAGAATTAGGCAACTGGCCTAAAGAGTTTACTCCATCGTTCAGTAAGGTCATGGCTGATCCAATCTTAGCCTCAATGCCACTTCCCCCTTTCTCTATTCAGTGATACTCTTGTTGTTCAAATGCCTGACAATCTCTGCCTCTACAACTTTAAGAAGTCACTCTTAATCCTGAAGACATCTTTGCCAAATTGATTTGATCAATTTACAACTAAAATGGCCTTTGATTACTTAAGTACCTTTCTCACAAATCCCAATTGTTTCTTGATTTACTTATTGACACATTTAAACAAGACCAAAATGGTACTTGGATTACCCTACAATACTGAAATATATTGTAATCTTTCAACTTTTATATTCAATTACCCCTAGCAACAACTTTGTCAGCTCTCCTGCATACTAGTTTTCTAATAATTATACGCCAGGACACCAAGGTTCCTTTTCATTTCAGAACTCTGAACCTCTCAAAATTTGATAAATGTGATCCTTTTTATTTTTCCTGCCAAAATGAACTATTTTATATTTTTCCACATTATAATCTTTGCTCATTCACTTAACTATACACATTCCTTTGTGACCTCCTGTGCCCTCTTCATGTATTTTTGAGTCTCTAATTATCCCAAAGGCTCACCAATTATTACATTTTGGAAACCGTAAGAAGACCCAACTCTACATATTTTCTGCTTCCTATTTGTCTTCTCTGTCTTCCGTTTAACAACCTAACTTCCATTCCTGCTAAAATGCCTCTCTGGGTTTCTGTGTGCTCCCCAGCATAGACTCAATGTTCTCAATTCTATCTGAAAAATTCCTTTCTCACTTTGTGCAGTTATGGGTCAGAGGTTCCCAGGAGTTAATGAGGATATCAAATTTCTTTAAGGAGACAAGACTCTGGGAAAACTTGGATCATTTCCCGTATCTCAGAGCTACCTCTCAGTAAAGGCAGACAGATATTGATGATGGAATTCACCACTGCTTCAGTGTACAAAACTGCTTTTGGTCAATTGAAGAAAACGATGCTGGAAAATCTAGATTTCAGACATGGCAAAAAACTTAGATCCAAGGGATAGCTATCATCTCTATCCTCATATGTGCTTCTGTGACCTCGGAACTGTTGGGAACCACTTTTTAAATACCCTTTATAAGATATTAGATGAATTAATTTACGAGGAATGTTGACAAGGGTAAGGCAGTGGATGTAGTCTATATGGACTTCAGCAAGGCCTTTGACAAAGTTCCACATGGAAGGTTAGTTAAGAAGGTTCAGTCATTAGGTATTAATGCTGGAGTAATAAAATGGATTCAACAGTGGCTAGATGGGAGATGCCAGAGAGTAGTGGTGGATAATTGTTTATCGGGATGGAGGCCGGTGACTAGCGGGGTGCCTCAGGGATCTGTTTTGGGCCCAATGTTGTTTGTAATATACATAAATGATCCGGATGATGGGGTGGTAAATTGGATTAGTAAGTATGCCGATGATACTAAGGTAGGAGGTGTTGTGGATAATGAGGTGGGTTTTCAAAGCTTGCAGGGAGATTTATGCTGGTTAGAAGAATGGGCTGAACGTTGGCAGATGGAGTTTAATGCTGAGAAGTGTGAGGTTCTACATTTTGGCAGGAATAGTCCAAATAGAACATACAGGGTAAATGGTAGGGCATTGAGGAATGCAGTGGAACAGAGAGATCTAGGAATAACAGTGCATAGTTCCCTGAAGGTGGAGTCTCATGTAGATAGGGTGGTGAAGAAGGCTTTTGGAACGCTGGCCTTTATAAATCAGAGCATTGAGTACAGAAGTTGGGATGTAATGTTAAAATTGTACAAGGCATTGGTAAGGCCAAATTTGGAATATTGTGTACAGTTCTGGTCACCGAATTATAGGAAAGATATCAATAAATTAGAGAGAGTGCAGAGACGATTTACTAGGATGTTACCTGGGTTTCAGCACTTAAGTTACAGAGAAAGGTTGAACAAGTTAGGTCTCTATTCATTGGAGCGTAGAAGGTTGAGGGGGGATTTGATCGAGGTATTTAAAATTTTGAGAGGGATAGATAGAGTTGACGTGAATAGGCTGTTTCCATTGAGAGTAGGGGAGATTCAAACGAGAGGACATGATTTGAGAGTTAGGGGGCAAAAGTTTAAGGGAAACACGAGGGGGTATTTCTTTACTCAGAGAGTGATAGCTGTGTGGAATGAGCTTCCTGTAGAAGTAGTAGAGGCCAGTTCAGTTGTGTCATTTAAGGTAAAATTGGATAGGTATATGGACAGGAAAGGAGTGGAGGGTTATGGGCTGAGTGCGGGTAGGTGGGACTAGGTGAGATTAAGAGTTCGGCACGGACTAGGAGGGCCGAGATGGCCTGTTTCCGTGCTGTGATTGTTATATGGTTAAGACTAAAGTTGTAGTTAAATCTTAATTTCTACTTTTTGACAAACTCAATGTATTTCCCACAGTATGTGGTGGTTCATTCCCATTTACTGTCAGAAAGTGGTTAACCATACCTTTTCATTTATCATTGGCTAAGTGTTAGTACATTATCCATGTGATGTAATTGTGCAACCATTGATAGGTTTTTAAGGAATTTTCTGTTATCTGGATTTTTCAGTGGAGCCACCTTTTTCTTTTTATCTTTACCTTCTTTGCTTTTCATTGAATCCATGCTTTGTTTATCAACCCGTCGCTTAATTTGCTTTTATTTGTATTCTTGTTTAAACTTTGAAATAAACGATCATTGAGAATTAAAACTCCTCACCATTCTTTACCCGCTGAAGAACCCTAGGATCAGAAAGTAACAGAGATCCAACAGGACACTGGAGCATTACCTACTACACTGTCCCAGTAATCTGCTCTGAATTCACTGGAAAGATAATGGAACCAATGTCAATGTTCTCCGATATTGAGAACCCAGTTATATTCAGAAAGCTAGGTTGTAGAGGCTTAGCATTTGCATGATGGCATTAGACTTCAGAACAGAGAAAATGATCCAAAGCTTTAAGAAATTCTTCGTTGATGGTAATAACAGCAGAACAATTATTTTGACTTTGAATCCTGTAAGAACCTCTCCATCCCCACAAAACACAAACAAGAATAAAAGCATCATGAAAATATTGTTTTACATACTGCATTTTCATTGCAAATAAATCTACAAATATTGAATACTGATGTAGCATATATGATATTCATAGTACTGTACTCTTCCTTTCAAAGTGTTGAAGAACGTACAAATAACAACCCCACACATGATTATCATTCTGTGTTAATTGAAATACAGAATATGCACATACATAATACATCACAGCTGTAGATTTAGTCCATTGTATATCAATATTAATCAGTATTTCTCCAGATACAATATGAATAACATTAATATGTTGCAGGATACCTATATATTAAATATAAAAAGTATTTTAAGTGCTCTGTTTCGGTCTTTTACACCGATACTTACTTGCCACTCTGGGGCTTAGCCAGTAAGTAGCTGCTTTTTTGACTCAGGTCATTTGCTTTGTGTAGTTCAACCAGGATAGCTTCTAAAAGTGATTGAATTCCTGTGAGATCACTGGTATCTGCTGCAATTTTTGATAATGCATCGGAAGATTCATTCACACTGAAAGAAAATTTGGTTTAAAACAGCTGGTTAGCTTCAGGTCCTAGTGCATATAGGAAACATATCTGATTGTGTGGAAGGTAATTTTGGTCAATTACTGATGTCGTGCTGACTACCATGTTACCAAAGAGCCCGTAGTGGTTTGGACAAGTTCTAAATTAAGGTGGCAGGGAGTGAATAAAGCTTAATTTCAACTAGAGGTAGCTGATAGAAGGCCCACAGAGGAGCTCGGAGAGAGGGAAATTATCATACAGTTAGAGGTAGGTCATTCAAAGAAGATGCCAGAAATAATCCTTCATATAAGCAAAGTTCTGGAACCCTCCAGACATGAAGCTTACTAAAGCTGAAAACAGAGATCGAAAGTTTTTAGTCTATTAGGCAAGTGTGTTGAGAATTGTGAGACAGGTAGCTGGAATCAGACGCAGATCAGTCAGAAGCTCCTAGAACCGCGTGTCAATTTTCTAAACATGGTCCATATAAAAGCAATGGCCTATCCCCAGAATTGCAACAAAATGGCCGGGCTCCAGGTTTGAAAGTAGGCCATGTCAAAGGGTGTGTGCCAATCGATGAAGCAGAAGTGCAGGGATCTTTCTAATCCTAATGGATGCTCGTTCCAGATGACTGCAAGTGCCACACAACAGATCTTGCATCCCCACCTAATGAACCATTCATGAATTGCAGTCAATTTTTGCATTTTCTGTGGTACTAGAAGAAATTATATTTGGAAAAATTGCTACAATTTTGCTCAGACTTTATGCACAGAAATTATGTAAGACTAATGTATATATCCCCGTATATTCCTACTTCTAACATGCAGCAGAGGAGTTAGTTTGTAGTTTGAATGAGGTAATATAAAGTAGATGTAGAAGAAGCCAAGTGTCCATGAAGCACAGATTAACTATATTCCTGTTAACAGACAGAATGATACAACTTTTGGCCATTGGCTGCAGTGAAGTTGAAATGTACATGATTCTCACGCTCACGACAAGAATGAGGTTGGTGTAATCAAGCTCAGCAGGTAGAGGGGAAAAGGAGAAATTGAATTAAATAAAGCATTTTAGAACAAACCGGGAAGATTTAAAAAAATATTTTGGTAAGATGATATATTTCAAGGATTCAGGTTTCCCAGGAAGATGCAGACTTCAGATGGGATCAAGGAGAAATTGTAGAGGAGTATGGAGTCATAACCTGTTTAGTAAACGTGGACTGAAAGTTTAGAAAGCTCCACATAGATCAAATAGTACTGCAAACAACTCACAATGGGAACAGATTAGTAGTGAAGAGCTATAGGACAGAAGATATACTGGAAGACAACATAATAAGTGAATACACAAAAGCTACTCAGGAAATAGTGATCAACAGTCCAAATTAGATCACACCAGTGAATCATGCAGCAGATGACTATTAGTAAGCATCTAAAGAAGTCATAAGAACTCCACGAGTCATGCCAAAATCGCTGAGAGGTTTCCCAAGTGTTGAGAACTTGAAGTGATTGGACTTGTATATCTTGTACAGCTAGTTGATTGTAATTGTTAACTTTTCTTTGTTTCTAACTGCAAGCTGAATGCACAAATGGATGTTATGTCCCTCAATGCCACTGTAAGAGCTTTTGAACCAGTTTAATTCCTCACCAAGGGCCTACTCAAAACTGGGCATTTTTGCTGAACAGTTGTTTCATGTCAAGCTTGAATATCTTCAACCAATCTCTGTAGCAAGATAGGCTTGAAATCAACAGTAATATAAATAGCTTAACTTTTAAAGATCTCCCCAATGTTTTCTATTCTTTTATCTGCATAACCACATAGCACCATATTGGTGCTCACTAATCTGATCTTGCTGTATTTTGGCAGTATGTTTTTCTTCTCGTGGAAAGGCAATCTGTTATTTACTTTACTTTATTGTCACCAAACAATTGATACTAGAGCGTACAATCATCACAGTGATATTTGTTTCTGCGCTTCGTGCTCCCTGAAGTACAAATCGAAATAAATATAATAAAAAAATTAAATTATAAATCATAATTAGAAAATAGAAAAGGGAAAGTAAGGTAGTGCAAGTCAGGTCCAGATATTTTGAAGGTACAGCCCAGATCCGGGTCAGGATCTGTTCAGCAGTCTTATCACAGTTGGAAAGAAGGTGTTCCCAAGCGGTCCATCCGATGGATCAAAAATCCCTCTGGTCAGATGGCACAGTCGGGGGTGGCGGGGAGAGCCATGTCTCTGTGAAACAGAATACACAGCAGTTCTGCATCTCCCTGCAGTAGGTGAATCTCCCTTTAAGATCATCCACCTTGTTCTCTATGGCTTGCACATTAGCTAGTAGGATGGTGGGCAGAGGGATCCTAAAGCCCCTCTGCTTCAATCTGACCAGCAGCCCAGCTCTTTTCCCATGCTTCCTCGGTAATTTGTGCATCTGTCCAGGTTTCCATCGATGCAGTGTGGTGTTGGCAGCTCTTTCAGGTTGGTGGGCGCGTCCCGCGGGGATCGATCGGTGGGTCGCGTCTTCAGGCGCTCCAGGTTGGGCCGAGTGACGGGGGAGGCTCCATTGCCACTCCAACTGTCAGGGGCCCGGGCTGTTATTTACAGCTCATTTAAGTTTTTGGCTGTCAGTACTGTTTTGAAATCATCATTGTTCTTCTTTTTGTTGTCCTACCATTTTTGCTCTTTTAAGTACATACTTTGTGGTCCTCATTCACTTCAGGAAGTGTCAATTATCCCTCTGTGATTGCTTATTAGATGCATTTCTCTGCTGCTGGGACATTTGTGCATTGTTGTTATCTGAAATATTTATGCTGTTTTTCTCGTTTCATAGGCTGATACTGTGAATCCATCTTCTTGCAACTAAGATGAATTGTGTTAAGCAAACACACTGAGCTGAATAGCTGAGATTTTCTGTCAAAGTCACCTTTAGTGTTCATTGATTCAGGCCTGATAATGTAAATGTTGTTTCAGAAGAAGATACCATGTATATCTTGCAAATACTGTGTTTGCATGCAATTTCCATGGCAGCTGTCAAGGTGAGTTTCTGTATACTGTACTGAAGAGTTTTGGTTGAAAATGCTCATATCCATGCCCACATATATACTGGTCCTGATCTAAGATCAATCCCAACATTATAATGCCACTCTTAATGTACAGTATGTATACAATGTACTTATCGATCATCTCCTTAGAGTGCAATGTTCATTGCTGTTAAATATTTCCGAAGATGCTGCCTCAAAATGACTCTGCAGCAATTCAACAATCTCACTGAAATGACTCACTCAGCTCTCCACTTTTCAAGGGATCAGGTTCCCCTTTGTCTTTCTTGGCAACAACAAAACGGAGAACACTGGCACTTATTGTGGAACCAATTCAATTTCATCCTATCGAATTCACAGTATATTCACTGTACTCAGAGCTGCACCATTTAATACATCATCTGAGATGCTCCAGCTAGTAATTTCAAGCTGTCCAGGCAAACCTCAGCTTTTTGGATACATAGCCTATATGACTACCATGAAAGACATTACTTGGTTCAGTTTTAAAATCATTATTCACTTTTGTTAACTTGCATATAAACCAAATATGGAGATTTGTTCAATTGGACTGCGTTCAGAATAATGATCGTTAAATCTGCTTAAACTGACTCCAGATTTAGGCCATAGGGAATAGAGCAAAATAGAAGACTGCTGAGTGCAGGTGAAAATCAGGATCATAACTTGGATGATGCCATTTTTTATGATAACTATCAACTCATTCCTTAGATATCTAATTACACCTTGGCGCACCATTCACAAGCTCTATCACACTGTGCTGCTTGAATGTTACACCTATGAAATAAGGGAATTGCTAATCAGATAAATTGTGCATCACTGGCCAATGTGAGGGCTGTTGATGAGTGGCAGCATGCCATTCATTACTAGCCCTTTGCATGCTGGAGTTCTGGTGTGCTGCTCACTTTCAGCCAGTCTCACTGGCTTGCAGCATTGCAAGAAGGAATGCTGTCATGACCTCAGCCCCCTCCTTTGTGAGAATCGCAAGAGAGAGAGAGAGAGCCTTACAGTTTGGAATGTGGGCTGGTCGCTCAACAAGACAAAAGCTTCGGACATAGCCATTGTTTTGGGAGACACCTTTGTGGGATAAGGAACTGGCCTACGTGCAAAATCTCAGGGCAATGTGAGATGGGTGATGGGGGAAGGATTGCCTCGCCCCCCCCACCCTGATGGACATCTACAACCCTGCCAGTCCAGATAAAAGGTGGGCTGCCGAGGCGGGGCGCCAGACGCACCAGAAGACACGCTTGAGATCCTGTGACAGCGTTTTGATAGCGACAGCCGGTGGTGGGGTTCGTGTGCGTCTTTTCCTTGCCTGGGATTGGCGACCCCACAACGGAAGAATGGCTTAGCTACAGGGGAGGCCACAGATGAGCATTCATTCCCCCAACGAGGCTCCGACAAACCGAACTCCTCCAGGTTGGAAAACCTGTCGGGTAACTCTTTCATCCCCCCTCTCTCTCTCTGTCTAACAAAAGTGCACCAACGCGACACCACAACGACGGCAGCGGGTGGAACTGCAGTGACCGCAAAAAGACTTTTAAATATCCAGTAAACAATATATATCTACATTACCCCTAGACAACGATAGAGCTTATTTCTGATTGATTATTACTATACCTGTGCTTTAGATTGAGTCGTGACGACGTATATGATCTGAATGTTTTGTATTAACCATACGTTTGTGCCCCTTTATAAATAAAAACGTTTGAAAATAGTAGCATCAGGCTTCGGTGGACCCATCTATCTTTGCTGGAAATTTACCCGGTTACTGGGGAACGTAACAATGCCAAATGTATTTTCCTATCAATACATAGTATCTCCATTAGCATGTCCACTGCTGTGCTTCCAGGTCGTAATGCATGGGAATTGGGACAGTTGCAGCCCTGAACTCAAGCCACAGGAAGAATTGGAGGGGGGTGTTGGGTCCCAAATATACAGTACATTACAGAGTGTACCTGCAAGTTGACCTACCAGAGCACTTCAACCAACTTCTCATCCATCTCCATCGTGGGTGAACAGTACCACTGCCCAGAATTGGCTACACAGTCATGAGTACACATGGAGTAGAGTAGGAGCTAAGGATACAACCTTCTAAAGCACCAGTGTTAAGAATAATTGTGGCAGAGGTGTTGCTGCCTATCCTACTGATTGTGGTCTGTTAATCAGAAAGTCAAGGATCGAGTTGCACTGAGAGGCATTAACCCCCAGGCAAGGAGTTTCATGATGAGTTTGCTTGGAATATTAGTGTTGAAGGCAGAACTCTAGTCAACAAACAAGAGCCTGGCATAGTTGGTTTTAATGTCCAGATGCTTCAGAGATGAGTGCAGGGACAAGGAATTTGCATCCACTGTTTCGACAGTAGACAAATTGCAGTGGGTCAGAATTGTTTAGAAAGCTGAAAGTGATGCATCTTGAAGCACTTCATGTTGTAGAGCAGTGGTTCCCAACCTTTTCTATTCCCCACACCCCTAGGAAATGTTTGATTAATGTTCGTACCCCCTACAAAAGTAATATCACATTTGAAGATGAAGAAGTCTAATTTCTAATTTTTGAACCACAAATTGAACCACATACAATACTATGGGTGAACAAGTTGAACTTAAAAAAAATAAGCTTTTAACTCAGTGCATAAAATGCAAATATAAATTGAGCAATTAGATTCTAATTTATTCAGAAAAGATTGTAAACAGTAAAATCAATCCCAATTGTGAACATAAAATTCAATGACCTCTTTGCTCCTGCTTCTCATTCATGATTTGGTCAAAACGTGGAACTTTCTTGCTGACTGCGATCCGCAGGTCTGCCTGTGGATTCAGGCGATTCCTAGATTTTGTCTTGATTGACAAAAGAGAACTGAATCCAGATTCACACAAATATGTTATTGCAAATGGAATGAGGACACGGAGTGCTTTTCCACGAAGTCTTGGGAACATATCCAGTGATGCACACCAAAAACTCCTCCAAAGTCTTGCTTTCAAATTGCATTTCAAGAGCTTGATTTGTCCACAAATCAATAAGATCTTCCTTCAGCTCTTCATCATCTGACATTTTCTCCAAATTGTAGGAATATGGATTCATGATCCATTCTTCTGAAATCTTCAGGTCTCCAGCAGCAAAATATCCATCAAACGATTCTGACAGCATTTCCAAGTGAGCCACAATTTCTTCACGCACAGTAGGAGTTATGGATCCAGCATCATCAACCATCTCTTCTAGTGAAGGAAAATTTGAGAGACTGCCTCTTTCCATCCTTCAACGCCAAAGACATAACTTTTCTTTGAAGGCATTCAACTTTTCATAAGCCTTCAATATGTTTATCCCTTTTCCTTGAAGAGAAACACTCAGGTCATTCATAGAGTTAAAATATCAGCTAAGTAAGCCAGCATTTGGGCGAATCCCTGTGATTCCATCGCCCCAACCAGATCACATTCATGCTCCTCCAGAAAAACTTTGATTTCTTCCCGCAGTTCAAAGAAGTGGGTTAAAGCTTGTCCTCGTGACAACCAACGGACTTCTGCGTGGGAAAGCAAAACTGAATGCTCACTTCCCAGATCCTCACAAAATAATTTGAAGATGCGATGGTTCAAAGCACGCCCCCTGATCCAGTTGATGATCTTCACACAAGTATCAAGGACTTTCTTCAAATTTGGAGGCAATGTTTTTGATGCCAAAGCATGCCGATGAAGAAAACAATGGGTAACTTGCAAGTCTGGAATCTCCTTTTTCATCAATGCAGAAAAGCCAGATTTATTTCCAAGCATTGCAGGTGCCCCGTCAGTGCACACAGAACTAATGACTTTGATATCTAAATCACGTTTGCAAATGTTACATACCCCGTAACTGGGTCACTTACCAGCAAAGATAGAGAGGTCCATTGAAGTCTGATGGTACTATTTTTTAACAGTATTTATTGATAAAAATACACAAAAATAATATCAATGCAAGCACACAGATAAGATACGTCGTCAATACTAAATCTAAAAGTGCGGGTATAATAATAATCAATAAGAAATAGCTCTATCGTTGTCTAGGGGATAATGTATTGTCCAATGGAAATATAAAAGTCACTTTAGTTCATTCCAGCTGCAGCTCTTTGGTTGGAGAGAAAGACGGGTTAAAACTTGCCCATTCCTTTTATGATGTCAATCCTTCGAGAGTGGTTGGGAGTTGATTTCCCCGTTGTTAGCTAAAAACCGTTCTTCCGTGGTAAAGGCCACCGATTCCAGGGCAAATGGAAACGGACGCACGTGGCCCTCCCACCGGCTTTCGCTATTACGGGATCGCTAACGTTTCTTCTGGTGCGTCTGAGGGGCTGTTCCCCCAGACCCTCTTTTTATCCTGACTCACAGGGTCTCAGGTGTCAATCAGGTTGGAATGATGCAATCCCTCCACTAACCTCCCCCTCGGTTCATTGCCTGGGGCTTCGATGCATCGTACAGGATGCAATACACAAGTCCGTCTCCAAGAGACAATAGCCGGTATCAATGGGTCCGCCTTTCGGAGGCCAGGACACATTCCAACTCTTTGTGGATTCTGCATGTCTTTCTCTCATTTCCTGGGTCTCCTGAACTGACTTAATAGTGATCTTGCGATTCTCACAAAGAAGGGGGCTACCCCGCACCCTTCGGCCCCTCAGAGCTGTGGCACATTCATAACACCCCCTTTCTTCAAAACGTTTTCACCAGCAGTGAAAACGAAGTAGTACAGAGTCTTACAGGATTTTAGAATCTAACACAATATAAAAGCTTTTCCTTTTCACTACAGAGTAATACAGTTATACATTCAACTCAGCATCTAGATGGTTACCGATTACAATTGTCACTTCCTTTAATATCTTAACATCTTGTACCCTACTAAAGTCTTGTAGCATCAGACTCCAATTTAGTAACCACCTATTTTTTTTTCTTCAGCAAACAAAACTAAAGAGTTGTGATCTTAAGCTTACGTGTATGCTACAAAAGTTCATGCAAATACTAATTGTTATGTTGCTTTCAAACTTAACAGGCAGGCTTCCATGGGGGTTGTCTTATTATTCCCAGGCTTTGTTGAAATCCCTTAAAACCAGTTTCTGCTATTTAAAAATGGCGTCCCCATTAACCCTCATCTTTTTTCCGGTTAGTTCCCACGTGGGGAGCTTGGGTACTCTGGCGAAATAGGCTTTCGCCCGCTTCTTTCACAGGAGTTATTTTATCAACACTGTGTCCCAAACTTAGACCATCTTCTGACTTTCCACCCAATTCTTTAATTTTACGCAAGTTGCTAGCTTTCTGTTCAGGACCCTTCAGGCTATTAGTTTTCAGTTCAAACTCTTTGTTCAAGCAGCATTTCAAATTCTGCCTTTTCACACCACACTGTGGAATAACAATAGCATGGGGGGCCCATCATCTTCCCACTCAACCTGTAAGTGATCCGCAGGTTTTAAATTTTCTTCATTCGATTTGGGAACTACATATTTCCCATTTCCTTCAATGATAATACTCATCTCCCCACTTTTGATCTCCGCATTAACTTTTAACACACCTTCGAGCACAAACACCTGGGAACTCACTTCCCACTATTACCAAGGTTAACCCTTTCTTTGCTGAACCAAGTCTATCTGACCCACAAGGACTGCGTTCCTTGTCAACTGAATCAAATACCTCAGACTTTTTCTGAGCTTCATTACTAGGTTCAGTACCACATGCATCCACATCTTGGACACACTCCAACGGGACATTTGCCTCTTCCAGGTTTTCAATACCCGTACCCGGTCCAAACTCTAAATTCCCCTGATTCTCCCAGCTACTCTCTGGGCAACTCCCTTCCAGAGTAAACTCAACTCCGCGGGCTGAAACAACCTCATCTGCCAACCCAGCAGACTTCTTCAAGGTAAGGGCACCCTTTTCATCTAGGACTGCCCTCATTTCATTATCGGGAACACCTTTAGAATTTTCAACTTCTTCAAACAGTTCTGCCAAACCAGACAGATCATCCATGTCCAACTCTGGACCTTTTAACAGCTCTATCTGTTTCTCATCTTTATCTCCTGCCTCTAGAACTTTTCTCCTCACTAAGGGCAGGTCTACCTCCTCTCCCTTACTCTCTTTCACTTTACTACTCTTCGTTTTACCACCCTCTAAACCCTCGTGGTACAGGGTCGGTAAAAACGTCTCGGCCAAATCGACACTGGCCAGATTTAAACTGCTCTCGTTCTCAGTTGCCTTTCTCGACATGCTGCGAGTAACCACGCATGCGGGATAGATCTTGGACGCTAGGGGCGGGGCTGCAACGCTCACCGGCCGGCTCGCTAGCGTCATTGCTGACCAAACCTTACCACCAGCTAAATCGTTACCCAGAAGGACGTCCGCGTCAGTTTTCGGGAATTCTGATCGCACCCCCACTTCTACTGGTCCAGAGACTAGCTCACAATTCATAATGACCTTATGCAAGGGCACCATTTCCGTCCCTTTGCCTATTCCTTTCACAGCTACCATTCCCGTCTTGCGACCAAAATCTAGTACCTTACTGCTAATCAATGATAGTTCAGCCCCCGTGTCTCTCCAGATCCGTACTGGAACTGGGGTGCCTCCCTCCCTCACAGACACGGTTCCGTTTGACATACAAGTTTCAGACCCTTCTCGTACTCTGTCTACCCGGGGCTCTCTTGTCGATTTACTGATTACCACGGCACATCCGATAGGGACTGCTGCTTTCCCTGTTCCTGTCTCTTTCTTCGGAGCAAAGCACCTAGATGCAATATGCCCCCCCTTTCCACGATTAAAACAGGTCAAGCCCGGAAATCTCTGGCCGTCTTGCCTTTCCCCCTCAATCTTACCACTAGCTCCCGGCGGGACCTCTGCCTCAGCCGGCAGGCTTTCTCGATCGTGCCCACGGTCTCTCTGGGAACTTTTATTTGAGGAAAACTTTGTCTTGTGGGTTAGAGCATATTCATCTGCGAACCTAGCAAATTCTGAGATGGACTTATTCGGTTTCTCATTCAAATACATCCGGATATCCTCCGAAACACAACCTTTAAATTCCTCAATCAGAATTAACTCCCTGAGACGCCAATAATCCTCTTCCACTATCTCTGCTGTGCACCAACGGTCCAAGAGCACACCCTTCTCATAGGCAAACTCAGTATACGTCTGATTCCACCCTTTCTTTAGATTTCTGAACTTTTGTCTATACGCTTCAGGTACTAACTCATAACTCCGGAGAATGGCCGCCTTTATTTTGTCATAACTCTCCTCCTCTTCCTCCTCCATGGACAACGCCGTATATGCCCACTGTGCCTTCCCTTTTAACACACTTTGTAACAACGCCACCCACTGATCTCTGGGCCACTTCTGATTCACTGCCACCTTTTCAAAAAGCAAGAAATAACTATCAACATCCGTCTCCTCGAACGGAGGTACTAACCTCAACTCCCGACTAACATTAAACCGCTCCTCTCGGTCTGATCCTTGATCTCTTCGCCCTTGCCTTAACTTCTCCATCTCCAAGTCATGTTTCCTTTGTTTCTCTGCCTTCCCATATTCTCTCTCCTTCTCAGCTCTTTCCTTCTCTTTTTCAGCTGCTTCCAGCTGTTTTAACTGAATTTCGTGCTCTCTTTGTTTCTCAGCTCTTTCCTGCTCCCGTTTCACCTCTAACTCCTTTAGCTGGAGCACATGCTCCCTTTCTCTCTCGGCCCTTTCTTTCTCCTTCTCAGCTGCTTCCAGCTGCTTTAACTTAATTGCATGTTCCAACCCTAATTTCTCCAACTCTAACTGAGCCGTCCCACTAACTGGTACCTTTTCAGGGATATTTTCCAATACCTCAGCTGCAAACACATTCTTCCCAATATAATACTGAGTTATTGTCCTTCGCACCTCCCGCTTTTTCATTGACAACCTCACCTCTGCGAGGTTTAACCCCTTCGCCAAATTTATCAGGTCTGATTTGGTGGCCGCCTCCAGAGTCGGGTTTTCTATAAATTCACCCACGTCCATCTTTGCTGGTTTCCCGTCTGGCTACCCGCGTAACCAGATCCAAGTTTGGACTTACAAGCCCGATTCACTGGCCTCCCAATTTGATGTCAAATCCTGAGACGAGAACCCCAATTGTTACGTACCCCGTAACTGGGTCACTTACCAGCAAAGATAGAGAGGTCCGTTGAAGTTTGATGGTACTATTTTTAACAGTATTTATTGATAAAAATGCACAAAAATAATATCAATGCAAACACACAGATAAGATACGTCGTCAATACTAAATCTAAAAGTGCGGGTGTAATAATAATCAATAAGAAGTAGCTCTATCGTTGTCTAGGGGATAACGTATTGTCCGATGGAAATATAAAAGTCACTTTAGTTCATTCCAGCTGCAGCTCTTTGGTTGGAGAGAAAGACGGATTAAAACTTGCCCATTCCTTTTATGATGTCAATCCTTCGAGAGTGGTTGGGAGTTGATTTCCCCGTTGTTAGCTAAAAACCCTTCTTCCGTGGTAAAGGCCACCGATTCCGGGGCAAATGGAAACGGACGCACGTGGCCCTCCCACCGGCTTTCGCTATTACGGGATCGCTAGCGTTTCTTCTGGTGCGTCTGAGTGGCTGTTCCCACAGACCCTCTTTTTATCCTGACTCACAGGGTCTCGGGTGTCAATAAGGTTGGAATGATGCAATCCCTCCACCAACCTCCCCCTTGGTTCATTGCCTGGGGCTTCGATGCATCGTACAGGATGCAATACACAAGTCCGTCTCCAAGAGACAATAGCCGGTATCAATGGGTCCGCCTTTCGGAGGCCAGGACACATTCCAACTCTTTGTGGATTCTGCATGTCTTTCTCTCATTTCCTGGGTCTCCTGAACTGACTTAATCGTGATCTTGCGATTCTCACAAAGGAGGGGGGCTACCCCGCACCCTACGGCCCCTCAGAGCTGTGGCACATTCGTAACACAAAGAAGTCTTTCACCAGCTGCATCACATCCTTTGCAGTTGTGTTTGTTTTCAGATCCTTACAAAACAGGAAATCTTCCTTCACAGCACCATCACTGACATACCTCACTAATGTGATGAGTTGACTACAACTGGTGACATCAGTTGACTCATCCAACTAAATAGAGATTTTAAGAGGGCTAGCTCTGACATCTGAGATGACTTAGTCCAAAATATCTTCACTCAAATCACTGATTCGGTTGTGAATGACATTATTTGATAGGGGCACCTGTCCAAATTTTTTTCTTGCTTCTTTGCCCAGGATAATTGTTGCCATTTCCAGTGCACATGGCTTGATGAGATCTTCCGCAATTGTATGGGGCTTCTTGGATTTGGCCACGTTATATGCCACTTGGTATGAAGCAAGAAGTAGTGATTTTTCAACAGAAACTAAACCTAATTTTGGAAGAGTTTGTTGTGAATCAAAACGAGCTCTTTTGATTTTCAATGACCCAGCATGTCCTTCAACATCATCTCCGCCATGCTTGTTCTTGAAGCTTGGATGGCTTCAGATTTGAGTTGGAAAACACAATGTTACAAAGAATGCACTGGGGTTTTTGCAAGCCATCATTTCCTGTTGTGCAAGTGAAACCAAAGCACACATAGTCATCATTCCATTTCCTTCTTTTTGACATGATGAAGGGTTAATGAAGGGTTAAGGGTAAAGAGAAAAATATGAGCTAATATAAGAAAAACTATCTGACTAAGTCAGGGATGACCGCTTTACTCAACCAGACATGCCTATAGCAAAGTATCACGAGAAATACGCTTTTGAATATTATATTATGATATTATCTGTGGTTACGCCAAGATAAATCGTCAGGTGGAAATGCTACGGCGACACGACGCGACTTATTAGGCTACTCTCTACTGAATTTACACACCTATTTCCGATGATCACCGGAGATATGAAGTCCCATCACACGATTCAAAGTCCTCGGTGCTAACCATGATACCTCCTCAACTAACACAATTCAAAATTATCAACGATTCAAGAAAAAAACCTTTGAAATTCAAAAACTTCTTTAATGCATTGATGCAAATACGAATGAATGACTTCAGCTGTTTTTTAAAATTTTATAATTGAATAATTTACCTACTGTCTGCGGGTTTGGTTTTAACGCGAAGTTATTACTCGATGGTTGATTCGGGATGTATAAAGATTTTGGCATTATGAGATGATTTTTAAATCTGAGATGTAACCTTTTAGCTAACATTTATGAGACCTCTCAACTCTGAGGTGTAACTTCCCAGGTAACACTGATGAGAATCCTCAACGCTGACTCAGGCAGTGGGAGACTGGAGTGTGCCTGGGTCAAACGTTACTACCACTTCTCAAGGCACACTGGCAACTGGCTGAGTGTTGACTCATGACTCGTCACTCAAGGACACAAGCCACTCTTTGTCGCACCCCCTGAAATTCCATCTCGCACCCCAGGTTGGGAACCCCTGTTGTAGAACCTCTGGGTGGTAGTCATTAAGGCACATTATCTTGTTTTTCTTGGGTACCGAGATGATAATGGTCTTCTTAAAGCTTGAAGCAAGGAAGGTTTAAAAAGGTTTGCAAATACCCTGCCAGCAGATCTGCAAAGGATCTAAGGACAACGTCATTCAGGCCCAATGCTTTCCCTGGGTTTACCCTTCAGAAAACTGATCTGACATCTGTGATGGTGACTGTAGGTTTCGGTGCACTGGAGACTGTCAGGGTGAGTGGTGACATACTGTTCCCTTCCATTCAATTGGTGCATAGAATGTATTAAGCTCACTGAGAAGGATGTGCTGATGTTAGCAATTCTGCCTGACTTCATTTTGCAATCCTTTATAGTATGTAAACCCTGACACAGCTGATGGCTGGACTGAGATTTGATTTTGGACTGGTACTGTCTCTTAGTATCTCTAATAGTTTTATGAAGGTCCTCTCTTGTTTCCTTGTAAAGATCAGGTCATTTGATTTGAATGCAAAAGACCTAAACTTAAAAACCGAATGGATCTCCTGGTTTATCCATAGTTTCTGGTTTGGAAACACCAATGTTTTTCTCTTCGGTGCACAGTCCTCTACACACTTTGTGATAAAATCTGTGATGGTAGTGACTTACTCCTCTAGGCTGGCAGCTGAACCAGTCCACCGACTCAAAGCAGTCACGTAGAATCTCATCTCCTTCCTCAGACCAGAACTCTTCAATTTTCTGTTCTGGATTCTCCCATTTTAGCATCTGTTTGTATGCAGGGAGCATACATACTGATGATTTTATCTCTAAAGTGTGGACTAGGGATGGCTCAGTCGGCATCTGTGGTGGTTGTGTAGCATCCAGGACATCTGGGCCTCTGATCGGACAGTTACATTCATCAGATGAATGGTGGCTGTGTCCCATTGATGTTGTGTAAGGTGAACTGGCCCCTGGGTCAACCTCCCAGATGTCCACCTGTCCGTAACAAATACAGATGTAAGCAGGATATGAAGACTGTGGACATTGATTCAGGGAATGGGAAATAGTCACTGAGCGTTCAAACCTCCAGAGTCTATCACTTTTTATGAGGGCATTTGAAAAGCCAAGGAGAATGAAACAGGTTCAGAAGAGGTAGAAGAGAAAACAGAAGTTAGAAAACTTGGTACTTTCTCAGCACATTACCTTCACCTGCAATGAGTGCAGCAGAGACTGCCACTCCAGGGTGAAGGCTCCGAGTCACAGTGTTATCATAATTCCAAATTGCATAGGAGAAGCTAATATATGCTCATTGTTTATATTGGTTTCTAGAGCAAAACATCAAATTCAATCCATCTATTATTTTCCTGTAACTATTATCTTATATTTGCCCAATGACACACCCTCTGATTCTCCAATCAGCCTCCAGTACTAGTTGCTAAATGCTTTGGCCAGATACCTTAACAAGATAATGATAAACACAGAGCTAACCACAAAGGCACAAATTATTACCCTACAGGATGGAAGACTGCCAAAAGGAGATTCACGGGGTGTATTGCATTACCCTGCAGGGTAGGTGTGAGTTACGCAGCACCAAGCTACTCTAGTCATGGGTGAGAGAGTATAATTGCAAGGCATAAAACTATACAGTATGAAGTGCAGTGTATACAAACCCCTAACCCAAAGTAGCAATGAAACTGTGAAGAATATAGATGGACACCCACACAGAAACACTCTTGAATTTTCATGTTGCTGACACTCAGTTGTAAAAATAGACTCACTCGATAAGCTGGAGACATATGATTCTTGGTTGGGGTTTTGGTTAAAACAATGCTCCTATCTAAGCAACACAACCTCTTGTGGTACTTCACTTTTAATTAGGCCTGTGTACACTGGGGCTTCCTGTGCTTGAAATCAGACAAAGATAACAGCAGGGAGACATCAGGAACAACCGCGTGAACTCCTTCCCCCACCCAACCAGATCAGTTGGCCGCCGAAGCTGTTAAGTTGTTAAGTCGCCTTTCCCATTGATTTACCTGACAGAAATGTCATTCGCTTCATTTTTGAAGTCTCCAAGCATTTTATGCAAACTGGACTCTTCTTCTTGGCTGACCTCCCACTGGTTCAGTAAACTGGTCATCTTCTCTTTGATTTTGTCAGTCTGCTTAGACACTTCTTCTGTGAGGACATTATCCTCGTGGTATCCCGAATTGAAATCCACTAGTGTCTTCCTGAAATAATCACAGAGGTTTGGTAATTGGCATAGGGAGTAGTTGAAATGGAGAGAAGTTCCCTTCCTTCTCTTTGACAACCCATCCTATTTATAAGCCTCATTCATAAACAATATAAGGCAGTCATATGCTTTGGCCAGCAGGCTCCATCCGCTCCAGAGGATGTGCCCATTCTGTGTACCCTTGTCAATCTCATAGTCCTTTGGATGTCAGATTCTAAGTCCCCAGGGATTTTGCTGTGCCAAACTGTGGGACTCACTCCATTCTAGACCCTAAACCTTGAGCTTTGGCATCTAGGTGAGGTTTAGGGCCTATGCTGACGTGAGTGCGGAATATGTGGGCCCAGCTGCAGAATATGATCTGGGACAACACAAAAATACAACTGCAGATGCTATGGATCAAAGAATACGTACACAACACTGGAAGAACTCAGCAGGTCAGGCAGCATCCGTGAGAAAAGAGTAGCCAATGTTTTGGGCCGAGACCCTTCATCAGGAATGGTCTTGAAGTATGAATTTCAAATGCCCCTCAATTCAAGGGTGATTTGGAACAGAGTATAAATGCAGGCATTACTAGGGTAATCCACATTTCCTGAGTGAAAAATATATGAAGAAAACAACTAATCACCAGACTAGCTGGCAAGTTCCAGACTAATTATTTTTTTAAAACTCCCATTCCCTGCTTGGTCTAATACTGTTATCCCTGTGGTGTTTAAGTTCAAAGGTCACACTGGCCATTTGTCTTCTCCAGAAAAGTCATGCCTGCAATCATCCCAATTTTGTCAATATCAAGCTAAATTCCTAAATTCCCTGAGCACTCATGGACTCTTTAGAACTGGCAGAGCTTTTTGACTGATATAAATAGGAATTCTCAGCATAAACAATCAAGCTCAAAGAAATGTTGAATTTATAGCTAAATTTATTTTTTTAAGTCTTAAAATTAAACTTTGTCATCATTGACCAGCATTGACCATACTATGTTTAAAATTCTTTACTTTGGGAGGACATTTAATTTTTAGTATGAACTATACTTAATGCAAAGAAAATAAATTAAAAGTAAAAGAGAGCACAGACTAACTTAGAAGTGATGTTTATAAATGCTTAAAAGATTGCAATTATAAACCAGACAAATTACTGTTCCCACTGTGCCTTAAAACCTTTGAATATTTATTTATTTAGTGATACAATGTGGAACAGTCCCTTAAGAGAACTGATCAAAAACAACTACCGTAGATGCATTTGCATGCAAGTTGAAAGCAGGGCCAGTTTTGTGGATAGAGATTCATATGGGCTTATATAATAAAGTTTTGATCATATTAGTTATGCTTGTAATTTAATCATGGCCAAAATGCTATTTTTTTAGGTTGTACCAGATTGCAAACCTGGTACCAGATTCTGACTGGCCCAGAATTGTACTGTTCATTTTAGCATCTGCATTTGCTTTCATCTTTCAAACACTGCTGCCCTGTCTATGTTTTCACAGCAGGAGCAATAACTACTAAGCAGCCACATGGCACACAGAAGTCCTAACAGTATTCTCACCAAGGAGTATAATTCATCTGACTGACAAAGCTATATCTGTGGCAACAGGAGGGCAAATTTAGCATAACCCAGCCACGAAATGAAGCATAACTGTTCATTTGACCTTAGCACCAATTCCATTAGAAAATATTACAGCATAGATTTGCTTCAGGTCTGTAGTCAGCACATAACATACAATAATAGAGCTTCCTCAAACCACAGCATATGTTAATCCTAACTCAGAACATTTCTCCATTGAAACCAATGGGATGCTTTTCAGTCTTCCACCAGTCCACTTCTAAATTGCTCTGTAACAAAGTTCATTGCATACACAGGTCACTTAGGGTCCTTACACCAGCCATTGTTGGAAAAGCTGAGTTTCACATAATTGCATGCATGGAGATGTCACTGATTTGCTGGTGAAGGGATGAATAAATATGAACCTGAGCTTGATTTAAGAATAATTACAGCCAAAGAAAAGATATTTATCATTATTATTATTAAGATACAGTGCGGAGAAGACCCTTTTGGTCCTTCGAGCTGCACCACACCGTTCAGCAACCCCCCAATTTGACGGTTGACTAATTTATCATTGGACTGTGGGAAGAAATTGGAGCTCCCAGAGGAAGCACATGCGGTCACAGGTACAAAGTACAAACTCCTTGCAGACAGTGGCAGGAATTGGACCCAGGTCGCTGGCACTGTAAAGCGTTGTGCTAACCACTATGCTACTATGCCGTGGTATTGTGAGATTCCATCTATCATTGTTTGACATCTTTCATCAGAAGCTACCCAAAAATTTAACTGCAGTGTGAGTCTGTCACTAGGAAAGTAGTTCACCTGCTATAAGGTAATTCTGAGAAGTATATATACAAAAATTGAACCTGTGGATTTACTTCATTTCAGGGAAAAAGGCTGTCTTTTTTCTTTTCACACACACACAACATTCCAATGTTCCCTTCCTTATTTTGTAAGTTGTGTACCAAAGAAACACATGTGCATACTTTAAAAATACTCCTTAAATACAAGCTGTTGTTGCTGGATTATTTTTACTCTTCCATTTGCACATTTACGCTGGAGTGCTGTGCAGGCTTATTTTTCAGTTACCAAACATCAAGTTCTTCCAGTAAATATTGTATTTCTTTGGAAGGGAGATATTCACAAAATGTTAAGGACCATTTTTAACTTGCAAATGTTAAATGACAGTGTCTATATCTCTCATGTCATTCAAAATATATGAGCATTTAATCTACTATACTGCACTTAGTGGTCACTTTATTAGGTACACCTGTACCCCAGTTTGTGAATGCAAATATCTAATCAGCCAATCATGTGGCAGCAAGTCAATGTATTAAAGTAGCAGACATGGTCAAGAAGCTAATTTGTTGTTTAGACAGAACATCAGAAAGGGGCAGAAATTTGACCTAAATGGCTGACCATGTAATAATTGTTGATGCCAGACAAGATGGTTTGAGTATCTCAGAATCTGCTGATCACCTAGGATTTTTATCCACAGCAATCTTTAGAGTTTACAGAGAATAGAGCCTTTAGAGTGTGAGAAACAAAAAAAAAACATCTAGTAAGCAGCAGTTCTGTGGGGGGAAATGCCTTGTTAATGAGAGTGGTCAGAGGAGAATGGCCAGACTGGTTCAATCTGACAGGAAGGCAGCAATTACTCAAATAACCACACATTACAACAGTGCGTTTAGAAGAGCATCTTTGAAGCACAACACATTAAAACTTGAAGTGGATCAGTTACAGCAGCAGAAGACCACAAACATATTCAGTGGCCACTTTATTAGCTACAGGGGGTACCTAACAAAGTGGCCACAGTGTATATTTTGACCTTAATAATGATAAATGGTTAATAATTTAAGCAGCTCTTATTAATAAATAGCTAAGAGGTAGGGATTTCCACATAAAAGTACAATTTCTGTATTCCTTGGCAATTCTGTGATTAAGGATTTCAATTCCACCATCATGTTCTCTTAAATGAAGAAGCAAAATAATAAATAAGGAATGTTAAAGTTGTATAGGACTTTCACCAGTTCATATCACACTTGGGAAGCATTAGCCAAGTATTGATCTTTTTGTTATTGAAAGGATATTATGGACCAATAAAAGATACAAAAACATTTATACAGTTGAGGTTATACTCTGGAGGAAAGGCTGAGACTCTTTCTCCAAAAGGTGATCTTGTAGAGACTTTTAAAATTATGAAAGGGTATAATCCATTAGATGCAGAGAAAATATGACTACTAATGGGAGAAACTAAGAGACATGAATACTAAAGAGCTACTAATAAATCTAATAAGGAATTCAGAAGAAACTGCTTTTTATTTAGGATCTGGGTAAGAAGGTGGCATTTATTTGTAACTAAGGCAGCTGAGCTGAGTCGCATAAATATAAAGAATAGTTTGACAAATGTTAGGGAGAAAAAATTGAAAGCAAATTTTGAGGTAACAGGTGATAGAAAAAGCTTGTGTAGACCTTCCCTTGACTATTTTGCATGAACATACCGGTACTAGTCCTGTCTCTTTGGTTCATGACTCACATTCAGGTACACCAAGCTGACAGATGTTATTGCTTATTGCCAAGGGAACTGAATACACCACCATCTCAAGTTATATAGGGCTCAATGCACACTATTAGCTTCCTTTTTTAAGGAAGGATGTTAAATCTTTGAAAGCAGTTGACACGTTTACCTCGCTAATATCCATAAAGGGCTAATTGGACAGGCTAGATTTGAATCTGCTGGAGTTTAGAAGAGGGGAAAGGGACATGACTGAAATGCACAGGGTCCTGAGGGGTCTTGATAGGGTGGAAAAGATACTACCTCGTGTTAGAGATTATAGAACTAAGTGTCACCACTTAAAAATCGGAGACAGCTCATTTACAAAGTTATTTTTTCTTAGATGGTCTTGAGTCTTTGTATTGCTATCATAGGACAGTGGAAGCAGTGTTTGAATATTTTTCAGGCAGAGAAAAATAGATGCTATAATCAGGGAAGTGAAAGATTATAATGAAGATTTGAATTTAGAATCAGATTACTCAAGAGATTATGTTTATATACTTCGTGGGTTACCTGACTTCCTCTAATACTGATGATAAAGATTTGGGCTTGTGTGGTATGTTTCGAGTTTCAGATTCTTTCCTGGATGTCATGGGGTCCGTCTCTAGCATTCTGTCAGAACTGGAGTCCTCTTCAATAGTGTTTATAATGTCGCTCATCATCACCTCCAGGTCTGACATTGTGGCAACAACATATTCAAGTGTCTGGCATAAACTTTCATTAGGGTTGTGATATCCTGATGAGCCAATCTCATCAGTAAGGCTTCTCTTTCTGAGTTTCTTGCTTAAATCAACTTTAATCTTTTTGTGTTTCTTCATGGTGTCCTCCTTGATACGTCTGCAGAGCTGTCGCAATTTTATCTGTCATGGAGAAGAATTAGATTATCATGGGTCTTTCTCTTAGATATTCCAAACACTGGTAGCAATGACGAACTTACAAGTATCTTGTCTACAGACCTACATACTTAACAATTCACTTACACAGGAACTCCCTGGGTTACTGAAGGCCTGACTTTTGGAAATCTAACTTCAGGTAAATTCTCCCAGAAATTTTTATAGAGCTTTTTAAGACAGGATAGTTCAAAATGCAGAACAGCCTTTGGAATTATGAAATGGTGATAGCAGCTAGTTAATTTAAAAGACAATCAGTCTTCAAAAAAATGTTTACATGTAATTTCCCTGCAGTAATCAGACATCATTGTCTTTAAGAAAGAAGATGACAGTTTACAGTGATCAGCTACTTAAGAGATTTGGTTTGGAAACTGACAAAGCAATCTCTTCTATTGATTATAAATAAATGTTCACAGTAATTGACTTTCATTGAAGTTGTTCATTCCTGACATATGGTTTTTAGATGGAATGGAACTCATAGATGACATGGGGACCGCTGTATTTAAAGTGAATGGTGATTTATTGTACTCTGGGCAGGAAATCTCTAACAAGGTCATTTTAGATCTATTAACCAAAATAACAAATATGTGTTGTGAACCAATTAGTTTGAAATTCAATTGAAACTACATGTGGGTGTGAGCAAGATCGCCCAAATCTGAGTTGCTTTCTTTTCTTTGGTTGTTTGCAAAAAGAATATATCTAAATTTTAAAAATATTTAAAAGCACAAATGATGAAGTCCTCTAAATTTTCAGTCAGAAGATTGTGAGTTCATGTCCCACTGCAGACACTTGAGGACCTAATCTAGGCTGATATTCCCACGTAGTACATGGGGGGGGGGGGGGGCTAGTCTATTGTTTTCCACAGATGTTAAAATTTTTGCCTTCAAAAAGGATATTAAAAAATGCAATTCTCTATTTCAGAATAGAGCAAGAAAACTCTTCCTAGCTTTCTGGTCATACAGCGCAGGAACAGGCACATCAGGCCCAATTGATCCATGCAATCAAGATTTCCACCTAAGTTAGTTGCACTTGGCCAAATGCAATCTTACCAACATCTGCAACTGCATCATAACATCCCACCTTCTATACTCAATCCCTGGCTGATGAAAGCCTACTTGTGATACTTGGTGAGCAGAACATTATTAAACATACCTCAAGAGCATTTTATTAAAAGCAAATTGCTTACCTCTAGGAGAGAGGAGTTTTCCCTTACAGCAGCTGCTTTTCGCTGTATACTATCTACTGATGCTTCAACATCTTCACACTCATACTGAGAAGAAACAACAAGAGATATCAGTGTAATCGCAGGCAAAATCAATTGATATTGTAATATGTATAGAAAATCTATAGCCCACCACTTGTGTGGATGTTAAATCACCTTCTGATATTGAAACCAACGAGCGCAATTTATGTTCTAAAGATGTCAATGTATGCATGTTAGGCATAATCTAAAAGGAGGCTAATTGTTAACACCATTGACATATGGTGAATTAACAATCTTCAAAATAAAAGGGAGCTTGGACCACAAGAACAGTTTTTAGAATTAGAGTGGAACAGCACAGAAACAAGTGCTTCAGCCTACCATGTCCATGCCATCTGTTATAACCAACTACATGAATCCCATTTGTCTGAATTAAGGTCTGTAGCCTTCTAATGTCTTCACAATTCAAGAATTCTTCTAAATGTTGTCAGAGTATCTGCCTCAATCATGTATTCATTCCAGACTTCAACTACTCCTTTGGAATCCCTCTAAACTTCCTACCTGTCTTACGACACCCCCGCCATGAGAAAAACTATCTACCACATCTATCCCCCTCATATGTTTATACCTGATACCCCTACCACGACATCTCAGCCTATCCTCTCCAAGGAAAACAAACCTGATCTGTGCTGCCTATCTTTTCAGCTGAAATGCTCCAATTTTGGACAATATCCTCATTCCCTCCGGCACAATCTCTTCCGTCCTGACGAAGGGTCTCTGCCCAAAACGTCGACAGTGCTTCTCCCTATAGATGCTGCCTAGCCTGCTGCATTCCACCAGCATTTTGTGTGTGTTGCTCATTCTTCCTTATAGGGTGGTGACCAGAACTATAGACAAAACTCTAGGGATGGCCTAACCAATACTTTATGAGGTTGTAACATGACATCCCAACTCTTATATTCTGACCATAAGAGGCATTTTATTCCAATTTTATATGAGCTTCACATAGAAAATTACAATGGAGGAAAATAAAGTTGCAAAAGGAGTGAAAAGGCTTAAAAAAAGGAGAGTGACCACTGCCGAATGAAACCTCAGAAGTCAAACTGACTAGCCATTTCATTATAATATAAATCCAAGTACCAAGATTGTAAAACCCCATTCAGATTCATGTACCTCCTGATTTTTCTGTTTGGGTTTATTGATTATACTTTTGACTGAAATATCTGAGCATCCGTAAGTCCGTTTCAACCCAACCCACATGATGTCCAAAGGATCAGAAGTGGAACCAACTGTATAATTATTCAGCCTATAAAACAAGAGGAGAACAATGTCAGAGAGAATTTTCTAATTGTTTTTGATATTTTAAATCATTTTAGAAATAAAGATAGAAAGTGATACAGCTCCACCGTCATAAAGATCTTTTGACCCCACCATGAGCTAAATCTTACATAATAATTTCAGCATGAGCTGCCTGTATTCATTGGCAATGATTTATTGGTAATTAGAAGCCCATTTCTTATCTTGTGCTTTCATTAAGAGCAGCTAAATTCTTATTTTAAAAATTGGGGTTCATCAAATGATAACCACGGTTCATGATTTGCGTAACACACTTAATTAGTTATTTCCCTGAAGGGTTCCATTACCAGTTCAAAGCAGACTGTGCTTCATCTGACTCCACAGGTGACAGTTGTTCACTCTCAGGGTCAATACTTGCTTCTTCAACTTCACCCTTCTCAAATTCTGAGGACTGCCAAATAGTTTTGAAGATAATTTCCATTTTGACAGATGAAAAAAATCGTAGTTATGTATTCATTTTAATTTAAATAGCTCTATTCATGTAATGAATCCAAACAAAACTTAGCAGGGTATTGGCAACAAACAAATTAGGTTTTACTTTGGTATAGTTTCACTCATCTCTCATCCAGCTTTACAGTTCAGAGGACTATGGAACACAGTAGGGCAACATTCAAATGGAAGTTTGAAAGACATAATCATATTTTGTGATGTCATAGAACCTGCAGAATTCCAGTGATGAAATCCTTTCTAATAACTAGAGATTAAATAACCTTACCAAAATCAGCTGCTTTGAGGACATTGAAATGTTAGCCAGGCAGGAAGATTCTTTTTAACTTTGCGGGTTGTTATCTGGCTTACACTTCTGAAAGTGAGGTGGAAGCATATTCAATAGCTGGAAATTTAAGTATTTGAAAAGGATTTTTAAAAAGCTTGAGAAGTGTAGGAGAAAAAGCAGGAGAGTGGCATCTATTGAAAAGCTCTTATAGAGTTGGCACAAGATAATGGCCTCCTGTGCTATATCACACCATGGTTCTCGTTTGCTAGAGTACTGTGTAATGCTTAGTCACTTCATTTGAAAGTAAAATTGAAAAAAAAGCATATTATTTTCTTCACCTACTTCTGCATTTGTATAAGTTAGGTCTAATCTACCTGGTACAAATGAGTGACAAGAAACAAAAAAATACAGATAGGTAAAAGGGAAGACAGGAGAGAGACAGCAGTGGCAAAAGATATGTGCAGCAAGTCACTAACATTGTGTAAGTTCAAAACAGATTAAGTGTTTTTGCAAAAGCTCCTTCTTTATCCCCAAATCTGCCTCTGATGGAACCTGGCAGCCTCCATATTTAGGTCAATGTATATTCCTACTCTTGGACGTTATAAAAGATTATCTTTATTTGTCACATGTGTATGAAAACATGTAGTGAAAGGTGTAATTTGCGACAACAACTGACACAGTTCAAATATGCACTGGTGGCAGCTCACCAGTGCTCCCATGTTTCTGGTGCAAACTCAGCATGCCCACAACTTACTGACCCTAACCTGAATGGCTTTTGAATGTGGGAGAAAACCCACACAGTGATGGGGAGATTGTACAGACTCCATACAGTCAGCAGCAGGAACTGAACCCGGGTCGTTGGCTCTATAAAGAGTTACGCTACCATGTTGCCCCCATCTTCCTTTAACTCAGTTACACAAATTTAAGAACACTGGAACGTTGGTTAATTTATAGCATAACGAGCTTAGCCAGTAACAACTAAGCTCAGATGGAAACAGAGAAGGGGAGAGAGGAGAAGAAAATGTCGGAGGAGAGCCAGGTGGAAGTGAGCAGGATAAGATTAGCAGCAAAAGGAATAGAATTTGCGCATTTTGTAGGAATGCAGAAAGCAGCATCAATGTTTAGAAAAAAGAGCTGAGGAAGTGGACCCGAGGAAAACCGAAACAACATGCCCTGCAAAGAGGCAGCCATAGCTAGGTCCCATAAGAGTTCCCAATCTTAGCATTATACAACATGGAAACAAGCCCTTCGACCAAGCCAGCCAAGGTGTCTTCCTGAGCTAGTCCCATTGCATGTATTTGGCCTATATCTCTCTGAAACTTTCCTATCCATAGCTAGGTCATTGATCTGGAATAGGTGAGTGAACTGGAAGGGGACATTCATCCAAGCTTTGTAGCATTGGTTAGAGCGAAGAATAATGTGGAACTGTGGACCAGGACAGCTTTGAGATAGAGTGAGCCTGGATTGTTTCAGAGAGAGAATAAGAGCATATACTCTTCATCCAGGTCTGGGGAGTCTTCAACAAAGAAGCAACGAACCCTGAGACCGTGCATGTATGGAATGGAGATGCAGTGGTGAAGATGACCTGGTTACCACCATGAAACTGTTTATGTGACAAGTTTATTAGCCGTCTCAATGATGTACAATGTAAAGGCAGGAAGAAGTGAGTTCAGGTGGACAACAGCAGGCTGAAACAAAGGGTCTGCTGGTCACTCTGGCTTATGGCAAAGGTGGAAAGGGTCTGTTCCAAGTTCGGAATCATGAGGATGCAATCAAAGATTAGCTGTAATTGGCACTTGTACAGTGAAATATACAGTGAAATGCATTGTTTGCATCAAATCAAATCATTAATGATTATTCTGGGGACAGCCCACAAGTATCAATATGCTTGAGGAGCCAACATAGCATGCCTACAACTTATTAACCCCAACCCTAACCACACAACTTTGTAATGTGGGAGGAAATTGGAGCACCATGAGGAAACCCAGGAGGTAAACGGGAGTTTTGTGTTTAATATTTCTGCAGTAATTCATTAATATTGTAAACATATTGCTTGATTAAGCATTCCTGTTCATTCCAATAATTCATTATGGATTATATGTAAAAGTAAGTGAATTGCATATGTCATGATCTACCATGTAATACATGACTGCCTCGCTTAGAGTAAACATGAACTAAGACTCGCATCTCTCGGCTCTCTTATTTTCCTTTGAATTAAGGATGTTTTGGAGTTACAATCATAAGATATAGGAGGAGAAGTAGGCCATTCAGCCCATCAAGTCTGCTCCACCATTCAATCATTGGCTGATCCAATTCTTCCAGTCATCCCCACTCCCCTGCCTTCTCCCCAAACCCTTTGATGCCCTGGCTAATCAAGAACCTATCTATCTCTACCTTAAATGCACCCAATGACTTGGCCTCTACAGCTGCTCAAAGTGATGAATTCCACAGATTTACCACCCTCTGACTAAAGTAATTTCTCTACATCTCTGTTCTAAATGAACGTGCTTCAATCCTGAAGTTCTGTTCTCTTGTCCTAGTCTCCCCTACCATGGGAAATAACTTTGCCATATCTAATCTGTTCAGGCCTTTTAACATTCAGAATGTTTCTATGAGATTCCCCCCTCATTCTCTTGAACTCCAGGGAATACAGCCCAAGAGTTGCCAGATGTTCCCCATACAGTAACCCTTTCATTCCTGGAATCCTTCTCCGATCCCTCTCCAATGTCAGTATGTCTGTTCTAAAATAAGGAGCCCAAAACTGCACACAATACTCCAAGTATGGTCTCACAAGTACCTTATAAAGCCTCAACATCACATCCCTGCTCTTATATTCTATACCTCTAGAAATGAATGCCAACATTACATTCATCTTCTTCACCACTGATTCAGCCTGGAGGTTAACCTTTAGGGTATCCAGCACAAGGACTTCCAAGTCCCTTTGCACCTCTGCATTTTGAATTCTCTCCCCATCTAGATAATAGTCTGCCTGTTTATTTCTTCCACCAAAGTGCATGACCATACACTTTCTGGCATTGTATTTCATTTGCCACTTCTTTGCCCATTCCCCTAAACTATCTAAGTCTCTCTGTTTCCTCAACACTACCCACTCCTCCACCTATCTTAATATCATTGTCATATTTAGCCACAAATCCATTAGTGCCATAGTCCAAATCATTGACATATATCATAAAAAGCAGCGGTCCCAACATCAAGCCCTGTGGAACTCCACTGGTAACCGGCAGCCAGCCAGAACAGGATCCCTTTATTCCCACTCTCTGTTTTCTGCTGATCAGTTAATACTCCACTCATGCCAGTAACTACCCTGTAAGTCCATGGACTCTTATCTTGCTAAGCAGCCTCATGTGTGACACCTTGTCAAAGTCCTTCTGAAAATCCAAGTACACCACATCTACTGCATCTTCTTTGTCTACCCTGCTTGTAATTTCCTAAAAAAAATTGCAGTAGGATTTTCCTTTCAGGAAACCATGCTGGCTTTGGCCTATCTTGTCATCTGCCTACAGGTACACCGTAATCTCATACCTAACAATTGATTCCAATAACTTTACAACCACTGATGAGAGGCTAACAGGTCTATAGTTTCCTTTCTGCTGCCTCCCACCCTCCTTAAATAGTGGAGTAACATTTGCAATTTTCCAGTCATCTAGTACAATGCCAGAATCTATTGATTCTTGAAAGATCATCGTTAATGTCTCCGCAATCTCTCCAGCTGCTTCCTTCAGAACCCGAGGGTGCATTCCATCAGGTCCAGGAGATTTATCCACCCTCAGACCATTAAGCTTCCTGAGCACCTTCCCAGACATAGTTTTCACTGCACATACTTCACTTCCCAGACACTCTTGAATGTCCGGTATACTGCAGATGTCTTCCACTGTGAAGACTGATGTAAAATGCGCATTCAGTTCCTCTGCCATCTCTGCATCTCCCATTACAATATTTCCAGTGTCATTTTCTTTTGGTCCTATATCTACCCTCAACTCTCTTTTACCCTTTATATACTTAAAAAAGCTTTTAGTATCTTCTTTGATATTAGTCTCCAGCTTCCTTTCATAAGTGTACAGGTTGAAGAAATAACAAACAGGATAGACAAAGGAGAATTGGTGGATGTTGTATACTTGGATTTTCAGAAAGCCTTGACAAGGAGCCACACATAATGCTGCTCGACAAGTGAAGAACCCATGGTATTACAGGAAAGCTACTAGCATGGACAGAGCATTGGATGATTGGCAGGAGTCAAAGAATGGGAATCAAGGAGGCCTTTTCTGCTAGGCTTGTGGAAACTAGTGGCATTTCACAGGAGTCAGTGTTTGGACCACTTCTTTTTACATTATATTACACTCAGCAATTCAGGAACAGCTTCTTCCCCTGCGTCATCCAAGTCCTAAATGGACATTGATACTACCTCACTTTTTAAAAAAATATACAGTAGTTCTGTTTTTGCACATTTTTAAAAATCTATTCAATATACATAATTAATTTACTTGTTTATTTATTATTATGTTTTATTTTATTTATTTATTTTTTCTCTCTGCTCGATTATGTATTGCATTGAACTGCTACTGCCAAGTTAATAAATTTCACATCAAATGCCGGAGATAATAAGCCTGATTCTGATTCTGATTTGAATGACGGAATCGATGCCTTTGTGGCCAAGTTTTTGGACGATACTGTTACGTACCCCGTAACTGGGTGTCTTACCAGCAAAGATAGAAGTATCCGTTGGAGTCTGGTGATACTATTTTCAACAATATTTATTAGCAGAAATATACAAAATAATATCAATGCGAATATACAGAGAATATACGTTAGTAATACTAAACCTAAAAGTGCGGGTATAATAATAATCACTAATGAAACAAGCTCTATCGTTGTCTAGGGGATAATGAATTGTCAGATGAAAATATAAAGTTCAGTTCAGTTCAGTTCATGCAGGCTGCGGTAGTTGTTTGTCGATGTGTTGCAATTGTTGTAGAGAGAGAAAGAGAGAGAGAAAACATGTGAACAATAACAGCTATTATCTTGCCAACCTTCCTTTATGATTTTGATCCGTCGATGCATTGTTGTGGCCATTCACGTATGACCCCTCTGTCCTTTAGCTAGACCCTTCTTCCGTGGTGGACTCGTCACCCAGGCAAGGGTGGACACACACACAAGCCCCCACCGGTCTCGCTACAAAACACTGTGAGTTAAAATTTACCGACCCTTCGTTCGGTCTCCGGTCTCCCACCCTGTCTCGTGGGGGTTCTGATGCTCACTAGCGTTTCTCCTGGTGCGTCTGAGAGGTGTTACCCCAGACTTCACTTTTATCCCCACTCACGGGGTCTCAGGTGTCAATCAGGTTGGGATGATGTAACCCATCAAACCAGCCCACTCTGGTTGCCCCCTGAGGGGTTTCAATGAATAGAACAGTACCAAGTAAACAATCCTTCTCCAAAAGACAATAGCAGTAAATCAATGGCTTTTGTCAGTAGGAGACATTCCACCTTGTGTATCTCTGAGCTGTGTCTCTCTCTCATTAACTTTCATGAGCTGTTATCAATAACAACTGCCCTGGCAGCGTTCCTTTGTCTCTCTTACTTCCTTGGTAGCAGCATCGAAATAGTAGCGATTTGCGATTCTCAAAAGGGGAGGGGGCATGGGCGATTCTGCACCCTTCTGCCCATCAGAATTGTTCATCCTTCGTAACAATACTAAGATAGGAGGAGAGGATGATAGTTTTGAGGAAGCAGAGAGGGTATATAAGGCAAACAGGCAAACAATGAAACACTTTACTTGTATGTAAACTCCAAGTTACCCAAACTGTAGAAGCTACAACACTAAGTATTCAATAAACTTGTTAAAACTGTCCAAGTTACACAACAAGATTAAATGAGTGATAAACAGCTACTTAACTAGTTGTGCACTCAAAACTTGAGTCCTTCCCCATTATCTGTAACACACCTTCAAAATGTTTTTTCCAGTGCTGCCCGCAGTTCACAGCCTGGAGTGGTTAGGGGTCAAGGGTGCAACTAGCACATGTGCATTCACCTTTATACACTTGAAGATTGGAAACCTGTCCCAGGTATTGCAGCATGTGACCAGAAACTGGTGCCACAGGGAATGGAAGCTAGCCAATGGGAAGGTGGCTAAATCCCTCGACTGGGGCCATAATTAACTAGCATGGTGGAAGCGACTTTCGGAACAATATTTGAACAGCAAATAAGTTAATCTTCCACGTAAATGCCCATGGGCAATGCCAGTGCTCCCAGTAGTCAAGAAGAATGGGTCTGTCAGGATCTGTAGAGATTTTAAGGTCACCATCAACCCAGTATTGCAAGTAGATCAATATCCTCTGCCCAGATTAGAGGATATGTTTGAAAACTTTCTGAAGGGAAACATTTCAGCAAGGTGGACAGCTGAAGCCCATCTACAGATGGAGATGGAAGAACAGTCCAAAGTATTTCTCACCATAAACAAAGCCTGAAACTATAACAGGCTTATTTTTGGAGTGCATCTGCACAGCACTCAGGCAGAAAGCTCTGAACCAGGTGCTGCAAGGCTGCCCAGACACTGAGTGTTACTTGGATGACATCATTTAACGGTGAGGAGGATAAGGAACATTTCCAAAATTTCAAGACAGTGTCTAAAAGATTATGGGCTCAAAGCACAATGCAACAAGTGTGAATTCTTTAAACCAAGCTTCACTTACTGTAGTCACATTATCGATGTACAAGGATTACACAAATGTGCTGAGAAAATTCAAGCAGTGGTGGATGACCCAAGGCCAAAGGACATGTCATAGTTGTGGTCCTTTTTAGGATTTCTCAGCTACTGTAACAGGTTTCTACAGAACCTGGCTACTGTGCTCTATCCCTTGAACTAATTACTGCAGATTGGGAGAAATGACGATGGAGAAAGCCGGGTGAGGTGGCTTTCAGAAAGGAAAAGGAAATGGTGACATCAGACGCTGTTCTCATACATTATTATACACATCGTCCAGTGAAGCTTGCCTGTACGCCTCACCTCATGGTATAGGTGCAGTCATGTCACATGTTATGAGTGCTGGAAGTGCACACCTCATAGCTTTTGCATTCCCATAGACACTGCAGTGAAAAAATATGCACAGATAGACGGAGAGGCCTTGAGTCTGGTTTGTGGTGTAAAATATTTTAACCAGTACTTGTATGGGGAGAGAGTTTACCTGAAAAATTTACAAAAAAGGACACTCCTCTTGACGTATTCTCCCCAACACAAATCAAAAGTCTCTCAATTATGGCAGAGGTAATCCAAAGGGGAACTAATTAAGACGCACACTGTGTCAGGTCTACATGGACATCCAAAATAGCTGAAATGTGCAGCAGAAATTCCAGTTTCCCCATTTTTACCAGCACCAGGATGAACTTGCCCTTGATGGAGGTTGCCTTATGTGGGGATTGAGAGTTGCTGTGTTATCCAAGCTGAGAGCTAGTGTTGGAGGAGCTACATGCCAGTTATCAAGGTGTGATTAACATGTAAGTGTTGACTCTAAGCTTTGTCTGTGGCTTGGGATAGATCAGCAGATTGAGCTGTTTGGCATGCACTGTGTGGGACACCAACATGTGCAGAAGATGCCAAGAGCAGTGCCTTTCCATCCCTGGGAATGGCTGGCATTGCCCTGGCAGAGAATTCATATGGATTTTGTTGGACCAGTCATGGGCGCAAACTTCTTGGTAGTAGTAATGCAGCTACAAAATGGCCAGAAGTGTTCCCAATAGATTCCACTACAATCTTCTATACAGTTGATGTGTTTTCAGAAGCCTCTTCTCAAGGACTGCTTGTTCTGTGACAATGGACCACAGTTTTGTTGCGGAACAGTTTCATGTCATTCCTAAAAATGAATGGAATAAGACATATTACATCTGCTCTGTACCACCCAGCTACAAATAGCTTGGTGGAAAGGTTTGTCCAGAGTCTAAAGAACACACTGCAAGCAACGTCAGCAGAACACGCTATGCTAACAATGAACCAGAACATCACCAATTTCTTCTACGCAAGTGGCAATGCAGCACACTCCACAACCAATAACACAGCAGCTATGCTGTTCCTCGGTCTTGCCTTGGATCTCCTCAAACCCGATCTCAGAAGGAATATGCAAAGCAAACAGTTGAGATAAATTGAAAGCACCTCAAACAAGGAGATTTGATGATTCACTCCTGGACAAGCACTCTTGGTGAGGGACGACAGAAGTGTTCGAAAGTGGGTACTCGGAAAAATTAAGGGCAGAACTGAACCACTCTCCTTTGCAGTGGAGATTGCATCTAATATCAAATGGAGAAGCCACATCGATCAGTTTAGGAGAGCAGAGTCAATTGTTAGAGAAAAAAGGTGGTTACTGCTGTCAGAACCTCCTCCAGTCTTGAGTCAACTCCTACAACCACCACGTAGGAAGCCTGAGAAGCTGAGATTGTTCCACAGCCACTCTGCCAAGCAGAGTGATCCCCTTGAGAGGAAAGCTATTGTCCAGCAAGAGTAAGAAAGCCTCCACATCAATTAAATCTTTAGATCTGAATGGGACAATTTAAAATTTATTCTGCTGTGGATGTCTGTATTGTAATTGTATTATTTAGTATATTGTGTATATAAAATGACTAGACAGTGCGTTACATTACGTATTTGAGTTGAGATGCATTCTATATTAAGTTGGAGATTATAGCTAGGCAGAGGGGAATGTTGTGTATTTAATATTTCAGTAGTATTTGAGTAGTTGTGTAAATATATTGTTTGATTAGGCATTCTTGTTTGTTTAAAAAATTCATTATGGGTTATATGTAAAAATTAGTGAATTACGTTTGTCATGATGTTACCATGTGATATGTGCGTACCTCACCTAAAGTAAACATGAACTAAGACTCGCATCTCTCAGCTCTTTTGTTTTCCTTTGAATTAGTTTCATGTTTCGGAGTTATAAAACTTAACAACTGGGAGAATGTAGAAAGGATTACGGACAGCAGTGGGAAACAAAACCCGAATTGGTGACTGCTGGCACTACAAAATGTTAATGTTTGTCTGGGAGACAATGGCCTGACATTCAGTGGAGGAGTTAATGGGGGGGGGGGGGGGAGGTTGTCAGAGAACTGAAGTTTGGCTTCTGTAAGAGATTAGTTTGCTCAACCATTTTAATGACGATGCTGGGATTTGCAGCAAGGGTGGAGGTGGGAGTGAGTCAGGTGTCTGGATAAATGGAATTGGTCAATGTTACATTGGTAGTTAGCTATGAATAGACTGCAAGAATGAAGGCAGTCAAAAGGAAGAGTCCAGCTAGATCAGGAATTCTGGAGATGGAAGAAAGGGTCCACTATCTGAGGTGAAGACTGCAAGAAGTTTGTACATTTTTCCCATGACCACGTGGGTTTCCTCCCAAAGACATATCGGTAAATAGGTTAATTAGTCATTGTAAATTGTCTTGTGATTAAGCTAGAGTTAAACAGTTTGGTTGCTGGGCAATGTGGCCCAACGAGCCACAGCCCAAAAGGGCCTGTTCCACACTGTATCACTAAATAAATAAAATAATTAAGACTCTCATCCAAAGAGATAGACATTATTAAAAGGCAGAAAAATAAGAGACCAAATATTATACTGGGCTTGAAATTCATAGATGCTGCCTGATCTGCTGAATTCTTCCAGTATTTTCTGTGTCTTACTCTGGATTTCCAGCATCCGCAGAATCTCTTTTGCTTATGACTTTTGTCCATCTGGGTATGTTGCAGCCTTTCTGACTTAAAATAGAATCCAATAATTTCAGATAGCTTGCTTTTTCTATTGGTATCCCAATAAGTTCAGATTGGCAACAACATCTCCTCCACGATCTCCATCAGCATGGGTGCACCACAGCACTGTGTTCTTAGCTTCCTGCTCCACTTACTTTACACCTATAACTCTGGCTTAGCACAGCTCTTATATCACATTCAAGTTTGCCAATGACACCACTATTGAGAGCCAAATCAAAGGTGGTGATGAATTAACATACCAAAGGGAGATAGAAAATTTGGCAGAGTGGTATCATAACAACAACCTCTCACTCAATGTCAGCAAGACTAAGGAACTGTTCGTAAACTTCAGGAAAGGGAAACCAGAGGTCCACGAACCAGTTAGAGGATCAGAGTTGGAGGGCGTTAGCAACTTTAAATTCCTGAGTGTATTTCAGAGGATCTGTCCTGGACCCAGTGTGTAAATGCAACTGTGAAGAAGGTACGGCAGCATCTCTACTTCCTTAGGAGTCTATGGAGATTCAATATGATATCAAAAACTTTGACAAACTTCTATAGATGTATAGTGGAGAATGTTTTCACTGGCTGCATGATGGCCTGATATGGAAACACCAATGCCTTTGAACATAAAATCCTACAAAAGTTAGTAGATTCGGCTCAGTATGTCATGGGTAAAGTCCTCCAAACCATTGAGCACATTTATATGAAATGTTGTTATAGGAAAGCAGCATCCATCATCAATGGTCCTCACCACCCAGGCCATGCTCTTTTCTCACTGCTGCCATCAAGTAGAAGGTGCAAAATCCTCAGAACTTGTACCATGGTGTTCAAGAGCAGCTACTGCCCCACAACCATCATGCTCTTGAACAAAAGGGGATAACTACACTCATTTGCCCATCCATTGAGATGTTCCCACAACCAATGATTTCACTTTAATGACTCTTTATCTTATTTTATGTTCTCATTGTTTACTGCTATTTATTTATATTTGCATTTGTACAGTTTGTTGTCTTCAGTTGATCTTTCATTGATCTTGTTTTAGTTATTATTCTAGGAGCTTGCTGAGTATGCCCACAGGAAAATGAATCTCAGGTTTGTATGTGGAGATACATATATACTTCAATAGAACTTCAGGAACTGGACAATTCTGTTGAAATTCTATGTCTATACTCAGGCTTTCTTGCTCTACAGATGTTACCTGATCTTCAGGCCTTGTCAAATGTTTTCCTTTTGGTTTCAAAAACTCTGACCTGAGTTTCTGTTCCAACAATTCTTTTATTTATTTTTCTCTCTCTCACAATTCACTCATTAATTTATCAGTTAGACAGAGCCATACATAACCAGCTTACTTACTGCCCCTTATGCCACTGGCGTTTAGGGCAACAGTGAACGTCCTCTAACTTTGGTGGTGTTCAGGGCTTCCTTCATTGTGTCAGTAGCTTCATCTTGGTTTTCACTACCATCAGTCATGCAAGTCCCAGCTGGAGACTCAGGAATACCGTTGCACTCAGATATAGACGGATCTTTCATTGCTGTTTCCATAGCAATTTTATTTTACCAGTCAGGGTTGTTTGCCCTGAACTGAACCCCCGAACCTGGAGGACCAGTGGATCACTCTTAGTCTGACTACTTTGACCAAGAGCCAAAGCATAAAGCTCTGACTCCAGCCAACTCTCCAGGTCATTGAGGCATGCAAGCCCCCAAACCACGTCAAGATTGTGGTCCTCTTGGAGGGTACACAACTAAATACAACCAAGAACAGTTACTTTTCCTAAACAGGCTGACCAACACTTCCCACCCTTCATATCCCTCACTGCTACTGCTTTATCACTTTCTGTCAGAGACTCTTTATGTATAGACATTCCTGTACCTGGAGTCACTTTATGTAAATAAGCTTTTAACGTATTTATATTTATGTTTTTTTTATTATTGATTTTTTTACCTTGTTATTTTGTGCTGTATCGGATCCAGAGTATTTTGCACTGGAAATCACATTAAACAATTTTGAAACCTGTCTTGAATTACCTCTGAATGGCCTCACTTGTCTGTCCTATTCACACTTTTCCCACCTTCTCTGCAACTTAAAACTAACTTGTAATATTACAAGTTTTCTCTTTCCACAGTTGCTGTCTGACCTGCAGTGTGCTTTGTATATCTTTCCTCCACAATCCACCATGTACGCATGCAGTCTTGCCAACTACCTTTTTGTTTAAATTGCAACAGTCACTATTCTGTGACTGATTTGTTCATTCTATCCTTATTCTAATAGAAGAAGGGGCACCAGTAGGCCACAAGCCACTACAGACATCCCACCTCTCCCAGAAGTCTCCTGGGAGTCTTCCGCATATTGATAGCAGCTCCCTGACACCCACAGATGAGGTACAATATCCCGGAAATCGATTTTTTTGAGAGTGTTGGGGGGGGGGGGGGAGGAGAGAGAGGGAGGGAAAGGGAGAGAAAGGGAGAGAGAGAGAGAGAGAATGAGAATCCTGATTGGTCTCTCTTTGTGCTAAGTAGACCTATCTGTTTTCCCTGTGAAAACACAAGGAAATCTGCAGATGCTGGAAATTCAAGCAACACACAAAATGCTGGTGGAACGCAGCAGGCCAGGCAGCATCTATAGGGAGAAGCACAGTCGACGTTTTGTGCTGAGACCCTTCGTCAGAACCAACGGAAAGGAAATATATTAAGAGATTTGTCCTGACGAAGAGTTTCGGCCCGAATCATTGGCTGCGCTTCTCCCTATAGATGCTGCCTGGCCTGCTGTGTTCCACCAGCATTTTGTGTGTGTTGCTTTGTTTTCTCTGTGGGCGGTCTTTACAATCGACCTCTCTCTCTCTCTCATTGTCCATCAGTTCAGTTTAGTGTCCTGCAGCGCCACGGCAGAGTGTTCCAAGAAAAAGAAAATATGAGCCAAAGGTACTGAGAGAACAGAACATTCAGGAGATCGATGTGAGCAACCCTGAAATTCCCGCCCAGAGGAAGAGCTTTTTATTGGGTACCTGGCAAGCAGGCAGTTCAGATTCAGATTTAGATTCAGTTGCTAAGTGAGGAAGCACAAGAGATCCCGCCTTACAAGACAAAGCAGTTCTTCGAAGATGCCAGAGTATTCTATGTCAGGTGCTTTCAAAAAATCTTGGAGAAGTTCCCAATGAGAGACCAAATCTTGAAAAATCTGTCAGTGGTCAATACAGCGAGACAAGATGAGGTGAATCCAGAGCAGAGTCTGACTTTGGCAGAGAGATTTCCAAATGTGATCAAGGCAGGTGCAAGAGAACAGCTCCACTTGGAAGTCCTGGATTTTGTCTCAACTAACCTTGAAGGACTGGTGCCAAACTACAAAAGTTTGCCAGTTGATGAGTTCTGGGGGAAGCTGTCCGAAGTAAAATCTGTGAGCACAGGGCAGTTGAGATTCAAAGAGCTCTGCCAGTTGATGAAGCTGCATTTGGTGCTGCCAAATTCTAATTGTGATGTAGAAAGGGCATTCAGCATGGTGTGTCACATTAAGACAGAATTCAGAAGTCAGCTGTCTTACAAAACACTTGTCACTCTGATGTCTTGCAAAATTAATAGATTCATTGACACAGACTGCTATGAGGTTGAGACTTCCGGCAAAATGCTCAAATCTGCCAAGCAAGCCACATCACAGTACAAGTAAAGTTTGCAAAAGAAATAGAAAAGCTATTTGCATTAGCATTTAGCTATTAGTATTGAGACTGCCAACAAAATATTCAATAAGGTGCATATATATATGTGTGTGTGTAGTTTCAATAAGTGATCAAATAAATTGTTGTGTTCTTTCATAATCAAATGTCCTGTATACATACACACTTGGAGGTCGACGGGTGGGGGGGAGGGTGTGGGGTGCTACCTCCCTGAAATGAGTTTTGGCAGGGTGGGATGTCTGCCACTAACCCTCATGTGGTGCCCACTCTTCCGCTATTACTTGAACAACAGCAGCCATCGAAATTTGTTTCGATTCTGGATCTGCCCCTTACGCCTCGTTGTGATAACCGAACGAGAGACATGCCCCTCTAGCCTCGTTGTAGTGCCAGTCCCGCCCCGGCTACTTCATGAGGGCGGGGTGGGGTGCGCCTGCGCACTGATGCTGTAGGAGCTGGTCAGTGCCGCTCGCTGCCCGTGGAGTGAAGGTAGTATCGGAGACCGGTCAAGTGATTGCTGCGGTCCGGCACCCTGCTACAGCACCGCGATGTTTCGCGGGACCAGTGCCGATCGTGGCACGGTGAGGAGACCGGCCGGCGGCGGCGGCGAGCCGAACGGATTGTGGAGTGAGCCGGAGCTGGAGACGGGAAGTCGGCAGCATCGCGGGGAGGGGGCGAGCGGCGGGCGCCGGGACAATGTAGACGAGGCCCGGCGCAGTACAGAGTCCGAAGTGTTTGACGATGGTACCGTCACTTTCTTCTGGTGAGAACTGAGGGGGGGAGAGGGGCTGCTGACTGGCGATGGGGGGAGAGGGGCTGCTGACTGGCGATGGGGGGAGAGGGGCTGCTGTCTGGCGATGGGGGGGGAGAGGGGCTGCTGACTGGCGATGGGGGGGAGAGGGGCTGCTGTCTGGCGATGGGGGGGAGAGGGGTTGCTGACTGGCGATTGGGGAAGAGGCTGCTGACTGGCGATGGGGGGGAGAGGGGCTGCTGACTGGCGATGGGGGGAGAGGGGCTGCTGACTGGCGATGGGGGAGAGGGGCTGCTGACTGGCGATGGGGGAGAGAGGGGCTGCTGACTGGCGATGGGGGGAGAGAGGGGCTGCTGACTGGCGATGGGGGGAGAGAGGGGCTGCTGACTGGCGATTGGGGGTAGAGAGGGGCTGCTGACTGGCGATGGGGGAGAGAGGGGCTGCTGACTGGCGATGGGGGAGAGGGGCTGCTGACTGGCGATGGGGGGAGAGGGGCTGCTGACTGGCGATGGGGGGAGAGAGGGGCTGCTGACTGGCGATGGGGGAGAGGGGCTGCTGACTGGCGATGGGGGGAGAGGGGCTGCTGACTGGCGATGGGGGGAGAGAGGGGCTGCTGACTGGCGATTGGGGGAGAGGGGCTGCTGACTGGCGATGGGGGGAGAGGGGCTGCTGACTGGCGATGGGGGGAGAGGGGCTGCTGACTGGCGATGGGGGGGAGAGGGGCTGCTGTCTGGCGATGGGGGGGAGAGGGGCTGCTGACTGGCGATGGGGGGGAGAGGGGCTGCTGTCTGGCGATGGGGGGGAGAGGGGTTGCTGACTGGCGATTGGGGAAGAGGCTGCTGACTGGCGATGGGGGGGAGAGGGGCTGCTGACTGGCGATGGGGGGAGAGGGGCTGCTGACTGGCGATGGGGGAGAGGGGCTGCTGACTGGCGATGGGGGAGAGAGGGGCTGCTGACTGGCGATGGGGGGAGAGAGGGGCTGCTGACTGGCGATTGGGGGTAGAGAGGGGCTGCTGACTGGCGATGGGGGAGAGAGGGGCTGCTGACTGGCGATGGGGGAGAGGGGCTGCTGACTGGCGATGGGGGAGAGAGGGGCTGCTGACTGGCGATTGGGGAAGAGGCTGCTGACTGGCGATGGGGGGGAGAGGGGCTGCTGACTGGCGATTGGGGAAGAGGCTGCTGACTGGCGATGGGGGGGAGAGGGGCTGCTGACTGGCGATGGGGGGGAGAGGGGCTGCTGACTGGCGATGGGGGAGAGAGGGGCTGCTGACTGGCGATTGGGGAAGAGGCTGCTGACTGGCGATGGGGGGGAGAGGGGCTGCTGACTGGCGATGGGGGAGAGGGGCTGCTGACTGGCGATGGGGGAGAGAGGGGCTGCTGACTGGCGATTGGGGAAGAGGCTGCTGACTGGCGATGGGGGAGAGGGGCTGCTGACTGGCGATGGGGGAGAGAGGGGCTGCTGACTGGCGATGGGGGGAGAGAGGGGCTGCTGACTGGCGATTGGGGGGAGAGAGGGGCTGCTGACTGGCGATTGGGGGTAGAGAGGGGCTGCTGACTGGCGATTGGGGGTAGAGAGGGGCTGCTGACCGGTGACGGGGGGGGGAGAGAGGGGCTGCTGACCGGTGATTGGGGGGAGAGGGGCTACTGACGTGATGGGAGGGGGAGAGAGAGGGGCTGCTGACCAGTGATGGGGGGGGGGGGAATAGGGGCTGCTGACTGGAGACAGAGGGGGGGGATGTGAGAGAGGGGCTGCTGACCGGTGATGGGGGGGGGGAAATAGGGGCTGCTAACCGGTGATGGGGGGGTGGAAGAGAGGGGCTGCTGACTGGAGACAGGGGATGTGAGAGAGGGGCTGCTGACCAGTGACGGGGGGGGCGGGGGGGGGGAGGTGAGAGGCTGATGACTGGCAATAGGGTGGGGAGAAGGACTACTGACTAGTAATGGGGGGGTGGGGGGGAGACAGAGGCTTGTGATGGGGGAGGGGAAGAGGGGCTGCTGTCTGATGACTGACACGGGGGTGAGAGAGGAATCACTGCTGATGGGGAAAGGGGAAGAGTCAGCAATGGAAGTGTGTAGAGCCAGAGCTGGCAGACGTGTTGGGGGAATGGGACTGGTTGGGAATTATGGTGCATTTTGGTGACTGGTGAATGATAATGATTTTGTGGTTATTAATTGGGTAGTGACTTGGACAGGTACTTGAAGTACTTTGAGGGCAGAGCTGGGGAGGAGCTATATTGTAACGGGGCTGTTTTTAATCAGTAGGGTGCACTCTTTTGGCGCTAAATGGTGGCACAAGATTTATGTTCCTGCTGTTTGCTCTGAGAAATAGATTACTGCGAGATACAAGTTTCTTTCCAATTGGTTTTGAGTAAGATTATGTAAAGACTGAGAATGCTGGAAATACTTAGCAGGTCAAGCCGCATCTGTGATGTTGATGTTTCAAATTGAAGACCCTTTGTCAGAACTGAAATATTAACTTTTATTTTTCTTCCACTGATGCATGACCATCATTTCCATCATTTTCTGTTTTTAATTTCAGATTTCCAGCATCTGCACTTTGTTAATTTTCAAGAAACGAAGTAGTTTGTAAAATGAAGCCTCAGCAAGTTATGATATTGCAAAGCTCGAAAGATTAAATTTTCAGAATGAATGGTTAAGAGTTTGCAGGATACTGTACTTCCATCACTGCAGTGTTTTGATTCTTATAGCCTGGATAGAATCCTTCCAGTTTGGAAATAGCAGATAAATCAGTCTCCTGTTGGTTGAAATATAGATAGCATCAGATTCCCTTAGCAGGTGCATTTCTGCCCCAATGCATGCTATATAATGTGACATCTAAAGTCTGGATCCAGTTTATTCAGTTTTAGTGCACTTTTTCATTAAGTTTTCTGTAGAATTTACATTATTAACCCACAAAAGATATGAAACCTTCCGTGTAATTAGGATTTGGCGTAGGGTTAAAGTAATACTTTATGTAAGAGTCACCTTCACATATTTAAAGCTGATTTCAGTTGCTGAGTTATTACAGGCTGCTGCAGAAATCACATTATATAATATCAAATTTCTAATTCATGTTCGTGATTACTTTTACAATAGATTAGCTATTGTGTTTTGTCCATGTCCATACAATCAAATCAGTTCAATTACTGTGCTACTTTTGAGGTCGTTAATTAAAAAGACTGTTCAATAATTTTGGCAAGTGCAGGTACTGCAGTGATGTTTTATGGTGGATAGTTAGCCCTGACACAATGCACTGCTCTTCATTCTGCATAATGAAAATCTAATACAGATTTAATCTTTTATCATAGTTTACCACATTCATGTTTTTCCCTGGATTTAGGGATATTGTAACAAAGATGCTGAGTTACAGATAACAATGTACCATTTACGGAATTTACAAAGATAACAGTGTAATTTGAACTTTAGTAGCCTGCCAGAGCTAAAACAAGTAAATCATGGCCATTTGTTCTAAGTTGTCTTCTACTTAGTCTGATAGGAGCAATCCTATTAGTCCCATTCTCTTTCTTACTCTCCCATGGCCCATAACTTATTGTCTCTTGCATATGTCCATCAATTCCCTTGTGATATTTTGTCCATTACACCCAGGGGTAATTTATAGTCTCCATTTAACAAACCAGTATTTCTGAGCAACAGGAGAAGACTTTCTCACAAAAAGAAAGATAAAAAGAAATGAGAATAATAAATACGGAGAACATGAAGAATACTTGAAAGTGAGTCCATAGGTTGTGGGAAGTGTTCAGTGACATGGCAAGTGAAGTTAACCTCTCTGGTTCAAGAGGGGTAATAACTGTTCCTGAACCTGGTGATCTGAGTCCTGAAGCTTTTGTACCTTCTACCTGATGGCAGCAGTGAGAAAAGAGCATGACCTGGGTGGTGGGGTTCCCCGATGATGATAATGCTGCTTTCCTGTGGCAACTCTCCATGTGCTCAGGGGTGGGGAGGGTTTTACCTGTGGTGAACTGGGCGGCATCCACTACTTTCTGTAGGATTTTCTGTCCAGGGGCATTGGCGTTTCCATACCAAACAGTGTTGCAGCCTGTTAATATATACTCCACTATAGAATCTATAGTCAATCTATAGAAATTTGTCAAAGTTTTAGATGTCTTGCCTGAATCTTCGCGAATTTCTAAGGAAGTAGAAACACTGCTATGCTTTCTTTAGAATTGCACTTATGTGCTGGACACAGGACAGGTTCTCTGAAATAATACCACTGAGGAATTTAAAGTTACTGACCCCTGATGAGGACTGGCTCAGGGGCCTCTAGTTTCCTCCTGAAGCCAATAATCATCGCCTTAGTTGCTGACATGAAGAATCAAAGTCCTTTTGGCTCGTGCAACATTTTCAGCACTCTGAGGGTAATATAACGCTAATAAAGTTAATACTATGTAAAATCAGATAAGATTTTTGGTATTAATAGAATGTTTCTTTAGAATCAGGCATTTCCCTTTAATGTGACTGCCATATGAGGGCTTTGAATCCGAATTTGGAATAATTTCTTCATGTAGTTCCTACAAAGGAAACTTAGTGTCTATATTTAAACATTGCTGTGGTCTGTATTTAATATTTAATCCAATGATATTATTTTGCATTTTAACCATAGTGTAGATAGCCTATTAGAGTAAGCACTAATAGCTAGCTTAGACTTGGTAACTGTAGTACTTATTTCCTCTTATTCCTTCTATTATTCATATTCCACTATTTTTATATCTTTATTAATCTTGGAATGATTAGCAGTCTGTAATATATTCAATAGATTTAGCAAATGTTTGAGTGTTGAACTACGCTCTTGAAATTTGACATCTAACATCGATTGGAATCCCAGCCAGATGTTTTTATTGCCTCATCTGTTTCAGTAAAGTATTGTATGTAGTGACATCATTAAAAAAAACTCCACCTTATATTTTTCATTCGAGGAATTCGGAGGATCAGGTAAATAGACAGTCAATGTTCAGGGTTAAGACCCTTCATCAGGACTGAAAGATGGTGAATATAAAAAGATAGAGGGAATGGGTGGAGCGAGAGGTTGGGTGGATCCAGGTTAGACATTGGTTAGACATTTAAGCGCATAAGACATAGGAGCAGAATTAGGCCATTCAGCCCATCAAGTATGCTCTGCCATTTCATCAAGCCTTTTATTATCCCTCTCAATCACATTCCCTTGCCCTCTCCCTATAACCGTTGACACCCTGATTAATCAAGAACCTACCAACCTCTGCTTTAAATATACAGAATAACTTGGCCTGTACAATGAACTCCACAGATTCACCACTATTTGGCCAAAAAAAATTTTCATCATTTCTTCTAAATGGACGTTCTTCAATTCTGAGGCTGTGCCCTCTGGTCCTGGACTCCCCCACTATAAGAAACATCTTCACCACATCCACTTTATACAGACCTTTTAATATTCAATAGGTTTCAATGAGATCCTCCCTTCATTCTTCAAAACTCCAGCAAGTACAGGCCCAGAGCCATCGACCAGCCCTCATATGTTAACCCTTTCATAGAAAATAGGTGCAGGAGTAGGCCATTCGGCCCTTTGAGCCTGCACCGCCATTCAGTATGATCATGGCTGATCATCCAACTTAGAACCCTGTACCTGCCTTCTCTCTGTACCCACTGATCCCTTTAGCCACAAGGGCCATATCTAACTTCCTCTTAAATATAGCCAGTGAACTGGCCTCAACTGTTTCCTGTGGCAGAGAATTCCACAGATTCACCACCCTCTGTGTAAAGAAGTTTCTCCTCATCTCGGTCCTAAAAGGCTTCCCCTTTATCCTTAAACTGTGACCCCTCGTACTGGACTTCCCCAACATCGGGAACAATCTTCCTGCATCTAGCCTGTTCAATCCCTTTAGAATTTTATACGTTTCAATGCGATCCCCCTCAATCTTCTAAATTCCAGCGAGTATAAGCCCAGTCGATCCAGTCTTTCTTCATATGAAAGTCCTGCCATCCCAGGAATCAATCTAGTGAACCTTCTTTGTACTCCCTCTATGGCAAGAATGTCTTTCCTCAGATTAGGAGACCAAAACTGCAGCACAAGACTCCAGGTGTGGTCTCACCAAGGCCTTGTACAACTGCAGCAGAACCTCCCTGCTCTTGTACAAGAATCCTCTTGCTATGAATGCCAACATACCATTCGCCTTTTTCACCGCCTGCTGTACCTGCATGCCCACTTTCAATGACTGGTGTACAATGACACCCAGGTCTCATTGCACCTCCCCTTTTCCTAATCGGCCACCATTCAGGTAATCTGTTTTCCTGTTCTTGCCACCAAAGTGGATAACCTCACATTTATCCACATTAAATTGCATCTACCATGAATTTGCCCACTCACCTAACCTATCCAAGTCACCCTTTCATCTCAATATTATTCTCGTGACTCTCCTCTGGACCTTCTCCAATGCCAGCACATCTTTGCTTAGATAAGGGGCCCAAAACTAACCAACGCCTCAGCATTACATCCTTGATTTTGTATTCTAGTCCTCTCAAAATGAATGCTGATAATGCATTTACCTCAACCTGCTAGTTAACCTTTAGGGAATCATGCACAATGACTCCCAAGTTCTCTTGCACCTCTGATTTTTGTATTTTCTCCCCATTTAGAAAGTAGTCCACACCTTTATTCCTTCTGCCAAAGTGCATAGCTATGTACTTCCCTACGGTGTATTCCATCTACCACTTCTTTGCCCATTCACCCAATCTGTCTAAGTCCTTCTGCAGACATCCTGCTTCCTCAACACTGCCTGCCCCCACTTATCTTCGTATTGTCTGCAAGCTTGGCTACAAAGCTAGTAATTCCTCTGTCCAAATCACTGAACAACAGCTAAATAGAAAAGTCCCCTTTTATTCCCACTCTTTGCCTCCTGCCAGTCAACCAGTCTTCTATCCACACTAGTGCCTTTCCTGTAATACCATGGGCTCTTAACTTGTTAGTGGCCTCATGTGCGGCACCTTCTCAAAGACCTTCTGAACAAACAAATAAACAACATCCACTGACTCTCCTTTGTCTATCCTGCCTATTATTTCTGCAAAGAATTCTAACAGTTATGTCAGGAAAGGTCTCCTCTTTAGAAAACCATGCTGACTTCGGCCTATTTTATCATGTGCCTCCAAGTACTCCAAAACCTCATCCTTAATAATAGACTCCAACATCTTTCCAAACACTGAAGTAAGGCTACCTGGCCAATAATTTCTTTTCTTCTGTCCCCTTCCTTCTTAAAAAAGAGGAGTGACATTTAGAATTTTCCAGTCCTCAGTAACCATTCCAGAATCTAGTGATTGTTGAAAGATCATTACTAATGCCTCCACAATCACTGCAGCTACCTCCTTCAAAACCCTCAGGTGTAATTAATCTGATACAGGAGGCTTTTCAGTTCCCCAAGCACCTTCTCCTTAGTAATAGCTATGACACTCACTTCTGCCCCGTGACACTCTTGAATTTTTGGCATTTTGCTGGTGTCTTCCAGAGTAGAGTGATTTTTTAAAAAAATGCTTATTCAGTTTGTCTGCCATTTCTGTGTCCTGCAGTTCTATCTTTTCAATGTCATTTTCCTGTGGTCCGATATCCACTCTTGTTTCTATTTTACCCTTTATATATCTGAAAAACTCTGTCTCCTTTATTGACTAGCTTGCCTTCATGTTTCATCTTTTCTCCCTTTATGGCTTTTTTTTGTTGCTTTTTAAAAGCTTCCTAATGCTTTACTTTCCCACTAATTTTTGCTATATTATATTCCCTATTTTATGTTGTCTTTAACTTCCCTTGCCAGCCACAGTACCTCATGTATCTTTCCTGTACCTTTCGAATTTCTCCCAGAAACATCAGCTGTTGCTGTTTTGCCATCATCCCTGCTAGTGTCCCCATCCAATCAACTTTGGCCAGATCGTGTCTCTGTAATTCCCTTTACTGTATTACTGGTATGTTTGACTTTAGCTTCTCCATCTCAAACTGCAGGGTGAATTTTGGATACTATGATCAGTACATCCCAAGGATTCATTTACCTTAAGCTCCCTAATGTAATCTGTGTCTTTACATAAATACTAATTCAGAATTGCTGTTCCCTTAGTGGGCTCAGCATAACCAGCTCTAAGAAGCCATCTCGTAGGAACTCTACAATTCCCTCTCTTGTGATCCAGCACCAACTGGATTTTCCCAATCCACCTGCATATTGAAATCCCCCATGATTATTACAACATTGCCCTGTTTACATGCCTTTCCTATCTCTTGAATTTTGTAGACCCCATTCTGGCTACTGTTTGGAAGCTTGTATATGACTCCTAACAACAACACACACAAAATGCTGGTAGAACACAGCAGGCTAGGCAGCGTCTATAGGGAGAAGCGCTGTCGACGTTTCAGGCCGAGATCCTTAGTCCTGACGAAGGGTCTCGGCCCGAAACGTCGACAGCGCTTCTCCCTATAGACGCTGCCTAGCCTGCTATGTTCTACCAGCATTTTGTGTGTGTTGTTGTTTGAATTTCCAGCATCTGCAGATTTCCTCGTGTTTGCTCTTTAAATATGACTCCTAATTTTTTTTTTACTCTTGCCATTCCTTAATTCGATCCATTAGGATTCTATTTCTTCCGATCCTATATCACTCTTTTCTAAGGATTTGATTTCATTTTTTTTCCAAAAGAGACACCCTACCTGATCTGCCTACCTGCCTCTCCTTTCAATACAATATGTATCCTTGGATGTTAAGCTCACAATTAATATCTTTTTTCTGCTGCAACTCAGAGATGCCTACAACATCATACCTGCTAATCTCTAACTGTGCCACAAGATCATTTACCTTGTTCCATTTGCTGCCTGCATTCAAATATAACACCTTCAATCCTATCTTCATCATTCTTTAATTTTGGCCCCCTCTTGTACTTTAACTCATCCCACTGTCTGCAATTTTGCCCCATCATCCTCCTGTCCTTCCCCACAGTCTCACTACACACTGCATCTACTTGTATACCAACTGCATCTACCTGCTAAATTATTTTAAACTCTCCTCAACAGATCTAGCAAACCAGCCTGCAAAGATATTGGTCTCCTTCAAATTCAGGTGTCACCTGTCCCTTTTGTACAGTTTATACTATGTCCAGAAGAGATGGCAATGATGAAGAAATCTGAAATCCTGCCCCCTGCAGCTGTTCCTCAATCACGCATTCTGCCAAATCATTATATTTTTGCCGTCAATAACACATGGTGCAGGCAGCAATCTGGAGATGACTCCTCTGAGTTGCCTTATTTTTCAACTTTCTGTCTAGCTTCCTAAATTCTCTCGTCAGGACCTCCTCCTTTTTCCTACCTATATTATTGGTGCCAATATGTACCAAGACTACTGTCTGCTCACCCTGCCTATTTAGAATGCCATGGACCAGATCTGAGACGTCCCTAATCGGGGAGGCAACATACTATCTGGGTGTCTCTATCGTGTCCATAGCATGTAATATACAATGGCCATCATTTTACCTGTGAATTTTTATAAAGCAGTGGGTAAAAAGAAAGCCATGAAGACTGATACAGAGTTATAGACTTGTGGGGAATGGAAGGTTGTTGGAACTAAGAGTGTGGTGTAGGCCAGGATTAGATCAACTTTGATTTCAAAGCTAAATATGGCAGATTCTGTACAAGTGGAAGGAAGGGTAGTATTAGAAATATCAGTTAGGGAGGAACAGATTTGTATCAGTGATCATTTGTTCAATTTATAAATATTATTTAGTGTTGAAATATTTTATTTTAAGTTCAGAAAACAGGCTTGTGTAAAAATAGCAACTATGATGGGATTGAGACTAAGACAGACATACTTTATTGATCCTGAGGGAAATTGGGTTTCATTACAATCACACCAACCAAGAATAGTGTAGAAATATAGCAATATAAAACCATAAATAATTAAATAATAGTAAGTAAATTATGCCAAGTGGAAATAAGACCAGGACCAGCCTATTGGCTCAGGCTGTTTGACACTCTGAGGGAGGAGTTGTAAAGTTTGATGGCCACAGGCAGGAATGACTTCCTATGACGCTCAGTGTTGCATCTCAGTGGAATGAATCTCTGGCTGAATGTACTCCTGTGCCTAACCAGTACATTATGGAGTGGATGGGAGACATTGTCAAGATGGCATGCAACTTGGACAGCATCCTCTTTTCAGACACCACCGTCAGAGAGTCCAGTTCCACCCCCACAACATCACTGGCCTTACGGATGAGTTTGTTGATTCTGTTGGTGTCTGCTACCCTCAGCCTGCTGCCCCAGCACATGACAACAAACATGATAGCACTGGCCACCACAGCCTCGTAGAACATCCTCAGCATCGTCCTGCAGATGTTAAAGGTCCATGGGATGTTAAAGAGAGACTGATCACCTGAGAGAAGATTATGAAGGCGTTTTAATAAGTCTATCTGGAGGAGTACATTGGTTGTTTGTTCATCTTTGTGTGCAATACTTTATTGATTCTGTTGTATTTCTTCATATTCACAGTGAATGCCCTCAAGCAAATGAATCTCGGGATAGTATGCAGTGACATATATGTACTTTGATCATTTAACTTTGAAGTTGATGTATATGCTTAGGATATGTTCTTCTCTACTTTGGAGAAACTAAATGCAGATGGGGCTGACTGATTACAGAACAGAAAATCCTGAGCATCTGTGGAGGGGGTTTCGGATTAACATTTTGGGTTAGTAGCCTAGTGTTTCTAGAATTTTTTTCTTTATGATTTGGATTTCTAGCATCTGCGGACTTTGGTTTTTTGTTTTGCAGAATACCTCTTAATCAATTTGTAGCTGTGGACTTGAGCTTCCATTTGTTTGTCACATTAATTTTCAGTTCCATTCCTTGGCCAACCTCCTTTTTTGTTCTGTTCTCCTCTTCTTTTGAAATGTGGCAAGCTGGAGTAGCAGAGATACATTTTTTTGTAAAGAAATACTACTGGCTCAATGTTAAATTCTACAATTTCAGTTAATGAGCTTTACCAATTTGTCAGAAGTTGCTAGTAACAATGATGTTTCTCTCTCCTCAGATGTAGTGTTCATCCAGAATTCTCCCATTTTAAATTTGCAGCAACTGCAATGTTTTATACCTAGCTATTCATATTTTTATTTCTCTCCTTTATCCTTCTATATCTTTCTTTTGTATCTCCAGACAGTTCAGAATGTGGGGAATAGGTCTGCCTTAATTGATGCACAAATTTAACGGGCTGATTTGTTGCTTTCTGTACTCCATCCTTATTGGTTTATTCTGGGGCTTTCAAACTTTATTATTTTCCCTTATGTCTTCCTGTTTCTAAGTCTGTTAAATCGTCAACTATGCCTTCATTTTCTTTACCCTGCAACATATTTTTAGTTTTGTTAACATTGGCACTCAGTTGCTGTTGTTGAGTTGGTGTTTACAAGTATGAAGCACATAAGGCATAGAAGTACGTAGGAGGTACCTAATAAAGTGGCCACTGAGTGCCTGCCCCTGGTTGCCTGCTGCTGTAGCTCGCTTCAAGGTTCAACTTGTGCGATCTGATATCTCTCATTATTAAAGCATTTTCACCCACAGATCTGCTGCTAGCTTTTTTTTGTTTTTCTCACCATTGTCTAAATTCTAGAGACTATTGTGTGTGAAAATCCCAGGAGATCAGTTTGAGTTACTCAAATCATCTCAACTGGCACCAACAATCATTCCACAGTCAAGGCCATTTCTTCCCCATTCTGATGCTCGATCTGAACAACTGCTTAACTATATCTGCATGCTTTTATGCATTGAGTTGTTGCCACGTGATTGGCTGATTAGATATTTGCATTGATGAGCAGGTGTACCTAACAAAATGGCCACTGAATTTATGTCCATATTTTCTTTTGGAATGCAAGCTGCAACTGAAGTAAACGTGGGCTTGACAAACTTAAGGTGATATCTTCTTGAAAAATATATACAGTAGCTTCAATAAAATACTGTTTATACAAGTGAATTGATTCGTATCCAATCCTGCTTGTAAACAAAGTTAATGCAAAATCATATTGGAATCTTTGAGGTATCAAGTCAAGTCACTTTTTATTGTCATTTCAACCATAACTGCTGGTACAGTATACAGTAAAAACGAGACAACGTTTTTCAGGACCATGGTGCTACATGAAACAGTACAAAAACTGCACTGTGTAAAACAGCACAGAAAAAAAACTACACTTGACTACAGGCCTACCCAGGACTGCCTAAAGTGCACAAAACAGTGCAGGCATTACAATAAATAATAAACAAAACAATAGTCACAGTACAGGGCAGTAAGTTGGTGTCAGTCCAGGCTCTGGGTATTGAGGAGTCTGATGGCTTGGGGGAAGAAACTGTTACATAGTCTGGTCGTAAGAGCCTGAATGCTTCGGTGCCTTTTCCCAGATGGTAGGACAGAGAAGAGTTTGTATGAGGGGTGTGTAGGGTCCTTCATAATGCTGTTTGCTTTGCGGATGCAGCATGTATAAATGTCTGTAATGGCGGGAAGAGAGACCCGGATGATCTTCTCAGCTGACCTCACTATCCGCTGCAGGGTCTTGCGATCTGAGATGGTGCAATTTCCGAAGTGATGCAGCTGTTCAGGATGCTCTCAATACAACCCCTGTAGAATGTGATGAGGATGGGGGGTGGGAGATGGACTTTCCTCAGCCTTCGCAGAAAGTTTTATTTATATCTACTTGAGCAGAACCTGCATTTTTATCTGGTATTTCAAAGTATCATAATAACTTGTTTACTACTCCCAGGGGAGTTAGACAGACACAGACACTCACTCACTCTGTGTGTCTGTGTCTGTGTCTGTGTCTGTGTCTGTGTGTGTGTGTGTGTGTGTGTGTGTGTGTGTGTGTGTGTGTGTGTGTGTGTGTGTGTGTGTGTGTGTGTGTGTGTGTGTGTGTGTGTGAGAAAAATATTTTTTATCAGACTCTTAACTAACAAATAGTTTGGTATTGCTGGTTTGTTCTGAGTTTGAGGTTGACTTAAAGGGTTAAGGCATGAGTATTTAGAATATTTTTGCTTGACTTAGTGTTGTGGAATGCAGTTTAGTAAGATTCTTCATAATTGACGTGACTCAGCTATTTGCCATTGATCTGTATTGTCATGATTTGCCTACCAGTTACCTAAATATGTAGCATGGTACATATAACATGACAGTTCTCAAAAGGTGGTGAGAATGTGCAGGGCCAGTTTGGCACCTTGAACCTGTATTACTATCTTACTTTGTAACCTTGAGTACTCCCAAGATTTAAATTTCTGTATTTTAATAGTTTTTGTAATTTTTTAAGTATTTAGATTGTAAGTACTCTTTTATTGTGCTGCTGTTTTTACATCAGATGTAAAAGCAAAATGTAAGATTTCCTTGTTGTTCAACACATTTTAAAATAATGCTGGTATTTCTCTGTTAAATTTCTTTCATCTTGTTTGGATTTCTCTATTTAGGGATGCAGTTGATGAATGGGTGGCAGTGCTAGTTGGAGCTTTGTTGCCATAGCGAAATTTATTTTTGCAGAATACTGCAATAGTTCTATTGTGTCTCTTCAGTTAGTGCTGAGACTGTCACTGACTATAACCGCTTATCTACAATGCATGACCTTTGGTGACAAAAAGCTTGTTCGTCTTTTTAAAATACTTGTTTGGAGAGCTATTAGCTGACCTGTCACAATAAGTACATGTTTACAATTCCAAGGCTGTATTGGATTTGTAGTGAAGGATTTTAGTTTCTGTTAATATACAGATAAAATTGAATACATTTGGGAACACAGGACAATGTGCATAATGCCTGACTGCCATTGTTTGAGGGATTTTTTGAAAGTGGGTAATGGAGGGACTAGAGTGAGAATTTTATCAGGATTTTTAAATTTTTGCCTAATTATTTTTAGTCACAAAAAAGTTTCATGTTTATGAGAACACTGGGCTTTCTGTTTAACTTTTTTTAAATGTGAAAATGTTAAAATTAATGCTTTTGTGATTCTTTTGGGATCTAGTGAGAATGTATTTTGGAGTGTCTAAAAGGATCCCCTTGTACTGCTGTAGGTTAACTTTACACTGAAACTTTAGATGAGTTCAGCGCTTTGGCATCAGTCAAGGGATCAGGTTCAGGTTCCTACCAGCTCAGATTAAATTCCTCCTCAAGATTTAAATGCTTAAAAATGGTGCAGGTATAAAACAAAATCAGATTTGAAAGAATTGAAGCACTGGCAGTGGCCAAGAAGAGGATAAGAGGGGGTTGACCTGATTTCAGCAGATTCAGTTTGAGAGTCTATGTTTAATAGTCTAGTAATAACTGAATGTTATACTAAAAGTATTGAGCTTCACTGGGACTGAGAAGACAATTATCAAACAAAAGTTAAAATTTTAATAAACACATGTGACAGTATGAAAATCTGGCTGAGAAATTCCACAACAACAATCTTTCACTCAATGTCAGCAAGATGACAGAGCTGATCAGGAGGAAGAAGCCAGAGGTCCACGAGCCAGTCCTGATTGGGGGAATCAGAGGTGAAGAGGTCAGCAATTTTAAATTCCTCAGTTGTTATCATTTAGGAGGATCTGTCCTGGGTCCAGCACCTAAGTGCCATTGCTAAGAAAGCATGGCATGCCTCTACTTTCTCAGAAGTTTGGAAAGATTCAACATGTCGTCTACAACTTTGACAGACTTCTGTTGATGTATGGTGAAGAGTATATTGGTTGCAATGTAGACTGGTATGTAAACTTGAATGCCTTTGAACAGAAGAGCCGACAAAAAGTAGTGGATACAACTCAGTCCGTCATGGATAAAGCTCTCCCCAGCACTGAGCACATCTACATGGAACACCGCCACAGGAAAGCAGCATCCATCAACAAGGACCCCCACTATCTAGGCCATGCTCTCTCCTCACTGCTGCCATCAGGACAAATGTACAGGAGCCTCAGGCTTCACACCACCAGGTTCAGGAATGGTTATTACCCTCAACCATTAGGCTTTTGAACCAGGAAGAATTACTTCACTCACCCCAGCACAGAACTCTTCCCACTACTGATGGACTCACTTTCAAGAACTCTTCATCTTACGTTCTTGACATTTATTACTTATTTATATATTTTCTTTTTGTCTTTTGCACATTAGTTGGGGATGGTCTTTCCTTGATTCTGTTGTTTCTTGTATTTACTGTGAAAGTCCGCAAGAAAATGAAACTCAGTGTTGTATGTGGTGATATTTGAACTTTGATAAATTTAGTTTGAACTTCGATATTTTACAATTCATTGGGAAGTAAGTAGTTGGAAATGTCAGTGATTTTTACAGTGAATTTGTTTTCTAAGTTAGTTACTGTTTTGAGCTGAATATTTTTATCAATTTAAAAAACATTTCCTGGTAGCTGTCTAACCTTGTAGATATCATTTGGGTTTTTTCAGCCATGGAATAGTTATTGAAGCAGCAATTCTATTTCTATTTACAGGAGAGCTCACACCTTGACTGTGTTATTTATCCTGACTTGTGCACTAGTTTATGTTACCTTATTGGAAGAAACTCCTCAGGACACTGCCTATAATATTAAAAGGTAAGTGATAGTCTCTTGTAACTTGTCTAATTCTTTTCTTTCTGAAATCCAAAGAATGTGTTCTCTTTTATGCCTTGCTTTTTTTAAAATCCCTCCAGGATACTGAGAGGTGCTGTGCTAAAACCTGGTTCAGCAAGTGTGTTTACTGTCGTTATATGTGACAAAATCCATTAGCTCTCAACTGTTGAAAATAGTACATTAGATCCATAGCATTGAGTTCAGTAAAGACTCCTCGAAAAATTGTATTTTATACCTTTGTGCAATGTGAAGATTCAGAACATTAAATTTTCCGATGTAATCTGATATGTCATGACAGTTTGTGCCCCAACTTAAATCAATTATCTGTGACAGTCCTCATATTGGAGGAGGAAAATTGCTATTCGATTCTATAATCTGGGTGGCCAAAATATTAAAGAATAAACATGGAAAAACTATTGCCATTGTCCCACTGCTCATAGATCCACTTACTCATCACTCTTGTCCTTGCTAAATGTATTGATTTTTAACCATATTTTACAATAACTTAGAACTGCTCCTTTGAGAACCAACTCATCCACTCAAACTGATACAGGCCTGGCTTGAGGGTGTACTAAATGAAATTGTCTAAGCACTTTTTAGACTTGTAAGTCTGAGCTGGGAGCCTTTGAAAAATATATTTATCCATTGTGATGTGTCTTCTTTTGGGACTGTCCTTCCTCCTTCCTGATCTTATTTTCCATGCCATGTTCAGGTGAGCTGGCCCGGATTTGCTTGATTTCCATCATGCAATCCCCATTGATCTAACTTGTAAGTGAAATGCAAGGTCTGGCCCTTGTGTGTAATTAATTTTCCCATGCTGCAGCCTCAAATGAAACCTCCATTGCTCAGATGCACTTGATCCCAATGACATTATTTAACATTCCATTCAATTTCTAGCCAAAAAAAAAACCTTGCAATCATGTGCTGTGTCCATTTGAATACTTATTTTATGAGGTAGCTCCAGGGAAACTAAACTAACTAGAAATCACCTGATAAGCTTGGTAATGAAATTCTCATCTTTTCAATAAATTATTGAAGAAGCTTTCCATTTAATATAAGAAATAGGTATGGAGCATGTTATTGTTGAAGTCTGTTCTGCCATTCAACAAGGCCAGCAGTTATTTCATTGCTATTTATCTGCACTATCCACACAACCTTTGTTCCCTTTTAACCTCCATAAATTTCTGGACCTCCTGTTTAAGTAAACTTGCTGACTGAGGCACCATAGCTCCCTAGGGTAGAGCAAACATAAAATTCATTTCCCATTTTCCCAAGACTGAGATCCTTGGTTTTAGACTTAGTCAGGAAAGCATTATTCCTGCATCCAGCCTATTGAGCCTTGTAAGAATAGTCTCATTCTTTTAAAATTAATGTAATATTGGCCTAGGCCATAGGCTATTTGATTTTGCTGCATTCTGCCTATGATGTATATCCTTCTCCAGGTAAAAAGATTGTTGTGTGACATCCTTATTCTTATACTGAATCCTTTGGTAATTTTTTTAATTGCTCGTTTCACTTGCATGTTGACTTCCCTTGACTTGTCTCTTCAAACATCATTACTTACCATTCCCATTGCTTCTGCACCTCATTTTTTTTACATTATTTTACCTTTTCCATATTTTAAAGGGATTAAAGAGATGGGCTTTGTAGAGGGACATTGAAACATGCAGTGAAATGTGTCATTTGCATCAATAATCAACAAAGTTCAAAGAAGTGCTGGAGGCAGCTCCCATGTATTGCCATGCATCTGCCGGCAACATAGCATGCCCACAACTCTAACCAATCCGTCTTTTTGGAATGTGGGAGGAAACTGGAGGAAACTCATGAGGTCACATGAAGAACATACAACCTCCTCACAGACAGCAGTGAGAATTGAACCCCTAATCTTCTGATCACTGGCGGTGCAAAGCATTACATTAACCACTACCCCACTGTGTTGCCTACCTTGTACAATCCTTTAGCTTGCTTATACTTTTGAAGCTTGTTTATAGACAAATTGTTGATGTAGATCGAGTGACAAGCTCTCAAATACTGACCTCTACAGTACCCCATTTATCATAGCTTTCCAGCCTGAGAAAGACTTCTATTCCTACATCTGACTTTCTCTCTAATATCCAATTCTTAGTTCATAACAGTATGTTACCACTGCTACTCCTTGTACTTAGCCTTATTGTGTAGGTGTTATTGAAAGGCTTCTGAAAATCCAAGACACTTCATTCATTGTTTCCACGTATCTCTCCTATTAGCTTAATTAGTAGGTTAATCAAACATTATTTGGCTTTAATAAATCAATGCTGTTAGACTGCTGTTTTGTTAGTATATTATAGATTTTGGCATATCCTTATTATTAATGTTCGTCTGACTGCTCATTAACTCCCTGCTCTCACTCTTCAGTACTTTACTTCAATACTAGTAAGTCAAGTCAAGTCACTTTTATTGTCATTTTGACCATAACTGCTGGTATAGTACATAGTAAGAATGAGACAACATTTTTCAGGACCATGGTGTTACATGACACAGTACAAAAACTAGATTGAACTATGAAAAAAAACAACACAGAGAAAACTATTCTAGACTACAGACCTACACAGGACTGCATAAAGTGCACAAAAACAGTGCAGGCATTACAAAAAATAATAAACAGGACAGTAGGGCAAGGTGTCAGTCCAGGCTTCGGGTATTGAGGAGTCTGATAGCTTGGGGAAAGAAACTGTTACATAGTCTGGTCGTGAGAGCCCGAATGCTTCGGAGACTTTTCTCAGACGGCAGGAGGGAGAAGAGATTGTATGAGGGGTGCATGGGGTCCTTCATAATGCTGTTTCCTTTATGGATGCAGCGTGTAATGTAAATGTCCATGATGGCGGGAAGAGAGTCCCCGATGATCTTCTCAGCTGACCTCACTATCCGCTGCAGGGCCTTGCGATCCGAGATGGTGCAATTTCCGAACCAGGCAGTGATGCAGCTGCTCAGGATGCTCTCAATACAACTTATTTTCTTTAATTCGCCATTCTCACTGGATCTTCTGTCAGGACTTTTGTACTTCTATCATGATGCCAGGGACAGGGATTATCTAATTCCTCTACTATTTGCTTACTCTTCATAAATTCTTCTGATTCTGAATCCTCAATTTCTGAATTCTGCATTGCTTTCGATACTTAGACTTTCTGATGTGTTCGACAACTTTGTAAGCCTCTCTCATGGATTTTCTTATATCATTAATTCTTTTTCTGGGCACAGCTAGATATTCTTCTTTTTGGGTTTTAGTGCTTTACGAGAATACTTAATGGTGATTTTTGCATTAATTTTTTTTAAATGCTAGCCATTGCCAACCTTTCCATCTACTTTCCCAGTCAACAATCGGTTTCATTGTATTAGATTTAAGAAATCAGTTCATTTCGCCTCCTGTATTCTGTATGCTGTAAGTGGGTTCCCAGAAGAGACATTTACAAGGCAAGATGTTCAAGATTTTTAATTTTCAAGAGCTGATTAATCCACTGATAATGACAGGAATGAAACTGTTCTTGGACCACTTTCATGTACCTTTTTAGTTTTAATAATAGGGACAAGTATTTTTTGCTTTCCTGCAATGAGCAAAAGAAGCAATAGGTTAAATTCCTGATTGTTATTATGTGCTGTTACGTACCCCGTAACTGGGTCACTTACCAGCAAAGATAGAGAGGTCCGTTGAAGTCTGATGGTATTATTTTTAACAGTATTTATTGATAAAAATACACAAAAATAATATCAATGCAAACACACAGATAAGATACGTCGTCAATACTAAATCTAAAAGTGCGGGTATAATAATAATAAGAAATAGCTCTATCGTTGTCTAGGGGATAATGTATTGTCCGATGGAAATATAAAAGTCACTCAGTTCATTCAAGCTGCAGCTTTTGGGTTGGAGAGAAAGACGGGTTAAAACTTGCCCATTCCTTTTATGATGTCAATCCTTCGAGAGTCGTTGGGAGTTGATTTCCCCATTGTTAGCTAAAAACCGTTCTGCCGTGGTACAGGGCCCACCGATTCCGGGGCAAACGGAAAAGGACGCACGTGGCCTTCCACTGGTTTTTGCTATTACGGGATCGTTAGCGTTTCTTCTGGTGCGTCTGAGGGGCTGTTCCCACAGACCCTCTTTTTATCCTGACTCACAGGGTCTCAGGTGTCAATCAGGTTGGGATGATGCAATCCCTCCACCAACCTCCCCCTCGGTTCATTGCCTGGGGCTTCGATGCATAATACAGGATGCAATACACAAGTCCGGCTCCAAGAGACAATAGCCGGTATCAATGGGTCTGCCTTTCGGAGGCCAGGACACATTCCAACTCTTTGTGGATTCTGCATGGCTTTCTCTCATTTCCTGGGTCTCCTGAACTGACTTAATAGTGATCTTGCGATTCTCACAAAGGAGGGGGGCTACCCCGCACCCTTCGGCCCCTTGGAGCTGTGGCACATTTGTAACAGTGCTAATATATGTACTGAAAGAGGAAAGCTTAATTAGTATCCAAATTTACTCCCACTCTACCCTCATTGACATCTTCATTTATTTGGATTTAAGTTTAAGACTCATTTATTTTATCTTCTGTGCTCTATCTTTATTTGCTTTTCTGGTTTAGGAAGGTTTTTAGTAAGTTGGATAAATAAGCTCAGGTTTCTAATTATATATCAAGGGTGTATTTCAATAGGTCGAAACTAAGTGAATTATGTACTTGTGTACAATGGATTAAAATTATGTATAAACAATTCTGTTTAGAATCATTGCAAACAAAAAACTTTTAGTTCTTCAATTCCCTGATCTGCACATTCCTCAAATGCCTTGTTGTGTACGCAAGTTGCTGCATTGTGCTTATTCCTCCACTAGTGTCCCTCCAGCCACATATGTGCTTTTCCCAAGTGGATTTGTCCAATTGATTATTGTGCTTCGTTGACTACATTTAATTAGTGAACCCAACAAGTCTGTACACCATCTTCAATTAAATTTTCCTATTTCTGGCAATAATTAAATCTTGATTGAACTGCATCTTAAATATAGGATGTAATTAGTTCACAACAATCTATTCCTGTGGGCAAATAGAACTAGATTAAACTTCATTCATTGTAGAATAGTCAGAGCTTTGTTCAGTTTTTCAGATAATGTCAGATATGTATATTTGAATGTAATGGGTGGGTGATGCATTATTCTAGGAATTATTTCTTGGTTTAACCTTTCACTTGCAATAGCATTTTGTTTCCGTAGTTCCTATTTGTGCACATGTTCATAGGATGTGTTTACACAGTAATCTGTGTCTAATTTTGCTAAAAACTGAAAAATACGAATAAAAACATGCATCTGTGTATTGAAGCTTTTTCTCCAGTGGTTCTTTGAGACCAGGCTAGCACCTAGCCTGTGTGGAAAAACAGGGTCCAGAAAGCATTGGCAGGATGAGGATGAAGTGGGATCCCAGAGACAAAGGCAGAGTAAAGGAGAGGAAATGGACTCCTGGAAATAGTGGAAGTGAGACAAATAGACTGATTGATTCAAGTATATAGCAACAAAGCAGTTTTTCTCATGTACTAATAATTGGATTACATGTTCCATTCAATGGCGATCCTGTTGTTTGACTTGCTGAAGTATTCATTTCAACTTTTGCTATACATCCATTTCTAGATTTTTCACTCTCTTTAACTTGGGTTTATCATTTTGGCCTTTGTTGTTGTGTGTATGTTATCATTCTATATAACCTTAATTTCCATGTTGTATTTTCTTTGATGTAGATCTGAGATTGACGGAAATATTCCTAACCTCCGTGGCTAATCCAGAACACTTATTTAAAATTTATTTGTGAGATGTGGACCCTAATTGGGCTGTCAATAATTGGTAATGCCAGATGTCCTCGAACTGAGTGGCTCAGTAAGCAATCTCAGAGGGCAGCTAAAATCTACATAGTCAGCCAGAGGACAAGAGAGCAGATTTTCTTCCCTGAAAGACATAAGTCTTTAATGTTATGGTCACCATTGCAGATGCTAACTCTTTATTCGGGATTGCTTAATTCATTGAATTTAAATTCTCTGGATGCCGTTATAAGATGTGCATTTCCTGTGCGTACCACTGGATGATAGTCTGGTAACTTGACCATTGTCCAACAAGATACCAGTTAGGAAGTTGGGCTAATGCTACAAATTTGAATACAAACTTTAAATGTGGTAGCTTGAGATTATCTTAATAAATGACGATACGTAAGTGTGTTAACAATGGAACTGATAAGCTCATAAGAAATCTGTTGAAATATAGAAGCATTAGTTATTTTTACTTAGTTTATTATAGTAGTTCTATATTGTAGAAAGAAGATTCTTAATTAAAGTGCATGGACTAGCAATGCAAAGGTCCAGAGTTAACTACTGTAGTTAGGTTTCCCTTTGTCACTGTAAATGAAGCTTTGATCCATTAGTGTTAGGGACGTGCACTGGAGAGTCCTGCCTTTGCTTCAGTGTTGGGTGGTAAAATTGGGAAGTGATTTCCTTATACTGGAATCATGCTTTGCTTCACTATTATGTGGTAAAATTAGACAGAATTCTCTGATTTGCCATGTGTCTGGCAAGAACTTCTCTGCATGAGAGTTCTTGCTTCCAATTACCTTAAAACATTTGGGAGCACAAGTCAGGTCACCATGAATTTGGCTTTGCTTTGGAATACAATGCAGCAAAGTTGGTACTCCACATGGCTGACACCGAATGAACCACCACAACAGTAGTTTCAGTGACATGCCTGCTGCTGTATATTTTAGTAGCGGTTAAAGATCAATCATTAGGTATTGCCATATTATAGTAAAATATTTAAAATACAAGGTTAAAGGAAAATGAGTGGGTAGAAATGCTTATGGGGTGAGACAGAAGGGAGGGCAAATATATAATGAATCAAAAATGGGGTTTCTTGTGGCCTCCATTGGGGCAACAAGTTTTAGGACATCAGGAAATTGAGGTATGGTGGTGTGGGTCACAGTGTTTAAGATTTTATGAAAGAATGCATTTGGTGAAATTAGTGGAAGAGATGTTAGATTCAAAAAATGAATCAATGGTGATGTAGAGAATTGCTAATCTGGCAACGATGTTGGCTTCTGATACAATATTCTCACCAACACTCAAAAGGAACATTGCACCAGGAATGCTATCACTGAATGAATGTTTGATAAAACTTGCTTCATGAGTGCCCAGTCAAATTCCTGATTTGAAGCAAATTGCTACATTAATAATTGTTCTTATGTTCTTGCTGTAAAACAATTTCAGTTAAGTGATGCTAAAATGAACAGAACTACCCCAGTAAATTCCTGTGTCCTTTTTGATATGCACAATGACAACTTGATGAGACTCGACAGGTGGTCTTTGCATGCTGTTGTGAAGCCATTAATGCAGGATTATTTACCAAGTATACTGCTAGAAAGTGCCAAAACAATAACAGGCAAGAATGGCCAGTTCAGAGTCTGGAAGACTGCATATGGGGGTCTTCACACATGACTGCACCCTCACCTACACCTCCAATTCCATAATTAAATTTGCGGACGATACCACAGTGGTCGGACGAGGATGATACAGCCTACAGGCTTGAGGTAGATCATCTGGCGGAGTGGTGTAAGGACAATGACCTGGTCCTTAACACTTGTAAAACAAAAGAGATGAACATTGACTTCAGGAGATCAAAGGACAGAGTACACACCCCCATCCATATACATGGAGAGGTAGTGGAAAGTGTGGAACACCTGAAGTTCCTTGGAGTTATGTTGTCAAAGCAGCTGACATGGATCACCAACACCTCAATGCTTGTAAAAAAAGGCACAACAAAGACTCTTCTTCCTCAGAAAGCTGAAACAGGCCAAACTCCCACAAAAGCTGTTGCTTAACCTCTACAGAAGCACAATTGAAACCATCCTGACCAACAGCGCCACAGTGTGGTATGCTAGCTGCACAGTCACTGAGCGACAAGACCTGCATCGTGTGGTGAAGGCAGCCCAGCGAATTGTCAGGATGGAGCTCCCAGGACTGGACACCATCTATTCCAGCAGACTCGGGAGGAAAGCAATCAGTATAACCAGAGACACCACACACCCCGGCCACTCCCTGTTTGACCTGCTGCCGTCCAGCAAAAGGTTCAGGACACTAAAAACCAGAACAAATAGACTGAGGAACAGCTTCTACCCCAGAGCTGTGGCCTCCATCACACCACTCCCACAGAACAATGACTGAAACTGTGAGCACACACGAGGATTCAAATACTTGCACTAGTGGCACTTTGTGCATTACTGTGACATTCTGGTGCTGCTGTAACTTATTTTCTGCTACTTATCTAATTAATACTATTTTTCTATTACTGTCTTGTTTTTATCTACTGCTTTGTTTGATTACCTGAGAGGAAGCCAAACAGAGTTTCATTGTACCTATGTATAATGACAATAAAGATCATTCAATTCAATTCAATATGGAATAATCTAATCTTGTCAAACAATCAGACTGCCGTTTTGTGACAAGAATGTCAGACTTGAATGGAAAGTATTGATTGAGATTGTTTTTACTAGAACTGGAAATAAGAGGCCTTTACATTACTTGAAGTTCAAGGTCCATATTTTAATTACAAAGTTATTTATGTGTAATAATATCTCAACCCTAGCAATGATAGATGAAATCCTGTCTTCCCAGAGTTGTAATTTGGTTATACACAATTTCATCAATTCTGCTTACACCATGTGCCATAGTGCTTTGCTCTCTTTGTGGTTTACTTTAGGTCAGAGATCCAGAGGAGGGTCAGTCTTTCAAACTGGTTTGAGAAACAACTGTTAATCTTGGCAAATTGCATCACATATGATAATCAAAATTTCCCAGCCTGCTGTCTAGAGCTTTTAAAATGGCTCTCATTTACAATGTTGACTTCCAAGCATCACTGGTGTTAACAAAATCACTTCAAGATATATTGGAACACTTTCATTTCAAAACATCATCAGACTTGTTTTACTAGGAGAACATTAATACATTTTTATATGTTTAAAATTTTATGAGTAGATTCTGAAAGGGGAATTGAGTTTGAATGTCTTTTTTCCTTCAAGATGTATTTGAGTTTAAAAAAAACATTTGAATGCTCATAAGGGTATTTAAAAACCTGATTTGAATTGTAATCAACTGCTTCCTTGAGCATCTTTCTCATTTTACTGTTTAACTTGCAGAGGAATTATTGCCAGTATTCTGGTGTTCTTGTGTTTTGGAGTCACCCAAGCAAAAGATGGACCATTTTCCAGACCTCACCCAGGTATGGTTCTTGGCAGTTTTGTTGCAAGCATCCTTATTCTGAAATGGTTTCTCAGTTATAAATGAATATTCAAGGTGATTAATTTACTCAGGTAATTCACAATTTCTGATGTCTGGTATCAACCAGGTATATTGACCACCTCTGTACCCCCAAAGATGCTTCCTGACCCACTGATTTCTTCCAACATTTTATTTTTATTTTGATTACAGTTCTACCTGAAATTTGTGACCTGTAATCTCAATACCAATCGAGGTCATGGCTACCCTCAGCTTGATAGGCTGGGGTGATTCCAGGCTGCTGCTGTTGATCTGGACTAAATTTCAGTTTGTATTATAAATGAATATTCAAGGTGATTAATTTACTCAGGTAATTCACAATTTCTGAGTCTGGTATCAACCAGGTATATTGACCACCTCTGTACCCCCAAAGATGCTTCCTGACCCACTGATTTCTTCCAACATTTTATTTTTATTTTGATTACAGTTCTACCTGAAATTTGTGACCTGTAATCTCAATACCAATTGAGGTCATGGCTACCCTCAGCTTGATAGGCTGGGGTGATTCCAGGCTGCTGCTGTTGATCTGGACTAAATTTCAGTTTGTATTTCACTACATCATCAAAGGACATCCAATCCTTCACCCGTAAAGATAAGGCGGGCTGTGCAGGATGTGCTACATTGCAGGCTTTCTCAAATGACAGGCAGTCATAGATTATCTGGACATGGTTTATTCCTAGCAGAAATTTCCTGAGCACCCTCCTGCCAAGAAGCATGTGACTGTAGCCCTGGAGGATCCCATGGTACTTCTCTTGTACTTAAATAGTCCATTGGTTGAACAGGTCTTTCTCACTGAACTGTATGCAAATAGAAAGTCTAAAATAAATTGAGAAAAGAATGGATATGTTCAGTAGCTTTGGAGAATCATGGAAAATTGATTATTTCTGAATAGACCTATCATCAGAATCATCAGTCACTGGTAGGTATCTTGAGGACTCATAGTTCATAGTACATTAAAAGTAGTCTGTTGCTGAGATTGTATCTCACTTATGTACTTTGAAAATGCACATTGGGGGAAATCCTGCATTTTGTTTAGCTAAATTGGTCATTTCCTGTAGTCTGCGTCATTTTAAATCCACTTTGGCATGTGTTCTTCCATCCTTGAATTTGCCAACTGTGGTAGGCCCAGTCCATCTCCATTCTCTGCTTTTGTTTCATTCAAACAAAATCCTAAAATGTATTTATTTTTTCACTTTGGTGCTTGGTTGGCAGAGCCAGCATATAGAACGGTATTGCACAGTGCAGGCCCTTTGGACCACAATATTGTGCTGACTTTTTAACTTACTCTAAGATGAATCTAACCCATCCCTCTTACATAGCCTTCAATTTTTCTATCATCCCTGTGCCTATCTAGAAGTCTCTTAAATGTCCCTAATGTATCTGCCTCTACCACACCCCTGGTGCTATTGCCTGCTGATCATTGCTCTTGAAAGTTAGTGTTGGGTCACCATTTTGAGTCCTTCCACAATATTGATTACTTCTACAGTGCTGTTAGGTAGGGACTTTTGGAGCATACAACTAGCCACGATGAAGGAACAATGATTAGAAGAGGCCGTGTATACACTGGTGTTTTCATGCGCCTGTTACCATTGTCCTCTTCTGTAGTAGAGGTTGTATGTGTTCCTGAGTTGTCTAGGCAAGTATCCTTAATGTATTTGCCAATGATGGACATAAATGATGAAGGGAATGAGTGTTTTCTACTACTGGCAGTGCATTATCTGATTCTATGGCCTTTACAATATCCGGTACTAGAAGCTGTTTCTGGATATCCTGTGGAGTGATATGAGCTGGCTGAAGGCCAGCTTCTGTGAGGAAGTTTGGATGTTGGGAAGAAGTTTAGATAGTTCTAATGGTGTTCCGCAGGATATCCATGCTGGGACCTCTGCTATTTGTGATATATAACTGACTTTAATGAAAATGTAGATGGGTGCATTAATAAGTTTGTAAGATTATACAAAGATTGGTAGTGGTGTGCATTGCATAGAAAACTGCCAAAGGATACAGCAGGATATAGATAAGTTGCAGATATGGACAGAGAAATGGCTGATGGTGTTTCTAACTGAATGAGTGTACGAACTTTAGTGGTGTCATTAGCAATTAGCTGGATCCCAGTATCCCTTTGCTAAACAAAGATTACTAGACTACAAAAAAAACACAAAATGCTGGCAGAACTCAGCAGGCCAGACAGCATCTGGGTCAGGTCCCACACAAAGGAAAAAAATTGCCTTGGTCCAGGTTGGGTCCAGCAAGAAGCAGAGGAAACTTTGGTGAACATGTGGTTTAAAAGAAAGGTATTCCAAAATGCATGTATCTGTATGTGTGTGTGCCTCCTGATTGTGAGTGTATGAATGGTAGTGTGAAGGTTCCTTGTCCCAGTCCTTTGAAGGACTCCAGTAGCATGCATGTTTGTATATTATGGATCAGAAAGCATTAAGTATGTTGAGAATCATATTCTGTGGATGGAATGGACTAAATGAGTGTCTGCAGATGTTAGAGAAAGGAAACTGTGAGAAGACTTGGGTTGTCTGTGATTGTTCAATGTAAATGTGAAAAGCAAAAACGGTTAGATAAATCCTGTTTTTAAAAAAAGAGTGAACAAAAGTTAAAGAATGAAAAGAAATGGAAAGAGCAGGCAAAGGATCATAGTGTCTACTTCGTTGTTTGAAAAGAACCAATTAGCACCAGTCTGGGGATGAACTAGGTGCTGTATCCCTGCCTTCCGTAGGCATGGTTTCAACAAGACCCGCACCAAGTGGCATCTCTTGAGTACTCGGCCATATAAAAGAATTAAGTAAAATTGTGAGTATTTTTACAATATTGCCAAAGAAATTATGACACCAAAGGATTAAAGCTGTTTAGGGGAATTGGGACAATACTCATCTGCAACTTCCCAGCTGCCCCACAATGATGAACTCTGCATTGTACATTGATTTAAAAGTATTGTGAAAGCTGTCCTACACAATTTGAATGTTATTTTAAGTTATAGCTTTGTTTTATATTTAACTAAATTGACAGTTACCAAATTTTGGCTAATCATTACCAGATTAACTTAAAGTTTCACTGTGAACTTCAGTTTTAACATTACATGCTCTATAAGCATATGGTTCATGTGACCCACTTGTGACTAGTAATTTTTGTTTTGAACAGTGCAGATATGTTTAGATAATGCTATTTTAAATGTATGAATTTTAGTTCTTTGATTCTTGTCAACATACATAGAAATGGGATGACGGGTAATACATGGGGATGTGCACCAAGGGTATGTTTTTTGTTTGCAGACAGCCTGACCACTGAGCTCAAAGATGCCTTCAGGCCAAGGCATCTTTGATGACTGTTTTCGCCTCCACCACTACCAGCACCATACACTGCATAGTTAACTTTAAATTATCCCTTCCTGAACAGTACTTGTGTCTGTGTAAAATCCAACCTGATGTCTATACTTCTGGTGACCCACCGAATCTCATAAGCACTCTGTGTGTGGCCATCAGGCGTGTGTGTGTGCCGTTAACTCCTGGTGGAGTCGTCGGGGCGCCGTCATGACAAGCTTTTTTGCACCAATCTTGGTGATTGCTCATTGTACGGCGTGCCCTGGGCAACCTGGCGGAGCTCATCCCTCTCTAGGTTTTTTTAAACGAGGTCGAGTTGCTAGCTTGACACTCAACTCAAGCATGGATGGAGAGTGTGCAAGGGAGTTGGCTGGATTTGAACTTGGGACCTGTTGCCTCGAAGTCCAGTGCTGATGCCACTGTGCCGCCAGGCCCCCCCCCCCCCCCCATATGAGAAGAACTGCAGTTCTGTGCTGTCAACCCAGACAAGGGAGACTTTTGAAGTGAGACCGCCAGAGCCATCGTGGTCACTACAGACGAGATAGGCGAGGGTGACTGCAGCAGTGTGTAATCAAGCTGTACAAGTGGAGCCTCTGAACTGAGACCTTTTCTAGAAAGATCCTTTTATGCAGTAAGGGGTGCCTGAGACAGATGAGATAAGAATGTAAAGCACACGGAACAAATAAAGGACAATTGTTTCACTAACTCAACTGTCATTAGTTCTCAGCTTGTAGTTTCTGTTGGCTTTTAACACTTCTATTGTGAATAGCAATTGATTTTGCAAGGAAGGAATTCAAGCATACACAACTTACCAAATGGGCAATCGATAAGCCAATTCTGTATAAAAATAGTAATTTTCTGTTCAGTATTCAGAACATTGTGGTGACAGGGGCCATGCTGCTCTCCTTGTGCACAACTAGAAGCATGTTTTAGCCATGAGTTTGTGTGTCGTCCAGTTATTTAAATTTATTATTGTCCATGACATATGCAGCTTTGTATAAAGAAATGGAATAAATAGATGGGCTATTTTTCATAGTTGCACCCATTTTAGTCTTTGTGTGCTGGTTTAAACAGAATTGCAGATTTTGAAAAAAAGGTGCATATTTCACTGATACTTGTTAATAAACAGTGTGTCGACTGGATCTATCTGTTTTTTCCATCAAGGCATAGGGTAGCAATAATTTTTCTGAGAATATTTGAAGCTTTTTTTTCCCTGAAGTAGCATACATCACTTTTGTTCCATTAATGAGCCCCATTGAAATATAAATTCATGCTGTATGGTGGCTAGTAAAACAGAAGAAAAAATTCCGTGATGCACAAGATACCAACCTTCTGTGTTTTGGGAAAGAAATACGGAGAAAGTATTGATTTAAAAGATATTGACTTCAGATTAAAGATTTAAGTATTTTTAAAAACTATTCCATTTTTAATCTATCAATCTGACCGAATGTTACACATGGCTACAGGATCTTTTAATTCTTTTCAAGTTATTTTCTTTAATCCCTATTGGACAGGGCCTTATTGCTGTGCGATAGAGCGAGGTTTAATATCGTGGATGTAAATCTGTATCTTATCAATCTTTTGCAACTCCGAATTATTAGTCTTATAACTAAAAATGTTTTATCTTTTTGGAGGATAGTAAGGTGTTCTACAACATGGAAGCCTAAGTCTATTCTACACTCAGTGGCTACTTTATTAGGTATACCTGCTCATTAATGTAAAACTCTCATTGCCCAATCATTTGGAAGAAATTCAATGCATTAAAGTATTGAGGGAGGCAAGGGTAGAAATTGCTGCGGCACAGGCAAAGATACTTAAATCATTCTTAGCAACAAGTGACATGCAAGAGGGTTGGATGATGGCCTGTGTTGTTCTGCTGTTTAAGAAAGGCTCTTTAAAAAAAAGGAAGCTATAGGTTGAGCCTGACATCAATGATGGAAAGTTTTTGGAAGGTATTCTATGGGATCAGGTAGGTCTGTGTGTGTGTGTGTGTGTGTGTGTGTGTGTGTGTGTGTGGTGTGTGTGTCCCTTGTTTTTCAAACATTCACTTCATGACACCTCGCTGTTTCGAAAGACCTACATTAGTACCTGTCTTTGCTGACCAAAGGAGGATTTTCGCTGTTATGAAAAAAGACGCCCGCTTTAAATGAGTTTACCCCAAGAAAGACTACCATGGCCGGTGAAGCCTTGCGCGAGCAGGTGTGTGCGTATGCGAGTACGTGCATATGCGTGTGCGTGTCGATTTTTTTTTTCCCTACAAATCTGATTTGGCTCGCTGTCTTCCCAATTCTGGTAAGTGAAACTACACTGTACATACAATATTTCTACTTTATATAGGCTGTGTATTTATCATATCATTCCTGCTTTTACTATATGTTCATGTTATTTTAGCTTTTATGTGTTATTTGGTAGGTTATTTTTTTTGGGTCTGGGAATGCTCAGATTATTCCCATATAAATTAATGGTAATTCCTTCTTTGCGACATTTCAGCTTACAAACAGTTTCATAGTAACGCTCTACCTTCGCATAGTGGGGGTACCTGTATATATACACAGTGGCATGCAAAAGTTTGGGCATCCCTGGTCAAAATTTTTGTTACTGTGAATAATTACGTGAGTAGAAGATGAACTGATCTCCAAAAGTCATAAAGTTAAAGATGAAACATTCTTTTCACCATTTAAGCAAGATTAGCGTATTTTTTTTTGTACAATGTTAGAGTGGGGGAAAAAAGGAAAGGAGCACCATGCAAAAGTTTGGCACCCCAAGAGATTTGAGCTCTCAGATAACTTTTACCAAAATCTCAGACTTTAATTAGCTTGTTAGAGCTATGGCTTTTTGACAGTCATCATTAGGAAGGGCCAGGTGATGCAAATTTCAAAGCTTTATAAATACCCTGACTCCTCAAACCCTGTCCCAACAATCAGCAGCCATGGGCTCCTCTAAGCAGCTGCCTAGCACTCTGAAAATTAAAATGAATGATGCCCACAAAGCAGGAGAAGGCTATAAGAAGATAACAAAGTGTTTCTTAATTACATTACAGTTCATAATGTAATTAAGAAATGGCAGTTAACAAGAACGGTGGAGGTCAAGTTGAGGTCTGGAAGACCAAGAAAACTTCCCGAGAGAACTGCTCGTAGGATTGCTAGAAAGGCAAATCAAAACCCCCGTCTGACTGCAAAAGACCTTCAGGAAGATTTAGCAGACTCCGGAGTGGTGGTGCACTGTTATACTGTGCAGCAACATCTGCACAGATATGATCTTCATGGAAGAGTTGTCAGAAGAAAACCTTTCCTGCGTCCTCGCCACAAAATTCAGTGTCAGAAGTTTGCAAAGGAACATCTGAACAAGCCTGATGCATTTTGGAAACAAGTCCTGTGGACTGATGAAGTTAAAATAAAACTTTTTGGCCTCAATGAGCAAAGGTATGTTTGGAGAAAAAAGGGTGCAGAATTTCATAAAAAGAACACCTCTCCAACTGTTAAGCACGGGGTGGATCGATCATGCTTTGGGCTTGTGTTGCAGCCAGTGGCACGGGGAATTTTTCACTGGTAGAGGGAAGAATGAACTCAGTTAAATACTAGCAAATTCTGGAAGCAAACATCACACTGACTATAAAAAAAAAGCTGAAGGTGAAAAGAGGATGGCTTCTACAACAGGATAATGATCCTAAACACACTTCAAAATCCACAACCTACCTTAAGAGGCACAAGCTGAAGGTTTTGCCATGGCCCTCACAGTCACCCGAACTAAACATCATCAAAAATTTGTGGATAGACCTCAAAAGAGCAGTGCATGCAAGACGGCCCAAGAATCTCACAGAAGCAGAAGCCCTTTGCAAGGAAGAATGGGCGAAAATCCCCCAAACAAGAATTGAAAGACTCTAGCTGTCAAAGGCGGATCGACCCGATGCAATAACGCAAGATATCACGAATTCAATAAAACCATGAAACAAGCGAAACTTCACTTTTTATTCTTAGCATGCTATGGGGAAATTACAGACTGATTAATGAGATAGTCTGAGCATTCAGCGCCGACTTACATTTCTGCCCAATTTATATCATTAATCGCAGGAAATCTTACAATTACACGAGTTAGGACAATTTTAGAATAGTTTTGATCACATGTTAACATACAATTAGATGTAAAATCATTTTTGGTTAGTTATAATTATTTCTGCCAAGGCTAGCATGGATATAACCTCAGTTCCTCATGTTGACACCTCCCGCTACTCTTCCCCCCTCCCCCACACCATTCTTCCCCTATTTTGTTATGTTGTACCTCAAAATGCTTTGTGCGACCAGACAATTCTTTATTTAGACCTATGTCTAACACTATTAGGGAATAATGTCTGGTACGCCACCTGTTGCTGGGTAAGGTTCCCTTTTTGGCTGTCCAGCACTAGCATAAGATACCTATAAGGTTAATTGATCATTAGCTAATCATTGTCTTTTAATCTCTTTTAATCTATACCCCTATTTACCTATCCCTTTACTCCATCATAACTGGCTACAGAAAGCATTTACAAGCTGTGATACTTGCTAAAGTGGGTGTTACTAAGTACTGAGCATGCAGGGTGTCCAAACCTTTGCTTCGGGCCCTTTCCTTTTTGGTTATTTTGAAACTGTAAAAGATGGAAATAAAAAAAGTAATTTTGCTTAAAATATTAAAGAAATGTGTCATCTTTAACTTTAGACCTTTTGAAAATCAGGTTACCTTTTACTCACTTAGCTATTCACAGGAATTTTGACTGGGGTGCGTGCGTGTGCGTGTGCGTGTGCGTGTGTGTGTGTGTGTATTTGGATAGACATAGACTGATTAAGGATAGTCAGCATGGCTTCATGTGTGGTTGGTTATATCATTATAGAGTTGTTTGAAAAAGTTGTCTGGATGAAGGCAAGGCAGTAAATGTCTTTTACATGGACTTTAGGAAGGCGTTTGACATGGTCCTGCATGGGAGGTTGGACAAGAAGTTTCTGTCACTCAGTGTTCAAGATGAGGTAGTAAATTGGTTTTGTGGGAAAAGTTAGAGAGTGGTTGTAGATGGTTGCCTCTTCGACTGGAAGCCTGTGACTGGTGGAGTGCTGCGGGATGAGTGTTTGGTCCATTCTTGTTTGTCATCTATATCAACAATCTGGATGATAATGTGGTTAACTAGATCAGCAAATTTGCGGATGACACTAAGATTGGGGTGTAGTGGACAGTGAGGATGGCTATCATGGCTTGTGGAGGGATCTGGACCACCTTAAAAAAAATAGGCTGAAAAATGGCAGATGGAATTTAATGCAAGCAAGTGTGAGGAGCTGCACTTTGGTAGGACAATCCAGAATTGGTCTTACACGGTGACTGGTAGGGCGCTGAGGAGTGAGGTAGAACATAGGGATCTAGGAATACAGGTCCTTAATTAATTGAAAGTGGTGTTACAAGCAGATAGGGTTGTAAAGAATGCTCTTAGCACGTTGGCCTTCACAAATCAAACTATTGAGTACACAATAATTTGGAGTATTATGTACAGTTTTAGTCATTACCTACAGGAAAGATGTAAATAAGTTTGAAAAGAGTACAGAGAATATTTACAAGGATGTTGCTGGATCTGGAGAACCTGAGTGAAAGTTTAAATAGGTTAGAACTTCATTCCTTGGAACCTAGAAGATTGAGAGGAGATTTGATAGAAGTATACAAAATTGAGGAGTCTAAATAGGGCAAATGCAAGCAGGCTTTTTCCACAGAGGTGGGATGGGTCTTTAACCAGAGATTATGGGTTAAGGGTGAAAGTTGAAAAGTTTAATGGGAACATGGGGGAAACTTTTTCACTGAGAATGTGGAATGTGCCGCCAGCACAAGTGGTGCACACAAATTTGATTTCAATGTTTAAGAGAAGTTTGGATAGGTACGTGTATGGTAGTGGTATGGGGGGCTATGATCCTGGTGCAGGTTGATGGGAGTAAGCAGTTTATATGGTTTGGCATAGACTAGATGGGCTGAATGACCTGTTTCTGAGCTGTATTTTCCAAATGAGGTTCATTTTTTGTTCAGACCAGGCATCAGAATGGGAAAGATATGTGATCTAAGTAACTTTGACTGTGGAATCATTGATGGTGCCAAATGGGATGGTTTGAGTATGTCAGAAATTACTGATCTTCTGAGATTTTCACACACAACCATCTCTAGGGTTTACAGAGAAATGGTGTTTTTAAAAAAAAATAATAACATCTGTTCTCTGGGCAAAAATGCCTTGTTAATGAGAGATTATAGGAGAAAGGCCAGACTGGTCCAAGCTGACAGGAAGTCGACAAGAACTCGAATAAGCACTGTTACAGCAGTGGTATGCAGAAGAGCATCTCTGAATGCACAACATATTGAACCTTGAAGTGTATGGACTACAGCAGCAGAAGACCATGAACACCTACCTAATGGCAATGCAGTATTGGGTTCCTCCTGTACCTAATAAAGTGGTCACTAAGTGAATGTAGCTGGCTGTCTTAACAATATTCAGTTGTTCGCCAACCTGTTCAATTGTATGATGATGTGCCTCTTTTAAAATTATTTTAACTAATGTCTTCTCTCTTCGGCCATTCTCTCTTACAGCATACTGGAGATTCTGGTTATGTGTCAGTGTTGTATATGAGCTGTTTCTCATCTTCATACTTTTTCAGGTAAGAGATAAGTCCTTATTTTATCACTGAAGTATCTTTAACACTGTTTCCTCTAAGCTGCCCAGGTGTGCAGCTGCAACTACTCCGGTCACACAACCTTTGTTGCTGCGCAACTGGTATTTTCTTTTATATCATGTTTTATGAAAGTGCCGCACAGTCTTCAGACTGTGTTTGAAGAATATATATAAGTAAATAAATCTGCTCAGAGCAATGATTGGTCCATGCAGCTGCAAAAAAAGAATTAGCGGGAACGTTGATCTTTAAGCATGCAAAGTAAATCCTTTTGAGGTAACATATGTTTGTACAGCAAAATATTTCACTATGATCATAGTAAGTATAGTACTGATAATGTCACTAGGTGAGAACTGATCTTCTCTACAGGGAGTAATTGTTATTGTTGATGTTTCGCATGTAAAAATGTTTGAAATGGTGATTTTGAATTGCGCTCAGGTTTATGAACACTGCAATCAGTTGTTTTTTGCAAATATACATACAGTGTATTATTGAAGTGTTTTCAGCTGCTTAATCGTTAAGCTTTTAAGAAGCTTGGCTCTGTAATCAAGAGTGTGACGGAATCGTCATTGCATCATGTGCTTTGTATCTGTGCAGTCTTTTACTTTCAACACTTTGTTGGAATCCAGTTTTCCCTTTCTGTCATCTTTGTGTCTCTTTTGCTGGGGGATGGGCCAACACAGGATTCCACTCTCACTGATTTTGAATTACCGAGGTCAAACTAAGACGTCTATATCTGAAATAAAAGTGGCTGTTTTTCTATGCTTTCCTTACTCTATCAACATTGAATTTCATTGAATTTTTATTCAGTTTAGCTTCAGATCTTCAATAAGGGTATTGATCATATTGACGCGAGAAAATGTGTAGATGCTGGCGAAACTCAGCAGGCCAGGCAGCATACTCCCCAATGCCATTAGGCTTTACAATTCTACCGCCAGGACTTAAGAACTTTTTAAAAGCTATTATTAATGCTTTTTGAGATAGTGATTTAGATGCATATCATATTTTTTTTTACTGAGTTAAGTATTGTATGTAATCAGTTTTGCTACAACAAGTGTATGGGACATTGGAAAAAAGTTGAATTTCCCCATGGGGATGAATAAAGTATCTATCTATCTATATGGAAAAGTGTAAACGATTGACATTTCGGTCTGATACCCTTCTTCCGGACTGCAGAATAAAAGATGAGAAGTCAGAGTGATAAGGTGGGGGGAGGGGAGGATGTACAAGTGGTAGTTGATAGGTGAAACAAAGAATGGGGAGGTAGAGGGATGAAGTAAAGAGCTGAGAAGTTGATTGGTGAAAGAAATAAAGGGCTGGAGAAAGGGGAAATCTGATAAGAGGCAGGTGAGGAGATAAGGTGAGCGAAGGAATTGGGGAATGGTGAAGGTGGGGGCAATTACTGGAAGTTTGAGAAATTGATGTCCGTACCATCAGGTTAGAGGCTACCTAGACAGAATATAAGGTGTTACTCTTCCAACCTGTGTGGCCTCATCATGGCAGTAGAGGAGGCCATGGTCTGACATGTCAGAATGGGAAGTAGAATTGAAATGGATGGCTACCAGGAGATTCTGCTTTTTCTGGTGGCCGGAGTGTAGGTGTTGGCGAAGTGGTCTCCCAATCTATGTTGGGGCTCACCAATGTACAGGAGGCTGCACCAGATGGAGCAGATGACCCCAACAGACTTACAGGTGAAGTGTTACCTCACCTGGATGAACTGTTTGGGGCCCTGAATGGTATTGAGAGAGGAGGTGTAGGAGCAGGTGTGGCACTTGTTCCACTTGCAAGGAAAAGTACCAGGAAGGAGAACAATATTGATCCTTGTTTAATTTGACGCGCATAGATGTTTAGGTATATTTTTAATGAATGTTTAATTTCTTTCTGCAAATTGGGATTGTTCTCCTTTATTTGTGTAAGCAAAATAGTGTACATTAAACTATCTTTATGTACTTTGGCATCAGAGATTACCCTTAAAAATCTGAGCAGCTGGGTAAACAATCACCACTAAATGCATCTGTGGATGGATACGCAGCATTCAAGTTATGGGTTCTGTGCTACCATAAGCAACTATTCCTATCAAGATTAATTTAGAAAATAATATACAGATTGTAAATCTGTTGTCCAGCTATTCACTTGTCTGATGAGGGGTCTAGGACTAAAACATTGACTTTGCTCTTTTCCATAGATGCTGCCTGGCCTGATGAGATCTTCCAACATTTTGTGTCTGTTGCTAAGACCTGTACTAATCTATAGTTAATTAGCCTACCAGTACAACATTAGCCCACAGTCCTTCTGACTTGCAGAAACTTTGGATTGTTGGCAGTTCTTGGAATCCTTCTGTGATGGGGGAATGTTCATACTTCAAAAAAAAACAATAGATCTCTTGCTCAGATGATGATGACTGGGGGCAATTTCTGTGGTTTAGCACCAAGAAGGGTGTCAGTCTAGAGAGTTTCAACCTCTAGTCCAAAATACTTTAATATGTTTTGCAATTTTGTTTTATATAATATATTTAGCCAGTTTACAAGTAGTGAATTCTCATGTTGAGCTATCCTGAACTATTAAAGTTATTTTAAATGAAAATAGAATTTTAAATAATTTAAATTGTTTAAATTATGTAAATTTGAGTACTTATTTCTGGTTAAAAAGTGATTTTAAGACAAAGCTGCTCATCTAAAGCTAAGCTATACTATCTATTATAGGCAGATATAAAGACTGATGATAATTATGCACATTAGTTTTTTCACTGAAGCAAAAATGGCGTTTAAATATATTGCAATCCCCTGTCATTTGTGCTGGATTTGATCTGAGAATAGCTGACATTGGAAAAGAGGTAACTGTTGGTTTCTCATTGCTGTTGTAGCGGTGTGCTACACGCAGTGCTGAAATAACGACACGTAGTCGGTGAGCTGCAGTTGCAAAAGAGGTTTATTCAAACTTTGTGGCTTCGCTTTAAAGCCTTCCTGTTCCTGCCCTCCCCGAGCGGTAATGCTATAGGGGGCGCGTATTCACAGTCCCGTCCTGCGCGCGGGCTTTTCCCCTTGCTGGTGAAGCTAGCTTGGCGCCCTCTTTGGGACTGGCCTCAATGCCGGTGCGTGCCACTTTGTGAGCCGGTTCGAGTGCGCTGGGAAGTGGGTCGCCACATAACCCCGCCCCCCCCAGAACTGGCGATACACCCCCCAATGTCCTCAGGCTGCTAAACGAGATAAAAGCTCATTACTTCAGGAAAGATTCTAGCATAGACAGAAGATTGGCAGGGTTGGTTTTGGGACCACTTCTTTTCACATTATGTGTCAGTGATTTGGATGATGGAATTGATGGGTTTGTGGCCAAGTTTCCAGATGATACAAAGGTAGGTAGAGAAGCAGATAGTGTTGAAGGAGGATTTGGACAGATTGGGAGAATGGGAAAAGAAGTGGCAGATGTAACACAGTGTAGGGAAATGTATGATCAAGCAGTTTGGTAGAAGGAATAAAGGAGTAGGAATAAAGAATGCAATGTTAGCATTCATTTTAAGAGGATGAGAATATAAAAGCAAGGATTTAATAATGAGACTTTTTTAAGGTATTGTTCAGATCACATTTGGACAATTATGAGCAGTTTTGGGTCTTATTTCTCAGAAAAGATTTGCTGGAATTTGAAAGAGTTCAGAGGAGATTTATGAGAATAACCCAGGAATAAAATGGTTAATGTATTAGCATTTGATGGTACTGGGCTTATACTCACTGGAGTTTCGAAGAATGAGTTGGGAATCTTACTGAAACTTACCAAATATGGAAAGGCCTTGATAGAGTGGATGCGGAGATGAGGTTTCTAATCGTTGGGGAGTTCAAGGCCAGAAAGCGCAGCATCAGAGTAGAAAGTGTTCCTTTAGAACAGATGAAGAATTTCTTTAGCCAGAGCGTGGTGAACTATGGAATTCATTGCCACAGATGGCTGTAGAGGACAAGTCATTTGATCTATTTAAAGCAGAGGTTGATAGGTTCTTTATTAGCCAGGGCATCAAAGATTATGGGAAGAAGGCAAGAAGATGAGCTTGAAATGGATAATCAGCCATGATGGAACGGAGGAGTAGAATCAATGGGCTGAATAGTCTGATTCTGCTCCACTGTCCTATGGTCCTGGAAAGCCATGGTTTTTCAAAACTATGCTCTCCCACAAATAGAAGTAGTGGTTGAATTGACCTTTATCTAAAGCAGGTTTCTCAACCAGGATTCTGCGGAACCATAGAATTATGTGTGAGGTCGCTAAGGGTTTTGTGAGAGATCATGATTAAAATAAATAAGCATAGTTTTTGAACTTTACTGCAACGCGCTATGCTGGGGATCATAGTGGTTGGTAGTGACTGAGCAGCCCCGTTAGCAACCTCGTTCAGGGTCTGTCAGCGCATTATGTCAGTGCATAGTAGGACCGTGTTTATTTGGTTGAATCCATTCTTAGTTTGTGACATGAGATAGGGCAGGCTGTTGATAATTGACAAGCACTATATTGCACAGAGGGGAGATGGTAGTTTAATGAGGAGCGTGGTACGTTTTCCAGACGTTGAATGGACTTGCCCAACTTCAGCTGTGACGTCAGTCTCTTCCTCCTGAATTATCCAGGTTGCTGAGTCAATAGATTTCAGCAAAAGTGTCATGTTATAGCATTTGTAAGATTTGGAAATGATAGTGAAATTCAAGAAAACTTTTTTTGTTGTAAAGAGCTGCCTGAAACAAGCAAAGGCCAAATATATTTATCTGGAAACAACAGAACAGGTCTGTCTTGGAGGAACTGTTGGCATCTGTACTGATGAATCCCCATCAGTGTTTGGCTCCATGAACGGTTTCATTTTTCTTGTTTTTACATGTTACTTTTGGTAATACAAATCACTATACAGTTTTTAGACTAATTGAATAAATATCCTGATTTAAGTTTCTGTAGATACCTTAAGTGCACTTTTGGTGATTGGTTATGGAATCAAAAGCCACTCTACTGCGGTACCACATTTTGCTCTTTCTCGCTGAAATTTCTCTTTTCAGAGTATATCCAGGCAAATACTGCAAAAACGGGGCCTTAACATTCAAAGAATGCGTGCTTTTTAACCTGTTCCAGAGACTGGATTCTTTTCAAAAGGGTACAGTAGTATGTAAAACCATTTTGGCTTGCATTTTGGTTTTTGTTCTTTTTCTTGTTAAATTTAAACAGTGTGCTGTTTGGCAGCTGAGGGCGTTGGAATGTGGGGAATTGACAGTTTGACTGTCAAATGAACTTTAGCACTGACACCGTGTTTTGATTCTGGCTGTGCTTCATTACTTCTAGTAAAAGGGCAAGTTTTATCTCATAGGAAACATGTGCATGCTTGTATAAACAATATTTTCAATTGATGTGAGAAAGAGGACCTAAGGAAGTAACATTTTGTCTACCACATGCACAAACTATGGGTATTTATAATATTAAAAGGAGATTAGATCAGAAAAAATTATGCCTTTTTTTACTTGGTTGTTTTTAGTTCTTCTGGAACCCAACATTTAGACTGAAAAATCACAAGAGCCATGCTCTGTAAATTCTAATTTAATTATCCACAGGAAATGGATCATGGATCCTGTAGGCAGTGCGGCACACGGCAGCAGCAGCCTTTCGGATCTGATGCTACTTTAATTTAGTTTTTTAATTTAATTTTAATGAAATTTAATTTTAAGGCACAATTAGGGTTTAGGGCAATGGATAACAGAGCGACTATCTACCATCGCCAGTTACTGCTACAATACAGAGATCGCCCAAAAATGAACCTTCATGAAAATCTGCTGGTTAGATTGCGCGACCTTGGCTTGCTGAGGGAATCGGGCCTGCAGTCCTGGGAGTCGCCTGCTGCCGGTGGCTGGAGGTGGAGACAGCGTAAGCAGTGTGCGAGGAAGCAGAAGTGAGGTGAGCAGACAGGAGTCTGTGCCAGGAAAAAAGGAAGCCCTAGCCGGCCGGCTCTCCCGTCCATTCTACTCTCCAATGTCTGCTTGCTGATGGAATCAGGCCTGCAGTCCTCGGAGTCGCCTGATACCAGTGGCCGGAGGTGGGGACAGCGTAAGCAGTGTGCGAGGAAACGGAAGCGAGGCGAGTGGGCAGGAGTCCGTGCCAGGGAAAAAGCAAGTCCTAGCCGGCCAGCCCTCCCATCCATTCTGCTCTCCAGTGGACATTAAATTGGACTAGATCTGTGGCAACAAAATACTCGGCATGAGTACAGAAACGGACAGAATCCTGGACGCCGCCATTCAGCTGATTATTCATGTAACATCAGGCTACCAACCTACTGCCCTCTGTTGTACCTATTGTCTTGTTTATTATTTATTGTAATGCCTACGCTGTTCTATGTACTTTATGCAGTCCTGGGTAGGTCTGTAGTCTAGTGCAGTTTTGTGTTGGTTTGCGTAGTTCACTGTAGTTTTTGTATTGTTCATGTAGCACCATGGTCTTGAAAAACATTGTCTTGTTTTTACTGTGTACTGTACCAGCAGTTATGGTGGAAATGACAATAAAAGCAACTTGACTTGAAATGCAAGATTCAAAGATTCTAAGTTCATTTATTAGCAAAGTATGTCTGTACTATACAACCCTGATATTCATCTTCCCCACTGACAGCTACAAAACAAAGAAAAACCATAAAATCCCGTTCAAAGAAAATTATTAACCCCCACTTGCAAAGAAAAACACATTGCGCAAATGGCAACAAAAAACAGCAAAAATCACAAAATCGAAAGACTGCAGGCTATTCAGTTCAGCTCAGTGTTCTTTATCTGCAAGCTATCCTGATTCCAAGTTGTCCAAAATAGCAAACAAGAAGCGACTAGAGACACATCACATCATAACGTGAAATCCAATCCACAAAAAGTGTGGATTAGATCTTGCCCAGATCTCCAGCACTATCCTCTGACAGCAAGGTGGGGAGGGGAAGGGGGACTGTCACACACAGTGAGCGAGAGGCTTGTGGATGTGCTGTACACCCACTTGCCTTGATAATTTCAATCTGCTACAGTGCCTTAATCAGTGAGAAATGGAGTTGATCATGGGCTAGCTTCCCATCTCCCGGCTTCTTGGCCTTGAGGCCGGGCATTTTGTTCGTAGCCTCATGGAACACCCTCAGAGCTAGCAAAGCACCAGATCGTTCAATCAGCTCTAAAACACACACCTAAAATGTAGATCACAGGTTCCAAAAGTGAACTACAGTTGAAAGAAAAAAAGATGTAAAAGAAGTGAAAGAGGTTGTTTCTAGAGGATATCACCCTTGGTTGCTTTGTTCACTGATGCCAGCTTCCTGTAAAAGGAATCCACAGTTATCCTCTGTAATATTTTGTCCAGATTTGTTCAAAGAAACTTGGGCTTTAGCATCCGTTGGTATGGGGCAATTCTCATATCCTAGTTGATTAGAGCTTCGAGTAGACATTCAGGTAATTCATATGTAGTGCCCTGGTTCACATCTTTACTGTTATGCTGTAGATATTTCATTCAGCAGCTCTATGAGAGTTGTTTGTGCTGCTTTCAGTCTGTTTGGGTTATTGTTGAAGATAAGGGATGATGTGGAATGTGTGCCGTCCAGTTAGTGGGAGATTTTTCTCGGTGAGGGACAATAAGATTAGTCTTGAGCTTTTGTTTGAGAGGAGATGGAGAGAAGACACTGGGGAGAACCGGTTGCAGCATACGATCTGATGGGATACCCGTTTGTTCGAGATGGATTGCAAGTGACTTTCGGAAGGTGGTGTGTGCTTTCACATTGACCCAAGGGTCCATTGCGTGAGTGACAGAGAAGTTCAAGATGAGCTCCAACTTGTGCATATTTGACTGTTTAATTAGAATGGGCCTTTTTACTTTTTGTTATTCTTTACTAAACCTTTAGGTAAGATTAATAAATAAAATTCCTTAATCGTACGCAGTGTGCTGTCTGTTATTTTGTGGCATTAAATTGTAACAAGGTAGCGAATTACACAGCATCCACACAAATGGGGGGTTGGGGGGGGGTGTCTTGCGTCTCAATCTCACACATTTGGCGGGGCTGGAGGTTGTTGTCCCAAGACTTATGCAGCTGAGGAAGCCAGAGTGTTTCACATAAGTAACCTCATAGCATGACTTTCTAAGTCTCTTGTCTTGAACCGATTATTAAGCTTTGCATATTGTCTTGTAGATGTACAATAAACTTGTGCATCATTCTCTAAACATTTATTCTGGAATGGGTTTGTACGTGTTCCTAAAACTGCCCTATTTCATTAAGGTACTCCTTGAAAAACATCACTTTGGTTAATTGTTCTGTGATCCATGAATTCTTATGAATCTGTGTAAACATTCTACCATTGTCCTCTTGGAAAAATTCTAATTCTAGGTCTGTAATGGGACTTGAACTTGTAATTTTTGGCTTTGGTGGTTAAAAAGCTCATTACTGATCCATAGTTGACTTATATCACTTTGGCTGGGTATATTTGGGATTCTACCCTTGCCACATAACATCCACAACAAGCAAGATTTCCTAATGGCCAACCATTTTAATTACAATCCCCAATCAGACATGTCAGTCCCTGGCCTCCTCTACTGGCACGAGGAGGTCACTCCAACCTGACGCATGAACATCTGTTTCTATAACTTACAGTAATTTATCCACTCTCCCTTCTCTTTTTCCATTTCACATTCTGTGTCCCTCTCATCCCTTTTTTCACCTGCCCATCACCTCCCTCTGGTTCCCCTCTTCCTTCCTTTGCTCCCAGGGTCCACACTTCTCTCTTATTAGATATATCCTTCAGCCTTTTACCTTTCCACCCAGCTTCTAACTTATCTCCACTCCCCCAATAGTCTACTTTCTCCCTTACTTTCTCCCTTATCTGGCTTCACACATTGCCTTCCAACTTGTACTCTTTCTCCTCCCCCCACCTTTTTATTTTAGCTTCTTCTCCTTCCTTTCCAGTCCTGATGAAGGCCTGAAGTATTGGTTCTTTATTCCTTTCCATAGATGCTACCTGACCTGCTGAGTATCTGCAAAATCACTCATGTTTATGCAAATTTGCACGTCCCCTCAAGCATACTTTGCCAGTTAATGCGGTTGTGAATAATCTGATAATATCCGAACTCTGCAATCCTATCTGCTGATGAGCTGATGGTAACCTACACCTCTGTGTTATCAAGTCTCTCTCTTCCCCTTGTCATTCCAACATTGCCAGATGAAAAGAGATTTCCAAATAGTCTCGAGAGAGGAATTTTCTCCTGGTCTATCTTAAACATTCAGTGACTTCTTTTAAATCAGTCACCCTTTGTTCATGTTTCTCCTACCTGAGGCAATATCCTTTCCATATCTACACTCTGCTTTGTATCTTTCAATCAAAGTAAGACTTCTGAAGCATTCAAGATCCTTGACTTTACAGCCATAGAAAATGAAGGTTTCCATAAATATAGCACATTTCATGATCTCAGGATGTCTCATGGTGTTGTTTCCTTTTTAATTTATTTGTACAAATAAGAAATATGAAAAAGTTTATGCATTTTTGTGCTACCCTGTATTTTTAATTTGAGCAGATCAAGCTGATTTTTCTTAGGAACAAATTAAAATCTTCCATAATCCTTATTATTTGAGAAAGAAATCCCTCATGCTTTTCATTATTAAGCTTTTTAAAATAAATTTTCAAGTGTTCTAAGATCCTGTGATTGCCCCATTTAAATTTGGTCTTGAGGATAGATAGCCATGACATGGAATTGTAGTGAATGTTAGTGAACTGTACAAAAATGTATAAAATGTTAAGAATTAAGAGCTTGGTGCAGTATTCAGACATGCTAACTTTACCCAAACCCTCAGTTATACTTTTACATTTAGATAATCAGACTTTTTGTGCTGCAGGGTTCTACTATGATTCTATAATTTGGGTTGAGTACTTTTTGTAGGAATCATAATTTCTTGCTGACCTGAATTTTAAAAAGGAATGTAATTAATAAATTCACCTCCTTGTGCCATACTTTTCCAAACAAAAACAATGTAAAATGTATAAAACTCATTTTCCAATTATTTGTCATGTACACTTTGATGTAATATTAGGATTTCAGCAAGGTTTAAGTTAGCAGCACCGGTGTAATTGCAAAAAAGGGAACAGTGATATGACAGTTTGCTAGATATTCTGAAATATATACATTCCTTTATGAACTATTAATCACTTTCAGTATTATTTACAGTTAATATTAACTATTTCTGTAATAGTTTATAATAGTTGGAAGTTATCATATTACCTGTTAAGGATTGAGTAGGCAGCTGTTAACGGACCTTAATAGTCCTGTGTAGTAGTGGATTTAGAATGGATGCTGTCTCCTTTCCTATTGTCTTTGCTTGCACCTACACCAAATTACATTATAGCTTTTTCTGAAAAGGATATAGCTTATCCTAATTGATTAGTTTCTACAAATTTATGATGGAACTAATTTATGTATATTATTGATAGAGTTAATGTGATTTTTAATAGGGATAGAATTTTTGGCTCTCTGGAATTTTATTACATTTGTTACGTATTATTGAGTGGAGAAATACTCTAAGTTGCTTGGTCCTATTTGTTTGAAACATTATTTGCCTCAAATTCAAATCAGCAGTTTGTCTTTTTCTGATGCTTTGAAATGAAATGAATCCACTGCATAACATTTTGAGTAAGTTGGTGGTACTGCTCAGAATATATGACACAGTTAATTTGAAAAGGAAAATTTGCTGTGAGTGATGTCTCGGCATTGGATAATTTTCTTTCTTCCTTCCTTTCCCTCTCTCCTACCACTTTGTTCCCCTCTGACCCAAGTTAGTTTGGTGAGATTGAGAAATATTGAGGTAGTACAGATAATAGAACTGCTGCCTTACAGAGTAATCTAGATTCAATCCTAGTTTTTGCAGCAGTGTGTGTGAACCTTGTATGTTCTCCTTGTAACTGCACAGGTTTCCTCTAGGTCCTTCTGTTTCCCACCCATCCCCCACATCCCAAAAATATATAGGTTGTAGGTGGTAAAATCTGTGGATACTTAATAGGAATATAGAGAGAATAAGTATAATTGGATGTTTGATAGTTGCTGAGGACTTGATTAGCCAAAGGGCCATTTCTTTGCTTTAGCATTCTAAATCTAAGAACTAGTCCTCTTTAGGATCACTTTTATTTTGTTGGAATTGAAAACATATAGCCAACTTAATTCTAATGCAAATATCTTGATTATTCCACTGATATGCGGAGATAGTGAATATTTGCATTGTTGACTTTATTAGTTTCTAACTAGATTCTGCAATGTTTGCATTTAAGAGTTGCTGATAGACTGTACACATAGAAGGTGTGCTGGAGATTCCAAACAATATGCTGCTACTTTTGAGGCGGAAGCACTTGAGCTGGGGAATTGAAATCTCATTTTTTAAGAATATAACTGCCCTTGAGAACATGTTCCAGGTTAACTTGAAGAGCATGTGTTGCCAGTGAATTGGGTGGAAAGTGCAGTTTCAAGGGGACATCACAATAACAGGTGTAATTAAGAGATCAGGAGGAAGTGATGGTTGCATAAGGACTCATGCAGTTAAAAGATATTCAGTTTAAATGTCTATTGGAAACATGGTTTTATAGTTATCTTTTTTACAGGGTGATTGGTAAGTTCATGGCCTAAGGTAGAAGGAGATGAGTTATACAGCTCTCGTTACATGCACATGCAGGAGAGCTCTTTGAGTGATTATGCAGAAAGTTTGAAGTTAATAACTCATCTCCTTCTACCTTAGGCCACAAACCTATCAATCACCACTGATGAGTTATTAACTTCAAACTTTCTGCTTAATCACTCAAAGAGTTGATCTGCATGTGCATGTATTGAGAGCTGTATAACTCATCTCCTTCTACCATAGGCCACGAACTTACCAATCACCCCTCGTATTTTCACTTGTACTCAGTGCCACGTTTAGAATCTTTAACTTGGGACAAGTTTGTGCAGCATCACTGAGTGCTTTGTTTATATTTTCACAGACTGTTCAGGATGGACGTCAATTTATGAAATTCATCGATTCAAAACTAGGGGTACCCTTGCCTGAGAGGGACTATGGTGGCAACTGTCTTATTTTTGACCCTGGAAATGAGACTGATCCCTATCACAACATTTGGGTGAGATTGATTTGCATTTTTAAATTGCTATATACTTTCTCTATTTGTGGATGGAATCCAATGTTTAAAAGTGTTCTCGTGAACAGCCTCAACTTTCCATTCCTGTTCCTCCAATGGAACAGAGCTAAATAAATATTTTTACCCCTCAAATAGAGGAACTGTATGGAAAACAGAGGTAGTTAATTATGTTAGATTATGATGGAGAAGAATGAGGAGAACATTTTGTAATTGTCGCGTCAAATGAATTTATTGTGTCTGTTCTAGTGATTTGCCATTATTGGAGAATGATCCAAATATACATTGCCTTGTAAAAGTATTTAACTGTAAAAGTATTTAACTCTTTGTTCACATAAATGAATATTACAACTAGGGTTTTGATCAATTTAACTGAGAATTTTTATTTGTGAATCATGTGCTGTTTTATCCCCCCACTGTAAAAACTTCCAGAAAACAGGAAAATTGTAAAGCATGAAAAACTAAAGTTTCAAAAACTGAAATGTTCACAGTTCAAAAGTATTTATCCCACTTTGCTCAATAGTTAGTTGAACTACCCCTCACAGAGATTATAGCCAGTAGTCTTTTTTCATAAGTCTCTATTAGCTTTGTACAATATGATGGAACAGGATTTACCTATTTCTCTGTGCAAAATTGCTCAGGCCATGCCAGGTTAATTGGGAAATTTGAGGTCTTGCCAGATATTTATGATCGGGTTAAGGTCAGGACCCTAACTGGGCCACTTGAAAACATTTTCTTCATTTGAAGTAACTCCGTGGTTGCTCTGGCAGTGTGATTTGTGTCATGGTCTGCTGAAAGTCGAACTTCCTTCCCAGTTTAAGCTTTCTGGCAGAGGCTAGAAGTTTTTATCCAGAATCTATCTGTATTTAGCAGTATTATCTTCCCATCAATCCTGACCAAACTTCCAGTACTTAGTGCTGAAAAGTATCCCTATAGCTACCTCCGTCATGCTTCACAGTAGAGATGGTGTTACCTGGCTGTTCTGCAATTTTAGATTTACGCCACACATATTGCTTAGTATTGAGGTCAAAAATTTCTACTTTTGTCTCCTCTGACAGGACCTTTTCCCACATCTTTACAGTACCTTCTGAGTGACACTCTGCAAAGTCTTTATGGACAAGGATTTTTTTTTTACGCCAGGGCTTTTTCCTTGCCACTCTTCCATAAGCACCCTATTTGTGCAAGGCCTTAGAGATTGTTGAACCATGAACTTCATCTTCAGTTGCAGCCATTGACTTCTGCAGCTTACTCAGTGACTGTTGGTGTCACAGTTGCTTTTCTAACAAGTGCCATTTTTGTACGGTGACTAAGTTTAAAGGGGCGGTGTGGCTATGGTTTCAGATTTTTCCACTTTTTCACAATGGACTGCGCTGAACTGTTGAGGTATGTTCAGTGCCTTTGAGGTGTCTTGTATCCTTCCCCAGATTTCTGCTTCTCAATGATCATTTTCATGACTTGTCTTGAATGCTTTTTTTGCCTTAATTTTGGTTTTGTCTGTTGAAAATCTACTATACTGTTGGACCTTACAGACGGTGGGTGCATTTATTCTTATGAATTTATTGAAAACAGGTGATCCTCCAATTTTCTGCATCAACTAATTGGGTGAGTTGTTAAGGTAGTATATTGTACTGTAGCGATGTACTGCATACAGAGCTAGAAACAACGACACGCAGTCGGTAAGTCGTTTCGAGACTAGTTTATTCAAACTTCGCGGCGCTGGCTTTTAATCCCAAGTTCCCGCCCTCTCCGGGCAGAAACTACGTCAGAGGTGCATTACCAAAGTCTCTCCCCGCGAGTGGGCTATTTGTAAGCTGGTTCGCCTGTGCAGAAAGTGGGTTGCCACATAACCCCACCCCCCCAAAACCAATGATACACCCCCCAATGCCCACAGTCTGGATCAGCCTCTGTTTGGGAGGTCTGCCTCTGCGCTGCGGTGCCTGAACCTCGACCGGCTGCGCCAAGTCCACGTGGGCTGGTTGAAGTCGGTCCACCGTGAAAACCTCCTCTTTCCCCCCAATTCCAGAACGAACGTGGACCTGTTGTTGTTGATCACCTTGAACGGCCCCTTGTACGGCCGCTGTAGCGGTGCCCGGTGTGCGCCCCTTCGTACAAACACAAACTTACAGTTCTGCAGGTATTTGGATATGTAGGTCGGGGTCTGTCCAAGCTGTGAAGTCGGTACGGGGGCCAGGTTGCCGAGCCTTTCGTGTAGTCTGTCCAGGACTGCTGTGGGTTCTTCCTCTTGCCCCCTTGGGGCTGGTATGAACTCTCCTGGGATGACCAGGGGTGCGCCGTACACCAACTCGGCCGACAAGTGCAGATCCTCTTTGGGTGTTGTGCGAAGTCCAAGCAGGACCCAGGGAAGCTCGTCCACCCAGTTAGGTCCTCTCAGGCGGGCCCTGAGAGCCGACTTCAAGTGACGGTGGAAGCGTTCCACTAGTCCATTCGACTGTAGGTGGTAGGCTGTTGTGTGGTGTAGCTGCGTTCCCAACAAGCTGGCCACAGCCAACCACAGGCTGGAGGTGAACTGGGCGCCTCTGTCAGAGGTAATGTGGGCCGGTACCCCAAAGCGTGCTACCCAGGTTGCAATCAGCGCTCGTGCGCAGGAATTGGCAGATGTGTTGGTGAGTGGGACAGCCTCTGGCCATCTCGTGAACCGGTCTACCATAGTTAGGAGGCACTGCGCGCCTCGTGACACTGGTAGGGGCCCCACGATATCCACATGAATGTGGTCGAACCTCTGGCGGGTGGGTTCGAACTGCTGCGGCGGGGCTTTAGTGTGCCGCTGCACCTTGGCTGTTTGGCACTGCGTGCACGTTCTGGCCCATTCGCTGACCTGTTTGTGAAGTCCGTGCCACGCGAACTTGCTGGAGACCAGCCGGACGGTTGTCCTGATAGATGGGTGCGCCAAACCGTATATGGAGTTGAAAACTTGCCACCGCCAGGCTGCCGGGACGATGGGGCAAGGTTGGCCAGTAGCCACGTCGCACAGGAGGGTCCTCTCACCAGGGCCCACGAGGAAGTTTTGCAGCTGCAAACCCGAGACTGCGGTCCTGTAGCTGGGCGTCTCATCGTCTGCCTGCTGCATAGTCCACCCCCAGGGACAGGGCCTGGATAGCTGGTCTGGAGAGTGCATCCGCCATGATGTTGTCCTTTCCCAAGACATGCTGGATGTCCGTTGTGTACTCGGAGATGTAGGACAGATGTCACTGCTGGCGAGCCAACCAGGGATCGGACACCTTAGTGAACGTGAAGGTCAATGGTTTGTTGTCCGTGAACGTGGTGAACGGCCTGCCTTCTAAGAAGTACCTGAAATGTCGGATTGCCAGATACAGTGCCAACAGCTCCCAGTCGAAGACACTGTACTTGAGTTCGGGTGGTTATAGGTGCCGGCTGAAGAACGCCAGGGGTTGCCAGCGCCCCTCAATGAGTTGCTCCAGCACCCCACCGACTGCTGTGTCGGATGCGTCCACTGTGAGGGCGGTTGGAACGTCCATTCTGGGGTGCACCAGCATCGCGGTATCTGCCAAGGCTTCCTTGGCTTTAACGAAAGCGGCCGCGGCCTCATCGTCCCAAGTAATATTCTTGCCTTTACCCGACATCAGGGTGTACAAAGGGCACATGTTACGTGCTGCTGAGGGGAGGAAACGGTGGTAGAAGTTCACCATACCAACGAACTCCTGCAGGCCTTTGACTGTGTTGGGCTGGGCAAAGTGGCAGATCGCGTCTACCTTGGCGGGCAGAGGTGTTGCCCCGTCTTTGGTAATCCTGTGGCCCAGGAAGTCAATGGTGTCGAGACCGAACTGGCATTTGGCCGGGTTGATCGTGAGGCCGAAATCACTCAGGTGGGAGTAGAGCTGGCGGAGGTGGGACAGATGCTCCTGATGACTACTGCTGGCTATGAGGATGTCGTCCAAATAGATGAACGCAAAGTCCAGGTCGCATCCGGTCGCATCCCACTGCATCCATTAGCCGCTGGAACATCTGCAGCATTCGGAGGAATTTGAACAGACTGAACGGGGTGATGAGTGCTGTTTTGGGGATGTCTTCAGGGTGTACCGGGATTTGATGGTATCCCCGGACAAGGTCTACTTTAGAAAAGATTCTTGCCCCGTGCAGGTTTGCTGCAAAGTCCTGTATATGCGTCACAGGATAGCTGTCTAGAGTTGTAGCCTCGTTCAGTCTGCGGCAGTCGCCGCATGGTCTCCAGCCCCCGGCTGCTTTGGGCACCATGTGCAGGGGGGAGGCCCATGGACTGTCGGACCTCCGTGCGATTCCCAATTCCTCCATCCTCTTGAACTCCTCCTTCGCCAGGTGGAGCTTTTCCGGGGGGAGCCTTCATGCGCGGGCGTGGAGGGGTGGTCCCTGGGTAGGGATGTGGGGCTGTACTCCGTGTCTGGGCATGGCTGCCGTGAACTGTGGTGCCAGAATCGATGGAAAGTCCGCCAAGATTCTGGTGAATTCGTTGTCCGACAGTGTGATGGAGTCCAGGTGTGGGGCCGGCAACTTGGCTTCACCCAGGGAGAACGTCTGGAAAGTCTCGGCATATACCAGTCTTTTCCCTTGTAAGTCAACCAGCAGGCTGTGAGCTCACAAGAAGTCCGCCCCCAGGAGTGGTTGGGCCACGGCGGCCAGCGTGAAGTCCCTTGAACCGGCTGGTACCGAACTGCAGCTGCACTGTGCGGGTGGCGTAGGTCCGTATTGTGCTGCCGTTTGCGGCCCTCAGGGTGGGTCCTGGCTTCCTGTTGCGGGTGCTGTACCCGGTCGGGGGTAAGACGCTGATTTCCGCTCTGGTGTCGACCAAGAAGTCCCGACAGTTTGTCCCAGACGTACAAGAGGCTGTCCTGGTGGCCAGCCACCATAGCCATTAGTGGCAGCTGGCCCTGGCCCTGGCCCTTGCAGGGCGGGCAACAACGGCGGGCTTCTGTGCCCCACCACTGGTGGTAGAAACACCACTGTTCACTGACCTCCTCACTCCTGCCTCTGTGTTGTGGGCGCCCCCTTGCCGGGCCTGGTCTGGTCTGCTGTTGGGCGCGTGGCTTGGTAATCTGACCGACGGACACCACGCTCTCCCTCTTGGCTTTCCACAGCACGTCTGCCCAACCGCCACCTTCCGGGGATCACTGAAATCTGCGTCGGCCAGCAACAGATGTATGTCCTCGGGCAGTTGCTCCAGGAACGCCTGCTGAAACATGAGGCAGGGTTTGTGTCCATCAGCCAGGGCCAGCATCTCGTTCATTAATGCTGACGGTGGCCTGTCTCTCAAACCGTCTAGGTGCAGCAGGCGGCACCTCGCTCACGCTGTGAGAGGTCAAAGGTCCCAATGAGCAGCGCTTTGAACACTTCATATTTGCCTTCTTCCGGGGGCGACTGTATGAAATCCGTAACCTGGGCGGCTGTCTCCTGGTCAAGGGAACTCACCACATAATAGTAACGCATGGAATCAGAAGATATCTGCCAAATCTGGAACTGGGCTTCTGCTTGGCTAAACCACACGCTTGGCTGCAGCGTCCAGAAAGTCGGTAGTTATAGCGAAACTGCGTGAACAGATGAAGAGTCGGTCATCTTTGGTCCAAATCCCGTTCGGACCGTCAGGGTCACCAATGTAGCGATGTACTACATACAGAGCTAGAAACGACGACACGCAGTTGGTAAGTCATTTCGAGACTAATCTATTCAAAATTTGCGACGCTGGCTTTTAATCCCTAGTTCCCGCCCTCTCCGGGCGGAAATAACATCAGAGGTGCATTACCAAAGTCTCTCCCCGCACGCGGGCTATTTGTGAGCTGGTTCGCCTGCGCATAAAGTGGGTCGCCACAGTACCTGATGAAAGTTAGTGTGGTAATTGCAAAGTGAACAAATACTTTTTCAGCCTCTCAATTATGTTTTTTATTTTTAGTAAATTGTTGACCAGTTTTGGAATTTATCTTTTGATTAGCACAAATCCTACTTCAATCTATTTTAAGTTTAGAAAATGAGACAGTAAAGTGTGAAAATAGTTGTGAAGGCTGATTACTTTTTCAAGGTATTGTATTTAAAGGAAAGAAGGCATGGATTTAGAGGTAGCAACAGTTCTATGGAGTGTGGATAAGAGGACAGTGAACAAGTGTAGAACTAAATATTACAGATGCAGTAAATCTGAAATAAGCAATAGTAGAAATCTATGGAAAAGAAAACAGTATATCAATGATTTTTAAAATTTCAGAGACTATAATGGCAGCAGGTTGAAAGACATGGGAGGCAATGTTTGTGAAAAAAGACATTAATTATATCAGCCAACATTAAGGCAGAAAGAGATTGATGACTGTTTAGGTTGAATTAAAATTAAGTGAATTGTAGGTACATCTTGTTGGTAAAATAAATTTGGAGAAAGCCAGAAGATAAGATCAGAGGATTAAGAAAAAAAGATAGATTTCAGGAATGGAGGGAGCACACTGAGGTTTGTCCAAATAACCAAAATGTAGGAAAGGTTAATGAATTTTATCTTTGACAGAACAAGTTCATATACTGTATACCTTATACTTGTTTGAGGTGAGAGTGGTGAAGGTTGGTGGTGACATTTTAAGATGGTTTCTCATTAAGATGTCATTGTATTCCTTCATATGGTTAAGTGTTGGATGCTTCAACTTAAATTTTACCCGTTCTCTTAGAGTTTTGGGAGCACAATGTAGATGAGAATTTGCTTTTCATTTCACTGTCTTCCCATGTCAATCTAGTTACAACCCAGTAAACAAAGGGAAATGTTCAGTCAGAAAACATCATTACATCCACTCTGCAATTATCAAAGAATTATAAAGAATTTCTGTAAAATAGTAGCTTCTAGGAAAATAAATCTAATCATCTAGAAACTTTTATTATTTAGGTAGATTGTGTTTGTCTATTATTGTGACTTAGAAGATCAAACCCATTTTACGAGTACCATCAAGATGCTGTATTTCAAAGAGGTTATTTATTCATAGTCATTCTTCCTTAATTTACTTATTGCAAATATTTCTAGCATATCATTTCACCATATAATTCTAATTTGTACTCCATACAGCAGAACATTGGTTCTGTTGGAAAATTATTATATATTTCTACATTGACATAATTTTTGACTGGACTACAGGCCTCTTTTGAAATGACCTTTTCTACATCCAGATTTGATTATCATACCATTTGGATTTTACATGCAGTTTTTCAATCAGTGAAGGTTACCTGAAAATGTTGGCTCATTTGATTCTCACTGCAGCATAGCATCAAAACTCCAAACAATCCAACTGAGATCGGCTCTCAATGACTTTTAAGTGTTGAGGCATAAAAATGGCTTAATTTAACTTTCAACATATAAAAGCATTTGAAGTTTAATTTCATTTTACAATTTATGCTATCAGATTTTTAACATTATGTCTAAGAGCAAGCTGAGGTAAGAAAATTCTACGCTTTAATTTTAGCTTCTTTGTATTTTTATCTCTTTACTACTGAAAGCAATTTGAATGTTAACAGGCAGCTAAATTCTGTGAACTTCCTGATAGTGTAGAGTATGTCACTCAATCAGCATGCTGGAGATCAGGAAATGGCTCTACTTGGATTTGAAACCTCAAATAATCTTCCATTCAGTCTGCACTTTACTTGTAGTGTTAGACTGGTTTAAAGGCTATTAGTGTTGCCTTTTTCCATATCTGTGGTCTTATGTAATGTGGGCAGTAATTAGTTGGTCACCTGTAGACCTTTATATATTGTATCAGTTTTCTCTGAGATCAATCAGTGAGTTAAAGCATCTTTTAAACAGCAAGTTGAGCAAGGTGTAAGAAGTAGATTTATGGTAATTGGTAGGAAGAAAAATACTTTTTTAATTAAAAAATGTAATTAGAAGTTCAATCTGAAAATCTGAAAATTCCTGTATCTTGTATTTCAGGACAAATTGGATGGATTTGTCCCAGCTCATTTCCTTGGCTGGTACCTTAAGGTAGGATAAGAAAGCGATTAGCTTTCATCCATGACTATTTTGCTAATTAAAGCTCCACCGCGATTTTTTATCTGTTGTGTAAAGATGTAATTTTACAACCCTCCCTACTTGGAGGATTTGCAATCAGAAGAGCAACTGTGTGGAAAGAAGAAAAATTGGCATATTCTGTCTTGATTATAATCTTTTTGGAGTCCAGTTACTATTGGGATGCAACAAGTAGTGTGGACAAATGAAAAGTGCTGATAAATGCAAACTAATCTATACAAATATGGTGCAGAACAACTGCATTATTAATTCATGAGTATGTTATATTTAGCCTTTAGTATTTTGTATGCACTGTGTTATTTCAATATTTCATGCATGACAGCCATCAATTCAGAGCTGCCATGGATAATTCTGCCCTTTGTCCTCAGCATAGAAGTGAATTCATTTGGTCCTTGTGTTTTTGCTGAATTCATGGAGTGGCTTCTCAATTGATTCTACCTTGCTCCAAAACCTTGCAAGTTTCTCCCCTTTAATTATTTATCAGTTTCCTTTTTAAAAATATCATTCAAGTCGTCTTTGCCATCATTTCAACGATACTTTCCAGATTGCAACTTAGATCCTATATGGCCCATTGTCCCGCTTGAAAGACGTTTTACCATCCAATGATATTTATGACTCAACTATTTTATCAATCAATGTCCTTTATCTGTCATACCTTTGCCTCTATATATAGACATAAACGGACAGATATACAGAGAGAGAGAGAGAGAGAGAGGTTTAAAATAAATATATTCAGTATCAACTTGTAGAATAGTTCCAGATTTTTACCGTGGTCTTCATGAAAATTGCTTTCTGTCTTCTGGTCTTGAATGGGTTGGCTTTAATTATCTGGTTCTTTCCCTGTGTCTTGATCTGTCCATCCAGTCAACTGCACTTTCAGATCAATAGGAAAGAGTTTCACTTCTTGTGCCTACCATTCTCTTTCAAAATGCACCATCTAAGTTTACTTAATCTTCCTGGATAAGCTAATCCTTGGAGCTCTCATAATTCCATCCAGTATTCCTTCTAAGGTATCCTTTCAGTGGAAATCTGAGATGTGATTGCCAAATCGTGTGAAGTAATTGGAGACATCTCCTGAAATTTTGGTATCGTAAATCCGTAACTAAACCATTCATTAAGCAGTCTTCCAATGTCTTATCAGAATCTCATTCTTCAGGCTGTAAGTGGGAAAAACTAACTTAATTCTATGAAAGTAATGGAGAAATTTCTCTTATAAGTGTAACTCACTGTTAATTTCCTTTTTTTTAATTCATTTATTAGTCTTTTCAGTAGTTTTTTTTTCCTTCTCCCTAGACACTAATGATTCGAGACTGGTGGATGTGTATGATAATCAGTGTGATGTTTGAATTTCTGGAGTACAGCCTAGAGCATCAGTTACCTAACTTCAGTGAATGCTGGTGGGACCATGTATGTATCTGGGGGAAATACAGGCATGTTTCATGCTCACATACAACCTGAAGTAAACTATGTAATGTTATTAACTATTGATACAGAAGCATCTTTAATTTCATGGGATTACACCAAGACTTGAGTAGATTAACTGTGAAGATAATTGCCAGCAAATTTTCTCTTGAAGGTACTCTCTTAGTATGGTTTGTGGTGAACATGACTAAGAACTTTTATTTCTACAACAATGCTTGCAGGCAGAATAAGTCTCAGCACTTCTTGTTAAGAAAGAAATGAAAAGTAGATGCTGAGTAAGGAGATGAAAGGGGGAAATACTACTGGAATAGGGTAATGATGTGTACAGATGGTAAAGTACTTGGTCAGGAGGGTAGATTATTGAAGAAACTGCAGAAATTAAGAATAAGCACTCAAGTAATTGTGTGGCAGCGAGGAAGTTGAAGCTGCCATCTTAGCAACTAAAAACACTTACCTTTTTCTTGAGACCAAATTTTGAGAAATTTCAAGGCTGGGATACATTTTTGGATGTTTGAAAGAAACTTTTATGGTTATTGAGTGTAGGTTGGAGAATGGATGATGTGGATTGTTAGCTGAGCCATGGTTTTATTGAGGGTTGTATAGTATATTGCTCTGTTAACTTCCTCTTTTTCCTATAATGTTTGTGGATCAGAAAAGAAGTTTAGATACTGGTAGTTTTTGCTGAACAGGACAAACCATGAATAGTAAGTGGTTTTAGCAAATGAGAAGCATCTGTTGTTAATGAGGTGATCCACTCAAATCTAAAGGTAAACATCAAGCCTTCTTGAGCTTAATAAAAAGACACATTGAGCTAGTGTTTCATTGCAATAAGTGTATTTACTCTTGTAATGCAGGAAATGGGCAAGGGAAACAGTGAGCATGGCAGTGCAGTCCTGTTGATAATGGAGACCATAAATGTCTGGGCATCGTTTGAGTAAGTGACATTGAGTGTATTGCCATGTGTATAAACGATAAAGTAAAATTGTAGGGTTGTGCTGAGGAAAGTGTCTAGTATGAGGAAGTCGGATTTGTATTGTTGACGAGCCGCAAGACCTTTATATAATCAAAGTGTATTTTTTAAGCTCTGGATCATGTAAAGCCACATTTGAGTTCCATTTACTCTGGGGATATATATATATGCATTTGCAACCTCCATTCTAGCTACCTGAAATAAGATATGACAGCTTTATCTTGTGAAAAGGTTTGTAAAATTGTCGTTGTGTTTACAGTGGATAATGGATGTGTTTCTATGCAATGGATTTGGAATCTATTGTGCAATGAAGACATTGGAGTGGCTTTCAATGAAGCCTTACCACTGGCAAGGACTCTGGAATATTCATAGCTACAAGTAAGTCAGTCAGGTTGTGAAGTCACGGTGGGTGGGATCATTCTGCTCAACAGTGACTTTCTGTTTTCCAGTAAACAGATGTTAATCATAAGCACAGTGTGGAAATTTAGAATTTTAGCTGCATACCTGCAGTGTAAAATTACCTATATTGATGGATAGCCATCTGTAATATTTCAGTGTGTATATCCGTATTCAGCAGAACTGGAAGCATTGTTGGTAATGTTTCTTTGGCTGGGATCCAAATTTGTATGAGGAATTGACAGACTTGTGGACTCAGAGTTGGGAATTTTCCACCTGCTAAATGCTGTTGCTTTCGACAAGTTAATGCTGGGACCTGACTGTATGCCAACGATTAACCTTCTGAGTTTGCCATCAGCAGTTCAGGCCAGTGCTTGTCAGCAATTTATAAAAGGATTAGCTTTTGTTCAGTTTGATTTTATATTGGAAGGTGGTTGTGGAGTCACTGGTACTTCCTCCCATTGCTTGTTGCACACAAGCTACAATGTTTTAGTTGCTTTCTGTAAATCCAACTTGCAATGTTTCTCATCAAAATTAGAAGTGTAATATTTATTTCTGACCTTAATTTTGAGCACTAGGGTGTATCTATAAAAATCGTTTTTGGGTTCTAAGCTACACATGAGAGTATGAAATGCAGTGCTTTTAGCAGAAAGTTACAATCTAAATTGTATTATGCATGCGCTGTTCGTGTGTAATGGACCATGGAACATTTGAAGTATTCAGAAGCAGTAGATGAAGCAATAATTAATTGTCCAACATTACAGGTTAAAAATAAGTAGGAACTATTCCTTGCATTAATCTTTATAGAAGTAGGTTCAAGCCTGGAATATTGCATATTGTTGTTTGCTAAAATATATTGCTCAAATATCTGCTGTGGTAGCATTACAGTTGAAAATGCAATCCCAGGAAGCATTTTCTAACCTGAGATTTTTATTTGTTTATCTATGGGATTATCAAGCCGGTTGCTTGTCCTGGATGTCATGAAGATTCTTGTGTTGTTGCATTACACTCTTCCAGACATTTCAGCCTCATGATCTTATTGAACAGACAACAACTTTGTCAGACCCAAATAATTATAATTGATTCATGTTATCTCTGGAAGTGTTGCATGTTGCATATCCACCATCAATTGTTATCATCAAAGTAAAAGGAGGGTGACATAAAATTGTGCCCACAAACTTTTCTGATATTCCGTCTTCGTAGAACCATTCACCTAAGTACCTCAGTAAAAAGTAATATTGATGTAGAAATGCATAAGTGTACAGGGTCTCTGGTGTAAAGGAGCTATTTACTGTTGACAGTCTCTAATTTTTATCTGATGTTCTGCTTTTTATTCAGAGGGAAAATCAAGCGCATTGCTTTCCAATTTACACCATACAGCTGGGTGAAGTTCGAATGGAAACCAGCCTCAAATCTTCGCAGGTGGCTGGCAGTTTGTGGAATTATTTTCATGGTAAGGAATTCTGTTACATTTGGATGTGAACATACATTTAAAATTTTGCTCTTCACTGTTTCATAATTGGACTACTCATTGCTTGAGCAGTTGGAAACAGACCTAGATTTATTTATTTACCTCAAATTCCAGGAATTGTTAAACAGTATTTGTAAGTATGATAGTGTATTAGTTTAGTAACTGAAGTGGGCAAGGTCTGGAATGATGATAGGGAAACTAGTTCTAAAACACATGAAGTAAAATTACTATGACAGATAGTAAATGCTGGACTACCAGTTTGACACCATCCCATAAATGTTAAATTTAAAAATTTGATTTTAGTATCTTATTTTCTTATAATTGGGTTTATCAATGCCTCTTCAAATGGGACAGTTAGCAACTATGAGAAGCTGGGTCCAAAACTGGCTGGTATCTTTCCGTCTCTTGTGAATGATGGATGAAAAGAAAGAAGTGATTCTTGCACAAATAATGCAGCCAAATCTATTTGTCAGCTTGTCTTTCCCAATCTTCCTGCAAATGGGACGTGGAGCACTTTAGGCAAATATTGGAAATTTGTGGTCAGTTTATTTCCTTCAATTAACTCTTTGATCAATTTACATTTTTCACAGCACTAATTAGCTACATAATATTGTAAACATTTTACATTTGAGTTTTGTAGTCCAAGTACTGAGCTGTTTGTCTTGAGGATAACTGTAACAAATGTGCTAAATGGGGTATTTTTTTTTCTATTTTACTTGTTTAGAGATGACAGGGCCTACTAGCTCAACGAGCTTGTGCGGCCCACTGTGCTTATGTGACCAATTAACCTACTAGCCTGTACTCCTTGGATTGTGGGAGGAAACTGGAGCACCTGGAGGAAACCCACACTGTCATGGGGAGAACATACGAACTCCTTACAGAGGGCAGTGGGAATTGAACACTGGTCGCTGGTGCTGTAATAGCATGCTGCCCCTGTATTTCGGGAAAACAAGAAGGAAAATGAATTTCACATTACTTTGTTAGAAAAAGTTCTTTTAACTATTTACATTTGAAAATCTTCATTTCAATTATATACCTAAGAAATAAGCAAACTTGTGTCTATATTTTGCAGTTCCTGCTTGCAGAGTTAAATACATTTTACTTGAAATTTGTCCTCTGGATGCCTCCTGAACATTATCTCGTCTTGCTGCGTCTAGTTTTCTTTGTTCACGTAGGAGGTGTAGCAATGCGTGAGATTTATGACTTCATGGATGACCTGTAAGTATTTGTTGGAATAGAAAGATGAGTTTAACAGTTATACTGTGTACATTGAGACAATTGGCAGCCTGAGACTGTAGACTCAATCTGATCCGTGGAAAAATATTGCCACTATTCAGTCATTGTGATGACATTGATTTTAAATGGATTCTTATTTCTAAAGCATTCGAAGTGCATCCATCTGTTTCTACAGCAGACATTTTTCTGTAGTCACTATCGATGTACCAATTTGTACATAAAATGTAGGTTTCTGATTAGTTGGACCTGGCATTGTCATGCCTTTTTCCATAGATAAAGACCACATCATGCTCAAATTAGGCACAAATGGAAGATTTCCACCTATTGCACTGGTGTCCATTGTAAACTCTAGTGAAGAAGCCAAAATTTATTTCACTGATTCCTCTGAAATAAGGAAATATTGGTGAACTAAAACTAAAATTCATGTTCCTACTATAACGTGTTATCTGTATTTCAGAATAGTTTGTCAGTTTAGACACTTCTATTTTGGGGAACTATCCAAGATGTAGAGCTAAATTTCTACTTGTATATTCATCTTTAGTGTAATTATTTTCCCCCTGTTACTCTGTAGTTTCACTGATTATAGTTCTCTGTAGCTATTAGTTGTCACATTATGCTTTTTAAGTAATGAAACTTCCTTAATGGTAAGGCAGGCCATATGCATGTGCTTATTTGTCCACTGTTTCCAAAGGGTGGTGAAAGTTTAAATTCAACTCTTCTGTAAGTGTTTCAGGATTGTGAACAGTTGGTGTTCACTACACTGTGATATCCTGTTCGAGCACTTTTGATTGTTGCTCTTACAACCTTGCCAAAAACAGAGTAGTTGAAATCTTGCTGTGGATTGAATTTAAACATATAAGAGCTAAAAAGTTCTCTGAACATGATGGTCCATATCCTAGGGTATTAAATGTGCTAGAGCATCAGGGTCATCTTGCTAGAAATCCATAAATCTTGGAATGGTCTTCATGGATTGTAAAGTAAAATCTAACATGTGATCAAGAACAGGACATGTATACTGGAGACAAGTTGGCCTTGGCATCATTGTTTAAAAACTGGTGGAATCCATTATTGGTCAAGGATGCATCAAAGTTATATGATTGCGCAAACTTGACACAAATTTAATTTTAAAAAATTTAAAATCAAAATCCCACAGAGACTAGAAATCAAACAAAAAAACAGAAAATATTGCCTGAAGCATGTCATCTTCCTTTCTCCATGGATTCTGCCTGCTCTGTGTATCAGTGTTTTCTGTTGGATTTTAGGACTGATACATTAGGGACATTTAAGAGACTCTTAAATGGGCACATGGATGAAAGGAAAATGGAGGGTTATGGGTTGTGTAGGGGGAAGGGTTGGATTAATTATGGAGTAGGTTAAAAGGTCATCACAACATTATGACTGAAGGTTGTATGTTGTTTGTTATAGAAACTGCTATATATCGTGAGAAATAGGAAGTTTTTCTCCCTGAAAGTTAAATTGAGGGAACAGATTTTTTTAATGTTTAATGACCAGGAGATGCTGAGACACCAGCTAGCAAACACGTATCTACAAAGTAACTTCTGTAATTAATACTGTTGTATCCATGCAACATCTATATTTGGGGTGGGGGGGGGGGGGGGGAGAAGAAAGATTTCTTCAAGGATCAGAGGAGCCCAAAATTATCTCAGGTGAATACTTCCAGTGCTGGACCATAAAGATTATGCAGAAAGTATTGATCAAATGTGCATTCTTCAAATAATTTTGAACATATTATTTCAACAGTGAAGGTAAATAATATGTTACCTTCAACAGTGAAGGTAAAGGTTAAATATTATTTTCAGTTTCCTAAATAGATCAAAATGTAAATTTGTCTAATTTTCACCTCAGTAAATTTTAAGTAATAGTGTTTAAACCACTTTTCTGCAGGCATTTCCATAAAAAACTTGGTCAGCAAGCTTGGTTGGTAGCTGCAATCACAGTGACAGAATTCTTAATTGTGCTGAAGTACGACCCATATACGCTCACACTTCCGATTCCTTTCTATGTTACCCAATGCTGGATCCTTGGCTTTATACTGGTCCTGTCTTGGACAATATGGCGTTTCTTTATACGGTAGGTTTTATCCAAAATATAATGTGAATCTATGAATAATTTATTGTGTAAGATATTAAGTGTTTCATTAGAGATTTAATTATACTGTATGCTTAAACAAATACTTAAGTGTGTACTTATAGTTTTACCAAAGTTCTTACATGAATTTGGATGTTTTGCTGATGGCCTCAAATTCCAAACATTGTTTTCAGTCAGGCCAAACATTGCTTTATTTTACTCTGCATTCTTTACTAATGTGGTTTAGTAAAGGTTTATGAAAGGATTCTTCTGTTGATATTTCATTTATTAGGGATGACCAAATAATTTCATTGTGCTTGAAGGGAATATTCAAGTTGTGTTTAGTCCTAACTTCCATTACTTAAGAAAATCCAAAGCATTACAAATGTTTGAAATCTGAAATAAAAAGAGACAGTACTCCATTATGAGCAAAAGACTGGAAAATCAAATTGAAATATTAGCATGCACAGATTACTACATGGATTTGCAAGAGCTTGTACTTGGTCATTAAATCTCATTTAAATTGTGAAATTGAGAAAGTCTGTTTTCCAAATAGAATATTCATATATCAGGTTTCCACCGCTATCCGAAGGTAGAGCATTCCTATGAAACCATCTGTAAACCAAAATGTTGTAAAGTGAAGAAGCAATTACCATTAACTTATATGGGAAAAATATTTGAGCGTTCCCAGATCCAAAAAATAACCTACCAAATTATACCAAATAACACATAAAACCTAAAGTAACTCAAACCATGTAGTAAAGCAACCTATATAAAGTAGAAATATTGTATGTACAGTGTAGTTTGGTTTATCAGAATCGGGAAGGCAGCAAGCCAAAATCGATTTGGAGAAAAAAATCGGCACGTACACCATGCACACACAACTGCCCGCACAAGGCTTCACAGTCATGGTGGTCTTTCTCGGTAAACACACATAAAGTGGGCGTCCTTTTTTCGTAAAAGTGAAAATCCTTTTTGATTAGCGAAAACTGGTACTAATGTAGGTCTTTCGTAACAGCGAGCTGTCATAAAGCGAACGTTCGAAAAACAGGGGCCACCTCTACTTTAATACTTTAATAAAATTTTGGTTAGGGTTATTGTGACTGTTACTGCAACGCTGGTTACTGCCAATACAGAAAGGATATAGATACTTTGAAAAAGGTGCAGAAGAGGCTTACCAGGATGATGCTTGGATTAGAGGGTATGAACCAAAAGGAGAGGTTGGACAAGCTTGGGTTGATTTTTCTATAATGGGCGTGGCTAAGGGGAGATTTGATAGAAGTTTATAAGATTATGAGAGGCATAGATAGAATAGACAATAAGAATCTCTTTCCCAGGATAGAAATGTCAAGTACATTTAAGTCCATATAAGTTGAGACGGAGAAAATTTAAAAGAGATGTGTGGAGCAAGTTTTTCTACATAGTGTGGGTGCTTGATCTGTTGATTGGAGTGATGGAAATGGATATGATAGTGGTGTTTAAGAGGCTGTTCAATAGGTATGTGAATATACAGGGAATGGGAATGGAGGGATATGGACCATGTACAGGCAGAAAAGAATTAATTTATTTTGGCATCATGTTAGGTGCAGAAAGGCTTGTTCCTCTGCTGTGCTATTCTATGTAGTCCTTGCCATCTTCTGACCGCAGCCTCACTTGAGATTAATTTTCAGGTGATAAACATCATTCATGAGTTTAGTCACTGTTGACTGGGTCAGTAGCTAATTAAACGGAAGTATTTGAATACCTTTTGATGTCATGAGAGGGTGTGAATAATATAACTACTTCAGTTGCCCTAATAGTTGTTGGTGTGTAATTAAGGCTACATCCACACTAGACCGGATATTTTTGAAAACGCCGGTTTCGCGTAAGAAGGATAGGCGTCCACACTATGCGTTTTTGAAAATATCTCTATCCACACTGAAACAGAGATTTTGGTGAATCTCCTCCTGCTGCGCATGCGCAGGACACACCTACCGAAAACAAGAGAAATGTTTGGTGTCAAATCTCGCTGTAAAAGTGCGCGTTTGTGTAGTTACAGACTAGAAAAACTTAAAACGATGGACAGCTGTTGGCTCTTGTGCAGGAGAACTTAAAACTAAAAAAAAACAAATACTGGAGCGTACGGCGGCAACCGACAGGGAGTTCACGGACAGATTGACCCGGCTGACAACGAACATTGAAAAACTGACCAACTCTGTTGCATTAATAAAGCACCTTGTTAAATGTATCAAACATGCCTGCATCAGTGTTACCTTGTATTTCCATACAATGTTACATTAGGCTGTTACACATTTATTGTCAGAGAAGTACTTGCATAAATAGGTAAATCACCTTCATACGAGCAAGGACAGAAAACGGCAAAGTGAGTACAGTGTACTTATTTATTCAGTAAGTTATGGGTCAAAGTATTTGGTGAGTACATTTCTAACTCTTCTGGCGTCGGTTTCGTTGCTGTCTGTTCTGAAATTGTTAAGGTGCGTTCAAGAAAACAATGAAATAACGCGCTGCGGTCTGATAGTGTTTTCAGAAGTCTCTGGTTACCCCAGCCACACTGATCTGCCTGAGCAGCATTTTCAAAAATACCCACCCTGGAAAGCGTTTTTGAAAAGCTCCAGTTTCAGGAGACGAAAACGCAGTTTTAGTGTGGACGGAGAGTAAAAACGAAGAGAAAAAGCTTCGGTTACGGATTTATCCGGCGTAGTGTGGATGTAGCCTAAGCAAGAACTCTTTAGGGAGGAAACCGCCCCTAAAGAATGTGCATAAACATGAGAAATTCAGCAGATGTGGAAATCCAAAGTAACACACACAAAATGCTGGAGAAACTCATCAGGTTAGGCAACATCTATGGAAATGAATAAATAGTTGACGTTTCATACAGAGACCTTTTTTTAAGAATTAAAAGGTAGAGGGGAAGGAGGATAGCTAGAAAACGATAGGTTAAGCCAGGTGGGTAGGAAAGATAAAAGGCTGGAGAGGAAGGAATTTGATAGGAGAGGAGAGTGGACCATAGGGGAAAGGGAAGGATCAGGGGTCCCGGGGGAGGTGATAGAGAGGTGAGAAGAGGTAAGAGGCCAAAGTGGGGAATAGAAGAAGAGGGAAGAGGGAGGGAATTTTTTTTAACTGGAATGAGTAATCAATATTCATGCCATCAGGTTGGAGGCTACCCAGACAGAATATAAGGTGTGGCCTTATCTTGGCCACAAGAGGAGGCCATCGAGCAACATGTCAGAATGGGAATCTGGATTTACAGTAAATGTTTGGCCACTAGGAAGTTCCGCTTTTGGTGGATGAAGTGGAGATGCTCAATGAATCAGTCCTCCAATTTATGACAAGTTTCACTGATGTAAAGGAGGCCGCATCGGGAACACCGGACGCATTAGATGATCCCAGCAGATTTGCAGGTGAAGTGTTGCCTCACTTGGAAGGACTGTTTGGGGGTCTGAATGGAGGTGAATGGCAGATGTAGCATTTGGGCTGCTTGCAGGAATGAGTGCCAGGCGGGAGATTAGTGGGGAGGGGCATATGGACAAAGGAATCATGGAGGGAGCGAACCTTGTGGAAAGTGGGGGGTGGGGTGTAAAGTTTATGTTTGGTAGGATTCCTTTGGAGATGATGGAAGTTGTGGTAAGGACAAAAGAAGTTCTATCATTGTTAAGGCGATGGAAAGATGGGGAGAGTGTGGATGTATGTAGTGTTGACATCTTTTAAAATTCATTCTATCTAGATGTTGTCACTCTTGAATGAAAAGCATTTAAAAAGGCCTTGGAACAGTCTGCATTCAAACTGAAAATTTAAAACTGCGTGGCAAAGATCTTCAAATGCAAATCCATAATCCTGTCATCTACAGTAGGGACTTAAGAGATGCTGTAATCATTGCTGTCTTCCAGAAAAGAGCTGGCAAACTATAGTAGATATAGGAAGGATACTGTAGAAAAAGACAGCACCAGTGACTTCTGAGTGGCTGAGGAGCTGCTCTCTGAATCGCATTGTGGGTTCCATTCACCTCAGGTCACAATGGATGTGAGCTGCACCATGCAGTAGTTCCAAGAGGAATGTAGAGAGCATAATCTACTGTTGCAGGTGATCTTTTGGATCTCAGTAAACCAGTGACCATTAAACAGGGGGAATGGAGCATTCATCATTAGCTTAATGTTTACTTCATGATGCACGCAAGCCATGGTCCTAACCAATGGTTCTATAACAGAGCCACACTCAGTAATAACTTGTGCTAGATAAGCTGCATCTTTGCCCTGACAGATTTTTTACTTTTTCTCACCGCATTGCTGTATATTTCCTGAATGGTCCGTGTAGTCAACATTCACAAATGTGGCATAGCGGTTAGCATAATGGTATTACAGCACCGGAAATCTGGGTTCAGTTCTATCACTGTAAGGAGTTATCCATTCTCCCCATGATTCCCAGATTCTAAAGACATATGGGTTATTAGGTTAATTAGTCACATGAGTGTAATTGGTTGGTATGGATTCATTGGGCTGGAAAGGTATGTTACCATGCTGAATCTCCACTTCATCTTTATAAGGGTAGTGGAAGAATCAGGTTATGCTGAATCCTAAGGAAGTGCCTTAAAGAGTTAGAACCATAGAACATAACAGCACAGAAACAGGCCTTTTGGCCCTTGGCTGTGCCGAACCATTTTTTTGTCTAGTCCCACTGACCTGCACCTGGCCCATATCCCTCCATACACCTCTCATCCATGTACCTGTCCAAGTTTTTCTTAAATGTTAAAAGTGAGCCTGCATTTACTACTTCACCTGGCAGCTCATTCCACACTCCCACCACTCTCTGAGTGAAGAAGCCCCCCTAACGTTCCCTTTAAACTTTCCTCCCTTTACCCTTAACCCATGTCCTCTGTTTTTTTTTCTCCCCTAGCCTCAGTGGAAAAAGCCTGCTTGCATTCACTCTATCTATACCCATCATAATTTTATATACCTCTATTAAATCTCCCCTCATTCTTCTACACTCCAGGGAATAAAGTCCTAACCTATTCAACCTTTCTCTGTAACTCAGTTTCTCAAGTCCTGGCAACATCCTTGTAAACCTTCTCTGCACTCTTTCAACCTTATTAATATCCTTCCTGTAACTTGGTGACCAAAACTGCACACAATACTCCAAATTCGGCCTTACCAATGCCTTATACAACCTCACCATAACATTGCAACTCTTACACTCAATACTTTGATTTATAAAGGCCAGTGTACCAAAAGCTCTCTTTACGACCCTATCTACCTGTGAGGCCACTTTTAGGGAATTTTGTATCTGTATTCCCTGATCCCTCTGTTCTATTGCACTCCTCAGTGCCCTACTATTTACCTTGTATGTTCTACCTTGGTTTGTCCTTCCAAAGTGCAATACCTCACACTTGTCTGTATTAAACTCCATCTGCCATTTTTCAGCTGGTCCAAATCCCTCTGCAAAGTTTGAAAACCTTCCTCACCGTCCAATCTTTATATCATCAGCAAATTTGTTGATCCAATTTACGTTATTATCATCCAGATCATTGATATCGATGACAAATAACAATAGACCCAGCACTGATCCCTGTGGCACACCACTAGTCACAGGCCTCCACTCAGAGAAGCAATCCTCCACTACCACTCTCTGGCTTCTTCCATTGAGCCAATATCTAATCCAATTTACTACCTCACCATGTATAACTAGCGACTGAATCTTCCTAACTAACCTCCCATGCGGGATCTTGTCAAAGGCCTTACTGAAGTCCATGTAGACAACATCCACTGCCTTCCCTTCATCCACTTTCCTGATAACCTTCTTGAAAAACTCTAGTAGATATGTTAAACATGACCTATCACGCACAAAGCCATGTTGACTCTCCCTAATAAGTCCCTGTCTATCCAAATACTTGTAGATCCTTTCTCTTAGTACTCCTTCCAATAATGTACCTACTACCGACGTCAAACTTACCAGCCTGTAATTTCCCGGATTACTTTTAGAGCCTTTTTTAAACAATGGAATAACATGAGCTATCCTCCAATCCTCTGGCACCTCACCTGTAGATACCGACATTTTAAATATATCTGCCAGGGTCCCTGCAGTTTCAGCACTAGTATCCTTCAAGTTCCAAAGGAATACCCGATTGCCTCAAGATAGCAAGCACCTCCTCCTCTTCAATCTGTATAGGTTCCATGATCTCAGTACTTGTTTGCCTTATTTCCATTGATTCCATGCCAGTTTTCTTAGTAAATACAGATGCAAAAAATCCATTTAAGATCTCCTCTGTTCCTTTTGGTTCCATACATAGCCGACCACTCTGATCTTCAAGAGGACCAATTTTATCCCTTACTGTCCTTTTGCTCTTAATATACCTGTAGAAGCTCTTTGGATTATCCTTCACCTTGACTGCCAAAGCAACCTCATGTCTTCTTTTAGCCCTCCTGATTTCTTTGTATTTTTTTTTGCACTTTTTATACTCCTCAAACACCTTATTTGCTCCCTGTTTCCTATACATGTCATACATCTCTCTCTCCTTTATCAGAGTTCCAATATCCCTTGAGAACCAAGGTTCCTTATTCTTACTCACGTTTCCTTTAATCCTGGCAGGAACATACAAACTCTGCACTCTCAAAATTTCTCCTTTGAAGGCCTCCCACTTATCAATCACATCCTTGCCAGAGAACAACCTGTCCCAATCCACGCTTTTTAGATACTTTTTAATTTCTTCAAATTTGGCCATTTTCCAGTTTAGAACCTCAACCCGAGGACCAGATTGATCTTTATCCGTGATCAAGTTGAAACTAAAGGTGATATGATTACTGGAACCGAAGTGTTCCCCTACACACACTTCCGTCACCTGTCCTAACTCGTTTCCTAATAGGAGATCTAATATTGAATCCTTTCTAGTCAGTACCACTATATATTGATTTAGAAAACTTTCCTGAACGCATTTCACAAACTCTTATTCATCTAGACCTTTAACAGTATGGGAGTCCCAATCAATATGTGGAAAATTAAAATTAAAAGTTATTATTCTTTGTACAGAAGGGTCCCAGTCCTGAAACATTTATCTCTCGCGCAGTGCCCCCCCCCCCCTTTGCTGCAGATACAGCCTGACATGTTTAACCTACAATATTCTATTTTTAACTACGCACATAAAATGCTGGAGGAACTCAGCAGGCCAGGTAGCATCTAGGAAAAGAGTACAGTCAATGTTTTGGCCCAGATTTCCAGCATCTGCAAATTTTCTCTTATTTGTGATTTTTCCATATTTCCATCATCTGCAGTTGTTTGACTTTTCATTTATTACTTGACCCATGAAAGTATCTAAATTAGATCTGCTGTTCTTCTGAGATTTTCTTTCTGTAAGCAGGCATGTGATAGATTTCACAGACTGATAAAAGGTCAAATTTCAAGGCCATAAAGATATAGGAGCAGAATTAGACCATTTAGCCCATTGACTGTGCTCTGCCATTTCATCATGGCTGATCCATTTTTTCCTCTTGATCTCAATCTCCTGCCTACTCGTCATATCCTTTCATGACCTGACCAATCAAGCATCTATCAATCTCTGCCTTAAATATACATAAAGTCCTGACCTCCACAGCCACCTGTGGCAATGAATTCCACAGATTGACCTCTCCGTGACTAAAGAAACACTTCCTCATCTCTGTTCTAAAAGGGCATCCCTGTATTCTGAGCCTGTCCCCTCTGGTCCTAGACTCTCCTACCAAAGGAAACAACCTCTCCTCATTCACTCTATTGTCCTTTGGATAGGTTTCAATTAGGTCATGTCTCATTCTTCTGAATTTTACAGGCCCAGAGCCATAAAACGCTCTTCATGTGACAAGCTATTCAATCCAGGAATCATTTTCCTTTGTGTCAGCACATCCTTTCTAAGATAAGGAGCTCAAAACTGCTCAGAATAGTCCCAAGTCGATCCTCACCAATGCTTTATAAAGTCTCAACATTACATCCTTGCCTTTATATATGAGTCTTCTTGAAATGAATGGCAACATTGCAGTTGCCTTCTTCACCACCAAATCAACCTGAAAATTAACCTCAAATTAAAATTAATCTTAACCTCAGTAGGCCAGGCAGCCTCTATGGAAAAGAGTAAACAGGGCTTCCTCAGGGCTGGAGCAGAGAGACGACAGGAAGAGTAAGAAGATAGATGGAGGGGAGGAAGAAGTACTCCATATTTTCATATTCCATCTTTTATAATTACTTATCAGTTACCTTCTGTTGCTTTTTACAAGCTTCTGAATCCTCTAACTTTTGCTCTTTTATATGTACTCTCTTTTGCTTTTGTGTTGGATTTTACTTCTCTTGTTAGCCACAGATGTGTCATCTTGCCTGTATAATACTTTTCCTCTTTGGGATACATGTATATAGCTCATGCCTTCCAAATTGCTTCCAGAAATTCCAGCCATTGCTGCTCTGATGTCATCCGTGCCAGTGTTCTTTACTCATCAAGTTTAGCTAGCTCCTCTCTCATGCCTCTGTAAGTCCCTTTACTCCACTGTAATACTGATGCATCTGACTTTATCTTCTCCTTCTCAAATTTCAGGGTGAATTCAATCATAATGATCACTTGCCCCTAAGGGTGTTTTTTTACCTTAAGTTCTCAATTAGTTCCAGTTCATTGCACAACACTCAGTCCAGAATAGCTGGTCCCCCGGTTGGCTCAACCACGAGCTGCTCAAAAAAGCCATTTTGTAGCCATTCTAGAAATCCGCCCTCTTGGGATCCAGCACCAACCTGATTTTCCCGATATGCCTGCATATTGAAATGCCCCATGATTATTGTAACCTTGCCTCTTTGGCATATGCAGTTTGGCGTGCTTGACCCGTTGTAAGTTTTAGACCACATCCTTACCATTATTTCAGGGTCTGTATATAAATCTCATCAATGTGTAGTGGTGCACAACGCGCTACTAAAGAAACACACGGAGGCAGAGAGAGCTGAACTCAGAATGCCTTTACTGATTCAAAATCGCACGCTTAAACCTCCCCTCCCATGGGTCCCTGCACCTGCAGGACGGACATGACGTCAGACTGTCCACAGAAGGTCCGCCCCGAGCGGGTAGTTCCAAATGCGCTACCGCATGTCTGCCCGCGGCTTCCGATGGCGGTTCGAGTCCTGCATGTGCGGGCTGCCACACCCCCCCACAGAAACATCCATCGGGGGAGTGGAGCCCCCAGTCTGTGTAGGTTGCCTGGGTGGCCAGCCTCACTGGCACAGTGCAGGTATCCTTACTGGTTGCTCAATGTCCAAGTGCGGTGATTTGAGGCGGTCCACTGTAAAAGTCTCTTCCCGGCCACCCACTTCCACGACACATGTGGTTCCATTGTGCCGGAACACCTTGAAGGGTCCCTCGTATGGCCGTTGTAGAGTTGAGCTGGGCATGCCCTGCAAATAAAAACATACTCACAGTCTCAGAGGTCTTTAGGGGTGAAGGATGGCATGGCACTATGCCTGGAGGTCGGGACCGGTGCCAGGGTCCCTACCTTGTCCCGCAGCCTCGTTAGTACCGCCGCTGGAGTTTCTTCCGAACCTCAGGCCTCTGGTACGAACTCGCCCGGGACCGTCAGGGGGGCGCCGTAGACCAATTCCACCGAGGTGGTGTCCAGGTCTTCCTTGGGGGCTGTGCGGATGTCCAGTAGGACCCAGGGAAGCTCATCTGTCCAGTTGGGGCCCCTGAGGCACGCCATCAGGGCCGACTTGAGATGCCAGTGGAATCGCTCTACCAAACCGTTGGACTGGGGATGGTACGCTGTGGTGTGATGCAGCTGGGTGCCCAGGAGCTGCGCCAGAGCTGTCCACAAACCAGATGTGAACTGCGCCCCTCTGTCGGAGGTGATGTCCGTTGGGAGGCTGAACCTGGCGATCCAGTTTGCAATGAGCGTCCTGGCGCAGGACTCAGTGGATGTGTCTGCGAGCGGTACGGCTTACGGCCATCTGGTGAACCTGTCTACCATGGTAAAGATATACCTGGCTCCCCGGGAGACTGGCAGGGGGCCGACGATATCCTCGTGGATGTGTTGGAACCTTCTGTGTGTTGGCTGGAACTGCTGGAGGGGAGCCTTCACCTATCGCTGGACTTTGGCGGTCTGGCAGTGTACGCAACTCCTGGCCCAGTGCCTGACCTGTTTGCGCAAACCGTGCCAGACGAATCTGTCCGCAACCAGCTTGATGGACGCCCGGATGGACGGGTGGGCCAGGTCGTGCAGCGTGTCGAACACACGGCGCTTCCACGCCGCTGGTACCACGGGTCGGGGTTTGCCGGTAAACAAGTTGCACAGGAGTCGATCCGCTGCTGGGCCGATGGAGACGTCTTTCAACTGGAGCCCCGAAAACAGCGGTGCGATAAGCCGGGATCTCGGTGTCCGACTGTTGTGCTTCGCCAGTGCTGCGTAGTCTATTCCTGAGTACAATATGCCTACTGAGTGGAGGCCGGGGCGAGACAGTGTGTCGGCAATGACGTTGTTCTTCCCTGCGATGTGGCGGACGTCCGTGGTGAATTCTGAAATAAAGGACAGGTGCCTCTGCTGCCGAGCCAACCATGGGTCCGATACCTTGGCCAGTGCGAAGGTGAGGGGCTTGTGGTCCGTATACACGGTGAACTCCTTTCCCTCGAGGAAGTACCAGAAATGCCGGACAGCCAGGTAGAGTGCTAGCAATTCTCTGTCGAAAGCACTGTACTTCACCTCTAGTGGCCGTAGAAAGCGAGTGGTCACCACTGGTCCTCGATGAGCTGCTCCAGGACTCCGCCGACTGCCGTGTCGGAAGCGTCGACTGTGAATGCCGTGGGTACATCAACTCTTGAGTGCACTAGGAGGGCCACCTTTGCCAGCACCTCCTTGGCCTGCTCGAACGCCTCCGTGTCCCATGCCACTTCTTTGGCCTTGCTGGCCATCAGGCTGAACAAGGGTCTCATGATGCGGGCCGCCACCGGCATGAACCGATGATAAAAGTTGACCATCCCTATGAACTCCTGCAGGCCCTTGACCGTGCTGGGCTTGGGGAACTGGCGGATGGCTTGGATTTGGTCTGGTAGGGGAACTGCACCATGTCGGTTGACTCTGTGGCCCAAGAAGTCGATCTCCGTCAGCCCGAACTGGCACTTCGCCGGAATGATTGCCAGTCTGTGGTCGCTCAGGCGTTGGCAGAGCTGGCGCAAATGTGCCATGTGCTCGGTGCGAAATGCTGGCCACCAGGATATCGTCCGAGTAAATGAAAACGAAATCCAGGTCGCGTCCCACCGAGTCCATGAGCCTTTGGAAAATTTGGGCTGCGTTCTTGAGACCAAAAGGCATCCTCAGGAATTCGAACAAGCTGAACGGCGTGATGAGGGCTGTCTTGGGCATGTCGTCGGGGTGCACTGGGATCTGATGGTATCCCCTGACCAGGTCGATTTTCGAGAAGATGGTTGCTCCGTGCAGATTCGCTGAGAAGTCCTGGATGTGGGGTACCAGGTATCTGTCGGCGGTTGTGGCATCGTTGAGCCTTCTGTATTCTCCGCAGGGCTTCCATCCTCCTGCGGACTTGGGCACCATGTGCAGCAGGGATGTCCACGGGCTGTCTCAGCGGTGTACGATTCCCACCTCTTTCATCTTACAGAACTCCTCCTTGGCGAGGAGGAGCCTGTCGGGTGGGAGCCTGCAAGCTCGGGCATGCAGCAGTGGTCCTTGCGTGGAGATGTGGTGCTGCACACTGTGCTTGGGGTTGGTTGTGGAGAACTGCGGGGTGTCTATGGAGGGGAATTCCGCCAACACCCTGGCGAATTCGTTACCTAAGAGGGTCACAGAATCCAGGTGGAGGGCCGGTAGCTTGGCTTCTCTGAGTTGGAAAGTCTGGAACGGCTCAGTGTGGACCAAACGCCGGCCTTTTAGGTCGACCAGGAGGCAGTTGAAATCTGTAACACCGCTGCCAATGTGAAAGTCCAAGTGAAACGGCTGGACCGGAAATGCAGTGAGATAGTTCGTGGGCCATACGTCTGAATACTGGTGCCATTTGCAGTGGTGAGTCTGGGGCTGGGACCGCGTTATGAGTGTCCATGTTCAAGGGGGGAGTACGCTGACTTCGGCCCCGGTGTCTACCAGGAAGCGCCGCCCGGACTGTCAGTCCCAGAGGTACAGAAGGCTGTCTCAGTGGCCAGCCATTGTAGCCATTAGCGATGGCTGGCCCCGGCGTTTCCCGGAAAAGCACATGGTGGATGGCAGCGGCATGTGCCTGAGCCCCATCTTTGGTGATAGAAACTCCATTGTTCCAAACTTTCGTCTTTTACCCCCGTGGGCCTGGACGGCTTTGGGGTGCGCGATCGTGGCTAGGCCAATGGAGGCTGCTCCACGTTGCTTGCACTGCCAAAGGACGTCTGCTTTAGCCGCGACCCTGTGTGGGTCGCTGAAATCCTCACTCACGAGGAGGAGGCAAGTGTCCTCTGGCATTTGCTCGAGGAGCAACTGTTCAAATAAAAGGCACAGCTTATGAGCGCCAGCACATCGTTCATGAGCTCGGATGGCGTGCGGTCCCCCAGGAAGTGTCTGAAGGTACAGATCAGGAGCACCTTAAGCTTAGTGTACCTGTCCTCCATTGGTGGCTGGCGTAGGAAGTCAATGATCCAGCCTGCCGTCTCCTGGTCGAGCGTGCTGATCACGTAGTAGTACCGCGTGGTGTGGGCTGTAAGTAGGCCTCAGCCTGCTTGAACCAAACGTGGGGCTGAGTGGCCCAGAAAGTCGGGAGCTTCAGAGAGACCGTGCTGTGCGAGTTGCTCAAATTCATGGCTGGTCACTGAGTCACCGGCTCCAGATGCCATCTGGAATGTTGGGGTCACCAATGTTGTCGCGCGCAACGCGCTACTAAAGAAACACACGGAGGCAGAGAGAGCTGAACTCAGAATGCCTTTACTGATTCAAAATCACGAGCTTAAATCTCCCCTCCCATGGGCCCCTGTGACCTGAGGGGTGGACGTGACGTCAGACTGTCCCCGGAAGGTCTGCCCCAAGCGGGTAGTTCCAAGCACGCTACCGCGTGTCTGCCCACGGCTCCCGATGGCAGTTCAAGTCCCACGTGTGCGGGCCGCCACAAATGTCTTTTTACTTTTGCAGTTTCTTTGCTCTTCCCTCAAAGATACAACACCTCTGACCCAATGTCACCTCTTTCTAATTACTTGATTTCATTTTTTCTCAACAGAGCCACCCCATCTCGCTCTGTTTACCTACCTGTCCTTTTAATACAATGTGTAACATTGGATGTCAAACTCTAAGCTATAATCCTCTTTCAGCCATGAGCTCCCAACTGTAATCTTCTTTCAGCCATTTTGCTTCTCAAGCTTTCATTGATTAAAATATGATATAGTTTGGCTGCATGTGCCTTGTTGACATATTTCCTCTAAAAATCATACAGAAAAGATTTACTTGAGCAATGTCTTTTTTTATTCATTTGCATTCATTTTTCTGTTTGCTTTGAAATCGATCATTGAATAGTTTGTGAAAAGAAGTCTGCAAAAACTTAATACAAAGTTTCTTATAGAATTGGGTGTTCAAACTAATAGATGAAAGTAAACTCAGTATTAGGGACCCTCATGTCCCATGCTACATGCCTTTTAGTTGATTTAAAATTCTGAGTGAATTGCTTCCTGTCTGATTTTAGCTGACAGTATGTGTAGGCTATTCAAGCATTTCTTCACTTTATTTACCAGAGGCAATAAAAATCATGCTCTTCAGTCAAAAGACATAAAAACTTACAAACGTTGTTTAATATGTTCATTTGATAAATCTGCTTCAACTGATTATTAGAGGAGAAAATTCAGTAATGCATGAAGTGCCATAGTTATTTTGGGAGAGCCACTTGGGTTTTCTTTAGTCCAGCTCCTTTTAAGCCAGTTCACACTATATTATTTGTTTAATGACTTAGAGTGGATGTCTACACAAAGGAGAAAGGAACTCCTCTCTCGTGTCAACACACACAAAATGCTGGTGGAACACAGTAGGCCAGGCAGCATCTATAAGGAGAAGCACTGTCCACATTTTGGGCCGAGACCCTTCGTCAGGACTAACTGAAAGGAAAGATAGTAAGAGATTTGAAAGTAGTGGGGGGAGGGGGAAATGCAAAATGATAGGAGAAGACCGGAGGGGGTGGGATGAAGCTAAGAGCTGGAAAGGTGATTGGCGAAAGTGATACAGAGCTGAAGAAGGGAAAGGATCATGGGACGGGAGGCCTCGGGAGAAAGAAAGGGGGAGGGGATCTCCCAGTGGCCACACATTTTAATTCCACGTCCCATTCCCATTCTGATATGGATCTCCCAGTGGCCACACATTTTAATTCCACGTCCCAATCCCATTCTGATATGTCTATCCATGGCCTCCTCTATTGTCAAAATGAATCCAAACTCAGGTTGGAGGAACAACACCTTATATACCGGCTGGGTAGCCTCCAACCTGATGGCATGAACATTGACTTCTCTAACTTCTGTTAATGCCCCTCCTCCCCTTCTTACCCCATCCCTGACATATTTAGTTGTTTGCCTGTTCTCCATCTCCCTCTGGTACTTCCTCCCCTCCCCCTTTCTTTCTCCCGAGGCCTCCCGTCCCATGATCCTTTCCCTTCTTCAGCTCTGTATCACTTTCGCCAATCACCTTTCCAGCTCTTAGCTTCATCCCACCCCCTCCGGTCTTCTCCTATCATTTTGCATTTCCCCCTCCCCCCGCTACTTTAAAATCTCTTACTATCTTTACTTTCAGTTAGTCCTGACGAAGGGTCTCTGCCCAAAACGTCGACAGTGCTTCTCCTTATAGATGCTGCCTGGCCTGCTGTGTTCCACCAGCATTTTGTGTGTGTTGTTTGAATTTCCATTATCTGCAGATTTCCTCGTGTTTCCTCTCTTGTGTCTCTGTAATTCTCTTTGCTCCACTGTAATACAGATACATCTGACTTGTAGTTCTTGGTATGAAGTATGCGGAAGGAGTCGCATTAGGTACATTAGTATCATTCCAAATCTGCTGAGATAGATATAGGAGTGACACAGTAGTTCATCGGTTAGTGTAACATTATTACACCAACAACCCGGCTTCAATTCTGTAAAGAGTTTATACGTTCTCCTCGTGACCAAGTGTACGGATGCTGCCCGACCTGCTGAGTTCATCAAGCTTATTTGTACGTGTTTTCTCCAAGCATTCCGGTTTCCTTCAACAAACCAAAGACGTGCAGTTTAGTAAGTTAAATGGTCACATGGGTGTAATGGAGCGGCATAGGTACATTGTGCCAGAAGGGCCTGTTTCTGTGCTGTATTGTTAAGTAAAATTTTTTTAATGAGATGTTTTATAATGGTTTTTTTTGTAGTTTTGTTAGTATCCTCTACTTTGGGAAGAGTAGTGAGTGTTTCTCATAAGGAGCTGGCAGTGTATGTAATACAAACAGGTAAGGTGGTCAATCAGTTTTAACAAAATTTGAGGGAACCATTCAACCAGGATTACACCTCCCCCACTTTCCCCATCTGAGGAGAGTATTTGGGTTTGGAATCAACTGTTGTGACCAAAACTGAGTAATGCAAAGCTGTAACTGGGAAATATAATGGTTTTTACTCACACAGCAAACCTCCAGGGGAGAGTGAGTGTCCAGGAGAATCCACTGGAATTTCACTCTCCTGACACGATTTTTATCTGACACAATGTTTTATATTTCCTTAACACAAAGATAATAATAAACGATTAATTTTCATTTGCTGTAATCACCTACTTTAACATTTGGAAAATAGGTAGTCGGGCAAATTTACAAAATTACATATTTACTATGGCAGCACATACCAACTGGCAGCACCTCTTTGAATATTCAGTAGTGGTGTCTATTCCAAACACAGACACCTAAAATATACCCCTTTATATACAGTGTTGAGAGATGTCTCCGTGAATATAACTATCCAGAAGTTAAGTGACAAAATAGATCTGTCTTGAAGTAACATGCACTTTTATCAATGTGCTAATAGCAGGAACATTCATCTATTGTCTTCCCTTATATAGTTTCAATTGGACAGAATTGAAATGATTGGTATCATTAGCCATAAAGTATCAGTTGGAAGTTAAATTCTGTACAGGTTTTATTTCCTAAAAACTGGTTCACATTTTACTTTAACCACAATTTCATAACCACAGAATGATCCCTAACAACCACCCTGAAATGCTGCATATATAGTGTGCTCAGAAGCATGGTGCTTTGCATATCAAACTGAATTTATACCTAAATATGCTGCCATTTCTGACATCCAGTGTGTTCTGCAATTTTAAAAAAGAGGGTGGGGGAGGTTGAGCTTGAATTGCCTTCAGCATTTTCCCATTCGAGCAGATTGCTAAGCATAGCACTTGCTTTCTGGGAGTTTCAAGACAAAGGTGCCAATCAGACTATGTTAAATTGTCATGAGGATATTTTGTGCAAATATGAAGGACTGTTCAGTGTCACCTGTGCAGGCTGGGATTAATTCTACCGTGTTCATGATCTGACATTTCACAGGCTTCAGTGACACTGGAATTGTCATGGCAGAAGTTGACCTCCTGTCTTTATTTTAACCACAGGAATATCACTCTACGATGGAAGGAAACCAGACTGCAAAAACGGGACAAGGCAAGTGAAAAGGACAAGATTGGCAATGGCAATGCAAATCCTTTTATGAAAAGCAAGCATAATGGCGGTGATACAAGGCAAAGGAAATGCTGAATGTCATGAAGCAGGAACACTGACAACTATGCACCATAACAGGATTGCAAGAGCTGCTTTCTCCAATGGTTAACAGCAATGACACTTCAGTTATTGACTGATATGTATATTTTGTTACATTCACTGGGTGTTTAGTGCTACAGAGTCAATATATTAAGCTAACTATATTATCATAATTTCATGAAACTAAATCTTGCCAATGTACAATATTTTGGATCAATGTTTCTTACACTACTTGCCAACTTACAGTTGTACAGACTGGTTCTAAACACCCATAGGTTAATTTAATCTCAAAATGCATGTGAATGTGGATTATAAACTAATTACTAACTTGGTCATGTCTTGCCAAGAATTTAATTTATTCCATTAATGGAATTTTGAAGTGGCCAGCACTGTTGGATCTAGGAACAATTCAGGCTTCCAAGCCTAATACTTACCAAAAAGTACAGGAAGAATTCAACCTAGAATACCCTAGCAACTTAATTTTATACTGGATGTTGCTGGTTATATTAATGCACTGAAAAGCAAAATTTTTTTATCTTTATTTCAGGCTGTAAAATTTGTCAACCTTAGATCCATAAGTATCCAATTATGCAGTTGGATACCTGGCTGCATCTAACACTGCTGGCCAGTGTTTTGTAAGAAAACTTCTTCCTTGTAATGCATTGAATATTTTGGCACCTTTGTAAACAAAAAAAAACAGTTTTGCTTTCATGAAATTACGGTATTCAAACCCTTCAGCAATAGTAATATTGGTTTTGAATTCTTAAAGCCATAGTTGTATATGTCATATATACTGTCATTTCATCCAGAAATTGAAATCACTGATGTTTTTATACTTGGAGTTAACTTATAAATTAGTACTTGATTTTTTTTTCTAGTATGCTTCATTATGCCATTTTTAAGAAGCTGGTGAATTTTTTTTCTCTGAACACTGGGTACATGATGGAGTGAGAATTTAGTCTGTTAAACAAAGCAAAAAATCTACTGTGCTAACTTTATCTGAAACAGTTTTTGTTTGAAGCATTAAGAATGTGTCCAATCTCTAGATTGTGAAAATTATATTTGGTTTTATAAGCTAAAAGGCCTTGAGAAGAATATAATGTAATGAAGTCTTGGACATGCTCACTTTAGAGTAGTGCTCTTGTCTATAATACAGGGTGCATACTAATGGTGTTAGATTTTAAAACATGGTGGGTCCAGTCGGTTATTAATTAAGTGAAGTGTAGGTGCCTAGATTTTGTAACTAACAAAATAATCAGAATCTGAGCAATAAGAATATATTTTCTTTTAAAAGAATACAATCCTGTGTATATAGACAGCAGTTTCCTGGACAAGTCACTACATAATGTGAGGGTATTGGTTTGCTAGCTTTAACACCTCTCATTCAGAGGAATCATTATTGATATAACTTCTCTTTTCCTCTACCACCTATAATACATCTGGTAATGAAGTAGAAAAATAAAACCAAAATGATGTGTATCTCTTAAGACTGTGCTCTCATTCTTCACTCATTTATAAAATAACCCCATGGCCAAGGAGGTGTTAAAATATTTTGTTATGACCCATGGCTGAAAAGTATCATTATTCCTGAGAAAATCTGTATCACCGAGCACATCCCTTAGCTGGTATCCCTGCCTCCATAAAAGGCAAACCGCTTTTCAGGAGATCATTGTTATGTTCCCTTTCTCCCCACAGCAAGTTTGACGCCATTTCATAACAATACTCTGTAATGTTACTCTTTCCTGTGATAACAATCTTATTTTGATGTGACTATTTCTTTGAAGTAAACCTCACTCATCTTTAAAGTTAGTCAATTAATGAACAGATTACTTTGCTCTAATTTAAGCTTGTCCATGAGGCTATTATGCTTTTATGGTTTCAGAAGGATATACTAGTAGAACCCGAATGTAATTAACGTCAATTCCAATTCTCAGGAAATCCACTTTTTTTCTAAGCTTTTGTAACTCTGTTTTCATATCTGTTGAATTGTCAGTGTTTGCACTTACTACTTCAGTGGACTTGATTTGTGTTTACATTTTTTGAGCACTGAATATTTCTTTCTGGAAAATATATAGTATTAAAATTAATTATTAACAATGTCCAATGTTCTACTGATGAGAAGTGTTCTAATCCTCCTTTACAGTATGGTAAACTTTGTATCTGATTTCTAGTACCTAGTGTCCTTTTCAATTTGCAGATCTAGTGGGTTTCTTGAATGTGGGAATTTATGAAAATCATTTTTAATGGCAGAAGCTGGCATAAATATTTGGGACCATCTTTCAGAAAAAGCATAGCAACTTGGAGATTGTTGAGAGCAAAGGTGCGCAAAATAAACAAATTAGCCTTTAAAGAATAGATGTCCACTGTTTTCAAATCTTCTTCCAATAAAATAATTTACAGATAAATTCAGGAAATTTGGATTTTCAATTGGATTCGTCAGCTGGGAATACAGTAGGAAAGTGTAATTGTGAAACAACAAGCCCATTGTCTTTTTCTCCCCCTTGCACACGCACTGAAACATTTGCATCCACTAGTACTAGATAAACAAATGCTGCTTTTGTCCTCAAAAAGTTAATCCACCCTACTTAAGTGATACTAATGAATGAAACAGTACTGAACATAAGATGCCTTACTGGGGATTGAGTTGTGCTGGAGGGTGGAAAAAGTGCCTAAATGTGGCCATTATCCCTCTTCTCTTGGCCCTTAAAACACACTTTCAGTACTTTTATCACATGGGCACAGAATACAGCTTCACCATTTATTAAGCTGCACTTGGGCTGCTTTGATTTATATTGATAGTTATTTTGAGAGGAACAAAATTAATCCTGGTTCTTTATATTCTTTTCCCATTATTAATGAATCAGATTGTTATTGCTAATGTATAATCTATTGAAAACATGGATAGTTTTTTCAATATTTTTACATAGTGATGCTCATCTCAACTGGTCTGAAGAATTGATTTGTGACAATATATTCTAAATAAATTAGAAGATATTAGTTTTGTTTTTGTCACAGTTACTGAAATTTCTATTTGAAAAGCTTATATATCTATTAACAGCTTTTCTGTTTTATTGTTTGGTTCTTGCAAGAGTGTTATTCCATTGATCACCAAACAATGTGTATTAATACCTCAGGTGCTACCTGCTCTGTGTGCATTTTCACATTAACTGCATTGGAAAGCCCCTGAGCTGGTGTTATAGACCTAACATGAGTGTGCTATGCTGTGGTTGTGTCACCAGTATGCATCTGCATTGCTTTTGGTATCTATGATGATGCCCCAGTGAATGCCACAGAATCATTTATTAAGAAGACAGAAGTATTTTTAACTTTTTTAAACCAGCACTGTGAATCATTAACGTTGCCTCCTTAAACAATTTGTACTTATTTCTGAGACTTTCTTACTGGTGTGCCGGTGGCCTCATCATGGCAGAAGAGGAGACCGAGAACTGACATGTCAGAACGGGAATGGGGATAGGTATTAAAGTGATTGGCCAATGGGAAATCTTGCTTTGCGTGGATGGAGCAGAGGAACTCGACAAAGCAGTCCTCCAATCTACATTGAGTGGTTCTTCAAAGTGGCGGCAAGCATCATTACGGACCCCCATCTGCCAGGACATGCCCAATTTTCATTGCTTTGAGGAGGTACAGGAGCCTGAAGACATGCACTCAACACTTCAGGAGCTGATGCTTCCCCTCTGCCGTCTGATTTCTGAATGGCTAGTGAGCTCATGAACACGACCTCACTTTTTTTTTCTTTTTGCTACACACACACAATTTATAGTTTTCAAAATTATGTATTGCAATATGCTGCTGCTGCAAAGTCAACAAATTTCACATGTTGGTGATATTAAATCTGATTCTGAAATTTGTTGTTTTGCAGCAGCATTACAATACAATACATGATAATGGGGGAAAACATGAAATAAGTTATATTAAATATTAAAACATATACATATCATTTTTTAATATTTTTTATTTTTTTCTACAAACAACAACAAAAAACAGCACATCCACAAAAACCACAACTGTAACAAAATCAAATTAAATATTGAGCATCAAAAGGGAGAATAATATAAAGGCAAAAATAAAATATACACAGCAGAGGTGCACCGCACCAAAAAAAACCTCCGTCCTCACCCTGTAAGAAAGTCCCAATACAGAGCCCCATATCCTTTCAAAGATGTCCCCTCTGTCCCCATTACATAGTCTCAGTCTCTCCAAATGTAAAGTATTTGCCAGTTCTCTCAGCCACAAACATCAATACATTTTGACTCAAATAATTTTGGTAGTTTCTCAGGTCTCTCTATTAATTGTGATAAGAGTGAACTAATGCCAGTCACTACAGTGGTTAATACAGAGTATTTACGGTATATTCCCTTTAAAATAACTTATGATAATTTTTCCTATCTTGGTGGGGAAGATGCTAGAGTCCATTATTAAGGATGAAATAGTGGCATATCTAGATAGCAGTGATAGGATTGGGCCGAGCCAGCATGGATTTACCAAGGGTAAATCATGCTTGACTAATCTGTTGAAGTTTTTCGAGGATGTAACCAGGAAGTTAGACGGGGGAGATCCAGTGGATGTAGTGTACCTCGATTTCCAGAAGGCATTTGATAAGGTCCCACATAGAAGATTGGTGGGTAAAATCAAAGCTCAGGGCATCAGGGGGAAGACATTGACATGGATAGCAAACTGGTTGACAGATAGAAAGCAAAGGGTAGCGGTGAATGGGCGTTTCTCGGAATGGCAGGTGGTGACTAGTGGGGTGCCACAGGGCTCGGTATTGGGACCACAGCTGTTTACAATTTACGTCAACGATTTGGATGAAGGCATTGAAAATAACATCAGCAAATTTGCTGATGATATTAAGCTGGGTGGCAGTGTGATATGTGATGAGGATGTTAGGAGAATTCAGGGTGACTTGGATAGGCTGGGTGAGTGGGCAGATACTTGGCAGATGACGTTTAATGTGAATAAGTGTGAGGTTATCCACTTTGGGAGTAAGAACAGGAAGGCAGATTATTATCTGAACGGTGTAGAGTTAGGTAAGGGAGAAATACAAAGAGATCTAGGAGTCCTTGTTCATCAGTCACTGAAGGTGAATGAGCAAGTGCAGCAGGCAGTGAAGAAGGCTAATGAAAGGTTGGCCTTTATTACTAAGGGAATTGAGTACAAGAGCAAGGAAATCCTCTTGCATTTGTACAGGGCCCTGGTGAGACCACACCTGGAGTATTGTGTACAGTTTTGGTCTCCAGGGTTAAGGAAGGACATCCTAGCTGTAGAGGAAGTGCAGCATAGATTCACGAGGTTAATTCCTGGGATGTCTGGACTGTCTTACGCAGAGAGGTTAGAGAGACTGGGCTTGTACACACTGGAATTAAGGAGATTGAGAGGGGATCTGATTGAAACATATAAGATTATTAAGGGATTGGACAAGATAGAGGCAGGAAATATGTTCCAGATGCTGGGAGAGTCCAGTACCAGAGGGCATGGTTTGAGAATAAGGGGTAGGTCATTTAGGACAGAGTTAAGGAAAAACTTCTTCTCCCAGAGAGTTGTGGGGGTCTGGAATGCACTGCCTTGGAAGGTAGTGGAGGCCAATTCTCTGGATGCTTTCAAGAAGGAGCTAGATAGGTATCTTATGGATAGGGGAATCAAGGGATATGGGGACAAGGCAGGAACCGGGTATTGATAGTAGTTGATCAGCCATGATCTCAAAATGGCGGTGCAGGCTCGAAGGGCCGAATGGTCTACTTCTGCACCTATTGTCTATTGTCTATTACAAAAAACCCAGATGACCTTTTGCAAGTGAATTGGCGAAACGAAGTTGAACAGGTTAAACGCAATATTGACTTTTGGAAAACCCTTTCAATTTCTTTGGTGGGGAGGGTTAACACAATCAAGATGATTGTACTGCCACGATTTTTTCATCTTTTCCAGTCAATTCCATGTTTTATTCCTCTGTCATATTTTAAGCAATTGGATTCAATTATTTGGGATAATTTGGAATTATAAAGCCATTAGAATTACTAAAAAACACTTATCAAAGCCCAAGGAAGCAGGAGGTTTTGCCCTACTGGATGTTAAAATGTCTTACTGGACTGCCCACCTATCCATTCTTGCATGGTGGAAAAAAGGCCCACCCTCTACCTCAGACTCATGCCCAGCGTGGTTACTCATAGAGCAAGTGCTTTGTAAGAAGACTTCCTTACCAACTCTCCTTAATAGCCCCACTGCAGTTAATAAGTCACATTTTAGTAACAGCTTTGTGGTTGGCAGCGCTATAAGAATTTGGAAGCAGATTCAACTACACATTAAGGCCCCAAAAACTTATATTGACACTCCGATTTGTGACAATCATTCCTTTTTGCCTGGCCTGAATGATATACATATACGTTTGTAATTTAATAAGTAGTGCAAAAATGAAAGTTAAAAAAGTAGTCGGGTAGTGTTCACACATCTGTACCTGCTTTCTGATGATAGCAATGGAAACAAGGCATGACCTGGGTGATGGGTTTCCTTAATGATCGATGCTGCCTTTTCAAGGCATCACTTCTTGAAGATGCCCTGAATAATATGGAGGCTAGTGCCCATGATGGAGTTGACTAAGTTTACAATTCTGCAGCTTACTTGGATCCTGTGCAGTGACCCCAGCCCTTCACCCGTACCAGATGGTGATGCAGCCAGTTAGAATGCTCTCCATGGTACATCTGCTGAAATTTGCAAGTGTTTTAGGTGATATACCAACTCTCCTCAAACTAATTAAATATAGTCACTGTCACGCCTTCTTTGTAGCTGCTTTGATATGTCAGGTCCAGGTTAGATCCTCAGAGATATTGACACCCAGGAGCTTGAAGTTGCTCACTCTTCCCACTTCTGATCCCTTTTTGAGGACTGGTATGTGTTCCCTTGCGTACCTTTTTTGAAGTCCACAATCAATACTTTAGTACAAGTTGTTGCTGTTACTCCTCTCAACTAGCTGATATATTTCGCTCCTGTACGCCCTCTCGTCATCATCTAAGATTCTGCCAACAATGGTTGTGTCATCAGCAAATTTATAGATGGCATTTGAGCTGTACTTAGCCACACCATCACAGGTATAGAGAGAGTAGATTCGTGGGTTAAGCACATATCTCTGAGGTGCACGGTGTCGACTATCAGCAAGGTGGAGTGTTATTTTCAATCTACACAGATTGTGGTCTTCCGATTAGGCTTCTAACAGCATTTGCCAATGATATTGAACCTGATTCTGATATTTTTTTGGTCTGGCAAAATATATTTTTGAAATTATCTCACGTTAAAAGCAGTTCCCACGAGATCTGATTCTTATTTATATCGTTTTGCAATCCTAAGAATTTATATATTTATAATGTGAATTATGCAAGCCTCTGAACAGTAGCCGGTATGTGGACTATAAATTACAACGGGAGATAGAAAAGGCATGTAAAAGGGAAATGTTGCGATTTCGATATGCAGGTAGATTGGAAAAATCTTGTAGTTGCTGGACCCAAGAGAGGGGAATCTGTAGAATGCCTACAAGATGGCTTTTTAGAGGAGCTTGTGATTGAGTCCACTGGGAAATGCCAATTCTAGATTGGGGTTATGTAATAACCCAGATTTGATTAGGGACCTTAAGATGAAAGAACCCTTAGGAGACAGTAAGCACAGTATGATAGAATTCATACTGTAGTTTGAGAAGGAGAAGCTAAAATCAGATGTATCAATATTAAAAGTTCAAAGTAAATTTATTATCAAAGTACAGATATGTCACTATATACAACCCTGAGATTCATTTTCTTGTGGACATCAACAATAAATCCATAATAGAATAATAACCATAATTGAATCAGTGAAAGAATGTACCAACTTGGGCATTCAAACAGTGTTCAACAAACTGCAAAAAAACAAAAAGAAATAATAATAATAATAATATTAAATAAATAAGCAATAGATATTGAGAACATGAGATGAAAGGTCCTTGAAAGTGAGTCCATAGGTTGTGGGAATTTTTCAATGAAGGGACAGGTGAAGTTGAGTGAATTCCAGTGCAGTAAAGGGAGTTCTAGAGGTACTAGCAGGGTTGATGGTAGAAATGACTGGCATTTCCGGAGCTATTCAGAAGGTGCAGGAAAGGTGCATTTCAAAGATGAAGAAGTGTTCTAAAGGGAGGATGACAGATGAACTTAAGTATTTTGTAACAGTCTTCTGTTGGAATTCTTTGAGGAAATAAAAGCACAATATACAAAGGAGATTGTTTATTTGGATTTTCAAAAGGCACGTGACAAGGTGCTGCACGTGAGGGTGCTTAACAAGATAAGAGCCCATGGCATTAAAGGATAGGTACTAGCATGCATGGATAGGAGATTGGTTGACTGGCAGGAGGCAGAGTGGCAGCTTTCTCTGGTTCGCTGCCACTGATTAGTGGTGTGCCACAGAGTCGGTGTTGGGACAGCTTCTTTTCATGTTATATGTCAGACATTTTGATGAAGGAATTGATGGCTTTGTGGCCTAGTTTGTGGACAATACGAAGATAGGAGGAGGGGTAGGTAGTGTTGAGGAAGCAGAGTGTCTGCAGAAGGACATAGACAGATTGTATAAACGAGCAAAGAAGTGGCAGATGGAATATGGTGTTGAGAAGTGTATGGTCATGCACTTTGGTAGGAGGAATAAAGGTGAGGACTATTTTCTAAATGGGGAGAAAATTCAAAAATCCAAAGTGCAAAGGGACTTGGGAGTCCTCGTGCAGGATTCCCTAAAGGTTAACTTACAGGTTGAGTTGGTGTAAGGAAGTCAAAAGTAATGTTAGCATTCATTTTGAGAGTACTAGAACACAAAAGCAAGGATATAATAAAGGTTTTTTAAGACATTGATCAGTCCACACTTGGAGTATTGTGAGCAATTTTGGGCCCCTTCTCTAAGAAAAGATGTGCTGGCATTGGAGAGGGACCAGAGAAGGTTCACGAGAATGATTGCAGGAATGAAAGGTTTAACATAGGAGGTGCATTTGATTGTTATGGGCCTGTTTTCACTGGAGTTTAGAAGAATGAAGGAGGATATCATTGAAACCTATCTAATATTGAAACACCTAGATCGAGTAGATGTGGAGTGGTTACTTCCTTTCGTAGGGGAGTCTAGGACTAGAGGGCACAGCCTTGTAATTGAGGGGTGTCCATTTAGAACAGAGAAGAGGAAAAATTTCTTTAGCCAGAAGCGGTGAATCTGTGGAATTCATTTGTACAGACCAAGTAATTGGGTATAGTTAAAGTAGAGGTTGATAGTTTCTTGATTAATCAGGGCATCAAAAGTTATAGGGAGAAGGTTATAGGAGAGGGTTGAGAGGGTTAATCAATCAGACATGATGGAATGGCGGAGCAGATTCGGTGGGCCAAATAGCTTAATTCTGCTCCTATGTCTTATGGATTCTCTTGCACCTCTAGGAAACTGAGCAATGTTGTACTTGGTCCTAGGTGTAGGTGTTACAATTTAGCTGTAGGATACTCAGTTACCGGCAGAGAGCATAGAAATTTAGTACTGGGTTCACAAGGCATTTATGGCAACAAAGTTGATGTGGCTTTTTTAAAAATTACTTCAAAAACTCTAATGAGGCTAGAGTAAGTAGAACACAAAAATGTTAGGATTCTGTTAGTTGTGATGCCATGAAAATATTTTTTAAAAGTGGAAATCATAGGTCTTTATTAGAATAACATAAATGGTGCAATTATAGATGACTTGGGCAGGTTAGACAGAAACATTTAGAGGTATTTCAATATCAGGGTATAAATACGAGGTTGGATAAAACCCAAATAAAATGGTATAATTTTTAAAGATTTCTGTCATGCTCGATCTGTTTCCTAGAAGGTACCTGCAATGTAGTTTAGACGTAGTACTATATTATAAGAAGTAATCCAGTTATATTCTTGGTTAATCAGGGCATCAAAGGTTATAGAGGGAAGGCAAGAGGAGGGGGTTGTGTATGGTTATATGGCTATATTATATTATGGTTATTCTGTTCTCACCTTATTGTGTCATCTATATCTTATCCAGAGGTCTTTTCCATGTTTTTTTTTCCTTCAGGTATTCATTTAATTGTCTTATCTGAGTATAATTTAATAAATTTAGAAATAATGTTGGTTTTTTGTTTCTAAATCTTTAGCTTGCAAAAGGAGTGTGTGCAGTCTTGATTATTTCTGTTTTTGTATGGAGCAAGTGGGAACAGTTATAATAGCCTGGTAGTTGAGGATATAAGTCTAAATTTGTCCCATGGTGCTGTAATAATTACCTTGCTAGCTTTTTAGTTTGTCTGGCTTTTTATTTACTGCAAATTCTTTACAAATCTTGTACCCTTTTTTGGATTGTATTGGCATTAGGATTTGTGAGTGAGTATGGGTTGAGTACCCCTTATTTAAAATTCTACAATCTGAAAACCTCTGAAATCCAGATTTTTTTTAATGTGGGCATGACATCACAAATGTAAAATTCCACAAGACGCTGGGAAGGTTCCCAGGCGATGTGCAGGTGTCTGTGCACCACAGATAGTTCTGAAAAGTGACTTCACTTGTACTATCAATAGAAGATCATGAAAAACACTGCAAAAGCGAAAAATGAAGATCTCGATCATGTATCATCGGCACTGGAGTGAGCACATGCCACTTAACGGTATGATGATCATGACACAAAGATCTATCACGATGAACTGAAACTTGAAGGTAATTGCGAACATTCAGCAGGCTGCTTGCAGAAATTTAAGAAAAGGCACGACATAAAATTTTTAAAGCGTCTGCTGATCACTAAAATCCAGCACCAGATCAAGTCCATCATGCTGATTGTTTTTGTATCTTACGTAACAGCATTAAATTTTTAAAGCATTGTTGATGAAAATCCTAACACCAGAACATGTCTACAATGCTGATTGGTTTTTATACCTTATGTAAAATCTAAAAAAAAGTAAAATACAAATACTGTGTACCTTTTAATCAAAACGCAGCATCGTAGGTGAAGACTGAAAGCCTGCCATTGTTTGTTGTTGTTTAACAGCTGATTCATTATTGAACTGTTTCCCTACACACATTATATTATTGTATGTAATAAGTTTTTACTGTAAGTCCATATGTGTGATGAACAGTACAAGACAAAGACTGCTTACCCGTAGGTTTGATTCCATTGAGTTTCTTTGATGGCTGATTATTTTTGGACATAATTTTGAGAATTATATCAATTATTTATTTTAATTCAAAATATATGAAATTGGGATCCACTGGCTGTTGGGAGGTTTGTTCCAACCCAGTACTTTAATTTTCCTTCAAAATTCGACTTCAAGCCATCACCACCAATACCTTTCATTTTTGAATGGAGGCAATATTAACAAAAAAATAGAGATTAAAATTAGTGTTATGGTAGTTCATTGAAAATTAGAAGATGTTATTTTGATTAGCTGTGGTAGTTGAGTTGCAAGTGTATGCTAAGTAAGAATGCACTTCGCAGCTTGCACTATTTAAAGGTTTTGCACATTTACTCAATCTTTCTACAGACCACTGTTGGAAGGTCATATTCTTTGTGATGTCATGACCTCAGCCCCCTCCTTTGTGAGAATCGCAAGAGAGAGAGAGAGAGCCTTACGGTTTGGAATGTGGGCTGGTCGCTCAGCAAGACAAAAGCCTTGGACATAGCCATTGTCTTGGGAGACACCTTTGTGGAATAAGGAACTGGCCTACGTGCAAACCCTCAGGGCAATGTGAGATGGGTGATGGGGGAAAGATTGCCTCGCCCCCACCCTGATTGACATCTACAACCCTGCCAGTCCAGATAAAAGGTGGGCTGCCGAGGCGGGGCCTCAGACGCACCAAGGAGACACACGAAGACAACACGATAGTGCTTCCCGTCGGAGCGGGAAGCCATTCTGAAGGAAGCCACGTGCATTAGATTCCGGATCGGGAGTCTGTGGCTGGACCCAAAAGGAAAAACCGCTTTAACTAACAGCAGGGATTTGCTTCGCAAGGACGACGGGCAAGTGTTCCTTTTCTCTCGCTCCAACACGTGAAGTGCCAGCGGTTCCCGAAACAGGGAAGCCTGCAGACTTTGAGTGACTCTTATATTCCATTGGACTCAGTATCCCCTAGACAACGATAGAGCTCATTTTTGATTGATTATTACTACACCTGTGCTTTAGATTGAGTTGTGACGATGTATATGATCTGAATGTTTTGTATTAACCATACGTTTTTGCCCCTTTATAAATAAAACGTTTGAAAATAGTAGCATCAGGCTTCAGCGGACCTCTCTATCTTTGCTGGTAAGTCACCCGGTTACTGGGGAACGTAACAAGTGGGGTACTCGTCCCGGATTTGAAACCAAAGGGGAGGGTCAGTGAATCGGGCTGTAAGTCCAAACTTAAATCTGGTTACGCAGGTAGCCAGACAGGAAACCAGCAAAGATGGATGTGGATGAATTTATGAGAAACCCGACTGTAGAGGCACTAGGGGCGGCTACCAAATTAGACTTGGTAAATCTGGCAAAGGGGTTAGACCTCGCAGAGGTGAGGTCATCAATGAAAAAGCAGGAAGTGCAAAGGGTCATAACTCAGTATTACATTGAGAAGAAGGTGTTTGCAGCTGAGGATTTGGAAAATATCCCCGAAAAGAGATTAGCGAGTGGGACAGATCAGTTAGAGTTGGAGAAAGTAAGGTTGGAACATGATCTTAAAGTAAAGCAGCTAGAAGCAGCTACAAAGGCTGAGGAACGGGCTGCAAAGGAAAAGGAACGGGCTGAGAAAGAAAAGGAAAGGGAGCAGGTGTTCAAACTAAAGCAGCTGGAAGCAGAAGAGAAAGAGAAACAAAGGAACCATGAATTGGAGCTGGACAGGCGAAGGCAAGAGCGAAGAGCTCAAGGGGAAGAGAGAGAGGAGGGGTTTGATGTTAGTCGGGCGTTGAGGTTGGTCCCCCCGTTCGAGGAGACGGATGTTGATAGTTATTTCTTGCTTTTTGAAAAGGTGGCAGTGAATCAGAAGTGGCCCAGAGAGCAGTGGGTGGCGTTGTTACAAAGTGTGTTACGAGGGAAAGCACAGCGGGCATATGCCGCGTTGCCCCCAGAAGGGGAAGGGAATTATGACCAAGTAAAGGAGGCCATTCTCCGAGGTTACGAGTTAGTACCTGAGGCGTATAGACAAAGGTTCTGAAATTTAAGGAAAGGGTGGAATCAAACGTATACCGAGCTAGCCCATGAGAAGGGTGTGCTCTTGGACCGTTGGTGCACCGCGGAAAAGGTGGCCGAGAATTATGGGCGTCTCGGGGAGTTATTTTTGATTGAGGAATTTAAAGGTTGTGTTCCGGAAGAGATCCGGATGTATTTAAATGAGAGGACGAATCAGTCCATCTCAGAAATTGCTAGGTTCACAGATGAATATGCCCTAACCCACAAGACAAAGTTTTCCTCGCCAAAAAATTACCCGAGAGACCGTTGGAATGGTAGGGAAAGCCCGCCGGCTGAGGCGGAGATTCCGCTGGGAGCTAGTGGTAAAATTGAGGAGAGGCAAGATGGCAGGAGAGGTCCTGGCTTGACCTGTTTTAATTGTGGAAAGGTGGGTCATATTGCATCTAAATGCTTTGCTCCGAGAAAGGAGCCAGAGAGAGAGAGAGCAGCGATCCCTATCGGGCGTGCAGTGGTAATCAGAAAATCGGCAAGAGGGTCCCAGGGGAGCAGAGAGCGCGAGGGGTCGGAGATTTATCTGTCACCCGGAACCATGTCTGTGTGGAAGGGGGACCCGCCTATCCCCGTACGGATTTGGAGAGACACGGGGGCGGAGCTATCATTAATTAGCCGTAACGTATTACCATTCGGACCTCCGACGGGCGAGGTAGCCCTGAGAGGCATAGGAAACCGGACCAAGGTAGTGCCTTTGCATAGGGTCCTTCTAGATTGTGAGTTGGTGTCGGGACCAGTGGAACTGGGGGTCCTGCCGGAGTTGCCGGGGGAAGGCGTGGACGTCCTTCTGGGTAACGACCTAGCGGGTGGGAAGATGGGAGCCGCCGTGAAGCTGACAACCCAGCCCGTGAGTGTTGAGGCCCCGCCCATACAGTCCCCGAGCTATCCCGCATGCGCGGACACTCGCAGCCTGTCGAGAGCGGCAGCTGAGAAAGCGAGCAGTTTAAAATTGGCCCAGATGTCTTTACCGACCCTGTGCCACGAGGGTTTCGAGGGTGGTAAAACGAGGAATAGTAACATAAAAGGGGGTAAAGGAGAGAAGGGAGAGAAGGTAGATCCTCCCTTAGCGAAGAAAAAGGTCCTAGAGGTAGGAAATAAAGATGAGAAACAGATAAAGCTGTTAAAAGGTCCAGGGTTGGACATGGATGAGTCTAAAGGTGTTCCCGATAATGAAATGAGGGCAGTCCTCGATGAAAAGGATGCCATTACCTTGAAGAAGTCTGCTGGGTTGGCAGATGAGGTTGTTTCAGCCCAAGGGGTTGAGTTTACTTTGGAAGTGAGTTGCCCAGAAAGTAACTGGGAGGATCAGGGGAAGTTAGAATTTGAAAAGGGTATGGGTATTGAAAGCCTGGAAGAGACCAATGCCCAGTTTGAGTGTGTCCAAGATGGGGAGGCCCGTGGTCCTAAACCTAGTCACGGAGCTCAGAAAAAGTCTGAGGTATTTGACTCGGCTGGACGAGACGGCCGTCCTTTTGGATCAGATAGACTTGGTTTGGGAAAGAAGGTGTCTGTGCTGAAGGGGGTGTTCAGAGTTAAGGTGGAGTTTACGAATGGGGAGATAACTGTTGTTGTGGAGGAGAACGGTAAATCTGTAGTTCCCAAACCGAATGGAAAAAAGTTAAAGTCTAGATTGATGCCTGCGCATCGATTACAGGTTGATTTGGAATGTAAAGGGGCCTCACACGCTATTGTTATTCAAGAAAGCACTGTGAGGAAGCCGAAATTTAAATGCAGCCGGAGAAAAAGGTTCAAACTAAAACACATCAGCCTGTATGGTCTTGACAAAAGGGTTAACTACCTGTGTAGCATTAAAGAATTGGGCGGAAATTCCCATGATGGACTAGGTTGGGGACACGGAGTTAAGAGAATAACCCTTGTGGAAAGGAAAGGCGGGAGAGTACCTCGCCAAATTACTCAAGTTCCCCACGGGGGGACTCCCCGGGAAAGAGGCGATGGTTAATAGAAATTGTCATTTTTAAACAGCGACGCCGGTTGTATGGGTTTGCGCCCAAAGCCTGTGAATAATAAAGACAACCCCTTTGGAGACCTGCCGGTGAAATAACACAACCGAAACGATTAGTATTTGTATAAACTTTTGTAGATGCACCTAAGCTAAGATCACACCTCCTTAGTTGTGTTGCTGAAGAAAATAAATAAAAATAGGTGGTTATTGAGCTGAAGTTTGATGCTACCAGACTTTAGTACGGTACGTGAGGTTAAGATATTAAAGAAAGGGGCACTGTAATTGTTACCTGTTTAGATACTGACTGGAGTGTATAACAGTAGTACTCTGTGAAGAGAAAAGCTTGTGTAGTATGTTAGAGTCCAAAAAAAAAATCCTGTACCAACTTATTTTTAACCGCTGGTAAAAAACTTTTAAGAGGGGAGGTGTCATGATCTCAGCCCCCTCCTTTGTGAGAATCGCAAGAGAGAGAGAGAGAGAGCCTTACGGTTTGGAATGTGGGCTGGTCGCTCAGCAAGACAAAAGCCTTGGACATAGCCATTGTCTTGGGAGACACCTTTGTGGAATAAGGAACTGGCCTACGTGCAAACCCTCAGGGCAATGTGAGATGGGTGATGGGGGAAAGATTGCCTCGCCCCCACCCTGATTGACATCTACAACCCTGCCAGTCCAGATAAAAGGTGGGCTGCCGAGGCGGGGCCTCAGACGCACCAAGGAGACACACGAAGACGACACGATAGTGCTTCCCGTCGGAGCAGGAAGCCATTCTGAAGGAAGCCACGTGCGTTAGATTCCGGATCGGGAGTCTGCGGCTGGACCCAAAAGGAAAAACCGCTTTAACTAACAGCAGGGATTTGCTCCGCAAGGACGACGGGCAAGTGTTCCTTTTCTCTCTCTCCAACACGTGAAATGCCAGCGGTTCCCGAAACGGGGAAGCCTGCAGACTTTGAGTGACTCTTATATTTCATTGGACTCAATATCCCCTAGACAACGATAGAGCTCATTTTTGATTGATTATTACTACACCTGTGCTTTAGATTGAGTTGTGACGATGTATATGATCTGAATGTTTTGTATTAACCATACGTTTTTGCCCCTTTATAAATAAAACGTTTGAAAATAGTAGCATCAGGCTTCAGCGGACCTCTCTATCTTTGCTGGTAAGTCACCCGGTTACTGGGGAACGTAACAGTGATAACTTTCAAAAGCTCAAATGATGCTTCGTATTAATCATGTGCAACAGAGATCAGTTGGCTTAACAACAAGGAACCTGCTGGAGGAACTCAGGTTGAGTGGCATCTCAGTGGTGGAAGGAACTCTCAATATTTCGGGTTGAAATGCTGCATCCGGACTCCCTAGCCTATCTACCTTTCCTCATAAAATAACCCACCATTCCAGGTTTAGTCTAATAAATCTATGAAATGCTTCAAATATACTAGCATTCTTAAATAAGGTGACCAATACAATTGACAATACTACATATGCTGTATATTTTCATCAGGGCAAAAAAAAATTTAAATGTCTTCCCAAATGGACTGAAAACTTCACTAGGAGTTTGAAGATATTTGCTATGTCAATAAAAACTCAAAAACATCTATAGATGTACTGTGGAGAGCATTCTAACAGGCTGCAGCACCGTCTTGTATGGGGGGGATGGGGCTACTAAACAGGACTGAAAGAAGCTGCAGAGGGTCGTAGATTTAGTTGGCTCCATCTTGGGTACTAGCCTACAAAGTACCCAAGGCATCTTTAAGGAGCGGTGTCTCAGAAAGACAGTGTCCATCATTAAGGACTCTCAGCACGTAGGGCATGCCCTTTTCTCACTGTTACCATCAGGTAGGAGCCTGAAAGCACACACTCTGCGATTCAGGGACAGCTTCTTCCTTTCTGCCATCTGATTCCTAAATGGACATTGAACTCATGAACACTACCTCACTATTATTTTTAATCTATTCAACATACATATACTGTAATTTGTTTGTTTATTTTAAAATGTTTTTCTTCTATATCAGGGGTGTCAAACTCATTTTAGGTCACGGGCCGGATTGAGCAAAATGCAGCTTCATGCGGGCCGGATCAGTCGGACGTGTGCGAACCCACCTTTCGTTGCCTCCGTTTTTTCAGCCTGCTCTCATGTGTCTCAGTCTCTGCTATAACTACAAAGTGTTTCACTTTACAAATTCCGTTTCTTATGAAGAAGACTGCCGAATAAACACTAAAAACCCTGAAAACCTGGTACCTGAATAAACTCAGCATTAGCCATATCATACGTCATAGGCGCTTCGATTACTGGGGCCAGCTTTAATAGTAATTAGATATTATCTCGCGGGCCAAAGATAATTCCACCGTGGGCCGGATTTGGCCCACGGGCCTTGAGTTTGACATATATGTTTTATATTATGTATTGCATTGAACCGCTGCTGCTATGTTAACAAATTTCACGACACATGCCGATGATAGTAAACCCGATTTTGATTCTGAAAAGAAAGTGTGTCAGACTAGAGACAGGGGGTCGGTCACATTCTGCTGCTCTGCAACTACCAGTCCGCTCCCCGCGGCTCTGAGGCTATGCTCCAGGCTTTGTGACGATTTGCCCCACGCTGTGACGAACTGAGGTTGAGGCTGTGGGCCTGCTCTGGCCGCTCCAGGCTCTGTAACGATTTGCCCCACTCTGTGATGAACTGAGGTTGAGGCTGTGGGCCTGCTCTGGCCGCTCCAGGCTCTGTAACGATTTGCCCCACTCTGTGACGAACTGAGGTTGAGGCTGTGGGCCTGCTCTGACCGCTCCAGGCTTTGTGACGATTTGCCCCACTCTGTGACGAACTGAGGTTGAGGCTGTGGGCCTGCTCTGGCCGCTCCAGGCTCTGTAACGATTTGCCCCACTCTGTGATGAACTGAGGTTGAGGCTGTGGGCCTGCTCTGGCTGCTCCAGGCTTCGTGTCTATGGACTCACTTTCAATCTGAACGCTGTTGCTTGTTTTTATTGTTTGCGCCGTTTGTGCTTATTTTACTTCCTTGTCGCACTGGGTGTTGGTCGTTTTTAAATCGGGTTCTTTTGGTTTCTTGTTTTGTGGCTACATGTAAGTAAACATATCTCAAGGTTGTATAATTTATACATTGATAATAAATGTATTTTGAACTTTTTTTATTTGAAGCATGAAGTCCCTACTTTAGTTTTTTCTTTCCCTAGCAGTGATTAACATTCTGTTAGCTTTCCCAATTACTTGTATTGCATTCTAGCCTTTTACAAATCATTCACCAGGTCAGCCGGATCTTTCTGCATCTCAGAACTCTGCAACATTTCAACTTTTAGATAGTCTCTACCTTGGCAGAAACAAAAGTACAATCACAGTTTTCTTCATTACGTACATTGGCCAAGTCTTTGCTCACTTTCACCATCTATCTACTATCCTTTGCCACCTCCTGATATTCTCTTCACAGCTATTTTCTAACTGGCTGCATCACCATCTGGCATGGGGGTAGGGGTGGGGGGAGGCTACTGCATGAGATCGAAATAAGCTGCAGATTGTTGTAAACTTAGTCAGCTCCATCAAGGGCACTAGCCTTCGTAGTATCCAGGACATCTTCAAGGAGTGATGCCTCATAAAGGCAGCATCCATTATTAAGGACGCCTGACACCCAGGACATGCCCTGTTCTCATTGCTACCATCAGGGAGGATTTATAGAAGCCTGAAGGCACACACTTAATGATTTTGGGTCAGTTTCTTCCCCTCTGACATCTGATTTCTGAATGGACATTGAACCCATGAACACTACCTCACTACTTTTTTTTATTTCTATTTTTGCACTACTTATTTAACTATTTTATATATATATATATATATATATATACTACTGTATTACCTACTGTAATTCAGGATTTTTCCTTATTATTATGCACTTCATTGTACTGCTGTGGCAAAGACAACACATTTCATGCCATATGCTGGTGATGTTAAACCTGATTCTGCGATTCTTCGAACCATCAACAAATTTAGCATAGTTATTGTTGCCATCGTGTCAGTACATTAATTGTGAAAGGTTAGGCCTCAGCTGTGATCCTAATAACCACTCATTTAACAAACCAGAAAGACCCACTTATACTTGTTTTGACTCGTATTGGTCATTGAAGTACTGTGTAATACACAGAACAAAAATACCGCTTGTGTAAACCAAATTATTTTAAGACAAAGTGCATCTTCAGATCATGAAAGAACAAAGGCAAGCATATATTCCCATTCAGGTTTACTGAGGACTATTGATGGTGCTTACTGGAATCCATTGGAGTCCAGATCACCTTCAGCTTTCCTTTCATTCCCCAGTGGTTGGCAGTTTAGTCCAGATGTCTGACAATGCCTCACGTTTGAGCACTTTGCTTTTTGGAGGCTTTGCTTACAGTGTTGCTGGTTACCAAACCTACCTTTTAAGAAATGGAAATTGTGAAAGGGAATTGTTGACAAAGTGATCTTTGCAGCTTGTATTCTAATTTTTGTGTATTATTATATTACATCAAAGCTGTAGGTTCATTTGGAACATTGTAATGAAGAAACAAAAACAAAACTTAAGGTTACTGTTTTTATGAAATCAGGAGTTCAAATTACAAGCACTGCACCAAAGCTTGTAAAACAATGCAGTAAGAACCTCAATTAATTTATCATGTAATCTTACATTAATAGCATTGTAAAATGTGTAAGATTCAAAGTTTGTGTTCTTTGATACATATTTCAATGGTACCTATTTCAGAGCTCAGACTTTGAATCAAAATCAATTGCAATCACTTCAAGCTCTCGCCTACTGTTTGAAGTTGTTCTGGGTGACGACACTGGCAACCAGCTTGTAGCTGTTCTCACCATCATTGAAATCTTAACACATACAATGCATAATCCTTGTAAACTGCATCTAAAAACAAGTACGTGAACAAAATAATAATAAAAATCCTCAAGTTACATAAGGGTTCTGTTCCTCTAAATTGCATGCAAACACTCTCTGTGAGTCAACATTCATTTTCTGTAGTGACCTATACCATATCACTCTATATAATTGTGCTATAATTTTTCATTTCATTGACTAATTACCCTAACATTACTTCTAGTTAAGTTAATGGAATATACAATGGTCATCAATGAATAGCATAAAACATTATTTTTACTGTACTAGCTTAAAAAATGCCTTAAAAATGTGTGGCAGACTTTCCATAAATCAGGTTATTAGTAACCAGGGGAATCCCTGTTATAGACAGTCTTGCTCTGTTCACAGAATATTGGTTTACTCCCAAGAATTTTTTTTAAAGAATATGCAGTGCTTAAAACATACAATAGGTTATTTCATTAACTATGTTTTATCTTTCAATGTATTCAAATCTATGATACAAAGCTGAACCTTATTGTATATTAGAATGTGTACAGACGGAACTGACTAGTGTAGTTATGCAGGTGAAAATTTGCATTTCAAATGGAATGGCTTAGTTTTACATCATCATTGCTGGAAAAATCTCTGATGACTGGCACAACCTTTATTCAAAAAATGGCAAGCAGTTAGTATCACACGGCAACACTTGTATTGACAAGAGCTGTGTATACTGTGTGTCTATTCAATGCCAATATTGATAGATCTTTGAAAGTTAAGAGAATCAATAGCCAGGATTGTGAATAAGGCACAGGAAGGAACTGATGTGATTTCATCCAATGGTAGAACAGGTTTGAAGACTTACAGGAGCCACTACTAATTATGTTCTTAAATTAAACCAATATAATTATATACAGGAAGCTCCTGGAAATAGGCGTGAACTTAATGAGCAGTTTAGTTGGTTGAAGTTGTGCAAGGAAAACTGTGGTTTTTGGGATGTTTAATGAAGTGTGTTTAAGTTATAATTTTGGAAATTATATTGCCAACCTACCTAAACAGTCAGTCTTGGTGCTTAAGTCCAATCATGGGGTGGTGCATTAGAGTGTTCAAAGATGAATTAATTTAATGGATTACCAAACAAGTTTGAAGTGTCAAGGTGCTATATATAGCTATTGATTGTGCAGTTAGTTTTGTAAGTCTTTGCAGATTGTCAGTTTAACCCAATGAAACAGTATTCAAAAAATTGTTTAAGTTGAAGGTTTATTTTCAATGACTTTGTTTGTTTAGAAATTCATTTTGTATTTTACACTAACAAGAACAGGACTTTACTCAGGTATATTAATCAAAGCTATAAGTGGTCTGAGAATGTTTACATTTCACTGCTGCTAATTATACTTGTTTGCCTTTTGCTTAACATTTCTTTTCCAAAATTGTATAAATTAATTACCGCAGAATTTAAATTTAGATTTACAATGTGTACATCTTTTTTGCTGCAGTTGTTACTACAAAGAACAAAAATTAATGCCAGTGAAACATCATCCTCTGTACCAGAGTACTTTCCCTGCTGTAATTAGTTATCAATGTACGGCATGTCCACTGCCTCACTATCCACCGGACAGTCAGTAATGTCTGCTGGTAATGCAGTCACTGGTCTCTTGTAGACTGGAATCGGAGAATCTGCAAGGAATGGAAATAGAGAGGAGAGAAAAAGAACATTTTTCTAACTATAGTTACTATTGTGCTATATGGCAAACTTTGTATGCACTGGAAAAATTTAATTAACACTCAAAAATGAGAGTATGGGACTGGTTGCCTTTGAATTATGTTATTGAGGTAGAATGCAAAGCAGGCCCTTCCTGCCATTTGAGCCACAATTTAATCATAACTTAATCATGGGACAATTTACAATGACCAATTAAGCTACCAACCAGTACGTTTTTGGACCGTGGGAGGAAACTGGAGCACCCGGAGGAAACCCATGCAGTCATGGGGAGAACATACAAGCTTCTTACAGACAGCGACAGAAAGTGAATCTGGGTGGCTGGTGCTGTAAAGTGTTCTGCTAACCACTACACTATGTAACTACAAATAAATAAATAAATAAATATGCATTTATAATTGAACCAGAACATCAGATGTTGTACTTATACAACATTCTGCAGCTAAAATCCTTGTTGAAGAACTAAATGCCAGCAAGGGCCTTCAGCACTGTTCAGTGAAAATAGCAAGGGTTATGTTGTCATCAGAAATGGGCCTATCTACCCATCATGTCCATACCAACTCTTTTTGCCCATCGGAAGTAATTCCATAAAGTACATAACCTTCTAAGTCTTGCTTATTCAAATGCCTTCTCTTCTTTTCAAACATCAGCAATTGCAAACTTCATCAGTTCTTGAATTCCTCTTCTTCACATTATCATTTTCTCATTCACTTTTCCCCAGGTTTGCCTTTCCTTCTCTGCTGTTCAAACGCTGAACAACCTATCCTCGTTTCAAAGAATTGGCAACCCTTCATTTGATATTGATCTTCTATGTCTTCACCCCAGAGAGTGGACCATTTCTCCCATCTTCAGCATTCCTGGCAGCATACCCTCTCATTGTTAACACTGCATTTACCATCCTCACCACTGACTCAACCTGCAATTTAATCATTAGGAAGTTCTTTACGAGGGCTCCCAAATCCCATTGGACCATGGATTTTTGAATTTTGTCCCCATTTAGAAGATAGCCTAGGCTTTTATTCTTGTCTTGTCCATACTGCACCAACCGCCGCCACTGGGCTATAAACGTGCAGGAGCAGTGTGTGGTTAAGGGCCGTGCTCAAAGACACACATGCTGCCTCGGCTGAGGATCGAACTAACAACCTTCAGATCGCCAGCCCAAAGCCTTAACCACTTGGCCACACACCAAGTGCATAACTATATACTTCCCAACACTATTCCATCTGCCACTTCTTTACCCATTCTCCTAATCAGTCTAGGTCCTTCTGCAGCCTTTCTACTTCCTACCTGCCCCTCCACCTACCTTAGTATTGTCCACAAAATTGGACACAAAGCCATCATTTACATCAACCAAGTTACTAACATACAATGTGAAAAGCATTTCCAACACTGATCCCTTCAGAACACCACTGCCAATCAGAAAAGGCTCCTTTTATTCCCAGTCTTTGCCTCCTGCTAATCAGCCAATGCTCTATCCATGCTACTATCTTTCTTGTAATACCAAGGGCTCTTATCTTGCTTAGCAGCCTCTTATGTAGCAGATGTACACAACATCCACCGATTCTCCTTCATCTATTTGCTTGCTGTCTCCACAAAAAAATTCCAACAGATTTGTCAGGCAAGATTTTCCCTTAAGGATACCATTGCTGACTTTGGCCTATTTTATCATGTGCCCCCGAAACACTATCCTTAAGAATCAACTCTAACGTCTTCTCAACCACTGAATTCAGGCTAACTGGCCTATTATTTTCTTTTTTTCTGCCTCCCTCCCTCCTTGAAGAGTGGAGTGACATTTGAAATATGCCAGTCATCTGGAACAATTCTAGAATCTATTAATTCTTGAAAGATCATTACTAATGCCTCCACAATCTCTTCAGCTATCTCCTTCAGAACCCTGGGGATGTAGTCCATCTGGTCTGGTGACTTATCTACATTCCAACCTTTCTGTTTCCCAAGCACCTTCTCCCCAGTAATATCAACTGCACTCATTTCTACCTTCTGATACTTGAACTTCCAGCACACTGTTTGTATGTTCCACAGTGAAGACTGGTGCAAAATAATTATTCAGTTAATCCACCATTTCTTTGTCTCCCATTACTACCTCTCCAGTGTCATTTTTCAGCAGTTCAATATCTACTCTTGTCTCTCTTTTACTCTTCATATATTTGAAAAAACATTTGGTATCCTCTTTGGTTTTTTGGCTTGCTTAGCTGCACTTTTAATCTTTTAACCTCTTGTGGCTTTTTTCGTTGCCTTCTGTTGGATTTTAAAGGTTTCCCAATCCTCTAACCTTCCACTAATTTTTGCTCTGTTAAATGCCCTCTCTTTTGCTTTTATGTTGGCTTTGACTTCTCTTGCAAACCATGGCTGCCTCATCCTACCTTTAGAAAACTACTACTTCTTTCGGGTTATCTATCCTCAGCCTTCCAAATGGCTCTCAGAAACTCCAGCCATTGCTGCTCTGCCATCACCCTGCTAGTGTGCTCCTCCAATCAGCTCTAGTCCCTGACTCTAGTCTATCTGTTCTGATGACAGAACTTTCCACACTAGGGCTTCCAGGGTTTGTTCGTGTTCACACTCTCACTCTCACTCTCACTCTCACTCTCACTCTCACTCTCTCTCTCTCTCTCTCTCTCTCTCTCTCTCTCTCTCTCTCTCTCTCCCTCTCTCTCTCCCTCTCCCTCTCCCTCTCCCTCTCCCTCTCTCCCTCTCTCCCTCTCTCCCTCTCTCCCTCCCTCCCTCTCTCTCTCCCTCTCTCCTTCAGTTGATGCAGCTCCCAATCACCTCTTTTAAATTCTCTCCATTTCCCACTGCTGTCCCCCCTAGCCTCTGTCCTTGCTTTCCACCCCATCAGCTTCAATCTGAAGCTACCACCAGACGCGTCTTCCTTTTCTTCCCCTTTGAGAAGTCCGAAGGGACTGTTTCTTCTGCAACTTCCTGGTTCACTGTCATTTACTGCACAACCACAACAACCCTTTTGGCTCTTCCCTGCCCACCATCCAGGAACACAAACACACTTTTCAGGTGAAGTAGCGATTTCTTTGTGCTACTTTCAGTTTAAAATCTTAAATTCTCAACCAAGAGGTTTCTTCTGCACGTTAGGCTGCTGTCACCCCTAATTTTACATTTGACACCTATTTTGGGCTCTGTGTCTGACCTATTGCATTGCTCAAAATGCAGTTTCAGAACAGAATCTTCCAATCAGTGAGAGATGTTTTAGCCCTCTGGACTCATCATATTTAATAAATTCAGTCTGCAGATGTTACCTGCCTTGCTGAATATTTCCACAGTTTTACTGTTCAGATTTCTATCAACTGCAATTGGATCTCTCCTTTTTATCTCTCTCCACTTTCACCTTCTATTTAAACCATCAAGTGAGCTGCTATTAAAAAACCTCCCTCTGTCATTATTTGACTTAATCTCTCCTGGTTTCTACTCTGCAAACTTTCTTCCTCTCTCCCCCTTTCCCCGTTCTGAAGAAGGGTCAAGGACATTAAACATTAACCCTGTTTCTCTGTCCACAGATGCAGCCTGACCTGAGCATCTTCATCATTTTCTAATTTTATTTCCCATTCCCAGCATTTGTTAAAGTCTTCAAATGGTATGAAGTTTCCCAATGTAAACTGGTCTTCTGTATGTTCACAGAAAATTGACTGATAGGCACATGATTTGGAGGAAACACTTGTCTTTGAAGCGTTCCTCACAACTTCCCATTTGGGGCCTCCTTCTGTCCTCTCTGGGTGTGTTTTGAACAAATTGAAGATCATTTTGCTTTGTTTATCCAACAGCTAATGGTATGTGGTTTAGATAGACACAGGTTTGTCCTTGTCTTTTACACTTTCCACATTAGTTTATGAAATTAAACAATCTTACTGAATGCGAACTAAAAGTCAAAGATAATAACCTCAACACCTCAACTCCCTGATCTTTTATACATTTATCTACTACCTCTTTAAATACACCCAATAATATAACCCCAGAACCCTCTGCAAGCCCTACAGGAAAATAACTTCATACAAATCATGGCCAATTTTATATCTCTGATCATGTGAACTCAAGATTGATAAAATTAGAAATAAATAAACACACTAATGAAGCCTCTGAACAGTGATTGAGTAAGACGACAGTACCTGGACAGGTTGGAGGAGGCTTGTTGCAATGTAGGTTATTTTGAACAAAGGATTTAGTCATCCAGGATAGAACATCGCTGCAATATGTCATCTGCAAAAAGAATACCAAGAAATAAACTCAAATGCAGCTATTACTGACGCTGCATTAAAAACCAGCAATGCAGCTTTCAAAATGAATCATTTCATCTGAGATTTTGATGAAGAAACTTCAACTGCAAACGTGTTTTCAGATTAGCAGAACCTGAGTCATAGGTTATATGAAATATAAACAGAAACTGCTGAGGAGACCATGGGGAAGTAAAGAATTAACTGGAAATATTAACTCCCCTTTGCTCCATAGAGATGTTGACTGACCTGCTGTGCATTTCTGACATTCTCTATTTCAATTTTAATTTTGAATATCCAACAACTATAGTATTTTACTTCTTTTCTAGTTTGGCTTAGTCAACTTAATTGATGTGATACAAGTCATGCGTACTGTAGTTGACTGTGAAAATTGGAATAGTTCTAGGCCTAACCTGTAGAATGACTTGTAGCAAAATGAACTGATGTCATCTGCTATGGCAAACACTTGGAACAGCCTTAGTTCCAGCATCAGACAGTGCCATGTTTTACATTAACTTACTACTTCATGAATTTAGGAATTCACTAATTTATTTTCACACAAAACCCCATTTACAATTTCAGTGTTTTTTTTTATTAATTGACTTACCCAGCTGCATAAAATGATGCCAAGTGTAAACAATATATATATATCTGAAGATCAAAAGTAACATTTTCTCCCTGTCCCTCATGGTATGTGTATACATATACGTACACATATACAAACGTTTGTATATGCCTATAAGATGGCATTTTAGAGCAGCTTATAGTTGAGCCCATTAGGGGTCAGATATTCTGGATTGGGTGTTGTGTATTGAACCAGATTTGACTAGAGAGCTTAAGGTAAAGGAACCCTTAGGAGATAGTGACCATAATATGATGGAATTCACCCTGTAATTTGAGAGGGAGAAGCTAAAGTATCAGTATTACAGTAGAGTAAAAGGAAATTCAGAGGCATGAGAGAGGAGCTGGCCAAAGCTGATTGGAAGGGCACAGTAGTAGGGATGATGGCAGAGCAGCAATTGCTGGAGTTTCTGGGAGCAATTTAGAAGGCACAGGATAGAACATAGAACATAGAAAACCTACAGCACAATACAGGCTCTTCAGCTCACAAAGCTGTGCTGAACACCTTAGGACTACCTAGGCTTACCCATAGCCTTTTATTTTTCTAGGCTCCATGTACCCATCCAGGAGCCTCTTAAAAGACCCTATTATTACCACCTATACCACCACTGCCGGCAGCCCATTCCACGCATTCACCACTCTCTGCGTAAAAAACTTACCCTGAACATCTCCTCTGTACCTTCCTCCAAGCACCTTAAAACTGTGCCCTCTCGTGCTAGTCATTTCAATCCTCGGAAAAAGCCTCTGACTACCCAAATGATCAATGCCACTCATTATCTTGTATACCTCTATCAGGTCACTTCTCATCCTCCGTTGCTCCAAGAAGTAAAGGCTGAGTTCATTCAGCCTATTCTCATAAGGCATGCTCCCCAATCCAGGCAACATCCTTATAAATCTCCTCTTCACCCTTTCAATGGTTTCCAGGTCCTTCCTGTAGTGAGGTGACCAGAACTGAGCACAGCACTCCAAGTGGAGTCAGACCAGGGTCCTATATAGCTGCAACATTACCTCTTGGCTCCTAAACTCAATCCCATGATTGATGAAGACCAATGCAAAGTATGCCTTCTTAACCACAGAGCCAATCTGTGCAGCAGCTTTGGACTTGGACCCCAAATCACTCTGATCCTTCACACTGCCAAGAGTCTTATCATTAATGCTATATTCTGCCATCATATTTGACCTACTAAAATGAACCACTTCAAACTTATTTGGGTTGAACTCCATCTGCCACTTCTCCGCCCAGTTTTGCATCCTTTCAATGTTCCGCTGTAACCTCAGACAGCCCTCCACACTATCCACAACACCCCCAACCTCTGTGTCATCAGCAAACTTACTAACCCATCCCTCCACTTCCTCATCCAGGTCATTGATAAAAATTATGAAGATTAGGGGTCCCAGAACAGATCCCTGAGGCACACCACTGGTCACTGACCTCCATGCAGAATATGACCCATCTACAACCACTCTTTGCCTTCTGTGGGCAAGCCAGTTCTGTATCTACAAAGCAATGTCCCCTTGGATCCCATGCCTCCTTACCTTCTCAATAAGCCTTGTATGGGGTACCTTATCAAATGCCTTGCTGAAACCCATATACACTACATCTATTGCTCTACCATCATCAATGTGTTTAGTCACATTCTTTAAAAATTCAATCAGGCTCGTACAGCACGACCTGCCCTTAACAAAGCCATGCTGACTATTGCTAATCATATTATGCCTCTCCAAATGTTCATAAATCCTGCCTTTCAGGATCTTCTCCATCAACTTACCAACCACTGAAAGAAGACTCACTAGTCTATAATTTCCTGGGCTATCTCTACTCCCTTTTTCGAATAAGGGAACAACATCCACAACCTTCCAATACTCCAGAACCTCTCCCATCCTCATTGATCATGCAAACATTGTTGCCAGAGGCTCAGCAATCTCCTCCTTCATTTTCCACAGTAGCCTAGGGTACATCCCATCTGGTCCCGGTGACTTATCCAACTTGATGCTTTCCAAAAGCTCCAGCACATCCTCTTCCTTAATATCTACATGCTCAAGCTTTTCAGTCTGCTGCAAGTCATCCTCACAATCTCCAAGATTCTTTTTCATAGTGAATACAGAGCAAAGTACTCATTAAGTACCTCTGCTATCTCCTCCAGTTCATACACACTTGATTGGTCCTATTCTCTCACGACTTATCCTCTTGCTCTTCACATACTTGTAGAATTCCTTAATCCTGTCTGCCAAGGCCTTCTCATAGCCCCTTCTGGCTCTTGTAATTTCATTCTTAAGCTCCTCCCTGCTAGCCTTATCATCTTCTAGATCTTTATCATTACCTAGTTTTTTGAACCTTTAGTAAGCTCTTCTTTTCTTCTTGTCTAGATTTACAATAGCCTTTGTACACCACGGTTCCTGTACCCTATCATCCTTTCCCTGTCTCATTGGAATGTACCTATGCAGAACTCCATGCAAATATCTCCTGAACATTTGCCACATTTCTTCCATATGTTTCCCTGAGAACATCTGTTTCCAATTTATGCTTCGAAGTTCCTGCCTGATAGCCTCATATTTCCCATTACTCCAATTAAAAGTTTCCCTAACTTGTCTGTTCCTACTCCTCTCTAATGCTATGGTAAAGGAGATAGAATTATGATCACTATCTCCAAAATGCTCTCCCACTGAGACACCTTACACCTGACCAGGTTCATTTCCCAAGACCAGATCAAGAACAGCCTCTCCTCTTGTAGGCTTATCTACATATTGTATCAAGAAACCTTCCTGAACACACCTAACAAACTCCACACCATCCAAATCCCTCACTCTAGGGAGATGCTGATCAATATTTGGGAAATTAGAAATCTCCCACCACAACAACCCTGTTATTATTACACTTTTGCAGAATCTGTCTCCCAGTCTGCTCCTCAATGTCCCTGTTACTATTGGGTTGTGTTGGTGCATGGCCAAGTGGTTAAGACATTCGTCTAGTGATCTGAAGGTCGCTAGTTCGAGCCTTGGCTGAGGCTGCGTGTGTGTCCTTAAGCAAGGCACTTAACAACACATTGCTCTGCGATGACACCGGTGCCAAGCTGTATGGATCCTAATGCCCTTCCCTTGGACAACATTGGTGGCATGGAGAGGGGAGACTTGCAGCTTGGGCAACTGTCGGTCTTCCATACAAAAAACCTTGCCCAGGCTTGCGCCCTGGAAACTTTCCAAGGCGCAAATCCATGGTCTATCGAGACTAACGGAGGCCTACACACACTATTGGGTGGACTATGAAAAACACCCAGTAGAGTTATTGACCCCTTCCTATTCTTAACTTCCACCCACAGAGACTCCATAGACAACCTCCAAAACTTACTCCTTTTCTGCAGCCCTGACACTATCGCTGATCAACAGTACCATGCCCCCATCTCTTTTGCCTCCCTCCCTGTCTTTTCTGAAACATCTAAAGCCTGACACTTGAAGTAGCCATTCCCTCCTCTGCACCATCCAAGTCTCTGTAATGGCCATAATATCATAGCTCCAAGCGCTGATCCATGCACTAAGCTCATCCGTTTTCTTCATAATACTCCTCACATTAAAATAGACTCACCTCAAACCATCGGTCTGAGTGCGTCCCTTCTCTATCACCTGCCTATCCTCCCTCTCGCACTGTCTCCAAGCTTTCTCTATTTCTGAGCTAACCTCCCTTTCCTCCATCACATCAGTTTGGATCCCACCCCCCAGCAATTCTAGTTTAAACTCTCCCCAATAGCCTTAATAAAACCTCCCCACCAGGATATTGGTCCCCCTGGGATTCAAGTGCAACCTGTCCTTTTTGTACAGGTCACACCTACCCCAAAAGAGGTCCCAATGATCCAGAAATCTGAATCCCCGCCCCCTGCTCCAATCCCTCAGCACACATTTATCCTCCATCTCATACTATTCCTATACTCACTGTCACGTGGCACAGGCAATATTCCTGAGGTGACTACCTTAGTGATCCTGCTTCTCAACTTTCTTCCTAACTCAGGACCTCCTCCCTTTTCCTGCCTATTTCATTGGTACCAATATGTACCACAACCTCTAGAATACTGATTCACCCCAATGGTGAATCAGCATTCTAAAGGCAGGATGACGCAATTGAGGCTGACTAGACAGTCAAAGGCAACATAAAAGCAAGACAGAGGACATACAATAGAGCAAAAATTCGTGAGAAGTTAGAGATTTGGGAAACTTTTAAAAAATGACTAAATGCAACTGAAAAACCCAAAAGGGAAAAGATGAAATATACAGGTAAACTAGCCAACGATATCAAAGAGGATACTAAAAACTTCTTCATATATACAAAGGGTTGAAGAATGACAAGAGTAGGTATTGGAGCACAGGAAAATGACACTGGAGAGGTAATTATAGGGGACAAGGAAATGGCAGGCATTTTGCATTAGTCTTCACTGATATATACACATGATGTTTTACTCCACAAATTAGTATTTGGTTTGAGGCCTGTTAGGTTGTGCTCAACTGCTTGTTACTTATGTAGAAATCAATCCCTTGTCAAAGCAATCATTGGTATTTTAGCTGCATTATTCAAAATTTGCCAGTCTGCTTATTCAAGGGAAAGTTAAAATGACTAAAAAAGGAACTCTTACTCAGCATTATTTTTAACCTACCTTTGCCTCAAGGTTTACCAGGCGTTTCTCCCCCTCTTGAATCCTATTTATGAATTTAAGTAATGAATCTACCCTAAAAAGAAACAAATAATCTTATTATATTAAAGGATGTGATCTCTGCTGTAAATGAGAACTTGTTATCAGAGATAAAGCAAGATGCAGTTATTCCATAAATCGATTCCAGGCAAGTTCAAAGAAGAAAATATACACATCTCTAACAAGGCAGAGTAAATGTTGAGTAACATGTAATTATAATGGCTACCACCCAGCTTGGTGATAAGTTTGTTTCCATCTCTGAACAAACTCAGTTCATATTGGTCAGTCTGTTACTGGAATAAACAACATACTTCCTGCATGTTTCAGTACTATCTGAATATAATGGATAAATGTTTATATCAGTATTCATTGGAAATAAAAAGCTCTTATGTTCACTTCAAATAAAACTAGAGGAAAAGAATTTTAACAAAGATGAAGGTCTCACTCGAAGTAAGAGCTGAAATTTGATTATAAACAAGGTGGGAGAGCAGAAACCTGATTGGATGAGGACAAACCAATCAGGAGGAATGGACTAAGGGGGTATAAATACCACTGGACTAGACATACCCAGGCATCATCCTTGAAGAAGATGGCAGAGTTTGTCATTGACATGTCAGGCATAATCGATACCCGTACCAAGCTGGAAGTCCGAGAAGACTTTATTCATCATGTACTAGATCCTAATTTTTTTTCAGATCTTCACTTGTTACGTTCAAGTTTAATTGTCATTCAAGCATACACATGTATAGAGCTAAATGAAACATCATCCCTCCAGTGCCAAGGTGCAAAACACAGTACATACAATCACACACAGCACATATAGTTACAATAGCATACAGTCACAAAATCATATTTGCACAAGTCCCTGAGTGGCATGGCCTGAGGATTAGTGGTATATATAGTAATTATCCTGGAGCCATGTTTTGCAAATACAGGCACACAGCAGTTTGTCACCTTGTTCAGGGTCAGCCTCAGACAAAGGCAATCCCGCTTGTCTTCCAGGGAGTGAACACTGGAGAGCAGCACCGATGGGAGAGCCGGCCTGCAGGGTCCAGCCCCAAGCCAGCACAGAATCTAGTGTACCCACCTCACCTCTATATTCTCTCACACCACCTCAAATGCCTCCTGCCCTGGGTGACAGTAATAGGCAATGCTGTGGCATGACAGCCTAGTCCACACAGCAATGCAAGGCCACGCAGACCCCCTGGCGTCGGTCCCACCAATGAACTGTATTGCAGTAGTTTGTATTACTAGTGTCCAGCTGAGTCTTGTGAGCACATGAAAAATGTTTAAGACAAACATTTGCATCATTTGTTGGACCCGGAAAGGCCACTATGACCAAAAGGCAGACATGTAGAAGAAGAAGAAGGTATTTATGCTTTACATTTATGATCATGCGGATTTTCATACACTGGTTTTGCATTCAGATATAATACCAACCCTAACTCTTTTCAGCCTTCCCCTTTGTACTGGTTTAGAGCTTGTTTCTTCTTTTAACTTCCCTAGTGTACGACACAAAACTCCTCTGTGGCATCACTACGATAGAATTATATATAATTAGCTTTGGGGAAACTGGAAAAGTAAAGTGGCTGATGAGGAGAAAATACAGGAAATACTCAGCATGTCTGACGCCATCCATGAAGAAAGAAAGAGGTTATTGTTCTTGAAAGGTTATAATGAAAGGTCATCGACCTGAAATATTCTCTGCGGCTCTCTCAACAGATGAAACCTAATTTGTTAAGTATCTCTACCATTTTCTACTATTCATATTTTCAATAAATGCCATTTGCTTTTTGATGTAACGTATATGAATTGCTGAAAAGATTTAAATAATATACCACTTTGTAAACTCATTACAATTAACAAAATGTATGATGTCAGAAAAATCATCAATCATCAGGCTTTTGATCCAGAGGGGATAAGTTCACTTAACTTTGCTTGCCCCATCACTGAACTGTTCCCACAACACATGGACTCACTTTCAAGGACGTTTCATTTGTGCTCTCGATATTTATTGCTGACTTTTTTTTCATTTGTATTTGCACATTGGGTGTTTGGCTATCCGGTTGGGTATGTTTTTCATTAATTTTGTTGTTTTTCTTGGATTTACTGTGTATGCCCACAAGAAAACAAATCTCAGGGTTGTATGTGATGACACACATACACTTTGATAATAAATTTACTTTGAACTTTGACAAGTATGTATGGACTGATTGAAAACTGAAAACAAAGTAAACTTTAAAGATAGTTGTTAGTGTTAGCAAAAAGCTGGATGTGGATTTGTTGAGATTACAATTTGCAAATAGTTTGTACTTGAACTGAAAAAAATTATGGAAGGAAACTTATAAAATATAGAAAAGGAGAATCATTGGGAATGCCACCTTCACAAGATGATGTACATGGCAATACATGTTGATATGGAGGATAACAAGGCGATACATAAGGTCAGAGAAGCAAAGCACGTACAGTACTCTGCAAAAGCCTGAAGCACCCTAGATTTTTTTTATAGGTTTACAGATGGTATGATCTCAACTGAGTTCTGATCTCAACATCATTGAGGCTGTATGAGATGACCTGGAGAGACAAAATGAAGCAAGACAGCCAAAGTCTACAGAAGAACTGTGGCAAATTCTCCAAGATGCTTGGAACAACCTACCAGCCAATTTTCTTATAAAACTGCACGACAGTGTATTGAGGAATTGAGGAATATAGAGTAGCAAGAAAGGAGCTTAAGAAGGGGCTGAGGATAGCAAGAAGGGGCATGAGAAGGCCTTGGCGAGTAGAGTAAAGGAAAACCCCAAGGCATTCTTCAATTATGTGAAGAACTAAAGGTTGACAGGAGTGAAGATAGGACCAATTAGAGATAAAGGTGGGAAGATGTGCCCGGAAGCTGTGGAAGTGAACAAGGTCTTCAATGAATACTTTTCTTCGGTATTCACCAATGACAGTGAGGACAATTTGAGTGTGGGTGATGTTCTGGAACATGTTGATATTAAGGCAGAAGAGGTGTTGGAGTTGTTAAAATATATTAAGATGGTTAAGTCCCTGAGCCCTGATGGAATATTCCCCAGGCTGTTCCACGGAGCGAGGGAAGAGATTGCTGAGCCTCTGGCTAGGATCTTTATGTCCTTGTTGTCCACGTGAATGGTACTGGAGGATTGGAGGGAGGTGAATGTTGTCCTCTTGTTCAAGAAAGGTAGTAGGGATAGTCCAGGTAATTATAGACCAGTGAGCTTTGTGTCTGTGGTGGGAAAGCTGTTGGAAAAGTTTCTTAGAGATAGGATTCATGGGCATTTAGAGAATCATGGTCTGATCAGGGACATTCAGCATGGCTTTTTGAAGGGCAGATTGTGTCTAACAAGCCTGATAGAGTTCTTTGAGGAGGTGACCAGGCATATAGATGAGGGTAGTGCAGTGGATGTGATCTACATGGATTTTAGTAAGACATTTGACAAGGTACCGCACGGTAGGCTTATTCAGAAAGTCAGAAGGCATGGGATCCAAGGAAGCTTGACCAGGTGGATTCAGAATTGGCTTGCCTGCAGAAGGCAGAGGGTTGTGGTGGAGGGAGTACATTCAGATTGGAGGGTTGTGACTAGTGGTGTCCCACAAGGATCTGTTCTGGGACCTCTACTTTTTGTGATTTTTATTAACGACCTGGATGTGGGAGTAGAAGGGTGGGTTGGCAAGTTTGCAGACGACACAAAGGTTGGTGGTGTTGTAGATAGTGTAGAGGATTGTTGAAGATTGCAGAAAGACATTGATAGGATGCAGAAGTGGGCTGAGAAGTGGCAGATGGAGTTCAACCCAGGGAAGTGTGTGGTGGTACACTTTGGAAGGACGAACTCCAAGGCAGAGTACAAAGTAAATGGCAGGATACTTGGAAGTGTGGAGGAGCAGAGGGATCTGGGGGTACATGTCCACAGATCCCTGAAAGTTGCCTCACAAGTAGATAGGGTAGTTAAGAAGGCTTAGGAGTGTTAGCTTTCATAAATTGAGGGATAGAGTTTAAGAGACGTGAAGTAATGATGCAGCTCTATAAAACTCTGGTTAGGCCACACTTGGTGTACTGTGTCCAGTTCTGGTTGCCTCACTATAGGAAGGATGTGGAAGCATTGGAAAGGGTACAGAGGAGATTTACCAGGATGCTGTCTGGTTTAGAGTTGTATGGATTATAATCAGAGATTAAGGGAGCTAGGGCTTTACTCTCTGGAGAGAAGGAGGATGAGAGGAGAGATGATATAGGTGTACAAGATATTAAGAGGAATAGACAGAATGGATAGCCAGCGCCTCTTCCCCAGGGCACCACTGCTCAGTACAAGAGGACATGGCTTTAAGGTAAGGGGAGGGAAGTTCAAGGGGGATATTAGAGGAAGTTTTTTTACTCAGAGAGTGGTTGGTGTGTGGAATGCACTGCCTGAGTCTGTGGTGGAGGCAGATACACTAGTGAAATTTAAGAGACTACTAGACAGGTATATGGAGGAATTTAAGGTGGAGGGTCATATGGGAGGCAGGGTTTAATAGTCGGCACAACATTGTGGGCTGAAGGGCCTGTACTGTGCTGAATTGTTCTATGTTCTATGATGTAGTTCTAAAGGCAAAGGGTGGTCACACCAAATCTTGATTTGATTTAGTTTTTTCTGTTTACTGCTGTTTTATAGTTTTTTTTGATATTTAGAAACTTTCCATTTCATTATTTTTGAAAGCATCTTCGCTTTACAGATTTTTTTTTTTGCACGTACCTAAGACTTTTGCACAGAACTGCGTCTGTTAATTCCTGGAGGAAAAATTGTGAAAAGCAGAAATATTAACAATACAAAGCCTAGCTTAGGCTAGGTGGACCAAAATGAACAGATCTAATTACCCTTCATGAAATAGTTGTTGATGCTCTGAATAAAGTGCACATACTAGAGTGATACCAGAATAACCTGTTAGAAATCCATAGCCAATGGAAATATAGAAATGGAAATATGTTTCTTTGTGGGTGAGAACGATATTAGAGACCATGTGTAAAAAAACCCACCAACACATCAACAAGGCAATTTGAGAAATCTTTAAACTGCATCTGTTCAGCACAGACTAGAAGGGCCGAGATGGCCTGTTTTCGGGCTGTAATTGTTATATGGTTATATCTGTACAGTAAGATGATGTTTTAGGCAAATAGATAAGCACACGAGGGAGCAAGTACAGAAGGAAACTGTGGTAAGGTTAGGGAAACGTAAGGGCAGGTGGAAAAAGCATTAAAACTAACATGAACCTAGTGGATTAAGTGGCTGTTCCTGTATTGCAAATACTTTATCATTTGTTCAGCAGGTGAAACAGGACTTAACAGGCATAGGCCCATCTGCAAACTCAATTGTCTTACATTAAGCCATAGGATAAATTGTCCTGAACTTTTCAAAGTACATAAATATATGTCACCATTGACTACCTTGAAATTCATCTTCTTGCATGCATTCACAATAAAACAAAGAAATACAATAAGAAACTACACACAAAGACTGACAAACAACCAATGTGCAAAAGAAGGCAAATGGCAAATTAAAAATAATAAGTGAATAAATGCAAACATGAGTTGTAGAGTCCTTGAAAGTGAGTCCATAGGTTGTGGAATCAGTTCAGAGTTGAGTGAGTGAAGATATCCATGCTGGTTCAGTAGCCTGATAGGTAAAACGAAACACCTGTCCCTGAACCAGGTGGTGTAGGACCCAAGGCTCCTAAAGCTCTTCAATCAGCCCACTTCACATGTGAGATGGCTTTCTGGAGGTCATACCTGGACCTCTTCTACTTTTTTGGGTTGCTGGTCCTGAATGCTCACTGATCTTGCCCTCAGCAGATTGTGGTCTCTTGGTTAATCCAGGGCTTCTGGTTGAGGTTTGAATGATTTTGTGGGGACACAGTTGTCCATAAGTATCTTAATAAAGTCTGTGACAACCATGGCATATTCACTCAAGTCCTCTGATAAGTCCTTGAACATGGCCCTGTCCACCAACGTGAAGCAATCCCGTAGCTACTCCTCTGCATCATGTGACCACCTCTTTGTTGTCTGTTCTTCTGAAGCCTTGCTCTCTGACCTCTACTGGTATGCAGATCGGAGAAGGACAACCAAATGATCAAATTTCCCAAGATGTGCATGGAATGGGCTGCCGGCGGCAGTGGTGGAGGTGGAAATGATAGGGTCTCTTTAAGAGACTCCTAGATAGGTGCACTGAGCTTAGAAAAATAGAAGGCTATGGGTAAGCCTAGATAGTTCTAAGGTAAGGAAATGTTCGGCACAGCTTTGTGGGCCGAAGGGCCTGAATTGTGCTGTAGGTCTTCTATGTTTCTATGCAGGCTGGGGATCAAATGGTGGAAGCAGGGTACAAATCTGAAACTTATGACTTCATAAGCTTCTTTAGGCCCCATTTGATCCTCTTAAAAATACACTTCTGCAGACTTCTCTCCAAGTGGAGAAACAAGTAGTTGGAAATATGACATTTTTTGGTTTTCACAATAACATTGGAGTTGGATTACACTTGCATACTCTGGCTAAGTGAATATTGGCACCACCCACTGTAACCTACATCAGGCAATCGTCACTCTAATTTTGATTTGCAATGGAATGTTAGCTTGTTCTGTTGAATATAATTTCACTGGATATAGTAACGTATTCCAGTTATCATTCATTGCTATGGAAGCTTACTAATTTTGAAGCAGAATGGAAGTTCTACTGCACTCAAGCAAGAAACTCAATGAAAAGCTATCACTTCTCTATTTAATCTCTGGAGCTCATGATTTGCCATTAATAATTAAATTTAGCTATTTAGACTACACCAATTTAATTAACAATACTTCTATCATGGATTTCTGCCTCCGAGTTATGTCTAACTGTGGGAGGCTAAATAGTTATGAACAAAGAAAAGCAGTGATTTGAAACGTGCTTCATAATAAACTGTAAGAATAGAACAGGGAGCCACAGTTTCAAACCAATATATTGTGCTCAAGGAACTTCCTGATTCAAATACGTAATTATTAGGATTAGGCAAAACTCTAACCACCATGAGAAAGAATACATCTTTGAATAAATTAAGGGCCAGTTCAATACTGTAATGCGTGAATTTTATAGGGATCACAGAACAGTGTAGTACAAGATCAGATCCTTTGCCAACCATGCCTATGGCAATTTAAAACAATCCAGTGTGTTACACAAGGAACTATTACTCCTCCATATTCCTCTATTCCCTGCATGTTTGCATTCCTGGCTAAATGCCTCTTAACATTGCTGTCATAATTGCATCAGCCACCTTCTAGGTACACAAAGCTTGCCTCAAATCTTAAAACTTGTTTTGTATTATCTATCAGGATAATCTATTTTGGACAGATCAAAAGGATCAAATTAGTTCATAGAGCTGGAAATGCTCCAAAAGCAGAATTGGGAGACCCCTTTCTCCACAATACTACTGAGACTTGTCTTACCTTTTAGCTAATGTGACAGAGTTGACTTCTGATCATTTTATTCTCATCGTTGGGAAGCACATTCTGTTAGAAAGCTATTTTAGAAACAGAGAAAACATACAGCACAATACAGGCCCTTCAGCCCACAAAGCTTTGCCGAACATGTCCTTACCTGAGAAATTACCTAGGGTTACCCATAGCCCTCTATTTTTCTGAGCTCCTTATACTTGTCCAGGAGTCTCTTAAAAGACCCTATCATATCTGCCTCCACCACCGTCGCCGGCAGCCCATTCCATGCACTCACCACTCTCTGTGTGAAAAACTTACCCCAATATCACCTCTGTACCTACTTCCAAGCACCTTAAAACTGTGCCCTCTCGTGCTAACCATTTCAGCCCTGGGAAAATGCCTCTGACTATCCACACGATCAATGCCTCTCATCATCTTGTACACCTCTATCAGGTCACCCCTCATCCTCTGTCGCTCCAAGGAAAAAGACCGAGATCACTCAACGTATTCTCATAAGGCATGCTCCCCAATCTAGGCAACATCCTTGTAAATCTTCTCTGCATCCTTCCTATAGTTTCCACATCCTTCCTATAGTGAGGTGACCAGTACTGAGCACAGTACACCAAGTGGGGTCTGACCAGGGTTCAATATAGCTGCAACATTACCTCTCAGCTCTTAAACTCAATCCCACGACTGATGAAGTCCAATGCACTGTATGCCTTCTTAACCATAGAGTCAACCTGCGCAGCAGCTTTGAGTGTCCTATGGACTCGGACCCCAATATCCCTCTGATCCTCCACACTGTCAAGTGTCTTGCCATTAATACTATACTCTGCTATCATATTTAACTACCCAAGATGAACCAGCTCACACTTATCTGGGTTGAACTCCATCTGCCACTTCTCAGCCCAGTTTTGCATCCTATCAATCTCCTGCTGTAACCTCTGACAGCCTTCCACACTATCCACAACACCTCCAACCTTTGTGTCATCAGCAAATTTACTAACCCATCCCTCCACTTCCTCATCCAGGTCATTTATAAAAATCACAGAGTAGGGGTCCCAGAACAGATCCCTGAGGCACACCACTGGTGACCGACCTCCATGCAGAATATGACCTGTCTACAACCACTCTTTGCCTTCTGTGGGAAAGCCAGTTCTGGATCCACAAAGCAAGGTCCCCTTGGATCCCATGCCTCCTTACTTTCTCAATAAGCCTTGCATGGGGTACCTTATCAAATGCCTTGCTGAAATCCATATACACTACATCTATTGCTCTACCATCATCAATGTGTTTAGTCACATTCTTTAAAAATTCAATCAGGCTCGTACAGCACGACCTGCCCTTGACAAAGCCATGCTGACTATTGCTAATCATATTATGCCTCTTCAAATGTTCATAAATCCTGCCTCTCAGGACCTTCTCCATCAACTTACTAACCACTAGAGGAACATGGGGTATTTTAAAAACTTGTGTGAAGCAGTTGGCTATGTTAATGTTCTGACTGCACAACCCTTTACTGCTTGCACAGATGGTAGTCCCACACACTCATCGAGTGCAAAGCAGCATGCAGCTGTGCCGGGAATGGATTGCATTTTCACTGTTGCAGCACAGCTTATTTTTCTCCCCATAATATATACAGCAAATACAAATAGGATATTCTTTTTTAAATTATAACAGCAATTCCACACCTTCCCTTACAATGCACCAATGCCACTCATGTTTCCTCAAACAATGAGGGAAAGAGTTCCAGAGATTATTATACAAGATCCAGTGGTGGCATTGAATTAGAGAGATAAAGCATGGAAAGAAGCTCCCAAGTATATGTTTACACCAATCCTATTTTTTATTCTCCTATGTTTGCATCAACACCCCCAGATTCTACCATTCATTTACACACTGGGGGAAATTTACAACAGCCAATTAACCTACAAGCTGACATGTTCTTGGGATGTGGGATGAAACTGGAGCACACACATGGATTGTGCTAACTCCATAGGGTAACGGATCTCAGGAATGAACTTGGATGAGTTGAGCTGTGCTGGAGCAGCTCTGCCCGCTGGTTTGAGGTCCAGCGGAGATTCAGTGCGTTACTCAGTAAGCACTCCTGCCTCCTGGAATACGCCAGCTGGCACCACTCAGTTGCAGACATCTCCTTTATTTGGACAGGGAGATGTTTCAGACAGGCCACAGTGCATTTTTGGCTAAGTTGATGTTCCAGTTACACTCGGTGTTGAACTGCATTTACTTTCAATTACGCTTACTTGGTGAAAGTCTTCTTCAATCTTTCAGTGCTGCTTTCTCTCTTCCCTTTTTCTAAATTGGCAAGATAATTCTCTTTTTGCACGGATTCCCAGATCCTGATTTTCTGGTCCAAGCTCTCTGGTAACTTCTTTTCTAGAATAGATGTATATAACAAAACATTTGAAGACAAGTGCTACTGTACAATAACTTACTTGTTCAAACTAAAAGCATTTAACAATGTATTAGCATTCACTCTCCCTTCACTTGAAGGGCTGATTACAGAAGGTGGTGCAGGTGTCTAAGTTATACATACAGAAACAGTCCAACTCATCCATGCTAACCAAGATATCTGCCTGAGCTGGTTCCATTTGAGTCTGTTTGGCCATGTCCCTCTTGGCCTTTTCCATTGCCTCTTGGCCATACTCCCCTAAACCTTTTCTGTTGCCTTTTGGCCAAGTCCCTCTGGGCCTTTTCTATTCTCTTTTTGCCATGTCCCTCTAGGCCTTTTCCACTTCCTCTTGGCCGTGTTCCTCTAGCCTGATCTATTGCCTCTGTTTGGCTATGTCCCTCTAGGCCTTTTGTATTCCCTTTTGGGCATGTCCCTCTAGGCCTTTTCTATTCACGTAACTGCCCAAATGTTGTTTAAATATTGTAATTGTACCTACTTCTACAAGTACCTCTGGCTGCTCATTCCACTTACTCATCATCCTCAACAGGTTATCAATTTTACTGATGATTTTATATACGTCTCTAGGTTCATGCTTCAACTTGCTCTGCTCCAGATAACAAGCCCCAGCATATCAAGTGCTCCACTCCTGGTAACATCATCGTGATTCAAAAGGAGTGTGTGCCGAGGGACACACAGAAGCTCAGAGGGAACTGCAGTCTGGCTAACACGGTGGTACAGCTGGTAGAGCAGTTGCTTCACTGTCCCAGCAATCCAAGTTCAATGCAGACCACTGCTGCTATCAATAGAGAGTTTCCACATTCCTCCCACATCCCAAAAAACTTGTGAGTTGCTCAGTTGTGGGGATGCCATAATTGCACCTAGTGTTCGACTTGAGGGCTAACATTCAAATGAATTTGAGCCTTGCACATTAAAACATATAATAGGCTTGGCCAGAGACGTCGAGGCTAGTTTAGGTGCACATACCAGAAGGGCAACTAGGGCAGCTTACCAAAATGCTCTTGCTTGTGTTGTGGTTCCTTAATAATTGAACTAATCAAAAGGTTCAGGTGACTGATGATGATGAAGGGTGGGGCGAGAGCAGGCCGGCTGTGATACTCAACTATCAGATTGTAGCGCTGGAATTTCCAAAATATGTCCGTGTTTACCTGTACGATCTGAAAGGTATAACTGGAAAAGAAAGCACATCACTGAAATGTAATAGTACAGATTAGCCCTTCTACAGACAGAACATTGTTTATACTTGCACATTGTTTACATTGCACCATCAGTGTGCAGAGCTGGACGTAGCAGTTGCTCAATTTATGAGGTCCAGCAGTTCTCAGTAACTATATAAACTGGAAGGCTTCTGTTGGAGTTTGCTGTGTGCAGGACACAATCTCATTTGCATGGGGCAACCAAGCAAATGCATCTTTTCAGATGCACACTTACCACACATTAGCAGATATGTGGCTGTTCATTTGCTTGAGTGGGTGTAGATGGGGTAATTTCCTGGCCCACAGGTTCCCAATTATTGATGAAGAAACCTCGATAGGAATCAGTTCTTCACCATCAAACTGGAGATTTCACAAGTTTTATCCAAAAGGATCAACTGGGCCTAAATGTCTATCTTCTGTCTCTACTGAATCTTCCATTTAGTTATGTATGTGCAAACACTATCAAACATCCAAGATAATTTTAATTGTTTTTTTTTAAAAGATTCCAAAAATCAAATGTGTGCTGTGATAAAAACAGGAACTGCTGAAATCACTCAGCAGATTAAGCACTTCCGATGAAGGGCCACCAACCTTTAACTGTTTCCACTCTCGACAGATGTTGCCTGACTCACACTTCATTTCCAGTATTTGTTGTTTATATCTTAGAAGCTTTGAATTTCAGTTCAAGTGTGCCTCATTTGAGTACTTGACATCGGTTTGCAAATTCACTGGTAATGTTAATTCTAAGTCTTAGATCATCAGTTTGCTGAAACCGGTTTTCCAGTAACAAAACCATTAAGGATGTTTAAGCCTTAAAATGTTCTTGAGTGTATCAGAGTTAACAGTGGAATTGCCTTCCTTAACTTCCTCCCAGTTTACAGATGTACTAGTTAGTCTCAGTGTTTCAGAACCCAAACTCTCATTCTTTCTCATGGGACCAGGGAAGATCATCCTAGTAATTGGCATGCTAGGTGAAGGTGATAGAAGAAAGTGATGATTGACTGTTTTCTTCTATTAATTCAGTAGCCAATTTGTAATAGCTCCAACTAACCATTTGGTAAAAACCCATCTAATTCACTAATGTGCATCAGCATAGGATATCTTATTCAGTCTGGCCTATATGTGACTGCAGACCTACTCCATATAGTTGACTTCTAAAATGATCTCTGAAAAGACCTAGTTAGCCACTTAATTGTCGGCAACATCTTCTCAAAGACAGCTAGGGATTGGCAGTGACTTTGCCACTAACACTCAGATCCTGAAAAAATGGATAAAATTCTATGTTCCAAACAAGAGAAAATCTGCAGATATTGGAAATCTGAGCAACACACACAAAATGCTGGAGGAATTCAGCAGGCCAGGCAGCATCTATGGAAAAAAGTACAGTCTATGTTGAACCTCTTTCACCTTAATCATTTTGTACCACTGAAAGTGTATTTGTATGAAAAGAACATTCATAAAGAGAAATCTTGACTTTACATATTTTTGGACGAATTACTCTGATTTGCATCAGCTGCATAATTCTCTTTACACAGGAAGGAAATCTTTTTTCTTTGCAGCTTGAAAATCTGAATGAATAGAGAATTCCAAAAATCATTTTTCAAAGCTACAAGTTTCTGTGTTTTGTTAGTAGATTGTCATTTGTTGAAGCACAGAACCTGGAATCTGATTCCAGATGAATAAAGTATTAATATCAAACAGACCTGTTTCAAATCAATTATAATGCACTGTGTTTAAAGAGCAAACACGAGGAAATCTGCAGATGCTGGAAATTCAAACAACAACACACACAAAATGCTAGTGGAACACAGCAGGTCAGGCAGCATCTATAGGGAGAAGCGCTGTCGACGTTTCCGAAACGTCGACAGCGCTTCTCCCTATAGATGCTGCCTGGCCTGCTGTGTTCCACCAGCATTTTGTGTGTGTTGTTGTTATAATGCACTGTGTTTTGTGTTGTTCAACAAGAACTCAGATGTCCCCATTGGCTTTTCAGCATCAGTAGTAGAAGATTAAACAGTATAAAGCGTAACCACTAACATTTCAATGACACAAAATGTTTAGGCTACACATGCAAAATGCTGGAGGAACTCAGCAGGTCAGGCAGCATCTGTGGAAATGAATAAATAGTTGACATTTTAGGCTGAGACCCTTCATCATCTCTGCCCAAAACTTCGACTGTTTATTTCACTTTATAAATGTTGCCTGATCTGCTGAGTTTCTCTGGCATTTTGTACGTGTTGATAAAGCTTTCTAGTGTCTGCAGAATTTCTTGTGTCAAATGTTTAGCCTAATGGTTTTGCTCTGAAGCTTTATATGCCAGGATCTGTGCACCTATCATATTACATTACTGGAAGGAGTTGGATCACCAGCAGCATTGAGCTTGAAGACAAAGTGCACACTGCTGAATAAGATACTAAATTGAGAAGGTAAGATTTGGTTGAATAAAAAATAGGTGGTTTTAAATGAACAACGTTAATCTGTTGGGTAACCTTTCACTATTTTTGGGAAAGATTAAAATGCCATTGGAACCTGCTGGTGTTTACTTCGTGACTTCAAAAGCCAGCGTGCATTTACAGTAGTGCATTATCATTTCACTGTGATAGGTGTTAATCTACAGAGATGTGCACCAAATCATCCAAAGCTACAGAACCAGAACAGGAGGAGATCTCAAAATCCCTGAAGCAGATGTTATGCTACCTGAACATCGCGATCAGCAGATTCAACAGCAATACATTTGTGACCAGCAGGAAGATGACCAGAAGCATGATGACTAGCCAATTTGCATAGCGATTAATGCAGTGGGGCAAGTTAGCTCCCATAGTTATGTTGCCTTCGTTGTCAAAGCATGATCGATTAACCATCCGAATTTCTAAAATTACAAAGAACACATTCTTAGTGCTGACGCCCGAAACAGAAAATGAAGTTGATTAAAAGAGAGGCACCTTAAATTTGATGCTGACATAGATAATTGAAAATCTTTTCAAAGTTCAACGTAAATTTATTATTATTATTAAAGTACATATATGTCACCATATAAAACTGAGATTAATTTTCTTGTGAGGTTATTCAATAAAGAAAGGGTGTACTTTAACTACATAGGTTAGAAAATGAAACCTGGTGGTTTGAAAATTTGTTGATTCATGAAACCATTTGTGTGTGCCTAAAAAACCTAAACTGCAGTTGTCAACTTTCTACCCTTGATCTAAGTTGTCTGTTTCTGTAATGTGTTGACCAACTGAGCCAGATGGAAGTCAAGCATTAGTATAAAATTAGAATGAGCAGGACCCACAAGCAGCACGGTCCTTCTATTCAGCAGACAACCTCCACAAAACATTGACAATTCCTTTCCTCTCACCCTCAACACTCTCCTCACCCCCCACACACACATGCCCATCGAGCTGCTGAGTACCTCCAGCAGATTGTTTGTTGCTCCAGATTTATGCATCTGCAGTCTTTTGTGTCTCCTTAGAACTAATTCTGTTGCTGATAAAGGAGACTAACCCAATCTGAGACTATGCTGAGCTGTGCATGATAGCTCCTGCAGGTTGATCATTACTTATTTATTGAGTCTAACACTGATGGAGCCGCATTGCCATACATCAGCTTCTGACCAGTCTAATCACTTCCTCAGCCTCCCAGATTTTCCACTCCTTCCCTCATTCCCTATCATCACGCTCCCTCCCAGCCAAAGGGGCACTGTCCGCAACCTAGATCTCTCTGAAGAACTTCCACCAATCTGTGACCCACAACCTTTTGTCCCACCTCCAGTAGCAGGCTGGTTGGCCATTTTTTCCAACATTCATTAACATCAAGGCTGATCTTTTACCCACTTGTCACTTCCCTGCACTAATTTCACATCCCACAATCTCCTTAAAATCCACAAATCTATCTGTAATGATCCTTTAAACCCTCCTGGAGAGAGAATGCCAAAGTTCAAAATCGATTTTCCTGAATTTTAAAACAATGATCCCTTGTTCTAGACATGCCAATCAGGAAACATTATCCATTTCTGTATCCTAGAAAACCCTGAAGAATCTTATACTTTTCAATTTATATTTCCAAACTCAATAGAATAAAGGTCCAGCCTGCTTAATCTCAGGACAATTCCTCTCATCCATGAGTCAATCTATCTAATCTTTGATATTCTCCCTATGTGGCAAGTATAACCTTAACATGCATTGCGTGTGCAGGACTCAGCTATGGGATACAATACCTTGAGTGCCATATATGCAATAGAGAATGCTACAGTGGGACCTACCTACAAAATGTGCACATGGCTGGCTTAATACACTTTCAGGTCAGGATCAATTTCTAGACCAGCACTTTCAGTTGTAAGAATCATTTCTGCTACTCAGCATACACTTTATGCCTTAATCCCAATTCAGAAAAGATTCTTTATGACCAGTCTTGCCTTCAACATCTGGGGTTATTTCTGAGAAAGAGTGATCCAGCCAGTCTTCTTCCCTTGCCACTCCACCAATAGTATTTTGTGCCCAATTCTGTTCTGAAAGATACTACTAAGTTCACTTAGGCTTTGTTAGCTGAAGCAAGTAGAATTCAAACCACATACCATCTATTTCGTCCAGTGGGATCTGGCCAAATATCTGAAGGTAAGGTCTGTAGAGAACGTTCCTAAAGATCCAGTCCACCCGGGTCTCGTTGGGGTGTAGCAGTGCTTGAGTGGCCACCCCATAGGCAACAAGCCAAACGCTCAGGAAAAAGAGGAAGAAGAAGACATCTTTCATCTGATGGTAGAGATGGAGAAAGGGAGTCAGACATCAATTGCCCCTACTCAAACCACAACACCATAAACATCCAGCAAGTAAACAATGTAAACTTTGTGAAGTAGGAAGACACTATGGACATTGTCATTTACCTACAGGCTTATATAGGCCTGTCTAAATCTCTCAGATATAGAAGACAGTATTCATTCACAGTCATTGCTGAATTCACTAAGCTCAGCAAAGATTACAAGCACATGATACAGAGCACACTGCCCCTGACTGATGAGTGGGGGGAAATAAACAAATCGTGTTCCAGCTGCAGGCCGCAAGGCAGTGATTAATATGGAAGGTGCATCTCAAACTTCAAAGTAAATTTATTATCAAAGTACATGTATGTCACCATATACCACCGTGAGATTCACTTTCCTGTGGGGGTAGGACAACAGTAACTATAACAGATTCAATGAAAGATCAACCAGAGTGCAGATGACAACAAACTGAACAAATGCAAATATAAACAAATAATGAAAACATGAGATAATGAGATAAGGAGTCCTTTGAAGTGAAATGATTGGTTGCGGGAACATTTCAATAATAGGAAAAGTGAGTGTAGTTATCCCCTTTTATTCAAGAGCCTGATGGTTGAGGGGTAGAAACCTGAAGATGATTGTGCACCGCTGTGATGAGTAAAAGTTGAATTGGCTGTCAGTAAGGACAGTCACACACACTGGGGCGAAGAACTGGTGAAAGCACTGATAAGAAGAACAGTCCTTAGTGATGTTACAAAGAGCATCCAGTTCTTAAAAAAGGGACAAATCCATTCTGGCCAATTACCATCCATCAGTCTATTCTCAATAATCTGAAGTGATGGAGGTGCTGTCATTGTTGCTGCCAATGCTGAGTCTTATTTCTATTAGGTCCGGATAGCCTGAGCCTTCACCCCAGCCCTGGTCTAACATAGACAAGAGATGAGTTCCATAGGTGAGGAGTCACCTGTTGGAGCCACAGGTCTTAATGACAAGGCAATGAAAATTTTTAGCCTTTTTTTTCTTGAATTGTTAAGAGGAGTTGTGGTTCCTTTTATATATTAGCTTAATATTATACTATATATGATTTTGACAGTGTACACTCCTTTTTTGTTTGTACTTTTATTGGAATATGTATTTGATATAACTTCTCTGATTTGTATTTGTCTTTATATATTTTTTTTTAAATCAATAAAAAAAGATTAAAAATGAATGACAAGGCAGCAATGCTGTGTGAGACATTCATAAGTCCCTCATAAAACTAATGTCAATGGCACTCACAGAAGCCATCCAGCAGAATCTTTACTTTGCACAAAGGAGAATGTTTGTAGTTGTTGGCCTGTAATCATTTCAGCAGCAGGTTGCAACAATAAGGGTTGCTCAGGGAACCGTCCTTGGCCCAACCAGCTTCAGCTGTTCTACTGATGACCTTCCCTCTATCATTAAAGGCAGGAGCAAGATTGGTCATTGAATAAAGCAGTGTGTTAAGTTCCATTTGGAACTTTTCCAAAAACAAAGTAGTCTTTACTCTCATGCACGATACTATTAAGGCAATGACTAAAGAGTAACAGGAACTAAGAGCAGGGCAGGGGATGAATTCATCGCACCTTCCGATTCCATGAAGTCATCCACTATCAGTACTCTCAGTAAACTCACAAATATTCTCCACTTGTCCAGAATAATACTATGTGCTACACGTGCCTTCTGCTGTGTGTGACTGTTGGTGCTGTGTTTTGCACCTTGGCCTCAGAAGAATGTTGTTTCACTGGGCTCTATTCATGGGTTTGGACGATAAAACTTCAGCTTGAAGATGGTACTCAATACATCACCGCGATAATTCAAGACAAAGCATCCCAACCGTGGGCATTCCTTCCATCACTTTAAATGTTCACTGTCAGTATTCCACGGACATAGTGTGTACAATCTGCAGTTCACCAGGGTTTCTGTGCAAACATCTTGCCACTCAGAACCTCTCTCAAGTGGAGGGGGCAACACAGCTGATGCATGGGACTGCCACCCCACCCCGATCATATAATACTTGATACCCTGTGAATGACTGTAGTGATTCAAGAAGGCAGCTCAACACCATCTTATCAATGGCAGTTAGGAATGAGCCTTGCCCATTATGTACTCATCTTGTGAATGAGATTTCAAAAATGACGTTGTTATAAAGTTACAGGCAAGTATCATCACCTCCAGAAGAGGATTGGTCCAATACATCAGCTAATGATTGCCTCCACTTGCATTTACATCCATCTATTAGAGCTGTGAGAGGAAAACTCCATTTGCTTTTGCTAATTTCACCTCCTCAGTCAGGGCAAATATAGACCCTGACTGGACTGCAGCTTCTAGGTACACTGATCAGAGTCCAAGATAGTTGATGCATATCCACCGCTGATGCAATAGTTAGCAACACCTGGCAGGTCTTGCTATCCTTGGGTTCCACGTAAAGGAAACTTAAACCATGAAAGTTCGGCAAAACTTCACATTCTCACCATTTGTTTTACACTTTCTATTCCCCTTAAGGAACTGAGTTCAACGGTTGGGTATGTTTCTACACAAATGTGGCTGAGAAAGGAGTGCTGGGGTTCCATTGAACTTGAAGGCGATTGGGTGAGGCTAGCAACCAAGTCCTTTCATCAACAATTTACACACGTATTATCTCACAACATCATCTGATCATTGGATGAGGAACAAGCCGAGAACTCTCTTGGGCATTTTGCAGAAGTTATTCAATGCACTATTGTAGGAATTTAGTCTAATTATAGCATTATCTGACATATGCTGACATATGAACTCAGATTATAAATTATGTCATTGCTCACAAAGACACCTACCATTCGTTCCACAATAATGATCTTTGGCCCCAGCTGCTTATTAATGGCAAAGATGTGAATCAATCTGAGAGCAAACACCATAAAGTCCAGGCAAAGGGTTGTGCGGCCAGCATCATATGTGAAAGAGAGCATTCTGTAATGGAACGGAACACATTCCTCGTTAGAAGAGCACAGATACACAAAGATTCAGAGATCTACAGGACCAGGCAATGATGAGTCTGCATGGCCCACCATATAAGTGCATTTTAAGTTTGCTTGACCTCCGAGCTTTCCTGTACAGTTTTGCTGAAGTTCTGTATTGTTTGTTGAAAGTTGAGACTATAGGACAGTATACAACACAGTAATTTATGACTTCATGTCATCATAAGAAGAATTTAAACAAACATTCAATCTCAAATTAACTTCCATCCACTAGGAACCTGTTAATTAGAACAAATCATAGTTGTAAAAATAGTCAGCTCCATCATGGGTACTAGCCTCCACAGTATCCAAGATATTTTCAAGGAGCAGTACCTAAGAAAGGTGGCATTCATTATTAAGATCCTCCATCACCCAGGACATGCCCTCTTCTCATTGTCAGGAAGGAAGTATAGAAGTCTGAAGGCATATACTCAGTGATTCAGGAACACCTTCTACCCCTCTGCCATCTGATTTCTTAATGGGCTTTACCTTACTTTTTAAAAATTATTTCTGTTTTTGTACTATTTTTAATTTAACAATTTAACGTACACAATTATATACTTCCTGTAATTTATTTATTTTTCTATGCTTGTCATGTATTGTCGCTGTTAACAAATATCACAACATATGCTGGTGATATTAAACCTGATTCTGATTCATGGCATCATGGAAACTTGCAGAGAATCATTGACGTTACAGCACAAGCAGGCTAGTCAGATCAATATGTCCATCCTAGCTGTTAAATAACACCCATCTTTCATTCTACAGTCTTGTGGATTCCAGTCTCTACAGCCTCTGTGTCTGCAAGTATCTTACTGCTTTCAATGTGCAACAGTGATGTGTCTTGCTGCTCTGGCTTTAGTCACAGAGCTGACCATTATCCAAAGTATACTTTGAGACTCAACAGACATAAAGATGTCCATGGAGCTGCTACAAGAACCTGAACAGAAGGAGTTTGGAAAGAAGAACACAGCATGCGTTTTTCCTGCTGCATTCTGAATGGGAATAGGTGCCAAGGGATGCATAAGTAACTAAACTGGAGAACGAGGGAAGCCAAAGTGGACGATATGAACATCCTAAAGTTGGGCTGGACACTAGAGTAGAACACTAGGATTGAGAGCAAGAAAGAAACATGCTTATACAGAGTCTGGCCGATTCTGACTAATTTTGACCATTCATCAAACAGTTCCTATGGTAGGTTAATGCAGTTAAATGCAAGTTAATTATCTATAAGAAATCTTGAACCTCTTGCTGTAAGGGGGAGTCCTGAGGGAACCTAAACAGAGAGATTTTCAGTACAACAGAGGTCATCTAGTCCTTAACAATTGGTCCATTTTCCCATTTCTATTAAAACTGCTGCAGATCCTGATTTCCCTCTGGATTTCAGCAAGTGGTTTGGGATCATTATTGAAAAGAGTAAAGGGTATGAGGACACTTCAGGAACACCAGTACTGACCTGCACGTTACAGCCACTATGAACAATATCAGGGCCAGCATGTCACACTTATTCCAGGAATCCTCCACGTAGAGTTTAAATTTCTTCACTATGTTAGTGTTTCCTTCAGTGAAAAAACTCTGGGGAGGGGACAGAGAACAGTTAACTATAAGTAGTGGGATGCTGTTACCACATTGATTATATTTAAATTTTGTGCATTGTTAACTTAAAGTCCATTTACAGGACAGGTGGTGAGTACAAGATTTTACCTAGTACATCAATGAAAACAGCTTTGAAAACAGTAACAAATCATGGGAAAATTAATGAGTATGAATTGATTAAGGATTGCACAAAGAACATGTATAGTTGAGTGGTGCTGGAATGTCCCAATTTCCCCACTCTTGCCAAATAGCTCAATGGTGCTTTGAACTTTCATCCACCATTACAAACAAGCAGCTACCTCCATCTCATGGCCAGTCTAGGTATGGCAGCTGTTTTTTCTTGGGCTGGATGTGCTGTCTGACTGAATTCATTAGCATCATTTCTCCACATAAATAAAACAAACAACAATAGCACAGTGTGCAAATCAGCATGGATTTCATTTCCATTAATTCTTACGACACTGAATGAGGCTGTTCAGCCCATCAAGTCTATGACAGCTTACCGAACGATGCCATTTCTCCCCTAATTACTGTTGGAAACTATTCTTGCAATTCTGTATACTCTACCCTGATGACACCACTTACCTGAACACAAGCGAACTGCACAGTGGCTAGTAATGTAACAATCTGTATGTCCTGGTGATTTTGGGGGGAATTGGAGCACCCATAAGAAACCCATGATGTCACAGGAAGAACGTGCAAACTCCACACTGACAGCGCTGGAGGTCAGGATTGAACCTGCGTCACTGGAGATGTCAGGCAGCAGTTCTATTAACTGTGCCACCCCTGTGACCATTTACAGTGGAATTTATTCACTTTATATTAGTTATTTGGGAGTTTTAATATTGTCCATTATCACATATTAAAATTATATTGATTTCTATGATTCTTAGCTACTGCCTGATCTTTGGTCACATCTTGTTGACACCAGGAATGCGAATGAGGTGGTAGGGTAGTTTCAAAGTACCCCAATTATGACGGGTTCCATTCCAGAGAACTGTTTGTAACCCACACAAAATGCTGGAGGAACTCAGCAAGTCAGGGGGCATCCATGGAGGGGAAAGAACAGTCAACATTTTGGGCTGAGACCCTTCACCAGGACTCTGCCCAAAACGTTGACTGTTTCTTCCCATCCATAGATGCTGCCTGACCTGTTCAGTACCTCCAGCAGTTTGCCTGTTGCTCGAGATTTCCAGCATGGGCAGAATCTCATGTTTATGTCCGTAACCCGAACAGTTTGTAAGTTGAAATCCAGCAACGGTGTGTGAGAGAGGATCAAAGAAACGGTTGTGATGGGAGTTTGGGAAAGCACAGGAAGAGCCTGGGTCTCTGATTCAGTGAGTGAGTCATCTGCTCAGTGGGTGGCTCGTCTCAGCTCGTGACTGTGGAGGCTCAGGGCAACTGTGAACAGAAATGCCCTGTTCCTGCCTGGCAGAAGATGCCTCCAGCAGCCAGCAAATTCATGTCTCACTAACGTTCAGTCATATGTACAGGATGTACATTAGTCAGGTGTTCGCGACTCAGGGAGAACCTTTATGACCCATTGATGATGTGCTAGGATGCTGGATGAGACAGTGTCTAAGCAGATTTGGTGACATTATAGAAATGAAGGAATTGGCACAGTCCACTCTGAAAGCTAAAGCTTCAGTTTACTAGGGATCAGTTTCCTTTGCTCTGAACACTTGGAGACTAATTGCCAACATGCATCTGATGAAAATTACAGCTTTTATTCCAAACAGAGATAACTTAGGGGCATTTCCACTTTAGGGTTTTTTTCTGTTAAAGGACATTAAATCTATGAACACTACTTCAGTACTCTTCTATTTGTATTTTTACACTATTTATTTAACTATTATACACACACACTTTTTTTTCTCTGCTATTATGTATTGCACTGTACTGCTGCTGTAAAGTTAACAAATTTCATAACATATGCTGGTGATATTGAACCTGATTTTGATTCTAAAGAATTGCCACACTTTTACTTACAGACATTTCTAAGATGAGAGATGTCTCTCACATCATCAGGTGGGCACATATGGGATCAGAGGTGAATTCCTACCCCACCCAGGCACCATCATGAGCCCTCAACTCCACAACTTAACAGCATCTCCTGCTCAAAATATGTTTTATTTTCAGAGAAAGCAGGAGTTTTGTTCTTGTTACAGGGTATCACTTCCAAAATTTCCCCTTTCTTATCAATATCAACAGCCCTACATACTACATCAAGTGATCTTCAGCCACGCCTCTTTTCCTTGTTCTGCTTCCACCCGTACCCATCTACAACCCCATCCCACAGACAGATGACAAAGCAATTAAAAGATATCTGCTTTCCTCACCTGCCTAAGCTCTTCCAGAGCCAAGGTGAAAACCCAAAAATAGAGTGTTATCTCTGCCATTGAGGGACCAACAGGTGGTGGGGGCTGGAAGTCTACCAGCAAAACATAGGCGAAAAGTGACAGGAATGCAAAATACAGCAGCACATTCCCCAAAAATACAGTTACAGGAGCACCCCAGAACTTCTTCCATCTTCGTATGATAAACTCCCACTGTTGGTTTCCTTGGCAAAGTCTTTTTCTGTTCTTTTCACTGCTGTCAAGTGACACAAGAACAAATTGTTACATTTTAAAAATGAGTGAAATGAACTAGGGCTAGTTTCAGCACTTAATTAGGGTTCCCAAGATATGTTTGGCTACAAGTGATCTTTTCATACCATCTGCAACAATGAATATCATAAAGCAAAACCATGATCTAAAAGACCCATTAACCTCCCTGACCTAGTCTTGTCATGTCACAGATACCCTCTTTGTCCTAATCATTCCTCCTGCCACCTTCTTTTCAACTTTTCTTCTCCCTTTCCCACTTCTGATGAAGGGTCCCCAACCCGAACTGTTAACACCGCTTCCCCAACCATTGACTAGCCACCTGACTTTTCCTGGTTTCCGGTTCTCTCTCAGGTTTCCAGCATCTGTAGTTTTCAGTTTTTTTAATTTATGCAACTTGGGAACAGCTTAAAGCTGAGAATTAAAGAGAGGGATCTCCAGTGCATTTGTGGTAAAATTATGGTGTAATTGGAATTGGAATGGCCGTAAGGAAATCTTAATATGTGTGTACTATAGTTCACTGCATTGCATTCCTGTGTGACAGATCTTATAATGATGTTAAGGATTGATCAAGAGAATTAAAAATATCGTCATCATACACTTAAATATGAACAAATAAAGATGGCTGCTTTGCCAGGTCAAATTTATAGTCACTTCCTGAGGAAGTCAACAGCACATGCACATTGTAGATATTATTGATTGTATGATTAGCTTACAGGTATAGAATGATACTGAGTTACACACATGAACATAGGAACAGAATTAAGACTTCTAGCCTATTAGAGTCTGTTCCACCATCCCACCATGGCTGATTTATTATCCCTCTCAACCCCATTCTCCTACCTTCTCCCTATAACCTTTGATATATTTAGTAATCAAGAACTTATCAATCTCCCTTTAAATATGACTAGGCCTCCACATATGTCTGCGACATTGAATTCCACAGACGAGGCTGTGCCCTCTGGTCCTAGATTCAACCACTATAGGAAGCATCCTCTAAAGTAGTATGTCCACTCTACCTAGACCTTTCAATATTCGATAGAGATCCCGCATTCATTCTTTGACACTTCAGTGAGTACAGGTCCAAAGCCATTTAACGGTCCTCCATTACCGCTTTAATTTCTGGAATCATAGATCTGTGAGTTCTATGCTTCTTCCTCTCTTTTCAAGAGGAGCCATCTATCTGCATTCTTAACCTGCAGCCACAGAACCTTGTGTGGACCCTCTCCAATGCCAGCACATTATTTAACATTTACTTTGAGCTAAGGGCCTCAAAACTGCTCACAATACCCCAAGTTCAGTCAACCAATGTGTTATAAAGCCTCAACATTATGTCCTTGCTTTTATACTCTAGTCCTCTCAAAATGAATGCTAACATCACATTTGCCTTCCTTAGCACCATTAAGGAGCCCTGCACGAGAATTCCCAAATCCTTTTGCAACTCCGATTTCTGAATTTGCTCCCCGTTTAGAAAATAGTCTTTATTATTATTCCTTCTACCAAAATGCATGACCATACAGTTTCATATGCTGTATTCCATCGGCCATTTATTTGCCCATCTTCCTAATTTGTCCAAGTCCTTATGCAGTCTCTTGCTTCCTCAAAACTGCCTGCCCCCCACCCCCCCCATGTATCTTTGTATCAACCACAGACTTGGCCACAAAACCAACAATTCTATCAGACACCAGATCATTGATATATAACATTTAAGGAAGCAGTCCGAATGCTGACTCCTGCAGTAATCACACCAACCGTCCAGAAAACGTCCCGTCTCCCCCACTCTTTGCCTCCTGCCAATCAGCCAATCTTCTAACCACACTAGTACCTTTTCTGTAATACCATGGACTTCTGTCTTGTTTTGTGCACAGAATTTTTGCCAAAAGCATTCTGAAAATCTAAGTAAACAACACCCACTGACTTAACTTTGTCTAGTCAGCATGTTACTTCCTCAAAGAATTCCAATATTAATTATATAGAAATAGTTAAGTAAGTAGTGAAAAAAATTAAAAAAATACTGAGGTGGTGTTCATGGGTTCATTGTCCATCAGCAATCTGATGACGGAGTAGAAAAGGCCTTTAAATGTGTCCTCGATGCTGGGGAGGCTAGAGCTTATGCTGGAGCTGACTGAGATTCTGCAGTCTTTTTTTTCCAATCCTAAGCAGTGGCCCCTCCATGACAGATAGTGATTCAACCAGTTAGAAGGCTCTTTATAGTACATCTAGAAATCTGCGACATCTTTAGTGACATACCAAGGCTCCTCAAACTCCAAATGAAATATAGCCACTGTCATGCCTTCTTTGTAATTACATTACCATGATGGGCCCACGATGGATCGGTAGAAATTTTGACACCCAGGAACTTGAAGGTTCTGGTCATCCTTTCCACTGCTTGTTCTTTGATGAGGACTGGTGAGTGTGTCCCTGAATTTTCCCTTCCTGAAGTCCATTATCAAATCCTTCCTAACACTGAGTGCAAGGTTGTTGTTGTGACAACACTCAACCAGCTCATCTACCTTACTCCTGTGTGCCTCCTCATCACCACCTGAAATTCTTCTACCAATAGCTGTGTTATAGGCAAATTATAAATTGCATTTGAGCTGTGCGTAGCCATATAGCCATGGGTGTAGAGAGAGCAGTAGGCTAAGCACGCATTCTTGAGGTGCGCCAGTGCTGATGGTCAGTGAGGAATTGTTAATTCTAATCTGCACAGAAAGTTGCCTCCCAATGAGGAAGCCAAGGATCCAGTTGCAGAGAGAGGTACTGAGGCCCAGATTTTGGATCTCATTGATTAGAACTGTGTTGAACACTGAGCTGTAATCAATAAACTGCAGCCTGACATAGTTATTACTACTGTCCAGGTAATGCAAGGCTGAGTGGAGAGCCAGTAAGATTCCATCTGCTGTAGACCTATTGTTCCGAGTGGCAAACTGCAGCGGGTCCATGTCTCTGTTTAGACAAGAGTTGATTCTAGTCATGACCAACCTTTCAAAGCACTTTATCACAGTAGATGTGAGGGCAAATGGGTGATAGTTGTTGAGGCAGCTCACCCTGCTCTTCTTAGGCTCTGGTATGATTGTCGCCCTTTTGAGGCAGGTGGGAACCTCTGACTCCAACAGTGAGAGGTGGAAGATTTTTTGAACACTCCTGCCAGCTGGTTGGCACAGTAAGTATCTGTGATGGTTGTATAACAGTGGACAAGTGCGTTGGCTCCTCTAGTTCCCCAGGTGATAGTTCAGAGACTTCTTCAAACTGGCCTGGTTGAAAATTCCCGCAATGAAAGGGATACCTTTGTATTTCATCTTTTCTGTCTAAACTAATTTTTAGTTGCCTTCTGTTAGATTTTAAAGTTTCCCAATCCTCTAGCTTCACACTAATTTTTGCTGTATTGTGCTCACTCTCTTTTGCTTTTATGCTGTCTATGACTTCCCTTGTTAGCCACGTTTGCCTCCTCTTCCCTTCAGAATACTTCTTCTTTGCGATGAACCTAGCCTGCACCTTCCAAATTACTTCCAGAAACTCCGGGCATTGCTGGAGTCATCCCTGCTAGAGTCCCCTTCCAATTAACTTCAGCCACTTCCTTTCTCATGTATCCATAGTTCCTTTTACTTCACTCTGTAATACCAACACATCTGATTATACCTTCTTGCTCTCAAACTGCAGGGTGAATTATATCATATTATGATCACTGCATCCTGACGGTTCTTTTACCTTAAGCTCCCTAATCAAATCTGGTTCACCACAAAACACCCAACCTTTTTCCCTAGTGGTCTCACCCACAAGCTGTCCTAAAAAGGCAACTCTTTCTCTTGGGATCCAGCACCAACTTGATTTTCCCAATCTATCTGCATATTGAAAACCCCGTGGTTATTGCAACATTGCCCTTTTTACATGCCTTTGGTATCTCCCATTGTAATACGTATCCCAAGTCCTGACCACTAATTCCCTTTGTGGTTTTTTACCCTTGTATTTTCTTAACTGTACCCACAAGGATTCTACATCTGATGTAGATTGGAGGCCACTTTGTCAAGCACCTTTGTTCCATCCACTAAAAACAGGATTTCTTGGTGGCTGACAATTTTAATTCCAATCCCTATTTCTATTCCGACATGTTAGTCCATGGCCTCCCCTTCTGTCACAATGAGGCCACTCTCAGGTTAGAGGAGCAACACTTCATATTCTATCTGTACAGCCTCCAGCTTGATGGCATGAACATCGATTTCTCCAGCCTCTGGTAATTGTTACCTCTTACCTCTGCCTTCTTTAATTCCTCACTTTGGCCCACCTCTTACCTCTTCTTCTTACCTGTATAACACCTCCTGGTGACCCTCCTCCTTCTCTTTCTCCCATGGTCCACTAACCCCTCCAATCAGATTCCTTCTTCTCCAGCACTTTACCTTTTCCTCCTATCACCTCCTATCTTCTTACTTCATCCTGCTCTCCCACCCACCTGGCTTTACCTATCTCCTTCTAGCTTGTGCTCCTTCCCCTCCCTTCACCTTCTTACTCTGGCTTCTTCCCCCTTCCTTTCCGGTGAAGATTATCGGCCCAAAGCTCCAACTGTTTGTACATTTAAACAGATGCTGTCGACCTGCTGAGTTCCTCCAGCATTTTACTTCTTACGACACTTTCATTTTTTACCAATAGAGCCACCCCGCCACTTTTAGCCTGTCTTTTCAATACGACGTGCATCCCAATTGTAACCTTCTTTCAGCCACGATGCCCACAATGTCGCATTTGCTAAGTTCTAACTGTGCTCCAAGATCATTTACTTTATTCCATCTAATGTTTGCATTCAAATATAACACCTTCAGTACTGTATTCAGCACATTTTCATATCATCTCCAGATTACTGGAAATTAAATTCTTATACTTTTCTTAACATTTTGTCTTTTTATTTATTCTGGAGACTCTTGTAACCTTTCCTGAACTCTCCTTCCCTTTTACTTTATCCTCACTTTTTCACACTGTTGAACCCACCTCCTTACTATTTACTTAGAAGCACTATCCGCAGCCCTAGTTATGTGATTCACTTCAGCAGAAATTCCCTCAGCAGATCCGTTTTCCTTGTTGTTCCTGTGTTGTTGGTACCAACATGGACCACGACAACAGGATCTTTTCCCTCCCACTTCAAAGTTCTTTGTAGGTCAGATGAGGTGTCTCGATCCCAGGAATCAGACAGACCACACAGCCTTCAGGACAATCGATCCTTGTGACACCTTCAACGCTACATCTGGGATCCCCCTACCTGCCTCACTCACAGTCACCCCCTCTTGTCCCTGGCCACAGACTGAATTTGAATTAGTTAAACTAATGGATTTGGCTGCTTCCTGGAATACAGTGTCCGGGTAACTCTGCCCCTCTCAGATGCATCACTGCGTTTGAAGCTCAGATTTCAAGTGGTCAGCTTTGAGTCTGACTTGCTCGAGCAGCCAACTTTTGCAGCAGATGTAGCCACGAGGAACCGCAATGGGGTCCATCAGCTCCTACACCATTCAGCTATATCACATCCCTATTTTATTTACTTTGTTGTAATTTGGTCTCTTTTTAGTTATATAAAACTATCATTATATATATTGAAAATTTCTTACCTGTTTTTACTTGCTACCCATCTATGCATCCTTGCTGAAGCCTCAGATCTGAGACAACTCCACTTGGCACACAGTCACAATGACCAATCCAGAATGGCCTTCACCTCTTCTGGCTGAAGCTTCCTGGGCCAAAGCTTCGATTCCCCACTCCAACAATGGCTCTCACTCATGCACAGATCTCGCTCTTGCTACTCCAAAGTAAGACTTGCTTTGAAAATGAGACTTGGCTCTTCTCTTTAACAGACACCAATCCTGACTGCCGCACTTAAATAAGATTGAGATCTATTCTTTCTTAGCCTATATGGATGAAATGACACAATCACCCATTTCAACTCTCCATAAATTACAGATCAGTCAGAGCTCTCCAGAGCTGCTCCAATCCTAACTCTGAACAAGGGCTGCTGTCCCAGTTGCTATTCACTGATTGATCTTCACCACCTCAGTTTTAATCTTCTTGCCATAATATGTCTCTTCACTAACTCTGCATTTGATAGCTCCCAGCCACTCATTCATTTTCAGCCCATCCAACGTTGTAGTCATTTGCCCATCCCTTCTAATAATCATTCCACCAATGGCATCTATACTACCAGCTGTCTAGGTCTTGAACTTTGGAATCTCATAAATGAATCACTACCTCTCTATTTCCCTCTTCTCCTTTAAGATGGTCCTTAAATCCTACAGCTTGACCTAACTTACTGTTACCTGATATTATGACTTCCTGTCCTCCATTATGACCAAATATACTGTTTGATACCATTTCCATTTTCTTGATACACATTTAGTACCTTAAAAATGGATTATAAATCAATGTTGTTGTGAAAGGATGCAACATAATTAATCTGATAAGGTATTTATCCTAGTAGGTTTAGCTTGTGCCTGGAACCAGAAAATAATAGCCATCTTGGGTCCATTATTGAAATCTTTTGTATTGTTTAGCTCTGTCCCATTATTAAAACCTTTCTCTCTACAAACATTTCAGATGGGCAAACCTGTTTGCCTCGTCTTGGAGCAATGAAGCCCTTTCCATGTCAGAACAGTTCTGTTCTCTCTGATCATCAGATTCCTCTGTGGAGGCATGGTCATAGGCACTGCAGGGAAACAAAAAGGGTTATTTGTGCATTTGGCTCAATGTTACATGTCAGATCTTGCTGACTGGACATTTGTTGTTCCACTTCTATAGTGCCTATATTTGATTAAAATATTTTATTTGATGTTACAAGCTCTGTGGCATCCAGAGGTCATGAAAAGCACACTGTTAATTTCTTCTATGAAGAGATCTGGTTTTGGCCTCATATTATAGTCAATTCAATAAGGTTTTTGTGAAACTATGAACAGGATAATAGGAGGGTACACAATGTAAGTTCTTTAACAGCAATTCTCTTGCACTGCTCCATTAACTTGCTTGCAGTGGTTAATAATAATAGGCATCTGTTAGTCTCGTGAGACCATGGATTTGCGCCTTGGAAGGTTTCCAGGGCACAGGCCAGGGCAGGGTGGTATGGGAGCCCCAGGCTGCAAGCTTTCCCCTCTCCATGCCACTGATGTTGTCCAAGGGAAGGGCACTAGGACCCAAGCAGCTTGGCACCGATGATGTCGCAGAGCAACGTGTTGTTTAAGTGCCTTGCTCAAGGACACAACACGCTGCCTCAGCTGAGGCTCGAAACAGTGACTTTCAGATCACTAGACCACTGCCTTATCCATTAGGCCACATGCCAACACAATCCCGCTTTTCCATTTTGGTTGCTACATAGTGTAAGAAGAGAGAAATGCATTGGCCAATTTATGCACTGTGAGCATCAGAAACAGTAATGTGATACAAATCTGATAACATATTCTAAGTAATAAATATTGGCTCACTCTGTTGTTCTCCTTTTCAATAGTACTATACAAACCTTTACTCCAACTGTAGGAATGCTTATGTTTAATATCACATTAGAGAGAACACTCATAAGAACGTAAGAAACAGGAGCAGGAGTAGGCCATCTGGTCCATCAAGCCTGCTCTGCCATTCAATAAGATCGTGGACTCATCTCCACCTACCTGCCTTTTCCCCATAACCCTTAATTCTCCTACTATGCAAAAATCTTTCCAACCTTGTCTTAAATATATTTACTGAGGTAGCCTCCACTGCTTTATCTGGGAGAGAATTCCACAGATTCCCCACTCTCTGGGAAAAGCAGTTCCTCCTCATCTCCAACCTAAATCCACTCCTCCGAATTTTGAGGCCACTCGCAACACAGCAGCTCCATCCTTTGTGTGGACCTTCAGCCTGGATATTCATTCTCAAAGACTTGGAGTGGGACATCAGAGGCACGAGTACTACCACAGCTAAAGGAGCAAGAGATACTAACATACAAGACTTTCATAACCAAATCTCCTCATCTAAGGTACTGTCAATATTGTGCTTTAGTTTCAGTGGTGGCCCCTTGGTTTACATGTTGTGAGCATTCCCCTTTGAGGCAAAAGATCAGAGTGGGGGTGTGAAGATCGAGACTAGTCCTGGGCTACAGAGGGAATGTACTTTAGCTAGGACGATGCCCAGTTTACCTGTTCTAGTAGTTTGGGGCACCTTAAAAGATCCCATAACAGTACGAAGAGAAACTCATTAAGATCTTCAGGACAAAGTTGCCAACCTCAACCAGAATTGCCTAAAGGTATATGAATTATACTACAATATGATCAAAACTACTGCTGTATGTTCTTTGTCTATGCACAAGTAATTTATAATATAAGGCATCCTGGCTGAGTGGGAAGAACCATAAATTAAAAGACCACAGTTTTAGAATATTTGCTCATGAATTTCTTACCCGAAGGTGATGAGGTTTGTAAATATTAAAGGAGGGCAACAAAATCCTGACAGCAGCTTCCAGAACGGAGTATCAGTTGACATATCACCCCACCAGATTTTTGTCAATAAAGCCTAAAGTAAGGAAATAAAAGTTGGTCAGTTTTCACAAAGAGCAGTTTTATGCACGCTTTGGGAGGGAAATAGCTATGGTTGTGGTCTCGTTAAGCCTTGATGTTGGACCTGCAGTCTGAGGTTGTTGAGGAGCTGAACAAGGTATAGGAAAGGTGAGCTGAGTCGGCACATTCCTGTCAGTTCTATGTTGGCAGATGCAGAGAAAATTTACAAGGATGTTGCTAGGACTTGAGGTCTGGAGTTACAGGAAAAAGTTGAATAGTTTTGGACTTTGTTCACTGGAGCATAGGAGAATGAGAGGAGATCTTATAAAGGTATCAAAAATTATGAGGGGTATTAATAGGGTGAGTACATGCAGGCTTTTTCCCCTCAGTTTACTTGAGACTAGGAACTACAGGTCATAGGTTTAGAGTGAAAGGTGAAATTTTTAAGGGGAACCCAAGGGGAAAGTTTTCATTCAGAGGCTGGTGCAAGTGTGGAACGTGCTGCCAGATGTGGGTTCAATTGTAATACTTAAGTGAAATTTGGATAGGCACATGGATGAAAGAGGTATGGAGGACTATCGTCTGGGTACAAGTAGACGGGACTTGGCAGAAGACCAGGTTGGCATGGACTATATGGGCCAAAGATCAAGATGAGATGATGGTTGTTTAATGAAATTTCCTGAACATAAATGCAAAGGAGAACAAAACAATTTTTTACTCTGGGTCCAAGGCAGCACAAAAAAAACCCACAAACAATAAATGATACCATAATAATGAAAAAACACAATAAATACAAATATATAAGATAGCTTACAGTATATAGATACTGTAGATTGATTGTATGTTCATAAAGTGATGCTTGGCTATACATAAGGTGACTGACAGGAAATAAACTAATGGTAGACTTAGTGGGTGGAGATGTTGACCAGCCTTACTGCTTGGTGAAAGAAACTATTTCAAGTCTGGTGGTCCTGCTGTAGCCCTTGATGGAAATAGGCCAAACATCCATGAGCAAGGTGGGTGGGATCTTTTATGATGCTACTGGCCCTTTTCCGGCACCTTTCTGTATATATTATATATCCTTGATGGCAGGTAGGCTGGTGTCTGTGCTATAGTACTCTGACTCTTTGATACCACCAATGAGAAGCATCTCAATGGGGTCTGAAGTTAGCATCTAGTGAGAATTTGGAGGACAACACAGGGGGCAGGAGTTGGAAAAAAATAATCAATGTGGAAAATGAGCTTGCTGTGGTGAACTAGAAGCTGTGATGCAGAGAGCTAGATAAGGGAGGAGACGTGGTGAATGAGGATGTTGTGGCCCGACACAGCAAACACTAGTGTAACAAGATCTTCAGGCAAACAAACCCAGGTGCACAGTAAACTCGACACTCGAAGGTAGAATGAATCAATGAGGATTTATTTGAGGAACGTTACAGAGAAATAACAAATGACACAGAACATACTCACTTGAGGGGGCTAGAGTACACGGAATGTTAGTTAACTTGGAACCTAAATTCAGAACCCATCAATGAATGGTAGTTGTAACAAATTTAAATAGTGCATATAGCATGGGACCCTGTGTGTATCAAAATCAAAACTCAATGAACTGAAAGCAGGATGCACGAGGAACCCACATTCAAAAATCAAGCAGCACAAAAAACACAAGGCAAACCGAACGATGAAACCAGTAACCTACAGGTTTGAGTTAAAGCAAATCAATGAAGTGCTAGTGTGTTGGAGCACCAAGGCCTGATGCTCTCTGGCACCCCACGCTGGTCTGAAGAGTTCATGACAACTAGATGGAGGAGGAGGAGTACAAAGGATGATTTACCCTGGCAAATGCACTGTAGCGGGAGGGGTTGGTGGTATAAAATGATCACGGCAAATAACGTGCAACCCAACCCAATAACTGCTAGTTGTTTTTCTGGAGATGGCAAATTTTATTTGGTCAATATTATTGGTTTTTTTAAAAATTGAGAAACATCTCGATTTCATACCTGAACCCCATCGTGCGCAAAGAAAGACTTAGCATCTGCTTCTGTAGCTAGCTGTAGGCAGGTGGTCTTACTCCAGTACTTGGTCTGGCGAATCAGTAAATGAAAGGCTCTTTCTTCACTGTTGGCATAACACTCACCAAACAGGTCTGAAATCACAAACCACACTACATCAGAATGCTGAATTTATAAACAGACAGCCACCTCACTGACATGAGAAAATCTGCAGATGCTGGCAAAGTATCTGAGGAACACACACACAAATGCCGGAGGAACTCAGCAGGCCAGGCAGCGTCTGTGGAACAGAGTAAACAGTTGACATTTTGGGCTGAAAGGTCCTGAAGAAGGGTCTCGGCCCGAAACATCGACTCTTTACTCTTATCCACAGATGCTGCCTGGCCAGCTGAGTTCCTCCAGCACTTTGTGTGTGTTGCTTAGCCATCTCACTGGCCCGATTTAAGAAAAACATAATCTTTTACTGTATGCTTTAAATTGCATGTTATAGGCATTGTACTGTACTTCCAAAGTTAGGTTCCATTGCATTCAAACTTTCAAAGAAAACTCAATGTATAAACTTTGCTCGATCATGTTTTAAAATGGATACAAGTAGATGAATTTCTACTCAGTCTGAGAGGTACTACTGTGCTGTTTATTTAGAAGTGTGCAAGAGTGAACAGTGAATAGAATGAAAAAGACATAACCAGTAAATTACTTTGAATTAAATTGTAGTGTTAAACAGTGGGCTGGATCATGGGCTAAAACTAATAAAGCAAAACTTTAGGGCAGTATTAGGAAATGGTTCTTCAGTGAAAAAATAGAATGGTCTCTGAAGGAGAGATAGGAGGTGAAAACCACTTAACAAGCAATCAAATGATGTGCCCAGTTTGACATTCAGTCCTTTAGGTAACTTGTGATCAGCCCACTGGTGCTGGAAAAACTGTCACTCAGACCCTCCCCTGTAGTTGGGCTCACTGTACCTATTGCCAGCTGATCGTATTTTGCCCTCTTCATGCTCCGAGCGGTCTCTGTGTCGGACTCCAGACGAGCCATTTCTTTCAAAATCTTGCACGCTGCCAGCGCTGCAGGCACGGCTTCTGGGCCCTGAAATGTGAAGTTTGGGGGGAGGGGATGGAAATCGGTTTTATGCATGAATATTGAGGGAAACACTAGATCACAGGCTAATCCCGAGTATTATCGCATTAAACAGAATAAAAATTAAACCAGAAATCCATCACTGCCACCACCAGTTTCAAGAACAGTTACTACCCCACAACCATCTGGCTCTTGAACAAAGAACTACACTCATTTGCCCATCCATTGAAATGCTCCTACAACCAATGATCTCACTTTAGCTCATGTTCTCATTACTTATTGGTATTTATATTGCATTTGCACAGTTTATTGTCTTCTGCACTCTAACTGATCTTGCACCAATCCTGTTATAGTTACGGTTCTACAGATTTGCTGAGTATGCTCAATACGGTTTGATGGGCTGCATGGCCTATACCTGCTTTGATGTCCCTTTCTTTTGGTACAGCCAAAAATATTTACCAACACATGGGGACTAATAAGCTGATTTAAATTTTACATTGGCCTACGTTAATATATCTTGTGCCAAACAGACTGCAGAACTCAGAGTCATAGTCATACAGTAACACAGCTCAGATAAAGGTCCTTTAGCCTAAGTTGTTCAGCCTCACCAAGGTGGTCTTCTTTGCCCATAACATAACACACATTTTATTACAGACAGCAAATTAAGTCGGAAAGCTACTGAAAGCAGATGAGATTACAATGTATGATTAACTAGTGCTTCCTCAGATAATTTTACAGTCCCTGCTCACTTTAATGATCTCTCCATGTGCACTTTGCTCCTGGTGCTTTTATTTTGGCTGCATATACCTTCAGAAGGCTGGGAACTACCACTACCTTGAACTGTTTTGTAGGTGTATGGGGGCTCATCAAAAAATGGCTGAAATGGGGATCTAAAATTAGTCTGGGCTAAGCCTAATATCAGAATCAGGTTTATTATCACTGACTTACGAAGCTCTCCTCTGACTAGTGCTGTTTCACACATTTCATTCAAAGCATAGCTATATCAGTGAAATGACAAGCTCCAAGAAATTCACCCCATTGATCTTGTTGCCCTGTGTACAGTATAATGCTGTTGCTAAACAGAAAAAACCTGTGCTGATTTGTGAAGAAGAGTTACTTGGAGCATTTGGAGTTTCTAGTTAGTATAAAGTGGAAAACTTTACTAAGACTCAGTATTGGGAACACAACCATGTCAAATGGGTAAAAGTATGTAATTTTTCCCTAACATGTTATATAAGAAGCTCTTAAAATATATTCAAATGTATAACATGAAATACTGAAAACAGGAAAAGTGATCTCTATACAAGATGTCAATGTATGTACAACAAATTTCAGTAATCTGTAAATTACTAATGCAAAATTCTACCCTGAGCCGTTTTTCAATGGAATGGTGTGGAAATCTGGGCTCCTCTAAAAATGTACTTACCATTTCCCAGAAATAGTTGGCCATTTCTTGTCGGTTCTGCAGGATTGCCCACAAAAAGAGGTCCCGCCAAGGGTTTTCAAAAGTTTGGTTTAAATTGGGCATTGTGAACAATCTTTGACCACGTAACTTGTTGTTTAGTTCCTGAAAGACATATTTGCATTAGAAAACCTAAACAAGTCTACTGTCGATCCAACAGAAACTGAACTACCTTTGTAGAACAACAACTCCCCTATTTTGATTAACTACATTTATCAAAGCTATACTGTTGCTTCCGTTCCCTCCCAATATTAAGAGTCTCTTCTGGTGAATGACATTTCATTTTCCTATTATTCCCCAGCTCGTATCCTCCACAAGTAGATGAGGGAGGGATTTAAGAGGTGCATCTATCTCTACACTGCCAAACTCCATTTTGCAGAGAGCAAGTGGAAGAGGGCCCACTCAAAGTCTAACCCTACACCCCCCCCCCCATTGTGAGAGGCGGAAACAGATAAGGCTGGCTAACAAGGATCTGTTGAAGCTGTACCGGCCAATCTGCTGTACAATAGATTACAGAAACATTGACAAATTCAAACCATACCAACGACTTTGTGAGAAGAGGCTCATCATCGAGTGAGACACTCCTGGTTCACCCTCGACAAATTGGCTCAGAAGAGGGGACAATGGGGACAGGAAGTCATTGGCGACCCATGCTCCTCTGGGAGCTGGGGCCAAGGGGCAATATTTCAGTGATGGTTTACGGGTGCATTAGCTTAGTATGTGGGTCAAGTGTTTGGAAAAAGGTATGCAGGATCAGTGGGCACATATGAGAAAGTGCCTGAAAAGTAACAAGGTTGGAAAGTTAATAGACACCCACCAGCTCCATTCATATATCACCTGTAACTTAGCAGAGATGTCGTCATGCTGATGTTAGGCCAGGAGATAATTGCGGAAGATGATCAACAATAGGCTTCACAAAGTGTGAAGTATAAAGGAGAGTCAAGAGGTTCAGGAAGGTGTTTCTGAAACTTAAGGATCTTGACTTTTGAAGACACAGATGCAAATAATGGAGAGATGAACTTCTGGTAAATCTAAAGGTCATTGAAAGTGGTATGCCAATATTTTATTGAGTTTCAGGATTGGAGAAGATCACAGATTGCAGGGAAAGACAAAACCAATGAAGCATTTGAAAATAAGAAGAAGAATTTTAAAACTTGAGTGCTGCTTAACCTGCTAATGAAGTCAACAGGTGTATGATAATATGGCTGATCGGGGTTTGGTGTATCTTTAGGACACGGAGGCAATGGCTTCAAGTTTACAAAGAGCAGAAAAAAAGGATAGACATGAACGTTCAGAGGTAAAATAGGTATTGAGATTGGGAGAGTATGAGATGACAGATTACATTATTTAGCAATGATTTCAGAAATGTTGAGAGTTATAAAGTAAAGGGTCATAAAAAAAAGGAAGGTTAAGTCATAATTTGAACACAAGGCAGGCACAGAGGGATATAGATGGGTTATGTGGTTGGGTAAAGATATGGCAAATGGAAATTGTCCACTGGCAAGTTTCCTTTCGACAGAGAAATTAAAATGCATATTACCTAAATGGCAGGAGATTACAAAGGTTAGTATGCATGTGCAGAAAAGAATAAGGGAAGTCAACATTGTTGCAATTACTTGAAAACAAATCAAAACCAATCAGAAACTAAGCACGGGGTTGCGTGACACGCTTCAAAATAACTAAGTTCAAAAGAGTACATTCAATCATTTAATAAGAAACCAGCAAAGATGAACAATCTTGTAGTGATATAAAACTAATGCAATTAAAACTAGCAATGTAACAAAATAAGTGGTCTAATAACAATAAATCGGTCTAAGTGTTAGTGTTAGCTGTTAACAAGAAAAATCATCCCAGTTGCCTCTAACTCTCAGCTATACTAAACTGAACTCAGACAGTGCATGAATATGTAATTATACTCATTTGATTCTACCACCGCCCCAACCCACATGACAAATTACCCATAATAAACATGCAACACAAAATATAATACAGACAGAAAATAGATACTTGACTCGTACATCCCAACCCCTAAATTATTATACTATAATAATTAGAGCTACATACTACTAAAAATAGAGAGACCTGAAATGTTCAAGGATAAACATCTTAACATTCATACTAATGTCCTCTTTCTTCTTCCTTCCTCCAGATAGTTCATGCACAACCATCTAGGTCAGAGTTTCCAACACTTAGCCCAGTACAGAGTGAAATTTATTACCACTATTTGTCTAGTCAGTAAGTCAAGTCAAAATTATGAACCTTCTAAAGTGTAGCTCCTCAAACCTCTGCCTCTTATAAGAGACCGATCTTAGTTAAGGGCCTGTCCACACAGCAGGTCTTGGTCTTGATGTGCTCCTGCTGTACAAATCCCCTGCTATCTGGAAAGACCTGAATGGCTCTTCCCATGATCCATGAATTTCAAGGTGCAGTGTTGGCACATAAGCACAATGTCTTCTGAGAGGAAAATGCGTTTTATACTTGACCATTTCTGACATTCCTGTAGCTGTGGTAAATACTCCTTGATCCACCATTTCCAAAACAGGTTTGACATGTATAGGACCTGCTTCCATCTATGATTAGCATTAATGCCTTCCTTTTGGAAAACTCCTAGTGGTGAGGATGGTGAGGTCTTCAGAAGCGCAGATGGTTGGGTGTTAATGCTTCCAAATCATTGGGATCGGATGATGCTTTAATAATTGGATGACCATTGACAATAGCCTCTACTTCACAAAGGACTGTGTGGAAACCCTCTTCATCATTTGAGGTGGAATTGAGGACTTTTCACACAGACTTCATCTAACTCTCCCATGTTCCTCCATGACATGAACCAGCCCGGGAGACGGGGGGATTTAAAAACCCATTAAATTCCTTTCTGAAGAAGGATATCACTGATCCATGAATGGTTCCACTTCTGAATGCCATCCCGCAACTCCCGCTCAGCTCCAGCAAAGTTTGTCACATTATCAGAGGGTCGTTTACGAGCCTGTCCTTGTCTTGCTATAAAGCGCCAAAGCATATCAACAAAGGAATCGGTGTCTAAAGAAGATGTCACTTGAATGTGATCTACTGATATACAGTAACTAGACAGGTAAATATGAGCCCATAACCCCTCATCTTACTCCTTCTGCTCTTCGCCTCAGAAGGTCCAAAGTAGTCCACTCCTACACATGTAAATGGAGGTTCATTTGGAGAGACCCTGAACAGAGGTAGGTCTGTCATATGATGGCATCCTGGAGCTGTGTGCAACTGTCAACAAATAACATACTTAGACCGAATTCTTCTAATAGCTGTATTAGCACTGGGAATCCTGTATTTTTGATGCATCCTTGATAACATGCAGTAACACCCACCATGTCCCACCTCCTGATGTACATGCCTCAGGATAACGTCTGAGAGGTGAAGATCCTTTGCCAAGATAACAAGATGTTTAGACTCTTCAGGCACGGCTGCACTACAAAGCAACTCTCCACCAACTCTCAAGACATCATCTTCAAGTACTGGATTGAGTTTGAAAATATTTGTTTCTTTTCACGCCTTCTCCCCTTTGCAAACTTGAAAATTCATCAGGAAGTCTTTTTCTTTGGCAAAAAACAATATCTCCATTTCAGCCTTTCTGAGCTCCTCCATTGAGAGAAAATCTTGGCGTATCTGATCTTTGGCCTTCTCAATCTCTCTTCTCAAAGAATACCCTTGTTGTTCTTCATACAAGTCAGACTGAGCAAGAATGATGTTCAATTGCTTCCTCTTCTGACTAAGAAACAAGGGCAGCTGCTTAAATCTAAGAATGCAGGCCACTTTCTTCCTCAAGTGGGTCCAAGATGAGAAGTGATGGATTATATGTGTTACTGTGGTCATCTTCTCTTCAATCTGCATGACATTCATTGTTACACTTCTCTTGACTTCCAGATCATCTAGCAGATGTACTCCAGAACAGTCAGGATTCACAGACTATTCACTTTCAGGCTGAAGAAGAATCAGAAGCCTCTGACATCCATGCCTCATTCTTCAGGAATGTCTTTACCTTCAACCCTCTAGAGGTCACTTCTGCTGGGTTACTTGAAGTCTTTACATACCTCCATTAAGATGCTTGTGAGACCTTAAGAATTTCTAAAACTCTGTTAGTAATGAAGGTTCAGAACCTGGAAGTTTCATTCTTGATATACTTCAGCACAGAAGTACTATCAGTCCAAAAAACTGAGTCGTGAAGCTGCATGTGCAATTCCTTCCTTTATATTATGTCCATACAGCTTGTCATTGCAGTAATGATGAACTCCATATAAGGGATGAAAACTGACATCAGTTGAGCTACCCTAGATTTTCCCATGATAAAAGTACTCTGCACCTGAGAATACGTGTTGTGCCACTATAGATAGGTCACAGCTCCATAGCCATCTTTGTTTGCGTCTGTAAAGTGTTGTAACTGCAGCAGTACTTTCTCCAAAATCCAAGGGTTTCAAACATCCAACAACCTTGAAGTCTTCCAACTGAAGGGTCCTTCAGGCCAGCTTGTCCATGCATGAGCAACTGATGTTGGTATAGTGTCAACCCAGACAAGCCTTTTCTTATATAGAACTTGTAACTTAGCAGATAGCACCACCGGACTCAAGATTCCTAAAGGATCTTAGATGGAACTAACTGTGGAGAGCATCCCACTTCTGGTCAGAGGTCTGCCTTCCATTATGATCTTAATCTTGAAAGTATCAGATTGCACACCCAGTACCCTCTCCAGCGAAGGTATATCTTGATCAAATCCAAATCCATCATGTCTTTCACTCTTTGCTCTTCTGGTATCACAGCAAGCTCACTATGTCAGTTGCTTATCCACTTTGAGAGTCAAAAGCCACCTCTAACACAAATGGATACAGGTCAAGATAGAGAGACACTGCTTCTTCCCCAGAGGACATTAACACAAGACTGTCATCAATGTAGAAGTAATGCAAAACCTCAATACATCACCTCATGGCTGAACTGTTCTTCATTGTCTTCTGCGCATTTCCTAAGAGGGAAATTGGCAGAGCTCAGTGATGAAGTTGCTCCAAAGAGATGTACCACCATTCAAAAGCCCACTGTATCTTGGCTGAGGTCACGAGAGAAACCTCAGCAGATCCACATCTTCTGCTGGTACATTAACTTGATAAAACATTAATTCCATGTCTGCATGAGCATCACTGGTTCTTTTGTGAATCTGGTTATAACTTCAGTCAGTGAGCTGATAAGATTTGGCCCCTGTAAAGGCTAAGCATTAAGTAATATTCCCTGAAAAGTCACTGCACAGTGAAACACAGCATGAAGTTTCTCTTTTTTGGAGTGGAAAACACCATGATATGGAATATACCAGATTTTCCCATCACTGCTTTCCAGATCCTCTGCTGTCACTCTTCCAGCATAACCTTTGGAGATGACATCCTTCATGAAAGCTGTGCAGTCAGTGTGAAATAACGGATCCTTTTCAAACCTCTTCCTTAGATTTAGAGTATGCTGTTCAGTTATCTTTCTATTATTAGGCATGTTAACCTCCGTCTTTCCCGAAGTAAGCTAATCTGGCAGTGGCCATTCAGCAATTTTGCAAAATTCATAACCAGTTCCATGAACTTGTGGTCTTTTCTAGAGAACCCAGGTTGCTCATCTTGACTGCATTCAGGGAAATCTGCCTTAAACTGCTGCTGCCAAAGCTCATCCAAATTCAAAACTGAGATCCTGTCAGCTCATGCTGAGCAGCTTCTCCCAACATCATGATCTCCTTTCAATGGTCCACTCAGAACCCGACTCAGCGTTATTCTGGTTGCCTAGGGTCCATCATTAACACTGTGAATCACTTGCAACATCTCCAATCCTTCACACACATTTGTTCCTATCAGCAGCTCAATTTCTGAATCAATCTCGGGCAAATATATATGTTTCGGGTGAGACCATCCCTGGAACCTCCTCTCTCATGGAATGTTCCTTTTGTGGACAGGCATACAGTCCTGAGTGCAGATGTTAGGTAGTTCACAATAGTTTTCACCACTTAAGCCAGTCACTTCCAAACCAAAAACAATTAGCTACTTTATCTTGGCTTATGGTGCACAATAGAATTTTCCTGTGATTTTTTTGAGCTTGTTTATGCAGGCCACTGTGCAGAACACCAATGTACTTCCTTGATCTCGGAAAGCAAAATTAATCACTGTTTTGTTACCTCTCTTACACTTCACTTGTACTAGAAAGTTTACAGTCATGATCACCAGCCCCTGTAAGGCCATTAGATACCTGTTCACCTCTCAATGCTGCGTTTGATTCTTTCAAGGCTTGTTTCAATTCTGCCTTTTCAGCAGAGTGAATATGAAATATGTAGGGATGCCTGCCACTATATACCTTGCATGAAAGACACTTTCTGCGATCCTCGCTGATATGCCCTGTACACAAGCAACCAAAATAGATACCATTTTTCTTTAGGAAGACAATGTTCACACAATGAGCCCTCTTCTCCAACTGAGGGCACAAATCCAATGATGTTCACCCTTGCAGAACAGACAATCCCCTGTAGCTGACAAGAGCATTTCCCTTCCAATAGTTTCAGGTTCAGTTTTAGCTTTACTTTTTACAGTGGTCACAGTATTGGCAAAGTTACTTCCTTTAACCTTAGAATGAAGTTGCAACTTAGTATTGTTCACACTTTTGCTTATTTGGTAATGTAGCATCTTGTATACTCCCAAATACTGGGTGTGTATCAATGTCAGTAAAAGTGGTCTTACAGTGGTGCCTTTCTCCACTTATCCTGAAACATATAGGGAAATTTCTTTATGACAATCAACATATTGATAGGCGTATCCAGCTCTTGCATGTTCTGCACTTCTGCAGCAAAACAAAAGCTTCTAAGATAAAGACTGTAGTCTTGAAGAACTTTCACTTCTTCTTAATAGGTACTTAAGAAAGAGCCTTTTGCATGTAGGCAGGTGCAATTTTTTGTTCATTACTAAAATGTTCCTGTAGCCTTTAAATGTCCTTCCTTAGGGTCAACATGCTAGCAACTTCTGGAAAGTTCTCCAGGGCAACCTCCAGTGTACTGTTCAAGGAAATAGAGGCTGTCACCTTAGCTATCAGTCCTGTCTTCAACACTATTTTCAAAAGCCCTCGTGAATGCACAATGCTGCAATGGATCACCGTCAAAGCATAGAATCTTTCTTTTAGGCAAAGATGAAATGTGTTGTTGTACCAATAAGGTTGTTATTGCATTTTGATTCAATAGTATTATTCAGACCTCTATCAACTAAAACAAGAGTGTTTCCATACTGTAATTTAACATCCCCATCAGCCCTTTGAGCTGTTGGGTATGACATAGGTTCTGAGTGCATCTTCAGTGCAGGCTGAACACCCTAACTCATGTTTCACAGACACTTGAGGAACAAATAAATCAACATTGACATTGAGTGTATTGAGTTTTCTCTGCCTTATCAATATAGGAACTCACACTATAGGATTGTCCTGCTGGAGCACTTTTAGCACTAGCCTCACTTGAAGCCAATAGCACATGAACTTTGCCCATCAGTGTGGCAATATCTTACTGCAACTAAAGCTGCTCCTTCCTTTTCTGTAGTTGTTCTTCCATTTACTCCTCTTGCTCTTTCAGCACTTGTTTGTCCTTCAATAATCGTTGAAGTGCAATTAATGCAGCTAAATCAGCTTCTGTTATAATGCGCACAGAGGAGGTATTAGACATAGTAGATGCTCTGCCTGCAGCAGAACATGGAGAACTGACATTTGACACACCGTTGCTCGGATTTACGTCATCCTGTGGTCCTCTGTGTAGTCAAAATATGCCTTGGAATTTGAGAAACAGTTTCACTTGTTTCAAAAACATGACCTTCAATATCATGTTTGGTTCAACCATTGTTTAACATCCCATATAAATGCACTATTAATGCATCCAATGTTTGAAAAACTTTTATTTTGTTTAGCTTGCTTGATTTCGGGAAGTAGTGACAACGCGTGATGTTGCTTAGCAACAGCTTTACAGAAACTAGTCAAGTCCTCAAGATAAGATTGCACTTGTAAGATATTTTTTCTTATTTCCCCACAAGATCCTTAATTGATGGTATTAAATCATTAATTTTGTTCACATTTGTATTATATTCCTTTTGAGGACTTGTGATTCTACCAGCTAAATTTGTTTAATTTCTCTTTTTCCAGCCCCAATATGAGGGTCGCTGATGTCACTTCCAAACTTCAATTCACTAATGTTACTTTTTTCTAGTTGCACCACTCACAATTAACTCTATGCACACTCACAGCAACTGGTTCAGTAAACATAGTCAACAAACAATCTGTCCGCATATCCACAATGCTTAAAACTAGACCAAACAAAAATTCCTTCAATTCAAATGCTGGCAACTGGACAATATTTCATCACTTCAATAAAACAAAATGATGAACTCTCAGGCAATCATCACACAATCAAGCAACTGTCCCCAGTGGACAGGCAGCACGGACCATTTCAAACTGTGATCAAGCCACAAATACACAGCATGAATCATCAAAATGTCGTTACTTGCCACAAACTGCTCTGTTTCAATTCCAATGTTGCCGGTGGATCCGAGGCAATCCTTAGCCATAGACTAGTGTTTGTTTGGTTTAACTTTTTTTTTTTGTTGACAAAATGTAGCAGTTACCGTACTTGAAAACAAACCAAAATCACTCAGGTACTAAGCACGGGGGTTGACGCTATCGCACGTTTCAAAATACTGAAGTTCAAAAGAGTACATTTAATCCTTTATTAAGAAACTAGCTAAGACAAACCATGAAGATAAAAAAATCTAAAACTAGATATATAATGAAATAAGTGGTCTAATAGCATCATAACGGTCTAAGCTTTAGCATTAATGGTCAACAAAAAAGTCATCCTGGTTGCCTCTAACCATATAACAATTACAGCACAGAAACAGGCCATCTCGACCCTTCTAGTCCATGCTGAACACTTACTCTCACCTAGTCCCACCTACCTGCACTCAGCCCATAACCCTCCATTCCTTTCCTGTCCATATACCTATCATATTTTTTTTAAATGAAAAAATCAAACCTGCCTCTACCACTTCTACTGGAAGCTCATTCCACACAGCTACCACTCTCTGAGTAAAGAGCTTCCCCCTCATGTTACCCCTAAACTTTTGCCCCTTAACTCTCAATTCATGTCCTCTTGTTTGAGGCTGCCCTACTCTCAATGGAAAAAGCTTATCCACGTCAACTCTATCTATCCCCCTCATAATTTTAAATACCTCTATGAAGTCCCCCCTCAACCTTCTACACTCCAAAGAATAAAGACCTAACTTGTTCAACCTTTCTCCGTAACTTAGGTGCTGAAACCCAGGTAACATTCTAGTAAATCTCCTCTGTACTCTCTCTAATTTGTTTACGTCTTTCCTATAATTCCTAACTCTCAACTATACTAAACTAAACTTAGACAAAGCATCAATATGTAACCAAACTCATTCGCTTCTACCACCGCCCCAACCCACATGACAGATTACCCATAATAAACATGCAACACAAAATACAATACAGACAGACAGAGAATAGATACACGGCTCCTACAAACATTATGTTCTTATCTATTGGCAGGGAGGTTATGGTGAAGTTAAATGGAGGATTGATGAGGTATGAGCTGGAACACTCTGTGTGGTATTTATTCCCTTGTTTATGGAAGACCATTAATGCATCAAAACAGAAGAGAGAAACTTTGCTAGATTTATAGCTGGAATAGACAGGATGTTAGACAAGGAAACGCTGCACAGGCTAGGTTTGTATCTGCTGGCATTTAGAAGAGAGGGGACTTGATTGAAACAAAATTCTGAATGGGTCTTGAAAGGAAGTGGTGCTTTTTCTGGAAAAATATGGTTAACTATTTCCCCTCTTGTGGAGGGCTTCATGACTTTGCAAGTAATAGAGCTTTGATTATTTTCTAGAGAGTTGAGACAATCACTTGATTAACAAAAAATGGTTACAGTCTGAAATGCTAAGGTATTGTTCCAGTCAGATTAACCACTATTTTGTTAATTGGTGCAGAATGATTGAGGGGCAAGTGATCTACCCCTGCTCTTAGTTTCTAAGTATTGAGAAAGTAGCAGGGCCAAATTTATTTGGAAATTTTTACTATATAAAATTACCCAATTTTTTGAAACATTGAACAGATCCTAATTTTATTTTTCTGAAAAGGTTATATAATGCATACACTACCTGGTGATTGAGCTGTGGAAAACATCTGGACTTAATTCAACTGAATATAATTTTATGTGATGATATTGTTTATTATATAATAAAATGAATCAAGGGATTAGTTCTGGAAAGTGGCAGCAAGGTAAAAGATCAACCTCGATCTTATTGAACGGCAGAGCCAACATGAAGTCTTGTCTCTTTTATTCTTTCTCAGGGAATCTTGCGATGGGTAACGAACCAGCATATTAAGCGCTGGATTCTGGGGATATTTACAGTGGACATTTTTAAAAGATCAAGGAATTGAGAACTGACACAGAAAGGGAGAAGAAACCTGGGGTAGATAAACCAGGGTCATATTGAATGGCAGGTCATACCTATTGGGTGGGATGGCCTCTTCCTGCTCTTACTTTCTTATTCTGTTCTTAACATGACCAACTAAAATCATGTTTGAAAGGATGTTTACTTTTACTTAAAAAGTAGCATTTTTTCTCCATCTCATTGATTTGTACTTACTGCTATTGATTTTTTAACACCCAGATGCTTGCGAGAGCAGTTAGATTCCTGGAAAATCCCCTTGCACGCATCATGCAGAAAATCTTTCAGCACCTTAGATACTTCATGCAAGGTAAACTTGGGCTGCTTCTCTGCAGGTGAAGGAGTCTTAATGCCTGTTATAGTAAGTCTGTGTTCCTCAAGTTTTTTCATTAAGAGCTCGTAGAGAAGGCACTTCTGTGAGATGGAACGATAGAGTTCTTGGAGACGGCCATAAGTGAGGAAGTCATACATATTCATTCCATTGTCAATGAAGAGCCGAACAAATTCTGGCTTATCGTTCACCAAAGCATCCACCATTACATCTTCCAGATCACAAGACTGTAGGGCAGAGCACATTACTTTTATCCCTGTGCAAGTGATGAGAATACTAAAACCAAACAAGTTTTTTCCCCCAAGCCATCAGACTCCTCAATACCCAGAACCTGGACTGACACCTTACTGCCCTATTGTCTTGTTTATCATTTATTGTAATGCCTGCACTGTTTTGTGCACTTTATGCAGTGCTGGGCAGGTCTGTAGTCTAGTGTAGTTTTTTTTTCTGTGTTGTTTTTGACGTAGTTCAGTCTAGTTTTTGTACTGTGTCATGTAACACCATAGTCCTGAAAAAACGTTGTCTCATTTTTACTATGTACTGTACCAGCAGTTATGGTCAAAATGACAACAAAAGTGACTTGACTTGTACAGTACATTTCATTGTCCCAATGATGTTGTGGTTAATTTAAATGCTAATAATATAGTAATAGCCAGATCATCTACCTCAGCAAAATCCTTGGATGAGGTGACATAGGATCAGAAGTTGTAGAATCTTTGTGGGTAGAGTTTATCTGGGGAATCCATTGCCATGGATGGCTGTAATGGCCAAGTCATTAAGTATACTTAAAGCTGAATTTGATAGCTCTTGGTTAAATTTAAGCATGACATAACATCGCTTAACCATTGAGCATGAGTAGGCAAGCAACATCCTTCCACCTAAGCAACAATGCCCTCCTAGCTATAAGAGAAATAAAAGCCAAAATGTGCAAATCAGGTGTCTCCAAGATAATATCTTTTCCTCCAACAATACCAAATAAGGCAGTCAAAGGGTTTGGTTTAAAATTTACTTTAAAAAGCACAGAAAGAGTTTGAAATACTTCCTTCCAGTATTTTTCAAGATTCAGACATGTCCAGATCATATGAATTAATGAAGCCTCTCCATTGTTACATCGGTCACAATAGGGAGATATATCCGAATAAAAACGAGACAGCGTATCTTTAGTCATGTGGGCCCTATGGACCACTTTAAATTGTAGGAGGGAGTGACAGATTCAATTTCTGAATCAAGACTTTCTAACATTGTGGGGATGTTTTTTGAATTATTTTCAAAATCTTTGATTTGTTATCAAGTACAGATGTTGGCTAATGATATGTTTTACGATATGATAAGGATATTTTTCCTTTTTTCTTTACCAAACAGCTTTTCTTGGTAGTGGGTTTAGATTTTTTTTGTATAATAAAATCATTACTTTTCAATATTATGATTCAATTTAATTTACATGAATATGGGGTAATGAGACTATAAGTGTGATTCAAATATATTGTAATTGATATGATATATAATCCTCCTGTACTTCATAATCTTTTTTGTAAGAAATCAATAACAATATTGAAAAAGAAAAAGATAGTTCTTGGTTAGTCAGGGTTATCCATGGTTATGGAGAGAAGGCAGGAGAAAGAGGTTGAGAGGGATAATAAATCAGCCATGATGGAATGGCAGAGGAGACTCGATGGGCCAAATGGCCTAATTCTGCTTCTATGTCTTCTGTTCCTATGGAGCATCAATACAAGCTCCAGAACTGGCATCCTATCGCCCAACAGAGCAATTTTTAGCTGCTTGGACTCAATCCGGTTTAATGATTTAAAATCAAAACCGGCTTTTTTGCCCCCTGATGGCAGCTTTTGGTAGTGAATCTGCTGATGCAGTAGTGGAGTTACCTTTTTGCTTCATTATTTGTTCAAAGCGAGTTGATGGCAGTGTGAGGTGAATCGTATAGGATTAGTGTTGGATTGGTGTAAGTGGGAAACTTGATGGTCAGTATGGACATGATGGGCTGAAGGGTTAGTTTCTGCACTGTGTGACTTGATATCTTTATCTTTTTAGCACATTAGCACTATCATCCCATTTGCTATTTAAATCAGTCATGTTCCCAACCCACACACATCTTTCCCCTTGTTCTTTCTTCCCACTCATTCCCTGCATTTGTTAAATCCGTAATTCTACCAGTTGCTGGGTGGATATTGTTTGACCTCCCAAGTACTTCAGGCAATTTTTTGTTAATGCTCATTGGCCACTTAATTAGATACACCTATATACCTGCTCATTAATGCAAATACAATGGGTTCTGGTTAATTGGGACACATCAGGACAAATATATTTTTGCCCAATTAACTGGCTGTTCCAATTTGTTGAAGTTTCATGGAAATAGTTAAAAATATATAAATAAGATAAACTACAGCTTAACTGAGTAACAAATTACATATTTAAATGAAATACAAAACAAATTATAACACTACCAATACCTCTACAGATATAAAACTGTGGATCAGTTCCTAATTGTTGTCCTACAGTGTCATTCATTCGGAGGAACTCATTCAGTGTACAGTGCCATGTTCTTTTGACTGACTGTAACAAACAAAACTCAGCAGATTTTTTTCCCCCAGAGTTGGACAGTGACCAGTCACTGAATGGGAGTATGGGAAGAGAGTTACTTTTTCATTCAGGTTTACACTCCAGATTGACAAAGCAGAACATGGTGGCAGTTTATCGGAATTCGACTGTGACCAATTACTGAGTGGGAGTACGAAAAGAGAGCTAACTTTTCAATCAAGGTTTGCACTCAAAATTTAAAAAGCAGAACTTGGTGGCCATTTTTCAGAGTTGGACTGTGACTAATCACTGAGTGAGATTCATTAGAAAAGGTGAATAAAAATAACACAAACTCAAGTAGAGTGGTCATTGTTGTGAGAAGACCAGTGTTGGAAGTGCCTTTAGCTCATCAGGCTTGGGTGAGGCAAGTATCTGGTAAGTTTTTCTTTTCCTTCTTAATTCTTCATTCCTGGTCTGTTAGGGCATAATTATGCAGTGAGGATGGCTTCAGGGGCAGTGTTTAGTTCTGCACGTGAGACATGGGAATTCTGGGAGACATACTGAGCTGCAGCTGCTCAGAGAATGTATAATGGACTGGAAATGCAGCTCGATGACCTCCGGCTCATACAGGAGAATGAGGAAATGACGGATAGGAGCTACAGGGAGGTTGTCACCCCTAGGCTGCAGGAGGGAGGTAAGTGGGTGACTGTCAGAAGGAAGAGAGATGGGTAGACAGTGCAGAGTACCCCTCTGACCTTTCCCCTCAATAATACGTAGACCACTTTGGATACTGTTGGGGCAGACGGCCTAGCAGGGAAAGTCGCAGAGGAGAAAAGAGGTGAAGTCGACTGCAGTGGTGATAGGAGATTCCATAGGCGGGGGAACAAAGACAAGATTCTGTGGGCGTGATATAGAAACTCAGATGCTATGTTGCCTCCCAGGTGCCAGGGCCAAGGATGTCTTGGATCGGGTCCACAGCAGTGTAAAGGGGAATGGTGAGCAGCCAGGTGGACATTGGCACCAATAACATAGGTGAGGAGGTCCTGAAGAGAAATTTTAGGGAGCTAAGTAGAAAGCTGAATAACAGGACCTCCAAGGTATTAATCTCTGGATTGCTACCTGTGCCACATGCCAGTGAGGGCAAGAATAGGATGATTTGGTAGATGGCTGAGTAACTGGTGCAGTGGGCAGGGGTTCAACTTCATTTGGATTGCTTCTGAGGAAGGTATTACCTATACAAAAGGGATGGGTTACACTTGAACCCAAGGGCGACCACTATCCTTGCAGATAGGAAAGCTAGAGCTGTTTGGGAGGATTTTAAACTAACTTGGCAGAAGAATGGGAACTGGAGTTATAGTGCTGAGGATGAGGTAGATAGTTTACAAACACAGGCAGTATGTAGTGAGACTGCTAGCAAGGAGAGGCTGATGATAGGACAAAATTGCTGTCAACAAGATGAGTTGCAATGTAAAATTTGGACAAAATAAAAAAAGGGTGAATACAGGGTTATATTGGAATGTGCACATTATACAGAATAAGGTAGATGAATTTAAAGCACAGTTACAGATTGGTATGTATGACATTGTGAGCATTACTGAATAACGGCTGAAAGAATACATAGCAGGGTGATTTACATTTAAAGATACAAATTGTATGAAAAGGATAGGCAGATAGGCAGGCAGAGGGGGTGGCTCTGTTTGTAATAAATAAAATTAAATCATTAGAAAGAGGTGACATAGGGTCGGAAGGTGATCAATTGTTGTGAGTAGAGCTAAGGAACTACAAGAATAAAAAGGCCCTGGTGGGCATTATATACAAACTCTCAAACAGTAGTGAAAGATGTCATCTACCAAATTACAACGGGAGATAGAAAATGCATGCCAAAAGGCCAATGTTACAATAGTCATGAGGGATTTCAATATGCAGGTAGCTTGGGAAAATCAGGTTGGTGTTGAATCCCAAGAGGGAGAATGCCCTCAAGTTGGCTTTTTAGAGCAGCTCATGGTTGAGCCGACTAGGGGAGCAGCTATTCTGAATCAGGTGTTGCGCAATGAACCGGAGTTAATTAGAGAGCAAACCCTTAACAACAAGTGATCATAATATGATAGAATTCACCATGCAATTTGAGAAGGAGAAGCTAAAGTATGATATTACAGTACAGTAAAGGGAAATAGAGGTACGAGAGAGGAGACTTCCTCATGTTTGTGATGACAAGCATGGTGTAGGGTTTAATGGCCACACAAGTGCATGTGAGTGACACTAGTTAGAAACTGTTCACCAACAGCCTCCTGTCCCAATTAAGAGGCATCGTGTCCCAAATAAACAAAGGGAATACCGTCAATTTTCTCAGTTAGTTCTTGTTCTTTAACAGTTGTCCCAAATAAGTAGTTGCCCCGATTAACCCATGGCCCAATCAACTGGAATCCCTTGTATCTATGCAGCGAATCAGGCAGCAACAACTCAATGCATAAAAGCATATCGACATGGTCAAGTGATTCAGTTACTGTTCATACCAAACATCATGTTGAGGAAGAAATGTGAAATGATTTTTGGTACCATATGTATTAGTTTGAGTATCTCAGAAACTGCTGATCTCCTGGGATTTTCATGCACACCAGTTTCTAGAATTTACAGAGAATGGTGTGAAAAACACAAAAAACATCCAGTGAGTGGCAGTTCTGTGGGCAAAAAACACCTTGTTTTTCTGTGTGAGAGAGGTCAGAAGAGAATTTCCAGACTGGTTTAAACTAACACAAAGGTGACAATAACTCAAATTGCCGTGTGTTACAACAGTGATGAGCAGGAGAGCATCTCTGACCGAAAAACACTTTGAACCTTGAAGTGGATGGGCTATAGAAAGTGGTCTAGGAAATGCCTAATAAAGTGGCCACTGAGTTTATATTTCAGAGCCTCACATATTAGCACCATGTTGACTTCAGTTCAACAATTAGCTGGGCTCTTTTCACAAGAGAACAGTGAACATATCAAACAGCTGATTTGATTTGGTATATACCATCAAGACAGCTAAATAAGATCCAAATGCTAAACTTCTATGGGTCAAATGAAGTTGGTTAAAATTAGGAATTTTCTGATGTTTATGAGAATTGGAGAATAGAGGATTTTGCCTTCCAGGACATAGAATCATGGAGTTTGTCCCACAGTGACCATCCTCAACTTGTTGCCTATCTACACTAATCACATTTTCCCACATTAAGACTGTATCCTTCTATAGCTTGCCTATTTAGGCGTTGGTCTAAAAACCTCTTCTTTAAACATTGTAATTGAATCTGATTTCACCACCTCCTCTGGCTGCAGTTTTCTTTTTTTTTATAAATATAAATGTTATATAAAGAATTGTTTAAAAAATAAACCATGCAATTTTTTTTCATTCTTGCATTGATAGACAATGCATAACACAATGTTCAAGCTAATTGTATTGTTTAAAACTAATTTTTAAAGTACTTGGATGAAGAGTGGAAGGTGGATTACAGGATCAATCACTCTCTGTAAAAACCTTACCCCTCAGATCCCTTTTAAAGTTCTTTTATCTTAAACCTTTGTCTCCTTTATCTTAAACTTAAGCAGTTTTTATTGTTTTCCTTACTATGAGAAAAAGAATTTCATTATTTCCTGGAAGATTTTGACAGCTGCTTGAAAAATTAGATACAACAAAAAAATTTTGCAAACTTGGCTTAGTAATGTTTTAGTCAAATGCTGCACCTATTAATCTGTCCAAAGGTGTACTGTATATGGGGCAAGAGATGGCTCATAGTTGCACACCTGCCCAAAAGGTTGCAATACTTTGGATAAAGTCCCATCCACCCCATATCCGCAACTTCATAAACTCTCATTAAAATAAATGCTTTACCTTCCACTCCACGTCACCATTGAAGATCTCACTCTTAGCAATATCTACCCTGTTCCAGGCCACAGCAAGTTTTAGCTCATCAAGGTATTCCTGGGCTTCATTGGTTTGACTCTTGCAGGCTGCGTGGGGAAGGAGGTAAGAAACATGCATTTCCAGAGGTGACACCTAGCATTACTTCTCCATATCGATGCCATATTGTGATCAAGATGTCTCCTTACCTTTTACAAGGGCTTTCAGGATAATGGTATCCAACTCCTCAGAGCACTCCTGCTCTGAATTATGAATTGTTAAGATATGCTCTTTTGCCATAATGTTTTGAATCTAAAAATAATTCACAACTCAGTCATTTTAATTTTTTTTATAATGGTGCCAAAAATAATTAAATCATGCGGGTTAGTATTTATGTAAGTCAGAGTTGATCGATATTTAAGGAAAGTCAACACCTTACAGAACACTTCATTGTTGATTTAATACTAAATTCCTCCATTGAATTCAGAATAAAGTAATGCAAAGCAACTAATTTATATGATAGATGGCATAAAAAGCAGATAATAGATAGATAGATAGATAGATAGATACTTTATTCATCCCCATGGGGAAATTCAACATTTTTTCCAATGTCCCATACACTTGTTGTAGCAAAAACTCATTACATACAATACTTAACTCAGTAATAATATGATATGCATCTAAATCACTAATTCAAAAGCATTAATAATAGCTTTAAAAAAAAAAAAAAAAATGTAAGAATTGTGGCAAAATCAAGTCAGTTTTGATGATATATAAAAGGGAGAATTGAAATACTTTGATATTGTGGAAGATATGAGACAATGTCCAGGAGAAATCGTATGCCTTCTATAGATATAACGAACCACAGTCTAATTAAATACCATGCTTTTATCTGTAATTTTTGTTTTATCCCATCGAAGAGTCAGTATGATAAATGAGAAAGATAGGAATACAAATTTAAGATTAAAGCAAGAGGCATATTAAGTACAAAGACAATAAAGCAGAAGAGAATCCATATTGATACAGCAGTCAAAAATTTGATTAGTGGGACAGAAATCCTATAAAACAAATGATCGAGAAACACGCGCAAAAATTAAACAAGTCAGCATATTAATAAATTCATGAAGGGATTTACATAATAATATCACCAGATTATGATCAGAAAATGATAGGCATGGCTTTAGAAGATTAAAAAAATGACAGAAAAGAGAAGCTTAATGTATTAACTAATCAAAATACATAGGAATAAAACCCTTGGCCCAGGTGAATTGCTTAAATGCAAATTACAAAGATAGAGATATCTGTGGAACTATAATTTATTACAAACATTCATTAGAAAAGGGAATAGTGTTAGAAGACTGCCTGGCTGTTAATTCAACCTTTATATTGAAAAGGAACAAAAACCAAAGGAACCATAGACCTATTAGCTCAATGTGAGTGGCAGAAAAAATACTGAAATCTTAACTAAGATAGAATACTAAATAGAAAAGCTTTGCATAACAGAGGAGTTTGTGCTTGAATGATCTATGAAAGAACAGAGAAATGAATGAGTCAATCTAGTGGAAGTAACACATCTGGGCTTCAAAATAAAAATCTCTTGGTACCATGTGGTGCACTCTTAATCCAAGTCAGACTGCATGGAGATAGGGGACAAGCAGAAGAACAGAAAAGCAGACCGGCTGTAAAATAACTAGGAGAGGGTAGGGGTTGAATGCAGTTGCTTATGAAGTGATGGCTTTGGCAGCTGCTTGGGGAGACAAGAGATCATGAACATACATAATATAGCCTAGGTAATCAAAATAATGGCAATAACACTGGGAATAGAGGGGGCCTTTTTCTGGGTGGCTGCTAGTGACTAGTGGTGTTCTATAGGGGCCAGTACTTGTCCACTTCTTTTCACATTATATGTACATCAATGAATTGGATGACGAAAATGATTACTTTATGGCTAAGTTTGTGGAGGATACAAAGACAGATGGAGGGGCAGGCAGGGTTGAGGAAGAGGGAAGTGTGCAGAAGGACTAAGACAGATTAGGAAAAAGGCAAAGAAGTGACATATGGAATACAGTGAAGGGGAGTGTATGGTCATGCACTTGGTAGGAAGAATTAAGGTACAAACTATTTTCTGAATGGGAGAAAAATTCAAAAATCAGAGGTGCAAAGGGACCTGGGAATCTCCTTGCAGGATTCCCTAAAGGTTAACATGCAGGTTGAGTTGATCGTAAAGAAAGTAAATGTAATGTCAGCGTTCATTTCAAGAGGACTAGAATATAAAAGCAAGGATGTAATACTGAGGCTTCATAAAGCATTCGTCAGAGCACACTTCGACTATCGTGAGCATATGTGTTTCCCTTACCTAAGAAAGCACGTGCTGGCATTGGAGAGAGTCCAGAGGCAGTTCACGAGAATGATCCTCGGAATGAAAGGGTTAACATATCAGGAGAGTTTAGAAGAATGGGGGGATCTCATTGAAACCTATCAAATATTGAAAGACCTACATAGAGTGGAAAGAGAAGACTGCCTTTTTATCACTGGTGAGATCACTCTGATATGGAGAGGGGAGACTGCCTTTTTATCAATGGTCAGATCACTCTGATATGGAGAGGGGAGACTCATTTTTATCAATGGTGAGATCGCTCTGATATGGAGAAAGACGACTCTCATTTTTATCAATGGTGAGATTGCTCTGATATGGAGAGGGGAGACTCTCATTTTTATCAATGGTGAGATCACTAATATGGAGAGAGAAGACTCTCATTTTTATCAATGGTGAGATTGCTCTGATATGGAGAGGGGAGACTCATTTTTATCAATGGTGAGATCACTCTGATATAGAGAGGGGAGACTGCCTTTTTATCCATGGTGAGATCACTCTGATATGGTGAGGGGAGACTGCCTTTTTATCAATGGTGAGATCACTCTGATATGGTGAGGGGAGACTGCCTTTTTATCAATGGTGAGATCACTCTGATATAGAGAGGGGAGACTGCCATTTTTTCAATGGTGAGATCACTCTGATATGGAGAGGGGAGACTGCCTTTTTATCAATGGTGAGATCACTCTGATATGGAGAGGGGAGACTCATTTTTATCAATGGTGAGATCACTCTGATATGGAGAGGGGAGACTGCCTTTTTATCAATGGTGAGATCACTGATATGGAGAGGGGAGACTGCCTTTTTATCAATGGTGAGATCACTCTGATATGGAGAGGGGAGACTCATTTTTATCAATGGTGAGATCACTCTGATATGGAGAGGGGAGACTCATTTTTATCAATGGTGAGATCACTCTGATATGGAGAGGGGAGACTCATTTTTATCAATGGTGAAATCACTCTGATTTGGAGAGGGGAGACTGCCTTTTTATCAATGGTGAGATCACTCTGATATGGAGAGGGGAGACTGCCTTTTTATCAATGGTGAGATCACTCTGATATGGAGAGGGGAGACTGCCTTTTTATCAATGGTGAGATCACTCTGATATGGAGAGGGGAGACTGCCTTTTTATCAATGGTCAGATCACTCTGATTTGGAGAGGGGAGACTGCCTTTTTATCAATGGTGAGATCGCTCTGATTTGGAGAGGGGAGACTGCCTTTTTATCAATGGTGAGATCACTCTGATATGGAGAGGGGAGACTATCATTTTTATCACTGGTGAGATTGCTCTGCCTCAGACAGGGAGAGTGTTGCCCAGGTTTTCTGCATGTTAGATGTGGACTTCAACTGTAGACTTCTTTTCAGCCTTATGGTTTGTATTGCATTCTGTGCTTTTCGCTCGATCTTTCTCATTTTTTTGTGTGCAGAAAAGGGAGATTTCAGGGCTGATGTGTCCATTCTGATTGTTTTTTGATATTTTTGTGCTGGGAGGAAGAATTTGAGGTGTTGATGATTGTGCTGAGGTCCTTTCCTTGGCTTTCTGGCTATCTGGAGAAGAAGAATTTCAGAGCTGTATACTTTGATAATAAATGAACCTTTGAATGTTTAATGATATTTCTGTAGTGGGGGAATTTAGGACCAGAGGGCACAGCCTCAGAATAGAAAAAGAACATCTCTTTAGAACAGAGATGAGGAAGAATTTTTTTAACCAGAGGGTGGTGAATCTGTGGAAATCATTGCTACAGATTGCTGTAGAGGCTAAGTCATTGGTTATATTTAAACCGGAGGTTGATAAGTTCTTGATTAGTAAGGGCGCTTAAGGTTACAGGGAGAAGGAATGAGAATGGGGTTGTGAAGGATAATAAATCAGCTATGATTGAATGGTGCAGCAAACATGATGAGCTGAATGGCCTAACTCTGCTCCTATATGTTATGGTCATATAATATTTTTGTAGAATATTTACCATTAAGCCATAATAATCCATGATGGTAAATTTTGGTGCAATGAATAAGCAGGCCATATGCCTCTAATGAAATCAGTATATGAATGAAATGCAGAAACACTAGGTTCTCACTTACACATATACACATTATCAGCAATGGCAAAACACCACAGATAGTCAACTCCATTGCATAAAATAAGCAAAGTAAGCACTGGACTGGAATTGAAAATACAGAGGAATAATGTTAAGCTTGTAGAGAACTTGAGTAACAAGTTTACATTTGAGTAACGACTAGTTCTCCATTACTAATGGACATGGACAGCCTGGACAAGTTTCTAAAATAAGATTTACCAAGACGCCAGAACTGAGAAGTTATTTTTCAAATAATAATACTGAACAAGTTGAGATTCTGTAGAAATTCAGAAATAGCGAGTATGATGGAATTTAAGATTATACAGGAATTTTGATCAAGTAGATGTGAAGAAGAATTTTCTTTTTTTTGGGTGAGACCAGAACTGGGGGTATAAACAGAATCAGAATCAGGTTTATTATCACCGGCATGTGATGTGAAATTTGTTAACTTAGCAGCAGCAGTTCAATGCAATACGTAATCTAGCAGAGGGAGAGAAAAAAAAGTAATGATAATAAATAAAATAAACCTAATAATAAATAAACAAGTAAATCAATTATGTATATTTATTAGATTATTTTTAAAAATATGCAAAAACAGAAATACTGTATATTTAAAAAAGTTAGTTAGTGTTCAAAGCTTCAAAGCCCGTTTAGGAATTGGAATGCAGAAGGGAAGAAGCTGTTCCTGAATCACTGAGTGTGTGCCTTAAGGCTTCTGTATCTCCTACCTGATGGTAACAGTGAGAAAAGGGCATGCCCTGGGAGCTGGACTGATAAATCCAACAAGGAATATTGGAATTTCTTCTCTAAACAGATACAATATCAGTGTCACAAGGAGAAACAGATGAGTGGCACTGCCATCTCAGGGATAATTTGATGGGCACATGAGAGAGAGAGAAAGGAGAAGAAACACACATCAATGCAATTAAATGGAGAAAGCAAAAGAAAAGCCCTTGAAGTAACAAGCTGTTTTGGCTTCTTGCATTAGAGAATCTTGCAGCAGCAAGCCCTTGAATAGGATGCCTCATTAACATGAGGACAATCAATTTCTAAACACAGATCCTTGTCACAAAGCAGGGGATAAGGAACAAAGCCAGATACAACGGAGTTTGGGTACAGACAAGCACATTTCCATTGTGCTGAAGGTACTGACAGGATAACATGTTCCTAATTATGATTCAAAGAAAAGCTGGCAAAAAAAGGCATGTGGCATTGCTTGTCAAGAACTAAACGATGCTTAGTTCACCAGTCAGTGGATCACTTTTACCAGTTTAGTCCACTCGAGAATCTTCTCTTTGGTGAAGGTTTCTCTGGGGAATTTTTCTTGAAGCTGTTCTTCTACAATTTCAGGTACCACAGGTCCATTCATCAGTGAAGCAATAATATCAGCTATGCCTCCTGATCCAGCCAGAATCAGCCACGGTACAGAATTTTCCACCCCCTGGTACAATTTCTGCAATTTAAATTCAAGCACATTTATCAATGACGTGTTAAGAGCAATTGTTGAATATACTTCTTTACCTATTGTTCTGTTATGAAGCCGCCCAAGTTTTTTACCACCAACAACATAACTGAAAATTAATCCACGTTTGCCTGCTCACTTTGCATGTCTTCCACATTAGTTCTGTACTTAATATGTTTCTTAACTTCCTTACAAATTTGAATTATGTCTACATCTGCTCTCAGAATAATCCATTTTCCCCACATTTCTCTCCCATAACAACTGTCTCTTAATACATGCCTATTAACTCTATTATCCATCTAAATAATTTCTGAAAACTGGGTTGGTGCAATAACGTTGAGCTAACAAGAAAGAAAGATGTTACCTGCAACATTTCTGGACGACCATGTACTAGAACACAAAGCACAGGAATTTCAATGCTGCCTGTACCTTCAAAAGAGCAGAAAACTGAATTAAAGCACACTGCAAACTTGAAAGTTATGTCTCCAAACACATCACTTAGAGTTCTAAAGGATGATTTAAGATATAGTGATCTTCACGTAATACTATCTGCTCAATTCCATTGAATGGTTGGTGAAACATTTGGTTATTTGGCTTTTTAGAGGGTTGTGAAACAATTGAAAGGTCTGTTGATAATATTTAGTATATTCCTTTCATAATGAAGATAGTGTCTGTATAAAAGAAACAAGAATATTGACAAATTTCTCCTCCCCTTGATAAAAGAGTCTACTAAAAGGCAATTTGGTATATTTTAAATGACTGCCTAATGGACGAGAGGCACTTTGTGCCTCCCACCAGATTGATAGGGAGAGACCACCAGTATGGCTGGAAGAGGAAACAGAATGCTATTCAGCTTGTCACATTGATGAGTTGAACTTGATATAGGAATACTTTTCATACACCAGAGTGAGATATTCAGCTTTCTATCTGAAGACTAAAACCTGCCTTACAAGACCATTCCTTATAGCACCAGGGTCATGCATTGAGACAAACATCCACTGCTGTCATCTTGGCGTAAAATACACTCTTTGTCACTTTGTTGAGCACCTCAGCTCCATCCACAAAAAGCAGGATTTCCCAGTGGTCAACCATTTCAGTTCCTATCCTATGCCTGTTCCTACATGGTGGTCCTCTTCTGCCACAATGAGGGCAATCTCAAGTTGGAGGAGCATCACCTCACATTCTGTCTGGGTAGCCTCCAACCTGATGGCATGAACATCAATTTCTTCATCTTCCAGTAATTTTCTCCCCTTCCCCTTTCCTCTTCTTTGTTTCTTCACTCTGGCCTCCTACCTATTCTTTTCACTTGCCTATCACCTTCCCTTTCCCCCTTGATCCTCACTCCTCTCCGCTCCTTTCCATCCTGGCGAAGGGCCTCAGCCCAAAAAAGGCCAACTGCTCATTCATTTCCATAGATGTTGCCTGACCTGCTGAATTCCGCCAGTATTGTGTGTGTGCTGCTCTGGATTTCCAGCATCTACAGGATCTCTTGTGTTTATGGAAAATACCCCCTGATCTGCTTGAAAACTACTGGTCTTCCAGCACATGAAGCTGTACTCTCTCAGTACTCACAGGAGTGGCAACACAGACTGTGTTCTCAAGACCAAAGTTAGACTGGTCCCACAACCTCCTCACCGAGACAGGAGTTCTACATGAAAAATAACATGGTTCCTAAAATGTGCAGCAGATATACAGAGAATCAATTTCATGCTGCAACAGGAAATGAAAAATTATCTCTTTTAAATGCAAGAGCATGAAAGCACGTTATTCTGAAATCTCTCCATCTGGTGTACGAAAGCACATAGTAAATCAAGACAACAGATGGCAGATCTGTGTCATTTAATTAAATAAGGGTGCACCTCAGTTCTTGCATATCCTTATGATATAGGAGTTACCTATTCCAAACACAGAGTCCACAGCAGCTCTCAAAGCAATCCCATTAATCCCAGTCCCCCCTCCCCTCTTTTCTCCCTGCACAATGTTTGCCCATCAACTACCCTTGACTCTCCTCCCACCCAGTTATGCTAGGGACAATTTATAGTATTCAATTAACCCACTATCCTGTGTGTATCTGGAACGTGGGCAGAAAAGCACAGCATCCAGGGAGAACTTGTGGGGCCCCAGGTAGGACATGCACCTGTGTTCACACAGCCCTGCTTGTGAAGTTTCCTCCTGACATTACATTTTCACTCACCATCTATTCATCAACACCTTGTCATGACGGAGATGCTACACTGCCCCGCTTCCTCGTGCTTACCTGCATAGCCAGTCCGCTGTTCAGAAATATGCTTCAGCAGTTTCAGCCAAAGCTCTGTGGTGCCGTTGGGAAGCTTTTCATCTACCAGTATGAAGTGAGAGTGATTGTTGTCCAAAGGAAAGAGGGTACCTTGTGCTGTCTCGTCAATTGTGTAGACTGCTGGCCGGTGCTTCTAATTAAAGGTTAATAAAACTAATTATAAGGATATCTAGAGAAAAACAGACCAAACCTTTGCCTGCTATAGATGGACCTTCCAAGCATCATGTCTCAGTTGCTAATCTTCAGACCCAAAGGCAACACACACACACACACACACACACACACACACACACACACACACACACACACACACACACACACACACACACACACACACACACACACACACACACACACACACACACACACACACACACACACACACACACACACACACACACACACACGCCCCGCCCGCCCCTGCCTTGCTCCAGGGTATCCTTGCCAATCTATATTCTTCAACCAACATACACAAACTCATAATGTTTGTTGTGCTTTTATCATGCACAAATTTAAATACTGTGTTTCTTATACCGTTTTAGAGGTTCAATCTGGCTGTAGTTTATTTGTCAATTTCCTAATTAGCTGAAAAAGATTTTCTTCCCTTCCCCTGTAGACATATCTATTACAATTTTGTTTCTAGATTACTTTGAACCACGGTCCAAAGCTCATCTGTGGAAGAGGAGATGTTCCCATTCTCTGTGTTCTGAAGAAACAACAATAAAAACGTAATTTGGATGAAGAGAGAATAACTTCTGGCTCTACTTATCTGCTTTGCTTCCAGCAGCTCATGTGGGAGATCCTGTATGATGTCACTCAATGGCCGAGTTCAGAGAACATTCTAACATTCTTTTCCAATTTATTACTTTGCACTTGTTTGGAGGAAATGTTTATTTCCTAATCCAGTATCAGGTACTTCTGAATTGTAAATGTATCTGTGTAAGGACAAGTGTTAACATTGGCCCTGAACACTCATTGGAAAATCTGAAAACTAGTGGTGGGATTTTACTGAGTCCTTCTAGCAATGATAGTGCCAAAATGCACACAACTGAGGTCTGACTGGCTTGGGCATACCTTAGCTTCTGTACAACAACATGAACCCATTGGCTCATGTCAGTCATGTCTGGATGGGGCACAGAGGACAGTAGTTATACATTATGGGGATGCTCCACACTACAGCCTGCCCATCAGCCACGTCTCAGGTGCATTTTAAGTCGAGCCTTGCAGAAAGAAGGCATTCCATTCCATAGCTTTAGCTAAGGCCTGGAGCAATTTCTCAGCCTGGGGGTTGCTTCTTCCAATCACTCACCTTTGGTATGGGAGACCCTATACACCATGGTAGTATAGGCTTGGACATGGTTTGCATAGTTCTGAATCTATTCCCGAGCCCTAATCACAACTGCTTTGCTGATTTATGACAGAACTGTCAATGAAAATTCATGAATATTGTACCCACTTCTCATAATGAAAATGTTTTCCCAAAAAAACTGAAGAGGTGGGGATGAAGGGAAGTAAATTGTTTACATATTTGCATTACTGACCTTAACATTGTTCAAGGCTTCCCGGCCAGAAATAATTCCTAAAGGTGAGATTCCAATTGCAAAGACTTTGATTTTGGTGGAAGTACTAGCCAGTGCATGATCACGGACTGCTTCTCCAATGAGTTTGGTGATTCCTGCCCGCAGACCACTTGTAATTATCCAGGCTCCTACACAGTAATAATGGAGAGATTTATATGTAAACTTCAAGCAGTACAATTATTTCCATTATACAAGAACCTACTAGCTCACAACCTGAAAATCAATTTCCTCCTCATCCCACCCCCCCCCCCCCCCCCACCAATTATAAATCTTGCGCTCCCTTCACTTATGTGATTTTTCACTGTGGAATTCCAATCAAAGCAGAGAATCGCCAAATCTTATTGTTTCAAAGCTCATTTGACCTTTGTGCCAGCGCTGCCTTTTGTTTAATTTCACCCCTGTAGGGCTGTATATTAGCCCTCTTTAAGCATACCTATTTTCCCTTTGGAAGTCGTAACATAATCAGATTCTATCACAATTATGGGTAGAAGAATTCCAGGTCTGAAAATATCTGTATGAAGAAATTTCTCATGTCACTTTTGCCCATTATTTGAAATCTGTGATCTTGAACTTCCTCCTCTTAACAGAGAGGAAAAAGAGGTTCTTTTTCCTAGTTGTATCAAAACTATTAATTTTGAATACTTTTGCTTTTGCACTACTGAAATCAAACTTAGTTTCCCCAGTTGCTCTACACCATTTCAGTTTCTGATATAATCTTAGTGAAGGTCCTCTCTGAAGGTCTTCACCTTCCTTGTGTAGTAGCCAGAGCTGTCTCCAATACTCTGGCTGATGCCTAGCCTGGGATTTGCAATGGTTTACACTGACTTATTTGTTTGGAGGTTCAATCCTCCCGATTTACAAGGTTGCCTGTGCACTTTCTGATTTTGTCTTCTCAACCTGCCTGCCGTCATGTGAATTTCCTCTCCTTCAGCAGAGTACACTGATGAAATTACAGAATCGATTATGCCACCTCTCCATGCAGAGTGATTTCAGCTACGTCTGCTTTAAATTCTACCTGCCATGAGTCTCTGAATTTCGCTAGTCTACATCCTTCTAAAAGTTACATCATTAAAATGTCATGTTTTATATAATACAGCCAAATTTTATATTGTCGGCTTAAATTCCAGAAATTAAATATAAATGGCCTTGATTCTGATGAGATAAGCAACATCATTAATGCTGATCCCCAGGAGAAAACCCACTGCAGCCTTCTTTCCAGTACATTCCAGATATTTCTCTGGCTTCTATCCCTTAGCCATACTCATGTTACTGTTCACTCTTTAATACCATTCACTTGTTTTCTGAATATGCCTGTTATGAACTACTATATCAAGTGACTTTGGAAGTCCTGCCGTACTACTTCTAGTGTACCATCTATGATTAAATAACATAATCAGCTCAGTTGGTTTAATTAAGTAAAACTAATGCTGTTCTAAGAGAACTAAATAATACCCCTGACTAAAATGTCTATTATATTGGTCTGTGGTATTGAAAAATCAAAAGGTTTCAGATACTGGAATTTTGAATTAAAAACAGAGAAATCTGGATATGCTCAACAGGCCTGACAAGTGATGCTTGATCTGTTGAGCAATTCCAGCATTCTCTACTTCAATTATTGTCTACACAACTCCACCACCCATTTTTAAACCCATCTTCTAACCCTCTATCATCTGGTTTCATTATGAATTTGAGGAGAATTGAAAGAACTGTGGTCAGAGCATCTAACATAATCAGAGCATGTCAGTTTTCCACTGCTGTCCAAGATGGATCCTATTCTGAGTAACCTGATAACAATCTATGTATTGCCTATTGATTCCTCCTCTTTTTTACAATCTCTTCTCTGCAAACTTCTTCTGAGCTGACATTGCAAAATATTCATTCAGTGTCTCAGCTATTCTTTCTGCTTCCACAAAGTTACTTCCAACATGGGCAGTATGATTTCATTGAAGTAATTTTACTCATGATGTAATTTTGTTTTAAAGGTAAAGAAAGGCATTAATAACTCAGGGCACAGAATACAGGAAATGGAATGCTATGTTGAAGTTGTATAAGACATTATGAGGCCAAATTTGGAGTATTATGGAAACCTACCTGCAGGAAAGATATCAATAAGATTGAAAAACTACAAAGAAAATTTACAATGATGCTGCTGAAATTTGAGGACTTGTGTCATAGGGAAAGAGCTGAATAGATTAAGTCTTTACTCCCTGGAGCATAGGAGAAAGAGGTATACAAAATTACGTGGGGTATAGACAGGATAGCTGGCTGGTGGTGTAGTGTCATTAGTGCCGGACTTCGGAACGAAGGCTCCTGAGTTTGAATCCAGCTGGCTCCCTTGCACGCTTTCCATCTGTACTGGGTTGAGCGTCGAGCTAGCAACTCAGCCTTGTAAAAATAAGAAACCCTGTTAAAAAACTTCGTCACAACAGCGTCCCAATGACTCCACTCAGAGTTTAGGGTTTTTTTGCTTCTTTTCTTCTATAGATAGATGCAAACAGGCTTTTTCCACTGAGGCTGGGTGAGACTAGAATTAGAGTTCATAGGTTAAGGGTAAAAGGTGAAATACTTAAGGGACCTAGGAGGAACTTTTTCACTCAGAGGATGGTGGGAGTGTGGGATGAGATGTAGTGTGGATTCAAGTTGACTGCAACATTTAAGAGAAGTTTGGGTAAGTATACCGATGAGAGGGCAATGCAGGGTTATGGTCCAGGTGAGGGTTGATAGGATTAGGCAGAATAACAGTTTGGCACAGATTAGATGGGCCAAAAGGCCTGTCTTTGTGCTGCAGTGCTATATGAATTTTTGGATTCCCTTTTATTCTGCTCGGACTTCTTCTTTGCTCTTGTGGCACCCAACTTTCAATTAGCCCTTGTACTCTCAGTATTGAACCCAAGATTTCTAAAAAAAAAATACATGTTTAGTCTAATTTTAGTTTTTATTTTCTATGTAATTTACAGAGCTCTCACAGTATTTTCCACCCTGGGGTTTTATTTAGAAGGTCTTTGCTTGGCTTTATAGGCCTGACATTGTTTAATTGTTCTGTTCAACTCAACCAGACCCCTGTTCAAACTATGGACATCACTTTATGTTAAACCTTTTATTTTTACTTGGCTCTTTTCATGTCTGCATTAATCCTCATTATAGTATGATCACTATTACCAAGAGATTCTCTCATTTCAACACGCTATTTGTCTAACATCTTGCCCAGAACTAATATATCCTAGACTACTTTCTTTCATTGAGAGGCTAGAAGCTTTCTGATTAAAAAGCTTTTTCCTTGACACATTTTCAGAAGGTGAGAGTAAATTCACCTGTGCTTTGAGCAGCTTTCACCAAACCTTTCCGAATAGCATCCCGAAGCCATGATTTTAACAGAACATTATCTTCTCCTCCAACAATCGACACCACTAGGTTTGGGACTGGGACGTTCCACTTTTGGGTCAACAAGTCAAATATGGCACCTGGGGAAGTGTTACAGGATACCTGCACGAACTATAGTGAAACATCAAATCATTAGCACAACAACATCACCACAGTCAAATTAGAAAGAAAAGAAAATTCACATATTTATATAATGCCTTTAATGCAGGAAAACACCCCAAAGACATGTAGACATTTAGGCTGATATTCTGCAGCCTTGAACAAAGGGGCAGTCATTAAGGAGAGACTCTGTGGGGAAAGGAGGAGATGGCACATGGAATGCCATGGGTTGGGCTTAGTCTACTGAAGGCTCAAACCAATTTCAAAATTCCCAGAACCAAAAGGTAAGTGAGAACATCTTGGATAATAATTTGACAATTACAGCATCCAGGCTATTAAATATCATTATCCACATTCACATAGAAACTTTCTCACAGTTCTGTAATCCTGAAGGTGGTGATGTCTGACTATGTAATTTTCCTGGTCCAGTTAAGCTTGGCATTGGCCATCTTTCAGATATAAGAACCTATTTGAAACCAAGAGACTCATTAGGGCGAGTTCATTTGCTCAGCGTTGATACACCAAACACAATGTTCATTGAAATATTTTCTACACTAATCTTATTGTCTCTTTTCCAGTACAGAGACAAGATTGACATGGGAAGCAGGTGGTAAATGGCCACGGGATATCTTCTTATCTCAAACCATCCACTAAAAAATCCATGATGCATTGGGAAGCTAAGTGAGTTATAAGCATTTGAGTTTAGATATGACCTTCATGTTACATTCCTCCATGTATTCTTCTGAAGAACCATTAATCTTTTAACATTAAATAACAAAATCATACCCAAGAGGAATGATCTGAATAGGTTTAAAAGATCGAAGTTCAAAGTACATTTATTATCAGAGAATTATAAACTATACAACCTTGAGATTTGTTTGCTCACAGGTAACCACAAAACAAGAAACCCAAAAGAACCCAATTAAAGAAAAATAAATAAATAAAAATAAAAATAAAAGACCAACATCCGATATGCAAGAGAATAAAACAGCACGAATCATGCAAACAAGTGAAGTGAAAAACAAGTCCACAGATCCCAATCTGGGCTGTCAAGGAATCTCTAATCCATTTGGTTTTGTTCCATACCTTACCATACTTTTTTCCAAATCCAAGAAACTCAATTTGTCCGCTGTTGCAGAGGGATTCATCCTTTATAGGTTCTTCAGCACTGTGACTACTATATCTATTCATTGTTTGTTCCTGTCCCGTATCCTCTATTTCTTCCATTTCAGAGTACAGACATTGACTCTCACCACTACAGAAAAACACAAATAAGTCATTGCAAATACAACAAGCATCTTCAGAAAACTACTCCAAAACTAACCTTCCTGCCTGGATTGGCTTGCTTCAGGTTGTCATTTTAAAACAGAGAGTTTAGATCAGAGTGTGTAAACCACACAATGATCTAAACTAAATGCAAGGATTTAAGATTGTATTCCATTTTCAGACTGGAACAAAGCTGTTTTGGTTTTGAGAATGCAAGACTTTGAATGTTAAAATCTGGAGCCATAAACAGCTGGAGGAACTTATCTGATCAGGCAGCATCTGTGGAGGGAAATGGACAATTCAAAATTTTGGAGTGTGATTCTTCATCTGGACATCTTCAAGCATGACCTGAATAGTAAATCCTCCAGTGATGGGTCAAGCCCTATGGATCCTACTTATTTATGAAAGGTAGCTAACAGACTTCTCAGCACTGCTACTAGAGTTGATATTATTTTGGTATTACATTTATTTCAAGATCTACAAACATCTATGCTTTTTGAAATACCAATTATTCTTCTCATGGGCCTAAATTATATGGAAGCTATTTACCCCAGAGGCTTATTTCAGGCCTGTTATATGTTTAATCCCATTCATTCTCCAAAAAACACTTTAAATAATTATAAATCAAAAAGAAATGTGGAGTGATGTGTTATTGCTTAATGTAATCACAGTTGCTGTAGGAACTTTTCCCACTGTGTGTAAGTCAAGGCAATCAGGAGAAAATTAGATAATGAAACATACGGGGCTACTTACATTACTGACTCATGTCAAATTCATGTATCTACTTGTGGGTAACTTGTTTCCACCTCTTATTTTTAAAACACTACACACCCATCCCTTTTGATAAATGCCCTTTTTGTGATGACCTTAAGCTAGGAATCTAAAGATTCACACCAAATCCATACATAAGCACAGTATTAAAAGAAGCTCAAGGGCTCACATCCTGATCACTTGCAGTTTGTTAGGATGGAGGGGCTTTCTGGCTGGATATAGCAATGATGAATATTCCTTAAGAGCGACACTGCTTTGTGGCTAAACAACAGTGGGAGCATGTTGGCTTTGGTGAGTGACAAGGGAAGATTAGCGAGCCGTTAAGTTATGTTCTCTTGAACCCATTTTGCAGCAACACGTTTGCCCCTAATGTAGGATCACTCAAATTCAACTCACGATTAATGGGTTAATCATTTAAACTGCAGTAACACCATGTATCCTCAAGAGGGCCACAACCTTGTTGTGATTCAGAGCATCGCGTGCCTCAATGACCCGGAGAGAGTCAGGGCTTTATGCTTTGGCTCTCGATAGCATCACCCATGCCAAACAGGTCAAAGGGTAAGGCCAGACTAAGAGTGGTTCACCAGTCCTCCAGGTGCGGGGGGAGTTCAGCTCAGGGCAAACAACCCAAGATGGTTTTAAAAAAGATGGCGACGTGACGCAGCGTGCAGTGGCCACTCCAGGAATGAATATCTGTTATCTGTAAGTAGGGGCCCGTGTACAATCCTGATTTGATGGAGACGGACGTGTGAAGCACGGAGGAACACCTGCCTGTTTCGCTGCTGCTGCTACTGTGCGATCAGAAAAATCTCCGGGAGGAAGGCCCCGAATCCTTGGCTTTGCCTGTTGCTTGGCAGAGATGGTGCTCGGTGTCAGAGGGCTGGTCGGAGGCTCGAAGTTTTCGGACGGACTCGGAGATGGCTGTGGTCGGAGCTCCCAAAGTGCTGCATCGGCTAGCTGCAGCGCTGGAGGTTCATGGCAGGAAGAGTTTTTCTTCCTTCTACCGTCTGTGTGAGATGATGGGCTGTCGGGACTTTGAGACTTTCTTTTAAACCGTGCCATGGACTGCTTTTTATCAGATTACGGTATTGCTTTGCACTGTTGAAACTATGTGTTATAATTATGTGGTCTTTGTCAGTTAGTCTTTTATAAATTATGGTATTGTCTGCACTGTTGAAACTATATGTTAACTATAACTATAAGTAAGTATTTGGTTTTGTGTAGGTCTTGTAGCTTTAGTTTTGTCTGATGGGTTTGTAGTTCCTTTCTGGGGAACGTGCTAAGACGGTAGCGCGATATCGATATTCAGCAGCCTCTCCGGACTCTGGATTGGGGATTACCAAACATTCTGTGGTTTTTCTTGTGTGGTCTGTTTTGTGCTTTGTCGTGATATCATTCCGGAGAACGTTGTCTCATTCTTTAACTGCATTGTATTTGTGGTTTATAAATGACAATAAACTGAATCCAAATCTGAAAAAATTGTTACGGACACAGCAATGAAGAATCCTCCATCTGAGTGTGATGGTATTCCTGCGTCTTTGCCCCAGATTTGCATGACTGACAGTAGTGAAAACCAAGAGGAACCTACTGACACGATGAAGGAAGTGAACACCGCCAGAGATGGAGGATCTTCATTGCTGCCCTAAATGCCGGCAGCAAAATGGACAGTAAATAAGCCCTATGGATGGCAAGGATGTTATCATTTCAAATTACTGCTGAATAATTTGTGTGTTGCTCAAATTAATGTGAGCTTATACATGATGCAAACACATCAACTAACACTCATGCACAAACATGCTCAACAGGAAGGCTCAGGTGTGCTCCTGCTGATATACACCTGGCCTGTCACGAAAGTACAGGCAATGCTGGACACAAGATCTGTAACTTTATAAATGCAATCATTGTATCTTGGATCTATGCACATGAGATGCAAAAAGGAAAGGTACCCAAAGATTTGCATTTTGCTGTGCCTTTCTTGTAAATTGCACAGGTGTGGCATTGCCAGGAGAAATAAATTTGCATCCTTTTTGTTTGACTTTGCAGTCACTTTCTGTGGTGCTCAGACAGTCAAGGGCCAGTGGGTTATTACATTTTTTCAATCCACCTTTTGAAAATGTGGCTCCAGTTCCACCGAATGAACCTGGGATGCAAATAACACTACAAACAGGTGTAGAGGCAACGCACTTCGTTCTCAATTAGAACAGTCAGACTTGGCCATCTCATTTTCTCAGGGAAATCAAGCTCCAGGAGTTAATGCAGACGATATTTTGTATTTGTTCTAAAGTGGCCTCTGTATTATGTGGGGGGGGGGGAGTGGTTATGTTCCTAGAAAACAACCAATAATTCTGATTATCTACAATGTGAAGCCCCATTACCTGAACATTTGTTGTGAAATACAGGCTGAAAAAAATATACATTATTTACTATCCTCTCCTCAGACATTTTGTAAGAGTGATCTTGTTTTCCATATCCCAGATTCTTTTTGTTGTGATTTTGAATCTTGTAAGGGTGAATTTCCACTACCCAAGCAACTATAATCCAGGGGCTGCCTCTTTTATTATTATAGAGACAAAGAGACTGAAAGCAACTGGAATCTGGAGCAACAAACAAGCTGAAGGAACTCAGTGAGTCGAGCTGCATCTACAAGGGGAAAGGAATCATTGATGTTTTGGGTCAAAACCCTACATCATTAAGTACATTTTGAAACTTTAAAAAACATTGATGAAGGTACTCACTAAAGATAATAAGACTATAAGATATAGGAGCAGAGTTAGGCCATTTGGCCCATCAAGTCTGCTCTAACATTTCATCATGGCTGATCCATTTCCCCAATCTCCTGCCTTCACCATGTATCCCTTCATGCCCTGACCAGGCAAGAATCTATCAATCTCTGTCTTAAATATATGTAAAGACTGGTCTCTACAGCCGCCTGTGGCATCAAATTCCACAGGTGTTAAAATGGCTAAGGAGTTTTTGTTACAAAAGGTAATGAAACAAACAGAGTTTCATTATCACAAATGAAAAAAAGTTTGGATAGAAGCAATCAAAATTATCGAGAGGTTTAATTGATGTAAACTATTCCTCAAATTTAAAGACATTGAAAGAACAATCAGCAGAAGAGGGCTAGTTATATTGAATACTCTATCAAGGGTTGGGGGAAAAAAGAGAAAAATCTCATTCAGGTGGATAATAGAGGCATTGAGAGCCAAGGCCCTGCATATCTATTAATGACCAGTTCATATAGATGAGCTTCTTTATTCATCAAAATAACTCCTGCTGTTAATGTTAATGTCATTGTCATCATGTGCCATACTCTGCCAGAGCCTCGGCAACTACTTTCTTCCACTGCGATCTGTTGGCGGTCAAACCTCTTGCATCTCTGGCGGGGAGGCTGGTCCACTTCCTGATGTTGTCGATCTAGGTTGTCCTCTGTCTGCCTTGGGTGCGGCTTCCTTCTACTCTGCCTTCAAGCACAGTGTGTTCCAGTGTGTCATCAGTTCTTGAGATGTGTCCAAAATAGCGAAGTTTCCTTTGGATAACGGCTTCCAGAAGTAACTGGGAAAGCACCCATTGCCAATAAGCAACAGGAATATCACACAGAGGTGACAATTTTCTCTTCTGACGTCAGGAGCAGAGCTCAAACAGGCATGAAACCAAGGGTATAGGGAATAGCTGTGAAGAGGTGATGAAAAATGAGAAAATGGAGGGGAGGGCAAGGTTAGACCCTGGAAACAATGGTCAAGGAATGATAGTGCTTACTAAGAAGTTGGGATAAAAAAAATTGGAATGTGAACTAGTGAAACAAGTTCGAAGAGGGGACAAGGAACAGAAATGTTTTCCATCCCCCTCCCCCACGCCCCATTATGGGGGGTTTTGTCCAGAGAAAAACATAGGAACATAGAAAACCTACAGCACAATACAGGCCCTTCAGCCCAGAAAGTTGTGCCGAACATGTCCCCAACTTAGAAATTACCTATGCTTTTCCCATAGCCCTCTATTTTTCTGAGCTCTATATATCTGTCCAAGAGTCCCTTAAAAGACCCTATTGTATCCGCCTCCACCACCATCGCCGGCAGCCCATTCCACTCACTCACCACTCTACACAAAAAACTTACCCCTGATATCTCTTCTGTACCTACTTCTAAGCACCTTAAAACTGTGCCCTCTCATGCTAGCCATTTCAGCCCTTGAAAAAGCCTCTGACTATCCACACAATCAATGCCTCTCATCATCTTATACACCTCTATCAGGTCACCTCTCATCCTCCTTCGCTCCAAGGAAAAGAGGCCGAGTTCACTCAACCTATTCTCATAAGGCAGGCTCCCCAATCCAGGCAACACCCTTGTAAATCTCCTCTGCACCCTTTCTATGGTTTCCACATGCTTCCTGTAGTGAGGTGACCAGAACTGAGCACAGTACTCCAAGTGGGGTCTGACCAGGGTCCTATATAGCTGCAACATTACCTCTCGGCTCCTAAACTTGATTGATGAAGGCCAATGTACTGTATGCTTTCTTAACCACAGAGTCAACCTGCACAGCAGCTTTGAGTGTCCTATGGACTCAGACCCCAAGATCCCTCTGATCCTCCAGACTGTCAAGAGTCTTACCGTTAATACTATACTGTATTCTGTCATCATATTCGACCTACCAGAATGAACCACCTCACACTAATCTGGGTTGAACTCCACCTGCCACTTCTCAGCCCATTTTTGCATCCTATCAATGTCCCGCTGTAACCTCTGACAGTCCTCCACACTATCCACAACACCTCCAACCTTTGTGTCATTATCAAATCTACTAACCCATCCCTCCACTTCTTCATCCAGATCATTTATAAAAAATCATGCATAGCAGGAGTCCCAGAACAGATCCCTGAGGCACACCACTGGTGACCGACCTCCATGCAGAATATGACCCATCTCAGATTCAGATTCAGTTTATTGTCATTTAGAAACCACAAATGCGATGCTGTTAAAAAATGAGACAATGTTCCTCCAGAATGATATCACAAAAGCACATGACAAAACAGACTACACCAGAAAATCCACATAACGTTTGGCAATCCCCAATCCAGAGTCCGGAGAGGCTGCTGCGTATTAATATTGCGCTACCGTCTTAGCACGTTCCCCGGAAAGGAGCTCCAAATCCACCAGACAAAACAAGACCAAAAACTAAAGCTACAAGACCTGCACAAAACCACATAGTTACAACATATAGTTACAACAGTGCAAACAATAGCGTAATTGATTTAAAAAAAAACAGACCATGGGCACAGTAAAAATAGTCCAAAGATGTTAAAAGACTATAAGTTCAAAAGAAACCACCACACAGTTTCCACAAGTCCCCAGGTTCCCGACAGACTCGTCATCCCACGCCGGCGGCAGAAGGAAATACCCCCGCTATGGAATTCCAGGGTGCCACCCGACTCAGCCTCGCAGACGCAGCACATAATGAAAGCTCCGTCGAACCCAGCCTCGCAGACACAGCATACAATGAAAGCTCTGTCGAACCCAGCCTCGCAGACACAGCACACACCTAAAGCGACCTGACCACAGTGGACTCCGAGTCCGTTGAACCCCCGAGCCTCCGACCATCTCCTCCGGCACAGCTTCTCCGAGCACCATCCTCTGCCGAACGTATTAAGATGCCCCTGCCAATGGCCATTGGCAACGCGACTCCAAGGACTGGGTCCTTCTCAGCAGAGACCCAGACCTCACAGCAGCAGCAGCAACGAAGAGGGCCTTCCTGGAGATTTCCAGATGTTCCTCTGTGCTCCCACGTCCGTTTTTCATCAGATTAGGATTGTGCACGGCACCCCGCTTAACAAACAACAGATATCAACTCCAGAGTGGCCGCTGTAAGCTGTGTCACACCGCCATCTTGGCTCATCTACAACCACTCTTTGCTTTCTGTGGGCAAGACAGTTCTGGATCCACAAAGCAGTTTCCCCTTGTATCCCATGCCTCCTTACTTTCTCAATATGCCTTGCTGAAATCTATATACACTACATCTTCTGATCTACTATCATCAATGTGTTTAGTCACATCCTAAAAAATTTCAATCAGGCTTGTAAGACATGACCTGCCTTTCACAAAGCCATGCTGACTATTCCTAATCATATTATGCCTCTCCAAATGTTCATAAATCCTGCCCCTCAGGATCTTCTCCATCAACTTACCAACCACTGAGGTAAGACTCACTGGTCTATAATTTCCTGGGCTATCCCTACTCCCTTTCTTGAATAATGGAACAACATCTGCAAACCTCCAATCCTCTGGAACATCTCCCATCCCCATTGATGATGCAAAGATCATCACCAGAGGCTCAGCAATCGCTTCCCTCGCCTCCCACAGTAGCCTGGGGTACATCTTGTCTGGTCCCGGTGACTTATCCAACTTGATGCTTTCCAAAACCTCCAGCACTTCCTCTTTCTTAATATCTACATGCTCAAGCTTTTCAGTCTGCTGCAAGTCATCCCTTGCCAAGATCCTTTTTCGTAGTGAATACTGAAGCAAATTACTCATTAAGTACCTCTGCTATCTCCTCCAGTTCCATACACTCTTTTCCTCTGTCACATTTGATTGCTCCTATTCTCTCTTGCTTTTAACATACTTGTAGAATGCCTTGGAGTTTCCTTAATCCTGTCTGCCAAGGCCTTCTCATGGTGCCTTCTGGCTCTCCTAATTTCTTTCTTGAGCTTCTTCTAGATTCATATCATTAACTAGCTTTTTGAACCTTTCATAAGCTCTTCTTTTCTTCTTGACTAGATTTATGACAGCCTTTGTACAACATGGTTCCTGTACGCTACCGTCTTTTCCCTGTCTCGTTGGAATGTACCTATGCAGAACTCCAGGCAAATATCCCCTCAACATTTGCTACATTTCTTCCATACATTTCCCTGAGAACATCTGTTTCCAATTTATACTTCCAAGTTCCTGCCTGATAGCCTCATATTTCCCCTTACTTCAATTAAAAGTTTCCCTGACTTGTCTGTTCCTATCCCTCTCCAATGCCATGGTAAAGGAGATAGAATTGTGATCACTGTCTCCAAAAGGCTCTCCCACTGAAAGATCTGACACCTGAGCAGGTTCATTTCCCAATACCAGATCAAGTACAGCCTCTCCTCTTGTAGGCTTATCTACATATTGTGTCAAGAAACCTTCCTGATCATACCTAACAAACTCCACCCCATCTGAACCCCTCGCTCCAGGGAGATGACACTCGATATCTGGGAAATTAAAATCTCCCACCACGACAACACTGTTATTATTACACCATTCCAGAAACTGCCTCCCTATCTACTCCTCGATGCCGCTGTTACTATTGGGTGGTCTATAAAAAACACTTAGGAGTTATTGACTCCTTCCTGTTCCTAACTTCCACCCACAGAACCTCCATAGACAATCACTCCATTTCTTTCTCTTTTTCTATGGCCATGACACTACCTCTGATCAACAATGCCACGCCCCCACCTCTTTTGCTTCCTCCCTATCCTTTCTGAAACATTTAAAGCCTGGCACTTCAAGTAACTATTCCTGCCCCAGAGCCACCCAAGTCTCTGTAATGGCCACAACATCATTTCTCTAAGTACTGATCCATGCCCTAAGCTCATCTGCTTTGTTCATAATACTCCTTGCATTAAAATAGACATAGCTCAAATCATCAGCCTGAGTGCATCCCTTCTCTATCACCTGCCTATCCTTCCTCTCGCACTGTCTCCAAGCTTTCTCTATTTGTGAGCCAACCGTCTCTTCCTCCATTTCTTCAGTTTGGTTCCCACCTCCCCAGCAATCCTAGTTTAAGCTCTCCCCAGTAGCCTTAGTAAACCTCCCCGCCAGGATATTTGTCCCCCTGGGATTCAAGTGCAACCTGTCCTTTTCGTACAGCTTACTCCTGCCCTAAAAGAGGTCTGAGTGATCAAGAAATCTGAATCCCTGCACCCTGCTCTAATCCCTCAGCCATGCATTTATCCTCCACTTCACTCTGTTTCTTTAATCACTGTTGCATAGCACAGGCAGTAATCCCGAGGTGGTTACGTTTGTGGTCCTGCTTCTCAACTTCCTTCCTAACTCCCTGTAGTCTGCTTTCAGGATCTCCTCCCTTTTCCTGCCTATGTCCTTGGTACCAATATGTACCACAACCTCTGGTTGTTCTACTTCTCACTTCAAGATATCTTGGATGTGATCAGAAACATCCTGGACCCTGGAAACTGGGAGGCAAACTATCATCCGTGCTTCTTTCCCACATCCACAGAATCGCCTGTCTGACCCCCTAACTATAGAGTCCCCTATCACTGCTGCCATCCTCTTCCTTTCCCTACCCTTCTGAGGCCACAGGACCAGACTCTGTGCCAGAGGCACAGCCACTGTTGCTTCCCCCAGGTAGGCCATCCCCCAAACAGTACTCAAGCAGGAGTACTTATTGTCAAGGTCTATATCACAATTTTCTCCAATGAGAAACCATATCATCTAGGTGTGTGATAAGAAATAAGAGTTAAAAAACAATCTGTACTTTTATTTCTACATAATTTCTGTAAGAATGAATTTTGTTCTGTATCTCAAAGTGTCAGGGTAGTGATCTGTTAAACTGTTATGAAAATACAACTGAATCACAAATGCTGGTTTTGCTTCGTCAGATGTATATTTAACTCCATTCTCGAACTACTTTGTCTCTGGAGTGGTCAAACACGTTAACTAACCATTCCAAAGTGGTAGCAAGATATGTGCAATAACTGGCCTCAGCTGTAAGCACCCACACCCAAACAAATATTTAAAATTCATCATCTTCAATGTAAAATTTCAATATGTTCTGGAGTCAACTGTACCTTCCCTCTTGAATAAAAAACTATCAAATGTAACTACAAGGAGATCTATTGCATGTACATTTTACAAGGCCTGAGTAACTGTTTGCATGCACACCTCACTGATTATAATCAGGGTGATTAATCCATCTCAAATGTACACCACCCACATACCTGTGCTAAGTTGTGCACTGGCCAAGGCAAGGTGAGAAGGGATATTTAATGTTATATATGTGGAGCAGCAATAGTTTTTGGACACTTTATCATGAATGTTACCAATTACATTTGGGAAGGTGGGGGCAGTTAAAAGGAAAGTGGGGAGAATAGGTTACAGGTGAAATCAGTGGGGGAATGGGAGTTGGTGCTTTGTGAGATGGTATGAATTCAATGGACTGAATGGCCTTTGAAAAACAATTAGGCGCTGCATCGAACCACGTGAACTGCTTGAGATCTTTGATACGAGTTTTGGAAGAACAACAGATGTTAAAGGGATCTATGAGATCTTCAGCTAATTGTCGCTCCTCAAGAGAAAGGGCAGATTTGCAAATAAAGGTAAATTTAGAGAAAGTTAAATTTTACAGTGTGCATGTTTTCCTGTTACTTAAGTTACTGTAGACACTTGACTAATAACTAACTCTCCACCTCATCTGCCCTTCCTCCTCCCCTTTCTCCCATGGTCCATTCTCTTCTCCCATCAGATTCCTTCATCTCCAGTCCTTTACATTTTTCACCTATCACCTCCCAGCTTCTTACTTCATCACACCCTCCCACACCCACCTGGCTTCACCCATCATCTTCTAGCTTGACGTCCTTCCCCTCCACTCACCACCTTATTCTGGCAACTCCGCCCTTCCTTTCCAGTCCTGATGCAGGGTCATGGCTTGAAAAGTGGACTGTCTATTCATTTCCATAGATGTTGCCTGACCTGCTAAGTTCGTCCAGCATTTTCTGTGTGTTGTTTTGGACTTCCAACAACTGCAGAATCTCTTGTGTTTATGACTAATAAATAGCTTATTTTGAAAATTTTTAACCCTTTGATTACTGTAATGATAGGTGTGAGAAATAATTTAGGAGACCGTCAGGTCCCTGGGGAAAACAGAAATATGTTACATCATTAATGCAGGAGATAAATAAATGGTGTACAATGATGTTGGATTTTTCTTGTGTGTAAATTCTGGCACGTGCACTCTCTGAAAACATTTATTGCAGTAGGCAAAAATAGTTTAATCAGCCAAACCTCCCCATCTCCCTTTAATCCACAGATATATTTCACTTGAAAATATCCATTGCTAGTTCCCATTCCAGAAACAACTGTGGTTACTGCTGTTACGTAGACATACTCAACACTGATAGCATGCGTACATAGCTGACATCATATTTTGATGTAAAGTTAAATTATATTAAATTAAATCTTTCACTTACTTAATGCTGAGTTGTGAACCTAAATTCTTCTCACATTCTTCTTTATTAACACACATGTTCTGTGAAGAGAGGGGGAAATTGTAGAACATTAACAACCAAAACTTTCCAATGCTTGAATGTCACCGATAAGAACTTCAAATTTTTTGCTTGCTCATTGGGATTGGATAAGAAGAGAAAATGTATATTCTTGAAGAGAAAAGTTAACTTTCAGCTTTGATGAAACAAAAAACATAAGACAATGCTGATTCATGGTGCATAGTTCCCTGAAGGAGGAATCTCATGTGGATAGGGTGGTGAAAGCTTTTGGTATGCTGGCCTTTATAAATCAGAGCATTGAGTATAGGAGTTGGGATGTAATGTTAAAATTGTACAAGGCATTGGTAAGGCCGAATTTGGAGTATTGTACAGTTCTGGTCACCGAATTATAGGAAAGATGTCAACAAAATAGAGTACAGAGAAGATTTACTAGAATGTTACCTGGGTTTCAGCACCCAAGTTACAGAGAAAGGTTGAACAAGTTAGGTCTTTATTCTTTGGAGCGTAGAAGGTTGAGGGGGGACTTGATAGAGGTATTTAAAATTATGAGGGGGATAGATAGAGTTGACGTGGATAGGCTTTTTCCATTGAGAGTAGGGGAGATTCAAAAAGAGGACATTAGTTGAGAGTTAGGGGGCAAAAGTTTAAGGGTAACACAAGGGGGAACTTCTTTACTCAGAGAGTGGTAGCTGTGTGGAACGAGCTTCCAGTAGAAGTGGTAGAGGCAGGTTCGGTATTGTCATTTAAAGTAAAATTGGATAGGTATATGGACAGGAAAGGAATGGAGGGTTATGGGCTGAGTGCGAGCCAGTGGGATTAGGTGAGAGTAAGTGTTCGGCATGGACTAGAAGGACTGAGATGGCCTGTTTCCGTGCCACCATTTCACATCGGATCCTTTTGAAATTCGGTATTAAAGGAAACTGAAATTAAAAGTTAGGGCCAACAGTTAAATTACTTCTTCACTGGTTTCAGAGAAGTTGATTTTATCAAAGTTACTGTGTTGTTTGCATGCAGATGTAAATCAGGCAGGAAATGAATCAAATATATTATTAGATTAGGGCATCCTCCAAGAGGACCATAACCTTGTCACAGGGTTTGGTGGCTTGCATATCTCAATGACCTGGAGAGCTACGTTGGCTGGAGTCAGGGCTTTATGCTTGGTAGGGTCACCAATGCCAAACAGGTCAAAACGTACAGGACAGATTGAGATTGGTCACCAGTCCTCCAGGTTTGAGGCTTCAGCTCAGGGCCAACAACCCTGACTGGTAAAATGAAAATGTTATGGAAACAGCAAGGAAGAAGCCTTTTACATCTGCACCTGAGTGTGAAAGTATGGACTGACAGAGATGGAGGACCTTCATTGCTGCCCTAATTGCCTATGGCATAACAGGCAGTACTTAGGAAAGTAGATTTGGGCATACTTGCTTGGTATGTGCACAATGTTCCTAAATCAACCTTTTACAATAAACCCAGGCCTTTCCCTGAATTAATGCTAACATTTTCAAAGTTCCAGTAAATGGAAATTCAATAGGAGCTAACACAGTGAGCACTTCTGGGCTAAAATTCCATAGGCTTCCAGTCTTCTCCAAAATAACAGGAATACTAGGAGAATACCTGCAGAATTTCCTTTCATCCAAAGGAATATAGTTTTTCTTCTCCCTGCAAAAGACCCACAACGTGTCTTTGTTTCCAAAGCCAAGGGTTTATGTTAACTCCTATTTGGGATCTAGCTATTTATCAGTCATTATACTCTAATTGCAATGTTGCTTTTTTCAACAAGACCTGAATCACTGGCAAGTATGTGTGGTTTCAGATTATAAAGAAAATGGGAGAAACAATGCTAGTTCGTGTACATAGCTGTCACATGGGTTAGGTGGGGTTAGCCTGTATTTTCAAATCTTGGATTCTATCACTTAACAGTGCTGTCTGTAATCAATCGAAGGCATCACTATTCAAACGATCAAACATCCATCCATCACAGCTGCATTACTTGCCCCACCTTGGCACAACCTGCAGAAGCCAGGTAAGACACAGGTAATCCTGAATCAAAAAGCTGGAATGTATAACAGAAACCCTCCTTGAACCAGTGGGGCTGCCTAAATGAAGTCACCATTTTATAATTCACTGCTCTGGAAAATAGGCGTTTTTGAATTAATCTACAGCGACAACTTAACTCATTTTTTCCCATGATGGATTTGAATCCTACCTAAAAAAGACACTGCAATACATCATTCATTTTTTACTTTGATGGTGGCAATTACCAATTTTTAAAAATTGCTTAACAACTCTATGGAAATAATCTCAATCTGAAACATTTTAATGCCATAAGGAGTCAGACTAATGACTGCTACACTTACACTTCAATTTACACTAAACTTACACCTACCATCTTCCTGAGGGAAGGAAATATCAAAGTACAAAAGTAAAAAAGCAAAATAAATTTATTACAAATTACATATATGTCACCATAAGCAACCCTGAGACTCATTTTCTTGCAGGCAATCACAGTAAATACAAGAAACACAATATAATTAATGAAAGACCACGCCCAACAGAATGGATAACAACCAATATGGAAAAAAAACAACAAACTCTGGAAATACAAAAAGAGAAAAAAAGGAAATAATAATAAACAAACAAAAAGTATCAAGAACGTGAGATTGAGAGTCTTTGAAAGTGAGTCTAGTTCAGTGATGGGATGAGTGAAATTGAGTGAAGTTCTCCCTTCTGATTCATAGCCTGATGGTTAAGGGGTAATAACTGTTGGTATGGGTCCTGAGGCTCCTGTACCTTCTTCCTAATGGCAGCAGTGAGAAGAGAGCGTGGCCTGGATGGTGAGGGTCCCTGATGATGTATGATACTTTCCTACAACAGCGTTCTACGTAGATATGCTCAGTGGTGGGGAGGGCTTTAGCTGTGATGGACTGGGCCATTGCCACTACTTTTTGTAGGATTTTCTGTACAAATACATTGGTGTTTCCATACCAGTCTGTGATGCAGCCAGTCAATATACCCTCCACTACACATCTATGGAAGTTTGTCAAAAGTTTTAGATGACATACCAAATCTTGGCAAACTTCTAAGAAGGCTCTGCCACACTTTCTTTGTAATTACACTTACGTGCTCTGTCCAGGACAGACCCGCCCAAATGAAAACACCACGGAATTTAAAGTAGTTGACCCTCTCCACCTCTGATCCCTGATGAGGTCAGTGTGAGAGGTTGTAGCATCACTCTGCCAGATTTTCAATCTCTCTTCTCATTGGAGCTATGCTTAGCCTCACAGTCATAAAATAAAGTGAGTAGAACAGAGAGCTAAGCACAGACCCTGGTGGTTCACCTGTGCTCAGAGAGATGTTGTTGCCAATCTGATCTGATTGGGGTCTGCAAGTGAGGAAATTGAGGATCCCTTGCACAAGAAGCTATTGAGGCCTGGGACCTGAAGCTTATTAGAGCATAGAAGATAGAAATTTACAGCACATTACAGGCCCTATGGCCCACTATATTGTGTCGACCACGTAACCTACTTTAGAGACTGCCTAGAATTTCCCTAGCGCATAGCCCCCTATTTTTCTAAGAGAGAGCTCCAAGTGACGGGCTCAAGAGAGAAAACTATTAGGCTTATTTCCTCAGGAAAAAGAGGAAAATTGTAAAAGCCCTAACTAAAGTTTTCAACTTTTTGAAGGATTTGTTAGTTTGAGCTTGATCAAGTCTTTATCATGGTGAACAGACCAGTTACAATTTTTTTTTTAAAGCATGCTTGTATTATTGTTTAGGTTTGAGGGGATGATATATTGAATGCCGAGAAGCAGTCAGTGAAGAGCAGCCTAATGTGATCTTCACTGTTCAGATGGTCCAGGATTGAACGAACAGCCAATGGGATGGCATCTGCTGTTGACCTGTTCCTCCAGTAGGTAAATTGGAGTGGATCCAATTCCTTTCCAAGACTGGAGTTGATATGTTTCCATCACCAACTTCTCAAAGCACTTCATCACTGTACACGTAAGTGCCAATGGACGATAGTCATTGAGGCAGGTTACCATGATCTTCTTTGGCATTGGTATAATTGAAGCCTCCTCGAAGCAGGCAGGTACCTCAGACTGCTGAAGAAAGAGTCTAAAGAAATTGGTGATCGCTCCAGCCAGTTGATCAGTGCAAGTCTTTAGTACTCAACCATATACTCCGTCTGGGTCGGGTACTAGCTGTGGGTCCCCCTCCAGAAGGAGTATCAATGGAAGAATAATACATCATATGACATCAGCTTAAAATAAAAAGTTGTTGATAAGGATGCCAAACAGTTCAGGATTCAGAGAAAGTGAAAGGTGGGAGGGATAGGAAACAAGAAATAAAAATTGGAACTGTGAAGCATGGGCAAAACGTTGGAAGCACTCAGCAGGATGGTCACAGCTGCACAGAGGAGGTCCTGATCCAGAATTTGCTCGATTGGGAGACCAGCCACAGGTTCAGTGATTTGGATGTTTCCTCCAGTCCTTCTGCTGAGGAAGGTTCAGTGCCACAAAATGCTTGTATCAAGCGATTTATCTTGGCCTTTGGTCTATGAGAGGAGTTGTGAGTTTTGCTGCTGATGAACAGAAGTTATGTGCAGAAGGTCCAAAAAGAATGTTAACCCTCAAAAATAGAGTGAGTGGGTCATAGTAATGTTGGGTTAAAAACGTGAAACTCAAATCCTACTTTGAAAGCAGGCATTTCCAGCTGAAATTATTTTAACAAGATCGTAAGTGTCTTACAGTATGACGGTGTTTCCAGACTTGGTGACCCAGGAGCTGAAGAGAGACACATCCTGCTCAGCCCAGTATATAAATGTTTTTCCAGTGCAGTTTCTGGGCCACACTCAAGAAAAAGAGAAGGCTTCACACAGCCCCTTAGATGGCAGCTCCTTTGATATCCCAACTCCTCAAGTATTCTACCCTTCCAGACCTCCCCTGCAAACACTTCACTGTGGCTTTCTAATCCCCCCTCCTGTCCTTCAATGGAATCCCAACCTCTAACCATTAACCCATTCTGGCTCTGTGCCCCCTACTCCTTAGCTTTCCTGCAGTTTACTACAGAGCCCCTCTAATCCTCCCACTGTTCTTAATGAGGCTATGACCCGGTGCTCAACACCATCAAGCTGATCGTCAGTTGGCCCCTCACTCTGGCTACTTACAGTTATAAACCTTATGCAATCACAAAAGGACCTGTGGAAAATAAATATGTCAGCAAATTTAAACTCCACGACTCTCAATCGCCAACTACGAGTAATATCAACGTTCATGAGAGGGCAAGGAATATTGACTTGTTGCCTCAGTGATTCAGAAATAGCTTTTTCCCTCTTCCTTCAGACTTCTGAATGATCTATAACCAGTCAACCACTTACTCATTATTCCTTTTTGTTCTGCACTATCTATTTTGTAATTTATAGCAATTTTACATGTTTGCATTGTATCCCCGCAGCAAATTAACAACTTCATGTCATATAAAACAGTGAGAATAAATCTGATTCTGATTAAAGCTACAAATTCAAGTGAAATTAGCTGTCATTTAAAAAAGGATTAGAACAAACTTCAGTGAGATTGAGCACTGTGTTTCTGGCTTTCTTAGACTAGACTAGAGTGCATATGATTAATACCTGCAAGCATACAAATAAAGCGGAGGAGTAAGCGATTCGGCCTCTTGAGCATGCTCTGCCATTTAATAAGATCACGTAAACACAAAGTACACTGCAGATGCTGTGGTCAAATCAAGACGTACAAAAAAGCTGGATGAACTCAGCAGGTCGGGCAGCATCCGTTGAAAGAAGTAGTCAATGTTTCGGGTCGAGACCCTTCGTCAGGACGAAGATCGTGGCTGCCTGTATGCAACTCCACATTCCTATCCACTCTTATAAGCTTTCACCAGTCTTCCATTGGAAACACGCAGCAGCCAAGAATAAACCACAACTGCAAGTATCAGCTGTGAAAACTAATTGAGTCTTTTTCTTAAACTTTCAGAAAGTCAAAAGCAAACCCTTGCTTCTGAACAGCTAAAAACAGTGGTTATCCGAGTTTGCGATGATTTGAAACTCAAAAGGTGTGAAACCCTTGTGTGCAGTTTCATGTTTGTGTGCGCTACAGCAATACTACTTCTTTACAAGCACAATCCAGACCAGGGGTTCCCAACCTGGGATTCACAGACAAAACATTGCAAACACTCGCATAAAAAAAGTTGGGAACAGCAGATCTGGAGGAACCCAAGCACTCAAAGCCCGTACTTTTCTTTATATATCCTCTGTGCATCAGACATATCGACACACAAGCTCTAACAGTATCTATAGTGAAGTGCAGCATGTATTCATAAAACTCAGAAACTTCTAACATTTTAAAAAGTATTATACAAGATGTAAAACAATTTACTTCTTATATAGTACTTGTGGATTGGACTATGTAGTTCACGTTAAGTTGCGTTTTCGCTTCCTGGTCTCTCCTTTTTCTGTTGCTATTTTGTGCAACTTTGAATTGAGGAGCCTGCAGATAACTAAAACTGAGCAGAAATGATTATTGCTGGACCCTCAAATTTATGTTTTATATTCTGTGTTTATTTGCTCTTTTTTTGTTGCCGGTTTCGCGATTTGTTTCTTTTGTGTGTGTGAGTGCGAAGGGGTTTGCTGTTTTTCTTTGAACGGGTTCCATGGTTTTCTTGGTGTCCTGGCTGTCTGTGAGGAGGACGAATCTCAGGGCTGCATACTGCATACAGCAGTAATAATAAATGTACTTTGAATCTTTGTATTACTTTAATAGTTTGCCTTATTCATTCTTTTGACAGCATTTCTGTGAATTTGGTGCCTGTATATCTCTGCAGGGCACTCAGGAGGAAATAGACTTTCCAAATACTCTGCTTCCATATGAATTAGGAAGGCTGTTCTCAGCCACGGGTGTCCAGCACTATTCAATGGCCTTGGGAAGGTCTATTTAAACTTGTATCCCTTGCAGCAGTTCTCCCTCAGACCCAGTTAGCACATCCTCAATCTCATATACAGCAAACTGGATCCCAATCTATTAGTTTTCCTTTGCTTATCCTCAAGTGTGGTCTCTCCCAGTGAACATCAGCAACAAATCTTTTGAAGAGGTCAGCTATCTCCCTCCATAACAAGTCAATTCCTAGGTAAGACAACTAACTCATAGAAAGATAATGTGCTGGTTCTCAAGCTTGCTTGGGGTTTTACTGAAGCACTCGTGAAGACTGAAAGCAGAAGAAGGCGCAGTGAGACTCGGAAGGCATTTATAATGATGTATAACATGGTGTAGGGCTATGTGCTTAGAATGGACATTCCTTCCTCGTGAAGAAAAAGCTTCACCATGAACAATGAATATTCTCACCTGAGGACAAAAACATATATATGGGCCAGGTCCAGTGCTCCAGGAGCAGACATAAAAACAGGTGTATCAAACATTCATGATTACCAGAGATCACCCTGAATTTTATAGAGAGTAATTTATTTTATAGAAAGTAATTTATTTAACTACACTTGTAATTCATTACAAAAACATCAGTGTCAGACTATTTGACACTCAGGAGTCATGTGATAATGTCTCCAGGGATAAACCCCAAGCTGACAGCCCTCATGTTAGGCACTAAATCACTGGACAATCCACCTCCCCCTCGCAAAATTAAACCAATCTAAAATAAGCAGAATGCTGATGTCTGAAATAAAAGCAGTCAGCATTCAGACCAGGGAGTTGCAGGGCACCTGGGTCACAACTATCTGCATTAATTTTCCCATTCCACATTTGTTTCCCTCTGTTCTATTCATGTTTAATATTCCTGTCTACCTCTATACCATTGTCAGCCTCTATTTTTTGTTTCAGATTTCCGCCACCTGTTCATTTCTAGTTTGTTTTCGTGTTCTGATATTTGAATAGCACCAAACACCATTGACATTGATGGGGTTGGATTTTACTATACATAACAATAACAGTCGACATCTAAACAAATAAGTAACTGCATTTGCATTCATGGACATGACCTCTCTAATGTATTACCATTAGATTGGAATTGCACTTGGTATCTGTTTAATTCTCAGGTGCAGCTAAACACTGCAACATCTTGTGTTTATACAGCACCTCCCTAAAAGTAAAAATTCTCCAAAGTAAATAATAAAGCAGAATTGAAATAGAGTTCAATGTAACCCAATGACTCCTGCTGTGTAGTCTCTGCATGACAATATTTCACCCATGTTTAGAATCAACTAATGGAAGGGTCAGGCCTTATTGCTCTCCTAGTTGGAATACTTAACAACAGAAGTTTAATGCTTTTATTTCTGTGGGGATTAAATTTGGCCTCAAAACGGCAGCATCCATCATTAAGGATCCCCATCACCCAGGTTATGCCTTGTTCTCATTGCTACCATCAAGGAGGAGGTACAGGAGCCTGAAGTTCCTCCCTGTGCCTCATTTAGCGCTTCAGGTGGCAACCTTGCCGTTTGTCTGTTTTACATTGAGCATCAAGTTGCTACTAGCACTGACAACAGAAACCTGAAGGCACACACTTAACGATTCAGGAACAGTTTTATATATATTTACTGTAATTCATGTTTTTTTTCTATTATTATATATTGCATTGTACTGCTGCTGCAAAGGTAACAAATTTCACGGCATATGCTGGTGATATTAAACCTGATTCTGTTTCTGAAACATGTTCTGATACACAGCACTTAAATATCCAGGTAAGGTCCAGGACATTATGGTGGAGGACTTGCAGACAATGACATTTTAATAGAGTCATAGAAAACTACAGCACAGAAACAGAGCCTTCACCTATCTAGACCATGCTGAACTATTTAAACTACCTAGACACATCAACCTACATCTGGGCCATAGCCCTTCAGATCCCTCCCATCCAAACTTTTCTTAAACATTGAAATCAAAATTGCAACCACCACTTGCGCCAGCAGCTCATTCCACACTCTCATGACCCTCTGAATGAAGAAGTTCCCCTACACGTTCCCTTAGAGATTTCACCTTTCTCTCTAAACCCATGACCTCTAGTTGTACTCTCACCTAACCTCAGTGGAAAAAGCCTGTTTGCATACAGAAGCCTGAAGGCACACACACAGCGATTCAGGAACAGCTTCTTCCCCTCTGTCATCTGATCTCTAAATGGACGTTGAATCCACGAACACTACCTCACTTTTCTTTTCATTATTTCTGTTTTTACAATGCTTTTAACCTAATTATTTAATATAACATATATACTTACTGTAATTAACTTGTTTTCTATATTTATCATATCTTGCATTGTATTACTGCTGTTAACTAATTTCATGATTATATGCCAGTGATATTAAACCTGATTCTGATAATTTTGTATATCTCTATCAAATCTCCCCTCAATCTTCTATGTACTACAGAATAAAGTTCTAGCCTATTTAGTCTTTCATTATAATTCAGGTCCTCCAGACCCGGCAACACCTTTGTAAATTTCTCTGTACTCTTTCAGTCTTATTTACATCTTTCCTGCAGGTAGGTGACCAAAACTGCACACAATGCTCCAAATTAGGCCTCACCAACGTCTTATATAATTTCAACATAACATCCCAACTCCCGTACTCAATACTTTGATCTATGAAGGCCAATGTGCTGAAAGTTTTCTTTACAATCCTATCTACCTGTGTCACAACTTTCATTGAATTATGGTCCTGTGCTCCCAGATCCCTTTGTTCTACCGCACTCTTCAGTGCCCTGTGTAAGTCCTACACTGGTTGGTCCTTCCAAAGTGCATCATCTTATCTGCATTATCTGCCATTTTTCAGCCCATTTTTCCAGCTGCTCCAGATCCAGCTGCAAGTTTTGATAGTCTTTCTCGCCGTCCATTACACTCCCAATCTGTAGTGTTAGGTCAAATTGTGTTTGATAAAGGGCACTTTGTGTCATGAGCAGTCGCTGTCTCTGTTGCTGTGGAATAGATACATCTGCAATTAGCATACCCTACCAACTGCAGTACAAGCCTCAACTGTTGCTCAATTAATGCAGCCTGGAAACAATCTGTTTCAAAAAGAACTCTGGCCCAATAATGAAAAGCCTACCATAACCTCATACATTACTCAAACATCATAGCTATTCCAGACAAAGGAACAATGTCAGGAACATCAAACAAAAACACATGCTGCATCAACGACTGAGACATTGCAGGACGATCTGACAGCAACAAACAACTGATAGGTAACATGAGTACATTTGCTTCAATAAGGCAGCTGTTGTACAAATGCCCAGGGCACTGAGGCATGCCTCAATGACTATCGCCCAATAGCACCTATATCAACTGGTTATGGTGAGAATCAACTCCTGCCTCAAAGATGATCTGGATCTGCTCCAATTTGCCTACGGCCACAACAGGTTAACAGCAACTTTTCCAGCTCTTCACTCTGCTCTGGACCATTTAGACAACAGGAACCTATATATCAGGTTGCTGCTCATCGACTACAGTGGCATACAACACAAACATCCCATGCAAACTCATGAAGCTTAAAGACCTGGGTCACTGTACACCCTTCTGCACTTAGAAATTTGGCTTCCTCATTGGCAGACCTCAGTCTGTGAGAATGGTAACAATATCGCTTTCTCGCTGATCAATGCAGGTGAATCTCAAGAGTGCGTGTTTAGCCTCCTGCTGTACTCTCTATAAACACACAACTCAGTGGCTAACTGATGCAACCATAGCAAAAGGGAACCAGGGCCTTTACTTTCTAAAAAAAAGTTAAGAAGGTTTGTTTGTCACTGAACACCCTAACAAACTTCTACAGATGTACTGCTGAAAGCATTCTGCATACCTCTTTGTAACAATAGTCTGGAAAGGCAATTCGAATGTGCAGGCTTGTAGGAGGCTGGAAAGAGTAGCAGTCACTGCCCAGTACATCACAGGCACACCCCTACATCCTAATCCACCACTGGAAATACCTGCAGGAGGTACTGCCTCAGGAAGATATTACCCATCAACGAAGATCCTCACCATCGGGCCATACCACCTTTTTGCAGCTACCGTTAGGCAAGAGGTACAGAAGTTTCAAGTCCCAGACTACCAGGTTCAAGAACAGCTACTTAACTTCGGCCACTTGGTTCTTGAAGCAATCGGCTAAACTCTGATCACTAGAATTTAGAACACTCCGAACACTTTGAAGTTCAAAGTTCAACGTAAATTTATTATCAAAGTACACATATCAACATATACAACCCTGAGATATATTTTCTTGCAGGCATTCATGGTAAATACAAAGAAACACAATAAAATCAATGAAAAACCATACACAACAGAGACGCACAGCCAAAACGCAAAAGGTAAATTGTGCAAATACAAAAAGAAAAAATATATAATTCAATGTCCATTTTCAAGGACTCTTCACCTCATGTTCTTGTTATTTATTATGTGTTTATTTTTCTTTTGCATTTGCACAGTTTGTTGTCTTTTACTCATTGGCTGTTTTTCCATTTTGTTGAATGGGTCTTCCATTGATATGATTATGTCTTTTTTGGATTTACTGAGTATGCCTGCAAGAAAACGAATCTCACAGTGGTATTTGGTGACATACATGTACCTTGATAATAAATTTTCTTTTAACTTCAAAATAAACAAGCAATAACTAGCAAGAACATGAAATATAGAGTCCTAGAAAGTGACTCCATAGGTTGTGGAATCAGTTCACTATTAGGGTGAGTGAAATTGAGTGAAATTATTCCCTCTGATTCAAGGGCCTGACGCTTGGTGGGAAATAGCTGTTCCTGAACCTGGTAGCTTGGGCCAAAGGCTCCTGTATCCCATTCCTGATGACAGTCGTGAGGACAGAGTATGGCTCGCATGGTGGAGGGCCTTGATGATAGATGCTACTTTCCTGCAACAGCACTCTTTGTAGTGCACTAAATGGTGGGGAGGGCTTTATCCATGAATTACTAGACTGTATCCATACTTTTTGTAGGCTTTTCTGTTCGAGAGCACTGGTGTTTCCATACTAGGCTATGATGCAACCAGTTAGTATACTCTCCACTGCACATTTTTAAAAGATTGTCAAAGTTTTAGAGGACATGACAAATCTTCACAAAATTCTAGGAAAGTAGAGCTACTAGCCTGCTTTCTTTGTAATGGCAGTTAAGTGCTGGACCCAGGAAATGATAATACCTCGAAACTTAAAGTTGCTGTCCCTCTCCATGTCAGATGCTTTGATAAGGACTGGCTCATGGTTCTCTGGATTCCTCTTTCCAATGTTCCCCCTAAATGCGCACACAAAAGGTTGTCACCCTCTGTCTCGTTGGCATGTTAAATATATTTCACAATCGTACACAGTCACATTTCCTTTTCTGGTTTCTGATGCAGATAGTGTTGACAATTTGGAGCTTGCGATGATTTGTCTGCAGATTTTAGAACTGGCTTATTTATACTGTTTTTATTGAAGAAATTATCGATTCACTATGTCTAATATTAAAGAAGCAAAGTGCATGAAGTGCAAAAGAACTGCAAGTTCATTTAAGCAAATGGCTTAATTAAACAGTAGAAACTGCTACAGCAAAAGCTCAGGAGGTCAGGAATGTGCCGCTATGAGAAATATTTATGTTCAACACAGAAACTGGGTGCTTCTTGTGTGTATTGTTGCAATGCAAAAGTTACTGGAGAATTTGCATTTGTAAGAATTGGAGTGATATTTGGAAACTTGAAAAGTGTAATTTAGCAAGCAAATCACACCGATGGTGTGCAAAAACTCTGGCAAGAAGATCCTTCATTATTTGCTACGTGTGTTTTGTGAAAGTGCAGATGAACGAGAGTGAAAACAATCAAACCCAGAGGAGATCAAAGTTCTTATTGACAGTGTTATGCTAGCTATTAAAATGAATACCTCTATATATAAAATTCAATGTGCATATGTTGTCACTAGGCAAAAAATTGCACAGCTCAGATTTCTGTGCAGCACTCAGCCAGATTTTCAATCTCCCTCCTATATGCTGATTCATCACCATCTTTGATTTGGTGTGCTGTCATCAGCAAATGTAAATATGGCATTGGAGCTGTGCTTAGCCTGACAGTCATAAGAATACAGTGATTAGAGCAGGGGGCCAAGCACACAACCTTGTAAACACAAAGTACACTGCAGATGCTGTGGTCAAATCAAGACGTACAAACAAACTGGATGAACTCAGCAGGTCGGGCAGCATCCGTTGAAATGAGCAGTCAACGTTTCGGGCCGAGACCCTTCGTCAGGACTCACAGTCGAGACATTGACTGCTCATTTCAACAGATGCTGCCCGACCTGCTGAGTTCATCCAGCTTGTTTGTACATCTTGACACAACCTTGTGGTGCACCTGTGCTGATGGAGATTATGGAGGAGACGGCATTGTATTTTGTTTGTTCTAACTGTTCTTTCTTGTAAAAGTTGGGTATCATTTATATTAAATTTAGATTTTTCTTGTGAAAGCTCCTTATATGATTCCATGTGCCTGTGATACTGTTACAAGTAAGTTTATCATTGCGCCTGTGCAATCACCAAGTTCAAGTTTAATTGTAATTCATCTATACAGCCAAATGAAACAGCGTTCCTCTGGGGCCAAGGTGAAAACCGCAGCACAGAGCACATATATCTATCTCAGCAGAAAAATATAGTCACAATAAATAATATAGCCAAGTCCCTGAGTGGTGTGGCCTGAAGGTTGATGGTGCTGTAGACAAATGCAATCCAGCTTGCCTTCCACAAAGTGAAAATGGGAAGTAACACCAATGGGAGGGGCCAGCCCACAACCTAGCATAGACTCCATCATGCCGTCATCCATGACCTTGTACATTTAACAATAAACTCGACTTCGACTTTACACAGTATCTGTCTATAATACAGCCCATGGTTAGCACTGGAGTTGATGATGTTAATGTTGATCAGGGTACGTAATCTATCGTCTACAGTCTTCTCACCCCACAGTCTGTTTAGAAGCAGCAGAGATTATGAGCTCTTCCTTTCACTCCCGCCAACATTCTGTAATGACAGGCAAATCCTCTGGTCATTAGCTACCACATTGTCAAATAATAGAGCCTGGTCAATCATAGCAGAAGAGCAGGGCTTGGCATTTGCAGCCACCTCCTAGGGTATGAATACTTGGCATGTACTAGAAGTTGGCTCACAGATGGGATCCGAATGTGGCAAAATGACAGATGCCAGCTTCCTTGAGAGTATTGCTGACAAGGATTCAGATTAGGACTTTGAAGGAGTGCAATAAATAAAAGACGTTTTGCCGGATCTTTTAGAAGCTTACTAGCAATTCCAACTAGACTGCCTGCAAAGCTTGAAACTTATCCTTTCCAATATGAATTGGTGATCATTTCCATTTCCAGTCAGGGTCTCAGCTTTCATATGAGCAGTGATGCTTCACCAGTCAGCTTCCACTGACAGCTCCACAATATCTGCCTTCAATAGTGCGCAACTCTGCTGCTGCCATCTCTGGGGATAAGAATGTTCAGGGGCTCTCAGTGGCCCACATTAAAGGAACTGTGGTTTATGGAGCTCAAATTTGCTGTCATCTCTCAAGGTGGTACAGTCATGGTCCCACTAGCTGCTATAATGCTCGCTGATCAGCTAGAACGGGCAGCTGCTGCCAACCCACGACGGTAGATTCAGCCAGTCATTTTGGTTATTCTTCTGTACTAGACAGTGTCTTCCACTTAACATCAGCAGCAGGCTTCCGCCGACTCGGTAGTAGTCGTTGATGCGGCACTACATAGTAGCTGCCGTACTTTGTTACGACATAGAAGGAGGCCATTCAGCCCAAGGAATCTATGCTGGTTCTCAGGGCAATACCATCAGTCATATTCTCAAATAAATGCCATGTAACCCATTCTTTCTCAATTGCCCATTAACTCCACCCTAGCCCTCCTCCCTCTCTCCTAAATTAAACCTAATTTACAGCAGCCAATGAATCTACCAAAATCAGTCAAGTCAAATCAAGTATAATTATTATTCAAGACATACATAGACACAACTGAAGGGGACAACGTTCCTCTGGGGCCAAGGTGCAAAACATTCAAAAATAGCAAGGAAATTTTATTTAAAAAAGCGGGTAACAAATTGAAAGAAGCATATTGACTCCAAAAAAAACACATATGTAGTCCAAGACCCTGAGCGACAATGTCCGGCAGTTGATGGTACAGACTCCTGGCAGTGAACAGATGCACACAGTCTGGCCCGTCTCTCCACCACTCAAACACAGGAGGGCTGAACTGACTGGCGAGACCAGGGCCCAGCCGGGCTCAAACACACTGTTGTGCCTCTACATCTCCCACTTGATCTGTAGCAGCAGGCAAGCCCGAGGCTTGTGGCCTAGTTCTCGCTACAACTGAGGCTACACAGTAGCCACATCGCCTATCCCACCACCAGACAAGGGCAGCAGGCCTGCCGAAACTTCTATAATTACTGTCCAACAGAGTTTCGCGATCGCAAGTGAAACGTCCAGAACAAACTTCCACAGTTATATTGCACCAACTTCGATGCTTCCAATCAGCGGGCAGCAACATGGTCCACAGCCAGGTCAGTTCCTCTGATCCCAATCTGGCTCCTCCGATATCCCGATCAGCTCCTTCTACATCATCGCGACCTTGGCTGGCACCTTTGACACCTTGGCTAGCTTCTTCTCCACCATCCCCGCTTCAGCCAGCTCCACCACCAACACCAGTCCAGCTACACCGATCAACGTGCAGTTCACCGATGGAGTAGCCCTGCAGTACCCAATGTTCTCAGAGAAGAATTGTCTTTGGATCATAAAGGGCAAATTTTACAAAGGAAAAAGCATCTATGGTTGGCCCCTCAGAGGCTGGTGCATTTGCATGTGCTGCCATCTTACTAGATGTTATTGTCTCTTTGGGACATGGATGGAAAGTGGAGGGCCCAGGAAAAGCCCATGCCATCAAGGCAGAACATTGAAACTTCACATTTCATGTGAAATCAGATCATTAAAACAAGTGACTAACAAGAGAAAATCTGCAGATGCAGAAATCCAAGCAACAGGCATAAAATATTGCAGGAACTCAGCAGGCCAGGAAGCATCTATGGAAAACAGTACAATTGATGTTTCATGCCAAGACCCTTCAGCAGGACTGGAGAAAAAGAAAAGGGGGGAGGAGCACCAGAGGGAGGCAATGGGAAGGCAAGGAGAGAAGGTGAGAGAGAGAAATGGGGATGGGGAATGGTGAAGGGGAGAGGCATTACTGGAAGTTCGAGAAATCGATGTTCATACCATCAGGTTGGAGGCTACCCAGATGGAATATAAGATGTTGTTCCTCCAAGCTGAGTGTGGCCTCATCGCAACAGTAGAGGAGGCCATGGATAGACATATTGAAATGGAAATGAGGAAGTGGAATTAAAATGGGTGGCCACTGGGAGATCCTGCTTCTCCTGGCAGATGGAGCGTAGGTGCTCAGTGAAGTCTCCCAATCTACATGGGGTTACACTGATATGCAGGAGTCCATACTGGGAGCACTGGACTCAGTATATGTCCCCAACAGACTTACAGATGAAGTGTCACCTCACCTGGAAGGACTGTTTGGGCCCTGAATGGTAGTGAGGGAGGAGGTGTAGGGGAAGGTGTAGCACTTGTCCCGCTTGCAAGGATACGTGCCAGGAGGGAGATCAGTGAGGAGTGAGGAATGGACAAGGATTGGACCGAGACCCTTCATTAGGACTGGAGGAAAAAGTTGAGAAGTCAGTGTAAGAAGGTAGGCGGAGGGGTGGAAAAATTACAAGGTAGTAGATGAAACTGGGAAAGGAGGAGGGGTGAAGTAATGAACCTGGAAATTCCATTGGTGAAAGAGATAAGTGTCTGGAGAAGGGGGAATCTGATAGGAGAGGACAGAAGGCGACGGAAGAAAGAGGAAGGGAGGAGCACTATGGGGAGGTGATGGGCAGGTAAGTTGAGAGAGGGGAATGGGAATGAAGAATGGTGATAGAGTGGGGGGGGGGGGGGGGCGGGGGAGGCGTCAGCAATTACCAGAAGCCTCAGAACTCTATGTTCATGCCATCAGGTTGGAGGCTACCAGCCAGAATATAAGTTGTTTTTCTGACAGTTGGAGCATAGGTGCTCAGAGAAGCACAGTCACCTAATCTACTTCAGGACTCAGCAACATACAGGAGGCCACACGGAGAGCACCGCATACAATAGACGACCCCAACATGTTTTAAATGTTCTGCTCCCCCTTTTATTTTAAAGGTATGTCCCTGAGTAATTCACGTTTTCACGCTGGGAACAAAGTCTCAGACTATCTAATTGCCTTACATAATTTTGTATAGGTCTATCTAGTCACTGCTCAATCTCAGGAGAAAACAACCCCGTTCAATAGCCAGCAGCACCAGAAACTCCTCCTCAATTTGTCCCAGCCTCTTCCCCACCCTCCAATCAACCGCTCCGATCTTGAACATCTCCCACGCTGCCTTCTTCCTCTCCTAGTTCTGAAACACGGTCGTATTTTAGATCTCACTATTTGAGCATAGGTCATGCGTCATTGTATCATGTTCCAAATTGGAAGCACAAATTTCAGCACTAGAAATATCCCTTTCAGATCTCTAGCGATAAATAAGAGTAGGGGGAGCTCTTTGCTACTTTTTTCAAAGGCACTAAACAGGTAGACACTTCAATTTTACCAGTAATTTTTGCGCCAACATAATACTGAGCTTGTTGCAATGCGCATCTCACACAGCTAACCAACTTCTCCAGCAAAGAATTGAACAGGACTGAGTGACAAGCTGCGTGTGCACTGTGATTATAAATTTGCTTTGAACTTTTTCCCAACTAAGAGGTGTCACAGGTAGACAAGATGCGGAAAAAGGCTTTTGGCATACTGGCCTTAATCAGTCAGGACACGGAGTACAGCAGTTGGGATGTTCTGGTGTAATCGTACAGAACCTTTTCTGAGGTCATACTTGGAGAATTGTGTTCAGTTTATGTCACCCTGCTATGGGAAAGATGCCATTAAGCTGGAAAGAGTGCAGAAAAGATTTACGAGGATATTGCGAGAACTGGGTCTGGGTTATATGTAGAACTTAGACAAGCTAGGACTTTTCCCCTTGGAGCATAGAAGACTGAGGGTAGATCTTATAGAAACATATATAATCATGAGGGCTTAATTAGGATCAATAAACATCGTCTTTTTTCCTAGGGTTGTGGAATGAACAACTAGAGGGCATAGTTTTAAGGTGAAAGAGAAAAGATGTAATCGGAACCCAAGGGGCAATGTTTTCCACACAAAAATGGTATGTCCAGTAATGTGCAAAAACCTTAGGAAGATATAGAGAACTAGGGTGCCTAAGACTTTTGCACAGTACCGTCTTAATTTTATGTATTGCACTGTACTGCCGACAAACAAAACAAAACTAACAAATTTCATGATATTCATATATGAGATGATAAACCTGATTCTGATATGGGTCTCTACTGTGAACTGGGAGTGTGAACGGGGTAGGGAGCGGGAAGCACCAGAGAGACATTCTGTAATGATCAATAAACCAGTTGTTCCGAATCAAATGACTTTGCCTGTTGTCTCAAGGCCGGTTGTGCGTGCGCCACCGCCCCCGCCCCCGGCACTCCTCAACTACCTGTCTCACACCCCTCCCGCGGGGCTTCACTCTGAACATTCCCAACACCTTTTGCCAGACACACAAACCCGCAGCCCGCTACACTTTGACAAATACGGTACAGTACTGTCAAATATCAGGCACCCCGGCGATATATGTGCCGGAGACTTTTGCACAGTACTGCATATTGATGAGCTGCTAGAGGAGGTGATTGAGACAGGTACAGTAATGACTATATATATAAAAAAACACTTGAATAGGTAAGTGGAAAAAATTTAGATGGAGAGGGATCAAACACGGGCAAATTGACTAGTTGAGATGGGCATCCTGGTCTAGTTGAATTGAAGGACCTGTCTGTATGCTGGATGACTAAAGGCGTCTTCTAAACTGTTGGACAGTTGATGAAGATGTGCCGGAGGACACGAAGACTCAGTGGTCCCTCTGTTAAAAAATGGGCGTACGAATTCACAGTGACGAAAATTCCCAAGAACTTTGTACCAAGCACATGACGTTCGTACACGCTCTGCTTAAAATACAAATTAAAGATCGTTGGAAACAAACTAGTCCTTTATAATAATTCACAGCAGGGTTTATAAGAGGTCATCCAGTGCTCTGCCGGGGGTCGAACAGACCCAGCAGATAACTACAAGTTGTGTTTAACGCACTTGGTCTCTTCCAAGTCCATGAAAAGTCAGCTCGCTTCCCCCCACTGCAGAAGCAACAAAGTACGATTATAGTCAAGAACTTTCTGCATACACAGAAAGAACACAGAACAATAGAAACAACCCGAGAAAAGGGCAGAACCAGGCTAAACCCATGGAATGCAAGGTTTCCCTGGAGGCACCAACACGCCGCTTCCTTTCCCCAAATATCACCCAAGTATAGAGGATCATATCTTGCAACCTCTTCTTCGAATGATCTGGTTGTGGGGAGGCAAGAATTAAATTAAACATAGTTAACATTTCTCACCAGGTGTACATGCTCCCCACTGGTCATTTCGCCTCGTCTCTTTCCCAAGCTTGTTGAAATGAATTCGCTCTGCGCTACCTGCTTGAAAGATGTCAGAAGCCCTGCCCTGGGGGTGGGGCAGAGTTGGGAATCAAGTGCACTGGACGTCTTTGATCTCGCTTCCGCTTTTAATGCCACGGTAAAATAATCGACGCCGCCTTACTTTATCGCAATGCAAACACCAGCTAGCGGCTTCGGATTGGGCTAAGGATGCAATGAGGTGAGGCTGTGCGTGTATGTAAATTGAACGAGTTCTTGCACCGGGTCTCGGAAGGGCTCGTGTTCGGCAAGTTCTCGACCTCATAAAGCGCCGGTAAAATAAAACTTCAAATGCTAGAAACCTGAAACAGAAGTAGAAACAGAAGTAGAAACAGCTGGAAACGCTCAGCAGAGCGGGCAGTACAGGTACTGTGTTAACTAGCAGTGCTGTTTGAAAGCGTGTTTCTAAATGTTCCCGTTTCGACCGACCTGCGACCTCAAATGTAATCTCCGTTTCGCTTTTTCACAGATACAGAACACAGATCCGCAGAATGCTTCCTACGTTTGGTTTTTCTCAAAGTATCTCACAATAAATCTAGCACTTTGGATAGGAAGTACCTGTTGCTGTGTGGGGAGATCTGGGCTCCGAAGTCCCTAAACAGCAACCAGATAGAGACTCTGACTGGATGATATTGCCAGATATTAAATACTGGATATAATGGGGAAGAGATTTCCTGTTCAATAAATTAGCAATATGCGTTGTTTAACAATCTCCCAAAGGGGCAATTCAACTGAAGTGCTAAGTGATTAGGAAAGAGGGGTGGAACTGGATTCCTGGTTATTGCAGGTGACCATGCCTGTGGAGAAAGTGAGATCTGGCAACTTTTACTAATGGCAGCTCACCTAAGAGAAGGAAAACTCTGATCTCAAACCTCTGCTGCCTTGCAGCTATACCCACTCCTGGGGGAGGCTTCAGGAGTAAACCCCAAAGTGAACAAGCCTGAAGTGGAGTCTTTAAGACATTCTTACATTGAATTCAATCTGACTGGCAACTCCTGTGACTCGTCTCTGCACTTCCTTTGGGTTCATCAGATGTGTGGAGAGAGGAATTGCTAAATTGCTAAATTGGTAACCATCCCAGATATACGTAGCTGAGCATCAAGATGCCTTTGCATCTGTCATGCACCTGGCCTGACACAGCTAGAAAAGAAAGACATTTGATTGTACTTGGGAAGTTGCTCCCCTTTTAACACGCATCTGGTTTACCTCACAGGGTGGTTGATGAATTGTAATGTGAGTGTATTTTGGATCATCTGACATGTTGTGGATGTGTGTGGGCTTTCATCTTGAAGTAGTGTGGGGGTATGGCTGTGAAATGTCCGTACTTGTATTTGTAAATTGTTGTATTGTAAATACATTAGCTGCCATGGTATGTTCAGGGAGGGAGGGTGAGGGGAGGTTTGTTTAGGGGTAAGATATAAAAGCAAAATGGAGGAAAATGTAATCCATTATGTATTGTGTCATTCCTTCAATAAAAATATAAATTTAAACAAATTATCACCAACAGCAGAAAAAAAAGGACATTTAATGCATGTCAGAACAATGCTTCTGGATTTCATTTTGGTATTGATCAGTACTGTCCCACGGACCTCAGTGAACAAACTCCTACTCCTCAGTCTAAATACACCACTGTGCATTTGCGAATTGGACTTCCTAACCAACAGAATTCAGATTGTCAAGACTGCTCCTGTCTCTCAGCACGGGTGCCCTGCAGGACTGCGTACTGAGCTCACTGCCTGCATTCTGTTCACACACAACTGCACAGAGAAACACCTGAGTAATCACATTGTCAAGTTCGCTGATGGGTGAGGCTCATCACAGACAACGATGAGAGGGCCTACATAGAGGAGGTGGAAGAGCTCGAGGTCAGGTGCCAGGCAAATAGTTTCTCCCTCAGTGTCAACAAGATGAAGGAGAAGGCTATTGATTTCAGGAGAACTCTCACCATTCACACCCCTCTTCACATCAGTGGCACAGCAGTGGAACCTGAGAGCAGTTTCAAACCCCTGGGTGTGCACATCTTACACAACTCTCATGGACCCAGAACATATTCTGCACGATCAAGAAAGCTCACCAATGCCTTTGTGAATCTGTGTACTTCTTTGCCAAGTCCTTGTGTATATTTAAGGCAGAGGTTGATAGATTCTTGGTTGGTCAGGGCATGTAGGGAGAAGGCAGGAGATTAGGGCTGAGAGGATAAATGGATCAGCTATGATGAAATGGCAAAGCAGACTCGATGGGCCAAATGGCCTAATTCTGCTCCTATGTCTTATATTTGAGGAGGCTGAAGAAAGCTGGACTATGTACATCAAATGACATGAACTTCCACAAACGTGCTTAGTGAGCATCCTAACAAGCTGCATCACTGCATGATACGGAAATTGTGCTGCAGTGGACAGGAAGACTCTGCAATGGGTAGTCAAAACTGGCCAATGCATCACCAGCACCAGCTTACCCATCATTGAGGCCATATAAACAGAAAGTTGCCAGGAAAAGACCAGCAATATTGAGAAGGATCCCAACCACCCTGCTCGTAGACTGCTTGTCCCTCTCCCATCAGGAAAGGGGCTACATAGCATGCATGCCAGGACTGCCAAACTCAAGAACAGTTACTTTCCCCAAGTAAGACTAACCAACACCTCTTATTGTGTGTTTTGGTGCTGCATCAAATGCAGAGTAACAGTTATTTCATTCTCCTTTACACTTTTGCACTGGAAATTACATTCAACAATCTTAAACAGCTACCTCCTCTCTCAGATCTACCGCTCATTTGAGACATCCTTTTGCATCTAGCCTGTCAGACCATAGTTGCAGTAAGAGCACTTCCATTCTTCTAAGGTTTGCACCAAGTGAGAAGATTTGTTGTTCAATTTCTGAATCTCGTCAGGACTTTCAAACATTGTGGGGACCTTTTCTGAATTATTTTCAAAAACTTCAATTCATTGTTTAAACTCAGATGTTGGCTATTATTAATTTTTATTATATGAGGAGGTATTTTACCTCCTTTTCTCCTTAATGAACAGCTTCAGTCTTGGTGGGGTTAGATTCTTTTTTTTTGTTATAAATTAGTATATTTCAATATAACTTGATTAACTTACATGAATACAGTGTAATGAGATTGTTATTATGGATAGATATAATGTAATTGGTAGCTTTTAAAATCTTTTTTGACCTTATATATACTTTCTTGTACTCTGTATTCTTCTATGTAGAAACTAATAAAAATATTGGAAACAAGGTTTGCACCTGTTACGAACCCCGTAACTGGGTTACTTACCAGCAAAGATAGAGACATCCGTTAGAGTCTGATGATACTATTTTTAACAGTATTTATTAGTAAAAATACACAAAAATAATATCAATGCAAATATACAGATAATATACGTCGTCAATACTAAACCTAAAAGTGCGGGTATAATAATAATCAATAAGAAATAAGCTCTGTCGTTGTCTAGGGGATAATGAATTGTCCGATGGAAATATAAAGTTCGCCTCAGTTCACACAGGCTGCCGTCGTTTGTTTGTCACTGTGTTGCAATTGTTGGAGAGAGAGAGAAGAATGGGAACAGTTACCGCTAAGTGTTTTGCCAACCTTCCTTTATGATTTTGATCCGTCGGTGTCTCGTTGCTGTGGCCGTTCAAGTAGGACCTCTCCTTTAGCTAAACCGTTCTTCCGTGATGAGCCCGCCACCCAGGCAAGGGAGGACACACACGAGCTCCCACCGGCTTTCACTATAAAACACTGTCACTGGATTTCTAGCGTTTCTCCTGGTGCGTCTAAGGGGTGTTCCCCAGACCCGTCTTTTATCCTTACTCACGGGGTCTTTGATGTCAATCAGGTTGGGATGATGCAATCCCTCAACCAGACCACTCTGGTTGTCCCCTGAGGGGTTTCAATGAATAGTACAGTACTCAATACACAATTCCTTCTCCAAGAGACAATAGCAGTAATCAGTGGTTCCGTTCCGCTTATGTCAGGAGACATTCCACCTGGTTGTGTATTCTGTGTCTCTCTCTCTCATTTCCTGACATGCTGTGTATCTCTCTCATTTCCTGGGTCTCATACCCGAAATACTAGCGATCTTGCGATTCTCAAAAAGGAGGGGGCGACTTTGCACTCTTTGGCCCCTCAGAGTTGCTCTACATTTGTAACACACCAAGTAACCATCTCCAACGGTGATGTATTTTTCATTGTTCTTTACAGAAATTACATTAAGCAATCTTGAATCTTGAGTAGTTCCTGAACTGATTGCAGTACTGCACCCAATCCAAGGCTCCAAAACAACTAGTACATAATGTCCTCTATGGTTAATCTTTAAGAAAAGGGTCAACATTATGATTTCATTTTTATTATGTTTTATGTTTGTGCACATGCATTTACTGATCTAAGCACAGAGGTATCAAAATTCTTTCTCCATCAAAATTCTTGCTCTGTAAATTAAAAAAAAACAATCCTTATTTATCATTCCTTCAGTCAATAGCACAGCCTTTCACACTTCATCTGCCATTGATTTTTTACTCATTTTATCTGCATTATTTTGTAATTTCCTGTATCTATCTGTGGCTTTTATAGTCAAGACCAATTATGAATTGGTATAACTTCATCCTATTTCTTAATGATCTATTGCAAAATCTTAATAAGGAATTGCTAGATCCAGATAATCAAATACCTCTACCCTCCATCACCTCTTTCAATCTGATTACCAAACCATGCATAATATTAAGAAAAATGTTGCATGTTTAACTTTTATTAATAATTAATTGTGTCGAATCTTCTTAATTCATTCAACACCTTCTTGAACAAAATTATTCTTAATTTATTCAACACCTTCTGGAAGACAAAACAACATCCATGTATGCAAACCTCTCCACCAATAACCTCTTTTAAAATATCAACTAATGACACAACTAATGTTGAGTTGTTACATCTGAGCTCCAATCCTATCCTGCAGTCGTGTCTGTGGGGCGTTTGTTAATTTTCTCTGGATTCCACCTGGGTACTCTTTCTTCTTCCCAAAGACATACTGATTGGCTGGTTAATTGGCCATTGTATATTGCCACTAATGTATGGGTGTGGTAGAGAGTGGTTGGACATATGGGGGAGATAAGGCAACAGAGAAAATTAATGGGAATATGATTATTCTGAAAGCTGGCATACTTAACAGCTCCTTTCAATTTTGTAAGGAAATATAGAGATCACAAATACATTAAATTTCTTTGATAAGCTTCTACTGCTCTCTCTTTCTCTCTCTTTCACTGATTAATTTAGGTTTGTAGTCACCTTAATTAGTGAAGTTCAACTTTCAAAGTAAATTTGTTATTAAAGTACATATATGTCACCATTTATAACCCTGAGATTAATTTTCTTGTGACATTCACAGTAAATACAAAGAAAGAAAAATAAATAAATACACAATAAATATCAAGTGCATGAGGTGAAAAGTCCTTGCAAATTAATCCATAGATTGCGGGAATAGTTCAGTGTTGGGATGAGTAAGGTTGAGTGAATTTATTCCCTTTGGTTCAAGAGACTGATGGTTGAGAAGTAGTAACTGTTCCTGAACCTGGTGGCATGAGTCCTGAGGCTCCTGTACTTCTGTGCTGATAGCGTCATCGAGAAGAGAGCATGGCCTGGATAATGGGGACCTTGATGATGGATGCTTGCTTTCCCGCGACAGTGCTCTTTGTAGATGTGCTCAATGGTGGGAAGGGATATACCCGTGATGGACTGGGCTGTGTCCATTACTTTTTGTGGGCTTTCCCATTGAAGGGCATAGGTGTTCCATACCAGGCTGTGATGCAACCAGACAGTACACTCTTTGTCAAAGTTTTAGATAACATGGTGAATCCTCACAAACTTCTAAGAAAGTAGAAGTGCTGCCATGCTTTCTGAGTAATGGCAGTTACATGCTGGACCCAGGACAGACCCTCTGAAATGAAAACACCAAAGAATTTAAAGTTGCTGCCCCTCTCCATCTCTGATCCCCCAAAGAGGACTGGCTGATGGGCCTCCATTTCCTCCTCCTGTGGTCGATAATCATCTCCTGACATTGAAGGGGTCGTTGTTGCTGTGACACCACTCCATCAGATTTTCAATCTCCCTCCTATACACAGACTTGTTACCTCTTTTGGCTTGGCCAACAACAGTGGCATCATCAGCAAACTTTAATATGTCATTGAAGCTGTGCTTAGCCTCACAGTCATAAATATAAAGTGAGTAGAGTTGGGGACAAGTTTGTGGTGCTCCTGTGCTGATAGAAATTGTGGAGAAGCTGTTGTCAATCCAACTGACTGGGGTCTGCGCATGAGGAATCCATTGCACAAGGACGTATTGAGGCTAGGTCTTGAGGTTTATTGATTAGTTTTGAGGGAATGATAGTATTGGATGCCGAGCTGTAGTTGATAAAGATAATCCTGATGTATGCATCCTTGCTGTCCAGAAGTTCCAGGGTTGAGTGAAGAACCAATGAGATGGCATCTGCTGTGGACCTGTTGTGCCAGTAGGCAAATTGGAGGGGATCCAATTCGCTATTCAGGCAGGAGTTGATATGTTTCATCAGCAACTTCTCAAACCACTTCATCACAGTGGAATCTGATGCAATATTCCTCTGTGGCTTCCAGCTGAAGCATATCCTTTGGGTCATCGATTGTGCTCACAGTGCAGCCTCCTCAACACAAGTCAAGTGAAGTCATTTTTTATTGTCTTTTCGACCATCACTGCTGGTACAGTACACGGTAAAAATGAGATGTTTTTTCAGGACCATGGTGTTACATGAAACAGTACAAAAACTAGACTGATCTATGTAAAAAACAACACAGAAAAAGCAACTACACTGGACTACAGACCTACCCAGCACCGCATAAAGTGCACAAAACAGTGCAGGCATTACAATAAATAATAACAAGACAATAGGGCAGTAAGGTGTCAGTCCAGGCTCTGGGTATTGAGGAGTCTGATAGCTTGGGGGAAGAAACTGTTACATAGTCTGGTCGTGAGAGCCCGAACGCTTCGGTGCCTTTTCCCAGATGGCAGGAGGGAGAAGAGTTTGTATGAGGGGTGCGTGGAGTCCTTCAAAATGCTGTTTGCTTTGCAGATGCAGCGTGTAGTATAAATGTCCATAATGGCGGAAAGAGAGACCCCGATGATCTTCTCAGCTGACCTCACTATCCGCTGCAGTGTCTTGCGATCCGAGATGGTGCAATTTCCGAACCGGGCAGTGATGAATCTGCTCAGGGTACTCTCAATACAACCCCTGTAGAATGTGATGAGGATGAGGGATGGGAGATGGACTTTCCTCAGCCTTTGCAGAAAGTAGAGATGCTGCTGGGCTTTCTTTGCTATGGAGCTGGTGTTGAGGGACCAGGTGAGATTCTCCGCCAGGTGAACACCAAGAAATTTGGTGCTCTTAACGATCTCTATGGAGGTGCCGTCGATGTTCAGCAGGGAGTGGTCGCTCCGTGCCCTCCTGAAGTCAACAACCATCTCTTTTGTTCACATTCAGAGACAGGTTGTTGGCTCTGCATCAGTCCATTAGCCACTGCACCTCTTCTCTGTAAGCTGACCCATCGTTCTTGCTGATAAGACCCACCACGGTTGTGTCATCAGCGAACCTGATGATGTGGTTCGAGTTGTGTGTTGCAGCACAGTCGTGGGTCAGCAGAGTGAACAGCAGTGGACTGAGCACACAGCCCTGGGGGGCCCCCGTGCTCAATGTGATGGTGTTGGAGATCCTGCCTCCGATCCGGACTGACTGAGGTCTCCCAGCCAGGAAGTCTAGGATCCAGTTGCAGAGGGAGGTGTTCAAGCCAAGTAGGCTCAGCTTTTCAATCAGTTTCTGAGGGATGATTGTGTTGGATGCTGAACTGAAGTCTATGAACAGCATTCAAACGTACGTGTCTTTTTTGTCCAGGTGATGGCAAGGTGGAGGGTGATGGCAATGGTGTCATCTGTTGAGCGGTTGGGACGGTATGCAAACTGCAGGGGGTCCAGTGAGGGGGGCAGCAGGGTCTTGATGTGCTTCATGACGAGCCTCTCGAAACACTTCATGATGATGGATGTGAGTGCAACAGGACGGTAGTCATTTAGGCCGGACACTGAAGACTTCTTCGGCACGGGGACCTTGAAGTACGTTGGAACAGTGGCGCTGTTCAGGGAGATGTTGAAGACGTCAGTGAGAACATCTGCTAGCTGGTCTGCACATCCTCTGAGCACTCTACCAGGGATGTTGTCTGGTCCAGCAGCCTTCCGTGGGTCGACCCTGCACATGGTTCTTCTCTCATCAGCCACGGTGAGACACAGCACCTGGTCATTAGCAGGAGGGGTGGACTTCCTCGCCGCCACATCATTTTCCACCTCAAAACGAGCGTAGAGGTTATTCAGCGTATCTGGGAGGGAGGCATCACCCGCACAGTCAGGTGATGTTGTCCTGTAATTTGTGATGTTCTGGATGCCCTTCCACATGTGCCGTGTGTCACCGCTGTCCTGGAAGTGGCTGTGGATTCACTGGGCATGTGCACGCTTTGCCTCTCTGATGGCTCGGGACAGTTTGGCCCTTGCTGTTCGGGCTGCCTTGTCGCCTGCTCTGAAGGCGGAGTTACGGGTCCTCAGCAGTGCACGCACCTCTGCGGTCATCCATGGCTTCTGGTTAGCGCGTATAGTGATGATCTTGGACAGAGTAACGTCATCAATGCACTTGCTGATGTAGCTGGTCACTGATGCTGTGTACTCCTCTGAGTTGGTAGAGTCGCCATCGGTTGCAGCCTCCCTGAACATGTGCCAGTCAGTGTGCTCAAAGCAGTCTTGAAGAGCAGAGATGGCTCCTGCTGGCCAGGTTTTCACCTGCTTCTGAACTGGTCTGGAGCGCCTGACCAGCGGTCTGTATGCTGGGATTAGCATAGCAGAGATGTGGTCTGAGTAACCGAGGTGCTCTGCCCGGTACATGTCAGTGAGGCCCAATATAGATTACATTGAGTGTCTTCGTTTTGTCCGTCACAAAATGCAGGATTTCCCAGTGGCCATCAATTTCAGTTCAACTCTTCATTTCCAGTGTGACATGTCAGTCCACGGCCTTCTCTACTGCCACGATAAAGCTACACTCAGGTTGAGAAGCAACACCTCATATTCTGTCTGGGAAGCCTCCAACCTCTTGGCATGAAAATCGATTTCTTTAACTTTCATTAATTCCTCCCCACTTCCCTTTTATCCTTTTCCATTTTCCCCATTGTGACTCCCCTCTCACCTTTCTCTTCTCCTCACCTATCCATCACCTCCATCTGTTTAGTCCTGATGAAGGGTCTCGGCCTGCAATGTCGACAGTGCTTCTTCTTATAGATGCTGCCTGGCCTGCTGTGTTCCACCAGCACTTTGTGTGTGTTACCTCCATCTGGTGCCGTTTCTCCCATGGTCCACTGTCATCCCCTATCAGATTCCTCCTTCTTCAGACCTTTACTTGTTGCCTTCCAGCTTCCCAATTCAGTTCTCTCCCCCACCCACCCACCTTCCCCTTTACGTGGTTTCAAGTATCACTTGCCAGCTTGTACTCTTTCCCCTTCCGCTCCCACCTCCCCTTACCTTCTTACTCTGGGTTCTTCCATCTTACCTTTTAGTCTGATGAAGGGTCTTCTTGAAATGCTGACGGTGTTTTTCCCCTCATACTGTAGAAGCTGCTGGACTCACTGAGTTCCTCCAGCATTTTATGTATGTTGCTGAATATTCAATACTGTTGATGGTTCCAAAAACATCTGAGTACAAAATACAGGGACCAAAAATATACCCATTTTGTTGAGTGTTGAAAGATGGCTACATGATTGTACAACAAACCAGAAGTTTAACTGACAAAACAGACCTGTCCTGGACTGTGCATTCAGTAGTAGGGATACACAATGTGCTATTTGCAGGAACTGTTGTCTTTCCCTATGTAGTTTCAGTGAGAAAAAAATCAGACTGAAAACAAGAGTTTTCACAGATGCTGGAAATCCTGCGGAGCACACACAAAATACTGGAGGAATTCAGCAGGTCAGGAACAACCTACCAGTTGACAATCAAATTGTGTACAGGATTTATTTTCTGAAGAATGGTTCTCAGTTTAGTTAGTCCATAATTATGGTATCCATGATTTCATAACACCAAAATGATCCTTAACATGTCCTCCTCTTGGCCCCTGGGTAGAAATCTGTCCCAGGAAGATCAAACGTTAAGGAGGATCTAATTAAGTAGGGCAGCAAAAAAATGCCCTTCACTTTCTATCCCTTCCATAATTCACCGCTACCATGTCTCCCATGTGAATCTACATGTACACTGTCTGTCATCCCTATCTGGTTATCTGTAAGGCTAGCAGAGACATCAATAGAATGTTCCAGGCATGTGATCATATCCTCTTCTTGTAAACGTTTGTACTCTTGATTTCAGCCAGTCTTTAAAACGCAGCTTTGTCATTCATGACAATTTGCTTGTTAGCTCCTTCCCTGCTGGCCCTTGATAGTATACATTACTTCCTATCTCCACCTGTTCAATTTCTGATCATTCAAACTATCACCCATGGCTGTCTGTAGTTACTGTGTGAGCAGGAAGCACCAGCAAGGTAGCTCTGTTTCAGGTTCACAGGCAACAGTTCACATTCCATGCCGTGAGAAAAGATTGTCATAATAATCTGACAAGCCTCTCAGTCCCTCTGATCGAAGTACAGGAGGGTTTGGAGTGCTCTCTATTTGAATGGCTGCAAAAACCTCACCCCAGTGGCACCCTCTCCCAGATTGTCCTTTTACTTCCTGGACCAACCACTGAAAGGAGTTTAGATTACTTGTGTTCACTCCCATTCAGACTGAGGTGGCGGTTTTCAGATTCTCTCTGCAATTTCCCCTCTCCCTCTCCCTCTCTCCGACCTTCCCAAGGAGGCCAAGCTTTAAGTACGATCTAATTAAGTAGTGCAGTAAAAATGATCTAACTAATCATCTATTAATCATGTCAACCAGCCATCTCCCTCCCAGAACCACCCTTCATTACAAAGTACCATTACCATTACACATTAGCTCTTTATTCATCACTTTCTGACACGCTCTCTATGACTGCTGCCTTCACATCCTGATTTCTTTGGCCTGCTTTCATTGAGGAGCAACACTTTGTGTTTATCGCTTAAATTCTCCGCACTGACATTGTTGTTGGGTGGACTTGGTCCTTTGGTCTGCTTGAGAGGGTGATAAGAAGGTGAGTCATTGCATTCAACCCGAGTCCTGTGTTTCTATTGGCTACTTTGCCTGGTCTGCAAACAAACACAGGTATCATTTGTCAGGAGCACCACCCGTAGTCCTGTCCACCTGGGAGTAAACCCTGCCTTTTCAGGCAGCTCCTTTACCATGACTTGATCACCTGACTGTGGGAGGACTCTCTTCTCTTCCTTGGGCTCTCTGATCAGCAATATGTTGCTACTATTTAGCTCTGTCCCTCAGAGTTAACCTGTTTGCAATAATCCATTGCATTTCCGTATAATTTTACTAAATTGGCACTTAGAGTCATCAAACTCTACAACACAGAAACAGCCCATCTAGTCTGTGCTGAAACATTAATCTGCCTAGTCCCATTGGCCTGCACCTGGACCGTACCCCTCTGTATCTTTTTCATCCATGTCCAAATCACTCCTAACTGGTGAAATTGACTCCTCATCCATTACTTGCACTGGCAGCTTGTTCCACACTCTGAGTGAAGAAGTTCCCCTCATGTTTTGTTAAACATTTCATCTTTAACCCGTGAACTCTAGTTGTAGTCTCATCCAACTTCACTGGATAAAAGTCTGCTTGCTTTATCCCTCTTAATTTTGTATACCTCTATCAAATCTCCCCTCGATCTTTCTACATTCTAGGGAATAAAATCCTAACCTATTCAACCTTTCCCTGTAACTCAGGTCCTTAAGCAACATTTTCTCTGTAAATTTTATCTGCTCTCTTTGAATCTTATTTACATCTTTCTTGAAGGTAGGTGACCAAACCTGGACACAATACTCCAAATTAGGCCTCATCAATGTCTTATACAATTTCAACGTAACACCCCACTCCTGTACTCTTACATAGGCATTCGTTAGACTCGTGGGACCATGGATTTGTGCCTTGGAAGGTCTCCAGGATGCAGGCCTAGCAGGGTTGTATGGGAGACCGGCAGGCCTTCCCCTCTCCACGCCGCCGATGTTGTCCAAGGGAAGGGAACTAGGACCCAAGCAGCTTGGCACCGGTGATGTCGCAGAGCAATGTGTTGTTAAGTGCCTTGCTCAAGGACACAACACGCTGCCTCAGCTGAGGCTCGAACCAGCGACCTTCAGATCACTAGACCGATGCCTTATCCACTAGGCCACATGCCAACACATTCCTGTACTCAGTACATTGACTTATAAAGGCCAATATGCCAAAAGTTTTCTTTCCAACACTATCAACAAGTTGGTGCTGGTGAACCATGGAGATGTTCTGTGGGCTACGTACAATATTTATAAATTTACCTCTTTTGAATTGCTCTCACTGCAATCTGCAGCATGTAATTTTCCAATGTACTTTTAAATCAACTTGTTGACCTATAGAGTTTGCGATCTTCTGAAGGACTTGGTGGACCAAGCAAGTATGGCACCTTTAAGTGGACAAAGATACATCACCATGGCTGGAAGCGAGGTGAGGGGACTCCAAGCCAGGCTGAAACACAGAGAGATGAGGACCTGTCTACCCAGCATCTTGTTAACAAATGTGTAGTCGCTGGAGAACCCACCTCTTTCTGGTGAATCTTTAATTACTGCTACCTCTGTAGGCAGCTGTGCAACTTCTAAAAGTTCTTTCTTTCTTTTCAAATCTTTTTATTATTATTATTAACCAAAATAACAAGAGTACGTTGAAGTAAGTAACACTTACAATGTCTCAAAAGGGGAAAAAAAAACAATATTAAGGATTGAAAAATATGGTGACACAAAAAACAGAGAAGAAATGAGAAAAAAGCAAGAAAAAGGTAGGAAAAAAAGAGCCCATTAGGTGTTCAACCCTGGAGCCTTACGTCATACAAGAAGCTTCTAAAGATAAACATCAAACCGCCAGCAAAAAAAATTATACCAAAATTTACAATTAGATCGTGGAGGAAATCTATCAATTGAACGAGCAAATGAACCCCATCTTTTCTCAAAATCAAACATAGGTTCAAAGGTTCGACTTCTAATTTTCTCCAAACTAAGACATAACATCACTTGAGAGAACCATTGTGACAGAGTGGGAGCCGACGTAGCCTTCCACTTCAACAAAATGGCCCTCCTAGCTATCAATGTAACAAACCCAATAACATGTTGGTCAGACAGAGAAATACCACGGGTATTTTGAGGTATTATTCCAAAGAGCACAGTTAACTTGTTAGGTTGTATATTAATTTTAAGTGCTTTAGAAATTGTAGAGAAAACTGACTTCCAAAACTGTTCCAGTATAGAACAAGACCAAAACACGTGTGTCAGTGTAGCTGTCTCAGTTTTACATCTATCACAATAACTATCAACATTAGGAAAGATTTTAGACAATCTCTCCTTCATCAAATAGTAACAATGTACAATTTTTAATTGAATCAATGAATGGCTAGCACAAATCGAGGAAAAGTTAACCAACTTCAAGATCCCCATCCAGTCCTCCATTATAAAAGTCAAATTAAGTTCCTTTCCCAATCTTGTTTAAACTTAAAGAAAAGGCGCTTATCCCATTGTAATAATAAAATATAAATTCTTCCAATGGAACCCTTCATCAAAGGGTTCATACTCATAATAGTATCTAACAGGTTGGCCTGTAATATGCAAGGAAAATTACTTAAATATTTTTGGAAGAAATGTCTAACTTGAAGGTATTGTAAGAAGTGTGAATATGAAAGGGAGTATTTATCAACTAATTGTTCAAAAGACTTCAGTCTATCTTCTTTAAATAGATCCAAAAAATAATTAATACCTTTATTTTTCCAAAATAAAAAAATTGGATCATTCAAAGAAGGCTTAAAAAATAGTTTCAATAAATTAAACTACAAAGTTTACATTTTTTAAGATTAAAAAAATTACGGAACTGGAGCCAAATTTGTAAAGACTACTTAATCACAGAGTATAAATGTAAATTAGCAACTTTAGCTAATTGTATAGGTACAGCAGCTCCCAATAACGAGGTTAAATAAAACTGTTTCACTGCTTTCAATTCCAAATCTATCTAAATTGGCCGCTCATTCTTATCAATCCAGTGTAACCAAAAGGACATATATCGCACATTAACAGCCCAATAATACATTCTTAAATTAGGCAAAGCAAGACCTTTGTCCTTTTTCAATTTTTGTAAGTGACATTTACCAATTCTTGGTCTTTTATCATTCCAAATAAAAGATGAGATAATAGAATCAATTCGATCAAAAAACTTCTTAGTCAAAAAAAAGGGATATTCTGAAATAAATATAAAAATTTTGGTAAAATCATCATTTTGACCTTATGGATGCGGCCAGCAAGAGAAAACGTAAGTGGGTTCCATCTGCTAAATAAATACTTCATAGAATCTACCAAGGGAACAAAATTAGCTAACAGTTCTTAACTGTGTCTGGCCTTTACTCTTGGGACATCCAGACATGATTTACACATATTGTCCTGTTTTCTGTCCCTTTTTGAGGCTGCTTTCCCTCTCTGGGTCACGGTGTCAGCCCTGTGGATCATACATGTTCGCTGACACTGTCTTGTTCCTGAATCTATGATAGCAACTACCTTACTCAGTGTGTTCTATCCCTAGCTCAGTACCTTCATTGTTTAGGCACGCCCAAAAACCTACAGGAAGCTGAGTTCCCTCCAGCTCAAGTACCTGAGACTCTCTTCTATCTGTTCTCATTGACCCTGCCCCACATCCTCAACTGGTAACGTAAATCACCTCTCCAGTCATGGTAGGTTAGTTATTAACACTGATGATCCTATGTCCACTAAAATATCTCATTGCTGGCCTTCTAATGTACAGTTTGTGTACATCTGTCAGTGACCACCACTTAAAATGGAGGCTGCTGCCAGTCCTTTGTCCGACCTGGATGCCGTCCTCACAAACTTGGCTATGTGGTCGGCAGTCTGATCGGACAGAGAGGGTATTCCTGTAGTTAAATTGTGTACAGGTTTTATTTCCTGAAGGCCAGTGCTCATTTTATTTCATCTATAATTATGCTATCCATGATTTAATAACACCAGAGTGATCTGTAATAGACTCGGGCAAATTTCTACGGATGTGTGGTGAAGAGCTGACTGTATCACAGCCGGGTATGGGGGCTCAAATGCATAAGAATACAAGGGGCTACAGAGGATTGCAGACTCAGCCAGTTTCATCTTCCTTACCTATGAGGACATCTTCAAGAGGAGGTGCCATCCGTCATTCTTTGCCCTCACCATCCGGGACATGGCCTCTTCTTGCTACTACCATCAGGGAGGGGGTACAGGAGCCTGGAGACCCATGCTCATTGATTTAGGACCAATCTCTTCATATTTGCCATCAGATTTTTGAATGATCCTTGAACCCATGAATACGACCTTGTTATTCCTTTTCCATGTAATTTATAGATTTTATGTCTTTGTACTGCTACTGCAGAGCAAGAAATTTCATTTCAAATGCCAGTGATAATTTATTTCTGATAAGCTGCAAGGCTGCAGGGAGCAAAGGGAAAATGGGACCAATGGGAATGCTCTGCTAAGAGCCAGAATAAACTTGGTGGTTGAATGGCCTCCTGCAATGGAATAGATAACATACCCTGAGCTACAATGACCATGGTGCCAGAAGCCTGCCTTTCAAAAGAAGTCTGCATCCAGGGGCTTTACTAACATAAACTCCCTGGCCAATGCAGATGGTCTTCAGTCTTGGGCAGCAGGAGCTTCACCCAATTAGAAATAAACAGACCATATTTGATCTAAATATTACACTATCTTTATTATAATGCCTGATTTCTCCATTTGGAACATTTTATACATGGTAAACTTATGCTTAGTTTTGAGTTTTGTGTTGGCTTGACCAAGTTCACAGTACTGCTGTCTACATGATACCAGCTCAGAGACTTGCGAGAGATTGACATGCAGTGCTGCTGTATTGTCAGAGCTTCAGACCTGTCAATCAAAAGATTAACACAGGGCCTGTTACTTTGTCTAAGTAGATAAGTACAATCCCATTAAACCACTGAAAGAAGTTCCAAGCATTCTGATATTAAGATTAATGTACCTGTCTTCATCAACATGTTCAAAAAAACTCAATTGATTTTTTGATTGTTCATGAATGCCTTTATGCCTCTCAAACTCCATTCCTACATACCTATTGTGAGAGGTGGAAATGGGTAAGGCTGGCCAACGGGGCTCTGGTGAAGCTGTACAGGCCAATCCCCTGTACAGTGGATGCAATGGATTACAGAAACGTTGATGACTCCAACCATACCATCAACTTTGGACGATGGAGATGGGAAGTCATCAATGGCCTCTGCTCCACTGGCAGCTAAGAATGCCTGTATACTGTGTAAATATCTTCATAAGTATGATTGTCATAAGCAAAATAAAATGCTGTGATGTGTGAGACTAGAGTAAGGTATACAGTTCACAATCTGCTTCCCAATTTAGTTTAAAGTTGAAAATCAAAAAACTGCAGACGTTGGAAATCTGAAATAAAAATAGAAAATGCTGAAGACATTAGCAGGTCTGTGGGAAGAGAAACAAAGTCAAAAGACCCTTCAATGGATCTAAGAAAGAGAGAAGACAAGTAGGTTTTAAGTTCTAAAGAGCGTTAGGGAGAAATGGATAGGGCAATGGGAATATCTCTCATTCGTGTTATCTTTGCAATAAACTGCAATGAAATCACCAAGCTGATAGATTACAAAATAAAAGGGACATTTAAAGCTGTGAAATGTAGATCCGTGCTGTAGGAAATACAGTGTCAGCAAAGAGAGAAAAACTGTGTGAGAATCACAAAAACGAGAATATCTGCAGATGCTGGAAATCCAAGACAATACACACAAAATTGTTCATCAGGGTCTCCACCCCAAAAAGTCGACTGTTGATTAATTTCCGTAGATGCCACCTGACCTGCTGATTTCCACCAGCAGTTTGTGTGTGTTCCCTATAAAACTGTGCCTCTGAGTTGGTAGGATCGGTGTTCTTACCCAGTGAACAGTAGGACACTGAGGAGTGTGGTAGAGAAAAGGGATCTGGAACGGTAGGGCACTGAGGAGTGTAGCAGAGAAAAGGGATCTGGAACGGTAGGGCACTGAGGAGTGTGGTAGAGAAAAGAGATCTAGAACAGTAGGGCACTGAGGAGTGTAGCAGAGAAAAGGGATCTGGAACGGTAGGGCACTGAGGAGTGTGGTAGAGAAACGGGATCTGGAACAGTAGGGCACTGAGGAGTGTAGTAGAGAAAAGGGATTTGGAAATTCAGGTGGCAGCACAGGTAGATAGCGACATGAAGAAAGGTTTTGGCACATTGGCCTTCATAAATCAAAGTACTGAGTATAGGAGATGGAATGTTATGTTAAAGTTCTATAAGATGATGATGAGGCATAATTTGGAGTATTATGTATTGTGTTGGTCACCTTCCTGCAGGAAGATTTAAGAAAGATTGAAAAAGTACAGAGAAAATTTCCAAGGATGTTTCTGGAACTGAAGGAGCTGAGTCATAGGGAAAGATTGGATAGGATAGGACTTTATTCCTTGAAACTTAGAAGTTTGAGGAATCATTTGATAGAGGTATACAAATTTTTGAGGGATATGGATAGGGTAAATATGAGCAGGCTTTTTCTACTGAGGTTGATGGGGACCACAATTTGAGATCATGGGTTAAAGTGAAAGGTGAAAAGTTTAAGGGAAACATGAGGGAAAACATCTTCACTCAGGGGGTCATGAGAGCTTGGAACAAGGTGCCAGCGCAAGTGGTAAATGAAATTTTGATTTCAATGTTTAAGAGAAATGTGGATAGGTACATGAATAGTAGGGGTATGGATGGCTGTGGTCCAGGTGCAGGTTGATGGCAGGAGGCATTTTAAATAGTTCGGCATGGACTAGATGGGACAAAGGACCTGTTTCTGTGTTGTAGTTTTCTATGACTTTATGACTCTATTAATGTACAACCTGAAACAGAAGTGGCCAATTCTTATGCAACAGAGAAAGTAAGATACCAGAAATTGTTAAACTCAAGTCATTGAATGTTAAGTCCTAAAATCTGTAATATGCACTGGTGAAAGGTGACGTTTTAAAAGTTTTCTATTTTTATCGATTGTGATGAGTATGCAACCTCAAATGTTATTGCTGTTTCTCTTTCCACAGAGACTGTCTGACATGTTGAGTATTTCTAACATTTCTTTTCTGCTAGAACTTCTGAAGGATGATCCATTGAATCCATAGCCACATGGAGTGGAAATAAGATGTGGTCAAGGATTTTGTTGACCATGGTAGAGGGAAGCCACAGAATGAAGACATCTCAGAGGCATCTTTGTGAAAGGACTCATTACTGGAGCAGATGCAATAGAGACGGAGGTATTGGGAGAATAAGATGGAGCCCTTATAGGAATCAAGGTGGGAAATAGTTTGCATGTTCTCCCTCTGATAGCTTTGGTTTCCTCCAGGTGCCCTGGTTACCTTCCACATCCCATTGGTATGTGTGTTGATAGGTTAATTGGCCATTGTAAATTGCTTGTAGTGTGTAGATGAGTTTGGGGAGAGTTGATGAGAGTGTGAGGAGAATAAAATTGGATAATTGGCTTATTATTGTCCTATGTACTGAAGTACTGTGACAATCTTTGTTTTGCTTTCCATCCATCTGATCATTTCATCACATCAATACACTGAGAAAGTACAAGGGAGAAACAATAACATAAGACAGAATAGTATTACAGTTACAGAGAATGGGCAGTGCAAGCAGACATTAAGGTGCAAGGCCATAATGAGGTCAAGAGTCCACCTTATCATACAAGGGGACAGTTTAATAGTCTTATAACAGCGGGTTATGAACTGTCTTTAGGATTAGTGTACATGGGTGGTTGATGGTTGTAATATATGGATCTATTTCTTTTAGAGCAATGATTCCCCTGAGCACTATGTATTATCTGAGGTCTATGCATGCGTATTGTTCACCTTTTTCACTGGAATGTGAATTCACCAGTTGAAGCCATCTCCTGTGTGCGTGCTTTTATTGAATTGATGTAGTTGCACAGACAAAACAAATTGGCGATGAGTACGAATCTGAATGTCCGAAAATACCACAAACTGCATCGACAGTTATGGGATGAGACAGCAAGAGGAAAGAGTTAAACAGTACAGAGAAGGCCGTCAAGGACTGTAACAAAGTAATCCGTGAGTACGCCGCATAGTACACAGTGAAAGACACAATTAGCAAAGTTAAAGTGAACATAACATGGCGATGGCTTCAGTCAGGAAAGTTGATGAATTTGATAGTGTTAGTAAAGGCTGGGAATTGTATTTCGAGAGGTTTGAAGTATGTTGTGAGGTGAACGATGTGGATGAGAAAAAGAATGCCACTGTGTTTCTTAGCTTAATGGGTGCTAGGACGTACCGTCTCTTAGGCAACTTAGTAACCCCTTAAAATCCAGAAAGCAAGATGCTCGAAGAAAATGTAGCAATTTTACAAAATCACTTGAGCCCTAAACCACTGGTAATAGCTGAGAGATTTAGATTTTACAAAAAGAACCAGTCAAAGGATGAAAGCATTTCTGAATACATTGCAGAACTGCGCAAACTTTCTCAGTACTGTGACTTCAGAGTTGGACTTTCTGATGCATTAAGGGACAGGCTTGTATGTGTCATGCATAGTCAAAGCACTCCAAAGAGGATATTGTCAGAAAGATACCTAACCTTGGGATGGGCATTGACCAGTGCAATATTGTTAGAGACTGCAGCAAAAGATGCGGCAGAACTGCAGATAAGGTGGTTAGAATGTCAAATGCACAAAGTATCCCTGAAGAGTGCAAAAAGCCAAAAATTGTATCAATGTGGCAAATCCTCCCATGATGCAAATGACTGTTGCTTCAAAGAAAAAGTTTGCAAAAAGTGTCACAGACAAGGTCACATAGAGAGCGTGTGCAAGGCAGACAAAAAGCACAATAAAGTGAAAAGTCTCAAACACAAAGCTAAGCAAATGCATAAACTGACCAAATGTAAAACAGAATCAGACAACATAGAGTCTGACAAAGGTGAGATGTCATGCTTAGAATTGCATGATATTACTGAAGCAGGTCACAAAATCATACAGATCACAATAGACTGATGTGAGATGCATCCCTGTATGGCATTGGAGCCGTTTTGTCACACACTGTGAATGATGGATCTGAACGTCTGATTGCATTTGCTTCAAGATCACTGATTACCACAGTCTACTGCCCTTAGTCTAGTATGGGGAATAAGAAAGATCCACCACTCATTACCTCTACAATCAAAAGTTTACACTAGTGACAGAACACCAACTCATGTGTCTATTTTCAATTCCAGTGATGTCTACACTGTTCCAAGTCCCCACTCTTAAGACATATATTTAAAAGGCACCTAACAACATAGCAATGTTGATGGTTTGTCACGTCTTCCACTGTTGGCAACTGAAGAAGAAAAGTCTTCATACTGTGACCCAGCCGGTGCTCCACACCGCATTGGTAGACATGTTGTCAGTAACAAATTCGGAAATACAAAGAGAAACAAGAAATAACCACACAAGGTGGACAACTTCCTTTTTATGATCGGAACTCTGTTCATGTGATTTCAAATCTGCAACACTGTTCATGAGCAGGAAATGAGATCTCACATAGACCTCCTGAAACCAGATCTATGGAGGGAAGTGCAGAATAAACAATTCAGCCAGTTGCCAAGTGAATCAACAAGGAGCTTCGAGATTGGACAGGAAGTCCTAGCATGTGATTACCAAGAAAACACCCGGTAGGATAGCTGCAAGAACTGATGTACGCAGAGGATGTTGGAGATCAAACATGGAGACATGTGGACCAGATACTAGAAGCTCAACATAAGAACGCACCTGAGCTGACTGCATCCAATAATACGGACACATCACAGTCACTGGACTTACCTCTGGGTGATGCTGTCACTGACAGCAATGTGACACCAAAAACAGAGGACGTTGTCTTAGACAAGCCACCTACCAAACCTGATGCCACCCCACAGGTCCCTGAAAGAAACAGAATGCCACCCAGAAGACTGAATCTTTAGAACAGTGGTTAGCTATGGACTGTTATTGTGAAAACATGTTTATTTGATTATGGTTTGTAAAAGGGAAATTGAATGTTTTGTACATGTACAATATTATATTACATTAATCTAAAGGGGGAGGAAGTGTAATGTATGGATCTGTTTTAGAGCAATGACTCCCCTTAGCATTACATATTGATCTGTTATTTATGCATGCACATTGATCTGTTGCCTATGCATGCACATTGCTCTCTCTCTCTCTCACTGCAATGTGAAAACACCAGATAAAGTCATCTTCCGCATGTGTGCTTTTCCTTAATTGATTCGTAGTTGCACAGACCCAACAACGCTAAGTGTCGATTCAATGGTTTTCGTGATCTATCTCTATGACTCTGCCTTGAATTTCCCAACTTATAGTACTCACCAATTCCTCAGGAGGGCAGTATTGTTCCTTCTAAAGCAGGGATTCCCAACCTTGTTTATGCCATGGACCCCATACCATTAACTGAGAGGTCTGTGAACCCCTGTTCTAAAATATGTGCCAAACTTGTCAAACTTAAAAGGAGAAGCCCTTGACATCATCGGGCATGAGTGTAGTTACAGGTTCCTCATTCTATAACACCAGGGTGCATACCATTGAGAACTTATTTATTATAGTATGGTTAGGCATGGGTCTCTAATTGTCTAACACTGGTGTACTAGTTGGCATGGGTCTGTCGCAGTATAATAGGCATCCGTTAGCCTCGTGAGACCATGGATTTGCACTTTGGAAGGTTTCCAGGGTGCAGGCCTGGACAGGGTTGTATGGGAGACCGGCAGCTGCCCATGCTGCAAGCCTTCCCCTCTCCACACCACCGATGTTGTCCAAGGGAAGGGCACTAGGACCCATGCAGCTTGGCACCGGTGTCGTCGCAGAGCAATGTGTTGTTAAGTGTCTTGCTCAAGGACACAACACGCTGCCTCAGCTGAGGTTCGAACCAGTGAGCTTCAGATGACTAGACCAATGCCTTAACCACTAGGCCACGCGCCAACATGTCTCATTGTAACACTGGGGTATACTAATGGTGGGTGCATGTCTGTCACCATATAACAATGAGGTCAAATACTGCTGGGTAAAGATCTGTCTCTGTGTAATACAGGTACGGTACTGATCGCTACAGGTCTGTCAGATGCAGATTTATTTATCACATTGAAACATGCAGTGAAACACCAGGGATGTGCTGGAGGCAGCCCACAGCTTTCACCACACACTGTAGTGCAGCATAGCATGTCTACAATACGTATATCACTGTATTACTTGGGTACAGTACTGGCAGCTGCAGGTCTGTCAGTCTAAAACACAAGGTGCTTGTGGGCACTGCACTTTTGCAATAATACATGGGTATAGAACTGGTGGGGATAGATTTGTCACTATATAATACTGGAGTACAGTGGTCATAGATCAGTTTCTGTACAACATTGGATGCCGTATGGGTGGCCATAGAATCGACACTGTATAACACTGGGGTACAGTACTGGGGGGGGGGGGCAGACTGAAAAGGTAGGAAGAAGTATTGGAGAACTACAGCATTTGTGTTTGAAACATGAGGATAAACATCAGTGTCAGGTTATGTGAGGTAAGATAATTTTGTTTTTTTCTTGTGGTTCTGATTTGTTCTGTATTTTATTTAAATACACACGTCGTTATTCTTTTTGTCTTTTTTTTAACTGTTTCCATGAAACTTCTGCTAATTGAAGCAGCAGCTTAAATGGGTCAAAATGCTCCTGATGTGTCCCAATTAATTGGAATCCACTATATTGATATAAAATTATATATAAAATTAGAATTTGAATTATGCTTGTGATTAAAATACATAGTAATTAGGGATAGCTGTTTATTTTCAGGGTGATTTATGGTTTGGATGGGCGGGTTTGGTGGAATTGGAGGCAGAGGATGTGCAGGTGTGAAGGTAGGAAAGACAGGTGAACAACTTTCTCAGGGTGTCTGGAATGAATAAGTTTGGCATTACCTACTTTCATTGCTGCACTGATAAACGGTTAACGATGTAGTTTCAAAGTACGGAGTGGAACAATGGAAGACGGGATGAAAAACAATTGGCATCTGTTGTTTTGTTCATATGCATCCTCTCTGTGTGTCTTATTCACAATAACACCAGTCGTGCCAGAATTACTATTCACGAAAAAATACACATCAAAGTTTTCAGCCACTTTGTAATGAGTAGAGGGGTCCTGAACAGGAAAAGGTCAATGGCCCGACTCTCCTAGGAAATTAAACATGGTGAATTTTTATCTTTGTGCATGTCTACTGCTTCAAAGCTTTTGGGAAGAATCATAAGTTTTGGGAATGGGGTTAACATTTCAGGCTCTGACTTTCCCTCAGAATATACTGACCTAATTCATTAACTGTTTGCCTCTCCACAGATGCTGAGTGGTTCCAGCATTATTTGTTTTCATTTCTGATCTTCAGCATTCACAGCATGTTGCTTTTGTAAAGGTGACTTAGTGTTGGAAACCCAATGCCACCTTGACGCGTTTCATGTTTAATCAAGTGCAATAATAGGCTGCAGTCAGGAAATTCTCTCAGGAGAGCTGGGTTTGTGATTTCAGCTGAGTAATCCCTAATTAAGAGGGTTATTTACAGGAGTCCGTGGTTTAAATCAATCTGCAGAGGTTTTCCGGACTACTTGGAACTCCGTAATGAAGCGAAGCGATTGAGCAGAGGAGGTGGACCAAGGGAGTGGAATTTTAAAATTTTGCAGGAGGATTTATCAGTTCTGTAGCCCCAAAGATGCTTTTTGAATACTTCTGTGTCAGGTTCTCTTCACGAAAGGTATGTGGAGAAGTTGGATGCAGAACTTTGGAGATAAGTTTATAACCACTCGAGAAAAGCTGATGACATTTGCAGAAGAATTGTCAAAATTTGTGGCTGTTTATCAACTGCATCCTGCAGCTATCTTCAACAAAATTTGTGTGGATGCGTTGGAGACTATGGGTAAAGCAGGCAAGACACTCATCTGAATGAGCTTTGCCACTGAAGGGCTCATCCAGAACAAGAGAACAACCAGTTTGTACCTCTGACTGGCCTCCTCAGCTGCTTGTACATCATGGAGGCATAAAAATGTTGTAGATACTGGAATCTGGAGCAAACAAGAAACTGTCAGATGAACTCAGCACGATAAGCAGAATCTCTGGAGGCAAAGGGATGGTTGACTCTGCATGCGTCTGATGCAAGGTGTCATAAAGTGGCCCAAAAGGCTCACCATACCTTTGCTTTCACAGATGCTACCTAACCTACTGTTTTGAGAAGTTGGTTATGGCTAGAATCAACTCACACCTGTTACGAATGTGCCACAGCTCTGAGGGGCCGAAGGGTGTGGGAGTAGCCCCCTCCTTTGTGAGAATCGCAAGATCACTATTAAGTCAGTTCAGGGGACACAGGAAATGAGAGAAAGACATGCAGAATCCACAAAAGGGTTGGAATGAGTCCTGGCCTCCGAAAGGCAGACCCATTGATACCGGCTATTGTCTCTTGGAGACAGACTTGTGTATTGCATCCTGCATGATGCATCGAAGCCCCCCCCCCCCCAGGCAATGAACCGAGGGGGAGGTTGGTGGAGGGATTGCATCATTCCAACCTGATTGACACCTGAGACCCTGTGAGTCAGGATAAAAAGAGGGTCTGTGGGAACAGCCCCTCAGACGCACCAGAAGAAACGCTAGCGATCCCGTAATAGCAAAAACCAGTGGAAAGGCCACGTGCGTCCGTTTCCATTTGCTCCGGAATCGGTGTGCCCTTTACCACGGAAGAACGGTTTTTAGCTAACAACGGGGAAATCAACTTCCAACGACTCTCGAAGGATTGACATCATAAAAGGAATGGGCAAGTTTTAACTCGTCTTTCTCTCCAACCAAAAAGGTTGCAGCCTACAGCTTGACTGAACTAAAGTGACTTTTATATTTCCATCGGACAATACATTATCCCCTAGACAACGATAGAGCTATTTCTTATTGATTATTATTATACCCGTGCTTTTAGATTTAGTATTGACGACGTATGTTATCTGTGTGTTTGCATTGATATTATTTTTGGGTATTTCTATCAATAAATACTGTTAAAAATAGTATCATCAGACATCAACGGATCTCTCTATCTTAGCTGGTAAGTGACCCAGTTACGGGGTACGTAACACACCTAAGCAAGAACCTGAGGCCACTGCAATTTACCTATCGCTGCAATAAGTTTACAGTAGATGCAACCTCATTGTTTTCATATGGCTTTGGATTAACTGGAAAATGCTAATACATATCAGGCTGCTGTTTATTGACACAGCTCAGCATTTAACACCATCATTCCTACAGTTCTGATCAAAACGCTCCAAAACCTGGGTCTCTGGAACTCCCCCTGCAACTGGATCCTCAGCTTCCTCACTGGAAGACCTCAGTCTTAGCCGACTGGAAATAACATCTCTACCTTACTGATAATCAACACTGGCACAAGGATGTGTGCTTAGCCCGCTGCTCTACTCTCTCTACACCCATACTGTGTGGCTAGGCGCAACTCAAATGCCATCTAGAAATTTGCTGATGACACAATAATTGTTGGCAGAATTTGAGATGGCGATGAGAAGGCTTATGAGAGCAAGATAGATAAACTGGTTGAGTGATGTTGCAGCAACGACCTTGCACACAACATCAGTAAGATCAATGAATTGATTGTGGACTTCAGAAAGGGTAAGATGAGAGAAGATACACCAGTCCTCATCAGAAGTGGAAAGGGTGAGTAATTTCAAGCTCCTGGGTGTCATCTCTGAGTATCTATGCTGGGACCAACTTATTGATACAGTTACAAAGAAGGCACAACAGCAGCTATATTTCATTAGGAGTCAGAGGAAATTTTGTATGTCACCAAGGACACTCGCAAATTAGTATAGATGCACCGTTGAGAGCATCCTAACTGGCTGCATCACTGTCTGGTATTGGGGGGAGGGGGGCACTGCACAGGATCGAAATAAGCCGGAGAAAGCTGTAAACTCAGTGAGCTCCATCATGAGCACTAGCCTCCCCAGCATCCAGGACATCTTCAAGAAGCAATGCCACAACAGGTGGCATTCATCATTAAGGATCCCAACACCCAGGACATGTCCTCTTCTCATTGCTACCATCACAAAGGTGGTACAGGAGCTTGAAGGCACACACTCAATGATTCAGGACAGCTTCTTCTCCTCTACCATCAGATTTCTGAATGGACATTGAACCCATGAACACTGCATCATGACTTATTGTTCTCTTTTTGCACTGCTTATTAAATTTAAATGTTTTAAATAAATATATGTATGTATATATACTTCCTACTGAAATTTACAGCTTTTATTATGTATTGCAATGTATTGCTGCCACATTACAACAGATTTCACAAGATATGCCAATGACATTAAACCTGATTCTGATTCTGATCCTGCATCAGATTACCTTTAGTTACTGTTTTGGTGCATGCTGAAGTGACAAGATGTATAAGACAGGATGTATAAGTCTCCTGACTTGTTTTCAAGGCCACAGTAGTAAACAGTCAGTGAGGAAGTTTTGAAATAAGGGGTGGAACAATGGAAGTCAAAATGATAAACAGTTATCATCTGTTGTTTTGGAGGAAGCAGCCTCTCTGAGCATGATATTCACAATAACATTGATCATGCCATAATTATCAGTGCCTGAATTGAAGAGAAACAGATTACAATGATCTGGTTTAGTTATAAAGCTGTAGGTATGGGGATGCAACAACAGTATGATTATGCCTCTATCGGGGAAAAGAAATATGGTATAATTTTTTATGAAACAATATGTTCTGACTTGATGGTAACGTTTGTACCTGGACAGGTATGTGTATAAGGAGAATTTTGTGTTGCATTAAGAAAACTGTAATATAACTGGCAGTTCTTTCATTTACCTTTGGGTGGGCCTTTTAAATAGAAGCCACGAACTTCCCTAGGTCTAATGAGACCATTTACTTCCCCTAGCTTCTCCCAAGTACCAGGATATCGGTGGAATACAAGAGAGTTCAATGAGTTTTTACTCTGCAAAGAATAATGCAGGAAGTTCAAGAAGATGTCAGTATTCATTCTTCACAGGGATTAGAGAAAATGATACCGGTCTAGATTTTTGATATCAAATTGATCCATTAAGAATGGTTTCCAACCTTATCCTTGTTTCAAGGCATCACGTGTGATGATTGAGATTGTAGCCCTTTGTGGCAATTTTGTACTTCTGGATATGTGCTGTAAATGTAGCATTAAACAGGTTCTACTTCCACACCATGCAATTTTTGTTTGGGCAGTTCTATTAATGATGCTCTCCTCCTAAGTGCAATGCTTATCGCTGAAGGCTCTGGGAAACCCCTAGGTGCTACTGTGTTGGTGCTTCCAAAATAGTCCCACTGAGACTAGATCTTTGATTAAGCCAGAATGTGGCCAGATGTGACTTATTGGCTGCCCTTCCTTTGAAAATGGTGTCTTTTCAGAGGCAGACAGCACAGAAGCTTCACTGAATATTCTTTTCTGAATATTTTGCTATTTCTTTCTCTAAGCAGTTTGCTGTTTGTCAGCATTTTGTTTACAGGCTAAGAGAGAAACAGTATTTATGGTTTACTCCAACGTCCTACTCTCTTTCTCTTCTGAAGATGTTGATACTTCCTCAGGCATAATTTGATAAAAACTTTTGAGGATTTCATTTTGTGGGCTCCTGTCCAGGTGACCATATTTTATGTGTTAGCAAGAAATAAAAACAGATTGTTTACGTCTTGCTACTGAATTACTTAACTGTGGGGATACTATCTCCAAGTTCAATATTGGTGGTATATGAAAACTTATTTGTATAGTTCCAAATTTTGTAGAACAATTCAAAGGGAGACTATTGGTCCATTGTCAGTGTTGGCTATTTTTGAGGAACAATCTTAACTCTTCTTATATTCATGTATTTTTTATTGCCTTCAGTTATTCCTCTGGAAATCTATTTCACTTCTGAATGTCAGTTGGTGCATTCTGAAACTATATACTCCTGTCAAACTGTATTCTGAATATAGTGTTTGATTTTAATTCCAAATGATTAAGACATTTGTTATATATATGTAGATTAATTGTTTTATAAGTTCCTTAAGGTTGTTATAGCGGGGATGGTAATGGGGATAAGCTCCCACTATCTATTAAATGCTCCCAATTGTGTGTGCGCCTCAAATAGTCTCTGACAACCAAGTCCAGCTCCTGGCCTTCATATGTGGCTTATCTTCTAAGCCCAGCAGAACCATTTCTACTGACAGGAGTAGGGGCAAAGACAGGTTACTAGTGCCTTAAAACCAGTCGCTTTAGGCAGATGGGACTCAACAGCTTTGGTTGGCAGCTCATCTAGGAGGTGGAAACCTCTGATCTCTAAGCTACTCTGCCTTGCAGCTATACCAACTTATGGGGAAGTCCTCGGGAGTAAATCTCAAGGGAAAAATCCGGAGCTGGATTCCCTAAGGCATTCTTACATTGAGTTCAATGCTGACTGGCAACTCCTGCTGATGCTACTGGTACCAAACTGTATCAGTCTCTGCCGTTCATCGGTTGCATGGAGAAGGGGAGCTTGCTACATGGGCAATAGCTTGCTCTCCATATTGCATTGCCCAGGCTGTCTAGACAGCTAGGACAAGATATTCATGGTCAACTCTGACTGACTGAACCCTGAGAATTGTTTTATAGACATCTAACAGAGGATAATGTTAATAAAAAGGCCATATTTCACCAGAGCTCACTAGAATATGGAAAATGTTCGGCAGGAATAATAAATGGTCCCTCATCCAAAACATTAACAGTTTTCCTTAACAAAGATGTAGCTGAATTGTTTTTTTTCTTGTATTTTCCATCTCATTTCTTCTTGTCCTACATATATCAGGCCAGTCTCCAGGCAAGTCTCATCAACTTACCATTTATAACTCATAACACTGACTTAGAAACTTGATGTGCCAGTGACTGTCCCCATTGAGCCATTCCTACTCATCCTATGTGTTACGTACCCGTGATGTGACAGTGGTACCCTTGTCACGTGACAGGTGTTGAAGCTATACTGGACTTGAGGTAAAGGTTTTGTGATGGTGGAGTGACATCATTTTCCTGCCAGTAGAGGTCATGTGACAGGTTTTTTACAGGGTATAAAAGGAGGACCCCTCCCTGTGAGGAGGGGCAGTTCGTGGCTGAATTTGCCATGTTGACTTCATGCCACTGCGTGATTTAATGTTATGATGCAGTGTGGTTGAAAAATGGAGTTTTATCTAATGCCTAAAGCTTAAAAGGTCATTGCCAGCAGTTTCTTTATAATACTGCTAGTTGAGAATCAGTGGAGAGTGAAGATCGGAGTTCAGGAGTTAAAAGATCGAGGAAAGTCGATTTCGATGGTGAAACAGGTTCAACCTTGTTTGATCCTCATTCGGAAGGAATTTGTTGACTGTACTCGTGTTAATCCCTGTGAATAGCAGAAAGGATTGAGTACAGTTTTGTAAAGGAAAGGTCAGTGCCTTTAAGCCGTTTCATTTTCCATCTCCGTAAATTCTTCGTGGGAAAAGTGTGGTTCGACTGGGAACTGCAACAACACGACGTGAAAGAGAACTTAAATCGTCTTAAAAAGTCTCTTCCTTAAATGTACTGTAAGCATTTTGAACTTTTGCAATACTACTTTGAAGAACTGTTTTTGCAACATCGCTTTAAGAACTGTTTAAGCTGCCGCCCAGCAGCTGATTTTTGGTTATGTGAGTGGTTTGTTTACTTTTTGGGGGTTTGTTTTTCAGTGTTTAATAAATGTTCTATTTGTTATAAAAACCCCTGCCTCACTCACATATTTATTGTTGCTGAATCCGTAACATAAATATGGGGGCTGCGTCCGAGATGAATCATTTGAGTTTAAATGCTTGTTAAATTTTGAATCAGTGTTTTGGAAAAGGGGAATACTCGATTCTTTTGTTTGATTGGCTTGTGAGTGGTATTTGGCGACAATGAATATTGATGAGTTTCTGGCTTCTCCAAACGCGGAGTTGTTAGCGAAGGCGAAAGAAACTGAGGTGTCTGAGGTAGCTAGTAGATTGCAACTTAAAGGTATTTTGAAGACTACATCAAAGGCTCTAATACAGAGAAAAATCAGGTCACACTATGTGGATTCAGGTGATTTTGATGAATCGATTTTAGAGTCATTTCCAATAAATAATATAGAGATGCAGTTGCAAATCAAACAAATGAAGTTGGAACAAAGTAAAGCAGAATTGGAGCATTGTAGGTTAGAAGCTGATCAGAAAAAAAGGGAATTTGAAAAAGCGATGACGGAATTAAGGTCTGGGAATCAGTCTTCTGGTTCTAGAAAACCGCTTGTTGCTAGTCAAGAAATTAAATTGGTCCCACAATTTAGTGAAACAGAAGTGGAAAGATATTTCCAACATTTTGAAACAATTGCTCAGATTTCAGAGTGGCCGAAAGATAAATGGTCAGTGTTGTTACAAAGTGTAATTAAAGGTAAAGCACAAGTTTATACAGCTTTAACTGCTGCGCAAACATTTGATTATGATATTGTGAAAAAGCATATTTTAAAAGCATATGAATTGGTCCCAGAAGCGTATAGAGAAAGATTCAGAAGTTTGAAGAAGTCTGTGGAAAAAAACTTATGTGGAATTTGCCTATGATAAAGCTGTGTGTTTTGAGAGATGGGTTTCTTCTAAAAATGTAAAGGGGGACTATGATACATTGAAAGAGCTGATTTTAATGGAGGAATTTAAAAGAAGCATTCCTGTTGAAGTATGGACCTACTTGAATGAGAGGAATACTGATACATTGCAGGACTCTGCTAGATTAGCTGACGAGTATGTTTTAATCCATAAGAATAGATTTCCTCAGGGCAGAATTTTTAAGAGGAAAAATAACACGGAGACTCAAGGTAAATCAGAAATTAAATCAGAAGTTAATGAGAAAGGTAAGGAGGAAGGAAAATCTGTGAAGGAAAGACAGTTTGGTCTTATTTGTAACTATTGTAAGAAACCTGGCCATGTAATAGCTAACTGTTTCAGACTGAAAAAGAAAGAGAAGGAAGCAGTTCCAGATGCTTGTGTGCAACATACTGAAGCACCTGTAAAATTACAGGGTTCGATAAACACAAATGAGGTTTTGTTAGAGTCTGACCAAGTTAAAAAGGGATATGATCATTTTATAACTGAAGGGTTTGTATCCTTGAAAGAAGGATCTACTCTGGTGCCAATAAAAATACTTAGGGATACTGGAGCTTCTCAATCACTGATGTTAGACAGTGTATTGAAGTTTAATGAAGAGTCTGATACTGGTGAGGTAAATTATATAAGAGGTGTTGGGAGTGATTTTATGCCTGTACATTTACATAAAGTAAATTTAAAGTCAGGGTTAGTTACAGGATTTGTTAAAGTAGGATTACAGCCTAGCTTACCTGTGAAGGATATTTCTTTATTCTTAGGTAATGACTTGGCAGGTGGACAAGTTTTTCCTGAAATGCATTTGACAATGGAGTCAGAGGAACCAGAGATGAATTCTAACAGATTCTTCCTGTGTTGTGACTAGAGTTATGGCTAAAAAGATTGATGCGCAGAATGAGGTTGTTACTCATGACTTCTCAACTCAGGATTCAAGTTTTGAGGATGTGTCAGAGACTTTCTTACCTTTGTTGTTTGAACAAGATTCTTGGAGTAAGTCTGACTATGAAGATTTATCTCTGTCTCAGAAGGAGATGATAGCAGAGCAGAATAGAGACCCTGAGATTATAAAATTAAGAGAACAAGCTCTACTAGATAGTGAAATTGAGAAGGTGCCAGTAGGATATTACTTGGAAAAAGGAGTGTTGATGAGGAAGTAGACATCACCTACAATTCCTGCAAGTGAGGAATGGAATATTGTTTACCAGGTAGTTGTCCCTAAAGTTTATCGAAATGAGTTTTTGACTTTAGCTCATAGCGCGCCTTTAGGTGGACATCAAGGGGTAAGGAAAACTGTGGACAAGATTTTAAAACATTTTTACTGGCCTGGTCTAAGAAAAGATGTGGCGATATTTTGTAAAATGTGCCATACTTGTCAAATTGTGGGTAAACCAAATCAAATTACACCAGTGGCTCCATTACAACCTATTCCAGCATTTGGTGAACCGTTTTCTAAAGTTATTGTAGATTATGTTGGTCCATTACCAAAGACAAAAAACTGGCTATCAGTACTTGTTGACTATTATGTGTACTTCGTCTAGGTTTCCAGAGGCAGTACCACTTAGGAATATAAAAGCTAAGACTGTGACAAAGGCCCTTATAAAATTCTTTACTTATTTTGGATTACCTAAGGAAATACAAACTGATCAAGGCAGTAATTTTATGTCTGGATTGTTTCAACAGATAGTTTATAAATTGGGAGCTAAGCAAATCACTTCATCTGCATACCATCCAGAATTGCAAGGTGCCTTGGAGAGGTTTCATTCTACCCTCAAGAGTATGATTAGGACATATTGTGTGGAAAATGAAAGTGATTGGGATGAGGGTATAAACTTACTTTTATTTGCAGTAAGGGAATCGGTACAAGAATCTTTAGGTTTCAGTCCGTTTGAACTTGTATTTGGGCATAGAGTTAGAGGACCTTTAGCTTTATTAAAAGAACAGTGGATTAGTAAGGAAATACACATTAATGTGTTGGACTATGTTTTGAAATTTAAGGACAGGTTACATAAAGCTTGTAGCTTAGCCAAGGAAAATTTAAAATTGGCTCAGGAGAAAATGAAAACTTGGTATGATAAAGAAGCTAGCATGAGGATGTTTAAGCCTGGAGATAAGGTGTTGGTTCTTTTTCCAGTACAAACGAATCCTTTACAAGCTAGATTTCATGGTCCTTATGAAATTGTGTCTAAAATCAATGATGTGGATTACGTGATAAAAACTCCAGATCATAGAAGGTCAACACAACTTTGCCATATAAATATGATAAGACCATATTTTGAGAAACAATCTGATACTGTGACTGTTGTGGTTAATGATAATGAGTTTGATTTAACTAGGAACATGATAGATGATTCATCTGAATTTCATTCTAAATCCAACATTGTTTCTGTCAGGTTACCAAATTCAACCATTCTGGAAAATATTGATGAGAAACTAGCATATTTACAGCTAGAGCAGAAACAGCAGATGAAGGAATTAATTTTTAAATATAAGGATTTGTTTCCAGATGTTCCGAGAAGGACTACTATAGCTTCACATGATGTAAATGTTGGAGATGCCAAATCTATTAAACAACACCCATATAGGATGAACATAGAAAAATGTGAACTTGCTGAGAAAGAAATTAAATATATATTAGAGAATAATATCATTAAACCTTCTAACTCGAATTGGAGTTCACCCTGTGTTATGGTGCCAAAACCAGATGGTAGTATTAGGTTTTGTACAGACTATAGGAAGGTGAATGCTGTAACGAAATCAGATGCATATCCAATTCCTAGAGTAGATGATTGTGTAGATAAAGTTGGAAAAGCAAAGTTCCTTACAAAGATTGATTTATTGAAAGGGTATTGGTGTGTTCCATTAACAGACAGAGGTAGAGAGATTTCTGCATTTGTAACTCCATCTGGGCTATATGAATATAATGTTCTTCCATTTGGGATGAAGAATGCCCCAGGTACTTTCCAGAGGATGATTAACTCTGTGATTCAGTGTTTGAAAGATACTGATGCTTATATTGATGATTTAGTGACAGGAAATGATACTTGGGAAGCACACATTATTGCGGTGGAGAAATTGTTTGAAAGGCTTTCAAAAGCTAACTTAACTATTAATTTAGCTAAGAGTGAATTTGGACATGCCACTGTGACTTACCTTGGTTATGTTGTGGGTCAAGGTAAGGTAGCTCCTGTTCAGGCAAAAGTTCGGGCAATTTTAGAGATTCCCACTCCAACGGGGAAAAAAACTCTCAGAAGATTCTTGGGAATGGTAGGATATTATCGAAAATTTTGTAAGAATTTTGCTAATGTTGCCCTTCCATTAACTAACCTTTTGCAGAAGAATGTGAAGTTTGTGTGGACAGTGCTTTGTCAAGAAGCATTTGAAAAATTGAAAACAATGATACGTCAACAACCTGTGCTCAAGGCACCTGACTTTGAAAAACCTATTTCATTAGCTGTAGATGCTAGTGATGATGCTGCAGGAGCAGTATTAATGCAAAGGAATGAGGGTGATGAGGTTGATCATCCAGTAGCTTACTTTTCTAAGAAATTTAATAAGCATCAAAGAAACTATTCGACAATAGAGAAGGAATTGTTATCTCTTGTTTTAGCTTTAGAATATTTTGAGGTATATGTTGGTACAACTCAAAAACCACTTATTGTTTACACTGGTCATAATCCGTTAGTTTTTCTGAGTAGGATGAAAAACAAAAACAGAAGGTTATTAAATTGGAGTTTGATGTTACAAGAGTACAATATTGTGATAACTCACGTTAAAGGTAAAGATAATGTGGTTGCTGATTGTCTATCTCGATGTTGAATGTACAAGTAATTTTTTTTATGGAGTGGTATTTTTTACAATTGTAACACTCCTACTGTATTGTGAGTTGTAAGATGTTATATGATACTGTATTGTATATTGTGTATGTTATAAAATTTATACATTTGTTTTTCTTGTAAATAATTGTTAAAATTTTTGTTCTTGACAGACCAAAAATATTTTTTTTGGAGGGAGGTGTTACGTACCCGTGACGTGACAGTGGTACCCTTGTCACGTGACAGGTGTTGAAGCTATACTGGACTTGAGGTAATGGTTTTGTGATGGTGGAGTGACATCATTTTCCTGCCAGTAGAGGTCATGTGACAGGTTTTTTTACAGGGTATAAAAGGAGGACCCCTCCCTGTGAGGAGGGGCAGTTCGTGGCTGGATTTGCCATGTTGACTTCATGCCACTGCGTGATTTAATGTTATGACGCAGTGTGGTTGAAAAATGGAGTTTTATCTAATGCCTAAAGCTTAAAAGGTCATTGCCAGCAGTTTCTTTACAATACTGCTAGTTGAGAATCAGTGGAGAGTGAAGATCGGAGTTCGGGAGTTAAAAGATCGAGGAAAGTCGATTTCGACGGTGAAACAGGTTCAACCTTGTTTGATCCTCATTCGGAAGGAATTCATTGACTGTTCTCGTGTTAATCCCTGTGAATAGCAGAAAGGATTGAGTACAGTTTTGTAAAGGAAAGGTCAGTGCCTTTAAGCCGCTTCATTTTCCTTCTCCGTAATTTCTTCGTGGGAAAAGTGTGGTTCGACTGGGAACTGCAACAACACGATGTGAAAGAGAACTTAAATCGTCTTAAAAAGTCTCTTCCTTAAATGGACTGTAAGCATTTTGAACTTTTGCAATACTACTTTGAAGAACTGTTTTTGCAACATCGCTTTAAGAACTGTTTAAGCTGCCGCCCAGCAGCTGATTTCCGGTTACGTGAGTGGTTTGTTTTTCAGTGTTTAATGAATGTTCTATTTGTTATAAAAACCCCTGCCTCACTCACATATTTATTGTTGCTGAATCCGTAACATATGACAGACACTCTCTTTGTTCCCTCCTACTGAAAGTTACTTACTTCTCTCTCTTTTCCAGTTTTAATGAACGCTTGCAGACTAACAATGTACACTGTTTCTTTCTCCTCAGATTCTGGTTGACTTGCAAGTTTTTCTGGTTTTTTATGTTTGTGTTTTAGCGAGAGTAAGTTCTGTCATGAAGGTACTTTTTTGCATAGGATGACATATTAACAGTTGGTAATCTCTGAGATTCGAGGATGGCCTACGTCAAAAATAAATTATTAAAGACAAATACATCAAACTGATAAATGGGTTTATTATTGCTGCATGCAATCAGGTACTGTGAAAAACTTGTCTTGTATACTGTTCATGCAGATTAACTTATTACAATAATGCATTGAAGCAGTACAAGATAGAACAGTTTCAGAGTGCAGATTGAAATGTTCATTCAAAAGAGAGATAGAAAACCATAGGAACACTAGGGATGAGCTTGTGTGTCTTGTAAAGTTTTTAGGCTCTCCTTAACAACTTGTGGAGAAATATATGAGCTGTTAAAGATTGTATTGCCATTCTGTTGCAATTCCCATTGTTACACTGATCATTATAACAATGATCAGATGAAGACATGATCTGGATTTGGGGAGGTAAATGAAGATAGGGTTATATTACAGTGATTTCAGCTGCATAGTTCTAATGAATAGATTGATTATTTTTGTTATTAATCACAACCACAATATTGAAGCTACTATATTTAACTTGAGAATTTGGATTATACTGTGCTTTATTGTTGAAATAAAGTGTTCAGAGAAGAGTATTTTTTCAAAGTATGTTAGGGCCCGTGATCTTCTAAATGTATTAGGTTGAGGCTGGTCATTTTAGGAAATACAATGCAATGTAATGTTAGTGTAAAATCATTCTGGACAGAAACAAATCTATTTATATTTATTCCTGTTTATTTCTTCTCAGTAAATGGATGTCAAAAGCAATGCTGAGATTTATTCTCCATCCCGAATTGCCCTTGAACTGCGAAGATTCATCTAAGTTGCAATGAATTCAGAACCAATTTTGATCAGACCAGGTATGGGTGGCAACTTTCCTTTTCTGAGGAGAATAGTGAAACAATTGGGTTTTACTGATAATCCGGTAATTTCATGGTCACTATTGGTGATACATGCTTTTTTTTCACCAGAGTTATTTAACTATCTGAATTTATGTTCCCCAGCTGTGTTGTAGAACTCAGACTTCTGTTTCCATACCGATAGCCTTGGCTTACAGATATGTCTTTACTGAATTATCGACTATAATACTTCATCTGATACTGTTTTATATACAGTTTCAACTGTACTAAATTTTTCATTCCTCAAAGCTATAAGCTGGTTTTAAGTTGGGGTGCAAATAATGTCTTAAGCAAATATATATCATCTACTTAGTTTTATAACATATCCGACTTCATTGGAAATTCTTATTAATGAAGGCTCACAATAGGTAGGAGGCATGCTATTTCAAAGAGAAATGCATCTCTGATTTGCTATCATTGAAAAATCTCTTTATGTCGTACAACGAAAAGGAATTGATTTCAAGATCCAAGATCTCAAGGATTTTCATTCTGCTCCATGTTTATAAGAACACAAGACAATAAGATCGGGAGTAGGCCACTGACCGTTCATGCCTGCTTCACAAATATGAATGATTATGTCTGATCTCTTCCAAGCCTCAACTCCTCTTCCCAGTTTCCTCCCACCCTGAATTTCCTGATATTCCAAAAACTTATTTACCTCATCTTAAATACACCTGATCTAACCACTGCAGAAGAGAATTCCAAATATTCACCAACCTTGCATGAAGAAGTTATTACACATCTCAGCCATAAATTACCTTTAAATAATGCCATTTGTTTAAAATTTTCCTACAGGTGAAAACATCTATCCTGGCATATTCCCTTTAACCTTAAAGGTACCTACAAGAATTCACTCATTATTCTAAGCACTGAAGAATACAGAGCAGCACAAATAAAATACTGGAGGAACTCAGCAGGCCAGCCAGCATCCACGGAAAAGAGTAAAAGTTATGTTTCGGGCTAAGACCCTTCATCAGGGCTGATGCTGCCTGGCCTGATGAGTTCCTCGAGCATTGTGTATGTGTTGCTCTGGATTCCCAGCATCTGCAGATCTTCTTATGTTTTTTTTTGAAGCTACTAAAGAACAAAGATTTAATTTCTTCAGTTGCTCACAGTGGAAAGATGTAGACTGGTCATTGGTTAAGTGGGGATCTCCAGGAATGAGGGATTTTCTGATACTCAATGAATGATCAATCATTGAGCACAAACTTGGACTATCCAACCATAACTGTCCACTGGACTATAGAACCACAAGTGAAGATGCAATTGAATTGAAGCTTTACATAGCAAAGTTAAGTATTGGAATGAGAAATTTGATTCTCTTGTCCAGTTTGACAGCAGTGGATGTGAAATGGAGAGAGGTGTTGGTTGAAAAGTCTAATGACAAATCAATTGTATGTATTGTTGTGCATCAAACTGACATGCTGAGAATTAGGATCGCTGATTCCATAGTAGTCCAGCTCTTTCCAAATGTTCCCCCAATCCACATGTCATGTCATCTTGTTGTCATAAAACTGGAATAGCCTGTTAGTGACCATCAATACTAGGTGGAATATTTTGCCATCCTTGGAATTTTGAACATGGGATGTGGGGATTGTTGGCAAGCTCAGAGATTGATGACCTTGGCGAAGTGTTGGCCAGTACCATCTTGAGTGAAGGTACACCTTTGTGCTGTCAAGTAAGAAAATCTGTGATTTTGAGAAGCAACGAAGAAGGAATAGTGACTTATGTCCATATCAGTGGTGGCATCCATCAGTCTTGAGAGACCATGGATCTGTGCCTGGGATTTCCAGGGCGCAGACCTAGGCAGGGTTGTATGGGAGACCGGCAGTTGCCCAAGCTGCAGGCCTTCCCCTCTCCACGCCACCGATGTTGTCCAAGGGATGTTGTCCCATGCAGCTTGGCACCGGTAACATCACAGAGCAATGTGTTGTTAAGTGCCTTGCTCAAGGATACAAACACGCTGCCTCAGCTGAGGCTCGAACCAGTGACCTTCAGGTTACTAGCCTGACGCCTTGCCCACTTGGCCACGCGCCAACAGTGTCCATATCAGTGTGTTGCATAACTGTGTGGGGGAGGTGGTAGCACTCAGGTATTGGTGTTTCCCAGTACCTGCTACCTTCTTTCTTGGAGGCTGTAAGAGCCATGCTTTTGAGATGAGAAGAGCTGTGAAAGGAGTGTCAGTAGGTTACTGCAGGACAATGGAAGGGCACGCTTGTGCACAGTGTTGGTAGAGAAAGCAAATGCTCAGTCACCTGCTTTATCCTGCATGGTATCGAGCTTTAAGAATACTGTTGAGTTGTACTTGTACAGTGCGAGTGGGGCCTGCCTGAACTGCCTCTTATAGATGAGTGTATGATGAGGCTTAATGCAATAAAGCTGAAATCTTTCCCATTACTAATGCAAGGGTGACACCTACAGGCTCTCTTCATTAGTCATTACCTATATATTGAAGGCATTCATTCAGGATAAAATTAAAGATTGCCTAGATAGAGAATTAAACTGATTGCTTACATGATGACAACTATTAGCAGTTAGAAAGGGTTGAAATGTCCACCTGTGGAATCACTATTATCATGGTTTATGGCTCTACTTTGCAGATCGCTTTCCCCTTCGTTGTGTAATTTATTCACCCCTCCCATTAGAACGAGGCAGGTGTGAGGGATTTACAGAGGTCAGCAGGGATTTAGGTAACCTTGGTGCAAAACAATGGGAAGTTCCCTGATGCAAAGGATTCCCTCATACACTCACACCCATCCTTAGGGGAATTTCCAGTGGCTGTGAGGATGAGAATCTGTATCAGCAGTGCTATTTATAGGGGTCATATGTCCTCTTTGGATAAGAAAAAAACTGTTTACAGATGGAAACAGTGAATACTTTATCTCAGAAAGTTTTGCACCCGTACAATGAGAAATAAGGACTATCAATGTTTAAAAATACTTGATTACTCTGATGTGTGATTTCTTAACATCTCTCACATACTTATTCATATTTATGCTTGATTTTGAAAGCAATGATTCTTAACTGGATTAGAACATGCATTTTCCACATTTCAGGAGAGGTGCATAATCTTTATATGCACAAAGATTTTGCAGGAATAAAGAGAATCAAGTGGAAAAATGTCAACCCAATGTGATCTACCAATTTCTAGCTTTGCCAGTAAATGCAAGACATTGGATCTGGGAAATCCTTTTTCTGAGAATGAGGTTAGCTATTTAAATACTTCAAATGTTCATCGAGAATGATTTCAACAGCATTTGGCAAATTTAATTTGGAGCACGGGGATTCCAATGAGACCCTGGTGAGTGCACAACAGAGGGAGAGCTGAGAATCTGGAATCACAGAACGAGATCATAGAATCTTAACAGCACAGAAGGGGATCATTTTGCCTACAGAGTTGCACAAGTTCTGTACTGTAAAATTATAGATTTCTCTTGTTTAAGTCACGTCTACAAGGTTTAAACTAAAGATACTCTACTCTAAGTCAATAAGTCAAAGAATATCAGGGTTACCCTGCCTTAATTCTGGAAAAACAACTACTGTATTTATTTTGACTGTTCTCAAACCTTAGAGCAATTTCTTATCCAAATTATCAAGCCACCTTATTCGGTGGACTTTGGTTCACCGAAGAACTAAATTTGTTCTTGTGGAGGAGTTCATCAAATGTCTTGAGGAAATTAGTACAGGTGACAACAGCTGCATTATCATGGTGACCGCTCTTTGCTACCTTGTCAAAATTTCAATTGGAATAGTCAGTTTAATTAATTTATTAATTATTCTTTTTTTTAATAAATCTGTGCTGGTACTCCTTTATTATTTCAGATTTCTTCACGCTTACATTTTTTTCTGAAGCATCTTTGTAAGCAAGTCGCCGTTACTTAAGCTGGCCAGCCTGTAGATGCCAAGCATCCTTTTGATCAGCCCGACAGATTTCCCATTTTCCATTCCACCATCACAACATGGCTGATTAGAGAACCATGGCCTTATGCAAATTTCTGCTCTTACTTAACTCTAGCAATCACAATCCACACCCACATAGCCTCACTTCACCTTCACTCAGCAGCCTCAGGCATACCAAGTGCTATCTATGGTTAGACCTCCTTACGCCCGTTCCTTCTCCCATCTCTCATTCTCTGGCCTTTCTTTTCACTGAGGTTTTGGCAGCACCCTACTCCATGGTAAATACAAAAGGCACTTATTAGAATTCTGCCTTATCTTCTGCCCTCACTTACACTTTCAAGCCCACCTTTCCTCTTTTGCCTTCCTTTCTAATGTTGGTTGGCAGTCCTTACGAAAGCCACAGAAAAACAGCATCGATCATCAATGACCCTCACCACCCAGGCCATGCTCTTTTCTCACCGCTGCCATCAGGCAGAAGGTACAAGTGCCTCAGGACTCACACCACCAAGTTTAAGAACAATTACTGCCCCTCAGCTATCAGGCTCTTGAACAAAAGGGAATAGCTACACTCATTTAAGGACTATGTTATATCGTTATTTAATGCTCATTGTTTATTGCTATTTATTTATATCTGCATGGTCATAGTCTGTTTACAGCTAACAGTTCTAGATGTTTACAGTTTACAGATCCTGTTTGCAGTTACTGTTCTATAGGTTTTCTAAATATACCTGTAGAAAAAGAATTGCAGTGTTGTATGTGGTGACATGTATATATTCCGATAATATATTTTACTTTGAACTTTTGAACTTTGAACTTTTCCCATATCCTTGATCTTCTATGTCTCCTCCAGAAAGAAGTTAAGTGACCTTTGCACAAGAGTAAAGCATTCCTTGAACAAAGAAATAGACAGGGAAACATTTATTGATTATGTCTTTATGGAGGGGGGACAAGGCATTAGGTGATTATGAGACTGAATGTGAGTGGGGGCTGGTCAGCTGTGAACACAAGGAAGTGTGTTGACAGAAATTATTGATATAACTGCTAAATATATAAATATGTGTAGATACTATGGTAAAGAGAGGATATTATTGGGGAGGAATGGGATGGGGATTTAGATTAGAATTCAGAGCAGAATGTAGGTGGAAGTTCCACTGTGCTCATTTTTGCCTTCCTTGTTTGAGAGATCCTCAAGTGATTTGGTACAGTTCTGGTCACCGAATTATAGGAAAGATGTCAACAAAATAAAGAGAGTACAGAGAAGATTTACTAGAATGTTACCTGGGTTTCAGCACCTAAGTTACAGAGAAAGGTTGAACAAGTTAGGTCTTTATTCTTTGGAGCATAGAAGGTTGAGGGGGGGCTTGATAGAGGTATTTAAAATTATGCGGGGGATAGATAGAGTTGACATGGATAGGCTTTTTCCATTGAGAGTGGGGAGATTCAAACAAGAGGACATGAGTTGAGAGTTAGGGGGCAAAAGTTTAAGGGTAACATGAGTGGGAACTTCTTTACTCAGAGAGTGGTAGCTGTGTGGAACAAGCTTCCAGTAGAAGTGGTAGAGGCAGGTTCAATACTGTCATTTAAAGTAAAATTAGATAGGTATATGGACAGGAAAGGAATGGAGTGTTATGTGCTGAGTGCAGGTCAGTGGGACTAGGTGAGAGTAAGCGTTCGGCATGGACTAGAAGAGCTGAGATGGCCTGTTTCCGTGCTGTAATTGTTATGTGGTTATATGATTATGATATTGAATGCATAAGCAGGGGAACAATCCTCTCACCATTTTGGTTATCTCCAAGTAGGTCTTCTTGCTGTCGTCTGCTGGTGCTTTCCTCCCACCTTCAGAGAACATGATGCAGCTAACACTGGTAAGGCATCAGAAAATTAGGAGATAGCATCAGCACAAAATACTTTATATTTTCTTCACTCTTACAGAATGGCAATTCCTGAACATGACATTTCAGACTTGTGATGAGCCTTTAAATAACATAGCTGGAATTGCATAGGTCATGTAATTATCCCTTCCACTCAGCATAATTATTGGTTTAGTCAGTGATGTGTTAATTATGCAACTGCATTACAGGTGTTTGCGTATCAAAGTTAATCCTTCGCTGTAGTGAATTTAATTGTGATTAATTGCAATCCCACCTAACTCACACTAGTGTAAGTGGTTAGCTCAACACTATTAAAGCTTGGGTATCAGAGTTCAATTTTCAATGTCATCTGTAAGTCCTCCCCGTGGAATGCATGAGTCCAAAGACCTACCAGTTAGTAGTTTAATTTGTCATTGTAAACTGCCCAGTGATTAGGCTAGGGTTAAATCGAGGGTTGCTGGTTGGCATGGGTCGAACAGCTGGAAGGACCTATTTCGGTATTCCAATAAATAAGTAAATAAACAAACAAACAAACTCCTGAGAGAGGTACAAAGCAGCCACAAGCTGACATTGCTTTGTGTTAGAGATGGAGGCTTATCTTGTTATCATAACTAGGTGTTAATTGTACCAGAAAGCTTATCATTGGGAAAAGTTTCTGATTGACTGGAATAAACATGCCATTGCTACTATGGCATGAGACAGGACTTGCATATATCTTTGCTGATAATTTTTTTCTCTGCTGGGAATCTATCTTGAAGTCCAGATTTGTAATGTTCAGAAAGGCTGTATGCCAAATCTAACATCACAAATTATAACTGGAATACATAGTCAAACCTCTTGGCACATCAACAATAAGTATTCTGCCACAATTCTGGCATCTTTATTATAGTAAGGTGTCCCAAATATCAAAAGAGCACACAAATACACACACACACACACACACACAAACACAGTATTCCTGACCCAGGCACAAACTTACAAAGCTTGAATCTTTCATAGAAACATAGAAAATAGGTGCAGGAGTAGGCCATTTGGCCCTTCGAGCCTGCACCGCCATTCAGTATGATCATGGCTGATCATCCAACTCAGAACCCTGTACCTGCTTTCTCTCCATACCCCCTGATCCCTTTAGCCACAAGGGCCATATCTAACTTCCTCTTAAATATAGCCAATGAACCGGCCTCAACTGTTTCCTGTGGCAGAGAATTCCACAGATTCACCATTCTCTGTGTGAAGAAGTTTTTCCTCATCTCGGTCCTAAAAGGCTTCCCCTTTATCCTTAAACTGTGACCCCTCATTCTGGACTTCCCCAACATCGGAAACAATCTTCCTTCATTTAGCCTGTCCAATCCCTTTAGAATTTTATACGTTTCAATAAGATCCCCCTCAGTCTTCTAAATTCCAGTGAGCATAAGCCTAGTCGATCTTTCATTCTCTAGAGTTGTATGACAGACACAATGAACCAGTATTTTGTGATCTACAATAAGTAATGGCCACCTTTCACTGGTCTCCAAGTCAATTGAAACTTATTTCATAGTGATCTTTCCCATTAGTATCCTTCCCAGAAAGCAAGATAAGACCTATCAACAATGAGACCCAGCCTCAACAGTCTTCAGCCACAGCAAACACTGTCCATAAAACACCCAATGATCAACAATCTTTGGTTATAACCTTTGTTTTTCAAACACATTGATGGCTGCACCAGATGGACCAATACTGTCATTGAACTACTAAAGAAGGGCCTGAGGAAAGGAACACACACAGGTGATTAGAACATAGAATGTTCCAGTTATAGCACTAATGGAGGTTTCCACAGCAACACCTGTGTATTAGGGTAACAAAATGGAGTCAAGAAGAAATTGTTCTATGTGAGACCAAGTTCAGCCAAGTAGAGAGATGATAATGGCTGAGCTGCTGTTCAACACAAATCCTCAAGTCATCAAGGTGATGGGGCAGTCATCAAGAGACTAGACAGTCACAGTGAAAAAGAAGTCGTTACAACCAGGACATGGGAGACTGCTGAAGACCGTGAGGATGTCAGAAGCATCATAGAGAAAGGGAGGAAGAAACTGGACAGGGTTAAGAAAGGAAAAGATGAGGCAAAATATTTTGAAAATATGAATCCATGGGTGTAATCCTGTTTGCAGATCTGACCTCAACACCCCTGATTCAAAAGAGATAAAAGTGATCTCCATGATATTCATTCCTGTTTATGTTTCAATGACACGTGTTGTTATCAAAAATGCAGAAGTCTATTGCCAAATAATTTTGTTCTGTAATGATAGCAATGGTCATATATTGGGTAAATGTAGTTCATATTCACACTAACTAGCAACAGAAAATGTGAAAATTATCCCAAGGGGCTAAATGGTATAGTCATGCTCTTATATGGATAGGAAAAGTTTAGAGGAATATGAACAAACTGCAGGAAAATTTGATTTAGCACAGACAGGCATCTTGGTTGACATAGAGGGTCAAAGCACCTGCTTCCACGCAGTTTAACTCTATGAATCCAAGAACAGAGAGTCTATTGAGTTAAAGGTATAGAACAGCTGTGAGAACCTGAGGGTAGGTACCAAGTCATTTACATTTGGTTTGATTTGATTTAATTGAATTTACTTCATTATTTTTAATTAGTCAAAAGTGTTTCAATTTTTTAAAATAATTCTTAGATTTTCTGATTGTTTCTTTCATTGATTTTGGATTTTCTCAAATTGGGATACTTTCACAAGTATTTGTAGACTCTAAATAAAAACAGCAAATATTGGAAATACTCAGCAGGTCAGACTGCACATGTGGATATCTGTGGAATGAATACTTCCAGTAATTTTTACTTTAATTTTAAGTTTCCATCATTTGTAGGTTTATTTTTGATTTTCATCCGTAGGACTTGGCCGGCTCAGTTAAACTGGGCATATCATTTAGCCAGATGTCAAAGTGCATTTAACTATCTTGTCTTTCTCCTACCCCTCCCCCCACACCACCACATGATGACAATACCTGTTGAGGGACTTAGATTTTAGATCAGGACAAATTGACAGCAATAAATCCCCAAAAGGTGAGTCCAGATTTGAAATTACTTAGGACCAATCCCTTTCCATTAATTCATTAGCTCTGGGCATTGCTGGTGCCAGTGTTTGTTATCTGCCTGTTGCCCTTGAGAAGGTTATTGAGAGTTGAATTCTTAACAGCTGAGAAGACTGCAGGGTCAAGGGGAGTTAAAATTCAACCAAAGTACTGTGCACCTCAAGTAAAGTATAGGCCAGACCAATTATAGATTGCAGATTTCAATCCTAAAGGACTTCAGTGAACCCGTTAGGTCAGTTTCAATAATTTGGTCACTTCACGTGATGATATTATTTTTAAAAATTCTTTGTTACATTATTATTCAGATTTAAGTTCCCCAGCTGTACGGTCATTTGAACTTGTGGCTCTTGGTCAGAAGTCTTATAATACAATGGTTAAGCAACTATACTTATAGAGAAGATGTCTGTATATCTCCTACTTGAATAACATAAAAACTGCCTTTTCTGAACACAGAAAAGTACAGAACAATACAGGTCTTTCAGCTTATGATATGCCATCCTTTGAACCTACTCCAAGATCTATCAAACCTTTCCTCCCACATATACCTCGACTTTCCTCTCAGCCATGTTCCTTTTTAAGTCTTTCTTAAATATCCCTAATGTATCTGCCTTTACCACCTACTGTGGCAGTGTGCTACATGCACTGACCACCCTGTGTTAAAAAAAACCTACCTCTTGACATCTGCCTATGCGTTCCTTCAGTCACCTTAAAAATATGTCCTTTAGATGTTAGCCATTACCAACCTGGGAAAAAGGTTCTGGCTGTCCACTCTATCCATGCCTCTTATCATCTTCTATATCTCTACCATCAACTCTTATCCTCCTTCAGTCCAAAGAGAAAAGCCCGAGCTCATTCAACTTCACCTCATAAGACATGCTCTCTAATCCAGGCAGCATCCTGGTAAATCTCCTCTGCACCTTCTCTCAAGCTTTCAAATCCTTCCTGTGCAACATACATCCTTCCTATAATGAGGCAGCAGAACTGAACACAAGACTCCAAGTGTGATCTAACCAGAGTTTTGTAAAACTGCAACATTACCTTATGGCTCCTGAAATCACTCCCCAACTAGTGAAGGCCAAGACGCCATATGGCTTCTATACTATCCTATCAAGCTGTGCAGCAATCTGAGGGATCGATGGATGTGAACTCCTCCACACTTGAATCCTGCCACAAATCTTGTTCTTGCCTTCAAGTTCGATCTTCCAAAGTCAGTCACTTCACACTTCCCCGGATTGAACTCCATTTGCCACTTCTCAGCCCAGCTCTGCATTCTGTCAATGTCCTGTTGTAATCTATGACAACCTTCTACACTATCCACAAAACTACCAATCTTAGTGTCGTCTGCAAACTCACTGACCCACCCTTCCACTTCCACATCTAAGTCATTTCTAAAAATCACGAAGTTGTCACAGAACAAATTCTTGTGGACTGCCACTAGTTAGAAACCTCTAAGCAGAATATGTTCCATCTACTGCCACCCACTATCCTTTGTGGGCAAGCCAATCCCGAATCCAATTTTTTCCCTGGAACCCATGCCTCCAGACATTCTGAGTGAGCTCACCATAGGAAACCTTGTTGAATACTTTACAAAATTCCATATGCAGCTCTATGCCTATCCATCGCTTTACCTTCATTGATTTGTTTTTATCCCTTCCTCGAAAAGTCAATCAGGTTCATAAAACATGACCTTCCCCTCAGAAAGTGATGCTGACTATCCCTAATCAGGCTGTGCTTTTCCTTGACATGTTCCAGCCTGTTAGCCTGTTCTACACTGACCTCACATTCATGAAGGTCCCACTCACTGGTGAATAATGAAGCCAAGTACAAACAAGAGAAAATCTGCAGATGCTGGGAATTCAAGCAAAACACACACACACACACACACACACACACACACACACACACACACACACACACACACACACACACACACACACACACACACACACACACACACACACACACACACACACACACACACACACACACACTCTCTCTCTCTCTCTCTCTCTCTCTCTCTCTCTCCCCCTTCTCTTCGGTTGTCCATTGAAATTTGATGACAACATCCACTCCTTTAACGGTGATGACTATACAGTCCTATCCTGGACCCACAAGCTCTATTGCAGGTGGGACATGTATATGTGGTAATGGTGGTAGTGATGGCAACCATGGCTGCATTTCTCCTGGCTCTCCTCTGCTGTTTTCTGGTTGTTCCTTCCATCTCCCGAATAATAACCCCATCCGTACACAGCTGTCACCAAGTGGTATGGTCAGCAGCAACATCTTCCAGGTCCTTGGGTCTGATCTTGTGCTTCCTAAAAGCACTCTTCATCTGATCCTTATAGCTCTCCAGCTGAACATCAACCATGCTGTAGCTGGCTGTATAACACTCTGCAGGGTAGCCGACATGGGGGCATCCTTATCACGTGCCCCAGTCACTGCAGCTGACGCTGGGTGATCACGGCCTCAATACTTCTGCAGTTGTCTTCTTTACAAGTATTTCAGTGTGAGGCACCCGCTCATGCCAAGTAATTATCAGGATGCGCTGAAGGCAGCTTATGTGAAAGCACTCCAAGGCTGTAGGTTACCCAAGCTTCACAGCTATAAAGGAGAGTGCAGGCCAAACAGCATCATGGAGAGGAGTTCAGTTGACATTATGGGCCGAGACCCTACACCAGGACTCGAGGATAAAAGACGAGAAGTCAGAGTAAGAAAGTGGGGGGGGGGGGGGAGGAGGAAGAAACACTAGGTGATAAGTGAACTGGGAGGGGAGGAGAGGGGAGAGGGGTGAAGTAAAGAGCTGGGAAGTTGATTAGTGAAAGCGATGCAGGGCTGGAGAAGGGGAATCTGATAGGAGAGAACAGAAGGCCATGGAAGAATGGGGAGGAGCAACAGAGGGAGGTGATTGGCAGATAAAGAGCTAAGGTGAGAGAGGGAAATGGGAATGAGGAACAGTGTGGCGGGGTTGGGGGTGGGGGGTGTGGTTGGGGGACATTACCAGAAGGAGAAATCAATGTTCATGCCATCAAGTTGGAGGCTACCCAGATGGAATATAAAGAGTTCCTCCTCCAACCTGAGTATGGCTTCATTGCGACATTAAGGACCATGCTTACCTCCTCTGACTGTAGGCACATGTTTAATTTTTTTATCCAAAATTAGCCCTTCCTGTTCTTTGTGCACATGTTCTCTTAAGGCCATTCTTAAGCTCTTTCCTGGCCGCATATGACTCTCAAGGTTCTTAACTAATCTTTGCTTCCTTAACCTTAAATGTGTTTCCATCTTCCCCTTGACTAAATGTTCCACCTCTCCTGTCAACCACGATTTCCTCACCCTATCATCCTTTCCCTGCCTCAGTGGGACAAACTTATCCAGAATCCCATGCAAGTTCTCGCTAAGCAACCTCCACATTTCCTCGGCACATGTCCTTGAGAAAACCTCTTCCCAGTTTATGCTCTCAAGTTCCAGCTTAGACGTATCATGAAAATAACATCTTTTGCTTTTGGAAGATTGAAGAAACATCTACCATTGCGGCTGACAGTGCATTCTAGGTCTGCTCATACAAATTGCAGGGTTAGGACTTTGTAGTAAAATTGTCATAGAGCAACTTTTAATAAGTGTTTGAGAAATAACAATACCATGTTCTGTTACCAGTTATACCAGTTTTGTCACATTAAGCTATGTTCTGAATTACCTCATTTTCCCAGCAATTATAAAGTGCATTCATGCTAGGTATTTTCCTTAAGGTTACAGAAGTGACAGCATGTTTAAATTAGTTCCTGTAATTTGAGAAGCTTGCTATGTATAGCATTGCATTCAATAATCTCTTCATCATGATACAACATATCAATGGAGGCAAGGACATGGATTCTCAACAGCAGAGCCTGAAGCTGTATTTTCTGTTTAACTGGAATGACGTTTTTGCATTGCAAACACAAAGATGTTTTGTAATTAACCAGAAGATTATTTGTTTCTTTACTTTACATATCCTGTTGATTTTCTTATTTTCTGTGAATGAGATCAGATCTGCCCACGGATCACTTTCAATCTAACTGAGTAACTGTTGCAGGGCACCCAAGAATGCTTTTACACTTTCCCTACTGGCATCTCCCTCAGCCTGGCTTTGATCATGAACTCACTCCAGCGTTATTGGGGTGGGGTTGTAAAGAAGGGACTTCCGATTCATTAGCACCAAAGATCATTGCTCCAGAGCAGTGTTTTATCCATTCACTGTATGCAGACAAAGTTTCTGCTTATTCAGCAGCTCATTCATATCACTGTGTGATTCACATTTCAGTAGGGTGACAATCACTTGTTTTGAACTAATATTTTTCAGTACTATGGGGCTGATCACTGTTTTAACACAATGTAGTTTTTATTCATCAATAAATGATTATTATTAATTTCCCCATCATTCTTTCCACCTAGCTGTAACTAGTTGTGACCCCCAAACTGAGGCCTGAAACTTGAGAGGGACAGGATACGCAATTCAGCATATGATCTTTCTCCACTAAGGTGATTTCCCATTAACTCTATTGTAACATATAGAATAATGTTGTGCGTGGAAAATGTGCTCAACCCAGTTGTCATCAGAATTGCTTCTGGTTTCAAATACTAAATGCATCATAGAGAATCAGACCAGTGAGTAAAAGTGGCTCCTGGGTTGAGATCTCTGAACTGAATTGTGCTGATAGAGGGATCTTTAAACTCAGAAACAAACTGTCATCACCTGTATGGGATCTAGAATTTTGAACAAGGCACCTTGAATAATGAATGCAAGAATGGAAGATGAGATCACGTTGATAAAGCAAATACAAAAGCATTAGTTTGCTTTCAATTTAAAATATTATTTGTATTTTGACATGTTTGCCATGTGCACCTTTGGGCAACTAATGGCAAACAAGAAAATTACCGTAGATGTCGGATTATAAGCCGCTACTTTTTTCCCACATTTTGAACAGCTTTGAACACTGCGGCCTTTACTACGGTGCGGCTAATGCATGATTCTTTTCATGCCGCCAAAAACATTTTGCCTCGTAACAGTAGACCAATAAAATTGATGAGTAGTTCACAGAGGTCCAATGAAATTGTACGATAAATCAAGCGCACTTTCACAATTAAATTATTGTAAATCAGTCATTTGTACTCACCCTCATCAACATGGAAAACACTCGAAGAAAAGCATTGTGCTGCCTTTATGGCAGTTATTTAGTTTATAATATTTTCGCTTAGTAATTCATTTTCTAGTTAAAGTTAGAAGTGTTTTAACTATATTTGTTTTCTGTACTACATCGCGGGATGCTATGACGTTACACCCGGTTTCGCCGCGTCTTGTGGGAAAAATGCCAGTTTGCGATAAACGGGAAGGAGGGGGCAAGCACATTACGCGAGCGGCATTAGATCTGAGCGAACGCTGCTTTTAAGTTAAAGGCGATCAATAACTTTTCCTGGTAGGCTGCAGTATATATATTTTTTACCAGTCATTAGGAGATATTGGAATGTTGTTCAGTAAAAAAGTATACGCAACATATATTTAAAAGTAGCCGCGTTACAGGCACGGTTCGAAAAAAAGCATTTGCAATATGTATTTGTTTATGTTACCATATGGATTTAATTAAAAGTTAAAAAATCCTCACGTGTAATATCTTTCTGTGTAAATATCTCATATTACAACGTGGGCCACCTGCGGCTGAAAATCCGGTGCGGCCTAAAATCCGGTGCGGCCTGTACAAGTACAAAATTGATTTTCTTTCTAAAATTAGAGCCAGCGGCTTTTAATCAGGTGCGCTCTGTAGTCTGGAATCTACGGTAACTAATAAATTCCAGGTCTGTAAAGTAGAATGTGTTTACACTTGTCTTGGGATTAAATGAAAGGCAGCATATTTCACAGAAATTAAGAAACAGTGGATATTTTTATATGGGAAACACACATAGGTAGAAATGGCAAAAATGATTTGCAACTTAACCTTTAAATGTGTACTTGAACATATGCATGCAACTACTGACAGAGGACTGGGTGGTCTAGATTCTGATGGATTAGTTGAACAGCTTTTCGTGTGTTCAACAGGAAGCTTGTTGAAGGTGAGTTACAAGATTGGTACAATAGAGATGGAAAGAACCAATGGTTCAATAAATGGTTCCAAAATTGATTGGAAAAGAACACTGGCAGGGATTATGGCAGAGCAGCAATGGCTGGAATTGCTGGAAGTAATTCAGAAAGCACAGGATATATATATCCCAAAGAGGAAGAAGGAAAGATGACACAATCGTGGCTAACAAGGAAAGTCAAGCCAACATAAAGGTCAAAGAGAGGGCATATAATAAAGCAAAAATTAGTGGGAATTTAGAGGATTGGAAAGCTTTTAAATACCAACAGAGAGCAACTAAAAAAAGTCATTAAGAAGGTCGAGATGGAACATGAAAGTAAGCTAACCAATAATATCAAAGTGGATATGAAAAGTTTCTTCAGATATATAAAGTGTAAAAGAGAGTCGAGAGTGGGTATCGGACTGCTTGAAAATGATGCCGGAGAAGTAGTAATGGGAACAAGGAAATGATGAACAAACTGAGTAAGTATTTTCCATTGGTTCACTGTGGAAGAAACTAGCTGTATGATGAAAGATCCAGGCGTCAGGAGTCATGAAGTGTTTGAACTTTCTTTACTAAAGAAAGTGTGTGAACCTCTTCTTTACTAAAGAGAAGGTTCTTGGGAAACTGAAAGGTCTGAAGATAGATAAGTCACCTGGACCAGATGGTGTACACCCCAGGGTTCTGAAAGAGGTGGCTGAAGAGCTTGTAGAGGCATTAGTAATGATCTTTCAAGAATCACTGGATTCTGGAATGGTTCCAGAAGATTGGAAAACTGTGAATATCATTGCAATCTTCAAGAAGGAAGAGAGGCAGAAGAAAATAAATTGTAAGCCAGTTAATCTGACCTCAGTGGTTGGGAAGATGTTGGAGTCAATTGTTAAGGATGTGGTTTTGGGGTACTTTGAGGCATATGATACACCAGGCTGTAGTCAGCATGGTTTCCTCAAGGGAAACTCTTGCTTGACAAATCTGTTGGAATTTGTTGAAGAAATAACAAGCAAGATAGACAAAGGAGAATTGGTTGATGTTATTTAATTAGATCTTTAATTAGATCAAACTACAAGCACATGGTATTACAGGAAAGATTCTAGCATGGTTAAAGCAATGGCTGATTGGCAGGAGGCAAAGAATGGGAATAAAGGGGGCCTTTTCTGGTTGGCTGCTGCTGATTAGTAGTGTTCTGCAGGGGTCCAGGTTCGGACCAATTCTTTTTACGTTATATGTCAATGATTTGGATGATAGAATTGATGGCTTTGTTGCAGAGTTTGTAGATGATACGAAGATAGGTGGAAGGGCAGGTAGTTTTGGGGAAATAGAGAGGCTACAGAAGGACTTAGACAGATTAGAAGAATGGGCAAGAAGTGTCAGATGGAATACAGTGTAGGGAAGTGTATGGTCATGCACTTCGGCAGAAGTAGTGAAAAGGTTGACTATTTTCTAAATGGAAGGAAAATACAAAAATCTGAGGTGCAAAGAGATTTGGAAGTCATTGTGCAGGATTTCCCAAAGGTTAATTTGCAGATTGAGCCTACAGTGGGGGAAGTGATGTTAGCATTCATTTCAAAAGGATTAGAATATAAAACCAAGGATGTAACGTTGAGACTTTATAAAGTACTGGTAAGGCCTCATCTGGAATATTGTGAACAGTTTGGAGCCTCTTAAGTTAGAAAGGATGTGCTTAAACTGGAGCGGGTTCAAAGGAGGCTCACAAAAATGATTCCAGGATTAAACAGCTTGTCACATGAAGAGTGTTTGAATGCTCTGGGCCTGTATTCACTGGTTTTCAGAAGAATAAGGGGCAACCTAATTGAATCCTATCGAATGGTGAAGGGCGATGACAGAGTAGATGCGGAGAAGATGTTTCCTATGGTGGGAATGGTGGCCAGAGGACACAGCTTCAAAATAGAAGAGCGTCCTTTTAGAAAGGAGATAAGGAGGAATTTCCTTAGCCAGAGGGTTGTGAATCTGGTGAATTCATTGCCACAGGCCGTTGTGGAGGCAAAGACTTTACATATATTTAAGGGAGGAGTTGATATATTTTTGATTGGTCAGGGCATGAAGGGATACATGGGGAAGGCAGGAGATTGGGCTGAGAGGAAAAATGATGAAATGGTGGAGCCAACTCGATAAGCCAAATGGCCTAATTTTGCTCCTATATCTACTGGTCTTTTAACATGGTGTTGCATTGTCTACACCGACATTAGGTTTCTCATGAACTCTTTGCTTGGGGTTGACTACATGAGATGGTTATCAGCCAGTTGCTCTTTCCACCCATCCTCTGTTCTTGATGTTACAGGTTTTTTTTTATTGAACATCAACCTTCAGATTCCTGTTTCCTTTACCAAAACATGAAACAATTAGCTTTATGTTATATTTCCAGAACACAGCTTCATTCTGCCACAGATTACCCCATCAACAATCTAGATCCATGACCAAGCCCTGGAAAACATACTGTCTCCACAGGTTCCTCCAGTTGTTCTCCCAGGTCAATATTGCCAGCACTGACGCTCTGATCATCCAGCGTTGGTTGGCAGGCCACATCATATGCATGTCAAGTTCAGAGACTCCTGACATACAAACTTTATACCGAGCTTTGCTACAAGTCTCTAGAAGGACCAAAAATGAAAATTTCATGGATGTTCTCATAGTTCCCCTGAATACTTAGAACACGCTCACTAACCTCAGGGAATTCCTGGCCCTGTGGCCTTTCTAAATGAGGGTTAAATAGAATCTCAAACCACTCAACTGTCACTCCAGCTAGCACTGCCTGCTCTCCTTCACCATGGCACGATCTATGATTCCCACAAAGGACTCAGAACCAACAGGATTAGAGTGGAAGAAGATATCCTTGGCCATAAGAAGAAAAGGAAATACACTAGATGATGGCTAGGTCGTCCATCTGCAAGTATTGATTGAGAAAATAAATGTTACTTGGGTCCATAGAGGCATCTTACTGCACATCCAGAAATGCAATGTGATCTTATACTTCCACCTTGCAATGAAGGCAGTCTCTATTTAGCAAATCCTCCACAGGCAGCACCTCCCACTGTGCAGTGTTCCTTCAGTATGACACTGGGGGGGGGTCAGGAAATTTAGAGGAGGCTTGACCCAGATGCAGTACAACGAAGATAATTTTGCAGTGAATAATACTCTATAAACTGCAAAATAAAAAAAGCACTAGGTGCCACAAAGCAAGAGAGAACAAATACTTCAGTTAACAAGGCAACAAGGTAACTAAAGGCTAGGGATGACTGGATGAGGCTGGCTGGATCGATGAGTGAATGGAAGGCTGTGGATGAGACTGGGTTTAAATAGGCTGCAGTTGATGAGTTAGAAACAAGTAGCAGGTGACTCTTGTTGGCTGGGTTGAGACTGGGAAGTGTCTGCTTGCACAGGCCTGACAGAACCTCCCCTACTTCAGCCAGCACCAGATGGCCCAGTACAATCCAAATGGGGTCTGGTGGAACTCTTCGATGTGCAATAGATCCCTGATAAAGCTGGATGGTACCCAAGACCTCTCCACTAGGCTGTACCCTTCCCAGTCGACAGGTACTGAACACGCAGACCACAATGATGTGAATTCATCAACTGGTGAACCATATACATTGGACCACCTTCCACTATCCTTGGTTCCGGTTGAGTTGAGTGGTCCATGGACAATGGGTTTGAGGCAGGACATGTGGAAAGTAGGCGTGATCCTGAGGGACAGTAGTAGCTGGAGATAGTAAGTGACTGGGTTGATGTGATGGATAATCTTAAAGGGACCTATGAACTGTGGTGAGAGCTTGTGGAAGTTAATGTGCAGAAGCAGATCTTGGGTGGACAGCCAGATATGGTCCCCAGCCCAGAGTTATCTGGCTGGGCACAACCGATGGTTAGTCTAACAGCAGGAGGCTCCGTTGGCTGCTAGAATGGCCCACCATGCCCTCTTCCAAGCATTCCAGCATTGGTGAACCAGCGTCCTGGTAGAAGAAGCCTCCACCGCTGTCTCCTCTGCATGGGATGGTAGCCGTGAAGCAATTCTAAGGGTAGCATACCTGTGACAGAGGAGGTGTGTACATCGTGGAACAGTTTGGCCCAGAGTAGATACTTCCTCCATGTGGATGGGTTAGAGGCAGCGAAGCATCACAGAAATTTCCCCACTTGCTGATTGGCTCTTTTTGATTGTCTACAGATGATAGCTGGAGGACAAACTCACTGAGGTGCAGAGGAGAGAGTAGAAGGATCACCAGAAGAGGAAGATGAATTGTAGGCCCAAGTCTAACACAATGTGGAGGCAAACAACATGTTGGAGAACCAGGTCCACCATCTCAGTGGTTAACAGAAGTTTGAGGAGGTCAATAAAGTGGGCAGCCTTGGAGAACCAGTCCACCACTGTCATGATCACCATGGCCCCATTGGAAGGTGACAATCCTGTGAGGAACTTCATGGTGTGTGAGACCACATGGGTATTGGGAGACCAGTAAGGGCCAGAGGAGTCCAGAGGGCAATTGGTTGGAGGAATTGGATTAGGCACAATGAGGGCAGCCAGCAACTTACATCTGTGATCATGGTGGGACACCAAAACCAGTGTAACAGTAAATTCAGAGTCTGCTGTGTGCCTGGAGTGAGGAACGGGTCTACTAGAGTGCAACAGAGCGCACATTTTCCAGCACATATGTGTGGCTGTTGGGTGTGCAGCCGGAGCAAGCTCATGCTGTAGGGCCTGACAGATCAGGCTCTCAGAATCTCAGATGATCAAGGCGAGGATTTGCGAGGATGGAATGATGGGATGAGGGTTGATCTCCATTTTAGCTGAATTGAACTGTCATGGCAAGATATTCACCTTAGTGTTCTTGGAGCCAGGTTGGTAAGAGATAGTGAAGTTGAATTGCTGGAAGAAGAGGGCCCAGTGAGTCTTGCATGGGTTGAGTTGGCAGGTCTGTTGCATGGATATGAGGTTCTGTTTGTCAGTCCAGATCAGGAAAGGCTTAGTGTTTCCTATCAGCCAATGTCTCCATTCCTACAAGGCTCACTTAATGGTGAGTAGCTTCCTCTCTCCTGCTCCATAACAGTGCTAGGTAGATTTGAACTTGCGCGGAAAGAAAGCACAAAGGTATGTCTTTCCAGATGGTCCTTGCTGGAGAGGATAGCCCCAATGCCAACGTCAGATGTGTCCACTTCTACCACAAACAGTCCAGAGAGGTTCGGATGGCAGAGAATGGGAGTGGTGGTTAAACATCTCTTGTGCTTCTTGGAAGTATGGTCTGTAGCTGCAGACCAGGTAGGGGATTTGGTGCGGGGGGTGAGAAGAGCGGCGTTCTGGCTGTAGGTCCTGATAAAATGGCGGTAAAAGTCGGAAGTCTGAGAAGCTCTGTAGCTGTTTGAGGGAGTGCAGTTTGACAAAGCACACTTTCTGTGGGTCCATGGTTATGTCTTAGGATGAAAGGATGTAACCCAAGAAGGAATAGACTGGGGTGTGGAACTGGCATTTTCACAACTTGCAATACAGTTGTTTTTTGAGGAGACACTGAGGGGCTGATCGGCTGTGAACATATGTGGTCTTGAGGGTCCTTGGACAAGATGAGGATGCCATCAAGGTAGACAAACACATACCTGTGGAGGATGTCTCGGAGAGTCTCATTGATGAAGGCTTGGAAAGCAGCTGGACTGGTGGACAGTCTAAAAGGATTCACCAAGCATTTGTAGTAACCAGTGGGTATTATGAATGCTGTCCTCTACTTATCCCCCCTGGCAGAGGCAGATCTGGTTGTAGGCGCTCCTTCAATCCAGTTCGGTGAAGACTGGGTCCTGCCGAGTGTTTTGAATGAGCTGTGCATCACAGGTGGGGGTAGCGGTTCTGAATGGTGATTTTGTTGAGTTCACTGTAGTCAATGCTAGGACAAAGACCCTCATCTTTCTTCTTGACAAAAGAGAATCCTGCATCGAATGAAGCCGAGCTTTAGTGCTTCAGCGATATTGGCCTTCGTGACTTAGATCTCAGGAGGGGGGAAGGAGAACAGATTACCTCAGGGGAGGGGTAGTGCCTGGGAGGAAGTCAATTGCACCGTTGTGTGGTCTGAGAGGCATCAGGGTACTGGTCTCCCTTTTACTGAAACTGATGGCTAAATTGTGGTATTCCTGTGGGAGTTTGGTGAGGTTGAGGATTTCCTCCGTTTTGACAGGTTCATGGGGTGAAGTCAACTGAGGATGCAGGCAGGTGGTCTGGTCCGTGGGTCCCTCACTCAGCAGAGAACTGGATGACCAGGCAAAGTGAGGGTTTGGAGTGGAGAGCAAGGAGTATCCCAAATGCTGTGGGCATTTGATGTGTGGGTGATCGGTGGCTCTGTAGTAAGTGCACAAATTGTTCTTCCGCCGAAACTCTCACACTTGGGGAGTTAAGGGAGCTTTCCCTAACTGCATGGTTTCTGGAGACATTGCCGATGAGGGTCCTGCAGCCTGAAATGGTTCTGGGAACAGAAATGGGTTTCTGCCTGATGATGACGAGGGTCATTTCATAGGAAGCTTGTCAATTCAGAGGGCCAGATTGATGAGGCATTTGGGGTCATTGGACATCTCCTGGGTAGATAGCTTGTCTTTCAAGTGTTCTGAGAGGCTGTGATGGTAATGACCCAGCCATGCTTCTACATTCCATCTGCACTCTGCCTCAAGGGTCCTGAATTCCAGAGTGTAATCCATCACCAGGCATGTGACGCAGGTGAAGTGTCTGATCCCCTCTTCTCCTTCCACTTACTGGATGGTTAAAAACCTAGTGTATCTCAGCAGTGAATTCCTCGTATTTATTGCAAATGGTGGTTTTATTTCCCAGTTAGTGGCAGCCCAGGTCAGAGCTCACCCAATCAGAAGAGAGATGACAAAGGCAATCTTGGCTTGGTCTGTAGAATACAGAGATGACTGGAGCTCGAAGTGTAAGACACATTGGGGCAGGAAGTTGTGGCATCTGGTTGGAGATCCAATGAAGCATTTGGGCACTGGAATTTGGGGCTCAAGGGAGGAGGTTGACAGGTAAGGGGTTGCTGTATTGAGACAGAGAGTTGGTTGAGAGTGACTAGCAGATGGTCAATGGTTCATCCTGCTTCAGGATCGTGAGCTCCTGTGGACGGATGACTTCTTTGAGGTAAATATACTCAGCTGGGCCAATTGTTGGCTCATGCAATCTGTCAGGAAATGTAGAGGAGGCTTGACCCAGAAGTAGAGCAGTGGAGACAATTTAGCAGTAAACAGTATTATACCAATAAACTGCAAAATAACAGTACAAGAGGCCACCAGTCAAGTGAGAATGGATCACAAACAAGAGTCAATCTGCAGATGCTGAAAGTCCAAGCAACACACACAAAATGCCGGAGGAACACCAGCAGGCCAGGCATCTATGGAAAAGAGTACCGCCAACGTTTTGGACCAAGGCCCTTCATCAGGACTACAAAAATAGAACAGATATTTAACATAACAAGACAACAAGGTACTGAAGGCTAATGAGGACTGGTTGAGGGCGGCTGGTTCAATGAGTGAATGAAGGGCTGTGGATGAGAGCTGAGTTTAAGTAGACTGCAGACAATGAGTTGGAAACTAGTGTAAGATGTCTCCTGTGAACTGGTTGGAGACTGGGAGGTGTCTGCCTGTGCAGGACTAACAAGAGTATGCGCCTGGATAGTGTCTGGAGTGGGATAAGGAAACAACCTTCTGATTCAGATTAAAAATGCCACAAAGCCAGCTATGATTGATGCACCTTTTCGCTCAGTGTATCTCAGAACTTCTGAACCAGCACTTCTAGTGCATTTGCCCAGAACCAGCTGTCTCTTAATAGCTATATATTTTCCCTGGACAGTCAATCAGAGGAAAATAGTAAAAGATTATGGAAGACAAATGTTTTTACTTCATCCATTTCAGCATTTATTCCACAACTAGTTTTCATTAAAATAAACAAAAAGATTAAAGATGCAGGAAATCTGAAATGAAAACACTGCTGGAAATAAAAAAAGTTCTTGATTTGGTTTGATGACATTTTGTCAGAACTGTTTGCTCATCAAATGATAGCTGATATATACTACAGCAAATTATGAGGTAATTCACTATGGTGGAAAAATATAGTATAATGACAGGGTATTTTTTTAATGGTGAGAGATTGAGAGGTGTTGAGAGGAACCTGGGTGTCCTTAGACAGAGTAGTTAATTGGTCAGTCAACTAGCATGCCTCGAACAGGGGGTTACAGTCTCAAAATCAGGGGTAGGTCAGCAATTCAAGACTGAAACAAAAAATTTCTTCATCTGAGAATAATCAGTCTTTCTGATTTTCCATCTAAGGCTTTGGAGGCTCCGTTATTGAGCATATTCTAGACATTTCTTGATTTTTGATTGTTGATTTTTTTACTGTTGTGAGGTGAAAGTTCAACCATTATCTCAGTAATTAGCAGGATAAGGATTATGGACCAAATAGTTGACTGCTGCTCCAGTTTCCTTTTGCATATCTGTTGCTGGAACAATCACACAGTTTATTTAAGGCCCGCTATAAGTATGCCCATTGTTAATACATCTAAGTGGTTAAAGCCTCACTTATAATATTGTTGGTTTCAAATCTATTACCAAGCAGTAAGAAAAACAGTTTATAAAAGGGGAGGAGCTCAAAGCAACACACACAAAATGCTGGAGGAACTCAGCAGCATCTATGGGTCAGGCAGCATCTATGGAAAAGAGTAAGCTTTTGCTGTTTCGGACCAAATAATGAGGCGCTTATTTCCTCCACAGGGAAGTATGAGGTGATGTTTTGAAACCTAACCACAGTTTGCTAAAATTGGTACAGTGAGAATGTACTCTAAAGTGACTCAGCATCAAATTTATGAGACAGCCCTTAGAGTGCCACGTTGCGTAATTGTCATAGGATCTGGTTGATAATATCTTCAAAAACATCATGCAGTGATCTGACAAGTTAGAAAGTGTGTTACTGTTCATTACGCAATGCAGAACACACTAGCGCCATTTAAGTGACAGTAGACCTTTCAGGAGGATATGGGGCACTTCGCAAATCAAGTGACCTGGTATCAATCCTGACATTATTGCTACTGGTGTGGAGTTTACACGTTTTCCCTATGAATACATGGGTTCCTTGTATTCTCTGATTTATTCCCACAACCCAAAAGGTGAAAGGTTAGAAGGTGAATTGCCCACTGTAAGCTGCTCCTATGTGAAGGTGAGTTGCGGTATCTTGGGGAGTTCAGGGGAATGTGAGGGAACTAGGTGATTGACGATTTGTAAAGACTCAAAAGAGCAGGAGGGTTAGTTTTCTATGGAGAGCAGCGGGGGGGGGGGGGGTGCGTTTCGCTACAACACTTGTTATTATACTAGGTCACACCCAGTAGTATCCTGAGTCCTCTTGAATCCTGATTGGTTCAATTGCGGATCTGTCTCATGGGAAGTGAAACAAGCAAGAATGTTCACTTGACTGTCCGCATTTTAACTTTCAAGAAAAATAAGTGTTTGAAATCCCCTTTTGAAATTCACTCTGTGACTGAACATTGCTGGCGAGGTCAGTGCTTGATAGCCTGGAGATAAGCTACAAATAGTGTTCCCACAGCACTGCTTAGTGTGCAGTTTCAGAATGTTGATGCATTAGTGATAAAATCTGTCAAGTGTGTGACCTGCAAAATGACATTGAGACAAAGGTGATCCTGTACACTGGATGCTCTTGATCTAGGAGGTCACTGTGAAAAAGTGCTTAAAACTTGTTGTGCCATTATGACTGACAGCTGAGAGGTTGACTGTGAGCAAGTGTTGAATGAGCCAATGAAGTTTAGCAAAATGAGAGGCAATCTCATTAAAACATCTTAAATTCCAAAGGAAGATGAGCAGTGGATGCTGTGAGGCATTTTTCTTCCCCACACTATTCATACAGTCAAGAACAGAGGGTAAGTATTAGGATAGGGACTGAGATAAGGAGGAATTTCTTCACTCTGAGAATTTTTCTGCTGTGGGGACTGTAATTGCTCAGTCAGATTGTGTAGGAAAGATGAGATATTGTAATCCAGGAGAAACATGGAATATGTGATCAGAGAGGAAGTTAACAGTGTCAAAGGTCAGCCATGATCTTATCAAATAGCAAAGAAGATTTCAGGCTTATATTTCCTACAGTTACTTCCTCTTCTCATACCCTGATGAACCACCTCCTATGAAGAAGTTTGACACTGTTGTTCACACCAGCTCTTTCCTGCCTATTTTAAAACAGTCTTATCTGAATTCAATGAATTTGATTGTGATGGAGATGTGCGTCACTAAAGATGAGGGCATAAACACCAGGAATGACTGAGCAGTCACTGAGCACTTACCACAGGATATCTTCCAAATCTATTGCACCATCAGCATTAACTATTGCAACCAAGATCTGTCAAACATTGACTGCAATCTACAGGACGCCATTTGACATTTTTCAAAATATTTTACTTTTAGAAGAGGTTTGTAGATTTTCTTTAAAATATATATTGTAAAATGGGATAGAGAGTTGGCTGTGGGCATTAGTCTTCCTCTTAGTGCCATTGACGTAATGAAAGTGACCAGTGATGTAAAATAAGCTGCTAGTTTGCTTTTACTGGTTCCACATTCTTGCACAAAGTCATAGTTTACACCTTACGGTGGAAAAATAACCTTTCCACACAAAGGAACAGTTGAAGCTTGAAAGGTTTATTGTGAACAGTATGTAACAACCAGACAATTTAGCAAGTAGCATAGTTAATTAAACGGAAATTGCTTCCCTATGTTACAATTACAGTATTTTTCAAGCATACATTATTAGCTTTAAGATGGACTATTGTTTGAAAGATGCATAAATAAAATTCTTTCCTTTAAGTTGTTTTAAAATGACGCAGATAATTAGTGATATAAGACTATAAGACCATAAGATACAAGAGCAGAAGTAGGCCATTCGGCCCATCGAGTCTGCTCTGCCATTCGGTCATGGGCTGATCCAATCCTTCTAGTCATCTCCACTCCCCTGCTTTCACCCTATACCCTTTGATGCTGTGGCTAATGAAGAACCTATCTATCTCTACCTTAAATACACCCAATGACTTGGCCTGCACTGCCACTCCTGGCAACAAATTCCACAGATTTACCACCCTCCTGCTAAAGTAATTTCACTGCATCTCAGTTCTAAAAGTAGGTCCTTCAATCCTGAAGTCGTGCCCTCTTGTCCTAGAATCCCCTACCATGGGAAATAACTTTGCCATAGCTAATCTGTTCAGGCCTTTTAACATTCGAGATGTTTCTATGAGATTCCCCCTCATTCTCCTGAACTCCAGGGAACCCAAGAGCTGCCAGACATTCTTCATACACTAACCCCTTCATTCCTGCAGTCATTCTTGTGAATCTTCTCTGAACCCTCTCCAATGTCAGTATATCCTTTCTAAAATAAGGAGCCCAAAACTACACACAATAATCCAATTGTGATCTCACGAATACCTTATAGAGCCTTAACATCACATCCCTGCTCTTATATGCTATACCTTTAGAAATGAATGCCAAAATTGCACTCACCTTCTTCACAACCAACTCAACCTGGAAGTTAACCTTTAGGGTATCTTGCACAAGGACTCCCAAGTCCCTTTGCATCTCTCCATTTTGAATTCTCTCCCCATCTAAATAATAGTCTGCCTGTTTATTTCTTCCACCAAAGTGCATGACCATACACTTTCCAACATTGTATTTTATTTGCCACTTCTTTGCCCATTCCCCTAAACTATCTAAGTCTCTCTGCAGGCTCTCTGTTTCCTCAACACTACCCGCTCCTCCACATATCTTTGTATCATTGGCAAATTTAGCCACAAAACCATTAATCCCATAGTCCAAATCATTGATATACATAGTAAAAAGCAGCGGTCCCAACACCAACCCCTGTGGAACTCCACTGGTAACTGGCAGCCAGCCAGAATAGGATCCCTTTATTCCCCCTCACTGTTTTCTCCCAATCAGCCAATGCACCACCCATGCTAGTAACTTCCCTGTAATTCCATGGGCTCTTATCTTGCTAAGTAGCCTCATGTGCAGCACCTTGTCAAAGGCCTTCTGAAAATCCAAGTACACCACGTCTACTGCATCTACTTTGTCTACCCTGCTTGTAATTTCTTCAAAGAATTGCAGTAGGTTAGTCAGGCAGGATCTTCCTTTTTGGAAACCATGCTGGCTTTGGCCTGTCTTGTCCTGTGCCTCCAGGTACTCTGTAATCTCATCTCTAACAATTGATTCCAACAATTTCCCAACCACTGATGTCAGGCTAACAGGTGTATAGTTTCCTTTCTGCTGCATCCCACCCTTCTTAAATAGCAGAGTAACTTTTGCAATTTTCCAGTCATCCGGTACAATGCTAGAATCTCTCCAGCTACTTCCATCAGAACCCGAGGGTGCATTCCATCAGGTCCACAAAATTTATCCACCCTCAGACCATTAAACTTCCTGAGCACTTTCTCAGTCATATTTTTCACTGCGCAAACTTCACTTCCCTGACACTCTTGAATGCCCGGTATACTGCAGACGTCTTCCACTGTGAAGACTGATGTAAAATACACATTCACTTCCTCTGCCATCTCTGTGTCTTTCATTACAATATCTCCAGCATCATTTTGTATCGGTCCTGTATCTACCCTTGACTCTCTTTTACCCTTTATATACTTAAAAAAGCTTTTAATATCTTCTTTGATATTAGTCACCAGCTTTGTCTCATAACTCATCTTTTCTTGCTGAATAACCTTCTTAGTTTCCTTCTGCAAGTTTTTAAAAGCTTCCTAATTCTCTAATTCCCACTAGCTCTGGCTTCCTTCTATGCCCTCTCTTTTGCATTTACTTTGGCTCTGACTTCACTTGTCAGCCATGGTAGTGTCCTTCTTCCCTTTGAAAATTTCTTCTTATTTGCAATATATCTGTCTTGCACTCCCTTCATATTTCATAGAAATTCCAGCCATTGCTGCTCTGCTGACTTTCCTGTAAATGTCCCTTTCCAGTTAACTTTGGCCAGCTCCCCTCTCATGCCATTGTAATTTCCTCTATTCCATTGAAATACCGACACATTGGATTTTATTTTTTGCATTTTCAGATTTCAATATGATGTCAATCATATTATGATCACTGTTCCCCAAGGGTTCCTTAACCTTAAGCTCTCTTATCACCTCGGATTATTGCACAGCCGATCCCCTAGTGGGCTCAACAACAAGCTGTTCTAAAAAGCCATCCCTTAGACATTCTACAAATTCTCTCTCTTGAGGTCCAGTACTGGCCTGGTTTTCCCAATCCACTTTCATGTTAAAATCCCCAACAATTATCATGACATCGACCTTCTGACATGTCTTTTCTATCTCCTGCTGTAATTTGTAATCTACATCCCGGCAGCTGTTTGGAGGCCTGTGTACAACTGCCATTAGGGTCCTTTTACCCTTGCGTTTTCTTAACTCAACCCATAGAGACTCTACACCTTCCAATCCGATGTCATCTCTTTCCAATGATTTAATATGGAGCCACACCACTCCCTCTGCCTACCAACCTATCTTTCCGATATACTAGATATCCTTGGACATTCAGCCTCCAATGGCAGCCATCCTTTAGCCAAGTTGCAGAAATGACACAACGTCATATTTGCCAACCTGTAGCCACCACGCCTCTATTGCCCTGTAACTCATGCCACTGGCTGTGATTAAGCCTCATCCCCTGCCGGTTCTTTCTATAATCTCTGTTGCATGCTATCTTTGATTTATTTCTGTTTCCCCTTCCTCAGTCCTATCACTCCGGTTCCCATCCTCCTGCCAAATTAGTTTAAACCCTCCCTAACAGCTCTATTAAATGTGCCTGCTAGGATATTGGACCCCTTTGGGTTCAGGGGTAGCCCATCCTTTTTGTACAGGTCGTACTTACCCCAGAAGAAGCCACAATGATCCAGGAATATGAATCCCTGCCCCCGATACCAGTCTCTCAGCCACACATTAATACGCCTGATCATGCTATTCTTGAACTCGCTAACACGTGGCACAGGCAGCAATCCTGAGATTACTACCTTAGAGGTCCTGCCTTTCAGCTTCCTATCCAACTCCCTGAATTCTCTCTTCAGGATCTCCTCCATTCTTCTACCTATGTATTGGTATCAACGTGTACCAAGACTCCTAGCTGTTCACCCTCTCCCTTCAGAATACTCTGCACCCGATCCAAGACATCCCGTACCCTGGCACCCGGGAGGCAAAACACCATGTGGGTATCTCTACCAGGCTGACAGAACCTCCTGTCTGTTCCCCTCACTATGGAATCCCCTATGACTACTGCAGGCATGTTTTATGTTCTGGACAATGCTTGTTAAAAATGTTTAAGAAAGTGGACATTGCTGGCATGGTCTGCGTCTATTGTCCACTAATAATTGTTCTTAAGAAGGTGGTGGTATGCTTGCTTCTTCAATCTAGCTACTGTGAGATGGGAGTTCCAGGGTATAGACCCATCAATGATAAAAGAGCTGTGGTATATTTTGAAATCAGGATTGTGGGCAGACCACAGCTGGTGATAATGCCAAGAACTTGAAGCCCTTGTTCTTCTTAGTAGTAATTGTCATAGGCTGGGCGCTGTTGGAGTAGTAGAGATGAGTAATTAAACTGTCCTTTGTGCATTGCAGCCACTATGAGCTGGTGACAGAGGAATTAATATTTCAGATGGTGGATTAGGTCCCAATCAAGCTGGCTGCTTTGTCTCGATGGTGTCAGGTTTCCTGGAGCTGCACTTATCCAGACAAGTGGAGAGTATTCCATCCTTTTCTTTACATGCTTTATAGTTGATGAAAATACCACAGTGTCAGAGGATATTCATGGAAGGACACCCAGACTCTGATTTTCTCTTCTATCCATAGTACTTCTGTAGATGGTTGGGTTGAGATTTTGTTCAGCCATGAAACCCAGGATAATGATAGGCAATCATAATGTAATTAATTTTTAAGGGCAGTTGGCTAGACTCTGTCTTGTTGAAGGTGATCAACTTTATGGTGCTTATATTACCTACCACTTATAATGTCTGAAGTTGACCATGTTTCGCTGCATGTTAACACAGGTTGTTTCTTTTGTTACAGGGGTGCATATGAAATTAAACATTTCACAATCATCATTAATCATTTTCACTTCTGATGTTATGATGGAAGGAAGGTCTTTGATGAAACAAGTCAAGGTGGTTGGACAAACACTGCCCTGGGGAAGTCCTCGAACAATGCTTCAGGATTTGATTTCCAGGAATTGTAACTGTACTGCATGGTTACAATGATAAAACAATTGCTTTCAGAATGATTGCATTTTCAGGAGGTGACTCATTTACTGAATGAGGGCTATCTGTTGATCTAATGCTGCAAAATCTCAGGGCGATACACCTGTAGCATACTCATTAGCCAACCAAATTCACATGAATCTGATTGTTAGCCAGTGGTCTTTGCAGTGTTGCTATGGGCTAATACTAAATCCCCGCCCCTACTACTGTAACAGATGCTTTAATTTATTTTATTTCAGCAAAGTTATTATGATTTCCATGAAGGACAGAAATTTGGTGCAAGGAATGGAATTGATCAAAGAATAAATCCCGATCAAAGAAGAATCAAAGAATAGGCTGATAGACAATAAACAATAGACAATAGGTGCAGAAGTAGACCATTCGGCCCTTCGAGCCTGCACCGTCATTTTGAGATCATGGCTGATCAACTACTATCAATACCCGGTTCCTGCCTTGTCCCCTTATCCCTTGATTCCCCTATCCATAAGATACCTATCTAGCTCCTTCTTGAAAGCATCCAGAGAATTGGCCTCCACTACCTTCCGAGGCAGTGCATTCCAGACCCCCACAACTCTCTGGGAGAAGTAGTTTTTCCTTAACTCTGTCCTAAATGACCTACCCCTTATTCTCAAACCATGCCCTCTGGAACTGGACTCTCCCAGCATCTGGAACATATTTCCTGCCTCTATCTTGTCCAATCCCTTAATAATCTTATATGTTTCAATCAGATCCCCTGTCAATCTCCTTAATTCCAGCGTGTACAAGCCCAGTCTCTCTAACCTCTCTGCGTAAGACAGTCCAGACATCCCAGGAATTAACCTCGTGAATCTACGCTGCACTTCCTCTACAGCCAGGATGTCCTTCCTTAACCCTGGAGACCAAAACTGTACACAATACTCCAGGTGTGGTCTCACCAGGGCTCTGTACAAATGCAAGAGGATGTCCTTGCTCTTGTACTCAATTCCCTTTGTAATAAAGGCCAACATTCCATTAGCCTTCTTCACTGCCTGCTGCACTTGCTCATTCACCTTCAGTGACTGATGAACAAGGACTCCTAGATCTCTTTGTATTTCTCCCTTACCCAACTCTACACCGTTCAGATAATAATCTGCCTTCCTGTTCTAACTCCCAAAGTGGATAACCTCACACTTATCCACATTAAATGTCATCTGCCAAGTATCTGCCCACTCACCCAGCCTATCCAAGTCTCCCTGAATTCTCCTAACATCCTCATCATATGTCACACTCCCACCCAGCTTAGTATCATCAGCAAATTTGCTGATGTTATTTTCAATGCCTTCATCCAAATCGTTGATGTAAATTGTAAACAGCTGTGGTCCCAATACCGAGCCCTGTGGCACCCCACTAGTCACCACCTGCCATTCCGAGAAACACCCATTCACCGCTACGCTTTGCTTTCTATCTGCCAACCAGTTTTCTATCCATGTCAATGTCTTCCCCCCGATGCCCTGAGCTTTGATTTTACCCACTGTTATGATACCAGCCCCCTCCTTCCGGAGAATCACAAGATCGCTATTAATTCGGGTCTTGGACCCAGGAAATGAGAGACAATGCAACGGATTTGACCATTGTTCTTAGAGACACCTGTGTGAATTGCGACTCTATACTACGTGCCAGCTATCAGGGACATGGACACCCTCGGGCAATGTGGGGTGGGGATTGTATCACCCTACCTTGATTGACATCTACAACTCTGCAAGTCAAGATAAAAAGGGGACTGCAGGAGGCAGTACCCCAGCGACGCACCAGAAGGAGACACCATCGCTCATTGCTCCCGTGAGGACGGGAAGCCGTTCAGGAGTCACATGTGGTTCGGTTCCCCTAGCTTGGGGAACGAGTGGCTGATAACCCTGAAAAGGACTTCGAACTGACAACGGGGAACCCACGTTCCCGATTCAACGATTTGAGTCCAAAAGGCTGGCAAGTTTATTTTCTCTCTCCAACACGTGAGACCCAGCGGTCCCCAAAATGCTAAAAGCCTGCATGAACTCCAGAGACTTTGATATTTCCATCGGACAATATTTTTACCCCTAGACAAACGATAGAGCTACTTCTTAATGTTGATTATTACTATACCCGTGCTTTAGATTGAGTATTGACGATGTATGTTATCTGAATGTTTGTATTAACCTTACTTTTGTGCCCCTTTATAAATAAAAACGTTTAAAAATAGTACCATCAGATTTCAGCGGACCTCTCTATCTTTGCTGGTAAGTGACCCAGTTATGGGGTTCATAACACCACCAATCTCCTATGTGGGACCTTATCAAATGCCTTCTGAAAATCGAGGTACACTACATCCACTGGATCTCCCCCGTCTAACTTCCTGGTTACATCCTCGAAAAACTCCAACAGATTAGTCAAGCATGATTTACCCTTGGTAAATCCATGCTGGCTCGGCCCAATGCTATCACTGCTATCTAGATATGCCACTATTTCATCCTTAATAATGGACTCTAGCATCTTCCCCACCACCGATGTCAGGCTGAGAGGTCGATAGTTCTCTGTTTTCTCCCTCCCTCCTTTCTTAAAAAGTGGGATAACATTAGCCATTCTCCAATCCTCAGGAACTTATCCTGAATCTAAAGAACATTGGAAAATGATTACCAATGCATCCGCAATTTCCAGGGCCACCTCCTTTAGTACCCTAGGATACAGACCATCTGGACCTGGGGATTTGTCAGCCTTCAGTCCCATCAGTCTTCCTATCATCATTTCCTTCCTAATGTCAATCTGTTTCATTTCCTCTGTTACCCTATGTCCTTGGCCCATCCATACATCTGGGAGATTGCTTGTGTCTTCCTTAGTGAAAACAGATCTAAAGTACTCATTAAATTCTTCTGCCATTTCTCTGTTTCCCATAACAATTTCACCCAATCCATTCTTCAAGGGTCCAACATTGTTCTTAACCATCTTCTTTCTCTTCACATACCTAAAAAAGCTTTTGCTATCTTCCTTTATATTCCTGGCTAGCTTGCGTTCGTACCTCATTTTTTCTCCCCGTATTGTCTTTTTAGTTAAGTTCTGTTGTTCCTTAAAAACTTCCCAATCATCTGTCCTCCCACTCACCTTAGCTCTGTCTCTGACTTCCTTTGGCAACCACTGAGGCCCCTTTCCCCCCTTTGAATCCTTCCTTCTCTGGGGGATGAACTGATTTTGCACCTTGTGCATTATTCCCAAGAATACCTGCCATTGCTGTTCCACTGTCTTTTCTGCTAGGCTATCCGTCCAGTCAACTTTGGTCAGCTCCTCCCTCATGGCTCCATAGTTTCCCCTGTTCAACTGCAACACTGACACCTCCGAGCTGCCCTTATCCTTCTCAAATTGCAGATAAAAACTTATCATATTATGATCACTACCTCCTAATGGCTCCTTTACTGCAAGATCGCTTATCAAATCCTGTTCATTACATAACACTAAATCCAGAATAGTCTTGTCCCTTGTCGGCTCTCGTACAAGCTGTTCCAAGAATGCATCCCGTAGGCACTCTACAAACTCCCTATCCTGTGGTCCAGCACCAACCTGATTCTCCCAGTTCACCTGCATGTTGAAATCCCCCATAACTACTGTGACATTACCTTTGCCACATGCCAATGTTAACTCCCTAATCAACTTGCACCCAATATCCATGCTACTGTTTGGTGGCCTGTAGACAACACCCATTTGGGTCCTTTTGCCCTTACTCTTCCTCAGTTCTATCCACACAGACTCTACTTCTCCTGACCCTATGTCCCCCCTTGCAAAGGACTGAATCTCATTCCTCACCAACAGGGCCACCCCACCCCCTCTGCCCACATTTCTGTCCCTATGATAGCACGTATACCCTTGTACATTCATTTCCCAGGTCTGATCTCCCTGCACTAATTTCTTGGACTAATTTCCACTTGGCATAATTTACACATTATTATTTAATTATTTATGATTTTATATTGTTATATTTCTACACTATTCTTGGTTGGTGCGACTGTAACGAAACCCAGTTTCCCTTGGGATCAATAAAGTATGTCTGTCTGTCAGTCTCCTGATTCATCACCCAGTGATACTACGGCAGCATTACGTTTGACCTAGTTGTAATCCTTGCCCATTATTTTTAACTGACATGTGGCTGTTGTGTTTTACTATTTATTGTTATGTTATGATTGCACTGCTCCTGGGAAACACTGTCTCATTCTGCCCTGCAGAGATGATGTACGGTTAGAATGACAATAAAGTTTTTGAATCTTGAATCTTGAATATTCATGTTGCATATATTCCAATCAGGATCATTAAGTAACAAACAGGAACCCTGCACAAGGGGTTACCCTCTCTAAGTAAAGGGGTCTGAGAGCAATTCCTGCACCTTTTCTGTTTTCCATACTAATAGATTTAATTTGTAGGTACCACTTCTAATTTTTTCTGAATTTAAACAGAATATGGTTTGAGAAAACCATTGAGTGTGTAGTTGGAGGATTCATCTCTTTCAATTCCATAAGATAGATCTTCTGGCCATTAAAGTAGCAAATACAATCATCCGCCGAGCGGCAAAGGGCAGATCAATCATTGGTAAGCCAAAAATTGCAGTAACAGGGTGAGGTTGTAAATCAATATGCAAAACTGTAGAGAATGTATCAAAAATATCTTTCCAAAATTTTTCCAAAAAAGAACAAGATCAATACATATGAGTCAGAGAGGCTACCTCAGAGTGACATCTATCACAAATCGGATTTATATGTGAGTAAAAATGAGCTAATTTATCTTTAGACATATGAGCCCTGTGAACCACTTTAAATGGAATCAACGTACGTCTCGCACACATAGAAGAAAAATTAACTAATTGAAAAATTAGAAGTGGTACCTTTGATTCCTCGGTTAAATTTGAAGAAACTTGGAGGCCTTTTATTCAATACTTTCACAGAATGTAATTTGACCTTTTTGATTCCTTTATATTATTCATTAATTTGAGTAGAGGAGCAGAGTTGATGACACTAATAATTTTTTTTCTGATGTAATAGAATAGCCCAGCTTGCACTTTTTTTTAAAAGTTTAGGTTTAGTTGTGTTTAGATTAGTATATTTTGTTCTTGTTTTTTTCAATTTGGGTTTTTTTTCCATCTTTTTATTTTTTTCTGGTATCCTGTTTATATTTAGGGTTTGGGAGGTCTATTATATGCTGTTACCTATAGTTTTTTTATCATGTGTTAACTGTCAACAATGTAATCTCACTCCCTTTGTACTATTATGACTGTTATGTATCTGTTTTTGAAAGATTCAATAAAAAGATTGAAAAAGAAAGAAAGATTTAATTTGTAGGATTGTGCATTATGTGATCTCAGAATCATCCTGCAGGGAACGGTGCTTGTCTTGCAGTAAAGCCTGGTGCTCATTACATTTCCAACTTTGTAAAAGTAACTTTCTAAAAGTAAGGAACTCCAGCACAGCCTGAGGTTGTTAAAGGTTTAATTTAAATGCAAGTTCTTCCTGTGGCCTGTGGCTTTCTACCCATTCATGTGAATCTGAATGAATACAAAGTCAATCCAAAACGCCCTCACTGAAATCAGGTCTCCTGCCTGTGCATCTTGCGAGGGGTGAAGGCCATGGTCTCAGAGAGAATCCTTCTCCAAGCATGCCTCTCTTGTTTATAACCATTACAAGGCCTGAAATACTTTGTAGAACTTTGTAAGCAGGCTGCTGAAGATACTTGATAGCAGTAAAAAAAGAAAAAGCCAAAAAGATAAATCCTACTTGCTGTACTCTCCAAAGGTCACTCACTCAATGTGAGCTAGTGCCAAGTTCATGTCATGAATATCAGCGTGTCTAACTGTACTTTGGCAAGGGAAATTCCTAAAATACTTTCACCCTTTAAGAGTACCACAAATAAACATCACAAGAAATAGCTCTTCTCATCACTGAACCATCCTTTTAACAAGCACCATGATTGTAATTAGCCTGACTTCAGTGACATTTTCCATATGGTCATGCCTGATAAGAGATGATACAGCCATTCTCACTGCTAGAGACGGGACTAAGAATGGAGAGTATTTAAGCATTTATCAGTATTGATTCCAGTCAGTCGAAATCACTCTTGATGCAGTGGCAGCAGAACATTCCGTGCATGTCTTTTCCCCTTTGCTTTTTATTGGATTGAGTTTTATTTTTACATTCTAAACTTTTACTAAAAATTGCAATGTCTTCAATGCTCCAGGCTGCTAGCCTTTAACCTGCTGTCCTCTCCTTTTATCACCCAATTTTAAAAAATCTACAATTAGTAAAATAATGTAATTGCAACAAGATGGGGATAAGCTTTCAAAATGCCTCATCACACTGGAACCTCCAATAATGCCTGTGGTCTGTATCCCGGATGGTTCATTTGTGGCTTGGGATCAATTACCTTTTCTCTTTGAAGATCACATCATTCTGAGTGCCTACATCACCACTCATGTGAAAGAATTGTCTGAGAACAGCTTCAACCTCATCATGTCTCTGTCTATACTGACTGAATCAGTTACTACATCCCATGTTCTTTTCCGCTAATCTCTGCATCAGTGGCTGAGAGATTGCTTCACCTGGCTTCATCTGTCACTTTCTAGCTTGTACTCCTTCCCCTTCCTCCGCCTTCTAATTCTGGCTTCTTCCCTCTTCCTTTCCAGTCCTGATGGAGGGCCTCAGCCCAAAAGATTGACTAATTTCTTTCCACAGATGCAACCCAGCCTACTGATGATCCAGGTAGCACACACAAAATGCTGGTGAAATGCCGAGGGCCAGGCAGCATCTATAGGAAGTACAGTTGACGTTTTGGGCCGAGACCCTTCATCAGGACTGCATTTTCCAGCATTTTGTAAGTGTTCTTTTGGACTTCCAGCATTTGCAGAATCTCTTCTGTTCGTTAGATGTTGACTGGCTCAATATCAATAGTATTTCCTGTGTGTCTTTAAGGTAGCTGCTGTCATCCACATTCATGTCTTTGCTCTGACCATCTTGAATATTTATGTTGCATGTTCTGCAAATTCTTTGTTCTCTTGGAAGAGTTTAACTGTAAAGATCTCGAGTAGCTTGAACTTGAATTGGGATATGCCTTGCATTTGCGCCTTGGTAAAGCCCATATATTTCAATGTGCACAGCAACTCCTTCTCCTGTTCATAACACATCTCAACGCCATCAAAATTCTATTCATATGTTAAATCAACTGATTGCTCTGAATAACCTTTGCTTCAAGCCCTTTTCCTGGAGCATCTGCTTGCATTGTAAACTACTTCTATCATTGAAGTATCACAATGCAGGCTCTGCTGTGGCCGCCTGTGAAATCATTTGACCATTTGCCCAAACAACACCACTGTGCATCTTTCCTGGAGTAGCACATGCTCAGATCTCCAATGAGTCCAAGAAAGCAATGCACTCCTGCAAAAAAATTAGCACCTCCTTTGTTGCTTTCACGTCAGCTGAATCTGGCTTGAGGTCATCTCTGGGGGTGTATGGGTGTTAGATAGATCAAGTGGTTGAGAGGTGTCACACCAACAACCTTGCACTCAGCGTCATCAGATCATGGAATTGATTACGAATTTCGGGGAGAAGCGGAGAAAACACGCACCAGTCATCACTGAGGAGTCATCGGTGGAAGGGGTGTACAGCTTCATATTCCTAGCTGTCAACATCTGTCCAGGACCCAACACATTGATACAATCAACAAAGAAGGTATTTGTTGGATTTTGAGGAGATTTGGTCAGTCACCAAAGACTTCAAAATTTCTCTAGGTGTACAGTGGAGAACGTTCTGACTAGTTGCATCACATCCTGGTTTGAAAATTCCAATGAACAGCATTTCAAGAAACTGCAGAGTAGTGTGAATTCAGCCAGTTCCATCACGGACACAATCTTCCCCACTATTGTCGACATTTTTAAGAAGTGATGCCTTGAAAAGATGGTGTAGCGGTGTGCTACACGCAGCGCTGCAATAATGACACGGAGTCGGTGAGCTGCAGTTCCAAAAGAGATTTATTCAAACTTTGCGGCCTCGCTTTAAAGCCTTCCTGATCCCGCCCTCCCCGGGCGGGAATGCTGTAGGGGGCGCGTATTCACAGTCCCGTCCCGCACGCGGGCTTTTCCCCTTGCTGGTGAAGCAGGCTTAGCGCCCTCTTTGGGACCAGCCTCAATGCCGGCGCGTGCCGCTTTGTGAGCCGGTTCGAGTGCGCTAGGAAGTGGGTCGCCACATAACATCCCCCATCCAGAACTGGCAATACACCCCCCCAATGTCCACAGTCTGGGTCGGACTCTGTTTGGGACGTCTGCCTCTGCACTGCAGTGCCTGAATCTCGACTGGCTGCGCCAAGTCCACATGGGCCGGTTTGAGTCGGTCCACCGTGAAAACCTCCTCTTTCCCCTCAATGTCCAGCACGAATGTGGACCCGTTGTTTCTGATCACCGTAAACGGCCCCTCGTAGGGCCGCTGTAGCGGTGCCCGATGTCCGCCCCGTCGTACAAAAACGAACTTACAGTTTTGCAGGTCTTTGGGTACGCAGGTCGGGTTCTGCCCATGCTGCGAAGTGGGTACGGGGGCCAGGTTACTGAGCCTCTCGCGTAGTCTGTCCAGGACTGCTGCGGGTTCTTCCTCTTGCCCCCTTGGGGCTGGTATGAACTCTCCTGGGACGACCAGGGGTGCGCTGTATACCAACTCGGCCGACAAGGCGTGCAGATCCTCTTTGGGCGCCGTGCAGATTCCGAGCAGGACCCAGGGAAGCTCGTCCACCCAGTTAGGCCCTTTGAGGCGGGCCATGAGAGCCGACTTCAGGTGACGGTGGAAACGCTCCACTAGTCCGTTCGACTGTGGGTGGTAGGCAGTTGTGTGGTGTAACTGTGTCCCCAAAAGGCTGGCCATAGCTGACCACAGGCTGGAGGTGAACTGGGCGCCTCTGTCAGAGGTAATGTGGGCCGGTACACCAAAGCGAGATACCCAGGTGGCAATCAGCACCCGGGCGCAAGATTCGGAGGTGGTGTCAATGAATGGGACCACCTCTGGCCATCTTGTGAACCGGTCCATGATAGTCAGGAGGTGCCGCACTCCTCGCGACACTGGCAGGGGGCCCACGATATCCACATGAATGTGGTCGAAACGCCGGCGGGTGGGGTGGAACTGCTGCGGCAGAGCTTTGGTGTGTAGCTGCACCTTGGCCGTCTGGCAGTGCATGCACGTTCTGGCCCATTCACTGACCTGCTTGCGGAGTCCGTGCCAAAAGAACCTGTTGGCTACCATCCGGACGGTTGTCCTGATGGAGGGGTGTGCTAAGTTGTGAATGGAGTTGAAAATGTGCCGCCGCCAGGCTGCCAGAACGACAGGGCGGGGTTGGCCGGTGGTGACATCACAGTGTAGGGTCCTCTCACCTGGGCCTACGGGGAGGTCCTGGAGCTGCAAACTGGAGACTGCAGTCCTGTAACTAGGGATCTCCTCTTCTGCCTGCTGCGCCTCCGCCAGTGGTTCATAGTCTACCCCCTGGGACAGGGCTTGGATGTTAGGGCGGGAGAGGGCGTCCGCCATGACATTGTCCTTTCCCAAGACATGCCGGACATCCGTCGTGTATTCGGAGATGTAGGACAGATGTCGCTGCTGGCGGGACGACCAGGGGTCGGATGCTTTCGTGAACGCAAAGGTAAGCGGTTTGTGATCCGTGAATGCGGTGAAGGGCCTACCTTTTAGGAAGTACCTGAAATGCCGGATCGCCAGGTATAGCACCAACAGTTCCCGGTCGAAAGCGCTGTATTTGAGCTCGGGTGGTCGTAGGTGTTTGCTGAAAAACGCCAGGGGTTGCCAGCGATCCTCGATGAGTTGTTCCAGCACTCCACCGACTGCCGTGTTGGATGTGTCCACTGTGAGGGCGGTAGGGATGTCCGTTCTGGGGTGCACTAGCATCGTGGCGTTTGCCAAGGCTTCTTTGGTTTTAATGAAAGTGGCCGCGGACTCCTCGTCTCAGGTAATGTCCTTGCCCTTACCCGACATCAATGCGAACAGGGGGGCGCATGATTCAAGCAGCTGAAGGGAGGAAGCGGTGGTAGAAATTCACCATACCCGCGAATTCCTGAAGGCCTTTTATTGTGGTGGGTCGGGGGAAATGGCGGACCGCGTCTACCTTGGCGGGCAGAGGGGTTGCCCCACCTTTAGTAAGCCTGTGGTCCAGGAAGTCGATGGTGTCGAGCCCGAACTGGCATTTGGCCGGGTTGATTGTCAGGCCATATTCACTCAGTCGGGCGTAGAGTTGACGGAGGTGGGACAGATGCTCCTGACGACTGCTGCTGGCTATGAGGATGTCATCCAAATAGATGAATGCGAAGTCCAGGTCTGTGCGGCATTCTTTAGGCCGAACGGCATGCGGAGGAACTCGAAAAGGCCGAAAGGGGTGATGAGTGCTGTTTTGGGGACGTCATCCGGATGCATCAGGATTTGATGGTATCCCCGGACGAGGTCCACCTTGGAGAAGATCCGTGCGCCGTGCAGGTTTGCTGCAAAGTCCTGAATGTGCGGCACAGGGTAGCGGTCCGGTGTGGTAGCCCCGTTCAGCCGGCGGTAGTCGCCGCATGGTCTCCAGCCCCCTGTTGCTTTGGGCACCATGTGCAGGGAGGAGGCCCATCGGCTGTCGGACTGCCGTATGATCCCCAATTCCTCCATCCTCTTGAACTCCTCTTTCGCCAGCCGGAGCTTGTCTGGGGGAAGGCTTTGAGCACGGGCGTGGAGGGGTGGTCCCTGTGTCGGGATGTGGTGCTGTACGCCGTGTCGGGGCATGGTCGCCATGAACTGCAGTGCCAGAACCGATGGGAAATCCGCCAGGACCCTGGTGAAGTCGTTGTCGGACAGCGTGATGGAGTCCAGGTGAGGGGCTGGCAACTGGGCTTCACCCAGGGAGAACGTTTGAAAGGTCTCGGCGTGGACCAGTCTCTTCCTGGGCAGGTCGACCAGTAGGCTGTGAGACCGCAAAAAATCCACTCCCAGGAGCGGTTGGGCTACGGCGGCCAGTGTGAAGTCCCACATGAACCGGCTGGAGCCGAACTGTAGCCGCACCGTACGGGTACCGTAGGTCCTTACTGTGCTGCTGTTCGTGGCCCTCAGGGTCCTGAAATCTTAGCTCGAAGACTTGAAAATATTCTACCATCTATGATATCACATGACCAGACAGGATTTATTAAAAATCGTTACTCACATTTTAATATACGTCGGTTATTGAATGTGATATATTCACCATCCAAAAAAAATCAGTGTGTATATTATTCTTAGATGCAGAAAAAGCCTTTGATAGGATTGAGTGGAATCATCTTTTTAAGACTTTAGAAAAGTTTAATTTTGGGCCTAATTTTATTCGTTGGGTTAAATTAATCTACTTGTCTCCTACCGCTCAGGTTATTACAAACTCCCAAATTTCTAAGCCCTTTAAATTACAGCGGGGAACTAGACAAGGATGTCCTCTTAGTCCTTTACTTTTTGCTTTAGCTATAGACCCCTTAGCAATAGCACTTCGAGAAGCTAAGGACATTTCTGGTATACTAAGGGAAGGTATGTCTCATAAAATTTCATTATACGCTGATGATATTTTACTTTTTATCTCTAACACTGAAACTTCTTTACCTTTGGTTCTTTCTTTAATCTCCCAGTTTAGTTCTTTTTCAGGATATAAGCTGAACCTACATAAAAGTGAGCTATTTCCTTTAAATGACCTAATGTCATCAGATGCCAAATTTCCGTTCAAAGTTGTTACAAGTCAATTTACATATTTAGGTGTAACAATTATTAAAAACTTCAAGAATTTATTCAAAGAAAACTTAAACCCCTCATTGAATTATGTGAAAAAGATGCTTTCTAAATGGTCCCCTCTTTCTTTATCCCTAATTGGCCGAATTAATTCGATTAAAATGAAGATTCTTCCTAAATTTTTATATCTTTTTCAGGCCTTACCTACTTTTATTCCTAAGACGTACTTTGATTCTTTAGATTCAATTTTAACCTCTTATATTTGGAATAATAAACAAGCTCGTTTAAGTAAAGTTTACTTACAAAGAAATAAAGAGATGGGTGGACTAGCCCTACCCAATTTTAGGTTTTACTATTGGGCTGCCAATATAAGGAATATTACTTTCTGGTCCTATTATATTTATTGTAAAGATTGCCCATCATGGGTCTCCTTAGAAGTTAATTCTGTAAAAAATCCTTCTATTGTCTCTCTTCTGGGATCATACTCTTCTTTTTCAGCAAATAAAACAACAGATAACATAATTGTTAAGCAAACTTTAAGGATCTGGTCTCAATTTAGAAAATTTTTTGGTTTAGCGAATTTTTCATTATCATCTCCCATTCTCCTTAATTTTTTTTATCCCTTCCATGACTGATAAAGTCTTTAAAGATTGGGATGAATTAGGTATTAAGTGTTTTTGGGACCTGTTTATCTCAGGATCTCTTGCTTCATTTGACCAATTGTCAAATAAATTTGCACTCCCAAAATCACATTTTTACAGATACCTTCAAATTAGAGATTTTCTACGTTTCCAATTAACTACTTTTCCTATAGGTCCTGATAAAAATTTACTGTACGATCTTTTAAATTTAAAACCTTTTGTTAATGGTTCTATTACCGGTATCTATAACTTGTTGATTGATTCTAGACAAGACTTTTTAGATAAAATAAAAAAAGCTTGGGAGGATGACCTAAATTTTCAGATTTCTGATGATAGATGGAATAAAATTCTTAAACGGGTTAATAAATCATCTTTCTGTGCTCGTCATTCTCTTCTACAATTTAAAGTGGTTCATAGAGCTTACATTTCTAAACAGGAGCTCTCCAGTTTTTACCCGAATGTTTCTCCACTTTGTAATAAATGCAACTCTGCTGATGCCTCTTTAATTCATATGTTTTGGTTTTGCCCTACAATTGAAAAGTTTTGGCGGGAAGTATTTCACACCTTCTCTCAACTTTTTAGGGTCCAATTTGATCCAAATCCCCTTACTGCCTTGTTTGGTATTATTGCAAATGAAGATATAACTTTAAATACTCCTAACCTACAGGTTTTAGTTTTTACCTCTCTTTTAGCAAGAAGAGCAATCTTGCTTAAATGGAAGGAGTCTACTCCTCCTACACATCTTCAATGGCTACGTGATATTATGTCGTATTTAAATTTAGAAAAGATCCGCTGCTCAGTCTTAAATTCGAAACAATCTTTTTATGATATTTGGGGACCTTTCCTAAATTACTTTTCCAATTTATAAAGTTTAACAGTGCACAGACTTTTATGTATATTTTTATCTTCTCTTCTTAAGTGAATGTTTTTTTTCTAATTATCCATTATCATCCATCAGCTTTTTTCTTTGGTAGTTGGTAGGGGGTTGATTTTTTTATATATATAAAAAAAATTATTTTATGATGTATGACCTATCTTTAAATTTTTGATTACAGAGGGGTATACTTTTATGTGTTATGCTATAACATTTTGATCACTTTTATTACAATATATGAATGTACGTAAGTTATGTTGAGATGTATCTATGTGTTGTACTCTTTACAATATTTTTATTCAGAAAAAAAAATTTACAAAGAAAAGCATTGATTGTCCCTATATCAGTGTGCTAATTTTCCTGCATCTCATCTCCTGCTTCTCTGTGTCTTTTTCAAGCTCCTGGCCATTCTCTAGTCCTTTGCTTCCGCAGACGCTGCCTGGCCCACTATATTCCTCCTGTAGCTGTTTTTCACTCCAGCATCTGCAGTCTTTTGTGTTTCAATATTCCTCATTCGGTTTTGAATAGCTCTGCCTATATGTCTAACTCTTACAGAGTTAATGCTGTCTCATAAACAAACTGCTCCCTTAGGCTAGAATCCTGAATTCCACAAATAACCCTGTCTCTGAAGAGCCAGTCCTTCAAGTCTGCCAAACTAGTTATTTGCTAGTAAACCTCATTCTGTCAAAGGAACTTCAAAATACTCCCCTTGATTCTGTTTATATGTAAATGACTTTTACTCCAGGCAGATTGCAAAGTGCTTGCAATGCATTCTACAGGATCCCATTGCAAGGTCTACAACATGGTACAATTTTCTCCCAATACAATAGCACATTTGTCCTGACAAAGGGTCTCGGCCCGAAACGTCAACAGTGCTTCTCCCTATAGATGCTGCCTGGCCCGCATCTAGTGGAGGAATTTCTTTAGCCAGAGGGTGGCAAATCTATGGAATTCATTGCCACAGGGGTTGTGGAGAACGAGTCATTGGATATATTGAAAACAAAGGTTGATAGGTTCATGATTAGTCAGGGTAGCAAAGGTTATGGGGAGAAAACAGGAAAATGGTGTTGACAGGGTTAAAACATTAGCCTTGAAGTAATGATGGAGCAGTCTTGATGGGCCAAATGGCCTAATTCTACTCTTTAGACTTATGGTCTGATGGTCTTATCATGACTGTTAGAAGTACACAAAATCCAGATCTATAAACCAATCATCATCTCTGCATGGTTCCCTCCTCAGAGCAACGGAGGAGTCAAGAGAGCTACCAGCTTGTGCCTTGAGAAGATCTCAATTTCACCACACCAGTGCCTGCATCATCACTGAAACCAATGTTACAGCATTGAGGCAATGATAATCATGCAGTAGCTCCACTGGCCCAAATATTTGGTCCGTTGATGATACACTTTCATCTCCTTAAACTAGCATGCTATTCCAGCTTGGCCACAGTCTGACCATGCTTGTCAAAGAAACATTACCAGCTCACATGGCAGTGTACAGTGCATCAATAATGCAGGCACAGATATTGCAATTGAGAGGAAATGTAATTAAGTGGCCTTGATTCGACCACATCAGCCAACGACGTGTTGCAAGGAGAAACACTCGGGTGAAATGAGAAGGAGGAAATGGAAAAGTTTATTACCAGACAACTAACTGGGAGAAAACATCTGTGCCTTATGCAGGTGGGTTAGAGGTTCTGAGATCTAGCTCCTGAACTGCTGTCTGTGGGAGAGATTATCCTCAAATCAGTGGATAACTATTCACAATGCAGGGAGCCAAGCATTGAGACCCAGTGACCCAGGGAGACTGAAAATCTGGCTGAGTGGTATCTTTAACAACAACCTCTTACTCAATGTCAGCAAGACCAAGGAGCTGATTATTGACTTCAGAAGGAAAGCAGAGGTACATGAGCCAGTCTTCATCGGAGGATTAGAGGTGAAAAGATTCAGCAACTTTCAATTCCTCAGTGTTATTATTTTGGAGGACCTGTCAAGTCCAGCACGTAAACGCAATTACAAAGAAAGCACGGCAGCTAAAACTTTGGCAAACTTCTATTGATGTGTAGTGGAGAATATATTGACTGGTTCCATCACAGCCAGGTATAGAAACACAAATGCACTTGAACAGAAAAGCCTACGAGAAGTAGTGGATACAGCCCAGTCCATCACGGGTAAAACCCTCCCCACCATTGAGCACATCTACATGAAGGATTGTCACAGGAATGCAGCATCCATCATCAGGGACCCACACCGCCCAGGACATACTTTGTTTTCGTTGCTTGCATCAGGACTTGCACCACCAAGTTCAGAAACAGTTACTATCCCTCAACCATCAAGCTCTAGAACCAAAGGAGATAACTTCACTCAACTTCACTTGTTCCTACAAGCGATGGACTCACTTTCAAGGACTCTTCATCTCATGTTCCTAATATATATTGTTCATTCATTCATTAGATTTATTTATTTATTTATTTACTTTTGTACTTGCACAGTTTGTTGGCTTTTGCACACTGGTCGAATGCCCAAGTTGGTGCAGTCTTCCATTGATTCTGCAATGGTTATTATTCTATTATGGATTTATTGAGTATGCCCACAAGAAAATGATGCTTTGATAATAGATTAACTTTGAACTTTGGCAAAGAAGTATTGGGGTGGAGTGATAGTTGAAGGAGAACATGAAGTTGCTGGTGGCACCATGGACCTACTGGTTTGTGCTGTGATTGGTTTGTGTACTGTACACAAAAGCCCTAATGGATTGCTACGGTCACTCTGTTGCAGTCAAAGAAGGTGAATGAATGTTACAAAATGATGTTCTGGTATGGAGAAAACCTATTTTCCACTCATGTCTTGCTGCTTTATGGTTCAAAATTATTGGGAAATTATACATAGTTCTAAAGTTTTGTTATTGATATCCTGAACTGGGTTTAATCCTGATGTCTAAAGCCTATTGTACACCTTACCACCTGACTTTCATAGAGAGATAAACTTGCAATATCATTGAATTTATGAAATGTTATCGTTGACATTTTTTATTGGGGAAAAACTCTGCGGGAGGAATTTAGAATGTCAGGTGGCATCTGTGGAGACAGAAGGATGGTCAGAGAACGGTTACAGCATTTTCCTTCTCCTTTCTGAGTTCTGAGAGTCTCTCTCTCACTGCTTTTCCCCTCATGTGGTCTGTGGTTTCAGATTGTGCCTCTGCCTCAACCATTCAGTTCCTCCAGCAGTTTAAATTTTGCTCCAGTTTACCATATCTGCAGTCTCTTGTGTCAACATTTCCTTGGTTTGCATTCCTGGGCTGCTTTTCACCAAAATAAAATTATAAGCCTCATGGATAAAGACCTCCCCACCATTTCACAAAGAGAGAAAGGGAATTTTATTTTGAGGGAAGTGTTAAGTTCTGCTACCTCCCTCATAACCTTCCATGGTATCCCCGGACGAGGTCTACCTTGGAGAAGATCCGTGCGCCGTGCAGGTTTGATGGAAAGTCCTGAATGTGCGGCACAGGGTAGCGGTCCGGTGTTGTAGCCTCGTTCAGTCTGCGGTAGTCGCCGCATGGTCTCCAGCCCCCTGTTGCTTTGGGCACCATGTGCAGGGGGGAGGCCCATGAACTGTCGGACCACCGTATGATCCCCAATTCCTCCATCCTCTTCAACTCCTCCTTCGCCAGCCGGAGCTTGTCCGGGGGAAGCCTTCGAGCACGGGCGTGGAGGGGTGGTCCTTGTGTCGGGATGTGGTGCTGTACACCGTGTCTGGGCATGGCTGCCGTGAAATGCGGTGCCAGAACTGATGGGAAATCCGCCAGGCCTCTGGTGAAGTCATTGTCGGACAGCGTGATGGAGTCTAGGTGTGGGGCCGGCAACTGGGCTTCACCCAGGGAGGACGTTTGAAAGGTCTCAGTGTGGACCAGTCTCTTCCTGGGCAGGTCGACCAGTAGGCTGTGAGCCCGCAAAAAATCCGCACCCAGAAGCGGTTGGGCTACAGCGGCCAGTGTGAAGTCCCACGTGAACTGGCTGGAGCTGAACTGTATCTGCACCTTACGGGTGCCGTAGGTCCTTACTGTGCTGCCGTTCGTGGCCCTCAGGGTGGGACCCAGTTCTCTGTTGCGGGTGTCGTAACTCGTCGGAGGTAAGACGCTGATCTCGGCTCCGGTGTCGACCAAAAAGCGGCGTCCTGACTGCTTGTTCCAGACATACAGGAGGCTATCCCGATGAAAAGCCGCCGTAGCCATCAGCGGCGGCTGGCCCTGGCGTTTCCCGAGAACTTGCAGGACAGGCTACAGCGGCGAGCTTTTGCGCCCCACCACTGGTGGTAAAAGCACCATTGTTCATTGGTCTCCTCACCCCTGCCTCTGGGGTTAGCGGGCTCTGTGGCCAGGCCTGGTCTGGTTTGCTGCTGCGAGCGTGGCCTGGTGATCTGTGCGATGGACACCCCACTCTCCTTCTTGGCTTTCCACAGCACGTCTGCCCGGGCCGCCACCTTCTGGGAGTCGCTGAAATCCGCGTCGGACAGCAGCAGGCATATGTGCTCGGGCAGCTGCTCCAGGAATGCCTACTCAAACATGAGGCAGGGCTTGTGACCTCCGGCCAGGGACAGCATCTCGTTCATCAACACCGATGGTGGCCTGTCCCCCAAACCATCCAGGTGCAGTAAGCAGGCAGCTCGCTGGTGCCGTGAGAGTCCGAAAGTCCTTATGAGCAAGGCTTTGAATTCTGTGTATTTGCCATCCTCCGGGGGCGACTGTATGAACTCCTCAACCTGGGCGGCTGTCTCCTGGTCGAGGGAGCTCACCACATAGTAGTAACGTGTAGCATCCGAGGTTATCTGCCGAATGTGGCATTGGGCTTCTGCTTGCTGGAACCATAGGTGAGGTCGCAGCATCCAGAAGCTTGGCAGTTTTAATGAAACTGGATGAACAGATGCGGCGTTGTTCAACTTCGGCCCAAATATCGTTTGGGCCGTCGGGGTCACCAATTGTAGCGGTGTGCTACACGCAGCGCTGCAATAACGACACGGAGTCGGTGAGCTGCAGTTGCAAAAGAGGTTTATTCAAACTTCGCAGCCTCACTTTAAAGCCTTCCTGATCCCGCCCTCCCCGGGCGGGAATGCTGTAGGGGGCGCGTATTCACAGTCCCATCCCGCACGCGGGCTTTCCCCCTTGCTGGTGAAGCAGGCTTGGCGCCCTCTTTGGGACCAGCCTCAATGCCGGCGCGCGCCACTTTGTGAGCCGGTTCGAGAGCGCTGGGAAGTGGGTCGCCACAATGGCATCATTAAGGACCCTCACTATCCAGAACATGCCCTCTTTCTTTACTACCATCTGGTAGAGGTGCAGGAGCCTGAACACTCTTACTCAGTCATTTAGGAACAGCTTCTTGCCCTCTGTTGTCAGATTTCTCAATCTTCCATGAATGCTGCCTCGTTATTCCTTTTTGTGTTGCATTATTTACTGTACTTATTTTGAAATTTATAGTAATTTTATGTCTTTCACTGTACTGTGGCCACGAAACAACAAGTTTTATGTAACATAGGACAGCAACGATAAACCTGATTCTGATCAAGTAAATTATGACAGATATATCCCTTGATTTGAACTGTGATTTTTGTTTCAACTTTATTTATATTTTGTGCATCTACTCATTGGGGTTAGCATCTTATGCTCATGGTAAAACTAAACATTTTGCACAGTTTTCCCTACATCTAAGAGCAAATGCCTTCTGTTAAGGTCTTTCTTTACTGTGCCTTAAATTGTAGCTTCAGGGTCTTGCTATTTTGTTGATTGCAAATTGCATTCTTCTTCTTCAACACTATTTGCTTTTATACTGATGTACTGCTACAGTTTAAAAGCGAGCTCTCCTAATCAAACTCCACAGACCAGAACTTACTCCTTGCATCTACCATGCCGATATTTTTTGAACTACTCAGATCTGAGAAATCATCTTCTGTTGCCTTCGTAGTGTAAGGCTCTTCTTCAAAGCTCCATTATGTTTTCTCAGCTGGCTGCTTGATTTCCCCACAGGAACCAAACTGGATACTTGTAGTTAAGCATGTTTACTAGGATTATTATTTTTATCATAGTCGGTCTTCCCAGTTTGTCTTTAGGTATATCCCTCGAGAGCCTCTAGAACATGCTTCAGTGTCTATTACTGATTGCCTCCTGTCATCCAGGACTAGGTGGACTTGACTTTAATAGTTTCTTTTGTGCACTAATGTTTTGTTTTGCACTGTCTTTTTTTCCTTCACTGTCTTGTGTAATTTATGTAACTTCTGTTCTGTGTTGTCTGCACCTACATGCCAGCAATGCTGTTGCAAGCAAGTTTTTCATTGTACCTCTACGTCACTGTACTTGTGCATATGACAATAAACTCCACCTGACCCGAGAAGGTGTTTGCCTTCCAGTTTCTGTGTTCTATGAAAGACATGGCCATACTAATTTGTGATTTCTGTGATGGCTTGCATACAAGCAATCTGCATGATGCTATCATGCTGCATATTTATTCATTACACCTGCTGTGCTCTTTTGCTTCCAATTATAACTAGGATCTTTTTTTCATCTACTATAATGAAATCCAAATCAAAGTTCTCTTCATTCTTGGGTTTACTCTTCAGTGTAATCTTGTTTTCCATCAATGGTACATGACTTGCTTGCTTTGACTGGTACTGCCTCAATATTGATGTCTTGCATTAGGATGATATTACTTCTTTCTCCCCAGTCAGGTTGAAGTGGCACTGGTTGTTCTTGCACCAATATCTTAGCATTGGCAATTATCCAGTATTAGGTGTTGGTTTCACAGAAAGGGGAGCAAGTACATTGTCATTAACTGAACCTAATCCTGTCTCTCTCCCACCAGGGCTCATTATACCATGTTATAAATCTCCAGTAACATGGTACAGATTGTGACCCTGGAGAATGTGATACAGGAACCTACCTGGAGAAGAAATGGCTGAACATTACTCACAAACAGAAAGAGGGTGATTCTGTTCTTGCTCACCGAAGAGCGGCATCTATCAGCAGGTAATTGTACTCTAGTTTGGCAGAGTTGCGCCTAGCGCCTCAGAGATTGGATTATTTGTGGAGTCCACTGAATTTACAATGTTTTCTTCATTGTGCACTGCTTGTAGAAACAGCTTCCCTGCCTATGTTGTGCAAGGCTTTTCAATTTCTCATCCATTCTTATTGCCATCTACAGTGCTTGAAACAGCAAAAAGCATACTGCTGGGGAACTCAAAGGTCATGTAGTATCTGTGCAGGTAAAGAGATCTTTAGGGTCAAAACCCTATAGTACAGTGTTTTGACCCAAACTGCCAATTGTCCATTTACATCCACTGATGGTACTTTCTCCAGCAGTCTGGTTTTGCTGCATATTCCAGCATCTGCTGTCCCTTATGCCTCCATGACAAAACAGCATTGATCAGCATTGATTGTCCCTATATCAGTGTGCTAATTTTCCTGCATCTCATCTCCTGCTTCACTGTGTCTTTTTCAAGCTCCTGGCCATTCTCTAGTCCTTTGCTTCCACAGATGCTGCCTGGCCCACTATGTTCCTCCTGTAGCTGTTTTTCACTCCAGCATCTGCAGTCTTTAGTGTTTCAATATTCCTCATTCGGTTTTGAATAGCTCTGCCTATATGTCTAACTCTTACAGAGTTAATGCTGTCTCATAAACTAACTGCTCCCTTAAGCTAGAATCCTGAATTCCACAAATAACCTTGTCTCTGAAGAGCCAATCCTTCAAGTCTGCCAAACTACAGTTAGTTGCTAGTTATTTCCTCATTCTGTCAAAGAAACTTCAAAATACTCCCCTTGATTCTGTTTATATGTAAATGACTTTTACTCCAGGCAGATTGCAAAGTGCTTGCAATGCATTCTACAGGATCCCATTGGAAGGTCTACAACATGGTACAATTTTCTCCCAATACAATAGCACAACATTTGTCCTGACAAAGGGTCTCGGCCCGAAACGTCAACAGTGCTTCTCCCTATAGATGCTGCCTGGCCCGCATCTAGTGGAGGAATTTCTTTAGCCAGAGGGTGGCAAATCTATGGAATTCATTGCCACAGGGGTTGTGGAGAACGAGTCATTGGATATATTGAAAACAAAGGTTGATAGGTTCATGATTAGTCAGGGTAGCAAAGGTTATGGGGAGAAAACAGGAAAATGGTGTTGACAGGGTTAAAAAATTAGCCTGGCAGATCTCCAGCATAAAATTGTGACATTTGCCCAACAGAATCTGCGTGTAAAGTGCATCCTTGCCTTGCCAATCTCTGGGAAAGGTATCAGATCTAAAAGGAATTTGTGGGACAGCTTCAGAAATGCAGCACAAGAGCTGCCGTCGGAACTGGGACAACACGCAGAGGTTGTAGTATGTAGCCTGCCATGCTTAGTATAAAGAGATTACAATTGGTGATGGAACAATCAGTAATGAGATTACCAATATTTTTAACATTGAAAACAGAGCTTGACAGATGCAGAGTGTAAGATGTCAATGTTAAAGTACAGACCTTTTAACTGATAACCTGAACATTGACTTCTCTAACTTCCGTTAATGCCCCTCCTCCCCTTCTTACCCCATCCCTGACATATTCAGTTGTTTGCCTGTTCTCCATCTCCCTCTGGTGCTCCCCCCCCCCCCCTTCTTTCTCCTGAGGCCTCCCGTCCCATGATCCTTTCCCTTCTCCAGCTCTGTATCACTTTTGCCAATCACCTTTCCAGCTCTCAGCTTCACCCCACCCCCTCCGGTCTTCTCCTATCATTTCACATTTCCCCCTCCCCCCACTACTTTCAAATCTCTTACTATCTTTCCTTTCGGTTAGTCCTGACGAAGGGTCTCGGCCCAAAACGTCGACAACACTTCTCCCTATAGATGCTGCCTGGCCCTCCGCGTTCCACCAGCATTTTGTGTGTGTTGCTTGAATTTCCAGCATCTGCAGATTTCCTCGTGTAAGCACAACATCTACCTGTAATGGGTTGCTCAATATAGATTTGCCTCCATTCTCCAGTTTTGCCATTTCTCCATATTTGCCACCAGTGAGTTATTGCTTCTATTTATTTATCAGTTAATTGTTTAATACATTTATTTAACATCTATCCTCTAAACTACAACTCAGGTAAGTGGTTATTTTGCCAGTTCGTGAAAGGAAAGTTGGGATACATTAATGAGGATCTCCTATCCAATTGTTGACTCACCACAAATAATTTAGGTAAAGGCAATAAAAATTCCAGTCAAGATGGTCCCAAGCTGCAGTTTCTATTGAGGTCTTCAATAACAAATAAGAGAAAATCTGCAGATGCTAGAAACCCAAGCAACACACATAAAATGCTGGAGGAACTCAGCAGGCCAGGCGGCATCTATGGAAAAGAGTACAGTCGACGTTTCATGCCAAGACCCATCGGCAAGACTGGAGGAAAAAAAGCTGAGGAGTAGATTTTAAAGCTGGGGGGAGGGGAGAGAGAAACACAAGGTGATAGGTGGAACCGGGAGGGGGAGGGATAAAGAAAAGAGCTGGGAAGTTGATTGGTCAAAGAGATACGGGGCTGGAGAAGGGGGAGTCTGAGAGCAGAGAATACAAGGCCATGGAAGAAAGAAAAGAGGGAGGAGCACCAGAGGGAGGCAACGGGCAGGCAAAGAGAGAAGGTGAGAGAGGGAAAGGGGATGGGGAATGATGAAGGGGAGAAGCATTACCGGAAGTTCATGAAATTGATGTTCATACCATCAGGTTGGAGGCAACCCAGACTGAATATAAGATGTTGTTCCTCCAATCTGAGTGTGGCCTCAGCACGACAGTAGAGGAGGCCATGGATAGACATATTGAAATAGAAATGGGAAGTGGAATTAAAATGGGTGGCCACTGGGAGATCCTGCTTTTCCTGGCAGATGGAGCGTAGGTGCTTGGTGATGTGGTCTCCCAATCTACATGGGGTTTCATCGATATACAGGAGTCCATACTGGGAGCACCGGACACAGTATATGACCCCAACAGACTTACAGGTGAAGTATCACCTCACCTGGAAGGACTGTTTGGGGCCTTGAATGGTAATGAGGGAGGAGGTGTAGGGGTAAGTGTAGCACTTGCTCCGCTTCCAAGGATAAGTGCCAGGAGGGAGATCAGTGGGGAGTGATGAATGGACAAGGGAGTCATGTAGGGAGAAGTCCCTGCAGAAAGCAGAAAGTGTGGGGGGAGGGAAAGATGTATTTGGTGGTGGGTTTCAGTTGGAGATGGCAGAAGTTGTGGAGAATTATGTGCTGGATGCAGAGCCTGGTGGGTGGTAGGTGAGGACAAGAGGAACCCTATCCTGGTAGGGTGGCGGGAGGATGGGGTTAGAGCAGACATGCGTGAAATGTAAGAGATGTAGTTGAGGGCAGCGTTGATGGTGGAGGACGGGAACAAGGAGGACATCTCCTTCATTCTGGAATGAAAAGCCTCATCCTGAGAGCAGATGCAGTGGAGATGGAGGAATTGAGAGAAGGGGATGGCCTTTTTACAAGTTACAAGGTGAGAGGAGGTATAGTCCAGGTGGCTGTGAGAGTCTGTGGGTTTGTAATAGACATCAGTAGATAGAGACAGAGAGATCGAGAACGGGGAGGGAGGTGTCGGAAATGGACCAGGTTTCACCTATCACCTTGTGTTTCTCTTTACTCGCCCCCACCTTTTAAATTGACTCCTCAGCATTTTTTCTCCAGTCCTGCTGTCGAATGTACTCTTTTCCATAGTTGCTGCCTGGCCTGCTGACTTCCTCCAGCATTTTGTGTGTGTTGCTTCCATTGATGTCTTCGGGTTTTTTTTAAAGTTACTTTTAGATTTGTAGGAATGGTTTGGGAGACAGAGAAGGGAGTTAAAGATCAAGTTAAGGTTTAGAGACAGCAATGTGGAGGAATTAGAGTACAAACCGGATTCTGTGCTCAAAGGCCAGCGGCCAGAGACGTGGATGTGGTTGGCTGTCGGGCTGACAGATCTGCAAAGACGTGGGCTGATGGCCCCACCTCCCCCGCAGGTCAGCAAGTTCTGGGATCGAAGTTCCAACCAGGCAAGAGGCAGCAACCCTGGTGATTGAAGCCTGGTGTTTCAGACCCAACATGGTGAATCCAGCATTAGAGGCCTGTAGTTCGAGTCCTCATTCATTGTCATCACAGAATCCTGGGTCCATAGTAATTATCGAAGCACAAAGGTGGACTGGAAGTCCAGATCATAGCCTGAAGGTTGACCGTGTGTTCAGAAATCCAGGCCCGATGGCCGGAGCCCTGAGCCTGAGAATCACTGTGAGTGTTCTGGGGAAATTAAATGCCCCATGTCTGCAAATCCACAAACAGACTGGAGGCTTGGTGCCTGTCCTGCAGTTAGAGGACTGTGCTTATGCTTGTGTGGGTGGGTCAGGAGGGAGGAAAGGGACTTGTTTTGCTGTTATTATTTTGTCCCTTGTGTTCTGTGTTGTTCTGTTATGATGGCGCTGGAATCGGTGTTCACACTTACTGGCTGACTTCAGCACGTCTAAGATTCCTCACTACAGGAAGGATGTGGAAACCATGGAAGGGGTGCAAAGGAGATTAACAAGGATGTTGCCTGGATTGGGGAGCATGACTAATGAGAATAGGTTGAGTGAACTCGACCTTTTCTCCTTAGAGCAGCGGAGGATGAAAGGTGACCTGATAGAGGTGTATAAGATGATGAGGGGCATTGATTGTGTGGATAGTCAGAGGCTTTTTCCTAGGCTTGAAATGGCTAACACGAGAGGGCACAGTTGTAAAGTGCTTAGAAATAGGTACAGAGGAGATGTCAGGGGTAAGTTTTTTTTAGCAAAGAGTGGTGAGTGCGTGGAATGGCTGTTGGCGACAGTGGTGGAGGCAGATACGATAGGGTCTTTTAAGAGTCTCATGGATAGGTACATGGAGCTTAGAAAAATAGAGGGCTATGGGCAACCCTAGGTAATTTCTAAAGTAAGTATATGTTCGGCACAGCCTTGTGGGCCGAAGGGCCTGTATTGTGCTGTAGGTTTTCCATGTTTCTATGTTTGTATTCAAGTTTCATCAGTCAAGTATCATTTGTGCATCAAAGCATAGAGTGAAACGTGTCATTTGAGTTAACAACCAACGCACTCGAGGCTGAGCTGACAGCTGCCTGCAAGTGTCAACACGCATTCCATCGCAAACAAAGCCTGCCCAAAGTGCTCAGCAGAATGGCACAGAACACGACAAAACAAGACACAAGCACCAAAACAGCAACAGCAAATCAAGCCCCATTGTGCTGTGCTGTATTAAATTTTGTAAAAATATTAGATGAAAGTCTGAACAATTCCAAAAGACACTGTAGCTCTTTGTCAACTAGCAGCATGTGAGGTGCCTGTAGGTTTGTTAAGTGTTTCATAATTGCAGCTGGATTCTTACACTATAGGTTTGTTAAGTGTTTGCAAATAGCGTCTGGATTCATTCTTAGCCTCAGGCACCAGTGGCATGAGAAAAAGGATCAAAGAATTTACTGTCAATGCTTGTGGATTGAACCCCTCATTACGGAGGCATCTCTTGTTCAGTTCTTGGGACTTCACCTAGACCAGTGGTTCCCAAACTTTTTTTGGCCATGCCCCACCTAATCACCTCTAAAATCCTGATGCCCCCTGTGGTGATATATAATTCTTATTATTCAAAAAGTGAACTCCTATTCACCTGGAGGAAGCCTAAAAGACCATTAACTTGGTTTAAACAAGTTTCCAAAGAACATGGCATTCATGAAAGAGAAAAATAAAAGAACCAAAGGACTGCTAAAGTTCTGAGGAAGAAATTACTAAGAAATTGTAAAAAAAAGAACATTAAGTGATATTAAAATAATGATAATAAATAAATAAAACAACGCCGATTCGTTTCTACAGCATACAAAGACAGATACACCGTTTAAAAGAGATGACGCAATGTACACACCTTCACACCGCCAAGAACCGAAAGCTACTGCAAAAAGCAGCATTGGCGCGACCTCGTACGAGTTTCTTACGCGTTTGGACTTGTTCATTCGTTCCTTCCTACATCAGTCAATTCATTAATTTAATTATGAAAGCCATTTGATGGTTGTAATGATGGTGATACACTATATATACAGTACATACGCAATTACACATGTACATACACACAAGTATTTTTATGTATGCATACTGTATATACACATATGTATTAACTCGCACACACACTCATACTCACACAGACTTACTAGAAAAAATTCACTGTTAATAACTCATTCTCAAATTGCCCCCCTTAAAAATCAAATTAGCCCCCTGTGGGGCGTACGCCCCACATTGGGAACCACTGGTCTAGACCAAGGATTGTGTCTAAGTGCCCAGGACGGACCCAGGGTGATATCACAAGTTGGAATTCAGAGTCCCTCGACAATGGAGGCAATCGAGTGGCGGCGGAGAAACGTGAGCCCTGAAATCTTTGTGGAAACTTCTGTAACTTACCAGGATTTTGTGTGGCTTATTTGAACCTTCTGGGTTCTGATAACAAATTAGGCTTAAGTTACTTTGTTGTGCTTGTACGCTTATCAGCAAATTTCCTGGACACTCGAATTGGTTTGGGGCTGATCAACCAAGCCTATGCTCACCCATGTCTCACTCCCATACATCGACACACATACATGATCCTCTAACCCCAGGACAAGCCTTCTTGTTCAGCTTCCAGCCTCCAGCAGACTCAGACTCAGATTCACAGATATTGCACTATGACTTTTCTAGTAGACTCACAGAGTTTGAAGATTCGGGGTACCAGCAAATGGACCTTGACTTCCAGACTTCTGATTTGACCCTTGGGCCTCAATCCATGGCATTGACGCCAGGACCCACTGATCACTGAACACTAGGTCTCGAACTTTGGAACTGCCAATGGTGTGACACCAAACACTAGGCCTCGAACTCGTCTCACCGCTCATCCATCATTGTTCCTCCTGTCTGCACAGAACTCCGACTAAGGAACCTGTCAAAAACTCACTGACCCTGAAAGGGCAACCAGCCCTCATCCATGTCAGTCTGTTGGCCCAACATCCACTAGACATCCCAACCAGGCCCATGGTTGTTATCCATCTCTGACCTACGAACGTGAAGCGGAGAACTAGATTCTGGGCTGACCCCAAATTTCCACACATACCTGTCCCTAAATCATAACCTGGCCCCTAATTCCTCTCTCTATTCCCAAAATAACATTCCTGGAAGTGTTGGTTGGTAACACAAACCACACATTTCACTGTATATTTTCAGACATCCCACCCTGCAAAAACTCATTTCAGGGAGGTAGCATCACCACTCCCGCCCCCCCAACCCCATATCCCCCCCCCGGTCAACCTCCAAGGGTGTGTGTATACAGGACACTTGATTATGAATGAACACAACAATTTATTTGATCCCATATTGAAACTATTCACACGCACACCTTATTGAATATTTTGTTGGCAGTCTCAATACTAATAGCTAAATGCTAATGCAAATAGCTTTTCTATTTATTTTGCAAACTTTCCTTGTGATGTGGCTTGCTTGGCAGATTTGAGTATTTTGCCGGAAGCCTCAACCTCATAGCAGTCTGTGTCAATGAATTTGTTAATTTTGCAAGACATCAGAGTGACAAGTGTTTTGTAAGACAGCTGACTTCTGAATTCTGTCTTAATGTGACACACCATGCTGAATGCCCTTTCTACATCACAATTAGAATTTGGCAGCACCAAATGCAGCTTCATCAACTGACAGAGCTCTTTGAATCTCAACTGCCCTGTGCTCACAGATTTTACTTTAGACAGCTTCCCCCAGAACTCATCAACTGGCAAACTTTTGTAGTTTGGCACCAGTCCTTCAAGGTTAGTTGAGACATAAGTCACTGTTGCAAACAGTGCAGCGAGCAACAGTCATTATTTTTGACCCCTATTAGGCAGGGGTACACTTTAGTGTAGTCTGGGGTGAAGTACGTTTTATATATTTTTTTTTGGAACATTCTGCCATGGTGCTGCAGGACACTAAACTGAACTGATGGACAATGAGAGAGAGAGAGAGAGGTCGACTATAAAGCCCGCCCACAGAGAAAATGGATAGGTCTACTTAGCACAAAGAGAAACCAAACAGGATGCTCTCTCTGTCACTCTCACTCTCTCTCTCTCTGTCTGTCACTCGCTCTCTGTTCCTCTCTCTCTCCTCCCTCTCTCCCCCCACTGCTCTCAAAAAATCGATTTTCCAGATATTGTATATAATTTGCGGGCATAAGGGAGCTGCTACCAATATGCGGGAGACTCCTGGAACTTCAGGGAGAGGTGGGATGACTATATTTTGATTCACATGTGGTTCCTTAAGGTTGTTATAACCAGGGGTGGTAATGGGGATAAGCTCCCGCTACCTATTAAATGCTCTCAATGGCATGTGCTTCAAATAGCCTCTGACAACCAAGTCCAGCTCCTGGCCTTCACATGTGGCCCAACTACTAAGACTGCTGGAACCGACAGGAGAAGGGGCAAATGCGGATTACTGGTGTCTCGTCATGCAGATAGGGCTCATTAGCTGTGGTTGGCAGCTCATCTAGGAGGACAATTCTGCTCTCTAACCTGTGCTGCCTTGCGGCTATACCCACTCATGGGGATGGCTTTGGGAGTAAACCCTGAGGGGAGAAAATCTAGAGCTGGATTCCCCAAGGTAACATTGAGTTCAATGCTGACTGGCAACTCCTGCAACGCTGCTGGTACCAAATTGTGTCAATCTCTGCCGTTCCTTTTCTCCAGATGCTTGGAGAAATATCGTCCTGCCATATCGTCCTGCCCAGGCTTGCATATCTAGACAGCTAGGATGCAATATCCATGGTCAACTCTGATTGACGGAGGCCGTCACTCTCACGTGTGATAAATAAACCTGAATGTGAAATTCGACCCAATATAGATCAGGGACAATGAAGGCTTACCTTGGGGAATGGTCTGAAAAACTGAAGCTCAGAACAGGAACACAATCAGCAGTTTACTGGTTAACCTGTGCTAATACACCCCAGCTAGTGCACTGGGGTCGGTGTGCCCACGCAGCTCGTGCACTGGGGTCTGCGTGCCCACGCAGCTCGTGCACTGGGGTCTGCGTGCCCACGCAGCTCGTGCACTGGGGTCTGCGTGCCCACGCAGCTCGTGCACTGGGGTCTGCGTGCCCACGCAGCTCGTGCACTGGGGTCGGTGTGCCCACGCAGCTCGTGCACTGGGGTCTGCGTGCCCACGCAGCTCGTGCACTGGGGTCTGCGTGCCCACGCAGCTCGTGCACTGGGGTCTGCGTGCCCACGCAGCTCGTGCACTGGGGTCTGCGTGCCCACGCAGCTCGTGCACTGGGGTCTGCGTGCCCACGCAGCTCGTGCACTGGGGTCTGCGTGCCCACGCAGCTCGTGCACTGGGGTCTGCGTGCCCACGCAGCTCGTGCACTGGGGTCTGCGTGCCCACGCAGCTCGTGCACTGGGGTCTGCGTGCCCACGCAGCTCGTGCACTGGGGTCTGCGTGCCCACGCAGCTCGTGCACTGGGGTCTGCGTGCCCACGCAGCTCGTGCACTGGGGTCGGTGTGCCCACGCAGCTCGTGCACTGGGGTCGGTGTGCCCACGCAGCTAGTGCACTGGGGTCGGTGTGCCCACGCAGCTAGTGCACTGGGGTCGGTGTGCCCACGCAGCTAGTGCACTGGGGTCGGTGTGCCCACGCAGCTAGTGCACTGGGGTCGGTGTGCCCACGCAGCTAGTGCACTGGGGTCTGTGTCAGGGCTGGAAGTGGTGGCAGATAATATTTGGGCAGCCTGGTCCACAGCAGCGTTAAACGTTGCCTCTTCATTATCTTTCCGGGTATGGGCATCCACATGGTGGACAGAAATTTTCCTGTGGGTAGCCTGGTCCCAAATGAAACGCCAGTGGTGCTGTCCCCAGAGGGGACGTCCGTGTATTTCCCACCCCATGTCTTGCCACCGGGCCATCCACACCGCAATGCCGTTAGCTACTGCCCAGGAGTCAGTATAGATGTGGTCTGGTCCGGTAGTGTTTTGGAGGGTGAGGGCTACTGCCACCAGCTCAGCAAGTTGACTGGAACCCCCCTCCCCCTCAGTGGTTAAAATTCTACCCGTGGTGGGATAAAGTGCTGCCGCTTTCCAAAATTGTTTACCCCCTTTCCAGCGGCTGGAGCCATCTGTGAACCAGGCGTGCAATTTGCTGTTGGGGTCGAGGGAATCGAAGGGTTGACCTCAACATGCTGGGGAGGGTTGTACCTCGGGGATGTCCGGGGCAGGGTCCTGGGACTGGGGGAAAGCCATGACTTGTTCATGGAGGCGGCTGACCCCTTCAGGACCGGGCTCAGCCCGATCCGCAATGTACCACTTCCACTTGACAATGGAGGACCTCTGGGCACGGCCCTCCTTGTGGGTAGAATCGGGGGACTTGACCCATCGCATTATGGGGAGATGGGGGTGAAGGACGACAGGTTCGGTGCCTGTTTGGTGTTCTGTGGCGAGGAGCGCCAGATAGCAGGCTAGTAGCTGGCGCTCAAAGGGGCTGTAGCACACTGCCGCTTCAGGTAGGGACAGTCCAGAAACCGAGGGGGACTCTACGCCCTGGGGTCTTCTGCCAGAGGCTCTACTCGGCGACCGTCTCGCTCGCTGAGACCTGTAACTCAAAAGGCAGACCCGCCTGGCGGGAAGAAAGTGGCATGGCTTGTTCCACCGCTAGTTTCGCCGTATCAAAGGCAGCCTGTTCTGCTGGCCCCCAGAGAAATGTGGATTTTTTCCTGGAGATCCTATAGAGCGGCTGGAGAAGCATGGTCAAGTGGGGTATATGCTGCCGCCAATAGCCCAGGAGCCCTCTCTGTGTGTCAGTTTTGTTCAAGAAAACGGCAAAATTTAAAATTTTATTTTTGGTGGCATCGGGTATGCTTCTGTGCCCGGAGTTCCATTGTACTCCGAGGAAAATGACACCCTGGCTGGGGCCCTGGATTTTTTCCATATTAATGGCCCAGCCCCATCCCCTGAGGGATTCGATTAGCATGTGAAGGGCCTTTGACACAATGGTTTCAGAAGGGCCTTGGAGAAGAATATCGTCTATATAATGTGCAATCGAAATCTCCGGTGGGAATTGGATGTTGTGTAAATTGCGGGAGACAAGGCCATGGCAGATTGTGGGGCTATGAATGTAGCCTTGGGGCAGGTGACAAAATGTGTGTTGTCTGCTATCCCAAGTAAAGGCAAACTGGTCTTGGCTATCTGAGTGCAGGGGAATCGAGAAAAATGCATTCGCTAAATCGACAACAGCGTACCAGGGTTTATGGGGACGGCCTGCGATGTCTTCAATAAGGGTGACAATGTCAGGTACAGCGGCGGCGAGGGGGTGTGCAGCCTTATTCAATTGCCTATAATCAACGGTCATCCGCCAGGAGCCGTTCCTCTTACAGACTGGCCAAATGGAGCTATTGAAAGGCGAGGCAGCGGTTCTAATAATTCCCTCCCGTAACAGGGCTTGAGTGGAGTCTGCGATTTCTTGGCGCCCCCCCCCCCCCCGGCACTCTGTACTGACTGTTACAGATGATCTAGGAGGGAGGGGGAATAACAATTGGCTCCCACTTAGCTGCCCCGACGACAATAGTGGCTCGCGCGATGCCGAAGGTGAACTTGCCCCTGTTTGTTTCAAGCGATTGTCCCTTTAAAACATTGATCCCGAGGATACATTCCGGGGAGGAGGCAATAAGGACTGGTACACATTTGGGGGAATGGTTGCCTATGGCTAGGCGAAGGGTGACCTCCCTAGCTGGTAACAGGGAGCCCCCCAATCCCTCTATCTGCATGTCCCTACCTCTCCATAAGGCAGGATTGCCTGGGATAATCGTGTGCTGGGTGCCTGTGTCAACAAGCGCCATCCACCTCTGTGTTTCCCTTTCCCCAATGTACTGTGACGGGTATATGTGGCCTCAGGGCGAGAGAGCAAATGCGCAGGGGCCCTGGCCTTCATCCTATGGAAGGGGGGAAGAGGGCTGCCAGGCCGAGGGTGAGGCACTTTGCTGGTGGAGGTGGGACATTTCCTGCCTGACTAGCTGTCTGAGTTCTGCTTCGAGGGCCTTCGAGACAGTTTCAGGCAGGGGAGGCGCGGAGGGTGGTTCGGTGTGGGTGGTCTTTTTGTAAGTAGTCTTCCCCCTGCAATGCTCCTTCCACAGGGCATATAGGTTGGGGGTGGGGATGCCATCTATATTGTTATGATCCACCCCTGCACGCAGCAGGTCCGTGTACAGCTGCCTGCGTGTATATCTGAGAGGGATAGTGTCTAGGGCCCTTGTCTCGGTCTTCTGGACCTGCATAGGTGCCCCCTCTGCATATATTCTAATCCCTCCAGGAGGGTGATGGCATCCCGTACGGTCCTACCGCTAGCTGGTGCCATGAGGGGCAGGATTACCGACTTCAGATCGGGGCGTGCGGTAGTGACCAAGTATCCTGCTAGGGCATCGGTCACTCGTGTGTTTTCAAGGAAGTTACGGTCGCAGGCACCTTGATAGATGCCGTTGACCAGTGCCCATTCCCTGATAACACAGGTGCCCTCACTGACTGTACCCCATTGCGGGCGCCCGTGTAAATCCCACTCCAGAAGTGTGGGATAGCGAGCTCGTACCGCGGTCACTACCCGATCCCACAGGGTTGTGCCGTCGCGGATTTCTGCTTGTGGCGCCCACAGCGCATTGTTTATGCTCTGCTGGTCAGAGAGGCTTCCCAGGGCGCTTGCCTCCTGACGGGAGAGGCTGAGGTTGGGCCCCCCCTCGTCCCACAGCCGGAGCCTGGTCGTTGGCGGTAGCGATCCGCCAACTGGGCCAGCTCCTTGGGGGAGAAGTCCCGGGTCTCCATGGTCTCGGAGTGACTAGGGAAAGGTCCGAGTGTCTCACCCTTGTTCTCTTCCTCCCTGTGGTGAACCTGGGACCGCGTGGTGACGGGTCGGGCATGTTGGAGCTCGGGTGAGAAGGGGGAAGGGTGGTTGTGGGACCTTGGCTCCTCGGGCAGCCCCTCGTCGTCACTATCCAGCCAGATGTCCCCATCCCCCAGCCATGCGTCCAGCTTGTCGCCACACTGGACTAAGGCTCGAATCTTTAATGGGTCCAGCTGCCAGCCAGACCGACGGGCTGCCCTGGCCTGCTGAAGTTTTGTGAGGCGACAGGCAAGTTCAGTTCCCCTAACTTCAAGGTCATTGGCTCAGGCCTGTGCTGCTTCCTTCAGCGTGCAGCAACGCTGACTGAGGTCTTCAATTTCCCTGTCCTTCTGACCACACAAGTGCTGAAGGTGATCAGTAATTCTAACCTGGCGTCTCAGCAGGGACGCAAACAACCAGAAGGCACCCCTTTGACTCCCCTTGGCTTTGGGGAACCCTGATTCCTTCAGGAGGGAGACCACATGATGGCCCAGCTTCTCTCCACGGGGCTCTAACTGCTCAGACCAGTCCACTGGTTTTCCATGGTCTGCCAGCATGCTGGCCAGACTCTCAAATCCCTCCCTTTCATCAGCCCACCCGGGGATCTTATCCTGGGTGCCTGCACTGGCTTTCTTCCCCTTATTCCAGAACATTATCCCCTGTGCTTGTGTTCAGCCAAAACCTATGAGACCCTGCTTCGCAGCGCCAAATGTTGTGATGGAAAATAACTGGTTCTTTGAGTCTCAACAGTAGAGGCCTGGACACACACAGTTTTAATAATAAGGGATTTATTTACAAGGGGAAGTTGGGTCAACACAAGCAACTACAATACACAGGAAGCGGTGTGGGGACAGGGTACAGTTACACATACAAAGAACAAGGGAAAAGCACTACAACAGCTATTCCCCTTGACCTTGGATAGCTGCGGCTCCCTTACCAGGACCAACGATAGACCTTCCCAAACATAAATCAATGCACTTACCTTCAATGAGGTGGTCTGTAAGATGGAGCAAGCCAGGGCCAAGTCTCACCTTTTATAGCATGGGGCTGGGCGAGATAATCCAATTAAGGTGACCAATAATCTAGGTGTGCATTGATTAGTTGGGAGGGACAAAATGTTGATTGGCATGTGGTGTGTCCTCCGACCAGCCAGGTGGCAGTGCGTCTGTCACGTGGCCGGTATCTCTGGATACAGCATATTCAGCAAATCTATAGAATAATAACTCTAACAGGATCAATGAAAGATCAACCAGAGTGCGGAAGACAACAAACTGTGCAAATGCAAATATAAATAAATCACAATAACTAATGAGAACTTGGCATAATGAGATAAAGAGTCCTTAAAGTGAAATTGTTGGTTGTAGGATCATTTCAATGATGTGTACTAATCCCCTTTTATTCAAGAGCCTGATTGTTCAGGGGTAGTAACAGTCCTTGAACCTGGTGGCGTGAATCCTGATGCTCTTGTACCTTCTCCTTGATGGCAGCAGCAAGAAGAGAACATGACCTGCTGGTGGTGACCTCTGATGAATGAGATTTCAAATTTATAAAACTATAATGATCTAGAAGCAATGATTCTTAAGAAGAAGGTTGAAGAGTGTTGAAGAAGGAGTTCTATCACACTCCTCAGTGCTGGATAAGCAAGATGGGAAAAGAGATTGGCCATAATCAGAGCACCAAGCATCTTGATTGTGTTATTAAGGTTGCAGGTAAAGAATCCAGAAAAAGGACAACTGAATTATTTCTATGTGGAACAACAATGTGCTTGTGATGCATTTCCTGACGTCATTTCCGAGGTCTTTATTTTTGGGTGCAATTCTATCCTCCTGTGACAAATGAGAAATAGTACCATCTTTATGTTTTGGCTTACCTCCTATTGTGCTTTCAATATAGAATGAAACTCTTTGCTCTGTTTTGGACAAATTACCTGACTAAATAGATGAAGTGTGGATGGGTGTTTGATGATCTGCATGGACGTGGTGGTCTGAAGGGCCTACATCTGCATTCTATGACCGAGAAATCCAGAAGCCTGGGCAGTTTGGTTTGTTCATCACGATCTAATCGCACTGCTCCTGATACAGGATCTTAACCCAACATGTCAACAGTGTATTTCTTTCCATTGATGGTGTCAAACTCAAGTCAAGTCAAGTCACTTTTAATTGTCATTTTGACCATAACTGCTGGTACAGTACACAATAAAAATGAGACATTTTTCAGGATCATGGTGCTACATGAAACAGTACAAAAGCTACACTGAACTATGTAAAAACAACACAGAAAAAAAAACTGCACTGGACTACAGACCTACCCAGGACTGCATAAAGTGCACAAAACAGTGCAGGCATTACAATAAATAATAAGCAAGACAGTAAGTTGGTGTCAGTCCAGGCTTTGGGTATTGAGGAGTCTGATGGCTCGGGGGAAGAAACTGTTACACAGTCTGGTCGTGAGAGCCCGTATGCCTCGGTGCCTTTTCCCAGATGGCAGGAGGGAGAACAGTTTGTATGAGGGGTGTGTGGGGTCCTTCATGATGCTGTTTGCTTTGCGGATGCAGTGTGCAGTGTAAATGTCTGTAATGTCACTGAGCTCCTCCAGCTCCTAGAATACAGAATGTAGAACAAACAGCACAGGGACAGGTCCTATGGCCCATAAAGTTGTGCTAAACCAGCTAAAAAGTAAATTTAAAAAACCCAAAAACTAATCCCTCCTACCTACACAATGTCCACGTGCCTCCATTTTCGTCATACTTATGTGTCTATCTAAATGTCTCTTAAAGGTCTCTAATGTATTTGCCTCTACCACCATTCCAGGCATCCACCACTCTCTGAGTAAAACACTTACCCCTCATATCCCCTTTAAACCTACCCCCTCTCACCTTCAATGCATGCCCTCTGGTATTAGACATTTCTCCTTAATCACACAGCTCACTACATTTCATTACATAGCATGTGATCTCTCAGTGGAATAAATTCTGAGATTCATCTTTCCACTCGGGCGCAGTGTCCGCATTTCCTAGTTTCATTATGCAGCAGATCTGTCATTGTCTCAGTATCTAAGATACTGGGACACAGGTTAATTCAAACTAACAACAAGAATAATTTATCAGTTAAAAACTTACACTGTCACAACATCATTGACAGACACTGGAGTTCCCCACACTAAACATTGTTGGCGCAATGCCAAACTTTTGTCAAATTATACAGTCTGTAAAATGATCCGCCTTTGGAACAACAATAATTGTTGACATCTGATGTCACTTATGATTAGTATTTTATTAATCCCGGGCTTGCATTTTCTGAGTGTTCTCCCTCCCTGCCCATCCCACCTAGAGTGCACCAAATACCACCAACTCCTTGATGTTACTGGTGTTAGTGGAATTCATTGCCAATGGCAGTTGCAGGGGCCAAGTCACTTGGTATATTTAAGGCAGAGGTTGATAGTTTCTTGATTAGTCAGGGCATGAAGGGATACGGGAAGAAGGGAGGAAATGCGTTGTGTTGGCCGTCATCAACAGTAGGATTGAGTTCAAGAGCCGTGAAATTATGTTACAGCTATATAAGACCTTAGCTGGACCCCATTTGGAGTACCGTGTTCAGTTCTAGTCACCTCATTACAGGAAGGGTGTGGATGCTATAGAGAGAGTGCAGAGAAGATTCACAAGGATGCTGCTTGGATTGGACAGCATGCCTTATAAGAATAGTTTGAGTGAATCTGGCCTTTTCTTCTTGGAATGACAGAGGATGAGAGATAATCTGATAAAGGTGTATAAGATGATTGATCGTGTGGCTAGCCAGAGGCATTTTCCCAAGGTTGAAATGGCTAACATGAGGAGGCATTGCCTTAAGGTGCTTGGAAGCAGGTCCAAGGGGGATGTCAGAGATAAGTTTACCACACAGAGAGTGGTGGGTGCGTGGAATGCACTGCCAGCGAAGGTGGTAGAGGTGGATACAATAGGGCCTTTTAAGGGACTCTTAGATAGCTACATGGAGCTTAGAAAAATAGACGATGATGAAGGGTTTCGGCCCGAAACGTCGTCACTACCTCCTCCCATAGTTGCTGTCTGGCCTGCTGAGTTCTGCCAGCATTTTGTGTTTTTATTTATTTCCAGCATCTGCAGATTCACTCGTGTTGTAGAGGAAATTCCAGGCAGTTTCTAGAGTAGGTTGCACGGTCGGCACAACATTGTGGGCCTATACTGTTTCTATCGGGACTGAGAGGGGAAATGGATCAGCCATAATGAAATGGCAGAGCAAACTTGATGGGCCAAATGACCTAATTCTGCTCATATAGTTTATGGTTGCTCATAATCGCCTGAGAATTAGACACTAACATTCTAAACCCCTCTGTTCTCCCAAAGTCACACCACAGCTATCTAATCCTATATTCTTAAAGGCTCTTGATGAAAACATTGATCTTTTAAAATGCCCTCACCCACTACAGGTCATTGTGAAGCCTATTTATCAGTGTCATTCTCAAATCTGCACCCTGACCCTTGAATGGCCATGGGACACAGTCGCTGCCCACAGGCCAGAATCCTTCTTACTTCATCCTACAACCATGCACTCAGCTGTAGCTCTAACTATTACATAATGTACGAAAGGCTCTGAAGGTTAAGCAGCATCAGTGGGTACTGAATACAGCACTAATTTTCGAAAGTCGTTGTTTCCACTGGATACACAGTCTGTTTACCTGGATGGTGAGACAGTTAAAAGGAATGCTGCCTTGTCTCCTATTGTTACATGGGTAAAGGCCAAGGAAAGGGAGTGGTTGGTGCAGTTGGAACAGCAGACCAAGCCATCATAAACAGAATGGTCACTTCAGAATAACAAAAAAGGGAGTGCACAGAAAGGTGTATCTCTTGGTGGAATCTTATCAGAGGAGACATAATCTCTGCAGTCAGTATCCTAACACCAGCTCCTGAGCTCAGCTTTCACTCACTCAACATGTTTTACCCTCTCTGCATTAAAATAGTGACTAACAACATATTTCATTGGCTGTAAAACATACTAAAGCATTCTTAAAGCCTTTGCGCAAATACAAATCTTTCTTTAAAATAAGCACATGCAGCTTAATTTCTGTATTGAGTTTGTTGTGAAGGGGCACAGAAGAGGGAACTTTGCAGTAGCACATGAGCACTTGATGTTGATACTGTGTGATAAAGGCAGCCAATGTGTTTAATTAGGAGAGAGCTGACCTTGCTCTTAATCTTAATAACTATTCAATTCATCCAGTTGAAAGAGGAAAAATGTGTATCCTCTTACAGTTGAGCAAATTAACCATAAAATATTGGTCTGTGTAAGGTGATGCCATGAGTTAAGAAGAAATGTTTTTTACATTCAAAGCAGCTGTTGATTTTGCATCTATGAAGGGCAAATCTGTTGGAATTCTTTGAAGAAATAACAAGCAGGATAGACAAAAGAGAATCGGTGGATGTTGTGCACTTGGATTTTCAGAAGGCCTTTGACAAGGTGCCACACATGGAGGCTGCTTAACAAGTTAAGAGCCCATGGAATTACAGGAAAGATTCTGGCATGGATAAAACAGTGGCTGATTGGCATGAGGCAATGAGTAGGAATAAAGGAAGTATTTTCTGGTTGTCTGCCAGTGACTAGTGGTGTTTATGTTATATGTCAATGACTTGGATGACAGAATTGATGGCTTTGTGGCCAAGTTTGCAGATGATATGAAGATAGGTGGAGGGGCAAGTAGTTTTGAGGAAAGAGAGAAGTTACAGATTAGGAGAATGGGCAAGGAAATGGCAGATGGAATACGAGTATAGTCATGCACTTTGATAGAAGAAATACAATCACAGACTATTTTCTAAATGGAGAGAAATTCAACAACCTTAGGTTCAAAGGGGCTTGGAAAGCCTTGTGCAGGATTCCCTAAAGGTTAATTTGTAGGTTGAGTTGGTGGTGAGGAAAGCAAATGCAATGTTAGCATTCATTTTGAGAGGACTAGAATATAAAAGGAAGAATTTAAAGCTGCGGGTTTATAAAGCATTAATAAACCCTTACTGGAGTATTGAGCATTTTTGGCTCCATACCTAAGAAAAGACGTGCTGACATTGGAGAGAGTTTGCATGAGGTTCACAAAAATGATTCTGGAGGACTGAAAGCATTGTCATATGAGGAGTGTTTGATGGCTCTGGGCCTCTACTCACTAGAATTCAGAAGAATGAAGGGAGGCCTCGTTGAAACCTATTGAATGTTGAAAGGCCTCAATAGAGTGGATATGGAGAGGATGGTGGGGGAGTCTAAGACCAGAGGACACAGCCTCAGAACAGAGCGGTGTCCTTTTAGAATGAAAATGAGGAGGAATTTCTTTGGTCAGAGAGTGGTGAATTTGTGGAATTTGTTCCTACAGGTGGCTGTGGAGGCCAAGTCATTGGGTATTTTTAAGGCAGAGGTTGATAGATTCTTGATTAGTCAGGGCATGTAGGGATATGGGGAGAAGGCAGGAGATTGGGGTGAGAAGGAAGATGGATCAGCCATGATGAAATGGTGAAGCAGACTGGATGGGCCAAATGGCCTAATTCTGCTCCTGTACTAGACACCAGACACTAGAATACTTCAGCACAGTACAGGCCCTTCAGCTCTCGATGTTGTGCCGAACCATATATTCCTCAAAAAAGAAGTACTAAACCCACACTACCCCTTAACCCTCTATTTTTCTGTCATCCATGTGCCCGTCCAAGAGGCTCGTAAATATTCCTAATGTTTTAGCCTCCACCACCAACCCTGGCAAATCATTCCAGGCACCCACAACCCTCTGTGCAAAAAACTTACCCCTGATGTCTCCCCTAAACCTCCTTCCCTTAACTTTGTACAAATGCCCTCTGGTGTTTGCTATTGGTGCCCTGGGAAATAGGTACTGACTATCCACCCTATCTATGCCTCTCATAATCTTGTAGACCTCTATCAAGTCTCCTCTCATCCTTCTACACTCCAAAGAAAAAGGTCCCAGCTCTGCTAACCTTGCCTTAGTTCTAAACCTTGCCTCAGTATGTTACGGTCTTATGGATTGCTGTGGTAAATTCTGGGACATGTAGTTGAAAAGCCTTTAGGATTAATTGATTTTGAGTTTTGTTGCTTTTATTGAGTGTACCAAATAAATTATGTTGTTTTAAGTCTGATTCGTTTTTTACTCCATAATGCTGGTTTTTGTTTGTGCTAAAAATAATTGGAAGCCATTTGACGAAACTATTTGAGAGAAATTAAAGATAAATTTGGAAATGATGAGTAGGCAGTTGAGCTCATACTTATGGTAATCTAAAGGGATTAAGATTTGGAGGAAAAAGCAGAAAAACTGTGTGTTTATAAAGTGCAAAAGATTGAAAAGGTGTTGGCATTCAAAGGGACCAAGGAAGCTTTGGCAGAAATCGATGGAAGTGAGTATGAAAACACTTCAAACAAACGTGAAGGAAAATATGTTGGACTTTCCTACAGGAGAATTTGAGTATATGAATGGAGACATCTTATTGGCAGCACAGTGACACTCCAGTTTCCAATAATCCAGATTCAATCCTGATCCCAACTCTGTCTGTATGGAGTTTCCACTTTGTCCCTTGTGACCCTGAGTGCTCTGGGAGTTGGCGAGTAGATTGGCCATTTTATATTGCCACCAGTGTGTAGGTGAGTGCCAGAATGGGGAGGAGTTGATGGAAATGTGGGAAGAACAATAAATGGGATTACTGTACGCTTTGTGTGAATGGCTGTTTGGTGGTCTCTGTGGGCTTAGTGAGCGGAGAAATCAGATTCCTTGCTGTAGGACTCTGAATTTACTGCAAGTATACAGGACTGTGGTGAGAACACTCTTACAATACTCTGCATAGATTTGGTCCCCTGATCCAAGGAGAGATATTCCTTAACAGAGAAAGTGCAACAAAGATTCATTGGATTTAGTTGGAAGGAGTTACTCCATAAGGAGAGAGTGACCAGACTGGGACGACACTCATTAAAGGTTAAACGAACCAGGGCTTCTGAACCACATGGATTTCTTATATAGCTTGACAGATCAGAAGGGGGAAATGATATTTCCCCTGACTGGGCTGTCTACAACCAGGGAGCTGGGCAGGGTTCAGCAGGCCACTCTAAGTTGAGTTCTAGGCCCCTGCATTTGGGACACACTCAGGTGGGTAAGGGCAGCCAGCAACAGTGCAGGCCCCTCTAAACACCCACAGGGTACTGAGTCTTTTCAGTTTTTTATACAGAGAGTTGTGAAGGATCAGTCATTGATTATGTGCAACAGAAAACAATAGATGCTTGGGTATTGGACTAGTGGAGAAAAATGGAGCTGATATATAGAGCCTGTCATGATATCGAGTGGTGGAGTGGGTAGGAGAGGCTGACTATTCTGTCTCTGCTTCCATTTCTCATGTTCTGATGTGAACTGTACACCATGTATCTGTCTTTGTTGAATGTGTGGATCTGCTAAGGCTGTCATGCAGGAAATATGGTCAGGGTCACAAGAGTTTAGTGGAGATACGTCCACTGGGGAGATAAATACACAAGTTCAGTGCACACTTTCCTTTTGGTTTTATGACATATTTTCCATTCTTTTTTCACGAACTAGTATTATTTTATACCTTAATGCAGTTGGCAAGCTATAAAACAAGGATTGTTATTTGTACACCTGTTTAATTCAATGAAGAGTACTGCTGGCTGCCTTTCTCCATGGCAGTTTATATTAAGGTTGATTCAAATGTTAAGATCTTCAGCAGGGGTTCGACATTTGCTTTGAATGTATCACAAAGCACATTAAAAGGGAAGACCTGATTCAAGGAGGAAAATAGTCCAAGGAATGTTACTTTTTGTTGCATATCCTGTGCAAAGCAGTTATGGTGCACATTGTATGGGGATAGTTTTAATTTATGATTTGATTGAGAATGTAGGTGGTACGTCTTGCAGATGACACCAACATTGGTGGTGTAATGGACAGAGAAAAAGGTTATCTATGGTTACAGCAGGACATACATCAACTGGGAAAGTGGGCAAGGGAGTAGTGAATGGAATTTAACTTTGTCAAGTATGAAGTGATGCATTTTGGGAAGTTAAACGGACTGGACGTAACACCAGAAATAATGGGGCTGGAGAGAATGTTGTAGAAAAGAAGGACCGAGGGATGCAAGTACATAGCTCCCCCGAAAACAGGAGCATGGGTAAGCAAAATGGTGAGTAAGGCTGATGGTGCATTTGCATTCATTGGCCAACATCTTGAGTATCAGTTAGAGTGTACTTAATGTTGGTTAGGCCGAACTTGAAATATCATGTGCAGTACTGGTCTCCAGAGTTTTTAAGCTAGAGAGGGTGCAGAAAATATTCATGATATTGTTGCCTGTTATCAAGAGAGATTAAATAATTTAGTCCTTTCCCTGGAACAAAGGAGGCTGAGAGGTAACATGATAGAGATCTCATATAGATAGAAGTTGTGAGAGCTATAGATCAGCCAGTGACTGCTTCTGATGGTAGGGAAATCTAAAAATAGAGGGCATAGGTTAACGGTGAGAAGGAGGAAGTTTCAAAAGGATCTGAGGGGTAAATTTGTCACGGTATCTGGACTGAGCTGCCAGAGGAGGGGATGGAGGCAGGAATAGTAACAACATAATGACAGGTACTTGAGCAGGACATAGAAGGATATGAAATTAATGCAGGCATGGGATTAGTAGAGACAACCATAATGGCTAGCATAGGCATGATGGGCTGAAGGGGCTTTTTCTATGCTGTACAGCTCTATGACTCTGACTGTGACCCTAGAGCCTAATCCATCAGACAGGAAGCAAATGGCATGAAATGGAATGGCTGTTTTAAACACATATCAATATTATTCTCTCCCAAGCAACACACACAAAATGCTGAAGAAACTCGAAAGGTCAGGCAGTATCTATGGACAAGAGTTGATGTTTTGGGCTGAGTCTCTTCTTCCGGACTAAGAAGAAGGGGGAAGATGGCAGAATAAAAATGTAGTGGGAGTGGAAAGAGGCTAACTGGATTCTTTTCCAGTCCTTGACCTTTCCAACCCACCTGGCTTCACTAATCACTTTCCAGCTAGGCTTTTACCCCTTTGCTCACCTTTTTATTCTGGCATCTTCCCCCTTCCTTGTCAGTCCTGAAAAAATCGACTGTATACTCTTTTTCATAAATGCTGTCTGATCTGCTGAGTTCCTCCAGCATTTTGTTTGTGTTGCTCTGGATTTCCAGCATCTGCAGACTTCCTTGTGTTTATTATTCTCTCTCGACTTCGGGGAAGAGTATCTAATCCCATCAGTCACCCAATGGTAGGTTGGCTTAACATTACCTTCTAAATGTCTGGGGAGAAGCCTAGGTTTCCTGTTTCGATGCAATATATCACAATGTGAACCATCAGTGGAAGAACTAATGAAATTGTAATCGGATAAGAAAATGATAAGGTTTAATTTTGCTATGATTTCATATTCCTGTATAATTTTTAGCAGCAAACTGTACATTTATGCCAATTCAGGCACTATAACATAAATGCAATGAGCTGAATTATACATTCATATATTATTGTCTATGTACTATGGATCACTAGTGTCTCTTTGGATTACTTAGGTCCCTAGATAGATAAGGCACGTATTGTTTACGAAGTTTTAGATTCCAGAAGAAAAGACTTCATGGCCTGTACATAAAAAGGGATATGAGGTATAATGTTTTCATACACTCCATGACTGGTGTAACCGATATGATTACAGCTCTCATTCTCTATAGTCTATACTAAAGGCACCTGCAAGATTCCTTCTCATGTGTCTATTGGTATCAGGTAGATCAGAAGTGTCCAGGCTTTTTATTTCTGGTCACCATTGCTTTGGTCAGGTATTATTCAACACTTAATATGTCAATAACAATAAGAGAGAACCAAAGAGGCATTCTCCGCCTATGTAATAGGTATTATAAACCTTACCTGTTGTAATCCTGCATCAATCCATGCTTGTTTTCAAAAATAAGTTGCTTTCTCATTGGATTGAGTTTTGTCATTTGTAGGTGATATCCAACATCAAAGGCGCCACAGTATCATAGCAGTTAGCACAACGCTAATACGGGCCTGGGGGTCAAGGTTCAGAGTTCAGTCTGGTGTCACCTGTGAGGAGTTTGCACATCCTCCCCGTAGAATGGATGGGTCTTCTCTCACATTTCAAAGACGTACTGGTTAGTAGGTTAATTGGTCAAGGTAAATTGTCTTGTGATTAAGCGAGGGTTAAATCGGAGGGTTGCTGGACAGGGCGCTTGAAGGGCCAGAGGGGTATATTCCACACTGTATCTCAATAAATAAATCAAGTACACCATCAAGGTCACCAAGGATGGGAAGAATTACAGCATGAATACCGAGAATACCAGACATGATATGTTTAGGCACAACTTCATTAAGGACTGTTTTGCTTTGGTGAAGATGCTTAATAATGTCTAGTTTTAAAGTAGAGAAGCATGCTAATTCCTTCCTAATATAAATATTTATCGTACTGTGCTCTTCCCCTTCTCAAATTATGATGGTGTGGTTTATTTAATTTAAAGGGTGGCAATGAAGTGCAACAATGGAACTTTAGAAATGAAATGTCAGTATCTAGATCTCATGAAAAAGGTAAACGGGTGAAATTGTGTGATCGTGGATTTATAACTTTTGGCATATTTACTGACGATGAAGAGATGGCCAGGAAGCTGGTCAGCGGGAATCATGCAGATCATTGGTCAGGGCAGACAGATGATAATCATAATTAGCAGCTAAAATGTAAAATGAGATGGAAGAGGTACACAGGGATGAAAGAGAAGTTTGGTAAACTCTTCTATATGATATCGTTGCTGACTTGCAAATGCATCAACTCAAAACTATGAAAAGAAAAATAACCTCAAGTAAAACTTCTGCCTTTGTGCCAAGTCTGACAACTACTTTCGCATTAGTGATTGAGTAGAGGGAAGGTTGTACGAGATTGTATGCTATCATGCATAATAGCTTTTTATAAATGCATTGAATGCAGTTGCCATCTGTAGTGAGTTTTAGTGGTTAAGTATAATATATTGGTCACACAAACATGTTTTCAATAACCCCATCAATTACGTTCCTAGTGATTAGATGTTATATTCAGCAACTTTCTTTAAATAACTCCCAGAATGCTCACAACTGTCACTTACAATGCACAGATCATTTCATCAAGGTTTCCTCTGTGTCTTTCATCAAGGCTATGGAGAGACTTTGGCTTTTTGTTCAGCAGATCCAATTAACTTGTGGTTAGGTTCCAACAATTACAATTTGTGCTCCCCAATCACGGACTATGCCTGGGTAACAAATCTGTTCTATTTTACAGACATCCATAAGCTGATGTTGCCTTTAAGTTGGAAAATACATAAAAATCATTGCATGGTGGGGATTCCCAACCTCGGTTAATAGTAGGGGTCCATGGAAAAAACCAGTTTGAGAACCTCTGCTCCATGGTGACCATACTTTCACAGTATTAAATAAATACCATAAAAATACTAATAAGAAACAGCAATTACTAAGAGTGAGGACAGTGAGGGAGAGAGAGAAAGAAGGAGAACAAGTTATGTCATTTGTAGGAATAAATATATGTACATAACTCAGACTTTGAAATGAATAATATTAAGGGATCTCATTTGTATGTTGTTCAAAGTTCAAAGTAAATTTATTATCAAAGTATGTGTATGTCATCATATACTACCCAGAGATTTGCTTTCTTGCAGGTATTCACAGTAGAATAAAGAAGTACAATAGAATCAGTGAAAAACTACACACAAAAAAAGATTGACTGACAGCCAATGTGGGGAAAAAAAGACAAACTGTGCAAATACAAAAAAAACACACAAATAACAAGAATAATGACTAATACTAAGATCATGCATTGAGGAGTCCTTAAAAGTGAGCCCATGGATTGTGGAATCAGTTTAGTTTTGTATTGAGTGAGGTTATCCATGCTGGTTCAGGAACCTGATGGTTGAAGGGTAATAACTATTCCTGAACCTGGTGGCTCAGGTGGTTGAGGTGCCCATAAGTCAGGTGTTTGAAACCTGGGATGAGCTGTATTTAACTGCAGAGTATGAGTTCAAATCTCATCTTTGCATTTTAAAATCTAGAAATATTGTAACAGTGACCACAAAGCTTTCAGATTGTTGTAGAGGATCAACTGGGCACCGAACTCCCTTAGGAAAGGAAATCTGATTTGTACACCTGGCCTCTAGGTAACTCAGTCGGACATGAATATGGTTGCCTCGGGCTTTGATTCTATCAACTCCCGCAAAGGCCAATCAAGGATGACAATAGATTGTTCAGCAGCACCCAGGTTTGTCAGGGATGAGTTCTATGATGTCTCATAGAACTTCTTCTGCTCTAAAAATATCTGCACACCAGCACTTGTCTATGGAAGGTGAACGTTATATGCTGACAAGCCAATTCTGAAAATGTGCTCTTGCTTGTTGTGCTTGGTGCGTGTACGCTTCAAGCACACCAAGTCCATGAATGTTTTAAAATTCGTTTATACAAATTTAATCCATGCTCTCATCAAGACAGGCCTTCAATGAGGGGTTGAGGCCCCCTCCAATGTTCATTAAAGGGTGACAACTTAACTGGTCCATGCCAAATAATCATGGAGGTGTCTGTAATTTCCTAGCTGGTTTTCCTGCATCTGGGTTTATTAGTATATGCTCTGATCAACCCCCATGCATCATTTCACATCACTATTGATATCTCAAGTTTATCTGATTCCTATTCCACACACCGACCCATGATTACCTGCTGAACAGCAAGTCATTTGACTACCGATCCAGTGATCCTGCACTTGACATCTGATTTTTTTTTTACAAACTATAAAAGATTATTTACACAACAAATACACAAAGTACAAACGTTAAGTACTTACAAGACAGTGAATAAATTAAAATTAAAATATGATTATTGCTGTCTATAAAATAATCAATTCCCTGGGGTGGGGGACAGCACTGCTCCCAGAAATCCCCTATTGTACCCATTGTGGCCACATGCTCCCCCTCCAAGGACAACCAGGCACAAACGTATCCTCGGCCCTCTACTTTCTGCCGGCTAGACCTGTGAATGGCGATCTTGGCCAGTCCCAGGAGCAAGCCCATCAGTAGATATTCCTCGTGACCTGCCCCTTTCCATACTGGGTGCCTGTATATGAGGTTAAAGTGTCTACCAGAACCGGAGCGGCAGCCCCCTCAGGTACCCAACCTCTCACACTCCATGTAAGCATGGCACACTGACTCCTCCTGCCCACAGAAAGGACAGGTAGAAGGGGTGCCAGTGAGCCTGCTTAAAAATCTGTTGCACCGTACTGCCCTAAGCAACACCTCCTACCCCAGGTCCCAAGTGTACAGGGGAAGGACCCCTGCATAAAGAGATTTCCACTGGGGACCTCCTCCCCTGCCAGATTTTTGTTTACAAAGCTACAAAAGTTGATTTACACAACAAGTACACAAAGTACAAACATTAAGTATTTATAAGACCGTGAAAAAAATTCAAATTAAAATTTGATTATCACCATCTATAAAACAGTCAATTCCCTGTGGGGGTCCCACTGTTCCCAGAAATCCCCCACTATACCCATTGTGACTGCGTCCTCCCTCTCCAAGGACAGCTGGGCATGAACATAACCTCAGAAGAGGGGCAGGCAATCAGCCCTGGCAGATCCCTTGACTTTCTGCTGCCTAGACCCCTGAATAGCCATCTTGGACAGGCCCAGGAGCAAGCCCAACAGTAGATAGGTCCTTGTGACCCACCCACTGCCACATTACATAGTTTGATCAACATCCACCCTCAAAATCACTCTTATCCCTGTGCAATTGTATTATCTGCACATTGCTTAATATTCATTAAATATACAAAAACAAATAATGTAAGGAAAAGATCATAAAAAAGTCATTTTTTATTGAAGGCAGTATACTATAAACTATTAGCAAACATATATCAAAAGGTACATATATCAATAAAGAGACTAAATGAGAAATAAATCAACAAAATAGTGCTTTAGAAAGAAGTTCATAAGAAGTTTAAAAATCCTTTATGCATTCCTCAAAACTATGTAAGCATATACATTAAATTCAGAGTTTTTTTTTCTGTATCAGACATACATCTACACTGGAAGCAATGATTATGAGCTGTATCCTTTCAAATTCAATGCCCTAATTGTGTCTCCCACTATCTTACTAAATTCAGAACTCAATTTTATTTGTAGTCATGGATGAGCATCTGAATTGTACAGGAATTTCTTATAAATTACATTTGCAGCAGTATTTCAGGCTTCTAATCTTTTTCCCCATCCCTTGCCACTGATATATCCTGATCGACTGATCCTTTTATTTATAATTGAACCTGTTCATTAACAATTTGACTTTAACCAAATATTAATTGGCACAGCATGTGAAATCTTTATCTCTTGAAATCAGACTGATCAGTCCCATACTGGTCAACCAGATTAAATTAAATGGGAAAAATAAGGCCGCTTGTAACACATTTCCAGAATATTATCCTGTTGTCACTTTTTACTGTGGAACCCTTGCTGATAGCTCGAATGTGGAACAGTCCGCAAAGCAATAAGCATGATAGTGGTGTTGCGCCTGTGATTGCCATCATCGGAGAGACGCTGAAGCTGCTGGTGCAGAAGTCTTTATTCAGCACAACAAGCAGGCTTCATTTTGGAGACACCCTCAGCAGAGGCTCACAGACCCAGAGGTGCATCACATTTTTATACACTTAAGATCAAAGGCAACAAAAGGTGATTCAATCCCATTCAAATCGTTACAATGACATCATCCACTGCATACTTTGGGTTGACAGTGCTTCCTTTGAACTGCTATCTGCAGTGGGAGACTCATCAGAATGTTCAAATACCTTGGCTGGGACACTTTCCTGAATTTACACAATGTGCAAATTCCTTAAACCCAGAGTTGATGCAGGGCAATTAACATACAGGGCTGGTGCATACGCAATTTCTTAGTCTGTGGTCTGTGCTTGTAACTTCAATTTACACACAAAAACATTGAAGACTAATTGCAAGCTTCCTGAACATTTACCTTTACAATAAGAACTGAAGCCCGTTTCTTGTTTGAATTAATATCTGCTATATTCACATAACTCCCAAACACTAGTTTGTTGACAATGAATAATTATCAGTTATGAATAAGAGGTGTTGTCACTCCAGATAGAGAGCTTGCACACTTTTATGTCATTTAATCAACCTTTAGAGAAACATCTATGGGTTTTTTCCAATGGGGATAAAAATAATCTGACAAAAGTGTAAAAATACCCTTGGTTAGGATAAAGCCAACTCCCTTTGACATGTTGGGGCACTTGGGAACTGAATTTCACTGCTGTGCATTTCTGTTATCAGCATCCACTGACCTCAGAACCTAAGGATCTTTGCCATGTTGTGGAAGAATAAAGACAGGATCAACAAAACATCTTTAGCCTAGTTGAACAATTGCAAAGTGCCAGCACCGTCATTCAATTAAACTCATATTCAATAGAAGTTAAATACTAGTTTCTCCAAATTCCTACATGATACAAATAATCTGAAATAATATTTGTGTTCAGCTTCAAGTGGTCTATCATAATCATAGAAAAATTCTGAGGAAGAAACCCTTTCAAAATTCACTGTCCTGTGTTGTTCAATGACAGTTTGCAACTGATGAACTAGCTTTGTGATACAGTAACTGCAATAGTAACGATATCCATTTGGCACACAAAATCTCATTTTAGTGATATTGTTAGTTTAATATTGTTAGCTTGGTCACTGGATGAATACTTCTAGGCCTTTTCAAAATAACAGTGATGGATTTTTAAGAAGGCTATCTTGGTTGAACATCTCAATGTAAGATAGCAATATCAACAGTGTGGCACATTGTTGGGTGTCAGCTTAGATTCTGTGCTCAAGTCTGTGCAGAGGGACTTGAAGCCATGGGCGAGGTGATCACTGATCTGCAGTTGACACTGACTTCAGTATTTCCATTAGCTTGGTGTCAGAGGAACAGGAGGCTGACACTGCTTTCTCTGATGGATTTTCTCCCAGGATACCGAACTAGGGATTTCAGTTCTTTCCTGCAGAAGCCCAGAAATCAAGGTGCACTGAATTCTAAAGCTTAAAACTTGAAGCTTAAACAATAATTGGACCATTCTTGTCATATTATATAGAGAAAAGATGGTGGCTGGTCTAACTACATTTCTGCCCTAACCAACACCAGTAAATATATTTATTGGATATTTGTCAAATCTTCTTGTGTATAAAATGTCTTTTGCTTTTGCCTGTTCAATAGCAGTGATTATAAAAGAAGTACCTAAGTGATCAAGGAACATAAGGTCACAGCCACTGTCACGCCTAATCTTTCATTTAATAAGATTTAGCCTCGGCCGTTTTCCTACCCATTCCCCTGTAGATCAAAAATGTGTCAGTATAAACCTTGAGTTTATCCAATGATTCTGTCTCAACAACTTGCCAAGGGAGAGAATCCCAAAGATTCACAACTGTCTGAGTAAACAAAATCCTCTTCACCTCATCTCGCCCCAGAGTATTTTTGTTATTGTCAGTAAATATAGCTGCAGTAAATATATTTCCTTTACATGATTCACAATTTAGACTGTAAGAAGGTGATTGATTCCTAGAGTGTTCTACTGGTTACAGTTTGCTAACCTGAAAATGTTCAGTTTATCCCAGCTCTTTTCCAGGTAATTAACCTGTCATCCATGTCAATGTTTTACTTGCAATGCCATGAGATTTTACTTTGTGCAATATCCCACTAGGTATTTTATAAATGCAAATTAATTGCTTTGGTTTGTTTTGCGTGGAGAGAAAATTAATTAAAATTCATGGTTGTTGACTAAACTCACCACGTTCAAGATTTAGAATCAAGTGGGAGTCCTTGGAGAGTTATTTTAACGTTTTCATTTTTTTTAAAGAAGAAGGCCCACTGGCCTAATTGATCTGGCCTAAATTTGACCTCAGCCCAATACCAGTGTGGTCAAACTATAATAAACCTTTGAAGTGGCTGAGCAAAAGCACATAGTTGTATCAATAAAGAATAGAAAGTATGCCAAGAATGAATCTAGGCATTGTTTAAAATGAAAGCCCACCATCTCTTTCACAACACACCTAAAGATCAACAATAAATTCTAGCCTTGCTGTCTTTACCTTCATGCCAGGATTATAATTTTGAAAATTTGAGTGCAATGTTTGGTTTCTGATCTCAGGAGCCACCAGAGACGATATAAACTTCTGTAATGTAAGATCATTGCGCAGCTTCAAATATGGGTAGAATTTCCATTTCTCATCTACTCAGCCATATATTTGAAAACAAAAGCTGAAACATCTCTGTACTATTCAGACACAATGAGATATGTCAATCACAATACCGGAAACTAAAACCACACAATGGTAGTTAGTATTTTGCTTAAATCAGTTGTGCGGTTAATCAGCTCTGTGCTTCCTATAAGTTTGAAATACATTCATTTGTGAACATTTTCTCCAATGCTTCTCTGCAGCATTTCATCCTACCAAGCAATTACGCCAAGCAAATTGATAGTCCAGACACCTGTAGATTTAAAGAATTAGGCTGAGAATTTTGAGAGAACTGCTCCTGGTATGTTACTGTAATTTTTCTGGAAAATTTGTAAGCAAGATGTTTGCCACATATTCAGTGGTTCACAAAGAAAGTAGATGATGAATATGTGAAAGTAAAAAGGTTGCAAAGAACAGAATTGTGAGTATGTTCTTAGAGTCAACATAGACTCAACTAGTGGAGGAAATAGTGTGAGGACAGACAACAAAGGCTACGTCCACACTACACCGGATAAATCCGTAACTGAAGCTTTCTCTCTTCGTTTTTACCCTCCGTCCACACTGAAACGGCGTTTACGTCCCCCGAAAATGGTGATTTTCAGAAACGCCCTCCAGAGGGTGTAAATTTGAAAATGCCAGATTGGCCGGAGCAGTGGGGACGTGGTAACCGGAGAAATCTAAAAATGCTGTCATGACGTGCCGGAACAGATGGTGACGGCAGCACGCCATTTCATTGTTTTCTTGAACGCAACCTAACGATTTCAGAACAGACAGCAACAAAACTGAAGACTGAGTTAGAAATGTACTCACCAAATACTTTGACCCATAACTTACTGAATAAATAAGTATACTCACTTTGCCCTGTTTTCTGTCCTTGCTCGTATGAAGGTGGTTTACCTATTTATGCAAGTACTTCTCTGACAATAGATGTGTGACAGCCTAATGTAACATTGTATGGAAATACAAGATAACACTGATGCAGACATGTTTTATACATTTAACAAGGGGCTTTATTAATGTAACAGAGTCAGTCAGTTTTTCAATGCTCGTCATCAGCTGGGTCATACTGTCTGTGAACTCCCTGTTGGTTGCCTCCATACGTTCCAGTATTTGTTATCTTTTACTTTTAAGTCCTCCTGTGCGAGAGCCAACAGCTGTCCGTCATTTAAGTTTTTCTAGTCTGTAACTGAACAAACGCGCACTTCCACAGCGAGATTCAACACCAAACATGTTGCTTGTTTTCGGTAGATGTGTCCTGCGTATGCGCAGTAGGAGGAGATTCGCCAAAATACCTGTTTCAATGTGGACGGAGATATTTTTTAAAACGCATAGTTTGGACACCTACCGTTTTTACGTGAAACCGGCGTTTTCAAAATTATCCGGTGTAGTGTGGATGTAGCTTTAATCTCTGCACCAACTCACTTTCCAACGTCATTCACCCATTAGCAGCCTCTGAAAGAGTTTCTTACCTCTTAAGCCTAAAATAAGTTATGCATTGAGGAGTGAATGCTGCTGAATTGAGCACCCCTTCTGCATGGCTTTGGTACTAATGGACTTTGTCAAATGATGCATCAAGAACACACGCCTATTAGTTTTGTGAAATGGTTTTCTTTACATAGAATATGCCACATCTTCTGGCCAATCAGTCCAGTTTAATGTATTTTATTTGATCTTCCTCCTGTATTTTCTCATCCATCTCCATCAGCATAACCCTCTCCATCTTTCCTCCCTTCTTTGTGATCCTGGCCTTTGCATAAATATATATATACATCAGTCCCTTTGTTGAATTTCATTCAAAACTATTCCATGGATAAAATCAGTTATTTTTCAAAATAAGATGTATGAGTGAATATCACTCCAACCTTAAGACTGAAGAGAATTGAAGTACCAGTCTATTTTTAGCAACCTTGGATTCCATTGAATACCCGTGGATTTCCATGACATTGGCCTTGGTGCAAAGAAATAATCCAATTTTATAAAACATTAGGCAGAGTTTAGCTCGGGTACAGCACGCAGTTCTCCACACTGGAGGAAAGGTGATAGTGTTAGAGAGAGTGCGCAGCAGATTCACCATGTTGTTGCCTGGAATGGAATATTTCAGACATGAGGGTCTGGACCCAAACCCTGACCCAGATCTGGACCGTACCTTCCAAGTATCCGGACCTGACTTGCACTACCCTACTTTCCCTTTTCTATTTTCTAATTATGATTTATAATTTAAATTTTTATTATATTTACTTTGATTTGTACTTCAGGGACCGCAAATGTTTTGTTTGGTGACAATAAAAGCAAAGTAAAGTAAAGACTGGAGAGGATTGATCTATTTTCCCTGGAGCAGAGGAGGTAAAAAGGGGACATGGTTGAGGTGTACAAAGATTATGAGGGTATAGATAGGCTGCTAGACTGTGAGAAATTTTTCCCATTATTAGAGTTAAATAAAATTAGAGGACCTAGATTTAGTGTAAGGGGCAAGAAATTTAAATGGAATTTAAGGAGGGTGGTGAATACGTGGAATGCATTAAAGTGGTGGAAGCAGCGTTTGAACAATTAAATTGCCTAGGGATAAAAGACAGATAGGGACAGATACTCAAACAAGGAATTAATAAGGATGTGTGTCCACTGGTTGGTATTTCCATGATGGGCTAAATGGCCTGTTCCCATGCTCTATAACCCTTCATCTTGAGTTTACTGCCTCAAAGGTAGTCCACATTTGGGCTCCGGATGGAAATTTGAGCAAGTGGTTTATATTCCCAAAGAGGTGTGCCTTATGTGTACTTCTTTATATATCAAGCTCTTTTTAAAGTTGTGTAAAGTTTGAAAGACACTAATTGATTAGAACAATGTGATCTTCTTATTGTTATTAGAGTACTGATAACCCCACCCAATAAAGTTTTGTCCCACCATTTAAATGTCTTTAAAATGCATTTGACAAGCTCAAAGATTTACTTTCAAAATCCAGAACAGTTTTTCTACTGAGCTTTTGTAAACTTGGTGCCTTGGGCTTAACTCCTGATTTGATACCTGATAATTCTGAATGAGCTGTTTACGATGTGCTATATTTGCATAGTGATTTATTGACTCACAGCACAGTTGATGAGAATATTCAGTTTACTGCCTGCAAAATTGATAGATTTAACTGCTACCTTGTGTTTTTTTCTCAAACCGTCGTACTTAATGAAATTTGATTTAGTATACTTCAGGTCTTTTCCTACAGTGCTGTAATCAGTCCAAATTTGGATCAGCAATAAAGAGACATCGATTACAATTAATGAAGTTTCTTGAGGAGTTTGAGGAGATTTAGTATGTCACTAAAAACACTCACAAATTTCTACAGATGAACGGAGGAGAATATTCTAACTAGTTGCACCACCGTCTGGTATGGGGTAGTGGGGGTCTACTGCACTGGATCAAAGAAAGCTGCAGAGAGTTGTAAAACTAGCCAGTACCATCATGAGCACTAACCTATGTAGTATACAGGACATCTTTTAGGAGCTGTGACCCAAAAAGGTGGCATCCATCATTAAAAACCATCATCGCCCAGGACATGCCTTCTTCTCATTGCTATCATCAGGAAGGTACACACTCAATGATTCAGTAACAGATTCTTCCTCTCTGCCATCTGATTTTTGAATGGACATTGAACCCATGAACACTACCTCACTACTTTTTATTTCTTTTTGCATCAGTTATTAAATTCAATTACATATATATATAATAGTTATATTTTAACTACTGTGATATTTAATGGAACAATAAGTATATATACACTTATTCTTATATATCTTTACAGTTTTTTCTTGCTATTATTCTGAATTGCATTATACTGCTGCCACTAAGTTAACAAATTTCACGACAATGAGGTGAAGGATGTCAGCAATAAAGATGGCAAATAGGATGGGAGCAATGATAGAGCCCTGTTTGACTCCTGCCTTTACAATGAAGGGTTCTGATTCAGCCCACTATTGCTAAGTATTGTGACTGACATGCAATCATGCAATAGCCTCAATACTCTTAAGTAATTATCAGGCAAGCCATGTCTTGATAGTATTCGCCAGAGAGCCTGGTGGTGAACTGTGTCAAATTTATGAAAGCCAAGTACAAGGGTTGCCTTTGTTCATGACTTTTTCCTGCAAATGGTATGCTGTGAAGATCATGTCTGTGGTCCCTCGAGATGAGCAGAAACCTCACTGCGATTCAGGAAGTACTTCTGATAGTGGAAGGCATCAGTTGATGAGGATATGCGCAAGCAATTTGCCTGTTTTTGACAGGAGAGAGATGCCTCCATAAATGCTACAATCTACCTTGTCTTCTTTTGTGAATATGGTCACTATCTGAGCTCTGAGAACAGTTGTTCCTTTTCTTAACCTTCAGGATATGTGGTGCACGAGTGCTGGTCTACCTTCCTTGAGGATCTCTGTGGCCTGGTGCCAGTAGCTTTGTTGATTTTCAGGCTTCTGATGGCATCACGGATGTCTTTCATACTGGGACACACACAAAACGCTGGAGGAGATCAGCAGGCCAGGCAGCATCTATGGAAGAGAGTAAACAGTCGACATTTTGGGCTGAGACCCTTCATCAGGACTGGGAAAAAAGATGAGAAGCCTGAGCAAGAAGGTGGTGAGGGGAGGGGAGGAAGAAGTACAAGGTGGTAGGTGATGGGTGAAACCGGGAGAGGGGGAGGGAGTGAAAGAGCTGGGAACTTATTGATGAAAGAGATAAGGGCTGCAGAAGAGGGAATCTGATAGGAGAGGGCAGAAGACCATGGAAAAAAGGGAAGGGGAGCTCCAGAAGGTGATGATTGGCAGGTAAGGAGACAGGTGAGAGAAGGAAATGGGAATGGGGGAATGGTGAAGGGGTGGGGCAAACACCGGAAGTTGGAGAAATTGATATTCAGGCCATCAGGTTGGAGGCTGCCCAGACAAAATATAAGGGGTTGCTCCTCCAACCTGAGTGTGGTCTCATCATGGCAGTAGAGGACACCATGGATTGACATGTCAGAATGGGAATGAGAAGTGAAATTGAAATGGGTGGCCACTGAGAGATTCTGTTTTTTTTCTGGTGGATAGAGCATAGGTTCTCGGCAAAACGGTCTCACAATCTATGTGGGATGTCACCGATATGCAGGAGGCCACACTGGGAGCACTGGATAAAGTGAAGTATCGCCTCACCTGGAAGGACTCTTTGGGGCCCTGAATGGTAGTGAAGGGAGGAGATGTAGGGGCAGGTGTGGCACTTGTTCCATTTGCAAGGATAAGTACCATTAGGGAGATCTGTGGGGAGAGATGAATGGACATGGGAGTCACGGAGGGAGTGATCCCTGTGGAAAATGGGGGGAAGGGGATGGAAGGATGTGCTTGATGGTGGGATCCTGTTGGAGATTAACTTTCATACTGAGAGGATGCCCCATGTCTTCTCTCATTGGTCTCTGGAGGATTTGATCAGTGGTGGTCACCTTATTTTTTAAAAGGCTGTAAACGTGCTGGAAGCAATTCATAAAATGTTTACTGGATTCATGCTTGAAATGAGCAGTTCAACTTATGAAGTAATGTTGAATGGATGTAAAATAGATTGCTAAGCATTTGAAGAGTGAAGGGGTGTTGGAGTATTTCAGATTCTGAGGGTTCTGCATTGAGTCAGTGTGGAGAATGTTTTCACTTGTGAGTGACTCTGGAACTAGGAATCCTTGCTGAACAAGAGGACGTCACCTGTTTAAAATAGAGATGATGTGATTTTTTTTCTTCTTTAAAACATTTGTGTGACTCTGGAACTGTTGCGTTAAAAGAAGTGGAAACAGAGTTGGAATAATTTGATAGGAGAGATGCACAGATGCTTGTGGATTCTTGATAGCAAGGGTACATGGTAATGCAGAGTTAAGCTTATTATATGATCAGTTGTGACCTTAAATGGCATAACAGGCACAGGGGGCTGACTAGAACATGGAACGGTACAGCACAGTACAGGCCCTTCAGCCCATGATGCTATGTGACAACTTAACCTTCTCCAAGATCAATTTAACCCTTCTCTCTCACAGAGACCTCCATTTTTCTTTCATCCAGGTGCACATCTAACTCTTAAATGTCCCCAATGTATCTGCATCTACCACTACCCCGGCAGCATGTTCCACATACCTACTACTCTCTGTGTAAAAAGCTTAATTCTGACCTCCACCCTATACTTTCCTCCAATCACTTTAAGATGGTACTCCTTCATATTAGCCATTTCCGCCATGGAAAACGGTCTCTGGTCTTTGCCTCTTATAATCTTGTACACCTCCATCATGTCACCTCTCATTTTCCTTTATTTCACCTCACTCAACCTATCCTCATATGGTGTGTTCTTCAATCGAAGCAGCATCTGGTAAATCTCCTTCATAACCTGTGGAAAGCTTCCACTTCCTTCCTATAATAAAGCGACCAGAACTGAATATAATACTCCAAGTATGGTGTAACCAGAGTTTTATAGAGCTGCAACATTACCTCATGCCTCCTGAACTCAAACCCCCAACTAATGGAGGTTAAAACAATATACGTCTTCTTAACCATCCTCTGCAACAATTTGAGGGACATATGGTTGCTGACCAAAAGATCCTCCTGTTCCTCTACACTGTAAAGAAACCTGCCATCAACCCAAATTTCTGCCAAAATGTATCCATTGACATTTTTCTGGATGAACCCATTTGTCGCTTGTTGCCTCAGCTCTGCATCCTACACCCATGACTGTGTCACTAGGCATAGCTCAAATACCATCTATAAATTTGCTGATGATACAACCATTGTTGGTAAAATCTCAGATGGAGACGAGAGGGCATACAGGAGTGAGATATGCCAACCAGTGGAGTGGTGTCGCAGCAACAACCTTGCACTCAACGTTAGTAAGATTGTGGACTTTAGGAAGGGTAAAATGAAAGAACATATAGCAATCTTCACAGAGGGATCAGAAGTGGAGAGAGTGAGCAGTTTCAAGTTCCTGGATGTCAAGATCTCTGAGGACCTAACCTGGTCCCAACATATTGATGCAGTTATAAAGAAGGCAAGACAGCAACTATACTTCAATAGGAGTTTGAGGAGATTTGGTACGTCAACAAAAAACACTCAAAAACTTCTATACATATACCGTGGAGAGCATTTTGACAGGCTGTATCACTGTCTGGTATGGGAGGCCGAAAGAAGCTGCAGAGGGTTGTAAATTTAATCTGCTCCACTTTGGGTACTAACCTACAAAGTACACAGGACATCTTCAAGGAGCAGTGTCTCTGAAAAGCAGCGTCCATTATTAAAGACCTCCAGCACCCAGGGCATGCCCTTTTCTCTCTTTTACCATCAGGCAGGAGATACAGAAGCCTGAAGGCACACACTCAGCGATTCAGGAACAGCTTCATCCCCTCTGCCATCCAATTCCTAAATGGACATTGAACCCATGAACACTACCTCACTTTCTGAATATATATTATTTCTGTTTTTGCATGATTTTTAATCTATTCCATATACATAAACTGTAATTAATTAATTCTTTTTTAAAGAATTAAAAAAAATCTTCTATATTATGTATTGCATTGAACAAATTTCACGACACAGGCCAGTGATAATAAACCTGATTCTGATTCTGGTTGGCTCCCAGTGACTAGTGATATTCTATAGTGGTCTGTGTTGGGACTGCTTCTTTTTATGTGGTATGCCAATGACTTAGATGATGGAATTGATGGGTTTGAGGCAAAGTTTGCAGATGATATGAAGATAGGTGGAGGGGCAGGTGGTTTTGAGGAAGCAGAGAGACTGCAAATTGGGAGAATGATCAAAGAAGCGGCAGATGGAAAAGTTTTGGAAAGTGTATAGTCATGCACTTTGGTAGAAGAAATTAAAAAGCGTAGACTATTTTCTAACTGTAGAGAAAATTCAAAAGCTGAGATGCAAAGGGACTTTGGAGTCCTTGTGCAGGATTCCCTAAAAGTTAATTTGCTGGTTGAGTCTGTAGTGAAAAAGGCAAAAATGATGTTAGCATTCATTTCAAGAGAACTAGAATATAAAGCGAAGGATGTAATGTTGAGGCTTTATAAAGCACTGGTGAGTTCTCACTTGGAGTACTGTGAGTAGTTTTGGATCCCTTATCTAAGAAAGTACGCGCTGACATTGGAGAGGGTTCAAAGGAGGCTCACAAAAATGATTTTGGGATTGAAAGGCTTGTCATATGAAAAGAGTTTAATGGCTCTTGGCCTGTACTCAGTGGATTTCAGAAGAATGAGAGGTGACCTCATTGAAAACTATCGAATATTGAAAAGCCTTGATAGTGGAGAGGATGTTTCCTATGCAGAGGAAGTCTAAGACCAGAGGGTTCATCCTCAGAATAGAGGGGGGTGCTCTTTTAGGACAGAGATGAAGAATTTCTTTAGCTAGAGAGTGGTGAATCTGTGGAATTCATTGCCACAGGCATCTGTGGAGGCCAAGTCTTTATGTATATTTAAGGCAGAGTTTGATAGATTTTTTGATTAGTCAAGGCATAAAGTGATATGGGGAAAGGCAGGAGACTGGAGCTGAGAGGAAAATGTATCAGCCATGATGAAATGGTGGAACAGACTCGATGAGCCAACTGGCTTTATTCCGCTCTTATATCTTATGGTCTTATGGAAACAGGTCCCAACAAACTGTGGATCATTATCATTGACAAAGATTTCTGGAACACCAGTTTCTGAGAAGAGGCTTCTCAATACATCAATAGTGTGTGAAACTGTAGTGGAGTCTATTGGGAACACTTCTGGCCACTTTGTAGCAGCGTCCACTACTACGAAGAAATTTGTGTCCATGAATGGTCTGACAAAATTCATACGAATTCTCTGCCACAGCAATGCCAGCCATTCCCAGGGATGGAGAGGCAGTGCTCTTGGCATCTTCTGGATATGTTAACATCTCAAACAGTGTACGGCAAGCTGCTTGATCTACTGATCTATCCCAGGCCACCAGGCAATGCCTCAAGCCAGTGCTTTCATTTTGACCACCCCTAGATGACCAGCATTTAGCTCCTCTGACACTTTAGCTCTCGGCTTGGATGATACCACAACTCTCAATCCCCACATAAGGCAACCTCCATCACGGACAATTTCATCCAGGCTCTGGTAAAAATGGGGAACTGAAGTTCCTGCTGCACATTCCAATTATTTTGCGTGGCCATTAGACCTGTGACAGTGTAGAGTCTTTTCTAATTTCCCTTCGTATCATCTCTGCCGTAATAGAGAAACTTTCAATTTGGGTTAGGGAGAATATCTCAAGGATCTTTTGGATCTTTTTCAGGTGTTTTCTTTTCCAAGGGTAAAGAGGACAACCCATCAGCATTTCCATGATTAGTTGTTCTCTTGAATTTGATCTTGTAATTGTGTCCTCCAGGGAACAGAGACCATCTCTGCATTTGTGATGCTCCTGTTAGTGGAAGACCCTTCTGTGGATTGAAAATAGACACCAGTGGTTGATGATCAATAACCAGGTTAAACTCCCTTCCATACAAGTACTGGTTGAAATGTTTTACCAGGCTCAAGACCTCACTGTCAATCTGTGAGTAATTTTTCTCTGCAACAGTACAAGATCATGATGCAAAGGCTATGGGGCACTCACTTCCATCACTCATAACATGTGACATCAGTGGATCATAATGTGTGAGTACAGTGGCTGACATCACCATTTCCTTTGCCTTTTGGACAGTCACCTCACACAGCTTTGTCTATTGCCACTTCATCCCGATCTGTAGTAATGGGTATAGCACAGAGCTAAGTTTGGCAGGAACCTATTAGAGTAATTGACAAACCCTAAAAAGAACCACAACTTTTGCCTTGGGGAATCCACCACTGCTTGATTATTCTCAGCATACTTGTGTAAATTGTGGTGTCAATGGTGTGATTGCAGTAATTGATGCTCGGATTAAAGAACTCATAATTGTCGCGCTGTGCTCTGAGTCCATAATCATCTAATCTTCTTAACACTGTCTTGATATTTTGAAGATGTTCTTTGTCATCCTGACCGGTAACAATGATGTCATCCAGGTAACACTGAGTGCCTGGGCACCCTTGCAGCACCTGGTCCATAGCTTTCTGCCAGAGTGCAGGCATAGATGCTACTCCAAAAATAAGCCCATCATAGCGATAAAGCCTCTTGTGAGTGTTTATGGTTAAAAACAGTTTGGATTCTTCTTCCATCTCTATCTGTAAGTAGAGCTCAGCTGTCCACTTTGCTGAAGTGTTTCTCTCCAGAAAGGTTTGCAAAGGTATCCTCTATCCTGGGCAGAGGGTATTGATCTATTTTCTGGGTTGATAGTGACCATAAAGTCACCACAGATCCTGACAGACTCATTTTTCTATGTTACTAGGACCACTGGCATTTTCCATGGGCTCTACTCAAGCTTGAAAAAATTCCTTTATCCTGCATGCAATCTAGCTCACTGGCTACATGATCACAAATAGTATAAAGGACTGGGAGGGCTTTGAAAAACTTGGGTACAGCATTTTTATTTAACTCTATTTTACTCTTGATATGTTTGAATTTTCCAATGCCATTCTTGAGCACATCATCCGGTATATTTCTTAATTTGCACTCAGTTGACTCTATTGCAGGGAATGTGGCATGCAAGTGGTGCATGGATCTCCAATCAAGTTGTAGTTGAATCAGCCAATTATGGGCCCACAAGTCTGCCCCAAATGATCTCTTCTCCAATATAGGTTCTTATTTGCTGACTTCAGTTAGATATCTTTGAAATGCCATTCAAACTCATTTTGTAGAATGACTAAAACAGCCGAGTCTGTGTTATTTACATTTCAATTAATTTGCTGTTCATTTCTGGTGTAAGCCGTATTGTTTGTCTCTTGTCTGTTCCCATACCAGGCTGCATCACTGCCCGGTATGGGAACTGTACCTCCCTTAATCACAGGATTCTGCAGAGAGTGGTGCATCTGCAGTTGTGAACTTCCCATGATTCAGGACATTTACAAAGACAGGTGTGTAAAAAGGGCCCGAAAGATCATTGGGGACCCGAGTCACCCCAACCACAAACTGTTCCAGCTGCTACCATCTGGGAAAAGGTACCACAGCATAAAAGCCAGGACCAACAGTCTCTGGGACAGCTTCTTCCTTCAGGCCATCAGACTGATTAACTCATGCTGATTTGAGTGTATTTCTATGTTACATTGTTCATTTCATCATAAATTACTGATTGCAGATTACACATTTAGATAGAGACTTAACATAAAGATTTTTACTCCTCGTGTATGTGAAGGATATAAGAAATAAAGTCAATTTGATTCAATTCACATTGTAAATCCCAAGGTTACCCAGACCTATGTCATACATATCAATATCAGATTTTTCATCAACTGCATGTAGATTAGTGCTCTTTTTGAAACTGCAACTTGATTTTTATCTTCTTCTCTTCCCTGTGCAGTCCATTTGTTTTCGTCTTCTTGGCATGGTGTTTGTATATGTCCTACTTTGCTGCAGTTTCTGCACGTTTCACCTTTAAACTTGCATTGGTCTGGTGTATATGAGCCCCTGCCTCAATGGTAACACAATTTCATCAGCCAGGCAAGTTTCTGGTGAAATGTTGCAATTTTGTTCATGCTCACTTCCTTTCCTGATCGTAATTCAACTGTGATCTGTCCGTTGTTTCCATTGACACAATGATTTCAACTGGTCTTTTAAATGTGAGTTGTGCTTCATTTAGGTGCCCTTTTTGAATGCTCTCTTGTAAGATTCCACAAATTAAATGATCTCTCAGTGCATTATTAAGCCCATTACTGAACTGACAATATTCAGACAATTTCTTCCATTCAGTCACATCTGCCTAAATGGACTCCCCTTCCTTTTGATTCCGCTTATGAAACCTAGTGTCCTGCAATCAACAATGGTTTCAGTTCTAAATGTTTCTGCATTACGTTCACAATAATCAGCAAAGCTAAATTCAGCTGGTTTGGTTGGAGCCGTTAAACTCTTAAGCAAACTATATGCTCTTCCACCAAATACACTCAGCAAATCTAGGACTCATTTCTAATTGGTTATTGCATTTGCTTTAAAATACTACTCAATTCCATATAACCATATAACCATATAACAATCACAGCACGGAAACAGGCCATTCCGGCCCTCCTAGTCCGTGCCGAACTCTTAATCTCACCTAGTCCCACCTACCCGCACTCAGCCCATAACCCTCCACTCCTTTCCTATCCATATACCTATCCAATTTTACCTTAAATGACACAACTGATCTGGCCTCTACTACTTCTACAGGAAGCTCATTCCACACAGCTATCACTCTCTGAGTAAAGAAATACCCCCTCGTGTTTCCCTTAAACTTTTGCCCCCTAACTCTCAAATCATGTCCTCTCGTTTGAATCTCCCCTACTCTCAATGGAAACAGCCTATTCACGTCAACTCTATCTATCCCTCTCAACATTTTAAATACCTCGATCAAATCCCCCCTCAACCTTCTACGCTCCAATGAATAGAGACCTAACTTGTTCAACCTTTCTCTGTAACTTAAGTGCTGAAACCCTGGTAACATCCTAGTAAATCGTCTCTGCACTCTCTCTAATTTATTGATATCTTTCCTATAATTCGGTGACCAGAACTGTACACAATATTCCAAATTTGGCCTTACCAATGCCTTGTACAATTTTAACATTACATCCCAACTTCTGTACTCAATGCTCTGATTTATAAAGGCCAGCGTTCCAAAAGCCTTCTTCACCACCCTATCTACATGAGACTCCACCTTCAGGGAACTATGCACTGTTATTCCTAGATCTCTCTGTTCCACTGCATTCCTCAATGCCCTACCATTTACCCTGTATGTTCTATTTGGATTATTCCTGCCAAAATGTAGAACCTCACACTTCTCAGCATTAAACTCCATCTGCCAACGTTCAGCCCATTCTTCTAACCGGCATAAATCTCCCTGCAAGCTTTGAAAACCCACCTCATTATCCACAACACCTCCTACCTTAGTATCATCAGCATACTTACTAATCCAATTTACCACCCCATCATCCAGATCATTTATGTATATTACAAACAACATTGGGCCCAAAACAGATCCCTGAGGCACCCCGCTAGTCACCGGCCTCCATCCCGATAAACAATTATCCACCACTACTCTCTGGCATCTCCCATCTAGCCACTGTTGAATCCATTTTATTACTCCAGCACTAATACCTAACGACTGAACCTTCTTAACTAACCTTCCATGTGGAACTTTGTCAAAGGCCTTGCTGAAGTCCATATAGACTACATCCACTGCCTTACCCTCGTCAACATTCCTCGTAACTACTTCAAAAAATTCAATAAGGTTTGTCAAACATGACCTTCCACGCACAAATCCATGCTGGCTACTCCTAATCAGATCCTGTCTATCCAGATAATTATAAATACTATCTCTAAGAATACTTTCCATTAATTTACCCACCACTGATGTCAAACTGACAGGTCTATAATTGCCAGGCTTACTTCTAGAACCCTTTTTAAACAATGGAACCACATGAGCAATACGCCAATCCTCCGGCACAATCCCTGTTTCTAATGACATCTGAAAGATCTCCGTCAGAGCTCCTGCTATCTCTACACAAACTTCCCTCAAGGTCCTGGGGAATATCCGGTCAGGACCCGGAGATTTATCCACTTTTAAATTTCTTAAAAGCGCCAGTACTTCCACCTCTTTAATTGTCATAGGTTCCATAACTTCCTTACTTGTTTCCCACACCTTACACCATTCAATATCCTTCTCCTTAGTGAATACCGAAGAGAAGAAATCGTTCAAAATCTCTCCCATCTCCCTCGGCTCCACACATAGCTGACCACCCTGATTCTCTAAGGGACCAATTTTATCCCTCACTATCCTCTTGCTTTTAATATAACTGTAGAAGCCTTTCGGATTTACTTCCACCTTATTTGCCAAACCAAACTCGTAACTTCTTTTAGCTTTTCTAATCTCTTTCTTAAGTTTCCTTTTACATTCTTTATATTCCTCGAGCAATTCCTTTACTCCATGCTGCCTATATCTATTGTAGACATCCCTCTTTTTTCGAACCAAGTTTCTAATATCCCTTGAAAACCATGGCGCTTTCAAACCTTTAATCTTTCCTTTCAACCGAACAGGAACATAAAGATTCTGTACCCTCATAATTTCACCCTTAAATGACCTCCATTTCTCTATTACATCCTTCCCATAAAACAACTTGACCCATTCCACTCTCTCTAAATCCCTGCGCATCTCCTCAAAGTTAGCCTTTCTCCAATCAAAAATCTCAACTCTAGGTCCAGTCCTGTCCTTCTCCATAATTATATTGAAGCTAATGCTATTGTGATCACTGGACCCGAAGTGCTCCCCAACACATACATCTGTCAGCTGACCTATCGCATTCCCTAACAGGAGATCCAACACTGCCCCATCTCACTCAGTATACGTCACCAAGTAATGTTTTCTTCAATCAATTCTGATGTAGCCAGCCATTTCTGTTTTTTTATTTTATTATTATTATCAACTGATACTCACTCTTCATGAACCCATGAACTTGTTGAGTTTCTGCTTTTTTTTAAAACTCAACTGTCTCATTGTGCTTCTGAACAAAAAACTATGCCACTTTTTAAACTCCAACATCTCCCTCTCTCCTTTACAAAGAATAAAACATGTTGCACTTCAACAGGTAGCTAGTTGTCTTGGATTTGTCTTAAAACTACCTCGTCACCCAATTGTGTTTTATAACTTCAAAACATTAAACTAATTGAAAGAAAAACATGGAGACAGGGATAAATGTGTATGCTTTGTTTTAACTTTATTGAGGTGTACACTTATGACGTAGTGGCATAATGACATATGCCATTCACATACTTTTACATATAACCCCTAATGAATTATTTAAACAAATAAAGAATGTATGCTGAAACAATCTATTTACAATATTACTCAAATATTACTTAAATATTAAATACATAACAGTTTCTAATTACTTTTTTGCTTACCATTCTTAACGTTAAGAGGAATGTGATATTTGCGGTATATAATACATTTATTGGAAGGTGGTGATGGGGTCATGCAATAATATTTCTTTCATGAAGTTGTTGATAAGTATAGAATCATGATTTTGCTGTAAGATATCAAATCTGCCTTGCATACATGCATTAAGTGTTCACCAGTTATCCAAAATGATAATCGTTGCAAAAATACTTCCTGAAGCCCTTTTTTGTTTTGTTCCCTTGCATTATTTAATAAGTGTGTCAAAATCACAATGCTTACTATTGTCCTGTCATTTTTATATTTCACAAATTGGCAAGAGCTTATTCGCTTATTAGCTTTCATGACTAATTTGATGATTCATGTGACAATTTATTTCTACATCAAATCCTTCTCCATTTTTTGTCATTCTTCAAAACCACAGTATCCATTTCCTTAGTATATTCTACAAACATCTTACTTTCTCAACCCGAGCTATTCATATTAAATGCTGAGGAGTTATCTTCAGTCTCAGGTCCAAAGTATCATAATCATTTTAAGCATGACATAAATTCAGTCAGTGTGAGTTAATGACGGCTACGTATATGAATAAAATAAGGTGCCATTATAATTAACACATTATAACAAATGCAGAGCTGGGAACTTATATTCATAATGTGACTGTTTTATGACATGGAATACAAGTGGTGAACCAGTTCAATGATAATGTTGAAAATGAAATTGGATACATATTTGAGGAGGAAGAACAACAGCAAGCTATTCGTAAGGAGTGGCAGAGTGGGGTTCTATAGGAAGATTGTTCAAATAATTGGCTAAAGGCCAAATGTTTCACCTTCCTGTTGCATGATTCTACAATTATTTGGTGTATCAACTGTACTCTATACTGGAGATATATCCAGTTTGCCTTTAGCCAGGATGGATGTATACACATCACTTTTAACTTTAGCCTTCTTGGGATTTAAACGATTGTCCCACAAAGACTTAAAAATTTCTACAGATGTACATTGACTTCAATCAACAGAATTGATAGAGATTGCAGAGGGCTCTAGTCTCAACCAGCCCCATCACAGACTCAACCCTTCCTGACACAGAGGACATCTTTCAGATGAGGTGTCTCAAGAGGCAACATCCATCATTAAGGATAGTCCCCATCTGGAACATGTCCTGTTCTTGGTACTACCATCAGGGAGCAGGTTAGAAGCTTGAAGACCCACAGCCAACATTTTAGAAACAGCTTTTCCTCCTCTGACATTAGATTTCTGAATGGTACATGAATCTATGAACACTATCACGTTATTCCTCTTTTACACTATTTATTTATTTAACTTATCATAAATTTTATGATTTTCATTGTACAACATATATGAATGATAATAACCCCGATGTTGATTCTGATTCAGATTTAATGTTGTATGTTGTCTGCCAGGTCAACCATTGACCAGCAGTAGAGATGAGTATCAAAGACCAAGATCAGGCATGTGGCATTAAACCCAAGGCCTAATGAGTAGTAGAGATCCCTATCCTTTGGTACACTTCATCGTCATGGACAGTAAACTCCTGAAATGGACTGGAAATAGCGTATGTGCCATCTTAACTCAAATAGTAGGACGAACAAACTAATATGTGTATGCCTTCTCTCAAGCCTACAACTCCAGCATCAAGTTTCTAATTGCATGCAATCTGTATTGGTGGATTGTCCACCTCATTCTTGTACCCAACACTAGACTCTAAGCTCCATCATGAGAAGGAATTTCTTTGAATAATCTTGTAAAATTTAATATCCTTGTAACTTCATGGTGTGACATCTTGAGTGGAGAAGGAACATTTGGGAAGGCACTGATCTACTTGAGACTCCATGACAGGAGCACATAAGAGGTCATGTACAAACAGCAGAAGACCAGCAAGGAAGATATACTTGTGCTGGGATATCCAGAAAAAAAAAATCACTAGGATTTCTGAGATGATGGGGTTGTCATATGAGAAATAGTTGAACAGGTTGGGCTTATAATCATCAAACTTTACAGAAATGAGAAATTATTTAACTGAAACCAATAATATTGTTGCAAGGACGTGGTGGTGGAATGAACCCAAATGCTGAACACAGGCGCGGAGGCTGAGTTGGGAGGCATTAGGGTTGTAGCGAGTGTGGAATGGGTGCCAAGGGAGTCTTTACCCAGAGTTTTGGTTTCCGTAGAGAATTCAGGAACGATGCTAGACTTAGAATGGATAGTCCTAAGAACCATGGAACAAGGTTACTCGTACATGAGTTGACCAACGAACTGGTGGCTCCTTGTAGTGATCACAGGGTCTTTATCCTGCAGTTTCTAATGGGAAGCAGGTGTGTGTAGTTTAGTGGAACCTGGGAATGATTGGAAATTAAATGGGGTGATTGAGGCCCAATTCCTGAGGTAAATAGCAAGGTGCCAGAAGGGACCATGAGAAATATTTGGCAAAGCTTGCAGGATTAATATTAAGAGGTGTTTCTCCTTGTGAGAAAATCCAAAGTTTGGTGAAATGGTTTCAGGGAAATAAAGTTACCCATTTAATATGGAAAGGAAGTGATATTTCATCTCCCAGAGGATTGTGAATCTTTGAAATTCTCTACCCCAGAGAGCTGCAGAGGCTCAGCTTTGAAGGATGGGCCAAGTAAATTGTAGACAATCAGGCAGTCAAGAGTCAAGGGAAAAAAACAAGCAGTAGATTGGAACTTAAGGCAACTGCAGATCAGTCATGACCTTGTTGAATGATGAAGACTATACATGGCCTTTTAGGACATCACTAAGAATCTCCAACTTCAGTTTGGCTGTGCGCAGAAACTTATTTCCATCTTGTGTCTGCTTCACAATTTATACAAGCCATGACCTTGGTTACTGTTTCTCTGGATGCTGAATCACAGTGAACCATTGACATGTAAGGATGTGCAATCATGCCAAAATTTCTCCAAACCTTTTTTTACCCAGTGTTGCATCTCACCTGTAACTGTCCAGTCTGCTCCATAGACTCTGGGAAACTGTTCAGCCTACTTTGTCTACATTCTAGGACCAAAATCATCACATTAGGAATTATAGAGCTGGAGAACAGATGACACTTGTGAATGTTCCTGTTCTAAACCTGAGCTCCAAGGCATCATTGACTTGTTTACTAAGGAATTCTCGAGCATGAGTTTTACATTAGTCTTTACCAACCTGCCACCATCTGTGGAACACTATCCCTAGAAAAAGTCAAAGTTACAGTTGAGTTTATTATCATATGCACAAGTGCGATGAAAAACTAAGTGCAACAGCATCACTGACACATAGCATCATATAAACAACATTCACAAGAAAAAAAGACAGAAATTAAACAGAAATGTTATAAGAAAAAAGTACAATTAGAACAAGTCCATCACAGTGCAAAGTGACCTAAGTGGTCATAGTGTTCCTATGTTGTGATGATTAGCAGTTGTGTAGGGTGGCTTAAAAACTGAACGATTGCTGGGAACTAGCCGTTCTTGAATCTAGAGATGTGTGAAATCAGACTTCGTTCCCTTTGGTAGCTGTGAGGAGATGGCATGGCCTGGATACTGGGAATTTTTGATGAAAGATGTTCCCTTCTTGAAACAGCACCTGTCAATACTTCACTGGCTGGGAGGGATGTGCCTATGGTATATAGGGCAGAATCCACTACTCGTGATGGCTTAATGTTCCTCTTTATTTGAAATGCTGCCCCCGCCCATGAATGATCTAACCAATCTAGATGCTAACAAGGCCTGTGGTGAGTCTATGGCAAGCGATAACATATCAGGAGTCAGCTCTCAATGAAGGCAAACTTTAACTATGAAATTCTGCACGCCTTCACTGTAGCCGCACAGATTTTGGCTTTCTGAGAAAAAGAACATTTGAAGTTCAAACCTTCAATATTCGAAGATCACAACCTACTGGGAAGCAGCGATTCAGCCTTCCTGTCTGCTTGGGAATCATTGTCGACGTACAGCGGGCATTTCAAAGCATTTGAGAGATAACACCAATGCGACCTCCACAAAATTCCCAAACCCACTGGCAGATAATGTGAACAGATGTCAGTGTCCTCACCCGTTGCGCAGAGGCCCGGGTTACCAGGGTGTCTTCAGAACCTTCTTTGAAAAGTATAAGAATGTAAAAAAGCGAGAGAAGTATAAAAATGACCATTGATCTTACCCTGTGTTTGGTGAGGAGTATTGTAAACGTTAGAGATACAAGAGATTTCAGATGCTGGGGTCTGGAGCAACAAACGAGATGCCAGAGGAACTCAGAGGTCGTGCAAAATCTTTGTCCAGATGACGGGTCTTTACCGTTCATTTCCCTCCACAGACGCTGCATGACCCGCTAAACTCCTCTAGTATCTTGTTAGTTTCTGTGTAAATATTATCTGTGTAAACTAATCGGCCCTGAATAAGAATACAGCACGGTCTGTCCAGACGCTCCCATTTAAAGATCCCAATCTTAATGGACCCTTTATACTTGCATTCAACAGCTTTGAATTCCTGGCGCTCTGGATGTCCCAATAAAATGGTAAAGAATTTCACTAGTCTCCTCCCTTTGTTTCAGGTGAGCAGAAGGAGGCAAGGCACACTTGGCGTGAAGTGTCAGCAATCCACCACGCCCCGAGACACCCGTAGGTCCCATTTAAAGAGACGCTCTCGTAACCGCGGCTGTTTGTCGGATTACTCGCGAGTAGGGAGACCGGGCCAGCGGTTCTGTGATTTTTTTTTCAGTAACTAACCGCCGCTTGGTTCGGCTGGGTTCCTTCAGGCGGTTTGTTTCCTCACCGGAGTCATGAAGCAAGGTCGCAAAGTGCCACCGGTCTGTCGTGGTTTTAAGACAAGTTAGAACACTTTTTTGAGAGCTGGGGGCGGGTGGGTGGGGGCAATCAGTCTCGCAACAGCACCCAGTCACCGCCGGCTTTGCTTTGGTGAGTGCAACTTATGGTTGGAAAGGTCTTCCTTCCTTCTCGGTGTCAGGCGCCGGCCGGTAGTTTCCCTTACCCCGAAGACGCTTCCAGGTACAGCTGGCAATCCACTGACTGCAGGGAGGAGCGAGACAAAGGGAACCTGCGCCAACATCCTCTCCAAAAACTCTCAACAGACACGTCCTTTAGGAACACTGCCCGAGTCTCCTGCCCCTGTCACCGCCGCCACCACAGCATCAGCCCACTGACAGCTGTCACTCAATCGGAGCGGCTGTCAGAGTCACCGGGCTCCGGAGCAAGCTAGTAGTTGAATTATAGGCTTGTTCCGTCACTCTTTCATATCGGGAATGCGATATGAAGCTTCCCGGTGCCTCTTTTTATGTTTACTGCTCCGGCAAGTGTACCTCGGTTCCAACCACTCAAAACTAGCCTAAATCTTCAAAACCCCTCCCACATTAATCTTGGCAACTGGAAATGTCAACGCTTGACTTTAAGTTTCAGTTTGAAATTAGTTTAAATATACAGTTAAAGCTTTGAGGGATGGGGGCCAAACGCGGGCAAATGTAAGGTGGGTAAGTCGGTCGGCAAGGACCTTGGGGTGTAGGACCTGTTTTCCTATGGTAGTACTCTTCGCATCTAAATCAGATTAGTTACTAGATGTGTACATATTTTTTGCACGGCTAAAGTGTAGTGATGGGCAAGCTGTTTGAGGTTGCGATGTTTCTTTTAATACTATTTCTCCTGGGTTCAGATGTCTGGGTTTTCTGAGCTAAGGTAAGCGGTGCGATCCATCCCTGGCAGCCCGCTGTTGAGATTTCAAGCGTCCCCATGTGCAGGGCAGGCAAGGTTGTTATTCCCAACTCCCTGTTTACTCAGCTCGAGTTCTCTCAGATCTCCTCAGCATCCACACATTAAACCTTATCAAGCGGTGATTTTTTTCCCCCTTGTTCTTGCCTCCCACACTCTCAGCCCCGCCCCCTGCAGAAACACCTGTCCTAACCTGTGATCCCGTCTTCCCGCTCTGTTTACGGTCTGGAGACTCTCAATGTCCTGACCACTCTTGTCCTTGAGTTAAAATTGCTGACTCTTGGGAGGAATCTCCCCGCCCCGTAAAGGCCGATACCTTATTCGGCCAGATATCTTAAAGCCCATGCCCTGACACATCGTGCCTCTCCTCTTTCCTGAGTGGGCGATCCATGCCCACCCTTTGAATCTTCTGTGCCACATGTCCCCACTGTCTTCATAATCCTTCTCCCCTCTCTTTCCTCCCTTCAGCTGTGCTCGGTCTGACGGCCCGAAGCTCTGACCCGCCTGCTTGGGCGTCCCTCCCACCCCAATGTCCTCCGAAACCAAACCTCGATGGAGTGGCTCGTCTTCCCAGGCGAGCGGAGCGGTCTGCAGACCGACCATGTTGGAGATGTCTGAGGACCTACAGAGGAGCAGCAAGCTCGAAAGCACGACGGACAAGTCTCCAGACAGCCCAGGAGCCGATGAGGTGATCATTGACCCCCCGATTCCCTCTAAAGCCATCACCCTACCGAACCAGATGTCGTTGTACAGAACTCAGAAGCCCTTCTCTAAGGTCAACATCCAAGGCAGAACATACAACTTCTTAGAACGGCCCACCGGCTGGAAATGTTTCATCTACCACTTCACAGTGTGAGTACACCTTTATAAAAAAAAGTGCGCTGTTTTACAAACTTGTTCGTTCTCGCCCTTTCGCAGAAAACGAGAATGTCAGTTTAACACTACTTACTTCGTCGATTTTTGAATTGTAAGTAATTTTCTTCTTGCTTTTCATTCAAGTTTTAGACTTTTATAGTGTACTTAGCAGAAAGTCGGGAGAGCGAGATTGTTTAGTGTCTGACCGTTCCTAACGAGAAGCCGAATTCTGGTGTATCAGAACTGATGACCTTAAGACTTTTTTTTTGTCTTTGAAATACTGTAACTACAATTAGTTAGTGAGGTTGAGCTCCATCTATCTGGTGTTGAGATGTCAACGTTTATAAAAAAAATTGTCCCTTTCTAACAATGTTGCTATCACCTACGCAAATATTAAAACTGATACCACCGCAAGACTGTTTATTAGCAAAGGTTGAGAGCTTTGGTATGAACGGTAGAACTCCAGTTAATTCTTTAAATACATTACATGAATTTACATATATCCTTGCAAAAGGTTTGCGGGATCAATAAACGATTAGATTGAAGTAATTTGTTTACCCCGGTGAACGTTCTGAGAGTTGTGGCCGGATTCTTTTTATTGAATAAGATTGGAAATCTTTTGACTGAAAGACCCAATTGTCTGCGATTGTTTTCTGCTTTGACCTTCCTATCATATCGAATCGTGTTCACAAAGCATTTCCTTTCTAAATATTATTCTTTTATGAGTAATATTTGGAAATGGCATGGCACGCCTTTAAATGCATTACTTCTGAAAGTAAAGGCGCTCTTAGAAAGAAATTTCAGAATTCTTTCTGGATCTTCTCACTGCATTGTAGTTCACAGAAGCTTAGAGTCTTACAGGAGACAAGAGTTTTTATTTTGAATGTTGTTATTTAATTTATTTCCAGTGCCCTTTCAGACAATTGTTGGCAGGTTGTTCTTGTGAGAATCATTAATCTTGCTTGGTCTGTGGTAATGGCCCAGGTGGGGAAGCGAAAATATTAAAGAGAGAAAAATGTTTTATCGATCTACTCTTCTTACTAATGGGGGGTGTGATGGGTGGAGGTAAAAGTCCATCTTTAAAGAAGTACTGCCCTTCGTTGGCAAAAAATCTGGTGACGAAATACATTTTAGCATTGTCCTTGCAAGCTAATGACCTTCCAAGCTATTAATGTGCTGTGTGTAACAGCGAACGCAACAGGCCATCTTTTCACTCTGCACCGCTTCAATCCGGTGACATTTTTCTTTTCTGATCGATGCCCGTACAAAAGTCAAAGTCGGTTTGATAATTCATTTATTGTAGAAGTGTATGGTGCTTAAAATAAAGAAGAATTTGGCAGCACTGGTGTGCTTAGGATGTGGAGCTTTCTACCACATGGAACAGTTGCACAGAAGTTGTTGGTCAGCTAAGAGTCAGTCCACGTAGAGTAATTGTGGGCTATGCCCTTAGAGTAAATTGAAGAAAGAGTAGCAGAAACCTCCTATAAGACGCCACTGATATTCTCAACTATAAATGATGTGCTGTAACTGCAAATTCATTCACTTAAACCTATTAGCTATGCAAAACTTTGATATATAGTAAACTCAAAACCATTGTGTTAGCTTTTTATGGATTTAAATTTAATAATCGTCAAGGAGCTTAGGTGACACAATTGTCTCATATAAATGCAATGAAATCAAGTTCAGTAATTTTGCTGGTGTTAGTTGCCCTTCAATCTAAATTATCTGACACTTGTAACTGGTAAAGGAAAATTTAACACAAATAAAAGAAAAGTCTGTGTGTAAGTGTTATGTGAAGAACTTCTTAAATTGCCGTGTTTTAAGGCAAGCCTTTATTCAATAAGAAGGTTTAACATGACATGGATTTAGCAAATAACACATTAACATACATATTCCTTAGACAACACACAGTGAGCAAAAGGGTCCTGAAAAGGAGATTGATATCACAGTCCCATTCTTTCTAAGTTAATAAACTTGGTAAACCAGCCTGCCAAGGAAATCTACAATCCATGGAGGCCCAACACTTTTCTGAACAAGACGGATGAACGAAAGAACAAAGGATGCTGGAAATACTCAGCAGGTCAGGCAGCTTCCATGAGGAGAGATATACTAATGGTTCAGTTCAATAATTGTTCACCGGATTTTAATGGAGTGACTAGGTAGTGAGAAAGGGTTAATGTTGTGAATTCAGCTCAGATGAAGGGTCACCACTCGAAAGTTTGGCTGTCCATTTCCCTCTATAGATGCTGCCTGACTAGCTGAGCTCCTCCAGCACTTTGTGTGTTGCTGCAGATCACAGAATCTGCAGTCTCTTCTTTTGTCTCTCTTCTTAGTATTGGTAATCTTGCTTAAGATCAAGAAGCTACTTGTAACACCACTGTTATGCCATATGTTAGATGTTAAATCTGTTGTTTCCTCCCATTCTCATGGACCAAGCATTTCAGGCATCAAGCTATCAAATCTATCTGATATTATTTGGTGCTGGATCACTAACCTTAAATTGTAATAAGCTCTCTGGGCCTGTGTGGGGAGCCAGAGAGCATTTTGCTCCTTAGTTTCTAGAGTTAATTGGTTAATTGTTGTTTAATTTGTATTGTTAATTGTTTTACCTTGTTAATTTTATTTTGATAGTCTCGGTGCTTCTGGGTCATCTGTACTATTTAGGTAAATGCTCTTTAGCACTTATTGTGAAATACTAGTTTTGGAGAAAGTCTCTGTTGGAATTCTTATGTATAAACTCTGTTTGCTGTCTCTACAAGGGAGTCTGTCTTTCCTCTGCACTTGCATTCTATCACTGCCAGTGCACACTGTGACATAACCAGATTAAAGACCTTAACTTTCCCATATCCAACAAGTTGAGAAGAGTGCCATATTTACTCTTAGACATGCTTTGAATTGTACATTTGACCATTGTTGAGGCTAACTTCAGATCGTTAAAGCAACTGATACATTAAATAAGCAGGTTGAATGACAAAACTGATGAAAATTTGAACAAGAAAATATGGAAAATGAGGAGCTTGTCTGTATAACAAACTGAGGTGGCATCATGTGCCAAACCACAAGCTAGTGGAAGAACTAATTGGGTCTTACTGTTTGCACAGAGGATTATTCACCTGTCCCAAGAAAAGATTTCACCTCTTTAATTCAGTTGAAAGTGATGTTTTCTCAGCAGCAGTTACAGAGCAGTACTCTGAGAAATCCTGCAGTTGGTCGGTCCGCTACATGTACTCTTGCTTATGGCTGGAGTGGAGTATAGGATATCTGGAAAGGAAAAAAACAGATCTTATAATAGGAGGTCCTTTATTGCATCTTGTGTTTCAGGATGACATTGCTTAGCTTATTATTTAAGACCATTAGACCTAGGAGCAGAATTAGAACATTCGACCCATCAGGTATACTGTGCCATTCCATCATGGCTAATTTACTATCCCTCTCAACCCCATTCTCCTGCCTTCTCTCTGTGACCTTTGATGCCCTGACTAAGAACCTATTAACTTCAGCTTTAAATGTATTCATTGACTTGGTCTCCATCACTACCTGTGGCAATGAATTCCACAGATTCACCACCCTCAAAATACCAAATGAATGCTATTTTATTACACATACTGTACATTTTGTGTGTGCTGCTTTAGATTTCCAGCATCTGCGGAATTTCTAGTGTTAATGAATAGTAATGTTGCATATGGCTTCCTTACTGCCAATGCCAGCTGCAAGTTAACCTTTAGAAAATCCTGCACAAGGGCTCCCAAGTCCCTTTGCACCTCTGAATATGCTCCCCATTTAGAAAATAGGCTGCACTTCTATTCCTTCTACCAAAATGCATGACTATAGATTTTGCTGTATTATATTCCACCTGCCACTTCTTTGCCCATTCCCCCAATCTGCCTCAGTCCTCTGTAGACACCCTCCTTCCTCACCACTACTTGCCCTTCCACCTATCCTTATATCATATGCAAACTGGCCACAAAGCCATCAATTCCTTCATCCAAATCATTGATAGACAATGTTAAAAGAAGTGACCTGAACACCGACTAGTCACTGGGAGCCAATCATCTATTCATTCTATTACCTTTCCCATAATGCCACGGGCCCTTATTTTGTTAAGAAGCGTCATGTAAGGCATCTTGTCAAAGGCCTTCTGAAAATCCAATAAACAACATCCCCTGAATCTCCTTTTCTATCCTGCCAGTTACTTCCTCAAAGAAATCCAACAGATTATCAAGCAAGATTTCCACATGCTGATTTTGGCCTGTTTCGTCATGTGCCTCCAAGTACCTAAAACCTCATCCTTAATAATAGACTTCAACAACTTTCCAACTACTGAGCTCAGGCTAACTGGCCTATAATTTTCTTTCTTCTACACAGAATTGCAAAAAAAACAGAACATCCCTGTGCCCAAGGAAATGAAAGGGAAAGATGTATCATGAGCAGTGTAAACTTTCAGTGTGTGTAGATCTTGAACCTCTAACACAAGCAAAAGCTCTCCTCACCTTTATGCTAGTGCTATTAATTACAACTTTTTTCAAGGGGAAATGAGAGTTAAACTTGCTGATTAATCACTACCTATTTTACATAAATTCAAGGGCAAAATATTAGAGTTGCCAGCAATCTTGCATTCAAACCTATTGTAAGTAACCAGAAAGTCAGGCTGCACCTGCGGAGAAAGAGGCACTGTTGACATTTCTAACTGATGACATCAGAACCGTTCTGACAAAAGGTCACATGACAGACACAATCTTTGACCATAGCCTATAACATGTGAACCTGCTGCATAAACATACAGTAATAAATTGGTGGCTTTATCAGTGATGGCCACACACTATAATTAAATAGGGGAAATAAGTGTCTAGCCAGATAACGGATCTCTTCATAATCATCGTATGTTATTTTCTTATGCTTCACTCATTCATTACGTGTCCTGTCGTATGACGTGGGCGATCGTGGTCTTGACCTTGATTGTCTTTGGCAAATTTTTCAACAGGAATGATTTGCCATTGCCTTCTTCTCGGCAGTGTCTTTACAAGATGGGTGACCCCCATCCATTATCAATACTCTTCAGAGATTGCCTGGCGTCAGTGATTGCATAACCAGGACTTGCTATTCATTTTTAATATCTTTTACATCCAGCTCATTCTGGAAGGAATGTAGGAATATGTTAGGAAGCTTTTAATTTTCTTTTAAAAATACAACTTTGAAATTAGACATTTAAGAAAATGCTATTTCGGTGATTAGTCAGTGAAAATAAACAAAATAAAAAAACAAATCTTTGACTAGACTTGTTAAGAAAAGTAAATAACTTTCTTTCCATTGAACTAAGCTTTTAATTTCATCTAAGATCTTGACTGGATTGGTGTGCATTAGACATGAGGAAACCAAATAAACTTGGATTGTTTTCTCTGAAGGACCTGATTTTGAGAGGCGTAGTTACGGTTTATGGTCAGTGTCTTTTTCTCAGGGTGAAGTGTGAAATTCTAGAGGCATAGTTTAAGGTGAGAGGGTAAAAGTTTAAAGGAGATTCGGAGGCAAGATTTTTTTCACAGGGAGTGGTAGGTGCCGGGAATGTGCTGCCAAGTAGATGGTAGGTGCAGATCTGATAGTTTGTTAGAGGCACTTAGACGAACACTTGAGCAAGTATGTAACAGTGATAAGGAGTATGTCCAGGCAGATGGGCCTCGTTTAAATTGGCATGATGCTTTGTGCAGACACAGTGGGCTGAAGGTCCTACGGAAGAGTTTCAGCCCGAAATGTCAAATGTGCTTTTTCCCATAGGTGCTGCTTGGCTAGTTGAGTTCCTCCAGCATTTTGTGTGTGTTGCTCGGATTTCTAGCATCTGCAGATTTTCTCTTGTTTGTCGGCAGAAGGTCCTGTTCGAGTGCTGTGCTTTTCAGAATCAGGATCAGGTTTATTATCACTGATATTTGCTGTTAAGTCTGTTGTTTCATGGCAGCAGTAGAGCGCAACATAAAATACAACTAAAAGGTTATAATTTATTAAAAAATAGTGCAAAAGAGGAACAGTGAGGTAGTGTTCATGGACCATTCAAAAATCTTATTTGTAGAAGGGAAGCTGTTCCTAAAATGTAGTGTGTGTCTTTAGGCTCCTGTACCTCTTGTCTGATTGCAGTAATGGGAAGGGGGCATGTCCCAGATGGTGAGGGCTTTTAATGATGATTGAGGCACCACCTTTTGAAGATGTTCTCAATAGTAGGGAGAGTTGTGATAGAGTTGGGTGAGACTACAGTCTTCTGCAGTCTCTTTCAATCCTGTGCATTGGTGCATCCATATCAGTCTGTGATGCAGCTGGTCAGAAATTCCTCCACTGTATACCTATAAAAAATTTGCTCAGAGCCCAAATCTCCTCAAACTGCTAAAGAAGTTACAGTTTAGCTGCCAGCAGGCCTCCTTCATGATTGCGTCAATGTGTGGGGGATATTGACACTCAGGAACTTAAAGCTGCTAGCCCTTTCCACCATTGATCCTGAAGCCTACACTCAATCCATTGGTCTTGCTGACACTGAGGGCAAGGTTGATGTTGCACCCCCATTCAACCAGCTGATTAATCTCACTCCTATACGCCTTCGCATCGCCATCTGAGATTCTGATAAGAACAATAACATCACTGGTGAATTTATAGATGACGTTTGATCTGTGCCCAGCCATATAGTCAGTCATGAGTAGAGCAGTGAGTTAAGCACACATCCTTGAGGTGTGCCTGTGCTGATTTTCAGTAAGGAAAATCAATACAGGTACACCTGTGTTCAAAAGAACTATGTTCTGGGCATGCTTTTGGCAGAAAGGTTTGTGGGGTTAGCAACTTGTTTAAAAAACAGAACTGGAAGGATTCAGAAAATGATACATAAAATTGATAAAAGTCACAATAATGCAATAAGGTGAATTGAGCCCTTGTAAGAGACTACGTGGAGTTCTGTTGTCATTGTCTACATAAGTAGCCACAGGATAAATGCAAGAAAACAATTACAATGGTGATAACAGAATTGGGGCTTATGTTTCTCAATAAAGACTGAGGTATAAAATTATCGAAAACCTTGATGCCTACAAAAGGTGTTTTCCTCCTGTGCAAAAGTCAAAAGTAAATATCATCAACGTAAGATAGTCAAGTCACAAAGATAATGTTAGAAAGTAAATTCTAAGAGGAGATTTGATTACAAAAGGAAATAGGTTAAGTAGGTAGTCAAAGATTTCATAAATGTGGCAAATAATTTGAAAAAAATCTGCAGTATAATTGTTCTTTTTAGGAAAAATAAAAAAAAGAAGCCTATTATCTAAGTGGTGAGAGATTGCAGAGATGCAGCAGTGTATGAATGTGATGATGCATGACTCTCCAAATGCAAGTATTCAGGTAGAGCAAGTAACCAAGGAAGCTAATAGACTCGTTTTCTGTATTTTGAGGAAAACTGAATATAGAAGTAGGGAGGTTATACTTCAGTGATGTGGTGCATTGGTATGTCTACCTCTGGATACGCGTAGTGGTCACTTTATGAGGTACCTCCTGTATTTAATAAATTCCTCTGCTGCTGTAGCCCATACACTTCAAGGTTTGACATGTTGTGTATTCAGAGATGCTCTTCTGCACACTACTGTTGTAACACGTGTTTATTTGAGTTACTGTCACCTTCCAGTCAGTTTGAACCAGTCTGGCCAATCTTCTCTGACCTTTCTCGTTAACAAGGCATTTCCATCCCCTGAACTGCCGTTCACTGGATACTTTTTGTTTCTCTCCCCATTCTCTGTAAACTCTAGAGACTGTTGTGCGTGAAAATCCCAGGAGATCAGCAGTTTCTGAGATACTCATATAACCCTGTCTGGCAACAATCATTCCACAGTAAAAGTCACTGAGATTGTATTTATTTCCCATTCGGATGTTTGGTCTGAACAACTGGACCATTTGAGCATGTGTACAGCCTTTTACGCATTGGGGTGCTGCCACATGATTGGCTGATTAGCTATTTGCATTAACCAGCTGGTGTCCAGGTGCACCTAATAAAGTGGCCACTGAATGTATTTATTTAAAAATAAGATGCAGAAATTGAAGAATCCAATGCACGGTGTATTTTTACACCAAGGAGTTCTAATTTTGTAACGCTCATTGTATGCCATCCAGTGACATCCCCACTGTGTTTAGTATGACATTGCACCATTCCTGTGCACTTTGCACAGGTAGGAGGACTGAGCTGGCAGTAAAGAGATTGGACAGCAGGGGCTTGCACAAGAATTGTCCATTATTCTTGATTCCATAATCGGAAAGATACCTGACAGACCATCATCACGATTTGACTGACTGAATTGTTCGATGAGCCAGACTTTTTATAAGTTACTGTTCCCATTTCTCAATGTTTGGAGTGCTATCTGTTCAATCTAGACTAGGGGTTCCCAACCTGGTGTCCTCAGAACCCTCCATTAATGCTAAGGGTCCATGGCATAAAAATGGTTGGGTATCTCTGATCCAGAGCATATTTTGTGGAGAATGTTCAGGGCAAATTCTGTTAGAGGTTAGAGCCTTCACACGATTCATCATTTTTATCATTCACATGTTACATAAAAAAGTGTCCATTGAGTGTAGATATGTATTTACTGGTCAACGTGAATGTGATGACCTGATGGGCCTGTTTCCATGTTATATAACTCTATAACAAAGACTCTGTGAATATTCATCTCCTCTCCTAAAGATGTAAATGTGTTAGAAGCAGTTCAGCTATGCGCTGAACTAATAAATTAAATGGACATGTTGTTATGTGAGTGAACGTTGTGAATGTTAGATAGGCTGAGATCCCATCTAAAGAAGGGCTTAGAAGTGTACAATGGGATGAAAGAAATGCTTAAGATTTTCTGAGGTTTTGATAAGGCTGATTTGGAGAGGATGTTTGCCTCTTGTGGTAAAATCTACAAATTGGGATCTCTGCTTTAAAAGAAAGGGTTATCCACTTAAGACAGAGATAAGCTGAAATATTTTTACCTCTGTAAAGCCTGTCAAACCAGAGTCTTTGAATGTTTTTAAGGCATAGATTATTGATTAGCAAGGGTGGTGAGTTTTGCAGAGTTTAGGCTACAGTCAGATTGGCCAAGATCTTATTGAACAGTTTTTCAGGTTTGATGGGCAAAATGGCCTCCTCCCACTTCTATTTTGCATGCTTGTAAGTCTGCATGAACCCAAAGAGAAACTCCTTCACCCAGAAAATGGAGAGAGTGCACCGCACAGAGTGACTGAGATGACTAGTTTTGAAGCATACCAGCATTCAGAAGAGACTATTTCTTTGGGGATGCCCCAGTTTACAGTGATTTCTGTAACCCATCCTTCCCTTCCAGTAACTTGTTCTAATGCTTGCCCTTTCACTCTGATGCACCATCAATAACTCTCGGAGAAGTGAGTTAAGGTAGGCTTTTATTGGCTGGAAGAAAGCACAAGCAGCAAGCGACCACCACACAACATCCTGGAGACTGAGGGGGGAGCAGAGCCTCCAATCGCCTTTATACCGGGGTCTGTGGGAGGAGCCACAGGAGCAGTCAGCAGGGGGGGCATGTCCAGACAGGTATATGTAGTTCACCACACACTCCAACACAGATCAGGGCCTTTCCAAATGCAACAATGCTTCAGCTGTACTTCTTTAATTTCAGCACTATGTAGTCACTGCTCTCATTGCAATCCCATTTACAGTGCGAAGACCAGGCACAGATTAAATAAACACTCACGTTCCACCCACAAGCACCTTTATTCTCAACCAACTATAAAATTCCAATACCACTCAATATCTCCTTTTTTTTTCTGACATGGGAGAGCCACCTGGACTCAATTAATACTGAGTTTCAGAAAATGATTCTGCTATTCTATGCTTTTTTTCAGTTCTAGGCTGTGTTTTCACAGTACATATTGACACGAAGTATATTTTCTTTGGGAAATGTCAAGATAAAATCTAGCATTGTTATACTTCCTCCAGACCCTCCTTTTACTTCAGTAAAATTGTTTCTCTCTGCCGATACTGCCTGACTTACTCTAAATTTTCTGGATTTTCTGCTTTCATTTCGAGAAAATGCTTAGTAATGAAAAAATAACTCATGGACTTATAGTATTTTTAAAAATCAGATGATGTCACTTGTCACAGGAAAAAAATGTTAATGGGATTAAACTTAATGAAAGTACTGGAATTAATACATTTTGTAATGTACTTAAACAAACTAACTGTCCCTGAATAGACCCGAAGAGAGCAAGACCTCCAAGTCTTATTTTGAAAGAATAAACTATGTGGACTTCTGCTGGTAAAATTCGGAGAACTACATGATGAAGTAATTGTATTTGTAACTCACTAATCAGGACCTTAGAATATCCCAGAATGATTTATAGCTAATTAATTATCTTCAAAATGTCATCGCTGTTGGAACATGCTTTACAAGCACTACTGAAATAGTTTTTCAGAGAATCTGTTTCAGTGATGTTCATTGAAGGATAAATAATAGCAACATACCCTAGGAAATCTTCCTGCAGCTCTTAAGAAAAGGATAACAGGAAATTTTCTAGTTGTATGAGAGGCCATTTGGTCCTTTGGTTCAATTACATGTTTGATTATCCTGCACTCCATTTGTACATCACTGAATTACCAGGCAAGATTATTTACTAAAGTCTTTGGAATATGGACTTGAACCCTTTATATTACAACTCTGATGAGAACTTATTGTTATGAACCATGACTGACATATGGAGGATTACAACACACAGCTTTGAGAAGTACAGTAGTGCAGCATTGGCAGAGTTCAGTGTATTGGATAAGTTAATTCTTATGTGGGATATTAAACTGAAGCTGGTTTCTATGTCCCACTTGTAATACTTTGAAACTATATAGAGGTTTTAAAGCATCTTGGGAACTACACCATATTCAACCAATTCCTTCAATAATAGGGTTTGGAAAATGGTATGTTATTGTATTTTTTGGCATAAGTAAATGCTTGCATTTATTTATTGGGCTCATAGTCATATCCTCAGGATATTCCAAAGTGATTAATGATTACTAAGTCAATTCTGAGTGGCAGTTACTGTTATTATATTACATCAAAGTGATTTATTGCTTGTCAGGTACACTTTTTAAAAATTTAATGGTGTGTTTTCTTTGTGCAGTTTGCTGCAAAATATATTTTATTTGGGGAAAGTTAAGATATTGTATTGTTAACACGTTGCCTCAGTAATCTATTCTTCAACAGGTGTTGAAATTACTTATCCTATGTGATTTATTTTCCACATGATTATTAATTCAAAAATGTCCCAAGAACCTGTACTATGGCCCCTCCTGCTATAATCCTGCTGCCTTTTGGTAGCACAATTTATAGATCCAGGTCTAACTTCCACATTGTCAATATCAACGTCTATCTCTAGACAGCTTCAGAGCTTTCATGTTGTTAGATTGTTTGTCTGCCATGCAGCTTAGTAAATATTTGGAAATTGCTGCAATTCATTTTTTTGAAAGAATAAAATATGTAGACCTCTTCTGTCAACCATTCTGCTTGCCAAACCATGGAAAATTAATTAGATGGTGACTATCCTTATTATTCTTGACCTTGAATGTTTGTGTGTTTGAGATACTTGACTAATGCTTTTTTGAGGTTGTAGCTGGTAGTTTAGATAAAGGGCATTCAGTGGCTGAGGTGGACTATTAGTAAGTCTTTGATAAAAGGTTGGCATGCAGTATTAAACACTCAAAATTAGGGATTACATGTTGAGTAACAGACAGGAAGCAGATTAGGAATAAATAGTGGCTTCCTCAGAGTGGAATAGGACTGGATGGAGCGGGGATTTAATATTTCATACTGTATGTCAGGCAAAGAAGTTCTTCCTAAAGAGAGCGATAGTAGTAGTAGTGCAATCACTCGAGTTGAGAAAGAGGTTCTCCTAAGGGCGCGTCTATAGCTGGGTCCTCAGGAGGCTGAAGAGACTGGTGCTGTGTGGACGTGTGTAAGTGGTGGCTGTGGTCAGTGGCTGGGTCTTTCCGTCATACATTGTCTCCTTACGCAGCTGCTCCTTGTTCTCTGCAGCATGGCAGAGTCCGCTCTTATGTAATGCTGCTCCCTCTTGAACAAATTTCCTCCAGGTGCATCTATTGAGTGCAATGTTTTCCCAGTTGTTAGGTGTAATGCTGAATTTCCTCAGGCTGATTTTGATGTCATCTTTGAAACCTTTTCCTTTACCCAACAAGGACTTGATGACCTTCCTTCAGCTGGGAGTAAAGGATCTGTTTGGGGAGACGTGGGGCATTCGGATGACATGACCTATCCACTGGAGTTGGTGTTGCTTTATCACGGTGTAAATGCTGGTCGTGTTTGCTGGTCCAGTACGCTGGTGTTAGTATGTCTGTTAGGTCCTCAAAATCTTTAGTAAGGTTCTTTGGTGGTACTGTTCCAGGGCTTTTAGGAGAGTGATAAACACCATCTTAAGATTGCACAGGTACAATAGCTCATGATTCCAGAATCTTATGGCTCAGCATTACCAAGTGTGCCACTTGGTAATGACTCTGACAAAGGTCAATTTATTGTCCCATGCACAGGTGCATTTAAACAATATACAAGAAGGAACACAATTAGGACAAGGATAAATCCATTCTAGTGCAAAGTGGTCATAGTGTTGCAAATCTGAGGTATTGATTAGGGATGTGCAGATTGGTTTATAAGCCAAATAATTGAAAGGATTAGTTTAAGGCAAACACTATATTCTCCCATGGTGTTATCTGAGAAATCCTCAGTATTGTGGTCACCATTTTAATTCTCCCCCAGCAGTACATTATCTGGTCATACTTATATTGTTTCAAGTTATTATCTCAAGACTGCTCATGCAATTTCCTTCACTTGTACCACAGCTGATTATCCACAGTACATGGTGGCTTTGTCTGGAATGAAACCCTGATATTAAAATTAGACTAACAGCCTAGTAACAGATTATCCTCCAATCCTCCATCGTTCATGTGATGTACACTTCATTTCTGGCCAAGCCTATCAAACCCAATTGATGGTTATAAGCATTATAATGTCCCACAGGACATTGTATTGGCTCCCTTCCTGTTTACCCTGTATACCTCAGACTTTAGATATGGCACTGAGTCATCTCAATTGCAGAAATTCTGTGACGACTCAGCAATAGTTGGGTGCATAAAGAGAGGATGGGAGGATGAATTCAGGGCCCTGGTGGAGGACTTTGTTAAATGATGCAAGCTGAATCATCTGCTGCTCAACATCGGTAAGACAAAGGAGACAGTGATGGACTTTAGGAAGACTAAGCCTGCATTGCTCCCTGTTACTATTGATGGTGAAGACGTGGATGTGGTGAGAACTTAGACGTAACGGAGGGTGCACCTGGATGACAGAATTGAGTGGGGCATCAACACAGAGGCTGTGTGCAAGAAGGGCCAGAGTCGCCTCTACTTCCCGAGGAGACTGAGGTCCTTTGGAGAATGCAAGCCTCTCCTTCACATGTTCTACCAGTCTGTTATCGCCAGTACATTCTTCTATGCAGTGGTGTGCTGGGGCAATGGCATCAACAGTGGTGATGCCAACAAGCCCAATAAACTGATTAGAAAGGCTGGCTTTGTTATGGGGGTCAACTGGACACACTGGAGACTGTGGTAGAACAAAGGATCCTACAGAAAATCCTGGCAATTCTGGACAGTGTTTCTCACTCTCTACATGCCACCTTGGCTGAACAGAGGAGAACTTTTATTAGTAGACTAAGATAACTGTGCTGCTCCAAAGAGGGCTATATGAGGTCTTTCTTACTCTTGGTCATTAAGCTCTATATTGAGTCAACCTATAGCCTGGGAAGTGATGACCCCCTCCTGTTAGAATGTTTCTGATAACTTATTTTTTATTCTTTCAACTTCTCTTCTAATATTTGCACTTGTAATGCTCCTGTGATACTAATTTCCTTTGGGATCAATAAACTATCTATCTATCTATCTATCTATATTCCACACAACGAATTTACACCAGTTGGAAATCCAGGATGGTGAGAAACTGTTGTCTCACTTGCCGAAACAGTTTGGCATTGACTCCGCAATGTAAATACATGAGGTGATGTGTTTTCAAATGCACATGTTTGGTCCTAAATAAGTCAGCTTGTGGAAATGGGATATTGCCCACTTATTGACAGGAAACTGCTTGCAATTGTGAGTTTTAAATTTCTGAAGCAAACTAAAGCTGGACGTTGGCTGGCAAAGTGTCGTGCTTCAAAAAATATCACATACATGTGTGCTACGAGGAAGTTTATTTAGTTTAAAAAGTAGTCTTCAGTATTCACGGCAGATGCTTTGTGCTATCATGTATGTGGTTGCTCTTGCACTGGGTATTTGCATGAACAGAACTGGCACTTCTCACACTCCTAGTTGTAATGTACTAGCAACAAGCATCTTTTGATTAGTGTTGAAATACTCAGACCCATTTTTGGAGCTAATCAAGTTAGATAAGTTTTTCTGTTATATATTTAAACTCAAATCCTTGATCTGATTCAATAGTCAAGATTTGTGGAAATGCTGGTGTGTAATGTGGTTACTCTTAAATCAGTTATTTGATACAGTAGCATGGCTATCCCTGGATAAGTAATTTAGAGATCCTGTTTAATGATCCGGAGTAATGAGTTCAAATCCCACCATAGCTTCCAGGGAATGTAAATATAGTTAAATAAATCTGGAATTAAAAGGTCTATTATGTTGTTCATGAGACTACTGAACTTTGAAAAGTGGTGATGATTAAGGAAGGAATAAAAATAATCTTATCCCCTGGCCTAAGTGTGACTCCAGGACTACAGCAATGTGATTGACCTTTAATGACCTAACAACAAACTTATTTGTGTCTTGTGATGGATGGAGAATAAATGACAGACTCATCAGTGGTAGTCTCTGTTGATGGATAGTATATGAAGGGAATACCGCAGAGTACTAAATTAAAAATTAAATTTCCTTTTTTAAGTGCTTATAATATTTAGATGAGATTTTGTAATCTTTAATTATGCCTTCAAAAAAATTCTAGTTTTGGCCCATTGAGTCTGAAATGCAAGCCCCTCATTGGACACCACTTGCTCTTGTAAAGACATGCCTGCATATAAATTGGTAATTCCCATTCATTCAATAGAACCATAGAACCATAAAACTTTACAGCACAGAAACAGGCCTTTTGGCCCTTCTTGGCTGTGCCGAACCATTTTTCTGCCTAGTCGCACTGACCTGCACCTGGACCATATCCCTCCATACACCTCTCATCCATGTACCTGTCCAAGTGTTAAAAGTGAGCCCACATTTACAACTTCATCTAGCAGCTCATTCCACAATCCCACCACTCTCTGTGTGAAGAAGCCCCCCCTAATGTTCCCTTTAAACTTTTCCCCCTTCACCCTTAACCCATGTCCTCTGGTTTTTTTCTCCCCTAGCCTCTGTGGAAAAAGCCTGCTTGCATTCACTCTATCTATACCCATCATAATTTTATATACCTCTATAGAGATGGAATGTCACTGGCAAGACCAGCATTTAATGAGGTAAGATTAGGATTAGTTTTATTTATCATATGCCAATCTAAACATCAAAACATGCAGTGAAAGGTATCATTTGCATTAATGACTAATGCAGTCAGAAGATGTGGCGGGGCAGCCTACAATTGTCAACATGCTCCCAGTGTCAACACAGCATGCCTACGATTTATTAACCCTAACCCCCAAGTATTTGGAATGTGGAAGGAAACTGGGGCACCTAGAGGAAACCCAAGTAGACTTGCGGGAAACATACAAATTGCTTATAGATAGCGACGGAATTGAACCCTAATCATTGGTGCTGTAAAGTTCTGCACTAACTGCTATGCTACCGTGCCTACTGATATTACCTTTGATACCTCATGTACAATTTGGAAAGGGGTTACCCATACTTAAGACTTGAGGCACCAGCATTATAGATGTGTTCAAAGTGTATTTTGTTTTATACCAGCTTTTGTGAACACCTAACTTGCCAATGAATTGATACTTCCTGAAGAAGGAAACCTCATTCTATTTTGCTTTGCAGCATATTTGATCTTCAGCAGGTGTTTAATGTCAGTAGAAGGCTAAAACCCCTTCACTACTCAAATTTGTAGTGTAGTTAAAATTTCAATAATATTTTAGTAATATTGTAAGTATATTGTTTGATTAAGCAATTCTTGTTTACATGATTCATTATGGGTTACATGTATAAGTATGTGAATTGTATGTCATCACACTATGACATGATACACGCACGCCTCACTTAAAGCAAACATGAAATTGGATTCACATTTCAGATGCCCATGTTTTCCTTTGAATTAGTTTAATGGTTTGAAGTTACAAAACCTAACAGTGGTGACAAGGTATTTTTAAAATGAACTTGAGATGGCTACTGATTTGTTGAAGTGCAGCAAGACATTTGAACTAAAAAAAAGTGCAGCAAGGAATAGCAAGTAAGAGAAACAGTACAGCATGTGCAGAGACTGTCAGGTTAAAAAAAAAGCAGAACATGGAAGAATTAACAGGCTCATAAAGAGTGAGTACCATTTTATAATAATCATTAAAAAATGCAGAAATGGCTGGTTGCATCAGAAAAAATGAGGTGTTTGATTTCACTAAAGATAACTGGCATATGGATACTGAGCTAATTCAACAGTATATTGAAGCAAATGAAATAGCCAATGAGAAATAAGTACGAATTATGCATTAGGTTTAAAGGCATACAGTTGCTTCAAAGTTTCGCTGCTCCAAACAAGCCAGTGAAATGAACTTTGCTGATATTGTGAAAGTAATGCAGGAACATTTAGAACTGAAGCAGAGCATTTTAGGTTTCATAAGCAGAATCAAAAGAAAGGGCAATCCATTTCAGTGTATGTGGCTCAATTGAAGAACTTGGCTGAACATTGTCCGTTCAATGATGGGCTTAATGATACACTGAGAGACTGTTTAGTTTGTAGAATCTTACAAGAACGCATTCAAAAACATTTCCTAACTGAAGCACAGTTCGCATTTGAAAGAGTATTTGAAATTGCTATGGAATAGAAACTGCAGACAAAGATACAATTGAGTTGTAATCAGGAATAAAAGTGAGCATGAACAAAATTGCATCGTCTAAATGGAAACTGGCCTCGCTGAGCAAATTGTGTTACTGTTGTGGTAGAGACTCACATACACCAGACCAATGAAGATTTAAAGGCAAAACTTGTAGAAAAAACAACAAAGTAGGCCACGTAGAGGGCAAACAGGTGTTAGTGCCAGCCTCTGTGCCTCTGGCTGCAAAGCATATTGGACCAAGAAAAGACTGTATTGCTCAGAGGAAGTGTGAAAGTGATGAAAGCAGTGGTCTGACTACAACAATTTTTGAAAGCAGCAACTCTGAGAAAGCTTCTGATATGTTAGTTAGGCAGCTACTTGTGAAACATGGGTTGGTTTGAAGCTGGAAGAGAATTCAAGGAGCTTCAGTGAAGTGGCAAGCATTCGACTTTTGAGAGTATAAAGGACAAGAATCAACTTCACGTGTATTAAGGTTATTGCATGATCTTCAAGTAGGAGACAAAACATGTCTTGGAAAAGTAGCTGCAAAGACCAAATCCCAGCTGGATGAATGCAAAACCAAAAAGAAAGAAGTCAATGGAGATACAAAAACAAAGGATTCATCAGATGATGTTGTGGAAGAGGAAACCAAGAAGAGAGATCAGATCATAAGTGGAGCAATAGAAGGATTGATAAAGGAATAATCCAGTGAATAAAATGAACCTTCCCAAGATCAAAATGTACATCTAGAAAGAAGAAAAAAAGGTGGGAACGAGAGAATAAGAAGCCGGGACTGGGAGAGAAGCAAGGATCCAAAGTAGATCCAGAGAGAACAGGAGGAGAAAGGTACCCAGATCTGTCAAAACCATTTCTTGCAGGCTCAGGATCAACTCCTACAACCGGCACCGAGCAGACAGCATGAAAGAGGCCACAGCCACGAGTCGCACTTGCCAAGTGGAGAGATCACCCTTGTCAGGAAAGATGTTATTCCTCAAGAAGTCCTCCACAGTGATTAAGTGGTTCGGTCTGAATGGGACAATTTAAAATTTACCATGCTGTGGATGTTTGTATATGTTAGTTGCTGGGAGGGGAGCTTGTATTTAATATTTCAGTAATCTTGTGTGTATGTATGTATGTATGTATGTGTATGTATATATATATATATACATAGTTTATTTAAGCATTCTTGCTTGTTTAAATTCATTACAGGTTATATGTATAAATATGCTAATTGCATATGTCATCACGCTACCACGTGATATGTGCGCACCTTGTTTAAAGTAAACAAGAAGTTAGACTCACATTTTGGATTCCTAGGTCTTCGTTGAATTAGTTTAATGCTTTGAAGTTACAAAGCAAAACAGCCACCACGTCATATGTGAGTGCCTCACTAAAACTAATCTAAGTAGACACAACATCGCAGCTCCTGTGCTTTTCTTTTGATTAGTCTCTGGAGCTACAAATCATAACAGGCAGGATATAAATATTCCCTGAGATGTTATTATGTGAGTGTCCTTTATCACTCAACTGATTTCACTAAAGACATTATTTGATTATTTTCTTATTGATGTTTGTGGAAATCTTCTGAGCCACATCATAAATACATAATTAGTTATAAAGTGACTTGGGTTCATCAAAGCACTATTTCAAACCAAACATCCCTTTATTTGATGAAACATTAACAAAAGACTTGCCCTTAACTAGATTACATGGATAGACAGACAATAGTCAATGGCACAAGTAAAATGATGCCTTCTTCACACTTGCTTTCAAAACTGTTATTCTTCATAGCTCCTGGGCTGAAGGGCCTGTATTGTGCTGTAGGCTTTCTATATCCTCAAGCATTTCACCAAACATTATTCAACCATATTTTCCTTTGGACTTTTCTCTGAAGGTTTTGCTAGTTATCTTCAAATCTTTGCTATAACATGGGTGGGTGAGAGGATGGGACTCCCAGGGAAGTTTGTTCCCCAGTGAGGGAGGCTTGCATTAGTCACCTTCTATTAAGGTGCAGAAGGAACGCCTAAATGGAAGTTCATTACTCTTCTCTTCAACTCCACCTCACCTCTGTTCCAAATTCTTTCCCTAACTTGTGTTTTATTTCCCCTTCCATGGTTGAATAATCTGGTGTGAGGAGCATTACTCAAGTGATTTCTGCTTGAAATGAATGCTCTGATGTAATGCAGTGAGTTGGATATGTGCCCCTTATTTCACTAATCAGTTTTGGACAAAGTCTGAAGCTGATTTGGATTATCTACAGTTTATAGTCATAAGATTCAGTGAGATAATTATTGCTGGATCATTTCAATATTTTATTCCTTTTTATTTAAGTGCAAGTGCAACTTGCCAAAGCCTTTCAGTGTGGTTGTGACTTCACTGCATGGTCATTGATGTGGTACTTAAACTTTACATTTGGTTTTGGTTTTGAGAGCTACAGAGTCCACTGCAAAGAGTGCCTGCTGGTCACACAGCTAGAGAGAACATACAAACACTGAACAGACATCACCCAAGGTTGGGATTAAACCCAAATTTCTAGAGTACTAACTTCAATGCCACAGTGCCTTCCAAAACTCACTCCATAGTTCTGGCAAATAATTATTCTTCAGTTGACGGCCTGTTGTTTCACTGCTATATGTGGGTGCTTGCGGAATTCAGATTGCCTGCTATGTTTCCTATGTTTTAATAGTGGTTGTTCTTTAAAAGTATTTTTTTAATATTAACTTGAATATCCAAGAATTGGAATATCCTCAGCTTCTGAAAGGTGTAGTTCAAATGTAAATTATCCAATCAAACCTTCACAGTGTGATGATAGGTCTAGTCCTGTTGAAGAGTTCCCCAGCTCTTTGTGATGCTCCAGGTGGACAAAGTGAACAGGAAATGCTCAAACTCAAGAAAGTCAGCGAATGCTGGAAATCCAAAGCAGCACATGCAAAATTCTCAACAGGAAATTCTCAACTTAATTCAATGATCCCACCATTTTGTGTAATTCAGTTATAGAGCCAAACTTTACTCCAGGTGTTTCACCATAATGCTGTTTATTTGAAAGGTGCAGTAAACTTAAATACTCCTGTTTCAGTGGTTCAGTTGGGTTTGGAAGATTGAGTAGTTCTACTGAAAATTTTCTTCAGGTGCCACAGCCAGGCGTCCATTTCTCTACCAACACCATTTAGAAAAGATTGAGTGGTCATTCATCTTCTTGCTTTTGCTAAGTATCAAATTGACTGCTACATTTACCTAAAGAACAACTGGCTGCACTTCAAAGTGATTAATTGCAATCTGAAGCACTTTGAGATAATCTGCTTTAGAATTGGAAGTTCTTTATTAAATAATTTCTTTGTTAGTATCCTCTCTTTGTCTTTGTATCATTCCATGCTATGTTAAGAGGAGTTCTCTGTAGTAGTTTTCCGCTATCTTGCTCTGGGATAGATTGCTCTTATAATACCAACTTGCCCCTCACCCAGCCAGCCAGTTCCCAGTAATGGGAATTTAAAAAAATATATTTCAAAAATGAGTTTTATCCATAAAACTATATATGAAATGTAAAACCCAAGTATGGGCCTCTCTACGTTTGTGGTGTCGTTGAGTTGATACATTCAAGCATTAGTTCTATACATTTGTAATATTAGCACATTCAGTGTGCAGGGTACCATTGCCATTTAAGTGGATTCCTTGGATGATACAAACTTCGAGTATCAACAATGTGATAAGTCCCTTAGTGACTAGAGGAAGCAGGACCATAGGTTACAGTCTTCCCCATTAAGCTTTTACATTGGAGGTACCAAGTTTCAGTGTACACCTCAGCCACGTACTCCTGTAGCCCAGAAGTTGCCAGACGGCAGTATTCCCGTATGGACATCTCCTTGTGTTGATAGATCAACACATTTCTGGCAGACAAAAGTGTATCTTTCGGCAGGTTGATAATCTTACACTACCACATGGTGTACAGCACATAGATCAGAGAGTCTTCTGTTATACTTATGATGAACTTCAACAAGGAACTTTGCATTCTCTTCCATCCTTCTTTACAATTGCACAAAGAGGTGGTCAGACATCTTGTTTTCATTCGAGCTGTCCAAGGGTGCATATGAGACTCTGACCATGAATGGTGGAGATAGCTTGAGGAGGTGAGGGGCTCCTCCTGTTCCTATTTCAAAGATTCAAGATTCAAAGCACATTTATTAACAAGAATGTATGAATTACACACATTAAAATTCTAGTATTCTTGTGACTTTATCATGTTGAGGGACATCAATTCATCAGGACAGAAATGACAACTGCACCTGTCTGTCCAAATGAAGGCAAAGATGAGGCTTTGGTTTCAAACCTCAACTTCTTTCATGCCATTGGCAAATATTCTTCAATAAAACAACATTATATCTCCATCAACACACAAAATGCTGGAGGAACATAGCAGGTCAGACAGCATCTGTGGAAATCAATAAACAGTTGACAATTCGGGCCAAATCCCTTTTTCAGGACTGGAAAGAATGCCAGAATGAAAAAGTGATGGGGAGGGGAATGAGGACAGCTAGTGTATCTATTTTCTGTCTGTCTGTATTGTATTTTGTGTTACGCGCTTAATCTGTCATGTGGGTTGGGCCATGGTAGAAACAAATGAGTATGGTTTGATTAAGTTCACTTCAGTCTAGTTAGAGACAGAGGCAGCCGGAATGATTTTTTTATGTTGACCATTGATACTACTGCTAGGTCTCTTATTATATTGTTAGACCACTTACCAGTTTTAGTTTCATTAGTTTTTTATCGCTACAAGATTTTCGTCTTTTCTGGCTTCTCAAACATACTCTTTTGAACTTTGGGACTTCATTATTGTGGAAAGCGCTTCCTACCTGTGTTTAGTCTCTGAGTGGTTTTGGTTTGTCTTCAGGTAACTGCCACAGCTGGAAGGTGATAGGTGTAGCCAGATGAGTTGGAAAGGTAAAGGGCTGGAGAGGAAGGAATCCGGTAGGAGAGGAGGGAAATGAGAGGAGAAAAGGAGGGAGGAGGGAACCTAGGGGAGGTGATAGGCAGGTGAGAAGAAATATGAGGCCAGAGTGGGTATAGAAGAGGAGGGGGGAAGAGATGGGGTTAGCATGAATGTTGAGGAAGTGGAGGAGATGTGTGTGAGACCAGCATCAATGGTGGACAAAGGGAAACCCCATTCTTTGAAGAAGGAGGTCATCTCTGATGTCCTGGAAAGGAAAGACACATCCTGGGAACACATGTGGTGAAGGAACTGAGAAAAGGGAATAGCATTTTTACGGGTGGGAAGAGGTGCCGTCAAGATAACCATGGAAATCGGCAGGTTTATAAAAGGTGTCGGTTTACAGCTTGACTTCAAAGATGGAGACAGAGGGGTCGAGAAAGGGGAGGGAGGAGTCAGACATGGATCAAGTGATTGTAAAGGCAGGTTGGAGGCTGTAAGCAAAGCTGGTGAAATGGACAAGCTCAGCGCGGGTGCCGTCAATGTGGCAGAGGAAGAGTTGGGGAGCCTTACTGGGAAAGGCTTGGAACATGGACTGTTCTACCTCGCAAACTAAAAGGCAGGCATAGCTGGTGCCCATGTGGGCAGGCCCAACCAGCTTCTGGTGGGGCCCACTGCATCTCTGGTTAACCCTTGAATGACTTGGTCACTATCACTTGCACCATTCTAGAATAGAGCACTGTATTTTCCGCTACAGTACGAAAAGGTGATTAACATTGGTTGCAAGGAGGTTGCATTCATGGCTATTTCATACGCTTATGATCTGACTGTGTTTTATCTTACTGGAACAATTTTTCACTAATGGTTCAACCTGCTATCACCCTACATAGCCTGTTGTTTAATTACAAATAGTGATTCACTGTAAAAGTGGTCTCCTTAGGCAACCCTTCCCCATGATATTCCACACCTGTTCTGGGGGCTATTGTGGCAACCTCCACCATGAATGAAGCGAGAAGTTTCTGATGGAGAAGGCTAGTGGTTAGATTGCGAGGTGTGTATGCCTGGCTGTTGTGTGATGAGGGACTCGAGAGTATCATCCTGAATGTTCATTCTGCACTTTCAATGCCATGGTCCAAGTTTCCAGAGGTGGCGGAGATGTGGCATGTTTATTTTTCCAGTAGATTTTGAGACAGCCTTGCATCTCTTCCTCTGTCCATGCAGTAATCTTTTTCCATGACCACATTGCTACCTTGGTGACAAATGATAAGGTGTTTCCCCTCACGTGGACAGATTTTATGAAGAGTCAGATAATATCTTACAATGTTAACTGAGCTATATACCTACAAGTCAATGACAGTGTTGTGTTCTTTTTAATATCTTATCTTATCTTCTTAGTGGGTATCCCTTTTGAACTGCATGTGATAGCCCACATACTCAAGATGGTGCATAGATTGAGAACAGTCCAGAAGATTTAATTAAATCAACTCTAAATGTTTGATTGTGAAACAAAGTTTCAGTCAGTTAGACTGGCCGTGGTTTGACACTGACTTTTTCACACAGCAGATATCTGAAAGGAATTCCAAAAGCTTGATTGTTATCTCTGTGATGTCCCATTTTCTACAGGTGTAATTCATTATTTTAAAACCTATGTGTTCAATATGTGTTGTAAACAATTGAAAAATGTTTATCGACCATCATTGTACCTTGTCCATTTTTCCCTTCTCCCTTTTTCACAATATCAAAATAAATGCTTGACAACCTGCACAAAACATTTCCGAAATGTATGGCAGGTGCCAATAGTTTCAAGGTCGAAGATGCATAATAAGATTTATTGGTTGTTTAAAGCAGAAGTCAATGGAGGTGATTCTTCTCAGTTGCATCTATTTCACACCGAAGCAAAGGACAGCAAGGCTGATGTTATAACATATAATCATCATGTTCATGTACTCATGCTCCTATAGAGGAAATGAACACAGCAGAACAATCTTAGTCTGCTGGTTGCTTGGCAGTGATGTTCCAACAGCAACCAAACGTTCTGACCAAATCAGCTAAAAATAGGCCTACTTTTCCTCACTTGGACCAGACTCCAAATGTCGGATGAGATATTGAATGGGGTCAGAGTAATTCCAGCCATTTTATTTGCTTGTGACATCTATGTAGTTACATGAGCAGGCTGTGACAGGGCCAGCTTAACTATTGCCCAGATGTGTACAGGCATTGATGTTATTTGCATAGTGCATCAAGCTGAGTCCAATATTTTGCCATTTTAGTTGCAACTGCAAAGGGAAGTTCAGAGCCAGTGCCATATAGATTGCAGCACTGGCTAGGATCTCAAAGTGGTAGAAATCTCAGTGTGGAAGAGGGAAGGGGCTGTTATGTTATCAATCCTCCACTTTGACTGTTATACAATGATCGATTATTTAGGATACCTGGCTGAAAGATTGACCCATGTGTCCTGGGACCATAAATATTTGAAAGAATAAAATAAGTACCAAACTTGCATAGAGGGTGAAAGATAAAGAAATAACCTAGGACCATAAAGATGGTTGCACTTTGAGATCCTTGAAAAGATGCACTAGAATAAAAGAGAAAAACAATTTAAATAGATTGTGTAGATCAAGAGCAGATGTGCATAATAGAGCCAGTCAGGAGCTGAAAAAGAAGACAACAAAATTCAGAAGGGAACTGAGCACTGAAAAATCAATACCATAAACACCAATGGAGGGCCTCGGCCCAAAATGTCGACTGTACTCTTTTCCATAGATACTGGCTGGCCTGCTGAGTTCCTCCAGCCCTTTGTGTGTGTTACCATAAACACTGAGCAGGTTGTAATAACATTAAACATTTGGGGGAAGAATGGGCTTTTTTTTTAATGACGCAAAATCAACAACTTACATTTTATGTAAACAGCAACCACTTTGTCTTTTGTGCTTATGCCCTGAGAGGGAAATTTACCTGTAACCTAAATTGATGCAGATCCCTGTGTTCAGCAGTGAAAACTGATAGCTTTCTGTCAGTCAACTTGAACCTAGAGCCTGAACGCTTAGGGCACTTAAAAGAACAAAGAATGTTGACTGGAAGCAAGAGTAGTAAAACTGGCCTATGTGACTGGATTAAATTTTATTAAGCTCAATAACACCCCTGCTGCTGTTGGAAGGAGGAAAGGAAGGAAATACTTGCTGATCTCTTATGTGATTACATTTCAATGATGACAAATTCAGCTTGCAGCACTCGGAGTCCTGCCATGTGCAGAAGTTCGCTGATGACACGGCCATAGTGGGGTGTGTCAGGAATGGACAGGAGGAGGAGTATAGGAAACTGATACAGGACTTTGTGATATGGTGCAACTCAAACTACCTGCGTCTCAATATCACCAAGACCAAGGAGATGGTGGTGGACTTTAGGAGATCTAGGCCTCATATGGAGCCAGTGATCATTAATGGAGAATGTGTGGAGCAGGTTAAGACCTACAAGTATCTGGGAGTACAGTTAGATGAGAAGCTAGACTGGACTGCCAACACAGATGCCTTGTGCAGGAAGGCACAGAGTCGACTGTACTTCCTAAGAAGGTTGGCGTCATTCAATGTCTGTAGTGAGATGCTGAAGATGTTCTATAGGTCAGTTGTGGAGAGCGCCCTCTTCTTTGTGGTGGCGTGTTGGGGAGGAAGCATTAAGAAGAGGGACGCCTCACGTCTTAATAAGCTGGTAAGGAAGGCGGGCTCTGTCGTGGGCAAAGTACTGGAGAGTTTAACATTGGTAGCTGAGCGAAGGGCGCTGAGTAGGCTACGGTCAATTATGGATAACTCTGAACATCCTCTACATAGCACCATCCAGAGACAGAGAAGCAGTTTCAGCGACAGGTTACTATCGATACAATGCTCCTCAGACAGGATGAAGAGGTCAATACTCCCCAATGCCATTAGGCTTTACAATTCTACCGCCAGGACTTAAGAACTTTTTAAAAGCTATTATTAATGCTTTTTGAGATAGTGATTTAGATGCATATCATATTTTTTACTGAGTTAAGTATTGTATGTAATTAGTTTTGCTACAACAAGTGTATGGGACATTGGAAAAAAAGTTGAATTTCCCCATGGGGATGAATAAAGTATCTATCTATCTATCTATCTATTAAACCAAAGCCTCAACTTTGTTCTCATGTGGACATATGAAGAGTAACCTTGCTGCCTTGGCCATCAGTTATCCCCCAACCAACATCATGAAAGCAGGTGATTATCTAGTCCATTCATTTCCATAAAGTTACACATGGTCCTTCTCATTTCTTCATACCATGGTCCAGATGCTGCCAATTCCTGACTTAAGACTTTTGTATGACCAATATCAAGTTAAGGTCAGCACTGACACAATACTCACTCTAGGAGACTTGGGAAGAGCATTGAAAATGTTTTTGCCAGATGCCCTGAACAAATACTGTTGAACACCTCTATTCTGATATCTGATTTTTTTGAACGTCCTAATGGTTTAGTATCAAGCTCATTTGTTAGTGCAGGAGAAAAGTTGGGCTCCTAACTGCAAGAAGGTGTGTAACGTGGTTCAGGGTCTAGTTGTGGTTGGGTGTGTAGCTGGAATCAGGGTGGATGTCCAGAACACAAGGGGTCAGGAATGATGGTAGATTTGTCAGCCATGGTTGCCTCATCCTCCCTGTAGAATATTTCTTCATTTTAGGATGAACCAATACTGCATCTTCCAAAGTGCTCCTATAAAAGAGTTAAGATTAAAGGTTGGTTTTATTTGTCACATGTACATCAAAATGTTCAAACATACAGTGAAATTCATTTTTTGTGTCAGCGACCAACACAGTCTGAGATACGCCGGGGGCAACCCACAAATGTTGTCAAATCGCAAGCCCATGTCCACATCTTACTAACCCTAACTCGTATGTCTTTGGAATATTCAAGGAGACCCAGATGGTCTTGGGGAGAACATACAAATTTCTTACAGTCAGTGGTTGGAATTGAACTCCAGTCTTACAGCAAGCACTGTAAAGCACTGTGCTAACCACTATGTTACTGTGAAACTCCCGAACTCCAGAAATTCCAGCCATGCCATGGCTGCTCTATCCACCAAAAACAGAAAGGTCGTTGCAGTGACCTTGTCTTTTTACTCCAGCTGATTGATGCACCTCAAGCAAAGTAAACCTGTATCTGTCTGTCTTCCTGATCTCTTTGAGAGCAGCCAGCATTGTAGCGATTCTGAACACAAACCTGTCATTTTGGATCTCTTTTCATACTGGGACATGGTTCCCATTCCCCTGTGCAAACCATTGAAAGGAAGCAGCATAGCTTGGGCTTAAGGAGCAGCAAAGTGCAGAGTGTGTGAACATTACCAAAAGAGCATGGCATTATTTTTGAGTAACTTTAAACGACAGCCTCCACTCATCCAAGTCTTCTCAGTCACAGTTTTAAAACAGTTCATTTCATATCTGGATCATTTGTTTCCAATGGAGCATGGAAGTGTATTTAACCTCCTTTAATGGTGTGGTGGTCTGAGGTACTGGTAGCCTAATTAAATTTGTCTGTCTGAAAAGAAAACAGCTACTTCTTACTGTATGAACGAGCAACACTTGCAAGGTTAAACCCCTTCTGAGGTCAACTCTCAGTCTCTCCAAGCATATTCAAGGTGACAGCGAACTCTGCACTGGACAAGCAGGTTTAGTGGGCATTGGCAAGTGTTGTTGTGAAGCTGTTCATTTTAATGCCATCTTCCAAGTCAACTCCACCCGAATATTTTCAAATCAAAACGTGTTCAGACATACCATTTGGTTTTGCAATAAGTCTAATGGTTTAGGATGGTGGTGAATATCGGTAGCTCGAGTTGAGGAAGTTGATGTTGTGGTGTTTGCCGAGTTTAGCAATGAGATTGCAGATGTTTCATCACCCGTTGAGCCGATCAGGACTGAGGCGAGTGAATGGAGGCCTATATAAATGCAAGCACTTCCAGAGAGAAACCTCACACTGAGGATGTCACTTCGACTGGTGATGAAGCTGATTGACAAGCTCAGCAAATGCCACAACAACAAATTTAATGGTCTTTTGTTTTATGGTGAGATCAGAGTCTTTGGCATTTAAGTACTGTAATCAAAGGATCTATTGTGTTAGCACCAGGGGATAGTCTACATATGAAAGGCACATCATAAATGGGAGTTATCACCTCATGCCTCTCGATATGATAGTTCCATGATCTGAAATCGACATGGGATGTTGAGTAGCTCAGGCAGCATCAATGGAGAGAAGATCCAGGTTCATGACCTTCCCTCACAAACTTCAATCCCCAGATCGATCAAAGCATTTCAAACTCATTGCTTTCTTCCCTGTTGGAAATGCAGTTGTCAGAAAAAGTGGTTGTGTCTAATATTAAGCTTTGCTCTGAGCTTGCATGTGATTAACAGCCAGACAACCTTCACCTTTGAAGTTCCTTTACTAACGTTGCTTACTTTGTGTGACATGCAGTACTGCAGCAACCTCCCATGCCTGGCCCTGCAGGAGAACATGAGAGAAAGACTACTAGGTTCTACCCCTCCTGAAACCAAATTAATATCCTGAGTAAGAATGCAAGGCTATCTAGGAATCATTGTGGCATGTCAATGTACTTAGTCTTTGAACTGATATCTACTTTTTTCTTTAACATGTTTCACTAAAGTTGCTTCCATGTGTGTCAGAATCTTGTAAAACTTTAAGGATTGTACCCACTTAATGCTGGCCTTCATTGTAATGACTGGATTGGTGCACCCTTCAGTATTGGGCAGAATCAGAACTGAAATAAATGGTTGTTCATAGGAAACCTCTGGTGACCCACAAAATAGTGTGTGGCTGTGATAATGTTCTCGGAGTCTTTTCACAGTGTGTTTGATGTGGTGTGCTCAGTCGTGCTTTTGACTCTGTGTTTGATGGTTGTTGGTTCAAGACCCTGTTAATGAAAGTGAGCAGGCTTAATTGTGCTGGGTCTGCCCAGACTCGCAGTGCCTGCTATCTGGATGCAAAAGGCCCGACTGTCTTCCCTTGAATACTGAAAGTCCTGGGTGGCTCTGCTCGAATACCTCTGACAGCATTTAAAGGTTGCCAGCTATCAAAGGCCACTTAAAATGTTATACCGTCAAAGGGTACTACAGCACAGCAACAGGACCTTCGGCCCATCCAGTCCGTGTCAACCTAGTTTTCTCCTAGTCCCTCGACCTGCATTTGGGCCATACCCCTCCAAACCCCTCACACCCATATTCTATCCAAGCTTCTCTTATATGTTACTAATGAACCTGCATTGATCATTTCCACTGGCAGCTCATTCTGCACTTGCACCACCCTCTGTATGAAAAAGTTTTCCCTCAAATTCCCCTTGAATAGTTCACCTTTCATCATAAACCCATGACCTAGTTCTAGTCTGACCCAACCTGATGGGAAAAGGCCTGCATGCATTCACTCCATCTGTGCCACTCATAATATTCTATATCTTTACAAGATCTCCCCTTATTCTTCTGCTCTCCAAGGAATAAAGTCCTAACCTATTCAACTTCTTCCTATAACTCAGGAGAAAGACATATAAAAAGTTACTCAGATTAATTTAAAAGCTGAGAAAGTAAAGCTGAAAAGGTAAATACATATTAAAATTTAAATGAAAACTTTAAAAAAATGTAAAATAACTAAATGACTCTGTTAATGAATATCTGCTAGTTCTGAATGCTGCTCACCTTCACAGATTTTATTTTCCACTGTCTCCCCAAGACCCAGCACCATGTAGACAGGAGGCCAGAGTCATATTTTGACTTAGCTTCTGTAGGTCAGCATGTTCATATCTGTATGCTTTTCCAGGAGGGCTCCAGCTGTGCTCAAGGTCACTGCCAGCCAGCGCACAGTTGAACTGCTTAATCCTAGAATTGGGCTAGATCAGGAGAAGCTGTAGTCCCTGCACCATCTGAAGGAGCACTGGCTGGAAATTCCATGGGTATCTCTGTTGGTGCTACACCGCAAGCTGAGACAGACCTAGTGCCCAGATAATTGGCAGCAACTATCATGTATTGCGGCAATCAGGAAATTAGGAGATATTAATAAATTTGCAAGTGCAGATCACCCAAAGTGGCTGTCAACACTGAGATTTGATGTGGGCTTGAGGAGAGGACAAGCCAGGAAGAAATTCATGAGCTGAACCACCTCACTTCATGAGTTGGGGATTTCTGAACATTCATCTCGTGAATTATGAACAATGAATGGGAACTCTAGATAGACAGAGTTCTCAGTGACGGGACTGCGCTTTATAACACGTCTTAGCTATTGCAAGAGCTCAGTTTATCTGCTGTCATAATGAGGTCAAAGTCATTGCTAATTTGTTGCCCAAACAAGGATTATCCACATCTGGCTTTATATTGAATCATCAGTAATAGATACGGACTGAGGAGTGACATGAATACACTCACAGCTGATATTATTAAGGATATTTGGACATGTTCATGATACCAAGTGGTCTGGAAATCAGCAAAACTCCAACACTTATATTTCCTTGGAAGCATTAAGAAGAGGGACGCCTCACGTCTTAATAAGCTGGTAAGGAAGGCGGGCTCTGTCGTGGGCAAAGTACTGGAGAGTTTAACATTGGTAGCTGAGCGAAGGGCGCTGAGTAGGCTACGGTCAATTATGGATAACTCTGAACATCCTCTACATAGCACCATCCAGAGACAGAGAAGCAGTTTCAGCGACAGGTTACTATCGATACAATGCTCCTCAGACAGGATGAAGAGGTCAATACTCCCCAATGCCATTAGGCTTTACAATTCTACCGCCAGGACTTAAGAACTTTTTAAAAGCTATTATTAATGCTTTTTGAGATAGTGATTTAGATGCATATCATATTTTTTACTGAGTTAAGTATTGTATGTAATTAGTTTTGCTACAACAAGTTGAATTTCCCCATGGGGATGAATAAAGTATCTATCTATCTATCTATCTATCAGTGTCATGAGCATATTAATGATTTAGGAACACAAGGAAAAGATGAGAGTTCCTATCAGAAACTCACATTTCCCTGCCAGTTGTCTTTTCAGTCACTCCATTTGCACCCACCATTGGATTAAGCTTTTGAATAATTGAAGTAAAGATTTTAATTACCAAATGCCTTTTAATTATAAATCAAAATGACACATGCTGCATTAACCTGAATAATTAGAAATCATCTTCGTACTTGAGTTACTTGCCCTGCTTCTGTCCTGCAGTGTCCTCGTGACAGCTGTCAGAATGGAGAATAGCTCCTCCCTTCACCTTGAGGAGAGAGGGTGTCCATGCACACCATCATGATAGGCTCTTGACTGGAAAACATTGCCAGAAGGATGATATCGGGACAATTTCTAAAACCACAAACAGGTTGCAACAATATGACTTGGACTGCACAGTGCCTGGTTGGTGCTCAAGTTCAGAAGTAATGGAATTTTGAAGCAAGTCTTTTTATGTATTTTGGAACTGGCTATAATCAGGATAAATAATGTGCTTCCTGCCAAACAACACCTTCTGTGAAAACATAACACAGCTCTTAAGTTTCCTTTGAGTTGTTCTTATTTTAGCTTCAGTGACTTATTTGTGATTGATGTGGCTGTAGTAATGGAGAACCAAGGACGTTTCCGATCTTTTGGCTACTTTTATTGGAAATCCAGGATGTGGTACTTGAATGGTAATTAGATTCTGTTTATCATAGTGCCAGAATTTGAGGCGATGTGTAAAAGACAAACCCATATGTATCATTATCTTCACAAAGGCACTAATTAAAATAACAAGTGGTCATCCTGTTGAAGCAGTGAAATCTCAGCAGGTCCAGCAGCATCTGTAGAAGTAGAAGCGAAGTACAGATTTTCTCCAGTTTATGAGAGCCTGACCTATGTACAGTGATGAATGAGGATAAGGGGGGGACAGGTGGGTGCATGATCTTCTGCCACCTGGGAACTAATTTTCAGCTGTATTTCCCATTTTCCAACTCTTTGGGTTATGAATGTTTCCGAGGATCATAATCCTGTCATAAACTCAGGTCGTTCTGAAACGGTTCGGGTCAAAGAACCTTTGTCAGAACTGGGAAAGAGAGAAAACAAATTAGTTTTAAGCTGCGGAAAAGAAGACGGAAGGATGAATGGGATGAAGGGAATATCAGGTATAGGGAGATGCTGGGGAATAAGTTAAAGGAACTTCCAGAGCAGTTCAAGGAAATACAGGCAAAGAAGTATAAAGTGTTGCAAATAGCAGGCTATGGAATATGTCCATCAAGTTGAAATTTACCTATGGAGAGGGAATATCTGATCTAATGTCACGGATGGATGACCTACAGCAAAACTGGCCAGTCCTGATACAGAAAGAGAAGGCGAATCAACTGAAATGGTAAAAATTGTTATTAGAATAGGAAGCTTGCAGATTGCTGCTGAGGTTCCTCAAGATTACAGCAAGCCTCATTATAACAGTACAGTGGGGAATTAAAGTTGCCGGCAACTGGAAGCTGCTGCATTTGGTTTTGCCACTCTAAAGGAGTCTACGTTGTGAATGTGGAATGCAGCTCACAGAATGGGGTAGTGAAATCAGATATCCTGGAATCATGGTAGCATACTGGCCAGCACCAGCAATCAGGGTTCAATTCTCGTTGCTGTCTGTAAGGAGTTTGTATGTTCTCCCTGTGACTGCATGGGTTTCCTCTGGGTGCTCCAGTTTCCTCCCACAGTCCAAAGACATAAAGATTAGTAAGGATTAGTAAGTTGTGGGCATGCTACGTTGCTGCCAGAAGCACGGCAATGCTTGCGGCCTGTCCCAGCAGATATTCAGACTGTGCTGGTCATTGACACAAATGCCCCACTTCTCTGTATTTGACATTTCGATGTTCATGTGACAAATAAAGCTAATCTTTTTATATTTTTTTTCTGTTTCAGAATTATATCTAATAGCCAAAGGATAATTAAAACATCTTTTGGTTCTCTTTTTCATGTGAGGATAGATTGCCCTGTTTCTCTACAGAATGACAGGCAATGTCCAGCCAACCTGCTAAGAATTGACGGCAAAGCATCCGACATTGACCAATTGGGTTCCACCCCCTAAAGGCATTCTCATAAATTTACTCAGCATGATGACCTGTCTTTTAGAGTGTCTGTAAAGAGTAGCTGACCATAGCAGACCAGTGTTTCCCTAGTGTGATTGTCTTTTTGAGGCACTGTCTGGTATGTGGTGCTGCAGAACATGCTCTCAATGTTTCCAGCATTTACTTTCATGGGTGCAACTTGTGTTTGAATGTCTTGTTTTCCAGCAACAAAACATTCCTTATGTGAACTTTATTTTTGATGTTTCAGCTCAGGGGCTAGATGTGAATATTCCATTAATTATTTAATGTTGACTTTGACTTATTGACTCTGTGATTCATCATTATATTCCAATTCTTATGCTCCTTAAGGAGCTCCTTATGATCCTTCCGATTTGCCTCTTCCCTTCCCAGCATCGAAGGCCCAAAACTGCATTTCAGGTGAAGATGAGAGTCACTTGCAATTCATTATACTGCATCTTGTGTTTGCAATGTTGTCTCCTATTCTTTGGTATAACCAAACGTAGGTTGGTTGATAACTTTGCAGAGTACCTCTCTGTAGTCCACAAGGGTGACCTTAATCTTCATGTCACCTGTGAATTTAATTATCCATTCCACTCCTACTCTGACCTCTATATCTGGTTCAACTCAGCCCAAAGTGAGCTCCAAGAGCAGACTCGCATTCTCGAATGAGTCATAAGTTGTTGGGGTCAACAACTTCAGGTAATCAGCTTTCTCGGTTTGCATCAGAAAGGACATTGATCTGCAACACTAACCCTTGTTATTCTCTCCGCACAATATACCCTTTGAATATTTTTAGAATTCCTTTTTATTGCATTTTTAAAAGTTTATTTCTTTTGTTCACGGTTCTGGCACTCCTCCCATCTGCTTCCCGACTGTCTTCAGTCATCGCCTGCTATTTACGTCTCGTATAGATTGAGCAGCTGTGATTAACAAGCTGTCATTGCCTTCTGTCAGGCACCACCATCACCATGTGTTATGGGGTCACTTGTTCTCCTCCCAATCACAAACATTCCTTCTGATCTCACCACTCTTCCTCTTTCTCTGCGTCTCAGGACATGTCTGATCTCTAACTGCTCGGTGCTGATGAAAAGTCCTGGTTGCCTCTGCTTCCTCACTGTGACCACTAACTGACCTGCTGAGCATCTCCAGCATTATCTGTTTTTAGTTACGACCTTGAGGGATAGTCGGGTACGGACGCAAGCGGCGCATTGGCAAACATACATATTCTGCAGGTTTGGTCCGATGCAGCCTGAGCCTTTTGCAAACATGTTGGACAGTACATGTTAGACAGAGTCCTCTCTAAATAAAACAAAGTCCAGGTGCAACTGTACTGCATTAATTAGCATGTTAGCATGGCCACCTCTGTGCAAGGTCCTCAGTCAGAAAGCTTTTAGTTTTAGCTCTGACTGCTTTGGTGGCAACTTAGCTTCCTGCCATCTTGGAAACTTATCTCCACCATCTCCCACAGGTTCATAGCTTGGAAGGAAAATACAGATCAGAGTATCCATAATATGCCCTCACTCTGACACACTGATGTTGGGCAAAGCGGTGGGTGTGCTCAGGCTCGTTCCTGGGGGGGGGGTTGGCTGTGGCACCATGGGAGAGTAGCTGGATGATCCTGTTTGGATGGCAACATGTCTGTTGTATCCCTCCCCACCCCCCACCAAACGTGGCCCTGAAAAGCAGCTCGGACAGGCTGCCTAAAGAAAGGGTTGCGGTCACTCTCTCATCTGAACTCTATTAGTTAAATCTTCAAATGTATTAATTTCATATACAAAACCTTCCACTGTCTTCTGTGGCCACTGGTGTAACCATCTCATTAGAACAAAGTAAGGGAGCACTTGGAGTGTGGAATTGGGGGGAAAAAATGCCATTTTCCCTGCTACCTGATAAACAGCCATGAGGAAATTCATCGGCAAACACAAGTTTTTTGCTTTGAGTTTCCTTTCAGCTTTGGCTTACAGCTGCACTGTCACAAAGCTTCACTGTCTTTGCTTGCTCATTGCGGGATTTTCCCATAGTAGTTCTTTGAAGTTAAGCTGAGACTGCCTGAAGAAAGATAATGAAGAACTGAAATCAGCCGTTTAAAATCAATTTGTCTAAATATCTGAGAAGTCAAAGCTCAAGTTCAATTGGCAGCTGCTATAATGTTAACACTCCACTTAAATATTAATTAGAACATTCAGAAGGCTGAATGTACAGCCACTTAACAAAAATAAAGACAAAAAGGTGATCTCAGTAAAAAAAAGCTAAGTGCCGATTACAGGGAAATCTTAAACTGTTTTTAAAACCAAGCCAAACTATGAACTAAGTAAGTAATTGAACAATTAAGTTTACTTCCTGCCCAGAAAGAAGTACCGTAGATGTCGGATTATAAGCCGCTACTTTTTTCCCACATTTTGAACAGCTTTGAACACTGCGGCCTTTACTACGGTGCGGCTAATGCATGGTTTTTTTTCATGCCGCCAAAAACATTTTGCCTCGTAACAGTAGACCAATAAAATTGATGAGTAGTTCACAGAGGTCCAATGAAATTGTACGATAAATCAAGCGCACTTTCACAATTAAATTATTGTAAATCAGTCATTTGTACTCACCCTCATCAACATGGAAAACACTCGAAGAAAAGCATTGTGCTGCCTTTATGGCAGTTATTTAGTTTATAATATTTTCGCTTAGTAATTCATTTTCTAGTTAAAGTTAGAAGTGTTTTAACTATATTTGTTTTCTGTACTACATCCCGGGATGCTATGACGTCACACCCGGTTTCGCCGCGTCTTGTGGGAAATACCGGTTTGCGATAAACGGGAAGGCGGGGGCGAGCGCATTATGCGAGCGGCATTAGATCTGAGCGAACGCTGCTTTTAAGTTAAAGGCGATCAATAACTTTTCCTGGTAGGCTGCAGTATATATATATTTTTTACCAGTTGTTAGGAGATATTGGAATGTTGTTCAGTAAAAAAGTATACGCAACGTATATTTAAAAGTAGCCGCGTTACAGGCACAGTTCGAAAAAAAGCATTTGCAATATGTATTTGTTTATGTTACCATATGGATTTAATTAAAAGTTAAAAAATCCTCACGTGTAATATCTTTCTGTGTAAATATCTCATATTACAACGTGGGACACCTGCGGCCGAAAATCTGGTGCGGCCGAAAATCCGGTGCGGCCTAAAATCCGGTGCGGCTTGTACAAGTAAAAAATTGATTTTCTTTCTAAAATTAGAGCCAGCGGCTTTTAATCAGGTGCGCTCTGTAGTGCGAAATCTACGGTAATCCAGGCTCACACTGCAACACATTTCCACATTGACGCATGTGGCATTAAACCATGATCTATCTTTACCTCTTCAGCTGACTTTAAGATACTAAGCAACCCTATTAAAGAAGAGCAAGCGGATTCTCACTGTGTCCTTTGTAATGAACTGTCCTTAAGCAAAGTTATGTAATTCCTTTTAGTCAGGGTTAAAATATGCTTCAGTGCAGGATTGTTACTCAATGCACAAAGACTGGCTTTCACCAACCTGACCACGCTTCACACTTCTGAACATTGGAATAATACAGTACCATGAACTCTATAGCATACCTGATTTTCTCTCATAGCAAAGTCTCCTTTGATGTCATGATGCTCAAAATGCGTTGGACTGGGATGAGGTTTCTTCTGACAAAATCACAAGGACTTTTCCTGCTGAACCCGACAGTAGGGAGACCTTGTGATTACTGAATAACCCAAATGACCATAACCTAAGATGTGATTAATTGCAACTGCAAACGAAGCTGTAAATCCATAACAGGAATAATGAAACAAAAGGCATTCTAAAATCCTGGTCCAGTAAAATTGGTTTGATTAAACAGCTTTCTCAATTTACCATTAGTTCATTCTGTGCTGCTTTGATTGAATTCTGAATGACAGTGACTGCACTTTGAAAAGTATTTGATTAGCTGGAAGTCAAATTAAGTCAAGTCAAGTCACTTTTTATTGTCATTTCGACCATAACTGCTGGTACAGTACATAGTAAAAATGAAACAAAGTTTTTTCAGGACCATGGTGTTACATGAAACAGTACAAAAACTAGACTGAACTACGTAAAAAACAACACAGAAAAGAACTACACTAGACTACAGACCTACTCAGGACTGCGTAAAGTGCACAAAACAGTGCAGGCATTACAATAAATAATAAACAAGACAATAGGGCAGTAAGGTGTCAGTCCAGGCTCTGGGTATTGAGGAGTCTGATAGCTTGGGGGAAGAAACTGTTACATAGTCTGGTTGTGAGAGCCCGAATGCTTCGGTGCATTTTCCCAGATGGCAGGAGGGAGAAGAATTTGTATGAGGGGTGTGTGGGGTCCTTCATAATGCTGTTTGCTTTGCAGATGCAGCATGTAGTGTAAATGTCTGTAATGGCGGGAAGAGAGACCCTGATGATTTTCTCAGCTGACCTCACTATCCGCTGCAGGGTCTTGCGATCCAAGATGGTGCAATTTCCGAACCAGGCAGTGATGCAGCTGCTCAGGATGCTCTCAATACAACCCCTGTAGAATGTGATGAGGATGGAGGGTGGGAGATGGACTTTCCTCAGCCTTCGCAGAAAGTAGAGACGCTGCTGGGCTTTCTTTGCTATGGAGCTGGTGTTGAGGGACCAGGTGAGATTCTCCGCCAGGTGAACACCAAGAAATTTTGTGCTCTTAATGATCTCTACCGAGGAGCCATCGATGTTCAGCGGGGAGTGGTCGCTCTGTGCCCTCCTGCAGTCAACAACCATCTCTTTTGTTTTGTTCACATTCAGAGACAGGTTGTTGGCTCTGCACCAGTCCATTAGCTGCTGCACCTCCTCTCTGTAAGCTGACTCGTCGTTCTTGCTGATGAGAATCAAAAGGGGACAAAAGGGACATTCTGACAATGTCAGGCTTAAGCCACAATACAAATGAAACTTCTTTGAAGTGTTATTATCATTGTCTCCAAGATGGTGATACTAGTTGCTTGAAGCAATAATATCATTGATTATTCAAGCAAAAGATTCATAGTAATAATAACAGTAATTCATTTGGGAAACTCTCCATTCAGGCTATGAACAGGTTCACCACTTCTTAGGAAACTAAGGGAAAGGTAATAGATACTGCCTAAGCCTAGCAATGCTTGTACATCTAAATGGAATAATTTTTAAGGAAAGATGCCCATTTATGATATTTTTTTTGTTGCTCTATAACTCTTACAAATAGTAGAGCAAGGTTCCATGATATCAATCTAACATCACAAACAAAATGGATGCATTCCACAGGTGATATTCCCATGGTCCCTGATGAACCAACAGAAGTTTTGATGATCTAACACTTTTATCTTATCTCTGTTTATTTAGCAACCTGTTAAAAATGTTATGAAATAAACCCAATACCCAACACATGTGGAACCGCCAGCATTCAGCCACCATTTACTCTTTACCTTGCTCTAATCACGGCCCCATGCTCATGAGCATAAGAGAAAGGAGATTTCTTTTTTCGGGATAAAATGGCCCATTGCATCAGAAATATAAACATCTCAGGGCCATTAGTTACATCTAATATTACTTGTTTAACTGATACAATCACCAATTTAACATTAACAACTTGCTCTAAAATAGTACCTTGAACATAGAAGGGCATTCCAAGGTGCTTTGCAAGAGAAAAGATGGGTGAAAATTTCAGTGATGGCAATTGACTAATCATACATGCCTGTGCATGGGATCTATGTGTCCATTAATCTGTTCTGGTACTTATCCACATAAGCACTACAGGTGACTCCTAAACTACAGGGGATGGGTGTTGCATTTCCAAAAACTGTCTGTACCACGATTTTCCATGATGTGAAGGTGTTTCATCTGTGAATGCATCAAGAAACACAAGTTTAAAAAAAGCTTTGTGTTTAGTTGTCTACACTTTTCAATTAAAAACTATAATAGTGAATTTATCCTGTTTCTCAGATTCCTCGGGAGTGAGTTGTTTATGAATTTTCTAATGGTGAATTTCCGTAACTTGAACTACCGTAATGCAGATGTCACTTGTAATCTTAATCTTGATCACCTTTAAACTTAATAAAATTTATTTTGAACATTGAACTTTGAACTCATTGTGCTTGTTTTGCTGTTATAATCATTTATTCCCCTTCACCTACCAACCAAACCTGTTCTTCAATGTCGATTTCCACTGGAAATTTTCTTTGGGTTTTCTGCTGCTCTTCTGCCTTATCTTTGCCAAGTATCCCATTTATACTTTTCAATGTGGGCACTTAATTGCTCTTCTAGCAAATCTTTGCACATGACACCACTACTTAGGCATTGATAAAACCATGTTTCAGAAATAGGAGTCAGTGTTTATCCACAGTGCATGCTGCTGTTCCAATCTTCTTACTGTTGCTAGACAGGAGGCATATCTGTCCTTTTGGGTTAAAGGATTCATCAGAGGATCTCAAGAACTCATCAGAAGATCTGAATGAATGCACCACGAGTGGACTTTATAAAAACAATCATCGATGAATGTGTTCCTAAAAAATCATTCAGAGCCTTCCCCAATTTGAAGCCCCGAATGAACAGTGAAATCCACAGTCTGCCAAGGGCCAGATCATTGGCATTCAGGTCTGGTGACCAAGATACAAGAGGCCCAGATAGGATCTCTGGAAAGCCACCTCATTGGCGAAGTGACAATTCCAGACCAAACTTGAGTCACTGGGGGATGCTCAACAGCTCTGGCAGGGTTTGAATGATATTAACTCTTACAAAGTGAAACCAACTGAGATAGGTGACATGGCCCAACTCAAAGCCTTCTATGCTCATCTTGGCCTTAACCTTCACAAATCCTCACAGCCCCTAATGATCTTATGATGTCAGTCTCAGAGGCTGACGTGAGAGTGCTCTTCAGGTGGGTGAACCCACAGAATGCATCTAGCCCAGCTGGGGTACCTGGCCGAATACTAAAGGCCTGTGTGGATCAATTGGCTGGAGTGTTCACCAATATCTTTAACCTCCCGCTTTAGCAGTCTGAGGTACTCACCCACTTCAAGGAGCTTCAATTATATTGGTGCCTAAGAAGAACGTGGTAACCAGCCTCAATGACTATTGTCCAGTATCAGTTATATCCATTGTGATGAAGTGCTTTGAGAGGTTGATGATGGAACATATCTACTCCTACCTGTGAAGTGACTTGGATCCGCTTCAATTTGCCCTCCAACACAATAGGTCCACAGCAGATGCCCTTTCATTGGCTCCTCACTCAATCCTGGAACATCTGGACAGCAAAGGTGCATACATCAGGATGCTCTTTGTCGACTGCAGCTCAGCATTCAATCCTGTCATCCCCTCAACACTAATCCACAAGCTTCAAGATCTTGGACACAGTATGTATTTGTGCAGTTTGATCCATGACTTCCTCACTGGTTGACCCCAGTCAGTTTGAGCTGGCAACGATATCTCCTCCACAATCTCCATGAGCATATGTGTACCAAAGGCTGTGTGCTTAGTGCTTTGCTCTACTCATTTTACACTTATGTCTATGTAGCTAAGCACAGCTCCAATGCCATGATATTGATTACCCCTCAAGCAACGGGCTCTTCAACCAGTGGTGATGACTTCACTTAAACCATCACTGAACTGTTCCAACAAACTAAGGACTCACTTTCAGGATTCTTCAACTTAAGTTCACAATATTTATTGTTTATTTATTAATTGTCTTATTTTTCTCTTTTGTATTTGCTGTTTGTTGTCTTTTGCACGTTAGTTGTTTGTCCATCCTGTTGGCGTAGTCTTACGTTGTTCTATTATATTTCTTGGATTCACTGAGTATGCCTGCAAGAAAATGAATCTCAGAGTTGTATATGGTGGCATATATGTACACTGATAATAAATTTACTCTGAATTTTGAACATGCCAGCTTCTAGCAGAGCAATGCCATTAGTTTCTTTACACCTTCCCTATATCCTTTTACCCCTGCAATATATTTTCTCTCACATGCCCATAGATTTCCCTTTGATTCTCTTGCCAGATCCCTTTATTGTGGCTAATTGCCAGTTGAAGAGCAAGGATATATTGTGGGAGGAGCCTGGTGCAATTGGGAAAGTCATGCATTTCAGGAAAAGAATGTACAAACTCGACGCACACAGCTCCGGGGGTCGAGATTGAATCCACGTCCCTGAAGCAATGAAGCAGTGGTTCTACCTGCTGCGCCACTCTGTTAAATCCTAAAATACCTTTCATCTAATCTTTTAAGCTGCCAGTAAAAAAGCAGTTTGAATCTAAAATGTGTTCATCTTTTGCATGTCCTCACATTGAATCTGAGTTGTTTTTTCTCCCATTGTTCGAAAAGTAACAATATTTCATCTATTATCTTATTAGATTTTGCATCAATTCAACATTATTTTATACCTTTTACCAATAGTATTTTAGCAAATTTATTGATATTGTCCTTCAGAGATTTGACGGCTCATATATCAATCCATTATGTGGAAGGCAATTACTCAGATAATAGCCTTGGTTTAACGGCAAAAGGAACAGAAACAATACCAAATTCTTCCAAAATAAAGGGTAATGTCTCTCAAAAATGCACTGAGCAGAGGGTAATTACACAATCTGTATACAAAATCATCCTCCACTTACAGCAGAGTGGCCACTAAGTTTGATTAATGGCAGAATTATCCAATCATTTCCGCTTTGATTGATTACTTCATTGCTATGATATGCAGCCTTTTTGTTAAGACCTTTTCTCTGGTGCAACATTTATCTTGTAAACCTAAACTCCATTTTGTTTTTCTATATCGTGCAGATTTGTGCAATTATTTTATGATATTACAACAAGATGTATCACCATAGTCTTGCTGATCTTGAATTGCATTTGCCACTTTTCAACCATTCTACAATACTCAAAGTTACTTGCATTCTTCTCAGTTTTGGTATCCAACATAGATTTGGACCAATATCTTTACTCTACAGTCTATGTATATATTGTACTCTACTGTTTTAATATTTACTCAGCAGTTTAACTTATTACTTTATAATAATCATTCACTTTTTACCATCTCAAATTCCTTCAATATTATTGATAATTTCCCAGATAGCCCTTTCAGTCTTCTCACCAATGATCGCAACTGGGTTTTGCAAATCTTCATAACCCTCTAATTCCAATTCCTCTTAAGTGTCCTGTGGCTTCAATCAGAAATGCTTTATCCTTATCATTAGTCCAAGGGTCATTAATGTTTTAGGGTAGAGGGTGAAAGGATTTCACATGCAATTTCTGAATTGCTCATTGGTCAGAGTGATTAACAACATGGCATAGACTTCACCTTCTTCCCTTTATTCCATTATCTGCTGGTTTCTCCTATCAGATTTCTTCATCTTCAGCCCTTTGTCCTTTTTACTGTTCACCTCCTGGCTTGTTACACCATTCCCTTTCATCACCATGACCTGGTGAACTCCTCCAGCATTTCAGGTGTGTGTGGCATCAACGTAGGGTCATTTACACAATGAACTTAGGATCATTTAATGAGCAGAACTTACATCTACACGAAGGGTTATTGATTATGGAACTTCATTGAACATGCACTGCATAGCATGCATCCTGCACAAGTCACAAAATAGCAGAGTTTTTAAAAAAAATAGTCCACGGGACGATTTGTGTAAATGAAATCGCCGGGGAGAGTCTCTGGTAGATACAAAGCAGCTTCCTTGTTCAACAAAACAAGGTACAGCAGGCATCATTTGGAGATGCTTTCGGTGGAAAGGTCTGCTGGCCCATTGTGGGGCTCGATATTTATTTGCTAAACACAAAGGACAATCCATATTTACAAAGTATAGGCAATGCTTTCTTTTGAAGCTACATACAAACTTCACACCTTCTGATTCATGTCCATCCCACCAGTACCAACTGCGTCGGGACTGGGCTTTTAGGATCCATTGTTCCAAACTGAATCCACAATACATTTACTTGGTGTTTTCCGTGCTAAACATAAAGGAAAATTCCTCTCGTACTGGAGAGTTTAACATCGGTAGCTGAGCGAAGGGCGCTGAGTAGGCTACGGTCAATTATGGAAACTCTGAACATCCTCTACATCGCACCATCCAGAGACAGAGAAGCAGTTTCAGCGACAGGTTACTATCGATGCAATGCTCCTCAGACAGGATGAAGAGGTCAATACTCCCCAATGCCATTAGGCTTTACAATTCTACCGCCAGGACTTAGGAACTTTTTAAAAGCTATTATTAATGCTTTTTGAGATAGTGATTTAGATGTATATCATATTTTTTTTTACTGAGTTAAGTATTGTATGTAATTAGTTTTGCTACAACAAGTGTATGGGACATTGGAAAAAAGTTGAATTTCCCCATGGGGATGAATAAAGTATCTATCTATCTATCTATCTATCTATTTAGATAATGCTTTGTTTGAAACTATATGCAAACTTCACACCTTCTGATTCGCATCCATCCCAGACGCCAGCATCGTCTGTGGACTGGGATTCACAGCTTTTAGGAATCCATTGTTCCAAATTAAATCCATAATACATTATCAAGGAACTGAAGATTGGTGGCCAAAGCCATTTGCTAAATGTAGATGACCTAAACCCAAAAATCATTCTAATAAGAAGATTGAACTGCCCTGATTTAATATAATGCAAAGAAACAAATAAAATGGTTGTCCATCACTGGTCAAAAGCAATTATCTCTATTTTCTGCCTAGTGATCAGGAACTAAACTTTCAAGTCTTAATTCATTCTTATTCCTCTGTTGTACGGTTTGTATATTGTACTTTGTATTGTGGATCTATGATATCTAATTAAAATCTCAATTATCTACTGAGCTAAGAGACTCTGGCTAAGTTTTGCAACTTACTGGAAGAATTTCAGTTAGTCATACACTTCAGTGAAAGGGTCCAATTGTATTCACCCACTCTGAAAAACAATTTATATGTAATATTTCATCTTTGCAAATCTACATCATGTAACAAAGATTCTGTCCATGTTTACCCATACTTGGCATCTAGGTTGGGCAATTTGCCTCCATCCTTCAGCCAACTTTCTTTCAATTCACTGCCTATCTATCCAACTGCCAGGACAAATGCAGATTGAATTTTAAATAATTGTTTTTCCTTCCCTTGCAACTGGAGAATTATAATACCAATGGGAGTGTCTTACTGCTAAAAAGATTGAGTAATTGCTACTATAAATCAATCGTCAACTGCATAGTGCTTTGGTGCACTAATTTTTACACTTAATCACATCTAATCACAGGTAATTCACATCTAGCAGGAATGTTTGAATGTTGCAGGGCTCCTTACTGTTCTTTGCCCTCAGAGACAGGGCAAGCAAAGTGTGGAGTGCAACAGAACACGGGCTTGCGATAAATCATTGAGACTGTTTAGGATGTATATATACATGTGCATAGGTTTACAGCAATTTTCCCCGCTGCTTTCTCAAGTAAAAGACATATTTAAATGCATGTCCCAAATTTGGCCTCTACCAGTCTAGAGTGGGAAGCAAAGAAGGCTGCTAGATGAGGGATTGATGGCCGAGGCCCACGTGCAACCTGGCATTACTGATACACCTGCTTTCTGCAGGTTATTTTTCCGCAGTAGACTTATGCAACTTAGTTTTGCCAAAAACCAGTTCTTACAATGAAGTTAGTTTTCAATTGTCGTCACTGCTTCCAGGTAGTAATCTTAACTCTGCACAGCAAGCTGCCACGAACAGTATGATAGTAACCATTTAATTAGTCTAAACGATCAGGGTGAATGATTTTTTATCTACTTACACAAAGGACATGAACACTACTGGGTGTGTTGGCATTTATTACCCACCCCAATTTGCTAGCAAATACGTCTAACACATACACAGCCGCAAATCAAAGGATTAATGCCCTCTGTTGGTTAAGTGACCTAACCTCTAAAAGCTACAGGAATAACCCCCTGGTTATTTAAGCACTGGGATAGATGAAAGTAACTCTCTTGCATGTTCAATAATTCCATCTGCTTCAGTAACCCTTGTCTCAGTTGCATGTAAATCAGATTTGAAACCTTAGCCCAGAACTGAATTGACAGTTCATTGTACCAACACACAGTGTTCTCACTCAAACCCTTCATGGTGAAGTTGTCCCAAAGTATTGGTGAAAATACAGAGGACCCATCATTAGCAAGAAGCATGAGTGTTGCAGCATGCCTGATGGGACAATATTTTTGTTCTGAACTAGAAGTGGTGGGAAGAATCTTTGTTCACCATTAGTCACTGCCAGATGTACTGAATAACTGATGCCAAGTTCTTCAGCCAACCATTCGAGTGACCCGATGTTAAGCATGGTATTTATGAGCCCTGATTATCAAGCTTGACATATAATTTGTCTGAGATGTCAACACAGAATACTTGATAGTGAGCCAGTTTAACGCTTCATTACATTGCTTATGGAGAAGTGTATCCAATAAATTCTCAGCCGGAAAAGAAGTTTCCATTCTCAAGTAGTCACCTCAAACTATGCGAGTACTTCAAATTTTGTGATGAACTTTAGATGTAATTTAGACAATGCAACAGCCAAAACACATACAGTAAACACCCATTAACAAAAATTGTGACCGGGTAATCATGTAGGTGGAGAAGTAAACATTGTTACCTGCACTGCATTTTCTCTGTGGCTGTTACGCTTTGTTCTGCATTGATTTTTTTGTAATGATTCAGATTCGGATTCATTTACTTATCACTGGTACATTGAAGCATACAGTGAAGTGTGTTGTTCGCGTTAGCAACCAATAAAACCGGAGGATGTGCTGGGGGCCGCCCGCGAGTGCTGCCGCACATTCCAGCGGCAACATAGCATGCCCGCAATGTTCAGCAGAGCACCACAAACAACAACAAAAAAACAGCGACAAAAAAACAAAAAAAATCAACAACAAAACAAGCCCGACCCTCCCCTCCTCACCCCCCCCCCCCCACTCACTCACAGACACCACTTCCAGGCGTCCAACATACAGCCCCCAGCCTGGACTCTCAGACTTACATAGAAAGCATAGAAATCTACAGCATATTACAGGCCCTTCGGCCCACAATGTTGTGCCGACCATGTAACCCACTCTAGAAATTGCCTAGAATTTCCCTGCCGCAGATACCATGCCTTTGACCATTGGATTTTTTGAATTGAAGACGTAGGGACTTGACTTCCAGATCGCCAACACCAACCATCGATATTGATCAAATGACTCACCGATCATGGGAACTGCAGACTTGCAGAAGGAGGGTCACCGACCCTTGTGCCTCTTGCCCGCACGGACTTCCATGGGGGTTCATTAGCCTTCAACTGCTGAACATTGACCTGGACTCTGGCTCCTGCTTCTAACAGTTCATTTACTGCCCCGACTCCTAACTCCTCTCATTCCTGTCCCTAAACCGTAATCTGTCTCATAAGATATAGGAGCAGATACAGGACCTGCGCAGCACATCCCTACTAACCTAATGATTGAATCTGTATAAACACAAGCTTTTCATTGTATCTTGATGCACGTGCCCATAATAAACCAAGACCAATACCAATTTTAAATACGGCATGTGTGATACTGGGTTTAGAAATTCAATTGGATTGTTATTAGTTTGATGGCTCTGGGAACGTATTCACTAGAATTCAGAAGAATGAAGGGTGACCTTATTGAAACCTATGGAATGGTGAAAGTCCTTGATAGAGGGATGTGGAGAGGATGTTTCCTATAGTGGGAGAGTCTAAGACCAGAGGACACAGGCTCAGAATAGAGGGGCATCCTTTCAGAACAGAAATGAAGAAGAATTTCTTTAGTCAGAGGCTGGCGAAAATGTGGAATTCTTTGCCACAGGCAGATGTGGAGGCCAAGTCTTTTTGTATATTTAAGGCCGAGGTTGATAGATTCTTGATTGGTCAGGGCATGAAAGGTTACAGAGAGAAGGCAGGAGATTGGGGCTAAGAGGAAAGTTGGATCAGCCATGATGAAATGACGAGGCAGACTCAACGGGCCAGATTGCCTAATTCTGCACCTATAATCTTATGGTCTTCTGGTCTTATTATCAGTCCAGCACGCTGTTCATACAGATCAGATCATTACATTGTGCCCTGAGGTGGAACAATCCCCTTAGAATTGGTGCTCAGCTATCTGAGTGTGATCCTTAGGACACATAGAAAACTGTGTTATCCACCAAAAGGTGATAATAAGTTGGTAGCTGTTATTTTGTTACCCCTGGAAGCTCTGTGAGGAGACCCTGTTACAGCCTTTGCATATATGTCAGGTCACATGGCATTGACCATTCCTGAGCCCTGTACATACAGTAGAAGCCGGAATTTCCTGGAGTGCAGCATAATTATGATGTTTTCTGACTTTAGTTGCAACACACTGGAAAAATGGATAGGCACTTCCAGTTGTGAGTCATAACATCTGGTTACGCTGGTTTTCAAGAAAGATATTATTCAGAATTTTCCAGGAAGAACTGGGTTGAACAGATCCAAAGCAACTTACCATTGCATCAGGATTTCTTAACATTGTTCACTCTGTGTTCCAACCTAGTGATGGGAACTGCACTTGGGTAATCCTTCCAGCCCTGATCACCAGATCAACCCTTCCCCCCACCCCAACTGATATATCACATACACTCCATTGACTGACCTGGTCAAGCCTACTGATCACCTGATCACTCTCCAACTGATTAAACAAACACTCATCATGATCTCCAGGTGTCCAACTGCCAGTCATCATTACCTGACATGTATTCCTGCCAGATCAGCCGTATTAACTCCACTGCCAATTAATTCATAATCTGCCAACACACCACTGCGGTGCCATCGACTCCTCGACTCTCAACTCCCAACCAGACCTCAGATGCATCACCTGCAACTGGCTCTCAGCTGACCCCACTTCTTATTCAGTCTTTTCTCCCACACCCGAGGCTCCCTTGCAATCCACTGGGCATGGTCTGCCCTGAGTTTGCCTTCACATTTCTTATGTAAAGCCAATTCTGATTAACACCCAACACACACACAAAATGCTGGTGGAACACAGCAGGCCAGGCAGCATCTATAAGGAGAAGCACTGTCGACGTTTCGGGCCGAGACCCTTCGTCAACACCCAATGCCTTGGGCCACAGGTGCTAATGAAATTCCAAGTACTATCCCTTGAATGAAACAATTATCATCCCACCTCAATGCTCCATTAGAGGAGCCAATTGAATTTAACTATAAATACTGACTCCTGACACACTGCCCTCTATTGCTCTATGACAATATGCATTTAAAATAGCAGGACTTATTTACTATTAACTTATTTATTAATGGACACGTTAATACTCTATGTGTCCAATACAAAGAAGCAGACAGGAAAAATCATTGTGGACAGTACCCACCCGGTACCTTTTCCAAAAGCCCCATTCTGGAAAGCACTATAGCCTATTTAAACAAACAAAACAAAATCACACATTTTAAAGCTTTCTTCCCCCCAGTAATTAATCTAATCAACCATTGTAGTTAACATATATAAAATACTGGAGGAACTCAGCAGGCCAGGCAGCACCTATGGAAAAGAGTGAACGGTCAATGTTTCGGGCACAGAACACTTGCTAAACATGGGTCTTGGCCCTAAAACGTTGACTGTTTGCTCTTTTCTATAGACGCTGCCTGGCCTCAGCACTTTGAGTGTGTTGCCTCGGTTTCCAGCATCTGCAGATTTTCCCTCGTTTGTGATTTAACTATTCTAGTTAAACTATTCTAATTAACTATTCAACCCCCTCTGTTACCACACTGCACTGTAAACACTTTAAAACACATTTCAGTTTGCTGTGTGCATTGTGGATACTGATATTTATGTATTTATGCACATTTTCTTCCATACCTTTATTTAAACCTCCGACTTTATTTTTTATATAATTCTTTATTGTTTATAACCGTTGAATGTTAATTTTTTAAGATTTAAGATATGTAGTTTATTGTCATTTTTCAGTAGATGAATATAAAGGAGAATGAAATGATTGTTAACTCTGGAATTGATGCAATATTAAAAAAACACAAAATAAGCATAAAAGCCACGTCTTTGGTTTTGGCAGCAAATTCCTAATACATATAAATGGTTTGTGGCATGTAAAGTTGATCCTTGATCATGGATAAAGCTGCTAGATTTAAGAATTAAATCTGAATGGTCTAATTCTACTGTGGAGTTCTACCAGTTGATACACTGCATACTGTAAAGAACTTTTTATGTCTTACATTGGTGCTCCTCCATACATCTAACAGGTCTACAGCAGATGCAATATTACTAATGAAATCCAGATGTAGGGACTCGACCCAAAATATTGAATGTTTATTCCTCTCCATAGATGCTGCCTGACCTGCAGAGTTCCTCCAGTATTTTGTGCACATTGCTCTGGATTTTCAGTATTTTGTTGTCAACAGCAAAACCCAGACTGCTGTTTTTCAATTATAGCTCAGCACTCAATACCATAATCTGTTCAGTGTTAATCACCAAGCTTCTGGACCTGGGCCTCTGTAACTCCCACAATCCCCTATCGCAACAGGATCCTTGATTTCCTAATTGAGAAACTGCAGTTAGTAGAGATTGGCGTTAAAATGTCCTCCTTGCTATTGTGACTGTGATCGGGAAACACTGAAGCTAGTGATATGGAAGTCTTTCTTCAGCACAACCAAGGAAGCATTCTCGTGGAGACTCTCACAGTAGATGCTCACAAACCCAACACGAGAACACATTTTTATAGCCTTAAGATCTAAAGTAACTGTGGCTGATATTTCAATAACAATTTCAACAGTTATAATTTCCTTCATTGTTTTGGGTTGACAGTGCTTTCTTTGAATTACAAATCTACAGTGACATACACCCCTGAATGTTCAAACACCTTTGGCACAAATTAATTCACATAAATAGTCTAAGATTTTCTGGTGGTAGCAATCCCAGACATCCAAAATTAATGTTGTCAGGGCTGTCCCTGAGTACAAAAATATCCTGAGTACATAAAAAAACTATTGATTGCCTATACCTGTGACCATGTTTGTAACAACATCAGTCCGGTCTGTCAGTTTACACTCAAGTCACAATGCTGCAAATAATTTAGCTATGTTGCCTGGTTTGATGTGGACTAGCTAACACAACCCCATTGTTTTAACGTTTGGCTCTTGTTTATGCAGTTTCTAGGTCTATGGAGCAGTCTGTGCTTTTAACTTCAATTTATTGCTGGAAATTTACAAAAAAAAACTGAAGGCTAATGGCAAACTTCCTGAACTTACTTACATTTAGAAAAAGAACTGAAGCCTGGTTCTTGTTCGAATTTATATCGGCCATATTCACATAACTCCAGAAAACTCCCTAACACTGACGATCAGTACAGGCATACTGAAGAACGCCTTGCTCAGCTCTTTGCCCTATCCTCTCTACACTCATGACTGTGTGGCTAAGCACAGCTCAAATTGCATCTATAAAATCACAGATGACACCCCTGTTGTTGGTAGAATCTCAGGTGGTGACAAGGAGGTGTACAGAAGTGAAATAGAACGGCTGGTTGAGTGGTTTTGAAACAACCTTGCATTTAACATCAACAAGTCCAAGGAACTGGTGTAGGCTTCTGGAAGGGGAAGCTGGAAAAGAACACACTAGTCCTCATTGCGGACAGAAATTCCAGCCCTTAATGGTGGAAAGGGTCAGCAGCTTTAAGCTCTTGGTGTCAAAATCTCAGAGGAGCTGTTCTGGGCTCAACACATTGGTGCAGTCATGAAGAAGGCATGCCAACAGCTCTACTTCTTTAGGAATTTGAGGAGATTTGCTATGTTATGAAAGATTCTAGCAAACTTCTTTACAGATATATGGAGAGCATTCTGAATGGCTGCATCACTAAAGCACAGAATCGCAAGAGGCTGAAGAGAATTGTAGATTCAGCATGCTCTACCACAAGCACAATCCTCCCCAGAGGGGAGGACATCTTCAAGAGGCAGTACCTCAAGAAGGCAGCACTCATTGCTTAGTATTCTTACCCTCAGGACATGCCCTCTTCTTGTTACTACCATCAGGGAGGAGGTACAAGAGCCAGAATACCCACACTCAACAATTCAGGAACAGCTTCTTCTCTTCCTCGATTAGATTTCTGAATGGCCCATGAACAATTCCTTTTGTTTGCCCCACTTATTTATTTTGTAATTTATAGTAATTCTATGTCTTCTCACTGGACTGCTGCCAGAAGTCAGTGATAGTAAACCTGATTCTGATCTAGATTCATCAAGAACATATCAATGTCATTTCTATGGCCAGATATGTGGGTGCCAACTTTCATCATTTATATTGCTCCACTTGTTACGAAGGAGGGTTCATTGTCCTGATATAATGGATACTGTGCATGGTAGAGTGCTTTAATGATTGGGTTACTTTGCATTGTGGTTAGCTAGTGAATCTTCAAAGATAATTTCACTGTGGGAAAGTCTACTAGGTATTTCACCATCTTCTTTGTTCTTCCAGTCATATGACTAAGCTTTTACCTCTATTTTGTTCACTCTCCTCTTCCATTTGTTCTCTTGTACGCAGCCAGGTGTCATTGGTTCATAATAGCTCATTACACCTTCAGATGGGGCGTCTGGCATGTACCAAGATGTTACAGGCTATCTCCTAATAACAAAAGAGTTCTATTTTTACAGTTCTATTTCTATTTTATGTGTTTAAATGGGCTTTTGTCCATAAATTGGAAAATGCATAAAAACCACTTAATTTGGTAACCATGTTTTTACAGTATTGTAATGAATACCATTAAATACACGTCTAACTGATAAGTTAGAACAATTACCAGAAGTGGAGAGAGAGAAAACTAGTTTTGCTAACTGTAGAAATGAACACATGTGCAACACTTATTTTATATAAACCTAATTTATTTATATAGAGTGTCTGTAAGTTGGATGCTTGTAATGTCTGTACACATTATTGAATGATTAGTATTTCACATATTTTTGGAGTTATATTCTGTTTCTCGTGCTAAGCAAAATATTTAAATTTTTGGATTTTGCGTTTTACAAGATCGTGTTTTTTTACTTTGAACTTTGGTTCACTCGAGAGGATGGTTTGAGTCATGCAGTTTCCATTAGGGAATAGTCCAAGAACTAGGGTGGACATAATTAAAATTTGGAGCGAATGATATGAGAAGGTGGTGTGAAGAAATATTTAAGCAGGAAATAGTTAGATTCACTGCCTGTAGCAGTGGTGGTGGAAACAGAGTACTTCCATGTTTATAAGAGGAAATTGGATAATTTACGGGCCAAGAGGAAAGAGTGGTGGAATGGGACTGACAGATTATTTTACAATGAGCTGGTGCAGACTTGATAGGCTGAATGTCTTGCTTCTGTGCTTTTGCAATTGTATGATTCAGTGTAAAGGTTTACCAGGTGGCTTGGACTTTCCTTCTCGCTAGAACATTAGCTGACATTGAATGGTTTCTGCCATTAATAACCTGCATAATGCTTTGAAGCACAGATACCTCTCCATTTGGTTAGGGTCCCTTTTGGCGATCCTGTTGTGGGTGACACAGTTATTATGACTTGGGTAGTTTGGTGTATGAAATTGCAGCAAGATTTGCATCCATTTTTCAATTCAAAAGTATGTGATAGGAACAAAATTATTTTAGTGATGAGAAGTGTACTATTGCAGATACAATAATGGCGTTTAAGAGTCTTTCAGATAGGTACATGACGGAATGGGGAGGGGGTGGCAGTTATGCAGAAGGGATTAGTTTAATCTAGTATTCTAGTATCATGTTTGGCATGGATATAAAGGGGCTGAAGGACTCTGCCGTTCTATGTTAAATGTTATTCTATAATCTGTCTTCAGCCTTATCTGACCTGCCTAACAATTCTGAAAGTCAATCATGGCTAGTAGTTGGCGAACTCAAGCCCCTGGCCGTCCAATAACGTCTTGAAGAACTTGATTTCTTGCATCTGTGTGGTGTATAAAGCCCCACAGCCGTTGGAGAACATCTGCCAATTTACTTTAAGTGGTTGGTACCTTACTGAGATTTGCATCTCCTGCAATTTCAGATTGGTCTTGGACGTAATCAAGTGTATTGTGCGCATGATGTCATTCACATAATTGGAAACACAAAAGAAAACAAAAGGTTTGCAGCTGAATTATAAGGAAGGCTGTTTAAAATATGTTGTAAACATGTTTGTGTTGTGTGAAGAGTTAATGCTGTACTTAGAGCTCTGTTCAAAGCCCAGAACTAAAAAGCTAGTTTCCATTGCAATGAATATGGTGGATGGACATGATTTGTTGCCCTGATTTGTTGTTAAACTGTAGATTTTGCTACTGTTCTCAAACAGGCTATATTAGGGAAGCCTGTGAGTGTAACTCGGGCTATGTTTAGACAAGTTGTAATCTGTGGCTTGGAACACAATAAAGTGTCAGTTACTGGCAATCCAAGGAGCAGATGGCAGAATAGAGGCTGATTACACAACAGCTTGCAGTGCTCATAGGGAGCTCCATTATTTCACTAATGGCTCTAAGTCACAAAGGGACTAATTAATAATGAAACGATCAGAAGAGCTCAAATGCTGTCTGCTTCTTAAGGACAATAATAATACTTAATAAATTGTAAACCACATAGAAAACAAATGGCCCACACAGGCTACTTTTAATCACCTCCCAAAGTCTCTTATTTTGCCTGGCTTACTTGACAGACATTTCTATTTTATGCTTTCTCGAAATACAAGAAGCCAGTGACCATTTATCATCCCTTTGCTTGCCAGCCACATCCTCATCACAGGAAAAAAAGTGAATAAAGTTAAAAGCAGAGGGTGGAATGTTTGGCCATGTCTGGTTTGCTAATCACAGCCAGGAGTATGTCAGCCGTGACATCCAAAACATGTAGGTTTAAATCTTACCCCGAAGGCCTGAGTATTGTGTAGGTTGATGGAGTGCTAAATTTGAAAAGGTCCTCTCCTTGGGTGAGATGTTAAAATGAATTTCTGTGTTCCTGCTTTAGCCAGACATAAAATATTCCATGAACTATTTAAAGAAGAGTAAGGCCAAATTATATTTTGCATTATTTGTCAAATATTCATCAATGTTAATAACAATACCACCTTTTGGTTTATGAGCACCTGTTCTACTGGCTTCTCCCTTTCATTCATTACAGCTGTAATAACATTTTTATAAAGCACTCACATACCTTATGAAAATGTTGTAATACACTGAGGTCATAAAAGGTGGTGCAGAAATGCAAGATTATTTTCGATAGAAATAGAATTTCCTGTCTGCTGTTTGGTATAACTGTATAATACAGTTGATATTCTGTGGGTATAGCTACATTGACATTATGTAGTAGAAAATGATGCAGAATTTATAGTGAAACAGAGATGGATGAAAATAGGAATTGAATCAATTTGTACATTATGCCAAGATGTTTTAGAAGTGAGAAAAATCGAATGATTAAGGTTTGAAAATTTAGAGAGTTGCAGGTAATGATGACAAAGTTTGTCGAGATTGCATGAGAGTTTTAATAAACTTCCGCAGTGGCATTTAAACATTGTCACAGGTCTCTCTAGACACTAACACTTGCTCTGGATTGATCTGGTCACTTGAGGGTGAAGCAGTTTGAAAGTGCACATTTGACCTCAAGTCAAGATCATAACTATACATCCACCACATCACTGATGATTTCCAACATCGGTCCTCACTCTCAATTCTTTTATAATAGAAGCTTCCCTGCATTCATTATTTATAGATTCAATTATCCTTATACTCTTCTGATCGGTCTCCTATTTTCCACCCCTCTATTTCTGAGCTCTGCCAGATTCCTAACTTTAACTAAAGTCCAACTAATCTATCTTTGTTGGCAACCTGGTAGCTTGATAATTCCCATCTCTGTTTACAGACCCCTCGGTGATAGTCTCTGCCTGCTACTTTTGTGACATCAATACACCTCGGAAATGTGCGAGTAAGAATAAAACAGGATTAGTATACAAATTCCCGCTCAATGTTCGGCACAGACGTGGTGGGTCAAAGGATTTGTTTCCATGGTCCATCTCTCTGTGTTAATGATAGTCATAGAGAGATACATCATGGAAAGATGCCCTTTGGCCCATTCTTCATTCTCCTTCTAGAATTTGTCCAGATTCCTTTCAAAATGCACCTACCCCATTCATGTCAAAGTTCTATTGATTTCTCTCAAGTTTCCTTTTTAGAATTGTAGGCAGTAGCCTCATATTTACAGTCCCTCACTTTGTGTCTCCCATGCTGTTTTGCTGTAACACTGAAAAGTGCAGGAACAAAATGTAGCACAGAAGAATTCTCAACTTCAACACCTGATGTTGACACCTCACGGTGCAATGGTGTAAACTGAATGTTTTCTTTAGGGCTCCCAGTCATGAGGGAGGATTAGCAAACATGCAGTGGCCCCTGATGGAAAGTACTGAAGCTCTGGCATTATAATGCTACATTAAGCACTGCTGTTACAATCCATGCAAGTAAATTCCAAATTTACATGCAAGTAAAGTCAATTTGATATTAAGCGGTATTTCTATCCACGATATTGAATTTAGAATATGCTACTAATGCTCCGTGCCAGAAATCTAAATTTAAAAACAGAATTGGTGGAGCTACGGTGATCCAGGTGTCTTCTATGGAGAGAGAAGCAGAGGTAGTGTTTCGGGTCAAGTTTTTGTTTGCCTCACTGACTCTCTTGAAAGGTCATCACTCTGAAATTAGTAAGTGCTGTAAGTTGCTGAGTGTTTCCAGCAATTTCTGTTTTGTTCCCACGTCACTGCTTTCAATAGAGAGAGTGAGAAGAGAAAGAAGGGCGTATTCTTGTAGCTAACACCTTCTCCATACATCACAATAAAAGCTTGTCATGGAAGGCAGCTGGATGATGTAAATGCCTGTTCATAAGTGCTACAGATGAATGACACAACCCTGGCCAGGCTATTATTTTGAGCAGATAAAGACCAGCAGTCTGTTATTAGCAGACACATGCTTGACAGCAAACTGCCAAATTCATGACAAAATCAGTTTGCGGTTTAAACCTACCAGGGTGCTGCTCTACTAATCGTCATTCAGTTATATTAATTGGAAATTGTTTAGTATTTATCTTATACGGAAAAAAAGGACAACAGTTAAAAGGACTTCTAGCATCCTAAAGCTCTTTAAGGCCAAGTGGGAAATCTGAAGTATTTTTGATATTTTATCGTTAGAAGTCCAGCAGCCAATTTAGCACCCAGCTGTCCCACAAAGGGCGATGTGATAATGCCAGTCACAGGTGTCGACGGAGAGGATAATTATGGCCAAAATATCAGGAAGAGCTATCCTGCTCTTTTTTCATTCCTCATACTCGGGAATCTTTTGCATTCATCAAAGGCCACGTATAATTCTGAGCCCCTTTTGTACTGCTGTGGAAAGCTATATGTTCAGGTGGAACAAAAGAGAATTTGGGAAACCAGCATAGGCAGTTCCTGGGTTTTGTAAAGATTCTGTTCCTGAGAACTATCTGTAATATTATTTTTCCATTAGTCAAAAATGTCCATTTTCTATAGTTAACTATACTGCCTCATATAGTTAAGTCAAGTGAAGTTTTTTGTCATTTAACTACAAACCTGTATATAACATAAATAACCATATGATGTATATAGAATCAAGGCAGTATTTCTCGGAACCAGGGTGTAAAGCACAGTAGTGAACATAACACACGATAACTTATGAGGGTATTAATTATATCCACCAATGAATCATACATAAATAAAGTGCAGAAATTAAATATTGCAAGGTACAGAACAGATTAACCGATGACACTTCAAATATGAAGTGGCAGATTGCTTATAGCTCAGCGTACACTTCTAGTGTTTATTGCAACACACACAAAATGCTGGAGGAACTCAGCAGGTCAGGTGGTATCTATGGAAATGAATAAACAGTCAATGGTTTGGACCAAGACCCTTCTTCAGGGACTGCTTATTTCCCATTCTGAAATATCTTGGAGAATATGGTGATCAGTCACTTCTTTAAACAGACCCATTTATGTGGGGAAAGTATTTCTGTTGATGGACAGGGGGTCCCAGGATTTGATGAAGAACTTGCAAGCCATTTTCAAGACAGGATGTTACCTGAATTTGGAAGGGTGAATCGTGTGTGTGGGCAACATACAAAAGAAAATAAGACAAGTGTGCTGTTCTTAAGTTGTTAATGCATTTGGGAGGTAACAGTGATATTCAGCTGACTTTGCTGGGGTTCTGACCCTATTACTTTCTTTATCGCTTATACGAGTCTGTGATGTACAACGCCATGAATGTAACTCAAGCACTCTATGGTGAGGCACTCCGATACCAAGTTTAATTTCAAGACCAAGTTTAATTGCCATTCAAGCATGCACATGAATACTGTCAAACGAAATATCATTCCTCTGGGGCCAAGGTGAAAAACACAGTGCCGACACTCACAGTACAAATGTAGTCACGACTGCAGGAAAACATACAGCCACACTAAAAAATCTAGCCCAAGTCCGAGAGTCAAGGCCTGTAGATTGATGGTGCACAGGATGTTTTCCTGCAGCCACGTTTCTGCAAGAAGAAGCGTGCAGCAGTCTTTGCCGCGCACGAGTGCAGCTCGTCTTCCACCGAGCAAACGCTGGAGAGCTGCGCCACTGGAATGGGAAGCCTTCAACCCCGCACGGGCTCCAGCTCTCTTCAACACTGCCTCCGGCATCTCCCCCCTGCAACAAGCAACCCTGCAGAATAAGGCCTGGTCTGCGCAACAACAGATGCCACTCCGCTCCCCCGCCGCTTGTCTCTTCTGGTGATCCAGCAAAACGGACTTGCAGTATTCTACATTACCAATGTCCAACAGGGTCTTGTGATCATGAGAGAAATGTCCATGGCAATCATTTGCACTGTTTGTTGGTCCGCGCACCGTCTCTGACTGCTTCCTTGCGGCAACACAAAACGCAATAAGTATAGCTCCACTGCCATTGAGCAACTTGCCAGTGGGACATTACCTGCAGCACTTGATGTTCTCAATATCTGGCAGTGTCTTGTGATCACAGAAAAGAGACAAAGGACGAACAATTACAGCTTTCTTTGGAACTGAAGAGGTTGCTGCGATCGAGCGTGCCACCATCTTACTAGAGTTTTGATGCAGGTTACAACGAGAGAATTGGCATTAACATGCTCAACTTTCACCATTCCGTATTCTCAGGACCAATGTGCTCTACAGTAATGTATTGACATTATAATCTTGGTTGCACTTCAATTTAAACACGACAGGTTTAACCTCAAATACCATCAACACCAAAAAGTTACTCAAGTTCGCAGGAGAACTACCTGGTGGTCTTTGAAAAGTCATAGTCATATTTTCATACAGCATAGAAACAGGCCCTTCAGCCCATCGAGTCCATGTCAGCCATCAGCCTCCCATTTACACTACTCCTACATTTTTATTCTCCCCACATTCCCAACAACTTCTCTCAGATTCCCCCACTCACCCACATTCCAGGGCCAGTTAACTCACCTAGCCTGCACGTCACTGAGATATGGGAGGAAACTGGAGCACCTAGCAGAATCAGTTCCTGGTCAAAACGAGAATGTGGAAACTCCACACAGACAGTGCCAGAGGCAAGGATCGAACCACGGTCCCTGGCACTGTGGGGCAGCAGCTCTACCAGCTTCTTCTCCATGGACCTTTTACTCTCACCAGAACATGGAGATGAAATCTTAGTTCCCCAACCAATGTGGGGACCAGGAACGGCAGAGGTCTTCTTAAGAAACTGCAAGGTAATTCTGGGCTTCCCTGACTACACCTTTCCCTATTTCTCCAACAAGTGGGACTTCCTTTTTTGAAAGCCAGGCAAATCCTTTTAATTACCAGAGAAGTTTGTTTGGGAGGTTGGCAGGAGGTCATTAATGAGTCCCAGCTGTTGAGAATGGCCAGCAGCCTTGACTGAGGTATTAATTGGCCATGCTGATAGTGGAAGCTGGCGTTGAATGTATAACGAGTGACACAGCATTTGAAAACATTAAGAGCTGGTCAGCTATCTGCACTACTAAATACGCAATGGGTTTTGCAGCTGTTTTTGTGCAAAATTCACGTTATGTTAAACGTTACTATATTTCTCAAATACTGAAAATGCCCTCCTGTTCCAGGATTTGCTACAGTCTTCTGCCACTAAAGGAACACGTGATCTGTTTGCCAGTCTTTCACTTGCTTCAGAATTAATCTGGATGTGTTTTGACAAGCTGCTGAATGTCATATAAAAGAGCAGATGTTGTTTCATTGAAACTAATAAATGTTGGGATCTCTGTTGTGTAAAGTGACAAAATGCAAATACATTGTCAGTGATGTAAAGAGAAAATACACGCTGTTTATTCTTCGTGGTAAGTCTTCCTGTTCAGTGCTATTATCCTGTTCTCCAATAGAGAAAAATATGAGCAATGAAACCAGCTGAGAACTGACATGCCTATCGTAGCAGAGAAACGATTAGGTTCTGATCTGAGTATACCTCCCTTTTGTTGGCAGATGTAACCCTAATACAACACAGGGTGATATGCTAATAGTTATTGTAAGGGGCATCAATGTGTACACTCAAGTCCAAATAATTGTGCTTGCACAGATGGACGAGTTTGTAATAAAAGTAAATGTGCTTGGTCAGCAGGATACAAGAAGGAGCTTTTTCTGATGCGGACAAGCAGTTGCTAAGGTTTTAATGTGGACTTGCATGTGCAAAAATGTCATCACAATTTCTGCAAGCAGTATAATGTTAGCTAATAAATATATTTTATATTTTCAACAACCCACTGCTTCTTCCCAAATTTCTGCACCATGTATATTATGGCTTGATACACGATTTGGTTAATCACACTAGGCTTTTATCTTTTTGTAGTTTGCTTTCATTCTTTAATGATTTGTATTTGTAATTTAAACCTATGTGCATCAGTATATCAGGAGTGAAAATGGAGCTCAACAGGTCAAGAGTCATGGATGTAAACCACACAACCTGTTGATTCAGAATGCACTATATATAAAGTTTTGTATTTCTGTTTTCTTGGAATTATGGATCTCAGAGTCACGTTGCCATGCAACAGTTTTACTTGCACGGTTTGTCTTCTTTTCCTCACATTGGTTGTTTGTTAGTCTTTGTGTGTAGTTTTCATTGATTTCTATTTCTCTGTTCTACTGTGAATGCCTGCAAGAAAATGAATCTCTAGGTTGGATATGGTGAACTATAAGTACTTTGATAATAAATTTACTTTGAACTTGGTCAGATTGTAGTGCTGTCTAAAACTAGAAGGCACGGATTTCAGAATCAGAATCCGATTCAAGCTTAATATCACTGGCATACGTAGGAAATTTGTTAAGTTTATGGGGACAGTACAATGAAATATATGATATATATAGAGAAAAAATACCTGAATTACAGTAAGTATATATATGTCTATTATATAGTTAAGCTAAAATAAGTAGTACAGAAAAAAAGCAAAAACAAAAATTAATGAGGTAGTGTTCATGGGTTCAGTGTCTATTTAGAAATCAGATATCAGAGGGGAAGAAGTTGTTCCTAAATAGCAGAGTGTGAGCCTTTAGGCTGCTGTACTTCCTTCCTAATGATAACAATGAGCAGAGAACATGTCCTGGATGGTAGGGGGCCTTAATGATGGACACTTTCTTCCTAAGTCACCGATCCTTGAAGATGACTTGGATACTATAGAGGCTAGTACCCATGATGGAGCTGACTAATTTTACAAGATTTAAGGTAAAGAGTAAGAGATTTAGGGCAGATCTGAATATTTTTCATGCTGAGTTGGAATATGGAATGCAGTGGCTTGAGGGGGAGATTGAGGGCGGCTCTCTCACACTGTTTAAGAAATATCTAGACAATCACTTCAATCATCAACACACAGAATTTTCCAAGTTAACTTCTGCTAAATGGGATTAGTGTAGATAGCCATCTAAAGGTTGTGAGACAAAAAGCCCAGTTCTGTGCTGTATGACTGTACAGGAGATTGAAGTCCAAAGTAGATTGATGTGAGTAGTCAAATTGAAGTTAATGAACTGCAGTTATTTGTTTCCACTTGCTCTGAACAAGTAATTCATTGTTGATTCGCTGTGAATACAACACACAGCTCTAAGGGCTGGAAGGGAGACTTTTCCACATTTAAGCAATACCATTTGAGCTTGGTCATATGAGAACAGATAGCGGAATGCTAACGAGCTTGATGTGCAACTTACGCAGTGATAGTTCCATTTTCTTAATTAGTCATGGTGAAGGGAAAAACACAAAAGCCAGGTTCTGAATAATTTCCAAACAAATTGCTATGTTCACATATAAACCACTTGAAGGATTACAGCTGAACGATTCATTGACCTAGAGCATCGAATCGTACAGCATCGGAACTGGTCAATCAGTTCACAATGTGCCAGATTATTTAAAATAGTCGTTAAATGTTCAACACAACTAACACCTTCTGTCTCTGCAACTCTCTGGACGTTCATGCAGCTATCTGAGACTTATTCCATTTCAATGGATCGCACTTCAGTGGTATAACCACATATAGACTTGCTTGACTGTAACAGTTTATGATGTGATCCTCTGGACTTCACTCCGTAGTAGCTTGTGCAGGTGATGCAGTGTACGGTTTGAAGCTGAGTGATCAGCAAGGTCATAGTATTGGAAATCAGTTGAACTACAGATCTCTTGAAAATGGGAAAGGAGGAGGCCACCTGGCTCCTCAAGCCTGTCTTGTCATTCAATAGAATCACGGCTGACTAATGCTGGCCTTAACTCTATGTCAGTGCCGTTACCGCATAACTTGTTCCCTGATCCTGCCTCAGTGATGTATCGCCATTTCGTAGGCATGCTAGGGGTTCTAAGTCCCACTCAGAGTTCAAAATCGCTGCTGACGTTTCAGTGCTCTGCCGCTGTGGGTGCAGTAGGGTGCATCAGATGAAGAGTTTCGACTCCAAAACATGGACTGCTCATTTCCCACCATCGATGATGCTTGGCCTGCTGAGTGTGGGGTTCGAGCTTGTGCCTCACCTTCTAGAAGCCACCTAGTTTGCTACTTCGTAGAGTTAGTCTGAGCTCAGTGAGAGTGCTTTTGCCCCGGGCGAGAAGGTTGTGCCTTCAAGCAGCATTCCTGCCTTTTGAGGACAAAATTATGTGACAGAAAGCCTCCCTCCAGTTAATCATAGAAAATCATGTAAGTTTATTAATGGAAGGTTATGTTGAATATTTCAATATGGTAACAAGGACAGAGTGCAGGTATCGTGTTTGAAGTGGTTTCTGTGAAATTTAGCAGGGCACATGACTAAGTCCCTCAAAGCAGATTGATTAATCAAGCAAAGGTGGCTGGAATCTAGGATAAATAATTCGGCAGATCCAAACTGACTGAGACACAAAAGGCCAAGCATGATAGTTGAGGGCATTTTCGTGGCTGGAAGGCTATTTGCAATGGAGTTCTGCAGGAGGCATTGCCTTTTATTAAAAACTTGTATAGAAACTTACCAGCCACACGGCAAGAGGAGATTAGTATTTCATTCCATACAGAGGGAATTTCAGCATACAAGGTTTGCAGCAGGGAAAAAGTAGGCGCCATGGTATTGTAGCGGTTGGTGTGGCGCTATTACAGCTCAAGGCAAAGGGGTTCAGAATTCAATTCTGCCGTCACCTGTATGTCCTCCTCGTGGAATGCGTGGGCTTTTCTCCTACCGTCCAAAGAGTAGATTAATTGGTCATTGTAACTTGCCCCGAGATTAGGTTAGGGTTAAATACAGTTCTTGGGGGATGCAGGGCAGTGCAGCTCGAAAGGCTGGAAGGACCTACTCTGTGCTGTACAAACAAACAAATAAAATGTTTTTAAAAAAGTATCATATAGTTTGAAAAGCCCGAGAAGTTATCTTGATCTTCAGAGAAAGCTCTACATTTTTTTTACACCTCTTCTAAAGTATCTTGCTGCTGATTAAGTACTTTTTGAGAGTAGGAAGGTACAAATTGCAGCCAAGCTAAGCTTTGACAAGTAGTGAATCATCATCAGAATCAGAATCAAGTTTAATATCACTGGGTTATGTCATGAAATTTGGTGTCCTGCAGCAGCAGTACGTTGCAATAATAAATTACAATAAGAAGTACATATGAGTATTATACTAAATAGGTAGAGCAAAATAGAAATAGTGGGGTAGTTCACATGGGTTCATTGTCCATTCAGAAATCTGCAGGTGGAGAGGAAGAAGCTGTTCCTGAAGCATTGAGTGTGTGTCTTCAGGCTCCTGTACCACCTCCTTGATGGTAACAATGAGAAGAGTGACGTTCTGGGTGACAGGGATCCTTAATGATGGACGTCGCCTTTTAAAGATGACCTCAGTGCTGGAGAGGCCACTGCCCGTGCTGAAGCTGGCTGAGTTTACAACTTTCTACATCTTTTTCTAATCCTGCAGAGTGACCCCTCCATACCAGACGGTGATGCAACCAGTTAGAATGCTCTCCGTGGTACATCTGTAGAAATTTGCAACAGTGTTTTGTGATATACCAGGTCTCCTCAAGCTCCTAATGAACTATAGCCACTTCATGCCTTCTTTGTAGTTCTTTGTTGAACCCAGAATAGATCTTCAGAGATGTTGATACCAGCAACTTGGAACTGCTCATCCTTTCCAATGCTGATCCTTTGATGAGGACTGGGGTATGTCCTTTGACTTCTTCCTGAAGTCCATAATCAATCCCTTGGTGTTACTGGTGTTGAATGCATGGCTGTTGTTGCAACGCTACTAAACAAGCTGATCTGTTTCACTCCTTTTGTCATCATCTGAAATTCTGCCAACAATGGTTATGTCAATGACAAATTTGTAGACAGTGTTTGAGCTGTGCCTGGCTCCACAACAGTGGGTTTAGGGAGAGGACAGCAGTGGGTGAAGCATGCATCCTTGAGGTGTGCCAGAGTTGATTGTCAGTGAGGAGGAGATGCTATTTTCGGTCCTCACTGACTGCGATCTCCCACGGTGACTGTGGTAACATTATCTGTTTTCAGTGCTGCTGAACTGATAGATATTGGCCACGCATCTTGGACAGTTCACTTTCTTTTCTTTGAAATGATGCCATGTATTCTCTTCATCACCAAGAGAGCAACCGTGATTTAGGCTTAACAAGTAAGCCAAAATCATTCCTCCAACTCTTACAGCACGGTCGGTTTAAGGTTTTACACTCACATCTGGAGTGGGACCTGAACTCACAACCTTCTTCCTCAGAGGAACTCTGATTGGGAAAGTGCACTCACTACCTCTAGCTTGACTAGACCTTGCCGGACTGAGTTGGAGCACCGAACAGGGTTGCTACTTGTATTGCAATTTCCATGCAATCAGGTACCTTCAGCCAGAAGCATCTGTCGAATAAAAGTACATTATACTACTTTATACCAGCTCATGTCCGATAAGATAGCAGTTAACATATCTCGGCCACTATGTGGCGAAAATTCAAGAAAACATTAACTGTTTTTATTGGTGTTCCGTATGGAAGGGAGAGGTTGCTAACTGTTCTGCAAAACTCAGACGTGCCAGTGGATTTACTAAATAAAAGCAGAAAAGGAAGTTACTCCCATGTTTACAACATTCATTAATCAGGTTTAATGTGCATTCACTCAGCAATAGATCAACATTCCTTTGATATTGTACAATTTAACATAGCTTGAATGAAGCCAAGTTATTCTTGTGTCTTTTATTTTTGAGGACTAATTTTTCACCAAATAACATAACATGTTCATTTAAAAATAAGATACAGGCCTTGAAGAATGTGTATATTTATACCAAGGACCTCTAATTTGGTAAGACCCAATGCATGTGTTCCAATGACCTTTCCATTGTGTTTAGAATTATTTTGGACCTCGCGCAGAAAGGACGAATAAGTTGGTGGCAGAGAGATTGGAAAGCAAGGGTTTGCACAACATTTGTCCATTTTTCTTGATTCTGTAAAAGGAAAGATACCTGACAAACCATCCCCACAATTTAACTAACTGAATTGTTAGATGAGTTGTTGCAAGCCAGACTTTTGCAAGTTGCTGCTTCCATTCCTCAATGTTTGGAGTGCTTATTGTTCAATCTTTAGAGAACATTTTGTGGAAAATTAGCAAGGTAAATTCTGTAACAGGCCAGAGCCTTTGGATCATTCATCATTTTTATCATTCACATTCTTCATTATCTGAAGTTCATTCCGCTGAAGCTCAGGCTGATCATCTGAATCATCTACCCTTTGTGACATCCCTTGTAGCACAGGATAATACACCGGTGTAATGTTTAAGATCACCTTAGCTGCACAAAACCTTTCCTCGGCTACTTTCTCCATCTTATTATTGCTAATTCTTAGCAGGCCAAAGGCTCTGTTTGGCTCTGTGATGAATTGAGATGAATTGAGGCTACGGTCTACTCCAGCTGCAGTGATGCCTGGCTTCACGACATCCGTAAAACTTCAGTTCTGAATGCTATTTGCTTCCTTTTATTGTTTGCACAATTTCTTTCCTCTCCTTGCATTGAGTGTTTGATGGCCTTTTGTTTTAATGGGCTCTTTTGGGTTTCTTTGTTTTGTGGCTGCCTTTAAGGAGACGAAATTCAAGGTTGTATAATGTATACATACTTTGATAATAAATGTACTTTGAACTTTGAACTCTGAACTATGAATAAAAAAGAATATTTAATATTCTAATATATTAAAAGAATATTTAATATCACCAGCATATGTTGTGAAATTTGTTAACTTTACAGCAGCAGTACAACAAACAGTTAATGCATGGCCTAGTGGGCAAGGCATCAGACTAGTAACCTGAAGGTCACTGGTTCGAGCCTCAGCTGAGGCAGCGTGTTTGTGTCCTTGAGCAAGGCACTTAACAACACATTGCTCTGCGACGTCACCGGTGCCAAGCTGCATGGGTCCTAGTGCCCTTCTCTTGGACAACATCGGTGGCATGGAGAGGGGAAGGCCTGCAGCTTGGGCAACTGCCGGTCTCCCATACAACCCAGCCCAGCCTGTGCCCTGGAAACTCCAGGCTCAGATCCATGGTCTCTCGAGACCGACGGATGCCACCACAACAAAATATGTGATAAATAGACATAGAGAAAAAAAACTGAGTTACATTAAGTGTATATTTGTCTGTTAAGTAGTTAAGTTAAATAGTGCAAAAAAACAGAAATAAAAAGTAGTGAGGTAGTGTTCATAGGTTCAATGTCCATTTAAAACCTGATGGCGAAGGAGAAGAAGCTGCTCCTGATTGCTGAGTGTGTGCCTTCAGGCTTCTGTACCTCCATCCTGATGGTAACAGTGTGAAGAGGACATGACCTGGGTGGTGGAGATCCTTAATAGTGAATGCTGGCTTCCTAATGCTCCACTCCTTGAAGATGTCTTGGATACTACAGAGGCTGGTATCCATGATAGAGCTGACTAATTTTACAAGTTTCCGCAACTTATTTTGATCTTGTGCAGTAGCCCGCCTCATACCAGACAGTGATGTAGTATTAGTGGAATTGATTAATATTATGAAAAATCTAATTATAATTATCCTTATAATTAATATTGTGTTGGCGTGTGGCCTAGTGGATAAGGCATCAGTCTAGTGATCTGAAGGTCACTGGCGTGTTGTGTCCTTGAGCAAGGCACTTAACCACAACACCGGTGCCAAGCTGCATGGGTCCTAGTACCCTTTCCTTGGACAACATCGGTGGTGTGGAGAGGGGAAGGCTTGCAGCATGGGCAACTGCCTGTCTCCCATACAACTCTACCCAGGCCTGTGCCCTGAAAACCTTTCAAGGCGCAAATCCATGGTCTCACAACACTAAGGGATGCCTATTATAATTAATATTCCTATAAAAACTCTAATTGACCAACAACCACCATTATTACCAAAGTTAAATTGGTGCATCCGAAGAGGTGAGGAGACAACAGCTTCTGTTACACCCAACAGGAGGTGATGAGAGAGATTGGAGGATTGGCATCTGTCCACACATGGAGCAGGTGCAGCCAGCCCAGCCAGGGTCCTACGTACCGTATTGGCCACAGGATCAGGCCTGAGCCCTGAGCCTCAAATCGCAATGCCGAGCAGCTACACCCTCGCAGTGACAGCACCTTGCTCCCATCCCTGCTCTACCTACAATAGCGTTCAAAGCATGCCTCTTTATACAAGGCTAAGGAAGGAGAAAGCCATTGTTGGGGAGCAGCACCCAGTCGAAGCAGATGTACATTTGGCTATGCAGCCATGAAGTACTCGGTCTGCGGCAGTAATAGCACTATAATGAATCATCCCATTGTGCTGTGGGATTTAATAGCATACCAATGATGCAGGATTAAAATAAGCTAGTGAATGCCATTACTCAGATAGTGATACAGCACAATAAACATCCAAAACTTTTATAGATGCCTTGTTTATAATAAATGTCCATTTTATAAGTTTATAGGATAATGCTAGCAGAGACTAGATCAAAATCTTTTCCTGTCCAGTAAACTTTCTTGCTCTCCCAATCAACTTGCTTCATATAATTTTGGGAGTATTTTTGTATATGTAACCTCAAAAATCCTCATAAGTATCACTATGCTCCCACCATCGGTTTAATCTGAAAATCAGAGCCACCCGGTTATCCATGCAGTATATCATTTTCTCTCAAATCATCATCAGCATTTTCATTCCTTCCAGTTATTTAAGCTTCCCACAGTCTGCCCTTTTGACCTTTGAGGGCATTCAGTAGAAGAGTCAGTTGTCACTTCTGTTTCCCTTTGGCCATGTTTTCTTTAATCTTCGGAGCACTCACTTTGCATCTTTAAGTATAAGATGATTTGACTGTCCCTGAGCATAGTCTAAGTCAGTATTTATGTGATTTGCTGTGCTACATATTTTTCCAGCATCTCTGAAATCATTATCAAAGACAAATCTGATTACAGTTGATGCCAAGAATTTCACCCAGTGACATATAGGAAAAAAATGTTTTGTAAAAAATTTCTACTGAATGTCAAAAAGAACCGATGCACACAAGTGGATGCATCACACAATCACTTTATTATAAAGAACTAACATCCCAGTGAATTAATCATCCATTTCTCACTGACGTATTTGCCTTTGATGTCTCTCTGTCTTACTCTTTGAAAGCAGTGGCAAATGTCCCAATATAGTTCTGCAATTTAGAAAGGAAATCTTTCAAAAAGTACATAATTGGTTAAAATACAAATGGCTTGAGGCTTAGAAGGGCAAATAATGCATTTCAGACTTTATTCTACATCTCTTTTCCTGTTTCTTTCTTCCTGAAGTTCTTGTTTCTGTCTTTTTATCTCTTCTTATCCCTATTACTTATTTCTCATCTCCTTCTGTAGCATTCTCTTTTTCTACATCTCCCTCATCCATCTTTCCTTTACCTCTTTCTTTATCTCTCTCTTTATTTCTTCATTTCTGCCTCCTTTTTCCTATCTTCAAGTTCAAGTTCAGTTTATTGTCATTCAGTCGTGCATATGTTTACCTCCAAATGAAAAAATGTTGCTCTGGACCAAGATGCACAGCACCGTATGTGTAACTCACACACACAGCATCTAAAATAATACTAGCACAAACAAATTAACTAATAATAAGGTGCCAATACAACACAAGTTAAAAAGTAAACATTATAACGCTACTAGCACTTCATGCATGATGAGACTTGGGCGCTGGCAGCGAGTTCAGTAATCTTACAGCCTGGGGGAAGAAGCTGTTTCCCATCCTAACCGTTCTTGTCCTAACACTACGGATCTCCTGCCTGATGGCAGGGGGTCAAAGGGATGGTGGGATGGTTGGGAAGAATCATTGTCAACGCTAAGGCCATGCGTACACATAAGGGAGAGCCTGATGATCCTTTCAGCAGTCCTCACAATCCTTTTGGGACTTGCTGTCAGATATCTTGCAATTCCTGTACCAGCCGATGATGCAGCTGGCCAGGACACATACCTGGGCACAACCTCAGTCGCACTTTGAGTTCCCTTTCTTGACCTTGGTCATGTTTTCTAAAACACTTTTGAAAGAATGTGTCTCACAGATTCATGAATTCCCGTTACACAATTGGTTAATGTTTGCAGTGTTTCCATTATAATGCTATGGATAATTTGCCAATGATAAACTTGTACAATCAGTACTGTAGTAATGACCATGTGAAGTCCTTTAGAACTGTTGGCAGTACAATAAGTATTGACTGAGACACACCATTCACCTTTGATATGATGTCATCCATATGAAAGAACAACTGGGACTTTGGTACAGAGCTTTGATTTATAAGATGACATCTCTGCTGATGTCACAACATTTTGATAATGATTTCTTATGTCAACTTATGACCTTCTTACTTAGTGCTTAGCTAGAATTCTAGTCATTGCTAATTTAAATTAATCTTGCTAAGATTTTGAAAAACATATTTCCCATCAACCACTCTCACAACCAACAACATTATATAATAATCTTGGTTATACAGGAATTCAAACCTCAGCAAAGAACCTGAAACAAGTAAGGCACAGCTACAGCTAAATTGTAAGACATGGTCACCTATAAGTGTGTCTGGTGACCTATAAGCCCTTCATACTGAATTTACTTAGCATTATAAATCTCAGTTTAGGAATTTTTGAAAATTTGAGTTAATTCATTCAAACAGAAACATACAGCACCAGGTTTTGAATTTTGTGTCTTTCTGATTTCATTTTTCAAGAGTTATTCTATAAATATTCCACAAAGTGACACAAATTATGGATGATTTCTTCTAACCGCAGTCGTTCTCTGTTGTCAACTTTTGATCACGTGGCTTTGTAGCACAACTTCAACTGTGCTCCATTCAACTTCTTAATGTGCAATGAAAACATTGATAAATATTCACTTGTGTTAGGAATTAAAGGCTATAAAATAATATAAATAACCATATGATAGATATCGTGCCTGTTCTTTGCTGGGACCATTGCAAAAATAGATATGGGCTTCACTTGCAGGTCGAATAGTGATAAATGAATACTGACTGCCCTTTGGATTGTAGATAATATTGCAGGGTTCTTTGCAGTTTAAATTATGTGATTTAACTTTCAAATATAAAAGTTTTGATCTTGATTGTCAAGGAGACCTGACCTTTCTTCTTACTGAAACGTGAAGGTGTGTGGTTATTTTTCCATCAATCCACTAAATGTGCGTGTGACTAACAGTTTTGAGAAATGGGATTGCCAACAAGATGACCAGCTGATTATCAATTAAGTAAAAGTACAAACTTACTCACACTTCTTATTTGGTTAAAGAGAAACTTTCAACCTATGAAATTTAATGAAGTATTTGAGAGGCTCCAGGCATACACATATCATCTACAATGGGATGAGGCATCTGTTACGTGTGAATTCCCTGTTTATACATTAAATGGTCTTAGTCTTAGCAACTTTGGGAAACTGAGAGTCCAAATAATGTTTATTTTAAATTTAATAATTAGTTCATGCCAGTAAAGATATCCTGACCTTTGAACATTATATTGATTGTAAGCATCATAAATTAGGAACAGATAAAAAAACAGGAGATAAGATTGTGTCAATGAACTTCAAGAAAATAGTGGAGGAAGATCATTCAAGGACGTTTCTATCAAAGCTTGATAAAATCATAGCCTTTATGAACATCCTGGAATTCAAGAATCATTGAGTCATAGCAACATGAACGAAGGCTATGTACCCATTGAGCCCACGTTCTATCCAAGGACAACCTAATAATGTTGATGGAAATTGTGAAGGGGTGGGTCACTGGGTGGAGTTGTTGATGATAAAGAAATGATTCTGGGGGAGTTGTGAATGGGTTGATTACTGGGTGGGGATGACAAAGATTGTTAATCATGTTCCCCAACTCTTTTCCATAGCCCTCCTCAGTTTAGTCCTTTTTGTAATTATCCATCTCCCTTTTCATTCTTAACAGCATGGAGGAACAGAGGGATACATCTTCTTGGATCCCTCAAAGTTGCCCCACAAATTGATAAAGTGTGTAAGAAAGGGTTTTGGCCCGAAACGTCAACTGTACTCTTTTCCTAGATGCAGCCTGCTGAGTTCCTCCAGCATTTTGTGTGTGTTAAGAAAATGTATGGTGTGTTGGCCTTTATTATTGGGAGACAGAGTTCATGAGTCATGAGATAATGTTGTAGTTCTATAAAACCCTGGTTAGATCACACTTGGAATATTATTTTCATTTCTGGTTATCGGGATTATAGGAAGGATGTGGAAGCTTCAGAGAGGGTCCAGTAGAGTTTTACCAGGATGCTGCCTGGACTAGAGAGCATGTCTTGTGTGGATAGTTTGAGTGAGCTAGGGCTTGTCTCTATGGAAAGGAGGAAGATTAGAGGTGACTTGATAGAGTTGTACAAGATGATGAGGCATAGATCAAGTGGCTGGCCAGAGACATTTTCCCAGAGCGGAAATAGCTAAAGGAGCAGACATAATGTTAAGGTGGTTGGAGAAAAATATAAGGGGAATGGCAGCAGTAAGTTTTTTACACTCAGAGTGGTGAGTGCATGGAATGCCCTGCCAGAGGTAGCAGTAGGGACAGATACATTAGGCACATGTAAGAAATTCTTAGATAGGCACACGGATGTTAGCAAAATGGAGGGTTTTGTAGGAGGGAAGACTAGATTTATCTTAGAGTAGGTTTAAGATCAGCATATCATCGTGCATTCTGCTGTAATTTTCTTTGTTCCATTTATTCTTTTGAAAGCGATGATTAACTAAGTTTCTGCCACTGGTTCGGAAGGAAGTATTCACTGTGTGAGTATCTTCCCTCTGAAATTTTTGACATTTACTTTAGCTCTGGTGTGCTGAGTGGCCACTGTACATGGTAGACATTCTATGTCGCAATGCTATGTTGGTTTAGCATTGAATCACAAAAATGATGATGCCGTGGGCACCAGGAGTTCTCTGTGTAAACGTCTCTGGTAAACAAAGTGTATAAGCCCAGCCTCATGGCAAGAATGACAGAAAGAAGTTGTAGCAATAGCACATGCCTGAGGCAATGTGGTGAGAATATTTCTACAAACATTTCAAACTGCCTCTAGTTTTGCTTTAAAAAACTGTATTTTGAGTATCTATTCTCCCAAACTATCCTGTAATAATCTCACAAGCAGAGCAAAATAATGTATCTACTCTAATGTACAGCATGGGAATGAGTTTATCTTCAGAGTTAGAGGTAGTAATTCCTACTTCCAAAGCAAAGATCTGAAACCTTAACAGCATTTATTTCCCACCCCTAATTAAGAAAGTGGTGGTGAGCTGTCTTCTTGTGCAGCTGGTGCCTTCTGGTGAAGTTATTCTCATATGGTTGTTGGGTAGGGAGTTTCATTGTTTTAAAGCAATAGAGATAATGCAATAACTTCAGTAAGAGTCAGGGAGATTTTGTGCAGGAACGGAAAATGAATAGTTTGGAATGGATAAGAGCTTTAGAAAACCACCAGTGACCTCTCGAACAATTGCTTGCTCATCTCTGACCCTTGCACTTTCCCCACCATGCCCGTGATTGGTGCAGTGCAGGAACTGCATGGTTAGAAGTTTAAAAAAACATTGGTCATTGAACCCAATTCTTTACTTGATCAAAGAGCCTCGCCTACTGCTGGAAACCTTGTTTGAGTTCAAATTGGCCCCAGTGAGCCATGTACGAAACACACTTTAACATACTGGACATCCTGTTCTTGGGAAACACTAAAAGCTGGAGGAACCCAATGAACCCAGCGGCAGCTAAGGAAGGAAATGGGTAGCCGATGTTTCAGGTCAAGATTCTTCACCGGGAGTCCAATGTCAGCTGTTCATTTCTCTCCACCTGCTTTTGTGTGTTGTTCCATATTCCAGCATCATCAGTCTCTTGAATGTCCATCCTGTTTTGGGAATGGAAATGGTGAGAAGATGAAATATTCTTCTGTTGACCTTCAATAATAATTAAGGGAAGTTCATCACCTTGAAAAAAAATGCATTCTTGGTAGCACGGCCATATTTAAAATGTTCAAAGTTACTTTTCTCCAGATGTAGTCAGATAGATTGAGGCTTATGTGCTGGCTGTCAGACCTGTAGATTTCCTGCATCAGCCTGCAGGCAGGGTTCAGGCATTGGGTTTAAAGGAAAAATCAGGTGGTTCTTAAGGTGAATGGTTTGATGGCAGAGGGATTATGGTGGGAAGAACGGCGAGGTGCTGGATTGACATCAGTGAAGGTGACCTGGGAGCTCCAGGAGAGCAGAACTGAACCTCAGTGGAATTTCTGGATTACAATCCCAAAGTTAGAAGCAGCTGAAGATCAACCAGAGTGAAGAACTCTTAGCATTCAGCGGTCCTCAAAAGGCAGTTCATCTGACACCCACTTATTCAGTTCCGTTCCGCTGACTGGTTTCCCAGAATGAAACACCCAACATTAAATGTGGAACTGAGATAACATTTCAAGCATTAGCCTCAACTGGCTGGTCTTCACTGTTCAGTTTGGGTCTCTGTGAATCCTGTGAAGTTCCCCATTCAGAAATATATCACCACCTCCTCTGCTCTCCCACCTTGCTTGACAGTTAATGTACATATAAAAAGACACTTTTCTACTTTACTCAGGTCACTATTACTGTAGAAACTTATAGAATAATATATGAATCATGAGTCATATAACAATGAAACAGAAACGTTTGCGAAGTCTATGCCAACATCAACATGTTAACACTAATCCTACTTTAAAATTATTTTATTCTCCCCACATTCTTGTCAACTCCCCCAAGTCTCGCTGATTCATCTGCATACTGAAGGCAATTCACAATGCAAAGTTAACTACGAACCTGTACATCTTTGAGATGTGTGAGGAAACTGTGAGCACCCGGAGGAAATGCATGTCATCACAGGAAGAAGAACTCCACAGAAGTAACAGCACAGGTCAGGAATGAACCTGTGTTGCTGGAGGTGTGAGGCATTGCCGCTACCAGCCATGTCACTGTGCTGCAATATTAATGCAAACCTCAAAGCAGAAGATTTAGTGAATCGTGCACTTTGGACACCCATGAAGGGGCGGTACTTTGGTTGTTTGATGCGTTGTCCCTGTCTGTCTCTCCCCTCCGCTCTGCTGCTTTGGCTGGTCATTGACTGAAGGTGGAGCCAACTCCCAGAGGAGAAAAGGACAGTCCTCCCATAGTTAGAAATTGACAGTTTTAAAGCAGTGAGCATCACAGAGTCATAGCTGAAAGAAGATCAGAGATGGCAGCTTAACGTTCAAGGACATACATTGTGTGAAAAGGATAGGCAATTGGCAGAGGAGGCAGGGTGGCTCTGATGGTAAAAAATGAAATCAAATCCTTAGAAGGAAGTGATACAGGATCAGAAGATGTAAAATTGTTGAGGCAAGAAACTGCAAGGGTTAAAAGACTCTGGCAGGAGTTACATACAAGCCTCCAAATGGTCGCCAGGATGTGGGATACAAATTAGAATGGGAGATAGAAAAAGCATATAAAAAAGGCAATGATACAACAGTCATGGGGGTGGGGGGGATTTCAATACGCAGGTAGACTGGTGGAATTGGATTTGGCGCTGGAGCTGCTTGTGGTCGTGCCCAGAATGAAAAAGGCAACTCTGGATTGGGTGTTGTGTAATGAATCAGATTAGATTAGGAAGCTTATGTAAAGGAATCTTTAGGAGGTAGCGATCGTAATATGATACAATTGACCCTTCAGTCTGAGAGGGAGAAGTTAAAGTCAGATGTATCAGTATTACGATGGAGTAAAGGGGTCTACAGAAGCATGAGAGAGGAGCTGGCCAGAATTGATTAGAAGGGGTCACTAACAGGGTTGACAGCAGAGCAACTATAGCTGGCATTTCTAGGAGTAAGTTGGAAGGCACAGAATCGATTCATTCCAAAGAACAAGTTTTCTAAAGGGAGGATAAGGCAACAGTGGCTGACAAGGGAAGTCAAAGATAGTAATGCAAGAGATGACATACAATATAATGAAGCTATTGGATTAGCAAGCTATTTAAAACCAACAAAATGCAACTAAAATAATTCTAGAAAAGATAAAATATGAAGAAAGGATAACTAATAATATAAAAGAGGATTCCAAATGTTATTTTCAGATTTATAAAGAGTAAAAGAGAGGTGAGAGTGGACATTGTACTGCTGGAAAATAACACTGGAGAGGTAGTAAAGGGGGGGACAAAGAAATAGTGGACAAACTGATGAAATACTTTACATCAGTCTCCACTGTAGAAGACACAAGCAGTTGAGCAAAAATTCGAGAATGTCAGGGGAGGAAGGTGATTGGAGAGCTGAAGGCTTGAAGGTAGATAAGTCACCTGGACCAAATGGACTACCTTCCTGGGTTCTGAAAGTGGTAGCTGAAGATATTACTGAGGCAAGAATGGTGACCTTAGTAGAATCATTAGATTTTGGTTCTAAAGGACATTACAAATGTTGGCCCATTCTTTAAGAAGGGAGGGAGGCAAATGACAGGAATAACTTGGCCTCCACAGCCACATGTAGCAATAAATTCCACATATACACTACCCTCTAACTAAAGGCATTCCTCTTCATCTCTTTTCAAAGGCCTTCTGAAAATCTGAGTGAACAACATCCACAGACTCTCCTTTGTCTACTTATTGTTTTTTTTTGTTGAGAAGTACTGTCGGACAAGTTTAGGATAATCAATCCATTGCTGGTATCTGCACATCACGTGAACTTCCTCTCATATTTCTCCATTTACGTGTGCTTTCTTGTGTTTACCTTGCCTCTCTATGCATTTTGCCTCAACCAGTCCTGATAAATTCATCAAAGTTCTACTGCATTAAAGTCCTGTGAGCTTACAAATTGTTGTGCACGGTGGGTGCAATCCATGTCCTGCACTAGGCACTAAACTCATGTCGCACAGGCAGTCCTTTGGACTGTGTGTAGACAGGTGAACAATGAATCCAAAACAAAAATTGCATATAGCTTTATGAATCGGAAAGGAAACAGTAAGGCGCATGAACTTAATTACAGAAAAATGAACGTGCAAATGTACATCCTGTCCTTATCTAAGATGCTTTATTTGGTGAACTGGGCACCACTGATAATTTAACTGTTAATGTTCTTCCTTCCTGGATCCTTTTTTTAAAATAAATTTTTTAATTGAATTTTCAAATGGTTACAGAAGGAAAAAAAATTATCAACCCTTCCCCCCTCCCCTTAACCCCTCCCCCCTAACATATCCCTGTAGAAAGAGAAAAAAAAGAGAAGAAAAAAGAAATAAAGAAAGAAAGAATGCCTGGATATCGGAAGATCCCCACATGCTCCATGGAGTTCATAATAGCTTTAGTATATATATTTATTTATTTCCCCAAATAACCAATAATTTTATCTTCGGAGCACCTATATATTTAATCCAATCTTTTGTAAATAAGGGTGCCAAATTTTCAGAAATATTTCATATTTGTCTCTTAAATTATAAGTAATTTTTTCAAGTGGAATGTCTCTGAAAATTTCATTCTTCCAACGATCTATACTTAAGTATGAATCTGATTTTCAAGTAACTGCAATAGCCTTTTTGGCTACTGCCAATGCAATTTTTATGAATTCTTTCTGATATTTATTCAGTTTGGATTTCGGTTTTATCCCTTCAATATCGCCTAGTAAAAATAATGCTGGATTATGTGGAAGTTGTGTTCCAATAATTAGTTCCAATAAAACTCTTAAATTTGTCCAAAAAGGTTGAATTTTAAAACAAGACCAAGTAGAGTGTAAAAAAGTACCAATTTCTTGATTACATCGGAAACGTTGATCAGATAAATTTGGGTTTAATTAATTTATTTTTTGTGGTGTAATATATAATTGATGTAAAAAATTATATTGCACTAATCTTAACTGGACATTTGTTGTATTTGTCATACTGTCAAGACATAGTCTTGAAGAACTTGTTTCTTCAATTTTAATATTCAAATCAGTTTCCCATTTTTGTCTTGACTTATGAATTTCTTGTTTAATTGCCTGTTTTTGAATCAAACTATACATACAAGAAATAAATTTTTAAAATTTTCCTTTTTGAATTAAAGTTTCTATTTCATTAGGTTTCGGCAATAACATTATTTGACCCAATTTATCTCTTAAATAAGCCCTTAATTGGAAATAACAAAAAAGAGTGTTGTTTGATATTTTGTATTTATTCTTTAATTGATCAAATGACATTAATATACCTCCTTCAAAACAATCTCCTATATATCTAATCCCTTTTTGAAACCAATTGTATAAAAGTTGGTTATCCATTGTAAAAGGAATAAGTTTATTTTGAATTAAAGGTTTCTTTGCTAATAAAGATTTCTTTATCTCATCATCAACATTTATCTTATCCCATAAATCAATCAAATGTTTTAATATAGGAGATTCTTTCTTTTCCCGTATCCATTTAGATTCCCACTTATATATAAAATCTTCTGGTATATTTTCTCCTATTTTATCTAATTCTATTTTAATCCATGCCGGTTTATCTTCATCAAAAAAAGATGCAATAAATCTAAGTTGATTTTCTTTATAATAATTCTTAAAGTTTGGAAGTTGTAACCCTCCTAGGTCAAATTTCCATGTCAAGTTTTCCAACGATATTCTTGACATCTTGCCTTTCCAAAGGAACTTCCTCACACATTTAAACTCTTGAAAAAACTGCAGTAATTGTATTGGTAGTGTTTGGAATAAATATTGTAACCTAGGGAATATATTCATTTTTACAACATTTACTCTGCCTACTAATGTTATTGGTAATGTAATCCATTTATCAAGATCTTCTTGAATTTTTTTCAATAATGGTAAATAATTTAATTTATATAAATTGTTTAATTCATTATCAACTCTTATACCTAAATATTTTATACCATTTATCGGCCATCTAAATTGAGCTATTAGTCGACATTGACTATAATCTGCTTTAGTAAGGGGTAGAATTTCACTTTTATCCCAATTTATTTTGTAGCCTGATATTTTCCCATATTCTTCCAATCTAGAAGATAATTTACGCAGCGAATACAATGGGTTTGTTAAATAAAGCAAAACATTGTCACCAAATAAATTAATCTTATATTCCTCCTGGTTAACTCTAAAACCCATAATATCTGGGTCCGTTCTAATTAATTCAGCTAATGGTTCTATCGCCAACACAAATAAAGCAGGTGATAATGGACAACCTTGTCTAGTTGACCTTGTTAACTGAAATGATGTTGAAATTTGACCATTTGTCACTACTTTAGCTTTGGGATTTGTATTTAAGGTTTTAATCCATTTTATAAAAGATACTCCTCATCCATATTTTTCCAATACCTTAAATAAAAAATCCCATTCCAATCTATCAAATGCTTTTTCTGCATCTAAGGCAACTGTCACACTCATTTCCTCCCTCTTTTGTGCCAAATGAATTATGCTAAGTAACCGAGTTACATTATCTGCCGATTGTCTATTTTTGATAAATCCTGTTTGATCCATATGTATTAATTTTGGTAAGTATTTAGATAATCTATTAGATAAAATTTTTGCTATTATTTTATAGTCGGTATTCAACAAAGAAATAGGTCTATATGATGTTGGCTTTAAAAGATCTCTATCTTTTTTTGGCAATACTATTAAAATAGCTGTCAAAAAAGATTCTGGAAGTTTATGCGTTCTTTCCGCTTGGTAGATTAACTCCATAAAAGAAGGAATTAGTAAATCTTTAAACTTTTTATAAAATTCAGGCAGAAAACCATCTTCTCCTGGGGATTTATTACTCTGAAGTGATCCTCGAGCTTCTTCGACCTCTTTTAATGTAAAAGGCATATCTAATCCCTTCTGTTCTTCCGAATTCAGTTTTGGAAGAGTTTTTTGTGATAAAAACCTTTCTATCTCGACATTATCATTTTGTGATTCTGATTGATACAGTTCAGAATAAAAATTCTTAAAGTTTCATTAATTTCTAAAGGTTTATAAGTAATTTTATTTACACTTGTTCTAATTGCATTTATCGTTTTGGAAATCTGGTCTGTTTTTAACTGCCAGGCAAGAATCTTGTGTGATCTTTCACCTAGTTCATAATATCTCTGTTTAGTTCTCATAATTGCTTTTTCTGTTTGGTATGTCTGAAGTGTATTATATTGTAACTTCTTGTTAACAAGTTGTCTTCGTTTTTCTTCTGTCATATATCTTTGAGATTCTTTTTCTAATTTTGTAATCTTTTTCCAATTGATCTATTTCTACCATATATTCCTTCTTAATTTTAGAAGTATAACTTATTATCTGGCCTCTCAAATATGCCTTCATTGCTTCCCATACTATAAATTTATCATCAACTGAATGTAAATTTGTATCTAAAAAAAACTGAATCTGCTTTTTCATGAAATCACAAAAATCTTGACGTTTTAATAATATTGAGTTAGATCTCCATCTGTAAATCGATTCCTCTTTATCCATCATTATCATTGTCATTGTCAAGGGGGAATGATCTGACAATATTCTTGCTTTATATTCCATATTTTTCACTCTGTCTTGAATATTCGTTGATAATAGGAAAAAATCTCTCCTTGAATAAGTTTGATGTCTATTTGAATAAAATGAGTAATCTCTTTCTTTTGGATTAATTCTTCTCCATATATCAATCAAATTTAAATCTTTCATCAATGATAGTTAATTTTGCTACTTCTGATTTTGTAACAACCTTTGTTGATCTATCTAAAACTGGGTCTAGACAAAAATTAGAATCTCCACCTATTAATATTTTGTCATGTGCGTCAGCCAAATTCAAAAAGGCCTCTTGTATAAATTTTACATCATTTTCATTTGGTGCATAAATATTCATAAGAGTCCATAGTTCTGAAAAAATTTGACAATGTATAATTACATATCTCCCCACAGAATCAATTAATACATTTTGTATTTTAATTGGTAAAGTTTTATTAACCAAAATTGCAACTCCCCTCGCCTTTGAATTAAATGAAGCTGCAATAACATTTCCGATCCAATCTCTCTTTAATTTCTGATGTTCTATCTCTGTTAAGTGTGTTTCTTGTAAAAAAGCTATATCTATTTTCATTTTCTTAATGCATGTTAAAATTCTTTTTCTTTTCACCGGTCCATTAAGCCCATTAACATTAAAACTTTAAAAATTCAGTAAATTAGTCATTATTTTTAACAGGGTTACTCCAGTCTATAGTAATACCTAACTTTTCAACTTTCGTAGTACCTTGGGGAATCTTTTTAAAATTCTCCGTGTTGCTATGTGTCTCCCCCCACCCCCCACGATTGTCCAGGCAAAGAAAGAAAGATTAAAGAAAAATAGATTATTAAAAAAAAACAAAATACCCCCCTACTAATGTTGTGAATAAAAAAAAACCACAACATTACCCCCCTCCATTGTACGGGTCATGGCAATCGCCATGATTACACATGTGAATGCCGTAACAATCGATCCGAAGTTCCCCCAGCTCCCCCGTAACATAAAAAGGTATATATAAGAGAAGAAAAAATAATATCACTACTCTCGATTAATATTTCTCAAATTTTTACCTTTCTCCCCCTGTATCATATAATTAAGAATATATTTAAATATTCTTCTGTCCTTAAACATCCATCAACTCCATTCACTGTCCCTGTCTTCGTCTTTAATCTGTTTCACTTTTATATCTTTGGCTGTGGTTAGCGAATATTTGGGAGTTCTTGTGCAAATTCTTCTGCATCCCGATAATCAGTAAAAAATCTTCTTTTTCCATCATCCAAAAAAATTATCAGGGTTGCCGTGTGGCGCAATATAAATTTATAACCCATTTCCCATAAAACTTTTTTCGCTGGGTTAAATTCCTTCTTTCTCTTCAAAAGGTCATAACTTATATCAGGATAGAAAAGAACTGTTTGCCCTTCTATCATCAATGGCCCATTTCTCTTTCTGGCACGTTGGGCAGCTGCCTTCAGGATCTTTTCTTTATCTTGATATCTTAAGCATTTTATCAAGATTGATCGTGGGTTTTGATCAACTTGAGGTCTTGATCTTAAGACTCTGTGAGACCTTTCAATTTCAAATTAACTGGGTTCCTTCTTCCATTTCCAAAATTTCTGGAATCCATTTTTGAAAACAATTTATTGGATCCTCTCCCTCTATACCTGCTTTAAGTCCAACAATCTTAATATTATTTCGTCTGCTAAAATTTTCAAGTACATCCACTTTTTCCAATAACTGTTTTCTTTTTGATGTCCAGGCAGAAATATTATCTTCCATTTTATTCACTCTATCAATGGTGTCTCCTGTTATTTCTTCCAAGTTTTTAATTTTCTTGTCCATTTTGTCCTGTCTTTTCATCATTTTATCAAACATAATCTTCATATTTTTAATAATTTTTTAAATTACGTTTAATGCTTTTAATTCATGCATTATTTGCACCAAAGATTTTTTTATGTCTCCAATATCACCTCCAACCTCTTCCTGTTACTCTTCTTTGTTTGTCTCTTCATCTTCGTCCGATTTATCCAGAGAATCTGATTCCACCTCATATTCACTTTCACTTTCAGTTCCGATCATAGCTGGGATTTGTAGTTTGAGTTGCTCGTGTTTGCGCATGCCCCTTCCTTCACGCATGCGCAATTCCTGTTGCTCTTTTTTTTTGGAAACGGTTGATGTTGCCGCAGTTTCCTGTTCTGTATCGCCGAAGGTAAAATGCACTTGAGCCCGAGGCTCTTTCATGGTGGCCAGCCTTGATTCTTTTCCAACTTGTGTTGTCTTCAAAGTAGTAGTTTTCTTCTGCTTCTGTTTAGGAGACATATCTTAAGACAATCCTGAGTAGTTTATAAGTAATTTTAAAGAAGTATTTACTAACTTTTCTTCACTTAAACATTATTTTACTGGTTTTTTACGTGAGAGCTGGATTTCCACATCTCGATCCTATGTCATCACGTGACATCCCCCCTCCTGCATCCTTTCTGATGTTAGTGGGCATGATGATGGGCAGTAGTCAACAAATTGGACTCCTACTCAGAAGAGTTTTGAGTGCAAAATGCTAAACAGGCTTTAATTGTTTTGGACCTTGATTCCTGCAGACATGTTAGTGGAAGTCCATTGAATAAAAATAAAATTTCCATGTTGCTTGACAGGCAGAATCTGGCAATGCATAAGCTGAAGCCATAGACATATAAAAGGTGCTGACTAGTGGGGTAGTGGCATCAGGACTGGACTTTGAGGTGAATGGTCCCGAGTTCGAATCCGGCAGGCTGCTTGCATGCTTTCCATCCATGCTGTGTTGAGCGTCAGGCTAGCAACTCAGCCTCGTAAAAAAACAGTCAAATACTATGGAAATGGCAAAACTGCTGCCCAATGCCCCACAGGGCACAAGAAGGGAAAACAACAACAATATATATTCAAACATTATGGCATCCTAATGGACTAAACAAATAAGCACTGAACAGCCTAGTCACAAAACTGTAGAAAATCTTTTCCACAAAGAAAGGAATAAAGTGTGTGTGTGTGTGTGTGTGTGTGTGTGTGTGTGTGTGTGTGTGTGTGTGTGTGTGTGTGTGTGTGTGAGTGTGTGTGTGTGTGTGTGTGTGTGTGTGTGTGCGTGTGTGTGTGTGTGTGAGATTGCTGGAGACTTCGGAGCACGTCACAGCCAGTGAGGTACGGTTGTGTCATTAATGCTGTATTGTGCAGAAAACACCTCCCAATCCATGGGCAGTAAAGTTCGGAAAGCAGCGAATCATGGTGATTGGTGCAAATGCTGTTTCACATTTCCAGTGATCTGGATTCAACCCTGACCCCTGATGTTGTTTGTTTGCACATTCTCCTTGTGATCATGTGGATGTCCTGTGAGTGCTCTGGCTTTTCCTCACGCCTTGAAGGTGCATTGGTAAGTTAATTGGCCACTATAAGTTACTCCTTGGGCAATTGTAGAAAAGTGGCAAAACGATCAAAGAAGAAGTTCATGTACATGTTAGAGGATATGTTGCAGGGCTCCGGGAAATGCAATTAATAGGATAGCTCTCTAGGGCAGGCATGGACCCAGTGGGCTAAATGGCCTCCGTCTGTATTGGAATAAATAAGTATGACCAAATCCTTCCTATTTAGATATATTGACCCCATTTTTATTTATTCAGATTTATCTTTGTTCTTAAGAACAATGAGAAGGAAGATCGAACAGCATTCTGAATAAAACGGAATTTGTTAATTAATTTGAAATGGTCAAAGAAACTGGATCAAATTCAAACATTCTTACAGGAGTTGCTCTGGAGGTCAGTCTGAACTACTGACAATATCTCTTCATTATCAGATCTCAAGGTAATTAAAAGGTAATGATTAGATGACAGTTCTTTGCTGGTTGCGTCTAAAAGAAATTACTGTTCCAAGGTTGAAAGATCTTGGTGATCCCTTTCAAGGACATAATTTTTATTTTTATTCCTCGAAGAACTGCAGACTCACTCCATCCTATTTAATTGAGCTTCAAATAAAAGCCACATTTTTGGTTGAACATATGTGCTATTGACAACACAGGGCAACATTTTTCAAAAGGGTAGCTTCATCAGAATATTTTTGTTGTTTATGATAGACTACTTGAAGCTGAAAACAAATATAATTTCAGACTACTTGCATCAGGTAGGAATTTGGAGAAACAACAAACTAACTTTTATTGAATGCACTGGGTTTAATTGCATAATGGTGCTGATGCATTGCAATAGTTCAACTAATCTAAAAATGCTTTGTTGATGATTTTCATTTGTCCCAAGTGTCTGAGGCTTCTTGCTTAAATGTCCAACAATAATCAGCCAGTATTGGTGGATTCCAATTGCCCTGATACTGTTTGTCCGTTACCGCAATGTCCTGGTGAAGCCTTTCATCCGTGCTTGTCATTGACAGTGCCTAGATTTGCAGGGAAGAGGTCTAAATAGAAATGTAGAAAATGAATCTTAAGTGGCGTGTTGCACTTCTTGGTTTTGTATGCTTGAAGCATGCTGTCAACCAGCTGCACGTAGTTTGGTGCTCTGTATTTGCCAAGAAAATTTTCAACATCCTTGAGTGCTGTCCTTGTGATTTTCTCCAGTCCCACTAGAAGTTGTTCAAATTTCCTGTCATTGTTTGATTTGTAGGTCAACCAAAATGCCTTCCTTAATCTTGGCATGAGTTATTCTCACTTGAATTATGAATTGAAATAACAAATATAGGTGATTTTTTAAAATGGTGTGTGATAGGGAAATTTCATGGCGATGTTCAGGATCAGCAGCCCAAGATCCATAAGATACCCCCTAAAGTATTCAGGAAGCAAAATCTTTGTTGTCCAGTGTAATTAGTAGATCAGCTATGTGGTTCTGTTGCTAAGAAGAAAATATGCACGCAACAGGGTAATTGTCTTTTTCCAGTATCACTCACCTGCCAAGAAATTCTGAGAATGAGACAATCGATATTGTTCTTCTGCACCCACCTACCCACGGAACAATGCCATGGCAGCATATTGGCTAGGGTGGAGCTGTTACAGCTCAGGGCGATGGAGTTCAGAATTCAGTTACGGCATCCTCTGCAAGCAGTCTCTGTACATCCTCTCTGTGAGATGCATGGGTTTTCTCTGGGCTCCAGTTTCCCCCTACAGTCCAAAGGCGTACTGGGTGGATTAATTGGTTATTGTAAGTTACCTTGTGATTTAATAAGGGTTTGTCATTAGTTGCTAGCTGGAGTAGCTCTAAGGGCCACCAGGCTCTCAAAATAAACAAATCCTAAGAAGGGGAGAGGCCTTTGAATATAAGCTTGTTACACATTAATCAGAGATTTCTGCCACTGATGGTGACTTCAAAGAGGGAAAAAGTGGTTAACTGTTTGTGTGAACTGTTTCAGATTAAGTGTTGGGAATATCTGAAGGTTAACTGTAGTGTTTCACTGGAATTCTCAAGGAACTACTTGTAAGGTGGCATGGACAAGTTTAATCCAACCCTAGTGTTATCGTGCTGCAAGTGTGCAAATGCAAAGCTCTCCTGATTTGGGTGTCAGAGGCCAACACTACTTCTGTCTCAAACCATCAGTGTGTTGTACATGAGTAAAAAGTAAGCTTCTTCAGCTGTTCACCACACATAACTTGCACTCATGTCTACGGACATAATCCCGGTTACCTTGGACTGGCAACAGTTTGCATACAAGGCGAATAGAGCAACTAAAGACGCCATTTCTATCACCTTTCATGCTGTCTTGGAACACCTACGTAAGGATGTGTTTCGTTTTGTTACAGCCCGGCCCTAAAGCTATACTACTGAACAAGCTGACTGTCTAGCTCCACAATCGAAGCCTCAGCACATCGATCTGCAATTGGATCGTGGACATCCTCACTAATCATACCCAGACAGTAAAACGAGGCAAGAGCACATCAACCACCCCCCCCCCCCACCCTGAACGCTGGTGCTTCACAGGGGTGTGTACTGAGGCCACTTCTCTACCCTCTCTTCACCTACAGCTGCCCTCCTGCTCACGCTGCAAACTCAATCATCAAATCTGCAGACAATACAACAGTGATTGGCCTAATCACAAGCAATAGCAAATCTGCATGTAGAGAGGAGGCGCTGAAACTGTCTGACTGATGTACAAAGAAGACAAAAGAAATGATAATTGACTTCAGGAAGGCAAGAGGTCCCGAAGAAGCCCCATATTCATAAATGGTGAGGTGGTGGAAAGGGTCTCCAGTTTCAGGTTTTTGGGGATGAACATCACTGGGGAGCTTTCTTGATCTGCCAACACAACCTCGATAGTAGAGAATGACTGTACCACCTGAGGTGCTCAAGGAGAGCTAACCTGCCCCAAAAATTGCTGGCCAACTTTTATTGATATGCAACAGAGAGAATATTGACACAGAGAGTGACAGTGTGGTACTCTAGCTGCAGGAAGACAGATCACAAAGCACTCCGACGGGTGGCTAGGACGGCTCAGCACATCGTTGGGACTTAACTACCGGACTGGAGACAATCTGAAACTCTCGATGTCTACGGTGTGTTCGTAACATCGTTAAAGACCCATCCCATCCTGAACACTGTCTGTTCAATCTCCTGTCATCTGGTAGGAGATACAAAAACATCTTAGCCAAGACAGTGAGACTGAACACAGCTTCTTCCCAAGGAAGTTGTGCAGCTGAATAGTGCTCCACTCCAGTTTTCCAACGGCCTTTCAGTGTAACGGACTATCAAAGTCACTTGTTAAATGTCAATATGGGAATTTATTCACTTTCCTAATTAAGCTGTACCGCATGCATTATAAATATCCGTCTTGCACAGACTGGAGTAGCATTGCAATCCTGTTGTTCTGAGCAATGACAATAAAGTTCTGTTCTGTTCTGTGTTTCCTCATTCTAGATCCCTCAGCCAATTTATCAAGTGGAAGACAAAATAATTTTTTAAGGGAAATTTCTTGTGATATCAGTTCTCTTTTTTGAATGGAAATACCTTTTAAGAGCTTTGTTTTTAAAACACAGCATGGGCATTTTCACGTTTCAATATGATGTCTGAGCTGCGGCAGATGCGTCGTGAGCTCATTTATGCATCCATCAATGGAACCTTGAGGCAGTTTGCCATTGGAAAAAAGGTTAATTGAACACAATGAATTGGCAGTTAAAAGATAATTAATTGGCTGTGGAATGCTTTATAATGTCCTGGGTACGTACTGAAAAATTAACTAACTAGAAATCATGGATTCAAATCCATCATCAACTAACAAATTTGAGCTTTTACATATCTAGAAGGCAGAATGTTGGTATGCACTGTATAGTCATGAAAATGAAGGATTATTGAAAATTTTCAACCAGCTCACTATTGTTACTTCCAAAATCTTTGTGCCTTGTCAACAATAAATTGCAAACAAAGTTACTTTGGATGCAAACAATATTATGAAGAGAGGTTGTGTGTCTGAGTTCTGCAAACCCCTTTAGTCTGGTTTTTGTCGCAGTATGCACTGGTAGCGACTGAACCCAAGTGCTGAGGCATGTAGGGACTGAAACAGAAGTTTATACATAAGAATTCCAACAGAACATCAGTGGCTTGATTGAGCGACACTGTGAGATGGATCATTCTCAAGACAAGGACCCTATGATAAGGACTAATTGGGAGCCCTCTTTAAATAATCACAGAAAACCCGTGCCAGTCAAAATAACTTGACAAGATTGAATGGAGATCACAAGGGCTTAACAATGCTAGTTCAGACAACGTGTAACAAATATAGGTGTTCTGGAAACCTCAGAACCCAGCACTCCACAATTATCCACACAGAGCGGAAGGGCAGATGATAGTTTCTTACAACTACACTAGCGAGACAAAATGTTTTAGCTGTGAGTGCCACATTTACAATCCGAACCACTTCTGAGCGACATGAGTTTTATTTGAATGATATGTAATCAGTTATTGAAATGTTTAGTTGTATCACTGGCCCTTACAGCTCCTTCACTGTCTCCTCACTGGCCCTGTCTCCTTACTGTTCCCCACTAACGTCCACTCCCGTTCATTATCCCTTGCTGCTCCCTCACTGTTTGTTACTGCTTCTCACTGCCCTCTCAACGTCCTACATCCCTCATTATTTCTCATTATATCTCGCTGCTCCCTCACCGCTCAACAACAATCCCCCTGTACTCTACTAGCTGCCGCTAACGAATGGTAAAAATCAAGTGAAAGAGGCTTTGGATGAAGGAATGTTTCAGAAACAGAGCAGAAAAGTGTGATGAAGTGCAATTTGAGAAGGAGACAATGCAATAGTTTTGAGAAAATGCCAAGACAAGAGAATTAGGAATTAATTTGCTAAACGAGAAAAGTAAAGATGGTAAAGAAAAGGAAAAGCTGTCAACTAACTTAGCTATTCATCTTTTCTTTGATGAAAATGTTTAGGACTCTTTCATCATTTAGCCATAAAATGTCAGAAAAATGTTGCAACACTCTGCAGGTCAGTCAGCCTATGTGGAATGAGAAACAAGAGTTAATGCTTAAGGCTAATGATGTTTATTTAGAACTGTAATGTTACTTTTTCCCCTTTCCAGAGTTGATATGTGACCTGCTGAGTGTTACCAGAATTTTCTATTTTCTTTCAGGTCTCCAGTACCTGGAGATTTACTGATTTTCATAACTGTTAGTCAACAGTGTTAATATGAGCAACTCAAGATATGTCAGATTTTCGTCCTTGTAACACTTTGCAAGGACTTGTAAGATCTCACTCTTTTCTATTGGCTCTGACATTAGATAGCAATGCACTAACATTATCAAGTTATGCTCCTTAATGGTCACAATTTGAAAAGGTAGTCAGGAAAGTGGAAAACAATTTCAAGTGGAAGTATAAAAGAAGGAAGTGTTTTGAAGGGACCTTTTGCTGATTTGTATGTTGATTGGTGCCCTTGATATGTCTCTCTGCCAAAACTTGGGATTGTTTTATTAATATTGCCCGGGTACTGAGCTGGACCTGAAATTGGCAATGCCTTGTGGAATGATGAGAGAACTTCCTTTTGATCCCCACACCTCATCAACAAGGGTGACATTCTTATTTTTGCAGGTAATTGCTGTTCTCTACAACATTGTCATGCTTATCAAGCAAACTTCTAGAAAATCTAGCTCCCACATGTGGAATAGATAAGCACATATTTATGCCCTGACGTTTGGGGATGTAATATCTTGCCCTTATTATCAGAGCAATATTTCTTGGTACAACCCTAATAATAATGTACAGTGCCCACCACTAATCCTCCTTCTGGTGTATGTGCTATTAGTGGTGAAACCCCCTAGTGTCCTTGGCTGTGTAAGTCTATGGAAAACACTCTCTGCTTTCACCAAACTCGTAAGACTGAGACTGCTCTCTCGCCCCAAACCCCGGTTTGTGTGGATGTTGTGTAGTTGGCTACCCTATTATAAATTAGTGCCGCGAAATAACAGACAGTACACCGCACACGATTAAAGGAATTATATTTATGAATATTAACTTAACTAAAGGGCTACTAAACAAAAACAAAAAGGAAAGGGCCCATCGTAATTAAACAGTCAAATGTGCACAAGTTGCGGCTCATCTTGAACTTCTCTTTCGCTCAAGCGCTGGGCCCTTAGACAGCGTGAAATCACAGACCACCTTCCGAACGTCGTTCACAATCCAGCTCAAACAAACGGGTCTCCCACCGGGTCGTGCCTACGACCGGTTCCCCCCAGCGTCTTCGCTCTTCATCTCCCGCCAAACCAGCAAAAAAAAACCCACCCAAGACCAAACTTTGTGTCCCTCACCAGGAAAACCTCTCCCTAATTCTGTCATCCTAATTGGATGGCACACATTCCTCATCATTCAACAATAACCCAAACAGGCTGACAGCAGAACAGACTGCTCTTACAGAACTGCTAAATGAAATGCATACAGCATAACAGTAAAAACATGATCCAGGGCATTACAGTGGTGTGAAAAAGGGGGATATCATGTGTTTAAGTGTCCCTTTCTGCTCTATTCTCCCATACTGAATGACACTTCTGACTCTCATTTAAATGCTGGTGCCCTGATTTCCCCTCAAAAGGTCAGGAGGAGTTTAGTTCCAAATTGAACTGGGCCTTGCCTGCGCTGCACAGTATTTTTATTTGTGTTTATATCTGAGTCAAGTCTACACTAAACTCTACTGGGAATGAAAGAAGTTGAACTTTGCAAGCCTCCGTGAGGACAGGCTCTGTATTGGGAAAAACATTCTCTTTAGGCCTTTTATCCAGGTTGCGAACACTCTTCGAAGGCTCTGGGAATAAAACTGCGACTGAGGAAACATGCTCCTTAGTCACAATGCCCACGACTTGGTTTCACTGGTATGAAGTAATTATTAATTCCATGAATCTTTCAAGTAAGGAGTAATATGATTGAGCCAAGATCCAAATACTTCAAACCTTTCCCTTGGCTCTATCTTCAGAAGGTAAACAATATGGTGAGATATTAAAGGGGCAGCACATTTATTGAAAAATGTTGTGGCAATCCAGCCTGTTTGTTTACAAACATGGAAAGCAAAGGTGTCGGTGCAGATATATCACTGTGGCATCTCCATGAGGTTCGCTACGGGGCATGGCTATTTGTTCTCTCCAGATTAAATAACATCTGCCAGGCAATTTTTCAGTAAGTTATCATCCCTTTAATTCACATTCCCAAGGGCAATGCCAGCTGTCTCCGGGGGATAACTTTAACCAGCAGAGAAGGGAAAATGATTTTTGGATTCCGCTGAGAGTAAGTTCATAACAATGACCTCCCAGGTGATTCAGTTGTGTGGGATGCCAAACACACAGTGTGTTTGGATCTTTGCATTATAAAGGATACAAAATTTTACATGGACTGACTCAAATGTCCATTCGGAGCACAGCAGTTGAGGTGAATGCTAATGTTTTGGCATTTTGAGAAAGTAAGTTACTCAAAAAGCACCAAGAATTCTTTGCGCTGCTTTAAATTGTGCAGTGGAATATTTAATGCTCATCTGATCTAAAGAAGCAAACAAATCTTCAAAAGAAAATAACAAAGTACTTCCCCATGGCATCACAGTGTGACAGCGCTGCCGTTCAATTACTGAACAAGCAGCCAGAGTTCCTGACTGCTGAACACAAGATTGAAACCCACCATGGCAGCCGGGAAGTTCCAAAGTTCAAAGTTCAAGTACATTTATTATCGAAGTATGCATGCAGTATACAACACTGAGATTCATCTTCTCCAGACAGCCACAAAATGAAGAAAAGCATGGAAGCTATTCAAAGAGAAACATAACCCCCCCCCCTCCCCATGCACCAAAAGAATCTCGCAAACAGCAAAAAGAACACCAAACCCCCCTCGTACAAAAGACAAATCGTACAAACGGCAACAACAACATCAACCCCCTCAAGCGCAAAATAAAACAAACAGATCACGCAAACAGCAACAAGAAAAAACAGGCAAAAACACAGATTATAAAAACCTAAAACTGAAAGAATCAGTTGAACTGCAATCCGATCACGGAACTTCAGTACCATCCTCTGATAGCATCGAGGGAGGTAGGAAGAGGGAGAGGGAGAGGGAGGGAGAGAGGGAGAGAGAGAGGGAGAGAGAGAGGGAGGGAGGGAGGGAGAGAGAGAGAGAGAGAGGGGGGGAGGGAGAGGGGGAGGGGGAGGGGGAGGGGGTGAGGGAGAGAATGCAGAGGCCTTCCCTCGGGAATAGTGAACCGGGGACTGTCACACGTAGGCACCTTCCTCCTGCAGCAGCAAGCCAGAGGCTGATAGAAGGCGCTGAGGAGCTGGCCTTGAATTTATATCCAAGGAATTAAATAAATCTGGAATAACTGCTAGTCTCAATAATAGTCACAATGAAAGTACAATAATTAATTAGGAAAGCGGAAATAACTGAACATATGTGCAAGACAAATATAATTAAATACAGTTAACATATGATTTAAAAAAAAATAAACTTTAGCTGATAAATTTGCTTGAGTTCCTTGAGGATTTATCTGGCAGAGCTGATCTAAGGGAACCTCTAGATGGAGTATATTTAGATTTCCAAAAAGCATCTGACAATGTGTCACATAGGAGGCTGGTGCATAAGTTAGAAACCCATGGTTTCAGAGGAAGTGTGTTACAATGGATTGAAAACTCTGGCAGAGAATTGGTAAACATGGGTCCTTATCAGACTGGAAGAAGACAACTAGCGGAATACAGCAGTGATTAGTTCTTAGCCAACAAATTTTCGCTATTAACGTTAATGATCTGAGGGAAGGAACAAATTTGATGATGATACAAAAATAAGTGTAAGGGCAGATAGTGACAGGAATAATGTGCTTCTGCAAGGGGTATGGATATTGAGCAAGTGGGCAAAAGATGGCAAATGGAGTGTAATGTGAAGAAGTAAGAGGTGATAGACTTCAGTAAGAGAGATCAGTAGACATGTTGTGATCCAAATGGTAAGTGACTGAAAATCAAAGGGATTTAGGTGTTCTTGTTCAGGAATCACAAAACATCAGAAGGCAAGTTCACTAAATAGTTAAGAAGGCAAAAAGCACATTTGCTTTCATTTCAAGGGGAAGGATGTTTCCAAAATAGGGAGGTTTTGTTACTATTGTACAGGATGTTGGTGAAACCTCATCGAGTTTTAATCTATTTGCTTAAAGCTAAGTAGTGGGACAGTGTGGATCAAAGGGATATAACAACAAGGGGCCAGTTGAGTAAAATTGATACACACAAAATGCTGGAGGAATTCAGCAGACCAGGCAGCATCTATGGAAAAGAGTAAATAGTCAACGTTTCAGGCCAAGTACCTCCTTCAGGACAATGTTTCAGTCTTGAAGAAGGGTCTTAGTGTGAATCGTTGAATGTTTACTCTTTTCCGTAAATGCTGCCTGCAGCCTGACCTGCTGAGTTCCTCCAGCATTTTGTGTGTGTTGCTGTGCACTTCCAGCATCTGGAGATTTTCTTCTGCCTGGAAAACTGAGCCAGATAGAAATTCCTTCTCACAGGGAATGGCGAATCACTGGGATTCTCTGCCCTGCCAGATGGTGGAAGCTGAACCACAAGGAGTATTTAAAGTGGAGATGGATAAGTATTCGATAGATAAAGGAACAAAGGGGTTTGGAGAAATGATACAAGAGGAGTTGAGGTGAGCATAGATCAGCCAAGATCATATTGAATGGGGCAGGCTTCCAGGGCCCGATGATCTACTCCAGCTCCTGTGTTCTATAGGCCTCCTACACACACTACAGTTGTGTAAAAACAATGGCAGCCGTTTGATAATCCTGCACTTGCACTAGTGTCTTCATGCACTGGAATCTCGTCATGATGCAGAGTTTTGACCCTAAGTGTGGACAGTTCCTGCATCCCACAGATGTTGTTCAACCTGCTGGGATCGTCCAGCAGATTGTTTGCAGCTGCTGAAGTTCACCCATGGTTTTGAGGTTTTGGTTATATACTGCACAAAAAAAGTGAGAATATTTCTAGGTCTTGACTCAAAGCTCCACCAAACAAATAGTTTCAAATTGTAATACTTTAAAATGCAGTAACTGAGTAGGTGTACAGGCAAGCACTCCCCTTTACTGCAATAGTAAAGAAAAACAGAAAATGCTGGAAATACTCAGCAGATCAGGCCACGTTTGGGTGTAGAGAAACAAAGTTAATGGTTCAAGTTAAAGAACTAGGGAGGGGCAGAAGAAGCCTGTAAAGCCTCGAGGTGGGTAGGAAAGGGAAATTCCTAGCGGTAAAACAGGAATGACTACTGAGATAAGCTACAGATAAGGTTATTTGGAAGGTGAGTGAATGGGAGCAGTTAAGAGTGAGAACATGGATGAAATATTATAGAAATTCTGATGAGCAAAGCAGGAAGACATGCCCCGTAGTGAGACTGAACATGTTCTCCACTTCCAGCAGAAACAAAAAAGTCAAACAAAACGGGGAGAAAGTGAGAAGCTGAGCCAATGTCACAGATGAGCAGCTGATACAGGCAAAGAAATTAAGTTAGTTCACAGTTCAGGTTTAATTATTCTGTAACCATATGTGAATATAGCTGAACAAGACAGCGTTCTTCCTTCAGTTACCCGAAGTTGTAGAATTCAATATTAAGTCCAAAAGGCTACAGAATACCCAGAGGGTGAGATGCTATTCCTCAAGTTTATGTTGGGTCTCACTATACAAGTTTGGAGGCCTCAGTCAAAGAAGTCAAAGTGGAACTCTGATAGGAACAGAAAGCTCAGTATTACTCCGGTGGACTGAACGGAAGTGATCTGCAAAGCAGGCACCTGATTTCCATTTGCCTTCTCTGATGTAGAGGAGACCATGTTGTGAACGCTGAATGTAGTACATTAGATTATGAGTCCCTTTAAAATATCAGGGCTCGGCCACAAGACAGAATTGCATTTATCATCAACTACCTCAGACTGTGACCTCCACTGCTGCACTCATAAATGTAATTAAAGCATCCTTCTGCCAGTGTGTGTTTGCTTACTTGGTTCTCTTCTGGAAATGATAAAAGATGAGAGAAAAGTGTATTAAAATACATTTCTCTGGTTTATATTCCTTTATCCTTGCATTTCCATCAAGTTTATTAAATCTGTACATTAGCTAATACATTGTTGCTATAGTGTCATAGAGAAGTACATCACAGAAACAGGCCCTTCAGCCCATCTAGGCCATGCTGAAACCATTTAAACTGTCTACTCCCATCGACCTGCACCAGGACTGTAGTCCCCCCAAACCCCTACCATCCATGTCCCTATCCAAACTTCCCTTAAACATTGAAATGAAGCTGCACGCACCACTTGCACTGGCAGCTCATTCCACACTCTCACAAACCACTAAGTGAAGAAGTTCCCCCCATGTTCTCCTTAAACTTTTCACCTTTGAACCTTAACCCATGAGCTGTGGTTGTAGTCCCACCCATTCTCAGTAGAAGACACCTACTTGCATTTACCCTATCTATACCCTTCATAATTTTGTATACCTCTATCAAATCTCCACTCCTATGTTTAAGGAATACTATCCTAACCTATTCAATATTTCCTTATAACTCTGGTCCTCCAGACTGGCAACTTTCTTCTAAATTTCCCCTCTACTCTTTGTGCGTGCAGTTCATTCTGTATTCTGGTGGGATTTTCCATTCCATCTCTTTCATTTGTGCCTTTGAACACTGGACTCTGAAATGATCCAAACCCCTAGCTCTCCTGCTTCTACATGACTAAGTAGTGGGGAGGGGGGTGAACACGATAGCAGTGGTTAGCACAATGATTTACAGTGTAGACAACCAACAGCTGCCTGCGAGGAGTTTGTACGTTCTCCCGATGACTGCGTGGATTTCCTCTGGGTGATCCGGTACCCTCCTACTTTGGTACTTTAGTCCTGATTGGTACGTTAATTGGTCATTGTAAATTGTCCTGTAATTAGGTTCCGATTAAATTGGGTGATTGTTGGATGGCATGGGTCAAAGGGCAGGAAGGGTCTATTCCATGCTCTATCTCAATAAATATGAATAAATATTTCTTTTACTTCTAGCTTCAGTACCTATTGACAGAATGACACAGGTTACCTCCTCTAATAGTAAACAGTTCCTTTGGTCCTACAAGTTTGTGCCAACCATCAAGCACCCAATTTACCCCAATCCTACACTAATCATACTCCAGACATTTTCATCAATCCCCCGTATCCCACTGCCCGCTACATTCTACCACTCGCCTACGCATTATGGGCATTCAGTCCACATGTCTTTGGGAAGAGGAAGGAAACTGGAGCACCTGGAGGAAAGCCATATGGTCACAGGGAGAATGTGTAAGCTTACAGAGACAGTGCCTGAGAGTCAGAATTGAACCTGGATTTCTGGAGCTAGTAGGCAGTGCGCTACTGGACCCATTCCACTCTCAAAACTAATAAGGAAATGGCTTCCAGGCACAAAGTCTGTGTCAATTCTCCTACTCTTGAGTAAATAATATTTACAATTGTTTGGAAGTTTAATCCAGGCAAATGTGTTTATATGAAAAAAGTGAAGAGAAAGATCTCACCCTTCTGCAAATTGTGACTAGATATGTCACAAGGGCCAGAATATGGCTGCCAGATGTCACAGGAGTTCAGGCATTTCAAAAGGGACAGGGAGGGAGGTAACGGGCTGCTGTCTGTAGGGGAGTTTGTAAGTTCTCCCCGTGAGCAAATAGGGTTCCTCCCACGGTCCAAAGATGTACCGGTTGATTGACCAATTGGTCATTGTAAAATATTCCATGATTGGGATGGGCCAGAATAGGCTGAAAGGGCAGAAGGGCCTATTCTGCACTGTACCTCAGAAAATAAATAAACACAATGAAAGAGGTATGAGAGTAGCAGTTCAATTCAGGGACAGTATCACAGCTGTAGAAAGGGAGGACATCATGAGTTTGTCTGCTGAGCCTGTGTGGGTGGAAGTCAGAAACAGACACTCATTTGGAGAATTGAATGGAACTCCAGTAGTATAAGAGACACTGAGGAGCAGATCGGGAGGCAGATTTTTGAAAGATGCAAAAATAACAACTTTCCTAATATTGATTGGCTTCTCCTTACTGCAAAAAGATTAGATGGGGCAGCATTTTTTAGTTGTGTGCAGGAAGGATTCCTGACACATTATGTCAACAGGCTAACTAGAGGAGAGGCCATACTGAATCCAGTACTAGGCAATGAGCCAGGTCAGGTGATAGATCTCTTTGTGGGTGGAGACAATGACCACAACTTCCTGACCTTTACCATAGGGTTAGAGAAGGATAGGATGAAACAATATTAGAAAGTATTTATGTGGCAGAGGGCGATTGATCATGGCATTAGACAGGAATTTGTGAGTGTAGACTTGGGGAGAATATAAAATGGAAATATGGAGATTATTTTAGGGAGCACTTGCAAGGGATTCTGGATAGGTTTGTCCCATTGAGACAGTGAAAGGATGGTAGGGTGAGGGGACAATGGTTGACAACAGAAGTGAAACATTTAGTCAAGAGGAAGAAGGAAGCATACTTAAGGTTTAGGAACCAAGGAACAGATAGAGCCCTAGAGAGTTACAAGGTGGTCAGGAAAGCATAAGAAGAGATTTCAGAGAGTTAACTTGCATGTCTTATGAAGAAAGGTTGAGGGAGCAAGGGTTATCTTATTTTTATTAGCTTTTCTTTTTGAGGCGAAAGAAGATGAGAGGCAATATGATAGAGGTGTATAAGACTATGAGAGTTATACACAGAATGGATAGCCAGCACCTTTTACTCAGGGCAACAGTGCCCTGTACCAGAGGATATCATTATGAGGTAAGTGGAGAAAATTTTCAGGGAGATGTTGGAGGCATTTTTTTTTTGCAGAGAACAGTGAGTGTCTGGAATATACTGCCAGGCATGGTGATAAAGACAGATACAACAAGAACGTTTAAGGAAATCTTAGGCAAATGGATGTCAGAAAAATTGAGGGATATGGGCGGTATAAGAAGAAAGGGTTAGATTGATTTTGGAGTTTTTTATTGGTCGGCACACCATCTTGGGCCAAAGGGCCTGTTCTGTTTATTTATTTAGCATGGAACACGGAGCCTTACAGCCCAATGTGCCACACTACCCAGCAACCACCCATTTAATCCTAATCTGATCCCAGGACAATTTATAATGATCAATTAACCTACAAACCCATACCTCTTTGGAACGTGGGAGGAAACCCACACGTCCATGAAAAGGATGTACGAGCTCCTTACAGATACATTCTGAATTGAACTGCAATGCCCTGAGCTGCACTAACTGATCTACTACTGCGGTGTCCCGTAGCAATTTAAATGCCTCACTTAAACTGCCACTTACTGGAGAGTTTTGTAGATCTCTTGGTACAATAAAAACAAAACCAGCTTTAAGGTGGCCACCACATAAAACCCCAGAAATGCTGAGGAGGGCTTGGTGGGCTGTAGCGCATGGGGAGGGTGTATATTGATGCACTTGAACTCTGGCCAGTAGAGCTCTGACTGGTTTGAAATCACTGTGTTTGGTCACTCAAGATTCTTTATATTCAGATGCGTGACACTCATCCAAGAAATCAGATACACTTTTTTGTTACCTAGTTGTGAGTGAGAGGAATATGTTTAAAACCACGTCTTATACAATGGAATTAAGCCAAAAGTGATCATTTGGAAATCTTCCTGAATTCCAGCTTTGTTCTTCTTTATGTGAAATGCTGCAAATCTGCTCAGTTACTGAACATCAAACGACGGTGAATCGATCCATCTTTTCTTTCACTGTATCCCAGCCCTCAGTGTTAGAGGTAAGAGGTAGAGCAGGTAGGAACTATATCCCTACTTCTTATGTCAGTAACTGAGATCATCTTACAACAGACCTGACAGTAAACTATCCTAATGATTCGGATCTGATGTCTTATCTCAGGGCCCATCCTGGGAAGTGATTCATACCAGCAGTTCTTCTAGGTCCGGAAGGGTAATCTTTCTTAATAGACCAATAAATGGGATGGAGCCAATTGTAGCAGTAAGTTCCAGGGTGCAATTCTTAATCTGCTTCAGATAGTGTTCTTGAAACATCAGCAGCATGACCGGGAAGTACTGCATATGAAGCACAGTGGTATATAAATAGGGATTAATTTTACACTGACGGGCTTCAGCACGGTCTGAAGAGCTGCCCTTATGATGAGCATCATGTCATGCATCACTGGATCCCTGTATCCCTGTATCCCTGCATCACTGTATCCCTGTATCACTGTATCACTGTATCCCTGCATCACTGTATCCCTGTATCACTGTATCACTGTATCACTGTATCACTGTACCCCTGTATCCCTGTATCACTGTATCCCTGCATCACTGTATCACTGTGCCCCTGTATCACTGTATCCCTGTATCACTGTATCCCTGCATCACCGTATCACTGTACCCCTGTATCACTGTATCCCTGTATCACTGTATCACTGTATCCCTGTATCCCTGTATCACTGTATCCCTGTATCACTGTATCACTGTATCCCTGTATCACTGTATCCCTGCATCACTGTATCACTGTATCCCTGTATCACTGTATCCCTGCATCACTGTATCACTGTACCCCTGTATCACTGTATCCCTGTATCACTGTATCCCTGCATCACCGTATCACTGTACCCCTGTATCACTGTATCCCTGTATCACTGTATCACTGTATCCCTGTATCCCTGTATCACTGTATCCCTGTATCACTGTATCACTGTATCCCTGTATCACTGTATCCCTGCATCACTGTATCACTGTATCCCTGTATCACTGTATCCCTGCATCACTGTATCACTGTACCCCTGTATCACTGTATCCCTGTATCACTGTATCCCTGCATCACCGTATCACTGTATCCCTGCATCACTGTATCACTGTATCCCTGCATCACCGTATCACTGTATCCCTGCATCACTGTATCACTGTATCCCTGTATCACTGTATCCCTGTATCACTGTATCCCTGCATCACTGTATCACTGTACCCCTGTATCACTGTATCCCTGTATCACTGTATCCATGCATCACCGTATCACTGTATCCCTGCATCCCTGCATCACTGTATCACTGTACCCCTGTATCACTGTATCCCTGTATCACTGTATCCCTGCATCACCGTATCACTGTACCCCTGTATCACTGTATCCCTGTTGGTATATACATCACTGTATCATGTCAAGCTTTGTACTGGGAAGTTCTACTGGTATCCTGAGTAAATAATCCTTTGCTTTTTTCTCTCTGTTTTGTGGAGGTCTGCCAAGAATTTAGGTTTTCAGGTTCTGATTTTAATTGAAACACTGTTAATGAAGCAGATAAATAGATTATTGTTATATATTGCTATCGATAGGACTTTGCTGTGTTCAAGCTGAAACTGTGTAACGGTTGAATGTTTCGCTGTTTCAAAAACTTCTTAAAACTCACCTTTTCAACCCAGCTGTCAATTACTACTTGCAGAGTCAATCCAGCCTAATTCCTCCCTCTCATCTACAAGTACCTGGTGAAGAAGGGATAGCATAGACAGTGGTGGTGATGTGTACAGAAGGTGTGGTGACATGCATAGTTGGGTTATCTGCACAATGGAAGTAGGATGGTCAGTACAGTGGGGCTGGTATGTACAGTAGGAGTGATATATTCAAATTGTGACCCCTTTAGTGGGAATTACTATGTCTCAATATCGGGTATGGTTTGTAGAATGAGGCTGGTGTATAAAACATCAGTTTATAAACAGTGGGGGTTAGTATGTGCAACATGAATTGTATATACATTGGAGATTAGGATGAATAATTGGATTGACTCCAAGATAGGCAGATTGCCTTGAGGATAGGTTGGACAGACTGGATGGTCTGTTGGTATTTAGAAGACTGAGAGGAGATTTGACAAAAAATATAAAATCTGGATGGTTCTTGGCAGGATGGATTTAGAGAGGGCTTCTTCTTTTGGGAGAGTGAAGAACTAAGGAAGCTGTTTGAAGGTAAAGGGCTGTTGATTTAAGGTAAATGAGGTGGTGAAATCTTTTCTCCCAGAAAGCAGTCTGTCTGGAACTCTATTCCTCAAAGGGAAGTGGAAGAAGAGACTATAAATACAGGTGTCCCCCGCTTTACGAATGTTTGCTTTATGCCACCTCGCTTTTACAAAAGACCTATATTAGTAACCCATTTTTGCATTACAAAGAGGATTTTCGCTTTTACGAAATTTTTTCCCATATAAATTAATGGTTCTTCGCTTTATGCCATTTTGGCTTAAGAAAGGTTTCATAGGAACGCTCTACCTTTGTAAATGGGGGGTGGGGGGAGACACCTGTATTTTACTGCAGTGTCAGATTCTTCATAAGTGAGCCCTACTTGGCGTATCTTCAGGGTCGGCATCCCTTGTAGAGACTTCGCAGTGGAGCAGCAAGTTATGAACCCAAGAAATTCTACGGATGCTGGCAACCCAAAGCAACTCACACAAAATGTTGGAGGAACTCAGCAGGTCAGTCAGCACCTATGAAAATGAATTGACAGTCGATGTTTCAGGCCAAGATATTGACTCCGGGGAACAAGATACCAGACAGCTATTAAGTTTTGGTGCTTTTTCAATGGAAGAGAAGTTTCCACCATATTACTTGAGCTGCCTCGGCCAGAAACGTCAACTGGAGAAACGCTCAGTGATACCTTTATGAGAAAGGGAATTTATAACTAGTATTCATAGAAAGTGATCTGGAATAGATTGAGGTGAAACATGTTGGGTCTTATTGTATGGAGAGCATGCGTTTGAAGAACTGAGAACTATTTTCTTTTGTCATGATTTACCAGAAGAGCCAGTCATGGGTAATGGTTCTCACTCTTTGTTTTTATCTGCGTGCTTTATGAAGCAAATGGCTATTAAGTCGACAGTTATTTCACTAGATCACTGAAGTGTTGGGATGCACTCAGGTTTAACATTGAAACATGAATTAGCTCGCCTTTTGCTAAATAGCAGACTTAATAATGCATCCCTCAGACAATGAGTGAGCTAAGTCCAGACAAATCTTAAGGGTTCAGTGAAAGAGAAGCAATTGAAGCAGAAATCAACGCAAGTTGTGGGGATAAATGCTTTAAAAGCATAACTGAGTTTACTCAGTGTTAACACCACCTAGCAGACATTCCGATGGACTATTAACGTAATGGTTGAGGTAGATTAGTTGTGAAAATAGCAGATAGTGTGGCATGTAAATAGCTTAAACTCAGCAAGAGACATGTATGCACATTTTAAAGAGTGTCATGATTGTATTCTGAGAATTAATCCAGATAAAGAATTGAATTGAATTGACTTTATTTCTTACATCCTTCACATACAGGAGTAAAAATCTTTAAGTTATGCCTCCATCTAAATGTGCAATGTGCAATCATAGTAATTCATAATAATTTATAATAAATAGGACAGCCAATGTAATATAGAGTACACTCAGGCCAGCGTGAGTTCATCAGTCTGATGGCCTGGTGGAAGAAGCTGCCCCGGAGCCTGTTGGTCCTGGCTTTTATGCTGCGGTACCGCTTCCCAGATGGTGGCAGCTGGAATAGATTGTGGTTGGGATGACTTGGGTCCCCAATGATCCTACGGGCCCTTTTTACACACCTGTCCTTGTAAATGTGCAGAATCATGGGAAGTTCACAACTACAGATGCGCTGGGCTGTCTGCGCCACTCTCTGCAGAATCCTGCGATTGAGGGAGGTACAGTTCCCATACCAGGCAGTGATGCAGCCAGTTAGGATGCTCTGAATTGCGCCTCTGTAGAAAGTTCTTAGGAATTGGGGGTCCATACCAAACTTCCTCAACCACCTGAGGTGAAAGAGGCCGTTGTGCCTCCTTCACCACACAACTGGTGTGTACAGACCACGTGAGGTCCTCGGCAATGTGGATGCTGAAGAACTTGAAGCTGTTCACCCTCTCAACCCCAGATCCATTGATGTCAACAGGGGTTAGCCCATCTCCATTCCTCCTGTAATCCACAACCAGCTCCTTTGTTTTTCTCAACAGTCAAGTAGTGATATTTTCCTTAAATGAAGAGACTGCTGAAGATTCTGCCTCTTTCGATCATCCAGGCAGTGTTTTCCCGACCTTTGATCCCTCATCAGCAACGTTCTGCTATTTTATGAAGCAGCTATAAAGAACTTACAATAAATCTCATTCACCGCCCCACCTCCACCATTAGGTTAATTTCCCATTAACTAATAGGTTATACTCTTTCCTTGGTAATCTTTTTGCTTGTTTTATACTTTGGATTTTCTTTCATTTTATTTGTCATTCGTTTATTACATTCTCCATTCATTGCCTTGGTTTCCATTTTAATTTCACTTGTTGATTTTCTATGCTCCTGGCTTGTATAGTGATCATTGTGTCTGACATAGGCTTGTCTTTCTCGCCTTGCTTTCTGGGCACATTGTCACCCAACAGGGTCCTAGATGTGGTCATCTCTAGGAACAAATAAGGCAATGGAAAGGCAAGCTGGAAAAGGAGCACTGTCTTTCATGGGATGTGTTTCGCCATCAAACCTGAGTATGTTTGGTGTCTTGGTGAGTCCCCTGGTGGAATATGAGCTTCCAGTTCATTCTGTTATAGAATCACCATGCTGTGGTCATCAACACACATTAAAAATTAGCAATGAGGCCAGGGATCTCTTCTGCTCCAACTCTGAAGTAATCTTGGCCCCTAACTCAGAAGAATCAAATTGATTCCCCTGGGTAAACCTCATTGCCGCCAAGGTCAGCAAGACATGATCAGGTCAGATCAGAGTCAGAAATGCCTGCAGGAGGAGTAAGAAAAGGTAGCTTCAACAGCGACCTCAGGACAAATGGTTGGAGCATAGGTTGTCATAAACTGCATCCTGTTTTGTTCGAGAGGGAAGCACAAGACTTCATGATAACCCCCAACGATGCTAGGTCATGTCATTTTTCAAACAGGGGAATGAAGTGCTTCATGGAAAAATAACCACCTTTTCACTTTCAGAATGGGCCCAGTGTAATAGGGACAACAAAAATGAACATCAGTAATAAAAGTTTGAGGTACTTGTAAAAGACCACAGAAATTTGGTAGGTGGAAAGAACACAGCAGATATTACAACTCACTGATAGCTATAACGTGGTTAGATGCTTCAGCACTATCAAGACCATTGAAACCCCAGATATTCAGACACAAACCAGAGCATAAATTATCAAGAAGAAAGAGTCAGCACCTTTGAGTGCTCCAAATTACTCCTCAACTGTGACTCTGACTCATTGCGTGTGCCCTTGATTGTGTACCACAAATATTTGATCTAACCATGCCACCACGTCAGACTGACAAGAAATCAAAAGATCTACGTTAGAGCAAACAGTAACAAGGGCTCGGGTACAAATGCTAAAACTCTAAAACTTGCCAGAGAGGAATTTTATACACACACATTCACAAGATCATCTCAGACACCTAGAAAGAACAGAACATCCCAGAGAACTTAAAGGATCATAAACATGAGCATCTTCAAGAAAGAAGACAACTGAAATTGTGGCAATTACTGAAGAGTCTACCGGTCATCGCCAGGATCTTCATCAATCATCTCCTCCCAGTGGCTGTAGTGCTTCTCCTTAATAACAGTAGGGTTTCATCCACGTGGAGGACAGTAGACATGATCTGCACTGCATATCAACTCCAAGAGAAAAGCAGGGAATAATATCAACCATTATAAGTGGTCTTTTTTATTTACCTCATATAAATATCAAGAAAGACTGAGTGTGTACTTTGCAAATAAGGCCATGAGCAAAAATTCATCTCCATCATGCATCTGCTACATGAATGTGTGCAAGCTATAATCTTAAACAGTGGATCAACAGCAGAGCAAATCTCAGTGCAGTCTGCTGTCAAGCAATCTCTGCCATTGTCAAAAATGCCTCTCAGGTTTTCACACTACAACACTGCGCCTCATCTCCAATAAACTTCCAGCCGGAGGACAGTTAGAATAAGGGACAAATTTAAAACCATTTATTATTAAACCATTAAAACTTTGTATCCATTCTAGAACAAGGCCATTTTAACCTCACTCATTGAGTATGGTATACATATGACACACATGTATATGCATGCTTGGAGGCTACTTTAACTGAAGCATGCTTAAGAATGGGTTTTCTTTTGAATATCCATAAAAATAACAACTTTTTCCAATCTAGGCCCCAGTACTGAACATCCATGATGAGCTTCTATAAAGCATAGGATGATTCCACACCTTGGGGGTCACCTTTCAGTGAAATATTTCAATGATTCATCAATCTTTACCATTCAAAGAAAAGAATATTTGAAAACTATTGACTTAAAACTAAGATTTGAGTTCCTGACCTACCAGACAGCATGATCACTAACCTTCTTTACACTTCAAAGACGTGGACAACCTAAAGAAAGCACCTCCAACACTGTGGGGATACTAAAATCTGCCAAATCTACTGAAAGGATAAGCAAACAACATCAGTGTTCTCTCCAATTGACAGGACATGGTGATTACATGTTTGACACCAGATTCTGAAGATAGACATTCAGACCCATAATAACTTTAGAGCTTTTGGTCCCAAAACATTAAGACACTAAGACCCTGAACAATTTTAGGACTCCCGGTGCCAAAAAGTTGGTAGTCTACTTGTACCTCAAGGATTTCAGCTACAGTTAAACAGAGAGCTCTTTACTGCCCTCTGAACACAACATAACTCTGCACTTACTTTTCCTGGACACAATTTTACCCTATTGCACATCATAGACATACAGGAAAAAGCAGACAGCAAATAGCTTATTAATGGAAGCATAGCAGATGAAGCCATCTGTGATGTTTAATTGTGGCATCTTAAATTATAGATGTTTTGCTTGCTTTTTAAAAGGACTATGATAGATCCTTGGGCTTCTTAAACTCAAGTAACATTTTGAGGAAGCTTCAGGCTGAGAAATAGATAGCCCTGCAGATTGTAATCCAATTCCACACTGGTTCCATTTAGAAGAAAGAAACCTCTTTCACAGCAAGCATAAGTGTGCTTTTGTATTCCCAATAATCTTGATTTATCAACATTACTAAGTCCTGATGCCCAGAGAGGTGCGTAGATGTTGTTTCCATCTTCAAGCACTTTATTTTCCGCACTTTAGGAGGCTTCAGTCAAGTTCATTCATGAAAAGTATTACTAGATGGTAATAGAACTTAAATTGGGTAAATGAGTCATTTGGCTAGTTAGGACTTTTCTATGGCCACTTAATAATGAGCTGAATGAGCTTTAAACTCATTCTGCAGAGTTCAGCAAAGATCTAAGATGAATGCACAATGCTGCATTTCTGGAAAAAATCCTTTCACTGAGAGCTTACCTTTACAGGCAAGTATTTCCCTTGCATTCTGGCCGATATTTATACTTAAAATGGTGTCAATAAATTAGATTGTCTGATGATATAAGCACTCCTGCTTGTAGAACCTTGTTATGCATAAATTAGAGGTCAGATTTCCAACATTAGGACACTTACATTGTGGAACTGAAAGGGTTTGTGGTGTTCCAAAGTTGTGAAAGGCACTACATAATGACAAGTCTCTATATTCATTAAACACTGTCGTAGGAAAGCAGCATCCATCATCAGAGAGCCTTTCCACACAGGCCATGCTCTTTTCTCACTACTGCTGTTAGATAGAAGATACAAGAATCTCTGGACTCACACCATCAATTCAAGAACGTTTACTACACCTCAATCATCAGGCTCTTGATAACTTTACTCATTTGCCCATCCATTGAGATGTTCCCACAACCATTGATATCACTTTAAGAACTCTTTATCTCATTATCTCATGTTCTTTTTATTAGTTGCTATTTATTTATAATCACATTTGCGCAGTTTGCTGTCATTTACACTCTTGCTGATCTTTCGTTGATCCTGTTATAGTTACTATTCTATAGATTTGCTGAGTATGCCCACAGGAAAATGAATCTCTGTGCTGTATGTGGAGACATATATGTACTCTGATAATAACATTTACTTTAACTTTGACTTTGACGTGATGTTATTTCATTCCTTAAAATGAGCTGTTCAATAGAGATAATTATGGGCAGTTCTGTGCCATGGACCCAGGTATGCTATGCACTGTCATGGCATGGTGCAAGCTGAAAGCATATGAAGCTCTTGGCCTGGCAGATAGTCTGGATTTAAAAGAAGATCCCTGAAATGAGAGGATTTTGTGGCAACCCACTGGGATCTGAAGTCCCTTTGCTGAAATACACTTTGGGACTGAACAGCGAACATGTTGTTTCCAGATGGTTGCAATTAATGTTGGGAGACAAAGCCGGCACCTGCTTTTCTTCAGCTTTTACCATCTGTGCCTCAGGAGGCCCCTCCTGGATGATTATTCCAGCTTAATTATACTGTATGGTGGAGCAAAACATTGCAGGGCCAAGTGAAAGTGTGGGCATGTACTAGCGACAGGTATGTGCAGGTAAAAGGATTGACCATTCAGCACTGCTGTCCAAAGTAAAAGTGTTTTTTTTTCTGCTTTGTTTTGTTGAAGAGAAGCCAACGTGACTTTTTTGCTTTCATGATAGGTTTCTTTGATTATTAGAAACTTGGGTAGGGAATTACATCACACTATCACAAACTCTTTCAAAGTTCTTTGTGCAGTACAGTTTTTCAGATTTTAGTCAGGCTTCCCTCCATGATTTTGGGGCATCGTGCGTAAGTAATATACAGCCTTGATTGGCATTGAGCTGGGCTGAATCTCGTCAAAAACACACAAAAAGCTGGAGAAACTCTGCAGGTCAGGCAGCATCTTTGAAGGCAAATTGACCATTTCAGGTCCTGCACCCCCCCCCCCCCACCCTTCCTTCCATAGATGCAGCCTGACCTGCCGAGTCTCCAGCTTTTAGTGTGAGTCAACAAGATTCCAGCGACTGTAGTCTCTTGCACACTCTGGGTTTGAAGTGAAGCAACTCTATCTGAGTCGAGGTCTAACTGACTCAGTTGTTGAAGTTGTTGAAGTCGCCTGACTTGTGAATCTCCTCTCAGTTCCCCACCACATAGTTCTGCTACTGGGTTAGACACACTACTGATATAAAAGTGGACTCTCAACCACAGAACAGGTAAAGAAGATTCAAAGTTTTGTTTTGCTTTGCTCCAATTTCATATTTTTAACAGTATTTGTTTATAATTTGCTCTTTTGGTTTTAATGATAAATTTGAATTTGAAAAGTTTTCATGTGACTATGACATTCGCTAATGTGAAACCTATTCAATTCAAATATTGCACTGAGAAAAGAACTCAAAAAAACTCATGTGAAAATGTGACTGAGTGTAGGACAATCAGCCCCTCAAACCTGCCCTACCATTCAAAATGATCATGATGGCTGATCTGCCCCAGGCTTCAGCTCTGATTCTTTGCCAGCTCCACATAAAGCTCAAATCTCAGATCTTTCAAAAACGTATCTATCTCCATCTTATACATCTGCAGTGATCTAGCTGCCTCAGCCTTTAGGGATAGAGTATTCCAAAGTTCTCCTGTGAGAACAAAGACCCTCAATGAGAAGAAATTCTTATTCACTTCAGTTTCAAATAACCATGCCCTGATCTTGCAACCACAGTATATCGCCTCATTTGATATTCTCCACTTGTGGTAACATCTTAATATCTACTGTGTCATAGCCTTTAGAGTCAGGTATAGTTCAATACACTCACTCCTCATTCTTCCAAACACCAAAGCTTACAGGTCAAACTCTTTAATTACTCATGATAGGGCAGCCCACTCATTCCAGTTACTCTCTTCTGGACCTCCTTCAAAATTAGTATATCCTTTCTTAAGAAGGTAGCCAAAATTATATTCAGTATTCCAGGTGATGCAAGGCAAAGCTGCTTCCCAGCTTTCCTTCTGTCAAAGACTCTCAGAGGTGCGTGGGACTTCTCCTTGCCCTTGCCCTTGCACTTGCTCTTCTCCACCAATCAGACCTCTCTGCTGAACTTCCTCATGTACAAGGACAGCTGGGATAGGACTCCTGCATTGGGCCCTCATTAGTGTCAGCATATAGGGATCATGGAAAGTGTTAGAAATTCCAGGCGTGAATGCGTGACAACACACACAAAATGCTGGAGGAACCCAGCAGGTCAAGCAGCATCTGTGGAAGTGAATAAACGGTTGACATTTCAGGCTGAAACCCTTTTGCAGGACTGAAATAAAGGTTGAAGATGCCAGGGTAAAACAGTGGGGAAGGGGGTTGGAGGATAGCTAGAAGGTGATAGGTGAAGCCAGGTGGGTGGGCAAGATAAAGGGCTGGAGAGAAGGGACCCGATTGGAGAGGACAGTGAACCATAGGAGAAAAGGAAGGAGGCAGAGATCCAGGAGGTGATAGGCAGGTGAGAAGGCAGAGCAGGGAATATAAGAAGGGAGGGTAGGAGGGAATTTTTTTAAAGCTGGAAGTTGGAGAAATCAATTTTCATGCCATCAGGTTGGAGGCTATCTAGGCAAATTATAAGGAGTTGTTCCTCTACCCTGAAGGTGGCCCTATCTTGGCATAAGAGGGGGCCATGGACCAACATGTTGGAATGGGAATGGGATTCGGAATTAAAACGTTTGGCTACCAGGAAGATCTGCTTTTGGTGGATGGAGCGGAGGTGCTCAACGAAGCGGTCCCTCAATTTACGACGGGTCTCACTAATGTAGAGGAGACCACATCAGAAGCATTGGACACAATAGACGACCTCAGCAGATTCACAGGTGAAATGTTGGTTCACCTGGAAGGACTGTTTGGGGCCTTGAGTGGGGGTGAGGGAAGAGGTAATGAGCAAGTGTAGAACTTTGGCCAAAATAAATAGATAAACAAACAAACCAATAAGCAAATAATACTATGAACATGAGTTGTAGAATCTTTGAAAATGGTCCAGAGGTTGTGTTCAGTGACCATTTCAGTGTTATGGTGATTGAAGTTGCCCATACTGGTTTAGGATGGTTGAAGGGTAATAACTGTTCCTGAACCTAAGGCTCCTGTTGCTGCTTCCTGATGATAGCAATGAGAATAGAGCAAGGCCTGGATGCTGGGTTTCCTTGAAGATGAATGCTGCTCTCTTGTGGCAGTGGTTTTTGTAGATGTGCTCAGTAGTGCAGAGGTCTTTCACACTGAGTTGTGTCATATCCATCACTTTTTGGAGGCTTTTCTGTTCTCGGCACAGGTGTTTCCATATGAAGCCATGATGCAACTGGTAATGTTTACAATTGGAAGAAGATTAAAATCAGCTACATTAGATTTATCTCATCTGCCTCTGAAGGAAAGTTACAGATTCATTTGCCAACAAGAACCCATGGCTGACAATTGCAGTGACATGCCAGAAAGATTTGCCTCATTAACACGTATTTGTCTGTAATCTAATCATCCAGAACATGGCCCACTTGTGTCTGACGTTAGTGCTTCTCAGTAGAGTCACGATCAATTTATTATATTGAGCTGCTATGATACTAAGGAGTAGAAAATAAGCATTCCCAGTCTTTTGAAGAATCCCATTCAAGTTAGCGATGATACAATAATGACAAAAGGTTCTGACACAATTGTTTGCCAATGTATGATTTTTTTTCAAAATAATTATGTTGTGAATTACTATTTTTCTTCTGTCCATTTGTTGTACAATTTTGACAGCCATATGACCACTTGCAATTCAGCTGGCTATTGGTACGTTGGTATTGATTTACATGTTCCAAGATATGGTGACCAATGATCCCTCTAAGATGTGCGCGTGTGTGCATGCACACATCTTCTGCTACTAGCGCACAAAGGAATTTAAACTGTGCACAAAAGGTTATCACCTTCTACCTTGTTGGTATGTTAAATATAACATATTTCACCGTTGTACACAATCAGATTCCCTTTTCTGGTTTTGGACAGAGTTAAAAAGGTGGAGTTTGCAGTGATTTGTCTGCAGTGATTAGAAATGGCTATTTATATTACTTATATTGAAGAAAGCACATGTTGTTGTCACTGGGCAGAAAATTGCAGGCCAGAAGATTTTTGCGCACACTAATTAGAGGGAACGTTGACAGTGAAAAACTCTTGGTTTCAGGCTCTTCAGACAGATCATTCCATATGTCAGTACACTGAGATAATGACAAAGAAAACAGAATAAAGTGTTACAGAGTTTAGTGCAGATAGTCAAATGAAGTTCAAAGGCCTTGAGGAGGTAGATTGGAAATCGAGAGTTATTATTATGCATTAGAGGCCCATTCAAGAGTCTTATAACAGTGGGATAGAAACCATTCTTGAGCCTTGTGGTACATGCTTTCCAGTTTTTGTATCTGCCTCACGTCTGAGGGAATAAGAGAGAATGACTGGGTTGGGAATGGGCCTCGACTACATTGTTTGCCTTCCCAAGGCAGCAGAGTAAGTAGACAGGTCAATGAAGACTGGTTTGTGATGGACTGGACTGCATTCACAAGTCTCTCCAATTTCTTGTGGTCTTAGGAAGAACATTTGCCAAGCTGAGCTATGATGCATCAAGATAGGTTGCTAATATCGGTGGTGCATTTTTAACAATTGGTCCCATGCACTAGTCTTTAAGTTTCTTTTACTTTAAGAATGTTACTTGAATAATTGATATGAATATCCAAGCAAATGAAGCTGGAGCATGAGTAGGCTACTCGGATCCTTTAATAAGCTTTGAACCTCAATGCTGGAATGATATCATAATAACGGCAGGTCCGATACACGGGTTAGTTATTAATGACCAGTTGGCTGATTGTTTTGGTAGGTGGTTTTACCAGTGCAATGTGTTTATAATCAGGAGTGCAATTATTAACAAAGGACTTTCAAAGTAGCCTCTGTGAAACTGCAGTACAATAGATTTCTATCTGCATGTGTTTAATTCAATGAAAATATGTCATTGATTTAATGATAGCAAAAAGATATCATCAAGAGGGTAAGTGCAAAATAGCAAATTATACATTCACAGAGCATGAGAACAGACTATTTAGACAACCAAGTCTACGCTAGCAATCAAACACTCATTTAAACTAATCCTATGTGTTTTATTCTCCTAGTCACACTGCATGTTACGACTCACCCACACAGAAGGGGCAATTTACCTACCAACACACATCTTTGGGATATAGGAGGAAGTCTAGACACTCTGACGAAACCACACTTAGAGTTTTATATTCATTTCTGGTTGCCTTATTATAGGAAGAGTGTGGAAGCTTTAGAGAGGTTGCACGTTTACCAGGATGCTGCCGACATTAGAGAACATGTCTTATGAGGAAAGGTTGAGTAAGCTAGAGCTTTTCTGTTTGCAGCAAAAGAGGATAAGATGTGACTAGATAAACTGATGACAGGTATAGATAGAGTAGACTGTCAGCGCCTTTTTCCCTGGGGTGGCAATGGCTAATGCGAGAGGATATCCTTTTAAGATGATTGGAGGAAAACGTGCTAGGGAGGTAGACTTACCTAGAGTGATAAAGGCATGCAACACATTGCCAGGGGTGGTGGTAGAGGTAGATCCATCAGGGGCATTTAAAGAGGCTCTTAGATAGGTACACAGATGAAAGGCAGATGGAGGGCTATGTGGGGGGGGGGGGGAGGTTAGATTGGTCTTGGAGTTGATTAAAAGTATGTACAATATCATGAGACTAAGGCCCTGTACTGTGCTCTACTCTTCTATGCTTTGTGAAACCCACATGGCCAGAAATAAAATATGCAAACTCTGTACAAGATAGCACCAGAGGATCACTGGAGCAGTGTGACAGCAGCTCTACTGTCCGTCAAATTACTGTGCTGCCCAAGGTAAAGGTATCACTGCTGTTCCTGTCGGCCGCATATGGCTTTCCATCACCACTACACATCTAAGGCTAGCTTTCTCATTGCTGTGTCTTTTTGCACTGATTTATTCCAATGGCTAATCATCTTTCATCCCATTCCCATCCAGTCTGTCCCGCCCCCCCCACCACCACACTTCACACTGTTCCACCACCAAAGGCACTTCATAATTCAAAATTAGTCCCCCATCTTGTGACATCGATGTGGCCTTGAAGGATGTCACATTTTTTCATTCAACTCTCACATTTGTTTCATAACGGGTCTGCAGATTTGAGAAAGATGATTTTTTTGCTGATTTAGCTGACGGTATTTAAATTGCACCTCATAAAAGCACAGTTATTAACGAAAGGAAAGGGCTTTGAGCCAACGGTTTAACAATTATCGGAAGAACCAGCTGAACGAATGGATCTATGAAAGGTTCTTAAAAGGTGAAGTAAATTCAGAAGCAAAAGGCAAATGCATAGGCCCATGTAAAGCCCTCAGACAAACTGAACTCAGAGTAGCACCAAACTGTACTAAAGTTTTCTGGCACTCAGAAAGAACAGGCTCCAAGGCATTGCATGTTCATTGTTTACCAGTTTTTAGTAGGTTAATTAGAAACTCGTGTTCCCTTTGTTTGGCTATGCTTGGTCTACCTGTGGCCATGAATGCTATCTGATTAACCTTAATCCTCTTTCTTTCTTTCATTGCTTCCACGCCTCTTTCAATGAATGGCAATATTATAGCATAAAATTTGAGCCACAAAATAGAGTTTAATTGTATTACTGGAGAAATGCAATTCAGGGAAAGTTGCTTCTGCTGTCTTTCATTGAGGTTTGTTCTCTTGATGTGACCTAGATGGATTTATTTCCTTGATGGAAAACAACAGTTGCTGTGAAGGATCTGTATGTTTGGCTTCCTCTCACCTCCACTATACTAGCAATAGCCCTATATAATATCTGGCCCATTTCCCAATCCAGAGGAATGCCTCAGAATTACTTCTGAGCACCTTTAATGAGAGTCTTAGAGTACTATTTTAAAACAAAAATTAATTCACTTTTTTATTTTGTTTGTGTCCTTACCTTTAATAGCGAAACATGCACTTGCCATGTCCTATGGAAGTACAATGAATGTCTATTTTCACACTGTTTTACTCATGTTTTTACACATCGAGACTTTGAGCATTAACCATAATAGACAACGGCATGGTATACAAACAAGGCACTTAGGGTTTTTCCGACTGAGTTTTCTCTACAATGCAATAGATTCATATGTCCTTTTGAAGGTTACCTGGGGATTTTGTGCAAAAAAGATTTATTGTTTAAATATGGGCTAATTTTCAGTATTTACTGGGAGGTCATCAATTCATGATATTTTCTGCTGCCAGTGGCAAGAGCCAAAGTTTCCAAATCCAGTGATAACAATGGTGATGAAGCAAGTTTATCTGGCTGCCTGATCTGAGAGATTGTGCGTGAGGCACACTTCATTCCTTGAAGGCTGTGAAAACCAAGAAGGTTGCTTGGATTAATTTATAAGTATCAAGAACAATGGCAGGCATCTTCAGAGAATACTTCCACTGAAATCCATCATTTAACTTTTCTCACATCCATTGAGAGTTCAGCTATCAGATTGGGAGAATGACTTACTTCACAGAGGAGCTGCACTGCGGCACTGCCAGTAGAGCAGTCGTCTTACAGCTCTAGCTAGCCAGGTTTAACCTTGTCATCCAGAGCTGTCTATGCAATGCGTGACCGGGTGGTTTTTTTTCAGTGCTTGCAGTTGCTCCCACATTCCAATTGTTGGTTGGTAACTTAATTGGCAACTGTAAGTTAGCTCCAGCGTTAGTGAGTGGTTGGAAAATCAGGAGTTCGCTAATCAGCACGTGATGGACAATGGGATTACTTGAAAGTAAGTGGTGGAATGGAATGGACATGATTCCTTCCAAATGGAAGCATTATACAAATTGAATATTGGAGCATTGGAGCACTGTCTTTTCATTAACTCTCCTGGTGCACAAAGGATTTATGCACATACTGGTACAATATACAGTAGTACTTTCTGTATTACCGTATATATTTTTTCCAAAGTGTAAAGGATGAGTTGACTGCCAAATTTTCAAAGCAGCTATCTTACTTGATCCCTTGGCCAATTATGTTCCAATGACGATCCTCAGTGAATTATTGCTCCCAAGCATTCCTCATCTGTGGACAAAAGATCATAGAATTTCACATAGGACACTCACTCCTTTTCCCCATGTCTTACCTCATGCCACTCCCTACACCCTTTTAAAGTTTTTTTATTACAAATATTTGCTTTCAAGCTATCAATTTACGTGTTTTACTAATTACAAAGAAAATCAGCATATCATCTTCATCTTCCTCCAGAAATATTGGACTTCGATTTCTGTGTGTTTCTTGTCCATGTCCACCTGAGATTGTTTATAGCCTTATTGCTTGTATAGAACTCATTTTGCTAACCAGCGAGGGTTAGGATAATTGCATAGTTTACTGTCTGATAAAGAAGTATATATTTTCCCTTCAGATCCATTCTTACTCAGCTGTCGTTCTGCATTAGGGCACAGATAGACTGGATGTGTAGGCAGAGGACTGGCAGGAGATTTTAATGTGGGGATTCACACTGCTAAGAGAAGTCAAAAGGCAGATTATTATCAAAATGTAGAGAATCTGCGAGTGAACGAGCAGTGAGATCGAGGTGTTTTAGTGGATCAAGGTGAATAATGTAAACTAACAAGCAGGTCTAGCAAATAGTTAAGAAGGCAAATGGAACTTTTGGTATTTTTTGCAAAGAGGTTATGGTTTAAAAATTGGGAGGTTTGTTGCAATTGTATAAGGCCTCACCTGGTATACTGCATATATGCTTGATACCTTTACCTGAGAAAAAAAATAGTAACGTTGGAGGCAAAACAAAGGAGATTCATCAGGTTAACTCCTGGGATGAGGGGGTTCTCCTACGAAGGGAAAGTAAATAGTTTGGTTTGTATTCCTTGAGGTTTAGAAGAATGGAATCTTATTTAAGCATTCTTATGGGAGGGTGTTGAACAAGAGACTTAACCACAAAAATGGACCAGAGTGTTAAATTGATAAAAATTTCTCTGGGCAGAGGAAAGTGAATCTCTGGAATTCTCTGCTCCATGGATGGTGGAAGCCGGATAATGAGAAGTTATTTAATGTGGTGGTGTTTAAATATTTGATAGATTGTTGAATAGAGGAATATGGAAAAATGGTTTGAAAGAGGAGTTGAGGCCAACGCATATCAGTTGTGATAGCTTACCCATGTCCCGATGTCCTTGTGTTCCTGTGTACTGGAGTAGATTTCAAACCTACTATATCTCCTACTGTATAACTTGGTCCCGGTATTTGCAAGTTTCTCTATGAATATTCATATGGCTTTATAAAGTCAACCTTTCTGGCCAAGACATTAGGACTGTTTATTGCCCTCCATAGATGCTGCCTGACTTGCTGAGTTTTTCCAGCATTGTGTGTGTGCAGCTCAGGATATCCAGCATCTGCAGAATCTCTTGAGTTTCTAAGGAGTGATATTAACCTCGGACATTAGTGAAAATGGGGAATACCACATCCCTAACATCACTTCAATTGATCTTGCACTTGGATCCCAGCCAGTTTAGATAATCTAAAAGGTGTTTTCTACAGACTGTCCCGCCCCCCCCCCCCCCACTTCTCCACTACACAAACAATGTGGGATTTTCAAGCACGTTCAAATTGTTGCTGCACCACTCTCATCATTCCCCAACTCACAGACACACTCTCATCCTGCACTGGTCACTTTCCATCTTTTATTGCTACTGTTTCACATATTTGCCCTACTGCTTGTTTTAGTAAAATAGTACCAGTGATGTTATACTGTCTTCCATAAACATACACCTCAAACTTTATGTCAACCCGTCAATCTTCAGGCCAGGCCACTCAGGGACTTGTGCTAACATTATTTTGTGACTGGATGTTCTGGAACATGGCTACATGTGCTGTGTGTGACAATATGTACTGTGTGTTGCACCTTGGCCCCAGAGGAAGGATGTTTTGTTTTACACGTGTATGATTGAATGACAATAAACTTGAACTTGGGCAACGACCAAGATGTTCTGAAGAGAGATACAAATTATACTTGGTTTCCATCAGATGTTTATGTCCAGGGATTCTAATCCTCTCAATATTTACATCCCAAAAGAATCAGTACCAGAATCAGTTTTGGTATCACCCTCTTATGTGATGTGAAATTCATTGTTTTGTACAAAGATGTGAAATTAATATAAATTAAAAATAAATAAAATGTGGAAACAAGGAAAAAATAGTTGTTCATTGGTTAAATTAAATTTGTTCATTTTTTAGAATCAATTGTGCAGGGAGAGAAGCTGTTTCTGAATTGTTCAATGTGGGTCAGCTCCCTAAAGGTAGGAATAAGAATCTTGGACGGTGAGCGTAATCGGTAATGGGTGCCACCGCTTGAAGATGTCTTCACTGGTGGGGAGGGATGTATCAGTCATGAAGCTGATGAGCCCACAACCCTCTGTAGCCTCTTGTGATACAGTGCAAAGGAGTTTCCATACCAGCCTGTGATGTAACCAGTCGGAATGTTCTCCACTGTACTCCTTTGATGATACACCAAATCTCCTCAAACACCTAATGAAGGAGAGTCACTGGTGTGCCTTCATCATGATTGTATCAACGTGTTGGGGCCAGAATAAAGACATTAAGCTCATTAGGAAGGGAACCATCACTACCATCTATGCAGTTAGCTGTTTCCTTACAGGAAGGAATGGCACGCAAACCCTACCATAGCTGATTTGCATCCAATTGTGTCTCCAATTTCACATAGAAATGCCTTTTCACACTCACAATGGTTAACTGAATTTCAGGCCTGGACTTCTTATAGGATTCTGGATCAACAGTCTTGAACACCACAGATCTAGCCTTCAGCAGACAATAAGCCTTCTGGTTCATCCTTTGCTTCTGGTTTGGGAAAGCTTACTAGGTTCCTGAAAGCACACACTCATCCACGCACATCTTGATGCTTGATGCCCAAGATTGTCACCGCTGAATCTCGTTTTCCTGTTACATACTCTTATACTTTGACCCATGTGCATCATGTTGGCTCCCAGGGGAGCAATCACTTGGCATCGCTTCTTCAGCTCCTTACTTCTGTGGATCCTTATGTTTCATTCTCTCACACGCAAATTCGCAAAACCCCTTTTCAATTCTTTTTGATGCGTGCTGAATTGAAAACAGCCATTTACCCTACCAGCAGGTCACTGGAATGTGGGTGAAACCTGGTTACATGGAAATGGAGAGAGCGTGCAAGTTCCGCACAGCACCCAAGATCAGAGTCAAACCTAGATCCCTGGAACTGTCATGTAGCACCAGTGTGCATGTCCTGTCACCCTTTCAGCATTAATGGTGACAAGCATTGTGGGATTTAGCCCTTTTCAATAAAATGTGAAAGTAAATGTTAATTCTGTCAACATAACATACTTAGGAAGATGAGATACTATGAGTTTACCACAGCACGCCAACTCATGCAGTGAGTAGATTGTTAACTTGCTCCTGACACCTTGCTGGAGGAGTGTCGAAGGATGGCATGAAGAAATAATCCGATTCATCCTGTGTTCAGATTTGAGTCTGTTTGAATGATTTAATGGTACAGACCACAGGACTACTTCTCTACCACCCTATCAGGTTGGCTCCTTTCATCAGGACTCTGACCACAAATATATCTCCTCTCTTGTCCTGTGAGAAGGCTTGTTTCCCATGTCAGTGAGGTGAGGAGATATGACATGGGGATAAAGAGGGTCATGGCAGTTGCTATCACCGTGAAAAAATTTTGGAACTGCTGCTTTTCTGTTAAATTTTCCTGAAATCTACAGCTGGAACAGGCAGCAGACGTTGCACCGATCTAACTCCTTAAAAAATGTATTTATTTTATTTAGTGATACAGTGATACAATTATGGGACAATTTACAATGACTCATTAATTGGCCTGGTATATCTTTGGACTGTGGGAGGAGTCAATCCACTCATTCCACGGGGAGGATGTACTGAGACTCCTTACAGACCGGTACTGGAATTGAACTCTGAACTCCAGAACACCAGGAGCTGTAATGACATTGCTCTAACTGCTTCGCCGGGATTTCAGTTGCAAGAGTGTGAATTTTCTTAGTTTCCCTATAAAGTTTTGACCATAAAAATGCCATTTGTTTCATAGTATTCTTTTACAAGTGTTTAACCAAAAGTTGAGAATCCATTCACTGTGAAATTATAAAACTTAAAAATACAGTTTTTCCTTGGGTTAGGAACATGGGACTAATTGATAACCCGTACACGCTTACAAACTTTGTGCTTGGGTGGGGATGAATTTACCAGCCGCTGTGTGGCTGCAGGGAACTTCTACACACACACACACACACACACACACACACACACACACACACACACACACACACACACACACACACACACACACACACACACACACACACACACACACACGGGTCATAAGAGCAGAGCTGGGAGAACTGAACAAACTCATCTACTCACTCACGTAGTTAATGAGGTCACCTGATGCTCTTCCCATGCCTACTTGCTCTCCCATCACAGCTGTTCCAGTGATCTTCTCCCACATACTGTTATTGTTCGTTTCTGACTTACAATCGAATCTCAGGAAATCTCTACAGTAACCTGGGGTCTGCCTATACTGATAAAACGTGGTGGGATAGAGGTCGGAATGTGGTGTATCTTCCATCCATCCTGAAACCAGTCTCTTATTTTTCTGGGAAAACTGATACCATTTACTTTATTGATTACCTTGGATCATCAATTTTGTCTGCTTTAGAAATTCCAACAAACCATTGATCAAACAGCAAGCTTGGACTTTTAAATAAAATACAGAATACCATTGTTATCTAACTTGACACCCGGGGCTTGTGCTGATATTCAAAAGAATGCATTTTCAAACCCCCTTTTGCACCAGAAAATTCTGCTTATGGTGAATGATGGTGTTTAAAGTTTGTGTGTTGGAATGTAAGCTGGTGACTCATGGTGTGCCACAGGGGCTGGTGTTGAGATCCTTGTTATTCATTATTGATATAAATGATTTGGATGAAAATAAAGCAACACACACAAAATGCTGGAGGAACTCAGCAGTCCAGGCAAGGACTCAGTCCAGATGAAAGGTGTCAGCCTGAAACGCTGACTATACTCTTTTCCATAGATGCTGGCTGGTCTACTGAGTTCCTCCAGAATTTGTGTGTGTTGCTTGGATTCCCAGCACTTGCAAAACTCTTCTTGTTTGTGGGTGCAAATAAGTCAGTTAAGTCAGACTTACTGATCAATAAATCAGACTTACTTAATCAGTAAGTCTGCAAACAACACAGAACTAGGATTGTTGGTAGTGAAGAAGATTATGATAGGTTACAAGGGAATCTTGATCAATTAGAGAAGTTGGTTGAGGAGTGGTAAATGGATTTCAATACAGATAGTGTGAGGTGATGCATTTTGGAAAGTCAAACTAGTCAAGAATTATTCAGTGAATGGAAGGGCAGTAGGGAGTGTAATGGAACTGGAGGACTCAGGAGTATAAGTATATAGTTTGTTGAAAGTGGCATAGCTGGTGAAAAAAAAGGCATTTAGTCAGGGCATTGAGTATCAGAGTTGGGACATAATAGACAATAGACAATAGGTGCAGAAGTAGACCATTCGGCCCTTCGAGCCTGCACCGCCATTTTGAGATCATGGCTGATCAACTACTATCAATACCCGGTTCCTGCCTTGTCCCCATATCCCTTGATTCCCCTATCCATAAGATACCTATCTAGCTCCTTCTTGAAAGCATCCAGAGAATTGGCCTCCACTACCTTCCGAGGCAGTGCATTCTAGACCCTCACAACCCTCTGGGAGAAGAAGTTTTTCCTTAACTCTGTCCTAAATGACCTACCCCTTATTCTCAAACCATGCCCTCTGGTACTGGACTCTCCCAGCATCTGGAACATATTTCCTGCCTCTATCTTGTCCAATCCCTTAATAATCTTATATGTTTCAATCAGATCCCCTCTCAATCTCCTTAATTCCAGCGTGTACAAGCCCAGTCTCTCTAACCTCTCTGCGTAAGACAGTCCAGACATCCCAGGAATTAACCTCGTGAATCTACGCTGCACTTCCTCTACAGCCAGGATGTCCTTCCTTAACCCTGGAGACCAAAATTGTACACAATACTCCAGGTGTGGTCTCACCAGGGTTCTGTACAAATGCAAGAGGATTTCCTTGCTCTTGTACTCAATTCCCTTTGTAATAAAGGCCAACATTCCATTAGCCTTCTTCACTGCCTGCTGCACTTGCTCATTCACCTTCAGTGACTGATGAACAAGGACTCCGAGATCTCTTTGTATTTCTCCCTTACCCAACTCTACACCGTTCAGATAATAATCTGCCTTCCTGTTCTTACTCCCAAAGTGGATAACCTCACACTTATTCACATTAAACGCCATCTGCCAAGTATCTGCCCACTCACCCAGCCTATTCAAGTCACCCTGAATTCTCCTAACATCCTCATCACATGTCACACTGCCACCCAGCTTAGTTTCATCAGCAAATTTGCTGATGTTATTTTCTATGCCTTCATCCAAATCGTTAATGTAAATGGCAAACAGCTGTGGTCCCAATACCGAGCCCTGTGGCACCCCACTAGTCACCACCTGCCATTCCGAGAAACACCCATTCACCGCTACCCTTTGCTTTCTATCTGCCAACCAGTTTTCTATCCATGTCAATGTCTTCCCCCCGATGCCCTGAGCTTTGATTTTACCCACCAATCTTCTATGTGGGACCTTATCAAATGCCTTCTGAAAATCGAGGTACACTACATCCACTGGATCTCCCCCGTCTAACTTCCTGGTTACATCCTTGAAAAACTCCAACAGATTAGTCAAGCATGATTTACCCTTGGTAAATCCATGCTGGCTTGGCCCAATCCTATCACTGCTATCTAGATATGCCACTATTTCATCCTTAATAATGGACTCTAGCATCTTTCCCACCACCGATGTCAGGCTGACAGGTCGATAGTTCTCTGTTTTCTCCCTCCCTCCTTTCTTAAAAAGTGGGATAACATTAGCCATTCTCCAATCCTCAGGAACTGATCCTGAATCTAAGGAACATTGGAAAATGATTACCAATACATCCGCAATTTCCAGGGCCACCTCCTTTAGTACCCTAGGGTGCAGACCATCTGGACCTGGGGATTTGTCAGCCTTCAGTCCCATCAGTCTTCTGATTGTTGTATAAATTGTTGTATAAATCAGAGATGAGGCTGCACTTGGAGTATAATGTACAGTTTTGGTCATCTGTTATAGGAAAGATGCACACAAAATACTTACAAGGTTGTTTCCGGGACTAGAGAGCCTGGGTTCTAGGGAGACTTTGGCTACACTGTCTTTATTCCATGGAACATAGGAGAATGTTTAAATTTATGAGAGGCAAATAAAGGTTGACTCTAACAGCCTTTTCTCTAGAGTAGGGGAGGCAAAAAAAAAGAAGGCATAGATTTAGAGTGAGAGGGGAAGATTTAAAACCGATCTGAGGGGTAACTTTTTCACCCAGACGGTGATGAGTACATGAAATGAGCTGTCAGAAGTGGTTGAGGCAGGCACAATAGTATTATTTAAGAAACACTTGGATAGGTACATGGAGAGGTGTGGTTTAGAGGGAGATGGGCTAAATGCATGAAATTGGGACTAGCTGGGTGGGCACCATGGTTATTATGTACTTGATGTACCAAAGGACCTGTATCCATACTGTTTTGCTCTATGACTCATTATGCTTATGCGTATGATGATGAGTGTAACTTTAACCTTAACTTTGACTTTAAATCCAGCCGTTTTTTCAGTTGACTTTACACATAACGGATCTCATACTAAAGAGTTAATTCCCACAATCTTAATAATTACTGAACATTGTTTCCAAAATATTCTTTAGTATCACAAATCCAATAACAACAACTTATACTTTATCTCTTCCCATCTTCTTGCCTTCACTCACTTGCAGGTTACACAAGGACAAAAAGATAAAATGACTTTCCACACCATGCACTAGATTACACACAAAATGCCAGGGAAACTCAGCAGGTCAGGCAGCATCTATGGATGAGAGTAAACAGCCAATGTTTTGGGCCAAGACTCTTCCTCAGGACTGGAAGGGAAGGGGTAAGAAGCCAGAATAAGAAGGTGGGAAGAAGGGGAAGGGGTGCAAGCTGGCAGGTGATAGGTGCAAGTCAGTGTGAGCACAAGGTCAAAGAATCTGACAGCAGCAGCGATTACATAGGGGGAGCAGTGAGAGCGGGTTTCACTGAAATTCCGTCGAAGAGAAGGTTTGAATTTCTTTGGGGTAGGCATACCTAGAAGAGACTTCGCGGTAAAGCAGCAAATCATAAACATAAGATCCTATCGGGGCAACTTGCAGATAATGAACCCTGAGCTGAACTGAACTGAAATATGCCCTTTGATTTTGTGTATTATATTCTGTGTTTTCGCTCACTTTTTTTTGTTACCAGCTGTGCGATATTTTTTTTCTGCGCATGGGGGGTGAGGGAGAGAGGGGAGTTTGCTGTTTGATGTTTTTCTTTGAAAGGGGTTGGTTCCAGGTTCTTTTTTGCTTTGTGACTGTCTGTGGGGAAGACGAATTTCAGGGCTTTCTGCTGCAATGTAGTTTGAATATTACAGTAATTTCCATCGCACCCTAGATTACAACCACTCATCAAGGATTATCAGTCACTGTAGAGTATCTCACAATGTTCTGCATTTATGGTTCTCCTGATGTTCTGACCCTTGCCATCTCTCTCCTTGCTCAGATTACATTTCCTTACTGAACCACAGTGAAGTAAACATGTGCACAGTTCTGGCTGATAGAAACTCAGACAGTTATCACTACAAATTATTGATGAAAGCACTCTTGTCATTCTTTTAATTTTGCAGGAGGGATACCTCAATTAACCTTTCTAATCCACACCATAAATATCTGGGTGACGTGGTAGCGTAATGGCATTGCTTCACAGTGCCTGCTAAAAGATTATGGTTCGACTCCTACTGCGGTCTGGAAGGAATTTGTATGTTCTCCCCATGACCACACGGGCTTCGCTTGGATGCTTCGCTTTCCCCCCCGCACCCCAAAGACTTACGGTTAGGGCTAGTGAGGTGTGTGCATGGCCTGATGGCGCCAGAAGCGTGGTGACATTTGCACGCTGCCCAGAACAATCCACGCTGATTTGGTTTGTCACAAATGATGCATTTCACTGTTCAGTATGTTTTGATGTACTTCTGACAAATAACATTAATCTTTAAATCTTTAAAAATTCTTAAATGTGTGTGGAAGAACAAATTTTCAATTTTCTATCATATAGTTCCACTACAGCCCCAGCTCCATACAAGTTATGTTTCCTCCTTATATGAAAACCTTGCACTGGTGTGCGTTTTCACCCGATGGCCCAAATCACACTCGCCATCAGAATCACTACTGGTACATTGCTCCTTATACCACAATTCCCACAGTTGCTGACATAAAGAGAACTGTCTTCACCTTGCTGTGCCCTCTAGGCATTCTTTTTCGTGCCCTGTGTACTAACACATACTGATTTCCTGTTCTTCATGGTCACATTCCTACAGCAGTAGCTGTTTGACTTTGAAACACATTCCTTCCAAACCAACTGGCTATCTGGCCCAGTCCCTGTAGAGCCCCACTTGTATAATTTTGAATGCCAATTTGTTCTTAAACTCCAAGTGTTTGGATATTTTAAGTATACATTTTACATATAGCTGACTGGCTTGCAGTAGTATTAATATTCCCACTTGTCAAGATGACTAATTGATAGAAGGGATGTCATTAAGGTATTGTTGGTACCTGCAAAACTTATATAACATCACAACTTGAGTTTCTCTCTGTTGTTTGATTCCAGTACATGGGTGGCAATCCACATTCCCCCAGTGTCCCAGGCAAGCAGGAATTGCTACCCTCAGCAACTGTCATCTTATTCAAAGAAAAATTGAACAGGAATTGGAATAGATTTATAATTGTTGCATGTAGCAGTATATCTTGTGTACTGGACCCACAGATCAAATCATTACACAGTGCATTGAAGCAGTACAAGGTAAAACAATAACAATACAGAATAAAGTGTAACAGCTCCAGAGAAAGTTCCGTGCTGGTAAACAGTAAGGAGCTGGATCACAACAAGGTAGATTGTGAGATTGAGGATCCATCACATCATTCTAGGGAACCATTTATTACAGCAGGGTAGAAGCTGTACGTACTTTCTGTCTGGTCTTTGTATTGTATTGTGGCGGTGTGCTACACGCAGCGCTGCAATAACGACACGGAGTCGGTGAGCTGCAGTTGCAAAAGAGATTTATTCAAACTTCGCGGCCTCGCTTTAAAGCCTTCCTGATCCCACCCTCCCCGGGCGGGAATGCACAGTCACATATTCACAGTCCCATCCCGCACACGGGCTTTTCCCCTTGCTGGTGAGCAGGCTTGGCGCCCTCTTTGGGACCGCGCCGCTTTGTGAGCCGGTTCGAGTGCGCTGGGAAGTGAGTTACCACAGTATGCCCATTAGAAGTGGGTGGTGAAAATTCCTGGAACGGATGGGGTCTTTGTTTATTTTGGCTGCTTTATACGAGGAGTATAGACAGAGCCCAGAGAGGGAAGGTCGGTTTCCATAATGTGCCGAGTAGCACAATGGTGTAATGGTTAGCGCCTTGTTTCACAGTGTCAGCTGAAAGATTGTCCTGCTGCTCTCTGGAATGAGTTTGAATGTTCTCCCCATGACTGCATGGGCTTTGCTTGGATGCTCTGGTTTTCCCTCACATTCCAAAAACTCCTAACCCTTTCAAACTCAACACCATTGATCTAGACAGGAGCATGTGGACCATTTCCCTTTCTAAAGTCAACGACCAGCTCTGTTGGAAAGGTTGTTACCATGACATTTTTCACTAAGCTTCCTATCTCATCTCTTTAGTTGGACTTATTATTTGAGATACAGTTCACTCTGGTGGCATCATCTTGGATCTTGTAAAAAGCCTACTCTTGCAATTTTCTTGCATCAGAGCTCTTGAAGATGCAGGCGGTGTCCATATCAAACCATGGCAATCCTCCCATCTATTCCATCCACAGGACTCTAGCCTTCTCTTATCTGACACTCAAATGCTCTGCTGATTTTCCTCTGAAGATACCATAGCATTATGTGACTTGCTCACAAAGGAGAAGACCATGCTGTTATCTGTCTTGAGGTTGCTCCCTGCCCAACTTTAAGACAGTGTCCTGAATGAACCTGATTCAAATTGATTGGTGCCCCTTCCATTTTCCAGACTATTCAACACAATCCTTTGAAAAAAGCTCCATTGAGTTGAACAACTTTTCATTAATTCTCTTATTTCCAGACAACAAAATGAATGATCTTACTGCACCCAGTCTAAAAATATTTGAAACTTGCTTCTTTTAGCCAATGTCTTAAACCTGACAACCTGTTTTCCAACCATTGTACCTGTGAAAATCTCTGAACGGGCTGGGATTTAACTTCCCATCAAAATCCTCACAATGTCCTCATGAGAAACTTATTTCATGCTCAAGATGCTAATAAATTCATTATTACTTGAAATATTTCTGATCCTACCACTAGAAGTGGTTATGATCTTTGTCTATTTGAAAAGGACCCATTTCTCTGTTCTCTGTCTTCCTGCTGGGACTTTGACAATATTATTTGCACTCAGGGTCTTCTCTCCCATTCTCCTATATGGAGCAAACAGCTGTGATCTGTCATACTTTTCTAATTCACTATAAATGCCACATCCACCAACTGATATCATTAGCACCATTCACGCTTTTTCTAGGGAACACCATTCTTTTCTCTCTTACACTTAGTTGTTTCTTCCTATTTCCCTGGATACTACTTACCAATATGGTGTTCTCTCTAGTACTTCTGATCAACTAGACTAGTACACAGGACAGAGCTTCATGGTAAACCTTTATTAATGGCTAGCAATATCCAAACAACGGCAATGAATGCATCCAAAGTCGTAAGCAGCACACACTATATAATGCAGCTGGTCAATAAGGTCACGTTACTCTGCTACCTCTACTTCACCTTTCCACTTTATTCCCATTTCTCTTGCTATCTAAAAATCTAGCATCTACCTTGGATGCAGGCAAAAACTCAGTATCTATTGCATAGAGAATTGCAGCTCCTTGAGTGAAGACATTTCTCATCTCCATCCTAAGTGTGCAATTCCTTATACTGACCCATTGTGCACAACCTGTATTCTGGACCATCCCATCATCACCTTTGCATTTAGCTTGTCAAACCTGTTGAAAGTAATTTTGCTTATTAATTTAATTGCATACTTTAGGAGCACATGATTAAAAACCGATTCCTTTTCCAAGTCAACTGTTATTATAACCATACTCAGATCATTTTGCCTCACTCTGAACTTGTGGCCAGGCACCTTGAGGCAAGAATTACCCTTGAATATCTGATGTTTCTTCATCAGGCTTCACACAATGATGTCATAAGTCCTCTCCAGTCCTGATGAAGGATCTCAGCTTAAAACATTGATTGTTTATTCACCTTCATAGATACTACCTGACTTGCTGAGTTCCTCCAGCATTGTGTGTGTTGCTTAAGAGAACAGTGAAGATATGCTGCAGGTTGCACAAGAGGAGTTATGGTGATCAAAGTATGAGTAACAGTGCATGTGAATGCAAAAGATGGAAGCATTACGATGTGAATCACAGGATCCTCAAAACCCCTCTTCAAAATGACTTAATGTTAGATTTGCTACTGATGAGGCATAGTGCAGAAGGACATAAATCTGTGTAGAAGGAACCAACCAGCAAAGTTTGCCTTAAACTTAAATTCCCTCGCATGGTCCAAGTATAATGAACAGTCCTCTTGAAGTACTTAAAATTAGGTAATGAGGAGATGGAAACAGAATGTTGAATTTCAAATCAATTAATTAATTGAGAAAACAGTGATATGCAAGTCCATAGATATTGCGGTTTTAGTTGGCTGAAGACTAAGACGTGCGTTGGAAACCATTTTTCATTGGGGTGGAGCCAAGTGCTGTTAGCTAGTCATACAGGAGGAATCCTGCAGGTTACCAGTGGAGAAGTTGGTTGGTCATGTGAGTTGGTAATATCAACAAAGAGCAGAGCTTCTGTGGCATAAAGGGAATATTGGGTATATTTATGGAATGCCACAGATTTGCAGCATTGACCATTCAGATGTCTGCCAGCAGGAGATGGGCACTTACCATTTCCCTTTGGTCAGTAAGTGAAGCATGCAATGAGTTATAATAGTAGAGATAGATACCAGAACAGAAACTATTAATTACAGAGTCATCTCTGAAGACCACCATAAGATTTGAGAGACAAACCTGTGAAGCAAAACTGGTCCAGAATGGTAATATTTGCAATTCTCAACAGCAAGATGCTTGACAGAAGACCCTGTAATATGTCGCCCCCAATGTTAGAGAACCATTTTACTGAGGTTTCAAGCATCACCTATGCCTTTTGAAGAACCCACAGATAAGATGGAAAGTAAATGCCCAGCAATGTGCACAATTGTGAGGTCTGAGATGAATGATGTGAGGTCCATTCTGTATGAGGCATATCCAGAGATGAGACCCAGCAGAATTATCAGTTATTGGAGAAACACTGTTAACTTCTGTTCCACTTCTTCATTATCACATTGAATTCTTTGGTTAAATTTATAACGGTTGTAATTTCAAATACACTGATACTTCCTATCCATTCCTGGGTATAAGAGCACTAATGGAATCAAAATTAAATTGCCAGAGGAACTCAGTGGTTTGAGCAGCAGCTGTTGGGGGTGGGGGGTGGTGGTGGAAGGAAGTGTCAATGTTTCAGTTCTAGACTCTGCATCCAAATGTTGACAATTCTTTTTGCCCTATAGATGCTGTTCCACTTGCCTAATTCTTTCAATAGATTTTTTTTTGCTCCAGATTACACTATATGCAGTCTCTTGAGTCTTCAGAGATGGAATAAGAAACAATAGGGGACCATTGTGATATTATAATGTATACTGTAGGTGCACCAGTGACAGTCGTACGACTACTACTACGTCGACTCAGGCCTAGGGGACCGGCGTTGGGCAAATGACAGTGGTACTGTGCGGCAGTGCAAAGTTAAGGATGGTCTCATCACTACATGTGAGTGGAGTGAGCCACTGAGGCAGTGCATATCTTCACTGTATTCCCTCCATTGGATTTCAGAAATGGTCTGGCTACGTTTTAGGTGGGACACCAACGTGTGTGCGGCTATATTAAAACTCTCCCATCCATAAGCTGGAGTTAGGGTACTTGACCAATTGTATTTTGTTCCCCTCATTCAGTGGGCAGGATAGCTAAACCTGATCCTCCCTGTTAAATGGTTAAGAGAACAAGGCTGGTATATGTGGCTTCCTCATAAGCTGGTTGAAAGAAGTGATGTAGTTGTTCCTCTTTTTGAAAGTATGGCGAATGTTGCCTTATCAAAAAAGTTGATTTTATATTTCTGTGCTCTTCACCCTCTCATTTCATTTTCTTTTTGCCTTTCAGATTTCTAATTGTTTTGGTTTGCCTCATCTTCAGTGTCATGTCAACAATCGAACAATACCATTACTTTGCCAACAGAGCTCTCGTGTGGATGGTACGTAAACCAATGATGTTTCTTCTGCACACACTCTGTAATGTGGGCTTGGTTATTAAGAATAAGTATTCCCACCACTTGACATTCTTCTAGTGGGGTATACAAATCTCTTACAGTCTGTAGCCTGTATTAATGTATGCAGAATAATGTATAGAAAAATCTTGTGTTGTAATCTTAAACCTGACATGTCACCGTTTTTGAATCTTACTTTCTCAAGGTGATGAATGGATTGGTGCCCCTTGCTGCAAAAATTACCTTGCCAAGTATAATTGTGTTGAGCAATTAATCCTTTTTTTGTGGTCAGTTATCCATGAGATTGCTATGGCTGACAGATTTGTTACATCTGGTGCTTAAACAGCTGCTGGATTCAGTACACTGAGTCTAGGTCAATACTGCATGCTCATTATCAGCCAGTATACTCGGTGCACTATTGCCTGTTGTTTCACTGACATTGTGATCACTGGGTCAGAATAGCAATTTGACCAATGCAGACTGGGGAAACTTTCAAAGAAGTATTTCTTTACCAACAACTATTTTGAGAAGTAATATCCCAGTGATAAAGTCCATCAATCAGCAGAATTAGAGACTTGGGATAATATTGTTCACAAGAATAACAAGTTTGGGAGTTTCAGTGAACAGCAAAGGATGATCAAAATCCTAATAGAGATAATGGAAATTAGCAAGATTTATAAGCATTGTAAGAGCTTATATATATATAGTGATTAATGATAGCATGTGTGGGTACAAGATGCAAATTGTATTGAAGAATAAAGTAATTAAAGTATTAAATAAGTATGGATTATCTTTACTGAAGAAGACTTCAAAAATGAGATGATGGAGAACCAAGGGTGCAGCACCAGTAAAAAACTGGAGGCAATTAATATTGCCAAAGAAAAATGAGTTGAAGGACTTAAAGGTCTAAAAGCAGGCAAATTTCTGGTCCTAATTCCTTCATTTCTAGAAGAGGTGGCTGCAGAATAAATTGATCAAGCAAATGTCCTGAGCTTCTGGAACAGTCCTGGAGATAAGTTCAGAAATCTAATAACACTGACGTCAATTGGCAGCCAGTGTTGGAATCCATTATTAAGCATTTGTTTACAGAGCACTTAAATCATAAACTGATTAGGTAGAGTCAATATAGTTTAATAGAAAGGCTGGGTGACAAGGTAACCAGCGGAATGGATGAAGGAGAAACCAATGGATATAGTCAATCTGGATTCTCAAACTGTCTTTGATACAGTGAAACAATACATTTTTGCAGAAAATAAGGGATGCTGGGTTGAGGGTAATGTATTAACAAGGATCAGTTAAATGTCAGGTGCCAATACTGAGCTCTCAGCTATTCACAATGTAAATTCTTTTTTCACACATGGGAAGGGGGTTGATGTTTTTCTTTGAATGGGTTCCATGGTGTTCTTTGTTTCGTGGCTGTCTGTGCGGAAGACGAATCTCAGGGTTGTAAACTGAATACATAATTTGATAATAAATGTACTTTGAATCTTTCAGTAACTAAAATGAAAAAACTAACATTTGTGAGCCTAAGTTTGCTGTTAATACAAAGCCAGATGATAAAAAGGAAAGTAAGGTGGGTATGAGGAGTCTGCAGAGGATACGGCCATTATAAATGAGTGGGTAAGAATGTAACAGATAGAGTACAATATGGGAAAATGTGAGTGTACTTACTCTGGTAGAAAAAATAGAACAGTTTTTAAATGGCTAGAAAGGTTATATACTGTAGAATGATAACATGGGATATCATGTTGTGCTTGTACTGATGCTGGTTAGGCTGTGCGTGGAGTATTTTGCAAAAGGGAAATTAGCTGTGGGCCAAATAATGTTGGCCTTATTGGTTGTGTTCACCTCATGACAAAGAACTTGAATGGGTTAAAAATAATGAGTGCAGTTCCGGAAGGCCAGAGGCAAACATGCAGTGACGATGCAAAAAAATCTGTCCTGGTGCCTGTGAGCATCTTCTGTAAGTGGATATTTCAAAGGTTTCAAAGGTACATTTAATGTCGGAAAAATGTTATGTAATATACTTCCTGAAATTCTTTTTCTTCGCAAAAATCCACAAAGACAGAGGGGTGCCTCGAAGAATGAATGACAGTTAAATGTTAGAACCCAGAAGTCCGCCCAGCTCCCCCTCCCACGCATAAGCAGCATCAGCAAAGCAACGAACCCCCCTCCCCATCAGCAAAAAAGCATTGGCATCCCCTCCCCCACCAAGCAATGAAGGCATGCAGCAAAGCATCAATAAAGACACAGACTTGCAGTAACTCAAAGACTACTAGTTCACCTGGTATCCAACATACTACAGGCTCTCTCTCTCTCCCTAATAAGGGAAAAAAGAGGTGGCCCCATTTCACAGCAAGAGGGGAGACATAACAACCACTCGCTGATTTATGATGTTAAAGTTCTGTTGCGTCACTTCTTCCGAGCTCTGTGCCCAAAGAACTCGGGTCTCTGGGCGCACAGCCAGCAGTCAGCTCGCTGCTTTCGATCGACCATCTCCCACGACGCACCAGTTTCCCGCAGAGGCACCGACCTCAAGTCCGCCTGCCTCCAGAGCCACGAAACCTCGGAGCCCTGAAGGCGCACTAGGCCGCATCCTCGGCATATCAAATAGCGGCCAGCCGTGAGACCCGAGAGCAGGTCTCATTCCCGCAAAGAACCAAAGTAAGTGTGCAACTCCAGGTCAAAAGAACCCTGAAACAGAGATATTAAAGATAGAAATAGAGCTGTTCCAAAGATGCAAGCAAAGGGGTCTCTGTTAGGCACCATCGTTCTCCTAAGCTCCTTCAACATGTTCATTCCACAAAGATCAGTATTGCCAGCTTGTGCCATTGTCAGATACAGGAGGAAAGCAGTGTTTTCAGTGCAGTTCTGCTAAGTTACTCACAGTGGATGTCTGCAAACTGAGTGCACAGCAAACTGAGAGTGTGTCACTACTGTGGGGGCCTGGTCCTCAACCTACCAGAATGTTCGGCATGGCCCACAACATGTTTCTCTTTACTAACAAGCCTAGTGAAAGGTTGTGGGGGTTCGAAGATTTCATTGACTTGGGATGAAGGTGAGTAAAGCACGACGGGTGCCAGAAGGAGAGTGCTAATGTGCCTGGGTCAAAGAGATGGCACCCACGTTGTATTGCCTCCAAACAATTGGTATGCAATCAAAATCCAGTAGGTTCAATGCTTAGTGTCAGCACCTCAGTTTATATGTCTCCAGTAATTTTCTATTTTAAGAGCGCATATATGCTACCACTTCTTATTGATTCTAAGACATGCTATGTGTTAAATTACGGTCAAAGCAAATAGCATTAACAGTGGCTTTAATTGTCTGCTCGGAAGCTTGGCTTTAATGGGGCAAAATTCAGGCAGAAGTTAGCCCTGATCAAAATGGAAGGTTTTTCTTGCTCGTTGTCTCCAGGCAACGTTGTTTAAAGCAGGGGAGTGGGAGAAGTCGCCTGGGTTCCCGATGGTGTTGGCACCTGAAGGAGGGGTTGGCCAGCAGCAAGTTTCAGCTCGTGATAATTACATCAGGTGTTTGACTTGGCACCACAACTGATAACTAGAGCAGATGAATGCTCGTTCAGGCAGACTGGGGAGGGAATCAAATCATCAGTGTAGACAGACATTCACTTAGAGTCAAACTGGGTTGGAGTGGCTGTGTTCTGATTCCCTATTGCTGCTGCGTTTGGGCTGAGCAGGACTGGGATCTGACCCAGCAGAGATTGGCCATCTCCCTATCCCAATCACACAGGATTCAATCCTGAACTCATGTTTGGAGTCTGGATGTCCTTCCTCTGTATTCTTCTCCCACCTTTCAAAGACATGTGGCCACTGTATACGTGTGTAGGTGAGTTGGTGGAATATGGTGGGATGATTATAAAATGTAATGAATTGTGTAAATGGGTGATGGTGGTTAGCATGGATTCAGTGGGCAAGGAGCCATTTACATCCTGTGTGCCTCCATACATCGCTAAAATGACTGAAGGCTACACACTATCAGTGTGCCTTTGAACCTTGATCTATGAGGAACAATGTCTTCCCTCAGAGGGTGGTGCTCTTGTGGAGTTCTCTACCACTGACAGCTGTGAAGATCAACTCAATGAATGTATTTAAGAGGGATGTAGGAAGCTTCTAGACACAGGAACCATCAAAAGTGAAGGAAGAGAGAGCAGGAATTGGGCACTAAGATAGATGGTCACCCGTACTGAATGGTGGAGCCTGTTCCTTTTCCCATTTTGTGTTTCAATGTTACCGCCCCCTGACCCTGCTTGCTTCACAGCCCGCAGCACAAATGGAGAAGAAATGCCCCGGACGTGTGTACATTCATTTATTTCTTTACTCCTGCTTGGTCTGGAAACTGGAACATCTGAATCCCTGACCATCAGGTGTCACTTCCTCAAGGTCTAAATTATCCACCAAAAGCAAAAAAAAACCCAACACCTGTCCCTGCGATCAAAACAAAAAGTACTGGAAATATGTAGCAGGTCGGGCAGCATCTTTCGTGACAGAGGCTGAGTTTATGTTGCAGCTTCTTCAAAAGTTAGAAGGTCAGCTCTGTTTCTGCCTCTGCCTGACCTGCTGAAATGTTTTCTGCAGGCAAAACCAGAGAAAATCTGCAAAGAAAACCAGCGTTTTCTGTTTTTATGTTAGACAGTCCCACTTCACCCACTAGGTACCCAAAATGTGTCGACGTTTCCCAGACAACTCACCATCATGGGCTGTAGAGATGTAAAGATTGGGCTGAATTTAAGGAACTCCATCAGTTGGTGTACCAATGGCACCAATGGTGTACCCTTCCCCTTCACCCTCACCTATCCCTGGAGCTGGACACCAGCAATTCTAGTTGAGCAACGATGGTGTGGCTAATGTGACCAGGACTCTAACACGGTTTTTTAGACAAAACTGCATGTTTTATAACATCACAGATTTGTCACAATAGGTGATTCTCATGATCTTAAGTCAAACCTGTCCTTGCTAATCCATTTTTTTGCTCAGAGGATTCTAGAATATGAAGTGCTAGTTGGCCCTGGGCCGATACTCAGTGTAGTTCAGGAGGATGAGGAGCAATGTCTTCAAAATCTGCCAAACACTGAAAGATGTGAAGAGGATATTTCCAATAACAGGAGAGTCTAGGATCTGAGGGCCCAGCCTCGGAACAAAGGGGCATCCGTTTAAAACAGAGATGAAAAGGAACCTCTTTAACCAGAGAATACTGAATCTGTGAAACTCGTTGCTATGGAGGGTGGTGAAGGCTAAGTCTTTGGGAGCACTTAAGGCAGAGATTGATATGTTCTTGATCGATAAGGAGGGTTAAGGGGAGAAGGAGTGAGTATGAGATTGAGGAATAAAACTGCCGTGATTGAATGGTGGAGCAAACTCAATGGGCAGAATGGTTGTAATTTTATATGGTCAGGGTATTAAAATGAAAAAATACTGTAAATCAGGCAACGAGCCTGTCCCAAATCATGATTGCAGTGGTTTAGGCAATTTGTTTTGGCAGCTGTGGTAATAGAGTTGACTGGCAGGTGCACAACGTAGGTGCTGACGCGGTTCAGCATGGGGTTAATATGGTATGATTCTCAGCTTGAAAGAAGTGTGGAAGTTGCCTTGACAACCAGCTGGAGGTCCTTCCCTGGGCCTTGTGGGCTGACGAGCAAAGCAACTTTGTTGGGGAAAGTTTCCCAATTTAAGCTGACACCCCTCCCACCCCTTGGCTGCCTCTGTTTGTCAGGTTTTCCACACCACATTCTTCCTTAATTAAATCCTGGTTCCATTCCAGCATCACCAGAGTGCAAAAGTGCTCACTCATCCTTGACAATAATGCGTTGTAGCAGATCAAATGATACACTTTTTTTTCTTAGAGCCGTCAGGCCTGAGGCTCAATTGCATAACACCGTTTCCTTTTCAACCTCGTACAAATGGAAGTGGAGTGAAACACAGTAACACCGGAAATTTGACCGACTGCTTCAGGGACAGAACTGTCCCTGTGCCCGATACAATGGCAGGAATTTAGGACTGATGCCATTCGCTGATCACTTCTCCTGGGAGTATTTAGACTATGTTGTCCTGGGAGCTTCTGGATAAGTTGATGGGCATGTCAGAGAGAAGATGGAAATATGTATTCTAATGGGACTGTGTGACTCCTCTGAAAGCCAGCACAGACTGGGTGGGCCAAATGGCCTCCTTCTATGTTGTATGACAATGCAGAGTAAGCTAATAAATGCAGCAGGCTCCAGGATATTCCAAGATTACATAGTGACATGATAGTTAATTTTCCAGCGATCCAGGTTCAATCCTGACGTGTGGTGCTGCCTACGTGGGTTTTGCACACTACTCCCCGTGGGTTTGCACACTACTCCCCGTGGGTTTGCACACTACTCCCTGTGTGTTTTGCACACTACTCCCTGTGGGTTTTGCACACTATTCCCTGTGGGTTTTGCACACTACTCCCCGTGGGGTTTGCACACTCCTCCCTGTGTGTTTTGCACACTACTCCCCGTGGGGTTTGCACACCATTCCCTGTGTGTTTTGCACACTACTCCCCATGGGGTTTGCACACTCCTCCCTGTGTGTTTTGCACACTACTCCCTGTGGGGTTTGCACACTACTCCCTGTGGGGTTTGCACACTACTCCCCGTGTGTTTTGCACACTACTCCCTGTGGGGTTTGCACACTATTCCCCGTGGGGTTTTGCACACTACTCCCCGTGGGGTTTGCACACTACTCCCCGTGTGTTTTGCACACTACTCCCTGTGGGGTTTGCACACTATTCCCCGTGGGGTTTTGCACACTACTCCCCATGGGGTTTGCACACTACTCCCTGTGTGTTTTGCACACTACTCCCCGTGGGGTTTGCACACTACTCCCTGTGTGTTTTGCACACTACTCCCCGTGGGGTTTGCACACTACTCCCTGTGTGTTTTGCACACTACTCCCCGTGGGGTTTGCACACTACTCCCTGTGTGTTTTGCACACTATTCCCCGTGGGGTTTGCACACTACTCCCTGTGGGGATTGCACACTACTCCCTGTGGGGATTGCACACTACTCCCCGTGGGGTTTGCACACTACTCCCCGTGTGTTTTGCACACTACTCCCTGTGGGGTTTGCACACTATTCCCCGTGGGGTTTTGCACACTACTCCCTGTGGGGATTGCACACTACTCCCCGTGGGGTTTGCACACTACTCCCTGTGTGTTTTGCACACTACTCCCCGTGGGGTTTGCACACTACTCCCTGTGTGTTTTGCACACTACTCCCCGTGGGGTTTGCACACTACTCCCCGTGGGGTTTGCACACTACTCCCTGTGTGTTTTGCACACTACTCCCCGTGGGGTTTGCACACTACTCCCCGTGGGGATTGCACACTATTCCCTGTGTGTTTTGCACACTAATCCCCATGGGGTTTGCACACTACTCCCTGTGGGGATTGCACACTACTCCCTGTGTGTTTTGCACACTATTCCCCGTGGGGTTTGCACACTACTCCCTGTGGGGATTGCACACTACTCCCTGTGGGTTTTGCACACTACTCCCAGTGGGGATTGCACACTACTCCCTGTGGGTTTTGCACACTACTCCCCGTGGGGTTTGCACACTACTCCCAGTGGGGATTGCACACTACTCCCTGTGGGTTTTGCACACTACTCCCCGTGGGGTTTGCACACTACTCCCAGTGGGGATTGCACACTACTCCCTGTGGGTTTTCATCCAGCTGCCCCGGTTTCCACCCACACCCCAAAGGTGAGAGTTTGTTCGATTACTGAGAGATAGCCATTGTGTAGGTGGGTGGCAGGAGAATTGAACGTGGGTAGTTGTTGGGAACAGGGGATGAGAAATGGTTTTAGTATCGGGAGAGTGTTCAATGGTTTGCACAGACTCAGTGGGCTGAAAGGCCTGTTTCTGTGCTGTGTGAATCTATGACTGTAACACCATCTTTCTGAGATCCAGACACTTGTCAGCCAAGTCCCTCACTTATATTTCCTCCTTCTGTTGACTGCCCCTCCCATCAACACAATGCAACAACCAGTCAGTTCCCCAGTGATAGCCTTGACCTCTGCAAACTCCCCAGTCCTGGACCACCCCTCCTCCCCCCCGTAACCAGAACCTGAGGCTGCCAACGATCTCTCCCCGACCATCAATCTTGGCCTTGATCCAGAAGCACCTTTTCCACTAGTTTGAAGTTCATGGCCAAAGCAATCACTGCTGCCCCTTTACAAGAGCTCCATCAGAGCCCTTCCCTGAGTGTGGACCTTGCTGTAAGTGTGGGCTTAGGCTGAACTATTTAATGAACACATCGATATGATCATGAATGATTATGCTTCATCAGGAGTTTAAGGAGATTCAGTACGTCACCAAAGACTGGTTTAAATTTGTGGAGATGTACCGTAGAGGTCATTCTCACTCTCTGCATCAGCACCTGGTAGGGAGGCTCTGAAACGCAGGATTAAAAGAGGCTGCAGGTTATTGAGAAATCACCAGAACCATCAAGAGCACAATCTTCCTCACCATCGAGGGCATCTTCGAAAGGTGATGCCTCAAGGCAGGGGAATCCATAGTTAAGAACCATTTAGGATATGTATGCCCTCTTCATATTACTGCCATCAGGCAGGAGGTACAGAAGCCTGAAGACCCACACCCAACTGTTACGTTTTTGTAACTCCAGAACTAATTGAAAGAAAAACTCGAGGTGCCCGGGTGTAAATATGTGTACATTACTTTTTACATTAGTGAGGTGCATATGACTTGGTGGCGTAATTCATGTATATTTACATATATCCTGTAACTAATTATTTAAACAATAAAGAATGCCTAATCAAACAATACTTTTACAATATTACTCAAATATTACTGCTATACTAAATATGCAACAGTCCTCCCTGCTTAGCTATAAACTCAAATACAAAATAGAATGCATCTCAACTTATATACATACAGTATACTGTTTAATACAACTATTAAACAGACATCCACAGCATAGTACATTTTATATTGTCCTATTCAGACTTAAAATTTAATTAACAACACACACAAAATGCTGGTGGAACACAGCAGGCCAGGCAGCATCGATAGGGAGAAGCACTGTCGACGTTTCGGGCCAAGACCCTTCGTCAGGACTAACTGAAAGGAAAGATACTAAGAGATTCGAAAGTAGTGGGGGGAGGGGGAAATGCAAAATGATAGGAGAAGACCGGAGGGGTGGGATGAAGCTAAGAGCTGGAAAGGTGATTGGCCAAAGTGATACAGAGCTGGAGAAGGGAAAGGATCATGGGACGGGAGGCCTCAGGAGAAAGAAAGGGGGAGGGGAGCACCAGAGGGAGATGGAGAACAGGCAAACAACTAAATATGTCAGGGATGGGGTAAGAAGTGGAGGAGGGGCATTAACGGAAGTTAGAGAAGTCAATGTTAAAATTTAATTGATGTGGGGGGATTCCTGACAACGTGGGGAGAGGTGGTCCCCTGCTTGGCAGGTGAGACTTGTGGCTGTGAAACAGACTCAGGTCCTGGGTCCTCCTCCGTGCTGGTTGTAGAAGTTGATTCTGGGACTCCAACAGCTCTGGATTCTTCTCTAACAATTGACTCTGCTCCCCTCAGCTGATCGATGTGTTATCTCCGGATGACATCAGACACAATCTCCACTCTTTAGGCGATGGGTCTAGTTCCGTCCTTAATCTTTCCAAGTTGGTACATTCGATCACCTTTGTAGCCCCTCGCCGGGATAGCTCATCCCGGTGTGAAGCATTGAACCTCCTTGCTTGAGGAGGCCTCAATTTGTCACAGCTGTTTGTCCCACATACTCCTTCTGAGATTGGGTTTGAGGAGATTGAAACGTGAGCACGGGGGATAACCTAGGAACAGCATAGCTGGTGTGTTGTCGGTTGTGGAGTGTGCTGCATTGCGATTTGCTTGGGGGAACTTGGAAGTTTCTCATTCTGTGTCAGTGTAGTGTATTCTGCAGATGTTGCCCGCCATGCATTCTTTAGACTCCGGACAAAGCTTTCTGATAAGCCACTTGTAGCTGGGTGATACGGTGCAGATGCAATATGTCTTATTCCATTCATTTTCAAGAACGATTGAAGCTCTTTTGCAACCATCTGTGGTCCTTTAGCACTGACTAAGCATTCTAGAACACCAGTCCTTGAGAAGAGGCCTCTCAAAGGTGTGTGAGACTGCAGTGGAGGCTAATGGGAACACTTCTGGCCACTTTGTAGCTACCAAGAAATCTGTGCCTATGAGTGGTCTGGCGAAATTCACATGAATCCTCTGCCTGGGCGATGCAGGCCATTCCCAGGGATGGAGAGGCGTTGCACTTGGCATCTTCTGTACATGTTGGCTCCCGAACCGCGCTTGGCAAGGTGCTCAATCTGCTGATCTACCCCCAGTCACCGGACAAAGCTTCGGGCCAACACTTACATTTTGACCATGACTAGATAACCAGTATGTAACTGATCCAACACTTTAGCTCTCAATCCCCACATAAGGCAACCCCAAAAGGCAAGTTCAACCTGGCATTGGTAACAATGGGGAAGTGGAGCTCCTGCTGCACATCCCAACTATTTTGTGGCCATGTTGACCTGAGAGAGTATAGGATCTTTTCTAGTTTACATTTGGATCATCTCTACTGTAATAGGGAGACTTTTAATTTGCATTAGGGAGAATATTTCACGCGGAGTATCCTCTTTTGTAAATTTTTCTGTTATTTCCATGATTAGGGGAAACGGGACCATCCATCTGCATTTCATGTAGATGTGCTCAGTGGATGGGAAAGCTTTACCCATGATGGACTGGGCTATATCCATTACTTTTTGTAGGATTTTCCATTCAAGGGCATAAGTGTTTTCATACCAGCCTGTGATATACTCTTCACTACATATCTATGGAAGTTTGTCAAAGTTTTAGATGTCATGCCAAATCTCCACAAACTCCTAAGGAAGTAGAGGCGCTGCTGTGCTCTATTTGGTGGGTCTAGGATGGGTCCTCTAAAATATTACCACTGAGGAATTTAAAATTGCTAACTCTCTCCTCCTCTGATTCTCTGATGAGGACTGGCTTATGGACCTGGTTTCCTTCTCCTGAAGTCAATAATCAGCTGATATTGAGTGAGATATTGTTATGGCACCACTCAGCCAGATTTTCGATCTCCATTCTATATGCTGATTCATAATCACTTTTTATTCGGCCCACAACAGTGGTGTCATCAGCAAACTTGAAAATGCCATTGGAGCTGTGCTTATCCACACAGTCATAAGTGTAATGTGAGTAGAGCAGGGGGCCATGCACACAGCCTTGTGGTGCACCTGTGCTGATGGAGATTGTGGAGGAGATGTTGTTGCCAATCTGAACTGACTGGGGTCTGCAAGTGAGGAATTTCAGCCTCCAATTGCACAAGGAGGGATTGAGGCCAAGGAATGGAGCTTATTGATTAGTTTTGAGGGGATGTTGGTATTGAATGCTGAGCTGTAATCGATAAAGAGCATCCTGATGTGTGCATCTTTGCTGACCAGATGTTCCAGGGTTGAGTGAAGAGTGAAGAGCCAATGCAATGGCATCTACTGTGGACCTGTTGCTCTGGTAGGTAAATTGGAGCAGATCCAAGTTGCTTCTCCGGCAGGAGTTGATACGTCTCATCACCAACCTCTCAAAACACTTCATTACGGTGGCTGTAAGTGTGACTGGGCAATGGTCACTGAGGCAGGGCACCATGCTCTTCTTGGGCACCAGTATAACTGAAGCTGCCAAAGCAAGAGGTTAAAGATCTCAGGGAACACACCAGCCAGCTGGTCAGCACAAGCTTTTAATTACTTGGCCAGGTAACCCACCTGGGCAGGATGCTTATCATGGATTCACCCTCCTGAAGGATGCTCGCACATCAGCCTCAGAGACTAAAATCATTGGATCATCGAGGGATGTGGGAGACCATGATGGTTCTCCAGGTTTTGATGGTCAAAGCGAGCATAGAAGGCATTGAGCTCATCTGGAAGCGAAGCCCTGCGGTCACCTAGGTCGCTTAATTTCACTTTATACGAGGTGATAGCATCTAAGCCCTGCCGCAACTGCTGATCATCCTTATTTGATTCAAGTTTAGTCCAGAATTGCCACTTCATCCAAGAGATAGTTTTCCAGAGACTTTACCTGGATTCCTTTTAACTTTCTTGGTCACCAGACTTCAATGCTGCAGATTTGGCTCTCAGCAGATTGTGGATTTCATGGTTCATCCAGGTCTTCCAATTGGCAAAGATTCCGAATGATTTATGAATGTTTTCTTGTAAGATTCCACAAAATGATTTCTCAGTGCATTATTAAGCCCATCCCTGTACTGACAATGATCGGACACAATCTCTTCAATTCAGCCAGTTTCGTTGAACTCGACCCCCCTTCCTTTTGAGTCTACTTATGAAGCCTAAAGCATTCTGCAGTCAACAATGGTTTCGGGTGTAAAGGTTCCTGCATTACTTTCACGATTCAGCCAAGTTAATTTTGGCTCATTTGGTTGGAGCTGTTAAATTTCTATGCAAACTGTATGCTTTTCCACCCATTGCACTCAGCACTCATTTTTCCTCAGCTATTTCATTTGCTTGAAAATACTGTTCAATTCCCTCAGTATACATAATCCAGTTATCAATCATGCAATCAAATGCACCTGTGTTTTTGATGTAGCCAAACATTCTACTTATTTTTTATTTATAGTTATTATCACTGACTTCTCTCTCTGTCTCTCTCTCTCTCTCTCTCTGTCTCAAGAACAGGTAGGTTGTCATCTCAGGTTAATTTTAAAACTTCCTCATCTCTGCCCTGATGTTTTTTTAACTCCAAAACTAATCGAAAGAAAAACATGGGGAGACCGGGGATAAACTTGTGTCTTGGCCCAAAACATTGACAGTGCTTCTCCCTATAGATGCTGCCTGGCCTGCTGTGTTCCACCAGCATTTTGTGTGTGTTGTATAAACTTGTGTACTTTAGCGAGGCACATATATGACAGTGTGGCACCATGAATTATACTAGTCGCGTAATTTTACATATAACCCATAAAGAATTATTCTTCATCAAACAATATACTTACAATATTACTGAAATATTAAATACAGCTCATAACTGTTTTAGGAACAGCTTCTTTCCCTCTTGCTTCAGATTTCCAAACAGTCCATGAAGCAATGAAGAATATCTCACTCTTCTTCTTTTGCACTGTTAATTAATTTATTTATTGCAACTTATTGCAATTTTCATGTCTTGCACTGTACTGCTGCCACAAAACAACACATTTCATGACCTATATCAGCATTGATACACCTGATTGTGATTCTCATTCATTTACATTAATAACCACTTTCATGGAAAGAAACTAAAGTTACAGCCTTGGAAAGCTAGACATGAAGCCCTTCTTTATGCTGCATTTGTGCTTTACCTTTGACAGAGTTGGAGAGCTGGATATAGAAGATTAAAACCTGGCATCACCATGCCAAACACAGCCTGAGTTCGGGTCCTTATTCTTTCCACATCTTGCCTGTAACCAATTACAAGCACATCACTCACATACAGCAATGCCACATACAGGATATGATTCCTGTCTTGGCCAATGTGCTGAGCCAGTCTGGTGCTGACTGAGTACAGACACAGATGGTTGGACTCCATCAGCCTGGATCTCACAAGGGCTAAATACAATTTGTTACTGAGATGGGAACTTTTACTTATTTGGCTCATCCTTATATTCTATGCCCTTGAGCCGAAATCTTATCTTGTCCTGAAATGATTGTCCTTTAAACACAAGGAAATTGACTGTGGAATCTTTGGTTAAATTCCATACCTTTACACTGCCATACCCTGAACGTCCAAAGGATGGCGATATTGCCTACAAGTTCCAAAGCCAGCCAGGGACCAGAAAATCTTCTGGTTCTCAGCAAAATGGAAAAAGTGGACCAGGATACCAGCAGGAGATGTGATTTCATAAACACACAAAGTTCTGTAGTTGCTAATAATCCAGAGTAACACTCATAAGTTATTTTGGAACTTAGTAGGTCCAGCTATGGAGATGATTAAAGAGTCGACATTTCAGGCTGAGATCCTTTATCAGGATTGAAACTTTGTTTGTCCACATTAAACTTATGCAAGAATGTGCACATTACATTCCACTGAAGATAATGCATTTTAATTATGTATTTTCAAGTAATCTGAATTGATGGTTTGTATTGTGGGAATATCATTATATTTTGAAGTGTAATTATATTTTAGCTGTTTAAAACTCAGAAGAAAATTACTTAGGACACAGTTCTTAAGGTGTTAGAGGGACACCTCTGCTCCCCTTCTAATTCCCATTTATTTTGGAGCCCCAAAGAATGGTGGCTTGTGTGCCAACAAGAGTAGACAGTCTTATCAATTTGCACAGGGGGCACTGAGCGTGATAGGACCTCCTTATCTCTAATAGAATGGGAGAAGGAGCCCAAACACCAAGTCCATACAGAGTCCCTGAATTCTGCTTTCAATTAGTGGAGATTTATGGTGACATCCGGAGAGATGGCGGCTGTGTCAACCTCTGCAACCCATGGGCAGGCATTAGGAGTTGGATGATTGACAGATCTGCGTCAATCATTGCACAGAGTTGTGTAGATCGGGGGGGAGATCCGTGCACAGTCTGGTTGGGATTGCGTCCAGCAATCTCAACTGAGCCATAAGATTAAGGGACCCAGTGCAGGGGTTAATGCAGGGAAATGACATTGAGGTAAAAGATTAGTCATTAGGTTCACGACTCCTCCTCAAACCGGTGGAAGGGAAAGTCAACCTTTGTGTCAATTCTGATCACTACCAGAGGTCAAGGAGGCAGGTTCTTGGTATGTGAGGGGGTACTGCCACAGTCGAGTTTATTATCATATGGACGAGTATGGTTGCAATGTAAAGATTACTTGCAGAAGCATCAGACATAAAAATCCAATCTATATATTAAACATTAATTGAACTTGACCTTTACAAGAAAGAACACAAGTAGAATTTTTAAAAATTCAGTTTCTGTGCAAAGTGGTCAAGGAGGTCATGGCGTTTTTAATACTGTAGTGATGAGGGTTTCCTCAGGGTAGGGTGGAGTCATAACCAGGTTAGCCACAACATAATTGAAAGGCAGAGTAGGATCCAGGATCATGTCTGGAGCTGGAGCCATCCTCTCCTAATGAGAACCAGATGGGAAGGCATACCATAGTGCCTCCTTCTTGCCCAAGTTCAACCCTGGATTGACCACCAGAACCTCATATCCATACGGCAGATCCACACCAGGCTGGCTGGGCCCTATTCTTCAAGCCATTCAACTTCACCTTCTCCTACCGCCCTCTGGCGCTGTTTGTCCCCTGGCTATCATCCACAGAGTAATGGTCAATCAGAAAGAGCCAATCATGAAGTGGAGAACTTTCTGCATTGCTTTGCCCCCTCTAACCCTTCCACATGGAAGAAGTATCTGCTCTGGGATGAATTAGCCCACAAGCCACACTCCTCCTCTGCCACGGATATGTCATTCTATTAAATACTTCATGGCTACCAACCCCTGTTGTTCCCCGCAGAGGAGCCCCATCTACCGGGCCCTGGTTCACATTGCCAAAATGCTTGAAAGAGGGCACAGAGGGTCATCCTAGCTGCCACCATCGGTGCCTAGCCAGACTACTCCAGCCTGGGGACCGAGATATCTGCCCCTTCAAACCGACGCCCATAGTCCATTTTTCCCATCAACTCAACTCAGTCACTTACCGTCTCCAGCAGCCACCTTCCCTCAGGGCTGTACCTATCTTCCACATATCCTGCCTTAAGTTTGCTCTCCAATCTACTCCATTTCACCAGTTGATGGATTTATGACATCGTGGATGGGATGTGCAGTACCTGGTCAACTGTGAAGGGTACAGCCCAGAAGAGAGGCTTTGGGCGCCAACCAGTTTATATCTTGAATCCGTCACTCATTGAGGAGTGAGTTCCACCAGATCCATCCAGATCATCCTGGGTCGTCTTGTGCTCATCATAGGAGGGAGGGGACCCATTAGCCCTGCTCCTCCCAGTCTCCACCAGCGGACAGGTCTCACCTGCAGCTCATTTCCAACTCATCACCTGCAGCCTATTTAAACCCAGCAGTGACCCTCAGCCATTGTTCACTCAACCAGTTGCTCCTAGCCTTCAGTTACTGGGTTGTTAGCTGGTCCATTCTCTCTTACTTGTGGCCCTCATAGTTTGTTCTTTTGCAATTTATTAGTAAAGTGATTACTCATTGCTAAATTGTCACTTCTGTTCTGTGTTTGGGTCACACCTCCTCTACAATGCCTGACAGCAGAGACATCCCACCCTTCCTAGAAGTTCCGGGAGTCTTCCGCATATTGATAGCGGCTCCCTGACGCCCTCAAATTATATACAATATCCTGGAAATCGATTTTTTTGAGAGCAAGTGAGCGAGAGGGGGGGAGAGAGAGAGAGAGAGCGAGCGAGACAGATGTAACGAGAGAGTGACAGAGAGAGCATCCTGATTGGTTTCTCTTTGTGCTAAGTAGACCTATCAGTTTTCTGTGTGGGCGGGCTTTATAGTCGACCTCTCTCTCTCTTTCATTGTCCGTCAGTTCAGTTTAGTGTCCTGCAGCGCCACGGCAGAGTGTTCCAAAAAAAGAAAATATAAAACGTTATTCACCCCAGACTGCACTAAAGTGTACCCCTGCCTAATAAGGGTCAAAAATAGTGACAGTGTTGCTCGCTGCACTGTTTGCAACAGTGACTGTTCTATTGCCCATGGTGGGTTAAGTGGAAGCACAGGCTGCTCATATTTACAGCGTTGGTTGTCCAAGTCAACATTTGTGCTGCTAAACTGCTGCTAAGGAGTTCTCAATGTCATATGGAGAACTGCTAATTGACAGCTACTACTACTTTGAGAAAAGTTCCAAACGAAGAGAAGACCCAAGTACTCAACAAGGAATGAGTGTGTGTGTGTGTGTGTGTGTGTGTGTATGTGTGTGTGTGTGTGTGTAAATATGTGATCAAATAAATTGTTGTGTTCTTTCATAATCAAATGTCCTGTATACATACAACCTTGGATGTCGACCGGGGGTGGGGTGTGGTTCTACCTCCCTGAAATGAGTTTTTGCAGGGTGGGATGTCTGGACAGTGTCGCCAGTCAATTCGCAATTTTTCTCTGAATCCACTGCATTTTCTTTAGGGGTGATGTCTCTTATGGACCAGTCATTGTCTATTGGGGTTCAGGACAGAGTTTTCTTCTTCAGTTTTGTTGACTACGATGGGCTTTGGTTTTCCATACTTCTGCTGAAGACATGTTTGAATAACATGTTACCAGAAGATGAGAGCTAGGGTCATTTCACATTTCTGCTTGATAGCAGAATAAAAATGGCAGATAAGGGGCATGATGTATTGTTTCATTCTTAAATACTTCAGTTATCCTCTGCTTGGTGGTGTCTCCACAAGAGGGTTTATTCCTAGTGGGTAACCCTTCTTTGTATGTGGCTTGCCGTTCTGATAACAGTTCCTCTCATCAGGACATTAGATGGTCATCCTTCATCTACCCTTTGATACCATGAAGATTTTTTAATTTCAGAAATAAACGTTGTTCATAATAAAAAATATATACAGGTAGTCCCCGAGTTACGAACGTCCGAATTACTGACAACTCGTACTTACGAACCGAGGAAGAAGAACACCGTCCGCCATTTTAAGTAGGATCGCGATGCCGTCCGCCGTTTTAAATCGTTGCCATTGACACTGTGTTGAGTGTTTAACTTTGTATTTGGCTTAAATTTTTCTTAGTAAGATTCACCCTGGTTCTGGTCGGCTGGTGGCACAGTGAGATCAGCACCGGGCTCGAGAGCAGAGGTTCGATCCAGTGACAGACCGCTCCCGTGCCAGGTTGATGTCCATCCAGTGACTCCTGTGCCATCCGTGCCGGGTTGATGTCGAGCTCGAAACTCGACCTCGTAAAAAAAACACTGCCACCTCCAGTTTAAATACCCACGCGGAATATTGTGGAGGATCAAATACCCAAACCCAGCACAGCCCTCACTTGTCCCATTTAACTTGTCTCAGTGCGGTGGTCCTTAGGACCCAGCGGACCTCGGGAGCTGGCGGAGCTCGGGACCCGCTGCCGCAGTGTTTCTGTTCCGTTGACAGTGTGTGGTGGTCCTTAAGTCCCAGCGGACCTCGGGAGCTGGCGGAGCTCAGGACCCACCGCCCACAGTGCTTCTGTTCCATTGACGGGAAGCGATCACGATGGAAAATAAAGTAGAAATAATAAAGCGTTTGGAAAGAGGTGAAACGCCATCGGTCATTGGAAAAGCGTTGGGCTACAGTCAGTCAACGACCGGAACAATCTTAAAGGATAACAGATAAAGGGAGAATAATGGAGCATGTGAAAAGCCCTGTCCCGATGAAAGCTACAATTATTACTAAGCAACGTAGCGGTTTAATTATTGAAATACATAGTTTCTTAAGTGTTTTATATGCATAAAAAGGTAAAATATATACTATATACTAAGACAAACGTTTGACTAACTGACGCTAAATAATACCAGATGTGCTTGTTCCGACTTACGTACAAATCCGACTTAAAGATGGACTCAGGAACGGAACTCGTACGTAACCTGGAGACTGCCTGTATATACAGAAGAAAACCGTACAATACCCCAAGTGAACAGTCACTCAGCCAAAACTGTGCAAGGGAATAGGAGTACAGAGGCTCCAGTTTTCAATACACAATGGTGTAACTCACTTCATGGTGGTTTAGATAAACGGCTGCAGAGTGAGGCATGGAGTGCAGGAAGTGGAACTCCCATTGGTTGCAGGTAGAAACTCACTGGCTTTACTAGATTGTAGAAATTATCAACAATTCTTTTTAGTTTGATAATGGGGAGTAGCTGAAGGATAATTTGACGAGTCTTGGGGACCCATCAGGGGGCGGCATTGGAAGACACAGTGAATTGGAATCGGGTTTATGATCAGTGACGTCATGACATTTCTCGCTTCTGTGGCAGTTGTACAAGGTCCTTCATGATGGGTTCAATGGGTACATTGCAGCAAATCATTAATCATTTACAACAGGCAGGACTGTCGTGGTACTAAAATAGCAGATTTTCTGGGCTATTTCACTCCAACATATTTCTAATTCACATTTTTTAGATGTTGCTCAGCATTATGATAAATTTCCCAGTAGCATGGGAAAGGAGGCCCTGGTAACTGGAAGAGAGTGAGCTAATAAGGAGACGCAATCAGGGATTGTGAGTTAGGGAGGAGACGAGATCAGGGATTGTGAATTAGGGAGGGGACGGGATCAGGGATTGTGAGTTGGGGATGGGACGGGATCAGGGATTGTGAGTTAGGGAGGGGACGGGATCAGGGATTGTGAGTTAGGGAAGAGACGGGATCAGTGATTGTGAGTTGGGGAGGAGACGGGATCAGGGATTGTGAGTTAGGGAGGGGACGGGATCAGGGATTGTGAGTTAGGGAAGAGACGGGATCAGTGATTGTGAGTTGGGGAGGAGACGGGATCAGGGATTGTGAGTTAGGGAGGAGACGAGATCAGGGATTGTGAATTAGGGAGGGGACGGGATCAGGGATTGTGAGTTAGGGAGGGGACGGGATCAGGGATTGTGAGTTGGGGATGGGACGGGATCAGTGATTGTGAGTTAGGGAGGGGACGGGATCAGGGATTGTGAGTTAGGGAGGAGACGGGATCAGGGATTGTGAGTTGGGGGGAGACAGGATCAGGGATTGTGAGTTAGGGAAGAGACGGGATCAGGGATTGTGAGTTGGGGATGGAACGGGATCAGGGATTGTGAGTTAGGGAGGAGACGGGATCAGGGATTGTGAGTTAGGGAGGGGACGGGATCAGGGATTGTGAGTTGGGGATGGGATGGGATCAGGGATTGTGAGTTAGGGAGGGGACGGGATCAGGGATTGTGAGTTGGGGATGGAACGGGATCAGGGATTGTGAGTTAGGGAGGAGACGGGATCAGGGATTGTGAGTTAGGGAGGGGACGGGATCAGGGATTGTGAGTTAGGGAGGGGACGGGATCAGTGATTGTGAGTTAGGGAGGAGACGGGATCAGGGATTGTGAGTTAGGGAGGAGACGGGATCAGGGATTGTGAGTTGGGGATGGGACGGGATCAGGGATTGTGAGTTAGGGAGGAGACGGGATCAGGGATTGTGAGTTAGGGAGGAGACAGGATCAGTGATTGTGAGTTAGGGAGGAGACGGGATCAGGGATTGTGAGTTAGGGAGGAGATTGGATCAGGGATTGTGAGTTAGGGAGGGGACGGGATCAAGGATTGTGAGTTGGGGATGGGACGGGATCAGGGATTGTGAGTTAGGGAGGAAACGGGATCAGAGATTGTGAGTTAGGGGGGAGACGGGATCAGGGATTGTGAGTTAGGGAGGAGACCGGATCAGAGATTGTGAGTTAGGGGGAGACGGGATCAGGGATTGTGAGTTAGGGAGGAAACGGGTTCAGAGATTGTGAGTTAGGGGGGAGACGGGATCAGGGATTGTGAATTATTGAGGGAGCACAGGATCAAGCATTATGAGTTAGGTAAGGAGACCAGCTCAAGGATTGTTAGGGCAGGAGTACTGCTGACATCACCGTATGAGCCAACTGTTGAATAATTGGGTTCTCAAAATATCTGAATAGTGGATTCTTTGGGTTTAACTCCTTCATTTTACCAGTTCTGACAAAGGATCTTCAAAATGAAACATAAACTTTCTTTCAGCAGATGCTGCCTGGCCTGCTGAACATTTATAGATCTTCCTGAGACTGGAGTTCATCACCATCACTGAATACACAGTAATCCTGTAAACATCAATCTGGCACTCGTGTAGACTGATTCAGGCAGCAGAAAGTCCAGTGGTTCTGTCTCATTTTGTGGCAGATGTTTTTCTAGCCAAAGAGTCCAATATAAGGGCTTGCATGTCCCTGTACTCTATAGAATCTCTGTTGGTGTGTTAAACCTGTTTAACATGTGGTTTTGGCCATTTACAATCCTCTTGTAGAGGAAAATGGGCCAAACGCAGGCAAATAGGACTAACTAGATGGGCTTCTTGGTTGGCATGGATGAGTGGGGCCAAAGGGCCTGTTTCTGTGCTATAAGACCCTATGATTCCGTTGTTCTGAGTGTAATGTTGTGTCTGATATAACAGTCTTGGTTCCCAAGGCAGGCAATCTGACAAGAGTTCATCATAATGAACAGGCTGCCTGTCAATCAAAGCTGAGGCAGTGGTCTTGATGCTAGATGAGACTTGGAATAGTTTCACAGATGTTGCTATGGTTACATTCCTAAGGTTGCTTTCTTTGTTTCTGCAGCATTTAACATTGTTGTAGAACAATTGATCTTAGCATTTCATGCCTGGCTGGATTGACGAGGTAAGCAGATCCTAATGGTAGAATAGCAAATAAGGAAGCCCAAATCTTCAAATATTTTACAAATGAAGTACCCTAGGAACATGAGAATCTAAAACCTGCAGAAGCTGAAAATCTGACATAAACAACAAAGAATACTGGAACATTTTGAGCTTCTAGGAAGAGACTCTTCATTAGAAATAAGGATGAATGAAAAGGAGGTAAAACCATAAGACTATAAGAAAATAAGATATCGGAGCAGAATTAGGCCATTCAGCCCATTGAGTCTGCTCTACCATTTCATCATGACTGATTTATTGTCTCTCTCAGCCTCAGTCTCCTCCTGCCTTCTCCCCATAACCTCTGACTAATCAAGAACTTACCAACTTCTACTTTAAATATAGCCTCCACAGGCCTCCACAGCCATCTGTGGCAATGAATTCCACAGATTCATGACTCTCTAGCCAAAGAAATTCCTCCTCATCTCTGACTTTCTGTCATCTGGTCCTACAGATACCCCCACTATAGGAAACATCCTCTCCACATCCACTCTACAGATGCCCCCAATATAGAAAACATCCTCCCCACATCCACTCTACAGCCTCCCTAATACAGGAAACATCCTCCCACATCCACTCTACAGCCTCCCCAATACAGGAAACATCCTCCCACATCCACTCTACAGCCTCCCCAATACAGGAAACATCCTCCCACATCCACTCTACAGCCTCCCCAATACAGGAAACATCCTCCCACATCCACTCTACAGCCTCCCCAATACAGGAAACATCCTCCCACATCCACTCTACAGCCTCCCCAATACAGGAAACATCCTCCCAAATCCACTCTACAGCCTCCCCAATACAGGAAACATCCCCCCACATCCACTCTACAGCCTCCCCAATACAGGAAACATCCTCCCAAATCCACTCTACAGCCTCCCCAATACAGGAAACATCCCCCCACATCCACTCTACAGCCTCCCCAATACAGGAAACATCCCCACACATCCACTCTACAGCCTCCCCAATACAGGAAACATCCTCCCACATCCACTCTACAGCCTCTCCAATATAGGAAACATCCTCCCACATCCACTCGACAGCCTCCCCAATACAGGAAACATCCCCCCACATCCACTCTACAGCCTCCCCAATACAGGAAACATCCCCCCACATCCACTCTACAGCCTCCCCAATACAGGAAACATCCTCCCACATCCACTCTACAGCCTCCCCAATACAGGAAACATCCCCCCACATCCACTCTACAGCCTCCCCAATACAGGAAACATCCCCCACATCCACTCTACAGCCTCCCCAATACAGGAAACATCCCCCCACATCCACTCTACAGCCTCCCCAATACAGGAAACATCCTCCCACATCCACTCTACAGCCTCACCAATACAGGAAACATCCTCCCCACATCCACTCTACAGCCTCCCCAATACAGGAAACATCCCCCCACATCCACTCTACAGCCTCCCCAATACAGGAAACATCCTCCCACATCCACTCTACAGCCTCCCCAATACAGGAAACATCCTCCCACATCCACTCTACAGCCTCCCCAATACAGGAAACATCCCCCCACATCCACTCTACAGCCTCCCCAATACAGGAAACATCCCCCCACATCCACTCTACAGCCTCCCCAATACAGGAAACATCCCCCCACATCCACTCTACAGCCTCCCCAATACAGGAAACATCCTCCCACATCCACTCTACAGCCTCACCAATACAGGAAACATCCTCCCCACATCCACTCTACAGCCTCCCCAATACAGGAAACATCCCCCCACATCCACTCTACAGCCTCCCCAATACAGGAAACATCCTCCCACATCCACTCTACAGCCTCCCCAATACAGGAAACATCCTCCCACATCCACTCGACAGACTCTCCCACCGTGGAAAACATCCACTCCACTTCCACACTATTTGGGCCTTTCAATATTCCATAGGTTTCAGTGAGATTCCCCACATTCTTCTAAACTCCAGTGAGTAAAGGCCTAGAGCCATCAAACACTCCTCGTGCACTAACCCCTTTCAGTCACAGGATAACTCTCATGAACTTCTTCTGGACCCTCTCCAATGCCAGCACATCCCTTCTTAGGTAGTGGTCCTTTACTGTTCTCGATACTCCTCGTGCTCAGCATTGTATCCTTGCTTTTTTATTCTAGTCCTCTCAAAATGAATGATAACATTTGATTTGTCTTCCTTCCCACTGACTAAACCTGCAAAAGTCCTTTTGTATTTATGATTTTTTAATTTGCTCCCTGCTGAGAAAATAGTCTGTACCTTTATTTCTTTTACCAATGTGCATGACCATAAACTTCACCGACATTGTATTCCATCTGCACTTGTTTGCCCATTTGCCTAAATTATCTAAGTTCTTCAGCAGACTCCCTGTTTCCTCATCACTACCTGCCCATCTCTGTGTCCTCTGCAAACTTGGCCACAAAGCCATCAATTCTGTCATCCAAATTATTGACATATAACACGAAAAGAAGCAGTCCCAACAGTGGCTCCTGTGGAACACCACTAGTCACTGACAGTCAACCAGAAAAGGCTCCCATTTTTACCTTTCTTTGCCTTCTGCAAGTCAGCCTATCTTGTATCCATTCTAGTATCTTTCCTGTAATACCATTGGCTCGTCCCTTGTTTACCAATCTCATGTGTAACCTTGTCAAAGGTCTTGTGATAATCCAACATCCACTGACTCTCCTTTGTCTATCCTGTCTGTTATTTCCTTCAAGAATTCAAACAGATTAGTTAAGCAAGTTTTGCCCTTAAGGAAACCATGCTGACTTTGGCCTTTTTTAACATGTGCCTCCAAGTACTCCAAAACCTCATCCTTAATAATGCACTCCAACATCTTTGCAACCACTGAAGTCAGATAGCTTACCTATCTATCATTTCCTGTCTTTTACCTCCCTCCCTTCTTAAAGAGTAGAATGACATTTGCAATTTCCTAGTCGTTTGGAACCATTCCAGAATCTTGTGGTTCTTGAAAGATCACTACTAATGCCTCCACAATCTCTTTAGTCACCTCTTTCAGAACCCTGAGGTGTAGTCCATCTGGTCCAGACTTCTCAGCATCCCAAGCACCATCTCCTTAGTAATAGAAACTACGTTCACTTCTGTCCCCTGACACTCTTGCATACTGCTGGTGTCAGTGAAGACTGAAGCAAAATACTTATTAAGTATGTTCACCATTTCTGTAATGTTTTCCACTACTACCACTCCAGCATCATTTTCCAGCAGTCCAATATCTTGTTTCTTCTTTCACTCATTATAAATCTGGGGAAAAAAACTTTCAGCATCCTCTTTTATACTACTGGGTTAAGTCGTAGTGGTCATTGGTTAATATTTCCATGTTACAATGAAAATGAAGATTTGGAGAATGCAGTTGTCTGTAGGCAGTGCATGGTCTGCAGTACGTGTCTGCACTGATTTTATTAATTTACAGTCAGTCAAAGGTATATGGCAGATGAATTCCTCCTTCCATAACTATTAGAAACTAATACACAGTTTTATCGTACTGTAGAGGTATTGGTAGCATTTTAGTTTGTTCTGCATTTCATTTAAATCCATAATATGTTATCCAATTAAGTAGTATTTTGTATTTTTTATACCTTTTAACTATTTCCACGAAACTTCAGAACTTCGGTTAAATGGGACCGCCACTTAATTGGGCCCAAATATACTGGTCATGATGTATCCCAAAAGAGAGAGAAAGGTGGGGGGAGGGGTTAGGGAGAGGTGGGAAATGCTCCTTTCATGATTTGAAAAGTGCTCTTTTCAATCAATTAAGCTGACAGCCTTTTGGAGTCAAGAGAGAGAGAGAAAAATACACACTTGACATAGGCAAAATATGGGCTGCTGGACATGCCCTGTAGGTTGTTCTGTCCAAAATCTCAGATGGCTAACTTGCGACAGAACTGGCAAGTTCTGATACAGATAGAGAAAGTGAGTTACGTAAATTTCATGAATGAGTCCTGAGGGTTTCAGTGTGTCCAGTTGGAAGAACAGTGCCTCATGTTTGTTTCAGGGTAGAGGAAGGTCTGAAGGGGGTTCATTGTATGATTTTCCAGAAACTATTGATAAGATTAGAATGAGCAAATAAACATAAGGCAGGAGGTAACCTTGAAGATATTGGGTGGGACCTGAGCATTGGAGAGGGTAGATAAAAGATCTAAAGGACGTGGGTGATGTTCCCAAGAACTAGAGATCTCCAGTCTTTTCCAACATTCTTTTCAAATGCTGCAACAAAATTGCATTCAACCAACCATCTTATTCCAGAAGTTGAAAACTTTACTAAGACGTCTGCTCCATTACCTACTGACTGAGTAAACCTCCCCCAGCAACCTCTCCCATTGAACAGAGAATAAACTTTTCACCATTTCAACCAGTGCAGAAATGCTTCCTAGAATCTATCCCTATTCAAATTTAAAAACCCTTGGTTTGCTGGGCCCACTCAAAGAACCAAAGACCTAAACATAGCCATCAAAGATCTCGTCTTCCCGATTATGCAATGTGAGATTAGAAAGCATTCAGGGTTTATTAGCCTAGGGTCCCTGAAAGTGGCAGTTTAGGTGGGTAAAATGACAGAAAGAGCATATGGAAATAATTGCTGTTGAAAGTGAGGGCATAAATTGTGAGAGCGGAGAGGTTATGGTGCAATGTTCTAAAACATAGTTAGCATTGTTATTGTTTACAGGTGTGGTCACCACATTATAGGGAAGACATGATTATAATTGAGAGGGAGCAAAGGTAATTCACCAGGGTGTCACCTAGGATGGACCGTTAAGGGTATGAGGTGAAGCTGCATTAGCAGTGTTTGTTTTTCATGAAGTAGAACAACCGGTAAGGGGATGGTGGCAAGAATAACTGAGTACTTGGTGGTCAGCATTGACATAATGGGCCAAAGGGCCTACCTTATGTTGTATGATTCTATGACTATATGATAAAACTGGTTGTGGATCTCTATTTCCAGGTGGGCCAAGGTAATGTTAAATAATCCCTTTGGAATTTGTTAAATTTCATTGGGAAGCTGAACAATAGTCCGCAGTCATAATACCACTCAGTGACTCCTAGTGGCGAGACTGTGTGCTACTGATCCAACATCGCCACCGTCAGGTTGATCGTGATATCGAAGCTGATTGCAGTTGTTTCTTCAATGCAAACCTTCAAAGTTATCCCAGTTACCCTGGGTATCATTTGACAACACAAATATAGAAACCATTTATTACAATACCTGAAACACAAGTTTTTACATGTCCATTGTATGAAGTGGTCTTTATTTCAATCATGATAGTAGTCTGTGATATAATCATTTTTACCTATGATTTATGGGTTACCAATCAAATATTTAGTAGTAAGCGGTTATTATGGCAAAACAAGTTATTTTGTTATGAAGGTTGCTTAGGACAATTAAGTGACACTTAATAAATGGTGACTATGTTATAGTTTCTATATTTATTTAGGGAAAGAGCGTGGAATAGGCCCTTGCGGCCCAATGAGCTACACTGCCCAGCAACCCACTTGCTTAACCCTGGTCTAGTCACAAGACAAAGTCCTGGCTGGTGAACTCGGGTGACGTGGGTGAAGTTAGCACTAACATTGTGCAAGCTGTATGTGAGAGTTGTCTTATCCAACAGACAGAACCTGCCGCAGATCTTGCCATTGCGTTTGTTGGATACCTAGCGATGCATTCAGGTGCTATACCTGACAGCTACGCACAAGAAATTCACTGTGGGGGATTATCAGTCATTTCTCATCTGTCTGATGCTGAGATTACAGCCTCTCAGATCGTTGTATTAGGGAAGTTATCAAGCTGATGGAAAGTGGTGAAAACAACACCCCCTTCTGTGAGAAACATAATCATCAGATCTTCTCAGAGAATGGGATCGTCCAGAACTAAAAGACAGAATTCTCTGTAGGAAAAGATTAACTGGAGATAAAACAATATACCTGCCTGTTTTACCTGAGAAGTTTCAACATGAGGTCCTTAAGAGTCTTCACACTGACTCTGGTCAATGGGCATTGATTGTACCTTAGATTTAGTCAGAAGCCGATTCTATTGGCCCAAGATGGCTGCTGATGTGGAATACAAGATTAAAACATGTGGTTGATACTTAAGAAGAAAGAGCTTTCCTGAGAAAGCTTCTCCATTAGTGAATATTGTGGGTACTGGACCCTTGCAGTAGGTCTGCATGGACTTTCTTGCATTGGAACCCGATCAAAGTAGCACAAAAGATGTTTTAGAAATAACTGATCATTTTATGCTTTGGCTATTTCTACTCCTAACCAAAATGGCAAGACAGTTGTGAAATGCTTATGAGAGCATTTCATCTCTCAGTATGGTTATCCCGAATGCCTACACAGCAACAGAAGGCCTGATTGTGAATCACACTTGATTAAGAGAATTGTGTGAGATGGCTGGACTTCAAAAAGTCAGAACTACACCATATCACATGTTGGTGCGTGGCCCAGTGGGAAAGGCATCAGACTAGTAACCTGAAGGTCACTGGTTCGAGCCTTAGCTGAGGCTGCGTGTTTGTGTCCTTGAGCAAGGCACTTAACAACACATTGCTCTGCGATGTCACCGGTGCCAAGCTGCATGGGTCCTAGTGCCCTTCCCTTGGACAACATCGGTGGCGTGGAGAGGGGAAGGCCTGCAGCTTGGGCAACTGCCGGTCTCCCATGCCTGCACCCTGGAAACTCCAGGCGCAGATCCATGGTCTCTCGAGACCGACGGATGCCACCACCACACCATATCACCCAGAGGAAACCCTGTTGAGAGGTTTAACAGGACCGTCTTAAGTATGCTGGGAACCCTGGAGATGAGAAGTAAAAGTCACTGGCAAGAATTTGTGAAACCCCTAGTCCATGCTTATAACTGTACTAGGAATGAGACGACTCTCTAGTCCGTATGAACTGATGTTCAGACAACAACCCAGACACACAGTAGACTTAGCTTCTGGGCTACCCTTGAAAGACAAACATGGTACATGGCACTCTCGGTATGTACAAAATTTGAAATCTCATCTTGAGGAAAGCTTCAAGATAGCAACAGGGAACTCACAGAAAATGGCAGACTGAAACAAGACCAGATACGCCAAGCATGTGACAGCTTCCGAGTTGTAAGAACGCGACCGAGTGCTAGTAGGGAATGTGCTCCTACTTGCCGATAGATGGGAAGAAATAGTCGATGTAGTGGTGAGCCAAGCTGGTGATCTGCCTGTCTACAAGGCACATCCTGAGAACCAGTCTGGGCCCATACGAACATTACATAGGGATCTATTGCTCCTTTGTGGATTTCTTCCTTCTGAAGATTATGAGCAACTTTCTCCAGTCCCCGTTCACAAGTACAAAACCCACAGGAGTACCAAGAATGGACAGTTGATTGACTCTGAAGAAGACGAGGATGAGGTTTACTACCTCAGACCAAGGCTTGGCATTATAGATGAACGTTTGTAGAGTTGAGAAACCTGTGAACCATTACCAAAACTATTGTGGGCTCCTACCCAAGCCCTGGTCAGCCATTTACGATCATTCTGATTGCAGACCCAGTGCTGGAACACCAAAGAAATGAAAGTTACTTACCTGATGTAGAGGAGTCAACTGTAGAAAGTAACTTACTTCTCAGTCCAGAAGAAAATCGTATGCAAGAAACAACAAACGGGAGATGTATAATCAGTGATGAAAGTGGTCTGGAACCTTTGTCAATCCAGATGAACCATAGAACATTACAGCACAGTAACAGGCCCGTTGGCCCTTCTTGGCTGTGCCAGACCATTTTTCTGTCCCACTGACCTGCACCTGGCCCATATCCCTCCATACACCTCTCATCCATGTACCTGTCCAAGTTTTCCTTAAATGTTAAAAGTGAGCCTGCATTTACCACTTGAGTTCGAGATTAGACAAGAAAAAGAGACACATGAATAAGTATTGACTAGAAAAGACAGGACAATAGAAAATTCTCATGAAGAGTCTGAACTCGGGAGGTCTTCTAGACACAAAGAAAATCCTAGAACTCTAACATATCCTGAGCTAGGAAATCCTTTAGTGAAGTAGTTCAGTCCCTTTTCCAATATTCACACATATCTAGTATGGACACTCTAATACACAGGATCAAAAGAGGCTGCAGCTGGTTGTCCTCTCAGCCAGCTCTATCATGCCCATAACCTACGCACACAATAGGATATCTTCAGGAGACAGTGGCTCAAAAAGGTGACATCCATCAGTAAGGACCCTTACCACCCGGCATATGCCCTCTTCTTATTACTAACATCGGGGAGGAGGTACAAGAGCTTGAAGACCCACACTCAACAGTTTAGGAACAGTTTCTTCCCTCTGCCATCAGATTTCTGAATTGTCTATGAACCCACTGAGGCTAGGCTAACTAGCCTATAATTTCCTCTCTTTTGTCTTCCTCTCTTCTTAATGAGTGGAGTGACATTTGCAATTTTCCAGTCCTCTAGGACCATGCCAGAATCAAGTGATTCTTGAAAGATCATGACCAATGCATCCATTATCTCTTCAGCAATCTCTCTCAGAGCTCTGGGATGCAATCCATCTGGTCCAGATGACTTATCCATCTTAAGACCTTTAAGTTTGCCTAGCACATTTTCATTTGTAATAGCAATGGCACTCACTCCTGCTCCCTGACATTCATGGACCTGGGGCATACAGTTAGTGTCTTCCACAGTAAAGACTGAAGCAAGGTACTTATTAAGTTCACCCGAACTTCTTTGTTCCCCTGTTACTCCTCACCAGCATCATTTTCCAGTGGTCCAATATCAACTCTCACCTTACTTTTATTCTTTATATAACTGGAAAAAAAAAGTCTAATTTCCTGCTTTATATTATCAATTACTTTGCCCTCGTATTTCATCCTTTCTCTTCTTATAACTTTTTTGGTTGCCTTGAGTTGGATTTTAAAAGTTTCCTAATCATCCAACTTCCCATTCACTTTTGCTACCTTATATGCCAAGGAAATTCCTTGGCTTTTATGCAGTCCTAATTTCCCTTGTCAACCACAGTTGCCTCGCCCTGCCATTTGAGAATTCTTCTTTTGTTCATCCTTCTAACTATCTATCCTGTGCCTTGTGAACTATTCCCAGAAAGTTCAGCCATCTCTGCTCTGCCGTCATCCTCACCAGTATCCTCCTCCAGTCCACCTGGGCAAGCTCCTCTCTCATGGTTCTGTAATTCCCTTTATTCCAGTGTGATACTGATTCATGTGACTTGTGCTTCTCCCTCTCAAATTGTAGTATGAATTCAATCGTATTATGATCACTGCCCCCTAAGGGCTCCTTTACATTATACTCCGAATAAGATCTAGGTTATTACATAACACCCAATCAAAGATAGCCTTTTCTCTAGTAGGCTTGAGCACAAGCTACTCTAAAAGGCTATCTCATAGGCATTCAACAAATTCTCTCTTTTGCGAACCAACATCAACCTGATTTTCCCAATCCCCTTGCATAGTGAAGCCCCCCTACAATTGTGACATTACCCTTATTACATGCCCTTTCCAGTTCCCTTTGCAATCTCAACCCCACATCTTGTCTAATATTTGGAGGCCTATATATGATTCCCATAATGGATATTTTACCCTTGCAGAAACTTCACCCACAAAGAGTCAACATTCTCTGATCCAATGTTACCTCTTTCTAAAGATGTAATTCCATCTCTTACCAATAGAGCTACATCACCCCTATGCCCTCCTGCCTGTCCTTTCAATACAAAGTACGAGGGGTGATTGATAGGTTCGTGGCCTAAGGTAGACGATTATAAAGCTCTTGTTACGTGCACGTGCAATTCAACTCTTTTGAGTGATTAAGCAGACAGATTGAAGTTAATAACTCATCTCCTTTTACCTTAGGCCACAAACTTATCAATCACCCCTGCTGTGGACCATTTCTGGAGGTCCAAGATGCCAACTTCAACAAAGAAGGATCCGTATGCTCCACGACCGCTGGACTAAGTGTGTACATGTAGGAGGGGACTATGTTGAAAAATAAATGTGCTAGGTTTTTTAAAATTGACTCCTTCTACCTTAGGCCACGAACTTATCAATCACCCCTTATATATCTTTTGATGTTAAACTCCCAACTATGGCCTTCTTTCAGCCATGACTCAGAGATGTCCATGTCATACTGACCAATCTCTAATGGTGCATGAGTTCGTTCACCTTACTCTAGATGTTATACGCATTTAAATATACCACCTTCAGTCCTGCATTCTTCGCCCTTAAGAATTTTGCTTCTGTGGTACAATTTAACTCTTTGCTCTGTCTACAGCTGTACCCCAATCAGACTGCATCAGGTTTTCCTGCAGGTTTTCCCTGTATTTTGCTGCATTCATGTGACTTCACAAACCTACCAGAGCCTGCTGCAGTAAAGCATCCTCACAGCACGATACAGCGGCCACTGTGCTTCACAGTAGGAATGGTGTGTTTTTGATGATGTGTGGTGTTTGGCTTGCACAAGCATAAAGTTTAGTCTGATGGTCAAAAAGCTCAATTTTGGTTTCATCAGACCACAGAGCCTTCTTCCAACTGACCTCAGAGTCTCCCACATGCCTTCTGGCAAACTCTAACAGGGATTTCATGTGAGTTTTTTTTTCAACAGTGGCTTTCTCTTTGCCACTCTCCCTTAAAGAGGTGACTGGTGAAGCACCCGGGCAACAGTTGTCGCATTCGCAGTCTCCCATCTCAGCCACTGAAGCTTGCAACTCCTTCAGAAATGTCATAGGTCTCTTGGTGGCATCCCTCACTAGTCCTCTTCTTGCACATTCACTCAGTTTTTGAGGACAGCCTGCTCTCAGCAGATTTACAGCTGTGCCATATTCTTTCCATTTATGACTTAACTTTACACTAAGGAATAGTCAGTGACTTGGAAATGTTCTTATATCCATCTTCTGACTGGTGCTTTTCAATAACCTTTTCATGGATTTGATTGGAGAGTCCTTTTGTCTTCATGATGTAGTTTTTGCCAGGATACTGACTCACCAGTAGTTCGACCTTCCAGATACAGGTGTATTTTTACTACAATCAATTGGAACACCTTGACTGCACAGAGGTCTTCAAAAACAGATGTCCATTTAACTAATTATATGACTTCTGAAACCAACTGGCTGCACCAGTGATGATTTGGTGTGTCATATTAAATGAGGATGAATACTTATGCAATCAATTATTTTGCGTTTGATATTTGTAATCAATTTAAATCATTTTGTAGAGATCTGTTTTCACTTTGACTGTTGACTTTTTCTGTTGATCAGTGTCAAAAAAGCCAAGTTAAATCCACGGTGATTTAATGACGTAAAAAAAACATGAAAACTTCCAAAGGGGAGTTTAATACTTTTTATAAGCACTATTCAAGAGCCTGATAACAGCCTGATGATGGTATGTATTGTGAGATTGTGAAGTGTAGAAAAAGTTAAAGAAGCAATTATAAAATGAAAAACCTGGAAAATTTCAGCAGGTCACCATGAGCAGAGGGGAAAAAGGGTAACTTTTTTCTCTGCAGATACTATTTGAGTATATCCCATTTTCATTCTTAACTTGAGTTTTTCAATATTTGCACTATTTTGTGCTTTGTTACAGAGACAGCTGCTCTTGAATGTGCAAATCCTCCAGGTGGCGCCATTTTCACTTAGCTTCAGTAAATGTAGGGGATTTTAATCTGTCAAATGTTCCTTCCCAGTGTACCGTGCTTCTCAAATTCAGCACAGTGTCTATATTGTGAACGAATACAAAGATTTGCAGCAATAAATAAGCTGCAGAAAGTTATAAACTCAGCCTGTTCCATCATGGACACCAGTCAAGCAGCGATGCCTCAAAAAGGCGGCATCCATCAGTAAGGATGCCCATCACCCAGGACATGCCCTGTCACTTTGCTACCGTCAGGGAGGAGGTGCAGGAGCCTAAAGATATCCACTCAATGACTCAGGAACAGCTTCTTCCCCTCTGCCATCCGATTAATGAAAGGACAATGAACCCATGAACACGGCCTCACTAATTAATTTTCTCTTTTTGCACTACTTATTTGATTTAACTCTTTAAATATATATATGGGTAGTGTTCCTGGGTTCAATGTTCATTCATTAATCTGATTCTATATACATCCTGCCGTGATTTAGCTTTTATTATGTATTGTGTGTTTACCCTTGAAATAAATGAGAGGATTGTAAAAGCAGTCAGTGCATCCAACAGACTGCTTCAGATGAGACTTTGGCACTTTGTAGGTTGCCGTGGGACCAGAAACAGCCGTATATATTACTGGAATGGAAGTGGATGCGGGAGGGATCAGAAGAGCCATCAGGTGCACAGAAACTGATAAAGGTTCAACAGGTCTAAAGCAGTTTTCCCTGTAAATGGATTCACAAGTCAGGAAACAAACCATTTGAGAAAATGGGGGTATTTTCAGCAAATATCCTCAAGCTTCTTATACATCTTTCACATTGACTGAAAGCACATTTTGTGCATAAAATGAGCCAAGGGAGCCCTCAATTACAGGCTAACTAAATGGTGCTGAATAAGTGCATATAATATTCATTTACCAATTATTTTCTTTAAAAATTAAAACCCTTGATCTCCCCAGATTTCAGATTTAATGAGAGCATCTTAAGCTAATGCAGAATTGGATGCATTAGATTAGATAAAATATAATATCTGCAAACAAATATTATTTGGCAGTGGAGATGCTGTTTTTTTAAAAAGTTCTGGTCTCCCTTAGAGCCCCTGACTCTAGATAATGGGGCTAGTACAATGGTCACTGACAGATCCCTTATCTGGAATTTTGTTAACTGCTTGTTGATAGAGCCCTGTCTATCTGTGAACTATAGAGGTTAGGACACTGTTCATCGAGAGCTCCTGAAATTACGTTCATGGAGGATAAGGCTGTCATTGCAGAGCATAGTTGAGTGTGATTTAAATATAAAATCACCCGATCATTCTGTCTTGACTGTTTTATTGATAATAAGCAGGCTTAACAAGCAAAAGCAATCTCCAGTGTCCAGTTGGTGGACATCATTGCAGAGAATGATCAAATGCTCAGCAAGTGGAAACTTTTAGACACCTTGAAACTGGCATTGAATCAAACACTTCATGCATTAAATGTAAAATAATAGTCCAGATGACCTACATTAATCCCATCTTGGGAAACCCTACTCCCAACTAGACCAAGGTGATAACCAATGACCTACGCCATTGGGTAAAATTAAAAGGGGGTGAGTGCGTTTATCTTTCTAACACACTGGAAATGAATCAAAAACTTCCAAGGCTGCCATTTCTCTCCTTCCCTTCCAAGTTTTGTCTCATATTTGATACTCTGAAATGTTGGCATTGGCTTATTATTGTCACCTGCAGCAAGATATAGAGAAAAGCTTGTTTTGCATAGAGCCAGCTGGCAGTATAGTGGCATCTGCACCAGACTTCAGGGCGAGTGGTCCTGGGTTCAAATTCGGCCAACATCTTGCTCACTTCCCATATGTCGTGAAATTTGTTAACTTTACGGCAGCAGTATAACGAAATACGTGATAAAAATATAAAGAAAAACAATACTGAATTACAGTAAGTATATATATGTTTATTAAATAGTTAATTTAAAAATAAGTAGTGCAAAAAATAACAGAATAAAAGAAGTAGTGAATCATTAAGTGAGTGCCTTTAAGCTACTGTACCTTCTTCCCGATGGTAACAATGTCCTGGGTGGTGGGGAGTCTTAATGATGGAAGCTGCCTTTCTAAGGCATATATGCTTATATAGTCATATGAGATTGGTTCCATTTATCAAGCTCAGAAGCAGATACGATAGACTGTAAAGGTATTAACCCATAAGCATTAGGCTAGAAGGTCACTGTTCCAGTTTCCTGTCCGTCTTAAATTGGCTAGTTGTTAGTTGTCCAAAACAAAGTAACTTCTGCCATATTGCTTTGCACATGTGATGGTCAGATACTAGAACATGTGAAAATAAGGGAAAGAGCTGACCTTCAAACTGCCCCATCATTCAATATGATCATGGGTGATCTTCTCCATCTCTTCTTCTGTGCTAGTTTTTCATAGCTCTTGAGTCCCCAGTCTTTCATTAATTTATCTACTTATATTTTAAATACCCCAAGAGGTCTTGCCACTACCATCGTCCGGTGTAGCGAATTCCAGAGATTCACCACCCTCTGCAAGAAATTCCTACATACCTCAATTTTAAATGACTGCTCCCTGATCTTATAACTATGTCCACTCATTTAGATTCTTCACAAGTGAGAATGTGTCATCTGCCCTGACATCTTCTCCAAAGGATCGTTAAGATCTGTCTCAATAAAATCAACCCCATTCATCTGAACGCCAAAGAATATATCCAAATTCTTTAGCTACTTGTGATAGTGGAAGCTTTCTCATCCCAGAAATTAGTCTAGGGAATCTCTTTTGGACTGCCTTGCATGTCAATTTATTCTTAAATAAGAGGAACAAAACTGTGCACACTACTCCTAACATGTCATTGTATCTTTGTAGCAATATTGGCTTTGGAATATTTGTCTCCAAGGTTTCTAACGATAAAGATGATCCTGCTTAAGCCATGAGTTTCAATGTTATCCAACAGCTTAAGGAGTAAGAAGCTAGCTTCTTTTACTAAAGCCGAATATTTCAGCATTCTGTTCCAAATGCAAACGCTTAGTCAGGAATATTTTTGTCATTGGTAGCAGTTGATGATTGAATTGCATAAACACCTCCTGATGTAAGGTTTTGACCCAAAACATTGACAATTCCTTTCCCCATACAAATGCTGCTTGGCCCACGGAGACTGCTTGTTGCTCCAGATCCCAGCATCTGCAGTCTGGTGTCTACATAAACAGCTTGATCCTTTACCGTAGAGCCAGCAATGAGTTCTATAGCAGTGTTCTATTTGGGGCAATCATCCTTATCTCGCACTGCCTCAAGCAAACTTTGCATTTCCATGCTTTAATGTGTTTTTTTTTTGAGATTTACTAATCTTTGGATTGAATGATACGCTGTCCAGTACGATGTTGCTCAAATTTTGGTGTCAGTGGAAATAAAAAGAACAATTTTGTAATGTGCCATTCGCAGCCTCACAATGTCCCAGAGCACTTATCAGCTAAAGAGTTAGATGCCCTTTTAATGTGTGCAATGTAGCATTAGATTTGATGCAGAGTAAGCTCCCACAAGCAGTTATGTAGCAAAGAGCAAATGATTTGTTTAATCACGTAGGCTGAAGAATAAATATTGGTCAGGATGCCAGGTAGAATTCCCCCGCTCTTCCTTTGAACAGTGTCATGGAAGCCTTTACCTGACAGAGCAGATGAGACCCTTTGTTTAAAATCTCACCCAAAAGGGAAAATAAAATCAGGAAGCAGACTACCTTCACAGGAACTGCTTTCTTTTCTTTCTAAAAGAAAATTGCTGTCTCGCTCTTACCGAAGCTCTGCCCTTTGTCTTGTGCAGGTGAAGGAGTTGTCATGTCTCGAGTTTCGTGCCACCTCATAGTCATTTCCCAGCCATTCCCCATCTGTGTCTGTCTGGGCTCCCTCTGCCTCAGGGGCTGGGGTCTGTCGCCAACACAGTGGCAGCAACCAGACAAGCCATTTCCCTAGAGGTCCTGTGCGTTTAGTGTAATCTCAGTGCATTATTATTGAGTAAAATGTAAATTGCATCTCGTTTTCTGGCTTTAAATTGAGTTAAAGAATGTGGAATCTGATAAAGTGAGTTTGTAAATGCCAAATATCAGAATCTAAATGGAACATGCAATTGAGGCAAGTGATATAGCCTGGGAATGTTTTAAAACCAGTTATTCATCAGCAGGTAAATTTGACTTAAAGATGAATTCATTTGGGGACGTCCAGTCTCGGCTGAGCAGAAATAAATATGCGACAAAAGCAAATTGTTTTCATGTCATTACAGCCCCTCTCCACTTCTGCCAGAATTAGGACATACAGTATTTCAAGGATCTTGTAAATAAAATTAGACATTTTTTAAAGAATTTACAAAGATTATTTTGGATACTCAGATTAAAAGTTCAATTTTGAGTGTTGGTGGTATACATGAACATTCAGGGTACAGACCCTGCCTCCCACATACTGCTTTGCTCCAGTTCCCTTCCTCTGTCGCCAGGTGTCTGAGCGATTTCACTCTGACGTAGACCGGACCGCCATTCAGTGCTAGAGAGGAAAAACTGCCGTTGTGGTTATTCACAAAGTTTTTCTGTTTTTTTCAGATTTTCTTCCAAATGTCCTTTTAAAGTACAGATGCAGATCCCTGGTAGTTTAGGAGTCTTCTCTTTCCACATGAGAAGATGCCCATCTCCCCATGTTTATATCTGCACCTTTCATAACCGCTGAAGTTTTGAAATGTAGTCACTGTGTGCATAAGGGGAAATGAGTAGGCAGGCAATTTGCAAACAACGAGCTGCCACAGACTGTATCTTGGTGGTGAGTAATAATCAGTTTTAGTGATGGGAGGCTGTTTGTTGGATACCTAATGCCTGGACATTAGGGAGGGTTTCCACCACCACTTTGAATGAAGTTTGAGGAACTTTGAAATTTATCTGAGAAGATGGAAGAGATCTTACTTAGTTTGATAACTCAGTGTAAACAAGGTCCACCCGAGGCACTTCTTCAATATGTCGGAGTAAGATATTTGACCCTTGGACAAACTGCTGTTCTGCCAGGTTGCAGTGTAGCATTCTGAGACAGGATTGTACATGGAGTTTCCCTGGCTTTGGCACTACAGTGGCCCACTTGTGCCAGCCAACAGGCTGTACATTCCAGTCCCATTACAGAGACCCAAGCACGTAACTGAGGCTGACTTCCCTGTGTAGTGCTAAGGAAGTGCCAACAATTGATTTTCTAAAGAAGTAACAAGAAGGATTAATTAGTGTAGCACGCTATTTGTTGTCTGCATTATAGCGTGATATTTGACAAAATTCCACACAAAAATAAAAGTTATTGAGATATGAGAGAAAATGTCAGGTCCCATCCAAAATTAGCTCAGTGGTTAGAAGCAAAGTGTCAAAGCTGTAAGGCAATTAGAAGACTGTACGGAAAAGGTTTCATCACTTAGAGATTGAACTGAATTGAATTAACTTTATTACTTTATTTACATGAGGAGTAAAAATCTTTACATTACATCTCTGTCTAAATGTACAATGTGCAATTTATAGTATCTTATAATGAAAAGTATGCACAACAGAACAGTCAATATAACATAGAAATACAATTGTGTCAGTATGTAATACATCAGTGATTTTGAATTAAATATAAGTAGTTTCATTTAGAAGTTTTCAAATGATTCAAACAGTGTGATCAATAGTGAGGAAGAAAGGTGAAGACTGCAGGAAGATAATGAAATGGTCGAACGGGTTAAAGAACAGCAACAGGAATTCAGTCAAAGAACGATGGGGAGAACAATCAAGGCAGGAGAATTTATTGTCAATAATATGATTCTGTGAAGCAGCAAGGCACAGAAATCGCTGAAGTTTGCTAGCATGGTTAAAAAGGCATAAAGAATAATTGTGTTTGTCAGCTGAATGATAGATTCTGCTTTGTTTCAAAAGTAAACTATGTTCATAATAAAAACATATTTACAAAAGAATAAACAGTGCAAAAACATTTTACGTTCATGGTCTGTACCGAATCACAAACATATGTGAATATTTTTTGCCTTTGCAACAGCAGTACAATGCAATACATAACAATAGGTAAAAAAACTGAATTAGAGTAAATATATATAAATATAATATTAAACAGTTGCATTTAAAAAGTATTACAAAAATAGAAATAAAAAGTTATGATGTGATGTTCATGAGTTCAAACTCCATTCAGAAATTGAATAGCAGAGGGGAAGAAGCTATTCCTATGTGCCTTCAGGCTTCCATACCTCCTTCCCGATGGTGGCAATGAGAACGAGGCATGACCTGGATGATGGGGGTTCTTAATGAAGGATGCCACCTTTATGAGGCTTCACTCTTTGAAGGTGTCCTGGATACTATGTAGGCTAGTGCCTGTGATGTTTACAAATCAGCAGATTATTTTGATCCTGTATAGTAGATTCACCCACCACCAACCCCCCCCCCCCTTACCAGACGGCGATACAGCCAGTTAGAATGCTCTCCATGGTATATCTGTAGAAATATGTGAATGTCTTTGCTAACACTCAATGGTGTCTCATTCAGTAGTGTTAACTTATTTTTAAATCATAGCATCATTGCCACATACATGCTCCCCCTGGAGTGGTGCACCCTTTCAATGTCTGAGAGACCTCTTCGCCTGGCTCCTCCCCTCCATGTGCAACAGCAGAGGGAAACTAGACTCTGGTCATTTTCTGTAGACTAGTTGCATTGGCTGCACCAAGCTTTAGTTCATCCCTCAGCACGTACTCCTCTGTTCCCTTCTAGACATCTCACGCTACTTGAAAACCGACAGGTGTCAGCAGGGTTAAAGAGTGCCTCTCACCGGTCTGATGATTTCTCAGTCTGTCTCAGGGTGTGATCCTGGGAGCAGTCCACAGATCTGAGAATCCTCTATTACACAGCTATTCAAGATGAATTGGTTTGTGGTCCCATGCATCCATCTCCACACCTGCCACACCCTTGACCTTTTGAAAAGAGATGGGTGACCACTTCTTCCCCACTGCAGCCATTTTGAGGGCAGCATGCTTTGAAGATAATATTTTGTCTGTTCTGGAAGAATCTGATTAAGATGGCTCCTCTCGCCACCCGCTAAATGAGGTCTTGGTGCTTGCCGGCGATGAGGTATTCTGCAGGTGACTTGACAATTGGCTTAGGGAAACATCCACAGCATCAGAAGCCTCCGTTCCACAATGTCTGCAGGGCACTTCATGCTGATCACTGCCTGATGCACTAAGAACACAGAACTCATACTAAAACTTTATATAGCCCCAGATGACTGCAGCTATCATAGAAACATAGAAAACCTACAGCACAGTACAGGCCCTTTGGCCCACAAAGCTGTGCCAAACATGTCCTTACCTTAGAAATTACTTGAGGTTACCCAGAGCCCTCTGTTTTTCTGAGCTCCATGTACCTATCCAGAAGTCTCTTAAAAGACCCTATCGTATCCGCCTCCACCACCTTTGCCGGCAGCCCATTCCACGTACTCACCATTCTCTGCGTAAAAAAACTTACCCTGACATCTCCTCTGTACCTATTCCCCAGCACCTTAAACCTGTGTCCTCTTGTGGCAACCATTTCAGCCCTGGGAAAAAGCCTCTGACTATCCACATGATCAATGCCTCTCTTTTATCTTTTCTACCTCTTATATATCATCTTATACACCTCTATCAGGTTACCTCTCATCCTTCATCGCTACAAGGAGAAAAGGCCAAGTTCACTCAACCTATCCTCGTAAGGCATGCTCCCCAATCCAGGCAACATCCTTGTAAATTTCATTTGCACCCTTTCTATGGCTTCCACATCCTTCCTGTAGTGAGGCGACCAGAACTAAGTAGTGGGGTCTGACCAGGGTCCTTATATAGCTGTAACATTACCTCTCAGCTCCTAAACTCAATCCCACGATTGATGAAAGTCAATATGCTTTCTTAACCACAGAGTCAACCTGCTTGCAGCTTTGAGCGTCCTATGGACTCGGACCCAAAGATCCCTCTGATCCTCCACACTGCCAAGAGTCCTATCATTAATACCATATTCTGCCATCATATTTGACCTACAACAATGAACCACCTCAAATCTGGGTTGAACTCCATCTGCCACTTCTCACCCCAATTTTTCATCCTATCAATGTCCCGCTGTAACCTCTGACAGCCCGCTACACTATCCACAACACCCCCAACCTTTGTGTCATCAGCAAATTTACTAACCCATCCCTCCACTTCCTCATCCAGGTCATTATAAAAATCATAAAGAGTAGGGATCCCAGAACAGATCCCTGAGGCACGTTACTGGTGACTGACCTCCAGCAGAATATGACATGTCTATAACCACTCTTTGTCTTCTGTGGGCAAGCCAGTTCTGGATCCACGAAGCAATGTCCCCTTGGATCCCATGCCTCCCATACTGTGTACATCTGTGGCCACTGCAGTACAAGAAGGAAATGAAAGTATGGAGTAGGGTAAAGATTAGATTTGATGACATTCCCTGGAAAAGTGGTAATTCAATTGAGATGCGTGAATTTATGAGAGGTTGAACAGCAACAGCCTATTTTCCTCAGTGTATGGGTTACCAGCTAAAGAAAACAGACTGAAAATTTAGAGGGCAACTGAGGACATTTTCTTTTGCCCAATGAGTGAAGGGTTCCAGAAGTCACTGGCTTGGTGATGATTGTGTAAGCCCTCTTGGAGATATAAGAGACTACAGATGTTGGAATCTGGAACAAAACAAATGATGTTGGGGGAACTCAGCAGGTTAGACAGCATTTGTTAAGGGAAAAAGATAGTTGAAATTTTTGGGTTAACTCCCCTGAAAATTCAACTGGCCATTTCCCTCCACAATTGCTGCCAGAACCACTGAGCACCCCCCCCCCCCCCCCACCATTTCCAACATCTTGTGGAATCCCTCAGTACACTTCAAAAATATCTGAATTTGCACTTGTTATAGGGGAATTAACAACGTTATGGACCTGGAGATTAATCCTGATTCAGCTAATGTGGATGTGAGAGATTGAATGATGGCACCTGTGTTGTAGGCCTTTGTTTCCATGAGAACTATGATGAGGGCAGGGCCTGTTTCTGTGAGGTCATCCTGCCCTGTTCTCTGTGAGACTTGTGAGGGGGGAGATATGGAGGTGCCATGGAAAGAAACAGCTGATTGTTGTGCAAATGAGCATTCCAGCATGCACAATAATAAAGACACTTGCTCTCACCTTGTTACCGCTCTGGTAAAAAAGAATGTCACTGATTAGCTTCTTGCATATTCTCCAAAAATAATTTCATGCTCTAACACAAGTTCTCTTTCTTTTCTCGGACTCTTTCAGTCCCACTCTCTCAATCCTCTCATTCTCTCTCTACTCTAGTTTCACAGTCACACCCGTGGAATTTTAACCCTGAATTATTATTGTACATTGAATTTTTGAGTTATAACTTGAAAATAAGAACAACCATTGCTTTTGCCTTCTTTTCATATCACCATTTTGGAATTCAAAGACAGGCCAAGTGTGCGATTAGCTGCTACTGTTTGCAATGTGTGATGGAGGTATTGTGAGTAAAAAGCCTTTCCTGCTAATGAGGAAATCCATTCTTTCCTTCCTTTTATAGCCACCAGCGTGAAGGCAAACCATATATAAGTCGTGGCAGAAATGACTGCAGATTCTGGAATCTGGAGCAAAAGAAAACAAACTACTGGCTGAGCTCAGTGGGTCTGTCAGTATTTGTGAAGGGAAAGGGTTGAGAAATGCTGGCATTTCTTCCACACCCCCTACCCCACCAAAGATGCTGCTCGACCTGCTGAGCTCCTCCAGCATTTTACTCTTGGCTTCTGTGGAAATGGCCATGCTAATGTGAAACTATTGCTGCAAGCTGATACGGCTTCTCAGAAGGAACTGTTCCACTGGCAAGAGAATTAATAGCCTAATTCTAAGTATGCTAAATATGCCTGCAGAAAAATAATCGCAGGGTTGTATGTGGTGACATGTACTCTGATAATAAATTTTAATTTGGACTTTGAACAAAAGGACAGGGATTTAAAATAACTGAATAAGATAAGAATAATATTTTCTTTTTGCACCTTTTTATGATTATAGACAAGCAGGATCATTAGAAAGAGTGATTCAATAACTCAGAAGTGAATAAACCTTCAGAAAAAATCGTTTACAGGATTTTGGCAAATTACAGAGAGTCTCTTGAAATATTGAGAAAGGGATGTAAGAAATCCTAAATATGCATCCTACATAAATACAATCATTCTTCCAGCAACTGTCATAAGTTCACTGGACAAAATGAACTCCTCTGAGTGATGAGGTTCTGAGTTAAAGATACACTGATGAATTTTATCTGTCAATGGCTGAATCACTGCCAAACGGAGCAACCTAGTGCACGCCCTACTGCCCTTCCCAGAACACATTCAGTTTGATCAGCCTAATCTCAAGGTAGTCACTGCCCTTCTGTTTCCTCCTCAATTACTCTTATCTTTTGGAAAGTGGAAGGCGGAAGGAGATCAGATTGCCCTCGAGGCCCAATTTAAATTGCACAATGTATGTGATGTGATTGGTGTCACAGGAACACAGCTGATTCTCTGTGTTGTCTTGTATTTAAATTCTTAGGCTTGTTAAAAAGCAGCTGTTGAATTGTGACAATATGCTTGGCTGCTCGTGAGAGGTGCCCTCCCCACCCGATCCTCCCTGCACAATTGGTATCTCATCTGCAGTGCAGGCTGACTTTGGGACAGCCGCCTTGGGGATGAGCCAACTGGCCAAGTCTTGGATTTGCAAAGGTCTGGGAAAGGATGCAAGAGATCTTGTTCATCGTGAGCTGCTGTGTAATAGAGGACTTTCTGACTTGCAGGCTGTTCCCAGGCTCACGCACGCACTTTGAAAATCATCTGCTCAGTGAAAGAGGCGATTTGGTCTGTGTTGGCCTTTCAGTACAATGTGATGCCCATAAGGGAAATCTGCTCGCTTGCACGGTGCAGGCTGCAGGAGTACATGCTGAGTGATGCACTGAAGCTTGGTAAAGGCAACACAAAGGCTTTGTGGGGAAGGACCACAGTTTAGAGTCTTTCTACTACTAGATATCAAGGGGCTAAGCCTTTTGTCGAAGCCTGGATTATCGTAGGAGTCCAAAGGAATGGCATTGGGCACTCGGTATACAGAATGTGCTCGCACTACGAAGGCATAGACCTAGTAATATTATGGAAATTCACTCATTTTCTTAGGTATATCCTGTAACTAAAGAGTGGCCACTGAGTGTGTGCTTGTGGTGTTCTGCTGCTGTAACCCGTGTACTTCAAGGTTCAACGTGATGTCCATTCAGAGTTGCTCTTCTGCACACCGCAGTTGTAACCTTCCTGTCAGCTTAAACCAGTCAGGCCATTCTCCTCTCTAATCTCTCTAATTACAACTGAAGTAGAAAAATCTATCATGAGCTTCAATAGACAGTAACCTGTCCATAAGAAAACTCACTATAGTGACTGTGAACAAAGTTGCTGGAAAGACACTGAAGCTGTAGAAGTCTCTATTCAGCAAAACAGGCAGGCATCAATGGAGACACTCTCAGTAGAAGCTTCCTGACCCAATATTACATGATATTTTTATATGCCAAAGATCCAAGGTAACATCAGGATATTTCTATAGTTGCAATGTATCCACAATGCTTCCTTTGAACTACATATCATTTTCAAACACCTAGATCTTCACACCAACACTGCAGACACCCAACATGTCAATCACCATTTTCCCTGGGCTGCATTCATGCATATGCAGACATCTCGGGTCAACGGGGTATTTCTTGATTTGCAATCCACCTCAAGCTGCAGCTCCATTGTTCTGAGCTGCATTTTAAACTCAATCTACAATCCATGTTCAAATCTAAAGAATGGTTGCTGTTGAAATTACTATTTGTTGCACACCATAACTCAAGAATATGCGCTAACACACTGTAGAGTGGTGACACTTTCCAAAGGAGCACTCAATATGCTTCAAATGTTGTGCTTCAACAGTACACCAAACAAAAGACTGTTGAGCTGTCATACTCTGCACCGAGTGCAACAGTGATGAGTACATATCAGCACTTCTTTCAGGGCTAGCACCTTGGACTATTACTGGTTCCGGCACACCTGTGTCACAGCACAGCAGGGAGCCAGCTGAACATCCAATTGCTGTAGTGTCTTCCTAATGTACAGAGATATGCGGGAAAGGAATCCTGCTCTAAAGCATGTCTAGTCTACATCGACCTGAAAGGACCATCAGCATATTTAAGACTAATTTCCTGGAGAGCCCAAGTCAGTTCAGGGTAGAATCCTCAATGACAGAGAAGATTGTAGGTAAGCAAACCACGCACTCTGACAGACCTACCTCTACTCAACTTCTGCTTTAAGCAAGCTAGTCTTATGTCACTCAGAAGATGACTATAAGCTAGCATCTTCCATTGAAGATGAAGTCTTCCTTTGAATCATAACCAAGGAGCTTAGTAAAGATGAGTCAAACAACTGGGTCGCTCCCCTTCCTTTCTGCTTTCCATGACGACTCCCATCAAAGAACAAGCCTTTAGTTAACTCATGTCGCTCAGTTACCCGTTGAAAAGGAAACCAGAAATGGTGGATTTCATGGACAGACACTTCAGGAACAATCAGGCAGTGCTAGTTCCCTCACCAGATCATAGCGGAAAAACTGGCATTTACCCTCTTTGGTGTTTACCACCCCAAGAAACATACACAAATACGAATTGTCTTCGATTCAAGTGCACAGTTCAAAGGCACATCACTGAACAATGTGCTCTTGCAGGGTTCAGAACCCACATCTAAAGACGTACTAGGTAGGTTAGTTGCTCATTGTAAATTGACCTGTGATTAGGTTAGGGTTAATGGAGCTTGTGGGGTTGCAGTATGAAGGGCCTACTCCATGATATATCGCTAAATAAATAAATACCGACCTCAACCTGTGGTGAACTACATATACCTGTCTGGACACGCCCCCCCCCCCCCCCCCCCCGCTGACTGCTCCTGTGACTCCTCCCACAGACCCCGGTATAAAGGCGATTGGAGGCACAGCCCCTTTCTCAGTCTCCAGGATGTTGTGTGGTGGTCACTTGCTGCTTGTGCTTTCTTCCAGCCAATAAAAGCCTACCTTAACCCACGTCTCAGAGTTATTGATGGTGCATCACAACCCATCTGATCATTCTGCAAGAGAATCAGCACACCATCTCCTCTTGGTTAACTAGCCCCGAATTTCTTGCTGAACCCCAAAAGGAACATAGTCAGTAGGAAACTTCCGACTTAGCGGACCCCGAGGTCCGCAAGCGTCGACCAACATGCCTTATTTATCACTGCTCCAAATTGGCAGTGCACACTCTGAGTTTCCCAGAGCAATTTCCCGACTCTCAGATATTGCTCATTCCTTTACAGGAGTAACCAATGGCAGCCTTTGCAATGGTTGGCACGTTCGTAAGCAACCTCTCAAAAACAGAGCATCTGAATCGGGCAAAGGTTAGCATCTTTGTTCAAAGACAGACTTATGCAGAGGAAGTGCAGTGCATCTCAAAGCAGGAGCCTCTCCCTAAACAAAGACTCTTAGTAAAGTCTGTCCCTTTCTTGACTCTGAGGGGCTACTGTGAGTTGGAGGATAGATAAAGAAGGCACAGCTCACTTCAAAGGTACCTTACCCAATCATCATTCAGGGTGAGTATCATATCACCTGTCTGCTCATTAGACGTTACCATGAGCAAGTACATTATCAAAGCCCGTATTTTCAAAGAGAGAATGGTTGAAGACTGAGTCGTAAGGCTGTTTTCAAGACCAGGCTCTGAGATTGTCCTTCTTTTGCTAAAGGCTTAGTGAAGTGATCACTTGGCTTTCAATTGAGTTTCAATAGTTCAGTTTAACATCCTATGGATGTTAGGCGGGAGAAGTTCTTGCTTCTAGAGGCAGAGTTCATTTTGTATGAATATCATTTCCTGTGCAATTCAATTTGAAACACACGGTAGAAAGACATCTATCTCCATTCACTCTTTGCCCTTGAAACAGCAATATCTTTGAGTTTTAAGTTATCAATATTAGTAAACATATAGTAGATAAATTTTGAAGGGAGGATTATGTTTAAGTTTGTCATTGGGCCATAAGCTTACCCCTGTTTACACAACCTAGTTAAGAAATTGCATATGTGTGTTGTGTTATCTTGGTTACCCCTGGTTGTTAGAATAATTGGCATGCAATGATTCTGTATTGAATTTAATATGTATTTTACTTAACTTTCTGCAGTTTCACAAGTAAGCAGTCTCATTAAAAACCTTGAAGGAAGCTTCCGTCTCGGGTAATTTTTGAGGAATTGTTTAACTCGCTGCACAACTTTGTATATATACACACTGTGAGGGCAGTAGATATATTATTCCACCATTGTTCAATTGCAATTTTGATATTTGACCCTGTAGAATGATAACTAGAACCCCGTAGCAAAGAACATAGGGGTTAATTTAAAATTTGCTGCTATAACTGAATCCGAGTGTGTAAGAGCTCTCGGAATCTGATTTATCTTCACTGACATATGGTGTGAAATTTGTTGTTTTGTGGCAGCAGTACAGTACAAATGTATAAAAATCTATTAAGTGCACTAGACTAAGTCAAGTTTATTGTCATTTAACTATATAATTGTATACAATCAAATGAGACATTGTTTCTCTGGACCAGGGTGTAAAGCACAGTAGTACACATAACACAAGTTTAGCACAAAATAACTTAGGAAAATAAGAATAAAATCTATAAATTAATTATCCATAAATAAACAAAGCAAAGCACAGAAGTTAAATATTGTAGGATATAGAACACTTACCGGTGATTTGCAATGTGGCACGGAGTTCAGAAGCGTAACGGCCTGAGGGAAGAAACTGTTTCCCATCCTGACCATTCTTGTCTTTATGCATCGGAGTCTCTTGCCTGATGGTAGAAAGTCAAAACAACCCAAAACAGTACAAGGCAAGCAGGCCTGGGTGTTCTGGATAGTGAGGCAGCCATGTAACATCTGAACTCAGGGACATAATGCTAATTGCCGAGTCCCAGCCCTGAATTGGCTGGTTAATCACTTTCTCCACACAAACTCTTGACATTCATGGAGCAAGTTCTCAGCAACAACTGGGGATAGGTCATGAATATCAACCTTACTGATAGTCCACACTTAATTAATTGAATGAATTAATATGCAAACTTGTAGGTGATACTATCATAGTGGGCCATATCTCAAATAACTACGAGTCGGAGAGCTTAGTAACGTGGTGAAATGACAATGACTTCCCCTCAATGTCAGCTGGTCATTGACTTCAGGAAGGGGGGGCAGTACCCAAGGTCCTGTCTACATCAATGCTATTGAGATTGAGAGGGTTGGAAGCTTCATGTTCGTAGGAGTGAACATCACAAATAGCTTGTCCTGGTCCAGCCATGTAGACACCATTGCCAAGAAAGCTCACCAATCAATGTCTCTACCTCTTCAGGAGGCTAAAGAAATTTGATATATTCCCATCAAACCTTACCAATTTTTGTCATAGAAACCATTCTATCCAAATGCATAACAGCTTGGTATGACATGCCTTTGCATGTGACTACAAGAAACTGCCGAGAGTTGTTGACACAGCTCAGCATATCACAGAAACCAGCCTCCCCTCCACGGACTCTCAATACTTCTCACTGCCTCAGTAAAACTGTAGCATAATCAACAACCCCATCCACCCCAGATATTCTCTCTTCTCCCGTCAGACAGATACAAAAGCTTGAAAGCCTGTCCCGCCAGACTCAAGGACAGCTTCTACCCCACTATTATAAGACTATTAAAAGGTTCCTTAGTATAAGATGAATTCTTAACTTCACAATTTATGATCTTGTACCTTATTTTTGCCTGACCTGCACTTACTCAGTAGCTGTTACACTTTATTCTGCTTTCTGTTATTATTTTGCCTTGTTCTTCCTCAATGCACTGTGTAATGATTTGATCTGTATGAACAGCATGCAAGACAACCTCTTCACTGTATTTTGGCATTTGGTCCCTTTGGTCCCAGGAGTCTGAGATCAGCTAAACTTCGCTCCACACAGTCTTATCAGGAACGCACATTAACCTTGCAAGCAATGTTTCTGCAGTGTGGTTATCATTCTCCGGTAGTTTCCATAAATGCCCCACCCACTTGTTTGGAGTTGAGCTTCAAGCTAGAGAAAATCTGCAGATGCTGGAAATCCAAGCAACACACACAAAATGCTGGAAAACTCAGCAGGCCAGGGAGTATCTATGGACTGTACTTTTTTTCCATAGATGCTGCCTGGCCTGCTGAGTTTCTCCAGCATTTTGTGGGAGTTGAGCTTCTTTTGAATTCCTCCCCCTCCCTCTCTGTGCTTCTTCTCTCAGTGGGAGACTTTAATTATAGTCTTTCATTAATAGCCTCGGTCTAGCAGGAAAGACACTGATTGTTTCATTTGAACATCCTGGCCAGGCCATCCCATGGAGACAAGTTGGGGGAGTTCAGAAGGCTGAGTGTATGTGCTTTTAATGACAAAATGGAAAAGGAGGAGGAACAGTTTGGGGTTTATCGGTGGGGATGGGATAGTTGTTTGGGAAGGTGAGGGTGGGAGTAAGAGAAGTAAAAGTAACATTTGAAGTGTTATAACATTTCCTGTCAAGTGGAAAGTGTAAGGTAGCTGGAACAGAGGAAGGAGACAAAGGTGGTGGGGGGTGGGGGGGAGCTAATCATATTTGAGTTGAGAGTTAGGGGGAAAAAGTTTAAGGGTAACATGAGGGGGAATTTCTTTACTCAAAGAGTGGTAACTATGTGGAATGAGCTTCCAGTAGAAGTGGTAGAGGCAGGTTCGGTATTGTCATTTAAAGCAAAATTGGATAGGTATATGGACAGGAAAGGAATGGAGGGTTACGGGCTGAGTGCAGGTCAGTGGGACTAGGTGAGAGTAAGCGTTCGGCATGGACTAGAAGGGCCGAGATGGCCTGTTTCCGTGCTATAATTGTTATATGGTTATATTTATATTCTCAACAGAGTGACAGCCTATATATGGTAATAATTAGGTAGCTTAGAAAGTGAAAAATGTTGGATGAAGGAGATGCACAATGAAACATGAAGTTTGAAACCTTTTTAATGATACAGGGCCAAATAAGTGTGCTGCCATTTGTTAGCCTGAGGTAGAGATGCGGCACTGAACGAAAGCCCCAATGTCTGCGTGGAACCTATTTATACAGTTTTATAATGAGTCACCACTCTGTGTATGTTGGGTTGGTGCAGTCTGCAGGTGGGGAGGGAGAATCGGGGGGGTGGGGGGGAGAAGAACATGATTTATGATCTCCTTCCTTTCCATCCCTCACTTCCTCCAGCCTCACCTTCACACCAAAGCCCCCACCCTCTGAAAACTAGATCTCTCTCTCTCTGTCTTTAGTGTATTATGACTTCAAAGATATCCTGAAGTCTCTGATGTATTGATCATTAGCTCAGCAGAGCTATAATTAGACATTTAAAACTTGGAGCAAAGAGGTGGGTGGGGTTGCTAGGGAGATAGCTCTTCAGATCAACTCTTATTAATAGTGAAGGGATGGTGGGGCATGGTGGGGGGGGGGGGGGGGAAGGAGATTAACTTTACCGCAAGGGTTAAACCATGTCCTATTAGTTTATCTTTGCAGGGGAGTTTAATTAAGCTTTGTTGAAATGATGGAATGAGACTGAAACTGGCAAACCAGTCCAAGAAAACAAGCCCTGAAAGTCAAGGATTAAGCTCGTAAAATCATTTAACTTCTCAATAAGTAAGGCTGGTGGGGGGGGGGGGGGGGGAAGCATTTCCAATTAAATGAACCTGCACCGTCAGATCGTCAAACAGATTCATCACCGCATCCCCTGCTGCTGCAGATGGCATCTGAAGTTTCGGGAATGAAGGAAGGAATACTGGCTTTCAGGAATCGAACAGAAGCAAGCAGCCGCGCAGGCGGCTTTGTGGCACGGGAGATACTTTTTTTGCCTTTTTGTCTGGAGGCCTGTGAGCTGGCCAGGCACAGCCTCCCACTTGTTTATTATCCCGGTGGCACAGTGACAACAGCTGGCAGCTACTCTCCTCCTCACTGCTGCAGGATGGATGGGAAAGCTGGTGTCCATGACAACCAGGAAGGCATTGCAGCTGCTCCCCCCGCAACCCCTCCCCACCTCCCACCACTCCCCTCCTCTGCTTGGCCCAACGCCTCTCCCCAGACCTGGCTAGAGACATCTGGTCAGTGAAGCCATTCCCCAAAGGAATCACTTAATTTCATCCAAGACTGGCTATGGAATCTCTTTGCTGAGATTTAACTGTGTGGTGATGAATGGGAGTGAGATGGTGGCAGTGCTAGTGGTTTCATGGGTTAAGAGTTATCAGTTATTTCATTAGAATAGTTACCTGCTGTTAGCTTCATAGCTCAGAACAAAAAGAAGATGCTTAGTTAAAAAAAAGAACTGAAATTGGTAAAATGCTCTTGCTGTTAAAGAAAATGTCTCACTAGTTGGTTCTAAATGTTAATATTTAAGTAATATTTAGGTTGCATTTTGGGAGCTTGTCCATTCATAGCATGAAAATATATCCTTCAGTGTTATACTTTGTAAATCCAAAACAGAAAAATAATTGCAGGTAAAACAACGGAGCCCAGGAGATATATAATTTCAACTTTAAGTGAGATGTGCACATATGACATAGTGGCGTGATGATGTATGTTGTTCATATACTTTTACATATAACCCATTATGAATTGTGTTAACAACAACAAATGCTTAGTTAAACAATATTTTACAATATTATGCAAATATTACTGAAATATTAAATACACAACACTCCTCTCTGGGTAGCTGAAAAGTCTAACTCAATATAGAATGATAGAATGCATCTCAACTTTTATAGCTATATATATATATATACATATATACACACACTGTATGTGTCTATATAATACATCCACTAAATAGACATCCACTGTATATGTGAATTTTAAATTGCCTTATTCAGGCATAACAATTTAATCGCTGTGGACAATTTCTTACTCTGGTGGGACAAGACCATAAGATATATGAAGAGAATTGGCCATTTGGCCCATCAGGTCTGCTCTGCCAATTCATCATGGCTGATCCATTATTCTTCTCAGCCCCCATTTTCTGTCTTTTCCCTGCCTGTGTCCTTTCATCCCCTGACTAATCAAGAATCTATTAACCTCTGCCTTAAAAATATCAAATGGCTTGGCTTCCACACAGCTGCCTGTGGCAACAAATTCCACACAATCAGCACTCCGGCTAAAGAAATTCCTCCTCATCTCTGTTATAAAAAGACACACTTTATCCTGAGGCAGTGAGCTTTGGTCTTAGATTCCTCCACCATAGGAAACATCCTCTCCACATCCATTCTAACAAGGCTTTTCAACATCCAACAGTTTTCAATGACGTCACCCCTCATTCTTCTGAATTCCAGTGAGTAGAGGCCCAGAGCTGTCAAATGCTCCTATATACCAAGTCTTTCAATCAGTGAATAATTTTTGTGAACCTCCTTTGAATGCTCTCCAATGGGGCCCAAAACTGCTCACAATACTGCAAGATACACCTCACTGGTGCTTTATAAAACCTCAACATTATATCCTTGCTTTGATATTCTAATCCTCCTGAAATTAATGCTAACATCATATTTGCCTTTGTCGCCACAGACTCAACTTGCAATTTAACCTTTAGAGAATCCTTCACAAGGACTCCCAAGTTCATTTGCTCTTGAGATTTTTAAATGTTCTCTCAATTTAGAAAATTGTCTACCCTTTTATTTCTTTTACCAAAGTGCATGGCCATATACTTCCTGACACTGTATTCCATCTGCCATTTCTTTGCCCATTCTCCTAATCTGTATGTCCTACTGTAGCCTCTGTACTTCTCAAAACCAACTGACATAACATCTTTCCTGACAAGGGTGGTCACTCTGCTTAGCAAGTGAGACTTGTGGCTGTGAAATAATCTCAGGTTCTGGAGCCTCTTCCGTGGTGGTTGTAGGAGTTGAACACGGGACTGTAGGAAGTAGGTTTGACAGCTCAGGACAACTTTCTTTTGGATGTGTTGGTAAGCTGCTTGATCTGCTGATCTATCCCAAGTCACCAGACAAAGCTTTGAGTCAACGCTTTCATTTTGACAATGCCTAGATGACCACATGTAGCTCCTCCAACACATTATCTCTCAGCGTGGAAGGTACAACAATGCTCAATCCCAGCATAATGCAAACCCTGTCAAAAACAAGTTCAACCTGGCGCTAGAAAAAATGGGGAATGATAGACATTCCAGCCATTTTTGGTTGCCATGTAGACCTGAGACAGTGGGGAGGGGGGTGTCTTTACTGGTTTCCCTTTGGATCATCTCTGCCATAATAGGGAGATGTCCAATTTGCATTAGAGAGAATACATCAAGATGAGTGTCCTCCTTTGTAAATTTTTCAGGTCTTTTCCAATGGTAAACAGGCAATCCATTGGAATGGATTAGTTGTTCTCTTAAATTTGATCTTACATTTGTGTCCTCTAAGAAACAGCCCATCTCTACATTCGATCTGTTCCTGTTAGTGGAACAACTTCTCTGGATTGAAAATGGACACTGGTGGTTGATCATCTGTAATCAGGGTAAACTCTATTCCAGTCAGGTACTAGATGAAATGTTTTACCCCAGACTCTGTCATCAACCTGTCTCTGAATGTGTGCAAAACAAAAGAAATGGTTGTTGACTTCAGGGGAGCATGGAGCGACCACTCTCCACTGAACATTGACTGCTTCTTGGCAGAGATCGTTAACAGCACCAAATTTCTTGGTGTTCACCTGGTGGAGAATCTCACTTGGTTCCGCAACACGAGCTCCATAGCCAAGAAAACCCAGCAGCGTCTCTATTTTTTTGCGAAGGCTGAGAAAAGTCCATCTCCCACCCCCCATCCTCACCACATTCTACAGAGGATGTATTGAGAGCATCCTGAGCAGCTGCATCACTGCCTGGTTCAGAAATTGTACTGCCTCGAATCGCAAGACCCTGCAGTGGATAGTGAGGTCAGCTGAGAAGATCATCAGGGTCTCTCTTCCTGCTATTACAGGCATTTACACCACATGCTGCACCCACGAAGTTAACAGTATTGTGAAGGACCCCACTACCCCTCACACAAACTCTTCTCCCTCCTGCCATCTGGCAAAAGGTGCCAAAGCATTCAGCTCTCATGACCAGACTGTGCAACAATTCCTTCCCCCAAGCCATCAGACTCCTCAATACTCAGAGTCTAGACTGACATCTACATCATTTATTATTATACTGTAATTTGTCCTCTGCTGTGACTATTGTCTTGTTTATTAATTATTGTACTGCCCTGTACTGTTTTGTGCACTTTATGTAGTCCTGTGCAGGTCTGTAGTCTAGTGCAGTTTTTATGTTGTTTTATGCAGTCTTCTGTAGCCTTGTGCTGTCTCACATAGTCTAGTGTAGTTTTGTGTTGTTTCATGTGGCACCAGGGTCTTGGAGGAACGTTGTTTCATTTTTACTGTGTACTGTACCAGCAGTTTATGGTCGAAATGACAGTAAACTTGACTTGACTTGACATCTGTGTATAATTTTCCTCTGCAGTGGTAAGGGAACATAATGGAAAAGCTATGGTATGTTCACTTCCATAACTCATAACATGTGACATGACTGCACCTATACCATAAGTCAAGGTGTCATAGACAAACTTCACGAGACAATGTGGATCATAACATTCGAGAATAGTGTCTGTCATCACCATATCCTTTACCACTTCGAAAGCCACCTCACACTTCTTTCTCCATTGTCATTTCTTATGCTCTGTAGTAATGAGTTCATGGGATGGAGCACGGTAGCCAGGTTTGAACGGAACCTGCTATAGTAATTGACAAATAACAAATCCTAAAAAGAACTGCAACTGTGACTTGTCCTCTGGCCTCGGGGCACCTACCACTGCTTGAATTTTCTCAGTACACTTGTGTAATTCTTGTGCTTCAATGGTGTGACCGCAGTAAGTGATGCATGGTTTAAAGAATTCACACTTATTGCACCGTGCTCTGAGCCCATAATCTTCTAATCCCTTTAATACTATTTTGAGGTTTTGGAGATAGTCCTTTTCATCCTTACCGGTAACAATGAAGTCATCCACATAACACAGCGTGTCTGGGTAATCTTGCAGAATCTTGTCCATAGCTTTCTGCCAGAGAGCAGGTACAGATGCTACTCCAAAAATAAGCTTATTGTAGTGATAGAATTCTTCATGAGTGTTTCTAGTGAGAAACTCTTTGGATTCTGTTTCCATCTCCATCTGTAGGCAGGCAAAGATATCCTCTATCCTGGGCAGAGGATATTGATCTACTTGTAGTATTGGGTTGATGGTGACTTTATAATCACCACAGATACTGAAAGACCTATTCTTCTTGGCTACTGGGACAACTGGTGTTGCCCATAGGCTCCACTCAACCTCGGAAAGAACTCCATCAGTCTCCATGTGATCCAGTTCACTGGCTACTTTGTCATGGATAGTATAAAGGACCAGAAAGATTTACTAACACTAACACTATTTTCACTTAACACTATTTTACCCTTGATATGTTTGAGTTTTCCAATGCCATCCTCCCCGTGCCAACATCCAGTACGTTTCTTAATTCGCTTTCAGTTGACTCTTTTACAGAGGATGTGGCATGCAAATGATGGCCGGATCTCCAGTCAAGCTGTGCTAATCTCAATCACTCACGATGCCACAATACTGGCCCTCCTGTTTTTACCACGTGCAAACCCTATGTGGCTGGTTGGTTGTTGTATTTCACTGTTATGAATGTCATTCCAACAGGAACTGTCTTTTCTCCAGTAATAGGCTCTTCGCTAGAGAGCTGCAGGTTTCAGTTCAGCATCTTTGAAAAGCATTCAGCTCATTTTGTGGAATGACTGAAACAGCCAAGCCTGTGTCCAATTCCATTTTAATTAATTTGCTCTTTACTCCTGGTGAAAGCCATATTGCGTGTCTGTTGTTAGTTTTAACATTGTAAATCTCTCGGCTAATCGGTCCTGTGCCATTTTCATCATTATCAGATTTTTCATCAACAGCTTGGAGATTCATGCTCTTTTTGAAACTGCAACTTGACTGTATCTTTTTCTTTTCTCTCTGTAGTTCATTTATTTTTGTCTGCCTGACACACTTTTTATTTGTGTTCTACTTTGTTGCATTTTCTGCTAGTTTCACCTTTAAACCTGAATTGGGCTGAGCCCCTGCCACAACTGTAACAGAATGTGTTTAGCCAGGCAGGTTTCTATTTAAATGTTGCAATTTTGTTCATGCTCACTTTCAGCTCTGACTGCATCTCAGTTGCATCTTTGTCTGCTGTTTCATTTCAACTACAGCCATTTCAACTACTCTTTTAAATGTGAATTGTGCTTCAGTTAGGAGTCATTTTTGAATGCTTTCTTATAAGATCCCACAAACTAAGTGATCTCTCAGTGAATCATTAAGCCCATTTCAGAACTGACAATGCTCAGGAAACTTCAATTCAGCCACCTGTGTTGAAATATACTTTCCATCCTTTTGATTCTGCTTATGAAACCTAATGCTTTCTGCATTCAACAACGCTTTTGGTTCTAAATATCCAAACATTACCTCTACAATATCAGCAAAGTTCATTTCAGCTAACTTGTTTGGAGCTGCCAACTCCTAAGCAAACTGTATGCCTCTAAATCCAATGCACTCAGCAAAATTGGCCCTCAGTTTCTCATTGGCTGTTTCATTTGCTTCAAAATACTGCTCAATTTGCTCAGTATACAATATCCAGTTATCTCTTGTGCAATCAACCTCGTCTATCTTTCCAATGTAGCCAGCTATTTTTACCTTTTCTTTATTTATGATTTTATCCCGTTTTCACTGTTTATGAAGCTGTGAATTTAGTCCATTTTCTGCCCTTTTTTAAACTCCCTCTTTTCTGTCCCCCCCTGAAGAAGCACATGCTGGACTTTGTTTAATAACTCAAATGTCGAATTGCATTTCAACTGGTAGTTCGGTGTCTCGGATTTGCATAAAACTTTCCCATCGCTGCTGTCACAGTATGTTTTGTAATTCCAAAAGGTAAAAATAATTGCAAGAAAAACAAGGAATCCCGAGAGATATGTGTCTTGGTTTCAGTTTTACTCAAAGTGAAACACACATGCAAGACATAGTGGCATGATGATGTATGCCATTCTTGTACTTTTAAGTATAACCTGTAATTAATTATGTAAACACCAAAGAATGCTTAATCAAGCTGTTACTCAAATATTACTGAGATTTTAAGTTGCCAATATTCTGCTCACAGAGTCAATGCCAAATGTGAAACATACATTTACACCATTCTGACAATAATCCCATTTTATTCTCCCCTTATTTTCTTCAACTCTTCCCATATTATACCTGACGAGCCAGGGGCAATTCACACATACAAACAAGCTGGATGAACTCAGCAGGTCGGGCAGCATCCGTTGAAATTAGCAGTCAACTTTTCGGGCTGAGACCCTTCGTCAGGACTGAAGAAGGAGGGGGCAGGGGCCCTATAAAGAAGTTGGGGGGAAGGTGGAAGGTACCAGGTGAAAAACCAATCAGAGGAAAGATCAAGGGATGGGGGAGGGGAAGCAGTGAGGGGATAGGCAGGAGAGGTGAAGAAGGAATGTAAGGGGAAAGCACTATGGGTAGTAGAAGAAGGCAGAATCATGAGAGAGGTGGTAGGCAGCTAGAAGTGGAGGCAGAGTGAAAGTGAGATGGTGGAAGGGAGAGGGAGGGAATTACCGGAAGTTGGAGAATTCGATGTTCATACCAAGGGGCTGGAGATTACCCAGACAGTATATGAGGTGTTGCTCCTCCAACCTGAGTTTGGCCTCATCATGGCAATAGAGGAGGCCATGTATGGACATATCCGAATGGGAATGTGAAGGAGAGTTGAAGTGAGTGGCAACTGGGAGATCCTGTCTGTTGTGGTGGACGGAGTGGAGGTGCTCGACGAAGCAGTCCCCCAATCTGTGTTGGGTCTCGCTGATGTAGAGGAGGCTGCACCGGGAGCACTGGATGCAATAGATTACCCCAACAGACTCACAAGTGAAGTGTTGCCTCAACTGGAACGACTGTTTGGGGCCCTGAATGGTGGTAAGAGAGGAGGTGTAGGGACAGGTGTAGCACTTACGCTTGCAGGGATAAGTGCCAGGTGGAAGATCTGTGGGGAGGGACATGTGGACCAGGCAGTCGCGGAGGGAACGATCCCTGCAAAAAGCAGAGAGGGGTAGAGAGGGAAAGATGTGCTGGGTGGTGGGGTCCTGTTGAAGGTGGCGGAAGTTGCGGAGGATAATGTGTTGGATCCGGAGGCTGGTGGGGTTGTAGGTGAGGACAAGGGGAACACAGTCCCTGTTGTGGTGACGGGAGGATGGGGTGAGGGCATCATTGATGACGGCAGAAGGGAAACCATGATTCACACTGTCCAGCAAATTTACAGATCCACGTATCATTCGGATGTGAAGAAATCTGGACCATACAGAGGAATTGCATTTTTAGAACTTAATAGTAATCTAACACAAAGATTTGTTTAGTCCTGATCCTTACTTCTTCTTCACATTCTACTCCTATGGACAGGGTTTATTTTATCTTTGCCTAACTAATAATTCCTTACAGAAGACCTTCTGATTATCTTCCACTAGTTTGTAGATGGGGCTCACAGTATATGGAGTGTTTATGCCATCATAGACATGTCGGGCTGAATGGCCTGTTCCTGTGCTGTGGGTTTCATTTAACTGCATTATTGTGGACAAACTGTGAAAGCAGAACCACGCTAAAATTTAGACTGAGATTCAGAAACTCTAATATCACAGCTGAGGATTTTGAGAATTTTGCTGGTATTTTAGGGGTTTCACATTTAGGTTAGATAAAGGTTTCCAAAAGCGATGGTGAAAATTGTGGGTTTGCTCACTTCCTGTTTGTGACTTTGCTTGCATGCTTTCGCTTTGCTAAGGACTGGTGTTGGCGATTCCTGATGTTCTCAAAATCACAGCGCAACACCTGCTAGAATCCCAAGAAAGGGAAGGCAAAATAAAGTCTTACGTCACAGAGACAGGAGATTAAAAACTTAAAATGGGGAAGTTCCCTTTTAACTCCAAATCTTTATTCTATTTTTGAATACTTTTACAGTGGTTCAAAAACACAAATGCTACATACAGAATCTAGTTCTACTTTATTTGTTTCTCACATCCTCTGGACATGTACTGTAAAAGTTGCAATATATGCACAATATGATTCGCATTGTACTGGTATAAATTACAGTGCAACCAGTAGTCAAACTGTATGGATTGGGCTATATGATCAAGTTATGTAAATATTTGTTTCTTTATGGCAAACACGAGGAAATCTGCAGGTGCTGGAAATTCAAGCAACACACAAAATGCTGGTGGAATGCAGCAGGCCAGGCAGCATCTATAGGGAGAAGCGCTGTCGACGTTTCCGGTCGAGTCCCTTTGTCAGGACTAACTGAAAGGAAAGATAGTAAGAGATTTGAAAGTAGGAGGGGGAGGGGCAATATGAAATGATAGGAGAAGACCGGAGGGGCTGGGGTGAAGCTGAGAGCCAGACAGGTGATTGGCAAAAGGGATACAGAGCTAGAGAAGGGAAAGTATCATGGGACGAGAGGCCTACAGAGAAAGAAAGGGGGAGGGGAGCACCAGAGGGAGATGGAGAACAGGCGGAGTGACGGGCAGAGAGAGAAAAAAAAACAAATATATCAGGGATGGGGTAAGAAGGAGAAGGGCATTAACAGAAGTTAGAGAAGTCGATGTTCATGCCATCACATTGGAGGTTACCCAACCAGTATATAAGGTGTTGTTCCTCCAACCTGAGTGTGGCTTCATCTTGACAGTAGAGGAGGCCATGGATAGACAAATCAGAATGGGAATGGTTTGGACTTCATTTCTCATGTTGTGTGATTCTTTCATTCAATGAATTTTCCTCAAACATATCTGAATAATCAAACAGTAGATTTCTGCACCACAAATTTCAGCCTGGACATGCTGTTTCCTCTCTATCTAAATGTCTTTTAACACAATGATCCTGAATAGGCACGAGTGTCTTTACATTAAGACAACTTGCAGAAAGTCTGTGGCAAAAAATTAAAGGCATTAGATAGTCTGCTTTGCAAATTAACTTGTATATATGCCCTGCTTCACGCGTGAAGACAGTTCCGACTGGCATCAAATGTGGAAATTTTTCTTAGGAATTTTCAAGGATATTGATAACTCTCCCTTGGCAAGTCATAGATTTGTGGACCACAGAAATAATCTTTTAGCCCATTGAGTCTATGTCAACCATGAAGAACCTATTTCAACCAATGTAACACAAATCCAGTTTTCTTCCTTCCACATTCCTATCGGTTCCCCCCCCCCCCCACCTCCTCAATTCTACCAATCACCTACACACTGAAGGCAATTACTGAAAGCAATTAACCTGCTGATACACATATCTTTTCAAAGCAGTCTTACTTGAGTTTGCAGGACGGAACAGATATTTCATATTACTATTCTGTGATCACTTTCATGGAATTATGATTTCACATAATTCTCATTTGTCTTAGTCTATATGAAACAATGAGTGTGCATACCACAACAAACGACAGTGACTATGTACACGGGTATTAACATACCATTGGACTTCTGCACATACCAAAGATAGCACTGTCTTAATCAACTATGTGGAGCTCCTTGACATAATAAAGGGTTTTATCCTTTATTATGTCAAATCATAATCCTTAATAAAGCAATATGCTTGTTGTCGGTTAGGTCAGAAGCCATAGGCATACAAAGGAATCTTCTCACATCATTCAACATGCCTTGTGTAAAAATACACAAAAACTATAAGAGTACTTTTAGCCTAAGTCTGTAGAAATAGCTGAATACTATTCAACTGGGACTAGGGTAAGATCATTAGTGAGTGCACTGTTTCAGGAAAGAACATAGCCTGAGATTTTCATTCATTTTTGATCGTCCCTTAAGTAATGTTTAAACTGGTATATGAATACCTTCAGTAAAAGCTGTTGAGAATTTATACTTGCATTAAAACTAATTGGTCAGTGGAAATAGCTTCCAAGAATACTGGAGAACTTCATTGTCCACAAGCAACCAGCAAATCTGCCATCCACAGTTATAGAGTCAGAGCAAGGCTCTGAGACCAACTTAGTCAGCTGCCACCACTTTAATTTATTCATTTTCCTCAATATTACCAATTCATAAAGGCCAGGCATTCAAAATGAATTGCTGTAAAAAAGATCACATTTCAACAGCCAATAGGTCTAATACTAGGGCAAACAATTCAGAGGTCATTTAAAATGACAACGGGAAAGAGAACTTCACAGTTTGGAGCTGTGATTGTACAATATCTGTGCTGCAAACAGTAATGGCAATGGACAGAATTGCAAATAAAGATGTTCCCAAAGACATGCACAATTGTACTTCTACTCTCCATGAATCAAGGTATAAATCAAGCAAGTTCAGGCAGGTACCATAGATGCAAAGTTGTGTCGTAGTAAAACCCTACATGAGTCTGAGTACAGAGAGGAAATTAAGAACCTGGTGGCATGGTGCGAAGATAATAACCTATCCGTCAACATCAGCAAGACGAAGGAATTGGTTGTTGACTTCAGAAGGAGCAGCGGACCGCACAACCCCATCTACATCGGTGGTGCGCAGGTGGAACAGCTCAAAAGCTTTAAGTTCCTCGGGGTGAATATCACAAATGACCTGACTTGGTCTAACCAAGCAGAGTCCACTGCCAAGAAGGCCCACCAGTGCCTTTACTTCCTGAGAAAGCTGAAGAAATTTGGCCTGTCCCCTAAAACCCTCACTAATTTTTATAGGTGCACCATAGAAAGCATTCTTCTAGGGTGCATCACAACCTGGTATAGAAGTTGTCCTGTCCAAGACCGGAAGAAGCTGCAGAAGATAGTGAACATAGCTCAGCACATCACACAAACCAATCTTCCATCCTTGGACTCACTTTACACCACACGCTGTCGGAGCAGTGCTGCCAGGATAATCAAGGACACAACCTACCCAGCCCATACACTTTTTGTCCCTCTTCCCTCCGGGAGAATGTTCAGGAGCATGAAGATTCGTACGGCCAGATTTGGGAACAGCTTCTTTCCAACTGTGATAAGACTGCTGAACGGATCCTGACCCGGATCTGGGCCGTACCTTCCAAATATCTGGACCTGACTTGCACTACCTTACTTTCCCTTTTCTATTTTCTAATTATGATTTATAATTTAAATTTTTATTATATTTACTTCGATTTGTACTTCAGGGAGCGCGAAGCGCAGAAACAAATATCACTGTGATGATTGTACGTGCTAGTATCAATTGTTTGGTGACAATAAAGTAAAGTAATCCTACCTGTAGCTCTAATTCAAAAATTGTGGTCTGTATGATGTTAAAGATAAGTCAAGGCACTTTAATTTCTTTGTAAGAAGCTGCTCTATTGTCATTATGGTACACACAAATGATTTGTGAGTAAATTATGAACAACAACAGGAAATAAAGTCATTTTGCAAGAACATAAATTTTATATTGTATTAATTTTGCCAGATATACCTTCTTAATGCATTTCTGACCTGCTTTTTAATAATCTCCTATGATAGTCTGCCAACACTTACTCACACTGCCTGCAAACAAAGGGGAAGTTTGGTATGTGTGGCAGTAGAGTGTATTAATATGGGAAAAGAAGAAACAATGGTATGAGTAATAGGATGTCCAGCTATTTTCTCAAGCAATGTTTTTGTAGAAAGATGTAACCAGCTAGATGGTCCTGGAAAGTGGGCAAAGTACAATCAAATGCAGAGCTAGTTGTAAATGTAGTCTAGTTGTTTAGTAACCTGCTAACAGTATTCTTCCACCTGGGTCAGCATTGTAGAAACCAACATCATCTATGACCTCCAATAGAAGGCACAGGTTAGGAGAATCGAGATGGACAGCTACTACATATTGTGCCACCTTCCACAAAAAAGGCCCTGAGGTCACTCTCAAGATATGGGATCAAATCTTCACTCGGAATTTCCAAGTCCTCAACAGATATAGCCTTGCTAGCAATAGAACACTATGATGATCTGTCAGTTGCCATGGCAAAGAAGAAAACCTGCTGATCTTGGAGGGCTATGTTCAGAACACTACATCAATACAATGTGAAGTTAACGCATAACAATCTTGTGCACTTGCTGCAAGAAGCTGGCTTGAAAGTTGCTGCCAGTGCCCTGAAGATAGCACTGGAGGAGAAGCTGAGGCTGAAACTGGAGATTTTTACATTTGATTGCGCGCTGATATTTTGATGGTGCTTATACCATTGCATCCCCTGTTGTAAAAATAGTCGAAGGGAGCAAGGAGAAACAATATGATTATGATGAATGAAAGAAAAATCCAGCAAGAGGAATTCCCTACGTTCCTTTACCAAATGATATCGAAGTTGAAGTTGGCACATGATCCTGTAAGTTACCATATAGAGAGAAATAGGCCATTTGCCCAGCTGATTTCTTGCCAGCTCATTCTAAACCATCAGGCAATAAACCAGGTGATGGATTATATGCAGCTGGAGCACGCGCTGCTGTGCATACATTGAGAAGAAAGCATTTGAAAAAGTATTTGCATTGAAGAAATTATATCAGTATTTACATGGCACATTGCTCCTATGATAAGAACAGATTGTTCATCATCACTGGCAATATTATGTCCCAAATAACCAATGTACTAAGAATGCAAACGATGGGCATCCTTCTTTTGCACCACAATCAAACGTCTGTCCTCCGCAGGTTACAGCGGAGCTTTGTTCCTGTCAAATGTTTATTCTTATTTTCTTTCACAAGTCAGAAATACAATCTTAAATCAAGTTCCCAGGTAGCAGAGGATGCTGTAACCCTGCAGCAAAAGGCAAATTCATCCTGCCAGACTCCTGATCACTGTGCGCACTTGTCAGGCTTTTGAAAGCTAAGGGGCACCTATAGAGAGTTTGTAAGCAGAATGCCTTCCCAGATGTTCTGTCGCAATGTCTACACACCAAGTGCAGTCAATGAGGACATTACAGTGAATGCTTAGGCAAAAATCAGTGCACCCACATTCAAAGAATGGATAAAAATAACCTTTCCTTTAACAAGCAGAGGTGGGGGGGGGGTGTAGTATAAAGCATTGATGTGCTGTTCTTGCTGTCTTTAATTATGTGTTCACACTATGCTCTTGATTGGACAGGCGGCTCATATGTGTCTGCTTTGTAACAATGTCACAGACAGTCAGTCTGTAACAGGAGCTTAAAGACTTAATGTCTGTTAATTTGGTTAAGTGTTCAGTATTGCAAATAAACTGCCATCTCGTGATGCATATATACTGTGGCTTTGTATATTTGACCTACTGTTGAGTGCCTTCATGTCAAAATTTTACTTCCTTTTTTTCACAGTTGGGCCTTAATTTCCTGCCAAACCAATTGAAACATTTGCTTAGCCCCTGTTTTCTGGACTGCTTTCATTCACAGTTCATACGCTAGCTGAATGTGCATAAGTAATTAGAAGTGTTCTGACCCTGTTATAGTCAGCTGATGATAACTGTTAACTTTGCCTCAAAGCCAAGATAATAATGGGTGTTGCTTCATTATTATGTACCTCAGTATGCAAGTGTTCCCAGAAGATAGCTTACATCTTTACTTTCCTCTGAACATGATAATCATGTTCTGCTCAGTATTCATGGCCAGATAACCCAGATAACATTACATAAAATGCACTGACAGTCTTTGATGTATAAATAAATCTTCAGTATTAAATATATTTCTAGGATCCTTTTTCTCTACCCTACTAACTATTTAACAATGGTCATCTTCTCCATCTTAATTTTCTCCCATTCTATTTTCCAAATGCTTTCCATTAATAGTGTCAAGCAGCAAGTATTTTGCATGACTTTGAAGAGACGTTTCCAAGTGGAGTTCCACTTTAATTCATTTCTATTATGAAAATGATTCTGTTAATATTTTCACTTATCTGCTCCTTTGCTTTATTCATTCTGATGAGTTACTAATAATTGTCTGGATAGCAAACCTATTGAAATCACAGGCAATGCAACTGATGTTTTAAAGATTTGTGAGTATGTAGCTTACTATAAATAACATGGTACACGTATCTGCTTTATCAATGCATATCTATCTCTTCATGCTGCATTAGACCTTATTAGATTATTGACAGAAGTGATACCGCGATATGCAGGGTTTCAACTCTTCTTATAATTCTTTTCTGGTTACCACCTGCAGCTTTATAAGTGTAGTAACTCACCCCTCCTCACCTCATTCATTCTGAAGTTGGCAACGTTAGGATCAAGTACAAAGGTTTCTTTAATTTGTTTTTCTTTACCTCATTTGCTGTCCATCTTTCTGTTCAGGTTTAAGTTAACTGGTTTTCTGAAACAATGTGAGGCAAGTCTTTCCTCGGAGAATGTTGACCTTTAAGCAAAAAGACATTTGTAGCCCAGGGGCATAAAGTTCTGCAGACAGTTAGGGCTTGTCATGAAACTCCAGTATTCTGACAGGTTGGAGTTGGCAATGTGCAGGATCAAGAGAAGCTCCAGAAGGGTGTAGACTCAGTCAGCTCCATCACAGTCACAACACTCCACACCTTCAAGCATGTCTTCAAATGACAGTGCCTCCATTATTAATGACACTCACCACCATTAACTAGGACATGCTCTTTTCTCATTACTACCATCAGGGAAGAGATACAAAAGCCTGAACACACACTTACTGTAGTGTTTTAGATCTTGTAGTAAATTTCTGAATGGTCCACCAGCCCACAAGCACTACTTCAGACCCATTTATTTATTTTATTTCTTATTTTAAATGATAGTAATTTTTTGATGACTTGCACTCTACTGCTGCCATAAAACAACAAATTTCATGATTTGTCATGATAGTAGACCTGTTTCTGATTCTTTGTTTAGTTTGTGGATGGGAAAGGGAGCTGAGCCATCTTCCTGTCTAATTACAACCTTACAAACGCTAAGCTGTGCGGGTGCGTGGCCGCTCACTAACCGAAATGCTCCCACACACATAGCCAGCTGGAATTTTCTGTTATATATACTGTTAATATATTTTTGAAATCTATGATATTACACTCAGACCCCACTTAATGCTGAGGATGCATTCCTCGGAGGCGGAGTGCTATGTAAATCAGCACTATGAGGGGTCATTATAATTACATAAATGAGCATGTGTGCCTGATTTTTAAAAAAAATCAAACCCGAGATATATGATATATTATTTTCTGTATACACAGTAATTTGTGGAGCAACAAACATGCAAATAGACCTAACCTCAAATCATGTCCAAGTCAAGTTATTGTCATTTCGACCATAAACTGCTGGTACAGTACACAGTAAAAATGAAACAACGTTCCTCCAGGACCATGAAACCACACAAAACTACACTAGACTATGTGAGACAGCACAAGGCTACACTATGTAAAATAAAATAAAAACTGCACTAGACTACAGACCTGCACAGGACTACATAAGGTGCACAAAACAGTGCAGGCCAGTACAATAACTAATAAACAAGACAATAGGCAAAGTGGAGGACAAATTACAATATAATAACAAATGATGTAGATGTCTGGGTATTGAGGAGACTGATGGCTTGGGGAAAGAAACTGTTGCACAGTCCGTTTGTGAGAGCCCGAATGCTTTGATACCTTTTGCCAGATGGCAGGAGGGAGAAGAGGGGTGCGGGGGGTCCTTCCTGTACATCAGTGGAGCAGTAACACATTGCAGCAGCAGCGGAGGGAAGCGGGTGGTGGTTACATCTCACAGGAAGGACCAGGCTATGGGTCCTCCTCTAACTTTGGCTTCTTTTTCAAGTAGGCGTCAAGATTTGATTGCCTTTTCTTAAATTTCCTCTCATGAAACTGTTTTCGGTAGCAGGAAATCATGTTGAGATATCCTCTCTTTGCCTTATTGCTTTGCTCCCAATCAGGGTCATCAGTGATGAACATTGCAAACTTCAAAGAGGCGCAAACATCAACCTTACTCTCACCAGCATCCAAATACTGTATCCCTTATAGTTACATATCCATGCTAATGCTGTTCCTAGACACCTTAGATGTACTACCCTCACTGGAAATTGCTGGCCATTTTCTCACCCACATTATGGGTGAGAAAAATGGAAAAATTTGTGAGGGAGCAAAAACATCACACACGTGGGGGAGGCAGTGTGAACTAATACGTGATTGGCTCAGAGCATATGTAAAGTGCTCTCACTGACTGATTGACTACTTACTGAAATGGCGGCCTGTCTTGAGAAGTTTTTAGTGTTGTTTAGAATTAATTTTTGTCAGTTTAAAATTTTTTAATTAAATGACGAATAACAGCATTGTAACAAATCAGTGCTATGCTGGGTAGCATTATGCAGGGTCTGAGTGTGTAATTGTGAAATACCCAGTAATTACAGTAATTGTGTTAATGAATATAATCCATAAATTTTCTAAATTTTCACAACCTTTACTTTGAAACATCTTGGAGCTTCTATTTTTATTGTCACTGTTTCAAGTTACAACACTGTTACAAATGTAACAATAAACGTGCTTAAAAACAAAAAATTTGAAGAACTGTCAATTCTTGTTGACATTGTTGGAACGTTTCAAATTTCCAGTGCTGACTGCAGACATGGGTTCAGTCTTATGAATTCAATCAAATGTAAATTCAGAAGTGGGACAATTGGCTGGTCTTATGTGGATTGAGACGTCTCTTTCATCTGTGGGTGCAAAATTAATCTGCACAGTGTTTATAGACAATGGATTTGTAATAAAGACAGACGAGAAAAAGTTTATGAAACATGAAAGATATTCTTTATTGCACTGTATCTCATTACACCCTTCAATTATTCATAGTATGCATATTACTAAAAATAATCAGAAGAGCTGCGCAGTTTTCAGGCTGTGTAAAAATTTCCTGCTCAGTGTAAAGGTTGGTCTGTGCAGCTGTTTAAAAAAAATAGAGGAAATGTTGCTTATAAAAGATAACTGTGTGTGTGAAACTCAGAAAATAAAACCTTTCTGATGCCAGCAAGGTTGGCATCTGGTTTACATTTGTTTCTCATGCTCGTTCCCTTGCTATTATGTTATCTCCGTCACTGGCACAGCGCTGAATAGCATTTACGTTCTGCCGTGACTCACCAGTGCATTGAACCAGCAGGAGTCTTGTAGCCTTGTACTTGTGGTCCATTGTGATGTAATGCACTGCACTGGTGACCCCTCATTATTCACTAGTACTGGTTCATCGTCCCTGTGATCTAAAGCAATATAGTGATGCGGTACCCTGGTGAAGTATTTTTCACTTGACCTTCATCCTTTCGGAGCGACTGTGGAACACTCTCCTCAAATTTTGTTGCCCATGGAAATCTGCCCCATCTTAGTTTGTTCCACAACGACATGTGTGCCACAATACTCATTAGTGAAAACTAGTGTCAAACCAGGCTCTGTCAATGTCCCAACATCTTTCTCAATTATAATACGGATTTACCGTTTTTCAAACGTTCGCTTTACGACAGCTCGCTGTTACGAAAGACCTACATTAGTACCTGTTTTCGCTAACCAAAGAGGATTTTCACTTGTACGAAAAAAATGACGCCTGCTTTATACGTGTGTTTACCTCGAGAAGACTACAATGACCGTGAAGCCTTGTGCGGGCAGTTGTTTGTGTAGGCGTGTATGTGCCGATTTTTTTCCCTCCAAATCGATTTTGGCTCGCTGTCTTCCCGAGTTTGATAAGTGAAATTACACCGTACCTACAATATTTCTACTTTATATAGGCTGTATATTTATCATATCATTCCTGCTTTTACTATATGTTAGTGTTATTTTAGGTTTTATGTGTTATTTGGTTTGATTTGGTAGGTTTGTTTTGGGTCTGGGAATGCTCAGAAATTTTTCCCATATGAATTGCTTCTTCAATTTACGACATTTCGGTTTACAAACGGTTTCCTAGGAACGCTCTACCTTCGGATTGTGGGGGAAACCTGTATTGCACCCTCACTCCAACATCACCCACGTCTCAGTTTTGGAGGTGTAGGGAACAGATGACTCTTGCTGTTGTGCATGTTCAGAAATTGAGCTCCAAGAAATAGTTGACTTGTTCACTGAAGTAAATGCGAAGATCGGGCTTACACTCAATATCTCCTAAAGCATTATTGTAGAATATAGAACACTACAGCACACCACAGCTGATGATGTTGAGCTGACCTTTTACCCGATTCTGAAATCAATCTAACCCTTCCCTCCTGCATACCCTCCATTTTTCTATTGTCCATGTTCCTATCTAAGAGTTTCTTAAATGTCCCTAATGCATCTGCTTCTACCACCAGCCCTGGGAGGGCTTTCCTTACACCCACCATTCTCCGTGTAAAAATCTTACCTCTGACATTTCCCTTATACATTCTTCCAATCACCTTAAAATTATGCCTCACCTTCTACCAACATGCCCCAGGTGCATCACATTGCAACAAAATTTATCAATGAGACCTTGACTAGTTGAACCACTCCTTATATCTCCAAAGCCCCCATCATCTTCAAAGTGCCAGCACAGTCTTTGGCCAATGGAGGAAAACTGTGCTTACGGATCAGCAATTCAGAGCTGATGCAAAACTCCCAATCAACCACAGGCAGCAGTGATCCTAGCCGTTGTGTGTTCTTCTAACACCTGAACTACCTACATTGGGCACCTTAAACAATGGAAAAATGCCACCATAGCAATTTCTACATACTCTTCGAACTTCACTGGAAGGAAAGGAACCAAAACCAGGCAAGCATTTCCAATAGTTATGCCGGTCAGGCTATGTCACTTACATAGCCGATACCAGACTCCCAAAACAGACACTCAGATCCAGGCTCCGTCAAGGAAGGTGACTATCAGGAATCCAAAGGAAAAGTTTCAAAGATGTGCTCAAGTCTTTCCTGAAGAAGCATGGCATCCCTATCAACTCCTGGGAAACTGTAGCTCCAGGCAGATCAAAGTTGGGAAGGGGCATCCGGGATAATTTTAATGCATCAGGAACGCACATACATCCTGCGTTAGGAGCGTATCCCACCACAAGCTGCCCATCCATCTGCTCTGCTGGTCTTCACCTTTCCCATGAGTGGAAGAATTTGCTTTTCCCGTTTTATCTTCGATGGCCGTCCATCATATCAGTTGCTAATAGCAAAGCTCTGAAACATGCCTAGCAGATCAAGGTGCACTTGAGGAGAGAGGAAATCTGAGCCAAAATCACAGATGGAAGACTGGAAAAAGGGCCGTTTCTGATACTGAGAGAATGATCTATCCTTGAAGAGTTCAGCACAGACTATGAAAGGCCGCAGTGAAACATGCGGCCATTCCTCTGCAAACGAGTTGGCATCAGTGGAAAAGACAGTGGAGAGACATTGGAAGATGATAATGCAGTCAGCAGTGTCAAAGGCCATGGGCAGGTCACAGGAGGACAGGCTATCACTCTCACAGGAACGCCGGATGTTATTTACAGCTTTGATAGGACACGCTGTGGAACCTTGTCTGCATAGAAAGAGTCAAGTTGATGTAACTTCACCCCGCCCCTGCAGAAAATAACAAAAGGGATCATCTTTAGGTTGAGAGTTTGCCAAGGAAATTTAACAGCCTTAAGCTTTCAGTTTTCAGGAGGTCACAGGTTTAAGTTTACTTTGGAGTGCAGAAGGGTAATAAAAAGGAGTATGCAGTACCTCCAGCAGACAAGGATAACAATGGAGTCTCATCCCCCCTGAGTAACATTAATCTCCTCACCGCTCTCCTGCCTGCACCTTCGATGCACCCGCCACTGCAGAGCAGATAAGAAAAGTAAAGAAGGCGCCAGAAGCAATGGGTTTATGTAAAGCCACAGTGCTGCTAATTTGTTTTTCTGGTCAAATCAACAGGTGCCCATGTTCCAGTCTGCTCCTTGACCAAGAGATTTATGAGCCTAAAATGTGCCCTATTCATTTCACTGCCTCCTAGGAGACAGATCCTTCCAAACATGTCATTAACTTGGATGGTTTAGCAATCACCAGCTTGCCCGTCAGTCTCTAGTCAGCTACCGTATTTGCCCTTTTCCTTATGTTTTGTTTTCCCAAAACTCATTGATGGCCACGTTTTTTTAATTTAAAATCTGGTGCACGGTGACCTTTCAGATTGTGCTCAGGTCATTTTCGTCAGGGGAAGGTCACTTTGTAAATTACTACATCTCTGTCCCCTCTCCCTTGCCATCCCCAGGACACATTTCAGTCAATCCTAGAACTGGAGCTGTTAACTGAGTTATATTTGTCCACGTTACTAATTTAAAAGCACACTTTCTATATATGAGATGAATATTTGACGGTAGGGGCATCGCAAATTCCCATGTCGTGAATATTCGCTGAACAGCAGTCTTCAGTAGGAGGGGTGACTGAATGAGATACCCCGGTCCTTAAAAATTCCATCACAGAATACAATGCTTCTGCATGCCACGTAATGGAGATTACATTTGGTGCAATTAAGGATTTTTGTCCTGGGCCAGAGCAGGAATACAGTCTGCCTGCCTCGCACTATGATTTTCAAATGGTGTGTAAACATTTGAGCAAAGTTTCCTGCTGGTAAGAATCCAAGACCCAATGCAGGCCATAATTCTGACCAGGTGTTTGCTTCACTTCCCACATACACGCTCTCATTCCCCTCTCCCCACCCTGAGCACAGGTAGTGTCCTCCTCATGTTCATCCGCCTCCTCCACTCCTCCCTCCCCAGATGTTGCCCAGTCCACTGAGCATTTCCAAACTCCCCTTTGGATTCAGATTCCCAGCAGCTGCAGGATTCTTTTCTCCTCTGCCCAACGTCCTCATTCGGCCCTAGACAGATCAGAAACAAGGCCTGACACTTATCTCGCAGACCACACCAAAGCAAAAACAAATTGCAGATGATAGTCATCTAAAATACAATCTTTCTGTTCCTTTCTCCCATATGATTAAGTGAGCGAGCTTGGTCTTCTGACATTGCGTCTCCTGCGTACTGCAGCTCAGTGAGTGACTTTGGTTCTGGGCTGGAGACGAAGAGAGTGCAGTTCATCTTTGGACTTGAAAACTGGCTGCATTCTTAGGGGAAGCTTGTTTATGGTGCAGCATTGATACAGACTCAGAGCTGAATCGGATTCAGATTTATTTGTCACACGTATATTGAAACATACAGTGAAATGTGTCATTTGCTTAAATATTAACCCACCTAGGGACGCGCCAGGGACCAGCTTGCAAGTGTCGCAGCACTGTCCGATGCCAACATGGCGTGCCCACAATGCTCAATGGAACAACACAGAACAGAGCGAAACTATACGTACCAAGCAACGAAGCAAAACCAAAACGAGCCCTGTGCACCATCCCCCCCCACCACCGCCACTTCCCAACATCCATCCGCCCATGCACATTCACGGTCCGTCAACCCCAGGGCAGGCCAGCGTCGTCCTGCAGCAGACACAGGGCCATTGCTTCTGCAGCGGGCTCAGAGAGATATGCAGACTTGGGGCTCAGGTCGTCAGGCCTCGAATTCTGGACCTTCAATAGGCCTTTGGGCTTTGCTGTGGACCTCCAATTGGTCTTTGGGCTTCGATCCAGACCTCTGATCGACCTTAAGGCTTCTACCTTCGGTGTTGACTCAGGATTTGAAGATGATGCTGTATGTGGACCCTGAATGATGGCCCAAACTCCAGGCCTTGAAAGCTGGACTTGCTGATCACAAGACCCTGAAAACTAGGCTTCAAACTACGGCATCGCCATTGACAGGACTCTGAACGTCTCGCTGGTCTATCAGTCCAACATCCAACCATACCATTGCTGCTTTGCTTTGAATACAGGGAGAATGCTTAGACTTAAACTTAGACTCCAGTCTGTCTTCCAATTTCACCGCATCCCTGTCCCTAAAGTCTAACCTCACCCCAAACTCCCCCCGCTGTCCCTAAAACCATTTTTATAAACCTACAAAAGCCCTAAATTCTAACTAGATGTGAGCCATAACCTCTGGAGACTGCAGATGAGCGCCACCTTTGCTTATCATTAGACAGCCTTAGTTGCAGTGGGAAGGTCTGAGAAAAATTGCTGGGTGATGACACATCCTTTGCTTGATATCAGTCTGCACTGAGACTGGGTCTGTTGTGGAGCAACTGATTAAAATCATAGCTTGCAGAAGCAAGATGGAGATAAGTTTCCAATGGAGCCAAATTTGATGAGAATGCTCCTCAGCCCCTTTTGATTGGTTTAAGGTTCTGTGTAATGGCAAAAGGCTGTGTGGAGTGGCTGAAGCTGTTTGATATGGCATAATAAGGCTCTTGTCTGTTGTATTGCTGGATGACTGGAATCTGCATTGCAATTCAGAGAGTGTCTCTTTGGAAAAACAAGGAGGATCTGCTAATGTCATTCCTTGCAGCAGAAAGCAAGCAGATCTCTTCTGCAGTCATATTTAGTGGCTCAATATACACCTGGAATGTCCTTTTCCTCCCGGACATGAGGTTGTGAGTTTGTACAGAAACAGAAGTAAGGAAAGGTTTAGGAGGGTAGAGAAAAGGAATTTTAAAAACTAAAAATGATGAAAAGTCGTCCATGCTGGTTTAAAGAAATATAATTCCACAATTATAGTTGTTAATATGCATCCCAGAGAGGTTGAATAGTAGGGATGAACACCATAGGGTTAATATTTTCTGGGGATTAGTGGAGATGAGTACTTCATCGCTGGCGTGGACATGGTAAGCCAAAGAGTCTGCTTCTGTGCGGTTTGACTTTATGACACTTGGAGAATACTCTCGTGCCCCTTCAGAAAAAGTCAGGTGAATAAAAAAGTAGTACACACAGATTTGGCGATCCATGGCAAGATAGCTCCACATATACTGTGTAAGCAAAGGAAGTGCACCCTACTCAGCACAAGTAACTTGGGATGCAGTCAGCAAATGTTACTTTCAGAAAGCCAGAGGCATATTTTTCACAGCAGCTTCTAGAGTTCTGTGTTTAATCACTTCTCTGCCCATGCCCCGAGCTGCTGTGGAATTTGCACTAGCATTCATAAGTGCTGTTGTCTTTGTTCTTGATTTAACAGCAATTTATGAGCTGCTGCCTCGTCATGTGGCAAACTGGGGTAGAGTTTAAACCTGTCACCATGGTCGAAAACTGGCATTGAGGATCAGCCGCCATTATGGAAAGCAGGCAGTCTCCATCTTCAGTTTAATGGAAGTTAAAATAAGAATCATATGGCTTATATAATAGGCTCTGAATTTGTATTGCCAATTCTATTTGCAAATTGTCAGATTAGGATACAACCATGTTTATCAGGGTAAATATAATAGTATGATTAATTCTGTTATGGAAAAATGGAAGCATTTTTCAACCCTATTGTATTAAGTGCAGAACATAATATTAGCCATATACTTAATGGGTAACCAACATGTTTCTTACTGCTTTGTAAAGTTATTCCCATGGTAAAATTTATCTTTTAACCAAGTCAAAGAAACGTAGTCTGTTCAATGTCAAATTGATGATTGTCAAACATTGCTATTTACTGGACAAAGTGACTGCTGTGCATGTGATGTGGCTGTAAAGGCACGTTGGGTATGGCCTGAGATCATCAGGAAAAATCTGAGCTCCTTCAAAATTCGCTGTGGAAGTTGAAGCAAAAAGTAAAATTGGATCATTTTCCTTGCCATGTGGAAGAGGCCAGTTTGGTGAGAGGAGAAGTAGTTGGAAATTTTCTAAAAAGGAGTGCCCCAAGAATATCTGTGGGTTGAATCTATGTGGCTGATTATTGTAATATTTAGAAACTTCAAGAATTCTCAAACCCAATTTCCCTCGGGATCAATAAAGTATGTATGTCTGTCTGTCTCCCTTCAATGAAGACTTCCTGCATTGCCCTTTGGTCAATTGGTTATCAAACTGGCCTTTGGTCCCACTGCAGGCTCAGATATTTGGTAGTTACAGAGACTATAATATGCCAAGAATTAACCTCTCCTTTTTCCTTTCCCTGGGATAATTTATGGTCCTCATGATTTTTATGAAATACAATATCAAATATACTCATAGTGTACAGCAGAGCAGGGGCTCAGGAGCTGCTAATAAAGTTGACTATTGTATGGAAAGATATTTGATTGGCAATGTACGGGTGAATTGATTCTGAAGGGTAAACAATTTCTGTAAATCACTGTGTTGATTACAGATTACTGTTTGGCACCAAATATGAATCATTTTCTTAAGGCAATGAACTGCTGAGAAGGCCATGATCTATTTTCAATCTGATTTTTCATTTGGTGGTACCTCAGACTGGGCAATGCCAGTTCAAATCCTACAGGAATTCTGTGACTCAGTCCAACCTTATAGCCTTAGAATACATCTGGAAAAAGGAGATGTAGTCTGTGCACTTTTAGTAGCTCCACTGTTTTAATGTGCAGTTTTAGTTGTTTATTCTCAAGTAAACAAAGCCCTCACCAGCTCTTTAATCTCCCAACCATTGTCTGATATTCTCCGAGGTTTCAGAATCTGTCTTTTTCTCTTTAACTAACCTTCCTCAGTTTCTAGCTAGCTGTTTTACTTCCCACCTTGCTCTAAGTCACAAGTAATCTTCATGGAGTTTTCTTATTGTGCAGTGATTGACAGGAACAAGTTGATTTTAATTTCTATTCGTTTGACAGGAATGCTAAGGGGCACATGTGCAGCCCAGTGTAATATTTGAGTGGATGCTGAATTGTTCATGCTGGGCAGATGTTGGTTGTTAATGTGAAACTAATGAGAGTGCAAGTTAATGTAATAGTGAAAGAGTTAAAGCAATTTTCCCTACAGTTTAAGGGTGCTTGATTGACAAGATGTAGCCTTCTTTCCATTATATGGCACTCTGGCCTGATTTCCAACAGTGCATGGTTTATGTCAAATGTAACTTAGTACCTGGTTTGACACTGTACATGACATGAGCTGACATTGATGCCTACAAGCTTGTTAGAAGTAGAGGCAACAAGATCCATTATGCATTTCTATTTCATTGCAAAAAAAAAACATTTGGCTTCTATTTGTCTAAATAAAATTTATTACATTGCTTCAATAAGATATCACGAGTCTGTTTTTAACTCTGTTAATGTGAATGCCTACGTTCCCTCTTTATTTCTGTCATCTGTAATGGTGCCCTAGTTTCTCATGTTAATGTTCTCAGATATAAATTGCACTAAAGGATTTGAAAAGTCCTAATCTTTATGAATTTATCTGTGAGAGAAAATAAACTGCTGGAATACAGGGAAATAAGGAGTTGGAATTGAACTAATGCTGTTATGGTAGCAATGAACTGAATGTCATCTGCCCTTGGTGTCATTAGTGAGTAAAGAGGATCAACACTTACCCTCCTTTTTCTCCCCTCTCCATTGTAGTCCCGCTGTTCTGCCCTCAAACCTATGATGATGACCTGTAAGATGACACGGGTGCCTCACAGGGCATCCTTCATTTATATTTTACTTGTCCTTATCACATGGAGGTTATTGAAGCACCATTCAACAATGTGAATGCCATGACTGAACATGTTTATTATTGGTATTGGTTAATTATTGTTATACATACCAAGATACAGTGATAAAATATTTGTCTGCATGTCGTCCAGACAGATAATGCCTTATGTTTGTACATGTAGAGTTCAGGTACACCAATCTCTGCCTAACACAGAAACTATTGGATCTGTTTGCTAACAGGGTTCAACAGAAGGACCTCCATTTCCAACCACCACCCAACCTGATATTTAATCTGCCGTAAATTGTTTTGTTTTCAGTAAACTCCAGTAAAGCTCCAGAGTATGTTTGACTTCAGAGTTTTGGCCGTCAATATAAGAATCTCCTGTTTTCCCACAACTAGAAATAAGTGGTACAATGGCTCAGCTAAGTGACTGTGTTCTTTTCTAAGACACTATATGTGTGTTAGTAGGTTAATTAGCAGTTGTGAAAAGTGTGTGGGTGGATTTTAGAAACTGAGAGGAGATGATAGGAATGTGGAGAGAATAGAATGTGGATTAGTGTGGATTGTCACTTGATGGGCAGAGCACTTGATGCATTGAAGGACTGGTTCTGTGCTCTATGACTCAGTGACATCCAGGCATTGGAAGAGGACAGGGTTGAAACTTTAAATATGTGCATCCTGGGTGATTAAGAACATGAAACATAATAATTGGAAGCAGGAAGAGGCAATCTGACCACCTTTTAAATGCTCTGTCATTCAATAAGATCAGCCACATCTATGCACTAACTCATATCTTTACCTATCTAAAGTTTTCTCAATCTGTCCTGAATATTCTTGGCAAATGAGCATTCAGAGTACCCTTGGTGGTAACTTCCACGGATTCTTTATTTTCTGAGTGAAGGCACCACACATTTCATCCAGAAGAGCTGAGATTTTATTTAAAGACTGTGAAACTCCATTCTAGATCATTAAACAATGAAGATGTATTCCATAGCCTTGTAGTCTCATCAAAGGAAATGTGATGAGGGTGACTGACCTGAAGCTCATAAATTCAGTTAGAACTTTGAAAGTGGAACTGTTTCTTGCAGGCAGCTGGTACAAGATGATTCAGTCTGAAAACTGGTAATGAAAATCTGGAGCTATTTCTTAAAACTGGCTCCTGACGATGGATCAGTTGAAATTTTCATGACAGTCTATTGTTACTGGAGTGAAAATGGAGCCCACGTAGGGATTACCCCTTGCTGTGAGAGCTGACTCAAGGCCTATGTTCTGTGTTCTTTGTCATTAGATAGACTGTGAATGGTGCTGTCTAAAATCGTGCATATAAATCATGTTGTGAATTGTACCCCAGTAGGAAGTTAACTCCAATGGCCTATGGGGAAAACAGATAGAATTGAAATATGGAAAAATAAGTGGAAAGTTGAAAAAAGAAGCAAAATATTCAAGAATTTTTACACATGTCACCTTCAGTCAGTGGTGTATAACCCAGAACTCCTGCACAGCCAGCAGGCCCTCGTAGTATTTCTGGAAAGGTTGTTTGCTTCCTGTAAATGTCTTGCTGATTAAAATTGCATTAGCTTTTCCTTAAATCCACGCAATATCTAGTGCAGAATGGCTGACTTGGAGATCCTGTCTTTTCCCTAATGATGGTGGCTTCCTGTGCATGTCATTAAAGAATCTTTAACTCCAGCCACAGATTGGCAGGGCCAGGGGGCATATCGAGTGCAAACACTAATCACGCACAGGGGTTGAGCATTTCTGCCAACTCGAGCTGCCAGCAAAACTTTGCTCCTTTGAGAACTGTTAAGTGCTGGACCATGAGGGTCGGTTTCACTTACTGTTGTTGCAGCTGTGTGGCGGAGCATGTCGGGAATTCCCCTGAGCCAACCTCAGATGGAAAACTAGTAACGCTTACCGACACAGAGTTGAGTGCCCAGTCAGAGGCTGTTTTCATAACAGCAGCTTAAGCAAACAAGGTGACAGATTGTTAGTGTGCAATCGTCCCAAACCTTTATGAAATCAGGTTTTTATGGAAGCCTTTAGGTGTCGGTAAAATTTACAACACCGTTAAAGTAGCAAGAAAGGAGCAGGATTCAGATAACTATTTTACCAACAGTGTTATTATTGGTTTATTCTTGAGAACATTTTATTTTATGTATTAGTTTTATTGATGTTTAAGGTTTTAATATGGACCCTGTAATCCTATTACAACACTTATCCTGATTCAATAATCCATAGCTGTTATGTATTTAATATTTCAGTAATACTTGAGTAATATAAATATATTGTTCAGTTAAGCATTCTTTATTGTTTAAATAGTTCATTAAGTGTTTTATGTAAAAGTATGTGAATGGCACACGTCAATGTGCCACCGCGTCTAAGTATGCACCTTGCTCAAAGTAAAAACAAAGTACATGTCATCCCGGGCTCGCTTGTGTTTTCTTTCAATTAATTTCTGCAGTTACAGAACATAGCAGTAGCAAATTGCTCCTTATCCAACTGCTGACTCAATGTATTTAATAAAAGATATAAAATAACAATCTCAGTACTGGTAGCTGTGTTTAAAAACATACTTGGTTCACTAATATCTAACTTTTTCTTCCCTAAATACATCTTTGTTCTGCCATCCTTACACAATCTGACATGCACTGTATGTAACTGGACACACAGCAATACGCCATCGTCACCACCCTCCACCTGGACAAAAAAGACACGTACGTTCGAATGCTGTTCATAGACCTCAGTTCAGCATTCAACACAATCATCCCTCAGAAACTGGATCCCAGACTTCCTGACTGGGAGACCTCAGTCAGTCCGGATTGGGAGCAGCATCTCCAACACCATCACACTGAGCATGGGGGCCCCCCCAGGGCTGTATGCTCAGTCCACTGCTGTTCACTCTGCTGACCCACAACTGTGCTGCAACACACAGCTCGAACCACATCATCAAGTTCACCGATAACACAACCGTGGTGGGTCTCATCAGCAAGAACGATGAGTCAGCTTACAGAGAGGAGGTGCAGCGGCTAACAGACTGGTGCAGAGCCAACAACCTGTCTCTGAATGTGAACAAAACGAAAGAGATGGTTGTTGACTGAGTGACCACTCTCCGCTGAACATCAACGGCTCCTTCATAGAGATCGTTAAAGAGCACCAAATTTCTTGGTTTTCACCTGGTGGAGAATCTCACCTGGTCCTTTAACACCAGCTCCATAGCTAAGAGAGCCCAGCAGCGTCTTTACTTTCTGCGAAGGCTGAGGAAAGTCCATCTCCCACCCCCCCCGATCCTCACCACATTCTACAGAGGATGTGTCGAGAATATCCTGAGCAGCTGCATTACTGCCTGGTTCGGAAATTGCACCATCTCGGATCATAAGACCCTGCAGCGGATAGTGAGGTCAGCTGAAGGGATCATCGGGGTCTCTCTTCCCGCCATTACAGACATTTACACCACACGCTGCATCCGCAAAGCAAACAGCATTGTGAAGGACCCCTCATACAAACTCTTTTCCCTCCTGCCGTCCAGCAAAAGGTACCAAAGCATTTGGGCTCTCACAACCAGACTGTGTAATAGTTTCTTCCCCCAAGGCATTAGACTCCTCAATTCCCAGAGTCTAGTCTGACACCAACTTACACACACACACACACACACACACACACACACACACACACACACACACACACACTCTCTCTCTCTCTCTCTCTCTCTCTCTCTCTCTCTCTCTCTCTCTCTCTCTCTCTCTCTCTCTCTCTCTCAAATGAACACCACTCCACTCTCTTTGCAATTTTTGCGCATTTTTTCCTCAATTCCTGCTAAAACATTGTTTACATTGTTTACATTTACATTATTTGTTATTATATTGTCATTTGCCCTTTACTGTGCCTATTGTCTTGTTGATTAATTATTGTATTGTTTTGCACTGTTTTGTGCACTTTATGTAGTCCCGTGTAGGTCTGAAGTCTGGTGTGGTTTTGTGTTGTTTCATGTAGACTAGTGTAGTTCTGTGTTGTTTGATGTACCACCATCTTCCTCTCCTCTCATCTGCCTTCACTCCAAAGAAGAAAGACCTAGCTCTCTTAACCTATCTTCACAAGACATGCCCTCTAATCTAGTCAGAATCCCAGTGAATCTCCTGTGCACCCTCTCTAAATCTTCCATGTTCTGTTGTGAAATTTGTTGTCTTTCAGCAGCAGTACATTGCAATACATAATAATAAAAAAAGCTATTCATTACAATAAGAACATATAAACAGTGGATTCCAATTAATTGGGCCATCATTTAATTGGAACAGCTGCTTATTAGGAACAACTGCTGAAGAACAAAAACTGATAGAGAAAATAGTTGAGATACCTCTGTACATTTGGGACACTATGCAGCTTACATGGGACAGGGGACTGTTGCTGAACAGTTTCTAACTAACGTCAGCACTTGCCTGGCTATTAGACACTACACCATGCTTAGAACGAACAGTTTTTACATAGCACCAGTTGCGTGTTTGTGTTCAAAAAGCAGTGATTTATTTTTTATCACTGACAGTTGGTGAGAAATAAGCAGAAAGGCAATTCTGAACTGTTCTGTCACTGTGGTTTCAGGCATTCAGGCTTGGAGATGCAAAAATGGCTAGGAGTGAAAATGAAATGATTTCACTATTTCGACAAGTTAGGACCTACAAAGAACTTGAAGGCATCAACAACTATCTTGAAAGATATAATGAAAATGAAAATTTGGTTAATAGAGTTGTCTAAAGCATTGCATGAAGTCTGTCTGAAGGTTATCTGCAGTAGGTGTCTGTGCTGAATTAATTTTTTTCATTTACAGTGAATCAAAAGAACACACAGCATATATTGGATGAATTCCTCTGTTGATAAGTATTAAGAACTAATAAACAGTTTTATAGTATCTCAGTGTCATTGACAGTGTTCTAATCTGTTCTGTATTTCTTTTAAATGCATTATTTGTTACTCAGTTAAATGGTAGTTTGTCTTGTTTGTACTTTTTAACTATTTCCCTGAAACTTCAGCTATTTGGGAGAGCTGCCTAACTGGGTAAAATTTTACTGGTCCCAACGTGTCCCAATTAACTGGAATCCACTGTGTATATATTAAATAAATGAAATAAGTTGCGCAAAAAGAGAACAGGAGTATGAAAACAATAGTGAGGTGTTTTACATGGGTTCATTGTCCATTCAGTAATCTGATGACTGTCAGAAAGAAGCTTGTCAGTACCTCCAGTCGAACTCTGTCTTTTTGTGTGTTTTTCCCCTAGCCATCAGTCTGTGGTTTTGTATTGCCATGTGCTCTTGTTTGTTTTCATGCCCCATGTGCTCCTGTCCCCGCTCCTGCTCTACTCCGGCCCCTGTATCACTGAGTACTCCGTCTCTCGCCTGTTTCTCATTATTACCTGTTTTGCTGCCACCTGTGTCTCATTGTGCTCCACCTATCATCTGCCTCTCTGTTTATTGCTCAGTGTATTTCAGTCCTGTATTTTCACCTGTTTGTTGCCAAATTGTGCCAGTGAGTTTTCCTGAGCCTTTCCAGCATTTGTATCTGAACTCTGTCCATCTGAATATTAACTCTGCCTGTTTCCTGATTCTGATTTTTTGGATTTCTCTGGAACTTTTGATCTCTGCCTGAAATTTGATGCCAACTTTGTTCCCCCTCTGGATTTACTACTCAAGAAATATCACAGTGTGCACAATACTTGGTCTGAGATTGGGTCCCTGCTTCAGTGTCCCGACAAAGCCCTTCCTAAAATGTTGTGTGTGTTTCTTCTGGCTCTTGTATCTCCTCCTTGATGGTAGCAATGAGAAGGGGGCTGGTCCTAGCTGATGGGTGTCCTTATTGATGGATGTAGTTGTTTGAAGATGTCCTCAGTGCTGGGGAGGCAGTGCCCATCATGGCTGAGTTTGCAACTTGCTGCAGGTTTTTGTGATCCTGTGCAACTGTGCCACCTCCCCCCCATCGACTGCCCCACATACCAGATGTTGATGCAAGCAGTTATAATGCTCTCCACAGTATATCTGTAGAAATTTGTGAGAGTGTTTGTTGACATACCAAGTCTCATCAAACTTCTAATGAAATATAGTCAGTTGTACCTTTGCATCAGTGTGTTGGACCTAGGATAGATCTTCAGAGATGTTGACATCCCAGAACTTGAAACTGCTCACACTGTCCACTGTTGATTCCTCAATGGGGACTGGTGCATGTTCCCTCAACTTTTCCTTCCTGAAGTCCACAAATAATCACTTGATTGTACTGATGTTGAGTGCAAGGTTGCTGTTGTGACACCACTCAATCAGCTGAACAATCTCACTGCTGTATGCCTCCTTGTCACCATCTGAAAGTCTGCCAACAATGGTTGTGTCATTGGCAAATTTACGGATGGTGTTTGAGCTGTGCCACGCAGTCATGGATGTAGAGAGTAGAGCAGTGGGCTAAGCATGCACCCTTGAGCTGCTCCGGTGTTGATCATCAACAAGTAGGAGATGTTATTTCCAATCTGCTCTGACTATAGTCTCCAGATAAGGAAGTCCATGATCCAGTTGCAGAGTGAGGTACAGAGGCCCAGGATTTGGAGCTTGTTGATTGGTACTGAGGGTATGATACTGTTAAATGGTGAACAATAATCAATAAACAGCAGCCTGACCAATGATATATTTTTTACGGCAAACATGAGGAAATCTGCAGATGCTGAAAATTCAAGCAACACACACAAAATGCTGGTGGAACGTAGCAGGTCAGGACAAAGGGTCTTGGCCCGAAACGTCGACAGCGCTTCTCCCTATATATGCTGCCTGACCTGCTGCGTTCCACCAGCATTTTGTGTGTGTGTTGCTTGATTTTTTTTTTACAGTTGTTTAGACCAACTGTTGTTCTGGACAGGAAATTTTATATGGCCTGAAAAATGTGCACACTTTAAATGTTGTTTTTGTAATATACATACTTTGAATATTTAGAAAGAAAATTGAAAAATCACATACTTTTGATTTTATTTATTAAGGATGTAATAAAATACAGTACAACGAAGAAAATCTTCTGCATTTCATAAGCTTTTTTATTACTATAAACCCATTTTCTATAAACACTATCCAGATTAATTTTGCATCCAGATTAAAGATTCGTCTTAATCCTTATTTGACTATCCAAATATTCCACTTCTAGTCTGTTCCTGTATTGAAGATGATTGAATTTATAAAACTGAATCCACATTCTTAGTCAGCACTAGAAGCCTGAAATGTTCCAACAAGAATTGACAGTTCTTCAAATTCTTCGTTTCTAAAGCACATAGTTCAACATATCAGTGAACTTCTTAATTACACCACTTAACTTTCTCAGAAAACAACAAATTTGAAATGACTGTATTGCTGCGATATTTTTGAGGCAATGCTTTCATTGTAGCTCGTAATAGTAGCTGAGTATTTTTTTGTCATTTGCACAACATTCTCATTTCCAAATTTAAAATGGATTGTATTTTGCAATAGCTACAGGATCAAAAGCTTTCCATTCTCTTAGCTCTTCATCAGGATATTTATCATCCAAGTGATTACACACACAATGAAGGCACAGTATCAATATCAGAACTTAAAGGTGCAAGTAGATCATTCACTTTGTCATTGCAATAAATGCTATCGTGTAACCTGTTAATTTTTACTTCTGCATACTGCAGTGCTTCAATTGCATTCAAACAGCTTTTTTGAAGATATTTACAAAGAGATGCCAGATCTTTAAAACATCAGTAGGATCAGTTAATGCTACTCGATATTGTGGATCAGTCAAATCTACAGGCAGTAGTTGCAGATTGGATCGTTACATACATTAACTTGCTCTCTGCAATAGTAGATCAAAAGTTTGTAATTCCTCATTAAAGCAGTTCTGAAAAAATATATTGACAGCCATCTTACTTCATTGAGTGCTCTAAATGACACATTGGATTCTGTGTTATTAGTTAATTCTTTGAGCTTTCCTTTTTTAACTAACAATTTGCAGAACATTTTATAAACTGTTCAAGCAGCGTTTCTATATCCTGCACAACTGATACATTTTCCATGTGTCGATTAATCCCAGGTCTTCTCTGTGTGCAATGCAGTGTTGCTCAGCAGGATGTTTTACTTCTTATGGAAGAATTGCTGCCACACCATTATTCTTTACCAGCATAACATTTGCCCCATCTGACCTAAACATCACCATCTTTGAAATATCAAGATTGTTGTTGATAAATATTTTTCAATGCTTCAATAGTAGTGATACTCTCACATCCAGTTTCAAAATATGCGATCACCCAGTCTTATAGGAAGCTTCATTTTCCGGTCAAAACTTAAAATATAAAATTATCATTTTCTTTACTTTTGTCAGCAATTAGTGTATGTAAAGCAGATTTCCACAGATCTTCCAGTATCAGTTTCAGAAACACGAAGCGGATGCATTGAACAAAATCAAATCTATCATTCTTGCTGCACCAACTCTGGTACATTTACATGTTTGGGCACATGTGCATGATGCCTTCACCATCATTTTAGGGGATTTTAACCAGGCCAGCATTAAAAGGTTGCTAAATAATTATCATCAACAAATCACTTGCAGTACCAGAGGAAACAACACACTGGACCACTGTTACACCACCATCAAGAATGCCAACTGTGCTATTCCACGCCCTCACTTCGGGAAGTCTGATCACCTGGCTGTACTTCTATTCTCTGAGAAGAGGCAGAGACTGAAGACTGTAGCTCCAGTAGTGAGGACCAAGAATGTATGGATTAGCGAATCACAGGAGTGCTTACAGGACTGCTTTGGATCGATGGACTGGACTGTATTCAGGGATTCCTCTTCAAATCTGGATGAGCACGCTGCAGTTGTTACCAACTTCATTGAAACCTGTGTGGATGGGTGTGTGCCTAGAAAAACTTGCTGTACATTCTCAAACCAAAAGCTGTGGATGAACCAGGAGGTTTGTCATCTGCTGAGGACTAGATCTATGGCATTTAAGTCTGGTGACCCAGGTCTGTACAAGAATACCAGGTATGACATATGGAGGGCTATTTCAAGAGCAAAGAGACAATTCTGAGTGAGGTTGGAGGCAACATCGGATGCACGTTAACACTGGCAGGGTTTGCAAGACATTACTTCCTACAAAGTGAAACCCAATAGCATGAATGACAGTGATGCTTCTCTACCAGATTAGCTCAACACCTTCTATGCCTGCTTTGAACTGGAGGATATAACTACAGCTGTGAAGATCCCTGCCACACCCAGTGTCCCTGTGGCCTCTGTCTCGGAGGCTGGTGTCAGTCTGTCTTTCAGGAGGGTGAACCCTCGCAAAGCAGAAGGCCCTGATGGAGTACCTGGTAAGACTCTGAAAACTTGTGCCAACCAACTGGCAGGTGTATTAAAAGACATTTTTAACCTCTCATTCTTATGGTCAGAAGTTCCCACCTGTTTCAAAGGGACAATAATTATACCAGTGCCTAAGAAGAGTAGTGTGAGCTGCCTTAATGATTATCATCCAGTAGCACTCACATCTATGGTAATGAAATGCTTTGAGAGGTTGGTCATGGCCAGAATCAACTCCTGCCTCAGGAAGAACCTAGATCCACTGCAATTTACCTATTGCCACAATAGATCTAGGGCAGACACAATCTCAATGACTTTTCACACGGCCTTAGATCAATCACCTGGACAATACAAGCACCTATGTCAGGATGCTGTTCGTTAACTGTAGCTGATAAGCTACAAATCCTGGGCCTCTGTGCCTCCCTCTGTGATTGGATCCTTGACTTCCTAACCAGAAGACCGTAATCTTTGCCGATCGATAATAATATTTCCTCCTTGCTGACAATCAGGGATGTGTGCTAGCCCACTGCTCTACTCTCTACACCCATGACTGTGACAAGATTTAGCTCAAATAATTTGCTGGTGATACAACCGTTATTGGCAGAATCTCAGATGGAGACGAGGGGGCACACTGGAGTGAGATATACCAGCTAGTTGAGTGGTGTCGCAGCAACAACCTTGCTCTCAATGTCAGTAAGAGCTGATTGTGGACTTCAGAAAGGGAAGGACAAGGGAACGCAAACCAATCCTCATAGAGGAGTCAGAAGTGGAGAGAGTGAGCAGTTTCAAGTTCCTGGGAGTCAACATCCTTGAGGATCTAATCCGGTTCCAACATATCGATGAAGCCAGTGGATATGCTTTGTTAGGTATTTGAGGAGATTTGGTTTGTCACCTAAAACACTCAAAAACTTCTATGGATATACTTTGGAGAGTATTCTGACAGGCTGCATTACTGCCTGGTATTGGTGGTGGTGGGGGGGGGGGGGGGGGGGGAGGTGTTGCAGGGGCAGCTACTACACAGGAACGAAAGAAGCTCCAGAAAGTTGTCACATTAGTTAGCTCCATCTTGGCTACTAGCCTTCATTGTATCCAAGACACCTTCAAGGAGCAGTGCCTCAGAAAGGCAGCATCCATTACTGAGAATTCCCATCACCAAGGACATGCCCTCTTCTCATTGTTACCATCAGGTAGGAGGTACAGAAGCCTGAGGCACACACTCAGTGATTCAGGAACAGCTTTTTCCCTTCTGCCATCCGATTCCTAAATGGACATTGAATCCATGAACACTTAAGTTGGTTTTAAGTAATGTAACTTCCATTCTTTCAATTTTTTTCTACTACTGATCTCACCCTCAGTTTTTGCTTCTAAATAGTCCATACAACATCGCCAGTATCTTGATATGTAAAAATATCGCAAATTTTTAATTTTTTTTGTGTTTGATGCAAAGACAGTAGTTCACATTTACGAGTTGCAAAATCCATTGTACCTTAAAGTTTATACAAGCTTTGTTCTTCAAAGCATTTAACTCTTCTTCTGCTTTTCTTTTCAACATCCTTAGTATACTAAAAAATAATTATTATTATTTGAAAAAATAACAAGGTAGTTGAAAAATTTATATTTTAATAAAATAACCAGTCATGCAAACAATTTTATAAAAATGAATTTTTACCTTGTTCTGACACAATTCATATTAAAATATGTTTTTTGAAAGTTTATTTACCAAGAAACTCAGAATATAAATTTTCTCACATCAAACACAAGCTACAACTTACAACTCAAGTAAACGATGTCAAAACAACTGACAGACATAATGAAAAAAGTAAAATGTTTTGACTAGAGGGCTTCGTCATTCAGTAGGCTGGCGGTTTACTAACAATGAGCTACCACAGAACTTCCATTCTATGTTTGTTGTTTCAATTTGTAACAGTGTTGTAACTTTAAACACTGACAATGGAAATACACTGAAGCTCCAAAATGTCTCAAAGTAAAGGTTGTGGTACATTTAATATTTAGAAATTTTGTGGATTTTTTTTATTAACACATAGTTAATTACATAGTATTTTACAATTATATTAACAGATTTCAAAATTATTATGGCATAATTTGAAAATTATAGAAACTGCGTGGTAACAAAGGCTATGAGCACGGGAGTATTTCAGTAACTGCGTGGCCGCAAACCCATGCAGCTTAGAGGGAGCAGTATATCTGACATAAGTATTACTATTGTTCAGATGATCTAATGCCAAATGGAGAGCCAGTGAGATTGCATCTGCTGGACACACAGACCCCAAGAACCCTCTGTTCCTCCACACTGCCAAGAATCCTGACATTAACTCTGTATTCTGCCTTCAAATTCAACTTTCCTAAATGAATCACTTCACACTTTTCCAGGTTGAACTCTTATCTGCTGCTTCTCAGCCGAGCTCTGCATCCTGTCAATGTCCCACCGCAACCTTCAACAGCCATCCACACTATCCGCAGCCTCTCAAGTCATTGTGTCATCTGCAAAGTTAGTAACCCTTCCGTCCCCTTCCTCATCCGAGCCACGTATCAAAAGCACAAAGAGCAATGGTCCTTGGTTTTTCAAAGACAAATAATTGATGTGTTTGGCTGGTGAGATGAATATCTAATTGATCCTGCAATGCAATTGCCCTCTATTCACCCTAATCTATAATACAGCACATGTGATTACATATTATTTAACTGCATAATGTAAGAAGATGAAATATCTACTCCAGCGTTCAATACCACCCAGCTCCTTTTGAAGTGAACCACAGTAGTGTGCATTTTATTCATGAACCAGCTGTATCCTCTTGAGCTGAAAATATCAGACTGATTAAAGCGAACCGGTGCCAGGACAGAGCTCAGACAGTAACCCTGTAGAATCGGAATCCTTGTATCTTTGCACGCAGCAGAGCAAAGTTCACGTTAGGCTTTTGGTGTTTGCTCCTTTTCCAGAGAACCATAATAAAGGGCAACCAGAGAGGTAATTGCTGTCTGCCCCGGACACTCTCTTTGCAATGCCTACATCCCAGGAAGCTACATTTTGGCCCCTACCCCAGTTCCACAGTGAAGAAAATCCCATTTGCAGAATTAATTGACATTATGATTTAGGGCACTTTGTAATGTTCCTGATGAATTCTGTAATGTGTAAAATCAATGTCAAAATTCCTGGAAAAGAATTTACCTTGTCACTGCCAAAGGTTTGACAAATATTTCATCTGCTGCCAAGACCTGTGGTAAATCTTTTGACAGTGCTGCCAAAAGGTCTTGGGTTTGGACTGCCAGCTCTCGCTTTCACTGATTCAGTCATGGCAGAAAGAGACTGAATGAGGGAGAATGGGTAAATGGACAATCAGGGGGAAACATATGATGAGGAAATGAAAGGCAAATAATTTGCATCTATACAGTGCTCAGCACATCTTCAGGCCAACTCGAAGCAACACAGAGTGAAGAGTGTGAAACCTCAAAATAGAAGTTCCACCCAATGAGATGAGATAATGTCTTCTGGGTGCTTTTAGTTAAAGAACAAATGTTGGATTGAACGAATGTTGGATTGAACAACAGTAAAGCCTAGCTTTTGCACAATTCTTTGTAAAGAACAGATTAGAATGCAAAGGGCTGTATCTCCACACACCAGCAGTTAAGAGAGCTGTTGTCAAGTGGGAAGTGTTGTGATTGGCAGAGGGGTTTGCAGATTACTGAGCTGACCACCTTTCAGCCAGCTGCCTGCCAACATGGTTGGCCTCTCGCTGAATCACATAGCTGATGGTCCCCACCTCCAAAAGCCCAGTTCCTCAAAGCTTTGTGGGTACAACTGATTAAAACATTGGGCATCGTCAGGGTCTTGGGCTCAGTCTGGACCTCCTGGTGAGGGGTAGTCAGTTTCATGGGTGAATTTTGTAAACATTGTGCATTTGAAGTATCAGCCAACAAGGCCATAATATTTCTTCACATTTTTTCAATTTCCACTCCCTCCCAAATGATTGATCAGTGAAACTATGATAACCTTTCTCAGGTGCATTATCTTTGAGGGTAACAGATGGAAATGAGTCTACACTATCTCAAGAGTGGGGCACAAACGATTTCCGTGTTAACACTCATGACTCGAAGGAAATTCTCTCCTCCCCCATTCCCTGTTCACCCAAATGTATGTACTTGTACCTTTCCATGTTGGTGCTCAGAGTAGGAGCAGGTATCTGTGTTGCCAGACTGTATCTCCTGAGACGTAAGGACCACAGGGGAAAGGTGAAGGGCAGATGGACCAGATACATATGGGGGGAGGGGTTTGGAGGCGGATGAGAGTGCCACTGCTGTGTGAAACCAGAACTGGATGTGGTTAGAATGTTTGTGAGTGACTTAAGCAGATGTGAGGTCTTTAGAATGTGTGAGTCCATTCATCAGAACATGGTCGCCAATGATCTTGAGCCTCGTTGCTCTTGGACCAAGCCCTCACTTGGTGAAGTCCATATGGGAGCTGATCTGCAACAGCCAATCACCCCCCCCCCCCTCAGAAAAATCACATGTATTCTCTGCCCGTCACATTAGTGAAAGCAAATCACCCTTGACCGCAAAGGGTGTGCATAAGAAGAAGGACATTATGCCATCAACAAATGTTTGCCTTTTAAGTGATCTCCTCTGCAAGCCGAACATCAGTTAATGGCCACCAATGGTTTATTTGACAAAACAGTCTGGGAGCAAATTGTCTGTTACCCATGTAGTGCACATTGTAGCCACAGTTATCAAAAGGCAAGTAGCAAGCGGATGCAGAGTCCATATCTTTGAAACAAGCACTGCTCTAGAATGTCAGCCTTACTTACTCGCTCAGAGTTCCCCTCCAACCTCTTGACTGATGAGGCGAGACTCTGATAAGATGTAATGCAAATTTAAATCCAACATTTGTAAAATGAAAAAGTTTATGAAAAAGAAAACAAAGTAAGGAGCCATGCATATGCAAAAGGAAAACACAAAAAAAGCAATTTCAAGGGGAAAACCTACGACGATGATCAGATTAAATATTTATGAAAAGCAAACCTAGAACTGTGAAATAATAGATCATGAAATCTATGGAAATTAATTATTTCTTTCAAATACAACTTACTGATGGATGTAAAATCTTGTTAAATCAATGTGCTGGATTAAATGAAGATTATGCCCAAAATGTGGAATTAACTTCAAAGGATTATGACTGAGCTGCAGACAAAACACATTTGGGAGAAATAATTTTGGCTTCTTATTTGCAGTAATTTGCAAAAGTCTGTAAGATTATTCATTTTAATGGAGTGGGGGAGCAGAATGGGAAAACAACTTAAACCACATAAACACTTTAATACCTGCCAACATTTCCCAAAACCAAACATATTCAGTGCATAAACAAAGGATTTTAGCTTCCTGATAGTGGCAATTTGCAAGAATAAGTATTTTTCTTTAAAGAATGCTATCTTAAACTACATAACTCCTCCTAATGGAACAGTCTGCAACTACCCTGAGTGATTTCCTAAGAATCTTTCCTCCAAGCATATCACTTAGTGCACCGGCGTTCAATTCCCAAAGATGTGGTTAGTGTGGAACAGAGCATTTGCATTCAGTCTACAGGGGTGACCCTGCCCTTCCAGCTGCCTGCCATTTTAATTCACCATCCTGATCCCACTCTGACCTTTCTGCCTGTGGCCCCTGCCTTGTTACATTGAGGCCTAATGCTGGCTCGAGGAACTGCACGTCATTTTTACACTGAGCTTATTACAGCCTTGTGAACATAATATCCATTACTCCAACTTCAGATAACTCGATCTTTTAAAAAATTTTCAGAACTGGCCACTTTTGTCTGTCATCATTTGGGCTCAGTTTTTCCCTTTCTTTTTCTACCATTACCTGGCCTGCTGGGGCAATGAGCACTGCAGATCAAGGAAACAGTCGACAATAGAATAACTTTCAGAGGAATTTAGTTGAAAGTGGTTTTAGGCTGGTTGAAAGAGGATGCAGAGTTAAGTAAGATTCACTAGGATTTAGTGAAACTGAAAATTTACTGAGCTGTGAAATTCCAAAGGAAACCAGCAGCATTCGCCCATTTTCAGTTCAGGAAGTGTCAGGCTCTGCTCAGAGCAACATTGGTGCAGGGCCATGCTGGGGGATGGCACATCTATTACTCCAGGATGTCATGGGCCCCTACCCAGAGTCATACAGCAGAGTCCAATTATTGCGGGGATTTCATCGAGACCCTGTCCATCTGTTATTTCTCCTGTTATACATGCACAGTTTCACAGTCCTCATTGATTTGAACAGGGTTTTCCAGCCTGGATATTAGAAAGAAAGTGCTAAGTTTAGTAGAGTTAGATAAAGGCAACAGGATTGGATTGAGTTTGGAAAAATAGGATTAAAAAACCACTCATGCTCAATGGCTTAATGATATTATGTCTTGCTTAGATCTTGAAAAAATTCACTACTCACTTCTCAATTCGGACATAAAGTTTCATAAGGTGTGGAGACTTTTTCTTGAATATTTTCATAACTTCTCTTTAGATTAAGTTTTTTTTTCAGTCTCTTACTTTCAGCTTTTTTTTCTCCTTGGTAGTAGGCATTATTATCTTTTGTTCTTATTTTCATTTACAGTTTTGGGGGTTTGAATGTTCCGATTTATATTTCTCACATCTTGCAGTGGTTAGTCTGGAGTTTTTTTTCTGCGGGGGTGGGGGGGGGTGGTGGATACCAACTCTACATGACTTTATTTTGGGTGCTTTTTTTTATCATTATTTTGAATCATATTATTGTATGTTTATCTTGCACTGTATTAATCTCTTATTTTGTAGTTGGGTTTTTGTCATAGTAATTGTAGAAATGCATAAAAAAATTAATAAAAAAAAGGAAAGGCATGTACTTACGTTGTACTTCTCATGACCAAAGGACACACTACATTGCTGTACAACCCACAAGATACATTCTAGAAATGCAATCACAAATTCAGAGGCAAGGCAACCCATTTCTAAACTTCAACAAGATGACAGTAATGTGGTATATTTTGGAAGGGGCATGCTGTCTAGAAAATGCGTTGAATTGAAGTGCTGGGATGCAAGGTAAACCATCAATCATAATGTAGATCAGGGGTTTCCAACCTGGGGTTTACGGACCCCTTACTTAATGGTATTGGCGCATGGCATAAAAAAGGTTGGGAGCCTGTGATGCAGATTAAAAAGCCTGGGTTTCATTTCTAAATAGAAGAGATTAGTAAAGAACAATGATAAATATATGATCTGTGATAGAGGGTCTGGATATGCACGTGGTCGAAGAGTTGAAGGGATGCAGAGATCACAGAGCAGAGAGAGGGTTTCACTCAACTCTCATGGAAGGGAAGATTTAAACTTCTTCAAGTTAGGCATCCCTACCATAGGCCACCTTGTGTTTCTCCTTCCCCTCCCCCCACTTTTAAAATCTACTCCTCATCTTTTTTTCTCCAGTCCTGCTGAAGGGCCTCAGCCCGAAACGCCAACTGTATTTTTTGCCACAGATGCTGCCTGGCCTGCTGAGTTCCTCCAGCATTTTGTGTGTGTAGTTTGGATTTCCAGCATCTGCGGATTTTCTCTTGTTTATAAATGTCTCATTGTAGGTTACATGGTCGGCAGAACATTGTGGGCCGAAGGGTCTCTAATGTGCTCTAAATTTCTATGTTCTATGTTCTTTAGATTATATTTGCAATTCTGATCTCCTTATTATAAAATAGGAAAGGACTAATAAACTGTGATCAGAACTGAGATATTGATTAGGAAATATTGAGAAGAAGTATTTTCTCTTGGAAAGGACACAAAGGTAAGTAGCATGATAGGCCTTGAGAAAAGTTGACAGTCTGAAGTAGAGATGGTTTTACTTGCAGTATGGTATAGCAGCAAGTAAATCCAATAGGGAATTCTGCACTTCGGGAGCGTGGTTAAAATGTGGAACTTATTACCACAAGGACTAATTGGACTGAAATGAAAAAGAATGAAGTGAAGGATAAGCAAATAGGAAGAGATGCAAAGAGAGGGAAAAGGCTCAGTTAGATTGACATCAATGGCCACACATGTCAGGTAACCGTGCTATGAATATCCTGAAATTCCAAGTGAAAAGATAAAGATGTTGGTTGGAGTATTGCTGGGAAGAATTTCCTGATGTTCCTCAACAGTTTCAGGATATTTTACTCCCAGCTGAGTGTGTCTGGCTCTGCTGCATTGAAGATTTGGACAGGGTATTGCAGCTGACTTGGACGAAGCTGAAAGGAGATTATAAACAAATTTAAACTCTCTGCGAAACATTCCTGATATTCTCTCCCCTGCTTCATACTAGTCGTTTCAGATAAGTGACAAGGAAAGATTTCTAGGTTGGAGCACAGATTTTAAGCCCTGGCTTTCCAGTTTCAATGAAGTAGATTATTTATTCATGAACAAGACATTTCTTGCTGGTTTACATGGTTACAAAGAATAGAACAAATATATTTAAGTATTTTGACTTTATTTAGTGTTGGTTTTTGAATAAAATTAACGCTTGTGTGGCTATAGGAATCAGAACCAGGTTTAATATCACTGGCATGTCACAAAATGTTCACAAATTTCCCTCTATTCAAAGATCCTTCTATTTTTCCTCTCAGTAGTTCTTTTGTCTTTGTGATATAGAAATAAATTCTTATGTATCATTTCCAATCTCACTAATGGTTACTTTTTTTTATTTACCCCAGCAGTGTAGCTTGTAAAATAAACTCATACTTTTATTAGGGATTTGTGTTGCGTTTTGATCTCACCTACTTGGTTCGGCTTTGTTACACTGTAAGTGTTTGCACAGTTACTCTGGCAGCAGTGTACCCATTCCAATCACTCAGTGTTCACAGCTGACAGCTCCAATGGAAAGCTGCTGCAAATATATTCTGTGTCCTGAATTCAGCATGTTGCTCCCACCTGACATTTAACCCTTTGAATGTGGCGTCACCTTTGTCTTAGCTGGCAGCAATCTTGCCTGTGTGTCAGAGGATTATGGGTTGAAACGCTACTCTGGGGATTTGAGCATATAATCCATACGTCAGCTGGATTTGTTTTGTGCCTTTAACGTGATAGAACATTCCCAAGGCACTTAACAGGTTGGCTTGTCAAATTAGTTCTGACAGCGAGTCACACGTGGAGCTGTTAGGATGGTGGTAGGGACCTTGGTCAAGGAGATCGGATTTCAGGAGGAGGTTGAGATGAGAAGCCAGAGTTTGGAAATTCCACGGCAAGGGTGCTTATGAAGAACTGAAGAAAATACAGGATGTTTAAAAGGCCAGAATTGGATATGAGGCAGAGATTAGAAAGGTCCAAGGTCCAAGGGAGATTTAAAGATAAAGGTGAGAATTTAACGATGGAGACATTGTAGCTGAAAGTGATGCTTTTATGTTACACTGAGGGAGAAACCATTACATTGAAAGAGACACGAAACTCAAGGCACTAACCTGCTTTCTTAGGTGCCTGTAGCAGAATGAATTGGAAAGTCCTCCTGCTTTCACTGACAGCATTTCACTCCAATGATAATCACTAGAAAGCAAATTAAAGTGTCAGTTATCTCACTTCTCTTTGTGCATAAATTAGTTTGCAGGTTTGCCTGCGGCTTCCTTCAGATGGGCGGTCGGGTCTGAATTCCGCTTTAACATTAGGTCAGATTGTGACTAAGATCCTCATCCTGCTGATACTGAGTACTTCCTGCAGACTGATTTTGTTTCAGGCTTTCTGCTTCTGCAGCCTTTTGCTTCATTTGATATATGTGTCCTGCCCCACATATGTGAATCTATAGAATACTTCACCACATTACTGTCATCGGCACTGCTGGAATTCCCCACAATACTACTATCAATCTGTTGATTATGATTTAATCTACAGTAAGTATTGAGATTACAAGGTCTCTAATCAAGAATTAGCACATGCTCTAAGCACAACACCCACAGCCTTGCCTGCTGAGGAACCTTGCTGGAATCCAAGTTTGCACATAAGTTGTTTATTTTGTTCTAGGTAACTGTTTTGTAAAATAAAATCAATTCAAAATTGCTTTGTTCTAATAACATATTGGCATTAAATACTCAGTGTCTTATGTTATTTATGGATTCTAACTAAATGAAAGTCCTACTGTCAGGCACATGATATACGTATTAATCATAGCCTATTCCTGCACCATGGTTGGATGCAGATGAAATGGTATGAATGAAAGATATGAGTAATTGGCTTATCAAATATAAAGGATCCTTATAGCTTAGCATCTCATGTTGCAAGGATACTAGAATTGCTTTCTTGCATGCATTTTTCAAGTGGAACAGATAATTTATTTGATATTACTTGATCCAATGTACATCTTATGCTGAGTGGGGGATGTCCTTGTTCTTGGATTATTCTGGCTACTGTGCCATATTCGCACGGGTCTTTTCCTAATTTAGTGACACTGACAAAACCCCGAGCTAGTAACATATATATAATTTTGTCCCAAGTGGCGGGACGTTTTATTGCTACACTTGCATGCTTGAAAAGTTGAGAGGTAAGCTTAGCATTGGTCCATAAAGTACTGAAAACTGGGATAGAAATTTGCTAAATTCATGGTATAGAAGTGCTTCCATGTTATAATTTACTTCCAAAGGATGATTCCACTAAAGTTAATGCAACAGAATTTTGGAAGGAAAGGACAAAACATGTATGACACTGCCTGTGATGTAGGGTTTCAACGTGAAATATTAACTCCCTACTAACCTTTACACATGCTGCCCAATCTGCTTAATCCCTACAGCAGTTTGTTATCTTCTCCAGATTCCAGCATCTACAGTCCTTTGTATCTACATGTGCTATTATCCTGCATTTCAGCGATATGACTCAGAATATCCCATTATTCCTCGTGGTGACAGAACTCAGAGTAAGGATGCACAATCTTAGAATTAAAATACAGATGGAATCTACAGGGATGAAGGAAGAGTTGTTATGTTGCCTCTCAGAAAGCAGTGAAAACAGGGAATGGATTTCCCTCAAAGGCTGACTCATAAAAAGACTGGGTGATGGGTTATTTTTAGGGAAAAACATATAAGGAAAGACAGGTAACGGGAAATGAGGGACACACCCAGCCATGAATTAAATGGCAGTTCATGATTCACGGGTTGTGCGGCAGTCACTCATTCCTGTGTTATTGCTTCACTCGGAGTTAAGCGTCATTTTACTGCTTCTCACCTTCCCTCTGTCAAGAATCATCAGGATTTCTCTGAGTGTATCATAACGTAAAATCATCAGTATTAATGATGGGTAGAGTTGAACATAAACTCCATATCTTTCCTTAGACTTGAAAAGCAGTCAACTGTTCCCCAGCTCAGAGGAATTAAATGCATTACGAGTGGGAGAAAAAGAATAATTGGCTCTAATTAGGGTACTTAGGTCTGATCTGATTTGTGCCTTTTACTTGCCTAAAGAGGCCTTTCTGAAAAGACTTAAGCACACTAAATAACATTCCTGAACTTTGTTTTCATTCTGTTTTTATTTTCATTAAAGTTGCACAAGTTGTTGTGGAGAGCTGAATTATGACATTCATTATTTTTAAAAAAAATCCATACTTAGTTTATTTAACTCATATGAAGCATCGCCAGAGATCTCAGATAAGGAATCTTGGCAGAGAACAGTGATCTAGAATTCTCGTGCAAAGATAAAATCTCCCTCCATCAGAGGCTAAAAGCCTTTCGAGCTGTTTATATTACAGTTTTAAACAGGTCTTTTTCTAAAACTAATTTACCACCCCCTGCCTAAAGATTTAGTGTTAGGGTTCAATGATCCACATGAGACTGCCTCACTGTAATTGTTAGAGCGCGGTAATCCCCAATCCCACTCCTACTGCCCTGACGTGCGCTGTTGGGACAATTGGATGTGCTTACATATGACCATTGATTATTATATACAATATTTTCCTTAATTGATTCTCCTTTTTTGTGTTCAGTCTCTGGTTAGAATATGTAGCTTTGCAAAGACCTGAGCTTTTGAAAACTTGTTTTATTTCTCACTCTTTGGTAATATTATCTTCTCTGGCTCTGCCCTTAATAAACGTACTGAACTGTAGCAACAAGCTATTTATTAAACTGCAAAGCTGTTTGCGCTCATGCAAGGGCCTAAGAAGAAAATACTTTCCGATAGCAAGCAGTCACCAGGGGGCATGTTCTGGTTGCCAATGGTTACCTGGATTGGTTTTGTACAGCTACGGAGAACAGCTTGTGCACTTTCACCTTTGACCTCCCATGAATATCTGAGGTCTCGTTGGGGTCAGTGGTCCTTTATTTAAACATCAGACGTGAATAATGGCGCCTGGCGCTCAGCCGACTAGTCCTCTCCTTTTAGTCGTTTTAGTCTCTTGCAAGATTGATCGATGCACACTTAGCTTGTCTGCATGTAGAGTTCGGAATTCAAAGACAGTAACCATTGCCTACTTGTCTTGTGCTTTGTCTTGCTGACAGAGCACATTTACATATTTGACAATGCCTTGGTTTACAAGCTGTACACATGGAAAAAAATAATAAAAATAGTGTATTTTTTCCCTTGTTGATTAAAATCATTTGAAGAGGTGTGGCAGCTGATGAAGTTTCCTGCTTTGACAATGCTAGTTCAAAGTGCAAATTGTTATTTCATAGAGACATGTGGTTTGACAGAGTGAAAGAAATAAACTTGGGAATATTGAGTGGCAAGAGTGGTGAATTCCAGTGTGAAAGGCGGTTCCTTGTAGGGATCCAATCAAAGGATCCCTTTATTAAGCAACAAGGAGACTACCATCTGTCCATGAACGCTAATTAACTTGTCAATTAAATAACTTGATAAACACTTAAAGAAGACTTTTATACCGACTTCATGATTGATTCCCTAAGCATAAATATTATTCATTGAAGTTTGTTCTCAGGGCTTTACCCAAACCTGTGCCAGCTTGTGTGTGCGTGACCAAACAGTTAATTTAGCATTAGTTTGGTTCTCTAATGTATTGCTTAGTCTTGTAATGCTGTTGGAGTGCCCAGTGACGATCCCATGGGTGTTTCTACAGCTTGCACCACTCTGGTACCACTCCTGTAATCATCTACAGGCATACATTATACAGTTCCTCTCAACCAGTAGTTTGGCTCTGGATGTTTCCAGCAAGGTTTCATCAACATTCTTACTGCTTTTATAAAGCATTGTTAAAAAGAGAACAATACACATAGTGACAAATGGATTAAAAGGAAGATGTGGGACAGCGGTGCGTTGGGCAGAATTTTAAGCAGTCCTGTCCTTAGTAGTGAAGTGACATCACTTCATTCTCATTTACATTTTTTAACAAATTGGTGTATTCAATGACAAATGGAAACATGACACGAAAGCGTTTCTGCTTGGATCTTCGAGGATCAGAAATGTGCATCTTACTCTGAATCTTTAAAAAGTTAACGTAAGGGCAGCAACAGAGCTTGTGGCTTTTAACTTGACTCTACCTTGCTTGGATCTGAGCTCGATTATCAAAAGTGGCTTTATTGCAGACTTTTTAGAGTGGTGGCATGTGACCAGCTTCAATTGATGCATCTAACACCTGTTGCTTTTTTTCCCCCAAAAAGTCTCGGCACCATATTAGGAAAGTTCTACACTCAGCACAAAGGCTCAGGTCAAGATTGTAAAGAAAGCGTCTTATCTAAGATATTCATTCCAATTTAAAGTAAGAACAGATTTCTCATGCGAGATTATAAATCGCTCTCTCCATCTAACACAATTAAAGTCGTCTCAAAGATGAACTGCCTAGTCAGATCCAAAGCAGGAAGGGGCAGTGAGCTGGTCATGCTGCCTTTACTGAAATGCACGAATACATAAATACTCCTCAGTCCTCAAAGAAAAGCAAATGAAATGGAATATATCTCTTTTGCTGTGTGTCCATTGTAACTGCAGTCTGCTCTCAAACATGCCTGCTCCCAATTCCAGCCTCACTACAGATTATCTGCGACAGGAGCCTCAAAAGCATGCCAGTTAGCACGACACTAAAATGGCTTGAGGTATCGAAGTTTAGAGTTCACTTCCGGCATCATCTGTAAGGAGTCTGTACATTCTCCCCATGGAACAAATGGGTTTCCCTCAGCTGCTCCAGTTCCCTCACAGTCCAAAAAACGTAGGTTATTTTAAATTGTCCCATGATTAGGATGGGGTTAAATTGGGGTTCTTGGGGATTTCTGGGGTGGCGTGGCTCGAAAGGCTGTAAGGTCCTATCCCATGCTGTGCTGCTAAGTAAATAAATAATCCATCAGCAAGATACAGTAGATCCTGCAAATGTTGGAAAGACTAAGCAGAACAAGGCCTCAATATCCTTACTTGCTAAGATTTTCACCACTCTCTCTTTTGTTTCAAATGATCCATTGTTTTAGAGGACGACTGCTGCACCAGTCTTGCATTGCACAGAGTTTAACAGTCACAATGAAACCTCTAAACTTTCTACTTGTGTCCAGATCTTGTGCCGTTTGGAGTTACTCCACATCTGTCATCTTTGTTTTTCAACAGGAGATTGTATTAGTGGTGTTTTTTGGGATTGAGTACATTGTCCGACTATGGTCAGCAGGCTGCCGCAGTAAATACGTTGGATTTTGGGGAAGGCTACGCTTCGCAAGGAAGCCCATCTCCATTATCGGTGAGTGGCAGACAAATAATATTCCACCTACGTGTGTGTGATAATCCGTTACTTTAATGTGAGCAGAGAGCGGCTGCTGCTCCTGTGTAACTCCTCACATTTGGCTTCAGAGCCACACTTCTTAGCCTCAATGGGAGACTGAAAGCGTGTTCATTTGAGGGGTGCTGAATAGTACTGTGAGCCCAAAGTAAAGGAAAATGTGAAACATCTAAAATTGTAACAATTAATGCAAACAAAATAAATTATCAGTGCAGTACAGTTTATGCAATTGCATGAACAATTATTTCCCATTCTCTTATAATTTTGTATCTCCCATCTCAAACATTGACTTTATTTTTGGGTGGGGCATGTGTGGTAAATCCTAGACTTCTGTAACCTTCTTTAAATTCGTTTCTGAACCTAACAGATCTCATAGTGGTGGTGGCTTCAGTCATAGTCCTCTGTGTGGGTTCGAATGGACAAGTCTTTGCAACATCAGCCATCAGGTAGGTAGAGCAAGTTTAGTATCAACTTGGGTACCACGCTGGAAAGGATATTATTAATTAAAGCTTTCCTTGTCTGAAATGTATTTCCTGTTATCACATAGTATGTTTTATTGAGTTTTGTTTGATATTTATTATCATCATTAGCACATCTATGCTAATTTAAAATCTTAACTGAGAAAAGGAATAATGTTATGTCCTTATGTGAACTCAAATTTCCACATGTTGGATGACAACCTGAGTTTCCATTTATTTAAATAAAACATTTGTAATGCTTGGGGCAGATGGATCACAGACAATGTGAAGTCAGGAAATTCCCATTTAAAACACCACTATCCCATCTTGAGAGACCTTATGGCTCAATGTCAGGGTCTGCTTTGTCTGGTCCTTCTCTGACCTGCACCATCCCTGGTGTTAAGAGTTATCTGATGGCTTGCACCCATCTTCTGGAGCAGAACGACTTGATGTTGCAGGAATTCATCATGAGGAGTTTATTCTCCAACTTAATCTTCATTCTTTCTCCTCTTGTTGTACCAAACATTCAAGAGGTGCTTTGAAGGTGACCTGTGTCTGGAACAGAAACACTTTGTCAGTGTCAAGAATTCAAAATAAGTTCAAGACAGAACTTATTTTGAATTCTTTACCACACAGGGTAACAGGCCAACAAAGCTGATATCATTTTTTTTAAAAATTCATAAGTTGTACCATTGCACATGGATTAATTTAAAAATGAGAAAGATACTGGTCCTCAAAACTGGTATCTCACTGAAGCCATTTTATGTTAATACACAATTAATCCTGCTGTCTGGGTTACTGGTGAAGAGAAACAGAGTTCCAGCGCCATCATTCCTCATTGAGAATTTGAGTCCAATTTCAAAAATCTGGAAATAAAAGCCCGTACAAGTGGCTCATGAAGTCTGTCAGGTTGTGGTGACAACCCAGCTGATTCATTACTGTTCCTTGAGGAAAGGAACTTGAAGCCCACATTAGTGTGGTTAAGATTAAATAACATTCTGAAGTGCTGTTGCAAATCACACAGATATATCACATCCACAAGCATTGTTCGCAATGTATCAGCTGTCTTGGTTTCAGGAAAAGCAGCTATCCCCATTATCTTTGCAGGGCAACTTGTGATAAATGCAGTTAATGTACACAACTATGGAAGGAAGCAAACAAAATGTTCCAAGGCAGCAGGCTTTAGATTGGGTCTAATCCTGATTGCTAACTAGTTGCTATTTTCAGCATCAAAGACTAGATTTACAGCCTAAACACCAGGACTGTGCCACTGGTATCAACTTATCCTGTTATACAAATAGCTAATAAGTGATACCACTAATTTTATCTTCTTCCAGGGGCATTCGTTTTCTGCAGATTCTTCGAATGCTGCATGTCGATCGGCAGGGTGGCACCTGGAGACTTCTGGGATCGGTTGTCTTTATTCATCGGCAGGTGGGCGAACCTGGTTTTATGTTCCAGGGACCGATTTGAACAATAAGTCCGACTGAGAGACAACTGCCTTTCATCGAAGTGCTCAACTCACCTTAATCGATCTTGATCAGAACTCTCTTCAACTCCTACCCTTATCATTTGATTCAGATTTTGTTTCCCGTTTAACGTTCTCAAGTTATCTGGCAGAAGTAAAACTGCTTGTTTATTTGCTGAATGCCCTCATTCCAACTCGTATCTTGCCTTTTCCTACTGAGCTCAAGTAGGTTAATTTTAGCAATGAGAAAATGTCAGCGAGCTGGTATTCACTGGAGCAGGTTATCACTCAGGGTATCTGTTTCATTGAACCTTTCATGCACTCTGTCTATATGCTGTTAAAATGTGAGTTGATAACTGGCAATAGGACATTTAGGACACTGCAGGGTAATAGAAAAGCCTAATCTGTGAAGTTACAGAATAATCATATAAACAGAACAAAGACTGAAGAGAACTGAATGTCAGACATTGATATTGAAGGAATTAAACATTAAACAAAGAGAAAGCAATAGAAATTCAAAATTTGACATTGATAAAGTCCCAAATACTTGACAAGATGGGGTGGTGGGGGGTGGGGGGTGGTGTAGGTTATTTGTTCACATTCTGAGCCAAAGCAATTGATAGGCATATTTTTAACATTGTTAATTATTAGACGACGCCCTGTGGCGTGCTTAATAAATAATAAGTGTGCAAACACAGGAACTTCATGAATCTATTGTGAAATTTACAGGCACACAAGGCTGTTTTTTTTTGAAGCAGCACTGTGCAAATTGTCCAAGGACCTTTGGCCATTTAGTATTATATCTAATTCGAAAGATCCCAACAGTGCAACATTGCCATGCTCTTGTGCTGGAGTGTCAATCTCAACATTGTGGAAGCACACTGTTCTGTAGGCTGTTTGATTTGATCCTTGCATTCATTGTGATCATGTGTAAAAATGCGGGGTTGACTGAAGATAAGCAAACGGGCCGTGAAGATCTTTAAATTGCTACATAATGCAATGATACAACCTTTTCTTAGGCCTGTGGAAGTTTGGAAAGAGCTTAGAGGAACAACAAATCAATAGAAGTGAAACTTGCTTGGGCATGGCGCCACCATCTTTTGTAGCATTAGACAATAGTTATTCAATCAAAGATTAAAGCTTTCTGTATATTGGAACCATTTTGCACTTAGAAAGAAAATCAGCCACAGTTTGTTTTAATTTTAGACAATTATTTTTCTTAAATGCTTAGACTCAACTCACTGATTTAATTATTGTATATTAGAATGACTGAAAAACATGAATTTGAAGGTTAAGAGGGTTAACTGCATGCAATCAGGATGTCATACAGCCTTTTTAACATATCTGGGTTTAGCTCTAACTTGGCCTAATGTCATATAAGCATCTTTTCCAAACAAGCATGAAAATGTGTTTTGGGAATTATTATGAAGTTTAGAGCTGCTTTGTGATTATAGGTCTACAGCAGAGTGCAGCTTTGTGAAATATATCAGTCTTTTTACATGAAGGGGTGAAAGCTGGACTACTGTGGGAAGAGTGTTATTTGGATTTTGCAACGAATACATTGGCCCTGTCCTGATGGTGAAAGTTTCAATTTATATTTTCTTGTAGCTTGCAGTTCTTCAAGAAAATTGAGGGGAAAACAAATTGAGATGTTTGCAATGCCAGACTGGTTCATTAGGGCAGGTGCAGAGACACTATTTCCCATGGAAGCGATTTCAAGTACCAGAAGATACTGTATAATCATAAAATTTGTTTTTGGCCTTTAAGGGGAAAATTATGAAAAAGTTCTGCGCATGAGCTGTTAATGAAAATCAAGCATTCTCTTGTCCCAATAGGGTTGGATGGTATCAGTAACCCATGATAGATATGACACATAAAATTAGGTTTGGTAAATTGAGCTAGGATGACCTGAATCTAACTGATTGGCTGAACGAGCTTGAGGGCCTGAATGGTCTATTCCATCTTCCATGTTCTGATGCTGAGATTGCTCATGAGCACAGAATATTCCTCTGTCGTACAGTCAACAAGCCTGAGCTACAATCACCTGGCGTTTAATTTTCTTGTCACTCTGTATTTGAATAGGAGCTGATCACCACGCTGTACATTGGCTTCCTGGGCCTCATCTTTTCTTCCTACTTTGTATATCTGGCTGAAAAAGATGCAGTGGATGACAGTGGCTCCCAGCAGTTTGGCAGCTACGCGGATGCACTGTGGTGGGGTGTGGTAAGTGTTTGTAAGTGGGAAAGCTCTCCGCTTAGCGGAGTCATTTGAGAACTGGAAATTACTTCAACAATACGACCTGATAAGGAAATGGACTGTAAAAAAAACAGTAATAGGGGCCAAGGATAATTAGTATCTGATGTTTTCAGTTTGAAGCACTCCTGTAATTTTCTGCTCAGCTACAACTCTTGTCTTCTCCTGTTACAATTTTCTGATTGATATCTGGGTAGGTTAATAAGAAACTTGTGCCGTCTGTTCCAACAGGGCATTGCACAGAACCCGAAGTCTGCCTGGTGTGACATAGATCTTTGTAAGCAAAGCTGGGTCCTGATTTATAGTGGCCAGGGGTGAAATTTGTCTATTTAGTAGAACCAACTGATTTGACATTAGAGTAACTTAGGGCTCCATAACAATGGAATCTGCTTGAACAAATACTCAACAAATTGCTGCTAAGTATACTAAATGTTTTTAATGTATCATTCTGTATTATTTTATATATTTGATATTCTATCAGGAAAATCCAATGTGCCTTGGAACTTTTGCAGTCTAAATTATGAATGTAGCCATTTGGCTCATCATATTTTTCTGGACTTTTTTTGAAGTTATCCATTACTAATCCCAATACTCTTCTTTGTTTTACTACCTTGATACTTCTTTTGTTTCAAATATTTAACCACTTCACTTTCAAAAGATTATCTTTGTCTCTCTTCAGTCAAACTTTGTAGTAAACAAATATTTTCTCCTTTCCTTAATGACCACTTCGTGATCAAAAGAACGATTCCACTTCTTATTGTCCTTTTGAGGATAATGTAAACCGTCCCCTGTTCTCTATCACTGCATATGCTTTTGGTATCTGAAGTGTGTCATTGTTTCTCGTTGTTGTTGTCCTGGCTAATCTATGCCATGAATTGCTCATAGTCCTTGAGTCCTTCCTAGAGTGATTCTTCCTAAAGTCTCCCCTACATTGGTGAGACCTATCATAATCGGGGGACCACTTCATCAGGCAGCACCGCACCATCTCTCACAAATGGGACTTGCTGCTGGCCAAACATTTTAATTTCAATTCCCTTTCGCGTGCTGATGTGGTAGCCCATGGCCTCCGCTTGTGCCAAGATGAGGCCACCCTCAGGGTGGAGGAGCAACAGGGATTATATTCCATCTGGGTAGCTTCCAACCTGGTGGTATAAAGATCAGATTCTCCATTCTGTGAACAAAATTCCCCCCCCCCCACTTCCTCTATTCCCCACTCTGACCTTTTACTTCTTCTCCTCTCTTTTCTCTTTCTCCTACTCTCCACTCTCCTCTCCTGTCAGACTCCTTGTTCTCCAGCTCTTGACCTTTCCCATCCACCTGGCTTCATCTATCACCTTCTAGCTAGCCTCTTTCCTCCTCCTGCCTTTTAATTTTTCCCCTTCCTTCTCAGTTGTGAAGAAGGGACTCAGTGGAAGAAGGGACCAATAGAAATCAGGTACTCTATTGCCATCACCTGAGAATAGGTCATCATCTATGTGACCTGCACAGTGGCAGGTGTCATAGAAAGCTGTCATTTTGGATACCACATGGGACAGCCTTCCAAAACCATGATATTCACAACTGTTCTTCAAATGTAATTTAACCTAGGTTTATAGCATATACATCACAGAAGATTACCATTCAGCACATCATATACTAATCCCATTTCACAGCAATGGGTCTGTAGCCTTCTATCCCTTGGAATTCAAGTAATCCAGATGCTTTTTAAATGTTGTTCAAAGTTCCTATCTCCATCACCTCCTCAGGCAGTCCATTCCAGAATGCAACAACCTCTGAATGGAAAAAACCTCTTCCCCAGATCCCTCTAAACTTTCTACTCCTCACCTTAAGCAGATGGCTATGAGAAACATTTATTTCTATTTACCCTGTCTTTTCATCTTATAATCTGTACACCTCAATCAGATCTTCTTTGGTCTCCTCTGCCCTAAAGAAAATAAGGCCCCCCCCCCATATAGTCTCTCCTCATAACAAGTCTTCATATAAATTCATCATTATGATTCACACCTCATATGATCTTACTTTAAAATGCTCTGGAAGTTATGCCTTATTTTTATTAATGTATCTGCCTACAATCCACTTACTAAGAATTATGTTCTCTTACTTTTTGCTTGTTTTATCTCATTCTAACTTCTTATTGTCAGATTACTCACGATATTTATTGTCCAACATTTATCTTAATGTTGCATCTGCCAGCTCTTCTTTCTTATTGCAATTTGCTTCCTTTTCACAAAAAAATCTTTTGAAATTATCTTTGAGTAATTGGCAAATATCCAATCTATGTGGCATCAACAAATTTTGCAGTTATGCTTTTGATGCCTAATTCTAAATCATCTACATATTCTCAGTGAAAATATGAATCCAGTTTGGCTAACAATCTATTGTTACTCAGTTTATCTTCCCTTGTCTTTGTCCACAAGTATATAACATTAATTCCTCTCCAGTTTTATTTAGATTTCTACAGGACTTGTAATGAGAGTCTCCTCTCTTCTTTCCAACCATTCAGAGGACAAGAGTATACATGATTGGGCTCATTCAGCCTTGAGTTTGGGTAACCTTCTTGTCACCAGTTCCTCTAACCACATCCTTTTCTAGAACACCTATATTCTCATGCTCCCACCATTTCTAAAGAATGATGTAAAATCTTCATATTTATCTCTGTTCTGCTTTTATCCTCCACTGTTGTACTCCCTCTCTAACCTTCAATGGTCTTCACACTTTTTAACGATGCTTTTACTATCATTTAGAAGACCATAATGCTTTTGCTGTTTGCTTATATTATCTGTTAGCTCATTTCATGCTCAGATAGCAAAGAACATTCATAAATAAATTGAACAAATTTATTATGTTTTATAGCCTGAAGCCTCATATTTATGCTACAAACCCCTGGTTTACTAGTAGCTAACGTAGATCAGGAAGACGGTACAGGAACCTCAGACTTGACCCACTACGTTCAGGACCAGTTATTACCTCTCAACCATCAGGCATTTTACCAGAGGGTATAATTTCACTCAACTTCACTCGCTCCATCACTGAACTGTTCCCACAAACTTTCAAGGACTTTTGATCTCATGATTTCAATATTTATTGCTTATTTACTTATTATTATTTTGTTTTTCTTTTGCATTTGTCTGCCCTGTTGGGTGCAGTCTTTCATTGATTCTATTATGTTTCTTGGATTTACTAAGTATGCCTGCAAGAAAGCAAATCTCAGGGTTGTTTACAGTGACACATCTGTACATTGACCTGAATACGAGGGGTGGTTGATAAGTTTGTGTCCTAAGGTAGAATGAGTCAATTTTAGAAAACCTAGCACATTTATTTTTCAACATAGTCCCCTCCTACATTTACACACTTAGTCCAGCGGTCGTGGAACATACAGATCTTGGACCTTCAGGAAGTGTCCACAGCAGGGGTGATTGATAAGTTCGTGGCCCAGGGTAGAAGGAGATGAGTTATACAGCTCTCGTTACATGCACATGCAGTTCAACTCTTTGAGTGATTATGCAGAAAGTTTGAAGTTAATAACTCATCTCCTTCTATCTTAGGCCACAACCTTATCAATCACCCATGCTGTGGACACTTTCTGGAGGTCCAAGATCTGTATGCTCCACGACCGCTGGACTAAGTGTGTAAATGTAGGAGGGGACTATGTTGAAAAATAAATATGCTAGGTTTTCTAAAATTGACTCCTTCTACCTTAGGCCATGAACTTATCAATCACCCCTCGTAAAACATCTGTTTTGCTAACCTCTCATCCATGTATCTACCCATAAGTTTTTGGGATGTGGGAGGAAATGGGAATGCCTGGAAGAAACCCATATTGCTACAGGTGAAGCACGCAGACATTATGAGAAACATAGAGCAATACAACACAGATACAGGCCCTTCAGCCCAACCAGTCCATGCTGACCCAACTTGTCTCAATGTCCTGTGTTTGGCCCATATACCTGTAAGTCCTAACTATTCATGTATCTCAGTGATACTATTGTACCTGCATCAACATCATTGTAAATTTTTCTTTGCACTCTTTCAAGCTTCTTGATACCTTTCCTGTAGATAGTTGACCAGAACTGTGTACAATTCTCCAAAATCGGCCTCAGTAACATCTTTTACAACTTCTTCATAGCTTCCCAATGCTTGTGTCCCTGCCGTAACGCTCTGATTTATGAGGCCAATATGCCAAAAGCACTCTTTATAATCCTGTCTACTTGTGATGCCGTTTTCAAGGAATTATGCATCTGTATTCCCAGATTCCTTTGTTCTATTGCACACCTCAATGCCCTATGGTTCACTGTGTAAGTCCGATCTCACATTTGTCTGCATTAAATTCCATCTGCCATTTTTCAGCCCATTTTTTCCACAGCTGGTCAAGATCATCCTTCCTTGCTGCCCATTACACTCTCAATCTTGATGTCATCCACAGATTTGCTGATCTAGTTAATGATTTTATCCTCTGAATCTTTCATATAGTTGATAAACGACAATGACCCAGTGCCATCATTTTGGAAGATCTCTACAGCTTTTTAATTAAAAGATCCACCGTGATACTATATGAGAAAAAGAAGAAGAAGGAGAGAGTGAGAGAGGAAGGGAACAGAGTTTTCAGAGCAAAACTTCAAAACAATAGAATGAATTTGATAAATCAAAGTAAATATGCCTTCTCAATTTCAATACAAATGATGTGGACCACTCAGGAAAGACTGGCATTAATGCTCATCCCCAAGAACCCCTGAAGAGTGGGTTGGGAACCCCTAGTAAATTGCTGCACTACTTGTAGTGAAGATAGACCTGCGTTCAAGGATCGTGAACCATTTGGCTTAGAAAAACATTGAGAAACATCAATCATCTTAGAACAATACAACACAGGATTTCTGCAATGCCAAAATCCTAAAAATTGAAACCTGGAAAGTATGTTTACTTTGATTTATCAAATTTATTCTACCACTGTGTGGCATAAACTATGTGCGCATTGAATCTTGGAAATAACAGCTCAGAATACAACAATTCAGCCAGTTTTGTCCATGGTGATTGCCTACTGTACTTATCTCTGTAGCACTTTATAGTTAGTTGAAGTTAATTGCTTTTATTTTTTTAATGATTTTTCTCACTCTCTAATGATTATTTCGACTGCAGATCTCATTAGTTGAAAATCATTCTTCACCTAAGTGCTAATTTATATTATCACACTTTTATCACCGAGTGAATGTGCTGCTATTAATTCATTAAAATAATTATTTGATTCCTTAAGGCGTCCTTATATTTAGGAATGTTTTGTGTTCCATTCCTCAACCTACCTCCGAAAATCCTTCACCTATTATTGCTCCAATAATTTTAACCCTTGAATCACCATGTTAAATCAACCCTGCCTCTTACTCGGTGGCTCTAAGTATATCCATTCTATACAATTTGACACATTATATCAACATTCAGTGGAAAGGCTACTGTATGAATTGAAGAGAGATCTCACAGGAAACATCAACATTCTACTGTCAAATGATGCTTGTGAATTGTGGTCATGCAAATATTTATCAATAACATCTTGAAATCTTTTGATTAGGCATCATTTTAAAAGAACTAAAAATATGAGTAACATTCCCCTCGGTGCAGTTTATAACTGCTGCTTATGACACCTATGCAAGCTTTTATCCCATCTTTCGCTCCACTGATGTTTAAAGTATTCCCCTTTCTTCTGTGGGGCTAGTAACATGATGCTGTGTTTAAGCCTGTGCACAGCAAAGGGCTTTATTTGGTGATAAGACCCCCCCCCCCCCCCCACCAACCCCGCGTCTATAGTGTGGGCTTTCTCGTGCAGTGAATCAGTGCAACGCTGTAATGGGACACCTGGTTGCACTTAAATTGGAAACCAAGGATGTACATTGGTGAATTATTGATAAAGCTGTGTTATCTTTGAAGAGGGGACATCTGTACAGTGGTAACAGTCAGTGGCTCTGCCTCCAGGTCTGAAAGCTGAAGCTTTTGCTTCACATCACTATCGTGCTGTCGTGCGACTTCACATTTCTAATCCTTTCTGCTTTTGTTCTGGCACATGCTCCCCAGCTGTGCTCCACTTCATTGTTCTCCTAATCATTGCTTCAGTAAGAAGCGAGAGAGGGGAAAGAAATCTTTAACATGGCTTTTACCTGAGTGAACTTGTTAAGTATCTGATTTCAAACAAAGAAATGTCTTTTCTACTTCTTTGTGGAATGAGAGCTGTACAACTTAGATGCTATTACATTGTGTCCTCATACCTTTATGATTGTGCCAATCCCATCCCACCTCACCAGCGAGCAATCCCTCCAACCCCCTTGCTTCCCCCACCCTCTTTGCAATTAACTCCTGAGGCAAAGTATCCCTGACTCAGATGCTAGTTTTTTATTCAGAGGCAGCTGTTTATAGAATAAATGACACTTGCAATGACCATCAAATGCTTCGTTTTTCTGTTGCTGCCAGACACTTGTTCTCAATAAAGTCAATTTAAAAAAAGGGTTCAGGAATAAAAATACTTAAGAAAAAAATTGTATATGGCATCCTTATCCTTTTAAAGTTGGCTTCTTAGCTGTTATTCCAGTTTTGAACACCACATTTTAGAAGAGTGCAAAGATATTTAAAGTTCAAAATTCATTTATTATCAAGGTATGTGTACATTATACAACCTTGAGATTCAAATCCTAACAGGCAGCCATGGAACAAAAAACCCAAAAGAATCCATTAAAAAAAGATTGTCAAGCATCCAATGTGCAGAGAGAGAGAGAGAGAGAGAGAGAAACAATTCATGCAAACAATAACCGCCAGCAAATAGCATTCTTCTCTGGTCCACAAAGAGAGTCCGAGACCCATGGTTCAGCGTAGTGATGAGTAAACATCTCTGAGCAGCGAGCTGTCCCTTGCCCTGGGCCCCGACACCCTGAACTTTTAATCAGGCCTAGCACCTGAATCAAGGTCCAAGCATCAGGTTGAACTGCTCTGGTACACTCTGGGGCTTGGACCCCTTCCCCTGCGTCGATTTGGCCTGTAGCCAGTGTATGGAAGATTTACAACAGTGGATAAGGGGCTTTGGTGTGGGGAAAATAAAATTACTCTCTTCACAGCATAGGAAATTTAGGCATGATTTATCTGCCTCTAAATTTTACATGTTTTAGTTAGACTGTGGATAGACTGTTTTCACAGTTAGAGGAGAGAGTCATGGTGTAACATAGGTTTCTCAGAAATATCAGAGGTGTGTTTTTATGGAGCAGATGATGATCTTGAATGAGATGATGGTGGAAGTCGGTTTAACAGCAGATTTCAAAATGGAATTGGGTTTGTAATTAAACAGAAAATAATTGCCAGGCTGCAGCAAATTAGCTGGGCATGGGAGTAAATGATCCCACATCAGTTTCCAAAGAACTGGTGAGTGGATGTTGGCCAAAATGAATTTGTTCTATCTTGTGAGCTTTTAGAGCTCTCAAAGAGGAATTTTAATCTCAAAATTTAAACAATGGTATAAATGAATAGAAACTCCTGAAGCAAAATTAAAACCACTGATGCACTTTAATTTAAGGCAGAACAGGAGAGAGATAACCAGACAATTCCAAAAGGGCTGATGTCCTATTTAAATATTTTTTGGAGATGGCCTGTATCAGATTCTTTCATTCAACTTTGGAGCTCTATGATCATTAAAGTATACAAATTGTCCAGGGACACTTCAAATGTGATGTGGCAGTGAATTCAGAAGCCTAACGGCCTGAGGGAAGAAGCTGTTTCCTATCCTGACCGTTCTTGTCTTTATGCATCGGAGTCTCCTGCCTGATGGTAGAAAGTCAACGAGGATGCTGGATGGATGGGTGGGATCATTAATAAAACTAAGGACCCTGCATAAGCAGCACTCTGGTATGAGGTGATGCCCAGATATGCCACAAGTAAGACATCAACTGGTTGTGGATTTTGAGAAGCAAACCAACTAATCTCCATAGCTATTGGACACTGTCTAAAACCTTTCCATTGGTCTCCAAGGCCAGCGATTTTCTCCATATTGCTTGAACTCTCTGCTTCTTCTCAATTCCTCTGGCCGTTCCATCCATGTCTCCTTTAGCCCCTGTTCATTCTAAGCTCTCTCACTGATATCATGATCAACAATCAGTCCTTCCCCAGCAGTCAGGAACCTTCCACCTTCCCCACCCATGCAGAAACATATCATCCTTCCCACCTAGCTGAGATGTGCCATCCTGGACAATGACCCAGAAATGAGTGAGTCTCTCAACTCAGCTGACTGGGAGTGGGAACCTGTGAATTTTCAAAATCCGGTCCACTTAATATTTTTTTCCAGGCCTGTTGGAAGTCTAATCTTTCTGATTTCCTGCACCTTTGTATTATCTGTTTCCCACCTCTGCGTCCCCGCCCTTCCCACGCAATATTGTGAATATGATCTCTTTTAACCTAAATTTTGATCTTCTATCAGATTCATTAGGTTTTTTACTATTAGAGTGACTATCTTATGGTGTATTGATTGTGATACTTCTGAAGGAGTGTAATAGCCACATTTCCCTAAGTATGGGGAATGTAACATCTCCGTGTGGACATTGGCATTTTGAATAGTTTAATTATTAGTCATTCCAGGTTGGCTGAATCACATTATCTAATCGCAGCAGCCCATTGTGTATCTCATTAAATATTCTGTATCATTAATTTTGTTGGCATTGAATATTGGGCAGGGCATAAATGAGCAAAGCTATCCTTAGGCAAATAATTCAAACTGAATTAAGTTCTCCACTTCTGTATTTTCTATTGCAGAATATTCCTTAACAGTAACTTGAAAATTCACTTGCTGATCTCTTCCTAATCAGGTAACTGTTACAACAATTGGATATGGAGATAAAGTCCCTCAGACTTGGATTGGCAGAACCATTGCTTCCTGCTTCTCTGTATTTGCAATTTCCTTCTTCGCTCTTCCTGCGGTAAGTGTTTGCCTGAATTTAGTCATCAGTTTATTGCTCTGATTACCTGAAACATGAATTATCTTCTATCTGTGCATTCATTCCTGTCAAAGATAAAAAAGAAATTGAGAAAGTTATGTCATTTTGTTTGAATTACACTAACTCTTGTTATCCAAGAGGAATAGGACATGGACTTCCCAACAATAACAAAAAACTGGATATCACCACTGGCCTCTCCTTTATAACCAGTACACCTGCCAAACAAACATACTTATGCCCTATAATAATTATTGCATTGACTTGCATTGAAAACATTTAAGTGTTTAAATGCCTAAAAAGAAATGATGTTAGCAAGCAAACTACTCCATTGAAACTTACAAGGAGTGATTACTTTTGAAATCAAAAGATTCAGTTATGTTAAAAAATTTTAACAAATGATCTGGAAAATAATTGTTATTTTTATATAGACAATAATTGATTCCTCAATATACGAGGGGTGATTGATAAGCTCGTGGCCTAAGGTAGAAGGAGTCAATTTCAGAAAACCTAGCACATTTATTTTTCCTACATTTTCACACTTAGTCCAGCAGTCGTGGAGCATCTGGATCCCTTCTTTGTACTAATGTACTAATGTACTCTCATCTACCTCAGCTCTGCCCTGCCCCTCCCAGCTCCCATAAATTCAAAAACCATGTTGTCACGTGTTCACAGGATCCCATTGAACTATAACCTCTATATTTGCTGATGTGTACTGACTTCTGGTTAAGCGGATATTCAAATTCCCAGCCTTGTTTGCAAGTCTTGGAATAAAGGCAAAGAGGTATCTGGGAAAAGCTTGGGTACGAAGCTGCTATCATGGTGAAAGGTAGATGGTGGGCAGACGTATGGATAAACTAGATACAGTATCAAGTTTTAAAGAGGCAGAGAAGGAGATAAAAGATTGTGGGGCTGGGAAGGAAGGAGTTGCACTATTCAGATTTCTGAAGAGTCTTTCAACCCATGAACACTACCTTACTATCTTGCTCTGTTTTTGCACAATTTTTTAATATATTCTTGTGGTAATTTAGTAATTTGTATGTATTGCAATGCACTGTAAAACAACAAATTTCATGACAGGTTGTACGCCAGTGATAATAGACCTGTTTCTGATACTGACCAATCAGGGACAATGTCACAAATGCACTCACTCAGAAGGAACAAAATAAACGGCTCAGCCACTTAACCAATAGGTTAAAACCTAAAAAATAGGGACAGGAGTTATGAGCATCTGGAAAACCACAGCCTAATTAGGTACAGTCAGCATGGCTTTGTGTGGGGGCAAGTTGTTTGTAACTAATTTGATTGAGTTTATGAGGAGGTGATGATTCGAAGATAAAAGTATGGAATTTTTCCAAATGGATTTTAGTAAGGAGCTTGACAAGGTCTCTCATGCGAGGGTCATCCAGAAGATTAAGATACATGGAATCTACTATGAATTGGCTGTTTGGATTCAGCATCGGATTGCCCATAGAAGAGAGAGGGGAGAGATTGATGGGACTTATTCTGGCTGGAGGTCTGTGACTACTTGTGTTACACAGTGATCCATACTGGGACCTCTGTTGTTTGTGATGTATATAACTGCCCTGGATGAAAATGTAGATAGGTGGAATCATAAGTTGCAGATGATACAAAGATTGGTAATGTTGTTGATAGCCTAGAAGACAACAAAACGATACGGGGAGATACATCAGCTGAGGATATGGGCAAAGAAATTTCAGATGGAGCTTAACCCACTTTAGGAAATCAAATGTAAAGGGACAGTACACTGTTAATAGCAAGAGCCTTGTCAATGTTGATGTGCAGAGTGATATTGGTTTCCAAGTCCTTAACTCCCTGAAAGTGGCTACACAGATTGATAGGATGGTTAAAAAGACATATGGCCTTTATTAGTGGAGACTCTGAGTTCACAAGTCAGGAAATGGTAGTGCAGCTTTATAAAACTCTAGTCAGGTTGCATTTGGAATATTGCATACAGTTCTGGTCACCCCATTATAGGAAGGAAGTAGAGGCTCTGGAGAGAATGCAGAAGAGGTTTAGCGGGATGCTGTCCAGATCAGAGGGCATGTGCTCTAAGGAGAAGATGGACAAAATTGGACTTGTTTTCTCAGGAGCAGCAGAGGAAGAAGAGAGATTTGATAGGGGTTCATAAGATTATGAGAGGCATAGATGGAGTAGGCCATATCCTTTTCCCAGTGATGAATTATTTAATACTAGAAGACATGCATTTAATGTTGGAAGGAGTTAGGTTCAAAGGAGATGTGCAGGACATGTATTGGTGCCCGGAATGTGCTGCCAAGAGAGTCATGGTAGAAGCAAATATGACTGAGACACACAAGAGGTTCTTAGTTAGGCACATGAATGTACAGGAAATGGATGGATATGGACATTGTAAAGGCAGAAGGAATTAACGGTTGGACATTTGATTATTAATTTAATTTGGTTGACATTACATTGTGGGTTGAAAGGTCCTGTGATGTACCGTTCTATGTTCTATCAAAACCAAGCTTTTGATGACTTGATAATGATATAATGTTTAACCAGAATACCCTAGATGTAAAGTGGTCTTCAACCAATATATTTTTGCTCTTTTTAGGCAGTGCCTCAGGATCGATGATGACTTGTTCTCCAGTAATTCAGTTAGTTCTCTTGTGGTTTATGCACTTCCGCAGATGGGTGCAGGAGGTGTCTGATGGGTTGTGGGGTGGAGAGCTTGTGAGGTGGTACACACCTTCTACTACCCACACAGAACTTAATGGACTTATGGTCATCTATACTGTTGCAATCGGTCCTCCACTCAGAGCAATCATGGGCCAGAGATTTTGAGCAAACGAGCAAATGTTTCATTTCTTCAAGGAAGCTTTGAGCACACCCTTCTGTATTTTTTTTACATGCCTGGTAATCTCTTCTCTAGACACAGCTTGGAACAAAGTGTGCCATTTGGGAGCTTTGTGTTAGGAAGTGAACAATGTCGCTGGCCATGTCAGTTGACTATAACTTGGATTACAGTGCTGTGGATATTGTCCTGGGAGAGGATTCTGATGTTAGTTAATTTATCATTCCTGTGAATTTGAAGGATATTACAAAGTCAAGGCTAGGGACAGGAGATGTCAGGGGTAATTTTTTAAGCAGAGAGTTGTGAGTGATGACTGAAATCATCATAGAGGATGGCTGGTGGTCAATGAGTTTAGTGCCCTGATCTTCAGATGAACCAAAGGCTGTGTTGGCACATTGAAGGCATTGTTGATGTCTGACTTCACTGAGGGGTGACCCCTGAAGAAGTAGTCCTTCTTTTCCAGGGTCTAATTCTGAAATTAGTATTGTGTGGTGATGTGGTGCAGCATGAGAAGGTTAGTGGAGAATCATTGTATTGATAATGTTGATTACAAGGTCCATCCTCTGATATGGTTCAGTGTTTCAGTTGGCATTGTCTTGAAGCTCAGCAACTGAGTGTGCGCAAATGCAAGTGTCATCTGCACACTTTGGCTCTAAAATGTTGTCACCTTACTTTCCCATTAGTTCTGAAGATCAGCTAATTTGTTGGAGGTGAAGCACAACATTGTGAGAGAGACATTGAGAGATATTAGGGCAATGAATCCATCTTGTTGGACACCAGTTTTCATAGAAATTGGCTTTGTTATGGATTTGATATTGATCTTTTGTCAGACCTTTGATTGCAGTGTTTTGAAGGTGACAGAGCAAATTAGGAAGTGGTCAGTCCAGTAATAATCAATTCCTTCACAATGCGAGCAATGCAAACACATTTACTATGAGAAGCAATGGTGTAAGCACTCTGGTATCACAGCTTTTTGCCATGCTGTACCAACCTACTATAATTACTATGGGTCAAATAATCAGATTGAACACCAAAAGAAAGGTGAAATAAATTCTGGGAAACTTCCTCTATGACCCCATTAGGGTAATGGCATTGGCCTTCATCTATGTTAGACTGTGATGACCTGGTCTTGCTAGAAAAAGGTTCAGGAATTCAGTGAGTCAAAAGTACTCCCAGAGCCTGTATCAGTTTTTAGGACTCCCTGAGTGCTTGGGATTGGCTGAACAGGTGTTTTCCTTTTGCCCAGCTGTTCACTAATTTGTCCCAAATCTGCTCAAAGCTCATCACATTCTTTTGCCCAGAACACTTTTCAAGGCACAGCTCTACGAGCATCAGCTTGTTGTTTCTCCAGTCAAGGCAGCAAAGATGGGAAGTCAACACCTAAGCCTTTGGCATTCCTGGATAACTTGGTGCAGTGTCCGGTTTGTAAGTTCACTTAATGAACTAGGACAGTTAACTCATTGGAAATTCCCTAGAATCTGAAGCCCACTACAACAAGAAGCAGTGAAGATGAAAAGTACTGATGCTCTTAGACAAACAGATGATAAAAAAAGTAATTAAATGTTAAGATAGGTGAAAGGATGGTTGCCTGCAGCAAAGCCTCAATATTGACCTGTTATTGATCAGCACACTCTACACCTATCCCATTGCACTCATTCTAAATTCTTCAATATTAAAACCTACACAAGCAACTTGATTTTCTTCTCTTCTGCCAACCAGGGGATTCTCGGTTCGGGTTTTGCTCTCAAAGTTCAACAAAAGCAGCGACAGAAGCATTTTAACCGTCAGATTCCAGCAGCCGCTTCTCTTATTCAGGTACATCATGGTTTATTAATCAATTTATGTACTGAATATAATCTGACGCTCTAACATTTGGGGAATTAAAAATGACTGAAGTTCTACTGTCTAAAAAAACCTACTTTGATATGACAGTTTGATTTGGCTTTTTGAGATCATTGTAATCAGGTTATTTACCCACGAGATTTAATTTCCATCAGCAGATTTTATTTCTTTCCGGAAACTTTAGAAAATGTAATATTTTATTTAAATGTTGTTCTGATGTTACTCTTAATCTGAAACTGAAGCGGGAGGTCACGGTGTCCAAAGCGGTGTCATGTTGGACAGAGGAAACGGATGAGGTCCTCCGTGACTGCTTTGAATCGGTGGACTGGTTAGTATTCAAGGACTCGGCAGCTAACCTCGATGAGTATGCCTCAGCTGTCACGGACTTTATCTGGAAGTGCACAGAGGACCGTGTGTCTGGCAAGACGATCCAGGTTATTCCCTAACCGGAAACCTTGGATGAATTATGAGGTCCAGTCCCTTTTGAAGGCTAGAGCTGCGGCTTTTAGGTCTTGGGATACCAGTCACTACATGGAAGCCAGGCGTGAACTCCAGAAAGCCAGTAAGGGCACCAAGAGGCAATATCGAGCCAAGTTGGAAACCTACGCTAACCAGAGGGATGTCAGTAGACTATGGCAGGGTCTAAATGAGATCACTGGGCACAAAGAAAAGGCTGGGAATATCAATAACTGTAGCGCTTCTCTTCCTGATGAACTTAACGTATTCTATGCAAGATTCGAACAAAAGAGGAGCGTCCCGCCCCCTCTGGATGAACCAGACCTGGTGGCATCGAGATTCATCGTCACCGAGGAAGACGTTAGAAGAGCCTTCCTGAAGATAAATCCAAGGAAGGCGACGGCTCCAGATGGCATCCCGGGATGGGTTCTCCGGGCCTGTGCAAGCAGGCTAGCTGGAGTGTTTGCTGACATCTTCAACTGCTCCCTGCTTCAGTCTAAGATCCCCTCGTGTTTTAAGAAGGCAACGATAATCCCGGTGCCGGAGAAAAGCAAGGTGGCATGCCTGAATGACTATCGACCTGTGGCTCTGACATCAATTGCTATGAAGTGCTTCGAGCGATTGGTTATTGCACACATCAACCATAACCTACCGGTCAACCTCAACGCTTTGCAATTCGCCTACCGGAGCAACAGGTCAACGGCAGATGCCATCTCTCTGGCACTACATTCCTCCTTAGAACACCTGGAGAATAAAGACGCATATGTAAGGCTCTTTTTCATTGACTACAGCTCTGCCTTTAATACCATCATTCCAAATAAACTGATTCCTAAGCTCCGGAACCTGGGTCTTAGCACTCAGATCTGTAGCTGGATCTTCAACTTCCTCACAGACAGGACCCAGGCTGTAAAAATAGGGGACAAGCACTTCTCTACAATCACTCTGAGCACCGGTGCCCCACAAGGCTATTTACTCAGCCCCCTGCTGTACTCACTGTACACCCATGATTGTGTAGCCAAGTTTCCATCGAACTCAATATATAAGTTTGCTGATGACACCACAATTGTAGGCCGTATCTTGGATAATGATGAGTCTGAGTACAGAGAGGAAATTAAGAACCTGGTGGCATGGTGCGAAGACAATAACCTATCCCTCAACGTCAGCAAGATGAAGGAATTGGTTGTTGACTTCAGAAGGAGTAGTGGACCGCACGACCCCATCTATATCGGTGGTGCGCAGTTGGAACAGGTCAAAAGCTTTAAGTTCATCGGGGTGAATATCACAAATGACCTGACTTGGTCTAACCAAGCAGAGTCCACTGCCAAGAAGGATCACCAGTGCCTTTACTTCCTGAGAAAGCTGAAGAAATTTGGCCTGTCCCCTAAAACCCTCACTAATTTTTATAGGTGCATCGTAGAAAGCATTCTTCTAGGGTGCATCACAACCTGGTATGGAAGTTGTCCTGTCCAAGACCGGAAGAAGCTGCAGAAGATGGTGAACATAGCTCAGCACATCACACAAACCAATCTTCCATCCTTGGACTCACTTTACACCACACGCTGTCGGAGCAGTGCTGCCAGGATAATCAAGGACACGACCCACCCAGCCAACACACTTTTTGTCCCTCTTCCCTCCGGGAGCATGAAGATTCGTATGGCCAGATTTGGGAACAGCTTCTTTCCAACTGTGATAAGACTGCTGAACGGATCCTGACCCGGATCTGGGCCGTACCTTCCAAATATCTGGACCTGACTTGCACTACCTTACTTTCCCTTTTCTATTTTCTAATTATGATTTATGATTTAAATTTTTATTATATTTACTTCGATTTGTACTTCAGGGAGCGCGAAGCGCAGAATCAAATATCGCTGTGATGATTGTACGTGCTAGTATCAATTGTTTGGTGACAATAAAGTAAAGTAATCCTACCTGTAGCTCTAATTCAAAAATTGTGGTCTGTATGATGTTAAAGATAAGTCAAGGCACTTTAATTTATTTTGTAAGAAGCTGCTCTATTGTCATTACGGTACACACAAATGATTTGTGAGTAAATTATGAACAACAACAGGAAATAAAGTCATTTTGCAAGAACAAAAATTTTATATTGTATTAATTTTGCCAGATATACCTTCTTAATGCATTTCTGACCTGCTTTTTAATATTCTCCTATGATAGTCTGCCAGCACTTACTCACACTGCCTGCAAACAAAGGGAAAGTTTGGTATGTGTGGCAGTAGAGTGTATTAATATGGGAAACGAAGAAATAATGGTATGAGTAATAGGATGTCCAGCTATTTTCTCAAGCAATGTTTTTGTAGAAAGATGTAACCAGCTAGATGGTCCTGGAAAGTGGGCAAAGTACAATCAAATGCAGAGCTAGATCACAGTCATCCAAATGAAGAGGAAGGAAAGGGACCTTTTGCGGAGATAGAGGGAAACCGTTCCCTAGTGTAACAAAGAGTGAAAGATCCAAAGTGTGTGGTTCTTCTACTCCTTTGAAATTAGTCTTTGCTTTGATTGGACAACATTACCTTCACAACTTCTTTCCAGATCGGTTTTAGATTCTTCAGTATAATGCAGTATTAAACTTTGAACTGTTATGAGGACATTTTTCATTTATTGAATGAAATAATAAATGGAGTAAACGAAGTAGTGTACTTGTAGTTATATAAAACCGTACAATCAAGGGTTAAATTGAAGTGTCAATGGGGGAATCTAGATATGCTTGATGGTAGAAAACGAATTGATAAATCTTCCCCATACACAATAATCTCATGACTATTTCAGTAGAGTCAGAAAAAAGAAATAAATAGTTCTGAAATTTAACAGCCACTTTGTAAAATTAAAACTGAACTGATGTGAAGGATATTGGGAGGAAATTTGACAGGAATGTCATGGGGGGGGGGGGGGTTGTAGATAAAGTTAGCAGCGTGAGCATTCTTGTTAGTGATGGGTTCAAGACTGAGGAAGGTCAAATCCAAACAGCTGTGCAAGCGATATGTTGAGACAAGAGAAACAACTACAGTCTTACAAACAATTTGGAATTTGGAAAAGTTTGTGGAAACAGAGCCAAGTAGAGAAACTAAAAGGGAATTACTCAAGAGAAAGTTGAAATAATTTGCAGGATTACAGGGTAGGAGTTGATTGTCCATGAAGATCCAGCATGAATTTAACTAGCCAATGATTAATTTCCAAGCTGCAGCAGTTCTGTTTCGAGCCTGTTTTCAAGTGTGATTTATTTTCAGTTGCTGATACGATGATAATTCACAGAGCTTATGTTTTTGCTGGAGATGGTGGACATTTTGAATTTGTTTACCAGGTTTGAGGAATAATGAGTGAGCTGATCTTCAGATTTGAGAGCATTTGCATCTCTGACACTTAATCAACACATAATTGTGAAATAATTTGTTCTGAACGTTGCAACAAATGAATTCAGTATAAATACCAAACTTCATTGTAAGGAAAAAATATAAATGCAGAAAATCCTCAGAAGGTCAGGCAGTATCAATGCAAAATGAACTTTTCAGGAATTTGAATCATTTGTGCCTTTGCCCTGCTCCTAGTTCAAAAGATTTTAAGCAGCTTTATTGATTTTGTTCCATTTAGACATCATGGAGGTGCTATGCAGCAGAAAACCATGAATCTGCAACATGGAAAATGTATGTTCGGCAACCTAGCAAACTCTATGTTCCATCTCCAAGTCCAAAGACAAAGAAATCAGTGGTAATAACAATCTTCTATTCTCTTTCTTTTACATCATCCTTCTCAACTCTTGCCTTCCTTTATCTACCCCTCTTGGTCCTTTTCCTATTTTCCTTTATAGCATGGTAAAATGGTAAAGCTAGTAGAGAGGTTGTCTCAGAGCTTCAGTAACCCAGGTTCAGTCTTGTCTTTTGAAGTAATTTATGAAGAGTTTGCACATTCTCCTTGCAAATGTGTGGGTTTCCTCTGGGTGTACCAGTTTCCTCTCACATTCCAAAGACGTGAGGGTTGGTAGGTTAATTGACTACTGTAAATTGCCTCTATTGTGTAAGAGAGTGGTAGAATCTGGAGGGAGTTCTTGGAAATTTGAGGTGAATGAAATAGAATTAGTTTAGTAAATGTATTCTTGATGGACTTGAACTTAGTCAGGGTGAAAAACCTGTTTCTGAGTTATAGAAACCTATAAGGCAAAGCTTACCCAGACACGATAACTAATTTTGTTTCAGAAAAATGCTCTAAGTGTCATGCCACCATACGCACACACACCTGACTTAGTTTTACACACCCTTTCATTCCTGTCCCACTCTGGATGTGCACTTAGGAAAGCTTTATCAAAAGAATTGTAAAACTGTTTGACTAACAATGTTGTTGACTGCTTGACATTTTTAGGTGAAAAGAAAGAGAATGAAGTCTGATAAAGACAACGGATTGAATTCTGAGAAATCACTGAATGTGCCCAATGTCACGTATAACTATGTTGTCGATAAGGATGACAAGAAATATGAAAATTCAAATATCGATGGATACGATTCATCAGGTAGGAGAGATAATCAAATGTAAGTAGACAATTGTTGTCATATTAGTCAATAACCCCCCAATGAGGTAGTTGATGAATTCAACATAGCCTCAACAAATATTTAGAATCAAAATGGACCATGCTGAATTTATTTAGCAGATCAGGCAACATTTGTGGAAGAAACAGGGCTAACAATTCAGAATGAATTTTTGTTTCTTTCCCCGCGGAGGTTACCTGATGTGTTGAGCATTTCTGTTTTTCTTTCAAATTTCCCACATCTGCAGCTTTAGTTTCTGGGAAATATTTGAACAATCTTTTTACTGTTGAGATGAACCAAACCAATTCATTCAACTTGATAACCAGGTTATCATGTGCAGTCATGTAAATGTTTCAGATGTGTTTGGAAAGCTAAGAACATTTGGAAAAGTCCCACAATTAGCAACATTCAGAAAAATATTTTAAGTAAACGTCCATAAATATTATGATATTTTATCCTTTTAAAATGAGCTGCTTTTAATTAAAAAAGAGAGGCCAAGCATTTAATTACATAACACTTTGAACATCTAAGGATCTAATACATATATATATATATGAGTGTGGTCCAGTTTGCTTAGGTTAGTTTTCCTATTGCTGAAATGATCCATTAAGCATACTGGTTCTCCAATACACAGTAAATCTTCACTACCAGTTAAATATAGACTGTAAATTAAATAAATTCTTAAAATGGCTCAACCATGAATTATTTTGTCTAAAAGTAATTGCTTAAAAAGACCAGAACATGTTTTCTTAACCAATGAAGGCAAAGAATTCACTTCTCTATTATTCTCAACAATTAACTTTTAAATAGAATGTTTAATATAGCAAAAGAGATCTATAAAGTCATTTGACAGGACTGCCATGAAGCAAGAGGAAGCTGTCCTAAAGTTTCTAGGATTTAAAAAGATGCCATAAAGGAGGAAAGAAAGATTGAAAAGTGGTGGGATTTATAAGGTGGCAATTTCAAAGCACAAGGCCTTGGCAACTAATCAAACAGACAGCAATGGTGAAGCTATTAATGTTAGGGAATGATATCGCTGTATGTTAAGAAGGATGAAGGAATTTACCATATCTTGAAAATTGAGGGTCAAGTATTTTAAAATCAAGCATGAAATACTAGATCTGTCTTTAAAGAAAAAAAATTGTCAGTAAGTGTGCATTAAGTCACCCATATGATATGCCATAAAATTATCAGATTGTTTTTCTCCTTGAAACAGAACTATATCTTGAGAGGGTACTTCCTGTGGCTAGAAATTATATCTCAAGGGAGCATAGTCATGAATAATGTTTGCCGTATAGTAATGAGATAAGAAGAAATTTCTTCACTCAAAGTTCTGTGAATCTTTGGAATTCTGCATCTGTAGACACTCAATTGCTGAGCTGATAAAGTTTTGAAGTCAAACAAAATCAACTTTCACAAGGATGCATGAGGAATGGCAGACTTCAGGCAATAGATCAGCCATGACTTTGAATGTTAAATGTCAAAAAGCAAAAAGTAAAAGGGAACATGTGCTTCATCTTTTACTGGCCAGTCCTCTCAGTTGTTCTGTGACTTCTGAAGTTAAGTTGAAAAATGCAGTGTGATTTGAGCAGTTCCTATATTTAGTATATATTTTCTATTTTGAGTGTAGAAATTTTGCTCTGCAGAGCTAGCGTGCAAATGCTCATTACTTTCTCACAAAACTAAATTGGCCACCATTTAATTTCAATTTCAATTCATGAGTAAAATAGTGAAAACTTCATTACTTTATTCATTTGCAAATTCACGACATTTTAAATGTATTTTTATATAGCATAGTGAACAAGTTGAACAGGTATTCCAACAGAATCTTCCACAACAATAATCCCAGTATGTGTACCCATTGTTGCTTGAGCGTGTGTCAGTCTAAAAAACACTTTAAGATGTATAAGCTGATTTTATCTGTGTTACTTGCAGCTGTCAACTTTTCCTATAGATTTGCATCTTGCTATTTTCAATGTTACTGTCTTCAATGAAAGGAGATACGTAGTTTATTTGAAGCTCTAAATTGAGGGTCTAGAGAGTTTAAGATTAAATAGAGAAACCTGGTATCAAGCAACTTACCTTTCCTCTGATAAGGATATAGAACCTTAAGTGAGCTACCTAGAGATCAAATTAGTACTCAATATTCAGTCCCACCACTGGCAGTAAGGAATTTATATGTTCTCCCCATGACTGTGTGGGTTTCGTCCTGGTTCTCCGGTTTCCTCCCACAATCGAAAGATGTTTCATTTGGTAGGTTAATCGATCATTGTAAATTGTCCCATGATTAGGCTCGAATTAAATTGGGAGACTGTTGGGTGGCACAGCTCAATAGGCTGGAAAGGCCTATTCTGCACTGTAGCTCAATAAATAAATAAATAGAATTTTGGTGCATGAATTTTTAAAGCAAAGGTGAGGTATAAAAAAAATTATTAAACTATCAATAAAATGCCTTAAGCAAGCTCATGCATTTTTTAAGATCTGTACTGATACAATTCACTGAGAGGATTTAGAAAATAAACCTTACTAATCGCATCTCTGTTAAGAAGCTTGAGTCGAAAAGAAGCTAGAGGACAGTTGATGAGACTTTATACTTGCGTGCGGCTAATCTTTCTGATACTGCATCAGTGGGGATCACAAAACTGACTCTCCTATGGCCAGTGAATTCTTACAATCCAGCTATGGACTTCACTGGTTTTCTGTGTGAGGTTTATCGAGTGTGGAATGTTACAGGTTTTATACAAGTGTGTCATGCAGTAATAGAACTGGGGAATGTTGGTGTTTTAGCTTTTGATAATAAACGTAAGACAAGTGCCAAATATTTTGCTGATACCCCAATATGAGAAGTTTGCATAGACTCTGGAAATAATAGGAATTAGTGTCAATAGAAAAAGTGGCAGAGACTTTTTATGTGCTGGTAAACCACAAAGTGGGATGAAGGACAGAAAAACAAAAATGGAAAAGGAGGAAAATGAGTTAGTCATTTCTGACTGGGTCAGGAGGCATGCTGGAGTTAAAAAAAAAAGATCAAGCCGGGCAGAACAGTCACAGTGTGCACATAGTGAGGGAAAGCAATGACCAGAGGTAAGTGTGAATTAAAGGAGAATAAACAGGAGGGAGATGGTTTAGATGAAGGAAGTTCCATTTCCATCCTTGGTACATCATCAGAATGGAGACCATTTATCAGTACAGTCCAATGTATATTTGATATCAATTACTCGTCTTATTTGTCTTAATTTTCCAAAAAAGGCAATCAATTTTGTTCTTTTTTTTCTTATGGAGAGAAAACCAAGGAGCACAGTTAACAATACTGCAGTGGCTTCCTTTCACTAGCACACCCCTCCCCTCCACCTCACCTTAGTACCACTACCATTACAGTTCCCTTTCCCATCCAAGTTCAAATTCAAGTTTATTGTCATTTGACTTTACATGTCTACAACCAAATGAACCAATGTTCCTCCAGACTACAATGCACCCACACAACATATATCACACACAGCACATAAACCAAAATATTATACTGTCAATAAATTAATAAAATATAAATAAAAATGCCTGTAGCAAAGTGCAACATGGGTCAGCAGTGTTTTTTGTTCATAGAAAAGATGAATAGGACAAGAAATTTCATCATTTGTTTGACCTCGAGTGGCCGATGCATCTATACACAATCTATTTGGTTAGGTGATCTTGCTAAAGCTTTGTATGCCACATCTTGCTAGCAGACACCTCCAACCCATCCCTGCTATAACATGATGCTCCTGCTTTCCCATCACATCAGTGTCACCTCCTACAAGTAAACTTAGACTCCAAATTCATCATACGGCTTTTTTGCATCCGCATGGAACTCCAGGCAAATGAAGTATTTTGTAATGTTTTGAATATGTTCAACATTGAAATTTTCTGACTGTTCTTCCATCTCTCTCTGTCTGTGACTCCTCTGTCTGTAACCTCTCTCCCATTTCTGCAAGTATACAGGAAAAGCAAAGATGTTGAAAACAACTGGTAAGTTACCAGCTGTCCTAGACTGTGGTTGTAGACATGTGTATGTTATTTTTAAACTGGCGCTTTCAGTGCTGTGACAAGTGCTGTGGGTGATGTCTCTTGCAAACTGTGTCTTGGTGATTAGTTTAGAGCTATAGAAACTTGTGAAGTTCAGCAATCTGAATTAAGCATGCTCCATTTCTAAGATGAAGTTCCAAAGCAGTGCATTCTCTCTGTTATTTTTGTGTCATTGCTAAGTACAAATATTGACTGCAGTGTAGGTCTATGCCAGGAAATTATTATCTGAAGCAGAAAAGGTCAAGACCTCTGTTGCTAAAACAAAAACACAGCATTTTTAATCAGAGGATTTGGAACAACAGGGTAGTAAGAAACATTTGGACCTCTTGAAGATGGTTAACGTAAGATAAGGAAATGACAACAAGATGAATGATTACCTCTCCATTTATAATAGCAGAAAAAGACAGAGTGTTGCACATCATAAAAATTAATATGGAATGGGGGAACTACTCTTTCAAGTTAACATAAGCAAAATAATAGTAATTAATAAAGCAATGCTGTTAAACAGGTGGTGATTGTTTCCATCTAATAGAAATTTACAGATCTTCTCTCAATAGAGTACGGAACTTCCAAGACCCTACTGGAAGTTACTACTGTAACTGCGGGTACAAGCAGCCTTCACTAATCAGTAGATTTTGAATGACCTACGGTCATCCACTGATCTTCCAGCTCACCCTATACTCCCTGTACTCACCATGAATTGGCCATACCACCATGGACAACCTAGGAATGCCTGGGCAGCTGAGTGCTGGGAGGTACATCAATGCCTTGTAAAGATTTGCACAAGATAGGGCAGGAACAGTGATAATTGATAGAATTATGTCCACTGGATCTGATTGGCGAGAGGAAATGAATGTTGTTCCAGTCATGTCTGTTCTGATGATCCCAACACTATAGATGTTTATATTCCAAGGCATTTAGAAATGTTCTTTTGAGAATTCTTCGCCAATGTTGAAACTTGTGGAGCTGAAAGGATATTACTGTTCTGACATTGAAATTAGCTAAATGGGAGAAAATGGAAAGTAGGAATAAAAAGCTAAAAGCAAAAAAGAACCAATCATTGAGGTACCACAGGATTCTTCTTGGACCCTCATTAAGTCACATTACAGGTCTGACTAACAAATTCAATGAATGGGAAAAACTGCAGCAAATGGATCAACATAAAGCAGGCAAAGTAGAATATTTTCTAAATGGTAAATATCTAGAAACAAAAGAGGTCCACTGAATGAAAGAGCATTACAGCCCTCATAAATGGGCCTTTCAACCCATCTATTCTGTCCAACAAACTATTATTCTCCCTAGTCCCATCGATTGTATCTGGACCATAGCCCTTCATACCACGCTTTCTTACACGTACTTATCCAAACTTCTTTTAAATGTTAGAATCAAACCCATATCCACTACTTTCATGGCAGCTCATTCCACACTCTCACCACCCTCTGTGAAGAAATTTCCCCTTAAATATTTCACACTTCCCCCTTAACCCATGACTTAGTCTCACCCAGGTTCTCTGGAAAAAGCCTGAGCAGCACACACAAGATGCAAGAGGAACTCAGCAGGTCAGACAGCATCTGTGGAAAAAGTACAGTCGACATTTTGGGCCGAAACCCTTTGGCAGAACTCTGCATTTCCAGCATCTGCAGATTTTCTCATTTGTGGAAAAGGACTCCTTGCATTTGTCCTGTCTATACCACTCAAAATTTTATATGCCTCTATCAAATCTCCCCTCATTCTCCTATGCTCCAGGGAATAAAGTCCTAATGTATTCGATCTTTCCCTATAACTCAGGTCCTCAAAGCCTGACAGCATCCTTGTAAATTTTCACTGTACACTTTCAATCTTATTAACATCTTTCTTGTAGGTAAGTGACCAGAACTACATACAATACTCCAAATTAGGCCTCACCAACATTTTATATAACTTCAACAAAACAAACAGAACACCTGTACTCAATACTTCAATTTATGAAGACCAATGTGCCAAAGATCTCTGTAATACCCTATCAACCTGTGACACCAATTCAAGGAATTATAGATCTGTATTCCCATCATACCTGATTAAATGTTTCATGCTGAAGTCCATTCAAACAGGTTATTGAAAGATTATACACAACTACAGAGAATAAAAGAACTAAAGAGCTGCTGGCCTTTCTTTCTCGAGGACTGAAGTTATGAAGGTGGAGGTCATGGTACACTCAATTTTCTACTGATTAGATGACAGCTAGAGTACTGAGAGCAATTCTGGACACAACTCCCTCAGTAGGAATCATTAGGCATGGATCTAAATTACAAAATCCCCTAGGATTATATAACGAAGAGGATTTACACAGATCACAGTGTCATTTTCTAGATTTTATATAGTAAAGAGATTATTTGGTCTTCAGGATATTAAGGGAATCTGATAGTATGAATGGAGGGAAACTTTCTGTTGGTAGGGGAGTCTAAGACGTTTACACAATTGTTTATAAATGAGAGGCAGAGACAAATAAGAAAAGTGCAAAGGAGCTTAGAAATTGGAATGCTCTTCCTCAAATAGCAACCAATTGTTTGTGATAGCTATTAATTTTTAAATTTACTAATATGATATAAATTTATCAACCAGAAGGTTGTGGGATATGGATTGAGATTAGTCAAAAGCTGACTGAGTAGCACAACAGGCTCATGGGGATAAATGGCTTATTCCTGTTTCCTAACTGTGAATTTTACTTAGAGCTGGAAAGATTATAATTTGACCAATCAATGTAGGCCAATGCTGAAGTCATTATTTGTCATGTTGGAGCACATGCTTTTATTTTTTTCAAAGAAGAAGGAGCCGCCTCTTCTCATTTATTGCTCATTTTGTTTTGGCGCATATCGACCTTGCTTTGTAGGTGGTCAATTTTGCGTAGCCTCAGTTTTAGAACATAGAATAGTAAAGAACAGGAACATGCCCTTCAGCCCACAATGTTGTGCCAAATTAATTAAACTAGTAATTTATTGTCTGGTTAAACTAATCTGTTCTCCCTACACGGGAGCCATAGCTCACCATTCTCTGCACATTCATGTGCCGATCTAAGAACCTCATAAATGCCACTTCCACAACCACTGCTGGCAGCACATGCCAGACACCCACCATTCTCTGTGTAAAAAAAAATGCCCTGCACATCTCCCTTGAACTTATCCCTGCTCACATTAAATGCATCCCCTCTGATATTAGATATTCCAAGATCAAAGATACTGGCTGTCTACTTCGATGCCTCCATAATCAAACTTCAATCAGATGTTGCCTCTGCCTCTGCCACTTCAGAAATAACAATACAAGTTTGTCCAACCTCTCCTTACAGCACATGGCCTCTAATTCAAGCAGCATCCCATGAAATCCCTTTTATATCCCCCCACCCCCAAGCTTCAATATAATAGAGAAACCAGAACTGAGTGCAACTTTTATTTAAACCATGAAGCCTTTCCAAAGATAAGTACATGGTTTTGAGCTGTATGGAAGAAATAATTTGCTATTCAATGAATTTTCATGCTGCCTTACTTGACAATAAAATTACCAGATGTCTCAAATGCCATTACTCCAGTTTTCTCAGAAATATTAGGGGATTGGGAAGTGATACACTTCACCTGGTACTTGGTGGTGCCAGGGAAGGATATCAGGGCCCATGCCACACCATCTCTGCCCCATCCCATTCCTTCTGTATAGTGGACCTTGCAAAAGCTTGGCGATCACGCTGCACTATCAAGTGTTCTTTGACAACTGATCCTCTTCTTCCCCACTTCTTATGCTTAATATATTTATTTCTTCAGATATAGTGTGGAATAGGCCCTCCAGCCCTTTAAGCCACACCACTCAGCAGCCCCCAATTTAATCCTAGCCTAATCATGGGACAATTTGCAATGACCAATTAACCTACCTTTCAAATCTTTTTATTAATTTTTAAGAAAAACATAAGTAAAATATAAGTACAAAACATTTGAGAGTACATAATAGATTAATTAACAATCAAATATGTATTAATCAATACATAAAGTCTCCCAAACTCATAGTATAATGTAAAGGAATTAAGAAAAAAAAAGAAAAGAAACCCCCCCAAAAAAAACCAACTAAAAAAAAAACTAAAAACTAACCAACATGGGCAATTGCATAATGTTAAATACATACAGCAGTGCCGATGACTCCCAACCTCCATCCACACAATTCAGGATAGTAACAATAAGGTTCAGGATCAGACCATTTAATTCATATGAAAATGTTGAATAAATGGTCTCCAAGTTTCCTCAAATTTAACTGAAGAATCAAAAACCACACTTCTAATTTTTTCTAAACTCAAACAGGAAATAGTTTGAGAAAACCACTGAAATACAGTTGGAGGGTTAATTTCTTTCCAATTCAGTAAAATAGATCTTCTAGCCATTAGTGTAACAAATGCAATCATTCGTTGGGATGAAGCGGATAAATGCTTCTTATCTATCATTGGTAGACCAAAAATTGCGGTAAAAGGATGTGGTTGGAGATTAATATTTAAGACTCTTGAAATAATATTAAAAATATCTTTCCAATAGTTTTGTAAACAAGGACAAGACCAAAACATATGGGTCAACGAAGCAATATCAGAATGACATCTATCACAGGTTGGATTAACATAAGAATAAAATCGAGCAAGTTTATCTTTAGACATGTGAGCTCTATGTACAACCTTAAATTGTATTAGAGCATGTTTAGCACAGATAGAAGATGAGTTTACCAATGATAAAAATTTTTCCCATTGCTCAGTAGATGTAGGGCAATGCAATTCTTCCTGCCATTCCTTCTTAATTTTTTCTGATATATCTGGTTGTACATTCATAATCATATTATAAATGATAGCTACTAAGCCCTTTTGACAAGGATTGAGAGCTACAATTCTTTCTGTAATGTCCAATGGACATTCTTTCGAAAAAGACTTTAGTTCATTATATAGAAAATTTCTAACTTGTAAATATCTAAAAAAATGGGTTTTAGATAAATTGTATTTATTAGATAACTGTTCAAAGGACATAATGTTATCATCCAAAAACAGATCACGAAAACATGTTATACCTTTTGTTTTCCATAAAAGAAAAGCTTGATCTATAGATGATGGTCGGAAAAAGTAGTTAGATATTATAGGACTTGACAGCATAAACTTATTCAAACCAAAAAATTTACGAAATTGAAACCAGATTCGTAATGTATACTTGACTATAGGATTAGTTATCTGTTTATTCGTTTTGAATAACGAAAAAGGAAGTGAAGATCCTAAGATTGAGATCAATGAGAAATCTTGCACAGATTTACATTCCAAATTTACCCATTGTGGGCCAGCAACTGTAGTCGATTCTTGTGTCCAAAATATCAAATACCGTATATTAACTGCCCAATAGTAAAATCTTAAATTTGGTAGAGCCAAGCCGCCCTCCTTCTTAGGCTTCTGTAAATATTTTTTACCTAGCCTAGGATTTTTGTTCTGCCACAAATACGAAGATATTTTAGAGTCAACTATATCAAAAAAAGATTTAGGAATAAAAATTGGTAATGCTTGAAATAGATATAGAAATTTAGGTAGTATCATCATCTTAATGGCATTAATTCTGCCTACCAAAGACAAAGATAGTGGGGACCACCTATTAGCAAGTTGCTTAATTTGATCTATTAAAGGCAAAAAATTAGTTTTAAATAAATCTTTATGTTTTTTAGTAATTTTAATACCTAAATAAGTAAAATAATCTGTAACAATTCTATATGGTACCTGATTATAAATTGAAGTATGCATATTTAATGGAAAAAGTTCACTCTTATTAAAATTCAATTTATATCCAGAAAAATTACTAAATTGAGCAAGCAAAGAAGAAATAGCAGGAATAGATCTTTCAGGGTCAGATATATATAATAACAAATCATCCGCATATAATGATACCTTATACATCGTCTCCCCACGGGTAATACCTAAAATATTGGGTGATTCACGAATAGCTATAGCCAAGGGTTCTAAAGCAATGTCAAATAATAAAGGGCTTAAAGGACAACCTTGCCTTGTACCCTGAAATAACTGAAAAAAAGGGGATCTTTGATTATTGGTGAAGACCGAAGCTAAAGGTTTCTGATATATTAATTTAATCCATGATATAAATTTTGAACTAAAATTAAAATGTTGCAATGTATTAAATAAATATGACCATTCGACTCTATCAAATGCTTTTTCGTCATCTAAAGAAATGACACATTCTGGGATTTTAGATGAAGAGGTATAAACAATATTAATTAATTTTCTAATGTTAAAAGATGAATAGTGATTTTTAATAAATCCAGTCACCAATTAACCTACCAAATTGTATGTCTTTGGATTGTGGGAGGAAACCAGAGCACCCGGAGGAAAGCTACACGGTCACAGGGAGAATGTACGAACTCCTCACAGGGAGCAGTGGTGGGACTTGAACCTGGGCTGTCTATACCATAAGGCGTTGTGCTAACCACTGTGGTGCACTGCTGCCCCGTAGTAGTTAGCACAGTGCTTTACAGTACCAGCGGCCCAGGTTCAGTTCCTGCCGCCGTCTGTAAGGAGTTTGTACGTTCTCCCTGTGACCACGTGGGTTTCCTCTGAGTGTTCCAGTTTCTTCCCACAGTCCAAAGGTGTATTCTTTGGTAGGTTAATTGGTCTTTGTAAATTGTCCCGTGATGAAGCTGGAGTTAATTCGGCTTGCTGGGTGGTATGGCTCAAAGGGCCTGAAGGTGGCTACTTCATGTTGTAGCTCAATAAATTAAAATTTTTTTTTGAAATAATGCTTTCCAATCCCACATCAAGTTCCTGCCACTTTCATAATTTAAATTTATTCCACAAATCCACCTCAATCTTAATTAATCTCCTTTCTCATTAGGTGACCTATTATCTGGGCAATAACTACATTATTTTATGCTTACATCATTATTTACTGCAGATATATGGGAAATGGGTTCACTCCTGTATAACCACCAGGAATAGACCCATGTACTGATAATTGTTTCTTGATTTGTCTCTTTCATTAATGCTGTCTCATTTCACATTGTGTAATGGTAAGAATCGAATGGATTGAAGTGCAGAAAAAGCATTTCCTTCTGGGCAGGTATGGAGAAAATGTTATTTTTCTTTCTTCTGTAAGTAATGGTTGTCTTCCTTCTGTTTATTCTCTTTTCTTCTGTTCCCTGGCTGGTGACCAAGTTCGTCAGCATTCTTGGGCTTCCTTTCCTCCACTCTATTCCTTCAGCTCTCCTCTTCCTCAAGGTAATTGCCAAGTTGGATGTAAGAAATTGATTTGAATTGATTAGAAATTTGAACTTCATCTGATATTGTTCAGTGCAAATGCTTCCACAGCTTGGTCAACTGAGACCTGTCCCACTTGGAGTTGATGTAGTGTTGCTAAGATTCTCTTTATGATGTACAATTCAGTAAAGTGATTGACTTCAATAACTTAAAGATGAAAGAGGTTCTCTTCCTGATAAGGAAGAAGCAGAGTGGATTCAAATAGTCTGAGCTAGGATTCTGTCGTGAGTGCCGCTCTGATTTGATAAGAAGTAAAATATCACTATGCCTCTTATTACCAAGGCATACAGGATGAGGAATTCATCCTCTGTCAAAATGTACACATGTTGTAGCATCTATGTAGTGCACTCTTGTTCCAATTTATATATTTTTTTTGTAATTTATTTTTTTATTGAAGTTCATCAAACAAACATTTCCATAAGATGTATTTCAGACATTGTACATATATATCATATAATCATATATATCACAAATCTCCACAAAGTATTTATCTGAGGTATACATTTATAGAAAAGAGTGGAAAGAAAAAACAAGCAAAAGGAAAGAACTATGTACAAGTAGGAAGTGATCTTTTTTTTACAACATATTCATTGATTTGTGAGAATAAAATCAGGCCTATGAGGCATTATGTAGTTAAACCATTTTTCCCCAGTATGAATCAAATTGTTCCAGCTTATGATTAACAGATGCTGTTATCTTCTCCATTTTGTAAATGTCCATTGTAATTTCCATCCATGTATTTAAAGTTGGGCTCTCCTGTTGTAACCATTTCCCAGTAAGAGTCTTTTTACCAGCCACCAGCAGTATATTCATTAAATATTTATCTCTTTTCAACCATTCTTGAGGTATATATCCAAAATGTATGGTCTTTCTCTCTAAGGGTATTTCACATTTAAAGATGTCTTGTAGGGCATTGTGTATCCCCCTCCAATAGTTTTTGATAACAGGGCAGTCCCAAAATATATGATAATGATTTGCATTTTGATTTCCACAATTTCTCCAGCAAACAGGGAGGTTACTATCATAATGGGATTTCTGAGAGGGTGTAATAAAATATCTTATCAAGTTTTTCCATCCAAACTCCCTCCATTTCTGTGAACTGGTACACTTCCATTGATACCTCCATATTGTTGTCCATTCTTCCTCAGATATAATTATCCCTCCTTCCTTCTCCCATTTTGTTTTAATGTATGAAGTTGAATGTGTTTTAAGATTTGACAACCCCTTATACATGCTTGAAATGACTCTACTACTATTAACTCAATTATATGTTTTTCAAATAGCTCTATCAAACATGTACTTGCCTTGGTTACATTTTTAAGCGTCTTATTAACATATTGTCACATCTGTAAATACCAATAAAAATCTTGTTTTTCTAATAAGTGTTTCTCTTTAAGCATTTCAAAACTGAACAATGTTCCTTCTTTCATTATGTTGCAAAGAACTGTTATTCCTTTAGCTGTCTAGTCCTTAAATCTAGCACCCAATTTATTTGGTGCAAAATCCAAGTCATATGCACACCATTTAAGAACTGCAATATCTCCCTCTCGATTATATTCTTTTATAGTAGTTTTCCATAATTTAAGAGTCAATTTCACCCATGGGTTATCAATAGTATTTATGTACCTTTGCAGACTGTTCCAATTTATGTCTACCGAAACCATTGGATTTCAGCTGCCATTATATTAGAAGACAATGATGACAATTTTCTATCACCAGTGTATTTTAAAGAATAATTACTGATAATAATGATTCATCAATTAATTTACAAATTTTTCTTGAAATGCTATTGGAGCAATGCCAACTGGAACACTATGGAAAAGTTGCTAATCTTTTTCAAACAGTAGAGAGGGTACTTCACATGAAACAATAACAGAAGGACCTCAGTTCACTTTCTCAACCAAATACATTGTTTTTTTCCCCAGATAAGCACTGAAGTGAAATCACACAGTGGAGCTTCCACCCACTGCCATTAGACCAGATCTAAATCCATGTTGACAGGAATTTTGTCAAAAAAGCATAAATAACATATTGACATTAAAATCTATGCCATTCTTTCCATTGGCAATTTCCACTAAAATTTCCTGGGAATCTTACGGGCTTAAATTGAAAAGTGAATGTTTGATGCAACTAAACAATTAATGGTTGACTGAAAATGAAGGTCTTAAATCATATTCCTTCTTGTCATGTTCTGGAGCAGGGCAATTATATTCAAAGTGATTGAACCATCTTTTGTCTACGACAGCTGGCTTGATAAAGAAAAAAGTGATTATAGAACATGGAACTGTACAGTGCAGGAAAAGGCTCTTCAGCCCCGGTTGTGCCAAGCCAATTAAATTCGTAATCAAATCAGTGATAAACTAATTGCTTCTACCTACACAATGTTCATATTCTCTCACATTCCTAAATGTCTCTTGTAAGTTTCTAACATATCTGCCTTGACCATCACTCCAGGCACCCAACATTCTCCATATAAAAAGAACTTGCCCCTCACTTCTCCCTTGAACTTACAGAAGCTACATTACATCTCCCATTTTCCTGCCACCACCTGTACCTTTTCGAAACTTAAAGCTTCAGAACTTTCTAAGATGTCAAAACTCTTCCAATCCTGGCTTCTTAATCATTGCTAGTGTTGCTCACTCTGGTATTGACATCTGTGTATTAAGTTGCTTGTTGCTAATCTGTGGAAATCTCTCTCCAAGCTGTCCTCTACCCTGTCTGTCTCCTCATCTTGCTCCAAAGAAAGTAATAGATTGACCAATTTTTATTTATCTCTCTAGACATCTGTACAATTTGTCTTGTCATCTGCAAATATGGATCTAAAACTTTCTCTCCCAGTTATAATATTTATGATAAAATATTACTGCAACTACACCGATTCCAGATGTGAAGTCATCACTCCGAATATTTTTTACACCCTCCTTCAAAGTTTGTGATTTCCTTCTATTTGGTGGGAGATCTCCAAATTTCAAAGTCATTCCTTCATTTGATAAGCCCTATTTTAAATGTATTATTTATATGCATTTTCCAGCAGTCCCCATGCTTTTGAAGTACTGTAAGACATTTGAACTATTCTGAAAGATATTATAAAAAGTAAGCTGTCTCTGTAAAGCACCTTGTACCTCTCACCACCTTAGAATTCTGAAATATGTTCTCCCTTGTCCTTTTCCTTTGTGTCTTCCTGACATATCTTTCTCCATGTATTTCCATTATTTTATCACCATAGAGTAGTACATTATTAATAAGTCTTGCATCGCATTGAATTTAAGCTTAGCTGCCATTTAGATGTCTATATTAACATTCTGGGTAGAGGTGTATGACATACCCACCCCCATGAGTAGAAGGAGGCGAGGCGTGCACAAGGTTTAAATTGGAAAAAGCACAGCACCCTTCAATCATTTTAATTATCTATTGTTTTGAGACATCTAAATATTCGGGTCTGAAGCAGAATTAATGAATTCAATTGAAAGATGGGTCTGTGGTTATAATATTAAGATAAGGCTCCATTCATACTTTGGCTGCAAATTGAAATCATTAAAGTCTGATCAGACTTCCTGGAGCGAGGGAAACTTGGCAGTAAAAGGAAGATGGGTGCAGCAGGTCATTGCAGATAGCATGCCATGTGGAGCCAGAGGAACAGGATAGTTTCTTCATGCCTCCAGTTAGCTGAATCCAACCTGCAAACTAATTCAGTTCACTCCATCAAGCCCCAGCTAAAATTGATTCTGCACCCATGCCCCACCCACCTTGCGGCCCTCACCATCCCATGTTTCCTACAGTCCTTTGGTGCATCTTTCAGTTGCAGGGTTCCTTGTTGACAGCTGGTCACTGTTAATCTCATTGAGTGCTTGCTTACTTACAGCCTGTTATGCCATCGATTTTCACTACCATCAGTCATGCAAGTCCTGGGTAGAGATTCAGGAATATCATCACATTCAGATGTTGAAGGATTCTTTATTGCTGCTTCCGTACGATTTTGTTTTACCAGACAGGATTGTTAGCCCTGAGCTGAGACCCCGAACCTGGAGAACCAGAGGACAACTCTTACTCAGTCCTCTACACTTAGCGTTGTTTGGCATGGGTCACTCTACCGAGAGCTAAAGCATAAAGCCTGACTCCAACCAGCATAGCTCTCCAGGTCATTGAGGTGCACAAGCCTCCAAACCATGACAAGGCTGTGGTCCTCTTGGAAATGCCTGGTGAAAAATGGGAGAAAGAGATAATATAAGGTGATTGGAATTAAGTTCACTGGGATCTTTCATCTAGCTCTGTGCATCTTCTATCTAATATCCTTCTCTGGGCCCTGCCTTCCCTCACTGTCTTTATAGTGTTGGGTCTACTGTTGTGTAGCATTATAAAACCATGTTGATTCTAGTTGAAATCTGCCAGTAGACAAATCTTCTAGAGTAATTTAGAGCATTTCTTTCATATCACTGGTGGTGTTGTCAATGAGAAAGATGTGCGTGAGGCAAAGATTCCAGCAATTGGTTAGGTTATATCCCCAATCTATTTAATTGTAGAAATAAGATCTTCCTCACATGTTTTAGTGAAACCAGTTTGTTTGGATAGAATCCTGTGGCTAACCATACTGAACAAGTTTATGCCTTTAATAAAATTGCAGCTGGAATTGGAAAGCTACACACACAATAAGAGTGACCTTGACCTTGTTGAAAGGAATTTATGAAGGTGGTATAAAAAAGGCAATTAGTTGCCTCACTTAACCTTATACTGGGGTCAGATTGTGCACTCTGTTTTTGATTACATGCAATGGGAAGACCCAGTCAGGTGTATATTCTGTGTGCTAGCAAGATATGAATAGTTTTGTGTTTCTTAGTTTTATTTCTCCAGATATGTTGAGCTGTGCTGTGCCAAAGCTCTCCCTGAAATTTTGCAAGTATATTTCCAGCAGGTGGGGGCAATAGGGCATGGTGGGGGTCATTTGGAATACGTGTACATTGCCACAGAGGCTTCATTTTTTGGATTGTATTGGTTGCCTTGTGGAACTGTAATTATTTGAGCAAGCATCCCTCTGTCAAGAATAGTTAAGAGCAATACACTTGCTTAAAAACTTACGTTTTAGGCAATGACTGCATTTTGTGTGGATTTAGAAGCAGTTTCCCCTCATTATCACAACCTGCCTTTAGCAGACTAATAGGACTTCCCTGTGTTTTCCTTTTGGCATTGATCACTAAGATGTCAGTGAGGTTGATCGAAAGCATTAAGTGCTGGAGAAGTACTCAAGTCTGAGGTGTAGATTTTGAATATGCCCTAATGTAAATGATTGATGGTATATTTGCAGCTTATTTTGTATTTCTTCCAATTTTTATTTCTATTGAAGTGTCCCATGGGAGGAAGTGAGTTACTTTTCTGGTCTCTTTTTGACTGGAGATACTTTTATAAAGAAATTTTGATTTCCCTAATTGCACTTATCTCAGCACAACCTAATCATACTCATTTAGCATGATGAAATTAACAATTTCCTTTGAGGGGCTCTCTCTCCAAAGGATACTGAATTTTGTTGAGTAGAGCTCTGTGGGTATCTACAACCTCTATTGCCTCAGCCAAGAGCCCGACATTATATTTAAGCTAAGAGCCTATAGGATTTTAAGAACGTCATAGCCTCACATGCTCCTGTCCCCTCTTGACTTCCCTACACATACTGCGTTTTTTTCTTGGAGGAAAATAGCCTGTGGGGATGTAAGCAGGTGGCTGATGCATAATCATTCATTTCCACTAGTTCAAAGAGAAAATCAACACCAACTTCTTGCAGCAGAATTTAGGACCAGGAATTCTCTTTGGTTTCCCTGAGCTAAGTAGCTACCAGCTCCTTTTAACCTGTAGTTTTTCTACCTCGCTGTTTGTTTGAAAAAAAAAACTTTGGTTCACCAAATAAGAATATAATATGTAAAAGAAAACTGGCTTCTTCAGTCCCCTCTTAGCATGATCAAAAACAGTTCTGATATTCATCAATGTCGAATCTAAGCGTGCAATTTGGGAACAGGAAACTTCAACAAAGAACAGATCTATTTATGAAAAGTGTGGGTTGAGGGCTGAGCCAGAGTACAACAATTAACCTCCCTGTCCTTTCTCAATACTTGAAAGAATATACAGAGCCCAAGTATGATATCTCACCCAAAAATGGTTTCCCCGTAGAACACACTGGAGCCTCTGAAGTTGAGTTTGACCCCACACACTTCTCAAATGGGTGTTGGAGTACTATCCTCTATAGGACAGTACACAGCTCCTGTGATCTGGATTCAATCTCCGTCTCCAGTGCTGTTTGTGAGGAGCTTGCCTGTTCTCCCTGAGTGTTCTTGCTTCCTCTCAAAGATTTCTGGGCTAGTAGTTAATTGGCCACTGTAAGTTGTCCATCATGTGTAGGTGAGTGGTAGAGTCTGGGGGCAGTTGATAACAAGGTGGTTTAGAAGGCATGTGCTATCATGAGAGGCTGGACAAACTTGGGTTGCTTTCTCTGGAGTGGCGGAGGCTGAGGGGAGATCTGATAGATGTTTATAAAATCATGAGAGGCATAGGTGGAGTAGACAGGGAATATCTTTTCCCCAGGGTGGAAATGTCTAATACCAGAGGCCATACATTGAAAGTGAGAGGGGATAGGTTCAAGGGATATTTGAGGGGTGAGTTTTTTTACTCGGAGAGTGGTAGATGCCTGGAAATCGGTGCCTGATATGGTAGTAGAGGCAAACACATTACAGGCTTTTAAGAGATGTTTATATAGGCACATGGATGTGAAGAAGATGGTAAAAGGGATTAATTTTTGGGGAGTTTTTGATTTGTTTTTTAGCTGGTTTAGCACAACATTGTGGGCCGAAGGGCCTGTTCCTGTGCTGTACTGTTCTATGTATCTATGTGTCTCTATAACAAAATGGAATTAGCATAAATAGGTGCTTGATTGTTGGTGCAGACTCGATGGGCTGAAGGGCCTGTTTGTTTCCTGTGTCATTCTTTGACTCCATTCCATACATGGTGAATAAAATAGCTTTTCAATCAGTCTAGGTGACTCATACATGCCCATATTGATTGTAGTCCCCTTGACCGAAACATGAGGATGATTATGTTTATGTATTGCGAAGTGTTATTACGGATACAGTAGAATTCCCTCTTCTGGCTCATGCATTAGGCAGCTTTTCACTTGGATAATAGCTACAAAAGGGAACTTATCTCCCACTTCATTGCACAGTCCTGTCACATGGTAAGTCTGGGAAAACCTTACCTCATTGTTGGATGTCAAATTTAGTTCAAAGATAAATTCACTCTTTGAGGAAGGCCTCTAACTTCAACAATATTAAGGTAAAAAGCATCTTTATGTTTTCTACTGAAGACTGGAAGCGTAACTTTTTATTCATTATTTTTTAAAACTTGTTAAAGTAGCATATTGTCTGTGATTATGTACAAAGCAAAGGGGAGAAATTTATCTCTGGTCTCAAGCATAATGGATGAGAACTAGTGGGTTGAATACAACCAGCATAATATATCCTTCAATGCTCCAAAACCCAAGGTAATCTCTTCTCTGTAGAAGTCTTTACTTTGTATTTTGGAATATGAATGAGTATGTCTGCATGGTTGTCTTAGTGGGAAGGCAATGCCTTCTTGGGTCAATTTGCTAAGTTGGAGGATGTTCATTGCTAACAGAGAGGAAGTGAAATCCAAGTTCCTTTTCCTAGTCACTGGTGACCCTTGCTGGAAAGTGCAAGTCTTTGGATGTTGGAAGGGTGACACATTGGGATGTAGTACAGGATTAGACTTGGTGCACACACCTTGCCAACTCTTGCTGTCAAGGTTTGTGCAGGAATAATGGCCACTTGGCAAAGGCACTGGAGCAGGTCATGTCTATAACCAAAAATCTGCCTCAGCTCGTGCTAGTGATGTAAGAGAGAAGGGAAAATGGAGGAAAATTGTGGTGGGAAATGACAACAGATGTTGATTTTTTTTGTGCTCTATGCGGGTGTACTTCAATATTTTTTTAATATGATTCCTCGCAGTGAAGAAATCTCTGGGGATGCTTGATGTGAACAGTGGAACGTTGTCGAGGACAGACAGCTATGGAGATGACCTTGACCTCATCGAGGGAGAGTCAGCACTGGCCCCCATCACACATGTTTCGCAGTAAGTCACTGAGTACAATAATTAAGCTGATGTCGCTGAGGTTCTGGGGAGTTCTTGGCAGCTGGCACACTCAACTGCAAGTGGTTAGTCTTGATCTTAAAATTCCTGGACAGTCACAAAAATGGCATCATATTCACTCTAATGTATTATAGCCCCAGGAAAGACTTGCATGATTGAGTTACCATATGATTTCTGAATGTTTGCCTTAATAAGTCATAGGTTGATTGAAACTTCTCACCATTTCTAAGGGTCAAATGAACAACTGTTTCAGAATGTGGTGATGCGTTTTCTGAAATGCATGCGGTTATTGTCTGTTCACTGAGGTATACAGGTAAGTTTGGGGTGTTTCGTTAAAGAACTGAGGATTTATCTTCCTGAATATGACCCAGGAACACTACCTCCAAGGAACACTGGAGAGAAAAAGGTACGACTGAAAAGAATATTGAGTGGGACTACATAACCCAAAGGAATTATGCCTATCTTTCAGTCTGTTAATTTGTAAGTCTTTGAAAATCCTTTACAGATGAATGTAAGTGTTTCCCTGTTCAAAATTATCTGCACAGGCTGTGCCCAATCAATTTAATGTACATGGGCAGGAGCCCAAGAAAATTTACCTTCATATAGTACAACAGCTCCTCACGGACTGAGATATATTGGGGATCACTAAACATAATGCACCCAGCAGCAGGCTGATTGGATTGCCTGCATTTCACATTCCATTGACTTCAATTGGACTGTAAAATATATCCAGTATGGCCTGGTCGGATTCCAGTCCCATGGGCAGATTCAAATCGCTCCCTGGCAGTCTACATCTAGGTTGAGTCAATGTGATATTCCATTGTTACATGTTGTTTCTTTGTTTGTTAAATATTAATAACCATTGCAATTCTTGTTGAATAGCGTGTGGTTTGTGAGGATTAAATCCAGAAGCATCACACTGGTCCTGAGCTGTTCAATTAATCACAAAGTCAAAGCTGTCAGTGCAGATGAAAAGTTCCAGCATCAGCAATGGTGAAACTTAAAAGTATCTTACTGTTGTGTATATTTCAAGCCTTTGCTCGTGAACACAATCCTCTCTGGTCTGGTTCAGGCATCACTTATGTATCAGGATGGCGTGGGGAAGGGGAAATCTGGCCAGGGCTGCTATATCTGGTGGGACACCATTGTTTCTCCTTCAGTCTAGTTCTTGGCAAGAACATGATCACAGATCAACCACAAATGTGTTTTACAGCTTTCTATTGAAATTTAGAATGTGAACTTTCCATTCAAAGAGCCAAGCATAAATTTTAGGGCTGCAATGTTCTCTAAAGTAGCCAACAATGATTAGGTTTTTCCTTGTTGTCAGCTTTGGTCCTTTCTCTCTCCCTCTCTCTCTTTCTTTCACTCACAGTCATGGCTCCTTGTATCTTCTTTCCTGGTGTTTTTTGTCTGCAATCGTTTTTGTTGTCACATAGTTAGAAAGTTAGCTGTTGTAGCTGGTTCAGGCGTCATCAGGTCTGCAGCGAGTTAATGTAGAAAGTTAGATTCTAACTGAACTTTCTCCCTGAAGCTTTTCTCAATTTCATATTCATTTGACAATTAATTGATTCCAGGAGCAAAAGATTAGGTGATGTATTGAGTTTCCAAACATTTCCCCTTTGTATGAAAATGGCCAGAATGTTGCCAGTGACACATAACCTGGTTTGGGTCTTTCACATACGAATTGGATTATTTTATTAATGCCCGAGCGCAATGTTCAAAGAGGCAAATAAAAGACTCATGTAACCTTATCATTGTATTGGTGAGTGATTAGAGCATTTAAACAAATTATTGAACAATCTGCCATTCAACATGGAAGCATGGTGAATAGAGAATTATCTTGAAGAGACTGGTACTTCTGATGTCATTCAGTTAATGTAATGCTCCATTATTTCTGATGGCTGTTCATTTGAAAAGTAGGGAATACTTGTGTCATCATTTCAGTATCTAATTGATACTGTTAATGGAGCAATGCATCCCATTAGAGTAGCCATTAAAATTTGGGTTTAACACTTTGTTTACTGAGGTGGGAGTCAGTTGACGTTTCCCAGTCAACCCTAAAATAAAGATAGAATTTCCACCAGCTCACTGTGGAAAATTAATGCCACAGCACAGAAAATCACAAAGTAGACACGTTAGAGTGAGGATAATGAAGACTTTTTTCCATATCCAGGCGAGGCAACAGAAAGATGGTGAGTGGGAAGGACTCTGAGGGAGAAGTAAATGAAATTTGATGACCCTGCTGTGGCTAAACAGTGAAAGGCTGTTTCCATTAATTGAACAAGTAAAGGGAAAAACATGGATGAGGAGTTGACTCATGCTGTTCAACTGACTAACTGGGAAACTTCAACACATAGAATAGTTCTGGAGACTAAACTTAATTTAAAATGAAACGGAATTAAGATTTGAAATAGAAAGTATATTTGTTGGAGTTTAAAATGGTACTGAAGAGTGATCAATAACCCTTCAGTTTCCTTCTGTGCAGTAAGTTCTAAACTGCTATGAAAGATCCTTTTAAAAATTATGATCTTAAAGGAGGTCATAGCTTCCTTCTACCAAATACACTGCCCTTTATGATCCTGTGGTTCCTCTTAGGCCAGTGTGTGTTAGTCAGCTTCAATATGTAGGCACATCCAACAGCATCTGAAATCACTTATCACTTTTTTTTATTGGCATTGATGATATGTAATTTCAGCCCATTGCCATTTAACTTGATACCCCCACTGTCTATAAGTTGTTAGCATATTTGACTGATATATAATATGCAACACTGGGAAAGAAAAACTGCAGCAGCCATATGGGAACATCACCTACATGTAGGCTTAAAAGTTGCACACTCTCCTGTCACTGTTCCTGAATCTTAGAAGTACCTTTCCTATAGGACAGTGGGAGTAACTTCACCAGAATGTGCAGTGGTTCAAGAAGTTTGATCAACACTACCATCTCAAGGCTAATCTAGAATGGGAAATAAACTCTGCCCTTGCCAGGAAAGCTCACTTTGAAAAAAATACAAAGATAGGTGGGTGCCAGATGAGTGGAAATTCTCAATTAACCATCAGGGAGACTGATACTATTAACTTTAGTCTCTGTCACAAACTGCATTTGCTAATCACCAACTCTTATCACTCTCCTGAGCAGCTTTCTGAAATGGGACCAAAGTCTTCAAAACTTTGGTGCTACATTTCAACTAGGTTGACTCTAAGACTTCACAACCATGCCATCATAAAGATCACCTATGCTTGTTTCCAGAATCTCGCTCAAGTTCTCTACTGATTTTGATTCATGCTGAAGTCGTCGTTGGCATTGGTATTTTTAAACCATTGTAATGAGCTCTACCACCTACATAATCAAATGGAACAGCTTACTGGCCAGTCACCACTGACATGAACTAGCTCGTGGTTAAGTTATGCTTTGGTATGAAATATTCTAATGCCCACCCTTGTTTCCTCTTTCCATGGCCTTTCCCTTTTATCTATATAATCTTCTCCACCCAAGTAACTCTTCAAGGTATGATATTCCTTCTGGTCCGATTTCTGCTCATCTTTCTGTGTCATTGTTCCATCTTTGGCAGTTCAACCTTTAGGTGCCAAGGCTCGAGACTCGGGAACTCCTCCCAAAATCTCTTGGCCTATTTCTCAGTCTTCTGTAAGAAGCTCCTGAAAGCCTTTAACCAAGCATTTTAATACCCACCCTAAAATAAAGCTGGAAAAAAAAATCAGTTTGGTTGAGCTCCTGTGATGTTCTTTATCATATTAACAGGCGCAGTGTAAATGCAAACAAGAGGATGGTTGCCATTCCACTTAGTATGATTGTGTCTGACCTGTCCCAGGCATCTTCTGTGCCAGTTCCGCATTGCCCTTAATTCCTCGACCTTTCAAAAATGTATCCATAACAACTTTAAATCTCAGTGATCTAGCCTCCACAGACCTCTGGGGTAACAATTCTAAAGGTCCACTACTCTCTTGTGAGAAGAAATTCAAAAAAGAAGCAAATGATGAAAAGAAAATGATTGATCTTTTCAAAGGGTAATAGACAATATTTATAACTTTAAGCCCATGCCACAGTTTTTATCTTGTAACTGTACCCTTTTATGGGAAATTTTCACATTATGGAACAATCTCAACATCCACTTCGTCATGCCAACTTAGGATCTTATAAGATTCAATAAGATTGAACTAAGCTCCATAGAATTTGGAGTCTAATGTTACTCATTTAGTTTGTGTTTGGATGAACCTTTCATATCAGGAATCAACCAAATGAATCTCTTCTTCACAGCCTCAACTGGTAGTCCACCCATCTTTAAATAAGGGGACTAAAAGCATCAGTGGAGTTGCTGTGGTGGTTCAGTCTGCCTTGAGGTTCCCAGGTGATTCAATGTCCAACAAGATATGAACAATTTAAACTTGTATCAACAAGGGAGCCCGATGGTTCTTCAAATAGGATTCCGGTTCATGTGTGGACATCAGTGTGGACTGCATGCAAGTTACAATTGGAAAGATTTACATCTATTATGGCCAGTTAAATACATCATATTACCGTTGGTTAAGAGAGAAATCCCAGTGTTACCATTTTACTGTTGATTGCCAGTTCAGATTCAGGGAGTTTCCATGAGCAACTTGTGGAATCAAAGGTCACCTTATCTTGGCTATTCCATCATCAGTTCACTTGTATTTGGATTTACCAGTTCTCTTCTTCTCAGCCCTCAGTTTCCCCCTGTCACCTGCTCAAGGATACCCTTGAAGTTATTCCTGCAACAGCTGCTGGCCCTGAACATGAATGCTCCACGACAGGAGACCCAGCCCCTACTGAGTAACTAGTCTATTAACGGAACCACTAAATTTCCATACTCAGGTTTGAGGCGGAGAACTAGATGGCAGTAAGACACTGCACCGCGTGGGAAAGGAAACATGCAAAGAAACAGCCCTGTTTCTCTCAAGTGAAATGCCTTTGATGTCCGTTTGAATTCACTGAGCTCCCGCCCAGAGGAATGAATCAATGGGAAATCACAGTGACTTGCCCCTTCTCAAAAAAGAAGCAAAATATGGGAAGAAATGATTGGAGTAAAGTGATCTTTTCAAAGGGGATTAGACAGTATTTATAACTTTAAGCCTGTGTATTTAAAAGCAAAAATAAATTGACTCAGAAGCAATTTGAATGCAACCTTTTTTAACTGGTAAAATAAACTGTGAGCCAGAAGCAGGTCGAAGGCAACCTTTAACCAACAAATATGTTTAATGATATTTTCCATGTCTGGAGACTTTTGTGGTGGAATGTTGTAAGTAGCATGGTGAATATTGGTTGTTAAGGAGGGGAATGTTGATGGGACTTAGTATTGGAGGGAAGTCTAGTTAATGAGATGCACACATGCACATGCAAGGACACACACACACACACACACACACACACACACACACACACACACACACACACACACACACACACACACACACACACACACACACACACACACACACATCCCATAGAGCCAATCTGAAGTGTTAAATATCTTTAACTGAATGGAATTTAAAGCTTCTTTTTGGAGACAAACGCAGTTGGCATGCGATCAGTCAATTTATTTGTGAACAAAAGAATTCTTGACTTAAAAAGCTGACATTCCTCATCAGGGAATCTGCAATCCTTGCTTCAGAGGGAAATTGAAGCATGTTCATGCTCATCTATATTGCCTTCAAAGAATCTTCAAAGAATATGCTTAAAAGACATTTAATTTTTAACAGTTGGATGCAATTTACCAGTAATGAAAGCTGATGACATCATGTCTATGACATTGTGTTCAATCCCAATTGACAAGCATGCGTTAAGAACACATGCATGTTCTAACCAAGCTTACGCAGCAGTAAAACCAATTGATGTTGATACAGCAGTTTGCAGTCAAAGTTTAATTCCATTAGTGTCTTTTTTTAAGGTTTCTGGAATGACTGGTTTAATTTTTCTATTGATGTTGAAGCTGATTTTCTGGTTCAGAGAACAATAAGACAATGAAAAATGCTTCACAAATTTATTTTAGAAATTAAATTGTTAGATCCACAAACTGATCTGTTCAGTGCTCCAGGCAAACCATTTCTGAATCTGTTTCTCCTCTACTCTCAAAGCAAATTGTCAAGTTAAAGCAGGAGTATTCCTCCTTAAGTAATGTCTCTGTAGATTGTCATCTGCCTTTATTAGAGTCTCTAGCCAAGCTTCCATTTTACTTTCAAAGTGCAAGGACTTCTGAATCTAAAGAGGAGAATAGACATTTTAAAATGAATTGCAGATGAATTGTGATTTACTATCCTTTCAAGTCCCAACTTCACATTCAAGTTTAATTGTCATTCAAACATACATGAGTACCCATGAACACAGGCAAACGAAACAGCGTTACTCCAGGGCCAGGGTGCAAAGGACAGTACCAGCAGTCATACACAGCACAAGGCTCATTTAACATGCACAACACGCTGGAGGAACTCAGCAGGTCGGGCAGCATCCGTGGAAATGAACAGTCAACGTTTCGGGCCGAGACCCTTCGTCAGGACTGAAGAGGGAGGGGACAAGGGCCCCATAAAGAAGGTGGGGGGAGGGTGGAAGGTGCCAGGTGAAAAACCAGTAAGGGGAAAGAACAAGGGGTGGAGGAGGGGAAGCAGGGAGGGGATAGGCAGGAAAGGTGAAGAAGGAATGTAAGGGGAAAGCACTATGGGTAGTAGAAGGAGGCGGAACTATGAGGGAGGTGATAGGCAGCTGGAGGAGGAGGCAGAGTGAAACTGGGATGGGGGAAGGGAGGGGGAGGGAATTACTGAAAGTTGGAGAACTCAATGTCCATGCCAAGGGGCTGGAGACTACCCAGACAGTATATGAGGTGTTGCTCCTCCAACCTGAGTTTGGCCTCGTCATTGCAGTAAGGAGGCCTTTTCTTGTTTTTCACATGGCACCTACCAGCCTTCTGCTTCCCACCCTCCCTCCACCTTCTTTATAGGGCCCCTGCTCCCTCCCTCTTCAGTCCTGACGAAGGGTCTCGGCCCGAAACGTTGACTGTTCGTTTCCACGGATGCTGCCCGACCTGCTGAGTTCCTCCAGCGTGTTGTGTGTGTGTTGCTTTGACCCCAGCATCTGCAGATTATTTTGTGTTTACAAGGCTCATATAAGGTAGCGGTAAAATACAGTCACACAAAAAAAATATAGTAGAGATCCCTGAGTCCACGGAAGTTGTAGAAATCTGCTGTCAAACACAATGAGGGTTGTCTTTTGCTGAATGAACACTGGGGGCAGCACTGACTCCAGAATGGATGCTGCACCACTTCACCTTCACCATTCCCGTGGAGTGCACTGACTCCAATGCCACTAGCTCTCCTGGGTGGTTCTAAACTGACAACTTCCGGCCTAGCCCTTGCTACGACTGAAGCCAAGCAACTCCCCCACCATCTGCCAATAAAACAGTGAATCAGACTTGGAGCTTTCCAGATTAACAGTGTGCAACAAGGTCTTGAGATCACCAGAATAGTGACTAGGATGATCTCTTGCTGTTAGACTGCACACCGCTTTCACGCTCCGACTCCTCCGAAGCCAGCAGCAGCACCATCTGCACCAAGTCCAGCTCCTTCAGTTTCTCCACCAATGAGCAACTCTCTGATGGGGTCCACCTGCAGTGCTTTAAGTTCTGAATATCCAGCAGGGTCTTGTGATTGTAAAAAATGCCTTTAAAAATATAATAACATCTTTGGTTGGCCCTCTTGAAGCCGCCGCATCTGAGAATGCCAATATTTTATCAGATTCCAGGAAATCCATTCATAAGCAAGAGAAAATCTGCAGATGCTGGAAATCCATGCAACGCACACAAAATCCTGCCTGGCCTGCTGAGTATTTTCAACATCTTCTATGTGTTGCCTGGAAATCCCTTCTCTACTACATTTAAGAACTCAGTACATTTCATTGATTGACTGATAGACTTGCCTTCTTTTACAATGTGACCTGCAGATGAAGCAAAAAGGCAGTATAGTAACTGAGCTGGGAATGACTAAAGGATGTGACCCAAGAGTAATGGGCAGCCATTTAGTGATCTGCCAAACTCATCTGTTGATAGGGAACAACTAGGCTGCAAATAGGAATCCCTGTAAGAACCTGAAGATACAAAATGATAAACAGGAACAGAACTGCTCTCTATTAATGACTCTTGATACCGCCTGTGCTCTTTAGAATGGTCTAAGAATCTCCAAGTATTAAAAATTAACCCCCAAGATTCTACTTTGAGAAACCTGAGAGAGAAGTCATGGAGGCATTAATAATGTTATAACAACTCTTGCAGATTGGAACAGAATTTGCGGAAAGTTGCTGCTCAAATGGGTGAAGAAATTTCTAACTGGCTGATGAATAAGTCTTTTGGATTCCATTTGGTGGGGGGGGGTGGAATGACGTAGACAGTAGATGGTAGGAACGCAGGGATGGGAGAAGTTGTGTAATGAAACCTCCATAAATGCATCCAGTCAGCAGTTCCAGTACATCATTTGCCATTCCTATTCTCGGCCCAACCAGCTAGCCATACAGTGTCTGGAAGAGATTTAATAGCATGTACTTACTCATGTGAGAAAAAAAAAAACAGTTTTAAGTTAATTTCTCTTGAATGCTGAATATTTCAGACAACTGGGAGAATACAGCAGATCTGATGGGTAAGAGCTGGAGAGAAGCTGGAAAATAACTGTACCTCTTTTCCCCAGCTCCTCTGTCTTGTAACTAGGGGAACATGAGAGATGTAACTAACTTCCTTTGATTTAAACTGAAGGATTTTCTCAGAATTTTCACTGTAGGCAAAACTAATTATATAAATAGAAATGGATGGCATGAGAATTAAGACAGGAAAATCGTCCAACGTGTTCAGCATTCTGCTGAGAAAGAATGGTTAAATAAGGAGCCTTGCTACTTGAGTACAGTAGCAAAGTACCAGAGTAGGAAGATGTTGCTGAAAATGTGAAATACAGAAAATGCTGAAAACAATCAAATGGTTAGGTAGCATGTTTGGAGCGAGGAAGAGAGTTAACTTTTCAATTCAATGACCATTTATAAAAAATTAATTTTTCTCTCTCTCTTATTCTCAATCTCTCTCTCATTCTCTCTCTTTCTCTTTCTCTCTCACTCTCTTGATATATTTAGATTTTCATGTCCATGTAATGATGAGCAAAGAGGAAATAAATAAGGGCTTGACAGATTGCATACATTCCAAAAACAAAAATATATATATTCTTTTAAAACTCAACTTATTTGCCATTAAGTTATAGTATTTTCAAAAGGTTGTGTTTGGATTCTTTCATCTCTCCATCTCTCTCTGGCTGAAATTTAAAAAATGTAGCAAGTGCTGGAAATATTCAGATTAGACATTGTCTGTGGAGGGGAAAGTGCGATTATGTTTTTCAGGTCACTAACCAGATCGCAGATGCTGCAGACAGGTCATCAGACTGAAACATGATCTTTCCTCTCTCCACAGATGCTAGTCAGTTGGCTGATTATTTCCTGCCTTTTCAGGTTTTATTGCCGATCTGTGGCATTTGCAGCATTTTGCTTTTGAAGAATTACTGGCACAAATTGGTTAGTTAACAGTATTATAAGTAAAGATCAAAATACTCTTGATTAACACCATCATTCAGGGGCAATCAGGCTGTTGTTAGGCTTAACATAAAAGAATGGGTCACTTTCTCCAAAACAAAACAGTTAATTGATTGGATATGAATTTAATCAAAGATTACAAAAACTGCATTTTACTCTCTCTCTCTTTCTTCGGCTTCTGTACTATAAAACTGTGGACCCAAATGTAGTTTATTACCACAAATGTTCAGTTTATAAACAAAGTTCAGTAAATTATTGATATTGTATAAAACCTGATGTAATGTTGTGTTCAGGATAGCTCTAGATACAGAGCGAGACTAAATCAATAATTCTAAAGAATCATTTAATGATTAAAAAAAAGTTAGACGGAAGAGCATGTGTCCTTTAACTGTTTGGTTTGTTATGGGATAGCTAATGCAGTCTTGGCCCAGATAAGCTTTTAATCCGTGCTGTGGGTGCTTCTGTGAACTGACAGGAGCCGGGACCAGAAAATGGCAAAGTAATCATTTGCAATTTCATCAAGGCAATTTCATCAGTATAATGACACTGTGGTCCAGAAATGTATTTAGTTGGAGTTCATTGTCTTTGTGTCCATTTGTAATCGTGCTTTTACAAGGTACCATTGGAACAACAGGGAGCAGCCACTCTAACGAATACCTGGTCCAGCAAAACTCTCGCTTCATTTCATTGGTGCATGAGGAAGATCAGCATTGCAGGTGCATTTGGAAATTGGGAATGAAATCAAAGTCATTATGCTCAAAGGAACTTTCTGCAGTCACCCCGGTTCAATCCACTTCTATGCCCTCAAAATGAGTTGGGTCCTTATGATTTTGTTTCTCATTGGTTAAATTGGCAAAGTTACGAGACTTTGATCTGCATACGTCCAGGGAGTTCTGTGACTGTGGGGGTCTCCTCACATTAAAAAGCATTGGTGGGAATATCGCATCAAAGTGATTCAGATATGATAGGTTCTGGATTAATGATAGGATGATAATTTATTGACAGGCATCTGTGATAGTTCTGTGACAATGCAAGAGCTAAACTGGGAGAAGGAATCGGTGGTTAAAGAAAATGAACATCAATAGATGTTTGAAACTAAATTCAATATGAAAGGGCAGGGATGCATAATCAGCACCAGTTAAAGTAGAATATAATGTTTTGGCTGCATGCCCTTCATCAAACTACCCCATAGACTGGTCATAAGATGAAGTACATTCTTGTTTTTTTTAACTTCAAAGCTCCTCTGATCTGAACAAATAGTTTAGCAGCTTTAGAGCTCAGCTACATTCTTCATTTTCTTCGCTGCAATGAATGCTTATCTGTGTGGACTGGAGGGGAAGTGGTTTGTTCGTGTCCACTGGGGAGGGAGAGGAGACAGGATTACACCTAAACCAAAGAGCAACTCCCAGGGCTTAGTGCAGGTGGGGGTCCAGCTCCTTGGCACAGGCTTTGTCCTCTTGAGTGAATTTACAATATTTCACCTGCGTTTTAGAGACATGGAGCACAGAAACAGCCCAATTTAATCCATTCCAGACAGTTATTTGGTCCAGTTCCATTGACCCGCTCCCAAACAGTAGAACTCCATACACCTCCCATCCATATACTTATTCAAACTTTTCTTAAACACTGCCGAACAAGCCTGTATCTACCACTTCCACGAGCAGCTCATTCCATACTTGAAACACCCTCCAGGGGAAGGAGATCCCCCTCAGGTTTTGCTTAAATATTTCACATTTCACCCGTAACCAATGAGCTCTAGCTGTGTCACTCAACCTCAGTGGGATAAGGCTATTTGCATTTACCCTTTCTATACCCCTGACAATTTTGTACATCTGTATCAAACCTCCCCTCATTTGCCTGTGCTCCAGGGAAAATCCGTTCAATCTTTCCCTATAACTCAGGTCCTCAAGTCCCAGCAGCTTCCTTGTAAATTTTCTCTGGGCTCTGTCAGTCCTGTTGATAACTTTCCTGTAGGTAGGTTATCAGGACTGCACGCAATGCTCCAGATTTGTCCTCACCAACGTCAACATACCATCTTACCTCCTGTAGTCAGTACCCTGAGTTATAAAAGCCAATGTGCCAAAAGCTCTCTTTTAAAGACTGTCCACCTGTGATACCACTTTCTAAGAAGTATAGATCAGTATTCCCAGATCCCTTTGATCTGCTGTACTCCCCAGTACCCTACTGTTCACTGGGCAACACCTCACTTGTTTTGTTTTTAAATTCTGTCTGCAGTCTTTCAGAACATTTTAACAGCTGGTTCAGATCCCATTACAAGCTTTGATGCTCTTTCTTGATCTCCACTACACCACCAATCTTAGTATAATCTGCAAATTAACTGATCTAGTTAACCACGGTATCATCCAGATCATTGAAGTAGATGACAAACAACAATGGACCCAGCACCGATCCCTGTGGCACACCACTAGTCACAGGCCTTCACTCAGAGATGCAACCATCTGATACAACTCTCTGTCTTATTCCGCTAAGCCAATGTTGAATCCAATTTACTACTTCATCCTGAATGCCAAATGACTGAACCTCCCATGTGGGACCTTGTCAAAGGTCTCGCTAAAGTCCATGTAGACAACGTCCACTGCTTTTCCTTCTTCAACTTTCCTGGTAACCTCCTTGAAAATACTATAAAATTAGTTATAAGTGGCCTGACATGCACAAAGCCATATTGACTATCTCTAATCAGGTCCTCTCCATCCAAATACTTGCATATCCTATCCCTCAGTGTGCCTTCCAATTATTTATCTCCTATTGGTTTCAGGCTCACCAGCCTAAACTTTCCCAGCTTATTTAGACTTTACTTGAACAATAGAACAACATTAGTTATTCTCCAGTCCTCTGGCACCTAAGCAATAGTTAAGGACAGTTTAAAAACCTCTGCAGGGCCCTAGTACAATTTTTGCACTGGACTCCCACAAGGGTCAAAGGGACATCTTTTCAGGCCCTGGGGATGTGTCCACTTTTATTTCTCTCTCAAGACAAAAAGCACCTCCTCTTGTGCAATTGTATACTGTCCATGACCTTACTACTGTTTTGCCTCAATCCTACAGACTCTGTCCATCTCCTGGGTAAGGATAGATGCAAAAAAAAATCCATTCAAGATTTCAGATCTCCAGATCTCTTTCAGTTTCAATTTATCCTTGCTATCTGTAGAAGTTCACAGGATTCTCCTTTACCTTGCCTACCAGAGCCTTCTTTTAGCCCTCATGGTTTCCCTCTTAAGTGTTATATCTTGCTTTTCTTATACTCCTCAAGCACTTCATTTATTCCATGCTGCCTATACCTGCAATAGACTTCCTCTTTTTCTGTCACCTGTCCTATCTCATTACATAATAGGAGAATCAATATTTTCAACTGCAGTGTTATACTTGCTGCTCCTAAGGCATTATATTCCTTGTTTTGTTATTTCTTTTTTGTTTTAAATGTTCTACATCCTAGCCCGCACACTAGTTCTAACCATCTATGTTATCACATACACGATTATTTATGTTACCTTATTGTTTTGTCAAACAGCCTACAGTTCACCTAAGTTCTAGCTCCCTTTCTGTGCCTGTTGTTAGTATTATGTTTTTTTTTATCCCTCTCTTCATTCTTTTTCTAACTTTATAACAGCCTTCGGTGTAAGATGGAGCATGCATCCTCAGGATAATCAACTGTTTTTTTCCTTCCATGTGAGTATGAGTTACTCAGGTGAACGTTTAAGGAGTACACTTTCCTCCCTTCCTTTCATTTCGAAGCCACAACCTCTCTTCTGAACCAACCAGATCTCATTGGATGTTGGATGAAGGTGTTTAGAAAGAAGCATAACTTCTTCAACCCTAAGGCAGATAGAACCATGACAAACATATTTAACTGCGTCTAGAAAAATCTGTGGCTAGGTTACCTTGGGTGGCGTGGTAATGAGGTAAAAGTAACTGAGCTGCGCTGGAGCTGAGATGTGTCTCCAGAGCTCAAACTCGTGGTGTAAATGACCACATAAATTTAGCAGCTGGTTCCAGTTTTTATGGTGCAACTGAGATCTTTACATCCTATTCCTGGCATGGTTAACAAGTAGGTGTGAGGCATCAGGTGCTAATGAGTCACCTTGATGTGATATCCCATGCCCTACGTAGGCAAAAATGGACACTGGCTGGAACAAAACAACACTCAAAAAGGAGAATGAAATAGAAAGGAATGGCTGAGGTGTTGATTACATTGTAGTTGCAGACTGTCATGAAATTGGAGTGCAGTGGAGTTTCAGTTAGAAGTAGTAGTGCAAAATAGTTCAAGAGAAGAACAGTTTGAGGAGAAGAATGGTAGAAGGTTGCATTGCTCAAAGCATTCTCTGATAAACACAAAGTTGTAATGAATGGCATCAAAGGCACATAAAACTGATAAGAAAGAGAGGAAATTATTTCTGCCATCTGTAGGAATGAACAACTATAGCCATTGGACTTTTGAATTTAATACTATTATAGGAGTTTATTGGTATGCAGGGGTGTCCATCCATTGAACATTTGTAACCTGATAATGGGCTTTATTTCCACTGTTTTGGACCCCAAAGATTACTTCCAGGTGAAGCAGCAATTCACCAGTGCTTTTGACATGACATTTTTTTTCTCTTTATTGGGCAAGCCAATCACTAATTGAGTGTCTTGAAGATGGTAAGATTTCTGGTAAGATGGCAGTGCGCTTGGACGCAGCAGCCGCTATGGAGCCAACCAAAGGCGCTATCGTCTTTTTTAAACGTCTTTTTTTTATGATCGTAAGATACTGCTGGAAATTAAGAACTTCAAGTACTGCAGATCTACTCCATCGGAGAGCTGCTCATCGGCGGAAGAGCTGGACTCGGTGTGGACCATGTTGCTGCCTGCTACAGAGAGTCATCAGAGTCAGTGTGCGAAGGTGATGTACAGCCTAACAGCGAGTGATTCTCTCAGTCGTTTTTCTTGCAAGACCCTGTTGAATGTTGGTAATGTAGCATGTTGCAAATCCGGTTGACAGCGGGACTGATGGCAGGTGAGCTGTGTGGCCTCAGCTGTAGAGAGGACTAGGTCTCGTGCTGCAACGTCCCCTGTTTGCAGCTGCCCAAGAGAAAGGTATTAATTTTGGTGCCCAGAGGAGGTGTTATGTGTGTCCATACTGGCATTAGTGCAGCCCTCCAATGTTCAGAGTTCGCTCAGTGGAAGACAAGCTGCAAGACAGCATTTGTCGGCAGTCTGCTGCGGGCTTGCTCTTGCTGACAAGATTCCTGGACTCAGGGACTTGGGATATATTATATATCTTTTTTATGTCAATGTGGGGTCAATATGGAGCCTTATGTTGTGTATGGCTGTTGGTACTGCGTTTTACACCTTGGCCTTGGAGGAATGCTGTTTTGTTTGGCTGGGTTCATGCATGGTTAAATGACAATTAAGCTTGAACTTGAACTTGTAGAACACCTCCATTCAGTCCACAAGTGTGAACTTGAGTTTATATTATCACTTTGTAAGTTATCCATTCCAAGACTGTGACACTGTGAGGCAGGGACTCCACAGTGCCACCCAGCCAGCCTCGGCAATGAATTCAGCAATTTCAGAGAACTGGCCATTCAAGGTCTGTATCTCACATTTTCAATTTTATGCTTCTACCCTCACACTAGATATACCTTTTGTTAATCACATGCCTTTATTAAACTCTTTCAGCTGCTATCCCTATCGTAACATTCACTCTGTCCAAGTTCACCCAGACCTTCTTTCTTGTTCTAATCTACTTTCCCCACTCCTTGAACTTAATTATTGTTCAATATCTGTTATGGAAGTAGGCTGAGGCCCAAACTGGTTTTGCCAGATTACTTGCAAATATTTGGTAATCAGGTTTCTATGTTAGTGCTGATGACCAAAATAAGTTTCCGGAGAATCCTTGGTAGAGGGCAATTGGAACATCAGGCATTGTAATCCTTTCAGGAAGGTGGAAGAAAGAACAGTAGGAAGGAACCATTTTCAAGATTATTTATCACCATATGAAAAAGTATAGCAATTTTTGAATTGGCGAGATTCTATACATATTGGTATAGGGCTAGGGAGGAAGCATTTGCTAAAAGGTTCAACACATGAGGTATATGTGGTGGAGCAGGGGCTTTGTGGCTCCTTAACCAAAATACATTAGTTCCCTGAGAGACTTTGTGATTACCTTTATTTACTTTATTGAACTGGCTGCTGTTTGGATGTGGGCAGTCTTCAGTGAATTACCCCATTTCTCTTTTTATAGTGAATGCTAGGTCATTGGCAAAACAGCGGAAATTAGTTGGGGAAAGGAAGAAGATACCCCTGAGGATAATTCTAAGTACCTAACTACTGCCTCCTGTATTCGATTGTTCCAAGGCTTTGGGAGCACAAGAAAGCAGATTCTCCAAGGCATTACATCATGGAAAGTTCAACTTCAAGTTTATCGTCATAGTTGTGTATTTATAGGGTATAAATGCCATTAAATTAGTGTTTTCCAGCAGTAGTACAGTACATTACAAACATGGCAAACATAATTTTACAAAAGCTTAAATTAAACAAAATTATACATAACTTACACATGCACAAAAATAAGCAACAAAATAAACATACGTAAGTTATGGTTGAGAATGAGAAAACATTGTTGGGGCAGTGTTAGTATTTTTCTGGTCAGTTTAAGAATCTGATGGCAGTCAGGAAGAAGCTGTAGTTGAACCTTGAGGTGTGTGTCTTTACCTCCTTCTTGACGGCAGCACTGAGAATAGGGCAAGGCACAGAGAGTGGCAGATCGCCTTCATGGTATATAATGTCTTCTAGATTACCTCAATGGTAGGGAGAACTGTATCCATTAAGACCTGGCCAAGTCTACCCCTCTTTGTAGCCTCTTACATTCCTGAGCATTGGTGTGTCCACCCTTGGCTGTGATGCAACCAGTCAGAATACTTTCCATTATACATTTGTAAAGATGGTCAGAGTTTTTATTGACCTGCTGAATCTCCACAAACTAACAAAGTAGAGATGTTAGCATGCTTACAAACAAGCTGGATGAACTCAGCAGGTTGGGCAGCATCCGTTGAAAGGAGCAGTCAACGTTTCGGGCCGAGACCCTTCGTCAGGACTGAAGAAAGAGGGGGCAGGGGCCCCATAAAGAAGGTGGGGGGAAGGTGGAATGTGCCAGGTGAAAAACCAATCAGAGGAAAGATCAAGGGGTGGGGGAGGGGAAGCAGGGAGGGGATAGGCCGGAAAGGGGAAGAAGGAATGTAAGGGGAAAGCACTATGGGTAGTAGAAGAAGGCAGAATCCTGAGAGAGGTGATAGGCAGCTAGAAGAGGAGGCAGAGTGAAAGTGGGATGGGGGAAGGGAGAGGGAGGGAATTACCGGAAGTTGGAGAATTCGATGTTCATACCAAGGGGCTGGAGACTACCCAGACGGTATATGAGGTGTTGTTCCTCCAACTGGAATTTGGCCTCATCATGGCAGTAGAGGAGGCCATGTATGGACATATCTAGATGGGAATGTGAAGGAGAGTTGAAGTGAGTGGCAACTGGGAGATCCTGTCTGTTGTGGCGGACTGAGCGTAGGTGCTCGACGAAGCAGTCCCCCAATCTGCGTCGGGTCTCGCCGATGTAGAGGAGGCCACACCGGGAGCACCGGATGCAATAGATTACCCCAACAGACTCACAAGTGAAGTGTTGCCTCACCTGGAAGGACTGTTTGGGGCCCTGAATGGTGGTAAGAGAGGAGGTGTAGGGACAGGTGTAGCACTTACGCTTGCAGGGATCTCTTCTAGCTGCCTATCACCTCTCTCATGATTCTGCCTTCTTCTACTACCCATAGTGCTTTCCCCTTACATTCCTTCTTCCCCTTTCCGGCCTATCCCCTCCCTGCTTCCCATGCCCCACCCCTTGATCTTTCCTCTGATTGGTTTTTCACCTGGCACATTCCACCCTCCCCCCACCTTATTTACAGGGCCCCTGCCCCCCTTCTTTAGTCCTGACAAAGGGTCTCGGCCCGAAACGTTGACTGCTCCTTTCAACAGATGCTGCCTGACCTGCTGAGTTCATCCAGCTTGTTTGCACGTGTTTATTTGACCACAGCATCTGCAGTGTACTTTGTGTTTACTGTTAGCACGCTTTCTTTCTGGTTTGTCTATGTGCTGGGGCTAGGATAGATTCTCCTTGATGTTGATACCCAGAAATTTGAAGCTCTCACCCTTTCTACCGTAGATCTTTCAATGTGGACTTCCCTGCCTTAAGTCCACATCAATTCCTTGGTTCCACTGACTTTGAGTGCAAGGACTTTATTCTGACACCATTCAACCAGTGACCTGTTTCGCTTGGCTGTACAGCCACATCAACATCCATGATTCTGCCACCAGCTGTCCTGTCATTGATCTGTTAGCGGATGGTGTTGCTGCTGTGCTTAGCCACACCACCGTAGGTACAGAGTAGAGCAGGGGACTAAGCAGGCAGCCCTGAACTGTGCCTGTGTTGATGGCCAGTGAGGGGGAGATGTATACATTCCAGTTCATGATATGCTGATGATGCAGAGGTGTTGAGATCATAGAAATATAGATATTCCAACACAAATATAGTTGGTGACAATTGTTCCCAAGATCGGAGGGAAAAGTAGCGATGGAGAAGGTATTTCAGCACATGTCGCAGGAGTTGCACGAAAGGCAATGGTTTACATTTCTGAGGAGGTAGAAAGATGCAGACTCAAATATTGATACCAACTGTACTGGTGACGTGCTTTGAACATTAGATTATAACGAGTTTTACTGATTTATCAAACATGGATTTACATTGTATAGATTGAATTAAAGAAAAATGAGATGATCTGCAAGTGTTTATTAATAGTAAGGACATGTTCAGTACAGCATTGTGGGCCGAAGGGCCTGTATTTTGCTGTAGGTTTTCTATGTTTCTACGTCTCATTGTGGCAAGATCCTAAGATCAGGTGTGCTTTACACCTTGTCCCAATGTTCCACAGGGAAATTTGTGAAAATAATTATTATCCCAAGATCGTATTGATTCAAAAGTATTAGCTTGAAATTAATTGCAAAAGTGATATTGGCACCAGACAGCATTAATGAAGTTGTTGCAATCCCAAATGAGGAATTTACATGGAGATTACTTGGATGAACTGATTAGAATCTAGTGCACTGGGTACACAGAAGCAATGAGACAATTGACCAAGGAAAACTTCAGTTGCGATGTGATAATGTTTAGGCCTGGCATGTTTAAAACCAATGTTCAAACATTGAACTAATGGGCAAAAAACAGCACAAATTAAATAAAAACTGGTTTGTCTTGAGACAGGTTTTAAATGTGTCTGGTTACTTCATTAGATAAAACAGTGACCCGTTCTCATTAAGGTTGTATGAAGTATAGCGAAACCAGATGCTTTTAGTCTTCAATTGCCCAAACTGTCTATATTCCTAGTGCTATTGGATTGGCGGCTTGGATTGTAATGAGGTGTAAATGGGCACGTTGTGATCACAGGCACTTACGATGCAGAGAACTAACAGAGCAAATTACACAAAGAGGAAAGTTACATTGAGATAGTATCTTAAAGCTAGGGATTTGCAACTTAGTGGAAGTCTTAACTGGTGAGATACAAGTTGTAACAGGAAATAAGACAGCTGTGCTGACAGGAGGCATTGCTTGAATTGACAGTGAGCTGTTGATCAGATGCAGCATGGGAATATGTCCTGATTTTACATATCTGCAAGTAGATGAAGCTGATTGAATTAATCAATTTGATTCTATTAGTGGCACTGGAAGGATTAGTGAGATAAAACTGATTGGTGGAAAGAATTTTTATTTATATAGTGACTTTTACAAACATGGGTGTCCCAAGGTAGGTTATAACCAATGAAATACTTTTAAGGTGCAATGACTATTCTACTACATGAATCAAAAAGCAAACAGTTTGAGCACCATCTGTGGAGGTAGAGAAGGAGTGTTGATGCAGAGTCTCAGCTGAAAGTGTTGACTATCTCTTCATCTCTACAGATACTTCTCAACCCACTGAACCTCTGGTCTCTCCACTGTACCATGGCAACTAGCTTGCGCACATCAGTGTCCCATAAAAGACTTTGTGATTATTGACTGGGTAGTTTGCTGCAAAGGCATTAATTTGAGGAAAAACGATTGGGCAGAACTTTCCTACTACAGTCCTTTTAATTTCCATCAAGGAATATGAGGATTAACAATAACCTTGTAGTTATTTAGCACTTGTGCAGTCTTTGCCACAGAATTCTGCATTGCTTCCTTATAATCCTCTAATCTATTGTTTCTTCCTCAGGTCTCACTCAGACGTTACCATTGTGCTTTCTGAGTTCACTCACCAATAATGCCTGTGTTTCCAAATCTGCGTCCTTCTTAGTAACTTCTTCCGTGGTTCTATCCCAAACCTGCATGCTCTTTTACTCCCAAAATATACAATAGAAGTAACTCCCAAAGTATATAATAGAATCTTTATCAAATGAAATGCTGGGGATATCTGATATCAAGAGAGATGTGGGGACAAAAGACCAAGTGGCTGGTGAAAAATAGGCTTAAATGGAAGAAATGTATGCAGGCCAAAGGGCCTGTCCTGTGCTGTAATGTTCTGGTTTACATTTAGAACTGGAAACACAAGAAGCATGCCAAAGGGGGTGGGGGGGTGGTGTGTGTGTGTGTGTGTGTGTGTGTGTGTGTGTGTGTGTGTGTGTGTGTGTGTGTGTGTGTGTGTGTGTGTGTGTGTGTGTGTGTGTGTGTGTGTGTGTGTGTGTGTGTGTGTGTGTGTTTAGAACTGGAACATTTTCAGAGAAATTTGTGTGTGCAGGCCAAAGGAAACTGTAGGCATGATTACTTGTGATGAAGTGATTAAAATCAAGAGAGTTAAAGAAGTAACTGTCCGAAATCTAGGATCTCTCTGCGAGTAGAATAGGGTGCAGAGGTAGTGTTAAGTTTTGGAATTTCAAAAACATTAAACTAATTCAAAGGAAGACATGGGAATCCATAAATGTGGGTTTAACCTCAAGTTTACCTTAAGCAAGGTGCGTGTATCACATGGTAGTGTGATGACGTATGCAATTTGCATATTTATACATATAACCCGTAATGAAGTATTTAAAGGAACAAGAATGCTTAATCAACCAATATACAGCATATACAAGATTACTCAAACATTACCTAAATATTAAATACACAACAGGTAGCTTAGAACCATGGAAAAAGTTTCCAAGAAGGATGCAGATCTGGAAACAGAAGCATTGCTGGCGAGTGCAGCTTAGCAAGCAGAATGATAATGCATGAGGGAGACCTGAGGAAGTGGGAGACAATGCAGAATTCTGTGGCAAAGACTGTACAGTGAGATGACAATCTGCATTGTCTTAACACAAGTAAATTAATTTACGGACATTGCTTCCACAAACACTGACCACCAAATGTCTCTGCAGAATTAGACCTTAAGCAACACATACAAAATGCTGGAGGGACTGTTGGATCCCTGTCTACTTTCTGATTATTAGAGTTCTTCCGGGAGGCAGGAGTGATGAGTAGTCTTAAATCCAAGATTTCAGTTTATTTTAAAGTGCAATCAAACATACAGATACTAAGCAAAGTAAATAAAGAGCTGGGAAACAATGCTAGGGGTGTAAAACAAAGGAATAAAGAAAAAGCCAAGAAGCCAAGATGGCGCCTTTGAAAAATCCATCAGTTTTATAGATAAGAGAAATTCCTCAGATAGAAATGAATTAGTTAATAGGATACATAAATAAAACAATTATGTCACACGGGTAATGTGCTAATACTTAGCCAATGAAAAATGAGAAAGCTGATAAACTGTTAGTTTAGCTCCTATGCCACTTTCTTCTAGCGAGTGTGAGAACTACATGAAAAGTACAAATCTTAGAAAAAGTATTATTTAAAAGAAACAGCTGTTTCCAATGGAATCCAGTAGGTTAGGCAGTGTTTATGGGGAGAAATAACCAGTCAATGTTTTGAGCTGAAACACTTCATCAGGCCTGGTTTATTTCCCTGCATGGAGCAACACACACAAAATAAGCTCGTCCAGCATTTTATGTGTGTTGCTCAAGACTTCCCTCATCTGCAGAAGCTTTTGCATCTCTGAATTAAATCTTAAACTGTCTGAACCATTTAATTTGTCTTCGAACTGAATTTCAATGCTGAAATACATGTTTGTGTTTTAATTTTGGAGCGGGAGATGGAGATAACAGAGCTGTGCCTCAAGGCTCCATGTGACTGGGTTTCCCAGAGTGCTTTACTTTTCTCCCACATCCCAAGCATGTGAGGTTTGGAAGTTAATTGGCCATTGCAGGGGTTAGGGGAGGTGTATCATCCCTACCTTCGCATTTGTCAGCTGCAGAAACGAGCTGTTTACCAAGAGCACCTCAATTTTGTTTAATGCAAATATCAACAGAGATGTACAAATTAAACAGAATGGAATTGTTAGAGAAACTGCGAGAAAGGTGTTCTCAGGAGAGGTTGGACAAACATGGTTTGCTTCTCTGGAGGCTGAGGACAGACCTGATAGAAGTTTATAGAATTTTGAAAGTCATACCTGTAGATTGGGTGGAGAGTCAATTTTATTGTCAGGGTGGAAATGTCAAACACACTGTCACAGGTTGAAGGTGAGAAGGAAAGTTTAAAGCAGATTTACAAGTCCAGATTTTATGGGGAGAGAGAGAGGGGGGTGGGTGCCAGGAGAGAGGTAGAGCACATTGCCGGGGAAGTCTGAAAGCACATATGAAAGCAATATAAGCAGGCACGGAATAGCAAGGTACAGCCCCAGTGCAGGTAGATGAGACTAGTTTGTATTGGTATTGTGGTCAGCAAAAATAGGGTGAGCAGAAGGGCCCTTTCGTGTGCTATACAGCACTGTTCTGTGTTCAGTGTTCTCTATAAGTAGCCCAAGGTTGTAGATGAGTGTAGTGGTGGTTATGGATCTGGTGTGGGGATGGGGTGCATTCTGTCAGATTTTGTGGGGAGAATAACATGGGATGAGTGTAAATGTGTGCTTGATGGTTGACACAGAGTTGGCTGACTGAAGGGTCTGTGTCTTTGACTGTCTCGTACATCAGCAGTGTCTTCCAGTGGAGGACAAGAGCTCCAGTATTGATGTTGGAACACCATCAGGCAACCTCCTGCTGAATGGTGGATTGAACACTTGTGATCCACTTCAGGCTGACGGAGCAAGTAGCTGTCAGATGATACCTTCACTCTCTCAGGAACCACTTTACTAAGCCCTTCATGTACCCCATAAAGTGACCGCGGAGTGTACGTTCATGGACTTCTGCAGCTGTAGCCAATATGTTATCCATTCAGAGATGCTCTTTTGCATACCACTATTGTAAAGTGTGCTAATTTGAGTTGTTGTCGCCTTCCTGTCAGCTTGAATAAGTTTATCCGTTCTTCCCTGCCCTCTCATTAACAAGCTGCTTTTGCAGCTCACTGATATCTTCTGTTTGTGCACCATGCTCTGTAAACTCTAGAGACTGCTGTGCGTGAAAATCCCAGGAGATCAGCAATTTCTGAGCTAGATATTCAAACCTGGCGCCATCAGTCATTCCATAGTCACACTTACATAGATCACATTTCTTCTCCATTCTGACATTTGGTCTGAAATACAACTGAACCTCTTGACCATGCCTGCATGCATTGAGTTGCTGCCACATGATTGGCTGATTAATATTTGCATTAATGAGCATGTGTACAGGTGTATCTAGTAAAATGTCCACTGAGTGTAAGTATCTCACTTTAACTGCCTAAGCAATGCCTGCCAATTTTTTGTTCCTTCAGAAATATTGAAAGTTATTTTTAAAGAAAATGTTTAATAAATAGTATACCACAAATATAAAATGAACATAACATATATAAAATGAATATAAATCATGTCATCCATATTGCAGATATGTTTCAGTAACATATCCAGGGATCTCTGCATTTAGGTGAATGGGAATTCTGGAAAAATAGCTATATTTCTTCCTGGAAGTGTACAATTTTTAGTGGTAAAGTGTATAACAATTTATTACCACATAGCCAACTACTACTAGTTTGCTGATTAATCCAACGTTTTAGATGAGCTCTTAAGAAAAACGTCACCAGAATATTGTACATGATGTGTGTCACATGACTCGGAAACCTCATTCCTCTTCTCCTCTGGGAAACAGTAGCACGTGCTTAAGAATAAAGGGGCTGAAGTGGGTCTCAGACAGGGACTGTCAACAAATCTTTATGGAGATGGAAGGAACATCATATGCATGAAAGATAAATGCCTTAGCACTCGATGTTACTTTTAGAGATGGCCCCTTTAAGAACAGAAGCTCTATCCACTGAGGCCTCTTTAAGGACAGAGATATTTATTGTGATGCTTACTATGAATGCCAACATGTTACCATGAATATAATGATGAAACACCATGATTGTAAAGGATTATTATTTACAGTGGAGCTCAATAAATATATATTCAGGCAGTCTCCAATGCGCAGTGAGTTTGTTCCCTTTATTCTTGGTAGGCGTTGCTGACAATTCTCTCTAGCGAGACAAAGATGCAATGGTCTATGGAGAGATGGAGGTTCATACCTTAATTTGTTTTCTGCGCAGTTTGCATTACATGTGGGTTGAGATTGGAGGGAGATTGAAGGTAGTTGCTTTATATGTTGTAGAGGGAGAACAGGTACCTCTCCCAATTGAATTCATTAGTAACTAACTTACGGTAATGGTCGTAGGCATGAAAGTCGACTGTTTATTCTTTTCCGCAGATGCTGTCTGACCTGCTAAGTTCTACCAGCATTTTGTGTGTGTTACAGTAATGGCCGTAGTGTTGCATTGAATCACAAGATAATACTTCGCAACCACAACTCCATTCTACGCTGTTGTGATTTTAGCAATCTATTGGATCATTGATCCATCTTGTCTTACAGGAAATGAAAATTAGACAGTTCTGATTTTAAAGCAGAAATTGCTGGAACTACTGAGCAGGTTAAGCAGCACCTGGAATCTGTGAGATCAAGAGAAGCAGGAGAGGCTTATGAATGAACAAAGCATCCTTTACCTCGTCCAAAAAGATCCAGTGGGAGATGAGTGCACTATGGGAGCTGGCATGGGAGCATCCAGAGTTACATAATGGCAAATTTAATAAACACCATCAGCAATGTAGATGTAGTCAATGATAATATACTGTAACGTTGGCAACAAGCTCTTCCATATATAAAATGTTTATTTCATAAACGGGCCTCCTCTAAGATGGATAAGCATAAACACGATAAGCTCTTGGTTGTGACATTTCGCTGTGATTATTGTGTTTTATTTATTTTTGTGTTTTGAGTGCCCTCGCCTGCCAGCTCCCTTATGAGATGGTTCTCCAGCTGTGAGCTGGCCCCAGACATGATTAATGTCAGTAATTAAAGTGCATTGATTTGAGCTGCTGTCTCGGTCTCCACCACTTTGAGCCTTTGATCTGATAATGAGGACTCTGCCCCTGAAGAACATCCTCCTTTTATTGTTTGTTTTTGGATGTCACGGGAAGCTAGAGTTGGAGGAGCCACAATTGCTAACTTGCGTTGGGCATAAGAGTGTGGCTCCCCACAGTCCAGTGTGTATTAGCAGCCCCCCCCCCAACAGAGAACCACTGTACAGTGAATAGTTGAGAGAGGCATTGCTAAATAGAGAGATATTGACAAAAAAGAAATTTTCTTTGAGGTGGGGTTCAGTGCGAAGGGGTTCAGGGTACATATAGTTTCACTCCTGTATGCCTTATGCTTGAACACATGCAAATACGATCCACGGCACCTCAGTTGTTGTGACTCTGCCTGCTGCAGAGTTGTTGAACAGCAATACACACAAAGTGCTGGAGGAACTCAGCAGGCCAGGCAGCATTCATGGAAAAGAGTACAGTCAACGTTTCAGGCTGAGACCCTTCAGCAGGACTGGAGGAAAAACAGTCCCGCTGGAGGGTCTCGGGACAAAATGTCAACTGTACTCTTTTCCAAAGATGCTGCCTGGCCAGGTGAATTCCTACAGCATTTTGTGCCTGTTGCTTGGATTTCCAGAATCTGCAGGTTTTCATGCTTGTTAAATAGCACTTTCTGTTTAATTGTGAAAATCATTGTCCAAGCATTGCTTTTCCCTATATTTCTTGGTGGAGCAGTGATGGGAATTATGTGAATGGTGGTGGTATTGGAGCAGTGATCCAATAGATTGCTAAAATCACAACAATGATCACTAGAGTTTGTGTTGAGAAGTATTATCTTGTGATTCCATGCAACACCATGGCCATTACTGTATCACACACAAAATGCTGGAGGAGCTCAGCAGGTTAGGCAGCATCTATGGAAAAGAGTAAACAGTCGACGTTTATGCTTACGACCATTACTGTAAAATAGTTACTAATACATCCAATTGGGCGATGTAACCATTCTCCTGATACAACATATAAAGGAACTAACTTCAGTCTCCCCCCCAATCCCAACCCACATGTAATGCAAACTATGCAGAAAACAAATTAAGATATGAACCTCCTTCACTCCATGGACCATTGCATCTTTGTCTCACTAGAGAGAATTGGGAGCAATGCCTACCAAGAAGAAAGGGAACATACTTACTGCTCACTGAACCCAAGAATTACAACGGACCCTTGGATCAAAGCATAAAGTAAATCAGAGCAGAGGGAAGCCTTCAGCTGCTTGAGTTGGTTCCATCATTCAATGAGACCATGGCTGATTGAATATTGGTCCCAATTCTACATTGCTGCCTGTTTCCCACAAGTCACCTCAGTGATAATCCAAACTTCCCAAATTTAGCAATGCAGTGTCAATTAAAACACTTCATTCTCCTTGCTTAGAATGGCACAGGTGAACTCAAGAATTTGACTATGATACCTTCTGATCTCATGGTTTTGTGGCCTGTTGTCCATTAAACAATGGAAAGGACCAACAACTGAGTATTATATTGAAAACTGGAATCTTATTATCTGCTCAGAACTCTTCAATGACATTAAATATACTGCAATAAATTTTTGCTACCCCTGCTCCTACCTCTAATCAAATCATTGTTAATACATCTTGAATCTGAAGCAGTTCATTTGCTGTGGTTGCATCACATTGATCGTTTTGCTCATAAGTGCTTGCTCACCAGCTAATTGGCAAAACAATGTAGAAATTATAAAGCATTAGAAAGTGGAATTCTGCAGTTGATGGAAATCTCAAATAAAAACAGAAAATGCTGGAAATACAAGTTAGGTCATTCAGCATCCGTAGAGAATAAAACAGAATTTACATTCATGTTGATCACCTGCAATCAGAAATAGAAAATCTTAGGGATAAATATATGTTATCCCTGTCAGCCCCTCATCCATGAACTCTGACTGCATTTCTCACTCTCCCAGTAAAATAACCAACATAATCAAAGACCACACCCCAAACCCCTCCCACCAGACAGAAGACACAAAAGACTGGAGGTATGTACCACCAGGCTCAGGTACAGTTATATCCCACAGTTGTAAGACTATTGAATGGACCCATTGTACGATAAGGTGGGTTCCTGTTTTATAACCTAACTTGTCATGCCTTGCACCTTATTTTCTGCCTGCACTTTCTCTGTAAACCTTTATTACTCTTCTATTGTATTATCTCAACGGACTTAATGTGATGAAATTACCTTTATGGATTGCATGCACTATAAAGATTATTGCTGTCCCTTAGTAAACCAATTGAACAATTTTGGCGTGCAGAGAAAGTGAGGTGCGAGTGGGTGGACAGAATAATCAAAAGTGATACTGTGATTGAGTACACAATGGATTAAATGACTAAAGGGGCAATAGTGCAATGTGCAAGAAGATATGTAACTGGGAATGACAGAACCATCAGCTGAAATTGTTGAATTCATTGTTGAGGCTGGAAGCATGTAATGCACCTAGTTGAATAATGAGCTGCTGTTCCACAAGTTTTCTTTGAGCTTCTTTGAACTAGATAGATAGATAGATAGATAGATACTTTATTCATCCCCATGGGGATAGATTCAATTGGGAGTGGCATGGTAAATTTTAGCATTGATAGTCAAAAGCTTGGAATCAGAATTATGTCCAAAATGAAGATGTTTTGAACATTCAACTTATTTGCATTTTAGTTGGGGAAAAAAAACACAAATTGTGACTCGCTCTCAAGCAGTCCATCAGTTGCTTTAGCAGACTGTTGAAAGGTATGAGAAGAAGCTCTGCTTGGTGGTGATGAACTTTTGGATGTGAAGGCTGATGGGGCAGAAAGTGAGGGCAATCTGCTTAGCTGTGACTGGTTTCCACTTGTTGCACCAATTGTGGTGTGGAGAAGTTGTTTTGATTGGTTAAATGAGGTTTGGTCTCTATCTGGGCTAGCAAGGACGCAGGCAGAAGCGTGGAGCCAGAATCTTGCTCCAAAACAGTCACACTATTTGCTATTAATCACATCCTTTTGCTTTTCTCGTGGATAAATATTAACTTGTCAGAGACCATATAAAATACTTAAATGATGCACATGGTGGGAAGGAATTAATTTGTGTGGATGGTTCTACATGTTCACCAAATGTCCTGACCTAATATGAAATTTCTGTGGTCTGTACACAACAGTAATGCACTCTATGATTAGAAGATTGGGGAACAGTGTGGTTTAATCATTTTCCAGCCGGTCTTATCTCCATTTGTTTGGAAAATGACCATTTATCTGGGTAATGTAATTGTCTCCCCAGAAGAAGCCAGTAGAGGGCACTGAGTCTACACATTGATTACATTCCCTGTATCCGTTCCCTTGTGCAGAAGTGACTCCACATCCAAAATGTGCTTGTTAACACTTTGATGCCTTCTCATGGTTATGTGCAAGTGAGGTAACGTTGAGAAGGCAAACTGAAATGATTGTCATCTACCCTTCTGTGAGTAAAGTGTGAGCAGCGGACATTGATTAGATGGTCGAGGAACAGGATTTTTGACAAACAATGGGCAGTCTATGTCAACTTAGTATTTGCCTGTAAGTTAGCCTGATGCATCCTGCTTTTCCACACTTCCCTTCCCCCACCTCCTACAGTTTCCTACCACCATCCTGAAAGAATTGGTTTGAAAATCTAGCTGACTGAACCCAAAAAGAGGCTGTTGAATGCACTTGAGCTGCAGGCTCAAGTGATGAGTGAGAGGCTTCAGACGATGACGAGTGTCTTAAGTCATGGTTGGCCCTGCAACCACACAATGGCCATTCTAGCAGTATGTGGCAAGTACAGGGGTAAACGCTGGAGGAGCGAGCTCAGTGAGATTCCAGTGGCTGCAGTCTCTTGTGACTTCAAGATCTGCATGGATCCGGGCTCACCTTGAAAAGTGAAAAATAAGTCCATGGGGCAACTTCTGTGCTGATCACACAAAGTACTACCTTGCCGCACGGAGGTTTACACTGCTTTTAGATTGTATGCCATCTTCCAGGAACTTTTTGGATCCATGACAACAACATCAGTAACTTATATTTACACAGGTGCCTTCAAGGTTGTAAGACACCCTGAGGTGGGTCACTGGAGTGTTGGCAAACAAAATTTGACACCCAGACAACTATGAGAATTTTAGGGCAGAGACCTTGCCATCACAAATGGCGACTAAACCTTCTCCCTGACTTCCAGGAATGTTTCAGACAGTTTAGAAGCATGGTATCACAGAATCAGAGTAAGTTTATTGCACAGAAGAGCATTCAGCCCATTATATCTATGACAGCTGAATATGAGTTGCTCGGCCCAATCCCATTTACAGCACTTGGTCATTAGCCATTTCTGGCTCTTTAAGTACACAACTAAGTAATTTTTAAGTATAATGAGGGTTTCTGTCTCCACCATCACTTCAGGTAGTGGGTTTCCAGGCCCCTTCTAAATTCTGGGAGCCAGATGGAAGATAATATCTGGAATGAACTTCCAACCCCATTTTTGTCCTGAACTGGAGGTCTAAGAGCCATTCCTTATCAGGAGATCAGAGGTGGAGAGGTTTTATATTCTTTTGATTTATCATATCAAAGGATCTGTCCTGGGACCATCTCATAAGTGCCACAAGAAAGAAAGCACAGCAGTGTCTCTACTTTCTTAGGTTTGCGTAGATTCAGCATAGACCAAAAACATTGACAAACTTGTATTGATGCACATTGGAGAATATCCTAACTGGTTACGTCATGGCGTGGTATGGAAACACTAGTGCCCAGGAATGGTAAAATCCTATAGAGAGAGAGTAGTGGACAGAGCTCAGCCCATCACAAGCAAAGCCCTGCCCATCATTTAGCACATTTACATGGAGCACTCCCACAAGAAAGCAGCATCCATCATTCAAGGACCCCCACTATCCAAGCCATGCTTTTTTCTTGCTACTACCATTGGGCAGGAGGTTTAAAAGCCTTATGTCACACACCGTCACAATAAGGAACTTATGATTACCCCACAACCATCAAGCTCCTAAACCAGCACGGATATCTTCACTCAGCACAACTCTGAACTAATTCAACAGCCTACAAACTCACTTTAAAGGACTTCTTACAACTCATGTTCTCGGCATTATTTTTTTATTTGCACATGGGTTGTTTGTCAGTCTTTGGTTATGTATAGTTTTTCATAAATTCAATTGTATTTCTTTATTTTTCTGTAAATGCCTGTAAGAAATTGAATCTCAAGGATGTATATGGTAATATATATGCACTTTGATAATAAAATTTACCTCGACTTTGACTAAACTATTTATCTGCAGCTCCACTGCATAGTAACTCACCCCAGCTCAAACCCAACTGCTGTTCCATACCATGCCTTTCTCTACTTTAATGCACTGCTCAAGGGCTTTGCAGTCCTCCATCCCCCATAAACTTGAAGTTGTCCAATATTCTCTTTCCTGTGCCCATTCATCCATTGCCTCCATCCTAGTTGATCTGCAATGTCTCTCATATAATAAGTAATACTTCAACTTTAAATAATTAAAATTTCTCTCCGATCTTGCACTTCTCTAGCACTGCCATCCCCTCCATCAATGGAAAACTACAAATTATTCACTTTTCTCTAATACTGGCTTTTTGAGTACCTCTGATTTTGATCATTCAACTACTGATGGCTGGCTTCCAACATCCCAAGCTGGATAGTTCCCCAGCAGCACACAAAGACTCTGGAGGAACTCAGTGCGTCAAACAGCATTTGCGGAGTGAAGTGGGCAAATGTCAACTGTCCATTTTTCTCCAAAGCTGTTGCGGACCCACTCGGTTTCTCCAGTTTTTGTGTGCTCCATAGTTCCAGCATCTGCAGCTTCTTGCTTTTCCCTCTTGTTAACTCCCCACTAAGACTGCCTGCCAACCCAGCTCTTTTCACTGCTTTAAGCAGCCCATAAAGCTAACCTCTTTTGACAAAATCTCAGATCCTGTTGTCACTTTATGCAGCCTGCCGTCAAACTTGAATCACACTCCCATTAAAGGAACAATATAGATGCAATTTACAATGAAAGTATTTTAAGTACCGTTTTAAATGAGAAAAGACTGGCCAAAAACAGTGAGATTTAGGAAAGGAACTTTGGAGCTGGGGAGTGGGTGGCAATTAATTTTGTGGTGTGCATGAGACAAACATTTTTGGAATGTTTTTGGAAAGTTTTTGGAATTCTTGGAGTATTGTAGGGATGAAGGCAGTTCTAAAGATGAGGAGAAGTAAGGTTAAAAAGGCACTTATAAAGAACTTGAAAATCCAGTTTTGGAACCTTGGTCAGCAGGAAATTTACTTTGAATTATAGTATTTCAGTGGAGTTTTGGCTGACACATTGTTAGAAGGTGAAAACTGGGAGGACAAGCTGCAGAGCAATAGAACTATCTTCCAGGAGTTTACAAAAGTATGAATGTGGATTCTAAAGCAGATGAGCAGGGGCAAAAAGAGAACAATTGATGCTAAATAGGTGGGTGTAGGCTGTCTGAAAATTGCTTAGAAATTTGGCTTGGAAGCTCATCTTGGGAGAACAAGGGCGGCAAGCAGTTTTTTTTCAGATATTTCCCGAGGAGAAAGATGGAATTGATGATTATTCAGATATTTATGGTAGGAACCAAAGAAAATGGCTTCAACTTCCCAGTGTTGTATTGGAAAGTGTTGTGCTCATGCATTATGTAGTGTCAGATAAACTGACTATAATGGCAATGTGGAGAAGTGGTGAGAGAGTGTGGTGACATAGCTAGAAATTACTTAGCTTGCACTTGGAAACCTATGGATACCTTGCAGATAAGCAAGCAGCAAGGTAAAAAGAAAAAGATGGCAAAGATAACCCTGAGTGAGGATAGGGTCTCCAAATTATCAGTGCAGGAACAGAGTAAGAAATCATTTCAAGATAATTGAATTCAAGGTCAAGTTGTTTGTTGGAACCTTCTTACTATCACTGTGACCAGATGTAACGTGCTTAGATGGGCTTCAAGAAAAATAGGTACGGGTTTGAAGCTGGCAGCACATTCAAAGGGAGGTGGGGCATGAAATTTTGCTGTACAGGATTGGAGAGATCAAGGTTTTGATCTTTGAGAGGTGGGATGATGATGGCTGAATTGTTAGGAGAGTGAAGATTGTGGACACTGTACCCAAAAAGAGAGAAGTATTAAAAATAGTAGGTCATGGAGAATGGAAGAGAAAAATTCTGTTGTCAACACTGGCTGTTGTGGACAGCATAATCTTAGAATGGAGAATGTGGAAAGATAAGGGTGGAATTATTGGGATTAGGATGAATGTGCTGGTATAATGCAGAATCATAGAAGACTACCCTAGCTGGACAGAAATAAAATATACAACTATCAATTAGTCTCAGTTAGTAAGTCTGTGTCTCCTTGCTTTTGCTGGTAAAAATGGAGGGAGAAACCTGTGTAATGAAAAGAAAACCGACTGAGATGCTTTACTGGTGAAATATTGCTTGATATACTGGTGAAATACTTGAGATATACTTGAGATACCGGTGAAATATTACTGAGAGGATATGTGATGAGTTCTTGTTTTGCTTTTGCTGGATGTGTGTACTATTGCATTAGGGAAAGGTAGACAACTCTATTTGCCTTTTCCCAGCTGCAGAGACACCTGCATGGACAACTGGTGATCAGCCAGGGATCAGGAGACTTACCACTTCTTCTATTACCTGCAAAGGTGTGCATGATTAAGCAGTTTTGCAGAGTGGATGAGGGCTAGCAGAGAGAGAAGGGGTCCTGTGATAGTTTTGTTGAAGTTAAGGAACTGGGATAGGGGAAGGGATTGAGTAGGCAGTAAAAATCAAAGTCATGTGATTGTATGGCATTCAAGAAGCAGAATGGACAGTTTGCACCTGAAGAAGGAGGAGGAGGAAAGACGCTTCTGAAGATAGATTCAAATAAAACAGAATATGAGCGTGTGAACTGTATGAAAAGTTTAAACGCAAGAGGAAATTCAAATCTAAGACCATCCCATTCTGAATTCATCTGGTTTTAACAGAGACAGGAGGGTGGATCAGCTCATTTCTCCACCTCTTAGATATTCCTTCTTCCACATCTGTGTCTGTTATAGTTGATATATGCTGATTTTTTTCTCTCATCCCTAGGCCTCTCATTTCTTCTCCCTTCACTGTCCCTAATTCTCTCCTCTATTGAGTATTCCTCTCCTTGCTCTCCAAACCCCTCCCACCCTCCCACAGTTAACCTCCTTTCAACTTTTGGATTTCCCCTCCCTCTCAGGACGCAATTGGCTCTCTTCCTGATCGCGGTCTGGTTTCTCATCTGGGCTGCCAGAGGCTATGGGGTATTGTACCCACCATTTGCTGAGAGTGGATAACTAGAAGCATATGAGCATGGCAAGATGAAGGCAGCAATCTTGACTAACTCACATTATTTACATATAATGCTCCAAGTTATTGTCAGTCCACTCACAGAAACATACAGGAGAATGGCTCTTATGCTTAACACCTGCAAATGCCTTGCTTCAGAATGACATCTTCTAACAATATAGGTTCATGAGAGAGACTCTGGAGAATGAGTGTGCTCTCCATATTTCAGAAGACCCTTCAACAAAAGCAGACATTGATCTTGAAATTCACCATAGGCTTCAAAGAACTAACATGTTATTTGGGTTACAGAAGAAAAGGGTGTTTGAGGGTCAAGACCTCCAATGTATTGTCTATTGGACAACAGTAAACCATGACCTCTTATGTGCTTTTGAGCTCTGGATTACCTACAGAAGGTAGCCCAAGACACTGAAAAGATATCGTCAATGCCATCTCCTCAAAATTTGCCAGATTTAGTATGGGTAAATGAGTCAATATCAGTTTTCTCTCCCAGGCAACATCCCAAGGCCATAATTACACACTGTCAGCTCAGATGTACAGGCCATGTTGTTTGCATACCTGACAACAGACTGCTGAAATAGACATTTCAGTCTGAGCTCTGTCACAGGAAGAAATCCCAAGTGGACAGAGGAAAAGATTCAATGATATGCTCCAAACTTCCTTAAAAATGCAACATTACCACTGAACCCTAGTACTTCCTGGCCCCCGACTGCTAAAAATTGAGAAGGAGCATTCAGGGCAGCCCAGGGAGCATTGAAAGCAAGTGTCAGGAACACATGAAGACCTTGTGTAATGGTGGAAGGAGCTGCCACCTCACAAACTACATCCTACACCCCATCCCATCCAATCAGGCAGCATTGCCTCTAATACACCATCAATGACTTCTTCAAAAACTAGTGCCTCAGGAAGGCAGCATCCACCGTGAAGGACCCTCACCACCCACTATGAGCCCGCTTCCCATTAATGCCATTCGGGAGGTGTTACAGGCGCCTGAAGACACACACTCGATGTTTTAGGAATGGCTTCCTCCCCACTGCCGCCATCAGATTTCTGAATGGTTCATGATCCCATGAACACTATCTCACTATTCCTCTTTTCCATTTCTCATTTATTTATTGTAACATACTAACTTTTTTTCATGTCTTGCACGGTACTAGTACCACAAAAACATCACATCTCATGACATACATGGGTGATAACAAACCTGATGCTTCTGAGCCTGAGTCTGCATTCAAACACTGGCCTTATCAGCCAACTCAGAATCCACAGAACTGGGGACAAGGCACGTTATCCTTGATCCCTTGGACCTGCCCGAGGAGAAGGGTGATTGATTGCTTTGTTCAGTCGATAGCTTCATTATCATTACATCATGGAATCATTAGGATGAGAGGAGGCAAACTATTTAGTCTTTGTTTGCACACAGTTTCTGTGTTCCTAAGTGACGATCCACCAACTTACCTCAAGAGGCCTGCTGGTTATGTAGGGCTAATGCTGCCGAATTCCATTTGCAGAATAATGTAGTCTCCCTTTAGCAGCATTTTCCTCCCTAGTGTTGCACTTAAAACAAAACGTGGGTACCCTCCTGCTTCCTACCCGTCAGCCATGTGTCGTGTGTGTTCCGTCATGTTTGTTTAGGTAAAGCTGCTGAATGAACAATTGAGTGGCTGGTTCCTGTGCGGCTGGTGCTGGGGTTGAGGGCGAAGCTATTTTTATCAGCCTTGCAGAAGATCTCGATCCAAGAAGACATTTCTTGGCAAAGCCACTGATTTGTTTCTTAGGTCTTGCCTGCAGGCCTGGAAAGATCATGTGGTGAAGTTAATATTCTTGGCATGGCGTTGAGCAGGAAGAGCAGGCAACTAGCAGCATATTTCACTTTAGAACGGTTGTTAATCAACAGTATGAAGAACCTCCTGGTCCTGCAAAAACAAACAAAAGCTGTGCCTGCTAATTATTCCGTAAATGTTTAACCATCACACTGCAGGTTAAACTATTTAACTAACATAATATGTGCTTTTAAATATTTGCTTGATTCAGCAGATCCCTCTATTCTTCGGAGTCTCCCTGTATTACACACACTAACCTTCACTGTCCAGCCAGAGTCATACTGCTTAAGTTATGTCAATAATAGTCTGTTGCCATCTGCCTGGACAATTGTCCTTCAGACTGCGGTTTGAGGTGGAGTGGGGTGGGGACTCCTCAATCCCCTGACAGAAAGGGGAAGCCTGACTCACAGCTGGGCTGGACTGTTCAAATCCTCATCGTCAGTTATAACTCAGCTTACATCTTGCTGGTCTACTTTATAAACAAAGAACAGAACCTGCACTTCAAACCAGATCTGAAAATATTGCTGCCTCTCCAATGATTGCCTGTGCCAAAAAAATAAAAGTTAATTTCTTTTGGGCCAAGTTAGGTTCTTTTGCTTGTAGTATCTGTTTATACAGGTGCTTGGAACTCGTATTGCATTAAAATTGCCTGAAAATAGGCCTCTGTTCAACAATGTGGGTGCAATTATATGTGCCACGTTAAGTTAGACTCGCCTTTGAGGTAGGTTTCACAGCTGTACAGTTTACACTGAAGGAAGATCACATCCATTTTTAAAAATTCTCCAATGTTTCCACTTGAATATGTGAATGTTTATTGACTCCGCCTGCAGAGTTCTCATTCACATTTCATATTTTATTACAGCGCTGTAGAAGGCCATTCAGCCTCTGCTGGCTGTTTGTACCACACTTGCACCAACCGCTGAGTGAAGAGGTTTCCCCTCAAATTCGCCTTAAATATTTCAGCTTTCATCCTAAGCCTATGATCTCTAGTTGTATTCTCAACCAAGCTGGGGGCAAAAAAAATTCTGAGTACATTCACCACATCTGTACCCCTCATGATTTTGTATACCTCCAAGATATCTCCTCATTTTACATAAGAACATAAGAAATAGGAGCAGGAGTGGGCCATCTGGCCCGCTAAGCCTGTTCCGCCGTTCAATAAGATCATGGCTGATCTGGTCATGGGCTCATCTCCACCTACCCGCCTTTTTGCCATAACCCTGAATTCCCCTGCTGTGCAAAAATCTATCCAACCTTGTATTAAATATATTTACTGAGGTAGCCTCCACTGCTTCATTGGGCAAGAGAACTCCACAGATTCACCACTCTCTGGGAAAGCAGTTCCTCCTTCTCTCCATCCTAAATCCACCTCCCCTCTGTCCCCTAGTATTGGTCTCACCTACCAGTGGAAACAACTTTCCTGCCTCTAAGTTATCCAGCCCTTTCATAATTTTATATGTTTCTATAAGATCTCCTCTCATTCTTCTGAATTCCAGCGAGTACAGTCCCAGGCGACTCAATCTCTCCTCATAGTCTAACCCCCTCATCTCTGGAATCAACCTGGTGAGCCTCTTCTGCACTGCCTCCAAAGCCAGTATGTCCTTCCTTAAGTAAGGAGACTAGAACTGCACACAGTACTCCAGGTGTGGCCTTACCTACGTTCCAGGGATTAGGTCCAAATTTATTCAGCCTTTCCCTATAACTCAGTTCCTGGCAACGTCTTTGTAATTTTTCACTGCACTCTTGCAAACTTATTGATATCTTTCCTGTAGGTCAGGATGTCTAAGTTGTAAATATATCCCCCATATATTCAGCAAGAGTTTCTTCGAAGGCTTGTTTCATCAACATTACTATCATGGTACGGAGCTGGTTCTTGATATTAAGGTTTGTAATTCCCTCTTTGATGCTGTGTGGTCAATGGGAAATAGGTGGGAGTCAAAACCAAGGCTATTTATCCGGCACTAACTTCTCTATGCCAAACATAACCTTCAAAAAATTGCTTGTTTCATATTATTTTGAATAGTTAAATATGTATTTCACAAATTAAAACTAAGTTGACAGTCTAAGTCTGTGCCGTCTGGCTTGAAAATTGTGTATGCCCACTTTTCAGATGAGCATTTGATTTATTTACCCCACTGGAAGGTCAAGGTTAGTGTGACACTTGGCAATTCAAATGCTGATGGAGCCAAGATAAATGAGGAGACATTGAAGTGCTACAGGAACATTGCTCAGTCCCAGGCTAATATCAATTGTTCAGCAGCTTGCTGAGGTCTGAGAAGGAGACTCTGCCTGGTTGAGGACGAGTGGTGGAGAAAAGGTGGAAGAGTTCTGACTAGACATCCTAGCATGGCCAAGAGTTTCCCCTTGTTCCAATTTTATTAATTAATTAGTTAGCTTTCTTGCATGTTTGCAGCTTATGGTTTAAAGTAGCCTTACGTTGTCACCTTTATTGTCAGGTCAGTGGTGAGCCTGAACCAACCATGTTTAAGATCCAAGCTCTGAGCCTACTCCTGGATATTCTTTCCAATATTTTTATTAATTTACATATAAGAACACAGAGTACAAGAAAAAAAAGATATATCAATACATTATACTAAATCACCTATAAAGACTCCTTTCCCTATATTCATACAGATTAATTAATTCATAACATTGAAATATAGTAATTTTATTATATAAAAAAATCTAACCCACTACCAAGACCAAAGCTGATTAGTAAAGATAAAAAGGAAAAGTAATTATTAATCATCATCTGTGCTTTAACAGCAAATCAAAGGTTTTGAAAATAATTCAAAAAGGGTCCCCACAGTGTTTAAAAGTCTTGGCTAGATTCAGAGATTGAACATTGAAAATTCTCTAAATTTAAACATGACATCACATCACATAACCATTGGGCGTGAATAGGAGGGGCCGCATCTTTCCATTTAAGCAAGAGCGTCCTTCTGGCCATAAGAGAAATAAAAGCCAAAAATGACTCCAAAATAATATCCTTTCCTTCAACAATACCAAATAAAGCGGTCAAAGGATTAGGCTTAAAGTTTACTTTGAAAAGTATTGAGAAAGTTTGAAATACTTCTTTCCAATATTTTCCAAGACTCAGACATGTCCAAAGCATATGAATGAGTGTAGCTTCTTCATTATTATATTTATCACAATACAGAGATATATCTAAATAAAAATGAGACAACTTATCCTTGGTCATATGGGCCCACTCCTGGATATTTAATCAGGATGAAAGTAACAACACATTGCTTCAGTTTTATATCTGACCTTGAATCGTGCTTGTAATACATATTTCCAAATACGATTACAACATAGCAGGAGGCCATTCAGTGCATTCCATCTGTACTGATTCATAGAGCAATCCAAGATTCACAATAGTTCTTTTAACAATTGAAGTTGTTAGAGTATGTATCACTTTGTCACAATATAGAGGCAAATGCAATTGTTCCTTTTCAAGAGAACTGAACAAAACAGATGATGTTTGTGCATTGTTTGTGTTATTGATAGAAGACTGTCAAGGCTGGAGAATTATAACAGTAGTTTTGGATTATGCCATGAAAATGGGCAGGTGGGTGTTTATTGTTCAGGGGGAGGATGGAGAAGCATGTTGGAGGTGGTGGGGGCGGGGTAAGAATGATCTCTGCAGAGGATTTGGACCAAGAATTGAGGGGAATAGTCAGGTTTATATGTCAGATTGAAAGAGTGGGTGGTTGGTAGGTTCTACCACTGGGACTGTGTTGGGGATTTGAGGTGATTGTGGAAGGATTAAAGAAGCCTCAGTTAGGAAGGAGGTGGTGGAAAGTTGCTAGGTAGATTAGGTAGGCCATTGGGAAATTGGGGCCAGTGTCATAACAGAGGGGTTGGAGTGGGAAAAGAGGAAGGGGTGGTGACGATGAAGGGTATTTCCTCATGTTGGGCTGATTGATATCTTGTGAGTGGGGAGAATGCACTTTGATAGCCTAATTATTCTGGAAGTGCTCAGTAATCCTCACTCAAATCAAGTCAAGTCGAATTTATTGTCATATGTAAAAGTATAGTGAGGTGCACATAGAATGAAAAAATTTGTTTGCAGCAGCGACCCAGGCATATACATGGGTACATACGACACCCAGAAACTAAATTATACATAAATTTTACAAGACAGTGAAGAGAGAGGCAGTAAAGACTGTTCAAACTCAAGACTTTGGAGCAAGAAGACATAATCAGAGATGTGAACAACACACACAAAATGCTGGTGGAACGCAGAAGGCCAGGCAGCATCTATAGGAAGAAGTACAGTCGACGTTTCGGGCCGAGACTCTTCGTCAGGACTGATAGTGCAGTAATTGGTATATAGTGTTCCATCACTGAGGTAAGATTAAGTTTGAGCAGGTCAATACGAGGACATGGTGGCTGCAGAAAAGTAGCTGCATCTGAACCTGGTGGCGGGGACATCAGGCTTCTGTCCCTCTTGCTTAACAGGCAATGAGAAAAGGGTGGGTATCCATCATCCCAGAACCATGAGATGTATCCTTATACACTGTACCCAACACAGAAGTTGTACCTGGGCACTAGAGTGACTCGCTCCATAAAGTGACCGGTCACATTTCTGAAGTGATGGAAAACAATCAGAAAATAGTGGCCACCACATTTCAACATGAGAGAAAAAAATCAATTTTCAATTGTATAACTCTGATAGAGAAAGCATTTTGCAAATTAATTTCTAGGCACATTTGCCCTCAGAAGCAGGTTAACAATAAGAAACAATGCACACAGGCTGTTGCATTTTCAGCTTGAAGGTTGCCTAATTTTAGGGCCAAGATTGATTTTTCATATTTGACTGTCGTTAAATAGCTTACTGTTCCTCACAGTTACAGAAGGTTCATCTAAATTATTGGTCAGAGTTTCCCTGAGTTCCTCTTTGGGAAGGGTAAACGCTTTTGTTACAGTGACCCAGACTTGCTTTGAGAAATGTTAAAGCCTTCAAGCCAAATTCAATCGTCTGCACTAAGAATAATTAAAGCGACTGATCCTGGGTTAGGAAGGGTTAAGGCACTACTCAGTGACAGCAAAACCAGGGCGAAAATGCTGCATAAATGACCTTTGACTGCTTTCCTGCTGATGCTGAATTATGGAAACTTCTAGGAGGCCAGAGAGAAAACTCTTGAGTTCAGATAGGGTCAGTGGATCAGCAACTGCACTCACTATAACACTGGCACGGGGTAGAATCTGATAAACTCCTACTGGTTCTTTATCATTAACCTCCAGTCAAAACATGTTCAGCATATTTTTCATATTTTTTTCCAGAGAAATTACAGTGGCCTGCAGGCAGAAAACATGGCCACTGAACAGTGGCTAAATGATGAGGTTAGTTAAAAGCAAAGAGAATAGAATTTGTACTGAAGTAACAATGTCATATTGTAGCCAAAATGGCTGCAGCTATTTTCTATGTTACAAATCTGCTGACAATTTAGGTGCTTGGGTTTTGCCTAATGGGAAATACTTAGCGTCTGCTGGTTATATAAGTAACGCGATGTTGAAATCATTCTCCACTGGTTTCGCAGGGTTAACAGGAATATCAAACTTTTTAAAGCTATTCATGATTCATTTACTGTTGTCTGCAAGAATATCTCATGGATTTCACTGTAACTGAGTGGCTTGCTAATTAAGTAAAAATAAAGTAGTGCTTAATTAGACTGAGTGATAGATATGACTTTATGTTCAGCTTTACCCAATTTATGAGGAAAAAATCAGTCTCACTGCTGTTTATTTATGAATATGATGACACTTGCTTTTTTTGCAGTGAGACAAGTGTTTTTCAGAAGATAAATGATGGAAGTGCGAATAGAATTTATATGAAACATCTTTCTTAGGTAGCTGTTTTTATTTGTATGGCTTATGGAAGGACTCAGTTTAATAGGTTCATCCGAAACCTTGAAATATGAAATCTGAAATACAAGCAGCAAATGCTGAATGTATTCCTCTCCTGAGAAAGCATCTGACCCAGGAAGTAAACAGAGTTAACGTTTCAGGTTGAAGATCTTTCATCAGAAGTGGAAAAGGTAGTGACAAAACAAGTTTTGAAATGCAGTGAGGTGAGGGTGGGCAAAGGAATGCTGGGGGCACATGGCAGGTAAAATGGAATGGAAGACGAGCGATCAAACGGCAAAAAGACAAAGGGGAAGTGAACGTGAATGGATCCATTACCTCCCTTCATCCGTCTTGAACAGTTGTACACTTGATTTAATTCTTCAGTTGTACAAACAGAGAGTGCTGGAAGTACTCAGCAGGCCAAGCAACAGCCATGGAGAAAGAAATAGACTTCATGGTTCCATGATCAAAATGGAACCGTGCCAAAAGATGGTTTTCATGAATTGTTAATTCTGTCCCTCTCACCCCAAATATTGCCTGACATGTTCAGTGTTTCCAGAATGTTCTGTTCTTACATCATTTTCTCATCTTTTTTCTGTTCTTTTGAATTACTGATTGTTTTATTTATCATGAAGACTCGAGAAGGGTATGGTTCACTGTTTGCTCAGCAGTCTTAAGTAATGAAAATAGTGTAGCAGCAATCTGCCTTTAGTAGAAAGAGTAGTGAATTGTCACTGGTCAACTAAGGTAGCTACTCAAGACTGACATTTTCTTTGTAAAAGCTGAAAAATCAGGTCAGAATATGTCTTAAGACTGACCCTTCTCTTTACTGTGGGTAAACAATTGAACTGCTTGGCATTCCCCACAATGGAACAATCTGCAGTTATGTCAAGTCTAATGACATTCTGTCAATCCAGACCAAGCTTAAAACTATGTTATCACAGACAACTAATTGAATTGGACGGTGAACAGAGTAAATTCTGTACCCTCTGTATGGAATAGGTGTAAAATTTGTAGATTTCTCTGAGAAACCCATTCCATCTCTGCTGATGCTACATTTAAGATTACATTCCTGCTTCCTGTTTAGTTTTTCATCCTATAAAGCACGATTGTGTTTCTTTTCTTTTTTACGTGAGTCGTATTTGAACTTCTTAAAAGTTACGTGTGGGACATTGGAAAAAAGTTGAATTTCCCCATGGGGATGAATAAAGTATCTATCTATCTATCTATCTATCTATCTTGACTGTTACTCATTCCAGTTGCAATCATATGTTGCTGTTCCTGCTCCTTTCTGGGCAAAAGTTTTAGAAGTCGACCCATAACTGTAGACTAGAGCTACATCGAGAACTGCTACTTCATAAATATTTATTTGGTTCCCTTTTCCATGGAAGTTGCAATCCTCAAAGCCAAATCAAATGCAAGTACTTTCTAGTGCCCAGAGCTTCAGCTGGATCCTCATGGGCCAAATAGGAGTCTGTCCTTGAATGCACAATTCAGAGACGCTCCAAAGTTGCAATGTCTCAAAAGGTCACTCAGTTTCCCTCAGGTTTTGTCTGTATCAAATCTGCAGCAAGCTGCCATCTATAATGACTATATGTAGAGATATTCCTTTAAACTCTGTTACTTCCATAAAAAATTGTGTCTGTAGCTCTCTGCAAAACTACAACTTCTGCATTGTGTTCCAGCTCTAGATTTGGCCCTGAATACCAGAAGCCTTCTTATTAAATTTAGGAACATGGTCTATTACTTCTGGGGTATGCAGCTAAGTCACACAATGATGGTGTAGCGATGTACAACATACAGAGCTAGAGACGACACGCAGTCGGTAAGTCGTTTTGAGACTAATTTATTCAAACTTCGCGGCGCTGGCATTTAATCCCTAGCGCCCGCCCTCTCCAGGCGGAAATGACGTCAGAGGTGCATTAACAAAGTCTCTCCCCATGCGTTGGCTATTTGTGAGCCGGTTCGCCTGCGCAGAAAGTGGGTCGCCACAATAGCTTGGAATCTTAATTTAATGAATTAATTCCTACCTGTTTTATTAGAGAATCTATCTGATTGAGAAATAAAATTTATCTAGTCAGTGCTGACTTCATTTCACTACCTGCTTGCTTGGGCACCTTTTTTTGCTCAGTCTGCCTTATTTAAATGATTGGAAAGCCACAGGTGAATATTTAGATTAGATCACAAGAAGGCACTAATGTTAACGTGCTTCGTCTGCCATCATGAGTAATAAGCACCACTGAACCCAACAACCGTATTTAACAGAGAAAAAGGTTTGCAACTAGCTTTTAGATTTTCTCCGAAATATTACAGAATAGTTTGCAACCTGTGTACTGCTGAAGTACAAACAGTCATTATCCCTCTTCTGGTTCTAACTTGCCTGTCTAATCTTCTCAATGTCACTCAGCATCACAGTTTATCTTCCATCCTGTGAAGTGCATTGAAGCTTTATTCATTATGTTTAAGTCACAGTGTAAGTGCATATTGCTGTACACACGGTTGATCCAGAAGTCACATCACAGAATCTTTTTGTCTTAAAATGAATGAGTTGTCTGTAGTCAGCCATTTGGCTCCATAATTGTTGGGATGGTGCTGAGTTGTGGAAAAAATGCTCCACTCTCTGTCCCCAGTCTGATCTCAATATAAGATGGCCACAGCTTTTCTGAGCCAGGATGAAAAATGTTTGCCAGAGTTTCTTTGATCATTATAAGCAAATGGCCATGGTGTTGGATGTCAAGTGGGTTACATTTATTGATTGATTGTGTGATTGATTGAGATACTGCATTGGATAGGCCTTTCCTGCCCTTTGAGGTGCTCTGCCCAGCAACCTCTGGTTTAACCCTAGCTTAATCCCAGAACATTTTACAATGACCAATTAACCTACCAAATGGTACATTTTGAACTGTTGGAGGAAACCCACGTGGTCACAGAGTTAAGATACAAACTCCTTACAGACAGTGGCGGGAATTGAACCCTGGTTGCTGGAAATGTAAAGCATTGTGCTACCCATTTAAGAGAGAGGCTCTCAACATGTTCATGACTTTACCTTTTAAATGACACATGAAAAGTGCCCTCTAAATCGTGGAAGCTTGGAGCTAAGTATGCATGTATGTTTTAGTCAGGAACGAAAGGAAACAAAGTTGGAAGTGAATATTGAAGAAGGGGCAGGGGGCAATTGATAGTACTTTGTTCTCAAAACTACAATGTTCTGCTTTCAATTGTTGTAAGAGCAGCAACAGAAACAGCAACGGCAGCTGACAATTGAACTAACTCGCAGGTTCAATTGCTGTGGTATGCGCTGAGTAGGCTGACAAACGTGGGCTGCAAATTATCATTATGACTCAAAGCTTTTTGTTGGGGGATGGGGGAGGGATGGTTAGGAATCCTTGCCTGTCATTTTCTGAGAATATGTTTTTCTGCTTACCACACAGCAAAACTAAGAAAGAATAATGTCATAACAAAGAATTACATTGTGGTGTTCTTCAAGCCCCTGAGCTGAGAATTTCTTTCTGTTAATTCTGTTTGTTGTCCACACTTTAAAATACATAAAAGAGAAAAAAACAACCATTCTTACAGATGCTGGTAAATTAAAACAAGCTGTAAAATAGGGCTGCCGAGTTAGGATGTCATTTTTACTAATGCAATAGAACATCTTCCAGTACATCACAATCATAATTTGCCCTGTGAAATTGTGCGCTTGTGATACTTCGATTATAGTTTTCATGTACTCAGCTCTGTAAATCTTCCTTCAGATACAAAATGATTAATGAGCAAATCAACTCCTTTGAAGGCTTTTCTGAAACATTTCAGAATGATCAAAGTCATGTCATTTTAAATTTACCTCTGCCTTGAGCTACTCTAACTCGCATCCTAATTGCCAACCTAATTAACATTCACAATCAGTTTTAGTCAGTCAATGTTGCTTTCGGGCAACTTCCAAACTATAAATGCAGTAATGACTCCTATTTAAAAAGGAGAACAGTTGTTTCAGTAATGTGTTTCTCTTCGTTCTGTGTCTGGGTGAATTCACACTTTCTCTCATAATGATATCTGGTGACAAATCAGCTTCTGTTTTAGCTTTTGATAGAAATCAGGTTTCGAGCCATTTTGTTGTGTATAAAGAGTTTGACTTATTCCAGTGGTTTATATTACCGCTATCAAGTCTTCTTGGGGTCTAAATTTGATAACACCCAAAAATGAGCAAAACAAGGTGTGCAAATCACCTCCCTCCTCGAACTGTTGTGGAGTTCAGCCTATTCAGGTGGCTAGTAGCAATTAAAACTAATGTGTCTTTAAAACAGGAGGTAGGTTGTTGCTGGTGATCTTGTCTGAGCAGCAGGGTCTACCAGATATTAAAAAAACACCTACAAGCACTTGAATGGCATAGCAGGCTGGTCAATAGATTTAGTGTAGAATCAGCACAGATAAGATGGGCCAAAGGGCCTGTTTCCAAGTTGCATGACTGTGACTTTTTGACAACTAGTCTGCAGCAGTCTATCAGTCAAAGAATCAAGTGCTGATGACCTGGATGTGGTGCTGCAAGAAGTACGATGACCTCACGTACAGGTGTTCAGAGCCAAAGCGTCAAATGTCACATTACACCAAGTGTACCACCAGCCTCAGGCACCTCTCAAGTAACTGCACTCCATCATTTACCAAACAGTAATCTCCTTCTAGAAGGACCTGTACCTATATGCTCCACTGCACCCTTGTGTATATAGTACTGCTTGTGCTCTTACTTAAGAATTTGCATGTGCTACCAGCTATTTGACCTTGACAACGAACTCACCCAGGCACAACCTGTGACATTAACACACTTCCTTTCTCTTGAAGAGAAAGTGGCACAAGCTGGACAGCTGCTATGTAGAGGGTTCAAGGCAGTACAATTCTCTTCAGTGCTGCCCATTACTGGGGCATCCATTGTTAGGGACAAGAGACTTTTAAGGAACGAGTATCCTTATTAACTAATGCTTCAATAGCCTATCCCTCAATCTACACCCCCTTCCGACTTACAAAGCTCTAGAAGATGCAAGTGTGTGCTTTTAGTATTCTTTGCAATTTGCACCTCAGTATTATTTTCATCCCAACAGCATTAAAGAAAATCAAACCAAGAGGAGGAAGGATGAGAAAAACAATAGAACATGACTTGATTACAGAGTTGAAGCTAGCTCAGACACTGAGGCTGAATCTAATTCCAAGGAAGGCATAGAGCAGGATTTATAAGTGGTGCAAGCACTGTGCACACTAGGCTGTAGCCAGCAAAGGATTGTACAGGGGCCAGCTTGTCAGAACATGGACAAGCTGAGAATCTGGATGGTTAGTCTATATGAAGATGATGGATTTGTGCCATGAAATGCCCAGAGTATTCTCGACCTGCTAGAAAACTCTTGCCCCCCCCCCATCAAAGAACAGAGAAGAGCCCCGCAACAAAGCCTTAAGTAGAACTTGGAGCCATTGACTTCCAGTGTGAACTTGATAACTATTTACATTATTACTGACTGAACAGGCATGCGTATGTTGGCCTATTGTGCAGCTTCTGTTCTGAAACAGAACCATTGTTCCTCATTACTCGAAGATTGTAATGGAAGTCTAGATTGCAATCATGCAAGTTCCCAGGTGTTAACATCTTTGAAGAGTTATCCCGGACCCAACATGTCGAAGCTATTACAAAAAAAGGCACAACAGAGGCTACATTTCATAAAAGTTTGAGGAGACTTGGTACATCAACAAAGACACCCCCAAAATCTCTACAGATATACTGTGGAGAGCACTCTAACTGGTTGCAACACTATCTGGTATGGACGGGCCACTGCACAGGATCAAAAAAAAGATGCAGGAAGTTATCAACTCACCAGGCTCCATCATGGGCTCCAGATACCCCAGCATCCAGGACACTTTCTAAAGGTGATGCCTCAAAATGGCAGCATCCATTACTAAGGACCTCATCACACAGGACAGGCTCTCTTCTCATTGCTACTATTAAGGGGGAGGTATGGGAAATTGAAGACACACATTCAATGTTTCAGGAACAGATTCCTCCATTCCACAATCAGATATCTGAATGCACAATGAATCCACGAATACCTGCCTTGGTAGTTTTCCTCTCCTTCTGCACAACGTATTTAATTTAATTTTTTATATATTTCTAATTGAAATGTATAGATTTAAATTATTATGCATTACAGTGTACAGCTGCCACAAAATAACAAATTTTAGAATCAGAATCAGGTTTATTATCACCGGCATGTGATGTGAAATTTGTTAACTTAGCAGCAGCAGTTCAATGCAATACATAAGCTAGCAGAGAGAGAGAGAGAGAGAGAGAGAGAAATAAATAAATTAAAACATAATAATAAATAAACAAGTAAATCAATTACATATATAGAATAGATTATTAAAAATGTGCAAAAACAGAAATACTGTTTATTAAAAAAGTGAGGTAGTGTCCAAAGCTTCGAAGTCCATTTAGGAATCGGATGGCAGAGGGGAAGAAGCTGTTCCTGAGTCTCTGAGTGTGTGCCTTCAGGCTTCTGTATCTCCTTCCTGATGGTAACAGTGAGAAAAGGGCATGCCCTGGGTGCTAGATGTTTTTAATAATGGATGCTGTCTTTCTGAGACACTGCTCCCTAAAGGTGTCCTGGTTACTTTGTAGGCTAGTACCCAAGATGGAGCTGACTAGATTTACAACCCTCTGTAGCTTCTTTTGGTCCTGTGCAGCAGCCCTTCCAAACCAGACAGTGATACAGCCTGTCAGAATGCTGACCACGGTACAACTATAGAAGGTTTTGAGTGTATTTGTTGACATGTTAAATCTCTTCAAACTCCTAATAAAGTATAGGCACTGTCTTACCTTCTTTATAACTACGCGAATATGTTGGGACCAGGTTCGATCCTCAGAGATCTTGACAGCCAGAAACTTGAAGCTGCTCGCTCTCTCCACTTCTGATCCCTCTATGAGGATTGGTATGTGTTCCTTCGTTTTACTCTTCCTGAAGTCCACAATCAGCTCTTTCGTCTTACTGATGTTGAGTGTCAGGTTGTTGCTGCGGCACCATTCCACTAGTTGGCACATCTTATTCCTGTGCGCCCTCTCATCACTGCCTGAGATTCTACAAACAATGGTTGTATCATCAGAAAATTTGTAGATGGTATATCAGCTATGCGTAGCCACACAGTCATGTATGTACAGAGAGCAGAGCAGTGGGCTAAGCACACACCGCTGAGGTGTGCCAACGTTGATCGTTAGCAAAGAGGTTATGTTATCACCAATCCACACAGACTGCGGTCTTCTGGTTAGGAAGCCGAGGATCCAATTGCAGAGGGAGGTACAGAGGCCCAGGTTCTGCAACTTATCAATCAGGATTGTGGGAATGATGGTATTAAATGCTGAGCTATAGTCAATGAACAGCATCCTGATGTAGGTGTTTGTGTTGTCTAGGTGGTCTAAAGCCATGTGAAGAGCCATGGGATTGCCTCTGCCGTTGACCTATTGTGACAATAGGCAAATTGCAATGGGTCCAGGTCCTTGCTGAGGCAAGAGTTCAGTCTAGTCATAACCATCCTCTCAAAGTATTTCATCACTGTTGATGTGAGTGCTACTGGGTGATAGCTGTTAAGGCAGCTCACATTATTCTTCTTTGGCAATGGTATAATTGTTGCTTTTTTGAAGCAAGTGGGAACTTCTGCCCATAGCAGTGAGAGGTTGAAAATGTCCTTGAATACTCCCACTAGTTGGTTGGCACGGGTTCTCAGAGCCTTACCAGGTACTCCATCGGGACCTTTTACCTTATGAGGGTTCACTTTCTTTAAAGACAATCTAACATCGGCTGTAGTTGTGTTCTCCCTTTCAAAGCGGATCCAGAAGGCATTGAGTTCATCTGGTAGTGAAGCATTGCTGCCATTCATGGTATCTGGTTATACCTATACCTGTGATATTAAACCTGATTCTGATTCTGATTCTAAAATCCACCTGCAGTCTGCTTCACTGGGTGTCAACCGCAATTTGCTAGCCTCTGGGATTACATGATATAGGAACATTTGAAGACTGTCGCAAAAGAAATACTACAAAGGTATTTAGTTGATTTGCATGGCAAATGGAAACTTTGAATGTGAATTTAATTTAGAATCTCTATTTTAGGGTGATAGATATTTTTGAACTGTGAGCTGGCTCTGATGGTCAGTAAGATGTGGAACTCTTAATGAATGAGAAAATAGGATTATTGAACATAGAACATCAAACTGTACAGCTCAGGAAAAAGCCCTTCAATTTAAACGTCTGCCTACATATGATACCAAGCCTCTTTGTGTAATTGTCTAAATACCTCTTAAACCTCTTAAATCCTTATATCTGCTCCATTACCTCACTGGTAGCATGTTACAGGCACCTACCATTCTATGAATAAAGCAAAACCTCCTTTAAAGTTTACCCCTCTCACCTTAAAGGTGTGTCCTCTAGTATTTGACATTCCCATCTGGGGAGAAAGACTGACCATCAATCATTATTGGGAACACACTTTTGTTCTTCATTGACAGCTCTGGCAGCTAGTGATTGACCAATTTTGCTTCTTCATTTGGTCTTGCTATTCTTCCCCTCTCTCTTCACTTTCCCAATCTATATCGGATGGCAAATGCCGCGTACTCTTATCGTACCACCACCAGAGATCACAAAATGCTGGAAGCACTGAGCAGGCCAGGCAGTGTCTATGGTAAGACAAGCAGGCAGTGTTAATATTTGGCTTCTTTGTCAATGTGATATGATGCCAATGCTAAGGCGGTAGAACACAGCCAGCAGGGCAGACTGCATAATGAAAGGAGAAACCAAATAAAGTTGTGATAGGCAGGTGGTGAGTTTTGATACAGACAGAAAGGAAGAACAAGGAACCTAAAAATTGGAGAATTTAATATTGAGTCCAGAGGGCTGCAAAGTTGAGATGTTGTTCCTCAAGCTTGTTTTGGACCATATTATAAAACTGCAGGAAGCTAAGGCAGATAGCACAGAGTATCAGTGGGATGGTTAATTAAAGTGCCATTAGCAACACATTATACTGATAGCGAAGCCTAATCTTAACTGCTACTTTATTAGCTACTCTATCAGATGTGTCATAAAACATAGAACATAGAACAATACAGCAGAGTGTGGGCCCTTTGGCACACAATGTTATGCCAACCCCTTAACCTACTCTAAGATCAGCCTAAGCGTTCCCACTTCCATTGCCTTTCAGCTTTCTGTCATCCAAGATAGCTCTGAATTGATGTAGCGAAGTTCCCAAGGATCCCATGCCTCCTGACTTTCTGAATGAGTTTACCATTGTGAATGTTGTCAAGCACCTTGCTAAAAACCATATACATCTACTGCTGTACCTTCGTTAATGTGCATTGTCACTTCCTCAAAGAATTCAATCGGACTTGTAAGGCATGAGCTCCCCCTCACATAGCCATGTTGACTGACTTTATTTGGTGCTTGCAAATCTTAAGACCATAAGATATAGGAGCAGAAGAAGGCCATTTGGCCCATCGTGTCTGCTCCGCCATTCAATCATGGGCTGTTCCAATTCTTCCAGTCATCCCCACTCCCCTGACTTCACCCTTTGATGCCCTGGCAAATCAAGAACCTATCTCTCTCTGCCTTAAATACACCCAATGACTTGGCCTCCACAGCTGCTCGTGGCAACAAATTCCATAGATTTACCACCCTCTCACTAAAGTAATTTCTCTGCATCTCAATTCTAAATGAATGTCCTTCAATCCTGAAGTTGTGCCCTCTTGTCCTAGAATCCCCTACCATGGGAAATAACTTTGCCATATCTAATCTGCTCAGGCTCTTGTTTCCATGATTTTGCCCACCACTGGTCTATATTTCCCAGAATTATCCCAATTACCTATCACGAACAAAGGAAAAACACTTGCCACCCTTGCAATCCTCTAGCACTACTCATATAGCTAGGAGGAGACAAAGATCATAGCCAAAGACAATGCAATTTAATCTCTTGCTTCCCCTAGTAACATGTGTCATATTCCATCTTTCCCTGGGGACTTATCTATCCTAATATTTTTCAGAAGTTCCACTTATTTAGCCCTCTTACTTAATGCTGCTACCTTCCACCATATCACCCTGTCCTATATGTTTTATTTTTCTAAACATGCTGCCTGACTTTCTTAGCGTTTCTAGCATTTTCAGTTCCCATCATCTTTTGTTGTTTATCACCCTTTGGTTAATTGTGTAAGTTCATGTGTGGCTGGAATCCACATGACACATTTTACAGAATAACTACAAATGGAAAATGAATGCTGAATCATTAATTAGCGCAGCAGACCAAATGCTCAGTCAAAGTTCTACGTTATAAGACATGCCCGAAAGGTAGTTGAAGACGTTTTGAGAGGGAATTCCAACATTTATGGCTTTGGCAGTTAAAGGCCTGCCTGTCAGTTGTGGAGCTATTGGGGAAGATTGAGAGGACAGAAACAGAGGAACGCAGGTATCGAGGAGGGTTACAGGGTTGGAGGAGATTGCAGACAAAGGGATGAGAAGATCATGTAGATCAACAGCTGCAGTGGCACTGAGTGAACAGGATGCGTTACAAGTTAGGAAGCAAGTAACAGTTTTGGAAGGCCTCCAATGTATGGCGAACAAGGGAGGATGCTGCAGGATAAAAGTATTTTGTGATCATAGTCATACAGCATGGAAGCAGGTTCTTTGCCCCAGTTCGTACAGGCTGACTGAGGTGTCTAGCTGAGCTACTTCCATTTGTCTGTGTTTGCCCTATTTCATTCTAAACCTTTCCAATCCATATGCATTGTGTCAATGGCACACAAGGCAAGAACCTTTCCAAAAAAATTGCCGGTTTCTGCATGGTGTAGTCAGCTATCTTTTTAAATGAGAGAACTAATGTGACAAATGTAGTTACTTAATTACCGCTGTTGACTTGACACTACCAGCAAAGCACTCCTTGTCTTATCCTAGGGTTGCACTTCAGGTAGACCGTCTTTATGGAGAAAGGAGACAACCCACATGCTGTTCATTGCTGATTTTCAGGAAAAGTGGTCCTTGAACATCCCAGATGGATATGGCCCAGAGTTGAAAGGCTTCTTCCCACTCCTCTTTCCTCTTCTGGCACTGTGTCCTTCCCTCCACTCTTTTGCCCTGATTATGTTGTATTCTGAGGTCTAGTAATGTTCCAGGTTCTGGGAGTCCCATTTTGACCAGAAAAATGTCCTTCAGTGCCAAATACATCGTTCACTGAAAACTGTTGCAAGTTGAATCAGTTCCAAAAGCATGAAGCAGTCTCACAGTCAGAACAAGAGCAAGACAAAATTAACCCACTGCTAATCTGCAAAGAGCTTTTGGTCTCTTTAGGCTCCATGGGTTTAGGGTGCATTGAGATGGGGCAATGGTGGCATTCCACACACCACTGGGGTCAGCCATGCATAGTTAAAAGGAGTTAGCTAGATGGTGTGGCTCCAAAATATTCGTGCTTGATTAAAATCAGTGATGCGTGCAGATTTTCCTAGTCTGCATACTTCCAGTATGCTTTCTGTACTCAAACGTGATGACCTCACTTGCATAATATCTGGCATGACGCAGATCACACCTGTCCACATACCATGTATATCATTCTGTGCCTTGTTGAAAGCTTCTTTTCACACCCAAAGGATGCCAGTGACTGAGTCTGATTTTGCATTCCCCCCTGAACTCCAATTTACGTTTAGTGTCTTTCTTGTGCTGGTCACACATTTTTTATTGTAAACAATTTTCCAGCATCCACCAATATATTCCCTTTTTGGGCTTTGGTTGTGTTTACTTCCATGAGTTCATCTTTTAAAATTACTGTGTAGGCAGTTTATTTTTTTATATTTCTAGGTTTATTGGAATCTAGTCAGTATTTAGCCTTAAACCAATGTCACCAAAGGAATATCTGATTCTTATTTTATTGTTGTCTGTAAGCCAATTGACTACCTCAATACACAGAATGGGATAATGACTACACTCATTTACCTCAAAGTTCAATCTATTTCTTTCTCTCCATTTCAATGCATACATATTTTTCAATAAAAAAACATAATTAACCTTTTAGCAAAGTGTTTGCATTCATTTTGAAACAGGGCTAGAGCCTGTCCTCTCACAATTTCACTTAATATGGGCTTTTATTTCCAATTCTATTTCCCACACAGATGGATATAGCTTATTTTAATTACTTAGCAACCCAAAGTTCGTGGCCTCTGATATTGGTAACGTATTCATCTCAGTGAATGTAGTGAATCCTGTGAAATTGAAAGGGGCATTACCAGGATCTTGCTTAATGATTTATAAACCAGCCACTCATTCCTCCACCAATTTTATTGCATTATAAGTGTCATGGCATCACATCATTGTCCCTGAGATGTTCCTAGCTTGTCCACAGCACTCTGAGACCAGTCCCACTGGGCTGCTTCATGTCTCAGGAACCCATGTGTAGTTGAAGACTTCCTCAGCCATCTTAATTTCCCTCTTCACTTTCTGCATAAAATCCCTGCGCTCCCCCCCCCACACACACTCTCTCTCTCTGCAGCAGTCTGACTCCAGTTCAAAGATCAAAATAAATTTACTTTCGAAGTACATATATGTCACCCTACGATTCATTTTCTTATGGGCATTCACAGTAAATACAAGAATACACAATAGAATCAATGAAAAAACACACAATCATCGTGCAAAAGACAACTGTGCAAATACAAAAAAGAAAAAAAGTAAAAAATAAATAAGCAATAAATATTGAGAACATAAGTTGTAGAGTCTGTAACAGTGAATCCATAGGTTGTCCATATGTTGTGGAATCAGTTCAGTGTTGAGGTGAGGGAGGTTATCCCCTGTGGTTCAAGAGCTTGATGATTGATGGTAAAAACTGTTTCTAAACCTGATAGTGCAGGACTTGAGGCTCCTGGACTTTCTTCCTGATGAAAGCTGCGAGAAGAAAGCATAGCCTCTATGGTGGGGGGGAGGGGTTTGGTGGCCATGATGATTGATGCTGCTTTCCTGTGATAGTACTACTTGTAGATGTGTTCAATGGTGGTGAGGTTTTACCTGTGATTGCCTGGGCTGAATCCATTGCTTTCTACAGGCTGTTCCACTGGTGCATCCGTACCAGGCTGTGATGCAAACAGTCAGTATATTTTCCACCATGCAACAACAGAGGTTTGTCAACGTTTTAGAATACATGCCAAATCTGGATAAACTTCTCATGAAGGAGAGGCACTGCTGTGCCTTCTTTGTAATGGCACTTACTTTCTGGTCCTAGGACAGATCTTCTGAAATGATAACACCAAGGAATATAAAGCTGCTGACAGCTCTGCACCTCTGATCCCCTGATGAGGACTGGTTCATGGACCTCTGGTTTCCTCCTCCTGTAGTCAATAATCAGCACTATAGTTTTGCTGATAGTGAGTAAGAGGTGTTGTTTTGGCACCACTCAGCCAGTTTCTCAATCTCCCTCCTGTATATGCAGATTCTTCACCACTTTTGATTTGGCCTACGACAGTGGTGTCATCAGCAAACTGAAATCTGCCATTTGAGCTGTGCTTAGCTTCACAGTCGTCAGTATAAAACAAGTAGAACAGGGGGCTAAGCACACAGATTTGTGGTGCACCTGTGCTGATGGAGATTGTGGAGGAGATATTGCTGCCAATCCCAACTTACTGGGATCTGAAAGTGAAAAAATCAAGGATCGAATTGCACAAGAAAGTACTGAGGCCAAGATCGTGGAGCTTACTGATCAATTTTGAGGTGATAATAGTGCTGAATGCAGAGCTGTAATTGATGAAGAGCATCCTAATGTACCGTATATATCATCACTGTTCAGATGTTCCAAGCTTGAACATAGGAGCCAATGAAATGGTATCTGTTATTGACCAGTTATGTTGGTAGGCAGACTGGAGCAGATCCATGTCACTCCTCAGGCAGGAGTTGATAGACTTCCTCACCAACTTGTCAAAGCACTTCATCATTGTGGATGTAAGTGCTACTGGATGATAGTCAGTGAGACAAGTGACCACGTTCTTCTAGGAGATTGGTGTAATTGAAGACTGCTTGAAGGAGATGAGTACCTTAGACTGCCAAATTGAGAGGTTAAAGATATCCTTGAACACTCCAAGCAGTTAAATAGCACGGGTCTTTGGTACTTGGTCAGATAACCTGTCTGGGCCAGATGCTTTCGTTGGGTTCACCTGCCTGAAGGAAGCTCTCATGTTAGGTTAAAGAGACTGATATCACAGTGTCGTCGGAGGCTGTGTGAGCTTATGAAGCTTCCTCCGTGTTTTGTCGGCCAAAATGATTAGTAAAGGCATTGAGTTCATCTGGGAGCGAAACCTTGTGTCAGATATGTCTACTGTGGAGAGGTCCCCTTTAGAAGCTGTGAAATCTCTTTAATAGCATTGTTGCTGTGTGATGGTGCTGGGGTTCACTGTTCCCAAAGCCCTCAAGCCAAAAGTGGAATTTAAACCGTACCTGATATAGATACTCCCTTGCTATAGAAAGGTCATACTATATCCACTTACACTTCAAGGACTAGCTCGCTTCCTTGTCTAGTCTCTGCAGCAAAGTCTAGCTGCCAATACCCACTGCCTTAGTGGTGGATCCCTGTGATGGCGGAGATACCTTCAGCTAAAGAAGTAGTTTAAACACAACTTATTTTAAAATTATGCACATTTAAAATTATACAAATGGTTCTTAACACGCATTTAACACTCACAGATTTTCAAGTTTCAAAAGATTTACAAACTACAAAGGATTACCAAACATAGGTACAATTCTTACAAAGAAACACACCTATGAAATTACAGATGAATGTGTTGTCCCATCAGAAAACGAAGGTTGACGAATGAATTCTAGTTCTTTTTGTCACCCCATCTTTCTGTCATTCCTAACAATCCCCAATGCATAATTATATTTATACTGTTTTGCTACTAGATGACATCATCAGCATGATTTATTCACCAGATGCCTCAGCTGGGTGAAAGTAATTTACACAGATGGTCTGAAAGTTTCTGGGAACAATGGTGCAAATAACACAAGAACATAACAGATAGGAGCAGAAATACGCCATCAGGCCCATCTTGCCTTCTCTACCAATTAACAAGCTTATGCCTGATCTGGCCGTACACTCAGCTCCATTTTCCTACCTTTTCCCCATAACCCTTAATTCTCCTGTTATGTAAAACTCAAATTGTGTGTTAAATATATTTAATGAGGTGGCCTCTACTGCTTCCCTGGGCAGATTCATTACTGTCTGGGAAAAGCAATTTCTCCTCATCTCTATCTGAAGTCCATTCCCCTGAATCTTGAGGACATGTCTCCTACATGTTTGAGTTGCATTGACTTGAGTTTCCAGATCTGAAATTTGGTCTGTGCTTAACTGCCTGATACCAGTAGTGAACTTACCTGTATTTGCCTGGTTTAATGAAGGGCAATTAACAGAGCCCCACTGTCTTGTATTTGGCCAATGAAGACAAGAAATGTCATGGTCACTTCACTTTGCAAACCACATCTCTTAGCAGCCAGCCCAGGTGTTCTTCTAACTTTAAAAAGATTACTGCTTGCAATTTACTTTAAGGACTGAAGACTGGTTCTTGTTTACACCAAGAAGCTGAGTAAGGAATATTTGCTAGAAGTTTAAATTTGCCACAAGCAACTCTGACCCTTTGGAAATGCCATGCTGCTGTAGCAGGAAGCTGAGGTTGAGATTCAGCAACTTGGGCCTTGGAACTTGAACACCCATCACAGCTGCAAGCTTAGCAAGCAGTGGTGTGTGGTGTATTTTAACTTCTCATAAAGGGAGTACCCCATGATAAGCATTTTCATAAAACAGGGATGTCTCACTTTAGCATGAGAAAATCTGCAGATGCTGGAAATCCAAAGCAACACACAAAAATGCTGAAGGAACTCAGCAGGCCAGGCAGCATCCATGGAAAAGAGTAAAGAGTCGATGTTTTGGGCTGAGACCCTATCACTTTAGTCTTTCTTTTTGTGACATCCCTAATGATAATAAAGCACCCAATTATTACGTCAGAAATGTCTAAACTCCAATTTATAGGTAAGTCACTGAAAAACATGTTGGATGTTGTAAAATTGATTAAAGTATAACGTGCAAGATCTAGATTTCCCTTATGCATTAGTGATAGGTCTTGCTTTCTATTGCACATGAAAAGATTACATTATCCACGGAAGGTTGCATCCATCTTGAATTTTGTGGTCACTCATAGGGTTGGTCTTCAGGTTAACCAATGGAGCTATGTTTGAAGTTTGAGTATAAGCAGAAATTGCTGGGGATACATGGCAGATCAGGCAGCAAATGTGGAGAGAAAAACAGGAATAGTTTTTTCTCAGGTTGACCACCCTCTGCTTCAGGTTTTCTTTGGTGTTTTTGGACGCTACTGATGCATAACAACACCCATACATTTATCAATGAAGGACAGTGCTTGTGAGTTAACTTTCAACTTTGTGTTTAAATAGAGTTTGATTCCACAAGTAAGAGGTAATGGCTCCACTAATGTTTGCTGATGTTATCCATTTAGTAGTGGATAAGCATGAGGTCATTCGCTTGCAAAGATAAATTTGAGTACTTGCTAAAAGTCTGTGAAAGCAAGACCATTTGTACTTTTAGGTCTGCAATGGAAAATGTGGTTTGCTCGTTATCATTACTGAGCAGATGAATGGAATAAGGTTCAAAAGATGAATAGTTTAGTTCTCTCCCTTATATTTCCTTGTTTGTTAGGCTGCTGACATTGCACAATATTTGAGTGATTTAGTAGTTTTACACAACAGCATCTCATGCAGCCCTATTTCGTGACCAAAAGCTCATCAAATTCTGTTTCCAGTTGTGTGCTTTTTATGAGGTCATGGTATCACATTACATGTGGTCTTGTTTACAAAGTCCAGTGTGGCTTGCTGGTGTTCCACTTCCTGCTGTCTTAGTTACTGTCTGGTTTCCTGGTGCACTGAAGTTGCCACAATCAACTTAGCATGAATTTGGTGGTTAGAAATCAAAACTGGAAGTCAAGGGATTTCTGTGTAATGCTGACGCACATTAGCCTTCTGAAATAACCCCATTTGCCTGAACAAAATTAAGACTTAAGGTTAAAGCATATCTAGATCTATGGGTAAATTGTAATCAAAACACGAGGACAAAATTTGATAGGAGAAGTTGCATTTAGTTTTTACAATGCAAGGAAGAACTTGCCCTTGGGAAATGACTTTGATGTTTTAAAGCACTTCACTACAGATGAAGTAGTTTTGAAGTGTTGAAATACAGGAAGCAAAAGCATTTCAAAATGGCAATTGGAGAAATGTCAGTAAGATTTATCAATTTTTGAAAATCTTTCTTTTTCCCCCTCCCTTGCTGAGCAACACTAATCATTATGTTAAGCTACTGTGTAGACCAGCAAGTGACTCTTTGACTGCCCTATCCTTTTGTCCTGTGTGAAATTCTATAGTCTTGCAGAGTTGCTCAATATCTGTTAATAAAAACTTGATGAGCTTTTAATCTGGCACACTTTCCAAATGGCTAACTTGTAACTTGTACCCAATAACAAATAAGGCGTATGAATCTCCTGAATGGGGAAATATGGATGGAAATAATGTCTGTATCTGTGGAAAAAAAAGAGATTAAAACAACAATCTTAGACAATGGTGTCTGTTTTCACAGAATCTTGTTGAAAGATCTGTAGTGAATTCATTTTAGAATTCCTGATCTTTGCAGTAAAAGCAGGTTATCTGATAACATTAAGGATTACCTCATTGCACTTGGCACAGTTCAATCCAAGATTAGGCAGTAAACTCCACATTCCAAAATGGTTAAGTACTGCAGGGGACTTGACCTTTAACTTTAATTTGCTGTTGAACTAACAAGGAAATTAAGCAAAAACTAAAATTGTTGTCAAGAGAGCACTTGCCAGGTAATGTAAGCGAATGTCAGAATCAGAATCATATTTAATATCACCGGCATATGTTGTGAAATTTGTTAACTTTCTTGCAGTAGTACAATGAAATACATGATAAATATAGAGAAAAAACTTGAATTACATTAAGTATAAATATGTCTATTAAATAGCTAAGTTAAAATAAGTGCTGCAATATAACAGAAATGAAAAAAGTAGGGAGGTAGTGTTCACGGGTTCAACGTCCATTTAGAAATCAGATGGCAGAGGGGAAGAATACAAATGTAAAGTGTATTATTACGGATGCTTCTGAACCCTTTGTTAAGCATAGTTAAGAATGCATTTCTCTTCATTTCCAAGAGTCTCTGCTTTGCATTTAATAATCTTCTACTTTGTCTTGAATTCTCCTTTGATAAAGCATTACGTTCAGTTTAATGACTTCTTCATGTGTGCCTGATTATGGAAGGATTGATGACTGAGGTAGATTCAGTTCTGACTTCCGGTGTTGGCTGTATGGAGTTTGCATCTCCTCCATGTGTCTGCAAGGATTTCCGATGAGTGCTTCAATTTTCTTCATGGCCCAAAGCTGTGAGAATGGTGGGTTGATTAGCTACAGTACGATGCTGTTAGTCTGTAGGTGAATGGTAGAATCTGAGAGGAGTTGATAGGAATGTGAGGAAATTAAAGTGGGATCAGTATCATATAAAAGGGACTATGTGGCTGAGAGGCCTGTTTCTGTGCTGTCTAATTTCTATATTGCAGCAAGTATGAGGACTGGCATATTGGCCTAGATGTGCTCAGTGCAGGCTAGTGACAGAGGTGGATGTGACCTTGGTTCTGGGTGGAGGCAAAGGTTTCTCATCTACCCTGCAGATTACTTCCACTCCAGCAGGAACCTTGTTGGAGGTGAGGTGCAGAATTCAGGTGAGAAAGATTGAGAAAAGTGTTTGGGCCAAATCAAAATATTTGCACAGAATATAGTTTCTTCACTAATATAGCATTTCAAGAACTGCTTTAGAATGTTGGTGGGCAACTTTAATACAAAGGTGTTATGGAGGCTGCCTGAATATATGAACTTACTTGCATACTGTTGCTTTCAAACAAATGGAACACTCAGCAAGTTTCACAATTCCTTCAGGACATGGCATTGAATAGTAGACCATATAAGGCTACGTGTGCATCCTGAACTCCCTTCAGCAATCCTCCTGTTTACTGAAGTTTCAAAAATCCTCTCTTAATGCTGCCAATTATCCAGAGGAGGGAGATTAAATCATTTACTTAAGCCATCCATCACTTGCTTTCTACATCGATGTACTGCAGATGGGACTGATATCTTCCACTCAGTATCATGAAGTCATTAGCAGGTGGGCTGAGATCATTTAGAGTCAAACCAGATTTACATCTCCCTCCTGGCACAACAAAGGATCATATAGAAGGATTAAAGTCTAGGCACAGCAAAGAATACAAAGACCGCTGCATGTCCAACAGGTGCTGGAGAGAAAATGTTTGAGACCCACGATAAATTGCCTAAATAAATTATGGTTTTCCTCTGATACTGTTTGATGATTCTGTAAATGATGTTTCACATTAAGCTCAGCTCCTTCAACTTTTGACACCTATTTATACAAATGAATGATCTTGGTTGTCAAAAGTTCAATGTTCGAAGTAAATTTATTATCAAAGACCATACATATATGTCACCATATACAACCCTGAGATTCATTTTCTTAGGGTGCAAATGTGGCAATGAATCTTAGATGGCACACACACAGAAAGATGCCATTCATTTCCTTTTCCACAGTCCTGCAAACTTTCCACTCCCAGGGTGACATCCATGGCATCTGCTGCTTGAACTCATTGCAATGTACAAAATTATTTTGGGATTGATGCAGGGATGATCTGTCTCTCAGCCTGGGTACCAAGGAGCTGGGATCATTGTCTCAAGCTAAAAGTCTCAAAATAAGTCTTTCAAGGCTAAGAGAAGAAGAAATTTTCCTTCTCAAAAGGGCTGTGGACACTCAATTGCTGAGCAGATTTCAAGGGCTCAGTTGCAGTATTGCATTCAGTTTTGTTCGCAGCATTCTTGGAAGGATGTAGAGGCTTGGGGGAGGGTGCAAAAGAGCTTCACAATTATGTTGCCAGGATTCAAGAGTATTGACTGTAAGGAGCCTATACCTTGGGTGTGACCACCTTAATGAAAGCCTGATCTATGAAGCCCTCAACTTCCCAGATGATCCTGAGCTGAACCCTACATGTTTTGAAGTGTCTGAACCAATTCCAACAGAAACTCTGGCCATCAGGAAAATGTACTGGGCACATCTGCTCACAATCCAGAGCTGATGTCAGAATTACTTTGCCTATCCCACTTGTGATGATATCAGTATATACAGTACATTTTTCTAACTTTCCACCAGAAAACTGGACTGAAATGACAGTCAAACAAGTATAGGACTTATACAGTGAATGGCAATGCACTGACGATGTTGTGGAACAGGAAGACCTGGGAGTCCCAGTGCATGGTTCACTGAAAGTGGCCACCACACAAGAAGACATTTAGCATGGTGGCCTTCTTCTGTCAGTGCATCAAGTTTAGGAAGAGGGACATTATGTTGTAGTTAAATAAGTCATTGGTGAGGCCACATTTGGAGCGTTGATCACACTATTCTCGGAAAGACATTGTCAAAATGGTGCAGAAAAGATTTACAAGGATACTGCCTGGTCCAGAGAGCCTGAATTATAGATAGAGGCGAGCCATGTAGGAATTTTATTCCCTGGAGCATAGAAGAATGAGGGGTGAGCTCACATAAATTTATAAAATCATGAGGGGTATGGATAAGGTGGACAGACAAAGACTTTTCCTGAGGATTGGGTGGGGAGGGTGGGTTCAAAACTAGAAGTCACAACACAAGATAGAGGAGAAAGATATAAAAGAGACCTGAGATGTAACTTCTTTACACAGAATGTACAGAGTACTGAGAGAGGAAGCGGTCAGGCTGGGACAATTGCACTATTTAAGGAGCATTTGGATGGGTACATGAAGGTGAAAGGCTTGGTGGGTTATGGGTTAAATGTAACAACTAAAACCAGCAGTCAGGATACTGTGGTTGACAAGGACCAGTTGGGCAGAAAGGCCTAATTCTGCGTAGTGTCACTCCATGCAAATTTTTGTGCACATAAGAATACATGTAATAGGAAAGCAACATTTCTTTTCCTAATTCAGTTTCTTGTGTTGAATGACTTTTCAAAATCTAGTTTAACTTCCTTGCTTTTGTTCTCTGTGCTGCTAGTAATAAGAGCAAGTGTCTTCTAGACCTTTATAATAGCTTTCTTAGCTTGTTCTGCATCTTCAAAGGCTTGTACGTGTATCTCTGGGTCATTCTGTTCCTATGCCCACTTCGACATTATACAATTTAGTTTCAACTACCTCTCCTTATTCTTCCTATCAAGTGAAGTATTGCAAAGTGACGTGATGTCATTTTGGCCTCATTTCTGTACGTCCACTCATTGCTGGCAGGTGAAGTTGAGCAGGCAGAAGATGCGACATTTGGGCCACGCCCTTTTTTACTTTGATGCTGTAGCATTAGAAATGTTGGTATGGTGCCTTTGTTTCAGAAACACAGGATGAAAACAAGCATCTGACTAATAGGAGGCTCATATACTCGAAGATATTTACAAATGGTACCAGAAAATAACCTAGACAATAGAATTTCACTGCACTAATGCAGTTCACTAATGATTGCAACTTACTTGGTTTTCAGGTACGTTTGTCTTTCTTAATAGAATCTTTCTACTTTCCCCCCTACTTAAACATCTCAGTTTTAGGTCCCAGCCCTCACCACTGGCAGCAGAGCCTTCTGCAGTCTCAGTCCTATTCATATATTTTGCACCCTATCATCCTGCTTGTTTCAACAAAACCTTTTCCAGAAGCTACTCTTTGATTATGGTTTAGGTTCAACTTCTCATCGCCACAATGGCTAGCACGAGAGGGCACAGTTTTAAGGTGCTTGGAAGGAGGTACAGAGGAGATGTCAGGGGTAAGTTTTTTTACGCAGAGAGTGATGAGTGCGTGGAATGGGCTGCTGGTGATGGTGGTGGAGGTGGATACGATAGGGTCTTTTAAGAGACTCCTGGATAGGTACATGGAACTTAGAAAAATAAAGGGCTATGGGTAACCCTAGGTAATTTCTAAAGTACGGACATGTTCGGCACAGCCTTGTGGGCCTAAGGGCCTGTATTGTGCTGTAGGTTTCCTATGTTCTATGTTCTACCACTACAAGCCTTCTCCCCTGCTTTCTCCACCCTTCACCTATAACAAACATGAAGAGTTAATGATCCTTTTTGTCACCAAGATTAAGACTGTCTCTGCAGCTGTCTCTCTTTATTCTTTCACTTCATCTGTTCTCTAGGGGTTCCACCACCTCTTTTTTACTCCCATTTAAACCCATTTCTGAATGTATTTACCCATAATACCTTCCACATCATCCCTGAGCACATTCCCACCAGCTTCTCTTCCCATTCACTACGTCAGCTGATACTTGTCCCTTTCTCTCTAAGTCTGTCATTTCTTCTTACATATTTCCTCTATCCTTGTAAGCTGTTGCATCACCTATAACCTTCCTTTGCACTCGAGTCCTTGAGTATGTTGTCAGCTCTATAATCCATGTACATCTCACTTGCGTTTCTATGTTTCATTTATTTAGAAATACAGCGTGATAACACACCCTTCTGGCCCAATGAGCCTATGCCACCAAATTACCTCCATGTGACCAATTAATCTACAAACCTTTGAAATGTGGTAGGAAACCAAAGTAACAGGAGGAAATCCATGTGGTCACAAGCAGAATGTACGAACTCCTTACAGATAGCAGCAGAATTGAAACTAGGTTGTTGACGGTGTAATAGCATATGGTAATCGTTGCTGTACTGTGACACTCAGTCTAAATTTGTGTGATCAGGTCTCCACTCCCAATCTCTCTGAATGCTTCTTAGTAATCTTATGTGACTCTGAAAATGATAAAGTATCGTCCACTTCTTTATCTAGTCTGGTTTTTAAAATATCTCAAATAAGGTAAAGGAGATAGAGAGCATGATGATTGCACAATCCTCCTTCAGTATTCTTCTGAAAAATGAAAGCCCATTGGACTAAACTCTCTTTCAGTCTTTGCAGATGCTTCTTGATTTGCTGAGTATTTTCAGCAACTTTAGTCTTGTCTCTGTTGTCCATCTGAATGGTACCATTTTCACCTGGTTCCATTCTTAACTGTTTAGTCATAGCCAGAGAATTATTAGTAATGACTTCTCTTTCTGCTTCTGAACCTCTACCACAGGTGTCTCCAAGTGCTCTACCTTTGCTTGTCTTCCCCTACACCACTCAGCATTTCACTCCACGGACTGAAACATTCACCTACATTTTAATTATTTCTGGACAACTACTCCAGTAGTCTTGAAGTCCTGTGGTTGCCCCCTAAACTTTGCAGCCCATATCTTACATTGTACCTCTATTACTATGGCTTACAACACCATGCTGAAGGAGAACCAATCACATTCACTCATTAGCTTTTGCTTGGCAATCCATATTGACTTGCAACTCTACAATAACATTTTCAAATTAATCCATAGCTGGGTTCTCAAATGTCAAAGAGTCACATCAGGTCTAAATGATCTGAAAACTGTACTTTTTTGGTTCTAGCCTTTGCATATATTGTATTTTATTTAACGTCCCCTTGTATCAGCATTCTGGATCCTAAACTTCTCATTTTCTCTCTAAACCATGGTTTGTCTTTCCGCATTTCATTCTCATTAAAAATACTTATTAAGACCAAGTTTTTATCAACTGCCTTAATAGCAACCTTGGGGTTAGAGTGCAAAAGCATAAGAAAATAGGAGAAAGAGTAATCCATGCTATTCAATATAACAGGGGTAATCTGTTCTCATGCCTCATCTCCTATTGTGTGAGAGTTCTCAATTCCTCAGTCTTTCAAAAATGTATCTATCTCCTCGTTAAATACCTCCAGTGAAATCCCCTCCACAAATTGTTGGATAGATTATTCCAGAGATTAAATCTCTTCACTTTTAAATGATTGCCTCCTTAAATTGCAAATATGTCTCCTTGTTCAAGACTCTCTCTCTGCCGGAAACATCTTAACATCTACTCTGTCAAGCCTTGTATGTTTTCAATAAGACCATCCTTCATTCTTCTAAATTCCAAAGAATACAGATCCCCTTTCTTTCATTGCGCTTGACAGGGCAGCCCTCTCATTCCAGGAATTAACAGTGAATCTTTTTTGGACTGCCTTCAATGCCAGTGTATCCTTTCTTAAATAGGGTGACCAGACTGGTCTGGCCTTATCAGTACTCTGTACAATTGTAACAATACTACCTAGCCTATTTCTAAACTCCAACCCTCTTGCAATAAAGGCCAAAATACCATTTTCCTACTTAACTTGATGCACCTGCCTACTAACTTTTTGATTCAGCACAGGTACATCAAGATGCCTTTATACTTTGCTTACTTATAATCTAGTGTTTTGATAGCCTTGTTAAATGCACTATATAATCATCGTAAGTCACAAAAAAAGCTTTATTCTACACATCTTTACTTCTGTAATGCAGACTGTGGGTTATTTTTATTGCATTAAGTGTGCCAGTTAAGGTCGAATTGCATCTGTGAGCAAGGCAGAAGGCCTTTAGCCACTTTACTCACTGCAGCTGTGAAATAGGCCAATGCAACCTTCAGCAGTACAGTCCAGGTGATATATTTGTACTTTCTCGTGGCTTTCAAAGAAGCAGCAGTCCCTCACACATCAACCCAGCCCGACCCCACACACGATGCTAGGTAGTTGAGAGAGGAAGTGTTGGTGTATATGTGTTTGGAAAGAAGAGTTGTGGGCACAAGGCCAGGCTCACCCATTCCTTGGCTCCACAGTCTATTGGTTCACATCAGAGATCTCCCTTCGGCCAATGACATCTGCATTTGCTTCAGATGACTGGATAACAACCGAAATTCAGTACAGATGCCAACAGCCCAAGCGTGTCACGGTGTAACTTCCACATCTAACTTGGCACCAGTTTGTTCTGGGCTGGCGACTGCACATTGCGTAGTATGTTTGACAATTCAATATGTATTACATCCATCTATTAGCACCCCCTCCTCACTCCCACCACCACCCCACTTTCCCAATAGATGCAACTTGCTGTTTTACCAGTTGGTGTTCCATAAATTAAGTAGTCGGCAGCTGGGATATGAATGCTCTATTTAATCTTTATGTGAATCATTAGCTCCAACTGGCCCAGCGGTGACTCACAACCAGCGCAAGAACTTTTCAGAATATTACCAGGTCACCTACAGTCCAATGCTAAAGAGCATTTCCTGCAGCTCTGGTCAACTCTTTTTTGTTATTTATTTCATTCTCAAAGCCAATATTTTTAATTATAACAGCAGTTAATCATTAATTTATGAATAAAATAAATTTGATTGCTCACAACCGCCTGATTTTCAGGATTACAGCTTCGGTGCAGTAAATGCACTACTCTACAACAGGGGAGAGGTCCATGGGGAAGAAAGAAATAGACAAGTGGCTGATCGATGAAATAAAGTAAGAGGGGGTTTATATAGAGCATAAACATCGATACAGACCTTTTGGATCAAGTAACTTGCTCCTGTCTGTAAAAACTATGCATTTAATATGGCGCTTGCATGGAAATGCTATTTTCTGGAAGGAAGTTACACATCTCTCAGATCTTCCTTCCCTCCTTCCTCTCCTTTTTGCATTTCTAAGAATGGAATTTAGTAGTGTTAGTGACTGACAAATAAGACAAGAATGTCAAAGGCAGCAGGAGGCTTTTATGGAGAAGCTCTCTGCCCAGCCTTTTCTCATCATTTTAATTTTCAGTGGAGCAATGTAGGAGACTGAGGACAGTAAGTTCAGAGTGTCTGGGCATAGGGAACAAAAGTACACTTGTCAAGAAGCACAGGATCACCTTTACTCATTGACGATACGCTGTCATTCATTCAGCAGTTGGTCAATCCCATGTAAAGAAGGCCACCTTTTGAGCAGTAAATACATTGTACAATGAACCAAGATGTCTTGGGGTATGGGGAGATCAATGGCATATTCAGAATGATAAGAAGGGTACGATTGAGGGTCGACTGGAGATGGTGAAAATCAGTGGGAAGAAGTAAGAGGACAAATGGAACGTTTATTAATCAAGAATTAACTTTTAAAGAAATTTGAAATCAGCATTTTTATGGAGAGACTAATCAATCACACCGAAGCTAACCACCTCTGAAGTAAGATTGACCTGACCCTGTTGTAGTGCAGTTAAGTAATTTTGCAGATTATGTACCCTTTCTATGGAAAGTAAAAACAAACATAGCTTAAAAAATGAATGGTTATTTTTTTCAATACCAGTCAAATACTGCTCTGTTGTCTAAGTTAGATGTGAAAAACTGGAGAGCTGTCTTGCAGAGTATCATTTCACTGCAGAACTTCTTTGTTGAACAGGTTTCTTTCAGACTTAGTGTATGAAAACATTATTGTCACGAGATAGAATTTTCCACTGGGGTTCCAAACCAGTACTAAAACAGGAATAGAAAATTGGCAGGAACAGTTTTATGTCATAAATGATTGTTTATGGTGTTCTTTCAGAGCTGATGACTATACTTTACCAAAGTTATGGTGGATTATCATGAAAAGATCCCTGCAAAATGACTGGTTTTTGTATCCTGCTGGAGTCCTTCTTGAAAGACCGTAAAAATTACTTGATGCTGGAATAGAAATGGCATAAAGTGGGGTTATTTCTATTCATCCCAAAGATGTAGGCATTGTGGTTACATAATTTTCAGAAGTGGCTTCTGAGGTGATGGTGACCCACAGCCTCAAACTGCTGTGTCTGTCAGAGAATACTCACACTGCTGTTAGATTGGCAATTTAAAGAGTTTTCAGCCAGCGGAATTGGAAAAAAAAAACTTCTGTTGTGAATCTTGGAAGTGTGTCACAGTAAAGGAACAAGGGATGAGATTTAATAGAGAGTTTCCAGTGAATTATTTTAGCCTAGAATGATGTCAAGCTTCTTGAGTGTGATTTGACAACATTTTCAGCTTGTCTGGGTTTTTGAAAAAAGCATTTAGCATGCTGGCCTTCATCAGCATGGGCACTGAGTGTGCAGGAGTTGGGACATTATATTGCAGTTTTAGTTACTCTGTAATAAGACGGATGTGGTTAAACTAGCAAGAGTACAAAGAAGATTTACAGATATGTTGACAGGACTAGGGGGGACTGAGTCTCAGGGAGAAAATAGCAGAGCAGGTCTTCATTCCCTGGTACATTAGAGAATGAGCTGCAACCTTAAAAAAGTGATTAAAATAATGATTGACATAGATATAGGTGGATGATTACAGTCTTTTCTACAGGGTAGATGAGTCCAAAGCAATGAGGAAACGGTTTAGGTTGAGAGGGGAAAAATTTAGGAGGGAGCTGAGGCGCTACCTTTTCATTCTGAGGGTGGAGTGTATTTGTCCCAAGCTGGAAGAGGAAGTGTTTGAAGCAAGTAGAATAGAATCATTTAAGAAGCACTTGAATAGATAAATGGAGGGGCAGGGCTTCGAGAGATATAGGTTGAATGCAGACAATTGGGACTGGCTGGGTGTGCACCATGGTTGGTACTGACAGATTGGATGGAAGGGCCTGTATCAATAGTGTTATTACTCAGGCAAGCACAGAGTATTTTATTATATCCCTGATTTACAGATGGACGAAAGGCTTTCAAGAAATAGATTTGAGCCAGTCACCATGCCTAGCCTTTGTTTTTGTACCGAAAGAAGGCCGTTGCATGGTAATTGTATAATTGTTCAAATGTTGTTTATGCTACACCTGATGCAGTTCAACCGTTGCTGCACACATCTTTGTTGGTGCTGAGCAACATGAATCAGCCCCATGACAAAGACAAAAGAAGATGGATGAGTGCAGGACATTGTCTTAAAGGACTCCAGGAGAAGTCAAAACACTGGGGTAATCTTTACTAAATAGAACAGCTTTTTTTAAATTGTTCAATCTTGACTCACACTGATAGGAAACTTTTCCTAAATAGCCATTGACTACACAGGTTGCTTGATGTCAAGCATTTACCTCACCTCTGGGATTAGGTGATTCCCTTCACTTTTGCACCAAGGATATAATGAGATTTTGGAGATGAATGATCCGAGCAGAATCCAAAAATTGTCATCAGTAACCAAGTATTTGTTGACTAAATGATGCTGAAAAGCTCTATCATTGGCACTTTGCTGATTGGGCATAGGCTGACTTATGGAATGGTAACTGGTTAGACAGGAAGTTTCCTGCTTTTTCTGGAATACATGTTTTTCCATTTTTTGTGTAGTGTTGCTGGTGTTACACAATGACATGGCTGGTTGATCTGCTACCTTACATCTCCCGACTGGATTCTATCCTGACCTTGAGTGCTGTCTTAATGGGGTTTGTTTTTCTGCTTTACTCTTCTGGGGCCCTCAGCTCCCAGTGGAGTATAGGCCAGCAATGACCTCTCAACTCCATCATCCTCTGTTCTGAGCTAGATTCTCGAGGGTGGACCAGGAGTGTCCACGTCATCTAAATTCGGCCTCGGTGCCTCTCCTCCGTGCGCTCATCTCACTTGTCAAGAGGGCAGATTTTCCTGCCCATTGCATGGTTCTCACTTTCCAGGTACCCAAGGTAGATGTGGACTTTGGTTACGAAAGAGTTGTCAGCTGTGCAGGATCTTGATGACTTTCTCTACGCTGCATCACTCGATAGTGAGTCTTTTCTCACAAAGTTGATGGTATGGTAGCAGTTCATCGATGTTTCTGTAATCCATTGTATCCACTGTACAGGGAATTGGCCTGTACAGCTTCACCAGAGCCCTGTTGGCCAGACCTATCCACTTCCACCTCTCACAACAGGGACGTAGGGTGGCCTTTGAGGGGGCATCTGCTTTATGACTGCATGTATTTCCTCTCAGTACTCTGTTCTCCAGCTAAATCCCTAACATGTGCAGGGTGGTTGGCCAGCCATTTTAATTACTCCAGGCACTAGGGCAGCGGTAGAATCTGGAGGATATTGATGAAGATGTGGAGAGAATAAAATGTGCTTAGTGTAGGTGGGTGTTAGGTAGCCAGCACATACTCAGTGGGCTTACGGGTCTATTTAATGCCATAAGACTCTGTGAATCCAGCATGAGGTGCACTAGTACACGTCTTCAGAATGAAAGTCTGGAAAGCTGGAAGAGGATTTTACTTTTCAGCACATCCCTGGGCTCCATTTAGATTATGTAAAAAGAAAGTTGGTTGTTGCTGGGTCTTGGCCCAAAACATTGACATTTTATTAGTCTCTGTGGATGCTGTCTGACCTGCCGAGTTCCTCTAGCATCTTGTGTGTGTTACTCTGGCTTTTCAGCATCAGCTGAATCTCTTGTGTTTAACAGTTGCTAATTCAAAGCTCGAAGTAAATTTATTGTCAAAGCGCATATCTGTCACTGTATTCTACCTTGTGAATGACTTTTTACAGCCATTCACAGTAGAACAAAGAAAGACAATAGAATCAATGAAAAATCATAAACAAACAAAGGCTGAAAAACAACCGGTGTGAAAAAGACACACTGCAAATACAGTAAAAACATACATAGAGAGCACAGCTTGGAGTGTGGCTGTCCTTGATGGATGCTGCTTCCTTGTGGCTGTAATCCTTATAGATGTGCTCAGTGGTATGGAGGTCTTTTCCTGTGATGGACTGGACGGTATCCAAACTTCTTGCAGGCAGTTCCATTCTTGGGCATTGGTATTTTCAGACCAGGCTGTAATTCTATTACTTAAAATAGAAAATGAGACAAGAATTTCCCTTGATTAGGAAATCTCCGTCTTAATACAGTAACTGCAAGAACATACAGCAATTGAAATTATGAATTAAGAACATTTCTCAGAACAATTAAATGCATGAGCACAAAGAGTGAATGAAGCAGATAATATTTAACAGGAGGCCAGCTAAAGCCAAAATGCTGCCAGCTGTTCCCTAACTGGCACTGAATTCACCCTTACTTTGAAAGTGCTTTGATGTCTTCAAACTCTCTTCCTCATTTCACATTCAAGTTTAATTCGATCATACATGAATATAGCCAAATGAAACAGCACTCCTCCGGGCCGAGATGCAAACCACATTACCAACAGCATACAGCACGCTGCATGCACATAGCACGTAGTACAAACACTGTGGCACATTGGTTATGGTGTGAGAAGAAACGTACACTCACAAAGAGAAAAAAATAATACAGTTCAAACCCATGGGTTGTCCCGGTCCCGCTTGTTCTTCCACCGAGCCAGCATTGGACGGCAGCACCAAGTGAACACTGGAGAGCGGCACTGTTAGGAGGGGCCAGCCCCTAACTCAGAATGAAATCCAGTGACACACAGCCAGTTCTGGCATGGGGGCCTGGTCCACGCAACAACCAAGGCGATGCAACTCCCCTGTGTTGGTCTCACCAAAGAATCAGTGAACCCGGCTTGCAATGTCCTAGGTTACCAATGTCAGACAGGGTCTTGCGATCATGATAAAAATGGCCGAGATAATAATTTGCATCTCTTTTTGCACCGCGCACTGTCTCAGTAAGCCCAGGTGGCAACACAACAAAGGTACATAATACGTTGAGCTCCATCACTCTTGAGAAACTCACTGATGGGATAGTCCTGCAATACTTGATGTTCTTAGTATTCGGCAGTGAGTTTTTATTCTTAAGAGACAAACAAATACATCTTTGATTGGACTGAGAGTGGCCACTGCATCTGAGAGTGTCACCATCATACCACATCTCTATGATCTCACTCCATAGACTCTCATTGATCTCTTCAGTCATGTTCATCTAATACTCGAAGAGCTATGAAGTTAAATCCACTGTCCTTTGTATTCAGCTGCTGAGACTTTATGATTGGGAGTTCCTTTAATAATGCCCCTTGTCTTTCTCACTCTCTCCTTAAAATCTACCTCATAATCAAACCTTTGATCATTTATCCAATTTTTGCTTATGATATTCGTTTGACCCAACTCCAATGAAGAACAGTTTGATGCTAAGTCTGCTAAATGAATTCAGGCTGTTGCTCTTATGTAATAGTGAAGAGAAGCAGAAAGATTGAAAAAAAAACGACATTAGGTGTGTGTGAGGGGAAGAGTTTTTGTTAGAAATAACAGGTTAGATGCAATTATTCCTCCAGATGGAGAAAGTGCAGATCTGTTCAGGGAATGATCTGTAAATAAAACATGAGGAGTCTTTTTTGTTGTTTTTAACAGTGACATCATTAATTAAAAGTGTGATGAGGAACTGTGAACTTTGCTTTTAAAATTCGAGTCCCCCCCTCCCCCATTCTCATTTGAGTGACAAGGAAGAATGTGTGTTTAGTGGCTGCTGGCCATGTTGGTGGCCCTGCCCTTGCATGAGGGTGTCACTTCCACAGGTGGCTCTGTCTTGTGAAAAGCCTCCAAAGGAACAGCGGCAGCTGTGGGTCACGTGCGCCTGTGCTTCTCTGTGCATATGAAGTGTGCGGATAGCAGAAGTGCCTGAACCTGCCTGTGTCCGTCAGACTTTTAAATATTGTGCATTCGAATTGCTGAAGGGCTCTGAATCTTCAGGCAATGTCACTAGCAATCACTTGACTCCTGTGATGCTTACAATGCTGCCTGAGGATGAATTAGTTGGTGATTGTTACCGAGCCATTGAGTCATACAGAACAGAGACAGGCCCTTGAGTCTACAGAGTCCGTGCCGAACATCAAACACCCATTTACACTAATCCTACACTAATCTCATGTTTTCCTTCCCAAACTCCTTTTTGCCACCCCTGATTCTGCCATGACAACTAACAATGTACCCATATATCCTTGGCATGTGGAAGGAAGAACATCAGCAGGAACAACGAGTCAGCTTACAGAGAGGAGGTGCGGCGGCTAACGGACTGGTGCAGAGCCAACAACCTGTCTCTGAATGTGAACAAAACAAAAGAGGTGGTTGTTGACTTCAGGAGGGCATGGAGCCACCACTCCCCACTGAACATCGACGGCTCCTCAGTAGAGATAGTCAAGAGCATCAAATTTCTTGGTGCTCACCTGGCAGAGAATCTCACCTGGTCGCTCAACACCAGCTCCATAGCAAAGAAAGCAACAGCGTCTCTACTTTCTGCGAAGGCTGAGGAAAGTCCATCTCCCACCCCTCATCCTCATCACATTCTACAGGGGTTGTATTGAGAGTATCCTGAGTAGCTGCATCACTGCCTGATTTGGAAATTGCACCATCTCGGATCGCAAGACCCTGCAGCGGATAGTGAGGTCAGCTGAGAAAATCATCGGGGTCTCTCTTCCTGCCATTACGGACATTTACATTACGGACATTTACAATACACGCTGCATCCGCAAAGCAAACAGCATTATGAAGGACGCCACGCACACTTCATACAAACTCTTCTCCCTCCTACCATCTGGGAAAAGGCACCGAAGCATTCAGGCTCTCACAACCAGACTATGTAACAGTTTCTTCCCCCAAGTTATCAGACTCCTCAATACCCAGAGCCTGGACTGAAACCTTACTGCCCTATTGTCTTGTTTATCATTTATTGTAATGCCTGCACTGTTTTGTGCACTTTATGCAGTCCTGGGTAGGTCTGTAGTCTAGTGTAGTTTTTTTTCTGTGTTGTTTTTTACGTAGTTCAGTCTAGTTTTTGTACTGTGTCATGTAACACCGTGGTCCTGAAAAACGTTGTCTCATTTTTACTATGTACTGTACCAGCAGTTATGGTCGAAATGACAATAAAAAGTGACTTGACTTGAAACTAGATCCCCCAGGGGAAAGGAACACAGTCAGAGGGAGAATGTACAAACACCAGGCAGACAGCTCAGCACTGAATGCAAGCTGCTGAAGCTCTACCCTGTGCACCATGGTGCCACCATAATCTTCATGCTCCCTCTTGCTCTCCACAAGTCATGTGCTTTCACTTACACTCTCCACAACTCCACCAATCTTGGAGTCATCCACAAGCATGAGAATACACCCATCTACATTTTCATTCGAACAACAGAGCTCATGGTACTGACCGTCGTGAGAACACCATTGGTTACAGACCTCCAGGCAGAACACAGCCTTCCTTCCCCACTCTCTGTCGTCTATGGGCAAGCCAATTCTGAATCCAAATATTAAAAATGCATAGAATATAGAGCAGTACAGCTCAGTACTTTGGCTGGCGATGCTGTGCCAACCATTTAACCTACTCCAAGAACAGCCTAATGCCTCCCTGTCAAATAGCCCTTCATATTTTCTTTCATCCATGTGCCTATGTAAAGAGTCTCTTAACTGTGTCGAATGGACCTGCCTGTACCATCACCCCGGCAGTGCATTCATTTCACCCATCGCTGTCTGTGTTAAAAACCTAACTTTGACACTGCCCCTTATATTTCCTCCAATCACCTTAAACCCATGCCCTCTTGTATTAATCATTTCCACTCTGGGGAAAAAGCTGCCGGCTGTGCACTCTATCAATGTCTCCTCTATCAAGTCAACTCTCAACCTCCTTTGTTCCAAGGAGAAACACCTTAACTCACTCTACCATTCCTGATAAGACAAGCCCTCCAATCCAAGCAGTGTCCTGGTCAATCTCCTCTCATAGTTTTCTCTCCATCACACGCTTCTTTATTATTTTCTTCATCTAATTTTTCTTGGAATATTTATCAGTTGTGCACTTAGTTTTTTTTTCTTTATATTGCAACAAACAACTTAGTTGGTACAACACTTATAGGGACTAGAGAAACTGTTGAGAGGACGGCTTTGGTGGGGGAAGAAGCTAGATGTAGGTGAACGAGATTAGTTTGTAAAGGGAAGAATAATCATGGGATATAGGGAGCATTGATTCCTGGGACTGTATCTTTGTCCTGTGAAGAGAAATTAAGCAGTCTGGACCTATACTGTCTCCAGTTTTGAAGGATGAAAAGCAATCTCATTGAAATGCCACATATCCTTGACGGAGTACATGGAGAGCTGACGTCTCCTCTGACCAGTATGTTCAGAACAAGGGTCACAAGCTCAAAACAATTTAGAATAAAGAAATTCCTTCATCCACAGATGGGGTTAATCTTTGGAATTCTCTGCCCATGATGATTGCAGAAGTTCTTTGAGTATATTCAAGAAAGAGCTGACAGAATTTCAGGTATTTTGGGAAATAAAGGATATGGGTTAATGCTTGAAAGTGTCACTGCAGTAAAAGATATGATTAAGTGGCGGAATGAATGCAAGAACCATATTGCCTACTTCCGCCCCTATCTCCTATATTTTTTATCATTTTGGGAGAATCAAGTGTTATAGTTAAAGAGTTTAGTATGATTTGTCACAGATTAAGTGTGAGAGTTGTAAGTGTTCATAATCACCGAAATTTTTGTGACAAATATATTGGAATATAAATATGCATTTTTAAAAGACTGCTAAGTTTGATTCTACATTGTACCTCAGCATGCATCAGATAGCGATGGCAATCTGATGCAAGATGACTAATAGTTGAAAGACAAAACTTGTAGGGTATGGAGAAAAAGAGTAGTGGAGCTGAACTAATTGGATAGCCTTTCAAAGAGCTAGTACAAGCCTCCTGGTGAGATGGGCATGTTCAACTGGATGTTTCTGTTTACTTTCATACAAATGATATGTCTGCTCTTGCACGTGATTTCCCCATTGGCAGAATGAGAAGTGAATTCAGTGTCCAAAGTAATACCCTTTGGAATCTTGCAAATGCAAACTGGGGGGCATACCCACCCACAATGGAAATATCCATGCTGCCTCTATGCTATTCAGTTGCCAAGTGTGCTTGACCTATGTAAGAATGTTCTGCCTAAGAAAGGAAATAAATGACCTGGTACGGCACGCCAAACGTGGAACATAATTACTGGCTGGTATTGTACATTACACTGGAGTACCACTCCCAAATATGCGGAGAGCTGTGGATAATTGAGGTGAAAGGAAAAAGCAAACTCACAGCAAGTCTCCGAATGGCCATTTCAGTGCAGACAAATGCATGAGGGTGCAGAGGTATATCCACGGGTAACCTCCACTGCCGGTATGCCCACAACCATCAGGCTCTTGAACAGAAGGGCATAACTACACTCACTTGCCCATCCATTGAGATGTACCCACAACCAATGACTTCACTTTAAGGACTCTTTATTTGTTATTTCATATTCTCACTATTTATTTATTTATATTTGCATTTACACAGCTAGTTGTCTTCTGCATTCTTCTCGATCTTTCATTGACCCTGTTATAGTTACTAATCTATAGGCTTGCTGAGTATGCCTGCAGAAAAATGAATCTCAGGGTTTTATGTGGTGGCATATATGTACTCTGATAATAAAATTTACTTTGGATTTTGAACAAGAGGCTGTAGTGGATGCTGTTTCAGACAAATATAGCATGGAGGAGGAAGTGATCATTATGGGCTTTGGGATAGCCATCTGGAGGCTTCTGATCTACCAGGCAAGTCCCAATCATGGTGAGATGAGGCCAGGTTACAATTCCTGAGACTTGCAACTGTTGGAAGAAGCATCTTCTGTTTTCTCTACAGCTCCAAGGTGCCCCTTGCATAGTTTAGGAGCTTTGTGAGAGCAACTCGTAAACATTGGCATGTGCTAATCACAGGAAGGGTGTATGTCCTTGGGAAATGAGAGGCAGAAAAGAAGTTCAGAAACTGAGCATTGTTTGTAACTCTTTAAAAAGGCATCCAGGTTTGCTGCTGAGCACAGAATCTCACTAGAGTTAATGGTTAAATCTCCTTAGTGTCAAAATTAGTTTGATAATTCTGAGAAACACCTCAGGGTGTTCTAGTATTTTAAAAGCCTTATAGTTTCCTTTTTATATCTCATCATATTGGAATAATTAAGTATTTTTCCCCCACAGATTTGTGACAATGCACACAAATGATGACCAGACAGCAGGAAGTGAGTAGGGGTTGATACTTGTGGCTTAGCATGAATCCTTTTTGTACACCACACAAGCCTTAGGCCAAATTTTTCAGTCTTAAATCCAGATCCATGGCCAAATCCATTAGGAGTTTGAGGAGATTTGGTACGTCACCTAAGACACTCGAAAATTTCTACAGATGTATTGTGGAGAGTATTCTAACAGGCTGCATCACCGTCTGGTATGGGGGGGATTGAAAGAGGATTGAAAGAGGCTTCAGAGCGTTGTAAATTTAGTCAGCTCCATCATGGGCATTAGTCTCCGTAATATCCAGGACACCTGCAAGGAGCAATGCCTCAAGAAGGCACCACATATCATTAAGGACACTTATCACACGTCATGTTCTCATTGCTACCATCAAGGAGGAGGTACAGAAGCCTGAAGGGTTCTCTGTGATTCAGCAACGGCTTCTTCCCTCTGCCATCCAATTTCTAAATGAAAATTAAAACCATGAACACTACCTCACTACTTTTTTATTTCTATTTTTGCTCTACTTATTTAATTGAACAATTTAATATATATATGCGTACCACAATTCATGTTTTTTTTCTGTTATTCTGTATTGCATTGTACTGCTGCTGCAAAGACAACAAATTTCACGACATATGCCAGTAATATTAAACCTGATTCTGATTCTAATTCTGCAATCCATTTCTAGACTACTCTCTGTACTCCATACTGTGTTGATTGGCATGGATTGGTCGCAATAAAACAGGAACAGAATTGGTGTGTGTTAGTAGGTCATGGTATAACACGGGGTACTCTAATGGAGGGTACAGATCAGTCACGGTATAACACTGGAGTGCTGTACCAGTGGGCATAGTTTTGATAAAATGGAAAGGAACGTGGGAGGTTTGGCAAGTGGACCCATGAAAGAGCAGAGAAAATAACATGAGGGAGGATTGAGAAATGTTACTTTTATTGCTTGAAATACAACTTAAATATCAACGCCTGTTGATAGTTAAACATAAAGCATCCTTGATCTTTAAATCTTAAAGATTAGCTTTATTTGTCACATGTACAGTGAAACATCGAACATTCGGAACGTCTAGTGAAATGCGTCATTTTATGCAACGACCAACAGAGGGTTGTGCTGGGGGTCGGGCCCTCAAGGGTCACCAAGCTTCCGGAGCCGATTTAGCATTCCCACAGCCCACTAACTCAAACCCTAACTGTACGTATTATTTGGAATTTGGGAGGCATCCAGAGCATTTGGAGGAAACCCATGCGGACACGGGGGAGAAGTTACAGTACAAACTCCTTACAGTTGGTGGCTGGAATTGAGCCGCCTTGGTGATCGCTCGCTCTGTAGAACATTATGCTAAAATCTGTTAAACTAGAACTCCTAAAATAAAAAAAATGTCTTGGGTGGCCTTAACCTGGTCCTGTGCATAACAAATATTGTGTGCTGCTGATATAAACGTTGGACAACAATCCCAGTCAGGACTTTGATGCCCAAAGGCAAGGACTATCCTGAAACCTGATAGCCAATCACATCGCATACAGCAAACATTGAATGAGCATGAGGTAGAAGCACAAAATCAGATTAAAAAGCTCATGTCTCAAAACAAAATAAGAGGAAGTACAAGTCGTAAGAAAAATGAAGCGAATGTAGAGGGTGAAGTAGGTAAATAAAGCTACCTTAATACTCAGTTCACTGAGAGTTGAGATGTTACCGTTAGTGTGGTATGGAAGTGGCATGTGAGGTAGTGGGAATAGATATTGATGTACGTAAGCAGGAGTTGAGAGCTCATGGCTTCCTTCCGACAAGCTGTAGATGGGTCTGTTTATGCCTTAGGTCAAAATGGATATCAAGAAAAGATTTTCCATAATCAGATGGGTACAAATGTCTCTTGATATAATCAATGGGTTATTCTATACTTTTTCTTCAAATTGTTAATCCTTCTGAAGCCAGCATCCTAGAAGCCATAAATAAGTATACTTAAGGCAATGTTATGCACAAATACGTACGTCATGACAGTATCTGACCTGATGTCCCAGGGTCTACAATGCAGCTATGAAGTATTCATTGATAGTGGAGCAGTGAGGGCCCGATTGAAATGATTCTTTTATCAAAGAATGTATTGAAGTAGCTCCATCTGGTTCTGTCAGTGTGCTTTCTTTCTTACTCATTGTTCATATTTAAGGTAGTATTCAATTGCCAAAGAGCCAATTTGATGTCACCAGGAACAACACACAAGATGCTGGAGGGATTCAGCAGATCAGGCATCATTTATGAAGGGAAATGGAGAGTTGACATTTTGGATCAAGAACCTTCATCAGGACTGATCATAATGTTAGGCTTGGATCTGAAACAGTGCCCAGTGACCTGCCTTTCTGAGTTAAAGACTGATAATAAAGGAAGCTGAAGCGAGAATAAAGACACACAGGGAGTTGTCAGAAGAGTAGTTGTTTGTCAAACGATAGTTGGCTGCTGGTTACAAAGATGTTTTATGTGGGGAGAGCTGATTCTTCATGTGGCGACATCAAGGTTGAACTTGGATGCCCCTTGCTCCAAAATAGTAAAGCAAGAGCTGGGAAATGCCAGGTCACTCCACGTAGTTGTGCACCAACTAGATGGCAGCATGCAAACCAGCTGCAGCAAAGCAGAATCATCTCATGGATTGAAACTACGTTGTGGTTACCATAAGATCCACTGGCAGAATAGCACCAGGAGTGAAGGAGGTCATAAATCTGCTCTCAGTATGTAGCATAACTCAACAAATCATGGCTTTGTCTCCACAGGCAATGCTTCCTGATCAAACACAGATAGGAGCATTCCTGCCTGTTTACTGTATGAAGTGCTTAACATTGTGGGTGCCAGTTCTCTGAATTTTACCTCACTAATCTGATCACTTTGCAATGGCTCTTTATGCCTCTATTGTATGTTGGGAGAAGAGGATCTCCTTTCACTGAACTTGCTCTTCTCCCAACGTACAATAGAGTCATAGAGAAGCATCGAGTCACAGAACACAGAACAAGGCTCTTCGGCCCACTGTGTTCATTCTGACACTTTTGCCTATCTAAGCTATTAGTGGCAGAAAATTCACAGTGGGGAAACTGTACAGACCTAATCGGAAAGGACCAGCAACAAGTAGCAACCCTTCATCAAAAGATACTAAGGAAAATTATTCACACAAAAACCTTTGAGCAGCTCAGCCGTCTGGTGGGTTTGGAAGCTAGTTAAAGTGGGCAGCAGTTCTGTCCAGCAGACCATGCTGGCTTTTCTGCCTAAACCCTACATCAAAAAACAGGCAATGTGCAGGGGCAAACCTAGACAAACCTGATTTTAGCGGACTGATCTAGAAGAAAGTGTTTTTTTTTTCTGTTTGGGTACACGGGGTTCACGTATTTATACAGCTGGCTAAATAGAAATGGTTTGTCCCGGTAATCATATGTTGTTACTTTAATGATTTTTAATCAGGCGTGAGCTGCTGGAAATTTATCTGGAAAAACTGAGGGTGCTTTTCAAAAGATTAAAAAAACTAAGATGTCCATTATCACAAACACATGTGGCAAATGCTGTGCTGAGCATTGCATCCGATAGCAGTGTTTGCAAATTACATTTGGATGAGGTTTATTCTGTTTAAACTATGGCTATGATTCACATTACTGCTTTAAAAGTGGGAAAGATATTAATAGATCTTGCGAGTGTTTGAATGAACTGTTCTAATTGGAGCTCTGTCTATATGTGGCTAGTTAGGCTTTCTAATTGATGCCATATTTTCCAGTCAGAACAGCAGAGCATTTAAGTGTCATTTTCCTAATGAATTTCTTTTAATGATGGAGTCCAGACTGAACAGTGGAGATTCAAATGCCTCATGCACCCAGTGGCTTTGATCCAATGACCTGGCTCCGAAGTACAAGGGCAAGAGCTGAAACTGACTGGAGTTGAAACTGGCAAGGGTGCCAAATCATGCCACGTGTTTGTGCACCAATTGGATGCCAGCGTGCAAAAACATGGGACTCATTTGCAGCCGCATTCCTTGTTGTTAAGTGCAGAAAGCTAGCCACAAGTTGCCTACATTTCTTTGCACCTGAAACAAAACAAGAAATCGCTGCTATTTAAAAAAAATGTTCCCACTGTCACTGGGATGAATCTAGATGCTCTTGTGCCATGGTTATTGTTAGAGTTGAAAAAGGTTGTGCTGAGTGAATAAAATAACTCAAGCTCAATGCTAGTGAATGATGCTGTCTTATACTTTCTATTTTCCTCGGTATTGTTACTCTTGGATCTCTATAGCCAGATCCCAGAATAATTCTGTTCACTTCCCATCAAATAAGCTCTATTTAATCCAAGAAGCTTTGGTTTTGTCAAAGCTACATTAGGATTTATTGAAGAGCCTTGTCACTAAAAACAATTGAGGCTTAACTGCAAACAAGGGAAAATCTGCAGTTGCTGGAAATCCAAGCGGCACACACAAATTGCTGGAAGAAGTGTAGGTGTATAAGATGATGAGGGGCATTGATCGTGTGGATAGCCAGAGGCTTTCTCCCAGGGCTGAAATGGCTAACGCGAGGGGGCATAGTTTTACTGGCTAACACAAGGGGATGTCAGGGGTAAGTTTTTCACAAAGAGAGTGGTGGGTGCGTGGAATGTGCTGCCACCAGAAATGGTGGAAGTGGATACAATAGGGTCTTTTAAGAGCCTCTTAGATAGGTACATGGAGCTTAGAAAAACAGAGGGCAATGCGCTAGGGAAATTCTAGGCAGTTTCTCAAGTAGTTTACATGGCCGGTACAACACTGTGGGCCGAAGGGCCTGTAACGTGCTGTAGATTTCTATGTTCTATGTAACTAATCTATGGAAAACAATACAGCTGACTATCAGGCCGAGTCCGCTGAAGGGTTTCAGTCCAAAAGGTCGTTTGTGCTCTTTTCCATAGATGCTGCCCAGCCGGCTGAGTTCTTCCAGCATTTTGTGTGTTGCTTGGACTTAGCTGCATTTCTCATAAAATCATAGAAAGAAATTGCCCCTGCAGTGCTTCCACACCAATAAGGACGTCAAATCACAGTATGCCATAGCTTACATAAGTTAGCAGCAGTGTACATATGCTTTTGGGCAAAATCCTTGGCATGGGTTGCTTACTTGGCTGCATCCTTAGGTGTGAACACCTGAGCTCCATGTGTTAATAGGCACATTCTGTTTCTGGCTCAATCTTTTCTCCCTCCACTTCCACATTTCTATAATGTCTCCTCTCAGCCTACGACACTCCAGAGAAAACAACCCAAATTGGCCCAACCTACCCTTATAGCCAATACTCTAGTTGCGGCAACATCCCAACGAGCTGCTTCTGCACCCTTTTCGAAGCCTCTATATCCTTCTTGCAATGTGGTGACCAGAATTGCACACAGTACCCCAACTGTGGCCTAACCAAAGTTTTAAACATCTTTTGTTGATCCATAATTGCTTCCGTGAAGGTGTGGGTGGGCAGTTTCCAGAGTAGCTGCAGTTCCTTTTGATAAAAGTACTCCCCCTGCCATTATTGATCCAGTGACAATAGAGAGCAGGTGGGACAGTAGGTTGAGATCTCATCAGAAAGTCGGTATTTAACATATTCTGGTTCCGCTCGCTCTGAATCTGCTGCTCACACTTGAGGCAGGTTCAGACCATTATGAAGTAACAGCACACTAAACAGCTACATTTGTTTGTGTCATAAAGTCGCTATCTGCTGGTCTTTGTGATCTTCCATGTGAAAAATTATTTGCAAACTTCAGCATTGGTGGAACGTATTGTTGCCCATGAAGTATTTGGAACCTTCGTATCGGAAAGGACGGAGAGCAGCCAGAGGAGGTTGACAAGAACGATCCCGGGAATGAAAGGGTTAATACACGAGGAGCATCTGATGGCTCTGGGCTTGTACGCGCTGGAATTTATAAGAATGAGGCAGTTCTCATGGAAATCTATCAAATATCAAAAGGCCTAGATGGAGTGGATATTGCGAGGATGTTTCTAATAACGGGGGAGTCTAGGACTGGAGGGCACAGACTCAGAATGGAAGGACATCCCTTTAGAACAGAGATGAATTTCTTTAGCCAGAGGGTGATCTTGCTGATGAGGCCAAGTCATTTTGTATATTAAAAGGGGAGGGGGATAGGTTCTTGATTTGTCAGGGCATCAAAGCTTATAGGGAAAAGGCAGGAGAATAAGGTTGAGATGATTAATAAATCAGACGTGATTGAATAATGAAGCAGACTCGATGGGCCAGATGACCTAATTCTGCTCCTATGTCTTATGGTTTTATAACCCTTAATTTCATATTGTCAAGCCGTTTACTTATCTACAATATATAAAAATTGTATTGGCAAATTCTCTCTGCATTTTAGCACCCAACAACTCAAATGCATCAGCTTATTGCAAGACAGCATTTCCAAAGTTATTAGAATTGTCTCCTATTAAATGGAAATCCTTACAGACTTTAAATTTGGAATGATTTGTGGAAATCATTCATCAATGTATGCTCTTTTGCATGCTTGTAAGGAAGTACATGTAAAGCCTTCCACACTATTCACGCGGTTGCTTTCTAAAGCAGCGTTATGAGGGACCCCATTGCAAGGATTGTCAGGTCAGCCCCAGCTTCACAACATGTGTGTTTCAAACAGCAGCGGGTGGTGTTGAATTTGCCTTTTTATGCGTGAAGCCCTCAGAGCATTTACTTTGACTAAAGTGGAGAATGGGAAAAGGCAGTCTGTGAAATATGTTTGGATTGCCTTTATGTTCTGGTGAAGAGGTACACGCTCTTAAAATTAACATTGTTCAATTCTCTTAATGGAAAGGGCAAAAGTAGTGGAATTTTATGCAAATGAAAGCTCCGATCTTTGTCTTGCATCTCCCTCCCAGACTGCCCGTTACCACCCAGGTTTGAAAAGTTTGCTTTCAGATGAAAATGGCAGTGACAGTGGGACAGACAATAAACCTTTTTCATGCCTCATTTCATTATTTTTAAAACTTATCTGTAGTTGCATCCTTCTCAATCTATCAGATTCTGAATTGATGCAGTCTAGATGGCGTCTAGTTATGGTCTCTGTCAAGGTCATGGCTCAGACAGTTGTTTTTTAGGTGCACGGGGACGGTTTTCAGGGCAGATGGGGAATTAGGGTTAGGTTAGGGTTTAGGGACAGGAACGTTGGGAGACAGAGGTCAGGCTGGTCTAGGTATCCAGTCTATGCTTGATGCTTGAAGGTCAGACATGGACGATGGACATCTGTGGATGGATGTCAGGCCAGCAAGACCAGCAAGGATGAGGACCATGCTGCCCAGCATCATCCCCCCCCCCCCACTAAGGTCAGTGAGACCCTGTGGGTTAAGCAGGATCAGAGGTCCATGTGGGAAAGAGGCACGAAGGACCAGTGTCCCCTTAGGTACGTGAATCAGCTTGTCAGAGTTCAAGGTCTGGAACTTGGGGCCCCATCATTGGCAAGTCTGGGGTCGATATCAATGATCAAAGTCGAAAGATCAAAGATAAGTCTTAATCTGACTGAGGAACACATTCGAGGAGGAGGGAAGACACAAGGGCAACCAGATGTGGTTAGTAGGAGAGAGGAAGGGAAGTGGGAAGCAGGGACTGGGGAAATGTGGATTTTGGAGAAGGCAGATATAGAGAAGAGTAAACCCGAAACTAAGTAAATGGTGTACATGCTGGCTCTATAGCTGCCATTTCCAATACGTTTCACTACCATTTGCCTTTCTCAGAGACACACTTGTTTCTTCTGTGCAGAAGTCAATTCAACTAACTTTCAAGGGATGTACCGTAGATTCCGATTTTAAGCCGCTACTTTTTTCCCACATTTTGAACAGCTTTGAACTCTGCAGCCTTTAATACGGTGCGGCTAATGCATGATTTTTTTTCATGCCGCCAAAAACATTTTGCCTCGTAACAGTAGACCAATAAAATTGATGAGTAGTTCACAGAGGTCCAATGAAATTGTACGATAAATCAAGCGCACTTTCACAATTAAATTATTGTAAATCAGTCATTTGTACTCACCCTCATCAACATGGAAAACACTCGAAGAAAAGCATTGTGCTGCCTTTATGGCAGTTATTTAGTTTATAATATTTTCGCTTAGTAATTCATTTCTTAGTTAAAGTTAGAACTGTTTTAACTATATTTGTTTTCTGTACTACATCGCGGGATGCGATGACGTCACACCCGGTTTCACCGCGTCTTGTGGGATACCGGTTTGCGATAAACGGGAAGGAGGGGGGTGAGCGGCGGAGCGAAAACGCTGCTTTTAAGTTAAAGGCGATCAATAACTTTTCCTGGTAGGCTGCAGTATATATATTTTTTACCAGTCGTTAGGAGATATTGGAATGTTGTTCAGTAAAAAAGTATACGCAACGTATATTTAAAAGTAGCCGCGTTACAGGCACGGTTCGAAAAAAAGCATTTGCAATATGTATTTGTTTATGTTACCATATGGATTTAATTAAAAGTTAAAAAATCCTCACGTGTAATATCTTTCTGTGTAAATATCTCATATTACAACGTGGGACACCTGCGGCCGAAAATCCGGTGCGGCCTAAAATCCGGTGCGGCCTGTACAAGTAAAAAATTGATTTTATTTCTAAAATTAGAGCCAGCGGCTTTTAATCAGGTGCGCTCTGTAGTCCGGAATCTACGGTACTTAATTCTGTATCTACCATCCCTCCAATTTGCAAAGCCTTTTGTTTCAAACCCATATTACATTTCTATGTAAAGTTGTGATTTCTGCTTAATGATACTCCTCGGACTGGAAGTATACATATTTCTCCAAAAGCAGAATCATTTCAGTAGGGGGAGGGCTGCGATATGGGATTGTAGCTCCACTCACCCCCCCCCCCCACACTCCCAATAGACCCTAAAATTAAGACTAATAGACTCCTTGAAATTGCCTGAGATTGTAAAGCTTATTGTACCAGTGAAGCTTTAGAACTATTTTGCCTGGTGTTGTTCAGGCAATTGGCAAAGTTTTATATTGATCAGACAGATGAGAAACTAAAACATCTGTTGTGGGAATTTATATAAAACACCTTTAATGTATCAAAGTGCCCCAGGACGCATTATAATAGTGCAACCAAACAGCAGACAGAAGGACAGGAAGACATTGGTTGGACAAAGTGATTGATCTGAAGAATTGATGAGAACAAGAGAGAAATTGGACTCAAAACAACGTAATTTCTTTCCTCCCACCGATATTGCTCAAACTGCAGAGTTTCTCTAGCACATTGTTGCTCGAGGTCCCAGCATCTGCAATCTGTGAGGAGGTTTGGAAGGGTATTTCCAGAGCATTTTCTGTAAAAGATCGTCTGAATTCTGAGGCATTTGACTATTATTTCTACACCACTGTTCTTAATCTGCCACTTCAAGATCAGAAATTAAAATTATTAGTAGAAATTTTATCACAGGTTTCTTATCTCAAATCTGCAGACAAACAGCTAAGAAGCTCATTTAAGTTACAGCAGATGAAGCACCTCTGAGCTGTCGTCATTGTTCATCATGCAGAAAAGCCCGCAACGTGACCAGATAATTGACTGGAGACACAAGAGACGACAGATGCTCGATTCTGGAGCAATAAAATTAACTGCTGGAAGAATTCAATGGGTCAAGCAGTATCTGTGGAGGCAAAGGGAAGGCTGATGAAAATAGATTGTGATGTTGTCTCAGAGTGGACTTCTCTTCCCATTCATTGCAGTTAGTATGATGTTATTTGACACATGACAAACAACCAAATGAATCTGATTGAAAACAGAACTGAAAATTTATTCTCATGGATTACCTGATCAAATACACCAATGGAACATGAAATCAAAAAACTACAGATGCCTGAAATCTGAAATTTTAAAAAAATGGAGCATTCTTCGACCTGCAATGTTAAAGTCAAAGTTGAGTTTATTATCATATGCACAAGTACATGTATATGCAGGAGCAATGAAAAACTGACTTGTAGCAGCATCACAGGCACATACCATCATATGAGCAGCATTCACAAGGAAATCATAAATAAGCATGAATTATACATTTTTTTTACAAGAAAGTATACAATCAGGACAAAAAACAAAAGTCCATTGTAGTGCAAAATGGTCATAATGTTGTTGTACTTATATAGTGATTAGGTTTGTACATATTGGTCATTATGTTTCCTTGACCTATTGGGTCAATGGAAATGTTTTCTATGTAATTAAGTCATTCACTGTTGAAAAAAATGCTTTGTAAAGTTACAATATAATGTCTCAACTGTTATATTCTGCACTGCGACCTATGAAGGCAAGCATGTCATCTCCACTCTTCACCACCATGTCTACCTCTGTTGTTATTTTCATGGAACAATGGACCATGGTGAAGAAGTAGACCTCCCATCTGCACCACTTTGTTATTTGCTGTTATTGGGACTCACTGAATTTAATGTTTTCAATGCCCATTGATGTAATATGGATAATATCAAACAAGCTGAAAGTTGAGATCTTTGATGCTGTAACCTCAAAAGAAGGTCAGAAAGGATTGATGCTTTTAGTTGAAGCTTGTTGCAATAATTTCAGCCATGTGTTTTGCACACAAACGATGATTTCAGTATCTCCTCCCCACAGCAGTTCCTTCATTGCCCTCTGTGATATGCAACTGAATGTGCTATGACTTTGACATGATCTGTGGCTGATAGAATCACATTGATCCATCTATAACTCTTTGTTTCTCCTACTTCATCGTGTTTTGCAATTTCGGGCACACCAGTCCGGAACAACATGTTCAGGCGTGTCGGCAGCTCCTTAGAGCATACTATGTATATCATGACATATATATGTACATTGCTATTACTTTTAACTTTGAACTTTAAGTTGAGATTGGTTGATCTTGTGTGAATGCTTGATGAATTAGCAGCAACGCTAATCAGAATTGTGTGATGGATCAGGAGTAATCCTATATCAGTCTTGCAATGCTATGTCCTGAAGGAGAGATTGGTTTTCCACTGGATACAGACCAGGTATGCAATCCTATTTAAGCTGATGATGGTGAAGTTCTGCATGGGAAGTGAAATGTATCTGGACAGACGCTGCCAAGCATAAGGCTTGGAAGTGTGCTTAAATCTTTTGTTATCTTTAATTACTATTCCTTCTGCTTCTTGAAGGAAGCAAAATAAAAGGTGAGTTATTGAAGTCAGTTGTAATGGACAGCAGGGCTGCAGTCTGAATAAAGCAGAAGTGTGCAGTGAGTGCTCCGCACTGGGACCACCCAGCTTCTTTATGCTAAACTCTTTGCCCTTTGTTCATTAAGCTGAAAATGTGTGTCTCATATTTCACCTTTTAAGCCTCAAGATTGATTTAAATTATAGACTGGTAACAATGGTAAATGGGATTTCTAAAGATAGCAGCCATGCCATGGTCTAGTGAACTGCTTGAATATTAAGACTGTGTTGAAATTAGAGCCCTGTTAATGCTTCTATGTATGTAAATAGAAATTAAAGGGACTGTTGAGTACTCTGGGCTTGTTAATAGACCCCTGTATATAAATAGAACTAAAAGGGATGTAGGATACCTACAGGGGAGATTTTTAAAAAATATTTTGGTAGGCTAACATTAATAAATAATGGTTGGAAGCTGGGTGAAAGATCAAGGACTTGTTTGGATAAGGAAGGAGTAGATTTCTGCAGCATTCAGTATATTTATATGTTTAAGAATCTAGTGATTTAAAAAAAAAAATCTTTCAGACAACTAATGGTCCTTGGTTGTTTGAACCAAAACTGCCTATAAAATAACTTATAAGATTTTATTATAGCCTAACTTGCAACTATGCTGTGATCACTGCAATCTCTAAATTAGTTTAGTAAGGAAGTGCAGGATTTGCATGTGTCCTTTGTAGATTTTTGTTTTGAATTCGACCTCTCTCCTGAACAGAGTGCTGCAAGGAATAGTTGAGGTGAACAGGAAAGACACACTTAAGGGGAAGTTAGATAAAGCTCCAAAGATCAGGGAACTTGAGGTTGGGATAGATCAGATAAAGTAGGTTGATCTGAGAGGCTTCTATGGAGTATTTCCACCATCAGACATGCTTACTGTTGGACTGCAGATTCTTTGCAATCTGTGTGAAGCTTTTAGTTATTTCATATTTCCTTATAACATAACAAGAGGTTATTTGACCCATCTAATATGCCAGCTCACAGAGCAAATCCTATTTCCCCATTGTGTTTCCCTGCTGCTTATTCTCCCCGCAGAGCCATCAATTCTTTCACTTTAGGGCAACTTACAGTGGTCCACTAACTTACCTAATCAGCCCTTCCATTGGATGAGACAGGAAGCCCAGAGGTTTGCAGAGAGAACAAGCAAACCCTAGACAAATAGCACCAGATGTCAGACTGAACCAATTCTCAATGTTTAGGATCTGGACTCAGATCTCCCAGATAGAATGGAAAACACAAGTGATCACCAGCGATTGGCAGCATCCTATCAACCTCAACCTAGAAGTCACATGTCTGAGGTGAAGAACAGGTTGGACTGAGTTGCAATATACCATTTGGTCATAGATCCTGATGACATTTAATACTTCAAACATAAAGGATTGCCACTTGGGGAAATGAGTATGAAACTATGTTGGTGTTAGCTGCCAGATAAGTGTCACCTCTGTCCAGCATCACCTTTATATATTATTTTATTAGCCTGTAATGCCACTTCAATTAATTTTTAATTGACGTGCATACATGCTCTCATGCATATGATGACAAACTTGACTTTGACTTTAGGAAGCAAACACGAGGAAATCTGCAGATGCTGGAAATTCAAACAACACACACAAAATGCTGGTGGAACATTGCAGGCCAGGCAGCATCTATAGGGAGAAGCACTGTCAACATTTCGGGCCGAGACCCTTCGTCCTGATGAAGGGTCTCGGCCCAAAACGTCGACAGTTCTTCTCCCTATAGATGCTGCCTGGCCTTTTGACTTTAGGAACATTGAATACTATGAACTGATTAATGGACCCTGTATGCAAGAAAAGAGGTATAGAATATCCAACTGTAGAATTTTATAATCTATTTTTTGTAGACTAATTTCATTTTACAGGAATTTAAAACAGGAAGAAAGATGTCAAATACTCAGCAGGTACAACCAGTGTCTGTAAAGGGAGAAAAACGCGAGTCAGTATTCCAGACTAATGGCAGAACTGTGACGAGCTGTTTTTTTAAGTTTCAAGTAGCGTAGAGTGGGATGGGCATGGAGAAGATTGGTGAAGATTGGAGAAAAACGCGAGTCAGTATTCCATTCTAATGACAGAACTGTGACTGGCTTTTTTTTATGTTTCAAGTTGTGTAGAGTGGGATGGGCATGGAGAAGATTGGTGTTGGGTGAAGACCAGGAGAGACTGCATGACAGAAGCAACAGTGCAGCTGGTTGAGAGTGATCTCTGGCAAGGAAATAATAAAAAATATGTCCTAATGCTAAACAACTCCTACTGCTTAAGGGTAAGGAGACACATTTTCCACAAGTAATGGTGATCATCCAGAAGACATAGGAGCACAATTAGGCCATTCAGCCCATTGAATCTGTTCTGCCATTCCATCATGCTGATTTATAATCCCTCTCAACTCCATTTTCCTGCCTTCTCCTTACTAATCAAGAATCAAAAGATAAAATGTAATAAAGAAATAAGAAATAAATATCGAGAACATGAGCTATACCCACTAGTTCAAGACCTGATGGTTGAGAGGTTATAACTGTGGTGTGGGTTCTGTGGCTCATGTACTTTCTTCCTGACGGCAGCAGCAAGAAGAGAGCATGGAATGGCTGGTGGGAGTCCTTGATGATGGATACTGCTTTCCTGTGACAGCGCTTCATGTAGGTGTGCTCAGGGGTTTTACCTGTGATGGACTGGGCCATATCCATTACCTTTTGTAGGACTTTGTATTCAAGGGCATTGGTGCTCCATACCATACTGTGATACAACCATTCAATATACTCCCCACCATGCTGCATCTTTGCAAACTTCTATGAAATTAGAAGCGCTGCCGTCCTTTCTTCATAATTGCACTTACATACTGGGCTGAGTTCAGATCCTCTGAAATGATAAAGCTGAGGAATTTAAAGTTGGTGACCTTCTCTACCTCTGATCCCCTGATGAAGACTGGCTCATGGACCAGTTTCCTCCTCCTGACACGATGTCCACTACACACAGTACATAAAATAAATATATATATACAATGATGTGGCCCCTACAGCCATCTGTGGCAAAGAATTCTACAGATTCAGTAGCTTCTGACTAAAGAAATTCCTGCTCATCTCAATTCTAAAGGGACATCTTGTATTCTGAGGCTGTGCCCTCTGGTCCTAGAGTCACCATCTCCACATCCATTGTGTCTAGGCTTTTCAATATTCGACAGATTTCAATGAGATTCCCGTCATTCTTTTAAATTCCAGTGAGTATAGGCCCAGGGCCATCAAATGTTCCTCATACGGTAGCCTTTTCATTCCCAGGATAATTCCTATGGACCCTTTCTAATGCCAGCTTATCCTTTAATGGATAAGAGGTCCAAAACTGCTCACAATTCAATTCAAGTGTGCTCTGACCAGTGCCATATAAAACCTCAACATTATTTCCTTGCTTTTGCAGACTCCCTGCTTCCTCAGCACTACCTAGCCCTCCACCTACCTTCATATCATCCGTAGATGTGGCCACAAAGCCATCAATTCCATTCAGGAGATCATTGACACATAACATGAAAAGAAGTGATCCCTGCAGAACATCACTAGTCACCAGCAGCCAACCTGAAAAGGCCCCCTTTATTCCCACTCTTTGCCTCTTGCCAGTCAGCCAATCTTCTATCCATAGTAGTATTTTCTCTGTAAAGCCATAGACTCTTATTCTGTTTAGCAGCCTTTACACTGCAGGCAGATACACACGATCATCTGTGTTCAGCCAGAAAACAGCAAAAATGTGCCCACTTATTTACAAAGGAGCTGTTTTCCCTTTGAGTAGTGGCTCCCCTTTGAGAGGGTTGCTGCCCCTTTAAGAGAGCCAATATGTCATTCAGTCAGGGACTTGAAGGCACGCACAACTTATTTTAGACCCTCTCTTCAGCACCAGATTGTCAGAACCCTATGCTGGAGTTGGATCATACAGATCTTTCTTTAAAGAAAATAATTTTGGCATCCTAGATTGACAAAGGGGAAGCAAGCAAGCAAGCTAAGGCTGGTTAACTCTGACATTCAGACTCTCTGCCATTAATCTGCTTGATCTTGAATGGTATAATTCTCACACAGAGGCGGTGGATATGTAGAATGAGCATCCAGAGGAAGTGGTAGAGACGAGTACTTTTAAAAAGACATTTAGACAGGCACAAGAATAAGAAAGGTTTCAAGAGATGTGGGCCAAATGCAGGCAAATGGGACTCGCTCATACAGACAATTTCATCAGGGTGGGCTTGTTTCAATGCTATTTATCTCTATGAGTCTGTTGGGATCATTATCTGGAGTGTAAACAATGTTGGATAATGTAATTATGGTTTAACTAAACTGAGAACCTGCCTTCAGGAAATAAAACCTGTACATAATTAATACTTTGTGGCTAGTGAGACCCATCATTCTTATTCTGTCCCATTGAAACTACATAGGGGAGGGTGATAGCCGAATGTCCCTGATACTGTTACAGGTGAAATCATTGTTTAAGGTGTATCCCTGCCATTTCATGGACAGGCGCACAGTTTAGGAGAGATCTGTTTTTTTGCTTAACCTTCTGTTTGTTGTATATGCATGGAGACATCTCTCAACGCTATAACAAAAGGTGAATACTAATCCAACTTTTGGATCAGACAGCAGTATTGAATATTCAAAGAGGTTCTGCCTGATGGGTTGTGTTGCCATTTTAAATACGTAATTCTCCAAATTTAGCTGATTATATTCCAAAACGTTAAAGTGGGAAAGCAACTCAAGATTCACGATTGTTTAATGTCATTTCCAGTACATAAGTGTAAAGGGAATGAAATAATTGTTACTCCAATCAGATGCAGTGCAAAAAAAAACACAATAAGGTAAAGAACACAATAATATTAATAAAAACATATTGAGTATCAATATGTAACAGCTTATATACATACATTGATGGTATGTACATAAGGTGGCTGACAGGAAATGATAAAGTGGTGGTGGTGTGGAGGTGGGTGAGATAGGTTAGTGGGTGCAGGTATTGATTATTCTTTCTGCTTGAGGAAAGTAATAGTTTTTAGGTCTGGTGTTCCTGGTGTTGGTGCTACATAGCCTCCTTCCTGGTGGCTGTGGGACAAAGTCCATGAACAGGGTGGGAGGGATCCTTCATGATATTGCTGGCCTTCCTCTGGCACCTTTCATGTCTATGGTGATATAGTTTCTGTTTTGACTCCCCGTCGTGGAACTTTCCTCACCTCTGCAGGTCAGTTTCCATCCCATACGGTGAAGCAGCATGCTAGGATGCTCTCTCCTGCATTATCTGTAGAAGGTGGTGACTATTGATGTGCACAGTCCAGTCCTCTTCAGCCTCCTCAGAATATAGAGGCACTGGAGAGCTTTCTTGATGTGTAGGACGTGTTCTGGGACCATGAGAGGTTGTGTGAGATGTGCACTCCCAGGAGTTTGAAACTGCTCGCAATTTCCATTGCTGTGCGGCGATGCAAAGAGGGGTGCGAGTGGTACAGGCTCTCCTAATGTTGATAACCATCTTCTTTGTCTTGTTGACATTGAAGAAATGGTTATTTGCCTGGCACCAGACCTCAAGCTCTTTCATCTCGTTGTTGGTCTCACTTGACAATGTGATTACTCGGGTGTTTGGCAGAGTAATTGTATGTGAGGAGAGTCTACTGCAGTGGGCTCAGCACACAGCCCTGGGAGTACCCACATTGAGGATGATGGGTTTGGTGGAGTGGTTGTGTATCCTGCCTATCTGAGGTCTGTCGGTTAGGAAGTCCAACACACAGTTGTACAGTGGTGTATTTAAACCGAAAAGTAGGAGTTTCTTCACTAAGATCCATGGGACAGGAGTGTTGAATGCTGAACTAAAATCCAGAAACAATACTCTGACATAGGTGACATTGCTTCCTTGGTGTGTCAGGGCCAGGTGCATGACAGATGCTGTGGAATCTGTCGGAGAGCAGTTTTATTGGTAAACGTATTGGTGAGTGGGCAGTGTGGCAGGAATAGATGTTTGATGTGTGGCATTACTAAATGTTCAAAGCCCTTCATGGTGATTGGTGTTAATGCTACAGTGTAGTAGTCGTTTAGTTCAGAAGGTGTAGAGTTCCTGGTACAGGGATGATCATGGCTGATTTGAAGCATGTGGGGACAGCAGACTGGATGAGTGAAGTGTTGAAGATGTCCATTAAGACATCAGTGAGCTGGTGTGCCTGAGTACTTATCTGACACTGCAGCATGAGGGGTGTTGACCCTCTGCAGAGTCCTTCTCATGTCCGTGGCTGTTCACCTGGAAGCTTTTGTGGCTGGCATTGTGTTACATGCTTTGCAGCGTGCATAGAAGTTGTTTACACTGTCGGGGAGGTAGGTGGCACTGGAGCTGCTGTTTTTCCTTGTGTACTCAGTCATGCCTTTGATGCCCAGCTACATACGCCAGGAACGTATGAATTCCTGCATTTTTTGTGCATAGGCTATCTTTTCCCTCTTGATGTTTAAGATGAGATTCCTCCTGACTGCTTTGAGAGCCGTTCTGTCTCCCGAATTGAAGACAGTGTCCCAGTACTTTTAGTAGGGAGCACACCTCTGCGCTCGGCTTGGGCCATGAGATAACCGTTCTTGAGGTACCATTGTCGTTTACACACTTACAGATGTAGCCAGCGATAGATGAGGCATATTCCTTAAGGTCTGTATCTACTCCATTCAAAGCAGTTCTGAAGCAAAGAGGCTGCCTCATTAGGCCATATAGTGATGGTCCTCCTGACTGACTTCTCCATTTTCAGCAGTGGTTGTTTTGCTGGGGTTTATATTTTGGTGATGTAGTCAGAGAAGCAAAGATGAGGGCAGGGGATGGCTTTGTAAGTACAGAGTTTGTATAAACATGGACCAGTCAGTTTGTTCCCCTAGTGGTCATGGTGACATATTGGCGGAATTTGGGTAAAATGTACTGCAGGTTAATACGATTGAAATCTCCTGCAATTATGAAGAGAGCGTCCGGATGCTTGTTTTGCAGAGAGCTGATGATACTGTGTAGCTCTCCCAGTGTGTCCTTGGTGTTTGAGGGAATGTAGACAGCAGTGGTGAAAACAACAGTAGACTCCCTGAGCAGGTAATGTGGCGGGCATTTAATTGTAAGCTGTTCAATTGCCACAGAACAGTGACTGCTAACTACAGTGGAGTTTGTGCACCAACCTTTGTTAATGAACACACAGAGTTCACCTCTGTTGGATTTCCCTTATAGGGAGTGTCTATCCGCACGGAACAGAGTCATGCTATCGAGTTGAAGTGCCGAGTCGGGCATATGTTGTTTCAGTGAAAGCCAAAATGAAGCAGCTTCACATCTCCTCCCAAGTTCCAGGGTCAGGGACATCTTGGATCACATCTACAACACTTAGGAGAAGGAGGGAGAACAGCCAGATGTCTTGGAACATATGGGTACCAATGACATAGGAAGGAAAAGCAAAGAGGTCCTGAAAAGAGAATTTCGAGAGCTGGGTGGAAAGCTGAGAAGCAGGACCTCCTGGGTAGTAATGCCTGTCCCACGCACCAGTGAGGGTAGAAAAAGGATGATTTGGCTGTGAAGCTGGTACAGGGGGCAGAGCCTCAGGATCTTGGATCATTGGGATCCCTTCTGGGGGAGGTATAACCAGCTCAAAAGTGACGGGTTGCATCCGAACCTGAGGGGGACCAATATTCTCCCAGGCAGGTTTGTTAGAGCTGTTGGGAAGGGTTTAAACTAATTTGGCGGGGGGGGGGGGGGGTGGGAACTGGAGTGAAGGGACTCAGGATAGGACGGATGGTAAAAAAAGCAAAGATAGCATGCAGTCAGACTGTCAGGAAGGGGAGGCAGGATACAATTGCAGCCAAGAGGGGAGTTTCAGTGCCTTAGTGATGCAGAATCTAAAACAGTAGCAAATACAGCACTCAAGGTGTTATATCTCAATGCGTGTAGTATACGAAATAAGGTTGTTGCACAATTCCGGATTGTCAGGTATGATGTTGTGGCCATCACTGAATCATGGCTGAAGGATGGTTGTAGTTGGGAGCTAAAGGTCCATGGTTACAATTTGGATTAGAGGGATAGGAAGGAAGGCAGAGGGGGTGGCGTGGCTCTGCTGGGAAAGAATGGCATCAAATCAGTCGAAAGATGTGACATAAGATCAGAAGATGTCAAATCCTTGTGGGTTGAGCTAAGAAACTGCAAGAGTGAGAGGACCCTGATGGCAGTTATATACAGGCCTTCCAAAAGTAGCTAGGCTGTGGACCACAGATTACAACTGGAAATAGAAATGGTGTGTTAAAATGGCAGTGTTATGATAGTCATGGGAGATTTCAATATGAAGGTCGATTGAGAAAATCAGATTGGAAATGGATCTCAAAAGAAATAATAAAAGGGGACAAAGAGATGGCAGATGAACTCAGTGAGTATTTTGCATCAGTCTTCACTGTGGAAGACACTAGCAGTGTGCCAGATGTTGAAGGGTGTTAGGGAAGAGAAGTTAGTGCAAGAGAAGTTACTATTACAAGGGAGAAAGTGTTCAAAAAGCTGTTAAAGGTACATAAGTCACCCGGACCAGATGAACTGCATCCCAGGGTTCAGAAAGAGGTCGCAGTAGAGATTGTGGAGGAATTAGTAATGACCTTTCAAAAATCATTGGACTCTGGCATGGTACCGAGGCCTGGGAAATTGCAAATGTCACTCCACTGTTTAAGAAAGGAGGGAGGCAGCAGAAAAGAAATCATAGACCAGTTAGCCTGACCTCAGTTGTTGGGAAGATGTTGGATTCAATTATTAAGCATGAGGTTAGGGAGTACTTGGAGACACAGCACAAGTCAGCGTGGTTTCCTTGAGGGAAAATCTTGACTGATGAACCTGTTGGAATTCTTTAAGGAGATTACACATAAAGGGGATTCAGTGGATGTTGTATATTTGGACTACCAGAAGATCTTTGACAAGGTTCCACACCTGAGGCTGCTTACCAAGTTAAGAGCCCATGGTATTACAGGAAAGTTACTGGCATGGTTAGAGCATTGGCTGATTGGTAGGAGGCAGCAAGTAGGAATAAAATTATCATTTTCCAGTTGGCTACCAGTGACTAGTGGTGTTCCGCAGAGGTCGGTGTTGGGACCACTCTTTATGCTGTATATCAATGATTTAGATGATGAAATAGATGGCTTTGTTGCCGAGTTTGCAAATCATATGAAGATTGGAAGAGGGGCATGTAGTGTTGAGAAAACAGATAGGATGCAGAAGGACTGAGACAGATTTGGAGAATGGGCAAGAAAGTGGCAAATGTTGGAAAAAGCATGGTCATGCACTTTGGTAGTAAAAATAAATGTGCAGGCTATTTTTTTTAAATGGGCAGAAAATCCAAAAGCCTGAGATGCAAGGGGACTTGGGAGTCCTTGCGCAGAACACCCTAAAGGTTAACTTGCAGGCAGAGCTGGTGGTGAGGAAGGCAAATCCAATATTAGCATTCATTTCAAGATGTCTAGAATACAAGACCGGGGATGTGACGCTGAGGCTTTATAAGGCACTGGTGAGGCTGCATCCTTGAGTATTGTGAACTGTTTTTGAATCCTCATCTAAGAAAGGATGTAAACACAAGGAAATCTGCAGATTCTGGAAATTCAAACAACATACACAAAATGCTGGTGGAATGCAGCAGGCCAGGCAGCATCTATAGGACTAAGTGCAGTCGACGTTTCAGGCCGGGACCCGGCAAAGGGTTACTTAAATGGGAATGCAGAAAATGAATCTTTAGTGGCGTGTTGCACTTCATGGTTTTGTATGCTTGAAGCTTGTTGTCAACCAGCTGCACGTAGCTTGGTGCTCTGTAGTTGCCAGGAAGATTTTCATCAACGTCCTGGAGTGCTTTCCATGCGATTTTCTCTGGTCCCACTAGAAGTTCTTCAGATTGCCTGTTATTGCTTGATTTGTGGTTCAACAAAAATGTCTTCCTTAATCTTGGCATTATTTACTCTGATTTGAATTATGAATTAAAATAACAAATATAGGCAATGTCAAAAAAATGATGCATGATTGGGAAATTTCATGGTGATATTTCATGGTCAGCTGCCCAAAATGTATAAGATACACCCAACATTATTCAGGAAGCAAAATCTTTGCTGTCCAGTGTTATTTTTATCTGAAATACAGAAGGAACATGAGGTCAAGATGATTATAGCCATATTGATATAATCAGTAAAAAGGGAACTGTATTTTACATTGTTAAATAAGAGATTGTTGGCACAAAAAGAACATATTCTCTTGTGTGCTGGGATGTGTAATTGGTGCTGGAATCTATTTCTTGTAAAAATCAGAAATAAATTCTTTGCTTTGAATGGGATGTTGTGTGGTGAACGAGGGAATGAGTTTGAGGAAGTTTGACAATCTGAATGTATCAAGTGAGTTATAAGTTGTGATGTATAAATATTGGACTTTTAAAGGACTTTTTGTTGGTGAGGAAACTGTAAGTGATAAATTGACTTACTGGTTTTCTCTCGAGAAAGAGTTTTAATCAAGTTTTAACTGACTGATGCGTGTGCTTACAACCTGTCAGTGAAATGCTCCATACTCTTAAAAAACAGTGAGGTGGCAACAGTAGTGCTTTATAGCCCAACTGCTAAAACTGCTCTGTTGTGCACTGGAAAAGAAACACCTGCTCTGATGCTCCAAAAGTACTGACAGCTGTGCCAAATTGAGAAGAAGCTGGGAATGGCACGTCTTGTTCCAGATACAGCAACAATGGTCTCCAGGTGAGCTGGCGAATGAGGAAGGGGGAGATTTAGTCCAACGCTTGAATAGGAACAATTGCTGCTGTCACCTGCTGCACCAGGCAAATGAGCTCAAATCCCTTCTATTTTAGCCCGTTTTTTGAATCTGTCTTTCCACTTTTAGTTTTCCCAATTCAGCGCAGGTGTGGATTCTTACTCAAAATTTATCTTAAAATCGGTTTCTCGTTATGTTGTGGACAATGAGAGATCTCTGCCTTTTCCAAGTGGCCGCCTCTTTCTCTCCCCATATTGACTGTCATCTTGTGACTCATAGACTTGCTAATTACCTTGTGTGCGTGAAAAGCTTGCCGCCAATTCCAGAGGATTTCTCTCCCCACCAACTGCCTTTATGTTCCCTTTTTCTTTGCCCAGTGACCTCTGACCCCTTTCTGTTGACTCCAAAGCTATAGAAAACCAAAAGAAATAAACCCTCCCCTCCCCCAGCACTCATTTTTCTCTGTCTCCTCCACTTGCACCCACCTCTTTCAGATGGGTTTCTTAAGGCTGCTGACATTATCGGTGTTGACTGCAAAACTTCAAAAAGGAATCCAGGTTGAGAAATAATTAAAATTATTTAATAAATATGAAATATTATTAAAGCATGTGTAAGTGTTCTTTGAGCTCAGATCCCATAAAAGGCTATGTAGTAACCAACATCCACGGCAGGACCACCAGACTCAGAAGCAGTCACTGAGCAGTAAGGCTGATCAACAATTTCACCCACGAGCCCACCCTACCACACCCCCCAAGCACCACTACTTTTTCACTTGCTGTTAGTCACCTTCTGTACAAACACTCTCTGTGTCTAGCATCACTTTATGGACGTACAGTACAATCGATCTATGCATGTAAGCTGCTTGATGTATTTATATTTATTGTGTTCTTTATCCTGCCTTTTTTGTGCGTGCCACATCGGATCCAGAGCAACAATTATTTTGTTTTCCTTTATGCAAGTGTGCTGGAATCTTGAATCTTGAATCTTTGTCATCTTGTTAATCAGCACTGAGCCGTGACATGTAATTGCTAGGTATACTGGTACATTGGAAGTTAATTTTCTATCTATTAACTGGATGGACCATTACTGGACTTGAATATCACTGGCAAGAGCAGTATTTGAAAATCAAAAAAATGCGGACGTCAGCAACCTGAATCAAAATGCAGCAGAAAACTCAGCAGTTTAAGCAGCAACTGTGGAAAAAGAATCAATTAATGTTGTGGGTCTGCCTTCGTCAGACAGAGAGATGCAAAAAGATTTTCCATAGGAGGGAAGGTGGCAAAGAGATGTGTAAACAAAGATAGGATGAATTGAAATGGTTTGTTGGGGACAGTTATCATCCCATTAATCTTTGAGGTGTATGTAATGCATTGTTCATGGTAAAATGGTGGGATTTGCCTGGCAGGTGGTACTTGTGTGTGGTAAAGACAAGAGAAAGTAAGCCAAGAAGATATAAAAACAGATGATGGAAAATGCGGGGAAAGGTGATCATGTCATGACTCATCTGTACAAAGCTAAACCATTACTGCTTCAGATAAGGGACCCCTCATTACAACTGAGAATTTGTTTCTTTGGCAGGGAAATGAGGGAGACTACTAACTATTGCTCAAACTTATCTGTCTTTAAGAGGATGCTGATTGACCTCCACTTTAAACCTTAGCAGTCCACTTGTTGAATTTTCTCCCCCATTGCACTAGAACAAGGAACTGAACATTGTGATAATTCAGGAATTTGTGTCCATTGAGAGTTTGCAGGTGGGGACAATGCCATGCCCATGACTTTATGGATGGTAGAGGCATTGGGAGTTCTGTCAGAAAAATCTTGAGAAGTTAAAGCTCTGCATATTTAAATGATAGCTACTGTGGGCATTGTAGCAGTGATGAAAGGAGCAAATGTTTAATGGGTAGCACGGAAGTGGACTACCTTGCTTTCAGTGGCACCAAACTTCTCAAGTATTCATGGAGCTGATGGCAGTGGGCAAATGGAGAATATTGTGACGATGCCTTTCAGGAAGCTGAACGGGTCATTCGACATGTCACACTTGCAATTTTGTCAGGAATTATGTCTCTGGAAAATGGTTAATTCTGACCCTCGAATGTGATGCCGAGACAGAGAGATAATTCAACAATAAAATGCCATTGATCATCAAGAAGGATAGACAGATTTCTCTTGCTGTAGATTATCATGTGTGAGCAAATATTTGCCATTTATCACCCCTTGACTGGTATTTAGGATTTATGCTATGCAGGTATGAATTGCTTCAGTGTCTGGGGAGCTGAAAGTGGAACTGAGCTATATAGGTTAACACACCCACTTTAAACCTTATAATGAACAGGACTATTGAACCAGCTGACGATGGTTGGGCCTAGAACACTGGACTGACAATAGCTGCAGCTCTGCACCATGGCTGGAATGACTGATCTCCAAAATAAGCATCCTCCTTCTTAATGCTATGTTTGATTTAGACTGGTGGGGCGGAGTGCGTTTCATCCGTGATTTTCATCAGAAGGAAGATTAAAGACAAAGTACTTATAATTTACGAAAATTCAATTTATTTGTTTTTAGAATGCATTAACTCTTTGGGATAATGAAAACTTAATAAAAAACCTCAGGAGCTGGAAATAAGAAATAAAAACAATGTGCTGGAACTGCTCTGTGGAATGAAACACAATTAATGTTTCAGTTTGAAGAATCACCTTTTGGTTGATAATGGTTTTGATTTGTGCAACTGGATTTTGCTGTGACAAAGCAAACACACCACACTCTATGTATGAAAATACACTGTGCCAACATACCCATAATTGTGCTGGGCCTTTTCAAGCTCCAAATCTTCATTTAATGACACAATTTCTAGTCATGCATTGCTTTTGTTAATCAAGAAATAACTGTATAATTTTTCCCATTCTTCAGTGCTTACCACAACAACAAAAATAACTTGCTGGTGGAGGCAAATAGCACATGTACAAAGGGAACAAATGGGTTCTGAATCAGTGTGATTTTTTCCTCATTATGGAGGGATGTCTCAATGATACAGCGGCACAGGGAGTTGGATTGCTCGATGTGGACATTGACCAGAACGTTCAGATTGATCCATTGTTTAGTTTCTCTAATCTCACAACGAGCAACACTTCCTTTTTCCTCTCAATCCATCTCATTCCTCCTGAGCAAAGGCAGATTTACTTTACTTTATTGTCACCAAACAATTGATACTAGAGCGTACAATCATCACAGCGATATTTGATTCTGCGCTTCGCGCTCCCTGGAGTACAAATCAAAGTAAATATAATAAAAATTTAAATTATAAATCATAATTAGAAAATAGAAAAGGGAAAGTAAGGTAGTGCAAGTCAGGTCCAGATATTTGGAAGGTACGGCCCAGATCCGGGTCAGGATCTGTTCAGCAGTCTTGTCACAGTTGGAAAGAAGCTGTTCCCAAATCTGGCCGTACAAATCTTCAAGCTCCTGAACCAATTATTCTTTTGCTCAGTTGCAATCCTCATTGTGCACAAATATTGTCGGTCCACATATTAAGGGGTGTATGTTGGTATTTAATTATCAGTATTTCTAAATTAAGGTGACAGGTTCCAGGTTTGGTCCCTAATATAAATGGGACATCATTCAAAACACAAGCTCTGTCTCTGCAGCTGATGCTGTCTCTTAACTCGGAAAAAGAAATGTATCCAACAGGACTGAACAGATAGGATCCTTACAGCAAAGGATGCTGAGAGGGGATCTAATAGAGGTCTTTCAAATTATAGTAAGTTTCATAAAGTTGACACAGTAAAAATATTTCCACAAGTAGGAATGATCATGTCCAGCAGCCATTAAAGTAAACTAGAAATCAAATAGATAATTCTAAAGAATACAGAATTTTGTCTGCAAATAAAAAAAAGAGAGCTGATATAAAAGGAAGCACTCAGCAAGTTAAACAGCATCCACAGAGAGAGAAACAATGAATGTTATGGATCCAGACTGCAGGATCAGGAACTTTGATTGCTTCTGTTTTGGAGATGCTGCCTGACCTGCTAAGTATTTCTAGAATTTTCTGTTTTTATTCCGGAATTTTGTCCACTACTTTGGTCTTCATTCCTACTTCCTGCAGCGAGCAAAGTGTCAGCAGATGGTTGAAGGTTGGTAGGTTTGTCACGTTAGGAGAGACTGAGAAGGCGAGGTCTGTATTTTCCAGAATTTAGAGGAGGTGGAGGTAACCTCATTGAGATGTACAATGAGAGGCTACTGATCTATGCAAGGATAGTATGGGGAAAATATTTCCTCTGGCTATCGGTCTGGAGTTCGGGGCACAAAAATAAAAGGTAGGAAATTTAAGACAGAGGTGAGGAGGATCTTCTTCACCCAGAGGATGGTGAATCTTTGGAAGTCCATGCCCCAGAGAGCTGTGGAGACTCACTCATGAATAGCATGCAAAACTGAGATAGTTAGATTTCTAGATACTAAATAGTCAATGGATACGAAAATAGGGCAGGTATATCACCCATGGACATTGACCGACAAAGCAGTCATAAATACATAACGGCTTCCGGTAAGATGGCACTTTGCATGCCGTTCCAATGGGAATCATCAAATATTTCCATTTAGCACTAATACAATTGAAATCCACAGTCACAGCCATGAGTATTTCTGTAGAAAGCATTGTTTTAAGATGTTTAAAAAATATATCAATATTCAAAATTAACAAATCTCAGACGGTAGACTTGGATCACGAGTGCATTTCCCCTTTAGGAAATCAGAAGCAAGGACAGTGTGCTGGTCTATAGGTATGCTTGAGAGGCCGAGGTCTTAGACCCCCCCCCCCCCCCCCCCACTCCCAACTATCCTGCTGGTGAATATACAGTCGCTGGGGCGAATGAAATTAAAGACCTCATCGCAAGATTGCCATACCAGAGGGACATCAGGGTCTGGTGTGTACATTACTGCACAGAAACATGGCTATCCCCTGCCATTTTGGACACAACGCTGCAGACCAATGGCTTCACAATTTTCCACAACGACACGACTACTCAGTCTTTTAAAGGCAGAGAAGATGGGGTACAGTTTATGATTAATTCATCATGGTGCATAGACATGACAGTTCTGTTTCAGTCCTGCTCACCTGACCTGGAACATCTAGTGGTCAAATGTCGTCCTTTTCATCCGCCAAGGAAGTTTATCACCATCATCCTCGTGGTGATATACATTCCACCTCAAGGCAATATCAGGCAGGTACTGGAGGAGCTGAGTAACATAACCAGCAGGCAAAAAGCTGCCCACCCTGATGCCTTCCCTATCACTGTGGGAAATTTCAACCAGGCCAGCTTGAAGAAGCCTCTGAACAACTATCATCAACGTATCACCTGTGGAACCAGAGGAGCTAACACACTTGCCCACTGTTACATCACTATCGAGAATGCTTCCAGTGCCACCCACACTTTACAGAGTCTGATCACCTGGCCGTACTTCTACTGCCAGCATATAGGGAGAGGCTGGGGACTGCAGCACCAGTGGTGAGAACCAAGCAGGTATGGTTAAGGGAGGTGAGCGAGTGCTTTGAGTCGGTGGATCCGACAATATTCAGGGATTCGTCTTCAAGTCTGAACGGATATGCCACAGTTGTCACTGACTTCATCAAGGCCCGTGTGGACGAGTGTATGCCTATCAGAACATACCAGACATACCCAGACCAAAAGGCCTGGATGAACCAGGAGATTCATACATTGCTGAGGGCTGGATCTACAGCATTCAAGACTGGTGATCTAAAACTATACAAGAATTCCATGTACGACCAATGAAAGGCTACTGTAAGGGTGAGAAAATAATACAAATTAAGGTTAGAGATAAAATCAGATGCATTTCAGCTCTAGCAGGGTTTGCAGGCCATTACTTCATATTAAGAAAACCTAATATCATGAATGGCTGTGATTTTTCACTCCCAGATGAGCTCAATGCCTTTTACGTAGACTTTAAGAGAGAGAATAAAACTACACCCGTGCGAATCCCTGCAGCATCTCGTGACCCTGCGATCTCTGTCTCGGAGGCTGATGTCAGAACATCTTTCAAGAAGGTGAACCCTCGCAAGGTGTCAGGCCCCGATGCTGTACATAGTGGAACTCTGAAAACTGGTGCCAAACCATTGACAGGAGTGTTCAAAGACATCTTCAATCTCTCACTGCTGCAGTTGTTTCAAAAGGGCAACAGTCATACCAGAGCTTAAAAGGAGCCTCAGTAACTATCCTGAGTACCAGTGGCATTCACATCTACTGTGATGATGGGCTTTGAGAGGTTGGCATGTCTAAAATCAACTCCTGCTTAAGCAAGGACCTAGACCCATTGCCACAATAAGCCAACAGCAGATGCAATCTCACTGGCTCTCCACTCAGCCTTGGATTTCCTGGACAATAGTACTACTTACATCAGGCTTCTGTTTAAAGTCAAAAAGTTAAAAGTAAAATTTTTTATCAGAATATATTCAAGTCACCATAAACAATCCTGGGGATTCTTTTTCCTGTGGGTACCCTCAGCAAATCTATAGAATAGTAACTGTAAACAGGATCAATGAAAGAGCAAGAGCATGGAAAAACAACAAACTGTGCAAATGCAAATATAAATAAATGGCAATAAATAACGTGAGAATGAAATAACAAGGTGAAAGGTCCTTAAACCGAGATCATTGGTTGTGGGAACACCCCAGTAGATGAGCGTAGTTATGATCTTTTGTGCAAGCGTCTGATGGTTGAGGGGTAGTAATTGTTCTTGAACCTGCTGGTGGAAGTCCTGAGGCACTTGTATCTTCTACCTGATGGCAGCAATGAGAAAAGAGCATGGACTGGGTGGTGAGGATCTTTGATGATGGATGCTGCTTTCCTATGGCAGTGTTTCACGTGATGTACTGGGCTGAATCCATTAGCTTTTGTAGGATTTTCTGCTCAAAGGTGCTGGTGCTCCCATGCCAGGCCATGATGCAGCCAGCCAATATGCTTTCCACTACACATCTATAGAAGTTTGTCAAAGTTTTTGATGTCATGCCAAATCTCTGCACAAGGAAGTAGAGGTGCTGTCATGCTTCATTTGCAATTACATTTATATTGATTACAGCTCAGTTTTCAACACAATCATGCCCTCAGTTCTAATCAACAAGCTCCAAAACTTGGGACTCTGTACTTTCCTCTGCAACTAGATCCTTGACTTCCACAGTCAGTGCAGATCAAAAATAACATATCCTTCTTGCTGACAATCAACACTGGCATGTCGCAAGGATGCAGGATTAGTCCACTACTCTACTCTCTCTACACCCATGACTGAGTGGCTAGGCACAGCTCAAACACTATATAGAAATTTGCCGATGACACAACTAATGTAGGCGGAATTTCAGATGGTGACGTGACGAGATGTACAGGAATGAGATATACCAGCTAGTTGAGTGGTGTCACAACAACCACCTTGCACTCAACATCAGTAAGAGTAAGTAATTGGTTGTGGACTTCAGGAAGGGGAAGTCGAGGGAACACAAACCAATCCTCATCAAGGGATCAGCAGAAGAAAGAATCCTTTCAAGTTCCTGGGTATCAATAATTCTGAAGATCCTGGGCCCAACATACTGATAGAATTACAAAGAAGGCATGACAGCCGTTATATTTCATTGGTAGTTTGAGGAAACTTGATTTGTCACCAAAGTCACTTCCAAATTTATTCAGATGTACTGTGGAGAGAATTCTAACTGGTTTCACTACTGTCTGGAATGGACGAACTCCTGCAGAGAGTCTGAAAAAGCTGCAGAGAGTCATGGGCTCTAGCTTCCCTAGCACCCAGGACATCTTCGAGGAGTGATGCCTCAGAAAGATAGCTTCCATCATCAAGGAGCCCCGTCTCTCAGGGTATGCCTTGTTTTCATTGCTACCATCAAGGAAGAGGTACAGGACCCTGAAGGCATTTCAGGAACAGCTTCTTCCCCTCCACCATCAGATTTCTGAATGGACAATGAATCAATGAACTCTACCTCAATATTCTTACCTCCTCTCTTTTTGCACTACTTACTATATATTTATATATTTGCTGTCATTTATAGCTTTTTATAATTATGTATTGCAATGTACTGCTGCCACAAAACAACAAATTTCATGACATATGCCAGTGATCTTAACCCAAATTCTGACATAGCTGCTCCTGCCTCTTATGTTCTTGCATTGTGTTGCCCTTGAGTAGAAGGGTGAGAGCTGTAACTGCAGGCGGTTGCTAGTGTGAATGGTAGAGTTCTTTTCAAGGGGAGGCTGGACAAATCTCTGAGGGAGATGGGGAATAGAAGGTTTCACTGATGGATTTGACTGAAAGAAGCCAAGAGGACACTTGAGCAGTAGTATGAACCAGTTGGGCCAAATGGCCTGTTTCTGCACCATGCATCCCATGCAAGCATTCTCCTCCTCAATGATATTTATAACTCCTATCACACTGGTGCTCACTCAGACTAGAGCAGAATCTGACATCTCTGTGATGCCCTCATAATCAAATATCTCTGCACATCCATGCAGGCTTGCTTGTGATAAATCACCACCTGAGATAAAGTCCCAAAAGGGCAACAGCTGACCAAGAAACCCTATGTGGTCCAACACTTCAGTGAAGATGGTGGGGGATGGGTGCAGAGCTGTAATAAGAATTGAATTGTATCTCAGAAAGATTTGTTTCCAAGAAGCGATCTTACTGTATGTAATAGCTGCACAACTAGGGGCTGTTAAGTACTTAAGGCAATTTGTAAAGATAATGAGTCCACTGAAAGAGGATTGTACGAATTGCTTTAAACTACACAAGTGACCCTTTGTTAGTCAACATGCTTAGCACATTGTAAATTAATCCAGGCATGAATGAACTCCTGTGTCCCTCATAATAACATATTTTAGATTAAATGCATAAAACTTTGTTCGAAACATAAATCCTAATTTAGTATTGTATGCACCAAAGCAGAATGTGGGTGATTTGGCTGCTGCTTGTTTCACATTAGCGTTTTTAGACTATGAGTATAAATGTCAGATTGTTAGGGACGTAAAATCACTTCTTACTGCAGCCTACAACAATTATGTTTACTGATTGGCATAAGCAATTATGGAATTGCTTTGAGCAAAATATTCCTGGCTTCTTGTCCTAGGCTGGTGACGACAGTTATTAGCATTTAAGTTTTTGTGTAATGCAGGGTTGATGTACCCAGTAGGAGTACAACATTCCAAGGTCTTTGAACACTCTGTCTATCTGCTTTTGTAAATTGTATTTTTTTGGGGGAGTTAAAAGAAACACAATCTACAAAAGCCTCTTTAAAGAAACAGACTCTGGAACTGGGCCTGTTCAAACATGAACCAGAAACCCAGTGACAAAGGCTTAGGACTGGGTGGGCTGCGTGTAGTAAGGCACCGACGGCAAGAAGCTGGAACTGGACAGAGCACATGTGACAATACATTGCCATCGAGAAATTGGAATAGTGTAGGATAAATGACAGTACATTGAAACTGAATAATCTGGGTCTAGCATGGTACATGTGTTATAATGCCACAGTGGAGGAAAGGGGTTAGACAGCCAGTGAGGAGTGAGGAATGGGAGGACATAAGTGAGCGGTACAAAACAGGGGTAGAGTGGGGACTGAGCAGTGAATTATGGCTCTACACCAACAGTGAGGAGTGGCAGTTAAACAGTGCAGAGTGTCTACACATTGGCAGAGAAGGGTGGGGACAGTCCTGTGCAGTATGTGTCTACACTGGCAGTAAGGGGTAGGGAACTGGGTCGGTGTACTGGCAGTGAGAAATGATGACTCCAATTCCCAAATCCTGCCATTAGTAGGGAGCAAGCCATAGAGTGGGTGAACTGTCATCAGACTGCTTTCATGCACTTTATAATATCCCCCTTAGAGTAACTCAGTATATTACAACCAATCTACTTCACCCGTGCTTCCATGCAAAAGGAGAATAGCGGGGTAGTGTTCACAGTTCAGAAATCTGAATGCCGAGAGGACAAAGCTATTCCTAACATGTTGAATGAGGCTCTTCAGGATTCTGTACTTCCTGTCCGATGGTAATAATGAGAAGACCATAACACCCGGGAGCAGAATTGGGCCATTCGGCCCATTAAGTCTGCTCCATCATTCCATCATGGCTGATTTATTATCCCTCTCAACTTCATTCCCTTGCCTTCTCCCCATAACCTTTGATGCCCTGCTAATCAAGAATATATCAACCTCCATTTTAAATAAACCCAGTGATTTGGTCTTTGCAGCTTCCTGTGGCAATGAATTCCACAGATTCACTACCTTATGGCTAAAGAAATTCCTCTTCATCTCTGTCCTAAGGGGACACCCTTCTATTCTGATCTGTGCCCTCTGGCCCTAGGTTCCCCCACAAAAAATAACATCCTCTCTATGTATGTTCCAGATGGTAAGGGTCTTTAATAATGGACGCCGCCTGCCTGAGACACCGTCTTTTAAAGATGCCCTTGATGTTTTGGAGGCTTGTGCCCATGATGGAGTTGGCTGAGTCCACAAACCTCCAAGGGTTCTTATGATCCTTTCATTGGAGCCACCAAACCAGGTGTTATTGCAATTAGTCGGAATGTCTGTAGAAATTTGTTCGTGTTTTTGGTGACATGCAACATCTCAAACTCTTAGGTCTCATCGTAGGTCCTCTAAAATGTTGATGGCCAGAAAACTGAAATTGTTCATCCTTCTCACCAGTTAACCCTCAATGAGGACTGGTATGTCTTCTCCAATATCCTCTTCCTGAAGAATGCAATCAATTCCTTGGTCTTGTTGACGTTGAGTGCAAGGTTGTTGTTGTGACAGCACCCATCAGCCAGTCAATTTCACTCTTGTATTTGGCCAACAGCAGTGGTGTCAATGGCAAATTTATAGATGGCATTTATATGAGAGGACAGGCAAATACGTTTTAACCGAAAATGCTGTAAAAACGCAGCAGATCAGGCAACAGCTCAAGGTTGGTAACTTGGTCTACTATAGTCATATGGACCAAGATACGATAAAAAACTGAGTTTGGATTGTCATCCATACTGATGATTTCATTATGAATATTGGTACTAGTTTAATTATTGTCACATGTACTGCATTGCGGTCAGAAGTATTTTTTGCATACTCATCATATCAATACACAGCGCTTTGAGGTAGAATGAGGTAAAACAATAACAATGCAGAATAAAGTGTAACAACTGCATAGAAAATACAGTGCAGGTAAACAATAAGGTGGTAGATCACATTGAATACCCATACAACCCCAGATATTCTCTCTTCCCCCTTTCCATCAGGCGGAACATACAAAAGAATGTTTTACCAGGCTGAAGGACAGCTTCTACCCCACTGATAGATCATGAGGTCGGGAGTCTAACTGATCATACTATAGAGCTATTTAATAGTCATTTAACATCAGAAACAACACACATTTAAAAAGGTGTTTAAATATTGTTACGAGAAAGAGGAAAAGGCACTGGAATGCTTTTTTATTTTAAATGGGGTGGTCAACGGGTTGTGGTAAAGGAAGGTGACGTAATGGAATAAAGACTGGAAATATTCAGATAGAAACACTTCTTATTGCAATATCATTTACACGAGTCTGATTCTCTCTCCACATATGCTTCCCGACTTGCTAATTGTTTCCAGCATTTCTCTGCTTCTCTTTCAGATTTCTCACATCTGCAATGTACTTTTTCTTTAGCTTTTTATCAAGGTAGTTTTAAGAAAGAAAGAAGTAAGGGACAGAGAGGTTTCCTTGGATAATTGTTTGATGATGGATGGAGGATTATTTCCAGAGTTGTTGGTCTGGGGGGGAGGGAGAGAAGAAAACCTGTGTCCTGTGTAAAGTGGGTGGTAGATTCCTAGAATGGAGTAATTTTATAGTCACATATGTTGCAAAACAATGAAAAGCTTGTCTTGCATACAGTTCACACAGATCAGATCATCACACAGAGCTCTGAGGTAGAACAAGGTAAAACAACAACAGAATGCAGAGTGAAGTGTACAGCTACACAGAAAGTGCAATGTAGGTAGAGTCTCAATAAGGTGCAAAGTCGTAACAGAAAAGACTTTGAGGTCGAGTTGATTTTATCATAAAAAAGAACCATACTATATTCTTATAACAGTGGGACAGAGGATATCCTTGATCATGTTTTCGGTCCTTTGTATCTGAAGGGGGAAGAGAAAAAAAAGAATATCCAGGATCGTTGGGGTCTTTGATATGCTGGTGACTTTACTGAGGTATTGGGAAGTATAGACGGGTGGCTGGTTTCTGCAATGCACTGATCTATGCCTACAACTCTCTGCACTTCCTTGCAGTCACGTGCAGAGCAATTGTAATACCAAGCTGTGATGCATCCAGACAAAATGTGTATGAATAAAAATTGGTGAGCTTTGATGGGGACATGTCAAATTCCTTTCCTCCAGCTGAGTTGGATGCTAGAATGTAGAGTGAACCCCTCATGATTTGTGTATTAGTTCTTCTAATGAAAGTCATCTGATAATGCTGGATAGATTTGCTGCACATGTGCTCCATGGAATTTGTATGAAATGGGTTTTCAATTGGGAATGTGGGTGAATGGGACCTTGAAGAAAGTTGGCAATCTCTGGACCTGCCAGAATTTGAGCCTCCATTCCCAGTTGTGCCATCTCATCTTCCCCTCCCATCAACTGCACCCCTCCCCACCTCACTTTCAAATGAAAAAAAAGCATTCCAGCATTTTTTCCTGCTGCCCACACTTTAATAATGAATGAAAGTTGAAACGCACGTGGGTGTCCACATCCACCTCACGCTAAAAGGTCGGAATGAAAGATTTTTCCTATTAATCCAGTAGTTGCTGGGATGGAAGCTGATTTGCATGTTAATAATGGAGGACTAAAATGAAATGGGACCAACCCTGGTTTGAAGAGTGACTATTCTTACAGTAAAACAAAGGGTATTTTGTTGGCCAAGGTGGCAGCACAAAGAAATTGGCTGATTGACAGTTGTATGCAGGCGTGTCAGTGACTTTGACAGAGATTTTCAATGAAACCATTGTTTGGAGAGCTTGTCATGTTCACTGCTAGGGAAACTGTTTTCATTTTCTTATCAGAACTGCACTAACGTTGCGATTTAAGGACAGCCTCAGTTCTTGTCAGCAATTAAAAGGTGCATTTCAAGGCATACACTACCTTAATTTGGAGTTTAAAAATTAGTTATTTAAAGTGAAATCATACAGTCATAGAGTCATGCAACATACAAACAGGCCCTTCACCCCATCATATCTATGCTAACTCAATGAATCAGGAACAGCTTCTTCTTCTCTATCATCAGATTTCTGAACAGTCCATGAACTCATCAACATTATCTCATTATTCCCTTTCTGCAGGATTTAATTTGTAATTTATTGTAATTTTATGTCTTTGCACTGTACTTCTGCCATAGAACAACAAATTTCACACCATATAAGACCACGCTAATAAACCTGATTCTAATCCTGAAGTGCTTATCTATGTTCATCCCATTTTCCAGCATTTAGTTGGTAGCTTTGGCCTTGGTGATTCATGTGCTCATCCGCTGTACATACAAGTACTTTTTAAATTTCTCTATCATCAACTCAAACAGTATGTTCAATATTGCAACCTTCCACTGGATGAAAAATTTCTTCTTCAGGTCTCTCTAAACCTGTTGGTCTGTTCCTACCCTCTAGTTTTAGAAGCAGTTTGGGAATAGTTCAATTTATGATGTGTTTTCAGGGTGCTCCTTTTATGTTGCTATTTTGCACAATTTTACTTGGTGCTGACTGGCTCTGCGGCCTACAGTCAATGAATGACTCAGCACTAGATTGAACTGCACTGAGCTAATCTGAATATTTCTGCACTGTTTTGATGACTATATGATGGTTTAATCTTTTATATTCTGTGTTTTTCATTCTTTTTTGCAGTTTTTTGCTCTTTTGGTGTTTGATGATTTTCTTTGTTTCATGGCTGTCTGTGGGAAGACAAATTTCGGGGTTGTATACTGCATACGTACTTTGATAATAAATGTTCTTTGAATCTTTGAACCTTGAATCCAAATATTTCTGCTATGGGCAGAAGTTTTCTCCCATCAATCTTGTCCATGCCTCTCATAATTTTGTATATCTCCATCAGATCCTGCATCAGCCTTCTCCACTGCAAGGAAAACAAACCTAGCCTTGTGCAATTTTATTATTCTGACCACCTCAATCCTATACTCTTCAAAGCTCATCCACTCCTCCATTTCCCAACTTGCAATGTCATGAGTTCTCTGAATACTTCAGAGTGCCTCCTTGCTAACCTACTTCATTGGATGGTGATACAGCAATAATGCACTCTTTAAGATGAATCAGCCACTTAATAATACAGAGCTCTACTCAGTCCACTCCTTAGGATAGTGATACTTTAGCCACAACACTCCATAAGATGGCAATGCTCTATTCCAGTCTCCTTTAGGATGTTGCAGCTATCTCCTACTTCAAAGTATAGCATTATGAAACTATCATGTAACTCATACCAAAGCAATGACACTCTGAGCTAAATTGCACCATGGAATGGCAATGCTTTGTCCCAACCCACAGACATCAGTGATATGATTTTCACTTTCTAATATTTGCTTTGTTATGGGTGGACAAAACTTCCTCTCACAGCCTCCGACTACACCACCTCTGACAAGGACAGCAAACACTTACAACAAATAGAAAGCGCTGAAAAAAATTTGCTCATCATTTTGCAAATTCCAAGAATGCATAGATCAGTGGCTTATGCCCACACAGGTCATTTTATTAGATTGTGTGGATTCTAGTCGTTGAATATTGTCCAAGTCACCCACGTAACATAAAAAAATCAAAAGCTTTTAAAGCACTTCACTTCTTGTGTATTTTTAAACCTTACCAACCAAATTCAAACTGTCACTGCATTTAATGGAACAAAATGACTAAAACCTTCCTTAGAATTCTCTAAGGGCTCCTCAATTCTGGCCTCCTGCATATCAATGATTTTTATCATCTTTGGCATTCATGCTCTAGAATTCCCTTCCCAACCTTTAATGTTTCTCTATCCCCTTCAATTTTCCATTAAGGTTCTCATGAAAAAAATGCCTCGTTGTCCTAATATCAGCTGGGAGGTTAGTTCCCAATGTTGTTAGATCCTGCTCCCATGAAGCACCTTGGCACATATTACTATCTTGAAGGGAATATGAATTATTGTCCTTATTATGTTGAGGTTGCTCTAGGCATTCTTGATGCTGACATTGGGAAGAAAACTTAAATGAGAACAATATTCTACATTCTTTACAGCATTTAAGCTCTTCACTTGATCAAGACAAAAGTGCAATAAACTAAATCAAACAAAGTAAGTATTTGAGATGATTTAACTCTTAAGCATTAATGTCTGGGGAAGTCGCTCACTGAGAGTAAACGTAAAGATACTCAGCTTGGAAACAAACCCTTCTGCCAGCTAATTCTGAGTTGACTAATTTCCATTTTATTTATTCCACATTCACATCAACTCTTCCCAAAGTCCCCCACTCATCTACACCCTACCCATCCAACACGTCCTTGAGGTGAGGGACGATATTGGAGCACCTGGGGATGCTGGAATTGTGCTACTGCGCTGTCCACCAATAGATTCAGTTTAGAGGAAAAATCTGTCTAAACTTTATGATGAGTGGTCCAGCTTTCTTTGTTAATATTATATATTGGATCAACAGTTACATAGATACACCTTAGAATTGCTCAAGCAATTCAGATCTTAATAAGGTATTGAATGAGGACCTGGTCATCTTGAAAAGAGCAGTTCTTGATTCCTTACACTTTGGTGGAAAGGAGGTAGTTGAGGAATAGAATCTTAAAGGTTCTAATTAAGTCCAAACTTAAATGTTGTGGATTCATATGGAAAACTGCTGAATACAAGTTTCTAATCATCAAAAAATTGCCTTACAAATTCAGAATCAGCTACTCTCTGATGGAATAGCACTGACTTTAACTTGGCTTCAGTACATTAGTTAGATTAAGATCTGCAGTAGTGAAGTCTGGGATTTCATCAGCTGCATTGGTTGGCAGAGCAGAACAAACTCTCATTATTGTTCAGGTGTGCACAGGGCAATGAATAAAATAGGAGCAGTGGGAGACTAGCAAAAGCAGAGCAAACTTTTTGGTGGATTGCATATGCTGCTCGATACTTCATTTGCAAAATGACTATAGACTTTTCTTGTTTAATTTTGGAACAATGATAATTTGCCTCCAGAGAAGTGTTCTCATTTCCTTGTTTCCTTATTTTAAACATTATGGCATAAAATTCATCTTGGGTGGTTGTAAAAACTGGGTGTTAACGAATCAGCAGCTTGTTTGCACCACCAAGACAAATATTGTCGCCATAATCTTTTTTTAATCTGCATTTGCACCACAGTTTCAATTATATCATGCCATTCATGGATCCCAGTCAAAATAGCTGAAGTAACTATTTAACAGCTACTCCTTGTTATTGAATTCCATCTCCCTCATAATTTTTAAACGAAACTTTCCTTCATCCCTGGTACACCATGTAAATATAGTAAGAAAAAAACATCATTACTGGAGAAACAGTCTTAAGATTTTCCTGAGCTCCCTATAATTATTTTTAAACCTATTTTTGGCTGCAATTATGCTTCATCCAATCTTCCTGTCTACTTGGTTTCTGTATTATTAAACACTTACTATGTCTTCTTAATACGACTTATTACTTTCTTGGCTATATTAAGCTCCATTACTCTCTAATCATTTCTGCCTTTGCCTTGAATAATTTTTCTTATACTGTTTAACTTCCTCTTGCAATTTTGTTTGCAAAATTCAAATCCCAAGCTTCTGTGTTTTATGAGAAATATTTAAAAATCTAGTTGTAATAGTCTGAAGAAACATTAGGGAAGCTTAAGGAGCAGATAAGGAATAAAATGTCATTTTACCCAACTTCTTTAAACAAATTTGTTAAATTCAGAAGAACATTTAGAGATCTAGAAGGTGTCTATAATTTTATTTTAGGTAAGTGAGACATTCTAAAAACAACTATGATAAGGTTCTTTGAAATTATTTTTTAAAAATGGAAGCTAAATCGGAAATAAAATACAGGTACTTGAGAGAAAATTGAAAATGCTGCAATCAGACTAAAGACATGGCAAAAGACATTTAAATATAGACAAGAAATAAAGAAATAGGAACAAATTACGAAGAGTTTTTAAGAGTGATTGGAGAGCCAGGTGTTTTTACGATCTGGAATCCTTACCAGTGCTATACTCTTGAGGTGCAAGCAAGTGAAAAAAAAACAATTCTATCCATTCAGCCTTCAGTAACCGTGTGACTGAATTAGCATATATTCAAGGATTTTACAGGTTCCACATTTAAAACACTTCAGTTGTAAGTCTGACTGCAGTTTAAAAGTATTTCAAATTCCGTAAAACAAATTGAAAAGTTGATGGTAAAGTTAGTTAAAGGGCAACTTGGAGTGAATTTACTGTCCATTAACTATTGGAAAAAATGTGATATTGTATTCTAGATGAAAGGAGGTGCTCATTATTCTTTAATTTAACTTTTATTGAGAAAACTTGCTGTGAGTTACAGGATCAATAAATTGCACTTTGCCAGTCACTCCATAATAAACAGTATGGTCCAGTTAACCTATTTAATGAAAAACAGTTTAACAGGGTGGCAATTTGCCCACATTCCTCAATTTTCACACACACTCCAAACCCTCTCAACCTTTAAAATGTATATTTATAGTCACATCTAGTTTCTATGCACATGGTGACTCATTTGGGGTGGCATGTTTTGCTGTGTTTTCCCAGATTAAGAATTATCCATGAAAGTACCAATGTATGAGACTGTTTAATGAGGAGCCGGAGCACTTTGCTTCAAACCATGAGACTAATTGGAATTTCCTGAAGTTAGCAGATTTCTTCTTCAAGCTAACCATTCAGGAGACATTAGGATGGAGATACATTGTGGACTGATAAAGTGTATTAAGTGTATATTATATAATATAATAAATTATATAGTACACTTATTATATAAGTGTATTCTTTTTAGAGAATAAAAGGTTCAAATTCCACAATAATTGGCAACACTAAATGGTCCCAAATATTGTCATTCTTGTTACAAGATGTTGAGTAATATTGAGGAAGTCAAATCTGCGAGTTTTCAATGTGTTCTCAAGATTTCCACACATTATTCTGGTTGGGTGGTAACTCATAATGTCAGCAATGTATTAGCAAAATTATGAGATTATGAAATCCGAGCAACGCACACAAAATACTGGAGGAACTCAGCAGACCAGCTAGCATCTACGGAAATGAGTAACAGTCAACATTTCAGACCAAGACACTTAATCAGGTCTAGAAAAAAAGGGGAGGGGGAAGATAACAGAATGAAATGGTTGGGGAGGGGAATGAGGCTAAATTAGAATGTGATAGGTGAAGCCAGGTGGGTGGGAAAGATAAAGGGCTGGAGAAGAAGGGATCGGATAGGCGTGGAGAGTGGACCATGGAAGGAAGAGAAGAAGCAGGGGATCCACAGGGCGGGTGATAGGAAGCTGTTTTTAATATGTTGAGTGTTTATCTTCAGGCTCCTCTGCCTTGTCCCTAAAGAGGCCATATCCTGGATGGCAAGGTTACTTAACGGTGATGGCTCTTTCTCGAGACTGTCCTCTGTGATGGGTGGGGTAGTGCCAGTGATGGGGCTGGTAGAATTTACAACCCACTGCAGCTACTTCTGATCATGTGCATCTCAGTGCCTCCATAACAGACACTAGTGCAACCTGTCAGAATGATCTCCACAGTACATCTATGGAAATTTACTCAGTTCTTTGGTGACATACCAAATCCCCTCAGACTCCTAATGAAGTATAGCCACTGGTGGGCCTTCTTCATAATTGCATCAATATGTTGGGTCCCAGATAGATCTTCAGGAGTATTGACAACGAGGAACTTGGAGCTTCTCACAACCTCCACTGCTGACCCCTCGATGAGGGCTGGTGAGTATTCTCATAACTTCCCCATGATTGGTTCCTTAGTTTTACCTGTTGTTGTGACACCACTCAACCAGCTGATCTATCTCACTCCTGTAAGCCTTCTCGTCACCATCTGAGTTCTGCTAACATGAGATCTGTCATTGGCAAATTTGTAGATGGTATTTGAGTTGTGCCTAGCCACACAGTCATGAGTGTAGAGAGTAGTGCAGCCAGCTAAGCACACGTTTTTGAATTGCACCTGTGCTGGTTGTCAGCCTGAAGGAGATATTATTTCTGATCCACTCTAGAGTAGTAATTGCACTAGCAGTGTATTGTAATCCTAGTGACGTGATTGGAGTTTCTTCTGTACAACTTAAAACAGACTGATATCTACTCTAAGAAAGATATATTTATTATGATTCAGCGTGGAATAGTCCCTTCTAGTCCTTCAAGGTCTGATTTAACCCTAGCTTAACCACAGGACAATTTACAATGACATCATTGGACTGCGGGAGGAAACTAGAGCACCTTGAGGGAAGTCATGCAGTCACATGGAGAACGTACAAGCTGCTTACAGACAGCGGCAGCAATGGAATCCACTGATAATGTAAAGTGTGCTAACAACTAAGCTACCATGCCATCCACAGTCTTCATGGTCTAAAGCGTAGTCTTTTAAAATTCAGGCCCTACTCTTAGAATCAGGGTCTTTCTGAAGAGGCTAGCTTTGCAAACTCTGTAAACCAGTCCAAATGTCATTGCAGATACAGGTTAATACTGAGAGCATCTGAAATTCATTTAACCAAGAGATTCTCCTTCTTAATTGTCTTGCAGAGTTGACATAGGTTTCAATTTAAGTCTCTTAGCCAGCTGAACTGTTCATGTGGGTGGAATTTGATTTGAATAGTAAATAAGAATTCAGCTGCTGAAAATCTGCAGTAATAACAGGATGTTCCAGAAACACTAAAAAGTTCAGACTACATCTGTGGGGAAAGAAACAGACTTAATATTTCAGATAATTAACGTTTCACTGAGAAATATTCATGGGTTTATGGAAATTCAGGATTGAAGTACTGTATACACCTAGCTACCCCCTGTACCTAATAGAGTGGCCACCGAGTGAGTGTATGCTAGTGGTTTTCTGTGCCGTAGCTCATCCACTTCAAGGATCAATGTGTTGTGTATTCAGAGATGATCTTCTGCCCAACACTATTGTAACACATGTTTGCTTGAGTTACTGTCGCCTTCCTGTCAGCTTGAACCAGTCTGGTTTTTTTTTTACGTAGTTCAGTCTAGTTTTTGTACTGTGTCATGTAACAACATGGTCCTGAAAAAAACATTGTCTCATTTTTACTATGTACTATACATAGCAGTTACGCAAAATGACAATAAAAGTGACTTGACTTGACTTGATTCACCTCTGACCTCTCTCATTAACAAGGCATTTTCACCCACAGAACAGCTGTTCACTAGACTTTTTTTTAATTTTGCATCATTCTCTGTAAACCCTAGAAACTGTTGTGTGTGAAAATCCCAGGAGATCAGCAGTCTCTGAGATACTCAAACCACCCTCTGGCATCAATAATCATTCCATGGTCAAAGTTACTTTGATCACATTTTTCCCCATTCTAGTATATTAGATGAACAAGTTGACCATGCCTGCATGTTTTTATGCATTAAGTTGCTGCCATGTGATTGGCTGATTAGACATTTTAGTTAACAAACAGGTGAGCAGGTGTACCTAATAAAGTGACCAATGCATGTTCTTCCACTGGAACTCCATTAAATCATTTCCTTTCACAGGTACAAAAGTCATGAATAATCTGATTTACAGGCTGCCAGCAAAGGTTTTTCCTTGCCTCTTGGCTTCCAATTAGCTTCAGTGGGGTAAATGCTTTTAGAAAAGAGCAGCAAATGAAACTATCAGAAAGAAGATAACTAAAAGAGTCAAGCCTCTGCAGTTCCTGGTGGTCATTTTAATGGGTTCCCATATTTCCCCATATATCCTTGGCTCATCATCAATTGATGTGGAGGATTTCTGCCCACACTGTGAATGTTGTGGTGTTTGCAGCTGATGCACACCGTGTCTTTATATAAGCAGAGATGGCAACTGTCTCTGTGGGAGGCTTTATAGATGGGAGAAGATTTATGTAGTCTTTCCCCTAAACACGCTGAGTGTGCTTTGCTGTTCCTTTCATGGAGGATGATAATGATGTGCTGGATTAATAGTTGACCCACCCTTGCTCCAATCTAATGTCACTGCAATTCTGATTTAATTCTCTCCTCCACTCTCTTTCTGCAGTCTGTCACCATTCCTGAAATTGTCACAGTTTTGTTTACATTGACCGGGTAACACAGAAGGAAGGGAAATATAGTGAAAGAGAATGGAAGCGGTACCTTTTATGTCAGTACTGATATCTTGGAATTGTCTTAGGAGGCTTTATTTTTTATTGGAGACCTCTTAAGGGTGCATGGAGTTACATTGGCAACAATCAGAAAGTGATAGAGCAGCCAGTGGAAGAGCTCCCCTCTCTGACTTGCGATAGCGTTGGCACCTTGCCATTCCCGCAGGTTCAAGGATTTAACATTCAGCAATTTCCATAGTTTTGGAGCAGTGGCATCATGCCAATCCCACTGGCACAGTGACCTGGGAGAGATCTTCTGGCACCAGCCCCATTCTCAGAGGCTTGCATCTGCTGGGAGAAATGTCATCGCTAAAGTTTTCTTCAAAGGCTTGGGCATCGGGAGCACAATTTGGTGTCAATTTGCATTACAGGCTGAGTCTTCAATGAACTAAAACCTTTAACTTTATTCTCTACCACAGGCAAATGCCTCTGTACTTTTACTATACCCCTTTTTTTTCCGTGGATACCCAATGTATCAAATGTTTTATATAATAAATGGTAGTTTGATCCTCTAATTCCTGGTATCATCCTGCTAAATTTACAAACCACCCTTTTAAATGTAAACAAATCCTTCCTGAAGTTCATTGCCCAAATTGAATGCAGTTCTCAAGGCGAGGTCACACCAGTTCTCCACCTAGTGCCTTTAGAAAAAAATGGCATACTTCATTAGTCTTCCTTATTTGTAACTACAGAGCTGTTTTTGGTAGTCACGGTCCCTAATTATTTAAATGCTCTTGCTGCTCCATAATTCTGAGAATGGCTGTGTAAAAGCAATAAACTCTAATTTGTAATTCTCAAGTCCAAACTGGGTGATCTAAGTTCCCACAATAAACTTCATATGCAATAGTTTACTTGCATTCTTTGTGTGCCCCTTTGTAACTTTCTCAACAGCATATTGTGTTTCCCAACTTGGTGTTTGCTATCCCCATACTTGGATATGTCATTCTCGTTTTCTTTGTTCAACTCATTACCATGTATGGTAAAAAAAGACAAGACTTCAGTAGATCTTTGGACGGTGTCATATCCTGGGAATCAGTGAATATTTCCTGTTCTCTTTCACACCATCTCTTGCTATCTATTAAAAGATTACCTCCAGTTCCAAATGCTCTCAATTCTTTTCTTATTTATTGACAATATCTTTGAGGAAGAAAGGAATAGAAGGATATACAGTTTAGTCGAAGTTGTGCAGTGGCTATTCAAATACAGCATAAACATGTGATCGTGTTGTCTTTGAAATGCTTTCTCTTAATATATTTATATTAATTATTTTTTGTATCCTTGCTATTTATTTTTCACATTTTTAATTAAAAAGGTATAAAAAAGACGAACCACACTTTGAGTATCAAATAATGTATTTAAATTATATATAGAGAATATTAGAACACTACCAATACTAGTACAAGACTATTCAACTGTGTATTAGTTCCTAATAGTTATCGATGGAGGGATCCACTCAATGTTGTGTTTTTTTTTGATTGACTGTAAATGAACAAAATCTGCACAGACACCCAGTGTAGATAATGGACTGCCTTCATACAATGCTTTCAACGATTATATCCCGCAAATCTTCATTTTCCTTATAACGTTCAAGATGATTGTTGATACCTTCAAATTATTTGTCGTTTCTAAATTGTTAAAGTAGTGAAATCATTTCATTTTAGCTCCTGGCCGTTTCTGGCATCTCCAAGCCTGAATGCTGGAAACAGCAGTAAGCAAAGCAGTTCTCATTTGTCTTACTGCTTATTTCTCACCACTATCATTGACAAAAATCACTGCCTTTTGAAGACGAACACATGCAATAGATGCTATTTAATAACTGTTCGCTTGATGCACAGTGTAGTATCTAGGACACATAAGGGCATGCGACTGACATTAGTTAGAAACTATTCGGCAACAGTCTCCCAATTAAACAAAGGGAATCTTGGCTATTTTCTCAATTAGTTTTTGTTCCTTAAGAGTTGTCCCAAATAAGCAGCTGCCCCAATTAACCAATGGCCCAATTAACCACTGTACTTTAATTTTTAACTCTTAAAGAGTGCTGGATATTCACTATCTCATATATATTATGTAAGCCTTCCTCCTATCTTGACTGTTTCTGATCTTATTTGTTGACTAAGATTGCTTCACTACACGAGTGGACTTTAGGACAACGTATTGGTTTTGGGTTATGCTAAATGTCTCTGTGAATTCTTTGCCTGTCCCTTAGTAGTGCAGCCCAGTTTATTATGTTAAATTTGCTCCTTCAAAGTTTACATTTCAAATCCTTGATTTGTAATTCTTTGTCAATGTTAGTATCACAGCATTAGATTGTTATCTAATCCAATTATGCTTAAGTCCTATAGCATTAATAATATTAAAAGACACTAGTGGGGCAACATCAAACTCAAGGTTATCACTGCCCACTTCCCTAAGCAAACAACTGTTTGCCTGCACACTCTGCATCTTGTTTTTTTGGTCAATTTTATATCCATATACCCACTGGTTTTTTAAATCTTTAATGGCTACTATATGAAATGCCTTTTGGAAGTTCACATACACAATATCAACCGCACTGCGCTCACCCATTATCCCCATTATTTCATCTCAAATTAGTCGAACACTATTCACTTTTAATAAATCTTTGTTCCCATTCATTTAGCAATCCAAGTTTTACCAAGAACCATATAATTTTGCATTCTTAATATTAGGCTGATTGTTTGCAATTACTAGATTTAACCCTTTCCCGCTTTTTAAATAGAGTGGTAAAACCTGCAACCTTCAAATAATTTGGTACAACTCCCTTACCTGGAAACAATGGGAAGATTGTACAGTTTCCACTCTGCCACCCTCAGCAGTCAATTAAACTGAGTGTCGTTCATCTTTGTCCACCGCTAATATTCTAAGTTTTCTCCTTTATTTTTATCCTTTGTAACTTCTCTTCTAACTTCTCCTTTACTATCATATTGGCAATAGCCTCTCCATCAGTGAAGAGATATGCAAATTCCTATTTGCCACCTTGGCCATGCCTTCTACATCCATAAGATCTCAATTTGATGGTTACTAGAATCAGAATCAGGTTTAATATAATAGTTAAATTAACTAAGTAGTGCAAAAATAGAAATAAAAAAAGTAGTGAGGGGGTATTCACGGGTTCAACGTCCATTCAGAAAGTGGATGGCAGAGGAGAAGAAGCTGCTCCTGAATCATTGAGTGTGTGTCTTTAGGCTTCAGTACCTCCTTCCCAATGGTAGCAATGACCTGGGTGATGGGGTTTCTTAATGATGGATGCCACTTCTTTGTTCTGTTTTCGTTAGCTTATATGAAAATTAACTAAAATGTACATTGTAATCACAATATTTATATTTTCCTGCACTCCTCTATGTTAAAGATGCTCCCACTTCATCAACGCAAGTAGACAATTCCTAACTCTAGTTTCCTTTAACGATTCAAATCCTTGTTTTCTATCATGATGATGATTCTTCCTCAGCTTTTACCCTCCCCAACTTTTCCTGGTCAATTTGTCCTTTCAAAGTATCTATGTGCCATTGTGGAAATGTTGCTCAGACTGAAAGAGGAACTTGGGTCACCATGTTCTCCTGCCAAGATCACATTTTCCTTTTGCGTCAAAACCTCTCCAGATGACTGATTTGCATTGGTCTTATTCTTTCACTGCTAGATACAAGTCCATCTTAGGAATCTCAGAAAACCTGCTAATATTTTAAATACATAAATGCTGCGATACTCATTGAATCATGCGGCATCTATAGAAAGGAAGGCAGGGTCAATGATCTTTCAACACTGGTTTGTTCAATGTTGGCTCTATTTTTCTTCCCTTTAATTTCTTGCTTAGTTTCTCTTCTGCACACCAATATCTCCTGATTGCCAAGAGTGGCAATTGTTGAGAAACTACTTTCTAGTACTGAAACTTGTGAGAATCAATAAACTAAAGGGCAATATGCATATACTGTAATTGACTCTGAAGCTAAAGGATCCCCTAGCAGTGTTACACTAGCAGGGGATTATTTCAAATGAATGGATTTCAGGTTCATTCAATGCTGAGTTGTGATTCCAGAACCTTATCAGACATATTAGTATATGTGTTTGGAGAGAGGAAAGGAAATTCTATGCAAATTCCCACTTCTGTTCATTAAGGAGTGGTCTCTGACAGATATGTTCACAGTTTAGAGCATCTGCTGAGGGTAGGACTGGATTTGACTGGACATCTCTATCCCAGAGTATTTGCCATCAATGCTTACAGATTAATATTGGGCCTTAGCAGATAGATTAGAATTACACGCAATTGTTACGGAACCATGCCTGGCAAAAGTTAGGAGTTTCAAGAAAGATGGGAAGAAATTTGACAAGAAAGAGGAAGTCAATCTCCACACACAGCTTGCTAGTCACTTCACACACACCCTACCAACTTGACCAGATGGCATTTTGCCGATTCATTTCAGCTCGTGATCAGAATCAAAGTCACATTTATAATCACTGGCATGTGACATGAAATTTGTTAACTTAACAGCAGCAGTTCAATGTAATACATAATATAGAAGAGAGAAAAATAAATAAATAAGTGAATCAATTACAGTATACATATATTGAATAGATTAAAACATGCAAAAAACAGAAATACTATATATTATAAAAAATGAGGTAGTGTCCAAGGGTTCAATGTCATTTTTGGGAATCGGATGGCAGAGTGGAAGAAGCTGTTCCGGAATCACTGAGTGTGTGCCTTCAGGCTTCTGTACCTCCTACCTGATGATGACAGTGAGAAAAGGGCATGCCCTGGGTGTTGGAGGTCCTTAATAATGGACGCTGCCTTTCTGAGACGCCGCTCCCTTGAAGATGTCCCGGGTACTTTGTAGGCTTGTACCCAAGATGGAGCTGACTAGATTTACAACCCTCTGCAGCTTCTTTCGGTCCTGTGCAGTAGCCCCCCACCCCCACACCAGACAGTGATGCAGCCTGTCAGAATGCTCTCCATGGTACAGCTACAGATGTTTTTGAGTGTTTTTGTTGACATGCCAAATCTCTTCAAACTCCTAATGAAGTATAGCTGCTATCTTGCCTTCTTTATGACTACATCGATATGTTGGGACCAGGTTAGATCTTCAGAGATGTTAACACCCAGGAACTTGAAACTGCTCACTCTCTCCACTTCTGATCCCTCCAAGAGGGTTGGCATGTGTTCCTTCGTCACTTCAGATTCAGATTTATTTCTCACCTGTACACCTGGATTAATTTGAATCAGGGCCTCATTTCACAACAGGCAATTAAATGTTTTGTGGAATTCGTTGAGGGGCCCTGGAACGGCCCATGTGAGAGTTGTGTTCACTCCTTGTGTCTGCCTCTGGCAGAAACCAGTTCATTAAATGAATCTGCTGGAGGTAAATTGAACTTGAAGCCATATCTCTTGCTTAGAGCTAGTGACTAAAAGAATTTACCCCTTCTACTCCTCCTTGATCAGCAGTTTTTTGTTCCCAAGTTACCGAGTTTCTCCATTTGCTAACCCATTTTCTCTTAAACCCCCCCCCACTCCCTTAACCCTCATTTGATGTTGATTGCTAACCTCAAGTATCCTTCTTGAATCATCTTAGCTGAAAGCCTCTGCTGTAGTCTCAACATTAACAATTGTGATCATGCTTTTCACTGATGTCATTGTAAAGTACATCAGGCTGGCAATGAAATAGGTAGTTCTGAAAGACCCTGACAAGAGGGTTGGCAGAAGTAATGTCTTCCTTGAGACAAAAAGCTGCGAATTGTCAGAGAGATTTTCACTTCCTGCTTCATTCTTGTTACATACATACCACATGTGGTGAGTAATGTGTCTTGCTGTAATGACTAGATAGGAAAAAATATTCCTGAGGTCATTTGAGTGGGCGTTAACCGAGTGATATCATCAGAATCTCCAGACATTGATTCTGGGCGGAGCACAGGAATAAGTAAAGGAACTGATGTCATTGGAGGTTATTGTCTAATAGCTGTTCGGTTGTCATAGTACGACCACAGGCTGCTGAGTAACAAATTACCACTCCCGAATCCACTTGAATTATGCCTTTGCGTGGAAATTGAACTTCACCATTTCCGGAGAAGTAATGTCCCCAAATGATAAACAAATTGATTAAAAGGGAAGCTACAAGAATTTTGGTGCAGTTTCCCCCAATGGATGTACTGAATAACACTGTGCCTGTGTTCCGATGGGCATCAGTACTCAGTTCTAAGGGATATAATTGTGGTGCCAGAGACAGAGCTGAAGCTGGATGGGAGGGGGTCTTCACAAGTATACAACTGGCTGCCTTCTCACCCAGGGAGATGACACCCCTCAAGTCGTGTGCCACGCCTAGTCCTGTGATTACGGACTTTGCAAATGATATTGGAAGCATGCATAGCACTACTTGCTTACCCCATACACTACTCAGAAACACTCTTGTTCGTCTTTGTGTACTCAAAAGCTCCAGTGAATATTAGAGCTGCCTTGTGAAACGTTCTAGTGTCAGCACAGTGGTCCTTTAGATGAAGGATGTGATGTTCCTTGTATGTTGGTTGTTGTGTGGAGTATGGAATTGCTTTTCATACCAGTCTAGGCTGAAAGTTGTTGCACAATAATTGACACCAGTAGATACTGGAGAAAGTATTAGGGTTCAGAGTGTTAGGTACAATTTTACATTTAGCTCCTGTGATCATTTAGTGAAAAACTGAATTTGGATCCTGTGGCTTGGGAAGAAACAGCACTACACATTCCATTTTCTAGATAATCTTATTTTATTTCTCAGAGCTAACTTTCAAAGTATCCTGATACTTTGCACGTAGTCATGAGGTGATAGTAATTGCAATATGATGTTCACAAGCTTTAGGAATTATTCTGGAGTTATGACGTTATCTTAATATAGCAGATATTAATTTAAGGGAGCACTAGTCTTCAGTTCTTAATATAAATTGCAAACAGTAATCAGTTTGAAAATTAAAATTCAGCTTTGCAAAGTGCAATGTCTACATAACACAGGCTGCTAGCCCACAGACTGCTAAGAGATATGATTTTCAAAGCAAAGTCACCATGAGACATTCTCGTATGCATCATCCAAATGTAAAACAGTGGGGTTATGTTAATCGGCCTGCATCAAACCAGGTGACATGAACTAAGTGATTTTGTTTTTGTGACTGATTTCAAGCTGGCAGACAAGACTGATGTTTTCACAACCAAGGATGATCATCAGTATAGTTGATCAATCAGTAGCTGGGATAGTTATGTACTCAGAGTCATCCCTGACAACATTAATTTTGGGTGTCTGGGATCTCTGTCCCCAGAAGCTTTAAGATCATCTCTGTGAATTACTTTGTCCCAGCAAAGGTGTTTGAAATTCAGAGGGTCTCCCACTATAGATATATAATTTAAAGGAACCATTGTCAACCTAAAATATTAAAGTAAAAGTTGTCATCGTAAGTGTTGAAATTATATTGAATCACCTGTTGTTACCTTTGATCTTAAGGGTATGAAAGTATGGTATACTTTGAGTTTGGGAGACCCTACCATGAAGGCCTGCTTATCATGGTGAACAGAGAACTTTAAATCACCAGCTTCGCTATCTCTCCAGTGACTCAGATCACAGTCGTAACAGCAAGCAGGTTACTTAATTCACTCTCAAGCTTGATCTTTGTTGAGTAGCCACAACTGCAAACTGTCTCTCATCAAAGTGGTTGTTGTGGAACGGCTGTCCGAGACAATGGTAGATTTCCTAACTACTAATTGAAAATTAAATAGTAGAACTGCAGATACTGAAAATCTGAAGTTTAAAAAAAAACAGGAAACATAATAATCATTCACTGGCTGAGGCAGCATTTATGGAAGGGGAAACTGCGCTCGCATCTCAGCTCAAAGACCCTTCACAGGAAAGTGAAAAAATAAATGAGTTTTGAGATACGGAGGGGGGAGGGGAGGGATGGATAGAGCCAAGGGGATATGTCTAATTGGATCAGGGTAGGTCATTGAGATGATTGCAATAGTTACAGCTTTGTAAACATGGAAATCACCAATACATCCTATCTTTCCCTCATCAGAAAACATGGGAGAATAATGGGAGTGGGAAAGGAACACTGGGTTATGGTTATCTGAACTTGGAAAAATCAACATTCAAACCATTGAACTACCAGCTCCTATCTCAGCCTTGCAGCACGCTGTACGTTAGTGGTCGCCAACCTGTCCATCGCCATCGACTGGTCGATCTTTGAGACTTTCCCAGTAGATCCCGAAAAAATGAAAAATAAATACACAAATACTGTTGAGAGATTGTTTCTGGGTTGCAAGGTTTTAGTTCCGTTCTTTCTGTCCAGTGTGCATGCGTGTAGTTCCCCCGCCACGCACTACAATGTACTTCAGTGGTCCCCAACCACCGGGCTGCGAGGAAAAAATATGAGTCAGCTGCACCTTTCCTCATTCCCTGTCACACCCACTGTTGAACTTGAGTACATGCGAGGTCATCAGTTGCCTAAACGCAGTGATACCCTCGCGCCAGGTATCACTGGCCGCCTCGCGCGGACGGCGAGAAGTGCCGTCGCTACTGGCCTGGAACGCAGACAGATGGGTGCTGCCTCTAAACCTGTTTAGCACACCGAATGTTCGTGGGGAACCCGGTGCTAAACTATTCGCAGACGACCTAATTCTGGCTCAGGGTTTCATAAGTAGCAGAGCAGCTACCGCGCTGCGATCTACTGAAACAAACTTTTGTCGGCCGATAGATCTTACGGGGGGGGGGGGGGGGGGCGTGCCCGCTCCCTGTCGCACTCCTCGCTCGGCCGGTCGCTCTCTCTGGACTGCGACTGCCGTGGCCTCGGTACGGGGACCTCCGGTCTTGACCTTGTCCTCTCACCCCGGCCACGACCAGCCGCACTTGGCCAAGGCATCTGGCGGCGGGCGGGCAGGTGGGAGGCTGGAGTTCGGGCCGAGAGGCTGTCTAATGAGGCAATGAAGCCCTCAAAACTGCTTCGGTACCCTGAGTCCAAGCACCCCACACTAAAAGACAAACGTGTTGAGTTTTGTAAGCAAGCAGTATAGAAGCTAAGCGCCAAGAGCCGCAAAAACTAAATTGCAGAATAGACATAAGGAACCTGCTTCGAGTATTGCTGTATTCCGGTTGTATTTAACAACCCCCGCCCCACCCCCGGCCGGTCCGCAAGAATATTGTCAATATTAAACTGGTCCGCGGTGCAAAAAAGGGTGGGTACCCCTGGCGTTTATACATCATTTCTACTTCCGGGTTGCGGGGTTTTTACTTCTGGTCTTTTCCGCCCCGGTGCGCATGCGGGGCATCTTTTCACTAAGACCAATGTAGGGGATCTTGGGCTTAAAAAGGTTGGTTACCACTACTGTACGTATATAGTAATTGCTATCTTTCCTCTTCTCCCCCAGTCCCACATGCCTCAGCACAAGCTACGTACACATCACATTTGTCTCCACCAATGCTGCTTGGCCTGTAATAGAGTGGGCTGGAGATATTTGTTTGATCTCTCCTATTTTTAAAGATACAAACTAATAAAGTTGAGCATCCTATTTTGTTATTAGTTATCATTCCAACTTGCTTCTGATGAAATCTTTACTTTGTCATCGGGGTGCCAGGAGCAGAATTCAACATAGCTACCCCATCATGGAACATAGCACAACATAAGAACAAACCCTTGACCCCACAATCCTTGGCCAAACTAATTAAGTTAATGACACCTTGTCCCTTCTGTCTGCACATGGTCCATATCCCTCTAATCTCTGCTTATTTATATGTCTGTCCAACAGACTTTAAAATGATGCAATAGTATCTGCCTCTGCCACCATATCTGGCAGCGCATTGTAAACACTCGCTGCTCACACTGATACAATTGTATTGCAGTTATATTGACTGTCCTGCACATTTAGATGGAGATTTTTACTCCTCATGAATGAGAAGGATGTAAGTGACGACGTCAACTCAATTCACTGTGTAAAATACCTGCACAGCACATCTCCTTTCAGCTTTCTCCCTCTCAGTTTCCATGCTTTCCCTTTGGTATTAGGGGTCGTATGGTAGTGTAGTGGATCAACGCTTTACAGTACAGGCAACCTGGGTTCAATTCCTGCCGCTGCCTGTAAGAAGTTTGTATGTTCTGCCCGTGACCACATGGATTTCCTCCAGCTGCTAATTCCACACACACGGGTTCTTGGTTTTCGTCCACCATTATTGCTTGCTCTGACTTCCTGCTGAGCATTTGTCTTAGAATCCACATGGACTCTTGCGGAAGGGTATCTCCCTCGTTGTGTACCTCTTATTCCAAGGACTCTAATTCATGTTCAATTCTTTGCACATTGTGCTGTTCTTCACTCTTCACCCGGTCAGATGTTCATACCAGTGCCTATTCCAGATCCAATGCATCTTCGCTTCAGGGTGGCCCAATAGTCCAGTGAGCTTCATAACAGCTTCATGTGTTCAGGGTTCTGGTGCTGTCTGCCTGCAGTTTACACATGTCTGTCTCAGGTACTCCACTTTCTCCCCACAGGTTAATAGGGCAGCTGTGAATGGCTCTGGTGTGCAAGTGAGTGGTAGCATCCGGTGGGATGGTGTGTGACAAATGGGTGTGAATGTGCTTGGCCACTGAGCATTCATTCACATGAAACTTTCACTAAAACCAACTAATAAAGAAGGTATTAGTGTTGGATTTACGTGGGTGAGTGCTTGTTAGCCAGCGCTAACTCAGTGCACCAAATGGCCTAACGACTCTAGAACTCTACCTCAAGAAGTGCAGATTTACCTTTAACTTGTGACGCGTCTAATCAATGATCACTGTGATTAGCACAGGTTGTTTGCTGTAAGTGGTCAAAGCTGGCTTATTGCTTGCTCGGTGATCAACAGACCCATGTTAATCACGCAGTGGGGTCCCTGAGATATTCCTTCCTACAGCTACTCACCCCATCCATCTGGATAGTAATCTGAAAGTCAATAGGTCAAAGTTAGCTCGGTTTCCTTAAGGGGAAATCGTTCTTGACAAATCAGCTGAAATTCTTTGATGAAGTAACAGGCACGGTACACAAAGTAGAGTCAGTGGATGTTTACTTGGATTTTCAGAAGGCTTTTAACAAGGTGCCGCACATGAGGATGCTAAGCAAGGTAAGAGCCCATGGAAAGATGCCAGCATGAACTGAAGATTGGCTGACAGGAGGCAAAGAGTGGGTACAAATATTGGCTGCCAAGGACTAGTAATGTTCCGCAGGGGTCAGTGTGGGTTCGACTTCTTTTCACATAATATGTCAATGATCTGGATGACAGAACTTGTGGCTTTGTGACCAAGTCTGCAGATGATACAAAGAAGGGGCTGGTAGTGTTGAAGAAGCAAGTGTCTGCAGAAGAGCTTGAAGGAATAAAGGAGTGAAGGGAGCAAGTTCAGACATTGGCGATGTAAAGGGACTTGGAAGTCCTCATGTAGGATTCCCTAAACATTATCTCACAAGATTAAGTTGGTACAATGGAAGGTAAATGCAATGTTAGCGTTAAATTTAAGAGGACTAGAATATAACAATAAAAATATAATGCTGAGACTTTATAAGGCATTGGTTGAACCACATTTGGAGTATTGTAAGCAGTTTTGAGCTCCAAATCTAAGAACAGATATGCTGGCATTGGAAAAGATCTGGAGGAGACTTACAAGAATGATCCTAGGTTAATGTATAAGGAGTGTTTGATGGCACTGAGCCTATAAATACTGGCGTTTAGAAGAACCATGGGGGATCTTATTGAAACCTACTGAATATTGAAAGCCTTCGAAAGTTTGGACATGGAGAGGATGTTTGCTATAGTTGGAGAGTCTAGGGCCAGAGGGCACAGACTCAGAATAGAAAGACATCCAGTTACAGCAGAAATAAGGATGAGTTTCTTTAGCCAGAGGCTGTTCAGTCTGTGGAATTCATTGCCACAGATGGCTGTAGAGGCCAAGTCTTTGGGTATATTTAAAACAGAGCTTAATAGATTCTTGATTAGTGAGGGCATCAGAGATTAAATGAAAAGGCAGAAAAATGAAGTTCAGAGGGAAAACAAATAGACATGATCGAATGGCTTAGCAGACTCGATGGGCCAAATGGCTTTAAGTCCGCCTCCACTGTATATCTTATGGTCTATCAGGGAAGTGATGATGTGATTAAGGAGAGGAAAAGAAGTCCAAATGGGGTAATAAACTGCCTGTGTGTTAAAGGTGAGAATAAACGGGCCAAGGAAATGGAAGGTGAGGACCGAGAAGGAACTGTCTACATAACACCTTACTCATGTCAGTTTGTGCCTGGCTACGTAATTGCGTAATTGCCTGCTTTCTCCTTGGCATCATGAAGTATGGGGGGGAGGAGATGCTTTTTGACTGCGATCAGTACTCAAATTGTACTTAGGGTTGCATTCATTTTGCAAATTGACGTTATGATTCAATGTTCTCCTTGAGTGCATGCACATAATCACAATTGTAAAACATTCTATGAATCAGATGAACAAGGGCATTACGTTAAAATGTATTTTTTATTGGTTTCAACCGTTAAAAAATACTCCTCAAAATGCTTAAAGGTGGAAATAGTGCATCTGAAACACCATAACTGAACAAGGTTCATCACAATAAAAGCATTTTTAACCATGGTTAACCCACTGTGAGAACATACACATTTAAACTAATGTTTAAAAAAACATACAACCCAGTTATATTGGTGAGAAGAGTAGTCAGTTTCTAAGTAAATTTCTCCTTTTGAAAATAATGGAATAGCATCTTTTAGAACATGTCTTTATCTCTTCGCATCAAAAGACAGCTCAATTACAAGGGTCTCCTTGAAGGCAGCCATAATTAGTAGAAACAGCATAATGATTAATTCAACTTGGTCACATGGGCAACTTTGTAGGCAGTAACTGGTTTCCATTGTTACGTTATTTAGAGAAAAACAGCACAAGGAGTGCAGAAACCTGATTTTGGATAATGAAGATTTTCACTGGCATTATCGAGATGCTTTGCATTTGATTGGCCTGCAGAGTGAATTGCACAGGAAATCAGAAAACCTAGCCCTTGTGTATTATCTCTCTGCAAAATTATCTCTGAACAAGAGGAACCTGAAAATTCTCTAACAATGACTCAAAGTCTCTGGGGAGCACTGTGCAAACTAATCAGAATTAAGAGCAGCAGCAGGACATCTGGCCTTTTGAGATTGCTCTGCCTTTCATTATGATCATGGCTGACCTTTTCCCTCAGCAACATTTTGCTAGAAGCTCCATATCCTCTTCATTCTTATTATCTAGAGCTCCACTGGCCTCTTTCAGAATGAAGTGAATAAATGCGCCACAGTAGACGTCTGGGAAGAGAATTCCGGTAATTTACTTTGGATGAAATCTGATTGATGAAATATTTCCTGATGGTCCACCTCATCATGCAACACTGCAATCCTTGGTTCTAGGCTCCTAAACTGAAGAAACATCACTGGACCTCACTGCTACCATCAAGCAGGAGGTACAGAAGCTTGAAGTCCCATGCCACTAACTTTCCTCCAAGCATCAGGCTCAGCAAATGACCTGCACAACCCTAATCCTATCGCAGCAACAGAACAGTACATACCACCTCTTGCATCAGCAGAGACTTGTCTCCGATTATGTTTTATTGCACTAATGTCATGCCACTTCTTATTCTTTGCTGTCTTTATTATTGAAGTAGCATGCCTGTGCTGCTGGCTGCATGCGGAGTTTCCATTGTACCTGTAACTCACATTGCTTGTACATATGACAGTACATTTGACATGACATTCCTCCCAGATCAATCCTGCAGGCTCTCTGGAGCTTTTCCAGTGTTACTTGAATAAGGCTGACATTAAAATGAACACGTGAACCTGACAACAGAACTAAGAGTGCTCCTCGTTATAGCTGACAACCTGCAAGATCACACAAACTATAAGAGAGCACAGAACTTGCAACATTTTGTTTTATCATGCTCTTTGGCTGAATGCTGTCAATCTCAGGCTCCATAGAACCAAAAGCTCCAGAGATAAAAATCTATGTGCAGCAAATTGGGAAAAATAGCTGGAACCATTTAGACTTGGCTAGGCGTATGTAAGCTGTGATTGATTAATTCTGGTCTCCTTGTTATAGGAAGGAGATGTGGAGTATGGTGCAGAAAAGGTTTAGCAGTATGCTGCCTGGACTAAAGGTCATGTGCTATTAGAAGCTGCACGAGCTAGTGTTGTTTTCTCTGAAGTAGTGGAGTCTGATGAGAGGCCTGACTGAAGATGGCATAGATGGAGTACATAGCTGATACTTTTTCCTAGTGTAGAAATCTTTTATTTATTTTTTGGGATGAGTAATTGAATGAATGTTATCATTGTTATTGAAGTCATCTTCATTTGTCTTTTCTCATAAATGCACCACCAGGTTGTTCACTTCACAATATATTCTTGTCAGGAATGCACATCCAAAATTCCATTTACACAATTCAAAATGTCAATGCAGGCATTGATTCTGTTGCTAATTCCTGCTCTGTAGGCTTATACTGACCATCTTTGTGATCGTTGGGTATGTGATCATTATCATTGTTAAATGAGAAAAGTGGACGGCAGATAAACTGCAAGCTTGTCTTTTCAAAAATGGCTGATGTTAGAAAGACGTAAACATCTGCAGATGCTGGAACTCCAGAGCAACACGCACAAAATGTTGAAGAAACTCAGCAGGCCACACAACGTCTATTCATTTCCATAGATGCTGCTTGACCTGCTAAGTTCCTCCAGCACTTTGTGTGTGTTGCTCAGAAAGACATATCTTGTGCTTTCATGCTTTCATGTACTATGTTGAAATGCTGTTATATTTTTATCTCAGGATACGGAGTAGGAATGATAACATAGTCAAATCTCACAAACAGCAAACTGATAATGACAATGTCACTTTTGACCTAAATATTGATCATGATAATGATACTGATATTGATTGAAGGTTGAAGTTTGGCTAGGATGTTAAGGAGAAAGCCTCCCCCCTTTAGTAAATTAGCTCTCGAGCAGGGTGTCCTAACCTGAGGTCCACATACCCCTCGATTAATGTTAAGGGTCAATGGCACAAAGAATGCTGGGAACTGTAGCCCTAGAGGATCTTTTACACCGATCTGAGATATCAGATGTAATCTCAGGTTAACGTATCGTTTAAAAAATGCAGTATTCTCTTAGTGATGAACTAAAGCACCAGCCTAGGTTTTGTGCTCAGTTCTCTACAAGTCACAACGAAGGTAGAGCAATGCACACATGATGCCGGAGGAACTCAGCAGGCCAGGCAGTACCTACACAAAAGAGTGAACAGTCAATATTTTGGGCCAAGACCCTTCTTCAGGACTCTGAAGTGTCTGATGAAGGTCTCAGCCTGACATGTCGACTGTTTACTCTTTTCCATAGATGCTGCCTGGCTTGCTGAGTTCCTTCAGGAACTTGTGTGCATTGATTTGGATTTTCAGCATCTTCAGATTTTCCAAACATAGAGAAAGGCAAGTATGACTGTATTTACTATATATATTATGACTAAAGCATATATATTATGTATATGGCTCTGTTTGAAATAAAAAGAGACCTTCTCAAAAGGACTTGAACCCATAATGTTCTAACAAAGGGGAGAGAGTTATCAGCGAGCTGGAGCTGACAACAGGCACACTTCTTTGCTTCATGCTTAATGGAGCAGGAACATCTGTTGCAATGACTGTAAGTGGAATGGATCTTGGGTGAATTAAAAGTGAGGGGGTTAGGGATTAAAATTGCTCCCTGGGATAAAAAAAAAACATGCTCTTAAGAATGTTCAGTGGTGAAATGGTTAACTAAGAATAGTTGAGAGGCAGCTGACTTTATGCCTTTGCCACAGTTCCCCGTGCTCCCAAGAGTAGCTGTGACTCAAAAAGTGCTCATGGCTGTAAACAAGCTTGGCTTAGGGAGGCAAATAAAAGAGCTCTTTTCTTTCTAGAGACTGTCTCTGCAAACAGCATGTACAGCTTCTGCGTTAGATCACCCATCGGCCTTGCAATCCCAGCCAAGTACAGCCATCTGTGATTATTATTAGAAGTCTAAGTTGATGAAAATGCTCTTGTGCAGTGAAAGCTGTGCTTTGAAGAACTGAAGTGAAATCGCAGTAAAATTGATCTTTTATCTGTTGTTAGTGACTTGATCAATGCTGGTGTGCATAGTGGCTTTACTGTACTCGGCCGTGTTGCTCTCTGCAGGGCACCATAATGTTTGCTAACCTGGGACATGTGGACATCTAGTGTATTCTGCAATTGCCAGACTGTTACAAAGCTGGGATTGTGACTGAGTCCCTGGTTTGCTCAGCACACAATAGATTTTATTATTGCCAAACCTGCTCGAATGAGGGGTTTTTTTTTGCTTCTCTTTTAAAAGGAGAAAAAAAAACTTTGATTTAATGCTTCAGTGCTTTTGAAGGATGGCAAATGAGAGAGGATGGCAGAGCTTGCGCTCTCGAGGCCTGTCCCTTTTTTTTCTTGGTTTTAATTAATGGTCAATTCAGGCGCTGACACACAGTACAGAAGCAGGGGACAGAATGAAATGTGGTGATTAATGACTCCCAGGAAGTAAGGAAAGTTCACTGAAAAGAGCAACCTTAAATTTGAATAAATTGGATCAGTTTAGGGAGCCTTTTGTTGCAAAACAAATGGTGAATGGAGAGTTTTTTTTGTCCTGTTCAAAAAAAATGTTGCTAATTTGATCACATCCCTCATCTACTGCCATTGTTTGCGATGGAGAGCGAGCAAGATATGAGGCTCTTCCATTTGCCTCTGATCCAGAACTGGTTAACATCGTTCTGTGTTTCTAAATCTGCTATCACGAGGGCTCGCTGGTGTCCTTACAAAGTTGCATACGGTGATGTTTCCAGGCGGGCTTTGTATCATTTTTATATCAAAACTTCTCTTTACATCTCGACGCAATTTTGCAGGCAGCTGAATCAGCAGTTCTTCACTACTGAGCCAAAACAGTAAGCACAGGCATGCTACCCTACAGCCAGACCATCACAGCTGAATGCAATCCTGTTCTCAATGAACGTCCATATGTGCGTATTTCCAGCAGTGATTTGGAACAGAAGATCCGATAGATTTCTCACCTTCCAACCCAGGGGTATTAAGACCATTTCCATGACTACACATAATACCCTAGCTGTCACAAATGATGTTTCCGGCCTTCAGCCAGCAATGCTGTCAATCACTGTAATTTTCAAGTCAGCAGTTAGCACTGACTAAGAAGGTACAAGCCCTGCTCCAGAGAGTTGAGCATGCATTGACTCTGTAGTGCAGTTCTGACTGAGTGGTGCAGTGTCTACACTAAGATCTTTCATGATCCTTTTTGTAAATATTTGCATGATCTTACATCCTATATAGGGAATGCACTGAAGATTTACTAGACAGGTTCTGCGGATGGAAGGTGTGCCATATCTAAGGGATCGAGTAGACTGGAACTGCATTCTCTAGAGTTGAGATGCTAGGGGTAAATCTCATACAAACTTACAAGAAGGTGAACAAGCTCGATGTAGGGAGGATATTCCTCCTGGGTAAAGATTTTGGGAGCAGCAACACAGTCTGGGAATTATGGTCATGCTGTTTAGGAATGAGATGAGAAAAAATTTCTTCAATGCAGAAGGCCGTGAACCTCAGGAATTGTCCATCCTAGGAATCAAATTCATTCAAAATAGACCTTGATGGATTTCAGAGCATGAAGGGCAATGAGGGATATAGGACAATGCTGGAAAATGGCATTGATGAAGGGCAGAGGATACTCAAACAGCCAGCTAGTCTTCTCCTCCTCCATATGTCGTGTTCACCTTTTTCATTTAAACTGAGCTCCCTTACTGTCTTTGCAGTTGAATGCTCTTGTGGTATTGTTGACGATCAGGAAAATTTGCCTGGTGCACTAACTAATATTTATCCATCTGGAGGCAGTGAGTTCAAACTCTTAACAATATTCCGTCTGAAAAGAAACATCTATGTTTGCATCTCTCCAGTATACTTTTGTTCAATGCTCTCAATCCATGTGAATTATTTCTTGAATCATCTACTCGGATTCCCACTATTTATCGATCTATCTTACTATACCCCTCTGTTGGATCTCCTCAAACTTCATTGGTCCAAAATGATGAAGCCCATTTTCTCCTGTCTAAATTTATATCAGGCCCTTCTTTTCTTGCAACTCCCCAAGAACATAGCACCTTTAATAAAACATAGTGATTAAAACAGAATACATTATTCTATTTGAAGCCTCATTCTATATTGCTATTCATGAAACCCTGCATCCTATATGCTTTATAGAAATATTTTGCCACTGTCAAAGATCTAAGCACATGTAAACTGCACACTATTTAAAACTGTGCTACATTATCCATGTTGGTCGTCAAAATGTATCACTTCAATTTCTTACTCGTAAACTTCATCTGTGATTTCAATGCCTATTAAGCAAACATGTTCACTGCAAGTCATAGAGTTATGGAAAGATACAGCATGCCACCAAGCCCTTAAATCCATTGATTTCACACTGGCTCATTTTCCCTAATCCTACACTAACCCATTATAATTTCCTCATATTCCTAGAGATGCCCCACAAATTAAGCAACTCATCCACACACTAACGGCAATTTACAGGCGCCAATGAACCTGCCACATACTTGGGATATTGAGAAAACAAAACAGTTAGCACGTGGAAGAAATCCATGTGGCTACAAGTTGGAATTGCAAGCTCCACGCAGACCGTACCAGAGGTCAGGATTGAGCCCAGGCTGTTGGAGCTCTGAGGCAGCACCTCTAATAGCTGCAGCACTGAGACACCTATTATGTCCTTTCACATCCATTACAATCCTCGTTGATTAACATCCCTCCAAGTTTTGAGTTCAGACAGAACACATTTAATTGCACTGGAATGTTCACTTTGTCTCTGTGTATTCCTGTTTCATCAGGGTTGTCTCACATTGAAAATTATAGGCAACAATAAGAACTTAAGATCAATAACTGACTCGACGGAGGCAAATCTGGTATCAGCATTGATTGATTATTATTATTTAAATATATTATAAGGAGTCTACATTTAAATTATAAGGCATTTAGATGTGAAGTATATTTAAGAATATCTTTACAGTCTGAACATATTCAAAGCATTTTGGTGACTGAGTTATAAAGACTTACCTACTCCATAGCCCAAAAGCCAACTTAATGTGTTCCATGTACTGATTACCTGTGACTTCCTTCCTTTTATTTGTCTTGTTGATGATGATGTTTGGGCTGTGATTGATGGTTTTGCTTCTCTATAATTTGAAGCTGGAGTCACATCCCGGTGCCAGCTAATCACTGCCTGGAAAGGGGATGCCACTTCCTTTTGATTTATGAAAGGTGCTAAACTGTCATCTTTATTTTTTTCTCTCTGACAGTTTTGTACACTTCGACTGTCACCAAATTCTTAAGAAAGAGTCAAACCTCTTATTTAAGCACTCCAAGTACATAATCTTTCATTTGAAGCTTTTTGCTGATTTTAAACCTAATGCAGGTGTGGTCATCCCGACTATCAGTTAGCTGCCTAATGTAAACAATCTGATTGCTGCTATTCCTTGCTCAACCACAAGACCCTTCCATGCTATAAAAAACTAAAGGAAGTCCATCAGAGTGTTATCAAACAGAATTTGACATCAATTCATCCAAGACGATAGTAACATACCTGATCAAAAACTGCTTGGTGAATAGTGAAGTTTTAAGGGTTGTCTTCAAGTGAGAAAGAGAGACAGAGAGCCAGGGACAATTAACATGGAACCCAAGTCCTTGGGGGTCGCCAAAAGTACCAGCACCTAGTATGAAGCAAATAAAACTGAGGATGATCAAGAAGGCAGAGTTGAAGGAGTGTTTAAACCTTTGAGACAGTGCTTAACATTAGTTTGGAAGGCAAGGTTTTGACAAGTTAACACAACTTGGGCAGCAGCAGGATCTGGCATGGAATCAGTTGTAAAACTCTACTGTCCACATTCAGTAATGAATATTTAATAAAGAACATTCTTGGAAAAAGATTTCCATTTACCTGTGCTTGTCCATTCCTGTTGCCCCGCTGAAAGTGTCTGAGCAACAAATGTAGGCAGTTTAAGCAACAGGTCCTGGTGAAGAATCTCGGCCCAAATGGTTGACTGTATTTTCCATAGATGCTGCCTGGCCTGCTGAGTTCCTCCAGCATTTTGTGTGTCCAGTATCTGCAGATTTTCTCTTGTTTGGAATTTAGGCAGTTCAATTGCTTTGGCATGTTAAGAAAGAGGAAAAGAGTAAAATATCATTCGTTCATTCAAATTCTCAGTATTATTTATTTGTTTGTTCATTTATTTATTTATTATTTGCCTTTTTAAAATATTTGTACATTGGTTGCTTGTCAGACTCTTTTCAGTTTTTCATTGATTCTATTATATTTCTCTGTTCTGATTGCAAATGCCTGCAAGTAAAATGAATCTCGGGGTTGTATATGGCGACATATACGTACTTTGATAATAACTTTATTTAGGACTGATCTGAACAACACTGGTTTTAAGATGTCCCACTCGTGATTCCCAGTTTTCATGGAACTAATGATCAAGTGTTGTCACAGCTGTTTTAAACAAACGGGGCAGCAAGTTTGCATAATAAAAATAATAATATGGGAGACTGGATTTAGAGTCCCAAGCCTTCTCAGATATCTGCCACCTTGATGCTGTTACTTTATAAGAAGTAGAGTGAAACCTCTGTTGGCTTGCAAAACCTGGGTTTCTGGTGCACTTCCTGCAGGGAAGTTTAGACAAGATAGGAAGGTTCAGACCAATTCGTTTTAGTGCTGTGTCTGATAAATATTGGTTGGGTACCAGAAGAATTTTTAACTCTTTTCAGATTAGCACCATTGGATCTTTTACATTCCAGCCTGAAAAGGTTAATGGTAAAAAATATGATTTCAGAAAGTTAGGGATGCCTTTTTTTGTTTTCAAAATTTCACTCAAACATGCACAGAGGTGTATGGAGTGAATGGCACTGGATTCTCTTCAGTGAGTGCCTATGTGCATATGTATTTTATGCCCAATTAAAGTTTACAATATTAGTTTAATGTCAGCATTGTAGTTATGAGGTCCAGCACTTCCAAAAAGTGCCATCTTAGCAATACACACTTATTAAAAGTGGAAGGAAATTTCACCAACTATCAAAATGATCACCTACGTTCTGGTACTGTACAGGTCATATAGCTGGTACTGAAGAGTATTACCTTGATAGCTGGGCTTCTGCTTTTTCCTAGATATGGATGCACTGGTAAAGTTTTCCCTTGGAATATAGCACAGCTGAGTGAGAGATTGACATGAAGGGCCACACAGCACATACAAGTTGCTGGAGGAGTAAGGGAGCTCTCTGCAAGGATTCTTATTCATCTCGAGTGCTCATGGAGCAATTCTCTTACATAAACCTCAAAAAGTATCTGTGTATGAGATGTCCATACTCTAGAAACCATGTTTTCACTTCAGCAGGGCAAAGGCTACAAGGCCAGTGAACTGTCAGATAAGATGACAAGAAGATATTGTGTGTTAGGCACCTTTGAGGCTGGAGTCCACCATTGTATCGGAAACCACAGGCACAGTTTGATCATACATATGTCTCAAAAGCCACTTTTTCAAAAATCCCCTTAGTTCAATTTATTTATTTTTGTGGTGTAGTATATAATTGATGTAAAAATTATATTGCGCTAATCTTAACCGGACATTTGTTGTATTTGTCATACTGTCAAGACATAGTCTTGACCAACTTGTTTCTTCAATTTTAATATTCAAGTCAGTTTCCCATTTTTGTCTTGACTTATGAATTCCTTGTTTAATTGCCTGTTTTTGAATCAAACTATACATACAAGAAATAAATTTTTTAAATTTTTCCTTTTTGAATTAAAGTTTCTATTTCATTAGGTTTCGGCAATAACATTTCAGCAATAAAAATAAATAAATTAAACCCAAATTTATCTGATCAATGCTTCCGAAGTAATCAAGAAATTGGTACTTTTTTACATTCTACTTGGTCTTGTTTTAAAATTCAACCTTTTTGGACAAATTTAAGAGTTTTACTGGAACAAATTATTGGAACACAACTTCCACATAACCCAATATTACTTTTACTAGGCGATATTGAAGGGATAAAACTGAAACCCAAATTGAATAAATATCAGAAAGAATTCATAAAAATTGCATTGGCAGTAGCCAAAAAGGCTATTGCAGTTACTTGGAAATCGGATTCATACTTAAGTATAGATCGTTGGAAGAATGAAATCTTTAGCTGTATTCCACTTGAAAAAATTACTTATAATTTAAGAGATAAATATGAAACATTTCTGAAAATTGGGCCCCTTATTTACAAAAGATAGGACTAAATATATAGGTGCTCCGAAGATAAAATTACTGGTTATTTGGGGAAATAAATAAATATATATACTAAAGCTATTATGAACTCCATGGAGCATGTGGGGATCTTCCGATATCCAGGCATTCTTTCCTTCTTTCTTTTTTTCTTCTTTTTTTTTCTTTCTTTCTATAGGGATATGTTAGGGGGAGGGTTGATAATTTTTTTTCTCTTTCCTTCTGTAATCATTTGAAAATTCAATAAAAAAATTTTTTTTAAAAGAATCCCCTTAGTTCATCCTAAATGTTTAGCATTAATCAGAAAGAAAATACTCTAACCAATACAATATTTTTCAATAGTAGCTGGAAGCATCAGCCAAGATTGTATGGCTTTAACCTACTTCTCTCAAACTTTCAGTCAATTGTATCAACTTTTTGTTAAGGGAATGCTATCAAGGGCATGGTGTAGAAATATGTGTTGATTGTTGAATTGTGGTGACTATTCAAATCACCATTTAATGTGCATGCATGTGTTGCAGGTCCAACCTAGTAAAGCCAAAGCCCCCTGCCTAAGCAATGTACAGCTTGGGCAAAGCGTATTGTTCATTGTCCGTGGTACTTTACGATCTCCATGAAGTCAGATAGCTTTGCCTGTTTTAGTCAGAGCAGCAAATGTCACTCAACTACTCTGTGGAGTTTTGACCAAAATAAGGCATTGTTCTTATTTATTCATCTCATTCTCTTGAACCATCTTTACATGTGGTAGAGGCTGTGGTTGAGTGAAATTAGAAAAGCAATGCTGGGATGAATATTCCTTCCTAGAAACTTACCTAGATGAGGTTGTGAAGTTGCTAATCCACTTTGAAGTTCCCTGAATTTAGCAACATAAAGACATAAACAGAAGTAAAAATAGGTCATTTAATCTATCGTATCATTCCACCAGACAGAATTTCCACAGCATTTCTGTATAGAAATTTCACTGCCTTCGGGGTGAAGAAATTCCTTCCCACCTCTGTTTTGAATGGCCAATCCCTTCTAAACACTAGAAAGTTTATTCCCAGCTCTTTAATGCCTCTTCCAATAACAAACCCATCACCACACAAGTCATCCTGCTGAACCTTCTCTGCATGTCCTCTGTCACAAATACACAATATCTCTCCTGAGATAGGGAGAGCAGACACGCAAAAGCTATACTGTACATGTATTAAATTGTACAGATGGCGTCTTACCTGCTGAGTTAATCCAGCAGTTTATTTTTTTGCTCCAGATTCAAGAACGTCTCCTGTGTCCTCAACAATATTATATGTCTCGTCTCACCAGAGCCATATATAATTGAGGCAATGTGTTTCTGCTCTTGTATTAAAATTCTCTTACAATAAGGCTACCATTCTGTTCTTCAGATGCTATGATTGATTGATTCAATTTTTGTCCATTAAAAGAACGTATACATTTTATCTCATAGGGTTTACATTGTCTTGCCATATTGTGTCTTCAGCCTAAACATGTTAATTCCGTTAACCCCTGTTTTGGAACTTCTTAACATACCTATCTCTCTGCATAATCAAGCAGTTAGCATTCATGTCAATGTTTATATCAATGTACTGATCATTAACTCTCACTTAATTTTAAGACTGCTACACTTTTGCTGCTGGTAACACGGTTGTATTGCTGTTCATATCCTGCTCATCAACTTTGGGATGATGTAAGACTCTTGTTTGTGGCTTTCTGTAATCAGTAATGCCCTTAAGTTGAGATCTGCTTATCTGATATTATCCTAGGGCAATCCTAGTTCAACCTACTGCAGCAAGTCAGTTCACTGTAGTGCGGGAGTCTAGGACCAGAGGCCCCAGCCTCAGAATAAAAGGAAGTCCCTTTAGAACAGAGACAAGGAGGAATTTCTTTAGTTAGAGAGTGGTGAATCTGTGGAATTCATTGCCACAGGTGGATGTGGAGGCCAAGTCATTGAGTATATATAAAACAGAGGTTGATAGGTTCTTGATTACTAGGGGCATCAAATGTCACAGGTAGAAGGCAGGAGAATGGGTTGAGAGGGATAATAAATCAGACATGATAGAATAGCAGAACAGACTTGATGGGCTGAATGGCCTAATTCTCCTCCTTTGTCTTATGGGCTTAAGATCATATGAAAAGGACAATTGGTGGATCAGCTCCCCACACCACTATGTGCTGCCTTATCCTGGCCTTCCCTGGGATAATCTCAGTGCAATCAAGAAAATAAAATGGCTTCAAAGGTTTGTAGTCTATTCTCCTCAAATTCCTCCTTGTAGATGCGACTGTGCAGGAAGGAGATGCTCTGATGCAGAGGTTTGTTGGTGTAAACAAAGTAGATGCTGATACTCTAGCCATTAATTTGGTTCAACAAAACCTTATCTGTGTTTTGGTTACCACAAGACATACCTATGATTATGCTTTCCACCCTAGCACCCATCCATCACCAACATAAATTTTAGCTCATCCAACACCGTACTTTCAATCTGAATTGTCCCACGGTACTGTACATGACTTAGTATATGACTTAGTTGTACATGATTAAGTATTCAACACTTAAATACAAAATTGTCATCGGATGTTAAAGATGAAAATGTTTGAAACAATAGATTACATCCAGGCAGCAGTGTAAAAAGGCAACAACTACCCATGAACACAAAATATTCTTCAGATGCTGCAAATCCAGAGTAACTCAGAAAAGGTATGAGAGGGAGGAACTCAGCAGGTCAGGCAGCGGTTATGAAAAGAAATAAACAGTTGATAGTTCGGGCTGAGACCTTTCATCAGTCATCCTTTCCAATGGTGCTGCCTGGCTTGCTGAGTTCTTCCAGCATTTTGTAGGCATAACAAGATGTCATGTTTCAAGTAAACACACTTTCAATAGAAGTTTGTTTGCTTCTTTGTGGGATCTGGGCTTTACTGGCAAGATCAGCATTTATTGTTCATCCCGAGTAGCCCCTGAGGATTTGGTGGTGAACTGCTTTCTGGAACTGGAACTATCCTTCTGGTTCAGTTACTTTCACAATGTACTGGGGCAGGGAGTCCCAGCACCTAAATCCAGCCACAATTGCATATCTCAGGATGGTGTATGGTTTGGAGAGAAAATTGTAAATGATGGTTTTCCCATGCATCTGCTGCCTCCTTGGCAGTAGAGGTCGTGGAGTTGGCAAGCTGCCAAGGTAGCCTGGGTGAGTAAGTGCAGATGGTACACATTGTAGCACTGCTTGCTATTAGTGGAGTGTTTGAATATTTTGGATTGTTGATGGAGTGTCAATAATTGATGGAATGGGTTGCTTTGTCCTGGATGCTGTTAATCTGGGCCAATTTGGAGTATTTCTTCACACTCTTGACTTGTGCCTGTTGTTGCAATGCCTTTGAGATGAGGGTGGCATGGTAGCATAGTGGTTAGCACAACGCTTTACAAACGAGTGACCCAGGTTCAATTCCTGCCTCTGCCTGTAAAGAGTTTGTATGTTCTCCCCGTGATCATGTGGGTTTCCTCTGGGTGCTCTGGTTTCCTCCCAGAGTCCAAAGACGTACCAGTTAGTGGGTTAGTTGGTCATTGTAAATTGTCCTGTGATTAGGCAAATAGGACTAAACTGGGGATATTGCTGGGCTGGGTGGCTCAAAGGATTGGAAAGATCCATTCTGCACTGTATCTCAATAAATAACTCCCCCAGTCCAATGATGTACTGCTTGGTAGGTTAATAGCTCATTGTTAATTGTCATATGATTGGGCTAGGGTTAAATATGGGTTGCTGGGTGGTGGTCCTCGAAGGACCAGAATGGACTATTCCATGTTGTGTCTCAATAGACAGATAAATAAATAAATAAATATCAGGAGGTAAGCCACCTCCAATGGGATATCCAGCCTCTCATCTGTTTCAATATCCACAGTGTTTGCATTAAATACCCAGCTGAGTTTTTGGTCAAGGTGACATCCAAGATTGGCTGACTGGCAGAAGGAAAGCGTGAGAATAAAGGGGATCATTTTGGTTGGTTGCCAGTGATTTGTGATGCTCGGCAGAGGTCAATGTTGCATCCACTACGTTTCACGTTATATGATAATGAGCTGGATGACAGAATTGAAAGCCGAGTGGCCAAGTTTATGGATATTACGAAGATAGGTGGAAGGATAGATAGTAGTAAGGAAGCATGGAACCTGCAGAATATCTGGGGCAGATTAGGAGAATAAGAAAAGAAGTGGCTGAAGAAATATAGTGCGGGGAAAGTATGGTCATTCCCTTCGGTAGAATGAATATAAGCAGAGATTATTTCCTAAGTCAGGAGCAAATTTAGACATTGGAGGTATAAAGGGACTTGGGAGTGCTGGTGCAGGATCCCTTAAAGATTAACTTGCAGGTTGTGCCAGTAGTAAGGAAGACAAATACAATATTAGCATTTATTTTGACGAGAGAACTAAAATATAAAAGCAAGGATGTAATGCTGAGGCTTTTTGAGGCATTGGGCTGACTACATTTGGAGTATTGTGAGCAGTTTGGGCCCTCACATTTTAAGGATATGCTGGCATCAGAGAGAATCCAGAGAAAGTTTACGAGAAAGATCTGAGGAATGAAAGAGTTAAGGTATAAGTAGCATTTGATGGCTCTGTGTCTGTACATCCTGCAATTTAGAAGAAAGAGAAGGAAATCTCATTGAAATCTATGAAATATTGAATGGCTCTTATAGAGTGGACATTGAAAGAATGTTTCAAATAGTCGAAAAATCTAGAACCTCAGTATAGAAGGACATACCTTTAAAACAGAGATTAGAAGAAATTTCTTTAGCTGGAGGGTGCTGAATCTGTGGAATTCATTGCCACAGATGGCTGTGAAGGCCAAGTCATTGGGCACATTTAAAGTGGAGGTTGATAGGTTCTTGATTAGCAAGGGTGTAAAAGGTTACAGAGAAAGGGTAAGAGAGGAAAATAATTTAGCCAAGATTGAACAGCAGAGCAGGCTTGTTGGGCTGAATGGTCTAATGCTATTGCTTTATCTTGCAGTCTTATGTTCTTATAATGGGAATACTCATCGTGCTTCATGTTTGGACTAAAGCTGTGAAAAGGTCTGAGCAGAGTTAGCCTTCCTGTGCCCAAAGTGAGCATCTCTGTCTCCTGTATTGCAAATCATTGTGATTAGACTGGGCAGTATTTGGCCAGATTGCAATTTTCCTGCTCATTGTGGTCCATGTTGTTGGATAATTGGTTTTGTTGTAAGTGTACTGGAACAGAACGCCAGAAGCATAGCTGGTTGTGGGGAGCAGGTCTTCAGCAGTGCAGCTGGTGTGTTGCCTGATCCAGTCGCTTCTGCTGTTTCCAGTGCTCTCAGCCATTTCTCAATATCACATTGGGTGAATTGAATTGGCTGAAGGCTATTGCTTCCATGTTCCACACTCAATTTGCCCAAACTGTTCATGGAGGAATTACCCAATCGCATAAACTCTCAGCGATTTCTCTTAAGGCCTAATGCAATGTAATTCACTTTTTCACTAATACTGTAATTCAAAGTTCAAGGTTTAATGTGAATTCATTATCAAAGTACTTATGTGTCACTATATACAATCCTGAAATTCCTTTTCTGGTGGGATTTATTTGCAACAAGAGTGAAGATTTCTGTGGCCATTGTGTAAGACTGATACACAATCTTGTCTCTTGAGAGTTTATAATTTTGTTTTGCAGTTGCCTTTTGTCATCTCTCATGCTCATCACCAATTTCCATTGCACTTTCTTCCTCTGTTGCTTCATTTCCCACAGGTCTTGTACTTAGTGACTAGTTGTATTTTCTTCCACCTTAATTTTTTTTGTTTGCTTATTTACTGTACTGGATAGCCTTTGCCCTTGAGATAAAAGACTTGGAACACAATCTTGTTCTGATGTAATCCTTGATGTGACTGATGTTCCAGTGCAGAAGTTTACACTAAGATTATAATCTTTTTCAGTTTACGCAAACTGACTTTAAGGAAAAAAATACTTGATTGCATTGTCAAATGCTATTCTTCGAGGACGTTCAAAGGCTATTCAAACCCTTGCTTAATGGTATTGGTCCATGGCATAAAAATGGTTGGGGACCCCTGCTTTATACTGTCACTGACTAATGTTAGCTTAATTGTGATTTGTTTGATCTTCTAACTTTACAGCTTTTGTATTACTGTTTGGGTTTTTTCTGCTCTTTTTAGCTGTGTGTTTATTCTCCTGCAATGTTTAGCCAAAGATCTCAACTACAACTATATTTGACAGCATAGACTGCTCATCAAATCTATTTGCTTTCATATTGATTTATTGTTGTCACTTGAGCCAAGATGCAGCGAAAAACTTGTCTTGCTTATTGCGTATGCAGATCAAATCATGACACAGTGCATTGAAATGGAATAAGGTAAAACAACAACAATGCAGAACAAGTTTATAAGTGTCGTATAGGTAAACGATAAAATACAAGATCATAACAAGTTAGATTGTAAGGCCAGGACTCCATTTTTGCCTCATACAGGAGAATGAGGAGGTGATAGATAGGAGCTTCAGGGAAGTGGTCACCCCAGAGTTGTAGGAGGCAGGTAACTGGGCGACTGACAAAAGAGACAAAGGGAATGGGCAGCTAGTGCAAAGCCTCTGTGGCGGTCTACCTCAATAATAACTATACCGCTTGGGATACGGTTGGGAGTGATGACATTTGAGCGAATGTTTCTCTGGTACTGAGTCTGGCTCTGCGGCTCAGAAAGGAAGGGGGCAGAAGGGAAGTGCAGCAGTGCAAAGGGATTCCATAGTTAGCAGACAGGAGATTCTGTAGACATGAGAGGGATACCCAGATGGCATGTTGCCTCCCAAGTGCCAGGGTCAGAGATGTCCCAGATCAGGACCACAGCATTCTTAAGGGGGAGGGTGAACAGCTCGAAGTCACGGTACATATTGGTACCAATTATATAGGTAGGAAAAGGGATGAAGTCCTGAAGTGAGAGTATAGGGAGTTAGGTAGAAAACTGAAAAGTAGGGCCACAAGGGTAGTAATTTCTAAATTGTGCATGCACCAGTGAGGGTAGGAACAGGATGATCTAGAAAATGAATGTGTGGCTGAGGAGTTGGTGCAGGGGCAGGGTTTTAGATTTTTGGATCATTAGAATCTCTTCTGGGAAAGGTATGGCCAGCACAAAAAGGATAGATTGCACCTGAACTCGAGGGGGACTAATATCCTCGAAGGAAGGTTTGTTAGAACTGTTAGGAAGGGTTTAAACTAACGTGGCAGGGCGCTGGGACTGCAGAGATAGGGCAGAAGGTGGAGCAGTTGATATACACGTGAAGACATCCCACCTCTCCTGGAAGTTCTGGGAGTCTCCCGCAAATTGATGTTGCTACCTCCCTGAAATGAGTTTTTGCAGGGTGGGCTGTCTGCAAGTGGATATAATGTGTAGTGAGACAGTGAGAAAGGGCAGGTAGATGATAAAATAAAATTACAGTCAGAGGAATGGGTTGAAATGTAATGTGGGGGCAAAATTGAAAAGTGATGAGAACAGGATTGAATGCACGCAGTATCTGGAATAGGTAGCTAGATGTTCTTGTAGGACAGTAAGAAATTCGCAGGTATTGCATCACTGAGCCAAGGCTGAAAGGTCAGTTTAACTTCCAAAGATACACCTTGCACCAAAAGAACAGGAGGGTAGGCAAAAAGAGTGGGGTAGCTCTGATGGTAAAAAATGAAATCAAATCCTTAGAAAGAGGTGATATAGGATCGGAGATGTAGAATCCTTGTGGGTAAAAAGTATTAAAAGACCTTAATAGGAGTTATATACAGGGTTCTGAATAGTTGGCAGGATGTGGGGTACAAATTACAATGGGAGATAGAAAAGGCATGTAAAAAAAGCAATGTTGTGATAGCCATGCGGTGGGGGAGTGGGGTAGTATTTCAAAATGTAGGTAGATTGGGAAAATAAGGTTGGTGCTGGAGAATTTGTTAAAGCTTGTGAGATGGCTTTTTAGAGCAGCTTGTGGTTGAACACGTTCGCGAAAAGGCAATTCTGGATTGGATGTTGTGTAATGAATCAGATTTGATTAGGGAGCTTACGGTAAAGGAACCCTTAAGAAATAGTGATCATAATATGATAGAATTAATCCTATTGTTTGAGTGGGAGAATCTAGGATCAAATATATCAGTATTACAGTGGAGTAAAGGGAATTACAGTTGGAGGGAAGAGAAGCTTGCCAAAGTTGATTTCAAGGGGCCACTAGCAGGAATGATGGCAGAATAGCAATGGTAGTAGATTCTGGGAGCAATCCAAAAGGCACAAGATTAATGCCTCCTAAAGAAGAAGAAGTATTCTAAAGGGAGGATGACACAACTGTGGCTGACTAGGGAAGTTAAAGACAGATTAATAAAAGGAAAAGCAAGGGTGAATCTGTGGAACTCATTAACCCAGTTAGCTGTGGACCCCAGGTTATTAGGTATATTTAAAGTGGAGGTTGATAGGTTCTGATTAGTTGGAACATCAAAGGTTATGGGGAGAAGGCAGGACAATACGTTTGAGAGGGATAATAAATCAGCCACGATGGAATGGCAGAACAGACTCAATGACTTATAGGAGCTGAATCCTGCTCCTATGTCTTATGGTCTTATTTTAACATAAAGAGGTCAGTTAAAGAGCCAGATAACAGTGAAAGAAGCTAGCCTTGAGCCTGGTGATAGATACTTTTAGGCTTTTGTATCTTCTGCCTAATGGGAGAAGGGTGAAGAGAGAAGGTCCAGGGTGGATGTGGTCTCTGATTATTCTGGTTGCTTTACTGAGGCAGAGAGAAGTATAGACAGAGTCAATAGAGGGGAGGTTGATTCTTGTGACGTGCCGAGATTTTTATCCCCCACAAAGCTGCTATGCATTCAGAATTGAATGCTTTCTGTGGTACATCAATAAAAATTGGTAAGGGTTGACAGTGACATGCCAAATTTCTTTAGCCTCCTGAAGAAACAGAGGTATTGGTACGATTTCTTGATTCACCTACCAGTAAATCACCCAAAAAAGGAAGCCAATCAACCATTATCTTTGGAAGAGTCACTGCCCTGTTGTTTCCACATCCTAGGTCTTTACCAAGTGAACCTGTTTCCGCTATCCTTTCAAATAGTGCACTGCACTCATTATCTATAGTAAGACATTCTCATTAGTCTCTTAATTACTTAGTCAATTACCTTAAATTGTTGTCTGAAGACACTGGAGACACAAGAGACTCCAGATGCTGGAATCTGGAAAATGAATGAACTGGAGGGACTCAACAGGTCAAGCAGTACCAGCTGGAGAAAGGAATCACTGTCAATTCAGGACAAGAATCTGCATTATGTCTCGTGCTGATGAAGGGGTTTAACCCAAAATGTCCATAATTCCTTCCTCCCTTCCCATAGATGCTGCTTGACCTGCTGAGTTTTTCCAGCAGATTGTTTGTTGTTTTTGAAGACACTGATTCATTTACCCATGGCCAAAAATCATAAGGATGAGGGGACTAAGGGAGGAATGTCAAATTTGCAAAAACATAAGACTCAGAGAAGAAGCAATTAAAATATTTAATTGAGTGTATAACACAGCAGTATAAATCATTAGTCCATCAATTACGGAGCCCTGAAGGTAGTGCTAGCATTTTATATTATTAGCAGTGTCAAAAAAATTCACATCATAAAATTTCATGGGATAAAAATCCCAGTTGTAGCTGCTAATCTTTCATTCTAGTAAAATTGCATTGAACAGTATGATTCCTGGAAGCTCACATATCATTGGAACATCATCTTATCTTAAAAGATGTACTTTGAGCATATGGGTAATGTAACCAAGGCAACAGGAGGTTTAGCTGATTTGTCCAAATGACTGATACATTCAAACAACTTTAAAAGTCACCTTACTCAAAATGATAGATGAACTCAATGTGGATCAATGCCAGCTCTTCCATATAAAAGTTATGCTGTTTAGTGATGTGCTTATACCATGCCTTGCTGTTATGAATTTTGATTCTGAATTCGGAATTATGACTTATCCCACTGGAAATTTTATGATCCAATGTGATACCAGTACAGCAGGCATCTTCCATGTTCTCCAGTGAGCAATCCTACAAGGAAGGTTAATTGTTGGGACTGAGCTTCTCCAATCCAAATACAGTGGGGAATGAAATAAAAACAGTTCTCAGTACACAGGAGACTTCAGATGACTTATGGAAACTGTTGTCAAGCCATCCAAACACGACCAAATACAACAATGAGCATTGGCACACTGCTATCGCCTATTTGACATATGTTGCCAAGCAACCTCTGTGTCCACCAACTCACTGTTGGGCAGCCCAGCTTTGTGCTGATACATTTATTTCACAAACATTGATCTGGATTCATTCCAGTGTCAAAACCTTGGTATCTATAGAAACAGAAAGCTTTTCATCTGGGTTTATGTGGATTGGGGAAGCATAGAATGATGGGGACTTTCATAACAGTTACTGTCCAAGTGGAATGCGTACTGGGCTCTTTAAGAAAACAATTTCTTTTAGGAAACCATGTTTTTGAAATTAATTCTTAAAATATTAGATTTCAGGGAAATAGCACAGTAAAATTTTGAAACTGTTCAATTTATAAAGCTGACTACCATACAAAACCAATCATAAACAAGCTTGCACTGGTATCAGCTGTCCTGGATAGTATCAGAACTACCTTCACTGTTCTTGAAGATGGAGATTGAAGACTAGTCTTACTACAGAATATGTGGTGATCAATCCAGGCCTTAACTGAATCAATGACTGTTTCTTAGGGTGATATTTAAGGATGTTTTTACCTTATATCCTTTCATACCTGCACAAATCGACACCTGTTTTGTTATGAAAATATATCTGCTTGTTATAAATTCATAGGATAAGCATTAAATGAGTTTGAAATGAAGCAAGGTGAGGCTGCCCTTGTGGCTCAGGAGTGACACTGGACTTGGCATCACGGGGTCAATAAATGAACTTTTGTAAAACTAATCTTCACCATAACCATCACCACCATAACCTGTGCCCCTACCAATCCTGCCCTCCCCCATAGAGTCCCATCCTGTTTTCAGTTCTCTGTCGATAAATTGCTTGGCTGTTGCTGTTTGTGATGACTTACACAGATATAACAAACTGTTTGTTTCTCCAAAGAGACCTACGCCCTTCCCTTTCCGTTATTGTGCTGCATTTAGTGTCCTGAATTGGGCTGTTTGCTACCCAAGCAGAATTAGTTTGTTGTCACACAATTAGCATTTCCCATTGTTTACTTTTTCATCCATTAAACATTCCATGATCCTTGGCAATTATGTCTTTTTTTGTGTATGGAGTACTGAAGGGGTACAGAATAGGATGGCCAAAGAGGATTCCTCATAAACATCAATCACTTGATACTTGATGCAATCACTTTTTGGTTTATTTCTGGATTTGCAATATAGATTTTATATGTTGCAACTTTTTATATAAATAGCAATAGAAAAATCCTTCCAAAGTCAGAGATCAATTAGGAAATGCCTACTGGATATCAAATAAGAAAATTGTTGATGTTAACATCATTGGCAGATCATTGATGGTAGACTAATGGAATCTATGTTCCATCAGTGATGATCTCAGGTTGAATGTGAAACAGTCAGTAAGTTATTTTTTAAGTACAGTAACCGCTACTGGAACAATTTCTAAACATCTCATACTTAGAGTAAAATGATTTTGCCATTGCCTGCATAGCCTTCCCTTCTCCTACATGTCTCGCTATGCTGGGTGTTTAAATCTCTCCAACATTTTCCAGAGACTGTTTAAATACTGAAGTGGGGAAGCACCATGTTTGTTGAGATGAGATTCATAAATCACAAGTGCAACAAAGCTCTAAGATTCCATTTGATTTAATGAAACTGAGGAATTGGTGCCAAATTTCACAATTCATCAGCTGAAGTTTCCACAGCATCTATGAATCAATGAGTATCAGAGATGAATTTCCGTGTGATTAACCTCAGGCTAACCCTCACTAAATCTTGGAGGATGAACCCAGTTGTGTCAGCTATGTTTGAGTGAGAGTGGTCTCACCTCCAAGCTGGCAGGATGTGGGGTTGATACCTGACCTTGAAAAAAATCAAGGCTGAAGATCTAATATATTTTACTGAGGGACAGCTGCCCTAGCAGAGCTGTCAAATGGAGGGACTATCTGTGGACTACAATTATCCCAAAACCTGAAGAAGTTCTCTTTGGTGTTCCAGCCAAAACTTGTCTTTCAGCCAGCAACAACAAAATAGATTAGGTGGCCAATACTTCATTATACTTTGGGGGAGTCTAGATGTTTGCAAATAAGCTGATATATTTCCTGCATTTTAATTACGTCTACACTGCAATGGCTGTTTCACTTTATGCCTGACATTGTCATGCATGGGGCTGAATTTCCTCCATCTTACTGCTTAGTTCCTACTTGAAATCTAACTCTGAATCCCAAATCCCTCTTTGAATACGCTCTAAGAGGTGATTTCATACTGTGTTTATTTAAGTCATCTGCTGGTCTTTGAACTTCAGATATTTCACAGAGAATTCTTACTTCTAACCCCAAAATACAGTCCTCCTCTGATCCTACCTCTTTTCTACCGCTACTTAAACCTTTGACAATTCATTGAGCATTACAACAAGAAATTCATTTATGCCATTAAACTTGTGGAAATTCTCAGAAAGTGTGGCAGTTGCTTTTCATTCCTTGTCCTTTATCTGTAACCTTTTTTTTAAAAGACATTTTATCCCTCTCTTCAGCACCACATTTTTTAGTGGCAAACCCATTTTCTAACTGAGCTTGCAGGGAACACCGGTGAGCAGGGTGAAAAGTCCTGACCACTCCTCTGCTGAAGATGCCTTTGAATGACCAGACTCTTTACAATCTTTTATCCTCTCCCTTAATGTTTAGAATGTGAGTGGCACTGACAAGACCAACACTTATGACCATTCTTGAGTCGGTGCGCTTTCATTCTGGAAAACCACTGCCTGTGTGCTGTGCGTGTATCACAATTTTGCTGGCTAAGGTGTACCAGAACCAAGTAATGCAAAGTGATATGCATCTTCTCAAGATAAATAACGTGTTCTGTTTTTACAAAAGTTCTTCAGTTGAATTTGTCAGAAATAATGTAAGCAGTACTCAATATGTTAACTACCTCCATAGTAGTAGTAGTAGGCCTCCGTTAGTCTCGATAGACCATGGATTTGCGCCTTGGAAAGTTTCCAGGGCGCAAGCCTGGGCAAGGTTTTTTTAATGGAAGACCGGCAGTTGCCCAAGCTGCAAGCCTCCCCTCTCCACGCCACCGATGTTGTCCAAGGGAAGGGCATTAGGACCCATACAGCTTGGCACCCGTGTCGTCGCAGAGCAATGTGTGGTTAAGTGCCTTGCTCAAGGACACACACTACCTCCATAGTATTATAATGAATGACATCCAAAGCACATAAAACTGATGAGAACAATTACCAAAAGTGGGGAGAGAGAAAGGTAAACTTCTGCTGTTCATAGAAATGAACTTAGCTATGTATGTCAGACTTCTGAACTTTGTATCATTGCAGCAGTTCATTTGGGTGTAGGGGATATCCAAAATTTGGGAGTTCATAACCCGGGGTCAACCAATATATTGACAAATTACCATGGTGTATGGCTTAATCAGTTACCTACAGGTGGTGATACTCCCTTCTTCCTCGCTGCTGTCATTGGTCTGAAAGGTGGTGTCACTGGTTTTGGAGATGTTGCCCTGCCTTTGGTAGATAATACACGGTGCAATCACAGTGACGCAGTGGTGCTGGAAATGAAGATTTAGGGCAATGTTTTTTTTATTAAGGATGGTGATATATTGCTTCTAGCTGCAGTTTCATTTTTCTAGGCTAATAGAGAGTATTCAATCGCACTCCAGACTTACATATTATAAATGAGGGAAAGGCTCTAGAGCTTTCCCGGTGTTTATGACAAATAAATTCTTCTTGGACTTCCAGCTGGGTACAGATATCAATTTTAACTGACATTTCAATGACAAACTCTGCCATCTTCATCAGGGATGATGCCTAGGCATGTCTAGTCTGGTGGTATATATACCTCCATCGTCCATCCATCCTGATTGGGTAGTCTTCCTCCAATCAAGGTGGGACAGATGAAACGTGATTGGATGAGGACTAACCAATCAGAAGGGATAGATGTCAGGAGTATATATACCACCAGACTAGACACGTTTGGTTAGGCATCATCCTTGATGAGGATGACAGAGTTTGCATCGAAACTGCGGTTAAAATCAATACCTGTATCTGGTTGGAAGCCTGTGAAGAGTTTATTCGGGAGAAAGGCTATTGGGCATCCAGGGATGACTTGTTTGCTGCAGAATTCCCAAATGTCCATTAATCTTTCTGGCACTGCTGCTCTGTTACTCTGTTTCTATCCATTTCCATCCTGCATTCTTTCCCTCTTTTCCTCTCTCCACAACCACCACGTTCTCTGTTACTGCGAATCAGTCTTTCCTTATTTTCACCTTCAAGCTCTCCATCTTTCTTTCTGCCTCTCACTTTGACACTGATAATGTTGATCTTTCTGGGTTTACCTTCTCTAATTCCGGCTTTATTCCTCAGTACGTATGCCTCTATGATCCTCGAGATCCACCCTGGGCCTCTTCAGAGCTCAGCAACTCACAGCAGGGAATTCCACTAAGAAACAGCATTAGTGAAACAGTGCGTTGTAGTCACAAAACACCAGATTTCTTAAAAAAACATTTTCTGTTGCCTCGCACTTACTATTAAGAGGGATTTACAAATACACCAAGTTGAAATAATTTGCCAGCATCATACTGAAGATTTTTTTTAAGCGGGTATCTATAATTACTTTATTTCTTAGAAGCAAAACTGTAACTTGGCAACTTATAAATCCTGCATCCTTCATTCGAGTGAATCGTGTCAGTAACAGTGCACCATTATTATTGGAGATTGTACACGGAGCTTGTCGGACCCCACTCGCTGCAGATCAAAGGGCTGCTTAGAGGATTAAATAAATGCTAACCAGAGCCTAAGGAGAATGGCTGCAATTGTCTCTCAGCTGTGTCATTAGAGCTGTGTTCTGTGGATTATTGCCAGCGTGCCATTGATCAAAGACAGGCTGATTGTGCCTTACAGTCAGTGTGTGATTGAATCCAAAGTGTGAGTCACTGAGGAGCTGAACTTGAAGCCAAGTCATTGTATGTTTATCCCAATGCTGTGAGTTGTTGAGAGGTGACAGTGTTTGGGGAGGGGAGATTGCACAGCAAAGGAGAAAGTCGGGGCAAGAAAACCGGTGCCAAGAAATAATCCAACGGGTAGATAAAGTAAATTGGATACTGTGAAGCTAGGGAAGCCTGTGAGGAAAATGAAGGCATGAGGACCTTTTGAGTGTTAAAATCATTGTGGCACAGCCTCTTGTGCTTCTGCCTGATTACTCCAGAAATCAGGGTTAAATCCCATGCTCTGATGTGTGTGTGCTGTTAGCACATCCTCCCCGTGTCGTGTGGATTTACACCAGGTGCTCTGGTTTCCTCCCATATGTCAAAAGCATACTGGTAGGTTAATATGTTATTGTACATTACACCTTCACTGTCTATTTGAACCAATTAATCTACAAAGCCACAGCTTTGGAACGTCGGAGGGAACCAGAGTACCTGGGGGAAACACACGTGGTCGCAGTGAGAACATGCAAACTCCACGCAGAGAGACATGGTGGTCAGCAATGAAACCTGGCCGCTGAAGCAGTAACCCTCCTGGCTGTGTAAGAATAAGAGAAAAAAGTAAAAATTAGCAATAAAAAGGAACTTAATAGAGCAAAGCATCTTAAGTCAAGTCAAGTCAAGTCACTTTTTATTGTCATTTCGACCATAACTGCTGGTACAGTACACAGTAAAAACAAGACAACGTTTTTCAGGACCATGGTGCTACATGAATAATACAAAAACTACACTGAACTACGTAAACCAACACAAAACTACACTGGACTACAGACCTACCCAGGACTGCATAAAGTACACAGAATAATGCAGGCATTACAATAAATAATAAACAAGACAATAGGCACAGCAGAGGTCAGTGGGTTGGTAGTCCGATGGTTTGAGGGAAAATCTGTTACATGAATAATCAGCTGAATGTTAGCGTCCGGGATTCTGTCCGTTTCTGTACTCCTGCCGAGTATTTTGTTGCCACAGATGTAGTCCGATTTAATGTCCATTAGAGAGCAGAATGGACGGGAGAGCCAGCCGGCTAGGGCTTGCTTTTTTCCTGGCACGGACTCCTGCCCACTCGCCTCGCTTCCGCTTCCTCGCGCACCGCTTACGACGTCCCCACTTCCGCCCACCAGCATCAGGCGACTCTAAGGACTGCAGGCCCGATACTCTCAGTAAGCAACATTGGAGAGCAGAATGGACGGGAGAGCCGGCCGGCTAGGGCTTGCTTTTTTCCTAGCACGGACTCCTGCCCGCTCGCCTCGCTTCCACTTCCTCGCACACCATCTGAAATTTGTTCACCAGAATTTACTGTTAAATATGAGAGGATGAGAGGTGACCTGATAGAGGTGTACAAGATAATGAGAGGCATTGATTGTGTGGACAGTCAGAGGCTTTTTCCCAGAGCTGAAATGGCTAGTATGTGAGGGCATAGTTTTAAGGTGCGTGGTAGTAGGTACAGAGGAGATGTCAGGGGTAAGTTTTTTATGCAGAGATTGGTGAATAAGGAATGGGCTGCTGGTGGCGGTGATGGAGGCAGAAACAATAGGGTCTTTTAAGAGACTCCTGGATAGGTACATGGAGCTTAGAAAAAGAGAGGGCTAAGGGTAAGCCTAGGTAGCTCTAAGGCAAGGATATTTTCAGCATAGCTTTGTGGGCCAAAGGGCCTGTATTATTGATGCACCATCCATAATTCTCGGAGACGTGAGGTGAGATATAGGCTTTTATTGGCTGGAAGAAAGAACAAGCAGCGAGTGACCACCACACAACATCCTGGACACTGAGGAAGGGCTGTGCCTCCAATCGCCTTTATACTGGGGTCTGTGGGAGGAGCCACAGGAGCAGTCAGCGTGTCCAGACAGGTATATGTAGTTCACCACAATTATGTTGTAGGTTTTCTATGTTTCTTCTATGATATAGAACCCATCACATCCACATCAACTTTTTTGCCCACATACACGAATCCCATTTGCACACATTAGTACCAAATCCTTCTATGCCTTGTCTATTTAAGAGTCTGTGCGAATTGTGACTGATTCCACTTCACTTCTGCTGGGAGCACATTCCACATACCATCCATCCCCTATGCTAAAATCTTACAGCTCACTTTCCCTTTGAAACCTCTTCATCTCATCTAAAACCTGTGTCGTTTTGATTTTGACCCCTCTTCCACACTGGGAAAATGTTGTCGATGATGTATCTTATCCATGCCTCCCATCACCCCTCAGCCCTCTCCACTGAAAGCAAACAAACCCAGCTTCTTCAGTCCCTGCTGGAAGGACTCAGTCCAAGGTATGATCGCAGTGAATCTCCCCTGCACCCTCATAGTTATTAGGTCCAGCTAGCTTCTCAGTTCACAATAGGGACAATATTAAGGCAAGTGACTAAACGGTTTGTCGAAGGGGTAAATTTCAAGGAATGCCGGAAGAAAGTGAGACAGTTATGGGATTTAGTGAGGGATTTCCATATTTTAAATTTCAGGTAACTGAAGGCATGGCTGCCAATGGTGGAGTGGTAAAAATCAAAGGTAAACAAGGGTCAACATTGAAGAACTCAGAGTACTCGGAAGCACATGATATATCTACTCACTAGACATTTTCAGCCCGTTGAGCTGGTGGCCAGCATTTACTACAGGTGAACCATCTGAAGCAGGTTTAACCTCCATTAGCAAGCCATAAGGTGTTAGTATTTCGGTTGCAAGGTGAACGGATGGTTGAAAAATAATTGGATACTTTAGGAACTAGGAGAGCTTGTTTTTCTGATTCGCATCAAAAGTTTGGCGAAAACTGGAAAAAAATAATGGTGAACCCTTGTCAAAGAGACCCCTACCTGTCTCCAGCCTCCAATACAGAGAGTGCAGATTTCTAATGAACTGCTGTAAGATGGTGATTTTTTGACAGTTCCTGTCAATCCAAATTGATACATGTATGCATCAAATCCCCATTTTAAAAGAGATCAAATACATAAAATCAATGTGGCCAATAAAACTAAGAGGACTATTCAATGCAGATGGCACACTGGAAGTACTAAACATGATTTGCTCCCACACTGTCTCTGGAACAACAGGAAATTAGATTAATATGTGAAGGTCAGATGTTAAGGGTGTCAAGAGGTGTGACACCCTCCCCCTTTGGTGACCTCTGACCTCCAGAGGGCATTCTGACTTCCTGTAGTAATTAAAATTGAGTGTCTTACATTTGATGTTTGAATACTGGTTTGTGTGTTTTTCTTTACTCAGGAATGAGGGAAACTAAACTCATAGGCAGGCTATTCCTATTTTGGATCCAGACATACCATTTGCAAACATATGTAACAAAACCTGGACTCCACCATTTTTTTCAGGAATGGCATGTGGTTAGGAGGGATCTCATAGCGTGAGGGGAAAGGAAATTAATTGGTTTAAAACGTCAGAAGAAAAATAATGTTTGAGCATTTTTCTATCAAAGTTACTGCATGGTGAATATGGATTGGAAAAGTGAGCAAAGTTAGAGATATAACAGAATAATTTCCTTAGGTTAGAAACTTAAAAGACACATTGGTCTCACCTGGGTTCCACATTTGTGGATTAATAAAAAGATAAGATTTTGGTTTTATTGAGGAGATAGAAAAGTAGAAGGAAATTTATCCATTTACTGTGAAAAAAGGCAATGTCAGTAAAGAGTTTCTTGACAGCAGATCTACGCTAATTTCAAAAAAAGGTGAAGCAATTTGCAGAGCAATGTGATGAGAAAGGAAGAAGAGAGAACTAAATGGGTAACACTTGCAGTGCATCAGTGCAGCTAGCATGTGGCAAATGACTTCCTTCTCAGTCCTGATGAAGGGTCTCAGCCCGAAATGTTTACTATTTATTAATTTCCATAGGTGCTACCTGACCTTCTGAGTTCCTCCAGCACTTTGTGTGTGTTGCTAGGATTTCCAGCATCTGCAGATTTTCTCGTGTTTGTCTTTCTGTGTCGTCCAGCTCTATGATAAGTATTGCAGCCATTCTGCAAAGGAACGAGTGTATCGGGTGGGTTACTCAGGACGTGCTGAGGTCAGCGAGTGACATAGAACTGGCTTTGTGATCACCAGACTGAGGGCAAGAAAGACTCGCTCTGCACCCATGGGTCCATTATGGGTGTGAGCCAGACTGGGCTGGATTGTGAGGGTCTTCTTCCAACAAGTACCACTCACTGCTTTGGCAATTCAGTAGGAAAAGTACAGGAGGGCTTTGTGTTTCCCGGGTAAATATGTTGCGACCATGACTAGGTCAATGGAGACATGAGAGAAACTGGTAGCAGTGGAATGTCTTCCTTCATCATAATAATCAAGTATTGCCTTGGAAACCCTCTCAGCAGAATCTCCCTGAACATATATGCATCAAGTTTTTAAACCTTAAAGAATAAAGATAACTGCTGGTGATTCAATATCATTTCAATAGATACAATGATATTGCTTACTAACAGATTATAGCGTTGGATTGCATATCTGTAATGGGAGACATCATAACTAAATATCCAAACACTTACATTCACACAGATGGTCTAAAAACCAAGATCCAGACATTCTTGTGAAGGCTGACTCTCTGGGGTGCACACATATCCCAATAATTCAAAATATGCATATTAAATTTGCCAATCAACTTTCCAGCTCTTAGCTTCACCCCTCCCCCTCCTGTCTTCTCCTATCATTTCGGATCTCCCCTTCCGCCTCCCACTTTCAAATCTCTTATTATGTCTTCTTTCAATTAGTCCTGACGAAGGGTCTCGGCCCGAAACGTTGACTGTGCTTCTTCCTATAGATGCTGCCTGGCCTGCTGCGTTCCACCAGCATTTTGTGTGTGTTGCTTGAATTTCCAGCATCTGCAGATTTCCTCATGTTTAAATATGCATATGACCATGTTTGATGAGCTAGTGGCAGAATAATTTAGCTGAAAGTGCCTGTTTTGGTATAGGCCAGTTAACACAGCCCCATTGTTTTATAATTGGCTTATGCCTATGAGAATGTCTCGTGCTCATTCCATTTACAGATCCTATCTCTTGAGGAGCCATGTCCTGTTGTGGACATATTGACAGCTCTGTTTGTTTAAATAGATGTTCTTTAAAATTCAAAATTGATTATTGCTTTTACTGTATACTTATGCAGATTTTTTGAAGGCTGGTTCTCATTTTTGTTAGCTCCTAGATCCACATCATTTCATAATAATCCTGAACACATGTCAACAAGAAGGAGAATATAAAAGGCCATGTACAGAAATGTCCCCGCGTTTCTGAGGCAGGTACTACATCCTCAGTGTTACAGAGTGAATTCCTGCTCCCAAGCTCATCACTTCACTCTTTTTTAGCTGATTCTGAGGAGGTCCACACCATCCCCTGCCTCCCACTTGCACATGCCACAGGAAAACATAAATAGGAAAGTAGGCTTTGGTCCAAATGCGTCACAGCAAAAGCAATGACAAATCTTTTACTCACAGTGGCATTGTGGTTTAGTATGGTTTGCTGCTTCACTTGTTTCTAAGCTCCCATCTGTAGAAAGTACAACGGAAAAGATAATCAAATGTAGTCCCAGCTGTCTTTTATAGAAGATATTATTTTAAGAAGTGACATTTGATTTAATCCCCCAACTGAGACAGCCTTTTGTATGATTCTCCCCAAAGCAAAATCTATGCTTCTTTATATTCTCCTGCCTGCGGTTTGATTATAACTCCCATAATATTTCAAACACGTGTTCTCTGATAAAAATAGTGGAGGTCTTTTAAATCTCTTCTCACTGTGACTAACTTTCTTAAACCCTCTTTCAGTGTTTCTACTCTCCGATCCTTCCTTCAATACTACCAGTCTCTGAAATCTTCTCTCACCAACTTTCAGCCCCTTAAATCCTTTCTTATTTGTTCTTTAACCCTCTCTTAGTTACCAACATTATTCACTCTTTCTAACTTTTGGAACTGCCTCTTACCTGCTTGTTGAAGTACACATTGCCTGGCTGTCAATGAAATGATTATTGCAAAATTGATTATAGAAGTTATGGCAAAAAAGTCGACTTTTTAAAACTAAATGCTTGAATAATTGGTCAGGAATTGAGACTGGCAGATAGACCACTTAATGAGAAACATGGTGATAAGCAGGTTCTATCCTTTACAATTGTGATATATGTAATGTGCTAACCAAGTTAAACCCTTCATAAACATAAGTTTGTATGTTGAGTATTCAGAGAAAGCTTTGAGATCGTAAATATTACCTGTGAAACTACTGTAATATTTGAATTTCTTTACATTCAAGAACAGAAGGGCTGAAAGGGCTATGTTTTTAACTTCTAAGTGTTAATGTTCATCCAGAATGGGAATACTTCTAGACAGACATCTCCATACACTGAACTACAAAGGCTATTGTCAATGTCCATTCCAGCTTATCTTTAGTTTAGGGAAATACACTTCTTTCATAATCACTCCTAAGAGCAGAGAGGCACTGTGAAAGTGTAATAATGACACAAAGGCTTTACCTTGTTCTGCTCTCCACCCTTTGTCTGAAGTGCTGCCACTGAGAGTGGGGATCTTTTGAATCTGACTGAAGTGACCAGTGCCAGTCAGTGTAGAGACTGGGGTAACCCTGATCAGAAGCAAGTGGTGCAACAATCACAATGAAAGTGACTGAAAGCCAATAGGGCCCTGGAATATCTGAGCGTTAATCCGCCCAGGTGTTCTGGTGCCGAGGTCACATGGAGTACTAGTCTAATTGTAGCTGACAGGTGCTTGCATCTCAGTAGAATATGGTTAGCTTTGACTGACATCTGTCTAGTATTCTGGATGCTATAGAAAATCTTAAGGCTAATATCAGGAGCACGCAGAAGCCCAGTATAAATGGTAAAAGGAATAAACAACCTCATAAATTACTGCCTGCCCACCCATAATAGAAGATGAGGCATCGTCTCAATTCCTATTCATATTCATTTCAGATTCATTCATGGCATGTACATCGAAATACACAGTGAGATGTATCACTGGCATTAACTGATGCCCTCAAAGATGCCAAGGATGTTCTGGGGGCAGCCTGCAAGTGTTGCCACACAATTCGGGCAGCAACATAACATACCCATAATGCTGAGCAGAACACAAGCAGCACCAACAGCAACACAACAGAACAAGACAATACCACCCAACTAAACCCCTTTCCTGCCCTCCCACCCATCTACCCCTTCACACACACTGACAGGCCTTCAACCGCAGGGCAGGCTGTACCGGGGCCACCAGTCCATAGCTCCAGACTGGCAGATATTTTGCCTTTACCACCAGACTCGCCTCAGGACTCACCAGGCTCTGGTCTTCCACCTTTGACTTTGCCCTTCAGACTTCACCGACCCCAGGAATCGCTGATCAAGGGGTTGACCTTTGGGCCTTGACCAACCCAATTTACCTGATTGCCGACCTTCAACTGCAGAGCGCTTCGGGCCTCAACTTCCAGACTTGCACTGACCTCTAATCCCGATGGCCTGACTTTGCCACTGTGAAAGAGCCTCCAGTTCTTATCTCATTAATCACTCAGAGCCCACTAATTTGAATGGAAATATTCATATTTAATCCTGATAAGTGAAAGTATATTACTTCTTTCCTTACTGACTTTACAGTAAATTTAGATTAGTAGTGATAATTGCGGAGGCATGTGTCATCAAATTTAAATAAACCTTCGACAGAAAGCACTGCTGTGTAGGGTTTTGATGAATAATTCAAAAGCAACAGAGATCTGTCATGTGATAAGACCTTTCTCTCATCATGCAGCATTATGATCTAGGCAATTCCTAGAAATACCATTTTTTTGTGTGGCTTTGCAGATCTAAATGATGCTCTGTCATGAGTGATGTGAACTTTCCTCTCTCACACTTGAGGCTTCAAAAGATCATAAATGTTTATGAGACTCCAGTGAAATGGGATCTTTTTGGAGCCAGAGTGATTACAATGTTGTAAAATGCATTACTGAAGTGTACACACTAAGGCAGGGTGTCACACTGACCTTTAATAACCCACTTCCCACTTTGCCTCAGAAGGTCATACTTGTACAAGAGTGGGACAAAACAGAAAGATTACTGATTAAAAGGAAACACATTAACCTCTTGAACTGATTGCGGACCACCCATTATATGTTAATGAGGACTATTCATGGGAATCATGTCAGAATTGGAATAAATACATGCTAATGTATTCTTATTAGTTTCTGCTGTTCCTCGTTTCTGCGTAGGGCAATGCTATCAAGAGCTCTTGAATGAGGTTCAGCATGTCAGCAACGTAAGAAGAGATCTGTCAGGGCACAAATTAAGACAATACAGCTTTACCTTTCAGATAATAGCATTGACTCAAAACATACCAATTTATTGGTGGTTCTTCATTCTTCAATGGCAGATTCATGAAGCTAGTTTTAAACTATTCAGTGCTCTGCTCTGCTGACTCTTGGCTAGCTCCGTACCTCTTTTGATGCCCATGATAAAAGTTCAAAGTAAATTTATTATCACTGTTAGAGTAATCTTTGGGTTTAGGTCATTAACACTTAGTAAATGGCTTCAGCCACCAGGCTTCTGGTCCTTGACAATGCATTTCCTAAAAACTGTGACTATCCAAATCCGAGTCCATTTGTAACAATGCATTTCCTAAAAACTGTAAATACTAACCCAGACCTGCTGGTGTCTGTGGGATGAATGTAATCAGGTGTTAAGTTTTGTATATAGCTTCCGAAGAAAGCATGGTCTATACTTTGTAAATGTGAATTGCCCCTTGCATTTAGCAAATAAATATTGAGCCCCACACTTGGCCTGGAGATCTTTCCATTGAAAGTGTTTCCATATGATGCCTGCTGTTGTACCTTGTTTTGTCGAATAAAGAAGTTGCTTTGTATCTACCAGTAACTCTCTCTCCGGTGATTTCATTCACGCCACAACAATCACCATATACAACCCTGAGATTAATTTTCTTGTGGGCATACTCAATAAGTCCAATAACCATAATAGAATCAATGAAAGACCACACCTGGGCAGACAACCAGTGTGCAAAAGATAATATACTGTGCAAATACAAAAAGAAAGAAGAAAATAAATAATAAATAAATAAATAAACAAACAAACAATAAATATTGATAACATGAGATGAAGAGTTCTTGAAAGTGAGTCCGTAGTTGTAGGATCGTTTCAGTGATGGGGCAAGAGAAGCTGAGTGAATTTATGTCCTTTGGTTCAAGAGCCTGATGGTTGAGGGGTAATAAGTGTTCCTGAAACTGGTGATGTGAGCCCTGAGGCTCCTGGTGGCAGCAGCAAGAAGAGAGCTTGACCTGGGTGGCGGGAGTCCCTAATATGAATGCTGCTTTTCTGCGACAATGCTCTGTGTAGATGTGGTCAATGGTGGGAAAGGCTTTAGCCAAGTTGGATAGGGCCATATCCACTACTTTTTGTAGGAATCTGAATTTCTATTGAAGGGCATTGGTGCTTCCACACCAGGCTGTGATGCAGTCAATATGCTCTCCATCACACCTCCATAGAAGCTAGTCAAAGTTTTAGGAGTCTTGTTGAATCTTCACAAACTCCTAAGGAAGTAGAGACGCTGATGCGCTTGGCCCAGGACAGGTCCACTGAAATAACCCTGAGGAATTTAAAGCTGCGGATCCTCTCCACCTCCGATCCCCCAGTGAGGACTGGCTCATGGACCTCCTGGTTTCCTCCTCCTGAAGTCAGTAATCATCTCCTTGGTTTACTGACATTGAGTGAGCGGTTGCTGTTGTGGCACCACTCTGCCAGATTTTCAGTCTTACCCTCTACATACAGATTTGTCACCAGCTTTGATTCTGCCTATGACAGTGCTTGTCATCAGCACTGTATATAATATGTATTTAATCAAGCAGCCATTTAAGCAACCACATGTGTACAAAACAAAAGCACACGTTGTGGCACAGTAGGACAGTATGGAACACTGCTGCCTCACAGCCATACTGATCTGGTTCAATCCTGATCGCGGGTGCTGGTGCATGTTCTTCTTCTAGGTGATCCCATTTCCTCCCACATAGTGGTTAAATCAGCCGCCATAGATGGCCCCTAGTGTGTAGGTGAGTGAAGGAACCTAGAGGGAATAAATAGGAATGTGGGAAAATAAAATAAGATTGGATAAAAGTAGTGTAAGTGGATGTGTGAGGGTTGGCACAGAGTTGGTGATCTCAAGTTCAAGTTTAATTGTCATTCAACCATGCACAAGAATACAGCCAAATGAAACACAGATCCTCTAGGGCCAAGGTGCAAAAGTCACAGCATATATAGCACATATAATTATGATAGCAGAAAAGCAAGCAGTTACAAAGAAAATATATTTAAAAAAATAATAATATAGCCCAAGTCCCTGAGTGTCATGGCCCGTAGATTGATAATGCATGGATGTTGTCCTGGAGCCATGTTTCCGCAAGATCAAGCTACAGCGGTTCCTCATCTCGCTCAAGTGCAGCTGCAGCCAAACACAATCCAGCTTGTCATCCCGGGAGCAAACACTGGAGAGCAGCATCGACAGAAGGGGCTAGCCTACAAACCAATACAGAATCCAATGGCACATAACCAGCTCTGCGTCTCCTTCGCCAGCAGCTGCAACAGGGACACCAAGGTATGAGGGCTTTGTGTGCACATTCAGCTAGGGCAATGCAACTCCCATGCTGCCAGTCTCGCCAATAAACTAGTGAATCAGACTCGCAGTTTCCAACAGGGTCTTCTGATCACAACAAAAACATCCAAGACAATCACCCACACCATCCAAGACAATCACCCACACCATCCATTGGATCATGCTCCGTGCAGTGCATCTGACACCTTCTTCCCCGGGAGGCTGAAACAAGCTGCAACAAGTCCAGCTCCACTGCTTTTCAGCAATTCACTAGTGCAGTAGACCAACCATACTGGATGTTCTTTATGTCTATCAGTCTTCCAATCATAACAAAGACATAAAGGACAACCAAATGCACCTTTGTTTATACCCAGAGAAGCTGCAGCATCCAAGTTTACCACTATCTTACCAGAATTTCCAGTATGGAAACAAAACCTGAAGGGCTTGTCTCCATCTTCTATGACTCTATGACATGTGACGCTCTTCACCGTCTTTATTGGTATATCTCAGCAATTAGCCAGATGCAATTTGCTTTTAACAATCCAATGATCATTATTTTTTAGTTTTGAAAGTGACAATTAATGTTGTCCTGCAATATTGTAGAAGTTTCCTCACGATGTACAAGCCTTGGAGTTACCAGGATTATCATTTTTCCCTCCAAGATAAAGAAGTAGATTTTATCACGATGCTATTTAACTTCTTCTAATTCCTCACTCAGAAACTTTAAACTGATCCCATCCTCCACTATGCAGCCTTCGCAGTACCACTTCTTTCTACTTTTCAGGTCAACCAATATCTGTACCACCTACCCTTTCGGGCTATTTGTTGTATTCTCTTTCATGAAAAAAAACCAAGTACTCATGTGCACTATTACACACACACACACACACACACACACACACACACACACACACACACACACACACACACACACACACACACACACACACACACACACACACACACACACACACACACACACACACACACACATCCTTTTGTGGTCCCTAATAGGTACGATCCATTCTTTGACAATCCTTTTTTGTTCTTTGTACATTTTGGAGCACATACTTCAGTGTTCTATTCCATGTGTCTTGCTCACCTTTTATGACCTTGTAGCGTTCATTTTGCTGAAGTGTAGGACAGGTGCATCAACCTGTCAACCTTACTTCAGCATTTAATTGGTATCCACAGCCTAAAGAGGAAATGAGCATCCGATTCCCATCTCTCTTTGCATGAAAACCCATCTGAATTCTTGTTCTAGAATCCCCCACCAGGGGGAAGAATTTCTCCTCATTCAATCCCATTATCTGAAATACCTCAATTAGATCACGCCTCAGCCTCTCAATCAGAAAACAGTAGGCTCGCTGTCCAAGCTTGGTTATCATTCTGGTCAATCTAGCTCCATTGATGGGATCAAGGCCAGCTTTCTATTAGTCACTCTGATTATGTTTTGTAACCACCCAGATGCTCATAGTGATTTTTGCATGTGAACATCAATATCCATTGGCTCCTCCACAATTCCTGGTCTATCAACATTTAGAGAAAAAAGTCTGTATTGTCTTTCTTAGATTCAGTGTAGATACTGATTGTTCTATCTTGCCAGTGCTTTGTGTGTTTTCCAGCTATAGCTACCCACTTTCATGTCTTACCCAGCCAATTCCTTATATCCTTTTATATGGAATTGCATTTTCATTATCGGCATGGTAAAGTGTTTTGTCTTTTTAAATAAAAAAGGGACTGCCAGGAAATTGGATTTCACACATCTTTGCTAAGTGGATGCTGCATTTCACCCTAAAGGACCCACACAAAAAAAACCTGCAAAATTGATTATGTGCACCTTTGAAGAATTGTTAGGGTGGGCTGCAAATTTTTCCCTTTGTTCAATTGCAGCCTGTGTGTTTCTCAACAGCAGCTGCATTCGGAGCCTGCAGCTGCTCTTCATTCCCAGACTGACTGCTGGGAAGTGATCAGTGGCTTCAAGTACATTTTCTACAGCAGTCACAATACAGTAGCCAAAGGCTGCGAGCCCTCCTGTTCCTGCCACAGCAGTTGCGCCTGTGCATCCTATGTCAGATATGGGATTGTAATACAGGCAGAAATTGGAAGCACTGACCACTGTGCATGTAAGGTTACAGGCACACACCTCAAATCTACTGCTATCCTAGGCACAGTCAGGGGGCAGAAAACCAGTTTCTCAGGAGAGACACTGTAGTTCACATCTACCCGGTGGCCAAATGAGAGTTTTGTCCCTTGTTGATCAATAAGTGAAAAACACGGTCATAGGTTACACATTTTTGCGCCGATCCAGTCAAGATAGAGAAAGCAAGCAGCCTGTGGACTAAACTCATCGAATGGTTAAATGGCTCTAAAGAAATGACATCCACCTGTGGAGGAGTCCATCGTCCACTTTTCTAATGGGCAGGACTTCAAAGGGAAATAGCCACTTGCCTCAAAACACAAACCAAATGATCTTCTCTGCATTTTATGTATAAAGAACAAGAGTAAACGATTCAATTTCAATATTCAACAGGGAACAACAAAATCATTATATGACTTAATTAAAATAATTTAGAGCCTGATAGCTATAAGATATATAGTAGAAAGGTGAGGTAATGATTCTTATGCTTAAATTGAAGCTGTGAGCAGGGTAGGAGTGGGTAGAGAATTAAAATGATGTAAGTCAAGAAATTTGGAGTAACATCACAAGTGAATGGAGGTAGCCTGCAAAGCAGTCTCCCAGTTTATAGCTGGGTTTCTCCATGTAGGGGAGATCACATCATGAGTAGCAGGAAAGGAGTGTTTTGGCTATAGATGATTAAAATGGCAAATATTACACCCTCCATGGTTGAACAGAATGGTGTTATGGGAAGAGATGGGACTGCATGAAGAGTGGACCAAGGTAGGGCGGGGTGAACATTGCTTTTGGAATGCAGAAAGTTGAGCGGAGGGTCAGATGTGCTTGTTGTGCTCACTGTTCAACTGCACAGGAAGATAGATCCATTGAATGTGGAAGCTCATGGTGGTGGGAGATGAGAATAAGGCGGACACTATTGCTAGGGGGAAACAGGTGAGAGCAGATTTGCAGGACTAGGAACAGGATTTACTGATATCTAAGCTCAACTTTCTGCTGATAATACTGCTTCTGCTTCTTCTTACTCGTCCTGAACTTGCGAAGACCAGGGCAGAACATGGTGCCAGCAGCCCGCTGCATGTGAGTTGTGATGAGTAGGTCTGGTGTCCAAAATGATGGAGCCCAGCGGGATGATCCACTTTGATCATATGAGTGGGCCAGAACAAGACCAGCTTACAAAATGACTGGAGAAATGTGCCAATTGTCCCAACTATCAAGGACTGGAGTAGAGTTCTTGACCTACATGCAAAAGCTTTAAAATATTTTAAATTGGTAAATAAATTACATCTAAATACTTAAAACACTATCAAACATTTGAAAACATTAAAGCAAACTTATTCAATTAAAATTGCTTATCTTATCCTTAGCCTTCTTCCCTGCAGCTGTTCTTCTCCAGTCAAATGAATGGGCTTGGAAGGCTTAAATGAAGCAGGTTCAGTGCCAAATTCTCCGGAATCAGTGCAGGGAAATCTGCTAAGAATGAGTCCTGTCACGGGGATCCCAATATCTGGAGTGCAGCCAGGAAATCACATGCAGACCATAGCTGCTGTGTTGAGAATTTCTGTGTTTGCTCACAGGTTTCAGAGATGCTAATGTATAGGGTAGGTAAATGCTTCAATATTATCACGGAAGTGCTGCCATTTTCCACCAAGTTCAGGCACAGACTTTCTCCATTTGCCTTCCAAAAATTATTTATTTAAAAAAATCTCTTATTACATTTCCTTTGTGTCTCAAGCCTTTCTTGTAATTCTAATCTCATACTGGTAGGAGGTTTGTAGCTAGAATGTTATAAAGGTCATTGGCAGTGTGATTTAAAACTTTTTTTTTGGTGAAAACTGAAGATCCACTGTAAAAAAAACCTCCAACCTATGGTCAAGGAGGCAATCAGCAATGATTAGGCCTGTTAGTCCTGACGAAGGGTCTCGGCCTGAAACATCGACTGTGTTTCTTCCTGTAGGTGCTGCCTGGCCTGTTGCGTTCCACCAGCATTTTGTGTGAATCAGCAATGATTGTTGTCCCTTACATTAAACAGGCAGCAATGAGTCTCACTCAGAACTGCTGGTTTTACATCTCAAGTCTCAGTGAATTCACTGAAACTACATTTTTTTGCCAGAATAATGCAAAACCATGAATGTTGGCAGGTGTGTCAATTTGATACATACCTCTGGGGATTCCATTTCTCATCTTCTCCAATGTGCAAGTGTGCACAATTTACTGCACTTTCTTAGTTATCTCATTATCACTAAGTCACTCTCTTTCCCCTCTTTCCCTCTTCCCTCTCAGTCTCTCTCACATGCAACAATGCACACCGGTTACAAGGACAATGACCATTTTTCTTTCCAGTTGCAGAGGCATGATTTAAACAATTCAATTCAATTCAAGTTGAATTGTCATTCAACCATACATGAATACACATGAATACAGCCAAACGAGACAGCGTTACAAGGTACAAAACGTAGTACCAACAGTCATACACAGCACAAAGCAGACAAAGCATGTATAAGATAGAAAGATATGGCCACACAATAAAAGAGCCCAAACTTGATCCATCCAATGCCTCAGAAAATCTGCAGTTGATTACAATACAGCTTGTCTTGCACCAACGAATACTGGGGGGGGGGGAGCACCGACTCCAGTCTGGATGCCATACCACACCACCTCCTGCTTGAGCGCACCAACGCCAATGCCTCTCTCCATGCGACACTGCAGCTGGAGGCCTAGACCTCACACATACAAGAAAGCAAGAACATATCAGTAAAACACAACCACACAAAATATGTATCTAAATAGTCCAGACCCTGAGTCCATTGAAACCTTCAGTCAACCACAATAGAACAAGGGACCTTTCTCAATGAGGATAGGGGTTGGGACGGTAGTTCACACATTCACTATGCACCCTACTTTACTTTGATTATCAGCAAAATAATCTATGCATAAGACATTGAACAACTTCAAATTGCTGCCTGGGTACCTAAAGGGGAAACAGTTTGTTCTCCTGCAGTATTTTGCCATTAATTTTGCTTCTGCCTTAAAACAATCCATGGTGAACAATGAAATGGATTTCATCATAGGGAATTGTGGGGCAATGCATTTTGGACATTCAATTTAGGGTAGGACCTATACAGTGACTGGCAGGGCACTGCCATGCATTATAGAACAGAGCGATCTGAGACTACCAGCCATAGAGACAAAGGGTGCTGAAAATCTTGAGCAACACACACACAAAATACTGTAGGAACTCAGCAAGTCAGGTACCATCTATGGAGGAGAATAAGCAGTCAACATTTCAGGCTGAGACCCTTCATCAGGACTCATGGTGATCCTAACGAAGGGTCTCGGCCCGAAGGGTCCACTGCTTATTCCCTTTCACTGATGCTGCCTGACTTGCTGAGCTCCTCCAGCATTTCATATATGTTGCTTGGGTACAAGTACACAATTTGCTGAAAGCAGCCAGGAAAGTAGATGGGTGGTGAAGTAGTCATTTAGCATGCTGCCCTTCATCAGCCAAGGCTTTGAATTTTGGAGTAGAGACATTATAAAAGTCATTAATGACATCACACTTGCAGTATTGTGTATGGTTTTGGTCACCCTATTATAAGAAAGACATTGTCAAGCTGTCAGTGTTTTAATAAGACCATAAAACAGAGGAACAGAATTAGTCCATTCAGCCCATTGACTCTATTCCACCATTCTACTGATTTATTTTCCATCTGAACCCCATTCTCCTGCCTGCTCCCTGTAACCTTTGATGCCCTGACTAATCAAGAACATATCAACCTCTGCTTCAAAAATACCCAATGGCTTGGCCTCCACAGTCGTCTGTGGCAATATATTCTGCAGATTCACCACCCTCTGGATAAAGAAATTCGTCCTCATCTCTGTTCTAAAGAAATGTCCTTGCATTCTGAGGCTGTGCCCAAAGGATCCTGAGGGTACAGAAGAGATTTACAAGGATATTACCTGGCCTAGAGGGACTGAGGTATAGGGAGAGGCAGGCAAAACCAGAGAATGAGAAGTGACCTCAAAGCAGTTTATAACATGATAATGGGTATGGATAAGGTGGATGGTTATCGTCTTTTTACAAGGGTTGGGGAGTCTGAAACTGTAGGGAACAGATGCAAGATAAGAGGTGAGAGATTTGAAAGAAACATGAGAGGTAACTTCTTTACACAGACAGTACTAGAATGAGTTGCCAGAGGAAGTGTTTGAGGTAGGTGCAATTGTAACTTCAAGAGGCATTTGGATAGGTACATTGAGGGCAAAGGCTTGAAGGGTTATGGGCCTAACACCAGCAGCGAGGACTAGCATGGAGGATGCTGTGGTTGGCATAGACAAGTCAGGCCAAAGGGCCTGTTTCCATACTGTCTGCTGTGTGACACTATGACTGGAATAAGGAGAACAAAGAATTGCAGTGCAAAGGTTACAATGGTGCTAAGGTCTGTAAAGGTTGATTCTTGAAAGACCATATTTCTGGGCGGTCACTGTCCAGTAATTTATCTTCTGTTTGGAAGTACTCTGACCACTGGAGATCATTCGGAAGCTGTGTAGCTCGGGTGGGAGATGGTCAGATTGAGTTGTACTCCAGTCTCGGCAATTTACTAGCAAACCTTTCATCTCCGTGCTTCAACAGTACCCAGACGGCGTCTCCTCACATGGTGACAAAACAGTTGCAAGTAAATTGCCAAGATCAGAGACCAACTCAAAACAACCGTTTAGACGATGACCATGAGAAGGATGGGCAATTCTCAATAACCAGCAAATCCAATAGCACAGAATGAGCTCATTTGTTCCATCACACCCTTGCGAGCACTTTGAAAGTTTTATCCAACTCACAGCAGAACCCTATTTCATAGTACTGAATTTTTGTTTGAGTACATATCCATTAACTTCCACAAGAAATGACTGAATTTGTTTTCATTATCTTCTAAGGCAATTTTTTTTTCAAATTATAGCAATTGACCTCAGTAAAAACAATTTCTCCTCTTTGCTATACTCTCTTCTACCATTTGGAACCGTTCTTCCTTCTTTTATCAAACATTTCTCTCTGGACCAGGAGCCTTCAGATCTGCAGTTCATCCACTGGGTTCAACCCATATACGAGATTTCTTATCTGTCAGAGAGACACACTAGATCAATCATCCCTGGCGGGGTGGGTTGAGGGGGGTGGGGAATGCATGATTCATTTTTGTGCCAGCAGGCCTTTTAAAGTGCTGAAAATACACCGGCCACTGCTGATACTTAAATCCATTAAGAGCAAGAGATTACATTCCAGCAGGGTGGGTAAGTGAGGGGGGAGGGATTGCTGGAATATCTTTGGCCCCAGCCCTGGTTATCAGATTGGATTGATTTTGGCTAGGGGGCTGCCATTCACTTTCATGGTTTCAGTATCCCAGGAAGAAGTCCGTGGCCTGGTGCCTGTTTGTGGGCCTGGTAATTTTAATTAAATGGCAATTACAGAAGTCCTGTTTCACATCCCCACCCCAGCCCAGCCTATCTACAGGAAATGCTTTAGTTCAAGCAGGCTAGCCGCCCAGATCAGCCAAAACAAAGGCAGCACCCAAGACTCACTACTCAAATGGTTTAAAACTCAACATATTGACATGTTAGTCTGCACTAGCCTGATATTGAGGCATGTGTAGGATACCTGACTAAGGGATGACAGGCACCCACATTGGAATGCTCTGATGTAGAGGAAAGCAAACAGCAGTTTGGCATAAGAAGCATGGGGAGGGAGGGAGGAGATATTTTCATTGGCTGGAGTTTAGTTGACCCGGAACCATTGTGACCCTCAAATGATGTAGATTGGATGTTTTTTTTCCTCTCTCTGTTAAAGCCAGTTTGCTAGTGAACACTACTGTTCAGTACTGACAAGATTACTAATGATTGTAAGAAGAAGTTACCCAACTATTCTGAGGCCGAGGCTAGGCTCGAATCCCATCCTTGGGGATCTCAATGGAGTAGAATCAGTGTGATCCAGAGTCTCTCTTTCACCTGAACTTTGTGTGGGCAAAGAAAGGGGTTGGGGAGCTTTAGGGTACAGGGAGAATGTAAATCCTGCACATTCTCCCAGGATTCTTGAGCAATTATATAAAGAACTAAGAAAAAAATATATAGGGGCATTAAAAGAGTCTTATCTTCCATTTTTTAAACACTAGTGTCAATCACAGAAAGAGTAAAGCAGGTCAATGATAAAAAGGCTACTGAGGGGAATTGAAGGTGGAAGGTCATATGGCAAATATGCCCAATTATTAAGAAATAGCAGATAATTTAGAATGAACACACTTGTCTATTCTCATCTTGTCTTCCCCTTCATTCAGATACATTGATCTTTGGCTAAAAAGTTATATCCTACAGAGACTTCTTGGTATCATCTCTGGTTGCTTGTTTTACTTTACTCCAGATGAACCATAAACACATTCACTTTTAATTACTTTGAATATTATGTCGCAAGAATATTACCAAATATCATACAACAGGCACTTTGACACACAATGTCCATCAACTCCATTTCCACTAATCCTATATTATCTGTGCCACACTCCGATCAGCAGCCCTTTCCTCGGATTCCGCCATTCACTACAGACACGGGGGGAAATTGCAGAGGGTAAATTCACAATGTCTCCGCACGTGGCGATGAAACATTTGCAAGTAAATTGCCAAGATCAGAGAGCAACTCAACTCAACCAGTCACAGAGGGAATGTGTAAACTCCACACCGACAGCTCAAGATGTCACAATGGAACTTGAATTGATAGAAGTCAAGACAAGTTTATTGTCATTTAACTGTATATATGTATACTGTCAAATGAGACAATGTTTCTCTGAACCAGGGTGTAAAGCACAGTAGTACACATAACGCACATATGACACACAATAACTTATGAAAGTAAGAATAAAATCTACAGAGGAATTAAGCATAAATAACCAAACTGAAGTGAACAAGTGACGTATTGTAAGGTACAGAACAAGTTAATTGGTGACACTTGGAATGGGATGGGGCAGGGAATTCAGAAGCCTAGAGGCGTGAGGGAAGAAATTGTTTCCCACCCTGACCGTTCTTGTTTTTATGCATCAGAGTCTCGTGCTTGATGGTAGAAAGCCAAAGAGGATGCTGGATGGGTGGGTGTGACTCTTGATAACAGTAGGAGCAGCAGCTCTACAAGCCATACCATCGTGCTGCTTTGCATACAGCAAACGAGATGTTGTGCTGGCAATGGGAATACAAGCCCACATCACTCTTCCTTCCCCCGAAACCCATCACAGATACAGTAAATTTTACGTTCACATCATTCATTCGATAACTACCAGGCTGGTGCACAGTGACAGTTACGGGTTTAATCCCCAGAAGGCTTGGGGTGGAATCTGACTGATGCTGATGCTGATTTGATTTAAACGTGTGAATAAGAAAACTTACAAGTAGAGAAAGGGTTCAATTTCAGATGCAACACAGCTGAATGTGTTGGTATTCTCAGCTGTCATATACCTGGATAGAACTGCCAGGGTGGAGGAGAAATTCTCATTGTTCTCTATCCAGACTCTCATCCTCCCTCACTTTCCATTTTCTGACCTAGCAATGCAGGCCAATGTAATATCCTTTTTGGCAGTGTTAAGTGCAAGTGTTTAAATCATCTCAGACCAAGACTTAGAGTATTTGTGCAGTGTATATCAAGGCATAGGTTATATTTAATTCATAACACTCCTTGATACCAGCTGACTTTGACATTAATTGAGGTCTGTGGCATTGTGATGGAGTGAGGGATTGGGTGAGGACCTCTTGCTTTGGTCCGCCACAGGTTGAATCATCAGCTTTAGTCACTGTAGCTTGTTAGTGTGTGAAGTAGTGCTATTAGATGGGAAAGGATGGGAGGAAAGCACTCAGATGCCACTTTATTAGGTACCTCTTGTGCCCAATAAAGTGACCATTGAGTGTATACTTGTGGTCTTTTGCTGCTGTAGCCCGGATATTTCAAATGTGCAAACATCATATTAGTTGTATTTGTTGGCATGGTTCCCTGGTGGTTTCAACTGTGCTTTGTTGCTTGTGTATCAATAATAGACTAGCGATTCTATGACATCAATACTAGTCACAATAGGAGTAAGATATCCATACTGAGCTCCCAGTTGTATGCCCTTTCAAGTCTCCTTATTTGCCCATCCAACTGTCTGTCCTCAGCCTTTCCCACTACTAGGCTGAGGTCAAATACTCACTAAAAGAACAGAGGCTTATATTCCTCCTGGATAGTCTGCAACCCAACGGTATGCAAGTAACCCAAACCCTTGAGTGCCTTTCTCAGAATCAGAATCAGACTCACTGGTATATGTTGTGAAATACGTTGTTTTGCTGCAGCAGTTCTTTTCAATACATCTGACAGCCGTGGTGAAGAAGCTGTTCCGAAAATGTTGAGTGTGTGTCTTCTGGCTCCCGTGATTCCTCTTTGATGGTAGCAATGAGAAGAGGGCATATCCTGTGTGATGGAGTTCCTTAATGACAGATAGCACTTTTTTGAGGCAACGCTTTTTGAAAATTAGGCCTCCATACTGGGGAAGATAATACCCGTGATGGAGCTAGCTAAGCTTGTAACTTTCTGCAGTTTTTCCCAATCCTGTGCAGTGGTCCCTCCATACCAGATAGAGAGCCAGTCAGAATGTTCTCCACAGTACATCTGCAGAAATTTGTGAGAGTCTTTGGTGACATACCAAATTTCCTTCAATACCTAATGAAATATATCTGCTGCTGTGCCTCCTTTGTAACAGTATGAACACATTGCTGGTCCCTTGATGAAGACTGATGTGTGCACCCTTAACTTCCCTTTGCTGAAGTTCACAATCAATCCCTTGGTCTTACTGATGTTGAGTACAAGGTTGTTGTTTCAACACTACGCAACCAGCTGATCTATCTCACTCCTATACGCCTCCTCATCACCATCCATAGTTGGGTCATGAGCAAATCTATAGATGGCATTTGAGCTGTGCCTAGCCACACAGTTGTGGGTGAGTTCGCGTTCCTAAGGTGCACCAGTGTAGATTGTCAATGAGGAGGAAATCTCTCTCTCTCCTTCTGATACACTTTCACCTCTAATTTCCAACAATGCATGCCCCTCTCAACTCCCCGTTACCTGGTTATTCCTCTCCCCGTCTGTTTCAATCTGCCCATCATCCACAGTTTTAACCTACAGGAACTTTTATCCCCTCCTCCAACTGATTCCTCCTACTTATAATCCCTCTTTCTTTGGTTCCACTTTTCACCTTCCCTACTCAGCAGATCCCAAAATCTACTGCCCTTTGTTGTTCCTATTCCTCAGCTTCCTGCCTCTGCCTCTTCTTCCACCTGCCCATCAAGCCGCTCCTCATATGCCCACTCCTGTAGGCTACCTACTCCTGCCTGACCCATCCTTCCCCTCTTTGTTCTGGCAATCTCCTCTTTACATTCTCAGTTCTGATGCAGGTTCTTAACCTGAAGTATGAAATATCCCCCCGCCTCCACAGATGCTGCCGGAGCCAGCGAGTTCTTCCAGCAATTTGTTTTTGCTTTGGATTCCAAAGTCTACAGTCTCTTGAGTTTCAAGAGTTAGGTTTAAGGCTGGTACCTTAGTTATTATCAATGATTCTATTAACTATACCCACTGACTATGTTGCTCTCTATTCTCTAACAAAAACTCCTACAGTTAAATCTAAAACAGGAATTATAGCTAACTTGGTGAGACATCAGAGAGTACTAGGGCTTCTGATGCAACAGCTGAAAGAACATTTTTAGAGAGTGAAGGCATAATAGAAAGGTTAACTGTTCTTTGAGACTCCAGCATTCCGGGGATTTTAACAACCTTCCTCTTTGTTACCTATGTGTTTTGCCACATTAAAGATCATTTTTGAATTGGAGAAGGTCTAATTTTTGCACTTCCAAGAGGGACAGTATAAGCAAGATTTCAAAGGGCAGATTGAAAATGGTGACCCAGTGGATCAAGGGCTAATGTTAGGATCTGCTGAGGGGCGAGATACAAAGTGGGAATGCACACCATGTTCAGAGCTAATGGAGACTTGACACAGGAACAACGAGAAAGATTTCAAAACAGTGGTCATTAGAACAAGGAATTTAGGTACAGATCAGAGATTAATGGTTTAATGGAATGAAAGGAAGAGTGGAACTGGCTCCACAAAATCCAAGCAGAAACAATAACTCCTACAGCAATCATGAGCATGAATTTCATATTAGAATATTGAATTGTTCCTGTAAATGGGTGTGACATGTTAATAGGATGCTTTTTATTCTTTCTCAAAAGTTTGTTGGGAGAGGCATAGTGTAATAACCTGATTATTCTGCCACGATTTTAGTTAGATTCATGACTTACAGCGTTCTTCCCTCCTTCTGATTCAGCATCATTGTGTCCATGATCTTTAGTAGTCCCCACTTTGCTTCCACACTGTTATTTTCAGAAGCCATTTATTAAAGCTTCTCTTCAAATATTCCTTTCCCCACCCGATTTCTGATGCTTCCTTTTCCCATCAGCTGAATGCCCATTGTTTTCCTTAACTCAGTATCATCTGTGAGTGATGAACAAGCACTGTTGAAAAAAAATGTCTACATCAGAATTTTCATAAGGATTTCCTGATTTTCCCCTATAACCAACACAACTGTACAGAACTGTGTAAACAATCATGGAAATGTCACAAACCTTATTTTTGTTAACTTATGGATTTCTGTCATAGTTTAAAGCATTTTAGTTCTTTGAAAACTCTGTCTCAAAATGCCTTCTGGAGCTGCAAGCTGGAAAAACTTGTCCTGCCATTTTGACTAAACAAAGGGCAAAAACAAAGTGATCTCACACAGCCAATTATTGGCCAGTGTAGACGTTGTGAAAACAAACTGTTGACATGCAGTGCTAGGAGCAATTAACGTATATCAGGGGGTTATTAATTAATAGCATAATCTAATCAGCTGCTCCAACACAGACAGCACTTACTGAATGCTGCCATTGTCAAAATAAAGCCCCTCCCTCAGCCTGCCTTTTCAAAGCCAAGAATATATTTCTAGTAGTTATATGGATATCAGAATCACAGTTCTTAACTAAGATTTACACTCAGTCATAATAGATTCAAAGGCAAGGCTTCAAAGCAACTGACATGGATCAGTGAGTGATCCCCTTTAGAGAAGCACTTTGTATTTTTCTAAGATAAATTGACAAACAAAGCAAAGGGAAAGATCACCAATTGTCGGCTTTTCTCTGCCCACCCTTTTGCAAAATGGCTCACATCCACACCACTGTTTGGATGACTTCACCGACACTCCACTTCTGCTCACTCCTACAAATGATGGTCTGTAGGAACTTGGCAGGAGACGAGTCCATCAAAACTGGCTGGTGTGACTGATACTATTTCTTTGATGTGGGTGATGGATGGAAATTGAACATAAATTGAGAGGCAACATGCTGATCTGATTTGCCCAGGGCTTATTATTCCATTCACTTTACCCGTCTGTAGGAAGCATTAGTTTGCCTTAGGGATATAACCGATGTTTGGTGAATGAAGATATTGCTACAAATGGCAACGCACACTAAATGCTGGAGGAACTCAGCAGGTCAGGCAGCATCCATGGAAAATAATAAACAGTTGACGTTTCTGGCTGAGACCTTTCAGCAGGATTGGAAAGGAAGTGGGGAGAAGCCAGAAAACGAAGGTGGGGTGAGAGGGGAGGGAACAGAAGGAGTACAAGCTAGAAGGTGATAGGTGCAGCCTGGTCGGTGGGGGAGGGGGATGAAGTAAGAAGCTGGCTTCTTATTCTAGCTTCTTCCCTCTTCCTTTCCAGTCTTGATGAAGTATGTCAGCCCAAAACCTCGACTGTTCTGTCATTTCCATAGATACTGCCTGGCCTGCTGAGTTCCTGCAGAATTTTGTGTGTGTTGCTCTCGATTTACAGCATCTGCAGAAACTCTTGTGTTTATTATTATCATAAATGGGCCTCTTTTTCCCTGTGCAATTTAGAAAAGTGTATGGACATGCAAGAAATTTACTGCAGAAGATCTTAAGGGGACATGGTGGGATGTGGTAGGAATATCTGGAAAACTTGTCACTGATCCCCTTTGAGTGATCAAAACCAATCCAGGAGATAACATTGATTAACGTGACAAGGTACTGCATATCCTGCTTGCTCCACCATTAGCAAGAGCACCCCCACCCCCCACCATTCCAAGCCAAATCCAACTCTTCGCCAGTCACAAAAGAGAATCCAAATGGCGAGCTTTGGAGTACCTGCTCAGGCATACTAAATGTATGCCTTTAGTACTTGATACTAAACTTAATCTAAAAAATGCATCTGCAGTGCAGCAATACAAAATAACCTTGAAAGCCTTGGATTATTTGATTGGATCAAATTTCCAGCTTAGTGAAAGAAACTATGAAAGCAGCGTGTATAAATAATTGAAATCAGCCTTGTCAGCAAGAGGATTTTGAGTGGTAATCCTTATAATGAAACAGAAACATGCAAATAAGATGAGCGAGTTATATGGCTGTCTAGGAAGTGGTTAAGATATCTTTAGTTACCTCCTTTCCCTAAACTTTTTGACAAGATTTGTCTTGTAATAACTTGTTCACCTCTACTGCTTCAGCATGAAAGTAACGTAAAGATTTCACTCTACACCTATTCTGGTATAAATTTCAAGGCTTCATCATCAGGTTTAGCATCTGTAAACAAACTCTTCATTACTTACAAGCTGATGTTTATTTATATTCTCCAACTGTTTTCCTCACAACAATTTCTGGTTGTAAACATAAGGAAGTCTGCAGATGCTGGAAAACCAGAGCAACACACACAAAACCCTGGAGGAACTCAGCCGGTCAGGCAGCATCAATGGAAATGAATAAACAGCCGACGCCTTTCTTTAGGACAGGGGTCTTTGTTTGGTTGTGTCAGAATCAGATTTAATATCACTAGCGTATTGTATATTGTGAAATATCTTGTTTTGTGGCATTGTAATACATAATTTTTTAAAAAAACTATAAATTATATTAAGAAAAATTAAGTAAGTATTGCAAAAAGAGAGCAGCAATAAGAAAAAAAGTAAGGTGGTCTTCATGGGTTCTTGTCCATTCAGAAATCTGATGACAGAGGGGAAGAAGCTGTTCTTAAAATATTGACTGTGTGTCTTCAGGTTCCTGTACTTGCTTCTTGAGGTAGCAGTAAGAAGTGGGCATGTCCTGGGTGACGGGGGTCCTTAATGATGGATGCCACTTTTCTGAAGCATTACCTTTTGAAAATGTTGTTGATGCTGGGGCGCTAGTTCCCATGATGGAGCTGACTGAGTTTGCAACTTCTCGCAGCTTTTTCGGTTTCTATGCAGTGGCCCCTCCATAGAAGATGGTGATGCAACCGATTAGAATACGCTCCATGGTACATCTGTAGATATTTGTGAGTGTCTTTGGTGACATTGCAAGTCTTCTCCAACCCATTATGAAATATAGCCAATTTTGCTTTTATGACTTCTTTGTAATTGCATCAATATGTTGGGCCCAAGTTAGATCTTTTAAGATGCTGACACCCAGGAATGTGAAACTGCTCACTCTTTCCACTGTTGATCCCTTGATGAGAACTGGTGTGTGTTTCCTTAACTTCCCCTTCCTGAAGTCCAAAATCAATTCCTTGCTCTTACTGACGTTGGGTATAAGGTTGCTGTTTCAACATCACTCAACTAGCTGATCTGTTCCACTCCTGTACAGAGATTACAGGGTCACCAGATGATTTAGGGATTCAAACAGTTGTAGTTTTATTCTCCCTTATAATGCATGCATAAAAGGTGTTGCGATCATCTGGGAATGAAGCATCACAGCCATTCATAATGTTAGGTTTTGCCTTGTAGGAAGCAATGACCTGCATACTCTGCAGAGCTGACATGTATCCGATTCCATTCCTAACTTCAATCAGAATTTTTTCACACTCTTAAACTAGCTTTCTGTAGGTCCTCCACCTCCCATGGCCATACTTTCTAGGTCCTTACCATTGGTGCTGAAGTCTTTAGTCTCTGCCTATGTGCTGGGAGTGGAAGTACAGTCAGGTGATCAGTCTTTCCAAAGAGCGGGTGATGGGATTGCACAATAAGTGTTCTTAATGCTGGTATAACAGTGGTCAAGTGTATTGACCTCTCTGATTCCACAGCTGATATGTTGGTGGTAGTTGTTCAAAGACTTCTTCAAGCTGGCCTGTTTGAAATCCCCCACAATGATAGGGAAGACATCGGGGGCACAGTTTCATGTGTGCTGATTGCATTGCTCAGTTCCTCCAGTGCTTGCCTGGAGTGGCCTGATGATGTGGAATAGACACCGCTACCAGGATGATGGTGGAAAACTCTCTCCACAGATAAAATGGATGACACTTGAAAGGTTATCACATTCCAAAATTCTACCTTCTGGAATAGTTTCTGCAGATCGAAAGGTAGTAAGTATGACCACAATGTAAGAAAGGGAGAAGAGGGAAAACTGTTAGCCTAAAATAGGTACAGTAGTTGTGAAAAGTGCTGGAATCTATTATCGAAGGGGTGGTATCAGGATGCATGGAAAATAATAATAGAACCAGACAGAGTCAGTATGGCCTAATGTAGAAATCACGTTTAATTAATCATTTAGAGTTCTTTGAAAATATATCTCGCAGAACAGATAAGGCAGAATCAATGACTATGTTGTGTATTGAATCTTCAGAAGCCTTTTGATAAATTCTCAACCAGAAACTTAAAACAAAGTTAGAGCATTTGGGATTAGAAATAATATATAAGTATGGACCAAAAGTTCATTGACAAGTGAAAAGCAATGAATGGGAATGGGTAGATTGGCATACTGTGATCCTATCAACTCCCGTGGAATTTTAAATTCACTGCACATAAGGAGCAATAAAACAATAAACAATGTTCATGTCTGGGAGGAAATCAGGGCACCTAGACAAAGCCGATTCTGCCACAGGATGAAAATGCAAATTCCACACAAACAGTGTCCATGGCTGGACTTAATGGAGCCATGAAGCGGTAGCTTCACTAGCTGCACCACTATGCTGTCAATATTAATCATTTCTTCATCCCCATTTCCTCAGAACTATATGAGTGATTTTGATGAAGGCCTCATTTGTAAGATTTCTAGGTTTCCTGAAGACATGAAGCTAAATGAGAATATGAGTACAGATGAGGATGCTAGCAGGCTTCAAGAGGATAAATGCAAGCCCAGTGAATGAGTAACAACATAGCAAATGGAGTACAAGGTGGAAAAAAGTGAGGTTGAATACCAATGAAATGTTGAGTACTCTTTGATGGTGAAAAACTGGCAAATGTTGGTTATCAAAGGGACTTGGGTGTCCTTATACACAAATTATTGAAAATTAATGTGCAGTGCAGTAGTTACTTAAGACAGCAAATTGCATGGCAGTTTTATTTCAAGAGGATATGAGAACAAAACTAAAGACATCTTACTGAAGTGACTATACCTAAATCATTACCTAGAATTTTGAACTTCTTATCTAAAGATATACTTACATTCAGTGGCCACCCATACACCTGCTCATCAATGTATATATCTAATCAGCCAATCATATGACAGCAACTCAATGCATAAAAAGCATGCAGGCATAATCAAGTGGTTCAGTTCAAAGGTTTCAAAGGTACATTTAATGTCAGAGAAATGTATACAATATACATCCTGAAATGCTTTTCTTCACAACCATCCATGAAAAATAGAGGAGTGCCCCCAAAGAAAGAAAGACCGTTAAATGTTAGAATCCCAAGGTAACCCTCCAGCTCCCCTCCCTCCCATGCGTAAATGGCAGCAAGCACCAATCCCTTCTCCCCCCCCCACTGGCAAAAAAAAGCACCGGCACCCGCCACCAAGCACTCAAACGTGAGCAAAGCAACAGCAAAGTCACAGACTTGCGTCACCCCAAAGACTACTCATTCACCCGGTATTCGACATACCACAGGCTCTCTCTCTCTTCCTAATAAGGGAGAAAGAAAAAGGTGTCTCCGTTTCACAGCGAGAGGGGAGACATAACAAACAACTCACTGGTTTACAATGTTAAAAGTCGCTTTTTCCAGGCTCTGGGCACATAGCCTTAGATCTTCCGACTTCGACGACACACCAATCTCCTGCCCAGACACCACGAAATCTCAGACCTCCGAAGCTCTTAGGCCGTGCCCTTAGCATGTTGAATAACAGCCAGTTGTGAAACCCTGAGAGCGGGTCACATTCCTGCAAAGAACCATAGTCAGCATGTAACTCCAGGTCAGGGTCTTCAAAAGAACCCTGAAAGGGAAAAATAGAGATATTAAAGACAGAAATAGAGATGTTTCCGAAGATGCAAGCAAAGGAGTTACTGTTAGGCACCATTGATTCTCCTAAGCTCCTCCTCCTAAGAAGTTGTTGTTCAGATCAAATATCAGAATGGGGTAGAAATGTGATCAAAGTGACTTTGACCTTGGTGCCAGGCGGGATGGTTTTAGTATCTCAGAAACTGCTGATCTCGGGATTTTCATGCTCAACTATCTCTAGAGTTTCAAGAAAATGCAGCTGAAAATGTTAAGTTAATGAAAGAGGTCAAACGAGAATGGCCAGATCTGACAGGAAGGTGACAATTTCAAGATACCACCGGCAATGTACAACGACGTTTTGTGAGCAGCTCACTAAACTGCTAGATACTCTACTAAACCCACTTCTTCTAAACTATGAACGCTGCAATTCCCCTTAAGAAACATACTTTTGAACTATCTAAACAAACTGGCGATTTTATGATCTGTAGGATCTGGTGAACTTGACTCTTGGGATGTAGTTATGGCACCTTGAAGCGAACAAAGTTCACCCATTGCCAGAACAGAGAGAGAGGGAGACAATCAAAGCATTGAGCAAGATTAAAGAGTCAAGGCCCGAGAGCAGAAAATGAACCAGTGTTCAGCCCCACAACTTCGGGCCAGTCAAGATCCCTTAATTGAGCCCTTCTTGTCTGCCTGAATTTGATGTGTCTCGCGCTTCTTGTTACTACCATCGGATGGGAGGTGCAGGAGTACTGGGTTCCACACCACCAGGTTTAGGGGCAGTGGATGGCTTCGCTTGCCTCAGTGTTGAACTGATTCCACAGCCCGTAATCTCACTTCCAACGATTCTGCCTGGTTTTTCATGGATCTATCATATTTCTTTCTTTCCTTCCTTCTGAGTGCCAATGAGAAAATGAATCTTGAGGATATATATGGTATACATAATTTGATGATAAATTTTATTTGACCTTTGGAGAGCAACTCAAACAGCTATGCATTACAACAGTAGTGTGCAGATGAGCATCTCTGAATGAGGTGGATGGACTACAGCAGCTGAAGACGATGATCATGCACTCAGTGGCTACTTTGTTAGGTACAGGAGACACTTAAGATGGTGACTGAGTGTACATGCTATAAAGGGAATGTAACAAAGATTAATTTGACTGGTTCTTGAGATGATGGGTCTGCCATATCAGAAGAGGCTTGCTCCCTAATTCTTTTAGAAAAGACTAAGTGGTAGCTAAATGAGTGGACAACAACAACAAGATGATGAGAGGCATTGATCATATGGATAGTCAGAGGCTTTTTTGCAGGCTAGCATGAGAGCACAGTTTTAAGGTTCTTGAAAGTAGGTACAGAGGAGATGTCAGGGGTAAATTTTTTACACAGAGAGTGGTGAGTGTGTGGAATGGACTGCTGGCGGTGGCGGTGGAGGCAGATACAATAGGGTCTTTTAAGATACACGAGTGAATCTGCAGATGCTGGAAATAAATAAAAACACAAAATGCTGGAAAACTTAGCAGGCCAGACAGCATCTATGAGAGGAGGTAGTGACGACGTTTCGGGCTGAAACCCTTCATCAGGAGTGAAGTAACATGGGATGGTGGAGAGGGGATAAGAAGTGGGGGGAGGGATGAAGTAGAGAGCTGGGAAGTGATAGGCTGGAGGGAAATGGGCTAGGGGGAAGGTGGAGAATTATGGGAAATAAAAGTAAAAGGAAGGTAGGGCTGGGGGGAGATTATAGTGAGGGGGGGAAAAAGAAAGAGAGAGAGAACCAGACTAAAATAATAGATAGGGATGGGAGTAAGGGGGGGGGGGGCAGGGGTATCAACGGAGGTCTGTGAGTTGGCTATGTGAGTTATGCTATCCATAGTATCATAACAGCAGAATGATTCCCAACACAATCCAGTAATGTTAAGTGAAGTCCAGATATCACTCAGATCAGAGACTGTGCAATAACAAAGGCAGTAGTAACAAGGATGGAGATCGTAAAGTGACAGGGGGCAGAGTGATAGTAATTTTTAAGAATGAAGTGTGTTCAGAAGACAATTGGATAAGCATTTGAAAAGGATTAGTGTGCAGAGCAATGAGAGGGATGGGAAAAAGAGAAGAGCAGGTTTAGCAGCTCTACTCTTACACAGAGCCAACATGGACTAGATGGGCCAAACAGCCTCCTCCCATGCTGTACTAACTAGTGGACACCATCTCCTTCGTGTATATCCAGGCTCGAGATTCTGCCCTAGTGCTTCTTCTTCATAAGTAGGTGATTTTGATTACTCCATTTTAAAGCCTATTGTTCCATTACAGTGGCTTTATGGTACAAAATGCCTCTGTCAAGACTCCTTCTGTGTTGTTTCCCTGATCACCTGTTGAAAGCAAAAAGAAACAGGCAGTAACTTTTCACAAATAGCGCAAGATGAGCATTGTATTTGTTAAAGTACTTTCACTAACTCTATACTTCATTACCTCTGCTCATTCATTTTAGTTGCCAATATGCTTGGGAAATTGTGTGCCTAAATGTTATGGTTTTTTATATAGTTAGATGCACACTCATGGCACAAAGCCTAACTAGAATACTAGATGGAACACTGAATCATAGGCGATGTGGCAAAAATAGATCTCTACTCAAACTGACTGTGCCTATATTACAATAATTAATCAGGCAAGATCCATTGAAAATTAACCTTCATAGTTCCGAGAAAGATAAGTCTTTACTGGACCATTCTAAGCTTTAAATGTGTGCCTCTGGAAGTTGTTGTACCAATGAGCCCTCTTGGACTAGTTAATTTATAAAAGGTGAAGGAAATGAAGTCTGAATGTTTTTCTTCCAATTTGGTGTTTAAGTAACCTTTAGGTTCTTACTCTGACTAAACAAAATATTTTAGTGTTTATTTTGTTATATCCGCTGCTGTCAATTTATATTTCGCAGTTGATTTTTAAAAACCAAGTCACAAATTGTTAAAATAATGAATACAAAAGCCTCCCTGGAAAGAACATAAAAAGCAGGAATGTTGTTTCTCTGGATAATCGGGATTGGAGTATTTTTAACCACTGCAGTCAGCTTTATGGGATACGTCACTTTTCTTTAATGTTTTCCTTCACTGATCTTACTGTTGTTATGGCAACGCTGGAGTCAAGTAAATGAGAGGTCAGAGGTTTGAGTGTTTTTGTCTGCCTGGCGGGCCAGTTGGGAGCCGGGCTTTACAGTATCATGTCAGGCCGGGTTCTTTTCAAAGAGTCACTATGGTATATGTCATCTCTTTGTTTGCTTCCCCCTCTCTCACTTCCCTCACCACTCCACCCCCCCCCCCCTCACTTAACAGGGTAACATTTGAACTGGTAAATATGGACACTTATTTAGACATCTCAGCTGGTTTGTGATTTGGGCTAAGTTAATTAACTCTCACAGGTCCCATTTCGTGGTCACACCAGTAGTGGTGGGTGACCAACTTGTTGGAAACGAGAGGTGAAGTGAAATCATTTTGATGCCAAAAGCTGATAATTAACTGAAGGTTTTTTTTGATAAGCTTATCAAAACAATGACATCAATTCTTTTAAGCTTTGTACAGCTCTGTCAGGGGTGGTGTGACTTCCAGATTGAATCAGAGGAAATGATGGCTTATTCACCATTTGATAAGTTTGCTTTCCAAGTGTTTCGTACCACATGTTGGAGCGGGTGCTCTGCAAGCCCTCTTTCTCATTCCACCATCGAACAAGATAGTGATCAGTCTGTAGATTCCCCTACAGGTTGTCTCTTAAGGTGATCCTTGGACAAAGCTGTGCAGGTCACCCCTGTCATTGTCAGACATGGCTCGTCTCATATATAGTTTGCAGTTGTGCTAATTTAAATTTGAAAAAAAGAAGAACTTGCATTTATAGGACACTTTTTGTGGCCTCAGGTTAGCCCTGGATATGTTGTAGGTAATGAACCAATTTCTTCATGTGGAAGGCGTGTCCTCAGAAAGCAACATGTTACTGACGAGATGACTCATTTGTAATGATTTTGGTGAAGGATCATTTGTAATAATTCTGGTGAAGGAATAGGGACTGGCCAGGTTACTAGGGAGAACTGACATGCTTTTCCTTGAAACATGGTCATTATTCTTCTATAAATCTGAGATGTGCCTCTATTTAATGTTCATATCTGCATAGAATCATAGGCACTAGGACTGGTGCTAGGTCACAACAAAGATATATTTAATATTTGCACTTACTCTCAGACTATAGTTGGTTAAGGAGCAAGCTATGCTCCTTGATGATTATAAAAGCACTCCATTCCTCCGACCCACAGCCCACTCAAAGAGAACAATCAAAAACTGAGTGGCTTTCTTTGGAAGATTTCCGGCAAGTGGCAAAGGATTAAGTTTACAATTTACTTTGATCACAGAAGAGGGCACAGTGATGGCGGGCAGGTATTTGTGAAGTCATAAGATTTCTAGGGATGAGGTTGCCTTTGAAGTCAAGCTTCTTTTTATATTCAGCAGTCCAGCAGACTGCATAGTTCCACAGGTGGTTGTGGTCTTCAATTAGTAATTAAGGGACGATTGTGACTAAGCATTATTCTGCACTTTCCAAATTCAAGATGAAACCTGAAGATTGCCCCTATCTTAAACTAGTGGACTCGCTGTATTCTGTAAAATTGATAGAAAGCAAAATTCAAGAAATAACAAAAGCATGAAGAGCACTGGAAAAAGTAGTTGCTGAAAGTTCACACACAAAATGCTGGAGGAACTCAGCAGGCCAGGCAGAATCTATGGAAAAGAGTAAACTGTCAAAGTTTCAGGCTGAGTCCCTCCTTGTGCTTGTTAGAAGTTCATGGGGTTTGATAGGTCCAGCTGAGCAAGAGAAGCATTTCAGCTGTTAGCATAAGTTTACTGTTTACACTTTACCCCAAAATCCAAAATGAAAACCTCCTTTATAGTCTACAAGCCTCCATGTCTGTGCAAGTATCATTTATGACCACTTGTCTGTCATCGTGACTTTTGGCTACTCATGTATGCAAATCTTGATAGAAGTTAACAAATTTATCTAGAATGGAAAATTTAAACATAAATAGTGACTCTACTATAGGCTTTTGATCAGCAGTGATCACTTGTCGAATGAGCTCCCAATGATTCTAATTTGCTTGTGAGTGGTGGTAAGACAGTAGCCTGATCAGATCTTGCCTAACCTGCTGAGTTTTTCCAGCATTTTGTGCATTTTTTATCACTATTATTATATTGTTCAACTCTACACTTTCCTCTGCTGCTGAAAAGCCAACTGTGCCATTTGTTATCTCTAGACTTGACTATTTAAATCCAGTCTTGGCCTGTCTCCATTGTTTAAACCCCTACAAAATTGTGGCCATGCAAAGTTCTGCTGTCCATGTCTTGGCTTGCATCAAGTCCAAATCAATCATCACCACTGTGCTCACAGACCTATACTGGTTCCCATTCATCCAACAGTCTTCCAATTCTCATGCTTTTTCAAAAGTCTCCATAATTTTGGCATAGCTTCAGCCTCTACAACCTTCCAAGCATTCTCCTTTTCTCCAACTTTGGTCTTTTAATAATCTCAAAATTCAATTGTTCCTCTCCTTCACCAACCAAGTCCCCAAGCTCTGGAATCCCCTCTCAAACATGAACTGCCGTTCATCATTTCTGTCCTCTATAGCACCCATTTACAATATATTCTCTGACCAAACTTTTGACTGTATCAACTTTGTCTTCAACTTCCTTGTGGCAGAGTGTAAAATTTTAATAAAATACCTCATGTCGTACCTTAGGTCATTTTTGTATGGTGAAGACTTTTTGTATAGTATAATTCTTCATTGTTGTTGATATTTCAGCATTTGAGTTGTTTTGTGACCCAGGCTTTGTTGAATTCATCCAGTGGGAGCAATGGAATAAGAGCACTGGCCACACTTTCTTCTTTACCCTATTAACACATGACAGTGAACTTCTTCCCTGCCTCTTTAAACTTGACAAGTGACCTTTTAATTTCTTTGGGTGAACAATCCTGAGATATTAAATGCATCATAGTTGTTATAAACATGAGAAAGTCTGCAGATGCTGGAAATCCAAAGCAACACTCACAAAATGCTGCTGGAACTCAGCAGGTGAGGCAGCATCTATGGAAATAAACAAGCAGTTGATGTTTCAGGCCGAGACACTTCAGGACCGAGAAGTAAGCAGGGGAAGATGCCAGACTTAAAATGCGAGGGGAGGGGCACCTTACAGCTAGTCTCCTTAGTCTCCCCACCACCTTTATATTCTGGCATCATACCTCTTCCTTCTAAGTCCTGAAGAAGGGTCTCAGCCTGAAATGTTGACTGTTTATTCATTTCCACGGATGCTGCCTGACCTGCTGAGTTCTTCTAGCATTTTGTCTAGTGCATCATAGTTATTAGTGTGTACCACACTGAGGACAGTGGGAAAAACAACAATGGTTCATCTTCCATGCTAGAATACTTTGGTGGGAAGATTTGTCCCCTTCAATGATGGATCCCCGAGCATTTTAAGTGTGTGTGGCTGGGACTAGTACTTCACTGTTGGGTGTTTCTGTAGTTTGCCTGCAGCCTGCCCTTTGTTGTTGCATGCAAACCAAGTAGTGGCAAGTGCAGCAATACTACCTCACATCATTAAGAATTATGTACTGGGGAAGCTGATATGCAATATGCTCTTGATTTTGGTTTCATTCTCAATAGAAATTGAAGGCTCCAGATTTGTTAATGGAGCAGTTTCATGTTCACTAATTATGTTTTCATGTTAGCTTTTATTGACAATATATTATTAGTTTTCTGTCTTGTGGTCAGTGGGTCTTGCCTCATGGGGTGACATAATACGGATCAAGTTATAGTCTCTTTAAATGATGCCTTAAATTGGAAAGCTGGGGCAGGCCTGCAAGCCACAGGCAATCAGGCAAATTAAATGAATGTCTGAAAAAAAACAAAAATACCTTGAAACCTTGTTAAAATTCAAAAGCAAGGTGGCAGTAGAGTGAATGATAATGAATCTGATCAAAGGCAAGATATTGGCATTGGTCCAGATCTGTCTTTTTTATCTTGCTCTCCATCAGAGCTTTGTTCCCTCTGGTTCACTCTCTGTGATTTTATCTCTCGTGCTTTGTATGTCCTATTTTCTATCTATCTAATGATCTCTTTTACCTTTCACTTTGTATAGTGATCTGCAGACTTACCAGTTCAGCCTTTTCTGTGTTATGCTCCATATATCTTGCAATATTTTTATGCGTCAGTTTTTGCTTTGATTATCTTTCTTTCTTCTTTTCTCATTGAGTGATTCCCCTTCACTATTTATCTGTATTCAGCCGGTTGCTGTTCTGTGCCTATATTTACATCTGTATCTCTTATAATTGGCTCCTTCATTTGCTTACTCTATTTGCCTCCATGCTCAGTAATTTTCATTCCTTCTTTGCCTCTATCTGTGTCAACAATTTTTTTCAATGACTTCCTTTTTTAATCTCATTTGAAAAAATGTCCTCTACTTTTGCTTAAGCAATGCTTAATCAGTGACTGAAAGCTAGAAATTGGGGGGGGGGGGAGAAAATATAAATTAGTCCAAGTTTTATGGAAGACATAACATTGTTGTTTTTGGTGTAATAGCATTTCAAGTTACTCAAGGCTTGGCTTTGAATGTTTATGACCAAAGTTTGGATATTTCTGTAATTAATCCAACTTGTCTCAGCAGCAGTGAGAACTCAGTGGGACTATCAAATTTCTGATGCTTGCAATTGCTTGCGAACTGCAAAATAAACCCCAGTACATTTGCTGTTTCAGTCTGTATTTGCTATTCTACAGAAAATACTCATTTTACTTGGAAAAATATGTTTTTTTTCTGGAAACTTTATTGTCCTTTGACTTGTATCTGTAGAAATTGTATTGGAAAAAAAAGGAGCTGTAAATCTAGAAAGTAAAATAATCAGATTTGCCAAAGATCATCTTCCCTAAAATGTTTCCACATCCTATATGTTTCTAAATTGCATTAAATTATCACTAGTTAAGGCAGGGGATATTCTAATTGAATGAATTTTGACTGTGGAATCCTTTATTCCAACACCTTCAATAAAATATAATGATATATATCATCTACTTATAAATATTAGATTAGATTAGATTAGCTCTATTTGTCACATATACATCAAAATACTGTTGCGTGAATGAAATCACCGGAGAAAAGTCCTGGCAAATATGATGCAGCTTCTTTATTCAACAAAACAAGACGCAGCAGGCATCATGTTGAGGCCCTTTCAGTTGAAAGATCTGGCTGGCCAAACGTGGTGCTTAATATTTTATGTGCTAAATATCAAAGGACAATTCCATATTTACAATGCATCCATGATGCTCTCTTTGAAACTACACACAAAATTCACACCTCCTGATTCGCACCCACACCACAGACATCTAAATGAATTTTAATCAGCATTTTTAGTTTGTGATTCAAGGCCTTTAGAAACCTATTGTTCAAAGATACATTTTAAATTTAATCTACAATCTACAGTATAATTCAGATTTGAAGATTGGCGGCTGAAGTCATTTGCTAGATATGCTAAACCCAAAAATCACACTAACAGACACATCCTGCTAAATTTGTCATTTGCATCGACCAACACAGTCCGAGGCTGTGCTGGTGGCAGTCTGCTGTGTCGCTCTGCTTGGTTCCAGCACCAACATAACATGCCCACAATTTACTAACCCTAACCTTAGTACCATTCCCACGTCTTTGAAAGGTGGGGGGTGGAACCAGAGTACCTGGAGGGAACCCACATGGATATGTGGAGAATGGATAAGCTTTCTTTGAACAGCAGTAGGAAATGAACCCTGATATTAGTCACAAAGCAAATCACTATAATCTTTTTAAACGCTCTTCTTAAATCTTTTTAAAGTGGCCACTTTATTAGGAACACATGTTTATGCAAATATCTAATCAGCCAATCATGTGGCTGCAACTCAATGCATAAAAACAGAAGAAATGTGATCCAAGTGACTTTGATTATGGAATCATTGTTAATGCCGGACAGGGTTGTTTGAGTATCTCGGAAACTGCTGATCTCCTGGGATTTTCATGCACAACAGTCTCTAGAGTTTACAGAGAATCGGACAAAAAACAAAACAAAACATTCACTACACAGCAGTTCAGGGGATGGAAATGCCTTGTTAATAAACGAGGACAGAGGAGAATGGTTCAAGGTGACAGGAAGGTGACAGTAACTCAAATAACCACATTTTACAACAGTGGTGTGCAGAAAAACATCTCTGAACACACAGCACGTCAAAACTTGAAGTGAGTGGGCTACATCAGTGGAAGACCACAAACATACACTCAGTGGCCACTTTATTAGGTACAGAAGGTGCCTAATAAAGTGGCCACTGAGCTTATATCTAAGCTAAATAAAACCAGTTTGTTTTGCACAGCGTGCCCGTGCATGAGCAGATAGTTCATTGTTAAAGTCTTTGTAATGGCAACAGAGTCTATTGTGTAAATTGAGTAACTTTACTTAAGCTTACTTAACTCTGGACTGAAAAGATTTAGAATTGATATTTACAGTTAGATGTTTTCCCGGTGTTTTATTGCATGACCTCTCACTTTCAGTTGCCCTGGCCTGTCAAACGGCTGATTTTTCATTTTCCTTAGGATTTTAATAACAAATCAATAGAGATATTGAAAGAAGTGGTAAGACAATTGGGAGTTGAAATTCACCTGTGATCACCAGTGCTAACTATTGAAGTCCAAAGGAAATGAATTTCACCATTGGGGCATTGTACATTTAGGCCTTCTAAGTTCAAAGTTGACAGTTTATATTATTTTTAAAGTACATATATGTAACAATATACAACCCTGAGACTCAATTTCCTGTGGGTATACTCAGCCAATCTATAGAATAGTAACTATAAGAGGGTCAATGAAAGATTAACCAGAGTGCAAAAGACAACAAACTGTGCAAATGCAAATATAAATAAATATCAATAAATAACAAGAACATGAGATAACATGATAAAGAGTCCTTAAAGTAAGATAATTGGTTGTGGGAATATCTCAATGGGCAAGTAAGTGTAGTTATCCCTTTTCCTTCAAGAGGCTGATGGTTGTGAGTCCATTGTGTCCAAGGTACTTTCCTGGTAGGGAGCCATCGGCAGTCAGGAGGGCCTAGGTTCCAGGATGAGGCTATCCCATTGCAATTTGGGTATGCTGACAACTGCGATATGCCCAAATGCAGGATGCTCGAATGCAGAATTTGTTGTAGTGGGGGACTGCGCTTGCGCTCTCCCCTGAAAAAAAGGTTAAATTTCAACTTGATTGGCCCAACAATTTTGTCCAGTGTACCAATATGTAATAGCCGATAATTCTTAAAGATGAGTTGCTAATTGACCCTCCCAGTGAATAACTGAGGCAATCGAATCCAGAAGGACCTAGCTCTGATCAACACACAAAATAAACACAAAATGCTGGAGGAACTCAGCAAGTCAGGCAATAGCCATGGAATGGAATAAATAGTTGCTGTTTCAGGCTGAGACCTTCTGATCAGCAGGTCAGAACCAGGATCACTGTGGAAGTCCTATGAAAAACTTTAGTGATCTTTAATTCCTTTTTGATGATGATATCTGTGGACATACCTGTGTGCAGACGCTGAGTAAAGAGACTCTGATTAACCAGTAAAATTTTGCAGTGACTACCTAATGCACATTGTCTCAACTACAATCTGAAGAACTGTAACTCAGATTAAACAAAGAAATTAGTGCTAATGAAATGATATTCCAGTAGTGGATCAAACACACTAGGAAAGCAGGAGAATAGGAAGAAATAGGATGGGAAAATCATTTAACCTGCATTTTAAATGTATTTAGTTATTTAATATGCAAAATTGAAAATGCTTTTTTCTGTTGCAACAATAAAACACGAACTATGGCTTTAAAAAGAGGATGTTTAATCCTCAAAAAATAAAACTTCATGAAGAAGTCTTTCTCTCAAAGGTCTTCACTCCTAACACACTCCTGCTTTATTTACAGGCTGAGGGATTCCCACAGGATCACCATCAAGGTGATTCGCAGGATGCAGTATTTTGTAGCAAAGAAGAAATTTCAGGTGAGTGCTTAATGATAGAAGGGAACGTCAAAAAGTATTTCCCATTGTTTCATTTGGACTCTGTAGGAAAGTCTAGCAGAGGTAACAAACTTCTGTAAGGCTGCAAGTTACACCCTTTATTCTCTGGGCTCCTTAATGGAGGAGACTGTCTCAACAGGGAATGGAAGAACAGGCACTGCTGAAACTTGACCTGGATGAATATAATTTATTTCTCTCTCTGCCAATGACCTTGACTCTTCAACCTCAGCACCTATGTATATCACTTTCCACTAACACATTCCTGTTTCTTTTCACCGGCTCCGCAGTCGCTTCCATCCCTTGTGTGAAGTTACTTGATTACAAGATAAGAAATCAGTCTGTTGCAATTCTTTGACCCATTTTTAAACCAATGCCTTTCCTAGATGATGCCGTGCAAAGCAGTGACCATTTCTGCATGTTCTGCTATCCTTCACTTTTACCATTTATTTTACTTTGTATAATTAATAGTGTATTATGCCTGTTGTATATTTATTGTAAGTCGCAAAGTCACACAGCCAGAGACATAGGCCCTTCAGTTCACTGAGTCCACATTGACCAGAAGGGGCCCATTCACTCTAATCCTACATTAATCCTATTTTGTTCTCACACATTCCCAAAATCAAACCCTTGGTATTTCCACCCTCTCCACACTTTGGGCCACTTACAGCAACCAACAGTCTCCTGACCCACACGTCTTTGGGATGTGAGAGGAGGCTGGGGAAACCCACGGGACACATGTTCAAACTTCAGACAGACGCACCACAGGTCGAGACTGCACCAGGGTCGCTGGAGCTCCCAGGTAGCACCCTTCATTTCATCCTTACCACTATTCTGCAGAACAAGCCCTGTCTCCTTTCCCTCAATTGTAGGTGGAAGTAGGAGCAGGAGTTGGAGGAAATTAAACAACTTGTTCTCAAGATGCTGCTGATCTTACCCACTTCAGCTGATTTTCTCACGCCTCCAGCACTCAGCCTCACCATGCAGTTATAATAAAGGTATTTATTGTGTCACCACTCTGTGATATTCCAAAGAAAGCATACTCCACTCTTTCAGCTAGTGGTGGTGACGTTTTGCCGGAAAAGTCTTGTACTTCGTGTTCCCTGAGAGTACCACACCGACTTCTTGCATTTCAGAAGTCATACTTGTATCATGACACTTTGCTAACCCTTTTAAAACGAAAATGAAACAAGTCAGATCAGACAAAGTAGGAAACGACAGTTTCTAATGTTAAAACAAAGGAAGCCACCATGGGCACAATCCAGTTTTATTGGGCAAGGATCATTGTGTGTTCACACTGGATGGCTTGAGGATTCCTGCCAGGAAATTGGTGCTTGGCAAAGATTTGCACCATCTTAAGACATAGAAGAGAAAGGACTGCAGAACCTCGATGACTGGATTTGTTCATGATCTGTAGTCCTCACCTTCCGTGAGAAAACAATCAGAAGCTCTGTATAGGTCAGTCTTACTCTCCCTTTGCTGGGTTGGGGCCAATTCTGCTGTCCACGGGTTCATTGGAAAGAAATGGAAAAACAGCAGATGTGAGGAAAATGCGTTCATGCTTGAATCTATGCTTGCATGTAGAAATGAGACCAATTTAGATAGGAGCAATGAAATTCAGATTGGAGCAGTGCTGTAACCCAATATTGCCCAATTTGCCCCAGGATATTATTTACTATTATATCACAGAGCCCAAGGAGTCTAGATTCAATGATGAAGACACAGGATGGTTAACAATCATGTTGATTAATATTATCAGAGGAGACACCAAGGTATTCCTTGTTGTGCTTGTTGTCCCATTTCTTAATTTAACAAGGGCTATTGCAGAGAGCTTGGAAACATTTGTAGCATCATTTCTAGCTCTCACAACCCATAGATCTCTCAGGTTCAAAGACTATGGCCCAAAATATTTACTTAGAGGCTGCCTCTGATCCAAAGATTCAAATATATTAATACCAACTAGGAAGTATACACATTTCTAACAGTGGGAAATTCTGGGAGCCATTCAGTGTGAAACAATTTCTGAAACATTTGGTCTCATGGGCTGAGGGTTTTTCATTGCTGATAATAGGCTTGAATTGAACCTTGTGTATGGATGCCTCATGTTTGAGTTTTTGGAATTGATCATTCTGCACAGGCAGCTCCCACAGGTTTACAACAGCTTTGGTTTATTAATGTTACTGGAGCCACAAAAATCTTTATTTTCCTTGCCTGTGATGCATAAAATTCCTCAGGACTCTATTAAACAGTCACAATTGGTTGATAATGGCTTATACAATAATAACAGCAAATAAATCCACAAAACCCTAGGGAAACTAAGCTGTTACAGTCTGAGATTTAAAAGTCCATGCTTGCATCAAGCCACGATATTCTATTGGGGGTGGGATTGGCCTTGGGTGATTATCCAAAGCAGAGAATAACACATTTCACAGTTCACCTGATTGACTTTCCATTAAAGTCAATGAATGATTGATACATAGCAGGGCTGGCTCTTTGCTTTAATCCATGTTATAGCCAAGACCGGTTCCACCTCATGTCAGTAATGAGAATAATCTTGGATACAATTGCATTTAAGATAGTAATAATCATTGTCGTCCTGAAGCCTGTCAGCATTTACTTCTGCCTTCAACACACTGGACTTTCCAAACTTGCTTTGTCTCATGGTTCTGCAAATTCTTGTTTTGTTTTACAGCAAGCCAGAAAGCCTTATGATGTCAGAGATGTAATCGAGCAGTATTCTCAGGGTCATCTCAACCTGATGGTGCGAATCAAGGAACTGCAGAGAAGGTATTTAACAGTTTACCCTGAGAATTGCTTGTAGAAAGTAAACAGGTTCCATAATCTGCAGCATACAGACTAGTGAATGTAAACTTCCAGGGCATTCTATGTTCCTGAGCAAAGTCACCCATCTGCTCAAGTTTTCCAGCCTGACCCTACTGGACCCTATGTACTTACGTCTCAAAATGACTACTCAAGTCAAGTCAAGTCGCTTTTTATTGTCATTTTGACCATAAACTGCTGGTACAGTACACAGTAAAAACGAAACAACGTTCCTCCAGGACCATGGTGCTACATGAAACAACACAAAACTACACTAGACTAAGTGAGACAACTCAAGGCTACTCTAGACTACGAAAAACAACACAAAAACCACACTAGACTGCAGACCTACACAGGACTACATAGAGTGCACAAAACAGTGCAGGGCAGTACAATAATTAATTGATAAATAAATAATTAATAAACAAGGTAATAGGCACAGTAGAGGTCAAATTACAATATCATAATAAATTATGTAGATGTCAGTCTAGACTCTTGAGTATTGAGGAGTCTGATGGCTTGGGGGAAGAAACTGTTGCACAGTCTGGTTGTGAGAGCCCGAATGCTTCGATACCTTTTGCCAGATGGCAGGAGGGAGAAGAGTTTGTGAGAGGGGTGCGTGGGGTCCTTCACAATGTTGTTAGCTTTGCGGGTGCAGCATCTGATGTAAATGTCTGTAATGGCAGGAAGAGAGACTCCAATGATCTTCTCAGCTGACCTCACTATCCGCTGCAGGGTCTTGCGATCCAAGACGGTGCAATTCCCAAAACAGGCAGTGATGCAGCTGCTCAGGATACTCTCGACACATCCTCTGTAGAATGTGGTGAGAGATGGACTTTCCTCAGCCTTCGCAGAAAGTAGAGATGCTGCTGGGCTTTCTTTGCTATGGAGCTGGTGTTGAGGGACCAGGTGAGATTCTCTGCCAGGTGAACACCAAAAAATTTGGTGCTCTTAACGATCTCTACCGAGGAGCCGTCAGTGTTCAACGGAGAGTGGTCGCTCTGTGCTCTCCTGAAGTCAACAACCATCTCTTTTGTTTTGTTCACATTCAGATACAGTTTGTTGGCTCTGCACCAGTCCATTAGCCGCTGCACCTCCTCTCTGTATGCTGACTCATTGTTCTTGCTGATGAGACCCACCACGGTCGTGTAATCAGTGAACTGGTGTCATCAGCATTGGTGTACTGTTTCATGTAGCACCATGGTCCTGAAAAACGTTGTCTCATTTTTACTGTGTACTGTACCAGCAGTTATGGTCGAAATGACAGTAAAAAGTGACTTGACTTGTCTTGACTTGACTTGAACTTGATGATGTGTTTCGAGCTGTGTATTGCTGCACAGTCGTGGGTCAGCAGAGTGAACAGCAGTGGACTGAGCATGCAGCCCTGGAGGATCAGATCAGTAGCAAACCTCCAGTGTAACATGAGATCTTTGCTATAGTTGCTATGTTGGGGAGGATTGGAAAGTAGGAGCTAAGAGTAGAACAGTCTCGTGGATGTTGGGGAATTCAGGAAACACTGAGCAGTGTGGACTGCACCAGTGAAGAGGGAAGGTATTGTTTTCAGTACTTTTCTTCGCTGCAATCATTGGTACTGAATACTGCAGCTTTCTTGGGATCAGTGACTTTTCCATCTCTCTACCCAAGAAATAGCCTGGGAATGAATAATTAATCAGTTATGGATTTATAGAAAACTGCAATACAAAAGGAATCCAAAGTTCAAAGTTTAAAGTAAATTTATTATCAAAATACATAAATATCACTTTAAGATTCATTTTCTTTCAGGCATTCAGATTAGAACAGAAAAATCAAATAAAATCAATTCAGCCCACTGTGACCTTGATAGATAAAAATAACTTTTTTTTTACCACTAATGCTGCTTCCCAGCTTTAAGTGTAGCCTTGTAGGTTTGAACTTAAATTAGTGCTCTCTAAATGATGGCTCTCTGCCGGAGCCAATATGGCTTCCTTAATCACTCTATTAAAATCTTTGGCCCACTGAGCGCATGCTGACCAGCAAATGATCAACGACACTAATTCTGTATCAGAATCAGGTTTATTATCACTGGCACATGCAGTGAAATTCGTTACTTTACAGCAGCAGTCCAGTTAAATGCATTAAGAATTACTGTTACAATAAAAAATATATATAAATTACAGTGTTAAAAGAGAGCAAAATAGTGAGGTAGAGAATCAGAATAGTTTAATATCATTGGCATATGTAATGAAATTTGTCGTTTTGCAGCGATAGCATAGTGCAATGCATAATAATTTAAAAAACTAGAAATTACAGTAAGAAAATATTGAAAACCAGGGATATAGATCAACTTACTGAGAATTTTTATTCGTGATTCACATGCTCCTTTCTTCACAGACACAAAACACAAGGAAAATTGTAAATCATGACAAACTAAAAATTCTAAAACTGAAATGTCAGCTGTTCAAAAGTATTCATCCCCTTTGCTCAGTATTTAGTTGAATCACCTGTTGAACACAAGAAAATCTGCAGATGCTGGAATTCGAAAGTAACACACACAAGATGCTGGAGGAACTCAGCAGGCCAAATAGCATCTCTGGAAAAGAGTAAACAGTCAACTCTTTGGGCTCGCCACTTCCTGCAGCTATTACAGCCAGTAGTCTTTTTGGATAAGTCTCAATTAGCTTTGCACAATGTGATGCAGCAAGATTTGCCCATTCCTCCTTGCAAGATTGCTCAAGCTGTGCAGGGTTAGTTGGGGAATGATGGTGGACACCAATCTTGAGGTCTTGCCCGAGATATTTGATTGGTTTAAGGCCAAGACTGTGACTGGTCCACTGAAGGACATCAATTTTCTTCATTTGAACCCACTTCATGGCTGTCTGGCAGTGTGCTTTGGGTCATTGTCTTGCTGAAAGACAAACTTCCTCCCCCAGTTTAAGCTTCCTGGCAGAGGCTAACAGGTTTTTATTCCGGGTTTCTCTGTATGTTGCAGCGTTCATGTTCTCATCAATCCTGATCAGATTTTCAGTCCCTGCTGTTGAAAAGCATCCCATAGCGTGATGCTACCTCCACCATACTTTACAAAAGTGATGATATTATCTGGTGATGTGCAGCATTAGACTTATGCCACACATACCACTTAATATTGAAGCCAAAAAGTTTCACCTTAATTTCATCTGACCTCTTCCACAGTTTTGCAGTATCTTCTAAGTTATTGTATTGCAATGTCTTTAAGGGCAAGGATATGCTTATTTTTTAAAGTCAGATCTTCTTCCTTGCTATTTCTCCATAAATATCCTTTTTGTGCAAGACCTTAGAGGTCGAGCTATGAACTTCAACTCCAGTAGTAGCTGCTGACTTTTGCAGCTCACTGAGAGTGACTGTTGGCGTCACAGCAGCCTCTCTCACAAGTGCCATTCTTCTCTGGAGACTAAGTTTAGAGTTGCTTCTGAACTAGGCAGTGTGGCTGTGGTTTCATAATTTTTCCACTTTTTCACGATGAGTTGCACTGAACTCTGAGGCATGTTCATTGCCTTTGAGAGGGTCTTGTACTCTTACCCAGATTCGTGTCCCTCTGTTTTCATTTCCCTGACTTGTCCTGAATGCACTTCTGTCCTCATTTTGATTTGGTTTGCTGAAAATCAACCATTATGTTGGACATTAAAGAGAGAGGGGATAGTCCTTTGTTTCATGGCTGTCTGTGGGAAGAAGTATCTCAGGGATGTTACTACATGCACACTGTTGTGACTTTGAACAATGTCACCGGAGAGACACTGAAGTTAATGGATGTAGAAGTGTTTATTCCACAAAAAACAAGCAGCAGGCATCACATTCGAGACAGTCTTGGAAAAAAAGGCTTGCCTGACCCAATATTACATGACATTTTTATATGCTAAAGATCAAAGGTAATGGCAGGGCAATTCTATAGTTACAATATATCCACAATGCTTCCTTTGAATCACGTATAATTTTCAAACACCTCCTTCTGCACACCCACACTCCAGACACCCAAAATGAATGTTAAACAGCATTGTCTCTCTCTAGCTACGTTCATGTAAATGCAGATATCAAATGAATGCTGTTTCCTGGTTTGCATTCAACCCCAGTCTGTATTTCCAGGATACAATCTACACTTAAATCTGAAAACTGGTTGCTGTTGAAATTAATATTTGCTATATACCTTAACTCCAGAATACGCCCAAACACACACTTCGATAATAAATATACTTTCCACAATTCAACTCTTGTACTTTCAACTTTGAACTTTGAACTCTATTTAGAGTATTCCTGTGAATTCATTGAAAACAGGTTTCTTACATCAACAAACTGGGTGAGTGGGTAATGTAATATATTGGCACTAAGTAATTATGTAGTAATTACGAAGGGGATGAATACTTCTTCAGCCTCAATTTTAGTTTTTAATTTTTAGCAATTTGTTGACAGGTTTTAGAATTTTTCTTCTGATTTTACATGATGCACAATATTTTGTAGATTAGCTGAAAAATCCTACTTCAATATGTTTTAAATTTAGAAAATGAGACAATAAAATGTGAAAATAGTTGAAGGGCTGAATGCTTTTTCAAGGCACTGTAAATTGGATTATATAAGTAGAGCAGAAACAAAACAAACTAAATAAAAAAGTAGTGGGGTAGTGTACATGTGTTCATTGTCCATTCAGAGATCTGAAGGTGGAGGGGAAGAGGCTGTTCATAAAACACTGAGTGTGTGCCTTTAGGCTCCTGTACCACCTCCTTGATCATTGCAATGAATACAAGGCACGTCCTGAGTATGGGAGTCCTTAATAATGGGTGCCGTGTGTTTTAGGAATTGCTTTTTGAAGATATCATTGATGCTGGGGGGGTGGGGGGGGGGGGGGGTTGCTAGTGGCCGTGATGGAGCTAAATGAGTTTGCAACATTTTGCAATGTTTTATGATCCTCTGCAGTGGCCCCTCCATGCCAGATGGTGATGCAATCAGTTAGAAAGTTGCTAGAGTTCTTGGTGACGTGCAGAGTCCCCTGAAACTCCGAATGAAATATTGCCACTGTCATGCCTTCTTTGTAATAGCATCAATATGGTGGACCCAGGATAGACCTTCAGAGATGTTGACACCCAGGAACTTGAAGCTGCTCACTCTTTCCAGTGCCAAACTCGCAAAAATTTGCATGTGATACCACAATTTCCTTTCCTGAAGTCCACAGTCAGTTTCCTGGTCTTACTGACGTTGAGTGCGAGGGTGTTGTGGTGACACATTTCAACTAGCTGATCTACTGCAGCTCATATTCTTACATATCCTTGTCATTGTCTGAAATTCTGCCAACAGTAGTTATATCGTCGCCAAATTTATAGACTTTTTGTGCTGTACCTAGCCACAGAGTCACGGGTGTAGAGAGAGTAGTACAGTGGGCTAAGCATACATCCTTGAGGTGTGCCAGTGTTGATTGTCAGCGAGGTGGAGATTCGCACTGACTGTGGTATCCCAATGAAAGAAGTCAAGGATCCAGTTTCAGAGGGAGTTACAGAGGCCCAGGTTTCGGACCTTGTTGACCAGTACTGAGGGTATAATGTTGTTGAATACTGAGCTGTAATCATGGAACAGCAGCCTGACATTGCATTTCTATTGTCCAGATAATCCAAGGCCAAGCGGAGAGCCAATGAGATTGCATCCTCTGTAGACCTATTGAGGTAATAAGCAAATTGTAGCAGATCCAGGTCCTTGCTTAGGCAGGAGTTGATTCTGGCCATGACCAATCTCTCAAAGCATTTCATCTCAGTAAATGTGAATGCCACTTGGTGATAGTCATTGAGGCAGCTCACCTGCTCTTCTTTGGCAGTGGCATTATTAGTGCCCTTTAAAAGTAGGCGGGAAACTGAGACTGTAGATGTCTTTGAACATTCCCATCACTTGGTTGGCAGAGCTCTACCAGGTTCACCTTCAGGGCCGGATGCCCTTTGAGGGTTCACAGTTTTGAGCGATGTTCTGATATCGGCTTCCCAGACGGAGATCACAAGGTCACCAGATGTTGCAAGAATTCACACAGATGTAGCTTTATTCTCCCTTTCAAAGTGTACATAAAAGGCACTGAGCTCATCTGTGAGTGAAGCATTCATGATGTTAGCTTTCGTCATTTAGGAAGTAATGGCCTGCAAACGCTGCCAGAGCTGACATGCATCTGTTTCCGTCTCTAATCTCAATCAGAATTGTCTTCTCACTCTTAAAATAGCCTTTCATAGGTTACACCTGGACTTCTTGTATAGTTCTGGATCACTGGTCTTGAATGCCACAGATCTAGCCCTCAGCAGACTACAAATCTCTGGGTTCACGCAAGGCTTCTAGCCTGGGCATGTCTGGGGTATGTTCACAAAGGCACATACACCTCCTCACAGGTCTTGATGAAGTTGGTGATAGCTGTGGCATATTCACTCAGATTCAAAGACGAATTCCTGAATATCGTCCTGTCCACTGACTCAAAAGCAGTCTTATATCGTTTGCCTCGCTTGACCATACCTTCTTGGTCTTTACCACCAGTGCTGCGGTCTTTAGTCTCTGCCTATATGCTGGGAGTAGAAGCACAGCCAGGTGACTGGACTTTCCAAAATGATGGCATGACCATTCTTGATGATGGTATACCAGTGGTCAGGTGTCTTGGCTCCTCTGGTTCCACAGGTGGTGAGGGAACTCTTCAAGCTGGCCTGATTGAAATCCCCCACTGATAAGGAAGGCATTAGGGTGCTCTGTTTCGTGACTGCTGGTCACGGTGCTGTACTCCTCCAGTGCCAGCTTTACATTGGTCAGGGGTGGAATGTACTCCGCTACCAGGATGACATCTGAAAGTGATGCCACCACTCAGAACGCACTTCGCAGTATGAATGCAGAGCGACTAGAGCAGTGGATTAAGCATATGTTCTTGAGGTGCGCCTGTGTTGATTGTCAGTGAGGATGGAATGCTGTTTCTGATCCGCTCTGAACTGTGGTCTCCCGAAGAGCAGGTCAAGTGTCCAGTTGCAGAGGGAGGTACAGAGACCCATCCTACATAATCCTAGTCAATCCTTAACATTTCTGTACAAATCCAAATTTATTCTCCCCACACTCCCATCTTATTGTATCTTGGCATTTACCCAATGCAGAGGTTCTCCTTCATGCCAGTCTCCGTATCATGTATGCTGGCTAGTCCATGGCTGCCATTTGCAGGATGGCTACATCTTCTACGGTGAGGTGGCTTCAGGCAAGAGAACCAGTGGTCACCCTCAGCTCTGCCACAAGGATGTCTGCAGGTGCTGGACATCAACAGTGAGTCTGAGGAGGACCATGCAGCTGAACGCCCCAGGTGAAGAAACACCCTGAAACAACACCTTAAGTAGGCAAGGAAAAATTCCTGAAAGCAGCCGAAGGGAAACGGGCCTGAAGAGAGGAACGCTACATCTCCAGCAGGGCTGGACCACTTTCAGATATGACCTTTGCAACAGAGACTGACACTCCTGCATTGGTCTCACCAGCCTCAGACTGTGTTGCACCAGCAACGTAGATAGCTAGGACACAACATCCACGGTCGATCTCGACTGACGGCGGGCCACACCCCCATAAACTCCCCCCAAGGTTCTGCCACTCACCTACCCACTAGGAGCAATTTACAGCAGCCAATTAATCTGTTAACCTGCATGTCTCTGAAACAGGGGAGGAAATCAGAACACCCGGGGAAACCCATACCGACACAGGGAGAACGTGCAAACCCTGCACGGACAGTATTGGAGATCAAGATTGAACCCATATTGCTGGAATCGTGTATCTATTCGATTCAGCATTCTGCCATTTTAACCTATGATTCTGCACATCTTAAATGTTTAGTGCAGTGAATAAATTTTCCTTTAACATAGAAGCAATCCTGTTATGATACGCACCCAACCACACCAGCCTCTTTGGTTTAGACATTCCAGTTCTCCAGCGTATGGATAGCTGGTGCTGTCTCTTTAAGGATTCTGGTCTGCTCCACTAATTGGCAGACATATCTTGGCACCAGGATTTGGATATTTAAAGAGCACCTGAACTCAGGTTCGGTGCTCAGTCTTCAGCTCAGCTTTGGTTCTGCCTGCTATTGCATTTAGGATTTCTGTCTCATTTGGATTCTCAACGAGTCTCATCAAGTTCTCAACTAGTATCTAGTCAAGAACCCCCCTCTTGTCTCAGTCTCGAAATCATGTCTCGATTCTAGTCTTGGTTACTCCAGCACTTGGGTCCTTTCTACCCTCACCTAGGCCTCTCGTCACAGATCCCAGCCTGACCAGTCATTCTCGTGACCAATGTCCTCCAACCTCAGCCACTATCCCCGGAAGTCTCTTCTGTTTCCCTCTCTCAGGCATTCATCCATCCTGTAAAACAGTAACCAGTACTGATGCAGTACTTTAACTGTGGCCTAACCTGGGCTTTGTGCCATTTTATATAATCTCCTGCTTTAATAATCTGTAGCTCAAACAATCAAAATCACGTTTATTGTCACTGTCTTAAATCATAAAATAAGTGAATAGTGCAAAAAGAAGCAATGTTGATAGGCTCATAGACAATTGACAAATCTGATGATAGTGGGGAAGAAGCTGTTTCTGAATTGTTGAGTGTGGGTCTTCAGGCTCCTGTGCCTAAAACTCTGATGGTAGTAAAGAGAAGGGGGCATATCCCAGAAGGTGAGGTTTCTTAATGTTGGATGTCACCATCTTGAGGCAATTACTCCTGAATATATCCTTGATGGGGGGGGGGGGGGGGGGGGGAGGGTTGTGCTTGTGATGAAAATGGGTGAGTCTGCAATCCTCTACAACTTCTTCTGATTCCGCACATTGGAGCCTCCATGTCAAGTGATGACACAACCTGTCAGAACGCTCTCCATGGTACATCTGTAGAAATTTGCTAGTCTTTGGTGATAAACCAAATCTCCTCAAAGTCCTAACAAAGTTGGGCATGCATCAGTCTGTCTGGTCCAGGATAGATCCACCAAGATGTTGACACCCAGGGGTGTAAAGCTCACCCTTTCCACCATTAATGCCGGCTGGTGGCGTACTGGCCAACTCCGGAGCGAATGGTCCTGAGTTCGAACCCAGCCGGCTCCCTTGCACGCTTGCTGGGTTGAGCGCCAAGCTAGCAACTCGGCCTCATTAAAAAAAAACTGGAGAATGCTACAGAAACGCCACATGATGAGCAATCACCAATAAGATCGGTGCAAAAAGCTTGTCATGATGGCACCCCACCAGGAGTTAAGGGCATTCTTCTTCTTCTTCTTCTTCCACCATTGATCCTTAAGGAGGACAGCTGCATTTTCCTGCAACTATCCCTTCTTGAACTCCACAATCAGTTCTTTGGTCTTCTGACAATGAGTGCGCAGTTGGTATTGTGATGCCACTCAACTAGCCAAAGCACTTCACTTCTGCATATCTCTTCTGAGATTTTACCACCAACAGTAAAGGGAACCTGTGTTTTTGTAACCATCCTTCATAGCACTCCAAATACATTCTGTTCCTTTCTAACCTGCTACTGTACCTTCACAGCTTTGCAATCAACATCTCTTCTGTGGAAACACAGAGCACATATAAGATCTATTGATAACCACAGAGCAGATTTTCATTGTGAAAGGATGCAAAAATATAGATGTCTTCTAAGGCCTTAAAGTCTCAAAGTCGATTTCTGTCCAATTACCAATAACAAAAACACTCTTCAAATGCTTTTTAGCATTTTGTTAAATGAAATTATAACTAGTCTATTAACTGCAGCAATAAGAAAATACAGCAGATTCTGGTTAATTGGGACCAGTACATTTTGGCCCAATTAAGGAGATGCTCCAATTAGTGGACAATTCAACAGCCCACTTGAGCATAGAATTGAGTATGTCAGTCACAGAGGAAGTTTAAAAGCAAGAATTGAGATACTGTCCATCCAGGAGGAAGTGGTGTAGGTGGGCAAGTACTGACATTGAGTGAATGAGATGACATAAGTTAGGATATATGGAAATAGCCTGTCCTAATGACAGTGTGAATTAGTGACCCAACATTTAAGTATATAGCTGCTGCTGTAAACAGTTGACAGAGGGACTGATGGAAGTAGTGATTCAGCAAGGAATCTTGTACCAAAGAACGATGACAACTGCCTCTGCCTTCCTAGTGTTAAATAAATAGACACTTCTGCTTCTCCTGTTCAGAATGCTACTTCAGTGGTCAGAGAAGTTAGACTGTGGCTATGAAGCATTAGGAACTGCAGTTTCAATTTTATTTTGGAAGTAAGTGTTTCCTAAAGCATAGAACAGTGCAGCACAGGAAGAGGCCCTTTGGCCCACCCTGTATGCACCAACCATGATGTCGGTCTATCTAATCCGATCTTCCTGCATGTAGTCTGTATCTCTCTATCCTTGCCTGTTAAGTGTTTAGTCTAAATGCATTTTTAAATCTTGGAGTCATATCTGCTTCTACCACATTCCAGGTATTGACCACTTTCTATGTAAAGCTGGCCTCACATATCTCCTTTAAGCATATCTCCTCTTACCTTACTGCTACACCCTCTAGTATTTGCCATTTCCACCGTGGAATAAAGACTATCTCCAGTAACTATCTCTCTTATCATTTAATGGCTACCTATTGGGTTTTCCTTCAGCAGCCAACAATGCAGAGGAAACAACCCAAGTTTGTCCACCAACAGGATCTGATGAAGCATCCTGGCCCAAAATGTTGACTATTTATTCCTTTCCATGGATGCTGCCTGACCTGCTGATTTCCTCCAGCATTTTGTCTGTGTTGCTCTGGATGTCCAGCATCTGCAGAGTCGCTTGTGTCCAAATCTGTCTACCCTCCGTATAATTAACACACTTTAGTCCAGGCAACATCCTGATGAACATCTTCTGCTCTTGTTCCAAAGCCTCCACATTCTTCCTGTAGACTGGCGATCAGCACAGTACTCAGTACTCCAAATGTAGCCTAATTAAAGTTTTACACAGCTGCAACATGAGGTCCCAACTTTTATACTCAATGCCCCAAATGACAAAATCAAGCATGCCATAGGCCTATCCACTTGTGCTCCCACTTTCAGGAGCAATGGATGTGTACCCCAAGATCTCTCTGTACATCATTGTTCCTAAGAATCCCATTGTTAATTGTATACCTTTCACTGTGCATGAACTATCAGCAAAGACAGGGACTGTTCGTCAGACAGCAGAGGACCGGTGTATGGTGACAGAGCAAACTTCCTGTGACTTGGCAATCTATTGATTTCCCATCCAAATACCTCAGGAGGGGCCATTCATTATGGGAACCTATTGTGCTGAGCTGGCTGGTGCCAGTGAACTGGTGGCAATAGCAAGCACAAAGATCTGGCAAAATCGACATGCCAGCAAAATACAGAAGAGACAGTTAAAATACACATCATACATTGTTTGTTCTATGCCATAACAGACCTGAGAAACTCTGAATATTCATCACTTAAGGAAGTGAGTGACAGCGATGTGGTATTCTACGAACCTGAACCAAGGGACTACACAGTACCTTTCTGACCACATCCCCTTCACAGAAATGGATCACCCCCCCAAGTCATCTTAAACATATGTACTGCCTGCTTCAGGCAATTGCTGCTTATGCTGACAGAATTGCAGAGCAGATGGAATTGGTGTATGGCCCTCCACATTCTACCTAGCTATAAAACTGTTCTATCCATATTGGAAAATACTGCCACTTCCTGCTTGCAGGTGTTGATAAAAAACAGGCAGAAGCGTGTTGAAATTGTCATTAGAAAGTAATGCTGAAACTGACAGTAGATTTCACAATTCTGTTAGCAAAATCATTCTGTCTCAGCGAAACAATCTGCAGTTACTTGAACAAGAAAAGCTACAATTGGGTTTGCACGTGGTCACGGCAAATAGAGTATATGTTATTTTCTCATCTCTTCTGTCAGTCAAAGATGTCACTGCAACCAAAAGCACATTGTCCATAGAGTTCACTGGAATAGACAATAAAATCCACTTCTAGCAAGTCAGCACAGTGAACAGAGAGCTGCTGTCTCACAGATCAGTGTGGCACATGGCCAAGTGGTTAGGGAATTCGACCAGCGACCTGAAGGTCGTGAGTTCGAGCCCAGCCGAGGCAGCGTGTGTCCTTGAGCAAGGCACTCCAGTCTACCTTGGGTACCGGCAAAAAAATGCTGGGGGTCAACCTCGCGATAGACTGGCATCCTATCCAGGGGGCAGGGAATCTCGTACTCTCAGTCACTTTACACCACAGAAACTGGCATAAGCACCAGCCTGATGAGCCACAAAGGCTCAGGACAGGACTTTGACTTTGACTTACAGATCTAGAGACCTGAGTCCATTCCTGATTTTGGATCCTGCCAGTCAGTGTGAAGTTTGCACATTCATGGATATCCCTCTGGTGGTTATCCCATACAAGTGGGTTGGCAGGTTAATTGGTCACTGTAACTTACCTGCAAGATGTAAGTGAGAGGTAGAATCTGTGGGAAGCTTGTATTTGGGAGAATAAATTGCACTACAGATGTACCATGAACACCGGCTGGTATGTGGGGTCGGGTGGGGGGGGGGGGGGGGGTGGAATCTGCTGCACAAGATTGAAAGAAGCTACAGTAAGTTGTAAAATTAGTCAGGTCCATAGTGTCAGCCTCCATAGTGTCCAAGACATGCCTCAAAAAGGTGGCATCCATCATTAACTACCCTACCACCAAGGACATGCCCTCTTCTATTTGGCACTGTCAGGAAGGAGGTACAGAAGCCTGAAGTCACACACTCATTGATTCAGGAACAGTTTCTACCCCTCTGCCATATGATTTCTAAATGGATATCGAACCCATGAACACTACCTCACTATCTTTTAAAATTTGTTTTTTGCACTACTTGCTGTAATTTAATTATTTAATATACATATATATACTTACTGCAATTCCATATTCTCTACATTATCATGTATTGCATTGTACTGCTCCCACAATGTTAACAAATTTCACAACATATGCTGGTGATACTAAATCTGATTCTGATTCTGATTCTGAATTGTAGGATTGGTGTAGGTGAATACTTGATGGTCAGTGTGGACTTAGTGAACCTGTGCTGTGCTCTGTAATGCTATGACTCTATGACTTTCATACACTTCTATTTGAGCTTTAAAAATTGGGATAATATTAATGAAAGGGAGCTGCTCCATAAGATCGGGAGAACTGCTCAAACAGAAAGCCAGTTCTGCTAAGTTGCAAGGGAGGGGATGGGAACTTGAATTTGATGCTCAAAATGAATGTGAATCCTTTCTTAAGATTTGACATTCAATTTAGAAGAACAAAATCTGACTTTCCCTGACAAATCACATGTCTAAGACAATTCCTATTCAGCTTTGACTCATAATAACATTGACTGAAGGCTCAAGCCAATTCAGAAGTTGGCACATAACTCAGTCTGATGCTCCTGTGCAGCCTTGTTGGAGTGCTACACTATCAGAAGTTCTGTTCTATGCATGAGACTTTAAAGTCCTTTCTATTGAACATAAATGGAATATTCAAAGAAAAGCAAGAAAATCTCTTGGCATCTTGGTTAATATTTGTTCTCAGTCAACATCATTAAAACAGATTAATGAGTCATTAATCTCTTGATTATTTGGGTTCTTACTGTGCATAAATTAGCTGCTGCATTTCACTCCTTTACCACACTTGAGAAAGTACTTAATTGACCATAAAGCTCTTGAGATGCCCCCCAGATTTGAAAACATTACATGAATACATGTTTGCACTCTTTTTGAATTGCTCACCAGGCCTTACAGCAGATGGCAAAGAACTGTTATCAAGGCACTCTTTATGTGAACAATCAGGGTTTTTATAAGATTCAGAGTTCCATATTCAAAATTCAAGATAGTTTAATGTCATTTCCAGTACACAGTGTAAGGAGAATGAAATAATAGTTACTCTGGATCCAATGCAGCATATCAAAAATATACACTAAGATAAACAGCACAAAAAAACACAATAAGTATAAGTGCAAAAGATAGCTTATCTGCATAGGTTTATTATATGTGCCTGAAGAGATACTATCTACAGGAGTGGCTTTATATAAGGTGAGCCTGACAGGAAATGATAAAGTCGTGGTGTTGGGAGGAGTGGTGTGGTGGGTTAATGGGTGGAGGTGTTGATCAGCCTTACTGCTCGGTGAAAACTGTTCTTGAATCTAGTGGTCCTGGCGTAAATGCAACATATCCTCCTCCCTGATGGGAGGGGGACAAACAGTCCATGAGCACAGTGGGTGGGATCCTTCAAGATATTTCTGGCCTTTTTCTGGCACCGTTCTGTATATAAGTCCTTGATGGCGGGCAAGCTGTTGCTGGTGATGCTTTGCACAGCCTTGATTACCCGCAGTAGACCCCTCCTGTCCGCTGCATTGCAGTTTCCGTACCATGCAGTGATGTTTTCTACTGCACATCTGCAGAAGGTCGTGAATATCAGTTGCATAGTCCGGCTCTCTTCAGCCTCCTCAGAAAGCAGAGGTATTGGTGAGCTTTCTTGATTGTGCAGGAGGTGTTCTGGGACTGTGAGAGATTGTGTGAGACGCGCACTCACTCCCAGGAGTTTGAAACTGCTCGCAGTCTCCACTGCTGTGCCATCGAGGTAGAGTGTGAGTGGTGCGAGTCTTCCTGAAGTCAATAACCATTTCATTTGTCTTGTTGATGTTGAGTAAGGGGATACTTACCTGGCACCAGGCCTCGACCTCTTGCACCTCCTCGCTGTAGGCTGTCTCATCCTTCTTGGCGATGAGTCGCACAACTGTCATGTCATTGGCAAACTTGACAATGTGATTATGTGGGTGTTTGGCCGTGCAGTCATATATGAATAGAGTGTACAGCAATGGGCTCAGCACACAGCCCTGGGGGCATCCAGGTTGTGGATGTTGGGGAGGGAGGTGTGGTTTTGCATCTTATTGTGTATTTAATATTTCAGTAATACTTGAGTAATATTGTAAATGCATTCTCCGTTGTTTACATAACGCACTGCGGGTTATCTGTAAACTAAGTGAATAGCACCCATGATCATGCCACCATTTGATATATACACACCTCGTTTAAAGTAAAAATAAACAAAACTCACGTTTATTTCCCAGCTCTCTTGTTTTCCTTTCAATTAGTTTTTATGTTTGGGAGTTACGAAACATAACAGTGGCGACAAGGTATCTTTTAAATGAACCGCAGACTACTACCTATCTGTTGAAGTGCAGTAAGATGTTTCAGTTAACAAAGCACTCAGCAAGAAATAGTAAAGTTTAAAAAGCAGCACAGCACGTGCTTCTTCAGAAAAGGAGACTGGCACAGTCAACTTAAGACTGCACCAAACAAGCCAGCCAAATTGAACTTTGCTGATATCATGAAAGTAAATCAGGATCATTTAGAACTGAAAGTATTGTTGATTACAGAATGCTTTAGGTCTCATAAGCAGAATCATATGGAAGGAGAGTTAATTTCAATGTATGTGGCTGAATTGAAGAAGTTGCCTGAGCATTGCAAGTTCAATGATGGACTTAATGATGCACTGAGAGATCACTTAGTTTGTCGAATCTTACAAGAAAGCATTCAAGAATAACTCCTAACTGAAGCACAATTTATATTTAAAAAAGCAGTTGAAATAGCTGTACTAATGGAAACAACAGACAGAGATGCAATTGAGTTCCAGTCAGAAATTGAAGTAAAATGTGATCAGAGTTGCAATGTTTAGATGGAGGCCTGCCTGGCTGAACAAGTTGTGTTATCGGTGTGGCAGGGGCTCCCATACACTAGACAATCACAGATTTAAAACTTGTAGAAAATGCAACCAAATAGGACACAGTCAAAAGAGCAAGATAAAAAGGTTAAGTTGCAAATTCAAAAAGAGCACTGATCTGCATGCTGTTGATGAAAAATCTGATAAAGATGGGACTGATACAAGGCTGAGTAGTAAGATTTACAATATGAAAACTCGAAATAAACAAGCAATATGGCTTACACCAGAAGTGAAGGGCAAATTAATTAAAATGGTATTGGACAGTGGCTTGGCTCATTCCACAAAATGAGTTTGAGCAGCATTTCGAAGATACTGAATTGAAACCTACTGCTATCCAACTAAGAACTTATTCTGGAGAAAAGATCATTCCTGTGGGAATGACATTCGTAACAGTGAAATACAACAACCAACAAGCCACATTGGGCTTGCATGTGGTAAAAACAAGAGGGCCAGCAATGTGGGGACGTGAGGGCTGAGGTAACTACAGCTTGATTGGAGATCCATTCACCATTTATGTACCACATCCCTTTCAATAGAGTCAATCGAAAGTGAATTAAGAAAGATACTGGATGATGCCATGACTAACTCCATACCAGGAGCTTTTGCCCAACAGAGGGCAAACAGGTGTTGGTCCCAACCACTGAGCTCTGGTTGAAAAGCAAATTGGACCAAGAAAGGGCCAAGCTGCTCAGAGGAAACATGAAAATGACAAAAGCAACGGTCCAACTACAACAGCTTTTGTAGGCAACGTATCTGAGAAAGCTTCTGATATGTTATTTAGGCAGTTACTTGTGAAATGTGGCTTGGTTTGAAGCTGGAAGAGAGTTCAAGGAGCTTTGGGAAAGTTATAAGCCTTTGGCTCTTGTGAGTATAAAGAACTAGAATCCACACCGTGTGCATTAAAGTTATTGCACAAACTTCAAGTAAGACAAAAGCTGCTTGTAAAAGTAAATGTAAAGACCAAAACCTGTTTGGATGAATGGAAGGCCAAAAGGAAAGGAGTCAATGGAGATACGAAAACAATGTGTTTATCAGATAATGTTGTAGATGAGGAAACCAAGAGAAGAGATCAGATCATAAGATAAGACCATAAGATATAGGAGCAGAAGTAGACCATTCGGCCCATCGAGTCTGCTCTGCCATTCAATTATGGCTGATTCAATTTTTCCAATCATCCCAACTCCCTTGCCTTCTCCCTATACCTGTTGATGCCTTGGCTAATCAAGAACCTATCAATCTCTGACTTAAAGGCACCCAATGACTTGGCCTCCACAGCTGCTCATGGTAACAAATTCCATGGACTTACCACCCTCTGACTAAAGTAATTTCTCCACATCTCTGTTCTAAATGGACATCCTTCAATCTTGAATTTGTGCCCTCTTGTCCTAGACTCCCCTACCATGGGAAATAACTTTGTCATATCTAATCTGTTCAGGCCTTTTAACATTCGAAATGTTTCTATGAGATCTCCCCTCTCATTCTCCTGAACTCCAGGGAATAGAGCTCAAGAGCTGCCAGATACTCCTCATACTTAAAATTTTTTCTGTAACTTCAATTTGATGCAAAATCGGAAAGGTAACTAAAGTAGCGTTCAGAAAATTTCTAATCTGTAAATATCTGAAAAAGTGTAATCTAGGCAAATTATATTTATTAGACAAAATTTTAAGTTTAAATCCATATCATAAGAGTTTAATAGCATTTATTTATGATTTAATTATGAATTATGAATACGCTTAAGTACTTCTGATAAAATTAAGTCTACGTGGGAGAGAGAACTTTAAATATCTTTATCTACAGAGAAATGGGAGAAAATTCTTCAACTAGTTAATACTTCTTCAATGTTTGCCAGACAGACTTTGATACAATTTAAGGTGGTTCAAAGGGCTCATATGTCGAAGGATAAGCTAGCTCGTTTTTACTGCCGTATAAACTGCCATATAAATCCTGTTTGTGATAGATGTAATTCTGAAGTAGCTTCCTTGACATATATGTTCTGGTCTTGTCCTCTCCTAGGAAAATATTGGAAAGGTATTTTTGATATTATTTCAGTAGTTCTGCATGTTGATTTACAAGCTTATCCTATTACTGCAATTTTTGGACTACCAGTGATAGACTCCAGTCATTTATCCTCATCAGCTTGTCATTTAATTGCATGTATTGCGTTAATAACCAGAATATCCATTTTACTTAAATGGAAAGCTTCCAATCCCCCTACCACATTTCAATGGTTTTTCCAAACAATAGCATGTTTAAACTTGAAAAAATTTAGGAGCGGTACTATGGATCCTTCGGTTAAATTTGAAGAAACTTGGAGGGAATTATTCAATATTTTCATATGATGTAAGTTGACCCTTTCTGAATCCTTTTTTAGTAATTTTTTGCTCCGGTATAGAGGAGTGGAGTTAACAACAAATTATAGTTTTAGCCGATGAAATATGGCAGCCCAATCTTTGTTTTTTTTTAGTTTAATTTTTTCTTAGTTTAGGGGGTTTTTTCTCTCTCTTTATAAAATATCTTTTTCGTGGTTAGTTACTAAGAGATTGGGAGGCTAAACTACATTTGTTACTTGGAATCTGTGTTTGTACATGTTAACCGTTATTAATGTAATCCCGATCTCTGTATCATTATCATTATTGTTATGTTTACTAATTTGAAACTTAATTTAAAAAATTGAAAAAGAAAACAACATTCCTCATACAGTAACTCGTTCATCCTGGAATCATTCTCATGAATCTTCTCTGAACCCTCTCCTATGTCAGTATATCCTTTCTAAAATAAGGAGCCCAAGACTGCACACAATGCTCCATATGCGGTCTCACGAGTGCCTTATAGAGCCTCAACATCACATATATTCTATACCTTATATTCTATACCTCTAGAAATGAATGCCAACATTGCATTCGCCTTCTTCAGCACCCTCAACTCAACTTGGAGGTTAACCTTTAAGGTATCTCACAAAGACTCCCAAGTCCTTTTGCATCTCTGTATTTTGAATTCTCTCTCCATCTAAATAATAGTCTGCCCATTTATTTCTTTCACCAAAGTGCACAACCATATAATTTCCAACACTGTATTTCATTTGCCACTTCTTTGCCCATTCCCCTAAACCAACAAAATTTCTCTGCAGGTTCTGTGTTTCCTCAACACTACCTGCTCCTCCACCTATCTTTGCATCATTGGCAAATATAGCCACAAAACCATTAACCCTATAGTCCTAATCATTGAGATAGATCATAAAAAGCAGCGGTCCCAACACCAACCCCTGTGGAACTCCACTGGTAACCGGTAGCCAGCCCAAATAGGATCCCTTTATTCCCACTCTCTGCTTTCTGCCAATCAACCATGCTCCACCCATGCTAGTAACTCCTCTGTAATTCCATGGGCTCTTATCTTGCTAAGCCGCCTCCTTTGCAGCACTTTGTCAAAGGCCTTTTGAAAAGCCAAGTATACCACGTCCATTGCATCTCCTTTGTCTACCCTGCTTGTAATTTCCTCAAAAAATTGCAGTAGGTTAGTCAGGCAGGATTTTCCGTTCAGGAAATCATGCTGGCTTTGGCCTATCTTGTCATGTGCTTTCAGGTACTTCATAATCTCATCCCTAACTATCGACTCCAACAACTTCCCAACCACTGATGTCAAGCTAACAGTCTATAGTTTCCTTTGATAGATAGATAGATAGATAGATACTTTATTCATCCCCATGGGGAAATTCAACTCTTTTCCAATGTCCCATACACTTGTTGTAGCAAAACTAATTACATACAATACTTAACTCAGTAAAAAATATGATATGCATCTAAATCACTATCTCAAAAAGCATTAATAATAGCTTTTAAAAAGTTCTTAAGTCCTGGCGGTAGAATTGTAAAGCCTAATGGCATTGGGGAGTATTGACCTCTTCATCCTGTCTGAGGAGCATTGCATCGATAGTAACCTGTCGCTGAAACTGCTTCTCTGTCTCTGGATGGTGCTATGTAGAGGATGTTCAGAGTTATCCATAATTGACCGTAGCCTACTCAGCGCCCTTCGCTCAGCTACCGATGTTAAACTCTCCAGTACTTTGCCCACGACAGAGCCCGCCTTCCTTACCAGCTTATTAAGACGTGAGGCGTCCCTCTTCTTAATGCTTCCTCCCCAACACGCCACCACAAAGAAGAGGGCGCTCTCAACAACTGACCTATAGAACATCTTCAGCATCTCACTGCAGACATTGAATGACGCCAACCTTCTTAGGAAGTACAGTCGACTCTGTGCACAAGGCATCTGTGTTGGCAGTCCAGTCTAGCTTCTCGTCTAACTGTACTCCCAGATACTTGTAGGTCTTAACCTGCTCCACACATTCTCCATTAATGATCACTGGCTCCATATGAGGCCTAGATCTCCTAAAGTCCACCACCATCTCCTTGGTCTTGGTGATATTGAGACGCAGGTAGTTTGAGTTGCACCATATCACAAAGTCCTGTATCAGTTTCCTATACTCCTCCTCCTGTCCATTCCTGACACACCCCACTATGGCCGTGTCATCAGCGAACTTCTGCACATGGCAGGACTCTGAGTTATATTGGAAGTCTGATGTGTACAGGGTGAACAGGACCGGAGAGAGTACGGTTCCCTGCGGCGCCCCTGTGCTGCTGACCACCGTGTCAGACCTACAGTCTCCCAACCGCACATACTGAGGTCTATCTGTCAAGTAGTCCACTATCCAATCCACCATGTGAGAGTCTACTCCCATCTCCGTTAGTTTGTGCCTTAAGATCTTGGGCTGGATGGTGTTAAAGGCACTAGAGAAGTCAAGGAATGTAATCCTCACAGCACAACTGACCCCCTCTAGGTGAGAGAGTGATTTGTGCAGCAAAATCGTGATAGCATCCTCCACTCCCACCTTCTCCTTATACGCAAACTGAAGAGGATCCTGGGCGTGCCTGGTTTGTGGCCTCAGATTCTGTATTATCAGCCGCTCCATGGTCTTCATCACGTGCGATGTCAAGGCAACAGGTCTGAAGTCATTCAACTCCTTTGGTTGTGGTTTCTTCGGTACCGGGACAATACAGGATGTTTTCCACTGTCTGGGTACTCTTCTCTGCTCCAGGCTCTTTCTGCTGCCTCCCAGCCTTCTTAAATAGCAGAGTAACATTTGCAATTTTCCAGTCATCCGATACAATGCCAGAATCTATCAATTCTTGAAAGATCATTGTTAATTGTTTGGTGACAATAAAGTAATGTCTCTGCAATCTCTCCAGCTACTTCCTTCAGAACCCAAGGGTGCATTCCATCAGCTCCAGGAGATTTATCCACCCTCAGACCATTAAGCTTCCTGAGCACCTTCCCAGTCGTAATTTTCACTGTACATACTTCACTTCCCTGACACTCTTGAATTTGAATGTCCGGTATAATGCAGGTGTCTTCCACTGTGAAGACTGATGCGAAATACACATTCAGTTCCTCTGCCATCTCTGCATCTCTCATTATAATATCTCCAGCGTCATTTTGTATTGGTCCTATATCTACCCTCAACTCCCATTTACCCTTTATATACTTAAAAAAGCTTTTAGTATCTTCTTTGATATTAGTTGCCAGCTTCCTTTCATAATCCATCTTTTCCTTCCTAATGACCTTTTCAGTTTCCTTCTGCAAGTTTTTAAAAGCTTCCCAATTCTCTATCTTCCCACTAGCTTTGGGTTCACTGTATTTCCTCCTTTTTGCTTTTACTTTGGCTCTGACTTCACTTGTCAGTCATATTAGTGTCCTTCTTCCATTCGAAAATTTCTTCTTATGTGGAATATATCTGTCCTGCAGGTTCATCATTTTTTTTTGCAGAAACTCCAGCCATTTCTGCTATCCTTCCTGTTAGTGACCCTTTCCAGTCAACCTTGGCCAGTTCCCCTCTCATGCCATTGTAATTTCCTTTATTCCACTGAAATACCAACACATTGGAATTTTGGTTTCTCCTTCTCAAATTTCAAAGTGAACTTGATCATATCATGATCACTGTTCCCTAAGGGTTCCCTAACCGTAAGTTCTCTTATCACCTCCGGATCATTGCACAGCACCCAATCCAGCACAGTGGGCTCACCCTAGTGGGCTCAGCACAAGCTGTTCTAAAAAGCCATCCCTTAGACATACTACAAATTCTTTCTCTTGAGGTCCAGTACTGGCCTGGTTTTCCTAATCCACTTTCATGATAAAATCCCCAACGCTTATCATGACATCGCCCTTCTGACATGCCTTTTCTATCTCCTGCTGTAATTTGTAATCCACATCCTGGCTGCTGTTTGGAGGCCTGGATACAACTGCCATTAGGGTCCTTTTACCCTTGTCATTTCTTAACTCAACCCATAGAGACTCTACACCTTCCCTTTGTCATCCCTTTCTAATGATTTAATATTATTTCTTATACACAGGCCCACACCACCCCCTCTGCCTCCTAACCTATCTTTCTGATACACCGTATATCCTTGGATGTTCAGCTCCCAATGGCAGCCATCCTTTAGCCAAGATTCAAAGATGGCCACAACATCATACTTGCCAATCTGTAGCTGAATTTCAAGATTGTCCATTTTATTTCTTATGCTGCGTGCATTCAAATGCTACACTTTCAGTCCAGTATTTACTGCTTTCTGTTTTAACTGCACCATGTCTCTATTGTCCTGTACCTCATCCTACTGGCTTTGATTATGCCTCATCTCCTGCCTGTCCTTTTTATCATTTCTGTTGCATGCTATCGTTGATTTATTTGTGTTTTCCCCTTCCTCAGCCCTATCACTCTGGTTCCCAACCCCCTGCCAAATTAGTTTAAACCCTCCCTAACAGCTCTATTAAACCTTCCTGCTAGGATATTGGACCCCCTTTGTGTTCAGGTGTAACCCATCCTTTCTGTACAGGCCGTATCTCCCCCAGAAGAGGCCCCAATGATCCAGGAACCTGAAGCCCTGCCCTCTACACCAGTCTCTCAGCCATGCATTAATATGCCTGATCATGCTATTCTTGCACTCGTTAGCATGTGGCACAGGCAGCAATCCTGAGATTACTACCCTGGAGGTCCTGCTTTTCAGCTTCCTACCCAACTCTGTGAATTCTCTCTTCAGGAACTCCTCCCTTTTTCTACCTATTTCATTGGTACCTATGTGTACCAAGACTTCTGGCTATTCACCTTCTCCCTTCAGAATACTCTGCACCCAATCCAAGACATCCTGTACCCTGGCACCTGGGAGGCAAAACACCATGTGGGCTTCTCAATCGGGCTGACAGAACCTCCTGTCTGTGCCCCTCACTATGGAATCCCCTATGACTACCACATTCCTCAACTTCCTCTTTCCCTTCTGCACCATGGGACCAGGCTCAGTGCCATAGACCTGATTACCATGGTCATCCTCAGTCAGGTCACCCCCCCCCCCCCACCAACAGCATCCAAAACGAGATAATGATTACTGAAAGGGATGGCCACAGGGGTGCTCTCTACTATCTGAGGTCTTCCCTTCCCTTCCCTCACTGTCACCCACTTATCTAACCCCTGCAGCCTCAGGGTGACTAACTCCCTGTGACTAGCTCCTCTCTATCTCCTGCTCACTTTCCCTAATAAACTGTAGGTCATCAAGCCTCAACTCCAGATCCCTAACACGGTCTCTCAGGAGCTGCATCTCGGTGCACCTAGCGCAGATGTGGCCACAGGGGACACTGAAAGAATCCCAGCATTCCCACATCGGACACCCAGAACAAAGTACAGACATTCTCTAAATCCTCCAAAAAAAAAGAAAATGAAGTCCACCTACCCATTTACCTCGCCGAAGCCCGAATGAGGCAAAGCCCTACCACTCTGCCTCAGAGCAATCCGTCGATGACAGCTTCTTTGATCATAAGTGGAACAATAGATGGATTATTTAGAGAATACTCCAGTGAACTAACTGCACCATCCCAAGATCAAGATGCACATCCTAGAAAGAAGAGAAAGGAAAAGGAAGAGGAGGATGACATAAGTGCTATAGAAATGAGATAAATGAACTCTAATTTCTCGAGAAACTAGCAAATTCAGAGATACTCACAAGAGGCTAGAAGAAGAAAAAGAAAGGTGAGAAAAGAAAGATAAGAAGTTGAAAAGCAGAGATGCAAGGTTCAAAGTAGACCTAGAGAAAAAAAAGCTGAGAGAAAGAGAAGAAAGGGGTCCAGGGCTGTCAGAACCACTTCCTGCAGTCTCAGAGTCAACTCCTACAACCACCACAGAGGAGGCACCGGAACCTGATATTGTTTCACAGCCACAAGTCTCACCTGCTAAGCTGAGTGACCAACTCTCCCACCCTTGTCAGAAAAGACATTAGCCCACAAGAGTAAGATATCCTCCACAGCGATTAAATCTATAGGCCTGAATGAGACAATTTAAAATTTACTATGCTGTGGATGCATATATAGTAGCTGTATTATATAGAATGCTGTATATATATGTGTTTAAGTTCAGATGCATTCTATATTGGGTTGGAGTTCATAGCTAAGCAGGGAGAAATCTTGTGTATTTAATATTTCAGTAATATTTGAGTATAATGTTGTAAATATATTGTTTGATTATGTATTCTATGTTGGTTACATAATGCATTGCAGGTTATCTGTAAAAATTACATAAATGCATATGTCATCACGCCCCCGCCCCCCATGATATGTGTGCATCTCATTTAAAGTAAAAACAATCGTAAACACGTTTATCTCCTGGCACCACACACAAAATGCTAGTGAAACGCAGCAGCATTTTGTGTGTGTTGCTTGAATTTCCAGCATCTGCAGATTTCCTCGTGTTTATCTCCCGGCACTCTTGTTTTCCTTTCAATTAAATTTTAAATGTTGAAGTTACAAGACATAACACATCTTGACTATCTGAGGTGTGTTGGTAGGAAGTTCGTGAGCCAGGGCAAAGTTGTGACTCAAAGTGACTTTTTCTACAGTCATTTAATCACAGCTTGGGGAAGTTTTTCAGAAGGGACCAGAAATCTGAGATACAAATTCTCAGTTGCTTTGAAATTGGTCATGGTTTGAGACCTCTATATAATTTTCAATATGATAAATGCAAAAAGCTACTCCGACAAATTGATAGCAACACACACAAAATACTGGAGAAACTGAGCAGGTCAGAGAGCATCTGTGGAAATTAATAAACTGTTGAGCTTTCTGGCTGAAGTCCTTTTTCAGGACTGAAAACAAAGGAGGAAGACTCCAGAATAAAATGGTGGGGGAGGGGAAGGAGGATAGCTAGAAGGAGATAGGTGAAGCCAGGTGTGTTGGAAAGGTTGGAGAGGAAGGAATTTGATAGGAAAGAAGAGTGGCTCATACAAGAAAGGGAAGGAGGAGAGGACCCAGAGGAAGGTGATAAGTAGGTTTGAAGAGGTAAGAGGCCAGTGTGGGGAATAGAAGGGTGGGGGGGGAGGTGAACATTTTTTTAACTGGAAGGAGTAATTGATAGAGGTCCTGAAGTGTGAGTTTCGGGAACTAGGCAGAAGGCTGAAGAACAGGACCTCAAGGGTGGCGTTCTCAGGATTGCTGCCAGTGCTACGTGATAGTGATGGTAAGAATTGGAGGAGATGGCAGTTGAATGCGTGGCTGAGGAGTTGGTGCAGGGGGCAGGGTTTTAGATTTTTGGATCATTGGGATCTGTTCTGGAGAAGGTGGGACCTGTACAGATTGGATGGGTTGCACCTGAACTCGAGGGGGAGTAATATCCTTGCAGGTAGGTTTGCTAGCATGGTTCGAGAGAGTTTAAACTAATTTGCAAGGGGGATGGGACCCAGAGCGATAGAGCAGTGAAAGAAGTGCATGGAGTAAAGCCGATCTAATATATAGAGAGGCTTTGAGGAAAGAGAAGCAGAATAAAGGGTATAAAGGTAGTAAGGTAGAAGGGCTAAAGTGTGTGTACTTCAATTCAGGAAGCATCAGGAACAAAGGTGATGAACTGAGAGCTTGGATACATACTTGGAATTATGATGTAGTGGCCATTACGGAGACTTGGCTGGCACCAGGGCAGGAATGGATTCTCAATATTCCTGGATTTCAGTGCTTTAAAAGGGATAGAGGGGGGATAAAGGGGAGGAGGGGTGGCATTACTAGTCAGGGATACTATTACAGCTGCAGAAAGGGTAGGTAATGTAGCAGGATCCTCTTTTGAGTCAGTATGAGTGGAAGTCAGGAACAGGAAGGGAGCAGTTACTCTACTAGGGGTATTCTGTAGACCCCCTGGTAGCAGCAGAGATACCAAGGAGCAGATTGGGAGGCAGATTTTGGAAAGCTGCAAAAATAACAGGGTTGTTATCATGGGTGACTTTAACTTCCCTAATATTGATTGGCACTTGATTAGTTCCAAGGGTTTAGATGGGGCAGAGTTTGTTAAGTGTGTCCAGGACGGATTCCTGTCACAGTATGTTGACAGGCCGACTAGGGGGAATACCATACTAGATCTAGTATTAGGTAACGAACCAGGTCAGGTCACAGCTCTCTCAGTGAGTGAGCATCTGGGGGACAGTGATCACCGCTCCCTGGCCTTTAGCATTATCATGGAAAAGGATAGAATCAGAGAGGACAGGAAAATTTTTAATTGGGGAAGGGCAAATTATGAGGCTATAGGGCTAGAACTTGCGGGTGTGAATTGGGATGATGTTTTTGCAGGGAAATGTACTATGGACATGTGGTCGATGTTTAAGGATCTTTTGCAGGATGTTAGGGATAAATCTGTCCCAGTGAGGAAGATAAAGAATGGTAGGGTGAAGGAACTATGGGTGACAAGTGAGGTGGAAAATCTAGTCAGGTGGAAGAAGGCAGCATACACGAGGTTTAGGAAGCAAGGATCAGATGGGTCTATTGAGGAATATAGGGTAGCAAGAAAGGAGCTTAAGAAGGGGCTGAGAAGAGCAAGAAGGGGGCATGAGAAGGCCTTGGCAAGTAGGGTAAAGAAAAACCCCAAGGCATTCTTCAATTATGCGAAGAACAAAAGGATGACAGGAGTGAAGGTAGGACCGATTAGAGATAAAAGTGGGAAGATGTGCCTGAAGGCTGTGGAAGTGAGCAAGGTCCTCAATGAATACTTCTCTTCGGTATTCACCAATGAGAGGGAACTTGATGATGGTGAGGACAATATGAGTGAGGTTGATGTTCCGGAGCATGTTGATATTAAGGGAGAGGAGGTGTTGGAGTTGTTAAAATACATTAGGATGGATAAGTCCCCGGGGCCTGATGGAATATTCCCCAGGCTGCTCCACGAGGCAAGGGAAGAGATTGCTGAGCCTCTGGCTAGGATCTTTATGTCCTTGTTGTCCACGGGAATGGTACCGGAGGATTAGAGGGAGGTGAATGTTGTCCCCTTGTTCAAAAAAGGTAGTAGGGATAGTCCAGGTAATTATAGACCAGTGAGCCTTACGTCTGTGGTGGGAAAGTTGTTGGAAAAGATTCTTAGAGATAGGATCTATGGGCATTTAGAGAATCATGGTCTGATCAGGGACAGTCAGTATGGCTTTGTGAAGGGCAAATCATGCCTAACAAGCCTGATAGAGTTCTTTGAGGAGGTGACCAGGCATATAGATGAGGGTAGTGCAGTGGATGTGATCTCATGGATTTTAATAAGGCATTTGACAAGGTTCCACACTGTAGGCTTATTCAGAAAGTCAGAAGGCATGGGATCCAGGGAAGTTTGGCCAGGTGGATTCAGAATTGGCTTGCCTGCAGAAGGCAGAGGGTTGTGGTGGAGGGAGTACATTCAGATTGGAGGGTTGTGTCTAGTGGTGTCCCATAAGGATCTGTTCTGGGACCTCTACTTTTCGTGATTTTTATTAATGACCTGGATGTGGGAGTAGAAGGGTGGGTTGGCAAGTTTGCAGACGACACAAAGGTTGGTGGTGTTGTAGATAGTGTAGAGGATTGTTGAAGATTGTAGAAAGACAGTGATAGGATGCAGAAGTGGGCTGAGAAGTGGCAGATGGAGTTCAACCCGGAGAAGTGTAAGGTGGTACACTTTGGAAGGACAAACTCCAAGGCAGAGTACAAAGTAAATAGCAGGATACTTGGAAATGTGGAGGAGCAGAGAGATCTGGGGGTACATGTCCACAGATCCCTGAAAGTGGCCTCACAGGTAGATAGGGTAGTTAAGAAAACTTATGGGGTGTTAGCTTTCATAAGTCGAGAGATAAAGTTTAAGAGACACAATGTAATGATGCAGCTCTATAAAACTCTAGTTAGGCCACACTTGGAGTACTGTGTCCAGTTCTGGTCACCTCACCATAGGAAGGATGTGGAAGCATTGGAAGGGGTACAGTGGAGATTTACCAGGATGCTGCCTGGTTTAGAGAGTATGGATTATGATCAGAGATTAAGAGAGCTAGGGCTTTACTCTTTGGAGAGAAGGAGGATGAGAAGAGACATGATAGAGGTGTACAAGATATTAAGAGGAATAGACAGAGTGGACAGCCAGTGCCTCTTCCCCAGGGCACCACTGCTCAGTACAAGAGGACATGGCTTTAAGGTAAGGGGAGGGAAGTTCAAGGGGGATATTAGAGGAAGGTTTTTCACTCAGAGAATGGTTGGTGCGTGGAATACACTGCCTGAGTCAGTGGTGGAGGCAGACACATTAGTGAAGTTTAAGAGACTACTAGACAGGTATATGGAGGAATTTAAGGTGGGGGGGTTATATGTGAGACAGGGTTTGAGGGTCGGCACAACATTGTGGGCCGAAAGGCCTGTAATGTGCTGTACTATTCTATGTTCTATGTTCTGTTCTACGTTCTTATATTCATGCTATCAGGTTGGAGGCTACCCAGACGGAATATAAGGTGTTACTCCTCCTCTTTGAGAGTGGCCTGATTGTGGTACAGGATGAACCCATGGACTTAGATGTCATGACGGGAATGGAAACTGAAATTAAAATGTTTGGCCACTGGAAAGTTCTGCTTTTGGCTCAACAATGCAGTTCCCCAATTTACGACAGGTCTCTCCAATGTAGAGGAGATCATATCGGGAGCCTGGGGCCATGAATAGAGGTGAGGGAGGAGGTTAATGGGCAGGTTTAACACTTTGGCCGCTTGAAGGGATGAGTGCCGGGAGGGAGATGAGCGGGGAGGGGCAAATGGACAAGGGATAGCATGTTTTCCTTGTGATTACTCTTGCAAAGCAGGTGGTAATTTAGAAAACAAAGAAACAGAATGCACAATGCTTTCAGATTTCTCAAACATTTTATTGGAAGATTCATGTTCTTCCTTTAAATGGTCAGAGGGTCCCCAGTGAGTGCTGTAAGGCTTGGGAAAAAACAGTAGCGGGTTTTCGAGTCCCTTACTCAGCAGCCTTTCTCCTGCACCAAACTCAGTTCAGGTTGCTGCATTATCAGTGCATTTAAAAGTTTGGGCAGAATTACACAAAGGAATACAGAAACTAAAACAGTCTCATTTATAAGATGGCTCCTATAAGGGGTGACTCTTTGCGTGCAGCTCCCTTTCAGGACCACTGTAAGTGAAATCCACAGTCACAGCCATGGGTACTTCAGTAAGCAACATTGTTTTAAGAAATTTTAAAACAATCAATTGATACTCAAAATTGATGGATTCTGGACTGCAGTTATCCTTTTTAGGAAAATTGAAGTGTGGAAGCTGAGCCAATCTACAGGTATGATGAAAACACAAGGGCTTTAGACCCCCCCCCAACTGATTATCCTGCTGGTGAATATACAGTCTCTGGAAAACAAAACTGAAGACCTCAGAACAAGATTGCTGGACCAGAGGGACATCAGAGACTGCTGTGTACTCTGCTTTACAGAAACATGGCTATCTCTCGCCATTTCGGATACAGTAGTGCAGCTCGATGGTTACATCATTTTCTGTAAAGACAGGAGAGCTCTGTCATTTAAAGGCAGAGGAGGTGGAGAATGCTTTGTGATTAACTCATCATGGTACACATAAGTGGCAGTTCTGTCTTAGTCCTACTTACCCAACTTGAAACACGTTGTGGTCAAATTTTGTCCATTTTATCTGCCAAAGGACTTTTCTGCCATCATCCTGGTAGCGGTGTACATTCCGTCTCAGCACTGAAGGAGCTATGCTCCACAACCAGCATGCACAAAGCAGTGCTCCCTGATACCTTTCCTATCACTTTGGGGGTTTCTACTAGGCCAGCTTGAAGAAGTCTCTGAGCAACCAGGATATCACCTTTGAAATCAGAGGAGCCAACACATTTTACCATCAAGAATGCTTGCCGTGTCATTCCACGTCCACATGTTACAAAGTCCAATCACCTGGCTGTTCTTCTACTCCCAGTGTATAGGCAAAGACTAAAGACGCCAGCACCAGTAGTAAGGACCAAGAAGATATGGTCAAGGGAGGTGGAGGAGCACTTACGGGACTGCTTTGAGTCAGTGAACTAGACAATATTCAGGGATTCATCTTCCAATCTCAGTGAATAAGTCACTGTTTTCACCAACTTCATCAAGACCTGTGTGGATGAGTTTGTGTCTTTGAGAACATACTGGATACAGCCAAATCAAAAGTTATGAATGAACCAGGTGGTTTATACTCTGCTGAGGGCCAGATCTGTTGCATTCCAAACCTGTGATCCAGAACTATACAAGTCCAGGTATGACCTATGGAAGTCTATTTTAAGAGCAAAAAAAAAACTCCAACTGAGGTTAGAGATGGAATTGGATGGACGTCAGCTCTGGCAGGGTTTGCAGGCCAGTACTTATTGCAAAGTGAAACATAATATTGTGAATGGCTGTGATATTTCACTCCCAGATGAGCCCAATGTCTTATATGCACACTTTGAAAAGGAGAATGAAGCAACACCTGTGTGAATCCTTGCTACTTCTAGTGACCATGTGACCTCAGTCTGAGAAGCCAATATCAGAATACCTTTCAAGTCAGTGAACTATTGCAAGGTGTTCGTCCCTGATAGTGTACGTGGTAGGGCTCTGAAATCCTGTGCCAACCAACCGAATGCAGTGTTCAAGGACAGCTCCAAGAACTCACTGCTGCAGTTGGTGGCTCCCACCTGCGTCAAAAGGATGATAATCACTCCAGTGCCCAGGAAGAGCAGGGTGAACTGCATCAGTGAATATCATCCAGTGGCACACATGTACTTTGATAAGGTGCTTTGAGAGATTGGTCACGGCTAGAACCAACTTCTGTTTAAGTAAGGATCAGAACCTGTTGCAATTTCCTTATTTCCACAATAGGTCTAAAGCGGACAGCATCTCACTGGCTGTTCACTCAGCCCTGGATCACCTGGACAGCAGGTGAGATAGTTGAGTGGTGTTGAAACAGCTAGCTTGGACACAGTGTCAGTAAGATCAAGGAATTGATTGTAGACTTTAAGAAGGGGAAGTAAAGGGAACACTTACCAGTCCTCATTGAGGGATCAGAAGTGGAAAAGGTGAGCGGGTCTAAATTCCTGGGTGTCAACATCTTTGAAAATCTATCCTGGGCCCAACATATTGATGCAATTACAAATGTAACCCTCAGGTTTGGCCGCTGGCATTAGTCTAGGGAAGGCAGTCTCTGGCCACACCAAATGTGTGAAACCTGAGGTGCAAAATATCCTGATTGTGTGGATGCTGTGCGATATGTTCCCTTGTTATAAATCAGTACCACAAAATAACAGACAGTACACCACATGCAATTAAACGATTTAGCTTTATAATTCTTAATTTGACTAAAGGGTTACTAAAGTAAAACAAAAAGAAAAAGGGCCTATTTTATTGAAACAGTCTAATATGCACAAGTTGGAGCTCACGGTCTCCCTTCCACAGGTTCTCCATCAATTTCCCTGGGCTTTGTAGACTCCTGGCCCTATTCCAAGTCCACTCCTTTCTGGTGTCTACAATCTCTCCTTTCTAGCATCTTCACTCTTCATCTTCCGTTGAACAAAAGACCCAGATCACCTCAGTCGCAGGCACACAACAAGAAAAAACTCTCCCTTCATTGGACAGCGCACATTCCAAAGGCCCCGTTATCTCCGGCCATAACCCAAACACTGCTTCTACAGAAAGACCATTACGTTAGCAGTGAAACCTTTCCCAGAGTGTTACACAAAGAAGGGACGGGAGCAGCTATACTTCATTTAGAGTTTGAGGAGACTTAGTATGTCAACAATGCCTCTCACAAATTTCTACTGATGTACAGTGGAGAGCATTCTTGCTGTTTGCATCACTGTCTGGTATGGAGTGGTCACAGGATCAGAAAAAGGTGCAGAAAGTTGTAAACCCAGCCAGCTCCATCATGGGCACTAGCCTCCACAGCATCACGGACACCTTCAAAAGGCAATGCCTCAAAAAGGCGGCATCAGTCATTAAGGATCCCCCCCCCCCCCACCCCTCGCCCAGGGCATGTCCTCTTCTCATTGCTGCTATCAATGATGCGATATGAGAGCCTGAAGACACACACTCAATGTTTTACTACCAGCTTCTTCCCTTTTGCCATCAGATTTCTGAATGGTCAATAAACTCATGAATACTACTTCACTATTTTTTCCATCTCTTCTGGTACTAGATATTTATTGATCGATTTATTTATTTATTATTATTAGTTTATTTATTGTTATATATTGCATCGTACTGCTGCTGCAAACATAACAAATTTCATGATGTATGCCAGTGAGATTAAGCCTGATTCTGACTCTGACAGTGTTTCATATCTGGCATGAATTACATAAGGGATGGAAGGGATGAGATTTGGAAGAATAAGCAAACACGGCACTTTTTTGTTTGAAAATAACATATATGTAATACTTTGTGTTGGCAGCGTGCATGCAAGTCAGCGCAGGTGGAAGAGCTTCCAGTTGTCATTACCACTGGTGCAGGAATTAAGTGAATAATGAGGAGCCCAGAACAGGACTCAAATCTGCGGAGCTGTTCAACTCCTGTTCCACTTTTTTTTTTAAAACCAAGTGCTTATGGAGAGTCAAAACACTTCTGTAAGGGAGGACATTTTGGATGTCCTGGCGTAGAAGGCCTCCTCATAAGAATAAATGTAGTGGTGACGGGAGGACTGAGTAAAAGGAATAATATCTTTGCAAGTGGCAGGGTTAGCAGAGATGTATTTGAGTAACAGTGGGAATTACAGTGGGATTTGTAGAATTTGTCAGTGGATTTGTCTCCTGAGAAAAAGTTCAAGGAAAAGGAGAGAGATGTCAAAGATACATCAACTAGATTTGAGGGTGGACTGGAGGCTGGTAACAAAGTTGATACCAAAGGAAGTAACACCAATGCATCCATCAATATAGCAGAGCATGGATTGGGGAACAGTGCTGGATAATTTTGGAATATGGATGGCTCTACATGAGAAAGCAAGTAGAACTGAAGACCATACAATTGCCCTTGGCTATACCTTTGGTTTGGAGAAAAGTGAAAGAAACCAAAAGACAAGTTGTTGAGGGTAAACACAATTTCTGCCAGGTGGAGGTTTCTGAGAAGGATTCTGAGAAAGCCTTTTGAATCTGGAGCTAATGTCTCAAAGGGGTCAAAGTGGCAGGTATTCAGTCTCTAATGGTGTCCTCAAGGATCTAACTTTTCCCTTTCGGAGATCCTCAGTGAATGATTGAAAAAAGGATCCACACATTTGTCATGGGATCAATGCCAATTACAAGAGAGTGGATTCTGCACTCATAGACTTACTATTCCATAACCACCCCCATCCCCAACCCCCCAACAAGTACAATAAATTCCAATCTCTATGCCAGTGTATCCATTTACAAGACTGAATAGATATTGGCAAGGTTAGTGAAGAGAGGATAGTTCCTCCTGTGGAAACATCTAGAATTGGGGACTATTCTTTAAAACAAGGCATCATCCACTTATGACAGAAAAAAATGCAAGTTTATTTTTCTCTCAGAGGCAGAGTCTGTGAACATCTTCAAGGTAGTGATAGAAAGATTCTTGCTATTCAATGGGGTAAAAGGTTACTGAGTGTAGGCAGGAATGCCAAAATTGAGATTAGAGTCAGATCATCATAAACTCATTCAATGCAGTTGGGTTGACTACTACCTCTTCTAATTTGCATATTTATAAAACTGCAAGTGCTTTATTAGAAGCTAGGTGCTGTACAATTAGTTTTTTTCGTGAAAAGAAAAATCAGTCTTGAGAGTGTAGCCTATAAAATGTTACTTCTGTCCCGTGGCAGCATAGTGGTTAGCACAATGCTATTACAGCTTGGGCATCTTCGTTTGGAGTTCATTTCCTGCGTCCTCTGTAAGCAAGTTTGTACATTCCTTCTCATGTGCATGTTGGTTTCCTCTGGCTGCTGCAGCTTCCTCTCACAGTCCAAAGACATACCAGTTAGTAGGTTAACTGGCCGTTGTAAACTGTCCTGTGATTAGGCAGGATTAAGTTGGAGGGTTGCTGGGTAGCATGGGGTGAAGGCCAGGAAGGGCCTGTTCCATGATGTATCTCTAAATCAGTAAAGAAATAAATTATTTAGGATATTCCGTTCAACTTCTAAGCCTTATGCTTAGTGCCCTTGCTCCACTCTCATCTCCCAAGTTCATAGACTCCGTCCTCTTTCTGTTATAAGATTGGAACGATTTTGTTCTAGCATCCTACAGAACTGAAGGCTCCTTGTAGATAAAGTCCTATTGTGGTTGGCTCTGTGTTAGTTCACTCAGCAGCCTGGTGCTGTGCTCATTGGGTTGAGTGAAAGTTAATAAGCTGTCATTCCCCCCTCTCTATTCTAGCTTGAAAAGTAAAGCATATGTATTGCAGAATACAACTGAATAAAACTCTTCGGCTTGGACTGTGCATTAAGCTTTCTGGGTATTTTGCACCATTTGTACGAAGCAATGTGAGTTCTGGAATATCTGCCATTTACATCAGCTGAGAGCCAATTAAAAAAGTTTGAAAATTCTGAAGAAAGCATTATCACAGCTGGCTTTCCTTTACCTCTGCCATCAAATTCAGTCAGTTAACAAACACCTTTTACTTGAGGCATGTGACCAAAACTACAGGACCTGCAGGAGACAATAACCCAAGAGTCTGAATCAGTGCATAAGAAAGCTTCACCACACTGCAGGCCAAAGAAACACATGCATTCTGTCAGCTGAAATGGCATATGGATAATGACTTACTTCAGCCCTGGATCTACCCCGCATTGTGTGCCTTGGCACTTCAATTAAGATTATAGTCTTCGAAAAATCCAGCTGCAGCATCCACAAGAAAACTAAGAGCAGGAAAGGGTATACGTTAACTGTGAGAAAATAATTAGCCAGAGGAAAGCATAGTTTTAAAGTCCTTTATATTGCACCGGATCTGCTATCAGCTTTCTGATCAGAACACTTTGCTAATACTTTCTGCACTATATATCTATCTATTTATTTATCTATCTATTTATTATCATTATTATTATTATTATTATTATAACTTATAGCAATTTTTTAAGACTTGCACTGCACTGCCACCATAAAGCAACACATTGCATGATATATTCTGATATTGCATGCAGTTCAAATGGCTGAATGCTTCAGAATTCAGTTTTCCTCGGTATGCCTGATTTTCCATCCTCGGTCTCCTCTCCCATTCCCCACTGCACTCCCAGTACTTTAGCGTTACTTTCTGGCCTGCTAAACTGTGGGTCAGACTTCAGCTTTATTTTCCTCCTTGTCCACTCCAGTCACGGTAGTTCTGTAGTACAGAGTTGTGTACCATGATAATTGCTCCTGGGGCATTGTGAGGAAAAAAAGCCACAAAATTATTTAAATAAATCAAAAAGAAACACACGCAAAATGCTGGAGGAACTCAACAAGTCAGGCAGGATCTATGGAAAACAGGGCCATGGCCCGAAATGTCAACAGTTTATTCATTTCCATAGATGCTGCCTGTCCTGCTGAGTTCTTCCTGCACTTTGTGTGTTCTGTTCTTGATTTTCAGCAAAATCTCTTCTGTTAAGACAAATAAAATAAAGTCACAAAGCCATTAAGAGGGCTTCCTTTCCAAATACTGATTTCTTCTATTCATAATATTTTATTCACTTATAGATGTGGGTATCATTCTTAATTGGAAAAAAGTGGAGGTGAGCTTCCTTATTAACTGTGGCGGTTCTTTTTTCAGGCTGGTCAAGTTATTTTGGAGTGAGCTCCATTAATCAGACACAGCAATGACAGAAACAAACAAATCACTGGAGGAACTCAAATGGGTTGAGTAGCATCTGTGGGGAGGGAGGGATCAAATTGTTGATATTTCTGGTGGAAAACCTGCATCAAGACCTTTTGGGTTTCAACCCAAAACTTTGACATTTCCTTCCCCTCCTCCTCCTCCTCCCACAGATGCTGTTTGACCCATGGAGTTCCTCCAGAAGATTATTTGTTACTGCGGAATCCAGCATTTGTTTTCTCTTCTGTCTCCATGAAGAAATGGCAATGTATTTTCATTGTCTACTTCAAGTGGGTAGATGTGGAGAGAATGTTTTCTCCTGGAGAGAAGCCAGAGTTAAAGATCATTGTTCAGAAGCATGGAGGTGTCTGTTTCACCTGAAATGAAGCAAGATATTTTCTTTCAGTGTCTGTGAGTTTTTAGAATGTTCTTCTTCAAAGGGGGGGTGGAAGAAGAGTTTGTGAATATTCATAAGGCAAAGAAAGATATATTTTAATAGGGAAGAATGTAGAATTAGGTTAGAGTCAGATCAGCCAAGATCTGATTGAATGGCAGAGCAGGCTTGAAGAGCCTCTTTGATCTGTTCCTGCACCTAATTTGTATGTTCAAATTGTGATTTACAGCATTTTTATTTCAGATTTCCCCTTTCCTGCTCCTTTGGAACTTTAGATAATTATTCTGTACTTTCACTTCTGCTTAGCTTTTGATATCTTGCAATATCATCTTTTACATCAAATGCCTCCCATCTTCCGTCCTATTACAGACCTTTCTGTACATTGTCTTATCCCCTCTTTCTCTGCATTTAAACCCTGTTTATCTCTCATCTCATTCAATTCTGAAGTAATATTTGCAGTTCGAAACATTAATATGTTTTTCTCTCAACAGGTGCTTCCTGTATTGCCAGAACTGCCTGTGATCTTTTATTATTTTGAAAGATTAAGTAAATCTTATCAAGGTTGAGGAATCTGAATTAGCATTCTCACCACCCCAAAGAGAAAATTTTAACTCTATAATTCTTAGTTTTTCACCTCTTCAATAGTATCGAGACTCTTAAACTAATTTTGTCATTTTCTCAATTATTTTCTTTTTGTTTATCTTTGTGTTTTTTTAAATTTTATGTTTATCTTCGTGTCCTGTATTCCAGAGTTATCCAGTTGGACTTTTCAATAAATGTAATGTTATATGAACTTCCAGACACACATTGCAAAAGCTGAAATGAACTATTACCCTTGACCTGTTTCAGTATAAATGTTAGATATTTTGTGTGGAGGCTTTTTGGCTGTAGTCTGGTGAAGCTTCTGTGACCAATAATTTGTAGAGTCTTTAAATATTTGGCAGTGCTGGTGGGAGATGCTGGACACAGAAACCTTGGTATGTTGCTGAAGTGCATTTTGTGTATGGTATTCATAGTGATCCAGTGTTGACAAACATGCAAGTTTAGGATGGAAGACCAGGTGCTCACTAAAGGTGCTACCATAGGATAGCCAACCTCCCATGTACTCTTGTAGCCATGGAATTGATGCAGCTTTTTCAGTTAAGTTTCTGGTTAATGATGACCCTTATTTCATTGAAGGTGTTTGTTTTGGTGGGGTTAATGCCCGTAAGTGTCCATGCAGTAGTGATTAGGTCCTTCCTTATGTGTTGTTTGGAGTCATCAATCAGTGCCTGAATGATATCTAGGTCTTGCTGCAAGCTACAAAGCATAGAAAGTTTCACCATCGGAGGTGATACAATGATTACACTGAATGATCAGGAGCACTTCTGACCATATAAAAGAACTGAAGCAGCTTAGACATGGCCTCGTGGAAATCAAATCAGAATCAGAATCAGGTTTATTATCAGCGGCATGTGACTTGAAATTTGTTAACTTAGCAGCAGCAGTTCAATGCAATACATAAGCTAGCAGAGAGAGAGAGAGAAAAAAATAATAAATAAAATAAAACATAATAAATAAACAAGTAAATCAGTTACGTATATAGAATAGATATGTATTTTCTGTTTTCTGCAAAAACAGGAAATACTGTATATTAAAACAAGTGAGGTAGTGTCCATAGCTTCAATGTCCATTTAGGAATCGGATGGCAGAGGGGAAGAAGCTGTTCCTGAATCGCTGAGTGTGTGCCTTCAGGCTTCTGTATTTCCTACCTGATGATGACAATGAGAAAAGGGCATGTCCTGGGTGCTGGAGGTCCTCAATAATAATAAATCTTACATCAATGTCTCGAGACTGACATCATTATATTCTGACCACCAAAACCATCTTTTTCATGTGAAGTATGACTTCAGCTATTTGAAGTACTTCCCCTTGATATCCATTGGCTCTAAAATCCTTATTCATTGGAGTCTTGGAAGAGGCTCAAAAAGCAATAGTTACTTTATTTTAGAGCATTTTGTCATTGCTGGTCGTGATGTTGACACGTACCCATTGCTTGCATTTTCCTGGTTACCAGTGAGACTCCAGCCAAAGAATCCACCCTACATATCAAAGGATCTGAAACACGTGGAAAGTAGATGTTAACACACTGAAAATATTTTTTTTATAGTACATTCAACATTCAATCTTTTCTCCTCTTTACTTGTTAAATCTTTCCTCACACTTGACTCCAAGTTGCTTTGCTCAGCCGCGTGGCACTTCTCTCTTTGCATTAAACTTGCTAATAAGCAAGCTTGGAGCCCAGCTGAAACTAGACTGAAGAAGGGAGCCCTAATTCAGAAGGTTCATTGCTTTGTTTGTCTGAGATGCAGTGAGGCAGAGTAAGAGATGACCCAATACTTCCATTAAAATAAAGTAAGGATTAATCCTTATAAAATATCTGCAGCCTAGTTATTAGCTCTCTGCAACTTGCCGAAGTTAAGCACCAATGTCTGTGTTACACCTGATATTTACAATGCATTTACAGGGCAATAATTCTGGTGCAAATTTGCTTGTATAGAGTAGTCAAACAACAGTCTAATTTCACTGCTTCGTTTCCACCACACCCAGATGCCCGGCCATGTGCTAGATAAACTGTACATTGGCTTCTTGTGTATCTTAATATCTTGTGTACAAGATATTAAGAGGAATAGATAGAGTAGATAGCCAGCGCCTCTTCCCCAGGGCACCGCTGCTCAGTACAAGAGGACATGGCTTTAAGGTAAGGGGAGGGAAGTTCAAGGGGGATATTAGAGGAAGGTTTTTTACTCAGAGAGTGGTTGGTGCGTGGAATGCACTGCCTGAGTCAGTGGTGGAGGCAGATACACTAGTGAAGTTTAAGAGACTACTAGACAGGTATATGGAGGAATTTAAGGTGGGGGGTTATATTGGAGGTAGGGTTTGAGGGTCGGCACAACATTGTGGGCCAAAGGGCCTGTAATATGCTCTACTATTCTATGTTCTATGTAACTGCTGTATGCACTCTCAGTTAGAATATTGTAATGCATTTTAAAACTGCATCATGAGTTGAATCCCATTTAGAAGTAGACAAGTTAGTCATTATTTTTTGTGTGGTGAAGAAAGGAGACCCTGGCTTTGTGGGAGCATTCCTATTTCCAAATCAAAATTTGTTCACCATGTGGGAGATGAATGTTTGAATCTTAGGTTGACTTGCTGCAGGTCAGTTGCATCCAAAGAGCTGTGGTGTGTGGGTGGATGAGCTCCTGCTTATCAAATGAGTGATGGGCGCACATGGTATGACCGTAGAAGGAGTGTTCATCTCGTGGCCTGCCAGACAGTTAATCAAGTAGGAAATTCTGATGAACTCTGGCAAGCCAGACACGCTTTAAACTGTTCTCTGAGGGAAGAATACAAAGACAAAAAAAAAGCCTAACAAGTCTGTGCGACCAGTTGGACTGAGGGGGTATTCTGAAACTCAAAAGTAGGACTGCATGTTATACACACGTGCTCCAAGTTCAGGGGAGGTCAGGGTAACAGGTCATGAGCTGTTATACTTAATGTCCAGGTTCCATTTTTCTCAAAAACAGTCAGGATACTTGCTGGACCAGTGTCCCCTTCCTCCTTCATTCAGAAGTCTGGTCTGAGAGGTGCTGCTGGAAAGGTCCCAGTGTCATTTTGACTGGCCACTGGAAATGCAGAAGAGCAGCTTGAACTGATGTCGCATTATGACATTAAATCTATCACGTTGACTGAATGACAACTGGTATTAAACACAGAGAGAATTTTTAAATAGTGGAATTGAATATTAAGTGCAGAATATTAAATAAGGCCTGGAAAACACGATTATACTGTGTTTCCAGACTATGCACATGCGTTCATTGTTACCAGACAGTGGAGCTATTTCACTGTAAGGAACATTGTGTGCATGACAATTCTCATTCATTCTTGGATCAGCACTGAAAAAGAATTGGACAAATTTCAGTGCCTGTCTCCTTACATTAGGAGCTATAGTGGTGTCTGCTTTCACAAGTACTCCTAAACTACCTAGGGAGTCAAAATCTATGATCCAGACTGAAAAACACAATATAATGTCAAAGCATTCTTCATACATCCAATTGATGATTAGGAGATCATGTAAAATGAGAATTTGAGAAACAATGCATAGATCCAGATTTTAAAAGAGAAAAATTAAGCAATCGTTGTACCTCTGTCTTACATATTTTGGCCAGTTTTTCTATTGTGTCAGACTTTATATTTCAGGACAATTTGCTTGAAATTGACCAAACCGTTCCAATAGATCAAAAAAAAATCAAAGCATAAGTTAAGTCCATGGCAAATTGATTTTCTGCCATCTTTTGTGCTAGTTTGAAAATCATGATGCACACTGGTCCCGTCCACAAAACTGGCCATACTCCAGATCAAACTAATCAGCATTGGGAGTTTCCAGTAATTATGCTCATTTTCAGGGCTTCAAGAAGGCTCTTAAAATTAACCTGGCACATTTTCAAAGCAGTTGAATATTTTTTTTGAAGTATTGAGCAATTGATCACTGAAAATGAATGTAACCAGAAAATAGTTAAGCACTATTTTAAACCACTTTCAGTTATTTAAATTTGTTTTCTCAAGGTAACTCTGAATACAATTAGGAATATTTTGAGAAGCACAGTAGTGTAGTGGTTAGCACGATGCCTTACAGTACCAGCGACCTGGGTTCAATACTCCCCGCTGCCCGTTCGTTCTCCCCATGACAATGTGGGTTTCCTCCAGCTGCTGCAGTTTCCTCCCACAACCTAAAGATATGCCAGTTGGTAGGTTAGTTGGCCATTGTAAATTGCCCCATGATTAGGCTAGGATTAAATAGGGGGATTGCTGTGACCGAAAGGCTGCAGGGGCCTATTCTGTGCTGTATCTTAATAAATAATAAACAATAATAAAATAAAAAATAAATAATTCTGCAACATTGATCAGTTATGCCGGGTTTTCATGGATATTAATCTTGGCAAAATGAAAATGAAGGGGCTCATGAAGATCAAAATATACATTCAAGTTTGGTATAATTTTATAGACATGACTTGGTGTAAACAAAATGCAACTCTATCAAGGTGAGAAGTCCTTTTATATTTTACCTAAACATTCAAGTCAAACTTGCAAGCCAATTTTAAAGTCTTTAAGGTGACTGATAACACCCAAAGCAGAAACACTAACTTCTTGTATCTTTCCTATCAACAATGTATAACTCATAGTTATTGAAAGTGGCGAGTCTCTGATCATACCTTATGTATAATGTTAAATGTTTGCTGCATTAATTGTTAACTCAGATTTTTTCCTTTCTCCTAGGCTAGATCAGTCCTTGGGAAAACCAACAATGTTCCTATCTGTGTCAGGTAAATATATTACTTACCTAAATCAGGTGAAACCTAACAAAAACTGGAAGTATATCATCAGCATCAAAATGCAGGATAACTTTACTGCCTCCCGTTCATCAACCATCGACTAAAGTGGACATTTGAACCAAGATGATTTCAGTTTCAAATCCAGTATGTAGTAGGGGTTAGTTGTGTCAACAGCAACAAAACGTAGCAAACCACAGACAGCACTGATGTCAGCATACAATAATGTATTTAACTTAGTAAAACAGCTTAAATTGCTTCATAGTGCTGAGAAGAATGGAGTTCAGAAAATCAAATGCTGCAGATGATAAAAATCTGAAACATTCAAGTCAAGTCAAGTCACTTTTATTGCCATTTCGACCATAACTGCTGGTACCGTACATAGTAAAAATGAGACAATATTTTTTCAGGACCATGGTGTTACATGACACAGTACAAAAACTAGACTGAACTACATAAAAAAACAACACAGAAAAAAAACTACACTAGACTACAGACCTACCCAGGACTACATAAAGTGCACACAACAGTGCAGGCATTACAATAAATGATAAACAAGACAATAGGGCAGTAAGGTGTCAGTCCAGGCTCTGGGTATTGAGGAGTCTGATGGTTTGAGGGAAGAAACTGTTACATAGTCTGGTTGTGAGAGCCCGAATGCTTCAGTGCCTTGTCCCAGACGGCAGGAGGGAGAAGAGTTTGTATGAAGTGTGCGTGGGGTCCTTCATAATGTTGTTTGCTTTGCGGATGCAGCATGTAGTGTAAATGTCCGTAATGGCAGGAGGAGAGACCCCGATGATCTTCTCAGCTGACCTCACTATCCGCTGCAGTGTCTTGCGATTCGATATGGTACAATTTCCGAACCAGGCAGTGATGCAGCTGCTCAGGATACTCTCAATACAACCCCTTTCGAATGTGATAAGGATGAGGGAGAGGAGATGGACTTTCTTCAGCCTTCGCAGAAAGTAGATACACTGCTGGGCTTTCTTTGCTATGGAGCTGGTGTTGAGGGACCAGGTGAGATTCTCCGCCAGGTGAACACCAAGAAATTTGGTGCTCTTAATGATCTCTACCGAGGAGCTGTCGATGTTCAGCGGGGAGTGGTTGCTCTGTGCCCTCCTGAAGTCAACAACCATCTCTTTTGTTTCGTTCACATTCAGAGACAGTTTGTTGGCTCTGCACCAGTCTGTTATCTGCTGCACCACCTCTCTGTAAGCTGACTCGTCATTCTTACTGATGAGACCCTCCACGGTCGTGCCATCGCGAACTTGATGATGTGGTTCAAGCTGTGTGTTGCAGCATAGTCGTGGGTCAGCAGAGTGAACAGCAGAAACATAGAATGGAAAATGCTGGAAACACTCGGCAGATCATGCAGCATCTGTGGAAGCAGAAAGGAAGCTGATGTTTCAGGGCTGGAGACCCTTCAACAGAACTAGGAAAATAGAAAATAAATCAGTTTTAAGTTGTAGTGGGAGTTGGAGGGAGAGGGGTGGGGAGAGGGTGAGGTGATGGGAATAGGGTAAAGCTATATGGTGATGAGATTATTTTGGTTAAAGGGCTGAACAAACAAACAAAAAAACCTGTGAATTGCAGACTTGTAGGGAATACTCATCTTGCTAAAACATGCTGGTAGAGATGAAAACTGACCTAGACTTACAGATCTATGAGTTATAGGAGAATTGACCAGAATTGCACAGTCCTGATTCAAACAGAGGAAGCAAATTACCTGCCCTTGTTGAGTTTCGGTCAAGAAGGCTGCATCATACAATGTGGTTTACTATCAAGGACAGATAACAAGATCAAAGAATAACGTTTTAAAGAAGGTTTGGAGAGAGATCCATTCAGAGATAGGGGAACTTAGGTCGAGTGTGCCTAAGGCATTTGAAGTTGAGGTGTACAGAGACATCAGGAAAGCACAGTGTTGTTGTTTATTTATTTATTGACATACAGCACAGAATAGGCCTTTCCCCAGAGATCTCCTGATTTTAATCCTAGCCTAATCACAGAACAATTTACAATGACCAATTAGCCTACCAACCAGTACGTCTTTGGATTGTGGGAGGAAACTGTCATGGTAATGAGGAGAACATACAGGCAGTGGTGGGAATTTAACCAGGGCCGCTGGTACTGTAAAGCGTGGTGCTAACCACTATCTACCGTGCACTTGTGTGGAATGATATGGACAATAGGACTATGAATGGGTCAAAATCTGGATGGAAACTGTGAGGACTTGGGGATGGTTCACATTCTGATTCCACTGGGTGTGAGCTGTGTACTAGTGTCATTCTACTCCAAACTTGTTCCTTTCTTTGACACAGTGGTGCAGATGCCTTTCAGAATTAGTGATCGTCTTTAGTCAAAACCTCAAGTTGATACCCCTGTGGCCTTTGTATATTTTTCCTGTGAATACTTGGGTTTCTGCTGGGCTCTCCAGCTTCCTTCCAAATCTCAGAGCCATACAGGCTGGTAGATCAAGTGGCAGCTGCAAATTACCCCTTGTATAGGTAGGTGGTAGAAGAGCTAAAGTAGAATACACTTGCATGTGAGAGAGAGCATATTACAGGGAAATAAATAAGGGAATGGGATTGCTGGAATTGTGATGTGAAAATGGTCTCTTTCTATGTCATGAGAAAATATATGGTCAAAACATGAAAAAGATGATGAGAGAGGTATTTTAAACACAGAGAGAGAGAGAGAGAGAGAGAGAGAGAGAGAGATGTGGAAACAACTGACAATAACTGCACTGAGTTAATAAACCCTATAGGAGACAAGGTATCTTAAAGTGATAATGTTAAGCAGGTAGATATCAAATGTAGGTAAAGTATTTAGGTGGGAGTTACAGCCTCAGTCAGTTTTAGATTAGAGAGAGGAGGACCAGCCTATAATCCTGTCCATGTGGATACAGCCATGCTAGTATGTGGGCGTTGCATAAAGATATAGACAGACTTAGCTACAATGTCCCATAACAGAACAGGCTGTCCTAATTCCCTGATCACTAATCAATCGGGATAAGACTTCAGTGGGTGTCAAACACCAGCGTATCCAAACCTCTGCCTGAAGTCGATGATTTCAGGAAGAAAGGGGGACAGGTGAATAGAGAATGGTTTGAATCCCAACCAAGTTGAATGAGGAAGTAATTCTTAAATGAGGTGACTTGGCAATGTAATGGCTGCCGAAATTATGCGCAGTTTTATGCGAGTCCATAGTAGATATTCAACACACATTAGCACTTATTGGCATTAAACTGTCAAGTCTTATTCAGAGAGGCCTTGAGGTTAGCCGCTTGGAAATATTCCATGAAAACAATTGGCAGGAGGTACTCTGAGGTTGCAACAGTATAGAGGAACCTTCACTCCACATCAAGTATCATACTCTACTTGACCTTACTGTCGTTGTGTTGACATAAAGGAATATTCACCATTCTCCAGCATTGATGTCCTTCCATATTAAGTGATGCACAGATGATTCTTCCATCTTGAAACCATACCTGCCAAGACCCTGAAGTACAGTATATTTTTATATCTTGTATGCCTTGTGTTACAAGGTAATTTGGCATTATTTATTATTAAATTCAACTTATCTGACATGGCACAGAAAAGATCAGAATTTATCCACCTCTCATGGTGAGAAGTAGTTTAACATCTTACTTGGAACATCTCATTTACAGGGGTTAAACATGTGAGCCAGTTGTAAAGTGTTAAGATTTAACAACCCCAATCTGCCTGAAAACTAATCTAGTTTACAGCAGGGACTCTTTGGTGTGAAGAAAATTATTTCAAAATGTGAATTTGATACTTTAATGAGTTTTCCAGTTACATAGATTTGTAATGCAATTTATTCTTATCAGTTGTAAAAATATTTATCCAAACATATTGTTATCACCTTTTGTGAAATTATTTAAGATATTCAACGAGTAATAATTTCATTCTTCTTCTCCTGGTATGTTTCAGAAAAGAGCCAGGACAGGGGAAAGAACACAATTGGAGCTAGACTTAACAGAGTAGAAGAGAAGGTAAGACAGCTTTACAATTAACACACGTTTAGCTGACTGATTGCCCACATATTGTATCGAAATCTTGTTACTAGCCATTTTGAAGGAACCTCACGTTTCTCATGAAGTTAATGAGTGCACCCCAGCTCTTCTGCATCTTGCACAGGGTCAGTTCTGACATTGAATAATGTACATCCAACACACATCCAGGTCAGTCTGCACATCCATACAGACTGAGGAGATGTGTCGAAGAAGATGGCAGGATGCATATGTAGGAGGACAAAATGGAGAAGCAAATCAGCTGCTGCTCTCTTGCCGTCCCTAGTGGTGAAGTCAGGGAAAAACAACTGGTGCCCAACTATGAGGCACCTCACTCTCAGCCACAGCTGGGTAAGGAGTTAGATTTTCTAACACCAATGACAAAACCTGTCCTCAACATACCTTTGTTGCATAGATTCTAAGGTCTGCATTCTGAAGTATGAGATTAGAGGCTCATGACTGGTTTGTAAAAGCGCACTTCATCTTCTAGAAAGTACATGGGCTAATTGATGCTATACATCTGTATGCATAGATTCACCTAATACTCCTTTGACTAGCTCCTGAGGACTATAACTTCAACTTGAGACACAGTAACATTGCAAGATAAGTTTCAGACTTAGACTCTTGAGTGTCAATAGCTGATTGTGGCCAGGATAGGAATATAGTGCGATAACTGCCTTCAGTGTTGTGATGCAGAGATAGGGAAACAAAATAAAGACAGTTTTCCCATTCCAAGTTGTTGCTCCCGTGGTGTGTGGAGCAGGGTGGAATTTTTCTGAGGCACCATTGAAACCTGAAGTGCAGTCAGCAATTTAATAGGTAACTCCTCAAACAATGTGGACAGAAAATCATGGATAGTGCATAGCCAATTGTTTTAAACAAACTTCCCACTGTATCTGGTCCAGCAAAGGTCTGTAAAGTGAGCTCTTTCTACTCAGAAAGAAAGAATACTGACTGAGGATAGCTGCTAATGAGTAATGTGACATTATGCATCCTTAAACTGAGATTCCGTTAATCTTAGTTAAAGTTCAAGGAGACTGCTCCGATCTTATGAAATTCCAGCAAGAGAACAGGGTTCAGTCGATGGAGAGTATCAACCATTCATTGTAGACTGTAGAAAAGGCAACACAAAAGTGCTTTCTTTCAATTCAATATTTAGTGTAAGAAAGAAAACCCTTTTAAATGTTTCTTGTTATTTCTGCTGGTTATAAACCTCTTCTGCATTGTGATCAACCAGTGTTTTATCAGATATTATCAACCAACATTGACTTGGAATTATGAGCTCAGAGAAATGTCAGTTCAATAGAGTTAAAAATAGCAGTATTGCTTTTCTCAGAATGTCAAGTCTTTGTGGCCCCAGCCCTGTTCACAGATACAATAGAAATTAAGTGGCGAACCTCTAGCCATCCCTTCTTGTTCTTCATTTAAATCAATTATCCATGATATATCTGTGACTTCTGAACTCTCACCTGGGAGAGTGCTAAATCACAGGTGGGAAATAACGAGAAAGATGTCAGCTTGTACGTCAAGCCGTGTTGAGTTGTGCTGCAACCTAGTAGGGTGGGAAGAGAAAATGAATTTTAACCTGACTAGGAAGCTGAGAAACCCACAGCGATGGGTTGTTATTAAATATTATTCTCCAGTGATTAATACTTGGCGATGGGATGGGCAGGAACTGGTGTTATTTCAATCCTGTTAATCTCCCGCCCAGGTTCAAAGTTCCTAAGTGCATCAGACTACTTTAGTGCACAGAACATGATTAAAGCAAGATACTCACAGGGATGGGACACAGATTCCCTTCACTCCTTGAGTAAACATTAAGCACTTTAAGGACATAGATAGATAGATAGATAGATACTTTATTCATCCCCATGGGGAAATTCAACATTTTTTCCAACATGTACATATGAGGACGTCTTCAGCATGTACCTGTTTAAGGTAACCCCTCCAAAAGTGCAGAGAAGCAAACTTGAATTCTTGTGCGCAACTCTGCGTGGCTCAAGCAGTTAAATTATTGAAATGTCATCACAAAAGTGGCTACTTGGTCCATTGTGTATATTCTTTTAAACGATCTGCCACCTTGCTTCCATTCCTTCACACTCTCTCCATTGTCTTTTCACGGATTTTTTTGTTTTCAATCATTTAACCTGTTCCACTTTGAAGAGGTTGCATTCCAGGCAGTTCCTTCCCTAAATCACAACTTGTTTATTAATAACAAAAAAAACCCTTTGTCTTCCCTGTGCCGGATATACAGCATTATAAATGAAGAACTGACATTTAATATCAAACTGAATCTCCTCTCACCTCCCTCCCCCACTCTGCTAAGGAAGCAGACAAATCTGTACTTGGAGTTGACAGGAGGAAATACGTAATGGGGAAAGTCCCAGCAGAGATCACAGGCTGCAGAGAGCAGGGCAGACTTGTAAAATAGAAGGTGCTGAAGAGACTTAATTCTGTGAAACTCAGCTCAGAATTACTGGATTCAGAAAGCTCCAAGTAATTGTTTAATAATAAATTTCTAGGAAATGATTATATGTGTTGACGCTTGTACTCTGCATGTTCACATTCTTTTTCTGATGCAGAGTATCTGTGGAAGCATATTGCTTGATTATGTATAGATGTTTTGTTGCTGCAAGTGTTACTGGGGTTGGGTAAAAGTTGACAGATAAAACATGCAGTCAATTATCATATCAGTTTGTTGAAAGGGATCATTATCTCCTCTAAGTACAGTAATATCTGCATTGCAAGAGATAAATAGATGATATTTTGCCTGTAGACGCAACCTACTTTCTTTCCTCTGCACTCAGTGGCTCCTCTCTCTCTGGGTCCCTTGTGGCATATCTCACTCATTCTGTCTTGTGGCGCATTTATCTCCCACTCACTCTCTTCGAGTGTATATATCATTCTCTTTCTCCACACTGCTGCCCTACCCATTCATTCTGTCACCTCTCTCCATCCAAGAACCTCATTTGTTTTTCTTTTGTATCCTTATTTCTTGTATCCTTCTCAATTACATAGTATTTCACATTTCACTCCATAAGCTCTCCCTTGCTTCAATATCAGATTTAACATCACCAGCATATGTCATGAAATCTGTTGGCTTTGCAGCAGTAATATATATACACAATATATAGTGAATGAGAAAAAGACCTGTGAATTACAGTATAGATAAAATAGTTAGATTGAATAAGTAGTCCAAAAATACAAATGACAATAAAGTGGTGAAGTAGTGCTCATGGGTTCAATGTCCATTCAGAAACTGGATGGCAGAGGGGAAGAAGCTGTTCCCGAATTGTTGAGTGTGTGCCTTCAGGCTTCTGTATCACCTTTCTGATTATAGCAATGAGAATTGGGCATGTCCTGGGTGATGGGGGTCCTTATAGATGGAATCTGCCTTTTTGAGGCATCGGTCCTTGAAGATGTCCTGGATACTATGGAGGCTAGTGCCCATGATGGAGCTGACTAACTCTCTGCAGCTTATTTCAATCCTGTGCAGTAGCGCCATCCCTAATGCGTTCAATCCCTATCTCTTATGCCTCCTCTCTCCCTACTCCTTTACCACTTCTTATTCTCTTATACATACTATCCCTTTTCTAGGTCATATCACTTTCCTTCGTTCGCTCTGTTTCCACATCTGCCTCTCCTAACCAGTACTGATGAAGGGTCTCAGCCCAAAACATCGGCTGTCTATTTCCTGCCATAGAAGCTGCCTGACCCGCTGAGTTCCTCCAGCATTTTGTGTGTGTGTTGCTCAAGATTTCCCGCATCTGCAGAATTTCTTGTGTCCTTCTCCTGACCACTCAGCTGTCTTTGCTCGCTGTGCGTCTGGCTGCAACTTTCTCAGCGACTCATGGGATGGTGTAATGTTACACTCACAGCCCTCTAGCACTTTGTAACAATGGGTTGTTATCTATCGAACACCTCTAGTTGTTGCAGAGAATTCTTCCTGTAAATTTAAAGAGAATGTAAAAAAAATCCAATAATTTTTGTGAGTCAATCTGAAAGTCTAGTTTGATGTCAATGCTAAAGCTTTTTTTATAAAAATCATGGTTAAGATTGTGCAAGGAAACCTAAAGTACTGTTATGTTTTTAACAATTTAAGTCCTACTTCCTCATCCAGGGAAGGCAGGGAAAAATCAAAATATATTTTTACTCTATATCCTCCTTTTGTTTTTGCATAAGCAAACTATTCAGTGGCTCGGGCTATGAAGGATTACTTGTCTAGAGATTTTAACCCCCCCCCCACAAACTTCAAAGTTCAAAGTAAATTTATTATCAGGGTATATATGTGTCACCGTATACATCCCGGAGTTTCATTTTCTTGTAGGCATTCACAGTAAATACAACAAACACAATAGAATCAATAAAAAACAAGAGAAAATCTGCAGATGCTGGAAATCCAAGCAACACGCACAAAAGTCTGGAGGAACTCAGCAGGCCAGGCAGCATCTATGGAAAAGAGTACAGTTGATGTTTCGTGCTGAGACCCTTCAGCAAGATTGTGGAAAAAAAAGATGAGGAGTCGAGTTAAAGGGTGGGGAGAGGGAAGGGAGAAATGCAAGGTCATAGGTGAAACCTGGAGGTGAAGAGGTGAAGTAAAGAGCTGGGAAGTTGATTGATGAAGGGGATGCAGGGCTGGAGAAGAGGAAATCTGCTAGAAAAGGACAGAAGGCCATGCAAGAAAGAAAAGGGGGAGGAACACCAGAGGAAGGTGATGGACAGGCAAGGAGATAAGGTGAGAGAGGGAAAGGGGGATGGGGATTGGTGAAGGAGGGGTGGGAGCCATTACCAGAAGTTCAAGAAACTGATGTTCATGACATCAAGTTGGAGGCTACCCAAAGGATTATAAACTTCCTCCAAACTGTATGGCCTCATTGCAACAGAAGAGGAGGCCATGTATTGACATGTCAGAATGGGAATGGGAAGTGGAATTAAAATGTGTCGCCATTGGGAGATTCAATGAAAGACCACTTCCAACACTACGAACAGACAATCAATGTGTAAATGACAACACACAGTGCAAATGCAAAAAAAGGAAACAAATCATCATCATCATCATCATCATGGTTGTGTTGAGTTGTTCTCCGATCTTGGCAATTTACTTTCTTATTGGATCTCATTTTGAAATTGAGAGGTATATAAGGGCCAAGTATTCGGAGGACATACCGAAATCAACAGCACACTCACGACGTCTCCTCTTGGTGACAAAACATTGGCAAGTAAATTGTCAAGATCTGAGAACAACTCAACACACCCATCAACCATGCAAACTACACATCTTTTGAATTATTTCCAATAATAGTCATCATCATCAACATCATGGTCCCCGCAATCTGAGCAGACGAGATGTTGACAAGCGAGCAGCAAAGCCTGGTTCGGAGTTAGGGGCCTCTTCCAAGAAACAAAGGAGTTCCTTGTGGCAATGCAGGACCAGGTGGTTAACACAGAAAAATCAAAAATACATCATTAAAGACCCACAAATTCAAGATGATAAATGCAGAAAATGCCGAGAAACCAGAAACAATCCAACAAATTCAGGATCATGCAGCAGGTTTAACTCAATCTGATTACTTACATGGGCACAATCAAGTGGTAAATGTCATTCACCAAAATCTTGCTTGAAAATATAAGATGATAAAAGACAACATACCTTACTATAAATACAAGCCTGATCCAGTTTTAGAATCAGAGTCCTACAAATTATATTACACCCGATCCATTATTGTGGATGGACAATCCATAATAACTTTCCAGATATAATAATACAGGATAAAGAAGTAAGAACAACTTACTTAATAGATACAGCTATTCCAAACACGCATGACATACAGAAATCAATAAGTGGAAATACTAGAAATATGCTGAATTAAAAGAAAAAATCAATAGACTATGGAACGTCAACAGGGTGTACATTAATATCTACATCTGCTATCATCCCAAACTCACTACACAACCGCATGAAACAATTAGGCTGCACAGAAATATTTACATAAATCTCCAGAAAACCACAACTCCAAACAACACTTGAGTATTCTGAAAGTTCCCAGTAGTCAAGAAATGAGTGTGCTTGGCTTTGCCTGTACCTCAGGTTTTATCGGCTTGAGCTGAGAAAAAATAAAAATGATAGTCACACGGAAGCAATAAATATAAAGAACATGAGATGGAGTCCTTGAAAGTGAGCCCTATTTCAGTGGGAACAGTTCATATAACCATATAACCATATAACAATCACAGCACGGAAACAGGCCATTCCGGCCCTCCTAGTCCGTGCCGAACTCTTAATCTCACCTAGTCCCACCTACCCGCACTCAGCCCATAACCCTCCACTCCTTTCCTATCCATATACCTATCCAATTTTACCTTAAATGACACAACTGAACTGGCCTCTACTACTTCTACAGGAAGCTCATTCCACACAGCTATCACTCTCTGAGTAAAGAAATACCCCCTCGTGTTTCCCTTAAACTTTTGCCCCCTAACTCTCAAATCATGTCCTCTCGTTTGAATCTCCCCTACTCTCAATGGAAACAGCCTATTCACGTCAACTCTATCTATCCCTCTCAACATTTTAAATACCTCGATCAAATCCCCCCTCAACCTTCTACGCTCCAATGAATAGAGACCTAACTTGTTCAACCTTTCTCTGTAACTTAAGTGCTGAAACCCTGGTAACATCCTAGTAAATCGTCTCTGCACTCTCTCTAATTTATTGATATCTTTCCTATAATTCGGTGACCAGAACTGTACACAATATTCCAAATTTGGCCTTACCAATGCCTTGTACAATTTTAACATTACATCCCAACTTCTGTACTCAATGCTCTGATTTATAAAGGCCAGCGTTCCAAAAGCCTTCTTCACCACCCTATCTACATGAGACTCCACCTTCAGGGAACTATGCACTGTTATTCCTAGATCTCTCTGTTCCACTGCATTCCTCAATGCCCTACCATTTACCCTGTATGTTCTATTTGGATTATTCCTGCCAAAATGTAGAACCTCACACTTCTCAGCATTAAACTCCATCTGCCAACGTTCAGCCCATTCTTCTAACCGGCATAAATCTCCCTGCAAGCTTTGAAAACCCACCTCATTATCCACAACACCTCCTACCTTAGTATCATCAGCATACTTACTAATCCAATTTACCACCCCATCATCCAGATCATTTATGTATATTACAAACAACATTGGGCCCAAAACAGATCCCTGAGGCACCCCGCTAGTCACCGGCCTCCATCCCGATAAACAATTATCCACCACTACTCTCTGGCATCTCCCATCTAGCCACTGTTGAATCCATTTTATTACTCCAGCATTAATACCTAACGACTGAACCTTCTTAACTAACCTTCCATGTGGAACTTTGTCAAAGGCCTTGCTGAAGTCCATATAGACTACATCCACTGCCTTACCCTCGTCAACATTCCTCGTAACTACTTCAAAAAATTCAATAAGGTTTGTCAAACATGACCTTCCACGCACAAATCCATGCTGGCTACTCCTAATCAGATCCTGTCTATCCAGATAATTATAAATACTATCTCTAAGAATACTTTCCATTAATTTACCCACCACTGATGTCAAACTGACAGGTCTATAATTGCCAGGCTTACTTCTAGAACCCTTTTTAAACAATGGAACCACATGAGCAATACGCCAATCCTCCGGCACAATCCCTGTTTCTAATGACATCTGAAAGATCTCCGTCAGAGCTCCTGCTATCTCTACACAAACTTCCCTCAAGGTCCTGGGGAATATCCGGTCAGGACCCGGAGATTTATCCACTTTTAAATTTCTTAAAAGCGCCAGTACTTCCACCTCTTTAATTGTCATAGGTTCCATAACTTCCTTACTTGTTTCCCACACCTTACACCATTCAATATCCTTCTCCTTAGTGAATACCGAAGAGAAGAAATCGTTCAAAATCTCTCCCATCTCCCTCGGCTCCACACATAGCTGACCACCCTGATTCTCTAAGGGACCAATTTTATCCCTCACTACCCTCTTGCTTTTAATATAACTGTAGAAGCCTTTCGGATTTACTTCCACCTTATTTGCCAAACCAAACTCGTAACTTCTTTTAGCTTTTCTAATCTCTTTCTTAAGTTTCCTTTTACATTCTTTATATTCCTCGAGCAATTCCTTTACTCCATGCTGCCTATATCTATTGTAGACATCCCTCTTTTTTCGAACCAAGTTTCTAATATCCCTTGAAAACCATGGCGCTTTCAAACCTTTAACCTTTCCTTTCAACCGAACAGGAACATAAAGTTTCTGTACCCTCATAATTTCACCCTTAAATGACCTCCATTTCTCTATTACATCCTTCCCATAAAACAACTTGACCCATTCCACTCTCTCTAAATCCCTGCGCATCTCCTCAAAGTTAGCCTTTCTCCAATCAAAAATCTCAACTCTAGGTCCAGTCCTGTCCTTCTCCATAATTATATTGAAGCTAATGCTATTGTGATCACTGGACCCGAAGTGCTCCCCAACACATACATCTGTCAGCTGACCTATCGCATTCCCTAACAGGAGATCCAACACTGCCCCATCTCTAGTCGGTACTTCTATGTATTGTTGCAAAAAGCTATCCTGCACACATTTCACAAACTCTAAACCATCCAGCCCTTTTACAGAATGAGCTTCCCAATCTATGTGTGGAAAATTAAAATCTCCCACAATCACCACCTTGTGTTTACTACAAATATCTGCTATCTCCTTACACATTTGCTCTTCCAACTCACGCTCCCCATTAGGTGGCCTATAATACACTCCTAGTTCAGTGATGGGATGAGTGAAACTGAATGAAAGTTATCCCCTCTGATCCAAGAGCTTGATGGCTGAGGGGTAATAACTGTTCCTGAACCTTGTGGTGTGGGTTCTGAGGCTCCTGTACCTTCTTCCTCATGGCTGCAGTGAGAAGACAGCATGGTATGGATGGTGGGGGTCCTTGATGATGGAAGCTGATTTTCTGCAAAAGCGCTCCATGTAGATGTGCTCTTTGGTGAGGAGGGTTTTACCCATGATGCACTGGGCCACATCCATGACATTTTATAGGCTCTGTGTTCAAGTGCATTGGTGGCCCCATACCAGACTGTGATGCAATATACTCTCCATCACATTACTATAGAAGTTTGTTAAAGTTCCAAATGACATGCTGAATCTTCGCAAACCTCTAAGAAAGTAGAGGTGTTGCCATGCTTTCTTTACAATGGCACTTATGTGCTTCCTATGAAATGATATCACCGAGGAATTTAAAGTTGCTGACCCTCTCCACCTGTGATCCCCCAATGAGAAGTGGCTCACAGACCTCTGGTTTCCTCCTCCTGAAGTTAATAATCAGCTTCTTGGCCTTGTTAATAGAGTTACCATTAGTCCACTGGGAATGTTGTTGACAAAGTTTTATCTATGGCTAAAACTAATTTATTTTATTCTTGATCTCTGTCGATATGAGTCTGTGGAAGGATAAAAATAATAATAAAAGTATCAAGATGGTCATTATACAAATGTAGACTTCTGATGGATCATGTGTATTTGGTCAGGGTATTAGGTATGTTGAAAAAGGCCTCGTATGATAAGATGGATTATAGATGCCAATCATTTGAGCAGCGTCACAGTGTACAGTATTTAACTCCATGCGTAATAGTTGTGGTGTTAAGCGGTGACATAGAGAATTTTGGGGAAGCTTGATCATTCTGATTTGTTCCAAGGAAGCAATAAATCTGTAACTCCACTTTAATCACTGCTTATGTATCGTGGGTGACCCATCTTATATTCACTAAAAGACACAATACCGTAATAAATAAAAATCCTGGGAGTACAAAACAAATCGAGCAGCATTTTCAGAATATGTTTTAAGCTGGAGAGAGATCAAGCAAGTTTGAGGAGGGAGGGGAGGTGGAGAGGGAGGAAGGAACACAGTTTTTGCCCTGAAAAGGGTAGAAAGGGAGCCACTTTTTGGAGTAACTGCTTTCAGTTGCAGGAGATACCCTGAGCTTCCTGTAGTCTGCCTCTTTAATTTCCCACCAGCCTTCCACTCCCACTATGGCCTTTTGTATTTTTACAACCAGAGCCAAAACTAGCCTGAGGTACAGCACCTCATCGTCTGTCTGGGCATATTGATTCCACCTGACTCTGATACAGAATTCACCAACTTTAGGTACTTAACTTTTTCATTTGGTATTTATCAGAACTGGCCATTTCTACCTAGAATCATTTTAGCTCTGTTTTCCTTTTCTACTAGTATAGCCCGTTGGACATGTGTCACGGCTTTACTATTGACAACATATTACACCGACCAGAATGTGCTTCCAACTTCTACTTTAGAAGTTAATGGCGGTGCAGGCTTGAAGGGCCGAATGGTCTACTTCTGCACCTATTGTCTATTCTCTATTGTTTAGCCACCATTTTAACCCATTTGGTCTCACATTCCCTTTATTCTGCCCCTCCCTTCTCCACCTTCCCTGCCACTGAAAACAATCTTGTTTTTTCTCTTTCTCACTAGTGACAAAAGTTCTTGGACTTGAAATGCTAACCGTTTCTCTGTCCGCAGATCCACCCTGACCTACTGAGTGTTGGTTACTTCTTTTCTTATTTTCCTTATTCCCTTATTTTTACCTTGCATTATGCTATGTGATTGTCCTCCATAAATAAATTAAGCAATATACTGCTAGGGAGAGAAAGAGGTCGTTGTAAATTATGACTAATTGTGAACCTTGCCTCTAACACAATTAGAGGTCTGTGCATGTATTATATTTGACTTGTTACCTGTTGTACGGACTGTGAGCTTCACTCCTCTTTGCTAAGCTTTACCATCAAACATCTCGAAACAGGCCTAACTACCACATTACCAGATTCTTGTTCTTAGCTTTCAAAATCATGGTTATTAACTAAAACAAGTGAGGATTTCCTCTCCAAGCTAACTGAAAGCATATCCATTTTTATTCTGAACAAAACTCCGTGTTATCCATTGTTACTGCACCTGCTGTCTCCTCCACATCCTGTTTCTCAAAGAAACAAACAAATAGTGGAAGTTAAAAGCTCCATAGATTCAGTACATTGAATAGTTTATTTACAGGGGGTGGAGAAAAGATGAAGGCAAATACAATGTACATACCACTAGATTTTGCCACTGAGTCCACCTATCCCACAGCACAGTTAAAAATATAACCTGCTTACATTAACTGGCTCCACACATTCTATAGCCTGCAGATTTCTAGCCACGCAAGGTAGTCTCAGCAAGTACTGACACATATTCTGATTGACAAACTTAATCATCTCCATCATGGGCACTAGCCTCCACAGCATGTAGGACATCTTCAAGGAGCGATGGTTGGAAAAGGCAGCATCCATCAGTAAAGACCCCTGTCACCCAGGACATGCCCTCTTGTCATTGCTGCCCTCAAGAAGGAGGCACACACTCAACAGCTTCTTCCCCTCTGCCATTCAATTAGTCTAATATTTAGTTTTGCACAGCTTATTTAATTTAAATATTTAATATATATAATATATACTTGCTGTAATTCACAGTTTCTTTTCTCTATTATTATGTATTGCATTGTGTACTGCCTGCTGCGATGACAACTTTCATGACATATGCTGGTGAGATTAAACAGGATTCTGATTTATAATGCCACTTCAGAAAATGTATTATTAACATTCAACACAAATAATTATGATAGAAATGAACAATCGGTAAGACCTGGACTTCTGCCCGCTTATTTACATTTAATCACCTGGATTCTACAAGGGACGATTGATAAGTTTGTGGCCTAGGATAGAAGCTCTCATTGCATGCATGTGCAGTTCAACCCTTTGAGTGAAAGTGCAGAAAGTTTGAAGTTAATAACTCATCTCCTTCTACCTTAGGCCACAAACTTATCAATCACCCCTGCTGTGGACCACTTTCTGGAGGTCCAAGACGCCAACTTCTACAAAGAAGGGATCCGTATGCTCCACAAACTCTGGAATAAGTGTGTACATGTAGGTGGGGTCTATGTTGAAAGATAAATGTGCTAGGTTTTCTAAAATTGACTCCTTCTTCCTTAGACCACGAACTTATCAATCACCCCTCGTCTTTCTAATATCGTGATAGGGTCAAATTCAGCAGTCCCATGCCATCAGTGGACAATTGCCTGCAAAGGAACTCGTGGAATTAGTGGGATAGTGCGATAACTAGTGTGTTGCAGCCTATCAACGCACAGCAACGTAGCACAGGGCACCCATGAGACAATGACTAGATATTGTTTCTGCTCAAGGCAGCAGCTCTTCATCAAGTACCTCTATTGCTTTATTTATTTCTGCCTGATATGACAGATGGTTTGTCTCTTTAAAGATCAAATTTATTTAAGTGCATTTATGTCACCATATAAATCCTTGAGAGTCATTTTCTTGTGGGCATACTCTAAAAAATTCATAGTAGAATAATAACCATCATAAGATCAATGAAAGACCACATCAGCTTGGGCATTCAAAGGTTCATTTTATTGTCAAAGTATGCATGTACAATGCAACTCTGATATCCTTCTTCTCCATATAGCCATGAACTACAGAAAGGCCATGGGTGTTGTTGAAAATAAAGACATCAACGTACCCCCCCCAACCAGCATGAAAAAGAAAATGAAACAAACTCGCAAACCCCAAAATCCTCCACCCCCTCCCCACAGAAAAAAAACAGCGACAATAGCATCAAAGCATCCCCACAGGGAAAAAACAGAGATAATAGCAACAGATCCCAAACCCCTCCCCCGCAGAAAAAACAGCGATAATAACAATCCCCAACCCCCTCTCTCTCATGCAGAGTAACAACGCCGGGTCCAACTGCCATAAACCCAGCTGCTCACCCTCATCACCTCAGTGGCCTCCATCGTTAGCGATCGCTGACCCTTCCACACTCACCTCGTTGCTTCAATCTCCCTTGCCGCTTCGAGATGAGGTCGCTCACGACCCCGCGCCTCACCTCTAGTGTTTTCCACAAGTCAGCTCGTGTTCTCGGTCCTCTTTGGGTCCCCATCTTGGATCTCCATGAGGCAGCTCTCCGGACACAGATCAAACTCCAAACTGCACGTCACGAGCTCCAACAGTGTTGGAAACAAAAAGAACAAGCAGAAGGTGTAGAAAAATTTAAGAGATTGGCTATCTGTCAGGTGTCACCTAAGAAATTGTTGCTCACTGGTGCCATCTTGACAGGAAATCAGTGTGCAAAAGGCAACAAATTGTGCCAGTACAAAAAGAAATAAACAATAATAATGATAATAGTAAATAAATGAGCCATACATATCAAGAACATGAGATGAAGAGTCCTTGTAAGTGAGTCCATAGTTTGTGAGAACATTTCAGTGATGGGGCAAGTGAAGTTGAGTGAAGTTAGCCTCATTGGTTCAAGAATCAACTCTTCCTGAACCTGGTGGTGTGGGTCCTGAGGCTCCTGTCCCTTCTTCCTGTTGGCAGCAGCGAGAAGTGGTTGGTGGGGGACCCTGATGATGGATGTTTCTTTCCTGCGACAATACTTCATGTCGATGTGCTCGGCGGTGGGGAGGTCTTTACCTGTGATGGGCTGGGCCATTTCCACTATTTTTTGTTGGATTTTCCGTTCAAGAGCATTGGTGTTTTCATAACAGGTCTTGCTGCAGCCAGTCAATATACCCTCCACCACACATCTATAGAAGTTTATCGAAGTTTAAATGTTATGCTGAATCTCCACAAACTTCTAATGAAGTAGAGACTTTCTTCATAATTGTACTTACATGTTGGTCCGAGGACAGGTCCTCTGAAATGATAACACTTTAAAGGTGCTGACCCCTTCTATTGATCTAGCTACCACTGTAAATGGTGTGGATGCTTCAGTCAGTCATATGCAGAAAGTTAACATGGTTTCGAAGATAATTGCTATATGCTATTCCTTTATTCCTAGGCAGTCCTGTTTCCTCTCCAGCTTTACAAGCCCTGCAATGCTTGATAAAACCAAAGCATGACCTGCAGTCACTAAAGTACTGTAGATGGGGCAGGGTGCAGCTGCCTTATCTGGCAGTTGGCAAGGAGAGAGAGCTGCTCATCTCCTTCCACGGCTTAGGCGAAGCCTACGTATACAGCCGATGTCTGAATGCAAGGTTCTCAAAACCGCATCAGATGTTCCATGACCACTTGCCCAGTAGTCATGCATCAGAGAATACGTACACGACGCTGGAAGAACTCAGCAGGTCAGGCAGCATCTGTGAGAAAAGAGTAGCCAATGTTTCGGGCCGAGACCCTTCATCAGGAATGGGGGGGGGGGATGAGAGGACCGAAGCCCTGTAATAGAGATAGGGGAGGGGGAAGGGCCTAGAGGCGCCAGGTGGAAAACCAATCAGAGGAAAGATAAAGGGGGGAGGGGATAAGTATGAAAGAACTGTAGAGATAAAGGAGCAGAAAGTTGAAAGGGGAGAGGGGCAGAGAGGGACCTAGGATAGGGGGAAGGGGAGGGAATTACCAGAAATTGGAGAATTCAATGTTCATACCACCAGGCTGGAGGCTACCCAGACGGTAGATGAGGTGTTGCTCCTCCAACCTGAGTTTGGCCTCATCATGGCAGTAGAGGAGGCCATATATGGACATATCTAGATGGGAATGAGAGGCAGAGTTGAAGTGGGTGGCAACCGGGAGGTCCTGTCTATTGTGATGGACAGAGCGGAGGTGCTCGACGAAACGGTCCCCCAATCTGCGTCGGGTCTCGCCGATGTAGAGGAGGCTGCACCGGGAGCACCGGATGCAATAGACAACTCCAGCAGACTCGCAGGTGAAGTGTTGCCTCACCTGGAAGGACTGTCTGGGGCCCGGAATGCTGGTAAGGGGGGAGGTGTGGGGACAGGTGTAGCATTTGCGCTTACAGGGATAAGTGCCGAGTGGGAGTTCTGTGGGGAGGGACGTGTGGACCAGGTAGTCGCGGAGGGAACGATCCCTGCAAAAAGCTGAGAGGGGTAGGGAGGGAAAGATGTGCTGGGTGGTGGGGTCCTGTTGAAGGTGGCGGAAGTTGCGGAGGATAATGTGTTGGATCTGGAGGCTGGTGGGGTGGTAGGTGAGGACAAGGGGAACCCTGTCCCTGTTGTGGTGAAGGGAGGATGGGTTAAGGGCTGAAGTGCGGGAGGTGGAGGAGATGCGGGTGAGGGCATCTTTGATGACGCCAGAAAGGAAACCACGATCCTGAAAGAAAGAGGACATTTGAGAAGTCATGCATCAGAGTTCCCCAGGAGTCAAAGGATGTTGTAATTTTCCCCATCTGAGCACTTCCTCCAGTCTTTTCATCAGTCCACATGGAAAATCTTCCTAGGACTGTGCTTGGAATAGTATATCTGTTCTTGGGAGTCGGGTGTTAGGAATGCAAAATGATTTGCCCTGCCCACACTTATCGAATGGAGAGTAGCCAGGCCTTCAATACTAGGAATGCTGGACAGATTCATCATCTCCTGGCAGCAGTAAACCCTGCCCTCCTACATACCTCTGACTCATGCACCACCTACAGAGGAATTTCAAAGCATTGGGGAAACACCAACACTTCTACAAACACCTCCAAATTCACTGAAAAGACAAGTATTCTCTTCTGTTCCAACAATCCCCTACATGTATGATTTCCTAAGTATTCAAATCATAGTACCCTTTCCTGCTTCAGTTAAATCACAGCTTGCCCCTGAAGAGTTCATTCAATAAGCAGTAGAAGCAGGGCACCACCTCCAAAACTGCACATCTGTCCACCCCACTAGCCACATCTATGGAAAAGGCTCTGATTCCTACATTGGCCCCATTAGCTACCTCAGAATTCAAAAAGCCAGAATGGAAGCAAGGTATCTTTGATCTCCGAGGACCAGCTGAGAAGAGGAAGAAGACCTCTAACATGGACATTTCTATGATGGTCCCAAAACGTATGATACATAACTCAATATACAATAGTGTTGTCACTGAGGAGAAGTAAAGGAATGTTTGCAGCCACTAATTCCCAGGAACCATGATCCAATTTATAGCTTTTCAGGAGTGAAGTCAGGTTTTCAAAGACAGTGGAAACTGATTAGAAATGTCCTGCAACCAAGAGCCTATGCTTAGACATTTCCTTCCTAGAGGTCAAGGTGACCATTGCCATGAATTTCAGTATGATGGCAATTGCTGCCTGTGTTATATCCCAGTTTGCTCTTCCCTGCAGTGGTAGGAAGCTCACTGACACATGCCATTTATACTGACACAGGCCGGGTATGATACAGCCCAGGTTGTTGTGGGAATTCAGAGAAGAGATCGCAGGAGCATTAGCTATGACCTTTGAATCCTCTTTGGCTGCAGGGGAAGTGCCAGAGGACTGGAGAATGGCAAATGTAGTTCCCTTGTTTAAAAAAGGTAATAGGGAGAAACCTGGGAACTATAGACCGGTGAGTCTTACTTCAGTAGTCTGCAAACTACTGGAAAGGATTCTTAAGGATAGGATCTACGAGCATTTGGAGAAGTACAGTCTACTCATGGATAGTCAACATGGCTTTGTGAAGGGAAGATCGTGCCTCACAAGCCTGATTGAGTTTTTTGAAGAAGCAACAAAAGAAATTGATGAGGGTAGGGCAATGGATGTGGTCTACATGGACTTGCAAAGCATTTGACAAGGTCCCTCATGAGAGACTCATCCAGAAAGTCATGAGGCATGGGATAAATAGAACCTTGGCTGTTTGGATAAAAATTGGCTTAAAGGAAGAAAGCAGAGGGTAGTTGTGGAAGGAAAGTATTCTGCCTGGAGGTTGGTGACTAGTGGAGTGCCACAGGGATCTGTCCTGGGACCCCTGCTATTTGAGATTCTTATAAATGACCTGGATATAGAGGCGGAAAGATGGGTGAGTAAGTTTGTGGATGACACGAAGATTGGAGGAGTTGTGGATGGAGCTGTAGGTGGTTGAAGGTTACAAGAGGATATAGACAGGCTGCAGAGTTGAGCAGAAAAATGGCAGATGGAGTTCAATCTGGACAAGTGTGAGGTGATGCATTTTGGAAGGACAAACCAGAAGACTGAGTACAGGATTAATGGTCAGTTACTTAAGAGTGTGGATGAACAAAGGGACCTTGGGGTTCAAATCCATACATCCCTCAAGGTCACTGCGCAGGTTGATAGGGTAGTTAAGAAGGCCTATGGGTTGCTAGGCTTCATTAACAGGGGGATTGAGTTCAAGAGTAGAGAGGTCATGTTGCAACTCTACAAATCTCTGTTGAGACCACACTTAGAGTATTGTGTTCAGTTCTGGTCACCTCATTATAGGAAGGATGTGGAAGCTATGGAGAGGGTGCAGAGGAGATTTACCAGGATGTTGCCTGGATTGGAGAACAAATCATACGAAGCAAGGTTAGCAGAGCTGGGACTTTTCTCTTTGGAGCGTAGAAGAATGAGAGGGGACTTGATAGAGGTCTACAAGATTATGAGAGGCATAGATAGGGTGGATAGTCAGTACCTGTTTCCCAGGGCACCATTAGCAAACACCAGAGGGCATAGGTACAAAATCAAGGGAGGGAAGTTTAGGGGAGTCATCAGGGGTAAGTTTTTTACACAGAGGGTTGTGAGTGCCTGGAATGACTTGCCAGGGATGGTGGTGGAGGCTAAAACATTAGGGGTACTTAAGTTCCTCTTGGACAGGCACATGGATGAAAGAAAAATGGAGGGTTATGGGGTAGTGTGGGTTTAATACTTTTTTTAAGGATTATATGTGTCAGCACAACATGGAGGGCTGAAGGGCCTGTACTGTGCTGTAGTGTTCTATAGTTCTATGGTTCTTTGAGGAGAAAGTGTCTCCTTCTCCTTGCTGAGACAGAATTATGCTGAGGGGATCATATTGTTCTGTGAAAATTGCCAGAAGTGTCAGAGGGTGCAGTGTACTGCACACATCTCTCCTTGAAGCGCCAATTTGAATTGAGAACTCTGCAAAATTTGCAAGAGATATCATTTCCTCAACACACAACTCTTGGTCATCCATTTGTAGAAATTTGTCGTGGTCAGTAAAATCTATTATAAACTTTGGAAACTGTTTCCACTCCAAAGAGGGAATTTGAAGGGTCAGGGCTACACCTTTCTTCTGTTTTTTGGCTTGTACACCAGACAACAGTTTTAAGCATTACCATCTGGAATCTAGCGGAGAATGTCACTGGATGCCTTACGAATCAATTCTAATGTCTATGCCTGTCAGTGTTTTTCATGTAGTATTCCCCATTTGAGTGTGAAATATCTTCTCACCATCTGCTGACTTCTGTGTAATTATGCTATTTAGAGTACTCACTACTTACCCAAGATTATAGCAGGCATAGCAAGAAAAGGAACATAGAAACAGGAAAACAGGGGAGGAGAATCTTGGCAGATCATCTCATACGGAGCTCTCACTGGAAGCCCTCTCATGGCCACCTTGCTTGTGTAAAGATTCAGTTGAGTTCCCTACATGCTCAGGCAAGAAGGAAGTAAAAGGAAAATTGGCAAGCTATCCTTACATTCTGCCTTTGGCATTCAAAGATATTTTATTATATGCTTAACACTCCACGTTTCAACTGCAGTATACCTGACTTAAAAGTTGCTTTTGAAAGTCTTAATTCTTGAAACTAGGTCAACCTGCAACAATTTTGCACAAAGCTACCCATCAATTGGTGAATAGATTTATCTTGGCTAATCAGTGACTCTACCACATGAGATCAAATTTCTCAAAAATAATGTGACACATCAGATGGCCAAAGCCTTGACCTTAAGCAAAGTGAAGATGGGATTTAATATAAATAGCAAGCTATGGGATGCTGATGTGTGCTCAGTGCACAGTCAGCAGCTTGTATGTTGCCCAGCCCATCCAATTGCTTGTGGAGTAGTTTGCTATCATATATGTTGAGTACATTGTTTTGATCTGCATGTTATTATTTCCCACCTATGGCTTTCCTCAAAATCCTCGCTAGTAAGGCCATGCAGAGCCTGCTATCTCCTTACTAAATAAAAAGAAGTAAGGAATTGCATTGACCCAGAAAACCACACAGTTTGAGGAAATTACAGTAGCAGAGCTCTCTGACCCAAATCATTTTGCATATTCAAGTGCCGGATAACTCATTTAGTCCTCTCCATCCACACAGCTACGTCAGCTACATCACCTTCTTGAATGTGGCTGGCATTTTTGTATTTATTAAATTTGAAGGTACCTCCTAAGTGGCTTTACTTTCGATATTGAAATAAACTACAAAGATTAAACTGACAACAAGCATTTCTTTATTCAGTGCCTCCACTTTTCAAAAGTCACCATTCAATGGTTTCCATGAGGTACTCGTGGGAAAAACTAAAGGGAAAGATTTTAATGAATGCTAGTCTATGTTTTCCTGGGAAGCATAATATCGTAGCAGTTAACATAGTGCTATTAAGTCAGCAATTCAGGTTCAATTCCACCCCTATCTTTAAGAAGTTTGTACGTTTTCTCATTGACTACATTGGTTTCCTCCAACATCGGAAAGACATCTGGGTCGGTGGGTTAATGTGACAAATGGGTGTAATTAGGCAGTACAGGCTCACTGAGCCATAAGGCCCATTACCCTGCTGTAGATCTAAATAAATAAAATATGCTCATCAGAATGCTAATGTCATAGCAGTAGTGGTGAAGCTCTCAGGCCCTAATTATCACAGGCAGTGGGAAGGAGGGAATAAATATCCGGTTAAGGTTTAGTTCTTCTTTAAGAGGTTACAAGATTTCTAGGGAAAATTCTGATAATGTTTGAACTTGACTTTTTTTTTATTACTGTGTAACTGGGCAGGAAATTACTGAAATTTCGCAATTCCCTCCCCCTAAACCAGTACTTGGAACATATCGTATTGATTGCATAAAGTTAGTTCAGTACAATGTAATATTGTCTACTTACATTCAGTAGCCACTTTGTTTGGTACCTCCTGTACCTAATAAAGTGGCCACTGAGTGTATCTTTGTGGTCTCTGCTGCTGTAGCCCATCCACTTCAAGGTTTGACATATTTGTGCTTTCTGAGGTGCTTTTCTGCACACCTCTGTTGTAAGACGAGTTTATTTGGGTTACTGTCGCTTTCCAATCAACTTGAACCAGTCTGACCGTTCCCCTCTGTCCTCTCTCATTATCACGGTATTTCAGCCCACAAGACTATCACCCCCTGAATGCTTTTGTCTCACTTCTCACACCATTCTCTGTAAACTCTATAGATTGTTGTGCATCAAAATCCCAGGAGATCAGCAATTTCTGAGATACTCAAACCACCCTGTCTGGCACCAACAATCATTCCATGGTCAAAGTCACTTAAGATCACCTTTCTTCCACGTTCTCATGTTTGATCTGAGCCACACCTAAACCTCTTGACCATGTCTGCCAGCTTTTATGCATTGAGTTGCTGCCACTTGATTTGCCAATTAGATATATGCATTAATGAGCAGGTGCATAGCTGTACCTGATATACTGGCCACTGAGTGTAATTTCATTCTATATTTGTGCACTGATTACTGGACCTTTTGTTAAACCCCAGCCCTAATCTTCAACTTCACCTATCCCTAACTTCCATTCCTACTCCTCTTCAGCTATTTACAAACTATCATGTCCACAAACACCTTTTGCTCTCTCCACTCTATTCCCACTAAACTAATAACAACCTGATTTCTTGTCCTGTTGCCTGCTTTACCTGCTGTTGTTCATTGCTTCCCTTCCTCAGATACGGTCCCCTCACTTTCTCTTCTCAGAAATCCAATCCTAGATACTGTCTATGTGGATGATCTCTTACCTTCCTCTTGAGAGTTCTTGAGCATGTTAGAGACTTGCAAATACGTGTCCATCTTTCCAGTCCTCTTTGTCTGAATCACGCCTCCCCCAATTATATTTCTGCTCTTGCCATGGCTTCAATCATGAATGACATCACCTCTGTTTACCCACTATCACAATCTATTGCTGCTCATAAGTTTTGTCCTGACTACATAGCACCTCTGTTCAGTTCACAACAATGATCCTGAGCTATCAGTTATAGAATCATAGAGTGATAGAATAACACAGAATAGAAGCTTGCTCTTTATCCCATCTAGTCCACGCCAAACCTTTTAAACTGCCTACTCCCAACGACCTGCACTGGGATCCTATCCCTACCAACCACGTACCTATCCAAACTTTTCTTAAACGTTGAAATCGAGCTCGCATGCACCACTTGTGCTGGCAGCTCATTCCACATTCTCATGACCCTCTCAGCAAAGGTGTTTCTCCTCCTGTTCCTTTACACTTTTCACCTTTCACCCTTAACCTCTGGTTGTAGTCCCACCCAACCTCAGTGGAAAAAGCCTGCTTGCACTTACCCTATCTAGACACCTCATATTTTTGTGTGCCTCTAGCAAATTTCCTCTCAATCTTCTATGGTCCAAGGAATAAAGTAACCTATTCACTCTTTCCTTATAATTCATGTTCTTCAAACCCAGCAATATCCTTGTAAATTTTCTCTGTACCCCCTCAACCTTATTTATATCTTTCCCATAGGTAGGTGATCAAAACTGCACACAATACTCTAAATTAGGCCTCACCAATATCTTACACAATTTCAACATAACTTCCCATCTCCTGTACTCACTACGTTGATTTATGAAGGCCAATGTGCCAAAAGCTTTCTTTATGACCCTATCTACCTATGTGGTCTCTTTCAATGAATTATAGACCTGTATTCCCAGATCCCTTTGTTCTACCACACTCCTCAGTGCCCTACCGTTCACTGTTTGAGACCTATCCGATTGGTCAACACCTCATGCTTGTCTGTATTAAATTCCATCTGCCATTTTTCAGCCCATTTTCCCTTATCTCCAGAACGCATTGCATGCTTTGATAGCCTTCCTCGCTGTTCACTAACCCCCCAGTCTTGGTGTCATCTGCAAATTTGCTGATCCAGTTAATCACATTAGCATCCAGATCATTGATATAGATAACAAACAACAATGGACCCAGCGCTGATCCCTACGGTACTCTACTAGTCACAGCCCTCCAGTCAGAGAAGCAACCATTTACTCACACTCTCTGGCTTCTCCCACAAAGCCAATGTCTAATCCAATTTACTATCTCATCTTGAATGCTAGCGACTGAACCTTCTTGACGAACCTTCTATGCGGGACCTTGTCAAATGCTTTGCTAAAGTCCATGTAGACAACATCCACTGCTTTGCCTTCATCAACTTTCTTGGGTAACTTTCTTGAAAAAGGAAGTGGTCTATCTCTTTAGTTCACTATTTTATTCTCACCATGATCTTTCTGACTCTGGGCATCTATGTTATTCCAAGGAAGCCCAATGTCAGTTCAAGGAACAGCGCCTCAGTTTCCAACTTGTGTCATTTCAGATGTTATTGTTTTTTTTGTCTATTTTCACTTCCTCTGGACAAATCTGTTTTTTATTGTAGCCTTCCTCTCTCTTTTCATTCAGTTACATGATGAATTGTATCATTCAGTTTCTCCTGCATTTTGCCCTATCATTGATCTTCCCAAATTTTCTCTCCATCCCTTCTTCTCTACATGCTAAAATCTATTTCATAGGTTTTCCAAATTCCAGTGAAAGATTCAACAGCCTGAAACATTGGTTCTTCCTCCACAACTGCCTTATCTAGTATCCAGCAAGCTTTTGTTTCAGATCAGCAGCTGTAAATACTTTTTGATAATGATGACCCACTCTAACTCCTGTTTATGTGATGGGTGATACTGAGGACCCAGACTAACTCCCATATCTGTGCAGTGTGATACTGAATACCTGGTCAAACTTCTGTATTTGTGCTGCCTGATGTTAGTTATTTAGTTTTGTAATTAGATTGTAGACAGGTTTAAAATGAAGATTGAAATATACATTTACCGTATCTGATAAATGAAAGCCTTGCAAAATTGCTTGAATGTTGTTAACATAGGGTTAATGCTGAGTGGAGCTGAGTTTGATTAAGTTAGCTACAATTACACTGTTCTTCTTGGGACGTTGTGGTTACCAGAGATAAAGTGTTCTGATAAACATCCTCCTTGAGAACAAAATGCTCAATATGTCAAAGCTTTACAATATTCTGTTTCCTCCCGCAGTCCAAAGATATACCGGTTGGCAGGTTAATTGTTCATTAAAAATTGAACAGTGACTGGGCTGGGATGGAATTAGGGGATTGCAGGGGTGCGCAGCTCAGTGCCGGGGGTGGGGGGTGCGGAAAGGCCTATTCCACCCATAACTCAGTAAATAAATAAATACTAGGTGATATCCGTAATTCAGATGTATACAAAACCTTGTAAAAAGTTTTCAGTCCCCAACGCTTTGTTCACATAAATGGGTATTACAACCAGGGATTTTCATCAATTTAACTGATAGCTTTTATTTTTGAATCACATGCCTCTTTTTCACATAGAGCCTCAAAATCAGGGGAAATGGTAAAGCATAATATACTAAAAATTCAAATACTGAAATGTCAGCAGTTGAAAAGCTCTCGTTCCCCTTTGCTCAGTTTTTAGCTGAACCACCTTGCAGTTATTATGGCCAGTAGTCTTTCTGGACGAGTCTCTATTAGCTTTACATAATGTGATGGAGTAAGATTTGCCCAGTCCTCCTTGCAAAATGGCTCAAACTGTGCCAAGTTAGTCAGGGAGCAGCAGTATATAGCCCTCTTGAGGTCCTGCCAGAGATATTCAGTCGGGTTAAGGTCAGGACTCTGACTGAGCCACTCAAGGACATCAATTTTCTTCACTTAAAACCTCTCCATGGTGCTCTGTCAACGTGATTTGAGTCATAGTTTACAGAAAGAAGAACTTCCTCCTCAGTCTATGCTTCCTGGTAGAGGCTAGCAGGCTTTTATCCAAGATTCAGCAATATTCATTTTCCCATCAATCCTGACCAGATTTCTAGTCCCTGCTGCTGAAAAGCATCCCCATAGCATAATGCTACCTTCACCATATTTTGCAGTAAGGACTGGTTTACCTAGCTGATGTGCAGTACTAGACTCTGTAAAATTGTGATCTCATCCGATTACAAGACCTTATTCCACATCCTTGCAGTATCTTTTAAGTGACACTTTGCAAAGGCTTTACAGGCAAGGATATACTTTTTTTTAGCCAACACTTCTTCCTTGCCACTCTACTATAAATAGCCTTTATCTGCAAGGCCTTAGAGATTGTGAGCCATGAACCTCATCTCCAGTTGTAGCCAGTGACTTCTGCAGCTCCCTCAGAGTGACTGTTGTCATCACAATAGCTTCTCTTAGAAGTGCCATTTTTCACGGGCAGCTAAGTTTAGAGGGCCGGCCTGACCTAGGCAGTGTGGCTGTGGGTTTTCATACTCTTTCCAGTTCTCAATGACGCCTGCACTGAGCTCCAGGGATCAGTACCTTTGAGATGGTTTTGTACCCTTGCCCAGATTTGTGCTTCTCTGTTATCATTTCCCTGACTTGTCTTGAATGCTCTTTGGTCCGTTAAAAATCTACCATACTGTTGCACCTTACAGAGAGAGGGGGTATTTACAATATCTTTATAAATTCATTGAAAACAAGTGATCTTCCAATTTTCTACATCAGCATATTGGGCGAGTTGGTAAGGTAATATACTGCTACTGAGGTAAGTTAGTCTAATAATTACAAAGGGGATGAACACCTTTACAGCCTCACAATTTTAGCTTTTAAATTCCAGTAAATTGTTGACAGGTTTTGAAATTTTGCTTTTGATTTGACATGATGTACAATATTTTGTAGATTAGCCCAAAAATCCTATTTCAATATATTGTGTATTTAGAAAATGAGACAGTAAAATGTGAAAATATTTTGTATATTTGTATATCTTGTACAATGGACAGACATTTCTGTAATATAACAGATATCTTTAAAATCACCCACAAATTAATCTTTTTGCTCCAACTTGATTTCATGGGCACAACCCAGGGCTTCTTCCTCCTTCTGCCCTGTAGTCTATTGGTACTGAGGTCAATCACCTTATCCTTGACTACTGACTTAACTGGCATTAATGGATTCAGTATAGACTAGGAACTGAATCCAAAGGAGCTGGAGCCCAAGGATTAAGAATGTTGTCAGTCTAAAACTCAGTCACGTTTTTGATTTGGCAACAATTTCCAGATGACCTTATATTAATTCATGAGTATTGAGTTGATCACAAACCCATCACAGAAGGTACAGATGTCTCTTTGCCAGTCAGCTGCATACTGATAGTGCAATCTTTCTCTTGCCTTTCTCCTTTCACTCTTTCCATCCCTGATGGCTCAGTGCTTGCCCTCAAAAGCAGCCACTGCCTGACGGGTATGCAGCACTACGGCACTACTAAAGCTGAGTAATGGTTTCTGCCTCCCAGCTTGCCATTGTATTTGCTTGCAATCCCTCTCCAGCATGTCTCTGCAGCGGACACCATGGGTTCTCTTATTCCGGCTGAGACAAGCAGAGAAGAGATACCTATCTGACATCCACACACATATGTCTGGTCCAATAGCGTTGGACATTGGTTCAATGCTAGTGACAATGTAAACTTAAAGATGAACACCTCATCTTTCATATGGTCTTGTTGCAGACTTCTGGATGCAGTACTGAATCCTTCAACTTCAGCTTTCATGCTTTCTGTCTGTATTAGGATGGCTGTTTTTGCCTGCCATTGCTTTTTTGATGAAGGGCCTCAACATGAAACATCAGCTGTCCATTTCCCTCCGTAGGTGCTGCCTGACCTGCTGAGTTCCTTTAGCATTGTATGTATAACTCCAGATTTCTGGCATTGTGCCTCCTCTTTCTTTCTTTTTTATTTGTTTTTTGTGTAGCCAGGCCATGCAACTATGCACAGATTGTATATCATTAGCAACAGATTATTATTTAAAAATTTAGACTTACCTTATTTGCCTCTATTACTTATCCTTAACAGAAAAATTCCATTTGTTCAACCCTCTGCCCTTCCCTAACCTCTAAATAGAGGTTCACAGTCTTTTTTATGCAATGGAATCTTGCCATTAACTAAGGAGTCCATGGACCCCAGGTTGGGAACCCCCGTTATAGAAGGTGTTAGCCCTACAGTATGTAGAATAATTAGTTTCTCCCTTCTTAGTTCTGAAGGGCCCCAGACCTGATCATTTCAAAAGGTGCTAAACTGAGAATGTTTCTCACCTCTTTATAGCAGCTGCCTTCCATCTACAACTCTCAGTCCTGATGCAGGAGCTCAGCCCAATACATTGATCGTCCCTTTGCCTCCACAGATACTGCTTGACCTATTGAGTTCCTTCAGCAAACTGATTTTTTTTTTGCTGTATTATTAACTGTATCGGTTTTCACAGAGTCTATGTACTTTTCCAGCATGTTATGCCTTTATTTCAGACGTAACATTTGACTGGATGGGTGGGAAGGAGAAGGAGATCTTATTCCTAGTGCTCTTGTCTTTATGAGATGCTCTCCCTTTACCTTTGCCAAAGAATTTTGGCAGGTTTGGGGAAGTGCAGATTACAATCAGATCTAGTGGGTTTATAATTGTTTTGGTCCTTCTTGTTGGTACATGTTGTCTTTGAACTGGGATAAATGTACACCTGGACAATGTCCTTATTGTTCACTGGATGCACACCCCTGGTTTGTTGGGGTTGTAGGGGTACATTTCAGCATCAAAAGCATGAACAACAATGAGAATGCTGGAGGAAATCTGCAGGTTAGGCAGCATCTGTGGAGGACAATGGGGGGTTGATGTTTCAGCTCAAGACCCTTCGCTTGGTCTGAAAGAGAATTTTGTGAAATGTCTCCAAGAAATTCACACTTTGAAGATCTTTTCCTCCTGTCTTAGAAGTATTTCCTCTACCTTTCAGTCTAGATGATGAATCTTCATCCAGAATGCTGACTGTCAATTTCCCCCCGCAGACACTCCATGACCCATCGAGTTCTTCCAGCATCTTGTTTTTCTTTGCTCCAAATTCCAGCGTCTGCAGACTCCTGTATATTTTTACTGATAAATTCGTGTAACTGCCTATCCCTAGTGAATGGACTGCCTGTCCAAATTCTGCATCTGTACTGTGTGAAGCTATGTGATACCTATAGCAACATGGGCTGGGATGTGCCAGATGAGGGACTATCTTGCATTTATATAATGCCTTCTTTGACCTCAGGATGTCTCAGTCCATTTTACTGCCAGAGAATTATATTTGAAATGAAAGTGCTGTCATCAGATGGAAAGTTTGGTACACATCGAACTCATGGAAATGTGGCAATACTACCTATTTTAATTTTATTAGCTGAGTGACAAATATTTACCAATACACCTTGCTCTTTGTGATGTCTTCTTTATGTACCTGAGGGAGATGTGATTTTGCTTGAAGGCCTGACCTTAAAGGGGGCATCTTAGATGGAGGAGAATTCTCTCCTTTCTTCACCAGAGTGTGAACCTAGTGCACTAAACTCTGTTGTGAGAGCAGACTTTGCTAGCCACTCTCATTTTGTAACTCTACCAACTAAATTTATCACAATATGAAACTGAGAAAATCTGCAGATACAGGAAATCCAAGTAACACACACAAAATGCTGGAGGAATTCAGCAGGCCAGGCAGCATCTATGGCAAAGAGTAAACAGTCGACACTTCGGGCCGAGACCCTTCATGCAGGGTCCTGGTGAAGGGTCTTACCCTAATGCATCGACTGTTTACTCTTTTCCATGGATGCTGCCCGGCCTGCTTATCACAATATGAAAAATGTTCTGCCTAATGTCATTCAAAGGGTGATATCTTCAGGCAGCACGTGGGGGTATACATACTTCATTTATTCTCAGTTATGTTTCAAGATGGCTTTTCTCAAGCTCCCAGGTGTATTTGTGCAACAGCTTTCCGAAATCCACTTTGGGTTGATGAGGTCAGTGTTATAACTGTGGTCTCAGCAGGAGAATGCGGCAGGTAATGCTGCTGCCCGTGTTCTACTGAACACCACGCCAAGCTCACGCATTAAGTCACTTTGACACTTAGTCTCTCAAAATCTAGCATTTACAAATGTCTTAGTGCCTGAAGCTCTACATGACATGATGCCATCCACTTTCCATCACTACCCCTTAGCCTTACAATCCAACTGGCTGTTCTAATTCTGCCCTCTGTGCGTTTCTTACTCCCTTCATGGCTGGATTTGTGACTGTGCTATCATTCACCTATCTGTCTGGAAGTCCTGAAAATCTCTCCAATAAACTGATTTGAGATAACCTGGAAAACACATATGGGACCATACAGAGCCAAAAATACCTCTTTCATAATAGGCTTCTTCATGACTTTTGAGTGCACTGTACACCTGTTAACTGTTTATCGGGTATACTAACAATTGTTGGTGAAAATATTTTTGCGTAGAATGATCCCTCTAACAGCAATGCTACTGTAGCCAGGTAATCAGATTATTTGTGAAGCTTAACAAAGGGTGCTAGGGGATGACTTTCCTGATCGCCTGCAGAAGACACCTCTTTCCTGGGCAGCTGTAAACAAATGACAATTGCGGCTTGAGGCCGAATCCTCGCAACTGCCAAGGACACGCAGCTCCCCTGCCGTCTGCCAATAACTCAGTGAGTTGGACTTGCTGCACTCCATATTAACAATATCCAGTGAGGTCTTAACGATCTCAGGAAAAGCAACTGAGATGATCACTGCCTGTCTATGTGTCTCTTAAAAGCCTTGAGTGTATTTGCCTCTACCACCATACCAGGCATCCACCACTGTCTGAATAAAAAACTCACCCCTCACATCCCCTTTGAACCGGCCCCCCTCACCTTCAATTCATGCCCTCTGGTATTAGACATTTCAACACTGGAAAACAGATACTCTCTTCCCACTCTGTCTATGCCTCTCATAATCTTATACACCTAAATCATATCTCCCCTCAACCTCCACCACTCCAGAGAAAACAACCCAAGTTTATCCAACATCTCGTGATAGCACATGTCAGCTAAACCAGACAGTATCCTGGTAAACCTCTTCTGCAACCTCTCAAAAACCTCAACATCGTCCCTACAGAGGGGCAACCAGAACTGTATGCAATACTCCAGATATTGGCCGACCAGACTTTTATAAAGTTGCAACATAAGCTCTTGACTTTTGAACTCAATTCCTCGACTAATAAAAGCAGGCATTGAATAAGCCTTCTTATCCACCCTATCGACCTGTGTAGTCCCTTTCATAGGAGCTATGAACTTAGATCCCAAGATCTCTCTGCTCAGCAGCATTGTTAAGGATCCTGACCTTAACGGTGTACTGTTTCCTTGCATTTACCCTACCAAGGTGCAACACCTCACATTTTTTTGGGTTAAACTGCATCTGCCAATTCTTTGCCCATATCTGCAACTGATCCATATCATGCTGTATTCTTTGCCAGTCTTCTACACTATCCACAACTCCACCAATCTTAGTATCACCCACAGACATATTAACCCATTCATCTACATTTTCATCCAGGTCATTTATATACATCATAAACAGCAGAGGTCCCGGCACAGGTTCTTGTGGAACACCACTAATTACAGACTTCTAGCTTGAATAAGTCCCTTAAAAAATATAGTAACACCTCTCAGATCAGATTGGCAACAACATCTCTTCCAAAATCCCTATCAGCATAGGTGCACCTCAGGGCTGTGTGCTTATCCCTTTGCTCTACTCGCTTTACACTAATGACTGCGTGGCTAAGCACAGCTCCAATGCCATATTTGTAGGCCGAATCAAAGCTGGTGACAAATCAGCATATAGGAGGGAGATTGAAAATCTGGGTGAATGGTGCCATAACAACAACAACCTCTCACTCAATACCAGTGCCTCTACTCCCTTAGGAGTTTTGTGAAGATTAGGCATGACAAACTTCTATAGATGTGTAGCTGACAGTACATTGACTGGCAGAATCACAGCCTGGTATGGAAACACTAATGCCTTTGAAAGGAAAATCCTACAGATGCTAGTAGATACGGCCCAGTCCATCATGGGTCAAGCCCTCCCCACCGTTCACCCAGAGCATTGCTGAGGAAAGCAGCATTCATCTTCAGGGACCTGGACCGCATAGGTCATGCTCTCTTTCCAATGCTGCCTCAAGAAGAAAGTACAAGAGCATCAGGACTTGCACCACCAGGTTCAGAAACAGCTATTATCCTTGAACCATCAGGTTTCTGAACAAGAGGAGATAATTTAACCCAGCTTCACTTGCCCCATCACTGAACTTTTCCATGACCTATAGACTCTTCAGGGACTCTTCATCTCATGTTCTTGATATTTATTGCTTGCTTTCATTCATTCATCCATGTGCTTGTACATTGGTTTTGTTATGTATGTATTATTTTCTTTCTTTTTGTATTTCCACAGTTTGTTGTCTTTTCCTCAATGGGCGTCCAGCCTGTTGGTACAGTTTTCTATTATGGTTATTGCATTGAGTATGCCTGCAAGAAAATGAATCTCAGGGTTGTATATGGTGATATATATATTTACTTTGATAATAAATTTACTTTAAGCTTTGAACAGTACATTGCAATACAAAATAACTTAAAAGAAAACTCTAAATTACAATAAGGAAAGTATTTAAAATTAAAATTAATAAGTAGTGCATAAAGATAAAAAATGATAGTGAGGTATATTTGAAGGGTTCATTGCCCATTCAGAAATTTGATGGCAGAGGGGAAGAGGCTGTTCCTGAAATGCTGAGTGTGTACCTCTTCCTTGACGGTAGCAATGAGAAGAGGTCATGTCCTGGGTGATGGAGGTCTTCAATGACGGATGCCGCCTTTCTGAGGCATCACCTTTTGAAGGTGTCCTGGATACTGTAGAGTCTAGTGATCGTGATGGAGCTGGCTGAGTTTACAACTTTCTGCAGCTTTTTTCGATCCTATGCAGTGGCCCTTCCATTCAAGGTGGTGATGCAACTAGTTATAATGCTCTCCACAGTAGATGTTTGTGAGTGTCTTGGGAGACATTCCAAGTCTCTTCAAACTCTTTATGAAATATAACCACTGTCGAGTCGTCTTTGCAATTGCATCAATATGTTAGATGCAGGACAGATCTTCAGAGATCGTGACACGCAGGAACTTGAAACTGTTCACCCTTTCCACTGCTGATCCCTTGATGAGGACAGGTGTGTGTTCCCTCAACTTCCCCTTCCTGAAGTCCACAATCAATTCCTTGGTTTTACTGATGTTGAGCATAAGGTTGTTGTTGCAATACCACTGAACCAATTGCTCTATCTCATTCCTGGTCACTATCTGAAATTCTGCCAACTGTAATTGTGTCATCAGCAACTTTATAGATGATACAGATGCTTACCCACAAAGTCATGGCTAAAGAGATAGGAGAACAGTGGGCTAAGCACATGTGCTCAAGGTGAGCCAGTATTAATTGTCAGCAAGGAGATGTTATTTCCAATCCATACAGACTCCCAGTGAGGACGTCAAGGATCTAGTTGCAGAAGGAGATACAGAGGCTCAGGGTTTGGAGATTGTTGATTAGAACTGAGCGTACGATTGTGTTGAATGCTGAGCTGTAATCACTTAACAGTAGCCTGACGAAGGATGAGTGGAGAGCTAGGGATAGTTTCAGTGTCAGTTTGATATTCCAACTGAAAAACTGTAAGACAAAACGTGGGCAAAGCTGCTCTTAATAAATGTACTGTCAATATCTAGCTTTGGGTTGAAGTCCAAGACAAGTTTATTGTTATATACACGAGTATACATATGCACAGGTGTGTACATGTGGAATACTCATTTTGCAGCTTCATCACAGGAGCACAGCATCATACAAGCAGCGTTCATATGAAAAACAAATTATACATGTTCATTTTACAAGAAAGAACATAAGTGGAACAAAAATAAACGGTGATGGTAGTGTTGCTAACTTGTGGTTATTAGGGCTTGGCTTAAAGAACCAAATGGTGGTGTGGGACTTTAAGCTTCTGTACCTCCTACCCGATGGTAGATGCAAGAAGATGGTGTCGCTTGGATCCTGAAGGTCGTTGGTGATGAATGTTGCCTTCTTGAGGTGGCATTTCCTGGAGATATTACTATTGATGGGGAGCGCTGTGTGTAATCAGCTGAGTGCACTATGGAATAAATGAACATATGAATGCACATATATTATGATCATGCGCATATGAATGTGTAGCTTGTTCCTGTGCACTCATATTGCCAGACCATGGTGTTACATGTCGGGTTACTTCCAACAATACAATGGTGCGTTAAGTTACTGCTTTTAGGCTTTCACATCCTCTGCCCAGTGTAAGAGGGGAGAAGAGAGAACGTCAGGGATGGGATGGTCTTTGATTATGCTGCCTGCTTTACTGAGGGAGCAAGTGGTATAATTGGAGGGAGGGCTGTATTGAAGTCTGGAAAATATTGTATTAAGTGATGAAGAAGAAGATGTGAAATCCTGGTAACTACAAATGGTTGCACCACTATACACCAGTCCAGGATGGCTGTGAAATGTATCCAGCAAGTATCTGAGCAACCTGGATCATGGCAGTCCCAGGTACAAACTGCAGCCCTGCTCCAAACTGATTAGTGTCAGCAAGGTTACCTTCAGTGGCCGTGCACTTTGGAGAGAAGCGTGGGCCATTTAAAAACTGCTGGAACTGCATGATTGAGGAATGGATGCTGCTGTGTACCACACTGTTGGGAAGTTCGCCAGCACTCACTGCTGACTGAGACACATAAACCGATTCTCTAGAAAAAAGAATTCGGACTTATAAAGAGTTTATTAATCATTTAAGAATGCTGCAAGGCCTTTTACTGACAAGGAGATATTTTGGAGCTGACAGTTGTTATGTACGATTTTGAACACAAGCATATGTGTTAACAAAGAGCAATGTGTTAACAACCAAATCTTCTCCTTTCATCAAACTGTTTGAAAGCTAAATATTGGCCATGACAGCATGAACTCCACTCTTTGAAACAGTGCAATAGGATCCGAGAGAACAGATTGAGCCTCAATTTGACATTTCAGCCAAAAGACAGCTAAAGTCTCAGACAAAAAGTGGGCAAAGTTATTCTCATTCAATGCACTGCCAACTTTCGATTGAACAATGAGTTACTGCAAACTGCCAGGGACTAGAGGTGTTCCACAGGGATCAGTGTTGGGACCACTTCTCTTTACATTATACAGTACTGAGTAAAAGTCTTAGACACATGTAAAAAAATACTGTAAAGCGAAGAAGCTTTCAAAAATAATGAAATGTAAGTTTCTGAATATTAAAAAATACTACAAAGAGAAGTAAGCAGTAAACAACTAAATCAAAACAATATTTGGTGTGACCACCGTTTGCCTTTAAAACTGTATAAATTCTCTTAGGTACACTGTTGTGCAGTTTTCTAAGAAAATCAGTTGGTAGGTTGTTTCAAGCATCTTGGAGAACTTGCCACAGTTCTTCTCTAGACTTTGGCTGTCCCGCTTGATTCTGTTTCTCCAGGTTGAGTGAACTCGGTCTTTTGTCCTTGGAGCGACGGAAGATGAGAGCTAACCTGATTGAGGTGTACAAGATAATGAGAGGCATTGATCGTGTGGATAGTCAGAGGCTTTTTCCCAGGGCTGAAATGGCTAACATGAGAGGGCACAGTTCTAAGGTGTTTGGAAGTAGGTACAGAGGAGATGTCAGGGTTAAGTTTTTTATGCAGAGAGTGGTGAGTGCGTGGAATGGGCTGCCGGCGATGGTGGTGGAGGCGGATATGATAGGGTCTTTTAAGAGACTCCTGGGCAGGTACATGGAGCTTAGAAAAATAGAGTGCTATGGGTAACCCTAGTAATTTCTAAGGTAAGGACATGTTCAGCACAGCTTTGTGGGCTGTATTGTGCTGTAGGATTTCTATGTTTCTATGTAATCCAGAGAGCCTTGATGATGTTGAGATCAGGGCTCTGTGGAGGCCTGAAATCATATAACAAATCTAGGTTGTCTAAGACTTTTGCTCAGTAACGTATGTCAATAATTTGGATGATGGAATTGGTGGCTTTATGGCCAAGTTTGCAGACTATACAAAGATAGATTTTTAGAGAGCCAGGCAGTATTGAGGAAGCAAGAACTCTGCTGTAGAACTTAGACAGGGTAAGAGACTAAGCAAAGAGTGGCAGATGGTATACAGTTTATATCATGCACTTTGGTCAAAGGAATAAAGACGTAGACTGTTTTCCAAACAGGGAACAAATTCAGAAAAAAGAGGTGCAAAGCATCTTTGGCATCCCCATGCAGGATTCCCTAAAGGTTAACTTGCACATTGAGTTGGTATTGAAGAAGTTTAGAATTCATTTCAAGAGGACGAGAATATAAAAGCAAGTATGTAATGCTGAGACTTTGTAAGGCTTTGGTCAGTCTGCACTTGGAGTATTATCAGCAGTTTTGGGCCCCTCATCTAAGAAAGGATGTGCTGGCATTGGAGAGGGTCCAGAGTGGGTTCACGAGAATGATCTCAAGAATGAAAGGGTTAATGAATGGGGAGGACTTGATGGCTCTGTGGTTGTATTGCTAGCATCAAAAACGAGGGGGATCTTTTTGAAATATATCAAATATCGAAAGACCTAGATAGAATGGACATGGAGAGGATGCTTGCTATAGTGGGGGAGACTAGGACAGAGGGCACAGCCTCAGAAGATAAGGACATCCCTTTAGAACAGAAATGAGGAGGAATTTCTTGAGCCAGAGGATAGTGGAATTCATTGTCACAGATGGTTTTGGAGGCTGTCATTGGGTGTATTTACAGAAAAGATCTATTTGTTCTTGATTGGTAAAGGAATTAGAGGTCACAGAGCAAAGGCAGGAGAATAGGATTGAGGGGGATAATAGAACAGACATCTTGAAATGGCAGAGCGGACACAGTTGGCCACATGGCTCAGTTCTGCTCCTATGTCTTATGGTCTAATGATCACACCTTGTGCAAGATATTTGAGAAATGGGGGAGGAGCTGATTAGAAAATTGGTGAGAATAAAGCTTACGCTAACCACTTGTGGCAGTAAGTGTAACAGTTAGGTGCTGAATCTGTTTGTGCTGTTGTTTCACAGTGTTTACCATTAAATCAATGTCACGCTGGTAAACAGCAGCGATGAGTGTGGCCAAATATTTTAATTCTGATTCCCATTCCTGTTCTGATGTGTCACCCTCAGGATGGAGGTGTAACACCTTCTATTCCATCTGGGTAGCCTCCAACCTGATGGCATGAACATCGATTTTCCCCCCGCCGCTCCATTCTTCTCTCTGACCTTTTACTTCTCACTTGCCTATCACTTCCCCCAGGGTCCCATCCTCCTTCCCTTTCTCCTATGGTCCACTCTCCTCTTCTATCAGGTTCCTTCTTCTCCAGCCCTTGACCTTTCCCACCCACCTGGCTTCATCTATCACCTTTCATCTAGCCTCTTTCCCCCTCCCTTATCCTTTTTATTCCGGCATCTTCCCCTTTCCTTCTCAGTCCTGAAGAAGGGTTTCGGCCCGAAATGGTGACTGTCCATTCATTTCCATAGATGCTTCCTGACTTGCTGAGTTCCTCCAGCATTTTGTGTGTGTTGCTTTGGATTCCCAGCATCTGCAGAAATTCTTGTGTCTCATGTTCGTAGCTGTTAGTATGAAAACCTTTATTTCTGAAATTACATCTTTGCACATTTCTTTCCAGACGTACAGGGGTTAACATTTTCTGGAGCAATTCTTCAATGAACTACTGCATTGTTAAATAATTAATTGGTCGTGTTGCTGTGTAACATCTGTGCTTAATGGTCTCTTGGTGCAGTTAACACATTAGACCCAGTCCACAAGCACAATTTAAGCACTCAACTAGTAATTTAAGAAAAACACTTAAAACAAAAACATGTGTAAAAATGCCTGCTCATCTTCCAACAAAAGCACCCATTTCACATGCTGTATCAAGCAATTGGCAATATCCATGATCTGAGAGACAAAACACAATTTAAACACCCCTCACTAAAGGCCTCCCTCTCTTTAGTTTTCCCCTCTTCACTCTCTCTTCTCCAGAAGGGCTGTTTTTTGTTAGGCTTCAGTTGCTTAGATGCTGATTGCCCTCCAGGGTAGGTGAGTTTCAGTGTAACCATAGGTAGTATTGGGTGACAATTTGTATGGGGGGGGTATATGAAGAGAGGGTTTGGCATTAAGCCCAGTCTACTTCCCAGCAGCCGCCACTGTATTATTGAGGAAGAGCTTTGCTGTTCAACTCTAAAGATACTCAGGCTATTGTAACAGTTAGAACACTGACTAAAATTTGTGGCCTTATGTTTAGGCTATACACATGCCTGGGAAATATCCCTGGGTCAAACACCCCTAATATTGGACTCACTGCCATGGATACTCTAGAATAGACTGTCTTATGAATAATTTCACAAAAATAAAGTGTTCTTCATACTAATAGCTGTCACACTGCCTAACTATGGTGAGACAATAGCACAACACTGAATCAACACTTAACTCTGGTAACTGGTGCACACTGCCTTTGTGAGTGCTCTTTATGAAGTTATTTTCTTCTTTACCCATTCTCCTCCAGGCATCAAGCATCTCACAGCTGATGAGAGACAGTCAGTCTCCAAACTCCGTTGTTTGGAGCTGTTAGTGGCGGCTTCACAGAATAACATAAAATTCTGCTAGAGAAGCTCATTAGTTTGAGCAGCGTATTTCGGTAGTGGGGTGGGGGGGTGTATATGTTGATATTTCAGTTTGAAACCTTGCATCGAGACAGGGAGTCTGAGTAAATTGTATGTTGCTCCAGATTCCAGCATCTGCAATCTCCTTCAATCCACAAGGCTTCATTGAAAATTGGCCTAAAATAAAATTGAAGTGCTGCAGAAAAACTCAAGCAGAATCTGTAAGGGGAGAAACAGAATCATGTTTTATAGGTTGAAGACCCTTTGCCAGAAATGAGAGAGAGAGAAAATAAACTGAAGTGAGTGCTACAGGAGTTTACAGAAATACAAAGGGGCGAAGCCTTGGAGAGATCTGAGAAAGAAATAATTCCAAAATGGAGGTCTTGTTGAACTGGGAGCAACATTAGTCAGCCAACTCCAGATGCTCTCTGAAAACTTAAAATAAACTTACCTTTCTCTTTCATATTCTGATAAAGGGTTTTCGACCTTTTCCACAATTGATACCTAGTCTGCTAAACGTTTGCAGCTTTTTGCTGTTCTTTTCTTGGTTTTCTAGTAACTGCAAATTTTTAACACATTTCCTTGAAAGTAGGGTCACTGTCTGTGTTACAACAGATCTCCTGGGAAGAACTGAACAATTGGGAGAGCTCAGGTAGAAATGGAGGCAGAGGGGTTGAGGCGGAAGTCAGAGATTGATGTTTTTGGGGTGGAAACTCCATGTATAGCATGTTGTTGTTTAAGGTGCTCTGCAGAGAAGGAGGGGAAGTATTCTTTTAATCCTGGGTGATTAAGTGCACTTAAGGGCAGCACATTAGCATGGCAGTTAGGGCAGCGCTGTACAACACTGACTGTAAGATCATGGTTCGATTCCCGCTGCTGTGTGCAAGGTGTTTGTATGTTTTCCCCGTGACTGCACGTGTTTCCTCCAGGCACTCCTGTCTCCTCCCACAATACAAAGATGTACAGGTTAGGGTCAGTGAGTTGTGTGTACGCTATTTTGGTGCTGGAAGCATGGTAACACTTGAAGACTGCCCAGCACAAACCTCACAGACTTGATTTAATGCAAATAGCACATTCCACTCTGTGTTTTGACATACATGTGACAAATAAAGCTAATCTTTAAATTTTCATTCTCCTCCATAGTGTCATCCAGATAAGAGAGGGATTCACTCAGTTGTTAAGTGTTAGATGAGTCTGTGCTATGCAACGCTCTGTTGCAGTCAAAACTTGAGCAAGTGGTCCTACAGAGACAGAAATACCGTAAGTTTACTGGGAGACCGTTTTGCTGAACCCGACACAGACTGGGAGACTGTTTCGCTGAACACCTACACTCGGTCCGCCAGAGAAAGCAGGATCTCCCAGTGGCCACACATTTTAATTCCACATCCCATTCTGATATGTCTATCCATGACCTCTACTGTCAAGATGAAGCCACATTCAGGTTGGAGGAACAACACCTTATATACCGGCTGGGTAGCCTCCAACCTGATGGTATGAACATTGACTGCTCTAAATTCTGTTAATACCCCTCCTCCCCTTATTACCCCATCCCTGATACATTTAGTTTTTCTCCCCCTCCTTTTTTTCTCTCTTTCTGCCCATCACTCTGCCTGTTCTCCATCTCCCTCTGATGCTCCCCTCCCCCTTTCTTTCTCCCTAGGCCTCCCGTCCCATGATCCTTTTCCTTCTCCAGCTCTGTATCCCTTTCGCCAATCACCTTTCTGACTCTCAGCTTCACGCCACCCCCTCCGGTCTTCTCCTATCATTTCGCATTTCCCCCTCCCCTCCTACTTTCAAATCTCTTACTATCTTTCCTTTCAGTTAGTCCTGACAAAGGGTCTCGGCCTGAAACGTCGACAGTGCTTCTCCCTATAGATGCTGCCTGGCCTGCTGTGTTCCACCAGCATTTTGTGTGTGTTGTTTAAATAAATTGCTCTGGTGTGTAATTGCACTCTTGATGAAAACACACCTACCCTATCCAATATGGATGGATGTACAATTATAGGGTTTCTGCAAACTCTTCCTGCTTGCCACATTGGGAGTTTAGTAGGCCAGTTTACACCAGAAAGTGTTGCATTGAATAGCAAAAGGTCCAGGCAAGTCTTTTCAGTCAGTCATCAGTGCAGCCTCTCCATGTTATTGACAACTTCAGCACACTAATAATGTTAATGAAACCAATGTGTGTGCAATTTCATTGGCTGAATTTTACAAGTCCTACAAATAATACAGATTAAAACAACATGTTGAACTGTTAGTTCTCTTCTCCTCCGGCCCCCCCCCCCCCCCACACGCCTAGTGTGATGCAAATTTGTTGTTATTTTAAACAAACGTGTCCAAGTACAGAAAAGCAGCTGTGGTGAGCATACATTGCAGTGGATACATGTACACTCAATGCCAACAGTCCGAGTGCTCCGTCACACCAATGCTTTCAATACCTCTGCAAACTAACCAATTTGTTCTGTCAGAGAAGCAGGTACAGTAGTCTGCGACGGGATGTCTCATTGTAATGGGTTAGGACTGGCACAGACTCTAGACAGGGCAACTCATTATGTTGGAATTTAGTTGAGCCTGATTCTGGGCAGGGTGTTCCATTTCACTGGCACTGGCTTTGCTCCTGATGCACCATCAATAACTCTCGGAGACGGGAGGTGAACGATAGGCTTTTATTAGCAGCAAAATGGAGCACAACATCTCGGAGACTGAGGGAGGAGCAGTGGCCCAATCGCCTTTATACAGGGGTCTGTGGGAGGAGCCGCAGAAGCAGTCAGCAGAGGGGCGTGTCCAGACAGGTATACATAGTTTACCACAGTTCCTCACATATCATCATACAGGACAAGTACTGATGCTGCCATTAAATCTAGTCCAGGCATTTCATTGCACAGATCTGGTTCAGTATTGGCATTTCATTGTATGGAGCTAATGCTACTGATAGCTTCTAATCTACCACTTGCCGACATTGTCGCTAAATAGCAAAGAAATAATTCCTCCACTCTAACTAACCCTAAAACTCAAGTCAGTAAGCCATCAGCAATGCTCTTAACATGATGGTAATCTGGCAGGAACTGGAAGCTTGTCTAGATGAATATGTTGAAATTATTAGCTATATTGTTCTGATTGAACTGATTGAGACGAGAGGACAAAAATCAGCTGACTTCCAATTCCTTCAGCTGCTTATCAGATTCCTCATATTCCTCCCCAATTCTCACTCTTACAGATTGAACAACACTCAAGAGGTTCGATATAGCAGCCTGCCTGATATGCACCACATTCACATCCGTTCACTCAGAAAATGAACTTCAGGGTAGCATATGGTGACATATATGTACTTTGATAATAAATTTTCTTTGAACTTTGAACTTTACAACACCCACTCCACCACCGATGCACAGTGGCAGCAGATTGTACCACCTACAGCAACTGCAATTACCTTCCAAACTCAGAGACTCTACCAAGCAAAGTGACAAGGTTAGCAAAGGCATGGGAATATCTCTACCTGGGAGCTGCCCACCAAGCCACACACCACCCGGACTCGTAAAATTATCACCATTCCTTCACCATCACTGGGTCAAAATTCTCAATCTCTCTCCCTCTTTCAGCGTCGACTCACACCTCAACCACTGCAGTGGTTTAAGAAGGGTACTTACAGCCACCGTTCAAAGGCTGGGCCATTAAACATTGCCTCAGCCTGTGAAGCAAATATCTGCAGAATTAATAAGATAAAAGGCATGGCAGCTGGGGAAGTTAAATTCAATTAATAATCTGCAATTCAAAAACAAACTTCTTTTGTCGTAGTAAAGACCACAAAACCACTAAATTGATGTAAAACTGAACTGGTTCATTCAAACAGGGAAGGGAATCTGCCACACTGGCTTAAATGTGGCTCCAGACCCATCGACATGGTTGATTTCTAAGCAATGGTACAACAAGCCACTCACTACAAGAGCAATGAATACACAGAACACACAACAGTACAGCAGGGGCAGGAACAGGCCCTTTGACCAACAAAGTCTGTGCCAATCATGGCATCTAAACTGTGTATTTGCCTGTATGTGGCCCATATCCCTCCATTCTCTGCCTGTTCATGTGCTTGTCCAAATGCCTCTTAAACTGTCAGTGAACTCCAGGCGTCTATCAGTCTTTGTTTTAAAAAAAACTTCCCTCGCAATTCTAATTTATAATTTCACCCTTTCACCTTAAAGCTTGGCCCTCTGGTATTTGTTATTGCTGTCCTCTGAATAAAGCTCAGGAATAATGCCTCTCAATTTTATATACTTTGATCAGGTCATCCCTCAACATCCAACACTCCAAAGAAAGCAATTCACATTTGTCCAACCTCTCATTAAAACTCTGAAACCCTGGCTGCATCCTGGTGAACCTTTTCAAAGCCTCGACATTCTTCCTGTAATGCAGCAACCAGAACTGCAGACAATACTCCATAAGTGGCCCACCTAGAGCTGTACAAAGATGCAACATAACTTCCTGACACCTGAACTAATAAAGGAAGGCATTCCACATGTCTTCTTTACCACCCTGTCAACCTGTCTGCACACTTTCAAGGAGCTATGGACCCCAAGGACCATCTGCACATCAACACTGGTGACCATCCTCCCATCCACAGTGTACCGTCCCTTTACATTTGATGTCCCAGAGTGGACCATCTCACAATCGGCCAGGTTAAATTCCATCGGCCATTTCACCACCCATTTCTGCTAAACTGAATAATAAACTGCTGCATCCTTTGACCACTGTAGATTGCATCTTCAGCAAATGTACTAACCCAAAAGTGAAAACCCTGATAAATGAATGAAATAAAAACAGGAATACATAAATAGAGTGCGGAAGACATTGGAAGAAGGCAGTTTTTATGTCATTAATCTTTTATCAGGGCCACCAATCTGAGATGTTACCTTCTCACTCTCTAACAACACTACATAATCTGCCGAATATTTCCAGCTTTTTCCATTTTTATTTCAGATTTCACAGAAATTTACTTTTTAATAATTGTTCATAATGTGCAATACCTGTCAAGGACATACAGTGTACTGAACTGTCTCTTATGGTCACTCAGTAAGAGAGAAAGATTTATTGCAGAATGTTTATTTCCACAATGCTGTGCACACAGATTCCTTTTAAAAATGGTCAAAGCTCTCAACTGCAGATCAGGCAAGCTTAGTGAGGAATATAATCCCGTGAACAGAGGATTGAAGAAAGCTGCAGGGAATTGTAAAATTAGTCAACTCCATTGTGGGCCCTAACCTCCGTAGAGTTCAGGACATCTTCAAGGAGCAGCGCCTGATGAAGGCGGTGTCCATCATTAAGGACCACCACCACCCAGGATGCCCTCTTTTCATTTCTATCACCAGGAAGGAGGAACAGGAGCCTGAAGACACACACTCAACGATTCAGGAATACTTTCTTCCCCTCTTCCATTAGATTTCTGAATGGACATTGAACCCATGAACACAACCTCACTATATTTTTATTTCCATTTTTCTGCACTGCATATTTAATTTACCTATTTAATATATATAATCATGCTGTAATTCACAGCTTTTTCCTTATTATTATCTATGCATTGTACTGCTGCCGCAAAATCAACAGATTTCACCACATATGCTGGTGATATTCAACATGATTCCGAATCAGATTTCTGTTTCTCTGCATGCGATTATGGTGCACAATTCTCAGAATTACTCCAGGCGCTAAGATGAATCTTCACCTCGGCCCTGTTACAGATAACAGTCTATGCCACAATGGCAGAGGGGGATTGAAAAAGTGAGCTGAATGATATACTTTTACAGTTAGCCATGAGGGCTGCTTATTCTCCTCAAAATTTGCTGGTCTCAAAAATCCTCCAACCCAGAAGTTTATTAGTTAAATCACTGGTGATATTGAGAGAGGAGATAGATACATTTTTGAAAGATTGGGGAATACAGGGAATTATGAGAAGCAGGCTACGATCAGCCATGGTTATATTAAATGTCAACGCAGGTTTGAGGGGATTGGCATCCTACTCCAGTTTCTTGTGAGTGTAAGACAGTGTGATTCTATCAGCAAGCATCAGGTGACAGCGCTTTGTCACAACCCTACCTCACATGAGGCAAGAATTAATCTGGTATCCACCCTCCTGTGCCAATTCAAAACACTTTGTACTTCCTTCACCAGCCCTTAAATTTACAAACACAAGTGTGCAGGATTCCCCACCCCCAATCCCCACTTGTCACAGCACCCATCTGGTTTGTCCAACTTATTGCTAGCACGCCAAGTGCCAGAACTTTAATAGTGGTGCAAGGTTTGGAAGGATCAGGTTAGAACTAGGCGAGGCCAGTTCCTGGCAGTCAAATCAGTTGCTGTTGTAATGAACACGGCAGCACATTCCCTCCTCTTACGTTCACCTAGAAGTCACGTGAGGAAAGTAACACCGCCCGGCCCCTCCCTATTTCAGCTGCACAGTTTGGTGGGGATCGTTTAACTGTGCCTGGCACCGGTCTCGCCAGGTTGGTGTTCATTCAGCAGTGTAGAATCATGGAATTATCCCAATTCTAGCCACAACCATTACCACCACCAACCCCTCCCGACCCCAGGCAAATAGGCAGCTTACTTGGCAAAGATGCAATGTGGTGATGAGCAGTTCAGGGCTTGATTGCATAACCTACCTTCAGTTTCTAGCTGATGTTACTCCTCCCATTATCCCTCCCCTGCTTTCTCCACATGTCTGCCTCCTTCCATTTGTTGCGTATGTCTTACTTTCTTCCACATTCTGTCTCTCTATTGAAATAAACACAGTGAATAGGGGAAATAACGGGGAATGATTCTTTAAGACTGTAGTTTTTCTTCTCTCTCTCTCCCCTCACCACTGTTAACACCATCACTCCTGTCAGTTAAAGAAATGGTGTCTCTTTCCCTTTGTTAGCCTGGTCACAGTCAGAGCTGCCTTCAAAATCCCTTCATGCAGCCAGCGAGGGCAAAAATACCAGTGCATCAGAGCAGGGGAGACTCGTATCCCGTGTCCTGCATGGCTGCGTGTTCAGCGACTGCTTCTCAAATACTTTGTTTTTGTTTAAAGCCTGGAACCAGGCCAGGCACTGAATAGCTTCAAATTTCACCAGCATTTGTAGAGGCATCCAGGAATTAAATGCAAAGTAAAGGCTGCAAACACAAGGAGAAGTCAGAAAACTGATGCAACTGCAGGAGCCTGTTTTGAAGCTGAAAACTTAAAGTTACAGATCTAATATATTCTACCACCACCCCCCCCCCCATCCCTGAAACTATAATTTATTCCCTGATTGTAACCTCGCTATTTTACAAGATTTCCCAGCCCAGGATCTCTCTAAGCTGTGGCTCTCAAAATCTCTGCCTGGAAATAAAGCAACATCTGCGAGTGATGAAGAGAAGAGGAGTCGCCAAACAACAATATTTTCAAGCTTCCATGTCCCAGATATACTCAGGCTTCAATCGGCACCTGTTCCTCCAGGCTTCTGGAAGTGACTGCTATAAAAATTCCTTTCTCCCAAACTTGTTAAGCATTGCAGTGACCTATTTACATTCTTCCTCTGTTACACTGTAGTTTAGAAAATACAAATTGGCCCTAAAAGTCCCATCACAGGACTTCAGACAGGAACAATCCCCATCTGGTCGGTATTTATCCCTCATGCAATGTAATTAACCAGTTGTCACTTCATTGATGTCCATCGAAATTCTCTGTGCTCAAGTTGGCTGCAGGTTCCCAACAAGGCAGTATCTAACAAGCGACAATGGACTAGTCCCCATAGATCACCATATCTGCGCCTACGAACTTTGAATTGATTGTTAATGGCATTTATACCCACAGAATGAATGCAATGAAAATTAGCTTTTTGCAAAAGGAGCACCACAGTACATCAAAATCATGACAAACATCAATTACATCAACTTAAATTAAATTATGCATAACTTACACAACCAAATAAATTACATTCCTTTGGTGCAAGCTGAGGGAAATATAATCAGAGGTAGAATTAAGGAATTTCAGGTTGGCTCAAGAACCTGATGGCGGTGGGGAAGAAACTGCGGTTGAACCTCGGGATGCCAGGGCGGAGGTTGATTTGGGCGAATGGTGTTCAGGTCTCTGTACCTTCTACCTGATGACACTAATGAGAAGAAGGTGAGATCCTGAGTGATGGATGCTGCCTTCTTGAGATATTGCCTCTTGGAGATGTCCTTGATGGAGGGGACCATCGCCCAGGAATGAAAAAAGCTACAGAAGTGGCAGACTCATCCCAGTCCATCACAGGGAAAACCCTTCCCCCCATTGAATTCATTTACATGGAACAATGCCACAAAAAAGCAGTATCCATCACCAAAGGCCCCCACCACCCAATAACACCCACTTCTCACCTCTACCAGGAGGTATAGAAGCCCAAGGTCCCACACCACCAGGATCAGGAAAAGATATCACTCTGCAACCATCAAGCTCCTGAACAAGTGTGGATAACTTAAATCAGAATCAGGTTTAATATCACAAGCAAATGTCATGAAATACATTGTTACGCAGCAGCACATTGCAACACATTATAATAAAAACTGTGAATTACTGTGAGAAGTATATATATATATTTAAAAAGGTTAAATTAAATAAGTAGTTAAAAAAAAATGAGGTAGTGTTCATGGGTTCAATGTCCATTCAAAAGGGGAAGAGGCTGTTCCTGAATCATTGAGTGTGTGCTTTCAGGCTACTTTACCTCTTCCCTGATGATAGCAATGAGAAGAGGTCATGTCCTAAGTGATGGGGGTCCTTAATGATGGATGCCGCCTTTTTAAGGCATCGCTCCTTGAAGATGTCCTGGATGCTGGGGAGGCTAGTGCCCACGATGAAGCTGAGTGAGTTCACAACTTTCTCCAGCTTCTTTCAATCCCGCTACCCCATACCAGACAGTGATGCAGCCAGTTAGAATGCATCTACAGTACACCTGCAGAAACTTGCGAGAGTCTTTGGTGACATATGGTATCTCCACAAACTCCTAATGAAATATAGCTGTTGTCGTGCCTTCTTTGTAACCGTATCAATATGTGGGCACAGAATAGACCATCAGAAACGCTGACAGCCAGGAACTTGAAATTGCTCACCCTTTCCATTTCTGATCCCTCGATTACCACTAGGACATAGATAGAACATAGAATAGTACAGCACAGTACAGGCCCTTCGGCCCACAATGTTGTGCTGACCCTTAAACCTGCCTCCCATATATCTCCTCCACCTAATCTGAAATGATTCTGACTCACTTTCAAGAACTCATGTCCTCAGCATTATTTTTTTATTTGCACAAGTTGTCTTCTTTTGTACATTGGCTGTTTGTTCATCTTTGTCTCTGTAATTATTGTAAATTCTATTTTACTTCATTTTTCATTGTAAACGCCTGCAAGAAAATGAACCTCAAGGTAGTATATACTTTGATAGTAATCAAAACTTTAATAGTAATCTTACTCTGTGATGCACCATCAATAACTCTCGGAGACGGGAGGCGAAAGATAGGCTTTTATTAGCAGCAAAAGTGACCACAACATCTTGGAGGCTGAGGGAGGAGCAGTGCCTCCAATCGCCTTTATCCAGGGGTCAGTGGGAGGAGCCACAGGAGCAGTCAGCAGAGGGGCGTGTCCAGGCAGGTATACATATAGTTTACCACACTCTGAACACTTGAAATTTGCTGGAACTGGCTGAATCCGCCACTCTCTTACGCATTGGAGTTCCCATACTCTGCCATGATGTAATCATTCCATTGTATATTTGTAGAAGTTTGACAGAGTCTTTAATGACATTCTGGCTCTCCAGATTTCTCAGAAATAGACAAGCTGACATGTCTTCTTTACGGTTGCATCATGTGCTGAGCCCAAGAGAGATCCTCTGAGATGTTGCCACCCAACAGGACAGACAAACAACCAACGTGCAAAAATCAACAAACTGCACAAATACAAAAAGAAATAGGAAAAATAGAAATGATAACAAGCAATAAATATGGAGAACATGAGATGAAGAGTCATTGAAAGTGAGTGCATGTGTTATGGGAACAGTTCAGCGATGGGGCAAGTGAAGTTGAGTAAAGTCATCCCCTCTGGCTCAAAAGCCTGATGGTTAAGGAGTAATAACTGTACCTGAACCTAGTGATGTAGTTCCTGAGGATCCTGTACCTTCTTCCAGATGGCAGCAGCAAGAAGAGAGATGATGGGGGTAGTTGATGATGGATACTGCTTTCCCGTGAGAGGGCTCCATGTGGATCTGTTTGACAGTGGGGAGGATTATACCTGTGATAGACTGGGCCATATCCATTACTTTTTGTAGTCATTTCCATACAAGGGCATTGGTGTTTCCATACTAGGCTGTGATGCAACCAATGTACTATTCACCACACAACTGAGATGATAGCACCAAGGAATTTGAAGTTGCTGATACTCTCCACCTCTGATGCCCCAACGAAGTCTGAATCATGGGCCTCCAGTTTTCTGTTCCTAAAGTCGATAATTAGCATCTTGATCTTTCTGACATTGAGAGGTTGTTGTGGCACCACTCATCCAGATATTCAGTTTCCCTTTTATATGCTGATTCATCACCACCTTTAATTTGGCCAACAGTGGCGTCATCGGCAAACTTAAGTATGGCATTGGAGCTGTGCTTGGCCTCACAGTCGTAGGTGTAAAGGGAATAGGGCAGAGGACTAAGCACACAGCTTTGTGGTGCACCTGTGATGATGGAGATTGTGGAGGAGATGCTGTTGCCAATGCGAACCGACTGGGGTCTGCAAGTGAGGAGATCAAGGCTTCAGTTAGACAAAGAGGTATTGTCTCAAAGTTCAAAGTAAAATTTATTATCAGAGTATATACATGTCACCACATAAAACCCCGAGATTCTTCTCTTCTGTGGACATACTCAGCAAATTTATAGAATCAATTTTGCTTTCTCGGAGAAAGCAGAAGAACGGAGTTGAGAGGGAAAATAAATCAACCATGATCAAATGGTGGAGCAGACTCCAATGGGCCAAATGGCCTGATTCTGCCCCTGTGTCTTTGGCTTTCTGGTCTTATGAGTTGCCAAGCCTTCAACTCTTCTCGTTAGGTTGATGAATCTCTGGAACTCTCTGTCTGAGAGGAATGGTAGAGGCGAGATCACCAGGGTTTTTTTTTAAAAGGCATGTAGATCTTTCTCTTTTGAAATATTGGGGAATTGAGGGTTATGTGAGATTAAGAGAGGAGATGTAGCCTGGGACAGAAAAATATTCAATGCTTGAGGGGCTGAGTGACCTATTCATACTCCAACTCAGAATTTTTCTGATGAAGGAACTATGATTCTCTTTCACTAGTTGCTGCTTGATCTGTTGAGTGTTTTCAGAATTTTATATTTTTATTTTTGCAGTTTGTTTTTTAAATTTGCAGATCTTCTTGTCTTTGGTGCCTCACTAACTCATTCCACATATTAAGTGCCTCCTCTGTGCTGTTCCCTACATTTAACTGTCTTTTTGTTCTTCCCCTTCTCCTATTTCATGCAGCTTATTTCAAGTTACATGCATTTTGCAAAATTAATTGTATTAATCAATGATTATTTCTGCTGAATGTTGATAATTGATAACTAGATGTTACATATCTCCTTTCCTCCTATCCCTGTCCCCTATTGGACTCATCAGAATCAGAAACAGTTTTATTATCTCTGCCTTGTATCATGTGAAGCTTGTTATTTTGTGGCAGGAGGCCACACATCACATACAGTAAGGATATGGAGTGCTGTGTCGGAGGTATTGTGTTGGAAAGGGTGCAGTAGTGTGGACAGAGGAGGAAGTGATGCTGGAGTGACACCAGGTTCTGGGTGAACTGGCCCCACCTTTTTCAAATCCTATTCACCCATGATAAGTTCTTCAATAGCTAGATTGCTGGGTCAGTGCAAAATGCACAAAGAATTAACGGGAGAGTACACAGGAACAGTGCGTTTCCAAAAGACTGCATTAAATATTCAAGACAGTGGGGTAGATTTGCAATCTTTGACCTCTTTCAGCCAAGGAACTGATACATCTACCGTATCCAGTGCTCCTGGTGTGAGCTCCTGTACATCGGTGAGGCCCAACAGAGACTTAGAGATTGCTTTGCCGAGCACCTATGCTCCATCTGCCAAAAACTGTAGGATCTCCTTGTGGCCACCCATTTTAATTCCCCTTCTGAATTTCAGTCCATGTCCTCCTCTGCTGCCATGATGAGGACTCACTCAGGTTGGAGGAGGAATACCTTATGTTCTTCTGGGCATCCTCCAACCGGATGGCATGAAAATCAATTTCTCCAACTTCTGGTAATAGCCCTTCTCAGTCACCCTCTCCTTCACCATTCCCCATTCCAATTTCCCTCTCTCACCTTATCACCTTACCTGCCCATGACCTCCCTCTTGTGTTCCTCCCCCTTCCTTTCTTCCATGACCTTTTGTCCTCTCCTATCAGATTCCCCCTTTTCCAGCCCTTTATCTCTTTCACCAATCAATTTCCCAGCTTTTTATTTCACCCCGCTCCTTCTCCTGGTTCGACCAATCACCTACTACCTTGCATTTCTCCCTCCCCTCCCTCCACCACCTTATTCTGACTGCTCACCCTTTTTACCCAGTCCTGATGAAGGGGCTCGGCTCGAAGTATGGACTGTTTACTCTAATCCATAGATGCTGCCTGGCCTACGGATTTCCTCCAGCATTTTGTGTGTGACTTGGATTTCCAGTATCTGCAGATTTTCACTTGTTTGTGACACATTTTTATGTTTGTTTTTAACATTAATTTTCCTTTTAATGCACTGGTCTTTTTCTTGGCTGCTTTTCAGCTTATTTATTTTCAATGAGTTTATTTATTTCTACTTTTTTCCCTCTGTACGTTCATTGTACTTGCTTCCCTTTTGTATTTTGGCTCGGTTTCTGTTTTTCCTTCCTGTTCCCTTTCGGGGCACTGCTTTTGTATAATTTTATTTCTCTCCTTTATAAGAATGACATAGTAAAAAATTATTAGGCCGGCACAATAGCGTAGTGGTTTGCACAATGCTTTACAGTACCAGCGACCCAGGTTCAATTCCCACCGCTGCCTGTAAGGAGATTGGACATTCATTCTCCCTGTGAATGCGTGCATTTCCTCCGGGTGCTCTGATTTCCTCCCACTGTCCCAGTAGGTTAATTGTCACTGTAAATTGTCCGGTGATTCGGCTAGAAGCCACTTGGCTCGAAGGGATGGAAGGGCCTATTCTACTCTGCACTATACCTCAATAAATAAATAAATTGTTAGTCCTGTTTGTGGAAACTTGCTGTGAAAAACATGTTTTAGTTTGTGAACCAAAACACGGTTTACACATACCCCTACAAAACAAGAGTGGATGGATATCATCTCTTTTCACTTGCATTGAGCTATTTTAAAATATCTTATGAGGTGTGATAACAAGCTAAATAAGGTATGAGGTACGATAAAGAGCTAAATAAGTGCATGCTCGTCCTTAGTTAATTTAACAGCATTTTGAATCTTAAGTCAAATCATAACACTTTTCAAATTTGATTTGATGAACCTTACTTGGTAAAATTGCCTTCCATTTTAAGAGATGATAAATTTTATTTTGAGTTTCTGTTATTTTGAGCAGTATGGCCATGTTAGAGAGGTGTATATACAAGCAGGTGGGCCTGTTTCTGCATGTTACAGAAATTACTTAAGCAACATAAAGTGTCACAGGCTTGATGATCTGAAATTGTGGAGCAGACTGTAGCCCCCTTCCTCTGTCCCCACCCCACCCCCCATTTTAATAGCTACTTCTTACAGCTGACATTCTTTTTTATTGTGTCCAAAAGTATTTCCATTGGCCACTAGCGACACCGCCATATTAGGATTGAAATGCTGCAGAGCTTATTATGATCATTGTGACATGTGACTTGTGGCGAGGGCTGCTTACCATCGCAGACTTCAAAGCCAAATGTTGAGGTACCGCCAACATCGCCGCCCCTCTCCCAGATGAGCTCAATCGCTTTTACGCTCAGATCGATGTCACTAACTCTGAGTCTCCGAGGAAAGCCACCACTACAACCTGAAACCTGGTCGTCTCTGAGGCTGAGGTACGCAGATGTTTCCGAGTGGACAGTCGCAAGGCTGCGGGACTGGACGGCGTCCCAGGGCGAGTACTTGGGATGTGCACAGCACAACTGGCAGTTGTGCTTACAAACATTTTTAATCTCTCCATCTCCCAGTGTAGAGTGCCCTCTTGCTTCAAATTATCCACCGTTGTCCCTGTTACAAAAAAGACCAAGGTAACATGCCTGAACGACTGGTGTCCTGTCACACTCACCTTAATAATAAGCAAATGCTTTGAAGAGCTGGTCAAGGACTACATCTGCAGCATGCTACCACCCAGACTGGACCCCGTACAATTCGTTTACCAACACAACTGATCGACAGATGACATGATAGCCACAGCTCTACACACCACCCTTGCACATCTGGAGAAGAAGGAGGCTTATGTGAGAATGCTGTTCTTTGACTATAGTTCAGCATTCAACACCATTGTTCCATCCAAGCTCGACAAGAAGCTCAGAGACCTCGGCCTTGACCGTGCCTTGTGCAGCTAGATCCTGGACTTCCTGCCAGATCACCAGTAGGTTGTACGAGTCGGCTCTCTCAACTTCAACCCTCTGACTCTCAATACAGGAGCCCCTCAGGGCTGCGTACTGAGTCCCCTCCTTTACTCCCTGTATACGCATGACTGTATCACCACCCACAGCTCCAAGCTGCTAATTAAATTTGTCGACAGCACTGCATTGATTGGCCTTATCTCAAGCAATAACAAGGTGGCCTACAGGGAAGAAGTCATCTCTCTGACACGGTGGTGTCAAGGAAACAACCTTTCCCTCAATATCGCAAAAACCAAGGAGCTGGTTGCTGGAAAATTCTTTCCCAAATGATTTGCTCTCATCATTTTCGGCTGCCACACAAAACCACTTTATCTTTACAATCATTCCCTAAGGCCCTACTGCACCATTTACCCACCTCTACAAGTCTCCCATCAGGATAAAATTGTATAAGGTTTAGCAGGATAAGTGCTAAAAAACACCTTGAAATCTAAGTGCAGTGACCATAAAGCTGCCCCAGCTTAAGATCTAGTACACCTTCCGTTGAAATGTATGATAGAAAGAGGGAGTGTTGCAATCCCTCTAATTGTAAAATTGTTCAGAAAACTATTGAGCTTACATGACGAGAGGGAGTAAGTTATGCATCAGTCTGAAACCACGTATCACAGCTGTTTGTACTTTGTTTCCAAAGTTCAGTTTTATTAATTGAAGTGAAGGTGAATGCTGTAAGCAGAGTGCTATTTCTAATCACTTCTGTTTTGCGAATTAAGTGCGAGAATTTGTGCATAGCCAGGGAGTTTTACTCTTGTCCCTAAGTCAGAAAGTTATGGACTGGAGTCCTACTCTAGTGAATCTGGTGCTGCATTGTGTTTTGGATGAGATATTAAATTAGTGCCTGACCAAGCCTTGAGGATGATGTAAAACAATATGACAGCACCGTTTATCTCCATTGCCTTGGCTGGTATTTAGACCTCAAACAACCTCACTGGAACTTAAATAAAGATGGTGAATACTTAAAATAATGGCAATAATCACTGGTCAGGCAGCATCCAGGGAAAGAGAAACAGAGTCAATAGAATCTGATGAAAAGCCACTGAACTGACAGATTAACTCGGCTTCTCTCCACAGACGCTGCCTGACCTGCTGAGTATCATCTTCTGAGGGTTTTTAGCACATTTAACTTTTTGTTTCTTTTTCACCGAAACTTACAGCATGATTGATTTCATGCACAAATCGGCTGCTGCTTTCTCAATATTAGGTGAGGGATTGTACTCTGAAACAACTACTTAACTGGTTTGTAAAGCACACTAGTGGGTGAAGGATGCTGGAGTATATCAAAACAACGTGTCTTCTCCTGCACTGCAAGTTGGAGCCTAATGTTAAGTCAGAGAAAATGAGTCAGTACTTTTCGACTTCTGTTCATTGACCCAAGGGTTGAGTAACGTCAAATATCCTGCTGAACTGATCACTAGGTTTGTATATCAGAGATCAGGAGGAGAGAAAATTATGTTTGCAAGGTAAAGGTCTCATTTGAAAAATAAGTCAGTAGAAATAAAGTGGAATAAATTCTCATGATACATGAACATAAACATCTACCTCCTGCTATGTAATCTTTTCAGAAGCTGGTAGTTTTTATTCTTTCTGAAATGTTTTCTTGTATTCATTTTCCTCCATCATTTTCACTAACTGTTCTCGTTACATTCCCTGAAGGCTCCAACTCTCAATGAGGAACCTGGAGCTATGCCAGGTTCAGGAGAGTCACGGGACTTTCCTTAGGAGCTGTACTTACTAATTAGATTTGCTGAGGATTCTGCACACTAGAAACTGCTTGTGCAGGTTATAGACAGTCACAATATCAGATATTTAGAGAGCACAAATACTAGAAAGTGCCCGTGCAGGCTATGTACAGCCACATATGCCACATGTTTAGAGATTTTATAGATTCAAATTTTGTTTTACTCACGATTGAAAATGAGCGTAAGAATTTTGTGCATGATTACACAGATTAGCTTATGGTGTCTTCATAGAATTTATTGTCATATTTTATATAGGAGCTGTAGAGATTCTGTGGCAGCTTCGACATTAGGTATGTTAAAACGGTGAACATTTAGTAAACATTACTCAAGTTGTAGTGCTGTATCTGAATGGAATCTGTGCAGTTACTTACATAAAGATTTGAAGTCTCTGCAGATCATATACTATTAACTTCCTTAGAACCTGGGGTATGCTTGGATCCAACGGCAGCATGGTAAACCATTAGGAATGGCTTCTGACCTTGTTGACAGTTTCCATTTATTTTATCTGGAAATACAATTAACCTGCAGTGATTCATTCCTACACTTCATTTTCGTCTGATTGCATTTAGTCACGGAAGCAGGCGGAGCCTAACTGTAAAGCACTGGCAGCTTCTGCCTGACTCTTTTGGGAAACCAGATGGTTGATGCCACATGCAATTCATGTTAAGACTAGTTAAAACAGAGCTCTCGCAGAATCTCTCCTGAAGCAGTGTAGTTGGTTTTGAACTTGCAGCTGTCTCCAGCTGCTGTTAGAGTCAGGAGGGCTGAGGGATGGGGGGTGGGGGGGGGGGGGGGAAGATGAGATACTGATCGGTGTGTCTCTGCTCGGGAGATTTACAGTCCATGCCATTTCTGAATCTGTGAACTCTGGTTCAGATCAGATTACTGAATGTCAGAAGGTGAGCATCAAGTCTTGCAAACTTCATCAGTGAAATAATCCATTGGGCAATAGAGACACATGAAGCAGAAGCCTTGGCTAGTTTAGCTTGTTATCTATTAGGTAAATGGTGTTATTGACACTGATTTCAGCATTTCAGTTTGCCATTGCACATGCAGGTGAATATACACAGCTCTCATCAGCTAAACTACAGAAGCAAAAACAAGGAAAAACCATTCATACACATTCCAGTTGATGATGGCACTGGTGAAGCACTTCTTTCGGTAGCAAGCAAAACAAAGAACGATACAAGCTAATTTATTAATGACACATTTTCTGGTGAACATTCACTGCAATCAATAGACTGTAACTTTCCTTTTGGAGCTGAGCTTTGGAACCGCCTGTATAACCTGGCATTTTTGCAGTGTAAGCTGAAGTCTCGGAAGCTGTGGCATGGTGTTTGGGGCCGAATCGAGGTGGCAGGGCCCGGGCCCAATAGCGGGGAATGAGCCGATGTTTGACCATTGTTGGAGTGCACTTGGAGGCAGTTCAATGCATCAGAGTCTAGGCGGCGGGGCACTGCCTGAATTGGAAAGGTCAGGTACAGGCCGAATCGAGACAGTGGGACACATGCCCAAGAGCAAATCGAAGCAGCAAGGCTGGGATGCAAGAGCAAGGATCGACCTGAGGTATAATTGGTTTAAGCACCAGGCCAAATTGGAAAAATTGGGTACGGGCTGAATTGAGGTGGCACGGCCTGGGCCAGAGTGCAGCAAAGTGGCAGGGCCGAGATCCGAGAGCAAGGTTTGAACAATTTAAACGCCGGGCCAAATTCAAACAGTCAGGGTGTCAGAGCTGGAGAAACAGCTAGCGTTTCGCTTGCTGCTCCACGAGGTTTACTTGTTTCTGCACTGAACAGGCTACTGAGTTGGCTGCAGTGATGACTGACTTCATGGCTGTAGACTCACTTTCATCAACGTCACTTGTTTACTTGTTTTTGTCGTTTGCACAGATGTCTTTTTTCTGCACATTGGACGTTTGACGGCCTTCTTGTTCTAATGGGTTCTATTGTTTATTTTACTTTGTGGCTCCCTGTGGGGAGACGAATCTCAAGTTTGCACAGAGTATACATACTTTGATAATAAATGTACCTTCAACTTTGAATTTGTAGTAGAAACTTTGTTTTAGCTGATGCACTAAGCATAGTGTATGCATATTGTAGTCCACTTCCAAAATTTGCTTCTGTTGGTTTCAATGAAACAGAGTTTGCGAGCAAGATTCCAACACACTAATGTCTTTCTGTGCTCATGGTACATGAAAGCAAGTTCCAAACTCAACCATTTTAAAACCAGCCATTCAAGTAACAATAGCCCCAAATGCGTACACTTATTATATAACCATTTACATAATCACCTCCAGCAGAACTTCAACTGGCTTTCTTTCAATCATTCCATCAGATCTTTTGCAGTCGCCTGACAGGGTATGTGGCCCCTTGGTTCAATGTCTCAGTCAAATGTAATCATCTCTGATGGTCCAGCACTCCATCAGCAGAGCCCTGGTTATGCAGCTGATGGTAGCGGGGGCGAATTCAAATTATAGTGTCTAAGTGCACCCTATCAAGGGGGAATGGTGCTATTTAAACTGAGGGTGACAATCTTTGATCCTTTACTAAATTTGATATCCTTTTCTAAAGTTCACTTTGCAGGACTGGTTTCTATGCAACACATATAACGGCCACAATTACACAAGGGCATTTCCAAATGGTATTGTTCGGAGAATCCAACACACAGCTGCAGGTCCTTTGAATCTGCCAGTACTATGACTACAAAATGATCTTTTGCTATCAGTATTCTCCAGAAGAGTGTTGAATATCTCCTGTCGGAATTATGTTGAACAGTATTCAAGCTCTGTAGGAACAAAACTTGGAAATGGGTGGAAATACTCAATGGACCAGGCAGCAAATGTAATGACAGAATCAGATCAATCAGTGACTTTGCACTATAATTGTAAACCTTAAGTATGTCCTGATGCCAAGCTGAAATCAAGATAAATGTTTGCAACAAAATGTTCCATTAAGCCCTGATACATTCAACATTTATGAAATGCACAAGTGTCACAACTCTGCTTACCTGACTATGATGAATTCTAGCTGTAGTTGGGTCATTAAGGAATTGTTACCTGAATTTTACAAACCCTTTTGCATTATTGGGAAAAATTAGATATTACATGTCATTTTTATTAAAATTACATGTTAAATTACTTACTCTCAGTACCAAAAATGAGATATTTTTGGCATTCAGGATAAGTTGTTTAACATCTCAAAACATCCAGGGAGGGTTGTCAAGTGATGTGGGCAAATCATTTACATCTATCCTTAAATCAGGATGTCAATGTACTTGCAGAGGAAATTCTCCCTCATTATCATTTCAGGCACATGTCCCTGCTCAGATCAAAAATCCATGAATACAAAGAATTTTTATTTGTCCAGACTTCTTCCCTTCAGTTCTTCACATTCAATCTTGTTGAAGTGCAATATTCAAATAAAGAAAATGTCAGCATAAGATACACAAGATAAGTAGTTTATGTACAGCAATGACAAGGCAGACTTGAGGGACTGGATAGCCAACTCCTATTTTCTTTAGTTCTTGGTCATGCAAGCAGAATTTGAATGACCTCAAAACAGCTGGTGTGACTAGGTGGAGGTACTATCGTAACTTGGGAAATGTGCAAACTAATCTCTGCATAGCAAGTTCCCAAGAATAATCATGTGATGATGATGAGAAAGAGGCACAAGAGACAGCAGATGCTGGAATCTGGATCAACAAACAGTCTGCTGGAAGAATTCAGTAGGTTGAGCAGCGTCCGTGGGGGGAAAGGAATGGTCAACATTTTGGGATGACAAGACCTGAAATGTTAGCAATTCCTTTCCCCCCACAAACTCAACCTGCTGAGTTCCTTCAGCAGATTATTTGTTGCTGATTATGACAATAGTGTTAGCCAGAGGATAAACTATTGGCCAAGACAATAGGGTTGGAGAAGGCTCATGTGGATCTTATATATTAAAGGAGTAGCCTGTTTTGTCCAAAAAATCCTGTATAAGCAGGTTGTTTCCAGAGTCTAAAGCACTGGAGAATATTGCAAAGTTGGGATGACAGGGTGTGGATATGTTTAAGGAAGGCAGAGCAAAGGGTCTTGAGAGTCCTAGTCCAGGATCCCTAAAATTAACTTGCAGGATGAGTCAGTGAGTCAGGAGGAAGGCAAATACAAAGATGGCATTAATTTAGAGAGGACTAGAATATAAAGACAGGAATGTAATGCTAAGATATTAGTCCGGTGACATTTGGAGTATCATGAGCAGTTTTGGATCTCCAATCTAAGAAAGGATCTGCTGACTTTGGTCAAGGTCCAGAGGAGGTCCACAAGTATGATCCTAGGAATGAAAGCGTTTAACGGATGAGGAACATTTGATGGCCCTGTATTCACCAGAATGAAAAGGTTACGGGGAGAAGGCGAGAGAATGGGGTTGAGAGAGAAAATAAATAAATCATAATGGAATGGCAGAGCAGACTCAATGGGCTAAATGGCATAATTCTGCTCCTAAGTCTTATGGTTTTATAGTCTAATGGTAAGTGCAACAGCTGTCTGTTGGTCTCTAACCCTGACCATAATATGTGGCTTTTTGCTGGCTTTCTCTTTCAATTCTTTCCCTATTTTGCAAGACAACAGTCTGCAGATGTTATGTGCCTTGGATTTGTACTGTGAGATTCTGATCTTTGCAGAGAAGGCACTGAGCAAGACTTAATGTGGCAGTGCATGGTTCACTGCACCATGAAGGAAGAGAACTCAATTCAAGGCATCTCCACCTCCAGGGCTTCCGGAGTATGACAAGATTGCGTTAGGTAGAGGGGTAGATTGTCTATCCTCTTCTCAGTCAAGAAACATTGCAGAGTGTGGGGAGCCAGGGTGAGAGGTTGGGTTTGGGGTGGGGGGTGAAATTGGTGATGTTGGGAAGGAAAAGTTTTGAACAAGTGCTGGAAGGGGAGGGAGAGATGATATTATAAAATGACTCTAATGATTGAAGGTCACTGTTTATTTCACTCTATACGTGAGAAAGGTTTGAAAGAGTTTGACTGTATTGATTGTCAATTCCTTGTAAGAGCCCAGTCTGGATTCGACTGCTCCTTTAATCTGTAATTGTCAGTGAATGAATGGGTAATTACACGGGACTCTAGGCAATTGTTAATCGTTTGTTGGCCCAGTGTCACTGGGTAATTGACTTTGAGTGAGGGGTGTACTCATGTGTGAGGTATATTGCAGGACTCTTGTCACATCAGTGAAAGAGAGTTGAGGCCAGGGCAGCATTCATGAGGCCTCCCTTTATGACCTTACAGAAATTTACAAAGGTGGCAAACTAAAATGGCATGTATTTAATACAATTCAAAAATGACACTTAAGTAATCGCATGAAGGTGATCAACTGAAAGTAAAATAGTAAAATTAATAATCCTGCTATAATTCTGGAATCAATATAAGATTGATAATAATGATAATAATCTGACAGAGTGGTGAAATGATTCTCTTATTTGCTGAAGCATGGTCATATTATCGTATAAGTTTGAAGTTGGTTGATACATGAGCATTGCTGGCAAGTGGCAATCCACTTTGGTCCAATTCCTCTTCTGATTAGTAAATACAAATTGAGTGATGGGCAGATCAGTTAGCACATGATCTCCAAACATCAATTCACACAGGGCTTGCATATGCCATATAAGCTCTTAGTGCACTTGTTTTAAATAAGTTTCAAAGAGTAGGGTGTGTGAGTGTTGCTTTGACTGCTTTGGGTGCATTACTTCCTTAGCTATTGAATAACAGAGATATATGTGAAGTAAATTAACATTTGAAATACAGTTGTCTAAATTGAGTTTACACCATTTCCCCCTGAAATTAATGCATGTTACTGAAACGATGCCCCCATTGGCAGGTTTGCCCTTCTCAGCTGTTTCTATTGACAATACTGGCAGCTGATAAAAAATTGTTTTACAAACAGGCTATTAAGCTTTTCCCAGGGTTAAGTAGGTTAAGTGTTCCCAGAGTGCACTGGGGTTATTAGTATGAAAAGTTGGTTATGTTTTTTTTTAACTCTTTATTGTCATCAGGAATGTTTATTCCACGTATCAGGGATATATATTTTGAGGGTGGAGCTCTACAAATATAATAACGTATACAACAATTATAGAAAAAGTTATCATCATGTTTAGGTCTCCAAGCTGAACAAATGAGAAGCTGTTAGGAGTTTCTGCTCACAATGTGGAGTTCACCACTTTTCCTAGAGGCAGACACAAGAACCATGCAGCTAGAGAGGCAACTAGACAACTACCGTAATTCAACTGTGCAGCCAGATTTTGTTAGGCAAACCCTGATCACTAGATTCCTTGGAAAAAAGATGTCATATATCAGGATACCAGTTTCTTCGTTGAGGTCCAAGCAAGCTGACTATTCATTAGCACTGCAAACCTGGACAACACAACAGAAGTGTGGGTTTATCTTCTGGTTCAAGAAGACCACTTTTTCTCAATGGCAATTTGTCATAAGCAATAAATGGTGGCCTTGTTAAAGATGTCTGTATCTCAAAAATGAATTAAAATAAAACCATCTTCGTGGCAATGCAAGACCATAGTTAGTGAAATTAAACTGCAATTTAATGCAGATTTCAGAGAGTCCTATTCAACCACAAGTTTGGCACTGACTCGAAAGTGAAAATGTCTTGAGCAGTTTGCCTCATGGCAGTAACTTGTTGCTATGGACTTCTAAGTCCAGTATTTCCAAGCTAAATCTTTCTTCACCAGTTGTTCACTTCAACCATTGCATGCCTTAGTTAATGAGATGGCAGTGGTGCTGCCCATTCCTATTGACCTTGAAAAGGAAGTGGTGAACCTTTGAGTCTTTCCAGAGAATATCATCCCATTATACCACTGAATATGTTTGCAAGATGTAGACCCAATAATGATGAAGGATTGGAGAAGTATCGCAGGATGATGTGACATTTAAAGAAGCACAGGGACGATGGTGCTTCCACGTGTCTCATGTCCTTGACCTTTAACTGGTAGAGAATACAGCCTTTGCAGGCTCTGCCTAAGTAGCCTTGAAAAACAGCTGCGAGGTGCTTTGTAGATGGTGCACACTGCATCCTTGGTTGGCCAGTACTGGAGCGAGTGAGTACTTAAGTAATGCTCTTGTGATACAGCTTCTCTGCCGAATGAATTTATTGACTTCTCAGATGTGGGTCAGATTCCTTCTTCCTTGCACCAGTCTTACCACTGTCGCAGATCACTTTGTCATTAATGAAGGCAGCTGATTTTATTGTAACCTCAGCTCTGAATTCTATTCTACCCATTCAATCCCCTTGATTGAAGGAGGCAATAGCATGAGTAAGAAACAGTTCAGTAAGGTACTGAAGAACCATCTGGATCGATGTTGGCTTTATATGTTCATACTGCAACATCAGGAGCTGCCTCCAGAGACTACAAGCTGAACCCATAAAGCTGGCCACCTTCCCTGTGCATATTTTGTTAATTGTGTTCAAATATTTGCCCCCCCCCCGCTGTCTTCACTGCCTAGTGCAAGACAAGCGGTGACCACATGAAGCATCACCTGGCAAGAAGCTTATTGCTGTTGAGGTTGTGTTTAAAATTGGTGAAATGAGACTGAAACTGAGAAGCTGCTGCTAGTTTATTGGTCCTGGAGTTCATGTGGTTAATAAATGTATCACACTAAAGAGAATTAAAAGTGATAAATCCTTCATGTGTCATGACACTGTTATGATAACTGAATATTATGTCACCCCTTATTTGCAAACACTACTCCAGCATGAGTCCAGAGAAGGAAGAGTGAGGAGGGGGAGGGGAAGATAGAATTAATAATCACCTCCTAAACACAAATCGCTCTATTTTATTGAAGCACTGAGAGGCATAAATGTCAGCAATAGCTTCAAGCATAAATAATCTCTCGAGGTCTTCAATCAATCCACTCATAGTTCATTGTAGACTCTGAACTGTTGCTATTTGACCTTTCACTGATGTAGCAGATGAATGATTTGAAGACCTGGAGCTGCTTTTTGTTAATGCAGAGGAGATTAAAGGGTTTATTTCCAAGAAGTGTGGTGGAATGGTACCGGGTAGATGTAACCATTTACTGTTTCCAGTGACCGAGGGGATTAAATGTGAAGGCAGGATGCAAAATCAAATGCACACGATTTCAGATAACAAGCGAGAGAAATAATCATGGGTTGAGTGGATTGTTAAAGAAACAAGGAACAATGGTATGTGTGACAGTAAAGTTTGGGCTGTAGCTCATAATGAAAGGCAGCAATGCTTATCGATGTGTACATGTAGCCTATGACAGTACAAATTTTGTTTATTGTACAACATGTAATACAAACACCAAGGAATCTTATTTGATCCATTCCCATCACTTTTAGAAACAGCCTATCCCTTCCACTTCTCCTATATTTCCCCACTCAGCCATCTTTCGATAAGTTTGCAGCAAGTTTTTTTTGATGAGCATAATTGATGTGTAATATGAGAGAAGGACATCAGTGCCAGACTTCAGCCGAGCAACACTTCGCAAAACAGATACTTTGTCAACACCAGAATATACATGCGTCAGGTCATGACCTCAAATTGACCAGGTTCATGACCTTTTCTGGGGTTCGCACGGTTTTCCTTGAAGCCCATGTTTCAGTCGACTCAGCAGTAAATCTTCCCAGATTTTTTACATCTGGGAATAATTTACTGCCCTTGTTGCACATGACTCCAGCAAAATGCCCTAATTGCTTATCTCAGCACAAAATGTACCAAAAAATTATGAGAATAATTTAATTGTAAACAGTGGAATTTTTCATGAAATGCAAAATTAATACTCTCTGCATTGTTTATTGCTGCTTGTTCAACTAGTAGATACATCGAGAAGTTATACCTTTCTGTGGCCTTTGCTACTTTCTTCCTTGCATTCTCCAGCCCCTGCCCTACCTGACTGAGATTAGTGAACACCTAATCACTCTGCTACTGCCAGGAGGGTTCAATTTCTTCTTGCCAGGAATAAATTTAAGTTTGTCTTTCCTTCATGATTTGTCCCACCTCACCTGGGGAAACACTGCAGTTTTGCAACAACCTCCATTCCAAAAATGGATTTCGGTCACAACTCAGTAGCAACTCCTCTTTTCCAATCGGTATGGCACAGTCAGTCCCATCACCATACAGTTCCAGTGTCCGGCATTTGATCCTCCTCTAAGGTGCTTCCTGCGACTGCCTGGAATTCCCCCAAGTGCTCTGGCTTTCAACCACATCCAAAAGACATCTACAAGAGGTGCAACCTCAGGAAGGAGGCATCACTTATCAAAGATCCCCACCATCTGGGCCAAGCCATCTATAAGCAGCTACCATTAAGCAAGAAGTATAGAAGCCTGAAGTCCCTCACCACCAGATGCAGCATCTCTACTTCCCTTCAACCATTTGGTTCTTGAACCAACAGGAATAGCCATATGTACTACAGTTTAGCAATTCTTTTCCCAGTTTGATCATTTTGCACAAAAATTGGCATATTTTTTCTAATTGTGTGCTTTCTTGTAAAAATACCACATAATTTATGACCTTTCTTATATGATACTACGTCTGTGTTGCTGCTGCAAGTTTTGTTTTCATTGCACCTGTACACACACACGTACTTGTGCATATGACAATAAACTCAACGTTGATTTTGACTTAATTGGTGGGTTAATCAGCCATGGTAAATTACTGCTTGTGTAGGTGGGTGGCAGAAGGACTGGGGCAAAATGAGAAAGAAAAGGTTACAGTGACAGAAACAATGGAATTGGGGGGAATTAACTGAGAGCTGACATTGACTTGATGGGCCGAATGGCATCCTGTGGTAGGAGAGAAGCCACAGATGGCAGTCATGTCAAAGGCTGACAGTCTATACTGCTGTAACACTGTACTAAGGTGTTTTTCCTGACTAAAACTTTAAATTAATTGGAAATTGGTTTATCGTTGTCACATGTACCAAGATACAGTGAAAAGCTTCATTCGTCAGCAATTCATACAGATCATTCCATACCTAAGTACATCAAGATAGTTCTAAAGGAAATCAAAAACAAAATGCAGAATATAGTTCACAGTTACAGTGAAAGTATAGTGCAGTAGGTAATGAAGGTCACAATAAAACAGATGGTGAGATCAAGAGTTTTTCTGTAGCGTTCAAGGTCCATTCAAGTATCCTCTAAAAGTAGGTTAGGAGCTGGCCTTGAACCTGGTGGTGTATCTTTTCAAGCTTTTCTATCTTCTGCCTGATGGAAGGAGGAAAAAAATGAGAATGATCTGTGTAAACGGGGTTCTTGATTACAATGACTGGTTTCTCAAGGCAAATAGATCCTCTCCTGCCCTGTGAAATGAGTGTACAGGTTTTCATGGCTTCTGTTTTGAAGCACTTGTTTCCAGTATTTATCTTTCGACCTGTACAGGGAGGAGGGCTCAACATCTGAAGGAAAGTCAGATATAGCTCGGCTCTTTCAGGTATGAAGGGGCAAGTGGAGATAGGGTGGGAAAGAGGCAGAGCGGAGAGGAAAATGATTTTGGATATAAAGGAGCAGTTTATATCTTTATTTCACCAATTTGTGGTCTCAAGGAGAATCCCTGGAGAGCAGGGTGATGAAGATAGACTGCTACCCTATGTTTTCCCGGCTCCCGGATCAAAATAAATCAGGAGGTTGTCAGTTAAGAACAAGGTAGCAGTCTGCCACCTCATTAACACGATCCATGCCATTTGGAAGTGGGGGCCACTCTGTCCACACTGTCAATCACTAGACAAACGTAAGACAAACAGAGACCAGGTTCTCACCACACTTTGTTAATCATTGTGCCGAAGGAACCGGATCTTACTCTGAGTTCGGGGTGGAGTGAAGAGCTGGGGGAGATCTATTTCGGCATTAACAACTATTCAGTAGTTTGTTCTGTATTTACATGACTTGACTCTTCAAGACAACAGGCCCAACTTTCCTTCTCCTTCAAATGTTCAGTCATCCTTCAGGTTCACAATCAGAATCAGGTTTAATATCACCAGCATATGTTGTGAAATTTTTTTTTGCAGCAGCAGTAAAATGCAATACATATTAATAAAAACCATAAATTACAATAAAAAATTATGTCATAAAAGTAAGTTCAATAAGTAGTGCAAAGGAGAGGAAAATATACTGAGGAAGTGTTCATGGTTCATTGTCAATTCAGATGACTGATGGCAGAAGGGAAGAGGCTATTCATGAAATGCTGACTGTATGTCTTCAGACTCCTGCGCATCCTCATTGACGGTAGCAATGAGAAGAGGACACGTCATGGGTGATGTGGCTCTTTAATGATGGATGCTGCCTTTTTGAGGCATCGACTATTGAAGGTGGCCTAGATGTTGAGGGGTTTACAACTTTCTGCAGCTTATTTCAATCCTGTGCAGTGGCCTTTCTATACCAGACGGTGATGCAACCAGTTAGAATGCTCTCCATGGTACATCTGCAGAAATTTGCAAGTAGCTTTGGTGACATAACAATTCTCCCCAAACTCCGAATGAAAAACAGTAACACAGGATATAACATCAGAGATATTGACACCTTGGAACCTGAAGCTGGTCACTCTTTCCACTACAGATCCTTTGATGAGGACCAGTATGTGTGTCCTCATCTTACAATCAATTCCTTGGTCTTCCTGACCTTGAGTGTAAGGTTATTGCTGTGACACCACTCAACCAGCTGATCAATCTCGCTTCCATATGCCTCTTCATCACCATCTGAAATTCTGCCAACGATAGTTGTGTTGTTGGTAAATTTATAAATAGCATTTGAGCTGTGCCAGTTCTACCTGCAGATTGATAAATTAATTGATTAAAATCACAAAGTCAAAAAGATGGCCCTAACTGGACAACTTCCCCTTGTTCACCAAGATAGAAACACAAGAGTATCAGGCAGGGTTGATGGTATAGGTCTCATTTTGCACTAACAAGGGTAATTTCTTCCCATGGCAATTCACATCAAGATTAGATCATATTTTTCTATTCAGGTTTTAATGGCCAAAATCAGAATTGCAAGGAACAAAGGGGAAGTAGTCTTCCAAGTGGTCATTTTGCAGCTGTATTCTAAGTGTAATGGTGGATGGATTATCATTTGTGGGTTGGCTACTCCCTCATGGAGCTTCCTCAGAGAAAGTTGACCCCAGTCCTGGTTTATGATTCACATAGCTGAAAGTGTGACAGTTATGCCCATTACTCTCAGAAAAACTTCAGGCTCACAGCTCCTTACAGAGAATGGCATTAGAATCTCAGCACAGTATCCTTTCTTGGGTTGACCAGATTCAACACTAGTCCTAAAGTTCATCATTTGGAATTAATTTTAATTGGATTTAATCCTAAAATATTAAGAGTGCATTTGAAATTCAGCTTTAGGATATTGCGGTGAAGTTTTCAGCCGCTGCTCAGAGCCACTCTTTCTGCTGGGAAGTGATGGACTTAGCCCTTAGCAAGGGCCAGAAACAATTTCATTCTGAGCTAATGTTGCCTGTTAGAAATTCCCAATCTCAGGGAGATACCTCCTGTTGATTTCTCCTGATAGAATCAATGTTACTTTCCAAGCAGTGCTAAATTATAGACAATCTTGTGTTATAAACATGAGAAAATCTGCAAATACTGGAAATCCTAGCAACATGCATGAGAAGCAAGAGGAACCCAGCAGTAAACTCTTCTTATGGCTTTTTTAGTTGCCTTCTGTTGGTTCTTAAATCTTCTCAATCCTCTAACTTCCCACTAATTTTTGCTATGTTATATGCCCTCTCTTTTGCTTTTATGCAGCTTTGACTTCCATTGTCAGCAGCAGTTGCCTCATCCTTCCTTTAGAATACATCACCTTTGGGACTATTCTATCCTGCACATTTTGAATTGTCCCCAGAAATACAAGCTATTGTTGGTCTGCTGTCGTTCCTGCTAGTGTCCCCAGCCAATCAACTTTGGCCAGCTCCTCTCTCATGCCTCTGTAATTCCCTTTACTCCACTGTGTTACTGATACATCTAACTTTACCTTCTCCCTCTCAGACTGTGGGATGAATTCTCTCAAATTATGATCACTCATTCTTAAGGGTTCCTTTAACTTAAGCTCCTTAATCAAATCTGGTTCATTGCACAACACCCAATCCAGAATTGCTTTTCCCCTCATGAGCTCAGCTACAAGCTGATCTAAAAAGCCATCTTGTAGGCATTCTACAAGTTCCCTTCTTCAGATCCAGTGCCAATCTGACTTTCCTAATCTACCTACGTATTGAAATCCCCAATAACTAATGCGACAATGCCTTTTTACATGTCTTTTCTATCTCCTGTTGTAATTTATTTGTCACATCCTGGTTACTGTTCTGTATATAACTCTACCCCGATCCAATGCCACCTCTCTCTAAGCATTTGATTTGATTTTTTGCCAACAGAGCCACCTCACCCCCTCTGCCTACCTACCCGCCCTTTCAATACAAAGTGTATCCTTGGATGTCTTGGATGTTAAGCTCTCATCTATGATCTCCTTTCAGCCATGGCTCAGTGAAGCCCACAACATCATACCTGCCAATCTCTAAACACACTGCAAGATTATCTACTTTATTCCGTATACTGTGTGCATTCAATTATCACACCTTCAGTCCTGTATTCATCACCCTTTTTGATTTTGTCTGCATGTTACACTGACTGCAATTTTGCCCGATCATCTGCCTGTCCTTCCTCACTGTACAATGCATTGACTTGTATACCAACTGCCCCATCCCCAGCCCTATCACTCCGGTTCCCATCCCCCTGCTGAATTACTTTAAACTTTCCACAACAGCTCTAGCAAACCTTCCCATAAGGATATTGGCCCCCTCGGGTTCAGGCGTAACACATCCTTTTTATACAGGTCATACCTTCCCCAGAAGAAATCTCAAATATCCAGAGATCTGAATCTCTGCGACCTGGACCACTTCCTCAGCCACTCATTCAATTGCACCTCCATCCTATTCCTGCCCTGACGAGTATGTGGTACTGGAGTCATCCAGAGATTACTACCTTGGCGGTGCTGCTCTTCAACCGCTTCCCTAACTCCCTATACTCATCTTACTCTCCTGTGTCACTTGTGCCAATATGCACCACAACTCCTGGCTGCTCACCACCTCCCCCAACCCCAGGGATCTTCTGCAGCCACTCAGAGACATCCTGGACCCCAGCAGCTGGGAGGAAACACGGCACCCTGCTGTCTCTTTTGTGGCCACAGAATCTCCATCCTCCTATCATGTCTTCCATCACTATCACTCTTCTTGACTTTACCCTGCTGAGACTTACAGCTGGCCACATTGCCACTGGCCTGGAAGAATTAAATATTTATTTGTATCAGTATGAAATAGTCTAATGAATAAGAAATTGTCGCATGTTTTCTTTTGGTCTTGCCTCTCTCCACCTTTGCCGTGTCCCTTGACTTGGCAAAGGCTTCCCTCAGGCTAAGGAATTCTTCAATCTTCTTTTATGCTCACCTTTTAAAAAATATTTTTAAAAATATGGGGCTAGAAACAGATCCGAAGAAACTCGACCAAAGTGCCCTCCAAAAATCAGCGTAACTCAACAAGCAATATCATTCAATCCACAAGTTTATTTTTAGTATGATTGTTGGCAATATTAATGTTACATATGTTTTCTTTAACAAAACGTGATACAGAAACCTTGCAGATAACCACTTTGCTTTGTATGTTGTATCTTGGACCTTGCACAAATCTATGGTGTGACCTTTTTCACCCTTAGTCCCTGAGACGGACATTCCATTCCCCTGCAGTCAGAGTTAAGAGCACTCCGACTCTTTGAACATAGTTGATATTATTTTTCACATCGAGGAGAGCAGTCTGTAACAAAAATATCCAGAAATGCTGACAAGGCTGCATTAACTGATTATGCTTCAGAAATGAATGATGTGGCTTGAAAAGGTTACTCGTGGATTTGTAACAAAATTAGTCTTCCACTCTCTGACAAGCATCCAAAACAGCTGTGTGTCAGCTACAGCTCAATTGCAGTCAATTTACCTTGAGAGGCAGTAATTCATGGGTTTCAACCTCACTCCAGAAACCTGAGCATGTAATCCAGAATATCTGCACCTCTGAGGGAATGTCACAGTGTTGAAAGTGCCAATTGAACTAAAGAAGACTGCCTTCCCTCACAGGTGGATGCTACATATCCCATTGCTCTACTTTGAAGAGAATCAGGGGGATTATTGGAGTGTTCTGGACAATATATATATCCCACAACATTTGTGCATGGAATCAGCTTATCAGGTCATTATTAATGACCAACAGAGCATGGAAACAGGCCCCTCAGATCAACTCCAGGTCAATGATTGAGCACCCATCTACACCAATCTCATGATCATATTGCATCTTCTTGAATCTTGCAACTTGCAAGTTGACTGAAACATTAACTGGAACCTATCAATGACTGCTTGTCAGTAATCGCAGAAGGCAATCCCTTGTATTTATGAAAGGTGCTACATAAATGCAGAAGGCATCTTAAAGTTGTAAAAGGACCTTTCAATCTGAAATCTGAACTTTTTCTCTTTCCACCGATGCTGTTTAATTGATTGAATATTTCTGGCATTATCTATTTCCTTTTTGAATTCCCAGTTTCTGCAACTTTTAAAAAAAAATTGCTATATAAATGTAATTTGCTTTTAATTTATTCCTTATCATTTTCCCATGTGCAATATTGAACAGCAAGGAAACAGAACTATATCCTGTGTGGAACCATGGCATTGTGCACCTCTTCCCATTTCTAAGGAAAAACACCATCATTGCACGGTTATGATGGTTAAGGGGTAAACAGTTAATGGCTCCTGAACTCACCTCAACAATGATCATTGAACACAACTGTGGACTCACTTTCAAGGGCTATATGACTCGTGTTCTCAGTATTAATTATTTATTATTATTTGCTTTTCTTTGTATTTGCTCAGTTTGTCTACTTTTGCACACATTGGTTGCTTAGCGGTCTTCCTGTGTAGTTTTTATTACAGGAGTCCTCCGCTTTACGAATGTTCGCTTTACACCACTTCGCTTTTACAAAAGACCTACATTAGTAACCTGTTTTCGCATTACAAAGAGGATTTTCGCTTTTACGAAATTTCACTTTTACGAAAATTTTTCCCATATAAATTAATGGTTCTTCGCTTTACGCCATTTCAGCTTAAGAAAGGTTTCATAGGAACGCTCTACCTTTGTAAAAGGGGGCACACCTGTAATTGATTCTGTTGTACTTCTTTATTCTGCTGTGAATGCCTGCAAGAAAATAAATCTCAGGGTAGTATTTGGTGATATATGCAGTTTGATAATAAATTTACTTTGAACTTTGAGTAACTCAGATATATTAGAACACGCTAAAAATACCACATATTTTCATATCAGAATTAGAAACAGGTTTATTTTCACTGTCCTAGATTACCTGAAATTTGTTGTTTTGTGGCCGCAGTACAGTGCAAAGACATAAAATTGCTATAAATTACAAAATACATAAATATGCAAAGTGGAATAATGAGGTAGATCACAGTATCATTCGCATGTGCAATCTTACAAAGCAAGGAACCAGAATATACACAGATCATTCAGTGATCTGATGGAGGAGGGAAGCAATGAGAACAGATTGTGCTCTCATGTGTTCCCCTCCCTGAAGTCCATCATCAACTCCTTAGTCTTGCTGACATTGAGTGCTCGGTTGTGACCTTGTGACACCCCCCCCCCCCCCCAGCCAAATCAGCCAACCTGACTTACTCCTGTATGATTCCTCATACTTGCTTGCAGTTACTATTGATCCCTGCACCGAGATGGTCATAGGGAGTCCGTGCCGGACAGGAAGCACGGAATTAATTTACTGGGTGTCCGGTTGCAGCTATGAGGTAAGCTTCCCACTGCCAAAGGCCATGGTTTCTTCGTGTCCAGGGGAAGGTGCTGCTTCACTTACTTCACTGTAAGTGAAATCACATCAGCAGCAGGGCCCTAATCTATAGGGATGAGGAGAAAGTATATACTGTTCACTGTATGTACGTTATACGTTTAGCAATAAAGTCACAGAGATGCAGAAGCAGACCTTTGGCCTACAGAGTCTACACTGACCAGCAAGCATCTATTTACAGTACATCAATACTCTGTTGTTTTCTCCACATTCTCATGAGTTCCCTCAGACCCAACTACTCAGCTCTACACTCAGGGGAGCACACAGTGGCCAATTGACCTAACAATGCTTCTTTTGGGGATGTAGGAGAAGTTCCAGAGGAATCCCATCCAGTTACGGGGAGAATGTGAATACTTCACACAAACACCACCAAAAATCAGGATTGAACCCGGATTATGGAAGCTGCAGTGCTGCAGTGCTGACTGAAATATTTCAATTGTCCCGTTTCAATGAAAGTACTGAGTTAGAACCAGGTTTAATATCACCAGCATATGTCACGAAATTTGTTAACTTTGCAGCTGCAATACAATGCAATGCATGATAAATATAGAAAAGAACCTGTGATTTACAGTAAGTATGTATACATATGAATATGTAAGGCTGGCTGGTGGTGTCGTGGCATCATCACTGGACTTCAAGGCAGATGGTCCTGAGTTCAAACCCAGCTGGTTCCCAACCGCAGTATCTACGCGGAACAGAGGCCTGGCAACCTACTTCCGCATCTTGCCATGAGAAACCTCTGGTCTGTGAGGTTACGAAGAGTCAGACTCGACTTAATGGCTAAACAACAACAACATGTACAGGTTTGCGCTGCTTAATGTCCATTTGGACAACAACTGATCGCGTATACATCCGTAGTCCCGATCGGAGAACGTGACGTAGTGGACGTAACCAATCTCGTGTATTGCGTGTCTCTTGAGTATAGTAGCATTATCTCTCTGTTTAATTTTCTTTCGAAAATATCACCGTAAAGTGCATCATGGCTTCCAAACGCAGCGAAAGCACTCCTAGTGATAGCAGCAGCAAGAGGCAAAGTATATAATATAGTGTCCAAATCACACAACGTCTGATTTCACAGAACGTATCATGGATGTTAAGCAACGCATATCTGTATATGTATATTAAATACTGTAGTTAAATAAGTAGTGCAAAAACAGCAATAAAAGAACATCAAGGGAGCATTCAAGGGTTCAATGGCCATTCAGAAATGGGATGGAAGAGGAGAAGAAGCTGTTCCTGAATCGCCTTCAGGCTTCTATATATACCTCCTTCCTACTGGTAACAATGAGAAGAGGGCACGTCCTAGGTGGTGGGGGTCCTTAATGATGGATGCCACCTCTTTGAGGCATCACTGATTAGATGTACTTCAAGCGGCTGCTCTATTTGAGCATAAAGTATAGGCCAACTGAACAGTTGTTCTTCCAGGATGCTCCCATTAAAGGGAGCAGTCACCCTGTTTGCCTCCCTCTGCCATCTGAATGCTGGACTCCAGGCTCCCTTCAGCACATCACACAGCAACAAAGCAAAACTGAAGCTTTATTCCCCAAACTCCCAACTCCATCTTTCTACCCAATGACCATCTAAAGTCCGATTTAAGTTTCATATTTGACCTGGAGGTGAGCTTTGAGCTAAGTATCCGCCCTATAACCTAAACCAAATAGCTCCACCTCTTTAACACAGTCTCTGCATCCAACCTCTTACATTTTTTTTAAACTTGCTTGGCCTTCGTTCTATTCTCCACAACCATTGCCCTCTAAGCTCTACTCCAAAGTCCTATTCCCACCATTGTCTCTGTTGACTAGCATTGTTGCTGCGATGCAGATTGGAACATTTTGCTTCATCTGCATTAAAAAAACCATGCAAATATAATTTTCTGGCTTTGCTTGTACACTTCCTGTTGATGTGGCAGAGGTTTTCCACTGGACAGTCGAGATTGCTTTCTAGTGAGACCCTGAGGAAGTATTGGTAGTCAATAGGTGCTGAAGCCTATGGTTGTACCTCTGCTGTTACTCTCACTGAGACATTTAAATCAGAAGCAGACTCATTCATTCTTCTCTTGAATTGGGAGAAGTTGGTCTAAATTTGTGTTTTTTTTTTCCATTTGTACCTGAGTTGTGATTTATAATTGGCCAGGATATGTCAAATGAAATGATAGCAGGACAATATAATTATCAGCCTCACAGTCATTTTCACTCCACTCAATAAAAAAAATAGCATGCACCATTTAAAAAGTATCCACAAAACTCACTAATGGTAAAAAAAAAGCATAATGATGCTCTTGTTTGAAAAGGAGATATATTCTAAATTTAATGTTGATGAAGCTCAGAATTTTCCACGTGTAAAGATTCTATGGGTACTGAATTATTAAACTAAAGTAAGGCCTTTCCTTTTGTAAAGCATAACCTTGAACTCAAAAAAGTACTGGTACTCCAGGATGGAGCTATTTTTTTCTTGGGATCAGAACATTTGTACTAAACTTGGCAAGTATCATTGCTTCCAGGACATAACCTTGCTCAAGTCATAAGGCTTTCTGAAGAATCCACAAGGACTTTCTCTCTGCTCTAAATATCTCTTCAAAGAGACGTCATCCCTCTCAGGTTTGGAGGACAAACAGCTGGAGATTAACATTCATCTCAATTTGACATGGTCAGCATTACCAGGGTAGTGCAGCAAACTAAAGTGCATGAAGTAATTTTTTTCCATCTTCAACAGTCATGTTGAAATTTCTGCACGAACGGTTTTGTTTCTTCATTTTATGCAGTATTTCCTTTGTTACCTGGGAATTCAGATATGCAGAGGTGGCAGTGTGTGTACACTGAGGTAGCACTGCATCTGCAATAGGATTTCCTTCATTATATTGACCAGAGTAGCTGTGGCTGAATCACACTGGACCAAGGAAGGTTTGACTGTATCAGGTTGTCCTGAGGAACGATTCAATAGTATCAGAGAAGGGATCAGATGGGTCTAGTTGAGGCAGCACTGTTTCAGACAGACTGAAAGAATCAAAGTTCAAAGTACATCTGTTATCAAATTATGTATATATTATACAACCTTGAGATTCATCTCCTAATAGGCAGCCAGGAAACGAGGAACCCAAAAAGAACACATTAAAAAATTGAAGTCTGTTGTACACACAATGTGCAGAGAGAAAAAAAACAAATCATGCAACAATAAATGCCAGCAAATCGCAGTCTGAACTGAAGTCCACAGAGTCCGACCACAGACCCTTAGTTCAGCGCAGAGCAGGGCAGCAATCTGAACCGGCCTGTCCTCTGCCTTGGGTGCTGACAACCAGACCTTTCAATCATCGTTCAAACTTCAGGTTCAGTTACTTCAATACACTGGGGCCTGGACCCTGCCACCTCGACCTTTCCAATTCAGCTCGGAACCTAAATCAATCAAATCTGGAGTCGACCTTGGACTTAATGACAGGCCTGTTGCCTCACCTCAGGTCTCCCACATCGAATTGTCTCCAAGTCTAAAGGGAAGTTACTGGCTATCATTGGCAATGATCACTTACCAGAAAAAGAGTGATTAACAAAGTGTTTCGTTGATTTATTTTGTTTCATTAGCCACCAGCCAGAAATCACTGAGAGTCACAAGCACCACCTTAAAACCAGAATCAATCATGTTGTCAGACTGTCCTGATGCAAGCATGTCAACAGCTGCATTATCGTGCTTCCTTTGTTTGACGGCAGCTTGTAATCAGTAATCAAACCCATCATATAAGTCATGGAAACTGGTGTTGGCCAATCATACTCGTGTGCCATGTCAACCTTTCAATAAAATGATGGCTGCTCGTTTATCTTAGTGCTGTTTTCCTGTACCAACTCCTGATCCCTTGATTCTTCTAAATGGAAAAGAAATAACTGAATATTTGGTCAGGTAGAGCAAACTATAAATTGTTTCTTTCATACTTAAATGGACAGCATCATTCTGAAGTGCTCATATCTGATTGTCACTGTGATGATAAGTTAATTCCCAGTAGTTGATCAAATTAATTGTATAAAATAAAAGGTAACAGTAATTTATGATCAACAAAGGTTATCTGCTTCATGATATTATTCCTCTTCGCCTAGTACACAGCCCCTAGGCATAAGATTATTGTAAGAAAAAAGGGGTAGTAATGTCCCTTTAAAATACATTGGCTCTCTCTTCTGAAGTTTCAGTGAATTAATCTCAACGGGCATGCTATAACATGGTCATCAAACCAAGCCGAGAGGAGGAGGAATGCAAGCTCAGGCTAGACCTAGTGTGATATGTATACACTGTGATTTCTGCTGCTCAAACAGTCACAGGGGTAAGCATCCTCAGACGAGCACATTGGTCGTCTATCAGCTCTCACACTTGGTGATACATAGGATCAGAGTGGATGAGAACTAGACAACCTGGTGAAATTATTTCATATTGTTTGTATAATGTTTTGACATTTATTAAATCAAACACCACTTAGTGCACCAAGATGAAATTAGTATAGCGTCTGCCATTAATATCTTGGAGTGCTTTGTAGCTTGTCTTGCCATTTCAGGCTTCACCAGTAGATAATTATTCTATTCTTGTATTGCCCTCACTGGCATTACAGTCTATATTAATGGAACAACTGGAGATCTGCAGGTATAATAGTTGCAGATTATGGACTAACAGTTCTGTGTAGTTAGCCCAAATATGTGAGGATGGTGACTTGATAAGGAATCATTGGTTTGAAAATTCCCGAGCAACATCCATTCATTAATTTACTCCATCGGAAGTGCACCAAGCTCTTCTGTTTATTTCCAGAATCAGAATTTCTACTGCATGTCAACAATGTAGGAGTTGCTCTGCGATACGTTGTGCTGTGGCAAGAGCGGCGAGGTTTGAAATGCTTCTCACATGCTTCAGTTCCAGGTTTAATGTACCTCTTGTAGGGACTCCGGGATACTTTAATCAAGCACCAGCTCACATGATGTAAGCTGGTGTGCTTCAGATGCTCAGATGATTTTAATTCCAAGATACATTAATATAATTGCTGCCCTGAATTCAATAGAGGCTTTGAAAATCTGTCTAGATGATCCATGACACAGATGAGCTGGGTTCAAGTGCATAAAATGCATCTGCAATGGGATCCCACCACCAAGCACATCTTCCAATCCACCCCCCCCCCTCCCCCACACTTCGTGCTTTCTGTAGGGATCACTCTCTATGCGGCTCCCTTGTCCATTCGTCACTCTCCACTGATCTCCCCCCTGGCACTTATCCTTGCAAGTGCATCAAGTGTCACACCTGTCCCTACACCTCCTCCCTCAGTACCATTCAGGGCCCTAACCAGTCCTTCCAGGTGAGGTGACTCTTCACCTGTGAGCCTGTTTGGGTCATCTACTGTGTCTGGTGCTCCTGGTGTGGCCTCCTGTATATCAGTGAGACCTGACATGGATTGGGAGACTGCTTCACTGGACACCTATGCTCCGTCCGTCAGAGAAGTGGGATGTCCCAGTGGCCACCCATTTTAATTCTACTTCCCATTCCATTCCGATATGTCACTCCATGGCCTCCTCTACTGTCGTGATGAGGCCACATTCAGGTTGGAGGAACAACACCTTATTTTTCGTTTGGGTATCCTCCAACCTGATGGCGTGAACATCGATTTCTCCAGCTTCTGGTAATGCCCCCCACCCCCCTCTCCTTCATCATTTCCCATCCTCTTTTCCCTCTCTCACCTTATCTCCTTGCCATCGCCCCCTCTGGTGCTCCTGCCCCCTTTTCTTTCTTCCATGGCCTTCAGTCCTCTCCTATTAGATTCCCCCTTCTCCAGCCCTGTATCTCTTTCACCAATCAACTTCCCAGCTCTTTACTTCATTCCTTCCCCTTCAGGTTTCACCTTTCACCTTGTGTTTATCTCTATGCTCCTCATCCTTTTGTCTCCAATCCTGCTGAAGGGTCTCTGCCCGAAACATTGACTGTACTCTCTTTTCCATAGAAAGGACAGGTAAGCACAGTTTAGTAGGACAGGTGTGCATAGTTGCAGAGACTGTGGTTTGACTATGACCTCTGGTGCTGTCCGTGTGGAGTTTGCATTCACACGTGTGATCCCAAAGTTCTGTAGGTTAGTTGGTTAATGGGCCACTTTAACTCATCCCCAGTGTGTCAGAGGTAAAATTCAGGGTGAATTGATGACAACTTAGGGAGAATAAACTGGATGAGGGTAGGATAGTATAAAAGTGGGTATCTCATGGTCAGTGTAGATGATTGGCATGTGTCTGTCTGTGACCCTGTGAAATTACAGCATTTTCCTTTGTAACTTTTGGAGATTGTTGCTTGGCTTTATGTCAGATGCAGCTATCAGTCATTTAGATAAGAACATGATGGTGTGTTTATTTTTCACTGTGTGCTCTTCAGTCTGTAATAACTCAGCAGCAATATCATGAATCAACAGAAGTAGCTAATAGTTGACCCATTTTGCTGAGACTTCTGTTGTCAGTAGTAGAATAAAACATAAATTACTTACTTATTATTGGCATAGATCGAGGTCATTCAGTGCATCAGCTCCATTATAACTGCCTGCAAAGCTATCACTTCAGTTCCATTCCTCTTCCTTCCCCTGCTCTGCTCCTCTAACACATTCTGCGACACATGCCCATCACCTCCCCCTTGGTTCTATTGACACTTACCTGAGGAGTAATTTACAATAATCAATTATCCAGCAGCATACTTTGAGATGTGGGAGGAAACCAGAAATCCACGTGGTCACAGGGATCCACACACTGAAGACAGGAGAGCAGAACTGCAGTGTATATCTGAATACCTTGCCACCTGCAAAATACTGACATTAGATAACCTGCTCCTCGGGTTGTACCAGGACCGGCCACTTTTGCCTTCAATCCCTTTATTCCTATTTCTTTCATTGGTCTGTCTGCCTTATTGGGCACGTCCCAGTGGGCAAGACTTTGCAACATTACACTGACATGAGCAACACATGATACAATGCAGCTAAGCAGCTGCATTTTTTCGCTCTATCAGAGAAATTCCTTATCTCCATCTTCTCTGTTACCTAAACTTGCTTGTTTCTTTCTCTCTCCACGACAATGAATGGTCCCAGACGTGAAACTTTCACTGGAGAAGCTCAGCAGTCAGGCAGCATCTTTGGAGGGAAACGGACAGCTGATATTTCTGTCTGAGATGTTTTATCTGGACAGAAAGGTAGTGGGGAGATAATGTAAAGACTCCGTCTCTCTAAGTAGACACTGGATGCACCCGGTTTAGGACTCAAACCTCTCTGGGGTGCAGACCTAGGTGATGAATATTGAGATCCTGAGCTGCCCAGACATCAAGACTCCCCTCTCGGCCTCCTGGATGTGGTCCAAAGGAATGCGAAACAGCACATTTGGCATCAGCTTGACTGCAGGAGCTGCTGTCAGGTGACGTGATACGTCATCCAACTGCCTTAGGGGCTCCACTCTGGATTTGTGTGGGGTTTACTCCGTAGCCTTCTCTTCTCCTGAAGATACCCACAAGGCAGTGGGATCCGTAACCCTGGATACGGGCCCCTTACCGGATACTGCTAGCCGGAGACAGCTGAGCCCGGGGCTCATGTAAGGCAGGGTCTCACACTCTGTAGTAGTGACATATGGAGCCACTACCCACTACCTTTCGGTGGGGAGATAAGCAGTAGAGAAAGGTGGAGGGAAGGAACAGAGTGAGGGTGGGGGACATAATAGACAGATGGGGAGGGGAGAAGCCACAGAAGTTGTAATAGGTGGAAGTGGCAAGGGAACCACATAAGAGAAGTAGATGGAGTATCGAATAAAGGGAGGGAGGTGGGGAGGGACGCAAGAATGGAGGAGTGTGGGAGGCACACCAGTGGAAAAAGTTTGAGGAAGTCATGGAGAGAATGATCCTTTTAGAAGGTGGGAAGAGGTAGACACAGCTGGTGGTAGGATCTCATTGTAGCTGTCAGATGTTACAAGGAATAATATGCTGGATGCATAGGATGGTGAGGTGGTAAGTGAGGATCAGGGTAATTTCATCCCTGTCCTGTCTGGGCGAGACTTGTAGGAAATAGAGGTGATTTGGGTGAATACTCCAAATTCCAGCATCTTTTGTTTCTTGTATCTCCTGAAACATTAACTGTTTGCCTTTTGACAGATGCCCACTGAATTTTCCATCAGTTTTTGTTTATATTTCAAATTTTCAGCATTTGCAAATTTTTCCTATTTACATTTTAGGATTCCATTGACACAAATGACTTGAATTTGGAGTTATAAGAATACAATTTCTATGAAAAAATGGCTGGGTGGGATGATATTTCCAGTAAAGATACTAATGACAGTGTAGCTCTGTGAGACATCCAGGGTGTGGTCCTTCCTCAGAGATTCTGGAAAATAATAAATAATAAGTACAAATTTGAAGAGGCTTAATTTATTCATTTCTTTATCTCCAACTGAAGTATGCTTCAAATGAACAAAAAGAACCAAAATTTTTTTGTTTGGTTTTACACACATTGAGATTAAAAACACATTTATTGGAACCAAAATCAGACCTTTTCCTCTTTTTTTTTCAAATGAGCTTGTAAATTTTAGTCTGTTTCCTAAGTGCAGCTTACATATATATCAGTGTTGTGAATTCTGGTGAGGCCAGTATTTTCTTTTAGGGGTGCAGCTGACAGGCAAGTCAGTGGAACCCAACTGAACAGTGGGGGTCAAGGAGTCAGGTGGGAAGGGGGAGAATGTGAGCCAGCAAGACAACTATGAATAGGGACTAGTTAGGAAGGTGTAATTAAAGAATAGTGGGTTGTCTTCATGGTACTTGTGTGGAGTTTCCATGTTGCTGCAGAATCTTCTCCAGTGAGAAGTTGATGGGGTACATAGTCCTTACTGGCATCAATGACTTGAGGACAAAGAGAGATGAGGACTTGCAGGCAAGATTTTGAAGATGAGTTTCTGAAAAACAGACCCTGAAGGTGACATTCTCCATATTGCTATCAGAGCCATACAATAGTAGAAGTTCAGAAAACAATGTACTGGTCACCAGACTTTAGGAAAGATATGTTAATTTTTGCAAGGGTACAAAGGAGATTCACCAGACTATTGATTAGTGGGAGCGTATTCATTTAGGAGGAGAGACTAGGAGGCAAGGTCAGAATCAGGTTTATTATTGCTAATACATGACATGAAATTTGTTGCTTTGAGGAAGTAGTGAAAAACAAAATATACTATATAACAGGGGTTCATAACCAGGGTCCCATGGCCCCCTCAGTTAATGGTAAGGGTCTATGGCATAAAAGTGGTTGGGAACCCCTACTATATGCAGAAGAGCATGCAGACATGGTCAAGAGATTTGGTTGTTTTTCAGTCCAAACGTCAGAATGGGGAAGAAATTATGTGAGTGATTTTGACCATAGAATGGTTGTTGATGCCAAATGGGGTGGTTTGAGTATCTCAAAAACTTCTGATCTCATGGGATTTCCATGCACATCAGTGCGAGAAACAAAGAAAACATCCAATGAGCAGCACTTCTGAGCCAAAACTGCTTTGTTAATAGGAGAAGTCAGAGGAGAATGGCCAAACTGGTTCAAACTGAAAGGACGGTGACAATAACTCAAATAACCACGTGATACAGCGGTGGTGTGCAGAAGATCATCTCTGAATGCGTAACATGTTGAACCTTGAAGTGGATGGAAAACAGCGGCAGAAGACCACACCAACTTCCACTAGAGTACCTAATAAAGTGGCCACTGTGCATATATTTATCTATACAGTATAAATAAACAGATAGATAGGTAAATAAATGGTGTAGAAAAAGAGTAAAAACAGTGAGATGGTGTTCATGGGTTCACGGATCATTTAGAAATCTAATGACAGAGGGGAAGAAGCTGTGGCATCAGGAGGTGGGCATGGCAAAAGTCAGGATGGAACTGAGATCCTCATGATGAGGGTAATGGTGAATGGTGAAGAACAGTGTAAAGCAGGGCAGTGGGATAAATTTGAGGATTTATTCTTAGAAAGGAGACATAAACTGTGCACCAGACTCAGAGATAGATGGTACTAGAGTAAGAAATAATAGCGTTAAATGGGATGTGACAAAGGGAGAGCATAGCATTGTGCTGATGAATAAACATTTTTTTAAAAATTGCAAATAATTTTGAAGCTGGAAGCACAAGTCACCACATGGGGTGCAGAGATACTGCGGAGGCAGGAAGTCTTGAACAACACACACAAAATGCTGGAGGAACTCAGCATGTCAGGCAGGTTCCATGGAGGGAAATGAACAGTCAACATGATGAAGGGTCTTGCCCTAAAATGTTGACTGTTCATCTCCCTCCATAGATACTGTCTGAGCCACTGAGTTGCTCCAGCATTTTGTGTGTGTTAACCACATGGGAATGTGAACACAGCAAAGGAGAAGGATTGGGAGTTTAAATATTTTTGGATATGAAGGTCTTAGCTAAGATAGGAGAGACACTATTAACAAGAATTTTACTGTGCTGAAGAGATATGTGGCTGACAGATCAAGGATTCAGTAGATAGTGTTGACAAAAAATGAAAGTCACTTACACTTTTGAATATATTCTTCGCCAGCAATAAGTGGGGTAGATATGGTAAGTGGGACAGCTTTGAAAGGAAATCATTTTATGACATAGGAATCCTAGAATACTAATAATAGGAGACTTTAACTATTCTCAGGCTAGAGTAGTGAATATGCATAGGGATAAGAGGGGAGTTTGGGGAACTTGCTTACATTTCTGGCCCAAGAAGAAAGAAGATGTTGCCAGCTCTCATTCAAGGGAATGAGCTGTGTTAAGTGGATCATGTGTCAGTGGGGAAATGTTAAGGGAACTTTATCATGGTATCATAAGGTTTAGATTAGCTATGGAAAAGGACAAAGAGCAATCAAGAACAAAAATACTTAATTGGAGGAGGGCCAGTTTGAGAGGGTTGAAAGCAGATCTGGCCAGGGTAAGCTGAAATCAAAGATTGGCAGAAAAAACCGTAATCAAACAATTGAAGTCTTTAAAGAGGAGCTGGTTTGGGAATGGTCCATTTACAGTTCTACCAGCAGAAAAGGTAGGAACAATATAAGCCAATATTCTCCTGGAAAAAAAAACAGAGATACAGAATAAACTGATGCAAGACACGTGTCAGGATGAGGATCCTGGTGAAAACCAGCTGAAGGTGGAAGAATAAAAGAAATAAGAACATAAGCAGATTATGTAGGGGGTTGGTGGGGAGCAGAAAATGAGTGTCCGAAAGTCTTCTATTAGCATATAATTAGTAAGTGGTGGTAAGTTTATTGGTGGAGCCTCTTGCAAGTAAATAGGACTATTATAAAATGGTTTACATGGATGTGTTGGCTGAAGGGCCTATTTCTTTGCTGTATGTCCTTTTGGTGACCAAATAAGTTCTATGCAAAGAGAACTAAATAAGTTTAAATGAGTCCTTTACATTAGACTCCACAGACAAAGTTGCTGCTGCCAGTGTCACAGTAGAAGTGAAAGTATTTGAGATACTGGATAGGTTTAAAATTAACTAAACAGGAAGTTCTAGAAATGCTGGTTCTACTTAAAGCAGATGGTGATGGCTCCAGACGGGATACATCTGGTTGCTGAGAGGTAGAATTTTTCAGAGGTGGTGTCCATAATTTTCCATTCCATCATGTGTACAGGGTGGTTCCAGAGAACTGGAGAATTGCCAAAGTTACACCCTTATACAAAGAAGGAACCTTGGATAAACCCGCTATCTGTAGGCCAGCCAGTCAGTCAAATCTTGGCAGTGGGGAAGATGCTGGAAGTGATCATTTAGAATCATTTGGGCAAGTGTAGATTACTAAAGGCAAATGCCATGGATATTTTTAAAGGCAAATTTTGTTTAATTAAAAACTGTGTTTTATAACAAGACATCAGAAAGGATTAATGAAGGTGTTACTGTTGATTTTTGCATATGGGTTTTCTGAAGATATTGGTTAAAGTGCCACAAATGGGGTTGTTCCAAAAAATTACAATTTTAGATGCATTGTGTATGTAACAGGAAAGAGTGTTGTTTTCAGCTTGGTAATAATGATGCAGAGATATTGTTCCAAGAATCAGAGCTAGCACTACTGTTGTCCATTATACATATTAAATTTATTATTCATTATGAATTAGACCATAAGACATAGCAGTAGAATTAGGCCATTCCGCCCATACAGTCAGCTCCGTTATTCCATCATGGCTGATCCTGGATCCCACTGAACCCCAGACATTGTAGACATTGCTGGTAAAAACAGCATTTCACACTGATCCCTAAATGATTTGTGTGGGTAACAAATTAACTTTGCAAAATCTGCAGATGATGAAACATAGTGAATAGTGAAGATTATAGTGAGTGATTTCAAGGGGCTGATGGAATGAACAGGCATGTTCTCGTTGATATTGTTACGTTCCCAGTAACTGGGTGACTTACCAGCAAAGATAGAGAGGTCCGCTGAAGTCTGATGATACTATTTTCAAACGTTTTTATTTATAAAGGGGCACAAACGTATGGTTAATACAAAACATTCAGATCATATACATCGTCAAAACTCAATCTAAAGCACAGGTATAGTAATAATCAATCAGAAATAAGCTCTATCGTTGTCTAGGGGAATACTGAGTCCAATGGAATATAAAAGTCACTCATAAATTTGCAGGCTTTCCCGTTTTGGGAACCGCTGGCATTTCACGTGTTGGAGAGAGAGAGTGGTGAGAAAGAAGGAACACTTGCCCGTCGTCTTTATGAAGCAAATCCCTGTTGCTAGTTAAAACGTTTTTCCTTTGGTTTCAGCCACAGACTCCCGATCCGGAATCTAACGCACGTGGCTTCCTTCAAAATGGCTTCCCACTCCGACGGGAAGCGCTATCGTGTCTTCTTCGTGTGTCTCCTTGGTGCGTCTGAGGCCCTGCCTCAGCAGCCCACCTTTTATCTGGACTGGCAGGGTTGTAGATGTCAATCAGGGTGGGGGTGAGGCAATCTTTCCCCCATCACCCAGCCCACGTTGCCCTGAGGGTTTGCATGTAGTCCAGTCCCTTATTCCACAAAGGTGTCTCCCAAGACAATGGCTATGTCCATGGCTTTTGTCTGGCTGAGAGGCCAGCCCACATTCCAAACTGTAAGGCTGCTCTCTCTCGCGCGATTCTCACAAAGGAGGGGGCTGGGGTCATAACAATATTAATACAGAAAAGTGCTGGTAGGAAGAATTAGAAGAGATAATGCAATATAAAAGGCACAATTCTAAAATGAGTACAGGGAACAGAATAAGCAGAGAGACTGATGAAAAAGCAAACAAGAATTTTATTACTTCTGGTTAAGTAACTATTTCAGTGTTATGTCCATGTTAGATTCTGAACATTAGAAAGGATGCAACAGCCTTCAAAGATGGTGCAGGAAAGACTCACTGGAATGGTTTTAGGCTGAGTGACCAGTTAAGTAGATCAATTGCAGAGATACACTTGTCCTCCTTTGAGTTGAAAAGGTTGAGTGTTGATTTGGGATCCAGACAGCTTAAGTAAAGAGAAACTGGCAGAAGAATCTGCATCCAGATTTAAAGTGAAAAAGGGAAAAAATATTTCATGCCTTAAGTATATATGATCTGGTTCATCAGCCTGTAGAGTGTGATAAGAGCAAATTCAGTTATCGTTTTTGAAATGGAGCTGGGTAAGTATCTGAAAGGAAAGAATATGAAGGATTATAGGGAAGAGTGAACAAATTGGATTGCTCTTATTTGGACAAAGAGCTAAATGGCTTTTAAGAGAGAATTGGATGGCTGGTTGAAGGATATGGGGAACAATCAGACAATAGAATGAATAGGAATACATTTACTAGGAACTGGCATGGGTCAGAGAGGCTGGAAGGCCTCTTTGTATATGATGATTTTTCTCTTCTGTTTGTATTCATTCTAACTGAATGCTGCTGTCCACTGTAGCCAAGAGAAGGGAATAGTTTAACCAGCAGCCAGCAAGATCACTGAGAGTTGAACATCCTCTACATAGCACCATCCAGAGACAGAGAAGCAGTTTCAGCGACAGGTTACTATCGATACAATGCTCCTCAGACAGGATGAAGAGGTCAATACTCCCCAATGCCATTAGGCTTTACAATTCTACCGCCAGGACTTAAGAACTTTTTAAAAGCTATTATTAATGCATTTTGAGATAGTGATTTAGATGCATATCATATTTTTTACTGAGTTAAGTATTGTATGTAATTAGTTTTGCTACAACAAGTGTATGGGACATTGGAAAAAAAGTTGAATTTCCCCATGGGGATGAATAAAGTATCTATCTATCTATCTATCTATCTAAATGTCCTACGTCAACTGCTACTAATGATGACACTCCACCATGGCTATGCTAAGCTTTCCCTTTCAGCCAATACTTGTCAATTGCCCTGGCCAGTTATTGAATGAACTTTCTGAGAAACAGGATGTGGAGACTGAATTCCAATGTTAGGGTGTCCATCACGCTGAGCTGGATTTAGGTCCATCTCACATTGCCACAGAGGCAATGCAGTGGAGGTGAGACCACCCTCTGGAGCATGCCAAGAAGGTTCGGAAAGAGAATGCAGTGATTTTGTTGAGGTTCAGCTCAAACACTTGCGTAACAGCTCCACAGGCTGTTCATTACTGAGAGAAACACCAGCCATCGAAAGGGCCTGGAATATATTGCCATGGATGGTGATAGAGGGAAACACATTAGGGTCATTTAAGAAACTCTCATATCCTCACAAGGATTAAAGAAATATGGAGGGATATGGTCTGTGTAGGAGGGAAGGGTTAGATTGATCATGCAGTAGGTTAAAAGGTTGGAACAATATTGTGGTCCAAGCTACAGTCCTATGTTGTATGATCTCTGTTGACAAATGATTATGAGCTTGGTGAATGAATGAAGTCCTCTGAGCTGGTCCTCCATTGCAAGGAACTGCCCGTAGTCAGGTGTTACACACCGGCACATTCCCGAAGTACAGGATTGTGTGCTGAAGACCCCACTGAAGCCTGGTGCATTGTCACAAAGACCCTTTGGCAAAAGGCCTCTGTATTGCATCCTCGAACAACTACACAGTGAGGAGATGAAACCCATGCAAAAACCTGCTGGACTTAGTGCTTGTGGAATGTATGTAAAAGAAAAAATCATAATGTAATAATATAATGTAAAACTTATTGTCAATATGTCTTCCTGTAAATGATGACAAATGTGAGCACTGATTTAGATATTTGAAATATTTGTGAATGAAGTATATTTTTAAGAAAAATATAAATACTACTCAGGGTTATTTGGTTCAAAGGCCAACACACTGTTATAAACCTTCTCCTGCTGGTACAGTTAATCAAGATCCTCTTCAGAATCACATTTATTTTTCTGCTTTTATCTCTTGTGATGTACCAATTACTAATTCAGCTTCAGAATTCCCTAAAACCTCTCCTCAGTTTCTTCTGTCCTCTCTCCTCATTTAAGCTTCTTAGACTCCAGTGTCACATTTTCTTTGACTATGCTCCTTTGAACAGGTTTGGGACATTTCACCATGCTGAGGGTGATGGGCAAACATAAACCTGGTCTATTTATAGCAACTGATTGAATTATATTAATTAGTTACATCTCTGTCAATTAATATTTGAAAATAGCTGATTGGTCATTAGCCTGGGTGATGTGGGTGTGAGCATCTCGTGGTGGCCTGCATGTGCAGGGGAGCTGAAGTATTGTGAGCATTTGGATGGAAAGGCCTGCTGATAAACAGGTCATCCTTATATCTCGCTTACTGCACTCACACTGCAAGTAACTAAATTATTCTTGACCCTGAACTTGATTGGAACTGGCTGTCCTCCAGTTAAACTCTGTCTTCCAGTAACCTGGCTCAATACTTTGTTTTCTTAACCTCTTGTTAGTTCACTTCATCCAGTGGGTTCAGCATGATGTGACAGATCATTGAGCGCAGACAGTGAGTTATTATGAAATTCTCGCAATTCTGGGATCCGCAAAGATTTACTTCATTTCTCCAATATGATAAAAAGAAGTTGCCTGGGAAACTAAATTAACATCATCATTAAGGTCTGTGTGAGATGCAATCTCTGCTATAACATGGGTTATTCACCAAGCATCATGCTCACAGATACTGCTCTGGAAGCAGTAGTCTAAACAAAGCATTTAAGGGGAATCTAGATAAATACAGAGCAACAGAAGGTTATGCTGATAAGATAGAATCAACAGAATGAGAGAAGGCTGTTTTGGGTATACAAACGTTGGACTAAATGTCCTATCGCCTTGCTCTAAATTCTACCAATTCATACATGGACAGCTAATAGCCCATTAGTTTTATGTCAATATAATGACAATTAAGTGTTCAGGAGTAAAATTAATTAGCTGCAGAAGAGTAATCTAATAAACAGCAGTCATTTTCTATCCAAGTGGAAAATCCTGCCTTGCTAATGTGCTTGATTTTGTCTTTAAATTCACTCATCTCCAAGTGCATTAAAAGAACTCCAACAAAACCCAAGTTCAGGTCATCCAGGAGAAAGCACTGTGCTCCTGACATAGGGCGTGCCTTATTCTGATTGTCAAAAGTCAATTCCATTGTGATTGGTTTGTTTAGAAGCTGCAGCTGCTTTTCCTATTGGATAGATGTCTGGTGTCCACTTTCAAATCTCATGGGTATATAAAATAGCACAGAGAAGGGACTTGCTCTCTTCTTCCTTTATTTAAGGTGAAACATTTGGGAAGGTATACTCTGTGTGCATTTCTTGAATGTACATATGTTTGTTGAGTATTCAGCTTCGTATTGTCTATAACCTGGGGAACATGAATGTTTGGTCAAATTTTTACTGCTTGTAAATAAATTAGTAATATACCTGTTCGAAGTCAGTGCATTTCCTATCTCACTTGCCAGACCCATGAACCTGATACAACATTACAGGAGCTCAATGTTTATCCCCCACAACAGAAGTGTACAATAGATTATTCTTTATAAGTAGACCCATAAGGATGATTTGGCTCAGTTCTTTGGATACTATGGAGCCAACAAATGGGATAGCTGGTGCTTAATGAGAAGGAGAGTGGATTGTTTGGGATGTTTTTGGCTGCTTCCAATGTCTGCACACAAGCCTTCACGTTCTCCCATCACCCAAACTTCTCAGAGTCTTCCTGGATGCTTCTTCTCATCTGCAAGCTATCAGGAGTCCCATGACTCAGTGAAGATGTTACAGTCCTTCTAGGAGATGTGGAGTTAATCCCTGAAGTGGTTTCTCTGTCCTCATGCAGCTCTCCTCCTGTGACAGTGCAGAGTGCTTGCTAGGGGATTCTGATGTCAGCAAGCGTAGGATCAGCCCATTTCCTGGGTGAGCATCATCACAGCCTGGCGATGTTGCTTTGGCAGAGGAAACTTCCATTGATTCACCTATCCTGTCAAGCGATGAACAGGGTTTTGCAGAGACAGTGCAGGGTATAGGGTGTCTACTGTTTATGAAAAGAATAGTGGAAACCTTTGCTCCTTTGTAGAACCTGAGCTTAGTACCAGATTTAAGGCCAAATTCTTCAATACAATTTACCTCTCCAGTTTCCAAGGACTATGCAGGAGTACTGAAATCAGTACTGAACTTTCTCAACAAGGCCTTCTTTTGCTCCTTAGATATGACAAGAGTTCGCTGTGGATTCAGGTAGTGGGAAGAAGTGGGGGCTGTGTTATGTGCAAGGTCATTTTGGTTGAGGAACCTTGTCCTCCAGGTGCATATTGTCAGGCCTTTTCTTTAGTATGGTTCAGAAAAGGTGTCAATTTGGAGTTGTCTCTGAATGTGCACATACACAGTATTGACTCTATGTTCTGTAATTCAGCAACTTAGTTTGGATTCACCCTGGTTCTGCAGTGGAAGTGACAAAGCTTGAACAGATTTTCTACATGTGCTGTAGATTAGCCCCATTCCACAAGAAAGCTAGTTGGAAGTGAAGTACAGTGTATGTCGTGAAATTTATTGTTTTGTGATTGCAGTACAGTGCAAGACATAAAAAGATTTACTGTCAGTTACAATTTAAAGTAAAACAATTAAATAGTGCAAATGAGGAATAGTGAGGTAGTGGCCATGCTTTCATGGACCAAGCTCTGATGCTAGAGGAGAACCTAAACTATTAACTGTGTATCTTCAGTCTCTTGTACCTCCTCCCTGATGGTGGTAATGAGGAAAGGGTATGCCTTGAATGGTGAGGGTCTTTAGTGATGGATGCCACTTTCCTGAGGCATCGCCTTTTGAAGATGGTGGGGAGGCTTATGCCCATACTCAAGTTGGCTGAGTCTACAGACCTCTGTATGCATTAGGGCTGCCATAGCAGGTGATAAGGCAACCAGTCAGAATGCTCTCCGCAGAACATCTGTAGAGATTTGCCAGAATCTTTGGTGACATACCAATTCTAATCCAACTCCTAATGATGTACAACCCTGGCACGGCTTCTTCATGATTGTATCAATATGTTAGGCCACAATGGATGTAGCAACCCAAGAACTTGAAGCTGCTGGTGTGTGTTCTCCTAACTTCCCCTTGCTGGGGTCCACATCACTTCCTTGAATTTGCTGATGTTGATTGCGAGGCTCATTATAAGAGGACAGCAATAAAGTTACTTAAGAGGCACTGCTTCCCCTTGCAGTCTCTTTCAGCAATGGAGGCAATGTTGGGGAAAAGTCATCACTGTGGCATTGTTGTTTGCTTCCCAGGTGGACATTTATCACTGCTCCCTCAGATATTGGATCATTCTTCCAAAAACTTAATTACAGAAACAACAAGGAATGTAGATATTCCGGACAAAATCTTCATTTATCTTCCTCAGATGAAAATGTTGGAAAATAAATAGAAGAAAATAAATCCTCAGACTGGATGGAGAATTTCTCCCAGGTCTGAAAATGTTTATTACCTGAGCATGAGGAAGTTTCTTCATGGTTACATTAATACCAGGGCCAGCAATTATAGTGTAACCCTTGAAAAAGTGGTGGTGAGCTTCCTTCCAGATCACTGCAGTCCATATGGTGCAGATAGTCTCAGAGACTGTTAGGGAAGGCTTTGTAGAGTATAGCCAGTGACATCAGTAAGTACCAGAGGGCACCTCCCATTTGGAATGTTCTTGTTTCTCTTCATCCAATGGATTCTTAACACTTAAGAAAAATGTATATAGGAATGATTAAGGTAGAATCTCTGGAATCCTTTGAAAAAATAATGATGTAATGGAAAGATTCATCATTCTGTTTTTTTTTTTCAGAATAGGCAGCCTGGAAATGGCTTTTATTATTTGTACTTTTCCATCAATTAGGAGTTCCATGATTTGCAAAGTCATTATTACTGAATCCAATCTTAAACCCATTTCTACTGGGCATCAATGACACTTCCTGAGATAACTTCTTTCTCATTCTTCACCTTTCATTTGCTGTGATTAATGTTATCTTTTAATTTAGTAATCATTATTTTTAGGCTAATGTCCTTGAACTCATCTCTGCACCAAAGTTGTCTACAGAAACCATGGCTTCTCTTTTAAGCATTCCAGTCTCCCAGCCAAGCAATAAATTCACATGAAAAGATAAAATATAGAATTTCCTATGAATTGAAACTGGACAGGTCCCAGGACCCATCATAACATGTAGGAGCAGAAAGATGATATGTCCAACAACTTCAGGAACACCTCCACCTGCAGGTTCCCCTCCATATCACACTGTCTTGGAAATGTATCACCATTCCTTCATTGCTGCTTGCCCTAATGCTTGGAATTCTCTACACAAAAGCAGTTCAACAAGGCAGTTCATTGTCACTACCCCTAGCATGGTGATAGTAGGCAAGGAATGCCGGAGGTAACAGTGATGTTTCCATCCCAACGCTGAACCATAACATAAATAAGAACAGGTGTAAGCCATCCCGTCTCTCAAATCTGTACTGCCATTCAATTAGCTCATGGGTAACCGAGACCTCAAATCTGTGTGCCTGCATTTGATCCAAATCACTTGAAATAATTCATGAATAAAAATCTGTCAACCCAGCCTTGAAATTTTCAGTTGACCCACATCCACGGGCTTTACTCACCTGGGCTTTTTATCAATATGTTTATAATTCCACAGCACATAACCCACAGGGAAATGTTTCCAGCTACAATCATCTTCATTCCTTGCCTCTGGATCTTTTGAAGAGGAATATTAATTATCTTTCTTATGACTAAGCAGCCAGAACTGCACATGATATTCCCGGCAATGCTTTGACCAGTGCCAGTAGCAACAGTATAAGCTCCTTTGATCTGCACTTTTTTGCTCCTACATGTTATGATGGGTCCTGGGACCTGTCCAGTTTCAATTCATAGGAAATTCTATATTTTATCTTTTTATGTGAATTTATAGCTTGGTCAGGAGACAGGAATGTTTAAAAGAGAAGCCATGGTTTCTGTAGTTGCTAAGCTTTTCTTAGCTCTGGATCCAGTTGGTAAATCAAAGTGCAAGTCTCAATCTGCAAACAATTCTTATTAATGAAATCTAAATGGATGGCATTTTTAAGTAACAATAAATGGATTCTGAGCCATAAAGCTGCCTATGAATCCAATCCTTGTTTTCAGTAGAAATAAAACTCATATGAGCTGTAAAATGAGAAGATAATTTACTATCATTCATTTTTGCATTCTGGCATTAGGAAAATATCCACAGCGTTTAAAGTTCAAAGTAAATTTTATTTTCAAAGTATATATATGTCACCATATACAGCCCTGAGATTCATTTCCTTGTGGGCATACTCAGCAAATCTATAGAATAGTAACTATACCAGGATCAATGAAAGATCATCTGGAGTGCAGAAGGCAACAAACCGTGCAAATGGAAATATAAATAAATAGCAATAAATAATGAGAACATGAAATAATAAGATAAAGAATCCTTGAAAGTAAGGTCATTGGTTTGGGCACATCTCAATGGATGGGGAAGTAAGTGTAGTTACTCCCTTTTGTTCAAGAGCCTGATGGTTGAGAGGTAGAAACTGTTCTTGAACCTGATGGTGCGAGTCCTGAGGCTCTTGTAACTTCTACCTGATGGCAGCAATGACAAAAGGGCATGGCCTAGGCGGTGGTGATCTCTGTTGATAGATATTACTTTCCTACGACGGCATTTCATGTAGATGTACTCAATGGTTGGGAGGGCTTCACCCGTGATGTACTGGACCGAATCCACTACCTTTTGTAAGATTTTCTGTTCAAAGGCATTGCTGTTTCCATAACAGGCCCTGATGCAGCCAGTCAATACACTCTCCACAACATATATATGGAAGTTTGTCAAAGTAGCCCAGTTTCAGTTTTGATCATACCCCCATCTGAACCATTCTGCAGATATCTGTTTTCTCTCTAAGTGGGGCTGTTAGCTGAAAATTTAAGTAAATCTGTGCAGAAAGCCAGATAAAAGTAGTTCAGAACGTGTTTGCAAATGGCTGAGAAAGAAGATTTTCATTTTATGGATAAACCCTCATATAACCCAACCTCTTCAAGCCATTGCTCTTCAGGAATCTCGGTTAAGACAGTCACAAAAGTTTTGGCATACTGGAAGAGCTTTAGGGATGCTTGCCATAATCTGAAGTTTGTACATGATGGCAGAAGGCTCTCATTCTGTGATTTTTACAAATTCCTTGCTCATTAGACGTAACAAAAATAAACCTGTAATAGGCTGTTCTCTGACAAGAGATAGTAGCATGTGGGGAGTGATTGTTTTCATTAGAAGCAGTTACAGCCATTAGTTGAACTCTGCCACATAAAGCGACATAGAATATTTTGAGTACTGAATAAACACTGGTAAGAGAGTAGCCAGAGGGACATAGCAAAAAAAGAAAACATCAACAGGACTGGTTGCTCCCTGTAGAGAATAAAATTATAGTGAAGCTAGACTCACCATCTCACCATTTCTCTGAGTCTGTTTCCTGCTGCTCCAGAGATTGTCTATTTAAAAAGACAACTGAATCCAGCGGTTAATTACGCTGCTTGCATTAATACTAAGGTGAACAATCAAGACAAAATGAACTTGGTTCCCAGTATTTATTTAGTTATTTATCTCAGCCACAAAGACAATTGAGTCACATGACTAACTATATTCCTCTGATAGGAGATGTGAAAATTAAGCCTGGTCCTTATTCCAGCCCAATCACCTGCGCCATGAAATACTCTTGCATGTATATGTACGTGTGCCAGTGCATTGGCTGAGAATTGAATTGGTCACAGATGTAGTGCCCTACACAATGAAAATCCTGGCTTGGGGCAATATCGATAATTACTTACAGAATCATATAACACGGAAAATATGTAGCTGCTGTTTCCACAGATCTTTGCAACCCTTTACTGGAAAAGTATAACTCCAATTTCATTTCAAAGTTACCATTGCATTTGCTTCCACCAACCTTTCAACAGGTATGTATCATTAAAAGGGTAGAATGTATCTAGCAATAATTGGAGGCTTTGAGCAGGACTGGAAAGATTTTTTTAAACAAGCTGACTGCTTGAGTTTTGTGGAAAATGTAGTGTGCGCTGGACATGACAAAAGCAAAAAGCATTTTTCTTCTTTCTTATCATCCTCTCCTGACCACCGCTGGTGAGTAGGTCCACACATTGTGTTTTCATATGTTCCATTCACCATATTCAGGTCTTATGGAATTCTTTTGTCAAATATTTCCACCTTGCTCTTTCCCTTTCTGCTTTCATAAGCTTCCTCCAGAACATGTTCAATATCTTTATTTGGGCCTTTCTTTTCCCCTCGTTTTACCCTTGCTTATTATCACGCCTGTCTTCACATCCACAATTAATTTTGCTTGGAAAGCACCAAGTAATTGCAAACTGTTCTTGCTGCTTAACATTTGGCCAGCCAAGCCAAAATATATTGGTCAGATTAAGGCCAAGGGATGTTGTGTGGCTGCCAAATATTTTAATGAAATGAACAGCTTGATAAATGCTCTGCTCTTTTGCTACATCAGTAGTCACAGCTTGAAAAATGTGGTATGATCTTCTGTGTAGTGTTTGAAAAAGTGTGTCCAGGTCAATCAGACTTGCTTGGAGATTTGGCTTACTTTGACTGCTGCGCATTCTCACAATAGCGGGACTGGTGGAAATTCACTTTTGGTAGTGCCCTACACCCACACTGTGTTTGCAGGACAGCATTCTTGGTACTGAGATATAAATCACCGAAGTGAAGCAGAGATTCCAGTTTTAATGCTAGGACTCCCTTCCCCCTTCACCTTTCCCTCAGAACATCTGGAGTTTGTTTCACTGACTAGTTCAAAAAAAGGTACTGAAAAATGTTTGTTTTTCTACCACAGAATTGCTTAGAAATTAGATCACGTAGCGCTGTTTTTTCAGCACTACACGGTCCAAAAATCGATCTGCAAACAATGTAATTATCTCTGGGTGAAATCACCCCGTTTGCACTTCTATTCATGATCAATGTTAACATGCCTGATGTTTTCCTGGCATCTTGTGCCTACCTAATGATACCTGTTCTGCACAATGCCTGCTTCAGCCCCCAATATGAACTGCCGCCCACTGTTGCAGGGATTGGCTCTCCTGAGGCAGTCTGTGGAGGACTTAGAGCACACCAGGCTATCCCGTTCCTGTACTAGAGATTTAAGGGGGTGCACTACTGACATCAGAACATCCCTTAAAGCGGCTTCAGAAGTGACCTGACAGCAGACTGCTCAAGTTATCGGAGAAGGCTTTTGCAGCTTTAGCTTGCTCTCATTCATTGCACAGTCGGAACAGAAGAAAACCGAATCAATAAGCTGCACCCAGCACACTTTTATGGTAACGTAGCGCCATGGCTAGTAATAATGGTGATTGAAATGAAACAGTTGCTCAGCATGCCTGGAAAATTTCATAATGTCTCAGTAGGAAAAGCTGTTCGTACCCCCGAGCCCCCTCCCCCAAAAGAGAATCAGAATATCCAGGCAGGTGAACCACTGAACTCTGGTGGACCCTGTTTCCATCTGTACGGTCATCTCATATTCCTTGCTGTTTTAGCTTAAATTGAGGAAGTGAATGGCATCAAGTGACCGTACACTTGAGATCCTAAATTCAATGGTTTAGCCTAAGGGGATTAGAAGGTCAATAGCAGGGAGAAGATTGGAACCGGTGTTAGGGAAAGGTGAGGTGTGTGAGGGAATGGGTTAAGTAAAAGAATGGATATCACCCTGTAGTACAGAGCAAACAAGAGGAAATCTGCAGATGCTGGAAATTCGAGCGATACGCACACACGAAACGCTGGAGGAACTCTGCAGGCTGGGCGGCATCTCTGGCAAAGAGGAAACAGTGGATGTTTTGGGCCGAGACCCTACAGCAGGACTGGAGAAAAATGCCGAGGAATCAGTTAAAAGGTGGGGGGAGGGGAGGGAGAAGCACAAGGTGATAGATGCAACCGGGGGTGGGGGGGGCTGTGAAGTAAGGAGCTGGGAAGTTGATTGGTGAAAGAGATACAAGGCTGAAGAAGGGGGAATCTAATGGGAGAGGTTAGAAGGCCATGGAGTAAAGAAAAGGGGGCAGGAGCACCAGAGAGAGGCGATAGTGAGATAAGGAGACAAGGGGAAAGGGGGTAAAGGGGTTCGGAATGGTGAAGGGGGAATTGGGTTGGCCATTACTAGAAGTTTGAGAAATCAAAGTTCATGCCATCAGGTTGGAGACTACCCAACAGAGCAGTGTTTTCAATTGTTGATATCATGTGAGGTCATGATATTTCTTGTGGCTATCCACCACTTTTTCACGTAAAGGAGACAGCTAGTCTCATATGTGATGGTGTGCGTATCATTCACTCACACCTCACTGGCCCTTTCATCACTCTCCTGCGGCCTGTCACTACTCAAACTCAGTCAGGGTGCATGCTGCTGCTCTCAGGCTATGGTGCACAGTGTGCCTTTAAGATCTGATTATTGTGCAGAAAGTTTCAACAGCTGTGCTGAACTTAGGCAAATCCCATTGGGAATCATGAAGGTCACATTTTAAAATTGCTCATTTACTTTCGACCAATTCCACAACTTTTTTTTTGAGAAAAAAGCCTGATTTGGTGCTGTACTAAACGCAACAATATTTACTGCACCAGTAATGAACCAACTCAGCTTCTGGGAAAATGTACCTTCTTTTTTTTAAGCCCTGAATACACCAAGAACAAACTATTTTCCAGATTGTGATTGGACTATCAGTTAGACCAAGAGAATAAAGCCTGGTTATGGCATCAACAGAATCAGTTTTCAGCCAATCAGAGAAAAGATTCTCAAATCTCAGAACCAATCACAAAACTGTAAATGGTCATCATATACACACAATGGGAAAGAGATTACATATTTCCATTTATAACGTAAATTTTCTGAGCAAATTTTCGGGCTATAGTCACTTGCCTCTACCTTTATTTTTACTCCCTGCTCTTCAAATAGTATCGCATTTAAGTTGCTGAGCTCTGACCAACTTTAAGCAGTGAGCTTTCATGGCAATATTCCCACCCAATCATGATTCAAACCCCACACTGGCTATAGGTTGTATGAATTCTGGGTGAGCAGCCAAATGGCCAAATTGAATGTGAGAAATCATAACATCGCTAGTGTAAAGTACGAATCACTATTGGTTCCGATCATGGAAAGAGAATTCTTATTACATTCTGTCAGACTGATCATGAACCTGTTGATCCTTCTACTGCTCCCGTTAACTTCTAAAGACAAACAAATCAACCCTACTTTTTAATTCTCAAGCTGTTCTTTTTATGGTATATAATTCTAAGGAACAAGAAAGTTAACATAGTTTCTAAAATAAGAACTAAATACATAATTTTAAATTGGAAAATGAATATTATTGCAAGCTCTGTACAATTATCCCCTGCCCTGTAATCCTCTTCACCTGAACTCTACATTTAGTTTAAACATCTAGCATTGAATGACAGAATCTCAGTGTTGACATATTTAAGAATTTCACATAGTCTTGCTTCTCTATTTACACAAATGAAAGAATTAATGTCTTAATCATGGCGTGTGCTTCTTTCCCTTAAAAACTGCAGACTTAAGAGATTTCTAACTCAGTGCCAAACATAAGATATCAGGACTATATTTTCAATAATATAACTTAATAGAACTATTTGCAAGGATTTTCCCAGACTCAATTATTCTAATTCTCCTATGATTTCCCTTCATTCACAATCCTCAATAAACCAATATAGGCAAATTCACTGGTGCCTACTTTATCCCATGTTAATGAGCTCGACCACAGTATCCACATTCTGGCCTCTTGGACACTTACCTCTCTGTGACCCAGCTGAGGTCACTGAACTAAATTCTTTGGGCTCTATTCTTTGGAATTTTCTCCATAAACCTTTCCATCTCTTCTTTAATACTGTCTAACATTCAACCACACCCTCCCCCCACTCGCTTTCTCCCTCCCCCCACCACCCTTCACACTGACTGAATTCTGAGAAATGCCACTTCTCTTTATTAAAGTCACTTTTTCAAATGTGATTGGCATACTAATTCACCCTCATATCACTAGGGATAACTCTTGATGGCAAATACAATTGGCATATCAGTTTGCAAATCTATTTGCCTTGTGGTAATTGCTGTGTTAATTTATGTGATCACAAACAATTTCACAAGGATAATGTGAATAAACAGCAAACAGAAGCCACATACATCAGCTAGTTAAAGGGATGCTTCAATAGGGAGGTTTGTTGGGGATTGACTTAAAGGAGAGCCCATTATTCTCTACAGGGTTGCACAAGACATTTTGCATTTGGTTTGCCCTATTCTTGTTAAAATGCAGGAATCAAATCATATGCAGATATGAGTTCATATAAAATGTAGGAGATCAGTCATGGTCTCACTAGAACTCCTGAAGTAGGAGGTAATGGGCCATGGATGAACAACCCTTATCAATGGAGATGAAAAGGATCTGCCCATGATGTTCCACCCTGAGGGTCTTTATATGGCAAGGCTTTTACACAAGGCTTTGAATGAAAGGTTGCAATTAATCTGCAAATTTAAGAGTTTTGAAGCTCCAGCTGTGGCTGGCCCAACTCTCCTTGAAGAGTGGAAGGTCCCTCTTGCCTGGCCTTTCTCACTTTGGATCATTTCATGTAGAAGTACCTTCTTTCTGAAACCTGTGAACTTTTGCTACAGGGTAGGCATGTAGATCGGCCCAAGTTACAAGCATAATGTGCATTTCCATGTGAAGTAGACAACAACGGAATATACATGATCACTCTTTAATTGAGCAGATGTTCGCTCACATTCCAGAGAACTTGCTATTCAATGCTTTCCACCCAAAAAGCATGCATGATTAATTCGTTTTGAGGCTGTCCGCCATGTTTCAACTGCTGACCAAGATGGTGTGACTGGGAATTTACTTGAAATTATGTGCCTTCACTCCAGTCAAAGATCCTGGAGATGCTGGCAAGCTATTACCTACCAGAATCATTGGGAAAACCATGTGCACCATCACAATAGTCAAATAGAGATCTTGATGTCTACACGAGTCAAATAATCCCATCCAGTCCATAGCAGAATGGACCACCCTCTTTGTTGCTTTCCACTGTTGCAGAGAAGCAGTTGATTTTAATGAGGGTATCTCACATGCTTGCTGGAAGATGAAGAGGAAGATCATAGCAGATCATCCTTTTCTATACACATTTTCAAAAGCTCTCTTATCACCTTGTGGTTCAAATAAGAATGCCACTTGCTAATAAGGGAGTGGAGAAACAGCTCAGGCAAGGCCTTAGTAACAATCAGTTCTACAGTGATAAGTGGCAAATTGCCCTCAAGTTGTGCATGTGCCTCACAATGATCCTCTATGAAGAATCAACCCGGCTTCCTGCTCTTGTCAGTTAATAGCTTTATTCTACCACCAGCACCCTCAGGTTCACCACTAACCAGGAAATGACTCATGCTAGCCATTTGACTAGTGAAAGCACAACAGAGGTTGAAGGTTATACATTGTGGGATTCATCTCCGGGCTTTGCAAAGACATTGTAAGAGCATATCAGGGGATGAACGACTGAAGTTCTCTAATTTGCCCATAGGTATGTCTTCAAAGACATAAGAATTCCTCCACTTGTGGGCCAGATTACTGTTCATTCCATCCATGACTGCAGCTCCACAGGTGTGGAAGTAACTTGGATTTATTCAGAACACTTACCATCTTTTACTTTCATCTTCATCTGTCTCAGGTGCAGGTGCAATGCCTTTAATGTAAGCCATCTGCAAAATGGACACCAGCTATCACCAGTACATATGAAGCTTCACTATTTAGCAACTAAAGGACATCTGCTGCTTGGTTATTCTAAAATCCGTGAGGTAGATGCCAATTTATATATCCCTGTACATGTGATTCTCCATGGGCCCCAATTTCCATGCAAGACCACGTGTATAGTTGGAACTAAGCTTGCTTATTCACTCTGGCATCTCATATAAGTTTTAAGGTGGGCAGGTTCATCCTGCTTCATTCAATCTTCAGTTCATACTTCCTGTTGCTATTGGTGTGTGGGCTTCTTGCTCCTCTCACTCTAGCAGTGAGCAGTGACTTCTCTACTGAATTGGAAAGACTGTTCTGTGAGCAGCAGACAGTGACAAGGCTTCTACATTTTCTTGACCTATGTCACCTTTAACCCACGGCCTGATCATAAGTCTACTCAGTCCTGGTGGCTTATGGTACACACATTTTGCTGCTGTCTTAATCTCCTACAGCCACGTGCTGGTGGCTGTGGGTCTTGGAATGATGAGATAGCTTATTCATTTTCTCACAGCTCATCCAGTGGAGCCAGCCAAGAGGGATCCTTTTATCGAGGTGAGAAAAGAACATGGCTATAGTCTTGGTGACAGAGGGAGGTCCAGAGCCTGGACTCATTTCAATCATCTGACACTTGTGAAATGGGGGAGAAGGTAGATTTGAGAATGCATCATACAAGTTCTACTTTTGCATTCAATGATCTCCAAACTACAGCTAGCCACAAGCTAAGTAGCTTCCAACACCCTGTTTGCCAATATCCTCTTCTCAGAGCCTCTTAATTTGTTGACATGGCTGCAAAAGACAAGGGAAGGATTATTGAGTTCATTGTTATCTATCTTCATGGTTGAATAGTAGGAAGCATGAGTACTATGCACGAGGGTTGGAGTAGTTGACAGGATGCAAGTGTGCTGCTAAGTAACAGTGCAGATAGTTAAACGCTGTTAGGTGACTACTGGAAAAGTGGTACATAGAATGGAAGTGGAGTTCGCTAGATATTGGTAGATGAAACATCCCAACATTTTCACTAAACTCAGCCACGTGTGTGAAGTCATGATGTTCTTTCCCCCATAACTTCCTCGAGCCATCCCCCACTTCAATTCAAATCACAGGCACCATCCACTCAGGCCTAGATGGCTTTCTAAGCCTCTGAGTGTGGAAGATCTTTCTTGTGTTCTGCATCCTCTTCGACCTGTAGTTCATGAAAGACAGCCAGGAAATACTCATATTTTGTTGAATTTTATCTCTGTATGCATCTCTAGTTCACAACCAATACCCTTCTGAAGTGTGCCACAAATAGGTTCGCTCTATTTGCACATTGACATGTTTTCCCTATATTCAGATATTGTTCAATTATACTTTATGAACAACTGTTGTAATTCTAACATTGAATAACCCATCCTATTCCTCTCTCCAGTTGGAAAGCTTTTTTGTGCCAGCATTCTTCTCTACTTTCTATTGCCCCACTAATACAATGGGCTACAGAACAACTCTGTTATGGAATGCAATTGTGATTTTTATTCAGAATAGTTGTTTTCCTGCAGATTGATTTTCAAAAGATGTAAGTACATCTTTTAGGAATATTGCACTAATCCTAACAGTTCATAAATTAGAGTAATCTGAAGTGATTTAAGTGACAGTGTAGTTTGGTTGAGTATTAAAAGCCTAATATTTACAAACCAATTTGTTGTTTTAAAGTGCTTTGAAGGCGCAGTTTCCCCACTGCAGGATCTTTGTAGTGGAGCCAAGTCTAGTTAAAGATTGCACTAATCAAATTAATCATCATAGCAGATAAGCCGTAACAATTAGCGACTGCTGCTTTGGAGCATGAATGTATTAGATGCATACTGGAGAAAGAAAACATAGCCCTGGTGCTAGAAACCTCCAAATAGTTGTGGTTTGAAATAATGTAGGAAATATTTGGGAGTCAGAGACACAGAATCTCAGCAATGTTGTTTATTTGGATTCTAATTGGACTAGAGGATGTTCAAGGAGACTTTGTATTGTTTCAGTATTGTAAATAGCAATATATTAACACATTTAATCTATGTCCCTTGAATTTTCCCCAGTTAACCCCAGAGTGACTTTCATCTGTCTGTCAGAGCATCCTGCCTTTCAAACAACCTCTCATAAGCTTCATCAGGGAGTAACCCTATTTCTCCAAACTTCAGCCCTTGGTCATTTCAAGGAAATTGCCCTTTGGTCCCAGTTTTCCTGTCTTATTTACTCAGTAGCAATACGTGAAACGAGAGCTAGGGGTGTTTTGGCAAATCTGTTGTACAGATATTTATTACTCTTCACTTGCTCCCTTAATGTTTTTTTAAAATTCTGAATCTCTTGCTCTCTACCTCCACCATTGCACTGTCACACTCAGGGACCTGCTTTCAATCCCAGCCATTGCCCACACTGTCTCCGGCTTTCAATCCCAGCCATTGCCCTCGCTGTCTCCGGCTTTCAATCCCAGCCATTGCCCTCGCTGTCTCCTGCATTCAATCCCAGCCATTGCCCTCACTGTCTCCTGCTTTCAATCCCAGCCATTGCCCTCACTGTCTCCGGCTTTCAATCCCAGCCATTGCCCTCGCTGTCTCCTGCTTTCAATCTCAGCCATTGCCCTCACTGTCTCCGGCTTTCAATCCCAGCCATTGCCCTCGCTGTCTCCGGCTTTCAATCCCAGCCATTGCCCTCGCTGTCTCCTGCATTCAATCCCAGCCATTGCCCTCACTGTCTCCGGCTTTCAATCCCAGCCATTGCCCTCGCTGTCTCCGGCTTTCAATCCCAGCCATTGCCCTCGCTGTCTCCTGCATTCAATCCCAGCCATTGCCCTCACTGTCTCCTGCTTTCAATCCCAGCCATTGCCCTCACTGCCTCCGGCTTTCAATCCCAGCCATTGCCCTCGCTGTCTCCTGCTTTCAATCCCAGCCATTGCCCTCACTGTCTCCTGCTTTCAATCCCAGCCATTGCCCTCACTGTCTCCTGCTTTCAGTCCCAGCCATTGCCCTCGCTGTCTCCGGCTTTCAATCCCAGCCATTGCCCTCGCTGTCTCCGGCTTTCAATCCCAGCCATTGCCCTCGCTGTCTCCTGCTTTCAATCCCAGCCATTGCCCTCACTGCCTCCGGCTTTCAATCCCAGCCATTGCCCTCGCTGTCTCCGGCTTTCAGTCCCAGCCATTGCCCTCACTGTCTCCGGCTTTCAATCCCAGCCATTGCCCTCACTGTCTCCGGCTTTCAATCTCAGCCATTGCCCTCACTGTCTCCGGCTTTCAGTCCCAGCCATTGCCCTCACTGTCTCCGGCTTTCAGTCCCAGCCATTGCCCTCACTGTCTCCGGCTTTCAATCCCAGCCATTGCCCTCGCTGTCTCCGGCTTTCAATCCCAGCCATTGCCCTCGCTGTCTCCTGCATTCGGTCCCAACCATTGCCCTCGCTGTCTCCGGCTTTCAATCCCAGCCATTGCCCTCGCTGTCTCCTGCCTTCAGTTCAAACCATTGCCAATACTGAATCTCTGGCCTTAATGCTAGCCGTTTCCTTCAGTGTGAGAGTCCCCTCAGTCCCGGCCATCTTCCTCTACCTGAGATTCCTGCACTCAGTCTCTGCCATTTCTCTATCACTTTGAGTCTACTTCCACTGCTGGTTCCTCTTGTCACACAAAATAAAACTTTAAATTCGGAAGTGAAAACATTCTTTAAAATACTAGATTCTGTTCTGTTCTGTTCTGTTCACCCTGTACACATCAGACTTCCAATATAACTCGGAGTCCTGCCATGTGCAGAAGTTCGCTGATGACACGGCCATAGTGGGGTGTGTCAGGAATGGACAGGAGGAGGAGTATAGGAAACTGATACAGGACTTTGTGATATGGTGCAACTCAAACTACCTGCGTCTCAATGTCACCAAGACCAAGGAGATGGTGGTGGACTTTAGGAGATCTAGGCCTCATATGGAGCCAGTGATCATTAATGGAGAATGTGTGGAGCAGGTTAAGACCTACAAGTATCTGGGAGTACAGTTAGACGAGAAGCTAGACTGGACTGCCAACACAGATGCCTTGTGCAGGAAGGCACAGAGTCGACTGTTCTTCCTTAGAAGGTTGGCGTCATTCAATGTCTGCAGTGAGATGCTGAAGATGTTCTATAGGTCAGTTGTTGAGAGCGCCCTCTTCTTTGTGGTGGCGTGTTGGGGAGGAAGCATTAAGAAGAAGCTCACGTCTTAATAAGCTGGTAAGGAAGGCGGGCTCTGTCGTGGGCAAAGTACTGGAGAGTTTAACATCAGTAGCTGAGCGAAGGGCGCTGAGTAGGCTACGGTCAATTATGGAAAACCCTGAACATCCTCTACATAGCACCATCCAGAGACAGAGAAGCAGTTTCAGCGACAGGTTACTGTCGATGCAATGCTCCTCAGACAGGATGAAGAGGTCAATACTCCCCAATGCCATTAGGCTTTACAATTCAACTGCCAGGACTTAAGAACTTTTTTTTTAAAGCTATTATTAATGCTTTTTGAGTTAGTGATTTAGATGCATATCATATTATTACTGAGTTAAGTATTGTATGTAATGAGTTTTTTGCTACAACAAGTGTATGGGACATTGGAAAAAAAAAATGTTGAATTTCCCCATGGGGATGAATAAAGTATCTATCTATCTAGATAAAACACGCACCATTGAATCAGAATCAGTTTTATTATCAGGATTACACATTGTGAAGTTTGTTGACTTGTGGCAGCAGTACAGTGCCTCAAGGCAAAACAATTACTACAAGTTACAATACAGCAGTATGTTTATGACAAGGTTGGATAGATTTTTGCATAGTAGGGGAATTAAGGGTTATGGGGAAGAGTCCAGTAGATGGAGATGAGTCCATGGCCATATCCGCCATGATCTTATTGAATGGCAGAGCAATGGCCTACTCCTGTTCTTATGCATACGGAAATAACTAAAAAGAGGGAAAACAAGGTAGTGTCCATGAACTGTTCAAAAATCTGATAGAGGGAAAAAAGCTGCTCTTTAGACATTGAGTGTGAGTCTGCAGGCTCCTGAACTCTCTCCCTGATGGTAGTCATGAGGGGAAGACATGTTTCTGATGATGTGTCCTTAATAATGGACGCTGCCTCATTGAAGATGTCCTCGGCCTTGGGCAAGCTGGTGCCCAAGATGGAACCAGATGAGTCTTTCGATCCTGTGCATTGAAGCCTCCATTCCAGGCCGTGATGCAGCCAGTCAGCGTGATCAACATCTGTGGGGAATGGTTGGTGTTTCGATTTGAGACCTTGCATCGGAACTGACAGTGGAGAGGGGAAGACAGCCAGCATTAAATGGGGAGGGTTGTGACTGTGGCTGCTGGGTGAAAGTGGAAGCAGTCAAGGAAACAAAATGCACTCATCAGGTTCCAGCACTTGCAGCCTTTGTAACTTTGTTCATTGTCCTCTAGCCTCTGTCTCTACCTTCATCTTTCCCTTCTCCCACTTGATTCCATCAACCACTATTTTTTAGTCCAATTATCTCATTCTATCAATCACTTCCATTTACCTTTGTCTCTCAGCACCACCACTCACCTTCCCCTGATTGGTCTCTTCTGCCTATTATCCCTCCTCCCTCCTTGATCTACCTATCTCTGAACCAGCTCCTGCCTCACCACTCCCTCTTTCCTCTTTATACCAGCCCTCCTCCTCTCAGTTCCTGATTCAGAATTTCAAAACTGCAAGCCCATTTCCCCCCCCCAGGGATGGGGCTCGCTGTTGTTTTTTCTGGCTCCAGGTTTCAGCATCTACAGCATCTTGTGTCTCCTTTAAAAAACCAAAATAGTTCTGACACGACTAAACTCGCTGTGTAATTCTGTGCTTGTGGAGATAAACAGAAACAGCTTGAAAGTTGTTGGGGAGATTGCGAGCATGTGATGTAGATTGGATGTAGATGGGAAGGGACTGAACCAAAGGGGATAGAATGGAGGTGAGGTGTGTGGACAGGAGTCCAGTGGGCCAGGAGCAGACAGAGAAAGTGGGCCTACCCAGCCCTGGAATAAAGCTGTCCTCCATTGCTTATGATGTTGCACTGACAGAGTGCACGTTACAACTGCACTCATAACAAAATAAGCCTGCTGAGCCCACCCACACCCAACCCCCGCAATCTGGCGAATACCAATGGAAAAAAAGAGAGAGAAAAAAAAACAAAGGAAATTATCTGCAGTCTCGAGCTGTAATGGAAAAAATGTTGTGGACAGCCTTGTCTTAAACACGACGATCCAAACTCTGCATGCAAGCTGCTCTTTCCAGCCTCTGCACTCAGCATCGTAAAGAAAACAGCCAGACTTTGCACCACAAGAGAAACCACAAGGCTGGGTTTACAGCCTGATAGTCAACTGCAGTTCAGCTGACCAAAACAACATGTGCTGGCTGCTGAGACACAGAGAGATGGGAAAGGGAGTGCTTTTCACTCTCATGCAACGCTCACACAAAACGCTGCAGGAGCTCAGCAGGTCAGGCAGTGTCTACGGAAGTGAATGAACAGACGACGGTTCAGTCCGAGACACTTGTTTGGGGACTGGAAAGGAAGAGGGAAGATGCCAGAATAAAAAAAGCTGGGGGAGGGGCTGGAGAAGTCAGAATGTGAGAGGAGAGGAGAGTGGGCCATAGGAGAAAGAGAAGGAGGAGCACTGGGGCGGGGCGGGGTGGGGTGGGTGGAGTGATAAGCAGGCGAGGAGAAGAGGTATGAGGCCAGAATGGGGAGTAGAAGAAGAGGGAACAAAAAAATTACCAAAAGGAGAAATCAATGTTCATGTCATCATTCCAAGACTGAATGTAAGTGTTGTTCCTCCACCCTGTGAGTGGCCTCATCATGGCAAAAGAGGAGGCCATGGACTGATGTGTCAGAACAGGAATGTGGATAGAAAATGAAATGGTCTTCCACCGGGAAATTCCACTTTTGGTAGATGGAGCAGAGAGGAGCTTGATGAAGCAGTCCCCCAAGTTACATTACCATTGTAGCGGAGGCCACACCAGGAACACCAGATACAATGAGCAGTCCCAACAGATTTGCAGGTGAACTATTGTCTCACACGTTTGGGACCCCAAGTGGAGGAGAGGGAGGACATAAACGGGCAGGTGTAGCATTTCCGTCAATTCCGGGGATCTGTGCCAAGAGGGAGGTTAGTGGAGAAGGATGAAGGGACAAGTGAATCACGGTGGGAATAACCCCTGGGGAAAGTGGAGAGTGGGGGTATGAAGGAAAAGATGTGTTTTATAGTAGAATTCCATTGAAGATGGCAAAAGTTGTGGAGAATGGTATGTTGGATGGGGAGGCTCATGGGGTGGTAGGTGAGGAAAAGTGGAATTCTCTGCGTGTTAAAGCAATGAGAAGATGGGGTGAGTGTGAATGTTGGCAAAATGGAGATGTGAGTGAGGGCAGCATCAATGATGGGGAAGGGAAACTCCTATTCCTTGAAGAAGGAGGGCAACTCAGATATCCTGAAAAGGAAAGCCTTACCCTGGGAACAGATGCAGTGGAGACGAAGGAACTGAGAAAAGGGAATAGCATTTTTACAGGATAAAGGGTGGGAAGCAATATGGACAAGATGGTCGTGGGAATCATTAGGTTTATAAAAGATGTCAATACACAGTATCTCCAGATATGGAGACTGAGAGATCGAGAAATGGGAGAGAAGTGGAAGAAATGGACCAAGTGAGTTTAAGAGCAGGGTGGCAGTTGGAGACAAAGTTGATTAAGTTGATGAGCTTAGCTTGACTGCATGAAGTAGCACCAAAGCAATCATCAGTTTAGCAGAGGAAGAGTTGGGGAGCATTGCCAAGGAAGGCTTAGAACATGGACTGTTCTACGTAGCTAATGAAAAGGCAGATGTAGTTAATGTCAATGTGGGTGACTCCTTGAGTCTGGAGAAAGTAGGAGGAGCCCAAGGAGAAATTGTTGAGGGTGAAGATCACTTCTGACAACTATGAGTTAGGTGGCAGAAGGTGGGAGTTTTTCAGAATTGATGAGGTTAGTGATGGTGTTGGAGACAATTTTCTGATGGTCCTGAGTGGTGTCCTTTTCAAGAGGTAAATAAGATGCAGTGTCTGAGAGGTGCTACCTGGTCTCAGCAAGGTCCATCACACTACAGCCCTTTGTCTATGTGGTTGATGGTTGGTGCTTAGGGAGTAGAGGGCAGAGCATTCAGAGGGGTAAGGTTTGAAGAGGAGAGAGGACCGCTAAAGTTGAGCCAGATGATGTCTTAGTCTCATGTTTTCCTTCAATCCCATTTTAAAACACTGCGCCAACTCTCTTGTCCAGTTTTCATTAGCGCTCTAGTTACTTACTGGCAGAATCAAGAGTGTCTTTGTGGTCAATGTCATCTTCTTTATTGATTTCTAGGGTCCGAGCTTCTGGCTTGACACAAGTTGTGGGCCTGTATTAAACCAAACCCTAGGTCAGGACAATCACAATTAAAACCTGATTAAAGCTCCATTTTGGCTGATACTGGACTTACACCAAATAAAAAGAAAAATGCAAGATATGAGTTTCTATCTTGCATTTTGTGACCTTAGGTCAATCCAAAGTGTTTTACAGTCAATTAAGTAATTTTGATATGCAGGATAGGAAAAGTGACAACTAACAGGCACCTGACAAGGGTTCACAAGTAATAAAATGATAAACAGACAATTCGTAATTGTCACATGACATAAAGGGGGCTACTTGGCCCATTGAGTCTATTCTAGATTTCAAAACAATCTTATCACAGAGTAGAGAAACAAACCCTTCAACCTACTAAACCTGCAATAACAATTGACCATTTACATTAATCCTTCATTAATCCCATTTGTGTTCATTCTCCCTACATTCTAGTCAATACACTCCAGATTCTGCCAACCACATATGTACATGTGACAATTTTCTTTATTCAATTAACCTACCATCTTAGTTCCCCGTGATCCATTCTCTCTCCAATCAAGATGATGCCAAGCTGTGGTCATGGTCAACATTCAAAGTAAATTTATTATCAAAGTATGTAGATTTTACCAGATACAACCCTGAGATTTATTTTATTGTGAGGGCATACAAAGAAACCATACAGAATCAATGAAAAACCGCACACAAAGAAAGACAGAGAAACAACCAATACACAATGAAATAAATAATAATAATGATAATAATTTTAAAAAAGAGTGATTAATAAGAACACGAATTGTAGACAGTGAGTTGATAGGTTATGGAACAGATCAGTGTTGAGGTGAGTGAAGTAATCCATGCTCGTTCATGGCTTTATTTTCGCTGTTTTTTGAGCTTGTGGGGAAGATTTGGGGGTCAGAGAGAGGAATTAGGCATCCGATTAGGGATAAGGATGTGGAGGAGTTAGAGTTCAGGCTAGTCCTCCACTCTGTGCTTTACTTTCGAAAACCAACAACGTGGACGTGTGAGAAAGGACGTCGGGATTCTAGACCTAAGAACTGCTCTTGAAGGCCAAAGATGTGGACGTATGACAAAGGATACCTGTGGATATCAGGCTGGTGAGTGTTGTAGATAATGACCAGGAAGGTTGTGGTCTAGTGTCTACTAGGTCAGCTGGTCCCCCTGGGATGGTGTGTCCTTGGATCAGAAGTCCATGCAAACAGGAGACTGAAGAGCCGGTGACACCATAGGTACACGAGTCAGCAAGCCCAGAGGTCACAGCCTGGAGTTCGGGGTCCCATCATTGGCTAGTCCAGGGGTCAATGTCGAAGATTCAAGCCTGAAGTACGTTTGGATGTCTGAAAGTCAAAACCTGATGCCTGCAGCCCTGGATATATGAGTTTGAAAGCCATACGGAATGACAGAGTCCTGCTGTCCATAAGTCTGCTGGAAGCCCAGTGGCCTCTCCTGGGAGTGGAGGAGTGTCTATGTGGGTGTGTTTGGGGGGGGGGGGGGGGGAGGTGGAGTGGTGGGAGGCAGGAGAGAGGCTTGTTTTCACTTGATTGTAGCTGTTCTGTGTTGTTTGACTGATGCAAAAAGAAGAAACAATTATAGAAATAAATAAGCAATAAATATCCAGAACGTGAGATGAAAGGTTCTTGAAAGTGAGTCCATTGAGTCTAGGGAGTATTGCCAAGCAGCGTGCTTTTGTAAAGGGAGATGCAACTGCAGCACCTGAGGAAAACCATGTGGTCATCTGGAGAAGGTGAACATTCAACGCAGACAGTACCAAGGCCAGCTTACTCCTCATCTACAGATACGTTGAGTGTCATTTCAGGTTTTGAACTTATGGTCTCTGTCATCTGTCTCAAGGACATGTATTCACAGGTGCAATGAAAGACTTACTTGCAGCAACATTACAGGCACATTACAGACAACAGATACACATCATTTACAAAAAAAAAACATAATTTAAATATAAATTCTGCACAATTTTTACAAGAAAGAGCAAAGATCAAAGTTCAAAGTAAACTTTATCTACAGAGTACATATACGTCACCACATACAGCACTGACATTCTTTTTCCTGTGAGCATTCTCAAGAAGTCTATAGAATAGGAGCTATAACAGGGTCAATGAAAGATCAAGTAGAGCATAGACGACAAAAAACTGTGTAAATGTAAATATAAATAAATAGCAATAAATAACGAGAGCATGAATTAACAAGATAAAGAGTCCTTAAGGTGAGATCATTGGTCCAGGGAACATCTCAATAGATGAGTTTAGTTATCCTGTCTTGTTCAAGAGGCTGATGACTGAAGGGTACTAACTGTTCTTAAACATGGTAATGCAAGTCCTGAGGCTCTTGCATCTTCTACCACATGGCAATACTGTGAAAAGAGCATAGCCTGGGTGGTGAGGATCTTTGATGATGGATGCTGCTTTCCCACAACAGCATTTCACGTACATGTACTCAACGGTTGGGAGGGCATTACCCCTGTAGTGCTGGGCCGAATCCACTACCTTTTGTAGCGTTTTCTGTTCAAAGGCATTGGTGTTCCCATACCAGGCCGTGGTGCAGCCAGTCAACACACTCTCCATGAACATGGACCTATCATGTAAATGTAATTGCAAACAACACATTTATAGAAGTTTGCCAAGGTTTTGATGTCACGCAGAATCTCCACAGACTCCTGAGGAATTCGAGGCACTGTCCAAGATAGGTCCTCTGAGATAGTGATGCCCAGGAATTCAAAGTTACTGACCCTCTCCACCTCTAATCCTCTGATAAGGACTGGCTCATGGATCTCTGGTTTCCCTCTACTGAAGTCTACAATCAGTTCCTTAGTCTTGCTGACATTGAGTGAAATGTCATTGTTAGGATACTATTCAGCCAAATTTTCAGTCTCTCTCCTGTATGCAGATTCATCACCATCTTTGATATGGCCCACAGCAGTGATGTCATCAGCAAACTTGAATATGGAGCTGGGTTTAGCCACACAGTCATAGGTGTAAAGCAAGTAGAGCAGGGGGCTAAGCACACATCCCTGTGGCACACTTGTGCTGATGGAGATCGTGGAAGAGATGCGGTTGCTTATCCAGACTGACTGGGATCTGCAAGTGAGGAAATCCGGGATCCAAATGCACGAGGAGGAATTGAGCCATAGGTCTTCGAATTTACTGATTAGGTTTAAGGGGATGATAAAGCGGTAAACATAAATTTGGACAATAAAAAACAAAGTTAATTTTAATGCAAAATGGTCAAAGTGCTCATAGGTTTTGCTAAAGTATAGCGTTTAGAATTTTGCTGGATAGTTGAAGAGAATTAGCTTTTCTTGAACATGGTGACGTGGGACTTCAGGCTCCTACCCAATGGTACCTATTTAAAAAAAAAGCATGGCCCAATGGTGGGATCTTTGATGATAAATATTGCCTTCTTGAGGCAGTGCCTTTTGTAGATACTACCAATGGCAGGGAGAAATGTGCCCATGATGCATTGGGCAGAGTCTACTACACTCTGCAGTTTTCTTACTTCCATGTGCATTTGAACTGCAGTACTAGACCATGATGCAACCAGTCAGAATAACTTACCAGCGCATCTGTAGAAGTTTGTTAGACAAACTTGGTGACAAGCCAAACTTCCTTATCCTACCATGAAAGCAAAAATGGTGGCACACATTCCTTATGGTGATTGCGTTGATATTTTGGGCCCAGGACATGTCTCCTAGTATGTTAATGTCCAGGAATTTAAAGCCACTGACCATCTCCATTACTGAGCTTGTTCACCCTTGTTCTCCTTCCTGATGTCAACGATCAGGTCTTTAGTTTTGCAGACACTGAGCAAGAGGTGGTTGTTGCAGCACTGTTCAACCAAGGGTCAGTTCCAGAATAAATATTGGCCAAGGCACCAGAATGTCCTCCTTCCATCAACAGTGTTAGCAGCAGGTTAAACACCCAAAGCAGCAAATAATCTGCTGAACAAACTCAACAAGTCGAGCAGCATCTGTGGGAGGAAAGGAATTGTCATCTATTTAGGTCAAAATAATGTATCAGGACCCTACAGGGTTCAAGCAGAAAGGGTCTTGCAATTAACAGTACACTACTGACGGCAAGACTATTAACAGTGTTAAAGATAGATAGATAGATAGATAGATAGATAGATAGATACTTTATTCATCCCCATGGGGAAATTCAACTTTTTTTCCAATGTCCCATACACTTGTTGTAGCAAAACTAATTACATACAATACTTAACTCAGTAAAAAAAAATATGATATGCATCTAAATCACTATCTCAAAAAGCATTAATAATAGCTTTTAAAAAGTTCTTAAGTCCTGGCGGTAGAATTGTAAAGCCTAATGGCATTGGGGAGTATTGACCTCTTCATCCTGTCTGAGGAGCATTGTATCGATAGTAACCTGTCGCTGAAACTGCTTCTCTGTCTCTGGATGGTGCTATGTAGAGGATGTTCAGAGTTATCCATAATTGACCGTAGCCTACTCAGCGCCCTTCGCTCAGCTACCAATGTTAAACTCTCCAGTACTTTGCCCACGACAGAGCCCGCCTTCCTTACCAGCTTATTAAGACGTGAGGCGTCCCTCTTCTTAATGCTTCCTCCCCAACACGCCACCACAAAGAAGAGGGCGCTCTCCACAACTGACCTATAGAACATCTTCAGCATCTCACTACAGACATTGAATGACGCCAACATTCTTAGGAAGTACAGTCGACTCTGTGCCTTCCTGCACAAGGCATCTGTGTTGGCAGTCCAGTCTAGCTTCTCGTCTAACTGTACTCCCAGATACTTGTAGGTCTTAACCTGCTCCACACATTCTCCATTAATGATCACTGGCTCCATATGAGGCCTAGATCTCCTAAAGTCCACCACCATCTCCTTGGTCTTGGTGATATTGAGACGCAGGTAGTTTGAGTTGCACCATATCACAAAGTCCTGTATCAGTTTCCTATACTCCTCCTCCTGTCCATTCCTGACACACCCCACTATGGCCGTGTCATCAGCGAACTTCTGCACATGGCAGGACTCCGAGTTATATTGGAAGTCTGATGTGTACAGGGTGAACAGGACCGGAGAGAGTACGGTTCCCTGCGGCGCTCCTGTGCTGCTGACCACCGTGTCAGACCTACAGTCTCCCAACCGCACATACTGAGGTCTATCTGTCAAGTAGTCCACTATCCAATCCACCATGTGAGAGTCTACTCCCATCTCCGTTAGTTTGTGCCTTAAGATCTTGGGCTGGATGGTGTTAAAGGCACTAGAGAAGTCAAGGAATGTAATCCTCACAGCACAACTGACCCCCTCTAGGTGAGAGAGTGATTTGTGCAGCAAATACGTGATAGCATCCTCCACTCCCACCTTCTCCTTATACGCAAAGGGATCTTGGGATCCAAGTGGCAATGTAGGTTGAAAGGGTAGTAAAGAAGGCATATTGAATACTGTCCTTTATTAGTCAAGGAATTGAGTTTAAGAGTTGGGATGTTATGTTGCAGCTTCATAAAACTCCAGTAAGGCTGCACCTGAAGTATTGCATTAGGTTCCAGTCACCTCATTATAGGAAGGATGCCAAGGCTTTGGAGAGAGTGCAGAAGGAGCTTACCAGGATGTTGTCTGGGTTAGAGGGCATGTGCTATCAGGACAGGATGGATTTTCTTTGGAGCATCTGAGGCTGAGTGGAGATCTGATAGGTGTTTATAAGATTACCATAAGGAAAGGTAAAAAAGACAACCAGTAGATTTGCCCAAAGCTGAAATATGTGGCATCAGAGGGCATGCATTTAAAGTGAGAGAGGTAATGTTCAAAGGAAATGCGCAGGTAGAAGTTTTTACACAGCCAATGGCGGGAGCCTGAAATGTGCTGCCTTTGGTTACTGTGGAGGCAAGTATAATAGAGGCGTTCACGAGATTCTTAGATAGGCTCACAAATGCGCAGGAAGTGGAAGGAAATGGACATTCTGTAGGCAGAAGGGTTTAGTTTAGTTAGGCATTTGATTATTAATTTAATGAGTTCAGCACAACATTTTGGACTGAAGAATCTTTTTCCTATGCTGTACTCTTCCATGTTCTATTTCTGAGAAATAAGACCATGCCCTTTCCTTTCTCATCCATCTCATCTTTACCTCTAACCTCAAAATTACCCCTAGCTCTGCAAGTCATTTATAAAACAATCATCGTTCCCTGAGATTTGTGGTAGTGTATTTGGATGGGTACAAGTATTAATTTAACATTGTCATGCTCCCCCCAAAAAATTGATATTAAATTGGCCGTTAATTCGGCAACTAATCAAATTCTTTATTAGCCTACAATGCTCGTTATTGGTGGATGATGAATTTAAGTGGAATCACAGAGCTGCATTATCAGTAATAAACTAATTCCAAAGCTGCAGTTTGCACTCCCATCTTTCCAGCTCTGGAGGTTGTGTGTCATTGACTTAAGCATTCCTTTCTCAGCTTGTTTGCAAGCTGAGAGCAGTCGCTGGAGTCATTCCATATCTGGTTTCACTGTTGTTTGCCCTAGACAGTTTTCAGACTGAGACGTGCTCTAATATCTCTCAGGGTCTGTGCATGTGTAAATATGAAAGCTCAAGCTCAATGAAGCTTGCCAACAATTCAAATGCTTTTTATTTAATGCACGAGCTTGGCTCAGTGAGGAGACTTTTGTCTCTGAGTCAGCAGTTTGTAAGGTTGACCCTTAAGAAACTTGGCAAAATAACCATGAGAGAGTCAAAGAGAATTTGTTTTACACAAATTGGAACTTGAGATCGTACAGAATGACTGCCTGCATTCTTTTTTGAACTAATTTCCCTTCACCCATCACCCATGTACCCCATTATGCTTGTTAAGTCAAATTGGGTCCTAGTTATGGTATATCTCTAATCTTCGCATACTTGATTTAAAATCTGTCTATGGCCTTTCACCTTCTAATCTCTGAATCCTTTAACCTCCTTAGATATGTGGCCTTTTGTGCATCTACAGTTTTAACAGCTCTACAGTTGGTGGTGAGACTTTCAACTGGAAAGCTCCTACGCACGGGTATTTTCTCCCGAAAGCTCTTTACCTCTCACCCCCTCTTTCCTTCTTAGAAGCTACTTTGATGAAGCTATGGCTTATCTTCTATCATATCTCTTTATATGGCTCAGTTTCAGATTGTGTTTTATAAAGTTCTTATGAAATGTCTAGCACATAATGCACCATAGTTCTATGGTTGATTATAATAGACCTCAATATGCAGAATACGTGTGAAGTCACACACTCACTAATTCAGGAACAGCTTCTTCCCCTCTGCTATCCAATATCTGAATGGACATTGAAACGATGAAAACAACTTCACTACTTTTTAATTTCTTTTTTGCATTACTTATTTAATTTAACTATTTAATATATATACATACTGTTTTTTCACTAATATTATGTATCATATTGTACAACAAATTTCACAATGTACTGTATGCGGTGATATTAAACCCAATTCTGATTCTGAAAGACAGGTTCAGTGATTATGTTCAGAACAGAAACAGTTGCTTCAGAAGGATGAACTTACACTGTGTGGAGAAGGTACAAGAAATGTAAGAGTAATCAGCAATTCTTTGAAAGAGTCAACATAAAATCAATCCACTTGCGCTCTTTGAATCCATGACCTCCACAACTACGTCCAAAGTCTAGAACAAAGGTTAATTATTTGGCTGGACAGTTCGATTTTAATATGTAATTTCATTAACCAAACATCACGCAAGTTCCTTTTATGTGGCTTCACCAGCATTTCACCAATAGGAAATTGAATTCATATTAGTTGCCACCTCTATCAATATATGTTAAAAACATGAAAAGTTTTTTTGGTGTGTCATTTGGACAGATCATTACAAACATAAGTAAGTGTATTGAGGTAGTATAAAGGAAAAGCAATGTTATGTTTGGAAAGAAAGTGCAGTGCAGGTGGACAAATTAAATGGCTGGGCCACAGTGAAGTAAACTGGGAGATCGTGTTCATTTTGAGAGTCTTGAGATCTGTTCAGGAAGGATAGAAGCTGTCCATTAGCCTGATGGCATGTGCTCTCAATCATTTGTATCTTCTACCTGACAGGAAAGGGGTGCAGGGAGGGTTGCGAGAAGTCCTTGATTATGTTGGCTGTTTCCTAGGGCAGCAGGAAATGTAGGCTGACTGAATGGAAGGGAGACTGAGGGAATGGACTGCATTCATAACTCTCTTCAATTTCTTGTGGTCTTGGGCAGAGCAGTTGCCTTGCCAAGCTGTTATGCACCTGGAGCAGATGCTTTCTAAGATGCACCTTTAAAAGAACAGGTGAGAGACATCGCAGGTATGCCAAGTTTCCTTAGGTTTGTGAAGAAGTGGAGATGCTAGTGCACTTTCTTCACAGACCATTCACGTGGTCAGACCTGGACAAATTGTTGGTGATATGTACACATGGGAAGTTGAAGCTCTAAATGATCTCAGCACTATTGGGATAGACAAGGGCATGTACTTCACCCTGCAGCCTGACTTACATTTGAAGTGATTAATGGAGAGAAGGCTGCTTTTCACTTAAGTCAACTTCATATCTGACATAGGGATCTAAATCCGAGTTAGTGTTCGATCAGCTTCTGCCATCCAATTTCTAAATGGACATTGAACCCATTCATGAACACTACTTCATTTTTTTTTATTATTTCTTTTTTTGCACTACTATTTTTAATTTAACTATTCATTTATTAATTTATTTATTTATTTTCTCGATATTTATCGTGTATTGCTTTGTACTGCTGCCATTAAGTTAACAAATTTCACAGCATATGCCGGTGATGTTATGCTTGATTCTGATTGTGATTCTGGTTCTGAATACACATGAGTGAAGTCGACCTGATATGGGTTAGGATATAACAACATCCTGGATGAACTGACATCTATGAAGAGTGGATGTTGGATCGCCTCCAAAAGAAGTACATTTCCCCTCCAAGAATGTGGCTTCCCTTCAAGTATGCTCCCCTCAGCCGTTGAGAAATTAAATTTTCGATTCTATGTTGATTTACAACTAAATGGATGCCTACATTCTGCCTTTTCATCACTGTATATGAACCGCTGCCTCCTGCAAAAAAACGATGTCAACAAAATGGATGTGAGTTTGACGAGGAGAAGAGTTAAGCTGATTACTTAGTTTCGGGTCAAGTAAGGTCTCTAACGTCTTCCAGGCATGCTGGGTTACAAATAGTGTCCACCTTCCAAACACTTCATGCAACATTATCTCCACTCTGACAGGCAGGAGCAGAGTGAACAATTGTTCCATTAGATCATTCAGGATTATTAATTTCAAAGTTGTTTCCCTTTCCGTCCATTATTGCCTATTTCTTCTCAGCCAGATTCCCCTTCAGCCTTGAGAAAATGTTGATGATTTGAAGGGGTTTTTTTTTGGGCTTTTCCTAAAGATGCAATAATTCTTGTCTTCCTTCCTTAGCATTTCCTAATAATTGCCTCTGCCTCCTTAGGATGCATCTGCAAAACTTCTCCTCCTCCTGCACATGCCAACGTCAAACCTGCAGCTGTAATGATGAGTTAACCACAAAATCTTGGATCTAAACCATTCACTTTAGTTTAAGTGATCTTGGCAATCAATTCATAGCATACAGGAATTGTACTTTTACTGTGATGATCTCTAGAGGTATTAAATGCTGATTCGTCTTTGCATATTTACAGACTGTATAATGGTGGGTGGTATTATGTCCAAACCCAATTCTTGAACTTGGCAGTGCTGCTGGCATTGTTTATAGATCTCCTGACTTTAAGCACTGAAAGCACACATAAAATACTCTAGGTTTCAAACTGGCTCAGATATACTGATATATTAATGACAATTAAACCTTCTGAAGCAGAAGTTTTGGAGTCATAGAGTCACAGAAATGTACAGCACAGAACAGGCCCTTCAGCCCATCTAGTCTGTGCTGAGTCATTTAAGCTGCCTACTCCCATCGACCTGCACTCAGACTATATCCCTCCATATACCTGCCACCCATACACTTATCCAAATGTCTCCTAAACACAGAAATTGAGCTCACATGCACCTCTTGCGCTGGCAGCTCAATCCACACTCTCATGAGCCTATGAGTGAAGAAGTTTTCTCTTATGTTCCCCTTAAACTTTTCAACCCTCACCCTTAACCCATGACCTCTAGTTGTAGTCCCCCCCAATCTGTGGAAAAAGCCTGTTTGCACTTACCCTATTGATACTCCTCATAATTTTGTATAGCTCTATCAAATTCCCCTGAATCCTCGACATTCCAAGGAATAAAGTCCTAACCTATTCAATCTTTCCTTACCGTTCACTGTTCAGGACCTACCCTGGTTGGTCCTACCAAAGTGTAACACCTCACACTTATCTGCATTAAATTCCATCTGCCATTTTTCAGCCCATTTTTCCAACTGGCCCGGATCCCGCTGTAAGCCATGATAGCCTTTCTCACTGTCCACAACACCCCCAGTCTTGGTGTAATCCGCAAATTTGTCGATTCAGGTAACCACTGTATCATCCTGATCATTGATATAACTGACAAACAACAACGGACCCAACACTGATCCCTGTGGCACACCACAAGCCATCGGCCTCCAGTCAGAGGGGCAACCATCCACTACCAGTCTGTAGCTTCCCCCACAAAACCAATGTCTAATCCAATTTACTAGCTCATCTTGAATGCCTAGTGACTGAACGTTCTTGACCTTATCAGCTACACCCACAATGAGATCCACCCTCCAGTCTGTGTAGCCCAAGCTGAACACTCCTTGTGTTTTCTAACAAGAACATGCTATCTTAAGCTCATCCAAAGTTGGGAGAATTGTCCAACTGGTAACACAACCGTCTAATAGATGCAGTTCTGTGCATCATTCCTCTGTCAGGAGCTGCCCACATGGCAATAAAAAGCGAGGTTCCAAAATGGTGATAAGATCTCAAGAGATCCCTCCATGGGTAGACGAGCCCTGCCTGCAGTCACTGTCTGAAAAAGCCAGGACAAAGCTAGTGCAGAACCGTGCTGACAGAGCAGTTATCAGAACATTGGAACCCCTTCTCAAGAGGTCCAAGAAGATGGCACACCACCACTTTCTCAAGGACCATTAAGGAAAGGCAATACATCTTGGCCTTGCCAGTGGCAACTGCCTGCAAAACATGAATATTATTTTTCAAAGGTCACTGCAGAGTTGATAGATATTCTTTCAGGTGTGCAGCGTGTGGCCCAGGAATTGTGGGGAGCATTGTTTTGGCTTCTTCTTCTTCAACATAGCTGGCAGGCACCATCACCTAGCTGTCTTTGTTACATATATCATCACCTATGAATGTGTTAATTCAAATTGACAATTCCACTAGTGATTGAGCTCTCCTCAACTTAATACATTTAGCGCCAATGGTTCTTGGATAAAATTAACATTTTTGAAGGCTTGTGTAGCTTTCATGTTTCTCAAGTAATGTACAGCAGCCTTGTGCAATCATTTCAACCCATGTTAGTGATCCAAATGCTTCTGTGTGCTTTATGCAGGAAAAAAAAGCAAGGTAACAGCACCATGGGAGCCTAACGCAACACAGCAAACTGTGAGAATGGAGATTAAGTGTACTGGCAGCACACTTTCCCTCCCAGAATATGGCTTGCACCACTGAGAAATTAGGAATAATTCTATGCTATTTAACCAATAATTTTGGGAGCCTGTATTTGGTCTTTTCTTTGCTGTATGGAGACTCTTTCCTCCAGCAAGAAGATTGGCCAAACTTTTCCTCTATGCCACTTGATCTCACAACTTTGAGGGAGCAACTGCATCCTTGACTGATAAATATTAAATGCTCAAGATGATGCAAGCTCTGCAATTTCCCTTTGTCTTTGAGAAGCAGCATGAAAAGTAAAGAGATTTCACACCAATGCTTCTTCCCAGTAGCTGCATTAAATCATCGGATTCAGCTTTCCTGCAGTTAAGGCACAACAGTGATTGGTGGTCTAGCTCCCTGGAAATTCTGAATCTGTGTTTGCACTCCACCAGCAATAGAATTGCCTTTTTGCAACTTTGTTGCCACAGTGTGGCCCAGAGAGTCTGGGATCAGGCTCACTGTAGAACAAGACAGAGATTAAGGTCTCTGGTGGAAACAGCACACAGGAGATAATAAAGGAAGGAAATGTATTAAGGACAGTCCCATGTTTTGGCAATTTTGGATACAATGGAGAGACTTCCTAATTCTTACTAGATACACCTATGCAAACTGAGTTCTGTAACAATATACCAGGGTCAGGTTGAAGTAGTGATATTTCATTTATTTGTTTCTGTTTTGCACTATTAAACTTAGTTCAGAAATATTCACTTTTTTCCTACTGATGTCATCTTTAAAAGAAGCATGCAAGTGTTGCAAAAAAGAGGATTAATATTTTCCTTCTTTTTTGAGTACGACTGAAAGACTGTCAAACTGCTGTTTTCATGTCTGGATTACTTGATGAACTGAGTCTCTCAAGCTCCATTTTGAATGCACTTGTTACATGTGGACCAAGTAAACCTAGCAGAATCCTGAGAGGAAACAACTATTCCGAGCCCTACCATGTTCCTTGGTGTCATCTGGAGGCAAGAATGGGAACCAGAATAAGTGGAGTGATATTGGGGAAGACTGTTGTTCAGGTTTATTTATTTATAAGTGTATTCCGTGATGTGATCATTACTGCCAAGGTCAACATTTATTGTCTGTCCTCTTCTGGCCGTGATCCAAAGCCACCACTATTAAAATAAATTATATAAGCATAGAACTTGAGTCACATATACAAACAGCACTATTGTGCACAGCAATTATCCTTCAACAGAGAATATAAGACAGTTTTGTGTTTACTTATTACTCCTAGATATTTTTAAAATCTGTATTCAAATTCGCAAACTGATGCATTAGTATTTAATGTCATGCTCAATGAACTAAGTATCAAAGCGTAGTCCAATCAGTGGCAGATATGAAAATACAGTGTCAGTTTCCAAATGTATATTGATATCTCCAACTCCACCTCAGTAACATCGTCCTTGTCACCCCACCCATATCTGCACCTAATTTTGTTTGCCCAACATCTGCACAAGTAGCATTGTGGTTAGCACAGTGGTTTACAGTACCAGAGCCCCTGGTCCAATTCCCACCACTGCCTGCATGGAGTTTGTGCATTCTCCTCGTGAAACTCCGCGTGGGGGTTTCCTCCCGATGCTCCAGTTTCCTCCCACAGTCAAAAGACATACCGTTTGGTGGGTTAATTGATCATTGTAAATTGTCCTGTGACTAGGCACAGATGAAATCAGGGGATTACTGGGAAGTGTGTCTCGGAAGGCCTGGAAAGGATTATACCATGCTGTATCTATCCATATATCTATCTATCTAACTATCTATCTGAATAAATAAGTAACAATAGATGGAATCAGAAACTGAATTAGGTTTATTATCACCTTGAAATGTGACATGAAATTTGTTAACTTAGCAGAAGCAGTTCAATGCAATAGATAATCTAGCAGGGAGAGAGAAAAAATAATAAAACATAATAAATAAACAAGTAAATCAATTACGTATCTTGAATAGATCTTTTTAAAAATGTGCAAAAACAGAAATACCGTATATTTTAAAAAGTGAGGTAGTGTCCAAAGCTTCAATGTCTATTTTGGAATCAGATGGCGGAGGGGAAGAAGCTGTTCCTGAATCACTGAGTCTGTGCCTTCAGGCTTCTGTATCTCCTACCTGATGGTAACAGTGAGAAAAGGGCATGCCCTGGGTGCTGGAGGTTCATAACAATGGACACTGCCTTTCTGAGATACTGCTCCCTAAAGATGTCCTAGGTACTTTGTAGGCTAGTGCCTAAGACAGAACTGACTAGATATATAACCTTCTGCAGCTTCTTTCGGTCCTGTGATTAGAAGAGCAAACATTTACTCCAAATAAATGCTAGAAAAACTAAAGCCATCACCTAAAACCTCAACTGATCCTAAACCACCAAAGTCATCCATCTCCCTGGCAATCGTCTAGAACTAGCCCAGTATCTTCTGCGTTGTGTTGAATTTTGAACATCATATGTACACTGTCTGTAGGACTCCTTGTTTCCACCTCCTCACATCACCTGACTCTGGCTTTGCCTCAGCCAATCTATTGCTGAAACCCTTATGCATGTCTTTGTCACCTCCACACTTGACCTTTCCCGTGCACTTCTAGCTGTCCTCCTTTACTCCAATTCTGATGACGTAAGGTTATCCAAAACTCACACCAAGTCCATTACCCCTGCATCTGCTGGCCTACACTGAGTCTCAACTTTAAAAATAAAACTTGACATTTAAAGTTCTGAATCCTCAATGTTCTAACCCCTGCCTATGTATGTAATCTCTTCATGCTCCTTCACCCTCCAAAAACAGCTGTGCTTCTCCATTCCTGGACAGACAAACCTGGACATTTGCACATTTAAATATTCTACTGTTTGTAGCTCATCTTGCAGCTGCCCAACCTGCTGAATTTCCTCTTAAACTTTTCCACCTCTCAACTTCTATTTCTTCCTTCAAAATGCTCCTTGAAGCTGACCCCTTTGAACAAACCTTTAATCACCTGTTCTGATACTTTTTTATGTGGCTTTGTTTCTCTGGTTTTTAACATATGATATCCAATCAATCATTTTCTGGCACTTTTTCTATATTAGTGTGCTGTATAAATGGAAGTTATCATTTTTGCTATAGACTTTGGATCAATAATTCCATGAAATCATCACTGTTCTATGATATCTCCACAGTCATAATTATAAAATATAATATGCCTCCTGGTAAAATGTAGAAGTCACTGACTTTATCCAAATGTAGTCACATCAGATTCATTAAAGAGGGGATAATTGCATTTATTACTCTGTAAACAGAAAAGTTCTGCCTGTTTTTTAAATGTAATGTTCCCTGGCTGCAGCTGAGTACAGTTATCGTCTTGGTGTTTAGACAGATTCATTCCTTGTTAATTAAGCCGGCGTTAGTTAGTTTGCTTATTGATAGGCAAAATGTCTTCTTTTACAAGGGTCAGTGAATGGGAAATGGAACTCAGATTTGGCTTCAGAGTGGTAATATGTATGCCCCTGTGGGTTCCTGGTCTCCACTGTAGTGACATGCAGAGTCTATATAGTAGCATGCAGGAAATACCGAGCGCATGAGAAGATGCGACTGGATTATTTGAGGTTCTTCCTGAGCTGCACCATGCATACCATGGTTCACATCTGATCAAATATATCATCCTGTGAAGTCATACTTACAACACTGATTCTTCCTTCAAAAGTGGAGTACAACTGGTTCAACACATCAACTGTGTTTTGATGTGCTATCGCTTGTGTTGATCCTGGAGGCTGAATAGATATTGTTACTGTGGCAACGAATTCTGAACCCAAGAAGGAATCACTTCTTGACTCATTTCAGTCATATTCATTGCTGACTTGCCTTCAGCAATCAAAGGACTTACTTCAGAAGTATGTCCATTACTACTCACCTCAGTGTCTCATGCTGAGATCAAGTAGTCTATCAACATTTCTGAATCTCTAGTTCTGAGATCATTTGTGGAAGCATATATCTCCACAATCCTTCTGTTTTTCTCATTTCTCATTTCCGTCCTTCCTGATCCTCTCAGCACACATATCTTAATGTAATCTCAATCACCCCCACCCCCCCCCCCGCCAACCATTGCAGGATGTGATATGTGTATTTCCACTTTCACTTCCAGGTTCAGCAGATGTGCAGTGCCTGTCTACAGATTAGGAGAAAATTTGCAAGTCATTCGCCCCATAGTATGACCTCATCTGTCTGAGACTTACATCCTTAGTGCTTTGTTCACTGGGCGTGCTGATCTCACGGCTTCTCTGTTTAAGGTAGCATTATTAGGAGATGTGAAGCAATGTCCGAAAAATGTCTGTGTAAGAACAACTTCTCCTTCTAATCCTCTTTAAATCTCCTTCCTTTCACCTTAAAACTTTTCTCTCTCGTTTTTGAGACCCTTACTATGCCTCTCATAATTTCATATACTCATATCAGGGTAGCAGGTCATCAACCCAAAACACAATGCCAAAATTGATCTGAATTTCTCACAGGTGCTTTCAGTGGCGATACATGGCTCACCTGCTTAAACTCGAAATTATTGTGCACTAACAACAGGACTTTCACTGCCATAGCCGACTTGGACAGACTGGATGGGTCTTGTGCTGATGTCTGCCAGTGGCACTCGCTGGCAGGCTCCTTTATATCTGTTGATTTTGAGCATCCATGAGGTCAGAGTGAATTTTCCTCATAATTCTACTTTGTAGTTTTTTGGATGTAACTATTCTGTGACCCCACTTGATACAGGCCTGGTTAACAGAAAACTTATATATTTGATGGAAAGGTGTTGTATTGTCCAAATCAGTCCAATCACTCAGTGTTTCCAGAGACTTGCTTTAATCTTCAATCCCTTTGGGTCAGTTTTAGAGATTGTCACTGTCAGAACAAGAAAAGCATTCTCTAATCATCCTGCCACGTGTGTATCCCATTCTCTACATATACTGTATATCAATACGTATCAGTGTCCCACAATTAATAGAAAAATCTTGATAACACATCTGTGTGGTTGCTTGATATTCAATATCATAAGGAAACTGGGACACAAGGATGGGCCACTGTTTCATTCTTGAGGCCACCATTATGGAATTCCATACCTAATTCAAAATTGTCAACAATGGTTTGTGGTCAGTGGCCTTTTCATAACAAGAACTTGTTCTACTCAGAAACCCACTGTATTCTTTCTATTTGGGTGTAGTCATCTTGGTCCTTGTACACATATGAGACCCAAAGGGAAAGGGCGTTTCCTGTCCATTATGAGACACGTAACTGCCCTAACTCCCTAGCTGGAAGTGGTGTCCATAAGACCATAATATAGGGGAACAGAATTAGGCCATTCATCCCATCGAGTCTGCTCCATCATTCAATCAGGACTGTTTTCTTTCTTAGCACCATGCTCGCAACTTCATTCTGTAACCCTTAACCCTTTACAAAGCATGAACTTATCAGTTTCCACAGCTTTCTATGGCAAGAAAATTCCAGAGATTTATCACCTTCTGAAGAAATAGACAAAGTTTCTCTTGCAGGCTCCTTAGATGTTTTGTTTCTTTCCCCACTGTTCCTTCTCTAGCTGTGGCAGTGTTAGGATGGTAGTGGGGTTCAACAGAAACCTGCCATTACATTGGACCATTCCCAGGGAATACAGATGTAAAGTAGTAAGATGGTTTATTACTGTCATTGAGGTACAGTGTTGCATACCATTCATACAGATCAATTCATTACAACAGTGCTTTGGGGTAGTGCAAGATAAACAACAGCAGAGTACACAATAAAGTGCTACAGTTACACAGAAAGTGCAATGCGGGTAGACAGTAAACTGCAAGTTCATAATGAGGTAGATTATGAACTCAAGAGTCCATCTTATCATACAAGGGATGTTCAGTGACTTCCTCAAGTTTTCTAGCTTCACAATTTTTTTCCTCAGGCATCTGATTGAGTTTTCTCCCCCCGTGCCCCCCCCCCTCAGGCCCACGAAAAGAAGGATTCAACAGCAATAAAAAATTTCAAAGTTTGCTTTCCATCTGCTCATTCAAACACAATGACACACAGCTGATCAAATGTGTCATGTCGTGCAGAGATCTGTTTAATTTTTGCCTTTAACTAATATTGAGTGTTTTAGTCATTTGGATTTGCTTTTGAGTTAACAAAAATAATTAATATTTAAATGTAGCTCATCATGTTGCAACATTAGCAAGTAATGGCAGATATTTAAGTTTGATTCAGCGACATTAGGAATTGCTTCAGTCTGATTTTTATAATGAGATTTAAGGCACTTCAGTAGCACTGACTGGCCTACATCCAGCATCCCTCAGACATGCCTTCCTATGGTAACACACATCACTTCTCCTGCACCAAGGTAACGATCAGATAAATGGCCCAGACTCTGGACTCTTCCAAAGCAGCAACTTCAACACAGAGTTTGCATAACATTTGGTTGTGGTTTTGCAGGAGGACTGTATCTGTGCTGGAGGATTTTAGTAAGTGCTGTTAATGATTCCATTTTTACCAGAATCATGGTTGATGTGTAACAAGGGCTCCTCTTTTTATTTCCCTCAACTTTTTTTGAATCACAAACATACAGGCTGAAACACTCTGTTGTTGATCATTGCTACCATCCTCAGTTTTGATTAAATATTTGCAGGAGCTTGTGTCACAGCACAAGAAATGCTTTTGAAATGCAGTCATTCTCATAACCTCGATAAATTCTGCAGCCAGTTCACATACAGTTAGGCCTCATTAATACTAAATGACTGGTAAATTTGTACTGGTGGTGTCAACTGAGGAGGAATAATGCCATTGAATTGGTCTTTTGGTTTACTGTAACATGTGAAAAACAAACCCACTCTGGGTTAACGGTCCACATTAGATTATGCGCTGAGTATTGCAAATCCTAGATAGAGTGAATGTGTAGAGGATGTTTCCAAGGGATATTTCCAATAGTAGGAGATTGTAGGACCAGAAGGCATAATCTCAGATTAGATCAATGTCTATTTAGAACAGAGATGAAGAGAATTTCTTTCACTAGAGGGCGGTGAATCTGCCACATTGCGAGTAAAGTCATTAGGTGTACTTAAAGCGAAATTTGATAGGTTCTTGATTAGGAAGGGTACCAAAGGTTACGGGGAGAAGGCAGTAGAATGGGGTTGAGAGGAAAATATTGTAAATCAGCCCTGATTGAAATGTGGAGCAAACTCTGTGAGCCGAATGGCTTAATTCTGCATCCATGTCTTACGGGCTTATTCAAGCCCACAGCTAGTGACATTTAACCTCATAGAGGCAAAGGGATAAACAGCAGAGACACAGGCCCTTCAACCCATTGGATCTGTGCTGACCATCAACCACCATGTGCATTCATCCTTTTTTTTAAATTCACCCATCATCGCCATCAACTCTCTCCAGAACGTACCATCCACCCACAGACCAGGGAAATTTTGAAATGGCCAAATAACTTCCCAACTTGCTAGTCTTTGGGAAGTGGAAGGAAACAGAGCACTTAGGGGAAACCTATGTGGTTACAGGGAGAACATACTGACGTGAACTGAGGTCAGGAGTAAATTGTGAGGCAGCTAAACTCCACTGTACCGCCCATTGCGAAGCTGGCTGGGTATGGATTTTGTGGGTTGAGTTGTGCACAGTGGTCAACTGGGACCAAATATTTCATTTTAAGTCATTCTCCGGATATAGTATTGTGGACAAGATTAACTCGACAGCTCAAGATGATTTTAAACTGAGACTTCCTCAGTTAATCTAGTCAGATGCTAAACTAACGTTCTGTCTTCATCTGTAACTTATTTTATTCTCTTTTACACTTGTGTACCGAAGAATGACAAGAAAAGAGTTTTGAATCTTGAAATATAAAGGATTCCACATCTTCTAACATAATAAAGAATTAGATTTAGAAATATAGTGTGATAACAGATCTTTCCAGCACAATGAGCCCACATCTCCCAAATACACCCATGTGACTAATAAACCTACTAACAGGTACGTCTTTGGAACGTGGGAGGAAACCAGAGCACCTGGAGGAAACCCATGCAGTCATGGGAAGGATGTACAAACTCCTTACAGACAGCAGAGGAATTAAACCTGGGCTCCTAACACTGTAACAGCATTATGCTACTGTGTCACCCCTAAAAGATTCAGCTTTTTTGTTTCTTTTATTTCAGATTTACAGCATTTTTTTTCTTTTAAAAAGATTGCATGGTCCAGCCCAAAAAACCAGTCTGCCTTGAACAAGCAGACTTCCTGTATGTACATCTCATTACAGTGTGTGGGAGATTGCTGTGTGCAAATTGGCTGTTGTATTTCCTAAATTACTGCAGTGGCTACACTCCAAAAATGCTTTATTTCTGCAAAGTGCTTTGGTGTGTCCTGAGGTTGTGAAAACTGCTGAATAAACTTTTCTTCCTAACCTCTCAACCATAAGGCTCTTGAACCAGAGGGGATAACTTCATTCAACTTCATTCGCCCCATCACTGAAATGTTCCCACAACCTATGGACTCACTTTCAAGGACTCCTTGCCTCATGTTTTTGAGAGTTATTACTTATTTTTTCTTAGTGTTATTGTTGTAATTATTATTATTGTAGCTTTTTTCTCAGCTCAAGCTGGTAAAACCTGAGGTGCGGGCATAGCCAAGCACACTCATTTCTCAATTGCTAGAAACTTCTGGACTATTCTAGTGGTGTTTATTATTGCGATTTCCTGGAAATTTACATAAGTATTGCTTTGTAGGCCTGATTGTTTAACTAAGCATTGTGTAGTAACATTGGAATAATACCAGTTGTAGATATTACTATTGGAACAACGTATACCCTGTTCATGTTCCATAGTCTTTCAGTTTCCTCTTGTAATTCAGTATAATTCAGGTATTTTCCACTTATTGATTTCTGTATGCTTTGAATGAATATACCTATTAATTAAGCAGTTCTTGCTTGTTAATCCTGTAAAATTATATCCAGACAGTTATTATGGATTGACCTATCTGTAATAATCAATCAGTCATTATATAATTTGTATGACTGACTCTAAAACTGGATCAGGCTTGTAATTATAGTAAGCTATGGCATATTTTATGAGTTTATATATTAAAGCAAGATTTTGGTGAATGATATTTGCTACTTGATCATGCCTGTGTAACTAATCAGATTGAGTTAAACTGCTGCAGGATGCTGTAATGTGTTGGATTGTTTCTCGTTTCTTGAGGCATTTTCTGCATTTATCGTCTTGAATCTGTTGGTCATTTATTAGGTATTTTGGGGGTTTTTTGTGTTAACCACTTGATCCTGTATTGCCACAAGGAGCCCCTCTGTTTCTGGGAAGAGGTCTCCACCTTTCAGCCAGGCGTTCAATGCTTCCCTGTCAACCTCTAGTCTGCTCAGATTATGGGAATATCTTCCATGGAGGGTCGTGCTCTTCCATAGATTAATTTTTTCTTCTGTGGTGATCATTTCTTCATTGTTCTTGGTTGTGCTTTCATTTAGGTTTAGTGTTGTGTACTTCTTACCAGAATTGCAAACGCTCACATGGAGTGCTGAAGCCTATTTTCATTGTTAGAAGTATATCCTCAGAAGCTTTAACTGACTGATGTGTAATTGTTTTATGTCTGTTAATTCCTCTTCCTGCTTCTGTCCCAGGTATGATTAATCTAAGTTCATTCGAGTGAACATAGAGTTTTCTAAAATATGTCATTTCAATTTTTATTTTTCTTTGTGAATTTTCCAGATCACTTTCTGTCCAAGATATTACATCAAAAGAATACATTAATATGAGGTTTATTGCCTTTGTTATATTTTTACTATTGAGCTCTGTTTTCTTAAGCCTTGAAGTAAATTCTGTCAAAGGTTTTCCCTTAATCGCACCATGATCTATTTTCTGAGCTTGTTGATTTCCCAAATACTCACATTCATCCATAAGCTATATTGTGTCCCACTGCTCTGTTTTATATTCTACTAGCTCTAGTGCACCTTTCTTTATGCGTAATGTTCTATTCCAAAGTTCATGTTCATATCTTTAGAAAATTGTTCCACTATTTGAATTGTTTTAGCATTACTGATGGAGCATATAATTTCAAATCATCCATATGCAAAAGGTGTCTCAAAGTACAATTCATTCGGCCTGTCTCTTGATTTGATAACCAATTTTCATCTATTCAGTAGAAAGTGGTTTTGAAGATAGACAAAGCCATAGTGGGCTTAAAGAGTTGCCCTGGAAAATGCCTTGATTTATTTTGATAACACTGGTTGTTCTTTTTTGGCTGTTAATTATCGCAAGCCAATCAATGCTTCATTAGATGTTGGTGGAATTTCACAAGTATTGGGTGTAGTTTATATATATATTAAGAGATTCTATTAGCCATGTGTACGAGACAGAATAAAATGCTTTTTGGAAGACAACATAACAACATGAAAGATTTCTGCTTTTCGATCAAGCTTGATTTAGAATTAGAGAATCTATTATCAGTTGGACATGCACTGTACTGGAGGAACTCAGCAGGCCAGGCAATATCTATGGAAAAGAGTAAACAGTCGGCATCAGGACTGGGATAGACCCTTGATCAGGACTGGAATAGAAGGAGGAAGGAGTCAGAATAATAAAGTGTGGAGAGGGGAGGAAGAAGTACAAGGTGGCAGGTGATAGGTGAAACTGGGAGAGGGAGAGGGGGTGAGGTAAAGAGCTAGGAAGTTGATTGGTGAAAGAGATAAAGGACTGGAGAAGAAGGAATCTGATGGAAGAGGACAGAACACCATGGAAGAAAGGGAAGGGGGAGGAACACCAAAGAGAGGTGATGGGCAAGTAAGAAGAGAAGATGCGAGAAGGAAACAAGAATAGAGAATGGTGAAAGTGAGGAGGGAGACAGCTTTCACAATTAACTCCCTCTGGTGCTCCTCCCCCTTCCCTTTCTTCCATGGTCTTACATTGATTCTATTGAGTTTCTTATATTTACTGTGAATGCCCACAAGAAAATGAATCTCAGGGTTGTATATGGTGACATATATATACTTTGATAATAATAAATTTACTTTGAACTTTGAAAACGCTAGAACTTATGAAAAAGACAAACCTTTTAAGCTGCACTTGATTTAAAGAATGTTTAAATGTGTAAACATAAACACCCTTCAAGCGAAGGAGACCAGCTTCTAAGTTCTTTACTAGCTGTCAGGCTTCCTTTGCTTCTGTTGTGGTTTAAAATGAGTTAGAGAGAGTATAGAATTGGTGCTTGCAAAAGCGGCCATGGTTGGGGGCTTGGGGTTTGCTCCAACTGACACGTATGCTCCTAACATGCTCTGAGGCTTTTGTGTATTGGGGGATGGGAAGAGTATGTTTGCTTTTCGAAGGTCATTGAAAGTGTAGGCTTGATTCTTAACTTTGACCACTCCCCTTGCTGCGTTCACAAATTGTGCTTTCTATTTGCACTGTGAATGATCCACAGAAAGAGACAGGTCCAGAAACTCGTAAAAACGGCAATGAAACCAGAAAGCTCATTACAAGAGCAAATCTAATTCTACTGCCAAGCCTCAGCATAATCTTTAAGCCAATTAGGATGCAAAATATTGAGCATGGACGCTTGCTTGCAGAGGTTGTGTGGCAGATTAAGAGGATTTGAATTTGAGTATTTTTAAGCAAGCCCTTTTAACAAATTGTTGCAACTTGAATTCACCAGTGCTTGCTTACCCCAGAGCCAAATGCCTTAAAATTCCAGGAGCTGCTTCCAGAAGCTTTCTAAAGGATGACTGCAGTTTTCTTGGAGAAATATCTAAAGCATATTAAACAATGATGATTCAACTTCAGCCCTCCTCCAGTTACATGCAGAAAATCTTGCTGTGTTAAGGTGTAAGCTTGGCTTTCTTGGGAGCATGGGTTAAAGCTCCTCAGCAGAGATCTGAGCCCATCTTGTAAGCATAATGGAGACCTGCTTGCTTCAGGTAAGCAAGCCCTCAGTCTAGCAACTCAGATAGGTCTACTTGTACCACTGTCCAAATGAAATTTGCTCTTCATGACTTGAAGAAGTGTATATCTGTACAGTTAGTGCCAAAAGGTCTGTAACTTATTTCATTCCCTGTAATGATGGCTTATATCCTGTTCAAGACCAGATCTATACACATACAAGTTCAAGTTCAAATTTAACTTTAATTATCATTCAACCATAGGCATGTATATTTCTTCCAATGAGTACAGGCTCAAAGCCATCAAATGCTCCTCATATGTTAATCTTTCATTCCTGGAATCACTTTGTAAACCACCTCTGGACCCTCTCCAGTACCAGCACATCTTCTCTTAGATAAGGAGCCCAAAGCTGGTCACAATATTCCAAATACAGTTTAACCAATGCCTTACAAAGCCTCAGCATCACATCCTAGCACTTATATTCAAGTCCACTCAAAATGAATGCTAACATTGCATTTGCCTTCCTTACCACCAACTCAACCCGCAAGCTAACCTTTAAGGGGATCCTGCACAGGGACTCCCAAGTCCCATTGCATCTCTGATTTTTGAATTTGGTCTACGCCTTCATCCCTTCTACCAAAGCACATGACTGTACATTCCTTATGCTATATTCCATCTGCCACTTCTTTGCCCATTCTCCCAATCTGTCTAAGTCTCCCTACTTCCTCAACATTATCTGCCTCTCCACCTATCTTTGTATCTTGGCAAACTTGGCAAAAACCATCAATTAAATCATGCAAATCATTGACACATACCCAATACTGGTCCCTGCGGAACAGCACTGCACACTGGCAGCCAACCAGAGTAGGCCCCTTTTATTCCCACTCTTTTCTACCTGCTGCATGCTAGTATCTTTCCTGCAATACCATGGGCCCTCCTCATCTTGCTAAGCAACCACATGTGCGAAACTTTGTGAAAAGTATTCTGAAACTCCAAGTAAATGACATCTACTGACTCTCATTTGTCTATCTTGCCTGTTCTTTCAGCAAAGGCTTCCGACAGATTTGTCAGGTAACATTTCCCATGAAGGAAACCATGCTGACTTTGGCCTACTAAGTACCCTGAAACCTCATCCATAGTTCTAGATTCCAACATTTTACCAACTACTAAAGCATGCTCATCGGCCTATAATTTTTCTACTTCTGCCTCCCTCCCTTCTTAAATATGGAGTGACATTTGAAATTTACCAGTCCTCAACAATCTCTGCAACTACCTCTTTCAGAACCCTGGGGTGCAGTCCATCTGGTCCAGGTGATTTATCAAATTCAGATCTTTCAGCTCCCAAGCACCTTCTCTCTAGTAATAGTAATTACGCTCAATTCTGCCCCCTGACACTCTTGAACGTCTTGCATATTGCTAGTGTCTGCCACTGTAACGAATGATGCAAAGTACTTACTAAGTTCATCCACCATTTCTTTATCCTCGATTACTACCTCTCCAGTGTCATTTTCCAGCAGTCCAATATCCACTTTTGCCTCTCTCTCTCTTTTACTTTTTATATATCTGATAAAACTTCTGGGATCCTCTTTTATATTATTGGCAAGTTCTACCTTCAATTTCATTTTCTCTCTTTATGGCTTTTTTTAGTTGCCTTTGTTGGTTTTTTAAAAGCTTCACAGTCCTCTACATACCTATTAAATTTTGCTATATTATATGTGCTCTCTTTTCCTTTAAGCTGCCTTTGACTTCCCTTGTCAGCCACAGTTGCCTCATCCTCCTTTTAGAATACTTCTTCATCTTTGGGATGTACCTGTACTCTGCCTTCTGAATTGCCCCCAGAACCTCTGGCCATTGCTGTTCTGCCACCATACTTGATAGCATCCCCTTACAATCAACTTCTGCCAGCTCCTCTTTCATGCCTCTGTTACTCCTTTTAGTCCACTATAATAATGATACATTTGATTTTAACTTCTCCCTCTCAAACTGTAGGGTGGATTTATTATAATTATGATCACTCGCTCCTGGAGGTTCCTTTACCTTAAGCTCCCTAATGAAATCTGGTTCATTACACAGCACCCAGTCCAGAATTGTCCCAGTGGACTCAACTACAAGCTGCTCTAAAAGCCTTTCTCTCTTTTGGGATCTGACACCAACTTGTTTTCCCCAGCCTACCTGCATGTTGAAATCCCCCATTATTATTACATGCCCTTATTACATGCTTTTTATATCCCACATCTTGTCTCCTGTTCAAGGGCCTAGGTATAAATCCCATCACCATATTTTTTTTATCTTTGCAGTTTCTTAGCTCTGCTCTCAAGGATTCTACATCTTCCAATCATACATCACTTTTTTCTAAGGATTTGAGTTCATTTTTTCACCAAAGTCACCCTACCCTGTCCGCCTCCTCGCCTGTCCTTTTGATACAAGATATACCCTTGGATGTAAGCTTCCAACTATGATTTACTTTCAGTCACGTCTCATTAATGCCCACAACATCATACCTGCCAATCTTAAACTGCACTGCAAGGTCATTTACCTTATTCTGCAAACTACAGGAATTCAAATGTAACACTTCCAGTCCTGTATTCATTACTCTTTTCAATTTTGCCTCCATGTTACACTTCTACTCATCCCACTGACTACAATTCTGCCCTAGCATCTGCCCGTCATTCCTCATAGTCTCAGTACATGCTGCATCTACTTGTACATCAGCTGCCCCATCCTCAGCCCTAACATTTCCAGTTCCCACCCCCCTGCCAACTTAGTTTAAACCCTCTGCAATAACTCTGGCAAACCTACCTGCAAGGATATTAATTCCCCTCAGGTTTAGGTGTAGCCCCTCTGTTTTGTACAAGTCATACCTTCCTCAAAACAGATCACAATAATCCAGAAATCTGAAACCCTGCCCCCTGCACCACTCCCTTGGTCAATCATTCATTCATTCATCCTATTCCAGTCCTGACTAACACATGGTACTAGGAGTAATCCAGAAATTACTACCTTGGAAGTCCTGTTATAATGGACTTCCATTGCAAACCTAAATCTTAAAGATTAAACACACACAAAATGGTGGTGGAATGCAGCAGGTCAGGCAGCATCTATAGGGAAAAGCACTGTCGATGTTTCGGGCCGAGACCCTTCATCAGGACTAACTGAAAGGAAAGATAGTAAGAGATTTGAAAGTAGGAGGGGGAGGAGAAAATGCGAAATGATAGGAGAAGGCCTGAGGGGATGGGTGAAGCTGAGAGATGGAAAGGTGATAGGCAAAAGGGATACAAAGCTAGAGAAGGGAAAGGATCATGGGACGGGAGGCCTAGGGAGAAAGAAAGGAGGAGGGGAGCACCAGAAGGAGATGGAGAACAGGCAGAGTGATGGGCAGAGAGAAAAAAAAGGAGGGGGGAAAAATGATAATTATATTAGGGATGGAGTAAGAAGGGGAGGAGGGGCATTAACAGAAGTTAGAGAAGTCAATGTTCATGCCATCAGGTTGGAGGCTACCTAGCCGGTATTTAAGGTGTTGTTCCTCCAACCTCTTTGTCCTCTTAAAGAGAGTAGACAGCTGTTGCCAGTTGTATTTGTGCTCAGGAATGAGTGTGGGGTTGGAAGGTGGAATGCAGTAAATGGAAAGAGATGAGAACAAGTTGAGAGCATTTACCGGGGGAGCAATGGGGACAAATGACCAGAACAGGTCGAATGTTACCAGCATTTTTGAGCTTGTTTACCAGGTTTCCCTTCAATACAATGAGGAGCTAATTAAAAAATAAATCTGACAGGGAACAATTGAGTGAGTTCAGCGAAGTTCACACTGACTTGAATAGAATTGATTCTGCTTATGTAGGACTGCTCTTAAAAATTCAAGGCCACTTCTTTTTCAATGGTGTCTTGATCAATTGAATGGTGCCCAGCTCTAAATTCCTCCAAACACTATTTTGTTTTTAAATGATATTGCTATTCATTTTTGGTGGGAATTGAGGAGGGTGTTTGTATTTAAGGCTTTCTTAGTGTTTTGATGGAGAATGCTTTGCCCAGAAAATGGAACACAGAACCTGAAGCAGCTCGTGCCAGTCCTTGCTAAATGGACACACAGCCGTGCAGAGCGGGAGCCTGTCAAGGAGCTTCAAATACAGCAAGGTGAAAGAATTTTCAGCAAGCGTTTGCTAGACCAGTGAATGGGCTGCCCTCAGCCTCTCCTTCTCCCTGCCCACAAACTCCACCACCCTGCAACTCTAACCAAGCCTTATCTTAACGTTATGTATTCTCCAACACAGTATGCATTTATCTCTGTTTCAAGGTCAAGAGGAATGGTGTTGCAACTAGCAGAACTGCTGCCTCACAACCCCAGTGACCTGCGTAGAATGCTTATCTCCAGTACATTTTGTTCCATCTGTGACTGCTTGGGATTTTCACCAATTGCTCTGCTTTGCTCCCATAGGTCAAAGATGTACTGCTTGATAAGGTTGATTGCCATTATAAATTGCCCTTGGCATGCTGCTGTTTGATACAATTAGATGGTGCGAATGTTCTAATTTGCAAATGAATAAAGAAAAAATAGATTAAACTAAGTGCAATTCTGTACTTTCTAGTAACTGCGCCCCCTCAGTCCTTTCCCATTTTCTTTCCTCTCTCCTCTTGACCCATTGCACCCATCACCCCACCTTTTTGCCCTCCTCCCACTCACTCCATTTATCCATCACCCCTACACCCCTCCCACGGTCGCCACTGCCACTATTTGCCTCTGCCCTCCCCACCCTTTACTCCATGCTCCACTCCTATCAGATGCCATCCTTTTCAATCCTATGTCACCTTCACCTATCAGCTCCTGTTTTCTGACTTCAATCCCATTCTTCCATCCCTCCTCCCCAATCTGCCTATCCATCTGTCCCTTCACCTGGATCCACCTGTCACATGCCACCTGTTGCCCCACCCTTTCCTATCTGTCCTCATTATACTGGCTAGCTACCCCCACCTTTATTTTTGGCAAAGGCAAGGGGGTGGTTTTAGTGCTGTGATTCAAATATCCATCTCTGCCACTTCATCCACCACTCCCTTTAATGCAAGCCATGCCTCAGTAAACCAGGTTTGATATGTGTACTTTTGTAGTCTTGTTCGATTCTGGCAAACTGCTGCCTTAGCAGTCTTGTTCTCCAGCACATGTCTCTTAGAAGCAGGGTCCAAAATTACTCTTCTCCCAGCTACAAAGGATTGTTTTGAATTCTATTAAGTTTCTTCTTCCCTAACCACCTCTGTCTCTCTCTCTCTCTCTCTCTCTCTCTCTCTCACACACACACACACACACACACACACACACACACACACACACACACACACACACACACACACACACACACACACACACACACACACTCCTCCCCCCCGCCCCCCCCCCCCCAATTCAGGGACTGTGTGACTTGATTGTAGTTAAAGACCAAGTTGGGATATGATTGGCAGAGATCCAGAGTGATCAGTGAATTCACTGTGACAGTGCTGGATGTCCACAAGGTGATTGAAAGGGATCCAGAGTGCTTTTCCAGCACCTCCACCTCAGGAGAGTACAACTGACTGGCTGTGGGCCTTCAATACAAAAGGCAGTACTTTGTGCTCAAACCTCATATATTCCAATCAATATTGTTGCTCATGAAATTAGCTTAGACAGCAAAAAACTAGCTTCCCAGGCAGCCCATTATCACACTCTGATCCTCAGTCATTCCTTGGATTGACTGAGTTTTCCTTCACCTTAACCAGGCTGAGGACTTTAATTATCATTCACACTTGGTCATGTTCTCTCTAATTAGTTCTGTAATGGTGAACTTATTCCTCATTCATTAACTCTTTACTGCTAAAAGACCTTTGAATGTTGCAGCCCACAACCTCTAAATGTTTGTACTTCAGAGGGATCTGGTGACTACAGAGCTTAATTAGTCATTGACATTTCCTGCAGTCATCCATCAGCAGACTTCTAAGCTCTTGTCTTCTGAGCTCATTTCAGTGCAGCCCCAAGACTTGCCTTGGCTCCGCCCTTCCACTTGACCACAGGCAACATAGTGGAAGTGTTTTTTTAGGGACCAGTTCCAAATTAGCACTGATGAGAGGGTGCACATCCATGGGTAAATGGCAACAAAAGCAATATTGGATCCATCAAAATGTGCAGAGCATGGTTTGACACCTGCAAGGTTACTTCGGAACTGAAGTGAAAGTAAGCTGCTCACCCTGTACCAGTGAGGAAGTGGCTGCTACATTCAACAGAAGTGTTAAATTGGCAATGCAGACTTATCAATAACAAAATTATATTACTTTCACCCCCAATTCTAATGCTTCCTTCCTTAGCTATGTGATGAGCAGCAGGGGAGTCCCCAAACCCTACTATTTAGAAAGGTCATCAAATGCTCACAGGCAAATGGGTCTCACCAGGCTGTTGCAATGACTGAGCAGTTAATATCAGCCACAGATATTTAGATGGCAAAAGTGTACATAATGTGGTTTAATATGTGGTACTGAACTTCTCTGGCTTCAGTTGTTCTTAGATATTTGTGTATTTGTAGACAACTCCACTTGAATAGTTTCACAGGGAAAATGAGCGGAGGGCACATAGAGCAGCGTAGGGGCGGGGGAGGGGAGGAAATGATAAGGACTCTCAACAGAAGGCAATATCCACACACAGTGATCAATATCCTACCTGAATCTTGGTTGGTGCTCTGTGCATTAAGTCAGATCTTCTGTAAGGAAGGCATTCTGATGGCTGCAGTTACAAGTGCAATCCCAGAACAGGGAAATGAGAACACTACCAGTGACTGCCAAAGCCACCATAGTCTTGAAGTCCCATGCACCTTCTTGAACCTTCCAGGATAGAGCTGGAGACATTTATACTATCCCTCCACTTACCACCTACTGTTGATAAGGGAGGTCAATAAGCCTCTTACTTCAACAAATCAGATTTAATTTCACTGTCTTGCTAGGGAGAAATAGGCAGACTTTCCAGGCTGGGCAGAGATTGCAGTTGGAAACATGAATGTGCCAAGTAAATACTGCATTTAAATTGGATATAAACTGGATTGGGAGAACATATCACTTTCTTAATGTGTGGCCAGAAGTAGAGAATTGTACAACTGTCTAAACCCCTGTCCTCTAGCAGTCCTATGAGCCATCTGCACTGTGTGTGTATGTGTGTGTGGGGTTGGTGGGTGGTATCAGCTATAAAGGACTGTTCATTGAAGACATGGACTTTAACTGTGGATCACCGTCAATGCACATATGCAGAAGATATATGGTATAATGAGAAATAAACAGAAAAGATCTTACTGATGCTGGACATCCAGAGCAACAGAGACAAAATGTTGGAGCAACTTAGCAAGTAAGGCAGCATCTATGGAGGGTAATAAACAGTTGACTTGCCAGGCCAAGATCCTTCTAAAGGACTGGAAAGTAAGGGTGAAGAAGGCAGAATAAGAGATGGTGGAAGGGAAGAACTGCAAGCTAGCAGGTGATAGGTGAAACCAGGTGAGGGGAAAAGTGGGTGTGTGGTGGAGGGGGATGAAGTGAGAAGCTGGGAGATGATAGGCAGAAGAAGTACTGTAAAAGGGCTGAAGGAGGAGGAATGTGATAGGAGAGGAGGGTGATCTATAGGAGAAAGGGAAGGAGGAGGGGCACCAGAGGAGAGTGATGGGCAGTTGAGGACCATAAGACCATAAGATATAGGAGCAGAAGTAGGCCATTTGGCCCATCAAGTCTGCTCCACCATTCAAGCATAGGCTAATCCAATTCTTCCAGTCATCCCCACTCCCCTGCCTTCTCCCCATACCCTTTAATGCCCTGGCTAATCAAGAACCTATCTATCTCTGCCTTGAATACACCCAATGACTTGGCCTCCACAGCTGCTCCTGGCAACAAATTCCACAGGACTACCACCCTCTGACTAAAGTAATTTCTCTGCATCTCAGTTCTAAAATGACGTCCTTCAATCCTGAAGTTGTGCCTTCTTGTCCTAGAATCCCCTACCATGGGAAATAACTTTGCCATATCTAATATGTTCAGGCTTTTACATATTCTGAATGTTTCTATGATATCCCTCTTCGTTCTCCTAAACTCCACAGAATACAGCCCAAGAGGTGCCAGACGTTCCTCATTTGGTAACCCTTTCATTCCTGGAATCATTACCATGAATCTTCTCTGAACCCTGACAAATGTCAGTATATCCTTTCTAAAATCAGGAGCCCAAAACTGCACACAATACTCCAGTGTGGTCTCACAAGTGCCTTATAGAGCCTCAACATCACATCCCTGCTCTTATATTCTATGCCTTTGAAAATGAATGTCAACATTACATTTGCCTTCTTCACAACCGACTCAACCTGGAGGTTAACCTTTAGGGTATCCTGCACAAGGACTCCCAAGTCCTTTTGCATCTCTGCATTTTGAATTCTCTCCCCATCTAAATAATAGTCTGCCCGTTTATTTCTTCCACCAAAGTGCATGACCATACACTTTCCAACATTGTATTTCATTTGCCACTTCTTTGCCCATTCCCCTAAACTATCTAAGTCTCTCTGCAGGCTCTCTGTTTTCCTCAACACTACCCGCTCCTCCACCTATCTTTGTATAGAGGAGAATAGAAGGGATAAGAATGGAGCCGGACTGGGGAATAGAAAATGAGAGAAGGGGGATAAGGGAGAAATTGCCAGAAATTAGAGGGATTGATGTTCACACCATCAGGTTGGAGGCTACCCCAAATAGAATATGAGGTGTTGCTCCTCCAACCTGAGAGTGGTCTCATTGTGATGGTGCAGAAGAATATGGATGGGCCTAATAAAATGGGAAGGGGAAGTAGAACTAAAAATGGTGGCCAGTAGGAAATTTGCCTTTTGAGATGGACATAGCGATGGTGCTCGACAAGGTGATCCCCCACTTTATGTCAGGTCTCAAGATGTAGAATTGGCCACACTGGGAACGCCAAATACAGAGGATGCTCCCTGCCAGACTCACAGGTGAAGTGTATTGTCTCACTTGTAAGGGCTGTTTGGGGCCTTCAGTGATGTTGAGGGAAGAGGTGCAGAGGCAGATGTAGCACTTGTCCTGCTTGCAGGATTAAGTGCCAGGAAGATTAGTGGGGAGGAAAAAGTGGATAAAGGAGACTGTCAGGCTGCCACACAGGATATATACAGCAGTCAACTGACCAGCACTGCTTCTTACACCTGCAGCACTCTTTGTGCTGTGCATTTTGTTGCCATTATCAGAGGACTGACCCTAGCTTTGGGGTGGGAAGTAGTGGAAGATTAGGAGATGAGAAAGAGAAATGAGGCACAGCAACCGAGATAGCCCAGGCTGTCTGTCACACCATTCATCACCCAGATCTTGCCTTGTTCCGTTCATTTACTTGGTAGATCTGCTTGGCCAGAATGCAAAACTAAAATGTTCAAGCAAGGACTTAAAATTCAGTTTTAATCATGCTCAGCAATGACTTGTAATGATCAGTCTTCATTTAGGAAATGTTTTAGAGGAGAAATGATGAAGAATTAGAAGGGTGGGTTAGTAAGTTTGCTGATGTCACAATGGTTGGGGGGTGTTGTGGATAGTCTGGAGGGTTGTCAGAGGTTACAGCGGGACATCGACAGGATGCTGAACTGGGCTGAGGAGAGGCAGAATGACTTCAACCCAGGTAAGTGTTAAGTGGTTCATTTTTGTAGGTCAAATTTGAAAACAGAATATAATATTAATGGTAAGATTCTGAGAGTTCTTGGGGTCCATGTCCCTAGGACACTCAAAGCTGCTGGACAGGTTGACAGTGTTGTTAAGAAGGCGTGTGGTGTGTTGGCATTCATCAACCGTGGGATTGAGTTCAAGAGCCATGAGGTAATGTTACAGCTATATAAGACCTTGGTCAGACCCCACTTGGAGAACTGAGTTCAGTTCTGGTGACCTCACTACAAAAAGGATGTGGATACTATAGAGAGAGTAGAGAGGAGATTTACAAGAATGTTGCCTGGTTTGGAGGGCGTACCTTATGAGAATAGGTTGAGTGAATTTGGCCTTTTCTCCTTGGAGTGATGGAGGATGAGAAGTGACCTGATAGAGGTGTATAAGATGATGAGGGGCATTGATTGTGTGGATAGCCAGAGGCTTTTTCCCCAGGGCTGAAATGGCTAACACGAGGGGGCATAGTTTATAGCTTAGTGGCTAACACGAGGGGATGTCAGGGGTAAGTTTTTCACACAGAGTAGTGGGTGCGTGATATGCGCTGCCGGTGATGGTGGTGGAAGCGGATACAATAGGGTCTTTTAAGAGACTCTTAGATAGGTACATGGAGCTTAGAAAAACAGAGGGCTACGCACTAGGGAAATTCTAGGCAGTTTCTAGAGTAGGTTACATGGTCGGCACAGCATTGTGGGCCGAAGGGCCTGTAATGTGCTGAAGATTTCTATGCCCTATGATCTATGCAGTTTGTCCTTTGAAATTCTGGTTCCGTATAGATAGTTGATGGTTGGCATGGACATAGAGAGAAACTCTGATTACCATGAGTTCTCCCTCATTTTACCTGCCAGATTCCCTGGTAATTTGAATTGAAATAGAAAATAATGCATAAAAACATATTAAATCCTTTGAGGGCTAACTATTTTGAAATTCTCTAATGGATGTGTTGGGACGCAGGAACAGCCTCTAAGAGGGGTATGTTTTAAATTTAAAGACGGCCTACCTGAATTGAGTTCCTAGCACCAGACTAGAAAGCCTATAACCTGCTTGAGCAAGTTCCCTTTGGTTCACTCATGAGAACCGAACTTGAAAAAAACATGTTGCCCAGATACATGCTGTATGCCGTTGCACATGACTTCAGATAGTCAGGTGCCTCCTTACACTTTTATTTCTGATATAAGGGAAATCTGTAAAGAAAATTCCAGACTTTGCAGAGCATCTATTGAGCCACAGAATATTTTAATGAACATTTTTATTCCAATATTGCAAATAAATATTGAGCTGCACAGAGGCACAGCTAGTAAAGCTGCTGGCTCATAAATCCAGCAACTCTAGACCTCTGGTGTTGTTTGTGTGGAGTTATCTTCCTATGACTGTATGGAATCCCACAGGACCTCCAGTGTCTTCCAACATCCCACAAATGTTTAGGTCCATAGATTAGGCCAGGGTTATTACCCTAGGGTGTATATGAGTGCTGGAATCTAGGGGTAATTTACAGATATTTGGGGCAAATAAATATAAACAGTATAAATGGGGCCTTGATGATTGGTGCAGACTTGTTTGTTTGAGGGGCTGTTTCCATACTGTATGATCTGTGACTTTGAGTCTATTACTCTACACAGTGGAATTCCTGAGACATAAAATGGAGCTACACAGCATCCAGAGAGCAGATCTGTCTCCTGAGGGCAAATACCTTTCTCCACTCTCATCCTCTAAACTGGAAAGGAGATTTTTTTTTGTGACTTAGATTGCTGACTTGGAGCCTCCTGCTCCCATCTAATCTAAGTTGACCTTTTTGCAGCACAGTGCAGTTGTATTGGACATACCTGGAAGGATTTTAGTTGATATGCAGAACTAGCAGGAGGAATGTTCCTGTATTGTGAAAATCGGTTCTAACTATGGACTGAACCAGTTGGTTAAGCATAGGACCTTCAATGAGAGTTATGGATTCATATATCATGGAAGGAGACCTCGAGCCCACCATGCATGTACCAGACATCAAGGACCTACTTACTCTAATCCCCTTTGCATCGATTCTTGAATCTGCCACTTACCTGCACACAGGTGGGGGAGGGGTGTAATTGATTGTGGTCGGTAACCTTCCAACCTACAGGCTTGTGAGAGGTGGATAGAAACCAAAGACTGAGTGGTGAGCTTCATGGTCACTGGGAGAATGTATAAATATCACCCAGACTGCGCCAAAGTACTGAACCCAGCTCCCTGATGTTCTGAGTTAGCACTCTAGTTACTGCACCACTCTTCCACTCTCCAAACAGGAAAATTAGACCTTTACGAACTGGTCTTCACTGTTTCGCTGTTAAGATTCAAGCAAAAGCACATTCGTAGGAAGTACACAGACCTTTAGTGGCTCACCTAGATGGAGGTGTTATCATAGTTCCTGGAATTACTGAGTACATTGCGTAACTGTATTATGTTAGTAATTTTTACCATCTGTCAGACAGAATGCAAGGAATACTTCTGAAGGAATACATCATTCCATCATGTTTAGCATGATTTGTACACCAAAGTCATTGAAATTTCTGGAAACATTCAAGCTCTGCCCTCCAAATTAATACAACAGTGTTACCATGGGGCATAAGAGAATGCCCATTGTGCGGAGGCTCAGTCTGGGGATAAACAATATGGCTGAGGTCTGATTTACTGTTCTCTGACAGCTTTGGGACAATCCATAGAAACTGTCGGAGCGGTTCCTTTATGATGGGCATCGCATCATGTCCGGGCAGCCTCTTGCTTGGTCTGCTTTTACACAGAGTTATGTCTACCCCGGTAAAGGTTGAACGGTTCCATGCCATGAACTATGCGAGCGTGTTCGCTGGCAGGCTGCCCAGTACCCCTGGAATACACTGATGTTCATCCATCAGCCTTATTCAGACGCGTGAACCCTTGAGGTGAACTCTGGATCATTTGTAACGGCACTGGAACGTGATCTCAACTTGTAACTATTCTGTGCCTTTCCCCTACTCCAGTTCCTGGCCACTGATTCAGCAGCCCTGCACTTATTTCCAAAGGATGCTCCATGTCAGCCTCTTCACTGGTATACACTTAGGTAATAGGGAGTGACGAGGCATCCTCAATATCCCGTTCACTGTCAGCGAGGCACATCATCACAGATTGAATCTGAGTTCACGTTGATCTAACGTTGTCTGGAAGGTAAAGAGTTCTCCTGTATCATATGCCTCCCATGGACCAGGGCCTCCTATATTTAATCTGACAGCCTCCATACTCAGTCTGTCTCTCCTGCAGCTATTTTTCAACCAGGTTGTACCTCCCCTTTAAGAAGTGTTGGCTGCCTTTAAGAGACATAAGCTGCCTGAAGTTCAGCATTTGAACGGGGATGTCGGTAATAAATAGGCCGTACACCTGAGGAGTGCCACCAATCTGGCTCAGTCACAAGGACCACAGGCAGTTTGCTCATTAGCAAGCATCAAATTTCTGAGCTAAAATGCCTTTGACACTGCATACAGTTTATATCATGCGCTTCAAGGCCCATGTTTCTGCCAGTGAAATCCGTTGCATGGCGATATGTTATTTCTGTGCACCATTACTTGTTCTCCCATGGCTGCTACCTGTCCAAGAGTCTCGGGGTGGAGGGGGTGGAGAGGTGCTGAACATCAAGCAGCTAATCACTGCCCACAGTCTTGATGCTTAAGTAGCATCAGGGCCTGGAACTCCAGCTCTGAAGTGACGTCCACACATGCAGACTTTCCAGCAGGGGCCACTGCTGGTCCTTCTTCATTGCACTCCCCAGAGCAGGGGCTTTGGGAACAATTGCAACAACTCTGCTTGGGTGTGACAGATAGACGGGTCAAACATGTGGTTATCTCAGACTGTTTGACAGACCTCAGCCTTGCTTGGAAAATGTACCCGCGATGATAATGAGCAGTTTTGTATCAGCTCTAATGTAGGAAAGCTGCTTTAGAAATGTGCTGTTAAACAAAATTTGTTACCAAGCCACATGAGAAGGTATTATTTCAGGTGGGGTTGCTGAGATGTGACTTCGTCAAGGTCAGTTTGAGGCAGAGAGATTTGGAGAAGGGAATCAAACAGCTGAAAAGATTACCTCCAATATTGTGGAGTAATTAAAATCAAGGGCGTGGAGGCAGTCTGCTAGAGAACCAGACAAGTTCCCTGAGGAATGGGGAGAGGAGAGTGTGACCATAAATGTATTTGGAAGAATTTTTTTTACGATCAGAGCATTGCCAGACCACGAGCCATTGACTGTGATGGTAGATGTTAAAAAGGCGACAGTGGGGCCCACTGATTTTTGCTTTACCTTACATGAGCAAATTGCTTACTAGATCACTTGCAAAGCTACAAATCCAGCAGTACTTCTCCAAAAGTGCGTCTGTGGGGTCACAAGCTGTCTTTGTTGAGGGACAGCACGGTGTCGGGACTGGCAGGGCTGCTGCCCCTCAGTTCCAGTGCCCTGGGTTCAATCCCAATCTCTGGTGCCGTGTGTGTATCCCATATCCCCGGGGCATGTGAGTTGGTAGGTTTTTTGGTCACAGTAATTTGCCCCAAATATGTAGTTGAGTAGTGAAATTTAGAAAGAGGTGATAGAAATGTGGTGAGAATAAAATAGGATTAGTGTAGATGGTGCTTGATGGTAGACATTCAATGGGCTGAAGAAAATCTTCTTGGTACTGGAGAAAGCAGTTCATTCAGGAGAAATTAAGGATCCCTCCTAACCGCCACTGATTCATGAAGACTCCTTGCTCTTATCATTCCCCTCACCAGCAACCCCTCTAAGCATGCACCAGCAGGGTCACCAACTCCCAATGAAAGCCTTCCTGGAGGTTTCATCACAACCTCCTGCCACCTATAGCACATCATCTACGACATCCATCCTCGGGGAACCCAGTTTACACTTCTGATAAGCTACACTTTATTTGCCTGTATTGTAATTCATTCAGGGAACTATCATAATAGAATAAATAAAAGTATTTCTTTTTCAGTGCCTGTGAGTTCCCTTCTGGTTGCAACAGTTACTTTAATTCTTGGAGACTCCAGGCCAATCTCAGCAGTTTGGCAACCCAGCAACTCCCTGCTTGCTTTCACCTCTCTTACACAGTACTGAGCTGAATGCTGAAAGCATTTCTCCTGGAATTGTTTTAACCTGCAGCTTTCTTCGGCAGTGAATGTTGGTCGTTGAGTCAGCACTTTTCCTAATTGTGAGCTTGTTGTTAAGAGTAGCTCCTGACATCTTGGAAAGTCTAGCACGAAAGTAAAAGCTATCAATCATCGCTGAGCTAACAAATCTGCTCGTGTCCTATCAACACTCCCTGATATTTGCTTCTCGTGTTGTAATTCTAAACACAGACTGGACTCCCTTTAACTGTAGTACTTGGTTACAGCTGTCATGTTGACAGCAGCAGTGCAATTACGTACTGAAGTCTATTGTTGCTCTGTGCACTAGATAAAACTGACTGAACAAAAGCTCATTTCCCTTGTCCTCCTTGTGCTGTTTGCTCTTCTGTGCACCCGCTACTGTGTCTAGGACGTGGGTCTGTCGTATTTTATGTATCCCTCCCTGCAGCTGCTCTCATTGCCATGTCGTCAGCTGCTATGGTCCACTCTTCACCGTTTCTGCTTTAAAGAGCTCCATAAACATACACTACCTCTCTGACTGAGAGTTTGGTCATCTCCTCATATCTCCTCAGATGTGGCTTCCATTTGATGATTGTTTTAATAAAATGCCTTGGGACATTTTACCACTTTGAAGGTGTTACTCAAATGCAAGTTCCTGAATTAAAATGAAATATAGATTTTTGGCTCCTATCCCACCCACCAAATAGAAAGTTTGGCCAAATATGTTCTATCTGTGTGAATGGACTTTACAGTCTGGTGATAATGGTACCTTAATCTCTTTAGTTATTAATTGCACTTTTTTTCTAGTTCCAAATACTTTTGGTTTCATCTCAATCCCAACTCCGGTTGAGAATCTATTATATCTAGCTACATTTGGCTATTGTCTTGGTCTTGACTTGAATATTATTCGTTAATATTATTAACTATTATTGCCCCTGCTTCACAGCAGCAGTGAACCAGATTCAGTCCCAGCTTCTGGTGCTGCTGGTAGTGCATGGGTTTTCTCCCAGGGATTCTGAATTCTTGCCACATTCCAAAGGTTAATCAGCCACTTTCAATTACCCTGGTGTAAGAGGGTGGTAGATCAATCAAGGGGAAATTGATAGGTTGAATTGCAAAAAGAGGTTAGATTGAAATAAGTGGGCCAATGGGCTTTATGGAATTGCAATGAGAGTCAGCTTAGACTTGAAGGGCTGAATGACTTCTTTCCATATTTTAAGAAAGTACGAGAAATATGAGACATACTCTAGGTCCAACTAAAATCAACTGTCCCTTTTAGCTTAGAGATTTTAGCTATCTTCCCAGCTCAACTACTCTTGGGTTTTCTTGACATATTACGATTAGCTACATTCTTGACTATTGTCCCTTCTCTTGTCCCAGGTAAAGGTGAGAGGTGAAGGGTTTAAAGGGTAAGCTTTCACAATCAAGGTGGCAGCTATATAGAGCAAGTTGACAGAGGAACTCGTAGAGGTGGTTACAAGTACAACTTTTACAATTACAGCATTTATACAAGTTCATGTAAAAGAAAGGTTTAGAGCAAGAGTTCCCTCATGGAGCAAAATGATCAAATAAGGGTCTGTGCAGGCCAGGTTGGAAACCTTTGGTTTAGAGGAATTTGGGCTAAGGCAGGCAAATTGGACTAGCTCATGTAGGAAACTTGATCAACATGGACAATTTAGGTCTATTTTCATAGCAGTATAATTATTGGCTACGTTCTTAACTCAGCCACTTTTGACTAACCACTGGGCCCAAAAATTATTGGCCGTCATCCTGGCCCAAATGTTTACTGGCTGTCCTCTTTGCTCAGTTACCACTGGCTGCCCTCGTGACATGGCATTTCTTGACCCGGTTCTGAAATTTGTTTCCCCTTGACCAGCTTCTATTGGCTATGAACCTGGGCCTCTGGTGATTTGAGGTAGCAGCTCTACTTGATAGGTCACCTTATTGCCCTGTCACTTGCATGAAAGGAAGAGAATATGGTTGTCACACCTCACTATCAGGTGTGGGTAAATGTGCCCGACAAGTGTCACCAGTTGAAAAAGAACAGATGGTAAGCCACAACAGCACATTAGTGCAAGGGGTTTTATTTAGTTCCTGATGAAAAAAATGTAAATGCTGCCCAAAAGTTGAGAAGTACTGACAAATAAACTAATGAAAGCAGACATGTACGTACAAAAACTTGCAAATATACAGAGGCTTTCTCCACGACACACTTCTTGTCTTTAACTTTCCAATATAACTATTCACCCACTGTTGAAACCTAGCTCCACACCTCTTTAGCAAGGTCAGGCTGAGGGTTTAAATGTGACTCCGCCTGGCCTAGAAGGACCCGGAAATTCTACTGTTGGTCTGGGGGCAGGGATAATCATGTGACCAAGCCATAATAATTATTTCAGGTGCAGAACTGGAACATTTTAAACAGAGATTCTAACATCCTTCAGTTTTATTCCACAACAAATGCCTTAGTTAACCCCATAGATCAGAGTCCATGTGCTCAGCTGAATATAAAAGAATAATGCCTCCCCACCAGTGGTGTTGCCTCTATAAGGTGTAGTGCCCCTGCTCCCACTAACCCAGGCATTATTTTAGAACACTCCAAACTGTCCCTGGGTCTTTTGGAGCTGCTCTGCTGTCTACAAACTGATATAACGGGGTGAGTTGCTTGTGTCTAGAGTTCTTATGCTTATGAGTTACAAACCAGTAGAGCATGTGAACTGAAATGATTGTTTTGATCAGTCAAGCGAGTGATTATTTTACTTTGGGGGTGTGTAAATGATGAACTGCCAAGAACTGAAGAATGGGCGAGCAAAGTATGTGAACTACTGGGGAAACTAGAGCAGGGACAGAATGAGGAGGAGGGACTAACCGGGCAAAGGGGCAAGGTAAGCAGGAAAATTAGCACTGCAAACCTGTTCTGACAAAATGGTGCTTGTATGTATGGGATGTAGTAAAATGGGAAGAGGCATGGTTTAGGGCATCAGCATGCGTCAGTTTAACTGAATACTGGAAAGACGTGACTACCTATAGTTGCAATGAGAGGTAGTGGACCAGTTGATTAATCATGTATAGCAGCAGCAAATCCCTTCCAATGGGGACATTAGAGATGGATACTGCCAAAGTGTATTGAGGCAGGTGTATGGAGAGAGGCAAACAATCTGCTTGGGATTCTCACTAATTCTTGTGGTGATTTCAACAATCGCTCTGTGTTAGCACTAACACACTAATGTAGAAAACTGTTGGTTGATGGATTTCTTTTGTTACGTATCCCATAACTGGATCACTTACCAGCAAAGATAGAGAGGTCCGCTGAAGTCTGATGGTACCATTTTTAAACATTTTTATTTATAAAGGGGCACAAAAGTAAGGTTAATGCAAACATTCAGATAACATACGTCGTCAATACTCAATCTAAAGCGCAGGTATAGTAATAATCAATAAGAAATAAGCTCTATCGTTGTCTAGGGGTAAGGTATATATTGTCCGCTGTATATCTAAAAGTCTCTTACGTTCACTGCAGTTCCACCAGCTGCCATCTTTTGGGGTGTCGCGGTGGTGCACTTTTGTTAGAGAGAGAGATAGAGATTGAATGAAACAGTTACCCGGCGGGTTTTTTCCAACCTTTAGGAGTTCGATTCGTCGGAGTCTCGTTGGGGGGTGGCCGTTCACTTGTGGCCTCTCCTGTAGCTAAAGCCGTTCTTTCGTGGTGAGGTCACCAATCCCAGGCAAGGAAAAGACGCACACGAACCCCCCCCCCCCCCCCCCCCCCCCCACCGGCTGTCGCTATTAAACGCTGTCACAGGATTTCTAGCGTGTTTTCTGGTGCGTCTGGGGGGCCGTCTTTACAACCCCTCTTTTATCTGAACTCACGGGGTCTCAGATGTCAATCAGGTTGGGATGATGCAATCTCTCTCCATCTCTCCACCCACGTTGCCCTGAGGGTATACACGTAGTACAGTTCCCAATTCACAAAGGTGTCTCCATGAGACAATGACCACAGTCGCCAGCTTTTGCCTCGCCGTGAAACGAGGGACACCGCACGTATCTTTCTCTTCTCTTGAGTCATTGACCCCCCCCCCCCCCCTTCACTAGGGCTCTGGCGATTCTCACAAAGGAGGGGGCTGGGATCATAACACTTTATGCTGTCTGAAGTTCTGGTGGAGAGGTGCAAGGTTCAAGTTTATTGTCATTCAGCTGTATACAACCAAATGAAACAAGGTTCCTCTGGACCAAGGTGCACAGTATAGTACATATAACTCACAAACAACCCAAAAGTAATGTTACCACAAATACATTAACAAACAATAATGTGCATTGATGACACAAGTCAAAAAGTAAGCAGTATTTTCTACTGGCACTTAATATGTGCTGAAACCTGGGATATGGCAGGAAGTTCAGTAGTCTCACAGCCTGGGAAGAAGATTTTTCCCAGTCCTTGCTACAGTACCTCCTGCTTGATAGCAGGAGTTCCAGGATTGTTGGATGGATGGAAAGGAGGGATCATTGACAATGCTAAGGATCCTATGAATGCTGTGCTCCTGATAAATGTATTGGATAGATGGTAAAGAGACCCCAGTGTTCCTCTCAGCAGTTCTCACAATCCTTTATAGTGTGTTGTGGTCAGATGCCTTCCAATTCCCATACCAGACAGTGTTGCAACTGGTCAGGACACTCTCAATGGAGCATCTATAAAAATTGATTAGAATGGGAGGCAGAGGAGCCTCACTCACCTCAATTTCCTCAGGACATGGAGACACTGCTGTGCTTTCTTGGCTAAAGATGTGGTGTTGAGGGACCAGATAACATCGTCCATTATGTGCACTCCCAGAAACTTGGTGCTCCTAACTCTCTACCCGGAGGAGCCATTTATGTGTAGTGAGGAGTGGTCAGCCTCGCACCATCCTACAGTCCACAATCATCACTTTAGGCTTGTCCATACTGAGAGTCAGGTTGTTGTGCTTCCAGTATTCTACCAGCTGCTCTACCACCTCGTCGCCATTGCTGATGATGTCAACCACCGTTGCATCATCAGCGAACTTGATGACTCCGTTGGAGCTGGGTCTAGCAGTGCAGCTGATGCATCAACAGCGGCCTGTGCACACAGCACTGGGGGGCGCCGGTGCTCAGCCTGGTGGAGCTAGAAATGTTGCTGCCAACATGGACTGACTGGTCTTTTTGTCAAGAAGTCCAAGATCCAGTTACAGAGAGAGGTGTTGAGACCCAATGAGGACAGTTCTACCAATCAGCTTCTGAGTAATGATCATATTAAACACCAAGCTGAAGTTGAATAAACAGCAACCTGGCATATGTGGCACCATTTTCCAGGTGGGACAGGATGCCCTTCAGGTAAGATATTATACTAATAAGACAGCATGGCACTATTATGAAAACTAGGGATGTACTGTACTCAAATCTCTAATTTGCTCTCAACATTAAAAAATTAGTTTATTTGGTTAGGACAAATAATGACCGCTAGAGTACCTGCTTTATAACAGTTTGCATTTCAAAAGTAAAACACTTTACGATATTGTAAAATTGTGAAAGAAGTTATAAAGTACATGAATTGTCTCTCGTTCTATTTCTACCACCATCAGTCTCTCTTCTAATGGCCCCCACCAATATTGTTATGGGAGAGGGTTGTTGTTCACCAAGCCAACACTGTCATTGCAAATTAATTAGAAATAGCTTGGTGTCGAACTCATACTTCATCTTTATTATTATAGCATTCCAGAGATTAGTTCTCAAGAAACATATATTAGAATGGATTATGACCTTTCTCAAAATATCAGTGCACAATTATGCTGCATAAAATCAGTTTAGAATTGGTTTTTGTCTCGAATTTCATACTTATTTTCTCACACGCCGTTAATAAACCAGACATGAAATTATTCACAGGGGAATAATATACATAAGGACTGGTGAAGCCAAATGAACAGTAACAGAGTGAAGGACAAATTCTCAAAGTATGCATGACATGACCTCTTTGATCAGTTTTTCCAAGAGATCAGGCTTTTTTTTAAGATTGAGTATTATGAAATGAGAGAAGATTAGTTAAGGATCTAATAGCTATAGTGTCTTTAAAGAACTGTGACAGAATTGTATATTATGAAAGTGAAGATGACTTAGTTCAAACTAAAGTCATGGTCATAAATCTACATAAAGCATATTCCCAATGTATGAGGTGTGAGTTAGCTTTAGTAAATTGGGAAATGACATTAAAAGATAATTCAATAAACAGATAATGCTAATGTTTAAGATCAAAGGAAAAGACATGTAATCTTTCCAAAAAAAAAGGTAATGAGGCTGAAGATTGGGAAACTTCCTGAATTCTGCAAAGGAAGGCCAAGATATTCGTCAGGAAAGAGAAACTAACCTAGCGAGAACCATAACAACCAATTGCAAAAGATTCTACAGATCACTGAAGTTAATGTGGATGTCCTTTAAAAACAGGAGAAAGTATATTGTGGTTAAGCAAACAACAGAGAAATTAAACAATTGTTTTGTCTGTCTTCAAGCTGTTAGGTTACCACATTATCAATCCAAAGACCTAATCTGAAATACTAAGCAGAGCTCAAATTCTCTCACGGCAGTGATAAATTTTAAATTCAGTTAATAACTTGATGTATGGTAAAATGACTAGTCTTAGTAACCACTACACAAAACTATTAGGTTGTAAAAATCCATCTGGTTCACTAAAATAATTCATGGAATGAAATTTGTCAACCTTCCTTGATCTGGCCTATATGTGACCCAAGACCACCTTATGTGGTTGACTCTTAAATGCTCACTGAAACAACCTATTAAGCTAATAGCTCAATGGCATTTGGGGATTGCAAGTCAATGCTGGTCTTACCAGTAACATCTTAAAAGATTAGCCTTGGCAAAAGACTAGTGTTGGAGAAGTTAGTGAAAGGAGAAAGTGAAAATCTCCTCAGGACCCAATGACCTCTATCTTTGGGGTTTTGAAAGAGATGGTGTGGCAATAGTGGCTGTACCGATTGTCAGTTTCCAAACTCCTATAAATTCAGGAATGGCTCTCACTGACTGGAAGAAAGCCATGATAGCTGCACTATATACAAAAGGAGGGAGAGAGAGAAAGCAGGAAAGTGTTGACCAGTTAATATGATAGCAGTGGGAAAGTGTAAGAATCTATTATAACAGATGGGGTTACAAAGCACTTTGAAAATATTAATAGGATTTGGGGGGTCAATGTTTAATACAATTCTGTTGGCATTTTTGAGGCTGTTTCCAATGAAAAAGATAACTAATCAATATGGCTTTAATAAAGCCTTCAAAAAGGTTCCCAATCCTAAATTATTGAAAAGTATTATAGGGCATAAGAGACAACATGCTGATGAAAACTGAATTAGTTTACAGGCAAAATATGACAAAAATAATCATTTTTGGTTACAAGATGTGACTAATGTTATAAGAATCCATGCTATTCATAATTCTGATCACTTCAGGAGTGACCAAGTATAATATAGCCAAGTTTGCAAATGATGTAAAATTGGGTGGCAGTTGTGAACTGTGAGAAAGATGTTGAGAAGCTTGAGGAAAATATAAGGAGCTTAATTAGGAGGGCAGGGATATGAAAGTTAGAATATAATGTGGGAAAATGTAGGGCCATCAGTTTTGGTACAGAAGAGTATATTTTTTAATTGGTGAGATTCTCAAAGGTGTTCCTAATCAGAAAGTGTCTTTGTACACAAATCACTGGAACTTAATAGGCAGAAACAACAAATAATTAACAAGACTAATGATGTTTGAACTTTATTGCAAGAGAGTTTGAGCACAAAAGTAGATACGTCATGCTTCAGTTGTGTGAAGACCTGCATCTGGAACATAGTATGTAATCTCACTACCTAAAGAAGGATATAATTATGATTGAAAGAGTGCAATGAAGTTTGATTCCTGGGATGACAAAATTTCAATAAGAGGAGAGGTTAAGCTGACTGGGTGTATATTAAGTGTAGAAAAGATGAGAGTTGATCCCATTGAAACATATGGGTTTTATTTTATTTATTTTTGTATTTAGTGATCCAGCATGGCATGGGCCCTTCCGGCCTATCAAGCTGCACCACTCCAGCAACCCCTGAAAACCCTGATTTAACCCTAACCCAATCACAGGACAATTTACAATAACAAATTAATCTACTCCATACATCTTTGGACTGTGGGAGGAAACCAGTGCACCCGGAGAAAACCACATATTCTGTGGGGAGAATGTACAGAGACTGCTTACAGACAGCACCAGAAATGAACTCCAAAATCCAACACCCCGAGCTGTAATATCATCGCACTGATTCCTGAAGGATTTCAATGGGATAAATACAGTTTCAATGTTTATCCTGGCTGGAATTTCTAGAACTAGAAATTACAGTATGAAAATGAGAGGTAAAACAGTCAAGACAAATAGTTGTAGAAGGTAGTCACTAGCTATTCAAAGCACAGATCAATGTTGCATTTTTTGTGTGACTGTATTTTACTGATATCTTATATGTGCTTGCTATCTATGAGTGTTGATACCATGTTTTGCACCTTGGCCCCACACGGGTTCATTTGGCTGTATTCATGTATGGTTGAATGACAATTAAACTTAAACTTGAAGCTTGAACTTCAAATATTAAAGGAATCAAAGGAGAATGCAGGAAACTGATGCTGAGATAAAAGATCAACCATGATTTTACTGAGTGGTGGAACAGATTAGATGAAGAAGAGCGATACAGGTTGACACACACAAAATGCTGGGGGAGCTCAGCAGATCAGGCGATATCTATAGAGATGAATCTATAATGGTGGAACAGTCAACTTTTCTGGCTGAGACACTTTAACAGGATTTTATGATTCCTGATGAAAGGTCTTGGCCTGAATCACCAACCATTTATTCCCGACATGCTGCCTGACCTGCTGCATTCCTCTAGCATTTTGTGTGTATTGCTCAACATTTCAAGCTTCTTCAGAATCTTTAGTCTTTGTGATACAGGTTGACTCCTATCTTATTCTCGACGAAATTATAGACACCACCAATTTCGGCTCATCAGAAATGAGACCAAGAACAACCCTCATTAATGTATTGCCCTATTAAAATAAAATACTACAAGGAGAGTGACTGTGAGCAGTACCAAGAAAAATTGTTACCAGGACTAAGAGAGAAAAGTAAATGCAAGTAAGAAAATATTTGGTCAACAGTTGGATTTCAAGTCAAGTCAAGTCAACTTTTATTGTCATTTCGACCAGGAGGTTTAGGGAGATTTTTGTTGAATATAAATCTAGAAAGCTGAGGGCAAGTGCAGCCTTGTAGAAGAAGAACAGCCCTTAACTCGCTAGTGGAGTTATCGGGGCACCATCATGACGGTGTTTCTGTAGTAAGCCATTCTTGTTTTTACGAGGCCGAGTTGCTAGCTCGACGTTCAACCCGATGTGGATTTGAGCTCAGGAACCTCCGCTCCGGAGACCGGCACTGATATTATTGCGCCACCGAATGGGACTTGCAGCCTTGTGGGGCAGAAGAATGGTGTGAGCCATTGTGGAACAAGTCTCAAGTTTTTGTTTTGGCATAATTCTGATCCTAAAATGAGGTACCCCCTCTTCTCAGCTCTTTTTATGTAGCTGTGCCTCTACTGCAAGCTTTCCTTCCTTCTCCAAAACCTGGGACCCTCTCCACCACCACTCCCCTTCCCAACAGATGAACAGCAGGCAGAAGAGACTCTGCCTCAAAAATCTTTTTACAGATACCTTGTGCCTCAAACCATACCCCAGTCCTCTCCAAATTAATTATCATTAATTTAATTCTACTCTTTCTGGTTTTGTTGGGTGTCAGAATAAGTGAAAAGGAAATATAGAGTTAACACTTTTTCTTGAGTGAGGTGGTTGCATCTTGCCTCAACACCCCCAACCCTCAGGTGGCAGCTCTTACTATATTTTTTCCTTTGTATGCAAAGTATTTTTGCCAGAATTCATTGAACAGCTGGCTGTACATCTCCGGCATGCGCAGGACATTGCAAAGTAGGATGTGGTTTTAATAGATCAAGAACACGCAGTTCTCCTCTTCAAACAGGAAACTGCACAATGTTCTTTCACTGTGACTGCAGCAGAAAAAAATAAGCCCTTACCGCCCAGATCTCATAGTAGAGCACTCGTAATAGACAATAAAAAAAGTTTCTTTGCACTCAGTTCATATTGCAATCCAGAGAGACAGAGAGGAATATATATATATATATATATATATATATAAAAAAAACCATAACATATTAACCAGCAAGGGCCAATCTCCAAAAATCTTAATATGTGAAAAAGAAGTTGGATTCGGGGGTTCAGCTCAGGGCTGAAGTTAGGGGGTGGTGAGATAACACATAACATATAAGGAGAAAAGTTATCCCTAGGCTATTTATTACTGTGTGAAAGGTGCATTGCATAAACCAGTGGGTTTGTTGCAGCTTTTATTACTGCTCTGTACTGTGTTGTCTTTCCCACGTGCAAGCACTTATTTTTACTAAAACAGCAATTGCTTGCAGTACATGTGACTAACTCATGTTTATAAAACACCATCTTTAGGACATCTCAAAGTGCCTCATGTTCAAATAAAGAGTTTTGAAGTGCAGTCACTTCGGTGATGTAGGAAAATACAGCAAACACCACAGAGGTCAACAAGTTTAAAGGTCTTTTCATTTTTCATGCGGTTGATTAAGGAAAAAATATTATCCCAAATTTTTCACCTTCCTCCTGTTTGTGCTATGGTAGCTCTTATGCTGGCAAGAGGGAATATGGGGTCGAAGTTTAATCTGAAATAATCTGCATGTTTTATAATGTGTAAAATCAGATTGTGTGATTAACTCCCTGAAGTGGGATTTGAACTTCTGACTGAAAGGCACAAGTGGCATCAGTGAACCAATCCTGGCCAATATCTCACAGAGTAGCATCAGTGTCCCAAATGTGGTCACCAGCAAGTGGATGAAGTGCAGGAACAGTTGGAAAAACCACACTCTGTCTTATTGAAAGGAAATGGATGCTTGTGATAAAGGGAATGGAGTGAAGGTCCTCCAGGTTTGTTCAGGGATGGATGGTTAATCAAAGGAGGAGAAGTTAAAGAAAGTAAGCCTGCTTTGTCATGAGTTCAGAAGTGAGATGTTCTCATTTCCCTTTACTGCCCATTACACCACTGGTGTTTAGGACAGCAATGAAGCTCCTCCATCTCTGGTGGTGTTCAGGTCTTCCTTAATCATGCCAGGAGCTTCCTCTCAATTTTCACCATTGTCAGTCATGAAATTCTGGGTGGAGACTCAGGAATACCATTGCACTCATACATAGAAGGATTCTATAATAGTTTGGTTTACCAATCATGGCTGGTAGCCCTGAGCTGAACCCCCAAACCTGGGGGATTGGAGGACCATTCTTAGTTTGGCCACTGTCCTTTGACCTGTTTCGCATTGGTGACCTGTCATAAAGCCCTGACTCCAGCCAACATAGCTCTCTGGGTCATTGAAGCACACAAACCTCCAAACAAGGCTTGTCATTGGATGGATGTTTTGATTGAATTACATAAAATTCTTACAACTTTGACAGGTAAGTGAGGAGTTGATATTTCCCCTAGTTGATATGTAGAACCCAAAATAAACCATTCAAGTCACTTGAGAAGAAATATATTCACCTAAAGAGTTAGAATTCTTCAAATTATCTACACAAGAAGACTACAGAGGCACAGTTATTGATAATATTGGCAAGTCCAGATGTTACGTTTTTGGAGGGGAAAACCAAAGGTCAATGTCCAGAGCACGATGAGTCCAAAGGTAGAAGCCTGAAGGTCAAAGACAGAAGGTAAATGGATGAAGGAGTCATGGAGGCCCAGGACACCAGGGTTGGAGGTCCATGCAAATCTAGAAGTTTAGGTTGAATCTGATTATATTCAAGATTGAGATTAACACTTTTCTTTTAGATATTATTAGATTCAAAGTATATGGGGATAATACAGGAAAATAGAAGATAAAAGATCAACTATGATCTTACTGAATGGCAGAGCAAGAATGTGGGCCAAATGGTCTACTCCTCCTTCTATTTCTTAAATACTTAGTCCAGGCCTTCCACTGGTGCAAATTGGTTTCTCCAAGGGGAGAAGGTAGGTGTCGCACTGTGACAGAAGAGGTTTTGCAGATGCTGGAAATCTTGAGTAAACCAGAGAAAATGCTGAGCAAAGGCGATGATGAATCTGCATACAGGAGGGAGATTAAAAATCTAGTTGAGTGATGCCACAATAACTTCCTTTCACTCAATGCTAGCAAGAGCTAGGAGCTGATTATTGACTTTAGGAGAAAGAAACTGGAGGCCTCATTGGGGCATCAGAGGTGGAGACGGTCAGCAACTTTAAATTCCTTGGTATTATTATTTCAGCGGCTCTGTCCTGGTCCCAGCACATAAGAACCATTTAATGAAAGCACAGCAGCATCTCTACTTCCTTCAAAGTCTCCGAAGATTCGACATGACATCTAAAATTTTGACAAATTTCAATAGAAGTATGGTGGAAAATATATTCACTGGTTGCATCATGGCCTAGTATGGAACACTAATGGGGTGGCATAGCACCGTAGTGATTAACACAATGCTTTACAGTACCCTGCCCAGGCTTGCACCCTGGAAAATTTCCAAGGTGCAAATCCATGGTCTCTCGAGACTAACGGATGCCTATTTACAGTACAGGTGACCTGGGTTCAATTCCCTCTGGTGCCTATAAAGGAGTTTTTACATTCTCCCCGTGACTACGTGGGTAACCTCCGGGTGCTCCGGTTTCCTCCCACAGTCCAGAAACATACCGGTTAATAGGTTAGCAGGTCTTTGTAAATCGTCCTGTGATTAGGCTCACATTAAATTGGGGGATTGCTAGGTGGCATGGCTCGAAGGGCCAGAAAGGCCTATTCTTCACTGTATCTCAATAAATAATAAGTAAATAAAATATAAGTAGTGAATCAGTCTATCATGGGTAAAGCCCTCCCCACGATTGAGCAAATCTACACAGAGCATTGTCACAGAAAAGCAGTATCATCATCAGGGACCCTCACCACCCGCACCATCTCTCTTTTCACTGCCATCATTAGGAAAACGATGCAGGAGCCTTAGGACCCACACCCACCAGGTTCAGGAACAGTTACTACCCCTCAACCATCAGGCTCTTGAACCAAAGTGGATAACTTCACTCAACTTCACTTGCCCTATGACTGAACTGTTACCATAACCTATAGACTCACTTTCAGGGACTCATCATCTCATGTTTTCAATATTTATTGTTTATTTATTTATTATTTTTCTTGAGTTTGTGCATTCTGACGTCTTTTGTACAGTGTTTGCTTACCTGTCCTGTTTAGTGCAAACATTCACTGATTGTGTTTCTTGGATTTACTGTATATGCCCACAAGAAAACAAATCTCAGGGTTGTAAATAGTGATGTATATGTTCTTTGATAATAAATTTACTTTGAACTTTGAAAATGCTGGAGGAACTCAATAGGTCAGGCAGCATCAATGGAAGGGAATAAGTAGTCGATGCCTCAGCCTGAAACACAACTCTTTAGTCCTCTCCATAGAAACTGCATGATCTGCTGAGCTCCTCCAGCATTTTGTGAGTATTGCTCAAGATTTCCCACCGTGTGACACCAACCTTCTCCTCCTGGGGAAGCTAATTGGCACTACTGCTTCACAAGGAGGGAAAGGACTTATTCTTCATTCTGTTTCTTCTGTTGTTGTGTACAAAGAGAGTTGAGTTTCCCTGACCGTGTCCAGTTGTATGGCCTTTCTCCAGCACATTCTGTGGGGATGTTCAGGTGACAAAGATTTAGGTGTCAAGTTTTGGACCCTTGAGATCAATTATTGCATCAGCAGAAGTTGACTGGAATATATTTCAAAAAATTCCACTCCTAACTTCCACTCACTTTAGCGGATCTAGGAATGTGAATGTTATTGGCAAGACTTGAATCTGCACTCAGCCAAGGCTTTCCTTGTGTAATGTGAGGATTCGTGCAGTTGTGGCCAACTAGCACCCATTTATGTTGGTGAGACTGGAACTATTATAATATCCCTTACTTGAATGGCAATAGTCACAAAAGTTAAGAGGAGAATAGGACTGAGAGGGAATAATAAATCAGACATGATTAAATGCTGGAACATCTGGATAGGCTGAATGGCCTAATTCTGCTCCTATGCCTTACAGCTTTATGATCTAATTTGAACATGTGTAAGTTGAATATATATATATATATATATAATGATCCGGCCTCTACCTTTGTCCAGGATGGAGAATTCCAATCATACACTACTCAGAGTGAACAAATTTTTCCCAATCTCAGTTCCAAAGAACCTACTTCTTATTCTGAGGCTGGGTCCCTTTTTCTACCCTCACGGCATCTAGCCTACAGATTTCAATGAAATCTCCTCTCATCTTCTAAACTCTAAAGAATACAGTCCTAGTTTACTCAGTCTCTCATGCAGCATGTGTGCCATCCCTGAAACCAGTCTGGTGAATCTTAACTATGGCAAATTTCCCTAAAGAACTTGAACCGGTTTGGCTTTCACAACAAGCAAATGATAAACTGCCACAGGAACTCAGTGGTTCAGGCTGCATTCGCAAAGGCAAAAGGGTGGTTGACATTTTGGATCAAGAATCTGGATCAGGTCTCAATACAAGGTCTCAGGCCAAAACATTGAACATTCCTTCTTCTCCAGCCCTTTACCTTTGCACCCACTTGGCGTCACCTATCACCTTCCAGCTAGCCTCTTCCCTTCCCCCCCCACTTTTTATCTGGACATCTCCCCCTCCCTTTCCAATCCTGAAGAAGGACCTTGGCCCGAAATGTCAACTGTTTATGCATTTCCATGGGTGCTGAATGTCCCGCTGACTCCCTCCATCATTCCCTGTGTGCTACTTTGCCTTCTGCTCTAGATTCCAGCATCTGCAGTCTTTTGTCTCTCTCGTTTTTCACTACCCTGTCAACTTTATGCTCACTTCCACTAATATAAGCATTGTTTTCTGATTCCTTTTTTAACTCTTAGCTGTGGTGTGATTTGAATCATATTCCCTGCTCCAGCTCCCTGGATTGTCGATCAACTAGCATTATCAGCCCAACATCCCACAGCTGTAACTTGAACTCTGTGTTCCCCTCAACAAAACCTTTCCAACTGAGTGTTTTCCTCAGTTCCCTGTAATCGATATTTTCCCATGGGAGCTAATGCCATTGTTATAAAATATAATGGATTTGGAGGTGCATTATTATCATTAAAAACAACAAAGGTATGATCAGTAGCTTGTGAATATACAATTCAAAATACTGTTTTTCTTTATTTCTGCTTTCCAATATCTCAGTAGATGATGGCATTAAGCAATACAGTGATTTGACTCCAGTGTCTTGATCCTTTGGGCTTGGAAAGGGAAAATAGCCAAGGGTTCTTGCCTCTAATTGTCACCCCATAACACTCTTGTTGAAGTGTGCAAGAATGGGTGGTGATTGAAGATCGGCCGCAATGGTCTCTGCAATAACATAGCCAGCCTCGTTCTCTGGTTTCACACATGAAAAATGACCATTTAAGAGAGCTAGTGTGGGAAAATGAATGGACACAGAAGTGTAGCCCAGCAAGCTGTCAATGTATTCAGAGAGGGAGAACAGTAAATTGATAGCAGTTAAGTGCAGGGCATTGCTTTGATGCCAACAATCCACATTTGGCTTCAGCAGTGTGTGGGCCCCACTCTCCATCACTCCTATACTTGGCTGCACTTGTGAGTGGTTCCAACTCCTGAATGAAGGGTGAACAAAAGAGAAATTGCTTTCATTAGTGGGCAAGTTTAGGCAGCAGGAGGCTCAGACATAAGTTACAGGAGTGAAGTTTGGAGGAATATCTCCACATAAAGTACAAAGATGGTATTAATGAAAATACTAACATTCAATTTAAGATCAATAGATCTTCCTTTATCAAAGATATTTGGAACAAAAAAGATCAGCCATGATTTCATTAAATGTCAGAACAGTTTCAAGGGTCTAACTTGTGCGAATGTTGTAGGAATAATTAAATGTCATTTGCAAGATCTGTGCTCAGGATCTAGGGACCAATGTTACATAAAGCAATTCGGGTTCTGTTTAGAACTTCCCAACCTTTTTTATGCCCTGGACTAATACCATTAAGTAAGGGGTCCATGAACCCCAGGTTGGGAACCCCTGGTTTAGGAAATCACTGAAAGGGGAGGATTGAGAGCCAATGCTTTGTGATTTTTTTTTCATTTTCGGATGGGAATTTCCTGTCAGAGGGATTCCTTGGGTTTGCAAAGCTAGTTTTCTCTGCTGCTCTTGGCTTGTATTGCCTCATAAATGCCAAATTTTGATATGCACGATCTGCTGGAAGTAGGGTGTCATCTGTTTGAGGGTGGGACTTTATCTCTTTGTGAACATGTGATGGCCACCTCCATCATCTGTAACAGTTACACAATTTTCCCTTGTGTTCTTCTTCTCTCCACCTGTTGTAGATCCAATCCAGGATTACAGCTTCAAGACTCAGACACCTTCATCAGTAGGATTGTTACTGGGCTATACTTGGTGAGGGTTACTGAGATTCCCACCCAGGGTACCTTGTATGCCCTTAAAGTTCTTACTGATTTTTCCAAACATTGTCTGAGAGAGTGAAGTACTGACTTGTAGACAATGTCAGTGTCAATATTCAGAGTCAAAACTGAGGACTCTCTGTGATGCTCTCTCTGTGCTACCTGTGCTCCACTATGACCCTAACTCTGGTGAGACTTTCCTTGTGTGCTAATACAGAAGATGAGGGGCATTGCCTGAAAGCCAAGGCTCTGTGAATATGATTGCATCAATCTGTTTCTTGCACGCCTATGAGAAAATTCTCTCAGTCACATCTCCAGCTGTCAATAAGAAGACTTTGTGGGGTTGGCAGGGTAGGATATGTATTTGCCTTTGCCATATTAATAGCTGAGGTTTGAAGCCAGTATGGTTAATCCAGTTTTATTCAGACTTCGCACTTTGTAAAAACAGCTTTCTACAAATGACTGGGTTTCAAGCAGCAGTTATGGTTTGACCACATTGCTCATCGCTTGGTGTCAATTGTAGAGCAGGCAGGGTAAGCATGGCACATTTCCTTTCCTAAAGGACATCAGTGAACCAAATGTTTTGTTTTAATGCAGACTGAGAGTTTCACAGCCGTCACTGCTGATGCAGCTTTTCCTTGAGAAAAGCTTTATTAAAGGCATTTAAAATTTCCAAACTGCGGGCGAGTGATTTGGACTCTTTTCCTCACAGCATTAGGCCAGGATTCTGGATCTTCTGTCACGGTCATAACCTTGATGTACATCTGAAGCAACTTGTCAAAATGGGGGTGTTACCTCGGCACTGGTGTTGCCAAATTTGGATGGAAACTTCGTTATGGATACTTTTAAGAAAACAGTGAACTGCAATGGGGGTGGCCAAACTAGCTCATTAATTCTACTCTGCCACTCAGTATCTTATCCAATCATCGTACATCCTGATCCTCCGTGTCTGCAAAAACCTATTGATCTCGTGGATCTCAACCTTGAATGTACTCAAGGCCAGGGCAACACCAGCCCTCTTAGGTTGAAATTTCCCAACCATCTGCAATAAACGAGCTGTCTTTTGTCTCAGTCCAAAGTAGAATCCACATCACTTCCAACTATTTGTCCTGGCCCCACAGTCACTCAATAAATCCATCCTTGAGGTAGTACGTGGCATCATAGAGACATGATGGAAAACAGGCCCTTTGGGCCACTGAATCCATGGTCACCATTATTCCTGCATTGATCCCAATTTATTCCTCCGTTTTTCCCACAACCTACACACCAGAGGCAACTTACCTACCAACTGGTCAACTAACCTACCAACGTATTTAATCATCTGTATGGAAGACACATGATTTTTAGACTTTACAGCACATTTCTAATACTTCTCACTCAGAGAAAATTTACATAAATTTAATGGTGCTCTGAATTTATTTCCCACATTGCTTAGGGCCTTGTCAGCTATGGCTCATTTGCTAACACACTTGACTCTGGGCCAAAAAACAATTCTGTAGATTCAGTTCTTACTCTGGAGTAGAGGTTCCCAAACTGAGAAATGCCAAGTTTTATAAGGGATCTGTGAGGCCCTAATAATATTGACTTAATTTAGTTAGAAAGTTCACAAAAAGAAAACTAGGAAGCAGGAAGTAAAAATGCACAGCACACCAACTTCCCCAATCACAGAGGTGAAAGGTATCCTCAGAGATCCTGGAAAATTCTTAGACTCCTGCAAAGGAGAGGCCAATGATGGTGTCAGGCAGTTTTGTGGGGATATATTATACTGACTGAATAACTGCATATTTCATTGAAAAAGATTGAAAATATCAATCTTGATCGCAAGGACAGGGCAGAAACACTAGTTCTGAGGGACTACTGTACTATTGGGGATGCTAAACTGAGCCTTTGTCTTTCATCCTGCTTACACGTACATTCCCTCCCAGAATCTGTCCACTATTCCACCTTCCTTCCCAATCTCTCCCCATCCTATCTTGCAGCCCATTTCTTCCTTTTATGCTCCACCTTTCCTCCTATTCCATCACGACAACCTCATACCGTTCATCTTCATATCCAACATTCACTTCCCACCATGTCACTCTTTCCTTCTAACTTTCTCTTCCCTCCCAGTTTCCTAACCCCTCCTAAGCCCCCCACATCCCCTCCTCTATCTCATCCACACTCATCCTTTTTCCTTCCTCTCCTCTCTCTAACCTGCCCTCCAGCCTCCTAAGACCTGCTCTTCTCCTACCGCACCTCATACCCTATTTTATCAAACTCTTCTTCCACCCCTTGCATCATACTTCATCACTCCTATCCCTCCACTTGCCAATACCCACTGCTATTCCCTCCCCTCTACCCTACCTCCCCATCCTCCTCCCTTCTAACCCGTTACAACTCTTCCCCTCCTCACTTTCCCCATGCTCCCTCCACACACTCTACCCCAAACCACACATGCTTTCATCCCCCACTCCAAATTTTCTTCTTGCTATCCTGCAACCTACACTCCCTCCTGTTCTCCCTTCTCGCTCCAACATCATCCCATCCTCCCTCTTACCTCTTTAACTTTCCACCACATCATAACTTTCCCAATGCCATCCTAAACTCCCTCATCTCTCCAAACAACCTCCTTTCTTCTTAGCTCAGCTCCCCCTCCTCTCACCTTGTCTCCTCATCAGCTTATCCCTTTTTACACTCTATCATCCCTCCCCTTTCTCCTCCCACACCACATGATACCATCTCTTCTCACTCCTGCCCTGCCCACTCTTCTACCATCCCTGCTCCCTTTAAACCTTCCCTCCTACCTCCTACATATCTTCCTTTCCTCATCACATTAACCTTCCTCTATCTTCCCTAGCCCTTTCCCTATCAATTCCTCTCTCCGTCCCACACCACTAGCTATACCTTCTTCCTCCACCCTACTCACTCCCTATCCTCTTCTTCCTTCCTTTTTCCTTCTTCTCCATCCCATCCATCCTACCCTTCCACCTCCTGCACTTTCCATTCTCCTCCCTCCTATAGCCTCTCTTTCAGTCCTACCCTCCTCATTCTAAACCCTCCCCTTCCCCCACCATCCTTCCTCTGTACTATGTATGATCGGATGGTCTTCTAGAGGATCTACAGCAAGTTCTACTTGGGTTTGAGATAACTTTCAATGTATTCTTGAAGTCAGCATTGAGCCAGACTGATTTAGTTGAAAAATCCTAGTTTTCCTTGCCAGGGTTCAACATCCCTGGTCAAGAAAATCATTGTAGAATTTGGATGACCTGAACCAGAACCTTATGAATGGAACAGTGGCACAGAGGTTGGTAGTGCTTCCTCATAACACCAGAGATCCTGGTTCAAGTCTATACTAGGGCACTGCTATGTGGTGTTTGCACAACTCACAGAATTGGGGGGTGGTGGAATGCAAAGAAATAAACACAAAATATATTTCCTTTCCAACTTGCATTTCTTGACTGTAATGTGGGAGCCACTTATGTCATATACATGTTGATAGGGGAATTGGTTTACTGTAACTTACCCCGAATGTGGGCAGAGAAATCCGACGGGAGCTGATGAACATGAGAGACTTACAGAGGGATAAGGAGACATGGATGGGAATACTGGGAATCCCCTGCTGGGAGCCAGCCTGGAACCATTGGCTACTTAGTTTCCTTCTGGTTCATAATAAGTAAGTAAGCAGAGGACCAATTTTTTCCACTGACATGAGGAAGGTTGTGTTCAGTTGGGAGCTGTTGCTAACCATGCCCAGGAGAAGTGAGAAATCAAATAATAAACCAAGGAAGGAATATGGGAGAATCCCCTCCAACTATAAATTGAATTTGAATTGACTTTATTACTTACATCCTTCATATACACGAGGAGTAAAAATCTTTGTTACATCTCCGTCTAAATGTGCAATGTACAATTTATAGTAATTTATAATAACTAGTATGTACAACAGGGCAGTAAATATAACATAGAAATACAATTGTGTCAGCATGAATTAATCAGTCTGATGGCCTGGTGGAAGAAGTTGTCTCGGAGACTGTCAGTCCTGGCTTTTATGCTGCGGTACCATTTCCCAGATGGTAGCAACTGGAGCAGTTTGTGGTTGGGGTGACACAGGTCCCCAATGATCCTTTTTACACACCTGTCTTAGTAAATGTCCTGAATTGTGGGAAGCTCACATCTGCAAGATGCGCTGGGCTGTCTGCACTACTCTCTGCAGAGTCCTGTGATTGAGGGAAGTACAGTTCCCATGCCAGGCAGTGATGCAGCCAGTCAGGATGCTCTCAAAAATGCCCCTATAGAACGTTCTTAGGATTTGGGGGACCATACCAAACTTCTTCAACTGTCTGAGGTGAAAGAGGTGCTGTTGTGCCTAATTCTGATCCCTTAACTCCTGGAATCCTTAAATATCTGAGGTGATGACCACATACCAACTAAAAATGGACCCAGTTTTCACTTGAAGTTATTGAGCTAGATGCCATCCACCACAGGGTGGTACCCTATTCTAGACACCTCGCCGTCTCGGGTGAAATGGATAGGGATAAGGAATGAATAGAGGTGATGGCATTTTGCATCTTGATGTACATAGAATGGAAATGCCAACCACTGATCTTGACTGCCCATGACTGCTTGAGTTTTCAGTATAAATATATATATACCTTTGGCTTACCTTCAGAGCTGCTTTTGAATTGCTGGGTTTTTTTACGAGCTGTGTCTTTTTGTAAAAGATGTTTTTGCTGTGATTTAATGTTAGTGTTGCTGGAGGAGCACCAGTAATCTACCTGAACATGTTTCTGCTGCCGTTTAGCAGAGATAGTCCAATGCACTTCACAGAAGCGTAAAAATAATGTGTTTTTAATCAGCTTGTATCTTTAATTACAGGGACGTGGTTTATTATAGAAGCCCCCTAACAGGTCTTTCTCTGAATTTGCAAACAATCTGGCTTAATTTACATAATTGCAATGCCTGAGAGCGCAGTGTGTAACATGATGCCATAATGACACTATAATTATGCAAATGAATTCATCAGATGGTTTTGTTTGCAAACGTGGAGAGAGGTTTGCCAAACACTTTCCCATGAAGACAATGGTTCTTTAAAGAGTTCTTCACTCCCCCTAACCCCTACCCCGCCCCCCAGCTCCCCAAAGGCAAGGGGAAGCTGCTTCACCTGAACAAGCAAACCGCGGATTGAATGACTGTGGTGTGTGTGTGGGGGGGGGGGGGGGGGGGGGGGGGGGGGGTAGGGAGGTTGAGTGAGGTGGGGGTGGGGATTTGCTGTTGTTTTTGTTCTAGAATGTCAATAATAATTCCAGCTGTATGGAAAGAGTTGAGCGAGCCAAACTGGGCACTTTGAAAATGTTTTACTGACGCAAAATGAAACTATTAAAAGCCTCCAAAAACACACAGACAGATTGCATTAAAATCTTTCGAGTCTTTTCCCACTCTGTTCAGCTGTGCTGTTCTCTAAAGCCTTGCATCTAACAGTTTGAATCACTTGCGAGACACGTTTTGGCTGCAGACAGGCAGTACAGAAGCCATGAAAGGGTTTGTGTGCTGTTCCTGTCAGAGTGCGCAGGGTACATAATGTTCCATCTCCGCGGCATCTCTTGTCTGCTTCCTGTGTTTACATAGGTTAGAGCACGAGTGAGCTAACCGAAGAGAATCAAATTCAGGTGGTGCCTTTAGGAGCGAGTAGCCAAGAGCAACAACGGTCTGTTGCTCTCTGAGCAACTGCAGGACACCGAGGGGGGAAAGAAGTTCTTCTTCCAACTACACCCCCCCCCCCGACACACACACACACAACCCGTGGCTGATTTCAAAAGAGCTGACACAGGCTGAGACTTTGTTTTCCCCAGCAGTTCACAGTTCTTAAAGGAGTACATTACCGCCTCGGAATGGGGAGCTGTTTTGTAGGTGGGGGGGGGGTGGGAGTTATAGACGTTGGCAAGCTCTTTCTGTTTGCAAGGGTCTGTGGTTTTTCTTTCACACTTTGTGTGTAATTTAAATTCTGCGTGTTATCTAAATCTACGCGCCTGTGACGCTGTGAGCAAGGTTTTCACTATACCTGTACCTCACAGTGCTTGTGCATTAAGACAATGACCTCAATTTGATTGACTTGGATTGGGGGGGGGGGGGGGGAAACCTTGTCAAGTAAGATTAGAGACAAGCTATTTGCGGCTGATCACTCCAACACACGGCAAAAGCGCCTCGCACACAGCCGCGCCTACTTCTGCTGATCGGGAAGCTCGTTGTCCCCGCCGCAGTCCCCCACCCCCACCCCCCGTGTAGGTGCCTCTCCGCCTGCCACGTCTAGTGCACCTGATGACATAATCGGAACGGGCATCAGCTTGTGACCGAGAGGTGAGCTGGAGGCGAAGGGACCCCCTGCTGCTGCAGTCCTTGTTTCCCCCGACTCCCCAAAGTTCATTTTCACCCTCTGCCTCTTTTGCAGACAAGTAGCCCTAATAAAGATTAGGTTGTCTGAGCGCTATCTGTTGCAAAATATGACTCCGATGACCAATTCCTGAACAGTCCTCCTGAGGCACGAGGCCCGATCACACCACTCTGAAATCCGAGAAGACCCGTCACACACCATTATGCAAGTTAACCCTTCCCCATCCATCCGTCCCGCCTCAGGTTCCCCCCTCCCTTTTCACTCCCTATCCACTTCCCATCATCTTTGTCCAGTCTGTATGGCTCCCGCAGAGTGTTTGCATTAATTGCACCTTGCAGCTAAACAAAACGCGACTACTATGAGCTCTGTGGACAGCTGCCTTTTGTGAATTTCCAGGTGTGACTTTAGCCCCTACAATTTGGACAAAAATCATGATTTCTTAAAGCAGGCATGTATCATTTTAGTAATTTTTGTTAGTAATATATCTTTAGAGAGAGGCACAGCACCCAATTAAAACACCAGAAGTCAGTGAAATTGAAAATGTAGGCTTCAGTAGAAATACTACAGTCAGTTAGGTGAGCTGTTCTGTAGGAATGCTACACTTCATTACACTAGCTTAGGTGATCTCATCCTTATTGACCACTATCAATCTGACCAGCATGCCATTTCAGCTTTTACTGAACAGGAACCTTGAAACCCAGGGGTTGTTTAAAATTGCTCATTAATGATTAATTTTATTGCTTTTCTATTACTGAATCATCCAAGTTACAACCCCCAGCCTGTCGCCTCAAAGGCTAGAGCACTGCCTGCAGAGAGCCAAACTGGGAACCACCTGTGTAGCAGCACCACAGTCAATAATCGGTCATGGAGGACTGATGAGGAGAGGCTCTAAAGGTGAAAAAAAAACTAAGGGTGAGGAGGGGAGTTACAGGGAGAGTTCCAGTGCTGAGGTGAAAGAAATGGGAGATGCTCAAGAGGACAGAATTTGAAGAAGGTTCTATGAGGCTTGAATGAGTTTGGGAAGGTAAATAGGAAGGAGTGAGGTCAAGGAGAGGTTTCAACACCAAGGGAAACCATTCGAAGTGGCAGAACTCAACCTCTGACCCAAAGCAAATGTGACTGTAGTATTATCAGAGATGAGTATGAGAGAGGTTATGGGACCATTGTGGAGAATAGGAAAGGTGTCATGTCAAAGAAGTACCCTTCAAATCAAAATTTCTAAATCAGATCAACACTCAGAGAAGATGGAGGAAGATAATGTCAACTGTCCATCTCCCTCCATTGATGCTGCCTGACCCTCTGAGTTCCTCCATCTCCTTTAGGTGTTGCCCCTCATCTACACTCTCTTGTGCCTCTACTGAAACAGATAATCAGGTTTTTATCACATAACGTCATGTGGGAACTTAGTATTTGCAAATAGACAACCACTTCTACATTGTAATATTGATGTGCTATTCAGAACAATGTCAATAACACGCTTTGTCTAAGTCCTTTACCAACTGGCATGGTGGCAGCAATTTATCCACATGATCTGTTGTTGCTCAAAGGGGCACCTCCTCACCACCATCTCAAAGGCAAGAAGTATCACTTTTTCCACTGTTGCTTCTGTCTGAAAACAAATACCAATCCAACGGGCCATTCCAGTGGAAAAAAAAATTCCCTCCAAGAGAGGATAGTATTTATTTTCCTTCAATTCTATTTCTGCATACGATTATAGGAGACTTATTTCTCTACAAATCACTCTCCCGGAGAATTTTGGTAGTCAGAGTGTTTGAGGCAGTGGATTAATATCCCACAAAGTAATCCATCAAGAAGTCATAAGTAACTTTTACATGGGAGAAGACCACTTGGTTCTATTCTATCTTGTGGCTAAATTGCTCACCCACTCACCGCTGAATCAGAGGTTATGAGTTCAAGTCTCACTTCAGCAGCTTGGCTATCTAAAAAATACTGCTAAGGTTCCAGTATAATACTGAAGGGATTCTTCAGGATGAGGCATTAAGTGCTCTTAGATAGATGTAAAGAATCCCATAGCTAATTTCAAAGAAGAACAAGGCAGTTATTCTGTTAACACCATGATGCTGTTTGTGAGGGATTCTAGTGCAAATTAGTTGCACTTCAACCATTGCAAAAATGACTATGCTTCAAAAGTAATTTAGTGTAGTCCAACAGTGAAATGCATTACATTATTGCCAGATTTAATTCTTACTTTAGTTGTAATGCACCATGTGAACTATGGTCCCTACCCCTTCTAGTCATAAACCAGAGAAGAAATTTAAGGACCTTAAAATCTTAGCTTTATTTGTCACACATTCATCAAAGCATACAGTGATGTGTGTTGTTCTGTGCCAACAACCAGCATAGTATGGGAATATGTTGAAGGCGGCCCACAAATGTCACTGTTTATGCCGCAAACATAGCATTCGAAAAGCTTATTAACCTTCACTGACCTGTACACCTTTGGAGCATGGGAGGAAACCAGAGCTCCTAATAAACGCAAGAGACTCTGCAGATGCTGGAAATCCTAAGCAACACACACAAATGCCGCAGGAACTCAGCAGGTCAGGCAGCATCTACTGAAATGAGTAGATGGGTGATGTTTCAGGCCGAGATCCTTCTTCAGGACTGAGAAGGAGGGGGGAAGACACCAGAATATGAAGGTGAGGGGGGAGGGAGGCTCGCTGGGCGTGGCTGAAGTCTCGGAGTGCATCTAGAGGAAACCCACAAGGTCACAGTGAGAATACACAACCTCCTTACAGACAGTGGTGGGAATTGACTGGCAAATGAAGATAAATGGATTCACAAATGAAGCAAAGCACATTGCCATTATCTGGTTGTGTACTGAGCAACACAACTTCTATCCTTGAATATCTATTCCATCAAATAGGCCTCAATTTATTCGTAAAGCAGTCTGTCCAGATTATTGGGAGGGTGTGGTGACATACTGGGCCATACACCAGAGGCCTACATCGTTGAACCAACAACATGTTTAAGTTTCACCATTGCAGCTGGGGAACTTAAATTCAAGAAAATAAATAAACCTGGAAATTTAATATAAAACCTTTTTTCATCAGTGGTGAAACTGCAGTGTTGTAATAAAACCCAAGACTGGCTTAATGGCACAGCTGGAAGAGTTGTTGTTTAACAACTACAGTGACCTTTGTTCAGTCCTGAGCTCCGATGCTGTCTGTGTGGTGTTTGCACATTCTTGCTGTGCTCGTATGGGTTTCCTTCAGGTGCTCTTTTTTCTTTCCACCTCCTGAAGACATACAGGTTGGCTGGTCATTGTAAAATGGTGGGGGAGTCAATGGGAATATGGAAAGAATAGGTTACATAGAAGAATTAGATTATTCTTCGAGTTGGCCTTGACTTGGCTGGACTCAGATATCTCTATGTCATGAACAAATATGAAGATAATGCATTACTATCCATTAGTGCAGTAAGGCTGCTATCCTTGGCTTAAATATGACTCCGGACTCACCAGTATGGTTGAACCTTAATCATCTGAGAGGGGTCACACAACCGTCACAAAGAAGCAGCGAAGGGAGCAAAGGCACCATTGTGGCAGTGAGCAAAATGGTGTTGCAGGAAGGGGTAAAGGCTGATCTGCAACGAAGAACCATAGAGAGATGAATGAGAAGGTGATACGGTGAAAGCTACACATAATAATCTGAAAGAGGAAACAATATTGCTTAATGCTTATTTCATACACAAGACCTTGGTACAGTCATACCCAGTTACATTTTTGGCAGCAGTAGGTAGTCTCAATAAAAATGTTTCAGGTCTACTGATTAGATTTATTTTTCTCTGACACTTCTGATTATTTTGACTTGCCTTGGACTTTGATCTGCTTATGTCAGTATTAAAAAAAATACTGCCTTCTTTTGCAGATACAAAGCTTTTGAAGTTTGTCTCTGGTTTTTTTCATCTGGCAGCCAAACAGGTGATTAATTCCTATCTAACCTATTCCTGATGAAGGGTCTCAGCCTGAAATGTCAACCATACTCTTTTTCCATAGATGCTGTCTGACCTGCTGAGTTCCTCCAGCATTGTGTGTATTGGATTTCCAGAATCTGCAGATTTTCTCTTCTTTGTGATTAACCGAGGTTTGGGATTTTCATATTAACTTGGTGCAGCAAGTCAGCAAGCGATTCTTCATAGGATGGCAGACATTCAGCCTGTAAAGTCATACCAGTACTCAGCAAGCTCGTCCCCCCTCCAAGCTCATCCCGTATCCATAGGTTACAATGTCATATCGCATAGAAGCATGCTTTTTTTGCACATCAAGTCTCTGCTGACCATCAAGCATCCTTTTCCTGAAACCTATTGTATTAGCCTGCTAAGTTCTTCCCTTTCAGGTGCTTTGCACTGTTCCCACTTCATCGTCACCATTGAAATATGGGTTAACTACGTCCATAGTTAATGCTTAAAAATATACCTTTTCCTCACATCACCTTTGCCAGCCAGTTTTATTCTATGCCCTCTGGTTCCTAACTCATCCGATCATGGGAACAATATCAGTCAAGCCCCTTGGTGATTTAAAATAGTTCAAACAGACACCCTCTCAACTCTCTCTTTTCCCAAAAGATCAACCCCCAGCTTCTCCATCCAACCACATCAATAAAGTCCCTCCATGGACTCATTTTGGCAAATGTTTTCTGCAGCCTTATCTGAGGCCTTTACATCTTTCCTGAAGAAGGGTGTCCAGACTACACTCAAGTTAAAAATTAAACCAATGTTTTGTATAGCAAAAATAGAAAATACTGGAAACACTTAGCAGGTTAGGTAGTATCTGAGGAAAGAGAAACAACGTTAACATCTCAGGTGAAAGACACTTCATTAGAGTCCTTTTGAGGAAAGGTTTTCAACCTGAAATATTAACTCAGTTTCTGAGTCAGAGTGCTCCCATTGAGCTATGGCAGAGACCTGGTATTTCATGAAGGGCGAAAATTCCCAGAAAATGGGTGAGACTTGGCAAACTAGATGGTGAAAGCTTTCCTGCCAGTTCACAATAGAATCCCCTGAGCAATGATTAGAACTTGGCCAGCCCATTGCTCATTGACAGACTTTTCATAGGATTATTGTTAAATGGTCTAGCTGTGTTAAAGTGTTACAGGGAAATGTAATAAAACATGCAGCACAGAGTCTATTTATTTTTATCTGTTTCCCCATCTCGTGTGGTCTCCCCGCACTATCTGCCTGAAATAAGAGAACTGAGAGGCCACTTGTTCCTGAACCTCTGCCAGCCTTGGTGTGCAGCCAGCGTGGAGGTGCATGAGAATTGATTGTGCCTCTCTGTCTCCAATGTTTCTCCCTCCTTCCCACGGGAAATGGCCATCCTCCACTTGAGACAGTTGAGATCAGGAATTCACAAGATAGCCTGTATAATCTGGCTTTGTGGCAGAGCGTATTGCATCACGAATAGACTGCTGTTATATGGAGGAGAGGTCTATTAGAAATGTTTAAATTAATGAAAAGAACAGTGATTTTAAACGCAACAGTAACATTCTCCCATTGTGCACGTAAATGCATCAATAACATTAATCAATGAGGATTTTAAAATATATCTGCACAATGAGGAATTACTGTGTGTACTCAAAGAATCATTTAAAAATAAATCTGTATACAAGAATTAAGTCAGTATGTACACTTTCAAGAGGGGAAAATCTGCAGATACTGGAAATCCAAGCCACACACACAAAATGCTCAAAGTCCTGATGAAGGGTCTTGGCCTGAAACGTTGACTATTTACTCTTTACCATAGATGCTGTCTGGCCTGCTGAGTTTCTCCAGCATTTTGCGTGTGTTGTGTGTACACCTCCGTATTTCCTCAGAACTGATTGCTTATTAATTCATAAGTTATATTCTTGAGTAACTGAAGTGAGTAATTGAATCAGAATCATGTTTATTATCATTGTCTTTTATCACATGAAAGTTGTGGTTTTGTGTCTGCAGTACAGTGAAAAAACATAAAAATTACCATCAGTTACAATAGATGGATGGATGGATAGGAAGATGGTGTTAAAGGGTTCGTGTTCATAGGTCATGTACCTTTCAAAAATCTGATGGTGGAAAGGAACAAGCTGTTCCTAAAATGTTGAGTGTGTGTCTTCAGGCTCCTGGACTTCCACCCCAATTGTAGTAAAGAGAAGAGGGTATATCCCAGATGGTCTGGGTCCTTTGTTACTTTCTTAAGGCATTGTCTTTTGAAGGTGCCCTCGATAGTGGAGAGGGCTGGGCCTGTGATGCAGCTGGCTGAAGCTACAACCATCAGCAGCCTCTTCCAATCCTGCATATTGGAGCCTCCACAGATAATGGAACTAGTCAGAATGCTACCACACATCTGTTGAAATTTACTGGAGTCTTTGGTGCTGCACCAAATCTCTTCAAACTTCTGCTCTTTACTGGGCCACTTTTCATTATCATTTTCAACCTCTTCACAACCACTCTTTTGATCTTGAGAGTAGGTCAACTCTCTCGATCTTGCCTCTTCAGCCTGACCACTCATTCCACCTGCCAGCCACTTGGCAAGTGAAAAGCTTCCTGCCATCTGTTTTGAAATTGCTTTTTACGGACTTGTGACCCTCATCTTGTAGAGTCTGCTCTGGGCTCACTTCCTCCATCCAGTTCTGAGCACACTTTGGAATGCCCTTCTTTTCAAGCTTACCTGAACTTGAAAAGAGGTGTATTCCAGAGAGCATTAACAGATGTTTTGGCAGGTGGTTCCAGTTTCTAGAGCATCTTGAGATCACTATGCTAGCATTGCCCCTGCATGGGCCAGCTTTCTGGTAATGGCAGATACTCTCCTTCTGGAGACCCTCAGGGCAGCTTTCCTCCGTCAGCCAGTCAAGCCGACAGAGGGCAAACTCTGTCACCTTCTGTTGGAATGTCTGTATCACTCTATCATGACTCTGCTTATGGACAGATTGAGAGGACCGGAAAGAAATACAAGGGTATTCTATTTCTGCCTTTCAGAAGTGCAGTTCTTTAGAACACAACTTGTGCCAGAATACATTTTTAGGTGCTTGTGAAGTCCAAGCTAAGGTTGATTGAAAATAAATCTTAGCATAGCCAGAACAGGTTCTTTAGTACAAACGTTTGTATTTAGGTTTACTCTATTCCCTTGCCAATTCTAAATTATGAGGATTTAGCATTATAATAATAAATCTTTGAGAGTAAGTTAATTTTGGAAGTGATGTCTCAGGAAACGCTAGCGTTGCAGCTTTCCTGAATCACATCTTTCCAGACAGATAATCTGTTCTCAAAACTTCACAGTACAGCTTACATTGTATTCTCTCCGCCTGCTCCATCTGCCGCCGCTCAGCCCTTCACTGAACATCCTGCAGAGGACACGCTGAGCTGATTCCCAGCATTCTCTACAAGATGCTGGCACTCTTTCAGACAATTGTGATGGGACCTTTCTAGAGTGCAGGATTTGACCAGACTACTGATCTAATTTGTCTTCAACATTCTGTCCCAAGTATGGCTTCAGAGTATAGTTGACTTGTAGTGAGCCATGTGTCTCCGTCTCCTTAAAAATATTACTATATATAACTGATTTATAGGAACAATTGAGAGAGAAAGACTTTTTTGAGTTGGGCATTCACAAGGACAATGCTGAGGGAAAATTTAAACCTACACTACCCCAATTTATGGTAATTACTGGGACTGAGGACATATGGAACTGTGTGAATACACTGAGCAGTGAAATAAGCTTGGAGAAGTGATAAGAGAGAAGAGATGCATGAAAGAGCTGTCTTTATTTTTCAGTACAGTTAATTTGGAACATCAATATTTGACATTTCCATTGCAAATGATGGAACACCCATTAGATCCACGCAATAGTTTAAGACCATGAGGATTCCTTCCTGTCATAGGCCAGGGTTACTCTGTAACTGGTACTTGTGTACACATCATCAGTGCAAATTCTTCACAACACAATAATAACTTGTTTGCCTCCTCTTCTCTCTGAGGAGGTTTACAGTATATATTCGGCACCCAGCTCTCTATTCTTTGTGCCTTTGGGCCCAAATGTTAACTCTTTCTGATCTCTTTCCAGATCTGGACAAACACTTGAATTGCCAAGGCGTAGAAAGCTACAGAACAAGTGCTAGTGAATGGGATCAGTATAAGTATCTATTTGTTAGTCAGCATGCATGTGGTGGGGCAAAGGGCCTGTTTCTTAGCAGTATGACTTAATGTCAAATCTCAGGCAAGCTCAATCCTACTCTGCTTGTTACACAGGCCCACATATTTTAAAATAGGGACTACAGAATAGCAATAAAGACCATTAATCAAGGTTCTTTTAATCTAAATCAGACACGTCATTTGCTTCCATGTTTGTATCATTGATAAGATTGTCACTGCTGTTCATGGGGTTGTTACTGATTTCTGTAGCCCGGCTGCTGCTATGTTTTTTGCTCTGTCACGTGCACCATCACTGTGTTTTGTCACCGAGTTATTCTGTGAGTGACAAGCAGAGCAGAGCTCAGACTGGCTTTTGGAATTCTTTGGCTACTCGGCCTCTGTTCGCCAGTGTGCAGACCTCAAACGGAGCTGCCACCTTTTCTGCCATTTATGCTCGCTCTCTCTCTCTCTCTCTCTCTCTCTCGCTCTCTCTCTCTCTCTCTCTCTCTCTCTCTCTCTCTCTCTCTCTCTCTCTCTCTCTCTCTCATAGTATTTGTAGAGGGACTTTTATTTGATTGAGTACAGCTTAATTATGTCAGCTTACTATGAAGTAAGTAACATGTTATGGATGTAAAGATTTTGGAGGTGGAATTAAAATATAAATACATACATTTTTTTTTACAAAATATTTTCATAGTTTTGAGCTTTTTCTTGGAAAAAGCTTTTCCAAGAAAAAGCTTCTTTTTCTCCACAATATTCTGTATGACTTATTAGGGCAGACCTTTTAAGGAAACAAATAACTTATAAAGTAATTTTAAAGACCTTGGGATGTTACAGAGTGCTTTACAACCAATAAATTTGCAAAGAGTAGTCACTGTTGTTATGTAGCGAATGTTACAAGCAATTGCTCATCGAGTCATGGAGAGGCAGTGCACAGAAACAATTCTTCAACCCACTAAGTCCACACGCTTCACCCATTGGTGAATAGGCAGGTGCCCCTATAAGTGGCAATGAGGTAGTGAATAGATCATTTGTTTGAGATCTTGATTGAGGGATAAATATTAGGGACAATGGAAGGCACATTATGCGTGGGACACTTTATACTGCATCAGGCTAGACCTTGCTTTAACATTTCATCAAAGAAGCACAGGTTCCCTCAGTACAGCACTGAAGCCTCAGCTAAGATCTTATGCTTGTATCTGGGTTTTAGGTTGACCTTCCTGCCATTGAGCCTTGGCTGCAGTAATCACTAATAACCAGAGCCACCCCTGCTTACAAATTTGAAACCACTGTCGGACAAATGGAAGTTTGACATCCACATCCACCCTTTCTTTGCTATATCTTACATGGGTTACAAATGCAGTCAAAGAGAGGGAATGATAAAGAGATGAAGAGGTTTTAGCTTAAAATCATCATTGAACTAGGAAGTTCAGTCACAACTAGGGCCAACTTTGCAAATGGTAGATGGTTGAACTAGGTTCAGTTCATTATGTTAGATAAAGACAGCTCCTATTCTGTATCATGGCTCAAAAAAGGAGAGTTACTATCTCTCAGCACTAGCGATTGCATTCAATTCTAATCTCCAGTGCTCTCTGTGAGGGGTTTGCACATACCCCCTGTGACAGAATGGGTTTCCTCGGGGTGTTCTGGTTTCCTCCCTTTCCCAGAGATGATTAGGTTCATAGTTAAGTAGCCATTCTAAATTTCCCATAGTGAGAGAGGTAGATACTTTTTTTTTGGTGGTGGGGGGTGTGATAGATGAATGTGGGGGGGAAATAGAATGGGATTAGTGTAAATGGATACTTGATGCTCAAAAGACCTGCTTCCATTCTGTAGGAATCAATGATAATAATCTCTCTTGTCAGCTGAGGAAAAGCTTTCTTTCTTATGACACACTCCAGGTTGAATACCCTGTCTGTACTTGTGCTCCAATGAGAAGTGTAACTGCATGGCCAAGTCAGCCAAAGGCTGTCAGAGTCAATAATCAAGCATGAATCACTGAGAGTTGGCTGTAGGGATGTACAGCTGGGTGTTCAGAGTCATTAATATAATATTTGAAAGATCTTAAGAACAAGTGTGATCCTTACAAGTAGTGGGAGATGTTTTACATAAAGTGGGAGGATTTGAAGGTGGGATTGGGTAAAAATAATTACCTACAGTCTTCTGATAGAATCTGTTGCTGTAATAGTCTTCTCCTGATGCATTGTTTTGTAGCAAAATAATGTTGTTGGTATTCTAAAACATTAATATTTAAATAGGAATTATCTCCTTCAGCTTCAAATTCCTACTTTTCAGAGCTCTAATTCTTCCATTCCCTCCCTCTTCTTTGTTGCAGATAATCCAAAATTCTGGCAAGCTGTAATTTTTTTAATTAACCATTTTGTTGCTCTGTCTTATAGCAATACAATCAAGGAGACAGAGTAATCTCAAGACTTTTACATCTGCCAACAAATGTGGCACTTGCCTGTTGGATTAGATGGTAAAATGGTGTATGTGCCAGCATTAAAGTGTGCATTGCAGATTTCTGAGCTGTGCTAAATGGGTGTGGTCAAGACCGCTATTGCTGCAATCAGCCCAAGTGTAAAATGTTTCCACATTAGAAGGTGTTCTTCATACCCAAGGAGGGAGAAACTCATTGTTGGGGCTCATAATAAATAGTAAGGTAATGGTTCCTCTATTGAGATATTGGAATTCAACCACAACTGTGGAAGTTTGCCTCAGTGCTTTCTCTTAAAGGTGAGGGGTGGTAGCAGAGAAAAATAGTAAGAAAGTACTTGCAATAAACCTCCAGTAATGTGCTGTTCAGCTGTTTATAACTCCCAGTGGTTTGGTATTTGGCTCACTGGGTGATGTTCACTTTAAGCACATGGTGCCCTGTTTCCTGTTCTCTGTTTAAACTCACCAGGGCCCCAGTTACAGACTTCTTCCTTTTAAACTGACTGGGGCCCTGCCTCCCAAACTTTCTCTAAACTTAACGTGTTCACTGAAAAATTTATTACAATACTGTGTAACATCTAAAATAAAGTCAATTAACTTTTTTTTAGGCGTACTCATTGGAAGAACAAGCAATATTATAGACAATAGACAGTAGGTGCAGGAGTAGGCCATTTGGCCCTTCTAGCCAGCACTACCATTCACTGTGATCATGGCTGATCATACACAATCAGTACTTTGTTCCTGCCCACTCCCCATATCCCTTGACCCTGCTATCTATAAGAGCTCTATCTAACTCTCTCTTGAATGCATCCAGAGACTTGGCCTCCACTGCCTTCTGGGGCAGAGCATTCCACATATCCACCACTCTCTGGATGAAAAAGTTTTTCCGCATCTCTGTTCTAAATGGCCTACCCCTTATTCTTAAACTGTGGCCTCTAGTTCTGGACTCACCCATCAGTGGGAACATGCTTCCTGCCTCCAGCGTGTCCAATCCCTTAATAATCTTATATGTTTCAATCATATTCTGGAAAGTCTGCCAGTTTGGCACCACCAAAGGGATCTCACCCTATATTTTCTCCTCTCTCATCCTCCGTCTGTCCATTAACCACATACTCCTTCCTTTGATCCTCCTGTGCTGTATCTCTCAGTGACTCCATGACCAATTGCTTGTAATACTCCCTGCATTGCAACAATGATAACTCTTTGTGGATTTACCCCATCTGTCCTCAACACCTCCCTTCCTTTTCTCTAGGGTCCACCTTCCTCTCCTATCAAATCCCATCATCTTCAGCCCTTTGTTACTTCACCAATCAACTCCCAGCATTTGACGTGATTCTCACTCCGCCCCCTCTCTTGTTTGCCTGCTCAGCCTTCCTCACCTGGCGGCACTTATTACCTGACAGTTTTTGCTCCGCTCCTTCATTCCACCTTATCTGTATTGGTTGTCTCCTCTCAGTCTTTTAGTCCAGATGAAGGGTTTCACATCCCTTCAAAGATGCTGACTGTTATCCAGTGTTTTCCATGCATTGCGCCAGATTCCAGCATCTGCCGTCTCTTGTGCCTCTGGATTATCAGAATTTTATTGTAATTCTTAAAAACAGCATGACTCCGGTCTTGTGCAATTGCAAGGACCTGGAACAATCGTAATGTTGGAGGAACAGCCAGATTGAAGTGTTTTTTGGATAATTTCATGTCTTTGGCTGCAGGCTAGTACAAGAGAGAAGCTGGAACAGTTGCAGATTGTTTGTTGTAACACTAGGGAAGGAACAGATAATTTTTGATTCACTTATTGCTGGAATCATGGAATGTCAGTCAGCAAGATAGCTATTTAGACCGCAGCCAGTATATATCTTTCTCTGTAGTTGCCTACACCCTTTTTGGTTCCTGGCTGCTGTCCAGTACATCTGCAGGGAAGTGTATAGTTAAGCACTCACACATGGCAGCCAAAGAGAGGTGCACACAGGATGGGAGTGACAGGTGGGTGTAGAGTAGAAAACTGAGCACAAGGAAAACAAAGGTTGGTTTTAATGCATGAGGGTAAATGTACAAAGTAAATGCCATAAAAATGACAGAGAGTGGTGAATAAACCCAGTGAGCTGTAGACACATGGCAGTGGCAATGGTGAGAATTTAAACATATCTCAAAAAAAGGACAGGACTATTCCTGCCCAGATTCCCACCTACTTCAAGAGGGAATCATTCATACCGTGGTGCCCAAGAAGAGTAGGATGACCTGTCTCAATGACTGTCAATCATTAGCAGTCATATCTACCATACAAGGTGATTCTAGAGATTGGTTATGGTCAGAATTAACTCCTGCCTGAGCAAGGACCCGGACCCACTGCAGACCATCAAATTGGTGACATACCAAAAAACAAAGGCTTTACTTTAATTGGGGTTTGAGGAGATTCATCAAAGGTTCTTGCAAATTTCCATAGATGTACAGTGGAGAACATTTTGACTGGTTGCCTCACAGTCTGGTATTGAGGCTCTAACCTTCTTACAGGATTGCAAGAGTTCAAAGTATATTTATAATCGAAGTATGTACCGTATATTGTATACGACCTTGAGATTCACCTTCTTGCAGACAGCCACAAAATAAAGAAACATGATAGAATTCATTTTAAAAAACCCACAAAACAAAGACCATCAAACACTCAATGTGCGAAAACCAAAGTCGTGCAAATGATTAAAAAGCAAACAAACAAAACCCGGAATATTAACCGTAAAGTCCCCGATCACAAGTCCTCGTGGAGCCGGTTCAGCGCTGAGGTGAGTACTGATGGTTGCAGAGTCAGTTCAGCTCTAAAGTGAGTAAGCCTCACGGAATAGTGAGCTGAACACGGGATCGTCCTTTACCAATTGTGCAAATAGTTATAAAAAAAACAGTAAACAAAATCCCGTGGAACATGAACTGCTGGAGTCTCTGAAAGTGAGCCCACAGCTACAGAGCGCATTCAGTGCTTAGACGAGTGAAGTCCATCTAGGAGCCTAATGGCTGCTGGACAACAACTACTCCCGAACCTGGCGGTGTGGGGCCCAAGACTCCTGCACGTCCCACTGGACAGTCGTAGTGAGCAGAAAGAGAGACCGGTCAAACACAGGCAGATAGCGTTTATTGTCTGCTCCTGTTCTCAACAATCTTGTTCGATGCTTTAATCAGTGCGGACCACGGGCTCATCTTCCACCATCAGGCCTCGACGCAACATCCACTCCAGTGATGGCCACCCCGGCCGTACCCGCGCTCTTGACAGTCACATTCGCCCAATCCCCCTGGAGATTGCAAAAGCACCAGATTGTTTAGTCAGTTCAAAAGGACATCCTTAAAGGGAAATTGTAGGCTGCAGACTGCAGTGATCGGGGTTCAGAAGAAGTGTATCTATAAGAGTATCTAGTAGTTTGTGTGTGTTTTATGCAAAACGTAGCAGTTGGTGGCTGCAGAGGGTTGTAGGTTCAGACAGCTGTATCTCGGGCACAGCACTTCCCACCAGAAACAGAATCACTGGCATATGTCATGAATTTTGTTGTTTTGCAACAGTAATACAGTGCAATACATGATAATAAAAAAACCTATAAATTACAGTGATATATATATTTAAAAACTTAAATTAAATAAGTAGTGCAAAAAGAGAGGAAATAAAAACGTTGAGAACATCTTCAAGACACAGTGCCTTAAGAAGGCAACGTCCACCATTTGGACCCTGACCATAAAGGATGTGCCCTCTTCTCAAGTCAAGTCAAGTTACTTTTTATTGTCATTGCTGGTACAGTACACAGTAAAAACAAGACAACATTTTTCAGGACCATGGTGCTACATGAATCAATACAAAAACTACACTGAACTACGTAAAAACAACACAGAAAAAACTACCCTAGACTACAGACCTACCCAGGACTGCATAAAGTGCACAAAACAGTGCAGGCATTACAATAAATAATAAACAAGACAACAGGCACAGTAAGCTGCAATTAGTTGGTGTCAGTCCAGGCTCTGGGTATTGAGGAGTCTGATAGCTTGGGGGAAGAAACTGTTACATAGTCTGGTTGTGAGAGCCTGAATGCTTCGGTGCCTTTTCCCAGATGGTAGGAGGGAGAAGAGTTTGTATGAGGGGTGTGTGAGGTCCTTCATAATGCTGTTTGCTTTGCGGAAGCAGCGTGTAGTGTAAATGTCTGTGATGGCGGAAGAGAAACCCCGATAATCTTCTCAGCTGACATCACTATCCACTGCAGGGTCTTGCGATCCGAGATGGTGCAATTTCCGAACCAGCAGCTGCTCAGGATGTTCTCAATACAACCCCTGTAGAATGTGATGAGGATGAGAGATGAGAGATGGACTTTCCTCAGCCTTCGCAGAAAGTAGAGAGTGCTGGGTTTTCTTGGCTATGGAGCTGGTGTTGAGGGACCAGGTGAGATTCTCCACCAGGTGAAAACCAAGAAATTTGGTGCTCTTAACGATCTCAATGGAGGAGCCGTCAATGTTCAGCTGAGAGTGGTCGCTCCGTGCCCTCTCATTAATACCATCATGGAGGAGGGTAGGAGACCGAAGACTTACATTCAACAACTCAGATGCAGCTTTTTCCCCTTCCGCCATTAGATTTCTGAATGGTCCATGAACCAATGAACACACCTTTTTACTTCAAACCAGAAAGAACTTGCAGATGCAGGAAGCCCAAGCAACACACACACAAAATGCTGGAGGAACTCAGCAGGCTAGGCAGCATCTCTGGAAAAAAGTAAACAGTCGACATTTCAGGGTGAGACCCTTCCAAAGGACAAGGCCCCCGCCGTGATCTCTGCTGCCCTCTGATCAGTCCTGCTGAAGGATCTCGGCCCAAAGCATCGACTGTTTACTTCTTCCCATAGATGTTGCCTGGCCTGCTGAGTTCCTCCAGCATTTTATGTGGGTTGTTTCAACCTCATTATTTCTTTTTTTTTGGCACTATTAATTTATTTTGTAACTTATAATAGTTTTCTGTACTGCTGCCATCAAGCAACAAATTTTACGTCATATAATACAGTGGCAATAAATCTGATTGCGGTAGATTTCAAAGATTTAGTGAACTGGAAGGCTTCAGTTACCTCAATATATATTGGGCTAATGTTAGAGTAAAGGGAAAAGAAGGGATAGAATGTATGGAGTGTGTTCAGGAGAACTTTGTTGGCCAATATGTTTTCACCCGATGAAGAAGGAGCTGTGGTTGAATGACCTTCTAAGTGGGCAATGTATCAGCAGAGGACTACTTAGGGAAGGCTAATCATTGGATATTTTATTCACATAGAAGAGCAATAACCAATCTAAAGATCCATAAACCTTGAGTGGTATGTAAAGCAGCTGGAGGAGGGTTGCAGCTGATTGGAAACCAAGGAGGTAATCTATGCAAATTGATCAAGGGCTGCAGACAGGTGGCAGACAAAATATACAGAAAGAGTCAATGGTTGCTAAGAGAGACAGGTGATATTATAATATGGGCTTAATGGAATATTTCTAAAGGGTACACAGAAATGGAAATTGGGGAATTGGTATACATTAATCTTGGAAAATGGCAGGTCATACTCAGAGACTGGTTAGTAACCCATGATGAGTTCTGGGCTTTGTCAATAAAGCCAATAGAACACAGAAGCAGAGAGCTGTACCAAACTCTTACAGAGGGTCAGAGCTGGAGTTTTAGGCCTAATTTCATGTGATGGAGTTTTAGGAAGAACATGTAAGCGCTGAAGAGGGTGCAGGAGGAATTGAGTGGGATGGTTCCAGGGATGATGGACTTCAACTGCAAGGTTTGACTGGAGAGCTAGGATTTTTTTTCTTGGTGGAAAAAGTTGAACAGAGATTTGTTGGAGATGTGCAAGATCATTCAACGAAGTATGGAAAAGCCTCAATATTATGGTTACCTATAATATGGAACTCATTGCCTGCTGAGGAAAGGAATTGTATAATTTTTTTTCATAAGGACCTGCCATGGACTCATGGGCTATATGGCCTCTTTCTGTATTATATAATTTCTATGATTTAATGACATCCAATGTAAATGAGTGAGTTGACCCTAATCATCCTAGGCTGAATGACCGGTCAGTAATCCTTGGCTGGTCTCAGACAAAGATACCTGCCCATTTAGGCCAGATACTTGTAGGTATTGAGACTGATAGAACAACTACCTGCATAACAAAGTAACATGTCCCAAGTGCTATTTGACAATATCTTTAAGGTGGAACTCTATGGCCATGAAGTTATTAACTTGTACTAGGAATAAAATGTAAAGAGAAAGGTGGAGAGGCAAGGACACTAGGAAAAGAGATCCCACAGATGGACATTTGAAGACAGCCAACAACAGTGGAACAAAAAACAAAATAGTCCAGAGGATTTTCGGCACATAGGAAGTTATAAGGAAATGGGGGGAGTATAGGTAGTTGATGTCTGGGTAAAGTTCAGCTTATCAAGAACTGGAGAGGAACGAGATTTAAAAAGAATGAATGGCTTATATGTGAGATAACCCATTAACCATTGGGTATATTATGGGCTTGTTTATTTATTTAATTTAGAGATACAGTGAGGAGTAGGCCTTTCCGGGCCTTCGAGACACACTACTAGCAATCCCCGATTTAACCCTAGCCTAATCGTGGAACAGTTTACCTACTAACTGGTATGTCTTTGGTCTGTGGGAGGAAACTGGAGCACCTGGAGGAAACCTAAGCATTTCATGGAGAGGACATACAAACTCCTTACAAAGGACACTGGGATTAAACTCCGAACGTTGATGCCTCGAGCTACAATAGCATCATTCTGACCACGTGGCAGTACATGGCAGTAGTTGTAATTTTGATTATATGAATTTTTTTTAAAACCACGAAACTTGGGTAAGAGTTGTGGTTGCTTGCTGGTTCCATAGGGGAGTATTATTCTATGCCTCAGTAGACAGTAAACACAAATTCTACTATTACTTTGCTGACCCACATTTCACTTCCCTTTCTTTCTCCAACTTTCAAGACAGAGCATGTTGTGTTTTGTTAGGCCTGCCTCTGTTTAACTCAGGGTAGGGATCAGTGTTAGAATGTTGTCAGATCTAGTTGACTGACATGCCATGTTTATAGAAATCAATGATCTAATTACTTGGTGTTTTCTGTGTTGAGCAAATGCATGTCCATCACAGCTTTAATTGTTTATGCTCAAATTCTCATGAGAAAGTTTATACTTAGGGTTTTAGCAATGCACTGAAGGAAGTTACTATGAACTTCAGATTATTTTTATAAACACAATCGAACTGTCATATTCAAGTTTAAAGCTGCAGGTGGACCCCCTTTTGCCAATTATGACTGCAGATAAAAGCTATCAAAAAAAGGAAAGAATACAGCATCTCACTGCCATCCATAACATCCTTAAAACAATGTGTACCCGAGTCCAACCCTTGGGATTGAGTGTGTAGCGAGATTCTGTGTTGAGCTCTCCCTTTTAGCTATACAAAGGAAATGTGCCCATTCTCTTAAAGGACAGAATAATGGAACTTGTTACATTGTGCAGCCCCTTTACCCATGAGACCAGGCTTTTTAATCCTACTTGCTCACTCTCAAAGGTTAAAAGGTCCCCTTTCCCATCCGCTTGCCCAGTGGAAATTATGGGCACTTGCCAGTATACAATATTACTTGAGTCGTTGCCAGTGAATGTGGTCTATACTATGTTAACATTGAGTTGAAGGTCACCAGCATAAACCTAGGTGATAGAGTCTTTAATTACCACTAAATGAACTATCCCTCAGAGATATCTGATGAATGCATACAATTGAATGAAAAATGGTTTTGTGTCAGGATAAGTACCGAATAACAGCAGAATAGGAATGAAGGGTGAGTAGAGATAGTTCTGCAAGGGATTGAGTTTATCTATACACAATTTAGCACCGAAAGTGCTTTATCTTTTGAGTGGGTGTAAGTGAGAGAAAAGTTCCATTCCAAACCTCGATAACCTTTGCTTTAGTAAGTACAGAAACTCAATGAAGAAAAAAACAAAAATAAACATCACGCTTTTTGCTCAGTTCACCAATAAAATAAGGTGTTGGGTGTGTGGGTGAGTGAGAAGGTCAATGTTGGAAAAACATTGGGGTTTTGCAGGAGAGAATAAATCTCGAGAAATAGCCTCCAAACTACAAGGTGGTTTTTTGTTCATCTCACTGTTGCAGAGTGTGGCTACAACCATACTGTTCCACGAGCCCTTCAGAAGATGGCTTGTTCAGCTCAGTAACCCACAGAATGAAACAAAATGTCCACCCTTTCTGGGCTGAACCCCTGGCCATGAGTCTTCAAACTCTTCATGAGTGTTTCCCACTCGTATGAAATTAAGTTGTGATCTGAAGTTAAATCTTGAAATGTAAAAATAATGGAAAATCCTGGCATAAAAATGCATCCAAAAAAAACAAAGGTCTTTGAGCAATTCATCAATAGATCTTCAGAAAAAGAGGGTTTACTATTTGTGTGTATGTTGACTTATTTTACATGGTATAGTATCATGAAATCAGCACTTTCCACACTCACACTACCACTGTCACTCACTCCCCTCTACATATTTTATTAATTCTCTATCTCTCTCTCTCTCCCCCTCTCTCCTTCCCTCTCTATTCTTCTCTACCTTTCTCTCTGAATTCTCTTCCTACAAAAATGCTGGAGACTGGTAGGTAGGCATTCACTTAAGTTCCTCCAGGCAGTGGATATGTTGTAGGAGAGGGGAGAGTTTTATGTCCAAAACTTGTTAGCCTGTGAGATTGTCCAGTAATATACTGGACCCCATTCCCACACTCCCTCTGCTGCCAGTGACCCTAAGCCATCTGCTCCTCCGCCACCACTTTGGATACCCATTAACTCGTGTCAGGAACTCTGCTGCCTCGCACTTGTCCTCAAGCACTGCACACATAATCACCACAATCACCATTGAAGCATGCTGCTCAACCGAGTGAGATCGTGTAAGCTTTTCACCTTGGTCTTGAAGAAATATGGGCAGCCCATCGGACTTAAACCAGAGCAGTGTCATGCTGTGGCAGCCGTTGCTCTCTGGCTTCTAACAACCAATGCTCAGTTATAGCTGTATTTCAGTGGGAAGTGGGTTGCATTGTCCATGGAAGGACATCTGGGGATGGGCACCTTGTTATTTGCTGCAGTACGTTGGACAATTATGTACACTTACTTTAGTTTGCCAGCAATATGGACTTGCTGGAAGGAAAATTATGTAGGAGCTCCCTAGTTGCACTTAACAGAAGTTACAGCATATAAATTTAATGGCCAAAAATTGCAGTATGCAATAGAATTTATGGGCTCCTATTGCAAAGGGATTATACAGAGACTGGACGTACTCCGCCACCAATGGCAAAACAGTTTGTCAGTTCATTATCCCCTTGCTGATTATGGCATCTTTCTGTGCACCACTTTTGCAAAATTGACAACATATCCCAAGTATTTTATAAATGCTTTGGATCAGTAATAATAATTCTTCCTTCTCACTGTTGCAGAGCTGTTGATGGGCACTAAGAAATGCAATTATTTCCCTCCTCCTCATCTGGAGTGGGATGGGGGAAGCAGTGGAAACGGCACAGAAAATCAATATATCAATGCAAGTTTAAAGTTACGGCTGTGACACCCTAAAATGATATCATTGTTCACCAGGAGTGGGATGTGCAGCTTTAAAAACAGGATCGAAAGATTTAGTTCTCAGCAATGAGAAACAGCCAGAGAACAGAGAAGGATATATGTTCTGGTATTCTGAGTCTGCTGGAATGCTGCATTGTTTTTGAAATTATGTTTTGAAAGGAGGGAAGCCAAGAAACTCTCTTGCAGGAAATGATAAATGGAGGCTCAGAGCGGTAGTGCCGAGCGGTCTGGGCAACGGGAACTGCTGACTCAGTCAGTGCTTTCAGCCACCAGCCACATATCAAAATAAGGAGTAGTGGCGGGGGCGGGGAGGACCGGAATGGCGGGTGGGATACCTGCCCCGCATTCACCACACTGTGTGTGCTGTGTGTGCTCCTTCCCTGCCCGGCCTCGCTGCAGCAATTGTTCACAAAAGGAGAGAAGTGTGTGTTTGCACCCTGCGGCGTAAATCTCCACTGCACAAGTGGCTGCAGCTTCAGATGCTGCAAGGAGGGTTTCAGGATGCACTCGGAACAGCTTGGACAGAAAAGTAAGAAGGTCTAACCTCATGAGGACTTGTGCTCCTTAATTAAAACATACTGACTCCTAGATATTCCTGAATGCCTGAGCCACACATTTTTAAACTAATACCCCTTGTTATTCAGTGGCTATCTGACTTGATACAGTGGACATTAGCATGGATTTGGTGTAGCTGATCCACTGGCAAGCAGAGGACTGGTTCTGTGAGGAAAGAGCTGTAGTCATAGACACCAGGACAGGAGTGTGATGTATATTCACTGTCTGGGCCAGAATGCCTTTCGTTTTTGCCAAGCTCAGCTTTATAAACGCAGCAGCTGATACTTTTAGAGATCAAAGAGTTGTTTTTGAGCAAGTTAAACTTCCAACCAAAATTCTTTGTTCAAATTCTCATCATAAATGGGAGCCCCCCCTTCAGTTCTTAATGTAAATGGCAAGCAATAATCAGTCTGAAGTTAAAAGAATATCTTTGCAAACAAACTGCTCAGTCTATAGAACACAGGATGCTGGCCCATAGCATTCAGCTGGTCACAGTGTAAGACAATGGGACCATGTTAGTTTGCTTGAATCAAAACAAACAACATTGGCTAAGTTACTTTGTTCAGGAAAGTTTGCAGACCAGACTGATATTATCACTTAGCACATCAAATAGCTGATCTATGGAGGTTGGAAGATCTGTGTACTCAAATAGTAAGTTACATAGCATTATTTATGGGCACTTGAGAACCCTCTCCCCAGAAGCTTTTAGACCACCTTTGTGAAAAAAGAATCACGTGTGTGCAGTGACACAAGTAGCAAAAGACAGTTGTCAGGCTTGTTAGGAATGTTTAAGAAATATCAAGAAGAATGCCAGAAAGATGAGGTGATCTAGAGTCCATTCCTCTGCCATTGATTTCTGTGATGTATGATTTGTTCATCTGCAACTTATTGGTATGTCTTTTTAGCTTAGAGGAATAGCACCTATGTTTTGGAAATCCTTTGTGTTTTCAAAATTGTTTGTAATGTGGATATATTTTACAAGATAGAAAACCTCTGTGAGTTTTAATGCGCTTTATGAACTTTATTTAAATTTAAATGTATCACTAAAATTAAATAAACTGTGTTTAATCTACTTTGTTAGCCAGATGTATCTCCTGCTTGGTAGGGAGGGAGGACACATTGCTCAAATAGTGGGTATTAGCAGCTAAGCTCACTGTGTAGGATAAACAGGGAAGTGAACTAGTCTTTAAAGGGTAGATAGCTACAGTATAACCTCCCTTTAGTGAGGGTACCTGTAGCTATTGACATCAGATAAGGCTGAGAATTTTCTTTTGAATTTAGAGCTTTGTGGTCAGCAAACCCAATACCATCACAGGAGGAGTGATCATAAAGTTTGTCAACTTTTCCAAAGTCACATACATGCTAACGCTCGGTCTAAGTCATCGATCCTTGCAAGATTTTAGGTCCAGGGATTAAGGTGAAGAAAATAATTGAGATCTTTTGCAAAATCCTGCACTAATTAGCATTAGGTTGACTGGTTGAAAAATTGGTTACTCATGTCAATCTAGCATTATGTTCACTTCAAGTTTGAAATGCTTCCTAGAAACAGCTTGTAATTAAGAAAAGGAAACTTACATTTATACAGCATCTTTCAAGAATTCCAAATGCCCTGAAGCATCTTACAACACATTATATTGAAGAAAACATGGCAGACAATTCACACGCAGAAAGCTGCCACAAATGACAATATGAGAATGATTTGAAATATTTTTTGTAATTTTCATTGTAAGATGTATATTGACTAGTGTAGTAAGATTAAACATGAGGGTAATAGGGTTAACCTCCTGCTCCTTTTCTAACTGATCTTGCTGAATATTAAATGATTGCCTGAGGGAGCTGATAGATCTTGATATTAGTGTCCCCACTGGAAATTAACTGCACTGGAACAACAACATTTTTATGTGGAGCTAGGCCCATAAATTGAATAAGCTGCCAGAGGAAATTTTTGAGACAGGTAATGATAATGACTTTTATAAGGCACTTGGCCAGGTAGGTGGACAGGAAAGATTTAGCGGGACATGGACCACTTTAAGCAATGGGGACTAGCTTAGCTGGGCATCTTGGTCTGCATGAAGCCCTGTTTCCATGTTGTAGGACTCTATGACTGACAAGACTTTTGCACCAAAGTCTCAGGAGTGGACATACATTCTAATTACCTCAGAGAGGTAATTACTTCCAACTCAACTATTCTTGACGTCTAGAAGGATGTTCAGGCAAGTTGTATTTTGTTGGATTGCTTGTGGAGCTGCTGGGCAGAGAAAAATGACGTTGGGTTGGAGTGAGCAAGCGATCTGTCATGCTCCTCCATTTATCATAGGGTGGGGCAGTCTTGCTGGATAATTGTGTTTCGCCTGTCTGTTGGTTTTGATTGTTTGTATACTTGTGACAACACAGCCATACGTCATTAGAACTCCATTCATGACCTTAAGGTGTTCTAAAATGCTTCACAGCCACAGGATAACAACAATTACAATGTAGAGTAAGACGGGAGGCTGGAGATGCTAGGATCTGGAGAGAGTAAAAAAACAAACTGCTGGAAGAACTCAGCAGACAAAGCAGTAGCTGTAGAGGGACAGGGACAGTTGATACTTCATCAAAAGACCCTGCATCCAGACCGAAAGGGGAGTGTGGGGATAGCCAGTATAAAGACGTGAGGGGAAGGGTTGGGACCAGAGCTGGCAAGTGATAGGCGGATCAACGGATGATGGTCGAGATGGAAGTGGGAAGAATGGAAATAGTTCAATTATTCAATAGGTCCATTTAATATCACAGAAATCTACACAATATATAGAACCTGAAATTCTTGTCCTTCACAGACATCTATGAAAATAGAGGAGTGCCCCAAAGAATGAGTGACAGTAAGAACATTAGAACCCCCAAACCTCCCTCACTACACCCTCCCACACACAAGCAGCAGCAAAGCAATGACACTCCCCGTCCCCCTCTTAGTTCAGCAAAGACAAAGCACCAGCACCCTCCACCCACCAAGCAAAGGTCCCAAGAAAGACCATGATCTGCAGTACAACAAAAGCTAGTCAGTCACCCAGCAATTCGACGTACCACAGAAGGGACGGAGAGGTGTTACCATTGAACAGCAAGACAAGAGACATAAGAAAACAGCTTGCTGATTTGTGATGATAAAATCTGCCGTGATTTGACTCAAGAATCAGCAAACCCTCCCCTACCAACGAGAGAGAGAGAGAGAGAGAGAGAGAAACAGTTCACTAAGTACAGAGCCCCCGACAGCCAATTCACTGTTCCCAATATTCTGTCTTCTCCAATGACTCTTCACTTGGTGACACCAGCATAGAGTTGGCTTGTCCACAGGGCTGTGAAGCCTCGGAACCTCAAAGGCACGCTTGTCTTCTAGGCCGTATCCTTGGGATATTGAAAAGCGGCCGGTCGTGAGTCCCCAGGAGTGAAAGAGTAATGATTGTGAATGGGAGGAGTGATTATTGTGTAAGGAAGGAGTGCCAATTGTGAATCGAAGGAGTGATGATTGTGTAAGGAAGGAATGATGACTGAAAAAATTGGGACAAGGAAGTAAGAAAGCATCCTCGTTGAAGAGATTTGTACAATGCTTGAGAAACATACAGCAGTGTGGAGTATGTAAATAGTAAATATGTGGGTGTTGAACTAAATTGTAAGACATTGGCCACTTATGTCAGGATGTTAACTTTAGTAAAACACAGGAGCATCATTCTGTGGGTAGCAGGCACCTTCAGTCATCTATTGCCACATTACCATATCACGTAGTCATGCGGCCTTCCTCTTACCTCTTCCGCTGACCCTCCTCCAACATCACAGCAACCCAAGAACTCTTTGAGCCTACTCCAAAACCCTGAACCTTCATGAAACATGCCACTGTGAACCTTATACACTCAATAGGTGTGTGTGTGTGTGTGTGTGTGTGTGTGTGTGTGTGTGTGTGTGTGTGTGTGTGTGTGCGCGCGCATTGCCCTAATTAAGAAATGATCAAGCCTCCAGTGAGGAGCAGTAGCCACCGTTGGCAATTAGCTCCAAGTCTGCAGCCATAATCCAGACTTTTAAGCAGGTGAATTCAATCAGTTTAATACTCATTTGCTGCCTGCTTTCACCTTTACGCTCAAATCACCTCTCTTTACTCCCTTGATATGTCCTGCCAACAAGCCCCGATATAGTTAAACACTGTCCATAACATTGCCTGATTGCATACTTGCCTCAGCTTATCTACGGTTGAGGCCTTCTCACATGCAGGGACACAGCAACAGGGAGAAGAGACTGTGCAGAAAAGAAACAGAAGGGGGAAGTAACACCATGATTAATGTTGAAAGAAGGAAAATAACACAGTAAGCAAGCTTGGTGCTGGAGCACATGGATGCTAATGCATGGAGTGCTATGTATGAGATCGATGAGGTGCAGGCTCAAATTACCATTTTATGATATGATGGCTATAACAGAAACAAAGAGTTGTAAAGGCTAAATGTTCCAGGCTATCACAAATTCTGAAGAGAAGAAATAGAGAAAAATCTTATGAGACGGAATTTTGCTGGTAGTGTAGGGTACCAGCATGGATCAAGGATAATATCACAATTCTTTAAAGACATGAAATTTTGGAGGATTCAAAAGCTGAATCCATTTTCATGACTGTAAGAAGAAAAAATTGCTGCTCCATTTCTGTTTTTGATATAAACTGCTGTGGTATGAGAAACATAAAATCAGTGAGCCATTTCCATGACATGTAAGCATAATAAAAACATTTCAGTCCTCTCTACTCAACTAGAACAAAAAAGCAACTGGCAAATAGTTTGAAGGATTCCTAATTATGCACATATAAATTTTTTTAGTTAATGTTTATTCCTAAGAGGAAGACAACACCAATGTACTTCTGAGGAATGAAGTGTTCAATGTTTTAGGAAAGGAACGCCTAGGTAATCATGATCAAAGCTTATTAGATCTTATTGTTGCTATAGTCAAGGGCAAAAATTGGAATTGAAAAAGATTTGTCCTGAAAAAGATTATTTCACTGATTTGAGGAGGACTTTTGCACATGACTAGAAAAAAAAGGCATCCAAATAAGATAAACATAAGGTAACAATGATAGGTTGCGAGGCAAAATTGTTCACCTACAAATAAAGTAAGCCAGAGACAGTATCAACAACGATTATTATATCTATTATTTATATAGCTTGTTTACTGGAATGGTTCAGTTCACTTATAGAACTGTAGTACAAATGAAGTCCGTCAAACCTGTGCCAGCTAAAGCATTCAATCAGTCCAATTATTCTGCTCGTTTCCCATAGTCATGCAAGTTATCCACTATTGAGCTTCAGCCTTTGACATAAAACACAAATTGATACACTAGGACCTATATCCAAGTATCATCCGGATGTCTGATTGTCGTAATTTCAACTTTGGTGGCCATGCACTTAAATGCCTAGGCTTCAATCTATGGAACTCTCTGACTAATTCTGCCTGCCTATCTATTATAAGACAACAAGACTTGGGAGCAGAATTAGGCTATTTGCCACATTGAGTCCATTCCATTATTCGATCATGCCTGATTTATCTTTCATCTCAACTCCATTCTCTTACCTTCTCCAACTAACCTTTGATGCCATTACTAATCAAGAAACTGATACCACCACTTTAAAAGTACCCAGTGACTTGGCCTGCATAGCTGTCTATGGCAATAAATTCCACAGATTCACCATCCCCTGGTGAATTTCTCTTCATCTCTGTTCTAAAGGAACACCCTTCTATTCTGAGGCTTTGCCCTGTAGCTCCTTATACTCCCAATATTGGAAGTATCCTCTGCATGTTCCAATCTATCTGGGCCTTTCAATATTTTGTAGGCTTCAGTGAACTACCCTCTCATTCTTATAAACTTCAGTGAGTCCTGCACCATTAAGTGGGCTTGATATGTTAACCCTTTCATTCCCAGGATCATTCTCGTAAGCCTCCTCTGGACTCTCCTCGATGTCAGCACATAGTTTCTTAGATATGGAAACTAAAACTGCTCACAATACTCCAAATGCAGTCTGACCAAAGCATTAGAAAGGCTTAGAATTACATATCTGCTTTTATATTGGAGCTCTTTAGAAATGAATGTTATCATTACATTTTCCTTCCTTACAACCAAGTCAACTTTGAATCCTATGCTGGGACTCTCAGTTTATGAATTCACTCCCCATTTAGAGTATGCTTTTATCCCTTCTACCAAAATCCATGACTATGCAATTTCCTTCTCAGTATTCCATCTGCCCATTCTCCTAAATTGTCCAAATCATTCTGCAGACTCTGCTTCTTCAACATTTTCTCCTCCTCTCTTTGTAATAGCTACAGACTTGGTCACAAGGCTATCAATTCTGTCATCCAGATCATCGACATACAGCTTGAATAGAAGTGGTCCCAGCACCAGCTCCTGCAGAGCACCACTAGCCACCAGCAGCCAACCATTCTATTTGTACTATTTTCTTTTTGCCATTTAGCCAATCTTCTGTCCATGCTTAATGCACTTACCATGTTTAGCAGCCTCATGTGTGGCACCTTTCTATGAGATCCCCCCCCTCATTCTCCTGAACTCCAGGGAATACAGCCCAAGAGCTGCCAGACATTCCTCATATGGTGACCCTTTCATTCCTGGAATCATTCTCGTGAATCTTCTCTGAGCTCTCTCCAATGTTAGTATATCCTTTCTACAATAAGGAGCCCAAAACTGCACACAATACTCCAAGTGTGGTCTCACGGGTGTCTTATAGAGCCTTAACATCACATCCCTGCTCTTATATTCTATACCTCTAGAAACGAATGCCAACATTGCATTCACCTTCTTCACCACCTACTCAACCTGGAGGTTAACCTTTAGGGTATCCTGCACAAGGACTCCCAAATCCCTTTGCACCTCTGCATTTTGAATTCTCTCCCCATCTAAATAATATACTGCCTGTTTACTTCTTCCACCAAAGTGCATAGTTATGTAATCCACCCCTTAAGAAGCTCCCTAGTACATACCTCTGATTCCAATATGTCCTGCATGGCTTGGAGACTAATTTCATTTAATTATACTCCTGTGGTGTGCCTTGTGGAATTTACTGTGTTAAAGTCTCTATATATACTGTATGTGAGTTATATAAATTATATTATATATACTTGAGAGGTTCAACAGTGCAGGCACTGTTCAGACCCACTGCATATTTAAATTTTAACAACTGCAAAGGGAAATATGCATGCACATTTAGACGCACACGTGCTGCACTTTCTATATAATGAGGCACTACCTGGCTGGTTTCCAAGCTCTGGCTACTAGTCTCAGGGCAGAAGCTTAATGCTTTATTTCCATTTGCTAAACCAGAGTGGTGTTTTCCTGAAAAAAAAATCCTGATAATGAAGTTAAGTAATTAAATAAATTAAAAATGCAGAAAATGCCAGGCACATTCAGCAAATAGCAAGCAGTATCTGCGAAGAGAGAAATAGCATTGATAGTTCAGATTACTGATTCTTTACTGGGATTTGTAATAAATCATCAAACTGTTAATGTTCTGCTCTGTGCAGTTTCTGTCTGAACTGCTGAATATGTCAGCATTTTCTGTTTTTGTTTCAGAAACATAGTATTTTGCTTAAACAGCTAAAATTCTTCTGCAGTATAGAATTACAAACATTATATTAATTTTGAATCCTTTGTTGCTGGAGTATTAACAAAAATGTACTTCCACCAACATTTTCCTTTGGGTACTACAATGCTTTGTAAAATCTTATTTTCCCATCTTAGTGGATCCTTCTGGGAATACCATTATGCTGTCAATTGACCAGATTTATAGTAATTTTTTGTCTGTGCACTGTACCGCTGCCAAAAAAATCTCACATGCTATAATTCAGTGATAATAAACCTGATCTGATTCTGATATTTATGGTAAGGTTTTGAGTGTACATGGGAAGTGAAAGGCTTCTTGGGACTTGTTCCTTGCCTGACAAGGGATGCTGAAGAAGACATCGACCCTGTGGAACTGATACATCTTTTTGCTGTTAGAGGTGACCCCTGAATATTAATGAAGTGGCTGTATTGGAACTGAATAAAACAAATACTCCAGCTATCGAGCAGAATGGAACAAAGTAGCCACAGGAGTGAATGTAAAACAATGAGAATAGTAGCAGCTAGTCACTGGAGAAAGTAGACAACAAGGCAAATATTGCAGGCTGTATCATCATTGCACTCATAGGGTGCTCTGTCCTTTTTAGAAGCATTGCCATCCATTCTACTTCAAATTAAATATAAAGATTTAGCTCCTGCATTTAGAAGAAATATGTGATTTTTTTCCCTCCTTTTCTTTGAAGTGCAGGGGAAATCACTGAATTAATCAAACCGTGTAAGCAAGTTTGGAACCTCAAGGGAAGTAGGGAGGTGGAATTTAAAGAGGCAGCAAGAAATCATTGTACCTTTCGGTTCCATTTGAGGTTTCTTTTGCATAATTGGCAGCAGATTCTGATCTGCCTCAACAGGAAATTCGGGGACCTTGTGTATGTTGAGTCAAAGTATTCAGGAGACAATCCAAGTCTAACATGGGGAATTGGGTATGCTTGGAAATTAGTTCCAAGAAGCTTGTGTCAGTCACACAATATAAAGATTCAAAGATTCAAGATTCAGGGTCTACTTATTATCAAAGAATGTATAAAATATCCAGCCTTGAGATATGTTTGCTTACTGACAGTCTTATGTAATATCCACGCCCATGTTGTCAGCTCTTTTGGTTTGCTTTAGTTTTAGTCAGCTTATAACACTTTAATTCCTTCTGTGTCTCTATGTTGAGTTCTGCCTGGTCTATATTTACGCAAAAAATTACAATATTATTTTGCATGTACTTCCTAAATACTGTTTGGTATTGATATTCACGTCAATTTCTCAGACAGAGTTTCAGCAAGTATCAGTTTCTTCCCTATTCACAACCTTAAAATCTGAAAAAAGTTTATCTTCCCTGAGAGATCTCTCATCTGGATATCATATAATATCATATAACAATCACAGCACGGAAACAGGCCATCTCGGCCCTCCTAGTCCGTGCCGAACTCTTAATCTCACCTAGTCCCACCTACCCGCACTCAGCCCATAACCCTCCACTCCTTTCCTGTCCATATACCTATCCAATTTTACCTTAAATGACTCAACTGAACTGGCCTCTACTACTTCTACAGGAAGCTCATTCCACACAGCTATCACTCTCTGAGTAAAGAAATACCCCCTCGTGTTTCCCTTAAACTTTTGCCCCCTAACTCTCAAATCATGTCCTCTCGTTTGAATCTCCCCTACTCTCAATGGAAACAGCCTATTCACGTCAACTCTATCTATCCCTCTCAAAATTTTAAATACCTCGATCAAATCCCCCCTCAACCTTCTATGCTCCAATGAATAGAGACCTAACTTGTTCAACCTTTCTCTGTAACTTAAGTGCTGAAACCCAGGTAACATCCTAGTAAATCGTCTCTGCACTCTCTCTAATTTATTGATATCGTTCCTATAATTCGGTGACCAGAACTGTACACAATATTCCAAATTTGGCCTCACCAATGCCTTGTACAATTTTAACATTACATCCCAACTTCTGTACTCAATGCTCTGATTTATAAAGGCCAGCGTTCCAAAAGCCTTCTTCACCACCCTATCTACATGAGACTCCACCTTCAGGGAACTATGCACTGTTATTCCTAGATCTCTCTGTTCCACTGCATTCCTCAATGCCCTACCATTTACCCTGTATGTTCTATTTGGACTATTCCTGCCAAAATGTAGAACCTCACACTTCTCAGCATTAAACTCCATCTGCCAACATTCAGCCCATTCTTCTAACCAGCATAAATCTCCCTGCAAGCTTTGAAAACCCACCTCATTATCCACAACACCTCCTACCTTAGTATCATCGGCATACTTACTAATCCAATTTACCACCCCATCATCCGGATCATTTATGTATATTACAAACAACATTGGGCCCAAAACAGATCCCTGAGGCACCCCGCTAGTCACCGGCCTCCATCCCGATAAACAATTATCTACCACTGCTCTCTGGCATCTCCCATCTAGCCACTGTTGAATCCATTTTATTACTCCAGCATTAATACCTAACGACTGAACCTTCTTAACTAACCTTCCATGTGGAACTTTGTCAAAGGCCTTGCTGAAGTCCATATAGACTACATCCACTGCCTTACCCTCGTCAACATTCCTCGTAACTTCTTCAAATATGAACACAAACAAAAGTTTGTGATGAAAGGATGAACACAAACAAAGTGCCAAATATACCTTTTTAAAAAGTAGTTTCAGATTATATGCAGAGATGCTAGATCATTGTTGTATCTGGAAGATAAAAGAATTAATTCTAGTTTAAGTGGAAAAGCCAAATCTAGGACTTGTGCACAGATCTCAGATCCAAGAAACATCCTTCTGTCCTAACCCTGGATCATTTGCAGTGGGTGGAAGGGAAAATTGGAGATTCAGACTAGCAAGACATTGAGATGCAGTTAAACCAGATAGCTTCTGTTTGAGTTAAAATGAGACTCTATCTTGATAATGCTTATCAGGCAACTTGGTCATCTGGATCATAATGGCATTGCTAATTTATTCTAGTTAATAGTAGTAGTAGTGTAATCACTCGATAATGCCCTCATAATTTTATATACCTCTCTCAGATTATTGCTCAATCTCCTATGTTCCAGGGAATAAAAACCTATTCTATGCAAACTCTCATTGTAACTCAGGCCCCCAAGTCCAGTTAACTTTCTGGTAAATCTTTTCTGCACTCCTTCTAATTTACTAAAATCTTTCATATAACAGGGTTACAAAAGATCAGAATCAGGTTTATTATCACCAGCATGTGTCATGAAATTTGTTAACTTAGCAGCAGCAGTTCAGTGCAATACATAATATAGAAGAAGAAAAAATAATGATTGATAAATTAATTACAGTGTATGTATATTGCATAGATTAAAAATCATGCAAAAACAAATAATGTACATTTTAAAAGTGAGATAATGTTCACGGGTTCAATGTCCATTTAGGAATCATATGGCAGAGAGGAAGAAGCTGTTCTTGAATCACTGAGTGTGTGCCTTCAGGCTTCTGTACCTCCTGGTAACAGTGAGAAAAGGGTACGCCCTGGGTGCTGGGGGTCCTTAATAATGGATTCTGCCTTTCTGAGACACCGCTCCTTGAAGATGTCCTGGGTACTTTGTAGGCTAGTACCCAAGATGGGACCGACTAAATTTGCGACCCTCTGCAGCCTCTTTCATTCCTGTGCGATAGCACCCCTCACCCCACTCCCCATACCAGACAGTGATTCAGCTGTATACAAAACTCTAAATGTAGCCTTGCCAATATCATATGTAACTGCAACATTACTTCCCAACTTCAATACTCACTGCTCTGACTTAAGAAGGCCAGTGTCTCAAATGCCTTCTTCACTGTCCTGCGAGACTGCTTTCAGTGAACTGTACACTTGCCCTGCCAGCTCCCTCGGTTCTATAGCACTTCCCAGGTCCACCAAATGACCATATAAGCCCTACCCTGTTTGATTTCCCAAAATGCGCACCTCATATTTATCTGGATTGAAAGCTGTTTGCCAATCCTCAGACCACATAACTAGCTGATTAAGATAACCTTGTAATTTTTCATAACTTTCTGCACCTTCTACAACAACATCTATTTTAGTATCATACACAAACATAACTATGCCTCATAAGTTCACATTCAATTCGTTTATATAAATTACAAACAACAAAGTTCCCATCACACTATTGTGGCACAATACTGGACATAGGCCTCCAGTCAGAGAAGAACTATTCATCCATCACCCTCTGCTACCTACCACTGAGCCAATTATGAATCCAATCTGCTATAACCCCCTAGATCCCCAGGATATAACCTTCCAGTCTAGCCTACCATGAGGAACCTTGTCAAAAGCTTTGCTAAAGTCCATTCAGACAACATTCACTGCTCTACCCTCTTGGTTATCTCATCAACGAACTCCAGGAGATTTGTCAGACATTACCTCCCATGTACAAAGCCATGCTGATTGTTTCGAATTTGACCCCCGTCTCTCCAAATAGTTAGGTATTATCATTTCCCACTTCGACGATTATGTAGGCCTTTTTGAGTGGGATCGGGACCCAATTTGCATTGAATTATGGTGTTGCAAATTTGCAATGCTGATTTCACCTTGTGCCTATCTGGATGCATCACCGCTTGGTATGGCTTTTCTCAGGAAATTGCAGAGTTGTGGACACTGCCCAGTCCATCATGGAAATCAGTCTTATGTAAGAGATGTCCATGCATACACTTCAGATATGAGTAAATTGAAATAGTAAAAACAGGAAAACAGGATGAACAATATGTAGATAAGCCTACAAGAGGAGAGGCCGTACTTGATCTGGTATTGAGAAATTTAACTGGTCAGGTGACCGATCTCTCAGTGGGAGAACATTTTGGAGATAGTGATCACAATTCTATCTCCTTTACCATAGCATTGGAGAGGGATAGGAACAGACAAGTTAGGGAGACGTTTAACTGGAGTAAGGGGAAATATGAGGCTATCAGGCAGGAACTTGGAAGCATAAATTGGCAACAGATGTTCTCAGGAAAATGTACAGAAGGAATGTGGCAAATGTTCAGGTGATATTTGCATAGGGTTCTGCATAGGTACATTCCAATGAGAGGGAAAGGATGGTAGGGTACAGGAACTGATGTGTACAAAGGCTGTTGTAAATATAGTCAAGAAGAAGAGCTTACAAAAGGTTCAAAAAATTAGGTAATGATAGAGATCTAGAAGGTTATAAGGCTAGCAGCAAGGACCTTAAGCATGAAATTAGGAGAACCGGAAGGGTCCATGAAAAGGCCTTGGCGGACAGGATTAAGGAAAACCTCAAGGTATCCTACAAGTATGTGAAGAGCAAGAAGATAAGATGTGAGAGAATAGGACCAATCAAGTGTGACAGTGGAAAAGTGCATATGGAACCGGTGGAGACAGCAGAGGTACTTAATGAGTACTTTGCTCCAGTGTTCACTACGGAAAAGGAGGTTGGCGATTGTAGGGATGACTTGCAGTGGACTGAAACACTTGAGCATGTAGATATTAAGGAAGAGGATGTGATGGAGCTTTTGGGAAGCATCAAGTTGGATAAGTTACCAGGACCGGACTTATGTACCCCAGTTTACTGTGGGAAGTGAGGGAGGAGATTGCTGAGCCTCTGGCGATAAACTTTGCATCATCAATGAGGATGGGAGATGTTCTAGAGGATTTGGAGGGTTGTGGATGTTGTTCCCTTATTCAAGAAAGGGAGTAGAGATAGCCTAGGAAATTACAGACCATTGAGTCTTACTTCAGTGGTTGGTAAGTTGATGGAGAAGATTCTGAGAGATAGGATTTATGAACATTTGGAGAGGCATAGTATGATTAGGAATAGTCAGCATGGCTTTGTCAAAGGCAAGTCGTGCCTTATGAAACTGATTGAAATTTTTGAGGATGTGACTAAACACATTGATGAAGGTAGAGCCATAGATGTAGTGTATATGGATTTCAGCAAGGCATTTGAGAAGGCACCCCATGCAAGGCTTAATGAGAAAGTGAGGAGGCATGGGATCCAAAGGGACATTGTTTTTTGGATCCAGAACTGGCTTGCCCACAGAAGGCAAAGAGTGTTTGTAGAGTGGTCATATTCTGCATGGAGGTTGGTGACCGGTGATGTGCCTCAGGGATCTGTTCTGGGACCCCTACACTTTGTGATTTTTATAAATGACCTGGATGAGGAAGTGGAGGGATGGGTTAGTAAGTTTGCTGATGACACAAAGGTTAGAGGTGTTGTGGATAGTGTGGAGGGCTGTCAGAGGTTATAGCCGGACATTGATAGGTTGCAAAACTGGGCAACATTGATAGGTTGCAAAAGTGGCAGATGGAGTTCAGCCCAGATAAATGTGAGGTGGTTCATTTTGGTAGGTCAAATATGATGGCAGAATATAGCATTAATGGTAAGACTCTTGGCAGTGTGAAGGATCAGAGGGATCTTGGGGTCCAAGTCCATAGGACACTCAAAGCTGCTATGCAGGTTGACTCTGTGGTTAAGAAAGCATACAGTGCATTGGCCTTCATCAATCGTGGGATTGAGTTTAGGAGCCGAGAGGTAATGTTGCAGCTATATAGGACCCTGGTCAGACCCCACTTGGAGTACTGTGCTCAATTCTGGTCGCCTCTCTACAGGAAGGACATGGAAACCATCAAAAGGGTGCAGAGGAAATTTACAAGGATGTTGCCCATATTGGGGAGCATGCCTTATGAGAATGGGTTGAGTGAACTCGGCCTTTTCTCCTTGGAGTGACGGAGGATGAGAGGTGACCTGATAGAGGTGTACAAGATAATGACAGGCATTGATCGTGTGGATAGTCAGAGGCTTTTCCCCAGGGATGAAATGGCTAGCACAAGAGGGCATAGTTTTAAGATGCTTGGAGGTAGGTACAGAGGAGATGTCAATGGTAAGTTTTTATGCAGAGAGTGGTGAGTGCATGGAATGGGCTGCCAGCAGAGGCTGTGGAGGTGGAAACCATAGGGTCTTTTAAGAGTCTCCTAGTTAGGTACATGGAGCTTAGAAAAATAGAGGGCTATAGGTAAACCTAGGTAGTTCTAAGGTAAGGACATGTTAGGCACAGCTTTGTGGGCTGAAGGGCCTGTGTTGTGCTGTAGGTTTTCTATGTTTCTAATATTGGGTTGAAATTATAGAGAAAGTGATGCGCAGATAGACAAATAAAACAGAAGGGCCTCAATGAGGTAGATTGAGGGATCAATATTTCATCTTTAAAGTATCAGAGGTCCGTTGAAGGGTCTGATAACAGCAGAAAGAAGCAGTGCTTGAGTCTGGGGGTACATGTTACTATGTTTTTACTTCTCTGTCCAATTGGAGAAGTGAGAAGATAGAAGGACTGGGGTGGGAGGGATCTGTGATTATGTTCAGTGCCTTATTCAAGCAGTGGAAAGTAACAGATTCAATAGAGTCAATTGGTGTTTCCTGCACCAATGCTGAACTTGCCATTTTTTTCAACTCTACCTCCAACTTCTACCTTGATCTAAATTTACTTGTTCTATCTCTGACACTTCTTTCCCTTTTCTCGATTTCACTGTCTTCATTGCTGGAGACAGATTATCTAGCACAGGGGTGTCAAACTCATTTTAGGTCATGGGCCGGATTGAGCAAAATGCAGCTTCATGCGGGCCGGATCAGTCGGACGCGTGCGAACGCTGCTTTCGTTGCCTCCGTTTTTTCAGCCTGCTCTCATGTGTTTCAGTCTCTGCTATAACTACAAAGAGTTTCACTTTACAAATTCCGTTTCTTATGAAGAAGACTGCCGAATAAACACTAAAAACCCTGAAAACCTGGTACCTGAATAAACTCAGCATTAGCCATATCATACGTCATAGGCGCTTCGATTACTGGGGCCAGCTTTAATAGTAATTAGATATTATCTCGCGGGCCAAAGATAATTCCACCGGCCCGCGGGCCTTGAATTTGACATATATGATTCTAACGGAAAGGGTAGTGTCTGCATTGCTGGAGACAGACTATCTACTGACTTTAAAGCCTACCAGCTCTCATAGTTGTCTTGACTATACCTCTTTTCACTCTGTCATTTGTAAAATTGCTATCCCCTTCTTCAGTTCCTCCTTCTCCACCACTTTCATTCTCAAGATGAGGCTTTCCATTCTAGAACCTCTGAGATGTCCTCTTTTTTTCAAAGAATGGGGTTTCCCTTCCCTCACCATTGAAGCTACCCTTACACGCGTCTCTTCCATTTCCCACACAACTGTCCTTACCCCATCCTCCCACTGTCATTACAGGAATATGGTTTCCCTTGTGTTTACTTAACACCCCATGAGACTCCATATCCAGCGCATCATTCTTTATAACTTCCACCATCTCCAACAGGATCCTACTACACTAAGCATATCTTTCCTTCCCCACTCTGCTTCCCACTCATCCCTCTTTATTGATCTAACACCACGCGCTTATCGCTGCAAGCTTGTCAAGCACTACAACTGCCCCTGCACCTCTTCCCTCACTACAATTTAGGCTGGTTTGCATGTTCACAGCTCTTTTCAAATCCTTGAGTTCTTCGGCAGAACAGTTGTCATACCAAATTGTGATATTAAGGAACAGTGGCACAAGTATAGGAAGATATTAATATAAAGATTCTATTTATATGTACTAGGAGCTTTTCAAATACAATAATTAGGTCAAAAATTTTGCTCAGGAAAACCAAACTGAAAAAGGACAGAGGAAAAGAATATTTCTTTGAAAAGATTGATTAGCCACCTGAATTCAAACATATTTTGCCAGCTGATTATAAATATTTCAAATAAATGGTACCCTTTCTGTGTTGGTACGGATGGGTTAACATCTAACCCATAATTAACATACATCTTAATACTTCCTTCCCCCTCAGCGTACCCAAGCAACTACAGACTTATATTTCCACTGTGCAATATTCACTGTTTTCTCAACTGTTTTGCCCTCCTGAAAATGGATTTTACATGGCCATGATGCTTCAAATCATTGCTGTGTTCTGTTCTAAAGTCCAATTGGATACCCAAAAAAAACCTGGAAATTGTACAAAGAGTTATTTGAAATGTTGTCAGACAGTTCTAGATCCAGAAAAATACCATATTGTGAGGCTTAAATAATTCCTGAAGAAGTTACTTTCTTTCCAATTTATTTTCCTTTTCCTTGCGTTTCAAGATCTGCACATCACTGGCATAGTCAGGACTTACTAGCATTGCCAAGTGAATATGCACACCAATTTGAGATTACTCATCAATCCACTCATCATGATAGCCTGAAAGCAGTAAAACATACCACAGTGTACATCAAAGAGGGAGAGGCAGTATGAGAGGGAGAAAATGCCCAGATTCTTTAAAAGGGATGCAGAAGCTCTCAGTAGAGAGATATTTAGCAGGAAGGACATCCCGTGCATGTAGGGAACCAGGAGACCAGCCAGTGCAAGCAAAGGGAGATTCGGGGGAGAAAAGTCCAGCTGTCTCCTTGTGTGAGAACCCTTACTTGATGGAGTAAAGTAGGAATATATTTCATGTTCTTGGCACTGGGTGGAAGAGTGGCACAGCTATCTCACAGCTCCAAAGACCTAGTTTCAATCCTGACCTTTGCCACTACCTGTATGACTTTCCTGTCACCACAAATCATCGGGCTTCCTCTAGCATCCGAAAACTGTGTTAGTTTGAAGGTTAATTGTCCACCGTAAATTGCCTGTAGTGCATAGACGAGTGGTAGAATTTGAGGACAGGGACAGCATCATAGAATCGGGAAGAAGAGATACATCACAGAAACTATTTCACCAGGACGTTATCCCTAGGCTAGTCTTTGGGTTAAATTGATTTGTTTTCCATGATTTACACATGAAAACCAAGTGCTCCATAATTTGGGCTCTTAAGACAAATTAATTGAAGTGGAAAGAATCTGGAAAATGGTCAACTGCACAGCTCTGTTCTTGTTGTCTGAAATTTGCTTTCATTTGGGGAATTAGTATTTCAAATAACCTAAGACGTTCTCTGCACTTCTCTTACTGGGGTATCATTTGTTGGTTTAAAGTATATACTTGTATGCTATAAAGAGGGGAAGGTTTCTAACATGGGAAACACAAAACTACCACCCAGATATTTGACAATGTGGTATTATAGTTCCTTCAAAATACTTCAGAAAACCCAAATAATATCAAATTTGAAAAGGCTGGGAGTTACTTAGCATCACCTAATCCATAACTAAGTTAATCATAGTAATGGATTAGCTGGTGCTAAATTTAGCATTATAATGGAAAGCAAAGCTGGAGAAAGGTAAAGTTCCACAGTTCTGAGGTCCTGGGAAAGAAACTATACCATTAATTATAAGCCTATTAAATTTATTGTCACATTCTCACTTTAATAAATGGGCTGACTTAGTACCAGGACATATTGATGTTCATGTCTGTGACCTATTTGAACTCTTCATTAAAAGACTGGCCTATTGCCAGTCTATAGTCAGGCCTATCTCTCTGTGGGCCCCATTTACACTCTTTTTGACAAACAAATTGGCTTAACGCCAGTTTTTCTTGAGGCCCATTTACAGTCTCTCCTCCCTCTATTTTTTTCAGAAGCAAATTGGCCAGGTGCCAGTCTGTAATCTCTCTGGGTCACATTTATAGCCTGCTCTTCCTTTTTCTAATGATGTTGATGAAATCAGGTCGTAGTGAGACCTGTTCCAATGAAACCCACAGAAGAATGAAATCCATACATGATTTAGTTACTAATTTTCAAGAATGAATGAGGAGGAGGAGCAGATAGAAGAAACTATGACAGTCTCTTTCTTGCCCTGGTTCTATGAAGCTCTACCAGTAACCTTCATCATCTATTAGATAAGGACCTCTTTGACAAGAAGCTCATTTTGTAATTGAGTTTGAGTTGCTAGACCATATCAGTGGACAAATGAATCCACTACATTTGTGTGTTCTGGGGTCATATATAGACCCAAGTGAAGTAGGGCTGGCAAATGTTCTTTTGGGTGAACTAGAGAGTTTTTTTTTATGATGTTCCAGTAGCTTTGTGATTAACATTATAGGTGCCAGTTTTAGATTACTAATTAAAGCTCAACTAGAACTCATGTCAGTCCCAAATCTCCATCCACCAATAGTCCCACAGTCTCCATAATCCATCTGACCTTGACTTTTACAGACAGTGTGAAGCCATCATCAATATTCATGTCAAATTGGCAATGAGCTCAGGCCATGCATTGTGGAAACATAAAATAATCACCCTTGAGGATTTAATTTTTTACTTCCTTCCATATGCCTCTGCCTGTACCATTGTTCCTGTACTCTCCAAGTATTGTTAAGGGGCCAGAGAGCATTTTGGGCAGCTAGATTTGAAAAATGTGCTTTGTATAAAATGAATAAATAGTTCTTCTTTCCATGATGTATGTTAAACAGTTACCGTCACAAGTGACAGAAAAAGAAAATCAGGAAGTTAGTAATTGATTCTGATAGTGTCTCTTTTCCAAAATAGGTAGTTAGAAACATAGTTCAAAGTACACTGATTATCTACAAGATGTATATATCAACACATACAACCCTGAGATTAATTATCTTGTGGGCATTCACAGTAAATACAAAGAAACACAATAGAATCATTGAAAGACCATACATAGCAAGATGGACGAACAACCAGTGTGCAAAAGACAACAAACTGTGCAAATACAAAAAGAAAAATAATAATAATAAATAAATAAGCAATGAATATCGATAACCTGAGATAAAGAGACCTTGAAAATGTGTCCTTAAGTTGTGGCAACAGATTGTTCTATGTTACCAAACTGGAGGCTCTGGAGTTACACAGATCAGGGAAGGATAGATAGAACATAGAGCAATGCATTAGAGGTCCTTCAGCCCACAATGTGCTGACCCTGTAACCTCCTCTAAGATCAATCCCTCAGAACACTCAATTAGTGTTGGGGTGAGTAAAGTTGAGTGAAGTTATCCACAGTGGTTGAAGAGCCTAATGGTTGAGGGGAAATAGCTGTTCCTGAACCTGGTGGTACGGGTTCTGAGGCTCCTGTATTTCATATTAATTAATTAATATTTAATTTAATTTGTTACTTATGTGTGATTCATCTGCAGAGTTTAATCCTTACCTTCATAAGTTTTGTGAGTTATGTGCTTTACACCCTAGTTCACAGAAATGTCTCATTTCTATATATATTATATCGTTACAAACATTATATACATGCATATAGTTGAATGACAATAAACTTTACTTGACGTGACTTAATTATACCACCTTCCTGATGGCAGCAGCGAGAAAAGCCTGGATGGTGGGGGTCCTTGATGATGGATGCTGCTTTCCTGCGACAACACTCCTTATAGGCGTGCTCAGTGATGGGGAAAGCTTTACCTGTGATGAACCGGATTGTATCCACTACTTGTTGAGGGTTTTTCCGTTCAAGGGCATTGGCGTTTCCAGTGATGCAACCAGTCAATATACTCTCCACCGCAAACCCAAAGAAGTAGACTCTTTGGCCCTTTGAATCTGCTCTATAGTTGCTGCTCGTCAATTTTTGTACCATACTCCTGCTCTCACCCCTAGTCCCTTGTTGCTTTTTATATTTAGAATTTGCATCTTCAAATATTTCAGGAATTTACAGCTCTGCAGTGGTGAACTCCTATAAACAATTTCTCTTCACCTTATTGTAAACCTTTTTCCCTGTAACCTAAGACTGTGACACATTGGATAGATATCTCAGTCAGGGGAAGCATCCTCCCTGCATCCAGTCTATCTACCCTACCTGAACTTTGTGCTTCATTTATATCCCCTCTCATTCTTCTAAGTTCTGGTTACTGCAGAGCAAGTCAGTTTAACCTCTCCCTAAATAAACATCTGGTGAACTGTTGCTGCATCTCCTCTGCGTTGAGTTCATCCTTCCTTGGTCAAGGAGACCAAAGCCAGATCTGTATAAATCCGGTCCATTTGACGTGAAGTGGAGTGGTCTAGTGTATTGTAGTTAATTAGCAGCGGGGCATGATGTGTAATGAGTGGAATAATGTTGTGATCAGTCAGCAAGTACTGTGAAAGGGTTGACCCAACATAGCAGCAATAATCATATAATTGGAATCTGATCAGTGCGATCCAAAGTATATCTATCCAGTAGCTTGAAACAACTTTGGAATGTTGTGTATGTTTCCTGCCACTACAGTATTAGAGAGAGTCCCGAGAGGATTCATCAGGATGTTGCCTGGAATGGAGGCCACCAGTAATGGGGAGAGATTGGGTAGGCTGTGCTGGTTTGAGGGGTTGAGAGGTGACCTGGAAAGTCTATATAATATTATGAGGCATAGGTGTGATTGATAATCAAAATCTTTATCCCATGGTAAGGGTTCCAATAGGATATAGGTTTAGAGTGATAAGAAGGAGAATCTAGAGGTAAGTTTATTACATAGAAAATTGTTGATACCTGAAATGCGCTTCCAGAGAAAGTGTGGAATCAGATACAATTACTACAGTTTATGAGGCATTTAGACAGACACTTAAATAGCCAAGGCATGGAAGGACATGGTCCTAATGTGGGCAAGTGGAATTAATGTAGATGGGCCAAAGCATCAGCATGGACACAGTGTACCAAGGGGATTTGTTCCTAAGCTGTTCAACTCAATGACTCAGAGCCTCCGGAACATAAGTCAGTGAAGACTTAGGCCTGACACTCACGCACCATGAGCGATGACTTCATTAACAACAAACATACTTACTTAGACATTTTCCAGCACCCAGTACTCCCACACCTTCACTCCACTCCCACTGAAATTGCCAGTCTCGTTCAGGGTCCCTGGAAAGCAAGGAAGAAACAGTCCACATATTTAGAGGAGAGGATTAAGTTTTGGAGTGGAGATTAGGGTAGGAATTTCAGAGAAAATAATAATTGACTGCTGAAGGGAACACTACTACCCTTGTTATCCAATGGAGAAGGAGACATGGCTTTGTGACAGTGATGTGAGATCTGGCTGAAGTCTGCAACCAGGGTGGGATTGAGGTTTGGGTTGTTACAAGGAAAACTTTCATTGAGGGGTAAGTTTTATGTTGACGAAGACCTAGCAGAAGTTGATTCCCAGTCACAGAATTTCCAAAAGACAAAGCAAGCTCGTGTGTGTTGTTGGACCTGCTTCTACATAATTGGTTCCAACACCCTGCAGGTCAAGCAGTGCTCCAGTAAAGCCCATGTTGGACATTTCTTCCCGTATCTGGGCACCTCCTTGTGTTAATGGTTCAAGAAAACAATAATAGACTCTGGAGAATAAAATTACGATCGCATAATCCATGCCACCTGTCCTGGTTTGCTTTAAAAAAATTGTTCCCATAGAAGTAGGTGCCACGATTAGTGCGATGCTATTACCGCTCAGGGCATCGGAGTTCAGAGTTCAATTCCAATGCCATCTGTAAGAAATTCCCGTGAGCACAAGGGTTTCATCCAGGTGCTCCTGTTTCCTCCCACAGTCCAGAGGCACAGCAGTTAGGTTAATTGGCCATTGTAAATTGTCCTGTGATTAGGTTAGGGTTAAATAGGTTGGTTGTTGGGCAGTGAGTCTCGCTGAGCCAGGAGAGCTTCGTCTGCATTGTGTCTTGAAATTAAAATAAATAAATAAATGAAGTTCAGTCACAAAGAACATGTAAATGATGTGATGTACAATAGAATTTCAAGGCAACTTTCAAGACAGTACCATAGCGTTAATTAAGAGGGTCTTTTTTTTCTCAAACTGATGAAATTAAATGATGATTAGACAATTTTATGAGGAAGGAAGGAATATAAGATGATCCTGGGGTCAGAGAAGATACTAATGAGGAATTAGGCACAGATGTGAAAAGCTGAATGCCAGTTTTAGTGTTGTAGTTTCTTTTGCAATTGTGCACTGAATTCTGTGTAATTCTTACCAAAAATCAACTGGAGCTTTCATATGGAAGGGAACGAGAGCAGGGGGGTGCGGGGACTGCAGCAGTGATCGAACACTGGAAGCTATTAGAAACGAGCAAGAGAAATTTAAAAGGTCAGTGGCAATCCACACTGTTTTAAGTGGTTTAATATGGAACAAGTTGGCCCTACCTCTATGCTGTCCCAAGGGGGATCAGACAAACACACTCTCAAGAAACTTGCTTATGCTACCTTCAGACCAGGTTGAAATTAACTAATTACATTTTTAGAGAATAAGCAAGTTAACAAATTAGAAGGAAGCAGAAAAAACATGAACTTGCTAAATTTAATTTGTTAATAGTAGAATTTGTTTAAAGTATATGGCCTATAGAGCATTTTCTAATGCATTCAGCACTCCATAACTTTTCTGCACCCTTCCTTTACAAATATGGCCACTACAAATAATTCACTTATGAAGTAATCTTATCAATTTACAACAATAATTTGCATTTATGAACAGCATCCTGAAAGGTTTAACAAATAATAATTAAGCATAACCAATTCAACAAACCACGAACAAAACTGGCAGGCAGTTCTGGGTGTTGGGCAAGAGGTGAATGAAAGTGTACGGAACATTTAAAACCACATATGAAGGTGGAGAAGAAATAGTTTGGGAGTGGTCAGATAAAAGAGTAAAGCTGGAAAAAACATAACATGCTGGAAGAGTCTCCAGTCATCAGCTGAAACGGAACTAGACATCAAGGGCAGTTGTAACCCAAGGACAGGGAGTGACTTGAGCTATGGACAGGATTGCAAAGATGGTTTGGACATCAGCTTCATTTTATTTTCTGCATGTTGTGCAATTGATTTTAAGCCTGAATCGACTGCAGTGCTAGCTCAAAGTTTCTAGCAGAAGCCTTTCATTGGATGGTCCTGTGCAAGTACTGTGCACAGACATAAAGTACACAGGGGACAGGGTAGGGATCACTCCTGGTGCAATGGCCAGTTGACACCTCCTTTATGAAACAGATTCACACATAAGCAACTCACAGTCATCGTGGGTCTTACACAAGAAAATGGACCCTAACAGCCTAGAAGGGTCCTGCCAAAGGGTTTCGGCCCAAAACGTCGACTGTACTTTCTTCCATAGATGCTGCCTGGCCTGCTGAGTTTGTCCAGCATTTTATGTGTGTTAGCCTAGAATATTTAAAAGGTTTGTGTTGGAGAGCCCAGCATTGAAGATGTGTGAGACTGTCAGTGACTACTTTGGAATGACTCTGGAGTCATAGAGTCATACAGAATTGAAACAGGCCCATTAGCACAACTGGTCCATGCCAAACAAGACTCCCATCTAAGCTAGTCCCATTTGTCTCGGTTTGACCTACGTCCCTCTATGTCAAAGGGTTCCCAATCTGGAGTCCACAGACCCCTTCATTAATGGTATTGGTCCATGGCATAAAAATATGAAGTCAGTGACAGCTAAGGCATATTCATTCAGGTATGAAGATGCCATACCAAGCTGTGATGCCTCTGGATATGTCGGTATCCACACAATTAAGAAGGATTTTTTTTAACCAGAGTAATTCTGTGGAATGCTTGGCCACAGACAACTGTGAAGGCCAAGACTGTGGGTATATTTAAAGTGAAAATTAATAGTTTCCTGCTGGGTCAGGGCATCAAAGACTATGGCAAGAAGGTGTGTGGGGTTGAGTGGGATCCAGTATCGGCCATGATGGAATGGTGTAGCAGACTTGATGGGCTGAATGGCCTAATTCTGATTCTATGTCTTACAGTCTTATGGTCTAAGGCTCAATGGAGAATGCCACTAAAGTCCAACAGTTATTATATTGCTGCATTAACCTCTTGAAGGATGGTGACTTCGTGTAGTACACTCAGCTTTCTGAAGCACAATTACTGAATCCAATTGCATGGGCCCCAAACAATGGGCTAGCACAGTGTCAGAGCCAGCTGAGTTGCTGCCTCATTGCAAAAGCGACTGGACTCGATCTTGACCTTTGTTACCCCCTATGTAGTTTGTAAACTCTCTTTGTGACCATGTGGGTTTCCCCATAGGTGCTCCGATTTGCCCCCACGTCCAGTTTGCAGGTTGGTATACTAATTGGGCTCTGTTAATTGCTTCTAATTTGTAGGTGAATGGCAGAAACTGAGGGTAGTCGATGGGAATATGATCAGAATAAAATAGGCTCATGTTGGATTTGTGCAGATGGGGATTTGATCGTTTCCACAGGCCTAACGGGCTGAAGGGCTTTTTCTGTGCTGTATGGCATTCTGTGACACCAACCAGGCTTTCAGATAACTAAGCAGCAAGTGGGAATCAAAATGAAGTAGCCTTCTTTATTTCTATAAGCCAGCGAAATATTATTTTATGACCATTCTTCTGAGAATGCAATTTGTTTATTTTGCATGGAACTGAAAATAGGGTGGTTTCCATAAATGACAGGTAGGTTGCTAATGCAGGCGGCAGACTCACATGTGGGCACAAAGCTGAAATGCCCCACCAAGTCAGGATATACCGGGTTCAGTGGTTGGTGGGAGGCGGAAACAATGGGGGGGGGGGGGGGGGGTGGTGTGTGTGTGTGTGTGTGTGTGTGTGTGTGTGTGTGTGTGTGTGTGTGTGTGTGTGTGTGTGTGTGTGTGTGTGTGTGTGTGTGTGTGTGTGTGTGTGTGTGTGTGTGTGAAGAGAGACACCAGTTTACCACAGTACAAGGCCAATTAGATCAGCCAGAGAGCAAACACAGAAAACAAGTCAGATCATTCATATTGAGGCTGCTGCGAGGGAATAGTGATGAAATAGCCACTTCCTTATTTGCATGTTTCTCTCTGGTGACGTCATCTATGGCCATGGATCAGCTGTTGGCCAATAACCCCATCTGTAGAAATTTCCTCCACCAACCTAGTATAAAACCTATGACATTACTCTCAGCCCTTATCATAAGTTCTACATTTGAGCTTTCAAATCCATTGTTGGCTTCTTAATAAGGTTAAATCAGATTTTCAAAACAGCCAGGCAGTTGTGCAAAAGTCCAAGCTGAACTTCAAACCACAGGTTCTGTGAGTTACTATGAATACTTACTTTCACTTACCTCAGACTCTCCACCACTGAAACTCTTATCTACACTAATGTGATTTCTAGACCTGATAGCTGAACAATTCACTGATGGGCAAAAGCATGTCAGAAAATAGGTTTGTCCAAGAGAAACTCTGCCAGCATATCCCTATGCCATTAGTGTGGAATTTTTATACACACAACCCATGCAAGACGTAAGGGAGGCTAATAACTTTGTCTTCCTCATTAGTACTTGGTAAAGGCAAGTAATTTCAGGAGTCCTGAAGATAAGCTGCAACAAGTTTTACTAATTGATGACACCTCTGCATACCTTAAATGAGAAGTGTCCATGGAATCCGACCACCACTGGAAGATATTGTGCTTGTTGGGGAGCATTGATACCAATTACGGGAACAATCACGTAGGCATGTGAATTGTCCCAAAGATTGGTTCCAGAGTTAGGTGAAGATTAATGACCACCCACTTGATCAACGTTAGCAATCAATTCCAAACACCAGCAATTCTATGTCACAACTAATCCTGCTGTTCTGCCACTGTGAGTAACAAGGCTGTTCTATCTCAATGCCAGATCACATTGCTGGTGTAGATGAAGCAGGAGAACCCTGCTTTAAATACTTGCACTTTACCAAACGCATTTTGGAATTTTATATATAGCACATTAACTGCATTTCCCTCATTGATCCTCCTTGTTACTTCCTCAAAACAAGAGTATTCTCAATTTAGATACAATCTACTGTTAACAAATTCATGTCATGTGCTTCTAACGAATCCAATCTTGTCCGAGTGGTGGACAATTCTGTCCCTGATTACTATTCGCAGAACTTTCCTCACCACCAAGCTGAAACTCTAGGTAGTACTGGGTTTATTCTTCTAACCATTTTTTTTTGGACAAGGGGATAATATTTCCTATTTTCCATCCTCCAGCAATGTTCCTGAACCGATAGATGTTCAGAAAGTTATGGTCAATGCCAGTGCAGTTTCCTGGCTTTCTTTTTTTTTAGCAACTATCCCTCTGAACCAGATGTTCTATCTACATTCAAATACACCTCATCTTTCTAGTACTTTCTCTTTCTCCATATTTAGTCCACTCAGGATCATAATTATATCTCAAGCAGCCTGTTTTCCCTTGGCAAAAAAAAGGAGGGGAACTATGCTAATCTTTTATTGACCACATTTGCAGTATTGTCTACAGTTCTTAGCTCCTTGACATGAGAAGGACTTAGAAGCACAGAAACAATTGCAAAGATTCACATGGAAGATATCTGAAGGGACAGAGAGCACAAAAAATGTATAGACAGAGGTTCTTTCCCTTGAGCAATGGCAGTTGATGAGCAGCCTTCTAGAAGAATTCAGAAGGATAAAAGGTGGATATTGAGAGAATCTTTCCATGTGAGGAGAAGCATATCTAGACACCATAAGTAGGTGACTGTTACCATGAAATCCATTAAGGAATTGACAAATGACAAGCTCACCTAATGTGAGGTGAGGAACTGAAAACTGATACCAAAGGATGATTGAAGTGCACGGTCAAATACCGGTAAGAGGAAGTTGGACATGCAGTTGAGGGAGAAAGTAACAGAGGGTTTCACTAATACATTTACATGAAGAGAGGCATGAGAAGAAGATTGGAGCAGAACATCAATAAGCTGGTTGGGCTGAATGATACTGCAGGTTCCAGTACTGCATATCATTATAGACCGCCAGAGTTCCGTTGTTAATTAGATGGAAAGAGAGGGGAAGTCAGGCTAGCATATGTTATGATGTGCTTCATTATCCCAGAATATCCCAGCAATTTTCATGGTTAATGGGGACTTTTTGTAGGAAATGAAGCAGCTAACTTCCACAATGAGTAATGTGATAATGTCTAGAAAATCTGTGTCAGGGAAGTTGATTGAGCGATAGATATAGGCCACTGTTATAGAAGGTAATCCCCTACTCTTCTAAGAAATAGTGCATTGAAATTTTTACATCAACTTTATGGGTTTCTGTTTGATGACTTGTTGGAATGGCAGCATCACCCTTAATACTGCAGTACCTCATCACTATATGAGTATCAGGTTGAATGGTTTGCTTGGATCTGGAATCGAACTGGAGGAATGCTGTAGCACTTGTATTTGCTGCAGCCCGTACAACGTTGCCATTATTTGGCGGATAGGGCAAGTGAGGATGGATTCGAAAGATGAGGAGGGAAAAAAGAAATTGAGAAGTCAGCTTAGACACCCACTTTCTGCATAGGCTGTTCAAATTCATCTAAGAACAATACTGTTAGCCGTCCCACACTTTATCTTCCCACCTGCCAGAACTCATCGGGAGTTTGCGATGCACCAATCTGGTACAGCAATTTCTGCAGCGTGATAATGCCTACATATCGAAGGTACTTCATGAGCTGTGAAGCACATTGGAATGAAGTGATTGGTGGCTGAGGAATGAGTGTCCTTTAATTTTGAGAAATTACAATGATCAATGGTTAAGGAAATATAAGGTGTGATTATTCAGGGAAATGAACACACTAAAATTTATTTATTCCAACCATTATTCTTCATTATTAGCACAAGTTAAGTAAACTTTAATGCCAGATGTTGACCCTATCAGAGTTCAACAAAGGCAAGTGGTGTTGTAAATATTGGTGAATGGGACCTTATTCAAACCTCGTTTGTGTGCCAGATATAGCTAACATGGAATGCCAACTTCAAGCTGCAGCTCATTTCAGTTCTGTTTTCAGGGAATTTTCCTAAAAACAACCACACCTTCTGAAAGCTGCTGTGTGAAACTGTAAGGTGCTCCAAAGTACTCCAGAACTACAGTGGTGATAGGGAAATAACTGCACATGGCTCAAATGTTTTACAAAAATGTTCTCAGTATATGAATCACACTGGAAGACCAAATCTGTTAGACTATACCGAGATGACTGAAGCATGTGTTTATAATGCATTTGGGACTCTGTCAACATTCTGTACAAGGATGAGACTCGCATGCATTAGGTAGCTTTGGGCAGTTACTTCATCACCTGCCAATCTCCTCAGGTCAAAGTCAGCAATGTCAGGGAAAGCTTGTTTGTTTTCTCCACCATGCCAGTGTCAGCAGTGTGGTTAAGATTGATCTCCCCGGTTCCATTTAACGTGGACCTCAGCAGAATTTAACTGTATAGTTTCCTGAATCTGAAATGGCTTGTGCCTTGCTGTGTTTAGACAAGTTGCTGCTGTTTTTGGGAACTTAACAATCAGTGGCGCAAGGCCCTCAAGCAGTGTTGCACAGCAGATCACTGGTATAGTCAGAACAGATTCTGTGATTTCTGGTAGTGGCTCCACTGCTGACAGTTCTGGGCACGACTTGGGGCCTTGATTTATGGAGGCATAGTAGTAAGGCCTATGCAATTTAGGATGAAAACATCCCATTTGTGATGTTCTTCCAAGAGCAAACCCGAAGACTTGACTCGGGTTGTTAAAGTGTTCTGAATCCGTGTGAATGACTGTGTAGCTAGTAATGGAGAGGGGGAGGTTAACATCAGCAGCTTGTATTTCAATGAAACACAGTTATAGTCTTCCACTCAATGACAAGTTATGAAAACATTACCAAGGGCAGAGAAACACTGGAAATTGGCTCCTCTCTCTCATAAAATATGCATTTACATCCAACCTTTTCTTTCAATAACCAGATTAAATAAGCCAAGCAGGACTTTCTCCCATAACTTCTGGGGTCACAAACGTGATAGTAGAAAGTGGGTGACAGGCAACTGAAAATATTGCCTAGCTCTGGGATCAACAAGAATGAAAACAAAAATTGATTAGGTTTGAACTGGAAGGATGCCAGAGTGTGATAACTTTCTACAAACTGCTCCCAGCGGATCCATTCATTACTTTGATTAGAATCATTCTATTTTTTTCTGCATTCTTAATATTTTACCTTATTCTACTTCAAAGCTTCAAAACACTGTGTAATGATTTATCTGCACGAACAGTATGGAAGGCAAGCTTTTTGTTGTGTCTTGGTATATGTGACAATAGGAAACCAATACCAGTACTATATGAAGATCTAAGGAGAAATTATTTGATTGAACTACCAATACTAACCAGCATCCTACCCTCCCTCTGTCAGTGGGTGCATTTAAAGTAGAGATCAATAGGTTCTTGATTAGCCAGGGAATCAAAGGGTATGGGGTGAAGGCAAGGGAGTGGGGATGACTGGAAGAACTGGATGAGCCAATGATTGGATGGTGGAGCTGACTTGATTGGCCAAATGGCCTACTTCTGCTCCAATGTCTTATGGTCTCTCTCAATATTGCAGTTTAGATTCAACCTCAGCTTATGGCTGAACTGGTAAATGTGAAGCATTTAAAGTTCAAAGTTCAAAGTAAATTTAAAAGTAAAGTTCAAACTTCATATATGTCACCATATACCACTTTGAGCTTCATTTTCTTGCAGGCGTTCACAGTAAATACAAAACAACAAACAAACAAAAATCAAACAAAATAGTACTAACAATAAAAAATAAGCAATCATGTCAAGAACATGAGATGAATAGTCCATGAAAGTCAGTCCAAAGGTTGTAGAAACAACACAGTGTTGGGGTGAGTGAAATTATCCCCCATTGGTTCAAGAGTCTGATGGTTGAGGGGTAATAACCGTTCCTAAACCGGGTGCTGCAGTTCCTGAGGCGCCTATACACACTTCTTGATGGCAGCAGTGAGAAGAGAGCATGGCCTGGGCAGTGGGGGTCCTTGATAATGGACGCTGCTTTCCTGCCACTGCGCACTGTGTTGATGTGCTCAAAGGTGGGGAGAGCTTTACCCATAATCCTACTTCTTGGAGGATATTCCATTCAAGAAGATTGTTGTTTCTATAAAAGGTTGTCAAAGTTTTAGATGACATGCTGAATCTTGGCAAAGTTCTAAGAAAGTAGAGGTGCTGACTTGCTTTCTCTGTAACGTTCTGCACCCAGACAGATCCTCTGAAATAACAACACTGAGGCATTTAAAGTCACTGATCCTCTCCACCTCTGATCTTCTGATGAGGATTGGCTCATGGACCTCCCATTTCCTCCCCTTGTAGTCAATAATCGGCTCTGGTCCTGCTGACATTGAGTAAGAGGTTGTTGTTGTGGCACCAGTGAGCCAGATTTTCAATTCCCCCTACTATATGTTGATCCATCGCCGCCTTTGATTTGACCAAAGACAGTGGTGTCATCAGCAAATGTAAATATGGTATTGGAGCTGTGCTTAGCTTCACAGTCATAAGTATAAAGTGAGTAGAGCAGAGACCTAAACACACAACCATGTGGTGCACCTGTGCTAATGGAGATTGTGGAGGAGATGTTGTTGCCAGTCCAAACTGACTGGAGTCTGCAAGTGAGGAAATTGAGTATCCAGTTGCATAAGGAGATATTGAGGCCTAGTGCTTGGAGCTTATTGATTAGTCTTGAAAGGTTGATAATACTGAATGTAGAGCTGTAGTCAATGAAGGGCATCCTGATGTATGCATCTTCACTGTCCAGAAGCTCCAGATGTGAGTGAGGAGCCAATGAAATGGAATCCGCTGTTGACCTGTTGTGACAGTAGGCAATTGGAGCAGATCCAAGTTGCACCTTGGTCAGGCACTGATATTTTTCATCACCAACCTCTCAAAGTACTTTATCATAATGAATTTAAATGCTACTGGATGTTAGTCATTGAGGCAGTTTACCACATTCTTCTGAGGCACTGGTATAACTGAAGCCTTCATGAAGCAGGTGGGTACCTCAGACTGCCAAAGTGAGAGGTTAAAGATACCAGTGAACACTACAACCAGTTGACCAGCACATGTTTTCATTACATGACCAGGCACCCCATCTGGGATGAATGCTTTCTGTGGGATTACCTGCCTGAAGGGTGCTCTTACATTGGATTGTCAGGGGCTGTGGGAAGATGCCTCCCAGTTTTGATGATCAAAGAGAGCATAAAAATCATTGGGAGCGAAACCTTGTTATCAACTATGTCACTTTGCAGAAGGTAATATCATTCAAGCCCTGCCACGGCTGTCAAGCATCCTTCAAGTGATTCAACTTCACAAGTGAGATGGCTTTTTGAGGATCATACAGTGCCTATCAAAAGTATTCACTACCCTTGGAAGTTTCCATGTTTTATTTTTTTACAACATTGAATTACAGAGCTGATGAAAACTTTTTATAGGCATTGTAGCCGGACCTTTTGTGTTTACTTGGTCACCAGACGTGAACGACCTATCTGGCTGTCAATAGATCTGTTGGTTTATCCAGGGCTTCTGGTTGGGGAAGACTCGTGAATCTTTTTGTGGGGACACAGTCATCTGCAACTGTTTTTATAAAGTCTGTGACAACAGTAGCTTATTCGTTCAGATCCTCTGATGAGTCCTTGGACACGCCCCAGTCCACCGACTTGAAGCAAGCCCATAGCCACTCCCCTGCCTCCCACACCCACTTTTTTGTTGTCCTTATCTCCGGAGATTTGCTCTTTAGCCTCTGCCTCTTTAACCTCAAATTGTCAGGTTTACCAAAATGCAGACTAAGGTTGGAACAGTAGGCATTCCTAATTGTAGTGTAACAGTGGTTGAGTGTGTTGAGGCCCCTTGTGCTGCAGGTGACATGTTGATGATAACTGAGCAGAGGTTTCTTCAAATAAGCCTGACTGAAGTCCCCAGCAAGCCATTGGGGTAGCCTGTTTCTTCTTTGCTAATCACTGCACTGAATACCTCGAGTGTTTGTTTACATTGACCTTCATGGAGGAAAACTGTCTTGATAAGTAGAACTGCAGATTGCAGTGACAGTAATTCAGATGAAATATATTTAATAGTTTTGTAAGCTGCCTGCAAAATGTGCTTCACCAATGCTGTCCTGGAGCATTTACAGTATTGTGTACAGCTTTGATCACCTACCTACGAGAAAGATGTAAATAAGGTTGAAAGAGTACATAGAAAATATACAAGGTGTTGCTGGGTCTGGAGGACCTGAGTTATAAGGAAAGACTGACTGTATTCTTCAGAATGCAGAAGACTGAGTGGAGATATGATAGAGGCACTGTATATAAAGTTATGAGGGATATAGACAGATTAAATGCAAGCAGGCTTTTTCCACTGAGGTTGGGTGGGACTACAACAATAAGTCATGGCTTCAGGGTGAAAGGTGAAAAGCTTAAGTAGAATAGAAGGGGAAACTCCTTCACTCAGAGGGTCGTGAAAGTGTGGAATGAGCTGCCAGCACAAGAGGTCCATGTGAGCGCAATTTTAATGTTTAAGAGAAGTTTGGATAGGTACATGGATAGTAGGGATATGGAGGCGAGTGGTCCAGCTGCAGGTCGTTGGGAGTAGGCAGTTTACATGGTTTTTGACATGGACTAGATGGGCCAAAGGGCCTGTCTCTATGACTCCATGACAAAACCACATGGCTTCCAGGAAGATTTCAGGAGATCTGACTTCCCTTCTCTTTACTCTCTCTGCATCTTCACCTGTTCTTTTCTCATATCTTCCTCATTTACTTTGTTTTCTCCTTCTTTCTATTTCTGTTCCTTCATCTACCTTACCCATTATTTCTCTGTTTATCCCTACTTACAGTGAGGGAGGACAGAGGTGAATAAAGACCACAGCATCCCTTATAAATCTCCAGATTTAAGGGAGAACTCCTTACAAAGTAACTAATAAGGCAGTAACAGATTGGTACTATAATGCAGTCAGAAACATCAATCAGTATCAAATCTATTTCAGATTAGATTCAGCTTTCGGGCAGATTCACAAAGAAGGAAAGCAAAGCAGTTTTGCTCCTTTCATAGCAGGAAGGCTCAGCTGTGCCCAGCTTTATGGAGCCTCATGCTGATCCATTCTCTGCGCAGCCAGTAAGTTTGAAATTCTCCCTGAAGTTTGAACCTGTATGCAACTTATCAGTAACTCTTATTTCACAAAGCTGCTGTTCGATCGTGGAAAATTTCATCAAAGGATACGGCTGGCAGCAAAAGCCATGGAAAAAATCAAAAATTTAAAATAACATTTCCTTAAGAAACTTAGTCTGAAAAACTTCCAATTTGTTTCAAACTATTTGAAATCGGTATCCAGAACTGTTGGATTAACCAAACAGTTAATGGTTTGTTACTAACTCTGTAAGTAGGTACTGGACCTTATCAACATGACATCATGTAACCTTGACATTTCCCTGTAATCCACAGAAGGATATAGGAGCTAGTGCAGGCAAAACGGGATTAGTTGAGATAGGCTGGCATGGATGTGATGGGATGAAGGACCTATTTCTGTGCTGTACTGGTTTATGACTATTTGATTCTATGACCTGTGGAGCAGAGTAAGCCAACCTGTGCTTCTGAATGGGTTAGCTCATGTGATGTTGAAAGGCTCCAGTTTATAAATAACACCAAGCGGAAGTCAGCTGAGCAAAGCAAGCATCAAGCGGCAACACATACCCCAAAAGGAGGACAGGGAATTAGTTAGCAGGCCAACATTAGTAGGGTTTTCTCCAAGATCAACATCCCATGCTTTATAAATCATTTGCTTTATGCAATCAGTTTCCAATCGACTTCAGCCAACTATGTAAATCTAATTGGCATCACCTCATCAAAGAAAAGGGGACTGGAAGTGTTTTAGGAGTTTCCATCAAATTAACCGAGGCAGGACGTTGTGAGAACCAGAAACATAAGAGACTCTGCAGATGTTGCAAATCCTAAGCAACACACACAAAATGCTGGAGGAACTCAGCAAACCAGTCAGCATTTGTGCAGGCAAATAAACAGTCGTTGTTTTGGGCTGAGACCCTTCATCGAGACTCACGAAGGGTCTCAAGAACATTTAGTGCCAAGACACAGAAGACTTCATTCCTCTTCCTTCCCAACACCTCGCTGGAGGTAATAACAATATTGTACAGACCTCAGTCTTGGCACGTGATCTACCAGGTAGAATGACTCTTGCCCTCACACATGCTTCTGAGACCTAGATCTGATGCCTCAAAGCCACTGGAAAGATAAAGATACCACCAACATTATCTGTACAGAATCCTCCAGGGAGGAGAAGCAAGTCAACACCAGGCTAACTATTCCCTGCACTGTGGCCTTGATTATTTGCCATCTCCCTAACTCATTTCCATCCATAGTAATGCGTGCTCACTGGGGACTAGTTTGGGATTTATGAATCAGCTTGCCGAGGCTCAATTACATTCATTTCCTTCTTTGTTTACAACAGTGGTCCCCAACCACCGGGCCACGGACCGGTACCGGGCCACAAAGCACGTGCTACCGAGCTGCAAGGAAACAATATGATTTGACGATATGAAGCTATATGAGTCAGCTGCACCTTTCCTCATTCCCTGTCACGTCCACTGTTGAACTTGAATGCACACGAGGTCATTATGCACTCAAAGTCATTACCCACGCGAGGTCATCAGTCACCTAAACGCAGTGATCAGTGGTTGGCCTTGGGTAACCAGCCGCCTCGCGCGGCCAGCGAGAAGTGCCGTTGATACTGGCTTGGAGTGCAGACAGATGGGCGCCGCCTCTAAACCTGTTCAGCACACCGAATGTTCGTGGGGAACTGGGTGCTAAAATATTTGCAGACGACCTAATTCGGGCTCAGGGTTCCATAAGTAGCAGAGCAGCTACCTCGCAGCGATCTACTGAAAGTCATCCCTTGAGCCAAACTTTTGTTGGCCGCTCTCTCTGGACTGCGACCACCACGGCCCCAGTACGGGGACCTCTGGCCCTTACCTTGTCCTCTCACCGGTGTGTTGCAATGATTTTATATGTTCATACGAGGAAAATACTCGCTGTGTGTTTAATATTAAATTCATTAGATAAACCCTTTTAGAAACAAAATTGAGTGTATTAGCCACTTATAAGTGACTTATAGTTGACTTATCACCTATATTCCGGTCGTGATTAACACCGCCACCCGTCGGCCGGTCCGTAAGAATATTGTCAATATTAAACTGGTCCGCAGTGCAAAAAAGGTTGGTGACCCCGGTTTACAATGTTTAAAATGTGTTTGGAAAGCAAAGGATTAATGGGCTGAATGGGACTACCTTATGGTCAGCATGACAATTGGACCGTATAGCAGTACTTTGTGCAAATCTGTGAACCTCTGAGAGTCTAGCTCAGCCCACTTAGACTCTTCCCTGTTCCACCTTGGGCTTCACTCAGCACATTCCAGTCCAGGTAACACAGCCAGAACTCAGCATCAGAGTCACAGACGTAAACCCTTGACCATTTTCTGCCCTTTTCACAGACGCTGCTTGACCTGGTGAGTGCATGCGGTATTTTCTGATTTAATTTCAAATGCACAGTACTTCTGGTCACAGCACTATGAAATGCAATTTCTAACATATCTTAACATGGATAAGTGAAGGTCAGCATTATGTGCTGAAGCTCTCACACCTGCAGATGATGCTGTGAGAGGAACGATGTATTTTGCAATGCCAAGAGGTCTGCAGAGGGTAACTCTAACATACACATGTTTTTCATACCAAATTCATCAGCGTCTCAATATGAATGATAGTAAAGCAAAACCACCAAAGATTGATTACTCCAAAAATATACTTAATGAAACTTAATCACTGCTTGCCTTTGATAGCAATCACTGTAAATATTTAAATAGATTTCAAAATAGGTTGTTGATAAATCCCGGCAGCACCAATTTACCCCTATCTGTCAAATGCCAGCACCTGCTCATGCCCCTAAGCTTTCCACGTGCCTTTTTGAAATGTCTGTGGTTCTTTGATCAAAGCTCGGGTAAATGGACAGAAGGACAGAGACCAGTGAAATGGACCTCACCCTGAAAAACAGGGAGAAGAAACAGACAATTACAGTAGGCCAAAGGAATTTTACACCAACAGGAAATAACTTGTGATTGACTTCAGGAGTCACACTTTAAAAAAACAAGCCTGACTCCTAATTTTTCTGCATAATATTGACAAAGATAATTCAACAGCTGCAAGCTGTCAGAAGAAGATGACATTTTGTACATAGGTGTACCTTTGGTCTTATCTTGCAGATGATTTCCTGATCAATACCAAATGTCCCTCACAAAAGCAAAGCACTTACTAATCCCTAATGTTTAATAAAAAGATAATTAGACAATAGCATAAGGCAAATCTTATCCTCCGTAATAAAGCATCCTCATGATGCATTTGCTTTCAAACCTTAGGCAAGTGTGTGTACATTTTTTTTCTGCAGGCACTGGTGTTTACTTCAGGACTTCATGTTGTACTAGTGAGAAATCAAGGCCAGATAGTGTGCCGAGATTGAACCTTTACCATTGTATTCAACTGAAACCAGTACAGGCTGGCTCTTTGGACTCGTAAACACCACATGATCACTGTGTTTTTGCAGAATTATAATGCTGTTTGTACTACTCTTTGGAAGTATTTTTGTATCTGGAGGGGATCTTCAAGTCCAGTGACTGTCTGGAAAAGGTCAAAATACGTCATGCTTCATGGTATCTATATGATTAATACGTATTTATCACAGGTCTGTCTGTTTATAAAACTGCTGAGGCATACAGTGTACTACCAATGAAAGAATGCTCTGTTCAGCAAAGGTGAAGACCACTCTGTTGTTGATTTGAAGTTTATTAGCCCATAACAGTGGCTAAAACCTTCAGGCTTGCACTGTTTAAAAGATGATCAAAATGTAAATCAACTTAAACTTAATAAATGCAAAAAAGCATGGTTGTTAATCTTAATGTTAAATCCAAAAGAGCAGATCTAAATGTGGTGAACTCGGTTAAGCATGTGATAGTGAAATCGTTATCAATTTAGCAAATTCGCCATTTTGATTCCTCTGACTTCAACCCACTATTGACCATGCAATACACTCACGTTAAGTCCAAGACCTACTTCACAAATCTTATCTCCAAAGTCTCCATCTTTCCATGTCACTACTTCAGATCATGAAAGTGGATCCAGCTTATTATATATGATCATCCATCCCAAGATAATATAGTGCACTAAATAGAGACCTAAATGATCCTTTGCATTTGTAGTAGTAGGCCTCCATTAGTTTCGATAGACCATGGATTTGCACCTTGGAAAGTTGAGATAGGACTCTGATTTTCCCATCCTTGCTGCACTTACGAACTCTGATGTGAAAGAGAAGAAAATATCTCTGAATCCCTCCCAAGCAAGACAGGCTGTGTGATGATTTGCCAACAAGCGGTAGAGCAGCAAAGAGTGCAGTACAACAGAGGGATCTGGGAATACTGATCCATAATTCCTTGACAATAGCCTCACAGGTAGGTAGGGTCATAAAGAAAGCTTTTGGCAAATTGGACTTCATAGATCAAAGTATTGAGTACAGGAGTTGTAATGTTATTTTGAAGTTGTATAAGACGTTGATTAGGCCTAATTTAGAGTATTGTGTGCAGTTTTGATCATCTACCTATAGGAAAGATGTAAATAAGATTGAAAGAGTGCAGGTAAAATTTAGAAGGATGTTGCTGGGACATGAGGATCTGAACAATAGGGAAGTTTTAATAGTTTGGGACTTGATTCTCTGGAACATATAGTAGAAGATTGAGGGAAGATTTGATAAAGTTATTCTAAAATATTAGGGGTAAATGCACTGAGGTTGGGTGAGACTACAAATAGAGATCATGGGTTAAGGGTGAATTGTAAATTGTTTAAGGAGTACATGGGGGGGAACATCTTCACTCAGAGGGTGGTGAGAGTGTGGAACAAACTGCTAGTGGAAGTCGTGGATACAGGTTTGATTTCAACATTTAAGAGAGGCTTGGGTAGGTACGTGGATGGGAGGGGAATGGAGTGCTATGCTCCAGATGAAGATTGATGGGACTAGGCAGATTAATAGTTTGGCACAGCCTCAGTGGGCTGAGGGGTCTGTTTCGGTGCTATAGTCTTCCGTAGCTCTATGACTCTAACTGTATGCGCTTTAGTTAATGCATTTAATCAATTCTCAAACTATCTTGTTCGAGCACAAAATCCAGATGACACCCCAATGCACTGGTAAGAAAATGCCACACAGTTGGATAGGATATCCTTTTGAACCATAGCCCCATCTTTCCTTTAGTTTGGACACACAAGATGTCATTCCTAGGACCGTAGGGAAGTTCTCATGGTTACCCAACCCAATATCTACTAATCATTGGTACTCCTAAAACAGAGGACTCACCATTTCTCCCTTGTTGCTTGTAGGAATTTGCACTGAACAGGTGGGCCGACATTCTTCTATTACAACACTGACTACAAGGACCTTATTGGTTATAAAATGCCCAGAGAACCTGAATGGTATTACAACAATGCAAGCCTTGGCTTTGTTTACTTGATGGAGATCTGCATTCACCTCTAGTAAGCATTAAACAGGTTGTATTTGCCAATATTTACTATGTTGGAGCTGTGGATATTGAGAAAGGGGACAGCTAGATATAGAATAGTTGAAAATTTGGGTAGAGAAATGGCAGATGGGACTTAATTCAGACAGGTAAGAGGTGGTGCAATTTGGAAGGTCAAATGCAACAGGTCTGAGCTGGCTTGAGGTCTCCATCAGTCAGAGTTGACCATGGATATTGTGTCCTAGCTGTCTAGATAAGGAGAGCAAGCTGAGGCCCGTGTTGCTAGCTTCCCCCTCCACACATCTGATGAACCCAAAGGAACGGCAGAGACCGATACAGTTTGGTACCAGCAGCGTCGCAGGAGTTGCCAGTCAACGTTGAACTTAATGCAGGACTGCCTTAGGGACTCCAGCTCCAGATTTTTCTCTCAGGGTTTACTCCCAAAGCCTCCCCCATGAGTGGGTATAGCCACAAGGCAACGGAGATTTGAAATCAGAATTTTCCTTTTCCTAGATGAGCTGCTTTCCGTGGTTGATGAGCCCCATCTGCCCGAAGTGACTGGTTTTAAGGCGCCAGTAACCTGCCTTTGCCCCTTCTCCTGTGAGTAGAAATGGTTCTGCTGGACTTAGTAGTTAAGCCACACGTGGAGGCCAGGAGCTGGACTTGGTTGTCAGAGGCTACTTGAGGCGCACGCCATTGGGAGCATTCAATAGGTAGTGGGAGCTCGTCCACATCACCACTCTCAGCTATAACAACCTTAAGGAACCAAGGAATGCAAGAGGAATGCCGTAATAAATGGCAACATTCTTAGGAGCATTGATGTACGGAAGGATCTTGGCTCCTTGTAAGTGGCAAGAGAAGTGGACAGAGTGACAGTAAACCCTGTAACATGTTTTCCTTCATCAGAATCTGGACGTTACAGTGACGGTGGATAAGGAAGCTGACAGGTTGGAGGTGCATTTTCAATGAGGCAAAGAATTGCAGAGTCGTGAGGGATTTCTGTTTGGTGTTTCAGGATAAGGCAATGGTTTGGGAATAGTGGGCAGAGATCCATGTGGTATTGTCTGTTGGTGAGTTTCATGAAGTGAAGCATTTCACCCATTTGGCAAGCACTCAGAACAGGTACTAGCATGGAAAATCCATCCATGCTGCTTTGGGCAGTTCCAGTGATGTGATCACAATGTCGATCCAAGTTCATCTCAATTGTTCCAAAAGATGTGTTACATGAGGAAATGAAGGCATCCCTGATGATGCAGGACAGAGGCCAAGGTTCCACCAGTGATTAGGGCCAGGAATTTCCCTGTTTAATTTCTATAGTGACACAAAGCAATGCAGAAGTAGTTATTATCACAGTTTATTCAAAAGAAATTGATCTCCAATTACACAGCACTTAAAGAATGCAGACACAATTGGAATTAGTACTCAGTGATGAGTTATTTGGAGGCTGGATCTGTTTAATTCATTCTGAGTTTGTTATTGACAAGCATTGCCTAGCTGGCTTGAGAAGATGATGGTTGTCTGACTTGTGTATCACTCATAGTAGTGTAACACCACTGAAAGGCTTGCTGAACCTTAATACTTTGTATGATTGAACTGAGATCTCATACACTGAACTGGGTAAAGATGACTGATTTTTTCCCTCGAGCATGGTAACCCACTTCAACTTTTATCACAAATCCACAGCTTCATGACAATTCATTCTCACTGATATAAGATTCTTCCTTTCAGATTAGTTAAATCTGCTACCATCGTGCCACTTTCCAGCACTAATTTCATGGCCCTTCATTCTCATAATTTCCAGAAATCGAATGATCTGTGTTTTAAATGAACTTATTCACATCCCTTTGGGATAGAGGTTTCTAAATCCACCTCCTTTTAAATGAAGAATTATTTCCTTATTGAAGTCCTAAACAGCCTGGTCCTTATACTGAAACAGTGCTGCATGGTCCTAGTATCCTAAGCCAGGGGAAACATCTTTACTGCATCTAGCCTGCCAATCTCTTTAGGAGTGTTTGTATGTTTTGATGAAATCTCCTTTCAATTTCCAGAGCTATTCAATCTCTCCTCATAGGTAAGGAGAGCAGACCTATACACAGCATTTCAGGCATAGTCTCGATTCTATGTCAAGCCAAAAAAACAAGAAGGTAACTGTTGAGATATATATTTTGCAAACGGAACAAGTAGAGTTCAAAGTAAATTTATTATCAAAGTACATATTTATGTCACCATATGCAACATTGAGATTCATTTTCTTGTGGGCATACTCAATAAATCCATAATAGAATAATAACTATGATAGAATCAATGGAAGACCATAGCCGCTTGGGTGTTCATTCAGAGTGTAAAGCATAGCCAACTGTGCAAATACCAAAAGAAAGAAATAATAATAATAAATAAATAATAAATATTGAGAACATGAGGTGAAGTAGAGAAAGAAAGTAATCGTCAAACAGTACTATTGGATTATCCAAGCTCCTTGGAGAAAAGAGTAAGTGAGAGGAATCTTTCCTTGGTTGGTAAAGCACAGACAATGTCACACCAAGGGCAATTACCGGCAGTTAATAATCAGCAAAAAAAACTGGAAAGTTTCAAAGATTGAAGCGACTACAGATGACCTCAGCATTACAGTAAATTACTTTGATAGAAAATGGTTCACTTCTTCATTTTCCTCGATACAAATCCATGTCACTTGGACACGTGATGAAATGCAAGCTGGAAATAAAATATGTTTATTTATTTACAAACACAAGAGTTTGTGTGGTTGCTGGAAATCCAGAACAACACACACAACATGCAGGAGAAACTTTTCCTTTCTTTCACGTAAAATCTGAAAGAGAAAATTTTATTTCATATGTCAAATTTTTGGTGAGTAATTTGTGAATTCTCCAAGGGCAAATTTACATTACCCAAACAGCCTGTATTAATTTGACATCTGAAACTTGAATTCACTTTACTCACAGTGAACAATTTTATTTGACTTCTTCACCTAATTCTACTTTCCTGAACAAATGCATCTTAAATAAGAATCAAATGAGTTATTCAGCCTAAACCTATGTTCTTGGCCCACAAAGGAGATCATGCTTCTGCAGTAAAGCCCTGGGAACTTTGCACTCTTGACAGAAAGAAATTAGAAGAAGTTCCCTTTCAGTGTTAACAAATGGTTGACAATATTGGTAAATATTGATATTGTGTTAGGTTGTACAATTGAGTTCTATTAATTGAATAAAACAAATGAATCTGTCAGTTTGTCATTTCCCTTTGAGGGGATTTTGGTTGCTAGCTGTTCTTTCAGCCTTTAGCACCCCTGAGTGCTGCTGTAGTGTTGTTTTACAACACAAAATCAGGAACGATAGCAAAGGGATTTGGGAATTCATTTTTGCTTGTGGACCATTGAGCTACAGTATTGACTGAAGAGCTTAACAGTTCATGTGTGGTATTCTGTGATAGGTAGTAATAGCTCTGGGAGGTGGATGGTGGTGGTGGAGGGGTTGGAGATGGGGAAAAGGTTGCAGATAATTGAATTTCTCCCCAAATGACTAGTTAGACTCAAGGATTAATGTTGTTAAATTCTGCAATGAAGCAGGACATGTGAAGCAATGTAGTTCTGTGAAGTTGTTACCAGTATGATAAAGGAAGATAGTGAAGCCAACAACAAAATTTGGATGGATGACTCAAGGCTTTATTAAAAAAAGCAAAGCAGCAAACCTGTGGAGCTAAAGATATTTGACAGATTTTCAGCAATAGAATTTAGCAAGGAAGGAAGAGCTTATGGGTTTTAATGGTTTCCATTGGCAAAGGTCAACATTTAAGATGACTGGTACTACCAGATGAAATTTCAAAAACTACCAGGAATCCCAAATGGCATGTTGCTTGCAATGTTTCGGGACTTCACTGAGATGAGGGAAAACAAAGGAAGGAGATGAGGATCCATAAAACAACTTTCAGAACCATGGAAGTGAAAAGAGAAAAATAACAGTGGGGAGATGGATTAGAAATTACTGGCCCTCTGCACTTTGGACCCTTTTGAGAGAGATCGAGAAGATCTAGATGAGTGCACGTAGGAGAGGAGCTTCTATGTCCTGTCCTGCTATGATCATTTCTGAAGAATGCTGAAGCATAGCTCTTGCAACAATTTCCCTTGATGTCACAGTTTAAGCAAGGAATAGAAAAGAGTGCAATGTCAGCCAGTCATTGGGAAGAAATTAAACATGTAGTCACATATATGGACACAGATCCAAAGGTATGGAGGAGAAGAATGAATGTGAATGGGAAGTTCATTTCAAATTTTACTAAAACCTATATACTTAAACAGTATTATCTTCAGAGAACAGGAATGACTTGGGGATTAGAAACTGGTGTTGTGAAATACCAAAGAAATTACCTATCAAAAGTATATGAGGAAAGCTGGTGGTGTGGAACACCACCAGATGAAATGGATTACAGTGTAAGGCCTAAACATCAGAAAATAAAACTACATTTGCAATCACTTCCAATTTGGACAAGACATAGAGAGAAAATTATCTCCATGTAACAATCTCGACTGAAGTACTTTTGGATTTTTTTTTTTGCAATTGGTGTACAAATGTGCGGTTGGGAAAGTAATACTGGCTTTATAAGTGAGTAATAATGAATGATGTTTCGGGCCTGTTAATCAAATTTTGGAAATAACGATTACGGGTGGGGATGGAACATTGCTTAAGAGGAATAAATGGGAAAAAGCTACTCAAAACAGAATAATGTGGAGAAAAGAATCAGTGCTTTAAAGTCAAGGAATCAGTGCTTTAAAGTCAATTTCCTATCTCTTATAAGTTGTTAAATTTAGGATGCATTTTTATTCTTTCCATGAATTATCCTGGTTCTGATATCTTAGATCACTTTTATAGCTGAGTCCCGGTTCCCTGTACCTACATATTTGTCTAGTAAGCTTTTGAAAACACTCCTGGCAAAAACAAACTGTGAACTTAATTTAGTATTTCTTGTTCATTAAGGCTTCATAACGTTTAACATTGATTTTTAAAACGTACAGGGCAGCAAGTCTGACTTATTTTAAAATTAAATTAACTATCAACTTTATTAAACATAGAAAAAACAAGTGAAGGAAATCATTACATTTAATTATATGCACAATTAAAATATCAATTTAATGCTAAACCATTATTTTACAGATACCCTTCTAAAATTAAGTCCCCGTCGTTTCTATAATCAATTCTAATTTTGGGAGATAATTTGTTTACCTTATCCTTTCCTATGAAGGTTCTGATTACCTAGAATGTTTCTGAAAAGCCACTGAGCAAAGCAATGCTGACGTTCTCTCAGTAGCTCTTTCAGGAACTGTCAGCTCCTCAAGCTGGTTGCTCACCTTTTCTCAGACATCTACATCCATGCATTGAAGTGCAGAATGCAAGGACAATCTGAAGGTCATCCCCCCCCCCCCCCCCCCACTCCACCAACGATGGGCTTCCAGTGTGCTGTGATAGGTGGCCAGGTGTCCTTGTCCCATAAATTCATACTGGGTCTGACTGATAGGAGGATCACAACCTATTCATTCGTCTGACGTTGACAATCCCTTGTACAAAGGATCAATGAATTTACTTTTATTTATTTAGTAATACAGAATGGAGTAGGCCCTTCTGGCCATTCAAGCCAAGCCCCAACAAACCTGATGAACTCTAGCCTGATCACAGGGCAATTTACAATGACAAATTAACCTACCCAGTAAGTCTTTGGACTGTGGGAGGAAACCGGAGCTCCTGGGGAAAACCCATACATTCCATGAAAACTCCTTACAAACATTGAACTCCAAACCCTGGAATGCCCCAAGCTGTCATAGCATCATACTAACCGCTATGGTACCATGGCACTTTTTAAATGTCCCAGTTTATTTTTCTTGGTATTAAGCTGTTTATATTTATTTATTTATTCTGTTGTTAGAAAGTTCCTAGCATCAGTGGGTTTGATAGCAGTAAATATTACAAGGCAGGGCCTCAGGATCTACCTCCTGAGGATTTGCTGCCACAGGGAGCCCAACCCACCTGACGGGACTCCCCTCGAGTGCAAAAGAAAGCTTACCAGTTCTCTGTTTCCTAAAAAGTTTGGTGCAGGCACAAGGTGAGTTGAAGGTCTGGTCCAGATCTAGCCCAATCAGACCCAATTAATCTAACAGAATCTACATTTCTGTTAAAACTTCCCTCAGCTGCAATGGCCTATTTCTGGAAATACTTGGTTCAAAATATTTGGCTGCTATGATTTGAACCAAACTCAGCACACTGCATGTGTATTGTCAAAGAAAATTCAACGCATTGCTCAAAACCACCACTCATTAAAGAAAATTGAACGTATCTCACGATGTATTCATCTAAAGAAGCACGCTACAGAGATCTTGAACAGAGTTTTTACTTTATTGGAATACAGGGGGACCTGAAGGAGGCTGAGTGGGGACTTGATAGAGGTATACAAAACTACGAGGTGTGAAGACAGTACAGAGAGTAGAAATATTTCCCTGTAGCTAAGGTATCTAAAACTGAAAGACATATTTAGCTTAAGAGGCAAGTGGTTTAAAGGAAAATGTCATCACACACTGCGTGGTTCTAAACTAGAACACACGACCAGAGTGGGTGGTGGAGGTAGGCACTCTCAAAACATTAAAGAAGTATTTAGACAAGCGCCTGAATGCCAACACTTTGCAGGCCACATAGCAAGTGCTGGTGATTGGCATGAGTGTAAATAGGAGTTGTGTACTTAATATTTGAGTAAGATTGTAAATATATTGTTTGATTAAGCATTCTTTGTTCTTTACATAACTCATTATGGTTTATATATAAAAGTACATGATTGGCATACGTCATTATGCCATCATGTCATATGTGCATGCCCCACCAAAGCAAAAATGAAGATGACAAATTTAATCCCTGGACTCCTGTGTTTGTTTTTCAATTAATTTTATGTTTTGGAGTTACAAATTGTAACAGTGGAGACGAGGAAGTTTTAAATGAACCCTACATGACTACCTACCTGTTGAAGCGCATCTGTTCGTTAAAGTTTTAAAAAAGCACAGTGAAACATCCGAGTTTTTAAAAAAGCGCAGCACACGCTTCTTTGGGAATGGACAGAGACAGTAGAGTTAAAAAAAAGGAAGAAAACAGATGAAATTCATGGGTTCAAAAATAGTGATAATAATCATAAATAAAAATAAAAGCAGAAATGACTGGCTACGCGAGAAAGATAGCTGTGTTCAATTGCACAAGAGATAAGTGGACATTATATACTGAGTGAATTGAGCAGTATTTTGAAACAAGTGAAATAGCCAATGAAAATTGATGCCAGATTTGCTGAGGGCGCTGGGTGGAAAAACATACAGATTGCTTAGAAGTTTAACTGTTCCAATCAAATCAACTGAAATGTGCTTTGCTGATATTGTGAAAGTATTGCAGGAACATTTAGAACCGAAACCATTGTTGACTGCAGAACGCTTTAGGTTTCATAAGTAGAATCAAAAGGTAGCGGAGTCTGTTTCGACATACTTGGCTGAATTGAAGAGGTTGTCGAAGCATTATCAGTTTAGTAATAATGCACTGAGCGATTGTTTTAGTTTGTGGAATCTTACAAAAAAACATTCAAAAGCAGCTCCTAACTGAAGCACAACTTACATTTAAAAGAGCAGTTGGAGTAGCTGTATCATTGAAAACAGCAGACAGAGCCACAATTGAGTTGCAGTCAGGAATGAAAGTGAGTGTGAACAAAATTTCAACCTCTAAGCAGATACAAGCCTGGCCAGACTAATTGTGGTACCATTGCGGTCTGGGCTCACATACAGAAGACCGATGTAGGTTTAAAGGCAAAACTTGCAGAAAAAGCTACAAAATAGGAGACATATAAAGAATCAGTCAGGCAGACAAAAATAAATGGACTGCACAGGGAAGAGAAAAAGAGAAAAAGTCAAGTTGCAGCTTCAAAAAGAACACTGATCTGAATGCTGTTGGTGAAAAATTTGTTAATGATGAGAGTGACACAGGACTGGGTAGCCTTGAGATTTACAGTGTGTCTTACGCTAGCTTCCATTAGATATGACTTACATTAGAAGCATTAATTAAAATGGAATTGCACCCTGGTTCGGCAGTTTCAGTCATTCCACAAAATGAGTTTGAATGTCATTTCAAAGATACTGAACTGAAGCTTGCAGTTTTCAAACTAAGAACTTATACTGGAGAAATGGTAACTCCTATGGGAATGACATTCGTAACAGTGAAATACAACAACCGACCATCCATATTGGGCTTGTATGTGGTAAAAGCAGGAGGGCCAGCATTGAGGGGATGTGATTGGCTGAGACAACTACAAGCTGATTGACAATCTATCCACCATGTGCATGCCACATCCCTGAAATAGAGTCAACAGAAAGCAATTTCAGAAAGGTACTGGATGATGCCATAGCTGTGATCATGGATGTCAATGCAAAACTCAAACACATCAAGGATAAAGTTGTGTTAAATGAAAATGCTGCATCCAAGTTTTACAAAGCTTGTCTTGCTCCTTTTACCATCCGTGATAAAGTAACCAGTGAACTAGATCACATGGAGGCTGAAGGAATTGTGGAGCCCATGGGCAATACCAGAGGTCCCAGTATCCAAGAAGAATGGGTGTGCTGGGATCTGTGGTGAGTTTAACGTCACCATCAAACCAGTACTGAAAGTCTATCAATACCCTCTGCCCAGAATAGGGGATATCTTTGCAAACCTTTCTGAAGGAAAACACTTTGGCAATGTGGACCTAGCCTAGACCTACCTACAGATGGAGCTGGAAGAAGAGTCCGAAGTTGTTCACACCATAAACACTCATAAGGGACTTTATTGGTCTCATGAGCTTATTCTTTTTGGAGTAGCATCTGCACCTGCACTCTGGCAGAAAGCTATTGACCAGGTGTTGCAAGGCTGACCAGGCATTCACTGTTACCTGGATGACATCATTGTCATTGGCGAGGTTGACAAGGAACACTCCCAAGATCTCAAGATAGTGTTAAAAAGTTTAGAAGATCACAGGGTCAGAGCATGATGCAACAAGTGTGAATTCTTCAAACCAAACATCACTTACTGTGATCATATCATTTACGCTCAGGAGTTATGCAAGTGTGCTGCGGAAATTCAAGCAGTGGTGGATGTCCCAAGGCCAAAGGACGTGTTGCTGTAGCAGTCCTTTTTAGGAATTGTCAATTGCTATAACAGGTTTCTGCCAAACCTGATTACTGAGTCTACCCCTTGCACTCATTACTACAGATTGGGAAAAAATGGCAATGGTCAAAGCAATGTGAAGTGGCTTTCAAAAAGTTAAGTGGTGATGGCAGATACTGTACTTACACACTATGATCCACATCGTCCAGTAAAGCTTGCTTCTGATGCATTGTCTTATTGTACATGTGCGGTCTTGTCACATGTTAGGAGTAATGGATGTGAACACCCCCATAGCCTTTCTATCACGTCCCCTTACCACCGCAGAGAAAAATTATGCACAGATTGACATTGAGGATTTGTGTCTTGGTTGGGCTATAAAACATTTCAACCAGACTTGTATGGGAGAGAGTTTACCCTCATTACTGATTATCAACCACGAGTGTGCATTTCCAGTCGACAGAGGATGTTCCACTAACAGAGGCAGCAAGAATGCAGAGATGGGCTCTGTTATTTGAAGGAGACAATTATAAGATTGAATTCAAGAGGACATCTAATCATGGAAATGCTGATGGAGTGTCCCATTTACCCTTGGATAAGGAGATAATGTACATGAAAACTTACAAAAGAGGACACTTCTCGACGTATTCTCCCTAATGCAAGTCAAAAGTCTCCCTTTTACGGCAGAGGAGATCCAATGGGAAACCAGAAAAGACCCCATACCGTCTAAGGTCTGTTTAGCTACCAAAAATGGCTGGAATATGGAGCAGAAATTCCAGTTCCTCCATTTTTGCCAGTGCCGGAATGAATTTGCCCAGGATGGGGGTTGCCTTATGTGAGAATTGTACCATCCTGGCTGAGAGCTAAAGTGTTGGAGGAGCTACATGCCGGTCATCTAGGCACGGTCAAAATGAAAGCATTGGTTCAAAGCTTTGGCTGGTGGCCTGGGATAGATCAGCAGATTGAACAGCTGTTCAGGATGCCAACACGTACAGAAAATGCCAAGAGCAGCACCTCTACATTAATGGGAATGGCCTGAATTGTCCTGGCAGTGGATTCATATGCATTTTGTCAGACCACTTATGGGCAAAAAGTTCTTGGTAGTAGTGGACGCAGGACAAAGTAGCCAGAATTGCTCCCAATCACTTCCACTACAGCTTTGCACACTCCTGACATGTTGAGAAGCCTCTTCTCGAGGACTGCTGTTCCAGAGCACTCAGTCGGTGACAATGGACCACAGCTTGTTTCTGAACAGTTTCAGTCATTCCTGAAAATGAATTGAATAAGACATATTAAGTCTGCATCATACCACCCTGCTACAAATAGCTTGGTGGAAAGGTTTGTCCAGAGTCATTGTCAGCAGAACACACTACACTGACATTCAGTCAGAAGCTCGACAATTTCCTCCAGGACAAGCAGTCCTGGTGAGGGACTACAGAAGGTGATCGAAAGATTAGTGACAGTGCTGGACCACTCTCCTACACAGTGGAGATAGTGTCTGATGTCACCTGGAGATGACACGTTGATCGTTTGAGGAGATCAAGGTCAATTATTAGAGAAGAATGGTGTCCAGAGCTGTCAGAACAACTTCCTTCAGCCCCGGAGTTAATTCTTACAACCACCATAGGGAAGGTCTCAGAACCTGAGCTGGTTTCACAGCCACAGATCTCAGCAGCAATCCTCCACAGCAATTAAATCTTCATGCCTGAAAGGGACAACTTAAAATGTTATGGATGTCTATATAAAAGTTATATACTCTCTCTCACTCTCTCTTATATATATAACTTTTTTCCTCTCAGCCCTTATGGGTGGTATGTATGTGTATTTTTCCCTCAATCTCAGGACCTTTACCAGAGCCCTGGGAGTTTGAGGGTTTGGCGCAGTATCCTTGCTGTTCCTAGTAGTGCATTCTTCCGGACCCAGATCTCAGATGTTGTTCCAGGGATTTGTTGGAACCACTCTCTCAGTCCAAGTGTCACAGCTCCAAGTGCTCCTGTCACCATTGGGTTTACTCTGGCTTTAAGCTTCCACTTCCTTTCCATCTGCTCTTTCAAGTCCTGGAATTTTGGTAGTTTCTCATATTCTTTCTTCCAAATGTTAGTGTCATTCAGAATTGCCACATCTATTTCTATTGTTCCTTGTCCAGTGTTACTATGTCCAGTTGGTACAGACTGATAAGTACCTGCTTATCAATCTGTATTTGGAAATCCCAAGGATCTTAGCTTTGTCATTCTTCACTACCTTCTCGGGCGTTTTCCATTTGGATTTGGGAGTGTCTAACCCATACTCAGCGTTGATGTTCCTGTACACAATTCCTGTGACTTGTTTGTGCCATTCAGTGGATGCTATCCCTGCCTACATCTTGCTCCCTGCTATGATGTGCTGGATGGTTTTGGTGGATTCTTGCACAGTCTGTATCTTGGGTCTTGTCTAGTGTGATAGACCCCTGATCTTGTGCTCAGCGCCTGCCCTTGTGCAGCAATGAGAAGCACCTCTGTATTGTTTCTCAGCCCTGCCATTTCCAGCCATTGGTAGGACTTTCTTACGTCAGCCACCTCCGATATCTGATGATGGTATATCTCGTGCAGTGGCTTGTCCTGCCGTGGCCTCTGGTCCTCTGGTCCCCTGGCTTCACCCACTTCCATTTCCATATCCCCTGCCCGCTGCCTGAGGTATTCTCCAGCAGGTAATCCTTAGGAGCCATCTTCCTGACACACTCATGGATGTTTCGAAATTTCTTCCAGGACTGTATCCTTGACACTTCCAAATCCCATCCTCCTTTATTCTGACTGGTGGACAGTTGATTGACGTTGGACTCAGGATGGAATCCTTCATGTATTGTGAGTAGTTCCAGGTCTTGACGTCAGTGGATTCCAGTTCGCTCCTTGGCCAGTACGCTATTATAGCTGGATATCTGATGACTAGTAGGACAGATATATTAATGGTTCTGATCTTGTTCTTCCCATTCAGCTGCCTTTTAAGACTTGTCTCACTCTTTGGAAGTACTTGGATGTTGCAGACTTCCTTGAGTCCTCATGATGGCTTCCATACACATGCAGGATCCCCAGGTATTTGCAGCAGTCCTGTACATCTGGTATGTGGCCTTCAAGTAACTCGACTCCTTCAGTCTTGATGAGTTCACCTCGTTTCACTACTATCCTGCTGCACTTTTCCAGTCCAATGTCATCCCAATGTCTCTGCTGTATACCTTTGTCAGGTGGATTAGTGAGTCAATGTCTCTTTCATTTCTGGCTTAGAGCTTGATGTCATCCACGTACAGGAGGTGGCTGATGGTCACATCACTCTTGAACCTGTGCTCATGTCCACTCTGAGATGATTTGACTGAGGGAGGTCAAGCCTATGCAGAACAGCTGTGGGGATAGGACATCACCTGGTATATTCCACATCTGATGGTCATTTGTGCTATTGGCTTAGAGTTAACTTCTAGCATTGTCCTCCAACAGTCCATTGAGTTCTCAAAGAAGGTCCTTAGTGTCTTGTTGACCTGTACAGAGAGAGGCATTCCAGGATCCATGTGTGGGGCATTAAGTCATATGCTTTCTAGTAGTTGACCTGGGCTGGGCCAGGTTAGCTACCTAGTCTTGGAATCGCACATTACTGTTTTGTTTACCAGCAGTTGGAGCTTGGAGCCTCTGGTTCCATTACCAATCTCCCTCTGAGCAGGGTTCAGGAATTTACACACACGTCCCTTCAGCTTGATGGCTATGATGCCTGATAGGAACTTTCATGTTGGTGACAGGCAGGTTACAGGCCACGAGTTTGATGGTGTTGCTCCTTTGTGAGGATCTTTCATTATGAGTACTGTCCTTCCTTGAGTTAGTCAGTCGGGGTGGGAGCCTGCTTCAAGCTGCTGGTTTTTTTGAGCTGCCAGCCATGTGTGTAATGCTGTTAGTTTCTTCAGCCAATAGGTGTGGATCATGTCAGGCCCTGGTGATGTCCAGTTCTTCATACTTGCTCCCCATTGCCAGACATCTACTGCTGTGACGGTGACTGGTTGGGAGATTTCAGAGGCCTTGTTGTAGGTCTTCAGCCTTTGAGTACTGGTGTTATATGATGCTTCTTTCTCCCATATACACTTCTAGATGCTGTTTTAGTTGGTTCAGGTACTGGCATGTTGTTGCTTTGGAACTGTGCAAGTATTTTTCCTGGTTCTTTGGAGAAGACTGCAATTACTTGCTTGGCTTACATCATTGCACCACCATGTCGTCAGTATGAGCTCACTACAGTAAAAATGAAGTAGACAAGTTTTATCCCTTTTATTCAAGTTAAGTTTATATCCTGAAAACATCCACCAAAATCTTTTAGTGTTTCCAAAAGATTAGGAATTGATTCCTCAGGATTCGAAATAAACACCAAAAGATCATCTGCATAAAGAGAAATCTTATGCATGGTTCCATTCATAGAGATACCATGAATATTTTTAGCTTCACGTAGTGTTATTGCCAAATGCTCCAGTACAAGATTAAATAATAAATGACTTAATGGACATCCCTGTCTAGTACCACGAGAAAGTGAAAAAAAAGAGGACCTGAAATTATTAGTAATAACCGTAGCAATAGGATTCTTACAAATCATTTGAATCCACCTATTAAAATTACTACCAAAACCAAATTTTTCTAATACTTTAAACAAATATGGCCACTGAACTCTATCAAATGCCTTTTTCTGCGTCGAGATAGATAACACATTGAGGTTGCTTAGATATTGGTGAATATATAATGTTCATCAATCTCTGAACATTACAGAAATAATAACAGCCTTTATTAAACCCCGTTTGATCCATAGAGATGATTTTAGTTAAAATATTTTCCAAACGGTTAGCCATTATCTTAGAGAGAATTTTTGCATCCACATTTAATAGTGAAATAGGTCCAGGTGATGAACATTCAGTAGGATCTTTATCTTCCTTAAGGATTAAGGAAATAGATGCTTCATAAAAGGAAGAAGGTAAACTACACTTCTCAAAGGATTCATGAAATATTTCCAAAAGATACGGAGAAAGTAATCTTTCAAATTGTTTTGTAAGATCGTACTGAATAACCGTCAAGTCCGGGAGCTTTACCTGATTGCATTAATAAAATAGCTTTCTGAATTTCATGCTTGGTAATTGGAGCATCAAGCATCTGTTGATCTTCAGCAGAAATTTGATACGTTTTTATATATAATGATATTCCTTTTAGAATTATTAATACTTTTAAATATTTAGATATTATAATTACTAAGAAATATAAAGATCTTTATAAAGCTAATATGGTTCCTTTAATGGACTCCATGAAACAATTATTTTCTAGATTCAAATCACTTACTCTCTCTTTAATAGGTCATATCCATGCTGTGAAAATGATGATTTTACCTAGATTTTTATATATTTTCCAATATATACCTATCTTTTTAACTAAAAAATGTTTTGATCAAACTGACTCTCTTATTTCTTCCTTTATTTGGAACAATTAAAGACCAAGAATTAATAAGTATCATTTACAAAAATCTAAAAAAGATGGTGGACTTGCACTTCCTAATTTAAGACTGTATTATTGGGCTGTTAATATCAATTATGTTTTTGGCTATATTGGCTTGACAAGAGCCAAAAACCACCATGGGTTGATTTGGAATTAAAAAGCTGTTAAACAATTTCATTTAACTTCAATATTAGGAGCTCCATTACCTCTACAACTCTCTAAAATTCCAAATTTAAATCTTTACTCTGTTATTAAACAGTCCTTATGGATTTGGTTTCAGTTTTGCAATTTTTTAAATTTTAAAATTTAAAATCGGTATAAAAGTTTTTTATACCGCAACTTTTTATTTAAACCTTCAATAACCGATCCCATTTTTCTCCTATGGAGAAATAAAGGGATCCGTTCTTTTACAGATTTATTTTGTGATGGTTGATTGATGACTTTTGAAGAGTTAATTAACAAATATTCTCGTTCAAGTTTTATCCCTGGGCTTCCGTGTTTTTCTTCTGATTAGTTTTATGTTATGGAGTTACAAAACATGGGTTCTTCATGATCAGCACAGACGTGGTGAGCCAAGGGGTCTGTTTCTGTGCTATATGTCTCCCTAACTATATTCTAATAACCTATGTGCAATAATCTTATTCCAGTGGTATACAATATACTGTATTGTTATTTTTTCTGCAAATTTTGAGACCAAAAGACAAAAGTGAAAAAAGTGCAGATTAAAAGGGAATTGACTATTGCAAATAATATATAAAACAAAATTGTAACTGTCATGGGGCAGAATAGGAATGAGAGAACTACGGAGTCAAACAGTAGAGTGAAATGAATCTGATAAGAGTTCCGGGGGAAACATAGTGAAATGTACAGTAGGGAATATGAACATAGCTTTATTTTGGCTATTCAGGAGTCAAAACTGGCTGCAGTAGGATACACAGACATTTTCAGATGGAAATGGAGAAGTTGTAACACAGAACATGAATGTAGTGGATTTAATATTTTGTTATTGCTTGGTAATTTTTGCTGATAAAATGTAAAGAAATGGCAGGGTTGCAAAAGCAGACAGGAAATCCCAAAAATTTCAAATGAAGTCATTATCATTATGTGTGATTCAGACATGGGAGGTGACATATAAGTCAATGAGCTGTTTGAACGCAGAAGGAAGCTCATTGAATATATACCAGCTCATTGAATCTTGTCACTCCCTCTCTCCTCTAATTTCTCCACCACCAAGCAAGTTTCTCTCTGCCTGACTGGCTGAGTTCCTCCAGCATTTTGCGTGTGTTACTCTCTCTCAAGCACCAGTACAATTCCCCTTTGAAAGTTCTGGTTGATTCTGCTTACGCCATCCTGCAGGCAGTCGCTTCCAGATCAAATTCTTCTCTGCATTAAAAGTTTATCCTCACACTCTCCCGTCAGCAATTCCACAACCCCCTCCACTCCACCTTGTTACCACAGCCTTGTTTTTCAGCCAAAATTGAAACTTCTAGGAATCAGAAACTCTTTCCTCTGTTTACCCGATCTAATCTAATAGTTAAACCTTTGCCTAGTGAGACCAACTCAGTTGTGGACCCTCCATTTCAGGGAAGGTGAGATTTCACTCTCTGAAAAGGAGACAGAGGAGAAGGAGCTGGAGGAAGAGATGGGAAGTTACATGGATTGGATAATATGCTCTAGATACAGAACTTTGGATGACTTTTTCTTATTGAGACAATCTAGAATTGGTGAACTAGTTACCTGCAGGGTTTGAAACAAAATGAATGATGTTAACTCATCATTTGCAGTTCCCAGTGAATAAAAGAAGAGCAACTCAATGTAGGGAGCAACCTTTAGAACTGTGATGAGGCTACTGGTTGAAGGAGTGAATTAGATGGATTAATGGCTACCTGCAGTTTTGTAAAGTAAGAAAAGAACATCTCATATTCTCAAATATTCCTCTTTAATTTTGCAATTTTTTTGCACTTCCTTCCCAAGGTCATGCTGCCCCCACAGATGGCAGATGTTTTATCAGTTTTTCTTGCTGTACCTTTTACTGTAGGGTTTCTTGACATGGAGTTTTGTAGAATCACAGCAGTTCAGCTGCTGTCCATCCTCAACAAGAAACACGAGCTCCCTGTAGCTCATCCAGGAAGCAATACTTTATATTTGCAATGATCTGGGTCTGTGCCAGGCATTGCGCAAACCAACCAAACAATCTGAGGAGACCAGATGGAAGCAGGCATATGTGGTTGTTAGCTAATTCAAACATGGAAGTGTGGGAAGGATCTAAACCATTGTTACAAGTTCCCAATGGGTAGGATGTGGCACGTGGAGTCATATAAAAAAACACAAATGGTGAGATTGAGTACATTTATCATTTACAAAGTGGTAAATCTTGTGATGTAAATCGGCAAGATTGTTTTATCCACAGAAAAGACAACTGAGACATTCTATCAGAAATGCTTGTGTGCAAACTCTGTCAGGCACAGAATTGTTTAGCAAAATGGATCATATAAAATAGTTTTTCTGCTATTTTTACACCTATTTCAAAAATAGATCAATGTTTCTTATATGAGTAAGTTACTTTGAGATGGAATGGTCAATGCTATTCTATAAAATCATTTGGTGCATTTTAAGATCACACAAACATTAAGACATGGTTAATCTAGCTTTACTGGCGTTGAGAGAAAAACTTTATTCACAACACTGAGAGAACTTGTGTTATTCTTAAACTATTGAAATGGGGTCTGTAATGTCTCTAACCTGGAGTGATCCATTTCCCAGACATTGACTTCATCACTCTTCCTGAAACCGGCCCAGAGTTAAGCCAAACTTTTTGCAAACGAGACATAAGAATTTCAAGACATGTCTATAGCAACATGAAATCAAGTTGTTGATATATCTATAACTCTACCCTACCAAAGCTTTGCCTTAGTTCATGTGTTGGTAAAATCTTTGTCCATGCTCTTTAGCCTTTGCTGTTCAAATGTATTTCCAACTAGATTCCAGTGACTTACCATTGCAAAATAATACTTAATTAAACCCTCTCTGCACTAACACATACAAGGATAGGAAAGGTTGCAAAGTATACGAGCCAAACACAGTAAAATGGGGCTAGCTCAGGTATGCAACTTGGTGAATGTGAGCAGCACACACAAATACTGGAGGAAATCAGCAGGTCAGGTAGCATCTATGGGGGGAAATGCGGAGTTGACGTTTTGGGCCAAAAAGAACGGAGGAAATCCCCATCTGCATATACCTTGAAGAAAATTTACAGTGGAGCAGCAAAGCAGAGACATGAGAGATTCTGCGGATGCTGGAAATCCTGAGCAACAGACAAAAGGTATCTATGAATTCCCCTCCATAGATGGTGTTGACCTACCGAGTTCCTCCTGCATTTTGTGTGTGTTGCTCAAGATTTCCAGCATCTGCAGAACCTCTCATGTCTTGGTCAAAGTGGACCAAAGGTTTTTTCTCTATGCTGTATAAGTATGACTGTAAGCCGTAGTCACATTCACCCATCACTGTTTTACCTACTACCCTACATTTGCCTAATTAAGCAAAACTTTTATTTTAATATAACCATTCTTTTTAAATTTATACATGGTCTTACCTATTCCTGATATCAGTAACCTTCTCCAACCCACCAGTCTTACAAGATATTGGAGTTCTTCTAACTCCTACATCTTATGCAACTCGAAAGTTAACGACTTCACTGTTTCTGACCACTTGATACTTAAGCTCTGTAACACCCTCTCTAAATGTGTCTGCTCTCCATGTTCCTTCCTTCCTTTAAATGAGTCCTTAAGATCCAGTGCTTTGACCTGTCTTCTGGTCATCTCCATCATTGCGTAGCTAGGTGCCAAATTCTGTCCAATAAGGTTCTTGCAAAGTACTTTGGATGATTCAGTAAATAAGTGTAAATTTTCATCCACCTTCATGAGGGATAGTGGTCACTTAAAACTGAGGTGTGCAAGAATTGCTTCTTGCAGAGGAAATTGAATCTCTTCAATTACGTACTCAGGATTGTGGTGGCCAGGCCATTCATTGGAGGGATTCCAAGAAGAGGCCGATACATGCTTTTAAGATCAGAAAATTGAGAGCTACAGGGAATTATAGGCATGGAGTAGGTCAACCATGATCATATTGAATGGCAGGGCTGGTCCTAAGAATCGAGTGGCCAACTCCTGCGGTAACTGACAACTTGGAATGGTTATCAAGGATATTTCAACTGGCCTCAAGAGTAGTAGGTAGTGTGAAAATAAATCAGCTTTCCAATTCCTACTTATTGGAACTATGAAAATGCTTATACTTGTTACCCAACAATACATTGAGGCTCTGTAGTTGGATTCAAACTCGCAATCTTCAACCAGAGCTGAAGGTGCTACCAACAAATTTGTGCCATGTCTAGAAAAGGTGAAGAGCTGGTGTAATTGATTCAATCTTTCCCCTGTAAAATGCAAAGTTAGCGATGGGACAATTGGCACTCTGGTGCATTTATCCATAGCAGATATGGAGTGTGGGTTTTAGTGTTCAACATAATTTAGTGTAAATAACATGCATACGAGAGATCGGTAAGTGGATAGCTTGTGTGCGGGTCTGGTTAGGAAAACAAGTCATCAATGAGTATAAAAGCCATTAGCAAAAAAGATCTGCACCTGTAATATTTAAACATTCCAATGCAGTGACCTGCCACAAGGCACAGACTAGTGAAAGATGAGATGAGATAAGGGGAAGTAGAGTCAGATTCATGGGCACCGGCTGAATGTTCCTTTTCAGGGCAGGGATCTGACTGAAACCCAAGCTTTGCCATTGACTATAATGGAAACTACTCTCAGGGGGAGGCACAAAGCTCAGAAATAGCAGCGCCCTAGGCCACCTGACTGGACTCCTCCAGAATATAGTTCCTGCATGGCATTTAAATATTTTCTTCGTATTTTATCAGAGGTGCTGTTAAAAATTAAACACAGCCAGGAAAATGAGCCAGTAGCACCGTCACTGTCATTTTTTTAAAAATAAGAAGTATTATTTATTTCATAGTTTGTTATTATGTAATGATTTAGTGTTCACTATTGCTAGTTGCCAACACTTTTGCTTCTGATTCAGAGATTTAAGGGTTCTAATGCGACATTAAGGGACATTTCTACTGATTGAGGTACCAATCTTCTGATAAGGTGTTAACCCCAGATGCTGTCCATTTTCTCAGATTGAACATACATACCTAGCTATCAAGATTCCCTGTCAGAAAGTCAGGCTTTCAATGAACTATCCCTGGCCAGTCTGGTAACATTGGAAGTCCCATTTTCACACAATTCCAATTACATTGTCAATGCAGAACATCAATATTAAACTGTAGACTGTATTATGTATTTGAAAGGAACAGCAGGGGTAGGGATTTGCACCTGGTCCCAAACCCCAGCTTAGCTGGTAATTAAAACAGCTCGTGAGCACTGGCCTGCAACTGAGGCAGAACGCTAATCTTACTGGTACACCTGGTCAAACAATGCTGACTCTCCCACCTCCCACACTGTCAAATGCTCTGCCTATTGACTCCCCTGTTTGCATAAAACCTATTTTCTATAATCAAAATAAATTACCTGGGCAGGTTATGGGAGAAAAGGCTGGGTCTTGGGAAAAAATGTGCTGTAATCTGCAATTTGTTTAAACCACGTGACGATTAACACAAAAGTGTTTGTTCCTTCATAGGAGCAAAAGAAAAAAAAACATGCCCAAGCTGGTCCTTTAACTGTTTAATATAAAGCTACAGCAACTTGCAGTTTATATAGTACCTTCAAAAGAATAAAATGTTCAAAGGCATCATGGTAAAGAAGTAGCAGGCACTACTTTGTTTACATTTTCAGAGACTCTCTGTCCCGTGCTGTACCTGAACCGTGTAATCTGTGGGAACCATTTCTCACTATATATGGCTCTCCATATATAACAAGGACACAGTAGTTTTCCTTTCATGGGCAATCCTTATGTAGACTTCACCATCCTGCATATCCGAATCAGTCTGCAACATTGCATCCTTCTTCTACCACCACAGCAACAAGGGCGTATCAGCTCCTAATTTTTATTCGCGTTACAGGGTATGTGTGAAATCAGCACTTTTTTCCAACCATCATTGTCCCGGAGAAGGTGGTGATGAGCCACTGCCTTGTGACAAAAATAGCACTCAACCAGTCATGGATTTTATCTCTGAAGTAATGAAGGATCATCAATATCTTTCCAGTATGACATGTGACTTAGAAAAATACCGCATTGCAGCACATTGGCCTATCTAGTCTATGCCAAACAATTTTTCTGCCAAGCCCACCTACCTGCAGCTAGACCATAGCCGTCTGAGGATCTTTCGTGGACTCAAAAAATCGATGCAGTCACAAAGAAGGAATGACAACGGTTATATTTCATTGAGAGTTTGAGAAGACTCGGTACGTCACCAAAGACACTCGATAATTTCTACAGGTGTACTCTGGCGAGCATCCTAGCTGGTTGTGTCACCGTCTGGTATGGAGCGGCCACACAGGATTCGAAAAAGCTGCAGAAAGTTGTAAACTCAGCCGGCTCCATCATGAGCACTAGCCTCATTAAAAAGGCGGCATCCATCATTAAGGACCCCGCCACCCAGGACGTGCCTTCTTCTCATTGCTAACGTCAAAGTGGAGGTGCAGGGACCCGAAGATGCACACTCGGTGTTTCAAAATGTCTTCTTTCCCTCTGCTATCAGATTTCTGAATGGACAATTAAAACTACCTCAACATTTTTTGTCACTTTTTGCACTACTTCTTTAATTAAATTATTAATTCAGTGATATATAATTTATAGGTTTTTTTATTATTACGTATGGCATTATACTGCTGCCACAAAACAGAAAATATCATGACATGCCAGTGATGTTAAATCTGATTCTGATTCTGATTCTGAGTATGGTGACAGGCTACTGTAATGTTCCAAGACCCAAGGAAACTAACTTCAAGGCAGGGGTTTCTAACCTGGGGACCCTTTAGTTAATGGTAGGGTCCATGTCATAAAGAAGGTTGAGAAACCCTGCTTCAGGACCATTTTTTCATGGGAGATCTCCTGTCACCTCTTTGTTGAGCCCTAGAAATTTCATTTGTTCTGAGAAGGAAAACCATATCAAACCACTCCCAATGTGTGGAGTTTGCAGACTGATTTAAAAATTAAATCTTCCGGTTTAAGTTGGCGCTGGTGAAGCATAGTGACTTCTTATAACATATAACCATATAATAATTACAGCATGGAAACAGGCCATCTCGGCCCTTCTAGTCTGTGCCGAATGCTTACTCTCACCTAGTCCCACCAACCTGCACTCAACCCATAACCCTCCATTCCTTTCCTGTCCATATACCTATCCAATTTTTTTTAATGACAAAATCGAACCTGCCTCTACCACTTCTATTGGAAGCTCATTCCACACAGCTACCACTCTCTGAGTAAAGAAGTTCCCCCTCGTGTTCCCTAAACTTTTGCCCCTTAACTCTCAACTAACGTCCTCTTGTTTGAATCTCTCAATGGAAAAAGCCTATCCACGTCAACTCTATCTATTCCCCTCATAATTTTAAATACCTCTATCAAGTCCCCCCTCAACCTTCTATGGTCCAAAGAATAAAGACCTAACTTGTTAAACCTTTCCTTGTAACTTAGGTGCTGAAACCCAGGTAACATTCTAGTAAATCTCCTCTGTACTCTCTCTATTTTGTTGACATCTTTCCTATAATTTGGTGACCAGGACTGTACACAATACTCCAAATCTGGCCTCACCAATGCCTTGTACAATTTTAACATTACATCCCAACTCCTATACTCAGTGCTCTGATTTATAAAGGACAGCATACCAAAAGCTTTCTTCACCACCCTATCCACATGAGATTCTTGTCAGCAGAAAAAAAACACAAATAAAACTACTATCTACTTTACTGTCATACTTTTTTTGGTAAACGACCACTGCAGCCCAGTAGCCTGTAACTCCCTTTTGGAGCTTTTGAACTGCCTGAACAACCTGACATTTTTGTGGTGTGAACTAAAGTCTCAAAGATGCAGGACAGTTGTGGTGTGGTACGTATGGGTTAAATTGAAGTGGTGGGGCCCAGGCATAAGAGTACGGAATGAGCCAATGTTTGGCTATTGCTGGACCAGTCTTGGAGATGATTCGATGCAACAAAACCAAGGTGAGGCAGAGCTGAGGCAGCAGGGCCCAGGCGCAGGGAGGACCCGAAGTATGATCAACTTAAGCGGTGAGCCAAATTGGACAGGTTGGCTACAGGCCGAATCGAGGTGGCGGAGTCCAGGCCCAAGAGTGTATTGAAGCGGCAGGCAAGGAGTGACCCATGGTTTGATCAATTTAAATGCCAGGCTGAATTGGAAAGGTTGGCTACTGACTGACTTGAGACTGTGGGGCTCAGGCCCCAGAGCATAGCAAAATATCAGGGCCTGGGCCAGAGAGCGAGGAACAAGCTGAGCTCTGGATGGATTAAGTGCTGGGCCAGAAAGAAAAGGTCAAGGTGTCAGAGCCAGATGGACTAGTTCAGCTCGCTGCCCCATGAGGTTTATTCATCTCTACACTGAACTGAGGCTGTGCCCTGCAATTAACGGGCTACTGGATCGGCTGCAGTGATGACTGACCTTGCGGCTGTGGACTCATGTTCGTGAACTTCCATTGTTCTAGTTTTTGTTGTTTGCACAGTTTGGTTTTTCTGCACTTTCGGTGTTTGATGGTCTATTTTTAACACGTTCTATTGGGTTTCTTTGTTTAGTGGATGCCTGTAAGGAGACGAAGCTCAAAGTTATAGATAGTATACATACCTTGATAATAAATACACTTCAAACTTTACTAATTATTCTCTTAAACTAAGGAGATTTAGCAGGATGTAGGTCTTTTACTCAACATCAGTAAGCAATTGTTGGCTGAATTACACAGCGGCAGCACTGCTGTTGGATGGCAGATCAGAGACTTAGGCTATGTCCACGCTAGACCGGATAATTTTGAAAATGCTGGTTTCACGTAAAAAAGATAGGCATCCACGCTAAGTGTTTTTAAGAAATCTCTGTCCACATTAAAACGGATATTTCGGCGAATCTCCTCCTCCTGCACACGTGCAGGACACGTCTACCAAAAACAGGTGCATGTTTGGTGTCGAATCTCGCCGTGAAAGACTTGGTGCACGTTTGTTCAGTTACAGACTAGAAAAACTTAAACGATGGACAGCTGTTGGCTCTCGTGCAGGAGGACTTAAAAGTAAAAAAAAACAAATACTGGAGCGTATGGAGGCAACCGACAGGAAGTTCACGGACAGTATGAACCGGCTGATGATGAACATTGAAAAACTGACGAAATCTGTTGCATTAATAAAGCCCCTTGTTAAATGTATAGAACATGTCTGCATCAGTGTAATCTTGTATTTCCATACAATGTTACATTAGGCTGTCACACATCTATTGTCAGAGAAGTACTTGCATAAATAGGTAAACCACCTTCATACGAGCAAGGATAGAAAACAAGGCAAAGTCAGTATACTTATTTATTCAGTAAGTTATGGGTCAAAGTATTTGGTGAGTACATTTCTAACTCTTCTGGCTTCAGTTTTGTTGCTGTCTGTTCTGAAATTGTTAGGTTACGCTCACGAAAACAATGAAATGGCGCGCTGCCGTCACCATCTGTTCCAGCACATCATGACAGCGTTCTTAGATTTCTCTGGTTACCCCGTCCACACTGCTCCGGCCAATCTGGCATTTTCAAATTTACACCCTCTGGAGGGCGTTTCTGAAAATCACCATTTTCGGGGGACGTAAACGCCGTTTCAGTGTGGACGGAGGGTAAAAACGAAGAGAGAAAGCTTCGGTTACGGATTTATCTGGTGTAGTGTGGACGTAGCCTTACACAGGGTATTGAGTGCTATAATGCTATTGGAAGTAACTTTCTTTGGACAACCAAGTCCTCATTTGTAGTTACAGGTGGGTGGAAAAGATCACATAGCACAAGAAAAGCAGGTGAATTCTCCTTGGCATGCTGGCCAATAAAAGTTCAAAAGGTTCAAAGGATCATTTATTCTGAAAGTATATATGCAGTACACAACTCTGAGATTTGTTTTCTCCAAAGAGCCACGAAACAAAGAAAACCATGGAAGTCAGTTCACAGAGAAACAGCAAACCAATTCCACCTGGCATAAAAAAAGAATAGTAGCACCATCAGCATCGCCTCCCCAAACCCTCTCCCCCATGAAACACAAGAACACTGGCCCCCAAATCCCCCTCTCCCTGTACAAAAAATCTGACAAAATCGCTACAAGAACATCAGCCCTCCAAAAACACATCTCTCCTCACAAAAAACTACAAGAACATCGGCCCCCAAATCCCCCTTCCCTGCACAAAGAAAAACGAGGAAGAACGGGTGAAAACACACAATATAAAAACAATGAGACTATGGTTAGTAATAATTAACCTTCCACCAGCTTCACAACAAAAGCAAGTTAGCGGGCCATTATCACGGTTCAGTCTGTGAGGCCCTGCAGTGTGCGAATCGGAAGCACCAGAGTCAATGCTTAAAGTCCTCCGAATGGCTGCCTTATGCTTGGGGATGCTCTGAAATTCTGAGAGGTGTCCAATATCAAAACTTAGTGGTTGGCTCATTATTCCTTTCTTTTGCATTAATAATTTATTTTGTATTTTTTGGTCATTTTCCATGTATGTCTATGCATTATACTGCTGCTGCAAATCAACAACCTTCACATCACAGAGAATCGATGTGATAATAAACCTGTTTCTGATTCCGATGCTAACACCAGCCGACTGCAGTCTTCCTCTTTTGTTGCCCTCCACTGAGAGACTGTGTTTCTTTTTTCTCTCTGGTAGGTTGTGGACATGGATCAGAAGCTAAACACCATCACGGACATGCTGCACCGATTGGTTGCCAACCAGGAGGGCCATTCGCACTTGCAGGCTCACCAACTGCCTCAGGGAACTGTTTCACAAGGTGTTGCCTCGAGACACAGCTCTCTACCCAGCTATGAGCAGCTGACCGTGCATAGAAACGACCAAGACAACATGGCTTAATCCTCATTCCTCTGGTGTTTCAAGTTCAACCACATTCATGAGATTGCAAGAGAGACCATTTGGATGCTTGTGTAGTAAGCCTCAAGGTTATACGCATAACTGACACTAAACTTCAGGAGCTGACAGTGCACTGAACAAGTGTGTGAAACTTGAAACCAGCCCATGATTAAACTCCATCTGCCTCCTTGACATAAATGTCCTTTCTGATTCTGGTTGATGGATTCCATTGGTTTTACAGAGAGTTCTTCGTAGCATTCTGTTGGACATCGCCCAAGCACATTTCAAACGCCCCTCTGGTTACTTGTTTAGGAAAACGTGAAGGCAATGCTTTGACTGTCTGTAAGACTGGAGGACTGGTAGCACTCAATGTTAAGAAAATTGTAATCCTTTTTAGAGTAGATTTGTTTTAAATGCAAAATTCAAAATATTGTATGGTTGATGAAAGAAGTATGAACACTCACTCAGTGTCAGTGCGATCTTCCCCAAACTGTTCAGTGACAGCATAACTGTGAAAATTCACTGTCACTTTCGTCCATTCTGCTGTGCAGGTAGACTGACAGGAGAAGAAATGCACAGACAATTTATATCGCATGTAAATCTCCAAAAACCCGGAGGGTTGATGAGCATTGATAAATTCTCAAAAATGTTTATCCCAGTTCATTCCAGATAGGCCAGGTTGCTGTTTTGTTTTCAGCACCATAAAGGGATAAGTATGTTCTTCTAAAGCTACAGTAATCCACACTTCACTTCAATTATTATGATAGTTTCACTTCTCTCTTTTATTTTTGAATGTCTTCAGGCAAGTCAGTTGCTACCTCTGGAGCCACACTTCTCCTTTTAGTTGCAATAGCAGACCATCCCCCAGACTGTAACTACAACCAGAGATTAATTTACAAGGGTTTTTCTAGTCCTCGAGACTGTGGTTATCCTAGTCTCCCTTAGTGAGCATCCTCTTCCATTTGACGTAAAGTGGTTTTATATTTCAATGCTCACTGATTTCAAGGAATTCACTCTGGGGATTTCTGACAGCATGATGTCCAACTTACCTTAAGACCTGGAAGTGGGTCATTTCAGATGATGCGATTAAACTAGCTTAAAGGACTCGCCTTCTCATTCCCAATCTAATTTTTCCTGCAACCCATTCTCTCTGCCTACTCACCAAATCCCCTCAGATTCTAGTGCGCATCCACATGCTTGGTGCTTGTTGCAGTGGCCAGCAACCCACCAGCCCACAGCCCTTTGAGATGTAGGAGAAAATCAGAGCACCTGGAGGAAAATCACATCGTTACAGGAAACTGGAATCAGAAGCACATGACAGTGAAGCAGTCATCCATTTAAAATTTGTGCCATGATTTTACTTCCATATACTTCAGTCACAAATGAAGTGAACTTGCCAATGTCTGTCCACCATTATATACCAGGGCACAATATTATGCCCCCTCCTGTCTTTCTGCAGCTGATTTTTATAACCTTAATGTCATTGTTATCAGACAGATTGAAGGAAAAGTGCACAATCTCCCAAACGATTGACTCTAAAGGACCCATCAGTTTGATGGTGCGTCCTGTAACATGTTGGGTTGAAATTTAACCTGTCTTTGTGAAATGCTGTCTTTCCAAATCTGGTGTCAGGTCATCCAGGAACCAAAGACCGATGAGTCCAGACTGTTTGTCAATAACCAATATAGTCTGTGACTACAAGCTACTGGAATTACTGTTGCCCTGTTGTAGCAGCTTATCAGAAGATCAGTTGAATGATAAAGGTCAAGCAGCTCTAGCTGTCCTAGAAGATAAAATTAATTCATGATTGGATGAGCTACAATCCACAGTCAGACACAGAAGAAATACCATCACTTTGAAATCAATTGAAGTAAAAATTGGGTGGGACATTGAAGAGATGGGCTTAGCACTGAGGATTTTCAGTCATGTCCTACAAGAGTATACACGAAAGCCTAGAAAATGCAACTTGACTGAGGTCTATATTTGGCCAATATTGACATAATGGGCCAAATGATTTCTGTAAGTAGCATACATTTGTATGATTCAGTGAGTGGGTTAGAAATTCAAAGGTGCCCAAGTCATGCATCTCCATTTGAACTTTTTGCGCATCATATTTACGAGTTATGGTATTAAGTCTGTGGAAATAATTGAGCTAAATCTCAGCTACCTTGAATAAGGGAAGCAGTAAGTAGGTCTGGGAAGTTTACTCTGGCACCTTGGAACAGGGCAAGGGGTTAAAAAGTCAGTCACAATTCCAAACAACCACAGTCATGTGGATATCTAACAACATCAACATTGGGATTAACTGGGATCCATTGCAAGATCAACTTTCTTGTTAAGGTTCAGAGCAAGGCTTGCATCATATGCCACAGTGTGATGTTGCCATAGTATCCCTTAGGAATGACTCCTCCAATTTAGATGACCCCTGCTACTTTCGGCATGTGGCAGTGTGTGAAATGATTACCAAATTGGCAGTCCCTTACCAGCTAGGTGCAACTGAAGGAATGAGTAAATTTTTGTCTTTTGTGCTTTTGCAACACTAGGTGCTGGAAAAAAATAGGAGCGTTCTTCAGATTTAGAGCATCATTGCAATGGACCATAATTCATCTACCCAACACCCTCACAACCCTCTACAAACTGATATTAAGAAAAAGGATGAGAGAAGACTGCTTTCCCAATGGAAGAGCATAATACTTCAACTAAACTAGTCCTGGAAATCAAACCTGAAAGTTTCCTCTATGGAGCTGATTCATGTGTGCTCTCTCTTTGAGAGATGGGAGAGAACAATGTGTAAATGAAAATGGAGCCATAGTGTCAACCATAGATATAGTTCAAAAGACTTTGCAAAACAGGGAATCGATGATGTTCTAAGAAGCTAGAGAAAATCAATGAAATCCATTGCATCTCAAGTGTGTAAATGATGCCATGATTATTGCACAAAGCACTATAACTAATCATTTTCTTTTTAAGGATGAAATTATTTGGTACCTGCCAAGATTATTGATGCTGTATAGAAGGATCTGTTTGCAATTGGCAACTACTGATGCTGGCATGCCAAGCTACAAAATGATTCAAGAGTCCTTTTATCTTTGTGTTAAAAAAACAATATATATTGTAAATTTTTTACTGATATAAACAACCTGGGGTATATTGTAATTTTTATAAATTTTACTCATCAAATTAAATTGATTCAATTACATCCATTACTTTAATAATAACTGATTCCTTCCTTGCCACTTTCTCATTGTCCTCCCTTCCTTCTGTGTTCTACCCTCTTTCGGCCTTCTTTCATTCATTCCTGTCTTCCTCTAATAGCCTCCCCCTTATTCATTCACAAGGTATGGGCAATGCCAGTATTTTTGGCCTTTCCAATTTCACTTAAGGTTATAGGTGATTAACAATCTTCTTGAAGCATTACTGTTTTTCTTCCTTCTACCTCCTTTGTCTCTTTCATTGCTTTCTGTTTCGCCTTTCTACCATCATCATTCTTTGCATCTCTCTGTCTTTTTAGTCTCTACCAGTTCCTTACCTTCCTCTTCCCATTCTCTCCCTGCTTCAGCCTGTTTCTTTTCATTTCACTATCTGTTCACCTATTCCATCTCCTTTCCTCACCTTCATCCTTCTCCTCACGCATTGACACATCCTTTGGCTCTCTGCTGAGTCGACTAAGATTTCAATGATTCGTTAGGCTCTTTTCCCTATGTATCAATCCAGTGCAAACGTGCTGATCACAAACCTACCTACAAATGAAGCAAATTATCTGGGACTCAGGCTATGATTTATAAGCTCAATTTTATAAGATGCTTTCTTTTTTTAACTCAAATATTGTGTGTAAATTTGAAGATGCCAATTAGGTATCAAGCCTCAAATAAAAGCAAAAGCTCTATTAATTGTGGCCTGGTTTTAAATGACACTTGTCTTGACACAGCACATAAAATCCTGTGAAAGGGGCCCTCGTGAAACAATGTGCACATTCAGCAGAGTTAAATTTCATTTTTTCCCCAGCCTGATTTACTAACCATTGTCTATTTTTATATATAGTTTGGAGGATTTGGAAAATATTGTTAATCGTACTCATTCCCAAATTAAAACTTAATTATCTTTCAAAGTAAAGGTTCCCATTCATTAGTTTGCTTTCTTAGTAAAATATAGTACAGAAAAAGGCCCTTTGGCCCATCTAGTCCATGCCATACCATTTAAGCAGCCTACTCCCATCGACCTGCTTTCCATACCCCTACCATTCATGTACCTATCCAAACTTTTCAAATGTTGAAATCGAGCATGCATGCACCACTTGTGCTGGCTGCTCATTCCACACTCTCCCTTTGAGTCAATCAGTTTTGATCCCAATGTGCCTTTTCTCCCCTTCCTGCACCCATTGGCACCTTTCTCACACTGAGGTCAGGAGAAGGGGTAAAATTGCACAGAGCCCAAAACAAGCACCGGATCTCATTCCATCAGTTCCTTCATTTGGTGGTTAAGGTCAAACTTATCCAAGAATGTCACAGTACAGATAGTAGGTTGTATGGTTTTTAGACCTGTAAGCATTTGACTCAATAGCATATGACAAATACTGTTGTTCGGTAGCAAAACACTAACCATATATTAGTAATAGAGTGAGTGCAATGTATTCCTTAGCATAGTACAGATTGTCACAGTATCACAATAAGACAGTATTAATCAGTGCTGCTATTCCAATGCTATTATTCAGCATCACAGTGTATGATTCTGTTACAGTTACTAATGTCATGGGACTCTCGTGTCTCTGGCACAGCGTCATTCTGTTTTAATACTGAGCTGCATAATTTTTGTATGGGACAGCAAGTATCTCATTCTGAGCAACACACACAAAATGCTGGTGGAACGCAGCAGGCCAGGCAGCATCTATAGGGAGAAGTACAGTCGATGTTTCGGGCCGAGACATCAACAGTGCTTCTCCCTATAGATGCTGCCTGGCCTGCTGCGTTCCACCAACATTTTGTGTGTGTTGCTTGAATTTCCAGCATCTGCAGATTTCCTCGTGTTATCTCAGTCTGACACTGGATTAAGTGATATTAGTCCAGTACAGAATGAAGGTAGCAATTTTGGTTTAATGATACTGAGTAATGGTATTGGAGATGAGATCGTTTGTGAGAGTGTAAATGTTGTGACTCTGAGCTGCACTGTGATGTGGACTGTCATACTAACTAACATGTACAAACTCCACTGAAATACTTCATTACTTTGCACCCACGGTCACTAATGAAGTCACTTGAACACCTGTCTAATTTGTACCCTGGTTCAGTGCAACACGTAGGGTTTCCACACCTCAAACGTGTACCACTGCACATGGAGACCTTGCTCCTGATCAGTGAATGGTAATTGACTTTATACAGTGATTTTTTAAAAATCAAAGCATGATTAATTTAAATTTGATACATTTGCTCTCCATTGTGAACAAGCACAGGTGTCAAACCTATAGCTCTGTTTATTAGGTAGGATTATGTATTCTTATCCAACATACATTTTCTCTCCTCTCTCCCTGGCTTTCCCCTCCCCCAGACACTCCCTGCCAAACTTATGCACACGTTTCATTTTGTTCTTGATCAGCTATTGTTCATGTAAATCCTCCCCATATATTTTATGAGTGCCTTCAGTCTAAAGGAACAGATGGTGTCCTGTTCTGTCTTCTGAAGCGATTTGCAACCTACATTCCATCACTTGATGCTGACAGATAACTGAGTTATACAGCACACGACCATCTGGTGTATGACACATCTTATGTCTTCCAGACAATACTCCATCAAACCTTCTCAAGGGAGAGGTTAGTCTCTATGGCGACGACAGCATGTGCAGCTCCAGGCCGTATTCAGGCACAAGCCATCTCACTCCTTCCCTTTTCTTCTTTTGCCATTGTTGTCGGTAGGTTCTTAGCTGCATGGCTACTCAGCTGCTGACAATATCCGCGAAGGTTTTGTCCTTGGTCCGGTTACCATTGTCTGCAAACTTTACTCCATTATTTATATTTTCAATATCCAATGGCTGACTGGAGCATCTGCTCTGGCTTGATGCAGCAAGTTCACTTTAGCTCCTGGGTCTTGACTACTCTTGCTTATTGACATGCTTCAGCTAACGCTTTGAGTGATTGTTCGCGGTGAGCTTCGATCTTCCTTTTTTTGTCTGTGATTTGCTGATATTGTTCATCCTTCTGTGTTATCTCTGGCAGAGTTTTGTTTAAGGTACAGATGGGAGGATTCTTCTAAACCCTGCTTCTTCAGTGCATCTTTAGCATTTGCATTAATAACACAGGACAACAAATTTTTTCAGAAGTGTTGCTTCCTCAGAATTTTTTTTTTGTTTATGATAGAATTCTTGAAGCTGAACACAAATATACATTCTGACTATTTGTATCAGGTAGGAATTTAAAGAAACACAAAATTATTTTTTTTAATATAATGTTTAATTTCATAAAGGTGCTGACGCTTTGCAATACAGTAGTTCAGCTGAGCTAAAAATGTTGTGTTGATGATTTTCATTTATACTTATTGTCTGAGGCTTCTTTCTTAATGCGTCCACCAATAATCAGCCAACACTGATGGATTCCAGTTGCCCTGATGCATTTTCTGTATGACTGCAATGTCCTGGTGAAACCTTTCACCATGCTTGTCACTGACAGTGCCAAGATTTACAGGGAAGATGTCTAAATAGGAATGCAGAAAAATGAATCTTTAGTGACATGTTGCATTTAACACTCTTGTGCGCTTGAAGCATGTTGTCAACCAGCTGTATGTATTTTTATGCTCTGTATCTGCCAAGAAATTTTTCAACAACGTGCCTTCCATGTGATTTTCTCTGGTCCCACCAAAAGTTCTTCGAATTGCTTGCCATTGGTGACCTGTTTGATTTGTGTACCAACAAAAATACCTTCCTTAATCTTGGCATCAGTTATTCTGGGAAACATCTGTCTCAAATATCGAAATTCCTCACGGAAATTTATAACCTTTTTAAGACCTCAGCTACATAAAATGCACCTTGTCTAAGCATGACCAGGCATGCCTGGACAAGATAGAAAACTCTTCAGCTTACATTCAGGGCAATGTTTGAATTGATTTGAATAATGATTTGAAATTTTTTAAAAAGGCATTTTCAAAATATAATGTGTGATAGGGAAATATTAGATTGTGAGGACACTCAGTCCTCATTTATTGTCATTTAGTATTGCTTGCATTAATAAATGATACAATGTTCCTCCAGCATGATATCACTTAGTAATGCATGCATTAATAAATGATACAATGTTCCTCCAGCATGATATCACAAAAGCACAAGACAGACCAAGACTAACTTACATAAACCACGTAATTATAACATATAGTTACAACAGTGCAAAGCAATGCTGTAATTTGATAAGGGCAGACCATGGACACGGTAAAAAGTCTCAAAGACCTCAATAGCCCATCATCTCACGTAGACGGTAGAAGGAAGAAAAGATCTTCCTGCCGTGAACCTCCAGCACCACAAAGCTTCCCGATGCAGCCTCTGGAAGCATCCGACCACAGCCAACTCTGAGTCCGTCCGAAAAACTTCGAGCCTCCGACCAGCCCTCCGACACCGAGCACCATCTCTGCCGAGCGCTTCGACCCTGGCCCCGGCCACCAAGCGACAGGCAAAGCCAAGGATTCGGGGCCTTCCCCCCGGAGATTTTTCGATTGCACAGTAGCAGCGGCAGCGAAATGGGCATGTCAGAAGTTTCACCAGATGTTCCTCTGTGCTTCTCACGTCTGTCCCCATCAAATCAGGATTGTGCACAGCCCCTACTTACAGATAACAGATATTCATTCCTGGACTGGCCACGCGCGCTGCCGTCATACCGCCATTTTCTCATCATATCATGGTGGTTCTCTTGATCAGCAGCCCAAAGTCCATAAGATACATTCAAAAGTATTCAGAAAACAAAATCTTTATTGCCCGATGTAATCACTTTAGACTTGCTCTTTATTATTTTAATTCCCCTACTCTTTCTTGTTTTAATTTTTTGCCTTACTAAACAGGGCTTCTTCTTTTGCCTCCTCTTCAATTATATAAAAAATATTCTGGATCTCTGTGTTCATGGGCTTTGGAGGTCTGCAAGTTAGGTACTTTATGGATTTTATAATGCCATTGAGTTAAGTAGTGGTCAGGTATGGGCCATAAATGATGAAGAACTAGAGTGAAGCAACCTCCTTGCATTGAGGTTTTACACTTCTCTCCTTCCTTTGGCAAAGTTATTTTAAATGCTTCAGAATGAGTCACATAGTGTTATAAATCAGTGCTATTTTCTTATTCTGTCATCCTTCTTCCTTTTACCTTCTGTATCAGTTGTAATAGGCCTTCAGCACATCAGTCAAATGTGAAAAGGTCTCTTAGGGTCTGTCCAAAATTGTTTTGCCAGCAGAAATAGGAAGACCTAGATCCCGAATATGCACTTTCCAAAAACATCAGCTAAGAAGAGGGTACATCTCTGTAACAAGTTCGGAGATGAGCAGGTTTTTAAAGCAAAACTAGAGGTTACCACATTCCACAGGAGGATTATACTAGGCTGTGCAGGTCAAAGGTAGATTCATTCATTGCACATTGTATGCCCTCGTGATAAAAGACAACTATATTTGGGAAGTATAGCTTATTGCCATATATCTACACCAAAAATGCATTATGGAGTGTGTACAAAGCAAAGTGCCTGTGATCCACCCAAAATCTCTACCTTAAGTTAGTTCTTAAAAAGAATATTGACCATGCACCTATGCTCCTTCTCCATTTGGTGTGACAGTCATTTTTCAGTGGCTAAATATGGCCATGCTCAATCAAATTTGGATCCCATCTTGCTGCATCCGAACCAATGATTTACGACGTGCCAGATGTTCATCTCCCTGGTTGGTGCCTGATTCAAAACCCAGCTGCCATGTAGCAATGGGAATTCTCAACCCTACAATTTCTTAATAACTTTAGGAGTGTTTTAGCTTTTTTTAATATAAATCCTTTCCCGTTCCCATGCTAATCACCCTTGCTATCTTGAACTAGCTAAGAGCTGCAGAAGATTGAACCTGTGAACTATTCCATTATTCCCTTCACCACCACGCCTTCTGTATATTATTCCATTCTGATGAACTGGCTGAGGATAATCTACAGCTGAGCATTTTGACTCAATGTTCTGGCAGTGCCCTGTTAATAAAATAAAACCACAAATGTTAACCTCATGGCTCAGTAAGTTCAGTCAGCGAGCTGTATTAACATTACTATCGTTTATTACTAACCTTTACTGAGTTAACCAAGGTCGGCCAGGATAACAACAGAGGAGACATGGTTGTTCTCATTGCGCTCAGGTTAAGGAGAGGAATACTAGCCAGGACTCTCAATCCATAATTGCAATCCAGAAAGCCCTGCTACAATTCATCTTTTCTTCACTTTGGAAGGCAGTAGCACTGCACTTGACTGTGAAACTTCCTGCACTCACTGAGTCTGTCGGTATTCTCTGTCTCAACTTGTGAACGCGTGTCAGAGATAGTTTGACTGCTTTCCCATACTAAGAATATGGAAAGCCAAACTAAAAAGGCTCTGACAGTAGATGACTGAGATGCAAGCGAGTATATTATTTTCTCATAACTAATATGAACTCTGAAAGAGAGGTTTACATTATATAGAACTTTTCATGAGCTCTCAGCGTACACAGTACATTGAGATAATGATCAGTTTATTGGATGTTGGTTAACAGGTAAATACTAGGTCAGAGCAACAAGCAGAGTTTGTCTCATCTTCTTCAAAAGATTGCAATGGAACCTTTGATGTACACTCATGCCAGCAAATAATCAGTGGCTCAATTGAACGATGGCACCTTCCAAGTGCGCAGCACTCTCTCAGTACTGCCGTGGTCGTCTGTCTAGAGTTTGTGCGAGCCTTTGAAGTGAAATGTGAACCTTGAGAAGTATAATTATTAAGGAACAACCGACATCTAATCAACCTGATGGTTATGCCCATCAGTGAAAGGCTTTTGATCCTGTTCCTACTGCGAACACACATGAACACAGTATTTGACATCTGATAGTAACGTAGCTTCCCTCATGGAAAATACAACTGAGGTTGGAAGGTCCCAGGGAAGATGGAAAAGGTGTAATGAAGTTCTAATCAGAAACACAGTCTGCGGAGGCTGGAATCCAAAGTACACACACAAGATGCTGGAGGAACTCAGCAGGCTAGGCAGCACCTATGGTAAAGAGTACAGTCGACATTTCAGGCCGAGCCCCTTCATCAAGTTGCTCCACCAACCTGAGTGTGGCTCCATCACAGAGCATGGGTGCTGGGCTCTATGCTTCTGCCACAATGAGGTCGCATTCAGGTTGGAGGAGCTATACCTTATATTCCGCCTGGGTAGCCTCCAACCTGATGGCATGAACATCTATTTCTCAAACTCCCCCCACCCCAACGCTCTCCTTCACCATTCCACATTCCCACTTCCCTCGTTCACCTTATCTCTTTACCTGCCTATCACCTCCCTCTAGTCCTCCACCCCCTTTTCCTTCTTCCATGACCTTCTGTCTACTCCTATCAGACTCCCCCTTCTCCAGCCCTGTATCTTTTTCACCAATCAACTTTCCAGCTCTTTACTTCACTCTTCCACATCCTGGTTTCATCTATCGCCTTGTGGTTCTTCCTCCCATCCCCCCAACTTTCTTACTCTAACTCCTCAACTTTTTTTCCCTGGTAAAGGGTCTCAGCTCAAAATGTCAACTGTACTCTTTTCTATAGATGCTGCCTGGCCTGCTGAGTTCCTCCAGCATTTTGAATGTGTTGCTCAGATTTCCAGCATCTGCAGATTTTCTCTTGTTTGTGATAAGACTCAGGTTATAATCAGGATGACTTCAGTAAGACAGGAAGTGTAAAAGTGATTCTATTTTATATATATTCCCAATTTTCTTTTCCATTAGCATTGCATTTTGAGACCAAAAATTTCTCAGCTGGCTTGTGTATTTTGGCAAAGTAAACTGCTGAAGTGAGACAGCATGATGCAGTTATTCTCTTTATGTTATTGTGCAGAGATAAATTGCATTAAATAAATCTGATCCACATGCTTTGTCCAGCCATTTTAATCTAGAAGAAAATGAGTCAATCCAAACTTCCACTCTAAAGTTTTTTTCTGGCTTCTGCAAGATGGAAGAGGTCAAAGGGTAAAGGTGTAACCTTCATCACAATAACATTTCACTGTTACATTCAGAGAATGAAGATGTAAATGGGAGACAGAATGAACCAACTTCAACAAAAGTCAGATGTGCAAACTACTACAGGACTGATTGACACAATGGAACTTAGGAAAGTATCTGGACAGACCTGATCTTCAAGTACTTGCAAGTTAATAGTGGGGGGGGGGGGCATGTTTTAGAGACAAAGGGATCTATGAAGAGAAATGTGACCAGAAGTCAAAAATTGGAGTGAGGAAGTACACAATATAATTGTACATAGAAAGGTAAGTGTGCAGATGTAGAATACTTCAAGATCTTGTGGCTCTGCTAGTAACCTACACCCATTTGAAATGTGAGTCTGAATGGAATAAGTTGAGAGTTTTCCATCTAATTTGTCTTAAATGTAATGGGTGGGTATGGAATAGATTTGTAAGTGTAATCCAGCAACCTCTTTCTGAGTAATATTATATACGTACAGTACTTGTAATTGGTGCCTCAGAAGATTGCTGTGTACCTTATAAAATTAACCAGATCAAATCTGTTAAATATCACCAGTTTAGTGAAAACAGCAGGTGAATACATTCTGTGCTTTCATCAAAAGAGATTGCAATATTTTAAATTCTTCAGTTATTTCCTCTCCCTGTCATTGGAAAATTGAGATAAAGTTCTACAGGTTAGCCAAACATTCTCGTAGAGGTCCTGAATGCCTGTTACTATCCAAAACATTTACCTTAAAATAAGCCTAAGGATCAGGTAATTTACTCCACTTACTCTTAATGTACTGTACATTTATGTCAACACAGTCCCAACATACCATGAACACTTCTTTATAGCTCTTTAGAATTGCATTAATTGCATTTTAATGAACCAGTTTCATTTAAGCTCCTTCTGTTGTTCTTGGCTGCTGGAAGGCTGTCCCTCAGGGAACAAATGTATTGGCCCATCTGCTGGTTGAGATTAAAGACTGCGAACACTGTACGATCAAAGTGTTTTGTGGCGGCTGCACTTAGCTATTCCTCGGCAGTCATTTGAGGTGTTTACTCTATTCTATTTTGCACGGCGATAAGAGGAAGGGCTCTATAACCCCAGCCAAAATATGCAGAGCTTTCTACGTAAATCACCCATCCCTCACAAGTAGGATCCAGATTGCGAGCAGAGCACTCTAAATTTGGCAACTTAATGAGAGAAATATTGTCTTTTTGAATTATAAACATTTACATGTTGGGACATTAACTCTTTGTCATTCTTGCCTCTGAGTCAAAATGTTGTGGGTTCAAGTCGCTCCCCAGAAACATGAAGACATACAGTCACCAGGCCAAGAGAAAGGGGATGGTGCAGTTCTGAAGGTCTTTTACCCAGGATTTTAAGTCCAGGCTATGACTGTCCTGTTTGGATATTTGAAAATAGTCTAGTATTATTCTGAATAACAGTTGCCTCCAATGGACATTCAATATATAATCTTCAGCCATCATTACAATAATATCAGACCATTAGCACATTGTTGATCAGGGTCCCTACTGAGGACAAATCGGAGGGCATGCTTTCCACAACGGCAACTAGAATTCAGAATTGCTGGCTTTGAGTCATCACAAATTCTGTTCCACAAATTCCTGAATGATTCTGAGAGCAGCATAATAAATGAGAAATATTTCTGCTAATAGACAAGGTTAAATGTCACCTTAAAGCATGGAAAAAGAAGTGAAATTGAAACTGGTCAGAATCAACTGAAATCCCTACAACTCAATTTTGTCGGACCAAGTCCAGACATGAGGTTCAGCACCATACTCATTACAGATAATGACTTCTGTGTGTTCCTGTTCCAAACGTTTTCTGCAGCTGTTTTAAAAGAGGTGTATCATTGTGCTGATAATGTATGATATTTACACGGTACAGCATGTGGGTTGGAGCTCCACAGAAAGTCAGCTGAATGAATAGGGCCTTTTGAAAACATCAGCAGATTTGCATCCTAGAAGACGAATCTCAGTGAGTCAAGAAATTAACAAACTAAGAATTAGCTCAAAGAAGAACTCTGTGTTGAAGTAAGTTTAACTGAGGAAAGTGTGTACTCATGATTGTTGCATTATATGAACAAGCAGAATTCCTCATTCCTCAATCTGAATTTCTGTTAGATTAAAGGAAGTTACCTTCATTGCTCTAGCTTTATAGTAAGATGGCAGTGAGCAGGATATGCCACCCACCCTATATGGCGCCAATCACAACAGCACTCTTACAAAGTGCTGCTTGTAGCCCTGGACCAGAGCGAATAAGAAGGTAAACCAGGTAGGTCAGATGACCTAGAGGCAATAAAATGGAAATGCACCATTTTAACTGTTACTATTTCTTTTTAAGTAATGAGGTTCAATGCAAGGCAGCAACAACTACCATCTCAGAGGACCCCACGGCCACATGGAGATTGGAATGGGACCACGAGGAACGCATGTCCAGCATTGACTCTTTTCCTGACTAATACCTTTTCTCTTCATTGACTGTTCAATGGATCAGGAAAACTTACTAAATGTGCCCACAGGCACATACTTTTTAGTTGAGAGAATAAAGGTACTGATCGGTAAATACAAATTCTCTCTGTGCTTCTCTGATCATTATTACTAAGGGGTAAATGCTTGTAACAGAATTCATGTAACAGATCTCTTATGTTCTGCCTGTCTTAGTATGAACCCATCTGATTTTAAGATGCCTTTATAAATCAAAGTTTTGAGTATAAGAGTTGGAATGTTATGGTGAGGTTGTATAAGACATTGGTGAGGCTGAATTTGGAGTATTGTGTGCAGTTTTGGTCACCTATTTACAAGAAGGATGTTAATAATGTTGAAAGAGTGCAGAGAAGGTTTACAAGGATGTTGCCAGGATTTGAGAAACTGAGTTACAGAGAAAAGTTGAATAGGTTAGGACTTTATTCCCTGGAGCGTAGAAGAATGAGGGGAGATTTGATAGAGGTATATAAAATTATGATGGGTATAGATAGAGTGAATGCAAGCAGGCTTTTTCCACTGAGGCTTGGGGAGGAAAAAAAAACAGAGAACATGGGTTAAAGGTGAAGGGGGAAAAATATAAAGGGAATATTAGGGAAGGCTTCCTCACACAGAGAGTGGTGGGAGTGTGGAATGAGCTGCCAGATGAAGTTGTAAATGTGGGCTCACTTTTAACATTTAAGAAAAACTTGGACAGGTACATGGATGAGAGGTGTATGGAGGGATATGGTCCAGGTGCAGGTTAGTGGGACTAGGCAGAAAAATGGTTCGGCACAGCCAAGGAGGGCCAAAAGGCCTGTTTCTGTGCTGTAATGTTCTGTGGTTCTATGGTTCTATGTATATAGGCCAGATGGTCCTCAAACAAGGTTCCATTTTCTCTCTCACTGAGCCTAACAGCTAGAAGTGGGAAAGGAAAGTCAGTCACTACTTGGAGTTGTGGAGTTATACAAAATGGACACAAACCCTTCAACTCAACTTGCCACAGCCGTTCAGTGCCAATGGAATTCAAAACAAAGCCTTCAGCATGTTATGTGTAAACATGGCTCTAGGGCCTCTAAAGCTGACCCTCCATTCCCACCTTTTGAAGTAACTGCTTGCCGTTTGTATGACCCAGCAGATGGCATCCAAATGTCACTCAGATCCTCAGGGTGATGCAGATCAGCTGGTCTCAGATATTGCTGGGAATACTCCACAATTTGGGTAGCATCTGTGGAGAGAGAAAAGCCGATAAAATTATCTTTGATCGCAACAGAACGTCACCAATGTGAAACATTAACTCTGTTTTTCTCTCTCCGTAAGGTGCTAACTGACCTTCTAAGTATTTCCAGCATTTTTGCTTTTGTTATATTTCAAATGTTCAACATTTGCAAATTTTTCTTTACTTCTGCAGATTTTCTTGCACTGATGCCGGAACGTTTTCCTACAAACTTAACCCCATTGCCATTAGATCAGAAAAACAAAATGGCATAGCCTTGTCCCTCTCTCTCTTGTGTTGCACGGGAAAGCTGCTTAAATAGGTGCCAACCCAGGAGTAGAAAATCTTAACAGGACAAAACTTTAGTGTGACATGGCAGCATAGCAGCCCAGCTAGTAAAACCTCAGAGAGATGGGTTTGACCCTGACCTTGGTGCTTCTACCTGTGTGAACCTTGTGACTGCATTGAGTTTCTTCTTGGTGCTCCAGTTTCCTCCCACGTCCCAAAGATGTGCTGGTAGGTTGATCCATTACTGTAAGCTGTCCTAAGATCAGATGGGTGACGGAACAATTGATGAGGGTTGATGGGCAAGTGGAAGAGAATGAGTTGCAGGGAAATAATTGGTGAAATGAGATTGATGAAGCCATGTTGGAAGCCAGCATGGGCTCAACAGGCTGAATGGCCCCCGTCCATGTTGTAAGAAAATAGAAACTCTTTCCGATGCTTCTGATTTGTGCCACTGCTTGATGTTTAGTTGGTATGTTTAGTTAAGCAGAGATGATGTTGTGACAAAGTACAACCACTTCTATCCAGGTGTACAGGAGAAACAGTCACTCAAAAAGCAATAGACTCTACCGTGACAGGACTTAACTCAAGGTGCAATTTAACATAGATGGTTGTTATTTTAAAATTGTACTTCAAGTACTCTGTGCACAACTTTACAACATTGTTGTTTCTCTATTTTCCAACATGCAGTGTTTGTTTTTTTTTTCATCTCTGCTGTGACGGGTGTAATTTGTCTAAAATCCAAACCTGACCAGTTTGATGTCTTTAGGAGCTCTACACGGGGGCCTGGAGTCAGCCCCTTCTATCCTGAAAGACATGTGTCATGTTAGGATGTGACAGAATAGAAGGAGGTGAAACATTATTTAGAATCAACTAATCAAAGAATATAGAATCTAATCACCTACTATTCCTTCACTCCAATTTACCTTCTGCTATCGTAACCAAAACCAAAATGATTTTGTAATCTGCTGTAAAATCTCTTCTCAGCCTGGTAATAACAATCCCAGTATCCCCTATCTGTCTAGGCTACTGGCCATCTTGATCTCCACCTCTAAGACTGAACAGTCTCCCTAAAACACAGCCTCCAAAATAAACACAGCTAGTATTACTGTAAAGTGATAGAAACCCTGTATTACAGAAAGCTGCATGATAGCAGAAAACGCTATAGTTGCTGTTGAAGCACAGATTTAAATAGATTTTCCAAATCATGATTGAACTATATCCAATGCAGCACGTGTAATGAAAGTAGTGTCCCTCATCTGTCATTCCGCATTATGGAAACGTGTAAAGGCAGAACTACCTGCTAAAGCCCAGCAGATATCTGGCCAGTATTTTGTACTTAGCTTTGTATTGTCTATTATTGGCGAGGGATGCCATATGCCTTTTATTTTAACAGTCTGTTCACCTTTCCTGCCATCTTTAAAGACTGGTCCAATAGCCCCTCGATAATTGTATGGAACGGATAGCTTAAACTGTGAAAGGAATTAATCCCTCTGTTTTCATTTCCTTTGCCTTATGTCTCAGATTCTATATTAGGCCCACAAGGGAACCAGGCCTATTGGCAGCAGAAGCAAGTTGCAAGTCAGCAGATCTTATAGAGCAGCTTGCCGCAGACCCTGAAGTCGTCACAGAATCCCCCAAACTACTGACGGGATAGAGCGGGCATGGCCGAGAACTTGACCTGCCTCTGAAAGAGATGTCTGGTGATTTGTCAATGGGACAGAAACTAAACAGGTTTGGGTTTTAATCAAATTACAACCACCACAGCGGGGATGAAAAAAATAACTGTACTTGTTGGAAAAATAGAGAAAAAAATCATAATATTTGAAGTAAATTTTAAAATGATTTGACCATTTATTTTAACATGTGTCTTGAGTTAAGACCTGAACTCCCCTCCCCCCTTATGGTAGAGCCTGTTACTCTTGGTAGTGACTACATTTCTCCCGTACACCTGGATGGATGAGGCTGTACTTTGTCCCAACATCAGCTCTGCCTAACTAAACATCCCAGGCCAGCAACAAAGCTTTCAATGGAGTTGCTTGTATGGCCAGTGACCTTCGGCTGACCTTGAGTTGTGAGTTAAGGATCGGGTTACAGGAGTTCCTCTATCCATCTGCATTCAGCCTTTAAGCTTCAAAAGAAAAACACAGCACATCTTTAACAGGTGAAAGCCAGCATATCTTCACTGAAAGAAATTAGTGACCCCGTCTGCACTCGGTTGTCACAATAATGTGCACAGGCTCCTTGTTTCAGGGAGACACCTGTTTCACCATGATGGCTGCTGCAACTACTAAAAAAGTTCAAAATAATGTTTGGACAGCTAAATTCTTAAAACACTGGGAGATGTTAGTCTACTCACTGTGTTAATTCTTCAGTTAAGGTAGTAGACGGGAATCTCGTACAAATTTGAGAAAAATGTGAATCTGATTAAGCTTTTAACGTGTTCCACTGGGACGTATTACAGCAAAAGGGTTACCCAGGTTACAAATATCCAGCTTATGTTCAGCCTGTGAAAATGAGAGACGGATATATCAGAATGGATTTGCCGGTGAGGATGGGGCTGCAAGCATCGTCTGCCAGCTCAAACATGACAGTCCTGCGTGCCTTCTCTAGACTCCCCTCCACCTACCTTCCTCATCACAGTTGCCACAATGAGGGGCTGAGCAGACTCACTGAGACAGGCTGCCAGCCTCTCTCTCCTTGCTTGCCCAGCCATGACTATTTCAAAGTTCAAAGTAAATTCATTATCAAAGTACGCATATGTCACTATATACAACCCTGAGATTCATTTTCTTGCGGGCATTCTCAACAAATCTATAGAATAATAACCGATACAAAATCATTGAAAGAACGCACCAACTTGGGCATTTAACCTGTGTGCAAAATACAACAAGCTGTACAAATACAAAAAGGAAATATAATAATAAATAAGTAAGCAGTAAATATCAAGAATATGAGATGAAGAGTCCTTGAAAGTGAATCCATTGGTTGGGGGAACACTTCAATGATGGGGCAAGTGAAGTTATCCCCTTTGGTTCAAGAGCCTGATGGTTGAGGGGTAATAACTGTTCTAGAACCTGGTGGTGTGAGCCCTGAGGCTTCTTTACCTTCTTCCTGATGGTAGCAGTGAGAAGAGAGCATGTCCTAAGTGGTGGGGGTCCAGAATGATGCATGCTGCTTTCCTACGACACTGCTCCAAGTAGATGTGCTCAATGGTGGGAAGAGCTTTACCTGTGATGGACTGGGCCATATCCACTACTTTTTGTTGGATTTTCCATTCAAGGGCATTACCAGGGTGTGGTGCAGCCAGTCAATATACTCTCCACTACAATCTATAGAAGCTTGTCAAGGTTTTAGATGTCATTTACCATTTTGTGGAGTATGTGCTATATTTCCACATTTAGATTACTTCCATATTTCCAAATGATGTGTAGAAATGGGCATTTTGACCCATTGAATCTATTCTAGCTCACAGGACAATCTCACTTGTCTCCAGTTGTTCCAGTAACATTTTTGCCCACGTTCCCAGCAACAATCTTTGCCCTCCCAGAATCCCCCACTATGCCAAACCACAAAGGGCAATTGACAGTGGCCGATTAGTCTGGATGTCTCAGGGATGTCGGATAAAACCGAACCACAAGGGGAACTCAGGAGAATATGCAAACTCCACACGGAGAACACCAGAGATCAGGATTCAACCCAGGTCGCTGGCGGAATAAAAGCGAGACGACAGACAGGTAAGGTTGCAGCTGTGGTAGATTGCAAACACACTTGTAGCTACGCATTCAGCTACAGCCAGAGGCTCAGATACTGTCATAGATCTGTCAAAAGAGGAGTGGTAAGATTGCGTCAATTGCTGGAAACTAATCTCCAGTACAGTCAGTAACACTGCAATAATGCGCAAAGTCATCACCACCGTTCTGACCTTTCCTACTGCAAGTATTATCAAGGATGTAGCAATTGCTCTGCAACTCACAAATGGATCAGACTGGTGACTCACAGATCAAGCAGACTTATCACTCTGACTGAGGGTGACTGGCAACTGAGTCATTTGAGCCTGATTTCTCAAAATTCAGACTTCTCAAAGACAGACATTGATCAGTTTTTGCGCTTTCTTGACCATTCACAAACACTGCAAATGGTGACAGGCCGAAATAAAATGGAGAATGCTCAGTGGGTTAGACACCATCCTTGGACCACGTGAGGGGTGGTTAAAGTATTTCCTCCAGGGGATAATCATTGTCTGACAATAGTGTGGCATACACTCAGAGGCCAATTTATTAAATACAAGAAATTCCTAATAAAGTGGCTACTGAGTGTATGTTCGTGGTCTTTCAGATTTGATCTGTTGTGCATTCAGAGATGCTGTCCTACACACCACTGTTGTAAAGCATGGTTATTTGAGTTACTATCACCTCCCTGTCTTCTTGAGCCAGTTTAGTCATTCTCCTCTGACCTCTCTCATTAAAAAAGCATTTTTGCCCACAGACTTGCTGCTCACTGGATGTTTTTCTATATATCATTCTGTGTAAACTCCTGAGACCGTTCTGCATGAACACAAGAAGAGATAAACAGTTTCTAAAATACTCAAACTACCCCATCTGGCACCAATAAACATTCTATGGTCAAAGTCACTTAGATCACATCCTTCCCCATTCTTACGTTTGGTCTGAACAACAACTGGACCTGTTGATCATGATGCACTTGAGCAGCTGCCACATGATTGGCTGGATTGGCCAGAGTCAAGGTGACTTTTATGTTCACCTGAGAGAACCGATAACGCTCAAGTGTAATATATTATCTGGAAACCAACTCCAGTAGTAGTGCAGCATTCATTTGGCTCTCCGTGCAGTGGCATCAGCACCGGTCTTCGAGGTGATTGGTCCAGAGCTCGAATCCGCCCAGTTTCTTGCATGCTTTCCATCTGTGCTGGGTTGAGCATCAAGCGAGCGATTCAGCCTCGTAAAAAAAATAGTCAAAAGCTAAAGAAACAGCCAAAAAATGCCACCTGGTGTGCCACACGGTGTGAAAAGGAACAACGACACTACTCAGTTCTCTGCTGGAGTTACTGGGCTGAACTCCATTCTCTGGAGTGTGACCTGAAGCTAAAATATTTTAGTGCAAAGGGAGCATGCAACAAACTGAGCCTTGGCTGAAATCAGGGTTCAGATTTGGACCAAATCTCAAATCTCCAAAATAACAGCAACAGCATCTTGTATTTATCTCTTTGGCTATCCATCCCATAGGATGATGATGGTTCCTTTCAGTCCGTTAGTGGGGTATACCCCACTCCTCAGAAAGGAACAGCCTGTGTGTGAATGGATTTTAAGTGAGTAGGGGGTTGCACAGGTCTAGACCCACCCTCTCGACATCCCCTCCTGGATCCAGCGGCATGGTGGGGTCTAAGACGGCTGGGGTAAGTTCGGTTGCAGTGAATGGCCAGACCAAGCTTCGATGCAAGGGATGACCTTTCCGTGCTTCATGGCATGTGTTTGCTAGATAGCCGTTGACCCTACGAGAGGGTTCATCCGCCCTTTCACAGGTCTTGTTTTTTGTCCTGCAGGGCATCTAGCTGCTCCTCACCAGGCAAGCCTGCTGCAGGGAACCGGTTTAGTCGCCGACCACCCGACCGTGCGACAGGTAGTACTGAGTTACATGGTACCAGTAGCACTCAGACAGGTGACCTGACAAGTGATCAGTTTTCTTGTATTTAAATGACACCTTTAACATGGTAAAACATTCTAAATGTTATCATGAGAGCACAGGAGAAGGTATAGGAGCCTGAAGCCACACTCAGTTTTTAAGAACAGCTTCTTCCATTCCACTATCAGATTTTTCAATGGTCCATGAACCCATGAATATTACCTCATTATTCATTTATTACATTATTAATTTGTTTTTTGTGTCTTGCACTGCACAGATGCCACAAACCAAAAAAACTTCACAATATAAATCAACAATAATAAACTTGATTCCGATTCTGAAAAAAATCAAAGTCTGATACTAAGGCAAACAAAGAGCTACTTGGGCAGACTGGTAAAGAGTTGGGATCAAAAAGTGTCAGAAAGTTGAAGAGTTCCATAAAGATTATTCCAGAGTTTAGGGCAATGGCAGATAAAGACACAACTGCCAGTTGTAGAGCAATTAAATTTAGGTATGAGCTGGAGGTTAGAAAAGAAGGAGGTATCTCAGGGAGGGGGATATGTTATGTGGTTGGAATTCCAGAGAAAGAGAAAGTTGCAGGGATAGTTGAGGCCTTGAAGTGATTTGAAAATAAGTATCTTGAAAGCCTTCCACTTTAGAGATGGCTTCACCCTGAGGTGGAAAGATTAACATGGTCTTGAATAAGTGTTGATAATACACAACTGTGTTAGAATATGCCATTATGTTATACTTTACATTGTGCAGGTAGCTCAATCAGGCTGATAAAAATGAAGTCAAACATTTCCTGGCGTTCCGGGAAAAGACCTCAACAATTGCTTGAAATGCAAATTCATTCATTTATCCAATGCTTTGCTGGTGGACATCTGTGCAGAAACAGAACGTATATACTAGCAGATGATGTCGTAGATGTCTGGGCTTCTAAATTGAATTTTAATTGTGCCATCTGGTACACCCACAGTATTGTGAGGGAAGTGTATTTTAGTGTCCTTCTATTAACTGTTTGAACTGCAAAGTTTGTGAAACTGCCTAAATGTTCACAGATCAATTGCCAAGGATTTCCTGCACTTTTCATCATCAGTTTGCTCTTGTTAGCTTATATCCTTGTTAAAGGAATTTTGTTAATCTGATGCGATTGAAGATCAAAGAAGCAAGTTTAGGACCTGATACTTTAAGGGCAATCTTAAGAAAGCATCTTTCAAACAAATGTCCTGCTGCCTTTACTGATCAGCTCTTTTAAATCTAATTAGTTTTAAACTGGCAATGTTTTCTATTAAAATGTTTTTTTCGCTGTTTTTTATACCACTCATGCTTTCAGTATATAGTCTTGTGCTTTGCTGAGTGTGGCTGCAGAGTATTTCATAATAGTTATATAAATATAATCGTCGCTCATATTGGTCTTGACATATACATAATATTGTGCTTTATACATTGACTGGAGACTAATTAAAGTTCAGTTTACAGTTTTACCAGAATTATGATAATTGCTAATCCTAGGTTTTGCAGTCCAAAAACTACACCAGGAGAGGCATGAATCTGGAACAGGGAATATGTAATAACTATTGGCAGAGTGACTGATCTTTAAAGCTGATTATGACATCCTCAACTGCAATCCCTGAAGCTGCGATTTAGTTTGTACATTTTTCCATCCAGAAAAAAAATAGTGCCAATTACAATTTTAAATCTGGTTTCTCCTTGAGTTAACCTGCAAAAATAAATGAGCTTTCGTTCTGAAATGGAATATTTATTGACAACACCACATTGGCCAAAAGACTGAAGGAGGGGCTCACAGTGGACTCACAGCAAACATTTCATTGTACATCAAACAATGTAATGTATTTAGAAAATAGAGTTTCTTTGAAGAGAGAAAGAAGCAAAAACCACATGTCCTCCCAGAGAGGCAGGGTAATTTTCAAAGAAAAGTGTAAATGGAAAATAGTTACACATAAAATATGCCAATACAGTAAACCTCAGGCACTTGCAGCAGATTAACTAACACGGTGGTTACCCAACATGAATATCTTATCTTTTCTTCTTTCACTACTTTCTCTGAAACTGGCTGTCTTTCCATGATGCCCAACAATTTGACTTTTACGGATATCAATATGACATTATCTGGAAGATCGGACAATGATGGGGTTCATCCTTTACCTTTAAATATCAATGAGGCATGTGGCCTATTCCTGCAGTAATTTATATTTTATTTCTCTGATTATCTCTTACTTATTCTGTCTCTTTCCGCACCCCTCCCACCCCGATGCATCGTCATTGTTTTCATTACCTTTTTTCTTATCTCTTTTTCCTACTTGGTGTTAGAGTGATTTTTGGGTTTGGGTCATTTACATTTAGCAACTGGCTTTGGCCACCAATCTTCTGTTCCTTGACAATTTTTAGTTTGTAACAATGCATTTCCTCAAAGCTGTGAATCCCGGAATACCAGTCCAGACACTGCTGGTGTCCGTGGGATGGATGTAAACTGGGAGGTGTGAGGTTTGCATGTAGTTTCAAAGACAGCATTATCTATACTTTGTAAATATGGATTGTCCTTCATGTTTAGCACGTAAAATACCAAATAAACGTATTGTGCATTCAATTTGGGACAATGGATTCCTGAATACCAGTCCAGATGCTGCTGACGCCGATGGGATGGATGTAATCAGAAGGTATGAAGTTTTGTATGTAGCTTCAAAAGAAAGCATTGTCTATACTTTGTAAATATGGATTGTCCTTTGTGTTTAGCAAATAAATATCGAGCCCCACAATGGGCCAGCAGACCTTTCCACCAAAAGCATCTCCATATGATGCCTGCTGCACCTTGTTTTGTTGAATAAAGAAGCTGCTTTGTAAGTACCAGTGACTCTCTCTCTGGTGATTTCATTCACTCAACAACACTTGCTGGGCTAGTTAGTAGCTCAGATGTAGTTAGGGAGAGTACAGTGGCAGAGTGGAATAAGGGGTTGGAGTTGAAGATAATTTACTGGTAATCTGAAATTGGAAAACTCAGAAGATCAGGCTCTGCTGAGGTCCCAAGCATTCCACCAACCAGATAGCTTCCTGTAAGTTCTTTGTGATATATCAGGAAACTGGTACAACTTCTGTAGTTGTGACAGAAGATGGAAATGCAAGAAACTGAAGACACTGGAAATGGGAGCAGCAAGCAAGCAACAGAGAAACTCAACGGGTCGAGCGGCGCCAATGGGGAGAAAAGAGTTGTTGATGTTTCAGATTAAAACCCTGAATTAGGACTTGATCAGATGATGCTTGACCTGCCGACTTCCTTCATCAGCCTTCTAGAGCTAGTGATATAAGACTTCTTAGCTCCACTTGAAGGTGCAAGCAGAGGCACTTCTTACAACGTAGCTCACTTTGTTCTGTAGTCGGACGGCCACAAAAATGACGTGCTGTAATCTGTGGGGAATTCTTGTTGAATCAGAGAAGGCCGCCACTCAAAGGTTTAGGCTAGACCTGCTAGACAAGCTTGTCTAGCTACACAAAAAGCAGTGTGATTTTATTGTCCAGAGACAAATTGAGTCATGAAGTCAACGATCACTACAGCACAGAAACAGGCCCTTCGACCCATCTAGTCTATGCTGAACTATTATACTGCCTGGTCCTATTGACCTGCACCTGGACCATAGCCCTGCATCACCCTCAAATCCATGTATTATCCAAGCTACTTATAAATGTTGATATTGAACCTGCAACCCCCACTTCCACTGGTAGATCATTCCACACTCTCAACACCGACTGAGAAAAGGAGTTCCCCTTAGGTACTTCGCCTTTCACCCTTAATCCATGACCTCTAGTTCTTGTCTCACCCAACCTCAGTGGAAGAAGCCTGCTTGCATTTACTATATATGTACCCCTTTTAATTTTGTGTACTTCTGTTACATCTCCTCTCATTCTCTTTCACTCTGTTAGGGAATATTCTAGATTTATGTGAATATAGCCAGTATTAAATCAAGCAAGAACTTGTCTTCAATTTTTATGTAAATTGTAAGCAGTAAACTGAAGTTAAAAGCCCACAGACTAAGAGATATGATTTCCAAAATGGTGACCAAGATGTTTGTATATGCATGAGCTATATATTAAGACATTAAGGGTTGTATTAATTGCTCAGCAGCAATCCAGACAACTATGGGTTTAGGTAATTTGAACCATTGCAAATATGTAAATTCAGGGAATCTTGTCAGCTCAAAATATTGAAGTAAACAATGTCATTCTAATTATTGAAATTGTATTGTACCACCTACTATTACCTTTATACTTTCGGGTTTGTGGGCCTCTGCTGAAAGTGTTTCCAGAATGAAGCCGGTTTGATGTGATGAATAAAAACTTCTATATCATCGGTTTCGGTGTTTCTCCAATGAATTTGAACACAGTCGCAACATGCTCCAGGGAATAAAGTCCCAACCTATTCAACCTATTCCTATAACCCAGGTCCTAAAGAACTGGCAACATCCTTGAAAATTTTGGCTGTACTCTTTCAACCTAATTGATATCTCTCAGGTAGGTAGCTGATAATACTCCAAATTTAGCCTCATCAACTCCAACATAACATTCCACCTCCTGTACTCAGTTCTACGATTTATGAAGGCCAATGTGCCAAAAACTCTCTTTACAAATCTAGTTACCTCTGATACCATTTTCAAGGAACCATGAATTTGAATCCCAGATCCCTTTGTTCTTCCTCAGTGTGCTACCGTTCACTCTGTCAGTCCTCTCAAAGTGCAACACCTCACACTTGAGTGCATTATCTGACAACTTTATCCCATTTTTCCAGATGGCCCATATCCAGCCGCGAGCTTTGCTAGCCTTCTTCACTGTCCACTATGTCCCCGATTTTAGTGTCATCCACAAGCTTGCTGATCCAATTGCCACGTTATCATCCAGATTATTGATATCAATGACAAACAACAAAGACCCAGTACTGATCCCTGCGGCACACCACTAGTCACAGCCACCAGTCAGCTAGCCACCATCTACTACCACTCTTTGGTTTCTCTTGTGAAGCCAATGTCAAATTCTACTTACTACTGTAATAAGAGTCTTGACGAGGACATTTAGGATCCAACTGCTGGAGTGTCAGAGGCTGGGATCAAGACACGGTCTCAGATGGGATTGAGAAACTGAGCACAAAACAAATGCTAGACAAAATCAGTGGTAGGGGTACAATTGAGCCCTATGTTCAGGTGTTCCTTAAATACTCAATTCTTGGCACCTAAAACATTAATATCAATTAACTGGAAGGCCTTAAACCCTTAAAGAGGCTGCGCCAACTAGCCAGAGAGTTAAAGCATTTAAATCTCAGAAGCTGGCGTATTTGGGAGCGTCATGTAACGAGACCCCCTCCCCTAAGGCCAAATCCTGATGGCCCTGGTTGCTCAGAGAGGGAGTGATGGTAATCATGGATGAGAGTCAGATCCAGGATGTCTCCTTCCACACCCAACACCTTCTCTCCGGTCCAAAATCCTCCTAGTCCACTAGGTATTGCTGAACACTTCGAACAGTACACAAGCCCGAAAGTCTTTTCACCACAAAGACCTGTTCCCCCTCAATAAACCTGGGTGGTGGTGGGGCTAAGGGGCTGGTGTAGACAGGTTTTAATTTAGAGATATGGAAGGTAAGGCTGATCTTTAGGATCTTGGAGAGCTGCAAGATGTAAGCCCAGACTTCTTCTTTGGTTGGCCTTGGTCTCGACTCTCCGGGTAGAGGCCAGCAAAATCTCTCTTACCCAAATCCATTTCTCCCTGCAGCTTTGGACAAGATTTTCTTCTGCACAGACCCCAACCTCAGCTTTTTGTTCTGAAAAGAGAGGCAGAGGATAATTAAACTGGTCAAACAGTGACATCCCATGTGCTCAATGCTGTAAGGTGTTATGGGCGATCTCTGCCCATATCAAATGGTCATACCACTCATCAGCTCTTTTTGAGGCCAGGCATTTCAGGGTACCTTCTAAATCTTGGCAGGTCCGCTCCATCCGGCCATTGGACTGTGGGTGAAATGCAGATGAAAGGCTTGCTGTTGTCCCTATCAGTTTACAGAAAGCCTTCCAGAAATGTAATGAGAATTGTGGACCACGATCTGAGACAAAGTCCACTGTGAATCCTTGGGCCCTGAAGACCTAGTCCAGGACAATCTCGGCTGTCTCCGCCGCAGAAGGTAGCTTCTCCAAGCCAATGAACTTACAAGCTTTTGAGAACCGAGCGACAACCACCATGATGACTGGATGGCGGGAGACCTGTGACAAAGTCTATGAAGATGTGTGCCCAAGGTCTTTTCTGAATGGTTAGATGTGGAGGAGCCCTTGAGGTTGGGTACAAGACTCCTTGTCCCGGCACACACCTCGCATGTCTGCACCTACTGCCGAACCTCTTTCATCATTCCGGCCACTAATACCTCCTCTTGATAAACTCAAGGGTCTTGGTAATCCCTGGGTGTGTGGTCATTCTTGATGAATGTCTCCACTGCAGTACCTAGGACTGGAAGAATTTGGGTAGGAGGGCTGTCCTCTTTGTGCTTGGGTCTTGTAAGCAAGCGCGTTGATCCCCCAACGAATTGGCAACACCACCCTGGTTTGCGGCAAAATGTTGGTAGGCTGCTCCTCTCATTCGGACTGGAGGGTCAGGGCAACAGGCTTCTGGTTCTTAGACCCCAGTCGCTAGGTCAGGATGAAATTAAACTGGTTAAAAAACAAAGACCACCTGGCCTGCCTAGAATTCAGCCTCTTGGCCTCCTGAATATAGACCAGGTTCTTATGGTCAGTCCAAACACTAAAAGGGCTCTTGTCCCCCTCCAGTCAGTAGCGTCATTCCTCCAAAGCTGACGTACCCACAAGAAGCTCCTAATTCCAATGTCATAGTTCCTCTCTGTTGGGGATAGCTGCCTGGAGAAGAATGCACATGGGTGCAGTTTATTGTCCAAAGGTGGTCATTGAGACAAGGTGGCACCTACTCCAATGACTGAGGCGTCCATCTCCACAATGAAGGGAAGGTCCGGGTTAGGAGAAACCAAGATGGGAGCTGTAGTAAACCATTGTTCAAGCTCTGCAAAAAGCAGCCTACACTTCAATAGTCCAAATGAAAGGGCCCATGGATTCCTTAGTTAGGGCTGTCAGCAGAAATGTCACCAAGCTGAAGTTCCTGAAGTTAGCAAAACCCAGGATTATTGTACATTTTTGATATTGGATGCTGGTGGCCAGTCTCTGACTGCATGGACCTCGGTAGGGTCCATCTTGAGATTACCATTCGAAATGATGAAACCCAAAAATGAAACAGTCATCACATGAGACTCGGAAACTTGGGACGTCTCCAACTTGACGTAAAATGCATGGTCTAGCAGTCTCTTTAAAACGTCCATGACGTTAAGGATGTGCTCCTCCATGAGCATGGACTTCAAGAAGATTATGATATCATCCATAGAACCATAGAACACTACAGCACAGTACAGGCCCTTCAGCCCTCCATGTTGTGCCGACCCATATAATCCTTAAAAAAGGAGTACTAAACCCTAAAAAACAAGTACTAAACCCAAGTAAATGAAGGCATTCTTATTGAGAGTATCCCATGGCACGTCGCTTTCTAAAGGCTTGGAAAACAGTTGGGGTATTCACAAGGCGAAAGGGCATAATCTGGTACTCAGTGTCCTGTCTGAGAATTGAATGCCATCTTCCACTCATCGCCCTCCTTGATATGAACCAGATTGTAAGCAATCTGGAGGTCTAATTTTGTGAGTACCCTCACCCCCTTGGAGCAACTCAAAATCTGTATGCATAAGAAGAAGGGAGTAGTGATACTTAGTCATTATGCAGTTTAATCAATGCACGCCCGCAGGTTCACATCTTCTTTTATATGAAGAAGGAACCTGTGCCAGCGGGTGAGGTGGAGAGCCAAATGAAGCCTGTGGCAAGAGCTTCCTTTATGTTTCTCTCTGGGCCTGAGAGCACATACAAATAACCCCACAGAGGACAAGTACTTGGTAGCAGGTCTATGGCACAGTCATAGGGTCAGTACGGTGGTAGAGTCGAGGCCTTTCCCTTGCTGAAGACCTCCTCTAAGTCCTTGTAAACAGAGGAGATTTCAACTGGTTTGGGTGTTGCTATCTCCTCCAGACCTTCCTTCAAGGATGACTCCTAAGATTTCTCTTGTGTGGTGCGAGTTGACGGGCTTCAGAGTCCTCTCTCTGAGCTCACAAGTTCATCTGTGGAAACAAAGTCTGACTCCCCAAAGGCAACGACAATGTAATGTTACAGAGGGTTCTTGCATTCTCTGGAACTGGCTTCATGGATCACAGTAAAGGAGTCTTTCCCTTTCTTGAGACCTGCTGGCTGGTTCCCTTCAGCTTAGCAGCAAGTCTCCCAGACTGCTCAGGTCTCTCTTTGGTCTTCTCCTGACCTAGAAAGTCCCTCTCTCTAGTTCCTGTGGGATTCCAACTAGACTGGATCATGACTCACACTGTTCTGTTGGCCAGAACTGGCTTGTCCACTCTTGAGGACTGGAGTAGGTCTCCAGAAGGTCTCATGTTCCCTTGTATAGGGAACCCTGTCCTCTTATTGGTCATTGTTCACTAGAGAGTCAGAACACCATGCTGTAAGCAAAGCCTCTTACCGTGACTGGACCAAGCAATGATTCTCCCTTCTTTCCAGTCCATGAATGGGTTATGCTGGGACAGCCAAGGATATCTAAGGATATGGGGTATGAGTGCTGAGTCAATAATGCAGAAATTAATGTCTTCTACATGATCCCCTATCCTCAACTGCAGCACCACAGTCTGGATCTGCTAGGAACATAGCGTTCAGCTGTCCAAAACAGTTACAAACAAGGACTGACTCAACTTTTGCAGCAGTATGTCGAACTGATGGGCAGTTTTGAAATCTATAAAATTATCCACTGTCCCAAAGTCCACATAAGCCTTCACTTGCCTTAAGTTCTTATCGCAAAACTAAAATCCACAGGATTGGACACAGTGGCTGCTACTGTCACAGTCCTCCCAACACTGGATGGTTGTAACAGTTCCCCAGGTGGCTGCAGCTTCAGACTTTTGTCCTTCAGGTGACCTGCTTCCCTGCAGTAAAAGCAGCAACCTTGATTCCAATACCAGGACCTCTCATCGGCAGAGAGTCTAGTGCAACCGACCTGCATGGGTTCAACTGGATCTTGAGCAGGTGATGGGCTGGTCATGGCCCAAGGTTGGGGAGTGGCACTGCGATGCCTAGGGACTGGGCTCCGACCAGCTCTCTTCGACCTCCTGAAGTGGTCCCACTTTCGCTCTCCCAGCCGATTATCGAGACAGATGGATTAGTTGATAAAAACCTCTAAGTTCTCTGCTGGCTCTCCCAAGGCGAGGGCATTCTTTAGTTCATCTCAGAGTCCATGGCAGTATAGTGTGGCCAAGGCCTCCCTGTTCCAATCGCTTTCCTGGGCCAAGGTCCAAAATTCAATTGCATAGTCGGCCGCTGACCGTCCCCCACATTGGATCTTCATCAGACAGTCTGAGGCTTGGCTAGCTCCGGTGGGGTGATGAAACACTTTCCTCATGACGACCATGAACTCCTCCAAATCCGCACAGAACTCTGACCTACATTCCCAATGCATGGTAACCCAGGCCAGGGCTCTTCCAGTCAGGAGAGCGATAATGAAGGCCACTTTTGCATACTCCAAAGGGAACTGAGACAGTTGAAGTTCAAATACTAATGAGTACTGAATGAGAAAGTCGCAGCAAGAGCCTGGATTACTGAAGAATTTCTATGGGGTTGGAAGATGTACTGGCTCCGGAGCGGAACCATCTGGTTCTCCCAAGTGACTCTGGCTTCCTCCTTGCAAAAGTTGACCAATGGCTACCTGGAGGTTGTGAATCTCCAGGCTCTATCTGGAAATACCTTCGCTGTGGCTGGTCACAGTGGGACGATAGACTCTGATACCCTCCTGGGTCCATGTTGGCTCAATCATACTGTGACCAAAGTCCTTGATGAGAATGGCTTGGTCTCAGGTATGTGAGGCTGGGACTGAGACACAGTATCAAACAGGATCGAGAAACCAAACACAAATCAAACACTAGACAAAATCACTGGTAGGGTTACGATTGAGCATTGAACCTATGTTCAGATGTTCCTTAAATACTCAATTCTTGGATTCCAAAGCATGATTACCAATTAACGGGAATGTCCTAAGCCCTCCTCTAGCTCTCTGTACTCTGGAGAGTTAGAGCATTTACATCTCAGAAGCTGGCATAGGTAGGAGCAGCTTGTAACAACTACCTCATCCTGAATGTCAAATAACTGAACCTTCTTGACCAATCTCCCATGTGGGACCCTGTCAAAGCCTTGCTAAAATCCATGTGTTTCCATCCACTGCCTTTCCTTCCTCAAATTTCTTGGTGACCTCCTTGAAATACTCTATATGATTGGTTAGACATGGCCTATCATGCACAAGAATGTTGATTATCCCTAATCAGGCCCTGTCTATTCAAATACATATATATCTGGTCCTTTAGAATGTCTCCCAATAACTTACACACTACTGACAGGTTCATCAGCCTTTAGTTTCCCAGCTTATTCTTAGGTCTTTTCTTAAACAACATTAGCTATCTTCCAATTCTCTGGCACTTCACCCATGGCTAAGGACATTTTAAATATGTCTGCTAGGCCCTTGCAATTTCTGCATTAGCCTCCTACAATGTCCAAGAGGACACTTTGTCAAGGCATATAGATTTATCCACCCTAATCTGCTTCAAGACAGCAAACACCTCCTCCACTCTAATCTGTATACAGCCCATAAGCTCACTGCGATTCAATAGACTCTGTGTCCATCTTCCAGGTAAATCCATCTGCAAAAATTCCAATTAAGATCTCCCCCATCTCTTTAGGTTCCATGCATAGATGGTCACACTGATCTTCAAGAGGACCAATTTTGTCCCTTGATATCCTTTTGCCCTTAATATACCTGTAGAAGCTCTTTGGATTCTCCTTCAACTTGTCTGCTAGAGCAACCTTTTTGTTAGCCCTCCTGATCTCCCTGTTAAGTGTTTTCTTGCATTTCTTATACTGCACGTGCCTCATTTATTCCTTGCTCCCTATACCTGCTGTACATCTCCATCTTAACTAGGGTTTCAATATGTTTCAAAAACCAATATTCTCTAAACCTGTGAGCTTTGCCTTTTATTCTGACAGTAACATACAAACTCTGTACTCCCAAAGTTTCACTTCTGAAGGCCTCCCACGTACCAAGCATGCCTTTGCCAGATAACAACCTAACCCAATCCACATTTTCCAGATCCTTTCTGACACCATCAAAACTGGCCTTTCTCCAATTTAGAATCTCAACCCGAGGACCAGACCTATCCTTCTCCATAATTATCTTGAAACCTATGAAATTATGATTACTATATCCAAAGTGCTACCCTACACACACTACTGTCATCTGTCCTGTCTCATTACCTAATAGGAGATCCAGTATCACACTCACTATATATTGATTAAGGAAACTTTCCTGAACACATTTAACAAGCTCAATCCCGTTAAGCCTTTTATGGTATTAGAGTCATCTTCAAATTTCACTTTTGAAGGCCTCCTACTTACCAAGTACACCTTTCCAAATAACAGCCTCTCCCAAACCACACTTGTCAGATCACTTATGATACCATCAAAATTGGCCTTTCTCCAATTTAGAATCTCAACCTACAGACCAGACTTATCTTCTTTGCTTATTTAATTTGAAACTAATTGCATTATGGGATCACTAGATGCAAAGTGTTCTCCTACACAAACTTCTGTCACCTGATAACAGATCAAGTATCACTCACTCTCTCTTTGGGACTTCTACATACTGATCAAGAAAACTTTCCTGAACACACTTGACAAACTCTATCCCATCTCGTCCTTTTACAGTATGGCAGTCCCAGTCTATATGTGGAAAACTAAAGTCGCCTACTATAACAGCCTTACCTATCTACAAATTTGTTCCTCTAAATCCCGCTGACTATTGGCAGGTTTAAATTATAATCCCATTAACACGATCATCCCTTTCTTATTCCTTAGTTTCACCCATATGGCCTCAGTCGACAAGTTCTTCAGTCTATCCTGTCTGAGCACTGCCGTGACATTTCCCTTGACTAGTAATGCCACCCCTCCCCCTTTAATCCCTCCTGCTCTATTATGTCTAAAACAACAGAATCTCAGAACACTGAGCTGCCAGTCCTGCTCCTCCAGCAAGCAAGTCTCACTAATGGCTACAATGTCATAATTCCACATGCTAACCCATACTCTAAGCTCATCCAGCTTTCCTATAATACTTCTTACACTGAACTAGACACAGTTCAGAACATTATTCCCACCATACTCAACTTTTCAGTCCCTGTCTTTGTAAGTAGATTTAACTACATCTTTCCCCACAACTACTCCACTATCTGCCCCTGCACTCTGGTTCCCATCCCACTGCCACCCTTTTAAAACCTCTGGATCAGCACTAGCAAACCTTCCTGCTAGGATATTAGTGCCCTTCGTGTTCTACCTCAGTTCTCCCATTTTAAGAGCAGCCACTTTTCCCAAGTTATGTAGGTGAGCCATAGAATCTGGTGGCAGAGGGAGAATTTTAAAAGGGATTGGTCTGAGATGAATAGAATTGGGACAATTGGTTGGTCCAGACTGCATGAGATGAAGGAGCTGTTTCTATACTGCAGGACTCTGTGATACCCTGTGTGGGTACAGGATGCTGAGAATGCATACAGCAGAAGTCAATAATTCTGGGCCAGTAGGTGGGTCATGAAGAAGGTTCATCTAGGTTCCTGGTACCTTGAAGTTTGCTACCCAATCGTGGACAGAGAGAGAAAGTTTGGATGCATTTGATGTGCCCTTCTCTGCAAGACCCCGTGGAGCTGAAAGTGGTCTGAACATCATCCCTTCTCTTTATTTAACCCTTGGACCAAATAGCCCGACGTAAATACATATATGACTGGACTATTTATTTTCCTTATCGTGTTTCTTTCTTCACAACTCCGTGTAGTGGTAAGACTATTTCCTCCTGATTTGAGATTTGTAACGTATGATAAGCCTCACTCCCTAATCTTATAGTAAACTGTTCCGATAAAAACAGAGGGGGTGGGGTGAAAGCGGAACAGAACACGGCCAGTTCAGCGAACGCGTCTTGGGCCGCGACGGCTAATATTTTCCTCCAGTACTCTCGCAGGGGTTTAGAATTCTCCGGTAAACGTATCTGTGCTGAGAAATCGGTCCGGGGCAGGCGAAGCCGGCCTCTCGCTGTCCATCGAACAAGCTGCCACGAGTTCCTTGTCACTCAGGCTTCTGCCTGGCCGCTTTGCCTGAATGGGTCTCCATTGTTTGCACAGGAGATAAATCCGCTCCCAACACCTGGGAGCGACCAAGCACGAGAGGAGAAAATCAGCTTCTTCCTTTTCATTGCACTGGTGGCTAAATAGGGCTTCGAGAGAACAAGGGCAAAAAAAAATGTTGGTGCCCGATTCGCCCAATTGCGGCAGCTACAACTTAAGTTAATTGTGGGTGCCACAGTAATATAGCGGTTAGCGCGATGCTGTAAGGAGTTTGTACGTTCTCCCCGTATAAACGGGTTCTCTCCGGGTGCACCGATTTCCTCCCACAGTCAATGCAATGTCAATTTAGTCCCAGGTAGTTGTTAAAAGGATTGGTTAATTGGTTATTGTAAATTGTCCCGTGATCGGGCTAGGATTAAATCGGGTGCTATCGGGCGACTCAGCTTGAAGCCTGTTCCGCTCTGTATCAATATCGAATGTATTTAATCTAGAAAAGCGTTGCAAATTGCTTCATAGGAGTTATCAATCAAAGTTCGACACCAAGACAATATTAGTGCAGCGTAATCAACAGCTTGGGTTTAAGAGTATTTTAAAAGGACACTGAAGCGAAGGAGGTGAATTACAATACCAAAGTGGAGTCCTTTGTCTTTATTTTACGTTTTTCAAGTGAGCAACAAATACCTCTACGACAAGATAAGTAGCTCTGTCAACTCAACACCAACTTAATTCCCGGTAGTTTTTAAAAAGATAGGCTATTTCTTCGCATTAAATAAATAAAAACAGAAAATGCTGGTCAGAAAATGTGTAGAGATTCCCTTTGATTTACCAACAGTACGAGCAATCTACTAAATGCCTAGGGTGGACTAGCTGTGGGTATTTGTTACAACATCTTTAAATTGTCAGCTATTTTGTATTACATTTGCCCTTAAAGGAGCAGTGCTTCATCTGTAGCGTTACTTGTGTGAAGAAATTGTTCCTCGCTGGCTATGTGCCGCTCTTTAAACATAACTGCGCTTTAACTGACGCTTCTCCGCTGACTTTACTGTCCACCTCCCAGTTTCCGCACGGTCGGCCGGTTTCATTCTGGCGCTGCTCAGGGGCACACGATTGATCGGTCGCGCCTGGTGGTTGGTGAGCTGTTCCCCTGAGCCCGCGCCTGTTCGCGCCCCTAAGACTGATTGATTGATTGATTGATCGATCGGTCTTGTTCCGCCCGCTCCGAGGAGATTGCCGAGCGCACTCCGCAATGCCGCTCCTCCGAGGGGCCAGGCCAGTAAGGGAGCCGCTTTTCCCGCGCATACAATCATTGCGAAAGATGGGCGTGATCTGCTCAGGTACTATTTCTAATTGCCAAATATTTCTACACAAAATAAAGAGGCGGATGCAAAAAGCCCAGTAGGTTGCTTCATATTGACTCTATATGATTCAAAACGCATGAAATAAATGAAAATACTTTCTCGGGTGTTATTTAAAACTTCATTTTGCCACACTCCTGCGTATCTCAAATTAGTTTATTGTCATAGTCACCAGGGTACAATGAAATTCCTTGGGGTTTTTTGTGTGAATCTCTCGGAGTAATAAATTGAAGCAACTGATCGATTTTCTTCTAGGCAAAATTTGACGGGACAACGAAATGTTTTCCCGCTTCTTGCGCCTTTTTTTTTGGTCCGAAACCTCACTCACAAAACTATTTGGTATCACTGTTTGTAACACATAAAATAACAGAAGTCACCGCGACCAATCATTTGAGGTTTGCCTGATATAATTTATTAAGAGAGACAGGTTGTTAACACCATGACCCCTCCTCAGGGTGCGCTGGAAGAGGAGGTACAACCCAAGGAGCTGCTGATACCGCTAATCACTCCCGTAGACCCTTCTTGTTGTTATCGGGACCCTGGCTACATAATGGGAGTATGTGAGAAGGCAGACGGCACTCATTAGTGTTTTCGTTCTGATTGAGGTCGATCGAGCTGATTGCGAGCCCCGGGACGGGAGTGCTTTAATTCGGGTACAATAGCTTATTTACAGGTCAATAGCGTGGCACGCTCACTCCAACCCTCAGCCTAAACGCGCCATGAAGCTCTCTTTTGTTATTCATCCACAAACGTCGTCTGCTTCGAAACAAACCTTAGTGCCAGATGCCCTGTGTAAAATGCTAATTGTCTTAGCTTTCTCTCTCCCCCTCCTCCCCTTCTCTCTCTCTCTGGAATTAAATTGTATTGCTCTGCAGATGGGCAAGGAATGTCTGTGGATTTAAACCGAGGCGCGGTCCCCCATCCAGACCTTGAATGTGCTAAATCTGATAAATCAGCTTTGTAACATTGAGTGTAAAGCTAGCCTCGCCAACCAGTCCACTGTCCCACTGTGTCAGTACCAATATTCAGCGGAGTTATAGGAAATTGCCATTAGGTTCATGCAGGGGTCACGTTAAGATCTTTCTCAAAATCAGTATTTGGTTTCCGCTGTTTACTTAATATATGATTTATTTTAAAAAAAATAAGGCAACAATAGTTTGCGTCACACAATGGAGGAGTGGACCGCGACGGACTGTTGCAGTAAGCAACAGGATTGACTGTTCAATGAAACGGTGCAATGTTCAGATTAAAAGACCCAGGATTGCAGTCACTCTTCATATTATATATATAAAATAAAATTCTGATTAAAAATAGTACTTGCTGTATTTCCCATACTTTCAATGTAAGGGAGCGTGTTGTCTGATATTTGAAGCTCATATGAGACAAACCATTGCATTCTGGACCATATGAGTTTTCCATTTGTCCTAATTTAAAATGACGGCAAAGTTAGCAAACCCCTCCAGATTCTCAGTGTGATTAACAGATTCTGAACGAAGTCCTCACCTACTCGCAAGCAAATGTAAACAATCTCCATCCGAAAAAAGCAACAAAAAACTGTATTGGTTATTTGGTTGATTCCTCCTTATTTCACTATCTTCTCTTCCTCCCTCCCCTGAAGAAAATGGATTTTGTTGACCCAAGTTTGCAATATCCTTCGGTCAAATTCCATGTGATGCTTTACGCAAGATAAACTCGAACAGCTTTTGCAGTTTGGCTTGCAGATTCCTGGCCTTATTATTAATAATAAAAGGTATGAATGGTTCATGGAAGACGCAACACTTTCAGCTAAGGATTATTTCCGAATACGACCGCAATAAGTATTATACAGCAGTGGTGATAATCGCCTTATGGAAGAAATGAAACCTTTACGCATACAATGACAGCAGATTAGGTTACGGAGACCACATAGTTATTTAAAGATTTAGGTTTCACACAACTTGTTGCGATATTGTATGCCCACTGAATAAAATATTCAATAATATAATTATAAGTAGACCGATTTTAGTAGCAGGTAAATTACATGGATCAAATAAAGCACCCCATTGCAGATGTGTTAGTCGAAACTAGAGGGTCGCTACTTTCTTCAATGACTGACGTTTTCACGAGTGTTTGAAGAGCTATGTGGGCGCCTCTTTGAAGATCAGAGATTTCGAACACATGATAGAGCCAAAGTCTTCCCTCCGCCTTAAATCGAACTGAACATGAGTTTTTCTAGGTGGTCAATGAGTAATAAGTAAACGGATGCTGCGGCTAGTGATACACACATGATGTAGTTACGTTGAGCCCTCTGAGGTTGCTTAATGTGTCTGGAGTGATGTTGATTCTGATTCGTCTGAGTTTTCACCATGTGTGAATCTTGAAACCACCTTCTCAGACCAAAGTCTACGGGAAGGTTTAATTCGTCCGGTGCAATGTTTACATTCATTCCACCAGAACCATATATATATTTGGAGAAATAGAACGAGGTGGATGATCTCGTAGATAGCAGTTGCATTTTCAACCATAAGATACGGAATAGTTAGGGAAAAACGTAATGAGTTTTCCTATTTAATTAATAATTAATATTATTCTTGTGAATTATTTTATCTTCTGGTCAGTTATTGATTAAAATATATTCGTCACGTGGAAATAATCAATCATTTCTCCTTAAAATTTAGAACCTACTGATTCATTGAATCCACTATTAATTAATGTATGCGGGTTTCATTACAATGAGACATATATAGACAGGTCTGTTGATATCAGTCATGATTAATATGGTAGCTCTAATAAAAGATAGTTACATTTAGCCTAAAAATGTGTGTGTGTGTACACAAGGGAGAAGCTGTATGGAGTTTAATGTCAAGCAAATATACTTCACTATATGCGATTATAGCCGAATTTTCTAAATTACAGTTTTGAAATGTAATGCTATTTATAGACCGGTTATCCCGAAATAAATTGCCTCGAATATGGTGCATCTCTATAAAGTCTCTAAAGCAGGGGTTCCCAACTTTACTTATGCCGTAGACCCCTACCATTAACAGAGGGGTCCGTAAACTCCTGCTCTAACGATTGGATCATTGTGGCTTTGGTTTTAGTTTATATTATATTGCGTATCTCCCTATTCACTTAGTCCCTGATCAGTGTTCTAAGGTAACAAAAGGATTTTTTTCATCTTTTGCATACAGTATATCCACACATATGGCTTATTTACCCCGCAGTATCGTCCAGTTCATTCAACTACTCTAAAACTATAGACACATATGGGTTTGGTTTATAATTAGCTGGATATCTCTCATAGTTAGATTATCTCCCCTCCCTCTCTCTTATTCGCTTCTATATAAAGCAGCCAAACAAAGTTCCAATTGTTCCCGATGCAAGACATTATCGCTCCGAATAAATAGATCTCGACGATGTCTACACGGACTTGCCATATGGCTACAAACCTCGCGAATAATAGGGGCCCAGTGTGCTTTGTGTCTGTAATGAGAACAGGGCTCCGGCACTGTTACTACAAAAAAATACAGTACAATAATCATCTACAACCTGAGCCACAGAGTGATGGGCATGTCTGACTATATTACATGACTGCGACACACACACACACACACATATTCTAGCATCAGATTCATATATTTGGAGCAGAGTACTATATAAGTGAGTCATTGTGATTTCGATGAGGCTATTTTAGTTGGAGACTGGCTTCACAATGGTGCATAAGACACCTGCTTCCATTCTAGCAGGAGAGAGCCTATAAATCGGGCTCCATACAGCTGCCTTTCCTGAGTCCATTGTTAATATTGTTTAACATGGCCACTGAAGTACAAAGAGCATTCCCACTACCCCTCCCCCTCGGGAAATAAAAATGATATTGCTAACACTCTGTATTGTGCGGGTTTCGCTCTCTCAGCCGTTGGCTGAGGAGACTCGCTGTCATTCAATCTCAGTAATTTCGAGGCCGACGAGCCTCTTATTATTTGGTTATCCATTTCACTCTGAATTTGTATGAGTGCTGGGTGTTTTCCAGCACGTGTTGTTTTTATTTTTGACTTGCCAGCCACAATAATCTTTTGTTTTGGGTTCCTTCTCTGGCATCTTTGTGTCTTCTGGGTGGTTGGGGAGGGAGCGTCCGCCGATGATTGGAATTTCAGACGATCTATTTTCCAATTCCCCAATTACATCTTGTTTATTTCCGATGGAGAAATGCTGACACGGAAGGGCGGTGATACAGTTGCTCTGAGAGCGAGAAGCTCACGGAGATAGTTCGGGTTAAACGTTTAAAACGATGGTCTTGTTTTCGTTGTCAACCCCCACCCCTCCCATCCCCATCACTTTACGCCACATACACTCACACACATGAGGTAAATCATGGCTCCAGGTTATTAGGCTTTGTCGGTACGAACATTAGTTGATTAGAAGCAATCTGTTGTTACATTAATGGCAACTAGACAAAAGTAACAGATCCTACTCGGCGCACGCAACCCTGAAAGAATAAAGTCAATGTTGAATGTAAATGATCTTACTTTTCATCTTATTCTAAGGGCTCACTGGATTCAATTCTAAAGATTTGGATAGAAGCGAATAAAGCTTTGTTGACGGTGATTTTAATGGAAATATGTAAGCATTTGGAGAGTAACGCTTGTCTTTGATATTATCTCTAGGACACGTTTCTTAACTAACTCGCTTCGGGACAATGGAAGAGATGCCTTCCTGATTCAAGGAGAAAGTTACACACGGGCCATCAATCTCGAGTCACCCTCCCCCCACTCAACTCCCTGAGAGTTTTATTGTTGGAAGAATCAAACTGAGAAGGCGGGAACTCGGCTGGCGTTGGCTTTGCAGCTAATGTGGCCAGGTGTTTAAAAGTCAATAGAGCCTCAGTGTGAGGACCTGGGGAACACCTAGCTACCCGATAATTAGAGAGACTGAGTTGATGATACCAAGCTACCATTTTTGAAATCATCTCTCATTCAGCCCTGCCTTATATTTACACAAGTCTTAACTGGCGAAATACAAAATATCTTATCGCCAAACGCTTATAAGCTGATTGGCTAATTTCTGCAGTTTTTCAGCATATAACATAAAAGAACGACCCGTTAATACACCCTTAATATTTTCATTGTTAAAACCAGGCACAAAAAGTGAATTTTGAAGTTTCTAATTATTCTTACAGGGCAAATGTGTCAGAGTTCTGATTGAAGAAGGTAAAACGAGACACGACAATATAAACTGTATTCATTTATTCAGCTGCAAAATCCGATGTTTTTGTTTTTCCAAATTTTACCAACACAAAAGTGGCAGTGGTACATGAACGGCTCAGAAAAAAAACATGGAACCCTATGCTCAACCTTCAAGTATACTAAACATTTTGGCTACAAACAAGATGTGGGCGCAAGACACAAACTAAAAATTTTTTTAAAAAAACATTATTTACAGACTTTGTACATGAAGCAAGAATGCCCTTTTGGTCCCTGAACAAAGGGAGCTCACCGGGTGCCAGAAACTGATGAAACCATTCTTAACATAAATAGGAAATATAAGTTAGTATAAGCTTTTGTAATTTACAAATTTACATCTCGAGTTGTACTGAGATTATCAGCAGAGCACTATTTAGAACTTAATTTTCCCCGTAATATATTCATTGTTAAGCATTACACTTCAGACCAGTGTAGATACAAAATGTTCAGATTTGAATTGCTGGCTGTGCTCCTTAACACTGGCTGCAGTGGTTTTTCCACCACTGGGGGGCTGGTTTGCTACATTTACTGTATATGCATACTACAACAATCGAAAGGCGATCAGTCATCCACTCTTCTGATATTCGGGTCAGAGTCCTCTTCTTTTCATCAGTCTTAGGAACAGCAAGGATGGCGATGGTCCCTGTCAGCCACTTCTTTCAGTATAGCAAGAACAAAAACGTAGAGTGCAAATAACTACACGGTTAAGTGAAGAAGAGAAAGAAAACAGTATTAGTATCCAGGTCTGGAAGCATACATCAGATTTGTCAATGGCATTACTAAACCAGATCGCGCCCTCATCAGTGGTGAGTCAGCTCAATCCGGTGGCAGTGACGTCACATAATACCCCTCCCCCAGCTAACACACACGGCTGTGACGTCACTGGCTCCCGGGAGATACGGCAGCAGTTATAACTTCTTAAAATCCTAAAAATATTTAATAACATCGCTAGGCGGAGACATTAAAATCATTGCCACTTTCCAAGGCGAGTTAATTTTCCACATAGATGGTGCTAAACTCATCCACCGTTCCCACAATGTTTACAACGTTTACATTTACAGCACTGTTTCTTAAAAATAAACAGGCAAAAACGTTGCAGCTGACTCGAGACATCAGGCAACTGCGCTCGGTTACTGCAGTTCACAAAATACTGAAGAGAGTCACGGGACAATGACAGCTCAAACCTCGCCCCACTGGCCTGACGTAAAGAGACCAAGTTGTTTACTACTCGCTACTACGAGCCATTTCTCATGTCTGACCCCGTAGTTGTTTTTCTCCCAGTTCATGACTTCTAGTTGTTCGACACGCGATCTACTAACTTTTATTTATGTTGTCCTTCTTTTTATCTTTTTTTTTATCGTATTCTCTTGCGCGGAGTTTGCTCTCCCGGCAGAACAGAAACAGACCCGTTCTCACTCGAAGCTTTGGCTCCGATCGTCCTCTTTCGCTTGGCGAAAAAATCTAATCAGAGAGAAAAACACACACACACGCACACATTTAAATCTAGTACTTTTTTTCCAAACAAGTTATAAACAAAACAAATACATTCCAAGCTAGTTAAAGGAGACACGCAAACATGTTGGGTGAAATTAACTCTTAAATGTTAAAAGTAGTAAACTCCAACATCAGATCGGGTTGTAAGCGCAGATCTCTCGCTTTCCTCACTGGACTAAAAGTTGCTGTGTAAGCAGTTCTCTGGGAGAAGAATTGCAACTACATTACACAGGAATTTTTCGTCTTTCATCCTCTGAATAACAACCACCAGAAAAAGCCACAGTGCAAGCGTCCCCAAGGTAAAAGATATTTTTTTTAAAAAGTGTTCACTTAACGAGCCGAAGGACGAATAGGTGTAGATGTGGTCAGGAATTCCCTCTCACCTGTGATATGTCCAGTAGATCCCCTTTTCCGCGCGCATGCTTGTCTGCTTGGTTTAATTCCTGAGTGCAAGTTATCCGATCGGTTTTCTTGGTTGGTCTCTCTGCTTTCCAGCCCTAACAATCGGTCGACGATCTCCGGGGAGTCCAGGACGGCGGACCCACTACTCTCACTTTCCGAGTTGCAGGACTCGACAACCGGACACTGCAGGCGGACCTTTCCCTTCTGGATGGTCTCCCGGTAGAAACCGGGCACGTCGCTACCTTCCTCCCACTGGTACTCCCCTCCTTCCAGCGGGGTGTCCGTCGCGAAGTTGAAATTCCACTTCTGCTGGGCCTGCTCGCTGATCTCCCGCAGCTTGTTCTTGGTTTCCCGGCGCAGCTCCTCGTGGTCAATGGGTCCGAAGAGACTCCTGCAGACGGCGGTACTCGCTTGGTGAGGGAATGTTCTCCTGGCCGTCATCCTCTCCAAGCTGCTGCTGAAGAGCTGCTGCACGCTGGACATAGCGGGCACCTTAACCCTAACACAAACGAGCGCAGCAAAATGCAGAACCAACCAGGGATTCCTTCTGCAAATAGTCAGCGATAGTAATAACTAAATGGAACGAGAAGCACAGTCCTGGGGCAGGATTCCTTTTTGAAGAAGGGGGGGATTTTTTGGTCCGTTTACTACGATGCCGCGTTTGCGATGTTTGTCTGCAACACCAGCTCGATGCTTTTTAACTAGCGCAGTTCTCCGCCAGCCCAGGAGGGTTGGTCATAATCACACCGTTTCGCTCCCATTGGCTACACAGTGGGCATCGCCTCCTAACTTCGGTCTTCTGATTGGCCTTTTACGTAACCACTTTCCTCCTCCGATTGGTTGCTGTATCTGCCAATCATATTAATTGGCAGGGACCGAGTAGGTGGAGAAGGAAGGAAGGGTGCGCCTGTCTTGATTGACAGCTCCGCGCTCTCTTTGTTTACGCCAGATTCTACTATGCTATTGCAGACTTGCTGAGTGAGGACAATGTTGTAATATTGCAGACACCGGCCTTTTAAATCTCTATCACTACACACCAGCTACAATAACAATTTTGCAGCTGCAAACCAGGTTATCAAACCAATTAGATTATTATGCGTGACCCTTTTTTGTCTGGCAACAATCTGATCGCAATACAGGTAAAATAGCCATGTCCAGTTTATGCATATATATATTTAATAAACTCTCCTGATTATTACGTATTCAGATATGAAGAAACTCCGTTAACCCTTGCATTACCCTTTTAAGCGCGTTTTCTCGTAAAATGCACAATAAAGGTGTTTTCCATCTAAGTATGGATTTTAAATAGTGTTTATCAGCTGCATAGAGAATAAAACATGTTTGAGGGTTCTCGTTAATTATAGGTTTAGTGTTGGTAGACAAAACAATATTCCTGTAGAGTCTGATTACAATGCAGAAAGTCCTTTAAGTAAAGTAAACACAAATCCAGAAAAAAACATGTTCCTTTGTCACATTTGAATACTGTATGAATTGTTTTTGTTTAATATTCATCTTAGACACATCGGTCATTTTGTTATTTTTTCTCGCAGTGAAGCTGACCCTAGACACCTCACGCTCTGCTGGGCGGGGGGAGGAACCCGACACAATTCGGTGTTGTTGCCGAGTTTCGCGCAAAATTCCTCCTTATATGGACAAACTCCGTAAACGACGACCCCCCCCCCCCCACACACACACAATCACACACCTCCCGCCACTACATAATCGCTGATTAGCGATCTCCCTTCTCTAACCCCATGGTTACGTATCACAGTTTGACAGATTCCTCCGGTTACAAAGAAACTGGAAACAGTCCGGTATTGAGCTCTCTATATATTTAATTATTTAGAAAAATAAGACGCACATACACAGACTGATAAGAAGGCGCTGCCCCCATCTTTCCACCACCTTCCCTCCAATCCCGGCAGTAATCCCGCCCTTTAATCGGGGTTTTGTCCTGTCCTCACCGAGCTAACCCCACCTTGTCCACCTCACACACGCAGTATTTCCATTGCCTGATGCAATATTGCCAGTAACTCCGCAACATCCGGAAATGAATAATCAGGATTTGGAAATTTACGTAGATTTTGTAAAATTGCACCAAATTATCCACATTTTTAACATAATTATGCAGCCAGAAGGCGGGGTAGTGCGGATTATTGTTAATAGTTCTGAATCTCCAGCTTCGAATGACAACAGACAGCATCTTCCACCAAATTGTTTTATTCACAGATAAACACATAACCCTCCCTGGACGCTCGAGCATGTTTCAAAGACATCGGATAAAATGCGATGGGATTGCTGCTTACGCAATATGCCGTTTAAACCCGCAAATGTTTTCTACTATCTTGTTTAAAAAATGATCCCTGGCCAGAGTTTTGGCAACGCAGAGGAACCGTTCTTAAATAAAACTATAAATAGATGGATCATGACCCACCCACTCAAAAAATAATCGCAGACATGGAAATAAATTGTTTTGCCATCTCTGCAAATCTCGTGACTCAACCAATACTGCGCTATAAATCTCAAGTAGAACATAACTGATTCCAGGTGGAAACAGACGGTAGATTTTCCAAGGGAAAACAGTCTTTAAAAATACGATTAGAAATTGCTTCCCCCTGAAGCTTTGGAAACGTCGTATGTGTTTGGAAGGTTGAATTTTAGTACAGTGATTAAGCTTTTGAATTAAGTTCGAATTCAAACCGTGATTGAGGTTTCTCGTCTCGTACTTAGAGTCGGTCAACGGTACCTACTGCACTTGGTGAGTGTGGTACACTGGTTAAACTGACACTACAGAACCGGACGGTGTGGGTGAGCATCTCCTTCAGACTCGAAGCTGTTCGGTAGATTTAATATGAATGGATTTAACATGGAGTTTAATAAAACAAAGAGAACAAGTGTTCAGTCATTCATTAATATAAAAAAAGGCGAAAAATATTTTATTCATGCAAATGTGGGGGCAGCTTTTTATATATTTAACAGAAACCGTTTCAGGAATTCAGAGCAACGATAATGAAATAAGTAATTTCTAAAACAATGGAACTAGTCCAAGGGATATTATAGTAGGACTAGTTTGATAGAAGTTCCTTGATGACGTTATGATAGTAGAACACACAATAAATAGAGTAACTGGAAGAGGTCAAATCGCATTCCCGACGTCTTTGCAATGCTGAAATCTGTCCCACACAATGGAAATCCACACGGAGCACATTCAGATGCAACATTGGTGGATAACAAGTCTTCCTTTTATAACACATTCTCAGTTCGAAAACGTGTGCATAGTAGTTTATACTTCGCACAGACCCCGTTGGTGGGCGAGTTGAAAGAAAGGACGCACAGTATTACGACAGACTAGATATTACCGCTTCTCTGAAGTGGCTTGATCAAGGACTAGAATTACAGTTCAGGCCACATTTGCGGCCCAGCTTCAAAGTGCAGTATAAAGCTCCAGTAAACTCTTGATCTGGGCATCATTTCTGTCGGAACCACTGTGATAATATTGGGTGATGAAGCCTAAAGTTTCTGAGTATGCTGTGTAGATAGATGACCATCTTCAGGGCCTTCCAAAATCAGAGAGAAAGAGCTTTTGGGCTCTGTTTAGGGACTGACAAAACACCACTGAAGCTTTTGAAGTGCAGATGACAGCAATATATAAAGGCTGAAGTACTAAAGAAATCTGGAGTAACTAAGGATAACTCATGGCAAATCCAGGAGTTGGCACACAGACTTGATATATAAAGACACAAAAGACTGTAGGCAACATCAAAAAGTTTCCTTCTCAATGAGCACCAAATTGCAATCCCGAGCACTGCCGACTTAGGAACAGAATACGACCATTTGGCCTACCTACTCCATTATTTAATCATGGCTGAGCCATTTCTCTCTCAACCCCATTCTCCTGTCTTCTCCCCATTACCTTTCACACTCTGACTAATCAAGAATCTACCAGCTTCTGCCTTAAATGCCCCCAGTGACCTGGCTTCCACTGCCGCCACTGGCAAAGAATTCCATAGATTTTGCCACATTCTGACTAAAGAAATTCCTCCTCAACTCTGTTCTAAATGGACAACCTTCCACAAACGTTTGTATTTTGAAGATGTGCCCTCTGGTCCTGGACACTCTCACCAAAGGAAACATCCTCTTCACCTCCATTCTATCTAGGCCTTTGAACATTTGATAGATTTCAATTAGATACTTTCTCATTCTTCTAAATTCCAACTAGTACAGGCCCAGGGCCTTCAATCCCTGCTAATATGATTATCCCTTCATTCCCGGAATCATTCTCGTGAAGCTCCTCTGAATCCTTTTCGATGTCAGCACATTCTTTCTTAAATAAGGGGCACAGAACTGCTCACAATACTCCAAGTGAGGCCTCATCAGTGTCTTGTACAGCCTCACTTGTTTTTTTTAATCTAGTCCTTTTGAAATTAATGTTAACATTGTATTCCCCCTCCTTACCACTGATTCAACCTGCAACCTTTAGGGAATCATGCGCAAGGATTCCAAAATCCCTTTGAACCTCAGGTTTTTAAAAATTTTCTCCCTGTTTATAAAATAGTCTTTGCTTTTACTCCTTCTACCAAAGAGCATGACCATACACTTCCTGACATTGTATTCCATCTGCCACCCCTTTGCCTATTTTCCTAATCTACACCCTTCTGCAGTCTCTCTGTTTCCTCAGCGCTACCTGTCCCTGCAACTATTTTCATATCATCTGCAAACTTGGCCACAAAGCCATCAATTTCATCTTCCAAATTATAGTCATGCAACGTAAAAAGAAGTGGTCCCAACACAGACCCTTGTGGAACACCACTAGCCACCACCAGCCAATCCAAAAAGAAAGAATCCCTTTATTCCCAATCTTTACCTCCTGCTAATCAGCCAATCCTCTATCCATTATCATATCTTTTCTGTAACACCCTGGGCTCTTACCTTGTTTAGCAGCCTCATGTGGGGCACTTTGTCAAAAACCTTCTAAAAATCCAAGAACACAATATCCATCAATATTCCTTTCTCTATCCTGCTTATTACTTCTTCAAAGAATTCCAACAGATTTGTCAGGGAAGATTTTCCCTTAAGGAAATCATGCTGACTTTGGCCTATTTTGTCATGTGCCTCCAAGTGCCCCAAAACCACATGCTTAACAATCAACTCCAACATCTTCCCAAACACTGAACTCAGGCTAACTGGCCTATAATTTCCTTTCTTCTGCCTCCCTCCCTTCTGGAAGAGTGGAATTTTCCATTCCTCTGGAACCATGTCAGAATCTATTAATTCTTGAAAGATCATTACTAATGCCTCCACAATCTCTTCAGCTATCTCTTTTAGAACCCTGAGGTGTAATCCATAAGGTCCAGGTGAATTATCCACCTTCAGACCTTTCAGTTTCCCAAGCACCATCTTCCTAGTAATAGCAACTATACTCACTTCTGCCCTTTGACACTCTCGAACTTTTGGCATGCTACTAGTACCTTCCACAGTAAAGTCTGATGCAAAATACTTATTCAGTTTGTCTGCCATTTCCTTGTCTCCTGCTACTATTTCTCCAGTGTCATTTTCCAGTGGTCCAATATTTACTCTCACCTCTCTTTTACTCTTTATTTATCTGAAAAAATATATGGTATCATTTTTGATATTATTGGCAAGTTTACATTCACATTTTATCTTTTGCCCTCTTATGGTTTTCTTAGTTGGCTTCTGTTACTTTAAAAAATTTTTCCAATCCTCTAGTTTCCCATTAATGTCCGTTTTTGCCTTTATGTTGGCTTTGACTTCCCTTGTCAGCCAGGGTTACATCATCTGCCCTTAAAATATTTCTTTTTCTTTAGAATGTATCTATATTGCACCTTCCAAATTGCTCCCAAAATCTCCAGCCATTAATGTTCTGCTGTCATTCCGACTAGTGTCCCCTTCCATTCAACATTGGCCAGCTCCTCTCTCATGCCTCTGCAATTCCCGTTATTCCACTGTAATACTGATACATCCGATTTTAGCATCTCCCTCTCAAATTGCGGGGTGAATTCTATCATATTATGATCACTGTTTCCTTGGAGTTTCATTACCTTAAGCTCCCTAGTCATATCTGGTTCATTACACAAAACCCAATCCGGAATTGCTGATCCCCTAGTGGACTTAACCATAAACTGGTCCAGAAACCATCTCAGAGGCTTTCCATACCTTCACTTTCTTGGGATCCAGCATCAACTTAATTTTTCCAATATATCTACATATTGAAATCCTCATGACTAATGTAACATTGCCTTTTTGACATGCTTTTTCAATCTCTACATCCTGGCGACTATTTGGAGGCCTGTAAATAACTCCCATCAGGGTCTTTTTACTCTTGCAGTATCAACTCGACACACAAGAATCTACATCTTCTGATCCAATGTCACCTCTTGCTAAAGATTTCATTTCATTTTTTTACCAGCGGAGCCACTCGTCCTCCTCTGTGTACCTGCCTGCCCTTTCATTAGATTATGTACCCTTGGATATTAAGCTCCCAACTGTAATCTTCTTTCAGCCACAACTCAGCGTTGCCCACAGTGTTTTTCCTGCCAATCTCTAAATGCGCTACAAGACCATTTACCTTATTCCTTTACTGCATGCATTCAAATAGAATCCCTGCTGTCCTGTATTTGTCATCCTTTTCACAGTTCAACCCATTCCACTGAGTGCAATTTTGCCCCGTCATCTGCCTGACCTTCCTCACAGTCTCACTGTGCACTGCATCTACTTGTAAACCAACTTCCACATCCTCAACCCTGTCACTCTATCACTCCAGTTGCCACCCCACTACCAAATAGTTTAAACCCTCCCCAACAGCTCTAGCAAGCCTGTCCGCAAGAATATTTGTCCTTCTCAGTTTCAGGTCATACCTTCCCCAGAAAAGATTCCAGTGATCCAGATATCTGAAACCCTGAGCCCTACACCAGTTCCACAGCCACACATTCATCTGAAAAATCATTCTATTCTTGCCCTCACTGGCAAGTGGCATAGAGAGCGATCCAGAGACTATCCTGCTTTTCAGCTTTCTACCTAGCTCTCTAGATTCTCTTTTTAGGACTTCTTTTCTTTTACATCCTATGTCATTGATAACAGCATTTTCAAATTTATACACTCTGGAGGGCATTTTAGAAAAGCTCCGTTTTTGGGGGAGGAATACGCCATTTCAATGTGGGCAGAGGGTCAAAACGAAGAGAATATGGATTTATGTGGTCTAGTGTGGATGTTGCTTAAGGCTGAGACCCTTTATCATATAATGATTTGCGACACACACAAGGGAAGACATGCATAACATCGCAAACTTCTTTTCAAATGCATGCATATGACTGGGATTCATCACCAACACTGAGGGAACAATAACTTTACATCAACCTGGCAGCCCACGTCACCAGAAAGTATCAAGAGTGAAGCACAAGAACTAACTGACTTGTGGCATTTTGCTTACTCCGAAAGTTTTCTTTCAAATAAAGTAAATATTGACAAAGATATTCCACACAGGATTAGATATGTCTGCTCTACTTATGGGAACCCAGTGCATGGCATTTTTAAATTATGACCCCTAGACCTCAATCAAGCTCTCTGTCTACAAATCTAAAGCCATATCAACCCTTGTTTATTAGTTTGAATACTGGGATTTATATGGAAAAACTTTGAAAGGCCTTCCAACAGCATCACTAGCAGCATGTTCAATGAATCCTTAGAAGTGAATGGGAAACCAAGGCACAAATGACAGTGCATATCTCATCTAAAGCCACCTCCATCAGTATTGATACCATGGTTACTAAGCACACTTGTGCTGGGCTTCCCCAAACAATTTCTTTATTGTCAGCTTGGCCAAGGCCACAGAATGTAACAGAGGACTAAGGAAGTGTTGCAAGGACATGCTCAGGGTCCCCCAAATGAATTGATACTGAATATTAGGAAGTTAAACTATGTAAAAACTATCCTGGTGGTAATGTCTTTATAAGGCCTTCTCCCACTTCAAGGGACTTCAACACTACCCCCCACCCCCCGACACACCCCAGGCATCAAGGGAAGTGTGGGTGTATTAAACTCCTTAAAGTGGGAGCAATACAAACATGAATGAAATGATTATGGTCGAGTCTTTACTTGACCAAAATAAATGACACTTTTACCAATCAGATAGAGATCATTGGCCACTGAAGGGCCTATATTCTGATTCTGGATAAAGAAAGCACCTCCTTGAAGGGTTTTGCCAAGAACAAGAGTGTTATGAACACTGATTTAATATCTCAGGCATCTTCTCTCAAGAGTTATACTTCACTTAATTGAAAAACAGACAAATAATATTTCAATAAGTTTCCTTGTATCATGTGGGAAGATGAATAATATATGGTAATACAGTTTAGCATGGCTTTGCTGTGCCCTCTGACCCAGCACAGTTGAAGACCTACAGTACTCATGGGATTCCAGTACACAATCCATCCTTTCTGCACTGTGAGTATCCTGGACTGTTTTTCTAATGAGATTACATTTAGGCTGTCTCAGTTGGGCTTTAGAAATCCTGAAACATTTGCCAGAATAGGAAAGGTCTTGTCCAATGCTTATCCTTCAACTAACGTCATCAAAGCAAATTATTCCATTGTTACTGGGGAGAATTTAATGTGTACTAAATTACTTACCAACTATATTTCCTACTTTACAACATTATTTACACTTTATATGATCTTCAATGTCTGCAAAACACCATGGTATGTACTGAGGTCATGGAAGGCAAGTTCCTACTTTTTAAATGAAAACAGATAAAAAGTTCAAAGTATCTGTCAGATCAGAAAGCTTGTATGAAGACAGAAATTGAGTTTTCAATTCAGGTCAATGAATCTTCTTCAGTATCTGGTTTATTTTTAAAAGAACACGTTGAAACTTATGACCTATATGCTGGAGTTCCATCAGTCAGTCTCAGTAAACTTCCATCTTACATTCCCTCCTAGAACAAATGTTTCCAAATTATTTTTCCAATTCGACCATTTGCTAATCCTTTTCAATCTAATCCCATGCACTGCCTACTCTGTATAAGCATTGATTTTCATTTCATAGCATTAACCTAAAGAAGCAATGTTAATTTTTACAGACTTATTGGTACACAATAATTTGAACAATTCCCAATACAGAGAAAGTGAGCCCTAGTTGTAGAAAAGAGATATTCATGTCATCAAAGAAACCTGTTTCCTTGCAGCACAAATAAAATTTATGACTATTTGGACCTCTTGTTTTTGAAAGAAAACTGTGTGACTGATATTTAATTAATAGTAGATTCCTCAATGTAAGGAGTAATCTAAAGGAAAGAAATCAGTGGGAGAACCCGAAAATGGAGGTTATGTCAAGAGGAGGAGAAGACCAACTCTGTAATCAAAGATTGCTTCATTGTAATCACAGAAATTTAAGTAGTTTTCATAAAAATAGGAAGAAATCAGTTTAGGTAATCTTCCCTTATGTAGAGAATTTAGAACATGATGTAACCCACCCTGCCATTTGCCCTAGAGCTCTAAGATACAGTGGGTCATGGTTACTCAGTTGAATATTTTCAAGATAGAAGGAAAAAGATCTTTGGGACGGAAGGGGTTATGAGAAGCAGGTGGAGCAGTGTAGTTTGTTCGCTTGTTCTGAAGAACAAACATTAAATGGCATGGTGGACTGGAGGCAGCATTAATGTTGCTCTTGTGTTCATGATCAATAGGGCCCTAAGCATCATAAAATCTTCCAAAGCACAGTCACAAATAATTGCAATCTGATCCACAAAAGACATAAGACCACAGACACAGGCACAAATTAGGCCATTCGGCCCAATGAGTCTGCTCCATCATTCTATCATAGCCGATTTATTATCCTGCTCAACTCTGTTCTCCTACCTACTTTGTTGCTCTGACTAATCAAGAACATATTATACTCTGCTTTAAATATACTCAATGACTTGACCTCCACAAATCCATCACCCTTTTGCCAAAGAAAGTCCTCCTCATCTCTGTTCTGATGTTGTTTAATAGGTTTCAATGATACCTCCCTTAACTTTTCTAAACTCTAGCAAGTACAGGCTCAGAGCCATTCAAATGTTAATCCTTTCGTTCCCAGAATCATTCTTGTGAACCTCCTCTGGACCCTCTCCAATACCAGCACATGGTTTCTTAGATAACAGGCCCAAAGCTGCTCACAATACTCCAAGTGCGGTCTGACCAATGTCATATAAAGCATCAGAATCACATATATTCCAGTTGTTACCATTGACTGCAAGTTAACCTTTAGGGAATTCTACACAAGGACTTCCAAGTCCCCTTGTACCTTTGATCTTTGAGTTTTCTTCCTGGTTATTAAGATAGATGTTATGGTGGCTAACCAATGCAGAGAAAGGTAGAATTTCTTGAAGTTTGGCTAGGAAACTAAAGAACCAAGGGCATGTGTTAGGACCTAGTCTTAGAGTCTCACCTAGTTCCACTATCTTTACAATTCTTCTAAGCCTTTTTAGATATTACTCAAAATATGGCAGCAGTCTTCCATTGGTATTGTTCTCAAATTAAGCTAAAAATGATGAGTTCTGAGGAACTATTGAAATCTGGACCCATTATTTGTCCCTATGCACCACCAACATACACTAGGTTGTTGAGTAGTCATCAAGAATGTACTTCAAACCATTTTCCACTAACAAATCCTAACAGCACTCTGTCCATCTGACCTTGTGTCATATATGACAATAGATCTGCAAAACACAAAGAGCTAGGTCAAACTCAATATTTTTCTGGTTGTAATCAGGACTGTAGTTTCCCGATGAAGGCCATTGACAAGCTCTAAGGAACTGCACCTCATCTAGAATTCTTGAGTCTCCCTTTATGGCTCCACAAGATGTTTGGTCAGTAAAATCACCCGCAAATTCAAAGCTTACATACCCAATTTCACCATTTAACTCTTTAATCAATCCTCACTTAGACTGAAACAACACAAATATTCATCCTAAAAAGCAATATTTTAAACTAATAATTTTGGATTGGTCTTTAATCTTCTGGTAAAGCAACAAAGAATGAAATTTCATTCATGCGATTTTTTTTTTTTAAAGCATTTAGAGTTTGTTAATGAGGAGAGGTCAAAATTTATTCTTCATCCCTAACTGGTTTAGGAAAGTGCTGCTGAACTGTCTTCTAAAATTGGTGCAGTTTCCCTGACGAGGACTTTTGGGTGGTAAATTCAAGGTTTTGGGCCCAGCGATAATGCTTTCAAGTCAGGATAATGTGAAACTTGGATAAAAACTTGTAGCTGGTGGTCACCGAATTCTGACCGAATTCTGGTCACCAAATTATAGGAAAGATATCAATAAATTAGAGAGAGTGCGGAGACGATTTACTAGAATGTTACCTGGGTTTCAGCACTTAAGTTACAGAGAAAGGTTGAACAAGTTAGGTCTCTATTCATTGGAGCGTAGAAGGTTGCGGGGGGGATTTGATCGAGGTATTTAAAATTTTGAGAGGGATAGAAAGAGTTGACGTGAATAGGCTGTTTCCATTGAGAGTAGGGGAGATTCAAACGAGAGGACATGATTTGAGAGTTAGGGGGCAAAAGTTTAAGGGAAACACGAGGGGGTATTTCTTTACTCAGAGGGTGATAGCTGTGTGGAATGAGCTTCCTGTAGAAGTAGTAGAGGCCAGTTCAGTTGTGTCATTTAAGGTAAAATTGGATAGGTATATGGACAGGAAAGGAGTGGAGGGTTATGGGCTGAGTGCGGGTAGGTGGGACTAGGTGAGATGAAGAGTTCGGCACGGACTAGGAGAGCCGGAATGGGCTGTTTCCGTGCTGTGATTGTTATATATATGTTGTGTTTGTGCCTGAGCTCCTGCCATTCTTGATGATAGAGATATATGGGTTTAAATGGTGCTGTTGTAGAAATTATCAGCATTTGATGCCAAATTAGTATCTGAGCCAAATGGTGAGGTTTCATGATTGGTTAGCCTTGAATTTGCTACCAACACGGATTTATGTAACAGATTTTCCCCCAAGCCATCGGACTACCAACCTACTGACCTCTGCTGTGCCTATTGTCTTGTTTATTATTTATTGTAATGCTTGCACTGTTCTGTGTACTTTATGCAGTCCTGGGTAGGTCTGTAGTCTAGTGTAGTTTTTGTGTTGGTTTACGTAGTTCAGTGTAGTTTCTGTATTGTTCATGTAGCACGTTGTCCCATTTTTACTGTGTACTGTACCAGCAGTTATGGTCGAAACAACAATAAAAAGCAACTTGAACTTGAACTTGAACAATGAGAGGGTGAATGAAGGTTCACATTCAGATTCAGATTTATTTACTTATCACATGTACATCAAAATATACAGTGGTTCGTGTTAACATCAAGCACAACCAAAAGCAGGCAGCAGTCCGCAAGTGTCACCACACATTCCTGTGCCAACATAGCATACCTAGCCTACAATGATCGGCAGAACAACAACGGACACAACAAAACATAACACAGCAAGAGAACAACAACAGCAAAGAAAAGCCCTTTCCTCCCTATCTCCCACCCACACAGGCAATTCTCCAACTCCAGGACAGGCCCCTGCACCACCTGCGTACTCACAGACAACAGGCCTTTGACTTCCTTAGTGAACTTCAGTCTCGGAGACCACGACTTCGGGCATTGGTTTTGACTTTCAAACTTCTGATCAACCTCTGGGCTTCGATCTTCAGTATCAGCCACAGGACCAGCACTGACGGGTCCCTGAAATACAGACCAAGAAGTCTGGACATGATAAATAATAATGGTTTACTTGAGTTATTATCTGGACTCATACACAAAGAATGCACTAGAAATAGAAAATGGCGGATTTTGTAAGCAGGTCAGGCAGGATCTATGGGGAGAGCAAATCAATTAATATTCCAACTCATGACCTTGCTTCAGAAGTAAAGTGGGAGGAAGATGAAAAGAAGGTGTGATGTAATAAAAAGATGGCCTGAGAAGAGAAAACGACATGAGATTATGGAGGACGGCAACAGTGGCAGTAATGGGAATTATTTCAACAATTGAGGAGACTACAGGGAAAGTAAAATGAGAGTAGAATAATTATTATCTGAAATTGTTGAACTCATTATCAAGGTTGGGAAGGTGTAAGATGCATAATGAGAGATGAAATGATAATCTACAGCCTTACATTGGATGGGTTTAAAGGGATGAAAGCAGACACGTTTGAGTGGGAATCAAAACAGTAAATGCGACACTCAGCAGATTGAGCAGAGTCTGTGAATGAAACCAAACTAATATTTTAGCCCAGTGACCTTACAATAGCAATGAGCAGGCTGTTAGAACTAATGGCGCAGTGATATTATAACTGGATTAATAACCTAGGGCAATGGCCCGAGTTCATGGGTTCTAATCCTGCTACAGTAGATGATGATAAATTCAAATTTGAATTCTGTGATTTAAGAACTTTAATACTGATCCCATGTTGATTGCTGTAACATAGTAACTACTCTTCTATAGGAGTAGAAATCTGCCATCTTTACCCGGTCTGGCCTACACAGGATTCCACACCCACAGTAATATGGCTCACTCCCAAATGCCCTCTAAAGTTGCCTAGCAAGCCATTCAGTTGTAATAAACCACTAAAAAACCACAAGGAAGTAAAACCAACTTTATCATCCAAAATCAATCTAGGCACCAGAAACAACAATGACAAAAACTGCCCCATCAGACGATATCACCCATTCCTTCACTGTCACTGGGCGAAAATTCTGTAATTCTCTCCCAACCAGCATTCTGGATGTATCCACACCATAATGACTGCAATAGTCACCAGCACTTTCTCAAGAGGAACTAGGGGTCAGCAATTAAGTGCTGGCTCAGCCTATGAAGACCGCATCCTTTCAGTGAATATAAGAAGTAGACAAGGATGGAGGAATAAAATAAAATGTGGAAGCTTGGGTCATGATTGATGTCTACGTGGAAATCAAAGTTAACTAATCCATCCCTGGAAGCCACATTATGACGGGTAAAAGTATTATGATGACTTGAAAGAAGTACATCGCCTATGTGGAAGGAGTGGTGAGTGCCTCGGATAATGGCAAGGCAGAAGCTGAAAGGGATGACATAGCTTTACCTCCACTAGTTTGGAAGGGTGCTGTGGGAAAGTGAGAAGTGTTGGAGGTATTGTCAACTGGATAGCCTCTTTGGGATTCTGAAATAGAGAGGGTGGGTTTGACAATCTCACCTCCCTGGTGCTGCAATGAATTTCAAAAATATATTGACTGTGAAATCTAGTAGGGTTGAAGATGAGATTAAGTGGCACCTTCTCATTGTCCTGGCTGGGAGGAAAAGGGGGAGAAAAGAAAATGCTGGAATTGGAGCAAACATAGTCAAGAACCTTGTTTAAAAAGGTAGAGGGAAACCTTAACATTAGTAGGACGTGCAAGAAGCACTGATATAATGGAGATGGAGGAAAAGTAGGAAATTGAAGTTAGGTCACTAAAGGAAGAGTTCTGAAAGGAGAGAAGTGAGAATTAATAGTTCAAGGAGTGCAGAACTTGCTTTCAGCAGCAATCCACCCAACTTCACCACAAGCTAAGAACACACACATGTTCTCAACTTGCAATTAAACAACCTCTCAGTTCTTAAGGTTGAGGGTGGCTGGCACTGGGGAATCACCATGAGTTCCCACTTTGCTGTTGGACTTTCAGTGCCAAGAAATTGCAGAACAGCTAAGAGTTTCAGAATTTCCAACCATTTGGGAATCCAAAACTTGGCAGCTCCTCTGAAAAGAAATGTGGGGATTTCCCAGACACCTCTGGATGAGTATGACTAACCAAAACTTACTATCACTAATTACAGCTCTTCAAAGCCTGCTGAAAAGTTACACAATGTACAAGTTCAACAATTTAAATAAATTATTCAAATATTCTCATTTATATTTCCTTGAGACTCATCCCTTGTTAATTGTCTCATTCATCCCTTTTCCTTGCATCACCTGCCTTTGTTAGTTAATCCTTTCACAAGCTTTCACCCTTTGTTGCTTCCTCTGATTCCTTCTTTCACTGCATCTTTAAACTTCCTCTGTCACAAATTTTGCCTGGCTTTGATGAAAAATTCAAGGAAATAAAATACGATATTATCCGTTCCTTTCTCTATAGATGCTGCCTGGGCTGGTGATCATTTTGTGCTTTTATTTGTTTTTTTTATTTCAGATTCCCAGCATCCAGTGTATTTTGCTTTCCTAAGAAATAAATATTTGGACAAGGCAGCAATGTGCAGTTTGTGCCAGTGGAAGGATCTCTCAGTATGAGTTACTGCTTTCATGAGAGTAGGAAAAACCGAAGTGGAAATTTTACCACATCCTGACTCATCTCTCCCTCCCTATACCTCATAAAATCTTCAATATTATGAACATTTACAGTCAACCACAATGAACCATACTGCATAAACTATGCTATTAAATGTTATCTTGATGTATAAAGGAAAGGGAAATTGAGATGTTTCAAAGAACTAAGTTAAGAACAGATATATATGTATAATGCTTTCGATAACCTTTGGATATCCTAGAGTAGTTTATAGCAACTAAACACTTCTGAAGGAAAATATACAACTTAACCTTAAGTACTAATAACGTTATAAACCGTCCAAGTTTCCAGATTCCTACTTTCTGTACAAGTACCTCTGAAAAACCTGATTCGATTATGTTCTATAATTCGTAATTCCTAATTTGCCTTGGTGTTTCATGTAAGCCACGGGACTATTTGATTAGAATACAGTCCATAGTATTACTTAATCCATAGAGAACCAACTGAATATCTTGTTTAGATTTCAGCCTATGACTTATTCCCTAGTATTCATAATTTAACATACTTATAAAGGCACTAGCTGCAATTTGCTACCATGTCCAAAAACCTATTTGTTATGTAAATACTTACTTACTTACTGCCTGTTACACCGCTGGTGTTGAGAGCAGCAATGAAGGTCCTCCTTCTCTGGCAGAGTTCAGGGTTTCCATTGTCATGTCAGTAGCTTCTCAGTTTTCACCACTGTCAGTCATGCAAGTCCCAGGTGGAGACTCAGGAATACCGTTGCACTCAGATGTAGAAGGATTCTTCTTTATTCTTCCTGTAACAATTCTGTTTTACCATTCAGGGTTGTTAGGCCTGAGCTGAACCCTTGAACCTGGAGGACCAGCGGCCTACTCTTAGCCTGTCTTTTCACCTGTTTGGCATGGGTGACCTCACCAAGAGCCAAAGCATAAAGTCCTGGCTCCAGCCAACCTAGCTCTTTGGGTCATTGAGGCAGGCAAGTTTCCAAACCACGACAAGGTTTTGATCCTCTTGGAAACGTTATGTAAGTAGTTGCTGAAAATCTGAAAGAAAATTTAAATGGCATTTTGAGAAATGAGATTATATAAGCTACAATCTGATCCCAATTGATTGCAATTCAGAATTTCTTCAGAAATCCTTCACTAATTTTCTGAGAATACGTTGAAGGTGGGAACCACATTCACTTTGAGAACAGATTAGAAAATTAGAAGTCTACTGACTGGTATTTTCAGTTACATGCAGGCAGTGGATGAGATGTCCCTCTGCAAATTATGCCTTATAAGTGAAACAACTCAGTCAGACTTCAGCCTTCTCTTAGGTATCTACTAAACTTTCCACTTCCTTTTATGCTTCTCTCCAAAGTCATGGCAACAGGTTTCACATTTGCATTAGTGACACCCAATTGTATTACTTTGAGCTGTCAGAATACTTCAAAATCCAGGCTGTAGCAAACTATGATTTCTTTCAGCTAATAACTTGCCATCTGCTTTTCAGGGATTTTATATTTTCCCAACTCATTTCACATGAGCACCCAAGGTAACATCTACAGTCTCTGAATCCTACTTATCCATTAGCTGAGTTTTTAATGTATCTCCCTTCTCCAACACTAACCTTCTAGATTTCCACATATTCACCTACTTTCTCTCCTTCTTGGGCAGCTCTGCTGTTGAATTCTCACTTTCCAAACCAAAGTCCTACTCTCTCTGCTGACTTTTGAACTTCTTCCATTGCTTCTAAAAACAGTGGCAACTTCTTTATCAATAGCTTCTGACTTTTAGGGCAGCTTAATGTTAAAGCTAAATATAAGCTAGCTGAGCGACTGTCTGCTCTTTTGAGGTCCAACCTTGTACACCATTCCTCTTGTGTCTCTAGGGAAAGAGGCATTTTAGATGACTTTTTTAATTAATCCACAGAGCCATTGCTAGTTGCCTCAGTTACAATATACTATATTTTCCATTCTTTTCTCATGTAATCCCAAACAATTAAGGTGTGGCTGCCTGAAGCAATCAATCCAGCATATGGAATGTAAAATATAGAACTTTACAGCACCAAATAGGCCCTTCGGCCCACAATGTTGTGCTGATCCTTTAACCTACTCTAAGATCAATCTAACTGCTGTCAAAAATCAATATATTCAAAGAATAATATAACCATTGTCATTTGAAATCTTTATCAATTTTTATTAAAAAAAATTCCAAATCTGACTTATCTAGAGTGATCCTGACCTGTCTCTTAGACCTATTCTCCAATAATTTCAACTCATCCAAATCTCAGCGTCACACTTCCTAGTCACTAAGTTTTTGCTACTTAGTCAATGTCTACTGGCACCTGGAGGAACAATACCTCCATATTTTCCACCTTGATGTTCAAATAGCCTGAATCTAGCATTTCCCTTTATTTTCAATCCTCTCCCAGCCCTCCTACAACTCTCCAAGAATTCTTCAGTCTTTTAATTCTGACTACTTGTAAACAATCTGGATCAAGGACTCTTTGGGGCTTCTGCTGTTGATTGCATGTTGGGGGTGGGGGGGGGAAGGGGTTGCTGCTTGGCTTGGGCGGGGTCGATGTTTTTGCTGCTCCTTGTGCGAAAGGAGGAGGGAGGGGGTCTTCAGGGCTTCAAGGTGTCTATCAATTACTCTGTGAGGTTTCTTGTTTTGTGGATGTCTGTGAAGTGTATGAATTTCAGGTTTAATTCTGTATATATACTCCGATATTAAATGAACCTTTGAGCATTCATTCCAATAAATGGTAATGGCACTTTTCAACTGTGAGACACATGCACTCTTCAATATTCAAAGTACATTGTATGCATTATACAACCTTGAGATGCATCTCCTTATATAGGCAGCCGGAGAACAAAGAAACTCGAAGAACCCATAAATATCTAACAATCGTCCAACGTGCAGTGGGAGAGAAAAACAAGTCATGAAAGCGATAAAAATAAGCAAGTAGGATTTAGAACAAAAGTGAGTCCTCAAACATGAAGCCCAGAGCAGCTAGAGCAGGCCGCAGGCTCAGCCTCAGTTCAGCACGTAGCAGAGTGAACATCGTGCAGCAGTGACCAGAACCAGCCCGACCCTTGTCACTTGTCCAACCTTTTCAATCCATCCAGCCGGGCACTTAAGTTGTCCTCATTCTATGACCTGAACCCTGTTGCATTGATACGCTAAGGGCCTGAACTGCACCACCATGTTTCGGCTCGTACCCGACCTTTGCAAATCAGTCTGGTGTTAGATTGATCCAATCTTCCTCTCAGTTTAGGTGGGCAGACCTCAAATCTGCCTCTACTCCGTTCTGATTTTGCTCTGTTCCACTCACCTCAACTTTGCCTTGAATATGCCTTGACTTCCCCTCAACTTCACCTCAAACATGCCACGACCTTGCCTTAACCTCACCTCAACTTCACCCAACAATGCCACGACCTCACCCTGACCTCGCCTCAACTTCACCCCAAACATGCCACGACCTCGCCCTAACCTCACCTCAACTTCGCCTCAAACGTGCCATGACCTTGCCCTGACCTCACCTCAAATTTACCTTGAATATGCCACGACCTCGCTCTGACCTCTCCTCTTCATTGTTTGCGCTGATTGCTTACCATACATTTTGCAGGAACAGTATTTATTAATAAAGTATTTAGTTGCATTCCTTGTTTTGTTAATCACCAGTAAACAGTTGCTCACACTCAGCAGCACCATCTTGCACCAGAAAATTCATAGTCGTACACCAGAAAAAGAGGCTTCCTCAGTCTATGAGAGAGTGACCAGAATGGGGAATAGAAAAAGAGAGTGCTGGGGAGTGATTATCGGAGAAGTTGATGCTCATGCCACTAGGTTGAAGGTTGCGTCAACGGAACATGAAGTATTGATCCTCCAGCCTGAGTTTGAACTCATCATGGCAATAGAGGAGGCTATGGTAAAACCTATCAGAATGGAAGTGGAAAGTCAGATTGAACTGGGTAGCCACTGGAAGATCCTTCCTTTGCAGATGGTGCTCAACAAAGTGGACACAAATCTCCTTCCCCCCCACTTCGCTCTTCTTCCATTCCTCAGTTTTGGAATCCCTTCTGTTCTCCACACCTGCCCATCATCTCCCACTGGTTTCCCATTTCCTTTCCTTCCTGCCAAGGTCCTACTAGATTCCTTCTTCTTCAGCTCTTTACCCCTTCCACCTACTGTTCCCTTCCCAGCTTCAACCTCCTTGCCCCACCGACCCTCTTCATCTGGTCTCTCCTGGCACCTGCCAACTTTACTCCTTCCCCTCCCCCACCTTCTCATTCTGGCTTCTGCCACCCTTCCTTTCCAGTCCTGATGAAGTGTCCCTGTCTGCAAAGGCCGGCTATTTATTTCCCCCCATAGATGCTACCTGACTTGCTGAGTTCCTCCCACATTTGTGCCTGTTGCTCAGAATTGAAATAGTTCTTTCTCAGGTCCCCTCTAAAGTATTTAAATATTACAGGAATCATTCTCTTTGGATCTTGAAACATAAATGTCTGGGCCACAATGCTAAAATTCCCTCGTTACCTTTTTTTTTTAACAGACTTTTCCTTTTAGAGAGGAATTGATGTAGGTATGAAGCTCAGGAGTCTTGTTGCAACTGTACAAGTTATGGTGAGACCAATCTTGGAGTATTATGCACAGCTCTGATCACCCAGAATGTCATTAATGCAAAGGGCACAGAAAAGATTCAGGAGGGTGCTACTACCATGGCTGGAGGGCTTGAACTATAAGGAGAGGCTGAATAGGCTCTGACCTCTCTCCTGGACCATAGGAGGCTGAGGGGTGATCATATAGAGCATGTAGATAAGGCTGTTAGAGAGTTTTTGGGGTTCAACAAATTACTTCAGCCACCAGAAACAAATATGAAGTGTGGATTAAATATAAAACACAGCTCCGAGCAAAGAGTTTCTAAGAACCATGCACCACAGTTAATTCGAAGGCACCCCAGTTAATTGGAAGACCAGACAATGCTAATTTCGATTTGTTCTTTGGGTGTCTGTGGTGTGGGTGCGAAGAGAGAGATGTGTGGGTGGTGTGTAGTCTAAAGGAAGCCTTGTAAATACGCAGTTGTCTTTTTTCACCATCAGAATCAGGTTTATTATCACCGGCATGTGTCGTGAAATTTGTTAACTCAGCAGCAGCAGTTCAATGCAATACATGATTATGTAGAGAGAAAAGAAGTGAGTCAATTACAGGAAGTATATATGTATAGCAAAATAAATTAAAAGTAGTGCAAAAACAGAAATAATATATATTGTATAAAAGTGATGTAGTGAACATGGGTTCGGTGTCCATTTAGGAATCGGATGGCAGAGGGGAAGAAGCTGTTCCTGAGTCGCTGAGTGTGTGCCTTCAGGCTTCTGTACCTCCTACCTGATGGTAACAGTGAGAAAAGGACATGCCCTGGGCGCTGGGGGTCCTTAATAATGGATGTCGCCTTTCTGAGGCACTGCTCCTTGAAGATGTCTTGGTATAAAGGCTAGTGCCCAAGATGGAGCTGACTAATTTTATGATGTTGTGTAGCTTCTTTCAGTCCAGTGAAGTAGCAACCCCCCACCCCCCCACAACCATGCCAGAAACCCAGGATCTTGAAATTGTTCACTCTGTCATCTTCTGATCCCTCTAAGAGGATTGGTTTGTGTTCCCTCGTCTTACCCTTCCTGCAGTCCACAATCAGCTCCTTCATTTTACTGATGTTGAGTGCAAGGTTGTTGCTGTGACACCACTCGACTAACTGGTATATTTCACTCCTGTACATCCTCTCATCTCTATCTAAGATTCTACCAACAATGGTGTATCATCAGCAAATGTATAGATGGTATTTGAACTGTACATAGCCTTACAGTCATGGGTATAGATAGAGTTGTGCAGTGGGCTAAGCACACACCCCTGAAGTCCACCAGTATTGATCGTCAGCAAGGAGGAGATATTATAACCAATCCACACAGACTATGGTCTTCTGGTTAGGAAGATGAAGATCCAATTGCAGAGCGAGGGACAGAGGCCCAGGTTCTGTACCTTCTCAATCAGGATTGTGGGAATGATGATGTTGAACACTCAGCTATAGTCAATTTTCAGCATACTACACGTGTTTGAATTGTCCAGGTAATCTGAGGCTGTGTGAAGAGCCATTGAGATTGTGTCTGCAGTAACCTTTTATGGTGTTAGGCAAACTGCAGAGGTCCAGGTCCTTGCTGAGGCAGGAGTTCATGCCAGTCATGACCAACTTCTGAAAGCATTTAATCACCATAAATGTGAGTGCTACTGGGTGAGTGATCTTTAGCTTGCATTCTCCTATGATCTTTAGTGTATAAAATGTCATGTAGTGTTGGGTCAGGCAGACCTCTTGCTCTGAAAGGGTCTCTCTCTCTCTCTCTCTCTCTCTGTGTCTCTCATGACTTTAGAAGGCTGTCAGCTTATTTGTGAGTATGAGAATCAAATAAAAAGATGACTTTTCGCATCTACCAACTGTGTCTCTCTGCTGACTTTGTTCATGTGGCAACACGGTGAATGGTCACAGTCATTTTCCAAGGATAGTGGAGTCTAATACTAGAGGGTATAGATTCAAGGTAAGAGAGGAGAAATTTTAAAGGGATCTGAGTAAAACTTTTTTACTCATACTTTAGTTGGTTGGTGTATGAAAAGAGCTGCCCAAGAAGGTGGTAGAGGCAGGTAGAATTATAATGCTTAACAGACACTTGGACAGGTACGTGGATAGAAAATTTGAGAGGGATATGGGCCAGACACAGGTAAATAGGACTTTTGGAGCGGAGACTTGATCAGAGTGGACCAGATGGGCCATAAGGCCTGTCTCCAAGCTGTCTAACTTTATGACTCTATAACATTCACTTTTGAAAACCATCCCTTTAGCATGGGCTCGGATTTAATCTGAATGATTCTGTAAAATGCCAAGGGATATTCTTCTATATTAACGACATAATGGCCCACAGCTTGGGCGGTGGCTGTGAAAGCATTTTTGCCACTCAATATAATCCTTGGGTCCGGTGTTTGGGAAATCCATTCATGCATGAGGCTCAAAAATAAAATAAAATAAAATTTTAAAAACCCTGCAGATCCTGGAAATCTTAAATAAAAGTGGAAAATGCTGGAAATACTCTACAGGTTAGGCAGCATCTGTGGAAGAAGAAACAGTTAATGTTTCGGGTCTGGGACCCTTCAGCAGGGCCCTAAATCTGAAATGTTAACTCTGTTTCATTTTCCCCTGATGCTTTCTAATACTGTTTTCAACATTTTTCTGCTTTTAATTCAAGTCTAGAACAATCCCATATCTGAAGGGCCATGGGGAATAAAGGCAAATGGTTGATCAGTGATGCCTTCTTTATGTCACACTAAAGTAGACATCAGAGATTCTGGGAAGACGTGCTTCTGCACGAGCACACACCGAGGGTACACTGGCATCATTGACATTATACGTGTAATTGTTGGATGCCGTAGTGCACACTTGGTCTCTGTGCAATTGTATTAAGATATACAGAGGGCTCAAGGAGCAAGATACAAACTGAAGTTCATGCAGGTCATTATATTTTATATTTTTTACTGTAATTATTGTTTTACTGTGATTTCTAGCCCAAGATGGCACTGGCAGGACACAGCGACATTTTGTGGGCTGAGAACAGAGCTGCTAACTATTCCATTACGTGCACATTTTCTGGACTACATTCACCACACTTCATAGCTTGCAATTTCCCCTTGGGAGCTGTGCCTTTGAACTGTTTGCACAACCTGCCGTTTTTGCGGTATCCTGGGGGATGCTGCAAACCGAACTCTCGTGAATGCCGGTATGACCGCCGTGATCATTGCCGGAGCGGACTTGGAGCTGGACTGAAGCTTTGGGCCGGATTGGAGCGGCGGGGCCTGGGCCTGAGAACCACAAACAAAATGATGTTTAGCCAATTTAGGCACCGAGCCAGATGGAAAATATCACAGCGTTGTGGCTGAGGGTGAAGAACGAACCGGTGTTCCTTTCACTGCTCCGTAAGGCTTTACTACCCTCAGTGCTGAGCTGGCTCTGTGGCTGTAGCCTGCAGCTGATGGGCTCCTGGACTGCCTGCAGAACTGTGGGCTCTGTGATTCATGTTCTGTGTGTTGTTTGTTTACTTTTTAAATTGTTTACACAATTTGCTCTTTTTCGCACACGTTGTGCATTTAGTAGTCTTGGATTTGTGCTTTTTTACTGGATTCAATTGTTTTACTTTGTGGCTGCCAGCAAGAAGATGAATCTCAATGTTGTTAATGATACACACACTTTGATAATAAGTGTATGTTGAACTTTGAACTTTAAATTCCATGGTGCAGAAATAGGAGGAGACAGCGCAGTATACCATAGGCATCTTTTGCCACCTTAATTAGTCTATGGGATTCCTGCCTGTAGAATTAGCATTTATTTCATTATCCTCCATATAAGTTATGTAAACTTGTCAAATACTTTCTAGTCAGAAACCTACTCAAGCATCCACTATTTGATGCATAAACCATCTGAATATCTTGACTAGATTCCAGCTAGAAACTCACTCACAGATATATCCTATTCAATGTATAAACAGTGTGAAATTCTCAATTAAATTCCAGCCAATAACACAGTCTCAAATATCTACTATTCCATACATAAATCATCTTGACTGTTTCTCTTGTAACTCAGTCCTATGTATTTCTTACTCTTTTGGATATCCATCCAAATCAAATCTCAAAATTTACCTCGCTCTGTGTGGCCATTATTTTATACACTATTCTAAGTGCCGGTCTGAATGGGAAAGATCGGGTACAGACCGAATCGAGGCGATGGGGTCCAGGCCCCAGAATGCATCGAAATGTCAGAACCTGCTGTTTAGACAACAATTTAAGTAGCAGGTCACATTGAAAAGGTCAGGGTATCGGGGCCCAATGCAAGGGATGGACTGGTTCTTTTGTGCACTTCAGTTAAGAATGCTATTTGTTTTGCTTTTATTGTTTTTTTTCTCTGCACATTGGGTGTTTGACAGTCCTTTTTTTAAATGAGTTCTTCTGGGTTTCTTTGTTCTATGGCTGCCTGTAAGAAGACGAATCTGAAGGTTGTTTAATGTACGCATACTTCAATAATAAATGTACTTTAAATATAAACTGGTCAGTGACTGTGAAATATAAGCATATTTTGTAGTGACAGTCAGCGACACAGGGTTCAAGGTGAATCAGTTCTCTGGCTGAGCGAACTATGTGCCCTGCACTAACAAAACCCTAATTCGGCATTTAGTCATTCACTAAATATTATTTGGTAGCTTAATGGTACATAGTGTGGCCTCTAGTGCTGCCATCTCACAGCCCTAGTTTGATACTGACCTTCGGTGCTGTCTGTGTGGAGTTTGCATGTCATTCGTTGTGAGTGCGTGTATCTTCCTGTGTGTTCTGACCTGCTCGCACGTTCCACAGGCATGATGGTGGGTTAAATGGTAAGGGTAAATTAACCCCTGTGGAGGCAAATGGAAAGGAATCAGTGGAAATTGGTCATCCACATGAGAGAGCATGAACTGCAGGGTTGCAAAGAACTAAGAGAGGAACTGAACTGATGGAGCTGCTCTACTGACATCGGCCTGATGGGCCAACTGGACCTGGTACACAAAATATGATGAATCACATTTTACTAAAATTGCTCTGGTAAGTAAGTCACCCCTGCCCCCTCAATTTAATAGCGTGTTATGAGAGAAGTTGTAATTAAAAAATAAATACAATCTACACAATACCAACATTGAATTGTGTCACTCTTTTCCTGCTGCATAATGTTGCTTCTTTTAAGGACACGTACAATATTTGTCAGCAAATTCCTGCTCAGGGAAATGACTTCCAAGAGCTCTGGAACTGAGAAAGTTAGTCAAAGAGGTTCAGCTAAATGGTACCAAATCAATTTTTTTTTAAAAAGGAAGATTTGAAATAAAGATAGTTTCACCCTGTGTCAAAGAGAGAGTTTGTTCTCTTTCATTTAAGTCCACCAGGGCCTTTAATATAAGCTAGGAAATGCATCCCGAGCAGTGTTCTCAGGTGCATCCTGATATTACAGCAATGTAATAGCGCCATCTCCTGGAGATATATATGTCATTCAGGAGTAAGAAAGATAGGCCGAGAATTGCCAGTCTGTAGCCAACACAGACAGACAGACATACTTTATTGATCCAGAGGGAAATTGGGTTTCGTTACAGTCGCACCAACCAAGAATAGTGTAGAAATATAGCAATATAAAGCCATAAATAATTGTGGTGAACTACATATACCTGTCTGGACTGCTCCTGTGGCTCCTCCCACAGACCCCTGTATAAAGGCGATTGAGGCCTGATGCCCGGCCTCATTCCCCAGGATGTAGTGTTGTTCATTCTTCCAGTCAATAAAAGCCGATATCTCGCTTCTTACGTCTCAGAGTGAGTTATTGATGGTGCATCAATAATTAAATAATAATAAGTAAATTATGCCAAGTGGAAATAAGTCCAGGACCAGCCTATTGGCTCAGGGTGTCTGACACTCCTAGGGTGGAGTTGTAAAGTTTGATGGCCACAGGTAGGAACAACTTCCTAAGACACTCAGTGTTGCATCTCAGTGGAATGAGTCTCTGGCTGAATGTACTCCTGTGCCTAACCAGTACATTATGGAGTGGATGGGAGACATTGTCCAAGATGGCATGCAACTTGGACAGCATCCTCTTTTCACACACCACAGTCAGAGAGTCCAGTTCCACCCCCACAACATCACTGGCCTTACACATGAGTCTGTTGATTCTGTTGGTGCAATAAATGATTGAATTTTACCAAAAGCCTATCATGTTTAATTGGGTACTTAATCGAAGAGTTCACTGTGCAGTGTCAGCTAATGCATGTTGCGGCATCACTAGGGTAAAAGTGTTGTGTGTGAGTAAAGCCTGAGAATAGTCTATGCCTTGCGTATGGAAACAAGTTTTAATCAGAAGATAGCGGTTTTCTCCTGTATATTCTAAAGGAGGCCCAACCATACGCAGTCAATGTTGAGCGGCCGAGGTTTTCTCAATGATCACTCCCAAACATGTCTTCATGGATCATTGGGATCTCTTCTGGGGATGATATGACCTGTACAAAAAGTATGGCTTACACCTAAACATGATGGGGGCCAATATCGTTGTGGACAGGTTTGCTAGAACTGTTGGGGAGTGTTTAAACCAATTTGGCAGGGGGATGCACACTGCAGTGATAGTGCTGAGGATGGGGCAGTTGGGATACAAGTAAATGCAGTATGTAGTGAGACTGTGAGGAAGGACAAGCAGATGATAAGGCAAAATTCCGGTAATTTGATGAGTTGCAGTGTAAAATGGGGCAAGATCAAAAAAGGTGTTGAATACAGGACTGAAGATGTTCTACTTGAATGCGTGCAGTATATAGAATAAGGTAGATGTCGTTGTAGCACAATTAGAGATTGTCAGGTATGATGTGGCGGGCATCACTGAGTCGAGGCTGAAAGAAGATCACAGTTGAGAGCTTAGCATTGTATGGAAAGGACGGGCAGGAAGGCAGAGGGTGTGGGGCAGCTCTGTTGGTAAAAAATGAAATCAAGTCCACAGAAAGAGGGTTGGAAGATGTAGAATCCTTGTGGGAAGAGTTAAGAGACTGCAAGGGTGAAAAGACCCTGATGGGAGTTAGAATAGTAGCCAGAATGTAAGATACAAATTGCAATGGCAAATAGAAAAGGGATGTAAAAAGGGCAATGTTATGGAGGAATTCAATACTCAGGTAGATTGGGAAAATAAGGTTGGTGCTGGATCACAAGAGATGGAATTTGTAGGATGCCTATGAGATGGCTTTTTAGAGCAGCTTGTGTTTGAGCTCACTCGGGAACAAAAATTCTGGATTGGATTTTGTGTAATGAACTATATTTGATTAGGGAACTTAGGGTAAAGAATCCCTTAGGAGGCAGTGATCATAATATGATAGAATTCACCTTGCGGTTTGAGAGGGAGAAGCTAAAATCAGATGTATAAACATTCGAGTTGAGTGAAGGCAACTACAGAGGCAAGAGAGTGGAGCTGGCCAAAGTTGGTTAGAAGCAGACTATAGCAGGGATGACGATGGAGCAGCAGGGGCTGGAGTTTCTGGGATTAGGTGAGAGTTAGCGTTCGGCACGGACTAGAAGGACTGAGATGGCCTGTTTCCGTGCTGTAATTGTTATATGGTTATATGGTTATAGGGATTAATTCAGATCACAAAGGATAAGTTCATCCCAAAGAACAAAAAGCATTCTAAAGAGAGGAAGAGGCAACCATGGCTGACAAGGGAAGTCAAAGACAGCACAAAAGCAAAAGAGAAGACATACAGTATAACAACAACATGTGGAAAACTATAGGATTGGGAAGTTTATAAAGCCCAACAGAAGGCAACTAAAAAGCCATAAGGAGAGAAAAGATGAAATATAAAGGTAAGATAGCCAATAATATAAAAGAAGATACCAAAATATTTTTCATACATATAAAGAGTAAAAGAGAGATACGAGTGGATATTGGACCACTGGAAAATAACACTTCAGAGGTAGTAATGGGGGCAGTGAAATGGCAGACAAACTCAGTAAGTATTTTGCATTAGTCTTCACTGTGGAAGCTTCAAGCAGAATGTCAGAAATTCAAGAGTGTCAGTGACAGAAGTGAGTGTAGTTACAATTACTGAGGAGATGGTGCTTGGTAAGCTGAAAGGTGTGAGGGTAGATGAGTCACCTGGACTATACCCCAGGGCTCTGAAAGAGGTAACTGGAGGCATTAGTAATGTTCCTTCAAGCATAACTAGATTCTGGAATTATTCCAGAGGACTGGAAAATTGCAAATGTCACTTCACTCTTTAAGAAGTGAGGGAGGTAGAAGAAAGGAGATTATAGGCCAGTTAGCCTGAGTTCGTGGCTGGGAAGATATTGGAGTCCATTATTAAGAAGAAGGTCTTGGGGTACTTTGAGCACATGATAAATTAGGCCAAAGTCAGCATGTTCTCCATAAGGGGAAATCTTGCCAGATAATATCTGTTGGAGTTTTTTTGAGGAAATAACAAGCAAGATAGACAAAAGAGAGTCAGTGGATTTTGTTTACTTGGATTTTCAGAAGGCCTTTGACAAGGTTCTGCACATGAGGCTGCTTAATACGAAAGGTACTAGCATGAATAGAAGATTGACTGGTAGGAGACAAACTGGGAATAATGGGGGCCTTTTCTGGTTGGCTGCCGATGACTAGTAGTGTTCTGCATGGGGTGGTATTAGGACTACTTCTTTTCACATCATATGTCAATGATTTGGATGACTGAACTGATGGCTTTGTGGCTGAGTTTGTAGATGATATGAAGACAGGTGGAAGGGCAGGTAATGTTGAGGAAGAAGGGAATTTGCAGAAGGACTTAGATGTGTTGGGAGAATGGACAAAGAAGTGGCCGATGGAATATAATGTAGGGAAGTTTATGGTCATGTACTTTGGTAGAAGGAATAAAGATGTGGTCTATTTTCTAAACAGGAAGAAAATTTAAAAATCTGAGATGCAAAGGGACTTGGGAGTCCTTGTGCAAGATTCCCTAAAGGTTAACTTGCAGGTTGAGCCAGTAGTAAGGAAGGCAAATGCAATGTTTGCATTCATTTTGAGAGGACTAGAATACAAAAGCAGAGATATAATACTGAGGCTTTATATGGCAGTAGTGAGACATCATTCGAAATTTCATGAGCAGTTGTGGGCCCCTTTTCTGAAAAAAGATGTGCTGGCATTGGAGAGGCTGCAGAGGGGGTTCAGGAGGATGATTCCAGAAGGAAAGGGTTAACATATCAGGAACGTTTGATGGCTCTGGGCCTGTACTTGCTGGAGTTTAGAAGAATGAAGGGGAATCTCATTGAAATTTATTGAATATTGAAAAGCCTAGATGGACTGGATGAGGTGAGAATGTTTTCTGTAGTGCATGAGTCTAGGTCCAGAAGGCACAGCCTCAGAAAGTTGGGGTGTCTATTTAGAACAGAGATGAGGAGGAATTACTTTAGCTAGATAGACAATAGACAATAAGTGCTGGAGTAGGCCATTCGGCCCTTTGAGCCAGCACCGCCATTCACTGTGATCATGGCTGATCAGCCACATTCAGTACCCTGTTCCTGCCTTCTCCCCATATCCCTTGACTTCGCTATCTTTAAGAGCGGAGTCAAGGGATTTTGGTGAATCTGTGGAATTCATTGCCACAGATGGCTGTGGAGCCCAAGTCATTGAATATATTTAAAGCAGAGTTTGATAGGTTCTTGATTAGTCATGGCATTGAAGGTTTCACGGGTAAGGCAGGAGAATGGGGCCGAGAGGGATAGTAAATCAACTATGATGAAATTTTGGAAGAGATGGGCCGAATGAACCTCTTCCCCACCCATCATCAATTCAAATCACTTTGAATGATTCTCTTTCCACTGATCCTTCACCCAATTCTCATCCCTGACTAACCTTCCCTCACTTGCTGATCTTCATTTATCAGTCACCCTCTCCGGTGAAGGTCAATTGCCGGAATTATTAACTCTGCTTTTCTCAAATATTGAAGCAATTGCTGTTTTATTTCAGATTTTCAGCTGTCCTCTTTTTTTTATTTTCGAACTCTCTGACTAATCCTTCCTACCCTCACCCAACTTTCTGACTGACTTCCTAACCTAATTCTACCTTTGGCTGGCATTTCAATTCTTTGGTCTTTTCCCCTTGGCTGTAGCCCTTCTTCTTGAACATCCTTTCCCTCTGATCATCTCTAATACCTTTACTACCTTCCTGCTGATGAGCCTCTCCCTCTCTTCCTTCACCTACCCTCTGCCTCATTACCCCAGATCTTCTTCAACTCCTAGCTCAATTTATCCTTCAACTGATTTCTTCACTAGCTCTATTCTTATCAATGGCTGTAACATGGTGACTAAAGACCATTTTGATATTTAAAAACTGTTGTAGTCCCCACAATGTTTTGAAAGTGATAGAGTGACGTAACTCCAGAATTCAATCCTGAGCTCAGATGCTATTGTGTGGAATATTGCGTGTTCTTCCCATGATGGTTTAGGTTTCTGTTGGGTGCTCTGGTTTCATCCCAATTGCAAAGATGTACTGGCCGGTTAAACTTTATATGTAAGTGAGATAAAAAGATCCTTAAAGAAGTTGATGGGAATGTGAGAGGGAATACGTTGCAGGGATAGAAGGAAATAAGGAGAGGAGGAATGGGATGGATGGCATTGTTTTGCTGGATGCTTGCAATAATCTGAATGGACTCCTTTTGTGACATGGTAAATACATCAGAGCAAGGTAGAGACCTTGTCTACCCTCTCAGTGTGGTACTGCCGTTACATTCCAAAATCAGCAGGCCAGGCAGCGTCTATGGAAAAGAGTAAACAGGTGACACTTTGGACTGAGACCCTTCACCAGTCTTGATGAAGGGTCTCGTCCCAAAACGTCAATTGTTTACTCTTTTCCATAGATGGTGGCTTGCTGAGTTCCTCTTGCTTTTCATAACAAGTGAATCCAAATGACAATAACTCACTGCATAAATTTATTTGTCTCATACTAATTCAGCTTGCTTTGTTGATTACATAAATCCATCCCTCCTGTCACTAGAAATATTTTCTCATTGTCAGGATTTTGGATTAATCTCCTTTTAATCTTCTCTTTTCAAAGAAAAACAACCTTAACAAGGTGGATGTTCAGGGACTTGGGCTATATTCTTTCTCTTTGTGACTGTATGTTTTTCTGAAATTGTAACTCCTATGTGTTATTTGAGCTATGTGCTATGTGCAATGTGCTGTGTGCTGTATGCTTTGCACCTTGGCCCCAGAGGAACGTAGTTTCACTTGGCTGTATTCATATATGATTGAATGATAATTAAACTTGAAATTGAACTTGAACATTCTTGTTTCTGATTCAAGATCCACTCCGGATGTGTAAGAATAAAAGTGTAAAATGCACCCCAGTGCAGAGTTGCGGGAGTGAGTGCTATTCTGCCATAGTTGCTGTCTCCGGGCTAAAGAATTAAAACCCATTCCCACCTGCATTCTTAGGTGGAGGTAAAAGATCCCGAGGCACTATTTTGTAGAGCAGGAGAGCTATCCTATGCTGCCATGGACAAAATGTATTCTTCACTCAACGTTTCTAAAATAGACCATCGGCTCGGAATTACATTGCCATTGTTAGGGCTTACATTGTAAAGCAAAACATAAGGTAACACATTTCCTACATTACAATAGTTCCAAAATAATTCACAGTTTGTAAAGTGTTTTAGAACATACTGAAAGACACAGGAAATCCCAAGTTTTAACAACAAACTTTGAAACAAAACTACTTATATCTAAGAGAGCCACGCCTTTAGTAAATATCAAAATGAATCGTAGAACTAACAATAATTCTTGGGAGAGACATCATAGTACAGTTACAAAAAACCTCTGTTCAGTTTACTACTCTGCTTTCTGTCCCTTAGGCAACTCCTGACCTTTTAATCCTATGAACTTCAATTTTGCCAATAAGTCTATTATACTCTCCAGTAAATGAGATTTGTCTTCAGTAATCCTGTTTTCTTTCATTCATTAATTCATATTTTCTAATTAATTTAGTCTTGAATTATTGCCTTTAAAAGATTTTCCACCATCAATATTAGGCCAATTACCTTGAATTTGCTGTGTTTTACACTTTTTTTTAGCATGGGTGCCACATCTGCAATCTCCCAATTCACTAACATCACCATGGTATCTGAAAGGGGCTGGTAGATTGTGTCCCTAGTATCAATATTGGTTTATTATTTAATGTTGGCAAATGCAAGGTCATTCACTTTGGAAGGGAAAATAAATAAGATTATTAATGGAATTCAAAGGAATGAAAGGGGATCTTATAGAAACATAAAATTATGAAAGAGAAAGAGGCAGGGGAGTTGTTTCCACGGGTAAATGAGACTAGAACTGGGGGGTGGGGGGGTAGACTCAAGATTTGGGGGAATAGATTTATGATGTAGGTGAGGAGAAAATGCATTCCCTTGATGGTAGTGAATCTGTGGAATTCTCTGCCCAGGGAAGCAGTAGAGGCTGCCTCATTAAATAGAGAGATTATTGGATAGCAGGGTTATTAGGGGTTATGGGGAAAAAGTAGTTAGGTAGAGCTGAACCCATGGCCAGATCAGCCATGATCTTATTGAATGGCAAATCAGGCTGAATGGTTCAGATGGCCTACTGCTCCTATTGCTTATGTTCTTATGTCTATGCGGCAGTTCTCATTGGTCAGAAGTGGAGGGAGTTAACAGCTTCAAATTCCTGGCTGTTTACATCTCAAATTACCTGGTCTGGGCCCTGCAAATTAATGCAATAATGAAGAGTGAATACCAGTGCCTCCACTTTCTTAGAAGTTTAAGGAGATTTGGCATATCACCAAACACTCTAAAAATCTTCTACAGTTGCTCTGTTGTAAATATTCTGACTAGTTCATGGCTTGATATGGGAGTTTCAATTTATAGGGATACAGAGAGTAATGACACAGCCAACTCCACCAAGGTACTGTCTGCACACTAGTGAAAGCCTCTACATAAGATCTGTTACAGTTGGGCAGGAAGTACAGAAGCCCTCAGGTTCAGGAATGGTTGCTTTCTTATAACCATCAGATTCTTGAAGCGACCTGCACCTCCATAATCCTACCTCAGACTACAGACCACCTACGATGTGTTTGTCTCTAATTATGCTTTTTTTTGCAATGATGTCTTGGTTTGCAATAATTTTCTTCATATATAATTTAGGAATAAGTATTCCTTGTGTTGTTCCCTGAATCTGCATTCCTTTTGTCTGAATCTGCATGTCTGTTATGCAAGCAAACTATTCATTGTAGCTGCAACTCACTGTTGTTACACATACGACAATAAACTCAACTTGACCTGAAGCTTGGGGAGACTCGGTACGTCACCAAATACTCTGACAAACTTCTACAAATGCTCTATCATAAGTATGGATTTTGACAGGATGAATAAGAATGGGACATATTCAATAAATGGTCATGGCCAAGGGACTATTGAGGAACATGAGAAATAGTCTAATGATCTATGAAGAAGAAGGTGGTGAAAAGGATGTATGGGGTACTTGCATTCCTTAGCCAGGGAGCAGAATATTAGAGCAGGAATGTAATGGTAAGACTTTATAAACCGCTGATTCAGCCACAGCAGGGTACTGTGTGTAGTATTGCTAATCACATCATAGAGAGAACACGATTACACTGATGTTGATGCAAAAGAGATTCATTTGGAATGGAGTGTTTAGACGGACTGAATAGTCTGGGTTTGCTTTTCCTGGAAAAGAGAAGGCTGAGATAGTGTATGATAAAGATCTATAAAGTTATGAGGATCATAGATAGTAATAAACAGTTCCTCACACAGGAGTCTAAATCCAGAATCAGAATCAGGTTTTATTATCACTGACATGTTGCAAAATTTGTTGTTTTGTGGCAGCAGTACTGTACAACACATTAAAAATAGTATAATTTACAATAAAATATATTTAAATGGGTTAAAGGACCATTCAGAAATCTGATAGCAAAAGCAAAGAAGCTGTTCCTAAAACCTTGATAGTGCATCTTCAGACTCCTGAATGTCCCCTGATGGTAGTAATGAGAAGGGGGCATGTCATGGGTGGTAAGGTTTCTTCAAGATGTATGCCACCTTCTGTAGATATCTTCAGTGGTGGGGAGGCTAATGCCCGCAGTGGAGCTAGCTGAGTCTACAACCCTCCGCAGCATTTTTTTGATTCGATGAATTGGAACTTCCATACTACGTGGTAATACAATTGCTCAGAATGCTCTCCACTGTATGTCTGTTGAACTTTGCTAGAGAGTTTGGTGTCATGCAAAGTCTCAAACTCCTGACCACGTACAGCAGCTTTTGTGCCTTCTTTGTGACTGCACCAATATGTTGGGCCTGAGGAAATATACGTAAGGTGAGGGTTAAGAGTTTGTGTAGCTCCAAAATATTGAACTAATTAAAAGAAAAAGACTGGAGACCAAATTATGGTTCTAACTTTGTGTTTTTATTTTAAGCGAGAAATGCAAGTATCATGTGGCATGATGAAGTATGCACTTCACATATTTACATATAACCATTATAAATTATATAAAAAAGAATGCTTATTCAAACAATACATCTGCAAGATTATTTAAATATTTCTGAAATATTAAATTCACAACATTGCTCCCTGCTAGGCTATAAACTCCAACTCAATATACAATGCCCCTCATCTATATATACAGTATACTATATAACACTACTACAACAGAGACATCCATAGCTTAAGAAATTTTTAAATTTTCCCATTCAATCTTAAGAATGGAATTGCTGTGGAAGATTTATTACTGTTGTGTGATGATGTCTTTCCTTAGCAGGTGAGACTTGTGGGTGGTGAAAACAATCTCAGTTTCTGGGGTCTCCTCTGTGGTGGTCGTTGGAGTTGACTCTGAGACTGCAGGAAGCGGTGCTGACGGATCTAGACGCGTTTCTTCTCCTTTTTTTGGCTCTTTTCTTCAGATCTATTTTGACCCTTGCTTCTCTCACTTTGTCTCCCTTTTTCTTATAGTTTCTTGTGAATATCACCGAATTTGCTAACTTCTTGAGAGATTAGGTCACGTTTATTCTCTTTCAATTCCATAATACATGTCATCCTCCTCTTTTTTCTTTTTTTTCTTCTTTCTAGAATTGCATATTGATCTTGGGAAGGTGCATTTAGTTCATTGGAGTATTCTTTTATTAAGCCTATTGTTTGTTCTTTGCAACTACTTTTACAAGCAGATTTTTATCTCCCAGTTGAAGTTCATGCAATAACCTCAATGTAAACAGAGTAGATTCTGGATCTTTATGCTCACAAAAGCTGAATCCTTGCAACATTCCTGAAGCTCCTGTAACTCTATTCCAGCTTAAAACCAAGCCACATTTCAATAGTAACTGCCTGAGTAACGTATCAGAGGCTTTCTCAGATATGTTGCCTACAAAAGCTGTTGTAGTTGGGCCACAGTTTTTATCACTTTTATGTTTGCTCTGAGCAGCATGGTCCTTCCTTGGTCCAATATGCTTTACAAACAGAGGCACAGAGATTGGCAACAGTTGCTTGGCAACGGATCATGATATACAGCACGGAGACAGTTGTGGCATCGCTTTCAGTTGACTCCATTACAAAGGATGTGGAATGCAAATGGTGGCTAGATCTCCAATCAGGTTCTCTCAGCCACTTATGTCCTCACAATGCTGGCCCTCCTGTTTTTACCACATACAAGCTCAATGCGGCTTGTTGGTAGTTGTATTTCACTGTTACAAATATCATTCCCACAGGAGTAATCTTTTCTCCAGAATAAACTCCTAGTTGGAAATCTGCAGGGTTCAGTTCAATATCTTTGAAATGCCATTTAAATTCACTTTGTGGAATAACTGAAACAGCTGAGTCAGTGTCCAATTCCATTTTAATTAATTTACTCTTCATTTCTGGTATAAACCATATTGCCTCTCCGTTGTTAGTTTACTGATGGTAAATCTCAAGTCCATGTCACTCTCATCATTATTAGATTTTATCAACAGTGTGCAGATTAGTACTCTTTTTGAAACTGAAACTTGACTTTTTATCCTTTTCTCTTCCCCATGCAGCCTCTTTATTTTTGTCTGCCTGACATGCTATTATATGTGTCCTACTTTGTGGCATTTTCTGCAAGTTTCACCTGTACACCTGCATCGGTCTGGGCCATTGCCACAACAGTAACACAATTTGTTTGACCAGGAAGATTTCTGTTTAGAAGTTGCAATTTTGTTCACACTCACTTTCATTTCCGACTGCATCACAATTGCGTCTCTGTCTGCTGTTTTCACTGATGCAGTGATTTCAATTGCTCTTTTAAATATAAGTTGTATTTCAGTTCGGAGTAGTTCAGATCTCTTAGTGCATCATTTAGCCAATACTGAACTGACAATGCTCAGACAACCTCTTCAATTCAGACACATAAGCTGAAATGGACTCCCCTTCCTTTTGATTCCAGTTAAGAAGCCTAAATCATTCTGCAATTAACAATGGTGTCAGTTCTATATGTTCCGTCACTATTTTCAAAATATCAGCAAAGCTCATTTCGGCTGGATTAGTTGAAGCAGTCAATTTCAATGCAAACTGTATGCCTTTAAACGCAATGCACTCAGCAAAATTGGCACTTGTTCCTCATTGGCTACACCATTTACTTTAAAATACCTGTTCATTGTATAAAATCAAATTATCTATTGTGTAGTTAAATACATAAAACCATAGAACATTACAGCACAGAAACAGGCCTTTTGGCCCTTCGTGGCTGTGCCGAACCATTTTTCTGCCTAGTCCCACTGACCTGCACCTGGACCATATCCCTCCATACACCTCTCATCCATGTACCTGTCCAAGTTTTTCTTAAACATTAAAAGTGAGCCTGCATTTACCACTTCATCTGGCAGCTCATTCCACACTCCCACCACTCTCTGAGTGAAGAAGCCCCCCTAACGTTCCCTTTAAACTTTCCTCCCTTTACCCTTAACCCATGTCCTCTGTTTTTTTTTCTCCCCTAGCCTCAGTGGAAAAAGCCTGCTTGCATTCACTCTATCTATACCCATCATAATCTTATATACCTCTATCAAGTCTCCCCTCATTCTTCTACGCTCCAGGGAATAAAGTCCTAACCTATTCAACCTTTCTCTGTAACTCAGTTTCTCAAGTCCCGGCAACACCCTTGTAAACCTTCTCTGCACTCTTTCAACCTTATTAATATCCTTCCTGTAATTCGGTGACCAAAACTGCACACAATACTCCAAATTCAGCCTCACCAATGCCTTATACAACCTCACCATAACATTCTAACTCTTATACTCAATACTTTGATTTATATAGGCCAATGTACCAACAGCTCTCTTTACGACCCTATCTACCTGTGACGTCACTTTTAGTGAATTTTGTATCTGTATTCCCAGATCCCTCTGTTCTACTGCACTCCTCAGTGCCCTACCATTTACTTGTATGTTCTGCCTTGGTTTGTTCTTCCAAAGTGCAATACCTCACACTTGTCTGTATTAAACTCCATCTGCCATTTTTCAGCCCATTTTTCCATCTGGTCCAGATCCCTCTGCAAGCTTTGAAAACCTTCCTCACTGTCCAGTACATCTTTCCAGCGTAGCCAGCCATTTGCTCTTTTCTTAAAGAGTATTATCACCTGGTATTCACTATTTACGAACCCGCAAATTCTTCCGTTTTCTGACTTTCTTAAACTTGATTGTGTCTTCCCTTCTGAAGAACATACGCTGTGCTGCTTTTCCTTTAACTCGCCCATTTCTTGCGACACTTCCTTAATTCTAGCTGCACTTCAACAGGTAGGTAGTTGTCTTGTGTTCATTTTAAAAATATCTCATCACCACTGTTATTTTTTGTAGCACCAAAACATTAAACTAATTAAAAGGAAAAGATGAGTGTCCAAAACGTGATTCTAACTTTGTTTTTTTATTTTAAGTGCACATATCACGTGATAGTGAAGACGTATCCAATTCATGTATTTTTAGAGAAAACCATAATGAATTATATAAACAACAAAGAATGCTTAACCAAACAATATATTTACAATATTACTGAAATATTATATGCATAATACTTTTAAAGAGAAATTACTTCACCCAGAGCATGGATGGAATCTGGAAAACCCGACCAGAGTATCTCGCAGTGCATTAGGATCACTGAGGTATAGAAGGCAATGGACCAGGTGTTGGTAAATGGAATTAATTTAAGTTGGTGCTGATGACTGGCATGGATGTGGAGAGGCAAGGAGCCAGTTTTCCTGCTGCAGAGGACTTCATGGCTCTCAATAAATTCCACAATCTGTTCCCTGCATTATAAGCAACCATCAAAATGGACTAGCAATTTTCCAATCTTCTGAAGGACTCTGCAGACTTGACACTTGAGGATGCATGTATGACACCTTTAACGGGATGAAGGTCAGCGGCCATCATCATTGCTGGAAGACAGGGAGGAGAGGAGGACTCCAATCCAGACCAAAATGACAGGGTGTAAAACTTCCTCTGCTCGGCATCTTGTTAGCAAATGTACGTCATTAGAGAACAAGACAGAGGCGTAAGGGCAAGATTGCTGTATTGGAGAAAAATAAGGTGTTGCTGCATTCTCCATTTCACAGAGACATGGCTCACCTCAGACACACTGGATACGGCAGTCAGACCCAAGGAATTCTCAGTCCACTGTATGGACAACTGCTGATTCGGAGAAGACAAGAGGTGGGGATCTGTGGTTCATGATAAACTCTTCGTGGTGCTCTGTCATAATGGTCTTGTTGAATACCTGCCTTTCTGACCGGCAACATCTAATAATGAAGTGCCATCCATTCTCCTCTGTGATTCTAATTGTAGTTTACATACCACCAAAAGCATGTATTGAAAGCTACATTTAGTAAACAAGAAACGGCCTAACCCGATGCCTTTCAAATCATTGCCGATGACTTCAATCATACTTGCTCAAAGAAATCTCTGCCCAGTTATCATCAACATATCAGCTGCAGTACCAGTGTCCCAACACACTCAACCATTTGCACTATGATCAGGAATGCCTACCATTCCATCCCTGGACCCAAAATTCAGGAAATCTGATCTTCTGGCTGATCTCCTATTTGCATCCAGACAAAGGTTAAAGAGCAAGTCACCAGAATATAGACAACAATCAGGTAGTTGTGAGAGGCAGAGGAGTGCCTTGGGATTGCTTCGAGTCGGTGGACTGCGACATGTTCAGGAACTCAGAGGATCTGATGAATAGACCACAGGTGTCACGGATTTTATAAAGACACGTATGGACGAGTGTGTCCCCACAAAATCATTCAAAGTTTTCCATGGCCAAATGAACCAAGAAATCCACAATCCGCTGTAAGGCTAGATTGGTGGCATTCAGATCTGGTGATCAAGGAAAATACAAGAAGTCCAGGTATGAGCTTCTGAAATCACCTCACCTCTTGCTTCAGCTTTCTGAGGTACACACCTGCTTCAAGTGCGTTTCAATTATACTGGTGTCCAAGAAGAACATAGTAACCTGCCTCAAAGACTATCATCCATTTGTGCTTACATCCACTGTGTTGAAGTGCTTTGAGAGGTTAGTGATGAAACATATCAACTCCTGCCTGAACAGTGACTATTGGAGTATAAAAGTTGTATTGTTTGCTGTGTAACCAAAACTATGTAGTCAGCTTTGAGCTTGCTATTTGCTATGCGTGTATCCAATTTAGTAGGAGAATGAAATCTTAAGAATGTAGAAGGTAGCTAAGAGATGTAGATTAGAACATGATTAAGTCAATGGGTAGAAACAATAGTGGCGGATGTACTTGTGATACGCAACTGTAGACTGATTGGATATGCTAATGCAACTAAACCAGGAGATTGCTATAAAAAATGCTATGTACAAGGATCGGTGGACAATCGGCGACTAGCTCAATGACTGTCTCAGCTTTGATTTGCAAATTAAAGTTTAATACTTCTTGAAGAATCTTCTGCGTCTCCTGGTCGTTTGTGGAGCATGAGAAACCACGACAAAAATTGGCGACCGTGGCAGGACCGGAAAGAGACACGTGGAAAGGAAATGGCAGATTGGGGACGCTTCCCAGTCCTCTAGGGACCCCCACAAGGCTAACAGAATTAAGGGTGCACCCAAACAAAAGAGAAGCGCTTTTTGCGACAATTTGGACTAAGAATTCTGTTGGTTTTGGGGAGGTTTTGGAGTCTCAGAAGTGTGGAACCACTGCCGAAGGGTCTCTCCGGTCCAAAGAATCTGGCAGAATTGGGGGTTAACAGGAGGCTCAGAGGATTGATCAAGAACACTGCAGTGAGGGTAAGTACAAATAAGTTAATAAGAAGTTAAGTTAAGAAAAATTCCACGTGGTGTTGGTAAATCCCTGTGGATACCGCTTCGTACGAAACGAAGGTCTGAACGGGCAGGGAAAAGGAAAATAGAGAAAATCCCTGTGGATACCACTTCGTATGAAACGAAGGTCTGAACGGGCAGGGAAAGGGAAAATAGAGAAAATCCCTGTGGATACCGCTTCGTATGAAACGAAGGTCTGAACGGGCAGGGAAAGGAAAATAGAGAAAATCCTCGTGGATACCGCCTTAAGAGATAAGGGTCTGAATAGATGAGGTGCAAAGAGAAAGTTCTGTGGATTACCGCTCTGAATAGAGGTCTGTATGGGCAGAACAGAATAGTAAACAAGGACAGTCCAATATATAGTTTAAAGCGCTGGTAGATAGACGATAGACTAGGCATAGAATTAGAGTAAATAATATTATCCTGTAAACGAACTGTGAATCTCTGAAATACCTTAAAAAGAGAGAACAACATGACAGGTAAAGGAATGGCAGTAGAGATTCTGAGCAAAAAAATCCTGGTAAATAAATATGAGATCACAAAAACTTCAGAAAAATGGGAAAAGAGAACCAAAAACCTGGTCACAAAATGGCCAAGAGAAGGAACGTTTGATGTAAGCTTATGCGAAGAAATGGAGGCACTAATTAAAAATTACAAACCAAAAGATAAATCTAAGAAGAGGGCAAAAAAGAGAACGAGAAATGGAAGTGCTAAAACTCTTCAGAACAGAGGTAGAAAGGCTGAGGAGGACAGGTAGAATATTGATTACAAGCGAGGAAGACACTAAGGTGCTGGAGAAACAGCCTGTTAGAGAGAGAGGAAGGTACAGTGAGAAGCTGGCTTCAGCTCCGTACCCGGATGTGAAAGAAACAGAAAAGCCCCCTCCCTATAATGAGGAAGGAACCCCTAAGCAGTGCCCCCTGCTGACGGGAACAGTGAACATGCAGGGAGAAGTACAAGTTTGGGATAACGAGGAGGAAAAAAGACAATACGAGAAGGAAAAAGTGGCGATATGGAAGGAGATATAGGCAGAAAGGATAAAGGTGGAACAGGCAAAGAGAGAAATGAAAGAAGAGATTGAACGGATGAAATACTTGAGAGAGGAAAAGGAGTATGAGGAGTATTGGTTATACCATAGAAATAAACAGACTAGAAAAGAAAGTGGCTCATCAGGGCAGGAAGAGATGAGGCATTCAAGAGGAAGTGGAAAAAAGGTAGGAGATGAGAGTCTTGGAGAAACACAAGAGAGAAGGGAATCAAGCACGAGTAAGGATCATGAGGAGTCCCTGCCACAGGTGTACAGACACGGACAGGAAGAAAGAGAAGGTGACTCATTGGAGGAGCAAGAGTTAAGTGGAGAGAGAGAGGATGCGAGAATTTGTGGGGAAGAGGTAGGAGGCAGAAGTCTAGAAGAGCAGAAGGAGGTGATAGGGGAGTGACTTGCGGAAGTAGAGAGAGAGCTAGATAAGTTACTGAGAGGGGATTGCCAGAGGAGATGCGAAAAATACTCCAGGGGCCAACCAAGTACTGAATCAGGACAGAAAGGAAGGACTCCACAGGGAGACCAAGGGAAGAAGAGGACCCCGGAGAAATTTGTGTGGGAGGCAGTAAAGACATACCCTGAGACAGATGGGGAGTCAGGCGGGGAGGAGAGCCAGGGCAGGTGGGAAGAATGATGCCGTTGTTAGTTAAAGGATCAGGACAAGTGCAGTATATCCCTTGGGGATCCCAGGACCTAGAAGGGCTGAAAAACACTCTGCTAAATCTACATGAAGGAGCAGGGAAATGGATTAGAGCCTTTGAAGAAGAAACGGCGAGACAATTATTGGCTATGGGAGATTTGAAGGCACTATTGATAAGGTTGATGGGAACCTCCAAATTTAACAAACTAATGGAAATGGCTGGCATAGTAAACTTGAACGACCCGAGAACTGATGGAGACGGGTTTGACAGAGTGAGGCAGAGGGTATGGCAGGCCCTCAGGAAGCTTTACCCACCCAAAGTGGACCCCAAAGCCTTAAAAGGGGATCCACTGGGAGACACTGAAAACCCAGCAGCCTATGTAGAAAACCAGTTGAAAAGGTGGAGACTGGAGACTGAACAAGAGGTGGAAAATAGCTTATTTATCACCACACTGTTCCGACATAGCATTTTGGATGCAATGCCTCTGCAAATAAAATCCAAACTGGAGGAAGTGGTTGGGCTGACATCAATGACCCCACAAGAATTTAGAGACCACGTAGTCCATGCGGTTGAGAAATACCGGAAAGACAAACGAAGGTTGGCTGAGCAGCAGGAAGAGGTGCAAAGAAAGTTAACACAAATGCAGCTCGAAGAACTCAAAAAGAAGGAAAAAGAGAAAGGCAAAAAGATGCTGCCAGTAACCACTGGTCAGAGTACAGCCATTGAACTGGATGAAGCACCGCTATATGGAGGAACCGATCATACTGTAAGACAAGGGCCGGAAAACCCCATGCCAATAATCAACGTCTTTGGAGGAGCATTCCCACAAATGCCCTATCAGGAACAGACTAAATTCAAACAGCCCAGACAGGACTGGAAGTCCCAAGGAGGGGGACAGAGGAGCTATGGGCAGAGGGGACCAGTGAGGAAACAGGGGGAAAGAGAGGTAGAGAGACTGTGCTGGGGATGTAATCAGCCAGGTCACATGAAAAGAGATTGTCCGTTTACACCATGGCCTGTCACACACCAGCAGGAACCAATAAGAAGGGAACTAAAGTTTAGCCAAGGACCAGCTCCCACAGGCCCAAGCGGACCTGTTAACCCCTATGCGAGGTATTAGGGGTGCCCCGAGAACTCGAGTGGGAAGGGACATTACCCAATGATAACAAGGGAGGCAGACGAGGAACCCATTGTTCAGGTTATGTTAGAAGGGCATCTGACACCAATGATGATAGATACTGGAGCCACGTACACTTGCGTACAACCACAGTATGCCCTTCACCTTCCCATGTCAGGAAAGTTTATTAAGACGGTAGGGTTCTCGGGGAAAACACAGTTGACACAGTGCACGGCTCCAGTGCAGTTGAGAATGGGAAATAAAGGAATTGTTTTGCCGGTGTTAGTATTTAAAGGAACTCCAATTAATTTGTTAGGCAGAGATGCCTTATTGAAATTGGAATTAAAATTAGAATGCACCAGAAATGGGCTGAGAGTGGAAAGAGCAGGGGCTCAATTGATAGTGCGAGAAGACAAGAAGGCTAATGTCTTTTGGATAGGAGACATCGCAGATCAGATTCAGGAAACCTGGGTAAAATGGAAAAAGGGTGTGCAGGCTATATTACCCAGGGCTGTAATGCCCATATCTGAGCTACATTGTACAGTGATTTTTGACGAGACTCAGAACAGGGAGTTAGAGGAGAGATGGCACCTGGAGGCATGTACCCAACAGCACCTGGAAGGGGAGGCTGTGATAATTGGAAAGCAAGGGGCTTTATGGCAGTTATTTAGATTATAATATTTTCGCTTAGTAATTCGTTTGTTAGCATTTTTTAGTTAAAGTTAGGATTGTTTAAGTAAATTTGTTGTCTGTAATATATCGCGGCATGCGATGATGTCACATCCGGTTTCGCCACGTCTTGTGGGAAAATACCGGTTTGGGAAAGACGGGAAGGTGGGGGCCACACATGTGCCAGTCCAGCGCAAATAAGGTTGTTTCTACGCACCAGAAACATAGTGAAAGCAATGCTGTAAGTCATGAGATAATCGATATGTTGAATTAAAATGTTAACGCCGATCCTGTTAAAAGTAACGACGGTCGATAAGGTTTATGTTTTCGTTAGTTAAAGAGTTGGGATAGTTTGTGTTGAAGTGTATTTAAAGCAGTCAATGGCGTAGATAGATTCTACTGTATGCTGCTCTTTAATGTAATGCAGTTGTTGTAGTTTTACCTTTGCAAGTATTCACGATGTAAATGTGATATCTAGAAGGAAACAAATACTGTACCAATCTTGTATTGTTTATCAACAGTTTTCACCATACGTTAATGTGGAAGAGTGAACAGTAAATGGTTAATCTTACTGTGATTCTGTCTTCATTGACAACGGTTTACCTCGACGTTTAACTCGGGTTCCGTTACACCTGAGCGAGAACATTACAGGCAGCTTTACAAGTTAAGTGGAACACCTTTTTAGAAAAATGGTACAGGATACCAGAGGCTGCACCCCACGTAACGTTGTTGGTAAACAAGGGATATCAGTCTAAAGACTTAGGACCCTTAGTTAAGAGTGCTGAAACCGTAACAGTGTGGAGGAAAATCATGCCAGAGGTGTGGATATCAGAAGACAACAATTGCATTAAAATAATGGTAAGTGTAGATATGGTAGGGACAGTGGGAGAGGTTGAAATAACTCCCCAACCACACATGCCATTGCTGGGAAAGGAAAGAGGCCAGCAGAAAGATAGAAGGTTAGATGAGTTGCCATCTATTCTGTGGTCACAGCATGACATGGATGTAGGGAAAATAAAAACAGCTAGTCCGGTGGAAATAAGGCTGAAAAGGGGAGCAATTCCACCCAGGAGACCACAATACTCTCTAAGACCAGAAGCAGAAGAGGGAATAGCATCGACAGTGCAGGGGTTGCTTGAAATAGGAGTGCTTAAAAGAACAAACAGTCCATGCAATACCCCATTGCTGCCGGTCTTAAAAGCAGATAAATCTAAGTGGAGATTGGTGCATGATTTGCGAGCGGTAAATGATGTGGTAGAGGACTGGCCAGCGGTAGTCCCCAACCCACACACGCTTTTGACTAATATTCCACCAGAAGCAAGTTACTTTTCAGTGATTGATTTGTGTTCGGCTTTCTTCAGCATTCCTCTAGCCGACCAGTGTCAGTATCTGTTTACATTTACTTACAGAGGTGCTCAGTATACCTATACCAGAATGCCGCAAGGGTTTAAACATTCACCACATGTTTTTAATCAGGTGTTGAAGGCAGACCTAGAGGGCATACCATTGGAAAGTACATTGTTACAGTATGTGGATGACCTGTTGATTTGCTCCCACAGTAAGGAACAGTGTGAGCAGGACACTATAACTCTGTTAGAGAAGCTGGCGCACGGAGGACATAAAGTATCCAAAAAGAAACTGCAATTTTGCACGCAGCAAGTGGAATACTTAGGCAGGGTAATATCCAAGGGAGTGAAGGCGATAGCACCAGATCAGATTGAGGCAATAACTAAGGCCCCAAAACCCCAGACTGTAGGGTTTTTGGGAATGGCAGGGTACAGTTCAGATTGGATAGGAGAATATGCTGAGATTGTGGCACCTTTGAGAAAGATAATGAAAGAAGCAGGACATACAAATTTGAAGAACGGTTTACAGTGGAATGAAGAGGCGGAGATAGCTTTCAATACTATTAAGCAGGAATTGCAGTCAGCACCAGCATTAGCTTTGCCTGACTACGAGAAGGTTTTTCATTTGTATGTATCCAACTGACAGGAGGGTTATGTCACAGCGGTTCTAACACAAGGGAGAGGCACAGGAAAAGCAAAGCAGCCGATAGCATACTACAGTACGAGACTAGATGAGGTGGCTCAGGGGTATCCACCCTGTTATCAGGGATTGGCGGCGCTGTACTATGCATATGAAAAGGCATCATCTGTAACCCTGGGCTATCCTGTGACTCTGTACACACACCACAAAGTAGCAGAATTGCTGGAAAGAGGGAAATTTGTGCTGACGCCAGCCAGGATAGCAGCGTATCAGATGCTATTGACATTTCCAGACATAACTATACAGAGATGCACTACCAGTAATATAGCCTATTTTGTCCCTTTGGACTATGAAGGAGAACCCCATGATTGTCTAGGGAAGACGAAGGCATTTGCCAAATTGAGAGCAGATTTACGGTCAGAAAGAGGATGCAGTTAAAAAGGTTCTGTTCGTAGATGGCTCTTGTTATAGGGATTATGATGGAAATCATGCAGGGTTCTCAGTAGTGCAGCAGGATCAGTCGAGCTATAAGATTATTAGGATGGAGTCCTGTCCCCAACCATGTTCTGCCCAACTAGCGGAAATCAAAGCCCTGACAGCTGCGTGTGAAATGATGGAAGGTGAGAAAGTAGACATCTATACTGATTCGGCATATGCTCATGGAGTATGCCATTTGTTTGGGGCAGTGTGGAAACAGAGAGGTTTTTTTAAAAAAAGCAGTGGAGATCCCATACAACATTGTCAGCAAATTCTAGATAATAAAAAGCATAATGAAACCTAAAGCATTGGCTATAGTAAAATGCCAGACACATAAAAAGGGAAACGATGTAATAACAAAGGGAAATCAAGCTGCAGACAAGGCAGCTAGAAAAGCGTCTGGATGTACATCAGCTGTCATTGCCCCCCAGGTAAGCCTAGCTCCAGAACCTGTGGTAGAGGACCTAATTGAAATACAAGGTAAGGCAACTTTGGCAGAACAGACAATGTGGAGGCGAAGGGGGGCCAAGCAGAACCCAGAAGGCTTGTGGAGCATGGAAGACGGTTTGTTGGTAGCGCCCACCCCTCTACTGACAATTCTGATTTCAGAAGCGCATGGGATGGACCATTGTGCAAGGGGGGAAGTGATAAAGAAAATAAAGAAGGATGGTTTTTGGTCACCTTATTTACAGGCTTCAGTGGACTTTGTCTTGTCACAGTGCGAGGTATGCGCACAGAATGCAGGGTTCAGACATCAGTTATTTGACTGGTTAGAAAGTAGACTCAGAGGATGGGGAGCATGGCTGTCTAAAATGGCAATAACTGTCAGTATTGTATTGTTGAGCTGTGCGCTTGTGCTGTGCTGTTTTCTTCCTTGTCTCAAATCTTTTGTAGTGCGTGCTGCAACCAAACAATTTCCGATGCTCGTGGCAATTACTGAAGCAAGCTTAGTGGAGAAAGAAACACCGAAAATGTATCGTTACAGCCTACAACACCTGCAGGATGAACAAGAGCAAAACGACAGTGTGGGAGTAGATTGTAAGGGCTTCTGAGTTTTTTTTTCCCTGTCTCAGGTACAAAGGGACAGGTTTTTGGCTCAGTGGCCCAGGGTAACAGGGAGAGAATACTCTGAGGTCTTGGCGCAGAAAATTATAGTTTAACCCGAGATTTGGGAATAAGTGCTTGAGTTGTTTTGTGCGCGGACCCTTGGTCTTCTTTCTCTGTGTGAGACCCTATGGGTCTCAAAGGGGGGATATATTGGAGTATAAAAGTTGCATTGTTTGCTGTGTAACCAAAACTATGTAGTCAGCTTTGAGTTTGCTATTTGCTATGTATGTATCCAATTTAGTAGGAGAATGAAATCTTAAGAATGTAGAAGATAATGGTGTGTTAATGAGAGGTAGCGAAGAGATGTAGATTAGAACATGATTGTCAATGGGTAGAAACAATAGTGGCGGATGTACTTGTGATACGCAACTGTAGACCGATTGGATATGCTAATAAAACTAAACCAGGAGATTGCTATAAAAAATGCTATGTACAAGGATCGGTGGGCAATCAGCGACTAGCTCAATGACTGTCTCAGCTTTGATTTGCAAATTAAAGTTTAACCCTTCTTGAAGAATCTTCTGTGTCTCCTGGTTATTTGTGGGGCACGAGAAACCACAACAGTCTCTATCAGCTTTACACATCTGGACACTGCAATTACTCCCCATTCTTCTTTACAAACCTACTCAAACTCTGTCAGATTGTATGGGGATTGTGAATGAACAGCCCTTTGCAAGTCTAGCCACAAATTCTCAAATGGATTGAGTCCTGGACTCTGACTTGGCCACTCCAGGACATTAACTTTGTTGTTTTTAATCCATTCCTGTGTAGCTTTGGCTTTATACTTGGGGTAATTGTCTTACTGAAAAACAAATCTTCTCCCAAGTCGCAGTTCTCTTGCAGACTCTATCAGGTTTTCCTCCAAGATTTCCCTGAATTTTGCTGCACTCATTTTACCTTCTACCTACACAAGCCTTCCCAGGCCTGCTGCAGTGAAGTATCCCCACAGTCAATACCATGCTTCATGGCAGTGATGGTACATTTCTGATGATGCGCAGTGTTTGGCTTACACCAAACATAGTGTTTAGAGTGATGGCCAGAATCTCAATTTTGGCTCCATCAGACCATGGAACCTTTTTCCAACTGACTGCCAGAGTCTCCCACATGCCTTCTGGCAAACTCTAGCTGAGATTACATGTGAGTTTTTTTCAACACTGACTTTCTCTTTGCCAATAAATCTGCAACTGGTGAAGCACCTGGGCAACAATTGTTGTATGCACATTCTCTCCCATCCCAGCCACTGAAGCTTATAACTCATCCAGAGTTGTCATAGGTATCTTGGTGGCCTTCCTCACTAGTCCCCTTCTTGCACGGTCACACAGTTTTTGAGGGTGACCTGCTCTAGACAGATTTACAGCTGCACCATATTCTTTCCATTTCTTGATGATTGATTTAACTGTACACCAAAGGATATTCAGTGACTTGGAAAAGTTCTTGTATCCATCTCCTGACTTGTGCTTTTCAATAACCTTTTTGAGGTGTTACTTGGAATGTTCTTTTGTCTTCATGGTGTTATTTCTGCCAGGATACTGGCTCACCCACAGTTGGATCTTTTTACATCTTTTTACACCCACAGGTGCATTTTTACTACAATCATTTGAAGCAATTCGGTGTGTCATCTTAGAGTGGGGTGGGTGAATACTTATGCAATTACATATTTTGTGTTTTATATTTGTAATTAATTTAGATTGCTTTGTAGAGATCTGCTTTTGCTTTGGCACGAACGAGTCTTTTTCAGTTAATCAGTGTAAAAAAAGCCAAATTGAACCCATTGTGATTCAATGTTGTAAAACAATAAAACATGAAAACTTTCAAGGGTGAATACTTTTTATAGGCACTGTAAATTTGCACTGTTGTTGGCCGAATCAAAGGTGATGCTGAATCAGCATATAGGAGTAAGATCAAAAATCTGGCTGAATGGTGCCATAACAACCTCTCATACAACATCAGGGAATATCTAAGAGCTGATTATTGACTACAGGAGGGGGAAACCAAAGGTTAATGAGGCAGTCCTCATCAGGGGATCAGAAGTGGAGGGGGTTAGTAACATAGAGTTCCTCAGTGTTGTCATTTCAGATTAGCTCTCCTGGGTCCAGCATGTAAGTGCCATTACAAAGAAGATATGGCAGTGCCTCTCCTTTCTTAGAACTTTACAAAGATTTGGCACGTCATCTAAAACTTTGACAAATTTCCTTAGATGCACAGTTGATGATGTACTGACTTTACGATGAAGACATTACAAAGGAGATATGGCAGTGCCTCTACTTTCTTAGAACTTTGCAAAGATTTGGCTTTCATCTAAAACTTTGCCAGACTTCTATAGATGCACTGTGGAGCATTACAGCCTGGTATGGAAACACCGATTGCTCTTGAATGGAAAGGACTACAAAACATATTGGATCCTGCCCGGTATATCACAGGTAAAGCTGTCTCCAACATTGAGCCCATCTACAGGAAGCACTGTCGTAGGAAAGCAGAATTCATCATCAAGGACTCTCACGATCCAAGACATGCTCTCTTCTTGCTGCTGCCTTCAGGAAGGAGGTACAGGAACCTCCTGTCCCACACCACCAGGTTCAGAACAGTTATTATCCTTCAACCATCAGGCTCCTGAACCGGTGTGGATAACTTTACTTACCTCATCACTGAAATGATTCCAGAACCTATGAACGCACACTCAAGGACTCTACAAATCATGTTCTCAACATTTATTTATTTTCTCTTTTGTATTTGCATAATTTGTTGCCTTTTGCCCATTGCTTGTTTGTCTGTCTTCGTGTGTAGATTTTCGCTCATTCTATTGTGTTTCTCAGTATTTATTGTGAATGCTGCAAGAAAATAAATCTCAGGATAGCATATTGTGACATATACACATTCACTTTGATAATAAATTTATTTTGAACTTCGAACATTACATGTTGGTATAAACTATTAGGTTTTGCTATCAGCGTGAGCAGTTCAGAACTTGGAAATCTGAATATATTTTGCTGATTTAGATTGTGCCATTTAAGTTGACCGTTCTCACAATTATTTCTGTGTTATAGTTTTGCACATTTTGACTTCTGCTGCCCATGGTATTTTATAACGCAGTCCTCTTCCATAGATTACAGGTCGATCACAGTTGCTCGTGGCAGTTGAAGACCTGAACAAAATATGCGCATCACCGTGTGAGTGCAGAAAGGTCTTCTCATCTCTGTCCAAGATGGCCTATCCTTCATTCTGAAACTGTGACCCAAGTCAGAAGGCACCTGTGGAAAGAGAAAGATAGTTATGGCACTCTGAAGCATTTGCTACAGCTACTTAGTATTTTAATCATTATTTCAGGTTTCCAGCAGCTGCAATTGTTTAGCATTTTTATAAAATGGCCACTTTTTCATTGGACTAAGGTAATTACTTCACCGACTCTGCCTGAATTCAGCATGTTGGACAGGGAGAAGAGCGACAGGCCTCTATCTCAGCACCTGAAGCCTACAAGCAACAGCCTATGAATGACCTTGGTGTGGCCAAGCATGAGGAGACCTACATTCATCACATGGCAGCTTCTAACCAGCTTTACTTTTCACGACACTGGGCCCGCAGGCAAGACCCAGCACATCTGGTCTCACAATGTGGTAAATTTCCGCAGTTTAAAAAAATAATTATGTAACCACTTCCTTCACCACCATCGGTGATATTTTTCTCGGACAGACAAGCCGGGAGTATATTGGGCAGGTTGCAGAAGCATTGTTGGAACAAAGAACAAAAGAATGGTTTTCATTTTAGCCTGAAGAAACGCCAAAGGAAGACACAATAAAGAATTGCGAGCACTGCTGAGATGATCATCAGTCTTTCTTCCACCCATCAGATATATTTATCAGGAGTGCTGTGTACACAGGGCCCTTAGCATTGTCAAGGTTTCCTCCCATCTGTCCCACAATCTCTTTGACCCCCCTTATCATCAGGCAGGAGACACTGAACCATTAGGCCAAGGACTGTTGGATGGAAAACAGCTTCAACCCCAGGTCGTGAGACTATCGAACTCCCTGCCACACCCAGGTTTTATGATGGACAGTACAAAACACCGGCCCAGACAGCATAGCCATGGGTCAAAGAGCTAGAAGACAAGGGTACAGCAATAGCTTGTTGGCTAGTAAAGATGCATCAATTAGAGGCTGCCCGATCCCATGAAGATCCGAGCTTTGATGTAGCGGGGAGATGATCCCAACATGGGGATATCTTGCTGAATGCTGAGGATGGGGTAGAGAGAGTATTGAGAGTCCTGTGGTTCTTCCTTGAAATGATTGCCCTTCCTCCTATGGACCCATGACATTGTAGGCCATATCCATGACCATGTGGTCCCATACCTGGCAGGGGGCTCTGGACCACAATTCATCTGACCCTCACAGGACAGTAGGAGGCTGAGAAGTAGTACAATGGGTCCTTCCTAAACAACAGAGATCAGGGGGTTCTCATCCAAGGAACTGGCAGAACTGGGGGATAAGTACAGACACAACCCTACCTGTACCAGGAGAGCCTCTGTCCATGAGGTTATTGAGGATATGGGATGAGGGGGGTACTGGAGATGTAGTTGGGTGCCCTAGGTGGGCTGTCATCCTGTCATCCCAAGGCAAGATCAATAGCACCCTGAGGTTGCAGTCAGATCCCCATGAGGGTAATAAATCTTTATGGAGTGGTGGTCAAGATCAGGTCAAACCCACAAGGGACCAGATCTACCACCAGGAGAAGAATGACACTCGACTACGAATGATCGCTGATGCTGATGATGAAGGTCAGGTACCCCACCCTTCTTGAGTGGGACTTAAAGCTCTGGGTAGAGTGGAGCATAGGAGAGGAAGGGATCAGAATCCTTCGCCATTGGCTTCCAGTTACAAGTTTGTACGGTAGTAGTGATAGTCTGCCAGAGGGTTCTGAACTAACACTGACTCTGGGAAGGCATTTAGTCAAGACAGCAGCTCCCCACTCAAAATGGGAGGTGCTCTTTTTAATGGGACTGGCAAGCAGAGGTTCCATAAATGCAGCTATTCTGTTGCTGGGAGTGTCAGAGTACTTGGGAGAATTGAAGCGTGGACGGGTCCAGAAGCTGGATAAGCAGAAGGGGAATGGAGGAATTCCGCGTGACCCGTAAGGAGATGTTCTGAGCGCTGTTTAGGACAGGGGTCCCAAAGAAGCGGGTCGATGGGGTTCCCACTGCCACTTTTTGTGTGATGTGAAGGGCACACTGCAAGGGGAAGTCGGGCAAGAAAACTGCCAAGGGAGGGGGGAGTTCATCTTCTAAGCCCTCCCTGGATGAGATTTAATTTGACCCCTCGCCGGATTCCTCGTCTTGTGCTCAGGGTTCCCTAAACCCCTCGCTGGCCCTATGAAGGTGACTGGCAGACGTCAGCGGGAGCAGGGGCTGGGTGGTGGGCAGTGCCCTCTCACCCCGCTTACATAGGGATGGGGTCAGGACTCTTGATGGATATGCTCAATGGCCCTTTCCCAACTGGGGGACTCGAGGCCTTTTGGAGAAAAAGGAATTTCCAGCAATGGATGGCACTGGTGAACACTAGTGCCAAGCACACCATCATTCCAGGTAACCTCGACAGTGAGTGGGGTCTCCATGCTACAACAGAGGGCTTAGGGAGTTTCCATCTTTCTGCCTGGGAGGTTACCCTGCAGGTGGTCATCAGACCGGGGCAGCTAGGACCATCTATGACTGCCTTGGTGTCACCATCTCCCAAGTGCATTCTGGGTATGACTAGAGCCATATTGTCATACTCCATCACTCCTTGGCTTCCTACCATTCTCCATTCAGAACCACTTTTCAGTTAGAGCACTGAGCTGGCATCTCTCGAATACCTTGTATGTTCGCCTGTGATAGAGTTCAACTTTGTTTCAATAATTCCAGCCATCAGATTCAGAGGTGTCAAAGGTACATGTAATGACAGAGAAATGCATACAATATACATCCCGAAATGCTTTTTCTTCGCCCCCATCCACAAAAACGGAGGAGTTCCCCCAAAGAATGAATGACAGTTCATTAGAACCGCACAGTCCCCACCCAGCTTCCCTCCCTCCCACGTGTAAACGGCACCAAGCAACGATCCCTCCTCCCCCCACCGGCAAAAAAAAAGCATTGGCACCCATCACCAAGCGCTCAAGTGTGCAGCAGAACTACAGGAAAGACACGGACCTGCAGTACCCCAAAGACTACTTGTTCTCCCTGTATTCAACATACCACAGGCTCTCTCTCCCTAATAAGGGAGAAAGAGGTGTCTCTGTTTCACAGCGAGAGGGGAGATATATCAAACAACTCGCTGGTTTATGATGTTAAAAGTCCGTTGCGTTGCTTTTTCCGAGCTCTGTGCCCAAAGATCTCGTGTCTCTGGGCACACAGCCATAGATCTTCTGACTCCCACGACACACCGATCTCCTGCCGGGACACTGACCTTCGATCCACCCATTACCAGAGCCACGAGATCTCGAACCTTCAAAGGCGAGCCGAGCACTTAGGCTGCGTCCTTGGCATGTCGGATAATGTTGACGCACTCATGGAATACTCCAAATCTTGGTGGGCCGGCTTAAGGTGATCTACCAAAATACATTCATGGTCACGCCTCTTATTTATAACAAAAATCTTTTCTCTCCATTCCAAAACATGCAACAGGCCATCATAAGGGGTCTTAAGGGGATGTTGGTGTGCATCATGGCAGATGAAAACAAATGAGGCAGAAATTCGGTCAACAGGAACCCAAGAGTACTGTACGCCATGTTGGGAAGTCAAGAAGAATTGAATTTACTGAGCAGGGTGAAGTGCTGTTGAAAGGCCAGCCGGGTGGTCTGGAATGAGATCACCTGGCACTCGTATACCAACTCTGCCACGGATGATTGCAGGTCCTCTTCTGGAGCAGTTCTGAGCCCCAGCAGGACCCATAGAAGACGATCAAGCCAACACTCGTCCGTCAGGAGCTGGGAAACTGCTCGCCACATAGGCCATTGGACTGCAGGTGATAAGGCGTGCTTTGATGGCCCAGAACCTTAGCCTAATGCCATCTTAGCCCAGAGGTCTGAAATAAATTGGGAACCATGATCAGAGGAATTATCAGATGGGATGCCAAACCAGGTGCTGATGAATGATCGAGTCACATTTTCGGCCATGCCGATGCTAGGTGGATGTCTTCTGGCCAGCCGGTGGTACAGTCTACCATGGTAAGACGCTGCATGAAACCACGGGAGAGGGGAAGAGACTAACAAGGTCCATGTTAACATGGTCAAACCATCGCTCAGGGACCTCAAAAGGTGTCAATGGTTAATTTTTTTCCTGCTGGTACTCCTTACAGGCTGCTGTCCAATCACGCACATCCTTTCTGAGGCCGTGCAAAGCAAACGTTAGTGCAACCGGTGTCTGTGAGGCCTTCCGGCCCAGATGTGCGAGGCCACATATTGAATTGAAAACAGTCCATCTTCAGTTTGCCGGCACGATGGGATGAGGAAATCAGATGAGACATCACACAGGAGAGAAACCCCGGCTTCCCCAAACTTAATGTCAGCCAACCGTGGGCCTGTGACTGCTGTTCGATAAGCCTGGACCTCTGGGACATTAACCTGGTCAGCTGCCATGCCGGCAGAGTCAACCCCTGTGTGTATGGCCTCAAAGGCTGGCCATGAGGGGCAATCAGTCACGGCAATTATTTCTTCTTGATAAGGTGTATATCCGTTCTGAAGTCCGATATGTAGGCCAGGTGGTGTTGCTGCCGTGCAGACCAAGAGTCTGATATTATGGTCATCGTGTGCATGAGGGGTTTGTGGCCAATGAATGCTGGGAAACAGTGACCCTTGAGATGAAAATGAAAATGGCGGGCAGCCAGGTAGAGACCGAGAAGCTCATAGTTAAATGTGCTGTACTTCCTTTCAGAGGGACAGAGCTGCCGACTGAAGAGGCGAACGGCTACCGCACACTTCCGACCAGCTGTTCGTGCACAGAACCCACAGCACAGTTTGAGGCATCAGCTGTGATGGCTATGGGGGCATTGGGGAGTGGGCTTGGCATCAACAAATGGCTTGGTCATGTCCACTGGCCAGTGAAGCACTTGATTAGGGTATTGCCTTTAAGTGCACTGTATGGGGGCAGCTCGCGGAATGAAGTGGTGATAGAAATTCACTATGCCAAAAAACTGCAGTGTTTTAGTAGTGCACGGCCGGGAGAAATACACAATAGTGGCTCCCTTTGACGGAAGGGGTTTTGCACCTCCTGCAGAGATGTGATGGCCAAGAAAGTCAATGGTTGACATCCTAAACTGGCATGTAGCAAGGTTAATAATCAACCCGTATTGGCTTAAGCGCTTGAAAAATGTGGGGAGATCAGGTACGTGTTCGGATTTGGACGCACTGGCTACAAGAATGTCATCTAGGTACACAAAAAGCAAATCTAAGTCTTTTAATAGCGTCCACCAACCACTGGAAAGTCTTTGCTGCATTTTTCAGTCCAAACAGCATGCACAGAAACTCAATAAGGCCAAAAAGGGTTATTGTGGCTGTTTTGGGGACGTCCTCCAAGCACACAGGAACCTGATGGTAGCCCCCTAACTAAAATTAACTTTCTGGCTAAATGTGTCGCGAAGTCTTGAATGTGTAGACTGGGTAATGATTGGAGGTGGAGACCTCGTTAAGATGTCGGTGATCGCCACATGGGTGTCAACTACCATCAGACTTAGGGACCATATGAAGAGGTGAAACCCAGGGGCTATTCAACCAGCGTACAATTCCAAATCTTTCCCTGCCGGCAAACTCGTCCCTCGGATTTGCCAGCTTTTCTGGGTCCAATGTATGTGCGCAGGCATAGACTGGCAGGCCAGTTGTGGGGGTGTGGTGCTTGACTTCATGTTTTGTGACTGTAGTGGAGAATGTGGGATTGATGAGGTTTGGGAATTCACCCAGCAGTCGAGTAAACTCACACGCGGTGGTGCATATGCTTGACAGAGTCATTGTGGGGAGAGCAGGGTAACGACCCAAAGTCCTTGACATCCACAAGGTGGAAGTTCTTAAGATCGGCTAACAGTCCTCGGGCGCACAGGAAATCTGCACCGAGCTGAAGGCTTGCCACTTTAGCCAAGCTGAAGTCCCATGTGTAACGCCACCCACTGTGTCCTGTAAGTCTGGATCTTGTTGCTGTTGGCTCCCTCCAGCATCGTTTCGTCACTCTTTCCCTTCCCATCAAAAGGCGTTGCCAGCAGCGCACGCACTTGAGCACCGTGTCACACAGGAAACGTCGCCCTGAAAAGGTGTCTTTGATGAACAGCAGACTGAAGCCCATGCTGTTCACAGACCTCTGATGTCCTGATGCACCGGCGCTATCGAGGCTGCAAACTGACTGGCACTTCCTATCAAAGCGAGCACGGCAAATGCACAGGCCTGGCATCGTCTGTTTCACAGCCACGGGCATCCTTATGCTGACCGGGCCTACTGAGGCAAGGAAAGGAGGAGGAATGATCCACTGCTGCTTAGCTGAGTGTAGACTATCAGCCATTTTAGCAAGACCCAACAATCCATCGTGAGTGCAGTAGTGAACTGGTTCAGGCATTTGCTGCATGAAGAGTTCTTTAAAAATAATCCCAGGAGAGGTGGCATGTGAAAAGTGGTCATTTTTCATATACTTTCTGAATTTAAATTGTAGTTATTCCCTGTGTGTAACTATACAATTTAAAAGTGGTATCTTCTTTCTTCAAACTCACATCATCCTAGAAAATGTCACTGTCCTGCAGTCCCCTATGTTACCAACAGAGGGTGCAAAGTCACCAACTATCTTACATTCTCAACTGGGGCGGTTTAATGACTCAAGATTCAAAATTGTTTAATGTCATTTGTAGTACACAAGGGTAAAAGAGGCAAAATATGTGTTACTCTGGATCCGATGCAACACAAAAAAAAATCACAGTAAGATAAAGAACACAATAATTTAAAAAAACAAAATAAATATAAATATATAAGATAGTTTATGTATATATATGGATTAATAGCATGTCCATGAAAGACGCTGGACTGTCTGTACATAAGGTGACTGACAGGAAATGATGAAGCAGTGGTTCGGGGTGCGGAGGGGTGGTTTAGTGGTGGTGGTGCTGATCAGCCTTACTGCTCAGAGAAAGTAACTGTGTAAGAGTCTGGTGGTCCTGTCGTGGATGCTACGTAGTCTCCTCCCAGATGGGAGTGGGACAAACAGTTCAGGAGCAGTGTGGGTGGGCTCCTTCATGATGTTACTGGTCCTTTCCTGGCACCTTTCTGTATATACATCATTGAGGGCAGGTAGGCTGGTGCTGGAGAGGCGCTGGGCAGTTTTGACTACCAGTTGTAGAGCCCTCCTGTCCACCTCACTGCAGTTTCTGTGCTATGTAGTGAAGCAGCTTGTTAGGGTGCTCTCTACTGCACACCCGTAGAATGACATGAGTTTAGATGTGCACCGTCCAGCCCTCTTCAGTGAGTAGAGCTGTTGGTGTGCTTTCCCGATTGTCTATAATGAGATCTGGGACCATGAAAGATTGTGTGAAATATGCACTCACAGGAGTTTGAAGCTGGCAGCAGTGGAAACTACGAGCATGCTCCCAAACCCCAGCCGTTAACTTTAACTTAACTCCACTCTTGGGAAAGTGGTTTCAACTGTGTTCCTGGAGCAACACACAAAAAGCTGGAAGAACTCAGCAGGTCAGGCAGCATCTATGGAGGGAAATGAACAGCCATGCAACATTTTGGGTTGAGACACTGGGGCTGTTTGCGGAGCTCCCAAGAAGATGAGCACCATCAAATGTGGCATTAAATGAGTATGTGAAGACTGATGTCAAATATTGCTCATGTAAGTGGAGTCCCATGGGATTATTCCAAGAGATCACATCACAGCTGAATAACACTTTAGGAGCTCTATCTCCATTTTCAATTGTGATGTGACAGTGGGGAAATAGGGATAAAACTAAAGATATACCCTTGGATGGTTTGGCTATGACAAGCATTGCACATTGTAGTGCAGGAGTTGGGAATAAAATTGGAGATATACAGTACTGTGCAAAAGTCTTAGGCACGTACATATAGCTAGGGTGCCTACAACTTTTGCACAGTGCTGTAGCAAATTTCTATATTGCACTATAGTGCTGTTGCAAAATAAAACTAATTTCATTCTGATACAGATCTCTATTCTGGTGTATGGGAGGGAGCGGGAAGCACCAGAGAGTCATTTAGTAATTATGATTAAACCAATTGTTCGGAATCAAATCATCTTGCCTGGTGGCTCAGGGCTGGGTGTGTCTGCACCTGCACCACACTCCTTCCCTGTTACCTGTTCCACACCCTCCCGCACTGCTCCACCCTCACCATCCCCAACATCCTTTGCTCCTGCCAGATTTTCAAACTTGCTTAGCTGTTCACAGTAACAGAAATTTTGACCGGGGTGCCCAAACTTTTGTGTGTGTGTGTGTGTGTGTGTGTGTGTGTGTGTGTGTGTGTGTGTGTGTGTGTGTGTGTGTGTGTGTGTGTGTGTGTGTGTGTGTGTGTGTGTGTGTGTGTGTGTGTGTGTGTGTATTTATAATATATATATATACATAGACACACATATACATACTCAAGACCTTTGCACAGTAATGAATACTAGGATAGTTTGGCTCTGTCAAACTGCACATTGATATCCCATTGTGACTGCGATTGAAGTCACTGGAGAGACACTGAAATTGGTGATACAGAAATATTTATTTATCATGAGAAACAGGCATTTTTCTGGAGAACTCATGGTAGAGTTGCTCAACTGCAAAAGTACATCACATTTTTATACCCTCAAGATCGAAGTAGATGATCCAATAACATTTCAATAATTAGAATGACAACACCTTGGGTTGACAGCGCTTCCTTTGAATTGCACATCTACAGTGGCAGACACGTCTGAATGCTCAGATACCTTGGCTGGGGCAAACTAATTGCAAGTTTCTCGATGGCCCAGTCGGTGGCAGGAGTGGGCCCCAGCGACAAAGCTTCTCGCAGGTCGGCAATGCTTGTTTAAAAGGAGAGCTTCATGGGTGTCAGGCTCATTCCGACGGCCCCATCACAGGCAGGAGCAGGCCACAACGATGAGGTTTTTGAGCAGGTTGGTGATGCTTGTTTGAAAGTACACAAGGGACAAGCGGGGCGGCCATTGTTGTGAGTAGGCCAATGGCGAGAGTAGCAGTGTCAGTCTTTGGCTCAAAGGAGGTGTCAGCTCTGGGTAAGCTTCTTTAAAGATTCCCTTTTTTCTGTTATTTGAATACCTGTTGTGTGTTCTCCATTTCTCCATGCTGGATGTTGGAGTCCTGGGAGACTCAGAGTCTCCTAGGGAACCACATCTGCATGAAGTGCTGTGGTGAACTACATATACCTGTCTGGACACGCCCCCCCCCGCCCCCCCCCCCCCCTCGCTGACTGCTCCTGTGGCTCCTCCCACGGATCCCGGTATAAAGGCGATTGGAGGCACAGCCCCTTCCTCAGTCTCCAGGATGTTGTGTGATGGTCACTTGCTGCTTGTGCTTTCTTCCAGCCAATAAAAGCCTACCTTAACCCACGTCTCAGAGTTATTGATGGTGCATCAAGTGCTTCTGGCTGCAGCTCCGTGAAGACCGTGTTAGGGATCTGGAGCAGCAGCTGAATGACCCTTAGCCTGTACAGGAGAGTGAGGAGATAGTCAATCAGAGTTACAGGGAAATAGTCACCCCAAAGTTGCAGGAGATGAGTAGCTGGGTGACTGTCAGGAGAAATGGAAATGTGAATAGGCAGTTAGTGCAGAGCACCCCTGGGGCCATTCCCCTCAATAATAAGTATACCATTTTGGATACTGTTGTGGGGGATAACCTTCCAGGGGAATGCCACAGAGACCAAGTTAGAGGCACGGGGCACGGGTCTGTGGTGCAGAAGGGAAAGGAGAGAGAAGAAGAGAGCAGTAGTGATGGGGGACTCTATAGTCAGGGGAACAGACAGGAGATTCTGTGGATGTGAACGGGACACCCAAATGGTATGTTGCCTCTCAGGTGCCAGGGTCAGGGACGTCTCAGGTCACACTCACAACATTTTGCAGAGGGAGGCAGAGAGCCAGATGTCTTGGTACATATTGATACCAACAACATGGGAAGGAAAATCAAAGAATTCCTGAAAAGAGAATTTAGAGAGCTGGGTGGAAAGCTGAGAAGCAGGACCTCCTGGGTAGTAATTTCTGGATTGCTGCCTGTCCCACATGTCATTGAGGGTAGAAACAGGATGATTTAGCAGATTAATATGTGGCTGAGAAGCTGGTACAGGGGCAGAGCCTCAGGATCTTGGATCATTGGGATCCCTTCTGGGGGAGGTATAACCAGCTCAAAAGTGACGGGTTGCATCCGAACCCAAGGGGAACCAATATTCTCCCAGGCAGGTTTGTTAGAGCTGTTGGAGAGGGTTTAAACTAATTTGGCAGGGGGGGTGGGAACCGGAGCGAAGGAACTCAGGATAGGATGGATGGTAAAAAAGCAAAAATAGTGTGCAGTCAGACTGTCAGGAAGGGGAGGCAGATAATAGGACATAATTGCAACCAGCAGGGTGAGTTTCAGTGAATTAGCGATACAGAATCTAAAAGGGTAGCAAATACAGCACTCCTGACGAAGGGTCTCGGCCTGAAACGTCGACAGTGCTTCTCCCTATAGATGCTGCCTGGCTTGCTGTGTTCCACCAGCATTTTCTGTGTGTTGCTTGAATTTCCAGCATCTGCAGATTTCCTCGTGTCAGCACTCAAGGTGTTGTATCTCAATGCACAGAGTATAAGAAAGATGGTGGATGATCTTGTTGTAATATTACAGACTACCAGGTATGATATTGTGGCCATCGCTGAATCATTGCTGAAGGATGGCTGCAGTTGGGAGCTGAATGTCCAAGGTTACACTCTGTATCGTAGGGACAGGAAGGTAGGCAGAGGGGGTGGTGTGGCTCTGCTGGTAAAGAAGAGCATCAAATCAGTAGAAAGATGTGACATAGGATCGGAAGATCTTGAATCCTTGTGGTTTGAGTTAAGAAACTGCAAGGGTGAAAGGACCCTGATGAGTTACATACAGGTTTCCCAACAGTAGCTGGGATGTGGACCACAGATTACAATTGGAAATAGAAAGGGTGTGTCAAAAGGGCAATGCTATGATAGTTATGGGAGATTTCAACATGCAGGTCAATTGGGAAAATCATATTGGAAATGGATCTCGAGAGAATTCGTTGAATGCCTACGAGATGGATTTTTAGAACAGTTCATCATTGAGCCTACTAGGGGTCAGCTGTACTGATGGGTGTTATGTAATGAACTGGAGGTGATTAGGGAGCTTACGGTAAAAGAACCTCAGGAAACAGTGATCGCAATATGATTGAGTTCAAATTGAAATTTGATAGGGAGAAAGTAAAGTCTGGTGTAGCAGTATTTCAGTGAAGTAAAGCAAGTTACAGTGGTATGAGAGAGGAATTGGCCAAAGTAAATTAGAAGGAGCTGTTGGCAGGGCTGAGAGCAGAGAAGCAATGGCTTGAGTTTCTGGGAAAAAAGGAGGAAGGTGCAGGAAAGATATATTCCAAAAATAAATTCAAATTGCAAAATAGTATAATTGTGGATGACAAGGGAAGTCAAAGCAAAAGTAAAATCATAAGAGAGGGCATACAACAAAGCAAAAATTAATGGGAAGACAGAGGACTGGGAATCTTTTAAAACCCAGCAGAGAGCAACTAAAAGAATCATTAAGAGGGAAAAGATGAAATAAGGAAGCAAGCCTGCAAACAATATCAAAGTACATAGTAAAAGCTTTTTCAAAGAATGCAAAAAATAAAAGTGATATGAGAGTGCATATAGGAATGCTAGAAAATAATATCGGGGACAAGGAGATGGCTGATGAACTAAATGAGTATTTTGCATTAGTCTTCACTGTGGAAGACACCAGCAGTGTGCCCAGTGTTACAGGGTGTGAGGGAAGAAAAGTGAGTGCAGTTACAATAACAAGGGAAAAGTTGCTCAAAAAGCTGAAAGCAGATGACTTATGAAAGGGCACATAAGTCACCTGGACCAGCTGGACTGACCCTAGGTTTCTGAAAGATTTTGGAGGCATTAGTAATGATCTTTCAAAAATCATTGGACTGTGGGATGGTGCCAGAGAACTGGAAAATTGCAAATCTCAGTCCACTCTTTAAGAAAGGAGGAAGGCAGCAGAAAGGAAATTATAGACCAGTTAGCCAGACCTCAGTGGTTGGGAAGACGTTGGAGTCAATTATTAAGGATGAGCTCTTGGGGTACTTGGTGACACAGGACAAGATAGGGCAAAGTCAGTATGGTTTTCTTAAGGGAAAATCCTGCCTGACAAACCTGCTGGAATTCTTTGAGGAGATTACAAGTAGGATAGATAAAGGGGATGTAGTGGTTGTTGTACATTTGGACCTTCAGAAAGCCTTTGACAAGGTGCCACACACAAGAAAGCCCATAGCATTACAGGAAAGTTACTGGCATGGTTAGAGCATTGGCCGATTAGTAGGAGGCAGCAAGTGGGAATAAAAGGATCCTTTTCTGGTTGGCTGCCAGTGAGTAATGGTGTTCCGCAGGGGTCAGTGTTAAAACCATTTCTTTTTATGCTGTAATATCAATGACTTAGATGAATGAATAGATGGCCTTGTTGCCAAGTTTTTAGATGATACTAAGTATCACAGGACTGGACTGTATCAGTGGACTGTGATCGAGGGTCACACCCAGAGCATGATGGAGTCGTATGGTATGGAAACAGGGCCTTCGGCCCACAGCCAAGCTCAGCAGCACCTCTAATTCCTCAGGAGTCTAGAGGTTTATGACTTGTCCCCATTGACCCCCATTAATGTTTTTATCGATGCACCAGAGAAAGCATTCTATCTAGATAGAATCGGTTCGATCGGCTTTGATCGGCTCCTGTGGAGTGGCAGGTAGTGTTCAGGTTGCAGAAGAACTTAGACTAGGGAATTGAGCAAGAAAGTGGCAAATGAAATGCAATGTTGGAAAATGCATGGTCATGCACTTTGGTAGAAGAAATAAATGTGCAGCTTATTTTCTAAACAGGAAGAAAATCCAAAAATCTGAGATGCAAAAGGACTTGGGAGTCCTTGTGCAGAACACCCTGAAGGTTAACTTGCAGGTAGAGTCAGTGGTGGGGAAGGGAAACACAATGTTAGCATTCATTTCAAGTGGTCTTGAATACAAGAGCAGGGATGTGATACTGAGGCTTTAAGGCACTGGTGAGGCCTCACCTTGAGTATTGTGAACAGTTTTGGACCCCTCATCTTAGAAAAGATGTGCTGCCATTGGAGAGGGTTCAGAGGAGGTTCACAAGGATGATTCTGGGAATGAAAGGGATATCATATGAGAAACATTTGATAGCTCTGGATCTGTACTCACTGGAATTTAGAAGGATGAGGGGGTATTTCAAATGTTGAAAGGCCTAGACAGAGTAGATGTTAAAGGGTGTTTCCCATTGTGGGAGAGTCTAGGACAAGAGGGCACGGCCTCAGGATAGAGGAGTGCCTATTTAAAACAGAGATGCAGAGAAATTTCTTTAGTCAGAGGGTGGTAAATTTGTGGAATTTATTAGCATGGGCAGCTGTGAAGGCCAGGTCGTTGGTAGTATTTAAGGCAGAGCTTAATATGTTCTTGATTGGACACAGCATCAAAGGTTATGGGGAGAAGGTTAGGGAGTGGGGCTGAAGAGGGGAAAACTGGATCAGCTATGGTTGAACGTCGGAGCAGACTCGATGGGTCAAATGGCATCATTCTGCTCCAGTGTCTTATGGTCTTCTCTGAATTTATTTACAATGGTGCAAATGACTTAAACCCATAGTTACCTGGATTGATGCAGGCCAATTAACATAAACCTGTTAACTTAACATTTGGCTGATGTATATGCAAACACCTCACGGTCACCATTTTGCAAACCATATCTCTTAGTCTGTGTGTCAACCTATCCTTTCAACTTCAACTTACTGCTTGCCATTTACAGTAAGAACTGAAGATTGGTTCTTGCTTGAATTAATATCTGCTACATTCACAGAACTCCAGAATAATCCCACACAGTTCAGTGCACCAAGAAAAAACTAAATGAAACAAAAGCTACTTGTTGAAAAGAATCAGAATGATTAAATATATATATATATATCTATATAATATATAAAATTAAATAAGTAGTGCAAAAAAGTGAGGGGAAAGAGACAGCAGATGCTGGAATCTGGAACACAAAGCAAACTGCAGGATGAACTGAGCAGGTCAGGCAGCATCTGTAGAAGCAAAGGTATAGGTGATGTTCAGGTTGTGACCCTATCCTGATGCTGAGTTCCCTCAGCAGAATGTTTTGTTTTGCTCCCTGATTTGTCTTTGTTTTGTATTAAAACTGTTATGAACCCCGTAACTGGGTCACTTACCAGCAAAGATAGAGAGGTCCGTTGAAGTCTGATGGTACTATTTTTAACAGTATTTATTAGTAAAAATACACAAAAATAATATCAATGCAAACATACAGATGATGTACGTCATCAATACTAAATCTAACAGTGAGGGTATAATAATAATCAATAAGAAATAAGCTCTATCGTTGTCTAGGGGATAATGTATTGTCCGATGGAAATATAAAAGTCACTCAGTTCATATAGGCTTCAGCCTTTGGTTGGAGTCAAGAGAGATTTTAGAAACTTGCCAGCTTTTCCTTTTTATGATGTTGATCCTTCGAAATTCCGTTGGTGTGGGTCTCTTCTTTAGCTAAGCCGTTCTTCCGTGGTAAGGCCCCAATCCCAGGCAAAGGGAAAGGATGCACGCGAGCCTCCCACCGGCTGTCGCTATTAAACGCTGTCACGGGATTTCTAGCGTCTCTCCTGGTGCACCTAAAGGGGTTGTTCCCCAGACCCTCTTTTATCCTTACTCATGGGGTCTCAGATGTCAGTCAGGTTGGGATGATGCAATCCCTCAACCAGCCCACTCTGGTCATTCCCTGAGGGCTTCAATGAATAGTACAGTACTCAATACACAATTCCATCTCCAGGAAACAATGGCCGGTATCAATGGTTCCGCCTTGCTGAGGCCAGGACACACATTCCAAACCCTTGTGGATTCTGCGTGTCTCTCTCTCATTTCCTGGGTCCCAGACCCGAATTAATAGCGATCTTGCGATTCTCAAAAAGGAGGGGGCTACTTTGTACCCTTCGGCCCCTCAGAGTTGTGGCACATTCGTAACAAAACCAATATGTGTCTTTCCTTATTATCTAACAGTGATAAAGGAATGCTGGTAAGCAGATATGTCAGTCAGTCAAACAACAGACAAATTAGATGAATTATAGATGCATGTAATTGTGGTTAGGAAAGCTGGTTGTACATAGATCAAGGTACTGGGATAATGTTTCCCTACATTAGACATGAAGGCCTCACTTTGCAACAGTGCTTAATAAGGTGATGAGTGCATTAAGGTTCTGGGAAATAAATGATTGTTACTATGTCTGGCCTGCATCGTACATTAAATTTCCTTCTAATCATTGTTCCTGCATATACCCTGTCACATGATGATGCATTTTACAAAAATCATTATTTATTTTACATGGAAAACAATCAGAAACAGTTGACAGAAATGATACTTCAAGGATTAAAAGTTTAAAGGAGTTCTTTCAAAAGTTATCTCAACTGAATGCAAGTTATCAAATAAACAGACCATATTTGAAACTGTGTACATTAGCTGTATTGTAATAAAAATTATGCCTGTTTTTTAAAAAAAATGGGACTAGGAAGTTGTACTTGGGGGGGGGGGGGGGGGGAACCACTTAGGCCATCCGGCATTTATTACAAAAGTTTATTTCTTTGGTATTTAAAATTCATTTGCATCCTTGCTACAACACAGAGCACCTCTGGCTCCATGTCAGCTCCCAGTACAGCAGTGCCATCAATTGCAGTCTGCTTCCTCATTTCATCTTTAACCATGCAGCTTAGGTGCCCTCAAGTGCCCATCAACTTCCCTCGAGTCTTTGGCCACTTACCTGTACTGTGGGTTAATTTACAATGGCCAGCAGATTTTTGAGAGGATGAAGAAAAGTAGACCAACAGATAGAAGCCTGCACAGTCACAGGGAGAGCATGTAGACTCCACAGTGACAGTACCCGAGTTTCAGAATGAACCCGAATCTCTGGAGCCATGAGACTGAAGCACCACCCAGGACACTCCACCATTGCAAATATCTTATTCACTGGCTGGATAAAATACACAAGGGTCTTCAACCCGAAACATGAATGGCTTCACTTTCTATCAAAGGTGCCCTAGCTGCTGTATGTTTCCAGCAAGTTGTGCTTTATATAACCCTCAGGTTCGGCTAGTGGCTTAATCCAGGGGAAGACAGCGTTTGGCCCGGCCAAACTTGAGAAATCTTGTTTGGGTGGATGCTGCGTGATGTGTTCCATTACAAATCAGTACCACAAAATAACAAACAGCATACAATATGCAATTAAACAATTGAGCTTTATAATTCCTAATTTGACTATAGGGTTAGTAAAGAAACAAAAAAAGAAAAAGGGTCCATTCTCATGAAGCAATCCAATGTGCAACATTGGAGCTCACGGTTTTTCCGTCTGTTTGTTCTCCATTGATTTTCTCCCCAGGTGTCGACTCCCGACCCCATTCCAAGTCCACTCCATCCTGCAGTCTACGACTTCCCGTTCTAGCATCTTCCCTCTCCATCTTCTGTCGAACAAAAGACTGCGAAACCTTCGCTCGGGCATACAAGAAAGAAAACGTCTTCCCTCATTGGCCAGTGCACATTCCAAAGCCCCCGCTATCTCGAGTCATAAACCAAACACTGCGCCACAGAGAAACCATTACATTAGCAGGGAAACCCTTCCCAGGTAGTTCCATTTAATTTTATGGCAGTATCATGGGATGGGTGAATAGCACCAGTAAAGAGAGCCAGTAATGTTTAAAGTTACAACAAAAACAGGGCAGGTGCTGATACACCTTCTGTAATTGAAACTTCCTAGGTGAACGCAAAGTATGGTATTATGGGCTGCATTATTTTTGGATAGGGCAATTAAGGAAGTGACTATGAGGAATCGTCCTGTGTCCTAAGAGAACCACAAGGTCCTCCAGGTACAAGTACAGAAGACAACATATTGAGACAAGATAAAATATAAAGATAAGCTAGCCAATAATATAAAAGAGGATACCAAAAGTTTTTTTTTTCCCGGTTATATTAAGACTAAGAAAAAGATGAGAGTGAATATCAGACAGCTAGAAAATGACGCTATAGAGGTGGTAGTGGGGGACAAAGAAATGGCGGACAAACTTAATGTATTTTGCATCAGTCATCACTGTGGAAGACACTAACCGAATGCTCGAAATGCAAGAGCGTCGGAGGGCAGAAATGGCCGCAGTTACTATTAATAAGGAGAAGGTGCTTGGGATGCTGAAAGTTCTAAAGGTAGATAAGTCACCTGGACCAGATGGACTACACCCCAAGGTTCTGAATGGGGAAGCTGAAGAGATTCAACAGGTACATTTAATGTCAGAGAGATGTATACAATATACATCCTGAAATTCTTTTTCCTTGCAAACATCCATGAAAACAGAGCAGTGCCCCAAAGAATGAATTACAGTTAAACATTAGTTCCCCCCAGTTCCGCCCCCCCCATCCACAAGCAACAGTATGGCAACGAACCCTGCCCCCCCCCCACCAGCAAAAAAGCAACAGCGCCCTCCGCTGAGCACTCAAGCCTGCAGCAAAGCATCAATATAGACACAGACTTACAGCACCCCAAACACTACTTGTTTACCTGGTAATTCTACATACCACAAGCTCTCTGTCTCCCTAGTAAGGGAAAATGAAGTGTCCCTGTTTCACAGTGACAACTTGCTGATTTATGATGTTAAGAGTCTGTTGCGACACTTTTTCTGAGCTCTGCGCCCAGAAAGGCTCAGGTCTCTGGACACTCAGCCAACAGCTAGCCCAATGTTCCCAATGTTCCGTGTTCTCCGGTGACACCTCAGTCAGGGGCACCGGCCTTGAACCAGCCCATCTCCAGAGCCACGGAAATCCGGCACCCTGAAGGAGTCACACTAATGGTGAAATTCATAATGTTTTCAAAGAATCATTAGAATTTGGAATGGTTCCAAAGGGCTGGAAAATTGGAAATGTCACTCCACATTTTATGAAGTGAGGGAGATGGAAGAAAGGGAGTTATAGGCCAATCAGTCAGACTTCAGTGATTGTTTTATTAAGGACCAGTTTTCAGGACACTTGGAAGCACATGATAAAACAGGTTGTAAGTCACAACTTAAGGGGAAATCTTACCTGACAAATCTGTTGGGAGTTCTTTGAGGAAATAGCAGGCAGGATAGAAAAAGGAGAGTCAATGGATGTTGGTCATTTGTACTTTCAGAAAGCCTTTAAGGTGTTGTACATGAGGCTGCTTGACAAGATAAGAGCCCATGGAGTTACAGGAAAGATACTGGCATGGATGGAAGATTGCTGACTGGCAGAAGTCAAAGAGTGGGAATAAAGGGGGCCTTTTCTGGTTGCCTGCTGGTGAGAAGCACTGTTCTGCCAGGGTTGGTGTTGGGACTCCTTCTTTTCACATTATATGTCAATGATTTGATTGAAGGAATCGATGGCTTTGTGGCCATTGTGTGTGGACAATATGAAGTTAGTTGGAGAGGCGGGTAGTGTTAAAGAAACAGGGCGTCTGCAGAAGGGCTTAGATAGATTGAGGGAATGGGCAAAGTGACAGATGGAATATAGTGTACAAAGGTCATGCACTTTGGTAGAAGGAATGAATGCATGGACTTTTCTAAGCTGAGAGAAAATTCAAAATCTGAGGTGCAAATGGACTGAGTGGTGTTCATTACTGCAACTTCTGGCACCATGGGCAGAGTAGTTGTCAAGCTAAGTTGTGATGCATCTTGATAGGATTTTTTTTGTGGTGCATCTATAAAACTTGGTCGTGGTGGCTGCTGATGTATCTATGATTAAGGAAATGACAACAGAGTTCAAGAACTCTTTCAATGCCATTCAAGAGAGGCTGACGGAAGCCAAGGGTCGCCTCTCCAGTGTGGAGGACACCATTGTGCAACTGGTGGGTGCCATCGAGCAGAATAACAAATGCCTGGACCTGCTGTGGAACCATGTTGAAGAGCTTGAGAACAGCAGACGCAACAACGTCAGGCTGATTGGTCTAAAGGAGGGTGCGGAAACGGGCTGTCTGATTAAGTGTGTGCAAAGAATCATGTCCGAAGGATTTGGCATGGAACTGAATGCAGAGTTTGAGATTGAGAGGGCGCATCGGGCCCCGGCTCCTAGGCTAGGTGAGGATTGCCCTCCAACCCAGGCTGGTCCTAACATGATTGTTGCGCTCTTCGGCCAGAGAGAAAATGCTGCAAGCGGCCAAAGCAAAGAGAGGAGTTGAGTGGGAGGGATGCAAAGTTTCCTTCTTTCCAAATATGTCCAGAGAATTGGTTGAAAAGCAGAGGGCATTCACTACGGCTCGGAAAATGCTGCAAAAAGTCAACGTGAGGTATACACTCGCTTATCCAGCAGTTCTACGCTTCACGTGGAAAGGAAAAAACAAGTTATTTACTACTGCTGCAGAAGCAGAGAAATTCATTCAGGATAACTGCGGTGCTGGCACTGACTGAGAGACAGGATATGATCACAGTAATAGGTGGAGATAACTTTTTAGGTATAATAGGGTGGGTGGGGAGCTGGATAAAGCAGTCTGATTAGGGCTAGGCTTACTAGCTGGCACAGCACTTTGTGGACCATATGATGTGTCTTTTTCTTTTCTGTTTCTTTGTGGAGTTTATCCTGCCTGTTTGTTTTTATTTGTTAGTTAATCTGGCAGGAATATATTATCCCTATATGTTTGTGGGTTATGTTGGCTGTTTACTTGTTGTTTGAGAGGGCAGCAATTGGTAATAATTGAGCATGGGGATAGAGTACCGCAGGCTTTTTTTTGGAGTTTTCATTTTATTGCATTCCAGACTCAGCCATCCGGGAAAAATGTATATTTTTGCACATGTATGCACGAAGTTTAGGACATGAAAATGGTTAATTTCATAACATGGAACATTAATGGATGTGGAAACCCAATCAACAGGAAAAAGATTTTATCATACCTTAAAGGTAAACAAATTGATGTTGCATTTGTCCAGGAAACACATTTTAAAGATGCTGAAGCACTGAAATTTAGAAGAGCAACATGTTAAACAAGCTGGAGGAACTCAGCAGGTCAGGCAGCATCCGTGGAAACGAACAGTCAACGTTTCCGGCCAAGACCCTGGACGATGGGTCTCGGCCCAAAACGTTGACTGTTTGTTTCCACGGATGCTGCCCGACCTGCTGAGTTCCTCCAGCGTGTTGTATGTGTTGCTTTGACCGCAGCATCTGCAGAGTATTTTGTGTTTTTGAAATTTAGAAGAGATTGTGTGGGCCAGGTATTCTATTCATTATTTAAATGCAAACAAAATGGGACAAAGATTTTAGTTAACAAAAAACTTAGTTTTGTATTGCTTGGGGTATTTAAAGACAAGGAAGGCAGGATGATTTGTATAGATGCACTTAATAATGGGGTGAAGGTGGTACTTTGTAACATATATGCACTTAATAAGGAAGACCCAGACTTTCTTAACAAGGTGAACGAAATTTTAAGTACCAAGGAAGGAAAAATAATTTTAGCAGGAGACTTTAACCAAGTAATGGACCCTGTTATTGATAAAAGCAAATTTCAGACATCACCAGTACCTAGGGACAGGGCTGCCTTACATCAACTTATTGAGGATATCGGTCTGGTGGATATACGGCGATTGGTGAATCCATCCGGAAAAGAGTACAGTATACATTTTTCTCTCATCGACGTAAATCCTACTCGAGAATAGATATTTTTCTAATACCCAACTCCATTGTTGAACAGGTGATTATCTGTAAAATTGGCCCAATAGTATTATCAGACCATTCAAATTGATTTCAATACTGAAAGGGAACGGAGGGGTAGGTGGTGAATTAATACTATGCTGTTAAAAGATGAGGATTTCAGTGATAAGTTGGCTGAGGATCTGACTTCGTTTTTTGAATTGACCATAGGGAGCACAGTAAAGCTGTCCTCGGTATGGGAGGCATCCAAGGCATATATAAGAGGAAAATTAATAGCACAAACATCTAAAAGGAAGAAAGAAAGTACGGAGCAAATAAAATATCTGGAAGCAGAAATAACCACATTGGAAAAGGTCTTATCAAGACAATATACTGATGACTTATACAAAGATCTGTGCAATTGGAAATTCCAGCTAAATAACATATATAACAAAGAAGCAGAATATGCATTATTTAGATTAAAAACAAGTTTCTACAAAGGTGGTGACAAAGCTGGTAAGCTGCTGGCACGATATTTAAAGCAGCAGAATACGAATAGTGTTATACCTGTAATTAAGAAAGGGGATACATTAGTGTCATCATCTAAAGAAATAAACAAAGTCTTTTAACAGTTCTATGAACATCCATATGCATCACCGTTTAACCATGACCAGGAGGAGCTGAATCAGTTTTTTGCTAACATATAATTGCCTACATTATCCCCACAACAAGCTGAGTCCTTGGATGCCCCAGTTACTGAGGGTGGGGTCAGACGGGCTATTGCGGCTATGAAAATGGGGAAATCGCCAGCTATAGATGGCTTCCCAGTTGAATATTATAAGAAATTTCTGGACATATTGGCTTCTATTCTAACAGAAATCTATTCAGAAGCATTTAATTTGGAATCTTTACCTAATACATTTAATGTAGCATTAATATCGTTGATCCCCAAAAAAAGACAGGGATACAATAGAGGAAGGAGAGGTCCTTCCAGGTGAGGCAACACTTCACTTGTGAGTCTGTTGGGGTCATCTATTGCATCCGGTGCTCCCGGTGCAGCTTCCTCTACATCGGCGAGACCCGACGCAGATTGGGGGACTGCTTCGTCGAGCACCTACGCTCAGTCCGCCACAACAGACAGGATCTCCCAGTTGCCACTCACTTCAACTCTCCTTCACATTCCCATTCAGATATGTCCATACATGGTCTCCTCTACTGCCATGATGAGGCCAAACTTCTGTTGGAGGAACAACATCTCATATACTGTCTGGGTAGTCTCCAGCCGCTTGGTATGAACATCGAATTCTCCAACATCTGGTAATTCCTTCCCTCTCCCTTCCCCTATCACACTTTCACTCTGCCTCCTCTTCTAGCTGCCTATCACCTCTCATGACTCTGCCTTCTTCTACTACGCATAGTGCTTTCCCCTTAGATTCCTTCTTCACCTCTCCTATCCCCTCCCCCACCCCTTGATCTTTCCTCTGATTGTTTTTTCACCTGGTACATTCCACCCTCCCCCCCCTTCTTTATGGGGTCCCTGCCCCCTCCTCCTTCAGTCCTGACGAAGGGTCTCAGCCCAAAACGTTGACTGCTAATTTCAACGGATGCTGCCCGACCTGCTGAGTTCATCCAGCTTTTGTACGTCAGGGATACAATAGATCCTTCCAATTATAGGCCTATAAACTTAATTAATGTGGACTGTAAGATACTGACTGAAATACTGTCTTCACAATTGAGAAAGCATTGCCATCTATAATTAATACTGACCAGGCTGGCTTCATTGAAGGCAGATCCTCAACTGGCAATTTAAGGAGATTACTGCACTTAATATGGCTGAACTCCTCAAGTAGTATCCCAGTTACTGCCATCTCCCTGGATGCTAAAAAGGCCTTTGACAGGATTGAGTGGAGATTTTTAACCACGACCTTGTCATTCTTTGGGTTTGGCTCCATTTTTAAAACATGGATTAGATTTTTGTATAAAAACCCTAAGGCTGCAGTTATTAGAAATGGTATCATATCCCCACTTTTTAAACATTTCACGGGGTACATGCCAAGGCTGCCCCCTCTCCCCACTGTTATTTACGATTCTTTTGGAACCATTGGCAATCATGATTAGAGCAGATCCAAGTATTAGAGGGGTGAAGGGAAGTGGAAAGGAGCATAAACTGATGCTAAATGCTAACGATATTTTATTACTGATTAGTGACCCTCCTAATTCCTTATCCCCACAATGAAAACAATTCAATCATATTCTGAGGTATTTGGTTATAAAATCAACTGCAATAAATCTGAGGTTATGCCAATGTCAAAATTGTGTTATTGAAATTCAGTATCTCAGTTTAATTTCAGATGGGTGCCAGTTGGAATGAAATATCTAGGGGTCAAACTCAGTCAGAATTTGGATGGAATAATTACTTTACTGAGTAGAATAAGAAATAATCTGGATAAGTGGGGGCACTGAGACTGTCATTCTGGGGTAAAGTCAATGTAGTTAAAATGGTCAAAGCACTTCAGTTTAACTATCTTTCTATGATGCTTCCTTTAAATATTTCAGATTTGATCTACAAGCAATACAACAAAATTATCAGCGATTTTCAATGGGATAAGAAGCAGCCCAGAATTAAAATGAGTAAAATGTGTATGTCCAGGGACATGGGTGGGCTCAGTCTACCAGACATCAGGGCATATAAATTATCCTTTGAAATGATCAGGTTAGCTAAACATTGTGGCAGGGCTGATGTTGATTTAGATTGGGTAGTTACAGAATGGAGCCTGGCTACACCATATTCTCCCCTTCACATTCTCTCACAACATGTGGAAAACAAGACTAATCTAAATCCTACACGAGGAAATCTGCAGATGCTGGAAATTCAAACAACACACACAAAATGCTGGTAGAACACTGTGTTCTACCAGCATTTTGTGTGTGTTGTTAATCTAAATCCTATACTATTTCACTTAAGGAGTGTGTGGAGTACAATTCATAAAGCTTGTAGAATGTCACATTTAAACCAGTCATACTCCTCGCCCTGGAATAACCCTGAGATATGCATTGGGAAAAGAATGGTGTACTGGAAAGAATAGAAGATTAAAGGTGTAAATACAGTAGGTGATCTCTATGAGAATGGGATTTTTATATCATACAGTACGTGGATTTGCAGAGGAAATATAACTTTGTAGAAAAAGGGAATTTTTGGAAGTATTTACAAATAAGACATTGCATTAGCACTATATTCAAGAATGGTGACCCACAAAGTAACCCTTTAACTGAATACATTTCCACAGGAAGTTCATAAAGCATCAGTGTTTTATAAAATGTTCAAGCACTCTGTGGGTGAATCGTGCAACAATCTCAAAGCAGTATGGCAGAAGGACCTTGGAAGCGATATTGAAGATAATGAGTGGTCAAATATTTTATCAAATGTGGGTAGACATATTAGGGAAGCGAGAGGGAAATTTTTTCAGTATAAGATAGTACACAGATATTATTGGACGCCAATTAGACTCTACAAAATGGGGATTGTTGATCATTCATGCTGGAAATGTAAAAATGAGGTGGGCACATATTTTCACATGATTTGGGAGTGTTCTATGGTTCGTCCATTTTAGTGTAAAGTTCTTGATTTGTTGGGGAATTGGTAGGGTTCCACACTGCCCTTGTTCCCACGGCTTTGTCTCCTGGGTGATAGGACAATGATACGTAATGTAAACAATGACAAATTTATTACTTTAAAGGTGGGTTTCATCACAGCTGCAAAAATTATATTGCAAAACTGGAAAAAAGCAGATGCCCCACTGTGAAGGAATGGACTGAGGAAATGATTAAGATTTCATCATATGAACACATGTTGGGAACAATTAACAGTGAGGGAAAAGTGCAAGACACGTGGGATCAATTTTGGTTGTATGTTATTTAAACTTAAACTAGAACTTTTTTCTCTTTCTAAGTCTTATTTGTTTTCCTGTCATGGGATGGCTGTGTAAATATGCTGTACTGTTTCTGCTCTATGTTATGCTGTGCTGCTTTGTAAAATAAGAATAAATAATAATAACAATTTGAATTAAAAAAATTCGGTAACAGCTATCAGAGACACACCAAATTCTCTAGCCTTCTGAGGAAGTAGAAGCATAGCACCTACATGGCTTGTCCACGACAAATTATTGGTGTTAAAAATTCCAGGAACCTGAATCTCTCAACCATTGTCACCTCAGCACCACTGATACAAAGGTGGTTATGTACTCTACCCCACTTCCTGAAGTCAACGGCTAGGTTCCATCTGTCCCAGTACTTACCTCTCCTATTTTCCGCAGGACATTCTCGCACTTAACAATGTAAAAACTTCCGACCCACATCTTGAAACCCTATACGCACAGTATACAATCATGGCAGCCACATCACCTATGCATATTCAACTTACTGCCCTCTCGCTTGCAACTGAAGTCAGAAACACTTGCTAAGGAGGGATGGTTACATTGGCTATCCCCTGGGAGGAGACAATGCTGGCATTCATTAGGACAACCACTAATGGACACATCATGACTGAAGACAGTAAAGCATGGCCTATACTCATAATGTAGATAGATCTCTCTTCATCTTTAATGCACATTCTCATCTGGTTTACAAGTTGTCAGTAGTATGCATCTCCTCTTCATTGACCCCCAACCTGCTCTTTCCTGCACCTGGCTTCATTTCTCTTGTCCAGCAACAATCCAGGCAGGCCACCTAATGCCTACTTCAAAAGTTGAACAGGGTCCCACTCCCTATTTCTTCAATACCCCGCCCTCTGTCTTTGCACACAGAAGACTGGCACTGAGCAGAGCTGTTACCATGGGAAGGTTCCAAATACTTATTTTATAATTCATGATGCAAGATGAACACATTTGTATAAACAGTGACAAATTTTGTACGTCACGCTCACAACCATGGTATCACTGAAACAATCCACACCCATAAAAGAGACTTACTCAGCAACACTGGCTGCTATTGTTTATAATCACTGAGGTGTTCTCAGTCAAAGCAGCAAGATTAAAGCTGAAAGTCCTCAACAAATACCTGAGTAAGTGAAATAGATTTTTTTTTTAAAAAGTGAAACATTCAAATTAAAGAAAATTTTGGGCTTTGCTTCTGCGGATTTTTGTTGTCAGCATTTTGTTTTACTAATTATTCTTCAGTACTAATGGTTATTTATTTTAAGTACTTTCTGTACGTTTTGGAGGGAATGAGTTCATGATGAGTTCTGTGGCCAAATAGCAGCCCTTCAGTTCTGGTCGCCCCACTACAGGAAGGATGTTGAGGCTTTGCAGAGGATGCCGAAGAGGTTTACCAGGAAGCTGCCTGGTTTAGAGGGCACGTACTATCACGAGAGGCTGGATAAATTTAAGTTGTTTTCCCTGGAGTGCTGGAGGCTGAGAGGAGATCTGATAGAGGTTTTTAAGATGGTGAGCGGCGTAGATTAGAGTGAACAGAGAGAATCTGCTTCCCAGGGTAGAAATATCTAATACCAGAGGGCATGTATTGAAGGTGAGAGGGGGTTGGCTCAAGAGGAATGCGAGGAGTAATCTTATACTCAGATAATCATGGACGCCTGGAATGTACTGCCTGTTATGGTGGTAGAGACAAATACACCACAGGCTTTTAAGAGATGTTTGGATAGAGACATGGATGTAGAGAAGATGGAGGGATATGGACATGGTATGGGTAGTAGGGATTAGTATTTGGGCGTTTTTGATTTGCCTTTTAGCCGGCTTGGCGCAACATTATGGGCCAAATGGCCTGTAATCGTACTGTACTGGTCTTTGTTCTGTGTTCACCCAAGCAGTTCCTTTTCACATTAAATACTGGTCACTTAGGGAAGCTCTTTCACTGTCACATATCACACCAGAATCACAATGTTGCTGTAGGATGGGCAGTTGTGTGTTACAGGTTTATGTCACCGCACCCAATGAGTGTTAAGCTAACATGTAATTTCTGCAACATATAACAAGTCCATTCCACCTTTGGAAGCAACATTCCTCCCTTGTTTAACATACAATCTCTTAATGCCCAGCGCTTGACTGAATTTGATAAAACCAACTTGATCTGACTAGTCACATAAAGTCAGCACAATACATTACAGAGAAATTTGATTTTTTGTGATTGTTTATATTTCAATTAACAGGACAATTCATTGTTGAAAAGAATGCTTTTCAACAATTAAAACAAAGATCAAATACTTACTTCTGATAAAATATCCTGGTTGCCCTCCAGTTTCTGCCTTTCCCATTGTCTCAGCTTTGGCTCTTAAAAGGACCAATCCTTCTAGCCTAGTGGATAATACCCACATCTAACAGCAATTCCTGTTTTATGACAGTTACCAAATTTACCCATCTGAAAATTTCTAGAAAAGCCTCCCTACCTCTCTCTTGTATATCATCACTAATTTACATAGGTTTTCCTTTTCCTTAATTACAGTAATGAATTTTACACAGAATCTGATTGAGAGACACGGGGTGGGACAGGGTGGTGCCAAGTACTGTTGTGGGTTCTGAATGCAGAAATGGCCACCAAAGATCTAACCAGCAGACTTCCTTGTCTGATATCATATGTGTCCAGTGAGAAAGTGCTACTGCAAGTAAATCTTTTCTTCCCCCCTCCCAACATGGAGATGGTTTGTCTTTATGTGTCCAGCAAAACCACCAAAGTTGTTCTGGTGTGTCCAGTTATATTTTGAGCCATAAGTCATAAAGTCCAGGGACAAAATTAGGCCATTTGGCCCATCAAGTCTCCTCTGATAAACATTACTATGTCCTGGTAGAAAAAGCACTGGGGCTATAAATTTTCTGACCCCCCCCCCCCCCACCATTTGATTCACAAACTCTTATTTATTAGTTACAAGAATACACTTTCTAATCAAAAAAGTTTAAAGTGAAACAACTGAATATAGTCGGCCCTCCTTATCCACAGGCTCCGCATGCGTGGATTCGACAAACCCGGAAGTTCTCTCTCCAGCATTTGTTGTTTGAGCATGTACAGACTTTTTTCTTCTCATTATTCCCTAAACAATACAATATAACAACTATTTACATAGCATTTACATTGTATTGGGTATTATAAGTAATCTAGAGATGATTTAAAGTATACGGGAGGATGTGCATAGGTTACCGCGGATTGCAAATCGAAAAAAAACTGGAAGTTCTCTAAGTCAGAACAGGTACATCCAGTATTATTTAGCATCAGTTAGTCAAACTTTTGTCTTAGTATACAGTATATATTTTACCTTTCTATGCATATAAAACACTTAAGAAACTTAGACTTAAGAAACGTATGTATTTCAACAATTAAACCATTGCGTTGCTAAGTAATAATTGTAGCTTTCATCAGGGCAGGGCCTTCACATGCTCCATTATTCTCACTTTATCCCAACTGTAGCCTAACACTTTTCCAATGACCGATGGCGTTTCACCTTTTTCCAAATTGCTTTATTATTTCCACTTTATTTTCAATCGTGATCGTTTTCCAGAACAGAAACACTGTGGGCGGTGGGTCCTGAACTCTGTCGGGTCCTAAAGTCCACTGCACTGAGACAGGTTAAATAATCTCCGGAGCTCTGCCGGGTCCTAAAGTCCACTGACTTGAGCATCTGTGTTTTTTGGTATCTGCTGGGAGGGGGGGGGGGGGGGGGTCCTGGAACCAATCTCCCGTGGATAAGGAGGGCCGACTGTAATCTGAAATATCTTCACTTTCCAAAACTGAGGATATTTTTCTGCACTGTGTGAATTACAGTTCAGTAAATTAGTAGCATACACACATGTGCTCAGGTCAGATGGAGAGACAGGATTTCAAGTGCTGGAATTAGGGTTGTGCTCAATCAGGTTGGGTGACCCTTTCTTGGAGGATAAATTACCTTTAAATACATTGAGCATTCTTCTTGAAGCTGAACGCACCACATCTTTGGTTGCTGAGCAGCAAAAAGCCTAAATCTACCAAAACAGACAAGGGAACTAGTCCTGATTTAATCTGGCATGTGTACATTAGTAAACAGCTGCTACAAACAGGGTGGCTCCCTGTATAATCATTACTTTCCGGATGATTCACAGATCAATATGATAAAATGATTCATTGGCATTGCTCAATAAACCATAAACATTAATCATCAGAATGCTGGAGGAACTTAGCAGGCCAGGCAGCATCGATGGAAAAAAGTACAGTCGAAGTTTCGGGCCAAAACCCTTTGGCCGGACTGGAGGGGAAAAAAAAAGCTGAGGAGTAGATTTAAAAGGTGGAGGGAGGGGAGAGAGAAAAAACACAAGGTGATAGGTGAAACCGGGAGGGAGATGGATGAGGTAAAGAGCTGGGAAATTGACTTGGTGAAAGAGATACTGGGCTGGAGAAGGAGGAGTCCAATAAAAGAGGGCAGAAGGCCGAGGAAGAAAGAAAAGGGGGCGGAGCACCAGAGGGAGGCGACGGGCAGGCAAGAAGAGAAGGTGAGAGAGGGAAAAGGGGATGGGGAATGGTGAAGGGGGAGGGGCCATTACCGGAGGTTCGAGAAATCGATGCTCATGCCATCAGGTTGGATGCTACCCAGATGGAATACAAGGTGTTGTTCCTCCAACCTGAGTGTGGCCTCATCGCGACTGTAGAGGCGGCCATGGATTGACATGTCGGAATAGGAATGGGAAGTGCAATTAAAATGGGTGGCCAATGTGAGATCCCACAGCTCTGGTGAACAGAGAGTAGATACTCAGCGAAGCGGTCTCCCAATCTACATCATGTCTCATACAGCAGGCCCTGTTGAGAGCACTGGACACAGTACATGACCACAACTGACCCACCGGTGAAGTGTCACCTCACCTGGTAGGACTGCTTGGGGCCCTGAATGGTAGTGAGGGAGGAGGTGTAGGGGCAGGTGTAGCACTTGTTCCGCTTGTAAGGGCAAGTGACAAGAGGGAGATCAGCAGAGAGGTGATGGAAGGATTGCCTGGCCTGCTGAGTTCCTCTGGCATTTTGTGTGTGTCGTTTGGATTTCCAGCATCTGCAGATTTTCTCTTGTTTGTAAATTAATCACCAGATTCTCTTCTATGCCGGCACGAATCGTAGATCTCAGCAACTATGGGTGACATTTGTATGTTGTTTCCTTGATGTTCAATAGCTTCTACCAACTGTTTTATCTTTTTCATCCCTTGTTCTTCATCTGGCTGGTATCGCCAAAGCCCAAGTGTAAACCTGCATTCAAGTGGATTTAAACACTGTTCTACATTAACTCCATACATCCTATGTGTGTTGTGACTGCCACAAATGAAGCATGGGCCACACTATTTGCTTCAAGTGGCTATGCTTGGTGGCCCTGGCAGCTACAGAGGCAGGTGCCTTAGCTCCACACGAGCTAAAACAAGAGGAGCAGAAAGGCAAAACCGTGTTTCCAAAATAAAATGCATCATACTTTAATATTTCAATAAAATTCTTAATGTTACATAGTAGTACCCCCATGTGGGAAAGAAATAGGAAATGCAGAATTCTGAGGACCTTCGTCAATCAGGGTTGACCATGGATGTTGTGTCCTAGCTGTTTAGATACACAAGTCAGGGCAGTACGATATGGAGAGCAAGCTTTTACCCATGTAGCAAGCCCCCCCTCTCCACACAAATGATGAACCCAAAGGAATGCAGAGACCGATTTTGGTACCAGAAGTGCGAGGTGCCAGTCAGCATTGAATTCAAAGTAGGACTGCCTAAGGGAGTCTGGATTTTTCCCCCTCGGGGTTTACTCCTGAAGCCTACCCCATGAGTGGGTGTAGCCACAAGGCAGTGGAGGTTTGAGATCAGAGTTTTCCTTCTCCTAGATGAGCTGCCAGCCACGGATGACGAGCCCCAGCTGTCCGAAGCAACTGGTGTTAAGACACCAGTAACCTGCCTTTGCCCCTTCTCCTGTCAGTAGAAACGGCTGGCTGGGCTTAGTAGCTAAGCCACACATGAAAGCCAGGAGCTGGACTTGGTTGTCAGAGGCTATTTGAGACACATACCACTGGGAGCATTTAATAGGTAGTGGGAGCTTGTCCCCATTACCATCCCCCTGGCTGTAACAACCTCAAGGAACCAATGCAGAATTTGTAATAATGGATTGAGGCATAAAACTGCCGATGCTGGAAATCTGATAAACAAGGAGCCTGAAATATTCACAAAGTCAGGCAGCTAATGTAAAGAGAGCAAGAGAGCCAACATTACACACCACGGATCCTTTTTACTTATGAGACTCCGGTGACTGATTTTGATTATAGTATGGCCATCTTGAATTGGGCTCCACCAATTTGAGTGAAATTATCTGCACTTCATCAGGGTGAAAGGGCGGCACGATAGCATAGAGGTTAGCGCAATGTTTTAAATTATAGGCGACCCGGCTGGACTTCCTGCCGCTGTCTGTGAGGAGTTTGTACGTTCTCTCCATGACTGCGCGTCTTTCCTCCAAGTGCTCTGGTTTCCTCCCACTATCCAAAGACGTACCACTTGGTAGATTAATTAGTCATTGTAAATTGTCCTGTGATTAGGATAGGATTAGATAGGGGGATAGCTGGGTGGCACAGCTTGAAAGGTCAGAAGGGTCTACTCCACTCTGTCAATAAATAAATAACATTTTTGTGAGTTTCCTTTTGACAAAAGCCTACACAGATGAAACTGGGAAATATGTAGAGAATCATAGAAAACCTACAGCCCAATACAGGCCCTTCGGCCCACAATGCTGTGCCGAACTTGTCCTTACTTTAGAAATTACCTAGGGTTACCCACGGCCCTCTGCTTTTCTAAGCTCCATGTACCTATCCAGTAGTCTCTTAAAAGACCCTATTGTATCCGCCTCCACCACCATTGCCAGCAGCCCATTCCATGCACTCACCACTCTCTGCATAAAAAACTTACCTCTGACATCTCTTCTGTACCTTCTTCCAAGCACTTTAAAACTGTGCCCTCTTGTGTCAACCATTTCAGCCCCGGGAAAAAGCCTCTGACCAGCCACACAATCAATGCTTCTCATCATCTTATACACCTCTATTAGGTCACTTCTCATCCTCTGCTGCTCCAAAGAGAAAAGACAAAAGACAGTAGGTGCAGGAGTAGGCCATTTGGCCCTTCTAGCCAGCACCGCCATTCACTGTAATCATGGCTGATCATACACAATCAGTACCCCGTTCCTGCCCTCTCCCCATATCCCTTGACCCCGCTATCTATAAGAGCTCTATCTAACTCTCTCTTGAATGCTTCCAGAGACTTGGCCTCCACAGCCTTCTGGGGCAGAGCATTCCACATATCCACCACTCTCTGGGTGAAAAAGTTTTTCTGCATCTCTATTCTAAATGGCCTACCCCTTATTCTTAAACTGTGGCCTCTAGTTCTGGACTCACCCATCAGCAGGAACATGCTGCCTGCCTCCAGTGTGTCCAGTCCCTTAATAATCTTATATGTTTCAATCAGATCCCCTCTCATCCTTCTAAATTCCAGTGTATACAAGCCCAGTCGCTCCAATCTTTCAACATATGACAGTCCCGCCATTCCAGGAATTAACCTTGTGAACCTACGCTGCACTCCCTCAATAGCAAGAATGTCCTTCCTCAAATTTGGAGACCAAAACTGCACACAATACTCCAGGTGGGGTCTCACCAGGGCCCTGTACAGCTGCAGAAGGACCTCTTTACTCCTATACTCTATTCCTCTTGTTATAAAAGCCAGCATGCCATTAGCTTTCTTCACTGCCTGCTGTACCTGCATGCTTGCTTTCATTGACTGATGTACAAGAACACCTAGATCTCGTTGTACTTCCCCTTTTCCTAACTTGACTCCACTTAGATAGTAATCTGCCTTCCTGTTCTTGCCACCAAAGTGGATAACCTCACATTTATCCACATTAAACTGCATCTGCCATACATTTGCCCACTCACCCAATCTGTCCAAGTCACCCTGCATTCTCATAACATCCTCCTGACATTTCACACTGCCACCCAGCTTTGTGTCATCAGCAAATTTGCTAATGTTACTTTTAATCCCTTCATCTAAATCATTAATGTATATTGTAAACAGCTGCAATCCCAGCACCGAACCTTGCGGTACCCCACTGGTCACAGCCTGCCATTCCGAAAGGGACCCGTTAATCGCTACTCTTTGTTTCCTGTCAGCCAGCCAATTTTCAATCCATGTCAGTACTCTGTCCCCAATACCATGTGCCCTAATTTTGCCCACTAATCTCCTATGTGGGACTTTATCAAAAGCTTTCTGGAAGTCCAGGTACACTACATCCACTGGCTCTCCCTTGTCCATTTTCATAGTTACATCCTCAAAAAACTCCAGAAGATTAGTCAAGCATGATTTTCCCTTCATAAATCCATGCTGACTCGGATTGATCCTTCTACTGCTATCCAAATGTGTCGTAATTTCCCCTTTTATAATTGACTCCAGCATCTTTCCCACCACTGACGTCAGGCTAACTGGTCTATAATTCCCTGTTTTCTCTCTCCCTCCTTTCTTGAAAAGTGGGACAACATTAGCCACCCTCCAATCAGCAGGAACTGTTCCTGAATCTATAGAACATTGGAAAATGATTACCAATGCGTCCACGATTTCTAGAGCCACCTCTTTAAGTACCCTGAGATGCAGACCATCAGGTCCCGGGGACTTATCAACCTTCAGACTCAACAGTCTATCCAACACCGTTTCTTGCCTAATATAAATTTCCTTCAGTTCATCCTTTACCCTAGTTCCTTTGGCCACTATTACATCTGGGAGATTGTTTGTGTCTTCCCTAGTGAAGACAGATCCAAAGTACCTGTTCAACTCATCTGCCATTTCCTTGTTCCCCATAATAAATTCACCCATTTCTGTCTTCAATGGCCCAATTTTGGTCTTAACTATTTTTTTGCTATTCACATACCTAAATAAGCTTTTACTATCCTCCTTTATATTCTTGGCTAGTTTACCTTCATACCTCATTTTTTCTTGGCGTATTGCCTTTTTTGTTATCTTCTGTTGCTCTTTAAAAGCTTCCCAGTCCTCCGGTTTCCCGCTCATCTTTGCTATGTTATACTTCTTCTCTTTTATTTTTATACTGCCCTTTACTTCCCTCGTCAGCCACGGCCGCTCCTTACTCCCCTTAGGATCTTTCTTCCTCTTTGGAATGAACCGATCCTGCACCTTCTGCATTATTCCCAGAAATACCTGCCATTTTTGTTCCACTGTCTTCCCTGCTAGGGTATTGTTCCATTGAACTTTGGCCAGCTCCTCCGTCATAGCTCCACAGTTCCCTTTGTACAACTGTAATACTGACACATCCAATTTTCCCTTCTCCTTCTCAAATTGTAGGTTAAAACATTTCATATTATGGTCACTACCTCCTAATAGTTCCTTTACCTCGAGGTCCCTGATCAAATCCGGTTCATTGCACAACACTAAATCTAGAATTGCCTTCTCCCTGGTAGGCTCCAGTACAAGCTGTTCTAAGAATCCATCTCGGAGGCACTCCTCAAACTCCCTTTCTTGGGTCCAGTACCATTCTGATTCTCCCAGTCTACCTGCATGTTGAAATCCCCCATGACAACTGTATCATTACCTTTGCGACATGCCAATTTTAACTCTTCATTCAACTTACACCCTACATCCAGACTGCTGTTTGGGGGCCTGTAGATAACTCCCATTAGGGTCTTTCTACCCTTAGAATTTCTCAGTTCTATCCATACTGACTCTACATCCCCAGATTCTATGTCCCCCCCTCGCAAGGGACTGAATATCATTCCTCACCAACAGAGCCACCCCACCCCCTCTGCCAGTCAGTCTGTCCTTTTGATAAGATGTATATCCTTGAATATTCATTTCCCAGGCCCTGTCCGCTTGAAGCCATGTCTTAGTTATTCCCACAACATCGTACTTGCCAATTTCCAACTGAGCCTCAAGCTCATCTACTTTATTCCTTATACTTCATGCATTTATATATAATACTTTTAATTTGGTACTCCCCTCTCTTTTCATATCAATTCCTATTTCACTTGGCCATACTGTATGATCTCTTCTTGAGCTTTCTATTCCATTGATTCTGGTGTCCTTTTTAACTTTTCTTATTTTCACTTTCCCTTTAACTCCATCCTATTTCCAGTTCATCCCCTCCCCCCCACTACTTAGTTTAAACACATCCGTGTTGCAGTGGGAAACCTGTCTGCCAGAATGCTGGTCCCCCGCCTATTAAGGTGCAACCCATCCCTTTTGTACAATTCATCCCTACCCCAAAACAGATCCCAGTGGCCAAATTCACTCAACTTATTCTCATAAGGCATGCTCCCCAATCCAGGCAACATCCTTGTAAATCTCCTCTGCACCCTTTCTATAGTTTCCACATCCTTCCTGTAGTGAGGTGACCAGAACTAAGCACAGTACTCCAAGTGGGGTCTGACCAGGGTCCTTTATGGCTGCAGCATTACCTTCGGCTCTTAAACTCAATCCCATGGTTGATGAAGGCCAATGCACCATATACCTTCTTAACCACAGAGTCAACCTGCTCAGCAGCTTTGAGAGCCCTATGGACTCGGACCCCAAGATCCCTCTAATCCTTCACACTGTTAAGAGTCTTACCATTAATACTATATTCTGTCATCATATTTTACCTACCCAAATGAACCACCTCACACTTATCTGAACTCCAGCTGCTACTTCTCAGCCCAGTTTTGCTTCCTATCGATGTCCCACTGTAACCTCTGACAGTCCTCTATCCACAACACCCTGAACCTTCGTGTTATCAGCAAATTTACTAACCCATCCCTCCACTTCCTCATCCAGGTAAGCAAACAAAAAAAATTCTATGAGTCATCCAGCAAGCAAGTAGCTGCTGGTATAGTCAGCATTCAGCTTACACTTTCATATGAGTCATAACATTGGACTTTCTCTGAAACTGAAAGGTGTACAAAGGATGAACACTATAACTACATAAGAAACGGATATTCAAACAGCTTTGATTTTTGCATATGTTGGCACTTTCAGTCCACGAGGATGACCCGAGCTTCCAGTTGCCTGTCATGTTATTTCCCCAACTCACTAACACTGTTTTTTTCTCCTACTGTCTTCTAACAAATTAATACAAATAATAAGAAACAACATCCCTTCTTACATCTAGGTGAGGTCTAATTTCAAGTCGTCACTTTTATTGTCATTTTGACCATAACTTTTGGTACAGTACATAGTAAAAATGAGACACAGTACAAAAACTAGACTGAACTATGTATAGAACAACATAGAGAAAAATAACTAGACCACAGACCTACCCAGGACTATATACAGTGCACAAAACAGTGCAGGCATTACAATAAGTAATAAACAATAGGGCAGTAAGGTGTCAGTCCAGGCTCTGGGTATTGAGGAGTCTGATAGCTTGGGGGAAGAAACTGTTACATAGTCTGGTCGTGAGAGCCTGAATGCTTTGGTGCCTTTTCCCAGACAGCAGGAGGGAGAACAGTTTGTATGAGGGGTGCGTAGGGTCCTTCATAATGCTGTTTCCTTTGCAGATGCAGCGTGTAGTGTAAATGTCTGTAATGACAAGAAGAGAGACCCCGATGATCTTCTCAGCTGACCTCACTATCCGCTGCAGGGTCTTGCGATCCGAGATGGTGCAATTTCCGAACCAGGCAGTGATGCAGCTGCTCAGGATGCTCTCAATACAACCCCTGTAGAATGTGATGAGGATGGGGGGTGGGAGATGGACTCTCCTCAGCCTTCGCAGAAAGTAGAGACGCTGCTGGGCTTTCTTTGCTATGGAGCTGGTGTTGAGGGACCAGGTGAGATTCTCCGCCCGGTGAAAACCAAGAAATTTGGTGCTCTTAACACTTCACTACAACACTTAATTAAATAATTTCAGGTAACCAGTTTGCCCTGTTCTTTTACAAGATCATTTCCCTGTACCATAATTGATTTTCTTTCCTTTCATTAATGCTGTTATGGATTTCTGTTCTTTTTTTGTCAGATTTCAAGCAGCTGCTGTGTTCTGCATCTCAGTTTCAGTGCCGATTCTTTTCTCTACTGCCCTCATTCATCTGTTTCTATTACACCTCTACACAGTCAACTATAATTAACACTCCTCCTCATGAATAACATGGAAGTCGTTGTTGTCATATGGACAACTTTGATCTCAGTCTTTGAGAATCAATTACAGTGCAACCTCAAACATTTTTCCAGTGTTAAAAATCAACTACTTTTCTCTCTCCAGATGAGCAGCCTAAACTGCTGAGTATCTTCTACATTTTTTTTTTCTAAGCATTATTTGGTTGAATATGGTCACTCTGTGAATAAACAGGAATACTCATATGTGAGCACAGCAAGTTTGAAAATCTCAATGAAAGCAAATTTTGCCTGTTGAACTGTTGACATCCTTTAGAGATGTACCTGGTAAAAGGTACAAGGGAAACAAAAATATTTATTTTACACCAGGAATGTAATTTCCCGAAACTTAGTAATGTGAGCAACGTTTCTCAACTTCTATTTAAACTAATTTTCTAATACTGTACATGATACCTTTGTTGAGAAAGAATTGTGCAAATGAATATCTGGGCCACAGTCTTTGACCCTTGCACTTGCCCTTCCCACTGCCACCAACCACAAATCCCATAACCCAGCCACTGATCCAAACTATTTGCAATGTCAGCACTCTGGTTAGTCTCAGACTGAATTTCTAATTCCACACTCACTTCGCCACAAATACGACCTACTTCAATCTCTGTATGAACTGAACACTTCTACCATTTGAAACACTCATCCACACTTTACAATACCTCCTTTGCAATACTTTCCTACTCAGGTCCCATCACCAAATCATCTTAAATTTATCTGAATACATGCAGTTTGGGTTATTTTCCAAACCAAGAGTGAAATAGACTATAATAAAACAAGTCATTATAAAATTCAAAGTTCAAAGTAAATTTATTATCAAAGTACATATATGCCACCATATACCACCCAGCGATTCATTTTCTTGTGGCCATTCACAGTGAATACAAAGGACCACAATAGAATCAACATAAAAAACTGCCCACAAAGACAATCAATGTGCAAAAGACAACAAATTGTGCAAATACAAAGAAAAAAAACACAGAATAATAATAAATAGATGATACTAAGAACTTTTGCTGTAGTTTCCTTGAAATTGAGCCCATAGGTTGTGGAATCAGTTCAGTGTTGAGGTGGGTGAAGTTATCTGCTCTAGTTCAAGAACCTGATGGTTGAGAGGCAGTAACTGTTTCTGAACCCGGTAGTGTTGTACCTGAGACTCATGTACCCTCTTCCTGATGGCAACAGAAAGAGGAGAGCATGGCCTGGATGCTGGGGATCCTTGAAGATGGAATCTGTTTTCCTGCAACACCAGTCCTTGCAGATATGCTCCATGGTGGTAGGAGGTATAATTCACACATTAAAATCGTCAAAAGCTTGCTGGAAGAACAATGGCATGTTAATGGAGCTTTACATTATTAAAGTACAAACTCTTTGACAAATGTGAAGGATGAAGAGATTATCCTGTAAATCGTGAATTCCCAAGCTTGTTAATTAATTACTTGCTTTGTGCAATTGGTACCTCATCTTCAGGCTATGTCCACACTAGACTGGATAATTCTGAAAATGCCGGTTTCGTGTAAAAACTATAGGCGTCCACACCAAGCGTTTTTGAAAATACCTCCATCCACATTAAAATGGGTATTTGGGTGAATCTCCTCCTACTGGGCATGCACAGGACACACCTACAGAAAACAAGCGACATGATTGGTGCCGAATCTCGCTGTGAAAGTGCGTGTTTGTGCAGTTATAGACTAGAAAAACTTTAAAGGAAATTGCCAAACGATGGACAGCTGTTGGCTCTCGTGCAAGAGGACTTAAAACTAAAAAAAAAACAAATACTGGTGCGTATGGAGGCAACCGACAGGAAGTTCACGGACAGGATGACCCAGCTGATGACGAACAATGAAAAGCTGACTAACTCTGTTGCATTAATAAAGCACCTTGTTAAATGAATAAAATATGTCTGCATCAGTGTTATCTTGTATTTCCATGCAATGTTGCAGTAGGCTGTTATACATTTATTGTCAGAGAAGTACTTGCATAAATAGGTAAACCACCTTCATACAAGCAAGGACAGAAAACAGGGCAAAGTGAGTATACTTATTTATTCAGTAAGTTATGGGTCAAAGAATTTGGTGAGTACATTTCTAACTCTTCTGGCTTCAGTCTCAATGCTGTCTGTTCTGAAATTGTTAGGTTGCTTTCAAGAAAACAATGAAATGCGGTGCTGCCGCCACTATCTGTACCGGCACGTCATGACCAGCGTTTCTAGCGTCCACACTACTTTGCCCAAGTGGCGTTTTCAGATTTACACACTCTGGAGGGCGTTTTAGAAAAGCTCCGTTCTTGGGGGAGGAAAATGCCGGTTCAGTGTGGACGGAGGGTCAAAATGAAGAGAAAAAGCTTCGGCTACGGATTTATCCAGTCTAGTGTGGACGTAGCATCAGTCTTACTGTTATAGTTAAGAATTTGTTGAATTTGCCATTAATTGCCCATTAAGCTTGCAGAAAGCTAGTAAGTATTCATTTAATAATATCTTATTTCTTAAGATAATGCCAAGCTACCACTTTGGCCTAGAAAGAAACACTTTATTGGTTTCATTCCTGAATTTAAATATATTTTTTGAAGTTAAGCATGGGAAATTCTTATTTTCCTGTTGTAATCAATCATCATTCTCTATCATTCCTATTTTTCCTTCTCAAACTTTAATTCTCATTAGTTAACTTTACTTTATTGGTTCTGACATATACTTAGCCACCCTGTGGACTATGCCAAACATCATCAATTCATTTCCTCCAAGTAATATGTTAAATATTTTGAAGACAAATTGAGAAGCTAGGTTCTTATAAAGTTGTTTACTCAGATTTGTGAAATTAGAGATTGAGGCATAATCTCATGTTATAAGATTGATTTTTCAGGATTGGTTTATGAAATTAAATATAATTAGAGGTGGTTAATGCAGAACCTGATTTTGAGTTATGATAGAAAAGGAAATAACAAAGTTCTGGAAATACTCAGCAAGTGGGGCAACACCTGTGGAGAAAGATTAATCTTTCAGTTACCCAAATCCATTTTGTTTAAATCATAAACAAATAGACCCAATGAGCGCTTCTAGAATTTTCTGTCATTTCGTACTTTCAGCATCTTCTACATTGTCCTGTTGATGTTTAAAAACAAACTGGTAAACAACAAGGTCTTCACACATATTCACTCCATCAATGTGAAGAAACTTGTTAGCTAGTTGTAAGTATTCAGATTTGAGTATATTTGTGACTGAGATCAATCCACCTTTGAACATCTCTTCATTCAGGGGAAATAGGAATCCGGCAGAAAAGAAGTCTAGGATCAGTAATGATCTGATTAAATGGTGAATTAAGCTTGAGGAACTATATGGTTTAATCCTGCTTTTATGATATGATGGTCTGACAAAATATTTGAAGTGAAGAGTGCTCAATGAACTTGGCTGTAACACTTGGCCTGCTACAACAAACTTCTGTTCAATAGTCATGCACTGCAGCAGAAATAGTGTCAATGAGCAGTTGTCTGACAGTTATCAAATTGCATGAATATTGATACTGAATATTGAACATTCATGTTTCAGTGCCAAGACAGCAGAAGCTTGTTCTAACATATCCTTATGAAAATATTAGACAAAAACACAACAACAAACATTAGATTGGCTTTCAACCAGGATAACTTGTATTTCAGTCAGACAGTAGAATACTGATGTAACACACACAAAATGCTGGCGGAACGCAGCAGGCCAGGCAGCATCTATAGGAAGAAGCACTGTCGACGTTTCGGGCCGAGACCCTTCGTCAGGACTAACTGAAAGGAAAGATAGTAAGAGATTTGAAAGTAGGAGGGGGAGGGGAAAATGCGAAATGATACGAGAAGACCGGAGGGGGTGGTGTGAAGCTCAGAGCCAGAAAGGTGATTGGCAAAAGGGTTAGAGCTGGAGAAGGGAAAGGATCATGGGACGGGAGGCCTCGGGAGAAAGAAAGGGGGAGGGGAGCACCAGAGGGAGATGGAGAACAGGCAGAGTGATGGGCAGAAAGAGAGAGGGAAAAAAGGAGGGGGGAAAAAACTAAATATATCAGGGATGGGGTAAGAAGAAATGTCGACAGTGCTTCTTCCTATAGATGCTGCCTGGCCGGCTGTGTTCCACCAGCATTTTGTGTGCATTGCTTGATTTTCCAGCATCTGCAGATTTCCTCATGTTTGCTTTTGAAAAGAATACTGATGTGTCATTTTGTATGTAGCTGAAATGCTTCCCCACATCAGAAGTTGTACTTGAGAATTTATTGTTGAGACACGTAGAATACAAGAACTTCCATATTTACAGGAAGTCAGCAGGTTACAAAAGATTCTTGACAATTCATAACCTGGACTATTCTAATTTGGAAATGAACAAGAGCATGTGGGACAGGATCACTGAAACAATGACAGGAGAGCAGGCAGGCATGGGGAGAGTGGCCACCAGCCAGCCTTACTGTCTCAGTGAGTGATTCTGCCCGATGCTCCCAGCCTTGATTCTCTGTGGTGACAACAGAGAGAAGGCACATGGAATTGCCTGTTCTCAGCTGGCAGAAGGTAGCAAATCCATCCCGATCTATCCAATTGGCCTCCCAAGTGCTCCTTTGTATGAGCAGATTGCACACAAGTAAGGTGTTAATAACCCAAGGAGGACTTGTACAAGAAGGATAGCAGAGTCAATAATGTGTCTAACTCTTTCGCTAAGTTATACAGTACACATCCCCATGGAATATGTTCACAACTTAAGATGCAATCAATGAAGATTATGACGCACAGCCAGAGATAGTTCCACAGATTCAATATGGCAAGAGATGTTGGCCTGGAGAAGCCATCAGTAAGCCATGAAGTTGCCCTTGTTCCAGCAGTCCCAAGAACTGTTTATAACCTGAACTATTTGTAATTCTGAAATGACTACAATTGTAAGTAGGCTGAGGATCACAAAAATAGCCATGACTGGGCAAGCACGAGGAGAGCAGCGCTCTCTGTCTCAGTGAGTGGGTCTTTTCAGCACTCCCAGACCCTCATTGTGGGAGGTGTGGTGAGGGGTGAAGGTGTGAAGAGAGAAGGCATGCAAAAAATGCCCCATTTACGAATTGCAGCAGATGCCTGCAGCTCCTTGGCACCTAGCATTCACCCTGCTTGCCTCCCAAATGCTCGTCGTTTGTAAAAAGGAAAATTCCAGCAAGAGTAAATTAGACGGAGATGGGTATAATGAAATGAGAGGAACCCCAACCTGATTCCACCTGCACACTTTTGTTGTTGTGACATTTCACCTACCTGCCACTGTCTTCCAACCACACATCACTCTCTTGCCCCACCTTCCACCCCCAGTTCCATCTGCCCATCACCCCTTGCTCACCCGGTTTCACCATTTGCCAGTCCCTGTTTCACTCCTCCCTCTCACATTTTACTTTCTCTCTCCACTCTCTGGTGCAGAGTCTCGACCATAAATGCTGACCATCCCCCAACCTCCATTGATGTTGCTAAAGTTCCTCCAGCAATTTACCTTTCTGATTCCGGCATCTGATGTCTCTTTTTAAAGAGTATCCTTTCCTTCATTTATTATATCGTGGAGCAGAAGACTTGCAGTGCCTAACAGAGGCAAACCATCTTAAGGGATATCCTCAATTTTATCTTTACTAACCCTCCGTACACACCGCACAAGATAAGGATCACTTACAAAGTCACCCAGCTCCCACGTGACTACTTGCAATAATCCCAGGGACGCAATGTATAAGATCATTATTTGAAGTTCATGTTTGCATTTTATTTCCGATTTCCCATATTTGTAGTGCTTTTATTCAAGCAATTACGTCACATTGTCTAGGTATTTTACTGGCCCTTCCCTAGCAATATAAAAATAAAAACATAAACTTTAAACAAATAAAGCAATGGGGGTCACTCCAAATACCTGAGGACCGTAATTATTATAAAAATGTAGTCAAAAAAATCTTCATGCTTGTTCTTTAAGCAAGAGGACAAATGTTTATCCCAGTTTTTTCTACATTTTTTCTTTGTGCCTGCTTTCATGGAAGACAGAAAGAAATCCACCAGAAATTACCAGAAAACTAATGATCACACAATGTGGAACAAAAGGAAATTAAGAATGCCAGTGAAAAATAGTTCAAGAGGCGTTGTTGGTGGAATGACAGATCAATGAAATAGAGGGAGGGAAGTGAGCGGGGGCTTGGCAGAACGAGGAGAGAGAGGGAAGGGTTAAGAGACATTGGCTGAGGAAGAGGGTGTAGACAAATGCGGGTGCTTATCTACACACTTGATCATACGAGAGGTAATTGATAAGTTTGTGGCCTAAGGTAGAATGAGTCAATTTTAGAAAATCTAGCACATTTATTTTTCAACATAGTCCCCTCCTACATGTACACACTTAGTCCAGCGGTTGCGGAAGTGGTCCACACCAGGGGTGATCGATAAGTTTGTGGCCTAAGGTAGAAGGAGATGAGTTACTAACTTCAAGCTTTCTGCATTATCACTCAAAGAAATAAACTACACGTGAATGTAACGAGAGCATCTTGGACCTCCAGGTGGTCCACAGCAGTGGTGATTGATAAGTTCGTGACCAAAGGTAGAAGGAGATGAGTTATACAGCTCTTGTTACATGCATGTGCAATTCAACTCTTTGCCACCAAGTGGATGTTCATCCAACGATAGCAGTAATTCCATTGCAGCATACTATTTGGTTTTCTGGCTGATCACAAGTACTTATGCAAGTCATGATGGTCAGCCATTGGTACAGAAGATGGTGCTGTGTATACACCTTTGGTCGCTCTGTTTTAGGAAAGGCATTATCAAGCTGGAGAGGGTGCAAAAGAGATTTACAAGGATCTTGCCTGGACTAGAGGGTCTGAGCTATTGGGAAAGGTTGGCAATGCTGGATTTTTCATTCCCCAGAGCATAGAATGAGAAGTGATCTCATAGAAATTTATAAAATCATAAGGGGTATGGCGAAGGTAAGACGGTCATAATCTTTTCTCCAAGGCTGAGAAGTACAAAACAAGAAGACACCGATACAAGAGGGGAGAGGCTTAAAAAGAGATCTTAGAGGTATCTTTACACAGAAGAAAATGAGTACCTGGAATGAGCAGCCAGATTAATTGATCAAGGTTGGCACAATTGCAGCATTTCAGGCATTTGTATAGGTAAGTGGTGAGGAAAAGCTTCAGAAGACACAGGAGCAGAATTAGACCATTTGGCCCATTGGATGTACTTTGCTTGAACAGTTATGGACCAAAGGTGGGCAATTGGGACTAACAGGGACAATGCTGAGATTGGCATGGACTATTTGGTCTTAATAGCCTGTTTCTTGCTGTATAACACTATCACTATGCTTCTACAGTCTACCAAGAGCTCGGTAATTTCACACACAGCAACGTAGTGAGTGGCAAGCTGAAAACTTCTGGGTTGTTCTGGCTCAGTGTCAAAACACTTTCATCAGAACTGTAACACGTAAACTATTACCATGTCCTAAGCAGGTACGAAGGGAAAGTTTGGGAGGAGGTAAAAGAACAAATGGGAATGTTTGTGATAAAGTCAAAATCTTGAAATGACAAAATGGACAGTAGTACAATTAGAATGGTAAAGGAACAGAGGTTGAATTTGTTGATGTAAAATCAGCACTAACAGCTGCAAGCCGAGAAGGTGGTACCAATGATTCTGAATAGAAATTGTTAACATCAACCCCAATGTGGATGACCCTCCTGGTTTCTTTCCAAAAATCCAGAAAGAAAAGGCTGCCTTGATCCCACAGTCCTTCTATAAAGTAAGGAAGTTGCCCACAGAGGACTTTCTTAAACCAACTGAAATAAAATTGCATGCTAATCCATCTTAGTCATTTAGATTCCCTCCAGCAGCTGTTAAGCTAGCTGTAAGAGAATAAGAGAACCTATAACAAAGAATCTATTACACCCTGAAACCACTTCTAGTGCATTCCCTGGCTAGTTCAAGATTGTCAATATTTCAAATTAAGTTTTTACAATGTGTGATTTATTATAATCAAACCCACACTTTAACATTGAGCTATCAACTGTCCCTGTAGTGGCTTTTACTTTAATTTGTTTTCTGCCCTTATAAGATCTGTAAGATGATCTGTTTCCTTCAAGAAGTTCTTGGTTTAGTTATTAATTTTTTCTGGTTGGCTGCCAGTGACTCCTTGTGTTCCACAAGGGATGGTGCTCAGACAACTTCCTTTCATATTATATGCAATGATTTGGATGCTGGAATTGATGTGGCCACGTTCGCAGACAATACAAAGATAGGTGGAGAGACAGGTAGCAGAGAGGCTGCAAAAGGACATAGATGTGTTGGGGAAATGGGCAAAGAAGTGGCAGGGGGAATATAGTGTAGGGAAGTGTATGGTCATGCACTTTGGTGGAAGGAATAAAGGCATAGACCATTTTCTAAATGGGGACCAAATTCAGAAAGCAGAGGTGCAAAGGGACTTGGGAGTCCTCATGCCAGATTCCCTAAAGGTTAACTTATAGTTTGTGTTTGCTTTCTGTACTGACTCAATGCTAGCACTCATTTCACGAGGACTAGAATAAAAAAAGCAAGGATGTAATGCAGATGTTTTAGAAGACATTGGTCAGAGTGCATTTGGAGTATTGTGAGCAGTTTGGGCCCCTTAGCTAAGAAAGGATGTGCTGGCATTGGAAATGTTCCAGAGAAAAGAAAGTGCTAACGTATTAGGAGCGTTTGATGACTCTGGCCTGCCTCTACATGGTGGAGTTTAGAATGGTGGGGGGTGGGGGGGGGGTGGAATCTCTTTGAAACCTATCAAATATTGAAAGGCTTAGATACAGTGCATGTGAAAGAATACTTCCTTTAGTGGGGGGAGTCTTGGATCAGAGGGCACAGCCTCACAATACAAGGATATCCCCTTAGAATATTAAGAGTATTAAAAGGAGGAACTTCTTTAGCCAAAAGGTGGTGAATTTGTAGAATTCATTGACACAAATGGCTGTGGAGGCCAAGTCATTGGGTGTATTTAAGGCAGAGGTTGAATGGTTTTTGATTAGTGATGGTGCCAAAGGTTTCAGGGAGAAGGTGGGTGTATGGGGTTGAGAGGGATAATAAATCAGGCATGATGGAATGGTGGAGCAGACTCAATGGGCTGAATGGAATATGGTCTTATTCTTTATGGTGTCAGCAACAACCAACCTTCCTTCCCAAAGTGTTGCTAGTCTCTGTAGAGATTCCACCCTGTTTTCCCAATGCTCAATAATTGCAATAATAGTTCATATTTCTACAAGAGAGTTCTCCTCAAGATGTGGACCCAGCATACTTTGATAGCCACCTGACATCGGTGCTTTTGTTTCAAGCATTCATACCTTTGCATTGCCCTGTTTTACCTCTTCAGCATATATGCCAGCTCCCGATCTTCATCAGAATTCATTTCAATCCCACTGTCCCCCAATAGTCCTGATATATCTGTTAGCTTAGACTGACCAGAACATATCCTTCCATCTGAGCCCTCCTTTTACATTAGTCTTTTTTTTCCCCATTCATCAGCACAAACCCTTCTTCTTATCCCAAGCACAAGAAAAACTGCTGATGCTGGAAATCCAGGACAAAACACACAAAACGCTGGAGGAACTGAGCAAGCCAAGCAGCATCTACGGAAAAGAGTGAACAGCAGACGCTCACCCGAAAAATCGACTGTTTCATTCGTTTCCCGCCCGCTGCGTTCCTCCTGCATTTTGTGTCTTGTTTTTTCTTACCTCAAGGTTTTGTCCTCATTTTATAGCTTCTGCATGATTTTAAAAAAAAATGTTTACATTTTCACCGCTTAAAAAGGAAACGACGACTTTCCGCTACATTTTTATAATGATTACGGCTTTCAGGTATTGGGTATGACCCCATCACCTTACTTGTTTATTGGGAAAAGCGACGTACTGTGTAATTCCTTGAATAACTTCACTACAGATATCAGAAATCTGAAGTAAAACAGAACACATTGGAAATACTCGGCAGGAGTCGAAGCGCCAACCAAATCATTTTCGATGTCCAACTGTTCGAAAAGTCTAACAGACGAAAAGCTGATACTGCTTCGCCCTCCGCACAAACATTCAGCTGCCCGACGACACAATATTTCCAACAATTTTATTTTCATTTATATTTTCTTTAACCAAATGAGTAAAGGATACTGAACGCAATCACCAAACACACATATTAAATACGGCTATTAAAAAAATTGAAAGATGAGCTCAAAGCATCAAAACATAAATGCCTCTTATTTCTCGCCACTTATTTTTCCACGGAAAGATTTAAAACCAAGCATCAAGCTATAAATAAAAAGTAGTAAGTTTCACTTAAAAAATAATCGATAGGCTGAAGTCCACCCGAAATCACTGAGACGCGACCGAATTCTCGCCTTGAAAGGCTGTGCGTGGAGAGCTTGTGGATCGGTGCCAAAATTTATTCATCGTAGGTCTGACTCACCTGGCGGGTGGGGCGCTATATCAGGCCAGGACTCACTCATAAAGAGTTTAGCAATAGTCTCCACCCTCCGGCAGCGGCCGCGCCTCACCCTGTGCTTGGAAGGCGACAGAAAGCTCCGAAAGGCGAGCAGCTAACTTGTGGTCCCGGAGGTGGGGAATTGGGAGCAATCGAGGGGAAGAGCGCGAACAGAATCCCCGGGGGGAGAACTTGGCTGGTCGGCGAGCGGGGACCGCGAAGAGAAACGCAATGCAAGAGGCACACTTTCTGAAGTCCGCCTTACCGTCGGACGCCCCTGTTTCCACGTTGGCCGTGCCGCCAGAAAGCCAGCTGGACCAGCGGAATAAGTACCGGCTTGGGACTGAGCAGAAGAGCATCAGGGTGCAGGAGCAGGTCTTGACGATGCTGAAGAACAGTAGCGGCCGGGCCACCGGCTCGTCTTACGCGGGATCGGTCCTTGAAGGTAAGGGGGGTGGGGCAAGTGTTGACTCCCTTGAACACCCTGTCACTCCCATAACGTTCACGTTTTTCCTCCTATCCCTATTACTTTTTCCCCAATGTAATATTCAACTGAGCTCTTCAGTGTATTTCGAAATGACTATTCTGTAGATTAAGGGCGAGAGGCCTGAGATGTTCTTTTTTATGACGTGATCACCAAATTTCACGAATCAGAAAGGATTCCTATCTTTGAAGTTAAATCGGTGAATTTGTGTGTGAGCGCATTGGGGACGGATATAGTTTGTGCTGAATCGCCGGTGGGCAATTGGGCGTAGTCCTGCATACAAAGTTCAGGATTGTAGTGTTCTTTGTGTAAGTAGCTCTGCTTTCATTTGAATAGGTATCACTTAAAAGTTGCCGGACTAGTTCTTAACCCTTTGCGAGACTGATGTAGACTGTTCCTGCCATTTATCGAGTTTAATCGCTGATTGATCGATCTCGCACATCTAACTACAAGTGGATCTCCCGGTGCCCGCCCACTTCAATTCTACTTCCCATTCTCATTCCGACATGGCTCCTTCCACTACCGCGATGAGCCCACACTCTCAGGTTGGCAGAGCAACACCTTGTATTCCGGCTGGAGAACCTCCAACCTGATGGCACGAACATCGATTTTTCGAACTTCCGGTGATTACCCCGCCCCCTTCATCCCCATTCTGCTTCTCCCCCCCCCCCCCCCCCCCCCGCAAACTTCATCTCCTTACTTGCCCATCACCACCTCCGCGGTGCTCCTCCCCAGCCCTTTCACCTATCAGCTTCCCAGCCCTTTACTTCAGCCCTCCCCCTCTCCTGGTTTCATCTGTCACCTACCACCTTGTACTTCTTGCCGTCTAGCTCGGACTTCCCATCCTTTTTTTTTACCCAGTCTTGATGAAGGGTCTCAGCCCGAAATGTCAACATTTCTATAGATGTTGTCTGGCCTGCTGAGCTCCCCCAGCATTTCGTGTGTGTTGCCCGCTCCATTAATGTTGTCTTGACCTGCCTCCTAAACCTGCCCGTGCTTTCTATTTTAATTGCCGACCCTCTGATCTAGTTGCACTTATTTTGGATCAAGGATGGCCTGCTTCTTCTCTGGTTTTGTGGGTTGTGAGATGGTTAAGGAGGCCAGTGTGAGAACCACAGACTTGCACATACTGAGGTGTGTGATGGTCTGGGCAGGTGAAAATCGGAAGTAAAAACTACTTGTGTTGAAAACCTAACGATCAGAAAATGCTGGAAGTACTCAGTAAGTCAGATAAACAAAGTAAACACTTCAGATCCAACTCTTTGGTTGGATAATTTATTAGTTGCACACACCGTTTACGTGTGACTTCTGTGTGCCCCTAATGGAATGCTTCAGCGTCACCATGACTTGAGACTCTCAGGTCTCGAAGGGAATGTTGCATTCTCTTGAACTTTGAACCTATAGCCATCTTCATTGTGATGATGTAACATACATTGACGTTGAAAAGCAATAAATCCCTTAACCCTTTCCTTTTTACAACCAACTGAAAAGTATAGATTACAAAATTACAAGCAGAGATAAACTGAGGTCATTGTTCATTAATGACCTTTCACTGGAGAAGTTCCGCTTCAATCACTATGGTATGAAACGTACATAAACATCACAACAATCAGAGAACAAGAAAGATGACAGTCAGGCCAGTTCCATGTAGATAAGGAGCAAAGACCATATCCACAGCTGGCTTGCATTTAACACCAATGTTTATAGATCACAACTGACCTAAGTGTTCAGAGGGTGGTCAAACTGTTGCTGCAATGTAATCTCTGTACTACTACTGAGTTAAATAACTTTCTATTCCAGTTAGATATTACAAATATTAACCAGGTTGTTTCCTGTAACCACACCCACCCTTCTTTACATCAGCAGCAGTGGAAACTGTGAGCAGTTTCAAATGACTGGGAGTGCACCTTTCGCACAAACTCTCATGGTCTGGGACACACTCTGCAGAATCTGGAAAGCTCACCAACACCTCCGCTTTGAGGAGGCTGAAGAGAGCTGGGCTATACACATCTGTACTCGCGTCATTCTACAGATGCGCAGTGCTGCATCATTGCACGGTATGGAAACCGTGCAGCAGACAGGAAGGCTCCACGATGGATTATTTACTTATTGAGATACAGTGAAGAGTAGATCCTTCTAGTCCGAGCTGCACACCCCAGCAGTCCCCGATTCTACCCTAATGTAACCGTGGGACAATTTATAATGGCAATTAACCTGCTAACCAGTGTGAGGAGACTGGAGCACCCGAACGAAACCCATGCTGTCACGGGGAGTACGTACAAACTCCTAACAGACAGTGGCAGAAGTTGAATCCGGTTTGCTGGTACTGCAAAGCTGTGCTAACCCATTGGGTGTGCCACTGCACTAGCCTACCCACCAGCAAGGACGTGTATGCAGAAAGGTGCTGAAAAAGGGCCAGTAACATCATGAAGATTCCCACCCACGCTGCTCGCGAACTGTTTGTCCACTCACGTCCATGCCAGAAGCACCAAAACTCAAAAATAGTTACTTTCTTGAGCACTGAGCTGACCAACACCTTCACCCACTAATCCATTCATCCACAACCCAAACTACCACTACTGTATCATTTCCTGTCAGTCACCTCGTGTTCAGAAACTTCTGTGCCGAGTGGCATTTTATGGACATACAGTCAATGTATATACACTATCTCGTGTTTATACTTCTCATGTTTTTAATGTTATATTTTTATTTTTTTTGTTGTATTAATTCTGGAGCAGCAATTATTTTGTTCTCCGTTACACTTGTGTGCTGGGCATGACATCAATCAATCTTAAATCTTGAAGGACCTCAGATAAACAAGCCATTGTAGGTTTTTTTTGAAAATTATATTATATGTGTGGATGCATCTTAAAGTTAGCCTGACTTCTGTGGTTGGGAAGATGTTGGAGTCCATTATTAAGGATGAGTTTTTGGGTTACTTAGAGATGCGTGATAAAGTAGTGTGGTTTTAAGAGGAAATTTTTCCTGACAGTTTGTTGGAATTCTTTGGAGGAAATAACAAACAGGATAGGTAGACAAAGGAGAGTCAGTACATGTTGTTTACTTGATGTTTAGAAGGTCTTTGACCAGGTGCTGCATGCGAGGCTGCTTAACAGGATAAGAGTCCATGGTATTGCAGGAAAGATACTAGCATGGATAGAAGATTGGCTGACTGACGAGGCAATGAGTGGGAATACAAGGGGGCCTTTTCTCGTTGGCTGCTGGTGACTAGTGATGTTCCACAGGGGTTAGTATTGGGAAGTATACGGTCATGCACTTTGGTAGAAGGAATAAAGGGATAGACTATTTTCTAAACAGGGAAAAAATTCAATGTTGTAAAATATTGTGTGCAGTTTTGGTCCCCTGAGGAAAGACATTCTTGCCATAGAAAGTACAGAGAAGGTTCACCAGATTGATTCCTGGGATGGCAGGACTTTCATATGAAGAAAGACTGGATCGACTAGGCTTATACTCACTGGAATTTAGAAGATTGAGGGGGGATCTTATTGAAACGTATAAAATTCTAAAGGGATTGGACAGGCTAGATGCAGGAAGATTGTTTCCGATGTTGGGGAAGTCCAGAACGAGGGGTCACAGTTTAAGGATAATGGGGAAGCCTTTTAGGACCGAGTTGAGGAAAATCTTTTTCACACAGAGAGTGGTGAATCTGTGGAATTCTCTGCCACAGGAAACAGTTGAGGCCGGTTCATTGGATTATATTTAAGAGGAAGTTAGATATGGCCCTTGTGGCTAAAGGGATCAGGGGGTATGGAGAGAAAGCAAGTACAGGGTTCTGAGTTGGATGATCAGCTATGATCATACTGAATGGCGGTGCAGGCTCGAAGGGCTGAATGGCCTACTCCTGCACCTATTTTCTATGTTTCTATGTTTAAAACAATAAAACATGAAAAGTTCCAAGGGGTGAATACTTTTTATAGGTGCTGTATACTTATGACAACTCATTAATAACAGATTAACTTGGAAGTGAGGTCAATGGTTGCATGCGTTTTTCCTTCCCAAGTTTTAAAATGAAAATATACTTTATAAATTGATTTAAGTTTGTAGCTTTGAAACTGCATCTTCATTTTATGTAGCTGATACTGGAATGTGAGAATTACAGTTCCTTACATGATCTTCGTGCATTTAAATTTCGATTTGGTTATTAACCACTTGAGGACTGAATATAATTTTAGCTCAGAAAATACAAGCACCATAGAATTTTACTTGGAGTATGGTGTCAAGTTGAAATGTTGTTACCTCATTTAAAAGGCATATATACTTGGGAATTTTTCACTTCATAAAATAGCTTAATCATTTTTCAAAGTTTGATGACATTTATTTCTTTCAAGAGAATTCGATTGTGCTGTATGTGCTTGTTGCTCTGGGATGCAAAATTTGTCTCCTTAGCACCTCCAAATAAGCTTTATTCATATTATAATATAAATGCAAAAGGAATAAATAATTATGCATATTGATTGTGTCTCTCTTGTCTTTCAAACCCACCGGTTAAAGCCATCTCCTGTGTGTATGCTTTTATTCGATTGATACGTAGTTGCACAATCAAAACACTTTTGATTCTCTCCTATGTTGGGGTGTCAAAAGTAAGACGGTATAAATTTAAAGTGAGGAGAAGGAGAAGCTTTCGAAAGAGATCTGAGGGGCAATTGTATTTTTTTTAATAGAGAATAGTTGATAAAGGGAACGTGGAAATAAAGGGAAAGTAGTTTGTGGAATTGGATCTAATTACTGTGTTTAAGAGGCATTTAGACAGACAAATAGAGTATAGAAGGCAAATGGGATTGATTTTTTTTTATAAAGAAAGATAGCAGGTCCTACCCTACCTTCCCTGAACATGTCGTGGTTTCTCGTGCCCCACAAATGACCAGGAGACGCAGAAGGTTCTTCAAGAAGTATTAAACTTTAATTTGCAAATCAAAGCTGTGACAGTCATTGAACTAGTCAATGATTGCCCACCGATCCTTGTACATAGCATTTTTTATAGCAATCTCCTGGTTTAGTTGCATTAGCATATCCAGTCTACAGTTGCGTATCACAAGTACATCCACCACTATTGTTTCTACCCATTGACTTAATCATGTTCTAATCTACATCTCTTAGCTACCTCTCATTAACACACCATTATCTTCTACATTCTTAAGATTTCATTCTCCTACTAAATTGGATACATGCATAGCAAATAGCAAACTCAAAGCTGACTACATAGTTTTGGATACACAGCAAACAATGCAACTTTTATACTCCAATAAACACTGCAACCCTCCCCTCCTCTGACTTCACCACTCTTTCCGCCCCCCCCACCCCACTGATCCCATCTCTAATTCCTGCCATGTCTTCACCATTCCCTCTGACCTCTCTGAGGCAGAATATTCTTCCTCAGCAAGAACCTTGCCATTGTCCCTCCTTACCTGTACTGTGTTCCACGCTCACCACGTTGCTGAGCTTTTCTTCTGTCACCCCTGTTTTCGACCCAACTTCTTCAGCAAGGATTCCCCACCCACACTGATGACCCATTCTCCCGAGAGTCTCCTCCCCTCCTCCTCTTGGACGCCCCGCTCTTGCTTTTCTGCTTGCTCTGGATCTTCTTTATCTGTAATCGCCAACAAGACATCAACTATCTCTCTCCACTTTGAACCTTAGCCCCTCTTAACACACTGCCCTCTCACTAATCCCAACCTGCCATTAAACCTGCAGAAAAAGGTGTGCTGTTGTAGTCTGACGGACTGACTTCCACTTTGCTGAGGCCAGTAGGTAGATCTCAGACACCTCCCTTGTAAAAGATCCCACAACTGGTAATGTATGGCTCTTTGTTCTAAATCAGTTACCAAACCAGTAACCAGCTCAAATCACTCAGGGCAGATCCAGACCCCACCACTCTTGAACCTGCATGTTATTTCATAGCAAAAGAAACCCCACAAATAACTTACTTGGACATGATCCAGCAGATTACCTGGAACATCATTGTTTCTACTTTAAAGCACTGATTCAGCCCAGCAAAACTCGTTCACAAAATGGAGAATACAGTGCATCTACACAAAATGGCAGCCTCCAGTCCTTCGACCTCATGGCAAAAACAATGATGATTGGTCTGTCAACATCCACTGTCTTTGATTCATTCAAATTCACTGATCTGTAGACAGTAGTGATTTCTGGCTAACACCTCTCAGACCCTTAGGCTAGAAATTCGTATACATTGAAGTTCAAAGTAACCTCCACCAGATACAATTGTGCCTTCTGACCTACATGCTTAGTTCAACAAACTCATGTAATAATTCTGACATTCTGTTTTACACCTCCACCCTTTAACTTGTCCTGTTATAAATCCTTTTGGGCATTAGCTGTTGCCTTCCTTTGCAATCCACCCTCTCACATTCATATTCATTTGCTTCTTCCTTTGTCATCCAACCAAAAGAAACTATTAACTAAGTTCAATTTTTACTTCTAGCAAATGATTGTTGACCTGAAGCATTAAATATTTTTTTCTTTCTGTGACCTGCTGAGTGTTTAATACCAGTAGTTTCCATTGTTACATTTCTATCATCTGGCACTTGTATTTTGAAATACTAATGTTGCATGGCATTTAAAGATTTGGGGTGGTGAGAACCAAAGATTTGGGATAGGAAAACTCTCAGTGGGACTGGACCAGATTTAGTGGAAGCAGTTGTTACTGGAATAATACGGCTCTGCCCAAGTAATACAGACTAAGGTGCCTGTTTATCCATCAGTGACTGCTGTAGCACCTACTCCTAATCTCCAGTCTGATCCCATGATTTCTAACCCCACCCCTCCTGTTCAGCCCCAGAAAGGCTGAAAGCTGAAAGACTCTTAGTGCCAGCTGCCCCTTCCTGGAGCACCTTTTACCTCTCGAGAACAGCCGAAACATAATTGCATCAACTATTCTAATTCCATCAGATTCTGCCCTCCGGTAGCTGGTGATGGCAATTTTTTCATGCTCTTTAAATTGTGTCATGCCACATTGCAAAGGAAGCTTTCAACGGAAGTCCAGTGACTGAAATAGCCGTTGGTATCCACCCAGCTCAAAAGTGTGGCACAATTTATATATTTGCTAATGAAGCCTTGAAAGCTTATGACTTGTGGGTAAGCTACTTCATTAGCATCATGTGGTTGAGCAATGAATGCTATAAATCTGAAGTTGTTTGTAAATGATTACAGGCACTTATTTGAATTTTGAGCTGATTGCTTAAAAATGAATTTTGCCAGAACAAAATATTGAAGTATGCTGTTCCTGAATGCTGAGCTGTTACTCCTGCTGGGAAACCATCTGCTGTGGAAGGAGGTTGCTATCAGATCAGATACTACTCTGAAGATCATCACTAGATAACATTGACGTGTAAAATTTCAGCGGGAAAATGCCAAAATCCTGGACCTTTGCCAGACAAAAATCCTCCGATAATTAGATCAAAAACCTAACGGCTGTGAGCACCATTTCTTAAATTAATATTTTACTTTTTCTCTTTTCAACATCATTGTAGGCTCTGGAGGAATGACCAAGTATCAGGCAGCAACTATGCCAGGCTTCAGCTCAAAGTCACAAGTTTACTTAACAGAGAAAAAGTATTCTGTGAGTATGGATTTGATTTTATTAGAGATAGGGCCCTGTATAATTATGATTTTTTAAAAAAATTTCATATGCTGAAATAATTTATAAAGAGATTGACCAGTACTAGAAATGGCTCACTTCTTGGCTAGGGAGAGAAAAACGCAAAGGATAAAGTTTCCGCTTCTTGTTAGTTAGGGAGTAGTTGGGTTAATAAACTAACTCCCTGATCAAGTTAAATATTTAATTATGGGGAAGGGTGTGAAGTAAAGGCAGGAAATTTTGGTCAGACTAAACAAGGTTCTAATTCTGTTCCACTGTGGCTTGTCTCGTACGTAGAGTGAACTAGCAGAGCAAAGTCGTGTGCCTGAATTGCCCGAGTCTTGTGTAAGCTTTCTAGAAATGCTATTCCACAGCAAGAACCTCTGTGTTGGGAGTAAGTCTGAAATGCCATTTGCAGGAAACTTGAAAAAAGATGCAGCACAGATTCAAGCTTCCATCAGAAATGAGAGATTGCATTTATGGGAAGAAATTTGAATAATAGATTTTTTTGGTGGCAATGTTGTAGGGTGGCCTAGTAACTGTCTTCATGTAAGTGGTTGATGCGGAGTGTAGAATGCAGGTACAAGTTTAAGGTGATTGCTTGCGAAAAAAGTAAAAAAGAGAGTGCGGTTTCATTAAGTTTTCTGGAGAGCGGCTCAGCACAGACCTGATGGTGATGGATCAAGGTATCTGGTTCTGTACGATAAAAGTACGATGCTAATTACTGCGAGTCATAATAGGTCAAAAATAACAAGCCAACACTCAGTAGTATTGCTGAGCTACGATGAGTGAATTCTGTGCAAGGTATCAGAGGGTTATTTACAAATGTAAAATGGAATCCGAGCATGAGCCAGTTCTTTGAAGAGGGGAAGTAAACTAATTATCAGGTGGTGCTAGGTTTCTGATTTTTTTCCCACTTGTCATTGTAACTTACTTTGTAAATGATTGCATGGTTTTTTTTTTCCTCAGACTGTCAAACCATCTGTGTACCAACAAGGAGGCAATCGGAACTGGTCATCTCGCTCGGCTGTAGGAGATTTTGCCTTTAAAGGGCCAAGCAGAGCAAGTCAGTATAGCAGACGGGGGGAGGAAGTAATCTCTCAGACCAGATCCTTTTCCAGTCATCATCATTCCAAACCTAGACCATTGTCCTTTCACCGCTCTTCGCAATACGCATACGGCACGGCATCACAGATGGGGCAGCAGGACATTGATAGCGTGTCTCTGCGCTCATTGCAGTTGCCAAGCAAATATGCTCAGAAAAGTTCATGGTCCGGATCTCAGGGGAATGTTGCATATCAGAGACAAGATGATGAAGAAATTAGCATGATCTCAGATCAGGTTGATAACGGCTATATGTCTGGTGGTAATGAATACACCAGCAGTGCGAACTACACAATCCCTTATCCTCTGAGTCATCAAATGAGTGGAGGGGTCTCTGTGAAAAGGCTATCGAGTGGGTCAATAGGCATGCCTGGTTATGTAGCAGAAGAAAGAGAGACATCCATCCGTCGAACGGTTAGGCCCCCAGCTCAGCGCACACTGCAGAGGGTCCAACAAAACTGCAAATCCATGCGTGGAAGAGCAAGTATAAGTTCACAACATTCAATACAGATACCACGCACTCCATCTCTGCACAGCCTTTCTGGCCGAGAACTGGGAGATCAGCAAATGCAGCAGTTACAAAGCGAAATGAGCAGATTTCAAATGTCACAGTAAGTTCTACATTCATATTGTTACTGTTGGCTCAACAGCAAACCAGCTTTCTCGACAAGAGTGAAAGGGACAACCTCTCACCCTATTAGATCACAATTTTTAAATAAAATTAGCAGATGCTGGGAATAAGCAAGTCAAACAGCATCTTGAAGAGAAATGGCATTGTTATTTTCAGGTGAAAGCATTGTAACCTAATTCTACTTGACTGAAAGGATTCAGTGATTTGAAAATTTTAGGGTGGGGAAAATCTGGTTTGAAATTGTCCTTAATTACCCCTTTTAATCTTTAATAAGTTCTTTGCACATTTAATATGGTTAAACCATCTCTCCTTTCTACAACATTGTTAATGTTTTAACAGTTTATCAACCTTGTATATAACTAATTTTTAAAAAAATGTTAAAACTTGTTTTTCCAAAAGCACTCGTGCTCCTCTTCCATTCTATAAAGCTAGCTAATGACATGAGTAGGAAAACAAAGCAGTTTTCTTTTCTGTAGTTAACAAAGAAACCTGAAACAAATGCCTATTTTCTATACAGCTAAATTAGTGACTGAACAATTGACAAAAGGATTGGTGGGCTGCGAATATTCAATGTAACACCTGGTATTTAATTAAATGGATTATTAGACCAGAAAACCATAAAGTATAGGAGCAGAATGAGGCCATTCAGCCTATTGAATCTGCTTTGCCAGTCCATGTCTAATTTATTATCCTCCTCCACCCCATTCTCCTGCCTTCTCCCTGTAATCTATCATGCCCTGACAAATCAAGAAACTCCGAACCTCTGCTTTAAATATGCACAATGACTTGTACTCAATGGTTGTCTATAGCAATGAATTCCAGATTCACTACCCTCTGGCTAAAAAAATTCCTCCTCATCTCCGTACCAAATGGTTGTCCCTTTATTCTGGGGCTGTGCTCTCTGGTTGTAGACTTTCTCACTATAGGAAATATCCTTCCCAAATCCACTCTATATAGACCTTTCAATGTTCAATAGATTTCAGTGAGATCCCCATCCTTCTAAACCTCAGTGAGTATGGGCCCAGAGCCATCAAATGCTTCTCCTTTATTAACGCTTTCATTCCTGGGACCACTCTTATAAGCCTTCTCTGCGCCCTCTCCAATGCCAGCACATCCTTGCGCTTATATCTTGGCCCTCTTGAAATGAATGCTAACATTACATTTGTCTTCATTACCACTGACATAACCTATAAGTTAACCTTCAGGAAATCTTGCATGAAAGCTCCCAAGTTCCTTTGCACCTCTGAAGTTTGGAATGTTCACCCCATATAGAAAATAGTCTACACCCTTATTCCATACATTTCCCTGCACTGTATTCCATCTGGCACTTCGCCTATTCTTACAATCTGTCTAAATCTTTCTGCAGACTCTGTACTTCATCTCCCTATCTTCAAATTGTCAGCAGATTGGCCACAAAGCCATCAGCTCCATCATCCAAATTATTGACGTATAACGTGAAAAGGAGCAATCACAACACAGACTCCTGTGGAAAATTACTACTCAACTGGCAATCAACTGGAAAAGGCACCCCCCCCCCTTATTCCCACTCTTTGACTCCTGCCTGTCAGTCAATCTTCTATCCATGCTAATATCTCTTACTTGTAGTACCATGGGCTCTTGTTAAGCAGCCTTGTGTGCAGCACCTTGTCAAAAGCCTTCTGAAAATCAAGTATCCAACATCCACTGATTCTCGTTTGTCTAGCCTGCTTGTTATTTTCAAAAGATTTGTCAGGTAAGATTTTCCCCTTGAAGAAACCACGCTGACTTTGGTCTAGTATATCATTGTATCCAAGAACCCCAAAACTTCTTCCTTGATAATGGACTCCAACAACTTGCCAACCTCTTAAGTCTGGCTAACTGGCCTATAAATTCCTTTCTTCAGCCTCTTTCTTGAAGAGTGGAGTGACATTTTTAATTTTCCAGTCCTCTGAAACCATGCCAGAATCTACTGATTCTTAAAAGATCATTAATAATACTTCACAAGCTCCTCAGGTACCCCTTTTAGAATCCTGGTGTGTGGTCCATCTGGTCCAGGTGACTTATCTACCCTTCAGATCTTTCAGCTTCTCAAGCACCTTCTCCTCAGTAACAGCAATTCTTCTCACTTCTGCCCCTGACACTCTTGAATTTCTGGCATACTGCTGGGTTTCTTCCACAGTGAAGACTGACACAAAAGAATTTGCCAAAAAGTTCATCTGCCAATTCTCTGTCTCCCATCACTATCTCTTAAGTGTTATTTTCCAGTGGTCTGATATCTGCTCACTTTCCTTTTTATGTGTGTGTGTGTGTGTATATATATCTGATTTTAAAACTTTTTGTATCTTATATTGGCTACCATGCCTTTTGTATTTCATCTTTTCTCTCCTTTAGCTTTTTTTTTGTCTTCTGTTGTTTTTTAAAAACTTCCCAATCTACCTTCCCACTAACTTTTGCTCAATTCTATGCCTTCTGCTTTGTTGCTGATATCCCTGCACCTTCCAACTTGCTCCCAGAAATTTCCAGCCATTGCTGTTCTGCCATCATCCCTGCCATGTCCCTCTCAATTAGCTTTGGCCAGCTGCCCTCTCGTACCTCTGTTATTCCCTTTATTCCACTGTAATGCTGATATATCTGACCATCTTCTCCCTCTCAAACTGCAGTGTGAATTCTATCATTGAATGATCACAGCCTCTAAAAGGTTTCTTTACCTTTAGCTCCGTAATCAAATCTGGTTCATTACACAACACCCAATCCAGAATTGCCTTTGCCTAATGAGCTCAATCACAAGCTACTCTAAAAAGCCATCTAGTAGGCATTCTACAACTCGCCTTTCTTGCGATCTAGCACCAACCCGATCTTCCCAATTTACCTACATATAGAAATCCACCATGACTATCATAATATTTCCCTTTTTGCACTCCTTTTCCATCTCCCATTGTAAATTGTACTCTGCATCCTGGTTATTATTTAAAGGCCTGTATATAACTCCCATTAGGGTCTTTTTACCCTTGCAGTTTCTTAACCTTACCTACAAGGATTCTACTTCTTCTGTTCCTATGTTACCCATTTTCTAAGGATTTGATTTTATTCTTTACAACAGAGCCACCCAACCCCCTCAGCCTACCTGCGTATTCTTTCAATACAATGTGCATCCTTGATCTATGATCTTCCTTTAAGCACAGCTCACTGATGCCAATCCCCAACAGTGCTACAAGATCATCTACATTGTACCATTAACTACGTGCTTTCAAATATAGCATCTTCAGTTCATCACCCTTTTCAATTTTGCAACCACATTACACTTAACACATCCCTCTTACTGTAATTTTGCCCTATCATCTACCTGTCCTTCCTCAGACTCACTAGACTCTGTATCTATTTGCACACCCACCACCCCATGCCCAGTCATATCACTTCAGATCCCACCCCATGCCAAATTAGCTTAAACTCTCCCCAGCAGCTCTAGCAAGCTGGCCTACAAGGATGTGGTCCTCCTCGGGTTCAGGTGTAACCCGTCCTTTTTGTACAGATCATACTTTCCCCAGAAGAGATCCCAATGATCCAGACATTTGAAAACTGCCCCCTTGCACCAGTCCCTTAGCCACACATTCGTCTGCCAATTCATCCTATTCTTGGAATGTTGCATAGGCAGTAATCTGGCGATTACTATCTTTGGAGGTCCTGCCTTTCATCTTTCTACCTAACTCCCTAGTTTCTCTCTTCAGGATCTCCTCCCTTTTCCTACCTATGTTGTTGGTACCAATATATACCACAACTTCTGGCTGACCACTCTCCCACTTTAGAATGCTGTGGACACGATCCAAGACATCCCTGACCCTAGCACCTGGGAGGCAACATACCATCTGGGTGTCTCTTTCATGTCCACAGAATCTCCTGTCTACTCTTCTAATTATGGAATCCAGTATCACTCCTGCAGTCCTCTTCTTCCATCCATCTCCCTTTTCTTCTGAGCCAGAGACCTGACTACCGTAGGTTTCCTTTGCTAGGTCATTTCCTTCCCCCACACCTCCCCACCGCCAACAGTATCCAAGGCAGTGTGCATATTGTTGAGGGGAAGAGCCATAGGGGTACTCTGTACTGGCTGCCTATCTCCTTTACCCCCCCCCCCCCCCCCCAGACAGTCACCTGTAACTGCCTCCCTCTGTGTCATATCGATCAACCCCACAGGCTCCCTAATGATCCAGAGTTCATCCGGTTCCAGCTCTGATTCCTTAACACGGTCTGAAGGAAGCCCCAGCCGGATGCACTTTATGCAGTACTAGAGGTCTCCCTGCCCTCCTACATCCTGCAAGCGGAGCATTCCACTATCCTCCCTGGCATCCCCAATGCTCTAACTGTGCAAAAAGAAAGAAAAAATAAATGGAAAAAAATCTACTTTTTGATGGGGAAAGATCCTTTCTCCCTCCTTTTTGGTATTATGTGACAGTGTTAATGATCATTGTGTAAATAATTTTTAGTTGCAGTAATGATTATTGTAACCTGTGTATACTGGCTTTCTAAAGAGGAGTTACTGGGTAGTTTTACTATTAACACAACAACTTGTTTACCTGTACTGAATCATGGGAGCTTGAAGAGTTCCAGGTCCAATGAATGCTGGAAGTTATGTTAGCTGTACTTTTCAGAGCCTCCAAGCATCTAGAGTTAGCATCTGCCCTTGAAGCAAGAAGTTCTGCTTCTGATCAGTACTACTTCTGCAATGTACACGTGTGTAGGTAATGTAAAGTGATCACAATCTGTTGCCCTACAACTTTGCTGACAGTATGCATCACTGACCAGTTTCTTGAATTGAAATTTCCTGGGGAAGGGTCAATATTTGAGGATATAGTTGTGGCATTTAAAGTCTTTATGAGCAGAGTTTGGGTGAAGATTTTGTTTGGCTTTGTAAACATTTTGGGTTAATTGGGATGTTGATTTATCACCCAAATTTCTATGAGACAATTTTTAAAGTCCTATTAAACAGAAGTTAAAATTAAATTATTGCTGCTAAACAGATACCACATCACTGGCTAAGTTTTGCATTTCAGTCTGATTTACAAGCATGTAGAAAATTGGTTGAACATGGATCGCTAATTTAGAGTAGTCGGGTTTTCTCTAGCATCATTCTGTATATTTAACTGGGCACCTTCTCATGGGAGTTCGTCCTTGCACCCTGGAACAACGTGGGCATCAGTGTGAAGATGATGTAACTACTGTTTGGAACACTGCAGCAGAACTTTCTCCTGGGTGCTACAGTTGGACAATTTGAGAGTGACATGCTTTTACTAGTATCATGCTGGATGCAAATGTTTGCCAAGTTGTGACTTACTGACCTTAATATTTTGGAGGGCAGGAGGGGTCCTGCCATTTCCTCAGTCATTACGCATCCATGTCTCTTTCTACCCACCCCCCCTGCACCCCCACCCAAATCAACAGCTGACTAACCTGAAGATCTCTGTGGTAGCCCCCACCTGTACACTAATTTCTGCCTCTGTTTGGAAAGAAAATGGTGGAAATGGTCTCTGATATCACACTATTGCACTAGTCCATTTGATTCCTGATGGTGCAGTAGAATTTCCAGACAACATAATTCCATTCAGGGCAATGGAATTAATGTGAGAAAGCATTGCATTTGATGCATTAGTGCCATGCTTGGAGATCAATTTCTACTCCAGTACTTTTCTTCTATTTTAGTGGGTTTTTATAACTTTGACTTTGTTCTCTCTAGAAATGATGGAATGAACTTGCCTACAGCTGTGCAATTTCTGGGCAGCCACGATGTAAATAACCAAGTTATTGGAGCTGGATACATTCAGCACACATGCTACCATGATGCAAATGCTAAAACACAGGTGAGACTGGCTGGTGGGGTGGGCACATGTGTAGCCTGGGGAAAGTTGCACACACTGGGCCGTAAATACCTTTTCAGATCTTTAATTCCTTTATCTGTTTTAGATGTTTCAATGCAGAAAGAGGGTATCAAAATAAAAACCACAGAATAAATTTTTAAAAATCAGTTCCCATTGTTACAATCTCAGCTTAGTTTTGGTGCACCCCCTTGTTACATATGCAGTATGAAAATAAATAAAATATACAAAAGCAATACGGTAGTGGCAATTCTTAAAAAAGACAATACAAACAACATTAGAATCCCACCACCCCTGTACCTTGTACACAACATTAAAAATATGAATAAATACATCTCACCTTAACTAAGAGATATACTCACTTTGGCACACATGCCTAACTTCCAAACACACATAGGTTGGACCCTGAAACAAGTTCTCCTCGCTCACACTATGTAAACAGAAATTAACACATTCACATTACTCATTACATTCACATTTCAGTCATGAAACAATAAAGAAAGAGAAAAATAAACTTTTACAATATATTGCTTGGAGTTTAAATTACTTTGAAGATTAACCTACTAGGCCATTAAGGAACTAAGCACAACCACGCTATCCAGCGCTGACACCTTACTTGAGAAAATCAGAAGCATCCACATGTAAAACGTGTCAAATTACTGATATTCTAGATTTACAAATAAATGTAAATTAATTTACATGGATATTGTCGAATATTATTCACCTTTCCTCACCATACAACTAGCATTCGACGTCTTTTCTAGAACCTTGCAACTCCTTTATACTCCACACGTGCATAATGACATCACTGTTTTCCCTTAAAGGCACAGGCAGCTATTTTAGCATTACCAGGCTGAATACATAAGTGCACTTTAACAATAAGGAATAATATTCAACAATCACCTGGTTACACATGTGTAGAACACAGGTCACTATCTTATCCTTGTGGCTGAGTGTTGGAATTGTCTGAGAGATCAAAGGAAAGCAGATTGGTTTGGCTTTATTTATACTGATGGAAGTGATTTTTAAGATAGAAAAGTGCACCTTCGCCATGGAAGAAGTTTTCTTTTAAACATACACCTATATTTTTCAGTGCCAGTGACGCTACTCATTATTCTAGGCAAAGTCATACTCTGCAAAGTGACACAGATTATGGGTTTCTACTTGACAGTGTTTTGTGAAATTGAGCTATGGCCATCATAACTGTGTTGTTGAATTGGATGTGTCTCTCTCAACAGGCCTATAACTTGAACGCAATCGTGCTGCTAGTAAATCTTTTCAACCATGATGCAGTGGAGGTGCAGAGAAGTGCTACAGCAGCGATGCGGAACCTGATATACAACAACAACATAAACAAGCTGGAGCTGGTCAAGCAGAATGGAATCCCCAACATGATGCAGGCAATCAGGGTCGCGGATGAAGAACTGAAGGCCAACATTACAGGTATGTTTCAAATTGGCCCTTGATACCGTTACCATGCCTCAAAACCATCAAATGGGGTAACACAAATTACTGGACCCAATAAATGGATAACAATTACACTGCCATGGTGACCGATGGAAGTGTGTCTCGGACAATCAAGCTTGTGAACGATAGCTCTGATCCAGAAGAGAATCATGCTAGAGCAATGTTTAGCTAAAGAACCCACACTAGTCATACTTCCATTAGCGTCAGGATCAACAGCTTATGTGCTATTCGGAAGTGCTGCGCCACCATTTTAGTGCCAGTTGGCCACCTGTCTTGTTGATTTATGCAGCATGTGTCCAAGGGGAACAGTAATAGAATGCAGATAGGTGTGCTCCTGTGTGATTGTTCAGGACCTGGCCCTACCAGGATAACTTTCAAAATTATTCCACAGCTCCTCTCTGGAATACATCATTATCAAAGCCCGCTCTTCTTCTTGTTCCCCAGCTTATTATTGTATCCCACCAGTACTCTGATCTGTAGCTAAACTCACCAATTACCCCAAACTTCAAGCCTTTAGTTATAAATAATAACGTGTCCTCTCCTGCCTGACTGCATCCAGTCAAAGTGAGCTATCACCCTTGTTTATATCTGCACCAACTCCTTTTCTACAGTGTGTTAGTAAACTACTGTACTAATCCTGCTTTCAATGAGGATGTAATAACTCCACCTCCATCCTCTTTGTTAATGTGATCTGAATCACCTTGGCTGCTAATTACAGTAATAGTAATTGCAATGCTCAGTATCATCTTACTGTTACCAGAGAACCTGCAAAATTTGCAGCAGTAGATCACTTTTCTCCAAAGATAACATGACACCATTCCCTACGTGTGTGTCAGCTATCGTGTGATGAGCAACAATGGTGTCAGTGAACAACAGCAATTGGGTGTGAATGCACTTTGTCTTAGCTTCAGAAACAATTTTGTCATTTAGTACTTTAATGTTCTTAGTCACTTCATGGCTTACTTTCCAACTGTGACACCTTGAAACAAAAGATTCAGCAGGCCTGTTGTTATTCCCTGTGAGGGGGAAATGTGAAGGAACTTGATTGCTCAGAGTTTTACAATGTACGGGTAGGGTATTTTGAAAAGAAAGGGTGCTCTTAGCTTATATTTATAACAAATTGCAACACCGTTTTTCTGAAAATTCCACGAATAGATCAATGGTGCATAATTGTTGGAGTGGAAAGGGCCAGAATGATGAACAGGATCATTTTGAGTTGCTTCCAAAATATGGAAGCTGTTTGTTTTGCCAACTGAAGTAACTGTAGCAATTCTCCAAAATACAAGCTGGAAGAATTGCACCAAGGCATGTTTCAATTAGTTTGGAGGTCAGTGGCAAGCTGATTTGGACCAATGGTACTATTTCTGATGAGTTCAGCTCATAGTTCATTGAGTATTCAGTCATTTATAGGCTGTGAAAATTAGACAGGAAAATTTTTAAGTGTCCTTCTCTAATACCATGGGTGCAGCCTATTTCTCGTTCATTATGGACTATCGACAAACCTACTCTTCTCTTTAATAAACACGAGATTCTGCAGATGCTGGAAATACAAAGCAACTCACACAAAATGCTGGAGGAACTCTGCAGGTCAGGCAGTATCCATGGGAATGAATAACCAGTCAACATTTTGGACTGGAGAGGAAGCAGGAAGATGACAGAATAAAAAAGGTGGGGGGGAGGGGAAGGAGGATAGGATAAAGCGCTGGAGAGGATGGAAGCTGATGGAGAAGAGTGGGCGAAAGGAAGGAGGGAAGGAGGAGAGGACTTCAGGGGAGATGATAGGTAGGTGAGAAGAGATGAGGGGCCAGAATGGGGAATAGGAAGGAGGGGGGGGTAATTTTTTTTCTTACCAGAAGGAGAAATGCATATCTATGCCATTAGGTTGGGGATTCTACCCTGACTGAACGTAAGATGTTGCTGCTCCACCCTGAGGCTGGCCTCATTATGGTACAGGAGGAGGCCATGGGCTAACATGTTGGAATGGGAATTGGAATTAAAATGTTTGGCAGCCGGAAGTTCTGCTTTTGGTGGATGGCCACTTGCAGGGATTACCGCCATGAGGGAGATTAGCGAGGAGGGACGAATGGACATGGGAATCATGGAAGGAGCAATCCATGTGGAGTGGATTGGGGGGGGAGGAGGTAAAGATGTTCTTAGTGAGAGGATCCCTTTGTAGGTGGCTAAGACACTGAGAATGACGTGTGGGATTTGGAGGCTCATGGGGTGGTAGGTAAGGACAAGAAGAGCTCTATCACTTTAGGCGGTGGGAAGATGGGAAAGTGTGGATGTTCAGGAAATGGACAAGATATGGGTGAGGGCAGCATCAATGGTGGATGAAGGAAACCCTGTTCTTTGAAGAAGGACTTCTCTGGTGTCCTGGAAAGGAAAGCCTCATCCTGTGTACAGATGCAGTGGAGACAAAGGAACTGAAAAAAGGAGTAGCATTTTTACAAGCGACAGGGTGTGAAGAGGTATATTCAAGATGACTATGGGTATCAGTAGATTTTTTTAAAAAGATGTTTGTCTCCAGAGGTGGAGGCAGAGGTTGAATAAGGGGAGGGAGGTGTCAGAAATGGACCAAGTGAATTTATGGGCAGTGTAGGCAAAGTTGATGAAATTGACTAACAGCGTTGGTGCATGAAGCAACACCAATGCAGTCGTCAATGTAATGGAGGAAGAGTTGGGGAGGCTTGGACCATGGACTGTTCTACATAGCCAAGGAAAAGACAGCAATAGCTGGGGCCCATGCAGGTGCCCATGGCTACCCCTAGAGTCTGGAGAAAGTGCGAGGAGCCAAAGAAAAAATTGTTGAGGGCGAGGACCAGATCTGCCAAATGGAGGATGATGTGGTAGAGGAGGGGGAACTGGTTGGTTCTCTTATTGAGAGAAAACCTACCAGTTCCTTCTTCCTTTTGTTTCTTATTCTTTTGTTGCTAGAATAACTGGCAGATGTTTTTAATTTTTTTTGTTTATTTTGGCATTGAGTGGAGTTCTTGTCTTGTGTGATGGGAAAATGCGGTCTATTGTTTCTTTATTGGTTTGGCATTGAACCTTGATTAGCTTAGTGCCTGGGTCAAGAAAAGGAAATTCTATATCCCTTACCAGTCTTTCAGTGACTGCCTACATTTCTTGCAATGAGGAACACTAGTTCTGAGCATCGCAAATTAAAAATGATTTTATCAGAATGAATTCTTGGGTAACACACACAAAATGCTGGAGTAACTCAGCACGTCAGGCAGCATACATGGAGAAAAATAAAAGTCGACATTTTGGGCCGAGCTACTTAATCATTAATAGCCTCATTTATAATCAGATTTCTATGAAGGAACAAGCCAATTTCATTTATTTCAAATGCAATAAACAATGGCTGGTTTTCTATGTTTCTATTACAATGGACTGTTTGGGGAGGTGTGAAAAGAGGAATTGCGAGCAGAAAAATTGGCTGCAATTATCTCTAATTGCTAACCAAAGAGCTATTACAATCCCATTCCTAGTTGTACCATTTAATGTGGTTTTCAAAGTTAGAATGGTCTTGTGTTTTCATGAGCTGTTTGATATCATGGACTTGTTTGCCAATAAGCTCAGAAGAACTTAAAAAAATAAAGAAAGACAATCCAAAGCAGCAGTAAAGAAAAACATAGAAATACCACAGTAAACACAGGACACTGAGGAACTCAGCAGGCCAAGCAGCATCTATGGAAAAGAGTATAATTGACGTTTGGGCCGAGACCCTCAGCAGGACTGGAGGAAAAAAATTTAAAAGGTAGATTTAAAAGGTTGGGGGGGGAGGGGAGAGAGAAATGCACCAGACACCGGTTTATGACCCCACCAGACTTGCAGGTAGAATGTCGCTTCACCTGGAAGGTATGTTTGGGGCTGTGAATGGTAGTGAGGGAGGAGGTATAGGTGCAAGTTCCTCCAGCATTTTGTGTGTGTTGTTTGGATTTCCAGTGTCTGCAGATTTTCTCTTGTTTGAAATTGCACATTAGAATGGAATGATTAAATCTTAATTGGTCCAGTTACAAATGATGTTCTGCACCCTATTCCTTGATTTATAACCAAGGATATAAATGGTTATTTAGATATCCTTTTGGTAGAGGTGACCTGTACAAGAAGGATGTCTTGCACTTTAGCCTGATAGGGGCCAAAATTCTATCAGGGAAATTTGTTTTAACCACCAAGGAGGGTTTAAACTAATTGGCAGGGGCATGGGACTCGCAAGCAAAGTCAGTGAGAAGACAAAGGTACATACAGCATATAAGCTTTGCTTCCTGCATGTAATCAGCATGGCCATATTTACAGTAAAAGGGCCAGTGGGACCACTGCTTTAAATTCAACACACTTGATTTTACAGATAAGATGGACAAACTGAGAGAGTGGATTGCCTCTAGGGACAAGGATATTGTGGCCATAGCAGAAATATAGCTGAGAGAAGGGCAATACTATCAGCTCAGTGTTCCAGGATACCGATGTTTTAAGTCTGACAGAGGCACGGGTAAGAGTGGAGATGGTGTGGTCTTTTTGATAAGGGATGAAATAAGAGCAGTGCTTGGGCGATGTTCTTGAGGGGTACGTGCATAGAGCTTAAAAATAAGAAGGGGTTGGTCACTTTGGTAGGGTTATATTACAGAACTCCACCCCCACCAAAAAAAAGTCAGTGGGACTTGAGGAGCAGATGTGTGGGGAAATTGCATGTGGTTGTGAGAATAGTTGGGTAGTGGGGAAACATCAGTTTACCAGGTATCGATTGGGCCACCCAGAGTGTAAAGGACCTGAATGGGAAGGGATTTATGTGGTGCCCAAGGCAGTTTCCTCACGCAATATGTAGAGGAACTTGCTCGATTAGGAGCAATACTTGGGGAATGAGGCAGACCAAGTCACTGAATTGGCTCTTGAGAGAGCTTTTTGGGTCCAGTGACCACAATTCTATTAGTTTTAAAGTAGTTGTTGAAGAAGATAGAACAGGGCCTCGGGTTAAAATGCTGAACTGGAGCTGGGCCAACTTTGAGCACTTTAGGCAGGATCTAGCTGGGGTAGACTGGGTGACTTAAAGGCAACAGAATAGTTGGTACGTAGGAGGCTTTTTAAAAAAAAAAAGGTCATATCAAGAGTATATTCCTGTTAAGATGAAGGGTAGGCATACCAAGTTCAGGGAACCCTGGCTGATGAGAGGGATCAAGAGTGAAATAAAAGCAACATTAGATATTGGACTGCCAGAAAATGATGTAAGAGAGGTAGTAATGGGGGAACAAGAAAGTGGTAGAAGAACTTAGTATTTTGCATTGGTCTTCACTGGAAGACGCCAGCACCATGCCAGAAATTTGAGAGTGTCGGGCAGTAGTAATAGCAACTACACAGTGTAGTTACTATTACTAAGGAGAAGGTGCGTGGAAAGCTGGAAGGTCTGAAGGTAGATAATCACCTGGACCAGATGGCCTATACCCCAGAGTTCTGAAAGAGGTGGCTGAAGAGATTGTGGAAGCATTAGTAGTGATCTCCCAAGAATCGCTAGATTCTGGAATGGTTCCAGAGGACTGTAAAATTGCAAATGTCATTCCACTCTTAAATGATAGGCCAGTTAGCTCGACTTCAGTGGTTGACAAGCTGTTAGTCCATTTCTTAATTGAGGTTTCAGGATACTTGGAAGAACGTTGTAAAATATCACAAAGTCAGCCTGGTATCCTTGAGGGAAAATCTTGCCTGACAAATCACTGAGGAGATAACAGACAGGATGGACAAAGGAGAGAAGGTGGATCTTGTTTATTTGGATTTTTCAGAAGGCCTTTAACAAGGTGCCATACACAAGTCTGCTAAACAATTTAAGAACTAGTGGTATTATATGTAAAATACTAGTGTGGACTGAAGATTGGCTGACTAGCAGGAGGCAAAGAGTGGGAATAAAGGAGTCCTTTTCTGGTTGGTTGCAGGTAATTAATGATGCTCTGCAGAGATTGTTGTTGGGACTGCTCTTTTCAAATTGTATGTTAATGATTTGGATGAAGGAATTGGTAGCCTTGTGGCCATCCATGATTGTGGATGATACAAAGGAAGGTTGAGGCAGGTAGTGTTGAGAGAGCAGGGAGCCTGCAGAATGACTCAGACAGACTAGAAAAATGGGTAAAGAAGTGGCAGATGGAATTCAGTGTAGGGAAGCGTGTGGTCTTACATTGTGTTAGAGGAATAAAGGCATAGACTATTTTCTAAGCCTGGAGAAAGATGTAGAAAACGGAGGTGCAGGATTCCCTAAAGTTTAACTTGCATGTTGAGTCCGTGGTAAGGACGGCAAAAGCAATATTCGCATTCATTTCAAGAGCACTAGAATACTTGTTGTTTTGTATGGCTGGTGTTTTTCCCTTCACACTTATAATTGTTTTGTGTCAAACTCCAACTTGTGGCTACATCAATGGACCGCGACGAAGCAATCTCAGATCTTGGTGAGAGGGCATGTTTGGACTAGGTGGAGGACGTTCTGGGTCAGGACAACAATGCCTGGGCAAGCTGTGGTTTGTCTGACACCCCTTCAGTGTAGTGCTTGTGCTTTTTTGGCCTGTTGACTTCTGAGCTTATTTGTGGCTGCCCAGTTTTTTCTGGTAGCTGTAGTAAAGCCCCAGGAAGAGCGAGGTGGGGTCATGGATCAGATCTCTGTGGGGGGGGGGGGGGGCGCTTGTTGGTGTGCCAGTACGGTCAGCCCTCCTCATCCGCGGGTTCCGCATGCGCGGATTCAACCAACCGCGGATTGGAAAAACCCGGAAGTTGAGCATTGTTCGCCTTGCGTTTCGTTCGTTTGCTACTTGTGTTGTGAGCGAGAGGAAGGAGCTTAAGGCTAGTAAGGGATGGCTGGCTAGCTATGTAAAGTGCTACAGCCTCAAGAACTTAGAGATCACGGGAGAATCGGGATCGGCTGATGCCGAGGCGGGATCGGCTGATGCCGAGGCAGCATCAGTGTTCCCAGAAGAGCTACGATGGTTGCTTCTGTATTGAAGATGTACAGACTTTTTTCTTGTCATTATTCCCTAAACAATACAGTATAACAACTATTTACATAGCATTTACATTGTATTAGGTATTATAAGTAATCTAGAGATGATTTAAAGTATACGGGAGGATGTGCGTAAGTTATATGCAAATACTACGCTATTTTATATAGGGACTTGAGCATCCATGTTTTTTGGTATCCGTGGGGGTCCCAGAACCAATCCCCCGCGGATAAGGAGGGCCGACTGTATTGGCGTCATTCAGTGTGTTTGTCATAGGGGGCGAGGTTTTTCAAGTTTATATAGGTTCTCGGGATTTGAATTGGGAAGTTGGAGGAACATTTTTGATGAGTTTATGAACTGGAACATTGGGCATATTTTGGATATGATTGTAGAAGTTTGCTGAAGCTGCTCTTCTGCAGATCTCCTGGGATGCTATTCCACTCATTGTTGGGAGCCATTTAACTGGTGTGGACTTTAGAGCTCCTGAAATTATTCTCATAGAAGTATGGAGCTGTGTATTGATGATGTTTGCGTGAACGCTTCTCTCCTAGGTGTGTACACAATATTTGGTGACTAAGAAGCATAGTGCTAGGCTAGATGTTCATAGGACTGACTGGTTAGTACCCCATTTAGTTTCTGCTGTCTTCCTGATCATGGCCATTCTGAATTTTAGTTTCTTTGCAACGTTTTGAAGGTTGATCTTGTATGAGAGAGTTTGATCTAGTGTGACTCCTATGTACTTTGGGGGTGGGTTGTTGAGTAGCTGTTTGTCATTTAGTTTGATATTAAGTTTAAGTTTGATTAGTTGGTTGTCCAGATGAAATATGAAGTTACTTTTTTGTTGACATTTGTATTGGGGTACCACTTTCAGAAGTAGGTGGATAGGGAGTTGATACCTTGGGTAAGATTTTTCAGTGGATTTGACATCATTCGATTGGAAGGCCATGGCCCCGGTCATCAGCATATCCAAATTTCACAGATTTGGTTTCAGGGAGGTCACTGAGGTACAGATTGAACAAGATTTGAGTCAGACCCTTGAGGGATGCCATTGTGGAATTTTATAATGCAGCTGGTGTCACTTCCTAGGCAGGTGAAGAATGAACGGTGTCTGCGAGGAGACATAGGATCGTTTTATATGGGATGATTCGAGCCAGCTTTAACATTACGCCTTGGTTCCAAATGGTGTTGTATGCAGCAGATAAATCGCTTTTATATATTAAAAAAATTGCTCCGATTTTCTTTTTAAGTTCAAAGCCTGATTTGATGTATGATGTGAGCGCGAGAACTTGTTCGCTGGTATTTTGGTGTTGTCTGAAGCCAGCTTGTTCGATCAGTATGTAAGAATCTATCAGAGATAATATTCTGGTTAAATAATACACTCAAGAAGTTTGTGGGTACAGCAGAGGAGAGAAATTGGGCAGTAACTTGCTGGATTGTTTACAGGCTTTCCTGGTTTAGGTATCTCAATGACTTTGGCATGCTTCCAAGTATCGACATAATTATGTTATGACAGAAACCTCAGCATTACATTGTTGACTAGAATATAAAAGCAAGGATACAATGCTGAGGTTTTATAAGGCATTGGTCACGATGTAATTGGAGTATTGTAAGCAGATTTGGGCCCCTTATTTAAGAAATGGTGCTGGCATTGGAGAGGGTCCAGAGCAGGTTCTTAAGAATGATCTCGGGAATCAAAGGTTAATGTACGAGGAGCTAGAGTTTACAAGAATGAGGGGAGGGAGCTCACTGAAACCTATCAAATACTAAAAGTCCTAGATAGGGTGGACATAGCGAGGATCTCTCCAATAGTGAGGAGTCTGCGACCAGGGGCACCGCCTCAGAAAGCGAGGACTTCCCCTTGAAACAAAGATGAGGGGGAATTTCTTTAGCCAGAAGGTGGTTAATCTATGGAATTTGTTGCCAGAGGTGGCTGTGGAGGCCAAGTTTTTGGATATACTTTATAGTGGATTCTGTTTGATTGTCTTAGCTGCTTATTTGGGACAATGTTTAAAGAACAAAAACAAATCGAGAAAATTGCTGGGATTCCCCTCATTTATTTTTGGACACTATGCCACTTAATTGAGGCAGGAGACTGTTACTGAACAGTTTCTAACTGGCGTCAGTCATGTACACTTGTGTGGCTGCTAGATACTACACTGTGCTTACAGTGAACTGCAATCAGTTGTATGTTTTTGTGTCAAAAAATCAGTGATTTCATGACTTCAAGTTTGGCGCTATGAAGAATTTGAAGATATCAGTAATCATCTTGAATGTTATAATGAAAATGAAGATTTTCAATTGCCAAAAGTATTGTATGACGGGAGTCCATTATCTGCACTAGGTGCACTGATTTTATTCATTTATAATCAATCAAAAAACACAGCAGTGGACCCTGAGTGAAATTCCTCTGTCTGACTATTAGGAATTAATGCACAGTTTCCTAGTACTGCAGTAGTATTGGTGTTCTGATTTTCTTTACTGCACTTAAATACATTATTTGTTATTCAGTTAAATGGTTGTTTGCCTTTTTTTAAAACCCTTTTTTAATTATTTTCATAAATTGGCTAATTGGGACAGCCACTTAATTGGGCCAAAACATACTAGTCCCAATCTGTCCCAGTTAACTGGAATCCACTGCTTTCAGAGTGTTGGTCAATTGGCACCCTTACTAATCAAGAACCAAAGGTTATTGGGAGAGAAGGCAGGAGAATGGGGTTGAGAGGGATAATATATCAGCAATAATTGAATGGCAGAGAAGACCCAGTGGGCTGAATGGCCTAATTCTGCTCCTATGTTTTGTAGTATTGAGGCTGTAGAGGAAAAAGGAAGTTTACATCACATTTAGTACAAATGAATATAACATTTAAGACTCTTTTGAGAGAAATGAGGAGTGCAAAAAGAAAGTATGAGCTGAATTAGGCAAGCATGATTAAGGATGATCCTAAGGGATTCTTAAGTTATATTAACAATAGAAGGGTTACAAGGAAGAGACTAGATCCTCTTAAAGGCCTATGTGTTGAGCAGCGTGAGCCAGCAGAGATTTTTAAAGTCAGTTTCTCCTTGGAGTTTACTTATGGAGGTCAAAGAAATGAGGGAAATAAGTAGTGTGGTCTTGGATCCATTGCATATTATATGGAAAGAAGAATTTGCAGCCTTGAAAAGCATATCATGTTCCAGAAGATTGGTGGGTGGTTAATGTTGTTGCATTGTTTAAGAAGTGTAGCAAGGATGTCCAGGGAACTACTTAGAAGTGAGCCTAACTGCAGTTGTAGGGGAGTAACTGGAGTGAATACTGAGGGACAAGATCTACCATAACTTGGATAGTCAAAGGCCTGATCAGGAATAGTCAGTATGGTTTTGGGTGTAGAGGTCACTATTGGTGTTTTATGAAGAGTTGACTAAGTTGATGGGTGTAGATGAATCAGTGGACATTGTTTCTGTGGACTTTAGTAAGGCTAGTAGGGTCCTGTATGGCAGGCTGATCTGATATTCAGAGGGAGCTACTGAGGTGGATTCAGGATAGACACAGTAGTTGAAGGTTGATTCTCTGACGGGATGCCTGTGACTAATAAAATGCTCCAGGGGTCATTGTTGGGATCTCTGTTATTATTTATGTTAATGATTTGGATATGAATGTACATGGTGTGATTATCAAGTTTGCTAATAATACATTTGGAGATATTGTGATAGTGAAGCACAATATTGTGATGGTGAATTGCAAAGAGATCTTTATCAGTTAGGGAGATGGGCTGAAGAATGACAAGTGGATTTCAACTTGGATTAGTGTGAGGTGATGCATTTTGGACAGTAAGCTATAGAGTGAATGGCAGGGCACTGCTGAGCGTTACTGAACACAGGAGCCAGGGAATGAATGTGCAGCAAAGCAGTAGTCCGCGTGGTGAAAAAGAGGTTTAGCATGTTGGTCATAATCAGGACATTACGTTTAGGAACAGGGGTATTATGCTGCAGTTATGCAAGTCATTACTGAAGCTGCACTTCAGTAGCTTGTGTATCTTTTGGTCATCCTGTCATAATGCTGTTTCATTTAGCTGTATATGTGTGTAGTTAAATGACAAACTTGAAAGACATTGTCAAACTGGAGAGGGTGCAGAAGGGATTTACAAGGATACTACCTGGATTTAGAGGACCATAGTAACTGGATTACCACTGTTTTATCGTGTTAACTTGATCCAAGTTAATTCATGAATTTGGAGATCTTGATGCTGATTGTACTTGCCTTAATGTATTTGACTCCATCTGAGCCTGAAGTTTTAGGTGTAACTGGCAGCTGATGATTTTAAGTATTGTGGCACTCCAACAAGGGGCGTGGTCAACAGAATTCCTAATGATGAGTGCTATTTAATGTTCTTGTGTTAAAATGCTTTCAGGGGATTATGGTGGGATGTTCAAGGTCATTTATTGTTACATTTTAGTTTGGGTTATACTGCTATTTGCTTGTGTGTGTTGTGAGTCCCCCTGACGGTTACCAGGGTGTGTTGTAATCACCTCTTCCATCTGTATGTGACTGAGTGGGTTTTCTCCCTGGGTCATAGTGCCCAGTCTGTTTCTGTTTATCACAATAAAAACAGTTGTTGAGTTAAACGAGCTACCTGGTCTGTCATTATGGACTAAATGCTCACACAGTATGTTAGACACGAGCCACCAGAGAATAGAACCATAGGACATTACAGCACAGAAACAGGCCTTTTGGCCCTTCTTGGCTGCGCCGAACCATTTTTCTGCCTAGTCCCACTGTACCTGCACCTGGACCATATCCCTCCATACACCTCTCATCCATGTACCTGTCCAAGTGTTAAAAGTGAGCCCACATTTACAACTTCATCTGGCAGCTCATTCCACACTCCCACCCCTCTCTGTGTGAAGAAGCCCCCCCCCCCCCCCAATGTTCCCTTTAAACTTTTCCCCCTTCACCCTTAACCCATGTCCTCTGGTTTTTTTTCTCCCCTAGCCTCAGTGGAAAAAGCCTGCTTGCATTCACTCTATCTATACCCATCATAATTTTATATACCTCTATCAAATCTCCCCTCATTCTTCTACGCTCCAGGGAATAAAGTCCTAACCTATTTAACCTTTCTCTGTAACTCAGTTTCTCAAATCCTGGCAACATCCTTGTAAACCTTCTCTGCACTCTTTCAACCTTATTAATATCCTTCCTGTAATTTTTTTAAAAAGTCTCTTCATGTAATTTAGTCATCCCATAGGTAAAGTATTGGCCAAAAGGCCAAGCTATTAGTGTTGACCTGTTGCAGTACATCTTGATGTTTTCACTCCTTTGCTTAATGCTGGGCCCAAGACATGAATGCAGTCATGAAGAAGGCACACTAACTGCCAAAAGAATCTTTGTAAAGAAATCATTGTTACGAACATACTTGCATTAGTGATTGGCTGTGCTTTTCGGGATGGAAGGAAACTGGAAATTAAAGTAAATGGGAATAAATATAATTTCATGTTTTATTTAGTACAAGTTCAGCAGGTCATGCTTGAGCTTTATATGAACACATATTCCAAAGAGTGTTTTCTTTGTTAGCGATGGGATGGATTATCAGTAACTACTACTGAAATATAGAGGTTCTAAGCCGTCATGGCAATTGTTTCGGAAGGCTGCTGAGTTAATGAATTCCTTGGGGGTAAATTTAATATTTGCTGTTTAAGTGCTACATCCTAAACTTGTTATTTCTGGTATGTCTGTAAATTCCTTTCGGAATTGGTTACAGTGATCCATTGAAGATGAAATGCTGCATCAGGATAATCTCACTGGGATAAATGAGCTGAATTTTGTGCTCAAACTGCCATTATAAAGAATGGATCTCCCACAGTACTGTATCTAAATGGTGCTAATTTCTTAAAATGGCAGGAAATTGCTCCATTATAAACACCAATTTACATACAACATTTAAGACTGCCTTACCTAGATTTTGGCTGCCACTGGATTTGGGGAAATTGGAGTGCCATACTGCACAAATTTACTCTTTCATTGAACTTTGTCTCCTTAGGAATTTTGTGGAATCTGTCTTCCAATGAGGATCTGAAGGACACTCTTGCTCAAGGGACATTAGATGATGTCACTGAAGAAATAATTTCTCCTTACTCAGGCTGGAGTAAGAATATCAACGTGCACCAGCTTGCTTCAGAGGATAGTGTCTTCTATAACACAACTGGCTATATTAGGTAATGTTTCAGCATAAGGCATAAAAATCAGCACTTCTTTACTAGTATTAGACAAATTCATTTTACATCTAAATTAATCACTTAAATTGGAGAAGTATTCAAATTCAAAAAATACTGTTCTTAACCCCTAGCTACCATAGCCCAAGAGGTTGTCAATACCATGGTTTTCACATTCTATTGAAAATAAGTCTTTCCTCCATGCAGTCTTTTTTTCTGCATTGCAATTAAGAGATTATCAAAGGAGGTTATGGACATGAATCTAGAATATACTTGGCCTGTATTTGATAATCTACAATATTTTGTAACAATTTCTGTGAAATATTTGCAACAGTTATTTAAACAGTTTGGGTGGCAACTATTTAAATGAAAATCAATGAAGTAAGAGCCGGCTTGTGTTGCAAGGGTGAAATAGTTAAATGGATGGATAAGCAAATCAGAGGAATCTGACACAGGCACATCGATGTCTTGTCTTTGATGAGGGTACCAGAAATTACTACTAAGTTATGCAAGTTCAAATATCCATTTATGTTTGAGATAAAAGGTTTTTGGATTATGAAAGGGAGGTTAATCATTAATTTATGCAATTCAAAACTGTTGCTCTGTGTTCAGAAATGACTTTCCTCCCACTGTTTTTAGTAGAGAGAATAAAGCTTTTAATCATCTCAATTTATACAGAAACCTAAGCTCGGGAAAAGTGGAAACACGTCAGAAAATGCGACAATGCAAAGGTTTAGTGGATTCGCTAGTCTATTATATCCAGCACTGTCTTGATGTCGACAAAACCTCAGATAAGGTAGAGAGTTTTTCCACCAACATTTACATACAAATGCTTCAACTGGGCAGGGGGGTCATAGAAGCAAGTCTATTCCAGGTCAGAACTTTGAACTATCTCTTGTAATCATTAGCTCAGAATCTTTCATTAGTATCAAGACTCTTTTTTAAAAAACATTTTATGTATTAGATAAAATAACTTTAAGTCTGGTAAAAGGAGTTTTGTTAATGAAGTAAGCTGTAAAGTTTTCCTGTTACTGTTCTTTTTGCACTGCCCACTTCTGCTGATACCCAAGGCCCTTGGTCAGAATCGGGTTTAATATCACTCGCAGATGTCGTCAAGTTTGTTGTTAGGTGGCATTTGTTGTGATGCTGAAATTGACCATTGAACAGTCGTGGCCCCAGCGTAGATCCTGGCAGGGCACGAGTCACTTTGTGCTAGTTAGATTGTTTTCCATTAGACCCCGAGTCTGGCATGATAATTGCCATTTGTTCTATAATGTTCTAATGAGGCCTGAAGTAAATGACAAGCATCCATTCTCAATTTGCATGTTAAAATGTTCATTTGGGCAACTGCTACCTTGATAATTGAAAATTTCAGCTGTTTAGAACAGAATCCTTAATTATAGACTTCAGTATTTTTCTGATAAGTGTTAAAACTAATTGGCTTGCAATTCCCTGGTTTCTCAATTTCATCTTTAATTTTGTAATTATTCTTGTATCTAACACATTGGGATAGTTGTGTGATGATTTGCTTTTTTAAGCCCATGGGAAGCTGGCAGAGTAGAGTCAGAGTACTGCAGAACAGAAATGGGCCATTCAGCCCATCTAGTTTGTGCCAAACATTAATCTGCCTAGTCCCATCTACTTGCACATGGACCATAGCCCTCTCATCATGTACCTATCCAAATTTCTCTGGAATGTTGAATCAAGCCCACATCCACCACTTGCACTGACAGCCTATTCAACACTCACCACTGAGTGAAGAAGTTTCCCCTCATGTTCCCCTTAAACATTGCACCTTGCGTTCTTAACCCATAACCTCTATTTGTAGTCCCACCCAACATCTGGAAAAAGCCTGCTTGCATTTACCTTATCTATACCGCTCAATTGTGTATACCTCTAACAAATATCCCCTCAATCTTCTATGTTCTAGAGAACAAAGTCCTAAACCTTTTCAAGCTTTCTCTAAAACAGGTCTTCAAGTCTCAGCAACATCCTTGAAGATTTTCTGTCTCTTACTGACACCTTTCCTGTAGGTATGTGATCGAAACTGAACACAATACTCCAAACTGGGTTTCACCAATGTCTTATACAATTTCAGCAGAACATCCAGCTCCTGCCATCCAGATCATTAGTATTGATGACAAGCAGTGGTCCCAGCACTGATCCCTACAGCACTCCATTAGTCACAGGCTTTCAGTCAGAAGAGGCAACCATCTACAACCACGCACTGGCTTCTTCCACAAAGCCAATGTCTAATCCAATGTACTACCTCATCTTAACTGCCAAGCGACTGAACCTTCTTAACCAACCTCCTGTGCAAGACCTTTGACAAAGGCCTTGCTAAAATCTATGTAAACAACGTCCACTGCCTTGACTTTTTCTATTTTCCTGGTAATTTCCTTGAAAGTTGTTATAAGATTGGTTAGATACTACACTCAAAACCACGTTGACTATTACTAATCAGTCTTTGTCTATCCAAGTACTTGTATGTCTGGTTCCTTCAAATATCTTCCAATGACTTTCTGACTACTGATATTTTTAGAGCTCTTCTGAAAAAAACGGAACAACATTAGCTATCCTCCAGTCATCTGGCACCTCATCCACATGTAAGGATACTTCAAATATCTCTGCTAGGACTCCTGCAATTTCTACACTAGCCACACACAGGTTCCGGGAGAACACTTTGTCAGGCCCTGGAGATTTATCCACCTTAATTTGCCTCAAGACAGCAAACACCTCCCCTAATCTGTATAGGGTTTGTGACCTTGCTAATGCATTTCCTCGTATCTGTAGTCTCCCAAGTAAATAAAAATGCATAAAATCCATTTAAGATCTCCCCTATCTTTAGTTGTTCTTCAGAACAATGGGAAAGAAATGTGATCTAAGTAACTGTGACTGTGGAATGATTGTTGGTGCAAGTATTTCAGAAACTGCTGCTCTCCTGAGATTTTCACACACAATTGTGTTGACCAATCATCAACCTGCCTAGGTTAGGCAATTCACTATGCAACTCTTAACTAAAGTTTGCATTTTATTGTCTCTGCACAAACATAAATCTAATTGTGTTGACCCCAGGCCAAAATCATAAAACATGAATTCTGTTTCCTCTGTAGCAAAACTCACTCAGATAACTCCTCCAATTTCAACATCAAAATAGGGACCTCCTGTAGGCCAAACAGTTGATTCTACTCCCTGCCCCTGGTGTGGAGTGTCCTTGCAATAGATAGCCTCCAGGGTTCTCCACACTTTACAGTTGAAGCCCTTCATTCTTATACACTTCCAAATCAGTTCAAATGGTGTGTTTTGATCTCATTGGCTCTAACCTATTTGGCTAAAGTGAGTTAGATTCCCATTGGCTCTAGTCCAAACCACCATCAATTTATTGTGCTTCTACAAGTGACAACTTGTAATTAATATTTTTTGTCCTGAGTCAGCCAGCTTACTAGGGCTTCATTTATGCAGGTCTGCCAAAGACTCTCCCTATTCATAAACTTGCATGTTCTATCATACCAAAGAACACCTCACAATAGCTTCTTGCATGGAAAAATCTCCAGTTCAGCAGATTATCAGGTATATCACTGTGTCCACTTTAAAGCAGTTTGATGGAACGATTCCTGAGCAAAATCAGTTCACGAGCCAGCTCACAAAATGGAGGTTACTGAGCAGCTTTAAAAAATGCAGCCTCCATTCCCTCAACAACATGACAAGAACAAAGAATTGGTTTTGCCTACTTCTACTGTTCCTGACCCATTAAAGTTTGATGTTCTCTTCTATATTTTAACCTTCCTTCATGATCAATATCTTACCCAGAATTTTCTGGGGATCACACTACTGTTTGTTTATATGTTTGAGTGAACACAATTCAAAAGGGACACCAGCATTCGTGACCACATCAAATAATACCAATTAAAGATATCAACAAAATACAGACCGTAAAACATAGATTAAAATAAGTAATATCAAAACACCAGTATATTTAAAATCATAAAGGAAACAAGAATATACCTAATTCCATAACATACATCAAGACATTTAACAGCAATTAATAAAATTATGAGGTAGAGGTACATAATACTGAAAGACAACATCATGGATAACATCAAACAAAATCAACAAAAAGACTTGGAATGGTATTTAGCACACAAACACTTGTTGGTTATGTTGCATTTGAAAAACACATATGAAAATACATTGGATAATCAAAACATGGAGCAGAACAATAACAACGTGTACAATAACATGAATCCAAGGATGTACATTATCATTCAGACCCCAGTTTCAAACTTTGCTCCAAAAGGGTGGATTCTGCAAAACTTCATTAGCTAAATCCACATGATCGTTAATAGTCCTGGATAATTCATCCCATTGTCTAATAATACCTTCATTATGGTTAATAACTCCATCTACTCTGCAGTAAAATAGCATTAGGTAGAAGAGCAGTTGGTACATATTTAAGTAAGCCCTCAGCAGTATCTTTGATATATACAGACGGTTGAAAAGGTGGTTTTACAACTGGTTCAGGTAGTAATGCTCAGCTAAAACTAAGTCCCTCAAAACAATGAAAACCAGAACATAGAGTTAATCAAATGGCAAAGTAAAATTCCTTTTTGTAATGTGTGCTTGAGGTAACAATGTAATGGCATCATTTACCAAAGTAAACTTCCAGAATGTCCTGTTATTGATGGGGCAAAATAGATTGAGAGCAATTATCATATGAAAGAAACCTGCAATCTGTTAACCCATTCTTAATTAAATCCTCCGGGCAAAACACAATATTCTTCTTTTTGACAGCAGGAAGCTAAGTTTACTGCATCTTGTCGATCCTTACTATTTAATAGCACAAGTGGATTAGTAAGTAAAATCAAACTCTTGATATTTCCCAACATTATGAACCTTGTTTAGTAGGCATGTCCAGTTGTCACTATGGTAGGGAATATGAAGAACAGCTCCAAAATACAGTGGTCCAGACCCATTCTTACACTTTCCAAGGGGGCGATTTGTCAAGGTGAATTCACTAATGGGACACTCTGGGGTGTTAGTACCAACTCATTCCTTTACCTGTTCATCTGAAATCCAATTGGGAACACTATGGTTCTCTAATTGTACCATGTTAACTGCAATTATAGGAAGTAACCAGGGAGGTTATAGGTCATGCAGCATCCTTAGCATATTGAGTAGTTCCATTATTAATTCTGTCAATAATTTGATTTATCGTATCTCCCAAGGGTTGTAAAATATGGAGCATTTCCAAAACTACATTTGCTTGTTGCTTACCTGAAGTGCTAACACCTCCCATGTCCTGATAATCCCGATTTACAATTTCTTTCATCTTTTGCCTTTGAGAGAGTATTAGAGAGTTTACCTCTGCAATATCTAGCGTATTTTCCATGGATACTCCAGCAGCATACCTCAATCCCCTTAGATCAATAAGCCCTCTTCCTCACCTCTCTCATGTTTTAACTTCAGCATGGATAAACTGTTCAATTAACTAATGTTGGAAAAACTCTTGGAGGCTTATCAAGTCAGGTCAAGTCGCTTTTATTGTCATTTCGACCTTCACTGCTGGTAAAAATAAAACAATGTTCCTCCAGGATCATGCTGCTACCTGAAACAACACAAAACTACATTAGACATCATACCTACACAGGACTACATAAAGTGCACAAAACAGTGCAAGACAGTACAATAATTAATAAACAAGACAGTAGGCACAGTAAAGGGCAAATTACAATATAATTGTAAATGTAAACAATGTTTTAGCAGGAATTGAGAAAGAAATGAACAGAAGTTGCAAAGGGAATGGGGGGATGTGGTGGTGGTGGTGGTGGTGGTGGTGGTGGTGGTGGTGGTGGTGGTGGTGGTGGTGGTGGTGGTGGTGGTGGTGGTGGTGGTGGTGGTGGTGGTGGTGGTGGTGTGTGTGTGTGTGTGTGTGTGTGTGTGTGTGTGTGTGTGTGTGTGTGTGTGTGTGTGTGTGTGTGTGTGTGTGTGTGTGTGTGTGTGTGTGTGTGTGTGTGTGTGTGTGTGTGTGTGTGTGTGTGTGTGTGTGTATATATATATATCCTGGTACTAGAATAATTTGTATTAGATTAAACAGAAGAACAAGTTCTACTCCCATTGTATCTGTCTGAACCTCATCACAACAAAGGGTTAGTAACAATTGGCACTACAATGGTTTTGGTATCCGTTGTTGTTGACTCCACCATAGGTGTATATGGAAGATCTTGGGCTTCTGGGCAACTGAGATTGAGTTGCTCGGGGCACATGCTAACCAATGATCTTGTTTGTGATTTGTGTTCACATCAGCAGTGTCATTATAGTCACAATGAAGTTGTACTTGAGTTATAAGCCCTTTCTTCTTGAAGCAGGACCAAAAATACATGACTTCACACAGTTACCCTGGAGTTCACACCTTTTCTCCAATTTTACTGTTACTCAACTAAGATTATCAATAGATTGGTCTCATTTTCTTTACAAAATCTCATTTCAGTTCTTCATAAATTCGTACCACCATTTCACTTTCCTCATCCACACAGTCTATTTCCATGGCATCTGATAGAATCTAAATAGACTTCTCTGTGAACATTGTGAATAGTCCATCCAGTGCCAGCCTAATTTTCACCTAATCTTCATACCTTGCATCTGTCCAGATGCATATACGATTGGTCAATAATATACTTATAATAATAATAATAATAATATATTGTGGAACATATAACCTTCAATAGAGCCTTTGACCACTGAGGCCACTCAACAGTAGTATTCCACTACCAATCATTTTGAATAACTGGAAAGAAAAATATTGAGCAGTTTCTGTACTTGTCTAATTATCTGATAGCTCCTCTAAATACAACTCTTCAATCTCCAACTTTTTTTCCAGATCACCTGACGATGTTCTGTTTCTTCCATTTGTCTCTGCCTTGGCTTGGGCAATTGCAAAGAATGGCTTGCCTTAAGCATCCTTTCTTGACCCAATTTCTCTCGGGATTAATAAAGTATGTCTGTCTGTCTTGATGCTGAGTATGTAGTGTACTATCCTTAACCTCTGGGTGCAAATTAGAAATTGTTGCCCAACTCAAGAGAGGACAACTGCTCCTTCATCCACATCATTTTTCCTTCATCCACATCATTTTTCCTTCATCCACATCATTTTTGACTACCTGAAACATGAATTTTAAGAGCATCATCATCATTTCTGTCTGGAGTATCCCATTGACAATGTGCCTTATGGACCTCAGCTACTAGAGGACATTGACTATTCCAAGGGATTTAAGTTGGTTAATATAATACTAATCTAACTTATTTGGAGCAGTCTGGATTCAATAGACCAGCAGACTGGCTCTGTCAATGACATATGGCCTTACAAATCTCAGATGTAAAATGACCTGGTTAATGTACCGAGCTCATAAGCTTTTGTCCCATTTCCAACTCCCTAAGTGTTGTTCGCTTGTTGAAATAAGCTTTACTCTGCTGTTTCCTCCATCACATGTTATGGGCTGTGACATCATGGGCATCTTTATTACTGTTAATTAATTGCTGAATCCATTGGTCTTTTAGAATGCCATCATACTCAGACTCTGATAAATCCAGCCCAACCAGGAATTTTAACCCTCTCATTTCTCTCCTGGTTATCAATTTAAAAGATGGAAATCCAGTTTAAAAAAAAAGCTTTGGTGGTAAGAATTTTCTTAAAGCCATTGGGTAAGATGGAGACCCATATAGTCCTGGGCTGTTCAGCCATCTTAGCTAATATTGTCTTTAAAGTCCTGTTCTTCTGCTCAACTTTTTCCACTGGATTGCGGTCATTAAGGGATAGGGAACCTCAGTCTTACCCCAAACAGTTGCAGATTTTCCATCACCTGTGCAGTGAATTGGGGACCTTGATCTTATTCTAGATTCCTTGGCAATCTTCAACAAGTAAAAACATTCTCAAACAAAATCCTGGCTGTAACGTTAGTGTTGTTTATAGTTGAGAAAGCTTTCCAATTGGTGAAAGTATCCACTATCACTTGGATATATTTCAGTCATCCCAGGAACGGAAGTAAAGTTTCTGCAAAAACGATCTGCTAGATAACCCATGGTTCTTATATTGAGCATGTGTGTCTTAAAACTGCTTTTCTAGATGATGTTATTTGGATTATACTGGGCACAAATCAAGTAATTCTTACAATAATGTTCTACATCTCTTCACATATTTGTCCACCAACATGGATTCTTTGGTTCCATTGCTCTATCTGTTCCTTGATGCCCAAAAATGCCATGGTACCAATAGGTCATCTGGTTTCTTTCACCCTCTGGCACCACAAATTTACCATTGGCAAATACAATTCCATTCTGTGCCTATATTCCTGGATATTTTCCATACTCTTCAGAATTCTCTTCTCTCTGTACCTTTGCTAACTCCTGATCCTGTTGCTGTGCCTAAACTAAGTCTATAGGTACACTGTTTTCCAGTTTCTGTGTCATCACCCCCTCTATATCTGGATTCCATTTTACCCTGCATCTTGATTCTAGTTTGGTTAACTCATTGGCCTTCCTGGTCCCTTCTGGAGATGTCTTGAAGTGAGCCTTCACCTTATTTTTTTTTACTCCGACTGTTTCCTCTTACCTTCTCAAATATATACTTCAACAAGGGTACTGATGGTAAAGGTTTACCATTTGCTGAGACATAACATCTAGCTTCCCATAACTGTAAATATTCAGTCAAACTATTACAAACGTGCATTCTATCTGAGTGTGTGATTGCTCCTGAAGCATGTCTGTCTGGATGGCTGACACCAAAATCTATAACAGCGAGCTCTGCCGTTTGTGCACTCATTATTTTAGGTAACTTGATTGCAACACTTTCGATCTCTACTCCTTCCTCATCCTCTACACATGTACCACATCCTGTAGGTGTCTCTCCATCCCGAACTGATGACGATGATAAACAATGATTCTTAAGGAGGAACTTTATGGTTGCATGACTTTATTTTCCTCTCCTGATTTTAAGATGGGAATGAATTGTCCATTCCATACTTGTAAGGGTCAGGTGACAGTAGTACAAGGTTCACCCCAATAAGGTAAATTGTCAATGAGCATCATTATAGCATTAACTCTTTTAACTGACATTATGATCCTGTCCATTGGTCTAGTTGAGTTTGATTGACTGTTCCATTCTTGATACGACCACCCAGCAAAATCTGAGTTAGAGTATGCTTTGTTAAAATGGTGAGTGGATTAAGACCCATAATATAAGTGAAATGTTTAACAGCCCAAAACACTGCTAATAGATGACACTCACATGTTATTCATCCTTGTTCTACTGGATTAAGCATTCAAGATGCAGATGTTGTTGGCTCTAGTAGGGTTTGTGTCTCCTGGAGTAACATAGCTGATACTGTGTTCCTGGTGGCAGCAACCTCTAAAGACAATGGCTCAGAAGGGTTAAGAGCAGTTGCTTTGAAAGGCTAGTTTTAAAATCTGAACCTGCCTTCCTGTGTTCTGGTTTCTATCCCCATGGAACGCCTTTCTGCAAGAGCTCCATAAATGGGTAAGCTTTTGCTACAAAGCCACTTATGTGGCCCCTACAATACTCTACCAAACCGAGAAATGACCTCAATCCCCTCATCAGTGAGGAGAGGTAGTTTTGCCACTACATCCACATGCTGTTTATCCATCTTTTGTCTCCCAGTGGTTATGACCACTCCCAAGTAACTAACATGCTGCCTCATGATTTGAGCGTTTTTAGGGTTAACATTAAACTCATCTCCTGTAACAGTTGTAGTAGTTCCTTAAGTAATCCATAATGCTACCTTCAGGTCTTTGCCTGTAACAATAGATGATCTATACATTGAGTCAAACACTGGAGAGCTGAAAAAAGCTTTCGACCCATTTGCCAGCCGTTGATGGAAAATGAAGGGTGAATTATGAAATCCTTGTGGCAAAACCATCCATGTATACTATTGTCCTTTCCAAGTGAAAGCAAATGTATATTAACACTCTCTTAATGGAATAAACCAAAATCCATTACTTATATCCACTACTATGAATCACATTGCTACAGTGATCTGCTTAATCATGATTTAGGACTTGTAGTAACAGTAGAGGCAGTTAAAGGGGTAACCTTATTCAATTACTGGTAATCTATGGTGAATCCAACTTCCGTCGGATATTTGAATTGGCTATATGGGTGAATTATTTGACTCATTCTTTCTACACCTGCCTCTGCTTGTTTTGGAAATCCATTTACTTCTGGGGTTTTGGATCAGGGCCTAGTATACATACCTCTCCTTGTACCCTGCCACTGTCCTGTTTATGTTTTGCAAACTGTAACCTGGCAATCTAGAATAGTTTTTCTGGCATGTGAATCCTCCGTCATATATTCTGCCATCACTCACATCTCCCCAACAGTATGCATTCTGTTCTCTTATCGTCCTACTGGAATGTCAATAGGGACCTTCTCTGTATCAATGTTTAAACTGCCAAATCATACAATTAATTAGATCAAAGCTCAAACCTGCTTTCCTAACAGAATTATTTTCCTGAATATGTCTTTGAGCAGTTTGCAAGTTGATGTGCACACTAGAGTGGGGCACACTGTTGTCCCAACTTTATGTTCAGTGATGTAGTTAACTCCCCTGCATGTGAACGTCTAGTAAATCTTTCTTTTTAAATATTTTTATTATTATTATTATTAATTTCAACATGATAAGATTAATACATAGATAGTGGGATTACAAACTTACAAATTTAAACTGAACATGAAAGGATACACAAGCAATAGTTACAATATAGTTAAGTGTTCCCAAATCATGAATGATACAAATATCATATAAACAAAGCAAAACTAGGTATATCATATACATGTAAAAAAAAACAGAAAAGAGAAAAAGAAAAAAAAAATTAACCCTAAGAAAAACTAATCTAACAACCTAATAACTAATAAAGAGAAAAAAAAGAAGAAAAAAAGGAGAAAAAATATAATGAATAATAGGCTGTTTATAGTATCTTTAAAAAAAATACAAAATCATCAGTGTCGCCAACTCCGATCCTCTCAACATATGTATAATCAAAACCGGAAAAATGAATAGGTTTGGAACAGGGTCAAATTACATCATATGAAAATATTGAATAAATGGCCTCCATGTCTTTTCAAATGTAATAGAAGGGTCAAATACAACACTTCTAATTTTCTCCAAATTTAGACATAACGTAGTTTAAGAAAGCCAATGAAATACGGTAGGGGGATTAATTTCTTTCCAATTCAACAAAATAGATCTTCTAGCCATTAATGTAAGAAATGCAATTATTTGACAAGCAGAAGAAGATAAATGGATTGAGTCCATCATTGGTAAACCAAAAATTGCAGTAATAGGATGAGGTTGTAAATCAGTGTTCAATACCGTGGAAATATTATCGAAAATGTCTTTCCAATATTTTTTCAAAAGCGGACATGACCAAAACATATGAGTTAAAGACACTATCTCAGAATGACATCTGTCACATATAGGATTTATATAGGAATAAAAACGAGCCAATTTATCCTTGGACGTATGAGCCCTGTGCACAACTTTAAACTGTATTAATGAATATAATCTATATAGCACATATAGATAATAAATTGACTAATTGAAGAATTTTATCCCCATTCTCAATAGGGATAGTAAGGTTAAGTTCTCTTTCCCAATCATTTTTAATCTTATAGAAGGGCTCTGAATGTATTTTCATAATTATATTGTAGAGTTTTGATTTTACACCCTTCTGAGAAGGATTTAGTTCTAACAAATTCTCCAAAATACCTGAAGACTCAAGATTTGGAAAGGTAGGAAGTATAGTATTTAAGAAATTCCTAATCTGTAAATATCTTTTTAAAAAAATGAAATCTAGGCAAATTATATTTATTAGAAAATTGTTCAAAAGACATAAAACAATTATCCAAAAATAAATCGGAAAATCGTAGTAATCTTTTAGTCTTCCAAGCTGAATAAGCTTGGTCTATAATAGAAGGATGAAAAAAGAAATTGGATACAATAGGAATAGTTAAAACAAATTGATTCAACCCAAAAAATTTCCGAAATTGAAACCATATATGTCAAGTATGTTTAACTATCAGATTTAGTCAATTCATTTCTGCAATTTAGAAAGAGCAAAGGGAAGAGAAGACCCTAAAATAGAACCCAATGAAAATCCTTGTACAGATTTAGTTTCCAGGTTTACCCAATGAGGGCTAAAAGATAAATCCCAATCCTTTAACCAACATATCAAATATCGGATATTAATTGCCCAATAATAAAATCTAAAATTAGGCAATGCCAATCCACCTTCCTTCCTTGCCTTCTGTAAATATTTTTTACCTAATCTAGGATTTTTATTCTGCCATATATATGAGGAAATTTTTGTATCAACATTATCAAAAAAAGATTTCGGAATAAAAATTGGTACCGCTTGAAATATATATAAAAACTTGGGTAAAATAATCATCATAATAGCATTAATCCGACCTATTAAAGATAAAGATAATGGTGACCATTTAGTGAACAAACATTTAATCTGATCAATTAAGGGTAAATAATTAACCTTAAATAACTCCTTATAATTTTTTGTAATTTTAATCCCCAAGTATATAAAAGAGTCATTAACTAATTTAAAAGGTAAATTTCCATAAATTGGAACCTGTCTATTTAAGGGAAACAATTCACTCTTATTAAGATTTAATTTATACCTGGAAAAATTACTAAATTGAGCCAACAATGATATAACTACAGGAATGGATTTCTCAGGATCAGAAATATATAATAACAAATCATCTGCATATAATGATAACTTATGTATATCCATCCCACGAGTAATGCCAAAAATGTTCAGTGATTCTCTAATAGCAATTGCCAAAGGTTCTAAAGCAATATCAAATAATAATGGACTAAGAGGACAGCCTTGCCTGGTACCCTGAAATAAGCAAAAAAGGGAGATCTTTGATTGTTAGTAAAGACCGAGGCTACTGGAGTATGATATATCAGTTTAATCCAGGATATGAATGTCGGACTAAAACTAAACTTCTCAAGCACAGTAAATAAGTATGGCCATTCAACTCTATCAGATGCTTTCTCCGCATCTAATGAAATGACACATTCTGAGGTGCTATGTGAAGGAGTATAAACAATATTCAATAATCTAATATTGAAAAAAGAATAGCGATTTTTAATAAAACCAGTTTGATCTTCCGAGATAATTTGAGACAATACCTTCTCCAGCCTGGACGCCTGTAACTTGGAAAAGATCTTGGAATCTATGTCTAGTAAATCTAATTTAAAAAATAGTATCCTGTATTTCCCAATTTGGTGCATTGAATGTGGATGGGATTAGTATGATTCAAGAGCCTCCTGTATCCCTAATAAATTTTATAGGGCAGCCTCCTACACTAGCTTCTATGAGGAGTCTAGCCACACCACCCTACCTTGCAGTGTGCTCCCACTTGTGTGAGGCCTGACACTGTCATTGTGCACTTGGAGTCCCCGTAGGGAACTCTGGATGCAGTTGTGGCTTTTCATCTGCCACATTACATTGCATTTCATATGGTTGACCTGCCAGGGGCAATGGAACTTGCCCATTCCCAATCTGTCAGGGTCATGGGCTAACCCTGGCAAAAGGGCCTCCGTGTCTGCAATTTGGAACATTTCCCTTCGGATCTGGTATTCACAGCAGGGTGAACATAGGCATTCCAATTGCATCCTCAACCGCCCCCTGTAATAGGTGGCACTGTCGAGTGTGATGGCATACCCCAATAGTAACCCTGTCTCCCTTATTTTTCCACTGCACATCTTGTTTCCTTATAGTGGCCATTATAGGACCCTGTTTTCCCCATATCCTCGGTACTTTTCTCCCCATACTCATCCTTCTATGGATGTGTGGGATCAAACACTCACCCACTCTTCTGTTCTCCTTAGTACCATTTGATATCAAGGTCCTCAGCTGGTTAATACTCTGTCGTTAAGTCAAATTCTGCTGGCTAAAGTGAGAGCATAAACACTTGGAGAAAAAAAACAGTCAACAATTTCACCACAAATGCCGAGGGGTGTACCCCTTCTGCTGTCTGCACGTGTCTCCACCGTATCATCTCTAAGTCCTTTCTGCTTCTAATCTAGCTTCCTGTAAATCAGCCAGTGACCCCTGGCTTTGTGCCTGTTCCTCCAGCAGGGCTGAGAGTAACACTGAAGTTGTTAGACACAGAAGGGTAACTTCTGCTTCTCTGCGTTATCTGAACTGGATTATCCTGTGCTGCTGCGTGCACTGGAAAGGATCATCGCCTCCCAGCCCACACTTGGGTATATTTGTAGCTATAGCACTTAATTGGGCTACGTCAAAAGGGGTAGAATAGTGTCACAACTTGTTTCCGGTGTCTGCTGAACATTGTTATCGTGGGCAGCACTGAGGCAGTGGGAGTTGAAGGCTTCACTCCTCTTGGAAAAAATCAATAGGGAGGCAAGCCACTTCCCCAATCATCCTCACTATTATAGTGTGTCACCTCGTACGCCAAATCGACATCTCCATCATCATCAGTCCTCTCACCAAAAGCTGCAAGGTCAACTCTCTGAGCTGAGAGTTGACTGGGTAACATTTTGGTCTGTTTTAAACACTTGATGTGATCAGAACTATCTTTTTTCTCAGCTGCTGATTTCTACACTACCTTCATTGCACTCTGTAAATCCTGACACTACTTTTCCATTTTTCTATTTCTGCATTCACCTCTTTACACTGTTCTTTACTTTTCTCTTGTCAGCCATTTACACTGAGCCTGAAACTGACCAGTGGATCAAAATCAACTGACCGTGTTCCATCAATTTCCCTTTCTTTCCTCCCTCCAACTCTTCCCTACACTTACACAATTCCTCTGCTAGTTTCTGTTTTTCTCTCTCCATATCAATTTGATCCTCCAGCATACATCCCATTATAACAGTTTTGTTAAATCCCTTGTAATTTCTTTGATTTCTTTTCACTAACTGCTTTCTGCAATGCATCCCCCAGGGCCCTGACCCTCCACTCTCAACCTTTACTATCTACTGTTCATAGTCAGGCCATTTCCTTAATAATAACTATGATAGTGAACCCACCAATCCTCCAAATCCCCTGGGTTTTTCTTGGCTTTTCCTTTTCCCATTTTAATATCCTAACCTAGTGGGCAGTTCAGTTTAAAGCTAGGTCCCAGGCCTCTTCTTTCTTTTCAAGCACACCCCAGGACACCAAAATCTGTTGACCAATCATCAACTGGTCTAGGCTAGGCAATTTACGGCATAACTCTTAATTAATCCAAGCGTGCAGATTATCATCTTGCCCAAACATCAACATAACTGTGTTGACCTCAGGCCAACAACTTAAAACATAAATTCTACTGTTTCCCCTGCACCAATACTCACTCAGACCACTTCTCCAATTTATTACACCAAAATAAGAGATCACCCATTGGTCATACATCTACTCCCAGCTTCTGGATCGGGTTCTTCTTTGCGATAGCTACCGTTCAGAGTTTTCATCACTTTACATTTGAAACCCTTCATTCTTATACTCTTTCTTTATCAGTTCAAATGTTGTGTTTCGATCTCATTGGCTCGAACCTATCTGGTTAATGTGTATCAGATTCCCGTTGGCTGTATTCCAAGCCAGCATCGATTTATTGCTCCTTCGCAAGTGACAACTTGTAATTAATGACTTTGATCTGAATCAGCCAGCATACTCGACTCAAGTTTCTCAGGCCAGACACCTTATTCATAAACCTGCAAGTTCTATTGTATCAAAGATCACCTCACAATTAACTTCATTTTTGGAAATAATGTCTAGTTCAGCAGATTACCAGGAGCATTGCTATATCCATTTTTAAAATAGTTTGATAGAGCTATTGCTGAGAACAACAGTTCACAAGACAGCTAACACAATGGAGATTATAGAGCAGCTTCACAAAATGGCAGCCTCCATTTCTTCAACCACATGGCAAGAACAAAAAGACGAGCAACACACACAAAATTCTGGAGGAGCTCAGTAGGTCAGGTAACATCTATGGAAAAGAGTACAGTCGATGATTCTGACTGAGACCCTTTATCAGGACTGGAGAAGGTTCTCGGCCTGAAACGTCGACTGCACTCTTTTCCATAGGTGCTGCCTGGTCTGCTGAGTTCCTCCAGCATTTTGTGTGTGTTGCTGGGACTTCCAGCATCTGCAGATTTTTCTCTTGTTTGTGATTGGACTTCTACACTACAAAGCCTCTTCCACAGTTGCCTACCCTGCAGAAGTTTGCTGCCCTCCAACTCTTTGACTGTATACTCACCCAGGCACAAACCCATCTTTTTTTTTCCATCCAGTCCTGATGAAGGGTCTCGGCCCAAAATGTCAACTGTTTACTCTTTTCCATAGACGCTGCCTAGCCTGCTGAGTTCTTTCTGCACTTTGTGTGTGTTGCTTGGATTTCCAGCATCTGCAGGTTTTCTCTTGTTTGTGGAAGAACAAAAAGACATCTGGTTTGTCTACTTCCACTGTTCTTGACCCATTCAAGTCTGATATTTTCTTCCATATTTAATTCCTACTAGAGTTTACAGAGAATGGTGCAAAAGTTTAAAATAATCCAGTGAGTGACAGTTCTGTGAATGAAAATGTCTTGTTAATGGAAAAGGTCAGAGGAATATGGCTAGACTGTTCCAAGTTGACAGGACAGAGACAGTAACTCAAATAACCAACAGTGGTGTCCAGAAGAGCATCTCTGAATGCACATGTCAAACCTTGAAGTGGATGGGCAATAGTAGCAGAGAACTACAAACACTCAGTGCCCACTTTCTTAGGTACAAGAGGTACAAAATAAAATGGTCACTGAGTGTATATTCTTGGAATTTAGGAGCTTATTTTAGGATTGCATTTGGACTGCTGTATATTTCTTTTGGATAGGGAATTACAAGATTGTGATCAACTGACAATTAACATCCAACAAAATTTTCTTGAGTCAATGTGGTGTGTGACTTTCAGAGATTATGCAGATATTGCTTTTTCCATTAGCCTGCTGCTTGACCTAAATGCGTAAGTACTAGAACCTAAGGATTTCTGAAATGCCTTGTCCACTTGCCTTAGTACATCTTAGAAGTGGCACAATAAGTCTAAGAGGATGATGAAGGGAAACTTCTTCATGCAGAGGGTTGTGAGAGTGTGGGATGAGCTGCCAGAGCAGGTGGTGCATGCAAGCTCGATTTCAATGTTTTAAAAGGTGTTTGGGTAGGGTCTTGGATTGCAGGGGTATGGATAGCTATGGTCAAGGTGCAGGTTGATGGGACTAGGCAGTTTAGATGGTCTCAGTAGGCTCAAGGGCACATTTCTATGATTCTGTCTGTTGATGGACTGATTGACTATCCCATACAGTGCTTATCTTGCCTTGGATAGGAGAGAGAAGGTAGATTGAGCAATTAAATAAGGATGGTAGGGAGAGTACCGATAGGAGAGGAAGGTTTCCATCATCTTCAGTCCTTTGTCGACTCCAGTTAACACCTCCCAGCTTCTGTTATAATTTACATCCTCACTTCTTGTTATCCCTCCTTGTGGGAATCCATCTAAGAGCTTGATAGCTCTTGCTCCACCCCTTCCTTTCACCTTTTTTTTATGCTGGTTTCTCTCCTCCATCTGTCTGCCCAGGTGAAGGGTCTTGTCCCAAGATGTCAACTGTCCATTTCCCTCCATGGATGCTGGCTGACCCTTTGAACTTATTTTTTAATAAAATAAACCCACCAGTTCAATCCTAGCCAATCACGGGTCAATTTACAATGACCAATTAACTTGCAGGTCTTTGTCTTTCACCTGCAAACACGAGGAAATCTGCAGATGCTGGAAATTCAAACAACAACACACACAAAATGCTGGTAGAACACTGCAGGCTAGGCAGCATCTATAGGGAGAAGCGATGTCGACGTTTCGGGCCGAGACCCTTCGTCAGGACTAACCGAAAGGAAAGGTAGTAAGAGATTTGAACGTAGAGGGGGAGGGGGAAATGCGAAATGATAGGAGAAGACCGGAGGGGTGGGATGAAGCTAAGAGCTGGAAAGGTGATTGGCGAAAGTGATACAGAGCTGGAGAAGGGAAAGGATCATGGGACGGAAGGCCTCAGGAGAAAGAAAGGGGGGGGGGGGGAGAGCACCAGAGTGAGATGGAGAACAGGCAAATAACTAAATATGTCAGGGATGGGGTAAGAAGGGGAGGAGGGGCATTAATGGAAGTTAGAGAAGTCAATGTTCATGCCATCAGGTTGGAGGCTACCCAGCCGGTATATAAGGTGTTGTTCCTCCAACCTGAGTTTGGATTCATTTTGACAATAGAGGAGGCCATGGATAGACATATCAGAATGGGAATGGGACGTGGAATTAAAATGTGAGGCCACTGGGAGATCCTGCTTTTTCTGGCGGACCGAGTGTAGGTTTTCCATGAAACGGTCTCCCAGTCTGCGTCGGGTCTCGCCAATATATAAAAGGCCACACCGGGAGCACCGGACGCAGTATACCACACCAGCCGACTCACAGGTGGAGTGTCACCTCACCTGGAAGGACTGTCTGGGGCCCTGAATGGTGGTGAGGGAGGAAGTGTAAGGGCAGGTGTAGCACTTGTTCCGTTTACAAGGATAAGTGCCAGGAGGGAGATCAGTGGGAAGGGATGGGGGGGACGAGTGGACAAGGGAGTCGCGTAGGGAGCGATCCCTGCGAAAAGCAGAAAGGGGGGGAGGGAAAATGTGTTTGGTAGTGGGATCCCGTTGGAGGTGGCGGAAGTTACGGTGAAAGAACAGGTCTTTCACCCGTTGCGTCTTTGGACAGAGGGATGAAACTGGATTACCAAGAGGAAACCCGTGAGCTTCACAGGAAGAACGTGCAAACCTTCTTACAGAGGATGCCAGAATTGAACTTCGAACTCAGATGCCCCGAGTTTGCACTAATCCACCATGGTGCCTAGCAACTTGCTTAATTTTTCTCCTATATAGTATTGAACTACTGGAGGATGCTTGAGTGGCATTTGTTTCAGTACAGGCAATAGTTTAGAACTTGCCTGACATGCTTTGTCGGAGGAGGAGGAGAGGCTTGGTGAATCAGGAAAATATTCAGTCTTTGTGATCTTGCGTTTGAGTGGCTGATTAAATTAAAGTTATTGCTCAGTTATGACTCGCAGCATGTTCATGATTGAATTATTGAGGTTGAGCATCCTAGAGAGGCAGTTAAATTCTTGGTGCTGGTCTTGCAGTCATGTGATATGCTCTTTTCAACAATTAATCAGCCCAAATGTCAGGTTGTTCTGCGTGAGTGCATGGATTGTTTCACAATTTAAGGAGCAGCAATGGAATTTCACAAGCATTCCTACTTCTGACCTTGTGATTAAGAAGGTCATTGATAAGCCAGTTAATCTGGGAACAGAGCTCTATGGAGCTCAGGCAGCGTAACCACAGTCATTGTCTATTGTTAAATGCATCCCTAGCCTGTGGAGCGACTTCAGTTGTAATTTCTCAGTAACCTTTATGAGAGAACCTTTTTGCCTCTATTGCCCAGTGCATTCTTGCTGTTATGACAGAATTATATTTGGCATGTTTATGGTTTGTGCAAATACTTAATTGGTCTTTAGTGGTTATTGTGGTTTTTGAAAATTTAAGGAAAGCCAACTTTCCCCACATGTGACATCTCAACTTTGCATCACTTATTATTCACTCTGAGTTTGCATGTGTGTTCTTAACAGTACCTCATGGAGACATACCCTTGACTTCATTCAAATTTGCCTGTTAATCATTTGCATCCAGGCTAGAAGCACAGCCAAATGGTACAGTGAGCGACTGTCACATGACTTGTTGTCATCTCCCAGGCAGAATTTGCTTGGTTGGACAGTGAATACTATTTCAGTGGAAACTATAACACTGAGCAGGGTTTTTTCACTCTGAAAGGTTTGGTGGGGTGGGGGGGGGGGGGGGGGAGAGAGACTGTAAGCAGCATTATTAACCCAAACTGTTTCACTTCACTCCAGAAAGCAGCAGTTACCTTCTGATAAGTGATTAATAATGTTGTGGAAGACCTTTCTCTTCATGTGTAAACATAGATAACCAGTGGGGGTGCTGAGAGAAAACAGATGTTAACAAGCGAAAACCCTGTTTCCAGCTACATTTGGCATTGTAGATTTTGTTATGCTGTATCACAACAAGCCTTAGTGTAACATGATTTTATATTGTCTTTTCTCTTTGTTAGAGCTTGGAGAATTCAACCTGTGTTCTGCGTAACTTGTCGTATCGCCTGTATGAAGAAATTCCAACGTATTATCAGAGCCGACTGGAGGGTCCTGGCAGGAATGACAGAAGTGCAAAGAATGGCGATGTTGTGGGATGTTTCACACCTCAGAGTCGAAAAGCTAAAGAGGTGAGAGAGTTGTATTTCTCTTGTGAAGGTCATGCAACTATTTGGCCTACTTACTACCCGTTACGCCACTGCTGTATGGGGCAGCAATGAAGGTCCTCCATTTCTGGAGAGAAGAATTCTTCATTGCTGTTTCCATAACAATTGTTTTTTGACCTGTTAGGTTGTTAGCCCTGAGCTGAACCCTGAATCTGGAGAAACAGCGGACCATTCTTAGTTTGGCCTCTACCCTTTGACCTGTTTGGCATGGAGGACCCTACCAAGAGCCAAAGCACAAGGCCCTGACTCCAGCCAACATAACTCTAAGCAATAAAGTCAACTCAATTCAGTTCTCTGGGTCATTGAGGCATGCAAGCCTGCAAACCCTATGGCAAGGTTGTACTCTTCTTGGAGGAACTATTTGACATGCACTAGCCTTTTCCATCTTTCAAAAATTCTCTGCTCTTTCCACCCACGATGAGCTGGGGGTGCAAAAAAAAAAATAACTTTGCTAATTCTAACTAACAACAAAATATCTGGCTAAATGTTGCATCAAGTTAGAACCAAAACATATATGTGCACAACTATATGTAACTTTATTTTCTTAGGTCAATATGGACACGGCAATATTTTCTGAAGTATCAAAAAATCCAAAAGGAATTGAGTGGCTGTGGAACCCGACCATAGTGAAAATGTACAGCAAACTCTTGGAGAATAGTCAACACAGCCAGCAGACAACTGAAGCTGCCTTGGGAGCTCTGCAGAATATTACAGCAGGAGACGGTCGGGTAAGGGAGCATCCTTGTAGTTTATACATTTAAATGTTGGCTAAGCTGAAGCATACTGTATATAAGACAAGTGTTCCCATTTAGCTCATAATTTTCTACTGGGTTAGCCACACCATATGTGGGAGGCACATGTTGTGGGCATGGTGTCTCTTCCCTTTCACTCTTCTGTACTGCTTAATGAAACCTGGCAATGTATGGCATGTCCCTGGTACTGGACAGCTAAGAAATGTGCCCGTCTGAATCACTATTGGAGCAGTGATGTGGGTGATAACTCTGCAATGGGGAGAATTTAATCCTCACTACACTGGGCTCAAAAGCAGTTATTGAATTTCTGTAAGCATTCCTGTAAGCCAGTTTTCTGTTAATTTTGTGGTATGGTCCACTAATTGCAGAATTCTGGATATTGAGTGTTGTCTTTTCTTGTAACAGCATGGCAAGGTCTGTAAAATAAGGGAGTTAAATGGTCCCTTGTCAGTTTTACAAAGGACAATATACTTTATCGGACAAGGTGCCTATTACAATGAGAGAATATTGGCAACTCCAATTTCTAGTGGATCTTGGATTTCTGGTTCAGAATTGCGCCTAATTTTATACCTCTGAATTTTTAGTGGGCTTCTGTGGTAAGTCGGATGACAATGGATCAAGACCGAACATGGTTCACACTTATTGACCTTTTGAAGAACAGTAATGATAACATATTAAAAGCCTTGACTGGCCTACTTCGAAATCTTGCCATACACGCAAAGAACAAGGAAGATGTCTGTGAGTAACTGCAGCCTTGGATTGAAACTTGTTTATTTTATTTGTGTAAATAAGAGTGATAATTGGTCGCATTGAGGCAAAACAAGAAAAAAAATCTGCTATATCAATATTTCAGCACTTTTCATAGAAGTTGGTCTTCCCTTGTACAGTGCAACGAGTCCTGCTTATCTGTCCTCTCCAAGCTTGTCTGCCAATTCTTTCTCATCATATACTGTACCCATCCATTGCCCCTTTTAAATACAGCTAATGAATCTGCCTGCACATTTATTCCTAGCAGAGTATTGCAGGCAAGAAGCAGTTACTCTAATTGGGGGGAGGGGAAAACTTGAATCATGTTTTCTAAAAATTCATTTACTCCACTAGTTCACAACCCTTCTGGCAATGGGACTGACCTCTCCCCTCTCCCTCCCCTACTATTGGTGACCCAGTGTTTTATAAAGGGTCATTTGGATTTTCTTAACCTTGTACTCAGTGCTTCACTACTGCATTGGATCTTGTATGATTTTTTTTTTAAACCACGTTATTAACAAAGAATAAACAGGTAACTCCATAATCATTGTTCTTGTAGCCCATTTAAATTGTGCCCTCTTATTTGTATAACATGAATGCACTTTTTATTTCTTGCCATTAAATTCCATTCACTCATGCCCTTATTTCCTTACTATCCTCCTCACCGTTCATGGCATTTGGACATTTTGTGCCAAGTTTGGAAATTGTGTACTGTACACCCAAGTTTACCATAAATGCTTTAGAAGCAGTAGGGCTAGTAATGATTCCTGTGGAACCTCCCTGCACATTTCCATCCAGTCTGAAAAACAACCTTTAAAACTGATTGCAAAATATTCAGGGGCAGAATGTTGGTAACACATTCAGCAACATCAAAAGGCAGAGAAACAATTAGGTCAAGGATACTTCGCTGGAACTGAAAAAGACAACTTGTTTAAATTTGTGAAGGTGGAGGGTTGGCTGTGATAGGTGCAGAATTGTCAACATATATAATTTCATCCTTATGTTACAACTGCTGTTTTTATTTAAATACAAACAATTTGAAATACAGTAAATTGAAAGCAAAGTCCTGCACATCTGGGAAAAAAAGCTTACAGTGAAGGAGTAGTTACCTGAAACTATTATCAAAGCAGTAAGCCCAGAGGTTTACGATGGGCTTTGTTAGTCCTTTAAGAGAACTGAGAAAATAGACTGTTCCATCCATCCAATGAAGGGACTGCGCCAGGATCATCCCCAGGACTTATGACCTTTCCATTGGATGGAAATCTAAGCAGTACACTTTTAACACAGCCACTTGTCTTTAGCTGGCTGAACTCATTCTTGCATTGAAAACTTCTTCAACTTCACTCACTTTCAAGGCTTTAGCTATGGGAACTTGGTAATTGGTCATGATCTTTCAAGAATCACTTGATTCTGACATGATCCTGGAGGACTGGAAGATTGCAAATGTAACTCCACTCTTTAAGAAGGGAGAAAAGCAAAATAAAGGAAATTATAGGGTAATTAGCCTCACCTCAGTGGTTGGGAAAGTGTTGGAGTCTATTATTAAGGATGAGGTTTCAGGGTACTTGGAGACGAATGATAAAATAAGTCAAAGACAGCATGGTTTCTGTAGAGGGAAATCTTGCCTGACAAATCTGTCAGTGTTCTTTGAGGAAGTAACAAGCAGGGTGGACAAAGGAGAGGCAGTGATGTCATTTACTTGGATTTTCAGAAGGTGTTTTATAAGGTGCCGTACGTGAGGCTGATTAACAAGATAAACTCTTATTGCATTATAGGAAAGATACTGGGATAGATAGCAGATTGGCTGACAGGCAGGATGCAGCAAGTGTGAATAAAAGGGACCTTTCCAGGTTGGCCGCTGGTGACTAGTGGTGTTCCTTGGGTCAGTATTGGGACCACTGCTTCTCACATTATTAATTCCACTTTCTAAATAATTGACAGCTTTGTGGCAAAATTTGCAGATGATACGAAGATAGGCAGAGGGGTAGGTAGTGCTGAGGAAGCAAAGTGATTGCAGCAGGACTTGGACAAATTGGAAGATTGGGCAAAAAGGTGGCAGATGGAATATAGTGTTGGGAAATGTATGATAATGCATTTTGGTAAAAGGAACAATAGTGCAGACCATTATCTAAATGGGGAGAAGGCTGAAACATTTAGAGGTGCAGGGGGACACCGGAGTCCTCGTACAAGACTCCCAGAAGGTTAATTTACTGGTTGAGTCTGTGTTAAAGAAGGCAGATGCAATGTTGGCATTTATTTCAAGGGGGATAGAATATAAAAGCAAGCAGATAATGCTGAACATTTATAAGACACTAGTCAGACCACACTTGGAGTATTATGAACAGCTTTGGGTCCCATTTCTCAGAAAGGATGTGCTGTCTTTAGAGAGAGTCCAGAGAAAGTTCACAAGAATGATTTTGGGAATGACAGGGTTAACATATGAGGAGTGTTTGGTAGCTTTGGGCCGGGGATCTCATTGAAACCTACTGAATTTTGAAAGGACTAGATAGGGTGGATATGGAGAGGATGTTTCCTATGGTGGGGGGTATCCAGAGCTAGAGGGCACAGCCTGAAAATTGAAGGGCGATTCTTTAGAACAGAGGTAATGAGGAATCTTTTAACCAGAGAGTAGTAAATCTGTGGAATGCTCTGCCACAGACTGCCGTGTGTATATTTAAGGTGGAAGTTGATTGAATACTGATTGGTCGGGATCAAAGGATATGGTGAGAAGGCAAGTGTATGAGGTTGAGTGGGATCTGGGATCAGCCATGATGGAATGGTGCAGCAGATTCGATGGGCTGTATGGCCTATTTTTGTCTTGTGGCTTTGTGGTCTAACTTGCATGTGCCCAAGCTATTCCTGCCTTTTAGTAAATATGTGGAAACGGTCTTGGTTCTGTCCTGTTCATGTCTCCTTTGTATATTTCATTGATAACAGGAGCTGAATTAGGCCATTCAGCCCATTGATTCTGCTGTACCATTTATTTTCCCTCTAAACCCCAATTTCTTGATTTCTCTCTGTAACCTTTGACACCTTTACTAATCAAGAATCTGTCAACTTCTGTTTTAAATATACCCAATAGTTTGACCTGCACAGCCATCTGTGGCAGTGAATTCCACAGATTCACCACCCTCTGGCTAAAGAAATTCCTCTTCACCTCTGTTCTGAAGGGACCTTTTGTGGAAGTGCTTCCTGCACTTGTATGTAAATTACAATACAGTTGCTGCTAATTTCCACTCTGCTGTCATATGTAAGAGTTCATATCTGTCCTCTCTCTCTCTCTCTCTCTTGATACCTCTTTGACAGGGAATGTCATCCACTTTTAGCATTCTGAAAGGACCATCGCCCCTTCTTAACTCTTCCATCTCCACAATCCATATCCTATGGCATGGCACCTCTCTACACAAGGATGAAAGTGTATATCTCCATTATCTCTCTTCTTTCCACCATCTGGGACCCAAACATCTCTTCAAGGTAGATCAGTGGCTCACTTGCACTTCGATTTAGGTCACCAATGTGGTTTCCTCCACACCTAGAGAAAGCAAATGCGCGATTGGGTGACTGCTTTGCAGAACCTTTCCTGCATTCAGTCCACAAGGGCTGTCTTTGACTTTCGAGCTTCTATTTGCATGTGAATTAATTCTCTGTTCCTCATCCACTCTGACTTCTGTTTTGAGCCTCCAATATTTTTATCCAGTGATGCCCAGCATACATGTGAGTGTAACTACCTCATCTTTCCATTAGGCATGTTACAGTCCTTGGGATTTATGATTTCAGGTTGCCCTTCCCACACTTTTGTTACACAGATGTGGTAATACTTTTGATTCAATTTATTATGTTTCAAATAGTTTCTGTACCAATGTAAAGTAATTGCTATGTTGACAACGTTGGTCTGTACCTCATGACAAACATTCCCTCATTTCTATCCACCTTCACTCTGCAGCTTTAAAACAAGTTTATCTCTCTCCCAGTTTTGATGAATGGATCTTTCACTCTTTTCTATTAATTAACCAATTTGCTGCCCATGCTGTCCCCTTGTTCCGTGGCTTTGTTAATGATGAGATCTATGATGAGGTACCTATCAAATGCCCTTCGGAAATCACTATATGCCCATCAAGCACATTCCCATCATCAAACCCACTATTTTATCAAACAAAAAGCAAGTTTAACAAATTCATGGCTTTGTTTTTAATATGTGTCCAAGTAAATTCTAATTGCATCCCTGATTATAGTTTCTAGGACTTTTGCTGTACATTAACTTGTCTAGACTACAGTTAATAGATTTTTCCCTCAACCCTTTTTTTTGAGTAAATATTGTAATATTTCCAGTTTACCAATCTTGGTCTCCACCCCGACTCTCTTGGTTCAAAATTTTGCTTTGTACATCTGAGTACAAATGGTTTTTAAGCTAGAAGAAAGTACTTTAATATGTCAACTGTATTTTCTGTAGCAATCAAAATCATTGGACCGCTCTTGAATAAATTACCAGAGGATATTAACTTCTCTTCAACGACGGATGAAGTGGCTGCTAATATTTGCACAATACTCAACAGTCTAGTAGTCGAAACTGTTGAAGCACCCAAACAAATTGTGAACCATAATGGATTAAGAAAGATCATAAACATTAAAGAGAGAGGAGATTCGTAAGTAAATAAACATCATATGCAAAAATTATATTTTAATTTTCTCCTTTTGGTAGTAAATTTAAATCAAAATATCAGTTGATGGGGAGCTAGATTGAGGAAAAATGCAAACCTTGTGTGTCTTGTTTAGGGGAATGCATTTATCACACTTCTGAATTTCAATGTACAGAGTTCAACTTGTGATGAACTAAAATAAAGCAAGATATATAATTTTCAGTCTTATTTGATGTCAAAGAAGATTATCTATACCTGTAAAAAAAAATTTTAAAAAAATCATTGTATTGGCTTATTGATCAGCAACTGCATTGCTTGTCAGGGAGTTTAGCTGGAGGCTTGATGAATTTAGATCATTAATACACTAAATCAGAAAGGATGTACAATACGTATCTTGCTTTACATTTATGCCGTCAAACTAATGCATTCCGTTTACCATTGAGAATAGTTCTCAGTGCACCTATTGAGTGGTTGAGAATTCCTCGTTGTCAGTGGCAGCAGGACCTTAACTGCAGTCCTTCTACAAAACATTTGCATCGGCCTTTGTGCATCCTTTAGTTAACCTTTCTGCAGCCTGAATGTACCAGTTGGAAGCTCTTCCTTCCAGTCATCTTGTAATACTGGAAGACTAGCAGGATGTACTAAACATACTAAATTTTAGACATACTAAAGTGTGTTCTCCGCCAAGCTGGTGATCTTCCAGCAACAGTTCTTTCTTATTTATTGATTGATAAATACATCGCAGTAACAGGCCCTACTGGCCCACAGAGACTACACTGCCCAATTACACCCATCTGACCAGTTAACCTACTAAGTCATGTGTTTTTGGACTGTTGAAAGAAATCCATGCAGTCACAGGGCTCTCTGGCACTGTAATAATATTTAGATACTACCGTGCTGCTCTTGTTTTCTTTCTATATGTCCTGGAAACAGCCCATACATAAGAATCCTCTGCTAAGTGACAACGACCTGTGCAGCCTTTTCCAGACTTAGGCAAATGCACTTTAAACAGCGAAGCAGATGATCACCTCATCCACATTGCAGCCCTCTCAATGGTAGTACAGGAAGGATCGAGCAGGGTTCCTCTCACTGTCAGTCAAGCCAGGTCTTGGTGCTTGTTGGGTTCTATCAATAAGTAATGCTGCCAGTTTGACAGTCAACTCGAAAAACCATCTCACGCGATTCTTTGTCTTCCTTCTGCTCTAGTGTCTAAATGATTATAAATGTAGGGTCACTATTAATTTGATACAAGTAAATCATTGTAAACTTTGTCAAAGAACGGAATGGTAGGAGCCAATAAATGTTAGCTTGTTGACAGTTTGATTTTCTTTTCAGTGAATCTGAGAAAGCTGTAAAAGCTGCTTCTAGTCTTCTGGGAAATATGTGGTATTACAAGTCCATGCATCGCGCATATAGATCGGTAAGTAACAAAGCAATTAGACACGCCCAAACCAGTAGTACCAGTTTGGCCACTCAGCCTTTCAATCAAATTGTGTAGGGATAATCTAAAACTATACACTAGAGTAGCAATCAGCAAAGTTGAAAGTAAACCACATTCCTCTGCCACAATGGTTCATTTTCCTTTCCCAGTGACTCTCTACTAATTATCCTGATTTCTGGCACATTTTGTGGCTACACCTTTTTTAAACTGTTTAGCTGTCTAATTCCCTGCTGAAGGCGACAGTGGAACCTGTCTCCATTGCATCTTCTGGCAAGGCAACCATATCCCACACACAAAAACAAAATCTTCTCAAGATGCGAGAACTCGTAAGGACTCAAACCCGGAAAATTTTCAGTGGCAGGAATTGCATTTTTAAGTGATGAAGCACAACGGATCAGTTAATACATACTTAATGTATGAATTTTCAATGTACTTCAACATACTTCAATGTATTTTAGTAAACTATTTAAGAACTTTTTAAAAGCTATTAATGTTTTTTGAGAGGGTGATTTTAGATGCATATCATATTTATACTGAGTTAAGTATTGTACGTAATTAGTTTTGCTACAATAAGTGTATGGGACACTGGAAAAAATGTTGAATTTCCCCATGGGGATGAATAAAGTATCTATCTAACTGATTTTATTGGTTCATGTTCAATAGAATCAACAACTTGCCTGCTTTACATGCTTCTTTCTTCTAGAAAAACAGGCAGATCATTGTTGGGGCATGAAGGTGGGAGAGAGATGAAGTGGTGGAATTCACAACTCTGTTCTGATCTTGATAGACAAATTATGCATGGGCTGTGTTGTGGATGGCACTACTCTAAGACCCAGTGTATTATAAGATGCAGAAACAGCATTGGTCCATTAATCCCTTTTTATTCCAGTTACCCCAGATGTATGGAATAACACTAAGTGGAAGAGATAAAAGTACATTATCTGTTCAAAATAAAATGAGTTTCCTTAAAAGGACTGCATGCCTGAATGTTTCAAGGCAAAATTTAAATACAATATTCTGAACCATTTTAGGGGAAAGATGAAGAAAGCTAAATTTCTTTTTGAAAACAAATATTTCCCAATTCCCTAAATAATGAAAACTGGATACCTCCTTCTTGTCGGCCCTCAAGGGCAGGTCTCCTTCGCAGCATCAAGTTCACCTGGGAATTTCAAAATTACCTAACAGTACTAAAGTCTGAGAAGGAGGCTGGAAAGGGATAAGGCAGCTCTCAGACACTCTTATTTACCCATAGCACAGGATCTTGTGAAGGAGCACCATGTCATTGTCTCCCACACTATCGCCAACCTCATCGACTCTGGTACAGTCAGTCCATTGTCACCAACCTCATAGCTTCTGTACCCCACACTGTTCATTTCTACCTCCCATCCACAAGTCGAACTGTCCTGGTAAGCACTTTGTTTCTGCCTACACCTTCCCCATTAAACCTGAGTCTGCATACCTTGACTCCGTTTTGTGCCCCTTAACTCAGTTCCTACCAACCTACATCCATTGCACTTCATATGCTCTCCACCTCTTCAATAACTTTCAGTTCCCTTGTTGGTTCACCTTATTTTCACAATCAATGCCCAGTCCCTAAAAACTTCCATTCCCCATCAGGAAGGCCTTCAACCTCTCTGCTTCTTTCTTGACAAAAGGCCTAACCAGAATCAGAATTGGGTTTGATATCACTGGCATATGTTGTAAAATTTGTTGTTTTGCAGCAGCAGTATATTACAATACATAATAAAAAATCTATAAATTGCAATAAGAACTATATATAAATGAAGTAAGTAGTGCAAAAAATGAGCAAGGAACAATAGATGTAGTGAGGTAGTGTAGTTGAGTTCATTCCCATTCAGGAAAGTGAAGGCATGTATTTATTTTGGAAAAACTGTAACCAATTAGACCAGGGTTAGGCAACTTACGGCCCGCGGGCCAATCCGGCCCGCGAAGGTATTTTGACCAGCCTGTGCGGGTTTTCAGATGGGATCATTCAAATTTGTAAACAGAAACAGCGTCACTGTGTTTTAACAAAAAATCCAGATATTTACATGTGCTTACGCTTGTTGAATAGCTCACGTTTTGAAATAAAATCAAAGAAAAAAATACCAATGGCAATGAATGCAAAACGCAGGAAGGTAGACACTGAGTGCTGAAATTTCCAAGACTCTTGGACACTAAATTACTTCTTCATTGAGCAAGCTGGGAAACCAGTTTGTCTCACTTGCTTAGAAAATGTTGCTGTGAAGAAGGTGGCAAATATCAGGCGACATTATGAGACTCGCCATAGTGGAAATTTTAACAAGCTTACTGGAAGAATGGAAAGATAAAGTTCAGTGAACGAAGGCTATTTTTGGAAAACAAACATCATTTTTTGCCAAGAAAAGCAGCGAAAATGAAGGAAATACCCTTGCTACTCCGTTTGATGTGGAAGTGGACACAGCATCAGAAATTTTTCAAATGGAATTGATTGAGATGCAATGTGACGATATATTGAGATTGAAATTTCATTCTGAAGATGTGTCAGTGCTTGACTATAGAAGATATGTTGATCCAACTGGGAAGTATCCTAACTTAGTGGACCATGCAAAAAAGATGGCATAATTGTTTGGCAGCACTGATCTGTGTGAGCAATTATTTTCAAGAGTGAAGCACACCAAGAACCATTTGAGAACAAGATTGACCGATGCCCATCTGGATAATGTCTTGCTCTTGGCATCAACATGTCTGACACCCAATTTTGAGAAGCTTTCAAGCAACAAACAGCATCAAGTTTGACATTGATTTATCAACTGTTTGCATTAAAATTTTCTTTTTTTTTTATTATACTTAATTGCAACTAAACTGAGTTCTTTGATTACTACTTTGCATCCTTAGTTAAGCACAAATGATTTTCTAGCATGTGTTATTCATTAATTTGAGGCAAAACATTAACTAGATGTATTTAAATGGATAATTCCCATATTTGAATTTTTTTTAATGACATTTATCTGGCCCACCATCCACTTATTAATACACGATCCGGCCCACAGAGGCAAAAAGGTTGCCGACCCTGAATTAGACACTTGTGATGCCTGTATTTAGTTGCATGGGGATAAACCAAAAATTTGCATATTTTGATCCTGTGTTTTGAGAAAAATTAAAGAACCTTGGGTGACAAATTGTATTTGAAAAACGTCAGCTGTAGCAAGCAGGGATCTGGGGAGTCATTTGAGCAGTACAAGAAATGTAGGAGTACACTGAAGAAAGAAAGTAGAAAGTCAAAAAGGGGGACATGAGATTTTCCTGGCAGGCGAGGTAAAGGAAATTCTGTCAGTATCTGTAAGCATATTAAAAACAAAAGGATAGTTTGGGGGGAAAGGTACGACACCTTAAGGATCAATGTGTTAATTTACATGTGGAACCACAGGAAATGAGTCTTCAATGAATACTTTCCGTCTGTATATACCTTGGAGAAGGACATGGAAGCTGATGTGGTCAGGAGAGGGAACAGAGAAGGAGGTGTTGAGGGTCTTGACATGCATAAAGGTGGATAAATCTCCACAGTCTAACCAGGTGTATACTGGGATGTTATGGGAGAAGCAAGGGAGGAGATTGCTGGGGCCCTGACAAAGAATTTTGTGGTGGTTTTATTTCAGAAAGAATGCAAAAGTAAGCCAGGGAACTACAGGTCAGTCAGCCTCACAACAGTGGTAGGCAAGTTACTGGAGGGGATTCTGAGGGACTGGACTAATATGCATTTGGAAACACAAGGACCAGTTAGAGCCATTTGGCATGTAGAGGAAATTGTGTCTTTCAAATTTAATTTGAGGTTTTTAAAGAAATGACAAAGAGGATTGTCGAGGGCAGGCAGTAGATGTCACCTACGTGGACTTCAGCAAGGCCTTTGATAAAGTCCCACATGATGGGCTAGAAAGCCTGAGGATCAAATACCAACTAGTTACAAAATTGGCTCGGTGATAGGGAGCAGAGGGTGGTACAGGAGTACTGTTTTTCAGATTGGAAGTGTGTGACCAGAGGCGTGCCTCAGGGTTTGAAGCTGTGTCCTCTGTTTCAGTGGGAATGTAGCTGGCATTAGTAAGCGCGCAGATAATAACAAAATATTACTAGATATTGAAGAATGTTGCCTAAGGTTATAGCAATATACAGACTAAATGGAAAAAGTAGGTCAGGCAATGGCTAATGGAATTTAAGTTGGCAAAGTGATACATTTTGAGAAGTTAATACAGGGCAGGACTTGCACAGTGAATGGCAGGACTCTGGGGAATGTTGTTGAACAGATACGCACCTTGGAATGAAAATACATATTTCCCTGAAAGCTGAAATTTCGGTAGAACCTGAGTGGATTATTTCATTCAACTTTACTTGTCCCAGCACTGTTCTGAACTGTTCCCACAACTTGTAGATTTACTTATAAGGACTCTTCATCTCATGTTCTTGATATTCATTGCTCATTTTTTATTATTATTATTATTATTATTATTATTATTATTTCTTCTTCTTTTGAATTTGCACAGTTGGTTGTCTTTTGCACACTGGTTGTCCACCCTCTAGGGTGTGGTCTTTCATTGATTTTGTTATGGTTATTGGATTTATTGAGTGTACCTACAAGAAACCTAATCTCAGGGTTGTAAGTGTCGGCCATTTTACCTACTTTGGGAGATTTCAGCGATCATTTTGGTAGCAGTGTACATTCCACCTCAGTCCAAAGTCAAACAGGCTCTAGATGGTCTGAGTAATGGGATCAACGTGCAAGAAACAGCAGACCTTGACGTCTTCACCATCTTTTTGGGGGCTTTTAACTAGGTCCACCTGAAAAAGTCACTATATTATTACCATCAACAAAACACTTGTAGTACCAGAAGAAACAATACACTGGACCACTGTTACACCACCATCAAGAGTGCTTACCACGCTATTCCACGTCCACACTTTGGAAAGTCTGATCACTTGACTGCAGCACCAGTAGTGAGGACCAGGGAAGCAAAGGAGCACTTACAGGACTGCTTTGAATCGGTGGACTGGTCTGTATTCAGGGATTCATCTTTGAATCTGGATGAGTATGTCATAGTCGCTACTAAGTTCGTTAAAACCTGTGTGGGTGGGTGTGGGCCAACGAAAATTTGGTGTGCATTCCCAAACCAAAAGCTAAAATACTCAAAAACTTCTACAGATGTACCGTGGAGAGCATTCTGACAGGCTGCATCACTGTCTGGTAAGGGGGTGTGTGGCTAACACACAGGATCAAAAGAAGTTACTGAAAGTTAGTCAGCTCCATCTTGGGTACAAACCTCTGTAGTATCCAAGGCATCTTCAAAGAGCAGTGCCTCAGAAAGGCAGCATCCATTATTAAGGACTCCCATCACCCAGGACATTCCCTCTTCTCATTTTTACCATCAGGTAGGAGGTACAGAAGCCTGAAGGCAGACACTCAGCGACTCAGGAACAGCTTCTTCACCTCTGCCATCCGGTTCCTAAATGGACTTTGAACCATGAATATTACCTCATTTTTTATCATTATTTCTACTTTGCACTATTTTTATCTTAACTATTTAATTTATATATACAGTATACTTACTGTAATTTTGTTCTATATTTTCATGTATTGCTGCCTCTAAGTTAACAAATTTCACGACATATGTCAATGATATTAAACCTGATTCTGATTCTAAAAGAAGGAAGCCATTAAGCTGGAAAATCTGCATAAAGATGCACAAGGATGTTAGTAGGTCTGAAGGGCTTATGTTAGATGGAAAGACTGGATAGGCTGGGGCTTTCCTTCCTGGAGTGCAGGAGGCTGAGGGGTGTCCTTATAGAGATTGATGAGACTATGATAGTATGATTAAAGTGAACGGTCAGTGTTTTTCTCCTAAGTGTCTACTATAGCAGGGGTTCCCAACCTGGGGTCCAGTGAGCCCACGGTTAACAGTAAGGCTGCAAGGTATAGGAATGGTTGGGAACCCCCTACACTCTCGATTTGAGGTGAGAGGTGAACAATTTAACAGAGATCTGAGGGACAGTGTTTTCCACACACGCTTGTGTGTATGTGAAAAGAGCTGCCAGAGGAGGTGGCAGATGCAGATATGCCAAGCTTCTGGAAAATGTGGACTGCTTCCCATCTTTGAAAGACAGGCACCATTTCAAATGCTCCATTTTAGCCTTTCTAGAGAACAGGGGAATTTTTTGAAGATTAAGACCTCAAAACCTATGGTATCAGAGCGGAAGGGATCCTTGCCTTCCTATAAGCTTTTGAAAAATGGACTAACAACAGTAGACGGCTCGAGTTACTGTAAAGAAACCAACATTGTTTCCACAAAATCTTTCAAATCCAATTCCAAGTTAATTGATTTAATGTTCTCACAAGTCATCAATGTGCAGCATTGAAGCCACTGACTATTGGCCAGCTCATGTCACAAAGCATGCCTCATGGACAGAGTTAAAGATCCAGGGTGTTTACTTTTTTTGCTGGAATAGTGCAACATCACCGTTGGTTTATTACAGTTGTAAGCTGAGAAGGGTCACTATTGGAAAAACCATGCACACAGCTCTGCATAAAGGATAAATGACAGTATTACCTCAAACTACCTATCCAATCACCTTATCAGCCATAGGCTGCCCTACCTGTGGTTAAGCTTCAGGCATAGACAGTCTAATCACGGTTCTGAGGGACTGGCTGATAAGAAGGGAAGATAGACAAGATGGAGTTTTAGAAGACTTTGAAGGAGGATTGTTGGCTGTAGGAATGTATGAGTTCTGATTCATTCCTAGCCTTCCTTCTAGATTTTAATCTCATTAGAGAAGGACAAATGGATAGAAATGAGAGCCTTCAGGATAAAGCTGCTGTTGCTAAGTCCAGTGGTTACTGAGGACTGAATTAGGCAAGTGGGAACTGTTTGTTTGCTGAGAGAAAGATATGTACAGCTAGATTTACTTAAAATAAACACAGCTGTTTTTTCTTTTATCCTTTTGAATGGCTGGTGTTTTGAAACTAGTTGATAACTGTTAAAGTGGAGCATTTTCAGTATTGCCATGTCTCTAGAGTGGGTAACTGCAGATCCTATCTTTCCTCTTCATTTATTTAATATGTCATGAAGTGTCAAGGAGATGGCTGAGTCTATTGACCCTGTGCTGTTGTTGGGATCATCTGATATACAGCTGGGCCTATGGTCTTACTCACAACCTGTCCATCATTATTGGCTTAAAAGATTGACAACCCTGTACTATCCTCGGGCCTCCCTCTACTCATTAGCAACACTGATCTGCCAGATATCTGTACCAACTATCACCTCCACCCACTCCTCCCACGCAAAAGCATAATGTTCACATCAAGAGTTAACTGCAGGGCAATTAAAAGGCAGTGAATATAAATATGTTGCTTCCTTTGATATTGTTATAATGTGCTGTTATGTTTTTAGATGATTTGAAACAACTGACTCGTGATTATTTTTCTTTTCTTGCAGAAGGGCTTCCTAAAGAACAATTTTGTGCCTTACTGAAGTATAATCGGACACCAGGGCTTCGTTCAAAGCAAGAGACAAAAGCAAATACTTAAATGTGCTACTTCAAAAATAGATATAACAAACATGAACTTTTTTTTTGTTTTCACGTGCTTAACACTTGCGTAGTAGTGTCTGAATCTAATCAAAGTGCACTGGGGCTGAACATTGCCATTGGCAACTTTGAGATCTGATGCAGCCAAGTGGAAAATGTATATCAAAATGTTATATTAAAATTTTGTAATAGTCAATTATGTGTATCTGTCTGGAGTTCTAAATGGGGCTTATCAAGATTACTCTTCAAAACTTAATGAGCCTATTCAGGAATTAATTTTTATTTGATTACTTCCAAAGTAGTTTTGCATTTATAATCTTTAAATACTTTAATTGAACTGTTAGTCCCGCTTCAACTTGTGGCCAGATAATTCAATATGTGGAGTGGGTTTACAGTAAATTTAAATTATTATTATCAATGGCTTGGTTTGATTTATAATTCTGTTAAGTTGCCATTTTCTGAGGGGTGTAGACTTTTTCAAGGTGATGTTTACTGATGTCATTCAGTTGTATTATTTAGTTTGGGCAAATGGGATTTGAATTTGTATAACATTAAAATATTTAGGTAATATGAACCATATGCAGTATAGTTAGCAAACTAGAATTAACAAGTGGAAATGGTGTTAATGGAAAGTTAATTCTGGCATGTTGCAATTGACAGAGTTGTATTTTATAAAACCATATTAACACATTCTCAAAGCTAAGCAAATTTAATTGCATGGTGGCAGCAATTTTCTAACATCGATTTCCAATAAATGGTTTAGTTAAAAGTAAACAAAAAGCTTTTCCAACTCCTATGAACAGAATTTGAGTTGCTGGGTTAGGCAATTGGTTTGGAATGGCACAACTATGCACAGTGATTTTTGGGAGGCAGCAGGCAGGCAGCAAAGAAATTTAATGAGGAACCCAAAGGAGTGAGAAGAGCTTTGGTTGTGTAATGTGATCTGCACAGATCGTAAGCACATCCTGTAACACTCTTGGAAATGGAATTTAAAATGTAGATGTATAATTGGGCTTGTTGACTCTTCTAATTAGCAATAATTAGAATGAGATTAACTGTAGATAATGTATATTTGTATTATAGTGTATCCTTCCCACTACCACCTCAATCAATAGAAATTCTGGCTAAATTTCTCGATACATTTTTTGTTGTAGCAAATTGCAATACATAAATCCAAAGAAGCAGTTTTAGTGTTTTGAAATAGTCATTACTTCAGCAAACCAACTGAATGGACAGCCGGGTGCTTTACTGGTATCTTGGTTGTTGTAGCGCAACTTTGGGTCTCTTGATAGTGGCAGACATTCTTAATGTCCAAGTGGATCTCTCATGTTCCCCCAGTAGAGGCAGGAAAAGTGGGAGGTGAGTGCAAAGCATATAGAAAAGTAAGTGTGCAGTCTGATATGAAAGTTGGAGAATAAAATTTTGACTTGTATCGCATGTAAGCTGGGAGAACTGCTGGGGAAGGAGGGGTAAAAACGAGGTTTGTTCTTTGACGTGTCATGGAATATTTTCAGAGAACAACCAAATTCTTGATATAAAAATGATATAGTCATGATCCCTGCGGACCAGTCAGACAGATAACCAAGTGACATGGGGGAAAAAATTACTGTAGATAAATGGATGGACAGTTAGGTATTTTGTAAATGGCCTTTTTCTTTAAATATTACAGTGACAATTTTAACTGTAAAATGCCAGCTCTTTGCTTTTGTAAAACTTTGTTTAAAAAAAATAAAAATGCTTTAATTTTTCATCTGATCTCAAAATATTCATCTTTATTGTACTTCATGTAGTATGTCACAATCTGAAATTGCCATATGGTTATCCCCTGAGACTTTTTCGAATAATGTGCTGGTTGTAAAAAATAAATCCTTCAGATTCACTGGAAGGACATTCGAACTAATATTAATGTCCTTTCTAAAACGAACATTCCCGATACTCTGGGCTTAAGTACACCCAGTCAGTGATATTGGGCAAGTTGTTCATAGGTCTGATTCTAGACCCCACCAAAACAGACTGTCACAGAAAGAGAAAACTAAGAAAGATTTTTGGAAGGCTTCAAAAATACCTACATTAAGGTAAATATACCCCACCTTACAAACTACCTGTCTGCCTGATGATTGCCCCTTTAGGCAACTTTGGACTCTCTTTGGGAAGAGTCAGTAGTTTCCACATTAGTCTCCTTAGTTCTAGAATATTTTTTTTGCAGTCAAAGGTCACTGCTTCTGAGCATAGGAACAAAATACTAAACGTTTGGTATACCTACAAGAGCGCTGAGAATGGAACTCAGCGGAGCAGCATATTTAACAGCATTCCAAAGCACCGAAAGGTTATTAAATGTGTCCATCACCTTATGAAGCAAAGAAAATTTTTTCTTGAAATACATAAATTTCAACTGTATCAGCCTTTAATATCCAATGGAGTTGTCCTTTTAAAGAGGGTGGCATGTCTTTAAAATCCGTAGTACACAAGACATCAAGGAGTGGTGCCTCAGAAAGATGACATTCATTGTTAAAGACTCCCATCACCCAGGACATGCCCTCTTCTCATTGTTACCGTCAGAAGGAGGTACAGAAGCCTGAAGGCACACACTTAGCGATTCAGGAACAGTTTCTTCCCCTCTGCCATTTGATTTCTGAATGCACATTGAACTCATGAGCACTACCTCACTTTTTAATATATATCATTTCTGTTTTTGCACTATTTTAAGTCTATTCAATATATATATATATATATACTTACTGAATTGATTTATTTTTTGATATTATCATGTATTGCATTGTACTGATGCTGCTAAGTTAACAAATTTCACAACGTATGATGGTGATAATATACCTAATTCTGATTCTGAGATAATAAAAGACAAATGAATAAAATAGTGGTATCCACATAAGGAATAATCCTTTGATGATTTTATTTTAGGGCTAGAACGTCCCAAGTCTATTTCCAGTGGACTATCTTGCATCAATGTGATAGGAAAATGTAACTATCCCAAGTACTGAATTTGCCAACTTGGAGTGGAGAGTGAGTTTGTAAATCTGGCGGGAGCAAAGGATGTTGGGAATGGCGAGGGTGGAACACTGCGGGAGGGGTGTGGGACTGGGACAGAGAAGAAGTACTGGAGCAGGTTGCTGGTGCAGGTACAATCACACCCAGCACTGAGACACCAGGCAAGGTCATTTGATTCCAAACAATTATTGATTGTTACAGAATGTCTCTGGTGCTTTCTGCTCCCTCCCCTCTTCACTTTTTCTCAACTATGATTTCCTTTATTCCTGCCCCCTTCCCACTCTCAGTCCACAAAAGAGACCCATATCAGAATCAGGTTTATCATCGCTCACATAGGTCATGAAATATGTTTTATTTTTGTGGCAACAGTACAATGTAATATACAAAAATACTACAGGACTGTGCAAAGGTCCCGGGCACTCTGTCTATATATACATGCCTAAGACTTGTACAGTACTGTAGTTGACATGAAGAGGATGTTTTCACTAGTAAAAGAGCACAGCCTCAAAATAAAGGGACATCACTTTAAAACTGAGATGAAACTGTATGGAATTCATTGCCACAGATGGCTGTGGAGGCCAGGTCATTGGGCATATTTAAGGTAGAGATTGATAGTGTCTTGGTTAGTAAGGGGAGTTGAGGTTTATGGGTAGAAGGCAAGAGAATAGGGTTTCTAAAAACTCAGCCATGATTGAATGGTGAGCAGAGTCATTGGACTGAATGACCTAATTCAGCTCTTGCGTCTTATGGTCTTACGCATTTATTTTATGCCGAAGTTGCAATTTGTACCATACCCTCATGACACACTTTGTGAGCTCAGTGCAGAGAGAGTGCAATAATTTCATCCGATTGGACTGGAGCCAGAACCCTATAAACATGAATCCATACTTAAGGTATCTCTCAGATGAAGTATTTCTGTTGCTAAAACTACCCTTTTATTTATCTGCACATGGAACAGATAATACTCTAGGTTTTTTTTAAATCCCCATGACCTACTTATCCTTTGCAATTTACCTAGAGTATTGTTTAGTTCATTTAACTGTGAAAGACTGTTTGCCTATCTCTTGAAAGCCTAGACTCAGTCACCAGGATGGACTTATTTTCATAGACCTTAACTTCTTTATCCGCATCATTTCCCATTAAATTTTTATGGCTATGCTACAGTTTGCACTATCTTTCTCTAGGGTGCATTTTCTGTCAAGCTATCCTCCTCTTGTCTAAGCTATCATATGTCAAGTGGGAGAAGCAATTTCCAAACTTGTAAACACGAGGGAATCTGCAGATGCTGGAAATTCAAGCAACACACACAAAATGCTGGTGGAATGCAGCAGGCCAGGCAGCATCTATAGGAAGAAGTACAGTCGACATTTCGGGCCAAGACCTTTTGTCAGGACTGTTTTACCTCAATGGTCTCTCCTGCTTAAATCATAATATTTTTCATTTTGCCTCTCACTTGCTCCCAGCTCTTTTCATCATTACTTCCTTGCACAGATATCTCTAGCCTATTGTTTTCTGCAATACAATGTTTCCCTACTTTAACAATCCATAATCAAATACATCAAATAAACAACAATTGTTATTAATTCATTAGTTAAGTCATGAAAGTCATGGGGTTTGCCACTGAACAGAGTATTTTAAAATGCTTTATTATCTAACAATGATCAGATTCACTGTGTACAAAATGTAGATGCAAGTTCTTTTAGCTGAGCAGAAATTCTGGCAATAATTTCCCAGGACTGCAACAAAGATCACAAGGTACTTCCCCCATGCTCTCATTTTTCACTTAGTGATCTTTGAATTCAAAACATTTTCATTTTGTGAAAGAAATGCTGGTGGGAAAACTACAACATGTGCTATGCCTTTTAACGTATCATTAGTTGTACTTAAGTAGGATAACCTACGACTTCCCAATGGATTACAGGGGAAATTAGAATCAGAATCAGGTTTAGTATCACTGACATATGTCATTAAATTCGTCTTTGCTGCAGTAGTACAATGCAATACATAATAGAAAAAAACATGAATTACAATAAATAGTTAAAGTAAATAAGTAGTGCAAAAATAGAAATTTTAAAAAGTGGTGAAGTAGTGTTCATGGGTTCAGTGCCCATTTAGGAATTGAAGGCAGAGGGGAAGAAGCTGTTCCTGAACCACTGAGTATATGTCTTCAGGCTTCTGTACCTCCTACCTGATGGCAGCAATGAGAACAAGATATTATCTGGGTGCTGAGGATCTGTAATAATAGAGCTGCCTTTTTAGGCTTTGTTGCTTAAAGATGTCACGGATACTATGGAGCCTAGTGCCTATGATGAAGCTAATTAAGCTCTGCAGCTTCTTTCAATCCTGTGCAGTGCCCCCCTCCCCCCCCCCAATACCAGACAGTGATGCAGCCAGTTACAATGCTCTCCACGGTACATCTGTAGAAATTTGCGAGTGTTGGTGAAAAATTAGTGGGGACTTCAGACTTTTCTGTGAGCCTGCAAGAGACCAAAAGCCTTTCTCTTTTATAAGGAAATGTGATAATAGAACAAGTACCTCAGCCATTCAAGTCCACAGCCAGGTACTAGATTTTATTATCAACAGGGAAGGTAGCTCAGTGACTTTGTTATACTTGTTAAAGAGTTGTTCAGGACACTTATTTCATTGAGGATAACTCCTTTTCCAGAGTTCTTGGCAACATATTCTTGTAATTCAGGGTCTCCTGCTCTGCACCCATTTCCCTTTCTGCTACAGTTTTCATACAGATCTTGTGCAAGGGTCTGTGCCATATTTTCTGCTGCATAGTAAGTGATTTTCGGTGGTTTAAACTCCAAACTTGTACAACAAGCATGAGTAAGATTAAAAGATTTCCATTGGAATTTTGAATATGCGATGTGCTGGGTAAGAAAGAGTTGATCAAGTGAGTAGCAAGCTCATATACATTAAAAGTGCATTGTAAGTGAGAAAATACGTGTGTCTGTCTTCATACTATATCTGCCTCTGTCTGCAGCTGCTTGCAAATGGGCCCAACCCTCACTCTATCAAGATCATGTTGTACCTGATGTGCACCCAACATTATGTTCAAAGATATGTAAATTAGAACAGGTGTAGAAACAAACCGCCCTCAGCTCTGCAGGTCTGGCTAAGGTGTGTCCCCAAACTGCAATTAGATAAAACAAAACAATGCATTTCTATTATGTCTATGCCCTAAGTGTCTCTTTCAAAATCTTTTATTTGCCCTGTTACTTCTTCACCCTACTGTCAGCTTTGTCAATTTATCAGACATAGGAACAGAATTAAGCTACTAGGGCAATTGAGTCTACTTTGCCATGTCTTCATGGCTAATATATTATCCCTCTCAACCTCATTCTCCTGACTTCTCCCTATAACCTTTAACACCCTGATTAATCACAAACCTATCAACCCTGCTTTAAAAAATACTCAATGGCTTGGACTCCACAGACATCCATGGCAAAGAATTCCACAGATTCACCACTCTGACTAAAGAAATTCCTCCTCAGCTCTGTTCTAAATGGACCCTTCTATTCTGAGGGTGTGCCTTATGGTCCTAGATTCACCCACTAGAAAATACCCTCTCCTCACCCACTCTATCTAGGCCTTACAATATTCAGTAGTTTCAATGTGATTCTCCCCTGATTCTTCTAAACTCCAATGAGTACATGGCCTGAGCCATCAAATGCTGCTCATATGTTAACCATTTCATTTCCAGAATAATTCTCATGACCCCTCTCCAATGCCAGCATATCATTTCTTAGATAAGATCCCCAAAACTGCTCACAATGCTCCAAGTGTGGTCTGACCAGTGCCCTATAAAGTGTCAACATCACATCCTTGTTCTTATATTCTATTTCTCTTAAAATGAATGCTCATATTCTATTTGACTTCCTTACCACCAACTCAACTTGCAAAGTAACCTTTAGGAAATCCTGCACAAAGACTCCTATGCCCCTTTGGGTCTCTGATTTTGAATTTTCTCCCCATTTAGAAAATAGCCCATGCCTTTACCCCTTTTACCAAAGTGCATGACCATACATTTCCCTACACTATATTGCATTTGTCACTTCTTTGCTCATTCTCCCAATCTGAAGTAAGGCATACTGGCTTTTTCGTATTTTATTATATGCCTCCAAATACCCTTAAACTTCATCCTTAATAATGGACTCCAATACTTTTCCAATCACTGAGGTCAGACTAACTGGCCTATAATTTCCTTTCTTCTGTCTCCTTCCCTTCTTAAAGAGTGGAGTGACTTTTGCAATTTTCCAGTCCTCTAGAACCATTCCAGAATTTAATGATTCTTGAAAGATTATTGCTAATACCTCCAAAATCTCTTCAACTATCTCTTTCAGAACCCTGGGATGTCGACAATCTGGTCTTATATACTTCCAGATGTTTCAGCTTTTGAAGCACCTTCTCCTTAGTAATGTTATGACCTCAGCCCCCTCCTTTGTGAGAATCGCAAGAGCCCTAGTCAAGGGGGGGTCAACTGACCCAAGAGGGGGAGAGACGTGCTGAATAGACACAGGAAATGGGAGAAAGAGAGGGAGACGTGCGGAAGACCACGTTCTCCCGAGAAGCAGAATAAAGTGACTCTGACTATTGTCTCATGAAAACCACGTGTAAAGCCCTAGGGCAACGTGGGCTGGGTGATGGGGGGAAGATTGCCTCACCCCCCACCCTGATTGACATCTACAACCCTGCCAGTCCAGATAAAAGGTGGGCTGCCGAGGCGGGGCCTCAGACGCACCAGAAGATACGCGAGAATTCCTGTGACTGCGTTTTGAGAGCGACAGCCGGTGGTGGGATTCGTATGCGTCTTTTCCTTGCCTGGGATTGGCGACCTCACCATGGAAGAACGGCCTAGCTACAGGGGAGGCCACAGATGAGAGTCCATTCCCCAACGAGACTTCCGACTACCTCCTACAGGTTGGAAAACCTGTCGGGTAAATGTTTCATTCTCTCTCTCTCTTTCTAACAGAAGTGCACCAACGCAACACCATGACAACGGCAGCGGGTGGAACTGCAGTGACCGCAAAGACTTTTAGATATCCAGCAAACAATATATATCTACATTACCCCTAGACAACGATAGAGCTTATTTCTGATTGATTATTACTATACCTGTGCTTTAGATTGAGTTGTGACGACATACATGATCTGAATGTTTTGTATTAACCATGCGTTTGTGCCCCTTTATAAATAAAAACGTTTGAAAATAGTAGTATCAGGCTTCAGCGGACCCATCTATCTTTGCTGATAAGTCACCCGGTTATTGGGGAACGTAACAGTAATAACAATTACATTCACCTTTTCCCCCTGACATTCTTGAATTTCTGGCACAATGCTGGTGTCTTCCACAGTGAAGACTGACACAAAATATTTATTATGTTCAGCTGCCATTTCTTTGTCCACAATTACCTCATTTCCAGCATAATTTTCCAGTTGTCCAATATTCACTCTTGCCTCTGTTTTACTCTTTATATATCTGAAAAAACTTCTGTTAGCCTCTTTTATACTACTGGCTAACTTGCCTTCATATTTAATCTATTCTCTCCTTATTGCTCAATGTTTTTTTAGTTGCCTTCTTTTGAAAAGCTTCCCAATCCTCAGTTTCTACTAATTTTTGCTATACTATATGCCATCTCTTTTGCTTTTATGCTGTTTTTGACTTCCTTTGTCAGCCACAGTTGCCTCATCCTTCCTTTAGAATTCTTACTTACTTTTGAGATGTATACATCTTGCGTCTTCTGAATTGTCCCCAGAAACGCCAGCCATTGCTGTTCTGTCATCATCCCTGCTACGTCCTCTCAATCAAATTTGGCCAGCTCCCCTCTCATGCTCGGTATTTCTCTTTTCTCCACTGTAATACTGATATATCTGACTTTACCTTCTGTCTCTCAAACTGCAGCATAAATTCTTCCACGTTAAGATCACTGACTCCTAAGGGTTCCTTTACCTTAAGCTCCCTAATAAAATTTGCTTCATAACACAACACCCAATCCAGAATTACCTTTTGTCTAGTGGGCTCAACCACAAGCTGTTCTAAACAACCATTTTGTAGGCATTCTACAAATTCCCTCTCTTGGGATCTAGCACCAACCTCATTTTCCCAATCTACTTACATAGTGAAATTCCTCAAGAGTATCATAACATGGACCTTTTTAGATGCCTTTTCTATCTTCCATCATAATTTGTATTCTACTTCCTGGTTACTGTTCAAGGACCTATATATAACTCTCATCAGGGTCTTTTTATGCTTGCAGTTTCTTAACTCTACCCACAGGATTCTACATCTTCCAATCCCATGTCACCTCTTTCTAGGGATTTGATTTCATTTTTCAAGTCTCCTCTTATATCACTGGCTTTAGCTATTCTTTCCTTGGGCAATTTTATCATTTAATATTTTCTAGTCTTTTTTTGTAATTTCTCATGTATTGCTCTTGACTATTAAAGTATTCTGGGCCTCAATCAAGCCTAATTCAATCCTGAAATTCTGTTAGCCCTTTCAATCTAGAACTGAAGCATAATCACTATCAGCAAGCCCTCTCTTCGAAATTCTTGGTAACTAGGTTTTAAAAACCCACCTAATCTTTTCTGTTAATACAACAAATGGACTTAACAATCCCAGATGTGTTTATATTTCCCAACTTCACTATCAAGATGTACTTAATGTTTAGTACTGCCTTTATCACTTCTACGGTTTTACTGAAACTTCTCCTGGCAATTTTTAGCTCTCTTAAAATTTACTGTTGCTTGTTATCTAATTTACTTCTGCAATTTTCTGTTATTTTCTGGTCCCACTTCACAAGAGAGGTTTAAACCATCACAATTAATATTTGTTAACCTTTCAGAGAGAGAACAATTCTAAATTTGTTCATTACATTCAGATACCTTTTATCCCAGTGACAATGAAACCCGTCATCGTTCCACCCTTCAACTACGCATTTACTTGCATTGCTTTCACTATCTCTCACTACTGTGGTATTCGGAGTGACCCTGAGAAGATTATCTTCCCCTAGCTCCTGAAATTCGACTCAAGGGTCACAACATATATTCCTTATCTGCAACATTAACCTGAATTTAGGGCTATTCCCTTTTCTCTTGCAAAGTTTCTGGTACTAGCTTGCTGGTGAAATAAATCTTGGCAACCTGGAGCAAAATAACTTTGGGAAACATATTTGCAGGTTGGCACAGAGTGGCAGCAAGGAGAATTGCTGGCTCCGAGCTACAGGAATGTATTTCGACCCCAGACTCATTTGCTGTCTGTTTAGTGTTTACACTTTCTGTGACTGGCTAGATTTTCCTCAGGATCTCAGGTTTCCACCCGCATTCTGTTGTTACGAACCCCGTAACTGGGTCACTTACCAGCAAAGATAGAGAGGTCCGTTGAAGTCTGATGGTACTATTTTTACAAGTTTTTATTTATAAAGGGGCACAAAAATAAGGTTAATACAAACATTCAGATAATATACGTCGTCAATACTCAATCTAAAGCGCGGGTATAGTAATAATCATCAATAAGAAGTAGCTCTATCGTTTTTGTCTAGGGGTAAAAATATTGTCCGATGGAAATATAAAAGTCTCTCAAGTTCATGCAGGCTTTAGCCTTTGGGGACCGCTGGGTTTTCACTTGTTGGAGAGAGAGAGATTTGTGATAAGAGAAACTTGCCCAGGTCTTTTGATGAGGCCGATCCGATGTGTCGGGGGAGTTGGTTCCCTGTTGTTAGTTACAGAAACTCGTTTCTGTGGTATCAGCCACCAGCTCCCAGGCAAGGGAACGGAACACACGTGGCTTCCTTCAAATGGCTGCCTGCTATACGGGATCGCTAGCGTCTCTTCTGGTGTGTCTGAGGGGCCGTCTCTACAGCCCCTCTTTTTATCTGGACTCACTGGGTCTCAGATGTCAATCAGGTTGGGATGATGCAATCTCTCCCCGTAGCCCAGCCCACGTTGCCCTGAGAGCTGGCACGTAGTATAGGATCGCAATCCACAAAGGTGTCTCCAAGAAACAATGGCCAAATCCGTTGCTTTGTCTTGCTGAGGGGCCAGGACACATTCCAAAACCTTGAGGATTCTCTCTCATTTCCTGGGTCCAAGACCCGAATTAATAGCGATCTTACGATTCTCAAGAAGGAGGGGGCTGGGATCATAACACCATAAAATGTGCTGGATGGTAGCTTTATTGGTAAATTACCCCTAATATGAAAGGATAGCAGGAATTGATGAGTATGAGAGAGAACAGGTTACAAAGAAGTAAGTGGAGGAATAGGACTGATAAAGTTAGAATCAAAATCAGGTTTATCATCACTGACATATGTCATAGAGTCATAGAAAACTACAGCACAAAAACAGGCCCTTCAGTCTATCTAGTCCATGACAAAACCTTTTAAACTGCCTACTCCCATTGACCTGCTTCCGAACCATAGCCTTCCATACCCCTCCCATCCATGTACCTATCCAAACTTCTTTAAGCGTTGAAATCGAGCTCGCAGGCAACACTTGCACTGGCAGCTTGTTCCACACTTTCACAATCCTGAGTGAAGACATTTCCCCTCACGTTCCTCTTAAACTTTTCACCTTTCACCCTTAACCCATGACTCCCAGTTGTAGTCCCACACAACCTCAGTGAAAGAAGTCTACTTGGATTTACCCTATTTACCCTTTATAATTTGTATATCTCTATCAAATCTCCCCTCAACCTTCTGTGTTCCAAGGAATAAATTCCTAGCCCATTCAGTCTTTCCTTATAACACAGGTCCTCCAGACCCAGCCACATCCTTGTAAATTTTCGCTGTACTCTTTCAACCTTGTTTACTTCTTTCCTGTATGTCGCTGATCAAACCTACTCAATGTTAGACCTCACCAATGTCTTATGCAACTTCAACATAACATCCCATCTCCTGTAATCAATACTTTGATTTCTGAATGCCAATGTGCCAAAAGCTTTCTTTCTGACCCTATCTACCTGTGCCACGACTTTCAATGAATTATGGAGCTGTATTCCAAGATCCCTTTGTTCTACTGCACTCCTCAGTGCTCTGCCTTTCACTATGTAAGATCTATCCTGGTTGGTCCTCCCAAAGTGCATCACCTCGTACTTACCTGCATTAAGTTCCATCTACCATTGTTTAGCTGATTTTTCTGGCTGGTGCAGATCCCAATGCAAGCTCCAATCGCCTTCCTCACTGTCCACTACACCCCAATCTTGGTGTCATCTGCAAATTTGCTGATCCAGTTAACCACATTATCATCCAGGTCATTGATACAGATGACAAAGAAGAAAGGACCCAGCACTGATCCCTGCAGTACTCCATTAATCACAGGTCTCCAGTCAGAGATGCAACCATCTACTACCACTCTCTGGCTTCTTCCTCAAAGCCAATGTCTAATCCAGTTTGCTACCTCATCTTGAATGCCAAGTCACTGAACTTTCTTGAGCAACCTCCCATGTGGGACTTGTCAAATGATTTGCTAAAGTCCATGTAGACGACTTCAACTGTCTCGTCTTCATCAACTTTGCTGGTAACTTCCTTGAAAAACTCTATAAGATTTGCTAGACATGACCTACCACATAGAAAACCATATTGAATATCCTTAATCAGTCCCTATCTATCCAAATACTTACATATAAGGTCCCTTAGAACACTTTCCAATAACTTTCAGATTCAGATTCAGATTCAGTTTATTTGTCATTTAGAAACCACAAATGCAATGCAGTTAAAAAATGAGACAACGTTCCCCCAGAATGATATCACAAAAGCATATGACAAAACAGACTACACCAGAAAATCCACATAACATTTGGCAATCCCCAATCCAGAGTCCAGAGAGGCTGCTGCATATTAATATCGTGCTACCGTCTTAGCGCGTTCCCCGGAAAGGAGCTCCACATCCACCAGACAAAAACAAGACCAAAAACTAAAGCTACAAGACCTGCACAAAACCACATAGTTACAACAGTGCAAACAATAGCATAATTGATTTAAAAAAAACAGACTATGGTCACAGTAAAAATAGTCCAAAGATGTTAAAAGACTGTAAGTTCAAAAGAAATCACCACACAGTTTCCACAAATCCCCAGGTTCCTGACAGACTCGTCATCCCACGCCAGCGGCAGAAGGGAATACCCCCGCTATGGACTTCCACGGCGCTGCCCGACTCAGCCTCACAGACGCAGCAGACAATGAAAGCTCCGTCGAACCCAACCTCGCAGACACAGCACACACCGAAAGCGACCTGACCGCAGCAGACTCCAAGTCCGTCGAACCTCCGAGCCGATGACACAACTGATGTCAGGCTTACCAGCCTATAATTTCCTGGTTTATATTTAGAATCTTTCTTAAACAGTGGAACAATATTACCTATCCTCCAGTACCTCACCTGTCACTAAGGATGATTTAAATATCTCTGCTGAGGCCCTTACAATTTCTGCACTGGCCTCCCACAGGATCTGAGGGAACATCTTGTTAGGCTCTTGGCATTATTCCACCCTAATTTGCATCAAGACTGCAAACACCTCCTCCTCTGTAGTCAGTATAGGGTCTTTGCTGCTTTGCTTCACTTCTATAGACTCGGTGTCTGTCTCCTGAGTAAATAGAGATGCAAAACAAAATTATTTAAGATCTCCTCCATCTCTTCTGGCTCCAGCCATAGATTTCCATTCTGATCTTCAAGAGGACAAATTTTGTTTCTTGCAATCTTTTTGCTCTTGATGTATCTGTCGAATCTCTTAAGATCCTTCACCTTGTCTGCTGGGGCAACATCATGCCTTCTTTTAAGCCTTCCTGATCTCTTTCTTAAGTGTTCTCTTTCATTTCTTATTTTCCTTAAGTACCTCATTTGCCGATATCTGCTATGCACCCCCTTTTTTTTTAACCATGGTCTTAATATCACTTGAAAACCAAGGGTCCCTAAACCTGATGCTTCACCTTTTAGTCTGACAGGCTCATACAAGCTTTGTACTCTCAAGAATTCACTTTTGAAGGCCTCCCAGTTAGCAAGTACACCTTTGCCAGAAAACAGCCTGTCCCAGTGCACACCATATAACCATATAACAATTACAGCACGGAAACAGACCATCTCGGCCCTTCTAGTCCATGCCGAATGCTTACTCTCACACTTGCCAGATCCTTTCTGATATCATCAAAATTGGCCTTTCTCAACTTAGCATCTCAAACCATGGACCAGAACTATTTTTTCGGTATTTACTTTGAAACTAATGGCATTGTGATCACCAGATGCAAGGTGTTCCCCTACACAAGCTTCTGTCACCTCCCCATCTCATTCCCAAACACTCATTGGGACTTCTATGTACTGATTAAGAAAACTTTCCTGAATGCATTTTACAAACTCTATCCCATCCAGCTGTTTTTTACAGTATGGAAATCCCAGTCAGTACGTGGAAAGTTAAAATCACCTACTATAACAAACGTACAATATTCCTTCAAAAATTCCTAAATCGCATGGACTGTTGGGTGAACCCATTAGCCCCATTAACATGGTCGTACCTTTCTTATTCCTCAGTCCCACCCATAAAGACTTATTCTCCAGCCTGTCCTGACTGAGCACTGCTGTGATGTCTTCCATGACTAGCAACTAGTAAATTACTGTAAGTTGCAAAAATTTATTAGATAATATATAATGGATGGATACATAAATAATGTAAAAGAGGAATAGTGTTCATGGATTTATAGACCATTCAGAAATCTAATAGCAAAGAAACTGTAGCTGAGTTGTTGAATGTGGGTCTTCAGGTTTCTGTACCTTCTCCCTTGAGCAATGAATGAGGAGAAAGCCTGTCCTGGATGTTGAGGGTCCTTGTATGATGGGTGTTGCCTCCTTGAGGCACTGCCTTTTGAAGATGCGTTTGATGGTGGGGAGGGTTGTGCTTGTGATAGAGCTGCCTAAGACTGTAGCCCTCTGCAGCCCCTTCCAAACCTATGCATTGAAATCTCCATTCCAGGCGGCGAGGCAACCAGTCAGAATGCTCTCCACAACATAGAAATCTGTTTCTCCTTGTTGATAAACCTAATTTTCCTCAAGCTCCTAATGAAGCATAGTCAGCATTGTCAATAGTCTCAATCTATGTTGTAAGAAAGAATAACATAAAAAATCTCTCTACCCTTCTTTGATATATTTTAATTTTCTCTTGTGAACAGTCAGTTCTCCTACAATGGGAAGGACTCCATTGCTTACTGCATTCTTTCAAGGAATTGGCAATATTCCTTCAAAAATGGGTACGGTTGAAAGTGTCATTCGCATGGAATATGTTTGAAGCAGCTTTGTTTCTTCTTACCTGGTCTGCTGGTCACCTATTCCCTTACTTTTTGCATCATCTGTGGAAATTGGATGGTCACTTCCTTGTATCTACTTTGAGGAAAGTATTTTGAAGGTCAGAATTTGAGCTTGAGCTAATCTTGCACACTTGTCATGCAGAATGTGGGAAATGTAGGAAGGGGTGGAGTGTAGTGGCTTCTCATTTGGGTACAGTGGTAGTCAATGATGAGTATCTGAATCACTGAGTGTTTGACCAATAGAACACTTGACATTGTACGCTAAATACCTAAGATCTCTGAAAGACGTAGATGCTAAAGTGCCAAAAAATACTTATAACACTGGAGATAAGAATGACACACCCACTGCATATGCATAAACACAAGAAATCCTTCAAATGCCGGAAATCCAGAGCAAAACACACAAAATGTTGGAGGAACTCAGCAGGTAAGGCAGCACCCATGGAAGTGAATAAGCAGTTGATCTTTCGGTCCGAAACCCTTCCTCAGGACTGGAAAGGAGGGGTAAATACCAGAATAAGCAGTTGGGGGGGGGGTGAAAGAACAAGCTAGAAGGAAATGGGCAAAGTCAGGTGAGTGGGGGACGGAGAGGTGGGGACGTGACAGGCAGAAAGAGAGAAGAAACAACCTGATACGTGAGGAGTGTGGATCATGGGAGAAAGGGAAGGAGGAGAGGCACCAGGAGGAGGTGATAGACAGGTGAGGAGAAGAAGAAAGAGGCCAGAGTGAGGAAATGAAGGGGGAAGGGAAAAAATACTGGAAGTGAAGAAATCAATATTCATTCCTCTAATGGCTGAGACACTGTTGCAAGATCCTTGTCAGCCTTGTTACAAGATGCTCTTTCTTGTGCCTGACATGTTATGGTTTTCATGATAGATGAGTAATGTTCACTGTAATGTGACTGAAATACCTTTCTGCAACCAGCCAATGCTGAACTCTTACTCAAGGCTGTGAGCAGCAGCTTTTCTAAAAATACGCCAAGGTCATAACAATTTTCACAGTTAAATTCATTATTTTTTTTCAAGCTTATTCCAGATTTTTATTTTGTTATGGTGTCTCTTTTGCTCTGTTTCCAAAATATTTATATTAACCTTTTCATCTTCTTACTTAACAGTTTCTGATGCTCTTGTACTAAATTAAAATGACAAAGTAAAACACACCAACTATCAGATTTAGGATGTGGAAAATCTGGAGAGGACGCAGAGGAGATTTACCAGGACGCTGCCTGGATCGCAGAGCATGCTTTATTGAGGATAGGTTGAGCGAGCTTTTCTCCCTGGTGTGAAAGAGGCTGATGTGAAAGAGGTGGTGTGAAAGAGGTGTACAGGATGATAAAAGGGGTAGATAGAGTGGGCAGCTAAAGGTTTTTTCCCAGGGTGGAAATGGCTAATATGAGATGGCATAAGGAGTTTGAAGGAAAGTATATGGGCTAGGTTTTTACACAGAGAGTGGTGAGTGCACGATGCTACAGGCAGTTACATTAGGGACATTTAAGAAACTCTTAGATAGGCGTACAGATGAAAGAAAAATGGAGGGCTATGAGGGACAGATGGATCCCCAAGTAGGGTATATGGTCAGTAGAATATTGTTGGCTGAGGGGCCAATACTGTGTCGTACTATTCTATGTTCTATGTTGTACTTATAGAACAATTGACTGAATGGCTAACACAAAGTACACTGCAGATGCTGTGGTCAAATTAACACGTACAAACAAGCTGGATGAACTCAGCAGGTCGGGCAGCATCCGTTGAAATGAGCAGTCAACGTTTCGGGCTGAGACCCTTCGTCAGGACTGAAGAAGGAGGGAAGGAGGGGGCAGGGGCCCCATAAAGAAGGTGGGGGGAGGGTGGAAGGTGCCAGGTGAAAAACCAATCAGAGGAAAGATCAAGGGGTGGGGGAAGAGAAGCAGGGAGGGGATAGGCTGGAAAGGGGAAGAAGGAATGTAAGGGGAAAGCACTATGGGCAGTAGAAGAAGACAGAATCATGAGAGAGGTGATAGGCAGCTGGAAGAGGAGGCAGAGCGAAAGTGACTGAATGGCTATTTGGCACCATTAGTATCTGTTGATCATGAAACCTGTGTTGGCAGCATTGAGTATTCCAATTGTCAAAGAATATGGGCTCTCAGCCAATAGGTGATGACGTTGCTTTGATGGTTGAGTGAACAGTTGTTAGTGGGATGCTTAGAAATAAGCATCGTCTGAATCGCATGACAGTGTTTTCAAAAGGCAAGTGTAAACTGTGCACTAAGCTACCCAGCACTCATTGTCAGTCTTCTCCTGAAGCTTCTTTTCCATTGCATCAGTGACTCACCCCCATTACTGTCCCGCTCCCCCACCATCCCACCCCTTTCACTCAAACAACTGTCAAGATCGTCTGTTTCTGGATGAGAAGCTCTTGTCACCAACAGGTGTTTACTTGCTGGTGCTGCATTGAAAAGAAATTCACATGCACAACTTTCAAAATGTCGACAGGATCGATTCTGTTTAGATGCTGAAGGCAATCGGTAAAGGAGCCTGTGAAAATGATGGTTAACAAAATTCGGTGTTAAAATGGAAGTTCAGAATCAGGTTTAATTTCACTGGCATATGCACTAAAATTCATTAACTTTACAGCAGGAGTACAAAGAAATACATGATAAACAAATATAGAGAAAAATTAATTATTGTGTGTAATAAATAGTCAAGTTAAAATAAGTAGTGTAAAAAAACACAAAAAAAAAATGCAGTGAGGTGGTGTTCATGGGTTCAAGGTCCATTTAGAAATCGGATGGCAGCAGGGAAGAAGCTGTTTCTGAACCAATGAGTGCGTGCCTTCAAGCTTCCCCATTTGTGGCGACTGTACATGAAGTTGGTGAGGCCACACTCAAGTACTATGTTCAGTTATTCCGCCACCCTGTTCTAGGAAGGATGTGATTAAAGTGGAAGAAGTGCTGAAACAATTTACAAGAATGTTGCCAGGGAGGGACTGACTTGTAGGGAGAAGTTAGACAGATTGGGCATTTGTTCCATGGAGTGTGGGAAATGACCTCATAGAGATGCATAAAATCACAAAAGGGCAGAGAGAGGGTGAGTGTTCTTTCTTCTAGGGTTGTGAAATCAAATACTAGAGAATATACTTTTAAGGTTAGAGGTGAAATGCTTAATATGAACCTCAGGAGAAACATATACAGAGCCTTGAGAAAATATACAGCTACCAACCCTTTGTTCACATAAATGAGTATTACAACCAGAGATTTGATCAATTTGACCGAGAATTTTTATTCATGAATCACATGTTCCTTTTTTTCACAGTAGAACCCAAAAAAGCAGGAAACATTGAAAAGCTAAAAATTCAAGAACTGAAATGCCAGCAGTTCAAAAGTATTCATCCCCTCCCCTGCCCAGTACTTCATTGAACCACCTCTCACAGCTATTACAGCCAGTAGTCTTTCGGGATAAGTCTCTATTAGCTTTGCACAACGTGATGGAGCAAGATTTGCCCAGTCTTCCTTGCAAAGTTGCTGAAGCAGTGCCAGGTTAGTTGGGGATCGGTGGTGGACAGCCATCTTGAGGTCTTGCCAGAGATGTTCGATCAGGTTAAAGTCATAATTTTGACTGTATCACTCAAGGATGTCGATTTTCTTCATTTGAAGCTACGCCATGGTTGCTCTGGCAATGTGCCTTGGATTGCTGCCCTGCTGAAAGATATAGTTCCGCCCCAGGTTTCTGTTTTCTTGCTGAGGCTAGCAGGTTTTTATCCAGGATCACTCTGTATTTAGCAGCATCAATCCTGACCAGATTTGCATTCAGAGCTGCTGAAAACTATCTGCATGTTACTGGGCCGTTGCATGCCACTTTCCATCAATCCAGAACAAAGCACACTGCCAGAGAAACCATGGAGTTATGTCAAACGAAGAAAATTGATATCACTGCGTGGCCCAGTCAGTGTCCTGATTTGTGATTCACAAATAAAAATTCTCAGTGAAATTGATCAGAATCCCTGGGTTCTAACAGTCATTTATGTGAACAAAGGATTGGGAGCTGAATACTTTTTCAAGGCAACTGTACTTTTACACAGCAGGTGCCAGGTATATGGAACCAGCTACCAGAGGAAGTGATTAAGGCAGCTGTAGTAGATACATTTGAGAGATATGTGGCTAAGTATCATTACAGGGATATGGGCTAAATGCTGGGAAATGGGGTTAAGTTGAATATCAATCTTGGTCAGCATAAGCAGGATGTGTTGAAGGGCCTGTTCTATGCTTTACTACTCTATGACTCTAACTCTTCCTCTGTCTTCTCAACTTCTCTCAACTGTGGGCACAACTGTGCAAGCACGTGGATGTCAGCCAGAACAGTGAGAAGAGTTTAAAAGGAGACAGCTTTATAGAGCGGGCTTAAGAGGAGCAGGCGATGGAGTAGAGGGAGACAGAGTAGGAAGGCTTTGGCTCAATGGGGCTTAAGCGTTAACAGGTCGAGGTGAGGCAGGTTGCCTGCGTAGAATACAGACAGGAAGTATGTGTGTGAGGCTGGTGTTCTGTGCTTGGTGTCAGATGTGGGAAGTCCAGGAGACTCTCAGCCTCCCGGATGGCCACATCTACACCAGGTGTGTCGAGCTGCAGCTCCTTAAGAACCAGGTTAGGGAAGTGGAGATGCAGCTCGATGACCTTCGTCTGGTCAAGGAGAGTGAGGAGGTGATAGATAGGAGCTATAGGCAGGTGGTCACACCAGGGCCACGGGAGACAGACAAGTGTTTAACAGTCAGGAGAGGGAAGGGCAGGAGTCAGAGGCTAGCGAGCACCCCTGTGGCTGTACCCCTTGACAATAAGTACTCCTGCTTGAGTACTGTTGGGTGGGGGGAACGGCCTACCTGGGGGAAACAACAGTGGTCACGCCTCTGGCACAGAGTCTGGCCCTGTGGCTCAGAAGGGTAGGGAAAGGAAGAGGATGGCAGCAGTGATAGGGGGCAGCAGGCTGACGGTAGCAGACACCAACAGAATCAACAAACTCATTCGTATGGCCCGTGATGTTGTGGGGGTGGAACTGGACTCTCTGACTGTGGTGTGTGAAAAGAGGATGCTGTCCAAGTTGCATGCCATCTTGGACAATGTCTCCCATCCACTCCATAATGTACTGGTTAGGCACAGGAGTACATTCAGCCAGAGACTCATTCCACTGAGATGCAACACTGAGCATCATAGGAAATCATTCCTGCCTGTGGCCATCAAACTTTACAACTCCTCCCTCAGAGTGTCAGACACCCTAAGCCAATAGGCTGGTCCTGGACTTATTTCCACTTGGCATAATTAACTTATTATTATTTAATTATTTAAGGTTTTATATTGCTATATTTCTACACTATTCTTGGTTGGTGCGGCTGTCACAAAACCCACTTTCCCTCGGGATCAATAAAATATGCCTGTCTGTCTGTCTGTCTGTCTCTATAGTTAGGTGGTCAGACAGACGATTCTGTAGATGCAGGAAAGAAGCACGGATGGTCGTTTGCCTCCCAGGTGCCAGGGTCCAGGATGTTTCTGATCGCGTCCAAGATATCCTGAAGTGGGAAGGAGAACAGCCAGAGGTTGTGGTACAGATTGGTACCAATGACATAGGCAGGAAAAAGGAGGAGGTCCTGAAAACAGACTACAGGGAGTTAGGAAGGAAGTTGAGAAGCAGGACCACAAAGGTTATAATCTCAGGATTACTGCCTCTGCCACATGACAGTGAGAATAGGAATAGAATGAGGTGGAGGATAAATGCGTGACTGAGAGATTGGAGCAGGGGTCAGGGATTCAGATTTCTGGATCATTGGGACCTCTTTTGGGGCAGGTGTGCCCTGTACAAAAAGGACAGGTTGCACTTGAATCCCAGGGGTACCAATATCCTGGCAGGGAGGTTTGCTAAGGCTATTTGAGAAAGTTTAAACTAGGTTTGTTGGGGGGGAGGGGGAGGGGGAACTGAAGAGTCAGAGGAAAAGGCAATTGTCTCACAAATAGAGAAAGCTTGGAGACAGTGCGAAAGGGCGGATAGGCAGGTGATAGAAAAAGGACACGCTCAGACTGATGGTTTGAGGTATGTCTATTTTAATGCAAGGAGTATTATGAACAAAGCAGATGAGCTTAGATCGTGAATCAATACTTGGAGCTATGACGTTGTGGCCATTACATAGACTTGGATGGTTCAGGGGCAGGAATGGTTACTTCGAGTGCCAGGCTTTAGACATTTCAGAAAGGACAGGGAGGGAAGCAAGAGAGGTGGATGCATGGCACTGTTGATCAGAACTAGTGTCAGGGCCGCAGAAAAGGTTGAAGTCATGGAGGGATTGTCTATGGAATCTCTGTGGATGGAAGTTAGCAACCAGAAGGGGTTAATTGGCATCTCCCTAGAGTGAGGGGTTTGTTATGCGTGTTCAGGAAGGTTTCTTGACACAATATGTAGATAAGCCTAGAAGAGAGGCTGTACTTGATCTGGTGTTGGGAAATGAACTTGGTCAGGTGTCAGATCTCTCAGTGGGAAAGCATTTTGGAGATAGTGATCACAATTCTATCTCCTTTACCATAGCAATGGAGAGGGATAGGAACAGACAAGTTAGGAAAGCATTTAATTGGAGTAAGGGGAAATGTGAGACTATCAGGCAGGAACTTGGAAGCATAAATTGGGAATAGATGTTCTGAGGGAAATGTATGGAAGAAATGTGGCAAATGTTCAGGGGATATTTGCGTGGAGTTCTGCATAGGTACATTCCAACGAGACAGGGAAAGGATGGTAAGGTACAGGAACTGTAGTGTACAAAGGCTGTTGTAAATCTAGTCAAGAAGAAAAAAAGAGCTTACGAAAGGTTCAAAAAGCCAGGTAATTATAGAGATCCAGAAGATTATAAAGCTAGCAGGAAGGAGGTTAAGAAAGTAATTAGGAGAGCCAGAAGGGGCCATGAGAAGGCCTTGGCGGACAGGATTAAGGAAAACCCCAAGGCATTCTACAGGTATGTGATGAGCAAGAGGATCAGACATGAGAGAATAGGACCAATCAAGTGTGACAGTGGAAAAGTGTGTATGGAACCGGAGGAGATGGCAGAGGTACTTAATAGATAGATAGATAGATAGATAGATAGATAGATAGATAGATAGATAGATAGATAGATAGATAGATAGATAGATAGATAGATACTTTATTCATCCCCATGGGGAAATTCAACTTTTTTCCAATGTCCCATACACTTGTTGCAGCAAAACTAATTACATACAATACTTAACTCAGTAAAAAAATATGATATGCATCTAAATCACTATCTCAAAAAGCATTAATAATAGCTTTTAAAAAGTTCTTAAGTCCTGGCGGTTGAATTGTAAAGCCTAATGGCATTGGGGGAGTATTGACCTCTTCATCCTGTCTGAGGAGCATTGCATCGATAGTAACCTGTCGCTGAAACTGCTTCTCTGTCTCTGGATGGTGCTATGTAGAGGATGTTCAGAGTTTTCCATAATTGACCGTAGCCTACTCAGCGCCCTTCGCTCAGCTACCGATGTTAAACTCTCCGGAAAAGTACTCACTACGGAAAAGGATCTTGGTGATTGTAGTGATGACTTGAAGCGGACTCAAAAGCTTGAGCATGTAGATATTAAGAAAGAGGATGTGCTGGAGCTCTTGGAAAGCATAAAATGGATCTGTCACCGGGACCAGACGAGATGTATCCCACTCCAACTTATACTCAGTTGAACTTCATTCACTGAGAATCAATCCTGAGTTCTAATGAAGTGCCCTGGAAATGAAATGTTTGCTGTTCCTCTTCCCAGATATGACTTAACCTTCTGAGTGTTCTTCCTCTTTTGACTTTTAATGGCGGTTGGCCATCCAACTTAATGGTGCATTACTGCCACCAGCTGGGCTGGAGTGTGGTGTAGAGAGTTGGGAAATAAAAAACCCTACTAGTTCCTTTATCAACTGAAAACTAAATGATCCCAAAAAGCCCTATACATTGTAAATAATAAAAGACAATATTGTGAATTAAATTATAGTCACTTCCATAGCTTCAAGCTTTTAAATGAAAACAGTCAACCCCCCCCCCCCAAAGCTAGTAGAGCAGCCTGCATTTGCTTTCTTTCAACATTAAATGCTTCACATTGTAAAAGAATGTGTTCAATTGTTTCATAGTGGTGACAACATCTACATGCCCCAGAGTGATGTCTTTCAACAAGATATAAGGAATGATTAAGCATACTGTGCCCAATTCTAAGTCGAGTCAATTAATTCCTTCCCTTCTTGCCTTACTTCATTCTCCCATTAATCAATCATTTTAATGTATTCTATAAAAGTTTCTCCCCTTACGCCCATTATTTCAGAAGTCTTGCCATAATCCTCTAATTCTTAGCCCCACCAAACCTTTAACTTCTGATTTGGTGAGTGAAAGGTCTATATCCACAGATAAACTTTTAACAGCTTATTTGGCCAATCAATCCAGAACACCTCTGTGTGCAGCGACCCATAAGAAGAGAACATGTAGACCAATACTTTGAATATGAAATAAAGTTTGAACAGTAAATCTGACCTACTGCTAGAATGGACTGTTTTAAGACTAGTCAAAACCGGAAAAGAATCTGAACAAATTATAACTTTTCAAGGGCAGATTTCCTCCACCCACTGTAAGCCCAAAGTGATGGCAACCAGTTCTGCAGTATACACTGATAAACAGTTAGTAAGACTTTTCTTTATTGTTACCTGTAATTCAGGCACAAAAACAGCCACATCAGCAAATTATCTTTTGATCCGTCAGTAAAAATGGTTAACATGTCAGAATAATTTTTCTTAACATACCGATGAACCAGGCATATTAGGATCCTTGGATTTCATTAAATCATGCAACCTAAAATCCACTGAAGTAATTGGAAAAACCATGGTGAGGTTACCAAAAAAGCTTCAGAAGAACAACTTACACAATCCAGCAAACACATATTCCTAGCGTGATGAGAACCCAATCACCCAAAACTAAAAACACTTTTCTTGTGATGTTCCCAACAGGCTTCTAACAGGGTGATCATTCTTCTGCCCCCTCAAATTAATCCAGTAACCTTCACAACTGTAAGGGCAATTGTCCCATTTCAATCAGTAAAACTGAAACCGGAGATGACCTTACTGCACCACAGCACAGTCTTAAAGCCTGAGCTTGTATCACATCCAAACATTTTACATTTGAAGATGAAGTGGATCCATAAGCCGCACAACTTTAATCAAGTACCGATCTAATTAAACAAATATATACAGTCAGAGATTTTCATGCAGCACCCCAAGGATACCCACATAGACACCTAAGGATTCTTAATGCCCCTTTATATCTGTCAATTATGTTACTGATATGGTGCTTCCATATCAGCTTATCATCCAGCCACATTGCACGAACTCTTACCACTGACACTTCTTCAAGAGTTTGACTATATAATTTCAAATTATGTGCAGGTCTATAGATCTTCTTTGTAAAACACATAACTTGTGTTTCAGCTACAGAAAGCTTAAACCCCCATCTATCTCCCCACCGTTTGACCTTAGTAATTGCTAATTGCATCCTATATACAGTTAAAATTGACATTTTTCCCCCGATCCATAAAGCTCCGTTATTTGCAAAAAAGTGATTTACCCACCCATGCCTATCTCAGAGAAAGTATCATTAATCATTTTATTAAACAATAAAGGGTTGCAAATACTGCCTTGTGGAGTCCCATTCTGAAGCCAGAATATACCTTTCCTACCCCAATCTGCATAGATCATCCAAACAAAAAACTAGAAAAAAATTATATAACCTTCCCCTCACTCCTAATTTCTATAATTTCAAAAGACCCCCTCCTCTTTTACTTATCATATCCTTTTTCTATATCAACGAATACTTCTATTACAAATGATTTACCTGTGCTTTCCTAATATCATCTTCCAAACATAAAACTGAATCCAAGGTCATTCTAACCTTCTGAAATCCACTCTGATAAAACACTATTATCATCTCCTTTTTCCAAAATATAATTCACCTGCTCTATTACTATACATTCTATAGGTTTACACAAACAGAACGTTAATGATATTGGTCTGTAATTAGAAGGATCTGATGGAGGTTTTCCAGGTTTTAGAATAGGCACTACTACTGCCATTTTCCATGAGGAGCGAAGATGACCTAAATTCCAAATATGATTCAACATTTTTAGTATTGTCTTAAGAGAGTTGTCGGCCATATGTTTAAACATACAACAACATACATCTTCCTTTCCTGGAGATGTCTGACCTGTACTAATAATAGCTTTCTTAAATTCACACAAAGAAAACTCTACATCCCTAATCCTACCATTGCTACAGCTGGCTTCCTCCGGGTATTCACTTAGAACCATTTCCCTACATTTTTAACCTCTTCACTGAAATTATCTTGATTATGAATTCCAGCAAATGACCAAGCCAATAACTCAACCATCTCTATTTCCGTTTCTTTAATCAATACTGGAATGTTATTGGCCCTATGAATTCCTCCTCCCCACTTCTTTAGTCATTCCCCAAACATTTCCAATTTAATACCCTTTGAATACTATCACAATATGACTTCCTGTATAAGCGATCTTCACTACTTTCCTCACCATGGCCTATGCCCTTTTATACTTAATAAGGTCACTTGGGGAGTGATACTTCTAAATGCCTTATTTCTCTTATTATTATTATTTTTCTTATTTGGACAATTATGCCTAATTGTCTCTGCAGATTCCTCAGTCCCCCATGGAGCAGCCTTTCTCCTACTAATTCTCTTTTTAATAGGAATCTCTTCCACTGCACTTTGAAGAATGATGTGACATAATCTTTCATTTCGGAAATCCACATTATCCTCAACATTCAGCCCTGACAGACGTTCATCACATAAAACCTTAAATATCTCCCAATTTGCCTTACGAAATTCCACCACCTCAAAGTGGCCTCCTGCCCCCCATAGAAATCCACATCCAAGCTTATAAATATAGAAAACTGCTCACTTCCCCATGTTTCATCTCCCATGACATCCCACTCACTCACTCTATCCAGAATGTTCAAAACTAAAGTTAAATCTTTCGCAGTTTCAGAACTACTATAAACATTAAATCTCATGCACCTCCCATCATTAAGAAAATGTGAAATATCTAAAAATTCTTCTGCAATCAAACCATTATCATCATTCTGTGAACAATCCCAGAGAGAACTATGTGCGATAAAATCCTCACACCACATGACCCTTAGTGAGCTAGAGCTACATAAGCTTTCCACAAGAGTTATAAAAATATACCATTTTTATACCCCTACCTGTTGAATCAAATACTTCTACTACAAGTGCCTCATATACTTCATTTACATCCACAACAGCTCCTAAGATGGAGCAAAGGAGGGTTAATAGTGCCTAACAGCGACTCCTTTGTTTGCATCTTCGGTAACAGCTCTATTTCCATCTTTAATATCTCTGTTTTTCCCTTTCAGGGTTTTTTTTTTAAAGACTCTGACCTGGAGTTACACGCTGACTACGGTTCTTTGTGGGAATGGGACCCGCTCTCGGGATTTCACAACTGACCGTTGTTCGGCACGTCAAGAGCTCAGCCCAATAGTTTGCTCATCTTCAGAGGACCGAGTTTTCGTGGCTCTGGAGATGGGGGGATCGGAAAGTGGTGTCGGAGCAGGTGTGTCATGCGAGATGGAAGATCTGAGGCTGTGTGCCCAGAGACACGAGATCTTTGGACACAGAGCTTGGAAAAAGTGACGCAACAGAGTTTTAACATCATAAACCAGCGAGTTGTTTGTTATGTCTCCCCTCTTGCTGTGAAACAGAGACACCTCTTTCTCCCTTATTAGGGAGAGAGAGAGCCTGTGGTATGTCGAATACCGAGTGAACAAGTAGTCTTCGGAGTACTGCAGGTCCATGTCTTTCCTGTTGCCTTGCTCACGCTTGAATGCTCGGTGGTGGGTGCCGATGCTTATTTTTGCCAGTGGGGGGAGGGAGAATCATAGCTTGCTGCCGCTTACGTGCGGAAGAGAGGGGAGCTGGGGGGGGACTTTGGGGTTCTAACATTTAATTGTTGTTCATTCTTTGGGGGCACTCCTCTGTTTTCGTATATGTGGTGAAGAAAAAGCATTTCAGGATGTATATTGTATACATTTCTCTGACATAAAATGTACCTTTGAAACAACTCTATGTCTTATCCCTTTGCTTATAAAACTTGCAACACCACCTCTTCTACCAACTAATCTATAGTGCCTAACTACAATATAACCCTGCAAAGAAAAACTTAAATGTGGTAACAACCAGGTTTTCTGAATACATATAACATGAGGTGGATTTGATAAATCAGAAACAAACTTCTTAAAGTCTTGACCATTTGAAATCAGGTTTCTCGCATTTCACTGCAATATTCTTATGCCCATTATGTACCTTCACGAGGAGACTGAAGTACAGATACACCACCCACGAGAGCTTCATTTACAGCTTCCCACACAACACCTGTTATACCCAGATACTTTTCAGCAGCTTTCACAATAACTTTAATTTTCTCAGTATGACTAGATGTCTGAGCAGTACAATTCAGCACATCCGTTATGAACATCACAAACTTCATTTCGTCAACTGGTAAACTTATCTTCAGTAAGAGAAGCATGATGCCGACATACAGCCTCTGACTTCACATTCTGTTCTCTGACTGGTACTACTTTATCAACGTTTGGTTTAATTTTTTGCATGTCCTTTGCATAAGAGACACTTAACTCTACTTTAATCTGTTGAATGTCAGCTGCCTTCTAAAGCACTTCACATCCCCTTAAGTTGCACTATGTTCTCCTCCACAATTATAACAATTAAACTTTATGCCTTCACAATCTACATATTTATGTTCCCCACCACATTTATTACATCTTAGTTTCCCACAACATACTGCCGCTACATGCCCATTTTTGTTGATATTTGTTACGTCTAGCGGGGGTGGAATATAAGCTCGAACATTATACAGTAACTAACATGCCCCAAACTAACTTTATCAGGGAGCTTCACTTCATCAAAACATATCAATATGGATAAAGTATCTACCCTTTCCCCATTTCTGACTACTTGCAATCTCTTTACGTACTTAATCCTGCCTCCCAATAAATGAGATTTAACCTCTTCTATCGAAATCTCCACTGGAACACGCATTATAACACCCCTAACCCTCTATTTTCATTAGGCAACATAGATATTATCTTTTTGCCAAGTAAAGCCTTCAGCTGTAATGCCTTCTCACATTGCTTTTCATCCTTACAAACGATTAACACATTCCCTCCTCATAAAGTACGTGCACACTCTATATTTCCTAAAGCTGATGTTAACTCCATAGTTAATTTAATGGGATTGATGGAAGAAGACTGTTCCAGGTCAAATTTAAACAATACCTTAAAGCCTTCTTCCCTTTTTTCCCAGAATATCCAACCCTTACTCTCCAACACTTGAAATCATTCCAATATTATGTTTCTTTTTCCATTTTCCAGATCTGGATTCAACTTCATTCCAACCTCCTCCTGTCAACCCACCCTCACCCAAACCCTCCATTTGCAGTTCCTTTTCCAGATTGTCCCTCCGACTGGAGCCTATACTATTTAGTACCGCCACACCTCCCTAAAGTCCGACAAGCTGAACCGAGCCCATCCCTTCTGAATGTTTCCAGGACTTTGTGTATTTATATCTTTGAGAGTTTTGGGAATAAGTCTGGCCCTGTCCCAGTAGCTTTGGTATCCAAACAAAATCTAAACGCAATTGCTGCTCAATTAGCCAGTAGTTAATTTAACAGCCCATTGGTTTATGGTGCAATGTTTAAGAAGGCTGTGCTTTCATCAGGTTTAAAACTGGCTTCTACAGAATAGAGCCTCCAGAGAATAAATTAGTGCTGAATCTTATTTGCACAACAACTGTATCTTAGGAGTTTTAATTAATGTAAATAGGTCAGTAGTTGGAAACATGTGGTTTTGGCCATTGAAAATAAACTGAAAATACTCAAGAATCTGGAGAAACGTACCAGTGTAAAATGACTCTCAGTGGAATGTGAACTCAGCGAATAGACATGTTGTGATTGAACAAGACTTCTCAAGAATGGGAAAGGCAATATCCAATGTAAGTGGATGAATCAGAGGAGGAAGACATGAATCTGTAGCTAGAAGCTTATCACAGTTGTTGGGCTTGAAATTCTGCCCTGTGTTCGTTTAGGAAGAGAGACAACCAACACCGGAATATTACAAAACTTAGGTTTATTGCAGAATTCGTAACTGGTACAGCGAATCGACGGAATCGCTGGAGAAGGCGCGTTCCGACCTCCCCTTACAATCTGCTCTTATTTATATCCCTTTTCCCCCCAGCACAACCCCCCGCTACATATTAGGTAATATCGGGCACTTGTGTCCATCTTATTGGCCCGCTGCCATATGCTCACGAGTTACCTGTTTCTTTTGTTTACTGTATCGCGTGACACTGTTAGTTTCGGTGTAGCGGGGTCCCCAGTTTCGCTCCCCCTCGCTCGCATTCCAGCTTCCTAACATGATGTGCGTTACGTGAGCCACTCCTGACCTGTAATGGCGGTCCCGAATTAACCCCAACACGAATTAACCCCAACACGAATTAACCCCAATACTAATTAACCCCAACACTCCCTCCCTTGGCCTCCCAGAGGCCACATCCCCACATCCCTTACAATCTTTTCCGCGGCTGCCGGGATCAGGCAGGGAGGTGAGCGTCCCCCAGCACTCTTTGGCGTGTCCTCCCTATTTGCTTATCCTGATTTGTCCGACCTAGGGTCACAAAATATGGGTAGGGGTTCCCTAAACATCCGCAATTTTTACAAGTAGCATGCAACATTTCAGAAAACTTATTCAAGAACAAATTCACAATCCCCCCCTTGCCATGGTCCATTTCAGTCCGTGTCCTCCCATAGCGCGTCCGCTTTCCGGGAGGGCCGTGTCCTCCCCTTCCACCGGGAACAAGGGTGCCTGGTACGCCGGTGGAGGTCCATCCTTTCCGGTCAAGGCTCGATCTATAGTCCCGCAACAACAACCACACGTAATAAAGACAGCAATTGAAATATACAGTCCTAGAGCCGACTGTCCCAGTAGAAAATGATGCCAGTTATTGTCCCCCTCCCTTCTTACCTTTTAATGCCCTGTTGGAGACCTCGGTGACAGGGTATGGACCATGCCACCGTTTTCCGTTCCAGGTGAGCTTCCCCGGGCCTCGGAGGAACACTTCCACTCCTACCTTGATGGTGTCCGACCCCTGCGGCTGCTCACTGTTAGTTTATTGAACTCGCACAGTTATCAATTTTACCATATTTCTAAAAACTCTCATATACTCTGTTACTCAACACACAAATGTCTGAGTTTCGGTAACTCGAAATTGAAGTGCTCCATGGCTCCCTAGTACACAGAGAGGATCAAATATGGGACGGTCGCCTTTCAAAACCTGACCTTCGCGTGGGAGATTTCTCCTCTTAACAACCAGTCTAAGGTAGGCGCCGTCAGTATCCCTGTGTACTACGGTGTACCGCGACACTTTCTCTTCTCCTCCTCACTCCTGAGACTTTTATGCCCATCGTGGGCGGCGGGTACCCTCACTCAGAAGTCTTTTCCACGGGCGGAGGATCTTCCTAAAAACAGATAAGAGTTAGTACTTACCAGTCACGATTCTGCACCGGGAATGATCTCTCCCAGGGTAATTTGGGGTTGGTGAGGGTCCGTCAGCAGACAAGATCTAACTCAGTGATTTGACTATCTAGTGGAAGTCTTAGATATAACAGGCACTTCCTGACCTTAGTCGAGCTTGCGGCCGCAAGTTGTCTGCTGTCGGACCCGCCAGCCTGTGTTGTCTCTCCCTCCCCACGTCGGGGTCACCAAATGTTGGGCTTGAAATTCTGCCCTGTGTTCGTTTAGGAAGAGAGACAACCAACACCGGAATATTACAAAACTTAGGTTTATTGCAGAATTCGTAACTGGTACAGCGAATCGACGGAATCGCTGGAGAAGGTGCGTTCCGACCTCCCCTTACAATCTGCTCTTATTTATATCCCTTTTCCCCCCAGCACAACCCCCCGCTACATATTAGGTAATATCGGGCACTTGTGTCCATCTTATTGGCCCGCAGCCATATGCTCACGAGTTACCTGTTTCTTTTGTTTACTGTATCGCGTGACACTGTTAGTTTCGGTGTAGCGGGGTCCCCAGTTTCGCTCCCCCTCGCTCGCATTCCAGCTTCCTAACATGATGTGCGTTACGTGAGCCACTCCTGACCTGTAATGGCGGTCCCGAATTAACCCCAACACGAATTAACCCCGACACGAATTAACCCCAATACTAATTAACCCCAACACAGTGCAGACTTCACCTGTGTTCTGGTTGATTATGCAGACACAGAAGATGTATCCTTGAGTGTTTAACTACTTTTGGTATTATGGTCAAGGATAAGGCAAAAGGCAAGCCAGTCAATGAAACAAATATGATTGAACATTTATTAGAGAGAATAAACAGGTAGATTTGGTGCTTCTGGTGGAACCAAAACGATGAGACAGCATACAGAGGAAGTGAAGAGCTCGAGGTCTGGTGCCAGGTAACCCCTTCCTCAGTGTCAGCAAGACGAAGGAAATGGTTATTGACCAGGAGAACTCGCACCACTCACCCTTCTGTACATCGGTGGCACAGCACTGGAAACTGTGAACCATTTCCAACTCCTGGGAGTGCACATCTTGCACAACCTCTCGTGGTCGCAGTAAGTGTCCTATAATCAGGACAGCTCACCAACACCTCTACTGTCCGAGGAGGCAGAAGAGAGTGGACCATACACACCTATACTCCTCTCATTCTGCAGATGCTCAGTGGAGAGCATCCTAACAAGCTGCACCACTGCGTGGTATGGTAAGGCTTTACAACGAGCAGCCAAAACTGCCCAATACATCAACGGCACCAGCCTACCCATCAACAAGGACATATGTACAGAAATTTGCTGGGAAAAGGCCAGCAGCATCATGAAGAGCAAAGACAGCTAAGAAGGCACAAACACGAGGAAATCTGCAGATGCTGGAAATTCAAGCAACACACACAAAATGCTGGTGGAACACAGCAGGCCAGGCAGCATCTATAGGAAGAAGTACAGTCGACATTTCAGGCCGAGACCCTTCGTCAGGACTAACTGAACGAAGAGCTAGGAAGAGATTTGAAAGTGAGAGGGGGAGGGGGAGATCCAAAATGATAGGGGAAGACAGGAGGGGGAGGGATGAAGCTAAGAGCTGGAAAGGTGATTGGCAAAAGGGATACACAGCTGGAGAGGGAGAGGATCATGGGATGGGAGGCCTAGAGAGAAAGAAATGGGGAGGGGAGCACCAGAGGAAGATGGAGAGCAGGCAAGGAGTTATTGTGAGAGGGACAGAGAGAGAAAAAAGAGAGAAATGAGAAAAAAGGGAAAAATAAATAAACAAACAAACAAATAAATAAATAAGGGATGGGGTAAGAAGGGATGGGGGCATTAACGGAAGTTAGAGAAATCAATGTTCATGCCATTAGGTTGGAGGCTACTTAGATGGAATATAAGGTGTTGTTCCTCCAAACTGAGTGTGGCTTCATCTTGACGGTAGAGGAGGCCATGGATAGACATATCAGAATGGGAATGGGACGTGGAATTCAAATGTGTGGCCACTGGGAGATCCTGCTTTCTCTGCCGGACAGAGTGTAGGTGTTCAGTGAAACGGTCTCCCAGTCTGCGTCGGGTCTCACCAATATATAGAAGGCCCAGACGTTTCTGGATCAAATTTTAAAAAGTGCCTTTACAGTTGAACGCAATGATTAAAATGTAGGAATAATCAAAAGATCTCAATTAAGAAATAAAAAAAATTAAGTACAGAGTTGAGAGAATATACTGACTTATTTTCCCCTAGTGAAGAATAGGTTTACAGACAAACCTAATAAAGGACTTTAAATTACAAAAGGAGTTGTTAAGCCAGACTTAAGGAGCTATGTGTTCATATGAAGGAGTACAAAACTAGGGGCTGTAAATGCAAAACAGTGGCTAATAAAGATTATATTGATTCAGGAGAAATTTCTTTATCCAAATAGCAAATGCTTGTGGAATTTAATGTCATGTGGCACAGTTAGACATATTAAGGAGGGAAGGGGAGTAAGCAGATAAAGTTGAAAGGATATATTGTTGGAGTTGGGTGGCGAGGACAGAAGAAAGCCCACCTAGAGCTTTAACATCAGTAGAGACCAGATGGTTGAATGACTTGTCTATTAAAGCCACAATGTAATTCCACACCAAATGATTGAATGTATGTAGGACTGCCTTGCAAAACAATAATAAGCACTTAATTGGTACATGATGGTAAGTTCAACAAGGATACATTACTTGCAAAGCTAATGGAGAGTGGAGCTTAGGAGGGATGATGGCACCTAATGGCACCTCCTTTGCTTGCATCTTCAGAAACAGCTCTATTTCTACCTTTAATATTTTTATTTTTTCCTTTCAGGGTTCTTTTGAAGACATTGACCTGGAGTTACACGCAGGCTTCGGTTCTTTGCGGGAATGGGCCGTTATTCGACATGCCAAGGGTTTGGCCTGAGAGTCTTGATCGTGCTCGGAAGCCTGAGATCTCAGGGCTCTGGAGACGGGCGGGTCGAGGGTCGGTGTCACGGCAGGAGACTCGTGTGTCGTCGGGGAGGCTGGGAAGTCTTTAGCTGTGGGCCTGAAGACCTAAGGTCTTTGTGATCTTTAGACACAGAGCTCGAGAAAAGCGACAAAATGGACTTTTAGGATTGTAAACCAGCGGGTTGTTATGTCTCTCACTCACTGTGAAAATGGGGGACACCTCCCTCTCCCTTGCCAGGGAGAGAGAGTAAACCTGTCGAATTTCGGATGAAATGCGAGGCCTTTGGGGTAACTTTGGTCGGTGTCTTTGCTATCGCTTAGCACAAGCTTGCGCTTCGTGATGGTACCAATGCGCGTTTTTTTTTGCTGGTGGGGGGAGGGGGATCGTTGCTCGCTGCTGCTTACATGTGGGAGGGGGGAACTGGGGGAGACTTTGGGGTTCCCACATTTAACTGTCGTTCACTCTTTGGGGCACTTCTCTGTTTTTGTGGATGTTTGCGAAGAAAAAGCATTTCAGGATGTATATTGTATGCATTTCTCTGATGTTACATTTGACCTTTGAACCTTTGAATATATATAATGCCACAATTTTAAGAAATTTTGAGACAAGCCTCAGATGCAGACATGCGATATATTTCACTGCTACTTGAACATGAGTGGAGGTGGGGCAAACGTGCGTAGCCTGGAAAGTTGCGCATTTCCTTGCCTTCTGTGCCCATGACGTTGCTTATTGCGTGGGGTGTGGTTCATTTGGCCAGAAGCCATGCATGGTGTGCTGATTTCATTCCTATGGATACTAAAGACCAATAAAATGACTCACAAGAGCTGGGAGCTCTCTGTGTTGGACTGTTCAGGAAGTTTTTTATTCTGCAAGAAACAAACAAATAAATCTGTAGATACAAATCACTTGGAACCACCTGCATCACATGTTGACACAGCCTAATGTGCCCAACTCTGGTTGAATAATGATTATAAATTCTACCCTCCGGAAGAACAATTGCAACTGAGAAAACAGGCTTTGACAATGTGAGCATGCCCATGATAAATCTGGAAGCAGGCATTTTGGTGTGTGGTGATCTTCTGTTCACATTGAAGTTCCCAGAGCTTGATCATTTCTAAAATGACTGGAAATTCTTGGTCAAATCCAGAAACTTACAAGGCATTGTAATTTTGATTGCCTTGAAAATTGTTATTGCTGCATACATAGATGCTGATACTGTTCAGGGACTCAAGTTGAGCATGCACTGGTCAAATCAAACGGTACAAACAAAACAGAACATATACATCTTTTTTGTATGCAGGAGGAGATCTTCTTTGTGTTTTGCAACAATCAGGTGAGTCATTGTCTGCTCAAATATCCCATTCCATCAATCCATTCTACACAATGGCACCAGCAAACAATGCAACCAACGGCAATGCCCTGCGACAGTTCACTGAACTACTTGCTTTGTTTCTTTTACTTCTTCTCTCAAATATGATTCTGCTACCAAGCTGCGTGCGATTGGAACCTCTGAGTTACATGTTGACGGTGTGCTTTTGGATTGATTGAGTGATCAGACGCTTGGCTGTCTCCGAGGGATTTCGGTGAGATCGAGAGTGGAGTGTGTGGCCTTGTGACCTGGATGTGGGGCGCAGGTCCAAGACTGACTCCCTTACTTCTCTCTGGTTGAGGCCTGGAGCAAGGTTGGAATCGATGAAGATGAGAGCAGAGGATGGGTGTGCGTTTGGCACCAGTCTTCCTCTCCCTCTCACTGGTAGCTGTCGGACGGAAGCGCGGGAGTCTTGGGTTCTACGTCGAAAGGATTGATTGGCAAAGCTCATGGCCGTGGACTTGTTTTGGAGGACGTTGAGGTTTATGTTGCATGTGCTTCTGGATTCTGGTTGCTTTTTTTGCTGCTTTTGAGCGGTTTGATCGTGGTGATCGGTGAGGATCGGGGTGCTTCGGTGAAGGCTGGCTCCGTAGATGGCTTATGGCGCTGATCTGAACTGAACCAAAATGAAAACTCCTGAGCTCCAGGTTTGATGTTGATATTCTATGTTTCGTCTGCTTGCTTTTTGCTGTTTTCTCAACTTGTTCTTTTTTTTGTGCGTGTTTGTTGTTCAATGTTTCTCTAGGAACAGGTTTCATGGTATTTCTTTGTTTCATGGCTGTGGGAGGATGTATCTCAGAGTTGTGTTCCGTGTACATACTCTGATTATAAATGTACTTTGAACTTTGATTCACTTTACTGGGGATATTGCATGAATCAAAGGTAAAGTGTTGCAGAATAAAATGTTAATTCTAAATTAATATCAAAGCTGATAATACAACGGAAATCTGTGCTTACTTTATAAATGGAGGTTGGTGACAAGTGGTGTTCTGCAGTGATCTGTTCTGACACTCTTGATGTTGAGAATTTTACAAATGACTTGAATGTGGAAATGGAAGGGTGCATTAGTAAATTTGCAAATGACTCAAAGGCTGGCGGAGCTGTGGATATTGTAGTAGGTTGTAGTAGCCTACAATAGGACATTGACAGGATGCAGAACTGGGCTTAGGAGTGGCAGATGGAGTTCAACCTAGAGAAGTGTGAAGTAATTCATTCAGGAATGTCAAATTCAAAGGCAGAATACAAGATTATTGGCAGGATTCTTAGCAGTGTGGAGGAACAGAGTGATCTTGGATTCCACATCCATAGATCCCTCAGTGTTTCCAAGCAAGTTAATAAGGTGATTAAGGGACTTCCGGTAAGATGGCGATTGCTTAGCTGCTCCGAACTTTTATTCCGTTATTGTCGCTATCTTTGCACTAAATCTCTCCATTTTTTAAACCTTAGTTAGGAACTTTTTTGGTTTCTTTTACTTGCCTGTGAACACATCTACCTTACAATGTCTAGCAAGAGTTCTAAATCCGGGAGAAAGGAAGCTCCGGCTCTCTCGGCTGAGACTCTCGCTGCGCTCGAACAGCTCCGAGACGAAATTTTAAAGGAATTTAGAACCATTTTCAAACAGCTGGAAGCCAAACTGGATCAGATCAATGATAGAGTGGACGAACATGCTGAACACTTATCTCGCATCGATTCGACTTCTGAAGATTTAGAAAGTCGTGTTAGATACTTGGAAACTCTCTGTTCCAGCCTAGAGGAAAAATGTAACAAACTCCTTTCCAAAATGGTGGATCTCGAAAATCGCAGCAGACCTCTGAATTCTTGGGTTGCCAGAGGCCACTGAACAGGGATCAACCGTGAAGTTTTTCGCCGAGTTTCTCTGTGAGATATTCGGGAAAGACTTGCTTCCGAACCCGCCTGAGCTCGAAAGGGCACACAGAGTCTACGTTCCCCCCGGAATTCTGGGCTTCCGCCCGCGACCGGTAATTTTGTGCTTTCATCAATACCAGGTAAAACACCGTCTGATTATGGAGGCACGTCGCAGAGGTACTTTTACTTTCCAAAATACAATCATTCGCTTTGTGGAAGATTTTGCACCTCAGACCTTAAAGATGCGCGCTGTGCTTAAAGGCGTAATGAAAGTGCTTTATGATCGTGGTTTTAAACCCTCTCTTCGCAATCCTGCCGATTTACGAATCTAACTTAATACTGGAAAATATAAGTGGCTTAAGTCAGTGAAGGAGGCTGAGGCATTTGTTGCAAGTCTTCCGGCTATCCAGTCATCTTCGGAACCCGATCGGACCTCCTAAAATGGTGGATAAGTACTTCTCGTAGTAAAATTACTTTTTTCTGGACTCAGACTTTACTTAAATCACTCAGGCATTATTCATTGAAACTCTAAGGGCTGTTGACAATCTCTCCCTGGATTTGGTGTGTCTTTTTTAAATAGACATTCTGTGCTTAATGTTTCCCTATGGTCGTTTAAATAGTACTTGTGTAATCTATTTTATTCTTGTATAACTTTATCTATAGAGTTCTACAACTGACTCTAACTTGTTTTGGAGGTTTGAAGTCTTTATTGAAGGCCTCCCTGTTTGTTGGTTCACAGTTTAATTGCTGATTTATTTTTTCTTTTTATTTATTTTTTCTTTTTTTCACCTTTTTTTTTAATCTCTGATTTTTTTTCTCCTCTCTGTAAATGGTTGATAAGTACTCTTCTTGAATTTATAATTTTCCCCTTCCTCCTTTTTTCCCTTTCTCTTACTTTATTCTTCCATAATTTTTCGCGGGTAGGTTAGTTTTGGTTTTCTTCCGATTTTCTCTGTATTAAGTTTTATATTTCTGCAGAAGATGTTCCAATTTGTAGTTATGTTTTCTAGTGCATAAACTAGTCACTATTTGCTATAGTATTTATACGGAACTGCTGTTAATGACACAGATCTGGAAGTTATATTTGGGTTAATTTTTTTGGTAGAGCTAGCTGCTTTTTTTGGTAGCCGTCTAGTTTTGGGTTGTGTGGATGGGGTGCGTTTTCCAGTTCCAACATCACTCACTGTATTTATTGTTTTTCTTTATTGCTCAGGACATGTTTATGTTCTGATTTTACGAATCTATGTTTACATTTCTGCTCCCAGACTGCCACTGTATAGCTTGACTTTTTATATGCCTGCTGCCTTTTATGCATTAGTAATTGATAATGGCTAGTGCACTTAAATTCGTGAGCTGGAATGTAAAGGGATTTAATCACCCTGTTAAAAGGAGGAAGGTATTCTCACATATTAAACAACTCAAAGCTGACATTGCTTTCCTTCAAGAAACTCATATTCGTTGTTTTGATAACTCCCGGCTTCTGTTAAAGTGGGCAGGTCAGCATTTTCACTCATCCTTTGCCGCTAAAGCTAGGGGAGTCTCCATTCTTATTAACTCAAATATTCCTTTTGAACTCCATAATAAAATATCTGATACAAATGGCCGTTTTATTATTGTTTCTGGTAAACTATATAACACTAAAGTTGCACTAGCAAACCTGTATGCCCCCAACTTTGATGATGTTAACTTTTTTGAACGTTTTTTTTCCTCACTACCAGATTTAAACTCATACTCTCTTATACTGGGTGGTGACTTCAACTGTTGGTTAGATCCTAATCTGGATCGATCGTCCTCTGTTACCAGATCACCTACTAAATCTGCCTTAGCTATCCAATCGTTTCTCTCTAATTTTGGTATCTCTGATATATGGCGTTTCCTTCATCCTAATGAGAGGGATTACTCTTTTTTTTCACATGTTCACCATACCTTCACTAGAATTGACTATTTCTTACTCGACAACCAACTTATTCCATTTGCCTACTCTTGTGACTATCAGAGTATACTGATTTCTGACCATGCCCCAATTACTCTCTCTCTGAACTTTCCTGGTCTCCCTCAGAGGAATAAACACTGGCGGTTTGATTCAACTTTATTATCAGATGATGATTTTCTAAAATTTATTAAGGATCAGATAACCTTTTATTTTAACACTAATACATCACCTGAAATGTCATCCCAGATTGTCTGGGATGCCATGAAAGCATACCTGAGGGGTCAAATAATCTCTTACACAGCAAATCTCAACAGAAGATCCTGTGCAGATCGATTAGACCTCATTAACCAGATTAAAGAATTGGATAAACTATATGCTCAAACTAAGAACCCTGAACTATACAAGAAGCGTGTTGAACTCCAAACTAAATTTAATCTTCTGTCTACTCAACCTGTCGAATGCCAACTTCTCGAAAGCAAGAGTCGCTTTTACATTCATGGGGATAAGTCTGGTAAATTTCTAGCCAATCAGCTGAGGCGTTCCAAAGCCAAACAACATATTACAAAGATCCGGAAGGAGAACGGAGACTTTACATCGGATCATTTAGAAATTAATGACGCATTTAAAATCTTTTATTCTCGGCTTTATTCCTCTGAATCTTTGAATGACAACATCTCTGTTGATCAATTTTTAAAGAATCTGAATATTCCCTCACTTTCATCTGATTTTAAAGCCAAACTTAATGCGCCTATATCATCAGAAGAAATATCTTTTGCAATCTCTGCACTGTCCTCAGGGAAATCTCCTGGACCTGATGGGTTCCCTGTAGAATTTTATAAATCATTCTCTTCACTTCTCTCTCCTCAGTTACTTTCAGTATTATCTGACTCGTTTAATTATGGCAAACTGCCACCCTCTTTCAATGAGGCATCTATTATTCTTCTATTAAAAAAGGGCAAAGACCCAACAGAGTGTTCCTCGTATAGGCCGATTTCTTTGCTCAATGTTGATGTAAAGATCTTAGCTAAAGTTTTGGCTCATAGATTAGAAACCGTTATTCCCTTCTTTATCTCTGATGACCAATCAGGTTTTATCAAAAACCGTCTCCCTTTTTTTAACATTCGACGTTTATTTAATATCTTATACTCACCTCCAACTGGGATTCCTGAATGTGTTATTTCCCTCGATGCGGAGAAAGCATTTGATCGTATAGAGTGGAACTACCTTTTTGCAGTCTTAGAAAAATTTGTTTCATCTCTTGGATCAAATTGCTGTACCTGTGTCCTACTGCTTCTGTTTTAACTAATTTTCAGAAATCCCAGGTATTTAATCTCAAATGTGGCACCCGTCAGGGATGCCCCTTAAGTCCCTTTCTCTTTGATTTGGCTATAGAACCTTTGGCGATAGCGTTTCGAAATTGTCCTGAATTGACCGGGATTTGGAGAGGGGGTGTTGAGCATAAAGTTTCTCTTTATGCTGATGACTTATTACTCTTTCTCTCAAATCCGTCTACATCCTTACCTCTAATGTTTTCACTTCTTGACCAGTTTAGCCAGATCTACTTGACAGATAGATCTCAGTATGTGCGGTTGGGAGACTGTAGGTCTGACACGGTGGTAAGCAGCACAGGGGCGCCGCAGGGAACCGTACTCTCTCCGGTCCTGTTCACCCTGTACACATCAGACTTCCAATATAACTCGGAGTCCTGCCATGTGCAAAAGTTCGCTGATGACACGGCCATAGTGGGGTGTGTCAGGAATGGACAGGAGGAGGAGTATAGGAAACTGATACAGGACTTTGTGATATGGTGCAACTCAAACTACCTGCGTCTCAATATCACCAAGACCAAGGAGATGGTGGTGGACTTTAGGAGATCTAGGCCTCATATGGAGCCAGTGATCATTAATGGAGAATGTGTGGAGCAGGTTAAGACCTACAAGTATCTGGGAGTACAGTTAGACGAGAAGCTAGACTGGACTGCCAACACAGATGCCTTGTGCAGGAAGGCACAGAGTCGACTGTACTTCCTAAGAAGGTTGGCGTCATTCAATGTCTGTAGTCAGATGCTGAAGATGTTCTATAGGTCAGTTGTGGAGAGCGCCCTCTTCTTTGTGGTGGCGTGTTGGGGAGGAAGCATTAAGAAGAGGGATGCCTCACGTCTTAATAAGCTGGTAAGGAAGGCGGGCTCTGTCGTGGGCAAAGTACTGGAGAGTTTAACATCGGTAGCTGAGCGAAGGGCGCTGAGTAGGCTACAGTCAATTTTGGATAACTCTGAACATCCTCTACATAGCACCATCCAGAGACAGAGAAGCAGTTTCAGCGACAGGTTACTATCGATGCAATGCTCCTCAGACAGGATGAAGAGGTCAATACTCCCCAATGCCATTAGGCTTTGCAATTCTACCGCCAGGACTTAAGAACTTTTTAAAAGCTATTATTAATGCTTTTTGAGATAGTGATTTAGATGCATATCATATTTTTTTTTTACTGAGTTAAGTATTGTATGTAATCAGTTTTGCTACAACAAGTGTATGGGACATTGGAAAAAAGTTGAATTTCCCCATGGGGATGAATAAAGTATCTATCTATCTATCTATCTATCAACTATCTATCTATAAACTTAATTTACATAAGAGTGAACTTTTCCCAATTAATAAAGAAGCACAAGAACTAACATTTCGTGATCTCCCTTTTAAAGTAGTCCATAATCAATTTACTTATCTTGGAATTACAGTCACAAGGAAGTTTAAAGATCTCTTTCGTGAAAATTTTGCCAATCTTTCATATACTATAAAGCAGAGTCTGGCACAATGGTCACCTCTATCTATGTCTTTGGTAGGTCGTATTAATGTTGTTAAAATGTATGTTCTCCCCAAATTTTTATACTTATTTCAATCTATCCCAATTTTTATTCCTAAATCTTTTTTTGATTCCTTAGACTCTATTATTTTGTCATATCTGTGGAAGAATAAGCGCTCTAGAATTAATAAAATCCATCTCCAAAAATCTCAAAAAGAGGGTGGCATGGCTTTACCTAACTTTCGTTTATATTATTGGGCAGCTAATATACGTTGTGCTACCTTTTGGTCTTTCTTCCATGGCCAACCCGAGTGCCCTAATTGGGTGGCAATGGAGTTGAGCTCCACTAAAGAATTATCTATCTCTGCACTTCTTGGCTCTGCACTCCCTAGTAGTCTGTCCAGATTAATAGCTAATCCTCTTGTTAGACACACCTTGCGTATATGGGCTCAGTTTAGGAAATGCTATGGTTTCCATGGTTTTTCCGTTTCCAGCCCTGTCGTACATAATCACCTTTTTTTACCTACTACGTATGATTCAGCATTCCATGTTTGGTATAGGAAGGGCATTAGACATTTTGAAGATCTTTTCATTGATAATCGCTTCGCTTCCTTTCAGCAGCTCTCTGTAAAGTTCAACCTGCCCAATGCTCATTTTTTTAGATATCTCCAAATTAGACACTTTATTGCTCCTTTAATTCCTAACTTTCCTGAAATGCCTGCGAAAAATGCTATGGACTTATTTCTTTCCATTAATCCACTAGGTAAAGGTTTAATATCAATTATTCGAGATAAATTAGCAGCCTTACGACGGGCCCCTGTGGATAAAATTAAAATGGCCTGGGAGCAGGATTTAAATACCTCCTTATCTGATGACAGCTGGGACTCGATTCTCAAATCGGTTAACTCAACCTCTCTTTGTGCGCGCCATTCCCTTTTACAGTTTAAGATTGTTCATAGAGCCCATATGTCTAAATCTAAACTATCTCGATTCTACCCTAACATTAGTCCGCTCTGTGATAAATGCAAGAGGGGCATGGCCTCTCTCATTCATATGTACTGGTTCTGTCCTAGCTTGGAGAAATTTTGGAAAGATGTCTTCACTACGTTATCGTATATTCTGAATCAGCACCTAGAACCAAACCCCTTAATTGCTTTGTTCGGTTTCTGGGGCGAGACAGATTTACGTCTGAATCTGACCAAATGCCGAATATTATCCTTTGCCTCTCTCCTGGCTAGATGCTTGATCCTCCTTAGATGGAGAGATGTTGCCCCGCCCACCCATGCTCAATGGCTTAACGACATTATGGCCTGCTTGGACCTCGAAAAAATTCATTACTCAGTTCTTAATTCAGATCTAAAGTTCCATAAGGTCTGGGGACCTTTTATCGAGTACTTTCATAACCTTCCTCCTGACTAGGGTTTTTTTTTTCTTTTCGGTCCCTTGCTTTCAGCTCCCTTTTTTTTTCTGGTAGTAGGCATTATTATCCTCTGTTGCTAAGTGTATTCACAGTCTGGGAGTTTGATTGTCCTGATTTATATTCTCTATATTGTGTTGTGGTTGGTCTGGAGTTTTTTTTGTGTTGTGGGGCTTGGAGAGGATACTAAGTTTACTTGTCTTTAATTTAGGTGCTTTTTTGTTAAATTCTCTTCCTTTGTAGCATATTGTCATTGTATGCTTAATTTTGCACTGTATCAATGTTCCTTATTGTGATTTGGGGTTTTTTTAATTTGTAAAATGTATAGAAAAAACATTAAAAAAAAAGGTGATTAAGAAAGTATTAGCCTTCATTAGTCGAGGATTGAGTTCAAGTGGATAGTCACAGACTTTTCTCCAGGGTTGAAATAGCTATTACAAGGGGGCATAATTTTAAGGCAATTGGTGGAAATTATGGTGGGGGGGGGGGAAATGTCAGAGTTAAGTCCTTCACACAGAGAGTGGTGGGTGCATGGTACGCCCTGCCAGGGTTAGTGCTAGAAACAGATTATTAGGGTTAGTTAAGAAACTCTTAGACAGGCATGTGGATGATAGAAAAATGGAAGGCTATGTAGGAGGGAAGGGTTCGATTCATCTTAGAGTAGGTTAAAAGATCAGCACAACATTGTGGGCCAAATGGCCTGTACTGTCCACTAGTGTTCTATGTTCTATATCTTTGAAAATATGCTATACTCAAAAAATTCCGGAACCAGTCAAGATTAGTTTTAGAACTAACTGAGAACCCGATGTTCATGATTTTCTATCATTTACTGATAGGGTACCATGTGTGACAGTTTCCTATACAGCCAATTATTACTCTTGCAGCTTGACAATAAATCCATCATATTTCACCCATCCTTCTGCAAAGTATCCCACTGATTTTGGGAAGATACTTATATGACTGCTATTAGTTATTATGCCCTAATTTTCACTCAATTTTACCAGTAAAATGTAAAATAATGCTTTAACTTCTAGAGGCCTTTCGGTTTTCATGGCTGATCTACCTCAAATACCAGCTTCATACTGTTGATTCCTTTATTATCTCAAAACCCATAATTCTCTATTTTTAATGCAGTCAAAATGATTGAATCTCCACCCCCATCTGAAGTAAGGAATTTAAAAATCTACCACAGTTCAAGCAGAAATATTTTCCTTATCTGTCCTAAATGAACTAACTTTTTTTTTGAGATTCTCATTCTTGGTTTTGTATCAGTGACCTCCATGTTTTATTGTTCAAAAACTGACTTTTCATGATTACTTATGTATTTATTGAGATTCAGCGTGCAATAGGACCTCTGCCCCTTCAAGCCCTGCTGCACAGCAACCCCTGATTTAATCCGAGCTGAACATTACACTACACAGTACAGCCGACCCTGGTTCAATTCCTGCTGCTGCCTGTAAGCAGTGTGTACATTCTCCCCATGACCCCGTGGGTTTCCTCCAGAGGTGCTCTGCTTTCTTCCCACAGTCCAAAGGCCCACCAGTTGGTAGATTAATTGGTCAGTGTAAATTGGCCAGTGATTAGGCTAGGATTAAGTCGGGTGATTGCTGTGGAGGCACACACAGCTCGAAGGGCGGGACAGGCCTATTCCATATATTTCAATAATAAATTATCTGCAACGTAAATTCCTACTTCCCATTTCAGCCCATGTTATGAGTAGGAATGTTGTAATCTCATCAGTTCGCAGCAAGAAGCAACTTAAAGAAATTGCCTTGTCAGCTTCCGAAACAAATCGCCTATGTGGGCAACAGTTGCATTTAAAGATATGGGATTTCAAATGCTGACACCTGGAGCAAAAAAGTACGAACAGAAGCCCAGAAGGGACAATACAGACGAATAAAGAATTCACAAAGTCAATTTATTATCAACATACATACATGTCACTATATATAACCCTAAGATTCATTGGCGTGTAGGCACACTCAACAGATCTATAATAGAATAATAGCCACAATGGAATAAATGAAAGACCACATCAACTTGGAAATTCAATCAGTGTGCAAAAGACAACAAACTATACAAATAGAAAAAGAAAGAAATAATAATAATAATAATAATAATAATAAATAAATAAGCAATAAATATAGAAACTGAGGTGAGAAGTCCTTAAAAGTGAGTCCAGACACATCACTGATTCCACTTATCACCTTACATACTTGTCAAATTTCATTATCTGTGGCCTTTTGTTTCCACTTAGCATCTTCCAGTCTTCAATTTAGATTTACAGCCTGCATTTAAAACACAAGACTCAACACGCTAGAATCTGGTTGGCAAAAAACCAACTGCTGCCAGAGTTCAAGGGTAGCATCTGTAGAGGGAAATAGGTAGCCTGACTGTTCAGTTCCTTCTGTAGATCCCATCCGACATACTGAATACCTTCAGCTATGTTTTTTGCACTTAATCTTGATGACCCCCTTTCAGTTATCCTTTGTTTAAATTATAAGCAAAATCTCCTAGACAAAAATAAACCTACCACGCTAAACAACTTGCCACATAATCAGTGCATGCATCAAGAAATGCAAAGTGAATAAATGCTTTCAAACTTTGCGTTAATTAAATGTATTTACTCCCCATCCCCATTAATTTTTTAAAAAGTGAATTTTGATGTAGCAATTTGTGAATATTTTAAGCCCAGATTTCTGTAATATTACAATCAGAATCAGGTTTAATATCGAAGTCATATGTTGTAAAATTTGTTAACTTTGCAGCAGCCGCACAATGCAATACATGATAATATAGAAATATTATGGTAATAGATAATGTGTGTGTGTGTGTGTGCGCGTGCGTGTCTATGCATAATAGCTGAATTAAATAAGCAGTGCAAAAAAAGAAATAAAAAGTGGTGATGTAGTGTTCCTGGGTTCAATATCCATTCAGAAAATGGATGGCCTCAGGCTTCTGTACCTTCTATCCTGGGTGATGGGTGTCCTTAGAAATGGACGCCGCCTTTCTGAAGCACCGCTCCTTGAACGTGTCTTAGATACTATGGAGGCTAGTACTATGAAGCTGACTAATTTTACAACTCTCTACAGCTTACTTTGATCCTGCCTCCACCCCCCACCCCCCCCCCCCCCATACCAGGCAGCGATGCAGCCAGTTAGAATGCTCTCCATGGTACATTTGCAGAAATTTGCAAGTGTTTTAGGTGACATACCAAATCTCCTCAAACTTCTAATGAAATACAGCTTTCTTGCCTTCTTTACATCTGCATCAGTATGTTGGGACCAGGTTAGTTCCTCAGAGGTATTAACACCCAGGAACTTAAACTTGCCTACCGTCTCCATTTCTGACTCTGAGGACTGGTGTGTGTTTCCTCATCTTACCCTTTCTGAAGTCCACAATCAGCTCTTTGGTATTACTGATGTTCAATGCAAGGTTGTTGCTGTGACACCACTCAACTAGCTGGTATACATTGCTCCTCTATGCCCTCTCGTCTCCATCTGAGATTTCACCAACAATGGTTGTATTATCAGCAAATGTATAGATGGCATTTGAGCTGTGCCTAGCCACACTGTCATGGATGTAGGGACATTTCATCTGGGGTGGAACAGCTATGCAGCTGAACTCTAAGAACTTTATATATGTTTCAATAAAGTCAAATTCTTCCAAACTCTGGAGAATACAGCAGCAAACACAAAATGCTGGAAGAACTCAGCAGGCCAGGCGCATCTATGGAATAGAGGCCTGCATACTGACATGACAGACCCATCATTCCAGGAACCAGTCTGATGAAACTACACTGTATAATAATTATATCCTTTATTTGGGAAGGAAACCAAAACAGTACACAATAATCTGGATGGAGTCTCACCAAATCTAATTGTATTAGGACATTCTTGTGCTCAGATCCTCTTGTAAAAAACCCTTTATATCTGTCTTCCTAAGTGCACCTGCACCTCCACATTAGCTTTGAGTGGCTTACGCATGAGGACCCCCAGGTTAATTTAAGCATCAATATTTCCCAATCTCTCACCATTCGGAAGATACGCAGCAATACTATGTTTTTCTATCAATTCAAAGTACATATGTTATCAAAGTATGTACAGTGGTGCTATGAAGTTTGTGAACCTTGTAGAATTTCCAAATTTCTACAGTGGAGAGCATTCTAACTGGTTGCATCACTGTGTGGCATGGAGAGGCACTGCACAGGACCAGAAAAGAGCTGCAGAAAGTTGTCAACTAGCCTCCCCATTGGGGACACCTTCAAATGGTGGTCTCAGAAAAGTGATGCCTCAAAACGGCGGCATCCATTATTAAGGACCCCCCTTTTCTCAGTCCCAGGGCATGTCCTTTTCTCATTCCTACCATCAAGGAGGTACAGGAGCCTGAAGACATATACTCAACATTTCTGAAACAGCTTCTTCTCCGCTTTAAGATTTCTGAACAGACAATGAACCCATGAACATTACCTCAGTATTGTTTTCCCCTCTTTTTGCACAACTTATTATTTTTTTCTTTTTTATACATATTTATTGCTTTTGGCAGAAGGCAAAGGCAAACCATTGCTGTAACCTGCCAAGTACATGATTTCCCAATACTTCAGTCTCAATAAAGGATCAAAACAACAACGTTAACAACAAATGTCAGGACAAAGCAGTGTGGAGGGAAATCATCCACCAAGTGGAAATTCCAGATGCGACCTAATGACAATGACGATTGCAATTTATAGTTTATTTATTATCATGTATTGTAATTACTGCTGCCACAAAACAACAAACTTCGCAACATACACCAGTGATACTAAACCAAGTTCTGATTCTGATTTTGACAAGTTGATGGCTGATCTGGCCATGGACTCTGCTCCAACTACAGGTGTTCCCCACTTTACAAAGGTAGAGCATTCCTATGAAACTTTTCTTAAGCCGAAATGGCGTAAAGCGAAGAACCATTAAATTATATGGGAAAAATTTTCGTAAAAGCGAAAATCCTCTTTGTAACACGAAAACAGGTTACGAATGTAGGTCTTTTGTAAAAGCAAAGTGGCATAAAGCAAACATTCGTAAAGCGGGGGACTCCTGTATCTGCCTTTTCCCCATAGCCCTCAATGCAAAAATCTATCTCATTGAGTCTTCAACATATTTACACTCTATTAGGTATTACCTGTATCTGATAAATGCTTGTGGTCTTCTGCTGTTGTAGCCCAACCATCTTGAAGTGTTGTGCATTCAGAGATGCCCTTCTGCACACCACTGTTGTTACATCTGGTGATTTGAGTTACCGCCACCTTCTCGTCGCCTTGAACCAGGCTGGTCATTCTCCTTCAATCTCTCTCATTCACAAGGCATTCTCCAACAGAGCTGCCAGTTTTTTGTTCTTCGCACCATTCTCTTTAAACTCCAGAGGCTGTTGTACATGAAAATCCCAGGAGGTCAGCAGTCTCTGAGATACAGTGGATTCCGGTTAATTAGGATAAAGCAAAACCCATGCAGTTTGGCCCTATTTAGCAGCTACCCCAATTAGCCGAGGTTCCATGGAAATAGTTAAAAAGCTATAAGAAAGGCAAGCTTCCATTTAACTGGGTAACAAATTATATATTTAAATGAAATACAGAACAAATTAGAACATACTGGTGGTTGTCTGTTGTATCTGACTATGACAGGAGAGTTTTTACAGTGGAAAAGCTGTTGCACTGGGGCATTTTCACACTCCACTCTCCAGGTGTTCCACTGGGGAAGTCCGGTTCCAGTGAGATGAGTAGACGTCCTAACTGGGGTCTCCTCTGGTTGCAGTGGACGAGCAGGACTTGCTTCATCGTGCCTTTCGCTCCTCACATTGTGTTGCAGAAACACCTTTCTGCAACAAACAAGAGAAAATCTGCAGATGCTGGAAAGCCGAACAACCCATAAAGCCATAGATCTCATTTGTCCAGTCCAGTGGAGCTGATTTTGCATGCTAGAACAGGCATATCCCTATCTCACCAGAGTATGAGACCCTCCAGCCACCCTCACCTGGTTTAGCCCACCTGTTGAAGCCCTGTCCACCGGGATGTGGCCTCTGTCAGATGTAAGCAGCTACCTGGAGCTACAGGTGAGAGCTGAGTGTCCGGTAACATTCAAAGCGAGTGTTGATACTTTCAAATTCTTCATAGTTCCTAAATTGCTGAAGTAGTGAAATCATTCCATTTTCACTCCCTGTCATTTCTCACATCTTCAAGCCTGAATGCTTGAAGCAGTCCTGAATTGTCATACTGTTTATTTCTCACCAACTATCAATGCCAAGAATCACTGCATTTTTAACACAAATGTACACAACTGACGTTATTTAAAAACTGTTTGCTTTAAGCACAGTGTAATGTCTAACAGCTCCATGACTGTCACTAGTTAGAAATCGTTTGGCAACAGTCTCAAGCCCCAAATAAGCATTATATTGTCCCAAACAATGTAGGACATCCTGGCTACTTTCTCAATTTCCTTCTTGTTCTTTAAGAGTTGTCCCAAATAAGCCGCTGCCCTAATCAGAATCAACTCTACTTCAAAAACACCCCATCTGGCACCAACAGACGTTCCACGGTTGCATTTGTTCCCCATTCTGATGCTTGGTCTGAACAACAACTGAACCTCTTGACCATGTCTGCATGCTTTCACGCATTGAATTGCGGCTACATGATTGGCTGATTAGATATTTGCATTAATGAGCAGGTGTACCTAATAAAATGTCCATTTTGTGTAATGAGGTAGCCTCTACTGCTTAGCAGGCAGAGAATTCAACAGATTTACTATTCTCTGGGAAAATCCTCATCTCTGTCCTAAATCTATTGCCCCTAAATCTTGAGGCTTAGTTCATCTTACTTACCAGTAGAAACAACTTTCCTGACTCTCTTATCTATCCTTTTCATAATTCTATACGTCTCTATAAGACCCCCTCTCATTCTTCTGAATTCTAGCGAGTATATTTCCAGTCAATTCAATCTCTAATCATAGGCCAATCCCTTCATCTCCAGAATCAACTTGATGAACCACCTCCAAGGCCAGTATAGTTTTCATCTAGTAAGGAAACCAGAAATGCAGGCCAGTACCATATACAGTTGGAGCATAATCTCCCTGTTCCTAAGTTCAATTGCTCTAGCAATGAAGGCCAACATTCCATTTGCCTGCTTGATAGTCTGCAAACAAACTTTTTGCAATACATGTGCAAACACTCCCAAGACACTGAGTAACAAGAGGGTGCAAAGTTTCATCATTTCAATTTTAATCTGATCTTATATTCGGCAAAGATTCACCATGCCATTTAAAATTCTGACAAACTTTTATAGATGTGTGGTGGAGAGAATATCGGCTGGTTGCACCATGGCCTGGTATGGAATCACCAATGCCCTTGACTGTAAAATCCTACAAAAGGTAATGGATACTGCCCAGTCCATCACGGGTAAATCCCTCCCCACCACTGAGCACATCTACATGGAGTGCTGTCACAGGAAAGCAGCATCCATCATCAGGGACCCCCACCACCCAGTCCATGCACTCTTCTCACTGCTGCCATCAGAAAGGTGGTACAGGAGTCTCAGAATGTGCACCACCCGCTTCATCAACAGTTATTACCCCTCAACCACCAGGCTCTTGAACCAAAGGGGATAATGCCACTCACCCCCATCAGTGAACTGTTCCCACTGAAGTGGACTCACTTTCAATGGTTCTTCATCTCATGTTCTCGATATTTATTGCTGATTTATTTATTATAATTTTATCTCTTTCTTTTTGTATTTGCACAGTGTGGTTTTTTTTTGCTCATTGGCTGTTGTCCACCCTGCTGGGTGTAGTCCTTTATTGATTCTACTGTGCAATGTGTATTGCTAACAAGAAAATAAGTCTCAGGATTGTATATGGTGATATATAGTATGCACTTTGATAACAAATTTACTTTTAAATTTGAACTATTTTTCCTTCCAAAGTGGATAACCTTGCATTTACCAACACCTGCCAGAGCCTTGCTCACACTTTAAACCTATTTATATCTGTCTGCATGATCTTTTGAAAATAATTGGGACTTGCACTGAACCCTAGATAGAGAGTGCAATGTCTGCCAATCTATTGGCAGTTGTGGTATGTCAGTAACAATACCTTCTCATGGGTGGAAGATTTGGGCTCAAATCCCACTGTAATGACTGGTAAATAAAATGACCCAGACATTTTGTGTAATACTCGGAGTTTAAATTTGAATTTGCCTGCCCTGTAAGATGGAACTCAAAGATCCTATTGAAGACTTCAAAGAGGAAATGTGTTGTGTATTTAATATTTCAGTAATATTGTGAATGTATTGATTGTTTAAGCATTTTTTTACATAATTTATTATAGGTGATATATAAGTATGTGAATGGCATACGTCATTACACCACTTAGAATACATCATTACATCATTAGAATAAAGCTGATGCAGATATGCTTATCCAAAGGCTCCTTGTTTTTATTTCAATTAGCTTTTATGCTTTGGAGTTACAAAACATAACAGTGGTGACAAGGAGATTATAAAACAAATCTGAGACTGCTACGTATCTGTTGAAGCACAGCACCCTTTCTTTGCAAGAGGAGAGAAGTGGGAAAAAAAGTAAAGCAGGATTTTTATTCTTTGGAAGGAGGGGCAGATGGACAAAATTCATGGGTTCATAAACAATGAGTATCATATGATAATAATCATAAAATTTAAAAAGATCAGAAATGATAGGCCACATGAGAAAGAGACACATTTGATGGCATAAAACATAGATGAGCAAATCAAGCTGTATTTTGAACTGAATGAAATAACTAATGAGAAGTGAGTGCCACTTTTGGGGATTGTAATAGGTGGAAGAGCATACAATTTGCATTGACATTTAACTACTCCAGCCAAACCAGTCGAAATGAGCTTTGCTGATATCGTGAAAGTAATGCAGGAACATTTAGATCTGAAGCCATTGTTGATTGCAGAACAGTGTAGATTTCATAAGCGGAATCAAAAGGAATGGGAGTCCATTTCAGCATATCTGGCCAAATTGAAGAGATTGTCTGAGCATTGTCAGTTAAGCGATGGGCTTAATGATGCTCTGAGATATTGTTTGGTTTGTGGAATCTTACAAGGAAATATTCAAAAATAGCTCCTAACTAAAGCACAATTCACATCTAAAAGAGCCATTGAAATTGCTATATCAATGAAACAGCAGTCAGATATGCAGCTGAGTTGCAGTCAGGAAGGAAAGCGAACAAAATTGCAACATCTAAACCGGCCTGGCTGAACAAATAGTGTGACTGTTGCGGCAGGGGCTTAAATACACCAGACTAATGCATGTTTAAGGGCAAAACTTGCAGAAAATTCAATGACGTAGGACACATACAAAGATCATGTTGGGCAGACAAAAATAAATGGACTATACAGGGAAGAGAAAAAGACAAAAAGTCAAGTTGCAGTTTTAAAAAGAGCACCAATCTGCAAGCCCTTGATGAAAAAAAAATCTATAAAAGGTTAGAATGACACAGGGCTGGTAGCCTTAAAATTTACAGTGTGAAGACTAACAGGAGACAAGCAAAGTGGCTTACACCAGAAGTGAACGGCAAATTAATTAAAATGGAATTGGACACTGGCTCGGCTGTTTCAGACATTCCACAAGATGAGCTTGATTGGCATTTCAAAGACACTGAACTGAAGCCTGCAGATATCCACCTAAGAACTTATAATGGAGAAACAATAACTCCCGCGGCTATGGAAATGACACTTGTAACAGTGAATTACAACAACCAACAAGCCAGATTGAGTTTGTATGCAGTAAAAACAGGAGAGCCAGCATTGTTGTGTCAAGTGGCTGAGACAGCTACAAGTTAGACGGGGGAGATCCAGTGGATGTAGTGTACCTCGATTTTCAGAAGGCATTTGATAAGGTCCCACATAAAAGATTGGTGGGTAAAATCAAAGCTCAGGGCATCGGGGGGAAGGCATTGACATGGATTGAAAACTGGTTGGCAGATAGAAAGCAAAGGGTAGCGGTGAATGGGTGTTTCTCGGAATAGCAGGTGGTGACTAGTGGGGTGCCACAGGGCTCGGTATTGGGACCACAGCTGTTTACCATTTACGTTAACGATTTGGATGAAGGCATAGAAAATAACATCAGCAAATTTGCTGATGATACTAAGCTGGGTGGCAGTGTGACATGTGATGAGGATGTTAGGAGAATTCAGGGTGACTTGGATAGGCTGGGTGAGTGGGCAGATACTTGGCAGATGGCATTTAATGTGAATAAGTGTGAGGTTATCCACTTTGGGAGTAAGAACAGGAAGGCAGATTATTATCTGAATGGTGTAGAGTTGGGTAAGGGAGAAATACAAAGAGATCTCGAAGTCCTTGTTCATCAGTCACTGAAGGTGAATGAGCAAGTGCAGCAGGCAGTGAAGAAGGCTAATGGAATGTTGGCCTTTATTACAAAGGGAATTTAGTTCAAGAGCAAGGAAATCCTCTTGCATTTGTACAGAGCCCTGGTGAGACCACACCTGGAGTATTGTGTACAGTTTTGGTCTCCAGGGTTAAGGAAGGACATACTGGCTGTAGAGGAAGTGCAGCGTAGATTCACGAGGTTAATTCCTGGGATGTCTGGACTGTCTTACGCAGAGAGGTTAGAGAGACTGGGCTTGTACACGCTGGAATTAAGGAGATTGAGAGGGGATCTGATTGAAACATATAAGATTATTAAGGGATTGGACAAGATAGAGGCGGGAAATATGTTCCAGATGCTGGGAGAGTCCAGTACCAGAGGACATGGTTTGAGAATAAGGGGTAGGTCATTTAGGACAGAGTTAAGGAAAAACTTCTCCCAGAGAGTTGTGGGGGTCTGGAATGCACTGCCTCGGAAGGTAGTGGAGGCCAATTCTCTGGATGCTTTCAAGAAGGAGCTAGATAGGTATCTTATGGATAGGGGAATCAAGGGATATGGGGACAAGGCAGGAACCGGGTATTGATAGTAGATGATCAGCCATGATCTCAAAATGGTGGTGCAGGCTCGAAGGGCCGAATGGTCTACTTCTGCACCTATTGTCTATTGTCTATTGATTGGAGTTCCATCCACCAATTGCAAGCAACATCCCCTGCAATAGAGTCAATCAAAAGTGAATTAAGAAAGGTACTGGATGATGCCACACCACAGCAGCATTCATGATGGCATTGGAAAACTCAAATATATCAAAGGTTTTAAAAAAGCATTAAATGAAAATGCCACACCCATGTTTTTCAAGCCATTTTTCCCCATACAGTGTGTATGCATGCTGTATCAATAACAGCAGATCCTAGATATTCTATCATTAAGATCACTGCCTCAAATATCTCTGCACCAGTAAGCGATTCCTTCACAAACAATGTGATATGGCACCCTTCTACATCTTCAGACTTGCTATTTTCTTCAGTTAGCCTAATTTGTTTGGTTCTGTGTGGACAGTTTCTTGCCCGGTGCAAATACTTCGACATACCACACATTTCAATCTCCTACTACTCTTGCTTATTGGATTTGTGCCAGGTAATGATACCTTTGTCTGTCTTGGATCTACGCTTGCTATACTCTTGTTTCTGCTCAGTCAAGTATGCCATTTCCTGACTCAAACTAATTCCAACTGGCATTGTGCGGGCATCTCTCCAAAAATCCTCTTCAGTGCTGATTTCGAAGATGCAGATGTATGCAGTTAATGCTAGCTGTCTGTCCTTTATGCCTAGACATGCAATAGCCAACAATTTAAAGGCTGATGCAGTGTCAGGAAATTCCATTGTGTATTTACACATGTGAGTGTACTTTTGTTCAAAATCAATGATATAATCAGCCATATTTTTAGAACTACCTCTATAAATTTGTCAAAGGCAAAATATGCCTCATAAATCCAACCCTTTTCTTGCATCAAAAAACAGAGTCAAGTGTATTAGCATATTCATACCATCGTCTTTGTTCAAGTCTTCCATTAGAGTTGCCACCGCAGTCTCTCTCGCTCTTCCCAAAAGCGACAATGCAACAGCCAAGGCTTGCTTCTCCTTCTCCATAGTTCAATTTCATTTTTCCAGCTTTTGTCATGCTGGCAGAAACGTTCCTCTGCTACCACTGTTAATACCCAAACAATAAGGACATGTTCTCCTTTTCTTTAAACAACTTTGCTTTCAATGCTTCCGTTCAATACCTGAGAACCACCACCTTTATATCCCACAATTTTCCCCTCTCCTCCGACACGCACAACAGGGAGAGTGCGCATGTGTACTAAATACTTACACAGTTCAAATGACCAGAACAACCACCTGAATACGACAAATACCAATCGCTGAAAACTCACCCATTACAGACTTTCGGACTATCAAAGTCTGAGCACACCAAACAGTTGCTCTCCTCGCCTGGCCTTGGAAATGCTAAGCTGTTGGAGCTAATGGGCCACATGCTGTCCCTCCTGGGAAATCAATGTGGTGAACTACATATACCTGTTTGGACTGCTCCTGTGGCTCCTCCCACAGACCCCTGTATAAAGGCGATTGAGGCCTGAGCCCGGCCTCATTCTCCAGGATGTAGTGTTGTTCATTCTTCCAGTCAATAAAAGCCGATATCTCGTTTCTTACGTCTTAGAGTGAGTTATTGATGGTGCATCAATCACATTCCTTCTTTTATTTTCAAAGGACAGTGCCAGAAGAGGACCTACAGTCGTTTGTGGCTGTGTTGGTATATGGGTATGCATTACGAGTGCCAGATGATTTTATTCCTGATGCCACAATCACCAGTCGGCCTCTCAACAACATTTCACCCTCCTCAGTAAATTCAATTCCTTTGCCACCTATTCCTACCTCCCATGATGGTGTACAGAACTCTTGGGTTCCTGTTGACCTATATTCCACCTCATTTGTTTTCATTTCCCATGATGCACACCGCCATCTCCATAGACCCTCTTACTGTTCGAGTTTTGGAACGGAGAGAAACGACTCTGATCATAGATAAGAGGTGTAAACCTGCATGTGTTTTGTTTGATCGCCGTAAACCAGCCCACCAAAATTTGGAGGTTTCTGCTACCATGCCCCTGCCATCACGACATGACCGTGAACATGCCAACACCTCTAGATGAGCCAGAGTCACCTGCTCTTCCTCCAGCCATGGAACAGAAGATCTGAGCCAGGCAATTCACAATGTCAGTTGTAGTGAACTGTGGGGGGGGGGGGGGGGGGCCTGTGTAGGGTAACGTAATTCACCACCACCGATACTGAGTTGAGCTTCACTTTAAGGGGCTGGTTAGATGTGATGATGTAATTATTTGAAGTACTGATACCGTCTTTTGTGTTCAGCAACTGGATTACAATAAATGAGTTGTTACGGTTTTTCTTAAAGATGAAATGCTTGACGCCGTTTTATTTGCAAAGATCTACAACGCCATTGTTACTGGTGAGGTTGACAAGGAACATCTCCAAAATCTCAAGATAGTATTAAAGAGATCAGAAGATTATAGTTTTAGAGCATGATATGACAAGTGTGAATTCTTTAAGCCAAGCATCATTACTGATGTCACGCTATTAGCACACAAGAATTACAAGTGTTCTGAGGAAATTGAAGTGGTGGTGGAAGCCCCAAGGCCAAAGGATGTGTCACAGTTGTGGGCCTTTGTAGGATCTGTCAATTACTATAACAGATTCCTGCCAAAACCGGCTACAGTGCTCCACCCTTTGAACTCATTGTTATAGATTGGGAGGAAACGGCAATGGACAAAGCAGTTTAGGTGTCTTTCAAAAAGGTAAAGGAAATGGTGACAACACGGACGCACTGTACTCACACGCTATGATCCACATCATGTAGTGAAGCTTGCCTGTGACGCTTTGCCTTATGGTAATACAGGTGCAAGTCTTATCACGTTATGAGTTATAGAAAGTGAATGCCACCATAGCCTTTGCATCACATTCTTGTTCTGCTGCAGAGAGGAAAAAAAATTGCAGAAATTGACAGAAAGGCCTCGAATCTGGTTTGGGGTGCAAAATGTTTCGATCAGCACCTGTATGAGAGACAGTTTACCCACTCGCTGATCATCAACTACTGGTGTCCATTTTCAAAGTCAAAGTAAGGTCTAAGTAAAACTTTATTATCAGAGCACATACACGTTACTACATGAAACCCTAAGATTCTTTTTGTGCCGCCACACTTAGCAAATCTATAGAACAGTAACTTTAAACAGGAATAATGGACAACTGTGCAAATGTAGATATAAATAAATAGCTATAAATAACGAGCATGAAATAAGAAGATAAAAGAGGCTTTAATTGAGTGTAGTTATCCCATTTTTTACAAGCTCCTGATGATTTAGTAGTAACTGTTCTTGAACCTGGTGGTGCAAATCCCGAGGCACTTGAACCTTCTACCTGATGGCAGAGTGAGAAAAAAAATCATGGCCTGAGTGGTGAAGATCTTTGATAATGAATGCATCATGTAGATGCGCTCAATGGTTGGGAGGATTTTACCCATGATGTATTGGGCTGAATCATTAACTTTTGTAGGATTATCCACTCAAAAGGCATTGGTAGTCCGCAATGCAGCTAGTCAGCACATTTTCCACCACACGCCGTTGGAAGTTTTCCAGTCCACGGAAGAGTGTTCCACTGCCAGCAACTTCACAAATGCAGAGATGGGCTCTGTTTCTGAAGGACACAATTACAAGATCAATTCAAGAGGACAACTAATCATGGAAATGTCAATGAATTATTGTGTTTGCCCTCGGAAAAGGAAATACCTGAAAAATTTACAAAAGGGAACATTCCTCATGACGTCTTCTCCCTAGCGCAAATCAAAAGTCTTCCTAATACAGCAGAGAAGATCCAAATGGAAAGCAGAGAAGACCCCACACTGTCTCAGGTCTACATGGCCATCCAAAATGGCTGGAATACGCAAATATTGTAATTGTAAAGCTTGATTAAACATTCTTTGTTTTTTAATAATTAATTATGGGTTATTTGTAAGAAGTTGTGAATAGTATATGTCATTACGCCACTAAGTCATGTATGCACGCCTCACTACAGCAAAAACTAAGTTGACACACTTATCCTCGGGTTCCCATGTTTTTCACAACCAGCAACACCACTGTCATGATTATTTTCAAGGAGGCTGCGTCATCTCCTCCCTATATATTCACAACTGTGTGGCTAGACTCTGCTCTAACTCCATCTACAGGTTTGCAGGTGATACCACCTAGCTGGCCGTATCTCAAATGACAATGAATTGGAGCACAGGAGGGAGATAGCCTAGTGACATGTTGTCCTGGCAACAATTTTTCCCTGTATATCAGCAAAATTACAAAGCATAAGACATGGTACATGGAACAGTAATAATACATAGGAACAGCCATTCGACTGACAATGTTGTGCAGAACCAGCTAAAAAGCAAATCAAAAACACCTGAACAATAATCCCTCCTACCTACACCATGTTGGTGCCTCAAAACCAGTTGCTTTGGGCAGGGGGAGCTCGTCAGCCTTGGGTGGCAGTTCACCTAGGAGAAGGAAACCTCTGATTTTAAACCTCCGCTGCCTTGTGGCCATACCCATAGGAAAGGCTTCGGGAGTAAACCCCAAGGAAGAAATCCTGAGCCAGGGTCCCTGAGGCAGTTTGATGTTGTTTACAAGTTCACTCTGGCAACCTCTGTGACGTCACTGGTGCCAAGCTGTATCGGCGCTTGCCCTTCCCTTGGCCAACATCGATGACGTGGAGAGGGGGATCCCACGGTGTGGGCAGCAGTCGGTTCTTCAAATTTTCCCACCCAGGCTTGCACCCTGGAGAGTCCACCAGAGGCGCAAACCCATGATTCCCTGGGATCAATAGCTGCCTACCAACTATACCATGCCCATATGCCTCCAGTTTCCTTCCATCCACCTGTCTATCCAAACGTCTCTTAAACACCTCTACCATTTGCCTCTACCACCACACCAGGCAGCACATTCCAGTCATCCATGACTCTGAGTCCTCACATCCCTGTTGAACCTACCCCCTCTCACCTTCAATGTATTCCCTCTGGTATTAGACACTCCAGTGCTGGGAAACTGATGTTCTCTAGCTATGCCTCTCGTAATCTTGTAAACCTCTATCAGATCTCCCCTCAGCCTCCATGCTCCAGAGCAAACAACTCAAGTTTATCCAGCTTCTTGTGGTAGCACATGCCCTCTAAACCAGGCAGCATCTAGTTGTTAGAATCACCAGCAGCCTGTCCTGCTCCAGCCACGTAGATGCCACAGCCAGGAAAGCTCACCAATGACTCTACTTCCCCTGGAGGCTAAAGAAATTCTGCATGTCATGTTCGATCCTCAGCAAATATTATCAATGCATCAGAGGAAACATCATATCCAGAGGCAGATTGGCAATGGCTCTGCCTGTGACAACAGGAAACTGCCGAAAGATGCGAACACAACTCAGTAAATCATGGAAACCAACCTCCCCTCCACAGACCCTGTGTACATTTCTCACGGCCTACTAAAGCAGCCAATACAATCTAAGACCTCACCCACCTCGGACATTCCACCCTCTCCACTCCTCCCATCGGAACAGGATACAAAATCCTGAAAGCAGGTATCACCAGGCTCAAGAACAGATCTATCCTGCAATCAAGTGGCTCCCTAGTACAAGCTGGGTTCTTGACCTCACAATCTACCTCATTATCAACGTACCTTACTGCTCTGTACTTCCTCAGTAACTGATACACTTAATCTGCATTCTGGTCTTGCCTTGCTTGTACTACTTTAATGCATCGCTGTAATAAATTGACCTGTATGAATGGTCTGCAAAAGGAGTTTTCACCGACCCTCGGTATGACAATAATAAGCAAGTGCGGCCTCACCAACAATTTATACAATTAGAACAAAATGACCGGACTCCTATACTCAGCGCCCTAACAGATGAAGGACAACATGCTAAGCAAATTTTCCATTACCCTGTCTACTTGTTACGCTGCTTTCAACATCAGAATCAGAAGCACTTCATTGCCAGTATATGAAACAAACCAGAATTGAGAGTGGTTCAGTGTCAAGCCTAAACCACGGGACAATACCATAACAGACAACACAACAGCAACCAACAATTTACAAGACAATAGAGCAGGCAGCCACGGGCAGTTAACGATTTGCAGAACAGTCACATGCACAAATGTCAATAATCAGACTTGTGTAAATGTGAACGTATGAATAGCCTCAGTAATTATCAACAGAACAAGGACAGCAGCAAAGATCATTTAGCAGATTTTGCGCAGGGACAGTTAGGGTGTTACGTCTGAAGTGAGTTTTGTTGAGAAGCCGGACATATATAGGATAGAAGCTTCAGAGGTGACATATAGTCCTGGTGGTGGTGAACTCATATTGCCTCCTTGATGGCAATTTGGTAAGCAGGTGACTGCGAGGGTAGGTGGAGTAAGCTGTAATTTTTCCATCTCTTTTCTTTGCTGAGGCAATGATCAGGGTTCTTAATGTCGGTAGCTGTCTGCCCATGATCTTCTCTGCAAAGTGGACCACCCACTGCAACCTGGACTTGGAGAGGGAGGAGGTGGCAAGAAGCCAAACGATGACAGAGGTGGTCACAACACTCTCACTGATGGCTGAGTGAAAATTCATCAGATGTTAAGTTTCCTAAGCTGACGTAGGAAGGACAATCTGTGCTCTGCTTTCCTAGGTTCTAGTGATGAACATAATGTGCTTGGCCCACTTCAATGTATTGGTAATTGTGCTGCCTTTATGGCAGTTATTTAGTTTATAATATTTTCGCTTAGTAATTCGTGTGTTAGCATTTTTTAGTAAAGTTAGGATTGATTAAGTAAATTCATTGTCTGTAATATATCGCGGCATGCGATGACGTCACATCCAGTTTCACCGCGTCTTGTGGGAAAATACCGGTTTGGGAAAGACGGAAAGGTGGGGGGCTCACATGTGCGAGTCCAGCGCAAGAAAAGTTGTCTTCTATGCATTAGAAATCACAGTGGAGCAACGCTGTAAGTCATAGATAATCGATATGTTGAATTAAAATGTTAACGCTGATTCTGTTAAAAGTAACGACGGTCGATAAGGTTTATGTTTTCGTTAGTTAAAGAGTTGCGGATAGTTGTGTTGAAGTGTATTTAAAGCAGTCAACGGCGTAAGTAGATTCTGACTGTATGCTACACTTTAATGTAATGTAGTTGTTGTAGTTTTACCTTTGCAAGTATTCACGATGCAAATGTGATATCTAGAAGGAAACAACTACTGTACCAATCTTGTATTGTTTTATCCATAGTTTTCACCATACGTTAATGTGGAAGAGTGAACAGTAAATGGTTAATCTTACTGCGACCCTGTTTTCATTAACGACGGTTTATCTCGGTGTTTAGTTCGGGTTCTGTTACACCCGAGCGAGAACACTACAGTAATAGTAGTCCCCAAGAATCTGAATGACCCAACCACAGACACAGCCTGGCCATTAATTTCCATGGTGCGGGTGCAAGTAGGGGGCTGTTTGTGGAAATCATTCCTCACTTCTATTGTCTTGATGGCATTAAGTTCAGAGTTGTTTTGAGCACACCATACTGCAAGATGATCTACCTCTCTTTGATGAGACCAGCTACAGTCGTGTCATGCATGAACTTTAATGGTTTGGTTTGTGGAGGTACAGTCATGTGTATAAAGTGAGAAAAGGAGGGGGTAACAGAACACAGCCCTGGGTGGGACGAACTTGTGCTTGCAGACATTGAGTTGGACAAGTAGGAGCCCAGCTCTACATTCTGCTTCCTTCCTGTCAGGTAGGTTGTAATCCACCCACAGATAATTAGCTTAGAAACTCCAGAACAATAGTGTTGAAAGTGGAGCTAAAATCACAAGCACGATCCTCACACAAGTATTGGGGGAGTTCAAATGTTGAAGAATGTAATGAAGCCACAAGTTAACTCCATCCTCAACTTCCAACAAACTATGTACTTATACTCCTAAATCTCTCTGTTCCATTACACTCCCTAGTAGCCCTACCATTCATGCTATAAGTTCTATGCTGAATTGACTTTCTAAAAGGCATCAGCTTACATTTATCTGTATTGAAATCCATTCGCCATTCACTTCCCTATGATCAAGATCCCCCTGTAATCTATGACAACCTTCATCACGATCTATACCTAATTTTGTGCCTTTGCAAATTTACTGATTAAATCTTCCATGTTTGCAAACAAATTATGTACGCAAGTAATGGATAATAAAGGTCCCAAAACTAACTCATGCAACACACCATAAGTCACTAACCTTCATTCCAAGAAACAACCTTCAACCATTACCCTCTGCTTCCCATCTCCAAGCCAGTTTTAAATTTACTAACCAAGATTCCATGGGACCTAACCATCCAGAACTGCCTTCCATGCAAGCCTAGTCAAAGACCTTGCTAAAGATCAAATAAACAACAACCATTGCCCAATCTTTATTTGCCTTTCCGGTTACCTCTTCAAAAAACACTAAAGTGTTTGCCAAATACTACTTCCCACGCATGTGAAAGAGAATTGATTGTAAACTGCTGCGAGCTATACTTAAGGCCTTTCTCTTAATAATTCAACATCAATATCATTTGCAGCTGATGAAATGTATTGAATGATCTAATCTTTGTGGTTTATTGGTACCTGATACTGTATAAGACTTTCTCAGACTTGTTTGCTTATGTGGTCAGATCAAGCTTGCCACTCCCAAAATTACTTATGTCACCATCTGTTTGTTATCAGCCAAAACTCCTTCCTGTTGCCATGGTCCCTATTTAAATGCCCCGGAGGATTATAGTTTAGTCAATATCTTCATTTTAATCTTTTGAAAACAAAAGACCTTCCAGAGTAGGTGAACAGAATCCCCCTCACTTGGGAAGGGGTGAGAGTTGTTTGTAATCCAGGGCTTACTTTATATTTTGACATACAAGGGGTGATTGATAAGTTTGTGACCTAAGGTAGGAGTCAATTTTAGAAAACCTAGCACATTTATTTTTCAACATAGTCCCCTCCTACATTTACACACTTAGTCCAGCGGTCGTGGAGCATATGGATCTTGGACCTCCAGAAAGTGTCCACAGATGGCTGATTGATAAGTTTGTGGCCTAAGGTAGAAGGAGGTGAGTTATACAGCTCTCATTACATGCACATGCAGTTCAACTCTTTGAGTGAAAATGCAGAAAGTTTGAAGTTAATAACTCATCTCCTTCTACCTTAGGGCACGAACTTATCAATCTGCTGTGGACACTTTCTGGAGGTCCAAGATCGTATGCTCCACGACCACTGGACTAAGTGTGTAACTGTAGGAGGGGAAAGTGTTGAAAAATAAATGTACTAGGTTTTCTGAAATTGACTCCTTCTACCTTAGGCCACAAACTTATCAATCACCCCTCGTACTCAGTTGAGAAGGTCAGTAAAGCTATCTACTGGGGTCTTTAACAACTCTGATTTAATGCAAAAGACTACATTTCTGACTTTCAAATGACCCTTTGTGGCATTAATTTCATTCTCAAAAAGTGCTGTTAACTTGTTTTGTGCACAGTTTAGCAATTGCAAAGATATTGTTAACTCTGACATTCTCCACACCATTCTGTCTTATTGTGCCCTGCCCTCACTGGACGTTCCAGACAGAATTAAGGTTCACATGGATGCATGGTTTCCATTTAAATAATTAACTACTGTTACGCCCGTGGCCCCCTCCTTTTTGAGAATGGCAGGATCGCTATTGATTTGAGTCAGGAGACTCAGGAAATGAGAGAAAGACATGCAGTATCCACAAAGAGTTTGGAATGTGTTCTGGCCTCCGAAAGGCGGAACCATTGATAACGGCTATTGTCTCTTGGAGACGGACGTGTATTGAATCCTGTGATGCATCGAAGCCCCAGGCAATGAACCGGGGGGGGGGGGGGGGGGGCGGGGGGTTGGTGGAGGGATTGCATCATCCCACCCTGATTGACATCTGAGACCCTGTGAGTCAGGATTAAAGAGGGTCTGAGGAACAGCCCCTTCAGAAGCACCAGAAGAAATGCTAGAACTCCTGTAACAGAGTAACAGCGAAAACCAGTGGAACCAGCCCACGTGCGTCCTTTTCCATTTGCCTCGGAATTGGTGGGTCTTACCACGGAAGCACAGCTTTAGCTAACCTCGATGGGGAAATCAGTCCCCCAACGACTCTCGAAGGATTGACATCATAAAAGGAATGGGCAAGTTAAACCTCCGTCTTTCTCTCCAACCAAAAAGGTTGCAGCCTACAGCTTGGCTGAACTAAAGTGACTTTTATATTTCCATCGGACAATACATTATCCCCTAGACAACGATAGAGCTATTTCTTATTGATTATTATTATACTCGCGCTTTTAGATTTAGTATTGACGACGTATATTATCTGTGTGTTTGCATTGATATTATTTTTGTGTATTTTTATCAATAAATACTGTTAAAAATAGTACCATCAGACTTCAACGGACCTCTCTATCTTTGCTGGTAAGTGACCCAGTTACGGGGTATGTAACAATTGGGGGCTCGTCCAGGATTTGACACCAAATTGGGAGGCCAGTGAATTGGGCTTGTAAGTCCAAACTTGGATCTGGTTACGCGGGTAGCCAGACGGGAAACCAGCAAAGATGGACGTGGGTGAATTTCTAGAAAACTTGACTCTGGAGGCGCTAGAGGCGGCCACCAAATCAGACTTGATAAATTTGGCGAAGGGGTTAAACCTCACAGAGGTGAGGTTGTCAATGAAAAAGCAGGAAGTGCGAAGGGCAATAACTCAGTATTATATTGGGAAGAATGTGTTTGCAGCTGAGGTATTGGAAAATATCCCTGAAAAGGTACCAGCTAGTGGGACGGCCCAGTTAGAGTTGGAGAAATTAAGGTTGGAACATGCAATTAAGTTAAAGCAGCTGGAAGCAGCTGAGAAGGAGAAAGAAAGAGCCGAGAGAGAGAGAGCATGCGCTCCAGCTAAAGGAGTTAGAGGTGAATCGGGAGCAGGAAAGAGCTGAGAAGGAGAAAGAAAGGGAGCATACGCTCCAGCTAAAGGAGTTAGAGGTGAAACGGGAGCAGGAAAGAGCTGAGAAACAAACAGAGCGGAGTCAGCGGGAGACGCTCATGGAGTGAGTACTGTTTTAGATTCGCTCCATAGCCTTTACTTTTTTTAACCTTTGATCACCTTTATTCAACTTATTTTTACCTACACCAAAAGATTCTTGCTATTTTTTTGGACTCATCGTTAAGAGTTTATTGTGAATTTTTGAAGATATGTACTCAGAAATGGCTCTTAGATCTAAAGGATGAGAACCTGGGCGGAACCCGAACGGTAATGGAAAGAAGCAAGCTCATCCGCAACACACTGAATTAACTTATGAATTGTTTATGGAGGTTTTGAATAAAAAATTTGATGAACAGCAACAAATTTTTAAACAAGATATAAAGGCTTTTCAAGATTATATGGATAAGACGGATTCAGTAATTAACCAGCAGCAAGTTCTTATCGCATCTCTGCAAGAAGACGCTCGGAAATGAGATTTGACAATTGAAAAATTGCAACAGGACTTACTTTCGACCACTAAACTGGTGGAAACACTTAAAGCCAAGAGTGTCGACTTTGAGAATCGGTCCAGAAGACAGAACCTAAGTATACTTGGTCTCCCAGAAGGTATCGAACAAGACGACCCTAGGAAGTACTTTGCTCAACTTTTAAAGGATGCGTTCCTGTCTGTTTTTCCAGACAGCCCTCCGTTACTTGATCGTGCTCATAGAATTATGCGTCGATCACCGAGTGCTTCAGCTAAACCTTCGGTTGTAATTGTCCGGTTTCATTATGTACATGTTAAAGAGCAATTTATTCGTGTGGCTCGGCGTGTAGGAATGGTTAAATTTCAAGATCACAATTTCTGTTTAGTGGAAGATTTTAGTCCTGAGGTAATGAAGGCAAGGCTTCTTTTTAAACCGCTGATGTCTGAATGTTATGAGAAAAATTTAAAACCAGCGCTCTTATACCCTGCGAAGCTCAGAATCTCCCCACCGAACGCTCCTCGCCGGGTTTTTCTTTCTACGTTTGAAGCGAGAAGTTTTCTGAATGAGAACTTCCCTACTGCTATGGGCTCTCAGGCCGAATGAATGAGTGATTTTGATCGTGTAAGATGGTTTTTGATCCTCCAAACCAGATTTTGTTTCTGGTTGTTGGTGTAGGTTTACTCTATACTTTATACTCAAGTTAAAGTGTTCTTTCGACATATTAATCATTTTGTTTTACACATTTTAGCCATTATACTGTATCGCTGGCTATTTTCTGTTCCTTCGAAGGTGTATTTTTAACCCTTCGAAGGTGAATACTTTTTTACTAAGATGGTGGTTTTTTGGAAAAACATTTTTGGTGTTTTTTAAGATGGCGCTATTTTTTTCTCTTGTCTTCTTCCTACAATGCATCGCTTATCACAGTTTAAATATTTTTTGATTTGTTTGGGTTTTAACCCAATTTATAAAGTTTTTAGTGATTATATTTTCTTCGTTTTTGTTTCTACTACCAAATATATTAAGAAGTCTGGTTTTAGTATAGTGATTATAATTTTTAAAGTTTGGGTGGATTTTTTAAATATATATCCTTTATATACGGAGTGGTCTTCCGTTGATATGGGGGTAGTGTTAGTTTCATTCCTTCTTTTTTCCAGCCTTTTTTTGGCTCTGGTTTTTTTTCTCTTTCTTGAGTGGAAGGGGGGTGGTCTTTTTTCTAATTCTATATTTCTTTTATCAGTTTTTTAAAGTTTTTTCATTTGGGCTGATTTTGAACTACAAATATGTCCGCGATGTCGTCACTTCCAGGTCCGCTTTTTATTTTTGTCCCTCTTCCGGGGGCATGAGTTTATAATTTGGTTAACCCTTTTTATACCAAAGGGTTGATTTTAGAAATATGGCTCAGACCATTAATTTTGTTTCTTGGAATACTAATGGTTTAAACCATCCGATTAAACGAAAGAAGATTTTCAAAGTATTCCAAAGACTTAATGCTCATATCATTTTTGTACAAGAAACTCATGTGAGGAAGGAGGACAAATATAGCTTTTTTAGGTTTTGGCGGGATCAACAGTATCATTCGAATTCGAATGCCAAAGTAAAGGGAGTTTCAGTTTTTATTGACTCCTCTATTGCATTTGTCCAACATGATATCTTTTCGGATTCGAATGGTAGATTTTTGTTAATTACGGGTTTACTTTTTAATAAAAAGGTTGCTATTGTTAATGTTTATGCTCCAAATGTGGATTGTCCTGATTTTTTTAAGTCCTTATTTACTTCTTTACCTAATTTAAATGAATATAAGTTAATAATGGGTGGTGATTTTAATTGTTGTTTAAATCCTTTGATGGACAAATCTATATCCACTCAGACTGTACCCAATAAGTTGGCCACTTGTATCAACTCTTTCTTGACTGATAATGGAATTTTTGATATTTGGAGATTTCAGCATCCTAAGGACAAAGAGTTTTCTTTTTTCTCACATGTTTATCATTCTTATTCGAGAATTGATTATTTTTGTATTGACTCTTGTTTGATTCCTTTGGTAAATGGTTGTTATTATGATATTATAGCTATTTCTAACCATGCTCCATTAAAACTTTCTATTAAATTTACGGACACAGTTCCTAATGCTAGACAATGGTGATTTGATTCTACCTTATTGCAAGATCCGGACTTTATTAAATTTATGAATGAACAGATTGATTTCTTCTTTTCAACCAACTCCATGGAAGATATTTCTTACGGAACACTTTGGGACACTTTTAAAGCATATATACGTGGACAGATTATTTCTTACTCTGTTGGTCTGAGAAAACGCATAAAGAAGGAAGCTCTTTTATTGGTTGATAAAATTAAAGAGATTGACAAGAAATATTTGATTACTCCTAGTAAGGAGCTTTACAAAAAGGGTTGAACTTCAAACAGAATATAGCTTATTACTTACATCTTCGATTGAAAATCAACTGATGAAGTCCAGATCTGATTTTTATATACATAGTGATAAATCGGGTAAACTGCTAGCTAGTCAATTGAAGAATGCTTTGGTTAAACGTCAAATTACTAAGATCTGTCAGCAAAATGGGGATTTGACAATTAACCATGATGAGATAAATAAATCATTTCAAGATTTTTATACTTCCCTGTATCATTCTGAATTTCCTCAGGATTGTAGTACCATGTGTGATTTTCTTGGGAAATTGAATTTCCCAAGATTATCATCAGATGATCTTTCAATATTGGAAACTCCTATGACTGATGCAGAAATCAAAGGGGTTATTTCTTCCATGAATTCAGGGAAAGCACCTGGTCCGGATGGGTATACAGCAGAATTTTTAAAATGTTTTTCCGCTACTCTCTCTCCTTGGTTATACAGGGTTTTTGAAGAAGCAATTAGATTGGGTGATTTGCCACAATCTTTTTATAGAGCTTCTATTTCTTTAATATTGAGGAAAGATAAAGACCCTACTGATTGTGCATCCTATAGACCAATATCCTTACTGAATATAGATTCCAAGATTTTTTCCAAGTTACTTGCATCCAGGGTGGAGAAGGTATTACCCCAAATTATTTAGGAGGATCAAACCGGTTTTATTAAAAATCGTTATTCTTTTTTTAATGTTAGGAGGTTATTGAATATTGTGTATACTCCTTCACATAATATTTCAGAATGTGTTATTTCATTAGATGCAGAGAAAGCATTTGATAGAGTTGAATGGCCATACTTATTTAAGGTGTTGGAGAAGTTTAATTTTAGTCCGACATTCATTTCCTGGATTAAACTGATTTATCATACCCCAGTAGCCTCGGTGTTTACTAATAATCAAAGATCTCCCTTTTTTCATTTATTTCGGGGCACTAGACAAGGCTGTCCTCTTAGTCCACTATTATTTGATATTGCTTTAGAACCTTTGGCAATTGCTATCACAGAATCACAGGATATTCTTGTTATAATCGTAGGACAGATGTTCATAAGTTATCTTTGTATGCAGATGATTTATTATTATTTATTTCCAATCCTGAGAAATCCATTCCTGCAGTTTTATCATTGTTGGCTCAATTTAGAGATTTTTCTGGGTATAAATTAAATCTTAATAAGAGTGAATTGTTTCCTTTAAATAGACAGGTCCCAATTTATGGAAACTTACCTTTTAAATTAGTTAATGACTCTTTTATTTACTTAGGGATTAAAATCACATAAAATCATAAAGACTTATTGAAGGTTAATTTTGTACCCTTAATTGATCAGATTAAATGCTTGTTTACTAAGTGGTCACCATTATCTTTATCTCTGATAGGTCGGATTAACACTATTAAGATGGTTATTTTACCTAAGTTCTTATATATTTTTCAAGTGGTACCAATTTTTATTCCGAAATCTTTTTTTACTAATGTTGATTCAAAAATTTCCTCATATATTTGGCAGAATAAAAATCCTAGGTTAGGTAAAATATACTTACAGAAGGCAAAGAAGGAAGGTGGATTAGCATTGCCTAATTTTAGATTTTATTATTGGGCAGTTAATATCAGATATTTGATATGTTGGTTGAAAGATTGGGATGGATCTTTTAGCCCTCATTGGGTGAGCCTGGAAATTAAATCGGGACCAGGTTTTGCACTGGGTTCTATTTTGGGGACTTCTCTCCCTTTTGCTCTTTCTAAATTGCCGAAACGAATTGACAACCCGATAGTTAAACATACTTTACGTATATGGTTTCAATTTCGGAAATTTTTTGGGTTGACTCAGTTTGTTTTAAATATTCCTATTGTATCCAATTGTTTTTTCCACCCTTCAATAATAGACCAAGCTTATTTGGCTTGGAAGACTAAAGGATTACTGTGGCGCCCCAATTACTAGCACACTCGAACCGGCTGACAATTAGTCAGCGTGCAGGCACAAAGACTAGGTCCGCAACAAAGGGAGAAAGCCTGAGGGGGTGTCAGTACGTGCCTCTCGAGGCATCCGCGCGGGGGAGTGAGGCTTTAAAGCAAGGCTGTGAAGTTGGAATAAACTTTAATTTTGACTGCAGTTTACTGACTCCGTGTCATTATTTTAGCGCTGCGGGTAGCACACCGCTACAATTGGTGACCCCGACGGTCCAAACGTTTTTGGACCGGAGATGAACGACGCCGCATCTGATCATGCGGTTTCCTTGAAACTGCCAAGTTTCTGGACGCTACAACCTCACCTATGGTTTCAGCAAGCAGAAGCCCAATTCCACGTTCGGCAGATAACCTCAGAGGACACCCGTTACTACTACGTGGTGAGCTCCCTCGACCAGGACACAGCGGCCCAGGTCGCGGAGTTCGTACAGTCTCCCCCGGTGGATGGCAAGTACACGGAATTCAAAGCCCTGCTCATAAGGACTTTCGGGCCCTCCCGCCGCGAGCGAGCTGCCCGTTTACTGCACCTGGATGGCTTGGGAGACAGGCCTCCATCAGCTTTAATGAATGAGATGTTGTCTCTGGCCGACGGACACACACCCTGCCTCATGTTTGAGCAGGCATTCCTGGAGCAGCTGCCCGAGGATATACGTCTGCTGCTGTCCAACGCAGGTTTCAGCGACCCCCGGAAGGTGGCAGCCCGGGCGGACTTGCTGTGGAATGCCAAGAAGGGGAGTGGGGCGTCCATCTCACTGATCACCCGGCCACGCTCCCAGCAGCAAACCAGTCCAGGCCCGGCCGCAGAGCCCGCTAAACCCAAATGCCAGGGTGTGGAGCCCAACGAGCAATGGTGTTTCTACCACCAGCGGTGGGGCGCAAAAGCCCGCCGTTGTCGCCCGCCCTGCCAGTTCCCGGGAAACGCCAGTGCCAGCTGTCGCTGATGGCTACGGCGGCTGGCCATCGGGATAACCCCTTGTATGTGTGGGACAGCAGGTCGGGACGCTGGTTTTTGGTCGACACCGGTGCCGAGATCAGCGTCTTACCTCCGACGAGTTACGACACCCGCAGCAGGGCGCCGGGTCCCCCCCCTGCGGGCCGCGAACGGCAGCACAATAAGGACCTATGGCACCCGTCCAGTGCAGCTACGGTTCGGCTCCAGCCAGTTCACGTGGGACTTCACACTGGCCGCCGTAGCCCAACCACTTCTGGGTGCGGATTTCTTGCGGGCTCACAGCCTACTGGTCGACCTGCCCAGGAAGAGACTGGTTCACGCCGAGACCTTTCAGACGTTCTCCCTGGGTGCAGCCCAGTTGCCAGCCCCTCACCTCGGCTCCATCACGCTGCCCGATAATGACTTCACCAGGGTCCTGGCGGATTTCCCATCGGTTCCGGCAACGCTGTTCACGACAGCCATGCCCCGACACGGCGTACAGCACCACATCCTGACCCAGGGACCTCCCCTCCACGCCCGTGCTCGGCGGCTTCCCCCGGACAAGCTCAGACTGGCGAAGGAGGAGTTCAAGAGGATGGAGGAATTGGGGATCATCCGGCGGTCCAACAGCCCATGGGCCTCCCCCCTGCACATGGTGCCCAAAGCGACAGGGGGCTGGAGACCGTGCGGCGACTACCGCAGGCTGAGCGAGGCTACAACACCGGACCGCTACCCTGTGCCGCACATTCAGGACTTTGCAGCAAACCTGCACGGCGCACGGATCTTCTCCAAGGTAGACTTTATCCGTGGATACCATCAAATCCCGATGCATCTGGACGACGTCCCCAAAACGGCTCTCATCACCCCGTTCGGCCTTTTTGAGTTCCTCCCCATGTCGTTCTGGCTGAAGAATGCCGCACAGACGTTCCAGCAGTTGATGGACGTGGTGGGACGCGACCTGGACTTCGCATTCATCTATTTGGACGACATCCTCATAGCCAGCAGCAGTCGTCAGGAGCATCTGTCCCACCTCCGCCAACTCTATGCCCGACTGAGTGAATACGGTCTAACAATCAACCCGGCCAAATGCCAGTTCAGGCTCGACACCATTGACTTCCTGGGCCACAGGGCTACCACAGACGGGGCAACCCCTCTGCCCGCTAAGGTAGATACGGTCCGCCATTTCCCCCGACCCACCACGATCAAAGGCCTCCTGGAATTCGTAGGTATGGTCAATTTCTATCACCGCTTCCTCCCTTCAGCTGCCCGGATCATGCGCCCCCTGTTCGCCTTGCTGTCCGGTCTGGGCAAGGACATTACCTGGGACGAGGAGTCCGCCGCCGCTTTCATTCAAACGAAGGATGCCTTGGCGAACGCCGCGATGCTAGTGCACCCCAGAATGGACGTCCCTACCGCCCTCACAGTGGACGCATCTAATATGGCAGTCGGTGGGGTACTGGAGCAGCTCATCGCAGGTCGCTGGCAACCCCTGGCGTTTTTCAGCAAACACCTGCGGCCACCTGAGCTCAAATACAGTGCTTTCGACCGGGAGCTGTTGGCGCTATACCTGGCAATCCGGCATTTTAGGTACTTCTTAGAAGGTAGGCCCTTCACCACGTTCACGGACCACAAACCACTTACCTTTACATTCACAAAGGTGTCCGATCCCTGGTCGTCCCGCCAGCAGCGCCATCTGTCCTACATCTCTGAATACACGACGGACGGCCGGTACGTCTCGGGTAAGGACAATGTCGTGGCGGATGCACTCTCTCACCCTAACATTCACGCCCTTTCCCAAGGGGTAGGCTTTGAGGCGCTGGCAGAGGCGCAGCAGGCAGATGAGGAGATCCCAAGTTACAGGACTGCAGTCTCCGGTTTGCAGCTCCAGGACCTCCCCGTAGGCCCAGGTGAGAGGACCCTACTCTGTGACATCGCCACCGGCCAGCCCCGTCCCGTCGTCCCGCCACCTTGGCGACGACGTGTTTTCGACTCTATTCATAACTTGGCGCACCCCTCCATCCGCACTACCGTCCGGATGGTCTCCAGCAGGTTTGTTTGGCACGGACTCCGCAAGCAGGTCCGTGAATGGGCCAGAACGTGCATGCACTGCCAGACGGCCAAGGTGCAGTGACACACCAAGGCCCCGCCGCAGCAGTTCCACCCCACCCACCGGCATTTTGACCACATTCATGTGGATATCGTGGGCCTGCTGCCAGTGTCGCGAGGAGCGCGGCACCTCCTGACTATCGTGGACCGGTTCACAAGATGGCCAGAGGCGGTCCCGCTCACCGACACCACCTCCGAATCTTGCGCCCGGGCACTGATTGCCACCTGGGTATCTCGCTTTGGTGTACCGGCCCACATTACCTCCGACAGAGGCGCCCAGTTCACCTCCAGCCTGTGGTCAGCAATGGCCAGCCTGTTGGGGACTCAGCTGCAACACACCACTGCCTACCACCCACAGTCGAACGGACTAGTGGAGCGTTTCCACCGTCACCTGAAGTCGGCTCTCATGGCCCGCCTGCGAGGAGCTACCTGGGCGGACGATCTTCCCTGGGTCCTACTCGGCATCCGCACGGCGCCCAAAGATGATCTGCACGCCTCGTTGGCCGAGTTGGTGTACGGCGCACCCCTGGTCGTTCCCGGGGAGTTCATACCAGCCCCAAGGGGGCGAGAGGAAGAACCTGCACTATGCAAGAGGCTCGGTGCCCTGGTCCCCATACCCACTTCGCAGCATGGGCAGCACCAGACCTGCATACCCAAAGACCTGCAGAACTGTAAGTTTGTGTTTGCACGACGGGGCGGGCATCGACCACCGCTGCAACGGCTCTACGAGGGGCCATTTACGGTGATCAGAAACAACAGGTCCACGTTCGTGCTGGACGTTGGGGGGAGAGAGGAGATTTTCACGGTGGACCAACTCAAACCGGCCCATGTGGACTTGGCGCAACCGGTCGAGTTTCCGGCACCGCGGTGCAGAGGCCGATCTCCCAAACAGTGGACATTGGGGGGTGTATCGCCGGTTCTGGGGGGGGGGGGGGGTGTTATGTGGCGACCCAATTACTAGCACACTCGAACTGGCTGACAATTAGCCAGCGTGCAGGCACAAAGGCTAGGTCCGCAACAAAGGGAGAAAGCCTGAGGGGGTGTCAGTACGTGCCTCTCGAGGCATTCGCGCGGGGGAGTGAGGCTTTAAAGCAAGGCTGTGAAGTTGGAATAAACTTTAACTTTGACTGCAGTTTACCGACTCCGTGTCGTTATTTTAGCGCTGCGTGTAGCACACCGCTACATTACTACGATTTTCTGATTTATTTTTGGATAATTGTTTTATGTCTTTTGAGCAGAAATTTGCCTAGATTTCATTTTTTTAGATATTTACAGATTAGGAATTTTTAAAATACTGTACTTCCTACTTTTCCAAACTTTGTGTCTTCAGGCATTTTGGAGAATTTATTTGAATTAAACCCCTTTCAGAAAGGGCTTATATCAAAACTTTATAATATAATTATGAAGATACGTTCAGAGCCCCTTTGTAAGACAAAAAATGATTGGGAAAGAGAGCTCAATCTTATTATTCCTATTGAGAATTGGGATAAAGTTCTTCAATTAGTTAATACATCATCTATATGTGCTAAACATTCATTAATACAGTTTAAGGTTGTACACAGGGCTCATATGTCCAAGGATAAATTGGCTCATTTTTATTCCTATATAAATCCTATTTGTGATAGATGTCAATCTGAAATAGCGTCTTTAACTCATATGTTCTGGTCGTGTCCGCTTTTGAAAAAATATTGGAAAGATATTTTTGATATTATCTCAGCGGTATTGAACATTGATTTACAACCCCATCCTATTACCGCAATTTTTGGTTTACCAATGATGGACTCACTTCATTTATCTTCTTCCATGTGTCGAATGATTGCATTTCTTACACTAATGGCTAGAAGATCTATTTTGTTGAATTGGGAGGAAATTAATCCTCCTACTGTATTTCATTGGTTTTCTCAAACTATGTTATGTTTAAATTTAGAAAAAATTAGAAGTGATGTATTTGACACTTCTACTAAATTTGAAAAGATATGGAGACCATTTATTCAATATTTTCATATGATGTAATAGGACCCTGTTCCAGACCTATTTGATTTTTCAGTTTTGATTTCATATATGTCAAGAGGATCAGAGTTGACGGCACTGATGATTTTGTATTTTTGTGAGATATTACAAACAGCCTTTTTTTTCTTTTTTTTCTTTTTTCTTTTTTTCTCTTTTTTGTTTTTTTCTTCTATTAGTTATTAGATTTTTAGATTAGTTTTTTTTGCATAATGATTTTTTCTTTTTTCCTTTTTCTTATTTCTTTTTATTTTATATTATGATACACCTAGGTTTGCCTTGTCTGTTTGTATATTGTATCATTTACGATGTGGGAATACTTATTTATACTGTAATCGTTGTTCTTGTAATCTTTTATAGTTAGTTGAAATATGTATGTTTGTAATCCCATTATCTATGTACCAATTTTATTTTGTTGTTATTAATAATGATAATAAAAAGATGGAAAAAGAAAGAAACAAAGAGAGCATGAAATTCAGTTAAAACAGCTGGAAGCAGCTGAAAAAGAGAAGGAAAAGGCCGAGAAGGAGAAGGAGGCAGAGAAACAGAGGAAACATGACTTGGAGATGGAGAAGTTAAGGTAAGAGCAATGAGTTCAGGGGTCAGACCGAGAGGAGCGGTTTAATGTTAGTCGGGAGTTGAGATTAGTACCTCGGTTCAAGGAGACGGATGTTGATAGTTATTTCTTGCTTTTTGAAAAGGTGGCAGTGAATCAGAAGTGGCCCAGAGATCAGTGGGTGGCGTTGTTACAAAGTGTGTTAAAAGGGAAGGCACAGCGGGCATATACGGTGTTGTCCATGGAGGAGGAAGAGGAGGAGAGTTATGACAAAGTAAAGGCGGCCATTCTCCGGAGTTATGAGTTAGTGCCTGAAGTGTATAGACAAAAGTTCAGAAATTTAAAGAAAGGGTGGAATCAGACATATACCGAGTTTGCCTATGAGAAGGGTGTGCTCTTGGACCGTTGGTGCACAGCAGAGATAGTGGAAGAGGATTTTTGGCGTCTCAGGGAGTTAATTCTGATTGAGGGATTTAAAGGTTGTGTTTCGGAGGATATCCGGATGTATTTGAATGAGAAGCCGAATAAGTCCATCTCCGAATTTGCTAGGTTCGCAGATGAATATGCCCTAACCCACAAGACAAAGTTTTCCTCGAATAAAAGTTCCCAGAGAGACCGTGGGAACGATAGAGAAAGCCCGCCGGCTGAGGCAGAGGTCCCGCCGGGAGCTAGTGGTAAGGTTGAGGGAGAAAGGCAAGACAGCCAGAGATTTCCGGGCTTGACCTGTTTTAATTGTGGAAAGGGGGGACATATTGCATCTAGGCGCTTTGCTCCGAGGAAGGAGACAGGAAAAGGGAAAGCAGCGGTCCCTATCGGATGTGCCGTGGTAATCAGTAAATCGACAAGAAATCCCCAGGTAGACAGAGTACGAGAAGGGTCTGAGACTTGTATGTCAAACGGAACCATGTCTGTGAGGGAGGGAGGTACACCAGTTCCAGTACGGATCTGGAGAGACATGGGTGCTGAATTGTCATTGATTAGCAGTAAGGTACTAGATTTTTGTCGCAAGACGGGAGTGGTAGCTGTGAAAGGAATAGGAAAAGGGACAGAAATGGTGCCCTTGCATAAGATCATTATGAATTGCGAGCTAGTCTCTGGACCAGTTGAAATGGGGGTGCGATCAGAATTCCCGAGAACTGACGCGGATGTCCTTCTGGGTAACGATTTAGCCGGTGGTAAGGTTTGGTCAGCAATGACGCTGACGAGCTGGCCGGTGAGTGTTGCAGCCCCGCCCCTAGAGTCCAAGATCTATCCCGCATGCGCGGTCACTCGCAGCATGTCGAGAAAGACAGCTGAGAACGAGAGCAGTTTAAATCTGGCCAGTATCGATTTGGCCGAGACGTTTTTACCGACCCTGTACCACGAGGGTTTGGAGGGTGGTAAAACAGAGAGTAGTAAAGTGAAAGAGAGTAAGGGAGAGGAGGTAGCCCTTTTCTTAGTGAGGAGTGAAGTGCTAGAGGCACGAAATGAAGATGAGAAACAGGTAAAGCTGTTAAAAGGTCCAGGGTTGGACATGGATGATCTGCCTGGCTTGGCAGAACTGTTTGAAGAAGTGGAAAGTTCTAAAGGTGTTCCCGATAATGAAATGAGGGCAGTCCTAGATGAAAAGGATGCCATTACCTTGAAGAAGTCTGCTGGGTTGGCAGATGAGGTTGTTTCAGCCCGCGGGGTTGAGTTTACTCTGGAAGGGAGTTGCCCAGAGAGTAGCTGGGAGAATCAGGGGAATTTAGAATTTGGACTGGGTATGGGTATTGAAAGCCTGGAAGAGGCAAATGTCCCGTTTGAGTGTGTCCAAGATGTGGATGCACGTGGTACTGAACCTAGTAATGGAGCTCGGAAAAAGTCTGAGGTATTTGATTCAGTTGAAAAGGAATGCAGTCCTTGTGGGTCAGATGGGCTTGGTTCAGTGAAGAAAGGGTTAACCTCGGTAATAGTGGGAAATGAGAGTTCCCAGGTGTTTGTGCTCGAAGAGGTGTTAAAGGTTAGCGAGGAGATAGCGGGTGGTGAAGTGACCATTATCATTGCAGGAAAAGGGAAAAGTGCGGTTTCCAAATCGAATGAAGAAAGTTTAAAGTCTGAATTGATATTAGAAGCAGCCACCAGGCTACAGGGACAAAGGCTAGGTACCGCGGCACCTGTGGATCCATTACAGATTGAGTTGGACGGTAAAGGGGCCCCACACGCTATTGTTATTCCAGAGTGTGGTGTGAAACCGCAGAATTCGAAATGCTGTTTGAACAAAGAGGGATCGCTGGTATCGACACCCACTAGCCTCCGGGGTCTTGAAGAGAAAACTAGCCACTTGAGTACAATTAAGGAATTGGGTGGAAATCCGGGAAATGGGCTAAGTTTGGAACACATTGTTGATAAAATTACTCCTATGGAAGGAGCGGACAAAGGCCTATTTCGCCAGGGTACGCCAGCTCCCCACGTGGGAACTAACCGGAAAAGAGGCGAGGGTTAATGGGGACACCATTTTTAAATAGCAGAAACCGGATTTAAGGGATTTCGACAAAGCCTGTGAATAATAAAAGACAACCCCCATGGAAGCCTGCCTGTTAAGTTTGAAAGCAACATAAAGATTAGTATTTGCATGAACTTTTGTAGTATACACGTAAGCTTAAGATCACAACTCATTAGTTTTGTTTGCTGAAGGAAAAAAATTTAAAAAAAATAGGTGGTTACTAAATTGGAGTCTGATGCTACAAGACTTTAGTAGGGTACAAGATGTTAAGATATTAAAGGAAGTGACAATGTAATCGGTAACCATCTAGATACTGAATTGAATGTATAACTGTATTACTCTGTAGTGAAAGGAAAAGCTTTTGTATTGTGTTAGATTCTAAAATCCTGCAAGACTCTGTATTACTCCGTTTTTACCGATGGTAAAAACGCATTGAAGAAAGGGGGTGTTACGCCCGTGGCCCCCTCCTTTTTGAGAATGGCAGGATCGCTATTGATTCGAGTCAGGAAACCCAGGAAATGAGAGAAAGACATGCAGAATCCACAAAGAGTTTGGAATGTGTCCTGGCCTCCGAAAGGCGGACCCATTGATAACGGCTATTGTCTCTTGGAGACGGACTTGTGTATTGAATCCTGTGATGCATCGAAGCCCCCAGGCAATGAACCGAGGGGGGGGGGGGTTGGTGAGGGATTGCATCATCCCAACCTGATTGACATCTGAGACCCTGTGAGTCAGGATAAAAGAGGGTCTGAGGAACAGCCCCTTCAGACGCACCAGAAGAAATGCTAGAACTCCTGTAACAGTGTAACAGCGAAAACCAGTGGAACCAGCCCACGTGCGTCCTTTTCCATTTGCCTCGGAATTGATGGGGCCTTTACCACGGAAGCCCGGCTTTAGCTAACCACAAAGGGGAAATCAGCCCCCAACGACTCTCGAAGGATTGACATCATAAAAGGAATGGGCAAGTTAAACCTCCGTCTTTCTCTCCAACCAAAAAGCTGCAGCTTGAATGAACTTGAGTGACTTTTATATTTCCATCGGACAATACATTATCCCCTAGACAACGATAGAGCTATTTCTTATTGATTATTATTATTATACCCGCGCTTTTAGATTTAGTATTGACGACGTATATTATCTGTGTGTTTGCATTGATATTATTTTTGTGTATTTTTATCAATAAATACTGTTAAAGATAGTACCATCAGACTTCAACGGACCTCTCTATCTTTGCTGGTAAGTGACCCAGTTACGGGGTACGTAACACTACCATGGAGAGGCACCAGCCAATAAAGGTGCAGATATCACCAGTTTACATTAGATAATATCTGCTGTATCCCGTCTGTAAATAGGAGTGTGTAACTTAGCAAAGCAACAATTCTCAGCTAGATTCAAACTTGATTAACTCCTTTCATAAGTATACAAGTTTTCACCAAGGCAACATGCTTCCCCAAACAATTTATAACATTTGTTAAGAATAGTGTATTGACTATTGTAGTGTTCTCGCTCAGGTGTAAGCTAACGTTGAACTAAACACCGTGGTAAACCGTAGTTAATGCAAACCAGATCGCAGTAAGATTAACTGTTTACGGTTCACTCTTCACATTAACGTATGGTGAAAACTGTTGATAAAACAATACAAGATTTATACAGTATTTGTTTCCTTTTAGATATCACATTTACATCGTAAATACTTGCAAAGGTAAAACTACAACAATTACATTACATTAAAGTGCAGCATACAGTCAGAATCTACTTACGCCATTGACTGCTTTAAATACACTTCAACACGACTATCCGCAACTCTTTAACTAACAAAAACATAAACCTTATCAACCATCATTACTTTTAATGGAATCAGCGTTAACGTTTTAATTCAACATATCGATTATCTATGAACTTACAGCGTTGCTCCACTGTGATTTCTAATGCGTAGAGAGACAACTTTTTGCGCTGGTCTCACACGTGTGTGAGCCCCCTCCGTTCCGTTTTTCCCAAACCGGTATTTTCCCACAAGACGCGGCGAAACCGGATGTGACGTCATCGCATGCCGCGATATATTACAGACAACGAATTTACTTAAACAATCCTAACTTTAACTAAAAAATGCTAACAATGAATTACTAAGCGAAAATATTATAAACAAAATATCTACCATAAAGGTAGCACAACTATAACAATGAATCGATGTCACAGTCATAGAGTAACTCCCACAGAAACAGACTCTCTGGCTCCTCATGTCCATGCTAACTATGTGCTCCATTGGGATGGACTTCACCTGAACTATGCTGGGACCAGGATCTAGGCAGTTCAGAAAACTAGGACTGTAGAAAGTCTTTAAATCTAATAGTGGGTTCAACAGATTGGACAAGTATGGATAAAGTAAAAAGGAAGGAAAACACAGGAGGGATTACTGAAGTCTCCAGTATGAAAATAAGACAGAAAGTTCAGAAAGAAATAAAAAGTTAACTTCAGGCAACATAGAGACAAATGTGAAAAGGTGGGTTGTGAATACAGGATCAAATATCCTATGAAAAGATGACGGCAGCAAACAACCCGACCAAGGTGACATCCTCAGACAGTTCATGAAGTTACTTCTTTTACTTCTTTTTCTTCTTCTTCTTCTTTCAGATATGATTCTGATACCACTGGAGCCTGTGATCTACCACACTTTCTGATTGTGTGTCTTCAGACCTATTGAGCGATTTGGCATTTTGCTCTCTCCTAGGGAGTTTGGTGAGGTTTTCAGTGAAGTGCATGGCCTGTCAACCAAGAAGCCTGAAGAAGAGGCACAAGCCCGTAAATCAACTCCATTTCTCACTGATCTCGCTGGTCAAAGTATACCCTCTCTGGCTTTTATGTTGGCTTTGATTGCTGGCACGTTGCTGGTGTCTTTCACAGTGAAGACTCTTTCGAAATACTTGTTCCATTTGCCTGTCATTGTTCCTCATTACTTATTCTCCTCTTTAGTATCCTCTTCTATATTATTGGGTAGCTTGCCTTCATAGTTCACCTTTTCTCCCTTATTGCTTTTTTAGTTGCCTTCAGCTAGTTTTTAAAAGCTTCCCAATCATATAGCTTCCCAATAACTTTTGCAATATTGTAATATATTTTTTCTCCCTTTACTTTCTCTTTCACTTGACCTTGTCAGCCAGGGTTGCCTCATCCTCCCTTTAAAATGCTGCTGCTTCTTCTTCAGGAAATAATCCTGTGCCTTCTGAATTGGCCCTAGAAATTCTAGCCATTGCTGCTCTACTATCATCCTTGCTAGTGTCCCACACCTGATTTTAGTTTCTCCTTCTCAAACTCCAGGGTGAATCGCTGCCTCTTAAGGATTTCTTTATCTTAAGCTCCCTAATCAAAGTTACTGACAGCACACCTTGTCTTTTCCCAAATAGGCTCATCCACAAGCTACTCCTAAAAGCCATCTCATAGGCATTCTACAAGTTCCTTCCCTGCGGATCCAAGGCCAACCTGATTCTTATGTCTACTTACATATTGAAGCCCATCATGGCTACCTTAACATTGCCTTTTGAAAATGCTTTTCAATCTCCTCTTGTAATTAATATCCCACATTCTTGTTACTATTTGGAAGCCTATATATAGGTGTCAAAATGGTGGTTGTGATGCGTCTAGTGTGGTAGTGTAGTGGATAGTGAGTGTCACTCTCACTTTCAGCTTCCACCACTGGCTAGCCATCTTGTGAAAAGGAGAGCTGAATGTGTAAGTCTCTCCCTGCCACTACATAGCCTCTCATAGTGCCTCCTTGCTGGCGACACACCAAAACTGATCTCCTTTTGGACTCAGGCTGAATTGCAGAGATTGGGGAGGAGGTCTGGCCCCTGCGTACATAGCATGCAGGGTCACTGGTGTGTGGACACGCCCTGGTGCTCGTGAACCAGATTCTTACCTATGGGTTAATAGTCCCACTGCCTCATGGGCAGCCTTGGGAGAGACGAAGGCTACAGAAGTAAACCCAGACAGAAAAGCCTGAGTGGAACCCCTGAGGTGGCTGCACATCATTGAACATCCTTCCAGCAGCTCCTGCAGCCACGCTGGTGCCAAACGGATTGCTTCATAAGCTTCCCTTTGGACTACACTGCTGAGGCTGAGAGGGGGATCTTGACAACTGGGCATCTCAGGATCTCCATACATTCCACACAGACCTGTGATGATAATCATCACCGATTGTCCTTTGAGACAGATGATAGCTCCCAGCAGCGTTTTTTTTACGCTTGCTCTTTATTAACTCTCTCCACAAGGATTCTACATCTGCTCTTCCTATGTCACTTCTTCCTAAGGATTTAATTTAAATTTTTACTAATAGAGCCACCCGGCTCCCTCTGCCCACCTGCTTGTCTTTTGAATAGGACGTGTATTTTGGATTTTAAGCTATGTTTTTCTTTCAGCACAACAATGTCATACCCGTTAATTTCTGACTGTGCCATAAACTCAACCTACCATGTTCCATATACCCTGTGCATTCAAATATTCAAAGATTCGCAGTACATTTATTATCAAAGTATGCATGGAGTATACAGCCAAGAGATTCATATTCCCACAATTGGCTGTGAAACATAGAAAACTATAGAACCCAGACAAAAAAAAACATAAAACCCCCAGCATACAAAAAAAAGGACAAATTGTGCAAATGGCAAAAAAGGCGAAAAACACAAAACATAAAATATCAAACCACAAAGTCATTGAAGCAGTCCAGAAATGTTCAGTTCTGTTCAGTGCTGTGTTGTTCGTTGCCTGCAGGCTGCAGAGCTAGTCTACCCAGATCTAAAATTGCACAAAATAGCAACAAGAGGAGAAGTAATCAGAAACCAGAAACATATCACAACATGAACTACAGAATACAATCCACAAAGTGTTGATTAAGCCTCTCCAAAGACCCAGGACTCCAGCAATATCTTCCAGCAGCTTCATGCAACAGGGAGAGAATGAACACCCCTTCCCTTCTTTATCCCTACTCAGCTAGGACAGTAGAGATGCCAGGTAGGATATGCTCCTCTTGAGGGACGTGGGAAGGCAGAGAGACCTCCAGTGTCTCTGATGACTCCAGCTGCAGCTTCTAACAATCTGTGTTGAGGGGTTGGAGCTGGAACTGGATGAACTCCAGATCATTCTGAGGGGGGTGATAGACAGGACGTGTAGAGAGGTAGTTACAGCCAAGGTGCAGGACATGGGAGATGGGGTGACAGAAAGGGGAAAGGGGTTAATGAGCCATTACAGAGTACCCCTGAGGCCAACCTGTCAACAAAAGAAATTTCACTCTGGATACTGTTGGGGGTGGTGGGGGTGGGGGTTGACCTAACAGAGGAAAATCACAGTGGTCGGGTCTCTGGCACCGAGTCTACCTCTGTTACTCAGAAGGGAAAGGGAGAGAAGAGGCAGAGGTACACCGTTGGGATAGGGGATTTGTTAGTTAGGGGAATGGACAGGAGGTTCTCGGATGGTGTGCTAGCCTCCAGGATATCTCGGATCGAGTCCCCAGCATTTTTAAATGAGGGTGAACAGCCAGAAATCATGGTACCAAAGACATGGGTAGGACAAATGACAAGTTTCTGCAGAAAGCATTCAGGAAGTTAGATGCTAAGTTGAAGGGCAGGACATCCAGGGTTGAGATCTCAGGATTGCTACCCATGCCACGTGCTAGTGAGGCCAGAACTAGGAAGATTATACAGGTTCATACGTGGCTAAGGAGTTGGTGTAGGAGAGAGGGCATAAGATTTTTGGATCATTGGACTCTCTTCTAGGGAAGGCGGGACCTGAACAGAAGGGACAGTTCTCACCTGAAGTGGAGGGGGACTAATTTCCTAGTGGGAAGATTTGTTAATGCTGCATGGTGGGGATTAAACTAACGTCTCAGGGGGTTGTGAACCAGAGTATCAGAATAGCTAATGGAGAGGTTGTGGAGTCAGATGTTGGTAAGGCCTCAGACAAAGTTGGGAATCGAAAGGTTGTGTATGGTGCAACTAGTGTCCTAAGCTGTGTATATTTCAATGTAAGAAGTACTGCAGGGAAGGTGGATGATGGTGCTGGGAGCTGGTTTTCAAACAGAGGCAACGTGTAGCAAGGAAAGGCTGTTGATAGGGCAAAATTCCAGTCAACAGGATGAGCTGCAATATAAAAGGTGGACAAAATTGAAAAGGGTGAATTCAAGACCGAAGCTATTATATTGAACGAGCGCAGTATACGGAATAAGGTAGATGAACTAACAACACAGTTGCAGATCGGTAGGTATGATTCAGATTCAGATTCAGTTTATTGTCATTTAGAAACCACAAATGCAATGCAGTTAAAAATGAGACAACGTTCCTCCAGAAAGATATCACAAAAGCACATGACAAAACAGACTACACCAGAAAATCCACATAACGTTTGGCAATCCCCAATCCAGAGTCCGGAGAGGCTGCTGCATATTAATATCGCGCTACCATCTTAGCGCCTCCCCCAGAAAGGAGCTCCAAATCCACCAGACAAACAAGACCAAAAACTAAAGCTACAAGACCTGCACAAAACCACATAGTTACAACAGTGCAAACAATAGCATAATTGGTAAAAAAAAAAGACCATGGGTACGGTAAAAATAGTCCAAAGATGTTAAAGGACTATAAGTTCAAAAGAAATCACCACATAGTTTCCACAAGTCCCCAGGGTCCCGACAGACTCGCCATCCCATGCCGGCGGCAGAAGGGAGTACCCCCGCTATGGACTTCCATGGCGCTGCCTGACTCAGCCTCGCAGACTCTGCACACAATGAAAGCTCCGTCGAACCCAACCTCGCAGTGTCGTGGTTTCTCGTGCCCCACAAACGACCAGGAGACGCAGAAGATTCTTCAAGAAGTATTAAACTTTAATTTGCAAATCAAAGCTGAGACAGTCATTGAGTTAGTCGCTGATTGCCCACCGATCCTTGTGCATAGCATTTTTTATAGCAATCTCCTGGTTTAGTTGCATTAGCATATCCAATCGGTCTACAGTTGCGTATCACAAGTACATCCGTCACTATTGCTTCTACCCATTGACTTAATCATGTTCTAATCTACATCTCTTAGCTACCTCTCATTAACACACCATTATAATCTACATCTCTTAGCTACCTCTTGTTAACACACCATTATCTTCTACATTCTTAAGATTTCATTCTCCTACTAAATTGGATACATGCATAGCAAATAGCAAGCTCAAAGCTGACTACATAGTTTTGGTTACACTGCAAACAATGCAACTTTTATACTCCAATAGCAGACAATAGTGCGCTCCGCACACCGAAAGCGACCTGACCGCAGCAGACTCCGAGTCCGTCGAACCTCCGAGCCGACGACCATCCCCTCTGGCACAGCTTCTCCGAGCACCATCCTCTGCCGAACGTATTAAGACGCCCCCGCCAACGGCCATCGGCAACGCGACCCTGAGGACTGGGGGCCTGTTCTTCCCAGCAGAGTCCTGGACCTCACAGCAGCAGCAGCAACGAAGAAGGTCTTCCTGGAGACCTGATGTTGTAGGCATCACTGAATCATGGCTGAAAGAAGATTATAGCTGGCAGCTTAATGTCCAAGGATACATACTGTATTGAAAGGACAGGCAGGAAGGCAGAGAGGGTGACATTGCTCTGTTGGTAAAAAATGAAATCAAATTATTAGAAAAAGGTGGCATACCATTGGAAGGTGTTGAATTGTTGTAGATCGAGGTAAGAAACTGCGAGGGTAAAAAGACTGATGGACGTTGTATACTGACACCAAACAGTAATAAGGATGTGGTCTACAAATCACAATGGCAGATAGGAAATGCATTCCAAAAGGGCAATATTACAATAGCCATGGGGAACTTCAATATGCAGGTAGATTGGGAAAATCAGGTTGGCGCTGGATCCCAAGAGGGGGTATTTCTAGAATGCTTATGGCTTTTTAGAGCAGCTCATAGTTGAGCCCTCTAGGGGTTTAGCTATTCTGGATTGGGTGTTGTGCAATGAATCAGAATTGATTAGAGAACTTAAGATAAAGGAACCCAAAAGGGAAAGTGATCATAATATGATCAAGTTCACCCTGAAATTTGAGAAGGAGAAGCTAGAATTTGATGACACAAGGGCTGGAGGTGTTGTGGATAGTGTGGAGGGCCATCAGAGGTTACAGCAGGACATTGATAGGATGCAAAACTGGGCTGAGAAGTGGCAGATGGAGTTCAACCCAGATAAGTGTGAAGAGGTTCATTTTGGTAGGTCAAATATGATGGCAGAATATTGTATTAATGGTAAGACTCTTGGTAGTTTGGAGGATCAGAGGGGTCTTGAGGTCCGAGTCCGTAGGACACTCCAAGCAGCTGCGCAGGTTGACTTTGTGGTTAAGAGGGCGTATGGTGTATTGACCTTCATCAATCGTGGAATTGAATTTAGGAGCCGAGAGGTAATGTTGCAGCTATATAGGACCCTGGTCAGACCCTACTGGGAGTACTGTGCTCAGTTCTGGTCGCCTCACTACAGGAAGGATGTGGAAACCATAGAAAGGGTGCAGAGGAGATTTACAAGGATGTTGCCTGGATTGGGGAGCATGCCTTATGAAAACAGGTTGAGTGAACTCGGCCTTTTCTCCTCGGAGCGATGGAGGATGAGAGGTGACCTGATAGAGGTGTATAAGACGATGAGAGGCATTGATCGTGTGGATAGTCAGAGGCTTTTTCCCAGGGCTGAAATGATTGCCACAAGAGGATACAGGTTTAAGGTGCTGGGGCGTAGGTACAGAGGAGATGTCAGGGGTAAGTTTTTTACTCAGTGGTGAGTGCATGGAATGGGCTGCCAGCAACGGTGGTGGAGGCGGATACAATAGGGTCTTTTAAGAGACTTTTTGATAGGCACATGGAGCTTAGTAAAATAGAGGGCTATAGGTAAGCCTAGTAATTTCTAAGGTAGGGACATGTTCGGCACAACTTTGTGGGCCAAAGGGCCTGTATTGTGCTGTAGGTTTTCTATGTTTCTAAAATCAAAGAGAGGGTATATAATAGAGCAAAAATTAGTGGGAAGCTAGAGGATTGGGAAGCTTTAAAAAGTAACACAAAGCAACTAAAAAAAGAGTCATTTAACAGGCAAAGATGGAATATGAAAATAAACTAGCTATTATTATTAAAGAGGATAGCAAATGTTTCTTCAGATACATAAAGTGTAAAAGAGTCGAGAGTGGATATTGGACTGCTGGAAAATTATGCAGGAGAGGTATAATGTGAAACAAGGAAATAGCAGATGAACTGAATAAGAATTTTGCATCAGACTTCACTGTGGAAGACACCAGCAGTTTTGTGGAAGTTCCATGTGTCAAGGATCACGGAGAGTATGAAGTTACCATAACTAGAGAGAAGGTTCTTGGGGATCTGAAAGGTCTGCAGCTATACATGTTATCTGGACCAGGTGGACTGCACCCAAAGCTTCAGAAAGAGGTGGCTGAAGAGATTAGTAACGATCTTTCAAGAATCACTGAATTCTGGAATGATTCCAGAATATTGGAAAGTTGCAAATGTCCCATCACTCATTAAGAAGGGAGAGAGGCAGAAGTAAGAAAATTATGGGCCCGTTATTCTGACCTCACTGGTTGGGAAGATATTGGAGTTGATTTTTAAGGATAAGGTCTCAGGGTACTTGGAGGCACATGATAAAATAGGTCATAGTCCACAAGGGAAAGTCATGAAAAATCTGTTGGAGTTTGTTACAAAATTACAGGCAGGATAGACAAAAGTTGATGTTTTATACTTGGATTTTCATAAGGCCTTTGACATAAGGCTACAGAGGTCTTGGATTAGAAGAATAGGCATAGAAATGGCAGATAGAATACAGTGTTGGGAAGTGTATGATCATGCACTTTGATAGAAGAAATGAAAGAGTTGCCTATTTTCTAAATGAAGAGTAATTACAAAAACTGAGGCACAAGGAGACTTGGGAGTGCTTGTGCAGGACTCCCCAAAGGTTAATTTGCAGGTTAAAGTCTGTGGTGAGGAAGGCAAATGCGATGTTAGTATTCATTTCAAGAGGACAAGAATATAAAAGCAAGAATGTTATGTTGAGTCTTTATAAAGCACTGGTGAAGCCTCACTTGGAGTATTGTGAACAGTTATTGGCTCCTTATGTTAGAAAGAATGTGCTGAAACTGGAGAGGGTTTGTTCTGTTACAAGAGCATAGGAAGTGAACCCAAGTGCAGGACACAGGCACGAAGATTGAGTCTGGATGCTTACACGGGTGTAAATGCCAAACAGCAAACAGGAGGAATCTTGACATGGAGCCTTGACTTAGAGACTTGACACAGAGCCTTTGACACGGAGTCTTGACTCAGAGAAATGGAGTCTCATAGGTAACAGGAGCTAGACTTAGAACAAATAGTTCTGAGTGGCTGAGGAACGTAGTTATCTCACAGGAAAAAAAGATCAATGAACTGGCGACTAGTGGTTGTGACGCCAGGGTTCCTATACTGCAGTTCTTGATGGAGACCGGGTGTGCTGTCATCAAAGCAAATTAGCAGTAACTGGGAAATTAATGATCTGAAACAAGGCATAATCAAAGGAAATTAGGAGCAAGATAGGGGATGAACAATTGGGACCATGATGGTAACCCCCCCCCCCCCCCCATCAACGGGAGCCTCCAGGCGATCCCCCAGGCTTGTCCGGATGGTCCTGATGGAGATTACGGATGAGGAAAGGGTCCAAGATGAAGGAGTGGGGAACCCCGGAGCGTTCCTCCAGGCCGTATCCTTCCCAGTCGACCAGGTACTAGAGGCCTCTGCCTCAGCAGCGCACGTCCAGTAATCACCGGACGGTGTACGCTAGGTGGTCGTCAATGACCCAGGCAGGTGGAGGGGGTTCGGCAGGAGGGCACAAAGGGCTGCCAGATACTGGTTTCAATTGGGAAACATGGAATGTAGGATGGATGTGCATAAATCTGGGCAGTTTGTGTTGATAATACTCTCAATCTCGAATGGTCCCAAGAAGCGAAGGGCGAGTTTCTTGGCCTCGTTCTTGAGGGGGATATCTTTAGAAGTGAGCCAAACCTTCTGCCCAGTTCAATAATCAGGTGCAGGAATCTGATAGCGATCGGCAATCCTCCGGTTGTGGTCGGCTGAGCGGAGCAGGGCCACGCATGTCTTCCCAGATCTTGCGGCGCCGGCGGAGATGGGCCTGAACAGAAGTGTCATCTTCATGAGCAGAGAACAGAGGGGGTTGGTAACCGGGGGAGCATTCAAAGGGAGACATTCCGGTGGCGGTGCTGACCAAGGAGTTGTGGGCGTACTCTTCCCAAGCAAGATGGGTGCTCCAGGCAGACAGATTGTTGGCTGTTACGCAGCTCAGTGCTGCTTCCAACTCTTGGTTAGCCTGCTCTGTTTGACCGTTCATCTACAGCTGAAAGTGGACGACAGACTTACCGAGGCTCCAAGGGCTTGACAAAAAGATCGTCAGACATGAGAGATGAATTGGGGACCCCGGTCAGAACTAATGTCCGAGGGGATCCCGTGAAGGCAGAAAACGTGACGAACAAGGAGGTTGGCTGTCTCACGGGCTGTAGGGAGTTTGGGAAGGGCTACAAAATGCACAGCTTTGGAGAAGCAGTCCACCATGGTGAGTACAGCAGTGTTCCCATGTGAAGGGGTTAGTCCTGTAATGAAATCCAGTGCTATGTGAGACCAAGGGTGGCTAGGGACAGGTAGAGGACAAAGCAACCCAGCAGGTGGTTGGTGGGAGGCTTTTCCATGGGCACAAACAGAACAGGTAGAGACTAAGGAAGAGGTGTCAACGTCCATGAAGGGCCACCAGAAGTGCCACTTCAAAAGGGACAGAGTCCGATCGATCCTGGGATGGCAGGCAAAATGAGACTGGAGAACCTGAGATTGAACAGAATTGGGTACAAAGAGGTGATTGGAGGGTCCATTGCCAGGCTCAGGTTGAGTCTGTTGGGCCTCTTTGACTATGGCCTCAATCTCCCAGGTGAGGGCAGCCACTACACAGGACGATGGAAGGATGGTCTCGGGGTTGGGAAGGCTCCTCAGAAATGTATTGACTGGAGAGAGCATTGGGCTTCCTGTTCTTGGACCTCGGACGATAGGTGAGTGTAACTCTGAACCGGCCAAAAAATAATGCTCAACGGGCTTGGTGGGAATTCAGGCGTTTTGTGGTTTGGATATATTTGAGGTTCTTGTGATTGGTCCAGATGATAAACAGATGTTCCTCTCCCTCCAGCCAGTGCCTCCGCTCCTCCAATGCAAGTTTGACCGCCAGTAACTCCCGGTTCCCTACGTCATAATTTCATTTAGCGGGGGACAGCCGGCAAGAAGAGAAGGCACAGGGATGAAGATTTTGGTCAAGGCCTGAACATTGGGAGAGGACCACTCCTACACCAGAGTCGGAGGCATCGACCTCCACAATGAATTGACAAGAGGGTTCTGGTTGAACCAGGATGGGAGCGGAGGTGAAATGCCCCTTCAGCCCTGAGAAGGCAGTGTCCGCTTTGGGGTCCCAGTGAAAAGGGATCTCAGGAGATGTGAGTCGAGTAAGGAGTGCTGCCACCCGGCTGTAATCCCGGATGAAATGACGATAGAAGTTTGCAAGCCCCAGAAATTGCTGGAGTTGCTTGAGCGTCGTGGGTTTTGGCCATTCCGTCACCGCCCGGATCTTTTCAGGATCCGCCCTCACTTGCCCGCTCTCGATGATGTATCCTAAGAAACTGACTGAAGGAACGTGAAACTCGCACTTCTCAGCTTTTATGGAAAGTTTGTTCTCCCAAAGCCTCTGCAGAACCTGACAGACATGGTGGGTGTGTTCCTTAAGATTGCTGGAGAAGATTAAAATATCATCCAAATAAACAAACATGAAGCAGTTAATAAAATCTCTAAGGACATCGTTTATCAGGGCTTGGAAAACGGCGGGGGCATTGGTGAGGCCGAATGCCATGACCAGGTATTCGAAGTGACCAAGAGGGGTGTTGAACGCTGTTTTCCACTCATCTCCCTCCTTTATCCTGACCAGGTGATAAGTACTTCATAGGTCCAACTTGGAGAAGATGGTGGCTCCATGAAGTGGTTCAAAAGCAGAGTTGAGAAAGGGTAGTGGATATTTGTTCTTTACGGTTATGCTACTTAGGCCTTGGTAGTCAATGCAGGGGCGCAGTGATCCAGCTTTCTTCCACACAAAGAAACCTGCGCCCACAGGAGAGGATGAGGGTCGGATAGTGCCCGCCGCGAGAGAGTCATTTAGGTAAGCCTCCAGTGCTTCCCTTTCTGGCCAGGATAAGTTATACAGCCGACTGGTGGGTAGAGGAGCTCCGGGGAGAAGGTCAATAGCACAATCATAAGAGCCCATTGTTTGCTGAACACCTCTCCCAGATTGTGGTATTCTGCAGGAATCTTGGATAAGTCAGGGGTTTCAGCGGCAGACGAGGTCGCGGTGATTTTCACAGGGAAAAGTGCCGAATGAAGACGTGGAGTGACAGAACAGACTCCAGTTGGCTATCTTCCCAGTGGATCAATCAAAGTGGGAATTGTGGTGGCTTAACGATAGGAGCTTGAGGAGAGGAAACTTGGTTAAATTGCCCCTGTTCCGGATGGTTCCCAGAGATAATAAGAGACAGTGGTGGTGTGCAGTGAGTGACTTGGGCCAGAAGTCTACCATCCAGTGCCCGGGATTCCAGAGGGGTACTCAACGGCTCCCGAGGAATTCCAGCCCGGGAAGCTATATCTTCATCCAGAAGGTTTCCCTCAGCACCGGAGTCCACTAGATCTGATAGAGGCAGGGATTGCTTATTGTAACATAAAGTAGCCAGGAACTGCATCCGGGTTTTGGGAACGGAAGGGAATGTAGTCTGACTCAACAGGGTCCCCCTTTCTACTGGTGAACCTTCCTCCTTTGGCCGAAAGGGACAGGTAGCACGGAAGTGGCCGGACTGGCTGCAATATAGACACTCACCCGCTCTCAATCTCCGGAGTCGCTCAGCGGGAGAAAGGCGGTTCCGCCTCAGCTGCACGAGTTCCTCTCCCAGGGCGGGGGAAATGGCTGGGCTGCGAGCTACTCTGCGAGAGAGACCTGTTCTTGCGGGAGACGGAAAGGAGTGCCGTGGAGTGGCCAATGGTGGTGGATGACCAGATCTTTCCCTGTGGCGATCCCGGAGACGATTGTCCAACCTGGTGGCCAAGGAGATTAAGGAATCCTGGCTGTTGGTGTTGTCTCTTGCTGTCAACTCATCTTTCACCCTGTTGCTGAGACCATCCCGGACTACCTCTTGGAGTGCCTCGTCATTCCACCCCAGGTCGGCCGTTAACATCCGGAACTCCACGGAATATTTGGCAACACTGCATGAGCCCTGATGGAGAGTGAGAAGACGCTTAGCGGCATCTTTACCACAGACGGAGTGATCAAAGATCTTTCTCATCTCTGTGATAAAGGCGGGGAATGAGGAGCAGATATCTGGTTGATTATCCCAAACAGCCATGGCCCACGCTATGGCACTTCCCCACAACAACCCCATGATACAAGCTACCTTAGATTTGTCCATGGCGTACGTGGATGACTGCTGATCAAGCACCAAGGAGCATTGCAGAAGGAAGGCCCGGCACTTTCCCAAATCCTCGGTGTAGGGTTCTGGTTCAGGGATGTGTGGCTGTCTTGGCGGGGGTGTTGCTGACACATAGGGGGTTGCCACTACCGACTCTCTTGACTGGTTTGACAGAGTTCCAGGAGCGGATGGGGTAAGATGAGTGGATGCACGGTCCACCTGGTCACCAATCTTCATTACGTTAGCGGAGAGGAAACGGAGGTTCTCCGCGACATCCCAGGGAAGTTGATCGTGCAGACCCAGTAGGGAGTCCCGGCTGGCGAGGGCTTGTTGCAGGGTCTTCGTGTCCGCTGGGTCCATTTTTGGCCAGTTTGTTCTGTTACAAGAGCATAGGAAGTGAACTCAAGTGCAGGACACAGGCATGAAGATTGAGTCTGGATGCTTACATGGGCATAAACACTGAACAGCAGACAGGAGGAACCTTGACACGGAGCCTTGACTCAGAGAAACAGAGTCTCCTCGGTAAACCTTGAAACAGGAGCTAGACTTAGAACAAACAGTTCTAAGCAGTCAGGGACCATAGTTATCTCACAGGAAAAAAGACCAACGAACTGGCGACTAGTGGTTGTGATGCTGAGGTTCTTATACTGAAGTTCTTGATGGAGTCCAGGTGTGCTGACAACCCTAAGTGCTGTCATCAAAGCGACAGCAGTAAATGGGAAATTAATGGCATAATCAAAGGGAATTAGAAGCAAGATAGGGGATTAACAATCGGGACCATGACACCTAGAGCTGGAGTCTTTAAAGGTTAACTTACAGTTTGAGTTGATTAGTTCTTGATTTGTAAGTGTGTCAAAGTTATTGGGAGAAGGCAGGAATATGAGAGTGAGAGGGAATAATAAAGCAATCATAATTGAATGGCAGGGCAGACCCAATGGGCTGAAATACCTAATTCCATTTACCATCACTTTGACTGTGGCTTGTGCCTCTTTGCCTTCATGTGCTCAACTAGATGCTTTTTAAATTTTGAGAAAAAGCATCCACTAAGGCACTGTGTTCCAAATTCTGACCACCTTCTTAGCAATAAGATTCTTCCTCAGACCTCCTGCCAACATCATTCCCAGCATGAACCTCCAACCTAAATCTAAAGATGTATTAATTATTGTGGGTCTAATGAAATCAGGTACAGGCAGTAAGAATTGTAAAGGTAACATTCACAGCGTAACAAATTTTTCCTGTTCATGGCCAGATACTAAATGCTTGTGGATGGTGTTATTTACAAATTACTATGACTCATGATGATCTTGCAGAGTCAATCATTGGATATGACCATCTACAATCATTGGATGCATTTAACTACTTGTTACTTTGGGCAATTCCAGTTTCTTTCTATGCTGGCTTCTGCACTAACGTAATATATTTCCCCCATGCAGTTTCTTATTAGACAGAAATCAATAGGATTGGGTTTTCCCCCTATTTGGGGAGCCGTGTTTGGGGTTGCAGAGGGCTCCCACAGAACTCCTTATGAGAATAGGTTGAGTAAACTTGGCCTTTTCTCCTTGGAGTGATGGAGGATGAGAAATGACCTGATAGAGGTGTATAAGATGATGAAAAGCATTGATCGTGTGGATAGTCAGAGGCTTTTTCCCAGGGTTGAAATGGCTAGCATGAGAAGGCACAGTTTTAAGGTGCTTGGAAGTAGGTAGAGAGGAAATGTCAGGGGTAAGTTCTTTACGCAGAGAGTGGTGAGTGCGTGGAATGGGCTGCCGGCAACGGTGGTGGAGGCAGATACGATAGGGTCTTTTAAGAGACTCCTGGACAGGTATATGGAGCTCAGAAAAATAGATGGCTATGAGTAACCTTGGGTAATTCCTCAGGTAAGGACATGTTCAGCACAGATTTGTGGGCCAGAGGACCTGTATTGTGCTGTAGGTTTTCTATGTTTCTAACTCTGAGGAGACCAAATGTTTTATTTCTAACTTTGCTGATGACACAAAACTAGGTGGAATTTGAAGGAGGATACAGAGCAGTCTTTAAGGAATCAAGACAAATAGTGTGGGTAAGAACAGGGCAGATGAAATTTTATGATTATCTATGAAACTATAAAGTCTTGAGATACAACTTCCTTAGCTGCTTGTGGTACAGTAACCACCTTATCTAAGGAATGAGTCCAGTGAATCACTTTTCAGAATTCTTCCAATACCAGTTATCTTTTCTTACATAGGGGGACCAAAATCTTGAATGGGAGTGATTAAGAAGGCAAGTTGTACACTGGACCTCATTTTAAAGATTTGAGCAGAGAGGTCTAAATGCAGCTATCTAAGGCTTTGCTGAGATTCCATTTGGAAGTTTGAGTATTGTTCTGGTTGACGTAGCCAATAAAGAATATAAAAGTCATAGAGGGTGATCAATGCAAATTCACTGAACCAGTTCCAGAGATTGTAGATTTGATGTATGAAAAGAAATTGAGTAAACTAAGCCTTCATTTGCTGGTATTTTTAAGAGTGAAAGGAGATTTCATTGGTAATTAGTTTTTTTTTGCCACAGTTCATCACTCAATGCAGGGAGGACATCTTCCTGATATACGAGTCCAGAAACAAAGGGTCAGACATTCAGAAAAAGGGGCAGCCATTTACGACTGAGGGGAGGAGGAATTTCTTCAGGAAGAAGGTGATGAATCTTTGGAATTATCTTCATTTAGTTTATTCAGAACAGATATTGATGGATTTGTGGACAAATCAAGGGAAATGGGAACAGAAAGCTAAAGTGCTTCTTGCTACTACGATATATCAGACATGATCTTGATGGACAGTAGATGTTCAACTGGCTGAATGGCCTTTCTTGCTCTTTTTCCGATGTGCTCATAACTCACAGGAAAGGCTGCTAATGGGATGAGACAGAAATCAAGGATTTTGTTGGGGTTGCAGGAAACTAGACTTGGAGAAAGTCTACTGGCAGGCTTTAGAGTGAAGTCTTGCAACACTGACATCAAACGCAGTATTCAGTTTCCTGTCTGAGGAACGTTCTAGGAATGCGTAACAAGGCAAGCAATCCAGAGGCTCTGGTGTAGTCATATAGCTGATTCCTAAATGCATTCAGCCAGCAAGCCTTGCAGTTCAAAGACAATTAGGATTTTGTAAATAACACCTACATTCTGCTCACTAAGTAAATATGCCTCCAGATCTATTTAGATTCCTAAACTGATTGCCAATTCAAAATTGCTGCCATGCTCACATGATCTCATCGACAAATTGCTAATTATTGTTGTTCTTTCAAATTACAACTGGCCCAGTACCAAAAGCTTGTGGGGAGAGAAAGAATTCTATATTTCCACTACTGTAATGTTCAGTTAAAATGAGCATGACCCTTATTTGCCAATGTAATCCCTGCATCACTTAACCATTAAGAGTTGAACTGCATGTAACGAGAGCTGTATAGCTCATCTCCTTCTACCTTAGACCACAAACTTATCGATCACCCCTGCTGTGGACCACCGGGAAGTCCAAGCCACTCTCGTTACATGCATGTGCAGTTCAACTCATTGTGTGATTATGCAGAAAGTTTGAAGTTAATAACTCATCTCCTTCTACCTTAGGCCACAAACATCAATCACCCCTGGTGTGGACCACTTCCACAATTGCTGGACTAAGTGTGTACATGTAGGAGGGGACTATGTTGTAAAATATATGTGCCAGGTTTTCTAAAACTGACTTCTTCCACCTTAGGCCACAAACTTATCAATCACTGCCCCCCCCCCCCCCCCCCCCCGTATTGCACTAATACTGGAAATATTTGTAGCAACTTTTGCATGTCAAAAGAAACCTTTCATGCGCATCAATCTTGAAATATTATTTACTTTTCCTTATTTTCCCAACCAGGCTAATCATTACAAGCCATTATTTAATTTACTTCTGATGGCTTTCAAAGTGCAATATTTCAGCAATAATAGTGTTCAAATAAATTTGACCCAGTTAATTTAAGAATAAATTGTGTCACCAGCAAGGAAAACCACTTGGAGATAAATCAAGATAGTTTCATGCTTATGAACGCAAACACGAGGAAATCTGCAGATGCTGGAAATTAAAGCACCACACACAAAATGCTGGTGGAACGCAACAGGCCAGGCAGCATTTTGTGTGTGTTGTTCATGCTTATGAAACCACTTCCTTGCAGGCACAAATGAATTGTCCTGACAACAGAGGTCCAAAGTCAGTTTTAAAAGCTATATCTCAAAAATCATATGTGGTAGATTTCATATTTGGTACAGAAGGAAAGCAATATATTTTCTAGTTAAGTACTTACAACAGACAAGACAACACATTTACTGAAATGAAATCTGAAGAATACAGTAGGTGCTGGACATTTGAAATAAAACACAGGTATTGAATTCAGGTTCAACAGCCACATCCAGCGAATAGCTATATAAATGAGGATTCAAGGAAGAAATATTAGAAGACAAGAAGAAAGCATTTTACTATTAAAACAACTAAGTGATTTTTGATTCCTTCAAAGTAGCAACACCAGCTTTGAACTTTACCAGGAAATTCGTCTGTCTACTAATTTAAAACGGACCCACTGAAAAGCTTAATCTGTGTCAGCCAATTATATAATAAATATGAAATGTGTATCATGAAATTAGGTTATTGAATGGAAAACTGATCTTTTAAAAGTTATCACTACTTTTTCCATGTGGTATTCTTGAATGATGAATTTCAGGAGTATGACACCAAACAAAGATCACTGGTTTTCTGAAGCCACTCGCTCCTATTTTTCAATTAATCAATAGAGCAGACTTTTTTTAATCCAGGCGTGTAATATGGTCAGTCTTGTCCAAATCCCTTGAGTTTTCCTTATCCAATTCATTGGCATGAAGAATGGATATCAGTCTCTCCAATAAATGAGCTTATCCTTCTCTGACCCTGTCAACCTTCGACTAGATTCCACTGCTGTTTCAACCATTTTTGAACTGGTTACAAACAGTGCACCTCTACTGTTTACCTTAGGGGTCTTTATGACTATGACAAATGTCCTTGCAGACAAATACAAACATGTCCAATATTACTGAATCATTATCATTAAATGAACCATATGATGACCTTTGCACTCAGTAGGCCCTTGATGACCTCCTTCAGATGTTGTGAATTATACACAGTCTGCATTCGCTCAATAAAGAAGAAAGGGTAACCTGTTTGGGGATTTTATTCATACAGACGACTTGTCAATGATTTCAAGTGACACACAGCACTCTTTGTGATTTTTTTTCAGTCTAATGAAATGAGCTGGTTCAGACTGGGTCCAAGATCTCAGCGTAACTTCTTTAAGGGATTTCATGTAGGTTTCACTTGTATTTCTTAATACTCTGGAAAACAAAAATATCACAGCAGTCCAGTACTACTGAAAGTAACAATCAAGTATATTTAAAATTTGGTGCTTAAGAAGAGTGAAAATGTGGAGCTAGAGGTATGTGTTATACACTACAGCTACTCAAAACCAGATAATTATTTCAAAAACTTAATTTTACTCATTTTGTTTCTGGAAATCTTAAAAATATAGAAACATAGAAAACCTACAGCACAATACAGGTCCTTCAGCCCACAAAGCTATGCTGAACATGTCCTTACCTGAGAAATTATTCAGAGTTACCCATAGCCCTCTCTTTTTCTAAGCTCCATATACCTGTCCAGGAGTCTCTTAAAAGACCCTATCGTATCTGCTTCCACCACCATCGCCGGCAGCCCATTCCACACACTCACCACTCTCTGCGTAAAAAACTTACCCCTGACATCTCCTTTGTACCTGCTTCCAAGCACTTTAAAACTGTGTCCTCTCATGCTAGCCATTTCAGCCCTGGGAAAAAGCCTCTGACTACCCACACGATCAATGCCTCTCATCATCTATACACCTCTATCAGGTCAACTCTCATACTCCGTCGCTCCAAAGAAAAAAGGCTGAGTTCACTTAACCTATTCTCATAAAGCATGCTCCTCAATCTGGGCAACATTCTTGTAAATCTCCTCAGCACCCTTTCTATAGTTTTCATGGTCTTCCTGTAGTGAGGTGAGCAGAAATGAGCACAGTACTTCAAGTGGGGTCTGACCTGGGTCTTATATAGCTGCAAGATTACCTCTCGGCTCCTAAACTCAATCCCACGATTGATGAAGGCCAATGCACCACATGCCTTCTTAACCACAGAGTCAACCTGCACAGCAACTTTGAGTGTCCTATGGACTCAGACCCCAAGATCCCTCTGATCCTCTATGCTGCCAAGAGTCTTACCATTAATACTAAATTTTGTCATCATATTTGACCTACCAAAATGAACAACCTCACACTTATTTGGGTTTAACTCCATCTGTCACTTCTCATCCCAGTTTTGCATCCTATCAATGTCCTGCTATAACCTCTGACAGACCTCCACACTATCCACAACACCTCCAACATTTGTGTCATCAGTAAATTTACTAACCCATCCTTCCACTTCTTCATCCCGGTCATTTATAAAAATCATGAAGAGTAGGGGTCCCAGAACAGATCCCTGAGGCACACCACTGGTCACCGACCTCCATGCAGAATATGACCCGTCTACAACCACTCTTTGCCTTCTGTGGGCAAGCCAGTCCTGGATCCACAAAGCAATGTCCCCTTGGATCCCATGCCTCCTTACATTCTCAATAAGCCTTGCATGGGGTACCTTATCAAATGCCTTGCTGAAATCCATATACACTACATCTACCTTCATCAATGTGTTTAGTCACATCCTCAAAAAATTCAATCAGGCTAGTAAGGCCTTTGACAAAGCCATGCTGACTATTCCTAATCATATTATGCCTCTCCAAATGCTCATAAATCCTGTCTCTCAGGATCTTCTCCATCAACTTACCAACCACTGAAGTAAGACTCACTGGTCTATAATTTCCTGGGCTATCTCTACTCTCTTGAATAAGGGAACAACATCTGCAATCCTCCAATCCTCCGGAACCTCTCCCATCCTCATTGATGATGCAATGATCATCGCCAGAGGCTCAGCAACCTCCTCCCTCACCTCCCACAGTAGCCTGGAGTACATCTCGTCCGGTCCTGGTGACTTATGCAACTTGATGTTTTCCAAAAGCTCCAGTACATCCTTTTTTATATCTACATGTTCAAGCTTTTCAGTCTTCTGAATCAATGTCTACTAAAAGACTTTTATACACCATTGGTCATACTTTAGGCCAGTGAATAAGCAGTTATTCAGTGGTAGATCCAAAAACAAGGGAAGTGCTACAGACATTAGAAATCAAAAAGTAAGGCACAGAATACTCGAGCAACATCTGTTGAACAAAGCAAGGTTATTGTTACATGGTGAGGCCATTAATTATATCATCAATCAGACTAATAGCGTCTGAAAGTGACAGATCCCCATCTAAATTTAAAACCAATCCTTTAGATTATTCTGAGCAAAACAAAAATCTTAATAGTAAATAATAAAATGAAGATGCAACACGGTATCCTGACAAAGGCAGAGTACTCGAACAGCTGTCAGTGTACATGACAACAATTGCATGCAAATTGCTGATTATCCTCCCACTAAAAACAAATAAAGAGTATTCTTATGTCATCAAAACCCAATCTTTATAGAACAAACTGGTAACTCTGATTTCACTTGAGATTAAATAAAAAGACTTCGATAGAAATAATTTAGCTATGTAAATTTAGTAGAAAATTTGGGTCTTAGACTAATGCTAGTTACACAATTTCAAATGTTGTTAGTTGAAACCAGAGACAAAGACATTTTATGTACACGGCACTGTAAAAGTATTCAGTCCCTAACATTTTGTTCAGATAAATGAGTATTCCACCAGGGATTTTATCAATCTAGCTGAGAATTTTTATCTGAGAATTATATGCTCCTTTTTTCCCCACAGTCGAGCCCAGAAAAACCCCCAGGAAAATTGTAAAGCATGAAAAACTACGAATTCTGAAACTGAAATGTCAGCAGTACAAAAGTATTCATCCCCTTTACTGGGTGTATATTTGAACCAGCTCTTACAGCTGTTGCAGCCAGTAGTATTTTTTGGAGAAGTCTATATGAGGTTTGCACAATGTGATGGAGCAAGATTTTTCCATTCCTCCTTGCAACATTTTCAAGTTGTACCAGGTTAGTTGGATCTTACCAGGCGTGTCTGATTGGGTCAATATCTGGATTCTGACTTTAACTCAATTGAACACCTCTGGCAAGGAGGAATGGCAAATCTTGCTCCATCAAGTTGTGCAAAACTGATAGAGGCTTTAGCCATTGCTGCAAAACAGCAAGTTTCATGACATATGTCAGTGATATTAAACATGATTCTGATACTGATCCTCTGCAAGACCAAAGAGTGAAAGAGAATCCTTTAAAATGACTTCTGCACCTGGAAATCCATTGTGAAGAAACTATTTGCAGGAGAATTAGGAAAGTGTAAAATCATTAAAGGTAATATAGTTCTGTGAAAGTGAAATTAAGCTTGACAAATTTACTAGGGTCTTTAAGGGCAAAATGATAAAGGGAAACTAGTAGTAGTAAAATCCAACATAAAAGATTACTACAGAGCTCATGGTGTTAGAGATAATAAATTAACATGGACAAAGTTTCAACACAAATCATAGGGATAAGTTGTCAGTCTTAACTTTCTCACTTTCAATGACTCTGCAACTCAGGTTCTCAATATTGTTCAATTATTATTATTTATTTTTATTTTTGTATTTGCATGATTTGTTGTCTTCTGCACATTGTTTTTGTCCGTCTTTATTTCTGTGTAGTTTTTCATTGATTCTATTGTAGTTATTTGTATCCACTGAGAATGCCCGCAAGAAAATTAATCTCTGGGTAATATTTAGTGACATATACGTATTTTGACAATAAATTTACTTTGACCTTTGAACTTTTGAACTTTACAACAGGCAATTCACAATTTGGTATCCATGTTAATAATTTAATAGGCATGACCTGTTTGTAGTTGCTTGTAGAAAAATAAGTAGGGAAGTAAACTGAAGGACGGCTCTAAGCAGGAGAACAGAAAAGCAGAATATTGCTTTAGTGGAGAGAAGCTGCAGAGTGTTGTGGTACAGAGGGAGCCTGGTGTGCATGTATGCAGGCATAAAAAACAGAAAATGCTGGAATCAGTCAACAGATCAGGTAACATCCATGGCAAAAGGCGAAGACCCTTTGTCAGATCAGTGAATTAACGATTGATTGAACACTTCAGTAAGGGTGAATCAGGAGAACACATACCAATCTTCATTGAAGGATCAGCAGTGGAAAGAGTTAGCAGTTTCATGTTCCTGGGTGCTAACATCTGAGAAGATTTATCCTGGGCAATCGCAACAAAGACTCAAGAATGGCTATACTGTATTTCATTTAGAGTTCGAGGAGATTTTGTATGTCAACAAGTACTCTAGCAAATTCGTACAGATATGGAGAGTATTCTGACTGGTTGTATCACCATCTGGTATGGAGGTTTCAATGTAGAAGATCAGAGGAAGCCTCTCCATCTTTGAGGACATCTATCAAAGGCAATATCTCAAGAAGGCAGCATCCATCATTAGAGACCTTCACCATCTGGGACATGTCCTCTTCCCATTATTACCATCAGGGTGATTGTATACGAGCCTGAAAACCCACATTCACTGTATTAGGAACAGCTTCTTCCTCTTTAGTATTTTTATTTATATATTTAGGATGGTGATGAATATTGATAACTCAGGCTGAGGCGTTTGATGTTGCAGTATTCACCAAGTTTGGCAATTAGCTTGCAGACATTTTATCACCAGTCCTGGTGATAGCTTTAAAACACAGTTGTCGGTATTTCTGTCTGGGAGTGCTCGTGTTCATATAGAGTTGTGGAGAGTGAAGACGGTGGTCAAAAGTTACAGCAGGGAAATTTGAATGGAGAAATGGCATATGGAGTTTAGTCCAGGCAAATGTGAGCTGATGCACTTTGGGAGATCAAATGTAAGAGGAATGTATGTGGTAAATGGCAGGACCTTTAGGAGCATTGATATATAGAGGCATGTTAGGGTGCAAGTCCACAGTTTACACAAAGTGACAACATTAATGGATGGGGTTGTAAATGTGGCTTACCTTCATCAGAGAAGACCCTGAATATAATATAATCATTGGCATGTCATGAAGCCTTATAAAACTTTGTATGGCCATCTTTACAGTGTTGTAGGCAGTTCTGGTGACTACATTTCAGGATTTTTACAGAGGCTCAAGAGACGGTTCAAAGGAGGTTCACTAGGATGTTGCCTGGATGAGTGTTTTAGGTGTAAGGAGAGGTTGTTCACTCTGGAGTGTACAAAGCTGAGGAATCACCTGATGGAAATAGAAAACATCATGAGAGGCATAAATAGGGGAGATAAGCAGTCTTTTCTGGGTGTCAATGACAAATGCTAGAGGGGATAAGTTAAAGGAACTATTATAGCATAATTCAGTAAATTATTTTACTGGGAAGGGTTGTGTCCTTCTTGTCCATGTTGTATATTCACTTATGTAAGTAGCACATTCACAAGAATGGTGATAAACACCACTTGCAGTCTTGCTGGAGTCACTTATGTTCCATAGCATAATACAAAACCTACCTAGATCCAATAATTTTAAGCGTTAATGAATGCTCTTCCTTGTTCTGATAATGCTGTGGTACATGCGAAACATTTATCAATTGCCTTTCCAGTAAGCATTGTACAATGTGCCACATGAAGTGTTGGTACATAAGATAAGAACTTGATGTGAATATCACGAGGGTCATAACTGGCACAGGTGACTGCTGGACAGATCATCGCCTGATCTGCTCCACCTTGTCCATCAGACTCATGAAAAGGAGGAGGGTTCATAAGCAGCAGGCCAAGCCAAGACTAAAACTTGAGAGCCTGCTTGACAGTGCCACCCAACAGCACCTTCAGACCTGGTCTGGACGAAACCTCCAATGGGAGTATCTGGAGGAGATTGAAGAACACTGAGGCCTTCCTAAGTACACCATCCTCGGTATCTGCAAAAATATTCTTGGTACAAATCCAGAAAACACCAAGATTGGGTTGATTATAATGGCATAGAGATAGACCAACTTATCTCCAAGAAAAGGAAATCCTTTTGTGCCTGGCAGAATGACATCAGCAGCAAGGCCAAATGAGAAGCTTACTCCAGAGCCAAGGCAAATGTACGGCCCCAGTGGAGGGAAGGAAAGCTAAGGAATTCTTGGTGGACTGAGAAAATCCTGTAAATCTAGAGTCTGGTATACTCTGGTGACATGGGAGGTTTCTTCAGTTCCAGCAAAAGTCTACGGTCCAGGTTAATGCAAATTAAACCACCTCCACTCAAAGGATGAGTTGAACTTGCAAAAGCATCTGAAAGATATCAATGACTGATTGTGGTGAACTACATATACCTGTCTGGACACGCCCCCTCCTGCTGACTGCTCCTGTGGCTCCTCCCACAGACCCCTGTATAAAGGCGATTGGAGGCACAGCCCCTTCCTCAGTCTCCAGGATGTTGTGTGGTGGTTGCTTGCTGCTTGTGCTTTCTTCCAGCCAATAAAAGCCTACCTTAACCCACGTCTCAGAGTTATTGATGGTGCATCACTGATGGAGAGATTTCTTTAAAGAATTTCTTCGCCATGACAGCAGTGCTGAACCAGTTTACTAACAAGATCCTCCGAGATCTGTGAGAGAAGACATGGGGTAACCTCCCAGTATGAAAGAGATCATGATGCCATCAGGAACCTGAAAAGCAACAAAGCCACTGGTTCAGATGGTGAAGCCACACCTGGTGTTGCAGCTATTGTTTTGGTCCCCATATAAAATTAAGGATACTCTAGCACTGGGGACTGTAATTTGAAATTTAGAAGAATGAAAGGTTAATCTTATTGAAATTTACAAGATCCTAGGGTAGATGCTGAGGTGTTCCTACTACAGTATGTCAAATGAAGGGGCACATAGCAAGATTAGAGAGTTGTCATTTAAGACTTATATGTAGGAACAACTTTTTGCTGGGAGTGTTGAACCTCTAGAATTCTCTGTGCTAGGTGATTGTGGGAGTGAGATAGCTAGAAGTATTTAAATAGGAAGTAGAAAAAAGTTGTGAGTATGAAATTGAGAGCTATGGGGAACTGGCACAGAAAAGGAGAGGCGGTCTGGGCAGACCACTCATGGTTGGACAGGTCTGAGGGATCAAATGGATGATGCTTATTTCCTTATGTTTAGGAAATCTAAATACACTAGTCCCATATGCTCCCCCTGCAATCCTCCCTAATGTACCTGATTACTCTATTTTAGAACTCTAGCAAATTTGTCAAATATGATTTGCCATTCTCCCATTCATAAAACCATGCCTACTTGATTTGATTACATTAAGTTAAATGCCAATCTTCTGAAAAACATTTATTATTTGTTAATTTATTTGTGGTAATTTTACTTTCTGTCTTATGTGTGAGTTAAATGTATTGTGTTGTGCACCTTAGATTGGAGGAACATTGTTTTGTCTGGCAGTATACATATTGAATGGCAATAAACTTGAACTTGAAATTTTCCAAATGACTAGTAATACTTTTCCTTGATGATAAACTCCAGATTTTTCCTAACAATAGCTGGTAAACTAACAGGCTAATTGTTTCTCACTTCTGTCTCCATCCTGTCATGGACAAGGGTGGCACATTGGATGTTCTCTGATCCGTTCATGGAATCTTCCTGGAATTTGGGGAATTTTGAAAAACCTCGGCTAATGGCTCTACTATCTCTGTGTTCATTTGGATTTTGGTCAGCTTATCTGTCTTTAGCCCCATTAGCTTTACAAATAGTGATATGGGTTGTTGCAACTTCCTTCCTATTTGAAATTAGCCCATTTATTGAGAATCTAGATGTAAAGTCTTCAGCTTCTCATAAAAAGACCACTCTTTCAACCATGAAAGAGTTCTCCTTTGGATCACCTCCAGTGGTAAAATTGGGATGTTTGTAGTGCCCTTCACTGTAAAGGTCAATAAAATTCAAAGTAAGTTTGAAGTACATTTATTATCATAGTATGTATACTTTATACAACCTTGAAATTCGTTTCCTTACAGGCAACCATGAAACAAAGAAATCCAACAGAACTCATTAAAAACAAAAGAAGACCATCAAGCACCCAGTGTGCAGAGAGAGAAAGAGAGAAAGAAACAAACTGTGCAAACAATAAAGGCAAGCTAACAGCATTCAGAACAAAGTTCACCGCGGCCAATCCGGAAGCCCGCTAGTTACAGGCTACAGCCTCAGTGCAGCACAGAGAAGACCAAACCCCACGGAGCAGTGAGCCACGCTGGACAATCCCTCACCTCCGAGACCAACATCCTAACCATTTCACTTTGGCCTGGTGCTTAAGTCTTTCCTCGCTCTCTACCACCTTCATACGCCCTTGGGCTGTGCCGCCTCCATTCAGCCAAAGTATTGGTATAAATTTTCCTATTTGCTGTACTCATTCTCCGGATTCCTATATTTACCTTACCTATGGTCGTTTTATGTCCAAAAAGACTTGATGTTTCTTTTGATACTGTTTCTGTGCTGCAATGTTTTATGACTCTACAACTTACCAGTTTTTTTTTCATAATTTGTTTTATCTCTTCTTATCAGATTTTAAGTTCCCTGCTGTTGGTTTATGAAATGCCCCAGTTCCATGGTTAGCTCTACCTTTTGTGACTTTGTTATAGACATACATCATGGAATAAGGTCCTCCAGGCTAACTTATCCAGGCTGAACAAGTTGCCTTCCTGAGCTAGTCTCATTTAGTCACATCTGGACAGTGTCCCTCCAAATCTTTCCTATCCATGAACCTGGGTAAATGTCTTTTAAATGTCGCAATTGTATTGTCCTTTACCAATTCCACTGGCAGCTTGTCCATATGCCCACCACCCTACTCCTCAGGTTCCCTTTAACACTTACCCCTCTTACCTTAAACCTATCAGCTCTAGTTTTAGACTCCTCAACCCATGAAAAAAAATGTGTCCAAGCATCTTGTCCATTCTCTCTTGATTTTATATACTGCTATCAGGTCACCTTCAGCTTCCTTTGCTCCCTGGAAAACAGTACCAGCTTATCCAGTCTTTTGTAATAGCCCTCAAGTCTTCCAACCAGCATTCCTTATTTTCACCAAGCAGGTTCCACATCCTGATTGACTACCTGCCTCTTTTTCTATTTTTTTTTTCTTGCCTACTATTTGAAACATGGAACACAACATTCCAAGTTATTCAACTTCTTGGTCATCCTGGAAACTCAGCTCTGGTGCCTCTGTTAACTCAAACTAATTTATTCCTATTTTTGCCATCAGTTCATCTGTCTCATTACAGGAGCTTTGTTCAGAGAACCCTAAGCTTTTAACTTTCAGAGAAATGTTACTTATTCTTACTCCAAGTTCTGCTGCATGCTTTTGCTTGTACTTCCTGCCCCTTTTCTTGCACTTGTGTTTCATTCACATTCACTAAGCTGTGCCACTTCTCCCTCTTTTCTTATTGGTTTCTTAATCTTTCTTGAATCCTCACATCCCCATCCTCTGCCAATTCATTTAAAACCCTGTATAATACTTATGTGATTTGCAAGTACACTGCTCCAAGCACTCTTCAAGCAAAGTTAATCCTGGTGGAACAAAGTCATGTCAATTTTATTTTACATGGTCAAAGTAAGTTTTACTTTGACCTTGACTTTGGCCATTTGCACAAATGCATGTAAGCAGCAGCATGATCATCAGATAGCAGCATTCACAAGGAAAACATAAATCAAACATATTGCACACAATTTTTTACAACACTTTAGTGCAAAATAGTCAAAGTGTACACAGTGTTATTGAATTGTAGTGATTAGCGTTTCACCCGTTGGTTCAAGAGTCCGGTGGTTGAAGGGAAGTCGTTGTACTTGAACCTGATGGTGCGGAACTTCAGGTTTCTGTGCCTCCTGCCCAATGGTAGCAACAAAAAATGGCATGGTACAGATGATGGGAATTTTTGGTAGATATGCCTTCTTTCTTTTCTTTCTTTTTCAATCTTTTTATTATTGTTATTAATATCAACAAAATAAAATGATACATAGATAATGGGATTACAAACATACACTTTCCAACTAAACATGAGAGAATACATGAGCAATGATTACAGTATAAATGAGTATTCCCAAATCATGAACGATACAATATACAAATAAACAAGTCAAACCTAGGTATATCATAATATATATTTTTTAAAAAACAGAAAAAAGAAAAAAAATTATGCAAAAGAAAAACTAATCTAATAATCTAATAACTAATAGAGAAAAAAACAAAAAAGAAAAAGAGAAAAAGAAAAAATAGAAAAAAAAGGGCTGTTTATAATATCTTGCAACAATAGAAAACCATCCGTGTCGTCAACTCTGATCCTCTCAACATATATACAATCAAAACTGGAAAAACAAATAGGTCTGGAACAGGGTCCTATTACATCATATGAAAATATTGAATAAATGGTCTCCATATCTTTTCAAATTTAATAGAAGTATCAAATACAATTTTTTCTAAATTTAAACATAACATAGTTTGAGAAAACCAATGAAATACGGTAGGAGGATTAATTTCTTTCCAATTCAACAAAATAGATCTTCTAGCCATTAATGTAAGAAATGCAATCATTCGACAAGCAGAAGAGGATAAATGGAGTGAGTCCATCATTGGTAAACCAAAAATTGCAGTAATAGGATGAGGTTGTAAATCAATGTTCAATACCGCAGAAATAATATCAAAAATATCTTTCCAATATTTTTTCAAAAGCGGACACGACCAAAACATATGAGTTAAAGACGCTATCTCAGAATGACATCTGTCACAAATAGGATTTATATAGGAATAAAAACGAGCCAATTTATCCTTGGACATATGATATGCCTTCTTCTCTAGAAGTTAGTTAGAGTGTTTGATAACAAACCAAACCTCCTTAATCTCCTAAGAAATTAGAGATGCTGGTGTACTTTCCATATGATTACATCTATGTGCTGGTTACAATGCATATCATCCAATATGTTAACGTTCAGAAAATTAAAAATTGCTCACTCTCTCCATTACTAATTCCCACCCCCTTCCCCTTCCGGAAGTCAACTATAGATTTGCTGACATTGAGTGAGAGGTAGTCTTGTGGCCAGTGACCTATGTTGCTCCGGTAAGTTGATTTGCTACCTGTGTTGTCAGCAAATTTGAAGATTGCATTGGAGCTATAGTTAGCCACACAGTCATATGTGTAGAGAGTAGATCAGGGGGCAAATGTAGCCTTAAGGTGCACCTGTGCTATTGGTCAACAGGAAGGAGATGTTACTATCAAACTTCACTGATTGAGAAAAGTTGATGAAGAAGTCGAGTATCCATTTGCAGAGGGAGATACAGACACACAGGTCCTGAAGCTTAATCATGAGTTTGGATAGGATAATTGTAGTTGACATTGGAATTCCTGTTATCCAGGTGGTTCAGAACAGAGTGACGAGCTGAAGAAACTGCATCTGTGGTTGGCTTGTGGAGTAGAGAAATTGGATCACATCCAGATCATCCCAGGTAGGTGTTGATTCAAGCCAAAACCACCCTCTCAAAGCATTTAATTAGGGTTGATGTAAGTGTCACTGGACAGTTGCCACTGAAGCAAGTCACAACAGCTCCTCTTTATCATAATACTGGTGCCAATGTTCCATGGAAAATTGTTTTTCCATGCCAAAATGAGCCATTTGGTTACTTCTCCAGTTTTATTTCTTTCTACTACGTGCATGTGACTCATGTAATATTCTGGAGATTATTACCTTTGTGATTCAGCGATTCACCCTGGAGAGAGTCATCATACTCCAGGTCAGATGAGAGATAACCTAGGTCAGGTTGCAGACCACAGTACCCAGGTAGATCCTTTGCATGATGGCGGTGGTGAGGTGGTAGAGAAGAAGAGGAAGGTCAAGTGGCCAGCAATGGCAGATGAGAAGGCTTGGCGTGTGTTTGATGAGGATATCAGTGTGATGTTGGAGAACACTCTCAGGGGAACATCAAAGAGAAAGTTGGAAGTGATGGGCGATATGATTTATAATGTTTGAAAGTACAGGTTTGGTTCAGCTGAGTTGAAGAAAGCAAATCCTACACAGCAACCAAGCAGGTGCCAGAAGGAGATTAGTAGGTTGAGGAGAGAGCTTAGATCATTGAGACAGAGGTGGAAGGTAGCAAGTGAGGGTGACAAGCCAGGGCTTGCTGATCTCCGTGAGCAGTTTCGAATAAAGTTAGCATCACTCCGTCGTGCAGAGTCACAGCGTAAAAAGAGAAAGAAGAGAGAGAAGGCAAGAAAGGCTTTCTTTCAGAACCCTCACCAGTTCACAAAGAGATTGTTTGAACAAAATAAGAGCGAGCAGCTTAACATCTCTCAACAAGAACTTGAGGATCACCTGACAAGCACTTACTCTAACGAACAGCGGGAGGCTCCTTTGCTTGACATTTCTGGGCTTGTGAAGCCTACTGAGCCAAGAGTGAAGTTCGATTTGTCAGAACCCAAACTGGCAGAAGTCGAGCAGTTCATCAAAAAGGCAAGGTCAGGGTCAGTGCCAGGACCTAATGGAGTGCCGTATAAGATGTTCAAGAAGTGTGAAGAGCTGAGGAAATACTTGTGGAGATTGTTAAAGGTGGTGGTGTGGAGACAAGGTGCTGTTCCTTTGTCATGGAGTGAGCCTGAAGGAGTATACATCCCGAAGGAAGAGATTTCTATTACATTGAATCAGTTCCGACCAATTTCACTCCTGAATGTAGAGGGGATGATTATGTTTGGCATTCTAGCAGAAAGAATATCTTCATTAGTGATAGAGAATGGATTGGTAAATACATCTGTGCAGAAGACAGGAATACCAGGCTTCCCAGGATGCTTTGAACATACTAGTATGATATGGCATACCATCCAGGAGTCGAAAAGGTTGAGAAGAAATCTGGCTGTAGTTTGGCTTGATCTTGCAAATGCGTATGGTTCCGTTCCCCATGTCCTGATTGAGTTTGCGATGGAATTCCTATGGATTCCAGCTAAGGTGAGGAACTTCGTTATGCAGTACTACAACGATTTCCAGATGAAGTTTTCCACTCAGCAGTTTACAACTAGGTGGCAGAGCTTGGACATTGGTATCCCAACGGGACGTGCGATTTCACCCATCCCTTTTGTGTTAGCCATGGAGGTCATTGTGAGGGCTGCAGAATCAGTGGGACCAGGTGTCGCACTTGATGGCAGAGGGGAGTTGCCACCAATATGAGCATTCATGGACGACCTCACCCTTTTGGGTCCTAGCACGGAGGCAGTGGAAAGTGTACTATCTAGACTCGAGGTTCCAATGGATTGGGGAAGAATGAAGTTCAAGACCAAGAAGTCAAGGAGCCTTGCTCTTAGGAGAGGAAAGCTGGTTGACTTTCATTTCACCATTTGTGGAGAGGAGATTCCATCCATTCAGGATCAACCAGTTAAGAGCCTCGGGCGATGGTACACAGAGGAGCTGAGAGACACCAAGAGGGTTCAAGAGACAGGAGAACAGATCAGCAGAGGTCTGATGTCTGTCGACAAGTGTGGCTTGCCTGGCAAGTTGAAGTTGTGGTGCTTGTGATACGGACTGATGCAACGGATAATGTGGCCACTAACTGTCTATGAAGTGGCAATGTCCCATGTTGAGGCAAAGGAACGGAAGATCAACAAGCATGTGAAGAAGAGGCTTGGAGTACTGAGCAGCCTCACTAATATTGCAATCCACAGTAGCCAGACAAAGCTTACCATCCCAGTGCAATCCCTTGTTGAAGAGGTCAAGGTAGCCAAGGTAGGATCATTCTTGATACTTCGAGACTCAAAAGACCCTGTCATCAAGAACATCCAGCCAAATGTGAGATCAGGCAGGAAGTGGTCAGCCCTGGCAGCAGTCGATGAGGCAGAGTCTAGATTGAAGCACAAGGAGATGGTTAGGGCTACCCAGCTAGGCTGCCAGGGACTTGGACGGACAACCCACAAGTGGTGGTCATCTTCTACAGGTAAGGAGCGTCGTGAGCTTGTAACACATGAAATACGAGAGGTAGAAGAGGAGAAGAGGTTAGCTAAAGCAGCTGGCCTGACCAAACAAGGGGCTTGGACCTGGTGGGAAAGTGTTGAACAACAACATCTATCTTGGAATGTTCTGTGGCAGATGGAACTTCTCCACATTTCTTTTCTATATAGAGCAGTGTATGACCTGCTCCCAACACCTGCCAACCTCAGCACCTGGTATGAAGATAAGATAAACAGGTGTGCGAGAAGTGAACACTTCAGCATATTTTGAGTGCATGCAGAGTCAATCTTTCCAGTGGCATGTACGCTTGGAGACATAACAACATTCTCAAATTTGTAATAGAAGCGGTTGAGCAGAGAGTACTGCAGCACAACTTATCTCATGCCCCATGCTGCACAGAACATCACATATCATTTGTGAAAGAAGGCTCTAAGTCAAGGGTGTCCAGCGCAGGCTCACGATCAAGCATACTTTCTTCAGCCAATGATTGGTGTGTCAAGGCCGACCTGGATGGGAAAGGCAGTTTTCCAGAGCAAAAGTTTTTCACCACATTGAGTCCAGATATAATCGTCTGATCTGACACCAGTAGAGAAGTGGTTATTGGTGAACGCACAGTCCCCTGGGAAGACAACATCGATGAAGCCCATGAGCGCAAGTTAACCAAGTATACAGAATTAAGATCAGAGTGCAGAGACAGAGGGTGGAAGGTCTCATGCTATCCATTCGAAGTAGAGTGCCGTGGCTTTATTGCGTTCACTTTCCAGAAGTGGCTGCGTGACCTTGGCTTCACTAGAAGAGAGATCAAGTCAACCAGCAGAGGCAGGATCATCATGGGTATGGACTAAGTACGTCCAGAGAGGCAGATAGTCGGACAGTGTATCCATCTTCTGTAAACTCTTCAGTAGCTGCATAGATACCTGAAGAGTAGACTATCTGTTGGATGGAAGCGACCAACAACTCTGACAGAGGCAGATGCCAAGTTGTTAAGCTCATCAGTGGGAGGTGGTGCTTTAGCAATGCTGGCCCACCACGTCGAGGGAGTCTTGATCATAAGCGGGCCAAAACTCCTGAAGACAGGTGGCAGATCAACTGATGATCCCACTGATGATAGCACAGGACAGTTAACATCTTAGTCCATGTGTATTTTCAATTCTTATTCTTCAGCATTTAAACTTGTCTCCAAGCTGTTCTAAATTCCTCAACCTAACCATCCTAGTCACACCTATGTTGTCAGCATCATGTGGACAACTGTATCCCTTCCATCCCACTCCATTCTTTACCAGCCCAGAGAGCTGTCATTAATCCTAGCACTGGGTAGACAATATTGCCTTTGAATTCTTTCTCTTTGGTGTAAGTGTACCTGTAAGCATGATATCCCCTAAGACTCCTAAGACTATGATACTTCTCTGCCTACTTCTATGGTGCCTGTGCTATGATGTGGTAGAACAATTGCACATTCACCCTTGTGCAAGTGGAGGAAGACATTATATCTATTAGAAGAGGGCAAGGGATGAGGTTCCTCCAGTCCTGTTACTGCATCCCCAAATGTTTCTCTTCTACACCTTTGTCTTCCATCCTGTCATCAGTGACCCAGTTTGGGGTGATGTATACTTTATGGAATCTTGAGAATTGGGTCTTGGTCCTGTGGCAAGGAAGTTCAAAGAGATTAGAAATCAGCTTTGCTGTGTGCAAACTCTCTCTCACATGCATACCCATACACAGACACACACCTACACACATTCGTGTCTGCATGTGTAATGTTTGGCAATTAACCACTTAAAAGGAGAAAGTTAGGGAAGATATCAAAATAATGATATATGAGAGGTTTCAGTACACAAAATGATTGACCCCTTCAAGTGGATTTCTGATGAGGAATCATCAATTTAAGTTTCTTCTCATGAGAGATGAAGGGATGTTTTAAGAAGTCCATTCACCTCAAAGAATTCAGTGCTTAACATTGGAATGACTGAGGCAGAGAGCAATGTAGTCTTTATGGGAAATTGGATAAGTACAAACGTACTTGAAGTAATAAAATTCCAGAGCTCTAGGGAAAAAAGTAGATTGGTTTTACAGCTAACGTGAAACTTATGAGTGTGTTAAACTATGTGAACAAGACCAGACTTTAACAGAATGTAGAATGATTAGTAAAACTGGCAGACAGACAGAGTTTAACACAGGAAGACATGAAGTGCTGAATTTGGGAAGTTAAGAAAGAATGAGGAGATAATACAATCTATATGAAGTGACAGGTGAGTAAGTGTTAGTTAATCTAATGTGGTAAGGTGAATAGAAAATCAGAATTAACATTGCGGCCATTACATGTGGACTTCAGAGAGAGATGAGTAACTTTGTATATGAAAGGCAGAAAGCTGTTGTACACATAGAACAACTGATTAGAAAGGCAATAAAATTGTAACCTTAACTACAAGTGGGGAGGAGTAACAATTCGAGAAAACTTACCGAAACTATGTAGGGCTTTTTTGAAAGCATACAGTAGTCATAGTTTGAAAAAAGAACTACTTATATTGGAAACAGTGCAGCAGCAATTCTATAAAATGATTTCTGAAATCAGGATTTTGGATTTTGAAGGAAGGTTGAATTTTTGAGAGGCTTCGTATGATCAGGAGTGAAGCAAACAGCAAACAGTGAGTCATATGACTGAGAGATCTCTGCAGGATATTTGCTGTGAGGATGTTTCCACTTCCAGGAAGGTCAGGATCTGAATGAATGGTCTTAGAAAAAGTTTCAAAGGTTTCAAAGTTTTCAAAAGTACATTTAATGTCAGAGAAATGTATACAATATACATCCTGAAATGTTTTTTCTTCCCAACCATCCACGAAAGCAGAGAATGAATGACAGTTAAATGTTAAAAACCAAGGTCCCCCCCACCAGCTCCCCTCCCTCCCATGCGTAAGCGGCAGCAAGCAACAATTCCCTCCCCTACTGGCAAAAAAGCATCGACACCCACCACCGAGCACTCAAGCGTGAGCAAAGGAACAGCAAAGACACGGACTTGCAGTAACCCAAACACTACTAGCTCACCCGGTATTCAACATACCATGGGCTCTCTCTCTCTCTCTCCCTAATAAGGGAGAAAGGGATGTCTCAATTTCACAGCAAGAGGGGAGACATAGCAAACAACTCACTGGTTTACAATGTTGAAAGTCCATTGCGTTGCTTCTCTCCGAGCTCTGTGCCCAAAGAACCGTAGTCAGCGTGTAACTCCAGGTCAGGATTTTCTAAAGAACCCTGAAAAGGGAAATAGAGATATTAAAGATGGAAATAGAGCTGTTTCTGAAGATACAAGCAAAGGAGTCGCCGTTAGACGCTATTAGCCCTCCTAAGCTCTTCCTTCCACCTAACCACTAATACTCTTAACCTTCCTCCAAGTTGTTATTTAAGAATATAAATATATTTATAGCTAGGGTGCCTAAGACTTTTGCACAGTACTGTAGTAATTTTAAACATTTCACTGTACAGCTGCCATAAAAAAAATCACATTTTTTGACACACGTGAGTGATGATGAACTGATTCTGATATGGGTCAGAATCTGGACTGAGAGTGAAAAGGGGACAGAGAGAGGGGACAGAGTGAAAAGTACCAGAGAGACATGCTGTAATGATCAATAAAACAATTATTTGGAATCAAATGACCTTGCCTGGTGTCTCAGGGCTGGGTGTGTCTGCAATTGCACTGCCCGCAGACCCTGTCCCTGGCACTCCTTCTCTGCCACCTGCCCCACACCCCACCTGCGGCACGCCACCCCCAACATTCCCAACGTCCTTTGCTCCGGCTAGATTTACAAACTCACTCTCCAGCCTACATTGACAATTAGAGGATTGTGGAAAAGTCTTAGGCACCCTAGCTCTATATATATATGCCTAAGACTTTTGCACAATACTGAATGTTCAAGGTCCTATGGACTCACATTCAAGGACTCTTCATCTCATGCTCTTGATATTTATTGTTTTTTAAATTTTTAACATTTTTGTATTGTCACAGTTTGTTGTCTTATGCACATTGGTTGTTTGACCATCTTATGTGCAGTCTTACATTGATTCTAATGTGTTTGCGTGTATTTACTATGAATGCCCACAAGGAAATGGATCTCAAGGTTGTATATGGTGACATACGAGGAGTGATTGATAAGTTTGTGGCCTAAGGTAGAAGGAGTTCATTTTAGAAAACCTAGCACATTTATTTTTCAACATAGTCCCCTTCTACATGTACACACTTAGTCCAGCGGTCGTGGAACATACAGATCCCTTCTTTCTAGAAGTGGTCCACAGTGGGGTGATTGATAAGTTTGTGGCCTAAGGTAGAAGGAGATGAGTTATTAACTTCAAACTTTCTGCATTATCACTCAAAGAGTTGAACTGCACGTGCATGTAATGAGAGTGTCTTGGACCTCCAGGTGGTCCACAGCAGGGGTGATTGACAAGTTTGTGGCCTAAGGTAGAAGGAGATGAGTTATACAGCTCTTGTTACATGCACATGCAGTTCAACTCTTTGACTGAAAATGCAGAAAGTTTGAAGTTAATAAATCATCTCCTTCTACCTTAGGCCACGCACTTATCAATCACCCCTGCTGTGGACCACTTCTGGAGGTCTAAGACGCCAACTTCTACAAAGAAGGGATCCGTATGCTCCACGACCGCTGGATTGTGTGTAAATGTAGGAAAATTAAATGTGCTAGGTTTTCTAAAATAGACTCCTCCTATCTTAGGTCACAAACTTATCAATCACCCCTCATATGTGTACTTTGATAATAAAATTACTTCGAAATTTAAACCTTGAACAGAGATCAAGGGTATGGATATTGGAAGGAATATACTGGATCAACTTTGGTCTTATCTAATGGAGGAACAGTGCTGAAGACACATTATTGTCTTTTCTCATGTTCTTACAACTTTGCAAGGTCCAAGAGCAGAGACTCCTGGGAATCTAAGTACCTGTTGGATTCAAACAGGATTTTGATTTTAATGATTCGAATTTAAAAGCTAAGAAGTTATGTGGAATCTTGTTGATTAAGCCTCAGCTATCATTTATGGGCACCATGCATTAGAAAGGATGTCAAAGCCTTGAAAGTTTAACAGAAATATATAATATATAAGAGGCTTCAGTTATGTGGAGAGACTATAGTGGTTGATGCTACTCTCCTTGAACAAGGTATTATGTACCAGCAGTACTAGATCACAACATGAGTCAGGCTTTAATGTTAAAAGCACTATCTTTGTTAGTATCTACTCAAAATATAAAAGATTGAACGAAGTAAACAGAAGTTAACAGTGTTATGCGTATGTATGTGTGTGTGGCTCCCAAACTGTCAAGCTTAGGAACAATTCTTAAAGTCTTAAGATTCAGATGGCAAAGTAGAAAGATTCAGTAATCCACAGAATAAATGATGGGAGAGATTTGTAAATACACGTTAAAATGTAGAGAGAAGGCGATTACGAATAATTCCACAGGATCCACGCTGGGTAAACGAAATAACAGTCGCTGAAGATCTTATCCGTCAAATCATTCCGAAATCCACATAGAAATAGGTGACATGTCACGGAAATATCCCTTTCTTCCAAGTGGTAACCACAATACACACCAGCATCCAGGTAAAGGGTTAATAAAAGTGGTTCCACAGGACACTCCAACAAAAATCCGTATACGAATTATACGAAGTGACAGTCACACATTCACTGTGCACCATGTGCCATTGAACAACCCAACCTTCTGGGCAAGGGTAAGTAGCAAACTTTACCCATATTGTAGCAAACTGCTCCAGCAGCTTGCAATCCAAAGTCACTCTCTCTCTCTCTCTCTCTTCACACTACTGAAAATCTCAGCGGTCCGTCATGCCTTGTTATACTGACGTCACAGACCCGCTCCATCCAAGTGTCTCTTAAAGTGACAGTCCACAGTGAACAAAACCTGTGGTCATGTAACAAATGGGAAGATGAGGGATTTTTCTTCTAAGTGTTGAAGGTATTGGAGAGTTGAGTCTGCAAGAAGAAAGTGTCACCTAATTACAGGAAGGATATTAATAAGGTTGAAAGAGTGCCGAGAAGGTTTACAAGGATGTTCCCAGGACTTGAGAAACTGAGTTACAGAGAAAGGTTGAATAGGTTAGGACTTTATTCCCTGGAGCGTTAAAGAATGAGGGGAGATTTGATAGAGGTGTATAAAACTATGATGGGTATAGATAGAGTGAATGCAAGCAGGCTTTTCCCACTGAGGCTAGGGTAGAAAAAAACCAGAGGACATGGGTTAAGGGTGAAAAAGGAAAAGTTTAAAGGGAACATTAGGGGGAGTTTCTTCACATAGGGAGCAGTGGGAGTGTGGAATGAGCTGCCAGATGAAGTGGTGAATGCAGGCTCACTTTTAACATTTAAGAAAACCTTGGACAGGTACATGGATGAGAGGGGTATGGAGGGATATGGTCCAGGTGCAGGTCAGTGGGACTAGGCAAAAAAATGGTTCGCCACAGCCAAGAAGGGCCAAAAGGCCTGTTTCTGTGCTGTAATGTTCTATGGTAACAAGTATCAAGAGGATATAGAGTTAGGGTAATTGTCAAAAGAAACAGGTATCCTTTCACCCTTTGCTTACCAAGTATCAAGTGACCTCTGCCTTAAAGATGTTAAAAGATTATGCTTCTCACTTGTTAGAAGTGTGGGTGGGAATCAACAGAATGAAATGGAATAAATAGAAGATTGTGAATGATTTCATGGACTATGGAGCAAGAGAGAAAGACTGATTAGATAGCTTTTCAAAACTTCTTGGACTTGTTCTAGGAACCAACTGGTCTGTGCTTTTTAAAAAAATAATTGAAAATACACATGAGAGGGTAAATAGTTTTGGTAATGTAGATAGCCTGGAATTGGATGTCATCCAAATATCATGTAAATTTAATGAGGCTACAAAGGGTGCTGCCTAGATTCAGGTTGTTGCATGTACGAGAGCATTTAGTGGCTAGTGAATAGTGATGTGATGGATAATTAAGGTATTGGGATTGACGTTCCTGCATTTAAACTTTTAGAAGATTTCAGCTTCTCCACTGTCAGACCAGTAATGTAGGCTGAATGGAATGTAATGAGGTGAAGCTGAGTTCTATCAAAATTCATATGGAATCAAATGCAACATTGGAAAAGGAATAGACCTGCCAGAATTTCTGCAAGAAGAAAGTCCATGAACACCCTAGAAGAAAATAATTCTTCTTACCTCTGCATGCTGAATGAGTTTGGCACTGTACAGAATTGAGCCAAAGACAAATTAGCTTTTAGATTTCTATCAATTTTCCATTTGGTGTTCAAGAAAGAGGGTTACCAGTTTCATATAAAATAATTTGTGTGGTTGCAGTGGTTGTCACTAAATCAGTATTTAGAAGCCTATGCCATCAAGTTAGAGATATTTTCCAACCCAGAGCTACAGGTAATGTTAAATTTTAGTAAGTAAATAGACATGGATTGATACTGATTTTGATAATGCAACCAAGTTGTTGTAACAGAATCAAAATTAGAATCATATTTAATATCCTGGCCTGTCATGAAATGGGTTATTTTGTGGCAGCAGTACATTGCAATACATAATAAGAAAAATGATAAATTGCAATAAGTATATATAGAAAAGAAAATTAAATTAAATAAGTAGTGTAAAAAGAAAATACTGAAGTCGTGTTCTTGAATCCATTGTCCATTCAGAAATCTGATGCTGGAGGGAAAGAAGCTGATCTTGAATCATTGAGTGGGTTCCTTCAGGCTGCTGCACCTCTGCTTTGATGGTAGCAAATAGAAAAGGGCATGGCCTAGATGATGGGGGTCTGTAATAATGGATGCCGTCTTTTTGAGGCATTGACATTTGAAGGTGTCCTTAATGCAGCGGAGGCTGGTGCTCATGATGGAAGTGGTCGAGTTTACAACTTTCTGCAGCTTTTTCCAATCCTAGGCAATGGTCCCTCCTTACCTGATGGTAATGCAGACAGTTAAAATGCTCTCCATGGTGCACCTGAAGAAGTTTGAGAGTGTATTTCGTGATGTACCAATTCTCCTCAAACCCTTAATGAAATATAGCCATTGTCATGCGTTCTTTGTAATTACATCAAAGTGTTGGGCCCACAATATATTTTCCAAGATGTTGACATCCATGGACTTGAATCTGCTCACCCTTTCCACTTCTGATCCCTCAGTGAGGATGAGTTTGCATTCCCTCGACTTCCCCTTCCTGAAATCCACAATCAATTCAGTAATCTTACTGATGTTGAGTACAAGCTGGTGGCTGCAGCAACACAACCAGCTAATAGAACCATAGAACCATAGAACATTACAGCACCGAAACAGGCCTTTTGGCCCTTCTTGGCTGTGCTGAGCCATTTTTCTGCCTAGTCGCACTGACCTGCACCTGGACCATATCCCTCCATACACCTCTCATCCATGTACCTGTCCAAGTTTTTCTTAAATGTTCAAAGTGAGCCCGCATTTACCACTTCATCTGGCAGTTCATTCCACACTCCCACCCTCTCTGTGTGAAGAAGCCCCCCCCCAATGTTCCCTTTAAACTTTTCCCCCTTCACCCATGTCCTCTTCCCTAGCCTCAGTGGAAAAAGCCTGCTTGCATTCACTCTATCTATACCCATCATAATTTTATATACCTCTATCAAGTCTCCCCTCATTCTTCTACACTCCAGGGAATAAAGTCTTAACCTATTCAACCTTTCTCTGTAACTCAGTTTCTCAAGTCCTGGGAACATCCTTGTAAGCCTTCTCTGCACTCTTTCAACATTAATATCCTTCCTGTAATTTGGTGACCAGAACTGCACACAATACTCCGAATTCGGCCTCACCAATGTCTTATACAACCTCACCATAACATTCCAACTCTTATACTCAATACTTTGATTTATAAAGCCAATGTACCAAAAGCTCTCTTTACTACCCTACCTACCTGTGACGCCACTTTCAGGGAATTTTGTATCTGTATTCCTAGATCCCTCTGTTCTACTGCACCCCTCAGTGTCCTACCATTTACCTTGTGTGTTCTACCTTAGCTTTTCCCTCTAAAGTGCAATATCTCACACTTGTCCATATTCAACTCCATCTGCCATTTTTCAGCCCATTTTTCCATCTGGTCCAGATCCCTCTGCAAGCTTTGAAAATCTGTTTTTTTCCTGTAAGTTCCTTGTTACCATTGAAATTCTGCCAACAATAGTTGTGCAGTTGGTAAATTTATAGATGGTCTTTGAGTGGTGCTAAGCCACACAGTCGTGGGTATAGAGAGAGTAGAGCAGTGGGCTGAGCATGCATCTTCAAATGCACCAGTGTTGATTATCAGTGAAGAGGACATATTATTTTTGATCTGCACAGACTGTAGCAATCCATTTGATTACCTACAGGAAATAAATTTGACATCCTTGCCAACATTGTATCTGATTCCACACATTGTAGTCGAGTCAATGAAATTGGCTCTTTACTGCCCAACATATTTGCCCAGTGCACCAGAGAATAATATTTGATGGCATTGCATTGATGCCTGAAACTCTTGGAAAAAAAATTGGAGAATCGGAGAACATGCTTTCTTGTAATTAATTTAAGTTGGCATCTCAGAAATCCAATGTCAAAGCTTGTACATTAGAGAAATTTGTTATTAACTATGAAGTAAAACAGACATTTCAGATAGTAGAAGGGCAATGTTTCCACTTTCAACATTAGCTTGCTAGAAACAGAACACCTGTTGGCTCCTTGGAAGGTGGAGAGAGTGTGGTTGAAGAGAGAGAGGGTAGTATACAGAGGTTGTGTGAGGCATCAAAAATCCAGTTTTCACTTAAACATTGTTTTATGATGCTGTCTGTTCTCACTAGTGAATATGAAAATTATTTTCCCTTATCTGTATCAAAAGGATATTTTCAAGTCTTGTAAAATATCTGCTGAAATGCATCACTTATCAAATAACAGTACTAAATCAGAATCAGGTTTATTATCACCGGCATGTGATGTGAAATTTGTTAACTTAGCAGCAGCAGTTCAATGCAATACATAATATAGAAGAAGGAAATAAAAAAAATCAATCAATCAATTACAGTATAAGTATATTGAATAGATTAACAATCATGTAAAAAGCAAAAAGAATATAAACTTAAGAAGTGAGGTATTAGTCCATTTAGGAATTGGATGGCAGAGGGGAAGAAGTTGTTCCTGAATCACTGCGTGTGTGCCTTCAGGCTTCTGTATCTCCTACCTGATGGTAACAGAGAGAAAAGGGCATGCCGTGGGTGCTGGAGGTCCTTAATAATGGACGTTGCCTTTCTGAGACACTGCTCCTTGAAGATGTCCTGGGTACTTTATAGGCTGGTACCCAAGATGGAGCCACTAGTTGACATACCTCGCCCTCTTGTCACCATCTGAGATTCTAACCAACAATGGTTGTATCATTAGCAAATTTATAGATGGTATTTGAGCTACGTCTAGCCACACAGTCATGGGTGTAGAGAGTGTAGAGCCGTGGTCTAAGCACACACTCTTGAGGAGCACCAGTGTTGATCATCAGCGAGGAAGAGATACCAGCAACAATCTGCACAGATTGTGGTCTTCTGTAAGCCATGCCACCATGCTGTTTAGAAGTAAATAATTTACCTGCTTACAAAAACCATATCAACTTTTTCCCTTCTTTTTCCTTCTTGCTGTCTAATTTTACTTCCTGTTTCCTTGGGCTGGCTCTGCCTTTCTATCTGCAGACAATATAGATCTTAGACAAAGTATCCTTTGGAGTTGTCGTCCTTTTCACAGTCTAGAGAACGTCAGGATTTTCTGCTACTTTTGTAGGGTGAATTTGCAGTGCCAAGAATTACATGAACAATTTGTAAAATTTGAAGCATAAAAGGTGGCCTTGTGGAGCATTATTCCAAAGGCAATCAGTTTAAATATTGTTTTTATACTATTGCTATTGTGCCCTACATAAACTGGATCTTGGGGAAGAAAATTTATAACATAGCTTTGCATTTTAAGGCAACCATGACTTTAAATACAAGAGTTGTATTAATGGCAGAATATTGAATAAAATTGTATAATAAAAACTATTTGTGTAAAATATTCACTTTTCGTAAGAATACTTGTAATATGATAATGCTGAACTTGTTACAGCATTTCAGTAACACTGTAGCTATTTAGCTTTGTGCATTCAAGCTATGGGAATCACTAGCAAAGGCCAGTATTTATTAGCATTCCAGAGTGAGTGGTAATGATTAACTTGATAGATACGAGGGGTGATTGATAAGTTTGTGGCCTAAGGTGGAAGAAGATGTGTTATTAATTTCAAACTTTCTGCATTTTCACTCAAAGAGTTGAATTGCACATGCATGCAATGAGAGCTGTATAACTCATCTCCTTCTACCTTAGGCCACGAACTTATCAATGACCCCCTGCTGTGGACCACTTCTACAAAGAAGGGATCCGTATGCTCCACGACCGCTGGACTAAGTGTGTACATGTAGGAGGGGACTATGTTGAAAAATAAATGTGCTAGGTTTTCTAAAATTGACTTCTAACTTGGCCACAAACTTATCAATCACCCCTCGTATGCTGCCGTCTATATGTTGAAGATACTGAAGAGAAGGAATAGGCCGCCTGAGCTGCTATCTGACAAGATCAAGGCTTATCAGATGAAAAATTCCCATCTACCAGAAGTAAACCTTCAGTCTCTTATCAGGTATCCATCCCTTTATGTCTTACAAAGACTCTGCTTTCCCTGACATTTGAGAAAACAAGTTCAAAGACCCGTGACTTTCTTAAAGAAGAAAATTTGCTTAGGCTATTGTAAATGGGTGAACCTCATTTTTAAGCAGTTTTATATTCTCTCATAAAAGGACACATTTTCTCCAAACCTACCCATTCTGGATTTTATTTTTGAATCATTACTATGTTCACTCTTCTAGCAGCAGATACAAGCTTAACTTGTCAAATCTTTCTTCACAAAGAACCCTGCTTATTTCAGGAAACATATTCAGAACCGCTTACAATATATTAATATTCTTTAAATTAGGAGATCAGTCCAGTTTAGAGTACTCTAGAATAGGTTCATCATTAAGCTAAGAAATTGGAGCATTACCACACTGTCTTCATATTCGGTTCCTGTAGCAATAACACTCTCAGCTTTCTGATGTACGTTTGTATAATTGTTTTCATGTAAACTAGCTGGTGGCAAATTGAGACACCCAGATCTCTGCATCTCAGTCCTTTGCAGTTTTTCACCAGTGAGATAAAACGCTTTTTTTCCCCTGCCAAAATGAACAATTTCACATCGTTAACCATTTGCCAAGCTTAGCTGATTCATTTAACAGTACGCGTTTAAACCTCTTCATGCCCTTTTTACAATTTGTTGTCATGGTGAGCGCTGGCAATGACTGAACCCAGGTGCAGAGGAATGAAAGACTCTCATGTAGAGAGAGAAACAAGAGCTTATACATAGGTCAGGTGAAGTCAAGTCAAGTCAAGTTTATTGTCATTTAACTATATACTCGTATATAACGTAAATAATCGAATAACGTTTATAGAAATGAGACAACATTTCTCTGAACCAGGGTAACACACAATACCACAATAACTTATGAAGGTAAGGATAAAATCTACAGATGAATCATGCATAAATAACAAACTAAAGTGCATAAATTAAATACTGTAAGGTATGGAACAGATTAACCAGTGACACTTCAAATATGATGCTGCAGGGAGATCAGAAGCCTAACGGCCTGAGGGAAGAAACTGTTTCCCATCCTGACCATTCTTGCTTTTATGCCTCGGAGTCTCCTGCCTGGTGACAGAAAGTCAAAGGGGATGCTGGGTGGATGGGTGGGATCCTTAATAATACTAAAGACCCTGCATGACCTGCACTTCTGACAAATATCCTTGATGGAATGGCCCCTATGATCCTCTCAGCTGTTCTCACAGACCTTTGTAGGGACTTCCAGTCCGATGCTCGGCTTCTCCTGTACCAGAAGGAGATGTAACTTGTCAGTATGCTCTCAATGGTGCTCCTGTAAACTGCAGTTAAGATGGGGTTGGGGGAGCTTTGCTTGTTTCAATCTTCTTAGGAAATGGGGGTGTTAGTGTGCCTTCTTGTTCAGGGAGGTGATATTAAGGGACCAGATGAGGTCATCCGTGATGTGAACTCCCAGGAACCTTGTGTACTTATCTCTCTGTACGGAGGAGCCATGTACTAGCAGAGGGGAATGGTTCACCTGCACCTTCCTGAAGTCCACAATGATTTCCTTTGTTTTCTCCACCTTCAAGCTTAGATTGTTCTTCTCACACCAATCCGCCAGCCGCTCCACTTCCTTTTTGTACTCTGTCTTCTCATCGTTGTTGATGAGACCAAACACTATTGTGTTATCCACAAACCTGATGACACGATTTGAGCAGAATCCTGGAACACAGTCATGTGTCAACAGTGTGAACAGCAGTGGACTGAGCACATAGCCTAGGGGAGAGCCACTGCATAGCATAATGGGACTGGAGATGTTGCTGCCCACATAATCAACTGGGCCTTTCTAGAAAGAAGTCCAGTTGCAGAGGGGGGTGTTGAGACACAGTGAGGACTGTTTTCCTACCAGTTTCTGGGGTATGATGGTGTTAAATGCTGAGCTGAAGTCTATAAACTGGTCTGATGTGTGAGACCCCATTTTTCAGATGGGACAGTGGATGGCAAAGGCTATGGCATTGTCTGTCGATTGATCTGAGCGATAAACAGACTGGAAAGGTTTCAATGTAGCTGGGAGTAAAGCTTTAATCTGCTCCGTGGGCAGCCACTCAAAGCAATTCATAATGGTTGAAGTTAATGCAAATGGACAATAGTCATTTTGGCAGGCTACAGTTGTCTTCTTTGGCACTGAAATGATGGTTGGTGCCTTGAAAACTGAGGGGCAATGGACTCTCCAGGGAGATGTTGAATATATCCATCAACACCTCCATTATCTCAGCTACACAGTTTATCGAAACCCAACCTGGTCATGTTATTGGGTCCCACAGCTTTTTCCCTCTGCCAACAAAAGAACCAAAGCCAGCCCACTGTCCCTCAGAAATCTGATCCCGCCCAGCTCTTCCTACTGGACAGAGTGTTAACAAGACAAACCTAATTGCTGACACCACATTTGTAAGCTGAGCAAATGGATCCTTATATTAGCAGAAACCAAAATACTGAACTGTGAAAATTAATTAACTGAACACTTTACAGAAAGCCTGCAGAAAATAAAATGCTTAATAACACAATGATAGTAATGCAATAAAACATGTTCTTAACCAGTAATTTGTGTAATATTGTAAATATGTCCAGTATATGGTTTGATTAAGCACTCTTTGTTCATTTAAATAATTCACTACATTTTATCTGTAAAGGTTTGAGGATGCCATAGGTCTTTATGCCAGCACGTCATAAGTGTACATCTTGCTAAAACTTAAATGAAACTGAGCAAATGCATCCCCTGGCTCCATATTTTTCCTTTAATTAGTTTTATGTTTAGGAGTTATCAAAAAAAACCCAGTGTGGACGAGGACATTGTAAATTATCCCAGAAAGACTGGGAAGCACAGTAAGACATTTTAGTTTGAAAAAAGTGTAGAGAGATATTCAAGTTTTAAAAAATCGCAGTAGCTGTTCTTCTGAAGGGAAGAGATGGTCAAGTTTTAAAATAGACAGAAAACAGATAAAATTCATGGGTTCATAAATAGTGGGTACTGGGTGATAATAATAATAAATAAATAAAAAGCAGAAATGCTTGACTGCATCGGAAAGATAGAGACATTCAATTGCACGAGAGAACTGGTTGATATATACTGAGTAAACTGAGCAGTATTTTAAAGTAAGTGAAAGAAACAATGAAAAGCAAGTGCCAGTTTTGCTTAGTTCAATGGTTGAAAGAATATACAGTTTGCTTAGAGGTTTGACTGCTCCCACCAAACCAGCTGAAGTGAGCTTTGCTGATATTGTGGATTTAGGCTTTATAAATGGAATACAAAGGAAGGGGGGTCCTTTTCAGCTTACAAGAAAGCATTCAAAAACAGCTCCTAGCTGAAGCACAGCTCACGTTTAAAAGGGCAGGTGAAATCACAGTATCAATGGAAACTGCAGACAGTGAAGCAATAAAGTTGCAGTCAGGAATGAAAGTGAACATGAACAAAGTTGCAACATCTACATGAATGTTCCTCTATTCTGGGGCTGTGCCCTTTGATTCTAGATCCCCATACAGTGGAACCATCCTCTCCACATCCACTTTATCTAGGCCTTCCAATATTTAATAGGTTTCAGTGAGATTTCCATCATTCTTCCAAACTTCCAGTGAGTATCTCAGAATGTTAGCTGAAAGACATCTCAAGTTGGAGGTCCTCAGTGGAAGTCCCATCTAGGACAATAAAGTTCAAGTTCTCTCCAGTGTTGCACTGAGGGGCTGTTGTAGGCTCAATCTTCTGAATGAAGTCTCTGTTTGTTCTGTGTTTATTATTCAAGGTGAAGTTGAGGTGTTTCTTCAACATGTAGAATCTGACTTTATCTTCTCCATCTCAAACTGCAGTGTGAATTCATTATATTATGATCACTGCCTCCCAAGAGTTCTTTTATTGTAAGCTCCTTAATCATATCTGGTTCATTACACAACACCCAATCTAGAAATGCCTTTCCCCTCGTGGCCTTAACCACAAGCTCCTCTAAAAGGCCATCTGTATGCAATCTGCAGTTTATCTTTCTTGAGATCCAGCACCAACCTGATTTTCCCAATGGACCTGCATGTTGAATTCCCCCATGACTATCATAACGTTGCCCTTTAGACAAGCCTTTTCTATTTCCCATTGTAATTTGTAGCCCATACCCTGGCTACTGTTTGGAGGCCTGTATGTAATTCTCATCAGGGTCTTTCTACTCTTGCAGTTTCTTAACTCTAATCACAAGGATTCTACATCTTCTGAACCTATGTCATCTCTTTCTAAGGATTTGATTTCATTTTTTACCAACTGAGTCAGCCCACACCCCCGTTTGTCCTTTTAATACAAGATGAATGAACGCTTGGATTTTAAGACCCCAAATATAATCTTCTTTCAGCCACAACTCAGTGATACCCACAATGTCATACCTATTGATCTCTAACTATGCTATAAGATCATCTACCCTATTCCATATGCTGCATGCATTAAAATATAACACTTTTAGTCCTGTATTGGTTACCCTTTTTGATTTTGCTCACATGTTACACTTCATCTTATGCCACTGACTACAATTCTGCCCTGTCATCTGCCTGTCTTTTATCACAGTCTCGCTGTACAATGCATCAACTTGTAGACCAACTGCCCCACCCTCAGCACTATCCTTCGCCTCACATTGCCTTGCCAACTGAGTTTAAATCTTCCCCATCAGCTCTAGTGATGGGCTGATCAGCCCAGGATGTTGATCAGCCCTGGGTTCAGCTGTAGCCTGTCCTTCTTTTAGATCATACAGTCCCCAGAGGAGATCCTATTGATCCAGAAGACCGAAACCCTGCCCTCTGCACCATTTTCCCAGCCATTCATTCATCTGTACTATCATCCTATTCATGTCCTTGGGAAGCACAGGGTACTGGGAGTAATTCAGTGATTACTATGTTGGAGGTTCTGCTCTTCATCCTCTTCTCTAAATACAATAACACTCACTACACAGGACCTCTTTCCCCTTTCTACCTCTGGGGAACGTTTGTGCCAATGTGTATCACAACCTGTGCTCATCCTCTCTCTTGAAAATGTTCTGTAGCTGCTCAGAGTCATGTTGGACCCTGGGGAGCATGCCTTATGAGAACAGGTTGAGTGAACTTGGCCTTTTCTCCTTGGAGCAACGGAGGATGAGAGGTGACCTGACAGATGTGTAGAAGACAATGAGGGCAATGATCGTGTGGATAGTCAGGGGCTTTTTCCCAGGACTCAAACGGCTAGCACGAGAGGGCACAGTTTTAAGGTGCTTGGAAGTAGGTACAGAGGAGATGTCAGGGGTAAGTTTTTTACGCAGAGAGTGGTGAGTGAGTGGAATGGGCTGCCAGCGATGGTGGTGGAGGTGGAAACGAGAGGGTCTTTTAAAAGACTCCTGGATAGGTATGTGGAGCTCAGAAAAATAGATGGCTATAGGTAAGCCTAGGTAGTTCTAAGGTAAGTACATGTTTGGCATAGCTTTGTGGGCCGAAGGGCCTGTATGTTTTCCATGTTTCTATCACCTGGGAGGCAACACACTATCTTGCCTTCTCTTTCATGGGCACAGAATCTGCTGTTCATTCCCCTGAGTATTGAGTATCCTATCACTACCACTCTGCCTGACTTTACCCTTCCTTGCTGATCCTCAGAGCTGGCCACAGTGCCACTGGCCTGGCTGCTCCTGCTGTGCCCTCGTAGGTCATTCCAAACACCACCGACCCCCACCCCCAACCCCAGCCGTATTCGAAGGGGAATGGCCAGAGAGAAATCCTGCACTGTCTGCTTACTCCCCTTATTTCTCCTGGTAGTCAGCCATCTACTATCTGAATGGCTGCACTCTGGGCATGACTACCTCAGTAAACGTCCCATCTATGACCTTTTCATGCACTCAAGACTGGATGGTCCTGAGTGCATTCAACTCCAGCTCCATTTCTTTGATTTTGTCTGTCAGGAGCTGTGGTTCGGTGTGTATGTGTGTGCGGTAACGGGATATATGGCGAAGTCCCACCAAACTGAGGATTCCTGACAGTGAGCGGTGGGAGGGGCCCGTCATATGCCATAGTCACACTTTCGAGATGGCTCTGGAAGTCCAGCCCCAATAGCACAGGTGCGCACAGCCGAGGCATGACCAGGAACGCAAAGTTCCGATATTCTGTGCCCTGCACCACCAATGTCGCTACACAACCCACCCGGATGTCTGTGGAATGCGACCCAGAAGCCAAGGTGATCTTCTGACGGACCGGCCGTGTCACGAGTCCGCAGCGTTTCACTGTGGCCGGGTCAATAAAACTCTCAGTGCTGCCCGTGTCAAACAGGCAGCTAGTCCTGTGCCCCTCCACCAGGATGTCCATCATCGACCTTGCGAGCTGGTGCGGAGCGCTTTGATCGAGGGTCACGGAAGCCAGCGTTGAACGGGGCGTGTCAGGGGCGGGGCCTGGTGACGCCGGCAAAGATGGTTGTCCACATCCGGTCATGCAAAATGGCGGCCCCCAGGTCTCAGACGCAGCGCTGCTCGACCCCGGGCGCGGTTTAGACTTACATACTTTGGCGAAATGGCCCTTCTTCCCACAGCTGGAACAAGTCGCTTCGCGCGCCGGGCAGCTGTTCCTGGCATGTTTCAGAAGCCCACAAAAGTAACAGAGTTTCATACCTGGCGAATTCGTGGGGTGTGAGATACCGCGACTGGCAGCGGCATTGGCGAATTCGCTCGGAACCGGGGAATCGCTCGGCTGGACTTCTTCGGCGTACCGCTGCGCAGCCTCTATCGTATCGGCCGTCTCTATCGCGGAGCGTAAGGTAAGATCAGCTTTTTCCAGCAGCCGCTGGCGGATACACACTGACCGAACCCCAGTCACAAAAGCGTCTCGGACCAAGAGTTCCTTATGCTGTTCTGCTGTGAGCGCTTGGCAATCACAAGCCCGCGCGAGTGCCTGTAGTTCGCGGAGAAATTCAGCAGTCGACTCCGTAGGCCGCTGTTTTCATGTTGCCAAGCGGTGCCGTGCATAAACTGGATTTACTGGCCGCAGGTACTGTCTTTGGAGGGCGGCAAGCGCCTCCTCGTAGGTGGATATGTCCCTGATGAACGAATAAACTTTTGGGGCGACCCTCGAGAAGAGAAGTTTGTGCCGAACAGCCGAGTCGGTGGCACGAACCTCCTCTAAGTACGATTGGAAGCACACCAGCCAGTGTTCAAAGGCAAGAGCTGCTCCAGGGTCTTGGGGGTCCAAGTCTAGGCGTTCTGGGCGTAAAGCGGTTTCCATGTTGTAACTTTCAGTCAATAAAATTGATGCACCATCAATAACTCACGCCGAGACTTAGGAAGCTGACTCAGGAGCTGAGGATGGGAGCACTTCCTGCAGATGTAGTCATCAGGGAAACCTTCATTACGGGAAATCCCATATCATGCATGACGACCATCTTGTCTGCACTTGTTATATCTCTAACTTCTCAATCTGAAGGATCAATAAAATGCTTCTAAGGCATAATGGTGTGTTGTTATGGGGGAATGGGGGGTTGTGGTGGTATCTTTTGTATATGTTTCTGCTGTTCATATCATTGATTAGAAGTGTAGTTAAAAAAGCCTTAGTTAGCAACTACCTTGTAAGGTTTGATAGTACACATTACAGCCAATGCTGTTGAATATCAAGGAACAAGGTCAGACTTGTCCTTATCAGCATGAAACATTTCCGGAGTTACTATATATGATCATTTACTGACATAACAGACACTTGAGTTATTAATGAGGAATGCTGCTTTTGCTGGAGGGAATCACATTGATGAAGCAGTGAATGCATCTTAAAAGCCATTCGCAAGATAATGTTCTGTAGCTCAAATGGCAGTACCTAATGCTTTAAATATTTCACTTCAGAGTGAGAACCATGTTGTTCTTACACACTAGGAGAGGTGTGGCATGCAACATGCCATGGAAATTATTCTCAGTGCTATAATGAAGCTTTAGTAATCTGCTTGGTAAAACAGTTTGTTCAAAGTTGTTAACTTGTTTATTTCAGAGCACTAATTTCTTCATTATCAGTCCTAGCACAACATTGGAATCTGGTTAATTATCACTGCCTTATACATGGTAAAATTTGTTGTTTTGCAGCAGCAGTACTGTGCAAAGACAAACAATTACTACGAATTGCAAAATGAATAAATAGGGCAAAAAAAGAATAATGATGTAGCGTTAAACGCAAGAGATTCTGCTGAGGCAGTAGTCTTGAGCAACATATACAAAATGGTCAGGCAGCATCAATAGAGGGGAATAAACATTTGAAACTGAGATTCTTCACCAGCACTGTTCGCAAACTGTTCAGAAATCTGATGGCAGAAGGGAAGAAGCTGTGTCCGAGACATTTTGTGTGGTTCTTAAGGCTCTTTTGTCTCTATATTGGAAGTTTGTGGCTTCATTTGTATGTAGAACCCTCTTGGCCCTGGCTTGCAGTTCCAGATGGAACTACCAGCTTTCAGCCATTCCTGCAGTAATAAAGAATAAAAGAAGCTGTAGCTGCTGAAAATCCAAAGTAAAAAACAGAACTGCGGGAGCAGAGAAACAGAGTTGACCTGAACAATGTATTTGTTTCTCTTTTCACAGTTGCTACCTGGCCTATTGAATGTTTTTACCATTTTCTGTTTTTATTTTCCATAGAACTCTTTCTAGCAGTTTGTTTCCTTCCTTGCAGAAATGAATTCTGCACTTGAGTAAGTCCGGTACAAGTTTGGGAACTACTGAGTGAAAGTCAAAGCATCTCTGACACTGAAGAAGAGAGCCCAGCCTTAATCAAATTTAATAGGGAATTTTCAGTCTACCCAGCCAGGATATTTTTGGTCTGTATTAACATAGAGACGTAGAAATCTATAGAACATTACAGGCCCTTCAGCCCACAATGTTGTGCCGACCATGTAACCTAATCTAGAAACTGCCTAGAATTTCCCTACCGCATAGCTCTCTATTTTTCTAAGCTCCATGTACCTATCTAAGAGTCTCTTAAAAGACCCGATCGTATCTGCCTCCACCACCATCGCCGGCAGTGTATTCCAATCACCCACCACTCTCTGTGTGAAAAACTTACCACTGACGTCCCCCTTGTGCCTTTTTCCAAGCACCTTAAAACTATGTTCCCTCACGTTAGCCATTTCAGCCCCGGAGAAAGCCTCTGGCTATCCACACGATCAACGCCCCTTATTATCTTATACACCTCTATCAAGTTACCTTTCATCCTACATTGCTGAAAGGGGAAAAGGCCAACAGGGAAGAAGAGTCATTATTTGAAATTATTTTCCTTCAAGTGTGTTATTCTGTCTCATAGATTTTTTTAAAGTGGTGTTTGCTGTCGTTACCAACTTCAGCTCTAGGCTCACTCTACTGCATGTTTGCTTCCCATTGCTCATGTCTGGCTGGCCTGGAAGAAAAAGCAGTTGATACTTGAAGCTTTATACTTGTAGGCACAATGAGAACTGCACTGTGGATTGGATGCTAGGATTATAATTATTGAATTTAAAAGTTCCTTTTATTTCATGATTTAGTACTTTTTGTAGGCAATGGCCTGCTGAAAGTAAGAGCACTTTTGATTAAACAGTTACAAGCAATCCCACATTTCTCTCTGCCCATTTAAAGAAAGGATTAACTGTTACCAAACAAAAGGTAAAATGTCTGCTTGATAACAACCAGTAGAACCCACTAGCATTGTACAGATCTGCTTCAGATAAACTCAGTCAAGTTTGTCTTGGCAGCTGATATGAAATAACCCATGCCTTCACTCTGCAAATTCCTAAACACTAAGTGTTGCAGCTGTATAAATGCCTCGCATTTTATGGAAACGCAGCCAACAACAGGTGAAAAAAATGTTCTTTTTTATGCTTAAATCTGCCCTTCTGGAGACTTGTGCAGCATAGGTGCCAGTTGGCTAATCTCAGGACACTGCTTCCCCAAATGGGACTGGTCTGTGGACAAAGCATTCAAGTCTCAGTGCTCTATGTTTCAATGATGATTTATGCCCTGCCTTTCACAGCAGTCTTGATATTTGTGCTTAGGCAAAGCCTCATTTTTAAGGCCATAAATCCAGTGTACATTGCATTTCGTGGAAATCAGTAAGGGGTTAATGCTCAGAGTAAAATAAAGAGAGCCTGAGCACTGATTTGGATGAGAGCACGGGGGTCAGTGATTTGCAGATGAAATGAAAAGTTGATAGAGTTGTAAATGGTTGAAAAGTTTGCCTAAGGACACAGCTGGGTGAAAAACTGGGTGTAGGATAGAGTAAATTGGAACATAGAACAGTACAGCACAAGGACAGGCCACTCGGTCTACAACATTGTGCAAATCAGCTAAACAGCAAGAAATCAAAAACACCCAAACACTAAACCTTCCTACCTACACAATGTCCATAGTCCTCCATCTTCCTTACATCCATGTGCCTAAGGAAATGTCTCTTAAAAGCCCCAAATGTATTTGCCTCTGCTACCATACCAGGCATCCACCACTCTCTGAGAAAAAAAAATTACCTCTCATATCCCCCTTGAATCTACTCACCTAACATTCAATGTATGCCGTCTGGTATTAGACATTTCAACCCTGGGGAACTGATATTCCCTGTCTACTCTAGCTGTACCTCTCATAATCTTATAAATCTGTATTAGATCTCCCCTCAGCCTCCATCGTTCCAGAAAAAACAACTGAAGTTTATCCAGCCTTTCATGACAGCACATACCCTCTAAACCAGACGGCATCCTGGTAAACCTCTTCTGCACCCTCTCCAAAGCCTCAACATCCTTCCTATACTGGGGCGACCAGAACTGTATGCAACACATCAGAGTTTTATTAAGTTGCAACATAACCTCTTGACGTTTGAACTCAACACCTCTGCTAATAAAAGCAAGCATTCCTTAAGTCTTCTTAACCACCTTATCGACCTGTGTAGCCACCTTCAAGGAGTTATGAATTTGGATCTGAAGATCTCTCTGCTCAAGATCTTGTCCCTAACAGTGTATTGTTTCTTTCTATTTGCTCTCCTAAGGTGAAACACCTCTCAGTTATCTGGGTTAAACTCCATCTGCCATTTCTCTGCCCATATCGGCAACTGACCTGTATTGCGCTGTATTCTTTGTCAGTGTCAGACACTATCCCAACTCAACCAATCTTGGCATCATCTGCATACTTAATAACCCACCCATCTACGTTTTCATCCAGGTCACTTATATACATCACAAATAGTAGAGGGCCCAGAAAAGATAATGGGGAACACCGCCACTTACAGACATCCAGCTCAAATAAGTCTTCTGAATTATCCTCCCATGAGGGGCTTTGTCAAATGCCTTACTAAAATCCATGTAGATAATATCCACTGCCCTAACTTCATCAATTTCTCTCATTGCCTTGTCAAAAAACTCAATCAAGTTGGTAAGATACAAAGCCATACTGGCTCTCCCTCATTAGACCATGGGTTTCCAAATGCTCATATATCCTATCCCTAAGAATCTTCTCCAGCAATTTTGCTACAACTAACGTGAGACTCACCAGTTTATAGTTCCCAGAGTTTTCTCCTGTTCCCTTCTTAAATAGAGGTACAACATTAGCCACTTGCCAGTCCTCTGGGATGTCGCCTGTGCTAGAGAGGACAGAAAGGTATTGTTCAAGGCCCCAGCAATCTCATCTCTTGCTTCCTTCAATAACCTGGAGTAAATGCCATCAGGCCCTGGGGACTTATCCACCTTAATACTGATCAGGAGGCCCAACACTTGCTCCTCCTTGACCTCTAAATGCCCTAATGTGTTTGTAAACTCAGCACTGATCTCCTGATCCTCCATATCTTTTTCCGTGGTAAATACTGAAGCAAAGTACTCACATTCGCATACTTGTCAAGGACTTTCCATGGCCCCTCCTATCCTTCCTAGTTCCCTCCTTTAGTTCTTTTCTGGCTTCTTTATACTTCTCATGTCGTTCGTTTGATCCTAACTTCTGAAGATTTGCGTACTTTTCCTTTTTCTTCTTGACTAAATTCATCATCTCTCTGGACATCCGTGTCCTTCTTTCGAACACAAACATTCCTTTCCTGTACTCTGTGCAATTGATCTTTAAACACCCTCTGTGTCTGATGTTGTCTTGCCAGAAAAGAAAAGGTGTTCTCAATTAACTTTACTTCGTTCAGAATCAGGTTTATTATCACCGGCATGTGTCGTGAAATTTGTTAACTTAGCTGCAGCTGGTCAATGGAAAGCATAATATAGATAAAGAAGAAAATAAATAAATAAACAAACAAACAGACAGACAAACAAACAGGTAAATAAATAAATTACAGTATATGCATATTGAATGGATTAAAAATCATGCAAAAACATAAATAATATATATTTAAAAAGTGAGGCAGTGTTCATGGGTTCAATGTCCATTTAGGAATCAGATGGCAGAGGGGAAGAAGCTGTTCCTGAATTGCTGAGTGTGTGTCTTCAGGCTTCTGTACCTCCTACCTGATGGTAACAGTGAGAAAAGGGGATGCCCTGGGCGCTGGGGGTCCTTAACAATGGATGCTGTCTTTCTGAGACACCGTGTTGCATAATCCTATGGCTCTATACTTTTTTACCTCTAGATTTGGGTATTCCAATGCACCTAAAACCTGTACCTACCACCATTCCATCTCACCTTCTAATCCTCTATTACCTCAGCTCTTTCAAAAACCCATCCCACTCCATTTTAAAACATACCGAGAGAAGCCCACTCAACATTTTCACCCTTATTGATTCACACCCATTTTGGTTGGCTGATGACTTGATTATAAGGTTATCATTTTTGTTTTTGTGTTCTTCCACACTCTCAACCCCGCTTTCATCTGACAGTTCTACAATCCTCTGAGACCTCTAGATTCCTCCAGTTTTGCCCTCATGTGTTTCTCATCAGTCTTTGCTTCACTATTGGTTACTCTAACCCTAACCCTGCTCTCTAGCATTAGGTTTTAGAATTCCCTCCCCCAACCTTTCGCTCTGAACTTCCCCTTCCCCCATTCAAAACAGACGCTAAAACATTCCTCACTTCTAACCAAATTTTTGGTCACGTCTCTTTGCTGCTTTTCTGACTTAGTGTTAACAGGTTTTTAATCTTATTATCCTCGGGATGCTTTATCTTGTCAGACACGTTCTATAAAAGCAAGTAGTTGTTCAAGAGAGAAACATACTAAGCTACAGAGATCAAAGGAGTAGGGCAAACACTGGGAGAGTGGGGGCATTTACAAAGTATGAGAAACGTAATCCAAAATACCAAGACTCACAAGGCAGAGAACACGAAGTGAGGAGCAAAGAAGAAAGAAACCAGTAACCTGGTTATTCAAGTTTTGCAGAAATGTCTTTTATGAGTTTCTGGCGCCACATGCTGGCCAGTTAAAGTATGTTTGCCGTTAAATGAGATCTGTCATGTGGGACATGCAAAACTTTATATTTATGAACATAAAAATTAGGAAGTAATGCTACTGTGATGTTACTGAATCAGAGATCATGAAGTGAGTGGAATTTGAAGTGGGAAGGGAAAGATCCAGCTGTTGTGGTCCATGTGGAAATGGAAACAACATGGAAATAAGGAGAAAAGAGATTCTGCTGAGGTAATTTGAGCAGCTATAGACTAAATTAAAATGTAGAGCAAAAAATGTAATAATCTCTGAATTGAATCTCTGAATTGTGCCAACTGCAAATTGACACAAGGTTAATAAGATCAGGGAACTAAATGCTCAAAGTTTGGCATAGGAGACATGGAAAAAATTCGTTCCAGTATTAAGGAAGGGGGAGCTGTTCCAACAGGACAGGCTATACCTGAACCTGAGATAAGGGCCCAGGTGAATTGCATAACTAATACTAATGATAGGGTTTGAACGAAGTAGTGTGTGTGGTGAGCATGGGACTTCAAGTGTTATATTTAAATAAAGATCTTGTAGCATAGTTAGAAATGTGCAGGTATGGAGTTGTGGGAACCACAGTGTTTTTGGTTGAAAGAATTCACAGCTGGGAGCTTAACATCCAAGAATACATATTGTTTTGAAAGGACAGGCAGGTGGGCAGAGGAGGTGGGATGGCTTTGCTGATAAATATGAAACCAAATCGTAGAAAGGAGTGACATAGGATCAGAAGATGTGGATAGAGTTAAAAAACTGCAAGGCTGAAAAAAAAACCCAGATGGGAGTTATATACAGGCCTCTGAACAGTAGCCAGGATGTGAGATACAATTTACAATGGGAATTGGAAAAGGCGTCTAAAATGGGTAATATTATTATAGCCATAGGGGACTTCAATATACAAATTGATTGGGAAGATTAGGTTGGTGCTGGATCCCACAAGAAAGAATCTGTAGAGTGCCTATGAGGATGCTTTTTAAGAAGCTTGTGGTTGAACGCACTAGGTTAAAGGGAATTCTAGATAGTGTTTTGTGTAATGAATCAGATTTGATTAGGGAATTTAGGAGGCAGTAATCAGGATAGAATTCACCCTGCTTATTGAAATGGCGCATGAATTAAATAAGTAGATAAATCTTCACTGTAGAAGACACCAGTAGCATGCCAGAGATTTAGAAGTGTTGGGGCAGAAGTGAGTGCTGTTGCTATTACTAAGGAGAGGATACTTTGGAAGCTGAGAAATGTGATGAGTCACTTACACTAGATGGACCACACCTCAGTGTTATTCTAAAAGGGGTAGCTGAAGAGACTGTGGAGAGATTAGTAGTGATCTTTCATGAATCAATAGAGTCTGAAATGATTCCATAGGATAGGAAAATCATAAATATCACTACACTCTAAGGGGGGGGGGGGGGGGAAGGCAGGACAGTTTAAATCAGCTAACCTGACTTCAATGTTTGGCAAAATGTTGGAGTCTATTATTAAGAATGAGATTTGGGGGTACTTGGTGGCTGCCCCAGGGTTTGAATGCACTCACAGGTGGACTGCAGAAAGGGTTCAGCAATCATGCTTCTGAGTATGTACATTCCAGTCAATTAAGGTTTCATTGTGGTGGTATTTAACTCTCTTTCTCTCATTCCAGTCTTGTCAAAACTTAACCAAAAGCAACATCTACATTCCCTACTTACTGTTGTCCTGGTTTCAGGAAAGAAGACTACCATTTACCGTGATGCTGTTAAGGAGTGGCATTTATTTATTATTAAGCAACTACCGCCAAGCCTCTGTTTTGGTGTTAGCTTTAGTTTGTCAGTTCTAGTCGGCCTAGTGTTTATTATTTTTCCCGTATTTTCTGCACACCTTCCATTGTTAGTTAATTATCTTCAGTGTCTCTCTCCCTCTCTGTACTTGGGCTATAACAGCACATCCTGTCTTGACTGAAGAAAATGGACCCAGCAGAGAAAGAACAGCTGACCTTGGCCCTGACATTCATTGGCCAGATAGGAAATAAGTTACATGTGGCAGAAGCTGTCTTGGGAGAAGTAACTGTAGCAATGCGACAGATACTCTTGGAATGACAAGCCCAAACCAAACTGAAGTTTGTGGCGGAGAAACTAAAATCAGTAGAAGCTGGATCGGCTGATGTCTCTCCCACCGTGCGACAGCTACTTTCAAAGCAGCGTGTCCAGTCCCAGCTGTAAGAATAGGTGCCAGCCCTTGCAGGGACAGTTCAGCAACACACTCCTGACAGCCAGAATCAGGTGATAGCCACCACCGCTCTCATAAACACAATTCAGCAGTCTTTAGCCATGTCAGTCCCACTCCCAGCACCTCCCAGATCCTCCTTTTAACCAGATTCATTAACCTTGACCACTAATGCTCCAATTCCCATAACCACGTCCAGACCAGAACCAAGTATTCCTCCAGCAGGCAGATTATCCAGTGACCCTGATGGTTGCAGGAATTTTATTACCTAGTATGAGCTGACTTTCCAAGCCCAATCTGATCAGATCAGTGATGCATGTAAACTGGCGTACATGCTGAATCTCTTAGATGGACCCCTACTCAACCTGTTCAACAGTCTGCCCCACAGCCCAGTCCTTTCAGCAACTTGTTGTTGAGTTCAGGAGAGTTTTTAACATTCAGAAGGCTGCCCAGAGACTCTGGACCAGTGCCAAGGTAGAGGGACAGTGAGGGACTATGGAGTAAAGTTGCATGGGGTGGAGACAGAGTTGAATAAAATATCTGTCATCATTGCCTTCCAGTGGGGTCTGAATGCAGGACTCAGCAGGATATTGCAGTGTATGACAAGCAGGACAGTTTGGGTGACCTGATTAATCTGGCCATTTGAGTTGACAACCAAACAATTGAATGGTGGAGGGAAAGATTATCTTGAGCTTCCTACTCTTTGGATTACTGTCTGTCTTCACCCATTCCCTCATTACTCATTACCCAGTCTCCAGAGGAGCCTATGCAGGTGGGGCACATGCGCCTATCTCAGAAGGAATGAGATCGGTGCAGGAGAATAGGTTTCTGTCTCTATTGTGATGATCCAGGACACCTCCAGGCTTCATGTCCCAAAAGCCCAGTAAAAGAGAACACCTATCAGCAGGAAGAGGAGTTTTGATGGGTTTGTTCTGTCTGTCCCACTTGTGCCCAGAACAAAACTTTGTTTCAACACCCTGTGGGTCCTGTGTCGCACCACTCCTGGTCCCACTCTCAGTGGATTTCATCACAGGTTTGCCTCCATATGACGGAAAGAAGATCATTCAAGTAGTTGTGGATCGATTCTCCAAGCCTGCCCACTTCACTGATGTTCCTAAGCTCCAGTCCTCTCGTAAAATTGTCACCCTCATGGGTTTAGGCAGTACAGCTTCCCTCAGGACATAATGCCTGATTGAGGACCACAGTTCACATCCCCGTTTTGGAAGGCCTTTTGTTCTCTTATGGGAGCCACAGCTAGCCTCTCATCTGGTTTCCACCCCTAATTTAATAGCCAGACTGGGAGTGAACCAGGAGCTGGAGATAACCCCGCGGTGCTTTGCCTCTTCCAGCCTCACAACCTGGTTTGGGCAGAGACTACAGACAGGACAGGGCTCAGAAATCACACGTCCAGCAGGCTGACAGGTGAGGCCTCTCATACCAGGGAGAAAGTTTGGCTGGCATCAAGGGATCTTCCCTTGAAAGTCAAGAGCTATAAGTTGTCCCCACTTTGTGTGGGACCATTCATAGTGAAGAAGGCTATCAACAAGACCTCATGTAGATTGACCCTATCATCATCAAGGGAGATCCACCCAGAGTTCCATTTCCCAGCTCAAGCAGGCGACCACCACCTCTTTGCTCCAATCACAGCCCCCATTTGGTGGATGGTTCCCAGGTCTATTCTATGTGGCACCTCATGGCATCTCACCAGGTGCAGGGTAGGGTGCAGTATCTCATGGATTGAGAGTGTTATGTTCCTGAGGAACATTCTTATGTTCTAGCTCATGATATCTGGACAAATGTCTCATCTGGGCTTCCAGCAGGCACAGGTCTCTGGTGCCTTGGGAACTGTGCCTAGCAAGGTGGGGGTGGGGGGGGGGTCCAATCACAATCACAGATTCTGCCGTGCGGTCTGTGCACCCTAGCAGGCAGGCTAAGGAATAGGTTTGCCAATCATGCTTATAGTATGCAATTTCCAGCCAATTAGTGTTTCAATGTGGTGGTATTTACATCCCTTCCTCCCATTCCAGCCTTGTCAAGACTTGACCAATGTAACACGCTGTAAGGTTTCACTGCTAAGTCTAATGTAATGGCTTCTATGTAATGTTCCACTGTTAAGGTAATGGTTTCTCTGTAGCAGCAATATTTGGGTTGTGACTAGAGATAACAGGGCTTTGAAATGTATGTTATCCAATGGGAGAAACGTTGTTCTTTCTTGTGAGTCTGGAAGAGAGATTTTTGCGGTCTTTCTTTGGGGAGCGATGGAGAAAGAGGACGCGAATGGAGTCTGGAGACCACCGGACGGAGTGGACTGAGGAGCAAGGGTCCGAGGGCCGGCGACAGTCAGAGGAGGTCGATGGTTGCTGAATAGCTGTATCAGTGAGCTCCAACGAAGCGCAATAGACTTTTTCCCTTAAATAGGCCCTTTTTCTTTTTATTTTCTTTACTAACCCTTTATTCTGATTAAGATTTATAAAGTTTAATCATTTAATTGCATATGGTGTACTGCCTGATATTTTGTGGTGCGGATTTGTAACCGGGCAACACATCACACAGCATCCACGCAAACGAGATTTCTCAGTTTGGCAGGGCTAGGAGTATTTTTCCCCTAAACGAACATGTGCCGGCCGAGCCTGAGGGTTAGACCATAGACAGAGGAACATCTACTCTCCCTTGAGACATGTGACTTGGTAATGAGTGGAGTTGATGGCTGCTTTTATGGTTGTCAATGCACAACCAAGGTTATGATTTATCTCCATAGTGTCTGGGTCAATGATGCGACAGTATAGTTACAATGCTTTCTAAAGGTAGAAGCTATATTGCCAAAGATTGTGATTTTATTGTTACTGGTGTAATGAGGTCCTGCAACATGAATTCAGAGTGCAGGAGGACCTCGAAAAGTTTTAATTATGGATTATTTTAAGTGCCATGTGCTGGGGAATGGGATATGAGGTAGACATACAGTTGACGAGATGATAAATATGGTTAAATACAGAAGGAAAATTAAGTTAGCACAAAAGGTGTGACAGACATGGATGAATGCAAAGTTCTGTTCTAATGTGAGAAGCTTGAACCAATAAGGCAATAAGATTATTTTATCACAGAGACACAGGTAACAGAAGGGAAGGACTAAAAATGATATTCCATCATTCTAAATTTCTGCAATGAAGGGAGTGGGTTGGGGAAGGAATGTAAAAGTGATGGTATTGCAACATTCATTTACTAAAATAATTGGAGAAGATATACCAGAAGGCTCTTCAAATGAGGTCATATTGTTAGAATGTGGAAGCAGAAACCTTGATGGCAGCCTGATAACAGTCAGCAGTTGGTCGAGGACCCAAAATTCATGTTCGCGTCCTCTCTCTCCATCTACTTGGAGGTAGGTCTACATCTGACAAATGAAAGACATTCAAAAGTAAAAGAGAATCAGGGACCAATACGTTCTCATAAGGCAACGGTGGCAAATCCAGAAAATTATGGATGGCAAGTGGTATTGATTGTAGGATAAAAGAGAAAGAAGAAACTTATAGTGGTATTGAAAAATGAAATAAGGGGAGTTCTGTTAGGAGCATTGGTAGTTTAGGGTGATGCTTAAAAAATTAGGAGGAGTTCAGAAAGGGGCAATTAAATATTACTGCTGGATGAATTTAAGAAATACTACAAAGCATTTTACAAGTATATTCAAGGCAAATGGTAACTAGGAAGAGAGTAAAGCCTATTAGGGGACAATCTCACATGGAGCTAAAGGGTCTTAAATGAATATTTCTCATCTGTATTCACTAAGAAGAATGACATTGTTGGAGAACTCAAGGTGGGAATTCATGATTTGTAAAATAAATTGTTACTAAACATAAAGTATTAGATATGTTAACAGGCTGAAAGAAAATAAATCTTCATGATCTGATATGGCATATCCCATGGTGTAAGAGGTAAGAAAGAAGAATGAACAGTTGCTAACGTTGTCTTTGCTGGTCATCATTGGCTAGCAAAATGATGGAGGTCAGCAAATGTCGTGCCTATATTCAAGAGATTCAGCAGGAAATGAGCCATTCAATCTAGTGACAATGGTAGGGAAGTTGAAGGGGAAAATATTGAGGGACTTGATTGATTTACTTTGTGACCCACTTGATTGAATCACTTGAAGAGGTAGGAAAGTGCAGTGCTCTTGAAACACTCTATAATGACAATATCAATCATACTTATGGCCTTTGCTAAGGTGCCACATTGAAGACCAACCCAAAGTTTTAGGGCTCATGAGGTCCAACACAATTTGGCAAATTAGATCCAAAATAAGTTTGGTGAAAGGAGGCTGAGGTTTGATGCAGACTAGTTTCTGTGACTGCAAAAGACAATGTAGGGAAGAAGGCCTGTGTGATACTGTCCTTCATTAGTCAGAACATAGAATATATGAGCAGGAGGTTATGGTACAACTTTATAAACATTACTCAAGCCACAGATGGAATACTATGCATAGTATTGGTAGCCACACTGTAGGAAGAATGCTATTGAACTGGAAGGAAATTCATCAGGATGTTGCCTGGCAGAGAACGCTTCACTTACAAGGAAAGATTGAAAGGACTGTGTTACAACAACACACACAACCGTGCCAGCTTCCAGAGTTTTGAACCTCTAATCTTCTGGAATATGGATAGCTGGCACAGCCCCTTTAAATATTTAGGATTGTTTCGCTAATTGCCAATCATGTTTTGGGTGCTAAGAATTAAGTATTTAAAGTGCACCTGAACAGAGCCTCAGTGTTCAATTGTAAGCCCTACTAATGATATCGTATAGCGTTTTGTCTTGTGTTCAGTTCTTAATCCAGTTTCATACCAGGTCTCAATCCTTGTTTCAGATACTCCAGCATTTGGATCCATACCATCAACTTTCTCAAGAAGAAAGCCAGAGTCACTTGGGAGAGCCAGCCAGTTGCCCTGCAGAGCAAGTGCACCTTCCAAACCCAGAGAGATTTGACAATGACCAAGAATCTGTGTTGAAAGTGTGATTCACAGGGAACAATACAGAACATGGAAGTAAACAATGAGGAAATACTCACTTTTCCTATTTATAAAGTACATCCAGTAGTCACTTTATTAGGCACAGGACAAAGTACGTAGTAAAGTAGCCAAGAAGTGGAACCCAGTGTGATCGTCTGCCACTATAATGCATCCACTTCATGGTTCGACGTGCTGTGCAATCAGAGATGCTCTTCTGCACACCACTGTTGTAACACACAGTTATTTGAGTTACTGTCAGCTTGAGTCAGTCTGGCTATTCTTCTCTGACCTCTTTTATGAACAAAACATTTTTGCTCACCAAACTGCCACTCACTGGATTTTTTCTGTTTGCTTTTTGCACCATTCTCTATGAACTCTAAAGAATGTTGCACATGAAAATCCCAGGAAATTAGCAGTTTCTGAGATAAACAAACCACTCCGTCTGACACAAACAATCACCCCACAGTCAAAGTCACCTAGATCGCATTTCTTCCTCATTCTGATGTTTGCTCTGGACAACAACTGAACCTCTTGACCACGTCTGCATGCTTTTATGTATTGAATTGCTACCACATGATTGGCTGGTTAGATATTTGTATCAATGAGCAGGTTACCTAATAAAGTGGCAACTGAGTTTGTATCAGTGAAGATGTATTATTGTATTAAGACATCTTTATTGCATAATCATATTTGGCTGAGACTACTATTAGAGGATTCTCAGTAGATTTGGTGTACTTATCTAGGAGAGATATTTTATCTCAGATGTAATACACAAAGGTTCAGTGGACTTATTCACAACTGTGGCTAACAAGAGAAGTCAAAGCCAACATAAAAGTCAAAGAGAGGGCATATAGAAGGGCAAAAGTTAGTGGGAAGTTAGAGGATTGAGAGACTTTTAAAAACCAACAGAGGCAAATAAAAAAATCATTATGAAGGTAAAGATGGAATACGAAAGTAGGCCAGCCAATAATAATAAAGAGGATACTAGAAGTTTCTTCAGATACATAACGTGTAAAAGAGAGGCAAGAGTAGATATTGGATCACTGGAAAACAATGCTGGAGAGGTAATAATGGGGTACAACAAAATAGCGGATGAATTGAAGAAGTATTTTACATCAGTCTTCACTGTGGAAGACACTCGCAGTATGGTGTAAGTTCCAGGTATCGGGGGCATGAAATGTGTGACATTACCATTACTAGAGAGAATGTTCTTGGGAAACTGAAAGGTCTGAATTTGGATACGTCATCTGGACCAGATAGCATAAACCCCAGATTTCTTAAAGAGGTGGCTGAAAAGATTGTGGAGGCATTAGTAATGATCTTTCAAGAATGACTGAATTCTGGAATGGTTCCAGAAGACTGGAAAATTGCAAATGTCACTCCACCCTTGAGGAAAGGAGAGAGACAGAAGAAAGGAAACTATAGGCCAGTTAGTCTGACCTCAGTGGTTGGGAAGATGTTAGAATCGATTATTATGGATGAGGTCTCAGGTTACCTGGAGGTACATGATAAAATAGGCCATAGTCAGCATGGTTTCCTCAAGGGAAAATCTTGCCTGACAAATCTGTTGGAATTCTTTGAAGAAAAAACAAGCAGGATAGACTAGGGAGAATTGGTTGATGTTGTGTCCTTGAATTTTCAGAAGGCCTTTGACCAAGTGCCACACATGAAGCTGATTAACAAGCTATGAGCCCATGGAAAGATTCTAGTATGGGTAAAGCAGTGGATGATTGGCAGGAGGCAAAGAGTGGGAATAAAGGGAACCTTTTCTGGCTAGCTGCCGGTGACTAGTGGTGTTCCACAGAGGTCTGTGTTGGGACTGATTCTTTTTTTACATTATATGTCAATGATTTGGATGATGGAATGGATGGTTTTGTTGCAAAGTTTGTAGATGATATGAAGATAGGTGGAGGGGCAGGTAGTTTTGAGGAAGTTGAGAGGCTATAAAAGGGCAGATAATGAGAACAGGCAAATAAATGGTAAATGGAATACAGTGTCAGGAAGTGTATGGTCATGCACTTTGGTAGAAAAAAAATGAAAGGGTTAACTATTTTCTAAATGGAGAGAAAATGCAAAAAACTCAGATGCAAATGACTTGGGAGTCCTTGTAAAGGATTCCCTAAAGGTTAAGTTGCAGGTTGAGTCTATGGTGAGGAAGAGAAATGAAATGTCAGCATTCATTTCCAGAGGTCGAGAATATAAAAGCAAGAATGGAACGTTGAGACTTTATAAAGCACTGGTGAGGCCTCATGGAGCATTGTGAGCAGGTTTGGGCCACTTATCTTAGAAAGGATATGCTGAAACTGGAGTGGGTTTGAAGACGGTTCACGAAAATGATTCCAGAATTGAATAGCTTGTCATAAGTAGAGGCTGTGATGGCTCCTGGCCTGTATTCACTGGAATTCAGAAGAACAAGGGGTGACCTCATTGAAACCTATTGAATGGTGAAAGGCCTTGATAGAGTAGATGTGGAGTGTATGTTTCTCAATGGTGGAAGAATCTAAGACCAGAGGACACAGCCTCAGAATAGAGGGGGGTCCTTTTAGAATGGAGATGAGGAGGATTCTCTTTTGCCAGAGTGTGATCAATCAGTGTAAATCTTTGCCTCATGCAGCTGCGGAGGCCAAGTCTTTATGTATATTTAAGGCAGAAGTTGATGCATTCTTAATTGGTCAAGGCATGAATTGACACGGGAATTAGCAGAAGATTGGGACTGAGATGGAGAATCATGAATTGGTGGAGCAGATTTGATGGGCCAAATGGCCTAATTCTGCTCCTGTGTCTTATGATCTTATTCTCCAGTATGAAGGGTTTTTCTATAGCGACTAAGTGATCTATCACTGTATTCCCTAGACTTTAGAAGAATTAGGCAATTCAATTGAAATGTTAAATTCATTATGGGTTTGACAAGGTAGAAGGTGGTAGGATGCAGCCCTGAGGACTCTAAACGTAAGAGTCTTCCAATTGAAATAAGGAGTAACCTTTATTAGAATATAAATCTCAGGATCTCTCTGCCTTTGCAGGAACATTTTCAGGATAAGGATACTAGAGAAATTGATGGATACTGGGATCAGACAAGGTGAGTACAACCCCATCGAACCTCAGGTGAAGTTTTAAAAGCCAAGTGTACTACCTCAGATATTTTTAATAATTGAATAGAGACAGAAAAGTGATATTTAAAAAGGGATGTTTTTTTTTCAATTTTATTCCAAACTAGATCCACATACACAAGTCACCCAATCAAAGATGTATTTTGTTTCGTGCTCTACTGACACCCAAATGTAATTAGAAATTAGGATCTGGCCTGATTGGTGCTCATTGACTGAAGCCAGCGGGAGACTTGATTCCAGATAATAATGTATTTTTTGCTACATGCCAGCCCAGTGTAAAAACACAGACTAAAATGAAAGGAATTTTTCAGATTCAGCATATTCATTGTATAATTCAAATTTTACTTTATAGCCCCTGATTCTCCTGCATTAGGAGCAACCATTTTGGACATTATATTATTTCAGTCAGAGTACTGTCACCTGAATAAATAACACTTTAAAAAAGATTCTTCACCTAGAATATTTCTTAAAAAAAAGCAAATTCTCTTTCCTGGAATATGTTTTGTAAACAACAAAATCTTCTGATAATATCAAACAGCAACATTCCTACCTAGCACTGTGGATTAAAATTTAATTGCCATGTTGTTACATCATTCACACATCAATGCTACACCATTCTAAAAACATCCTAAAATGTTTCATCAGTTCTCAAGACAGTGAGTGTAACATTACTGATTTAGTTTCAATGGCTTGTTTTTAAACACTATGAATTAAAATTAAATTTCATAATTAGTTCTGAAAAACTCAGCCTGTCCTACAATTAAGGGATGACAGTAAAAGTAAGAAAAAGATAAAATTGTTTTCTATATATTTTGATCATTGTCAAAGCAGAAACTGCATTTCTGTTTTTCAGGTTGCCACTTAGAACTGATCCCACTTTTGAAAGAAAAAGTCCTTGGCATCAGTCTTCATTTAGCTTTAGTCTTTCTTTGCACGTGACAGCAAATAACCACTCGATGGGTTATAATACCGAAAATCCCAGTTTCATTGGTGTTTCTCTCTGTCCTTGCTGAGTACTGAACATTCAGAGCTGTACCTATGTAATAATCAAAATGGTGACCACTCTCCAGGCCAAGTCATTCTTCAGAATAAGGCTTCATTTAGCTGGACTTGAAGTGGCCAGCTTTACTAAGTGCACAGAGTAAAACATTCACATCAATGGAGAATACATTTGGATTGGCTGCACAAAACCTAGGGCAGTTTATGTCAGTGTTCCTTAGGTAAACTTTTCCAGCAAGTTGGGTCCAAGAAATACATATATATTTGTGTGTATTTTTCTGCTGGCTGAGTTAGGGGTGTGGTGGTGTTCAAAGACCAGTGCTGGTTTTCTTGGGCTGGAGAGGAATACCAAATGCTCAGAGATTCCTGACTATATATGATTGCAATCTAAGGGGGGGGGGGTGAAGTGATGGTTGGAAGTAGGGGATACAGATGAGAGTAGCCTGGTGGAAATATTATTACTGGTTAAATACAGAACACACTAAACTTGTGTTGACAAAAAAAACCCAACTGCAATTGAATGGGCCATAGATCTGGGCCATGTAAATGTCCATAAGCTGTAAAATCTTATGGCAAAGAGTGGAGTCAGAATGTCCAAGATGATAACAAAGATCAGAATGTCTCAGTTGCAGAAGTTTCCAATGTTCAATCTTGAAGTCCTTTACTCTCTTTTTCTTTCCCTGCCTTCTGTGAGTTTCTTTAGTAATTCTATACTAACCAGCAGCTGGAAAAAATATCAGAACTTTTGGAAACACCAGTGAGAGCGAAATAAACAAGATATGGATAACAAAGTGTGATTTGAATGAATCAAGTGTTCTGTCAAAAAATGTTCCCACACAGGGCTTGGTCATCAGTTAGATTGCCTGTGCAGCATGCATCCTCTGGTTGATCTTGTTTTAAAGTGCATAGAGAAAGTTTCAACCTTCATTTGGTTTATTTGTTGTTTTCTTGGCCTGAGAAACCCACATCCCTCGCTTGGAGTGAAAATAATGGTAGAAGTTCCTGAGGCGCAATCGTTCCACCTCAAGGCCACTCTGAAGAACTCTGGAAGATGAAAACAAAAATGTTTTTTTCACAAAGTATTCTGAACTAATTGGCTTGTTCATTTAAAAATGTTAAAACTGCCAGTGAAATTGATTCCTAGAAGATCACCTATTCACTTGAAAACATCCTACCTTGCTTAAGATAATCTTTAGTAACTCAAGGACATATTTTTTGGCTTCCTTTAATGTTATAGTTGCCTGTTCACTCTCTGACTCATTGTTTCTGCTTTCATTCTTCTAGCATTCAAGTAATTTCTTCAAGCTTCTGTCTATCTTTCTCACACCCTGTGTTGGTCTACTTTGTCTCTATGTTAATACTGATTCTCTAGCTTAAGTTAGACCATAAGACCATAACATATAGGAGCAGATTTAGGCCATTTGGCCCATCGAGTCTGCTATGCCATTTTATCATTTCCCCCTCTCAGTCCAAATATCCTGCCTTCTCTGTGTTATCCCTTCCTGCCTTGACTATTCAAGAATATATCAACCCCTGCCGTAAGTATTTCCAATGACTTGGCCCCACAGTTGACTTTGGCAATAAATTCCCCAGATTCACCACTCCCTGGCAAAAGATATTCCTCATCTTCCTTCCAAATGATGTCCCTCTATTCTGAAGCTGTGTCTTCTGGTTTTAGATTTCCTCACCATAGGAAACATTCTCTCCACATCAACTCTATCAAGGCCTTCAATGAGTTTACCCCTCATTCTTCTAAATTCCATTGAGTAGAGGCCCAGAGCCATCAAAAGCTCTTCATATGACAAGCCTTTCAATCTCAGAATCATTTTCATGAACCTCCTTTTGTCACAACCGCAGATTCAACAGCACGGCAGATATGGCAATTGCGCTCGCGAATATGCATGTGTCAGCTAATTATTATTTCATTGTGGTAGTATTTAACTCCATTCTTTCCGTTGTAGTGCTTGTCAAGACTTGGACACAGCACAGCAATGCTTCGCTGCCTGTTTGCATTTGGCCTTGACTGAGAAATTGGACTGTCAAGTCAACTGACTTTGAAGATTAGTGCTATTCATTTTATATTTAGTTATTCCTTTCAGCTGCAGTGTAGACTTCATTTTCCATTTGAGAGTTTTAGTTAATGGCCCTGTTTGGCCCAGTGTTTATTGTTTTCTTTTCCCTCTAACTCTGTTCACATTAAAGTCTGTGAAATATCAAACCGCTTCAGTGTCTCTTGCTCTGCACTTTGGTCATATCCGAACTCGGTGGCACCTTTGAACCCTTTCCAATGTCAGCACGTTCTTTTTTGGATAAGGCGTCCAAAACTGCTCACAATGCTCCAAGTTAGGGTTCACTGGTGCTGTATAAAGCCTCAACATTACATCCTTACTTCTATATTCTAGTCTTCCTGAAATGATTGCTAACATCACATTGGCCTTCCTCACCACCGACTCAACCTGCAAATTAACTTTAGGGAATCCTATACAAAGTCCCCCAAGTCCCTATGCACATCAGATTTTTGTATTTTCTCTCCAAATAGAAAACAGTTTACCTTTTTATTTCTTCTACCAAAGTTCATAATCATACACTTCCTGACACTGTATTCCATCTGCCACTTCTTTGCTCATTCTCCTAATCTGTCTAGGTCCTTCTGTAGTCTCTCTACTTCCCCAAAACTACCTACCCCTCCACCTATCTTTGTATCATCCACAAACCTGACCACAAAGCCATCAATTCCTTCATCCAAGTCATTGACATATAACATAAAAAGCAGAGGCCCTGATGAAGATGGCAGGGTTTGTTATCAAAACTTTGGTTAAAATTGAAAGCTGTAACTGGCTAGATTTTCCCTTAAGGAAACCAGGCTGACTACAGCCTAATTTATCATGTGCCTTCAAGTACCCCCAAACCACATCCTTAACAATCAACTCCAAATTCTTTGCAACCACTGAGGTCAGACTAACTGGTCTATAATTTCCTTTCTTCTGCCTCTCTCCCTTCTTAAAGAGTGGAGTAACATTTGCAATTTTCCATTCCTCTAGAACCATGCCAGAATCAATTGACTCTTGAAAGATCATTACTAATGCCTCCACAATCTCTTTAGCCACCTTTTACTGAACCTTGGAGTTTATACCATCTGGTCCAGGTGACCTATTTTGCCTTCAGACCTTTCAGTTTCCCAAGAACCTTCTCCCTAGTAATGGCAAATTCACACACTTCTGCCCACCAACACTCTCAAATTCCCAGCATGCTGCAAATGTCTTCCACCGTGAGAACTGATGCAAAATACCATTTCCTTGTCCTCCATTACTACCTCTCCAGCATCATTTTCCAGTGGTCCGATAGCTTTTTTCGCCTCTCTTTTACACTTTATGTATCTGAAAATAATCTTAGCATCCTCTTTACTATTATTGGCTAGCCTACATTCGTATTCCATATTTTCCTTCTTAATGATTTTTTGTTGATCTGTTGGTTTTTAAAAGCTTCCTAATCCTCTAACTTCCCACTAATTTTTGCTCGATTATATGCCTTGATTTGGCTTTTATGTTGGCTTTAACTTCTCTCATCTTCCATGGTGTGTCATCCTGCCTTTAGAATACTTCTTCCTCTTTGGGATGTATATATCCTATGCTTTCCAAATTTTATCAGCAAATTCCAGCCATTGCTGCTCTGCCATTATTCATTTCCAATCAATTTTTGCCAGCTCCTCTCTCATGCCTCTGTAATTCCCTTTACTCCATTGTAAAACTAATACATGTGACTTTAGCTTCTCCTTCTCAAATTTAAGAGTGAATTCGATCATATTATGATTGCTTGTCCCTAAGGCGTGTATACCTCAAGCTGTTTAATCAATTCTGGATCATTGCACAACACCCAATCCAGAATAGCTGATCCTCTAGTGGGCTCATCTGCAAGTTGCTTTAAAAAGCCATCTTGTAGGCAATCTAAGAATTCTCCTTCTTGGAATCCAGCACCAATCCGCTTTTCCCAATCTACCTGCATATTGAAATCCCCCATGACTATTGTAACATTGGTCTTTTGGCAAGCATTTTTTATCTCCCGTTGTACTTTGTAAACTGCATCTTTACTTCTGTTTGGGGGTCTGTATATAACTTTTGTCAGGGACTTTTTAACTTTGCAGTTCCTTCGCTCTACCGACAATTCAACACTTTCTGACTCTATGCCACCTCTTTCTAAAGATTTGATATCTTATTTTTAATCAACAGAGCCACACAACCCCTTCTGCATATCTGCCTGTCCTTTTGATACAATGTGTATCCTTGGTCATTAAGCTCCCTGCTATAATCTTCTTTCAGTCACAATTCAGTGATGCCCACAACGTCATTCATGTCAACCTGTAATTGTGCTACAAGTTCATCCACCTTATTCCTTATACTGTGCATATTCAAATATAACATGTTCAGTCCTGTATTCATTTGTTTTGATTTGGCTCGCTTCTTCCACTGTAACTCATCCTGCTGACTGCAATTTTGCCCTAACATCAGACTCTCCTTGCTGGCAGTCTCACTACACATTGCCTCTACTTGTAAACCAATTGCCTCATCCTCAGCACTATTACTCCAAATTAGTTTAAACCCTCCCAAACAATTCTAACAAACTAGACTGCAAGGATATCTGTCCCTCTTGGGTCCAGGTGTAACTGTACAGGTCTTACCTTCCTCAGAAGAGATCCTAATGATCCATAAATCTGAACCCTTGCCTCTTACACCAGTTCTTCAACCCTACATTCACCTGGCAAATCATCTATTCTTACCCTCACTAGCACATGGCATGGGCAGCAATCTAGAGATTACTACCCTGGACGTCCTGTCTTTTAGCTTTCTACCTAACTCCCTAAATTCTCTCTTCAGGACCTCCTCCCCTTTCCCAAAGTTCATTCATGTTCTGCCTGGAAGTTCATCTTCTAACTTTTAGTTGGATTTTTATACTTTAATACTAGTATCTAGAGGAGATTTACCAGGATGTGGCTCAGATACCTCATTTAGGTTCTCTGTCAGCCACTTCTGCTTCTACAGAAAAGAAGTCAAGCTGAACCAGTTACTCCTCATGACTGAAATGAGGAAATCTGGATAACCTTGATTACTTTCCCTAGAAGCAGAAGAGGCTGAGCGAGAACCTGAAAGAGGTACCTAATATTATGAGAGAGATAAATAGTGTGGATTGTACAAAACTGAATTCCATGGCAGAGATATTGAAGACAACAGCACAAAGATTTAAGGTAATCAAAGGAAGAGTTTTCACCCAGAAGTTGGTTGCAATGAAGAACACACCACTTTCTCAACCATTGCTTCATGCTTGAGGATATTGAAGGATCATCTGGAAGAACATTTCAATGGCAAGCTAAGGGCCAAATGGTCATTCATGGGATTAGTATAGATGTGCACTTGTATAGAAACGGTGGTCTGAGGGCCTGCATACACTTGTATAGAAACGGTGGTCTGAGGGTCTGCATACACTTGTATAGACACAGTGGTTTGGGGGCCTGCATACACTTGTATAGACACAGTGGTCTGAGGGCCTGCATACACTTGCATGGAAACGGCGGTCTGAGGGCCTGCTTCTGCACTTGTATAGAAACAGTGATCTGGGAGCCTGTTTCTGCACTGCAAGATGGTTTTTTTCTGGTTAACTCACATCCAACTTTCAGCAGCAGCACACTGTGCAAAATCCAGCTGGTGTTAAAACATTTATTCTGCTGAAAAACATGTTTACGAGCAGTTTGCCCTGAAACCATGCAATTTACTGGACCAACAGCCTGAATCTATTGCAACATCAAATATAAAAAGGATCCTTATATAGGAAGGGTCTAAAAAGTGTGGATTGAGACAGTTTGTTCTCTGGCAAGGATGTGATTGGTAAGTGGGAGGCCTTCAAAGGAGAAATTTTGAGAGTGCAGAGTTTGTATGTTCCTGTCAGGATTAAAGGCAAAGTGAATAAGAATAAGGTACCTTGGTTCTCTAGGGATATTGGAACTCTGATAAAGAAGAAGAGAGAGATGTATGACATGTATAGGAAACAGGGAGCAAATAAGGTGCTTGAGGAGTATAAAAAGTGCAAAAAATTACTTAAGAAAGAAATCAGGAAGGCTAAAAGAAGACATGAAGTAGCTTTGGCAGTCAAGGTGAAGGATAATCCAAAGAGCTTCTACAGGTATAGTAAGAGCAAAAGGATAGTAGGGGATAAAATTGGTCCTCTTGAAGATCAGAGTGGTCGGCTGTGTATGGAACCAAAAGAAATGGGGGAGATCTTAAATGGTTTTTTTGCATCTGTATTTACTAAGGAAACTGACATGGAGTCAATGGAAATAAGGCAAACAAGTCGTGAGGTCATGGAATCTATACAGATTGAAGAAGAGGAGGTGCTTGCTATCTTGAGGCAAATCGGACTAGATAAATCCCCAGGACCTGACAGGGTATTCCCTCGGACCTTGAAGGAGACTAGTGTTGAAATTGCAGGGGTCCTGGCTGATATATTTTAAAATTCTGTATCTACGGGTGAGGTGCCGGAGGACTGGAGGATAGCTAGTTCATGTCGTTCCATTGTTTAAAAGGCTCTAAAAGTACTCTGGGAAATTATAGGCCGGTAAGTTTGACGTCGATAGTAGGTAAGTTATTGGAAGGAGTACTAAGAGATAGGATCTACAAGTATTTAGATAGACAGGGACTTATTAGGGAGAGTCAACACGGCTTTGTGCGTGGTAGGTCATGTTTAATAAATCTATTAGAGCTTTTCGAGGAGGTTACCAGGAAAGTGGATGAAGGGAAGGCAGTGGATGTTGTCTACATGGACTTCAGTAAGGCCTTTGACAAGGTCCCGCATGGGAGGTTAGTTAGGAAGATTTAGTCGCTCGGTATACATGGTGAGGCAGTAATTTGGATTAGACATTTGCTCAATGGGAGAAGTCAGAGAGTGGTAGTGGAGGATTGCTTCCCTGAGTGGAGGCCTGTGACTAGTGATGTGCCACAGGGATCAGTGCTGGGTCCATTGTTATTTGTCATATATGTGGGGGATTTTAACATGCGAATGGATTAGGAAAATCAGGTCAGCACTGGATCTCAAGAGAGAGAATTTGTAGAACGTCTACAAGATGGCTTTTTAGAACAGCTTGTTGTTGAGCCCACTAGGGGATTGGCTGTACTGGATTGGGTATTGTGTAATGAACCAGAGGTGATTAGAGAAATTGAGGTGAAGGAACCCTTAGGAGACAGTGATCACAACATGATTGAGTTCACTGTGAAATTTGAGAAAGAGAAGCCGAAATCCGATGTGTCGGTATTTCAGTGGAGTAAAGGAAATTACAGTGGCATGAGAGAGGAACTGGCCAAAGTTGACTGGAAAGGGACACTAGCGGAAGGACGGCAGAGCAGCAGTGGCTGGAGTTCATGTGAGAAGTGAGGAAGGTGCAAGATAGATATATTCCAAAAAAGAAGAAATTTTCAAATGGAAAAAGGATGCAACCGTGGCTGACAAGAGAAGTCAAAGCCAAAGTAAAAGCAACAGAGAGGGCATACAAGGAAGCAAAAATTAGTGGGAAGACAGAGGATTGGGAAGTTTTAAAAAACTTACAAAAGGAAACTAAGAAGGTCATTAAGAGGGAAAAGATGAACTATGAAAGTAAGCTAGCAAATAATATCAAAGAGGATACTAAAAGATTTTTTCAAGCATATAAAGAGTAAAAGACAGGTGAGAGTAGATATAGGACCGATAGAAAATGATGCTAGAGAAATTGTAATGGGAGATAAGGAGATGGCGGAGGAACGGAACAAATATTTTGCATCAGTCTTTACTGAGGAAGACATCAGCAGTATACCGGACACTCAAGGGTGTCGGAAGAGAAGTGTGCCGGTCACAATTACGACAGAGAAAGTACTCAGGAAGCTGAATAGTCTAAGGGTAGATAAATCTCCCAGACCAGATGGAATGCACCCTCATGTTCTGAAAGAAGTAGCTGTGGAGATTGCGGAGGCATTAGCAATGATCTTTCAAAAGTCAATAGATTCTGGCATGGTTCCGGAGGAATGGAAGATTGCAATTGTCACTCCGCTATTTAAGAAGGGGGCAAGGAAGCAAAAAGGAAATTATAGACCTGTTAGCTTGACATCGGTGGTTGGGAAATTGTTGGAGTCAATTGTTAAGGATGAGGTTACGGAGTAACTGAACGCATGTGACAAGATAGGCTGAACTCAGCATGGTTTCCTTAAAGGAAAATCCTGCCTGTCAAACCTACTGCAATTTTTTGAGGAAATTACAAGTAGGCTAGACAAGGGAGATGTAGTGGATGTTGAGTATTTGGATTTTCAGAAGGCCTTTGACAGTGCTGCACATGGGGCTGCTAAACAAGATAAGAGCCCATGGAATTATGGGAAAGTTACATACGTGGATAGAGCGTTGGCTGATTGGTAGGAAACAGAGAGTGGGAATAAAGGGATCCCATTCTGGTTGGCTGCCGGTTACCAGTGGTGTTCCACAGGGGTCCATGTTGGAGCCGCTTCTTTTTACATTGTATATCAATGATTATGGAATAGATGGCTTTGTGGCTAAGTTTGCTGATGATACAAAGATAGGTGGAGGGGCCGGTAGTGCTGAGGAATCAGAAAGTCTGCAGAGAGACTTGGATAGATTGGGAAAATGGGCAAAGAAGTGGCAAATGAAATACAGTGTTGGAAAGTGTATGGTCATGCACTTCAGTAGAAGACATAAATGGGCAGACCATTATTTAAATAGGGAAATAATTCAAAGTTCTGAGATGCAACGGGACTTGGGAGTCCTCATGCAGGATACCCTTAAGGTTAAACTCCAGGTTGAGTCAGTGGTGAAGAAAGCGAATGCAATGTTGGCATTCATTTCTAGAGGAATAGAGCATAGGAGCAGGGATGTGATGTTGAGGCTCTATAAGGCACTGGTAAGACCTCACTTGGAGTACTGTGTGCAGTTTTGGGCTCCGTATTTAAGAAAGGATGTACCGATGTTGGAGAGGGTTCAGAGAAGATTCACTAGAATGATTCTGGGAATGAGAGGGTTAACATATGAGGAACATTTGACTGCTCTTGGACTGTACTCCTTGGAGTTTAGAAGAATGAGGAGGGACCTCATAGAAACATTTCGAATGTTGAAAGGCATGGACAGAGTGGATGTGGCAAAGTTCTTTCCCATGGTGGAGGAATCTAGTATGAGAGGGCATGACTTAAGGATTGAAGGGCGCCCATTCAGGACGGAGATGCAAAGAAATTTTTTTAGCCAGAGGGTGGTGAATCTGTGGAATTTATTGCCATGGGTGGCAGTGGAGGCCAAGTCATTGGGTGTAGTTAAGGCAGAGATTGATAGGTATCTGAGTAGCCAGGGCATCAAAAGTTATGGTAAGAAGGTGGGGGAGTGGGACTAAATGGGAGAATGGATCAGCTCATGATAAAATGGCGGAGCAGACTCGATGGGCCGAATGGCCAACTTCTGTTCCTTTGTCTTATGGTCTGTCAATGATCTGGATGAAAATATGGTAAACTGGATCAGCAAATTTGCTGATGATACAAAGATTGGAGGTATAGTGGAGAGTGAGGAAGGTTTTCAAAGTTTGCAGAGGGATTTGGACCAGCTGGAAAAATGGGCTGTAAAATGGCAGATGGAGTTTAATACAGACAGGTGTGAGGTATTGCATTTTGGAAGGAAAAACCAAGGTAGAACATACAAGGTAAATGGTAGGGCACTGAGGAGTGCAGTAGAATAGAGGGATCTGGGAATACAGATACAAAATTCCCTAAAAGTGGCATCACAGGTAGGTAGGGGAGTAAAGAGAGCTTTTGGTACATTGGCTTTATAAATCAAAGTATTGAGTATAAGAGTCAGAATGTTATGGTGAGGTTGTATAAGGCATTGTTGAGGCCGAATTTGGAGTATTGTGTGCAGTTTTGGTCACCTAATTACAGGAAGGATATTAATAAGGTTGAAAGAGTGCCGAGAAGGTTTACAAGGATGTTGCTGGGACTTGAGAAACTGACTTACAAAGAAAGGTTGAATAGGTTAGGACTTTATTACCTGGAGCGTAGAAGAATGAGGGGAGATTTGATAGAGGTATATAAAATTATGATGGGTATAGATAGAGTGAATGCAAGCAGGCTTTTCCACTGAGTCTTGGGGAGAAAAAAACCAGAGGGCATGGGTTAAGGGTGAAGGGGGAAAAGTTTAAAGGAAACATTAGGGGGGCTTCTTCACACAGAGAGTGGTGGGAGTGTGGAATGAGCTGCCAGATGAAGTGGTAAGTGTGGGCTCACTTTTAACATTTAAGAAAAACTTGGACAGGTACATGGATGAGAGGTGTATGGAGGGATATGGTCCAGGTGCAGGTCAGTGGGACAAGGCAGAAAAATAGTTTGGCATGGCCAAGAAGGGCCAAAAGGCCTGTTTCTGTGCTGTAATGTTCTATGGTTCTATAACCTCACACATATACCTTGACTGATTTTCCCCTAAGGTCAGGGTGAGCCATGCTATCATTCTGTGCTGCTGCTCTCAGCCACACCTGCCAATATAGTTTTCACTGCTAGGCTTACCATATAACCATATAACAATTACAGCATGGAAACAGGCCATCTTGGCCCTTCTAGTCCGTGTCGACGTTTACACTCACCTAGTCCCACTAGCCCGCACTCAGTCCATAACCCTCCAATTCCTTTCCTGTCCATATACCTATCCAATTTTACTTTAAATGACAATACCGAACCTGCCTCTACTACTTCTACTGGAAGCTCATTCCACACAGCTACCACTCTCTGAGTAAAGAAATTCCCCCTTGTGTTACCCTTAAACTTTTGCCCCTAACTCTCAAATCATGTCCTCTTGTTTGAATCTCCCCTACTCTCAATGGAAAAAGCCTATCCAGGTCAACTCGATTTATCCCCCTCATTATTTTAAGTACCTCTATCAAGTCCCCCCTCAACCTTCTACGCTCCAAAGAATAAAGACCTAACTTGTTCAGCCTTTCCCTGTAACTTAGGTGCTGAACCCCAGGTAACATTCTAGTAAATCTTCTCTGTACTCTCTCTATTTTGTTGATATCTTTCCTATAATTCGGTGACCAGAACTGTACACAATACTCCAAATTCAGCCTTGTACAATTTTAATATTACATCCCAACTCCTATACTCAATGCTCTGATTTATAAAGGCCAGCATACCAAAAGCTTTCTTCATCACCCTATCCACATGAGATTCCACCTTCAGGGAACTATGCACCATTATTCCTAGATCACTCTGTTCTACTGCATTCTTCAATGCCCTACCATTTATGATGTATGTCCTATTTGGATTATTCCTACCAAAATGTAGTACCTCACACTTATCAGCATTAAATTCCATCTGCCATCATTCAGCCCACTCTTCTAACTGGCCTAAATCTCTCTGCAAGCTATGAAAACCTACTTCATTATCCACAACGCCACCTACCTTAGTATCATCTGCATACTTACTAATCCAATTTACCACCCCATCATCCAGATCATTAATGTATATGACAAACAACATTGGACCCAATACAGATTCCTGAGGCACACCACTAGTCACCGGCCTCCAACCTGACAAACAGTTATCCACCACTTCTCTCTGGCATCTCCCATCTAGCCACTGTTGAATCCATTTTACTACTTCAATATTAATACCTAATGATAGAACCTTCCTAACTAACCTTCCATTTGGAACCTTGCTGAAGGCCTTACTGAAGTCCATATAGACAACATCCACTGCTTTACCCTCATCAACTTTCCTTGTAACCTCTTCAAAAAATTTAATAAGATTTGTCAACCATGACCTTCCACGCACAAATCCATGCTGAGTATTCCTAATCAGACCCTGTCTGTCCAGATAATTATATATATCATCTCTAAGAATACTTTCCATTAATTTACCCACCACTGACGTCAAACTGACAGGCCTATAATTGCTAGGTTTACTCTTAGAACCCTTTTTAAACAATGGAACCACATGAGCAATACACCAATCCTCCGGCACCATCCCTGTTTCTAATAACATTTGAAATATTTCTGTCAGAGCCCCTGCTATTTCTACACCAACTTCCCTCAAGGTCCTAGGGAATATCCTGTCAGGATCCAGAGATTTATCCACTTTTATATTCCTTAAACGTGCCAGTACTTCCTCCTCTTTAATTGTCATAGTTTCAATAACTTCCCTACTTGTTTCCCTTACCTTACACAATTCAATATCCTTCTCCTTAGTGAATACCAAAGAAAAGAAATTATTCAAAATCTCCCCCATCTTTTTCGGCTCCACACGTAGCTGTCCACTCTGATTCTCTAAGGGACTAATTTTATCCCTCACTATCCTTTTGCCATTAATATAACTGTAGAAACCCTTCGGATTTATTTTCACCTTACTTGCCAAAGCAATCTCGTATCTTCTTTTAGCTTTTCTAATTTCTTTCTTAAGATTCCTTTTACATTCTTTATATTCCTCGAGCACCTCATTTACTCCATGCTGCCTATATTTATTATAGATCTCCCTCTTTTTCCGAACCAAGTTTCCAATATCCCTTGAAAACCATGGCGCTCTCAAACTTTTAACTTTTCCTTTCAACCTAACAGGAACATAAAGATTCTGTACCCTCAAAATTTCACCTTTAAATGACCTCCATTTCTCTATTACATCCTTCCCATAAAACAAATTGTCCCAATCCACCCTTTCTAAGTCCTTTTGCATCTCCTCAAAGTTAGCCTTTCTCCAATCAAAAATCTCAACCCTGGGTCCAGTCCTATCCTTCTCCATAATTATATTGAAACTAATGGTATTGGGATCACTGGACCTGAAGGGCTCCCCAACACATACCTCCGTCACCTGACCTATCTCATTCCCTAACAGGAGATCTAACACTGCCCCTTCTCTAGTCGGTACCTCTACGTATTGCTGCAAAAAACTATCCTGCACACATTTTACAAACTCCAAATCATCCAGCCCTTTTACAGAATGTGCTTCCCAGTCTATGTGTGGAAAATTAAAATCTCCCACAATCACAACTTTGTGCTTACTACTAATATCTGCTATCTCCTTACAAATTTGCTCCTCCAATTCTCGCTCCCCATTAGGTAGTCTATAATACACCCCTATAAGTGTTACTACACCTTTCCCATTCCTCAATTCCACCCAAATAGTCTCCCTAGATGAGCCCTCTAATCTATCCTGCCAAAGCACCGCTGTAATATTTTCTTGGACAAGCAATGCAACACCTCCTCCTCTTGCCCCTCCAATTCTATCACACCTGAAGCAATGAAATCCAGGAATATTTAGTTGCCAATCACACCCTTCCTGCAACCATGTTTCACTAATAGCTACAACATCATATTTCCAGGTTTCAATCCATGCTCTAAGCTCATCCACCTTTCTTACAATGCTCCTAGCATTAAAATAGATGCATTTAAGAAACTTTCCACCTCTTCCTCTCTGTTTATCCCTAACGATGCGATCAACTTTATTATCTTTTTCTTCCTTCTCCCCTACATCTTCGGTCTGAGCGCTCCCCTTCTCTATCACTTGCCTATCCTCCCCCACACACTGTCTACTGGCTTTCTCCATTTGTGAACTAACCTCCTCTCCCCTAGTCTCTTCAAATTGATTCCCACCCCCCAACCATTCTAGTTTAAAGTCTCCCCAGTAGCCTTAGCAAATCTCCCCACCGGGATATTTGTCCCCCTAAGATTCAAGTGTAACCCGTCCTTTTTGTACAGGTCACACCTGCCCCAAAAGAGGTCCCAATGATCCAGAAACTTGAATCCCTGCCCCCTGCTCCAATCCCTCAGCCACGCATTTATCCTCCACCTCATTCCATTCCTACTCTCACTGTCGCATAGCACAGGCAGTAATCCCGAGGTTACTACCTTTGTGGTCCTTCTTCTCAACTGCCTTCCTAACTCCCTGTATTCTCCTTTCAGGACCTCTTCCCTTTTCCTACCTATGACATTGGTACCTTTATGTACCGTGACCTCTGGCTCCTCACCCTCCCACTTCAAGATATCTTGGACGCGATCAGAAACATCCCGAACCCTGGCACCAGGGAGGCAAACTACCATCCGGGTCTCCTGATCGCGTCCACAGAATCGCCTATCTGACCGCCTAACTATTGAGTTCCCTATTACTGCTGCCTTCCTCTTCCTTTCCCTACCCTTCTGAGCTACAGGGCCGGACTCTGTGCTGGAGGCACAGCCACTGTTGCTTCCCCCAGGTAGGCTGTCCCCCCCAACAGTACTCAAACAGCAGTACTTATTGTCAAGGGGTACAGCCACTGGGGTACTCTCTAATACCTGACTCTTCCCTTTCCCCCTCCTAACCCTGACCCACCTGTCTGCCTCCCGTGGTCCCGGTGTAACCACCTGTCTGTAACTCCTCTCTATCAACTCCTCACTCTCCCTGAACAGACGAAGGTCATCGAGCTGCAGCTCCAGTTCCCTAACACGGTCCCTTAGGAGCTGCAGCTCGGTGCACCTGGCGCAGATGTGGACTTCAGGGAGGCTGGGAGACTCCAGGACCTCCCACATCCGACACCGAGAACAACAAGCTGCCCTCACACTCATACTTCCCCTTTCCTCAAATAACAGGAAAAACTGAAACCTAAACCTACCTTGCCTTGCCCGCTTCCGCCTAAGCCCGTTGAGCCCAAGCCCTTAAGCCTTCACTCTGCTCCCGGCTCACTCCGCTGCCCGCTGTATAAGACTGTGTCTTTTTTAAATCTTCCCCGCTTCACTGCCCGCCATCACACGCCTGCGCAGTCCTGCCTCTCTTAACTCTGATGAGAATAAGAAAAATTCAAGATGGCTCCCGCCGCACTCCTGTTCTGATCCTCCGACTTCCTTCTCCTTACGGGCTGATTTAACTAAAGAGGAGGACTTCATGTATTCGAAAACAGATATACCATTTTGGATGCGGAAGGGAGAGCCTTCTGAAGAAAGCAGCGGTAGCCACCGTTCCCTTGGCAGCACAGTTGACTAATGCATGGCAGGGAAATTCAAAGTCTAGACAAGCAGCAGTGGAGATGTGGATTTATTAGTGAGGGGATGTTCCTGTGTTTAACCTGCCTAATATCTCTTCAAAGAATAACAATCGATTCGTCAGGCAAGATCTCCCTTACCGACAACCATTTTATCATACACTTCCAAGTACTCTAAAATTTCGTCCTTAATAATGGATCTGAAAACCTTCTTACTAGCCACTGAGGTCAGGCCAATTTCCTGCCTTTTGTATCTATTTTTAAAAAAGGGTTGTCATATTTGCAATTTTTCAGTTCTCTGAATCCAGTGATTTTTGAAAGATCACTACTAATGCCATCAGAACATTTTCAGAATCTTCTTTCAGAGCATTGGGGTGAGGTCATTCTGATCCCAGTGATTTCACTGACCTTTGGGGCTTTCACTTCCCCAGCAACACCTTCTTTAGTAATGTCCACCTAAAAGTCTTTCTTTTAAATTTCTGGCATGTTTTATTGGCGTCTTCCACTATGAAGTAACATACTTCCTTAGCTCTCCTGCTATTTCTCTGTTCCCATCACAACTTCACCAGCATCACATTAAAAGCAGTTCAATGTCGACTATTGCCTTTGTCGTACCTTTTATGTGTCTACAAACCTTTGCAGTATTTTATTATTGATGGGTTGACCCTTAAATTTCATTTCCTCCTCTCTTTTTGGCTTTTTAGTTGTCCTCTATTAGATTTTGAAGGCTTTGCAATCCTCTGGCTTTTGATAATTTCTACCACATTGTATGCCTTCTCTTTTGCCGTAATGCTGTCCTTGACTCAGTTATGATTGCCCTGTCCTCTCCTTAGTGTGCTTCTTCCTTGGGGTGAAATTCTGTTGTGTCTTCTGAACTACTCCCAGAATCTGCTGCACCACTGTTTTTCCTGTTCGGATCCCCTTGCAGTAAACTCTAGCCAGCTCCTTCCTCCTGTCTTTGTAGCTGCCTTTACTCAATTATAATACCATTACATCAAATTTCAGCTTTTCTCCTGCAAGCTGCAAAGTGAATTCTATCAGGTTATGGCTACTGACTCCTACGGATTCCCGTACCTTAAGCTGCCTTAGCAATGCCATATTGACACCCTTGTCTATTCATCCCTTCCTAGGCACTTTCTCTGCAACCATAGGTAGAATATGTAACCCTATACATCTTCCCTCATCATCATCAATGATCTTAAAAAGCACTTCTAGGTGAAGCAGATTCACGTGCACCTTCTCCAACCTTGTTTATTGCATGAGATCAAGTGCAGACTCGTTGACTGCTTCTTCCAGCACTACTGCTCCATCGTCCACGGTGTTCTGAAACTTCCAGTTGCTATCCATTTTAATTCCCTTCTCCATTCCCCAATTACCTGCCTGTTCTTGGCTTCCTCCACTGCCAGGGGGAGGCTAAATACAAACTAGAGGAAGAGCACCTCATATTCTGCCCAGGTAGTCTGCAGTCCATCAGCATGAAGTTCAAAGTAAATTTATTATTAAAGTACATCTATATCACCATATACAACTCTGTAATTCATTTTCTTGCAGGCATAGTCAATAAATCCACAACAGACTAATAATAACAGAATCAATGAAAGATCACACCAACGGGCATTCAACCAATGTGCAAAAGACAACAAACTGTGCAAATACAAAAAGAGAGAAATAATAATAAAAAATAAATAAACAATAAATATGGCAAACATGAGATGACGTGACCTTGAAAGTGAGTCCATAGGTTGTGGGAACATTTCAGTGATGGGGCAAGTGAAGTTGAGTGAAGTTATCCCCTTTGCTTCAAGAGCCTGATGGTTGAGGGGTAATTACTGATCCTGAACCTGGTAGTGTGGGTCCTGTACCTTCCTGGTGGCAGCAGTGAGAAGAGTGCATGGCCTGGGTGGTGAGAGTCCTTGATTGATGCTGCTTTCCTGTGACAATGCTCCATATAGATGTGCTCAGTGGTAGTGAGGGCTTTAATCATGATGGACTGAGCCATATCCACTACTTTTTGTAGGATTTTTCATTCAAAGGCATTGGTGTTTCTATACTAGGCTGTGATACAGCCAGTCAATATACTCTCAACTACACAGCTATAGAAGTTTGTCAAAGTTTTAGATGTCATGCGAATCTTCACAAACTCCTAAGGAAGCAGAGGCACTGCTGTGCTTTCTTCATAATTGCATTTGCGTGCTGGGCCCAAGACAAATCCTAAAAAGTGATAACACTGAAGAGTTCAAAGAGACTGACCCTCTCCACCTCTGATACTCTAATTAGGAATGGCTCCTGAACCTCTGGTTTCCTTCTTCTGCAGTCAACAATCAGCTCCTTGGTCTTGCTAGCACTGAGTTGTTGTGTTGTGGCACCACTCAGCCAGATTTTCAATATCTCTCTTATATGCTGATTTGTCACCACCTTTGATTCAGCCAATGACAGTGGTGTCTCCAGCAAACTTGAATATGGTATTGCATCTATGCTTAGCCTCACAGTCATAAGTGTAAAATGAGTAGAGCAGGGGGCTGAACACACGGCTTTATGGTGTACCTGTGCTGATGGAGATTGTGGAGGAAATGCTGTTGCCAATCCAAACTGACTGAGGTCTGCAAGTGAGGAAATTGAAGATCCAATTGCACAAGGAGGTACAAGACCAAGGTCACGGAATTCTTCAATTTCAGGTAACCTGCTACTCTTCTTTTTCCTTTTTCTCTTCCTGATTTACCCAGTTCCTTCTATATCCAATCCATCTGCCCATCGCTTACAAAATGTTCCCACTGGACCCCTCCCCACTCTTATTTGGTTGCATGCTCCACTTTCTTCTCCTATCAGATTCCATCATCCGCAGCCCTTTGTTCCTTCCTCGTATTATCCACAAACTTCTTCCACTATTTTCACTCTTCTCTTCTCACCTATTTATACTGTCTCCCTTCTAACTTTCATTTCCTTGAGAGACAAGGAAAGAGCCGGAGGTCCCCATGTTACAGGTGTGGTGGATGCAGTCTGGAGAGAGAGAGGAGAGTCGAGATGAAGGCTCTCAACCTGAAATATCGACTGTCCATTTCTCACCATGGATGATGCCTGACCCACTAAATTCTTACAACTTTTGATTAGTTGTTGCATTTTAACATCTACCACTTTAACAATCCCCTTGGTCACCTCTTCAAGAAGAATTTTGTCAAAATTTTGAGACATAATTTCCCACACTCAAAGCCATGCTAACTAACCCTAATCAGTTGTTGCCATTCCAGATGCAGGTAGATCCTGTTCCTTGGAATCCCTTCCAGTAACTTGCTTGTCCTTACATCGTTTCTTAAATAATAACATTAGTCACCTTCCAGTTTTTCTGTCACTCATGTTTAATGTTATTACCAACATCTCTGCCAAGGTCCCAGTAATTTCTTTCCTGGCTTCCCCCAATGACCTACGATGCACATAGCCAAGCCCCAAGGCTTACTTTCTTTATGCACTTTAAGACTGCTAGCATACCATTGTAACATGGATGTGTTTCAAGACACCATGATTCTCTTCTCTGTATACTTAGCTTCAATGACTTTTTCCACTGTAAGTACAGATGAGAAATACTCATTTAAAATCTTGCCCATCTCCTGTGGCTCAAATATAAAGTAGACAATCACACTAATCCTTAACAGGACCTATTCTCTCCCTGGTTACCACTTTGTTTTTAATATACTTGGAATATCTCCTTTATCTTGTCTTCCATGTTATCTCGTATCTTTTTTTTTGCTCTTTTGATTTCCTTCTCGAGTATGCTCCTACATTCATTATACACAAGGAATTTGCTTGATCTCAAGTTGTCTATACTTCACGTATTCCCAAGTCCTTTCAACCTTTCCCTTCATTCTTACAAGAATGCACTGATCCCATACTCTCCCTCTATAACTTTTAAAAGCTTCTCACTAGCCAGATGTCCCTTTGTCTGAAAGCAGCCTCTTTTAATTAATTTTTGTCAAATCAGATCTTGTCTAATGCCACCAAAATTAGTTGTGTCCTAATTTAGGAATTTAACTTGTGGACCAGTTCTATGTCTTTATAACTCTTTAAAACCAATAGAATTATTGGCATTGGTCATAAAGTGATTGCCCAATTCCACTTCAGTTTCTTCTCCTGTTAAAGTTAGCTATGATTACAAAATTATTATTATTATTATTACAAGATTTGCAATATCTCTACATATTAGCTCTTCTAATTCTGTTGGGGGGGGGCAGAGTACTCCAATGTGATAATTCACTTCTTTCTAACTTTACCCATATAGTTTTACTAGACCATCTTCCAGGAATATCCTAAGCACTGCTGTGATGTTCTGCCCAATTAAAAATTCAACCCACCCTCCCCTCTTACCTCCACTTCCTTGCGTAACCATAAAATAAGCTGGCCTTTATCATTGAGGTGGCTATGCAAGATGGGCTATAGAATTCTGTGTTTGTGTTACAATTAGAATTACTTATGCAATCCAAAATGCTACAGCACAGACTAATGAACTGGATGGAAATATGACTCACTTTCCCTATTGTCATTACCTGTCCAGTAGCTCCCAATCTTCTCCACCCCAACGATCCCGGAATTCCTCCGTGTTCATTCCTCCAATCTTGTCAAAATCGCTTTTAAAGATTCCAAACAGACCAAAGCCGTTCACTTCCCAGTACCCTTAAGGATACATTAAAAACAGAAGTAAGAGCAGTTTTTAGATCATTCACCTCGAGGTCTGCAGAAATATTTGTGGACTAATCATAACCAATAAACAGATCCTTATGACAATTCAAGCTTGCCTGACAAAAGATTGAGGCAAACGTGTTGTCATGGTAACGTGAAAGCAACAGTAGTGGATTGAATTGTCTATTGTCTCTCAAACTTATGTGCCATAACCTTTTAGTTATATGGCCAGGTGAGTTTTATAATAAGAAAGAGAGCAGTTAGGCTCTTTGAACCTTTGTGTCTCTTGTGTCATTCAATAAGATTACAATTCTCTGACTTGAAAATTTTCAGCAACTGAACCTGTGCAGTGCTCCATGTAGAGAACTCCGAGGATTGACTACCCTTTAATGAAGAAATTCCAATCCTTTATTTTGAAGCAGCAACACCTATCTTTAGATACCTTGCCGGGTAAAATGGTGTCCCTGCATCTACCCTGCCAGGTCCCATACGATTTCCATGTTTCCATTAAATAACATTTCATTCTGAACTATGGTGAATATAGATCTAGTCTACTTATTCTCCCCTCAATAAGAAAAGTCTTATTGAATAATCTGATGATCCTTTGTTTTACTCCCTTTATCCAAAATACATACATCCTTCCTTACATAGAGAGATCAGACCTGTATTAACCCTGAGCACGGCCCTGTATTCTTATACTAAAATCCTCTTAAAATAAGGCCCAACATATAATTTGGTGTGCTAAATTTTTTTTGTAATTCATGTAGTACCTTGGTTCCCTTCTGAATACACTTGTACATAACACAGTGTAAAAAAAACTCCACTTCTCTATTTTTAAACTAACATGTATGACTTCATATATTTTATCTGCCATCTGCTCACACATTTATCTGGTTTGACTATTTTCTCCCTTTGAAGCCTTTTCTCAAAATCTGCACTGCATTCAAACTTTTTAATCAGCAAACATAGATATTATACTTGTTTCCTCCATCCACACGTGCTATTTGCTTTCATCTTATTCTGTCTACACCTGCTGACTTCCACTGGTTCCAGAAGATATTCAATATCTTTTCCTATGAAGACAGCCAAAAATAAATACAGAAAATACTGGAAGCACTGAGTAGGCCAGGCAGCCACTTTGGAAAGAGTTAATGGCTCATGATGAATTGAGAAAGTAAGTTAGTTTTAAATTTCAGAGAGTTGGGGAAGAAATAGATAAAACTGTGAGAATATCTCTAAAAGGCCAACACTGGAGTTGTCATGTGATATTCTATATACAAAGTCTCCTGGTTTTATGAGCAGTTAGAGATACAACAAAGGGTCATGTGAAGTGCAGGTTCGAGCTATTGCAGAGAATTGAAACTAGGAGAACGCTGTAAACCTCCAGCACAGGGGAGAAAGATAAGACCTATAGTTTTACAGGCAAATCAGTTAGTCATAATTCAATAATGAAAGCTAGTTTGTGAAATTAGTGAACTTGATGTAGGGTCTCCTGGGTGCAAGGGTCCCGATTGGAGATAAGGGGCTTATCTTCAAGTTGACATTAGGCTTTCTTGAAACAATACTGACAGACCACAGACAAGATTTACTGTTTCTTTTCTCTACCATTTGTTTATTCCCCAAAATGTGCATTCTATATATGTCTGAAGGGAACCCATATCAAGCCTTGTGAATCTTTTCCTTTTTAAAGTGTGGAATCTTTTGCAAAGCATTATGGAGGATGAGCAAACTATTTGACTTGTGGCCACCACAGCAGCAGAGCTTAGTCTTGGCTCCACAAGTTCAAAAGGATGCAAAATCAAATAGGACATCAACAAGTGTCTGAAATAACTTTTCTCCCTCACCAGTCTATGGAGAAATGAGCCCAATTTCACACCTAGTCTGTCACCCATGCCGTAGAGCTGGGGAAAATTATACCTGGAACTTTCAGGCTTATGTGGACTGGATGCTGTTTTTGGAACTCCCCATTGGTTAACATCAGAGGGGCATCTTCCACCATTAATCATGCTTTGGAAATAAACTAACCAAGACAGCCTATGGCTCCCTTATTGCTGAGATTATATCCAACAATGCGAGATTTGCAGCAATTGAGAAAATGATAACATCCTGGCACTTACTTACTTTTTCTCCTGTATCTAATTTTGATAACAAAACAAATAAAAGTGGTTTCAGAGCCTTTCACTTCAACAGTTTGTCCTGAAAATCTTCAAATCTGGCACAAAGGGATTTCTTAACTACCTATCATGAAACCCAGGAGTCAGAGGCTGTAAGAGAACAATAAGGAAGATATGGGGCAATATATCACTTGTCTTGTAAGACTACTTCTGGGCCATAGCACAGTTCTGCAGCTGGAAAGAACAACTGCACTGGGAAGTACCAGATTTGATAGTTCATCAATCCAAAGCAGCATTAGCTTCATAACATTTGAACAAAAATTATTGCCAGTATGATCTGTATGTGAATATAGCAGCCAAACTCGTGGATTCCTCCTTCTACCATAATTGTTGATGCCCACATCATGAGATTTGCTTTTAAATAATGTAGCTCCGACTATGGGCATTCAAGGATTAAACCAGAATGTATATAGCTTAAGATGACACCATATCATAGAACTGTATGCACAGGAACTGGTCCTTCAGCCTATAATGCCTGTGCCAAGCATGATGCTAAATAAAATTAATTCCATATTGCACATGATCCATATCTCTCCATTCCCTGTATATTTATCTAAAAGCCTCTAGAATATCACTATTGTACCTACTTCCACTACCACACCTGGTTGAAAATTCCAGGCACCTATCAATCTCTGTGTAAAAAAAAGTAACACCCTGCACATCACTCTTAAACTTTCTCATTCTTACCTTCAAGCTATGCCATTTATATCTGATATCTCTACCCTATCTATTGCTTCTCATAAACTTCTATCAGATCTCAGCCAGTGAGAAAAATCCAAGTTTGTCCAACCTCTCCTTATAGTTCATACCCTCTAATCCAAGGAGCATCCTGGTAAATCTTCTCTGAACCCTCTCCATAACTTTCATGTAATGGGCCCAATCTAAGTTTATCTAACTGCATCACTGCCCCAGTGATGCCATAAGCCTGTTTTTAACCACTCTGCATACTTGCATTGCTACTTCTGGGGAGGTATGAACCTGGATCCCTCTGTACATCAACGCTGCTAAGAGTTCTGCTATTCATTGTATACTTACCCCTCTATTTGGCTGCCTAAAATGCATCGCCACATATTTTTCCAGATAAAACCCCATCTATCGTTTCTCTGGCTAAAACTGTAACTATTTAGGCTCACCTATCCAAAAAATAATTTGCAGAGATCATGATGACATAGTTAATTATTTCTTGAATATTTCCAGCATTTTCAACTCTCTGCTCTACTCAGTATTGCATCAGTAATACTCAAATAGATCACACAATGAAATTAAAGCAAGCTTTGACCAGCAGCCATACGATGACTACTCTGCAGTGTTTGGATGGAGGGAGTGCTGTATGTCAGAAGATGACTTACCATCAGGTTCACTGGGGGAGCTGCCACAGCCTAGTCGCATCACAATGGGGGCATATGCCAGTTTTCCTTCTATACAGTGCTTTCTAATGTTGTCTATGATACTGATAGGGAAATGGATGTGAAGATCACACAGGAAAAGAATCGTATGGCTGTCCTGAAAAAGCAAAACAATGTCATGTATTTTCAAAAAAACTTTTAGCCACAGTCTTAGAAATCAGACAATTAAAATTAAAAGAATTGATTGGATAAAGTAGAAGTTACAGAACTCATTTAAACAGACCAGATCCATTGGGTCATGGACTAGATAATAATTCTAAGCTGTGGCACAGTTATTGGAATAGAGGTGTGTTTCCCTACACAATCATACCATAGATCCTTTTTCATCACTGATTGTGGACTCGAGGTCCACTCCAGAATCCAGCATGAGACTTCTCTGCTGCAAAGAGTGAATGCTGAACAGTTAATTAAATGTCCTGTTGTCCAGATCTCTCAAGTGAATGTAAAAGATCCATCATGCTATTTGAGAAGATCAGGGCAGTTGACCTGTTTGCCTTGATCAACATTTATCTTTCAGGCATTATGTGAAAGACCCAGACATTTTTTTTTCACTGGAGCATGTTGATGAGCACATATGGATTTCCAACTATTATATGACATTACAAATATGTTTTCTTTTACTACAAAATGCTTCAGGACATCCTGAGGTTACAAAGGCTGCCATATGAAAATTCTTCTTGCTTTAAAGAGTTAAAACTGGAGTATTCATTCTGTTCATCCAGTTTTCTCTCAATGATTTTAGCCCCTCTTTGGGGATTAGAGTCAATATGTTTCATTAGCTCTACGGCAATGCACCCAAAAGACAATTCCTCATTTGTGACTCTTGTCAAGGAAGCCTTCTAAGCATTGGATCCTTCATACCAGGTGGTGATGCAACCAGTCAGAATGCTGTACATCACACATCTACAGAAATGGCAGGAGTCTCTGGTGACATATGAAATCTCTTTCAAACTCCTAATGAAATAGCAATGCTGGCATATGTTCTTCGTGATCAATGTGTTGGAAGCAGGACAGATGCTCAGAGATGTTGACAGTCAGGAACTTAAAGCTGCTCACCCTCTCCACCGTTGACCTCTCAATAAGGACTGATGCATGTTCTCCTACAATCCACAATCACTTCCTTGATAGTCAGAGCAACATGGCATGGATATTGGCCCTATGGTCAACCCAGTCCATTTTGGCCAACTTGTCCACCTCGTTATCACAATTTTCTGTGCTCAGCCCATATCTCTTCAAGCACTACCCGTTCCGCCTCTGGAGGCACTGTTCATTTTGTACAAACATCATTTTGTGCTTGTAAGCTATTTATGGCGTCATTCCTTGTGTGGGTTAATTTGGATTTTGATTTGCAGCAAACATGGTAGAAAGACATCCATCTCCATCCACTCTTTATTTGCCCTTGAAACACCAGCGTCTGCGAGTCTTAAGCATTCTTAATATTGGTAAACACTTAGTAGATATACTTTGAAGGAAGTATTAAGTTTATCATTCTCTACTATTAAGCTATCCTTGTACCAAGATTCACTCTAGTCCACAGCATAGCCATAAAATGTTGCATGTGTTTTATGACCTTGTTTAATGCTGAGCTTGAGATTAATTGATATTATTAGTATATTGATGTGCACAATTATTCTGTGTTGAATTTAATGTGTGTTTTACTTAACCTTCTACAGTTTCACAGAAGTTTTCTCATCAAAAACCTTGAAGAAAGTTTCTGGGCCTGAGTGATTTTTGAGAAGGTATTTAACTCCCAGCCTAGCTTTGGACACAATGCACTGCAAGACCTGTAGACTATCCCTCTATGTACCTATCCAAGTGCTTCTTAAATTAAACTATTGTACTTGCCTCAACCAATTCCTCTGGCAGCTGATTCCATATACTCATGACATTGTGTGGAAAAAGTTGCCCTTCAGGTCCCTTTTAAAAATTCCCCCATCACCATAAACCTATTTTCTTCCCACCCCACCATCTACCTTACCTTTGCGTATCATGATATAAATACTTCTACATGGCTACCACTTAGTCTCCAAAGTTCCAAGGAATAAAGCTTTAACATTGCCAACCTCTCCCTATAACTCAGGCACTCTGGTGCTGGCATCATCCTCTTAAATCTTTTCCAGTTTAAGCACATCTTTCCTGTAACAAGGTGATCAAAATAGTACTTCAAGTGTGACCTTATCAATGACTTACACAACAGTAAAACAATATCCCAACCTCTATACTCAGTGGCCTGACAGATGAAGAACAGCATGCTATATGCCTTTTACAGCACCCTGTTTACTTGTTGTGCCCTTGAAATCCCAGGTCTCTTTGTTCTATTACACTCCCTACTCTTCAAAGTATAAATCCTGAGCTGGTTTGACTTTCCAAAATGCATTACCTCATATTTATCTCTTATAAAATCACTTTCCCTTGGCCCACTTCCCTAACTGATTGAGATCCACCTGCAATCTTTTAATAACCTTTTTTTTTACCATCAACAATACCTCAATGCTATGACACACCACTAGTCACTGACCTCCATTTTGAGAAAAAACCTTCAACCACCAAAAATGTAATGAGTTGTAGTGAAGCTGAAAATTACTGCAGAGATGAAAGAATTTTTGAAGTGGAATAAAATCATATAATTCTTACACTGATGTAAGACATTCAGCTGTTAGCAACTCCAAGTACAAGACCAACAGTTACAATTTCCTGTGTTTTTTTTTGTTCTCCCACCTCCCTAATAATGATGGCAGAAGGATGTTAAATCTGTTACTTATATTTTTGCCTCAGTCATACTGAGAGTAGGTTATTATATGTTAAAGTGGATCAGTGGGTGCCTGACCATTTTCTTGCATGTGCAAATTCTGTCTAGATCACTGGCCCAAGATCACAGTCCTATTCATTTCCTTTTCTTCCAAGCGTATGGTTCTAAAGATATGTTAATATTCTCAGCACAGTCCAGTCATTGAATTACCAGCATATTGCAATCATTACTACTCCATTGGGTAGCTTGGTCATTGAAGAAGAAGAAAGCCCTTAACTCTGAGTGGAGTCATCGGGACACCGTTTTTTAGCAGGCTTTCTTGTTTTTATGAGGCCGAGTTGCTGGCTTGACTCTCAACCCAGCACAGATGGAAAGCGTGCAAGGGAGCAGGCTGGATTCGAACTCAGGAGCCTTCGCTGTGAGCTCCGGCGCTGATGCCACTATGCCACCAGCCAGCTATTGAGATTGATAACATTTTTGGTTTTATAAAATTTCTGCTTTTGGTATGAAATCATTCTATTGGCCTACCAATCAACCAAACCTGGCATTTATCTATTATTTACTTGCAGTCCTTCCACCAAAACATGCATCTATTTCTTAATATTTTGTTGTCTCTGCTTTCCTTCTTCAAGTACGTTCCACATTTTGATGTAAAGAGGTCCTTACATTTCCCATTCCCACCACAACTTCATCTTCATCTTTTGTAGCTCTGCAAGATCATTATTTTTCCAAAGCAAAAGAGAAAGCAAACATAAAATCCCAGTTAAACACAGGGGCTGCACTTCTGACAACAGAAATCATTTCCAGAAGGTGAAAAGATTAAAAGGAATTTCAGAATCAGTACCAGGTTTAATATCACTGGCATACGTCATGAAATTTGTCGATTTTGTGGCAGCAGTACAATGCAGTATGCTATATTAGAGGAAAAAACTATGATTTACCATAAGTAATAGTTAAATAAGTAGTGCAACAATAGAAATGAAAAAGTAGTGAGGTAGTGTTCATGGGTTCAATGTCCATTCAGAAATCGACTGGCAGAGGGGAAGAAGCTGTTCCTGAATTTAACAAAATAACCCAAATTTAGCAGCTGTCAATCATACAGACAGACAGACAGATAGACATACTTTATTGATCCCGAGGGAAATTGGGTTTTGTTACAGTTGCACCAACCAAGAATAGAGTAGAAATATAGCAAAATAAAAACCAGAAATAATTAAATAATAATAAGTAATTTATGCCAAGTGGAAATAAGTCCAGGACCAGCCTATTGGCTCGGAGTTTTCTGACACTCCGAGGGAGGAGTTGTAAAGTTTGATGGCCACAGGCAGGAATGACTTCCTATGATGTTCAGTGTTGCTTCTCGGTGGAATGAGTCTCAGTACAGTGATGATGTACTATTTTCTTAGAAGGAGAGACTGAAGGAATAGAAGAGATATTGATATAGATTGAAGGACCCTATATAAGTGTTCCCACTTTAGTCCTTGTATCACTCTTCATAAACTTTGAGACACAGTTTGTGGAGATGTAAATTTACAAAATGAGAACAGGACCAATAATTCAGTAACATTCTATTACAAAATAAATTCACATGTAGAGAACTATATTAAATTCAAATGTAGATAGAACCGTGCAGTACATCAAAACATTGTTTATCATTAAACAGAGACAACTATCCTGCAAAGTGAAAATGATATGCAAGAAATTATTACCTAGTTAATAATATTAGTTTATTGATCACTTTTTTCAAGATAAAAATAAATTAAAATAATTAGTCATTTGGTGCAGAATTGTCTTAGTATTCTATCAGAATTTCTGATTTACAATAGTAAAACTGTAGCTGAAGTTTCAGAAACAGAAACGGATACACATGATCAGTCACAATTTACTTCCCCTGGGTGGGAAAGTCTAAAACTCCAGGGTGTAGGTTTACATGTGAGCAGAAATATTTAAAGGGGAGCTGAGAGGTAATTATTTTTTATACAAAGTATTGTGGGCAAATGGATCAAGCTGCCAGAGGAAGTGGTTGAAACAGAAATAATTCCAATGTTTGAAAGACAATTTGACAGAAACATAGATAAGACAGGTTTAGAGGTATATGGGCCAAATACAGGCAACTGAAAATAGCTTAGGCAGCCACTTTGGTCAGCATTAATGAGTCAGACCACAGGACTCATTTCTCTGCTGTCTACCTCAATCAGTTACTCAAGTATTAAGAGCAAGCCACATCCCATGAATTAATTCAACTAAAATTATAACATTGGCTTGATATCAGAGACGATACAGTCAGACATGCAGTAGCTCTCAGGCAGTCCTTCTGAGATGAAGGTGACTTGTTCCTACTACAGTTCTATGGGTTCTGAATTGGAAGTCATGGTGAATTTCATTGGTGGTTACTGAAAAATGGCCCCTAAGATTTGGAAAGTGGTGTGTGGCTTCCAGGTTCCATCTTGCACCTTCATTGCCAGACAACAGTGTGGTTCAGTGGGTCCAGTTGGTAGGTACCTTTGTTTCATGGACATTTAGTACAAGTCCTATTCTCTGCATGCTTCAGTAAAAAAGTTACATATATATATCATCCTCAACACAGGAGATTTTCTAGGTGCAGGAAATCCAGAGCAACTCACACAAAATGCTGCAGGAACTCAGCAGATCTGGCAGCATCTATGCAGATGAATAAACAGTCAGCGTTTCAGGCTGGAATTCTTTATCAGGACGATGTAGATCTGCACACTGTGGCTCAATAACTGAGAGCAATTTTGGCTCTGGAGTGGGAACGGTGTAGGTTGAACAGTTTCCCGTGCATCCTGGTGATTAGTACCACTCAGCACAAGGCTTATTGGAGGTACATTTGCTCAAGGAAGATTGGAAGAGGTTTTGGGGTATTGATATGACCATACTTGACCCAAATCTATACTGAGATTAGGAGTATAGTCAACCTTTTGGTGTGTCATCATGCCACATATGTAGAATAGGGGCAAATTTCTGAGAGCAGGCAAATTGAAGAATTCTCTAAAAGCCTTCTCAAGTGATCAACTCAAAGACTTAAAGGATTTCACAAGTAAAAATGCCTTAGTGTACTTATTTAGGGCACTGGTGAGACCACCCCTGGAATACAATATACAGTTTTGGTCTCCTTACCTAAGAGAGTATATACTTGTCATAGAGGGAGTGCAGTGAAGATTCAGAAGACTGGTTGCTGGGATGATGGGGCCCATGAAGTGAGGTTGAAGGCTAAATCAGAGCTGACCTCATTATAACATACAACATTCTTAGAGGATAAAGAGTGTAGACACAGGGAGCATATTTTCCTTAGCTGAATTACTAGGCCATTTGAGACCAAGATGAGGAAACATTTCTTACACCTAAAGGGAGGGACGGTCAGTCTTTGGAATTCTCTAACCAGGAATGATGTAGAGGTGCACTCATCAATTTCAAAGCCGAGATTTCCAAGCATTAGATGAGGTATAGAAGGATAAAACAGAAAACAGTGTTGAGATAGTTCAGCTACGGTCTTGCTGAATAGAATTGGCACGTGGAGTCAAATAGCTTACTTATCTTCCTACTTTTATGCTTCAAACAGATTACAAACAGGAATAGTTATATCACTGGATAGTTTTTAATTGTTATCTTGCCCACCAGCTGCCTTTATCACCAGCAGATCAAATATAAAAAGCTTTGTTCTCAGAATGTCAAGATTTTCTGAATTTGGTTGATCTCAAATGTATCCTAACAGATTTTCCATGATGAATTCTTTTGAAACATGAAGAACTCACAGAATACTGAATTGAAACCAAAAGAAATAAAAACAGAATCCTTTTTCATGTTCACAAGAGATTCTGCAAAGGCTGGTAATCTTGATGAATGCACACAGTGCTGGAGGAACTCTGCAGGTCAGGCAGCTTTGACAGAAAGGAATAACAGTTGACACTTTGGGCTGAGACCCTTCATCAGTACTGCACAGGAAGGGGTAGATGCCAGAATAAGAAGGTGGGGGTAAGGGTGGGCACATGGTCAAAGAGTTGGAGAGCAGCAAAGGTCATAGAGGGGGAGCAGTGAGGAAGGATCCCATTGAGCTCCCACTGACGGGGAGATTTAACCTTCTTCAGGGTAGGCATACCTCAAAGAGAATTTGCAGTGGACTGGAGTAGCATTTGTCAAGTTGATTCCTTGTTTAAACCTCCTGGTTCTCTTCACTATCATTGCACCGAAACAAATGCTGCCATAACATTAAATTATAACACAAACTAAATATCTCTATTATATTGCATATTCGCTGTAAGATTCAACAAATCACACCACAGTCATAGCATTTTACACAACAGATGACCATTTCACTATTATGCTGCATTGGATCTCTGTGCAAATATCTCATGAATATGACAATATTTTGACAGTACAGTTCTTGCACCGTCTTGCATCCCTGCTCAGTTACATGTACAAAGGCAGGGATAAGGGTCAGCCCATACAGCTGTGTCAGCATGGGTACTAGAGGCTGTTAATATATATTGCGATACAGCAGATGGAAACAAAGGGCTACTTTTATGTTGGGGAACTCTTAAGTTTAAGCTCAAGTTTAATTGTCATTCAACCACATGTGAATACCCATGAATAAAGCCAAATGAAACAGCGTTCCTCCGGGATCAAGGTGCAAAACGCAGTACCAACAGTCATACACAGCACAAGGCACATATAGCACATTATAAAATAGCAGTAAACATACAATCACATAAAATTTATATATACTGTATAGCACAAGCCCCTGAGAGAGATGTCTAGTAAATTAATGACGCATGGGTATTGTTGGTACGAACAAGCAGATCCTAGTAATCCGCAGATGAATGCACGCATATATGCACGCAATTCAACTTGTCTTCCACTGAATGGACACAAGAGGGCAGCACTGAGTGGTGGGGGGTGGGGGGGCAGCCCTCAATCTATCATGGACGCCTCACCACACCACCTCCTGGACTACGGCAACAGGCAAGCCAGTGGCATGAGGCCAAGTCCTCGCTACAACTAAGGCCATGCAGCTCCCTTGCAGTCGGCCTTGCCACTAAACCAGTAAACTGGATTTGCAATATTTTACATTACCAATGTCCAACAGGGTCTTGCAATTACAAGACAATCACTTACTGTTCAACTGTCACACACTGTCTCCAACACCTTTGTGTAGCAGGCAGCAACACGGTCTGCACCAAGTGCAGTTCCTCTAGCTCCTCCATCAACGGGCAACATGCTGATGGGGAAGACCTGCAAAACCTAAGGTTCTTAATGTCCAGCATTGTCTTACAATCATAAAAAAGAGGTTTAAAAATGACAAAAGCACCTTTTGTTGGCCCCTCAGGGGCCTCTGTGTCTGAGTGCACCGCAATCTTAACAGAAGTGACATTGAAATGAAAGTAAAATGAAAAACCACATTAATACAGTGCATTTACATTCCTAGATTCATACTTAGATTCAAATATACAAACTCTGGATTAATACAATGCCCACAAAGAAACTGTTATGCAGAAATAGTCCATTTAGTCCAAATAGTTCATACCACTGCTTATGCTTCACAGAAGTTTCTTCCCGATCTGTTAACTTATTTTTCTATTCTTTCCAAATCAACATAATGGTCTAGTCTACCTTTAAATCTATATAATTCATCCAAATTAGCAAGATCCACATTTTAATTACTCTCTGCACAATAAATGTCTCCCAGATTCCCACCTGGATTATTAATGACTGTGTTCCAAGGTAATAATTTACAAACATTTGTGTAAACAGCAAGTTAGGAATAATTATCACATGAGACAGAATCAATCCATAATATTCTGATGTCATACCCATACAAGCTTCTTAAAATGTAGGACAGCATGAATGAACAATTATATCCTACTTAGTAGCTTTTGTTTTGATATGAAACCAGGAAAGTTGGTGTTTAATTACAGCATGTGCTTAACTTCCAATCAGTTTTAACTCAAAGCTATATTTTGCAAGCAATTTATAATGAAAATGACTCCACTCACTATGTTTCTAGAGACAAAAATGCATGGTCTTAAATTCACGCAGTGTAAACACACTTCGCATTATACAATTAATTCACCATCTGATTTACAGGCATTTTGCATCTGCACTTTGATTCATGTGTGAATTCCATTGTGTTCTATGTGTGCTGTACTCAATTCACCCAGTTTTCTTCACCTTGTGCTGCATTTGCAGGCCTAGAATTGAATGGTTGTGTAAACTCTACATCTACACTAAAACTGCACATAAATGGTATGATATTGTACATCTGTAACAGGTTTGTAGAGTCATAAAACACTACTACACAGAAATATGCTTTTTGGCCCACCTAGTCCAGGCCGAACTATTAATCTGCCTGGTTCCATTGACCTGCACTGAACAGTAGCCCTCCATAACTCTCCTATCCATGTACACATCCAAATTTCCTTTATCTAAATCGAACCCATATCCACAACTTCCACTGGCAGCTCATTCAACACTCTCATTGCCCACTGAGTGAAGAAATTCCTACTCATGATCACCTTTCACCCTTAACTCATGACCTCTAGTGTCAATGGAAAAAGCCTGTTTGCATTTACCCTATCTATACCATTCAGAATTGTGTCTATCAAATCTCCCCTCATTCTCCTTCACACTAGGAGATAAAGTCCTGTCCTATTCAACTTTTCCTTATAACTTAGGTCATCAAGTCCTGGCAACATCCTTGTAAATTTTCTCTACACTCTACAAATGGTAGGTAGATGGCCAAAACTGCACACAATACTCCAAATTAGGCCTCACCAATGTCTTATACAACTTCAGCATAACATCCCAACTCCTGTACTCAGTACTTTGTGCCAAAAGCTTTCTTTACGACCTTGTCTATCTGGGATGCCACTTTCAAGGATTCCTGGATCTCTATTCCCAGGGCCTTTGACCTTCTGTACTCCTTGGTGTCCTACCACTCACCGTGTCCCACCTTGATTTGTCCTCTAAAAGTACAACATCTTACTCTTGTCTGTATTAAAGTCTAACTTCAATTATTCCACCCATGTTTTTCAGCTGGTCCAGATCCCACTGCAATATTGATAGTCTTCCTCACTGTCCACTACACCCCCGTTCTTGGTGTCATCTACAAACTGATACTGATTTTGTCTGCTATTTCAAGTCTCAAATTATTTAATAAATTTAAACTTTTTAAGTTCAAATTCCAGTTTATTTTAAAGTTTAATTAGTATTAAAAAACATGAATATAGTCAAATGAAACATTGGGTGTCAGGGTGCAAAACACATTACCAATAGCACACTGCGTACTGCACATAGCACAAATAGCATATATAGTTACTATTTCAGAAAAAAATACAGTCACAAAGGAAAGAAAATGTCCTGCAGAGGTCCCCAAGTGGCAAGACTGTAGATTGTCCTGGTCCAGCATGTTCTTCCACTAAGCTAACACTGGAGGGCAGCACTGAGCAAACAGTGGAGTGCAGCATTGACGGGAGGGGCAAGGCCCCCCCAACCTAGCATTGATTCAGGAGCATTCAGCGGAGACCCTACCCTCTCCCACACTGCCTTGGCTCTCCTCCCATGATGGGATAATCCTGCAATACTTAGCGTTCTAAGTATCCAGGAGTGACTTGAATCGTAAAAAAATACTGCCAAGACGAACAAATACACCCTCAGTCATACATGTCATGATTCATCCAGGAAAACAGGCTGTAAACCTTGCTTTCATATGGACATTATTGCTCAAGTTACTACTACTGGTGAAGGGACAACAGAGAATTCTGCTGCTAGAACAATACATTGTGCAGGAGAAGAGCCATCAGATTTCCAACCAATACCATATCCAACTGCATTCCTGTTCTACACTCATCAATCTCAGCACCTAGAATTTCATTCTTCATAAAAATTGAAATATGGCCCCATTCCAGAAGGCAAACACCTGTTTAACATCTTGAAACATAATTGTGAACACAATGCGATCTTTCACGACCAAGGTAATTGAGACAATCTTAAATCTGTCCACTTTAGTTTTGAGTGTATAACGAGATTTCTTCCAGAGAATACTGACAAGCATTTCACAAAATAATCGGCACCACAAACCAAGAAATGCATCAAAGTTAACAAAGGAAATGACAGTGGGTATACATCCTGCACTGAATTACCTTGAGAAAAGGGAATTTTCATGAAAAGTAGTTGGCAAAGCTTTCAAGTTATAGGGCGAGGAAGAGCTGGGAATCATCTTCATCACAGTGGCAGAACACTCTGGTGATATTCGAAAGATATCTTATTGTAATGCTCCAGTAACTCTGGAAGTACCACTGATCAGTCTAATGACCAACAACCACCTTTCTTTCATGGCTGACTCTAGATCAGAACTGGAGGCAATACTTTTTAGATTGAGAAGCTGATGTCTGGGCACCAATTTGAATATGGGAGGAAGGAGTTTAAAACAATGCAGGAAAATACAAGGGGCAAGCTGAAATTTAACAACCCATGGATTCCAGGAGAAAAGTACCTGATGGGGTTAACGATTCCTCTTTAATACAAGTTATGGTGACTTCACAGAATTAAAAAAGATTTTGAACATGATGTAACGACCTGGGAAAGGTTTCCCTGCTAATGTAATGGTTTCTCTGTAGCGCTGTGTTTGGTTTATGATGTTATGCCCTCGGCCCCCTCCTTTGTGAGAATCGCAAGAGCCCTAGTCGAGGGGGGGTCAACTGACCCAAGAGAGAAAGAGACGTGCTGAATAGACACAGGAAAATGGGAGAGAGAGAGAGAGACGTGTGGAAGACCACGCTCTCCCAAGAAGCAGAATAAAGGCGACATTGACTATTGTCTCATGGAGACCACGTGAAAAGCCCTCGGGCAAAGTGGGCTGGTTGAGAGAGAGATCGCATTACCTGCAATGTGATTGACACCTGCGATCCCGTGAAGAAGTATAAAGGAGGGTCTGAGGGGGGGGGAACCCTCGGACGCACCCAGGGGACACCAAGGAAGCACGATACCGATTCCTGTGGGAGCGGGAAGCCATTTTGAAGGAAGCCACGTGCGTTAGATTCCAAATTTTGAATCTGTGGCTAGAACCAACGAAAGACTGCTTTTAACTAACAACGGGGAAGCCTGCTCCCCTGATTCCAAGGATTTGCTCTGCAAAGACAACGGGCAAGTGTTTATCCTTTCTAAATCATCTCTCTCTCTCTACAACGTGAAAACCCCAGTGGTTCCCAAAAGGGAAAAGCCTGCAAACTTCTGAGTGACTCTTTATATTTCAATTGGACTCAGTATTACCCCTAGACAACTATAGAGCTTATTTCTGATTGATTATTATTACACCGGTGTTTTAGATTGAGTTTTGACGATGTATACGATCTGAATGTTTTGTATTAACCATATGCTTGTGCCCTTTTTTGAATAAAACATTTGAAAATAGTAGCATCCGACTCAGCTGATCCCGCTATCTTTGCTGGTAAGTTACCTGGTTACGGGGTTACGTAACAATGACTCGAGATAACGGGGGCATTGCGCTGGCCAATGAGGGGAGACGTTTTCTTTCTTGTGTGCCCGAGGGAAGGTTTCATAGGCTTTTGTTCGGCGGAAGATGGAGAGTGAAGATGCCAGAACAGGGAAGTTGTAGTCTGCAGATGGTTGGACTTGGAATGAGGTCGGGGTTGCGGGTGGTGGGGTGGAATCGATGGAGAAAGAACAGATGGGAAAATAGTGAGCTCCAACGTTGTGCATGAGACTGTTTCATGAGAATGGGCCTTTTTTCTTGTTTGCTTTCTTTACTAACCCTATAGTCAAATTAAGAATTATAAAGCTCAATTGTTCAATTGCATATTGTGTACTGTTTGTTATTTCGTGGTTCTGATTTGTAACAGGGAACACATCACGCAGCATCCACCCAAACAAGGTTTCTTAAGTTTGCCCGGGCTGGAGGCTGTCTTGCCCTAGATTAAGCCGCCAGCCAAACCTGAGGGTTACAACTATATCATTGATAAGGTGAATAAATCATAAGTTACTTCTTGCTATTCCATTTTAAACCACTAAGAAGACCACATCCAAAGGAAACTTACACATTTAACAGGCAGGACAGACAAACTTCTTAACAACGGCAACAAAACTCTGAACTCTGATGTACCAAGATGTAATAGTGTCATGCTAACTGCTAGTCTACCATAGTGTCCCACAATGGTAGTGAAGCATTTGATAAGATTCCCTATTGTATGCTCATTCAGAAAGTCAGGAGGCATGGGATCCAGGGAACCTTGGCTGTGCGGATGCTGAACTGATTTGCCCAAAGAAGCAGAGGGGGATTTTAGAGAGCATTCTGCCTGGAGATCAGTGACCAGTGGTGTTTTCTGCATGGATCTGTTCTGTGACCCATGCGCTTGGTGATTTTTATAAATAACTTGGATGAGTAAGTGGAAGGGTGGGTTCGTAAGTTTGCAGATGGCATGAGGGTTGGTGGAGTTGTGGATAGTGTGGAGGGTTGTTGTTGGTTGCAGTGGGACAATGTTAAGATGCAGAGCTGGGCTGAGAAGTGGCAGATGGAGCTCAATCTGGAAAAATGTGATTCATTTTGGAAGATCAAATTTGAAGGCAGAATACAGGGTTATTGGCAGGATTTGTGGCAGTGTTGAGGAACAGAGGTATTCTACACCCATAGATCCTTCAAAATTGCCTAACAGGTTTGCTAAGAAGGCATATGGCAGTTTGGCCTTCGTTAGTTGGGGGATTGAGTTCAAGATCTGTGAAGTGATGTTGCAGCTCTATAAAACCCTGGTTAGATTGCATTTGGAATATTGTATTCAGTTCTGATCACCTCATTATGGGAAGTATGTGGAAGCTTTAAAGAGGGTGCAATGGAGACTTACCAAGATGCTGCCTAGACTAGAGGACATGTCTTATGAAAATAGGTTCAGCGAGCTTGGGTTTTTCTTTTTGGAGTGAAAAAGCATGAAAGGTGACTTAACAGAGATGAGAAGAGGCACAGATAGAGTCAGGCAGAGACTTTTTCAGAGGGTGGAGATAGTTAATACAAGGAGTTTCCAAGTCATGATACCACTAGCAGGATATCATTGCTGGAGACACCATTATGATCATGGCTAGGATGTAGGGAACTAGTGGCTGGAGGAAAGCCTTGCCCATAGTGAAGGACCTATTCCAAGAGAGTCCTTAGCAACACAACATTTTACTTCAGCTTCTCTGAACAGTCACAGGCTTTAGATGACTGTCATCATCGAGACATATAACTCGCTGTTGGAAAAAATCTGACTGTATACTCCTTTCTGGACTGCTCTCCCCATAAGAGTCAAGGTCACATGATCTCTCAAATTTCTCATCACAGGATTGATGCAAGCAGCAGCACCAGGGTGCTGTCGTACCTCCTGCTTACTCAATTCCCTGACTGCCCTCGTGATCCGCAGTGGTCTTCCATGAAGAACCACCCATCGACATGAGAGTTGGAAGGGAATCCAGAGCCTGAGGGCTGTAGACCAGGCCCCAAAATACCAGCAAGGGCAACAGTGGCAGAAGGAAGACACCAGCTTGTGATAGATTGTCCATAAGACTTAGGAACAGAATTAGGGCATTCAGCCCATTGAGTCTGCTCCGCTATTCCATCACGGCTGATCCCGGATGCCCTGACCTATCAGGAAACTATAAACTTCTGCCTTAAATATACTCATGGACTTGGCCTCCACCACAGTCTGTTGGCAGAGTATTCCACAGATTCACTACTCTCTGGCTAAAAAAATTCTTCCTTACTTCTGTTCCAAAAGGTTGCCCTTCAATTTTGAGGCTGTGCGCTCTAGTTCTGGATACTTCCACATAGAAAACATCCTCTCCACATCCATCCTATCTAATCTTATCAACATTCGGTAAGTTTCAAAGAGATCCCCACACATTCTTCTAAATTCCCGTGAGTACAGATCGAAAGCTGTCAAACACTCCTCATATGTTAACCCCTTCATTCCCAGATTTATCCTCATGAACTTCCTCTGGACTCTCTCTGACAACACATCCTTTCTGAGATATGGGGCCCAAAACGGTTGATAATACTCCAACTGGGGCCTGACTAGTGTCTTATAAAAGCTCAGCATTATCTGCTTGCTTTTATGTTCTATTCCCCTTGAAATAAATGCCACATTGATTTTGCCTTCTTTACCACAGACTCAACCTAGGAATTTACCTTTTGGGAGTCTTGCATGATGACTTCTAGCTGCATCTGCACCTCTGATGTTTGAACCTACTCCCCATTTAGATAATAGTCCACACTATTGTTCCTTTTACCAAACTGCATTATCATACATTTCCCAACATTGTATCCATCTGCCACATTTTTGCCCATTCATCCCATTTGTCTAAATTCTGCTGCAATCGCATTTCTTCTTCAGAACTACCTACCCCTCCACCTATCTTTGTATCATCTGCAAACTTTGCCACAAACCCATCAATTCCATTATTCAAATCACTGACAAACAACGTGAAAGTAGCAGTCCCAATAATGATCACTGAAGAACACCATTGGTCACTGGCAGCCAACCAGAAAAGGTCCCATTTATTCTCACCCACTGTCTCCTACCTGTCAGCCATTCCTCTATACATGCCATTATCTTTCCTGTCATGCCATAGGATTTTATCTTATTAAGCAGCCTCATGTGTGGCACCTTATCAAATGCCTTCTGAATATCTAAGTAAATGACATCCTCGCCTCTCCTTTGTCCACCCTGCTTGTTACTTCCTTGAAGAACTCCAATAGATTTGTCAGGCAAGATATCCCTTCACAGAAACCATGCTGACTTTGATTTATTTTATCATTAGACTCCAAGTACCCCGAAACCTCATCCTTAATAATAGACTCCAACACTTTCCCAACCACAGAGGTTAGGCTAACTGGCCTACAGTTTCCTTTTGTTACAATGGGCAGCTGAGGAAGTGGACCCAAGAGCAGGACACAGGCACGGAGACAGACTTGGACATGACTTGTACTGGGACTTGACTTGGACTGGACACTCAGAGCCAACAAAACAAAACAACAACAGACCACTCGCATCCTGGCTCGGAGCAGCGGCAAAACGGCCAGACTCACTCAGCAGGAAATGAGGCGTCTAAAACAAACAACGTGGAGAAGCTTATGAAGACAATCCCTTATTCTTGGCGACTCGGAAGATGATTTCTTATTCTTGGTGGCTTGGAACATTCATCGCCACCCTGGCTACAGTGATGGACCAGCCTCTCGACTCGACCCAGGAACTGCGGACGGCAGGCTCTCAACTCGACCCGTTCTCAGCAGCCTGGAACGAGCATAGCCGCTCTGCTGAGGTGACGGACCAGCAGCCAGTAGATGTAAGCCGGCGCTTATGTGCTGACCTGTTCGAATAAGGATCAGGTGCCCTAATCAAGGAGCCCAGTGCAACACGGGGAAAAGGAAATTAACTGAAACAAGGAGTCAACGGACAGGACCGTCACACCTTTCTTTTAACTTCTTCCCTTCTTAAAGAGTGGAGTGCCATTTGTAATCTCCCAGTCCTCTGGGACAATGCTAGAATCAAGTGTTTCTTAAAAGATCATGACCAATGCATCTGTTATCTCTTCAGAAACCTCCCTCAGGACTCTGGGACATAGCCCATCTGGTCCAGGTGACTTCTCCACCTCAAGACCTTTGAGTGTACCTGGCACTTTTTCCTTTGTAATAGCAATGGCACTCACTCTTGCTCCCCGAACCTCATGGACCTCTGGCACACTGATAGTGCCTTTCACAGGGAAACAGATGCAAGGTATCTATTAAGTTCAACTGCCATTTCTTTGACCCCCATTACTACCTCACCAACATCATTTTCCAGTAATCCAATATCAATTCTCACCCTTCTTTTACACTATTTAACTGAAAAAAACTTTTGGTGTCCTCCTTTATATTATTGGATGGTTTGCCATCATATTTCATCTTTTCCCTTCTTAAAGCTTTTCTAGTTGCCTTTTGTTGGACTTTAAAAGCTTCCCAATCATCCAACTTCCCACTCATTGCTACCTTATATGCACTTTCCTTGGCTTTTATGCAGTCCTTAACTTCCCTTGTTAGCAACGTTTCCCTGCCATTTGAGAACTTCTTCTGTGGGACATATCTATCCTGCGCCTTGTGAACTATTCTCAGGAACTTCAGCCATCTTTGCTCTGTCGTCATCCCCACCGGTATCCTCCTCCAATCCAACTGGGCAAGCTCCTCTCTCATGCCTCTGTAATTCCATTTATTCCATTGTGATACATATGACTTAAGCTTATCCCTCTCGAATTGTAGTACGAATTCAATCATATTATGATCATTGCTTCCTAAGGGTTCCTTTGCATTAAGCTCCCTGATAAGATCTGGGTCATTATGAAACATCCAATCTAAGATAGCCTTTCCCTGAGTAGACCCAAGCACAAGCTGCTCCAAAAAGCCATTTCATAGGCATTCAACAAATTCCTTCTCTTGCAATCTGACACCAACCTGACTTTCCTAATCCCCTTCCATACTGAGATCCCCATTTACAATGGTGTCATTACCCTTATTGCATGCCTTTCCCAGCTCCCTTTGCAATCTCAACCCCACATCTTGGCTACTATCTGGAGGCCTGTATATGATTCTCATAATGTTTGTTTTTACCCTTGAAGTTTCTTAACTCCACTCACAAAGATTCAACATTCTCTGATCCTATGTCACCTCTTTCTAAAGATGTAATTCCATCTCTTACCAATAGAGCCACACTACCACCTATGCTTTCCTGCCTGTCCTTTCAATACAAATGATATCCTTCGATGTTAAACTCCCAACTATGACCTTCTTTCAGCCATGACTCAGTGATGCCCACATCAAACCAACCAATTTCTATTTGCACCAAGTTTGTCCACATTATTCTAAATGCTATACACATTTAAATATACCACCTTCAGTTCTGCATTATTTATCCTTATAAATTTTGCATTTGTGGTACAACTTAACTCTTTGCTCAGTCTGCATTTGCACCCAATCATTGGCTTGTCCTTCCTTACATTCATGTTACATCCATCATCTACTTGTAAACCTGCTGGCTGATCCTCAGCTCTATCTTACTGGATCTCAGTCCCCTGCCATATTAGTTTAAACCACTCCCAACAGCTCTAGTAAATCTGCCTGCAAGAATACTGGTCCCCCTCAGATTCAAGTGTAAACTGTCCCTTTTGTACAAGTCTCACCTGCCCCAGAAGAGGTCCCAATGATCCAGAAATCTGACTCCCTGCCCCTGTTCCAGTTCTTCAGTCACACATCAGTCTGCCACCTCGTTCTATTCCTATCCTTTCTATTCCACATTCAGCATGCACAGACCTCAGCTGCACTGTCACTTACCACAGTCTGAATGATATGTCTGACACAGTGCCTTCTCCTAAAAAATCATAATTCCAATATAAATCAAGTGAATCCCATCACATTGCAATCATTACCGCTAACACAGAACAGCAAGAAGTAGTTGGGAGGGTTCAGGTGCTACATATAAAATCCCTTCCATTTGGCTGTTCTCTGATTAGACTCTGAATGAGTCTCCTCTCCAAATCTTGCAGTGGCCCACAACACCATCTCTGCATTTCCCTATGAATGGAACCATGCTGTAAAGAACTCTGAAATCCACAGAAAGTGCACTTTGCTTTGGGAATCTCTACTCCGTGGATATAAACAATGGTGTTCATAACAGCCTAATGAAACCTTGCATGGATGCAAAATTATCTTCACATTTTTCCACAAGTCAAGTGTTTTAAATTCCGAGAAGTCAACTGGAACCCTCTCCTGCACTCTCTGATGGTGGGGCTGGTTGCCTTTATCTTTTAGTATAGATGACTCCTTTTGGTATTGTGGTAAACCATGTATTCCTGTCTGGACACGCCCCCCCCCCCCCCGCTGACTGCTCCTGTGGCTCCTCCCACAGACCCCTGGATAAAGGCGATTGGGGCACTGCTCCTCCCTCAGTCTTTGACATGTTGTGCTCCCTTTTCGCTGTTAATAAAAGCCTATTGTTCACTTCCAGTCTCCTAGAGTTATTGATGGTGCATCAGGCATTCAGCTTTTGTTAAAACATACTAGAGTACAGTACAAGAACAAGTGTTTGGCCTATGAAATTGTAAAGAATGAATTAAATTAACAACATCAGATCCCTTCTGCCTACACACCAATCCATTGTTTGCACATTTGTGTGCCTGTTAATCACCTCTATCATTTTCCCTCCACCAGCACCCCTAGCAACACATTTAGGTAACACCACTCTGTGTAACAAACTTGCCTCACACATCTGTTCCAAACTTACCTTCTCTCACCTTAAATGCATGCTCCCTATTAATAGGCATTTTAACCATGGGAAAAAGATACTGGCGGTCTATCTCATAATTTTATGAACTATCAGATAACACCTCATCCTCTAGCACTTCAGAGAACACGAACAAAAATTGTTCAACCTCTCCTTATAGCATATGCCCTCTAAGCCAGACAGCACCCTGGTAATTCTTGCCTCCATCTGCTCAAAAGCCTTCACATTCTTTCTATAATGGGGTGGTCAGAACGGCTACGTGGCTTTAAGGACTGACTCCCTTCTTCACTTACCTTGTCAGAAAGCATTGGCAACTGTGCTGCTAAACACAGTGTCACTGGGGATGCTTGAGCAGTGTTTCTAAGTTTTTTGTTGCATGTTGTACCAACACAGAACAGTAAATTCCCGATACATGTAAATGTATAAAGGTGGTCTTTGATCCTTGAATAAAATGCCATTTCAAGCAGATTTAAAGCACTCTGCATTTTCAAGGGACTCTGTTTGACAACATCATGAATTGCAGTCATGTTTGAGCACATCAATTCTATCTCAAGACAACTATCTCCTTAGTTCCAGTGGAATAAGCAACATTTGATGCTTTGCTCCATAAGCCTGAATAGCCTAGACTTTGGATTATGTAGAAAGTCTTTGTTCAAAGTTCAAAATACATTTACTATGTATACATTTTACAACCTTGAGATTCCTCTCCTTATAGACAGCTGCAAAATAAGAAATCCAAAAGAACCCGTCAGAAAAAGACCGACAGACACCCAATGTGCAGAGAGAGGGGGGGGGGGGGGGGGGAGGGGAAACTGTGCAAAAGTAAGTAAATAGCAGTAAGAATGAAAGTGAGAACTCAGATATGGAGCCCAGAACAGCTGGAGCAGGCCACAGCATCAGCTTTAATTCAACATATAGCAGAGTAAATGTAGCGGAGCACCGAACAGAACCCAGCCTGACCCTTGCCTCTGGTCCTGATACCCTGCCATTTCAATCCATCTGACCCAGCATTTAAATCATCAAAACATCAGGTCATTCCTCGTTCTAGTATCCGGGGCCCTGAGGCATCTATACGTTCTGGGTCTGGAGCCTGCTGCCAAGTTTCGCCCTGTACCCAACCTTTCCAAATCAACAGCTCCAATTTGATCAATCGGATTGATCAAACCCCGCTCTCGGTTTAGGTGGACGGGCCCTGAATCTGCCTCTGCTCCGCTCCACTCATGAAGGAAGATTGGGAGAACCTTTATTTGTGGTTGCAGAAGTGCTCAGTTTCCACTCTGATGAAATATTATATACAATTGGTGAAAGGCTTGAGTTCAAAGTTTATATTCTTCTGCTTGTTTGCATGCAATGCAAAATGGTGCACTCACTCACTAAGCCACCAGAGGAAGCACTTTTCATGATTCTGTTGAAACGTTGGCCATACATTTAAAGTGAATTTCAAAGCAACAAGTTTCCCATCAGATCTACTTCTGAAAGCAAAATAAAAATTGCAATAATCTACTTCATTGCTTTACAGATGTTGGGCACACATTTTTCAAGATTCCAGGTTGGTTCTCAAATTGTACAATTTCACGCTCACCCTGCCTATTTATCAAAGCAAATTACTTGCTGCTTTCTTTCCAGATGAGGTAGAATTTGATTTCTATCAGGTGATTGCCCTTAACATGCCCTTCAGTACTGACACAGTCTGTTGTAGAAAGTTTTAATAAACTTGGAGGCCGTCCCACATGAATTTGAACTGAGATTGCAGCCCCTGTCCCCTCCGTCAGCAATTCTGCATTCTTGAACCCTGTAACATTCCCTGACTTGTTTGTTTGCTGAAACAAATACACAGACAGGCGTCTTCACTCTGTGATAATATCAACGGAACGAAGACCATCATCCTCGACCTCAAGGGATAGCCACGACGAACATTCCCTGAATCTGTTTGTACTTGAGCTGAGCCACACCATTGTTACTTCCAGACCAGATTATTCACACGCTCATCTCGTCAGTTTTCCACTACAATTTAGTCAACCTTCAGCTCAGAAAAGGAATGATTTGACTGTACAGCGATGAGAGGAAAAAAGAAGAGGGGAGAAGAAATGCAGGGGGCATGAAGAAGATATGAGGTAGGCACTGAAAGAGCAGGGAAGAAGGAACATAGAAAGGGAGGGGTTTAGATAGAAGAGAGCAGGGGCATGGACAGATGGTGGGAGAATACAGGGGATACACTTGGAGATTGGGATGCAAAGAGAGTGGGACAAGCAAAGATATGAGGGGTGAGAGGTGCAGAAAGAGGGAAATGGGCACAGAGAGAGGCAGAAAGTGACACATAGAGAGGACTTGGGAGCAGAGGTGCCGTATTAGCTCAGAGAGGGACAAGGGAACAGAGAGGAAAGTAGCCATGCTGAGAGGGGAAGCTGGGTGAAAGAACAAGGAATTGGAGGGAATACACTGTGGTAATGGGGGATAGAGAGGAGATGAATGTGGGGTCGAGAATAGCAGAGGAGGCGGTAACAACCAATGAGTGAGAGGAAGAAGGAGCAGAAAGGTCCATTAAAATGAGAGGTTAGAGAGAGAAAGCAAAGGCAGGGTAAGTAAACACTACTTCCCTAAGAGACTTTTCCATCTCTGGAAATCCACAAACAGCATTTTTAGGGACTTTACATGTAAGAAAAGAAATCAGCCTGAATATATCTGCTGCGTCACACTTGGCAGACCAAACTCTCTCTGGCAGTCACTAACCCAATAGCTGGATTAGCATGCTTTTTGGCAATTGATGATTTTGGCATTCAGCCACAACCAATAGTATCAATCGCATTCAATCAGTAACAATAGCATTGTTGTCCTAGGGTGCTGTCCTCTGGGTCAGGATCAGGTTTCATACCCCTGATATACTGAATGTCCTGAAATGTGTTGTTTTGCAGTATAAATAAATGAGGGCAACCACTTACTTGGGATAACTCTTAAAGAAGAAAAACTAATCATGAAATCCCTTAATTTATATGAGACTCTATGCTGCTTAATTGGGACAGGAGACTGTTGCCAAACAGTTTCTAACCATCTCAGTCACATGGGCTTGTGTGATCATTGGATGCTACACTGTGCTTACAGTGAACAGCTTTTAAATAGCATCAGTTGCATGTGTTTGTGTTCAAAAAGAGTGATTTTTGTCACTGGTAGATGGTAAGAAATAAGCAATAAGACAACTCATAACTGTTTTAGTCACTGCGGTTTCAAGCATTCACAGTTGGAAAAGCAGAAACAGCCAGGAGTGAAAATGAAACAATTTCACTACTTCAACAAGCTAGAGACTATGAAGGCATCAACAGTCATGTTGAATATTACTGTTGGTTCCCACTGGACCCTCAGCTATCACCTGTGCCTCCAAGTAGCATGTGACAGGGGCCACACCACTTTGACAGACAGGCTAAACCATGGGAGGGTAGACGGCGGGTCTTATACCCCAGTGAGATAGGAATATGCCTGTCCTGGTGGTCTGGGCAGATTAGATCTTCAGTGAGATCCACCAGGCGGAAAGGCAGTTCTGCAACACCACATGAAGAGCCAAGTGTATGACAAGCACAGAAGAAGCCATGGTCAACCACTGCAACCAGGGGAGACCCATGACGTCTACTTGCACTAATGGACCCAGACTTCTGATGTCAAGAGAGTGGAACTGTCCCAGTGCAGGCCTTTCCACTTAAAAACTCTCCGCATGGGTTTCCCGTCATCATTGGATACAACAGACAATCACCAGTTTATCGGTAGTGTTCTAATTTGTTCTGTATTTCATGTGAATACATAAATTTTTACTCAGTCAAACAGTGGCTTGTATTTTTTTTATATAGCGTTTTAACTGTTTCCATGAAACTTCAGCCAATTGGGGCAACTGCTTAATTAGGCCGGAATGTAGAGCAAGAAGAGAGCAAACATAGTAAGGCAGCGTTTATGGGTTGGTTATCGTCAGTTCAGAAATCTGATGGTGGAGGGGAAGAATCTAAATCACTTAGTGTGTGGCTTCAGGCTTCTGTACCTCCTTTTTGATTGCAGTGATAAGAAAAGAGCTCATCCTGAGTGATGGGGCTTCTTCATGATGGATGCTGCCTTTTTGAAGATGTCCTTGATCCCGTGATGCAGGGCAGGCTAGTGCACATGATGGAGCTGGCTGAATCTACAGCCCTCTGTAGCTTTTTCCAGTCCTTTCATTCCAGACATTGCTGAAACCAGTTAGAATGCCCTCAATACTATACACGTAGAAAACTGCTAAAACTCCTAATGAAATATAGCCATTGTCATGCCTTCTTCATTATTCCATCAATATGTTGAGCCCAGGATGGATGTTCAGAGATCCTGATACACAGGAACTTGAAACTGCTCATCCCTTCTTCTGCCTACCCCTCAATGAGGACAGGTGTGCGTACCCTCAATTTCCCCTTCTTGAAGTCCACAATCAAATCCTTGGTCCTACTGACAGCTTCTGGCTGTAGTATAGTGTGGTGCAGGATGCATATTGTGTGGAATGGAGTGGTCTATGCATCATTGCCAGGTGTAACACAGTTGTTGTGGGATCTTTGGATTTTCAAAAGCCCTCAGTATGGTTGGTAGGCCAATTGTCTAATGTGAATTACCCAAATTGTAGCTGGGTGTTAGGAAAATCAGGGCAGAGTTCATGGACATGTGCGAGAGAATATGTACATAGATGGATTTGATGAGATTTCTCTGAGAGCTGGCCTATAGTCAATGGGCTGAATGGACTTCTAGATTGTACAATGGTAGATGCAGCTAATAGCAGAGAAGCACACATAACAGAATGAAGATAAGCTGTTTACAAAGTTATTTTAAATGTTCAATAAGCCAGTAAAGGATGGTTGAACCACAGTTTCCAGTTTACATAAACGTCTTGGAAGTCAGTATCAGGTGTCATAATTTAAAAAAATTAATGAACTATCAAATTTTGGAATGGATGCTCAGCTAAAACAGAGAAGTTACCACAAAACTTACAGGAACATATGGGAAAGCCTGGAGAAGCGGAATATGATGACAAATTAATTTCAATGTATGCAAATATGAGGTAGTGAAGATTCAGACAGCCGCCCACTCCTTGAAGAAAATGGTTTAATAGCCATCAAGAAGTATCCAGAGGCATGGATTAACAAATCACAGGTAGCAGTGTTCAGATAAATGAGGTTGCATAAAAGCAAATAAAGCATTTATAGAAGGATAGGTCTGAGAAGAAACAGACAAGCTTCCGGGGAGATATGGACAAGTTGAGTGAATGAACTTTATCATGGAAGATGGAATATGACATGTACTGTAAAATATGAAATCCATTTAAAATGGGAAAAAGGCAATTATATTCTCAACTTCTGCGCAATTGTAAAGTTTTGAGTGTTTAGTGGCATCTGGGTATCTTTATAGATGAACCAATGAAAATCAATTTATATGTTCAATAAGCAATTAGGAAGGCAAACAATAGGTTGCAAGAAGATTTGAGTACCAAGGTTGGAGATATCTTGCACCAATTTGGTAGGGTAGTCAGCATATGGAGCATTATGTAAAAATTTGGTTACTGTACCCAAGGAAAGATATACTTGTGAGGGAGCATGGTAGAGTTCATCAGATTGATTCCTGGGATGGAAGGTTTGTAGTACAAAGCACAATAAGGCAGACTAGATCTGTGCTGACATCACTCTGGCACCGGCCTACATCTTTATAATCGTCCTTGATTACGCTCTACATCAAGCTACCAAAGATCATGACAAGCTTGGTTTTACCATAAAACCAGGACGAACCAAAAGAGTCAGACCAGATACGTTCACAGATCTCAATTTTGCAGATGACATAGTCCTGCTCTCTGACCAGATGGAGGAAGCACAGCAGCTACTGACAAACGTGGAAGTTGAGCGCAATGAAGTTGGACTTCACCTAAATGCTAAAAAGACAGAGTACATGGCGTTCAACTGCGACAAAGGTACTCTCAAGACCATAAAGAATGATACCATTAAGAAAGTCTTAGACTTCAAGTATCTCAGGTCAAGAAGGGTGAGTTTGGAGAAGGACATAAAGATATGGAAGGCACTGGCGTGGAGGGCTATGAACAACATGAAGGAAGTCTGGAGGTCGAACCTGACCAGAGGGCTCAAAAAGAGGATCTTCTTAGCAGTCATAGAGTCCATTCTCACGTACGGATGCGAGACTTGGACACTCACCAAGACCATGCAAAAGTCACTAGATGGTTGCAATACATGAATGCTCCGGATGGCTCTTGATATGAGTTGGCAACAGCACATGATGAACGTTGAGCTCTATGACGACCTACCGATGCTCACTACTAAAATCGAGGCGAGAAGACTGCAACTAGCGGGGCACTGCCTACGCCACCCTGAGCTACCTGCCAGCCTAGTCATCGCATGGGAGCCCAAGCATGGGAGGATGAACCCTGAGCGCCCTCCCAAGACTATGGTCAACACGCTCCTAGAAGATAGCGGTGCGGCTAATGTAGATAATGCTGGCCCCCTAGGCTGAGTTGACGTAGTAGATCTGAGCTCTCGAGTTGAAATGAACAGCAATCTCATTTAATCAAGTAATCATCTTAAGGACATTGACAACTAGGTGCAGAAATGGAGTTCACCTCAGCTGGGGTATTCATAACAAGGGATTTTGAGCCTATTCTGAATGGGCTCAAAATGTTGTTGCCCATTCAGGAAAGCGTTATCTCAAGAGTTATCACTATGTCCATGCCAATAGTTTTTCTACAACAATCCATTTGCCTCATTAGGTCCATATCCTTCTATTCCTGCAAGTGTCTATCAAAAGTCTCTTAAACAAAGTGATTGCATCTGACTGTACCACCTCTGCTGGCAGCATGTTCCCGATATTCGTGTTTAAAAAAACTTACCCCTCAAATTTCCTTTAAAACTTCTTCCTTTCATCTTAAGCTTATGACATCTTGTCTTTGACATCCCTACCATAAGAAAAAGATTCTGACCATCGACAATATCTATGCCTTTTATAAGTTTATGTACCTCCATTAGGTCACCTTTCAGCCTCCTTTTCTCCATTGAAAACAACGCCTAGCCTATCCAATCTCTCCCCATAACTAAAGTCCTCCATTTCAGGCAAAATTCTGTTGAATCTCCTTTGCACTCTCCAGCTCATTTTCATATTTCCTATAGTACAGCAACCAGTACTGCACAGAATTCTCCAAGTGTGGCCTAACCAATTCTTTTTTTGTAAATTTGCAACATAATTGCCCATCTTGAATATTCCACATCAATCTATGAAGGAAAGTATCCTGCATGCCTTCTTCACCACTCGTATCTACCAATGTTGCCACCTTTAAGGATCTAATACTCCTAACATTTCCTCTTACTTAATACTGACATACTCATAATAATCTATCTACCCTTCTGTGATCTCATACCTCCCACATTCTTCTCCTTGATGAATATAAATGATAAGTATTTATTTAGGACCTCGCCCATTTCACCTGGTTCTACACATACACATCACTCGTTTGATCCCTAAGGGACATGCTCTATTCCCTGGCAACCTTTTGCTCCTGATATACTTGCAAAAATGTGTTATGATTCTGCTTACAGGCCAAGAATATCTTAAGTTCTCACCTACACGTACTGGGCTCAAGATACTTCTTCAATGCTAGTCGCCCATGTCTTTTTTTTTTAATTATTATTTATTTATTTATCATTTATCATTTATTATTTATTTATTATTTATTATTTATTCCTTTTTATTATTTATTTATTCCTTTTTTATACTTTATTATCAAAGTATGTATACATCATACGACCTTGAGATCCTTACAGGCAGCCACAAAACAAAAAAAAACCAAAATAACCCGTAAGATAGACCGTCTAACTCCCAATGAGCTGACAGAGAAATAAAACAAATTGTGCAAACAATAGAAGTAAGCAAACAGCATTCAGAACATTCCTGCCTGATCAAACTTTCAATATCCTTTGAATCTAAGGTTCTCTAATCTTGCCATCTTTGCTTTTCACCTTAACTGGAAAATTCTGGCACCTAAGATCTTTTAATAGAGATGAGAAGTGATGCTCACAACACATCGGGTAAAATGCTGTATAACAGGCCTCACTGAAAAGTGAAGAGCAAGGAATAAAAAGGGGCTGTGTCAGCACAGGTGTGAAATTGGCTTAAGGACATAAAACAGAAATAGTGATGAATGGTCACTTGTCTCGCCAAGTAAACCTTAAGGGGTTTCAGTGAAGATCACTGTTTTTTTTCTGTATGAAAGACTTTACTTGGATGTAAATATCATCCTTTCAAAATTTACAGATACCACATAACTTTGATGTGCTTTAAACAATGAAGGGAATTACTGATATACGTACTTCTAAAGATATACGTCGAGTGTGTAGAGTTGTGAATTTAGTGCGAAGAGATGCATAGTTATACATTTTGCTATGTCGTAGGAAGAACAATTGGAGGCAACATAACATGAAGACGATTCGGAAAACATAGATAGATCATGTATAACCATCGTTGAGTTTGGCAGGTCAGGTGGTAAAAATGGTGATTCAAGCCTACAAGATCCAGGGCTCCGTAATGTCATGGCACAGATTACAATAGCAAGGAAGTTATGCTGAACTTGTTTAATAGACTGATTTAGCCATAACGAGAGTACTATGTCCAGTTCTGGACAACACACTTGGGGAATACCATGAAACTCCTGGAGAGTGGAGAGAAACAATTTACTGTCCAGAATGGACGTAGAACCTCAGCGGAGAAATGGAGAAGGTGCATTGATCTCTTTACAGTGGAGAAGGCTGAGATTTGATTTGACAAAAGCAGACAAAATCACTGACATAATAGATTAAGAGAAAGTCTGTCCATTGGCCTGGGCGGAAGCAGAGAAGTTTAACGTCATTAGCAATATTAGAAAGGAAAATCCACACAGTGAGCTGCTGTGAGCTGAAATTGACAGCCCAAAAGGGAAGTGGAAGCAGATGTAATTGAGTCTTTCAAACGAAACATGACAAATGCCTGAAGGAAAACTATATGTAAGCAACACACACAAAACGCTGGAGGAACTCAGCGGGTCAGGCAGCGTCTGGGAAAATGCTGAGACCCTCCTTCAGGACTGTGAAGGAAGGGAGAAAATGCTTGAATAAAAAGGTGGGGTGAGGGGGAAGAGGCTAGCTGGAAGGTGATTAGTGAAGCAAGGTGGGTGGGAAAGGACAAGGGCTGGAGAAGAATGAATCGGATAGGAGAGGAGGGTGGACCACAGGAGGGAGGGACCCAGCGGGAAGTAACAGGCAGGTGAAGTGAGGTAAAAGGTCAGAGTGGGGAATACCGGGGCGGGGGGGGGGGGGGGAATGTGTTTACAGGAAGGAGAAATCAATATTCGTGCTGTCAAGTTGGAAGCTACCCAGATGGGATTTAACATTTTGCTCCATCATCCTGAGGGTGGCCTCTTCTTGACACAAGAGGAGGCCACGGATCAACATGTCAGAACAGGAATGGAATCGGACTTAAAATGGTTGGCCAGCAGGAAGTGTCGCTTGTGTTGGATGGAGCGGAGGTGCTCGATGAAGCGGACACCCTATTTACAATGGGTCTCACCAATGATGAGGAAGCCGCATCGGGAGTACGGGATACGGTAGATGATTTCTGCAGGTGGAATGTGCCTCACCTGGAAGAACTGACTGGGACCCTGAATGGAGGTGAGGGAGGAGGTGTATGGGCAGGTGCAGGTGTACAATATGTAAGGTCATCAGGAAAATGCTGGAAATGAGGATTATTTTTAACAAATCCCACTATTGGCTCAATGGATTGAGAAAAATGCTTTGGTGTTGTAATAATCCAATGACTACTTCAGGTGTGTCCTAAGAAGTCTTCGGCAACGGACTGTCCCTACAGAATTCTAATCTGCATGTTGAACATGTGTGGCAGTTTTAGCAGGCTCACTGGACTTCTGTTACTTTTGTTGAGTGAAAACAGGTGGAGAGAGGTAAAAGAGTGAGGGAAGAGACGTCTTGGACTGAACAGCTGCAGAACAAAATCTGGTGGGAGTTTGTTTTGGGGCTTTTGATCACGGTTAATTGCTTGAACAAAATGTCTGTTTCATCCTCCCTTGCTAGTGGGATGTCTAGGGCTATCACCATCTACTGTGATCAGCTGCAGGGCTGGAAAATCAGTCAAATGCTGAGGGTATGACAGGTCAGGCACGGGCGGAGGGAGGAATTTGGGCAGAGGCACCTTGCAGCGAGTTACTGTGGGAAGTATGTTTCCTGTTACTTGGAGTATGGCTGATTGAGCCCTTTCTTGTGATTATTTGGGCTGGGATCTGACCAAGCAGAGAACATCAAGGTATGCTGAAGCAGGTTCCATGTTTTCCCCCAACATAGAGGGCGGTAAGTATAAGCAGTAAGCTCCAATGAGAGGTGCCATAGTTGGGTATATTTACTACATTCACCAGACACTTGGACAGCCACACCGGGAGGAAAGGCCTGGAGCGATAATGGCCAACTGCAGACAAATGTGACTGACTCATGTCGGTAACCTGGTTGGCATGGATGAGTTGAGTCACAGGCCTCCTTTCGAACTGCAAAATTCTAGGACCCTATCTGCCTGTTTGCATTCAGTAACCTGGGCAAATTGCAGCCAACATGCACGTTGCCTACTTATTGGAAACTATAGCACCTGACCTGGTAGCTCTGTTCACTGGCATGCATAAAACTGAAGACCAGGAAGAACATCTGTAGATTCACATAATCTCCGATGAATTCCCAACTGCACTTTGGAATCTGCTTTCTGAAGAAATTCTATCACACGGCATGTTTTTTAAGAATGGAAACAGGTGGAGAGAAGGATAAGAATGAGGGAAGAGACTTCCTGGACTGAACAGCTGCAGAACAAAATTTGGTCGAGTGTTTGTTTTGGAGCTTTTGATCACGGTTAATTGCTTGAACAAAGTATGCACCATGTGATAATATTGAATTGCACAAACACATTTGCTTTAGGGGAACTCAGCATAATGTGATCTATTCATATTAGCAAAGCCGGTATATGCACCTTATTATTTGTTGTTACCTGTGGTATTATTACTTTATGTGTTATGTGTATGAGTTATATATACTGCGATGTGCACCTTGGTCTGGAGGTACATTGTTTCGTTTGGAGGCCTATACATAATGACAATAAACTGAACTTGAACTTGAAATGTCACAATTAATTCGACCTGCTCAAGAAATTCAGAGTTCCCATTAGGCAGAGTTGGCAGAATCCTATTACTGCCATTTATTATATATTAGGCTGATCATGCTTAATCAAATCTATTAAATCAGGGATTAGCTATCACTAATTGTAATCAATGTATGAACTTAATGAAGAGACAGGAGGTTACTGAGTTCATCAAATCCACGCCAGCTTCAACACAGCAATGCCTTCCTTCCTATCTTATTTCTCTGTAGCCCTGCATCTTATTCCCTCCCAAAGCCTGTCAACTCTATTATCATTTAAATGAATGAAGCACAATTTACAGCTATCAGTGCATCCTTGGAAGCTAGAATGAAATAACCAAGCTATTCATAGTCAAAGGGCCATACAGCATAGAAATGGCCCCTCAGCCCAACTTGTCCATGCTCACCTAATATTGTCCCATTTACCTCTGTTTGATCCATATTCATCTTTCCTAACCATGCACCTGTTCAAGTTTTTTTTAGAATATTCTTATTTAAAGCCTGAACCCCTTCCTCTGCCAGCTCATTCCATATATCTACCATCCTCTGTGTGCCCCTCAGTTCCTATTAAATCTCTCCCATCTCAGCTTAAACCAATGACCATTAGTTCCTGATTTCCCAACCCTATGAAAAAGACTATGTGCATGTACCCTATATGTACACCTCGTGATTATAACATACAATTTAAAGGTTCATCCGTTTCCTATGCTCAAAGGAATGAAGTCCCAGCATGTCCAACTTTTCTCTCCTCAAGGTGGCAGCAGTAACCCACTCGTTTCCACTAGTTTCTGTCAGTGACTTGATCTGAAAACAGGGTGATTTTGTAAACATTAGAGTGGGCAGGTTGTCTTATGAGGAAAGGTTGGACAGACGAGACTTGTACCCATTGGAGCTTGGAGGGAGTGAAAGGTGACTTGATTGAAACATATAAGATCCTAAGATCGTGACAGGGTGGATGTGCAGAGGATGTATCCGTTTGTGGGAGAATCAAGAATCAGAGGTTGCTGTTCAGAAACAAGGGTCCATCCATTTCAATCACATACAAAGCAAGCTTTTCTCTCAAGGGATTGTGAGTCATTGAAATCTCTTTCTCAAAGTGCAGTGGAAGCAAAGTCTTTGAATATTTTTAAGACTGAGGTAGAAAGATCTTTGCTTAGCAAGGAGGTGAAAGTTTACTGTAGGTAGATAGAAATGTGCAGTTAAGTTCCAGTCAGATCAGCCATAATCATATTAAATGGAGAGAAAGGTTTAAGGTAAGTGTAGACTACTCCTGCTATTAATTTGGATATTCATATGTTTATATCAGTAGGTGATCATTTAGTTCAATATCTCTCTGTACTTACCATTGACCCTCTCTTCTAATCACTCTTGAATGGACAAGTGACTTTGCCTGTGACAATCAATCCAGATAATTGTTCTGAGTCTCAATCCCTCAAGTGTGGAGGAATGTCCTTCCTAACAGTCATAGACTATTGTTCATTATTTTCCCCATTTGCCCACATTCCTGGGTCGCGATTTAACCTTATATGTTTCTCAAACCAACATATTTAACATCCTGTCAAGCCTATGAGGTAATTTCTCATTTACCTTCTTTCATATGGAATTGTAGGTAATATTGGATAAGTGAAGGCTGAGGATGTAGAACATTTATTACCAATTGACTATGGCAGCAAAGTAGGAGCTTAATAACAGCCCGTTATGATTTGAAATATTTTATATAACAATCATAAACTAAAATGCATCAAATAAGAGAAAAAATACATTTATCTGAAGATTTTCATTAATATATGTTGCATGAAGCCTCGACTGCAGTAATGAAACTGTCATGGTGAAGTACAATGTATCTGAAATTCCATCACATTATCAGTTAAAGATGAGTACTCACCTCTATTGCATCTGCTCCTGCCTGGAGCCCAGATGAGCGCTCAAAGCTCCCTGTGCGTTTCAAATATTGATACCTGAAAAGAAATTGAGAAACTAAGACCATAAGGCAGTCGAGTAATATTCTACATCTGAAATAATCTTCAAAGTGACCTGCCTTTCATATTCTACAGGCTTTAGTGATATCCCAGTACAGAAAAATGCTGCTTACCCAATCGACAGAACAAAAAGCATGAATCAGAGGATTTCAGGGAAACCTCGATCAAAGGGTTTAATGGCAATGGATTTAGCTATCATCAGCATGTTTCAAAGTGCAGAAACTTAGACCAGAACTGTCCTGGTTGCAGATGTGGATGTAATGTATAGAACACACAAAATATGTTAATAGTGATAATGGATACAACATGCAAAAGAGAAACATGTCAGGATTAGCTTAACCTCATCGGTAGCACGGTTACCTTTAAGTCAGAAGTTTCAGGGACATGTGAGCACAAAAGCGTAGATGTTCTAACATATATTTATATAATGCAAAAAGCTCCAGGGCAAGAATACAGAAAATAGGAGCAGGAGTGGGCCACTTGGACCCTTCAAACCTGACCTACCACTTAATCTGATACAGCTAATACAGTATATGATGGCTTCAACTCCTCTTCTGTGCCAGTTCCCCAAAATGCTCAATTCCTCAATCTTTCAGATCTTTATCTATCTCCTCCAAAAATTGATCGAATGATCTGGACTCCACCACCCCTGTGGGCAGAGAATTCCAGAGGTTCACTACACTCTGAGAGTAGAGGTTTCTATAAATGAGCGGCTTGCTGTTTTGCAGTTGGATCTCCTGGCTTGTGACTCTGCCTGGAGTGGAAAAACCAATATCCACTGTACTTTAGGTCTTAAATGTGAATAATGACACTCTTCATTCTTCTGAACTCCAAGAAACAAGATATACATCCAAGCTGTCTAGTCTCTCTTAATAGGAGAATCCTCTCATCCTAGGAATTAGCCTGACGAATCTCTTTTGGACTTCCTTCAATGCTACATGTCCTACTTGAGCAAAGGGACCTAAACTGTGCAGTCTTCCATCACTTCGTACCCTATCCTGGTATCGGGCCGCAAAGAAACGATATGATTTGTGGATATGAAACGATATGAGTCAGCTGCACCTTTCCTCATTCCCTGTCATGCCCACTGTTGAATTTGAACGCACGCGAGGTCATTACGCACGAAAGTCATTACCCACGCGAGGTCACAGTCGCCTAAGCGCAGTGATACCCTCGCGCCAGGGATCATTGGTTGGCCTCGGGTGACTGGCCACCTCGTGTGGCCAGCGAGAAGTGCTGTTGCTACTGGCTGAAGCGCGGACAGATGGGCGCTGTCTCTAAACCTATTTAGCACACTGAATGTTCGTGGGGAACCCAGTGCTAAAATATTCGTAGACGACCTAATTCGGGCTGAGGGTTTCGTAAGTAGAAGAGCAGCTACCTCGCTCCGATCTACTGAAAGTCATCCCTCCAGCCAAACATTTGTTGGCCGATAGATCCTACGGGGGGGACAGGCATGTGCCCTGTCGCACTTCTCGCTCGGTCGGTCGCTCTCTCCGGACTGTGACTGCCGCAGTCCCACTACGGGGACCTCCGGCCCTTACCTTGTCCTCTCACTGGTGTGTTGCAATGATTTTATATGTTCATATGAGGAAAATATGTTACGATGTTACTGACTTATAAGTGAGTTATAATTGACTTATCACTATGTTCATGCGAGGAAAATATGCGCTGTGTGTTTAATATTAAATTCATTAGATAAACCCTTTTAGAAACAAAATTGAGTGTATTAGCCACATAAGTGACTTATAGTTGACTTATCACCTATATTCCAGTCGTGATTAACACCCACACCACCGCCACCGCCCCCCCCCCCCCCGTTGGCCGGTCCGCAAGAATATTGTCAATATTAAACTGGTCCGTGGTGCAAAAAAGGTTGGTGACCCCTGCTCTATCCAACCAAGGTTGTTTAGGTGGTCAGAATTGCAGATAAACAGACATTTATGAGTTATTCTGTGTTCAGCCTTCTGTCTTCCACAGCTCCCTTGACAACACATTCTGATATTCCAGCCTTTTCTGCATCCATATTCCATTCTCCCAGCTTCTCCATCTCTTCTTGCTTTCTATTCCAATGCCTTTCAACCTTTGAACTTTAATTTTCATTTTTCATCAACCGAGGAATTCTCCCACTGGACATGTCAGGGCCCTGAATCTACATTTCATTTTTGCTTTCACCCTCTTGAAATCACCCTGTAAGCCTCCACAATTAAAGTATGTTGTCTGTCCTTTTCAACGTGGTCAGTTGGATATCACTGACCACAAACTCAACTCTGCCTTTAGCATTCCAAAGGGGGCATTGTTCAATCATTATTTACACCTCTCCCCTTTCTTTGACACACTCCCATGCAACCGTATGAGATGCACCTAAGCTAAGTTCCGTCCTGTCATCCAGAGACTCAGACACCCTTTGCAAATGGAATCAATATATTAGTATTTATTTTAATTTACAAGCCTGTCCTCACAATGCTCATAATGTGGTCTCCTGGACATCGGATGAACAAATGTAGATGACGTGGAAGTTGGGCTGCTTATGCTGGCGACAGTGGCATTCTCGACATAAACTCTACTCAGTCAACAGGTATAACACTGAATTTATGGTTATCCTCCACTTGAATATCCAATCCCACTGAAATTTGACTTCTTTGTCTTTACACTTAAACTGTTTCAATAAATAGCAGTCTCTTGGGCTAGAAGATAACATGCTTCCATTCCTGCTTTATGGCTTTCAATGGCTGATGATGGCAACATGGGGCCTACAGACTTCCATATGTGGGGCAGAAAAGGCCTGATGGGGAAAGCGGTTGGATAGTTTCTGAGATAGTGTGCATCTTCTGCCACGTACACAAGGTTTCCCTGAGCTCCTGATGCATGTTTTTTTAAAAAAATCTGGTACATTATAACCCTGTTTAACTTGTAATGACATGAATGTATCTTCGTGTGATACTGAGACCAAATTCAATTCTGTTCTGAGAACTAAGTATGATCAGGCACACAAGAATAGTTTGGGGAGGAGGATGAAGTCTGGCAGCAGGACTGAAGGCCTTAAAAATGTGTCAATATATCCTGTCGGAATTTCTTTACCATTTGGTAAAGCATAATGGAACTCTGAATGAGGGGGGATTTGATAGAGGTTTACTAAATTATGAGGGATAGACAGAGTAAATGTGAGTAGGCTCTTTCCACTTAGATTAGGAGAGATAAATATGAGAGGACATGGCTTTAGGGTGAAAGGGGAAAGATTTAGGGGGAACATTAGGGGGAACTTCTTCACTCAGAGAGTGGTGGAAGTGTGGAACGAGCTGCCATCTGATGTGTTAAGTGCAGGCTCATTCTTAAGTTTTAAGAATAAATTGGATAGCTACATGGATGGGAGAGGTCTGGAGGGTTATGGACTGGGTGCAGGTCAATGGGACTAGCGGAATAAAGTTTCAGCACAGAGTAGAAGGGCTGAATGGCCTGTTTTCTGTGCTGTAGTGTTCTATGGTTCTCTTCTTCACTGCACTTCCATAAACTGAAAAATGTGGAACATAATTCTTGCTATTTCATTGTGTCAATACAGATTTGGTGTTAGTGGATAAAGCTGGTCCCACAATTCATCTTGCTTTGTGCAAACTGTGTTCCTCAGTCAGGATTTTGCATTAAATGTACAGTAATCAGAATAATTAATTTCTCATCTTGGTTTCACTCTTGCAGCCTGAGGGAAAATTCAGTTATAGCCTCTAGGACATGAATTTTGACTTATAATTCCCATCACTGTGAATGTTACTGAAACAAATCTCTGAAACAAGTCATCGTGTAGTGTAATTGCAGTTCATATGTCAAATTAGTTCTGTATACAACATGTGACATGCGGAGACCTTTAAAAGTCAATGGGAATATTTTTGAATTGTGAATGAAAATGTACCGACAGTTCCTCATTTTATATTGGCATTTTGATGTTTTAAGTGCTACACCATATGTTGAATCTGTGATTAGCTACACGACAAATTCTTAACTGCAGCATGTCACCAATGAAGACAAGCACTCTCACAACGAATCCTCAAAAAGACAGAATTCCTGACCTCCTGCCAAACCTTAGACACTTTAAAGCCCAGTATTCTGACAGCTGATTACTGGAGTTCAATTTTTACCATTCTTTTCTGCTCCTGTCAAATTCTATTGTCCTGTTTACTTGATTGTCATTTACTGGTTAAGACAAAAAAATGAATGCTTGGGAGCCAAGCCCCTGCATGTCACCTTTGTAGTAAATAGCACACAGAGTGGGTAGAGAGTGGAGTGAGAGGGAGAAAAAGGTAAGAGTAGCCAAATAGTTCCTCCACCCCCCTCCCCTGCCAAACCAAGCTTGGGCTTGGTGGTGTCACCACCATCTGATATCTACCATTGAGGGTCAGACATGAAGAATGAAGACTTTAGTAAGTCACTGCAAGGGACAACCAGTGCCTGGAAAACAGTGCATCACTTTCGGTATAGAAGTGATGGAAGCAGGAGGGAGGCGGAAAGAAATGATAAATGAAAATCAATTGAAAAAGCAGTACGTACAGTGTAGCTACTTACACCTCTAATTTAACCTTACCAACGTTCATGCTGCCAGTTTATTTTTTTCTCCTTTCTTGCTGCTCGCAACTGTCTGACAAAGTGAAATCCTCTTTCAGTGCCTGACTGCCGTGAATTATTCAATATTTGCAAGGCACATCTCCTGCCCCAATGACAGCCCTTACGCTTTGGTAAAACTGCAAAAATCCTGGTTTCCGTTACTGCCTTTTGGCTAAAGCTGGCAGCAGCATCAGCTCTGCAATAGCTGCCTCTATGCATTCCTCATGGGCCAGTGAAAGCTCACATTGGGTTGCCAGCCCTTGGGCTAGGGGAACTGCCCTCAGAGCCTGCGCAGAGTTTAACCCGATGAAGCACAGCAGTCCCCATGCAACTGCACAAGAAAAATCCACCGCTGTAAGAAACAAGAGTGTTTTTTATTGTTAACTTTTTTATGGTTTTTAACTTGATTTTTACTATACAATCACTTTATTCTTTAAGTAAAAATATTAAGCTTTATTCTAATGTAACTTTTTTTGATTCATCCTGATTATGAATGTAAAGGCATACTTTGACAGCATTATTGGCTGTGGTGGGTGCTTCAGCATCTGTCTGTGAGCTCAGTTGTCTTATTAAGCTGTTATAGCCCATTTGCTACACATGGCCACAGTTAAACACCAGGAACTGGGCTACCAGGGAGAAAATCTTTGCAGGAAGAAACAGTAATCCTGGGGCAAAAAAAAATATCTGCTGCAGTTCATCAGTACTCAGTGAAATGGTAGTTTATGGCTCAGTCCACAGGACCAGGGTTGGGCCAGATCTGCTCACTGCTCCACCACATTTACCGGCTCTGCACTGAACTGAGGGGAGGCTGTGGCCTGCTCTGGCTGCTCAGGACTTCGTGTCTGTGGACTCACGTTTGATCTGAACGCTATTTGTTTGCTTTTATTGTTTGCATGATTTGTTTTATTAACTCTGCATCATGACTATTTAATGGTCTTTGTTTATGGGTTCTTTTGGGTTTCTTTGTTTTGTGGCTGTCTGTAAGGAGATGGATCTCAAGGTTTGATAATAAGTGTACTTTGAACTTTGAGCTGGGTTTGAAGGGCCAGGAAACCATTGTGACTGCCTTTATGAAGTTCTCGCTTTCCCTGCATCGCTGAGTTGCTCGTGGAAACGGTCCGCTGAGCTAAACTGCTCTGACAGCTTGAGACGATGCAACAACAATTCCAGATGAATGACAAATGATAGCCTCTGAAAGACAAGCATGCTGCTGTAATCTGTCTGATATGCAAACTGTCAGCTTCAATTTCAATCACCTTTAAAATCACAAGGCACTTGCCAATAGATAAACCAAGAGAAATTGTTCCACATCAATGTTTCAATAGTGTACAATCAAAAAGTACTGATCGGCATTGATGCTACTGGAGGGGAGCAGATTGGATTGTAGAATTGAACTGCTGGAGTCACAAATGACCTGGGATTTAATAGCAAAGTCAGGATGGCTGCACAAAGTTATCATGTAACATTCATTACTAAAAAGGAACAGAGGACAATGTGATTTGTTGTATGTGGTATTAATAGCTGGATTCATGTGTTTAAATTAACTACAGGGGGTTGCAATAACCTGGAAATATTCAACTACAAAAGAATGAAGAATAAAGACACAGAGCAATAAAGAATTCAGTAGCAGCATGGTGATGAGGTGGAAGGCAATGATAAGAGACTGGATTAATTTAGCTCTATGCAAAGTAGAACAACATTCCCTGATATTTTGAAGAGGCAAAATTAGAATATGATTATTCACAGTAGTGTAGTGATTAGCATAACACTACTAGAAGGCCCACCACTTTCTGTAAGGAGTTTGTACATTCTGCCCTTGACCGCGTGGGTGGGTTTCCTCTGGGTGCTCTGATTTCCCCCCACATTCCAAAAATGTATGGGTTAGTAGGCTAATTGGTCACATAGGTGTAATTGGGAAGCGCAGATTGTTAGGCGGAAAGGGTCTGTCACTGTACTGTATCTGAAAATCTTTTTAAAAATACAAAAATAATTACAAGCTGCCTTCATCCTAGTTACACAGAAGTAATGCTGGATGGGTATTTTGCAAAAAAGGGAAATAAAGTATTACTGCATTGAAAAGTGTTGATTTAGCAGTTATATCCAATTGCTGTTAGCCTTTCCTTATTCTCCATTTCATTTTAGATAAAATATTCAAATTGCCTTCATCCTCAAAATTGACTTTAGAGACATACACATGTACATAAATACCATCCATCACTGCATCCTCCAAAATCTGTAATGCATTATGATCACAATAATACCTTTTCCAGTACTGTAACTACACTGCCATTGCACTAAAATACACTGGATTGCATTCTTTCTGAAACAGAGGCATCATATTAAAAACCCGATACATCGCACATTCCCAGTCTCCAGCATTCTCAGTGGCACAATAACTTTGCGGTGAAGCTTTTATAAAACTCTGCATCAGCAATTTTTTTTTGTCACTGTGCAACTTCAAGCTTCTTCCCACGGACTGTTTTAGCTAGTTTGTGTACCATTTAACTTTTTAAATATAATATTTCATGTTTCACAAAGAAATATTTAAAATTAATAACAGGAAAGGCTCAAGTCTGGTGTACAATTCAATGTGATTATATCTGATCCTCAATCTCAATGCCACCTTCTACCCCTTGTGGACTTTTATGCTTAGAACTCCATCTCTTTCTTAAATATATATAATGACATGGCCTCCACTGCATTCATAGTAGACAATTCCACTAATTCAGCATCTTAAAATAAAATCTCCTCATCTCACTCCTAATGTCTGTGACCCCTTGTTTAGGAACCTAGAGCAGGGGTTCCCAACCTGGTGTTCAGAGATGCCTTGGTTAATTGTAAGGTTCATTGGCATAAATAAGGTTGGAAACCCTGTTCTAGAGCCTTCTAATACAGTCAGTATTCTGTGTATTTCATTGTCTTGTCTCATTCTTCTAAACTCAAACTTTCAATGTTCCCCATTGATCAGGGATCCCTAAACTTCCCATCTTCTTGCAGAGACGTGCTACTTAGAACTCTTACTATCTCATTTTTAAAAGCCTCAGAACAGGAGTGGTTGTTTCCCCACCAGCAGCCACACACAATCTACACTGTGGAGATCTGCCTTTAGCATCCTAATTTGATGACCAACTCTATCTTATTTGCATGACTACCCTGAACTTACTATGGTCACTACTTCAAGATTCAAGATTCAATATTCAAGTTTATTTATCACATTAAAATATACAGTGAAGTGTGTACAGTGAGTCCTGATGAAGGGTCTCGGCTTGAAATGTCAACTGTTATTAATTTCCATAGATGCTGCCTGACCCACTGAGTTCCTCCACTGCGTTTTGCCCTGGATTTCATAAGACTAGAGACCATAAGACATAGTAGTAGAATTAGGCCACTTGGCCAATTGAGTCTGCTCTGCCGTTCAATCACGGCTGATCCTTTTCTCCCCTCTTCAGCCCCACTCCTCTGCCTTGTCCCTGTAATCTTTGATGCTGTGGCCAAACAAGAACCTATCAATCTCCACCTTAAATACACCCAACAAATTGTCCTCCATAGCTGCCTGAGGTGACAAATTCCACAAATTTTTCACCCTTTGGCTTAAGAGATTTCTCCGCATCTCCATTTCAAATGGGCACCCCTCTATCCATTTAAAATAAGAAGCTGTGTTCTCTTCTCCCAGACTACCCTACCATGGGAAACATCCTTTCCACATCTACTCTGTCTAGGTCTTTGAACACTCAAAAGGTTTCAATAAGATTTCCCACTCACCCATCTAAATTCCAGCGAGTACAGACCCAGTACAGATCAAATGTTCCTCATTTGATAGCACTTTCATTCCCAGCATCATCCTTGTGAACCTCCACTGAAACCTCTCCAACGCCAACACATCTTTTCTTGGGTAAGGAGCCCAAAATTGTTCACAATACTAAAGGCGAACCATCACTAGTATCTTATAAAACCTCAGCATCAAATCCCTGCTCTTATATTCCAGATCTTTTGAAATGAATGATAACATTTCATTTGCTTTCCTCACCACTTACCCAACCTGCAAGTTAACCTCTAGGGTGTTTTGCATAAGGACACACAAATGCCTTTGTATCTCAGATATTTGGATTTTCTTCCCATTTAGAAAATAGCCTGTACATTTATTACTTCTACCAAAGTGCATGACCATGCATTTTCTAACATTGTATTTCATTAGCCATTTTCTAGTCCATTCTCCCAATTTGTCTAGGTCCTCCTGCAGCCTTTCTGTTTCCTCAAAACTATCTGCCCCTCCACCAATCTTCGTATCATCTGCAAACTTGGCAACAAAGCCAACTATCCATCATCTAAATCACTGATACACAGCATAAAAAGAAACGGTCCCAACACCACTGGTCACTGGCAGCCAACCAGAAAAGGATCCTTTTATTCCCACTCACTGCCTCCTACCAATCAGCCACTGCTCTAACTAAGTTAGTAACTTTCCTGTAATACCACGGGCTCTTAAGTCTCATGTGTGGCACCTTGTCAAAGGCCTTCTGAAAGTCCAAAAATACAACATCCTCTGCATCTTCTTTATCTATCCTACTTGTAATCTCCTCAAGGAATTCCAACAGGTTTGTCAGGCAAGATTTTTCCTTAAGGAAATCATGCTGACTTTGTCCTATCTTTTCCTGTGCCACTAAGTACTCCATCACCTCATCCTTAACAATTGACTTCAGCATCTTCCCAACCACTGAGGTCAGGCTAACTGATCTATAATTTCGTTTCTGCTGCCTTCCCCCTTTCTTCTATAGTGGAGTGATTTTTGCAATTTTCCAGTCCTCTGGCAGAGGCCAATGATTTTTAAAAGATCATTACTAATGCCTCCGCAATATCTACTGCTACTTCTTTTATAATCCTAGGTTGCAGTTCATCTGGTCCGGGTGACTTATGCATCTTTAGGTCTTTCAGCTTTTTGAGCACCTCCTCCCTTGTAATAGTAACTGCACTCACTTCTCTTCCCTCACATCTTTCAACATCTGGCACACTGTTAGTGTCTTCCACAGTGAAGGTTGATGCAAAATACTTATTTAATTCATCTTCCATCTTCTTGTCTCCTGTTATTATTTCAACAACCTAATTTGCTAGCAGTCTTATATCCACTTTCATCTTTTATTTTTTTATATGCTTGAGAAAGCTTTTTCTATCCACTTTGATATTGGTTGCTAGATTACTTTCATATTTCATCTTTTCCCTTCTAATGATTCTTCTAGTTGCTTTCTGTAGGGTTATAAAAGCTTCCCAATCCTCTGTCTTCCCGCGATTTTTGCTTTGTTGTATGTCCTCTCTTTTGGTTTTACACTAGCTTTAACTTTCCTTGTCAGCCGTGGTTGTACTATTTTGGCATTTGAGTATTTCTTTGATTTTGGAATACATCTATCCTGTACCTTCCTCATTTTCCTCAGAAATTCAAGCCGTTACTACTTTGCTGTCATCCCTGCCAGCATCTGCTCCCAATTTACTTTGGCCAACTCCTCTCTCATACCACTATAATTTCTTTTACTCCACTGGAATACTGATACATCAGACTTTACTTTCTCCCCATCAACTTTTAAGCTGAAGTCAATTATATTGTGATCACCCTCCTAAGGGTTCCTTTACCTTAAGCTCCCTAATCACGTCTGGTTCATTACATAACACCCAATCCAGAATAGCTGATCACCTGGTAGGCTCAACGACAAGCTGCTCTGAAAAGCCATCCCATAGGCCTTCAACAAACTCATTAACTTGCAATTCATTACCAACTTACTTTTCCCAATCTACCTGCATGTTAAAATCTCCTATGACTATCGTAACATTGACCTTTTGACATGGCTTTTCTAGTTCCCATTAGTATTCTGTAGTCCGCATCCCAGCTACTGTTTGGAGAACTGTATATAACTACCATCGATTTCTTAACTCAACCCACAAGGGTTCAACCTCTTCCAATCCCATGTCACTTCTTTCTAATGATTTGATGCTATTCTTTACCAGCAGAACCATGCCACCCCCTCTGCCTACCTTCCTATCCCATCCCTCTGATACAACATGTAACCATGGACATTCAGCTCCCAATGGCATAACCACTTTTCAGCCACAATTCAGTGGTGGCTATAACATCATATCCAACAATCTGTGAAAGTGCATCAAGATCATCCACTTTATTTCTTATACTCGGTGCATCGAGATATAACACTTTTAGTACTGTATTTGCTATCCTTTTTAATTCTACATCCCTAATGCACTGATACTCACCCTGCTGGGTGAACCATCATCTGTCTACCCTTCCTAAGAGTCTGACTGCACACTACCTTTGCTCTTTCACCACCCATCCTAACCTGAGTCCCTTCAGTCCAGTTCCCATCCACTTGCCATATCAGTTTAAACCCTCTCCACCTGCAGCATCCAGCATCTGCAGATTTTCTCATGTTAGTGAAATGTATTGTTTGTTAACAACCAATACACCCGAGGGTGTGGTCCTTTCTTATTCCTAAATTATACCCATGTAACCTCACTGATTGATTCCTCGAAAATATTCTCCCTAAACACTACTGTAATGATCGCCCCAAAAACTGCTGAGATGTACCATAAACGTAGCATGAATTTTCAAAAGTTAAAACGGTCAGATATTCATTAGCAATTAACAACTTTTAAAACGATTCAGATTCAAAGTTCCTAGTAAAGTCACTTTGACTGGATCTGCCAAGATAATGCAAATCAGAAGGAAGAAATGTAAATTGTCTCAAATTTTTTTTTAACTGAAGCAAGCTTCTAAAGTTCTGTTGTGTCGTAACTGAAATTCATGTGAAAAGATTGCATTGAGTAAGTTGTATATTGATATGCTTCCAATGTGAAAGCCAATGAATAGCTCAATTGGCTACCCACGCAAAAAATACATTCATTTTGAATTCTTCATTCGAAGGGATATCATCTGAACTCTTGTCCAGACTCAATGTTGCTACTTAATTTTACAGTTGCTATGGAATTTAACATGTCAAGAGCAGAAACAAGCAAAACCAAAGGATAAAAAAAGTAAATATGATATTTTAACCTGCCTTGCAAAATAGCAAGGTCTTGTGCTGATAACATAACCTTGTCATTGCTAGTGCCAAAATACATTGTACTGTTTACCTCTGTTGAACGCCTGATGTACTTCGTGAGGAAGACATTATCCAACTAGATTACACCAGTTTTGCCACAGCTTGACTACTGTTTACAATTTTACATTACTGGAAAGATATGATTGCAGTGGTGAGGGCTCAGAGGAGATGTACGGTATTCTTGACAGGAATTGAGAATTTCAGGTACAATGAAAGACCTGATAAGCTAGGTTTTGCGGAACGCAGGTGGTGTACAGGACACTTAACCGCGTTTATGAGAACTAAGATAGCGTAAAGAGCTTGGACCTATTTCCTTTAATAGAGGGCCCAAATACCAGCAAGTATAAACTTAAGGTAATTCATGTAAAGATTAAACATGAAGTGAAGAAACTTATTTTTCCCACCTGGAGAGTGCAATGAGTCTGGAGCTCATGGCTTGAAAAGGTGACAGGGGTAGACACCCTCCTCATTTTCAAACAGTCCTTGCACGTATATTTGAGCAGTGATGATCAGGACAGTTCAATGACCTCATTCTGGAAGGTGGGATTAGGGTGGAGGAGCTCTTTTTGACCAACTTCAAAATCGTCAAGTGGCCTCCTGGGTCATAAATTCTGTACAATTCTCTGACAGATAAAACCTAGTTTACTTTTCAGAATTCATTAATGACCTAAGTAAATGATGCTAGAGCTAATTTTACACCAAGCTCAGGAAGTACTTAGGAAAAGTTGCCTTTTTGATTTATTCAATGACATATGCTTTTCAATTCCTATTTAAGTCTAGAATGGTGCATAGTTCTTTTCTCCCTAATAAAAGCAAGTGTCTGCCAAACATGACAACAACCACCATTTGCCTTTTCCTATAAAAATTTGACTCTAAAGCATGTACTGTACCGAGGAAGTTTGCTGTTCTTCAAGGCCTCCTCCACATCCATGTCACTACTGTCAAAATCAATGATGATAATGTTGAAGTTTTCATCTTTTGTTGTCTTGTAGAGATCTTCCATATCTGTAATGAACTGCTGCACCCAACGGGCCTGGTTCTTTACTGTAAAGTTATAAAGGAAAGATAATTGCTGATGTTATGATTACTCGCAGCAATGGAAGAAATGAATTTCCCACCTTTCTTTTCCCCTCCCTGGAGGTCACAAGATAACACAGATTGGGAAGGCAATTAACCCATCTAAAATGATCCTTAATGGAAAGTGTTTCTCCTGAATTATATTTCCCAGTAGTTTATTCAACAAATTGAACACTTCATTAACACTGACTACTCTTTGAAAATCATTCAGCAGCTGTAAAGTAATTTGAGTATTCATGAAGTCATGAAAGGACTATAGAAATACAAGAACTTCTTTTTTTCACACCTGAATGACTTATTTTAGTCCCAAGTTTCTCTTTTGTTAGTTTAACAAACTATCGTCTCATGCAAGAATATAAAGTAGACTTAAGAGTTCTATTTTAATAATGTTTATTAATTTAGACACCTTTATTTAAATCTGACAGGCACCATTATAACCAATCATGACTCAGTTGTGGGTACCTATCCCAACATTCTTTGCTGCATTACCTCATTGTTCAGTATTTGTCCACTGAAATGCGTCAGAGGCACAGGCACTGTGGGAATTATTTCTCATCATCTAACTACAGACTAAGTACAAGGAAATTATTTTAAAAGTGGTGAAAAAGAGTGACAATCCCATTACACAGTTAATTCTCTTATGGTGCAAATATTGTCTCATAAACCAAAGTACACAATTTAATGATTTGATAGTTACCATCAGCATCGGTGTGCTCAGATTTTTTTAGCATGTCGCACCAGACAGTCAGCCATTCTTGTCTGGCGTGTGGTGTCAGGATTGGTCTCCTTTCAGAATAACTGGGTCACGATATGAACATTCCTGACTCGACCCCTGTATTTTTTTACGAGGTTGACGCTCAACCCGGCACGGATGGAAAGCATGCTCGGTGGTGGCCCGACTTGGATTCGAACTCGGGAGCCTTCGCTCCAGAGTCCGGCACTTATGCCATTGCACCACCAGCGGCCCATATGAATTCTCAGATTCATATTAGTTTATTGTCAAATACACCAGCATTTAATGAACTTCCTTCTTCGTGTGCAGATTTATAAAATTAATTACATTTTTTTCTTGCTAGAATTGTGAAAAGTAAGCTTTGCAGCTTTATAACGTTGGTGACATCATATTCCCCAAAGGTAACAAATGGTACCAAAAAAGCCTCTTTGAAAGAGAATTTGTAAATCATTGTTTTTATAGTTGAATAAACAAATTGATGTTTAAGCTGTGGTCTGAAATGAGAGGCTGTTAGAGAGGAGTGGGGAATTATGGAGAACCAGCAGAGATATTATTGTGGGCAACAGACAATAAAGAGAATGGAGGTTTCATTGATGAGAAGTCATGTACAGTTCCAGAGTTTCTTAGTGAGGTGGTGACAGGGCAGCGGGGATATCTACAGTATATGAGGTGGAACTTGCTTCATGAAGCCTGAATATGGCTTGTGGCCAGAAAGCTCACAGGATGCCATGGTAGCATAACAGTTAGCATGACACTATTACAGCTTGGGACGTCGGAGTGTGGAGTTCAATTCCGGCACAGTTCTGTAAGGAGTCTCTGTACGTCCTCTCTGTGGAATACGTGGGTTTTCTCCGGGTCCTCCCACAGTCCAAAGGCGTACAGGGTAGGTAAATTGGTCATTGTAAATTGTCTGCGGATTAGGTTAGGGTCACTTGTGTTCTTGGGGGTTGCTGGGAATAAATAAAATAAAAAAAACTGGGATGCATTTGAACAACTCTGAGCATTTGAAGCCAGTGACATCATTCGTGAGGGAATGGCTGTACGTGAGATTATAAACCAAATCCTCAGATTAAATTTCAACCACAGACACGGCTACATTTCGAGTGGCCTCATTCGATCATGTCCTTTTGTTTTCATGAATCTCAAGAGAAACAGCAACAAAGAAAAATTTTGAATTGAAATCGGAAATAAATTGAGAAATAATTTTAATTTGTACTGAGATTGTTTCTTTTTAATTAATGCTAGATTTAGAACTTGCCCTGTAACTAGGTTACATAATTACTGTGTAGAATTCTTCTGAGTCAGGTTACAGTGTTGATTAGTTTGTACATGGAAAGTGGAAACCAACCTACTTCATTTGGGTGGGGGAAGGTGCAAGGGGAACCATCTGCTTTACCTTTGATCATAGACTATATGATCATCCATAATACTGTCACAAATGGCACCAAAAGAAACAAATGACAATCATTACGGATGTGGAATCACTTTTCTTAAAGATACATTTTCTGAATTTACAATTATTTATTTGAATTAAGCATTTTCTCACCTGGAACTACAAAGTGCACCATGACACTAGATCTCATATGTAAACCAATTGGTTGGCACAGTAGAGCTTTGGAATATGGGACATCCTGCTGAGTGGGCTCCTTATCCTGCAGTTCTGTTGTTACTTCAATCCCATCATCTTGTTTGCTCCTGTGCAGCAAGAGGTAGATGTACTCTGTCAATCGGACCACCTTCTTTCCTTTCTCCATCAGCTCCAGTTCAACAAGGTACCTATTGCCACGAGCAGAATCCCTTCGCTTTTCCACGTTAATGATCCGCAGTAGTGTATAAATCCTATTGAAAGGGCCAGAGAAAGGGAGTCCCATGAGATGCAAAGGAAAAGTTATTGCCTGTGGTGGAATCAAAAACCAGAGGCCATCAATATAAAGTGGTCTGACTATTCCAATGAAAACTCATTGAATCATAGCCATAGAACACTACAGCACAGAAACAGGCCCTCTGACCCATTTAGTCTGTGTTGGACTATTAATCTGTCTCCTCCCATCAACCTACCTCCAGACCATAGCCCTCCATGCCACTCCATCCACGTACCTACCCCAATTTGTCTTAAAAGTGGAAACTGAACTCACACCCACCACTTCGGCTGGCATCTCCTTCCACACTCTCACCACCCTCTGAGTAAAGAAGCTCCCCCTTCATATTCCTCTTAAACATTTCACCTTTCACCCTTAACCTGTGACCATTAGTTCTACACATGCCCAACCTCAGCAGAAAAAGCCTGCTTGCATTTACCCTATCTATATGCTTCATAATTCTGTAAACTTCTATCAACTCACCTCTTATTATCTTACACTCTAGGGAATGAAGTCCTAAACTATTCAACCTTTTCCTAAAACTCAGGTCCTCAAATCCTGGCAACATTTCTTGCAAATTTTCACTGCACTCTTTCAATCTTGTTGATGTCTTTTCTGTAGGTGACCAAAACTGCAGGCAATACTCCTAATTTGGTCTCTCCAACACCTATACATACAACTTCAACATAATGTCCCAATTGTGCATTCAATACTTTGATTTATGATGACTAATGTGCCAAAAATTTACCCAAAGGATGGACAGAAAATGGAGCATGTTTCAAATGAGAGTAGTTAAGTTGAACAGGATTTAAGGAGCTATATTGTAAATTAATGAGCAAGAGAATTAGAGAGAAAGGGGTTAGATGAAGGACACCTCTATGGAATGTACACACTGTAAAGAATGGTTAGGCTAAATTCATATGTATGCCATAAAATACTAAGAATAAATTAAAATAAATTCTCTATCAAATTGCTTTCATTTAATTGGCTGCTGATCAGTAAACAATGTTTCACAATGCGGTACACCAGAAAATGTATTTCTTTTAACATTTTTCCAATATGCCTAGAAGGGTTTTGTTTTACTTGAGAAAGTTAAATGAAAGTCCAGAAGCTAGAAGAAGAGAAATGCACCTTTGTCCACTGGCATTAAATGTGTGGAAGCGCTTTGGCCATTGAATAGTCTTTCTTCTATCGAGTGTGATAGAATATTAATTAAACATCACTATTGGGCCACCAACACCCAAGAAGCTCCACGATACTTAGGATAGAGTACGTTACTGCTGTTAATGTACACTATTTACTTATTCTCTTACTGCCATATGAGGCTATCAATATGTGCAAAGGTGTAATGCAGCAACTCTTGAAGCTTAGTTTGACATTTTTTACCATCAAAACCAGAACAAAAGTAGTAGTTTTGTTGGAGTGCACCATCACCTTCAAGTTCCCACCTGGTCACAAACTTCCTGACTAGCTTTTTCATTGTTACAAACTCTGTGTATTGAACTTCCTCACCTAAGGACAGTGATTTAAGAAGAAGGCAGCCTACTATCACACTCTAAGAACAAACTGAAATAGCTGCAACCTCACCAGCACTGCCTGTATCTTGCGAGTCAACAATGAAATTGATTAATTTTGATAATGGACGCTGCTTTGTCATGTCAGTTGTTCAATTCCTGCTGCTGTCTGTAAGGACTTCGTACATTTTCCCCATAACTGCATGGGTTTCCTCCTAGTGTTCTGGTTTCCTCCCATAGTCCAAAGACATATGGTTAGAGTTAATGAATTGTGCGCATGCTATGTTGGTCCCGGAAGTTTGCCGACACTTGTGGGCTGCCCGGCATAATTCTCCTTGATTTGCTTTGATGCAAATGGTGCACTTCACTGTATGATTTGAAGTACAAGTGACATCTAAAGCTAATCTAAAGTAATCTAATATCGGCTTCAACATCGGTTGTTGTAACAGAATGTGCCAGACATCATATTTTGAGTTTTAAGAGAAAGAAAAGACTCAGGTGATTGCAGATTATATAGTGAATAAAAAAAAGAAAGATGGGGACAGATATGTTGGAGTCCAGAGGGCGGGTGACCTTTCTCTCAAATAGTAAGCTGTGGAGTATAGGTCAGGTACATGCTGTTGTCTTACACATGCAAAGCTGCACAATATATATAACAACCTGCTCAAAAAGGGGGCACTCCACTGCAGTTTGTTTTATTCTGTCAAGCCATGTCATAAGAAATATTACAGCAATGATTTTGCTTTCATCAGCTGCAATTAAACATTTATATCCCTACAATCAAGACATTTTTATATTATGCAATATTTACTTTGGCTGAATGCAGATGTCTCATGCATAATTAAAAAGGGTTTACATTTCAACCTTCATTTCAATCTAAATAAAGAACTAGGTTATCTACTCTGGTTTCTGCCGGCAGCTTAATGGAAGCAGTGTTATCACAGCGCAGGAGGCCATTCAATCTACTGGGTCGCTGCTAACTGCTAGCACACCAATCGGGTCAGTCCTATTCTCCACTCTTGCACCATTGATCTGCAAATTAATTGCTTTAATGTTATACAGTCATACAGCATGGAAGCTGGTGCTTCGGCCTCAATAGTCCATGCTGATCAAGATGCCCCATCCAGACTAGCCCCATTTGCCAGTGCTTGGCCCATAACTTTATAAACTTTTCCAATCCATCTATCTGTCCAACTGTTTTCTGAAAGTCCTTATTGTACTTGCAACTTCCTTTGGGAGCTCAATCCATAGTACATACAATAACACCTTTTGTGTAAAAAAGCTCCTATCAAATATTTCCTCTCACCTTAAACTTATGCCATCTAGTTCTTGATTACCCAACCCAGGGAAAAATGACTGGCTGCATTCACCCTATTTATACCCCTTAAGATTTTATCGTGTCTATAAGACTACCTCTCAGTCTTCTGTGCTCCAAGGAATAAAGGCTCTGATTAATTTGGTTTCCCCTACCCCTTGTAGGTAATGAGTTCAAGACATATGAGAAGGTTTCTTCTCATTCTAATTCTTGGGATGAAAGGGTTGTCCTATCAAGAGGGGCTGAACTGTTTGGTTCTGTATACTATGGAGTTGAGAAGAACGAGTGATGATTTTATTCAAACATATAAGGTCCTTAACAGTATAGGTATTGAAATTTAGTGGGAAGGTCAAGAGCAGGGGCATATATCTACAAAGTAAGAGGCCAGTCATTTGAAGCTGAGGTGTGCAGAGAAGGAAGTGAATCTCTGGAATTCTCTGCCCCCAAGGGAGGTGGAGGCTAAATTATTAGATATGCTTAAGGTGGAGATAGATAAATATTTGAAAGATCAAGGAACCGGCATAGAAGGGTTGATGGTAGCATAAATCAGCCACGAATATCAAATATCCGGGCAGATTTGAGGGGTCAGTTGGCTGACTCCTGCTCATATTTTTTTGCGTCCATGTGTTCACTTCACTGAATATTTTGTATTTTGTTATTTGTGTCTGGGAGCTTCACTGCTTCAGCTTACCTTATATGACAGTCATGACCTTGTTCACCTTTATCACATTTTCTCTCAAACTTGTTAGAATGCAGCTCCCAGCTTCTCCAAACAAGCTCTACATTTAAAACCCTCTATGATCACCTGAATTTTCCTGACGAATGCTGGAGTTCCATATGAAACTTCTGGCAGTCACGAGGAAGCTCCAGGCTCCCATACAAGAGCGTGCATGCACAGAAATCCTAAGCTTCCTGAGAGACAGTTAAAACTGGCACAGGTTTAGCTACTCTTTCTGCGTCAATGGTGAAGAACAGCTGTGAGGGAAAGAGGTTAATCTCCAGGTAATGATTCTAAATCAATTGTGTTAACTTAAATGTATGTAATTGTTTTCATCATTGTTCTATGTTTTAATTTTTAATGCAATTATTTTTAAGACATTTTGAACGATTTTGTAAGTTAGAGACATTCATACCTTTCAGTTACTAGTTAAGTTTGTGGCCACAGGTTAATTGTCTATCAAAACATTTCCATGAAAAAAAAAAGCTTATTCAAACCAACCAGGCAATGCCAGTTTTACTGGCAGGCAAAATGCTGCACAGGACTTCGCCAACTTTCTGTGACAAACTGCATCATTATCCTCTTCAGCATGGCCATGAAGTGAACTTGTCTTGCAATCAATTGTTTACTGAGCACTACTATATAGAAACAGCCCTTTCAGCCCATCTAGTCCATGCCAAGCTATTAATCTGTCTCATCCCATCAACAGGCACTCAGTTCATAGCCCTCCATACCCCTCCCACCCATGTACCTATCCAAATGTTTCTCTCAAATGTTGAAACCTAACCCACATCCACCACTCCTGCCAGCAGCTCACTCCACACTAGCAAGCAAATTCATGCAAGTATTTGAACCAGAACTTTGTCATTTCCCCCTGTGTTTGTTGTAACAGTGTCCTAGAGATAAATATTTAATTACTAAATACAGATTTAAAACCAAGCTTTGGTTTGACCAATCATAAATTGGGGGAGCACTTCATCAAGTACTTCTGCTCCATCCACAAGTGGGACTTCCTGGTGGCCAAACATGATGATTCCGATTCCCACTCCTGTTCTGACATGTCGATCTATAGCCTTGTCTTGTGCCAAGATGAGGTCACCCTCAGGGTGAAGGAGGAACACCTTGTATTCCGTCTGGGTAGCCTCCAACCTAATGGCATGAATATCGTTTTCTCCTTCCAGTAAATAAACTCCCTCCCCCACTTCTTTTATACCCCACTTTGACCTTTTACCTCTTCTAACCTACCTATTACTTCCCCTAGGGTCCCCCTTCCCTTTCCCCCATGGTCCACTCTCCTCTGCTATCAGTTTTCTAGTTTTCTTCTTCTCCAGTCCTTGATCTTTTTCACTCACCTGACTTCACCTATCACCTTCTAGCTACTCTCCTTCCCCTCCCCCTATCTTTTATTCTGGAGTCTTCCCTCTTCCTTCTCTGTTCTGAAGAAGGGTCTCGGCCCAAACTATCAATTGGCTATTAATTTCAATAGATGTTGCTTAACCTACTGAGTTATTGTGTGTGCTGCTATGGATTTCCAGTATTTGCAGACTTCCTCATGTTATGATTTGGTTATAAAAGTTTTCTTCTGCAATGTTGCCTGGGGCCGTGAAACATTGCTTCTGATGTTGAACTGCTTAGAAAAGTTTCCCTCCACTGCTGATTAACAAAACTTAGGATCTCTTCATTTCTTACTCCAAAACTCCCGAAGCTGTAGCTGTATTGGTATAATGTATAATCGGGTGTGTGTGTGTGTGTGTGTGTGTGTGTGTGTGTGTGTGTGTGTGTGTGTGTGTGTGTGTGTGTGTGTGTGTGTGTGTGTGTGTGTGTGTGTGTGTGTGTGTGTGTGTGTGTGTGTGTGTGTGTGTGTGTGTGTGTGTGTGTGTGTGTGTGTGGAGATCAGGAATCAGAAAAGAGGAACACATTCCAACTGCCTGAAATCTCAGTAAAGTTTTCTAACTCTGAGTCCATGAATGCCACCAAACCTCCCTCAAAATTGCACTCATGTTTGTTGTTACATTTGGAGAACACAGGAAAGGACAGAGAGATAGAGAAAATGATGTGAGTTAAGGTCCATTATTGATGTAATACACATCACTTCACAATAGGAATCACTCTTGCAAAAAACATCAAAACAGGGAGGGTAAGAAACCATACTTTTCTAAACAAAAGTATGGAGCAGAGTGGGTGACTACAGACAGTTTTGGAGACAGTTCCTTATGGAGTTTACGAGTTAGGTTTAAAAAGTAAGTAGTGCCTGTCGGGTCTTGTCTGTGGAATGAGAGATGACAGAGAGTGCTGGAGACAGTTCTTTGTGGATTTTACACGCCAGTTTTAAAAAGTAAGCTGTGCTTGTCTCGACTTGACTGTGGGGCGGGAGAGTGCAGAGAATGTTGGAGACAATCCTTGTGGAGTTTATGCACCAATTTTTAAAAAGCAAGCGGTGCCTGCCGAGACTTGTCTGTGGAGCGAGAGTTTGCTTGGGATGTTAGTAAATTAGCAAGGGCCAATAAAAAGAAGTGAGGTGTAAGCAGAGAGACCTTTGTGGGAGCGGCCATCGTTGGAGTTGGCTAGTGTTAGAATGCTCAGGCTTTGGGTCAGCAGGCTTCAGCGAGAACATGTGGGGTCTAAAGCTGCTGAGACTTCTGGAGTCATTTGTTTGATTGTAGAACATAAGCTTGAGAAGTTAGAGCCAAAGGCATAACAAGTGTAGGCAGGATGGTAGTTATAGCAATAGAATACTCCTCTTGTAAGAACTGAGATTGCAGGGCACCTAACCATTTCCCTGATGAATACATCTGCAGGAAGTGCACCCAACTTCAGCTCCTGACAGACAAGGTAGAAGAATTGAAGCTGCAGCTGGATGTACTCAGTACCAACTGGGAAGATGAAAACCTCAGAGAAAGAGGCCTTTAATGAGGTGGTCATACCCATAGTAGATGGGTAAGTAGTAACTGGAGTAAGTAGTAAGTGCAGGATTCCCCGTTGCCATTCCCCTCAGCAACAAGTAGAGTTAGGAGGAGATCCTGTGGCCGCAAAAGACATGCCAGGATGGTGCGTTGCCTCCCAGGGGCTAGGGTCCAGGATGTCTTCAAACAGCTGTAGAAGATTCTTAAGGGGGAAGAAATGACATAGGCGTCAATGACATAGGTAGAAAGTGGGAAGAAGTCCTCTGCAGTGAGTATAGGGAGCTTGGAAAGAGGCTGAAGAGAAGGACCTCCAAGGTAGTAATCTCTACCTCCTGATGCCACATGCTAGTCAGGGCAGGGATAGGATGATAGTACAGATGAATGAGTGGCTGAGGAAATGGTGTAGGGGCAGGGTTTCAGGTTCTTGGGTCATTGGAGCCTTTTCTGGGGGAGTGGTAACCTGTACAAGAGGGACTGGTTGCACCTAATCTGGAGGAAAACTAATATCCTGACTGGAAGGTTAACTAGTGCCACTCAGAGGGATTTAAACTATTTTGGCAGTGGGATGGGAACTAGAGCAGCAGGGCAGAAAGTGGAGGATGGAGAGGAAGATAGATGTAAAAACAGTAAAATAAAGCAGGGGCAAAGTAATAGATACGATGGGATGGATAGTTTGAAGTGTGTGTATTTTAATGCTCAAGGAATTATAAGTAAAGGTTATGACTTAGAGCACTGATCAGTGCATGGAACTATAATGTTGTGGCCATTACAGACTTGGTTGAGAGAAGGAGAGGAATGTTTGCTTAATGTCCCAGGATTTCAATGTTTTAAAAAAGATGGAGAGGAAGGTAAAAGAGCTGGGGGAGTTGCAATACCAGTCAGGGACAATATCATAGCTGCACTCAGAGGGGACATAATGGTGGGCTTGTCTGCTGAGACTATAAGAGTAGAACTGAAAAATAGGAAGGGTGCAATCACCCTGATGGGATTGTACTACAGACCCCACCTCCCCAATAGCCACTGGGGCATTGAGGAACAGATATGTAGACAGATTAAGTAAAGTTATAAAAATTGTTGTCATGGAGGACTTCAAATTTCCTGATATAAATAGGGACATTTTAGTGCACTAAGTTTAGATGGGGCAGAATTTATTGGGTGCATCCAGGAGGTGACCAGCCTTTCAGCTGGTCAGCAATTAGCGAACAATGACACAACTCCTTAAGTTTTAAGACAGCTATAGATAATTATGGACCTTTCAGGAGAGTATTAAATTGGAGCAGGGCAAATTATGAGAACATTAGACAAGAACTAAAGGAAGTTAATTGGGAGCAGCTGTTTTTGGGCAGGTCACACCTAACATGGGGAGGGTATTTAAAGACCAGCTGCACAGAATACATGTCAGGTATGTTCCAGTCAGAAGGAAGGACAGGAATGGTAAGGTATGTTGAGAGAGATGATGAATTTAGTCAAGAAGAAAAAGGAAAAATATGTAAAGCTTAAGAAACTAAAATCAAACAGAGCTCTTGAGGATTATAAAGAAGTCAGAAAAGTACTCAAGAAAGGAATTCAGAAAGCCAGGAGGAGGAATTAAAAGTACTTGGCAAGTGGGATCAAGGTGAATACCAAGGCATTCTATGCATAAATCAAGAGTGAGCGAGAGAATATCAAGGGAGAGAGTGGGACCACTCAAGGATAAATGAGGGAACATTTGATTGGATGTAGAGAATGTGAGTGAGGTCCTTAATGAGTCCTGTACATCAGTATTTAGGAAGGAGAAGGATGTAGAGGATTAGTGCTGAGAGTACTGATAAGCTAGGGTTTTTTGAGGTAAAGGAGGAAGTAGTGTTGAGTCTCTTAAAGAGTGTTAAAGTGGATTCGTCACCAGGACCTGATAGGATTTGCCCCATATTATTGAGAGAGGCAAGAAAAGATATTGCTGGGGACTTGACTAATATCTTTGTGCCTTCTCCAGCCACAGATGAAATCCTGATGGACTGGTGAGTAGCTAATGTTTTTCTACTATTTAATATGGGAACCACGGATAATCCTGGAAACAATAGACTGATGAGTCTCACATCAGTGGTAGGGAAGTTACTGGAGAGATTTCTCAGGGATAGGATATACAAGCATTTGGAAAGCCATGGCCTTATCGGGGAGAGCCAGCATAACTTTGTGCAGAGCAAGTTGAGTCCTACCAAATTAGTTGAGGCGATGAGGGTGATTGATGAAGGTGGAGCTGTGGATATTGTCCACATGGATTTTAGTAAGGTGCTTCAGAAGGTCCCTCAAGGAAGACTCATCTAGAAGGTTAAGATGCATGGGATCAATGCCGAATTGGTCATTTGGTTTCAGAACTGACTTGCCCCTAGAGGATGGTGTTGAAGTGACTAATTCTCGTGGTGATTAGCGGTGTTTCACAGGGACTTGTACTGAGACCTCTGTTGTTAATGGTGTATATAAGTGACCTAGATGAACATGTAGATGAGCGAGTTAGTAGGTTTGCTGATGATACGAAGATTGATGGTGTTGTGAACAGGGTAGAAGACTGGCAAAGAATTCAATGGGATATATCTCCGAGAGAGATATGGGTGGAGAAATGGCAGATGGAGTCTAAGCTAGTCTAATGTTAAGTGTTGCACCTTGATAGGTCAAATGTAAAGAGAGCTTTATAAAACTCTAGTTAGGCTGCATTTAGAGTATTGCATCCATTTCTGGTCACCCCATTATAGGAAGGATTCTGAGGCTTTGGATAGGGTGCAGAAGAGGTTTACCAGGATGTTGTCTGGATTAGAGGACATGTGCCATAATGAGAGGTTGGGCAGACTTTTGTTTTCACTGGGGTGGCGGCGGCTGAGAGGAGATCTGAATGACCTCTATAGCATTATGAGAGGCATTGACAGAGTGGACAGACAGCATCTTTTCCCCAGGGTTGAAATGGTTAATACCAGAGGGCATGCATTTAAGGTGAGAAGGGGAGATGTGAGGGGCAAGTTTTTTCTTTACGGAGAGAATGGTAGATACCTGGAATGCGCTGCTTGGAGTGCTGCTAGTGGCAGAAAAAAAGGACCTTTAAGAGATGTTTAGGTAGGCTATGAATGAGAGAAAAATGGAAGTATATGGTCATGATAAAGGCAGAAGAGATTAGTCAGCCATTTGATCACCAATTTAATTGGTTCAGCACAACACTGTAGGCCAAAAGGCCTATTCCTGTTCTATACTGTTCAATGTTTGATATTCTAAAATAATTGCATACAAGTATAGTTTGAAAATACTCACCCGCCGTTTTTTTCATTCAGCTTCTCCATGTACTGCGCTAAAACATCTACCACCTCACTCTCACTCATTTGCAGGTTGCCAGAAACATTGCACCTGAGGTCATTCCAGTCTGACCGCAAGAGCTCAAAATCCATGGAGCTGACACTGAATGTTCGCTGCCAGTTTATGGATTCCTCCATCCAGCCCTGCTGAGACTCAGTATCCTCATAACTGTAATCTGACAGTCCTTCATCGGTTGCCTCAAACTGGTCATTATAAATTTGCTGGGATTCACTCAAGTCACCAGCCTTCCAGTAGGTTGTCTCTTCAGGAAAATTTTCGGGAGCAAAGGATGTTGCTTTAAGTTCATTTGTCTTTTTGTGAATAGGATGGGTAAAATCTTCCTTGTCCACATTTTCCTCATGCGTAAAGTATACACGAGGTGTTGCAGTAACATTGCGTCTGTTCATGTCATCCCTAATCTGTTCCTGTTTCCTATGCAGTGCCTTCCAGTTCCTCTTCACCTTTTTAATTGTTGGAACTCGAAAAGAATCATTATTAGCATCGTGCACCTCCTGCTCCTGAGATGTTGTGTTCCTTAACAAAAACATTTTATTAGTGAGGTATAGTGTTGTCTTTTTCCCCTTTGCAATGGAAGTCAAGTTCTTTATTGAGCTCAGGTCTTGCAGTTCATTATTTCTGGCATTGGTGTGCAAGTACACTCCAGGAAACAATTCCTTAGGTTTTTCTGTAAGCAATGTATTTTTCTTCTGCTGGGGTCTAGTCACATAGATTTTATTCTGTAGCTTCTTGGGCTCACCAAGTCTCTTTTTATGGATGCCTACGTGAGCAGTATTACTCAAAAACTGCTTGGTTTTACTGGGGATGAGTGGAATGGAAATCTCTGACTGCAAGTTGAACAAGCTACTCTTACTGAGTTTGGATTGGCTGGCTGGTTTTTTATTCGACTCTTCTGGGTTGAATTTAGCCCAGGTTAGTGACCTACTTTGTCTGTGTTTTGGTTTGTGAAAGAGGCCCACTTCCTGATTGTTGTTGGCTATAGCTGATGGGGACATATCATTTTCTTGAAGAATTGGATGCAAGGCCTTTTGCTGTGGTTTCATGATGTGTAAGTCCTTGGTCGTGGTCTTTCTTTTGTGGCTGTCCATGTAGTCAAAGTCATCCCTGTTGTCTTCAGGCAGTGGCAGGAGCTTCCTCTTTGTGACCAACTGGCTCTGAAACAGGCTGGTATTTCCTCTTTCCTTAAGGTCCTCCTTGTTCCACGTCATCTTGCTGCTGCTTAGTATAGGTTCTGTATCAACTCCTTCTGATTCTTCAGGGAAATCTATAATATCCAAAATGTGTAGGTAAAAAGTAAATACATGATAGAGAGTTAATATAAAAAGTGACCATGAATTAAAAGGCAGCTTTCAATGCAAAACCATGCAATAGGAATTTTTTTTTAAATTGCATGGTGAGCACATTTACAGATTTTTTGATCTGGATCCTTGTCTTAAGACAGGTACCCAGTACATCCTGGGCCAGGCTGTGACAAGTGGTGTTTGACCCTGCTTTTGGCATCATACAAGACATTCTACCCTGCAGAATACACAGGTCTCTAAACACCAAATGGACAGAGCCACTTTTAGCCATGGGTTCAGGGATGCTTTGATAATAGTTAAGTGCCCAAGGCATACACCTATGTTAATTTTTCATTGTCCATGAAGTCCCCAGACCTCTCCTATGTTAATATAATCTCCCCCACCCAATCCATTGGATCAGACACTCCTGTGTTCCCCAATACCTTTCAGCCAACCCCATCCCCAATCTCTTGTGTTGCACAATAGACTATAGTTTATTTTCAATTCACTTCATTGCCAAAGAATTAGGAAAAATATTTAAATGCAACAAATTGCATGCTATTACATCCTTATCATCCACGATGGGATTCTAGTTGCAAGGATATTGAATGTGCATTATTGGGTTACAAAGGGATCCTGGGCAACTAATATCAATGATGATGTGGTATTAATGTAATGCCAGGTTCCAACATGGAATCTCAAAAACAAGAGACTATGTTGTGGTAAGAGCTTGTGGGTGATAATGTCAGCTCTGACTAGAGGCATGTAATGAAACAAAATAAAGAAATGCACAATCAAAGCTAATATAATATGTTGTCAGAGCAAATGATCTCCATTCACTAAGAGGAAAAAAAATTGTGATGTTTTCTTCTGAAGTTTCTATGCAAGTCCAGGATAGTATAGGTTATTGGATTCTAGAGGACCCACACTGTCCACAGCAGCCATCCTTGGTTTCTGGATGCAAGACATTTCAATTCCTCTTCCCACTCTCACATATGGGGAACACTTTGGGTTTGAAAGAACTGTGGGAGATCTTGAATAATTTATTACACCTCTGTTTATTTGTAACACAAACAGACCCTACAGAACTAAGTAGTGAGGCATGGACAATATACAGATCACAGAAGATGAGGTGCCTGCTGTCTTGACGCAAATTAGGGTGGATAAGTCCCTCGGGTCCGACAAGATGTCCCTTTGGAACTTGAGAGAGGCCAATGCAGAAATCGCAGGCTCCCTAGCAGAGGCATTTAAAAGGTTCTTAAGAACGGCTGAGGTGCCAGAAAACTAGAGGTTAGCTAATATTGTTCTATTGTTCAAGAAAGGCTCTAAGAATAAGCTGGGAAATTATAGGCCTGTGAATCTGACCTCAGTAGTGGTTAAATCATTGGAAGGTATTTTACGGTACAGGATATATAAGTATTTGGATAGATAGGGCATGATTAGAGATAGTCAACATGGTTTAGAGTGTGATAGGCCATGTCTAACCAGTCTTGTGGAATTTTTCAAGGAGGTTACCAGGAAAGCTTATGATGGCAAGGCAGCGGATGTTGTCTATATGGACTTTAGCGAGACCTTTGACAAAGTTCCGCATGGGAGAGTAGTCAAGAAGGTTCAGTTACTTGGTATTCAGGATGAATTAATAAATTGGATTCAACATTGACTTAGTGGGAGAAACTTAGTGGTAAATAGTTGCTGTGACTAGTGGTGTGCATCTGTATCAGTGATTTGGACGATAATGTGGTAGATTGGAGTCCTGATGAAGGGTCTCAGCCCATAATGTCAGCAGTTTATTCATCTCTATTGATGCTGCCAGACCTGCTGAGTTCCTCCAGCATTTTGTGTTTCTGGATTTCCAGCATCTGCAGGACTTTATGTTCATCTCAGAGTATTGAGTACAGGAGTTAGAATGTTCTGTTGAAGTTGTATAGGATATTGGTGAGACCAGATTTGGAGTGTTGTGTTAAGTTCTGGTCACCTCTCTAAGGTAAGGTATCAATAAGACTGGATGAGTACAGAGAAAGTTTACAAGGATTTGGGGTTGGGGTTTGAGGACTTGAGTTATAGTGAAAGGTTTGTTTTTCTCTGGAGAATAAGAAAATGAGGAGAGATTTGATAGAGGTGTACAAAATTATGAGAGGTATAGACAGGGTAAATGAAAGCTGACATTTTCCACTGAAGTTGGGTGAGACTAGAATGAGAAGTCGTAAATTCAGGGTGAAAAGTGAAATATTTATGGGGAATCTGAGGAGGAAATGCTTCACTCAGAGAATGGTGTGAACGTGGAAAGAGCAGCCAGAGAACTTTGTGGATGTGGATTGGTGTCTAAGGCTGTGGTATAGGTGCAAGTTGATGGAACCATGCAGAATAACAGTTCACCACGGACTAGATGGGATCAAGGGCCTCTTTCTGTGCTGTAGTACTCTATAACTATATTTCTTGTCCACTGTTGGTCTTCTGCACAGCCAGTGTGAAGCCCAGCACAAACTAGAAGAACAAGACCTCGTATTCTACCTCGGTAGTCTACAGATCAATGTCATGAACAGCAAATTTTCCTTTACAGGTAGCCCTCATCTCCTGTGTTCACCTATCACTCTCCTTCTGGTCCTCCCAGTTTTGTTCCCTTTTCCTCACCCCTCCTCCAGATCCCCATCAGTCATAATCATACCCCTTCCCCCCCCAGTTCCATCTAAATACTTTACAGAAAGGATCTCTTCCCACATTCTAGATGTATTCAAGATTGTTCAGTGTTATTACCAGTACACAGTGTAAAGGAGAATGAAATATTTATTACTCTGGATCTGATGCTGCTCAAAAATGAAATAAGATAAAGAACACAATAATAATAAAACATGTTAAATCTAAATACATTACTTTGTACATTAATCAATTGTATGTCCATAAAGTGACGCTAGGTACAGGAGTATCTGTACATAAGGTGACTGACAAGAAATAATGTGGATGGGTAGATTAATGAGTGGAGATGTTGATCAGCCTTACTGCTTGGGGAAAGTAACTGTTATTGAATCTGATGGTCCTGATGCCTCTTCCTTGAAAGAAGTGGGGCAAACAGTCCACGAGCAGGATGTGTGTGATCCTTCATGATGTCAATGGCCCTTTTCTGGGAACTTAATGTATATATGTCCTTGATGCTGGGTAGGCTAGTGCCAGTGATGCATTTTGACATCTGCACGAAGAACCAACTCTTCCTATCCTCGGCAGTACAGTTTCCATACCATGCAGTGATACGGCATGTTAGGATGCACTCTGCTGCACATCTGTAGAATGGTGTGAGTATAGATGTGCACAGTCCAGCTCTCTTCAGCCTCAGAAAGTAGAGGTATTAGTGAGCTTTCCTGACTTAGTGGAATGTGTTCTGGGGCCATGAAAGGTTTGCAAGATGTACATTCCCAGGTGTTTGAAACTGCCCGCAGTCTGCACTGCTGTGGCATGGATGTAAAGAGGGGAGTGAGTGGTGTGAGTCCTCCTGAAATCAATAACCATCTCCTTTGTCTTGTTGACTTTGAGGAATAGGGTTCCACACTGAGAGGGTCTTTAACTCCCTGCAGACCAATTGCCAAGTGAATCATAAGACTCTGTCACCATGGATACTATCAGCAGGCCTTGAGCTCTTCCACCTCCACCCTGCAGGCCATCTCATCGTTGTTGGTGATGAGCACCAATATTGTTGTTTCATTGGCGAGCTTGACAATGTGATTACTCAGGTGTTAGGCCGTACAGTCGTGTGTGAGCAGAGTGTACAGCACTGGGCTCAGCACACAGCCTTGGGGGGCACCCATGAGGAGGGAGGAGTCTGAGGTTTGTTGGTTAGGAAGTCCACACCCAGTTGCACAGTGCTGTGTTTAGACAGAGTATCTAGTTCTCCAAGGTCTGTGGGACAATAGTGTTGAATTCTGAAATGAAATCCAGAAACAGCATTCTGACATTAGTGTCAATTTGGTTCCATTTCTCCCCTTCATCTCTCCCCTATTGTTTCCAATATCATGTTCTTCACTTGGCATGCTCTAGCAGTTGTATCCTTTGTGACCCTGCTTATCAATGTCCAACCTCTGTCACCACCTTCACCTTCACCTCTGCCCACTGGAGCTATCTGCCTTTTGACTTCCTTGACTGCTTCCACTGATCACCATTTTCCTGGGTCTAGGTGAAGATAGTATGACTGGTGTTTAATATCTATCCCTAATTACCCTTGAGAAGATGCCACATCAATGGACTTTGAGTGTGACTTAGGCTGACGATCTTGGCCTAAGAGTCAATGGATGACAGGGAGGGTTCCACACGCTGGGTCTTCAATTCTCTGCAGACCAATTGTCCAGTGTATTATGAGATCCTGTCACCATGGATACCATCTGCTGTGCTAACTCAGCCTTGGGTGGGACTGACTGCTGGGCAAGTTGGACGATCGGGGCCAAGCTCAATGCTGGCTTCAGGGAAGATGCAGTAAAAGGAAAAAGGTTTTCAGTAAAAAATGTATAGGGGTAACTGTTAGGATAATAACACCAATAATGAAGAAATTGTGCAGCCACGGCCTCACTGCACACCCGTCTTTTGATCACCACATGCTGTTGCCTGCTGAAGTTCCCTTTTATAGTATTTGGATTGGCTTGGAATAACAAGACCCACCACACTCTCTCTATTGGATAAACAGGAAACTTTATTTTAAGCTGCTAGTGTGGGAATTGCAAATATCACTCAGGAGCATGTTAGTGGAAATCAATTCTAAATTATTCTTCAGGCATCGCATGGGAAGTTATGCTCTGCAGTTGGCTCATGCAGATTCTACGCTAGGCGTTAGTGATACTAATGTGCCAGGAACATTTAAAAAAAAAAATTTTTTTTAAGTCAATAATAATACATTCTTTCTTCTTTTAAGAGTTGAACAAAAACACGCACAAATTGCTTGTATTGTATTTTTCTGTTAGATATCTGCCTAAGCAAAAGACAAAAAGAGAAGATAATTTTATACATTGAGTTAAATAATGGGAAGGGTCTGATGTGGAGCATTAAAACCAGCGGATCCAAAGTATCTATATTTGTTTTGCAAGGTCTGCTGAACATCAAAATGACAGACCAAAAACTGCCTGTCATTCTTACCCTCTGGGTTATCAAACAAGAAAGGTTTGTTCTCCTCATCCATCTTCATGTACTTGTAGAATCCAAACCTGCCAGGGAGGAAAGACAGAAATTTCAAACAGAGCTCTGTCACAAGCCGAGTTACACAGCTGCAGAGGCTGGAGATGTATTGTCAATTGTGAAAATAAATGCTTAACTTGACCAATCCCAGAAATAGTGGGAAAGAAAAATAATAAGACTTATGTTTCCACAACAAGTACATATGACATGTTACCCCTAGTGCTTGAAAGATAAACATAGCAGAAACTAGACCAGGTCAGAGTAGGTGTGAATGAGTCCTGACATTGTTTTCAACCATACAGGTGGTACGTGTCAGTAATATGATATAATCTTTAAACTTTGATGGATGATCTGTTTCTATAACAACATTCAAGGAGAATAATGCAGGACATGCAACCCACTTGATTACCAGAATCACTGCCTACTTCACCATAATTGCTGCAGTATGCACTCTTCAACATCCATTCGATAACATCTCCCAAACTCATGATATGTTTGGCTTAGAAGGACAAGGGCAACATCTACATGAGAAACACCACCATGTTACTTTATTGTTCCTCATGATTTAATGGTCCAAACTTCTAAACAAAGAAAGTGGCCCCATCTTCACCTTGTAGGTACTTGTAGGATGGGCAATAAACACTAATCTTATCAGTAAAGCTCACACCCACAAATAAGTGAAAATATAACACTTGAGCAACCAATCTTAAAACGATGCTGTATCGTAGTCATATTTATAAGCCAATTAATATGACTAAAACAGAACAGATTAGTATCTGCCTGGGTACCCTCCAATCTAATGGCATGAATATTGATTTGTAAACACAAAGTACACTGCAGATGCTGTGGTCAAATCAACACGTACAAGCAAGCTGGATGAACTCAGCAGGTCAGGCAGCATCCGTTGAAATGAGCAGTCAACGTTTCGGGCTGAGACGTTGACTGCTCATTTCAACGGATGCTGCCCGACCTGCTGAGTTCATCCAGCTTGTTTATACGTGATGAATATTGATTTCTTCCGGTTAACAAATATTTCCCTCCCCCTTTCCTTTATTCCCCATTTTGACATTTCGCTTCTTCTCACCTGCACCCCTCCCCCCACCAGTCCCCTCCTCCTTTCTTTTCTCCTATTGTTCACTCTCCTCTCCTATCCGATTCTTTCTTCTCCAGCCCTTTATCTTTTCCAACCACCTGGCTTCATTTTTCACCTTCCAGCCAGTCTCTGTCCCCTTCCCCCATCTTTTTATTCTGGCATCTCTCCCCTTCCTAATGAAGGGTCTTGGCCCGAAACATCAACAGTTTACTCTTCCATAGATGCTGCCGGACCTGCTGAGTTCCTCCAGCATTTTGTATGTGTTGATTTGAATTTCCAGGATCTGCAGATTTTCTTGTGTTTGAGATTCATGTCCTTTATGCAGTGCTCGTTGAGGGAGAGAGCTGTGTTACAGCAGCGATTATGCTAAAAAAAAATACCTCCTTGCCTATAAAGTGCTTTGGGGTATCCTATAAAGGACATGAAAAGTGAAATTAAATTTATTCTTCCCTTTCTTTTTAATCAACCTACATATTGTTATGTGTAAGTATGAAAGGAGATTTAATTAGAAAAGAAATATTCCAATTTATTCTCATTCTTGTAATATTTATGGAATATATCTTAACACAGATTCAGAATGTTTCCTAGTCCTATTTCAGAGCTGCAATTACAATGTAGAATCAGTCATCAACAGGGAATGAATCTGTACAACATCTTAGAAATGCACTGATTATTTGTTTGGCTACCTCCACACCACCAAAAAGGATGAAGCAACTGGGGTTCAGTCTTGTTGACCAGCACTCAGACCATTACACTAAACACTTCATCCACCATCAACAGAGTGACTACAATTAGTTATATGTACAAAATGCCTCACAGTTATTGAACAAGGCTTTGTTAACAGTACTTCCCAAAGTGACATTTGCTACAAATATGAAAGGATTAGAAATATATGAGAACATGCCATCCTGCATTAGGAAGTCTAGCCTAGTCTATCCAGCCTTTCTTCATAGTTCAACCTGGTTATTCCTGATTTAAACTGGTAAACCTTGTCAACTGTTTCCAATGCATTACATCCATTATGCAAGGAAAATTAAATCACACAAAAACTCCAGATATGCTCAGTCCAAGGCCTATATAACTGAAGCATAGCCTACACACTTCTCCAATTCCCTCAGCAATACGCAATAGCATACTAGATAGGTAAATAGATACTTTATTGATCCCAAAGGAAATTACAGTGTTACAGTAGGATTACAAGTGCACAGATATACAAATATTTGAAGAGAAGTAAGAAAGAACAAAAGCAAGTTACTTTAAAAATAAATTGGACAAAACTTACAAGTCAGATTACAAAATCACTTCTCCAGTTAAAAGTGGACTCAGTACAGAGCCTGATGACGCTGTTGATAAATTATGCACTACAGCATACATCTTTCTGCACTTCAGAACTTTGATATCTCTTGTTATTTAGATTATTTCCTTTTTTATTTTACTTGAAGAATTGAATAATGTCACACTTTTGAACACTGCACTACATATGCCAGATCTTTGCTCAATCACTGAACCCGTATCTATCTCTCTTTTTGTAACAAACTCTCCTACCCTTTCTATGTCATCAGAAAATTTAGCAAAAATAACCTCAATGCCTTCATCCATGTCATTTATATAAATTACAAAGAGCGTAGCACTACATTGTAACATTAATATTTATAGCTGCAGGCAAAGTTTTCATGTTGTTAAACTAATAATGTATTGCAAGCTCTTCAATATATTATAAGAATTTAGTACACCCTGGTTTGCATAGTATTATTGTACATAAATTTGGGTGCCATTGTCTGCAAGGTTCAACACTATGTAAGAATAGGAGTTAAATATGATTATGTATGTATTGTTGTACAACTTTCTAATGAAAATTAATTGTGAACCTGAATATTAAATCACATGTCAACAGGAAAACAGTGGATATCTTTTATGCAAGAGAAAAAAGATAATATTCAGCATTCCTGTGATTTCCAGCAACTTCTGGATCCAGGGCAGGTCAGATTGATACCTATGATGGAATTCATTCTAGTAGCATAATTATCTGGTAATTTTTTTCAGAGGGTTAGACTTGTTAGTAAACTAAAAGCTTATTCCATTTCTACATATGAGTGAAACATAGCACCCACTGTGTTATACCATCAACTATTTTGTCTATGGCAGGAAGTTGTGGTTGTGTAAAGCAAGTGGAGCCTGCTGGGACTTGTCTGCAGAACGGGAGATCACAGAATGAGTTGAAGACAGTTCTTTGTGGACTTTATGCACCAGTTATAAAAAGTAAGTGGGTCTTGTCGGGTTTTGTCTGCGGAACAGGAGGTCGTGGAGTGGGTTGGAGATAGTTCATTGTGGACTTTATGTATTAATTTTAAAAAGTGACTGGGGCCTCACAGGAATTGCCTGTGGAGTAGGAGATAGCTTGGGTTAATAGTAACTAGGGTTAATTGGCAAGCACAAATAAAAAGAAGCAGCATTTGAGTGGAGTGGCCATTGTGTGAGTGAATAGTGTTAGAGCAGTCAGGCTTTGGCTCAACAGGCTTAGGCAAGAACAGCCGTAAGCTAGTAATTAGATTTGCGAGTCAGAGGCGTAACAAGTATAGGTAGGATGATGGTTCAGGCAGTGGAATGCTTTTGGTGAGATGTGAGATTTCAGGGTATCTAACAGTCTCCCTGATGAATACATCTGCAAGAAGTCCACCCAACTTCAGCTCCTGACTGACAAGGTCAAGAAACTGGAGCTGGATGCACTGAGGACCACATAGGAGGCTGAAAACTCCACAGTTGAGTCTTTTACTGCAATAGTCACACCCAGAGTGCAGACTTCAGATGGTGATAGCCAGGAGGAGTAAGGGGAGTAAGCAGTCTGTGCAGAGTTCCCCTGTGGCCATTCCCCTCAGCAAATCCACAGAACATTTACAAACTCCTTTGTGACACCAGGGGCATGCAGTGCATGTGGCAAGGTATGCAAACAATAACTGATTACATGTCTACTCTGTGCATCAACGACAGCAATACCTCCCTTTCTGATGGGTTGAATGCTCTCTATGTACCATTTGACCAATTGAATGAAAATACACCCTGTCTGGATACAGTTGAGGCGAGGAGGACCCTAGCCAAGGTATACCCACGCAAAGCAGCAGGGTCAGACAACATACCTGGTCAGCTGCTCAGGGACTGTGCAGCCCAGCTAACAGAGGTCCTAATGGACATCTTTAATATCTCTGAAACTGTCCACTGCCCCTGCAGGTAGTGTGATGACATTTGCAATTCATGTAATGAATTACTTAAAGAAGCAAGAATGCTTAATCCAACAATATCTATACAAGATTACTCAAATATTACTTAAGTATTAAATACACGGCAGTTGGGACAACACCCCGTTTCTGCAACTGGATTTTGGACTTCTTGACAGAAAACCCCCAGTCAGTCTGAGATGGCAGCAACATCTCAAGTTCTTTCACACCGTGCACTGGTACATCCCGCGCACCCCGACCCCCCCCCCCCAACCCCGGCTACGTGTTCCGTCCACTGCAGTTCCTGCTGCTGACTCATGACTGCTCTGCTAGATTCATCTAAAATTCCATCATCAAGATCGCTGATGATACTGCAGTGGTTGGCCTCATCAGCAATGATGATGAGCCGGCACACAGAGAAGAGGTAGAGAGGTTTGTCAAAGGGCATGAGAACAACAACCTGAGTCTCAACTTGGACAAGACAAAAGAGATGATTGTGGACTTCAGGAAGGCACAGGTCAACCATTCTCCATTGTACATCAATGGCTCTGCTGTGGAGAGAGTGAAGAGCATAAAGTTCCTTGGTGTGCACATAATGGATGATCTAACCTGGACCTACGATGTTTCCTCACTAGTCAAGAAGCCACAGCAGCGTCTACACTTTCTGAAGAGATTGAGACATGCAAGGCTCCCTGCTCCCATTCTAACAACTTTCTACAGGAGCACCATCGAGAGTGTCCTGTCTGGCTGTGTCATTGTTTGGTGCAAGACTCTACAGAGGACAGTAAAAACTGTCAAGAGGATCATCAGGATCTTCCTTGTCCCCGTTTGTGACACTTACTGGAAGTGTTGAAGATGAAGGGCCCAAAGCATCATTGAGGATCCCTACCACACATCTCACAGTTTCTTTGAGCCACTACTGTCAGGAAGGAACTACAGAAAGATCAGGACTAGGACTAGGACTACCAGGCCGAGCAACAGCTTCTTCCCTCAGTCTGTGAGACTAATGAACACACTGCCACCACCAAGGTTTCGTCGCTTGGACAATGAGTTTTTTTACTGAACACCAGCACTGTGCATTACTACATGCATTTTGAATTATATCTAATTAACTTATTTATAGTATAGTATTTTGGTTTATGTGCTGTGTGTGATATACTATATATTGTGTGGGTGCACCATGGTCCAGAGGAACATTGTTTTGTTTGGTGGTATATATGAAAATAAAACTGAACTTGAACTTGAAGGATACTCCTTTAGACACTGCTGGGAAAAGATGACCTATCAGGGTGCAGTAGCAGGCAGGCCAGTGGCACTGTAACTGGCTCTGAGGCACAGCAGGGAAAGGTAAAGTCAGGCTGAGTGGTTGTGGCAAGAGGTTCAATAGTAAGGAGATGGACAGGAGATTCTGTGGCCAAGAAAGAGAAGGGGAAGAACGTTGAGTTGCTTCCCAGATGTTAGGGTCCAGGATGTCCTGGAGCAGCTGCAGAAGACTCTCGAGGGAGTCAAAGGTCACGGTGTACATTGGCACTAATGACACGAGTAGAAAGGGGGCAGAGGTCCTGTGCAGTGAGTATAGGGAGTTAAGGATGAGGCTGAAGAATAGGACCTCAGAGGTAGTAATCTCTAAGTTACTGGCTGTGCCACATGCTTGTCAAGAAGGGAATAGGATGATAGTACAGATGAATGAGTGCCTGAGGAAGTGATGTAAGGAGCAGTGCTTGAGATTTCTGGATTATTGGGATCTCTTCTGGGGTGGGTATGACCTGTACAAAAAAGACAGGTTACACCTGAACCCAAGGCAGCACAATATCCTTGTGGGCAGGTTCGGTAGAGCTGTTGGGGAGGGTTTTTCATCTAAGTAGGCAGAGGAATAGGAACCAGAGTGTTAGGGCTGGAGGTAGGACAATTGGTTTACAAGTATATCCGGTGTGTGGTGAGGCTGTGAGAAAGGACAGGCAGATGATAGGGCAAGACTGCAGTCAGTGAGATGAGCTGAAGTGTAACTGGGGGTCAAAACTGAAAAGGATGATGAATGGTGGTCTAATTCTGCCCCTATGTCTTGTGGTATTTTGCTATATATCATTAAACAGTTATGGTTCGATGGGGATATTTGTGGCATAGAAATGTCTTTCTATAGTGAGGAAGGGGAAGGAATTTTAAAAGATGGTGTTAGGGAAAATTTTGGAGTTATGACATTATGGATTGCATAATTGTAAATTAACTAAAATAAAAAAGTCTTCAATTGGTAACTTCCAATTTAACTTCCAAGTGATACTTCGTGGCTCGTGAAGCCAGTCAGTGGGTGTGGGACATTCTGATTCTATCTCATTGAAACCCCATAGGGGAAGACAATAGCTGAATGTTCCTGTTATCAAGGATAAATTTATTTGCCAAATACTGTATGTTTGCACGTACTAAGAGTTTGCTGTGGCATGTTGGTCAGGGCGCAACATGCAACAAAAACAACATTGAACAATTATAATGAATGAAGAATTCTATATATAAATAAAGTTACTTGTTTTTGTAGGGATATGGAATAAATGTGCATAAATACATAAATGCCAGCATGTATTTACAATGTAAACACAATTATAGAAAGTGGCTTGAAGTGTTTACAGTGCAGTGACAGGGGTAATAGATAGAGGGGTGGGGGGTTAACTGGAATGGTTGAGCAGATTAACTGTTTAGGGGAAGAAACTTTTAAGATGGTGAGGCTGTTTTAAAATTTTATTTATTTATTATTATTTATTTAGGCATACAATGCAGAACACTCCAGCCCAATGAGCTGCACTGCACAGCAACCTACCTATTAGCCAAATCATAGGACAATTTATTATGACCAATTAACCAACTAACTGACACGTCTTTGGATTGTGGGAGGAAACCGGAGCACACAAAGGAAGCTAATGCATGCATGGGTGGATGTACAAACTTCTTACAGACAGTGCCAGAATTGAACTCTGAGTTCCAACACCCTGAGCTGTAATAATGTCACACTAACCGCTATGGTACCATGGCACAGCATGGTAATAATAGCCCTATAGTGTTTTCTAGAAGGGTGCTTTTGGAAAAGGCAGGTTTCAGGGTGGCGTGTGAATGCCATGATGTTTCCTGCCGGCTCTTCCACCTGGACCCAAACAAGTTCTACAGTAATGGTAGACTGCAGCCAATGACCCTTTCTGCTGTGCAGAGAGTTCGCTGCAGTTTTCGTAGATTGTGAGAGGATGCTACACTAAGACAGTTAAGGCTGATGAGGGATTGATCTATATGGTGGCAGTGTAGAATTGCACCAATACATTCTAGGGAAGATGGAATTTTACCAACTGCAGCAAGAAGTACACCCCCTGCCAAGCCTTTTTGTTAATGAAGGGGATATGGTTCTCCTTTAGTGGTTCTCCAATGGCTATCAGCGCATTGTGAAAGGTGTACCCCTGCCACTAAATGCACAGCCCAGGAGAGATCTGTTTTGTCACTTGACCTGGTTAGATGTGCAGAATATTCATGGAGCTATCCCTCAACACTGTAACATAAGGGTTTTTTTATGTTGAGTGTGTGGCTTTTGGAACAAACACCAGTATTGAATGTAAAAAGGTTCTGCTAGCTGGGATGTACTGCCATTGTAAGTATGTAATTCTCTAAATTTACCTGACTATATTCCAAACGTTAAAGTTAGGCAGGTGATAGGAATTTAAACTGATTAATTGTTTATTGTTACCTTTGTGTTGAAGATGTATAAAATATTGTATCAGGAGAGTGAACGTCTCTTGGATCCTCCTGGATTATCCCTCTCCTGGAGATTTGCTGAGTGAATAAAGGCTTTATATTTCCCATTTACAGCTTAGACAGTCACAACAGTGGAAAGCATTGGCCAATGAAGTAAGGATTATACGGAAAACACACAAAATCTGGAGTACCTCAGCAGGCCAGGCAGCATCTATGGAAATGAATAAATAGTCAATGTTCTGGGCTGAGACTCTTCATCTCGTCGATTTATTCATTCCCATAGATGATGCCTGACCTGCTTTCCTCTAGCATTTTGTGTGTTTTGCCTTGGATTTCCAGCACCTGTAGTTTTTCCTGTGTTTGTGAAATAAGGATTATATTATAGAAACTGACCATCAACACAACCAGAAATCAATGCTTGTTTCCAATGAGGGCAAGTGATAACCTAAACTATTGTGATGTCATTTAAGGGCCTCAGACCAAATATCAGACAAACATTGTAGGTAATATTTTATAGATGTAAATCAAGACTTTGCCAATGACCTTGATAAAGTCTGAGGGACTAATTCTCATTGCACCTTTCCCTAAAGACCAAACTTCATTGTGGATGTTGCCATTATTAGACTGCTGTTTAAATCTAATATTCAATAGTTGCACTGTATATCCGAATGCTTACTTCTCCAAATACAAGGGGCTCTCGCGGTAGAAGCATTTATTTTCCGTTTCCATGTGAGTGAGCCTGGTGTAGTCATTCGGGTAGACAAAAGATAGGTAGACCTGCAGGAATATACAAATAACATGATAAGTACCATACCAATTCCTGTGATCAGTCCTGAACATGATCTCTATGAATTGCATCATGATACAATGTGAAAAGTGAAAACATTGTGGATGTGAAGTTCCAAAAGAGACTGCTTTGGTAAGTGTTTTTTTAGGTGTCAAAGGTTGTAGAAAGTTTGGGAAGGGTTGGGGGAAAATCTCCAGAAAATTGTAATGGAACATTGCTGATTAGTGTGAAGACTGGAAGAACATTGGAAAATTCCATTCACTTTTTTCCAGATATACAAGTAACTGTTTTCATTGTTATAATAAAAGTTTATGCTTTGTTTATTCAGGTTTTCTGCTTCTCCATTTCTGAAGGTTCACCTCAACAACAGAAATAACACACTGAAAGAAAATAAATGTATATATACTGTATAATACTTTGTATGAGACTGGGATTTTCCAAAGCACATTGACTGTAAAGAAATATTTATTAAGTGCGGCATAGTAAATGGTAACACAATCAACAATGAAATCATTACCAAACATCAGGTTATTTGTATGCATTTGCCGAGTGATGATTCTTGACAAAAGGGAGATGTCAGTGCCATGTGTTAGTTTAAGCCGATCAAGAGGGTAAAATCCTCAACATCAGTACTATGTCTTAAGCATACAACCTCAAGGTCTCAGTAAGGCACTAGAATGGCAGTCAGGATAATGTTCTCACCAAGGCTTTGGAATTGATATATCCCATGTGGTTCAAGTTAATCTATGGTAGAGGACTCAAAATTAAGGGAAAAAAAACATATAATTTTTTTTCTTGGAAAAGAATGATGCATTTGTTCTGCCTCACTGCACCAGAAATGTGGGTTTACTCTGGACCTCAGATTTGTCTCTATGCAGTTCCACATGGGTTTCTTCTGGTTTTCTCTCAAAGATGTATAGATTGATACGATAGCTGTAAATTGCCCCATGAAAGTGAGTGGTAGAATCTGGAAGGAGTTAAGGAGAACGTGGGGAGAACTTTTTTTAATGAGATTAATGGGTGGTTGTTGACTGGTATGCATTAAGTGGGATGAAGGACCTATTGCCATAAGTGTGGGGAACAAGCAGGAAATTGAGCTTTGGATAGGGGTCAGCTGAGAAATCTAAAATGGGGAAATGATTCAGTTATCTTCATTCTAGCTTGGGAGTGGTGTAATTACACACTGTTTGGATGTCTTTTAAAATATGAGAAAGTAACTGCCATTGGTCTGACATAGTGGTTGTGTTGATCACTTAGAATCAAAGTCTGTGCTGAAGAGGTTTTTTAAAGCAGCTCATATCACAATCCTCCTTGTGAAGTGAAATGGTCAATGAGTACTAACCATTGCAATTAGATATACTTTATTCTTCCTGCCTTGGCCATTGAACCACTACAGTGGCAGAGCGGGAATAAGAATTGTTTAAAGCACTAGAGATTTAAACTTGTGAGGAAATGGTGGAATTGTTTTCTTAAGAAATGAGGATAGTTGGAAGAGATCTAATTAAGGCCTCAAAGATTATGATAGCATCAATGAAGCCAAGCAGGGAAAATATGATGTACATTTAATGAATTAAACATCAGGACATTAGGATGGTGAATATTGAATTGTGAAATCAGTTATAAATGAATGGAATTGAAGCAGAGAGTGTAATTGTGCTTAGGGGATAACTCCATATGCACACGAACAAGGCAGTGGAAGACAGGCTAAGACACTATTAGCAAAATGCTGAAGGAATTCAGTGGATCAGACAGCATCTACGAAAATGAATAAACTGTTGACGTTTTAGGCTGAGATGCTTCATCAGGCCTGGAATGGAAGAGGGAAGACAGCAGAATAAAATGGTGGGAGGAGGGAAGGAGGGGCAAAAAGGGGAGGTGTGGTGAACTACATATTCCTGTCTGGACACGCCCCCCCGCTGACTGCTCCTGTGGCTCCTCCCACTGACCGTGGCTCCTCCCACGGACCCCAGTATAAAGGCGATTGGAGACACAGCCCTGGCCTCAGTCTCCAGGATGCAGTGTGGTGGTCAATTGCTGCTTGTTCTTTCTTCCAGCCAATAAAAGCCTATATCTCGCCTCACGTCTCCAAGAGTTATTGATGGTGCATCAGGAGGTGATAGGCAAGTGAGGAGAAGAGGTAAGAGGCCAGAGTGGGGATTAGAAGAGGGAGAGAATCAGAAAGAAAAGAGAAAAAAAATACCAGAAAGAGAAATTGTTGTTCATGCCATCAGGTTGGAGACTACCTAGATGGAATGAGATGTTAGTCCTCTACCTTGAGAATGGCCTCATCGTGGCAGTAGAGGAGGCCATGGACTGACATGTCAGAATGGGAATGAGGATAGGAATTAAAAAGTTTGGCCACTGGGAAATCCTGCATTTGGCAGATGGAGCAGAAGGGCTCAATGAAGCAGTCCCCGAATTTATGACAGGTATCACCAATGCAGAGAAGGCCACACCAGGAGCACCATATGCAATCGACAAGCACAACTGGTATCATGAACTGAGTCTACATAAAAGGACATAAGATTATGGATTGACGAGATGTTTGCTTGAAGTGCAGAGGATTTTGTAAGCCATTGGTTTCTTGACGATTAGAACACAGATATTGCAGCAGAAGAAGGCTGTGTGACCTCCGCCTCCAGTCTGTTTTGTTAACCAATTTGATAATAGCTGATTTGAATGTCCTCAGCTCCACTTTCAGCTCATGAGCTTGAATGGTATACCCCTTTCCATGTCACAGCCTCTGTTCCTCAGACATTTGGATTGAATAGATGATTTTTAATATGTTCTGTAAAGGAGAGGCAGCAAGCAGGTTAGGAGGAATCTCAGAGTTCAATGTGGCCACCAGTAAAGTAAAGGAGATAGAAAGCATAATAGGCCAGAACAAGAGGAAGCAAGAACATAGAGAAGTAACAGGATGTTTGTTAAATGCATTCCTGGACTTCCTTTGGAGCTAACTTTGGCAATTCTAATTCCACCCAAAAAAGAAATGATGAAACATGTTCTACAGAGAGTGAAGCTCAACTCTTTAAATACATTTTCTTTCTTTGCTGCAAATATCTGGTGCTCACATCTCCACACAAATGTACCGAAACAAAAATACAGGAGGGCTACATCTTTCCCTAAAACCACTGCTTGCCATGAATTCAGCAATGTGGGATTCAGTTGGTCCTAGTGTGCACACGCGTGTCTGTGTTGAACTTTGAATACGACTCAACTTGTAGTCCACTCACTAACTCAACCTCACTCTTTTTGCTTCTCACCACTCCAATCATAAGTGGATTCTGTAAGGATTCAGTACTCCTGGGCCAATTACTTTTAATGAGTCATCAGTACACAGTGCACTGAATTTGAAAAGGTTGTATTAATTATGAGGAATCATTTCCCTTTATTATCCTTGTTAACAGCACACTGCTAGAGGGGTAGCAGTGATGGGTGTAACATGGAGAATGAATTAGTTATGTATTCAATGACAATGGGCACCATCCCACTGCAGTGATTGCTGCTCCGGGTAGCAAAGCTCCAGCACTCTGTCACCATTTCAAATAGGATAAAATAAGTAGCTACATACTGTATATTAAAAAGAGATAGAAGTTCTGCTTCAGGAGGAACTGCTTTGGCAAAAGGGATGTAATACCTCTCTGGGCTATTTGCTTTCAGTGTTCCTGTTTCCACAAAGGGACCATGTGATGGAATTACTTACAAGTGACACATTTATCTGTGCTTTGACCAGTATACAGAAAATATACTCAGCAGATTTCACCCGTGCTTTCGATGTGTCCTGAGTATTCTAATGTCTATTGCTTTCATGTTGCTGCAAGTATTACCAGCAGAACATCTTTAATTGAAGCAAGCTATTATCAAACTAAGCAGTGGCGTCTGATACGACAGTATAAAAAGATCCCATAGTATAAAAAAAGTTCTTAATTGCACACAAACCTTCGTATACTTTTCTATATAAAGTACTGAACCCAGACTTACCATCAACTATTTACATACAATTGTATCATTACTTATCAATTTGTTGAAAAGTATAAAATTAAGTAATTAATTACAGAGGTACATTCAGCAATTATACATTTAGGAATAGCTTCTTCCCCTTTGTCATCACATTTCTGAATGGAACACTAATCTTCTTTGAAGATGTCCTCAAAACTATACCTACTTGATCCATCTCATACCCTCTCTTTGCTCTCCTGATTTCTCTCTAGAAATATTATTAATCTTATTATAGAGATCAAAGAATTTATTTGATCTTGACTCCTAAATTCAATGAATGTTTCCTCCTATTTTCCTTACCAGAGCCTCAATATCTCATCAGCCAAGCTTCCCTAAATTTCTCAAGTTTACCATTCACCCTCACAGGAATATGCTACTCATGGACACTTGCTATCTTAATTTTAAAAGCCTTCCATTTGCCATTCATTCTTTTCCTTACAAACAAGCACATGCAATTGACCTTTGCTAGATTTCTGTCTAATTCCATTCAAATTAGCTTGGCTCTAGTTTAGGACCCTGACCTGTGGATGTCCCATCCTTTATCATCACTATCTTAAAACTAATAGAACTATATTCACTAAAGCCCAACTGCTCTGTGATTTCCACTTCCATTACATGATCTACCTTGTTCTCTAAGAAGAGGACCAGTATTGATCATCTATCTATTGACTCAGGAAACTTCCCTGGGCACATTTCACAAATTCCACCCCATCCTTGCCCTTAACACTTCGGGTGGTCCAGTCAATACTGAAGAATTAAAATCTCCCACTAAAACAACCCTATTTTATTTATTTATTGGGATATAGCATGGAGTAGGCCCTTCCAGCCCCACCACCCAGCTATCCCTCGATTTAACCCTAGCCTAATCATGGGACAATTTATAATGACCAATCAACTTACCAACCTGTATAGGCAGCGGCAGGAATTAAACCCAGGTTGCTGGAACTGTAAAGTGCTGTGTTAACCACCACGCTACCATGGCACCCTTCTACTTATTCTGACAGCAATGAGCAATTTCTGCAGTTTCTCTGATTTCTCCGGAACAGTAAAGCTTGTTGTACTTCTTCCATGCCAAGAACACCCTTCTTCAGATAAAGAAACAAAACTGTGCATAAAATTCCAGAGCTTCCAGAATCTCTTCCTAGATGTATTTAGTTTGGCATCCTGTTGTATAATTGTTGTAATAAGATAACTATGCACATTAACAGTGACTTGTTCTGGATTGCCAGCATCCTTATATCACCTGTACAGTTTTCATAAACCTTAATCCTCTAATAATTCTAATTAATAACTAGAAAATATAACTATGAAATGTTTGGTACATCTGCAAGATGTTATCAATATAATGGTAACATTTTCCACTTTGGTTGCATTTTGCCTTTTAGAAATCACATACATAGACATCGGAGCTACTTAGGCTATTCAGCACACACATACACACACACACACACACACACACACACACACACACACACACACACACACACACACACACACACACACACACACACACACACACACACACACACACACATACGTCTTCCACGTGTACACAACCACAGTCTAGAACTTTGTGGCCCAAAATCCCACTCCACCTTTATAATCCTTAACCCTTGTACCTCGCAAAGCCTCATACTCAACCACTTACATTTACACCCTACACCCTCGAGACTGTGTGGCTGGATTCTGCTCCAGCTCCATCAACAAGACATCACTATAGTGTGGTCAGAGTACAGGAAAGGAGAGAGAGAGTCTGATAACATGTTATCAAGATAACAACCTCTCCCTCAATGTCAGCAGAAGAAAAACCTGGTCGCTGACTTCAGGAAGTGGGATGGAGTACACGCCCCTGTATGTATCAATGGTACTGAGGCAGATACGGTTAGAAGACTACTGAACTTCCTGCAGTCTTCCAGGTCTCACCACATGAAGCACCAGCAGCATTATATTCTATACCTTTTATCTTCTGTGACAAGTGTACCTTATCATTTGTTACTTTACTAGTGGTGCTATTACTTTAGTGTGTGAGCTATGGGTCCTGTGTTGTACACCTTGCTCTGGAGGAATGTTGTTTCATTTGGCGTTATACATGCGTATTGTTGAATGACTAAAACTTGAACTTTAACTTTATTTATGTATTGAGATACAGTGTGGAATTGGCCCTTTCTGGCCCTTCAAGTTGCATCACCCAGCAAACCCTGATTTAACCTTAGCTTAATCAAGGGACAATTTATATTGATCATCTTTGGACTGTGGAAGGAAACCGTAGCACCCAGAGAAAATAAACTCAGTTATGGGGAGGGGCATCTTACAGATGACATTGAATTGAACTCTGAACTCCGACACCTCAACCTGTAATAATGTTGTGCTAACAGCTACGCTACTGTGGCCCCTAACTTGAACTTCAGATTCAAGTTCCAAGGTGTAAATATTACCAATCCTGGTCCTGACACTTGAACATCTCTACTTCTTCAAGTAGTTAAGGTAATTCAGCAAGTACCCAATGACTCCCAACAATGTTTACAGATAGACCACAGAAAGCATGCCATCCAGACACATCACAGCCTGAGGTGGCAACTGCTCTGCCCAAGACCACAAGGAACTGCAAAGAGTTGTGAAGTCTATCACGTAAAGTAGCCTCCTCTCCATTGGCCCTGTCTCTACTTCTCGCTGCCTTGGGAAAATAACTGATATAATCAAGGACCCATCCCACCATGGTCATTCTCTCTTTTTGCCTCCGTTGGGTTGAAGATACAATAACTGAGGACATTTGCCACCAGGCTCAAGGACAGCTTCTAATCCACCATATCAGACTCTTAAATAAACATCTTTTATTCTAAAGATAAACTTCTGATCTCTCAATCTATCTTGTTTTGTGTCTTGCACTTTATTTATTTATCTGCACCGTGTTCTCTCTATAACTATAACATTATATTCTACACACTGCTTTTTTAACTTCTTTATCATCTCATCGCTTTTACGTATGAAATGACCTGTCTGGATGACTTGCAAACAAAGCTTTTTAATATATCTTGGTACATGTGACACAATAAACCAATTAGCAATTAATCAACCTAGGGAACCGATCAGGTTGGATGTAGAGCACGTAAACGTATGCTTCCAACAGCACCATGCATGAAAAATACTAGCCAGCCAAGTTAAGCTGGAATACAAGATAACTGTGTAATAAGCAGCAGAAACAGCATGCAGTAGACAGGTCTGAATTGCTCTCCACAGGGTCAGATCAAGGCTTTGCATTCCTGAGTTCTACAGGCAAGGTGAAAGTGACTCCACATTACCCACCATGGCATCAGCGATCTGTGGTGAAAATGAATCCAATGGACATCAAGTTGAAAACATTTCAATGTCTGAAGTCATATTTTGCTCAAAGGAAGTCGGTTATTGTTGGAGGTCAATCATACCATCCCTAAGACATCACTGTGGGAATTCCTTGGGCCATCATCCTAGGCCCAGTTGTCTTCAGTTGCTTCATCAGTGACTCTTCCTTCCATCAATAAAGCAGAAGAGGACATGTTCACGGATGAGAGAGCGTGCAGGAGCGAGAGATGTCACAGCAACGTTAGTAAGACCCAAGAATTGATTGTGCACTTCAGAAAGGGTAAGACAAGAGAACACACATCAGTCCTCAGATAGAGATCAGAAGAGGAAGAGTAATCAATTTCAAGTTCTTAGGTGTTAACATCTCTGAGGATCTATCGTGGGCCCAACACATCAATGCAGCTACAAGAAAGGCACAACTGCATCTATCTTTCATTAGAAGTTTGAGGAGATTTGGTATGTCAACAAAGGCACTCACAAATTTCTACAGATATATTGGGAAGAGCATTCTACTGGCTCCATCACTGTCTGATATGGGTGGGGTGGGGGGAGGCCACTGAACGGAATCGAAATAAGTTTCAGAGAGGTGTAAATTTAGTCAGCTCCATCATGGGCACTAGCTTCCATTATATCCAGGACACCTTCATGGATTGATGTTTCAAAAAAGCAGCATCCATTATTAAGGACCCTCATCACCCAGGACATGCTCTGCTTTCATTGTGAACATCAGAAAGAAGGTACAGGAGCCTGAAGATACACACTCAATGATTCAGGAACAGCTTCTTCCCCTCTGACATTTGTTTTCTGAATGCCATTGAACCCATGAACACTACCTCACTACTTTTTTTTAATGGTTACTTTTCCACTACTTATTTAACATACACATTCATATATACTGACTGTAATTCATGTTTTTTTCTCTATTTTTACATATTGCATTGTACGGTTACCACAAAGTTAACAAATTTCATGACATATGCCGGTGATATTAAACCCATTTCTGACTCTGGATGTCTGCATGTTGGTCAATTCCAGTCAAAACTCCTCAGCAACTGAAGTAGTCCATGTTTGCATGCAGCAAGATCTGGACAACAGTCAGATAAGCAGCAAAAAGCCTTCCTAATGCAAAAGTGTCAGGCTTTGCTCATCTACTGCAAGGGAGTGTCTAACCATTCATCCTTTGCACTCAAAGGAGATTGTCATCACAAAATCCTTCAACTTCACCATCCTGGGGTCAGTAACTGAACTGGATCAGCCATATAAATATTGTGGAAACAAGAGCAGGTCAGAAGCTGGATATCATGTGTTATGTACCTCACCTCTTACTGTCCCGAAGTCTTTACACTGTCTGCATGGCACAAGCCGGGGATAGGATACAATACTTTCTATTTGACTGGATAAGTGAGTTTCCAAAGAAACTCAACACCATCCATGAAAAAGCAGCTATTTGACTGGCACCCTGCCCATTGCCCTAGATGTTAAGTACCTCCACCAGGTTAATTGACTTCTGAATGAAAGTTAAATGAACAAAGGGGAATTAACGGACATATTCTTGTGAGAACAAGTTACAGGGCTGCAAAGGAACTACACAGGGGAATAAGACCAATGGGATTATTGTTCTGGGACATGTCCTGGACCTGAAGGTCTGAATGATCTCCTTCAATGCCATTATAAGATTTGACAGAATAATAGCTGTGCAATGGAATTCAATCCTCAAAACACCAAGAATAATCCAAAAATCACTGTTCATAAAAACAAAATCTGACTTATCCTGACCCTGTAAGCCAATTTTGTGATTCTTTGGCTGAATGGAAATCTCACTATTATTACAAAACTAAATTTCTCTGGTTTCTACTGGAAGACAATCGGTAGAGGATTACTACATTCATGGAATATTTGAGTTAAGTGACCTCAAATTGTTTCAAAGGATGCTTCCTTTAAGCAAAAACCGGTCAGTTGCCAATGGATCTGAATTTACTTCATAGGTTTTTTAGAAGCCTGTTTGAAGTTGGTAAGAGTTCTGCCAGAATTAATGAGAAAAGGCCAAGGTTCCAGCTGTTCAAGATATTTGATTGTTCTAAAGAGCGTTGAATGGATTGCTAACCTTAGGTTAATGATGTTGGGGTTATTTCAAGACAGAAACCCAGATCTTACTGCTGACTGACATTCCACGTGACACAAGGCTCATTAACTTGAACATACATGGATCAATAGCTGAGTTAGGCAAGAACATGGATGAATTAGATTGGGTCCCTTGCACAGAGGTGGGGCACAGGCAACCATTTCAATAGCAGTCAAAGACAGAAAGGCTTTAGAGTTGCACTCAATGGCACAGGCACCAATTAGCCCCATCAAAACGAAGTCATATTTCTCTGATAATGCAATTTCCAGGTGCCACTGGTTGGCATAGACTCAGCATTACTTCGGAACTGTGGCTTGTGAATTTTTGTGGTCAGAAATGTTCCTTTTCACAGATGTCAAAATAATTTGTTTGATTCATTTATATATCACAGCCACAGCAATAAATAAAACTGTTCATTTATTGTGGTGATCAAGGCAATTTCAGCATGAACTGATTGTTTTACCCTCTACATGGTTGAATTACTTCCCTCTCCCTTCCCCTCTCTCTCTTTCTCTCTTAGGCAGTCCCACACAATTGAGGAAGTCCTGCTTCTACCCCATTTCTGTGGATTTGGAGATGACTGATGAGTCCAGTGTGTGACCTGCAAACCTTGCCATGGGTCTGCACAGTGGCAGCAGTTTGTACCACCCACACAATGGACTGCTGCAAATCACCAAGATCCCTTCGGCAACATCCTCCAAACCTCATGACCACCACCAGTTAGAAGCACGAGGGCAGCAAAAGCATTGGGATATATGGATTACACCATATATTTGCCCTCCAAGCCACACACCATCCTGACTTGGAAATATATCACTGCTCCTTCACCATCAGTGAGGTCAAAATAGTGAAACGCCACCTATAACAGTATTGTGGATGTATCCACCCCTCAAGGACTGCAGCAGTTTGAGAAGGCGACACACCTTCACGTTCTCAATGACAATTAGGGATGGGCAATTAAGTTGGCTCAGTTTGGAACGCCCACATCCCCTGAATGAAAAAGAAAAGGTGGGACTGATGCTGCCTGACAAGATAGGTGAATAAACAGCTTGGGAGGTGGTGTGCTCCTTCTGTTGTTTACACTGAACTTCTGGTTCACTTGACCTGTGGATTCTAACAGCCCAAGTGGTTCTTTTTCCATTTTGAGGAGATGTATGCCCAGTCATTGGGGATGTTACACTTTTCCAAGGAAACACATTTGAATTCCTTAACAGAACTTGGCAAAGGACGCCTTGCTTCTCCAGTCCAGTGTCAGACATAAAACACTCAAAGCTGCACGTGCACACACAGTCACAGTGAATTCAGCTACACATTTTCATCAAAACAGACCCTCATCGGCTTGAAATGAAACAGCAGACTAGTTAAAAGAGAGGCACTCTCCAAGGAGTATTGCCTCAGCCGACAGAGTGCAGATTTACTTTCTTATGAGCTGGAATATATGAAGTGGACACGCACACACTAGGTCAAGGGTCCACAGCTAATAGTTCCATAAAATAACATCAGAACTCTTGAGGTCCTTCCAGGTTTCTTTCACGGGTAAATGCAAATTGTAAAATTGTGATTTATTTCAAGAGCAGCACCTTCCTGTAATATGAAATCAATGATCTCTGCCATCTGTTTAGGCTTTTATAATGAGAACCAGGAAAATATCAGATTGAGGAATGAGATTGGTCTGACTTGTTTCTTTCTTCCTGGCTTTGCCAAATATTTCTGGCACACCACTTTCTGTGAGGAAAAGGTTGAACAACTAAATTTATTTAAATTTTGCACTTTTATTCAGAACCCCTACTGCTCCAGGCTCGCATGATACAACCAAGCTTCTGGAGACTATCACACTGTGACATTTGAAAGAACAGAATGCTCTTAAATATAAGTTACACTGATCTGCTGTGAAAGTCACCTCAGATAAAACTCCAAGGAGCATCGTTATTTGTGTTGACGTGTTTATTAAGAACAGCATGTAAAAATTACCCTAATTGACACAAGTGGCTCTTTTTTTATGAGATACTTCTAGTAATACAGCACAGAAACAGACACTTCATTCCACCACATCCATGCTGACCAAAATGCCCATCTATGCTAATCACACTTGCTCATTATTAGCCTATTGACCTCTAAACGTTCGCTGTCCAAGTACGTGCCCAAATGTCTATTAGATGTTGTTTTTGTACTTGCCTTAGTCACTTCATCCGGTAGCTTATTCCATACACGAACCACCCTCGGTATGAAGTAGTGGTCCCAAGGTAGTTTTAAAATCTGACCGTTCTCATCTTAAACCTATGCCTCCAGTTTTTGATCCCTTTTCCCTGAGAAAAAAACTGTAAACATTCACCGTATCCATGCTCCTCACGATTTTATACATTTCTACAAGATTACCCTTTTAACCATATAACCATATAACAATCACAGCACGGAAACAGGCCATTCCGGCCCTCCTAGTCCGTGCCGAACTCTTAATCTCACCTAGTCCCACCTACCCGCACTCAGCCCATAACCCTCCACTCCTTTCCTATCCATATACCTATCCAATTTTACCTTAAATGACACAACTGATCTGGCCTCTACTACTTCTACAGGAAGCTCATTCCACACAGCTATCACTCTCTGAGTAAAGAAATACCCCCTCGTGTTTCCCTTAAACTTTTGCCCCCTAACTCTCAAATCATGTCCTCTCGTTTGCCTCCTAAGCTTCAAGGAATAGAGTCCTAGCATGCTTAACCTCTCAACGACTCGAGCCCCCCACCAACACAAGGCCCAACAACATTCTTGCAAATTTTCTATGCAATTTAATGACATCTTTCATATTCGAGGGGTGATTGATAAGTTCCTGGCCTAAGGTAGAAGGAGTCAATTTTAGAAAACCTAGCACATTTATTTTTCAACATAGTCCCCTCCTACATTTACACACTTAGTCCAGCAGTCATGGAACATACGGATCTTGGACCTCCAGAAAGTGTCCACAGCAGTGGTGATTCATAAGTTCTTGGCCTAAGGTAGAAGGAGATGAGTTATACAGCTCTCGTTACATGCACATGCAGTTCAGCTCTTTGAGTGATTATGCAGAATGTTTGAAGTTAATAACTCATCAGGGATGATTGATAAGTTCGTGGCCTAAGGTAGAAGGAAATGAGTTATTAACTTCAAACTTTCTGCATAATCACTCAAAGAGCTGAACTGCATGTGCACGTAACGAGAGCTGTATAACTAATCTCCTTCTACCTTAGGCCAAGAACTTGTCAATCACCCATGCTGAGGACACTTTCTGGAGGTCCAAGATCTGTATGCTCCACAACCGCTGGACTAAGTGTGTAAATGTAGGAGGGGACTATGTTGAAAAATAAATGTGCTAGGTTTTCTAAATGTGACTCCTTCTACCTTAGGCCAGGGGTCACCAACCTTTTTTGCACCGTGGACTGGTTTAATATTAACAATATTCTTGCGGACCGGCCGACCGGAGGGGGGAGGGGTGGGGGTGTTAATCACGACTGGAATATAGGTGATAAGTCAACTATGAGTCACTTATAAGTGGCTAATACACTCAATTTTGTTTCTGAAAGGGTTTATCTAATGAATTTAATATTAAACACACAGCGCTTATCTTCCTCGCATGAATACAGTGATAAGTCAATTATAACTCAGTTATAAGTCAATAGCATCATAACATTTTAAGTAATGTTTGGATATTAAACACACAGCGCATATTTTCCTCGCATGAACATATAAAATTATTGCAACACACCAGTGAGAGGACAAGGTAAGGGCCAGAAGTCCCCATGCCAAGGCCGCGGTGGTCACAGTCCGGAGCGAGCAAGCGACCGAGCAAGGAGTGCGACAGGGCACGTGCCCGTACCCCCATGTAGGGTCTATCGAATGACAAAAGTTTGGCTCAAGGGATGACTTTCAGCAGATCGCAGCGAGGTAGCTGCTCTGCTACTTATGGAACCCTGAGCCCGAATTAGGTCGTCTGTGAATATTTTAGCACCGGGTTCCTCATGAACATTTGGTGTGCTAAACAGGTGTAGAGGCAGAGCCCATCTGTCTGCGCTCCAGGACAATAGCAACGGCACTTCCCGCCAGTCGCACGAGGCCACCGGTTACCCAAGGCCAACCAGTGATCCCTGGCGCGAGGGTATCACTGCGGTTAGGTGATTGATGACCTCGTGTGGGTAATGACCTCGCATGCGTAATGGCCTCATGTGCGTTCAACAGTGGGCGTGACAGGGAATGAGGAAAGGTGCAGCTGACTCATATTGTTTCATATCACAAAATCATCATTTCCTCGCGGCCCGATACTGGTCCACGGCCCGGTGGTCGGGGACCACTGCCTTAGGCCACAAACTTATCAATCACCCCTGCTGTGGACACTTTCTGGAGGTCCAAGATCCGTATGCTCCACGACCGCTGGACTAAGTGTGTAAATGTAGGAGGGGACTATGTTGAAAAATAAATGTGCTAGGTTTTCTAAAAGTGACTCCTTCTACCTTAGGCCACGAACGTATCAATCACCCCTCGTATTAGGGTAAACAATAAAATTGGACCGTGCAATTTCACCAATATTTTCTGCATATGCAATATAACACCCCAGCTCCTATATTTAATGTCCTGACTGATGCTAAAGTCCACATGAAAAGTATTACTCTATCTTCACATCATAAGACATTGACTTAAAATCACTACCAATTTGAACTAGCATCTAATTCTGATATTTGAGATCAGTGGACTCATGAAAATGCTGCTTTCTGCAGATAAATAAGGTTATCACTGATATGATTCAAACTGAATAATTCCTTACTATCAGAAACCTGAAAGAACCCAATTTAAAAAATAATAAAATAAAGACCAACACCCAAGGCACAGAGAAAGGAAAACACACAAATTATGCAAACAATAAAGCGAGCAAGAGCATTCCCAACCAAAATGAGTCCTTAGATCCAAATCCCAGAGTAGCCAGGAGCAGGACCAAAGGCCTGGATTGCAGCAGTTGAGGCAGACCTCATGGCTTCAGATCCATGGAGAGAGGAGTGAACATCACAGGAGAGCAAGCAAAATCGGCTCTCACATCTGATCTTGTCTATCAGGGCTGGCATTTAAATTGTCCAAGCAGCATATTGTATCTCGCACTAGGACACAGGCACTGCTGCAGTGAAAGGCTCTGGCCCAGACCAGGCTTCCCAGCAACTCACTCTGGGCCCAGATTTTGCTGCCCAGCCTGAAGCTGCTCTCGATTTCACACCCAGATCTGTTGTATGGGCATTGAAACTCCTCTGCTTAAACTTCTCACCGAATGGCTCACTCCATCAACTTATTGGCAAAGTTCATCCCCCAAACTCACTTCACCTTTGCTCACCTTTTCATTGTTTGCAGTGATAATTTACTACAATTTACTTCTGAATAGGTATTACCAGTAATGTTTTTTGTTGAGTTTCTTAGCTTTCGAACTATCAGTGAGCTGTTGCACGTGTTCAGTAGCACCATCTTAAACTGGAAGCAAAACTGAATTGTCATACTGTCTTCCTAATGATATCTAAAGAATGAAAGAGTTAAGGAGATTGCTGTTGATAGATTAGTAAATTTACAGGAGTTGTAATTGAGTAGATATTTAAGGAAATTATTAAAAATAGAAAGTTACAAAAGGTTAAGTGCTTAATTGTAGTTTGAAATTTTTGACCACTGGCAGCACAGTATAACTTTACACAATAATAAGGTACTGGAAGGAATTAATGGTTCGTGTCCTTTTCATGTCAGCGGCCAATCTCAAAGTACATTATAACCGATTTATTACTTTGTAAAGTGCTCTGTTATAATGCCAGCAAATATATTAATAATTTGAGCATAACAATGTCTCACCAACTGTTTATTTAGTCATAGAGAGAAGCAACTACTTCAGCCCATTATATCCAAGCCAAACATCAAGGACCCATTCACATTAATTCTACCCTTACATTTCATTCTTTCCACATTTCCATCAATTACCTCCAGATTCTAACACTCATGTACATATGAAGAACAGTGTTTTACAATGTTCAATTAATCTGTCAACCCAATTCTATGGGATGTAGGAGGAAGCTGAGGTACTTGGAGTAATGTGTACATTTCTGGTCACCACACTGTTAGAAGGATGCAGCAGCAATAGAGAGAGTCCAGAGGAGATTCACCAGGATGTTGTCCGGGATGGAGTGTTGTAGCTCTAATGAGAGCTTGGATAGACTGGGTTAATTTTCACTGTAATGTAAGAGACTAGAGGGGTGATCTGATAGAGGTTTATAAAATTATAAGGTACGATAGAGAGTCAGAGAAGGATTCCAGAACTTCTAGAACAGCTTCAAGGTGAGAGGGAGCTTTTCTATTTAGAGCCTAGTGGTTATTTGGAATAAGCTGCAGAAGAGGCATATACAATTTCAGCATTAAAAAGGCATTTGGATAGCTACTGGGACAGGAAAGGCCAACATGCAAGCAAATTTGATGAGTGTAAACGTATGTCACAGTCGGCATTAACAAAATGGGACCTGAGGGCCAGTTTCCCTGCAGCATCATTCTATGATCCTATCATTTGACCAGGGGAGACTCACCCAGTTATAGGGAGAATGTCCAAACCACACACACAGCACTGGGGGAGGGGGGGGGGGGTCAGGATCAAACATGGATTAAGGGAAGTGTGAGGCAGCAGCTCCACTATGCTGCCTGTTGGCCACTGTTTTAAGGGAGGGAAATAAATAAACCACAGCATCGGGCAAATATTTTGCTCAGTGAGCTCACTATCACATTCAGAAGATAGAAGTAATCTTAGGTGAAGGCACCCAGTATGGAGAGAATAAAAATCGGTGTTACTGTAGGATTAATGTAAATGGATTACTGATGGCCAGTGTATATTCTGTGGGTCAAAGGGACTGGATGGCACCTAGCAGAATCTTCACTGTGAGAAGCCAAATGGCGACAGTTGATACAGTATCTTTGTCTCAGAGGTGGCTAGACCAAGGCCCACACTCTCAAACACTCTGTGGGTATAGAAAAAACACTGAAAACCTCCAGCACAACAGAGGCCCTTCGGCCCACAAAGTTGTGCCGAACATGCCCCTACCTTAGAAATTAATAGGGTTACCTATAGCCCTCTATTTTCCGAAGCTTCATGTACCTATCCAAAAGTCTCTTAAAAGACCCTATCATATCCACCTCCACCACCGTTGACGGCAGCTCATTCCATGCACTCACCACTCTCTGCATAAAAAGTTTACTCCTGACATCTCCTCTGTACCTACTCCCAAGCATCTTAAACCTGTGCCCTCTTGTGGCAGTCATTTCAGCCCTGGGAAAAAAGCCTCTGACTATCCACACGATCAATGCCTCTCATCATCTTATACATCTCTATCAGGTTACCTCTCATCCTCTGTTGCTCCAAGGAGAAAAGGCTGAGTTCACTCAACCTATTCTCATAAGGCAGGCTCCCCAATCCAGGCAACATCCTTGTAAATCTCCTCTGCACCCTTTCTATGGCTTCCACATCCTTCCTGTAGTGAAGTGACCAGAACTAAGCACAGTACTCCAAGTGGGGTCTGACCAGGATTCTATATAGCTGCAACGTTACCTCTCATCTCCTAAATTCAATTCCACGATTGATGAAGGCCAATACACTGTATGCCTTCTTAACCACAGAGTCAACTTGTGCAGCAGCTTTGAGCGTCCTATGGACTCGGACCCCAAAATTCCTCTGATCCTCCACACTGCCAGGAGTCTTACCATTAATACTATATTCTGCCATCATATTTGACCTACCAAAATGAACCACCTCACACTTATCTGGGTTGAACTCCATCTGCCACTTCTCAGTCCTGTCAATGTCTGGCTGTAACCTTTGAAAGCCCTCCACACTATCCAGAACATCCCCAACCTTTGTTTCATCAGCAAACTTACTAAACCATCCCTCCACTTCCTCTTCCAGGTGATTTATAAAAATCACGAAGAGTAAGGGTCCCAGAACAGATCCCTGGGGCACAACACTGGTCACCGACCTCCATGCAGAATATGACTCGTCTACAACCACTCTTTGCCTTCTGTGGGCAAGCCAGTTCTGGACCAACAAAGCAATGTCCCCTTGGATCCCATGCCTCTTTACTTTCTCAATAAGCCTTGCATGGGGTACCTTATCAAATGCCTTGCTGAAATCCATATACACTACATCTACTGCTCTTCCTTCATCAATGTGTTTAGTCACATCCTCAAAAAATTCAATCAGGCTCGTAAGGCACAACCTGCCCTTGACAAATCCATGCTGACTACTCCTAATCATATTATACCTCCCCAAATGTTCATAAATCCTGCCTCTCAGGAACTTCTTCATCAACTTACCAACCACTGAAGTAAGACTCACTGGTCCATAATTTCCTGGGCTATCTCTACTCCTTTTCTTGAATAAGGGAACAACATCCACAACCTTTCAATCCTCTGGAACCTCTCCCATCCCCATTGATGATGCAAAGATCATTGCCAGAGTCTCAGCAATCTCCTCCTTCACCTCCCATGTAGCCTTGGTTACATCTCGTCCGGTCCTAGTGACTTATCCAACTTGATGCTTTCCAAAATCTCCAGCACATCTTCTTTCTTAATAACTACATGCTCAAGCTTTTCAGTCTGCTGCAAGTCATCACTACAATCACCAAGATCCTTTTCCATAGTGAATACTGAAGTAAAGTATTCATTAAGTACCTCTGCTATTTCCTCCGGTTCCATACACACTTTCCCACTGTCACACTTGATAGGTCCTATTCTTTCACGTCTTATCCTCTTGCTCTTCACATACTTGTAGAATGCCTTGGGGTTTTCCTTAATCCTCCCACCAAGGCCTTCTCATGGCCCCTTCTGGCTCTCCTAATTTCCTTCTTAAGCTCCTTCCTGTTAGCCTTATAATCTTCTAGATCTCTAACATTACCTAGCTCTCTGAACCTTTCATAAGCTTTTCTTTTCTTCTTGACTAGATTTTACTACAGCCTTTGTACACCATGGTTCCTGTACCCTACCATAACTTCCCTGTCTCATTGGAACATACCTATGCAGAACTCCACACAAATATCCCCTGAACATTTGCCACATTTCTTCTGTACCTTTCCCTGAGAACATCTGTTCCCAATTTAAGCTTCCAAGTTCCTGCCTGATAGCCTCATAATTCCCCCTACACCAATTAAACGCTTTTCTAACTTGTCTGTTCTTATCTCTTTCCAATGCTATAGTAAAGGAGATAGAATTATGATCACTATCTCCAAAATGCTCTCCCACTGAGAGATCTGACACCTGGCCAGGTTCATTTCCCAATACTAAATCAAGTACAGCCTCTCCTCTTGTAGGCTTATCTACATATTGTGTCAAGAAACCTTCCTGAACACACCTAACAAACTCCACCCCATCTAAACCCCTTGCTCTAGGGAGATGCCAATCGATATTTGGGAAATTAAAAACTCCCACCACGAGAACTCTGTTATTATTACACCTTTCCAGAATATGTTTCCCTATCTGCTCCTTATATCCCTGTTACTATTGGGTGGCCTATAAAAAAGACCCAGTAGAGTTATTGACCCCTTCCTGTTCGTAACCTCCACCCACAGAGACTCCATAGACAATCCCTCCCTGACGTCCACCTTTTCTGCAGTTGTGACACTATTTCTGATCAACAGTGCCACCTCTTTTGCTTCCCTCCCTGTCCTTTCTGAAACATCTAAAACCTGGCACTTGAAGTAACCATTCCTGTCCCTGAGCCATCCAAGTCTCTATAATGGCCTCCACATCATAGCTCCAAGTACTGATCTATGCTCTAAGCTCATCTGCTTTGTTCACAATACTCCTTGCATTAAAATAGACACATCTCAAACCGTTGTCCCTTCTCTATCACCTACCTATCCTCCCTCACACAATGTCTCCAAGCTTTCTCTATTTGTGAGCCAACCGCCTCTTCCCCAGTCTCTTCAGTTGTTTTCCCACCCCCCAACAATTCTAGTTTAAACTCTCCCCAGTAGCCTTAGCAAACCTCCCTGCCAGGATATTGGTCCCCCTGGGATTCAAGTGCAACCCATCCTTTTTGTACAGGTCACACCTGCCCCAAAAGAGGTCCCAATGATCCAGAAACCTGAATCCCTGCCCCCTGCTCCAATCCCTCAGCCACGCATTTATCCTCCACCTCCCTCTATTCCTATACTCACTGTCGTGTGGCACAGGCAGTAATCCCGAGATTACTACCTTTGCGGTCCTGCTTCTCAACTCCCTTCCTAATTCCATTTTATTTGAATTTTGTTGTTCACCATCAGAAACACATTTTGGCCAAAAGCTCAATCCTTGTTTTTTGCCTTACTGAACAACATTATTGAAGAACCTACAGCTGCTGAGCCATTGTCTTTTATCACTCAGTGCCCCCCTGTCTAATTCATGATGAGAAGATTTGGGATCCATGTCCTGTCTGCTCACTTGTCTAGAGGAGACCTCATTAGGGCATGGATTGGGAATGTAGAATTTGAAGAAAGAAGGCAAAAGATAAAAATAAGTTTCAAAATAACTGGATTTAGAACATCATTAGATGTTTTGGCCTTTTCTTTATCTCTGGGAATTGGATAAGTATCAAAGGCTGTTCAGGCTTTATCATAGCATACTTTACAAGTGACAGGCTGCAATATACATGTGCTTCTCCCTGTAAGCTGGTCATTCGAGGAGTTCAAAGGTTCAAAGGCTCATTTATTATCAAAGTATGAAATTCTTCTTCTAGGGTATCCATGAAACCAAGAAAGAAAAGAAAGGCAGTAAAACCATCAACCCCCAAATCCCCCTCCCCACTTAAAAAAACGAGAAAGATTGGGCAAAAAACACAGAATATAAACCTACCCCCCACCATCCCATGTGCTGTACCCAAGGCAACTGGAACAAGGCAGCTGTTCCAAGGCGCCCAAGGCGACTGGAAAGAGGAAGCTTTCAAGTTGGTTATTAACAAGGCCCACAAGCGCTACTCATCAACATTGTTACGTCTCATGCAGAATGCTGTTTGGCTCCCGCCTGACCTAATCAGGTTACCATCACCCCTCAATACTCAACTGATAGACTTCATCAAAGCAAATAGCTGAGGTGGCCTTTAAATGCCGCATCAACATTCCATATCTCTCACATATATTAATCTTTGTCAATCATCACCTTCAGCAGAGAGCTCAGACTTCAGACAAGTAAATAAGTGATTAAAATGATAGATATAGGTAGTGGTTTGCACTTAATACTCTCCAGCACAACCACTAAATAAAAGCATAGCACATTTATTTTACTTCTGAATGAATGAAACCTCTTTATACATGGTAGACAATTCGTAAGAAACTCTCCAAACAATAGGTGTCATTGTTATCCATCACAAAAATCACAAGCTTGTGAAAGACTACAAATGATAATGCTGTTACTTCTATATCGTCATGCTTTGGGAATAGTGTGAAAAAAGGCAAGGATTTGCAGCCTGATTAACAGTTGTAATGCAGTTTCAAGATGCTGTGGTCTTATAAATTAAAAGATTTAAATCTTGCTTTGTACATTCCCAAAAAGAAAAGTATAAGCTAAACTGGATGGAGATTATCTGGGGGACAAATCCATTTTGAGGATTAGTAATCACAGGGATGTGGGGAAGATGGAAACAACATACCTGAGGAGCAACAGGGCTATGGGGCAGGACATGGAGAAACCAGACATCTACTGAGCGTTAAGGTAGGAAGAAGGGCATGAAAACCAGAGGAAAGTGAAAGCAGCCCAAAGAATATTTAAATAGAGGTTAAAGGAATCATCTGACAAAGAACGCTCGGTAAATGCACTCCCTACACACACCACAAACATTGCCTTGTTATCTATTCTGCCGTTGTTGCACTGTGTGTGTCTTCCCCCTAGTATATTCTTATAATAGATCCTAAACGGAGCTGATGTGGTTGGTTGGCTCCAAGTTGCCTTTTGCACCATAAGCAGCGGGATATTCAATTTCTTTAGTAATGGGGATGTGTAAATGTGTATATATTGTTCATATACTGTATTTAAGGTAGATACTTCTGTTTATTTTGTAATATGATTGTAATTATATTATGGAGGTGAATCATCATGTGTATTCTTAAGTTAACTTTGTGGGTAATTATATCCTGGTACCTAAAAAAAAGCAGGGATCATTGTTCTCAGTAGCAGAGAGAGATCAGGGCTGCCAGGAGTTCACATCGGATTATAATGTGAAGCTATTATTGTGTTTTTTGGTAGATGTCTTTTTGTAAATACTGGCAGCTTTCTTTTTGCTACTTTTGCTAATTTTTGTAAGTTTGATCTTTGATGCACCCCTAATAAGCAACCTTGACCTATAGTGCTAAATGACTCCAGCCGTTTTATTCTTTGGTCATAGCCCAAGTATCTAACAAGTCTTTAAACAAATCTTCTCAGGATGCACATGAGACGTGATGACGCCTCCCAGTTTCGTTCAGGTGCTACCTCACTCCTTTTATTTATAATTTTGAAGGCAATGGTAACTCGTTTTGGTGAAATATTGATCCTGTATTCCTTCCACTGTGAAGATCAATGCTTATAATCATTTGTTCTCTGTACAGACTCTGCTCATGGAATCCATAACTGGCAGACTAAGAGGTCTGCTGCAAACATCTCATCTCCTGACTCATTGCCAAAGCCCCTCCACTGGTTATGAAAGGTTCTCAGCAATGTAATGCAACATTCTTTACAGATGCAGCAAAACTCGAAAGGCTTGAAAGCACTCAGGACAAAACGGTCCACTTGCTCAGCTCATCCATTAGCTGACACATCCAGCATTATTGGTTGCTGTGCTTACATTTCTGGTATGTCGACTGAGCATTTTACATCCCTTCCCAACCCACGCTCTCAACCATCCTGCGGAACAGTTGTAGCGGCTGCATGGGAACCATCATCTCCGAGATTTCCTCCATCACCCACCACTCTGCCTGCCTTGGGCACATTTTGTTTTTATCATTGTTGCTGGAATAAAACCCAGGAGTTCCCTGTACAAGAATGCAGACACACTTTGAGAACTTTGGTGCACAAGAAAATTTCTGCCAGCTTCTTGAGGGCAAGGTTAATAAATCTTAGTCCTTTTGACAATGTCTACACCTCCATATAATTTTTGAAGAAATACTATGTATTTTTTCAAATCACACGTGATATCTCCAATCACATTGTTGCAAGCTGAGCTAAGAGGGCTGTAGTTAAGTCAAAAAACCATAATGTTGCTGACTGGAGAGCTAATGCATTGGTTTCTTGCATTCTTATATAGGAAAAAGTTGATTGTATGAAAAATCTTCACTGACATTTCAAATGAATTTAAGACCTTGTATACTTAGGTCCTTTAAGTGTAACCCAAATGAAGTAGTCTGAAAACCACATGGAAAAGTGCCTGTGCTCCAGATTCAGACTGCTGCTTACAATGATGAATGGTGAATAGTCTTTAATCGAAAGCTAAGTACAGTAGAAACTGAAGTTTCAACAATAGATCAATTCCCTGCACCCAGACCATGCCCTTTGTCTGTCTCTTGTGGGATATCCATGGTTGCACTTCCTTTTAATGACTATACAGCTCATAACATCATTAGCTCCAGAACTCACTGCTCCAGCTACCCTTTGAGGTGGAGTAGGTCTCGGGAGGTGACTAAGCCGTATGCACCACCCTGACTGCCTTCTGATGGCAAGTGTTGTAAGACCCATTAGCTGTTTCTAAATGATTCACATGATGAAAGCTATTCAGAAACGGAAAGAAAGTAAAATATTAATAGAATTAAAATGCATAAACACTAAAAAAAATAATAAACTTGTTAACAGCCAAACTCAGATTTAAACAATTAATAATTACTACAAAATCCCAAACAATGCATTTGGAGATATACCAGCTGAATTGATGGGCCAGATGGGAAATGCATTTGTACACTGCACACAGAACAACTCTAGATTCACCACTGGGTGCAGAGGGAGAATATGGAGTCTGGTGCTCCCATATTTGCCCTTCTGTGCTGCAGTACAGAATCATTGCCTCGCACAATGTCTTAAAAATTATTTCACCTGCAACCGACCTCTACAAAAGGTTAGTTCATGTCTCTGTGGTGAAATAATTAGAAGAATATTCAAATTATACTTGTTTGAAGGGGGAAGGGGAGAACTGTTCAATTAAGATCATTTTGTTAGATGCAGCTTCCTGTAGGCATAATTTTAAATTATTTAATTATTATAAGTATTTAATTAAGGTGCTGTGTAGCAGCGTCAGTATGCTTTGGCTCAGTTGTTCTAAGCTATTTTAAATCAGGTCAAACAAACGGAAATTGATGCCTGTGATAAGTATCTTTATTGCAATAAAGCTGCACTTTTATACTTCTGACATATGACAGATACCAAAGTTTATTTAATGCAAAAATATGTCCAATTATGATGAATCCTGGGTTGTATTTGAGTTCATTAACATTAGTGGAATCTTGAATAGAAACCCAACCATTGCAATTTCGCCCTAATTTGACAATCGTGCCCAGAGCTGAAATAATTTATTTCTACGCATCCTTAGTATGGATGGAAGGTAATTTGATAAAAGAATGAACATCAATTTTAAATCCCAAGAAATGGTTGAGTCTAAATTGTGAACTTGTTAAACAGAGCACATCTCTCAGCAGATATATTCATTTCACAAAATGTTACAAAGCACCACAGAGAGAAGTTAGTTCACATTAATCATTTAAATACAGATTTCTCAAGATCAATTATATCCAGCCTAAAGGCAAAAGGAAAATGTAAGCACTATGAAGGCCTCTTTGCAATACTTACAGGATGCTGAATGTGACTTTACTGGGAAGTGAAGTATTTTTGGGATTTTTAAATTTTTACTTGAAACTGAGATTTGGTTTAAGTGATCAGGCTGTTAAGGGGTAAAGAAGATGTATAGCATGCTTGCTTTAATTAGTTGAGGAACTGAGTTCAAGAGTCAAGAGTCTGATAAAACTCTAGTCAGGCATATCTGGAGTCTTGTATTTAGTCCTGGCTGCTCTGTTATAGGAAAGGTGTCCAGGCTTTGAAGAGGGTGAAGAAGAAGTTTACTAGGATGTGGCCTTGTTTAGAGGACATTTTACTATAAGGAGAGGTTGGACAACATTGGGTTGTTTGAGACCATAAGACATTGGTGCAATATTAGGCTATTTAGCCAATTGAGTCTGCTCTACCATTCAATCAAGGGTGATTTATTTTCCCTCTCCTGTCCATTTTCTCTAGGACAGCAGAGGCTGAAGGGAGATCTTATACAGATATATAACATTATGAAAGACATAGAGTTTACAGACAGGATTGAAATGATTAATACCAAAGGGCATGCATTTAAAGTGAGAGGGGGAAAGTTCAAAGGAGAGGTGAGGGGCAAATGTTTTGTTTTACACAGAGAATGGTGGATGCCTGAAATATGATGCCTGGGGTTGTGGTAAAGGCAAATATAATGGAAGAGTTCAAGAGGCTCATAGACAAGCACATGAATGTGCAGGAAATGGAAGGATGTGAACATTGTGAAGGTGGAAAGAATTAGTTTAGTTAGCCATTTAATCACTAATATAATTAGTTGAGCACAACACTGTGGGTGAAATGGCCTTCTCCTGTCCTGTACTGTTCTATGTTCAAGTGCATGTCCATTGTCTGGAGATTCACCCTACTTTATCCACAACTGGCCATTTGGACTATGCAACTTGTTACAGCCACTTGGGTAATGGAATTTTGCCCTTACAGAATTTACAAATCACTATCCAAAAATCTGAGATATGGGATACAATCTGCTCTCACAGAATTTTAAAGGAGTAAGTAAATCAACTGCAATTTTTAAAAATCAACCACTATATATTTTTTTTCAATTTTGTTGCTAGATGTGTGTGATATGATGTGGCCTCCCATTACTGTAAATCATGATATGGACTGTTTTCTGGGAATATGATGTCCCTACTCCAGTAATGCCGGGGTCAGTTGTCCACAAATTGGCTATGAGGGCAACCAAAACATTTAATTAAACTCAGAACAAAATGGGTACCGAGGCCTCCTTTTCAAATGTTAAACAAAGACCAATTCGACTCAGAGTGCCGTCAAAAGCAGTACAGTCTTATCTGCGAGGGATTGGTTCCGGGATCCCTCGCGGATACCAAAATTCACGGATGCTCAAGTCCCTTATTCAACCTGTCTCAATGCTGTGGGATCTTAGGACCCAGCAGAACCCCAGACTTTATTTAACCTGTCGCAGTGCGGTGGACATTAGGACCCTGCGCCAGAGCTCTGAATGCGCAGTGTTTGTGTTCACGAAAATAATCATGATCACGATTGAAAATAAAGTGGAAATAATAAAGCGATCGGAAAGAGGTGAAACACCATCAGTCATTGGAAAAGTGTTAGGCTACGTCGGTCAACGATGAAAGCTACAATTATTACTAAGCAACACAGTGGTTTAATTATTGGGTTTTGGGGTTTTGAGGTTTTGATCCTTCACATCAACCCGCCACAGATGGAGAGCGCACTCTAAAGTGGTCTGTCACTGGCTCGCACTCGGGAACAGTTCCCAAGCCCGGCACTGAAACATACGTTCTTAAGTGTTTTATATGCATAGAAAGGTAAAATATATACTATATACTAAGACAAACGTTTGACTAACTGATGCTTAATAATACCAGTTGTACCTGTTCCGACTTACTTAGTAAGAGAACTTCCGATTTTTTCCGATCCCGATCCACGATAACCCATGCACATCCTCCCGTATACTTTAAATCATCTCTAGATTACTTATAATACCTAATACAATGTAAATGCTATGTAAAATAGTTGTTATACTACATTGTTTAGGGAATAATGACAAGAAAAAAAAAGTCTGCACATGCTCGAACAAAAAGTGCTGGAAGAGCACTTCCGGGTTTTCGCCATTCGCAGTTGGTTGAATTCACGGATGTGGAATTCGCGGATAAGGAGGGCCGACTGTATTCCAGTATACTGTAAGTTACTGGTAAAATATAAAGGCCAAGAGTGTAAGTTTAAGCACCAAGATTATTGTTACACCATCTAGGCGGGCATCTTAATACAGTACTAAGAAAGTGTGATGTAAATGGAGATGCTGTTCTTGAACTAACCTCATAGGGAGGGGAATTGGGGGGGAGGGTGTGGTAAACTATGTATACCTGTCTGGACATGCCCCCCCAGCTGACTGCTCCTGTGGCTCCTCCCACAGACCCCTGTATAAAGGCGATTGGGGGCACTGCTCCTCCCTCAGTCTTGACATGGTCGTGGTCCCTTTTTCGCTGTTAATAAAAGCCTATCGTTCACTTCCAGTCTCCTAGAGTTATTGATGGTGCATCAGAGGGGTTGATGAATTTTCCCTTTGCCATTAGTGTAGATTGGTGACTTGTACTAGACCACGGCAGAAAAGCGTTCAGCTGACAATGTGAAATAGGTTGCCATGTTACTGCTCGACTGTTTGCAGACCATCTCCTTTTGTTTTCTACTTAATTTAGGAGAACCTGGAAGATTCCTTATCAACATCTAAAGAGTGAGTCAGTTAACAACCATCCCTAACTAATTTCTCCTTCTGGTAAACACATTTTCCCCTGCCCCCTCCCTCTATTCGCCAGTCTGACCTTTTACCTCTTCTCAGTGCCCTATTACTGCCCCTGAATCTCTTTCTCCTATGGTCCACCATCCCTTCCTATCACATTCTTACTTCTTGAACCCTTGACCTTTCCCACCCACTTGGCTTCACCTTTCATGTTCCAGCTAGCCTCTCCCCCCCCCTCCCCCTCCATTTTACTCTGGAATCTTTCTCCTTCCTTCTGTCCTGATGAAAGATCTAGGCCTGAAACATCGACTGTCTATTCATTTCCATTGATGCTACCTGACTTGCTCAGTTCCTCCAGCACTTTGTTTGAGGTGCTCCCTTAACTAACACCAAAACATTTATTGTACCTCCCTCTGTAGATCTAGCTGACAGAAAATACCTGCATCATTTACCACCAATATAATAATTATTACAATTGAAAGCAACCACTGTAGTAAAGAGCAATTTGATATTATGTGAGGCCTGCTTCCCATTAGTTTCCTATATTTATAAGAGAAAGTTTTTCTAAGGAAATTAGTCAGGTATAATGCCAATGACAATTATACCAAGCATGTATTATCTGCTTCTAAAATTCTTTGTGGCGCTCTTATCAAAAACAGAGGGTAGAGTTATTAAAAAACCAACACTGCAGGAGGGGATAAAGGCAGAAATACAGATAATTTGAGCCTTTCCAACATTCACACAAACAGAACCGACTAATTTAATGCAGGGCTTTCAACCTCAGATGCTAACGCTCCATCTCCTTCTGCGGATGCTGTATGTTTCTAGCATTTTCTGTTTTCATTTGAAATTTCCAGCTTCTGCAGTAACTTGACTTTCATTAACTTAATAACTGCCTCTATTTCCTACCCAACACTTGCTGTTTAACAAAACCCATAACATCAATAGGAAGATCAATCACACTGCAATTTTGTCCATTACTGCAAACGGTTTTGTGTGCACAGAAACATATTGGAAAGAAATTAATTAAGGATTGACATTTCCTTCAGATGGTAACTGGATTAGATTTTAATCATCAAAATGGGATCTGGCAGAGCTATCATTCACTCAGAAAACAAACAGGTTAATCTTCACATAAACTGGGTCATAGTAGCAGAAAATGAGCATCAAACTTACAAACTGGAGTCCTTGATAACGGGCAATTGGAAAGTCCTTCACGATGTAAGTTGGTAAGTATAGACAGGTTGGGAGAACGTGTTTCACCCGTGATGGATCTATTGGTGGAGCTGGAAGGAGAAAGACAGGCCCATTTATATTCGAGAACCACAAATAAGCAAAAATGGCATTTGCATGTCTGCATGTGTGTCACTTTGTGCCTGTGCACCTGTTGTGTGTGTGTCCACATTTTTGCATATGTGTGCATCTGCCTGTGCAGTTTGTCTTTGTGCATCTACTTCTATGTGCCTGTGTTTGTCTGTGCACTTGTATGTGCATGTGTGTGTGTGTGTGTTGGGGGGGGGGGGGGGGAGTTTGCTACTTACAATTCATGCAATTTCCTTCACAGACTCATCTACAGAAACAGGCACTTGGCCTACCATGTCCATTCCAATCATCAATTCCATTTACCACTTGGTCCATAGCCTTGAGTATCTTGGCAAGTCACATACTCATCTAGATACTTCTTAGGTGTTTTGGCATTACCTGCCTCCACTATTCCCTCAGGCAGTGTGTTCCAGATTCCAGCCGCCAGGATAAAGAACTCCTTCTTCTGATCTCCTCTGAAGCTACTACCCCTTACCCTAAATCATTTGGACTTATACACCTCTGGCATGTGGAAAGGGTTCTCACTACTTACCATCCTGCTTTCCCTCATTAACTTCAATCAAGTCCTCGTGCAGCCTCCCTGCTCCAAGAAGAGCAAGCAGCCTCTGCAGCCTCTCCTCATGACGGAGGCAACATCCTGCTGAGTCTCCTCTGCAATTGTTTCCTTCTAGCGCTTAGCGCTTGGCAACTTGAGTATAGTTCTCACGTTGTAGACACCAATATTTTATAAAAAAAATGTTTCATAACCTTTCTTCTCCTACATTCTATGCCTTAATTAATAAAAGCTAATATCCCTGATATATGTGTTACCATCTTTTCTACCTCCGCTACCACAGTCAAGGATTCTTGGACTCATACACGAAGATCTCAGTACTCATCACAACTCCCACGTGCCCTACCATGTGTGTGTCCTAGTGCATGAATCTATTCATACTTTTCAGGATTAAATCCATCTTCTATTGGTCTGTCAGCCTTGTCTACCAATCACTATTGATGGCTTTGTGGCCAAGTTTGCGGCCAATACCAAGATAGCTGAGGGGGCAGGTAGTGTTGAGGAAACAGGGAATCTGCAGAAGGACTTGTAAAGATTAGGACAATGATCAAAGGATATGAGCAGAAGGCAGGAGAATGGGGTTGAGAGGGACAATAAATCAGCCAGATACAATGGTGAACAAACTCGATGGGCTGAATGTCCTAATTCTTCTCCTATGTCCTGTAATATATTTCTATAACCTGAGCCTACCACTTTTAACATCCCACAACCATCAATTTTTGTGACAGCTACAAACATTAATCATAGGTTTAACAATCAAATCCAAATAGTTTAAATATGCAACACCTGTAATAATTCAGCACCAGTCCCTGTGATACAGCTTTGGACACAGGCTTCAATCACAATCCACCATGACCCTCTGCTTCCTAGTACTGAGTCAAATATGGATCCAATTTTCCTACTTGCCTTGAAATCCTTGGGCTCTAATTTTTTGGGCCACTCTCCAAGTAGTGAGATATTGTCAAAGGTCTTAGTGAAGTCCACCTAGACCACATGTGACACCACTCTCATCAATACACTTCTTCAAAAACTTCAATCAAATTGGTTACTCAGGATCGACCCTTAAAACATACTGTAGTTGATTATCTTTGACTAATCTTTGTCTTTCCAAGAGTACATTAACCTGTGTCTCAGAATTGTTTTCATAACTTCCAGACTGCTGACGTTACTGCTCAGTTTTTATCTGATAAATGCCAGGCTTCACCATGGTGGAATTGCCAGAGGTACTGCATTGGAAAGGAAGCCCAGAGAAATAACAATCCAGTCAGAACAATACAAGACACGTGGCCCCAAAAGATCCCGCAATACTACCCAGCATCCACCACAGCCTAAACTGAGAGGAAGGATAGCTCTTATGAGACACGCATGAGTCAAATCACACAGTATCCAACCTGATGAAGGTAGCAAATGATAAAAAAAATTCTGTTAAACTGCATAAGATGGTACTGTGCCTTCCAAAGTTCTTGCAGATTTTAAAATTTGATGAAAGGCAGTGCAGGTTGCCCTACTAAATATTGGCAAACCTACAAGGGAATCTCATGTGTACATGTTTTCTATTAAGATCAATGCATATGACTGAAACAATGTCACTTTGGGCTTGTTAGGGATTTTGATATATGGGTACCTTGGGGTCTGTTTTCCTTTGTGGATAAGCAAAAGTACAGGCAAGACGATATAGTGGAGTTGATTTCCTCAACTCATAAAAAGGACTACTCATATGCAGAACTATTGAATGTTTGCCTTTTGCTCTAACGTCTACAACATCACTGAGGATGTTTCCTGTTAAAATGTGTAGAGGATACATGAAGGTAAAAGTAAAGGAATAATCATTTGTTCAACTCTCCAGGCTCCTTTCATTTCGAAAAGGTGGTAGGAGAACTGCTATATCCCTACTCATTTAAGGGGAGAAAAATAAACCTGACAATTACAAGCTAGGAATTTAACCTTACTACTGCTGAAGCTGGGATAATCCATTCTGAAACAATCCTCCTGAACTGTCACTTACACAATCATGGACTGGCAAAAGACAGCTTAGACTGTTTTCTGAAGGGCAAATTGTATTGTCAGTGCTATATAAGTCACTGAATCATACAGCAGTGAAACAGGCCATTTGAACTAATTTGATCATGCCGACCAAAATGCCCATCTAAGCTACTCCCATTGGGCCACATCCCTCTAAACCTTTCCTATCCATGTACCTGTCCAAATGTCTTTTAAATGCTTTTTTATTATTATACCTGCCTCAACCACATCTTCTGGCAGCTTACTCCATATAGGTACCACCCTTGTTATGAAGTGATCGCTCATTTCTCTTTTAAACCTTTATCCTCTCACTTTAAACCTATGTCCTCTAACTTTTGATTTCATTTATCTGGGGAAAAAGAGAGTGTGTGCATTCCCCCTCTCTATGACTCTCATGATTTTATACACCTCAGTAAAATCGCCCCTCACTCTCCCACGATCCAAGGAAAGAAGTCTCTGTAACTCAGGCCCTCCAAGGCCTGGCAACGTTCTCGTAAACCTTCCTTGCACTTTTCCCAGCTTTCTGAAAACAACTGTACAAATCACCCCAGATGTGGCTTCAGTGAAGTACCACGGGCCACGAAAGGTCATCAGCCTGATTTTGAGTGGACTGGAGAGGAAGGAAATAGAATTGATAAGTTGCCCCAGGTAAGAGCTAGATTAGACTTCTTGGACTAAATTACTTATTCTGCAATGAATTCTGTCACGGTTCTACAATACTAAAAGATTAAGACTAAGAGGGAAGCAAGATAGCATGTTTGAACTAGAAAGTGTAAACAGTTTCAGATCAATGATCTTTAAAGGGAATTGATAAAATGTCTTATTCGAATACTAGCACTTTTAGAAGTTAAATCAAGTGACTTAGGTGACAGCGGGCTTCGCTTCCAGATTAACTTAATGCCTTCTATGCTTGCTTTGAACATCAAACCAATGAACTCCCTCATTCCCTGATGATCCTATAATTTCAGCCTCTGAAGCCGATGTGCAAGAAGTCTTCAGGAGGTGAACGCATGAAAAGAATCCAGGCCAGATGGGGTACCTGGCTGTGTAATAAATACCGATGATGAGTATTCACTGAGATCTTTAACCTCTCACTTCATCAGTGTGTGGTATCCACCTGTTTCAAGAAGGCTTCAATTATACCGGTGCCCAAGAAGAACGTGGTGACCTGCCTCAGTGACTATCACCCAGTAGCGTTAACATCCATAGTGATGAAGTGTTTTGAGAGGTTGGTGATGAAACATATCAACTCCCGTCTGAGAAGTGACTTAGATTCACACAAATTTGCCTACCAGAGCAACAGGTCCACAACAAATGCCATCTCATAGGTTCTTGTCTCAACCTTGAAACATCTGGACAGCAAAGGTGCATACATCAGGATGCTCTTTGTTGATTACAGCTCAGCATTCAATACCATAATCCCCTCAAAACTAATCAATAAGCTCCAAGACCTTGGTCTCAATGTTTCCAAATGCAATTGGATCCTGGATTTCCTCACTTGCAGACCCCAATCAGTTCTGATTGGCAACAGTATCTCCTCCACAATCTCCATCAGCACAGGTGCACCACAAGGCTGTGTGCTTAGTGCCCTGCTCTACTCACTTTACACTAATGACTGTGTGGCTAAGCACAGCTCCATGCCATTTTCAAGCTTGCTGATGACACCACTGTCATAGGCCGTATCAAAGTTGGTGATGAATCAGCATGTAGGAAGGAGATTGAAACTCTGGCTGACTGGTGCCATAACAACAGCCTCTTACTCAATGTCAGCAAGACCAAGGAGTTAATTATAGACTTCAGGAGAAGGAAAACAGAGGTCCATGAGCCAGTCTTCATTACAGGATCAGAGGTGGAGGGGATCGGCAACTTTAAATTCCTAGGTGTTATTATTTTGGACGTGAACGGATGCTGCCCGACCTGCTGAGTTCATCCAGCTTGTTTGTACGTTCCGAAACGTTGACTGCTCATTTCAACGGATGCTGCCCGACCTGCTGAGTTCATCGAGCTTGTTTGTACGTGTTGATTATTTTGGGGGACCTGTCCTGGGCCCAGCAATTAAGTGCAATTATGAAGAAAACATGGCAGTGCCGCTAGTTCCTTAGGACTTCGACAGACTTCTATAGATACGTACTGGAGAGTATAGTGACTAGTTGCATCACAGCCTGGTATGGAAACACGATTGCTGTTTAACGGAAAATCCTCCAAAAAGTAGTGGGTACAGCAGAATCCATCACAGGTAAATCCATCCCTCCCAACCATTGAGCACATCTTCATGAAATGCTGTCACAGGAAAGCAAGATCCATCATCAGGGATTCCCACCACTCAGGGTATCCTCTTTTCTTGGTGCTGCCATCAGGGAGAAGGTACAGGAACCAGAAGACTCACACCAACAGGTTCAGGAACAGTTACTACCACTCAACCATCAATCAAACTCTTAAACCAAAGGAGATAACTTCACTGAACTCCAGTTGTCCCACATTGAAAAGTTCCCACAACCAATGGACTCAATTTCAAAGACTCGTCAACTCATGTTCTTGATATTTATTGTTTTTTTATTATTACTTTTTTCTTTTTGTAATTGCACAGTTGTGTTCTGCACTCTGGTTGAACACACTAGTTGGGGGGGAGTTGTTCACTAATTCTGTTATGGTTATTAGTTTATAGATTTATTGAGTATGTCCACAAGAAAATGAATCTTAGGGTTGTATATGATGACATTTATGTACTTTGATAATAAATTTTACTTTGAACTTCAAACTTTTGTTTCTCTCTCATTTCTCTCTCTACAGGTGTTGCCTGATCTGTTGAATATTTTCTGGTTTTATTTTAGTTTTCTGAAATTTGCAATGTTTTGCTCTACAGAATGGCATGTTTGATTTGAAAGAATTTAAAGTTTAATTTCTTTTTATTTTCTCCAAAATTGCTGATATTTTCTTAAATATATGTTCCATCTTAACTCCCTCCAGGTTATTACCGAAAGCATACAATTATTGTTTAACTGGTACTCTGGAGAGCTAATACATGAAACTAATTGAATTAGTGATAATGAGTATTAAAGTAGTAACTACAGTTTAATGTTCAACCTTTGCTCATGATTAATGTACTTTTTTATTTAAACATTATTCAAACTAGCCTCTATAACTTGCATTGTACCTGTGAGTTATATTAAGATTGTATAATCTATTCAAAGTTCAAAGTACATTTATTATCAAAGTGTGTATGTATTACACAATCCTGAGATCATCTTCCCACAGACAGCCATGAAACAAAGAAGCACCATGGAACCCATTCAAAGAAAACATCAAACACACAGATGCATTAAAAAAAAAGAAAAGGCAAAAAACAAGTAAACAAACACAGAATATAAGACATCGAACTGCAGAATCCTTCAGTCTACAAATATTCAGTTCAGTTCAGTTCAGTTCAATTTAGTGCTATGTCATTCATTGACTGCAGGCCACAGATTCAGTCAGCCTCGATCAAAATTGCACAAAATAGCAATAAAAAAGGAGTAAGTAGAAACAGATGTATTTATAACAGCTGAAATCAATCCACAAATTGCATTGATTAAACCTTGCCCAAGACCCAAAGCTCTGGCACCAGTGACTGAAAGGGAGATAGAGAGACGGACTGGTCAAACACAGGCACCTTCCTCCAGAAGCAGTGAGCGAGAGGGGGAGAGAGAGACCAGCCAAATGCAGGCGGATGGTGCTGAACACCCACTCGCCTTCCACTCTCATTCTCGTTGATTTCATTCTTGCTGAAATTCGTGAGAAATGCAGATGATCGTGGTCTCCAGGCTTCGTGGCCTGCTTATTCCTCTCCCCACCCCAAACCTCACGAAACTCCTTCAGAGACATCAAAGTGCCAGATCGTTTAATCAGCCTGAAAACACGCTGTCAAAATGTAAATCACAGGTTCCAATCACATGCAGTTTAGTAGCAGAATCACATATGAAATAAGAAGCAAACAAAGTAGTTTTGAGATCTGTCTGAATGACGTCACTGTTGGCCACGTTGTCCGCTGGTGCCGTCTTCTTCAGCTTTTATTCGAGTGAATATCAAAGAACACACAGTGCCTCAGTCACAGTGACATTGTGTGCATGGTTTCAGAGAGCTAAGTAGGATATATAGTTTTATAGACAGAATGTGACAATGAACATGGTTGAATATATAGTATTACAGTGAGCAGTCTAAGATATAGAGTGTCACAGTATGCAATGTAGGATATATTCTGTGAATGTGGCAGGATACAAGGGATGTTATGAAGCAGTGTAACATTTAGTGTATTTGAACACATAGGGTCTTACAGTGTTACAGTGCACAGAGTAGAATACAGAATGAGAAGACTAATATACAGGGGTTACTGCAAACTGTGTAAGATTTTTTAATTCACTTTTTTATGGTGCAAGTGGCACAGGTAAATCCAAGCATTTATTGTCCTTCTCTAGAGTGTGTTACAGTGAGCAGTGCAGAACATATATAGGGATTATTGCAGTGTGCAAAAAAAGCAAGGCAGGGCATACAAAGGAATGAGCATTATATATTTTCTCAGGGTGTTTATTTTGGACACTATTGAGATAATCCCTATAATCTGCACTGTGAACAGTACACAGTTTACCAAAGTGTTAGACAATCAATCTGTTAGTCTGGTAGGGAAAGTTACCAGCAAAAAATGGCATGACATAGTACAGAATGTTACAGGGACTATAGAAATATCAGAGAGCAACATGTTAAGCAGTGCCTAAGGCATATTATAGTCTGACAGAAATTAGCAGTAGAGAAGTAGATTGAACATATATAGAATATTACACTGAGCAGCGAAGATCATGCCAGAGTTAGTGAGGCATGAGGGGGATGTCAAGGTTGCAGTGATCAGTATAGGCAATGTCGGAGTATGTTATAGTGAGCAGTGTAGGCGATGTCAGATACTCTTACAATTAAGGGTGTAGGACATGTCAGACACAATTACAGAGAGCAGTAGAGTATGTGGGAAAATATTACATTACCTGGTGAGTGATATCTCAAAAGCAAGTAGAGTGTATGAGAAACTGCAGTTCCTAATTGCTATGGTCACTTCATTTTATAGATTTTATGAATACCATACATTACTTTTAGTATGACAATTTACAAACAAATCTTCAGTCAAATTGCACATTAACTAGAAAGTCAGTAGCTCAAGTAACGGTGTAAGTTCTGTCATGGCTCTGCTGCATGGCATTGTAGACAAAAAAAACAAGTGTTAACCTGCTGGCAATTTAATTGCCATCATATCTTCAGCAGCTTGTCTTCACCTAACACATCTAATCAGTTACCAAGTTAGCTTCTGGGCTGATGGGCATTACATTTTTAAGATTTTTGTTTCAGTGGAACATAGGATGATAACATTAACATTTACCCATTTACCTCAATGACAAACAGATGTACTTTTAAGTTTAAAACACATAATTACAACAGCTGAAAAAATGATGTAAAGGAACAGTATTGAATGGAAGAAATCTATCACCCGTTGTTGGACATAGGTGTTGGATAAATTGAAGTGTTTTCTTTAAACACCCAGAGTCAATGTCAATATTATTATTTTGCTGTAAATATTCCCTAGGATACAGCATTACCAGCAACTCCAAACAGTAGGCCTCATTGCACTGAAGCCTGGAGAGCATTTAATCTCATTAAACAAGAGCGTGACTGAATACGATGTATACTGGTAACTAATACAGGTACATCAATTCTGTTATCTTTCAGAACATCTACTGCAAAGCATACCAATGCAGAGCTACAATCCACACTATATCCTCCTATACGTAAACAGTGAATACAGTTAATACTAAGCTTCTACCCCAATGTTACAAAGCGATTAAATGGTTCCCTGGTACAATAAGATGAACTCGAACTCACAAACTAGCCTGCACCATATTGTTACCTGTAGCAGTTACACTTTATTCCACATTGTTATTGTTTTACCTTATTCTACCTCAATGTGCTGGGTAGAGATTTGATCTGTATGAACAGTATGCAAGACAAGCTCTGCACTGAATCTCAGTACAGGCCACATTAATAAACCGGTTCCTCATCTGTGAAACAACTAACCTCTTTCTCAAGCTCTCTCCTTCATAATGGCAGAGATTCATGGAAGAACAAGCTGTAAGAGGCGCTGGGTGTGGTGGAAGGTCAGTGCTATTGTTTGCACTTCCCAATCCCACCTTACATTTTGCTGTGTAAAATGCTCTCTTGGGCAAAGTACAATTTCCATTCGCCTGGTTTTTGTTTGGCAATCATCATTTCAAATCATTGTACAAGCTGTTAGAATATAGCTGAAAAAATATTGCTTAAGTGTAGACTATAGAAAAGATATAAATAAACTTTAACTACAGTTGTTATAACCATTTCAATTGTTACAGTCATTCTAGTTTACAAGGCATAGAACAGCACTCTCTACACAATCTCCATAACCTTTCTCATAAAGTACCTTATGAGAAAACTGAAAGCAATGTATTTGCACTTTGGCAGAGGGCCAAAGGACAAATGGAAAGGCAGTGTGAGGGTGTCATTGAGGTAATGGTGACCTATTCATGTAATTTCAGATTCCTCCTGTCTCCTTACATCACAGAGACACAGGCACATTGTTTTTATGTAATCTGGATATTGTTAAATGGTTGTCATCTGATTCACACATTAAATGACTTATCTTGCCAGCAACACAAGAAATTGGATGAGCCAACTGCTTTTCATACAGATTTTTCATTAACTCCTTGCTGAAAGATACATGGATTCCAACTGACATTGTATTGGACCGAGATACTGACAACATAAACAGGACTCACTCAGGAAGAAAGTGTCCCTGGGATCGGGCTTGAGCATGTCTGCTGCATGTAGCTCCCTGTGCAGCAGTTTTCGACCTCCTCCATGACTCGCAAGGGTTTGTGGGATGTGATCCACACTGTTCATCTTCAATGAAGACTCCTCTATGGTTAGAAAAGAAATTTTCACACTCAGCGCCAGGGAGGAACTGCACAAAGTAGAATTGAGGGCATACGACATGGAGGCTATTTACAACTAAAGTGCTCAGTCATATTCTGAGAGGCATGCTCAAGAGAATTCACGGTAATAAACTTCTCCAACAGTGACCAAACCAAATGATGGGATGTAATGTTAAAATTGTACAAGGCACTGGTAAGGCCAAATTTGGAGTATTGTGTACAGTTTTGGTCACTGAATTATAGGAAAGATGTCAACAAAATAGTGAGAGTACAGAGATTTACTAGAATGTTACCTGGGTTTCATCACCTAAGTTACAGAGAAAGGTTGAACAAGTTAGGTCTTTATTCTTTGGAGCATAGAAGGTTGAGGGGGGACTTGATAGAGGTGTTTAAAATTATGAGGGGGATAGATAGAGTTGACGTGGATAGGCTTTTTCCATTGGGAGTAGGGGAGATTCAAACAAGAGGACATGAGTTGAGAGTTAGGGAGCAAATGTTTAGGGGTAACATGAGAGAGAACTTCTTTACTCAGAGAGTGGTAGCTGTGTGGAACGAGCTTCCAGTAGAAGTGGTAGAGGCAGGTTCGATTTTGTCATTCAAAAAAAATTGGATAGGTATATGGACAGGAAAGGAATGGAGGGTTATGGGTTGAGTGCAGGTAGGTGGGACTAGGTGTAAGCGTTCAACACGGACTAGAAGGGCTGAGATGGCCTGTTTCCGTGCTGTAATTGTTATATGGTTATATGTTATATGGTTATAAAAGTCTGGGAGATCCCTGGGAGATCTATTACATCCTGCTTAAGCTTGTTTGTTGCAAGTCCTGTGTTCTCAATTTAATTCTATCATCTGAGTTATTGCTTCATGGGAGCATTAAGTATATTTAGAGCTAAATTGGATAGATTGGGGGATGAGGAGCACAGGAATGTGAGGCAGTGATGTAATCAATGGAGGAGTGGGAATAAGGTGCTGGATGGTCATCCTTGTTTAGAGTTCCATTGTACCCTTTGAACCTTCTTAGATAACTGCTTCACCCACGCTAGGCTCTGACTGAAAGGTAAAGACCTTCCTCTTCTATCCTGAGGGCTGGGATGGTATAGGTATAGCCTGATAGATCCCGACAGATTTAGCTACCTTGTCCACATGAAGGGTGGGGAAGGCCATACTTCCCTTACATCACTATTGGGAGTCCAGTGACACTCTTTCCAATTTATCATACAATATAAACATTGTTGGGTGTGTTGGCAGAGCCATTATATCACCCAGTTTTATAGCACCCTACATTTTCCAGCCACCTTGTCCAAGTGCCCATATATTGTGGTACCTCAAACAGTGAGCACCTGGGGAGACAGCAGGTCCCAGTATAGCTGTGGTGCTCATCTGCACTGGAGTTTAGAAGCCACTGGAGAGCTGATGCCACACTTTTTCACCTCTGTGTCCCAATATTTACTACATTTTCCCAGTGCAGCTTGGATAGGTAAGACGAAAGTACTGGCCTCACAACTACCCCACTGTAAATATTTACTACCCAAAACAGCCTGAGCTAATTGTCAGAGTAGTAATATAACAGAAAGGTTCAGGGGAAGACTAGAGAGACCTGGGAATGGGAACATGCTGAGTTTCAAGGGTGAACAGCTGGATGGAAACTAGCAAGATGGGGCTTGGGGGTTTGGCCTGGAGCTCGGGGTGCCCAACTTTGTCCTATTATTTTGAGGATATAGGAGTGATCTGATACCAAAGCCAGCTTCCTGGGGCTGGAAATAAAACACTACCCTCATTGGGTAGTGTATGGGATTCTGTGGGATCTGGAATCAGCTATAATGAAATGGCGGAGCAGACTCAATGGGCTGAATTGCCTTATGGTCTTATAGCTCACTTTACAAACTAACTTTTTGTGCTTACTTACTTACTTCCTGGATCTCACATACTGGGAACTTTATTTGGTAAAATATTAATTAGTTTATGGGTAGAATGCATGTCAAAAAGTAGGTTTTTTACAGTGTTATTTCCTGAAAGCTTCTGGGCACTCATGATGCGAGTCCCACCAGAAGGAGGCAGTGTCAAAGCCTACTATGTTGACTTTAGCATTTAAAACAATCATTTCTCTCATGTCCCAATCAGTGATGGTGTAATGGTATTATAACCCTTGATTCTGCAGTTCATAGATATTGAACTGCAGAAGTTACATTAATGGAGTACTAAGCTAGAGAGCTGGACTAGTGATCCGCTCCCTAATATCCTTCAGGGAAGGTAATCTCTTATCATTTCTTAGTCTGGCTGATTTGAGATTCTGGATGAATAGAACTGTGGTTGACTCATGATTGTCTAGCAAACTGCTCATCTCAGTGGTAATTATGGATGGCAATAATTGCTGCCATTTTCAGACATATTCAAATTCCATCAAAGAATAAACAATTTAGAAGTTTGTTCTCTGTCTAAGTATATAATATTGTATCTTATGTTTGTTATATTTTATTGCCAGAGGTTTGCTCCAAATTCTTAAATGGAATACACTGCAAACTTATCTCATACCATCAAACACTAATTTCTACCACTGAATCTTCATGATCACATATGACACCACATAGTGTGGTTTTATCCAATCTGCCATGATCCGCCTTCATCAATGTAAAGAATGGAAGGCAACTGTAAGTCAGAGTAATCATTAACAGCTGTAGTCACAAAAGGTGCTTGGATTTAACTTCAGAACCAGCGAGCAAAGGGAATATTGCTTCAAGCTCGAATTGGATATGTTGTTGAAATGCCAGTCAAGCTACTGTTTGAGTTGTAGTATGTACATTGCAGTGTATCAGATCACATTTTTCATTGGGCAAGGACTAACCAACAACTGAAGAGTAAACAGTAATAGAATCTGAGGGGAGTTGATGAAAATGTGGGGAGAAGAATGTGGGACTGGTGTAAATGGGTGCTTGTTGGTTGGCGCAAACTCAGTGGGTTGAAGGGGACTATTTTACAAGTAGAAACAGTTGAAGAGCAATGGATCAATGAATGATGCAGAGGGCCTACTGGCTTGGACACCACTTATACCTGAAAACAATGAGATACCAAGGTACAGAAGCTGCAATACAAGACTGATTGGGTGTTAAGATGGATTAATTTGATCCTGCTGAAAAGTAAAAACAGCATGTAATAAACAAATGCAACACACATACAAAATGCTGGAAGACCTCAGCAGGTCAAGCAGCATCTATGGAAGTGAATAGACAGTTGACATTTTGGGCCAAGACCCTTCTTCAGAACAGAGAAGGAAGGGGGAAGATGTCAGAATGAAGAAAGTGGGGAGGAGGGGAAGGAAGCTAGCTGTAAGGTGATATGTGAATCCAGGTGGGTGGGAAGGGTCAAGGGCTGGAAAGAAGGAATCTGAGGCAAGGAGAGTGGACCATAGGAGAAAGGGAAGGAGGAGAGGACCCGGGGGAAGTTATAGGCAGGTGACTAGAGGTAAAATCAGAGTGGGGAAAAGAGGGGGGTGGGGTATGAATTCTGTTTACTGGAAGAAGAAATTGATAAACAAATCTCACAAAGAGTGGATAAGTTTAGATCTCTACATCTCTAGCATATGTGGTCAGGAATGGTGGTAACCAATTAACAGGAGGAAGTGGTTTAAAGATTATTCCCATCATCAACAATAACAGGAACCAGCAGGTAGGTGGTAACTACCAAGAGTAACCCTTCACACAGTGTGCCCAACAGATTATCCACCTGAGCTATATCTGAGATCCTCACTGTCACCGAAGCCAGTGTCTAACTAACTGAGTCACTTCTTGTGATTTCAAGAAATGACTTACAGTGCTGGCAATGGGATATCACCTATGGCTACAATGCTGACATCTACTAGACAAAGTGGAAATTTTCCTATCGTGCTTTATTCACAAAAAGCAGAACAACCCCAATCTAAATCATAGAGACAAACTAAATAAAACAGGCCATTCAGCTCATTATATGCACACCACTCATACTAATTCCAGTATTTGGTCCATAGCCCTTTATGTCCCAGGCGATTCAACTTCTCTGATTTCTCAGTTGTCTAATTGGCTCACCATCACCCAGTCAGTCATCTCTCAAACATCAACAAGGTGATGAAAAATGTCACTGACAGAGCCTTCAACATACAATTCCTCACCGATAACCTGCTCGCCAACAGCCTCTTTGGATCTCATCCATTCATAGCCTTTCCCCACTCGGAATCCAAGGAACTGAATTCCAGTGGTGAAATGAGGAGAATAGCCCCTGAAATCAAGCATCATTTTGTTGCAAGTTGTCAAGGAATCTCATGAAATAGCAATAAAGGGAAAACAATACAGTGGCTAGAGTCATACCTTGCACAAAGAGAGTGGTGTAACTGTCAGAGGGTGACCATCCAGTCCTTGGGCATCACTATAGGAGCCCCTGAGGGCAGTATGTTAGAGCAAACCATCTCCAGGAGCTTCCTCACTGACCCTCCTCCCACTGTCAGGGGCGGGGATGTTCACTGATGACTACATAATGATCAAGTCCAGTTACAATTCCTCAACAAATGAAGCAACCTGTGCAGACATTGCAGCAAAGCTGACACAATGCGCAGTTTCAGGGTGATAGATAAGAGGGAGTTTTCGTGCATACCATGAAAATCTTAGGCAAAGTTCAGCTCCAACAAGAGAACATTTAACCACCTACACTTTGGTCGTTCGGTGGCAGTGCCATCATCAAATCCAGCACAATCAATATACTAGGGTCACTGTTTTCTGGAAACCCAATGGACCCACAACATAGTACCATGGCTACAAGAGCAGGTCAGAGGCTGGGTGCCCTGCATCAAGTGACTCACTTTGTGACACCTGAATGCCATTCTGCCATCAAGTCTGAGAGAATATGGTGGATGTGTGGAACGAACTGCCAATGACAGGGATAGAGGCGGATACAATAGGGTCTTTTAAGAGACTCTTAGATAAGTACATGGGAGCTTAGAAAAATAGAGGGCTATGTGGTAGGGTAATTCTAGGTAGTTTCTAGAGTAGGTTACATAGTCGGCACAACATTGTAGTCCGAAGGGCCTGTGCTATGTTTCTAAGTTTCTTAATACTTTTCATTTGCTTGGCCAAGTGTAGTTCCAGCATCTCAAATTAACACAATTCTAGGACCTGCACACCATCCACCACCTTGGCATTCACTTCCTAAGCTACCAGTGCACCATGTCTCCAGGGAAAGAATCTTCTAAATATACTACAGTTACTCTCCCTATCTATTCCAACAGCACCTCCCAAACACACGACATCAACTAGCAAGAAGGACAAGGACAACAGGCATATTGGAGCACTGACACCTGCAGGATTTCACCCTCACCCCTCCACCAACTGGAAATACATCAACGGTTCTTCATCATTATTGGTTTTAAATCCCAGAGCTCACAGCCAATGGCACTATGGGAGAAGCTTCACCAGGACTCCAGTAGTTCAAGGAGGTGAGGAGTTGGCTCACTATTGCCTTTTCATGGGTAAGCAGAGGCAGGCAACAAACGATGGGCTTGCCAGTAATGTTTGGATTCCAATAAATAAATAGACCTCCAAACATCATTTCCTGGTTACCAGTGCTGCAAATGGCAATACAATAAGAGGAGATAGCTTGAACTCTAATCCTGAATTGATTAAAATGAATCGGAAAATCAAAAACAAAGTTAACATTTTCATTAGGTACAACTTTATAGTTTGGGAATGAATACACCAATTTAAATCATTTGTCTCATTAGCACAAGGGAAAGGAAGCACCTGCACTGCACAATGAGCCACTGGCAGTCAACTTCACATACTCCTTTGCTCTGAGAGAAAAGCCCTGGTTCACTCAACTTTTCCTCATAAGGTATGATCTCTAATCCAAGCAGCATCCTGGTAAATCTCCTCAGTACCTTTTCTAAAGCATCCACACCCTTCCTTTAATGAGGGGACCAGAAGTGAACACAATACTCCAAGTGTGGTCTAACCAAAGTTTTAAAGAGCTGCAACATTTCCTCATGACTCTTGAACTCTCCTGACTAAATGAATCGCAGGATTCTATATGGTGACATACAAATGTACTTTGATAATAAAATTCACTTTGAACTTTTAACTAATGAAGGCTGACACTTCATACTTAGCCTTCTAAAACACACTTTTAACTTATGTGGCAGCTTGTGGTAGTTTGAGGATTTAGCCAGCTACAGGCTACAACTGGGGTCTTTGTCATCAGATATGTACCCAATGAACAGGCCTAGTACCTATAAGACCCAATTTCAAGGTCTGACACATGGTTCTGGGCAATGCAACTCTTGACTGGCAATGACTGGGCTTTGTTCCATCAGCACCGGGTCAAATCTGATGAGCTCCCAGGTCTGTTGACAGCACCTTCAGCCAAGTCCCATCCCAGAAACTCTGGCAGCCAAGCTCGGCTCGTTCTACAGTGCAGAACTGCTGAGGTATCATACAGAGAATCTGACTACCTCTTGTGGATTAAAAGACCCCATGGCTTTATATGATGGTGAGAGTATTGTGTGCTTTCCAATACCGTAACCATACTTGTCTCATGACTAACATCACTAAATATAGACATTTTGTTTATTATAAGGTTACAGGGACACTGCTGAACTGACATTGGGTAATGTGTTTTATCATATTACAACAGGGAATTTCTAGATTATTGCAAGGGGGAAAGTACAAGGAAACATTTCAGTGAAGGATTGATCAGTGGCTTGGAGGTATGTTTCGATAGTTGGTGCACTTTTATTCATGCACAAACTTTTCTTTGATAAATTATTGCCACTTTCTTTACTTCCACCCTATTACAGTTGAAGTGAAGGTCCAAGTCATCTCAACTGATGTAAACAATATTGAAGTGGCCACTAGATGGCAGCAGTACGCATATGAAAAATAACAACAAACCACCTGGCAACACACACAAAATGCTGGTGGAACGCAGCAGGCCAGGCAGCATCTATAGGAAGAAGCACAGTCGACGTTTCAGGCCGAGACCCTTCGTCAGGACTACAAACCACCTGAACATGGCATTTCATAAACACAAGAGATTCTGCAGGTGCTGGAAATCCAAAGCATACACATAAAATGCTGGAGGAACTTAGCAGGTCAGGCAGCATCTGTGGGGAGGAATAAACAGTCGACGGTTCAGACTGAGATCCTTCAAGTGGACTCTGATCCTGGAATTTACTGATGTAGTCACATGGTAAAATTAAGCTAATATCTCTGACAAAATCTGGTGGCTATCAGCCGACTTCACAGTAGTGTAGCAGTTACTGTGTTCCAGATTTGACCCAATGGTGTCGGTCCAGAATTTGTATGTTCCTCCTGTGGATGTATGGGTTCACACACCCCCATCCAAGTCATTTATAAAAAAAATCAAAAAGAGTTAAGTGTCCCAGAACAAATCCCAGCGGAACAACAACAGTCACCGTCCATTAGGCAGAACACGCTCCATCTGCTTCTGTGAGCTAGCCAATTCTGAATCCAGATAGCCCAGTTTCCATGGATCCCATGTCTCACGACTTTCTGGATGAGTTTACCCTGGAGAATCTTGTCAAATACCTTATTAAAATCCATACACTACCACATCCATTACTGTACCTTCATCAATTTGTTTTGTCAGCTCCTTGTAAAACGCATTCAGGTTCATGAGACATGACTTACCACACACAAAAGCATGCTGACTATCCCTAAGAGTATGCTTTTCCAAAGGCTTTTAAACTCCATCCTTAAAACCCTCTCTAATAGCTTGTCCACCACTGATGTAAGACTTACTGGTCTATAATTCCTAGGATTATCCCTATTGTCTTTTTGAACAGAGGAACAACATTTGCCATTATCCCATCCTCTGGTACTATTCTTGTGGCCAGTGGAGATGCAAAGATCATCGGCAACATCCTAGCAATGTTTTCCCTCACTTCCTGTAGTAAACTGTGTATATCCTATCTAGCCCTGGGGATTTACATATTCTAATATTTTACAAAAGCTCCAACATTTCCTCTTTCTAAATCTCAACAAACTATTACCTGTTCTACGCTGACCTCACATTCATCAAGGTCCCTCCTGCTGGTGAAGCAAAGTATTCATTAGGGACCTCCCCAACCGCCTCCGTCTCCAGGCACATTTCCCCATTAATTACCGATCAGTCCTGCCCTCGCTCTAGTCATTTTCCCGTTTGTAGGAGGTGACAAAGGTAACATACTGGTAGGGTCTGTGCTAGTAAGGTCTTATGAAGGAAAATTCATATTTCATGATTTATTAGAGATTTTGAGCGTGCTGCTGATGCTGTTGAGTGAATAAAGAGGCATGAGCAGGTTCAGTATGATCGAGATCCAATGAAAGTTTATTGCACAAGGTAAAAGCTCATGGTACTGAGAATGATATATTGGATGATTATCTAATTAACTGAAACCAATGAGTTGAAATAAATTTGTCATGTTCATTTGACAAGCTCTAGCTAGTAAGGTCCCACAGAGTTCAGTGCCGGCCATCAATCCACAGAATTGGCATTAATGAAGGGATTGAGTACACTGTACCAAATTTGTAGATAAGTGCATTCAGGCTTATGACACAAAGGATAGGTGAGTCAATAAATTGTGAGGAATATCAATAAACAAGAAGGCAAACATTTGGCAAATGAAGGATGAAATGGGGAAAAATAAGATTATCCACTCTGGATAGTAAGAAAATTATAATAGTGTTTAAACAGAGTAGTGAAAGTGATTGGGGAGTCCATTTTTTATCAATCATGGAAAGTTAATATGCAGTAGTAAAGAAGGTATGTTAAGGATTATTCTGGAGTTATAAAATTATGGGTAGCAGATATTAATTAAAATAAGAACCAGTCTTTACTATTTAATTTTAATTCATGCTTTGGTGTCATCAAAGCCAATCAGGGCACAGCAGCAGCAGCCAGGCCAGTGGCTCCAAGGCGCAGCAGGGAAGGGTAAAGTCAGGCAGAGTAATAGTGATAGGAGACTTGATAGTAAGAGGGAAGGACAGAAGATACTGAGGCCACTAGAGAGATCTGTACAAAAAGAATGGTTTACACCTGAACTCGAGGGGGACTAATAACCTCGGGGACAGGTTTGCTAGAGCGGTTGAGAGGGTTTAAAATAATTTGGCAGGGGTTTGGAAACCAGAGTGATAGGGCTGAGGATAGGGCAGTTGGTATATTAGTAGGTGTAGTATGTAGTGAGACTGTGACAAAGGACAGGCTGATGATAGGGCAAAATTGCAATTAGTGGGATAGATTGAAGAATAATATGGGGGCAAAATTAAAAGGGGTGATGAATACAGAACTTAAAGTGTTATATTTGAATGTATGCAGTACACAGAATAAGGTAGATGATCTTGTAGTGCAATTAAAGATTGGTAGGTATGACCTTGAGGGCGTCACTTAGTCATGGCTGAAAGATGATCATAGTTAGGAGCTTAACATTCAAGAGTGTGCCTTGTATTAACAGGACAGGAAGGTAAGCAGAGAGGGTGGAGTGGCTCTGTTGGTGAAAAATGAAATCAAATTTTTAGAAAGAGGTGACATAGGATCAGAATATTCAGATTTACAGCATAAAGACTAAAAAAGAAACGAGAGTGGATATTGGACTCCTGGAAATGGAGGACAAACAAAATAAGTATTTTGTGTCAGCCTTCACTATGGAAGACACTAGGTGTATGCCAGAAACTTGAGAGTGTCAGGAGGCAGAAATGAGTGTAGTTGCTATTATTAAGGAGAAGGAGCTTGGAATGCTGAAAAGTCTGAAGGATGTCACCTGGATCAGATGGACTACACCCCAGCTTTGTGAAAGAAGTAGCTGAAGAGATTGTAGAGGGATTAGTAATCATCTTTCAAGAATCACTAGATTATGGAATGGTTCCAGAGGACAGCAAAATTGTAAATGCCATTTCACTCTTTAAGAAGCGGGGGTGGGGGGGGGGGAGGGGTTAGAAGAAAGAAAATTATAGGCCAGTCAGCCTGATTTCAGAGGTTGGCAAAATGTTAAAGGTTATTATTAAGGATGCTGTTGAGGGGAACTTGGAGGCACATGAGAAAATAGGTCTGCATGGTTTTCTTAAGGAGAAATCTTGCCTGACAGATCTGCTGAAATTCTTTGAGGAAATAAGAGGCAGGATAGACAAACGAGAGTTAGTAGATGCTGTTTACTTTGATTTTCAGAAGGCCTTTGACAAGGTGCCACACATAAGGTTGCTTCACAAGATGAGGCCATGGTGTTACAGAAAAGATATTAGCAAGCAAAGAATATAGGCTGACTGGCAGGAGACAAAGAGTCAGAGTAAAGAGGACCTATTCTTGTTGGCTGCCGGTGACCACTGGCATTCTACAGGATATTGGGACCACTTCTTTTCACGTTATATGTGAACAAGTTAGCATTCATTTTGAGTGGTCTAAAATATAAGAGCAAGGGTATAATGCTGAGGCTTCATAAGCCATTGGTCAGACCACAATTTGAGTATTGTGATCAAATTTTGGGCCCCTTAGCCAAGAAAAGGAGGTTCAGAAGAATGATTCTGGGAATGGAAGGCTTAATGTATGAGGAGCATTTGTTGCCTCTGGTCCTGTACAAGCCAGAGTTCAGAAGGATAAAGAGGGATCTAATTAAAACCTATCAAATATTGGAAAGCCTAGATGGGGCACATGTGGAGAGAATGTTTCCCTTAATGGGTGTGATGCACCATCAATAACTCTCTCTGAGACGTGAAGACGAGATATCGGCTTTTATTGACTGGAAGAAAGAACAAGCAGTAGTTGACCACCATACTACATCCTGGAGACTGAGGGCCAGGCTCAGGCCTCAATCGCCTTTATACCGGGGTCTGTGGGAGGAGCCACAGTCAGTGGGAGGGGCCACAGGAGCAGTCAGCAGGGGGGGTGTCCAGACAGGTATATATAGTTCACTACATTCACACCCCCTTTGTTTTAAAAGAGAGTCCCCATGGGGCGAAGTTACTTACAAGTATATTTACAGGTTAAGTCTATCAGGTGGTCGAATCTGTTGCTGTGATCTACGTAGCACCGGCTGTGATTGCACAGGTGCCGGTGGTGATTGCACCGGAGACGGTGGTTGTGCTGGTTCCGGCCTAACTGGAGGTGTCAGCTCACTAGGCATCAGTGATCCCTCATGTGTGTGCGAGGCACCTGGTATATGCGCGTACAAGATGCCCAGTATAGGAGTGTCGTGAGGAGTCTGTGTAGGGCTCGGTGTGCGCGGTGTCACCTTGGGTACAGGGTTCATAGTTACCGTGGAGTGTTCGGGGTAGTGGTCTGCTGCTCCTGCGGGTGCCAGGTCACGGACGGAGACCGTGTCCTCCCGCCCATCAGGTAAGACCACGTAAGCATACTGGGGGTTCGCATGTAGAAGGTGAACCCTCTAGACCAGCGGGGAGTATTTATTGCTCCTCACGTTTCCGGAGCAGCACTGGCCCTGGGGACGTCAGCCAAGCTGGTAGGGTGGTTCCAGTGGCAGAATTCCTGGGAAAAGAGAATAGGCGCTCATGAGGGGTGGCATTGGTGGACGTACATAACAGGGAGCGGATAGAGTGGAGTGCCTCAGGGAGGACCTCCTGCCACCGAGAGACCGGCAACCCTTTTGACTTAAGGGCTAAAAGTGTGGCCTTCCACACTGTGGCATTCTCCCTCTCCACCTGTCCATTTCCCTGGGGATTATAACTCGTGGTCCGACTAGTAGCAATGCCCCTAGCCAGCAGGTACTGGCGCAGCTCATCACTCATAAAGGAGGACCCTCTATCACTGTGGAATACGACCCAGAAGCCAAGGTGATCCTGTGACTTACTGGCTGTGTCACAAGTCCGCAGCGTTGCACTGTGTTCGGGTCAATAAAACTCTCAGTGCTGCCCGTGTCAAACAGGCAGCTAGTCCTGTGCCCCTCCACCAGGATGTCCATCATTGACCTTGCAAGCTGGTGTGGGGCACTTTGGTCGAGGGTTACGGAGGCCAGAGTTGAACTGCTGTCTTGGTGCCCGGTAAGCACCGGTGGGTAGGGGGCGGGGCATGTTGGCGCCGACAAAGATGGCCGCCCACATCCGGGCATGCAAGATGGCGGCCCCCATGCCTCGCACGAGGCGGGCAGGCAAGATGGCGGCCCCCATGCCTCACACGCAGCGCTGCCCAACTCCACTCATGGTTTAGACTTACAGACCTTGGTGAGATGGCCCTTCTTCCTGCAGCTGGAGCAGGTCGTTTCTCGGGCCGGGCAGCATTTTCAGGGGTGCTTTTCGAGTCCGCAGAAGTAACACTGCATGGGCTTGCGACTGGCAGCAGCTGTGGTCGGGTTCGGGGAGTTCGTGGAATCGCGACTGGTAGCGGTGTTGGCAAATTCGCTCGCGGGAACCAGCGGCGGCGGGGTCTGAGGTGTCCACAGAACCGGCGGGGGATCGCGTGGCTGGACAACGTCAGCGTTGTGCAGAGCAGCCTCCAGCATATCGGCCGTCTCGATCGCCGAGCGTAAAGTAAGATTGGCATTTTCCAGCAGCTGCTGGCGCACGTACACTGACCTGATCCCTGTAACAAAGGCATCTCATACGAGGAGCTCTGCATGCTGTTCCACTGTGAGAATTTTGCAGTCGCAAGTTCGCACGAGTGTCTGTAGGGCTCAGAGAAACTCGGCGCTTGACTCTGCAGGCCGCTGTCGTCGCGTAGCTAAGCGATGTCTTGCGAAGACGGTTTTCACCGGCCGCAGGTACTGTCTTTTGAGGGCATCCAGTGCCCCTTGGTAGGTCGACAGGTCCCTGATAAGTGAGTAAACTTTCGGGGTGACCCTCGAGAGGAGAATTCTGTGCATAACAGCGGGTTCAGTTGCACTAACCTCCTCCAAGTATGATTGGAAGCATGCAAGCCAGAGTTCAAAGGCAAGAGCTGCTTCAGGGGCACAGGGGTCCAAATCCAATTTTTCCAGACATAAAATGCTTTCCATGTTTTAAAACTTCCAGTCAATAAAATTGATGCACCATCAATAACTCTCTCTGAGACGTGAAGGCGAGGTATCGGCTTTTATTGACTAGAAGAAAGAACAAGTAGTAGTTGACCACCATACTACATCCTGGAGACTGAGGGCCGGGCTCAGGCCTCAATCGCCTTTATACCGGGGTCTGTGGGAGGGGCCACAGGAGCAGTCAGCAGGGGGCGTGTCCAGACAGGTATATGTAGTTCACCACAGGGTGAGCCTCAGAATAGAGGGACATCCATTTAGAACAGAGATTAGTTGGAATTTCTTTAGTCTGAGGGTGGTAAATCTGTGCAGGCCAAGTCAACGAGTATATGTTTGGCTAGGTATAACTCAAATACCACCTATAAATTTGCTGATGATACAAGAATTGTTGATAGAATCTCAGATGGAGATGAGAGGGCGTATAGGAGTGAAATGTACCAGGTAGTTGAGTGGTGTTGCTGCCACAACCTTGCACTCAATGTCATTAAAACTAAAGAGGTGATTGTGGACTTCAAGAAGGGTAAGATAGTCTGCAGACAGCTGAAGGGTGCTTTCAGCAATTGTTTAAAAAAATCATCTGAATTCACATTAACTAAAATAAATTTGGGAAAAAAAGGGTAAGATGAGGGAACACATATCAGTCTTCACGGTGAGATAAGAAGAGGAGAGAGTCAGCAATTTCAAGTTTCTGGGTGTCAAGATCTCTGAGGATCTAACCTGGTCCCAAAATATTAATGCAGCTATAAAGAAGGCAAGACAGTGGCTATATTTCAATAGGAGTTTGAAGATATTTGATTTGTTGCCTAAAACACTTGAAACCTTCTATAGATGTACTGTGGAGAGCATTCTGACAGGCTTCATCACTGTCTGGTGGGGGGGGGGGGGGGGGCGGCTACTGCACAGGACCGAAAGAAGCTACTGAAAATTGTAAAATTAGTCAGCTCCATCTTGGGGACTACTCTCCATAGTATCCAAGATATCTTCAAGGAGTGGTGTCTCAGAAAGATGATATCCATTATTAAAGACCCTAATCACTCAGGGCATACCCTTTTCTCATTGTTACCATCGGGGAGGAGGTACAGAAGCCTGAAAGCACACACTCAGCAATTCAGGAACAGCTTCTTGCCCTCTGCCATGTGACTCCTAAAAGGACATTGAACCCGTGAGCACTACCTTTTTTTAACATATGTAATTATTGTTTTTTCGCTATTTTAATCTATTTAATATATATATACTTACTGTAATTGATTTACTTAGTTATTTTTTTCTTTCTATATAATCATGATCTGCATTATACCGCTGCTGCTAAAATGACAAATTTCACGATATATGCTGGTGATAATAATAAATCTGATTCTGGTTCTGATATTTAAAGTGGAGGTTAATAGGTTCTTGGTCAGTCAGGTGACAAAGGTTGTGGAGTGTAGGCAGGGACTGGAGAGGGATGGTAAATCAGCCATGATGGAACGGCAGAGCAGGCTCAATAGGCTCAGTGTCCTAATTCTGCTCCTATGTCTTATGATCTTATACCTTTCCATAGATACTGCTTGAACTACTGAGTTCCTCAGAATTTTGCATTTGTTACCCTCCATTTACAGCACCTGCAGAATCTCTTGTGTTCATGAATGTTCATGTTAATTTATGGTCATTGAAAACTCCAGGATGAGATCAGGTAAAGCATTAAGTGGCCATCTCCTGCATTAGCACATTGTTAAAGGTATATTCCTGCCAGTGAATGCACAGACCAAGGCAGGTCTATTTTGGCACTTAATAGTCTGGCTGGTTCTGTATTCAAGGAGCCATCCCTTCGCACTGTAACAGAAGAGGTGTATTTTGTGTGTCTGGAGTCTGGCGTCTGAAGCTTTAGATCAACCTCAGCATTGAGTATTCAAAGCAATTTGGCTAGTTGGGATGTGCTATCATTGTAATTATGTAATTGTGCAGTTACCTGTCTACATTCAAAATGTTGAAATTAAGAAAGTGATTATTGCTGTTGACACTGTAGTTAATAGTTTATGAAGGGTTCTGATGCAGAGTCTCAGCCTGAAATGTTTCCTGAGATGCTGCCTGACTTGCTGAGCTCCTCCAGCACATTGTGTGTATTGCTCTAGATTTCCAGCATCTGCAGTACTTCTTGTGTCTATGTTAATAGGCTATTGTTAATTTTGTGTTTAAAAGGAGATGATTGTAGGTTTTCAGGTTCTCTCCACAAGATCTGCTGTGTTGGAATAATTATTTTTTAAATTTCCATGTGGCTCTGCACATAGGATGGAGAATGACACCACAGGATTCTGGTTCGATAGTGCCCTGTTTATCACATACATTTTTGGTCTCTAAAAATGTATGTCTAAAGACTACATTGTGCAGGGTGGTAGTGTATTTTGCAATGCTGAGTTGCTTGCTCGACATCAACCCGGCACAGATGGAGAGTGCGTTCGGGGGCGGTCTGTCACTGGATCAAACTCGGGATCCTCCGTTCTCGAGCCCAGCGCTGATCTCACTGGGCCACCAGTTGACCTGTTACACAATGTAACCAGTGCGTGAAAGATATTAAAGTGGAAAAGCCTTGCACAGAGACGATCCCACTCTCTCAGCCTCAGAAGTCAGGATCCAGTGGCACGAGGAATCGTTACATCTGGCAACTTCCTTGGCTGCATTGGATGGCCGCGTCTTCATAAGTGCTTTGCCGCGCCCTACACACTCCACAATGCGCTGCTGCAACGCCTTCTCAGCCGTTGAACCCCCGGGGTTTCCTCCGCCTGATCCCCCGATGCAGTCTTTGCATGCTGGGATGAGCAAATGCGAAGGATGGATGGATGGACTCTTTACCAACAGAGCATATACATGTATGTATTTGAGAAATAATCTACTAGGCTAATTCAATGAGGGGGTTGCCTAATAATTTTCTAGGCTAATTTAATGAGGGGGTTGCCTTATGAAGGCAAGTTGTACAGTCTCAGCTTATTCTAATTGGAATTTAGTCTAAGCTGTGATGTTACTAAAATATATATGATCTCATGGGGCTCGACTGGGGGGGATGCTGACAAGATGTTTTTCTCATGAAGGTACCTAGAAATAGGAAGCAGAATTTCAGCATGAGATTGAAAAGCACCAGGTGGAATATCTGCTCTCAGAGGACTTGGAAGCTTTAGAAGTCACTACCCACCCAGCTGTGGAGGCCAAATCATATTCAAAGCTGAGTTGTGCTGATTTCAAGCTTGCAGAAGAATTGAGGTTAATGGGAAACAGACAGGGGAGTTGGAGCTGATGCTAAGATCTGATCTGTCATGATCTAATTGAACAGTGAGTGGGGTTGAGTGGCTATAATGTCTGCTCCTACTGAGGCATCTAAAGTGAGTTACAAGTCCCATCAGAAACGAGCCAAAGTTCCATTCCCCATTGCAGGCTAGATGCTGTAGGTGATTAAACTCTGGGCTGGCTTGGCAAGGATGCATTGACCAGCAATCAACAGTAAGCCTTTACACGAATGTAGATCTCAGAACACTGTCTGCTATTGCTTCATTTCCAAATAATTTTCAGGTGGAGAACACTGTTGAATGAAGGCTGTGTCTGGCCGTGCTGTGGCTGCAGATGGTTCAGATCTAATGTTTTCCATGGGTGTGCTTAAGTAATCATTGTACACAGTATTTTGTTGAGTGGTCAAATCAGGGGATTTCTTTCCCTAATTCCTTTCCAATGACTTCAGAAAAGAAATGCTTTATCTCTATTTAGATATTGATTTGATGGTCTTTTCCTCCCATCCCCAGTATTTTGACAACTCGTAAATGAATTCTTAATGAGAAGGAATTGTTTAATGCCCTCATTATTTTTAATCATTGGTCGTTCAAAACAGTATCCAAATGACGCATGGAGAATAAAGGCACAGTCCTGGAGCACCAGGAATTTTAAGAACTATACAGAATCATTTCCAATTCACAAGCCCAAATTTAGTTCGGAAGAAAATAACACTCAGCAATTTATTGTTAATTACCATTCTCACGATAAGGCCGGCCTGAAGTGTTAACCTGTTTTGCAATTCTAGACGTACCCTATTTCTCTGATAGCTTCTGTTTTATTTTGTGCTCCAAAAAGACTAGGGTTAATTATTTTGAACTATTGCTACAGTAATTGTTGAAATAAAGTGTTGATGACACAAGTGCCTCTTGCACAACTTTCTGATTTTGCCCCAAGGCCATGTTAGAGGTGACAGTTCATGAATTACCAGGGTACAGATGTGAAGCCTAATCAAAAGAAGTAATAAATGGGAGAGACTTTGGTGTCAGGAGACAAACACTGGGGCAATCCATGCAGGGTAAGTTAACCAGGGTAACCCTCAGTCCATTTGGTACATACAATCAGATATTGATCATCAGGAGGCAAATGCATTATACTTAAACATGTTTCTGGTGTTAATAGTAACCAGCTCACTTTAGGATCAATACCTTACCTACTGTATTTTCTGGTAGCTGCAGATGTTTTTTTCCCAGCTATTTTCCAGTCAGCAATGTGTGACATAGTTAGCAGATTGCTAATGACAGACACCTTATCTATCAAACTTCAACATTAGAAAGAAGTCATTAATCATAACTTTATCAATTGCTGCACTTAAAAGCAGATCTATGATATTAAATGAAGCCAATGTTAGTAGAGAAGAGAGATTTGGTCCATTGTCAGGATTTATAAATTCAAAATAAGTGGATGGATATTACATCTTACTGTATTACTAGTGACTATACATGGACAATTTCTGAGTGGGAACAAGAATTATTTTGTGAATTGTCACAAAGTCTTCCAGAATGAGCTCCCCAGTGGCATGTTGAGTAAATACGTTGCCTAATATCACCTTTATTCATACAGGTCAGCATGGTGACGTTCAAGCCCAAAACGGCTTAGCTACTCTCTAATAAGAGAACATCTACAGATGGTGGAATTCCAAGCAACACACACAAGATGCTGGAGGAACTCAGCGGGCCAGGCAGCATCTTTGGAAAAGAGCATAGTCGACGTTTTGGGCCGAGACCGTTCGACAGAACTCCGAAGGGTCTCGGCCTGAAACGTCAACTGTACCAGTCACAAACCCGTCACCTGACACCCGTCACCCGTCAACGTCACCAGTCACAAACCCTCCACCTGACAGAATTCGTGGTCGTCTTCGACTCCGAAGGATGAACAACAACAACATTTTGCTGGGAGCCCTGATTGTCCCTATGATTGGGCAGGCCTTACTCTAGCTCACACTCATCAGCTGGTGACATGACACTGCAAGTTCAACATGCAGATATAGGATGTTTAACTTCAACAATGTTGTGCTTTACAACATACTGTATATTTATAGCACACTTCTGAACATTTGTGCCCTCATCTAGAAGTACTAAATTCATCCATTGCTGAATATTATAGATCTGATTTCCCTTTTATAGCAAATACTTTCTCTCTACAAAAAATTCTAATGTGTGATAAGGGTTGATATTGGGCCATGTATTTACTTTGCATGTCACTGACAAAATGATTCTGAAAGTATTCTTTGTGATAATCAGTAAGTTAACTTATTTACTACTTGAGAATTGGCCATACACAATGCTTAGTAATGTGATAATTTTGTTTTATTTATTTAGGGATTTGGCATAGTAACAGGTCCTTCTGGGCCAAAGAGCCCACACCCAACTATACCTATGTAACCAATTAACTTACTAACCTGTGCATCTTTAAAATGCAGGAGTAGCAGAGGAAATCTACAAGGTCACAGAGGAAACATTTAAATCCTTAGAGACAGTGACAATATTGAACCCAGGTAGCTGGCATTGTAATAGTTTTACACTAACTGCTAGGCTACTGACCTGTACCGTAATATTTAATGATTCATCTACTTCTCCAGAAATTATGAACCCTGACAGAATTCCACAATGCACTTCCCTAATAATGGAGGTTTCAGTTAATACTATAGATCAGCTAGTTAATTGCAGATCCATTTAATTAGATTACTTCTCATTTCTTTGAAACTAGGTGTATACTCAATGTACTTAACCACCTGTCATTTGACAAGCCCACCAATCAGGAATTCTGTTTGAATCTTTAACACACTCCCTGTATCTCAAGTAGGTATGGAGAACATGAAAACAATATTCATATACCATATATAACCATATAATCATATAACAATTACAGCACAGAAACAGGCCATCTCGGCCCTTCTAGTCCATGCTGAACGCTTACTCTCATCTAGACCCACCTACCTGCACTCAGCCCATAACCCTCCATTCCTTTCCTGTTCATATACCTATCCAATTTTTCTTTAAATGACAAAATCGAACCTGCCTCTACCACTTCTACTGGAAGCTCATTCCACACAGCTACCACTCTCTGAGTAATGAAGTTCCCCCTCGTGTTACCCCTAAACTTTTGCTCCTTAACAGTATCACTTGCACTCAATGTAAATGAGGCAAGGAATCTCAAGCCGTCTATACAAATCCTCTCGCACTTACTTTCAAGACCATAAGATATAGGAGCAGAAATAGGATATTTGGCCCACTGAGTGTGCTCCACCATTCAGTCATGACTGTGATCCCTCTCAACCCCATCCTCCTGCTTTCTACCTGTAACCAGCACTCAGCACCTCCAGCACCCAGGACGTGCCCTTTTCCCACTGTTACCATCTGGTAGAAGGTACAGAAGTCTGAAGACGCACACTCAGCAATTCAGGAACAGCTTCTTCCCATCCGCCATCCAATTCCTAAATGGACATTAAATCTTTGGACACTACATCACTTTTTTTAATATACAGTATTTCTGTTTTTGCATGATTTTAAAAATCTATTCAATATATGTAACTGATTTACTTGTTTATTTATTATTATTGTTATTTTTATTTTATGTATTATTATTATTTTTTTCCTCTCTGCTAGCTTATGTATTGCATTGAAATGCTGCTGCTAAGTTAACAAATTTCACGTCACATGCCGGTGATAATAAACCTGATTCCGATTCTGACCTTTGATGCCCTTACTAATCCAGAACCTACCAATATCTGTCTTAAATATATCCAGTGACTGGGCCTTCACAGTTGTCTGTGGCAATGAATTCCACAGATTCACCACCCTCTCACTAAATAAATTCTTCCTCATCTGTTCTAAAGGGACGTCCTTCTACTTTGAGACTGTGCCCCCTGGTCTTCGACTCTCCTACTATTGAAACATCCTCTCCAACTAAGCTTTTAAATATTCAATCTACTTCAATGAGCTCCCCTATCATTCTCCTAAACTCCAGCAAGTACAAGCCTAGAGCCATAAAACATGGCTCATACATGATGCACCATCAATAACTCTCGGAGACGGGAGGTGAACGATAGGCTTTCATTAGCAGCAAAAGGGAGCACGGCATCTTGGAGACTGAGGGAGGAGCAGTGCCTCCAATCGCTTTTATACAGGGGTCTGTGGGAGGAGCCACAGGAGCAGTCAGCAGAGGGGCATGTCCAGACAGGTATACATAGTTTACCACAATACATTAACCTTTTTATTCCCAGGATCATGCATGTGAACCTCACCTGTACACTCTCCAAAGCCAGCGTATCATTCCTCAAAAAAGGAGCCCAAAACTGCTCATGATATTCCAAGTGCGGTCTCACCAATGTGTTATGAAGCCTGAGCATGATATCCTTGCTCTTGTACTCTAGTCCTCTCAAAATGAATGTTAACAATTCATTTGTCTTCCTCATTAACTGACTCAACCTGCAAGTTAATCCTTAGTGACTTTGCACTAGGACTCCCAAGTCCCTTTGTACTTACGATGCTTGAATTTTTCTCCCCATTTAGAAATAGTCTACGCCTTAATTCCTTCTACCAAAGTGCATAACCATACACTCCAATACACTGTATTCTATCTGCCACTTCTTTGTCCATCCTTATCTGTCCAAGTCCTTCTGCAGACCTCCTGCTTCCTCAAAACTACCTGCCCCCCCAGCTATCTTTGTATTATCCACAAATCTGACCATAAAGCTATTAATGATCATCCAGATCATTGACATACTGTATAATCTGAAAAGAAGCGGATCCAACACCCAGCCCTGGGCAACACCACCAGTTACTAGCAGCCAACCAAAAATGGCCCCATTATTCCCACTCTTTGCTTTCTGCCAGTAAACCAATCTTCTATCATGCTAATATGTGCAGCACCTTGTCAAAGGCCTTCCGAAAATCCAAGTCAATAACATCCACTGACTCTCGTTTGTCTATCCTGCATGTTATTTCTTCAAATAATCCCACCAGATTTGTCAGGAAAGTTTCCCTTTTTGGAAACAATGCTGATTTCAGCCTAATTTATCATGTGCCTCCTAGTATTCCAAAACCTCATTCTTAATAATGGACTCTAGCATCTTGCCAACCTCTGAAGTCAGGCTAATTGACTTATAGTTTCTTGTGTTTTGCCTCCCTCTCTTCTTAAAAGGTGGAATGACATTTGCGTTTTCCAGTCCTCCAGAATCATTTTAGAATCTAGTCATTCTTGAAAGATCACTGCTGATGCTTCTACAGTTCCTTCAGCTACCTCCTTCAGAACCCTGAGATGTGGTCCACCTGTGCCAAGGTTAGAGACCAACAGTTACACTCTCGCTTTCACCCGAGCATGTCCTAAGCTACTTTGATGCAGGGTAACTGCAGGTAAGAAACAAACTGTCTGGCAATAATCAAAATTGCAGTAACCACTTTCCCATTGGAACATGTGAATAAAGGATAAAGCAGGAGGAGGTCATTCAACTCTCTGTGGCTGCACCATCATTCACAAAGATCATGACCAATCTTTTGCTTCAGCCCCATATCCTTGCGTTGACCCTACGTTCTTGAACAAATAAACATCCATGAATCCCTGACACGTGTACTTAGAACATGAGCCTACATAGGCAAATCGGGTAAAGAATCCCAAAGTTTCAATAGCTGATGGATGGCCAACTTTTCTCTAATCTCAGTCATAAAGAGCCAACCCCTTATTTTGAACTTGCGACACCCTGGTTCTCAATATACTATCCAGGGCAAAATTCAACCATGGATCTACTCTTTAAGAACATAGTGCATTTCAATGAGATTATTTAACTTTTCTTCGAAACTGAGTACAATATATACCCAACACACTTAACCACGTTGTTAGACAAGCCCACCAATCAGGAATTCCTGTTGAATCTTCAGTGCATTCCCTGTATCTCAAGTAGGTATGGAAAACATGAAAACAATATTCACATACAGTATCACTTGCACTCAATGTAAATAGGCAAGGAATTTCAAGTCCTTTATACAAATTCTCTTACAATAACAGCCAAAGTACAAGCAATTAAGATGGAGAGAAAAAGAAGATATTCATTCTAGAGATGGGATCTTCTCCCCACTGAGTCCAGATTAGCCATTACACATGTATTTGTAGGAATCCCTTGCTAATCTTAATTAGTTTCTCTCCACCATCCTGGGAATCCCTTCATCTCACCTGTACACTGGGCGCAAGTTACAGTAGCCAATTAACCTACCAATGTGCACATCATTCAGAGATGGGAGGAAATAGAACTGCCTGTAATGTATATGGATTTCAACAAGGCATTTGATAAGGTACACCATGCAAGGGTTATTGAGAAAGTAAGGAGGAATGGGATCCAAGGGGACATTGCTTTGTGGATCCAGAACTGGCTTGCCCACAGAAGGCAAAGAGTGGTTGTAGACGGATCGTATTCTGCATGGAGGTCGGTGACCAGTGGTATGCCTCAGGGGACCCTTAATCTTGGTGATTTTTATAAATGACCTGGAATGCGGAAGTGGAGGGATGGGTTAGTAAGTTTGCCGCTGACACAAAGGTTGGAGATGTTGTGGATAGTGCAGAGGGCTGTCAGATGTTACAGTGGGAGATTAATAGGATGCAAAACTGGGCTGAGAAGTGGCAGATGGAGTTCAACCCAGATAAGTGTGAGGTGATTCATTTTGGTAGGTCAAATATGATGGCAGAATATAGTATTAATGGCAAGACTCTTGGCAGTGTGGAGGATCAGAGGGATCTTGGGGTTTGAGTCCATAGGACGCTCAAAGCAGCTGCACAGGTTGACTGTGGTTAAGAAGGTGTAAGGTATATTAGCCTTCATCAATCATGGAATTGAATTTAGGAGCCAAGAGGTAATGTTGCAGCTATATAGGACCCTGGTCAGACCCCACTTGGAGTACTGTACTCTGTTCTGGTCACCTCACTACAGGAAGGACGTGGAAGCCATAGGAAGTGTGCAGAGGAGATTTACAAGGATGTTGCCTGGATTGGGAAGCATGCCTTATGAAAATAGGTTGAGTGAACTCGGCCTTTTCTCCTTGGAGCAGCAGAGGAAGAGAGGAGACTTGATAGAGAAAGATGATGAGAGGCATTGATTGTGTGGATAGTCAGAGGCTTTTTCCCAGGGCTGAAATTGTTGCCATAAGAGGACACAGGTTTAAGGTGCTGGGGAGTAGGTACAGAGGAGATATCAGGGGTAAGTTTTTTACGCAGAGAGTGGTGAGTGCGTGGAATGGGCTGCTGGCAACGGTGGTGGAGGCAGATAAGATAGGGTCTTTTAAGAGGCTTTTAGATAGGTACATGGAGCTTAGTAAAATAGAGGGCTATTAGGTATGCCTAGTATTTTCTAAGGTGGGGACATGTTCGACAAACTTTGTGGGCCAAACGGCCTGTATTGTGCTGTAGGTTTTCTATGTTTCTATGAAACCCACATAGTCACAGTAAGAACATGCAACCCATGTACACATAGCACCAGAGGTCAGGACTGAACCTGAGAGGCAGAGCTTTGATTACAGTGCCACCCTCAGTTACTGCAATGTATCGCAGTAAGAAATCACTGACTGGGCCTCGGCGGTTTGAGAAATCCCAGCCATCATACTTCATGGAGGTTTTAGAGAACGCAGAGGAGGTATACCAGTAGATTACTGGGGATTTCAACTGCATGGAATGGTCAGGATAGTTGAATGTAGACAAAGGCCTCCTACCACCTCTGCCAAGTCAGAAAGTTATAAGTAGTTTAGGAGTCAGAGTTTTGAATGGGCAGGAGGAACAAGTTCTGATGACACCCACCGTCCCCCCAATCCCCGGGATTGGTGAGATCAGAGTTCGAGGCCTCGTGTACATAAATGGGTGGAGAAGGAATGGGCTTGCTTTTGCTGTTGTTGCTTTGTTGCTAGTTGTGTTCTGCGTAGTTCTGTCCGGCATTGTGGGCATGCTATGTTAGCATTAAAATGTAAGGCAACACTTGTGGGCAGGCCCCAGCAGACACTTGGGTGTGTTGGCTATTAACACAAATGGCACATTACTCTGCATGTCTCGATTTACACATTATAAATAACCTTGAATCTTTAAAAGGTTTGGACTACATTCCTTTGGATAGGGAAGACTAAAATGGTAGGCCATTAGGGGATTTGACAGAAAATAGATGCAACTAGGACATGAATCGATAAGTAGAACTTCATGAATTTAAATTCAAAGAGATGATGAGGCAAAATGCTTTCAACTCAGCGCTGTCAGGATTTGAAACATTTTTCAAGAAATCATTGGCAGATTCCATAGAGTTTCAAAGTGAAGTTAAGACTGAGGTGCTTTACAGCAGTGGTTCCCAACTACTGGGTCGCGGACCGGTACCGGGCCGCGAGAAAACAATATGATCTGGCGATATGAAACGATATGAGTCAGCTGCACCTTTCCTCATTCCCTGTCATGTCCACTGTTGAATTTGAACGCATGCGAGGTCATCAGTTGCCTAAACACAGTGATACCCTCGCGCCAGGGATCACTGGTTGGCCTCGGGTAACCGACCGGTGAGAAGAGCCGTTGATACTAGCTTGGAGCACGGACAGATGGGCGCCACTGCGAAACCTGTTTAGCACACTGAATGCTTATGGGGAACCTGGTGCTAAATATTCGCACTCGACCTAATTCGGGCTCAGGGTTCCATAAGTAGCAGAGCAGCTACCTCGCTGCGATCTACTGAAAGTCATCCCTTGAGCCAAACTTTTGTCAGCCAATAGATCCTACCTACCTATGGGGGTGGGGGTGGCGCACACCTGCTTGTTACACACCTGCTCACTTGGTCGGTCACTCTCTCCAGACTGTGACCACTGCGGCCCCGGCACGGGGACCTCTGGCCCTTACCTTGTCCTCTCACTGATGTGTTGCAATGATTTTATATGTTCACACGAGGAAAATATTCGCTGTGTGTTTAATAACCAAACGTTACTTAAAATGTTATGATGCTATTGACTTATAAGTGAGTAATAATTGACTTATCACTAGATTCATGCGAGGAAAAAATGCGCTGTGTGTTTAATATTAAATTTGTTAGATAAACCTTTTTAGAAACAAATTGAGTGTATTAGCCACTTATAAGTGATTTATGGTTGACTTATCACCTATATTCCGGTAGTGATTAACCCCCCACCGTTGGCTGGTCTGCAAGAATATTGTCAATATTAAACCGGTCCGGGGTGAAAAGAAGGTTGATGACCCCTGCTTTACAGAGTTATGGACAAAAAAATTGGGGCATGGGACTGAGCAGAATATCCTTTCCTATAGCCAGTGCAGGTAAGGGAGGCTGGAAGGCAGACAACGGTGATATGAATTTCAATGGCTGTGATTTTCCGTTGCCTGAGCTAGCTGGTGATCTGCTGCCCCTGGAGTTGGTCATTTGGTCCACTCTTCCATCTGAAAGGCAGTCCCATTGACTGGTAAGAGACCCTGCAGCCTAGGGTCTTTCCAAATGGCATGCTTCACACTCAGAATTGTTCGGAGAGTTCATAAATCCAGGATTAGGCTTACCAGCTGTTGAAGAGATTGTGTATGTGCAGATAATTTGAAAGCACTAGAGCAGGGGTGTCAAACTCATTTTAGGTCACGGGCCGGATTGAGCAAAATGCAGCTTCATGCGGGCCAGATCAGTCGGACGTGTGCGAACGCAGCTTTCGTTGCCTCCGTTTTTTCAGCCTGCTCTCATGTGTCTCAGTCTCTGCTATAACTACAAAGTGTTTCACTTTACAAATTCCGTTTCTTATGAAGAAGACTGCCGAGCAAGACTGCCGAATAAACACTAAAAACCCTGAAAACCTGGTACCTGAATAAACTCAGCATTAGCCATATCATACGCCATAGGCGCTTCGATTACTGGGGCCAGCTTTAATAGTAATTAGATATTATCTCGCGGGCCAAAGATAATTCCACCGCGGGCCGGATTTGGCCCGCGGGCCTTGAGTTTGACATATATGCACTAGAGTATTAAAAAAATAAAAAATATTTTACAGGATTAAAATTCTTTCCTTACATTGAGTAATTAAAACATTTATATCATTCCAATTAAATCAGAAAAGTAATTAGGTTACTACACTTAATTCCCTCCAATCAAACTAATGGGTTTGTTGGTCTGGCACAGGCTCAATGGAGAAACTTGAGCAGGCTTGCACTCTCCTATCAGGGTCCATGAAGAATCTAATAGAGAGGATATTCGGAAGACTGTAATTAGAACTGACTCTTCATTGGAAGGTTGAGGCATGTGATTCCATAATACTTCATATGAGAATGTGGAAGAACTAAGAGCTGACTTTCATAAACGCAAGAGATTCTGCAGATGCTAGAAATCCAGTGCAACAGACACAAAATTCAGGAGGGACTCAGCAGGTCAGGCGGCATCTATGGAGAGGAATAAACAGTCAACGCTACAGGCTGAGAATATTTATCAGGGCTGGAAAGGAAGGGGGAAGAAGCCAGGATGAAAAGTTGGGAGGAGGGGAAGAAATACAAGCTGGCAGATTATAGGTGAAGCCAACTGGGGGGGGGGGGGGAGCAGGATGAAGGGGGAGGAGGGATGAAGTGAGAAGCTGGGAGATAAATGGTAGGATAGGTAAAGCACAGATGAAGAAGGAATCTGATAGGAAAGTAGGGTGGGCCATGGAAGAAAGTGAAGGAGGAGAGGCACCAGAAGGAGTTGATGGTCAGGTGAGGAGAAGGGATACGAAGGAGCCAGAGTGGGGAATGGAAAAAGAAAGAAGAATGAAGTGAAGAGAAATCATTGGAAGTTAGAGAAATTAATGTTCATGCGTCAGGTTGGAGGCTACCCCGTTGGAATATGAGGAATGGTTCCTCCAAGCTGAGAGTGTCCTCATGGTAACAGCAGAGGAGGACATGGACCGACATGCTGGAATGAGAATGGGAAGTTGAATTGAAATGGGTAGCCAAAAGGAAATCCTGCATTTTGTTTCAGTCAGAGCAAAGGTGCTTGGCAAGGCGATCTCCTAATCCACATCATCAGGACACGAGGGGAGCATCGGATACAGTAGATGCCTGCAGGAGTCTCACAGGTAAAGTGTCACCTCTTCTAGAAGGAATGTTTGGGACTCTGGAAGGTATACAAGGGAGGAGATGTTGGGGCAGGTGTAGCTCTTGCCCCGCTTGCAGAGATTAGCGCCAGGAGGGAGATCAGTGAAGTGGGACACATGGACAAGGGAGTCACATAGACAGTGATCCCTGCAGAAGTGGTAGGGATGACAGAAGTTATGAAGAATGATGTGCTGGACACGAGAGGCTTGTGGGGTGGTATGTAGGACAAGTGAAACTGTTATAGTAGTGGGAAGATTGGGCAAGGGTAGATGTGTGAGAACATAAGAACATAAGAGATAGGAGCAGGAGTAGGCCAATCGGCCCCTCAAGCCTGCTCCGCCATTCAACAAGATCATGGCTGATCCAATCTTATCTTTGGTTTTCACCGAATCCCACAAGGCAACAGTGCCAACCAACAGGGCACCATGCCGCCCATTTTATTTTATTATTCATCCCACCCAAACCCATGTGATCACCCGGGGAAAAAAAAACGAGTTGCCAATTGAGGAGAAAAAATCTGGAAAATTCCTCTCCGACCCATCCAGGCTATCGAAAACTGGTCCAGGAGATCACATGGCTGATCTAAACCTAGCCTCATGTCCACTTACCTGCTCGCTCACCGTATCCCCTAATGCCATTTTTATCCAGGAAAATGTCTATCTCCGTTTTGAATTTATTGAGTGTAGTAGCTTCCACAGCTCTCTGGGGCAGTAAATTCCACAGCCCCACTACCCTCTGAGTGAAGAAATTTCTCTGCATCTCAGTCCTGGAACGACATCCCCTTATTTTAAGATTATGCCCCCTAGTCCTAGTTTCATCCATCATTGGGAACATTCTCCCCGTATCCACCCGATCAAGCCCCTTCACAATCTTATATGTTTCAATAAGATCGCCTCTCATTCTTCTGAACTCCAATGAGTAGAGTCCCAATCTACTCAACCTCTCATCATACATCAACCCACCCATCCCCGGAATTAACCTAGTGAACCTTCTCTGTACTGCCTCGAGAGCCAGTATGTCCTTTCTTAAATATGGACACCAGAACTGCACGCAGTACTCCAGGTGTGGTCTCACCATCAGTGATAGAGGAAGGGAAGCTATGTTCCTTACAGGAGGAGGACATCTCTGTGATTCTGGAATGGAAAGCCACATCCTGAGACAGATGCAGTGAAGATGGATGAACTGAGAAAGGGGAAAGGCATTTTTAAGTGACAGGGTGGGAAGATGTATAGTCAAGATAATTGTGGGAATCAGTAGGTTTATAAAAGATATCAGTAGACAATCTCTCTCCAGAGATGGAGGCAGAGAGATCGTGAAAAGGAAGAGAGGTGATAGAGATAGACCAAGTAAATTTGAGAGCAGAGTAGAAGTTGGAGACAAAGTTGATAAAATTGATGAGTTCAACGTCAGTGCAAGAAGCAGCACCAATATAGCCATCAATGTAGCATAGAATGAGTTGGGAGCACTACCAGTGTAAACTTGGAATATGGACTGTGTCAGGTAACTGCTGAAAAGGTAGGCCCATCCGACTGTCTATGGCTTCATCTTCAGTAGGAGGAGCTAAAAGAGAAATTGTTGAGGATGAGAACCAATTCCACCAGATGGAGGAGGATGGGGGTGGAAGGGAACTGGTTAAGTCTTCTGTCTAGAAAGAAGCAGAGTGCTTTAAGGCCTTTCTGCTGGGGTGGGGGGGGGGGGGTGGTTGTAGAAGTGTGTAGGGGCTGGACAACTGAAGATAAGGTAAGGCAATCAAGCCCAGGGATCTTAAAGCCATTGAAGAGTAAGATCAAGAGCATGTGGAGTGTCATGCATGTAAGTGGAAAGATACTGAATCAAGGGGGGCAAAATGGAGCTGAGCTATGCAGATATGAGTTCAGTAGGGCAGGAGCAGACAGAAACAATGGGCCAACCCAGACAGTCAGGTCAGTAGAGCTTGGGTAGGAGGAGGAAATGAGCAGTGTGGGGTAAGGGAACTATGAGGATGGTGGGAGTGGATAGGAGATTGGTGAAAGTATGGGAGACAATGAGCTGATGTTCCTTAGTGGGGTGCTTTACAAGGGGTATATAAGAGGAGGTGACTGAGAGTTGCCATCTGGCCTAGGCAAGGTAGTGGTCAGTTTGCCCAACTACAACAGCACTCTCTTTGTCTGCGAGTATGATGGTGAGGTTGGGACTGGGGCGGAGAGAGTGGAAGGTATAGTATTCAGAGGGTGTGACTTTCAAATAGGAGAAAGGAGTGCTGAAGTCAAGACGGTTGATGTCTCGGTCAAATCAAGACGTACAAAAAAGCTGGATGAACTCAGCAGGTTGGGCAGCGTCCATTGAAATGAGCAGTCAATGTTTTGGGTCGAGACCCTTCGTCAGGACTAAAGAAAGAAGGGGCAGGGGCCCTATAAAGAAGGTGGGGGGAGGGTGGAAAACCAATCAGAGGAAAGATCAAGGGGTGGGGGAGGGGAAGCAGGGAGGGGATAGAAGAGGTGAAGAAGGAATCTAAGGGGAAAGCACTATGGGTAGTAGAAGAAGGCAGAGTCATGAGAGGTGATAGGCAGCTAGAAGAGGAGACAGAGTGAAGGTGGGATGGGGGAAGGGAGAGGGAGGGAATTACTGGAAGTTGGAGAATTCGATGTTCATACCAAGGGGCTGGAGACTACCCAGGCGTTGATGTCTCATAGGCAGTTAGAGATTAGAAGGTCCAGAGCAGGCAGAAGACCAGATGGGCTGCACAAGGGGGATGAACATAAAGCAATACTGAGGACAGAACATCCTCAGCAAAGCTTTCAGGCCTTGCAGGAAGTATTCAGTGTCAGGTAAGAAGACCTTTGTTTAAATCATGCTGGAGATGGGTACTCTCACAACATTTAATATTGTATCCGGATGAATAAGGCATAAGCAGCTATAGACCAAGAGTTGGTAAATAGGATTTACACTAGATAGATGCTTGATGGGTTGCATCAATGCAGTTGGCCGAATGGCCTATTTCTGTAATGTATGCCTATGATAGTGTAACCTGACTAATTGCTTTGAAAAGTGAAGTAAGATCCATCTACAGCAATCCGGCAGTAATTTAATAAAGAACAGTTGAATAATTCAACAGGAGTTTCACCCCTAGGTTTAATTTTCCTCTGCCACACACATATATCAACATGCATCATTCTTTTGTGAGGCTTGGATTTGCTTTTTCATTCCTGATCTGCCCATCGGCCATTCAAATCAAATTCACCTGCACATTATTTTCCTCTGAGAGAGGGGTGATCGGTAAAAATGTTTATTCTTTTACTGATATAGTTAAGGTTCACATATCTGAATGGCACCCCACAGGCAACAGTTAAATTCATTCACAGTGGGTTTGCAAAGAGATAGCAGTGAGGGTTTGCAAATTTAAATTCCTCTCTAGCCACACTTAGTCATTTATCTGTTACATATTCAGGATCTTAGGACTCCATGATAGCGATTAGCTGAAGCATTGAAGTGTTAAGAAGTAATGACATCTCTGCTCCTGCAATGGACATGAAGGCACTTAGAATTCTCTAAAGCCGACAGTCTTCCTTATCGCAGCTTTTCCCTTCCAACCGAATGTCCTATACCCTGAAACACGCTAACACACAGCTGCCCTCCGTAACCCTATGCACCAGAGTTGGATGGAGTGTTAACATAATTAAACTCAAGGTGAATGGTATTCTATCTTGTTGCAAAATACAGATAAAGAACCAATGATGAAGGATGGCAATACAATGAGAACAGGAAAGGTAGAAGGTGAAGTATCCATAAGTGGTAAATAGCAAACAGAAGATTTTCATTTGAAACAGTCACCTCTTTTGGAAACAAAACTGAGGGTATTTGGGAGTCATGGGAAAGATTGAGAGAAAGCAGATCTTAATTTCACATTGGTGAGTAGGCATGGGCAAAGTGCAGAGCAGAACTACATTAGAACACAAGAAACACAAGTTTGAATAGACTAACTGGCCCCTTAACCTGCCCCATCGTTCAATAGGATCAAATCTTATCAAACTGTGGCCTCAACACCATCTTCCAATTCCCTCCACAAATGGCTTGTGGCTCAAATATCTGTCAATCTCCACCCTGAAAACTCGAATGGGTTCATCTCCACAGTTCTTCAAAGTACAGAATTCCAAAAAGTCATGCACTTCTGAGAAAAGAAATTCTTCATCACCTTGTGTTGAATGAGAGGACCCTTATTCTGAAACAGTGCCTCCTGGTTTTTGATAAACCTATTGGGGGAAATACTTACCTATAAAGTTACATCAAAAAAAGTTTCCTTACTTTTTGTGCCATACTTTTTTCAATAAGTGTCAACATTCCATTAGCTATGGAATTATTTATTAGTTATTGCGGTACTTGCAATGATAGTCCTTTGTGTTACATGCTTTGTGAGCACCAGATCCCTGTGCTGTAGTTCGACTCCATTTAAATAAAAATTTGCTTTTACATTCATCCTTCCAAAGTTGGTAACTTCACATTGTCCAACATTACACTTCATCCGTTGACTTATTTCATACTCACTCTCCTACATCATGACATATAACAGTAAAGAAAAATCTGATTCTGATTCACCTATTATGAGCATTTAGGCTCCTCCTGTCTCCTTCACCACTTAAGAACCCACCAGCCTCCGTGCCATTGAGCAATTTACAGCTATAAAAGAAAGAAGCTCAAAAGTAGTTTATGGATTAATAAGCAATGATGTTACAAGAAGTGCAATATAAATCAGATCTCAAAATATACAAGGCTGCATGACAGACTGAATAAAAAGCATCTGATAGACATTCTCCAAACAAAGATTGGTTTATTCCCCATTCTGTGCGGTCATTCATCCATTGGTCTTTGGTAACTGGAATAATACCCAAAACCTGAAGAAGTGATGTGCATTGATGATAAGCTACATTCCTCCACTGGGGCAGCACAGGATGCACCAATGGCTTTGTCTGGTAGCCTCGATCTTCATCTGTGAAGATCAACCAAAGGAGTCCATCACCCGGGGTCATTTGGTTTTACACTTGCTGCCTCTCAATCCTGGGTCTGCAGCATCAGCAGCTTCTCATCGTCAGTCATTTTATAGTTGCAAAGTTGTTGAGCATAGAACAATTTAAACATCACTACTTGGCCCAAAGTGTAAGGCATAAACCTTATCCATCTAAAATTTGCACTCACTCTGAAGGGTCTAAGTGGCCAGGTCATATTTCATCAGTGTTTCCTCAGAAGCTGTTTTTAAACAAGGCTGACAAGTCCAGAAGCCATAGGAGTAACAATCATTTCCTCTACAGATATTGCCTGACTCTCTGAATTCCTCCAACTGTTGCAGTCCCGACCATTAATTCCTCTTATTATCCTAATTCCTTTTTCCCCATGTTCTCCTGGGCTCCTTGATTGCGGCACCTGATTCTCTTCTAAACCTGCTGCATAAAATCCCCGGATTTGCATCCACTCGTTGCCATATCGTTACTTCAGCCAGTGCAGTAATTCACATTCCCAGCCGCTTAGAATGGTGTATTCTAAGTTTTACTTCAGTACCAAGGTTTACCTGTGTAACTCCGTCTCTCTGTGTTAAGAAAAGTATTGTCTGCCGCTTGCCTTTCTACGCTCTGTGTCAAGGTAAGTGTTGCCTGTCACCTGTCGCCTGTTTGCCGTTCAGCTCCAGCAACGCCCTGTGTCACCAAGAGTGTTGTCTGCTGTTTGCCTTTCCATTTAACACTCTGTGTCAAGTTAAGTGTTGCCTGCCACCTGTCTCCTGTTTGCCGTTCAGCTCCAGCATCGCCCTGTGTCAAGAAAAGTTTTGCCTGCCTCTTGCTCTTCTGTTCACTCGTGTTGTTTGCCTGTGTTAATTCTCTCTCCACCGCTTAGAATTGTGTACTCCAAGTTCTGTTCCCGTGCTGTTTTCCGGTGTTAACTGTCTCTCCATGTTAATAGGAGCATGGCATGCTGCCTGTCTTCCTGTTCATCCTTCCGGCTGCTGTTCTCCATAAGCCACGCTTGCACTCTGGTCTGCATCCCTGCTCTGCCTCGTTCTGCCGCCCGCCTACACTCTCCATTGGCTTGGTGGTTAAACGCCGTGTTCCCACCGTAGTGACTCAGGTTCGATCCCCGGTCAAGCCTTCCTCGCTCCTCAGTTTTCCTCTACCTAATCCTCGCTCCCCGGCCTTCCCTGTAACTACTAATAAACACTCTTTTGATTATGCTACCTCCGTGTCAATGTCCTGCGTTTGGGTTCGCCCCGTTCTTTGCAACACCAACAGTTTGTTTTGCATGTATCCATGCAAGCAGCCTAAGAACTACACCTGTCCTTGCACCTCCTCCCTCACCTTCATTTAGGACCCCAAACAAGGCTTCCAGTTGAGGCAACATTTTGCCTGTGAAGCTGCTGAGGCTGTCTATTGTGTCCGGTGCTCCCAATACGGCCTCCCTCATATTGATGAGACCCGTCATAAATTGGGGGAAGGCTTTGTAGAGCACCTCCGCACCATCCGCAGCAAGTGGGACTTCCTGGTGGCTAAACATTTTAATTCCCATTCCCATTCTGACGTGTCCATCCAAAAAGACCTAACAGTCATATTTTGCCAAGCTAAGCCCACTCTTAGGGTGGAGGAGCAACACCTTATATTCTGTCTGGGTTGCCTCTAACCTGATGGTATGAATATCGGTTTCTCTCCACCTCCCCCCCACCATTCCCCACTCTGACCTTTTACTTCCCACCTGCCTATTAATTCCCCATGTCGGTGATAATAATCCTGATTCTGATTCTCTCCTCTCCTATCAGATTCCTTCTTCTCCAGCCTTTGACTTTCCCACCCACCTAGCTTCACCTATCATCTTCCAGCTAGTCTCTTTCCCTTCTGTGTTACCTTTAAGGCATTCATTTAATTTATTATATTTTCGCTTTAGTAATTTGTTTGTAATTATTTTCTAGATAAAGTTAAGGCTGTTGAAAGTAAATTCATTGTCTGTGATGTATTGCGGCATGCGATGACATCACACCTGGTTTCACCGCGTCTTGTAGGAAAATACCGGTTTGGAGAAACTGGAAGGAGGGGGCTTGTGTGTGCAGGATCAGCGCGAGAAAAGTTTTCTTTCTATGCACTAAGAAACATTATAAAAGTAACGCCGTAAGTTCATAAGCTAATCGATATGTTGAAGTAAAAATGTTAATGCTGATTCTGTTAAAAGTAATGACGGTTGATAAAGTTTATGTTCTTTGTTATTGAAAGAGTTGCTGGATAGTTTGTGTTGAAGTGTATTTAAAGCCAGTTGATGGCGTAGGTAGATTCTGACTGTATGTTGTACTTCAATGTAATATAGTTTGTAGTTTTACTTTTGCAAGTATTTATGATGTAAATGTGATGTTAAGAAGGAAACAAATACTGTATATATTTTGTATTGTTTTATCAACAGTTTTCACCATACGTTAATGTGGAAGAGTGAACAGTAAACAGTTAATCTTACTGGGATCCTGCTTCATTGGCTATGGTTTACATCGGTGTTTAGTCCAGAGTTCTTACACCTGAATGAGAACACTACACCTTTCCCCACCTTTTAATTCAGGCATCTCATCCCTTCCCTGTCAGTCCTGAAGAAGGGTCTCAACCTGGAACTGAATGTTTACTCTTTTCCATAGATGCTGCCTGACCTGCTAAGTTCCTCCCACATTTTGTGCGTGTTTGCATTTCTTTTGCTTCAGAGTCAAATGCCTGCAGACTCTAGTGTCTGCAACAACTATTCCTTGCTGTCCCTCAGCTACAGTTTGAATTTCGCAAAGTTTGGCAAAAAGAAGTTGGATTGGGACACAATGGGCTGAAGGGCTGTGCTGTACAATCTTGATTCTAAATAAGGAAACAAACTGCAGGGCTGTCAAGGAGAAATAATGGCTCCCAGGGCAATGCGACTTCATATAGAAGAAGGAATAATACCTCATATGTCAAATGTGTTGCACATTTACTAAATGGCAGACTACTAGAATAACACACCTAAGTGGGAATCATCTCAGAAAACATAAGACTCTGGTGGATAGATTGTTTTGAGGTAATCTAATGACTAATCTAGTTTCTCCGTCCTTCAGTGTTCAATTATGTAAAGTAAACTGGTCAATTGGAAACTGACTCCAATGCACTGAGACCAGAGCATTGCAATTGTCTCAAATCCTTTCAGAGTACAAGAGAAAGCTTCCTGAAAACAAGGATTTTGTGGACTTAAATTTCATTTAATCTAATTATTGTGCTTACAATTAAAATTCTATTCCAATAAAAAGGTAAATCTGCATATTATAGTATGACAACAAAGACTAATACTTTAGTGCACCATTCTAAATCTCCCACAATTTATTTGCATCTGTGGCCCTTCATTTTACATTCCACTACTGGTAGCAATCTGCTTCTATCTAAATTATCTTACATTCTCAGAATTTTAACAACTTCCATCATATTGCAGCAAAGCTGGGACTGTTCTAATGAACAGAAATCTTCTCTCTGCGTTTTCTCATATTAGGCAGCATCCCTGTGAAACCGTGACACCTCCCCTAACATCCTGCTTATTCCCTGGAGGCCAATGATGTACAAAACAAGCCACACAAAGACTTATTGAGGTTTTATGTAGGCTTACCACACACCTTTATATTTTGCAACTCTTGAAATAAAGTCTATATGCTTGTTAGGTCTTTTTGCAGGAAATGCCTTTACAAATCACCTTTCACAGCAATGAGCCTTCTTCCTTTTTGAGTATGCTCCATTTTTAAACCAAAGTGCAGCATTACCTTATCTTATCAATAATCCTTTTACCATTTAATTTATTACCTCCTATCTTATTTTGACAGGATTACTCCAGGTTGTCCAACTCACTGATGTATTTAATGAGCTGAAGCAGTCTTAGACCTGAACACGATGGGACACTGCCATCCTCCCATTTGGGAAAACCAACATTATATGACTGTAAGTTTTCTCAAGGGCCTCAGACTTTTCAGATTTGTGGAATAATAAATGATTCATTGGTCATTATAACTTTAGAGCTATTAGCAGTGCAGGTAACCTATTAGAAGTGACCAGACAAATGTTGCAGCAGCCTTTCACATTCCTTTTCAGTCAGTGCCCATCTAACCACCTTTTAACCCAATCTGCTCATCATTCTAGATTTTATCTATATATGATATAGATGGAAATGTTTTATCACAGCAGTGTGATCAAGGAGGGTGTGGTGTGATGGAGAGGTGGGGTGGAGAGGCAATATAGGAAAGTCAGATGTTTCCAAACTCTGTTGAATTTAGATTAGCAAAGTCTATTTACCATCTAACTTGTGATTTAAACTAAAAAGAAACACAGAAATGCCTAATCCTCTAGTAACTGCAATTAGAAAAAACAGCAGGGTTGATTTATTTGCAAAGATGCAAGATAATAATTGATTTCAGAGTACTAACTTACTTTTTACTAATGATTTGATGTATTTCTTCACTCATGCACCTGGAAAGATAGTTTTAAATTGGAAATCTGCTAAGCGTGCTGATCTTTTTAGAACTAATACACTTCTGCTGTGGTTTTATTTTGTAATATATTTTTAGAAGGGAATGGGGAGGAAGTTACTGAACAACAACTCTGTAAGCTGGTGAATAGAATATTGAACTAATTATACTTAAGTCAGATGGGAATAGAAGATGGAGAATTGCTTCACTTGATGTATTGACAGGACACAGGATTTCTTAATCACCTGAAGTAATGGAAAAGAGATGTAAGGCCCCATCCTATTCGTTCTAGAATTATCTGATTAATGTATATACCAATATTGGGTTGAGAACAATAGTGACTTAATTTAAAACATCCATTGAGTATCCTGCAACTGTCTGCGGCACATATATATGTAGCAATTTTATGTCTTGCCCTGATTGCTGCCACAAAAAAACTAATTTCATGACATATGTGAGTGATGATTAACCTGATTCTGATATGAGTCTCTATGTGTACTGAGAGTGGGAATGGTGCAGGGAGAGAAGAATCATGGTTGGGAAAAGGGGAAGGGAGAAGGGAGGGAGTGGGAAGCACCAGACCAACATTCTGTAATTATTGATAAACCAACTGTTTGGGATCAAACGACCTTGCCTGGTATCTCAGGGCTGGGTGTGCCTGCCCCCACATCACCCATGCTCCTGGTGCTCCTCTGATACCTGACCCACACCCCTCCAGCAGCTCTCCACTCTCGCCATTCCCAACATCCCTTGCTCCCGCCAGATTTACAAATTCATGCTGCGCTCCACGTTGACAAATATTACTGTGCATAAGCCTTATGCTCCCTAGCTCTCTGTGTATATATGTATGTGTGTGTCTAAGACTTTTGCACAGTAAGTATGTAACTGTTTGATGAACATTATCTCAAAGGTAAAATATGGACAATATTAATGCTCACGGACAGATTTAAGTCAGGAGTAGAGCCAACCAACCAGACTCCATCCTTTTTTCTGGTTTTAATAGAGTTGGTACAAGAGTCTAACAGTCAGGTGAGAACTATTAAAGGAAGTGGTAGATCTTCATTCAGGTAGGTTCTCTTTTCAACAAGAGATAATCAAAGCTTCTCATTACCGGAACTGGGTCAGGTAATGAGAGAAGGGCTGGTTCATTACTGTTCATGGAACCGGAGAAGTTAAAGAGTTTCAATGTGGCCAAAGAGTAGGTCCTCCAACACCACTGCACCTTTGGCTGAGCTCTCCAGGTACCACCCTGATCATAAATACCTGAAGTCTGACAGCTTTGTTCCTCCTTTTCTGCCCAACACTTCCTGCAGTGTCTCCCTGCCACCCATGCTGAACCTGGCTGTTTTATCTGGAGATTACCAGTCTGATCAGGCAGACAAGCATGGTCGATGGAGGCTCATACACAAACATGAGACCTCAGTGCTCACTACATAACAGGGTTTCCAGTACACTCTGAGGGAAGTGGAGTACAGTATTTACAGCTCATGCCATTCTGATGGTACTACAAGGATCTGTACCATCAATTTGCGGGACCTGTGTATCAGGGACTTGGGCTATACATATGTTTTATTGTGTGACTATATGTTTTGCTCACTATTTTGAATGTGCCGTGTAAGTTTTGCACCTTGGCCCCAAAGGAATGCTGTTTTGTCCCGCTGCGTTCACGTACGGTTGAAAGATAACTAAACTTGAATTTGATTTGATTTTGAATTTTGATACCAACTCACCTCTCTATTCGAAGGCCTGTAACAGAGGCTCTAATTGTTGCTGAAAGGCTGGCCAGCTTTTAAGGACAAGTGACAATGGTTTCAAGCTCACTTTTAGCCAATTGCCTCACATGTGTTAAGTACTTAATTGGGCTGCCTCAGGACTCTCAAGGGACTCAGATTCAGTCCTGGCTTTCGCTACAGTCTGTGTGGTACTTTTGTGTTCTGTCCAAGACCACTTGTTTTTTTCCACTGACACTCCGGTTTCTTCCTACGTCCGGAAGATGTGTTAGGTTACTTGGCCACTGTAAATTACCCCGCTGTATAGATTAATGACAGAAGAATTGACGGGCACGTATGAGAGGAGCTGAGGGAAAAAGGAGAGAGGTATGGGAATAAAAGAGATAATTCCTCTGGAACCTACATGAGCCAAAATACTTCCTTCTGTGTTATTATCTTTGATGGTTTGGAAGGAAACTATATGATAATCCTGTCTTCATGGAACGATGCATGCCCAGCATATCTCAATGAGTTAGTACACTGTTGTCTGTATTTATCTTCCTCTTTTAATACTCTATTTCACCACACCTTAAGTCAGAAAGGAAACTGCAGCTTCCTTGAGCAAAAATCTTGGAGACCAGGTTTGGGAACACTATTATTAAAAAGCAATGTTGTTGCTATCATCCAACTCTCAAGAATTCCACACAGAAGGAACTTCACAAGGAGAAAGAGAAAAGGAACTGGTGGCGTTTACCTGTGTATAGAGAGATGTGCGGTGAATCGATAATTTCAAACTTCACTTCAGGAAGGAATGGTCGCCACTGGAAGGGAAGAAAATGAGCAAGTGAGCAAGGGGTTTTTGAGGGAGGTTCATCAGCAGCAATCTTGCTGTAGAATTCCAGATGTTACTGCAACTTTCTGCAAGAGAAGGAGATGTAAATTAACTATCTCCAGACCAACTAATAAAACTTCCACAATTCAAATATGGAAATGATGCTGGTCAACCCAGTTTGTATGCAATATTTTTATTTTAAGAACATTTCTCTTCTTCATTGGATATAAATGGTGCGAAGGTACCGGACTAGAAGAAACACTCTAAAACCTCTTCCAGTCATAGAGCTCTGCAACACAGAAATGAGCCATTTGGCCCATCACATCAATACTGACCATTTTCCCCTTCGACAAAAATCCTATTTGTCCACATTAGGACCCTTGAAGGATATGACTTGCCTATTTGTCTGTCTGAAAAGCTCTTAAGCATTGTAATTGTATCTGATTCCACCACCCCCTTTGGCAGCTCCTTCCAGATATCAATCTTTACATGTAAAAAAAATCATCTTCTCTGAGCCCTTAAGGACTTCTATCTCTCATCTTAAAATATACCCTCCTGTTTTTGATACCCCTACCATGGGAAATATATTCTGATAATCTACCCTATCTACACCTTTCGTAATCTTATATAATTTATACAGTCACCCTTCAACCTCGTTCCCTCCAGGGAAAGCAGGTCAACCTATCCAGTCACTCCAACAATTAAATTCTTCTAATCCATGCAACATCTTGGTGAATCTTATCTGCACTCTCTCCAGTGAGTAGGACTCTCTCTCTCTCTCTAGTGACTAGGACTGCACCCAATACTCCAAGAGTGACCCAACCAGGGTATTGCAAAGGAGCAATATAATACCCTAACTTTTATATTCTCTGCCCTGACACATGAAGGCAAGCATACACTATTCCTTCTTCACCACCCCAGCCACCTAGTATGTTGCCACTTTCAGGAACAATGGATTTAATCCCCGATTCTCTCTGCTCATCAACATTCCTTAGTTAGTACCCTACCTTGTTTTACCTCAGTGCACTGTGTAATGATCTGATCTGTATGAACAGTCTGCAAGACAAGCTTTTCATTGTATTTCAGTACATGTGACAATAATAAGTCAATTCGAATCATTTACTGCATACATCTTCCCTAGATGACTTCCCAAAATGCATCACCTCACTCAGACTGGGATTAATTTCCATCTGCTCACGCTCTGCCGAATTTTCAAGTGATCTTCCTGCATTCTTCTGAGAATTCTGACTTTTTTTTTACATCTGACTTGTAAAACAGAGCCAGTGTTCATGCTGGTTTCCTGCCTGATTGATCATAGACTCACCTAGCCTACCTGAACCCTCAATTGATTTCAGCCAAGGGTCCCCTGGACCCTGTAGGTATTTATTCCAAGGCACCAGGGGAAACAAAAACAAGGTAGTTAATTCGAGCTGAGGTATATTGCAACATGAGGAAAAAGGGTCGCTTCAAATTGAAGCTAAAGCTGCAACTGGAACTAAGCCTTTCAATGGTTAATGGTTAATTGTAGGAGTAGAAGAAACCTGGAAAATTGGCATCAAGATCTCAAACGTGCAAATGAGGAAACAGCTGGATTTAGTGCTGATGCACCAAGGATTATTCCATTACTACAGCTTGGGTCATATAATATCCCTAATGAATAGGCATAAGATAACTGCTAAAGTATCAGTTGTTAGTCATCTTTGATTTGTTTAAACAAAAAGGGAATTGTTGTGACAAGTCAGTCAGCCAGTTTGTCTCTGTTAGGTGGAATGAGTGGGCCAACAGAGAAACCATTATGTTAGCAGGTTCGATGGAAAAGCAAACCACCTTGACATATTCCACCCATCATGAGGCAGATGGTTAGCTTACTGCTGAAACAGCGTGAACGTCAAACTCATGTAGTATTTTTACTTCTGCCTTAATGGGCTCTGTGTAAGAGACGTCCAACTGTACACTGAAAGAAGATGGCACCAGCAAATAATGCAACCAAAGGAGAAATGTTTCAGATGGTTCACGAATCTACTTCTTTCACAACTTTTTTCCTTCAAGTCTGGTTCTGCTACTGTTGGAGCCTGTGATCTACATTCTGGTGGTGTGTTTTCCAGCCGATTGAGCGATCTGGCACCTTGCTGTCTCCAAGGGAGTTCAGTGAGGTTTCAAGTGAAGTGTGTGACCTCAAGGCCAAGAAGCCTGGAGATGGGGCACAAGCCCATGACTGACTCAATTTCTTGACAACTTCGCAAATTAAAGTGAGGAGGAAGAATGAAATCATCGAGGCAAGAACGGAAGGTGAGCGGGTGTTCAGCGCTATCTAGCAGCCGCCCACTCACTGCAACCAAAGGAGGGCGTCTGCAGTGATGGTGTCTCTCTCCCTCACATCTGCTGCCTCCTGGGGAAGGTCCCTGCATGTGAATGGTCTCTTTCTCCCTTTCTTTCTATGCTGCTGGAGTCCTGAGTTTAATCGACACGGTTTGTGCATTGAACTCTGTAGTTCACTTTACGATGTGTCTCTGGTTTCTGGTCCCTCCTCGGTGAGGCCTGCAGATAATGAACGACACAGCTCTAGATTGAACTAAACTGAGATGTATTGTTTTATACTCTGTGTTTTTGCTTGTTTTATTGCCGTTTGTGTGATTTTTTTTTGCATGCTGGGGTTTGATGTTTTTCTTTGAACAGGTTCCATGGTTTTCTTTGTTTCATGGCTGTCAGTGGGAAGATGAATCTCAGAGTAATATACTGCATATGTACTTTGAATCTTTACACTGAGACCATGCCTCAACTTATTGTGAGGTTTTGTACTCAGGAAACAAAACCCATGCTTGAAGTGGAATACACTACCACGTTTAATTATCCTCAACACAAAAGCTCAAGGAAATACTCAAGAACAGGCAGCATTTAACTGGAAGTGATATAAATCAATAGAAGGATTGCCATTGATAATAACTGACGACTTGTATAACTGTGAGAAAGCAGTTATTTTTGATATTGCAGTTGGTTGTCTAAATATATTCTCTGATTCTAATTCTAGTTGTGACATTAGCAATCAATCTGTGAGTTCACACTCTTTTGGCATTTCAGGGCTCATTTAGTGAAGGTGTGGCTATGGCCCAATGGAGGAAGGAAATTAGAATATTTAGGTTTACTCTCGTTGACGTGTGTTGTGGAATTTGTTGTTTTGTGGCAGCAGTACAGTGGATGACAAAAAATTACTATAAATCACACCAATAAATAAACAAATAGATAAATAAATACTGCAGAAGAGGAATAGTGAGGGAGTATTCATGGAACATCCAGAAATCTGATGGTGGGGGGAAGAAACTCTTCCTAAAATGTTGAGTGTGCATCTTCAGACTCTTGTATGTCCTCTCTGATGCTAGTATTGAGAAGAGCGCATGCCCCAGTGAGTGCGGATCCTTAAGGATGTTGCCTTCTTCAGGCACTGCCTTTTGAAGGTGTCTACCATGAGCAACATAGATCGGTTGATTGAATGGTCTCACAGCGACAACCTTGCACTCTCTCTCTCAGTAAGACCATAGAGTTGATATAACTTGATATAACGTATTTTTGGAGCTATAAAGAAGGCATGACAGCGACCATATTTCATTAGGAGTTTGAGGGATTTATATAACACCAAAGGCGCTGCAAATTTCTACAGATGTACTGTGGAGAGCATTCTAACTGGCTGCATCACCACATGGTATGGGGTGGGGAGTGCTATTGCACAGGATTGCAATAAGCTGCAAAGAGTTGGTAACCTACTCAGCTCCATCATGGGCACTAGCCTCCGTACTATCCAGGACATCTTCAAGGAGCGATGCCTCAAAAAGGTGCTGTCCGTCATGAAGAAGTCCCATCATCCAGGTCATGCCTTGTTCTCATTGCTACCATCAGGAAGGAGGTGCAGAAGCCTGAAGGCACACAGTCGATGATTCAGGAACAGTTTCTTCCCCTCTGCCATCCAATTTCTGAATGAATATTATAACCATGAACTATTTTTTATTTCTATTTTTGCACTACTTATTTATCGATTATATACTTACTGTAAATAACATTTTTTTTCTATTATGTATTGCATTGTCCTGCTGCTGCAAAGACAACAAATTTCATGAAATATACTGGTGATATTGAACCGGATTACGATTCTGATGTGGACTTCAGGAAGGGCAAGTTGGGAGAACACACACCATTCAAGGGTGTCAGCTTCAAGTTTCTGGGAACCAACATCTCACAGGATCTTTCCTGGTCACAGGCATTAATGCAATTATGAAGAAGGCATGCCAGCAGCTATACCAATTAATTTGAGGAGATCTGGTTTGTTATCAAAGACCACAATCTTGTCTGGTATGCTAATCCTGTCCAAACCCACCATATTTTGAGCATTCAAAGGCAACACGAGTGAATCTGCAGATGCTGGAAATAAATAAAAACACAAAATGCTGGCAGAACTCAGCAGGCCAGACAGCATCTATGGGAGGAGGAAGTGACGACGTTTCGGGCTGAAACCCTTCATCGGGAGCATTGAGTATTTTGAGCATTGTTGTAACCATCTGCTGTGTACGTATAAACTAAGTTATGTTCTGACTCTCCTGAGTTCATGACAGGAACTAAATACACACAGTTTCATTTATTTGTTTGTTTATACCAGCTGTGAAGTGTGGCCTCTCCTCCAACTCCACCACTCTTGCTGAAAACCAGAGATGGTTGGCCAAGACGTCAGGAAAGTCTGATTTTGCAAATGACAGGAAGCTGTCTGCCTTCTGCTTAGCACATACCAGCAAGTATGTGGCAGTACGAGTTTGCACTGCAACTTTGTACAGTCTGTTTGCTCAGTCTGCAATCAACCTCCAGAGTGCACTTCTTATTGCTGTAAACACATTCAAAGAGAGATCACAACCAGGTCCAACAGCAACACGAACAGCACACAGATGAGACACCCATTTGAATGAAATCTCCCATTGAAAGTCGCTACATGCATTCCAGCTAACAGTTCAGAAATTCTGAAACTCAAAGGCTTCCTTTGTGAAGAGAAAACAGTTTCACAAACAGGAGTGCCAAGCTTCCTGTCAAGAGGAATTTCAAATCAGATGTGTTCTTTACTAAATTTCTTTAGATTTCAACTTTTTGAATCTTCCTTCTGTATAATTTAAATGTGACAACTTTAATAATAAACAGCAGATTGCTGAAGCTAATCTTTAAAATAAATTGTACATCCGTGACACTGGAAGTTTAACAGTAAACACCGTGTGCTCCAACACAAAAAACTTTTGAAATATGTACTTTGATGAGTTCTAAAAGGAAGGTCACAAATTTATCCAAGTACTCGGTAAGGAGAAAAGTAAACAGTTGTACAAAGAAAATGAAGACCAGGAAGACACAAGGTACAATCCAGGGCAGGGAGTGCATTAGAGAGCTACCTTTTAATCAAGTTGATGATCAAGATTTTAAAGTAAGTTTCGCGGCAGTTTCTCTGAGTTGAAGAGCGACCAATCAGCAAGAGGCAGTGTGTGAAAAGAGCTACCCTTCAGTCAGGTCCACATTCAAGATTTAAGCAGAGCTTTTTGCTAGTTTTCTCTGAGTTGGACAATCCATGGCAGGGAGAGCGTTAAAGAGCTATCTTTTATTTAGGATGGAGATTCAGATTTTAAAAGCAGAGTTTCACAGCAATTTAGAATGACAAGCAACCAAACGGTGAGAGCAAATTAAAGGAAGCCTGTGGCAACTGCAGCGGCTGTCTCCTGAGCGGGCGGAGCCAGAGTGGTCACGTTGAGGCTCCAGCCCTTCGAGGCTTCTGAGTAGAGAGGCTTCAATCAGAGAAATCTAAAGAAAAGCTCCAGGTTAAGTTTTTCTTTCCTTCCCTTCTTTACATCTGCTCAGCTAGGACCATAGACAGGATATTTGAATGCTCCTCTTGCAGGATGTGGGAAGGTAGGCGGATGTCCAGTGTCCCTGAAGACTGCAACTGTGAGAAGTGCATCCAGCTGCAGCTTCTAACAATCCACATTAAGGAGTTGGAGCTGGAACTGGATGAACTCTGGATCATTCAGGAAGCTGAAGGGTGATATTTTGGACATATAGAGAGGTAGTTACACCCAAGGTGCAGGACTCAGGAAAAAGGATGACAGTCAGGAAGGAGAAAGGGATCCAGGAGCCAGTGCAGAGTACCCCTGTGGCCATCCCCCTCAACAACTTTGACTACTATTGGGGGTGGGGAGGGTTGACCTAACAAAGGGAAGTCACAGTCATCAGGATCTCACATGGTCTGTACACACCAGCTGTGTGGGGAAAAAAGCACAACTACACCTCTTTCACTTCAGAAGATTGAAGAAGTTTAGTGTGGGCCCCCAAATCCTAAGACTTTTCTACAGGGGCACTATTGAGAGCATCCTGACTGGCTGCTCCACTGCCTGGTATGGGAACTGTACTTCCCTCAATCACAGGACTCTGCAGATGTGAACTTCCCACTATTCAGAACATTTACAAAGATAGGTGTGTTAAAAAAGGGCTCGAAGGATCATTGGGGACGCAAGTCACCCCAACCACAAACTGATCCAGCTGCTACCATCCAAAAAATGGTTCCACAGCATAAAAGCCAGGACCAACAGGCTCCGGGACAGCTTCTTCCCCCAGGCCATCAGACTGATTAATTCACACTGATACATTTGTATTTCTATGCTATATTGACTGTCCTGTTGTACATACTATTTATTAAAAATTATCATAAATTGTACATTGCATATTTTGACAGAGACTTAATGTAAAGATTTTTACTCATGTATATGAAGGATGTAAGTAATAAAGTCAATTCAATTCTCTGGCACTCTCTACCTCTGTCACTCAAAAGGGAAAGGGGAAGAAGAGACACGCTGTGGTGATAGGGATTCGTTAGTTAGGGGAATGGACAGCAGGTTCTGTGGGCGTAAACAAGATTCCTCGATGGTATGTTGCCTCCCGGGTGCCAGGGTCTGGGATATCTCAGATCAAATCCTCAGCAATTTTAAGTAAGAGGGTAAACAGCCAGAAGCTGTGGTCCATGTAAGTACCAATAACATGGGTAGAATGAGGAATGAGGTCCTGCATAGAGAGTTCAAAGAGTTAGGTGCTAGATTAAAGTGCAGAAGCTTCAGGGTTGTGATCTCAGGATTGCTACCCGTGCCATGTGCTAGTAAGGCCAGAATTAGGAAGATTATACAGTTTAATATGTGGCACCTCAGTTAGTATAGGAGGGAGGGCATAAGTTTTTTGGATCATTGAGCTCTCTTCCAGGGGAGGTCAGACCTGTACAGAATGGTCAGTTTGCAACTGAACTTGAGGGGGACTAATATCCTAGCAGGAAGGCTTGTTAATGTTGCACGGTGGGGTTTAAATCAGAGTTGCAGGAGGATGGGAATCAGTGTGCCAGAACAGCTGGTGGAGAGGTTGTAGAGGCAGATGTTGGTCATACCTCAGACAAAGTTAGTAATATAAAGGTTGAGCATGGAGTGACTAATGTCCTGAGCTCGTATATTTCAATGCAAGAAGTATCGTAGGAACGGCGTATGATGGTGCTGGAGATGAGGTAGCTCAGAAGCAATCTGTAGTGAGGAGAGGCTGTTGATAGGGTAGAATTGCAGTCAACAGGATGCAAAAGATAGACAAAATCAAAAAGGAGAATACAGGACTGAAGGTGTTGTATCTGGATACGCGCAGTATACGGAATAAGGTAGGTGAACTAACAACACAGTTGCAGACCGGCAGGTATGATGTTGTAAGCATCACTGAATCATGGCTGGAAGAACATTATAGCTGGGCACTTAATGTCCAAGGATACACACTGTATCAAAAGAACAGGCGCAGGAAAGTAGATTTGACGGCATTGCTCTTTTGGTAAAAAATGAAATCAAATCATTAGAAAAAGGTAACATCGGGTCAGTGGGTGTTGAATCTTTGTGGATAGAGCTAAGGAACTGCAAGGGTAAAAAGATCCTGATGAGAGTTGTATACAGACCCCCACACAGTAGTAAGGATGTGGACTACAAATTACAACAGGAGATAGAAAATGCATGCCAAATAGACATGTGGGACATCAATATTCAGGTAGATTGGAAAAATTTGGTTGGTACTGGATTCCAGGAGAGAGAATTTCTAGAGTGCCTACAATATAGCCTTTTAGAGCATCAGGGTTCTGAAGGAGGTGGCTGAAGAGATTGTGGTGGCATTAGTAATGATCTTTCAAGAATCACTAGGTTCTGGAATAGTTCCAAAAGAATGGAAAATTGAAAATGTCACTCTTCAAGAAGGGAGAGAGGCAAAAGGAAGGAAACCACAAGCCAGTTAGTCTGACCTCAGTAGTTGGGAAGTTGTTGGAGTCGATTATCAAGGATGAAGTCTCAAGGTACTAGGAGGGTTATGATAAAATAGGCTGTAGTCAGCATGGTTTCCTCAATGGAAAAGCTTGCCTGACAAATCTGTTGGAATTCTTTGAAGAAACAACAAGTAGGATTGACAATGGAGAATCAGTTGATGTTATGACCTTGGATTTTCAGAAGGCCTTTGACAAGATGCCACACGAGGCTGCTTTACAAGCTATGAGCCCATGGTATTACAGGAAAGATTCTAGCATGGAGAAAGTAGTGGTTGATTGGCAGGAGCTAAAGAGTGGAAATAAAGGGGCCCTTTTCTGGTTGGGTGCTGGTAACTACTTGCGTTCCACAGGGGTCTGCGTTGAAACTCATTCATTTTACATTATATGTCAATGATTCGACTGATGGTATTGATGACTTTGTTGCAAAGTTTGCTGACGATATGAAGGTAGGTGGAGAGGAGGTAGTTTTGACAATGTAGAGAGGCTACAGAAGGACAGACAGATTAGGAGATTGGGCAAAGAAATGACAGATGGAATACAGTATCAGGAAGTGTATGGTCATGCACTTCAGTAGAAAAAAATGATAAGTTTGACCAATTTCTAAATGGACATAAAATACAAAAACTGAAGCACAAAGTAACTTGGGAGTCCTCATGCAGGATTCCTGAAAGGTTAATTTGTAGGCAAACCTGTGGTAAGGAAGGCCCCTTACCCGAGAAAGGATGTACTGAAACCCAAGAGAGTTCAAAGAAGGTTCACGAAAATGACTCCAGGATTGAATGGCTTGTCATTTGAAAAGTGTTTGATTGGCTTTGGGCCCTGTATTCATTAGAATTCATAAGAATGTGTGGTGACCCCATTGAAACCTATCGAATGGTGAAAGGCCTTGATAGAGTGGATGTGGAAAGGATGTTTCCTATGGTGAAAGAGTCTAAGACCAGAGGACACAGCCTCAGAACAGAGGGTCGTCCTTCTAGAACGGAGTTGAGGAAGAATTTCTTTAGCCAAAGGTTGGTGAATCTGTGGAATTCTTTGCCACGAGCAGCTGTGGAAACCAAGACTGTGTATATTTAAAGCAGAGGTTGATAGAGTTTTGATTGGTCAGGGTACGAAGTGATACAGGGAGAAGGCAGGAGATAGGGGCAGAGAGGAAAATTCAATTAGCAATGATGAAATGGCAGAGCAGACTCAATGGGCCAAATGGCCTATTCTGCTCCTATATTGTATGGTCTTATGGTCTTACAAAAGGAATAATTATTAGAATTTATATGTTTTCATCAGTGCAAGAAAATCCATCTACACAAAATTTTCACCACAAGAATTAAACTCATGATAATATTGGTTGTGAACAATAATTGCTATTTTTAAGTCTGTCAGCCCTTTGAGAATTGTGTCTTGTGACTTATTACTCTCTAGGCTACAACCATGCTTGTAAGAAGTTCCAGGGGAAAACTGTGAAGACCCCTTGAATGTACTGCACACAGTTTGGCTAAGTTCTTTGTGTATCTCAAGTACAAGTCACTGGAATTACTCAGTACACAAATTCTACACTGGAATAACAAAGGATTACATTCATTAAAATGGCAAGGTCACTGTGGTTTGGGAGGGCATGTCTAAGAAGCTCGTGCTGAATCATGGCATGCCTGATGGTACTGACCAGACCATGAGGGGGAAAAAACGTGGTACCTGCAATTGTTGCAAGTAGCAAGCCTGGTAACTGTTGAAAACAGTGAAAAAATTATAGTGCAGTCTCAGACCAGCTACTTTAGAAACCTCAGTGGTCATCATAAAACATGGAAGCATCTCTGTAAAGTTGTTTCCCTTCTTCTAGTCCGATCCACCCTCCTAAACCTCATTGTGACTTAAAATAACTTGATATTCTCTTTGTGAGTTCGGACAAAATTTGAAGTGTTAACCCTATTTCTCTTTGCATAGATGCTGTCTGACTTGCTGAGTGTTTCCAGCAGTTTTTGTTTTTATTTTATAAACAGACTATCTGATCAATTCAAAAACACAACAGATTCTACAGATGCTGGAAATCCAGAACAGCATGCAAAATGCTGGAGGAACTCAGCTGGTTGGGCAGCATCTATGGAGAGGAATAAAGAGCCAATATTTCAAAATATGACAGTTTTAATGAAGGTTCTTGACCTAAAAACATTGACTGTTTATTCTTCTTCATATGTAGATGCTGCCTGATCGGCTGCGTTCCTCCAGCATGTGTGTGAATAAACCATGCACAAACTGATTCCCAATTTTTTCTACTTTTTTTAAAACTCATTGCCTTTAGCTGTCTTGAGCTTCAAAAATGTGTGGGAAAAAATGTTTTTAAAAAATTGTACCACTTAAGATTGTCCAGCAATTAAAAAAACTCAAGTACTATACACTTCACATTCAAAGTTTTTATAGTATATTGATATTGTATATGGTTTACCCTTAGTTTTCCAAAGTAGAATGGTTTGCCTTTAATTTGACCAATGAAAAGTGCTTTGCCTTTCTTAATGAGCCACGGAAAAAGTTTCAAGGAATCAGGAAGAGAGGCATGAGATGCTATGCTATCCAACGTACCAGAGAACAGTGGCAGATCAGAACTGGCCTGTGGGAGGTTTCTTTTTTGTACATCTATTACCTTTCCCATAAAGGAATACAGGTATGGGATCTGCGGGAGAGGGTAATCTACTGTATAAAAATGTGACAGCCAGTGCTCTAAGGAAATGGAGTGGGTTGGGTTTGACTGCATGAGATAATGGTACAAAATATTGTTTTTATTATTCAATCTATATTTCTTTGGTTAAAACAAGCACATGAATTGTACTTTGCTTTAAAATGTAATTAATGGTGTGCATCAACTGTGCATAATTTAGTAGACAGTTGCACTGGTTTTGAAGTGTTGATTTTAAAACCTACAGAGCACTTTTTAAATCAAGACTCCCTGCATAGATGTCACCTTGGCATAGACCCTGCTGACAGCCGGCTTTGAAGCAAGTCACAGGTATAGGGTAGAAACTTGCATCTATTAGTTGGGAGCAAGGGAGCAAGCATATGTAGCTGTGTAGTGGAATACCTTGTCTGACTAGGGTAGTTGGACTGAAACTATTCTACCCTGATGTTCAGTGGGCTTTGAAACCCTAATGCTGAGGAAGGATTTGACTCTAGGCTCAGGGATGGAAACTTGGGGAAGGGGTTTTGAAGGAAGGCTTTCAGTTCAGGACAGGATTTTCTTTTGAAGGGGGGCATTGGGCTGGGATGGGAAGGAGCTGGGTGGGGATGGACAACACAGTGGCAGAGCCACTGACTCTAAGCTACGGTGACCAGCATTCAATCCTGACTCTGGTGCTTCTTCTAGGACATCGAAGACTACAGCACAGTCCAGGCCCTTTGGCCCATGATGTTGTGCTAACCGTTTTACCTTATCTAAGATCAATTTAACCTTTCACTCCTTGACAGCCCTCCATGTTTCTATCATCCATGAGCCTACCTAGCACAGTTCTGGCCCTTCGAGCTGCACCACCCTAGCAACTCCACAACCCTGATTAACCCTATCCTAATCACAAGACAATTTACAACACCAGTTAACCTACCCGATAGTCTTTGAACTGTGGGAAGAAACTGGAGCACCCATGGAAAATCCATGTATTCCACAGGGCGGACATAAAGAGACTCCTTACAGAGCAGCACCAGAATTGAAATCCGAACTCCCAAAGTTCCCAAGCTGTAATGTGTTAAGCTAACTGCTACGCTACTGTGGTGCCTGTGGCCCGAATGTACCTGCGTCTACTGCCAACACTGGAAGAATCCGCTTATCCACCACTCCGCGTGTAAAGAACTTACTTCTGACATGTCCCCTATAATTTCCTCCAATCACCTTAAAATGATGCCCCCTTGTATTAGCCATTTCCATCCTGGGAAAAAAAAATCTCTGATTATCCACTCTGTCTGTGCCTCTTACCACCTTGAACACCTCTCATCATCCTTCACTCCAAAGAGGAAAGCCACAGCTCACTTGACCTATCTTCATAAGACATGCCCTCAAGTCCTGGCAGCGTCCTGGTATGTCTTATCTGCACACTCTCTAAAGCTTCAACATCCTTCCTATTGAGGCAACTAGACTGTACACAATATTCTAACCAGGTGTTTATAGAACTGCAACATTACCTCGTAAGGCTTGAAATTAATTCTCTGACTAATGGAGGCCAACACACCATATGCATTCTTAACCATCCTCTCAACTTGAGCAGCAACTTTGAAGTATTTTATGGATGTGGATCCAAAGATCCCCCTATTCCTCCACAATAGCAAGAATCCTGCCATTAACCCTGTGTTCTGCCTTCAAGATGAATCACTTCACACTTTCCCAGGTTGAACTCCATCTGCCACGTCTCAGACCAGCTCAACATCCAATTGATGTCCTGTTGCAGCCTACGACATTCCTCCACATTATCTACAACTCCACCAAACTTTGTACCATCTTACCCACCCTTCCACTTTTTCAACCAAGTCATTTATAAAAACCACAAAGAGCATGGGTCCCTGAATAGATCCCTGAAAACACCACTGGTCACTGAGGGCCAGGCAGAATACTCTCCATCTACTACCACCCTCTGCTTTCTACAGTCAAGCCAATTCTGCATTCTGACAGCTATGCCTCCCTAGATCCCATGCCTCCTGACTTTCTAAATGAGCCTACTATTGGGAACCTTATCAAACGGTTCAATAAAATCCATATACACCAGAACAACTGTTCTACCTTCATCAATGTGCATTGTCACATCCTCGAATAATTCAGTCAGACTCATGAGGCATGATCTGCCCTTCACAAAGCCATGTTAACTATTCCCAATCAGACTACACTTGTCCAAATACTCATAAATCCTCTCCAATAATTTGCCCATCACTGAACTAAGACTCTGGCTTATAATTGCCAGGGATATCCCTACTCTACTTCTTGAATAGAGGGAAAATGTTCCAATCCTCTGCTAACACTCTTACGGCCAATGAGGACGCAAACGTCATTGACAAAGATGCAGCAGCCTCTTCGCTCATTTTCTGCAGTAACCTGGGGAATATACTGCTTGACCCCGGGGATGTATCTATCCTAATGTTGTTCAAAAGTTCTAGCACATTTTCTTTTGTAGCTTTGACATGTTCAATCATATCAGTCTGTTTTTTCTATGTCCTCACAAGTGTCATGGTCACTCTCACTCATGAACAGTGAAGCAAAATATTCACTGAGGACCTCCCCTACCTCCTCCAACTCTAGAAGCAAAATTCCTCTACTATCTCTGATCAGTCCTACCCTCACGCTGGCTATCCTCCTGATCTTCACCTCTGTGTAGAACGCCATTGGCTTTTCTTTATTCCTACTCACCAAAGCCTTCTAGCTCTCCTAAGAGCAATTTTCAGCTCCATCCTGACTACCTTTTAACTGTCTAGAGCCCTGTCTGATACTTGCTTCCTAATCTTTAGCTAAGCTTCTTTCTTCCTCTTAACTAGATTTTGAAGGAAGATTTTGAGGCAGAAATAAAATGGAATCAGTGTTAATGTATCACAAACAAGAGAAAGTCTGCAGATGCTGGTAATTCAAGCAACACCCATAAAATGCTGGAGAAACTCAGCAGACCAGGCAGCATCTATGTGAGTGTTGCTCACTGATCAGGCATGGGTCTCTGTGGGACAATGGGTCTGTCCCTGTGCTGTAGAACTTCATAAATGATGGCGGTGGGGTTAAACACTGCTCTAATGGGGTCCTCTAATGTTGTTGTAGAGCCACGCGCTGCTCTCACCCCACTCCTCCCAACTCCTCACTGCTGGGTTATGAGCCAGGAAAAAAGTGTAGTGGACAATTGTGGAGTTACTAAACCTTATACAACCACCCTTGTTACAACACATTCATTGTAAACCTGCCTTCTGCTACCCACCACCAATCTTCTCTCTCAAACCAGGAAGGGGACATGTGTCAGCTGCATTCAATAATTCTGAAGTCTTAATATTTAATCCCAACCCATGAGAATTTAGGGCAGCGGACTCATTCTGCAAAGTCTAAAGGAAGAAATGGCCATATTCCCATGCAAGTCAAAGGAGTGGAAAATGAGATTAGAAGAGACAAAGTAATGGTAAAATAATTTAAAAAATCAAACAAGAACAAAGTTCACAGGAAATGAGTTTCACACCTGTAAAATACAATTTTCAAGGTCCTTGAGTGTCTTAGTCATCATACTTTAGATATTTCACATCCTTGCTTACATTCATCATCTCTGGTCTGTCAGTGTTTATGTGTTTAATATATATTTAATGCATTAATACACTCCAACCCTAATCAGCAGCAGGAGCAGGCCACAGTGACAAGGTTTCTCGCAGGTTGGCGATGTTTTTTAAAAAAAGTACAGAAGGGACAAGCGGGGCAACAATCGTTGAGAGTAGGCCAGTGATGAGAGTAGGAGTGTCAGGCTATGGCTCAAAGTAGGCATCGGCTTGGAAGAGCCACTGGCTGTGAGTAAGCTTCTGGTAAGGTAACCTTTTTTCTCTATTACTGTACCTGGTGTAGTAAATGGCTGTTGTGTGTTCTTCTTGCCAGATGTTGGAGTCCTAGGAGACCCAGAGTCTCCCAGGGAACTACATCTGTGTGAAGTGCATGCAGCTGCAGCCCCTTGAAGACCATGTTAGGGATCTGGAGCAGCAGCTGGATGACCTTCAGCTTGTACGGGAGAGTGAGGAGATACTCGATCAGAGTCACAGGGAAGTAGTTACCCCGAAGTTGCAGGAGGCAAGTAACTGGGTGACTGTCAGAAGAAATGGAAATGTGAATAGGCAGTCAGCGTAGAGTACCCCTGCGGCCATTCCCCTCTATAATATGTATACTGCTTTGGACGATGTTGTGGGGAATGACTTCCCAGGGGAATGTCACGGACCCTGGGTTACCAGCACTGAGCATAGGTCCATGGTGCAGAAGGGAAAGAGGGAGAAGAGGGGAACAGTGGTGATAGGAGATTTTGCAGTCAGGGGAACAGACAGGAGATTTTGTGGATGTGAATGGGACACCAGGATGGTATGTTGCCTCCCAGGTTCCAGAGTCAGGGACGTCTTAGATCACATCCACAACATTTTGGAGAGGGCGGGAGAGCAGCCAAATGTCTTGGTACATATTGGTACCAATGACATAGGAAGGAAAACAAAGAGGTCCTGAAAAGAGAATTTGGAGAGGTAGCTAAGGACCTCCTGGGTCGTAATTTCTGGATTGCTGCCTGTGCCATGTGCCAGTGAGGGTAGAAACAAGATGATTTGGCAAATTAATTCATGGCTGAGAAGTTGGTGTAGGGGGAAGGGCTTCAGTTCTTGGATCACTGGGATCTCTTCTGGGGGAAGTATGACCTATTCAAAAGTGATGGGTTACACCTAAACCCAAGGGGAGCCAATATTTTTACGGGCAGGTTTGTTAGAGCTGTTGGAGAGGGTTTAAATTAATTTGGCAGGAGGGTGGGAACCGGAGTGAAGGGACTCAGGATAGGACAGATGGTAAAAAGCAAAGATAGTGTGCAATCAGACTGTCAGGAAGGGCAGGCAGAAGGTAGGACATAATTGCAGCCAGCAGGGTGAGTATCAGTGCATTAGGGATGCAGAATCAAAAAGGGTAGCAAATGCAGCATTCAAAGTATTACATCTCAGTGCACAGAGTAAAAGAAATAAGGTGGATGATCTTGTTGCACGATTACAGATTGTCAGGTATGACGTTGTGGCCATCACTGAATCGTGTCTGATGGATGGTTGTAGTTGGGAGCCGAATGTCCATGGTTACACATTGTATTGGAGGGATAGGAAGGTCGGCAGGGGGGTGGTGTGGCTCTACTGGCAAAAAGTGGCATCAAATCAGTAGAAAGATGTGACATAGGATCGGAAAGTATTGAATTCTTGTGGATTGAGTTAAAAAACTGCAAGGGTAAAAGAACCCTGATGGCTGTTATATACAGGCCTCCCAATAGTAGGTGGGATGAGGACCTGGATTATAACAAGGAATAGAAAAAACATGTCAAAAGGGCAATGTTATGATAGTCATGGGAGATTTCAACATCCAGGTCAATTGGGATAATCAGGTTGGAAATGAATCTCAAGAGATTGAGCTTGATGAATGCCAACATATCAGATGGTTTCTTAGAGCAATTTGTCGTCGAGCCTACTAGGGGATCGACTATGCTGGATTGGGTATTACATAATGAACCAGAGGTGATTTGGGAGCATTAGGCAAAAGAACCCTTAGGAGGCAGTGATCACAATATGATTGAGTTCAACAGAAAATTTGATAGGGAGAAAGTAAAGTCTGACATAGCAATATTTCAGTGGAGTCAAAGAAATTACAGTGGTATGAGAGAGGATTTGGCCAAAGTAAATTGGAAGCAAACGCTGGCAGGGATGACAGCAGAGCAGTAATGGTGTGAGTTTCTGGGGAAAAGGAGGAAGCTGAAGGACAGATGTATTCCAAAAACAAAGAAATACACAAATGGCAAAATAATTTCACTGTGGCTGACAAGAGAAGTCAAAGCTAATGTAAAAGCAAAAGAGAGGGCATACAACAAAACAAAAATTAGTGGGAAGATAGAGGGCTGAGAAGTTTTTAAAATCCTAGAGAAAGCAACTAATCATTAAGAGGGAAAAGATGAAATATGAAAGCATGATAGCAAACAATATCAAAGTGGATAGTAAAACCTTTTTCAAGTATGTGGTGGTGGTCTACAGGGATCGATGTTGGGACCGCTTCTTTTTATGCTGTATATTAATGATTTAGATGATGGAATGGATGGCTGTGTTGCCAGTTTTGCAGATGATATAAAGATTGGTGGAGGGGCAGGTAGTGTTGAGGAAACAGGAAGGCAGCAGAAGGACTTGGAGACAGATTACGAAAATGGGCAAGAAAATGGCTAATGAAATACAATGTTGGAAAATGCATGGTCATGCACTTTGATAGTAGAAATAAGTATGCAGACTATTTTCTAAACGGGGAAAAAATCCAAAAATCGGAGATGCAAAGGGACTTGGGAGTCCTTGTGCAGTACATGCTAAAGGTTAACTTGCAGTAGAGTTGGTGGTGAGGAGGGCAACAATGTTAGCACTCATTTCAAAAGGTCTAGAATACAAGAGCAGGGATGTGATGCTGAGGCTTTATAAGGCACTGGTGAGGTCTCACTTTGAGTATTGTGAACAGTTTTGAGCTCCTCTTCTAAGAAAAGATTGAAGAGGTTTCAGAGAAGGTTCACAAAGATGATTCTGGGAATGAAAAGTTTATCATGCAAGGAACGCTTGAGAGTTCTGGGTCTGTACTCACTGGAATTTGATGAGGGGGGATCTCATTGAAATCTTTCGTATGTTGAAAAACCTAGACAGAGTAGATGTGGAAGGATATTCCCCATGGTGGGGGAGTCTAGGTCAAGACAGCTTAGCCTCAGGATAGAGGTGTGACCATTTAAAACAGAAATGCAGAGAAATTTCTTTTGCCAAAGGGTGGTAAACTTGTGGAATTTATTACCACAAGGAGCTGTGGAGGCTGGGTCATTGGGTGTATTTAAGGCCGAGCTTGATAGATTCTTGATTGAACACGGTATCAAAGGTTATGGGGAGAAAGCTGGTGAGGGGGCTGAGGAGGGAAAAAAAGGATCAGCCAAGATTGAATGGCAGAGCACACCCAATGGGCCAAATGGCCTAATTCTGTGCCTGTCTTATGGTCTAATGCCAATCTTATTGTCGAGATTATGGTATTGCTTTGCATTGTTGAAACTATGTGTTATAATTATGTGGTCTTTGTCAGTTAGTCTTTTATCAACTATGTTATTGTCTGCACTGTTGAAACTATATGTTAACTATAACTATATGTAACTATGTGGTTTTGTGTAGGTCTTGTAGCTTTAGGTTTGTCTGATGGGTTTGTAGTTCCTTTCCAGGGAACGTGCTAAGACGGTAGCGCGATATCGATACGCAGCAGCCACTCCGGACTCTGGATTGGCGATAACCAAACGTTCTGTGGTTTTTCTTGTGTGGTCCGTTTTGTGCTTTTTTGTGATATCATTCCAGAGAACGTTGTCTCATTTTTTAACCACAGTGTATTTGTGGTTTATAAATGACAATAAACTGAATCTGAATCTTTAGATGCTGATGTGCTGAATCTTGTGAGAAGAAGAGCAAATTAGACAGTAGGCTCCTGATTTAACTGCAATGCTCAGGCTTGTTATCCATGGTATCTTTTAGTACCGACAGTTCTTTTGTTATTTCGCTGAGAAATCTGGAACTTCTAAGAGACACAAAAAGCAAGAGGGCTATTTCCTGCGAGTTTCAAAGGTTCATTTAATATCAGAGAATGTATACAGTGTACAACCTGAAATTCGTACTCTTCACAGACATCCACAAAACAAGAAATCCCATCGAATGAACGAAAGAAACATTGAAGCCCTGAAGTCCCCATCCCTTTACACAAGCAACAGCAAATACATCGACCCTCTCCTCCTCCCACATCAAAAGAAGCACCAGATCTGGTAGAAGTCACCTTGGTTTGCAGAATTTTCTGGTGCCATCTTTCTATACACTAAAAATGGATCTGGTTAAGTTTTTAGTAGCTGAAATAACTATAACTGCGAAATCTCCGAAGCAAATCTTGTACGAGTGAAACTGAGTATGCTATGAGTATGCTATGGACTGGAGTACTTAATTGCTTTAACTGCATCCGCAATCATTGCAACAAGTATTGGGGTGATTGCCCTAAAGTTTCAATAGTATAAGTCTCTCACATAAGTAAAACATTTCTTAAGGAGTTTATATGTCTTATACCGATATCTAATCTTAAAACAGTGTGACCCATGTGTTTGGAATCATGAAAGGTTCATATTCCACTTCTATTGCAGGCTATCTCCAGGGTAACAAACGGATTCTGCTTTTACACATGTTCATATATCAAAAAATACAGACCACCACAATATTGTAATGGGTGGCATCACAGCAGATAAAACTGATAATAAAGAACAAATGACTGGAAGTGGATAGAGAGAGGAAACTAGTTCTGCTAATCATAGGAACAAACATTCACACGTGCATCAGACTTTTGAAGTTAGTAACATTGTGGGGGTTCACTTGTACATACAGGTTGGGGATCTGTAACCTGTGGACAGCCAGTCGATCTCTCTCAGTTTCATGTGAGCTGGGACAAATCTTCATTAACAAATAATCAATCATAACGTGAATGAGCCAATCAGCAACCACAGTAAATCCTGCTGCACTTCGACTTCATTCCAGTTGACTTCCTGCTGTAATGAAGGTAATAAAGTGCACCACAATGTCCCATTTAAATGAGCATATAATTTTTCTGCCAAGATATCTCCTAAGCCTGGGCAACTTTATTTATATACTCTTTAACTGTGCTTAGATCAACAGCTTCAATTGAAATTTCTCATATCCACTTTCTTATTACCTCATTATAAACTCCTTCAACATTATAAACCTCCAAAATATTCCATCTGCTTCCAGATCAAGATTTATATATTTATCTCCCTTTCTCTTAGCTATATCGTTAGCGTTCATGTTCCGAAATTCTCTTGTGATATGTTTTTATTTCTTCTGAATCAGAATCAGGTTTATTATCACTGACATATGTCATTAAATCTGTTGTTTAGTGGCAGCATACAGTGCAAGACATAAATAATTACTATAACTTACAAAAAAAAATTAAGTGCAAAAGAGGAATAGTGAGGTAGTACTCATGGATAATTCAAAAGTCTGAAGGTAGAGGGGCAGAAGCTGTTCCTAAAATGTTGAGTGTGAGTTTTCAGGTTTGTGTACTCCTCCCCAGTGGTAGAAACATGAGAAGAGGCCATGTATCAGATGGATGCATCTTAAGGCACCACTTTTTGAAGGTGCTCTTGATGATGGGGAGGGTCATACCTGTGGTGGAGCAGACTGAAGCTACACTAACCTTCTGCAGCCTCTTTTGATCCTGTGCATTGGAGCCTCCAAACCAGGCATTAATGCATCCAGTAAGAATGCTCTCAATGGTACATCTGTAGAAATTTGCAAGACTCTTTGATGATCTACCAAATTCCTTGAACCTCCTAATGAAGTATGGCCAGTGTTGTGCCTTCTTTGTGACTGTATTAATGTGCTGGGCCCAAGACAGATCGTCTGAGATGATGATTCTCAGGAACCTGAAGCTGCTCATCCTTTCCACCACTGGCCCCTCAATGAGGAATGGTGTTCTCACAACTTCCCCTTGCTAAAGTTCACAATAAATTCCTTGGTTTTGCCGACACTGAGTGTAAGTTTGTTAAGATGCTTCTTAAAAGTTGAACCAACACTATGGTTTAATAAACATGAACAAGTCTGCTGATGCTGCAAATTCAGGCAACACACTGCAAAATGCTGGAAGAACTCAGCTGGTCAAGCAGTATAAATGGAAATGAATAAACAGTTGATGTTTGGGCTGAGACCTTTCTTCAGGACTGGAAAGGGAGAGAAATTCTAGTGAATTCTAGTGAAATTCCTCTTTGTTTCAGGGCCTATGCAAATACAAATTTCTGAAACGAAAAAGAAAGCTATTAGAAAGGAGTTAAAATCTAAAATGGTTGAGTGAAATGAATGAATTTTGGGTGGACGAACATGCAGTTGTCAATTATACATCCTGGCAAGGATTGGAAGTCTTGCTGAGTCTCTAGAAATTATAGAACTAGACCGCATTTGAACTTGTCCACTGTAGGTGCCCAGATGTCATCTGTTTTGAATCTGGGCGAGCTAATCTGTATAACCCCAGGCCAGTCAGCTAAGCGTAAATACTCAGGAAAGCTTTAATGTTTGTAATGGAGGACAAAATTACTTTGCATTTGATTTTGAACATTTCAATATCAAAGGACAAGCAAAGACTCATTTCTGTAGCTCATGTTGTAAAATAGTGAGACATCATGCTTCATAACGTAAACATACTAACCTTCTTATATGTGGTAATGACCTCATGGGGGATGTAAAAAAAGAAAGTAGGCCAAATCAGAATAAGAAAATGGGAAATTCTTCTCTGACCCCACCCATAGCAACCAAACCGTTGCAGTACTGGCCTTTGGTCAAAAACATCTGGCCAGAAACATCTTCAGATCTAGCTGCAAAGAATTTGTCAGGTTGTCATCCACTACACAAGACAGCAAACTTTTCCAGGAATCTCTGGAAGAAGAATTATGCTTCCTGATATCTAACCTAGCATTCTAAATTTATTACAGTGACCCTCTGCCATTCTGCTATTTAGAACAAACCATCATCTCAAACACAATCCAAACACTTCATCATTTCATAAACTTAATCCTATCACACCTAAACTGACTGAAACGTAGTCTAAGCTCATTGAAACAAACTTGCTACTGAGGCACCTCACTACCCCTAGTAACTATGGACCATGATAAGACCTTGGAAAACATGGACCACTTCTCATATGTTGGGAGCCACTTCTCAGCAAAGGCAGACATTAATGTTGAAATTCACCATCAACTTCAATGCGGCCTCAAGGCCTTTGGTTGTCTGAAGGAAATTCTGTTCAGTTATCAAGACTACAGGCTAAAAGTAAATGGTTCAGCACAGACTAGATGGGCCAAAAGACCTGTTTCTGTGCTGTACTTTTGTATGATTCTATGAACGGCCACAAAATTCATAATTCACCAGGCAACAGTGATCCCCTGCCCTTTGATATCCTTCTCTGAAGCAGATTACCTACCCCAGGCACCATTAGAAAGATTCTAATAACATTGTCTCCAGAAGATTCGCCAAGTCTACCTAAAGGACACAAAAGCCAATCCCAGACCAACATCCCCAGCAATGAGGCCCAAGTTACTCTCAGTCTGCTTGACTAGGTGGGTTACATCATTCCATGCTGAAAATAAGAAAAAAACCCTCTATTCAGAGCTAAGGATTACCAGGGGACAGAGGAAAAGATTCAAGGGCGTATTCAAACCATCCTTGAAGAAGTGAACCATTCCTACTTGGGTAATGGCATCACAAAGAGGAGAAGGAATATTTGGGATAATATTGAACATGCACTGGGGAGTGAATCGATCAACCTGTATTAAACTATCACTAAAATAACAAGAAAAAAGATTAAAGGCTATAGATTTAAGGAGATAGACAACAAATTGCATTAAAATGGCTTAAAAAAGGAGAGAAGACACAAGAGACTGCAGATGTTGGGATCTGGAGCAGCATCTTCAAAGTGTCCAGATGAAGGGCCTCGATCTGAAATTTCGACTGTCCATTTCCCTCCACAGATGCTGCCTGACCCACTGATTCCTCCAGGTTTGTTTGTGTTGGCTAAAGGAGGTAACATGAGCAACGTTCTTTTCTCTATAAAACAAAAGAGCACTCAGGACTGAATCGATGTGTCCCACAGGGCTCAATCCTTGATCCGTTTCTCCTTAAGTACACAATATTCGTTTTGCAGAAGTCTAAATAGGGATGGTGCTTAAATTTGTTCATGAGAACAAAACTGATACTCCATTAGAAAAACGTAGGAAGCTGGAAGGATAAGATGAGGCTAAAACTGGGATGGTGCTGGAGGATTGGCGTATTGCTCATGTGGTTCCATTGTTTAAAAAGGGTTCTAAGAGTAAACCTAGCAATTATCAGCCTGTAAGTTTGACATCAGTGGTGGGTAAATTAATGGAAAATATTCTTAGAGATGGTATATATAATTATCTGGATAAACAGGGTCTGATTAAGAACAGTCAACATGGATTTGTGCGTGGAAGGTCATGTTTGACAAATCTTATTGAATTTTTTGAAGAGGTTACTAGAAAAGTTGATGGGGGTAAAGCAGTGGATGTTGTCTATATGGACTTCAATAAGGCCTTTGACAAGGTTCCACATGGAAGGTTAGTTCAGAAGGTTCAATCATTAGGTATTAATTTTGAAGTAGTAAAATGGACTCAACAGTGGCTGGATGGGAGACGCCAGAGAGTAGTGGTGGATAACTGTTTGTCAGGTGGGAGGCCGGAGTGCCTCAGGGTTCTGTACTGCGTCCAATGTTGTTTGTCGTATTCATTAATGATCTGGATGGTGGGGTGGTAAATTGGATTAGTAAGTATGCAGATGATACTAATATAGGTGGCGTTGTGGATAATGAAGTAGGTTTTCAAAGCTTGCAGAGAGATTTAGGCCAGTTAGAAGAGTGGGCTGAAAGATGGCAGATGGAGTTTAATGCTGATAAGTGTGAGGTGCTACATTTTGGTAGGAATAATCAAAATAGGACATACATGGTGAATGGTAGGGCATTGAGGAATGTAGTAGAACAGAGTGATCTAGGAATAATGGTGCATAGTTCCCTGAAGGCGGAATCTCATGTGGATAGGGTGGTGAAGAAAGCTTTTGGTATGTTGGCCTTTATAAATCAGAGCATTGAGTATAGGAGTTGGGATATAATGTTAAAATTGTACAAGGCATTGGTAAGGCCAAATTTGGAGTATTGTGTACAGTTCTAGTCACCGAATTATAGGAAAGATGTCAACAAAATAGAGAGAGTACAGAGGAGATTTACTAGAATATTACCTGGGTTTCATCACCTAAGTTACAGAGAAAGGTTGAACAAGTTAGGTCTTTATTCTTTGGAGCGTAGGAGGTTGAGGGGAGACTTGATAGAGGTATTTAAAATTATGAGAGGGATAGATAGAGTTGACGTGGATAGGCTTTTTCCATTGAGAGTAGGGGAGATTCAAACAAGAGGACATGAGTTGAGAGTTAAGGGGCAAAAGTTTAGGGGTAACATGAGGGGGAACTTCTTTACTCAGAGAGTGGTAGCTGTGTGGAACAAACTTCCAGTAGAAGTGGTAGAGGCAGGTTCGATATTGTCATTAAAAAAAATTGGATAGGTATATGGACAGGAAAGGAATGGAGGGTTATGGGCTGAGTGCAGGTCGGTGGGACCAGGTGAGAGTAAGCGTTCGGCACGGACTAGAAGGTTCGAGATGGCCTGTTTCCATGCTGTTATGGTTATATGGTTAAAATGTCACAGAAAATTGTCAAAGGCAGAGGTGTTACAATTTAGCTCTAAGACACTGCTGAATGTAATCTGAATGGCAGCAGACTCAGTCCATATTGTCAGTCTGTGATCAATTTAGTTGAGAATAACTAACCTTCACCAGAATTTACAGATAGATTACCAAAATTGTTAGCAGGAACCAGTTACCATAAAAACTCATTCAGTTAAGGTCTGGTGCAGAGAAAAGGTCATTTTGTTTAATTTCCATTAAGCAGTTTTAAATTCCAGACTTATTGTAGTATCACAGCTTCAGATATATGTCAAAGTTATTTTTGCTACCCTGCATTTTTAATTCGTCTGGGTAAGACTGTTAATAGGTATGAATTAACACCATCGTTAAACTGTGTTTTAAACCCCTTAGGAAACCGGGAGAAGCTGTCAAAGTCCATTGAGAAGAAATAACAATTGCCCCTTCTTTTGAATTACAGTTGAGCAGAGAATCCAAAAGTAAAGTGACAGGTCGTATCCCACTTCTCTGCTTTTTCATTTACTCTAAAATCTCATTCAGTATGACATAAATGTTAGAATTCTCAAGGAATCTAAGGACCATGTTACACTCAGCTGTGATTCTCTTCTAAGAATCCGATGATGTTTTTTGTGAATAGGACTGAGAGGAACAAATTCTCCAGTAATTCAATCCAGAAAGGGGGAGTTGGGAGGAAGAGATAGTTACACAGAACTGTTAAATTAACATTATTATTGAAAAATTGGAAATGCAAAGGATTCATGTAAGCACATGCCTGGAGTTAACAGCAAAGTTAACATCTGCATGTGAAGCTACTTTGTAACTTCCACTGTTTTTTAAGTCAGAATTACATCCCCACCTTTCAATTACAGAAAGAAAGCAGTCCCTCATGGCAGGCTCATCCAGGAGATTAAGATGCATGGGATTCAGGGTGTATTGTCCATCTGGATTCAGAACTGGCTTGTGTTCTGCAAGGATTTGTAGTGTAAACTTCTGCTGTTTGTGATGTATATAAATGATCTAGATGAAAATGTAGATCGGTGGGTTAGTAAGCTTACGATGAGAATACTTGATCTGCTAACAAGAATAGCTAATATTGTTCCACCTTTAAGAAAGTCTCAAAAATAAACCAGGAATTTATCAAGGGAGTGAAACATGGCAGGTGACAGAAGTTTATGTAGGGGAACACTTTGCATCTAGTGATCATAATGCCATCAATTTCAAAGTAAGTATGGAAGAAGACAGGTCTGGTCCATGGGCTGAGATTCTAAATTGGAGAAAGGCCAATTTTGATAGTATCAAAAAGGATCTGGCAAGTATGTATTGCAACAGGCTGTTTTCTAGCAAAGGTGTAAGTGTGAGTCTTTCAAAAGTAAAATTTTAAGAGTACAAAGCATGTATGAGCCTGTCAGTCTAAAAGTTAATGATAACAGGTTTAGGAAACCTTGGTTTTCAAGAGATAATGAGGCTCTGGTTAAGGAAAAAAAGAGGTGCATTGCAGGTATAGGCATGTAGGAGAAAATGAGGAACTTATGGAGTATAAGAAATGCAAAAGAACACTTAAGAAATCAGGAGGGCTTAAAAGAAGGTATGAGGTTGCCCTAGCAGGCAAGGTGAAGAAGAATCTTAAGTGATTCTACTGATATGTTAAGAGCAAAAGGATTGCAAGGGACAAAATTGGTCCTCTGGAAGATCCAAATGGTAATCTATGCATGGAGCCAAAAGAGATGGGAGAGATCTCAAACCCTATACAGATTACAGAGAAGGAGGTGTTTGCTGTCTTGAGGCAAATTAGGGTGGATAAATCCCCAGGGCCTGACAAGGTGTTCCCTTACACCCAGTGTGAAGCAAGTGGGGAAATCGCACTGGTACTAGCAGAGATATTTAAATTATCCTCAGTGATAGCTGATGTTGTTCCACTTTTAAGAAAGGCTCGTAGATCAAATTTGAAATATTTAAAGGAAGCATCATAGAAAGATAGTTAAACTGAGGTGCTATGACCATTTTAACTACATTGACTTTACCCCAGAGTGACAGAAAAATAAACCAGGACATTATAGGCCGGTGAGGCTGACAACAGTAGTGGGAAAGATATTGGAAGATATTCTAAGGGACTGGATATATGAGTATTTGGTTAGACTTGGACTGACTAGGGATAATCAGCATGGCTTTGTGCATGGTAGTTGTGTCAAACAAATTTTATAGAGTTTTCCAGGAAGCAGCCAGGTAAGATGATAAAGGCAAGACAGTGGATGTTGTCTACATGGACTTTAACAAGGCATTTGACAAGGTCCCAAATGGGAGGTTGGTCAAGAAGGTTCAGTCACTTAGCATTCAAGATGAGGTAGTAAATTAGCTTTGTCAGGGTGTGGTAGTAGATGGTTGCCTCTCTGACCAGTGGAGTGCCACAGGAATCAGTGCTGGGTGCGTTACTGTTTGTCATCTATGTCAATGATCTGAATGGTAATGTGGTAAGCTCGATCAGCAAGTTGGATAGATAGATAGTTTATTGATGCCAAAGGAAATTACAGTGTATTACAAGTAGCATTACAAGTGCACAGATATACAAATATCAGAAGAGAAATATGAAAGAATAAAAAATAAGTTACTTCAAACAGTCTAACAGGATAGAGTCAACCTTTCCCCAGCTCTAGGGTGACTCATTATAGAGCCAAATGGCCAAGGGTAAAAATAACCTCATATAGCAGTTGTCTTCGCCTGTTACTAAAAGTGCTCCTCTATTCAGCCAAGGTGGCATGCAGAAAGTGAGAAACATTGCCCAGAATCGCCAGGATTTTCCATAGGGTCTTCTTGCTCTACCACAGCTTTCAGAGTGTCCAGTTTGTCTTGTTTAACAGAGCCAGCCTTTCTAATCAGTTTATTGATCCTGTTGGCATCACCTGTGTTGATTAGTGGATGACACCAAGATTGAGGGTGCAGTGGACAGCAAGGAAGGCTATCAGAGGGCTCTAGACCAGTTGGAAAAATGGGCTGAAAAACAGCAGATGGAATTTAACGCAGACATGTGTGAGGTGCGGCACTTCAGGAGGACCAACCAGTGTGGGTCTTATACAGTGAATGGTAGAGCACTGAGAAGTATGGTAGAGCAAAGGGATAAGGGAATACAGGTTCATAGTTCATTGAAAGTTTTGTCACGGCTTGATTGGCTCATTCCCTGAACGCCTCGCCATCACTCACCCTTTCTCATAAACATTGAAAGGGACATTTAGGTGAGCGCATGAATGGAAGGATATGATATGAAGATTGGTGGTGTTGTGGATAGTGTAGAAGATGATAAAGAATACAACGGGATTAGATCAGTTGCAGATATGGACAGAGAAATGGCAGATAGAGTTTAACCTGGCTAAAAGTGAAGTGTTGCAGTTTGGTAGGTTAAATGTAAAGAGACCCTTTACAGTTTTGATGAACAGAGGGAACTTTGGTTGCAAGTTCATAGCCCCCTGAAAGTAGCTATGTAGTTTGATAGGGTGGTTAAAAAGGCAATGGCACGCTTGCCCTTATTAGATGAGGCATTGAGCTTAAGACTCAGGAGGTTATCATGCAGCTTTATAAAACTCTACTTAGGCTACATCTGGAGTATTGCATACAGTTCTGGTCACCCCATTATGGGCATGATGTCAAGGCTTTGGAGAGGGTACAGAAGAGGTTTACCAGGATGCTGTCTGGATTAAATGGCATGTGCCATCATGAGAGGTGGGACAAAGTTGGGTTATTTTCTTTGAAGCAATGGAGGCTGAGTGGAGATCTGGTAGAAGTTTATAAGATAATGAGAGGCACAGATAGAGTAGACCGACAGTATCTTTTTCCCAGGGTCAAAATATCTAACACCAGAGGGTATACATTTAAGGTGAGAGGGTGTAAGTTCAAAGCAGATGAGAGGGCAAGTTTTTTTTTAACACAGAGAGTGGAGGGTGCCTGGTATGTTGGTAGAGGCACACATATCAGGGATTTTTAAGAGACATTTAGATAAGCTCATGAATGGAAGGATATGGACATTGTTTAGGCAGAAAGAATTAGTTTAGTTGGCTATTTGATTACTAATTTAATTGGTTTGGCGCATTATTGTGGGCCTAAGGGCCTGTTCCCATACTGTGCTGCTCTTTGTTCTCTGTTCTATTTTCTAAAGTGTTTTTTTTTGCAGCAGTTTTGAGTAATGCCATAGGTTGGAGCAATCCGCCACTGGAAGTACAAAACTGGTCTGACCATGAGTGGTCTGAACAGCCACTCTCACCAGAGGAATATACTCAAAACAGTGAGTGCAGTGACACTGTAGAGATCAGTTAATATTCCTCTAATCTTAACAATAACTGGGGTGCCCTGTGGGACCTAAAAGTCCTCGTTAAAATCTTGTTAATTGCAAGGGGCAGCAATCTAAACTTCTACAGTAAAAAGGCCTCTGACAGTGACACTATGGTTGTAATAGTATGAACAGCTCAAGTCAACCATGGGTTTAACAACTTCTCTGCAAGTTTCAGCCTGTCAAAACCAACTCGATGCTCCAAAACAAGAGAAAATCTGCAGATGCTGGAAATCCGAGCAACACAAAATGCTCAGGTTAGGCAGCATCTGTGGAAAAGAATCCATTCGAGGTTTCAGGCTGTGACTCCTGCTGAAGGGTCTCAGCCAGAAAACTCGACTGTACTCTTTTCCACAGATGCTGCCAGGCCTGCTGAGTTCCACCAGCATTTTGTGTCTAGTGCTCCTAACCCCACTCTGGCTCCCTAGCCCCAAACATAACTCTACCCTCATTCATAAGAAATTCTGCAGATGCTGAAAATTTGGAGTAACACACACCCAGGCTGCTGGAGGAACTGAGCAGAGCAGGCAGCATCTATGGAGGGAAATGAATAGTTGGCATTTTGGGCAGGGATCCTTCATCTGGACTGTCATAATGTCAGATGCTGCCTAACCTGCTGAGTTCCTCCAGCAATTTGGATGTCGACACATGTTCTTAATGTCTGATGTTCTTGATCCTGGGTCCAGTTCTAGCTGTGTTCCTAAACTACATCCTAGACTTTGACTGTGGCTGACACTCGAACCACATCCCTGACCTTTGGTTTTCCCAACACCAGCCTGAATGCAGCTGCACATCGATTATTAATATATCCCTATTTGCCAGTATGATATATTACCCTACTCCGCAAACAAGCTGGCACAGGACACCATGGAAGGGGGCTCTGAAATTTACCACAACTCCCTCTCAGAGAGGTGATGGGAGACCTGATAAAATTTATAAAATAATGAGAGATATAGGCAGGGTAAACAGTTGTTATCTTCTTCCCTGGTGTAGGAATATTAATACCGGAGGGCATAGCTTTAGGGCGACGGGGGAAAGCTTAAAGTGAAAGTGTGGGGCAAGTTTATTGTTCACACAGAGAGGACCTGGAGCACGCTGTTGGGGAAGGTAGTGGATGCAGATGTAAAAGTGGATTCCAGCGGTTTTTATATTGCCACATAAATATGGAGGGACATGGATCACATGCAGGCATAAGGATTAGTCTAATTGGCTTAATGCTCAGCATGGACTTGGTGGGCCGAAGGGCCTGTTCCTGTTCTGTCTTATCCCTTGTTCCAATACATGACCAACCTCACAAGTATATGGAACTGTGGATAGTAGGCCAGTGGATCATGAGAACTTAAAACATAGTATAATGGACTTCTAAAAAAGGAGATATCAGCCGAGCCTCTAAATTTGGTCTTTACACTCTTAAATTGAGCTATAGCTGCAATTTGTAAGTTATCTGTTGAGTTATTTATATAAACTTCCACACAGCTGCCTGCACACTGTTCCCACAGCAAATTCCCGATAACTGTATTGCCTGCTTTGGTTCACTGAAGTCTTATCATTATCCATACGTCATTAATTTGTCAACTGCATTTCACACCACTAAGCAAGCTCGTGGAAACAATGAGCTAATTGAAAAAGCAGATGTTCATCAGGGAAAATAAAAGCACAAGTTGCACCTATGCTGTTAAAAGGATTAAAGCATTGCCCTAGGACCCCAAAATAATCCATTGTATCGCCTTCCCTCCCATCTCGGATGAGGTGACTGCCTGAAGGTATATAAATGACTACAAAGAGTTCTGATTCAGATGTAAAACTTCCACAAGTCAAATCTAGTAAAACCAAAATGCATGAAATCAAACCAGTAATTCCAAAACATGCAACAGCCTTACAGAACATCATTCATCTCAGGAGATATGCCATTTTTGTAGACTCATCCCACCACTTATACTCCCATGCATTATTCATTTGAGTACAGATAAGAATCATATTTGGACAGCATCCATTTTTCTGCATCTATCTCAGTTGCACAGAGGAGACAGACTGACAGAGGTCAAACGTGTAGCTCTCCTAGCCCAACCTTTACACAAGTAAATCACCAGAGAGTTAAAGCTCCCCCCTGCGCGTGTGCCATCATTTATTTAAAGAACGGGGTTGTCAATAAAGAACTCCCGCAGAGTCCTTGAAGTGTGCAGTTGAAGGAACAGTGCTGTGAATACTCCATCTCTGGGTTGCCAAGTGGATGCCCTTTAACAGCTTCAGCTTGCAGGTGATCCTACACCTACCACAAGGCAATTATTCTGTCAAAGATGAAGCAAAGCTTACTGAATGAGATAGATCATAAATACATTACTGAAAAGATAAGATTGCATAACGTCTCTGACCACTTGCTTACTCTTGTTCTGCAAATTTAACTTAAACTTAAGATGTTAGCATCATGCTTAAAAACTTCCAAAAATTGGAGCAGATCTTAGGGCAAAATTGGATACGTTCAACAGCTGAAAGCAATTACTGAAATTATTTAACAGCGATGTCCATGTAAATTATAAAACAAAGAAGCTTCTGAGAAAGGAATACTTCCAAACCATACTGCTCAGAGCAAACTGCACCACTATAAAACTTGTAAGCTGGCTTATTTGTGGCGAACTTTGGTGGGCCTCTGTACCTCTCTCTGCAATTTGATCCTTGGCTTCCTTATCTGGAGACCACAGTTAGTGCAAATCAGAAAAAAACATATCCTCTTCTGTGACACCAGCACAGGCACACCTCAAGGATGTGTGGTTAGCTCATTGTTCTTCTCTTTCTGTGTGCATTACTGTGTGGTTAGGCACAGTTCAAATGCCGTAAGTAAGTTTTCCATTGATATCACTGTTGTTGGCAGAAATTCAGATGGTAATGAGGAAGCATACAGGAGAGAGATATATCAGCAAGTTGAGTGATGTTGCAACAATAATCTCACACTCAACATCAGCATGACCAAGGAAATGCCTATGAGCTTCATGAAGGGCAAGTTAGTATAACACACACCAGTCCTCATTGGTGAGTTCACCAGGGCCTTAATGAGTTCAAAGGGAACACAGGGATCAGGGACTTTATCAGACTAAATGGTGTGCAGGAACTGGGGGGCCAAAGTGAGTTCAAAGGGAGTGCAGGAATCAGGGCCCTAATCAGTCCAAAGGAAGCACAGGAACTGAGGACCTGGTGAGTTTAAAGAGCACTTGGCAAGCATCACTGGGTGAATCAGATATTATACAACTGGAATTTCCAAACTGTTGAATAGCAGTGTTACAGGTATTAACCCTTAACAATAATGATCCATTAGGCACAGAAAGAATCTCTATTAAATGACATACAGTATATCTTTATTAGTTCACTTAACAATTAGCACGTGATTTTACTAAAACTAAATACCTGTGCACACATCAACTAAGTTTCCCTAGCCCACTATGAACAGTCAAAGAATAGAAAAGGCAAATCTCAGGAAAATGAGTCAATGCTGGCCAGGCGTTCCACTTGATTCTGATCATCAAGTTTCCAATGGGGGAGTCATCACTTCTGTGATGGGTGGTCTCCACAGAGCTGTCGCTGCCTATACTCTTGAAATCCTCCATTCTTATCCTTTTACTTATCAGATCAATCTGATATGTTTCGATTTGGTTGGCTCAGGTTCCTATGACTAACCTGTGTCTGCTTCCCAATGGACCTGGCCCAAGGCTACAAGTAATATTACTTTATGGCTCTTCCCCCAAATCTGTGCTTCAGATAACTTCCTTTGTTCTTTCAATTCAGACCAATTTAGCCAGGTTAGCCAAATACTGTGCTCAGGCCACTTTAGAAAACAGGCTGTTCTTTCTACAAGCCTGCTATTTTTACATAACCAAATAAACAGCTTCTTATCTGGAAATGACCTCTGTAAATGCAGATCAACAGCAGGAAACTCATTGTGTCCAGGTTCCATTGCTCTGACTGAGCTGTACTTAAGTAAGAACCAGTACACAAAATGGTGGCTACTAGAACAGTGTCACAAAATGGTAGCCTCTATTCCTTTGACCTCATGGCAAGAACAAAGGCATTTGCTTTGTAAGCTTCCATTGCTGTTGCCTCATTCCTGTGCGTTGCTTTGCAGATTTTAGCTCTTTCCGGCCAACTGTAGTAACAGATTAAGTTAGATTCACTCATGCAAGGTCATTATTTTACTTTATATTTAATTTATATGTACTTTACATTGGTCTCCTTCAGTTTTTCTTTCTTGTGGCTATTTGGAGGGTGGGTGATTGTAAGTTCTTTGTGTGTGGGTGGTGGGGGGAAGGGGTTTTGATGCCACTGTCATTGTTCTTTTTTAGCGAGTAAAAAAAGTTTGGTTTGGTCGCTGTTTTTTTCTGTGGGGGAAGGATTGGGAGATTCTGGGATCTGCGAGTTTTGTTTCTTTTATCTTCCCATGTGTATTTTATGGCTATCTGGAGAAGACAAATATCGGAGTTGCATTGTACATTTGATCTTTGACAATAAAATCAACCTTGGACCTTGAAACTTGATTCAAAGTCTTGCTGCAGTGAATCCAGGTCCTCAACTTTTACAGGTTACCTCAAACACATGGGTTATTTTCTCCCAGTATTTTGTGCATGAAGGACTCGCTAGTGTCCAATGGGTAGATGCTATTTCCAGTGAACCACCAGGATCTGAAAACCTTAAAAACTTATTTTGTGCAATTGTGCTGCTTTCCACTGTTAACTATACTATGCTGTTTCTCTGAAAGATGCGGGCTGGATTTAAACAGCGCATGGATTTAACAGATGCCAGTGAATCCTGACATTGGGTTCCTTTTCATGCATGCAGCCTGTCGATAGCATGCTTATTGCTTGCTGGACGCTGAAGTCATTATATAAGCAGGCAGCTTAAATTGGAATGCTGACTGCAATGCAATCAGTGGGTGACTGTTAATCACGCAGTGCAAACCTTGCACTATGGGATCTTTTATTTTCACCCAAATAAATGGATGGGGCCTGAGCCAAATACAAGAGGAAATGCATTCTTATGTTGCCTTTCACACCCACAGGAAAGCCCAAAGCACTTCACAGTACATTGCTTTGGCGTACTTTTACAGTCGATCGTGAGACAAACCAGGCAGTCATTCTGTGTACAGCAAACTTCCACAAATAAAAAAAGATGAGATTAATGACCAGTGACTTTATTTTGCTATATTGATTGACAGCAGACACCAGAACTCCCTGCCTTTATTTTTGATTGGTATCATTTTTTATATATATGGAGCTGAAGCCACAGATGGTGTCTCAGTTTGACTTCTCATTTGAAAGATGGCACCTCCGATGCCAAGCTTTCCTTCCACTGCACTGAGAATCACTGGACCAATTTTAAATGGAATCAATTTAAATATGCTCCTGAAATAAGTTTCATATTTGTTTCAAACATAATGAGTTCATTTATTTCTGTGTCAACCAACATGGCTGAAAGCTGAGGTGAGTGCTAGCTCTGTGTAATACTTGTGGATATCTGGCTTATGGTGCCACTTCCTTTCAAAGATGAAAAACTCAATACCTCCAGTATTACAAGTTAATGAGTGCAAAATCTCCATCCTAAGGTAAAATCTTTGGTGGACCTCTGTCTTGAATGTATACATTGCTGAAAACTCCCGTTCTAAGCACTAATCTGACAATTCTGCTTCTGGAGCACTGTAGAACAACCCTGGGAATGTCATAAATTGTATAGACTTTAGGTTTAAAGAAGGCAAGACAGTGGCTATACTTTATCAGGAGTTTGAAGAGATTTGGCATGTCAACAAATACACTCAAAAACTTCTATAGATGTACCATGGAGAGCTTTCTGACAGGCTGCATCACTGTCTGGTATGAAGGGGCTACTGTACAGGACCAAAAGAAGCTGAAGAAGGTTGTAAATCTAGTCAGCTCCATCTTGGGCACAAAGTACCCAGGACATCTTTAGGGAGCTAGGTATCTTTAGGTGTCTCAGAAAGGTAGCGTCCATTATTAAGGACCCCCAACACCCAGGGCATGCCCTTTTCTCACTGTTACCATAAAGTAGGAGGTACAGAAGCCTGAAGGCACACACTCAGCGATTCAGGAAAATCTTCTTCCCCTCTGTCATCCGATTCATAAACGGACATTGAAGCTTTGGACACTACCTCACTTTTTTAATATACAGTATTTCTGTTTTGCACATTTTTGAATCTATTCAATATATGTAATTGATTTAATAGTTTATTGTTTTTTAAATTTTATTTATTATTATTTGCATTGAACTGCTGCTTCTAAGTTAACAAATTTACGTCACTTGACGGTGATAATAAACCTGATTCTGATTCTAAGTAGCAATGCTTTCAACAGTAATAGCTTACCAAAGTGGCAAAGCTAATCTTAACATCTGTAAGGCTGAACACTATGTGGGTGGAATCCAACTAAATCAAATTATTATTTAAATCTCTTCATGAGTACAAAATCTCAAAAATACAGCTTTTTTAAAACCTTTTTCTGAAAGTTAGCGGATGCTGTGAAAGCTTTTGTTCTCTTAAGTGTCCAAATCAGACATAGATTTATCAAACTTTTAATATTTTGATGAGATGCTTGTTGAGTACCAAGATGACTGCAACTATGCCAAGTTAATTAGTATGCAATAAAGTTAATAGCTTTCCAAACCCCAGCAGGAAGATGTTTATTGTGTCTCAACATTTCATATTATAGCACTCAAAAAACATACAACATGTGTCAGATAAAAATGCAAAGATATTTCTTTGATAGTGAGACACCTTCACATCAGATACTACATAGTCAATGAATTCTCAAATGTAATTGAATTGACTTCCTTGTTTACATCCTGCATATACATGAGTACAAATATTTATGTTACGTTTCCATCTAAATGTGCAATGTGCAATTTATAATAAATAGTATGTACAACAGGATAGTCAATATAACATAGAAATACAGTTGAGTCAGCATGAGTTAAACAGTCTGATGGCCCGGTGGAAGAAGCTGTCCCCGGAGCCTGTTGGTCCTGGCTTTTATGCTGCTGTACCATTTCCTGGTTGGTAGCAGCTGGCACAGTTTGCGGTTGGGGTAACTTCGGTCCCCAATGATCCTCCAGGCCCTTCTTACACACTTCTTTGTAAATGTCCTGAAAAGTGGGTAGTTCACATCTACAGATGTGCTGGACTGTCTGCACTACTCTCTGCAGAGTCCTGCGATTGAGTGAAGTACAGTTCCCATACCAGGCAGCAATGCAGCCAGTCAGGATGTTCTCAATTGTGCCCCTGTAGAAAGTTCTAGGATTTGTAATCCACAGATAAACACGGACAAGTGTAGTGATAGCCACAAAGTAGAACAAGCAAGTCCTGTGTTTGCTCTTCTTTTAAACTGAATGCTGTTTCTTACTGATCATTTTTTATAAGTAAGCATTCTGTCACAAGTGTAGGAATGAGGGTATCAGCACATTGCTATATAGTTGGAAGAAAATTAGGTCTCTAAATAAGCCAGAACCCGTTACAGCTCACATTTGATGGAAAACCAACAATCAGAATACAGAGTAAGGTTTATTATCACTGACATATGTCAAAAATCTTGTTTTGTGGCAGCAGCACAATGCAAGATATAAATAATTACTGTAAGCTACAATAAATAAATAACTACACAGTGCAACAGAGAAATAGCGAAATAGTGTTCATGGATCATTCAGAAATCTGATGAGAGAGGGGTAGAAGCTGTTTCTAAAACATTGAGTGGATGGTCAGGTTACTATATTTTGTCCCTAGTTTTGACAGACAGCAACATGATCATAGTAAATTAACACTGATAAACCGGGTTATATTCTTTGTTGTGGCTGTACCTTGTGCTTCTTTGAAGGGCATCTCTCAGCATGCCTGTTCTGAAGATTTGGGAGTGTGTTGTGGGTAGTATATTTGGAAAAATCAATACAGGTTATTTCTAACAATGGATTCTCATTCCTGAATGGAAGGAAAACTGGGAAGAACTAGCTTTGGACTGCACTTGCATTGCTTGAAAGCATAAATGACAGATTGTTTTGTGTCTTAGCAGATGGCTCATCTCACAGATAGATGATGGACAGAGAAAAATTCAATATTCTGTCAAATCTTACAATATGATTAATATATTTTAAAATTCATTCATAGCTTTCCACCGTAACCTTCCTATATGGATCCATTCTGAAATCCCACCTGTGACCATGATTTTTGCTAACTTTATTACATTTTTATTACTTCAGAGGAACTTTCAATTTCATTATTCTTATGTGATCGTCATTTCCAAAACTCCTGACTTGGTAGTTTGAGATATTTTGTAATCCCTTCATTTGCCACTGTGCTTGATGCTACCTTAGTTTCACATTCGAGAACTTCCTTACTACTGTGATAATTAAGTAAAACAAACCTCATTGGCTGTAACAGTTTGGACATTGTGAAGTTACGCAAGATGATAAGTAATTGCAAATACAATGGATTCTTGTTAACTGGGCCATTGGTTAATCAGGACAGCTGATGAGACTACTCTCAAAGAACAAAAAAAAGAAAATAGATGGGATTCCCTTAATTTATTTGGGAAACCATTCTGCTTAAGTGGGACAAGAGATTGTTGCTAGTTTCTAACTAGTGTCAGTCACGTGCACTTGTAAGGCTATTAGACACTACACCATGCTTTGAGCAAACGGTTTATAAGTAACATCAATTGCGTGTGTTTGTGTTCAAAAAGCAGTGATTTTTGTCACTGATAGTTGATAACAAAAGCAGTAAGACAATTCAGAGACACGAAGTTCTGCAGCTAGATACTGGAAATCTAGAGCAAAACAAACATTGTGCTGGAGGACTGTGTGTGTGTATTCAGATCTGGTTTGATCACTGCGGCTTCCTGCATTCAGGTTTTGAGATGCCAGAAATGGCTGGGAATGAAAATGAAACGATTTTACTATTTCAATAACTACAACCAATTTGAAGGTATTAACAATCATCTTGAGTGTTACAATGAAAATGAAAATTTGCAGAATGTAATCATCAAAAGCATTGCATGAAGGCATACCATTATCTGCACTAGATGGCTGCACTGATGTTTATTTACAGACAAAAGAACACAGCAGCGTATACTGAATGAATTTCTCCATTGATAATTAGGAATTAATACACAGTTTTATAGCATTGTAGTCATATTTGTAGTGGTCTAATTTGTTCTGTATTTAATTTAAATACATAATTTGTTACTCAGTTTGTCATTCTTTATACCATTTTAACTATTCCATGAAACTTTGGCTAATTGGGACAGCTGCTTAATTGGGCCAAAATGTACTTGTCCCAATGTGTCTCCATTAACCAGAATCAACTGTATTCCTTCCACTTCACAATGTAAGAGGAGTATGTCACACCACTCCTTACGCATTTTCTGCTAATCAAGAGACTAGGGCATATCTCTACTTTTCTGGAGTTAGTCAAAATCCTTGTCTCCCCTCCCCTTCTTCTTTCAACACCTCCATCAAAATCAAATCAATATCTTTTAACTAAGTTTTTTTGTCTCCCCTTTGAAGCCTAGCATTTATTTCCTTGCACTTTTATAATAAGCTAAGGAAGATTTGAAGGTGATATATGCTTTTTATTGTGGTATTTAAAAATGAAATAAAAATCAAAGCACTAAACCTGCTGAAGGAAATGCAACAGCAATATATATTTTTCAGACATAGCCAAGGATGTAAAACTTTAACACCGTAACTTTTTATCCTGCTAAAGAGTGGGCAAGCAGCAGAAAACCAAGGTCACTAAATTCTGGTTAGAAACTCTCTTTAATTATATGTAAAAAAAAATCCAAGTAGAAATACAGCAGCTAAGCTGAAAAAGAAATGATTGAATGATAAAATAAAGAACTCTTGAAATTTTACTCTTTGGAATCTTTAATGGCAAGATTAATGTATCACTCAAGATTCAAAGATCAAAGTGAAAATTGCTTGATGAACTAGCTAGCATTATCACTAAGTATTATAAATTCACCAGGGATTTCATTTAGCATTTCAGTTGTATCACAAGGTTGCATTGAAGGCAAATGCATGTTCCTGTACTTCAAGTCTAGTTGCACCCTAGTATGTGCTGCTGGGAAAAGATGCAGTTGAAAATTCTTCAATAGAATTAGTGTGGACCTGTGATGATTTGCAGTATATATTTCAAAATGCTCTACTTGCTGTACAGTATCTTTAAAACATTACCATCCTCTATACTGTAAAGTTGAACATTACCATCCTTGAAATTGCATCACTATTTATTAGGCAAGCAGCCTTCTGCTAAAAATGACTATTGCATGATGTGTACACATAATGTAATTAATTGATTGTGTAGTAGCTACTCGAACAAGCCAACATCGCTTAGAGATTAGGCAGTGGGGTGGGTTAATCCTGGTTGATACGTCTTCCATAGAATCCAATGATAATAGTGTTCAAAGTAGAAGAAATGTATTTGATCCTTTACTCAATAACTAGCAAAACGAACAATCTTTAGGCGATAAAACTAAGAAAGCCATCAATTCCATCATTCAAATAATTGGAATATAGCATAAAAAGAATCAGACCCATGTGAAACACCACTAGTCACTGGCAGCCAGCTAGAAAAGACTCCCTTTATCCCCACTCTTTGCCTCCTGCTAATCAGACACTGCTTTATCCATGCTAGAATCTTTCCTGTCATACTCTAAGCTTATAGCATGACAAGTAGACTCTTGTGTGTCATCTTGTCAATGGCCTTCTGAAAATCCAAGTACACAACATCAACTGATTCTCCTTTGTCTATTTTGCTTGTTATTTTTTCAAAGAATTCTAACAGATTATCAGCGAGATTTTCCGTTGAGGAAACTATGCTAAAAATGTCCTATTTTATCATGTGCTTCCAAGTATCTTGAGCCCTTATCCTTGATAATCGACTTCAATATCTTCCCAACCAACGAGGTCAGACTAACTGGCCTACTGGTTTCTTTCTGCAGCCTCTTTCCCTTCTAGAAGAGTGGAGTGACATTGGCAATTTTCCAGTCTTCCGGAACCATTCCAGAATTTAGTGATTCTTGAAAGATAATTAATAATGTCTCCACAAACTCCTCAGCCACCTCTTTCAGAACTCTAGGGTGTACACCATCTGGTCCAGGTGACTTGACTTATCTACCTTCAGGCCTTTCAGTTTCCCAAGAAACCTCTCTCTAGTTATGCTAACTTCACACACTTAATGCTCCCTGATGCCTGGAACTTCCATCATACTCCTAGTGTCTTCCACAGTGAATAGTGATGCAAAATACTTACTTAGCTCAATCTTCATTTTGTTGCCCCCATTACTACCTCTCCAGCATTGTTTTCTTTAGCTAGGGGGTGGTGAATTTGTGACTACATACAGCTGTGGAGGTCAGGTCATTGGGTGTACTCAAGGCAGTGCTTGATAGGTTCTTGATTGGATCAGCCATGATCCAATGGCAGAGCAGACTCCATGAGCCAAATAACCTAATTCTCCTCCTATGTCTTACTGTATCCTGGGACATTAAGCTCCCTGCTATAATCTTTCAGCCATGATTCAGTGATGCCTACAACTGCATACCTGTCAATCTGCAACTGTGCTGCAAGCTCATCACCCTTAATCCATGTACTGCATACAACACTTCCAATCCTGTATTTTTCCTTTTAGATTTTGTCTGCCTTTTACATTACAATTCATCTTGTTGACTGCAATTCCCCCCCCCCAATCAACAGTCACTCCTCACTACACATTGCCTCTGTTTGTAAACCAGCTACCTCACCTTCAGCACTATCATCCACCTTTTCTTTAATACATCTTGCATTGAAATATACACAGCTGAGGACACTAGTTGCTCCATGCTCAACCTTTCAATTCCCAACTTTGTCTGAGGCCTTACCAACATCTGCCTCACACAACCTCTCCATTAACTGGTCTGGCACTCTGGTTCTCCTGCAAATCTAGTTTTAAACCCACCGTGCAGCATTAACAAACCTTCCTGCTAGGATATTAGTCCCCCTGCTGATCAGGTGCAAACTGTCCTTTCTGCACATGTCCCACCTACTCTGGAAGAGAGCCCAATAATCCAAAAATCTTATGCCCTCCCTCCTACAGCAATTCCTTAGCCATGGATGAAACTGTATAACCTTCTTAGTTCTGGCCTCACTAACACATGGCACAGGTAGCAATTTGAGATCACAACCCTGGAGCTTTTGCTCTTTAACCTACCACCTAACTCCTTGAACTCCCTATGCAGAAACTTGTCACTCATCCTATCCATGTCATTGGCACCTACATGGACCATGACTTTTGGCTGTTCACCCTCCCACTTAAGAATGCTGAGGACTCAATCAGAGATATTCTGGACCCTGGAAGGCAACATACCATCTGGGAATCTCCTTCTCAGCCACAGAACCTTCTGTCCATTCCTCTGACTAATGAATCCCCTATCACCTCCTCTCCTCCCTTTCTGAGTCACAAAGGTAGAATCTGTGCCAGAGATCTGACTACAGTACCACTGTGACTTTCTTCAGTTAGGTCACTTCCAACCACCGACAGTATCCAAAGTAATCTATGTATTGTTGAGGGAGATGGTCTTAATGCTGAAATAATATTTTAATTCCATATTTATTTAATTACTTTAAAATGCAATGTTGTTATTTTGGGGCATTAATAATAATGATCTTCTTCAGCTGGGCTGGACACTATCACACAAATAAAACTGAAGGAAAAGAAGATCACTTTTTTATGTTCTGCCCTGTTTATTAAAATATTATTTTAATTTTGTTGGCATGGGATTCAGTTTTAATTGGTGCTCATATGCTCAATAACTGCTCCAATTTTATTTACTAAATTCTTTGTTGAATTTAAATTTGTCAAACATATGCTTACACTAATCCTACAGAAAATCCATTTCATTCTCCCTACATTCTATCATCTTAGGTTCTACCAATTCCCTACCCACAAGGAGCAATTCACAGTGGATAATTAGCTGACTGAGATACTGTAGAACTTAAGAAAACCCAAATAGAGCTGTAGAGTCATTCAGAATGGAAATTGGACCTTCAGCACAACATATTCAACCTAACCCAGATGTCTCTCCAAGCCTGTCCACTTCCCTGCATTTGGCCCATATCCTTCTAAATAATGTCTATCCATGAACCGGTTTGAATGTCTTTTTAACATTGTAATTGTAGCACCTCTGCTACCTCCTCTGACAATTCATTCAGTATACCCACCACCCTGTGTGGAAAATTTTTCTCTTAGGTCCTTTTTAATTTTTCCTTTCTCACATTAAATTGATGTCTTCTAATTTTACATTCCCCTACTCTAAAAAAAAGACAGTAAGCATCCTTCGTGCCTACACTCCTAAAGTCCTATAGCAATTAGAATGGATACAGGCCTTTCAGCCCAACAAATCCCTGCCCACCAAGCTAGTCCCAGTTTCCTGCATTGGCTCACGTCCCTCTAAACTTCACCCCCGCATGTACTATCCAAATACATATTAAATTATACTATTGTACCTGCATCAACCACTTCCTATGGCAGCTCATTCCATATACTCACCATTCTCTGCTTGAAAAAAAATTATCCTCACGTCCCTTTTAATCTTTCTCCTCTCACCCTAAATCTATGTCAACAAATTTTTGGGACCCCCCCACCCCCCACTCTGGGTAAAAAACTATTACCATCCAGTTTCTGTAATTTTAAACATTTCTGTAAGGTTGAAAATCACTAAGTTCACTCCTCACCCTCCTACGGCTTAAGGGAAAAAAACAGTCCTAGTCTATTGAAGCTCTTCTTATAATGCAAGCATTCCAGACCAGCAACATTAAAAAAAAATTTCTGCTATCTTTCCATTCTAAAGACATCCTTCCTGTATGTAAGGAACAAATGCAAGCTTCATTTACTGTAGATGCTGCTTGACTTGCTGAGATCCTCCAGCGTTTTGTATGTGTCACCCTAGGTATATGAGAGCAAGGTAATACTTGGAGTATCATGCTTAAAATAACTGTCAGAAAAATAGATGATTTTTCTACACTTTTAGTTATCTCTAATGAAATATTCACTCTTCCATCAATGAAATTCAGTAGTGTTAAGTTCTATAACTGTCATCAGAAAAATCGGCTGAAAGGTTGTTCCAAGCATGATGGAGAATTTGTCTCAGTTCTGCTGCAGACTTTGGCTGTCTCATTTGTTTCTGTCTCTCGAGGGGATTCCAGACAACCTCAATGATGTTGAGATCAGGGCTCTACGGAGGCCTCACCATCTGTTGCAGAACTCCTTGCTCTTCTTTTCTCTGAAGATCATTCTTTATGGCCTTGGCTGTGTTTGGAGTCATTGTTCTGCTGCAGAATGAAGTTAGGACCAATCAGACCCATCCCTGATGACATTCTGTGATCTACTTCTCAGCGTTGAGGATTCCATTAATTCTGACCAGATCACAAACTCAGTCTGCAGAAATGCAGTCCCAAACCTGCAGGAAGCCTCTGCCATGCTTCACTGTTGACTACAGACACTCATCTATGTAGTGATCTCCAGCTCTTCTACAATCAAACTGTCTCCTGTTTGAGCCAAAAATTTCATATTTTGAGTCATCAGTCCAGAACATTTGCTGCCACTGTTCAGCACCCCAGTCCTTGTGTTTTTGTGCATAGATGAGTCTCTTGGCTTTGTTTCCAATTTCAGAAGAATGGCTTTTTGGCGGCAACTCTTCCATGAAGACCTCTTCTGACAAGACTTCTCTGTACTGTAGAGAGGTGGTGTACTTGGACTCCAGCAGATTCTGTGAGTTTAAATCTGATAGCAGAGCTGGACTTCTTCCAGCTTAGAAGGGAAATGTTTGATACATCGCGCATCTTCTGCACACAGTTTCCATGGCCTACCACTGAGTTTCTGGCCCTCAACTTGCCTATTTCTTTGTCCTTCTTCAGAAAAGCTTGGACAGCAGATCTTGAAACTCCAGTTTGCTGCAAATCTTCTGCTAGGGAGAGACCTTGCTGATGTGGGATGATCACCTTGAGTCTTGTTTCTATACTCACTCTCGCCATGATGTAGGAGTGAATATACTCTCACCTTTTAGTTTGATTGTCCTCCCAGTTTGATTCCTTCTACACCTGCTTCTGTTTCAGTTAACAACACACACAAAATGCTGGTGGAACACAACAGGCCAGGCAGCATCTATAGGGAGAAGTGCTGTCAATGTTTTGGGCCGAGACCCTTCATCAGGACCGAAACGTCGACAGCGCTTCTCCCTATAGATGCTGCCTGGCCTGCTGTGTTCCACCAGCATTTTGTGTGTGCTGTTGTTTGAATTTCCAGCATCTGCAGATTTCCTCGTGTTTGCTCTGTTTCAGTTAATCAGTTTAGTTCATTCAACTTGTTATGTCATTGATCATTAGCACCTGTTTGTTATCTTTGTTTAATTATGCACTGGCTATATTCCTACAAAGTAATCTAGTGTTTATTTGAAAAGTGGTCTATTACTTAATATGTTATTTTCTTTAATGAAATAGAGCAATTGAATTGACTTGACTTTATTACTTACATCCTTCAAACACGAGGAGAAAAAATCTTCACATTACATCTCTGTTCAAATGTGCAATGTGCAATTATAGTAATTTATAATAAATAGTATGTACAACAGGACAGTCAATATCACATAGAAATAGAGTTGCATCAGCATGAATTAAGCAGTCTGATGTCCTGGTGGAAGAAGTTGTCCCGGAGCCTGTTGGTCCTGGCTTTAATGCTGCGGTACCGTTTCCCAGATGGTAGCAGCTGGAACAGTTTGTGATTGGGGTGACTTAGGTCCCCGATGATCCGTTGGACCCTTTTTACACACCTGCCTTTGTAATTGTCCTGAATAGTGGGATTTATAGAGAATTTCCTCTGTAAAATCAATTTTTTTGGAAAGCGAATGCTTAGAAAATTAAGGTTTGCTCTTTTCTACTGATGCACTAATGCAGAAGACAAAAAATAAACATCTAAAACAAAATTTATAATTAAAAAATCTCGGGTGCCTGGGACTTTTCAATAGTACTATATATATTAAATGAGTAGTGCAAAAAGTGAGGAAAATGTACTGTGTGGCATATCTTCATGGGTTCACTGTCCATTCAGAAATCTGATGGTGGAGAGGAAGAAGCTGTTCCTGGAACATTGAGTGTGTCTCCTCCTGTACCTCAATGAGAAGAAGGTAAATCCTGGATGATGGGGTTCCTTAATTACAGATGCCACCTTTTTGAAGCACTGCTTTTTGAAGGTGTCCTTAATACCGGGGATGCTAAATGCCTGTGATGGAGCTGGCCGAGTTTACAACTTTCTGCGATCCTCTGCAGTGGCACCTCCATACCAGATGGTGATGCTTTCAACTTTACATCTGTAGAAAGTTGTGAGTGTTGTTGGTGACATGATCACCAGAAGAGCAGTGTGTATATCACTACACCAGAAACAGAACTAAAAGACAAGACTATTATCCCTTTGTTCGGGTGTTTTTACTCTAATTCTATTTGATTGGCATGGGATTCAGTTTCAATTGGTAATTATGCTTGTTATATGGCCAATAACTGTTCCATTTTTGGTTACTAAACTGTATCCAGTTAGATGATAAATGTGCTACCCAACATTATTATTCATCAGCATCTGTGAAGCAAAAAATAATATATGATTGAAAATAAAAGCTAGTTAGATTATCTTTTACTTGTTTGGCCTGCTCCATTTTAAGAATCTAATCAAAACATTTTAATCACATTTTAAAACCATGCACACTTGCTATGAATCACATAGAATTAGAGTGATCTTTCACTATTTAACCTCTTGAAAGCTGTGAGAATTTTGAATCATTCCTCGGTATTGTACTTGTGAAAATAAAGCCTTCAATTTTCCAAATTTTTTCATAGCTGTGTTTTTCCTCATAAAACTCCAGTGAATCTTAGCTCTGTCTGTGCCTGCATTGTTATTCATACAAAATACTGGAGAAACTCAGAGGGCTGGCAGCAAATATGGAAAAAAGTAAACTGTCGATATTTCGGGGCAAAACCCTTCCTGTCCTCCAGCTTTTTCCTCCAACTTGATTCCCAACATCTGCAGATTTTCTCTTGATTCTTATTCATGCACAGCCTTTGGATTATTCAACATCACTTATCATCCTACAATTAGATCTTGCAGCCAGTATGATTGGTGTTTACCTTTGATTTTGAGCAGAACAACTGCACGGTCCAGAAATAATGGGTGAAAAACCTTCCCTGTTTGCATCAATTCTAAAATACCATCCTGCCATGAGCTGAGGGCACAGTTTCAACCTAAAAATGTAATTCTTTTATTAAAGCAACACATGTAAAGAATCTGTGCGCATCTTCTGCACAGCATTTTCTTGAAGTTCTTCCATAAAAAGGAAATCAACTTGCTACCTCTTGAGACAATTATGTGCTGAACTGTTGCCATCCACATTCATTATTGTCAAGATATTCAGGACTCCCAGATAAATAAACTCAAGTCAGCTTAACTGTGGCTTTCACAACTTCATTCCAACATAGGACATCCCATTGAGTCCAGCAAGTAAATGCAATTCACCAGCAGTTATGAAGTCTGCACACTGACCTCATTAACTGTTTAGATCTGATCTTTAACAGTAAATGCACTGGGACTCTGGGACAAATGCAACCAGATGGCAGGAACTTAGGCAGGAACAATGGTCAGTATGGAAGAATTAGGTCAAAGGGCCTACTTCTGTGGTGTATAACTCAAGGAATCTCCTCAATAGAAAATGGTGGCTGGAAGGGAAGGCAAGTGTAGTTAGTTAACATTTTTTTTATTAATTTAGATTGGCAAAAAAGCCTTTAACTTTTTTGTGCTTGTTTTTAATTTTCTTTCATTTTTAAATAATCATAAACATTTTGAAGTACTTTATTGCATCATTCTTAAATAATTGTGGAATATTCTGAAATGTTTTAGCATTTCAAGAAATAACTTTTGGTTGTTACTTGTACAGGGCCTGCTCATGCAATCCTGTGTATAATGTCATTACTTCACATAAGAATGAGGGACGTTTGATAGCTCTGGGCCTTTACTGGCTGAAATTTAGAAGAATGAGGGGGGAATCTCATTGAAATCTATTGAATATTAAAAGGACTAGATTGAGTAGATGTAGGGAGGATGTTTCTTATAGTGAATGAGTCTAGGATCAAAGGGCACAGCCTCAGAATAGAGGGACATCCATTTACAACAGAGATGGATTACTTGAACCAGAGGGTGGTGAATCAGTGGAATTCATTCCCACAGGCGACTATGGAGGACAGGTTATTGGCTGCCTTTAAGGCGGAGTTTGATAGGATCTTGATTGATCATGCAAAGGGTAACAGGAAGAATGCAGGAGAATGGGGTTGAGAGGAGAGGGAAATGGATCGGCCATGATGAAACAATGGGCTAAATGGCCTGTTCTGCTCCCTTGACTATAATTAGCCCCGTCACGAACTATTGCTTTAAGGGCCTTCAGTATGGATGGTCACACTGCAAAATGAATGTGGAAGACCAGGGATGAAAAATCCTAACCTACATGACACATGTTTTAGAAAATTGCCACATTTCCCCTTGGTACAGTATTCTTACCAGCCTTTTCCAACACATTTTAAATGCAGGAGAGGTTACTTAATATCTTTGCAGTTCATCAGTTTTATGTACTTCATGCACCATTAATGATTAATTTTTGGATTTTAAATCCATTATTTTAATTGTCATTGTATTATGAGTGAAAACACTAATGTACCAAAATAGAATGCACTGACATAATAAATTGGCACTGAATAATGAGATTGGAAAATCTCACTTATAGTTATTAGATCTGGTATGAACTCATCTTTCAACCCTCAGTTTTGCTTGATTTATAATATAAATTTAATTGGTGCAGTCATAGCAATTTGACCTGAAATAGAAAATGCATATGAAATATTTTTTTAAAAAATAAGATGATTAAATGTTCTTAGAGGGGGTTTGTGTGAAGTCCATCTTGTAATTCAAACAGTAAGGACCAGTTAATTGCATCGTGAACTTCAAATGTGAGTCACCACCACAAATTCAGGCATCTTAAATTAGTGCCTTCAGTGCAAATATTAATTACTATGAGGCTGCAGTTGTTTGAAATTCAATTAAATACCAGAGATTTTACATCTACTCAGTTTGCCGGAAAGGTAAGCTATGGAATACCAATTGTCTTCAATTCCATTTACTGGTATTATAGGTATTATTTTTCATATCAAGTACCTAAACAATTTTCTAGTATTTTGCAGAAGAGGCTTAGGAATGCGTGTGTAGCACTCTTTGCTTCTTCACGTTGAGCACTGAATGCTTGGCAAGATGGAAGTCTCCCCCTCAGACCTTGCCAAGCTTACCCCAAAAGCTCAGGTACAAAAGTGCTCTGCTCAGTGCCATTTCACCTAAGTTTCACTTCAAAATGTAAATTAGAAAATAAGCATATTTTATGGCATCACCCTTTAAAACATAGGTAATGACTCCTTTCTGTGAAATAGGTGAAGGCTGGGCTTGAGAAACATAATTAACACTGAATATGGATAGCTTCATACCTTCCAAGTATTTCTTATTTCATCAGTCAGGAAAAAAAAATCTTCAACATATAGTTTCAAATGCATTCTGCACAAGCTTTTTGACATGTTTTACAACCTTTACATACTGGATGCATGTTCACAATGGTCATCAAGTTTAGTCCTTTCAGTGCAATAGTTCATTTCTTTGGACATAAATGGGTACTATTTAATTTCCAGTGCTATTTAATTTCTCCTTATGTACATTTTCGAAGAAGTACTTATATAGGTATATATAAATTTATCATAGTGATGCATTCTAATAGCAACCATTCAGTTATACAGTGTCTTGATGGCAAAAAACATTTTCCAACTAAACACAAAATTCCAGAATTTTATTGCTCATAGTCTCTGACCGAACAAACCACACATTTGATAAATGTTACTACTTCATTTTACAAGTTAAGCTTGATTACTGGCCTCCAGGGCTTAACAATATAACCTCCGCCCTTGATCGAAATTTTCAAACCTAATGGTTGAACCTTGGACTTTGACTCCTTCTGGGCTAAGTCTGAAGAGATACTTTCTCTATCATGGATCAACAGGAGAACATTCCACTTCAGGCAACTTGCATGACTGACTTAGATCTTCAGGTTGAAATTCCCTTTTAATACAACTCTGCTAGATCAACAACTGGTATTTTTCTTATAAACATAATATCCAACTCATCAGAATAACAATTCAATTCAACCCAACTTTCATCTCCTTTAACCTGAGTTAGTTAGACAAGATTAGAAAGGGAAGTCTCTCCAGCATACCCTTCAATGAGTTTATGCTGACCCTCTAGCTTAACTACCATTTTCCTACCCTATGTCCTTATTCCTCAATTCCTCTAATGTCCAAAAATCTATTTGCATTTGTTATGAATAAAATCTACGATTCAGCCTCCACAAAATTCCAGAGTAAAGAATTCCATAATGCACCAGCCTTTGAGTGAAAATAATTCTCCTATTTCAGTCCTAAATGGTCTATTACTTAGTCTGAGTTCGTACCTCCTTAAATGTAGAATCCTTTGCCAGGGAAATGTTTTCTACTACTGTGGTGAACTACATATACCTGTCTGGACATGCCCCCCCCTGCTGACTGCTCCTGTGGCTCCTTCCACAGACCCCGGTATAAAGGCAATTGGAGGCACAGACCCTTCCTCAGTCTCCAGGATGTTGTGTGATGGTCACTTGCTGCTTGTACTTTCTTCCAGCCAATAAAAGCCTACCTTAACCCATGTCTCAGAGTTATTGATGGTGCATCAACTATCCCCTCCCCAATTTATCTTATCAAGATCTCTAAAACATTCTGCACATCTCAATGGGTTCATTCCTCATTCTTAAAAACTAAAGAGAATTGAGATGCACCCTATTCAAGCAGCAAAAGCAAGCTCGGAAGCAATCCTCTCCTTCTGGAGATTAGCCTGGTGAATCTCCTCAGAGCATTTTGATACAAATTTTCCGTAATGTGACCCAATGACAATCCATATATCTTTCAATTTTGTTGACATTATCTGACACAACTTTGTTCTGGAGCTCAAAATAGACAAACGAACCACAGAATACCCAGTGTTTTCCATGTAATCATTCAATCAATTTGAATAACTGCTACCCACTTTGAATGGTTATGTATGATAATCCACAACAAAACTTCAAAGAAGGTTTATTTTCGCAGTACATATATGCCACTAGATTACTTCTCTGAGATCTATTTTCTTGCAGGCATTCACAGTACGACAAAGGATCAATGAAAAACTGCATGCAAACACCTAATAAACAACCAATGTGCAAAAGAAGACAAATTGTACAAATACCAAATCAATAAATACATAAATAAATAAGTAATATTGAGAACATAAGTTGTACAGTCCTTCAAAGTGAGACAATGGATTGTGGAATCAGTTCAGTGTTGAAGTGAGTGACGTGATCCACATTGGTTCAGAAGCCTGATGGCTAAAGATTAATAACTCTTCCTGAACCTAGTGGTGTGGAACCTAACCTCCTTCCCAATGGCAGCAGCAAGAAGAGAGCATGGCCTGGATGGTGAGGGTCCTTGATGAAGAATGCTGCTTTCCTGCATCAGTGCTCCTTGTAGACATGCTCAATGGTGGGGAGGGCTTTACCCATCATAGACTGGGCTGTATCTGGTACTTTTTATGGACTTTTCCATTCTTAGGCATTGGTGTTTCCAAACCAGGCTGTGATGCAACCAGTTAGGAAACACTCCATTCTGTATCTATAGAAGTTTGTCAATGTTTTAGATGACATGTCAAATCTACGCAAAGTTCTAAGAAAGTAGAGGAACTGCCGTGCCTTCTTTGTAAGGACACTTACATTCTGGTCCCAGGACAGATCTTCCAAAGTGATACACCACAAAATTTAAAGTTACCGACTCTCTCTACCTCCAATCCTGTAATGAAAATTGGCTCCTGGTCCTCTGGTTTCTTCCTCCTGTAGTCAATAACCAGCTTTTTAGTTTTACTGATCCCGAGTGAGAGGTTGTTGTTACGGCACCATTCAAGCCGATTTTCAATCTTCCTCCTAAATGCCGATTCATCACCAACCTTGATTCGGCCAACAACAGTGGTGTCGTCAGCAAACTTAAAAACAGCATTGGAGCTGTGCTTAGCCTCACAGTCATAACTACAGTATTAAAGCGAGTTGGGTGCTACGCATACAGCCCGTGGTTCACCTCTACTGATGGTGATTGTGGAGGAAATGCTGTTGCCAATCCAAAGTGAGGAAATTGAGGATCCAGTTGCACAAGGAGGTATTGAGGCCTGGATCATGAAGCTTATTGATTAGTTTTGAAAGGATGAAAATGTTGAACGCTGAGCTATATAGACAATGAAAAGCATTGTGATGTATGCATCTTCACTATCCAAATGTTACCTATCCAGCTTCTATCCTTCTAGCTTTGGAAAGCCTTTGTGGTACTACTGCCATATCCATGTAACAACACATCCAATCCACTGTTATAAGGGACCTTAAATCAGCATTTTACTTATTGACTGGCAAATAATATACTGTACATACTGACACTGCCTTTATCTAACCCAGACCCAGATAGCTCCATGCTAGATTCTGTCAGACATATCCCAAGGTGTCAATCAAGATATTAATAACTGAGGTCTGCATCCTCACCAACCATTTGCCCAGCTCCTCATAGCACATCTAACACTATTCTTGTAAACAAAATTCAAATTGATATGTCCGTGGAAAATGAAGATGTGAGCCAGACACCCAAAGCCAATGTAATCATGTAGCCGGAAGAAAACAGAATTTCATTTGGTGGCTCTGTCAATAATATTGCAGTGATGGGCAGGTCATTCAAATATGAAAATGAAAATACTTCTTCTAGGCTTGGAGTAAAGTGTATTGTAACTGATAACTTCAATGTAGCATTAGCATTGTAAAATTACACTGACCTTATGCTGCAAATCTCATAGTTGTAAACAGACAGAATTAAAGTACACTTTTTAAACTTCTGGTAAGATGCTGGTGCACTCAGATGCAACGGCTTCTATGGCACCAACCAGAGGCGTTATTTTATTTTTTAAACAATTTTTTTTACCATTGCAAGATGCTGCTGGACATTAAGAACTTAAAGTACTGCAGGTCTACACTATCTTTTCTGCCTAATGATCCACGTATTTCATGGACTTCCAAAACATATTACACATACACATAACATACTCTTGTCCAAAAGCTAGGGGATTAATTTCAGCATGTTATCTTTAGTTTGTCTAATAGGAAAATATCCTCCCAGCACAAATCCCTTCTGAATCCTTTCAAAATTTGACTCATCTCACCCTGAAATTGAAAGAATATCAATGGCAGCCTACAAAGCTGACAAAGACCCAGGAATGTATTGTTAGATTAATCTAACTCTGCGACTAAGCAGTTGACAAATCTAATTTTTCAAAAGTCAAGATTTGGGAATGTATTGAGTGAACTATAATCAGAAAGAATTTCATTAAAAATATTTGATAATCATCACATATTCTGACATGATCATTAAATTTTGCAACACGACAATGGGAATAGGTTAATTACTTGGTTAGAAATGAGGTTCCAAGTTTGTGGCCTTTTCAATTCTTACTCTTAATATTTTTTCAGTGCAAAAAGGGCAAAGATCAAAGTTCAAAGTAAAGTTATTATCAATGTCACCATCTACTGCTCTGAGATTCATTTTCTTACAGGCATTCACAGTAGTACAGAAATACAATAGAAACAATGAAAAAGTGCACACAAACAAGATTGGTTTGCAATTTGTAAGTCCTGTATTTGTCTTAGTTCTAAACCGAGCCTAGAACCCTTGATTTGTAATCCTTACACAGAACAGTACAGGCACTCGGACCCACAAAGTTGTGATGACCTTTTAACCTACTCCAACATCAATCTAACATTTCCCTCCCCACATCCCCCCACTGTTTTCTCTAAGCCATCTGCAAATATTCCTCATGCATCTACCTCTACCACTACCCCAGCAGCACATTTCATGCACCTAAAAAAAAAGCTATTGTGTAAAAAAAAGCTATTTCTGACATCCCCCCTATGGTTTCCTCCACTCACCTTAAGGTTATCATTTTTTTAGTGATACAGTGTAGAGCATCGTTGGAATTGAACACTGAACTCCGAAGCCCCGAGCTGTAATAGCATCACCCTAACTGCTACGCCATCATGGTGCCCTAAAACAATGCCTTTCATATTAGCCATTAGCCATTGGCTGTCTACGCTATCAGTGTCTTTTATCACCTCTATCAAGTTATGTCTCATCCTCCTTCACTCTAAGTAGAATAGTCTGAGATCGTTCAACCTAACTTCATAAGACATGCTTTCTAACCCAGGCAGAATCCTGGTAAATCTCCTCAGCACTCTCTCTAAAGCTTTCACTTTCTTCCTATAATGAGGGTCTAGAAATGAACAGAATATTCTGCATATAGTCCAACAAGAGTTTTATAGAGCTATAACATTAATTCATGGTTCTTGAACTCAATTTCCCGATTAATAAAAGCCAACATGCCATATATCTTCTTAAACACTCTACCAATTTGCACAGCAGCTTTGATGGTTCTATGGATGTGGACCCCAATATCCCTCTGTTCCCCCATGCTGCTAAGAATCCTGTCCTTAACCCTGTGCTCTGCCTTCAAGTTTAACCTTCCAAAGTGTATCACTTCACACTTATCCAGATTGAACTCCTGCTACTTCTCAGCCCAGGTCTACATCCTTTCAAGGTCCCGTTCTAACCCACAACAATCTTCACTCGATCCACTATGCCACCAATCTTCATATCATCTGCAAACATACTAATCCATCCTTCCACTTCCACATTTTACTCATTAATAAAGATCACTAAGAGCCAGGGTCTCAGAACTAATCCCTGCTGTACGCCACTGGTTACCGAACTCCAGGCAGAATATGTTCTATCAATACCACTCTCTGCCTTCTATGGGCAAGCCAATTCCAAATCCATGCAGCCGAGTTTCCCTGGATCCTATGCATGAGCCGACCGTGGGGAACCTTGTAAATCGCCTTTCTAAAATCCACATACACCACATCCATTGCTCTATTTTAATCAATTTACTTAGTCACATCCGAAAAGCTTATGAGGCATGGTCTGCCTCTTACAAAGTTACCTTTGATCAGATGTGGCTTCTCCAAACGCTCTTAAATCCTGTGTCTATGAATCCTCTCCATTAGATTGCCCACCACTGATGTAGGACTCACTGGTCCACAATTCCCAGGATTATCCCAATTACCTTTCTTGAGCAAAGGAATACTGTACCATTTTCCACCCTCCAGTCTTCTGGTATAACTCTTGTGGCTAGTGAGGATGCAAAGATCATTGCCAAAGGCACAGAATTCCCTTCCCTCGCTTCATGTAGTCCCATCCAGCCCCGATGACTTACTTATCCTAATACTTTTCAAAAGTTCTAGCACATCCACTTTCTTAAACATTATCATGTTCCAGTGTATCAGCCTGCCCTACAATATCCTCACATTCGTTAGTGTCTGAAAAGCCTTGAATACTTCATCCAAATGATATAAATTCCACTCTAGCATGAAAAATCTACTTCCAAACTAACTTCAATGAGCTGAACAATGTTCTTCTTGTTGAGACTCGTTAATCTGTTATCAGTACAATGATAGACATTTGCACATTTCCCATTGTATGTGGTTAAAGTAGACACTCATCAAAACTGTAGGAATCTTCTCTTCTCTATTGCTTTGTAATTCTACTCAGCTTTTCCTGAAATAACAAATTTTACAAGACACAAATTTATACACGTTTTAAGTAAATGGACCTCTGACTAGTACTATTGAATGTTTTAGTGTTCCTAATAATGGAAATCTCAAGCAAATCCTCCATGTGTTGTTGTTTTTCAAGCATATGTGGCTACTGGGAAGTTGGACATGCAACATTTTCACATCCTTATTACAACACCGAGTGTCATCAACCCCAACAAGAGCACCTTCAGAAAAGTTCACTGAAGTCCAGATAATTTTCCAATCACTCAGAAGTTAGATTAATATTAATATTATTTTTAGCTGGTATTGCTCATTTCCCCTCAGAAAGCATAGTGCTAATGAGAATCTTTGACTCATGAAGATTAAGCTAATTGATCAGGTTATCTTTCGTCAGCAGCCAGCTTCATTTTTAACTAAAAGTTATACAGAGAAATGTGTGAAATGAAACAGTCCATCCAGTGACCATCTCAAGCTGTTAAACATGATGCAATCGACATACATTTCTAATAAATTACATTCAATCATGCAGAAGATTATTAGATTCTGGAATAGTTCTGGAGGACTGGAAAATTGCAAATGTCACTCCATTCTTCAAGAAAGAAGGGAGGCAGAATAAAGGAAATTATAGTCCAGTTAGCCTGCCCTCAGTGGTTGGGAAGATGTTGGAGTCCATTGTTAAGGATGAGGTTTCGGGGTACTTGGAGGCACATGATAAAACGGGCCAAAGTCAGCATTATTTCTTTAAGGGAATATCTTGCCTACCAAATTTGTTGGAATTCTTTGAGGGAACATCAAGCAGGATAGACAAAGGAGAATCAGTGGATGTTGTATACTTGGAATTTTCAAAAGGCATTTAACAAGATAAGAGCCCACGCTGTTACTGGAAAGATACAAACATAGATAGAGCATTGGCTAATTGGCAGGAGGCAAAAAATGGGAATAAAGGGTGACAAGTGGTGGTCCACAGGAGTTGGTATTGGGATAGCTTCTTTTTACGTTGTCTGCCAATGAATTGAATTATGGAATTGATGGCTTTCTGGCCAAGTTTGCGGATGGCTGACTGGACACTGGGACAGCTTTTTCCCCACTGCTGTGAGACTTCTGAACCAATTACCTTTTTCACATTCCCTTCCCAGTGGTGCTGCCACGTTCTCAAACTCTTAATTCTACCACTTGCATTATTGTTATGGCTTTGTGGCCAAGTTTGTGGATTATGCACAGACAGGTGGAGATGCAAGTAGTGTTCAGGAAGTAGGGGGGTTGCAGAAGGACTTGGGCAGAAGAGGAGAATGGGCAAAGAAGTGGCAAATAGAATTCAGATTGAGAAATATATGGTCATGCACTTTGGCAGAAGGAATTACAGCATAGACTATTTTCTAAATGGGGAGAAAAATCCAAAATCCAAGATGCAAGGGACTCCTCATGCAGGATTTTCTAAAGGTTAATTTACAGGTTGAGTTGGTGTTGAGGAAGGGAAATGCAATGCTGGCATTCATTTCAAGAGGAATAGAATATAAAAGCAAGGATGTAATGCTGAAGTACAGGTGAGGCCACATTTGGAGTGATGTGTGCAATGTTGGGCCCCTTATTTAAGAAAGAATATTCTGATATTGGAGAGGGTTCAGAGGAGGTCCATGAGAATGATTCTGGGAATAAAAGGATTGTTGTATGAGAAGTGATTGATGACTTCGGGTCTTTGCTCGCTGGAACTTAGAAGAATGGGGGGTAGGATCTTATTGAAACCTATAAAATTTTGAACTTCCTAATGTGGAAAGGTTGTTTCCCATGGTGGAGGAGTCTAAGACCAGAGGACACAGCCTCAGAATAGAGGGACACCTATTTAGAATGGAGATGAGGAGGAATTCCTTGAGCCAGAGGGGGATGAGTCTGCAGAATTCATTGCTACAGGCTGCTGTGGCAGCCAGGTTGATAAGTTCTTAATTAGTCAGGGCATAAAAGTTTATGGAAGAAGGCAGTAGAATGGGGTTGAGAGGGAAATGTATCAACCATGAAGAAATGATGGAGCAGACTCTATGGGCCGAATGGCCTAATTCTACTCCTATGTCTTATGGTCTTACGTTACTTCAGTATTTCTTTTTGCACCACTTCAGTTTGCAGTACTACTCTTTGCACTATTTTGTTATTTTGCACTCACAGTATTTACTGTTGCATTCATAAATCATAATTAGATTATTATCACTGACTTCGATGACATGAAATTAGTTGTTTCGTGGCAGCAATACAGTGCAAAGAAAAACACTATAAATTACAAAAATAAATTAGGGCAATAAAGGAAAATAAGGTAATGTTCATGGACTGTTCAAAGATTCATTGGCTTATGCAAAAGACCTTGTGCAAAACTTCACTGGTATAACCAGTATAATTTTTGATTGTTTTTATTCTTCACACATTAACTCTGAAATGTCTATCAGCTCCTCTGTCTTGCTTCCCAATAATAATAATTAAAAACATATTATCCATCAACTAATAAATTTATATCAATATACTGCTGTAAATCCAACAAATTACAAATTAATTCAATGTCTTGTTATTTATGTTCACTGAAGTCTTCATTGCACATATTACGAGATCTCTGAAGTTTCCAATCCAGGCACCAGACGTTTCTGTTTATCAGTTTTTACAGAACTCATACACATTCAGTCTCGTATCTTGTGCTGCTATTGTTGCTTCAGCAATCAATCATTTGTCTCTGTTTCAGAGCCTGCCTCACTGTCTTCGTATAGTTACATATAGGTGCTAAACTATCTTATTTTAAAGTTAACAGAGTTCATTAAAAAAAAATCTGTGACTACTTAATTTACCATTATGCATTTGATATATTGCTAGATTTCAGAACTTCATTTGCAATAATTGTTCCTTTAGTTGCTTCTTAAAGCCTTCCAACTTTGTGTCTCTGGTCTCATAAGATCTTACCTACCAATCTAGTTTTCTGTAAACACAAAACCTTTCATGTTCGCCTGTCACTTTTGAAGCCCCAAAGTCACTTCTTCTGACTTTCCTTTTTTGTATTGCCTCCAAAGCTATCAAGCCTGACATGACCATTTTCAATGTTTTCTTGTATTCTAGCTACATTGTATTGTGCTGACATTGTAAGCCAGTGCCACTGTAATGTCCTGTAGTTCTTTATAGCCACCTCCCTACCACAATGTAATCTGTTCAGCAGTTCTTCAAATTTTAAGAATCTTATAGAGAGCAAACTCTTCTCTAAATGTTCCCACAGCCTCGTCTTGTGTTTCTGTGCATCATTGCTGGACCAAATCAATTTCACAGCACTGCAAGACTTGGTGCTGAGACTTTCCATTATGCACTCCTAAGAGAACATGGCCGTTGTCCTGAAACTTCTGTGCATTTGTTCTCTCATGTTGTTTGAATCGGAATTGGAATTGGTTTATTATTGCCGCAAGTACCAAGCTTGTCTTGCATACCGTTCATACAGATCAAATCATTACACAGTACATTAAGGTCGGACAAAATGAAACAAAGACAGAATGTAGTGTAAGAGTTACAGAAAAAAAGTACAGTGCAGGCTAACAATGTGAAAGATCATAACGAGGTAGATTGTGAGGTCAATGCCCATCTCATCATACTAGTGAACCATTCATTAGTCTGATAACTGTGAGGTAGAAGCTGTCTTTGAACCTACTTCAGGCTTTTCTATTGATGATCTTCTCCTGGCCCTGAACACAGAAGGGATACCTCAGCCTTGCCTAATTCTCTGACCGGTTTGTTCCTTTGCAGGTCTACTTCTCAACCTCATATTGGCTTTTGAAGTCATTTCTATAAATCAACAGCTTCTGCCAATCTGATGTCTTGTCTCCTCCCAGGAGGGTTTTGGATTTGACTGATAGCCCAGGCTTTATGGAGAGAGGTGTCTGTTCTTGCTGTAGTCCCACACCAAGCAGCTCTTTCTCTCATCTTTTAATTGCACAGTAGACACTGAAACTCTATTTTATATAGTTTTCCCACTGCAGCTACAGCCTATGTTTGCTGGCTAGAAACTTACTTGATCCTTCCAAACCCCAGTTGCCTTGAGGTCTGTTTAAATAGAACCAGTGTAAGTGGCTGCTAGATTTCCTCACCACCAGTTGCTGCAATCTTTTCATTAATGTTGTCAATCAGATCAGCATTTTCCCCATTTCCACCTCCTTATTACCTTATTCTACCATGTGCATCCTGTGGAACTGTTCCAGAATATTGCCCCTTGTATCCAAATCCTTCAAGGATATGTGAAATGCTGACAGTTACTTCCTTCAAATTTCTGATACACAACACACCCTACTGTGTGATTTCTGTAGCACGACGCCAACCTGAACAAGCCATCCAAGAAAAAGGGACTCCCATAACATTCATATGATATGACCACCTGCAGTGTTCCCATCTTTTATGCTCACATCACTGAGTCCACTTATGGCATCTTTGTGGCTGGGTGCAAAGAAGAAGCCAGCATCACCATTATCATCTGCTACCCAAGCACAATGCCTTACATTTTTTAAGTGCCATCTCCACCCTGTTGGCCACTGTAAATATTGTCCTCTATTATTATGCAATTCAGATTGAACTACCCCATTGGTCAATGCATACACCAAATAATTCTGCAATGCTTGATCTAAAACAATTCAGAAATGGAAACATCTTCCAATCTTTAACCTTACAGTGTACCTTCAACAACCAGTTCCTCTGGTCCCTGGTTACACATGCCAAATCTGCAGTACAAGATCTTACCTGTAGTTCATGATGCCTGTAGACTCACCAACATTCCCTCAGCTCCATAACTCACAATCATCACCATACCCTTTGCACAGTTCACCAAGTTTCTTTGCTCATTGTCCTTCCCCTGCGATCTCCATAAAAGCATACACTTTACGAACATTTTGATTCATTCCATATACTGGCAGAATAACTACATCCATTCCAATCTGCAGTTCCTTCATTTCCACCACACATCACCATCACTCCATTGAGAGAAAGGCATTCTTTATCTTGTTCACACTGGATCACTGTCTTGCTGCTCCTTCAAACAATAACTCAATACCAAAGTAATTACTGTCCAGTCTTTAGCATTGTCACAGAGTCATAAGCACGAAAACTGACACACTAGCCCACTGTGCTGGTGTCAACATTGAAGTACTATCCATAGTAATCCCATTTGCACCAGCACTTGCCACCTGAAATTGTGTGTTGGTGATTTATAAGTGGTCATCCTGAAATTTAAATACTGTGAGGGGTTCTGCCTTCCCCATCCATTCAAGCACTGTATTCTAACCGACCATTGGGTGAAAATGTTGTTCTTCCAATCTCCTCTAAACCCCTTACCCCAAACCTTCACCTTCTTGCTTTATTGTCTATTTGCCTGTATAAGTAGCAGAGGTAAATTTATTAACATAATACCTGTACTAAAGGAAATAATTCTCAATCAAACGCTGTGAGCATGCAATGTTCGTGTTGGAATGTGGCGAATGTTGCAGGCTTAGGTTGTGTTGGCAGATAATGCAGTAACACGTTTCACTATATGTTTCAACGTACATGTGATAAATAAATGAATCTAAATATCTAGTATAACTTACCAATCAGTTGTAAAAAATTAATCACAAAAACATTTCCAATCTCCCTTAAATCCCAGTACCAGAAAATTCAAGACCTAGTAAGTAATTAATACCTCCCTCTAAGAACTATGTGAACAAGGCAGCTTCCTTCTATTGATAGATAGATAGATAGATACTTTATTCATCCCTATGGGGAAATTCAACTTTTTTTCCAATGTCCCATACACTTGTTGTAGCAAAACTAATTACATACAATACTTAACTCAGTAAAAAAATATGATATGCATCTAAATCACTATCTCAAAAAGCATTAATAATAGCTTTTAAAAAGTTCTTAAGTCCTGGCGGTTGAATTGTAAAGCCTAATGGCATTGGGGAGTATTGACCTCTTCATCCTGTCTGAGGAGCATTGCATCGATAGTAACCTGTCGCTGAAACTGCTTCTCTGTCTCTGGATGGTGCTATGTAGAGGATGTTCAGAGTTTTCCATAATTGACCGTAGCCTACTCAGCGCCCTTCGCTCAGCTACCGATGTTAAACTCTCGAGTACTTTGCCCACAACAGAGCCCGCCTTCCTTACCAGCTTATTAAGACGTGAGGCGTCCCTCTTCTTAATGCTTCCTCCCCAACACGCCACCACAAAGAAGAGGGCGCTCTCCACAACTGACCTATAGAACATCTTCAGCATCTCACTACAGACATTGAATGACGCCAACAGTCGACTCTGTGCCTTCCTGCACAAGGCATCTGTGTTGGCAGTCCAGTCTAGCTTCTCGTCTAACTGTACTCCCAGATACTTGTAGATCTTAACCTGCTCCACACATTCTCCATTAATGATCACTGGCTCCATATGAGGCCTAGATCTCCTAAAGTCCACCACCATCTCCTTGGTCTTGGTGATATTGAGACGCAGGTAGTTTGAGTTGCACCATATCACAAAGTCCTGTATCAGTTTCCTATACTCCTCCTCCTGTCCATTCCTGACACACCCCACTATGGCCGTGTCATCAGCAAACTTCTGCACATGGCAGGACTCCGAGTTATATTGGAAGTCTGATGTGTACAGGGTGAACAGGACCGGAGAGAGTACGGTTCCCTGCGGCGCTCCTGTGCTGCTGACCACCGTGTCAGACCTACAGTCTCCCAACCGCACATACTGAGGTCTATCTGTCAAGTAGTCCACTATCCAATCCACCATGTGAGAGTCTACTCCCATCTCCGTTAGTTTGTGCCTTAAGATCTTGGGCTGGATGGTGTTAAAGGCACTAGAGAAGTCAAGGAATGTAATCCTCACAGCACAACTGACCCCATCTAGGTGAGAGAGTGATTTGTGCAGCAAATACGTGATAGCATCCTCCACTCCCACCTTCTCCTTATACGGAAACTGAAGAGGATCCCGGATTTCCTTATGAAGCCATCACTTTACCTTGTGGCATTGTTCCAACTCATCATAATGCTGGCTAAGGCCACATTGATCTTCATGATCTTGATGAACACGGGAACAGTGTCTCTCAAACCAATTCTCTATCAACAAAATGAACACAGCTGATCTGTGTCCTACCACCAGACATCCACCTTTCTCTGCTCCAACTAAGTTTCCTCCATCAGTTTAACTACACTTACCTACACTTTCCATTATCATTCTTTCCTAAATGTTAAGCATTACTAACTGTTTAAACATAAAATCGTTCACGCATAAAATGTGATGTTCAGACTGCTTATAGAACAAGACTCCGATTGAGAGGAGGCAACAACTTGCAAACTAGCCTCACCATCCAGTCTCCACTTTTCCACCTATTTCACAAAAATGAAACAGCTAAATCCTTGTTAGAATATTACTTGATTTAGGGAATACAATTTATAATTTTCAGCAGGATCTTTAACGTTAACCTTGGTTCTTTATGTTTAATTGAGAGGGTAGTGAAATAATCAAAAAGGTGCAATTAACTATCCTTGGCCTGACAAGCTCCTGAATATGCTGATAATGAATATTCCATTCAGGTGAGGTTGCTAAGTTACAGTCACTTACCCCCACTTCCACATGATCAGATCCTCTATCATCCTGTTTATGAAGCACCTCAAAATAGTATCTTCGTGCAGAAATAACACTGTGGAGAAAAGAAATGTATTAGTGAGGACATTTTTAGAAGAAATCTTTGAGCAGCTACAGTATTTCAGTGATGCAGGGTAGTGCATTACATGATGCTGACATAATACCACCCTCTGATAGCTGTCTATTCTCAGCTTTGCCTCTGGAGTATGGCTTCAAGTGCTTCTTCTGATGGGACTCATTCCCACCTCATATTGCACAGCTTGGTCTTCAATTTCCTGGCAAATTTCCATCGGGAATATTGCTAGAGAGCATGTACTAACACATTCCAAAATCAAAACACTGGTCCATATGGTTTTAGTACATTCTTTATATCTCGATTCTTTATTTATCCTTCAGAAGTTCAGTGGTTAGTTATAATGCTCAGTGCTCAAATTCTTAACTTCTAAGCCTGATCATTTTGTCCTTACCTAGTGTGGATTTTGGATAAGTACAGGATTGGGATCCCATTCACAATGGAACAGTGCGCTAGACTCAATGAAAGAATGGCCTATGTGAGTGCAGTACTGTAGATAAAACTGAACGGTGTGAGCTAAGGGATTTAGAGGGGAGCTAAATACAACCTTTTTTCTCCAGTGGCGATTACCTGGAGTACATGGCTGGACAGTGAGTTTGAAGCAGAGTCACTTTACAGCATTTTACAAGTGTCCAAAGGAACACTTGAAGGGTCTAGACATGGCCAGATGCTGGAAGACTTAACTTATTTATTTATTGAGATCCAGCCGTTCGAGAGGTGTCGCTCAGCAATCTGCTGATTTAATCCTATCCTAATCGCAGAACAATTTACAATAACCAACTAACCTACCAAATGGCACATCTTTGCACTGTGGGAGGAAAGCAGAGCACCCAGAGGAAACCCACGGGGTCATAGAGAGAACATACCGGCAGCAGCGGAAAATGAACCCCAGTCACTGGTACCATAAAGCATTCTGCCATAATGTTATTAATTAAGGAAGGATCCCTATGGAGTATGGATATGATGAGCCAAATGGTTCTGTTTCTATGCTCTACGGCCAAAGGATAACAGCACTGGAAATGTACCACATTTGATGTCTGGAGGAGAGAATAAAAACCAGTGAGAATGGAGACGTGAAGAGAGGGCTGTTTTAAAAAAGTAACTCCACAGCTTCCAGTAAAATGAACAAAAATAAACCAATCATTACCACCCTCCTTCTTTCCCCCACAATACAGACCTCTACTGCACAGTTCAATGGTTGGTTTGAAAATTTTACTCAGTAATCTGTTGGCTCACACAAGGAAAATAACTTGAAATTTAAAAGTCAGCAGGAATGCCTTGTTAATATAAGCATAACCTTTAAGAACATGATATTTGAAACAAAATCGATTGCAATGTGCACCGAAGCACTAAAAACTTCGTTGAGCTCTGATAGTATTGGCTTTAAGCTGACAGCCAATGCATATAGTTGTGGAAGCTGACCAGCATCACACTTAAAAACAAGAAGGCCACTTTCAGAGAAGGCTGTCAACTGGAAAGCAGGTTACCGACCCAAGTCTGAAGCCAATGCTCAATAAATCTGTACCTACAAGACATTTTCCTGGCAGTAGAACAAGGCTGATTGCCACAACGCTCCCTTCCTTATTCAGTTACAGTTTGTGCCTGAGCCAAAACCAGAATAAAATCACTCATTATATGTATCAATGCAATTGAATTTGAGCTAATGGCCGTGTGAGCTGTTTAACTGGGATCAGCTCAAATTCCTGACAGACCATTCTTTAAATCTGGACTTAATTATACCTGATGGTGAAAGAAATTAAAATGCAGTAAACAGGTGAGCTTAATCACTGCATATTGCTTTGCAAGCCATTAGAATGGAGAAAGATGCAAGCTAATGAAAATTTAAAACCTATGCTATGCATCTTCTAGGAAACTAGGAGTGGTATGAATTGATAATCTCTGATTCTATCACTCCAGCTCAGATCTGAATCCAATCCAAGTAGCTGGGATGAGGCAAGTATCTTCTTTACATAATAATAAGCATGCACAGATACAAAAGACTGCAGATTAATGGTTAGTCATGAACAACAATTAATCTGCTGGAGGGATTCGGCGGGCCAAGCAGCATCTGTGGGTTGAAGCTGGGATAACAAACTTGTTAATGCTTCTGTTCAAAGTCCTGATGCAGGGGGGATTTCGACTTGACACTCTCTACCACTTCCAATGGGGCTTGACTTACCAAATTCCTGAAACAACCTGCAGACAAGAAACTGCAGATGCTGGAATTTGGAGCAACTCTCAAGTTCCAAATGAAAGGTCTCAACGTGAAACATATACTGTCTCATTTCCCTTCAGAGATGCTGCCTGACCTGCTAAGTTCTGAGTTCCTCCACGACTCATAGTCCGTTCTTCTAAAAGATTGCTTGTTGCTACAGTTGTAATAGAGCTAATTGTCCACAATAGAGCAGTCTACCAGAAGCATGGAGTAAGATGCCCAATTTTAGCATGGCAGAAACTTTTACACAAAACGGTGATGGAACAAAATGGAAATTCTCCTGCTGGTAGGTGAAGGAGGTTTGGTTTTCCAAGGTTGGACAGACAAGAGCTCCTTTTTGCTTTTAACCATGACTTTACTGACCTATTTCGGGATTGTTCAGAGCATTGGCTTCTGTCTTCTTAGGAGGAAATTGAATGTTTATTAAGGTGAGGGCTTTAAAGCTTCAATAGTGATTTGACAAGAGTAAATAGAACAGAACATCGAATACTGTAGCACAGGAACAGGCCCCTCTGTTCACGATATTGTACTGAACTAATTAAACTAGCAATTAAATACTAAACTAATCCCTTATGCCTGCATAATGTCCCGGAGGAGAGGCATGTATCACAGGGAGAATGTGCAAACTCATCTTGCTCATCTCTGGAGTTCAGCCACAATTCAGTGATACTGCAGCTATGCTACACACTGGATGTATAGCTTTTGCTTAAGGCAGGGAGGCAAAACGATAGATCTTCCAATCTGATCTGGGGAACTCATTGTAATCCGAACTCGTATGTGTGGGCTGGGGATTGTTTGGTGGAAGTGGAGACCTTGCTGACACCAAGAGGGATCCAGAGCTTTCATTTGGACACTTGATGGAAACTAGGAGGAATGAAGTATTTATCTGGTGTATCAGAGAGGGGTGACCACTACTAAGCCATTACCTTCTAAGATCTTACACTTCGTTAGTTAGTAGACTACCTCCAAGTTTCACAGAATGGGTTTCCAGGTAACCAAAAAAAGTGTGCTTAAGAAGAATCCATAACATGGAATGTTTGACCAGCAAAACACACCAGTGGCTCTTTTTTCTTCAGAAGGCTAAAGAATTTGGCATGTTCTCATTGACCCTCTGTGGTGAACTACATATACCTGTCTGGATACGCCCCCCCTGCTGACTGCTCCTGTGGCTCCTCCCACTGACCATGGCTCTTCCCACAGACCCCGGTAGAAAGGCTCAGGCCCTGCCTCTCAGTCTCCAGGATGTAGCATGGTGGTCAATTGCTGCTTGTTCTTTCTTCCAGTCAATAAAAGCCAATATCTCGCCTCACGTCTCAGAGAGTTATTGATGGTGCATCACACTCACATTTTTTATAAATGCAGTACAGAAAGCACCCGACCCAGTTGCATCATGGATCAGTATGGCAGGGCTATCAGTCTGTAACCAATGCTAAAAAAAAATTAAGGGATTTGTGAACACAGTCAAGTGCAGCACACAAACCAGCCTCCCTCTTCTGGCTCCATCTACATTTCCCGCTGCCTCAGAAAGGCAGTCAAAGTAATAAAAGACATCTTCCACCCCAGTCATCCTCTCTACTCCCCTTTCAATTGGGCAGAAAATGCAAAAGCTTGATAATAGGTACCACCAGGCTCAAGGACAGCTTCTATTCCATTATTATCAGACTCTTGAACGATCCTCTTATACGATAAAAATGAATCCCTGATCTCACAATTTAGCTTGTTGTGGCTCTGCACTTTCACTGCAACTATAACTCTATATTCTATAATTTTATTTCCTTTTCTACTACCTCACTATACATATGGAAGGATCGGTATAGATGACATGCAAAAAAAAAATCACAGTAAAAGACCATTAGACATAGAAGCAGAATTAGGCTATTCAGCCCATTATGTCTACACTGCCATTTGATCACAGCTGATTTATGTTTCCTTTCAACCCAATTCTCCTGCCTTCTCTCTTTAACCTTTGATGCCCTTATGTAACCCAGGTTAATTAAACCCAAATATGTAATGTTAGAAAGCTCCACATGTAGAGGCATGGAAGTGAGGTTTACCGAATTTTTAAAAAGGACTACGCGAGAACAAGGTGTGGCCGACACGGGTATGGACAAGTGACAGAAACGCAGCAAACTATTAGAAACTAACAATAGATATAAACTGTTAAAAGTGGAGTTAATAGTTGGTATCTCTACCCTGCTTACTGGAAATCCTCAGGGTGACACCTTGGAGGAGGGAGGATATTGATAAAAAATATATTGAAGCTACAGCTACAACAAGCACCAGCTATAGTGAGATGATAGCAGCAGAGAGTGGTATCCAAGATCTCTATCGTGTAACCTGAATTAGCTCTATTAAATCATACCAAGGGATTTGGTGAGTTAAAACACTTACTGTTCCAAGTGTATAATTTGTGTGTGAAATATGTTCGGTAGTATTGTAACTGTGAAATGTATGGAAATGACATTATGATAGTGAGTTATTTTGAAATTGAAAATAGAATGTGTACAAGAACTTACGGATTGTAATGCTGTTGCATACAGGTCAGGTTTTTTTTGTGAAGTTTTGTGAATCGACTTTCCGTGGATGACCCACAATTTCACCTAATGAAATTGGTGGAGCAGGATGGTAAGCCTCCCAAGATCGAAGAACCAGCATGGGAACTAAATGTTTCAAGACATTGAGGATTTAATATAATTGGATGTATAGGTTTATTTCTCATTTGAAGGATCTGAATTTGATTTTCTGTAAGAACTGATTATTTTTATAAAGATTTTGATGAGTGACTAAATGAGATTTACTTTGTTTAAAAGTTGTGATGTTGGAGAACTTGTCATGAAAGGAGTTAAACTGTATTTTATATATATATAGGGTTTGAATTTGAATTTGTAGACCTACTGACCTGAAACTGAAACTGAGGTTAACCATTCTACTTAAAAATAGGAATTCAATTACCGTAGATTCCGGACTACAGAGCGCACCTGATTAAAAGCCGCTGGCTCTAATTTTAGAAATAAAATCAATTTTTTAATTGTAAAGGCCGCACCGGATTTTAGGCCACACCGGATTTTAGGCCGCACCGGATTTTCGGCCGCAGGTGTCCCACGTTGTAATATGAGATATTTACACAGAAAGATATTACACGTGAGGATTTTTTAACTTTTAATTAAATCCATATGGTAACAAACAAATATATATTGCAAATGCTTTTTTTCGAACCGTGCCTGTAATACGGCTACTTTTAAATATACATACGTATCGGTAACACAAATTACGTTGCATATACTTTTTTACTGAACAGCACGAACAACATTCCAATATCTCCTAGCGACTGGTAAAAATATATATACTGCAGCCTACCAGGAAAAGTTATTGATCGCCTTTAACTTAAAAGCAGCGTTTTCGCTCGGGTCTGATGAGCTCGCGTAACGCGATCGGGTCTAATCGGGTCTGATGTGCTCGGGTCTGATGCGCTCGGGTCTGATGCGCTCGCGTAACGCGATCGGGTCTAATCGGGTCTGATGTGCTCGGGTCTGATGCGCTCGGGTCTGATGCGCTCGGGTCTGATGTGCTCGCGTAATGCCCCCACCTTCCCGTATATCGCAAACCGGTATCCCACAAGACGCGGCGAAACCGGGTGTGACGTCATAGCATCCCGGGATGTAGTACAGAAAACAAATATAGTTAAAACACTTCTAACTTTAACCAACAAATGAATTACTAAGCGAAAATATTATAAACTAAGTAACTGCCATAAAGGCAGCACAATGCTTTTCTTCGAGTGTTTTCCATGTTGATGAGGGTGAGTACAAATGACTGATTTACAATAATTTAATTGTGAAAGTGCGCTTGATTTATCGTACAATTTCATTGGACCTCTGTGAACTACTCATTAATTTTATTGGTCTACTGTTACGAGGCCAAATGTTTACGAGGCGGCATGAAAAAAAACCATGTATTAGCCGCTCTGGATTAAAGGCTGCAGAGTTCAAAGCTGTTCAAAATGTGGGAAAAAAGTAGCGGCTTATAATCCGGAATCTACGGTAGTTTACCTAGCTAACTAGGGATAAATAAAAAGGCAAATGTTAGTCTGTTAACCTTTAAATAGGAATAACACTCGATCAAATTGGTTAGTGAAATTGTTGTAATAAAGGCTATTCTAATGAATCTCACTGATTCTAACTAAAAATAAATGTGTTTTTCATTGATATCTGAGATTTGGAACCTAAACAGAATGTTGGAATTTTGAATAGTTCTTACTCATGTAATTATTTTGTATATATTGCTATTTTTTATAAATAAAACTTACCTCTTAAAGTGTGTGTTTTCTATTCACTGCCTTCCTTTCAATAGCTAGAGCTTCTGATGGCCCACTAGCATCTGGCGTAGTACTATGTAATTAGATTTCCTCATAAAGACTTCAGTGAAGAGTTACACAAGAGAAGACAAGCGGCACACAGGTGTTACATTTACTAACCAAAAACCTATCAACCTCTGCTTCAAATAAACCCAATGACTGGCATCCACAACCATCTGTGGCAATTAGTTTCACAGATTCACCATTCTGACTAAATAAATTCCTCCTAATCTAATAATAAATATTTCATTGATCCCGATTCATTCTTTCATTACAGCAGCAACATTTAAAAACACACTTAGCAGTGTGCAGACTTTACTAATACTAAAATACAGAATAAAAATATACACAGTAATAATTTACCAATGTGCAACAATTTGCAATAATGTGCAGTAATAATGTATGAAATCTGTGTCCTAAAGGGACATTCTTCTATTCTGAGTCTGTGCCTTCTGGTCCTAGACTTTCCCACTATTGAAAACATCATTTCCATGTCCACTCTATACAGCCTTTCAAGATTTGGTAGGTTTCAATGTGATCTCCCCCTCATTCTTCTAAATTCCAATGAGTACAGGCCCATAGCCAAGCCATCAAATGCTTCATATATATTATCCTGGGAATGAAAGGGTTAATTCTTCTCTCTCTCTCTCTCTCTCTCTCTCTCTCTCTCTCTCTCTCTCTCTCTCTCTCTCTCTCTCTCTCTCTCTCTCTCTCTCTCTCTCTCTCTCTCTCTCTCTCTCTCTCCCTCTCTCTCTCTCTCTCCCTCTCTCCCTCTCCCTCTCCGTACATGTGACAATAATAAACCAATCACTAATCCCAGTCTAGCCACACATCTGCACATACTGTATATCCTCCAGGCAGGGAACAGCTGGTCAACCTCAATAGCAGCAGGCACTGTGTGAAGAAAATTTGTAGAATGGCAATGAAAAGAAAAATAAACCTGAATTGGAATGACATCCCCAAATATTAACTTTATAAGACCATAAGACTTAAAGGCCATTTGGCCCATCAAGTCTGCTCTGCCATTTTACCATGCCTGTTCCATTTCCCTCTTAGCCCCAATCCCCAATCTCTTGCCTTCTCCCCATATAACTTCATGCCCTGACTGATCAAGAATCTATTAACCTCTGCCTTAAATACTTGGCCTGCACAGCCATCTGTGGCAACGAGTTCCACAGATTCAGCACTCTCTGGCTAAAGAAATTCCTCTTCATCACCATTCTAAATGGATGTCCCTCTGTTCTGAGAGCGATTCCTCTGGTCCTAGACTCCGCCACCATAGGAAACATTCTCTCTCCATCCACTGTATCGAGGCCATTCAACATTCAATAGGTTTCAATGAGATCCCCCTCATTCTTCTGAATTCCTGTGAGTAGAGGCCCAGAGTCATCAAGCACTCTTCATAAGATAAGCCTTTCAATCCCAGAATTAATTTTATGAGCCTCCTTTGAACTATCTCCAACGTATATACATCCTGTCTTAGAAAAGAGGCCCAAACCTACTCACAATACTCTGTGAGGTCTCGCCAGTGCCTTATAAAGTCTTAACATTATATCCTTGCTTCTATATTCCAGTCCTCTTGAAATGAATGCTAACATTACATTTGCCTTCTTCACCACTGACTCAATCTGCAAATTAATGTTTAAGGAATCCTGCACAAGGACTCCCCAGATGTTTTGCACCTCAGATTTTTGAATTTTCTCTCCAATTAGAAAATAGCCTACACTTTTATTTCCTCTATCAAAGTGCATGACCATACACCTACACTGTAATCCATCTACCACTCCGTTGCCTGTTCTCCTAATCCGTCTAAATCCTTCTGTAGCCTCTCTGCTTCCTCAAAATTACCTGCTCCTCCACTTTTATTCCACTTCCATTGTTATCCTATCCAACATAAAAATGTAATAGAAAATTATTCAGACCAAGGTGACATAGACACACACAGTAAGGAAACGTTCCCTTCTGCTCACTGTCCCTTCAGACCATCAAGCACCTAATTTATTTTCTCAAATTTTTATTGCCTTTTTCTCCTATCCTCAGTTGTTGCCATTCACCTACAGATTAGGAGCAATTTAATGCAGCTAAATAACATAACAACCCACTCCTTTGGGAATGAGGCTAGAAACAGGAGTTCCCAGAAAAAACCCACTAGGGAGAATGTACAAACTCTTAAAGGACACTAAAAGTCAGGATTGAATTAGGTCACTCACGCTCTGAGATACCTCTAGCGGCTGCACCACGGTGCTACCCTGCATGGTTCAATGTAAAATGGCTTAACTTTGCAACCCATAGTGAGGAGGAAGTGGTCAAAGTACTTTCCTCAGTGAGGTCACAGTTTGGATTAACTGCGGTACTGCTCTAGGAAGCATTCTCACACCTCTAAGCTTAATTAAAGAAAGGGGTATTCTCCAGCCTTCATGCTTGACACCAATGCCTAAAGACTGCAACAAAACACTTCAGAAACATATACTTCTATCCCCAGGCCAAGGTAACAGACAGAAAGACAGACACACTTTATTGATCCCGAGGGAAATTGGGTTTCATTACAGTCGCACCAAGAATAGTGTAGAAATATAGCAATATAAAAACATAAATAATTAAATAATAATAAGTAAATTATTCCAAGTGGAAATAAGTCCAGGACCAGCCTATTGGCTCAGGGTGTCTGACACTCTGAGGGAGGAGTTGTAAAGTTTGATGGCCACAGGCAGGAATGACTTCCTATGACGCTCAGTGTTGCATCTCGGTGGAATGAGTCTCTAGCTGAATGTACTCCTGTGCCTCACCAGTACATTATGGAGTGGATGGGAGACATTGTCCAAGATGGCATGCAACTTGAACAGCATCAACTCAAGCAACAGAACTCCCCACAATCGTCAAGTTATAAAATAAGATGACTGAATATAGGGAAAGTAAAAACCAAATGTATTAAAATACATATTAACAAATTCCACGATATATGTCAATGATCTTAAACCTTATTCTGATTAAAGATTGCAGTCCCTGAAATAATCTTAACAGAGTATTGTTTTAAAATAGAATTAAATTTCTATCTACTCTGACTAAAAGTGTGCCTCTCCTTGCAATACTCAATCTCCTTCTGGCTCATAGGAGATTGTGCAGTTGTTTGAGGTGATTCAACAGCTGTGGGGATATTCATGTCAAAATTAGTATCCAATTGAGATGGAAACCAAACTTCATGACACCTGCACAGAGTTGCAACGGGGCAGCCAGACACAGTTCCAGCCCAATGGTTGACAGGTATTGAAAAGAAGGAGTGCAGATCCTGGGGCTCTGGAAACAAAACAAAAAGTTTTTGGAATGTCAAGCAGCATCTGGGAAGAGGGATCGGAATGAAGTCACTGTTTCAGATCAAGGACTTGGCAACAGTTTTGTGAAAACATGAATAAGGAACCACGGCCCCGATGTGATAAAGGGAACATGGGAATCAGGTATCTGGCATGTTACAATGAACATAAGAAACAAGACCCCAGTGTGTTAAAGGGAACACCAGAATCAGGGCCCTGGTATGTTAGAGGAAATTTAAGACTATAAGACCACAAGACATAGAAGCTGAATTAGGCTACTCAGCCCATTGAGTCTGCTCCACCATTCCATCATGGCTGATCCCAGATCCCACTCAACCCCATACACCTGCTTTCTCGCCATATCCTTTGATCTGGAAACTATCAACTGATCCAGATCAGGAAACTATCAACTTCCATCTCAAATATACTCACAAACTTGGCCTCCACCGCAGTCTGTGGCAAACATTCCACAGATTCACTACTCTCTGGCTAAAAAAATTCCGCCTTACCTCTGGTCTAAAAGGTCGCCCCTTAATTTTGAGGCTGTGCCCTCGAGGTATACCCTCACCATAGGAAGCATCCTCTCCACATCCACCCTGTATAATCCTTTCAACATTTGATAGATTTCAATGAGAACCCCCCCATGTTCTTCTAAACTCCAGTGAGTACAGGCCCAAAGCTGCCAAACGCTCCTCAAATGTTAACCCAATCACAACAAGAGAAAATCTGCTGATGCTGGAAATCCAGGCAACACACAATAAATGCTGGAAGACCAGGCAACATCTATGGAAAAAGAGTACAGTTAAAGTTTCAGGCCGAGACCTTTCAGCAGGACTGGAGAAAAAAAGAGGAGGAGTAGATTTAAAAGGTGGGCGGAGGGGAGAGAGAAACACAAGGTGATAGGTGAAACCGGGAGGGGGAGGGATGAAGTAAAGAGCTGGGAACTTGATTGGTGAAAGAGATACAGGGCTGGAGAAGGGGGAATCTAATAGGAACACTATGTTAGGCAGGAACTAGGAGAAGGCAGAAGCCACATAAGAAAGAAAAGTGAGGAGGAACACTAGAGGGAGGCAATGGCTAGGCAAGGAGATAATGTGACAGAGGGAAAAGGGGATGGGGACTGGTGAAGGAGAGTGGAAGAGGGCAGTACTGGAAGTTTGAGCAATCAATGTTCATGCCATCAGGTTGGAGGCTACCCAGATGGAATATAAGGTGTTGCTCCTCCAACCTGAATGTGGCCTCATTACAACAGTAGAGGAGGCCAAGGATTGCCACATCGGAATGGGAATGGGAAGTGGAATTAAAATAGATGCCACTGGGAGATACTGCTTTATCTGGCAGATGGAGCATAGGTGCTCGGTGAAGCGGTCTCCCAATCTATGTTGGGTCTCACTGATATACGGGAGGCCACACTGAGAGCACTGGACAGAGTAAGTGACCCCAACAGACTCACAGGTGAAATGCTGGCTCACCTGGAAGGACTGTTTAGGACCTTGAATGGTAGTGAGAGAGGAGGTATAAGGGCAGGTGGAGCACAATTGTTCTGCTTGCAAGGATTAGTGCCAGGAGGGAGATTAGTGAGGAGGGACAAATGGACATCTGCCCTCTTCAATGGGTTCCGACCACCAAGCTCATCTTTCCCTCCCCCCATAATTTCTGCTTTCTGCAGAAATCGCTCCCTACGCAACTCACTTGTCCATTTGTTACAAGAATCTGATCCAGGTGACTTATATGCCTTAAGACCTTTGAGTTTGCCTAGAACCTTTTTCTTTGTAATACCAATGGACTCACTCCTGCTCCCTGATATGCACGGACCTCTGGCACACTACTAATATCTTCCACAGGGAAGACAGATGCAAAATACCCATTAAGTTCATCTGCCATTTCTTTGAACCCATTATTACCTCACCAGCATCATTTTCCAGTGATCCAATATCAACTCTCACCTCCCTTTTACTTTTTATATAACTAAAAACTTCAGGTACCCAGATTTATATTATTGGCTAGTTTGCCCTCATATTTCGTCTTTTCCCTTCTTATGGCTCGTTTTAGCTACCTTTTGTTAAATATTTAAAGCTTCTCAATTATCCAAAGTTCCACTCACTTTTGCTACCTTATATGCCCTTTCCTTAGCTTTTATGCAGTCCTTAAGATCATAAGACAATATGACATAGGAGCAGAAGTAGGCCATTCAGCCCATTGAGTCTGTTCTGCCATTCAATCATGGGCTGATCCAATTCTTCCAGTCATCCCCACTCCCCTGCCTTCTCCCCTTACCCTTTGAAGCCCTGGCTGATCAAGAAACCTATCTATCTCTGCCTTAAATGCACCCAATGACTTGGCCTCCACAGCCACTTGTGGCAACAATTCCACAGATTTACCACCCTCTGACTAAAGTAATTTCTCAGCATCTCTGTTCTAAATGCATGTTCTTCAATCCTGAGGTCGTGCCCTCTTGTCCTAGACTCCTTTACCATGGGAAATAACTTTGCCATATCTTATCTTCCCTTGTCAGCCATGGTTGCCTACCCCTGCCATTTGAGAACTTCTTCTGTGGTACACATCTATCCTGCACCTTGTGAACTATTCTCAGGAACTTCAGCCATCTCTGCTCTGCCGTCATCCACACCAGTATCCTCCTCCAATCCAACTGGACAAACTCCTCTCTCATGCCTCTGTAATTCCCTTCATTTCATTGAGATACTGATGCATTTAACTTAGGCTTCTCCCTCTCAAAATGCAGTATGAATTCAATCATAATATGATCACTGCCTCCTAAGGGTTCCTTTACATTAAGCTCTCTAATATGATCTGGGTTATTGCACGACACCCAATCTAAGATGGTCTTTCCCCAAGTAGGCTCAAGAACAAGCTTCCCTAAAAAGCCATCTCATAGGCATTTGACAAATTCCTCCTTTCACAATCCAACACCAACCGGATTTTCCCAATCCCCTTGCACATTGAAGTACCCCATTACAGTAGTGTCATTACCCTTATTACATGACTTTTCCAACTCCCTTTGCAACCTCATGCATCTTGGCTACCATGTGAAGGCCTATATATGACTCCTACCTTGTGTAAGATGTTAAGTGACTTAGAAGCACAACAGATACTGCATAGCTCCAGCAGTCCTGGTTGATCATAACCACGAATGCTGTTTGTGTGGAGTTAGCACGTTCACTCATGACCACATGGGTTTTCCACTGAGTGCTATTGTGAATTGCCCCTGGCATAGATAGGTGGAAGAGAATCAAAGGGAGGCAAATGGACATGTGAGATAAAATACAGCACAGGATCAGAAAAATCTGCAAAGGGTTGTACCTCTCCCAGCTTCATCATGGCCATTAGCCTCCCTATCATCAATGCCATCTTCAGAAGGTGATGCCTCAAAAAGGCAGCATCCATCATTAAGGACCTCCACCACCCAGGACATGACCTCTTCTCATTACTACCATCAGAAAGAAGGTAGAGAAGGCTGAGGCCACACACACAACTTTTTATGAACAGCTTTCCCCCCACTGTCAGATTTCTGAACCATCCATGAACCTGTGAACACTACCTCACTATTTTTGCTCTCTTTTTGCACTACTGATTTATTTTTCAAATATATATTTCTTATTGTAATTTATAGTGTATCTTATGCATTGCAAAACAGCAAATTTCACAACATATGTTAGTGATAATAAACCTGATTGTGATTGTGATTCTGAATTGGTTACAGGGAAATTAAGGACGGGAAGGGATTAATAGGAATGCTTTGAGAGCTGGCATAGACTTACTGGGTGAAAGGTCTATAAGGGAAAAAGATAATATGATTCAATTCTTCTGAACCTAGTTTGTCATGGATATTCAAAATAAAATCATTAACAATTAAACATTTAATAGTAATGAGGGTGTCAGCAAATTGTCCTTTGAAATGAAGGCAATCAACTCAAGCAATTGGTACCTTTTTACTGTGAACAGGCTCTCTTGTTAAATTATCCACTTTAATTTTTCAAAGCAGATTAATATAGAATGGAAATAAGGAATAACTATTCCTTGGACTATGTATTCTTATAACCAAATCGAACTGAATTCTAATGACTTTACATATTACTTAGCCTTCATTGCAAAGACAGTGCTTTTACTTTCCACAATATAAAAAAAATTACTTTAGCAGACTAACAGAAGATGTAACCTTGACTTGTTTGCTAAACTGAAATGATTGGAGATACCACACATCACTGCCACCTCACTCCGGGTGTCACAAACCAGAGGAGCTCCCAATTTGCAATTGGAAACCTACACATTTCTAATGAATATCACATCCACCTTCACCAAAAAGCCAGAATGATTTGACCAAAAAACTATCTTCTTCTATTTGTCCTCAGTCCTGTAGTATAGGAAAAGTAGCTATTTGAAAAAACTCTAGTTTAATGCTTTTAACAAAGTTAAAATCCCTCACTTGAAATAGATCAATCACTTTAATTAGTCCCAAGTTCCTACTTGGGTATATTAAGATTGATTCATAAAAATAGTATTGTTCATTAATCTGAAAGTCAGAAATGACTGAATTTTCAGAAGCAGGCGGTACCTGAATATTTTCAAATTGTACTGAATTAATAATGTGCAGTATTTATGTTATAATTAGAATTTCTTTAGCTTGGGTATTTCAATACAAGCCTTCTTTATTTCTAATGGAGTGATTTATTTTGTAAAGAAATCTATAGTGACAATGTTTACGATTTTCTTAACTTTAGGGAGCCGAAATGAATGGATCACCAATGTTATCATTGGCTCACTGAGTCCCACATATTCTACAAATAGTGCCAATTTTGGATCATGGACAGTGTCTGCATACCCCTCAAATAAAACAGGACCTCTCACAGGTCAGGCAGAATCTGTGGAGAAAAACAGAGTTAACATTTCTGAAGAGTGTTCTTCAACCTTGCTTTTCTCTTCTGAATTTTTCCAGTATTTTCACTTTTAGTCATTTCCAGTACTGTATCTGCAAAATTTTGCTATCATTTTACTTTTCCCTCTCCTGGATAATATTTTTTCCTCACCAGTGGTAGCGTTTTGTGAGAGCTCTTGAATCTATTTCAGACAACTCCTGAACCTCATCTACCAATTTCCTCTGTCTGACATCAAGACTCGATTTTGCAACCTCAGAACCCAGATACCCTCATTGTAAAACCACCAGAAATCTTCCAGATGAACATTGCTGTAAATACATCAATTTTAAATATGCTCAATCTGCTTGAGGATGAAATGTCAAATTAAATATGAAACCTTCAATTTTATGAGAGTTACCTGGTCACTAAGCAAACCATCCAAACCTGGAGAAAATATTGAGCAAGACTAACATATCACTAGATGTAACCAGATCCCAAATATTTTTTTGTCTGATCCAACCCAAGACTAGCAATAAAGTTGAAATCATGTATCCAACTTCTGGAAGAGGAACTTTATATGGTCCCCTTTTCCCATAGGAGAGTTTGTAGCAGCTTTGAATTTGATGATGCTAGGATCCAAGAATATTGACATCATTGAAAAGTTGGGGGGGGGGGGTGTCCACTGTTTAGCACTGAGTTTGCAGCACAGAATGATAGGATGGCACACGAGCTCACATCGGCTCTTGCCTCATCTACCCTTGCAGGGATATCCGTCAGAATGATTTAGCAGGAAGCTAAATTAATCCAAAATGGAGAATGAGTGAATGGAATGGGACAGAATGCCTATACTTGGGAAACATCTGATTGAAGCTGCCCAAGGTCTTCATCTGGCACGTGCATCAGTACAAAAGTGTGGCAAGCATAAATTGAAGCCTAGGCAGATAACAAGGTTAGACAGTGCTCAGAGGCACTCAGCTACTCAGGTAAGTAGTTAGCAGCCTTGAATGACATACTAATGAGCAGCTGAGTTGCCCAAAATAGACAAACTCTGCTCCTGTAATTGAATACAATAGCACCAAAAATACTCAGTGTCCTTTTTCCAGTGCAAGTTAGCCGTGGTAAAAAGGAACAGTATAATGTATGTGTCTGTTTTGATCTAATTTTGTCTTCCAATTGAACCAAATATTTATTTTGAAATCCTTTAAACCCACATGTCGTAACAGTAGGCTAATTAGCACTCATTGCCTCTGGCTGTATTAAAACCAAAGTACAAAAGATACACAGTGCACCATTAAACCCATTACTTTTTAACCTTTTTTGCCTAATTAATTTTTAATGCAAGGCATAAATGGAGTACATTATAAAGCTCCATGGGGACTGATTTATCCAATCCACCGCAATAACTCACACACAAGAGAGTTGTCAGATTGGGCTATTCACAAGACAAAATATTTCCCATTCATACTTTCACAGCTATTAATTTCCTTATCATTTTAATCTATATTGATAAATTGATTTCCCATTACACACTCTTGCATAATAGGTGTTTGTGCCATTTAGAAGAGGTTGCAAATAGTACTCAGTCCTGATGAAGGGTCTCGGCCTGAAACGTCGACCGTTCCCTTTTCCATAGATGCGGCCTGACCTGCTGAGTTCCTCCAGCATTTTGTGTGTGTTGCATGCAAATAGTACCTGTGCATCAGGAGCCAGACCTTCCTTCACAAAATATGAAGGCAAGTCCACGGATTAACATTTTCACAGATGTCTTTCTTTCCATGTACAATTAGAATCAGAATCAGGTTTAATATCACCAGCATATGTCGTGGAATTTGTTGTTATGCAGCAGTAGTACATTGCAATACATAATAAGAAATGTAAATTACTGTAAATATATATATATATTAGTTAAATTAAGTAAGTAATGCAAAAAAAAAGTAGTGAAGTGGTGTTAATGGATGGCAGAAGAGAAGAAGCTGTTCCTGAATCGTTGAGTGTGTGCCTTCAGGCTCCTGTACCTCTCTCCTTGATGGTAGCAATGAGAAGAGAGCATGTGCTGGGTGATGGGGGTCCTTAATGATGGATGTTGCTTTTTTGAGGCATCGCTCCTTGAAGATGTCCTGGATGCTACGGAGGCTGGTGCCTATGATAGAACTGACTGAGTTCACAACTTTTGGCATCTTCTTTCGATCCATCCAGTCGCCCCCGTTCTCCCTCCCCCCCCCATACCAGACAGATGCAACCAGTTAGAACACTCTCTGTGATACATCTGTAGAAACCTGCAAGTGTCTTTGGTGACACACCAAATCTCCTCAAATTCCTAATGAAATATAGCTACTGTTGTGTCTTCTTTGTAACTGCATTGGTATGTCAGACCTAGGATAGATCCTCAGAGATGTCGACACCCAGGAACTTGAAATTGTTCACTCTTTCCATTTTTGATCCCTCTATGAGGACTGGTATGTGTTCCCTTGACTTATGCTTATTCCCTCCACAATCAGTTCTTTGGTCTTGCAGATGTTGAGCACAAGGTTGTTGCTGCAACGCCACTCAACTAGCTGATATATATCACTCCTGTGTGCCTTCTCGTCACCATCTGAAATTCTGCCAACAATAGTAGTGCCATCAGCAAATTTATAGATGGCATTCGAGCTGTGCCATTCCAATTGCATCTTAAACAATTTTCCTGTCCACTCCTTGCAGCTAGATTTCTAGAAAACTTTTGGCAAGTTGACATGGAACATTGGTATTAAATTAATCCAGAATCCAAATGGGAAACTGGTACCAGTTAATTGCTCTTCAAACTTCAGCCATCTTTGTTTTCCACTTTTTGCCTTATATTTGTTAAATGTGCCAGAGCAATAAAGGAGTTACTCACTGCCTTATTCTAAATGTCAGGAGCTGTACTTTTGATAAGGAACTCAGAAAAACTCTTGCTACTGATTTTGTACAGGGTTCAAGTCTAATATCTGTAGACAAGTGTCCACATCAAACTGTTTACTGATACTAATACTTTCAAAAAAATATTTTCCTGAGTTAACTACCTAACAATTGTTTCTACATGAAGTAGTGGGCAGATCAGATGCAATGAATTAAATGCACAACTAAAACATATGAAAGAATTGAACAGTTAAAGAAAATATAACTAATCAAATCCATTCCCTTTGCACGCCCTGTACTGTGTGAATGACCTCACCCTGTCATGTCTTCCTTACCGAGGGAAGTTTAAGTAAACTTTTCCTCCAGTGTTGAAATCCCTAGAATACTGTTTTATGGTGGAACAAATTACCAGTGAATAAGTCTCCAAATGGTGGATACCTATGAAGAAACTCTGAGCTTTACTAGAATCAGGATGACTTAATGACAATAATGGGAGACCCATGGTAAACTAACCCCAATGAAACCATTTTGCTGGATTGTTAATGTCATGTTTTGCGACTCCAGAAATTAATCGAAAGAAAAACACAGAAGCCTGGATACTTGTCCATATAGTTTCTTTTAGAGAGGCACTCACATATAACATGGTGATGTAATGGTGCATGCCATTCACGTACTTCTTACATAATGAATTATGTAAACAAACAAAGAATGCTTCATCAAACAATATATTTACAATATTACTCAAATATTACTGAAATATTAAATACACTACAGGTAGATCCATCATGACTCAAAAGAAAAGACACAGATAATAATTCAGTAGAAGACCCAAGATTAAAGAACATCAACAGCTGCTAGATGATCATCAACTTTCAAAAAGATACATTTTGGGTTTGCCCAAAACCTGCTGGTCTTCCAGTGTAAGGAGGTGTCCATCACTGAATACTGCTGACAGGCACATTCTAAGATGGCATTGGACCTTGATGAAGCCATCAAAGACCCTGTTGTTAAGGATGACAGTCAAAGGCCCTGTCACCCCAGGAAACATAGGGGCTGGGTCCAGTGTAATACATTTTCAAATGTTTGACAAATAGTAGATAGATAGATAGAATTGAGGGGCCTAAGCAACTCACTGACATCAATGACAAGTGTGGGTTATTTCCTCTGCCATCCAATTCCTAAATGGACATTGAACATGTGAACACTACTTCACTTTTGTTAATATGTATTATTTCTGTTTTTGCACAATGTTTAATCCATTAATATACATATACCGTAATTGATTGATTGATTATTATTTTTTTCTTCTATATTATGTATTGCATTGAACTGCTGCTGCTAAGTTAACAGATTCCACGACACATGCAAGGTTCTGATTCTGATTCTGATTTTGGAGAAGCAGCCAACTCCTGTTGGAAGGAACACTTCAAAGAGCTTTGTCAACCACAATCTTAACAGCATTGCAAAGCAGCATATTTGGGCATCACTCTTGACCAAAATGAAGCTAAATAGTTCATGTCAATCTGAAAAATAAGAAAGCCTTGAGAGCAGAGGGTTTCTCTACTGGAAATATAAGTTTTACGTTTATGGTTTCCTTCACTTGATAAATGTTTGGAGGAGTGTGTCTTGCTCTAACTGAGTGGAATTTTTAGGTAGTTCAGGGGGTTCTATTTCAACAAGGACTAGCCTCAGGATAACAATATTGTGGAGGAGAACCTTAGGACGGTCTTTTATTCAGTCCAGAAATATAAGTAGCTTACAGACTATTGCCAGTTATGCAGGTTTTCTTGCACAATTTATTGAGATCGATAACTACTTGCTTCTGCTCCAGTGCTGTGATTTCTGAGGTAGCTGATGAGGCCATCGTGGGAACCACAGACCCTCCCTCAAAAGGGGAAGACAGCTTGACAGACAGCTGACTTTCACTGTAATGTGGCACAAACCCACAGAAGTCTGATGGAGTTGGGAGTGTCACCTATTATTTCTAGTTGATACACATTCAGTGGCTACTTTATTAGGTACCTCCTGCACCTAATGAAGTGGCCATTGAGTGTATGTTCATGGTATGTTCTGCTGCTGTAGCCATCCATTTCAAGGTTTGATGTGTTGTATGTTCAAAGCTGCTCTTCTGCACACTACTGTTGTAACACAAGGCTATTTGAATTACTGTTATCTTCCTGTCAGCTTGAACGGATCTGCCATTCTCTTCTGACCTCTCTCATTAACAAAGCATTTTTACCCACAGAACAGCCGGTCAGTGGATATTTTATGCTTATCGCACAATTCTCTGTAAATTCGACAGCAGGGGTTCCCAACCTGTGGTTCACCAACCCTTTGGTTAACGGTAAGACTCCATGGAATAAGAAAGGTGATGAACACCTGTTCTAGAGACTGCTGTGTGTAAAAATCCCAAGAGAATTTATAAGGCTTTAGAAGATGTCGGTCAGACTTCAGGGAGTACTATGAGCAGTTCTGGGCCCCTTATCTAAGAAAAGATGTGCTGGCATTGGAGAGAGTCCGGAGGAGGTTCCAGAGAATTATTCCAGGAATAAAAGAACATAAGAAATAGGAGCAGGAGTAGGCTATCCGGCCCATCGAGCCTGCCCCCCCCCATTCAATAAGATCGTGGCTGATCTGTCCGTAAACTCAGCTCCATCTACCTGCCTTTTCCCCCATAACCCTTAATTCCCCTACTATGTAAAAATCTATCTAACTGTATCTTAAATATGTTACGTACCCCGTAACTGGGTCACTTACCAGCAAAGATAGAGAGGTCTGTTGAAGTCTGATGGTACTATTTTTAACAGTATTTATTGATAAAAATACACAAAATAATATCAAGACAAACATACAGATAATATACGTTGTCAATACTAAATCTAAAAGCGCGGGTCTAATAGTAATCAATAAGAAATAGCTCTATCGTTGTCTAGGGGATAATGTATTGTCCGATGGAAATATAAAAGTCACTCAGTTCATTCAAGCTGCAGCTTTTGGGTTGGAGAGAAAGACGGGTTAAAACTTGCCCATTCCTTTTATGATGTCAATCCTTTGAGAGTCGTTGGGAGTTGATTTCCCCATTGTTAGCTAAAAACCGTTCTGCCGTGGTACAGGGCCCACCGATTCCGGGGCAAACGGAAAAGGATGCACGTGGCCTTCCACTGGTCTTTGCTATTACGGGATCGTTAGCGTTTCTTCTGGTGCGTCTGAGGGGCTGTTCCCACAGACCCTCTTTTTATCCTGACTCACAGGGTCTCAGGTGTCAATCAGGTTGGGATGATGCAACCCCTCCACCAACCTCCCCCTCGGTTCATTGCCTGGGGCTTCGATGCATAATACAGGATGCAATACACAAGTCCGGCTCCAAGAGACAATAGCCGGTACCAATGGGTCCGCCTTTCGGAGGCCAGGACACATTCCAACTCTTTGTGGATTCTGCATGTCTTTCTCTCATTTCCTGGGTCTCCTGAACTGACTTAATAGTGATCTTGCGATTCTCACAAAGGAGGGGGGCTACCCCGCACCCTTCAGCCCCTCAGAGCTCTGGCACATTCATAACAAATATATTTAGTGAAGAAGCCTCAACTGCTTCCCTGGGCAGAGAATTCCACAGATTCACCACTCTCTGGGAAAAAGAGTTTCTCCTTATCTCCATCCTAAATCTTCTCCCCTGAATCTTGAGGGAATGTCCCCTGGTTCTAGTCTCACCTACCAATGAAACAACTTTCCTGCTTCTATCTTATCTATCCCTAAAGGGTTAATGTATGAGACGTGTTTGATGGCTCTGGGCCTGTACTCACTGGAGCTTAGAAGAATGAGGGAGGATCTCATTGAAACCTATTGAATTTATATAGAGTGGATGTGGAGAGGACATTTTCTATAGTGGGGGAGTCTAGGACCAGCGGGCACAGCCGCAGAATAGAGCAATGTCCATTTATTTATATATTTAGAGCTAAAGCACAGAATAGACCTTCCAGCTTTTTGAGCCATGCTGCCCAGTGACTCCCGACAACCCCCAGTTTAACCCTAACCTAATTATGGGACAAGTTACATTGACCAATTAACCTATTAACCAGTATGCTTTTAGAACAGTGATGAGGAGGAAATTCTTTAGCTAGAGGGAAGTGAATTTGTGGAATTCATTGTCACAAACTGCTGTGGAGGCCATGTCACTGTAATTAAAAGCAGAGGTTGATAGATTTTTGATTAGTCAGGGTGTCAAGAGTTACAGGGAGAAGGCAGGAGAATGGGATGAGAGGGATAATAAATCAGCTAAGATGGAATGGCAAAGCAGGCTCGATGGGCTGAATGGCCTAATTCTGCTCCTATGTGTTATGGTCTTACAGAGATCAGCAGTTTTTGAGATACTCATATCATCCTGTCTAGCATCGACAATCGTTCCACAGTCAATGTCACTTAGATTACATTTCTTCCCCATTCTGGTGTTTGGTCTGAACAAGTGATCCTCTTGACCATGCCTTCATGCTTTTAGTTGCTGCTAGATGATTGGCCGATTAGATATTTGCTTTAATGAGCCATGTACAGACGTACCTTAAAAAACATGACCACTCAGTGTATAACGAGAAGGCAGGGTATGGTGGGATTGAGATAATCTGATAGTGGCAGGCAGCTTTTGGTTTCTCGCGCATCTGTCGTATCAATTAATGGCTCAGATACAGCATATATGTGGCCAAAGACTTCTTTGTTGCATAAATCAGCTCAGCATCTGAATGAGACAATCAAAGAGGATATGCTCCACTACTATTTGTTACCTTGGACAGGGAATTCTGGACACTACTGAAATCTGAGGGCTCCCTGATGACAAGGAAATGTATAATTTCCCTCAAATTAGCATGATTTAGTCTGAGGATACACAGTGGCTGTGTCAGGAAACATAAAGGAAGTTTGACGTAAGGGTAGAGCAGTGGAGGCGATTTAGGGGTGAGCGATAACTTTAATAGTCAACAGTAAAATAGTAAGCCACAAGGGGCCACAAAACAGGAAAAGGCCAAGAAAACATAAAGACACAGGCACCAAGGCTAGGAACAACTGATTGAGGCTGGCTAGGTCAATGAGTAAACAAGGATTGCGAATGAGAGCTGTGTTTAAATAGGCTGCAGGTGATGAGTTGGTAATGAGTGGCAGGTGACTCCTGTGAAAAGGATGGAGGCTGGAAGGAGCCTGCATGTGCAGGTCTTGAGCCTGTTTTGATGGCCCTAAATGATACTTGCTTCCATATACCATAGGAACCTCTCTGTTGCTGAGCACTCTGTCAGACAAGCTGCCTGACAACATTGATTATGCTGACAACCAAATTGCTTGTTTAGCTGTCAATCCTGATTTCAAAATGACACTTTACATTCAAAGTAAACCTCAGTCAAGTCATATAGTTGAAATGAAAAGCTCCAAAGAGAATTGACATGGGTGTATAAAATGCAACAGGAACTATAATGTCAAATATATCATAAATGTTTCCCCAATCTATAAATTGGTGGGAGAAGGCTATGGATTACTTGATTACAACTTCCAGTGATTAAAATAGTGACTGAAAATGTGACGTTAATGTTATCAGACAAAAGGAGAGAATTTTAGATTTATGAAGGTCAAAAAAGCAATAACCTCAGCATCACAAAACAGGAGCTGACAATCATAATGTTTGCACCAATGAGAAGATTCTGGTCTTAACTCAATTTAATTACAAGTGAAAACAAGATTTTTCACCTTGACTCATTACAAGACCTTCTCAATTCATCGAAGGATGAAAATCTGACACTTCAGCATTAAAACAAAGAAAGAGAGGAAAAGTGACTTTACTGCCATCTCAGGTATAGGGATAATTGAAAGCTCTAGCTTTCAGCAACTAACTGTCTGCCATGCTATTAATCACCTTGAATAAGATGTATATACTCAGAGCTTCTCTGTATTAACTGATCAAACTAAAAAAGAAACTTGCAACATCACACTTCAGAGGATTCTTACTTATTCGTTAATCTTAAGGAATATATCAAAAAAATATTTGCAGGCAGAAGGAAACAAAGATAAGAAATGTGAAAGGAATTACTAATGGAGTCAAAAAGCACATTTAATGGCAGGGACTTTTTAGCAGTAAAGGAGTTTAGAATGTGTGGATGGAGTCCAGCATGCTTGTCCTTCATGAATCACACTGCTTTTATGCCTCCCTCCCTGCTTAAATGGGAGAAATAGACAAATGGCAAAGGAACACGAGGTGTACATTGGATTATACATCTGCTAAGGAGTGATAGTATAGAGTGAAGCAAGGTCATGGACAGATATACAGCCTACACTTGCTCTTGGGATGAAATGTGACATATTGAAGGGATGAAATCCACTGACCATTGCCTATCCATTTACCACAGTTACTTCCTGCTGATGAAATCATAACGACAAGTATTTGAATCTCTCACTCAATGTGCCAATCAGCATAAGGTCACAGGCAATACATTGATGAGGTACCTGGATAGCTTGGAGATTCAATTACATATCAAATTCAGTTAGTCTGACCCCATGCAACATTCTGAAGAGGCATCTTACTTCTAGGAAGCCTTATATATTTTCAGGTAATATCCTTCAAATTTAGATTGATGGACTGAAGATGGTTCTGAGATATTAACTGTAAGGTTCAAAATTAAAGGCCACAAAGATGGCTGAGGTTGCGCTTGATGCAGAAAATAAGTTTGCAGATTGCTCTTAAAAACGTTGAAATGTCACAGATGAAAGCCCAGGTGGTTATCTGATTAAAATACATTTCCAGTGTATTCCATTTAGCTAAAAAAAAAATAACTAGCCTAAAATTGGTTTATAACTGAGAAAGCTAGCTTTCAGCATGAAGCAGATTAGCTGAATACGTTCTCATCAGAACCATCTCTGTTTCACCAAGCGGGCAGTTTCTAACAATTCGCTCTTCAGCCTGTCCACAAATTAGATTCCGCACAGCTATGTGTTAACATACTTCCTAACATCTGATTGTCTTTGGCTAAATCAATGCAAAATACATATTACTAAATGATGCTTTGCAGATTTTCTTACATCTGTGTTCGGCATGACTGACACAGTCCAGAACTAATATTCTAATGCTTCCCTTGCCTGCCAATTGGTTATTTCCCACTTGGCAAGACTCCTAGATATAACTGATAAACTAAGCACTTGCAACAGCCAATCATTAATTTCTGCTCCCAGATAAAAAATGACATCTGCTTGCTTTTAAATTGTGGTAGCTTGATCATAATACAACCTTGAAAACACTATAATTTAACTTTGTCACTGTTTTACATGTATATCATTCCACTTGGTTTTAACTCTTCTTTTAGTGGTCAAACTCCTTCAGTTATATAAAATAGCAATAAGATTAGTGAGCCAATGCCACTTGCACTATTGACAGTGCCGTCCCCTCACACCTCCAGGAATGCTGGTTCAGTGCTGTTTTCTGTTACTGTTCACGTGGAGTTTGCACATTCTCCCTGTGGCTCTAAGTTCAAAGTAAATTTTATTATCAAAGTGCATCTAGACCACCATAAACAGCCCTGAGATTCATTGTCCTGCTGCATGCTCAGCTATCCTATTGAATAGTAACTATAGCAGGATAAGTGAAAGATCAAGTACAGAGTACAGATGACAACAAACTGCAAATGCAAATATAAATAAATGGCAATAAATAACAAGAACATGAAATAACAAGATAAAGAGTCTTTAAAATGTGACCACAGAACCTGCCGTCTCCAATGCCAGCAGGCCCGGGCATCTCCAGACCTCAGTGGCTCTAACAATCCACAGCAGATTCTAAACCCAGACTCCGCCGCCATCAATGCGGATTCCAACAACCCCGGACACCTCCAAAGTGCCACTTGCACAACTTCCAACTCCGACTCTGGCCTTGACCTCCAGGCTGAGTCCTCACATGCTACCGCTGAAACCCCCCATCCCCACCTTTTCCCCAGCGCCACTCTGCAAACCCGTTTCTCTCAGGCCCCACTGCCAGTTCTTGGGCCCTTGGAGACTCCATCTTCCTCTCACCCCACAATCCCTGAATATCCCAAACCTCATTCCCCTTCAGACACTATCAACCCCTTTCCCTCCTCTGATCCCAGCTCTCATCTGTGCAAAGTTTTCACTCTTCCCTCTGACCTTCCCCTCTCTGAGGCAGAACGTTCTGTCCTCAGTAAGGGCCTCATCTTTGTCCCCCTACATCCACACCTCAGTGAGTTCCAAGCCTGCCTCTGTCTCAGAGCCTATTTCTTTGGCAAGAACTCTCCACCCCTTCTCCCATCTTCAAACTTCCTCCTCTTCCTGGACACCCTGTTCTGGTCTTCTGCCTGCTCTGGATCATTTTATTGTGAACTGATGACGGGACATCAACCATCTTGACTTCAACATTCCTCTCTCCAATTCCAGCCTCACTCCTTCTGAATGCCCTGCTCTCCACTCCCTCCGCACTAAACCTAACCTCACCATCAAACCCTCAGGTAAGGGAGGGTGCTATAGTAGTCTGGCGTACTGACCTCTACCTCGCTAAGGCCCAGCACCAACTCTCAGACATCTCTTCTTACTTATCCCTTGAACAGATCCCCACAAAGGGGCACCAGGCCATTGTCACCCACACCATCACTGACCCAATTAGCTTTGAGGATCTCCCATCCACTGCCACCAACCTCATAGTGCCCACACCCCGCACCTCCCATTTCTACCTCCTACCCAAGATCCACAAACCTGCTTGTTCAGGTAGCCCCATTGTTTCGGCTTGTTCCTGCCCCACTGAACTCATATCTGCAAACCTCGACTCTGTTTTATCCCCACTAGTTCAGTCCCTTCCCACTTCACATGGTCTGGATCTTTTTAATGATTTCAAGTCTCCTGACCCCCATCATCTTATTTTCACTATGGATGTCCTATACCTATTCACTTCCATCCCCCACTGGGAAGGCCTCAGAGGTCTCTATTTTTTTCTGGACACCAGACCCAATCACTTCCTCTCCACCACCACTCTCCTCTGTCTAGCAGAACATGTCCTCACTCATAATAATTTCTCCTTTGCCTCCTCCCACTTACTTCAAACAAAAGGTGCAGCCATGGGCACTCACATGGGACCCAGCTATGCCTGCATTTTTGTCTGCTACATGGAACAATCCATGACCGAAGCCTACACTGGTGTCCGTCCCCCACTTTTCCTATGCTACATTGGTGCTGCTTCCTGCACCCGTGCTGAGCTCATTGACTTCATGTCCTTCGCATCTAGCTTCCACTCTGCCCTCAAGTTTACCTGGTCCATTTACAACAACTCCCTCCACTTTCTCAATCTCTCTGTTTCTATCTCTGTCCTGTCTCTGGAAACAGCTTATCCGCTGATGTCTTTTATAAACCCAAAGACTCTCACAGCCACCTGGACTACATGTTCCCAGCCTGTTACTTGTAAAAACACCATCCGTTTCTCTCAGCTCCTCTGTCTCCACCGCATCTGCTCTTAGGATGAGGCTTTTCATTCCAGAATGAAGGAAATGTCTTCCTTCTTCAAAGAAAGACACTTCCCTTCCTCCACCATCAACACCACCCTCAACTGCATCTTTTCCATTTTATGTATGCCTGTCCCCTCCCCATCCTCCTGCTACCTCACCAGGGATAGAGTTCCTCTTATCCTCACCTACCACCCCACCAATCTCCATGTCCAGCACATAATGCTCCATCAGTTCTGCCATCTCCAGTGAGATCCCACCACCTATTAAATCATTCCATCCCGCCTTACTTTCTGCTTTCCACAGGGATCGCTCCCTACAGAATTCCCTTGTCCATTCACCTCCCCACTGATCTCCCTCCTGGCACTTAACTTTGCAAGCAGAACAAGTGCTACACCCGCCCCTACACCTCCTCCCTCACTATCATTCAGGGCCCCAAACAGTCCTTCCATGTGAGGCAACACTTCACCTGTGAGTCTGTTTGGGTCATATACTGTGTCCGGTGCTCCAGACCCATCGTAGATTGGGAGACCACTTTGCCAAGCATCTACACTCTGTCCACCAGAAAAAGTGGGATCTCCCAGTGGCCACACATTTTAATTTCACTTCCCATTCTCATTCTGATATGTCTACCCATGGCCTCCTCTACTGTCACGATGATGCCACACTCAATTTGGAGGAACAACACCTTATATTCTATCTGGGTAGCCTCCAACCTGATGGCATGAACATCGATTTCTCAAACTTCCATAATGGCCCCCCTCTCCTTTACCATTTCCGATCCCCTTTTCGTTCTCTCACCTTATCTCCTTGCCTGCCTATTGATTTCCTCTGGTGCACCTCCCCACCTTTACTTTCTTCCATGGCCTTCTGTCCCACCCTATTAGATTCCCTCTTCTCCAGCACTGTATCTTTTCTACCAATCACCTTTTGTTTCTCCCTCCTCTCCCTGCACCTATTAACTCTACTCCTCATCTTTTTTCTCCAGTCCTGCTGAAGGGTCTCGGCCCAAAATGTCGACTATACCCTTTTCCATAGATGCTGCCTGGCCTGCTGAGCTCCTCTAGCATTTTGTGTGTGTTGCTTTGAAATGTGATCATTGGTTGTGAAAAAATCCCACTGGATGGGCAAGTGAGTGTAGTTCAAGAGCCTAACAGTTGTAGGATAGTAACTGACTTTGAACCTGGTATTGTGAGCCCTGAGGCTCTTGTACCTTCTATCTGATGGCTGCAGCAAGAAGAGAGCGTGACCCAAGTGGTGAGGATCTTTGATGATGGATGCTGTTTTCCTATGATAGTGTTTCATGTAGATGTACTCAATGTTTGGGAGGGCTTTACCTGTGATGTACTGGGTTGAATCCAATACCTTTTGTAGGATTATAGGAATCCACGGGTTTCCTCTGAGTGCTCTGGTCTTCTTCCACGTCACAAATTTGAAAGTCAACTACAGCTGCAAATCACCCCTGATCTAGTCAAGTAGCAGGAGAATTTGAGCCAATTGATGGGAATGAGAGAGAGGACAGGCTAGAGGGAAATAACTCCAAAGGGAATTTGCTGAAAGCTGGCATAGACTTGGTGGTCTCAATAGCTTCCTTCTATGTCATAAGAAAGTATAAATATAGTATCAAAACAGAAAATGTTGTGAATAGGAAACAAAGGTAGAAAATGTCTTAAGTACTCAGTGCCGCTTTATAGTATGTCATCACTTTCTAACAAATAAAAATAGGCAATGAAAATCAAATCCAGGCAACTACTGATGTTGAAAGAAAAACAGAAAGTGCAGGAAATACTCAGCTGGTCAGAAAGCATCTGTGGAGAGAGAGAGAGTGGGGTAATTTTTCAGGTCTATAACATAAGCTCATGAACTGAACTATTGGTCTCTCTGTAGGTACTGCCTTGATTTGCTGAATATTTCGAGCATATTCTGTTTTTGTAATACTATCTTAATCTATTCTTTCTAATGACATAAAAGCAGTCTTTTCAGCCTCACTGAGTCAGAGAATTCCAATTAATAATATTCAACTGTAACCGATTCCCTTTTCCATGTCTATCAACTCTCCCCAGTTCTTGTATCATCCATCTTATCTAGGAGAATTTACAGTAGCCAATTAAACTATTATCATATTTTGGTGATATGAGAGGAAATCCATGCATTCAAAGGGAGAACATCCAAACTCCACACAGATTGCGCTTTATATCAAGATAAAACCCTGGGCAATGGCGTTGTGAGTCAGGAGTTCCACCAGCAGTACAATATGCGCTGCAGATTCTCCTATAATTTATTGTATGCTTCTGTGGCTTTAACTCATCTTCCAGTAGTCAAACATCTCATGTTAAATGCAAACATAACACAGAGGAAAGATTGGGACACAAGTAGGTCAACTTATATTTCTAGTAGGAATGCACAACAGCTAAGGGCCATGATTCTGAAAATACAGGGAGAGCCTCAGAGTTTGGCTGGTGGCGTAGTGGCATCAGCGCTAGACTTTGGAGCGAGAGGTTCCGAGTTCAAATCCGGCCGGCTCCCTTGCAAGCTCTCCATCTGTGCCTGGGTTGAGTGTCAAACTAGCAACTCAACCCTGGAGAGGTAAAACAAAACCCTGGAGAGGGATGGGTTCCGCCAGGCTTCAGATTCCCAAGACACACTGTACGAATGAGCAATCACCAAAAAGATCGGTGCAAAGAGCTTGTCATGATGGCACCCTGACGGCTCCACCAGGAGTTAAGGATGCGCGCACACACACACACAAACACACACCTCAGAGTTTATTCGATCTGGGCCTCATTAATGTGCAACGAAGTGCAACTCTTTTTTCTCCATCTTCTTTCGCTGACAGGAAGTCAAAGGAAAATAATTTACTGACTATTAAAATCAGGCTGCTGAGGGTAGTGTTTGGGCAACACTAATGAGTGATCCAGCCTCAGAGGAATTAAGATTAGGGAAGGGGGAACAACCCAAGGGAAGGATGGCCCGAAATTGACTTGTGGGGCTTGGGGACGGAAGCTGAGGTGTTCCCAATCCTCAGCAACACCTGAATAGACCCCCTGGTTGGTCAGGGTTGTGACCCAGCTGTCTATGTGATATGCAAGCCAGGGCAGTACGATATGGAGAGCAAGCAGTTGCCCATGTAGCAGGCTTCCCCCCTCCATGCAGCTGATGAATCCAAAGGAATGGCAGAAACCGATATAATTGCAGGAGTTGCTAGATGGCGTTGAACTCCACATAGGACTCCAGCTCCGGATTTTTCCTTAGGGTACACTCTCTAAGCCTTCCCCATGAGCAAGACCGGAGGTTTGAGATCAGAGTTTTCCTTCTCCTAGATGAGCTGCCAACCATGGCTGATAAGCCCCTGCTGCCCAAAGTGACTGGTTCTCCTGTCTCCTGTCAATAGAAACAGTTCCACCGGTCATAGTAGCTAATCCATACACAAAAGCCAGGAGCTGGTCTTGGTTGTCAGAGGCTATCTGATATGTATGCCATTGGGAGCATTTCATAGGTAGTGGGAGCTTATCCCCCACTACCACCACCCCCCCCCCCCCCCGCTGGCTATAACAAGCTTAAGGAACCACACCTGAATAATGAATAACCATTACAAGAATCTAAATTACTTGGCTATTGAGAGAATGCCAACAATTACTTAAAATCATTGAATGTAGTGTCATAGGTAGGCAGGGTCGTAAAGACCCTTTTTGGCACAGTGGCCTTCAAAAGTCAATGTATTGAGTACAGGAAATGGAATGTTATGTTGAAGTTGTATAAGATGTTGTTGAGGCCTAGTATGGAGTATTCTGGGCAGTTTTGCTCATATACATACAGGAAACATTTAGACAAAGTTGGAAGAGTACAGAAAAAATTTCCAGAGATGTTGCTGGGTCTGGAGGACCTGAGTTATAAGGAAAGACTGAACAGGTTAGGACTGTATTCTTTAGTATGTAGAAGGTTGAGAGGAGATTGAATTAAGGTATTCAAAATTATGAGTGGTATAGATAGGGTAACTGGGCTTTTTCCACTGAGGTTGGGTGGGACTACAACCAGAGATCATGGGTTAAGGGTAAAAGGTGAGAAATTTAAGGGCAATATGAGGGGAAACTTCTTCACTCAGAGAACCATGAGTGTGTGGAATAAGCTGCCAGCATAAGTGGTGCATGCATGCTCAATTTCAACATTTAAGAGAAGTTTAAACAGGTACATGGATGGTAGGGGTATGGAGGGCTATGGTCCTCTGCAGGGATGGACCAGACGGCCAAAAGGCCTGTTTCTCTGCCATACTTCTCTATGACTGTATGACGCAATCAGGGAAGCCACCGCTGTTCCTATTTAATAATGTAGTTAAAGAAGCCAGGAGCATGTTTAAAGAATGACAAAGCAGACTTGCTTTGAATCGGTGGACTGGTTAGTATTCAAGGACTTGGCAGCTAACCTCGATGAGTATGCCTCAGCTGTCATGGACTTTATCTGGAAATGCACAGAGGACAGTGTGTTTCGCAAGACGATCCGGGTATTCCCTAACCGGAAGCCTTGGATGAATTATGAGGTCCAGTCCCTTTTGAAGGCTAGAGCTGCGGGTACTATTTGCACTATGTACTATTTACTATGTACTACTTGCACTACCGTACTTTCCCTTTTCTATTTTCTAATTATGATTTATAATTTAAATTTTTATTATATTTACTTCGATTTGTACTTCAGGGAGTGCGAAGCGCAAAAACAAATATCACTGTGATGATTGTATGCTTTAGTATCAATTGTTTGGTGATAAAGTATTTGTATTGTATTTGTATTTGTAGTGTCTTCACCACCTGCTATTTAACACTGCAGTTAAATAAGCCATGAACAGAGAGCCTCAGCTCCAACCCATTTAAAACTCCTCATTCTTCCTTGGTAGATATGGTCCTTCCTTATCAAGTTTACTTGTTTCCATCTTTTCTGACTGATGGGCAGGAGGAAAGATTTTGCATCTTCAATGATAAAATATCCTGATTAATTTTATAGGATTGAGATACCACTAAATATATCCCAGACCTATCAAATCCACTGGGTTAAAAAAAAATAACAGATAGAGACAGAGTAAACAGAAGTATTCCATCATTCATTTTTCCTGTTAGTCGTGACGTATAACCTTAGCTGAAGATACAGCATAAAAACTCGCTTTTCATCAACCCTCTGTTCTATGTCCAATTGAATATGACATCCTCTTTGTGTTACTAATATAAATTCTCCACACATGGTTGCCTAAATCCACAGAAATTCCACAGGTCACACTGAAGCAGTCTCCTTGGGCTGAAGCTGTGGTTTTATTTTGCAATGCAACAGAAAGTCTGCCCCCAGCAATCCATTATCACACGTTTATGTCAGCTGCACAGTTAATATACAAGTCCGATGTTTTCAATAAACCCTTTTCTGTATGGAAGATTGATTGCCTATCAGTAGGGAGATAAAGTGCTCAGGAAGCGCTCAATGCTGTCAGGTTCATCTGTTCACACACAAAAACTTAATGTATCTCATATTGCACAATCAAATGACTTTCTCCGATTCAAACTACAGTTGAGGACGTTCTCAATAGTTGTAAACTATTATACTGTGCATCAAAAAATAAATGACAGTATGCTGGTAACAAAGTCATAATTGTATTCTCTGACCATCACTATATACAACCCTTGTCAATGAGAAAAGTTTAGATTGTAAGAAACTTGTATTTGTACCCTTCAGCCACCTGACAGCACCAGAAAAATAGAAAAAAAACGTTGACTCTAAAGGCTATTATATCTCAAGAAGAAAATAACCAATTTATACACAGTAAAATCCCACAATCTATAAGTGGATGAATGATACATTTCTGATGTTGGATAAAACAGTATTTCCCTCTACAATGGGAGGATTCTTTCACTAAAATTGCATGCTTTCTTTAACATTCAGCACTTTTGAGGTATCTCAGAACAAAGGACATAGACTTAAGGCAAGGAGTGAAAGAGTTAGAAGGGAATCCGAGGAAGAGTTTTTTTTCATCCAGAGCATAGCTGAAATCTGGAAAGTATAGCCTGAGAAGGTGGTGGAGGTAGCTAGCAGTCATCTGGATGAGCTTGTGTATTGTCAAGGAATGTAAGCTCTGGACCAAACTGCTAGTAAATAAGACTGGGGCTTGGGTAGATACTTGATGGTTGACTTGGATATGGTGAGCTGTATGAGTCCATGCCTATGTCTCCTAAGCCTTTCCAAGGAGATCTATGGAACTGCCTCAATTAAGCTTCCTTTCAGTTGTTACGAATGTGCCACAACTCTGAGGGGCCGAAGGGTACAAAGTAGCCCCCTCCTTTTTGAGAATCGCAAGATCGCTATTAATTCGGGTCTGGGACCCAGGAAATGAGAGAGAATGTGTCCTGGCCTCAGCGAAAACAAAACCCCTGATAACAGCTATTGTCTCTTGGAGACGGAATTGTGTATTGAGTATTGTACTATTCATTGAAGCCCCTCAGGGGATGACCAGAGTGGGCTGGTTGAGGGATTGCATCATCCTAACCTGACTGACATCTGAGACCCCGTGGGTAAGGATAAAAGAGGGTCTGGGGAACACCCCCTTTAGACGCACCAGGAGAAACGCTGGAAATCCAGTGACAGCGTTTGATAGCCAAAGCCGGTGGGGCCCGTGTGCGTCCTCCCTTGCCTGGGTTGGCGGGCTTACCACGGACGAACGGCTTAGCTAAAGGAGAGGCCACAAGTGAACGGCCACACCAATGGGACTTCTGACGGATCGAAATCATAAAAAGGAAAGCCGGCAAGTTTCTAAAAATCTCTCTCTCTCCAACCAAAGGCTGCAGCCTGCATGAACTGAGTGACTTTTATATTTCCATCGGACAATACATTATCCCCTAGACAACGATAGAGCTATTTCTTATTGATTATTATTATACCCGCACTTTTAGATTTAGTATTGACGACGTATATTATCTGTATGTTTGCATTGGTATTATTTTTGTGTATTTTTAATAATAAATACTGTTAAAAATTGTATCATCAGGCTTCAACGGACCTCTCTATCTTTGCTGGTAAGTGACCCAGTTACGGGGTTCGTAACACAGTGTAGCACTGGAAGATCAGATTGATTTGTCCTGAACAGAGACATCAATTCCTGTTAAAGCTAAATTGATATGACCTAAAGCATTCTATAATTACACACAATAATAATAATTAAGTTGTCTGAACAGACTCTAACTTCAGGCAATAATCCATTCTATTTGGGGTTAAGGAGGGGAAAATTAACATACAGTAAATAGTGGTTAAAGGAGAGAAAACAAAGAGTAGAAATGAATGGGTCATTGTCAAATTGGCTGGCTGTAATTTTTAGGTAATCATTCATAGGATGCAGAGATCACTGGCTATTTCATTCCCAATTGACACTGAACTGAGAGAGGTATGTGACAATCACCAACAGGTCAGACTGTATCAAGAAGACAGATCCGCTTCCGTTAAGGATACTGAAAAGACAGAGGAATGTTTACAACAATTTATATGTTTTCTGGATCCATACTCTGACCATCATTCCAGTTACTTTACCACTACACCATCATACTGTTGTCTGTGAGAAGGTTGTACATTCTCCCTGTGACCGCATGTGTTTCCTCTGGGTGCTCAGGTTTCCTCCCACAGTCTGGTACCAGTTGTTAGGTTAATTAGTCATTGTAAACTGTCCTGTGAATAGGCACGGATTAAATCCAGGGATTGCTGGTTGTCGTGGGTTGAAGGGTCAGAGGAGCCCACTCTGTGCTGTATCTCATCAAACAATCAGTAAATAAATGCTATATAGGTCCTCAGCTGTTCATACTTTATATTAACAACTAAAAAAATTAGAAAGTATTATCTATAAATCTGATAGCATAAAAGCTAGGAGAATGCTATGAGCCTGCAAAAAATATATAAAACAGCTTAAGCAAGCTTGTAATAAGCTGGCAGATAAAATAAACTGTAGGAAAATGTGAGGTTATGCACTTTGGAAGGAAGTTAAGAAAAACAAAACTCTTTTTACACAGTTACTGTAAAAACAGTTACAGTGATGAAACACATAAAGTAAACATGCAGATACGACAACGAGTTAGGAAGGCAGGTGGGTTGTTAATCTTTATCGTAATGAAGATCTGCTAAAATTGCACAGGGCTTTAATAAGATGTCACTAGGACTGCTATGTATAGTGTTGGTCTACGAGCTCATCAAAGTAATGCGAAGTATTATCAACAGTTCTATACACTGGCATTTAATTAGCAATCACCTACTCACCAATGCCCAGTTTGAGTTTTGCCAAGATCACCCTGCTCCTGACCTCATCACAGACTTAGTCCCAAAATGGACCAAGGAGTTAAATTTGAAAAATGAGGTGGGAGTTACTGTCTTTGATATCAAAGCAGCACTTGACTCAGTGTGGCAGCACAGAGCTCTGGTATGTCAACCAATTAATCAAAGGCAAAAAAGAGAAACTATTCCAATGATTGGAGTAACTTATGCACAAAGAAAGATGTTAACCAATCTGGCCTAGGACATCACTGCAGGGGTTTTTCAGGGCAGTGAACAAGGCCAAATCCTCCTTCGCAGGTTCTTCAGTAACCTTGCTTCCATAATAAGGTTGCGGGTGGAAGCACTTGCTGAATATTGAATCCCATTCACAATTCCTCAGTAAATTAAGCAGACCTAGATGCAACATGCCAGTAGCAAGACCTAGATCATTGGCAGACATGGGTTGATAAGAAGCATCTGACTAAGTAAATACTCTGCTACAGGAGCAGGTCAGGTGCTGGGTATTCTGTGGTAAGAGACTCTGCTGACTTTGCCCCCAGTCTACAAGGAATGAACCAAGTTTGTGTTAGAATATCTTCCACCAGCACAGCTTGAAAATGGGTAGCACCAAGCTCAAGGTCAGCTGCTATTCCACAGTTTTAAGACAATGACTGGCCCCTTCGCACGTTAAGATAGGCTCTTAACCTCACCATTTGATGCACCGTATGGTGCATAGTTCCCTGAAGGTGGAATCTCATGTGGATAGGGTGGTGAAGAAAGCTTTTGGTATGCTGGCCTTTATAAATCAGAGCATTGAGTATAGGAGTTGGGATGTAATGTTAAAATTGTACAAGGCATTGGTAAGGCCAAATTTGGAGTATTGTGTACAGTTCTGGTCACCGAATTATAGGAAAGATGTCAACAAAATAGGAGGGTACAGAGAAGATTTACTAGAATGTTACCTGGGTTTCAGCACCTAAGTTACAGAGAAAGGTTGAACAAATTAGATCTTTATTCTTTGGAGCACAGAAGGTTGAGGGGGGACTTGATAGAGGTATTTAAAATTATGAGGGGGATCGATAGAGTTGATGTGGATAGCCTTTTTCCATTGAGAGTAGGGGAGATTCAAACAAGAGGACATGAGTTGATAGTTAGAGGGCAAAAGTTTAGGGGTAACACGAATGGGAATTTCTTTACTCAGAGAGTGGTAGCTGTGTGGAAAGAGCTTCCAGTAGAAGTGGTAGAGGCAGGTTCGATGTTGTCATTAAAATAAAATTGGATAGGTATATGGACAGGAAAAGAATGGAGGGTTATGGGCTGAGTGCAGGTCGGTGGGACTAGGTGAGAGTAAGTGTTCGGCACAGACTAGAAGGGCCGAGATGGCCTGTTTCCGTGCTGTAATTGTTATATGGTTATATTTACCTCATTATGGTCTAGCTGTACTGCACTTTCTCTGAAACTGTAACACTTCTACGCTTCGGTATTGTTCTCCTTTACACGTACATCCACAGCGATGAAGTGTTTTGAGAGGTTTCTGATTGAACATATCAACTCCTCCCTGTGAACTGAATTGGATGCACTCCAATTTATCTACTGACTCAACAGCAGAGCTATGTCATCATCCCCTCAAAATTAATCAACACATAAAGTCTTGGCCTCTATACCTCTTTGTGCAATTGGATCCTTGATTTCCTCACTTGCAGTCAGTTGAGATTGCCAACAACATCTCCTCCACAATCTTCATCAATGCAGGTGCACCACACTGCTGTGTGCTTAGCCCCCTGCTCTACTTGCTTTACACTTATGATTTTGTAGTTAAGCACAGCTCCAATGTCATATTCAAGTTTGCTGATGACAGCACTGTCATAGCCTGAATCAAATGTGGTGATGAATCAACATATAGGAGGGAGACTGAAAATATCACTGTGTGCTGCTACAACAACCACTTACTCAACGTCAGCAAGACCGAGGAGCTGATCATTAACTTCAGGTGGAATCCGGAAGTCTATGAGTGAGTTCTCATCAGGGAAACAGAGGTGGAGAGGGTCAGCAAGTTTCAAATTCTTCAGAGTTATCATTTCAGGGGACCTGTCTTGGGCCCAGCATGTAAGTGCAGTTATGAAGAAAGAATGGCAGTGGTTTTCCTTCCTTAGGAGTTTGTGGAGATTTGGCATAACATTCAAAACATTGACAAACTTCTGTAGACGTGCAATGGAAAATATGTTGACAGATTGCATCGCAGCCTAGTATGGAAACACCAATACCCTTGAACAAAAAGTCCTACAAACAATAATGAATATGGCCCAGTCTATCTCGGATAAAGCCCTCACATTATTGAACACATCTACATGGAGTGTAGTCGCAGGAAGCAGCATCCATCATCAGGGACTCCTGTCACCCAGGTCACGCACTCTTTGTACTGCTGTCATCAGGAAGAAGGTATAGGAGCCTCAGGACCCATACCACCAGGATCAGGAACAGTTATTACCCCTCAACCATCAGGCTCTTATACCAAAGGGGATAACTTCACTCAACTTCACTTGCCTCATCACTGCAATGTTCCCACAACCTTTGGGCTCACTTTCAAATACTCTTCATGTCATGTTCCTGATATTTATTGCTTATCTATTACAAACGTTGTATTATTATTTCTTCATTCTTTTCCTATTTGCACAGTGTCGTCTTTTGCACATTGGTTATATATCCAGTTAGTGTGGTCTTTCATTGATTCTATTATGGTTATTGGACTTATTGAGTATGTCCACAAGAAAATGAATCGCAGGCTTGTATATGGTGATATATATGCACTCAGATAATAAATTTGCTTTGAATTTTGAGATGAAATGATGGCATGCAAAACATATTATTTCACTGTATGGTGGTAACTGTGATAATAAGAAAGCTTACCGACATCTCTATTTCCTCAGGACATTAAAAACATTTAGCATGTACCTATCAACCATTACCAACTTTTGTTGGTGCATAATGCCTTGGTATGGCAACTGCTCTGCTCGTGACCACAAGAAACTGCAGAGTTGTGAACGCAGCCTAGATCACTGAAAACTGACTGCCCTCTATGGACTATCTATACTTCTCCTGCCCCACTAAAGCAGCCAGCATCATCACAGACCCTGACCTCCTCCACCACCATGGACGTTCTCTCTTCTCCCCTCTGCCAATGGGAAGTAGATACAAAAGCTTGAAAGCAAGTTCTGAGAGCTGAAGGACATCATCTATCCCGCTGTAATAGAATATTAAATGGGTCTCTAGTATGATAAGGTGTCCTCTTGACTTCAAAATGCCTCATTATGGCCTTGTCCCTTATTGTCTGCCTGCATTGCATTTTCTCTGTAACTGTACACTTCATTCTGCATTGCTATTGCGTTACCTTGTTCAATCTCAATGTACTGTGTAATAATTTGATCAGTGTAAACAGCATGCAAATCAAGCTTTTCACTCTATCTCAGTACATGGTACAAAAACAGACCAATACCAATAACTAACCAATTTACCAATTCAGCAAATCTCAATATGCTCAAAAACATCCAGGACAAAACAATCCATCTACCACTCTGAACATCCATTTTGCAGAGCCTGGTTGTGCACCATGTATGAAATGTACTGCAATCACTTGGTCTGTCCAGTCTGACAGAAATGCTCAACCCTACAACCTCTTCCACCTAGAAGGAGGAAGGCTGTAGGTACATGGGTATGCCACCACCTGTGGGTTCCCTTCCAAACTGCACACCTGATCTGAAAATATATCACTGATACCTTCAAAAGTGTCTTTTAGTAGATCAGGGGTTCCCAGCCTTTCTTATGCCATGGAGCATCCAGGAACCTCCAGTTTGCCTACCAGCCCTGACTAGGAGTTGCGGATGCCATCATATACCTGCTGAACCGTGTCTACGCCCACCTGGACAAGCTGGCGAGCACTGTGAGGGTCATGTTTTTTTGACTTCTCCAGTGCGTTCAACACCATCCGCCCTGCTCTGCTGGGTGAGAAGTTGACAGTGATGCAGGTGGATGCTTCCCTGGTGTCATGGATTATTGATTACCTGACTGGCAGACCACAGTACGTGCGCTTGCAACACTGTGTGTCAGACAGAGTGGTCAGCAGCAATGGGGCTCCACAGGGGACTGTCCTGTCTCCCTTTCTCTTCACCATCTACACCTCGGACTTCAACTACTGCACAGAGTCTTGCCATCTTCAGAAGTTTTCTGATGACTCTGCCATAGTTGGATGCATCAGCAAGGGAGATGAGGCAGAGTACAGGGCTACAGTGGGAAACTTTGTCACATGGTGCGAGCAGAATCATCTGCAGCTTAATGTGAAAAAGACTAAGGAGCTGGTGGTGGACCTGAGGAGGGTTAAGGCACCGGTGACCCCTGTTTCTACCCAAGGGGTCAGTGTGGACATGGTGGAGGATTACAAATACCTGGCGATACGAATTGACAATAAACTGGACTGGTCAAAGAACACTGAGGCTGTCTACAAGGAGGGTCAGAGCCATCTCTACTTCCTGAAGAGACTGACGTCATTTAACATCTGCCGGACGACGCTGAGGATGTTCTACAAGTCTGTGGTGGCCAGTGCTATCATGTTTGCTGTTGTGTGCTGGGGCAGCAGGCTGAGGGTAACAGACACCAACAGAATCAACAAACTCATTCGTAAGGCCAGTGATGTTGTGGGGGTGGAACTGGACTCTCTGACGGTGGTGTCTGAAAAGAGGATGCTGTTCAAGTTGCATGCCATCTTGGACAATGTCTCCCATCCACTCCATAATGTACTGGTTAGGCACAGGAGTACATTCAGCCAGAGGCTCATTCCTCCGAGATGCAACACTGAGCGTCATAGGAAGTCATTCCTGCCTGTGGCCATCAAACTTTACAACTCCTCCCTCAGAGTGTCAGACACCCTGAGCCAATAGGCTGGTCCTGGACTTATTTCCACTTGGCATAATTTATTTATTATTATTTAATTATTTATGGTTTTATATTGCTATATTTCTACACTATTCTTGGTTGTTGTGACTGTAACGAAACCCAATTTCCCTCGGGATCAATAAAGTCTGTCTGTCTGTCAATACTATTCAGCAAGATGGACTACAGCAGTTTTGGAAAGCAGCTCATCACCATCTTCTCAGGGGATATGAGAGACGGTCATGCTAGCTAATACTCAGATCCCAAGTAAAAAAAGGAGTAAATAAAAATGAACTTGTCTTGGAGCCAGGGCTGTGTAGATTCACTAAACTGACATACCGGTCCTTCTTTGCTGCCTCTGTTTAAACAGGAGGTAGCTGGGTTCAGAGTGGATTTCGACAGAGCGTGATATTCTATAAAGTGTTGATGTCCTACCTTATCCAATCCTTCCCTACTTCAGAGTAGTGACATCATGAAAACATTAACATTTCAAGAAATTGAGCCTTGTGCAGTGGGAAGAGCAGCTAAACTCCAAGGACTGTTTGTGATTCAATGTTACTGCGCTCAAACAATATTTAGAACAGAGAGTCCATGGCGTCAACCAGAGGAAGATGGTTACAGGTAAACAGATGCTTTGCTGTACACCCGAAAAAGATGCAGGATTCAGTTCCAATAGAAAGATTACATGCAGATAGAACAAAGAAAAACTGCTGATAACTGAATATGACAAGCATGGTAAAAAGCATGAAGGAACCCTCATTAGAGCTTTTCTATTGGACACTAGTACACTTATCTCACAGCAGATGATATGCGGATCTGTACTCTCGCTATATAACTCTGATGATGATCCATATGATCCTACTCTCACTGTAACTATGGAAACACCACTTCTTTGGTGCCTCCCAAGGCTTCAGTACCACCTTGTTAGTGATGTGCCTTCTTGAAGATCCAAGTTATTTCATTAGTCCCAGAATTCTAAAAGATTAGAGTCAGTAACTTTGCCTGTTAACAAAGTCAGTGAAAATGCACGTTTTCCAGCCTAAGACAAACCTGTTTTAATACATCTTTTAAAATAGCCCATTATGGAGCAATTATTTAACAAGCTGTCTAGATGTTTAGATTCATGGAGGCATCTAGTCCATCCCAAACTGTTCTTCTGCCTTGTCCCATCGACATGCACCAGGACCACAGCTCTCCATACCCTTCCTATCAATGTACTTATCCAAACTCCTCTTAAATGTCGCAATCAAACTGGCATTCATCACTTCAACTGGCAGCTTTTTCCACACTCCCACTACCCTCTGAGTAAAGAAGTTTCTCCTCTGGTTCCCCTTAAATATTTCACCTCTCTCCCTTAACCCATGACCTCTGGTTGTAGTCCCACTCAACCTCAGTGGAAAAAAACCTGCTTCCATCTACCCTATCTATACCCCTCATAATTTTGTATACCCCTATCAATCTCGCTCATTCTCTTATGCTTGAGGAAATAAAGTCCTAACCTATTCAAACTTTTCCTTTAACTCAGGTTTTCAAGTCCTGGCAATGTCTTTGTAAATTATCTTTTTACTCTTTCAATCTTTCTGATATCTTTCCTGTAGGTACTCCAAGTTTAGCCTCACCACATCTTATATAACTTCAAGATAACATCCCAAATCCTGCAGTCATTACTCTGATTTATGAAGGCCAAATGTGCCAAAAGCTATCTTTACAACCCTACTACCTGTGACAGCACTTTCAAGGAATTATAGATCTATATTCACAGTTCTACTGCACTCTTCATTATCCTACTGCTCACTGTGTACATCCTACTCTGGTTTGTCCTCCTAAAGTAAAGCACCTCACGGTTGTCTCCATTAAATTTCAGCTACCATTTTTCTGCTCGTATTTCCATTTTATCCAGATTCTACTGCAAACCTTGATAATCTTCCTCACTGTCCATGACACCCCCCAGTTTTGGTGTCATCCGCAAATCTGCTGATCCAGTTTGCCACATTATCATATGGATTGTTGATATAGATGACAAACAACAATGGACCCAGCACCGATCCCTGTGGCATACCACAAATTACAGTCCACTAGTCAGAGAGGCAACCATCTACTACCACTCTCTGGCGTCTGTGAAACCAATGTTTAATCTAATTTCCTACTTCATTTTGAATGCCAAGCGACTGAACCTTCTTGACCAACCTTCCATGCAGAAACTTATCAAAGGCCTTGTAGACAACATCCACTGCCTTGCCTTCATCAACTTTCCTGGTAACTTCCTAGAAAAACACTTTAAGATTTGTTAGACATGACCTAACATGCACAAAGCAATGTCAACGATCCCTAATCAGTCCCTGTCTATCCAAATACTTATATATCTGGTCCCTTAGAATACCTTCCAATAACTCATGCACAATTGATGTCAGGCTCAGTGGCCTATAACTTCCATGTTTATTCTTAGAGCCTTCCTTAAACAACAGAACACCTGAAGCTCTCCTCCAATCCTCCGGCAGCTGACCTGTGACTAAGGACATTTTAAAAATCTCTGTTAGGGTCCTTCAGTTTCTTCACTAGCCTCCCTCTGGGTCCAAAGGAACACCTTATCAGGCTCTGGAGAACTGCACACCCTAATTTGTCTAAAGACAGCAAACATTTCCTCCTCTGTGTTCTGTATAGAGTCCATGACCTCACTGCCACATAGCTTCACTTCTATAGACTCTGTATCTATCTCCCAGTTTAAAACAGATGCAAAAACTCCAATTAAGATCTCCCCACAACTCTTCCGGCTCCATGTACAGATGACCACTCTGATCTTGTAGAGGACCAATTTTGTCCCTTGCTATCCTTCTGGAAATATATCTGAAGAAGCCCTTGGGATTCTCCTTCACCTTGTCTGCTACAGCAACCTCATACTTTCTTTTAGCTCTCCTGAATTCTTTCTTCAGTGTTCTCTTACATTCCTCAGACTGATTGAGTACCTCATTTGTTCCTACCTGTCTATACCTGCTTCACGCCTCCTTTTTTCTCTTAACCTAGGGCTCAAAATCTCTCGAAAACCAACATTCCCAAACCTGTTATGCTTGCCTTTCATTCTGACAAGAACATACTAAATCAGTAATTTCAAAATTTCACTTTAGAAGATCTTCCACTTACCAAGTACACCTTTGCCAGAAAACAACCTGCCCCAATCCACACTGGCAGATCCTTTCTGGTACAATCTAAATTGGCTTTTTCCCAATTTAGAATCTCAACAGAAGGCCCAGACCTATCTTTTTCAATATATACTTTGAAACTAATGGCATTATGATCACTAGTTGCAAAGTGTTCCCCTACACAAACTTCTGTCACCCGCCCTGTCTCAGTTCCTAACAGGAGATTCCATATTGCACTCACTCTAGTTGGGATTAAGGAAACTTTCCTGACACATATAAGAAACTCTATCCCATCTAACTCTTTCACAGTATGGGAGTCCCAGTCAATATGTGGAAAGTTAAAATCAGCAACTATCACAGTCTTATGGTTTCTTGCAACAGTCTGCAATCTCTGTACAAATTTGCTCCTCTAAATCTCGCAATCTGTTGGGTGGCCATCCCTTTCCTATTCCTCAGTTTCATCCATATAACAGCAGTAGACAATCTCTCAATTCTGTCCTGTCTAAGCACTGCCTTGACATTTTCCCTGACTAATAATTCACCTCACCCTTTAATCCCTTCTGCTCTATCACATCTAAATCAACAGAACCTTAGAGCATTGATCTGCCAATCCTGCTCCTCCTGCAACCAAGTCTCACTAATGCTGCAATGTCATAATTCCACATGCTGATCCATGGCCTAAGCTCATCTGCCTTTTCTACAATATGCCTTGCATTGACATATACACAACTCAGAACTTTAGTCCCACCATGCTGAACCTTTTGATTCCTGACTTTGTAGGTAGGCTTAACAACATCTTTCTCCACAAACACTACAATACCTGCTTTGGCTCTCTGGTTCCTATCCCCCTGTAACTCTAACTTAATTCCCCTCTGCAGCATTAGCAAGCCTTCCCACAAGAAAATTAGAACCCCTCCAGTTCAAGTACAAATCATCCCTTCTGTGCAGATGTGCAGTTAGGACCGAATGGAAAACTTATCTACTGAAGCTTTACGGGTAGAAATGAGGAATAATAAAGGTATGACCACTAATGGAACTAAATTATAGAACACCAAACAGTCTGTGGGATTTAGAGGAACAAATCTGTAGGGAGATAGCAGGTTATTGCAAGAAACCTACCGTTGTTATAGTAGGTTATTTTAACTTTTCACATATTTACTGGAACTCCCATACTGCAAAAGGACTAGATGGGATAAAGTTTATCAAATGTGTCCAGAAAATTTTCCTTAATCAGTACGTAGAAGTCCCAACAAGAGAGTGGGTGATGCTTGATCTCCCATTAGAGAATGAGACAGGGCATATGACATAATTTTATGTAGGGGAACACTTTGCATCTACTGATCATTATGCTATTAGCTTCAAAGTAAATATAGAAAAAGACAGGCTGGTCGCAGGTTGAGATTCTAAGTTGAAAGAAGGCCAATTTCGTGGTATCAGAAAGGATCTGGCAAGTATGGATTGGGGCAGGGTATTTTCTAGCAAGTGTGTACTTAGTAAGTGGGAGGCTTTCAAAAGTGAAATTTTGAGAGTTCAAAGTTTGTATGTGCAATGAGTACAAAGAGATCGTGATTAAAAAAACAGCATTTTTTGAACTTCGTGCAATGCAAAGTTTTTTCAAAATCTTGTATAAAATTGTGTCTCAGGCTATATTTTTATTCCGTTGCTTTGGCTTATGGCTTTTAGTAACCTTACTCTTCAACATTGTTAATAAATAGCATTAATTAAAAACAATTTACAACCTGTATTTAAATTAAATCTACTGAGAGACTACCTTCAGAAAAATTAAATCCCATTTTGGCTTAAGTCAGTTATTTAACAGAAACTTATTATGTTTGCCTTATGAGTTTGTAAAATTTATGAATGGAAAAGAAAGAGATTAATTTCAAGAAAAGTAAGCGAAGCTTAACTACCTATTTTTTCAAGAAAGGTTGGCTAAAATTCATTCTCGACTCAAAAGAGCATTGACATTTATTTTTGGATTATTATATCGACAACTTACTAATCACGTTAACGTATCAAGAGCTGTAGATTGATATTTTTTATGCAGGTGTTCCCTGAGACCTGAAAATACTTTCAAGGCTTCCTCCAGGGCAAAAAGGTTGAGAAAGGCTGCTTTCTTTGCTTTAAAATCAAGTTATTGTACATCTGAAATAGAAACATGAAATGCTGAAGACAAGAAGAGTTCTAACAAATGATCTTCAATCTAAAATGTTAACTCCATTCTTGCTTCCACAGATGTTCCTAACCTGCTGCGTGTTTCCAATATTTTCCATTTTTATATCATGACAGCGCAGAATAAATGCATCAAAATAGTAAAGTCCCATTTCTTGGCAGTTATTCATAGAGGAAGATATAGACTAACATGTAGAAATGGTATTTACTTTATCAGAATTTTCAAGTTGCACACGGACAGTTGAACATTCACATATAAATGTCTGCACATAAAAGATTTTGGCCTGGTAATTTATCTCATGTTTTCTCATTCTTGGTGTAAGCTTTCTGTGCACACCAATTCTATTTACTAGGTTTCGAGCTTGCTCCAATGAAAGCAACAGCAGTGAATTGCCCAAATGTCATCTCCAAACAGATATTCAGCTATTGTGTTTTTCTCCCAGATGATCTAAATCTTTTTTTACGCTCGATTCGATGTTGCCAACACTGATGAGCGCCTGAGGAGACCTACAGCTGATGTAACCTGTAGCTCGGTTATCTCTGAGGCTGAAATACACAGGCACTTCCAAAGAGTGGACAGTCAAAAGGCTGTGGGACCGGACGACGTCCCAGGGTGAGTACTCAGGATGTGTGCGGCACAACTGGCAGGTGTGTTTAAAGACATTACTAATCGCTCCCTCTCCCAGTGTAGAGTGCCCTCCTGCTTCAAAACATCCACCATTGTTCCTGTACCAAAAAAGACCAAGGTAACATGTCTAAACCACTGACGTCGTGTTGCACTCACCTCAATAACAAGCAAATGCTTTTAGAGGCTGGTCAAGGATTAGATCTACAACATGCTACCACCCACACTGGACCCCTTACGATTTGCCTACTGACACAACCGATCGACAGTTGACACAATAGCCATAGCTCTACACACCATCGTTCCACATCTGGAGAAGGATGCTTATGTGAAAATGCTGTTCTTGGAGTACAGTTCAGCATTCGACACAATAATTCTCTCCAGGCTCAACAAGAAGCTCAGAAACTCAGCCTTCACCGTGCCTGGTGCAGCTGGATCCTGGACTTCCTGTCAGATCGCCAACAGGTGGTAAGAGTGGGCTCCCTCACCTCTGCCCCTCTGACCTTCAACACAGGTGCCCCTCAGGGCTGTGTAATAAGCCTCCTCCATTACTCTCTGTATACCCATGACTGTGTCACCACCCACAGCTCCAATCTGTTAACAAAATTTGCCGATGACACTATATTGATTGGTCGATTCTCAAACAATAACAAGGTGGCCTACAGGGAAGAAGTCATCTCTCTGACACAGTGGTGTCAAGGAAACAACCTCTCCCTCAATGTCACAAAAATAAAGGAGCTGGTTGTGGATTACAGGAGGAATGGAGAGGGGCTAACCCTTATTGGCATCAATGGATCTGGGGTTGAGAGGGTGAACAGCTTTAAGTTCCTCAGCATCCACATCACCGAGAATTTCACGTGGTTTGTACACACCGGTTGTGTGGTGAAAAAGGCACAACAGTGCCTCTTTCACCTCAGACAGTTGAAGATGTTTGGTGTGGGCCCCCAAATCCTAAGAACTTTCTATAGGAATATAATTGAGAGCATCCTGACTGGCTGCATAGCTGCCTGGTATGGAAACTATACTTCCCTCAATCACAGGACTCTGCAGAGAATGGTGCGGACAGCCCAGCGCATCTGTAGATGTGAACTTCCCATTATTCAGGACATTTACAAAGACAGGTGTGTAAAAAGAAGGATCACTGGGGACCCGAGTCACCCCAACCACAAACTGTTTCAGCTGCTACCATTCGGGAAACAGTACAGCAGCATAAAAGCCAGGACCAACAATTCCAGCACAGCTTTTTCCACTGGGCCATCAGACTGCAGAACTCATGCTGACATAACTGTAGTTCTATGTTATATTGACTATACTTTTGTACATACTATTTATTATAAATTACTATAAATTGTACATTGTACATTTAGATGGAGACATAACGTAAAGATATTTACTCCTCCTGTATGTGAAGGATGTAAGTAATAATTCAATTCAATTCAATTCATCATGTCTGGCACCATTCGCTCACTGAATAAACAGCTTTAAATAAATTTTGTGGTGCAAAGTGAAAGTTTTCTCAAATGTCAGACACAAATCTCTACTGCGACCATGGATGGGGTGCAGCTCAACTCTCCACTGACTTGAACTAGAATCCCAGTCACTGTTCCCCCCATAATAGGTTTACAATGGATGCAATCTCACTGGCTCTCTACTTGACCTTTGATCACCTGGACAATAATATTTACTGTATGTCAGGCTGCTGTTTATTGCCTACAATTCAAAACAATCATACCCTCAGTTCTAAACAACAAGCTGCTGACCCCGGGCCTCTGTACCTCTCCTTGCAACTGTTTCCTTGACTTCCTCACCAGGAGAATGCTTGCTCAGCCCACTGCTCTACTCTCTCCATACCCATGATTGTATGTCTAGGCACGGTTCAAACACCATCTATAAATTTGCTAACAACACAATCATTGTTGGCATAATTGCAGATGGTAGTGAGGAAGCATACAGGAGTGAGGTTGATCAGCTGGTTGAATGGGTTACAGCAAGAGCTTTGCACCCAATGTCAGTAAGACAAAAGAGTTGACTGTAGACTTCAGAAAAGAAAATTTGAGGGAGTCCTTGCCGAAGGATCAGAAGTGGAAAGGGTGAGCAGTTTCAAATTCTTATGTGTCAACATCTCTAAGGACCCTTGGTCCAAAATGCTGATGCAATTACAAAGAAGACAAGGTAGTGGCTATATTTCATTAGGAGTTCGAGGAGAATTGTTATGTCACCAAAGATACTTGCAAATTTCTATAGATGTACCAGGGAGAACATTCTAACTGGTTGTATCACCAACTGCAATAGAAGGATCAATGCAGAGGATGGGAAAAAGCAGCAGAAAGATGTGAATTCAGCCCGCTCCATCAAGGGCACCTTCAAAAGATGATGATTCCAAAACGCAGCATGCATCATTGACAACTCCAATCACCCAGGACATGCCCTCTTTTCATTGCTACCATCAAGTAGGCGATACAGGAGCCTGAAGACACACACTTAATGTTTCAAGAACAGCTTCTTCCCCCACACCAACAGATTTCTCAATTTTCAATGAATCCATGAACATTACCCTCAGTGTTATCCTCCTGTTTTACTACTTATTTACTTTAATTATGCCTGATGTGTGCATATATACTTTTGATTCTGATTCAATGTTCTGGAGTTCTGTTGTTTTAGACATAATGGAGTGGGAGGGATTAAAGGGGGACGAGTGGCATTACTGATCAGGGAAAATGTCATGGCAGTGCTCAGACAAGATAGATTTGATAGCTCCTTTATGGAGGCTATACAAGTTAAACTAAGGAATAAACAAGGGATAACACATTAATGGGATTATATTTTAGACCTCCTAACAGTGGGATTTAGTGGAGCAAATTTGCAGAGAGATTGAAGACAGATGCAAGAGAGATAAGGTTGTAATAGTAGGTGATTTTAGTTTTCCTCTTATTGGCTGGCACTCCCATACTGTAAAAGGACTGGACGGGACAGTTTGTCAAATGTATTCAGGAAAGTTTCCTTAACCTTGACACACTCAGTGACCACATTATTAGGGACCCCTGTACATCTACTTATTAATGCAAATATTTAATTAGCCAATCATGTGACAGCAACAATGCATAAAACTATGCAGACATAGTCAAGTGGTTCAATTATTGTTCAGACTAAACATCAGAAATGTGATTTCAGTTAATGACTGTTGATGCCAGATGGGTGATTTAAGTATCTCAGAAACTGCTGATCTTCTGGGATTTTCATGCTCAATAGTTAGTACTGATCTTCCAAGAATCACTAGATTCTGGAATGTTTGTGGAGGACTGGAAAATCACAAATGCCTCTCCACTTTGTAAGAAAGGAAGAGGCAAAAGACAGGAAATTATAGGCAATTAGCCTGACCTCCGTGGTTGGTAAGACATTGGAGTCCATTATTAAGGAAGAAGTTTAGAGTACTTGGAGGCACATGATAATATAGGCTGAAGTTAGCATGGTTTCCTTAAGGGAAAATGTTACCTGACAAATCTGTTGAAATTCTTTGAAGACATAAGAGGACGGATATTCAACAGAGAGTCAGTGGATGTTGTTTATTTTGAGTTTTAGAAGGCTTTTCATAAGGTGCCGCACATATGGTTGTTAAACAAGATAAGAACCCATGGTATTACAGGAAAGATACTATCATGGATAGAGCATTGTCTGACTGGCAGGAGACAAAGGAATGGAATAAAGGGGACCTTTTCTGGTTGGCTGCCAGTGACTAGTGGTGTTCCGCAGGTGTAGTGTTGGGACAGCTTCTTTAAATGCTATATATCAATAATTTAAATGATGGAGTAGATGGCTCTGTGGCAAAGTTTGTGGAGATATGAAGACAGGTGAACAGGCAGTTAGTGTGGAGGAAGCAGGGAGTCGGCAGAAGGACTTAGACAGATTAGGAGAATGGGCAATGAAATGGCAGATGGAATATAGTGTAGGGAAATGTATGACCATGCACTTGGGTAGAAGGAAAAAAAGCACAGACTATTTTCTAAATGGAGAGAAATTTCAGAAATCAGAGGTACAGAGGGTCTTGGGAGTCATCATGCAGGATTGGCTAAAATTTACGAGAGGTGATTGATAAGTTCATGGCCTAAGGTAGAAGGAGTCAATTTTAGAAAACCTAGCACATTTATTTTTCAACATAGTCCCCTCCTACATTTACACACTTAGTCCAGCGGTTGTGAAGCATACGAATCTTGGCCCTCCAGAAGGTGTCCACAGCAGGAGTGATTGATTAGTTCGTGGCCTAAGGTAGAAGCAGATGAGTTATACAGTTCTCATTACATGAACATGCAGTTCAACTCTTTGAGTGATTATGCAGAAAGTTTGAAGTTAATAACTGATCTTCTTCTACCTTAGGCCATGAATTTATCAATCACCCCCATGAGTTATTAACTTCAAGCTTTCTGCATAATCACTCTAAGAATTGAACTGTATGTGCATGTAACGAGAGCTGTATAACTCACCTCCTTCCACCTTAGGCCACACTGGACTAAGTGTGTAAATGTAGGAGGGGACTATGTTGAAAAATAAATGTGGTAGGTTTTCTAAAATTGACTCCTTCTACCTTAGGCCACGAACGTATCAATCACCCCTCGTAACTTGCAAGTTGAGTCAGTGGTAAGGAAGGCAAATATCATGTTTGCATTTATTTTGAGAGGAATAAAGGACTGGAATATAAAAGCAAGGATGTAATACCAAGGCTTTATAAGGCATTGGTCAGACTGCACTTGGAGCATTATGAGCAGTTTTGGGATCCTTATCTAAGAAGGATGTGCTGGCATTGGAGAGGGTCCAGAGGAGGTTTAAGAGAATGACAGAGTTAACATATGAGTAGCATTTGATAGCTCTGGGCCTGGAGTTTAGAAGAATGGGGGGGGGGGGGGCGGTATTGAAACTTATTGAAAATGTAGGTCCTAGCTCGAGTGGAAGTGGAGAGGATGTTTCCAGTAGTGGGTGAGTCTAGAACCAGAGGACACAGGCTCAGAATAGAAAGACGTCCTTTTAGAACAGAGATAGAGAGGAATTTCTTTAGGCAGAGGGTGATGAATCTGTGGAATTCATTGCTACAGATGGCTGTGGAAGCCAAGTCATTGGGTATATTTAAAGCAGAATTTGTTAGGTTCATAATTAGTAAAGGTATCAAAGGTTACGAGGAGAAGGCTGGAGAATGGGGTAGAGTGGGATAATATATCAGCCACGATGGACCGGGGAAGCACACACTTGATGGGCTGAATGGACTAGTTCTGCTCCTATACCTCATGGTCTTATGGTCTAAGAGGTAAATGGCTGAAGACAAAGCAATCTGCTTGATGAGGGGAGTGGACCATGGAAGAAAGGGAAGGAAGTGGGGATGGGGAACCAAGGCAGGTCATGAATGTGGAGAAAGAGAAGGAAAGGGGTGAGAGGGTAACTACAATGGGGTAAGGTGGTGGTTGGGGCTTCATTGCTCGTAAAATGCTTTATGAAGTCCTGAGACCCATGAAACATGCCACATCAATGCAAACTCTTTCCTTCTACCATCAGCAGCATTTTTTCAGTCTCTATTATTGTCCTTCAGAAGTTATTTCTAGTAAGTGCCAGTCCGCAAAAAAAAAAGATGGTAATTCACACTGATCTATTGTCACACGGGCAATGCAACCTTGTCCAATCATGAGTCTAGTTGGCAAGAGCTACAGGACTGGAAATTTCCCATTTCCTCATGCTTTCTCCAAGTGTGGTTCACAAATAACATGATTCAGTGATATTCCAAAGAATCCATGAAAGATCATCAGATAGATACCTATAATTGGCATACAGACATTTCCTATGAAAAGGCAGTCATTAAGTGTATCTGAAGAAGCTTTATCGAAGAGAACAGTACTGCAATAAAAAGCGCAATATACAAGCACCAGTTTGAAGTACAAGAAATCAAAATGCTCAATAAAGAATAAGCCCTGAAAATCAACTATGACTTGATTTTGACCTTGGCTATTACCTGCCATTGTTAAAATTACACTCACAACAGATACTATAGTGGAAACAGAGAACTTTTTATAGTGAGGGATGTAAGTAATCTGAAAGCGACAGGACTCTTGGGAAGAGTTTCACATTGAAAATCAAAGAAATATCTAGGATGGAGGAGGCAAACTAGAAGTTCACTGATTTCAGTAGGCTGGTAAAGAATCCTGCCCAGAGCAGCATGTATCATACAACCTTGAAGAACAATCTACAGGTCTGCAAAAGGTACTTACAAAGAAATATGAAAATTGATGATTTTGCTGTCAGAGACAAATCCAGGTCAATGTGGGCAATTTGCAAACACAAGAAGTGGGAATGTTGAAATTATTTATTCTGCAATGGATTGTAGATTCAGCCAGGTTGATCATGGGCACTAGCCTTTCCACCATAAAGGACATTTTAAAAGGGTAATGTCTTAAGGTGGTGGTAATAAGAGGGCATATCCTGTATGAAGGACCCTCACCATCTGGGACATGCCCTCTTCTCATTATTACCATCTGGGATGAGGTACAGGACCCTGAAGATCCACATTGAACACTTTAGCTTCTTCCACTCCGCTAACAGATCTCTGAACTGTCCAACGAACCCATGAACGCCACCTCACCATTTTGCTCTCTTTTTGCACTTGTTTTTTATATTGAAACTTATAGTAATTTTTGTATATTGCACTTTACTGCTGCCACAAAACAAATTTCACAACATACATCGGTGATAATAAACCTGACCCTGATTCGTAGGTTTGAAAATACTGTAAGAAAAGAAGTCCAGAATCTGTGCCGCTGACATGGTTTCAGAGTGGAAGAACCTCCAAAATACAGTGATAATACAACATTAGTGCTGAAAGGGCCAAGGAAAAAGCAAAGCTAAATGTGCTGCAATGGGAGCAAACCAATGTCAATGATCAGTGCCCATGCAAGTGGTGCATTCAAGCTCGATTTCAACATTTAAGGGAAGTCTAGTTAGGTACACGGAAGATACAGATATGCAGGGTTATGGTCCCGGTGCAGGTTGATGGGAGTAGGCAGTTTATATGGTTCAGCACAGACTAGATAGGCTGAAGGGCCTGTTTCTATGTTGTACTTTTCAATGACTCTATGACTATAAGCACCATTTTGGTAGGACTGCACACAAAAAACTGCTCAGGAAACGTGTAAATTAGCATGGAAAGGCCTTTGAGGAAGACAAAAGGTAGTAATGTAAACACAAAGCATGCATATTCCCATAATGAGGAAGGCTGTGCACCCAAAGCTAGTTCCCTGAACCTCAAGAAAGACAAAGGTTGACATAACACAGGAAAAGGGAGATTGACGACAGATGCCAGATACAGAATAACATCAAAAACAGACACAATACAAAAATTGCAAGGGAAAATTGGAGGGAGAAAATGAGTTTGTGATATATATTAATGATCTGGATGAAAACATAGGTAGTCTGATCAGTACACTTGCTGATATCACAAAAATTGGTGAAATTTTGTGGATAGCGAGGAAGGTTCTCAAAGCAAAATATACATCAGTTGAAAACTTGGATAGAAAAACAGTAGATGAACTTTTCCCAGAAACGTATAAGGTGATGAATTTTGGAAGGTTGAATACAAGAGGAATATATTGAGTAAAACACCAAACCTTAGAAACATTGATATACTGAGGGATCTTGGGGTGCAAGTCCATAGCTTACTGTAAGCAGGAACACAAGTAGTTGGGGCCACAAAGAAGATGAATGGCATACTCTATCTGGAGGGGCACTGAGTATAAAATCTGGAAAATTTGGAGTATTGTGTGAATTTTCTGGTTGGCACACTATAGGAGGTACGTGGATGCTTTGGAGAGGGTGCAGAACAGGGTTGTACAGATGGAATGGACTGTATTCACTATAAGGCTGAACAAACTTAGATCATTTTCTCTAGAGTATCAAAGCTGAGCAGTAACAAGATAAAACCAAATAAAATTACGAGAGGTGTAGATCAGCTAGATTGTTGGGAGTCTGTTTCCCAGGACAGAAATGTAAAATAAAGAGTATAGGTTTACATTGAAAGGGGAAAGTTAAAGGAGATGTGGAGATGGTAGATGCTTTGAACAGGCTGTCAGGGTGACACGTGAGCGGTGTTTAAGAGATAAATAAATAGACAAATGAATATACAGGGAATGAAGGGTTATGGATCATGTACTGACTGAAGAGATTTATTTTAACTTGGCATTATGGTTGGCACAGACCTTCTGAACCAAAGTTCCTATGCTGTACTGCTCTATGTTCAATGCAGTTCTGACCACAATATAAGAATATAAGAAATGGGAGCAGGAGTAGGCCATCTGGCCCATCAAGCCTGGTCTGCCATTCAATAAGGTTATGGCTGATTGGCCGAGGATTCATCTCCACCTACCTGCTTTTTCCCCTTAACCCTTAATTCTCCTACAATGCAAAAATCTATCCAACCTTATACTTACTGAGGTAGTCTCCACTGCTTCATTGGGCAGAGAATTCCACAGGTTCACCACTCTGTGGGAAAATCAGTTCCTCCTCATCTACGTCCTAAATTTGCTCCCCTGAACCTTGAGGCTATGTCCCCTAGTTCTAGTCCCACCTATCAGTGGAAACAACTTTTCTGCCTCCATCTTATGTATCCCCTTAATAATTTTATGTTTCTGTAAGATCTCCTCTCATTCTTCTGAATTCCAGCGAGTACAGTCCCAGGCGACTCAATCTCTCCTCGTAGTCTAACTCCATCATCTCTGGAGTCAACCTGGTGAACCTCCTCTACACCGCCTCCAAAGCCAGTATATCCTTCCTCAAGTGAGAAGACCATAACTGCACGCAGTACTCCAGGTGCAGCCTCACCAGTACCTTGTACAGTTGTGGCATGACCTCCCTGCTCTTAAATTTAATCCCTCTAGCAATGGCCAACATTCCATCTGCCTTCTTGATAGCCTGATGCATCTGCAAATCAACCTTTTGCGATTCATGCACAACACTCCCAAGTTTTTCTACACTGCAGCATGCTGCAATTTTTTTACCATTTAAATAATAATCTGCTCTTTCATTTTCCCTTCCAAAGTGGATGACTTTGCATTTACCAACATTGTCCTCCATCTGCCAGACCCTTGCCCACTCACTTAACCTATCTATATCTCTCTGCAGACTCTTCATATCTTCTTTGCTTTTTCGCACAATTTATATAATTAGCAAACCTAGATGCACTACACTCAGTCCCTTCTTCCAGATTGTTAATGTATACCATGAACATTTGTGGGCCCAACATTGACCCCTGCAGCACACCGCTCACCACTGATTGCCAACGACAGGTACACCCATGTATCCCAACTCTCTGCTTTCTATTAGTTAATCAATCCTCTCTCCATGCTAATATATCACCCTGAACTCTATGCATCCTTATTTTATGGATAAATCTTTAACGCAGCACCTTATCAAATGCCCTCAGGAAATCCAAGTAAATAATGTCTGTTCCCTTCTATCCACTGCACTCGTTATCTCCTCAAAGAACTCCAGTAACTTTATCAAACAGGACCTGCCTTTGCTTAATCCATGCTGCATCTGCCTGATGGATCCATTTCTTTCCAGCTGCCTCACTATTTCATCTTTAATGATAGCTTCAAGCATTTTCCCAACTAAAGATGTTAAACTAACTGGTCTACAGTTACCTGCCTTTTGCCTACATCCTTTTTTGAACAGTAGTGTGACATTCGCCGTCTTCCAATCTGCCAGGACCTGCCAGAATCCAGAGAATTTTAACAAATTATCACCAAAGCCTGTACTATAACTTCTGCCATTTCTTTCAGTACCCTGGAATGCATTCCATCAGGACCAGGGCATTTATCTATCTTTAGACCCACAAGTTTGCTCAGCACTACCTTTTTAGCGATAACTATTGTACCGAGGTCCTCACCTCCCATTGCATCCATAACATCTCTCTTTGGTACGTTAGACATATAATATTTGATTGCAAAAGAGGCGCCGGACCTCAAGAATGCAAATATTACATCCTAGTTCAAGGAAGGGGAGAAAGATAAACTTGATGAATCTGTACAATGTCAGATGTTCAAAAACTGTTGGAGATTAATGACAGCATTAATTCTCTCTTAGAGTAACAGGGGTTAGTAAGGGCCAGCCAGCCAGATATATGAAAGGAAAATTGTGTCTGACAAACCTAATTGAGTTCTTTGACAAGGTAACAGAAAAGACTGATTAAAGTGAGCCAGTGCATGTTGCATGGATGAACTTTCATAAAGCATCTGAAAAAATATTATACCAGACTTACTCAGAATTTAGAATAAAATATTGTCAAGGAGTTGATGGTCTACTGTTTCTTAGTCATTCTGACACACCCATCATTTTGCAGTGGAATTCCTATGTATGTCATTTTGCTAAGAAACTCTTATTCTGCCTCATTTTCATTCTGATTTTCTAAGCTACAATATGCATAAGCTGAAAGAGATAATTATTTCAAAGATACATTATCTGTTTCAGCTTATATATATTGTATCTATACTGTGTACTGTATTCAAAATAAGCATTTCAAATCACCTAAGCTGCACTCAATAACAAGGTAGGCATTGCATGCATTCACTACCATAAATAAAGATACACTGCAAAACAACTAAATGGAAATGTACCTACCTCTCACAATAAGATCCTTCATTAAGGAATCTGCAATACATCAAAGAAGCTAGCTTTTGTGTAAACATGTCATTTGGTGCTCAGAATCCCTGAATATAATCTCTACATGTCTGTTCCTTAAACAGCTTTTCTGGTCTCCAGCACTTTACAATTACTCAAAACAAAACAGAATTCAATTTGGCAGCAGCAATTTGCCAATTAAGGAATGGGAAATGTTAAATGCTGTGCATCTTGAAGACGCGTTTAGATGCACATTACCAATTGACTGGAGGCAATATACAAACAGGGCTCAATGGCAGGTGATAGACAATGATGAAAGAGCAGAGCCTCAAAAACACAAAGATCATCAGCAGTTCTTCTAATTTGACAATTTTCTTGATCACTAGAGCTCAGATAGCTGGGAGAACAAATTCGGAAAATGGTAAATTGCCAAAATATGAAATAAAAGCAACACTTTTTGAGCAAGTGGATCAATCAGTGTTCTCAAGTAGAACAGGTAAACAGTTCAGCTTGTATGGGAGGTAGAGGAAAAGAGTACGGTATTTGTAAAACTCAAATTGCCTTTTTCTTTCAGACACTAATGCCCTGTATGCCAATTCCAGGAATTTTAGCTTTTAGTTATGATTATGTTGTCTGATCGAGTACCTGGAACTTACGTACACAATATTAATACTTACTTACTGCTACTAACTCAGGTTTAGACTATTATTTACCTTAGCTGGTCTTCACAATTCATAATCTGTTTATTTTGGGATCTGTTACTGCGTGACAGCTGTTGAGGCATCTCACCCTGATCTTCTTGGGCAGGTCAATGACTTTAAAGCAGATGGCAACTGCTGACTGCAGCAATGAGAGGTTAAAGATGTCTTTGAACACTCCAGCCGGTCGGATTTCACATATTTTCAGTACTTTGCCAAGTATACCATCTATAGAGCAAACTTTCAGTACTAAAGCTGGGATGTTGTCTGGTTCCTGAGCCTTTGCTGTGTTCTCTTCCCTCAACTATTTCTCAGAATCAGATAAGTGAATGAATTTGGCTGAGGACCAGCTTTGTGATAGTGAGGGTCTCAGGAGGATGTTCAGGTGGATCTGGCCTGCAATCTTGAGCACTTCAGCACTCAGCAAACTTATGGGACTGAACAGCAACAAGCCTTCTGGACGTGATGACCTGCATCATAGGATCTTACCAGAAGTGGCAGGTAATCAGTTGGCTGTTATCTACCAAAACTCCATGGATTCTGGAGAAAACAAGAAATGTCAAAATGGGAGTAAGAGTAGGCTACCTAGTCACTCAAGCATGCCTTTCCATTCAAATTGTATCTGACTAATCTACTTTAGGCTTCACATTCTGTTTCAGACTCCAGAGCCCTCAATTCCTGAACTCTCCAAGTCAGTGGTTTTCAACGTGAGCCATATGGCCCATGGGCGATGCTGGATTTTGTAGGGGCCATAAGTAGTAAACAAGAAACTGGGGGCCATGAGAGTATCTGAATAGGCTATGATCAGTTTACTGTCTTAATGGAATATTACTAAAATATATAAATAAAAAGAAATGAATATATGTAATTTAATTGGGACCCTGAATTAAATGAATAGGAAAATATGCTAGATGATGCAAGTGAGGCAGCAAAACGGGGGGTGGGGGGGGGTGGGGTGTGTGTGTGTGTGTGTGTGTGTGTAGCACATCAATCTTTCTCTCTGCTCCTTTCTGACCATGCACAAATCATGGGTCACACCCTGCAGCATGCAGAGCCCCGGCTGAGCCCCGCTCCATATTCCACCCCCAAATCACAAACTGCAGATTGGGTGGTGCTGCCTGCAGCTGATGGCTGGTTCTCTTTGCTGTCCACTGACCCCTGCAAGTTATAACACTTAGAAATGAAGGCTGCAGTTACTGCAAAGGTATCAGTTGCCAGAAACAGCTAAACTGCAGAGAGGCGAGAATGCATGAAGTCTACCGATACATCACTATCTTCCATAAGTCCGTGATACTTATCATATTTTGAAAGGAAGTTCAATTCACTTTTCTTGATAGTATTGTAGCATTTCTAAGTGATAAGCAGCTTGGAGAACAAATTGCTGCTGCAAAGTCCGACATATTTTACTTGTCAGATATATTTGAAAAGCTGAATTTATTAAACAGATAGTTACAAGGAAAAAACTGCAATCTCATCATGAAAAGAGACTATTACCACTTACCCTTGGAAAACTCAAACTTTTCACCAGCAATATTGGATGCTGTGAGTTTATGCAATTTCCTTCACTGGCCACTCTCACAAAAGAATTGCAAGATGATAATCTGATTGTGTATCTTTATCATTTGAAGCAACTGCACACTGATATGGAATTTTGGTTCAGAGACCTGCTAGAGACACATATTTCAGAATGGGTGGTGGATCTGTTCGGGGTGAACGTGAATGATGTTGATACCCCATTGCAAGGATGCCTTACTGAGCTCCAGAATGATACAACAGCTCAAGCAAAATTCAAACGAACTCGAACCAAGCAAGATTTCTGGACAACTGCGATCTTGAGCATAGTGGTATTCAAAGGAAGTTTCCACAGCTCTGGGAGAAAGCAAAGTTTGTCTTTAACTGGATTTCCCACCTCTTGTCTAGTCAAATGTGGTTTTAGTCAAGCTCTTCACCAGCTATGAAAAGCTCATAATTGTCTTGATCCTGTGACAAGAGGTGACCTTTGATTATCTTTAACCAAGTTGCAACCAGATATTCAAAAACTTGGCAATTCGCATCAGTCTCAAGGTATCACTAAATACCCTAAGTAACAATATTAAGCACTTTCTCATTGCTAGTTGGAAGAATATTACATATATTATAAATAAAGCATCCTATTCAGAGCCTTGAAATAAGTTTTACTTTTCATATACACCTGTAACATTATATTTAGCATATAATACCTATAACCTGTTAAAACATAAATATTGATTGTATATTAGAACAATTAGTACAGTTAACCAATGAACTTGAGCAACTAATGGTGAGTTATGAAAGGTGAATAAAAGCCACCATCGGGCCAAGAGCAGAAAAAGTTTGAGAACCACTGCTTTGAATAACTCCAATGATTTAGCTTCCACAGTTCTCCAGGGGAAAGAACTCCAAAGATTAACCTCCTTTTGAGTGAGGGGATTCCTGCTCACCTCAAGTATAAATGACAGCCTCCTTACCTTTTAATAACATGCCTTCTTTTCAGATTCCCTCAGGATTGGACACATCTATTTGGTCATGTGGCCTGAGGATCTTACATATTTTGATAACATTACCTTGTCACCATATAACAATATATTTCTGTTCCCATCCTCATCACATTCTACAGGGGTTGTATTGAGAGCATACTGAGCAGCTGCATCACTGCCTGGTTCGGAAATTGCACCATCTCAGATCGCAAGACCCTGCAGCGGATAGTGAGGTCAGCTGAGAAGATCATCCGGGTCTCTCTTCCTGTCATCACGGACATTTACACTACACGCTGTATCCGCAAAGAAAACAGCATTATGAAGGACCCCATGCACTCCTCATACAATCTCTTCTCTCTCCTGCCATCTGGGAAAAGGCTCCGAAGCATTCGGGCTCTCACAACCAGACTATGTAACAGTTTCTTCCCCCAAGCTATCAGAATCCTCAATACCCAAAGCCTGACACCTTGCCCTATTGTCCTGTTTATTACTTATTGTAATGCCTGCACTGTATTTGTGCACTTTCTGCAGTCCTGTGTAGGTCTGTAGTCTAGTGTAGCTTTCTCTGCGTTGTTTTTTTTCACGTAGTTCAGTGTAGTTTTTGTACTGTGTCATGTAACACCATGGTCCTGAAAAAATTTGTCTCATTTTTACTATGTACTGTACCAGCAGTTATGGTTGAAATGACAATAAAAGTGACTTGACTTGACTTAAACTTCCTTGCAATGTAGGACGGGCATCCCAGAGGATTGGAAAACTGCAAATATCTAGTGCTAATGTTCGAGAAAAGATATATAAAGCAGAAAACTATAAGTCATTGTCACAGAAAAATGCTGGAATCCATTATTTGGTTGGTAAAAGCGGGAAATTCAGAAAACTATTTAATAATCAAGCTGAATCAACATGGTTTGATGAAATAGAAATCATATTTGACAAACTTGTTAAAAGTTCTTTAAGAATGTAATAGAATAGATAAAAGAAAAACCAATACATTTAACATAATTGGATTTCCAGGAGTCATTCAAGAAGGTCTGATGTAAAACAACATAAAAGAACATTTTTCTGGAGCTAATACTTTGGCAGGGATGTGAGACCATCTCACTACCAGAAAACAGAGAGTGAATATAAATAGTTTATTTTCAGTTTGACTATCAGTAAATGGTGGAATGTCAGAGGAATCTCTGATGGGACCTCAACTATTTAACAATCTATATGAATAATTTAGATGAAGGGACCAATGAGCTGCAGCCAAATTTGCTAACAATACAAAGACAGAAGAGTTAAAAAGTTGTGAGGATGAAAAGAGCTTGGAAAGAAATATAGACAGGCTCAGCAAGTAAGCAAGAAGATAGCATATGGAGTTATTATGTGGGAAATCATGAGTTTATACATTTTTGGAAAGTAAAACGATAAAGCTAACATCTATATTTAAGCAGAGTAAGACTACATAAAATTGTGGTACAAAGGGATATGTGGGTTGAAGTGCATGAAACACTGAGATCTGGCATGCAGGTACAGCAAGAAATCAGGCCTGAAGATGGAATGCTGGCTTTCATTGCAAGGGAATATGATATATAAAAGCAGGGAAGTTTAAATGCCACTTTGGAATCCCATATACATTTCTGTTCTTCATATTTAAGGAAGGATATATTTGCATTAGAAGCAGTTGATTCCTGAGATAAAAAGTTTTACAAATGAACAGAAGTTGCTCAGGTTGGGTCTAAATTTACTGCAGTTTAGAAAAATGAAGCCCATTCTTTAAAAAAATTCTGAGGGTTTGGGTGGTCATGTGGATGGATTTTGAGAAGATGTTTGTCCTCGTGAGGGATTGGTTCAGAATAAGTCATTGCCCAGGTAAGATGGAAATGAGAGGAATTTTTCATCTTATGGGGCCATGGCTTTTTCTCAGGGATCTGTGGGGGCAAAGTCATTGAATGTATTTAAGGAATGGTTTGACAGATATTTGAATAACAAGACAGTTAAGGGAAGAGAGTGGGGAAAACAGAGTTAAGGCCAGATATGGTCTGACTAAATGATGTGGTAGGCTTGAGGGGCTGATAGGCCTACTCCAGCTCCTGCTTCTAGTCTTGATCTGGACCCTGCGTGCAGTGCCATTCTTAGAGCTTCTTATTCCTCGACACCTTTCAAAGGTAGATATGGCAGGACTTAACATTAAACTTCTAATTCATAAAAATAATTTCACCTTTTAATTAGTTGGGTCTAAATATCATGAAATTAATACCTCTGCTGCTTCAGCATATGAATGAGCAATCTACATTCAGCTACCGAGCTGCCTAAAATTTTCATGTTTCATTGAAAATATAGATTTGCTTTTCCACATTCACTAGCAGAGTATTTGAATTTGATCTGATTCATCATGATCAACTGCTGTTACACAATAGCATCCTTAATTATTAATTAACCATAATATAATTACACTAGGTATTTGGGATTCCACAAAGAATTATATTGTTCCTTTGTTGCAATTCTCTCAGTTGTATTCTGTGCACAGAAGATCTATCCATATGTTTTCCCTATTCTTGGAAACAAATATTCTCTGGATAAATATAACTTTAATCCAATAAACACCCAGGGCCCAACTATCATCAGCTGTTCCATTAATTACCTTTGGTCTACAGGGATGTTCACTGATAAATCCAGCACGTCCAATTTCTTTTGCAATTCCTCCTTAGATACGTTATGAAGTCATGTTCAAGGGAGGCGGAGGAGTCCTTACGGTGCTGCTTTGAGTTGGTGAACTGGACAATATTCAGGGATTCAGCTTTGAATCTGAATGAATATGCCATACTCAAGACCTGTGTGAATGAGTGTGTGCCTTTGAGAACAAACCAGACATACCCAAACCCGAAACTGTGGATAGACCAAGAGATCCAGAGTCTGCTGAGGGCTCGCTCTGTGGCATTCAAGACCAGTGATCCAGTACTCTACAAAAAATCCAGATATGACACCGAGGGCTATTTTAGAGCGAAAAAAGCAATTTTGATTGAAGGTAGAGATGGAATCATATGCACATCAACTTTGACAGAGTTTGTAGACCATCACTTTCTACAAGAAAAATCCTAACATCGTAAAAGGCTATGATGCTTCATTCCCAGGTGAGCTCAATGCCTTTTATACAAGCTTTGAAATGGAGAGTAAAGGTATACCTATGTGAATCCCTGGTGACCCTGTCATCTCTGTCTCAGAGGCTGATATCAAAACATCTTTCAAGAGGGTGAAACCTTTCAAGGAGTCATGCCCCAATGGTATACCTGGTAGGGCACTCAAAACCTGTGCCAACCAATTGGATGGAATGTTTAAGGACATCTTCAATCTCTCACTGCTGCATTCAGAGGTTCCCATCTGCTTCAAATGGGCATCAATCACATGATAAAGTGTTTTGCAAAGTTGGTAATGACTAAAGTTAACTCCTGCCTAAGCAAGGATATGGACTTACTGCAATTTGCCTATTGCCCCAATAGGTCTACAACAGATGCGATTTCACTTGCTCTCTACTCAGCTTTGGCTCACCTAGACCATAGTAATAACTACATCAGGCTGCTGTTTATTGATTATAGCTCATCATGCAACACAACCATACCCTCAGTACTATTCAACCAGTTTCAAAACCTGGGCCTCTGTATCCCCCTCTGCAGCTAGATCCATGATTTCTTTGTTGAAAGATCACGGTAAGTCGGGTCGGAAATAATGTCTCCTCCTCACTAATAATCAACACAGGCACACCTTAAGGATGAGTGCTTAGCCCACTGCTCTATTCCATCTACACCCATGACGGTGTGGTGAGACACTGCTCCGACTCCAATGGTAAACTGGCTGATGACACAACTGTTGTTGGCAGAATCTCAGATGGTGATGAGCAGGGATACAGGAAAACAATCTTGCACTCAATGTCAGTAAGTCCAAGGAAATGATTGTAAACTTCAGGAAGAGGAAGTTGAGGGAACATGCACCATTTCTCATTGAGGGGTCAGCAATGGAAAAAGTGAGCAATTACAAGATCCTCACTCTCATCATCTCTGAAGACCTATACTGAGCCCAACCAATTGATGCAATTATGAAGAAGGCACGTCAGTGGCTACAGTTCATTAGGATTATCAGGATATTTGGCATGTAACTAAAGAGACTCTAAACAAATTTCTACAGATGTACTGTGGAGAGCTTTCTAACTGACTGCATCACCATCTGGCTTGGAAGGGCAACTGCACAGGATTGGAAGCATCTGCAGAGGATTGCAAGCTCGGCCAGTTCCATCATGGGCATTAGCCTCTCAAGAGATGATGCCTCAAAAAGGCGGGATCCATCATTAATGACCCCTATCATCCCTCTCTTCACATTAATACCATCAGAGAGGTGGTACAAGAGCCTGAAGGCATGTGCACAACATTTTAGGAACAACTTCTGACCCTCTACCATCAGATTTCTGAACAGACAACGAATAAACCCATGAAGCCACCTCAGTATTTTTATACTCATTTGCACTACTTACTTAATTTAATTTTTATAAATGGTATATTTCTTATCATAATTTATACTGTTTTTATGTACTGCATTGACCTGCTGCTGTAAACCAACACATTTCATGACTATATCAGTGACATTAAACCTGATTCTGATAATGAAGTTGTCAATGCCAGATCTCAGCAAGAACTGAACCACATTCAGGAGAACAGTAAGTAACATTCATGACCGAGGAAGTGCCAGGAAATTCTGTCTTTTTTCACAGAGAGCAGTGGGTATCTGGAACGGGCTGCTGGGAAGCAGTGGTGAAAGCAGAAACAATAGTGGCATTTTTTGTAAGAACGTAGATCAACATGCAGGAAATGGAGAGATATGAATCACATACAGGTGGCTGAGAGTTAGTTTAATTCATCATTGCGTTCCGTGTAGGCATTGTGGGGCAAAGGGACTGTTTCTGTTCTGTATTGTCCTATGCTCTATGTTCTTTCAAGAGTGAGCTTCATCACCCATTTCTGACATTCAAGTGTAATTACCACCTCTGTGTGCCCCACTAAGAGCCTTCTGGGAGAATCACCATTGATCAGAAATCCAACTGAATCATCCAAATCAATACATTGGCTCCAAGAACAGATCAAAGGCTGAGTATCCTGTAGTCAAAGTGATTCATCTCCTGATTCTCCAAAGTGTTTTTACCAACTGCATGTCATAAGTCAGAAGCTGGGTAACATTCTCTTTAGTTACTCAAGTAGCCCACCATCATCAATACAAAACCGTTTCCAATGGTTCACTGCAGCTGCTGTTTGCATCATCTCCCAGATGCACAGCTGTAACACACCAAGCTTCTTCAGTAGCACATCCTAAATTCACCTGCACTACCGCTTAGGAGAAGGGCAGCTAAATGCATGATTTCATTCCGAGTCACCCATCATCCTGACCCAATAATATTCCTTCACTGTAATCCTGGAATGCTACATAGGAGTATTTAAATACAAGGACTGCAGAAATTCAAGCCAACAATTCACCTTACCAAAGGGCAATTAGACATGGCCATAAAATGACAGCCTTGCCAACAACATTCACATTCTGGTGGCTATCCATTTCAATTGGACTTTCCAGTGTCCCTCTGACATGTCTGTCCACAACCTCTTCTAATTCCATGCTAGGACCAAACTCAAGTTAGTGGAGCGACATCTCACATTCCATCTGGATGGTCTCCAACCTGATGGGGTGAATGTCGATTTCTCCAACTTCCAGAAATTTCTCCCTATTTCATCCTTCGCTCTTTTTTCATTTCTCATTCTGATTGCCCTGTCAGCCCTTCTCTTCTCCTCACCTGCCCATCATCTCCCTCTGGTGCTCTCCTCTTTCCTTTACTCCAATGACCCTCTTGTCCACTCCTCTTGGAAACCTTCTTCGGCCCCTTTTCCACCTATAACCTCCCAGCTTCTCACTCGTCCACTCTCCCCCACCCACCCAATCTCACCCTCCACCTTGAACTAGTTCCCATTCCCACCTTCTAACTCTGACTTCTGCCCCCTTCCATCCCAGTCCTGATGAAGGACCTTGGCCTGTAACATCGACTGTTGATTCCATTCCATAGGTGCTGCCTGACTTCTTCAAAGGTACAATTTAATGTTAGAGAAATGTATACAATATACGTCCTGAAATGCTTTTTCTTCATGCGCATCCATGAAAACAGATGAGTGTCCAAAGAATGAACGACAGTTAAACATAAGAACCCCAAAGTCCCCCCCCAACTCCCCTCCCTCCCATGCATAAGCGGCAGCGAGCAACAATCCCCCCCTCCCACTGGCAAATACAAAGCATCAGTACCACCACTGATCACTCCTGCGTGAGCAAAGCAATAGCAAAGACGCAGACTTGCAGTTACCCCAAAGACTTGGCGTTTCACCTGGTATTTGACATACCGCAGATTTTCTCTCTCTCTAATAAGAGAGAAAGAGTGGGGAGACATAGCAAACAACTCACTGGTTTACGATGTTAAAAGTCCATTATGTCACTTTTTTTGAGCTCTGTGCCTGAAGATCGCAAAGACTTGTCAAGTTTTTCCAGCATTTTGTGTGTGTGTGTTGCTCAAGGTTTTCAGCATCTTTAGAATATCTTGAGTTTATTAATTCCATCAATGTATTTGGTCTACAAGGTCATTAGATCCCATCACTCCTTAATGAACTTATTGAAAGGACGGCTTTCCTTGAGGGGTATTGATTATGCATCATTGCATCCCCTTCCCTTGTGACAATGACCTTTCTAGGGTACACTGGTTTTTCCTTTATACTGCAAAACTCCAGGAGGATATGCATGGTAACATGGATGCTCAATGTACTGCTTGACTACTTCTGTCATCACTGATCGTCAAAAAAAAGTTGCAATCAGGCTAATCAAAATAAGTTCATACTTTTAAGTGATGGTTTTCTGTCTGTCCCTCATTTATCAGTAAGAATACTGCTGACATTGGAGCAGTGTCTGCATCATTTTCCCCACCACTGATTCTTAAGACCGTAAGACAGTAAGACATAGGAGCAGAATTAGGCCATTCAGCCCATCAAGTCTGCTCTGCCATTCCATCATGGCTGATCCCAAATCCTACTCAACCCCATACATTTGCCCTCCCACTATATCCCTCGATGCCCTGACTGATCAGGAAACTATCAATTTCTGTTTTAAATATAACCAGGGAGTTGGCCTGCACCACAGTATGTGGCAGAACATTGCACAGTTTCACTACTCTGTGTTCTCAAAGGTCACCCCTCAATTTTGAGGCTGTGCCCTCTAGTTCAGATATCCTCACCATAAGAAACATCCTCTCCACACCCACCCTACCTAGTCCTTTCAACATTCCGTAGGTTTCAATGAGATTCTCCTGTATTCTTCTAATTTCCAGTGAATACAGGCCCAAAGCTGCAAAACGCTCTTTACATATTAACCCCTTAATTCTAGAATCATCCTCGTGAATCTCCTGTGGACTCTCTCCAATGCCAACACATCCTTTCTGAGATATGGGACCCAAAACTGTTGACAATACTCCAAGAGTCGCCTGACTAGTGTCTTATAAAGCCTCAGCATTATTTCCTTGCTTTTATATTCTATTCCCCTTGAAATAAATGCCAGATTGCATTTTGCCTTCTTTACCACAGACTCAACATGTAAGTTAACCTTCTGGGATTCTTGCACGAGGAGTCCTAAGTCCCTTTGTACCTCTGATGTTTGAGCCTTCTCCCCATTTAGATAATAGTCCACACTATTGTTCCTTTTACCAAAACGCATTATCATCCATTTTCCAACACTATATTCCTTCTGCCACATTTTTGCCCATTCTTCTAATTTGTCTAGGTCCTGTTGCACTTGCATTGCTTCCTCAGCACTACTTGCCCCTCTGTAATATCCACAAACTTTATGACAAAGCCATCAATTCCATTATCCAAAACATTGACAAACAATGTGAAAAGTCCCAATACTGACCCCTGAGAAACACCACTAGTCACTGGCAGCCAAAAAAGACCCCCTTTATTCCCATGCACTGCCTCCTGCATTCCTCTATCCATGCCAGTATCTTTCCTGTGACACCATAGAACTTTATCTTGTTAAGCAACCTTATCAAATGCCTTCTGAAAATCCAAGTAAATGACATCTACTGTTTCTCCTTTGTCTACCTTGTTTGATACTTACTCGAAGAACTCTAACAGATTTGCCAGGCAAGATTTCCCTTCACAGAAACCATGCTGACTTGACTTATTTTATCATAAGTCTCCAAGTACCTCGAAATCTTATGTTTAATGACTCCAACACTTTCCTAACCACTGAGGTTAGGCTAACTGGCCTATAATTTCCTTTCTTTTCCATTCCTCCCTTCTTAAAGAATAGAGTGACATTTCCATTCCTCCGGGACCATGCCAGAATCAAGTGATTCTTGAAAGATAATGGTCAATGCATCCATTAACGCTTCAGCAACCTCTCTCAGGATTCTGGGATATAGTCCATCTGGTCCAGGTGGCTTATCCATCTTAAGACCTTTGAGTTTACCTAGCATGTTTTCCTTTGTAGTCACAAAGGTGGTGGTGTCTTCCACAGGGAAGACAGATGCAAAGTACCCATTAAATTTATCTGCCTTTTCTTTGTCCCCCATTACTACCTCACCAGCATTATTTTCCAGTGGTCCAATATCAACTCTCACCTCCCTTTTACTCTTTATATAACAGTAAAACTTTTAGTATCCTGCTTTATATTATTGGCTAGTTTGCCCTCATATTACATCCTTTCCCTTCTTAAAGCTTTTTTAGTTGCCTTTTGTTGGATTTTAAAAGCTTCCCAATCATCCAACTTCCCACTCACTTTTTCTACCTTATTTATCCTTTTATGGGGTCCTTAAATTTCCTTGACAGCCACAGTTGCCTAGCCCCGCCATTCTGTGGACAGATCTATCATGTGCCTTGTGAACTATTTCCAGAAACTCCAGCCACCTCTGCTCTGCTGTCATCCCGGCCAGTATCCTCCTCCAATCCACCAGGGCAAGCTCCTCTCTCATGCCTCTGTAATTCCACCGCGATACTAATACACGTGGCTTATGCTTCCCTTGGCACAATGCGGCTCAAAAAGTTTCAGGATATTTCACAACCTCAGTTGTTGTTTTACTGAAAATATGACTATAGTTTATATTTGGAATCAAAGTAGCCCCCCTTTTCAAAGGTAGAATATAAGAAGCAGATAAGTTAACAATATACAGTATATTGAAGCATACAGTGATAGTGTGTGCTCATCTGGTTGACAATGGCTAAAAAAAACCAGAAAATCCACTCCTGGGTTGTTACACCATCTGGAAAGGTGTGTGTGGAAATGGATTGATTTGCAAAGCAAACTTTTGCATCCTTTCTTTCTGTTTTTCCATCACATCGATCCATAACAGCAGCTTTGCACCTGGGTGGTAAGTTGACTACTTCCCAGCATCTTTACTGAGCTGCTCTTGACAAAACTCTGTTGGTGACAGTATCAGTGACAGCCACACACCAGAATAAATGCACAAAACATAGAAGATGTTTCTCTAATGCGTCTTTGCTTCTTCCTTTATTTGTGCAGCCACTGTAGGCAATTCACAACAGCACAATTCATACAGTGGGTGACTCAGATAAATTAGCTCAAGAAATAATGTATAATCAACATTGCCAATAGTTGTCACCACTCTGATTCACAATTATTGCAACAAATAAGAAAAATTCAAATCTGTATGCTTTCTTAATTCTTGAACCTAACTCAAATGTTGTGAAAACATGATTGCTAATGATAGGGGCCAGCAGCATATACTTCAAACGTTAGTACCTGTAAGCCACATGACTGAGACTAAAGTAGGCTTTCAGTTTGAAGTCACATGGTTTGCTTTACTCTGATGCCATTGGTCTAGTCGTTGTGAACTCTGAATGAAATAATGTACTTACTGGACTGGATTGGAAACTTGAGATCTGAACTTAGTAAACTCGCCTGGAGCAGCCCACTCTGTACCCAGCTGAAAAGCAATGATAGGAAGATACTTCTTAGTCACTTGAGCAATTCAGACCACTTAAATAAATTAAACTCAAATGATTAGGAAAACAGATGCTTTATAGATATTACTTTAGTTACTGAAGACTAAAATAAGACCTCTCTACACAGCTCCAAGCCAACAGCTGGAAATTTTTCATCTTTTTCTTAGACAGACCCTCAAAATTGAGGATGACCTCCCTCAGCCCAAGTTTTGTAGGGATTCTGAGACGAACGATGGGGCCAATGTGGGAATTGCCGGAGAGGGCAGTAGGTCACTGAAGGTGCTGGTGCATGGCTGGTCTCTGGGTAGTTCCAGTGAGTTTGGATGATTTTGCTGAGATGACACTGAAGTTATCTTTCTAGCACCTTGCTGTGCCTGCTGTAGGTAGTCTAGGTCTAAAAAAAATCTAACAGAGCAGTGTTCATTGCTGCCCAGTAAACTCTTGAGTTTTGTATCATCAAGATTCCCCACCATCCAGCTCATGACCTCTACTGCTAAGCATTGGGCAGAAGGTACAGAAGCCTGAAGTCCCACACTGCCACGTTCAGGAATAGCTACTTTCCTGTAACTATCAGGTTCTTGAACCATCCTCCCAGATGCTATTCCTACCTCAGCAACAGAACATTATGGATCATTTCTTGCACCACTGTGCACTGTACACTTAATGACTTGGTGCACCATTATTAAATCTTCATTGTTTCGTGTATGTATAATTTATACATTGTGTGTTGTCTGAACCTAAGTGCCTGTCATGCTGCTGTAAGCAAGTTTTTCATTGCACCTGAACCTCAACACACTTGACAATAAACTTGGCCTGTTGTGACGGCCTGTCTGAAACTCACCCCCTCCTTTTGTCTCTTTTTTAGCAGTTTCTCTGGACTAAGACATGATATGCTTTCATTTTAGTTCTGAATAATAGGATTTGCATGTGCATGAATTATTTTTAACATAGGGTGGCTGCAGCACAACACAACATCTTGATGTAATGGCAACAAGGTTCAAGACGTGGAAAGGAAGCTCTTCTCTTTGCAGGACACAGACAATCATTGCATTGAAGCCATTACACTGCTCTGCTTAGCAATGTTAGTTAAGAGCAATTGTCAGTTTACAAAATAGTAGACAACTATAGTGGATTCCAGTTAACTGGAACTCATCAGGACCAGTATATTTTGGGCCAATAAAATGGTTGCCCCAATTAGCCAAAGTTTCATGGAAATAATTAAAAAGGTATAAAAGACACAAGCTACTTTTTAATTCAATAGTAAATTATGTATTTAAATGAAACACAGAACTGCCACAGTACTATAAAACTGCATTAGTTCCTAATAGTTATCAACAGAGGAAATCTTTCAGTGTATTCTACTGTGTTCTTTTGATTGATTGACTGTAAATGAAGAAAATGAGCACAGCCACCTAATACTGATAATGCCTTGCTGCATGAAGTAGTGTCAAAAATCATTACTTTTTACTTCAACGGCCAGCATCCCAAATGAATAACATAACACAAGCACACATAACTGACGCTATTTAAAAAACTGTTCACTCTAAGCACGGTATATTTCATGGTAAACAGTATTTAGTGCGACCAAGGTAGCATGCACACCCTCAAATCCTTTTGCACCCTGAATCTGGAGTACGTTATGCTGCTATGTCGACCTTTCTAGCTGCCTAGAGAATTCACGTCTGTTGTTATTGCAGCTGTATACATTTCACCACAGGCCGATACCAACCTGGCTCTTAATGAACTTTGCGAAACTATCAATATCCATGAAACTGCACGCCCAGAGGCTGCTTTCATCATTGCTGGAAACTTTGATCAAGCGTTGCTGACCAGAGTTTACCCGAAGTTCTCCCAACACATCGAAGTGAGCACACGGGGAGGAAGCATACTCAATCACTGCTACTCTCCCTTCCGCAATGGCTACACAGCACTACTCCGCCCTCCGTTTGGAAAGTCTGACCGTTCCTCCAACTTGCTCTTACCTGCCTACAGGCAGAAATTGAAGTAGGAAGCGGCCATAGTAAAACTATCCACTGCTAGTCCAATCAATCAGACTCAATGTTACAAGAATACCTGGGAGGTATTGCGAGCTGAGCACTCTCCAAATACACAGAGGTGGTCACAAGCTTCATTTGGAAGTGCATTGAAGACATTGTTCCCCAAAAATCAGTCCAGGTCTACTCAAACCAGAAGCCTTGGTGTGTTGCTCTCAGAGCAAGGGATAAAGCCTTCACCTCCAGAGATCAACAGGAACTCAAGAGAAGCCACTATGATTTACGGAGAGTCATCAAGGTGGCAAAATGGCAACACAGGCACAAAATGTAGTTGCAACTCTGTGACAATGACACACACAGCGTACGACAAAGACTGCACACCGTCGCGGACTTCAAAAGGAAACGCACCAGTACAGCCAACATTGCTACCTCGCTCCCAGACGAGCCAAATGTTTTTTTACGCTCGATTCAAGGTTGATAGGACTGAACCCCCAAGGAGAGCCGCCACCGAGACCTGCACCTTGGTCGTCTCTGAGGCTGAGATACATACAATATTTCAATGTGTCAGCAGCCGCAAGGTAGCAAGGCCCAAGAGCATCCTAGCGCGCATCCTTAAAGTGCATGCTGAACAATGTGTTTATGAACATTTTTAATCTCTCCCTCTCCCAGTGTGTAGTGCCCTCCTGTTTCAAATCATCCATCACTGTCCCTGTATCTAAGAAAACCAAGGTAGCATGCCTAAACGATCAGCGCCTTATCACACTCACCAGAATTATAAGCAAATGCTTTGAGAGGCTGGTTAAAGACTACATCTGCAGCATGCTACCACCCACACCGGACCCCCTACAATTCATCTACTGACGGAACCAGTCTACCAATTACGTCACAGCCACAGAACTAACCATCATCCTCACTCACCTGGAGAAGAGGGATGCATGTGTTAGAATGCTGCTCTTGGACTACAGTTCTGCATTCAACACCATCATTCCCCCCAGACTTGACAGGAAGTTCAGAGACCTTGGCCTGCACCCCACCTTGTACAGCTGGATTCTGGACTTCCTATTCCTGCTGCTATAATAACTCATCTCCTTCTACCTTAGGCCACAAACTTATCAATCAGCCGTCCAAGATCCGTATGCTCCACGACCGCTGGACTAAGTGTGTAAATGTAGGAGGGGACTATGTTGAAAAATAAATGTGCTAGGTTTTCTAAAATTGACTCCTTCTGCCTTAGGCCACAAACTTATCAATAACCCCTCATACATTACAGGATAAAGCACAGACATCATCACCAAACTCTTCATTGTAGGAGCCTGATACTATGTTTTCATTTTTATGCTTCTTCATAGAAGATGGATACTTGGAGAGCTACCATATAACTGGAAAAAATATTCAGGCATCCTCAAGGACACTTTAAGGCAGTGATTGAACTGCATACAATGGCTTCTGGACGAGATAAGTGAGAATGAAATGACATTCTTTACCTTGCCCACATGTATCAGCAGCCTGGCATTTGCAGGACTCTCATCAGAACTGAGCCAAAACTCGGAATTATCATCGGATGCAATTGCAAACTGGAAATCACCTGAGAAAATAAAAATGTAAAATAATTGATCAAGTTGGAGAGTTGCGTACATGTCGATAATAAACCCAGGATTGACTTTATAGAATATAGAACACATGGGAGCTGAAAACTGCATGAGAAGAGAAAGCATTTTCTGTTTTGCAGTCAATAATTTAGGGAAGCCAAATGGGCAAATTCTACTGTACCTTTGGGTAAGGTCATACATGCAGTCAGGTACATTAATCCAGTGGTGTAGAAAGGAAGCATTAGTTCAATGTTACCCTTGTAAAGCCACCCATGTCAAGCATCATCAAAGTTGAAGTGATGCAAATGGTGAAGGTCATGCACCTGCAAAGCAGGTATGAACTAAGTCCAATATTGAGAGTCAATCATCACTTCAGTTCAATGCTTCATTCTGTTTGGAGATGCAGTTACTGTCCCTCTTCACACGGTTTCACAATCTCTGTCTCCCCTGCTGCTTGGACTTCCAGCAACGTGCCACGCAGAAGGTTCAGAGCTCAAGCTTGCAAAGGGAAGTCTCAGGAACAGCAGTAGGTTCACTTCCATAACAGATTCTGTGATGCTGCATTGACACTCAATTTCTAATGCTGAGTAACATTTTCACAGAATCACAGCGAATGATAAAAATTTTATGTTTTGCCCACAGCTGCTCATGTGCTTAATTTGTTTCAGGTTTTAGCCATCGTTCTCAAAGTCAAATCGAACAGGAATCAAGATAAAATTTCATATTAACCGTTAGGGGAAAGACCTCCTTCCCGTAGAGACATTTATTATCTATTCTGTCCAGATGTCTCATAAGTTTATATATTTTGATCAGGATTCCCTTCAGCCTAATTCATTCCAGGGAAATCAAGACCGAATTGACTGGTAGACCCATGTAAGAGATCAATAAACCCACATGACCACAAGTCAGTTAAAGATGGAAAATAAATGGATCCTTGCAAAGTGCCACATGGAGCATGTAGTAATTGTGCCTTCGCGGCTCCAGGGCCCTGGCTCTGTTCTGACCTCATGTGCTCTCTGTGTGATGTGTAACACGCTGGGAAAGATTTCACTGCTAACGTAATGGTTTTACTGTAGAAACAGTGTTTGGGTTATGGTTAGAGATAACAGGTGCTTTGGAATGTGAGCCGTCCAATGAAGGGAGTGTGTTTTCGTGTTGTGTGCCTGACGTTGGTGTGAGCTGAGTCTTTTGTTTGGTGGGAGATGAAGAGAGAAGGCGCCGGAGAGAAGAGATCATAGGACTCGACCCGGAGTGGGGCCATGGTCTGACAAAGCTCAAGGAGATCGAAGGAGGATCAGAAAAGGGGAAAGTGAGCTCCAGCTTGTGCACATTAGACCGTTTTATTAAAATAGGCCCTTTTCTTTTTTTTTGCTTTTTCTTTACTAACCCATTATTCGAATTAAGAAATAGAAAGCTAAGTTGTTTAATTGTATGTAGTGTACTGTCTGTTATTTTGTGGTTCTTATTTATAATAGGGTAATGAATCATGCAGCCTCCACACACAGGGAGTTTCAGGGTGGGCTTGCACCTCAATCTCACACGTTTGGTGGGGTCAGAGATTGTCTTCCCTAGACCTACGCAGCAGACAGAACCAGAGAGTTTCAGATGCTTGCACATCTTTCCATGGCCATGTGACATTCCACCCTCTGCTCCGGTTTCCTCCCACATCCCAAAGACATGATAGTAGTTTAAGCAGTAATGACAAGAATAAAATCAAAGGGAGTAGATGGGGCATGTGTGAAAGAATATAAGTGGCAAGGGGGCAGCAAGATAAAGAGAGGGGGAATGGGACTTATTGGCTTGCTCTGCCAAGAGCTGGCATAGACCTGACGAGTCAAATGGCCTTCCGTATCATGATATGATAATTTGTAAATGTCACTCACTTCTCTTGAAGGAATTATTTACTTGGCTTAAGTAATCAACTTTAGTTTTATGTGGTGTATTCCAGCTGACAGTGTCTTTCACAGAGGAAGGAAGTGATAGAAACGGCAGTACTCAGAATGTGCTGACAGTTCCAAGTTACCAACTTTAAGTTACATTATCATATAGCTAAATACTCAGTAGTAGCAGAACAGATCACTGATAAAAACACATAATCACATATATGACAAAAGCATCCACTGAACGTGAAGAAATCTGCACAACAATAATCAGGGAATTTCATGTGGTCATTTCTTGTTGGCAGCCAAGTTCAAAGTTACCTGACTTGATGCATGTATCTTGTAGTATAAAGCACCTGCACTTCAGTCCAATAGAGTCCTGGGCAGTTCAGCACAGACACTGGCCCTTCAGCCCACTGTATTGATGCTGACCATTTTGCCCATCTACTCTAATCCCATTTTTCCATTGAGATGCAGCGCGCAAACGGCCCATCTGGCCCTTTGAGCCACGCCACCCATCAACCCCCGATTTAAGCCCAGCCTAATCATGGGATAATTTACAATGATACAATGGTACATCTTTGGACTATGGGAGGAACTGAAGCACCCGGAGGAAACCCAAGCCGTAATGGGGAGAATGCAGAAACTCTTACACAGGCAGTGGCGGGAATTGAACTTGGGTCACCTGTACTGTAAACTGTTGTGTTGACCACTAGGATACTGTGCCAGCCAAGCTTCCTTTACGGTTCCTGACACTGGCACTGCATACTGTCATAATAAATCATACTAACTTGAAGGAAATTATGCATTTCCTTGTTATCAGGAAGTCCTCACATTTTAGCATTCCCTGTGCAAAGTAACGATTGGCATATAGTAGTGGTGCACATGCTCCTCGATTGCCCCATTAAGATGCTGAGCTGTTTTACGTATCAAAGAGGACTTTGGCCACATATATGATGTATCTGAGTCTTTAACTGATATGACAGGAAACTATGGCCTTGAACTCCAAAGTCCTTCCATTCATCAACGTTCCTTACTGCACCACCATTTACTGTATATGTCTTATTCCTTTTTGACTTCCCAAAACACTTCTCCATGCACTCGTCTGGATTAAATTCCCTCTGATCTATAACCTGCAGCGGCCTTGGACAACACTCCTTGCTCTCCACACCATTAATTTTCATGTCGTCCACTGACTTACTTATCAATTTAACATACTGTAGCTAAGTAACAGAGTCTGAGAAGGGCAGAAACTCCAGTGCCACGCTGAAGTAACAAATGCCCCCTCAAATGCCATTGACCCTTAGTGAATTCCCACCCCCAGCTTTACTGACTGTTTAAACTACAAGTGATATTTAACCCTTTGTTATTCAAAGCAATTTTAAAATACTGAAAAAAATATATAGAAGGAAATATTTAAACACAAAAAATGGTAAGACCAGTTATTAGCAGCTTAAAAAAAAGATAAACTTAACATCATTTTTGCTTTTATCTCCAGAGCCACAATCCCCATACAGTCAGTAGAGTGTGCAGATCCTACAACTGGTGTAATATTCATATGCCAGTCTCTCAGGGTAAATGCTGGGGAATCTTGTCAAGTTGGAGTTCCACCACGGGATGGATGTCATAAGAGTGGCTTGATAATTACGAGTACCCCATCACACAGAAGGTTCAGGTCATAAGTGTTTGACTATAAATACGTGGACTGGACTAGTTTTGTTGCCTTTTCAATGAATGAAACCAGTGGGTCTGCTCAGAAATGCTGGGTTTTAGGGACAAAACCGGGTTTATTCTTCTTCGATAAATACTTCACTTATTGAATTACATTCAAAGCCATATCTTTTACAGCCACCACTTGCTCTTACTCATTCCTCTTCGAAAAATCGTCTTCAAACATCTGATAGTTGTGCTGTCAGCCAATCAATATAAATATGAAACAGTTGGGTAACTTACATTATATATTTAATGGGTTGCAGAGTTTGAGATAGCAGTATCTGAGAATTCACTTAAATTATTCTTGCTACCCAGTATTCATTGTTTATACTTCATGCATGAGAGTCCATTACTACTACTATGCCTGAAACCATCCAACAGCAAAGAAATTTCTCTTGAGTTGAATCTACTTTAACTATTTTCCACTTGAGTAGGCTTACATCAACTAAAAGACAGATATACCAGCATTACTGGCATTTTTTTCAAATTCCAGGTTTGTATTTAAAAATCTGAATTCAAGTTCTCAGCTAATATAGGGACTTTGACGACTGGGCCAAATCTTCTGGAGTTCTAATCTAATAACATAACCATCATGCTCCTGCATCTGTTACAGAATATCAATGGATTTTCTTTGATGAACGTTTTTCATCAGCACTACCTTATATTTTTCCAGCAATCTCTTCTCTAACATCAGTTCACTTGATCATATTTACATGTTCTAATCCTGGCAACTCATATTTACCAAACCGATTTGAGTCGTTATCCATATGTACAAATCAAGTTTCTCCAGCCCTGAAATTCACCTTTCCCTAGTAACATCAATGCCAATGGCAGTGGTATGATTGTCACTGATATGCAGTAGAGGATGATCTGAGAGAATGAAGGCCAGACCAACAAAATAAATTCTGCTTCTCAATATTAAAATATACGACAAATGTAGAACAACAGTACATAAGTGAATTTATAGTTATCCATGAAATGGTGAGCATCAGGATTCTAAAACTGAAATGGATAATGTTGGAAATACTTAGCAGGTCAGGCACTATCGGTATAGTGAGAAACAGAGTTAATGTCTCAGAACTGATGACAAGTCATTGATTTGAAATGCTAACAATGTCTCTGTTCCTCTCTCCACAAATGCTGCCATATCTGCCATTCACTTCCAGTGCTTTCTGTTCTTATTTCAGATTTCCAGAATTTGCAGTTTATTTTTAGATGTTTAATTTGTTTTGCCATATGACTCCAGGTCTGATTCTGACCTTGGGTGCTGTCCACATGGAGTTTGCAAAATCTCTCTGTACTTTTGGTTTTCATCCACATCCCAATGACGTGCTGATAAGGTTAATTGGCTATTACCCCTTGATGTAGATTAATGGTAAAAAGAATCAGCAGAATAGTTGATGCCCATGTGTGAGGCAGAAGAAGCTGTGATACAGGGAAATAAGGAGTGCGGTAATTGGACTAATGAACTCAAGTGGACTGAATGACCAACTACTTAACACATGATCATTCATGACATCTTTTTGCTCATGAAATAAAGCTGGCCCTGACTGTATCTCAGACTCTGGTGTATAGCTAAAACATCTAGAGAATTTATAGGAGGAACTCCAAATATGTTGTGATATGCACAGCTGTTGTCTCCATTAAACAAGAAAAAATATTTTGGGTAAACATTATTCTAATTATGGAAATTATATTAAATTTTTAACTAATTATGAACATGTTGCATAGTTCAGACTTTATTACACCATGGTGTAAAGATTATTAAGTGTGTGGAACATACTGAGTGTGAGTAAAAGTCTGAAATCACACAAAGCAACCACTTGTGCTACAGTGGCTTGTCAGGAATTAACTCAAACCTCCTGGGACTCTAATTAATATAGTTAAGACTCCATTCCATTTTGCCCTCTGATACTTCACCAGCATTAGTAAGGTTTTATGAACATCCACATATTTGAGGATCTCTTTAAAATTACAAACAATAAACAACATCACAATGATTTATCAAGAATCCAAGGGAAAGCTTCACACATATACCGACTGATCATTGTCAATAAGGTCGAGGGAAAGATAACTAGTTAACGTTGAGTAATGGAACTGAGATACATAATACAAAGGAAATTTGATAAATATTTTCATATCCACAATTACGAATGAAGCTATTTTTACTCCATTGCCACATACCGCATGCAAAGACCAAAGCAATTGACGGCCAAAGAGAGAGGCACAAAAGTTTTCTGAATGCTGATGGCATTGTTACATACAAGGCATACTTGTTACATACAAGGCATCATTACAGGCCATGTCATTCACATAACATAAAAATAAATCCAGAAAATTTTGTAAGTGCTCAGAAGTAGTGGAGAAAATAAAAGCAGTAACTTCTCAGGTCAATAACTTTTTATTATCATGACAGAGAAAAACAAATTGAAAATGAGGGGGAAGAAAATGTCGTTTCCATGATACAGCAGAAGGCAACAAGGTTTAGTAATTATAAATAGAGTAAACATTACAGATAAGCTTTATTTGTCATGTTACACATACATTGAAACATTAAGCACACAGTGAAATGCGTCATTTCGTGTTAAAGACCAACACAGTCCGAGGATTTGCTGGGGGCAAATCACATGCTTCCAGCACCAACACAACATGCCCACAACTTACTAGCCCTAACCCGAAACACATTTCCTTGGAATGTAGGAGGAAATCGGAGTACCTGGAGAAACCCCATTGGGTCCACTAGGGGAACATTGAAACTTTTTACAGAGGTTAACGGGATCACTAGAGCTGTAAAGGTTTGCACTAACTGCTATGCTACCATAATGCCCAATAAAAAGATAATGATATATGGCTAAAGTGGGTGGGAATGGTTTGAGAAAGAGAGAGGCCTACAGGATGTGTAAGTGGGAACAGCAGTATCATTACCTGAAAGACTGAATTTAGCGTTGAGTCTGGAAGGCTATAATTGCAAGGTGCCATTCCTTGATCTTACGCTGAGTTTTGTGGGCACGGTACAGGAGGCTGATGATGGAGATGTCAGGGTGAAAAGAAGATTAAAATAACAAGTGACAAGGTAAAGTGACAACTACAGGGTCACATTTACCAAATGAATGAAAGTGTTCTGCAAAGCAATCAACTGCTCTGCATTTGGTCTCTCCACTACGGAGGAAACAATATTGCGAGCAGCAAATACAATACACTGAATTGAAAGAAGTCGAAGTGAATTGCTGCTTTACCTGAGGAGAATATTTAGAACACTGGACAGTGTGAAGGAAGTGCAAAGCAGAATAGTGATATTGCTGCTTCACAACTCCAGGTATTCAAGTTTCATTATGAATCAGGTGGAAGTATTTGCATAGTCTCCTTGAGTGGGCTTTTCACAGCTGTTAAGGTTCCTCCATTCCAAACTTTTTTTTAAAAAGGGAATCTGGTGGGCATGTGAGGAAGAACAGTTCGCGAGGTGATAGAAGAATAAAATGTAGAGAATTGGGAATGAGGGGATTGCTTTGCTGGAAACCAGCTTAGACCTGATAGGCCAAGTGGCATCCTTCTGCATTGCAATAAATGAGTAATGTGAGAACAGACTTGAGAAAATGAAATACTTTTAGGAATTAAGACAGGAGGAAGACTAGTTAATGGAACTCTTGGAGTCAGTAAGCAAATAGCACATCATCAGTTGTGGGCCATCTCTGGAGGTGAAAATGTAAGAGGCAAGAAAGGGAAGAGGCAAAGATGGACAATGTGAAGCTGAGAGAGAGAGGCAGATATTGTCAACATATTTTTCAATTTTGTTGAAAACAAGAAGCAACATCCATCAATGCATAAAAGACAAGAGGCAAGGGAAAAAATCTGAATGGCCAGTCAATATGGATATGGAGTTCCTTGGGTGTAGCTGTTTAAGGATTGTATTAAACTCATTAAATTCATTTAACATAACATAATTGAAATAGATGCAGCAGAGGAATGGGGGAGCATTGAAATAAGATTTTCTGGATATCATTAGCTAATTTTGCTACTTACACATTGACAGGTTTCAAGACTAGACACCTTTGCTAAAGTAAAGCAATAAATCTCAGTGTTATAACAGTCAATAGTGAATCAAAGGATTCCAATGAAAAAGTTTTCTCTTTGGCTGAGTTCAAAGTAAAATTTTATAATCAGTGTACCTATATGTCACTGATGCACCATCAATAACTTTCGGAGACGTAAGTCAAGGTAGGCTTTTATTGGCTGGAAGAAAGCACCGTCAGCAGCAAGCGACCACCACACAACATCCTGGAGACTGAGGGAGGAGCAGTGCCTCCAATTGCCTTTATACAGGGGTCTGTGGGAGGAGCTACAGGAGCAGTCAGCGGGGGGGTGGGGGGGCATGTCCAGACAGGTATATGTAGTTCACCACAGTCACCAAATACAAACCCTATGATTCATCTTCCTGTGGGCATAGCAAATCCATAGAACAGTAACTATAGCACGATCAATGAAAGATCTATTAGAGTGCAGAAGACAACAAACTGTGCAAATGCAAATATAAATAAATAGCAATAAGTAACAAGAACATGAAATAACAAGATAAAGAGACTTGCAGTGAGATCATTAGTTGTGGGAATATCTCAATGGATGGGCAAGTGAGTGTAGCTATCCCCTTTGTTCAAGATTCTGATGGTTGAGTGGTTGTACCTGTTCTTGAACCTGGTGGTGTGTGTCCTGAAGCTCTTGTACTTTCTACCTGATGGCAGCAGCGAGAGAAGAGCATGGCCTGGATGGTAAGGATCTCTGATGATGGATGCTGCTTTCCTACGAAAGCGTTTCACGTAGATGTACTCAATGGTTGGGAGGGGTTTACCCATGATGTACCGGGACGAATCCACTACCTTTTGTGGGAATTTCCGTTCAAAGTCAATACACTCTCCACTACATGTCTACTGAAGTTTGGCAAATTTTTTAATGTTATGCCGAATCTTCATAGACTCCTAAAGAAGTAGAGGCAGTGCTGTTCTTTCATTGCAATTGCATTTTTCATGCTGGGTCCAGGACAGGTCCTCTGAAGTAGTAACATCCGTGAATTTAAAGTTGCTAACCCTCTCCATATCTGTTCTTCTGATGAGGACTGGCTCATTGACCTCTGGTTTCCCTCTCCTGAATCTACAATCAATTCCTTAGTCTTTCTGACACTGAGTGAGAGGTTGTTGTTATGACATAGTTCAGCCAAATTTTCAGTTCCCTCTTGTATGCTGTTTGATCACCACCTTTGATATGCCCCACAACAGTGGTGTTATCAGCAAACATGACTATGATGTTGGAGCTGTGTTTAGCCACGCAGTCAAAAGTGTAAAGAGAGTAGAGCAGGGAGCTAGGCATACAGCACCGTAGTGCACCTAAGCTGATGGAGATCATGGACGAGGTATTTTTGCCAATCCAAACTGGCTGGGGTCTAGAAGTGAGGAAATCCAGTATCCAATTGCACAAGGGGCTTTGAGGCCAAGATCTTAAAGCTTCTTAATTAGTTTTGAGGGGATGATGGTATTAAATACTGAGCTGTAATTGATGAAGAGCATCCAGATGTATGCATCTCTGCTGTCCAGATGTTCCAGGGTTGTGTGACAAGCCAATGAGATGGCACCTGCTGTGGATCTGTTGCTCTGGTAGACAAATTGGAGTGGATCCAAATTGCCTCTCAGGCGGGAGCTGGTATGTTTCATCATCAACCTCTCAAAACACTTCATCACTGTGGATGTAAGTGCAGCTGGCGATAGTCACTGAGGCAGGTCACGATGCTCTTCTTGGGCACTGGTATAATGAAGCTTCTCCAGTACAAGATCATTGTGGGACACTCCAGCCCTTGTTTAATTTGCCTGCCCCAGGCACCCAAACTACAGTGGTCCTGTATAAAATTACAAGAGGCATAGTTGGGGAGATGAAGTCTTTTTACTTGGGGGTACAAATGTTGAATACTGGATATCATAGCTTTAAGATGAGAAGGGGAGATTTTGTTTTACACAGGGAATGACAGGTGCCTAGAATGTGCTGACAGCTGCAGTGGTAGAGGTCAATATTTTAGCAATGTTTAGAAGGCATTTAGGCAGCTATATAACAGTGAGGTATACAGACCATGTGCAGGCAGATGGGATTAAATTGGAATAATGGACAATACAAACAAGGGCCAGTTCTTGTGTTGTACTGGTATCGGTTCTACCTTAAGCTACAGAAGAGAAAATAGCCAGGATATTAACATCAGCTGACAGCAAACAAGGGTGACACAGTGGCAGTACTGGCCGAACTGATGCCTCACACCTCCACTGGCCCGGTTTCAATCCTGACCTCTGCTGCTACTTGTGCAGAGTTTGCTCATTTTCTCTGTGACCTGGAGGACTTCCTCTGCTTCTCCAGTTTCTTCTCACATCCTCAAAATGAGCAATCTGAATCAGCTACTAGAAATTGCCCATTGTTCGAAGATGAGTGTAGGAATCTGGGAATTTAAAAAAATTAATTTATTTATTGTTTAATGAGATACAGCTTGGAAGAGGCCCCTTGAGCGACACTGCCCAGCAACCTTCCGATTTCAATCCTAGCCTAATCACAGGTCAATTTACTATGAGCAATTAACCTACCGATTGGTAAGTCTTTGGCATGAGGGAGGAAACTCATAAAATCATGGGGAGAACATACAAACTCCTTACAGGACAGCGGTGGGAATTGAACCCAGGTCGCCAGTACAATAAAGTGTTGTGCTAACCACTATGCTATCATGCCACCCTCTGTGAAGAATAAAACAAGATTGCATAGATGAGTGCTCGATGTTTGGTGCAGAGTTGGTGGGCTAAAGGACCTGTTTCTGAACTCCCACACTCAATGTCCCTTCAACTCTTTAATTGAATCTCTTCACTGAAAGTATAGTAAATTAAACATGATCTCACCTGTCAGTAATCTCCCAGTGGGGAACCTGGAACAACTGGAATCCTAATTGTGTCCTAAATTCCATTCTGGCAACATACTATCTCAGCCATTTCCCGGTGGTTCTTTGACAACTAACTGGATGAGGAATGTGGAGGTAGAAGGAAGCATGGGAAGGAGAGGACAAGAAAAGGAAGTGGGAAGTCGGGAAAAAGTGGGCAGAGGACATGGGAACAAAAAGAAAGGATAAATGAATAAGGGCGAACCAAAGAGGAACAGAGATAAGGGTGACTGGAGGAGGGGAGGAGAAACAGAAAGGAGAAGAGTGAGGAAGAGGAGGAAGAATAGAGATGAAGGAGGATAACATAGGTGAGTTAACAAGCAGCAGGACAGAGGGGTATGGTGGCCAATATTCACACATAGCAAAGGAGACTCCATACTTAAATTAGAACATTCCTGTCCCACACAATATCAATGTGAGATTCTGTTTTCAATATAATTTTCCAATCTTGACACTGATCTACAGAAAAAACTGTTAGGCAGTTTTCAACATGAGTGACTTTGGGACAATATTTATTCCAGAGTAATAGGACACATCCAAGGAGCCAGAAATGCTGTGGTCAACAGCAAGCACTTTTAACTTATTGCTGATCTCTGAGATTTAGAAACTTACTTAGTTGTGGTTCAAGCAGCAGGCTAGCCACAGAACCAGCAGAACTGTTCTTTGAAAGACAGAGCAAGCCTCATCCACATCTACAAATACAATCCTGGGACACTAAGTTCTTCATCAAAAGCCAGTCCATCATAACATGGAGGAACAAGTCATGGGCATGGTGTATCACTAGTTCCCAACCAACAAAGGAAAGCCTAATTTTTTCACAAAATAGCTCCATCCCAATGATGATGTTGGAAATTGATCCTTTTAATGAAGCTGAGCTATCCTGGGTTTTCTGAGACCATCAATAGCAACAGGTACAAGGATTTAATCTTGACTTCTGATGCTCTTTGTGTGGAGTTTGCATGTTCTCCTTGAAGAAGTGTAGATTTCCCCTAAGTGCTTCTGTTTGTTCCCACACGCCAAAGACATGCAAGCTTGGTCATTTAATTGGTCAATGTAAATTCTGTGTAGGTGAGCAGTAAAATCTGGGAGGGGTTGGGAATGGAGTAGATGGGGATGTGGGGGGAATAAAAAGGAATTAGTATAGTGTAAAGACAGATTTTGTTGGTTGTTATTGACATGGTGGCCAAAGGACCTGGTTCTGTGCTCTCCGATTCTATGGCTCTTTTTTAATGTTTTTGTAATTTTTTATAACTAATTTACCACAGCCTCACAGAAACTTTGTTACCTTTAGTACTGCCCTTCACCCAGGCAAGATTAGAAACCAACTTTCAATCTGCAAATAATCTTGACTTTACAATTTATATAAGGCCTTGACTGACTTCTTGGTTCTAAACAGGTCCCATGTCCTGTGCTGAAAAACAGAATTAAAAACCGAAGCAAACATTCACCGTGTGCATATGGTAAATGTTACACCAATGATAAAAATTGGAAGTAAAGTTGATCATTGAACGTCAGAAATAACTGCAACTAATTTTGGGATGAGCTGTTGTCATAAACTGTCACATAAATCAACTGAGCCCCAAGGGATTTTCAACAGGACTAGATGAGTGGGTGTGCATGCCATGTTTCCTGGCAGCTGTACTTGCTCATTCTGAGCACCACTGCTGCTGCATTACATGGCAATCAATCAGTCGGAAAATGGTCAAGGTATTGTGTGTGTGTGTGTGTGTGTGTGTGTGTGTGTATGTGTGTGTGTGTGTGTGTGTGTGTGTGTGTGTGTGTGTGTGTGTGTGTGTGTGTGTGTGTGTGTGTGTGTGTGAGAGAGAGAGAGAGAGAGAGGTTATTGATGCCCATGCAAGGATATGCAATATGTGACTACAAATTTCATTTACATATTTGAAGACCAACTATAAAAGTCACTGAATTACTGAACTTCAGGCAACATGAAGGAAGAAAATTTCATTTGTATTGGTACTTAAGTGTGCTGCTGGTGTCACTGATAGAAAGCAGCACTGAAACAGAAGCAGGAGGGCGCTGTGAGGAAATATTCAGTGCTAATTTCTCATTGTGGATGGAGTTAGCTGGCTTACTGATTAATAGATTCCATTGTCTATCCATGGAATGTTGACGCTGGAGGAAACTTTCTACCCAATGTTAACTGTTCGCAATCAACACTTTGGGATAATGATATTGCCTTTGTTTGAGAGAGAATGAAAGGGTAAATATGGAGGTTGCTTTTCCTTGGGTGGCTACATTGTAATCTTAAAATTAGAGCCAGAGTGACAATGAAGAAGGTTATCGAAAATGACAACAGGATCCTGATCAGCTGATTAAGTGGGCTGAGCCAAGGCTAATGAAATATTATTCAGATAAGTGACTCCAGGACAATATCCCATACACCATCAAGCTACCAGCCATGCCACTCAGGGACTTGGGATAATATTATTTTTGTGACTATGTGCTGTCTTTTTCTTCGTAACTATATGTACAATGTGCTGTGTGCTGTGTGATCTGTGTGCACCGTGTTTTGCACTTTGGCCCCCAGGAACATTTTAATTTAGCTGCATGCAAATGCATAGTTGGATGATGATTAAACTTGAACTTGAACTTGCAAGGTGTTGCATTTTGGATTGTCAAATCCAGGTAGGGCTTTGACAGTGAGTAGCTGGTTCCTGGGGAATGCTCTAGAGCAAACAGACCTTGGAGTACAAGTACGTGGTTCCCTGAAAATGGAGTCACAGGTAGATGAGGTGGTGAAGAAAGTTTCATAAGTCAGGGCATTGAAGTATAAAATGACTAGTGGCATAGTGAATGTACTGTTTTTTTTCCCCGGGTTGGGAATCAAGAACTAGGGGGCATAGGATTAAGGTGAGAAGGGAAATGTTTAACTAGAACTTGAAGGGCTAAGTTTTTGCAGCAATGGAGGGACCTATGTGGAATGAACTGCCATAAGAAGTGGCTGAGGCAATAGAATAATAACTTTTAAAGGACAATTGGACGGTCACAATGATTGGAACGGCTTGGAAGGTTGTGAGCCAAACACTGGCACATGGATTGACTGGATTGTGAATCTTGGTCAGTAGGCTGACCAGCCTTTCTCTGGTTCATATAACACTATGACAATGGACATGTAAACTGTGCTCCTTCTGTCAAGCCGATGCAAGTTCAGCTTTTACAGCCAAGCTCAAAAGAATTACTGTATGTCAGGAAAAAGTATCTATGAAATAAGTGAAAGATGGCTAAAGATGAGGGCAGGTCAGTCACAATTTAACTGTTTAGCAGTTAGTGGACTGAATGGTTGAATCTCACTCTTTTTGCTCTTTTTTACCGACCTACAGTATGAATGTCTTGCTCATTCTTGACCTTAGTCTAGGTCACCTTTCAGGCCTGAACTCCTTAAAGCTGTGCTGCTGCTTTGAGGAATATTTCACTGATTAATGAACATTTAGCGTTCAACGGCCTGTATTTTATTCTTTTATGCTGTTTACTTTCATTCAGCTTTGTTCTAAAGACGCTGTCATGAGTGATAGTGCGTGAAAGTGGTTATACAGTATCACAGACATTAAATCTTGTTTCATGCCACAAAGGGGTGGGAATAGTGTTACTTCATTTAAACGGTTCAGTAATTTACCCTGAAGTAATGCTGATACGATGAGTTTCAGGCACATTAGTTCTATCATCCATATTCGGTGCATAATTTTTCATAAACCACTAGTAAATTTTGCACATAGTACAACCTGTGTGAAAACCAACACTGTGATCATTAGCAGCTGCCCTGAGATCTATGTTTTGATAAGAAGCAATGCAACACATTATATTTTCATCGGAATACTTTCCAGATGCCACAGTGGTACAGCTAGTAGAGCTACAGTCTCACAACACCAGTGACCTGGGTTTGATTCTGACCTCAGGGGCTCCCTGACCATTCTCCTAGCTACTGGATGGGTATCCTTCAAGACCTCGTTTCCTCTCACATCCCAAAGATGTGCAGGTTGGCAGGTCACTCCTCGTGCTAGGTGGGTGCTAGGAGAATCAGGATGGAGTTGATGGGCATGTGAGGGAGAATGTTTCACAAGAAGTAAGTGGCAGAATTCGATTGAGTGGATTTCACTGAAACCAGTATGGAGTTACTGGGCTGAATGGCCTCCCTCGCTGTTATAGAAGAGTGGGAGAATATTACTAGTAAAACAATAGTACAACCAGGAGATGGAAGGCTTGATCAGGGATCGAATAGGAGACACCACAATTAAACATCAGTGGAATTTATGGGAGACATCAACTTAGAAATGTAGAAACAAAGGGAAATGTTTCTGTTGCCAGAGAGTATTCTGCTCATGATTAAGTCTCAGATGAGCTAGAAATCAAGATAATAACCAAGATATTTTTACACAAAAGATTTATATTGTACTACATCACTGAATAGTCTTACCTAACAGGCATCTACCATTCTGTCTTTAAAGTTTCACAGTTAAAACTACTACCAATATTTTAGCTAATTACATCCTGTTTTTTATCATGCTAGTAGAGCAGGGGTCTAAGGGTACAACTACATAGTTCTGTGAAAGTGGCAGCACAGGTAGACAGGGTGAAGAAGGTAAATGCCATGCTTGCCTTCATCAGTCAGGCCACTGAATACAGGTTGAGCACCCCTTATCCGAAATGCTTGGGACAGGAAGTGTTTCAGATTTCCTATATTTTTGGATTTTGGAATATTTGGATCTATATAATTAGATACCTTGGAGATGGGAACCAGGTCTAAACACAAAATCCACTGACATTATATAATTATATATACAATTTATACATATATCCTGAAGGTAGTTTATATAATATTTTTAATAATTTTGTGTATGAAAATGTGTACATTGAAGAACCAGAAAGGTAAACTATCACTACCTGGGCTGCCCAGGTGGACAGTCAGTGGCATAATTCCCAACTCTGAATTTATGTGCTACTGGTAAGCAGCCCTTTTCTTACATTTGTTCAATCACACATATGTACTAATGCAGTCATTCAGTGTGTTACATTTTCATCAGCGATAATCTTGGCAAGCTTATCAATGAATTTCTCTGCTGCTTCATGATCAGCAGACGCTTTATCACCACAAATCTTTAAAAATTAAATACCATGCCTTTTCTTAAATTTCTGGAACCAGCCTATTGAATGTGCACAATTACCTTAAATTTTCAGTTTGTCGTGATAGATCTTTGCTTGTTTCATGATCAGCCTACTGTTGATAGGCATATGTTCACTCCAGTGCTGACAAATCCACTCTTTCAATACATGGGCAAGATCTTTATTTTCCATTTAATGCAGTGTTTTTCTATTTCTCATTAATTTCTGTTCATTACAAATGTGAAATCACTTCTCAGACCTGCCTATGGTGCAGAGAGATTTCCATATAGCCTGGGATCCTTCCCTGTGCCCTGTGGAATTTTCCGTTTTTGACGTCATCTCAGCAGTCAAAAAATGGCGGATTTCAGATGTTTTCAGATTTTGGAATTTTGGGTAAGGGATGCTCAACCTATATAAGATCTGGGACGTTGTGTTACAGCTGGACAAGATATCGGTGAGGCTGCATTTGGAGTATTTATAGGGTATATAACATCATGAGGTATAGATATGGGAATAGTCACTGTACTTTTCCCAGAGTAGAAGAGTCTAAAACTAAGGAGAAAAGGTTTAAGGTGAGAGGAGAAAGATTTAAAGGAGCCCTGAGGGGCAACCTTTTCACACAGAGTATGTCGAGTGAGCTGCCAAAGGAAGTTGTGGAGGCAGGTACAATTAAAATATTTTTAAAAGACATTTGGACAGCTATGTGGATAGGAAAGGTTTAGAGCAGGGATTCCCAACTTGGGGTTCACAGCCTCTTGGTTAATGGTAAGGGCTCATGTCATAAAAAAGGCTGGGAACCCCGGTTTAGAGAGATATGAGCTAAGTTCAGGCAAATGGGACTACCTCAGGTAACCAACCATGGATGAGTTGAGCCAAAAAGCCTATTTCCATGCTACATGGCTCCAAGACACTTATGATTTTGTGAGAAGATGTATTTCTCAGTTTCATTCCTTCATTCATTACAGTTGAGACAAAATTTCTGATGACCCAGTATGGTTCCTCTTTGATTTTCTATTCAGTGAAATACTCCGACAGAATGGATGAAAAATATCTCTGCAATTAACAAAGATACCAGAACCTCACAGATCTTTTCTTACTACTGGTAACAAAGATTATTTTAAAAATTATTTATTTAGGCAAACAGTGTGGAGGACCAGATCAGTGGCATTCAGGTCTGGCAACCAAGTTAAAGGCAAGAGTTCCAGGAACCATCTCCAGAAAGCCATGTCATGTGCGAAGTGGAAATTCGAGACAAAATCTGAATCACTGAAGGATGCACGGCAGCTGTGGCAGGGCTTGAATGCTACTACTTCCTACAAAGTGAACCCAAGCAATACAGATTTCACTCCCAGGTGAGCTCAATGCCTTTTATGCTTACTTTGACCATCAAAACACAGCGGCACTTACACAAACTCACACCGGTTATTTCAGTCTCTGAGGCTGATGTGCGAGCTTCCTTCAGGAAGGTTGAACCCACAGAAAGCATCTAGCCCAAATGGAGTATATGGCTGAGTACTAAAGACCTGTGTTAATCAACTGGCTGGAATGTTCATCAATATCTTTAACCTCTCACTTCAGCGGTCTGAGGTACCTACCTATTTCATGCAGGCTTCAATTAAAAAGTAGTGGATATGGCCCAGTATATCACAAGTAAAGTCCTCCCTACCACTGAGCACATGTACATGGAGTATTGTTGCAGGAAAGCAACATCCATCATCAAGTCCCCCACCACCCAGGCCAGGCTCTCTTCTTACTGCTGCCAAGAAGAAGGTGGTACAGGAGCCTCAGGAACTGCACCACCAGGTTCGTGGACAGTTATTACCCTTCAACCATCATGCTCTTGTACTAGAGGGGATAAATTCACTCAACTTCACTTGCCCCATCACTGAACTGTTCCCATTGAACTGGACTCAATTTCAATGTATGTTCATCTCATGTTTTCGATATTTATTCCTTATTTATTTATTTATTGTTACTACTATTATTATTATTATCTCTTTGTTCCCTTTCTTTTAGTATTTGAACAGTTTGTTGTGTTTTTTTTTTGCATATTGGTTGTTGTCCACTCTGTTGGGTGCAGTCTTTCATTGATTCTATTGTGTTTCATGTATTTAATGTAATTGCCTGCAAGAAAATGAATCTCGGGGATGTATATGGTGACATATATGTAATTTGAGAATAAACTTACTTTGAATTTTAAACTTTGAACAGGCCCTTTCTGTCCTTCAAGGCATGCCACCCAGAAACCCCCGATTTAACTATAGCCTAATCATGGGGCAACTTACAATAACCAACTAACCTACTATCCACCTTGGACTATGGGAGGAAACTGGAGCAGCCAGAGAAAACCCACGTATTCAGCAGGGAGGATGTAGAGACTCCTTACAGGTGGCATTGGAATTGAACTCTGAACTCCGAAGCCCTGAACTGTAAAAGCATTGCACTAACCACTACGCTATCATAATGTCCATGGGATGATGACATTTCTTCTCTGTTGCTGATAAATGGAGGATAACAGCACTGAGCATTGATGTAAGTGGGTAGGAACAATGTGGTGTGACATTAAAGTTACAGGATTATTAGGCAGAACACTGAGCTAAGGACAAACATTTGAATCACAGAATTACAGCTGGGAAAACTAAATTCAAGACTAAAATTAATCCAAAATTATGTTGTTTGTCCCAATACTGGTAAATACGAAAATATTTGATTATCACAGAACCCAGCTGGTTCACTCATATCTCTTAAGGAGTAAAACCTGACATTCTTATCTGGTCTATTACATTTGTGACTCCAGTCCCTCAATGCTTTTGACTTGTACATGGAGCTTAGAAAAACAGAGGGCTATGGGTAAGCCTAGCTAGTTCTAAGGTAAGAACATGTTCGGAACAGCTTTGTGGGCCGAAGGGCCTGTATTGTGCTGTAGGTTTTCTATGTTTCTATGACCCCTGAATAGCCCAATTACAAATAGACAATAAATACTGGTGTTGCCAGTGCTAGTAACATCCAGTGGACAAGCTAAATTAAATTTTAAAAAGCAAATAAAATAAAAATGTTATTAAAATCAAATATTAAAAGTAATGTACTTTTGTACATTGCAAGGCAAATCTGACCAAGTAATAAAAAAGACAGCATCTGCTTAGACAGTGTTTGCAAAGAAACTGTTAGCAGGTTACATCATCCTTGGCCTGATGTGTTGCATGTGATCCTTGCCTGACTACATTACATTTCCCAGCTACAGAGGGCTAACTGCTGGTCGGTTACACTTAATCATGGCCTTACTACGCAGAGTGGGCAAGTAAGCTGCAGGCTTTTTTAATAGTTCTAAATGTTTCTCATTGTTATTAAAGGGTAAAAACTGTAAAGTTGACTGAAATATTAAAAATAAGTTATTCCTAAAATACTGATAAACATGATAAACACTGAAAACTCAAGTGACCTCCCTGTGTAACCTTTTGCAACAAGGTTGTAGATACCAGTCAAATTGAGAAGGTCACCATTCCCAGAAAGGTTGTCCTGGGGTAAGGGTGAAGTTCAGGTTCAACACAACAATGAACTCCGGCCCTGTGCTGCTACGGGCCTCAATGTCATGCTCAGTAACGGTACGGATAGCCAGATGCAATGGAATCTAACCTTCAGTTCATCTCTATTTTTTTTCCACACCATGATAGAATTCTGGGACTGGGAGAAGTTAGAGATTTCACCATGCTTTGAAATGTGGAGGAAGTGGGAATTGAAGAGAGAACATTGTGAGGCAGTGGGACAGGGGATTGCCGGATTCTCTGTTCCACTGAGACATGGCTCACTGGCCAACACTCCGGACATGGCGCTCCAGTCCCAAGGGTTCTCAATCCACCGGATGGACTGGACGGTGGCATCCGGAGTGGGCAGCAGCGGCAGCTTCTGCTTCATAATAAACTCATCATGGTGCTTAGATGTAGTGGTCTTGTCTCTCACACGTTCTCCCGACCTGGAGTATCCAATAATTATGCGCTGACTATTCTACTTACCAAGAGAGTTCTCCATCGCAATCCTGACTGCAGTTTACATACTAATAAAGGTAGATGTCAAGCTATCACTAGGTGTATTGAATGCCATGAATAACAAATAAGAAACAGCCTACCTTAATGCCTTTCACATCCTTGCCAGGGATTTCAATCAGGCTACCTCTGCCAACTACTATCAGCGTGTCACCTTCAGCACCAGAGGGCCACTTGACCACCGTTACAATAGACAATAGGTGCAGGAATAGGCCATTCAGTCCTTCGAACCAGCACCGCCATTCAATGTGATCATGGCTAATCATCCACAATCAGTACCCCGTTCCTGCCTTCTCCCCATATCCCTTGACTCCACTATCTTTAAGAGCTCTATCTAACTCTTTCTTGAAAACATCCAGAGACTTGGCCTCCACTGCCTTCTGAGGCAGAGTATTCCATAGATCCACAACTCTCTGGGTGAAAAAGTTTTTCCTGAACTCCATTCTAAACGGCCTACCCCTTATTCTTAAACTGTGGCCTCTGGTTATGGACTCCCCCAAAATCGGGAACATGTTTCCTGCCTCCAGCATGTCCAATCCCTTAATAATCTTATATGTTTCAATCAGATCCCCTCTCATCCTTCTAAATTCCAGTGTATACAAGCCCAGTGGCTCCAATCTTTCAACATATGACAGTCCCGCCATCCCGGGAATCAACCTTGTGAACCTACGCTGCACTCCCTCAACAGTAAGAATGTCCTTCCTCAAATTTGTAGAGCAAGACTGTACACGGTGCTCCAGATGTGGTCTTACCAGGGCCCTGTACAACTGCAGAAGGACCTCTTTGCTCCTATACTCAACTCCCCTTGTTATGAAGGCCAACATGCCATTAGCTTTCTTCACTGCCTGCTGTACCTGCATGCTTACTTTCAGTGACTGATGAACAAGGACACCTAGATCTCGTTGTACTTCCCCTTTTCTTAACTTGACACCATTCAGATAGTAATCTGCCTTCCTGTTCTTGCCACCAAAGTGGATAACCTCACATTTATCCACATTAAACTGTATCTGCCATGCATCTGCCCACTCACCCAACCTGTCTAAGTCACCCTGCATTCTCCTAACATTCTCCTCATATTTCACACTGCCACCCAGCTTTGTGTCATCTGCAAAACACTACTAGTAGTTACACTACTATCAAGAATGCATATTGTTCCATCTCTCAACTGCATATAAGAAAATTGGATCATCAGGCTGTCATTCTCCTACCTGATACAGGCAGAGACTAAAGAACAAGGCACCAGAGGTAACAACAACAAAGTGATAAGGCCTACTTCGATAGTGTTAAGGACAGGCAATCCAGGAAGGTACAACAGGTCCAGATCTGAACTCTGGAAAGCCTCTCATATGTGAAGTGGCAATTCCAGACTAAAGTTGAATCACAGAAGGATGCTCAACAGCCGTGCCATCACCTCCTACAAATCAAAACCATGCAACATAAATTACATTTCACTCCCAGATGAGCTAAACACCTTTTATGCTTGCTTTGACTGACAGAACATGGAGGCACCTTCCGGAACCAGCACAGACCCCAATGACTTTGTGATTTCAGTCTCTGAGGCCAGCATGAGAGCACTCCTCAGACGGGCAAATCACAGAAAACATCCGGTCCAGCTGGAGCATCTGAAGACTTATGCTAATCAACTGGCTGGAGTGTTCATGGACATCTTCAATCTCTCGCTTCAGCAGTCTGAGGTACCAGCTTCAGTTATACCAATGCCTAACAAGAATGTGGGAACACAACTGGACTATCATCCAATAGTACTTACACCCACTGTAACAACATTCTTGGAAATGATGGTCATGGTGCATTTCAACCCCTGCCTGGATCCGCTCCAGTTTGCCTACTGTCACAACAGATCAACAGCAGATGCCATTTCATTGTCTCTTCACTCAGCTCTGGGACATCTGGACAGTGAAGAAGCATACATCAGGATGTTCTTCATTGACTACAGCTCAGCATTCAACACTATTACTCTCTCAAAACTAGTCACTAAGCTCCAGGAACCAGGCCTCAATACCTCCCTGTGCAACTGGATCCTTGATTTTCTCATTTGAAAATTGAGTCAGTTTGGATCGGCAACAGCATCTCCTTGGAAATCACCAATCAGCACAGATGCACCACAAGGCTGCGTGCTTGGCCCCCTGTTCCACTTGCTTTATAACTATGACTATGAGGCGAAGTAAAACTCCAGTTCCATACTTAAGCTTGCTGATGACACCAATGTTGTTGGCCAAATCAAAGATGGGGATGAATCAGCATATAGAAGGGAGACTGAAAATCTGGTTGAATGGTACCATAACAACCTCTTACAATCAGCAAAACCAATGAGCTGATTACTGAGGAAGAGCTCTATGTCTATGAGTCAATCCTCATCAGGGAATTGGAGATGGAGAGGGTCAATAACTTTAAATTCCTTGGCATTATCGTATCAGAGGATCCAGAGGATCTTTCCTGGGACCAGTACGTAATTACCATCACAAAGAAGGCTCAACAGTGCCTCTACTTTCTTAGAAGTTTGCATAGATTAGGCATGTCATCTAAAACTTTGACAAGCTTCTGTATATGCGCAGTGGAGAGTATCCTTACTGGTTGCATCATGGCTTACTATGGAAACACCAACGCCCAGGAATGGAAAATCTACAGAGAGTAGTGCATGCAGCTCAATCCATCACAGGTAAGGAGTATTATCACAAGAAAGCAGCATTCCTCAACAAAGACCCAAACATACAGGCCATGCTCTCTTCTATAAATGGGTAGGGGGTAAAGTAGCCTTGGCTCCCTACCACCAGGTTCAGAAACCATTATTATCATGCAACTATCAAGCACCTGAATCAGAGAGGGTAAATTCACTCGTCTCAACACTGAACTGATTCCACAACCTATGGTCTCACTTTCAGGTCTCTACAACTCACCACTATTGCATAAGAGTTAGCAAGGTGCTGTAGCTCGGAGCATCGGGGTTCAGAGTTCAATTCCAGCATCACCTGTAAGGATCTGCACGTCCACCCCATGGAATGAATGAGTTTTCCTCAGGTGCTTTGTCCAAAGGTTTACCAGGTAGATTAATTGGTCATTGTAAATTGTCCTATGATTAGGTTAGGGTTAAATTGGGGTTGTCAGTGTTCAAAGACCCAAAAGGGTCTATTCACTGTCATATTGCTAAACTAAAAACAAAATAAAATAAACTCATGTTCTCAGTATTATTTATTGGTTTTTCACTTTGCACAATTTGGCATCTTTTGCACATTAGTTTTGTCAGTCTTTGTTTATGTAGTTTTTCATAAATTCTATTGTGTTTCTTTATTTTCCTGTAGATGCCTGCAAGAAAGTGAATCTTAGGGCAACATAAGGTGACTTGTACTGTACACAGTTTGATAATAAATTAACTTTGACTTTGACTTGAGAATAGAAAGCGGAATAGATTAAATGACTGGAGGGATGACAGTGGAAGGTGAAGGAGATAGGTAATTGTGTATGCAAAGGAACAGTGTAGTTTGCCAGCTGTTGATCTCTTCCAGACATTGATTTGTAGGCAGCAGACATTCAGTTCAATTTTCCCCTGGTGTTCCATAGTGGACCAACAACAAATTACATTTTTGTCGCTCCTCTAACAAAGTAGAATATCCTGAAGTGCTTTGTGGAAAACTAAAACAGAGACTGCGTCAAAAGTGAAGGTTTAGGACAGGTGGCCTCAAGCTTAAAGAAGTATATATCAAGAGCTGGATTGAAGAGTGCACTAAAGAAGACAGCGATTTAGGAAAGAAATTACTGTGCTTTGAATTCTGGAGGCAAGGGCTACCAATGTTGCAGCAAAGGAAGTGGAGACAGACGCAGCTTGCTATAGTGAGCTACAATTTGCAATGTTATCTCATGTCTCCATCTGACTTTGGATCAACCGGGTGTCTGCCTTGTATAATGGTTAGTTGTACTCACAAACACAAGCAAAATTTTACCTACCTGTGGATTATTTTCAATATACTTTTATCTTTACCGGATCATTAGTGATAGGTCTCAAAGTCTCCCAACAAAGAGGACTGGAGGAATATAATGGTTCCAGCTAGTAAATAGTGCCTATTTGTTCCATTTCATTCATCCTTACCATCTTTGTAGGGGTGTATATAGCCAAATATCCGAAGCCCATAATTCTTCCACTTCGGAGACACAGCAATTTTATTCACTGAGGTACGTGTCTGAAACAAAAAGATACCATTTGTTTATCATATTTACCCATTGATCATTAGGAGAATGACGAACAAGATTTCAGCCGAGACGAGACCAATGCTGATGCTAGATCACAGAACAGAGGTTTTGGCCTAGTGCTTACCAAATTAAACTAACCCCATCTGCCTGTGGATGGGTACATGCCACTGTTCTCTGCCTAAGCACATGCCTGTCTTAAGTGTTGCTGTTGTATCTGCTTCTACCACCTCTCTTGGGAGTACATTCCAGGCACCTACCACTGTCTGTGACAAACACCTGCCTTGCACATCTCCTTTAACCTTTGTCCCTCCCACCATCAACCTATACTCTGTAATTTGCATTTCTAGCTGAGAAAAAATACATTGACTATCTACCCTATTTATGCCTCTCACTCATAATTAAAGCACTTCTATCAGGCCTCTAAGCTCAGATGCTCCAGAGAAAACAATCCAATTTTGTCCAACTTCCTCTTATGGCTGATACACTAAGCGGCGTCCTCCTGAACCTCTTCTGCGCTATTTCCAGAGAGTCTGCATCCTTCCTATAGTGTGGCAACCAGAAATGCACACAATATCCCAAATGTGACCTAATTAAAGTTTTATAGAGATGCAACGTAACTTTGCAGCTTTTACACTCAATGCTCCCCACACACTATATGCCGTCTTTACCACTCTATCCACTAGAGTTGACACTTTCAGGGAGTACTGGACTTGCAGTACAAGATCCCTTGTACAACAATGCTCCTAAGGGTCCTGCCATTTATTGTACATTTTTATCTTACATTTGATCTCCAAATATACATCTTCTCACACTTCAAGCTTAAGTTCAAGTTTAATTATCATTCAACCATACATGAATACAGCCAAACAAAACAGCATTCCTCCAGGACTCAAAACACATTTCCAACACACTGCACATAGCATAAAGCACAAATAGCACATTTGCTTACAATTTCAGGAAAACATACAATCACAAAGAAAAGAAGTAATATAGCCCAAGTTCCTGAGTCGCATGACTGTCAATGGATGGGAAGATTTTCTGATCCAATTCTTCCACTGAGTGAGCACTGGAGGGCAGCACTGAGCAAACACCAGAGGGCAACACCAAGATAACATCAGAGGGCAGCACCGAGCTAACAGTGGCAGTCAGCTCTGAGCAAACACTGGAGAGCAGCACCAACAAGACGGGCCAGCCCCCAACCCAATACGGATTCCAGTGCACCCACAGAGGCTATTAATCTCTCCCACACCACCTCTGGCATCACCTGCCCTGAGCAACTGTAACAGGTGACCATGCAGAGGGGGTCTAGTCCGCACCACAACCTAGGCAACGCAGCTCCCTTGCCATTGCTCTTCCCAGTGAATCAGACTTGCTGTATTCTACGTTACCAAAGTCCAACAGGGTCTTGCGGTCACAATGAAAATGTCCAAGACAATCACTCCTACGGCGGACTATCTCAGCACAATGGTATGCAGCAAGTCATTGCGACAACACAACAATGGTATGTACTAAGTCCAGCTCCATCACTATTGAGCAACTTGCTGATGGGATAGTCCTCTAGTACTTGATGATTTTAGTATCCAGCAGTGAAAGTGATGTTCAGAATGAACTAATACACCTTTGACCGGACTCAGAATGGCTGCTGTGTCCAAGCATGCCACTAATTTGACAGAAGATAGATTAAACTCCATCTGCTTTCATCTAAGCCAATTTCTATCTTAAGTACAATCTGCTGTATCTTTCGACAAATTTCCTTGCTATCCACAATTCGACCAATATCCAAATCACCTGCAATTTTACTAATCCGATTACCTACTTCTTCATCCAAATTACTAACAGGTATTACAAACAACAAAGGTTCCACACTGCTTCTTGCAAAACACCAAGCATCACAGACCTCCAGTCAGAACACCCTCTACCATTGCCTTCCACCTCTGTCTTCCATGACCAAGCCAATTTTGTATCAAATTTATCAACTCACCCTGAATCTTATGTGATGTAAGCTTCTGGACCAGCCTAATATGAACGTTATCAAATATTTTACTGAAGTCCATGTCAACAACATCTACTGTTCTACACTCATCAATTATCAATTCATCTTATCATTTATCATTTCATCAAATTCTCAATCAAATTTGTGATACATAACCTCCCGCACACAAAGCTATGTTGACTATCCCTAACAAGTTAATTCTTTACCAAATGCGAATAAACCTTGTCCTTAAAATTTTGTCTCCAACAATTACCCTATCATTGATGTACGGTTTGCAGCCCTGTAATTTCCTGGTTTGTCCCAGTTGCTGTTCTTAAACAAAGGAACAGCACTGGCTATTCTCCAGACCTCCTGCACCTTATTCATGGCTAACAAGGATAGAAAGTTGTCATAAAGTCATAGAGAAGTACAGCACAGAAACAGGCCCTTCAGCCCATCTAGTCCATGCCAAACTATACTACTCCTATTGAGCTGCACCAAGACTGTAGTTGTCTATACCCCTGCCATCCATGTACCTATCCAAACATCTTTCAAATGTTGAAATCGAGCTAGTGTGCACCACTTGTGCTGGCAGCTCACTCCACACTCTCAAGACCATCTGAGTGAAGATATTTCCCCTTATGTTCCCCTTAATCTTCTCTTCTTTCACCCTTAACCCATGAGCTCTGGTTGTAGTCCCACCAACCTCAGTGAAAAAGCCTGCTGGCATTACCCTTTCCATACCCCTCATAATTTGGTATACCTCTATTAAACCACCTCTCAATCTTCTAAGTTCTGAAGAATTCAATCCTAACCTATTCAATACTTTTTTTATAACTCAGATCCTCTAGACTCAGTAGCATCTTTGTAAATTTTCTCAGTACTCTTTCAACCTTGTTTACATCTTCCCTGTAGGTGACCAAAACTGCACACAATGTTCCAAATTAAGCCTCACCAATGTCTTATAAAGCTTCAACATAACATCCCATCTCCTGTACTCAATACATTGATATATGAAGGCCACTGTTCCAAAAGCTTTCTTTATGAATATACCTGTGACACCACTTTCAATAATTTATGGCCTGTATTCCCAGATCCCTTTGTTCTACCACACTCCTCAGTGCCCAACTGTTCACTGTGTAAGATCTACCCTAATCGGTCCTACCAAAGTAAAAAAAACTCTCATTTCTCTGCATTAAATTCCATCTGCCATTTTGTAGCCCATTTTTACAGCTGATTCAGATCCCTCTACAAGCCATGCTAGCTCTCCTCATTGTCCACTACACCCCCAATCTTGGTGCTATCTGCTAATTTGCTGATCCAGTGAACCACATTATCATCCAGATCATTGATATAGATGACAAACAACAAAGAACCCAACACCAGTTCCTGTAGCACACCACTAGTCACAGGCCTCCAGTCAGAGAGGCAACCTCTAATACCACTCTCTGGCATCTACCACAAAGCCAAAATTTAATCCAATTTACTAACTCTTCCTGAAATCGAAGCAACTGAATTTTCTTGAGCAGTCTCCCATGCAGGACCTTTTCAAATACCTTACTAAAGTCCATGTAGAAAATATCCACTATCTTGCCTTCATCCTGACTTTCCTGGTAACTTCCTTGAAAAACTCTATAAGATTGGTTAGACATGACCTACCATGCACAAAGCCATGCCAACTATCCTTAATCAGTCCATGTCTATCCAAATACTTGCATATCTAGTATCTTATAATACCTCCCAATAACCTTCCCACAACTGATGCCAGACTGGCTTATAATTTCCTAGTTTATGTTTAGAGCCTTTTTCAAAAAGCAGAACAACATTGGCTATACTCCAATTCTCTGTTACCTCCCCTATCACTCAATGTAATTTAAATATCTCTGCTAATGCCCGGCAATTTCTGCACTTGCTTCCCGTAGGGTCTGAGAGAAACCTTGTCAGGCCCTGGGGATTTATCCACCCCAATTTGCTTCAGGGTGGCAATCACCTCCTCCTCTGTAATCTGTACAGGGTCCATGAAGTTGATGCTGCTTTGCCTCACTTCTATAGACCCTCTGTCTACCTTCTGTGTAAATACAGATGCAAATAATACATTTAAGATCTCCTCCATCTGTTTTGATTCCACACATGGATTACATTCTGGTCTTCCAGTGGACTAATTTTATCCTTTGCAATCCTTTTGCTTTTATCATATCTGTAGAATCCCTCAGGATTCTCTTTCACCTTGTCTGCTAGAGCAACATCATGCCTCCTTTTAGCCTTGCTGATTTTTTTCTTCAGTGCTCTCTTACATTTCCTATACTCCATAAGCACCTCATTTGTTTCTACTTGCCTTACACCTGCTATGCACCTCCTTTTTTTCTCTTAACCAAGGTTACTTACACTTGTTATCTTTACCTTTTATTCTGACAGTCTGTCAAGAATCCTGTAATTTCCTCCTTCACTATCCTGGAATATATTCCATTAGGTCCTGAACACTTACTCCTCTTAACATTTTAAGACACTCAATATCTTCTTAAAATATTGACATGGTCTAGAATATCAACATGCTCCTTTTTGATCTCACTATCACCAATGTTCTTCTTCTTGGTGAATACCAATGTAAAGTACTCTATTAAGAACTTCACCCTTTTCCCAGGCTCTGCATATAAATTCTCTCATTTTCCCTGAAGTGATCCTCACCTTTCCCTGGTTACTCCCTTGCTCCTAATATATGAATAAAATCCTTTAAGGCACTTTTCACCCCACTTGCCACAGGTGTTTCACTGTCCCTTCTGTCCTCTTGTCCTTTCCTGCTTCCTTGGTATTTGGTAAGGATCTTGTGCAATTTCAGATTCCAAAACCACACATATGCTTCTTTTTTCATTTTGACTCATTTGAACTCCAACTGTTCCTCACTGGGACTCTGAGCACCTGATCAAGCTCATTTCCCAATATCTCTAGTGAAGCTTTGCTTTTAGCTGCATTGTCAATAAACCTTATTATTGACTTCAGGAAGAGGAAACCAGAGGTCCATGAGCCAGTCCTCAGAGGATCAGAGGTGGTAAATTCCTTGGTGCTATCACTTCATAGGACCTGTCCTGGGCCAGCACACAAGTGCAATCATGAAGAAAGCACAGCAGTGCCTCTACTTCCTTAGGAGCCTGCAAAGATTCGGTATGACATCTAAAATTCTCGCAAATTTCTATAGATGTATGGTGGAGAGTATATTGACTGATTGCATCATGGCCTGGTATGCAAATGTCAATGCCTTTGATGGGAAAATCCTATAAAAATAAGTATATATAGCCAAGACTATTACAGGTGAAGTCCTCCCTACCACTGAGCACATCTATACTGAGTATTGTTGCAGCATCCATCATTAGGGACCCCCACCACTCAGGACATGTTCTCTTCTTGTTGCTGCCATCAGGAAGTAGGTACAGGAGCCTTAGGACTCACACTAACAAGTTCAGGAACATTTATTATCTCTCTACCAACAGGCTCTTGAACCAAAGGTGATACCTTTACTCAACTTCACCTGCCCCGTCAGTGGAATTTTCCCTCAACCTATAGACTTCACTTTTAAGAACTCTCATGTTCTTGATACTTATTGCTTATTTATTTATCATTATTTATTTATTTTTGTATTTCCAGTTTTTTTTGCTTTTTTACACACTGTCTTAACGCCCAAATCAGTGCATTGATTCTATTATGGTTACTTTTCTATTATGGATTTATTGAGTATGCCCACAAGAAAATGAATCTCTGGGTTATATATGTACGTTGATTTACTTGGAACCTTGAACTTTGGAAAAACATTTTTGGATTCAACTTACAGATGGAAATATGAAACTAAAACAGGATCTGTAGGTCAGTGAAAAAAGGTTCTAGCAGATTATATGGCAATATATTCCTGTCCATTTGTGTGAAAAGCAAGTTCCAAGCCTGGTTGTTTTTGCATATTGTTCCATCTTTCCTTTTTATTTTCATTTGTATATTCTAGAGTGCTGGGTGTGTCCCAATAGGCCTCGTTATACATTATCATGACTTCATAATATTAACAGCTCAGGATAGTATAGGTGCCAAGGAGGGGTAACACCTCTGGTGAAGGGGCTTGTCGTGTCCATTCTAGGGCAGCTCACTCACCTTTAGACTCCACCAGGTACTCAGCTCTCACCTGTGGCTCCAAGTAACGGTTTGCTTAGGGCAGAGCCTCACCACAGCACGCCACTTTGACAGGCAGGATATACCAGGTGAGGGTAGCCGGCAGGCCTCATACCCTGGTGAGGTAGGGACGTGCCTGTCCTAGCATGTGAAGTGAGCTCAGGCAGACTGGGTGGATGAGATCAACAGTGAGAATCTACGGCCATGAAGGTAGTTCTGTAATGCTCCTTGGAGAATGAAGGGCATGGCAAATCACAGAAGAAATCATGGTCATGCACGGCAACCAAGGAAAACCCCAGTTTGTGATGACTATTCGTACCACTTGATCCAAACTTCTAAGGTTGAGAGAGTAGAACTACATCATTGCAATGGTTTTTCACTTTAAAAGCCTCCCACACAAGTCTCCCGTCATTATTAGACAGGACGGACCACCAACACAGACAAAGGAACTTTACTTCCGGCAGCATTATTATTTCACCGGCCTTCTCCGCCACCTGGACTAACTTATTCTCCTCTAAGTTCTTCTTAAGAATCTGTCACTTGAAACATTAACTGTTTTTTTCTTTCCACAGATGCTATCTGACTTGTTGCAAAATTACTAAGTTTTGATTTTATTTTGAATTTCCACAATCTGCAGGGTCTTTTTATGTTTATCATCTTTTCCTTTCTAACTTGCACTAACATAGAGAAGAACACCAGAAGGCAAAGGACTGTATCTGTAACCTACTTACATGAGGATATAGTGGAAAATGAATGTTCTTCCGCAGCTGATAAATCGAAGATCCACACCAGTCCTCGAAAACATGAAGATTTACTTTGCCTTTGTACTGGGAAAAGAAAAGAAAGCAAATGTTCATCACGGATTCCCGGTGATCAAGAGTGTATATAACATGACAGAGTCTTACATTAGTGCAGAATCAGAACTTTATTTTAGCACAGAAGCCTGAAGGCACACACTCAGCGATTCAAGAACAGCTTCTTCCCCTCTGACATCCAATTTCAAAATGGACATTGAACCTATGAACACTATCTCACTTTTTTATTATTACTGTTTTTTTGCAAAACTTTTAAATTTAACTACTTAATATACATGTATACTTACTGTAATGCATTTTTTCTCTATATTTATCATGTATTGCATTGTACTGCTGCCATTAAGTTTACAAACTTTGCGACATATGCCAGTGATATTAAACCTGATTCTGATTCTGACTCTGACTCTGAATTGTATATGGACTCACAGCACAGGACTACGTCTACATTCACACCATGGCTGGACAGTCATATTTAGGATTGCGTACCAATGTAGAAGAGCTCAATCTCTGTGAGCAAACTTGGCGATGTCATTACTCGGGTTGAATACAAAAAGATGTGATATTAGTTTAACCCAGTAGTGATTCCATTCTAACTGAGTGAAGGACAAACATCTGAATAAGTTTTGGATATCAGGAAGTTCAATAATTTAGAAAACAGCATATTTACTTTTCTACTCCATTTCCACACAGTATCCCATTGAATGATTGAGCATTGGAAAGGACAACCTGGAAAAGTTTCAGATGCCTTATCATCTGGCCCTGACAAACCTAAGAAACAAGGATACCTATGTCAGATGCTGCTTCTGGATTTCAGTCTGACATTGTCCCATAGTCCTTGGTGAACAAACTCTTACCCTTTGGTTTAAATACACCACAGTGCAACTGAGGGCTGGACTTCCGAACCAAAAGACATCAGATAATCAAGATTCACAACTGCTCCTCCTTCCCCATCATCCTCAACACGGACACCCCTCCCTCAGGGCTGTGTGCTGAGCCTATTGCTGTATATTCTTCTCACACATGACTGCACAGCCAATCACCTGAGTAATCACATTGTCAAGCTCACCGATGGGGCTCATCACCAACAATGAAGAGACGGCCTACAGAGAGGAGATGGAAGAGCCCAAGGCCTGGTGCCAGGCATATAACCTCTTCCTCAATGTCTGCAAGACAAAAGGGATGGTTGTTGACTTCAGGAGAACTTGTACCATTCACACTCCTCTTTGCATCGATGATGCAGCAGTTGAAACTGCGTGTAGTTTCAAACTCACGGGAGTGCACATTTTGCACAAAGTTTCATGGCTCCAGAACACATCCTACACAATCAGGAAGGCTCACCAACACCTCTACTTTCTGGGAAGGTTGAAGAGTGCTGGATTAAGCGCACCTATACTCACATTATTCCATAGAGGCAAAGTAGAGAACATCCTATCAAGCTGCATCACGGCACGGTACAGAAAATGCACTGTGGCGCACAGGAAGGCTCTACAGCAAGTAGTCAAAGCTGCTCAACACACCACTGCCACCAGCCTACCCACCATCAAGGACATATATACAGAAAGATGCTGGAACAGCCCAGTAACATCTTGAAGGATCCCACACACGCTGCTCATGGACTGTTTGTCCCTCTCTAATTAGGGAGGAGCATCTACACCAGGACCAGAGTCAAAAACAGTTACCTTCCCCAAGCAGTAAAGCTGATCAACACCTTCATCCACTAACCATCCCTACCACACCCCCAAGCACCACTACTTTATCATTTCCTGTCAGTCACCTTACGTACAGCCACTCCTGTGCCTAGTGTCACTTTATGGAGATAAAATCAATCTATACATATATATAACTAGCTTATGTATTTATATTTACTGTGTTCTCTATCTTATTGTGTTTATGTTGCCTCAAATCTGGAGCATAATTATTTGGTTGCTCTTGTGTATTGGAAATAACATTAAAGTATCTTGAATCTGGAATGGACTGTTAGGATGTGAAGTCTGACAAGATGTCTCAGCCAGCTGTGAGCTTAATAAAACCACCTATACGAGAATACTGCATGGTCTCTTCTGCCAAAAATTTCCAGTGTGCAACCTGCTTGAGACAGTAAGTACAGTAAATTATATGAACTATCATCAAAGATCAGCTGGCTCAAAAGAACCATTTAATTTGTCTGAAACATTGGAAAGGCAATAATAATTCTTGTATGGTCTATAAAAAACATAATGGTGTCTTTAAATCACCTGAAATTTGTTGCCCTTTCTATTGAATAGTATTTATGTGGAAAATATCCTTGATAGCTCAGGGAGTGTTGGGTGTCAATCTACATCCAGGATGACTGGCTTGGCACTTGGAGGTTGAAAAAACATCCTATGACACAGACCTAACAACCTCATGCTAAATTCTGATCAGTCCGTATCTAGGCAGTCCAGTCAGCGTGACTCATGCAGAGCAGAAACCAGCTTTTACAATAAAACCCTGATAATTTGGCATGCTTTTCAAGGTGCACAACTGGCAGATTTTCTCGTCCGCTGGATATTGTTTCTATTTCTACTCCCAATAATTCATTTTCTCAGTGAGGGGAAAATAGCATTAAAACTGGGAACACAGAATCTGGGACCAAAGTGAATGGAAAGGCAATCAGAAAATGGGGCCTGCATGAGTGGAAAGGGAGCATGGGAATAGCCACCCCGGGCAGAGTGTATTGGAAGCATGGCACCAATGGGGTCAAAAGAAGTGACGGAACAGGGGCTCAAGTTGAAGAGAAACGTGACAAACATCGCCCTGTAAGTCAGATGCCATACCACTAGGATTTCCAAATAGTCAGATGGAAGAATAATGATCTTCTACAGATAAAAAAAAATGCCGTCAGGTCTGATGTGTTCATAATCAGCCTTCCAAATGAGACAAATAAATGAACATGAAAGGTAATTGTATTTATTGATTAGACATCTGGTAGACCCCTCAGCTGTTAATTCATTTGGTAAACATTTTAATTGCTTTCAGTGATTGATTTTACAACTCTTCATTCAGATACTTCGCAAAATCATATTCACAAATGTGGTGCATTTTATAAAATGGTTAATTCAATATTGTTGCATTTCTCATTAATTAAAAACAATGTTAAACATGCACAATAATCGATACACCCAATCAGGAATTGCTTGCATTTGCTCACAGCACTCTTACAAACAATCTGTCACATGAATAAAGCTCAACACTGTGTGTTCATGACAAAAGCTGGATGCCACTGTCATGGCAGTGACATATCAAGCAATAAACTTTTCATTAAATCAGGATCATCTCTCTTGAATTCCTTAAGCAATTTGACTGCTGTGGGTACTGCAAATTAAAATTTATTGCTATAATTACCTGTCTAGGAGGTTGTTAATTATATTTTACCTGAGCTTATTGGTAAAAGAAAGTGATATGTTTGTGATACTGGGAAGCCGGACGGCTGTGAATAACACACGCAAGAGACGGAGAGTTGAGGAACAAATGTGTCCTGCTGTTTATCTTACTTGAAAGTCATCTACCTAGAATGTCCTCTCACATTACATTCAGTATACAACATACAGGGAAGTTTGACAGCAACAAATAGGGTCTAACTATACATGAGTACATAACATATTCCTCCCTCTTTATTTTAAAGGTTTCTCCCCTTTTCCATACACAGACCAGCTGCTGAACTATAAACATTCAATGGAGTAATCATCAAATTCAACCAACTACAAAAAACATTTTTTTTCTATACAACAGAAAGAGGGTCGACTGCCTCTATTATAGAACACAGAACATAGAATAGTACAGCACAGTACAGGCCCTTTGGCCCACAATGTTGTGCCGACCCTTAAAACCTACCTCCCATATATCCCACCACCTTAAATTCCTCCATATACCTGTCTAGTAGTCTCTTAAATTTCACTAGTCTATCTGCCTCCACCACTGACTCAGGCAGTGCATTCCACGCACCAACCACTCTCTGAGTGAAAAACCTTCTTCTAATATCCCCCCTGAACTTTCCTCCCCTTACCTTAAAGCCATGTCCTCTTGTATTGAGCAGTGGTGCCCTGGGGAAGAGGCACTGGCTGTCCACTCTATCTATTCCTCTTAATATCTTGTATACTTCTATCATGTCTCCTCTCATCCTCCGTCTCTCCAAAGAGTAAAGCCCTAGCTCCCTTAATCTCTGATCATAATCCATACTCTCTAAACCAGGCAGCATCCTGGTAAATCTCTTTACTCTTTCCAATGCTTCCACATCCTTCCTATAGTGAGGCGACCAGAACGGGACACAGTACTCCAAGTGTGGCCTAACCAGAGTTTTATAGAGCTGCAAACATGAGGAAATCTGCAGATGCTGGAAATTCAAGCAACACACACAAAATGCTGGTGGAACGCGTAGGTGTAGACATAGGTGTTCAGCGAAATGGTTTCCCAGTCTGCATTGCAGACTGGAAGACCGTTTCACTGAACACCTACGCTCTGTCCGCCAGAGAAAGCAGGATCTCCCAGTGGCCGCACATTTTAATTCCATATCCCATTCCCATTCTGTTATGTCTATCCGTGGCCTCCTCTACCGTCAAGGTAGAGCCACACTCAGGTTGGAGGAACAACACCTTATATTCCGCCTGGGTAGCCTCCAACCTGATGGCATGAACATTGATTTCTCTAACTTCCATTAATGCTCCTCCTCCCTTTCTTACCCCATCATTTATTTATTTATCTCTCCTCTTCCCCCCGCTTTTTTTTCTCTCTGTCTCTGCCCCTCTCACAATCACTCCTTACCTGCTCTCCACCTCCCTCTGGTGCTCCCCTCCCCCTTTCTTTCTCCCTAGGCCTCCCGTCCCATGATCCTCTCTCTTTTCCAGCTCTGTATCCCTTTTGCCAATCAACTTTCGAACTCTTGGCTTCATCCCTCCCCCTCCTGTCTTCTCCTATCATTTTGGATCTTCCCCTCCCCTTCCCACTTTCAATTCTCTTACTATCTTTTCCTTCAGTTAGTCCTGACGAAGGGCCTCAGCCTGAAACATCGACTGTGCTGCTTCCTATAGATGTTACCTGGCCCGCAGTGTTCCACCAGCATTTTGTGTGTGTTGCTTTTATAGAGATGCATCATTACCTCGCGACTCTTAAACTCGACTTATGAAAGCTAACACCCCATATGCTTTCTTAACTACCCTATCTACCAGTGAGGCAACTTTCAGGGATCTGTGAACATGTACCCCCAGATCCCTCTGCTCCTCCACACTACCAAGTATCCTGCCATTTACTTTATACTCTACCTTGGAGTTTGTCCTTCCAAAGTTTGTATTTCCAGACATAACCCTGCGGAGTATTCTGCCCCATGTGCTGAAGGTTAGTCACTAATCTAGAGATTCAATCTGTCCAGAGGCCGCCTGTTCCTGAAGGTACCAACGCCAAAGTCATTTTATCTGTTGATGGTGTATGTATAAATCTTGGCTTGGGTACTGCATTGTCAACAGGGAGCACCACAGAAAGCACAGATGATGGGGAGCACTGGCTGTGTCATTTGATCTTAATGGAGGATCTACAGTTGTTGTCTCAGACTACTATCCCATTTCTACAACAGGATTTGAATTGGTCAGTTTGTGTTGGTTTTCAGTGGCCTCAGAAGTGGGCAACAACTGATCAACATGCCTTCTCTAGATGTTGTGGTTCCGAGTTTCTACTGTGTACGACACAGGAACAGTTTGTGCCACCACCGCTGCAGGTATCTACCTTGCTCCAGAGATGTAGTTCCAAGTAAGTACTCTCTCTCTTGCTTTAAACCTTCTGTACTGGGATCTAAGAAGGATAAGCTGGTTGCAAAGCTGTCTTTTGATCAGTGTAGTGGCTGGAGCCATTTTGGTGGTGGTGTGAGGTGTATTGCAGTACGTTAGCAAGAAAATGCTATGACGTAGTTGAATGATCCACTTTCCATTGAAGTCTTGAAGGTTTGTTTCATTGTTTGTACAAATCATTCAGAAAGGCCATTCATGTCTGGATAATATGGTGCTGACTTGATATGCTGAATATCATTTGCTTCCCTAAATGCCTTCTATTTCTTTAGACAGGAAATGTGGACCATTGTCACTTACAAGCTGTCAAGGTAGCTCAAAACAGCTAAAGGTGGAAAGTAGCTTCTCAATGCATTACCTATATGTAGTGCTCTCTTCATGATAGCAACCTCAGGCCATTAGCTTTTTGCATCCACTATGACCAAGATCAGGTGGCTTTCTACAGGTCCTGCAAAATTTATGTGAATCCTCTGCCATGGTTCTTCAAGCTATTTCCATGGATGCAAAGGAGAAAGTTGAGGAACGTTTCTCATTCACTGACAATTTGGGCATGCTTTGGCCATCTCTTCAATGGTTACATCCAGTCCTGGCCACCAGAAGTAGCTGCATACGACTTCTTTTATGTGACCTATGCCACAGTGTCCTGCATGTAGCTCAACAAGCTTTCTTAATGATGGAGGAATGACAACAAGGTAGCCCCATAGTAAACATCCTGCTTAGACTGTGAGCTCCTTCCATCGAGCCTGGTAAGGTTTCAATTCTATGGTTTGGCTCTCCTTTCCATTCTACCACTTTAGATAGAACAGGGTCAGTACGTTTGTGCTTCTGGATTCCATTGCTCAGAGCTGTAGATACTTCTTTGAAGTAAAATCTCTTTATTGGAGATGGCTCTGGAGCTGTAACAGCTAAGGGAAGTCAGGAAGCCTAGACCTCCTGTCCTTTATATTGTACTGATGTGCAGCTAGTAACAGCCCAACGTTGCATTGGACTAGCAGCCAGGGAAGGAATGCCTGCATGTGGACCAAAAATTAACAACAAGGGCGATGATCTGTCAGTAGTGTAATTTACATAGAACATAGAATAGTACAGCACATTACAAGCCCTTCATCTCACAATGTTATGCTGACCCTCAAACCCTGCCTCCCATATAACCCCCCCCCCCACCTTAAATTCCTCCATATACCTGTCTAGTAGTGTCTTAAACTTCACTAGTGTATCTGCCTCCACCACTGACTCAGGCAGTGCATTCCACGCACCAACCTCTCTCTGAGTAAAAAACCTTCCTCTAATATCCCCCTTGAACTTTCTTCCCCTTACCTTAAAGCCATGTCCTCTTGTACTGAGCAGTGGTGCCCTGGGGAAGAGGCACTGGCTGTCCACTCTATCTATTCCTCTTAATATCTAGTACACCTCCATCATGTCTCCTCTCATCCTCCATCTCTCCAAAGAGTAAAGCCCTAGCTCCCTTAATCTCTGATCATAATCCATACTCTCTAAACCAGGCAGCATCCTGGTAAATCTCCTCTGTACCCTTTCCAATGCTTCCACATCCTTCCTAGAGTGAGGTGACCAGAAATGGACACAGTACTCCAAGTGTGGCCTAACCAGGGTTTTATAGAGCTGCATCATTACATCGCGACTCTTAAACTCTATCCCTGAACTTTTGAAAGCTAACACCCCATAAGCTTTCTTAACTACCCTATCTACCTGTGAAGCAACTTTCAGGGACATGTACCCCCAGATCCCTCCGTTCCTCCACACTACCAAGTATCCTGCCATTTACTTTGTACTGTGCCTTGGAGGTTGTCCTTCCAAAGTGTACCACCTCACACTTCTCCGGGTTGAACTCCATCTGCCACTTCTCAGCCCACTTCTGCATCCTATCAATGTCTCTCTGCAATCTTCAACAATCCTCTGCACTATCTACAACACCACCAACCTTTGTGTCATCTGCAAACTTGCCAACCCACCCTTCTACCCCCACATTCAGGTCGTTAATAAAAATCACGAAAAGTAGAGGTCCCAGAACAGATCCTTTGTTGGACACCACAAGTCACAACCCTCCAATCTGAATGAACTCCCTCCACCACGACCCTCTGCCTTCTGTAGGCAAGCCAATTCTGAATCCACCTGGTCAAACCTCTCTGGATCCCATGCCTTCTGACTTTCTGAATAAGCCTACCATGTGGAACCTTGTCAAATGCCTTACTAAAATCCATGTAGATCACATCCACTGCACTACCCTCATCTATATGGTCACCTCCTCAAAGAACTCTATCAGGCTTGTTAGACACGATCTGCCCTTCACAAAGCCATGCTGACTGTCCCTGATCAGACCATGATTCTCTAAATGCCCATGGATCCTATCTCTAAGAAGCTTTTCCAACAGCTTTCCCACCACAGACATAAGGCTCACTGGTCTATAATTACCCGGACTATCCCTACTCCCTTTTTTGAACAAGGGGACAACATTCGCCTCCCTCTAATCCTCCGGTACCATTCCCGTGGACAACCAGGACATAAAGGTCCTAGCCAGAGGCTCAGCAATCTCTTCCCTCGCCTCATGGAGCAGCTTGGGGAATATTCCGTCAGGCCCTGGGGAATTATCCATCCTAATGTATTTTAACAACTCCAACACCTCCTCTCCCTTAATATCAACGTGCTCCAGAACATCAACCTCACTCATATTGTCCTCACCGTCATCAAGTTCCCTCTCAATGGTGAATACTGAAGAGAAATATTCATTGAGGACCTCGCTTACTTCCACAGCCTCCAGGCACATCTTCCCACCTTTATCTCTAATCGGTCCTACCTCACTCCTGTCATCCTTTTGTTCTTCACATAATTGAAGAATGCCTTGGGGTTTTCCTTTACCCTACTCGCCAAGGCCTTCTCATACCCCCTTCTTGCTCTTCTCAGCCCCTTCTTAAGCTCCTTTCTTGCTACCCTATATTCCTCAATAGACCCCTCTGATCCTTGCTTCCTAAACCTCATGTATGCTGCCTTCTTCCACCTGACTAGATTTTCCACTTCACTTGTCACCCATGGTTCCTTCACCCTACCATTCTATCTTTCTCACCGGAACAAATTTATCCCTAACATCCTGCAAGAGATCCTCAAACATCGACCACATGTCCATAGTACATTTCCCTGCAAAAACATCATCCCAATTCACACCCACAAGTTCTAGCCTTATAGCCTCATAATTTGCCCTTCCCCAATTAAAAATTTTCCTCTCCTCTCTGATTCTATCCTTTTCCATGATAATGCTAAAGGCCAGGGAGCGGTGATCACTGTCCCCCAGATTCTCACCCACTGAGATATCTGTGACCTGACCCAGTTTGTTACCTAAAACTAGATCTAGTATGGCATTCCCCCTAGTCAGCCTGTTAACATACTGTAATTTGTCAACCAAAGAGGAATTGATGGACTTTCTTAACTCCAAAGACAATTGTGAGCACTTCCCGCTCAATCAGGGCATAGTGGCTTTCTGCTTTGCTTAATGCCTTTGAAGCGAAAGTGATTGGACACTCTTTACCCGATGACATGATGTGTCAGGTAATTGGCCCACACCATAGGGTGATGGATCACAGGCCAACCATATGGGCAATGACGGGTTGAAGTGTGTGAGTGCTTCTGATTATGACAAAACTGTTTTAGCCTTTTTAAAAGCCTCTTCACAGTGATCTATCCACTGCCAGTGTGTTGATTTATTTTAAAGCTCATGAAGTGTTTTCAGCATGCTAGCTTGGTTAGGATCAAAATTTGCGTAGTATGTTATCAGTCAATCTTAATCGATTGACAGTATATTCTAAGGTGATGGAATCTCCATAATCGCCTTCACCTTTGATGGTGCCTTGTAAAGCCCTGAGTTGTCGATCACATAGCCTAAATGTTCAATCAAAGGTCAAAAGAACTCACACTTGCCATTCTGGACCCTTGGCCCATATTCCTTGAGTCTTTATAGTGTAGCATTCGAGTTCTAAACACAAAGTACACTGCAGATGCTGTGGTCAAATCAAGACGTACAAAAACGTTGGATGAACTCAGCAAGTTGGGCAGCATCCGTTGAAAGAAGCAGTCAACGTTTCGGGTCGAGACCCTTCGTCAGGACTAAAGAAGGAGGGGACAGAGGCCCTATAAAGAAGGTAGGGGGAGGGTGGAAAACCAATCAGAGGAAAGATCAAGGGGTGGGGGAGGGGAAGTAGTGAGGGGATAGGCAGGAGAGGTGAAGAAGGAATCTAAGGGGAAAGCACTATGGGTAGTAGAAGAAGGCAGAGTCATGAGAGGTGATAGGCAGCTGGAAGACAAGACAGAGTGAAGGTGGGATGGGGGAAGAGAGAGGGAGGGAATTACCAGAAGTTGGAGAATTCGATGTTCATACCAAGGGGCTGGAGACTACCCAGACGGCATATGAGATGTTGTTCCTCCAACCGAAGTTTGGCCTCATCATGGCAGTAGAGGAGGCCATGTATGGACATATCCGAATAGGAATGTGAAGGAGAGTTGAAGTGAGTGGCAACTGGGAGATCCTGTCTGTTGTGGCGGACGGAGCATAGGTGCTCGACGAAGTAGTTCCCCAATCTGCGTCGGGTCTCGCCGATGTAGAGGAGGCCGCACCGGGATCACTGGATGCAATAGATTACCCCAACAGACTCACAAGTGAAGTGTTGCCTCACCTGGAACGACTGTTTGGGGCCCTGAATGGTGGTAAGAGAGGAGGTGTAGGGACAGGTGTAGCACTTACGCTTGCAGGGATAAGTGCCAGGTGGGAGATCTGTGGGGAGGGACGTGTGGACCAGGCAGTCGCGGAGGGAACGATCCCTGCGAAAAGCAGAGAGGGGTAGAGAGGGAAAGATGCGTGGGGTCCTGTTGAAGGTGGCGGAAGTTGGTGGGGTCCTGTTGAAGGTGGCGTAAGTTGCAGAGGATAATATGCTGGATCTGGAGGCTGGTGGGGTGATAGGTGAGGACAAGGGGAACTCGGTCCCTGTTGTGGTGACGGGAGGATGGGGTGAGGGCCGAAGTGTGGGAAATGGAGGAGATGCGGGTGAGGGCATCATTGATGACGGCAGAAGGGAAACCAAGATTCTTAAAGAAAGAGGACATTTGGGATGTCCTGGAATGAAAAACCTCATCCTTGGAGCAGATGCAGCGGAAATGGAGGAACTGGGAATAGGGAATAGAATTTTTGCATTTGGCAGGGTGGGAAGAAGTAGTTATGGTAGTTATGGGAGTCAGTGGGTTTACAGAAGATGTCAGTGGACAGTCTTTCTCCAGAGATGGAGACCGAGAGATCGAGAAAGGGGAGAGAAGTGTCCGAGCTGGACCAAGTGAATTTGAGGGCTGGGTGAAAGTTAGAGGCAAAGTCGATGAAATTGACGAGCTCAGCATGGGTGCAGGAAGCAGCACCAATGTAGTCGTCAATGTATCGAAGGAAAAGTTGAGGAGCAGTACCAGTACAGATTTGGAGCATAGACTGTTCCACATAACCCACGAAGAGGCAGTCATAGCTAGGGCCCATGCGAGTGCCCATAGCTACACCCTTGGTCTGAAGAAAGTGGGAAGAGCCGAATGAGAAGTTATTAAGTGTGAGTACCAGTTCCGCCAACCTGAGGAATGTGGTGGTGTTGGGGAACTGGTGAGGTCTATTGTCCAGAAAGTAGCGGAGGGCTTTGAGGTCTTCTTGATGGGGAATTGAAGTGTATAAAGATTGGGCATCCATGGTGAAAATGAAGCGGTCGGGACCGGGGAACTGGAAGTTATTGAAGAGGTGGAGGGCATGGGATGTATCCCGGATGTAGGTAGGGAGGGACTGAACTATGGGTGACAAAATGGAGTCGAGGTAGGCAGATACAAGTTTGGTGGGACAGGAGCAGGATGAAACTATAAGCCTACTAGGACAGTCAGGTTTATGGATCTTGGGGAGGAGGTAAAAGTGAGCAGTGCAGGGTGTAGGAATTATGAGTTTTTTGGCTGAGGATGGAAGGTCTCCGGAGCTGATAAGGGCAGTGATGGTACGGGAGACAATGGTTTGATGTTTTTTGGTTGGGTCCTGTTCCAGGGGTAAGTAAAAGGAGGTGTCAGAGAGCTGCCATTTGGCCTCACTGAGTTAGAGGTCCTTCCACCGGACCACTACGGCACCACCTTCTTTATAGGGCCCCTGCCCCTTCCTTCTTTAGTCCTGATGAAGGGTCTCGACCCGAAACGTTGACTGCTTCTTTCAACGGATGCTGCCCGACCTGCTGAGTTCATCCAGCCTTTTTGTACGTCAGCATTCGAGTTCTGTAGGTGTTCACACTCATTTTTTCAAGTAATGCTTAAGTCATCTCAATAGCATTGCACCACTGTCAACCCACTCAGGATCTGGTCCATTGCCCACTGACCAAAGGGCAGGAGTCAAGGTGATGCCAAACAGAAGCCTTCAACAATTCCTGTGGCACTGGCTCCACAGGCATCTGGGGGACCACTTTGTGGAGCACCTTTCCTCTGCCTGCCCAAGAAGGCAGGATGTCCCAGTGACCACCCATTTCAATTTGACTTCATTCCTATTCTGACATACCAGTTCATGGCATCCTCTACTACCATGATTCGGCCAATCTCAGGTTGGAGGACCAATACCTCATATTCTATCTGGGTAGCCTCCAACCTGATGGCATGAACATTGATTTCTCCAACTTTCCCCTCTCTCTACTAATCTTTTTTTCTAATTTCCATTCTGGTTACCCTCTCACCCCTTCTTCTCTCCTCAGCTGCCCATCACCTCCCACTGGTTCTCCTCCTCCATCCCTTTCTTCCATGCTGCTGTCTTCTCCTATTTGATTACTTCTTCAGCTCTTAATCTCTTCCGCTTATCCCCTTCCAGTTTCTTACTTCATTCACCACTACCCCCCTCACCCACCTTTCCCTTCACATGGACTCTCCTATCACATGCCAGCTTGTACTCCAAACACTCCCTCCCCCATCTCCTTATTCTGGCTTCCATGGCCCCTTCCAGTCCTGATGAAGAGTCTCAGCCCAAAACGTCAATATTTATTCCTCTCCACAGATGAACTCCATCATTTTCAGTGTTTTTCAGGATTTTCAGCATCTGCAGAATTTCTTGTGTTTATAACAGAGTGTTTTATCCTGTATAGGTAAAATCTGATCTCTCATTTCTAAAAGATCATTATACTGAATTATCTATTCAACAAAGCTGTTAGTGTATCACACTACTTACTTACACTGATCTAGATATACCAGCATGGCTTTCAAATGATCTAAACCTGCACTCTTAAATACTTAACTCCATTTACTGAATTTAGTGAAAAGTCAGAAAACCGAAGATGCTGGAAGCACTCAGTGGGTCAGGCAGTGTCTGTGGAAAGGGTACACATTTGAGCTTAGAAATCTTTCATTAGAACCTTTTGATGTGAAATGCTATTTCTAATTTAAAGTTCAAAATATATTTATTATCAAAGTATGCATCCGATATACAACCTTGAGATTCATCTCCTTACAGGCAGCCACAAAACAAAGAAACCCACAGAACCCATAAAAATAGTCTGTCAAACACCCAATGTGCAAACAAAACAAATCGTGCAAACATTAAATATAAGCAAATAACATTCATGAAAGTGAGTTCACAGCCACAAAGCCAGTCACAGCTGATCCATGAGCCCACTAGTTGCAGGCCACAGCCTCTGTTCAGCGCAGAAGTGAGTACACCTTGCAGAGCTTGAACACTGGTCCAGCCCTTGCCTCCAGCCCTGACACCCCAACCGTTTCAATCTGTCCCGGTGCTTAAATCGGCCTTGCTCTCAGATCTGTGCCCTGCCACTTCAATGTGCTCTCATGTCAGGGACACACAGCCTCGATTTGGACAGTACCCAGCCTTTCCAATTTGGCACAATACTTAAATTGGTCAAACCTCGGCTTCTGCCTCACTCTCATACTCGGGGCCCTGCTGCCTTGGCTCTGCCTCACCTGCTGCTTCGAATTGCCTTCAAGTCTACTCCAGCAGCCAAATGTTGGCTCGTTCCCCGCACTCGGGCCTGGGCCCTGCCTCCTCCATTCAGCCTGTACGTGCCGAACTCTCCTTCACCTTCAAGACTTAGTTCACAGCCCAAAAAATGCCAGGTTGTACAGGTGGTTCAAAAGCTTGACTCCAAAGGGAAGAGACAGGCTATTGATTGCAATGATTGGTTAAGAGTGAAAGTGCGATTAATAAAATAGTTAATAGTTGTTTTTGCTGCCAGCAAGTCGCTGCTGTGCTTCACCAGCACCATCTTAAACCAGATTCCCTGCTCACAGAAGCAGCCTGAATGGTGAAGTGCTTCCAACATTTTCTATTTTCATTACTGAACAAACTGTTCTCTTTGTAGACCTTTTACTGAGAGTTCTCTTTGCATAATAACTCAGTTAAAGACATTATTGCTTTTGCAATGGAACATAAACCTTAATGTCTGATGAATGCTGCTTGGCTGCCCTTTCAAGTATTTTCTGTACCTGTGCGTTTCTGCAAGTTATTGGGCCGTATATTCCCATCTGTTTCATTTTCATCATTGAGCGCTTTCTCACTTCTGCTATTCCCCGCAGTTCCTTTCTCCCTGTCCCTGTTACCACACCTGATTTTAACAACAGCATTTGGGGGCTTTGATAAGAAGGTAATGAGCCTTTTCATTCATATCAGTTCTGGATTTGTTCTGTTATCTCCAGTTGTCTGCAATATTTTGTCTTTGATTCATCAATTTGTCTCCTTCGGTTCTTCAACGACTTACACTAGAGAACCTGTTCTACTTCCTCTGGAACTACATAGAACATAGAATAGTACAGTACAGGCCCTTCAGCCCACAATGTTGTGTGACCCTTAAACTCTGCCTCCCAAATAACCCCCACCTTGAATTCCTCCATATACCTGTCTAGTAGTCTCTTAAACTTCACTAGTGTATCTGCCTCCACCACTGACTCAGGCAGTGCATTCCACGCACCAACCACTTTCTGAGTAAAAAACCTTCCTCTAACATGTTGTGCTGGTCATTAAAGCAAATGACTCATTTTGCTGTATATTTCAAATGTACATGTGATTAATAAGCTTAATCTTGAATCTTCAAAATCCAACTCTAAAGGATTCTCAAACGTGACCTTCTGCACACAAAGCCAAGCTGATTCCTCTTAACTAGACTGTCAATCCAAAAGCTGGTAGATCCTGTCCCTTTGAATTCCCTGCAGTAACTTCCCCACCGCTGGTGTCAAGCTGACTAATCTGTCAGTGGAATCCCACACACTGACTACAGGGGATTCCTGATTAGTGAGGAAATTGGGTTAAGGAGTGGCAAATGGAGTTCAATACAAATAAATGTGAGGTGTTGCATTTTGGAAAGTCAAACTTTCATAGGACTTATACTATGACAAGGCAGTAAGGAGCTTATTGGAACACAGGGACTTAAGAGTACGGTGTATAGTTCAGTGAAAGTGGCATAATAGGTAGACAGGGTGGTGAAAAAGGCAGTTGGCATGCTGACCTTTATCAGTCAGGGATCTGAGTATATAAATTAGGACATTTTGTTGCAGTTGTATAAATCGTCGGTGAGGCCACACTTGGAGCACTGTGTGCAGCATAGGTCACACTGTGATAGAAATGATATGGTTAGACTGGAAAGAGTACTGAAAATATTTATACGGATGTGGCCAGGACTCGAGGGCCTGAGTTATAGGCAGAAGTTGGCCAGGCTAGGTCTTTATTCCTTGGAGTATAGGAGAGTCTTAAAGAGATGTTTAAAGTTATGAAGGTATATACAAGGTAGATGGTTTTCCCCAGGGTAGTGAAGACAAAAATTGGAGGGTATAACTGAAAGGGGAAAGAGTTAAAAGGTACTCGAGGAGTAATGTTTTGATACAGAAAGTGGTGAGTACATGAAATGAAGCAGTGGTTGAGTCAGTTACAATAGCATCATTTCAGAAGCCTTTGGTTAGATATGTAGAGGAGTGGGGCTTAGAGGGATATGGGCCAAATGCAGGAAATCAGGACTAGCTGGGTGGGCAATGGTCAGCCTAATCCCATTGGGCCAAAGGGCCTGTAACAATGTTCCATGACTCTAAAGATGAATGATAACTGAACAGTAATAGGGTTTCCCATCCAACAAGTTTACTTTTCTAATATCTATTTTGAATCTCAACTACACATCAGGGTATAATTCATTAATATTTGAGTCTTCTGCTAAGGTTGTCCCTTGTTTCACCTCTGGTGGACACGGACTGTGCATGAATTCTCCGAAAGTGGAGGGAGGGGGAGGCATCAGACATCAGGCTGAAGCCTTGACCCAGTGGTAAGGACATCCAGGATCACTCAAGATGACTGGAGACCTTGCTCTATTGCAATTACTTAGTGGACACACACACACACACACACACACACACACACAGAGTCAGAAACCTACACACACATACACTGCACACATACATGCACACAGACACACATAGATACACATATATTCCCACCCACATACACATACCCTCTCAGCCGCTCATACAGATCTACTCTCTAGCACATTTTCTATTCTGCATTGGTTTATTCTTCAGCTTACCCCTCCCATAATCTTATTACCTCTGATCCTCTTCTCTAAGTCTCCTCCGCCCCCAGGCGGTACCCCTCTTTCTCTACTGTCTCACTTCACACAATGTTCGCTAGAGCTTTTACCATCTCCATTTTGAGCATCACAGTCACAGTACAGTGCTCCCTCACAGCTCCCATGACCCAGGTTCAACCTTGATCTCCAGTGCTCCATTTGCGCATTCGCCCTGTCGCTTCCTCTTTTCCTTCCACATCCCAAAGACATGTGGGTTGATACGTTAATTGCCCACTGTACATTGCCCTAATGTGTAGGTGAGAGGTATGTAATATATGGATCTATTTCTTTTATAAAGCAATGACCACCCCCCTTAGCACTACATATTGATCTGTTGTCAGCGGTGTGCACTGTTGATCACATATGCTCATTGTTCGTTCTCTCTCTCTCTCTCTCTTCCTCTCTCTCTCTCTCCTCTCTCTCTCTCTCTCTCTCTCTCTCTCTCTCTCTCTCTCGTCCTCTCTCTCTCTCTCTCTCTCTCCTCTCTCTCTCTCTCTCTCTCTCTCTCTCTCTCTCTCTCTCTCTCCTCTCTCCTCTCTCTCTCTCTCTCTCTCTCTCTCTCTCTCTCTCTCTCTCTCTCTCTCTCGCTCTCTCTCTCTCTCTCTCTCTCCTCTCTCTCTCTCTCCTCTCTCTCTCCTCTCTCTCTCTCTCTCTCTCTCTCTCTCTCTCTGCAATGGGAATACACCAGTTAAAGCATCTCCTGTGTGTGTGTTTTTATTTAATCGATATGTAGTTGTGCGTGGACACAACAAATTGTCAACATTATGAAGCTGAACGTCAGAAAATGTCATGAACTGCACTAACAGTTAAGAACAAACAATGAAAGTTAAACAGCACGAGAAAGCCATCATGGATGCTAACAAAGGAATGTGTGAATAATAGTAAAAGGTATGTTGGAAAATAATGTTGCAATGGCTTCAGTCTGGAAATTTGACGAATTTGATAGTGCTAATGAAGACTGGAGTTGCATATCGAGAGGATTGAACTGTATTGTAACGCAAACAATGTGGAAGAGTAAAAGAAAGCCCACACACTTTTTAGCTTAAAGGGCCCAAGAACGTGCAGTCTCTTATGCCACTTGGTAAGCCCTGCAAAGCCAGCAAAACTTGCAATGAAATTGTTACAATTTTACAAAATCACAAGCCCTAAACCGCTGCTAATAGCTGCAACATTTACAAAAGGAACCAGTCAAAGGATGAAAGCTTCTGAACACATTGCAGACCTGCACAAACTTTCCCAGTACTGTAACTTTAAAGGTAGACTTTCTGATGCATTAAAGGACAAGCTTGTATGTGGCATGCATTATCAATACACTCAAAAGAGGCTATGATCCAAAAGAGACCTAACTTTAGAATGGACATTGACTATTGTAATATTGTTAGGGACTGCAGTAAAGGATGCAGGAACTACAGAAAAGGAAGTTAGAATGTGAAATGCACAAGATGTCCCTGAATGATGATGAAGAGTCTCACCCAGAGCAATGTGTGGTGGCCGAGAATAGATTGAAGACTTGGCCAAAAGCTGTCAGGATGCCAAAAGGTTCAAAATGCACCCCTCCACCCCATGGCACGATTAGACTCGCGGGAATGGCCGTTGTCACCATGTCAAAGAGTACATATTGTTTTGCTGAACCATTCATGGATTCCATGTTTCTGATTGCTGTGGATGCTCATTCAAAGTAGCCGGAGGTTATATCAATGAAGTCAACCACCTCAGCAAAGACTGTCTCTGCTCTGAGGACTATCTTCGCCAGAAATGACTTACCAGATCAAATTGTGAGTGACAACTGACCACAATACATGTCAGAAGATTTCCAACTGCTCATGAAGAAAAACGGCATTAGACATTTCAAGTCAGCTGCTCAAAAACCAAGCAATAAAGGGGTTAGCTGTAAGGTTTATCCAAACTTTCAAGACGTCCATGAAAGCAGTGGACAAGGAGGACATTTCTCTACTGCACAAGGTGGACAGCTTCCTGTCTGTGTATCAGAATTCTATTCATGCGACATCAAATCAAACACCTGCAATGCTGTACATGAGCAGAAACCTGAGATCTCGTATAGACCTCCAGAGGGAAATACTGAATAATAAACAATTCAGCTAGTTGCCAAGTGAAGCTGCAAGGAGCTTTGAGATTGGACAGGAAGTCCTAGTGCCTGATTACCGAGAAGACAAGTGGACACCCGGTAGGATAGCTACAAGAACTGGACCACTGATGTACACAGTGGATGTTAGAGATCAGACAAGGAGACATCATGTGAACCAGATACTGGATGCTCAAATTGAGTCGATTGCATCCAACAAGACAGACTGACCTCTCAGTGATGATCCAGTCACTGAGAGCAACATGACACTAGAATCTGATAAAGCTGTTTTCGACAAGACACCAGCCAAACAGGATGCCACTCCACAGGTCCGGAGGCGCTATCCTGATAGAAACAGCACCACCCAAAAGACTGAACCTTTAGAACTATGAAGTTAGTTATGAACTGTTATTGTGGAAGCATGTTTATTTGGAATATGAGTTTATGAAAGGGGAATTCAAGGTTTTGTACATATACAGTTTAATGTTGCGTTAATCTAAAGGGGGAGGGAGTGTAATGTACAGATCTATTGCTTTTGGAGCAATGACAACCCCCCCCACACTACATATTACTCTGTTGTCTGCCCATGTGTATTGCTCTTTCTCTCTCTCTCTCCCTCTCTCTCTTGGTTTACCAATCTATACTTATCCCATTAGTGGGCCCTGAGCCTTGTCTGCCATTTTAGGTGCTTGTCCAAGAACATCTTGATTACTGTGAGATTATCTACATGCTTCACCCTCTGAGACACTATTTTCTAGATTTGTAATACCCTTTCTCTCACACTTAGCACTTGTAAATACTCTTTTGAGGTGCGCCTCAAAATTTCTATACTCTTGTTGAGCCTCTCTGATTGAAACATATAAGATTATTAAGGGATTGGACACTCTAGAGGCAGGAAACATGTTCCTGATGTTGGGGGAGTCCAGAACCAGAGGCCACAGTTTAAAAATAAGGGGTAGGCCATTTAGAACAGAATTGAGGAAAAACTTTTTCTCCCAGAGAGTTGTGGATCTATGGAATGCTCTGCCTCAGCAGGCAATGGAGGCCAATTCTCTGGATGCTTTCAAGAAAGAGTTAGATAGAGCTCTTAAAGATAGTGGAGTCAAGGGATATGGGGAGAAGGCAGGAACGGAGTACTGACTGTGGATGATCAGCCATGATCACATTGAATGGCGGTGCTGGCTCGAAGGGCCGAACGGCGTACTCCTGCACCTATTGTCTATTGTCTCTCTCATTTCAATACGTAATATTCCCAATGCAGCATTTAACTGAAGTATAGCCTCCCATGTGTATTTGATTTTCATCAAAGTAAGCAATAATACATTTTCAGAAACACACAAAACAAAAGCTGTTTCAGTGTTGCATTAAGATGAAATGCACAGTCGTGTTATTGGGTACTACACAGAAATGTTTTTGCTTCTACATGAATATTCCAACGCACCTTCGCTAGTCTCCTGAATTAAAGCTGAGTTGTCATAACTCACTCCAATCCAGCACTATGCTGGAACCCAGTTAAGCAATGCTTGTATTTTTTTGAATTTCCCATCTGAGTTTTCTAATCTTTTTACAGTTTACATTTCCCATCTCTTCCCACGATGTGACACTCTTAATATATTTGCAAAGCAGCTTCTAGACATCATTTCTACACAACCCCCTCCCCCCACTCCTCACCCCGACTTAGCATCCCCAAATGTTCTGGATCCACTTCCAGTCGTCAGAGCTTTGCACTACGAAATTCCATTGTGCAACCTTGCTACTATTTTCATCCTTTATATCCTTATCTGAGATTTCAGCCATTGCTTTAAATATCTCCTTTTGTAGCTTGGCTTCTTGTTATATTGTTTGATAACGCTCCCATGAAGTGCTTGGGGATATTTTTGCCACTTTAACTGTGCTGTATTAATGGCTATTGCTGTTTTTCCACATATCTCCTGTGTTAAATCTTGTTTGATAACATTCCACGAAACTTCCTGAGGATATAATACTATGTTAAATAGGCTATAAAAATGCAAGTTGACAGTATTTTAGCTTCTACGTGATTCAGTGCACTTATAGAAAAGGTTTACTGCTTTGAGCTTTTGAAAAAGGTTGGAAGAATCTAAATCATAAAATTGAAATTCATTCTTTATCTGCACCCAACATCAATGTTGTCACGTATTTTGCCACAGTTGCTCCCAATTAATCCTCTCTATTTCGGTTCTATAAATTTGTCGAGCAGTTCCTCACAATTCTCTGTGGACTTATAATGCTATGCGTGCTTTCTAAATCCCTTTAATAAGTACAACACAGACATAATTAATATTCAAAGCATGCACAAGCGGGGACAAGTAATAGTATGAGAGTCATTGGGCTACAAAACAAAAAAACAGATTAAACACTGAGCAAAATGGTATGGGTTATCCAGATTGGTGGTAGGTGGGAATTGGTTCTCCACGGGGATTGACACTGGGAACAATACAGTTCATGATTTACATAAATAATTTCCACTTGTGAGTCAGATGTCCTCTATCAAAATTTGAGGTTATTGATTACACTGAGAAGTCTAGGAGAAAGAATAAGGAAGCAGAAATTTAATTAGATGAATCAGTATTTCTTTTTATGTGGTATACACTCCTATTTGTGCGCAGTTTTAATACTAATCCAATAAAGTCAACTTTCTTGACCAATTAGCGGCAGGAAAAGGAGGTGGTAGAAGAAGAATTCAGGGGTTGTGGTGGAGACAAATATAATGGGGGCATTTAAGAGGTGCTTAGATAAACATGCAAATGTGCAGAGAATGTAGGGACATGGGCATTGTGTAGGCCGAAAAGGATTAGATTATTAATTCAATTAGCTCAGCACAACATTGTGGGCTATAGAGACTGTAGTCCTGTCCCATACTGTTCTATGTTCCAAAGGAGAGGGAAATAAAAATAAAATCAATGAGAAAGGGAAGGACACTGTCTGGACATGCTAAGAGAGTACACCTCATCACCTGCAGTTCAAATGAGTCTCCTATTTCACTGAGGGTTCAGTTGAAAAGACAGGCAATGTTCTAATCAACAATCACTTTAAAAGAGTAGAAGTGGGAAATTACAATCAGGCTCCACAATGACCAACTTCAAGAAGATTAGCCATTTCCCCATTGCCACTGGCTGGAAATTGCCACTTGCCAGTTACTTAAATCAGTTAGCTATAAGAGCGCAAGGGAATCTAAGCATTGTGCAGTATGACATTTAATTCAGGAGAACCAAGACTATTCCTGGCCATAGAGCAGTGCAGAGGATTGAAGGGTGGCTGATGTTATTCCTTTGTTCAAGAAAGGTAATAAGGATAACTCTTTATGGACTACTAAGTCTTTCATCAGTGATGGGCAAATAGCAGATAGAATCCTTTGGGGGAGAATTTGTGAGCATTTGGAAATGCCGCGTCTGATTAGGAATAGTCAACGTGGCTTTGTAAGGGGCAGGTCTGTCTCATGAACCTGACTGATTCTTTGATTAAGTAACAAAACATATCAATGAAAGCAGAGCAGAAAATGTAGTGGACATGGATTTTAGGAAGGTGTTTGATAACATTCCCTGTGGAAGGCTCATTCAGAAAGTCTAGTTGCATGGATTCAGAATTGTCTTGCCAATAGAAGATGAGATGGTTGTAGATGGAATGTATTCCACCTGGAGGTTAAACACCAATAGTGTTCCACAGGGATCTGTTCTGGGACCACTACCCTTTGTGATTTTTATAAATGACTTGTGTGAGCAAATGGAAGAGTGGGTTAGTATGTTTGCAGTTGACATGAAGATTGGAGGTATTGTGGATAATGTCGAAGGTAGTGGGAGGTTACAATGGGCCATTGATAGGATGCAGAGCTGGGCTGAGAAGTAGCAAATGGAGTTCAATCTGGAAATTATGAAGTGATTCATTTTGGCAGGTTCAATTTGAAGGCAGAATACAGGGTTAGTGGCAAGAGAAAATGAACACCAGTCCTCATCAAGGGATCAGCAATGGAAAGAATGAGCAGTTTCAAGTTCCTGGGTGTCAACATCTCTGAACATCTATCCCAGACCCAACTTATTGATGCAATTACAAAGAAGGCATGACAGTGGATTTAATATTTCAGTAATATTTGAGTAATGTTGTAAATGTATTGTTTGATTAAGCATTCTTTGTTGTTTGCATAACTCATTATGAGTTACATAAAAGTATGTGAATGGCATCCGTCATTATATCACTAAGTCATTATGTGCGCACTTCATTAACAGTAAATCAAAACTAAAAAGCATACACATTATTATCGACTGCATGTTTTACTTTCAATTAGTTTTATGTCTTGGAGTTACAAAACATAACAGTAGTGACAAGGATGTTTTAAATGAACCTGAGATGACCACCTACATGCTGAAGCACAGCTAGATATTCGAGTTAAAAACAAACAGAGCTGCATGTGTCTCTTCGCAAGGGGGAGAGGGAAACAGTTAAGTTTAAATGAAAAGAGAAAAATGTATGAATTCATGAGTTATCACCATGTGATAACAATCATAAATAAAAAAAAGTAGAAATGGCTGGCTACATTGCAAAGATAGATGCATCCGATTGCACAAAAAATAAATGGGTGATGTACACTGAGCAAATTGAGCAGTAGGTTGAAGCAAATGAAATATCCAATAAGAAACAAATTCCAGTTTTTGCTGAGTTTAATAGGTGGGAAAGTATTCAGTTTGCTTGCAATTTTAACTGCTCCAACCAAACCAGTCGAAATGAGCTTTGCGGACATCATAAAAGTAATCCAGGAACATTTGAAACTGAAACCATTTTTGCTCACAGTTGATTTAGGATTCATAAGTGGAATAAAAAAGAAGGGGTGTCCATTTCAGCTTTGTGGCTGAATTGAAAAGATAGTCCGAGCATTGTCAGTTCAGAGATGGGCTTAATGATGCAGTGAGAGATTGTTTAGTCTGTGGAATCTTACAACAAAGCATTCAAAAACAGCCCCTGACTGAAGCACAACTCCCATTTGAAAGCGCAGTTGAAATTTTTGTATCAAAGGAAATTGCATACAGAGGTGCAACTGAGTTGTAGTCAGGAATGAAAGTGAATTTAAACAAAATTCCGGCATCTAAACAGAAACTCGCCTGGCCTAAAAAAATTGTGGTAGGAGCTCACATACACCAGACAATGCAGATTTAAAGGTGAAAATTGCAGAAAGTACAACAAAGTAGGACATATACAAAGTCCTTGTTCAGCAGACACGAGTATATGGACTGCACAGAGAAAATAAAGATAAACAGTCAAGTTGCAGTTTCAGAAAGGTCACTAATCTGCATGCTGTTGATGAAAATCTGATAATGATGAGAGTAATACAGGACTGCGTAGCCTTGAGATTTACAATGTGAAAACTAACAACAGACAAGCGATATGGGTTACACCAGAAGTAAATGGTAAATTAATTAGAATAGAATTGGACACTAGCTCAGCTGTTTCAGTCATTCCACAAAATGAGTTTGAATGGCATTTCAAAATTACTGAACTGAAGCCTGCAGATATCCAACTAAGAACTTATACTGGAGAAAAGATCATTCCTGTGAGAAAGACATTCATAACTGTTAAATACAACAACCAACAAACCACATTGGACTTAATGTGGTACAAACAGGAGGGCCAGCATTGTGGGGTTGTGCTCAATCGAGACAACTACAACTTGATTGGAGATCCATCTGCCATTCGCATGCCACAACCCCTGCAGAAAAGTCAATCAAAACTGAATTAAGAAAGGTACTAGATGATACAAAGTTCAGGGATAGAATTGGAAAACTCAACAACATCAAGGGTAAAATAATGCTAAATGAAAATACCACACCCAAATTTTGCAAAGCCTGTCCAGTTCCTCATACCATCGGTGATGAAGTAGCCAGTGAGCTGGATTGCATGGAGGCTGAAAGAACCCTTTCTAAGTTTGACTAGTGCTCCTGGGCAACACTAGTACTCCCAGTACAAAGTTCAAAGTAAAATTTATTATCAGGGTACATGCATGTCACCACAAAAAACCCTGAGATTCTTTTTCGTGTGGGCACACTTAGCAAGTCTATAGAACAGTAGGACCAATGAACACAAACTGTGCAAATGCCACTTGGTGCCATTTTATGTAGATGTGCTCTGTGGTTGGGTGGACTTTACCTGCATAAGCTTGGGGTATCCACAAACTCCTGAGAAAGCTCAAGTTGCAGCTTATGCGGGTCAAAGATGACCTGGGACTCATGACAGCCAGTGTTTACAGGATTCCCCGTAAATGCGGAGCAACGTATATCAGTCAGATGGGATGCACAGTGGAAACTTGCATCAAGGAGCACAGGAGGTGTATCTGTTTGGGTTACCTGGAGAAATCAACGACAGCAGACCATTACATTTGCAATGGCCATTAGGTTGACTTCAAGGGTACAAAACTACTGTGCCATGCCAATGGCTTTTGGATCACCTGGTAAAGGAAGCCACTGAAATAAAACTAGAGGAAAAGAATTTAAACAAAGATGACGAACTTGCTCTCAGTAAGAACTGGAATTCAATCGCAGACTAGGTGGGACACCAAAAACCTGAATGGTTGAGGATTAACCAATCAGGAGGGATGGATAACAGGCAGAAAATATCAGTGGACTAGATATGTCCAGGCATCATCCCTGATGAAGTTGGCCGAGTTTGTCATTGAAACGTCGGTTAAAATCGATAACAGTACCTGGCTGGAATCCCAAAAAGAGTTTAGTACTCTCAAGGAGTTTTATCACTATAATAGGCTTATTTTTGTAGTAGCATCTGCACCAGCACCTGCACTCTGGCAGAAAGCCATGGATCAGGTGCTAAAAGGCTACCCAGGCACTCAGTCTTATTTGGATGACATCATTGTTACCGGTAAGGATGGCAGGATGACAGGAACATCTTCAAAACCTCAAGACAGATTAGAAAATTAGGGGTCAGAGCATAAGGTAACAACAGTGAATTCTCAAACCGAACATTCCTTACTGTGGTGACACAATTGATGCACAAGAGTGCTGAGAAAATTCAAGCAGTGGTGGATGCCCCAAGGTCAAAAGAAATGTCACTATTGTTTTCCTTTTTTGGATTTGTCAAATACTTTAACAGGGTCTATGCTCCACCCCTTGAACTCATTACTGCAGATCAGGAAGAAATAGCAATGGACAAAGCAGTATGAGGTGGCTTTCCAAAAGGTGACATCAGACACTGTGCTTACATATTATGATCCACCTTGTCAAGAGAAGCTTGCCTGTGATACCTCGCCTGATGGTAAAGGTGCAGTTATATCACAAGTTATGAGTGATGGAAGTGAACGCCCCATAGCCTTTGCATCACATTCTCTTACTGCTGCAGAGAACAATTATGCAGTTTGACAGAGGGCTTGAGTCTGGTTTGAGGTGTAAAACATTTCAACCAGTGCTTGTATGGGGGAATCACCAATTACTTGTGTCCATTTTCATTCCACAGAAGGATGTTCCACTAACAGGAGCAGTACAAATGCAGAGATGGGCTCTGTTTCTTGGAGGACATAATTATAAGATCAAATTCAAGAGGACAACCAATCATGGAAATGCTGATGGATTGTCCTGTTTACCCTTGGAGGAGGAAGTATCTGAAAAATTTAGAAAAGAGGACACTCCTTTTGACGTATTCTCCCTCATGTAAATCAAAAGTCTCCCTATAATGGCAGAGATGATCCAAAGGAAACCAGAAAAGACCACACACTGTCTCAGGTCAACATGGCTGGAACATGCAGCATTTACTCAAGTTTCCCCATTTTTACTAGCATTGCAATGACTTTGCCCTTGTTGCCTTACTTGGTGATTAAGAGTTGTTGTGCCATCCTGGCTGAGAGCTAAAGTGTTGGAGGAGCTACATGCTGGTCATTTAGGCATGGTTACAATGAAAGCATTGGCTCAACGCTTTGTCTAGTAGCTTTGGACAGATCAGCAGATCGAGCAACTCGCCAAGCTCTGTTCAGCATTCCAACACGTCCAGAGGAAAGATGTCTAAAGCTATCAGACCACTTCCTGCAGTTCCACAATCATCTCCCACAACCACCACAGACGAAGCCCCAGAACATGAGCTAAGCAGGGAGAAGTGTTGTGCATTTAATATTTCAGTAATATTACAGTAATGCTGTAAATACTCTGTATTGTTTGATTAAGCATTCTTTGTTGGTTATATAATTCATTATGAGTCATACTATATGTAAAAGTACATGAATGGTATATGTCATTATGCCACTGTGCTTCACTTAAAGTGAAATGAAATCAACAAGCATACTTATTATTCCTGGCTCCGGGTTTATCTTTCATTTAGTTTTATGGCTTGGAGTTACAAAACTTAACAGTAGCTATATTTTATTAGGACTGAGGAGATTTAGTATGTCACCAAAGACTAGTAAATTTCTACAAATGTACCATGGAGAGCATTCTAACTGGTTGCACCAGTGTCTGGTATGGAAGGGCCACTACACAAGCTGCAGAAAGTTGTAAACTCAGCCAGTTCCATCATGGGCAGAGGCCTGCTCGGCAGCAAGGACACCCTCAACATGGTGGCATCCATCATCCAGGATGTGCCCCCTTCTCATTGCTAACATCAAGGAGGAGTTACAAGAGCCTGAATAGACACACTTAACATTTCAGGAATAGCTTCTTCCCCACCATCATCAGATTTCTGAATGGATAATGAACCCATACATGCTACCTCATTATACATTTTCTCAGTTTTTAGTCTCTTTTTACACTATTTATTTAAAAAATAGATATATATATATATGCATATATATTTCTAATTGAAATTTATAGTTATTTTATTATTATGTATTACAATATGCTGCTGCCATGAAACACCAAATTTCACAGCATATTGCAAATACAAATACAAATACTTTATTGTCACTAAACAATTGATACTAGAGCGTACAATCATCACAGTGATATTTGTTTCTGTGCTTCGCGTTCCTTGAAGTACAAATTGAAGTAAATATAATAAAAATTTAAATTATAAATCATAATTAGAAAATAGAAAAGGGAAAGTACAGTCGTGCAAGTCAGGTTCAGATATTTGGAAGGTACGGCCCAGATCTGGGTCAGGACGTGCATGCCAATGATTCCATTTCTGAGGGCTGAGCGTCCCCAAGCATCACAAAGTGCAAGGGCAATGGGTTTCATCTGAGAGCTGTTCTGTGCATCAGGTATCAGATATGTCAGCAACTAATCCCCAGCTTGTTTCTATATGAGATTTCAATGTGCCCGTGCGATGGCTAGAACTGTGCTGCAGACTGAGCAGGTGGCTGGAGGCTCTCCTCAGAGCTAGATGTGAGCATGATCAATCCTCTTACCATCAAGTAAAGAATTCAGCAGCTAATTCAGACAGGGGTGGGATTACAGAACATTCTACCACATGAGATTGTTGAAGAGAAAAGTACGGATAAATGTAATCCCTCTAAATGTATAAGGGGAAATGAACACAAAGTAATCTGATAAGGTGAATAGAACCAGAAAAGATTCACATGGATTTAAATGGCAGACTGTTCATTTGTCACCTCTGACCTAGTTCTGTGCTATTAATTCTATGCTAGTCCATTTTCCAAAGATTTCAAATCAATATTTCTCCTACTAATGTCCTTCATTAATACTTTTGAACTTGACTGTACTACAGGACATCTCTCCCATGCCAGTCAAGCAAGAACATAATGCAGTCAAGCCTTTCAGCTGAGACCCTAGTCTCCATGAGATACAGCCCATCCCAGAGTGCACAGGTAGAAAAACAGGAGGAAGTGCGTCTGTTTGTCTCCCACATTGAAACAGTAATCTATGAACAGTCATGGCAGACTGCTGATTACTACTGACTCCTCTCCTTTAGTTTGTCAGTATCACTCCATGTTTATTTAGGAGGGTAGAATCATAGACTCATAGAGACACACGGCATAGAAACAAATGCTTCGGACCCCCAGTTCCGCACTGACCACCCAGTTATACTCATTCTACATTCATTCCATTGTCCCTTCAGCCTGTCAGCTTCCCTAGATTCTACCATTCACCAATACACTTGGGGCAACTTTATACCAGCCGATTAACCTGCAGATCCACAAGACTTTAGTTCGTGGAATAATACCAGACTAGTTAGAGGAAACCCTCAAAATTACAGAAAAAACTTGCAAAATCCACATCAAAGGCAGCACACACACAGTCAGGATTGAACCTGGGTATCCAGCAATATGAAACTGATTAGTTGTGCCGTTGTGCTGCCCTTCGTAGCAAGGACACACAAAGTACTTTAGGATGGTTCAATGCCCATTGCAAAGAATGCCTCAGAAATACCTCAGTGCTCTATGGTCACACAAACAGTGCTTTAGCTCTAGTCTATGCACATAGAAGTGATGGTGAGCATTCAAACAATGAGGCAGTGGAGGAAGAACCATGGACATCTTATTCTCAATAATGGCAAAATTCATACATAAAAAAATATATTACCTACATCTGCAACCCTAACAGTCACAATGACTAACATAGAAATGACCACCTCCAAAAAATCCGCAGCATTAACATAGCTGAATATTTGACATGCTGACCATAACCACTGGCCAGAAACATACAAGGACCAATTACATTCATGGCCCAGCTTCAAAGACAGATATCAGAGGCTGGATATTTTGTGTGGAGTGATGCCTCAAAGCCTCAGACCATCTCCCCATAACCTTTGTTCCCTGAGGTTATAGACAAGCAGGATGAGGTGCAGCAGCTTACATTTTCTTCAATAATAACACACGAGAAACTCAGCATCATCCAAGGCAATGCCTGACCGGCAGCCCAGCAACCACCACGACCTTTCACTTCCAGAACCACAAATGCACAGAGGTTCATTGCATCCACTATGATTGAGGTTCACACTGATTTACAATATGCACTAGAGCAGCTCACTCAGGTGCTTTTTCACAGCAACCACTAAAACCCTGACATCCTGCGCCACTGCCTCCACTCTCCTCTCCAAGTTGCACACTGTACTGCCCTGAACATTTGCTGCTGACTTCCTTCACAGGGAGTACCTTCAGCTCAGAGACTTCAGGAGTTCAGGAAAGCAGCATCTGAAGCATAATTAAGGATCGGTGTTTGTTTGTAAGAGCACAAGAGCATAAGATATAGGAGCAGAAATAGGCCATTCAGCTCTTTGAGTCTGCACTGCCATTCCATTATGACTGATTTATTATCCCTCCCAACTCCATTCTCCTATCTTCTCCCCATAACCTTTGATGCACTGACTAATCAAGAACCTATCAACCTCCATTTTGAATATATCCAATAACTAGGTCTCCACAGCTGTCGGTGACAATTAATTCCACAGATTCACTACCCTCTGGCTAAGGAAATTCCAACTCATCTCTGCTCTAAAGCGACATCCTTATATTCTGAGGTAGTACTCTCAGGTGCTAGACTCCCAACTGAAGGAGATATCCTCTCCACATCCATTCTTCTAGGCCTTTCAATATCTCGATTGGTTTCAATGAGATTTCTCCCACAAACCTCTAAACTCCAGCAAGTACAGGCCCAGACCTATCAAACACCCCTCATATGTTAACCCCTTAATTCTGGTAATCATTCCTCTGAACCTGCTCTGGACCCTCACCAATGCTAGCACAACTTTTCTTAGATAAGGGACCCTAAACTGCTCACAATACTCTAAATATAGTATGAACAATGCCTTATGAAGCCTCAGCGTCATATCTTTGCTTTTATATTGCAGTCCTCTTGAAAAGAATGCTAACATTGTGTTTGCCTTCCTTTCCACAGACTCAACCTGCTTGTTAATCTTTAGGGAATCCTGCACAAGGACTCTGAAGTCCCTTTGCATCACTGATTTTTTGAAGTTTTCCCTGTTTAGAAAATAGTTTACACCTTTATTCCTTCTACCAAGGTGCATGACCATACTGTTCCCTACACTATGTTGCATCTGCTACCTCTTTGCCCATTCTCCTAATCTAACTAAGTCCTTCTGCAGACAGCCCACTTCCTCAACACCACCTACCCCTCACATATCTTTGTATCATCCCCAAACTTGGCCATCAATTCGTCATGCAAGTCATTGATATAGAACATAGAATAGTAGAGCATATTACAGGCCCTTTGGCCCACAATGTTGTGCCGACTCTCAAACCCTGCCTCCCATATAACCCCCCCACCTTAAATTCCTCCATATACCTGTCTAGTAGTGTCTTAAACTTCACTAGTGTATCTGCCTCCACCACTGACTCAGGCAGTGCATTCCACGCACCAACCACTCTCTGAGTGAAAAACCTTCCTCTAATATCCCCCTTGAACTTCCCTCCCCTTACCTTAAAGCCATGTCCTCTTGTACTGAGCAGTGGTGCCCTGGGGAAGAGGTGCTGGCTGTCCACTCTGTCTATTCCTCTTAATATCTTGTACACCTCTATCATGTCTCCTATCATCCTCCTTCTCTCCAAAGAGTAAAGCCTTAGCTCCCTTAATCTCTGCTCATAATCCATACTCTTTAAACCAGGCAGCATCGTGGTAAATCTCCTCTGTACCCTTTCCAATGCTTCCACATCCATCCTATAGTGAGGCGACCAGAACTGGACACAGTACTCCGAGTGTGGCCTAACTAGAGTTTTATAGAGCTGCATCATTACATCGTGTCTCTTAAACTGTATCCCTCGATTTATGAAAGCTAACACCCCATAAGCTTTCTCAACTATCCTATCTACCTGTGAGGCAACTTTCAGGGATCTGTGGACAGGTACCCCCAGATCCCTCTGCTCCTCCACACTACCAAGTATCCTGCCATTTACTTTGTACTGTGCCTTGGAGTTTGTCCTTCCAAAGTGTACCACCTCACACTTCTCCGGGTTGAACTCCTTCTGCCACTTCTCAGCCCACTTCTGCATCCTATCAATGTCTCTCTGCAATTTTTGACAATCCTCTACACGATCTACAACACCACCAACCTTTGTGTCATCTGCAAACTTGCCAACCCATCCTTCTACCCCCACATCCAGGTTGTTAATAAAAATCACAAAAAGTAGAGGTCCCAGAACAGATCCTTGTGGGACACCACTAGTCACAACCCTCCAATCCAAATGTACTTCCTCCACCACGACCCTCTGCCTTCTGCAGGCAAGCCAATTCTGAATCCACTTGGCCAAACTTCCCTGGATCCCATGCCTTCTGACTTTCTGAATAAGCCTATCCAGGTTTTCTAAAGCCTAGGTGAGAGCCATTGAGATTGCATCTGCCGTTGACCTATTCAAGTCAAGTCACTTTTTATTGTCATTTCGACCATAACTGCTGGTATAGTACACAGTAAAAATGAGATGTTTTTCAGGACCATGGTGTTACATGAAACAGTGCAAAAACTAGACAGAACTACGTAAAATAAAAAAACACAGAAAAAAATTTACACTAGACTACAGACCTACCCAGGACTACAAAAAATGCACGAAACAGTGCAGGCATTACAATAAATAATAAACAAGACAATAGGGCAGAAAGTTGGTGTCAGTCCAGGCTCTGGGTATTGAGGAGTCTGATAGCTTGGAGGAAGAAACTGTTACATAGTCTGGTCATGAGAGCCCGAATGCTACGGTGCCTTTTCCCAGATGGCAGGAGGGAGAAGAGTTTGTATGAGGGGTGTGTGGAGACCTTCATAATGCTGTTTGCTTTTCAGATGCAGCATGTATTGCATATATCCATAATGGCAGGAAGAGAGACCCCGATGATCTTCTCAGCTGACCTCACTATTCGCTGCAGGGTCTTGTGATCCGAGATGGTGCAATTTCCGAACCAGGCAGTGATGCAGCTGCTCAGGATGATCTCAATACAACCCCTGTAAAATGTGATGAGGATGGGGGTGGGAGATGGACTTTCCTCAGACTTCGCAGAAAGTAAAGACGCTGCTGGGCTTTCTTTGCTATGGAGCTGGTTTGAGGGACCAGGTGAGATTCTCCGTCAGGTGAACACCAAGAAATTTGGTGCTCTTAACTATCTCTACCGAGGAGCTGTCGATGTTCAGCGGGGAGTGGTGGCTCCATGCCCTCCTGAAGTCAACAACCATCTCTTTTGTTTTGTTCACATTCAGAGACAGGTTGTTGGCTCTGCACCAGTCCATTAGTCGCTGCACCTCCTCTCTGTAAGCTGACTCATTGTTCATGCTGATGAGACCCACAAGACATATAACATGAAAAGAAGCGGTCCCAACACAGAATCCTGCAGCACACCACTAGTCATCAGAAGCCCACCAGAAAAGGCTCTCCCATTCTTATTCCCAGTCTTTGTGTCCTACCAGTCAACTGATCTTCTTTACATCTTTCTTGTAATACCATGGGCTCTTATTTAGCAGCCTCCTGTGTGGCAGCTTGTCAAAGGCCTTCTAGAACTCCAAGAATACAAAGTTCAAAGTAAATGTATTATCAAAGTACATATATGCCACCATTCACAACCCTGAGATTAATTTTCTTGTGGGCATATGCAGAAAATCTAAGTAACATAATATAATCAATGAAAGACCGCACACAACAGGACAAATAACCAATGTGCAAAAGAAAACAAACCGTGCAAATACAAAAGCAAAATAGAAATAATAACAACAAATAAGCAATAAAATTGAGAACACAAAATGAAGAGTCCATGAAATTAAGTCCATAGGTTGGAGGAACAGTTCAGAGATGGAGAGCGTGAAATTGAGTGAAGTTATCCACACAGGTTCAAAAGCCTGATGGGTTGAGGAGTAACAACTGTTGCTGAACACAGTAATGTGGGTCCTGAGATCCCTGAAGGCCTTGAAGACTTTACGGCTTTCCTCTGGGAGTGCTCCATATAGATGTCCTCAGTGGTGAAGAGGGCTTTACCTGTGATGGACTGGGCCATATCCAATACCTTTTGTAGGATTTTCTGTTCAAGGACGTTGCTGTTTCCATACCAACCCAGATGCAATCAGTTAATATACTCTGCACCACAAATCTTTCTAAGTTTGTCGAAGTTTTAGATGTCATATAGAATCTTCGCAAAATTCTAAGTAGAGGTGACGCTGTGTTTTCTTCATAATTGCACTTATGTGCTGGGCCCAGGATAGATCCTCTGAAATGATAACACCGAGGAATTTGAAGTTGCTGACCCTCTTGACCTCTGATATTCCCCCAATGAAGACTGGCTCATGGACCTCTGATTTTCTCCTCCTGAAGTCAATAATCAGCTCTTTGGTCTTGCTGAAATTGAGTGGCAGGTTGTTGTGACAGGTTTTCAATCTTCCTCTTATATGCTGATTCATCACCACCTTTGATTTGGGCAACAACAGTACTGTCTTCAGCAAATATGGCACTGGAGTTCTGCTTAGCCACACAGTCATAAATATAAAGCAGGCAAAAGAGGGGGCTAAGCACACAACTTTGTGGTGCACTTGTGCTGTTGGAGATTGTGAAGGAGATGTTGTCAACAATCTGAACTGACTGGTGTCACCAAGTGAAGAACTCGAGGATCCAATTGTACAAGGAAGTGTTGAAGCTTATTGAGTAGTTTTGTGGGGATGATAGTATTAAATGCCGAGCTGTAGTTGATAAAGAGCATCCTGATGTGTGCATCTTTGCTGTCCAGATGTTCTAGAGTTGAGTGAAGAGCCAGTGAAATGGCATTTGTTGTGCCAGTGGCAAATTGGAGAAGATCCAGGTTGCTTGTCAGGCAGGAGTTGATGTGCTTCCACACCAACCTCTCAAAGCACTTCATCATAGTGGATGTAAGTGCTACTGTACATTGACAGGTTACCATGTTCTTCACAGGTACCAGTATAATGCCTACTGAATCAAGCGGGTACTTCAGACTGCTGAAGTGAGAGATTAAAGATGTCCGTAAACACACCAGCCAGTTGATCAGTTTCTATTGACCCTTGTTTGCCTATTATGCTTGTTATTTCCTCAAAGAATTCCAACAGATTTGTCAGACAAGACTTTCCCTTAAGGAAACCAAGTTGACCTTGACCTATTTTATCATGTGTCTTCAAGTACCCTAAAACCTCACCCTTAATAGTGGACTCCAACATCTTGTCAGGCTAACTGGACTATAATTTCCTTTCTTCTGCCTCCCTTCCTTCTTAAAGAGTGGAGTGACTATTGCAATTTTTGAGTGCTTTTGAACCATTCTAGAATCTAGTGATGCTTGAAAGATCACAACTAATGCCTTCACAATCTCTTCAGCTACCTCTTTCAGAACCCTGGGGTGTAGTTCATCTGGGACATGTGACTTAACTACCTTTAGACGTTCCAGCTTCCCAAGCACCTTCCCCTTAGTAATATCAACTAGACTCACTTCTGCCACCTGACATTCTTGAATTTCTGGTAGCCTTGTTATCAATACTTGCATCCAATGATTTTATATATAGAATTGCACAGTATACATTTTCAAATGGCCTGGGCAACTGGTTTGGAAGGATTCTGCTATCTGGAAGTTAACATAGTTTTGCTGACCAGTTCAAGTTCAAGTTCATTGTCATTCAACCATACTCATGTATACCATCAAACCGGACAATTATTTCTCTGGACCAAGATGCACAACACAGTACATATAACTCACACACATAACACATAAAGTAACATTATCATAAATAAATTAACAAATAATAAGGTGCATATACAATACAGGCCTTTCCAACCATTGAGCACATCTACATTAAATACTGTCATAGGAAAGCAGCATACATTGTCAGAAATCCCCACCACCTAGGCCATGCACTTTTCTGACTGCTGCCATCAGGTGGAAGGTACAAGAGCTTCAGGACTTACAGCTCCAGGTTCAAGAGCAGTTACTACTCCTCAACTATCAGGCTGCTAAACAGAAGAGGATAACTATACTCACTAGCCCCATTATTGAGATATTCCCACAACCAACGATCTTACTTTGTCACATTTTTCTCATGCTCTCAATGTTTATTGCTATTTATTTATATTTGCATTTTGTTGTCTTCTGCACTCTAGTTGATCTTTCGTTGATCCTGTTATAGTTACTATTTGTTGAATATACCTGCAGGAAAATGAATCTCAAGGTTGTATATGGTGACACATATGTACTTAGATAATAAAATTTCTTTGAACTTTAAAAAGTAAACAGCATAACTTGACTGACATGATAAGGCTTGAGTGGTGGCAGGTGTTCAGTAGTCTTACAGCCTGAGAGAAGAAGCTGTTTCCTGTATTAACAGTTCTCATCTAATGCTACGGTACCTCCTACCTGATGGTAGGGAGCCAAAGAGATTGTTTGATAGATGGGAGGGATCACTGACAATGCTAAGGGCCCTGCACACTCAAATATCTCTAAGACCCCAGTGATTGTCTTGGCTTTCCTTGGAATCCTTTGTAGGGATTTATGATCACATGCCTTGCAAAACCCATACCAGATGTTGATGGTCCAGACACTTTAAATCATGCTTCTGTAAGAACTGGTGAAGTACTTCCCTTACAGTTTCAAGGAGAACATTCAGCCCATTCAGCATTTGCTTGCCTTCAAATTGATCTCATCAATCCCGTTCTTTATCCCAGGCTTTATGTCCCTCTACCCTACTCTTCCTCACATGGCCAGTAACTATATCCATCCTGATTCTCCCATCAGGCACCTAAACCGAAGGTAACTTACGTTAACTAACTAACCTAACAAACAGCATGCCTTTGGAATGTGGGAGGAATTCCATGAGGTCACAGGGATAATGTGCAAATGCCACACAAGAAATATTGGAAATCAGAACAAAATCCAAGTGTGGAGGTGTGAGATGGTTGTGTTACCAGTAGCACCATTATGTCACCACTTTCAGGCCCTTTCAGTTAATTACATTTGATGCAGGGAATGAGCACAAAAACGCTAATCAGACCTACCTGATGGAAATGGATGTGTTTGGATAAAATAACCCTTTCAAGCCAGAATTCCAAGACCGTTTGGGTATAACACTGTGAATGAACTGAAGCAGGCTTGGATTTGTCCTAACACCGTCAAGTCAGTTTGGCTACAATCAGTACATGTCAAAAGTATCTCACAAGCTGAGATGCTGCAGCTTTATTCTGTACTGCAACATCTAAGCTAGCCTTTCTCAACCTTTGTGTTCTGAAGGAACCCTTGAAATAATTTTCAAGTCTCAGGGAAACCCTGCGTAAAAAATTATTATATCTACAGCTTCTGGTACTTAGCATGATTAGTCAGTTCTAGATACAACAATCCAAAAATAATTGTCAATGCTCTTTTGAGTACAGAATGGATTTCTAGCCAACCTTTCTTGAAAAAAAAACAAGATAGTTAAGCTTAGCTTACCTTTCTTGAAAATAATATCTTTCTTTCCATTTCATAAATTTAAAAACTCAAAAGGCAAATATAATAAACTCTAAAATAACTGGCTTAACCAAACTGGGATTTATTTCTTCTAAAGGTAGGCTCAGTAGATTTAATTAAAATAAAAGTTGTAAATTGATTTTAATTAATGATATTTACGACAAGAAAATTTATTGATAATGTTGAATTGTAAAATTACTAAAAACCATAAGCCAAAACAACACTGTTTCCAATCCAATTCCTCCAAGTCAGACCGTTTGTTTCCAGATATGAAGACAAAACATTAAATATATCTTGGCCTTTGCTTGTTTTGGGCAGCTCTTGGCAACAGAAAAAATCTTCTTGCATTTCTCCACCATTTACAAATGCTACCACATGACACTTATTGATGAAATCTAATCTGTTGACTCATCAACCTGGATAGAAAAGCTGTTGTTTTTCAGTTTATCACACAAAACCTCTTCAGCATCATGTGACAGGTTTTCAATATGTTGACTTACCATACTGTTTGAGAGTGAAACCTTTTCATTTTCTCATACTGCATCTTGACCTAGCATTTTATCCCACTATAATTTTACATGCTAGCATTATTAGGTTCTCACCAACTGGGTAATAAGTTCTACTACTAAATAACTTGCTTATTGAGTCCTTTTACTGACTATGACCTTATAAACAAAAGCTTTACTCTGTTTTGAGATTCCGATAGCCATTTCAAATAACCAGCACTTTTACATGTCACATTTGTAGTTAAGTATTTTTTCAATTTTGCTGGAGCCATTACTGTATTAGTAAGTTGTTTGCCACAGACTAGGCACAATGGAATAGAACAACTTGGATCACCAATCAATGTAAAAACCCATTGATAAGTAGCTTTCTTTGTAAAGATGGACTTTTCGTGCCCGTTGTTGCACTAGTGCAGTGAAATGATTCAGAAGATTGGACCGTCAGATATATCTATAAAACACAGGGGTTAACAAAATATAAAAAAGATTGGCATAATAAATAACTAAATGACAAAACCACAACAAATATGAAATCTTCAGAAGTTAATTCACTTCTAACCTACACAATCCACCTTTTGCAACATTTACAACAACAGCAAAGTGGAAGGTCAGCAGCTAAGTTGTAGCATGTAAAAATTCCTTCATTAGAATGAAAATTTCCCTCCAATTTTCTACTACACTGGTAGAGTTTCTTCCTTACATTTTGTCAGCTGGTGGCACATAAGAGGAAGTTGGGGGAGGTAATTTGTTAGGGAGAAGATGACATCACAGTCCAAGTTAAGTGTCCATTCCATGCTCGAAAATACACTCCACAATCCTCATCAGCCTACCATCCTACCCTCTGTGCAATACAGCTCTCACCATCAGCCTACCATCCTCCTGTCTGTGTAAAACAGTGTTCACATTCAGCCTACCATCCTCACCTCTATTCAATACAGTGCTCACCAATCATCAGCATACCGTCCTCCCCTTTGTGCAATACAGCACTCACCAATTATCAACGATCTCCCCCATCTTGCATCAAAAACATGATCCTTCTGCGCACTGCTATACTGTGCTTGGAGACCTCTAACAAGATTGCTAACGGTGCTGCTCGGTCACTGCCCACCACTGTAAGCACTAGTGTCGCACTAAGTTCAAAAAACGTGTTTTTTTAAAAATCATGATGTCTCACAAAATCCCTAGTGACCTCTCGTGGAATCCTAGTGTTCCGCAGAACCCCATTGAGAAACCCTGATCTAAGCCGAGACCCACACTGTAGAGTGCAGAAAACAAAAAAAAGGACAGGATTCAATCAATAAGGCATAAACAGATGTCAGCACAGGTTCAGAAACTTGGAAGAGTTAGGCAACTTGGAGATTAGAGAAAAGTAAACATAAATGGACTTATGTTGGGGGATCTAATTCTGTCCTCATTTCTGACTGGGTAAATATAAACCTGCCCCTCACAGCCAGTATGGAAGATGGCATTTACATTGGTCATGCACAGAACATGCACGCCTTTGCAGATCATCCAGAGAAGGAACAGCAGCTGCTATAGAGAGTAATTATACTGACATAGAATGAAAATAACCAAAGAGCATGAAGGGGAAAACAAGAAAAGTTACTTCAAAACAAAATGTAATTTGATTCTAAATGGAGATCTATTATAAAGCTTGATTTTGTCTGTAGTTAGATAAAACATGTACAGGCTTGGGGAAGATTTGACTCAAACCAAAATTATTGATTCTGTTTTTTTACACTTCATGCACCAGTTCCCAAAAAAAGCTGAAACAGTGGCAGTGTGACTCATGCACTTGCTTGTGTAATAGAGTTATACAACACCATCCATCATTATTGGCTCATGGTCAACTCTGAACGTTTTCAAGGCTCTTCTATAAACATCAGAGGAGAGAGTAAGCATCAGAAGATGGGGTGGGGTGCCTAACTGGAATTAAGTATTAAGTGCAACTACAAAAGATTGGTGATTAGTTTTGTGCATGGTAAGGTCACATATTCTGCTTCTGATTCTCACCTCTGGCTTCCATGGCAAGCATTCTTGCGTCAAGTTCAAAGTCTGTCTGGATCCTCTTGGGTACCCGTGAACCTCACCTTGGGAAGGTCTACCATTTTTGCTCGACGAATCTAGCTGTCAAATAAAACAAGATGTTATCCATCACAAGCTACAAACAAACCAGCTTGGAATATATCCTAGATGCAAATTGGGATGACATCACATTAATTACAACCATTTGTCCTTTCATCAGTTTTTGGTTACTGCGTTCCTTTTAATGTATTTGCAAAGATTCTGCTACTCTGTGATTCTGCAAGGTTAAATGGCCACTGCAAATTGCCTCTAGTATGTAAAATCTAAGGGAGTGTAGGAAGAATAAAATATGGGATTAATGCAAGATGATTGTAAATGGGTAGTTGATGGTCTGGATCTCTGCATCCCTTGAAGATTTGATGGCATGGTTCCCAATGTTTTTTATGGCATGGACCCCTATCATTAACCAGGGGGTCCATGGACCCCAGGTTCAAAACCCCTGCTCTATGAAGATGTTATAGAAGCAGCATGGAAGCAGAGAGGCAGTGGAGTTCCTGAGAGATGGATCTCAGCATGAAAGTCATCCTGTGAAGGTCGACTGCTGTTGATTTTAACAAGAGGTTCAGTTTAAAGGCAGTTCCTTCAGGGAAAGAGGAAGATGTTTCAAGCGGTATTGAATTCATCTTAAAATGAGGAAATTTTGAACAAAAAGCCTTTGTAATCTGTTCTTTTTCTAAAATTTAGGGATCAATATGATAACCTCTTTCAAATTTGACATCAGACAGCCATTACTCTTTCCTGAGAGCTGGAAGGCGCAGACAACCAACAGTGCTTTAATTGAATAACTTCAAAGATGCAGCAATTGTATTGAAGCAGAAAAGCACAAAAAGTATTTGAAATGATCTTTCCTAAAAGAGTTGAATTCCTATTGTTAATCCATCCAAAGGCTTTGCAAATTAGGACACTGACAAAGGTGGACTGTCTTTCAATGGCCTGTTTTGATCAGGCAAAGCAGATGAATTAAAGAGATGCTCATAGCAGTCTCATTATTGATAGCAAGGATGAAAAATTAATAATTCAGCAAATTATTCAAGCAGTGATAATAATATGCCAAATGAGGATAACAGTTAATGAAATATTGAGTTTTATTCAATCTATTCAAGTTTTATTTTTGAACAGTGACCTTCTAGTCATTTTTTTATTGCTCTTAGATTTAGTGTTAAATTCAGCTAAGGCAACAAGCCCTTAAGGTTGCTTTAACAACTGCATGGCCAGATATAAAATTGCATCTTCTTATGTTCAGTAAAGTGCCATCAGAAATATTATGAGTTTACTTCCATCATCATTTTAACTTAATATCATATTAGTGCTTTTGACCTTGGGGACTTCAGTTATTTCTCCGTAAATATCTGAGGTTTCAAATCCTGGGACATGCTAACACAAAGACTGAGTTAATTGTTTTATCATTTTATAATATTTTCGGCTTGGTGTTTGAATGATGGTGGACAGTCAGTAGGATCTCACAGATTGGACGATGGTCAGACAGATGATGGACAATGGGAAGTACTGAATAAGACGACAAACATGAGAAAGTCTGGAGCTGCTGGAAATCCAAAGCAACACACACAAAATACTGGAGGAACTCAGTAGGCCAGGCAGCATCTATGGAAAAGAGACCGGATTAAGGGTCTTAGCCCAATACGTCAGCTGTATTCGCTTCTCCAGAGATGCTGCTTGGCCTGCTGAGTTCCTCCAGTGTTTTATGCATGCTGCTATTGAAGAAGATAACTGCTGCCTAATAGTTATATCAACTGACCTTGCAGTTCAAGTTTTTCTGCATAGAATAGAAATTCACCTTGGTGGTGATGAAAGATAGGCTATATCATGGCATAAGTTTCAGAAAAGCTTTGTCTGATCTCCATTCCATCGCCAGTTATGAAAGTGAACCCTGTACAGAGTACTTTGGAGATGGGCCATGTGTTCTGCCCGTTTCCTGCTGCCATCCAGATGCATTTGGGGCAAAATGCTACATAAGCTGTATAGGGCTCCATGGATCAGCTCCACAAATTCACCATAAGATTCTACATCTTGATATTCTAATCTAGGGTACTTGATCTCTTCTGCTCATACCCAAGCCCATCCCTCACACAGTCCTACACCAACTCCTCATTTTTCAATTTACCAATTGTTCTTCAAATACTACAGATATTTATTTCTTAACAGTCATTCTGCGGCTGACTTTTTGCACTGTCTAGTGGATCAAAACCATCTATTTCTATCTTCATAGCAAGTACTTAAAATTTCACATTAATTGCCTTTAATTTCTTAATTTCATTTTCTGATATTATCTTAACCACAAATACCCCCAATACACATTATTTTTTTAAATTCAAAATTATTTTGCTCTGCAGTCCTAACATTTCTTTTACTGTTATAGAATTTATCCTCTCCCAAATGATCTGCCAGTCTCTTCCTCATCACTAATTTCAAGCTCTCTTTACAGTTTTGCCCCCTCCACAGTGAGAAACAAATGGAAGTCCCAGAGCATTAACAGATTTCCAGAACTGGTTAACAAAAATTACATAAAAGTCACAGCACAGAGACAAGCCATGTATCAAGCTGGTCTACTCCAGTGATAGTGGGCACAGGACTTGCCTTTCAATTTTCATCTCATTCGTCAAACACAGAATTCAAGAGAAGCAACAGGCCATTCAGCCCCTTGTGCTTGCTCCTCTATATTCAATAAGATCACAGCTGATCTATTATTTCAACAGCCTGTTCCTGCACTAACTTTATATTTCTTGATTCCCTTAATATCTAAACAAACTTGCTAGCATTGACTACACTGAGATAATAAATCTCCACAACCTCCTTGGTTAGCGCATTCCCAAAACTCGTCACTCTCTGAGTAATGACATTACTTCTCATCTCTATCCAGAATGACTAACCCTTTATTTTGTGGTTGTGGCTGCTGGTTCTAGACTCCAGGGGAAATATGATCACTGCATCTACATAACCAAGTACATAAGAAATTAGCACATTTCAGAATATATCTGATATGTAATCACCTGTATGAATGTTAGAGAGCATAGGCACAAGTTGCTTAATCCGTCCTCATGCAATAAATCCATCATCTGGAGTTAATTTGCTGAGCTCTCCCATGTATTTCCTTTTGTAAGAGATCAATCTTCTCAATTTTTCACGTTTTCATTATTATATTTCTAAGCAACACTCGCAAAATGCTGGAGGAACTCAACAGGTCAGGCAGCATCTATGGAATGGCATAAACAGTCGACTTTTAGGGCCGAGACCCTTCTTCAGGATTGAGAAGGGAGGGGGAAGGTGCCAGAATAAAAATGTGGAGGGAGGGGAAGGAGGCGAGCTAGAAGGTGAATGATAAAGCCCAGGTGGGTGGGAAAGGTCAAGGGCTGGAGAAGAAAGAGTATGAAAGGACAGGAGAGTGGACCATAGGAGAAAGTGAAGGGGGAAGTGATCCAGGGGGAAGTAATAGGTAGGTGAGAAGAAGTGAAAGGTCAGAATGGTAAATAGAGGGAGGGGGGTGAATTTGTTCACTAGTAGGAGAACTTGATATCCATGCCATCAAGTTGGAGGCTATCTAGATGGAATATAAGGTGTTGCTTCTCCACCATGAGGGTGGCTTCAACTTGGCACAAGAGGAGGCCATGGATCAACATGTCAGAACAGGAATGGGATTGGGAATTAAAATGCTTGACCACTGGGAAGTCCTGCTTGTGGCAGATGGTGTGGCGGTGCTTGCCAAAATGGACCCCCAAATTATGATGGGTCTCACCAATGTCGAGGAGTCCGCATCGAGAGCATATGGAATTTTATATTCAATATGCTACGTTCTTGCTCATTAGGTTAACCTACCCATAACTACCAAGGCCTTTTTCCAGCAAACATGGATGCATTACACAGTTACTTCATCTAAAGTGTTAAAGGCAGTAAATAACTAGAGCCCACTCCACCCGCGCACTGATCCCTGGAGCACTCCATTAGTCACAGCGTCCCAATTTGCAAAAGACTCATTTGTTCCTATTCTTTTACCTCTTATTTGATCTAACCTCAATTCACACCGATACATTACCCAGAATATTATGCCCTCCTATTTTGTTTAATATTCTTTTACGTGGCACTTCGTGGAAGGCATTCCAAAGACTAAATACACAACATGGTGTGTTTGTTCACTTTATCTGTTCTGCTGGTTACAACCTGATAAAACAGATATGTCAAGCATAATTTTCCTTTTCATAAATTTACATTGACTCTGCCCATTCATAATATTATTGAGTGCCCTGTTACCACTTCCTCGAACATAGATTACAGCAATTTTCTACTAACTTTTACACTCTCTTCTCTATTAAATACAAAGTACACTGCAGACGCTGTGGTCAAATTAACATGTACAAATGTCCTGACGAAGGGTCTCGGCCCGAAACGTTGACTGCTCGTTTCAACGGATGCTGCCCGACCTGCTGTGTTCCTCCAGCTTGTTTGTACTTGTTGGCTTCTCTATTAAATGTTGTTTACATTTGCTATATTCCAACGCAAGGGAACCATACTCAATTCAATAGAATGTGGAACGATGGACAACCAGCACACCCACCCTCTCCGCAGCCAACTCCTTCAAAATCCTCGGATGCAGATCACTATGACATAGTATTTATCATCTTTCATTGTCATTATTCTCTCCAACAGTAATGTTTCCTAATACATATACCTTTTAGCTCCTTATTCACTTTACATGTATTGCTCTTCTTCATTAAGAAAGGCACACAACATTTTTGATTTTTCATTCCAGTGTCTTACTCCTCTGTACAATTTCTCCTGTCTCAGTCTGCAAGGGATCCATATTAACTTTAGCTTAATATTATCTCTTCATTTCTTCCCTCATAAACTGCTTAACCTGCTGAATGTATCTAGCATATTCCAGTTTTACTTTACTTTTTTATATCTCTGTAAAAATTTTACAGTCTGTTCAATATTTCTTGCTTGGCTACTCTCATATTCAACTTACATGTCCTTATCAATATTTTGGTATCACAATCACATTCATTTTTTTTAAACTAACCTTGCCTCTCTGTAAACTAATAACCAGAACAATTTCATGTGATTACAACATTCACTTTCCAAACATTATTTCCTAAAGAGATTTATGATTTAGGAATTGTTCAATCAGCTTAAAGATCAAAGATTATTTGTACGTTTAATTGAGCATGATTTTCAAGTGATATCAGGCAGGCCAACATCTGCATGAATATAATCACAGAAGCCTAGGATATCTGGTGTAATTGGTACGTCTAGAAGCTGCAAGTGCTCAGCAAAAGTAGAACAGCATCCCAGTTCGAACAGACAAAATGAATTATGAATTATTATGAAGAGGAGGTGATAAAGCATTCTGAAAAAATAGAGTTCCAGAAATCTTTTAAAAAGTTTGATATACAATCATGTGAAAATTCTGAAGGTAGTTATTTTTGCTCTGTAGCTTCAAATAAAACAATTTTCCTCAAATAATGCAATTATTTTGTGAAATAAGACAGTACTACTTCACTCTAATAAAAGAGACCATAATTCTGTAAGTTTCAAGCTAGCACTGGTTCACAAGTTAAAGTCCTAATGTTGATGGCATTAGATAGGAACTTGCAAAGTTTGATTGGGAGAGGCTCTTAGGCAAGTAAAGGATGTCTGACAAATGGAGGCTTTTAAATGCAAGAGAAGGAGAATTTAAGGTCTGCATGTTCCTGTCAGAGTGAAGGACAATGCAGGCAGAATCAAGGAACGTGGTATATGAGGAGCTTTGATCAGGAAAAAGGGGGCATTGTGGTGACCCACTGTCCAGCGCACTCGAACTGGCTTACAAAATGGCGCATGCCGGCAGAGAGGCCGGCCCCAAAAAGGGCGCCAGGCCTTTTTCACCATCAAGGGGAAAAGCCCACACGCAGGAAGGGACTGTGAACAGTATTCCCGCCCGGGGAGGGTGGAAACGGGAAGGCTTAAAAGCGAGGCTGCAAAGTTTGAATAAATCTTTTACACAACTGCAACTCACAGTTTGCGTGTCGTTATTCCAGCGCTGTGTGTAGCACACCGCTACAGCATACTCCAATATAGGCATCTGTGATCAAGCAAGTCTCTCAAAGGATTATAGGAATATTCTTACCAAGAAAATTAGGAGGGGTAAAGGGGGGCAAGAGATATCTCTGGAAACTAAGGTAAAGGAGAATCCTAAAACATTCTGTAAGTACATTAAGAACAAAAAGAAATCAAGGGAGACAATAGATCCCCTTAAAAGTCAGTTTGGATAATCTGTATGTGGAGCCACAAGAGATGGCCAAAGTTTTAAATAAATACCTCTCATCTGCATTTATCACAGAAAAGGAATGAGTTCATGGATGAGAGCTATGATATCTTGAAGCATACGGACATTACAATGAAGAAGGTGTTGATAGTATTGAAGAGCATAAAGATGGACAAATCCCTGGGGCCTTACCAGGTGTACCCTCAGTCATTGTGGATGGCAGGGCCCGAAGCTTCTTAAGCAAATAAAATTTGGGATGCATGTACACAGTTCCCTGAAAGTGCTGACATATAGTGGTGAAGGGGTGGTATGATATGCCTGCCTCGGTGTTTTGTAGGACCTGTCCTGGCATGTTCAATTACAAAGAAAGCACAGCAGCACCTCTACTGGGTGCATGACAGCCTGAATGGCCTTGAATGAAAAATCCTACAAAAATAGTGTGTATGGCTCAGTCCGTCATGGGTAAAGCCCTCCCCACCACTGGTCACATCTACACAGAACACTTTCACAGGAAAGGAGCATCCATCATCAACGATTCCCACCACCACTGCAATGCTCTCTTTTCACTGCTACCTTCAGGAAGAAGGTACAGAAGCCTCAGGACCCACACCACCAGGTCCAGGAAAAGTTATTACACTCAGCCATCTGGTTCTTGAAGCAAAGGGGATAACTTCACTTGCCCCAGCACTGAAATGTACCCACAAATTGTGGATTCATTTTTGAGGACTCTTCATCTCATGTTTCCAATATTTAGTGCTTATTTAGTTATTCCTTGTTTCTTTTTTTCCCTTTTGCATTTATACAGTTTGTTGTCTTGTGCACATTGAGTATTTGTCCACCCTGTTGAGAGTGATCTTTCATTGATCATTAAGTTTCTTGGATTGTCTGAGTATGCCTGCAGGAAAACAAATCTCAGGGTCATTTATGGTGACACATATATACTTCGATAATAAATTTATTTTGAACTTCCTCTGCCGAGGTACTGAATATAGGAGTAGGGACATCATGGTACTGTTGCACAAATCACTGGTTAGGTTGTACCTGGAATATCGTTTGTAGTTCTGGTGAACACCCTATTGGAAGGATGTGGTTAAGTTAGAGAGGGTGCAGAAAGGTTTTACAGATGTTGCCTGAACTTCAGTGCTCGAGTTACATGGAGCAATTGGATCAGCTTCACCTGCTTTCCCTAGAGTGCCAGAGATCGAAGGTGATTGTTTTGAGAGGAGAGATTTACAAAATGATGATGGGCTGAACTAGGCAGGTGATCACAGTCCTGTTTCCAGATAGGGAAATCTAAAACTACAGGGCACTGGCATAAAGTGGATGGGGAAGATTTAAAAGGGATCTAAGGGGCAGTTTTTATTTATTTATTTATTTATTTATTTATTTACTTACACACATAGAGATGGATGCTTGGAGTGAGCTGTCTGAGGGGGTGGTAGAGACATATAGATTTACAACATTTGAAATACAGTTGGAAAGGTACAGTACATGGATAGGGAAGGTGGAAAGGGTCATGAGCCAAATAGGATCAGTGTAGATAGGCATATTGGGTAACAGGGATGAGCTGGGCTAAAGGACCTGATACACCGTTGTGCATACCTCTGAATTTATAAATCTATCAACAAACAATGATTATTCTCCTCTTAGGATGTTAGCAATAAGAATGATGTGGCTGGAGTTTTGTCTTCTTTGTGTTTCAAATTCTGATTATTACATTTCACATTGAAATGAGGAATTTCTAACATTTTTATTAAAATCATTTACTTGCTTTTAACTACAAATTTCACATCGAAGTGCCTGAGATTATTTGCAGGCTCTACGTTCAAAGGACAGACTAGTCTCAGACTTTAGAGGAGATATGACATTGACCAGGGTTAAGCAGACCAGTGCACACAAGGTGACAGACAGGAATTGCATTTTATGATCTTCCAGCAGACGTCGAAAGGCAACCTCTCAGGCACACTGGACAACAACTGGATTGTTAACAAAGTACAACATCTGCTTCAGGCCTATGGTTACAACCACTGAGCAGGAGCTCGAAGAACATGGAACAATCTACATCAGGAGCATGCCTTTTGGCCCATTGTGACTGTGACAACCACTATGCAGATTTAAACTATACACAATCCCTATCCCTCTATTCACTGTCTGTTAATGTGTCTGCCTAAATGCCTCTTAAATCTTGCTATCATCTTCTTCCTCCACTTTCTCTGGCAGAATATCAGAAGCACTTACTACTTATTTAAGGATCAACAAAGAGAGAAGCAACGGTTGTGCTTTCACAGCACAACATGGGGGCTGTTGATAGCCGTTAGGAATATACATAGCCATAGAAGCATGGTAGCATAGCGGTTAGCACACTTTACAGTACCAGCGACATAGGTTCAATTCCCATAAGCAGTTTGTAGGTTCTCCCCATGACTGCATGGGATTCCCCTGGCTGCTCTGGTTTCCTCCCACACTCCAAAGATGTATAGGTTGGTAGGTTAATTTGTTATGGTAAATTGTCCCATGATTAGGCTAGAATTAAATCGGGATTGCTGGCCAGTGCATCTCGAAGGGCTGGAAGGGCCTGTTTTGCACTCCATCTCAAAAATAAATCAAATAAACTGAAGGACCAGACAGATTTCATTAGTCTATATTAGATTTTGGCCAACAAATGTAAGTTAGTATTATTTTTATGTATCATTATATTTTTCAGATTCTTCCTAATTTCCTAAGGACATTCCTAATCTAACAATTTAGAATATTACAATTGATCTTTACAGCAACACTCAACACCACAGAAGTCTAGTAATATTTTAAATGTTCTCTACTTTATGTCAGTCCTCCTTTTCTTCAGTGCCGCTCCAGCTGGGACTATAAGTGAGAAGCAGATGTTACACTCCTCGAACACTAGCCAGAAATTTAACAATGACTGAGCAGATTTCATAAAATAATCTTTAAAAGCCTTACTAGAAGCAAAGTAAAAGTCATATTGTGCAATTATCCACACTGAAAACCATTAAGTGAAGAAACTATGAAGTCTTAATTTGTAGAAGCTTTCCTAATCGCCAAAAATCCCAAATCCACCTTCTTACATGTTGACTCATACATTTTTCCATCTCTTAAACTTTCTGAAATAAACTTTTCCTTATTCATATCCTTAACTTTTCAACAAAATCCTTTCTGTTCCACCTGTTCCACTCTCTTCCACCCCTTCTTCCATTACAGCACCATTATACTCTGAATATTTAGTTCAACATGCTTGGTTTCCATTTCCTGCTCAATTCAATGCTCTTCCTCTAGCTCCTAATTCATGCTGCTTCTTGTCAGTTCTTGAATCCCCATTGGACATACACTCTCCCTTGTGAGTTAATATCAAAATACTGACCAACTGCATCAAATATACAGTTCATGTGAATTAAAGGCAAGTGTAATCACTCAATCACTTGAGCCAGATTGTGTAAACTAATTACAACTTCAATTACATTTTCCTGTCTTCTTGCAGTAATTTTGCAATCCCTTGCTTAGCATGAATTTCTATCAATCTCTTCTAAATACTCCTTTTCCATTGATGAATGAGACAGAAAGGGAGAGTTTGATAGAGAGAGTTTGGTTAAGGGGAGTTCCAAAGATTAGCATGCCTTTTGAAATAAAAAAAATTCACCTTGCTCTTAAATGGTCACATTTAATTCTAGAAAAGAATTCAAGAATTCTCCAAAAAGAGCACATATCCTCTCCACCTATAGGCTGTCGGGACATCCCTCAGAATTTTATGTATTTTAATCAAGACCACCATATATTTTTCTGAACTCCAGCAGCTACAAGTATAGCATTTGCTTCTAATCTGCTGATTAGTCTAGTGAAAGTGCCCTGAATTGCTTCTAATTTATTATCAACTGCCCTTAAGTAAGAAGTACCCCAAATGTAGTTTCAACACCTCATATTATTGAAAACTGTTCAACTTCCCTTGTAAAAAAACTGAGCATTGTCTGTCTTCTTAATTACTCACTGTACCCAATGCTAGTCTTCTGAGAAACCTGCATGTATGTACATTTAAAACTTTGTAGAATGTAGTTAGAGTCATGGAGCACTTCAGCACAGAAGCAGGCCTTTCTGCCCATCTAGTCCATGCTGAACTGTTATTCTGCCTAGTCCCATTGACGTGCACCTGGACCATAGCTAACTATACCCTTCCTATCTATGTACCTATAGAAACTTCTCTTAAATGTTGGAATTGAACCCGTATGTATCACTTCTGCTGGCAGCTTATTCCACAATTGCACCACCCTCTGAGTGAAGAAGTTCCCCTCAGGTTCCCCTGAAATATTTCACCTTTCACCAGGCTGGTGGGGTGGTAGGTGCACCTGAGAGCAGATGTGGCGGAGAAGGAGGAATTGTGAGAAGGGGATAGCATTTTTGCAAGAGACAGGGTGGGAAGGGGAATAGTCCAGGTAGCTGTGAGAGTCTGTAGGCTTATAGTAGATATCAGTAGATAAGCCGTCTCCAGAGATGGAGACAGAAAGATCAAGAAAGGGGAGGGAGGTATCGGAAATGGACCAGATAAATTTGAGGGCAGAGTGAAAGTTGGAGAAAAGTTAATGAAGTCAACGAGCTCAGCACGCATGCAGGAGGCAATGCCAATGCAGTCGTCGATGTAGCGAAGGAAAAGAGGGGGACGGATACCCGTATAGAGTTGGAACATGGACTGTCTCTCCGGATGAGGCTTTTCATTCCAGGACGAAGGAGATGTCTTCCTTTTTTAAACAAAGGGGCTTTCCTTCTTCCACCATCAACTCTGCTCTCAAACGCATCTCTCCCATTTCCCGCACATCTGTCCTCACCCTATCCACCCGCCACCCCACTCGGGATAGGGTTCCCCTTGTCCTCACCTACCACCCCACCAGCCTCCAGGTCCAACGTATAATTCTCCGTAACTTCCGTCACCTCCAATGGGATCCCACTACCAAGCACATCTTTCCCTCCCTCCCTTTCTGCTTTCCACAGGGATCGCTCCCTACTCAACTTCCTTGTCCACTTGTCCGCCCCACCCCTTCCCAGCAATCTCCCTCCTGGCACTTATCCTTGTAAGCGAAACAAGTGCTACACCTGCCCTTACACTTCCTCCCTCACCACCATTCAGGGCCCCAGACAGTCCTTCCAGGTGAGGCGACACTTCACCTGTGAGTCAGCTGGTGTGGTATACTGCATCCGGTGCTCCCGGTGTGGCCTTTTATATATTGGTGAGACCTGACACAGACTGGGAGACCATTTCACTGAACACCTACGCTCTGTCCGCCAGAGAAAGCAGGATCTCCCAGTGGCCACACATTTTAATTCCTCGTCCCATTCCCATATGTCTATCCATGGCCTCCTCTACTGTCAAGATGAATCCACACTCAGGTTGGAGGAATAACACCTTATATACCGGCTGGGTAGCCTCCAACCTGATGGCATGAACATTGACTTCTCTAACTTCCATTAATGCCCCTCCTCCCCTTCTAACCCCATCCCTGACATATTTAGTTGTTTGTTTTTTTTTCTCTTTCTGCCCATCACCCTGCCTGTTCTCCATCTCCCTCTGGTGCTCCCCCCTCCCCCTTTCTTTCTCCCGAGGCCTCCTGTCCCATTATCCTTTCCCTTCTCCAGCTCTGTATCACTTTCGCCAATCACCCTTCCAGCTCTTAGCTTCATCCCACCTTCTCCCGTCTTCTCCTATTATTTTGCATTTCCCCCTCCCCCCACTACTTTCAGATCTCTTAGTATCTCTCCCTTCAGTTAGTCCTGACGAAGGGTCTCGGCCCGAAACGTCGACAGTGCTTCTCCTACAGATGCTGCCTGGCCTGCTGTGTTCCACCAGCATTTTGTGGATGATATGACAATGTATTTTTAGCACTAGATGAAGCAAGACCTTCCCTCATGACAAAGTATTTGCCTAACCAGACCCAACGTGTTATAGTAATGTCAAAAAATGCATTTAGAAACATAAAGATATGACAACTGATAAAAATATAATCAATTGCAATTCAGAACCCTGTGGAGCAACAGCTTAACTGAAGTCCTTCTGAAAGACAGTGTGTATTAGTGTTGGAAGGATTCAAACTACCATTGGAGTCATGGCCCTGACATTTTTCAATCATTTTTGAGAAGTGTGAGAACTACGTCTTCAGAACTAACAGCAGCCATCTTCATAATACAGAAAATTTCAACAGCATCATTTCAACAATGGGTGAAAATTGGGCTGGAATGGTAGGGTCATGGCTTTTCTTTGAAATTGCAGTAATTTCCTGGCATTGATTGTTAGCTTCTGTTTGCCACTAGGAAAGAATCTATCGACACTGTGTAATTCAGCAGGGGGCTCACTCACACATTTGCAGGACTGAACTCTTGAATGAAGACTATTTTTAATCTAACCTCGTCTTGCCCCAATTATCATTTGCTATCAATATCACGCACTGTATTATCCTGGGTTTCTGCTCCTTGGCTGAGAGACAAGTTGTCTGAATATCAGTATGTTTTTCAACAGAAAAACTTTTACCAAATCATGTGACCGAGATTGTAAATCATTTGAGAATGTTCAGGACAACAGCTCCTGTCCTTGCACTTATAAAATTACTCATATTCCAAACAGACTAGATTATGCTATAACATCAAACAGCAGAAAGAAGAATTCCTTATGAATTCTTCACAACCAGTCTAGTCATGAGAATTCTTGCATCTCAAGATTCCACCACCTGGTACATATTTCTTCTCCTGCCCTTTCAGCACTTTGAAAGGACCTTTTCCTTCATGACATTCTGCTCTGTACTTCTGCACTTCCAACCCCCACCATATACTCATGCAACCTCAGGAGATGCAGCCTCTGGATTTTTACCCCTTCTCTACAGAGATCCAAATAGTCTTCCTGAATGGAGCAATGACTTATCCACACTGAGTCCAGTCTAGTGTATTTGGTGTTGGCAGTGTTGCCTGTCCCATATGGGGTGATTGCTTCCAGTATGCAAGAATGACCCTCTGCCTACTGTTGCCTGCCATTGTAATTCACCATCATGGCTTCCTGCATTATTGCATCAAAGCCCAATGAAAGTTCAAGGAATAGCAACACATCTTCTGTCTGGCTATGTTGAAGGCTTCCAGACTGCATCAAATTCTCCACCCAAGGCAACTTTGCTTTTTCTATCTATATCAGAACTTCTCCCTTTCTGTTGTAGGTCATCCATATGCAAAAGTAGCTTAGTATTTCTCTCCCATAGGTACCAACTGACCTGCTGGGCATAGCCTACAGCTCTGTCAATAGCATCACAAAACACAGAGCAAGAAGTATAGTCACCTCTAACTGGTCCATTTAATCTGACCTTATCGATCACCAATATTCCTTTTGTCTCACCCATCCAATCCTCTCTGGAACTTGCCACTCCATCGTGCATCTCCTGGATGGCTGAGTTATTAATATACTGACTTAAGATCCAGTGAATGGATCTCCAGTTTTAATCTGAAACAACCCCATGCAGCTTTTTTCTGAACCTGTGATTTGGTACCTCCATACCAGACAGTGATGCAACCAGTTAGAATACTCTCCATTGGTAGAAATATGCTGAAGTCTTTGGTGATGGACCAAACCTCTACAAACTCCTAATGAAATATAGCTCACAAACAAGAGAAAATCTGCAGATGCTGGACTGTTTGATCTGTGATACATTCCACAAATAAATTACACACCAATAGCAACCGGTCCCGCCGAAGGGTCTTGGCCTGAAACATTGACTGTATTCTTTTCCATAGATGCTGCCTGGCCTGCTGAGTTTCTCCAGCATTTTGTGTGTGTTGAAAGAAATTTAGCTGCTGGCATGTAACTGCATCAATATGTTAGGTACAGAATAGATCTTCAAAGATGTTGATACTCAGGAACTTGAAGTTGCTCACCCTTTCCACTCAATGAGGACTGATGTGCGTTCTCCCTATTTTCCATTCCTGTTGTCCATAATTAGTTCCTTGGTCTTGCTACATTGCATACAAGGATTGTTATTGCAACACCCTTCTTCATCTGCCACTTAAAACTCTCCTTTTTATCTCTTTCCCAATCCATTTGAAGTTTCTTCAAACTGAAACATTAACTTTGTATTGCTTTTCAGTCAGATGATGAAAGTTGTGTATTTAAAATCAATCTTGTTATGAATACTGGAGAGAACTTAATAACTGGAGGGTAAACTATAACTTTCAACATTCAAGAGTTCAACGATTACGTAAACATGGTGGGAGGAATGGACAGTTGATCTATGATATATTCCACAAAAATACACACCAATAGCCATTTCGCAGGCTCCCATCTGAGAAGAAAAAGCCCTAAAGACCATTATACAAAAATCAGAAATTGGGTAAAGACCTACTCTATGTGTGCATAATGTTCAAGGTTTCTATTGTATCATAAATTTTAAATCTACTGTAACAACTATTTTTAATTGTACTTTCTTGGACTGGTTGGTCAACTTAAGGCCAAATCACTCTAACCCATAAACTTGCATTAAGGCATAAAGAATATTTCCAACTCATTTCCAGGATTATTGAATCAATAAATTCCTTCTAGACTGTCCATGAGATCATAAGGAAATGTTAAAAGAAGACCGTGCACAACAACCTCATCTTAATTAATTGTCCTCCTCTTTTTAACAGCACTAGTTTCCTTTGGGTACTCTGCTTTCTTCCACATCCCAAAGACAATGTACTACTTTGCAGTAGCAAGTGAGAGAGCAAACATTGTTGTAGGACAGAAATCATTTAAAAACAACAAGTGCTGTCAGGATTAACTTGAGCCATTAAAAAGAAGCAAGATGTAAGCAGAGCAGCCATTGCTAGAGTGGTCAGGCTTTGGCTCAGTGAGCTTCGATGAGAACAGGTGGAGGCTAAGGCTGCTAAGTCACTTGCTTTGCTCGTGGAACTTGGGCTTCAGAAGTTGGAGCAAAAGGAATAACAAACTCTTCTCCCTAAGAAGAGGCTCAGTTAGTAATCTAGATGAGTGCAAAATTCAAAGATTTCAGAGAGAAGGCACAAGTAAGAACAGGTATTTTCTTGTCTGTAAATCCCAAGTCTTTAATTTAGAGTAAGAAGGATGGTTAAGGCACTGGAACACTCTTATTGTGAGAGTGGGATTTCATAGTACCTAACAGTCTCCCTGATAACTACATCTGCAGTAAGTGTATCCAACTTCAGCTCCTGACACAATCAAAGAACTGGATGCACTCGGGACCATCTGGGAGGCTGAAAACATCATAGATGGAACTTTTATTGAAGTAGTCATATGCAGGGTGCAGGTTTCAGATAGTAGATGGGTGACCACTAGGAGAAAAAGGGGAGTCAGCAGTCTATGCAGGATATTCCTATGGCCATTCCCCTCAGCAATAAGTCTATCCCTTTGGATATTGCTGGGGGAGATGCCCTATCAGGACTCAGCAGTAGCAGCCAAGCCAGTGCCTCTGTGGCTGGCTGTGAGGCTCAGCAGGGAAGAATAAAGTCAGGCAAAATGATAGTGAGAGGAGACTCAATAGTTACAGGGACAGACAGGAATTTCTGTGGCTGCAAAAGAGATGCCAGGGTAGTGTGTTCCTCCCAGTTGCTACGGTCTAATAGGTCTCTGAGTGGCCGCAGAACATTCTCAAAGGGAGGAGGGTGAGCAGTCAGAGGCTATGGTGCACATTGGTACCGATAACATAAGTGGTAGGTATAAAAGGGCAAGAGGTTCGGTGCGGAGACCACAGGGAGTAAGGAAAGAGGCTGAAGAACAGAATTTCTGAGGTTGTAATCTCTGGATTAGCTCCTGACACCATATGATGGTCGGGACAGGAATAGGGTGATAGTACAGATGAATGAGTGGCTGAGGAACTGGTGCAGGGGGCAGGATTTCAGGTTCTTGGATCATTAGAACATTTTCTGGGGCAAGGGGAACCTGTACAAGAGGGACGGGTTGCAGCTAAACTGGAGGGAAACCAATATCCTGGCCGGAGGGTTCACTAGTGCTACTCAGAAGGGTTTAAACTAGTTTGGCAGGGGGATGGGAACGAGAGCACCAGGTCAGAAAGTGGAGGGATAGATAGTAAGGTACACGGCAGGGCCAGTAAAACAGGTAGGAGCAAAGTAATAGATATCCATAGTACAAAAAAAGAACATAAGAGATAGGAGAAGAATTAAGTTATTTGGCCCTTGAGTCTATTCCACCATTCGATCAAGGCAGATTTGTTATCCCTTTCAACACCATTCTCCTGCCTTCTCCCCATCAACTTTGACAATCTGACCAATCACGAACTTATCAACCTCTGCTTTAAATATATCCAATAACTTGGCCTCTACAATCGTCTGTGGCAATGAATTCCACAGATTCACTTGTACCAGGACAGTGGCTGAATTGTTGATGGAGAATTAGTGAGAATGTGGGGGAGAAATAGGGATGAAGACAGGATCATTGCTCAAAGTCCAAAGTAAAGTAATTATCAAAAAACATATGTCACCATATTCAACCCTCAGATTCATTTTCTTGTGAGCATACTCAATAAATCCACAGAATAATAATTAATGAAAGACCACACCACCTTGGGCATTCAACCAGTGTGCAAAGGACAACAAACTCTGTGAATACAAAAAGAAAGAAATAATAATAATAATAAATTAAAAAGCAATAAATATCAAGAACATGATATGGAGAGTCCTTGAAAGTGAGCCTATAGATTGTGGAAACATTTCAATGATGAGGCAAGTGAAGTTCAGTGAAGTTATCTCCTTTGGTTCAAGAGAGGTAATAACTGTGGTGTGAGTTCTGAAGCTCCTGTACCTTCTTCCTGATGGCAGCAGTGAGAAGAGAACATGGCCTGTGTGGAGGGGGTCCCTAATAATAGATACTACTTCCCTACAACAGTGTTTCATGTAAATATGCTCAATGGTGGGGAGGGCTTCACCCATGATGAACTGGGCCATATTCACTACTTTTAGTAGGATTTTCCATTCAAGGGTATTGGTGTTCCCATACCAGACTGTGATCCAGCAAGTCAATGTACTCTCCACTGCACATCTATAGAAGTATGTCCTGATGATCATGTGATCTCAGCCTCTGAGGCTGGCGTGCGAGCAGCCTTTCATGGGTTCACCCTCCTGAAGGCTGCTCACTCGCCAGCCTCAGAGACTGAGATTGCGAAATCATCAGGAGTTGTGGGTGCTCGTGATATGAGCATATCTTGAAACAAGGCCCGGTTGTTTGATTTAACTTTATAAAAGGCGACAGTATTCAAACCCTGCTACAACTGTCGAGAATCCTTCTTTGATTCAGATTTAGTCTGGAATTGTGACTTCACCAGGAGAATGCTTTCTTCTAACTAGTCTGGTTGAAGCCCCTGACTATGATTTGAAATGTGTCAGGATGGACTGTTTCTTATTTGGAAACAGTATCCTGCAGCAAATCCTCAAGCATTTGATTATAGTCGGCCACTGGTGATATGTAAACTGCAGTCAGGATTATAGAGGGAAACTCCCTTGGTAAATAGAATGCATAACATTTGGTCATTTGATGTTCAAGGTTGGGGGAAGATGAGTTCAACAAAGCCGCAACATCGGAGCACCACTGAGAGTTTATCATGAAACACACACCTCCACCGTTGGCTTTTTGGATGATTGATGACAGGTGTGGAGGACCTACATTGTTAAAGTATGTTTCTCTATGACTCTATAAACCACTCTAGTGCACAGCAAACAACAGTGATGGGCATTCCATTGCTGCAGACATTAAGAGCTAGAGATTTTGTGATTAGTAACAGTTTATCAAAAAGTTATCTATTAAGTTAACAATGTGAGATGTAGGAAGTGAAAATGAAGGTAAAGAAAGGTAGAGGATTTTGTGTTTGAGTGCCTTCAGTTAATTATCTGGATAAATTCCACCTGGCAACAATGCATGTAAGATAAAAACAGACTGAAACAGAAATAAAACTGCAAAAGTTGAAATTCTGAATAAAAAAAAACTGCTGAAACTCATCAGGTAAGGCAGCTTTTGTGGAAAGAGGAACAGAAATAATGACTCAGGTCAAAAAACTACATGCTGGAATCCAAAACAGAGAACAAAATAGATGCTGAAAATCTAAAAGAAACTCAGATTATTAGAAAACTGGAAGCTCAATAGTTTCCAGGAAGAGTTTATTACTTTGAATACAACCTTTCATCATATAATTCTTGGAGGGAGAGCTGGGGTCCTATTGTGTCGTTCACTAATTCCGGCTGACACAGTCCCTGTTGACTTTCTATGGACCTGTGTTATTGTTGAGAATGGAAGGTACATGTCCAAAACTGTTCAATATTAAATGTATGGAATAATGAGCTCTATTAGTTAATGGAATTCCACAATTTTTGGCTTGCTGAGTGTGGAGCTGTTGTTCAAGTCATAAGTGAGATATCAAGTTGATAGTTACTGCCTCACACAAATATATCTGCACCACAGAGCTGTGCCTGCATTGGTAAAAGTGAAACCATTTGTTAAATGTTTCTAGTTCTAAGAGGAAAGGTAGGGGGAGGGGAATGAAGAATTCTAACAAAATTTGGGGCAGGGAGAAAACTTTTACCTCTATTAATATTAACAGATCACATTCATGTGCAAGGCAAAGACATGGAATAATCTACATTCATTTGGACTATTGTACACAAATATGAAGGGATCTAAATGTCACACCACCACATCAAATGAAAAATGCCAAAGGTATAGGAAAAACATGTAGAAATGTAATTGAAAATTTAACATTAAAAATATGCCCCTTTCCACTGAGTTGCAGACAGATATATTTTCAGTACTCATTTTTATTTTTGTCTTACTGACATGAGATTATTATATTCTCCTCAACCTTCTCCTAGTCTTGTCAATCTGATTTCTACTTCTGCTCACTTTCTGTGAATGTGCTTTTACCTATCAGGGACCCAAGCAATATAAACCTCTTCACAGCAGCTAACAAATGGAAATTGGTTTATTATTGTCACATGCATCAAGATACGGTGAAAAGCTTTGGTCTGCATGCCATCCAGACGGATCATTCCACATATAAGTACATCAAGGTAGTAAGAAAGTTATTAAAAAGCATGATGCAGAATATAAAGAGCAAGTGCAGTGCAGGCAGACAGATGAAGTGCAAGGGCATGACATTAATCTGCAAACATTCATCTTTATTATTTAAGAGGCTCATTCAAGAGTCTTAAAACCAGCAGAATAGATTGTGGACTTGAGCCAGTCTTTTGGTGGGTCAAGTCAGTGTTTGACTTCTTCTGCCCAGTGCGGGGGGCACTCTACAAACAAAATTATATTTAACCCCATTATTCTTAGGTAGGAAGGTATTCTCACTAATGAGAGAACTTGATATAATGCCAGGAGTTTACGTAGAGTTAATTACAACAGTGGTCAGCTATGTAGCCACTGCTGTAACTGCATAACGTTGTTAACGTTCTATAAGCAGTATCGCAGTTCTGCCCAACCACAGTGGCTGGAAATGAAGAACACAAGGAAGAGCAATGGATTTGGTTGGGAAGATTGAATCATTAACGGAGGTGCTGAGCAGGATCCATGGGTCTGATTGTAAACAAATATATTAAATAGTTAAATGAAGAATGATGATGACGACGATGATGACGTCGACTCAGGCCTGAGAGGCCAGCATCAGGCATTTTCATGCCTTACAAGGTGCGGAATGAAAGACTGTGTGGCATGCCACTCCTCACACAGACATTTTGCAGTATTTTTCTTTATTTTAGGAGGTCAAGTTGCGAGCTCGACACTCAACCTGGCACGGATGGAAAGCGTACTCGGGAACGGCCTGACTGGATTCAAACCCAAGAACCTCCATTCCAGAGTTCAGTGCTGATGTCACTGCGCCACCAGCCGTACTGAAGAATGGTAGTGCAAAAAACTGAAACTAAAATTAAGTAGTGAGGTAGAGTTCATGGATTCAATGTCCATTCAGAACTTGGATGGCAGAGGGGAAGAAAATGTTCCTGAATCACTGAACGTGTGCCTTCAGGCTTCTGTACCTCCTTTCTAATAGAAATAATAAGAAGAAGGTATGTCGTGGGTGATGGTGGCCTTTGGTGATAGAAGCCGTTTTTCTGAGGCACTGCTTCTTTAAGATGTCTTAGATACTACAGAGGCTAGCACCCATGATGGAGCTGACTAATCTTACAACTCTCTTATTATGATCCTGTGCAGTAGATCTCCCCCCACTCCTTCTATATCAGACGACGAAAGAGCCTGTCAGAATGCTCATACCAGATGGTAATACAACCTGTCAGAATGCTCTCCACAGTACATCTGTAGAAGTTTTCAAGTGTTTTAGGTGACAAACCAAATCTCCTCAAACTCCTAATGATCTACTGATCCATGAGCAAATCACTCTTTTGCTCTCTCAATCACATAACTACACACTTAGCATTACAGAATGAAAACAAAAATAGATTTTTTAGCCAAACCACATTACAAGTTTTCACTATTAACCTTTAGACAGACTAGACAAAGCTAGTTTAAGTGTGTCTACAGAACGAAAGACAAGATAAAAACAAAGATAATCTAAATATTGAGCAAGTCTGTAAGTTAACTCATATGGGTAATAACTCCGATGTGGCTTGTAAGGATTATGATATTAGAGATAAGAGAATTGAATGCAAGCACAACAGCTTGATGAGGTGCATGAGAGGGATAAACATCTGTAATGTCGCACACACTGCAAAAATAATGATGATTAGAAAATTGGAATTCAGCAGTGCGGCACTTCCTAACTGATGGACAGATGTTCAAATATGACAAAAAAACCAACAAAGCAAAATGCAGTCTCTATAATATTCCATGACCGGGGTGATAGCAACTGAATATTGAGTCAAATACAAATAAAGTATCATTTTATATAACTCTTATCAAAGGCTGGATTTGAAAATGGAGAGAAAACAACATTCATTGTTTTTTTTCCCCCTTGACATATAGTAACGTAGAAACATAGAAAACCTACAGCACAATACAGGCCCTTCAGCCCACAATGCTGTACTGAACCTGCACTTACTTTAGAAATTACCTAGGGTTACCCATAGCCCTCTATTTTTCTGAGCTCCTTGAGGTGAATGTATGCATTTGCAGAAATCAAATACTGCCAATGACTAGTGAGATAGTACGGAGATCAATGCTTGGGCTACATATCACAGTAGCAGACACTGCCATGGAATATGGGCACTCTCACAGGTGAGCAGCTGAAAGATGACAGTGATCATGCAAGGGTGAATGTACACGTTCCTGCCAATTAGGGCTTTTTGTTTGTAATTGTAGTTAATTCTCTTCCTTTTGCTTCAGTCTAGTCAAGACTTGATTGAAGCACAGCAATGACAATGCTTCCTGCTTATCTTAGTCCACATTCTGGGAGAGAAGATTAGTGATTTAATTAGATGCTGTTAAAGGAATGGTATTGATTTAGATTTAGGTAAGTGCTTTTGAGCCACAGTGATGACGTTAGTTTTTAGTTTGTTACAGAGTTGTTAGTTGACAGTCCTGCTGGAGTTTCTGGGAGTAATTCAGAAGGTGCAGAATAGATGCATCCCAAAAAAGAATAAGTATCCTAAAGGCGCAATGATATATCCATGGCTGACAAGGGAATTCAATTCCAACATGAAAGCAAAAGAGAGGGCATATAACAGAACAAAAATTAGTGGGAAGTTAGAGGATTGGGAAACTTTTAAAAACCAACAGAAGGCAACTAAAACGCCATAAGAAGGGAAACGTGAAAATATGAAGGTAAGCTAGTCAATAATATCAAAGAGGATACCAGAAGTTTTTTTTTCAAATATGTAAAGAGTAAGAGAAGAGTTTGATGGATCTGGGCCTGTACTCACTACCTCCAGTCGTTTGTTCTTTCATTGTCAGATATTTGTGAGATCTATGGTCAGGTACCTTAAGCAAGTAATCTTAACCTGTCGTGAACCAAAATTGTCTGAAAATTCCATCCCACCCTGCCATAAGGAACTGAAAGGGTCCTGCACTGAACTTTACAAACAGGCTGCAGGCCATGGGGAAATCAAGAAACTATAAATGTAAATTTAAGCTTCTCTCCCTGAGCTTCTACACTATGTCTGTCACCAAAGATTTATAATGCCTAGTAGATAAAATGCAGGTCAACAGAATATTTGATTATCTTTCTCTCCATCCATGAAGATCACAGCAGATTGACTTCAGTGCCATTGTTCCTGCACTATTCCTATAACCCTTCATTTCATTTCATAGCTTGTCACACCAGACAGTCAGCCATTCTTGTCTGGCGCGTGGTGTCAGGATTGGTCATGATATAAACGTTCCTGACTCAACCCATGTCTTTTTTTTTTAATGAGGCCAAGAGGCTAGCTCGACGCTCAACCCAGCACGGATGGAAAGCATGCCCCATGGGCGGGGCTGACTGCGTTCGAACTCGGGAGCCTTCGCTCCAGAGTCCGGCACTGATGCCACTGTGCCACCAGCCGGCTTCCCATAACCCTTGATTCCTTTTAAATCTAGAAAATTATTGCTCTTGGGTTTAATCAATACAACGATTGAGCTTCACAGTACTCACTGGTGGAGAGTTCCAATAACACACAATACTCTGAGTGAAGAATTTGGCCCTGCACTCTAAACAGCCTGCCCCTTATTTCTGACACTGCGATCCTTTGGTCTGTATTCCCCAATCAGCAGAAACATCCTGGATTCAGCCTTTTGACTCCAGGAGCATGTCATAAGCTTCAAAGGGATCTCTTCCCACTTTTGTAGAACTCTGGAGAATACAGGTCTAAATTACTCACTCCCTTCTCAGGTAGAGTCATGGAGTCGTCAGGTTATATTGCACAGAATCAAGCCCTTTGGCCAAACTCATCCATGCCAATTAAAGTGCCTATTTAAGTTAGTCCCATTTGCCTGTGTTTCGCCCAAATCCTTCTGAAACTTCCCTATTCATATACATGTCCAAGTGTCTTTTAAGTATAATGTATCTGCCTCAAACACTTTGTCTGGCAGCTTGCTTCCTATATGTACCACACTTTGTATGAAGAGGTTGCCCCTCAGGTCCTTTTTTAATCTTTCCCCTCTCATCTTAAAGTTTTGACCCCAGTTTTTGATTCTCTATCTCTGGTAAAAAAGAACAGTGTTCATTCACCTTACTTATAGAATCAGTTGATTTACAGAGTCAGCGAGAGGCATTTGTCAGTGTATGTCACAGGTTAAAGGGTTAAAGCTGTTTGAGGTACTGTGTACAGAGGTCACATTGGTACAAAATTATAGTATTTTACATCATAGTTCATATCATATGTCATGTTAGTTATAGTGTTAATATTTATACTATTTTGCTTGTGGTTTTGCTCAGTTTTAATAGGTTCTGGATTGTGCTGGTTTATCTCACCCAGATGGCCCAAACTCAAAGGGTGGGTGTAAAAAACATTTACAATTGACATCCAACACACACAAAATGCTAGTGGACCGCAGCAGGCCAGGCAGCATCTATAGAGAGAAGCGCTGTCGACGTTTCAGGCCGAGACCCTTCGTCAGCGTCGACAGAGCTTCTCCTTATAGATGCTGCCTGGCCTGCTGCGTTCCACCAGCATTTTGTGTGTGTTGCTTGAATTTCCAGCATCTACAGATTTCCTCATGTTTACAATTGACGTGCAGCCTGTTTGATGACAACATGCAGGATAGGTACTATTTGGATACTGATTAACTTCATGACTTCAGGGTAGTAATGCATTTCAAACATTAAAAAGGCAGACATTGAAAGCACTTCTGAAGGCAAGACGCCTAATGTGTGATAATCAAATGTTCTGTTGACCTGCATTTTATCCACTGGGTATTATAAACCTTTTGCTTAGATACAACGAAAGCAAATCTATTTATAAATAGAAATACCTAACTGATAAATAAATAAGATCATAGTCTGTGTCACCTGGCTGAAATTGCAAAACAAAGAAATAAAAAGCTTAATTTTAATGAAATATTCTTTTCTTCAGAGCTTCCTAAAACCACTTCAGACAGACAAATTACTTCTGAAGTGCAGTCACTATTTTTGTAAGCAAATAAGGTAGCAGCCAATTAAAAAGGAGTAAATGAACCACTATGTTTACCTGAGGCAACAAGAAGATCCTAGCATCGATGCTGACAGAGGTCAATTGAAGTGGGGATCTTCTTAATATGAATTAGTTAATAATAACCATCAACAATCATTGCAGCTATTTAAACCTTGTTGAAAATAGGATTTGTGTCAAGCACTAACAAAGATTGTCTATTATTTGTATTAGTACTTAACAATTACCAAGAGGTGGACAAATTAAAAGTCTAAATTGTTTCTTAAATCAGCTAAATATGATGAAGGACTTTCCTCCTTCTTATAATTGTGAATGCCATATGACAAGTCAATTTCCATGAAAACAAAAATCAATGTTGAAAAGGAAGATTAAGGAAGTAGCATACTTTTTTTCAGCTTCTGCGGGTTCCCTTCTAATTCTAAACCAGTGTTCATGGCTAAGATGGTAACTAGCACATGATGTTTATATAATAATGGCACAGCCATTGCAGGGCTCAATTCTCCAGGAGACCCAGTTTCTGTGGCTGAGGTATCAGTGCTCCTCTATGCTCAGTCCCATTTGGTATGTGCACTGAGGATAAGCATAGAGCACAGTGGCCCCCAACCACCGGGACGCGGACCGGTACCGGGCAGCAAAGCATGAGCTATCGGGCCACAAGGAAACAATATGATTTGTCGATATGAAACGATATGAGTCAGCTGCACCTTTCCTCATTCCCTGTCACGCCCACTGTTGAACTTGAACACACACGAGTTCATTACGTACGCAAAGTCATTACCCACGTGAGGTCATCAGTTGCCTAAATGCAGTGATACCCTCACGCCAGGGATCACTGGTTGGCCTCGGATAACCGGCCGCCTCGCACGGCCGGCGGCAAGTGCTGTTGCTACTGACCTGGAGCGCAGATAGATGGGTGCCGCCTCTAAACTTGTTTAGCACACTGAATGTTCGTGGGGAACCTGGTGCTAAAATATTCGCAGACGACCTAATTTGGGTTCAGGGTTTTGTAAGTAGCAGAGCAGCTACTTCGCTGCGATCTACTGAAAGTCATCCCTCGAGCCAAACTTTTGTCGGCCAATAGATCCTACCTACCTACAAGGGGGGCGGGCACACGCCCTGTCACACTCTTCGCTCGGTCAGTCGCTCCCTCCGGACTGTGACTGTCGCGGTCCTGGTACGGGGACCTCCGACCCTTACCTTGTCCTCTCACTGGTGTGTTGCAATGATTTTATATGTTCATACGTGGAAAATATGCACTGTGTGTTTAATATCCAAACGTTACTTAAAATGTTATGATGCTATTGACTTATAAGTGAGTTATAATTGACTTATCACTATATTCATGTGAGGAAGATACGCGCTGTGTGTTTAATATTAAATTCATTAGATAAACCCTTTTAGAAACAAAATTGAGTGTATTAGCCACATAAGTGACTTATAGTTGACTTATCACCTATATTGCGGGTGTGATTAACACCCCCCCACCCCCATCTGCCGGTCCGCAAGAATATTGTCAATATTAAACCGGTCTGCGGTGCAAAAAAGGTTGGTGACCCCTGATATAGCATGTTCTTTGAATGGAGGACCTTATTGTCCATCACTAAGAATAGCTCATCTGCAAGGATTAAGCAGAGTCCTGGAGGACATTCCTACCAGACTTGGGCTAGGGCTGGTGTCAAGAGAACCAACGCTAAAGGTAAGCTCCGTAAGACTATAAGATGGAGGAGCAGATCTAGGCCATTCAGCCCATCAAGTCTGCTCCACCATTTTGTCATGGCTGATTTATTATCCCTCCCAATCCTCTTCTCCTGCCTTCTTCCCCTAACCTGTTGACCACTTGCGGGAATGACTACTGCACCTTTCAGCTAGATGTAGCAAGATATCAAACACGAGGGAATCTGCAGATGCTGGAAATTCAAGCAACACACACAAAATGCTGGTCGAACGCAGCAGGCCAGGCAGCATCTGTAAGAAGAAGTACAATCGACATTGGGTCTCGGCCCGAAATGTCGACTGTACTTCTTCCTATAGATGCTGCCTGGCCTGCTGCGTTCCACCAGCATTTTGTGTGTGTTGGAGCAAGACATTGTATGATGGGGAAGGGTGGAGGAATCATGCTAGGGCATTCTCTGCCTGTCACACTTGAGAAATCATACAGAAGGTTCACCAACAAATCATAGAGACTGTTGTTAATTCCCTTCATTGGCCGGAATAAAATATCAAGCCTATAATCCAAGCCCTGAATACACTGGCAGCAATGTAGATTTTTTTTAGATGCCACATATTTCCAAAGGACCATTATGTCATGATGCCAATGCATGTCTATTAACCTGAAAACACCATTACCATTGTGGAGTGCCAACCAATGTCTTTGCAAGGTCACACAAAGTGCATGCTTTAAACAGCAGGAAAGGTGTTGTTCAGTTAAGATTGCCTACCGGGTGCACAGAACTAAACAGGTTCAATAGGTAATACAGGAGAGAGTTAGCTACCAAGATGATACAGAATGTTTCGGCATCGAGACTAATTGATGCAAACAGTGCACTTACTTAGTGTGGTGGGTGGGAGGGGGGTAAAGGCAGTGCTACAACATGGCTCACACTTACCATTTTGGACTCAGTGCTGCCGACTGAGGGCTTCTCCATCCATCTTGTGGACAGAACAGTGGAGTCTCTTAAAGGTAAAGGAGATGGAGTGTGCCCAGATTAACTCATCATAGAGTACAGACATGGGGGTTCTGTCTCAGTCCTGGTCACCCAACTTGGAAAATTTAGTGCTCAAATGTTGTCAATTTTATCTGCCAAGGGAGTTTTCTATTATCATCCTGGTAACAGCATACATTCCATCTCTGCCATTGTCAGGCAGACACTGGACGAACAGATCACCATTCTCAGCAGTCAGGAAAAAGTGTACCCTGATGCCTTTCAAGCATGGTTGGGGATTTCAACTAGGCTAGCTTGAAGGAGTCTCTTACCATCTGCTACTAGCATATCACCTGCGGAACCAGTGCAGTCAACACACTTGACCAATGTTACTCCACAATCAAGAACACTTACTGTGCTATCTCACGCCTGGACTATGAGGCAAGAAGCAAGCCTGGTTGTACTTCTACTCCTAGAATACAGGCAGAGACTGAGGACCACCGCACCAGTGGTGAGGACCACAAAGATATGGTCAAGGGAGGTGGAGGAGCACTTATAGGACTGCTTTAAATTGGTGGACTGGACAATATTAAAGGATTCAGGTTTGGATCTGAATGAATATGCCACAGTTGTCATTGTCTTCATCAAGACCTGTGCCGATAAGTGTGTACATTCGAGAGGTAATGTTGCAGCTATATAGGACCCTGGTCAGACCCCACTTGGAGTACTGTGCTCAATTCTGGTCGCCTCACTACAGGAAGTATGTGGAAGCCATAGAAAGGGTGCAGAGGAGATTTACAAGGATGTTGCCTGGATTGGGGAGCATGCTTTATGAGAATAGGTGGAGTGAACTCGGCTTTTTCTCCTTGGAGTGACAGAGGATGAGAGGTGACCTGATAGAGGTGTATAAGATGATAAGAGGCATTGATCATGTGGATAGTCAGAGGCTTTTTCCCAGGGCTGAAATGGCTAGAACAAGAGGGCATAGTTTTAAGGTGCTTGGAAGTAGGTGCAGAGGAGATGTCAGGGGTAAGTTTTTTTTAAATGCAGAGAGTGGTGAGTGCATGGAATGGGCTGCCAGCGATGGTGGTGGAGGCAGAAACAATAGAGTCTTTTAAGAGACTCCTGAATAGGTACATGG